>NC_133124.1:100707018-109755697 GCF_048418815.1 Hemitrygon akajei | reverse complement strand
CGAGAGAGAGATTCGAGAGAGAGATTCGAGAGAGAGATTCGAGAGAGAGATTCGAGAGAGAGATTCGAGAGAGAGATTCGAGAGAGAGAGAGACACACACACACACACACCTTTTCTGTGTAATGGATTTGTTCACTGACTTTTATGAATACTGCATTGGGGGCCCTCAATGCACAAGTAGGAGGGGTTATCCCCCACAGCTAGACATTTCCTCTAGCTCAACACAGGGTCATCTACTAGAAACCTCAACCTTGGAATTACACGTTCGTTGCCATTTTTGTTGTTATTTGCATTTCTTGGTTCTTATTCGTTCAGGGAGTAGATCGATCAAGTTTTATTCTAATTTCAATGGTACATTGACAAATAAATACAGATGGCCAAGGACAAGGTAAAATTCATTTCTTTTAATGTCAATGGGCTATTAAATCCAATCAAACGTAAGAGAATTTTATCCAATTTGGAACAATTTGATTCATATTGGGAAAAATTGTTTAACTACATAATGCCTCATAGGCCTGATTTTATTCTCACAAATCAATGAATCTGTTGTAAAAAAAAAATTCACTCCCTACTTTTACATAGTTCTTTCCTTTTGCTTGTTTTTTCTTTCCACTCATAAATACTTTGTGGAGATTTGTGATATATATGATTATATGATATATATGTAATGTCTGAAATACATCTTATGGAAATGTTTGTTTGATGATGAACTTCAATAAAAAAATAAATTACAAAAAAAAATACAATTGTGTAACTGCTGGAAAAATAGAAAAAAATCCAAATTATAGAATATCTGGCTCAAAATACAAGAGGCAGATTCCATCACAAAGCATGTGAAAGAGTTTACTCTGGTAACAATGGGAAATACATCAGTTCTCACCTGATGTGAAGAGGTTATTTCATGCATTTCATTATGTAGATACCACATATTAACAGACAACAAGAAAATTCTATGGCTGCTGGAAATCTAACCGATGAAAACAAAGTGAAACTAATCAAACAGCACAGTTGCTCCTGCACTGCCATTCTACAGACAACTTACGCTTGTGTGCGTGTCTGAGAACTAATTTTAACTTCAGCATCACTTCCCCATAACCAACCTTACATTGCTTAATTCTCTCAATATCTCAAAACATTAGGCTATCTTAAATATAGTTAGCAACTCAGCTTTGTTTTCATTTTTAAATTTCTCCTTCCTTTCAGAGAGTGAAACTTCCACCTAATCTGCATGTGATTCAGCAAGACATAAGCCAACTTTGACCAGTGGATAATAGCGAAGTATTCTCCCACATCAGACACAGAATGTCCAGCATCTATCTCATCGTAAATGCAATAATTCAATATTTGTTTATTTAATGACTTAACATTTATTTTTTATCCACACAAACCTCAATACTGCAGCTAAACAATTGAGTCGTCATGATTAAATACAAAACTTTTGCTTGCCACATTCATATTGCCAGCTCTAACAGCATACTAAGCTTTGAATTATATTGACCATATATTTCCAAAGAGCTCCTGAAATTCCAAATAAAATTTAGATGGCTCATTCATGTAGACAGCCACTGCTACAAACTCCTCTTGTTCAATATTTACACCTTTAAACTACAGAAAAGCAGTTTAAATTTATGTTTTATTCACCTGAAGATTAAATTTCCAGTTTATGTCCAGACATGTATGATTAGGGCATAAAGAAAATACCTGCCATAAAAAGCTAAAGATATTTAGGCTGAAGCACACTCATACATAATTACAATGTCCTCAAAAGTCCTGGCTCTTTTATGCTGTCCATCAGGCCTAGCCCCCAATAAGATTGTCACTTATTTTAAAAACTCCATCTCAGGGCTGAGGAACCATACATATAAACTACCCATAATTAAACAACCCAAAACAGTGTAAGGTAAAGGTTGGTATTTTAAGCACAACAAGACCAAATCTGCAGCTTTATAACTTTTAAGAAATTTCTTTGAGTTCTTTCCACAAAGGCTTGCTCCATAATTTCCAGCTACTAGAACGCAATTCAATCTATATGAGATTCAGAAATTTGCTCTTCAAACTTCTCAAGCTGGTGGCTGAGAAGGCAGAGGATTTTTTGTAACTTGAGTTTAAAATTCTGTATTTTAAAGGTTAGCACTGCAATAGTGGTATCAATATCATCAATTTTGGATAAAATCAATACTTGAACCTGGCTGGAAGCCCAAGGAGAGTCTATACGTCATATACACCAGGAAAACACTAGATCCTTTTTCACAGCAACATAATTCCAAACTTCTAAATTCTGTATTAAACTCATCACTTTCACAAGTTAATGAACAGATCCTCACCAAATACCATTAAACTTATTAGTGTGCATATAAGAAAACTCAAAACACTTTGATCTTTAGCTTAAGACCAGAAAAATAAAAGCACAAGCAAGGTACAAATTTGTAAGCATATACATTACCTGAGACAGCATGAACAGATAGTTTTCTTGGATGTAAAACTGCCATGTGAAGGAGTTCTGTACCTCTGCAAGAATAAACCAAATAATTTAACTGCAAATCATCTTAAGGCAGCTGCAAAATCAAACTCATAGTTGGCTTTTAAATAACTATTTCTAAAAACAAATTTGAATTAAACATCAAGCTGATGCACAATGAACTTGCTTCTGTAAATCATGATCAGATTTTTTTTAAATTCAGTGCTGCTCAACTATATAATTTCAAATCATTGAAGTGTTAATAGCTTTTTACTTGTAAATCAGGAAGTTATTTTTGATTAGGACTTTGAGAAAATCCATTACACATAATGCAAGAACTTAACATAGCGAATTTGAAAATAACCAAATTAAAAACCAAAAAGCCATCTAAACATCACTCCTTAGTCATCAAGCAGGTTTAAAAAACTACAAATCCTTCCACGTTTGGTATTTATTCCATTAAAAAAAAAAGCAAGTTTAATTGAACTATACACATGAATACAGCCAAAACAGCATTCCTTTGCAGTCAAGGTGCAAAACATAGTACCAACAGTCACACACACACAGCACATACAATTATGACAGTAGAAATACCGTTACCAAAAAAACAGCCCAAGTCTGAGTGTCAAGGCCCATATGCAATCTAGCTCGTCTTCCACCAAGCAAACACTGAAGAGCAGCACCAACAGGAGGGGTCCCACAACCAACCTGGTACAGAATCCAGTGGCACACACCATCTCCTGCGTCTCCTTCCCCAGCAGCCACAACAAGCAATCCTGAGGGACGAGGGCTTGGTTCACGCAGCAACCCAAACAACTCCGCCTCCCCGGCATCACTCTTGCCAATGAACCAGTTAATAAGACTCTCAGTATTCTACATTACCAATGTCCAACAGGGTCTCGCAAATATATTATATATCCACAGGACTAATAACAGAAAAACAGATTACAAGACTTGTTACATTTCTGTCTCCCCCCAACTGCTCTCAACAAATCTTGAAGGTTCCATTTGAAAATTGTAAACTTGGTAAATTGGGTACCTGAAAAATGAGAACATACAGCTAGAGGGAGAGAAATATTACCAATTATGTAGGGAATTATTCATTTTTGTAATAATTATCCTTATGAATTATTGGGAAAACTGCCCACATTATTGAAGACATTCCCACCTGTTGATGGTACAATCTGAAATGTACTGTTGGAAGGATGGCAAAAGCAAACTTAACATCAAATTTCAAAAGGGAATTGGCTATCTATTTTAATACTTTGGAGGATTGTTGGGAGAGAGCAATAGAATGCAACCAAGTGGATAATAATTAGATGGCAAAGAGTCTAAAGGGCTTTCCATTATAATTAGTCAATAATCACTTCCCTACTACAAAATGTAGAAGAGGTAACCTAACATCAGTTCATTTTATTCAAAAGAAATCTGAAAATATGCTCTGCACTTTGTAACGGACTGATGGCCCGAAACTATCTTCTATTGTCTGTTAGATAGCCCTTGGGATTGAGGACACTTGCTTCCATTGCTGTTTGGTGGGTTCAGAGGTGGAGGTCTCTGAAGTCACTTGTTTATCATTCCAGACAATTTGAAGGATTTTGTAAAAACATTTCTGGTATTTTTTCAGATCCCTAGAGCCACTTCTTTTCCTTTGAATGAAGGTAGGGCTTCCATTTCAATAATGCCTTACATCTATAGTTAATATGCTCTTTGATCTCATCATTATCATCAAACCAGACCTGGGTGGCTCTCGGTAGAGAAACCAAGAGCCTCTTCACTGCATCTGTGATGTGAGGACCTGCCTGAGACATGATGCCTTTGTTGGGTCCTTGATAGCTTCAATTTTGATATTGTGTTATTGCTCTGTGAGGCTGATATTTGGGACCAAATTGATGAATGCAACAGAGTGGTTTAAATAGTGGTCAGTGCAGCATTGATGTCAGATTTGCTGTTGCCTCCCCAGAGGCAATCCAACATATATAGAACATTACAGCACAGAACAGACCCTTTGGCTCATGATGTTGTGCCCATCTTTTAACCTACTCCAAGATCAGTCTTACCCTTCTCTCCTACATAGCCCTCCATATTTTTTTTTAAAACCAAAAATGTGCCTATCCAAGAGTTTTTAAAAAAAAATGTCCCCAATGTATCTGCCTCTACAACCACCACTAGCAGTATATGCCATGCATCCATCACTTGCTATGTAAAGAACTTACCTCCGATTCCCCTCCAATCATTTTAAAATTAAGCCCCTTCATATCAGCTATTTCTACCCTGGGAAAAAAGGTCTCTGGCTACCCACTCTATCAATGCCTCTTGTACACCTCTATCAAGTCACTTCTCATCCTCTGCACTCTGATGAATGATTCACTCTCTTCAGCTTCATTGCCTTTCATTAATTTGCTAACTGTAAGACGTTTCAATACCTTTTCTTTTGTAAATGGAAAACTCTCTGCCAGAAGGCCTGTAGCCACTACTAATCCAAAAGTAAAATGCTAAGACTATGTCATTAACTATGTAAAAAATAACCTCATCTTGTTTAGTCAGAGTCTAACATGACAGGAAGAGTCTCTTCAGCTATCCACACCCATACCAATTATCAAACATCCAGTTAACTAATTCCATTTTCCCCTCCTGTACAACTATCTCCATCCTCCACCCACCTGTCTCAATTCTCCTTTTAACAACCTATGAGGGGCAGTTTACAGAAGCAAATGAACCTACCAACCAGTACATCCTTGGAACATGGAATATTTGGAGGATATAAAGAGAACCTAAAAACTTCACAAAGGCAGCACTAAAGAACAGGAACATAAGACAGTAAAATGATTGACAGTTAATAAGAGTTTATTCAAAAGGTGGTCTTCATGTCTGAGCTTATTTGTATTGTAAGCAAACTTAAAATAGTATTACTCAAATCTTGAATACTAACCACAAAAGATTCAGCAGAAACTGGAAATCCAGAGCAGAGAAAATAATGAAGGAACTCAACAGGTCAGGCAGCATCAATGGAGAGATATGAACAATCAATGCTTCAGGGCAAGTTCTGATGAAGGGTTTCAACCAGACACTGACTGTTTATTCCTATCCATTGATGTTGGCTGACCTGTTGAATTCCTCTGACATTTTGTGATGTTAAACCAAGATCCCTGGAAATTTGAGGCAGTAGCACCAAGCACTGTGCGTCCAAGTTCAAAGACATCAACATAAATTTTGCGGTTACACTGTTCTCTAGCAGCTGAATAATTTAGATTCCTAATAACTATTGCACAACTTTACTTTGTTACTTCTGGTAGCCAAAGGCCTGGACTATTGATCTGAAGGTGCAAATTCATTCTAGCATGCCCGCTGAAGAATTTCATTTCAAGTAGTTAGTTAACAAAATTAGCATCAAATAGAACAAACAAATTGACTAAAACAAAATCAGGTTTACTACTGTTCTTTAGGAAAAGATATTTGCCATCTTAAGCAAATCTGGCTTAGCGCATGGTTCAGAGGAGTTGCAGAGCATTCATTACGACAAGGCTACTCTCTTAAATATTTTATCAAGGAAAGTATCCCACTAGAGTTGGCTTTCTCTACACCTTCCCTGCCACAGTGTTACATCTCTACTATCCTAGCACTGGAATTTACCAAGAAGATCACTTTATATCTCTTGATATGCTACAATATGTATTTTTCAACATGACATTTGCCACAGACAACTAGTAAACAAAGGGAGGAACAAAAAGTCCTTTCAGTGAGAGGCATGTATTCCATATCAAGATAAAGTACCCAAGATCATCGACAGCTGCTAAATCTAAATAACAACAGGTAAAGGAGCAATACTCCTAGTATCTCTTTCACAATTCTGAATGCAGCCTAACTATTTTTAAACTGCTACACTAATATCTTCATAAGCTAATGGCAGTACAAACACAGTAGAGGAATTGACCAATAAAGGCTGCTCTATTGAATTTTACTACAATTTCTTCATTAATGAAGTGACCAAACCCCGCATACAACAAGACCTTAAGCCTCAGAATTTTAATTTGGGGAACCTTAGGGAGTCAACTGATCTATTTGGGGCAGAAACTTTGGGGAATAGAATATGGACCACTAATTTACAGATGAACATTGACATAGCCTTGCCTCCACTCTGTGTGCGCTTCCCCCATCCTTAGAATCTAATTTTCTCTAATTCTGGCCTCGAGCATTTCCTCTCTTTTCCCTACAAGAAGTATCAAGGCTAGGATCTTAAAACTTTCCTTAATCCTCCATACCTTCACCACTTCCACCTCTTTTTGATACACCTTGAACCAAATTTTTAATATCTATCCTTCAAGTTGTTGTCCATTTTTGACTAACAAACTTTGAGTACTTCGGGGCATTTTTATACATTAAAATTGTTACGCAAATTTGTTCTTGTTTAACTATTTTTCAGAGTCTGAATACCAATGTAAAGGCCAGCAGTTAATGGCCCATCCCAAAATGTCTTCAAGAAGGTGGTGGTGAGTAGACTTCAAAGGCCACCGCTGTTCTTCTGATAAAAGTGTTGCTGCTCGTGGGAAGTTCCTGAATTTAGATTCAAAGATTTAGGAATATTTCCAGGTTGTAATAATATTTATCTTGCAGGGTATCTAAGGGTAGTGGAATTCCATGTGCCTGCTGCCCTTCTTCTACTTGGTGGTGATATAGGAGATGCTGTCAGAGTAGCAGTTTGTCCTGTAGATGGTGCAGGGAATGAATGTTTAAAATGGAAGATGCTGTACCAATCAAGCAAGTTAGAAGGTGCTAAAATTATTTATCTAGGCAAGTGGAGAATACTCCATTGTGTATCTGAATTGTGGCTTCTTGATGGTGGAAAAGCTTTGATGTGTCAGTAGATGAAGTCATTCAAGGCTGGATACCCAGACTCTGACCTGGTTTTGCAGACATTGTATTTATATGGCTGATTCAGGTGAGGCTTTGGTCAAATGCAACCTGGAGGGTGGTGATAGCAAACAACTCAGTAACAGTAATGCTAATGATAGATTAGACTTCCACTTGTACGAAACTGCCATTGGATGGTACTTTTGTTGTGCAAATTGTTGTCACTTATCAACAATGCTTGAACATCTCAGTTTTGCTGCATGTAAGCAGGCATTCATAAGCCTCAGCAAATAGTCATTGCATAATTAAACATCCCCACTTCTCACCTCATGTTGAAAGGAAGTGTTACATTGGGGTATAGAATTGTTATTTTTCTTGTTAGAATTCTTGTATAATCACCTCATACATGTTCAGTGAGTTTTCCAGTGATTACAGATGCTTCCATATTTTTCTGGAAACTTCTTGGTTTCAGTAGTGCCACATTACGTGAACCTGGTTATCTTATTGGTTAACTGTTATCAATGGAATTTCTGTCATCTCTAGTGTAGTACAAGAAGACCACACTAATTTTTCTTTAGTCTGCTTTCCTCTTCTTTGTCTCTCATCATGCTTCTGCTGCTTCTCTCTCCTTCTTTGCAGTTGTAACACTTAATACAACCATAAGTAACAAGTTTTATGCCTGATTCTTGACTTCCAAAGAACATTTGGATTGCAAATGCATCAGGATCCACCAGGTGGTCATTGATGAAGGAACTGATAAACAGCCAAAATACACTCCCATGTCCAATAGTAATAAATCCAACTGAGTACAGCCATTTCTGTCAGCACAGACCCACAAGTTCTTTACATGGTGACTCATTACAAGGTAGCCAATTAAGATTCTATATTAGCACTGGCATATTCTAATAATCCCTCTGCATGAGCTTCACCACAGAGATGGGAACATGCAGGTAAAGACATACAATGTTTCAGACATGAGGCATGTCTAAGAGACTTCTCAGATATACAGTAGTTATAACTGTTCAAGTTTTGTCTTTTTTGGGTTATTTCAATGTTATTCTTATTTTCAATCATTTATACAACTAGGCATTCTAAAAATGATGATAACTACATGGGATAAAATTAATTACAGAAGCATCAATTATTGAAATTGGCATCTTTCCATTGGCTGCCTTTTAGGAGGATTTATTGAGCTAAATGCTATTGACATCAGATAATGAATAACATGCAACTATACGTCTTAAACTGTTGACCAATCTGAATGTGCAGGAACCGTGCAAAGATTAATGGGTAGGATAGCTGGGAGAACAAACTGCATCTGTAGTCATTTTGGGTTCATTCACGTGAAATGGCTCCCTCTGCTGACCAAAGGTACGGGGCACATTACACTTTATTAAGCACTTCCTGCCAAATGCAAATTACAGCAAGTCTCACCCATTAACGTAATCCAAAATCAACACCATCCAAACAACAGTAGAGCCTGCTATCTCTTAGGCTTACAGCTCATACAGTCTGACTTTGGTGCACCTCAACCAGAAAATATTAATACGAAAATCAAGTTGAGGAAGCTTCTGGAGAGAGCACGCGAGTACAACCTAAAACTGAACAAAAGTAAATGTAGGATCAGAACTACAGAGATCAAATACATAGGTCACGTACTCAGCACTGATGGGCTAAAACCAGATAATGAAAAGGTCAGGGCTGTGGTACAGCTACCACCACCTGAAGACAAGCAAGAACTTTTGAGGTTCATGGGCATGATACAGTATCTTGCCAAGTTCATTTCCAACTTATCGGAGGTCAGTGCTCCACTTCGAAAGCTACTAGAGAGCAACACTGAATGGCATTGGGAAGATGAACAAAAGAAAAGTTTTAACACATTGAAGCAGTTGGTTACCAATGCACCAGCACTCAAGTTCTATGATGTCAATAAACCGGCGACAATGTCTGTGGATGCCAGCTCGGAAGGAATAGGAGCTGTTATACTGCAGGATGGGAGGCCTGTAGCATATGGATCATGAGCACTTACAAACTGTCAACGCTGATATGCTCAAATCGAGAAGGAATTACTTGCCATAGTTTATGGGTGTGAGAAGTTCCACCAGTACGTATATGGCAAAGAAATCCAGGTTGAGAGTGATCACAAACCACTTGAGAGCATCTTCAAAAAGCCACTTCATCAAGCTATGAGACTGCAAAGGATGCTTCTCAGGCTACAGAGGTACACTCTCAGTCACCTATAAGCCAGGAAAAGAACTGCACATCGCTGATGCTTTGAGCCGTGCTTACCTCAAAGAGCAAAAGGGATTGCTGGAGGTCAACTGGGTTACACCTCAGCTACCTATTTCTGAGAAGTTGAACATGTTCAGGAAAGTGACTGCAGAAGATCCTGAAATGCAAATGCTAAGAGACATTACAATGAATGGATAGCCAACAGAAAGAAAAGATGTTCCAAAAGAAATACAGAAATACTGGACATTTAAAGAGGAAATTAGCTATGCATCAGGACTAATGTTCAAAGCGGCAAAACTCATAGTACCAAATCAAATGAGACAGGAAATGCTCAACAGAATTCATGAGTCACACCTGGGGATAGTGAAATGTCAAGAAAGAGCAAGGGACATTCTCTATTGGCCAGGTATGTCAACTCAGATAGAGAACATTGTGTCTCAGTGTGCTGTTTGTAATGAAAATAAAAACAGCAATCCAAGAGAGCCTTTGCTTCCCCATCCACTACCAGGAAGACCATGGGAGAAGCTTGGTACAGATCTCTTTCATTACAACGGTGCAGAATATCTGCTTTGTGTGGACTACTATTCAAAATATCCGGAAATCACCAAGTTAAGTGACACGTCCAGTCAAGGTGTCATTACCGCAATGAAGTCGACATTTGCAAGACATGGTATTCCAAATATTGTCGTCAGTGACAATGGTCCACAATATGCCAGTGGTGAGTTTAGAGAGTTTTCGGAAAGCTGGGAATTTCAACATGTTTCTTCCAGTCCTGGGCACGCTCAGTCTAATGGACAAGCAGAGAGAACTGTACAAACTGTGAAGAACATGCTCAAGAAGGCACACAGCAGCAACAGTGACCCATACATTGCTCTGCTTGAATACCGCAACACACCGATTGAAGGTGTGGGGTTCTCTCCTGCACAGCTGTGATGGGACGTTGTCTGAAGTCCAAGCTGCCAACATCCACAACTCTACTGACTCCTGAAAGTAATGCTCAAGTACAGGACAAGCTAAAGTACAAGCAAATAAAGCAAAAGAGCTACTATGACAGACATACAAGACAGTTACCAGATCTGCATATAGGTGAAAATGTCAGAATACAGACAGGAGACACTTGGCAGCCTGCTGTGGTTGTGAACAGGCATCAGCAACCAAGATCCTTCATAGTTCGCACGCTGGATGGAAGAGTCTACAGGAGGAACAGGAAGCATCTGCTGAAGACAGGTGAGAGGGTGTTTCCACGTACAGATACACAGGACATTTCCACGGATACAGACATGGAAACAAACGACACCAAAAGTGAGGGGCGTGACGAAACCCCACAACGCAATGACGGTGAAAGTTCGGCGCAGACAGACCGAGGTGGAAATGCAGACGCAGAGGTTACTCAAGAAACTGACTCTGAAGGACAAGCACAGTCACAGTTCTATCGCACAAGGTCTGGGAGACAAGTCAAACTTCCAGCTAGATACAGAGACTAGCCCTACCTACAGTCTCTCACAGTTTGAGACAAAATCACACATGTTATAAGTTCCAAGGTGTGAAATAAAAGGTTTATTAGTCTGTTAGTAAAACAAAATATACTGCTGTTAGTATTGTAAGATACAATGTAGAATACAGTATAAGTTAACATTTTTATTAGTGTATGTCATGGCTGTTGTAATGTTACAAAGTCATACCTAGAGGCATTGTTTTGGTAATTCACAGTATTGTGTAAAAAAAACTTGAGAAGGGGGATGTAATGTATTATGTGAGTATTCGTAAGTCAGAGTGCGTATGACATCAGAACTGGGGTTTTGTAAAATGGAAGTCTGGTGAATAAACATGTGTGTTTAATACTGCGGTGTCCAAGTCACATTAACGCTACATGGCCTGGTCTGAGCAGTTAGAGCCCCGTGGAGAGAAGCTGGGCCATCATGTGGTCTCCCTCCTGAAGGAATCAGGGTTCCCCAAAGTCAAGGGGAGTCAAAGGGGTGCCTTCTGGTTGTTTGCGTCCCTGCTGAGACGCCAGGTTAGAATTACTGATCACCTGCAGCACTTGTGTGGTCAGAAGGACAGGGAAATTGAAGACCTCAGTCAGCGTTGTTGCACGCTGAAGGAAGCAGCACAGGCTGCCCAGGCCCGAGCCAATGACCTTGAAGTTAGGGGAACTGAACTTGCCTGTCACCTGATAAAACTTCAGCAGGCCAGGGCAGCCCGTCGGTCTGGCTGGTAGCCAGACCCATTAAAGATTCGAGCCTTAGTCCAGTGCGGCGACAAGCTGGACGCATGGCTGGGGGATGGGGACATCTGGCTGGATAGTGACGATGAGGGGGTGCCCGAGGAGCCAAGGTCCCACAACCACCCTTCCCCCTTCTCACCCGAGCTCCAACATGCCCGACCCGTCACCACACAGTCCCAGGTTCACCGCAGGGAGGAAGGGGACAAGTGGGAGACGCTCGGACCTTCCCCTAGTCATTCCGAGACCACGGAGACCAGGGACTTCTCCCCCAAGGAGCTGACCCAACTGGCGGATCAGTACCGCCAATGACCAGGCGAGCACCTGGCCGCCTGGCTGCTCCGGCTGTGGGACGAGGGGGGCCCCAACCTCAGCCTCTACCATCAGGAGGCAAGCGCCCTGGGAAGCCTCTCTGACCATCAGAGCATAAACAATGTGCTGCCGGCGCCACAAGCAGAAATCTGCGACGGCACAACCCTGTGGGATCGGGTAGTGACCGCGGTACGAGCTCGCTATCCCACACTTCTGGAGTGGGATCTACATGGGCGCCCGCAATAGGGTACGGTCAGTGAGGGCACCTGGGTTATCAGGGAATGGGCACTGGTCAACGGCATCTATCAAGGTGCCTGTGACCGTAACTTCCTTGAAAACACACGAGTGACCGGTGCCCTAGCAGGATACTTGGTCACTACCGCGCGCCTCGATCTGAAGTCTGTAATCCTGCCCCTCATGGCACCAGCCAGCGGTAGGACCGTAAAGGATGCCATTACCCTCCTGGAGGGATTAGAATATATGCAGAGGGGGGCACCTACACAGGTCCGGAAGACCGAGACAAGGGCCCTAGACACCATCCCTCTCAGATATACACGCAGGCAGCTGTACACGGACCTGCTGTGTGCAGGGGTGGATCCCAACAATATAGATGGCATCCCCACCCCCAACCTATATGCCCTGTGGAAGGAGCATTGCAGGGGGAAGACTAGTTACAAAAAGACCACCCACACCGAGCCACCCTCCGCGCCTTCCCTACCTGAAACTGTCTCGAAGGCCCTCTAAGCAGAACTCAGACAGCTCATCAGGCAGGAAACGTCCCACCTCCACCAGCAAAGTGCCTCACCCCCGGCGTGGCAGCCCTCTTCCCCCCTCCCATAGGATGAAGGCCAGGGCCCCCGTCACATTTGCTCTCTCGCCCTTTCCCGCCCGGGGGACCTGAGGCCACATATACCTGTCACAATACATTGGGGAAAGGGAAACACACA
This sequence comes from Hemitrygon akajei, assembly GCF_048418815.1. Classification (NCBI taxonomy): domain Eukaryota; kingdom Metazoa; phylum Chordata; class Chondrichthyes; order Myliobatiformes; family Dasyatidae; genus Hemitrygon; species Hemitrygon akajei. Next base: position 109,742,676 of record NC_133124.1, on the reverse strand, counting down.
GAGGTGGATGGCACTTGTCGACACAGGCGCCCAGCACACGATTATCCCAGGCAATCCTGCCTTATGGAGGGGTATGGACATGCAGATAGAGGGATTGGGGGGGCTCCCTCTTACCCGCCAGGGAGGTCACACTTCGCCTAGCCATAGGCAACCATTCCCCCAGGCATGTACAAGTCCTTATTACCTCTTCCCTGGAATGTATCCTCGGGATCAATGTTTTAAAGGGACAATCACTTGAAACAAACAGGGGCAAGTTCACCTTCGGCATCGCGCGAGCCACTATTGTCATCGGGGCGGCTAAGTGGGAGCCAATTGTTATTCTCTCCGCCCCCCCCCAAATCATCTGTAACAGTCAGTACAGAGTGCGGGGGGGGGGGGGGGGGCGCCAAGAAATCGCAGACTCCATTCAAGCCCTGTTACGGGAGGGAATTATTAGAACCGCTGCCTCGCCTTTCAATAGCCCCATTTGGCCCGTCCGAAAGAAGAACAGCTCCTGGCAGATGACCATTGATTATAGGCAATTGAACAAGGCTGCACCCGCCCCTCGCTGCCGCTGTACCTGACATTGTCACCCTTACTGAAGACATCGCAGGTCGTCCCCATAAACCCTGGTACGCTGTTGTCGATTTAGCAAATGCATTTTTCTTGATTCCCCTGCACTCAGATAGCCAAGACCAGTTTGCCTTTACTTGGGTTAGCCGACAATACACATTTTGTCGCCTACCCCAAGGCTACATTCACAGCCACACTATCTGCCATGGCCTTGTCTCCCGCAATTTACACAACATCCAATTCCCACTAGAGATTTCGATTACACATTATATAGATGATGTTCTTCTCCAAGGTCCTTCTGAGACCATTGTGTCAAAGGCCCTTCACATGCTAATCGAATCGCTCAGGGGACGGGGCTGGGCCACTAATATGGAAAAGATACAGGGCCCCAGCCAAGGTGTCATTTTCCTCAGAGTACAATGGAACTCCGGGAACAGAAGCATACCCGATGCCACTAAAAATAAAATTTTAAATTTTGCCGTCCCCTCAAATAAAACTGACACACAGAGATTCGTGGGGCTCCTGGGCTATTGGCGGTAGCATATACCCCACTTGACCACGCTTCTCCGGCCACTCTATAGGATCTCCAGGAAAAAATTCACATTTCTTTGGGGGCCAGCAGAACAGGCTGCCTTTGATACAGCAAAACTAGCGGTGGAACAAGCCATGCCACTTTCTTCCCGCCAGGCGGGTCTGCCTTTTGAGTTACAGGTCTCAGCGAGCGAGACGGTCGCTGAGTGGAGCCTCTGGCAGAAGACCCCAGGGTGTAGAGTCCCCCTCGGTTTCTGGACTAAGTCCCTACCTGAAGCGGCGGTGCACTACAGCCCCTTCGAGCACCAGCTACTAGCCTGCTACCTGGCGCTCCTCGCCACAGAACACCAAACAGGGACCGACCCTGTCGTCCTTCGCCCCCATCTCCCCATAATGCGATGGGTCAAGTCCCCCGATTCTACCCACAAGGAGGGCCGTGCCCAGAGGTCCTCCATTGTCAAGTGGAAGTGGTACATTGCCAACCGGGCTGAGCCCAGTCCTGAAGGGGTCAGCCGCCTCCATGAACAAGTCATGGCTTTCCCCCAGTCCCAGGACGCTGCCCCGGACATCCCCGAGGTACATCCCTCCCCAGCATGTTGGGGTCAACCCTTCGATTCCCTCGACCCCGACAGCAAACTGCACGCCTGGTTCACAGCCGATGGAAAGGGGGTAAACAATTTTGGAAAGCAGCAGCACTTCATCCCGCCACGGGTAAAATTTTAACCACCGAGGAGGAGGGGGTTTCCAGTCAACTTGCCGAGCTGGCGGCAGTAGCCCTCACCCTCCAAAACACTACCGGACCAGTCCACATCTATACTGACTCCTGGGCAGTAGCTACCAGCATTGCGGTGTGGATGGCCCGGTGGCAAGACATGGGGTGGGAAATACACGGACATCCCCTCTGGGGACAGCACCACTGGCGTTTCATTTGGGACCAGGCTACCCACAGAAAAATTTCTGTCCACCATGTGGATGCCCATACCTGGAAAGATAATAAAGAGGCAACGTTTAACGCTGCTGTGGACCAGGCTGACCAAATATCATCTGCCACCACTTCCACCCCGACACGGACCCCAGTGCACTAGCTGCGTGGGCACACAGACCCCAGTGCACTAGCTGCGTGGGCACACCGACCCCAGTGCACTAGCTGCATGGGCACACCGCAAAGGTGGCCACTTAGGGGCCGATGGCACGCGGTGCTGGGCTGAACAATTCGGTGTCACCTTGACACTCGATCAATGTAAAACCTCTGTAGATAACTGCCCCATCTGCCAGCAAGTCAAGCCACGGGACTGGCCAATAGGCCACCGGGCTACATTCGTCGCGGCATGGGAGCGGGTCAGGTATGGCAAATCGACTATATTGGACCACTCCCGCGACAGAATAAGAAGCAGTATGTCCTCACGATGGTGGACACACACTCGGGTGTCCTGGTGGCGGTGCCCTTTGAGAGGGCCGACCAGAACGGCACCATCAGAGGATTACAGCACCTCTCCTCTCTCTATGGGGTCCCATGGGAGGTACAATCTGATCAGGGCTCACACTTTGCTGGGACCAAAGCCCAGACCTGAGCGGCTGAGGCGGGGATCTCGTGGCTGTTCCATATACCCCACCACCCCCAGGCATCAGGCTTAATTGAAAGAATGAACGGCCTGCTCAAGGAAAAAATTCGCACTCTGACACCCTCTCGCATGCTGCAGGGGTGGCTAAGTGTCCTTCAGCAGGCCGTTGACCAGTTAAACACATGGCCTACTAGCCAAGGGGGATCCCCACTGGCCCGCCACCTGGCACAGTCTGCACTTAATCTGCAGGAGTGACACTGAATATCCTGCTTTATACTATTTCCATTTAGGCTTTTGTCTTGCATCTCACATCTCCCCACTATTTTCATTCTAAAATCTCACCACTCTTCCTCCAGTTCTGACCAAACCATCAACTACAGCATGTGTATTTTAGTTGTTTTCTGAGCAATGGAACATGGCCAATTTCCCCTACATTAGTTCAGGACACTGCAACTAATTAGGATTTTCCTTTCCCTCGTAAATAATCAGACATGGCAATGAGCTTAAATACCCCTCAGTGGAAATTATGTTTTAGAAATCCATATTCCCAAGTTCTTAAAAAAGAACACTATTACACTTGTTTTCAACCTTGGCTATAAATGTAACCCTTCCCACTCTACTCAGTGATGTATCTACTTACGAGACAAATTTGCCAACCTCCACCTGTAATATTGGATCCTGCAGCTGAACTTCCAGAATTAATTCTTCTGGTTGAAGTGCTGCTCCAGGTTTGGAAGGTTCTGGAGAATAGATGCGTAGAATTCCTTTATAACTGCCAATGATGATTTTATCTGGAGAACCAAGCAGAACAAAATTAGAGTGCATTATTTGTTCCCTTCAATACATTAAAGTAGGGAACTGGTTATTGTTCCCAAAATCATTGATCATTATTGTAATACTGATTTTCAAAATGCTCAAGATTCAGGTACGCCTGGGCAACAGAACAAAGAACCCAGATTTAGCTGCCTCTAATCACCAACTAGCACGTTAAGATTAAATGGCCCTTTTTAAATGTTTAATTTGTGATTGGGAAAGGTCAATCACAAAAATGAAGCAATTAAGTCTGGAGTGTCTTTCGTTTACCTTTTCTCCAAAGAAACCAGGAGGGTCATAAGGCCCACTATATAGATTTAACTGACACAATAAATACAAAAAGATTGTTTGCGGGCAAAGGGAGAGTCACTCAGCATGTAGAGTTTGCCCACTTACCCACAATCAAAATGGGATAGGGGAAGGAAGAATTTATTAGAAAGGTCAACTACAAGAAGAATCTACAGCCAGCAAATACCTCTACTTTAATTATAATACTCAATTTCATTTGCTGACAAAACTCTAGTGAAGTCAACTTCTTTCACACTTACCACTTTCAGTGTTGTCAACATTAGCAACACATAAACATCCCTGGTCAAATTCCTCCTGCTCGCCCACAGATGTGGACCACCAATCTCGAGCTTTAAACAAGGACATCTTCTACAACCTGAAATCACCAAAGCAAAGAACTCAGATAGCTGAAGCGCATGATTGTTAGAACTGACACAGGAACACAACTGAACTTACACATAGTCAACATAAAGACAATCAAAATTATGAGAGCATTAAGCAGGCCATTCGGCCTTCCAGGGCCACTCAATCATTAAATATGATAATCCACTTCAGTACCCTGGTCGTACTTTCTCCTTACATTCCCTTTAGTATTACCAAATTTATCTACCTCTTTTTGGAATATATTTGATGACTTGGTCTCCATCTCTTTCTGACATTGAAAAACCTTCTGGATGACATTTCTCCTGATTCCTGGTCTAAACATTATACTCCATATTCTGAATGAGCTCAAAGCCATCTATGTTTGTTTTCACCATCAAAACAAAGAGGAACTATCATAACTTCCCACATTCCCCAATGATACTATGATTTCAGTCTCTGAGGACAAAGGGTGAGCAACGTTCATGAGGGTGAACCCACGACTAGCGTCAGCCCAGATGGGATACCTGGCCAAGTACTAAAGACCTCTGCTGACCAACTCGCTGGTGTGTTCACTGAGATCTTTAATCCCTCGCTTTAGCAGTGTGTAGTACCCACCTGCTTCAAGTAGGCTTCAATTATACCAGTGCCCATGAAGAGCATGGTGATCTGCCTCAATGACCATCAGCCAGTAACATTACATTTACAATGAAGCATTTTGAGAAGTTGGTGATAAACATAACAACTCTTGCCTGAGAAACGACTTAATCTGCTCCCAATTTGCCTACCGAAGCAACAGGTCCACAGTAGATGCAATCTCACTGGCTCTTCGCTGAACCATGTGACATCTAGACAACAAAGATGCATACATCAGGAAGCTCTTTTATCGACTACAGCTCAGCATTCAATACCATCATCCCCTCAAAGCTAATACCTTCTCCCAGTGTAGAGTGCCTCCTGCTTCAAAACATTCACCATCGTTCCAGTACCAAAAAAGAGCAAGGGAACATGTCTGAACCACTGATGTCCCGATGTCCAAATTATTTGGCTTCTTGTACTTTGGCATTTTGTTTTGGGGGAGTTGGGAGAGAATGGTCTATTTCAGCCTGAAGGGACTTGACCCTTATAACCCCTTGTAGAGTAAGGGCTCGAAGGGTTGGTATTTCCCTCTGGAAGGTCCTGACTCTTAGAATGACTTCCCCACTTGACAGAGAATGTTGGTGTAGATGGTATGATCAGTAATAAACAAATGCTTTGAGAGGCTGGTCAAAGACTACATCTGCAGCATACTACCACCCACACTGGAATGCCTACAATTCGGCTACTGACACAACCAATTGACAGATGACACATTAGCCACAGCTTTACACACCGTCCTTAAGCGTCCTTTTTCTCCAGATGTGTATGTGAGAATGCTGTTCTAGGACTACAGTTCAGCATTCAACACCATAATTCCCTCCAAGCTCCACAAGCTCAGAGAACTCAGCCTTCATCCTGCCTTGTATAGCTGGATCCTGGACTTCCTGTCAGATCGCTGGCAGCTGGTAAGAGTGGGCTGCCTCATCTCTGCCCCTCAACACAGTTGTCCCTCAGGGCTGTGTACTAAACCCCCTCCTTTACTCTCTGTATACCCAAGACTGTGTCGCCACCCATGGCTCCAAGCTGCTAATTAACTTTATTGACAACACTGCACTGATTGGCCTAATCTCAAATAATAATGAGGCAGCCTATAGAGAAGTCATCACCCTGACACAGTGGTGGCAAGAAAACAACCTCTCCCTCAAAGTCGCAAAAACAAAGGAGTTGGTTGTGGATTACAGGAGGAATGAAGACAGGCTGCCCCCTATTGACATCAATGGATCTGGGGTTGAGAGGGTGAACAGCTTTAAGTTCCTCGGCATAAACATCACTGAAGATCTCACGTGGTCTGTACATACCAGCTGTATGGTGAAAAAGGCACAACAGCGCCTCTTTCACCTCAAGACAGTTGAAGAAGTTTGGTGTGGGCCCCCAAATCCTAAGAACATTCTATAGGAGCACAATTGAGAGCATCCTGACTGGCTGCATCACTACCTGGTATGGAAACTTCAATCGCAGAACTCTGCAGAGAGTGGTGCGGACAGCCCAGCACATTTGTAGATGTGAACTTCCCACTATTTAGGACATTTACAAGTGTAAATGTAAAACAGGTGTGTAAAAAGGGCCCAAAGAATTATTGGGGACACGAGTCACTCCAACCAAAAACTGTTCCAGCTGCTACCATCCAGGAAACAGTACGGCAGCATTAAATCCAGGACCAACAGACTCCAAGGACAGCTTCTTCCACCAGGCCATCAGACTGATTAATTCATGCTGAAACAATTGTGTTTCTATTATCGACTGTCCTGTTGTACATGCTATTTATTATAAATTACTAAAAATTGCACATTTAGATGGAGATGTAACTAAAGATTTTTACTCAAATATATGAAGTAATAAAGTCATAGAAACATAGAAAACCTACAGCACAATACAGGCCCTTCGGCCCACAAAGCTGTGCTGAACATGTCCCTACCTTAGAACTTCCTAGGCTTTACACATAGCCCTCTATTTTCCTAAGCTCCATGTAGCCATTCAGGAGTCTCTCAAAAGACCCTATCGTTTCCGCCTCTGCCGCCGACAGCCCATTCCACACACTCACCACTCTGCGTAAAAAAAAAAACTTACCCCTGACATCTCCTCTGTATCAAATTCAATCTACAAGTTTCAAGACCTTGGCCTCAATACCTCCTTCTGCAATTGAATGCTGGATTTGCTCAATTGCAGACCCTGTCCATTCGGATTGCCAACAACGTCACATCCACAACCTCCATTAGCACTTGTGACTGTGTGGTTTAGCAGAGCTCCAATGCCATATTTAAGGTTGCTGATGACACCGTTGTTGTAGGCCATATCAAAGGTGGTGATGAATCAGCATACAGGAGGGAGATTGAAAATCTAAGTGGTGTCATAATAACAACCTCTTAATGACAGCAAGACCAAGGAGCTGATTATAGACTTCTGGAAAAGGAAATCAGAGGTCCATGAGCCAGTCTTCATTGGAGCATCATGACTTTAAATTCCTCTGTGTTATTATTTTGGAGGACTCATCCTGGGCACAACACGAATGCAAATACAAAGAAATCACAGCAGCACCTCTACTTCCTTAGGAGTTTGCAGAGACTTGGCTTACATCTAGAACTTTGACAAACTTCTATAGATGTGTAGTGCAGAGTATATTGACAGGATGCAGCTTAGCCTGGTATGGAAACAATGCCCTTGAACTGAAAATCCTACAAGAAGTAGTGAAACAGCCCAGACCTTCATAGATAAAACCCTCCGAACCATTGAGGGCATCTATATGAAATGCTGTCACAAGAAAGCAGCAGCCATCATCAGGGACCACCAGCACCCAGGAAATGCTCTCTTCTTACTGCTGCCATCAGGAAGAAGATACAAGAGCCTCGGGACTCATACCACCAGGTTTAGTAACAGTTACAACCCCTCAACCATCAGGCAAAGGGGATTACATCACTCAAATTCATCGTGCCCCATCATTGAAATGTTCCTACAACCAATGAACTCACTTTCAAGGACTCTTCATTTCATGTTCTCAATATTTATTACATATTTCTTCTTATTCTATTTGCACAGTTTGTTGTCTTCTACACTCTGGTTGGATGCCCTAGTTGGGCAGTCTTTCATTGATTCTGATATGGTTATTATTCTATAGCATACTCACAAGAAAATGATTCTTAGAGTTGTATATAGTAGCATATATGTACTTTGATAATAAATTTACTCTGAACTTTGATATTATGAAGGTGAGTCTCTTGGTTCTGGAGTCTCTACTGACTGGGAACAATTTTGTCATTTAGAGTTCAATTTTCTTTAATACACATAAGGTAGACTGTTACAGTCTTTTACCAGGGTAGTGGAGTCTAAAACGTGAAGGCACAGGTTTGAGAGGGGAAGGATTTAATGGGGATTTGAAGGACAATTTTTCCCCCCACACTGAATGTACCAGGTATATGGAATGAGCACCTGAAGGAAATGGTAAAGTACAAATACAATGCTTACAAGACATTGAACATCTGCACGTATAGGGAAGGTTTAAGGAGTCAGGGACAAAATGCAAGCACATGGTACAAACTCAGCAAGGCACCTTAATTGGCACAGACAAGTTGGGTCAAAGGGCCTGTTTCAATGCTGAATGCTAACTATGATTTTATGATTCTAACTCACCAAAATTTCTTTGACACAATCTTCCAAATCCACAACCTCTAACTGCAAGAAGGATCAAAGCAACAAAAGCATGGAAGTGTCATCTCTTGGAAGTTGCTCTCCAAGCTACACACCATTCTAACTTGGAAACATATTGCTGTTTCTTCACCATCACTGGGTCAAAATCCTGGAATGCCCTACCTACAGCCACCCCCAGCCTCTTATTCCATTCTCCTCACCTGCCTATCACCTTTCCCCTGGTGCCCCCCTCTTCCCTTTCACCCACAGTCCATTTTCCTATCAGATTTCTCCTTCTCCAGCCCTATGCCTTTTCCACCCATCACCTCCCAGCTTTTGGCTTCATCTCTCTGCCCGCACCCACCTGGCTTCACCTGTCACCTTCTAGTTTGTCATCCTTCCCCTACCCCACCTTTTTATTTTGGCACCGTCCCCCTTCTTTTCCAGTCCTGATAGCATCTCGGCCCAAAACTTCAACTGTTTACAGTATTCATTTCCTTAGACGAGGCCTGACCTGCTGAGTTCCTCCAGCATTGTGTGTGTAATTTATTTCAGACTCAGATTTACTTATAACATAGTGTATTCAAACATACAGTGAAGTGTTGTTTGCATTAACCATCACACCCTACAAAGTGCTGGAGGCAGCCCACAAGTTCCTCCACACATTCCAGAGCCAACACAACATACCTACAATGTTCAGCAGAACACAAGCAATAACAACAGAACAAACTCATTCAGGGCAAAGAGACTCGGCCCAAAACATCAAATGTACTCTTTTCCACAGATGCTGCCTGGCCTACTGAGTTCCTCCAGCATTTTGTGTGCATTGCTAGAAGAAACTCCTTTCCAACCTATCCCATCACACACAGACAGGCCTCCAACCCCAGGACAGACCACCTCTGGGCCTCCCTCCATATGAGGTTCTCAGAATTTTTTACTTTACCTTAAGCACCAATATAAATGTAAAACACATTAAAATATAAGAGAAGTGATATACCTCTGTGCTAACAACTGAACAGGCTACACATTTTATGAATAAAACCAGCAGCTGAAGCATATCAGAACATTGAGGTTTATGAAGCCCAAGTATCAAACTATGTTTGATAGCACAACTTGAGAAATTTAATAATTTTAATCAAATATAAAGTACAATATTAAAATATTCATTGATTTTCTCTAACAAATATAAAATACTTTCATCTGATTCAGAGCATTATTAGCATTACCTGCTTGAGTTAGCCTTTGACCACTTTTCCATTTTTGTAAAAAGCAACATAGTAACTATCTATAACATCAAAATCTGACATAAACCCATTAAACAATGCCTATGACATTTAAAAACCTCCATGCTACACACCAACACATTCCTCAAGCTTTTATACAAATACCTAACAAACATCAGTCTGTCCTGAATATACTGAATAAATTAGCCACCGAGGTAGACAACTCTGAAGCTTTCCAACCATCTGGGGAAAAGAACTCTCTCTTAACCTTAGATCAAATGAGATAACCTATTGTACTTCTGCCCAAACGTCTTCAAATTGGTCTTGAAATGCTGCAAACCTAAGTTACACTAACTCCAAATCTTCCTCAAATAGGGAAACTTAAATTGTACAAAATATGTTATATCATAACTCCTGTACTATCTCAGCAGAACTCCCATGGTCCCTCCTGGTATTCATAATTTCCTTCTTGAGTTCTTTCCTGGCTCCTTTATAACCTTCAGAGGCTCTGTTCAAACCTAGCTTTACTTACTGGCCCTTCTTCTTCTTGACTAAATTCATCACCTCCCAAGGTTCTTATACCTTGCCAGCCTTGTCCTTCCTTTTGACTGAAACATACCTGCCCTGTTCCCTGTGCAGTTGGTCTTTAAACACCCTCCACATGTCAGATGTGGACTTGCCCAAAAGCAGCTGTTCCCAATTAACTCTCCCTAATTCCTACCTAATGGTCTCATAATTTGTCCTGGTCCAATTTAATACTCTCCTGCAAGGTCAATGCTTATCCTATCTTAAACCTTAAGGAGTTGTTGTTGCCATCCCCTAACTGCTCACCCACTGAAAGATCAGTCACCTGACCAGACTCATTACCCAACACCAGGCCCAGTATAGCTCCACCCCCACCGCTCTTGTTGGACTATCTACATATTGATTTAAGAAATCCTCCTGGATGAAACTAACAAATTCTATCTTATTTAAACTTTCTGCACTAAGTAAGTCCCAGTGACAACAACCCTATTGTTTTCACACTTTTCCTTAATCTACCTGTATATCTGTTCCTCAGTGTCCCAGTAGCTGAGGGGAGGGGATCTGTAGTACAATCCCAGAGTGATTGTACCCTTCCTATTTTTGAGTTCGACAAATATAGCATCAGTGAATGAGCCCTCCATTTTGTCCCATTTGAGTGCAACTGTGATACTGTCCCTAATTAGTAGTACCATTCCCTCACCCACTCTTTTACCTATCTTTTCTATACCATCAAAATCCCAAGATATTAAGCACCCATTTCTGTCCCTCTTTCAACCACGTCTCTGCAATGGTCCCAACATAGTTCCATGTACTGGTCCATACTCTAAGTTCATCACTTTTACCTGTAATACACCTATCAATAAAATACACACTTCAAACTACCCTTTCCATCATATCTGTTACTTTGCTCCTTCCTGGTTTTACTGGCCCTAACATCTACCTTCCTCTCCATCCCTCTACTTTCTGACCTGGAGCTCTGGTTCCCATCCCCCTGCCAAACGAGTTTAAACCCTCCCACGTAGCATGAGCGAACCTCCCGGCCAGGACATTGGTACCCCTCCAGTTTATGTGCAACCCATCTCTCTTGTACAGGTCACCTCTGCCTCAGAAGAGGTTTCATTGATTCAAGAACCTGAAACCCTATCCGCTGCAACAGTTCTTCAGACACTCATTTATCTGTAATGTTATCCTATTTCTGTCCTGGCTAACATATGGCACTGAGAATAATAGATAACTCCCTTGGAAATCCTGTTCTTCAGCCTCTTGCCTAATTCACTTATACCCACTACGCAGGGTCTCTTCTCCTTTTCAACCTATGTCATTGGTGCCAATGTGCATCACAATTGCTGTCTGCTCATCCTCCCCCTTAAGAACATTCCTGGACCCTAACTCCTGGGAGGCAACACACCTTCTTGGAGTCTCTATTGCTGCCACAGAATCTCCTGTGTGTCTCCCATCACTATCACTCTGCCTGATGTTACCCTTCCCTGCTGTGCCTCAGAGCTAACCCCTGTGCCTCTGGCCTGGCTGCTAATGCAGTGCCCTGATTGGTTATCCCCACCAGCAGTATCCAAAGGTGAATACTTGTTGCTGATGGGAACCCCACACTAACTGCTTACTCCCCTTACTTCTTCTGGTTATCAGCAATCTACTACCTGAAGCTGCACTTTGGATGTGACCACCTCAATAAAAATTTCATCTATGAGGTTTTCAGCCTCCTGGATGATCCGAGTACATCCAGCTCCAGTTTCTTGACCTGGTCAGTCAGAAGCTGAAGTTGGGTGCACTTCCCGCAGATGTAGTCATCAGGGAAACTATTAGGTACACTGCAATCCCACATCTTACAAGAGGAACATTCCACCACCTTAACTATCATCCTGCCTGCAGTGAGTCAAGATCCAACGATTTACAGACAACAAAAAAGGCTTACCTGTTCTCACCTGTGCCTCTTCTCTGAACCCTTTGGGTTTTGCACTCACCTAGGTCAGCCTCTTCTCGCCAGGCTTGTTACACCTTTGGCTCTTACTTCTCAAGCCTAGTTCTACAATCAAATGAAATGATACCAAACAAAACAGCACCCTTAATCTCCATTCCCATTCTGACACACATTTTAATTCCACGTCCCATTCTGATATGTCTATCCATGGCCTCCTCTACTGTCCACACTCAGGTTGGAGGAACAACACCTTATATACCGGCTGGGTAGCCTCCAACCTGATGGCAAGAACATTGACTTCTCTAACTTCTGTTGATGCCCCTCCTCCCCTTCTTACCCCATCCCTGATATATTTAATTGTTTTTTTCCCCTCCCTTTTTTTTCTTTCTCTCTCTGCCCATCACTCTGCCTGTTCTTCTTCCTCTGGTGCTCCCCTCCCCCTTTCTTTCTCCCTAGACCTCCCGTCCCATGATCCTTTCCCTTCTCTAGCACTGTATCCCTTTTGCCAATCACCTTTCTGGCTCTCAGCTTCACCCCACCCCCTCCAGTCTTCTATCATTTCGCATTTTCCCCTCCTATGTTCAAATCTCTTACTATCTTTCCTTTCAGTTAGTCCTGATGGAGGGTCTCAGCCTGAAACGTCGACAGCGCTTCTCCCTATAGATGCTGCCTGGCCTGCTGTGTTCCTCCAGCGTTTTGTGTGTGTTACCCTTAATCTCTGCCTGTTCTTGCCCAAGCCTGCTGAGCCAAAGCTTGAAAACTCTAACACTGGCCTACTCCAATAATGGGTGCTCCGCTTACACCCCACCTCTTTTTATTGGCCTTTGCCAAGTGCCTAATAGACTACCACGATCGAACACCACCTAAAGGCCCCAAGCTCTTTTTAAACCAAGTCTGCCTCTCCCACAAGCGAGTGCTCATGATGACTGAAGGCCGCTGTGAGCTTTGTTTTAACTTTAATATTGGTTTATTATTATTGTACCAAGATTTGGTTCCTTAAGGTTGTTATTACTGGGAGTGGTAATAAGGACAAGCTCCCACTACCTATTAAATGCTCCCAATGACGTGCCCTTCAAATAGTCTTTGTCAACTAAGTCCAGCTTCTAGGCTTCACATGTGGCTTAGTACTAAGTCTGGTGCAACTTCGACTGACAGGAGAGTAGGAGAAGGGGCAAAGGTGGGTTACTGATGCTTTAAAACTTTGGGCAGATGGAACTCGTCAGCCATGATTGACAGCTCATCAAGAAGGAAAACTCTGATCTCAAGCCTCTGCTGCCTTGTGCCTATATCATGGGGAAGGATTTGGGAGTAAACCCCAAGGAAAAATCCTAAGGCTGTCATGCATTGAGTTCAACGCTGACTGGCAACTCCTGTGACACCGCTGATACCAAACCGTACCTATCAGTTTCTGCTGGTCCTTTGGTTTCATCAGATACATGGAGAGGGTGAGCTTGCTACATGGACAATAGCTTGCTCTTCATATGATACTGCCCAGGCTTGTGTATCTAGACAGCTAGGACACAACATCCGGGGTCAATTCTGACCAACGGAGGCCTTTGACCTCAACCAAGATATAATGAAAACTTTTCAAACAGAATGCAAGACAAGCTTTTCATTCCTTCCAAGAACTAATGTTAGGTTACCTGGTCTGTAGTTCCCCATTTTGCTCACTCTCATTTCTTAATTGTAAACTATTTTCTATCTTCCAGAATTAATAAATACTGAGAAATAGTCACTAACACATCCATGTCCTCCACATCCACCTCTGAAAAAACTTGATGACGTAGGCTATTGGGTCAGGGAGTGTCAACTTTCATCCCCTTGATTTTCCAGCATCTCCCTTCTTGGGGCATCAATCATGTTCCAAATTGTTACTTGAATTACTGCTCTATTTATTATGTCCTCCACAGCTATGGAATAGAACTTCAGTTAATACTCTGAAATTTGGAAAGAAAAACATGATCTTAATATGGATGACTACAAAATGACTGGAATGTCATATAAAGCCATCTAGTTCCCTCCTGTTAGTTTCTTTCTTGAAGGGCATTAGACCATGCAAAATCCCTTGATCTATTTTCTGCAGACTTTGCAAATGAAAACAGAGTCGATCATGTCCCAACATGCATAAAGTCCTCTTCACCATCACCCCAGCTATCAAGCTAGATTTGGATAACTAATAACTCAGTACCAAGGGGTCCTTCCCTCAACTACTCCTCTCACTATGCTCCTCGAGGTTTTAGCCATCTGGCCAAATTTCTCCTTGCAACTTGACTTTCTTATGAAGTGCCTCACCATATTTTCCTTCATTCAACATGGGATCCAAACAGAGCTTGTTGTGATGCTGCTCCACACATTTAATCTTGCAAACATTACCGCTAAGATCTTAAAATCTAAACTATAATTTATTTTTTGTAATGTAAATAAATATCTTTACAAAATATCATTGACTGAGTGGGAATAATAGCCCTCCATATCTGAATAACCGTAGATGTGTGACGTGATACCAAATGCAGAGTAGTTATGCTGATCCTTTGTCATAAATGTATAAGATGTGCCCAGGATTTGTGCAACGCAAAATCAGCTTTGCATTTTGTAAATCCAAAGCCTGAAACAGGCTGGATCTCTGCTCGGACTGTTAAAGTAAAAGCCTTGTCCAGCAGCCCATAATGGGCTAAGCCAAACTTAATTAGCTGGATGTTGAGGTTATTCCAGACCACGGGAGGGTGGTAAACCTGCCGCGATGAAGAAGCCCCCTGAGTATGAGGATTGTTGTTACCCATTACGACACCGTCACCCAGCTCTAAAACCCCAACAGCCCCACGGCTAACAGTTTTGTTCCTAAAACTTTTGAGAAGGAATGTGGAGGGGTCGTTGTCAGGTCCCAACCCGATTCTGGGAGGGGTAGGGAACACGTCCTGGTTCTGTGCAGGACTGGGGTCCCATCCTGGCTCTGTGATGGGTCGGCATTCCGTCCCGTCTCGGTAGGGGGCGAGGCCCCATCCAGTCCCGGCTCGGTAAAGGTTCGCAGATCTACCCGTGTGGGTCCGCGATTCAGAGAACCACCCCCCCAGGCTGGACTAACAGTGAAAAATTATTAAATACAAACCGGTGCCGGTGTCCACCGCCGCCCGCCGTTCCACTCATTAATCCGCCAACCGCTCCACTGTTGTCATAGCGCCTCCACGAGCCGACGCTTCAGTAGTGCGCAGGGCCGGAAATTGCCCCACTGCCTTGTAGGAATTGTAGTGTTTGTTGGGTTTACCTAATTCTTTTGCTCAGTCCAATCAAATGAAAATCAGAATTTATCAAGATGAAGATTGATTGTATATCAGTGATACAACTGGTTCAGCAATATATATAAGAAAGATATTATGGGTTCTTACATATCTAAACAGAGAGTTCAAAAGATCCAGTTCAGGTCGTTCAGATGTTTGTGTTCATGTTCCAAAGTTTCAGGTGACTATTAAGAAAAGATTATCAAAGTATCAGTATTCACATCTGAGATGGTTGCTATCTTTTTAGCCTTGGAATAGATCGGAGAAGTACGACTGTGCTCTGATTCATTCTCAGTTTTGACATCTAATAAGAATTCAGATTGTAGGACAGACATTCTTTTGGACTATAGAATGTAGAGTTTAGACACCTTCTGAGGCTGCAGAGTCTAGGCTTACGTATCCATTTCTTATGAGTTCCTGTCCATATAGTGGTTGTCGGAAACAAGGTGACAGATATTCTCGGCAAGCAATCACTTAAAATCGAGGATGAAAATGTAATGGTGTCTTTGCATAAAGCCATAATTAAAAAGTTTATTTGATCAGCTTGATAACAAAGTTGGGATAAGGAAAAGAAAGGACGGCGTTTACGGTATATAAAATTCAGAAGATGGTGGGAGCTCAACTGGGAGATGGATATAACAGTAGGGAAGAAGCTATACTTACACGTTTACGTATTGGACATACTATGTTGAATAATTCCTTGTTCAGAACTAATATGCATGATACGGGCATTTGTAGGGAGGGCACTTGTCAAGAAATGGTGGAGCATATATTGTACGAATGTAGATCCTATGAGGCGCAAAGGAAACATCTAATTGCCAAATAGAGATATCTGGGACTGATTCAATTTAACATAGTAGTAGTAGTAATAGTAGGCAGCCGTCGATCCCAGGTGATCGTGGGTTTGCGCCACTGGTGGACTGTGTCCTGCCTGGGCGGGACCGTGGGAAGGTTTGAAGAACCGGCTGTTACACATGCAGCGGGTTCTCCCTCTCCACGTCACTGACGTGGTCCAAGGGAAAGGCAAGCTCAGCACCAGTGTCATCACTGTGGTTGCCAGAGTGAAGTTGTAAACTTCCTTAGGGACCTCGGCTCGGGATTTCTTCCTGGAGATTTACTTCCGAAGCCTTTCCCATGGGTGGGCATGGCCACAAGGCAGCGGAGGTTTAAAATCAATACAGTATTCCTTTTCCTAGGCGGGCTGCCGTCCAGGGCTGACGAATCCCACCAGCCCGAAAGTTTGCTGGAATATTACTGCCATCGTAATGTACATAAATGTGTATTTGACTTTCTGAAAAGCATTAGGCTTTTTAATATTATTAGAGTTTTTTTTGGGGGGGGGATTAAAGTGGCTGTACTTCCTGTCTCTTTGCTCCATACTCACCTCAGGAGCTGGCGGTAATGCACATGTGCTGGTCTGCCAACCACCACTAAACTTTACTAAAAGAAAATCAAAAGTCTGGATCTAAGCAGGAAATTTTGAAAACATTCAGCAGGCCAGCTGTCAAACGTGGAAACAGAACAGTTAAATTTTCAGGTAGAGGTGGACGCTTTCCGAAGGTCCTCGACGTGAAAAGTTTATAGTGTTTCTCTTTCCACAAAATATGCCTGTTTTTCCAGCATGACGAAACGTGCTGAATATTTGTAAGATGTTTTATTGTGTCCACCCATTCTAGAAATAGCACGTTGTGCTGGGATATGTTGGAAATCTCTCCTCTTACAATTCTTTAGATTTTCAGCAGGGTGATGGGGATAATTTTTCTTCCTATAATAGCAGTTAGTTTCTTGAGAGCAATTAACCCCTAATCAATGGAATACGCGGGAGGTTTCTGAAAAAATTACCGGTGAATAGACTGTTGAAACAATATGTGCCATTTAATTTTAGGAACATAACGTGATTAACAATAAAGTGTAAAATCGACTTTATTGTCATATGCACAAGTACGACATATCATAGGTGCAGATCCTATGGACGTGGAGGGGAGCCCCAGATGGTATGTTGCCTCCCAGGTTCCAGGGTCAGGGACGTCTCAGATCACATCCACAGTATTTTGGAGAGGAAGGGAGAACAGCCGGGAGTCTTGGTACATATTGGTACCAATGACATAGGAAGGAAAAGCAAAGAGGTCCTGAGAAAAGATTTTAGAGAGCTAAGTAGAAAGCTGTGAAGCGGGACCTCCAGGGTAGTAATTTCGGGATTGCTGTCTGTTCCACACGTGAGTGAGGGTAGAAACAGGACAATATGGCAGGTAAATGTGTGGCTGAGAAGCTGGTGCTGGGGCCAAGGCTTCAGGTTCTTGGATCATTGGGATCTCTTCTGGGGGATGTATGACCTGTTCAAAAGTGACGGGTTTCACCTAAACCCAAAGGGGACCAATATTCTTGTGCACAGGTTTGTTAGAGCTTTTGGGGAGGGTTTAAACTAATTTGGCGGGGTGGGGGTGGAAACCAGATTGATGGGACTCAGGATAAGACAGGTGGTAAAAAAGTAAAGATAGTGTGCAGACTGTCAGGAAGGGCAGGCTGGTGATGGGAGATAGTCGTAGCCAACAGGGTGAGTATCAGTACAATAGGGATGCAAAATCAAAAAGGGTAGCAAGTATGGTGCTCAAAGAGTTGTATCTCAATGTGTGGAGTATAAGAAATAAGGTGGATGATCTTGTTGCACTATTACAGATGGCCAGGCATGATGTTGTGGCCGTCACTGAATCATTGCTGAAGGATGGCTGTAGTTTTGGAGCTGAATGTCCAAGGTTACACTCTGTATCGTAGGGACAGGAAGGTAGGCAGAGTGGGTGACGTGACTCTACTGTTAAAGAATGGCATCAAATCAGTAAAAAGATGTGACATAGGATTGGAAGATGTTGAATACTTGTGGGTTGATTAAGAAACTGCAAGGGTAAAAGGACCCTGATGGCAGTTACATACAGGCCTCCCAACAGTGGCTGGGAGGTGGACCACAGATTACAGCCAGAAATAGAAAAGGTGTGTCAAAAGGGCAATGTTATGGTAGCCATGGGAGATTTTAACATACAGGTTGATTGGGGAAAATCAGGTTTGTAATGAATCTCAAGACAGCGAGTTTGTTGAATTCCTAAGAGATGGCTTTTTAGAGCAGTTTGTTGTTGAGCCTACTAGGGGATCAGCTATACTGGATTGGGTGTTATGTAATGAACTGGAGATGATTGGGGGCTTAAGGTAAAAGAATCCTTGGGAACCAGTGACCACAATATAATTGTATTCAACTTGAAATTTGATAGGGAGAAAGTAAAGTCTGACGTAGCAGTATTTCAGAATCAGAATCAGGTTTATTATCACCGGCGTATGATGTGAAATTTATTAACTTAGCTGTAGCAGTTCAAAGCAATACATAATCTAGCACAGAGAGAGAAAAAAACATAATAAACAAGTAAATCAATTACGTGTATTGAATAGATTTTTAAAAATGTGCAAAAAACAGAAGTACCGTATATTTTTTTAAAAAGTGAGGTTGTGTCCAAAGCTTCAATGTCCATTTAGGAATCAGATGGCAGAGGGGAAGAAGTTGTTCCTGAATCGCTGAGTGTGTGCCTTCAGGCCTCTGTATCTCCTACCTGATGGTAAAAGTGAGAAAAGGGCATGCCCTGGGTGCTGGACGTCCTTTATAATGGACACCACCTTTCTGAGACACTGCTCCCTAAAGATGCCCTGGGTACTTTGTAGGCTAGTACCCAAGATGGAGCTGACTAGATTTACAACCTTCTGCAGCTTCTTTCGGTCCTGTGCAGTAGCCCCTCCATACCAGACAGTGATGCAGCCTGTCAGAATGCTCTCCACGGTACAACTATAGAAGTTTATGAGTGTATTTGTTCACATGCCAAATCTAATAAAATTATAGCCGCTGTCTTGCCTCCTTTATGACTACATCGATATGTTGGGACCAGGTTAGATCCTCAGAGATTTTGACACTGAGAAACTTGAAGCTGCTCATTCTCTCCACTTCTGATCCCTCTATGAGGATTGGTATGTGTTCCTTTGTCTTACCCTTCCTGAAGTCCACAATCAGCTCTTTCATCTTACTGATGTTGAAGGCAAGGTTGTTGCTGCGGCACCACTTCACTAGTTGGCATATCTCAGTTGTTTGAGTTAAATTCTGTCAATCATTCCTTTGCCCTCTTTCAAGCCAATTATCTCACTCCTGTACGCCCTCTCATCACTACCTGATACTTGAGCTATGCCTAGCCACACAGTCATGTGTATACAGAGAGTAGAGCAGTGGAATAAGGGAAATTACAATGGTATGACAGGGGAATTGGCTTAAGTAAATTGGAAGGAGCTGCTGGCAGGGATGTCAGCAGAGCAGCAATGGTGTGCATTTCTGAGAAAAATGAAGGTGTTGCAGGACATGTGTATTCCAAAAGTGAAGAAATACTCAAATGGCAAAATAGTACAACCATGGCTGACAAGGGAAGTCAAAGTTCATGTAAAAACAAAAGAGAGGCATACAACAAAGCAAATTAGTGGGAAAATAGAGGATTGGGAAATTTTTAAAAGCCTACAGAGAGCAACTAAAAGAATCATTAGAAGGGAAAAGATGCAATATAAAAGCAAGCTAGCAAATAATATCAAAGTCAATAGTAAAAGCTTTTTCAAGTATGTAAAAATAAAAGAGAGATGAATGAGAGTGGTTATGGGATCACTAGAAAATGAGGCAGGTGAAGTAATAAGGGGGGATAAGGAGATGACAGATGAACTAAATGAGTATCTTGCATCAGTCTTCATTGTGGAAGACACTAGTAATGTACCAGATGTTGTCATGTTGTCGTGTGTAAAGAAAGAGAAGTGGGTACAGTTACTATTACAAGGGAGAAGGTGCTCAAAAAGCTGAAAGACCTAAAAGTACATAAGTCACCAGGACCAGATGAAGTTCTGAAAGAGGTAGCATTAGGGATTGTAGTGGCATTAACAATGATCTTTCAAAAATCATTGGACTCTGGCATGGTGTCAGAGGACTGCAAAATTGCAAATGTCACCCCACTCTTTAAGAAAGGAGGAAGGCAGCAGAATTATAGACCAGTTAGCCTGACCTCAGTGGTTGGGAAGACGGTAGAGTCAATTGTTAAGGACGGGTGATGGAGTACTTAGTGACACAGGACAAGATAGGACAAAGCCAGCATGGGTTTCCTTAAGGGAAAATCCTGCCTGATGGACCTGTTGGAAGTCTTTGAGGAGATTACAAGTAGGACAGATAAAGGGGATGTAGAGGATGTTGTATATTTGGACTTTCAGAAGGCTTTTGACAAGGTGCCACACATGAGGCTGCTGAACAAGTTAAGAGCTTGTGGTATTACAGTAAAGTTTCTAAGATGGTTAGAGCATTGGCTGATTGGAAGAAAGCAGTGAGTGGGAATAAAAGGATCCATGTCTGGTTGGCTGCCAGTGCCAGTGGAGGGGCAGGTAGTGTTGAGGAAACAGGTAGGATGCAGAAGGACCCTAAAGGTTACCTAAAGGTTACCCTAAAGGTTAACTTGTAGGTTGAAGTGGTGGTGAGGAGGTAAATGCCATGTTAGCATTCATTTCAGGAAGTCTAGAATACAAGAGCAAGGATGTGATGCTGAGGCTTTATAAGGCACTGGTGAGGCCTCACCTTGAGTACTGTGAACACTTTTGGGCCCCTCATCTTAGAAAAGATGTGCTGGCATTGGAGAGGGTCCGTAGGAGATTCACAAGGATGATTCCAGGAATGAAAGGGTTATCATACAAGGAATGTTTGATGGCTCTGGGTCTATATTTGCTGGAATTTAGGATGGGGGGATCTCATTGAAACCTTTCAAATGTTGAAAGGCCTAGACAGAGTAGATGTGGAAAGGATGTTTCCCATGACAGGAGAGTCTAGGACAAGAGGTTAGGATAGAGGGGCACCATTCGAAACAGAGATGCGGATAAATTTCTTTAGCCAGAGGCTGGTGAACTTGTGGAATTTATTGCCATATGCAGCTGTGCAGGCCAGGTCATTGGGTGTATTTAAGGTAGAGATTGATAGGTTCTTGATTGGATATGGCATCAAAGGTTACGGGAGAAAGCTGGAAAATGGGATTGAGGAGGAAAAAAAAAGGATCAGCCATGATTGAATGGCGAAGCAGACTCGATGGGCCAAATGGCCTAATTCTGCTCCTATGTCTTATGGACTTATATGAAAAACCTACTTGCAGCAAATTCATAGGCTTCATATAAGCAGTATTAACAAGGAAAACATAAATTAAGCATAATTTATACACAATTTTAAGTATGAATAAAAATATTGTGTTTGGCCAAACTTCCTCTTTGGAAATGCCACCATTTTCAGCAACTGGTTTACTCAATGTACTGTCACTGCTATACTTTGTGACTCAGTCACAGAGATTCAGGATCAGAAATACCATCTCCACCTCACCGATACTGGCATACCTCAAGGGTGTATGCTTAGAACACTGCTCTACTCTTTCTACACCGATGACAGTATGGCTAGGCACAGCTCAAATGCCATCTATAAATTTGTTGGCAATGCAACTATGGTTAGCAGAATTTCAGATGGTGATGAGATGTACAAGTGTGAGGTATGTAAGCTAGTTACACCAAGACCAAGGAGATGGTGGTGGACTTTAGGAGATCTAGGCCTCATATGGAGCCAGTGATCATTAATGGAGAATGTGTGGAGCAGGTTAAGACCTACAAGTATCTGGGAGTACAGTTAGACGAGAAGCTAGACTGGACTGCCAACACAGATGCCTTGTGCAGGAAGGCACAGAGTCAACTGTACTTCCTTAGAAGGTTGGCGTCATTCAATGTTTGTAGTGAGATGCTGAAGATGTTCTATAGGTCAGTTGTGGAGAGCGCCCTCTTCTTTGTGGTGGCGTGTTGGGGAGGCAGCATTAAGAAGAGGGACGCCTCATGTCTTAATAAGCTGGTAAGGAAGGCGGGCTCTGTCGTGGGCAAAGTACTGGAGAGTATAACATCGGTAGCAGAGTGAAGGGCGCTGAGTAGGCTACAGTCAATTATGGAAAACCCTGAACATCCTCTACATAGCACCATCCAGAGACAGAGAAGCAGTTTCAGCGACAGGTTGCAATCGATGCAATGCTCCTCAGACAGGATGAAGAGATCAATACTCCCCAATGCCATTCGGCTTTACAATTCAACCGCCAGGAGTAAGATATGTTAAAGTGCCGGGGTTAGGACTCAATGTATTTAAGTAAACTACTTAAGAACTTTTTAAAAGCTATTATTAATGCTTTTTGAGAGGGTGATTTTAGATGCATATCATATTTTTACTGAGTTAAGTATTGTATGTAATTAGTTTTGCTACAATAAGTGTATGGGACATTGGAAAAAATGTTGAATTTCCCCATGGGGATGAATAAAGTATCTATCTATCTATCTATCTAGTTGAGTGGTGACATAGCAATAAGCTTGCATTCATCATCAGTAAGACCAAAGAATTGATTGTGGACTTCAGAAAGGGTAAGAGGTAGGAACATACACCAGTGTTCGTAGAGTGATCGTTAGAGGAAATAGTAAGCAATTTCAAGTTCTTGTGTGTCAATATTTCTGAGGATCTATCCTGGGCCCAACATATTGATGTACTTACAAAGAAGGCACTATAAACAGCTAAATTTCATTAGGAAGTTTAAGGAGATTTGGTATGTCACCAAAGACACTCGAAAATTTCTACAGATGTACCATGGAGAACATTCTAAATGGCTGCATCACCACCGGATATGAGGAGGGCGGCACCCCCACAGGATCGAAATAAGCTTTTGAAAGCTGTGAACTCAGTCAGCTCTATTATGGACACTAGCTTCCCCAGCATCAGAACACCTTCAAGGTGAATTGTCTTAGAAAGGCAGCATCCATCATTAAGGACCCCCCATTACCCGGAACGTACTCTCTTCTCATTTCTACCATTAGGGAGGAGGTACAGGAACCGGAAGGCACCACTTAATGATTTGAGAACAGCCTCTGCCATCAAATATCAGATTCCAGAATGGAGATTGAACCTATGAACACTACCTCACGACCTTTTTTGTACTACTTATTTTATTTAACTTATAAATAATATACTTACTGTAATGCCGTTTTTATTATGTATTAAAATGTACTGCTGTCGCATAACAACAAATTTCACGACACATACTAGTGATATTAAACCCGATTCAAGTTAATGTATTATTGTAATTGCAATATACGGAATAATAATTTGTACAGAAGTGGAGGATCCAAGATTATGAAGATTGCAAAATTGGCTGTGTCTGATAAAATAAAAAATAGGCTGCAGAAAGAAGATAATAGTTTGGAAAGATGTATACACAAGGGACTGCATAATAAATGGTAGGAAACACCTTACTACAGCAAATGACCTCCTTTCATCCTGTAAGTACTTTTGACTACAAGAACTTTTGAGACGCTACTATTAAAAAAAATTAAGAAACAAAATCCCCTGAACTCTAAGTTCCTCCGCCTCCTTGCAAACACTCCCTTCGATACTCCCAGAGCAGGAGTTTGCGCATGCTCCCCATCGGACGTGGACGCAGGCGCAGTTGTGAGGCGTGTATGGAGCGGGCGGCAGTGACGCGCCTGGGCGTGGTGGTGGGGTCTGTAGTGTGTGCTGCGATCGGTGGCGCCCTGCTGACTCAGTACATCTTCACCATGAAGAAGAAAGCCGGCCGGAAGACTAAGATCATCGAGATGGTGAGTGGGGAATGAGGCAGGATGGTGGCCGGGCTAGCTAGCTAGCTAGCCGGCCGGCGGCCAGGAATTGAAGGCACAGCCTGAAATGCAGTACAGTATCCACTCGAGGTGATCAGTCTGCTTGAAGTGCCAGTGTAAAGCAAACTTCCTGTTCTTACAAGCAAGAAATGCAGGAAACACTTAGTATCCAAAGGAGAAAGAGAGACAGACTTCTCAGCATTTCTAATTATTATTTCAGATTTCTAGCTTTCCTTTATGATCCCAGGACTTGCTTGAATTGACTGTTGTGTAAGGCCACTTTACTCTAACCCTGGTGGGTCTATCAAACCCTGTCTTTTTAATTTAGATCAGAATCAGCCTTATTATCACTGACATATGTTGTGAAATTTGTTTTTTTGCAGCAACAATACATTGTAGGGCATTAAATGAGTGTAAGTTACAAAACAAAAACAGTGCAAACAAGGATTAACAAGCTAGTGTTCGTGGACTGTTCAGAAATTAGGGGAAGAAGTTGTACCTAAAACATTGGTTAAAGGTCTTCAGGCTCTTTTATTTCCTCCCTGGTAATAGTAAAAGAAGAGGGCATGTCCCAGATGGTGAGGGCCCTTTCTGATGGACGCTATCTTCTTGAGGCACTGCCCCTTGAAGATGTCTTCTGGTGGGGAGGATTGTACCTCTGATGGAACTGGCCAAATCTACAGCCCTCTGCAGGTTCATGTGATCCTGTCAATTAAAGCCTTCGTACCAATCTATGATACAACTAGCCAAAATGCTCTCCATCATATGTCTATTAAAATTTACAAAAGAGTCATGGTGGCATACAAAGCTCCTTGAACTCCTAATGAAGTAGAGCTGTTTATATGCATTTTTCTTGCCTGCATCAGTTACGTTGGGCCCAGGATAGATTCTGTTGAGCTGTTGATGCCCAGGAACAATCCTCTTGAGTTGTTGATGCCCAGGATCCTGAAGCTGCTCATCCCATCCACCTTTGACCCTTCAATGAGGATTAGTGTGTGTTCTCCTGACTTCCCCTTCCCAAAATCCACAGTCAGTTGCTTGGTCTTGCTGGCATTGTGTGCAAGATTGTTGATGTGACACCACCATTGTTCCAGTACCTAAAAAGACCATGTCTGAGCGACTGGCGTCCTATTGCACTCGCCTCAATAATAAGCAAATGCTTTGAGGGCTGGTCAAGGACCATCCACACTGGACTCCTTACAGTTCACCTAACAACACAACCAATTGACAGATGACGCAATAGCCAGAGCTCTACACACCATCCTTACGCATCTGAAGAAGAAGGATGCTAACGTGAAAATGCTGTTCTTGGACTAGTATTCAACACCATAATTCACTCCAGGCTTGACAAGAAGCTCAGAGACCTCGGCCTTCACCTTGCCTTGTGTAGCTGGATCCTAGACTTCATGTCAGATCGCCAGCAGGTGGTAAGTAAGAATGGATTCCCTCACCTCTGCCCCTCTGACTCTCAACACAGGTGCTCCTCAGGGCTGTATATGAAGTCCCCTCCTTTAGTCTCTGTGTGTTGCCACCCACCACACTAATCTGCTAATTAAATTTGCTGATGACTCTACACTGATTGGCCTAATTCCAAATAATAATAAGTCAGCCTACAGAGAAATTGTCGCCACCCTGACACAGTGGTGTCAAGAAAACAACCTCACCTTCAATGTTGCAGAAATAAAGGAGCTGGGTGTGGACTACACGGGAATGGAGACAGGCTAGCCCAGGCATGGGCAAACTACGGCCCTGGGGCCATATGCGGCCCGTTAAGCTTTTTAATCCGCCCGCAGAACTTGATGAAATTATATTAATAAACCTTGTTAACGTTTTTTCCCCGCAATTCTGGCATGACATGTACACAAACGTGAAAGCCTTTAAATCCAAGCTGGCTTTTTTCTCCAGGCAAATTTTGAATAAGTTATTCACTCATTTTCCCACACTAGCCATGCTGGAAGAGGCCGGCGCAAATGTGAAAAAATACAGCAAGTCACTGGATGCACTGCACAGAGAATTCTGCCGTCGCTTTTCTGATTTTGAAAAAATTGACAAGTCACTTCAGTTGGTGGCCTGTCCCCTGTCACAAGATCCTGAAACAGCACCAGAGGAGCTACAGCTGGAACTGATCGACCTTCAGTCTGACCCCGTCTTAAAAGAGAAGTTCAACTGTCTTAAACTGAATGACTTTTATGCTTCACTTGGTAAAGAGGTGTTTCCAAACCTCCGGAGGATGGCACAGAAGATGCTGGCATTGTTCGGCTCGACCTATTTGTGTGAACAGGCGTTCAGCGTCATGAACATCAACAAAGCCAGCCACAGATCCAAGTTAACTGACCAACACCTCAGATCCATCCTGAGAATCGCCACAACAAAACTAAATCCAGACTTTGATGCGCTGGCTAAAAAGGGAGACCAACAACACTGTTCCCACTGAAATTAAAAATAAGTTTCTTCGTTGTGTTATGTAAAAACTGCATTTGAAAATATTTTTTTCAATAAGCCTTACATGTTACATGTCATTTCTGTTAAGTGATGGACATGAGTAGTGTGCAGGTGCACGTACGTTCTCAAAATAAAAAATGCGCTCCAGATCAAATAACGCGCTCCACATACTGGCGCGCTGTCACTGTTCTGTCTTTGTGCTGGTCGTTGTTGAGTTTTGGCACAGAGGACAATTGAATAAGAAGGAGCAGGACAAGTAGACCTGCATCTCCTACCGTTTTTGAAATAAAGACAGTCAGGAGGAGAGTGATGATGATAATATCTTGAAGGATAACAGAATTTTCAGTGCTTTAAAATAATAACTGTTACTATTAAAAAAAGCTGTATTTTATTCATTTAATTTTCAGTGTTTTAAAAGTCATTTCAATAAATAGCTAAATACCATGGGACTTCAAAGACAGATATTTTGTTGTAATGCATTTGTTCATTTTCAATTGAAATTAAAGCACATGTTTTCTACATATCCCATGATATTTTATTTTCTCTTATGAGGTGTATTACCAAAACACTCCGTTCATCTGCTCCTGGTCTGGCCCCCCTGTCAAATTTTAGAACCCTTTGTGGCCCACAAGTCAAAAAGTTTGCCCACCCCTGGGCTAGCCCTTATTGACATCAATGGTTCTGGGGTTGAGAGGGTGAACAGCTTTAAGTTCCTTGGCATAAACATCACCGAGGATCTCGCGGTCTGTACGCACCAGCTGTGTGATGAAAAAGGCATAACAGCAGCTCTTTCACCTCAGACGGTTGAAGAAGTTTGGTATGGGCCTCCAAATACTAAGAACTTTCAGTAGGGGCACAATTGAGAGCATCCTGACTGGCTGCATCACTGCCTGGTATGGAACTGTACTTCCCTCAATCGCAGGACTCTGCAGAGAGTGGTGCAGACAGCCCAGCCCATCTGTAGATGTGAACTATTCAAAGACAGGTGTTTAAAAAGGGCCTGAATGATCATTGGGGACCCAAATCACCCCAACCACAAATTGTTACAGCTGCTACTATCCGGGAAACGGTACTGCAGCATAGAAGCCAGGACCAACAGGCTCCAGGACAGCTTCTTCCACCAGGCTATCAGACTGCTGACACAACTGTATTTCTATGTTATATTGACTCTTCTGTTGTACATACTTTTTTATTAAAAATTACTATAAATTGCACATTGCACTTTTAGACAGAGACATAACGTAAAGATTTTTACTCATGAAGGATGTAATAAAGTCAATTCAATTCAACTCAACCACCCAATCTGTCTCACAACTGTACTTGTCTGAGATTCTGCCAACAACAATGGTGATTTCTACAAATTTCTAGACAGTATTTGAGCTGTGCCCAGCCACGCAGTCCTGAAGTAGCGAAAGTAGAGCAGTGGGCTAAACACATTCTTGAGATGTGCCTGTGTTGATTGTCAGCAATGAAGAGGCATTGTTACCAATCTGCTTTGACTGTGATCTCCCATTAAGGAAGTCGAAGATCCATTTTTTTGAGGGAGGTACAGTAACCCAGGTTTTGAAGCTTGTTGATTAGTACAGAGGGGATGATGGTTTTTGAATGCCCAGTGCCAAGCTGTAATCAATAGCCTACATGCATGTTTGCTGTTGGCTAGGTGCTCCAAAGCTGAGTAGAGAGCTAATGAGATTACATACTGTTGTGGTAGGAGACAAACTGCAACCAGGCAATCGTCTTGAGTATGTTCACCCTGCTCTTCTTAGCCATAAATATGACTGATGCCAGGACATCAGCAACAGTGGCTTGGCTTTCCATTTTTTTTTTGAATGGGTACCTTGGATGTCCACCTCTCAAGGTAATATCAGATAAAACTTTGGCAGCAGTTTCTAAGTGGCCTGATGACATCCAGTTATGCCTCATCAGCACTTCCCTTGATCCCTACACTGCCTCTTAAAATCTGATTGTTTGCACACCATTGAACAGAAATTTCTCAAATCTGCACTAGACTTTGGTGTTTTATTTGATGTTATCACCAACATGGTTTGTTTCTTGGTGTATGGCATCACCTGAAACCAGCTCATCTCGGAATTTAAAATATGCAATGAGCTACCCCACTTAATTTTCTCTCACCCCTCTTACCCCTCTGTCTCCCACCCACACATGTGCTAGAGGCGTGTTGCAGGCTGCTGCAGGTCCTATTCGGGCTGTGTTGGTCATTGATGTAAATTAGTGGTCGCCAACCCGTCGGTTACGATCGACTGGTTGATCTTTGAGACCTTCCTAGTAGATCCCGAAAAAAAATGAAAAATAAATACACAAATACTGTTAAGAGATTGTCTCCGGGTTGCAGGGTTTTAGTTCCGTTCTCTTTGCCCAGTGTGCATGTGTGTAGCTCCCCCGCCACGCACTATAGAGTGTACTTCAGTGGTCCCCAACCACCGGGACGTGAGTTAACGATATTGTGGTAACTTCTACTTTACAAAAGACTACTCGACAGTTTGATGGCCAAAAGAACATCTTTATCTGGGATGGCAAATGATATTTATAGTACAGAGGCTTCCAGGTACCTCATGCGGCATGGGTGGAGGAACTATATACAATGCATACCGGGAGTAAAAAAAGAGCGGAAGTAAAAACCCCGCCAACCCGGAACCCCCCTCTTGTTACCAACAGCTTCCCAATTAGTATTTAATACTCACATTACAACAGATATGATTTGGCGATATGAAACGATATGAGTCAGCTGCACCTTTCCTCATTCCCTGTCACGCCCACTGTTGAACTTGAATGCAGGCGAGGTCATCAGTCGCCTAAACGCAGTGATACCCTCACACCAGGGATCACTGGTTGGCCTCGGGTAACTGGCCGCCTCGCACGGCTGGCAGGAAGTGCTATTGATACTGGCCTGGAACGCAGACAGATGGGCGCCGCCTCTGAACCTTGTTAGCACACTGAATGTTCGTGGGGAATCCGGTGCTAAAATATTCGCAGATGACTTAAGTAGCAGAGCAGCTACCTCACTGCGATCGACCCTCGAGCCAAACTTTTGTCGGCCAATAGATCCTACAAGGGGGGGCGGGCGGGCGTCCTGTCGCACTCCTTGCTCGGTTGGTTGCTCTCTCCGGACTGCGACCACCGCGGCGCCGGTACAGGGATCTCCAGCCCTCACCTTGTCCTCTCACCCCACCCATGACCAGTCGCACCTGGCTAAGGCGTCTGGCGGCGGGCGGGTGGCTGGATTTCGAGTCCGGAAGCAATGAGGCAATGTCTAATGAGGCAATGAAGCACTCAAGACTGCTTCGGCACCTTGAGTCCAAGCAACATGCGCTTAAAGAATAACTCACTGAGTTTTTTCAGCGGAAAAAACGGGAGCAAGCGGGACAGAAGCTAAGTGCTAAGAGCCATGTAAACTAAATTGCGGAATAGACTGGACATAAGGAACCTGCTTCGAGTATCGCTGTATTCCAGTCATGTTTAACCCCCCCCGTCGGTCGGTCCGCAAGAATATTGTCAATATTAAACAGGTCCGCGGTGCAAAAAAGGGTGGGTACCCCTGGTGTTTATACATTATTTCTACTTCCGGGTTGTGGGGTTTTACTTCTGGTCTTTTCTGCCCTGGTGCACATGCGTGTGACTAGCCGATTTGGTCGATCTTGCCTTTCACTAAGGCCGAGGTAGGGGATCTTGGGCTTAAAAAGATTGGTGACCACTAATATAAATGATGCATTTCATTGTATGTTTTGATGTACATATGACAAACAGGCCCAATTTTTAACCTTTACAGTTATTTGGGTTCCTAGTCTACTGTAAAAATTGTTGTCAAATCCCTACTTGTCTTTAACCTAATCTAACCCTACAATCCAGCGATTTTCTGTTTGTATAAAATCTGCACTTTTACAATTCTGAACTCTTCATTTTCCCTACTTTTAATAGGTGATATAGCCTCACTTGCAAGTGCCCTACTTTCAAGGTATCTTTCTGTCTGTCCATCATGGCATTTCCTCATGGAATTCTTTGTCACATATTGCTTACTAATGTTCCCATGAAGTACTCTACATATGGTACCACACCAAATGCTGTAGAAATGCAAGTTTTGTAAACCATGTCTTAAGCAAAGCCAAACATTGCTCTCATTTGAGGTGATGTTTGTGGCTTTTACGAAAAGGTTGAAAATCAGATTGTTTGCATATTCCAGAATAGTGCAATTAGAACAATACAACATGGGAAGGTCCCTCATCCTGGGATGTTGCACTGAACTAATTAAGATAATGAACCTAATTCCTTCTGCTTGCTCATGGTCTGTTTTACACCATCCCTGCATTTTATTGTACGTATCTTTAAGAGCCTCTTAAATACCTTTATTGCACCTGTCTCCAACAAACAACCTGGCACCAATTTGATCATTGTACATGGGGCAAGAAATGGACTAGAAGTGGATCTAGGTGACCAAAGTTCAGGCTCTGAATTTATAAGGTAAGGAGAATGAGTAAAATTAATATTTCTTTGCAGTTTAATTTGTTATCACAACCTCTGCACAACTATGTCTGTCTGTCTGTTTTAATTCTTGTATCAGCATCAAGTTTACAATTGATTTATTATAAAATAATTGGCTTTATAATGGGCTCTGCCCACCTCTCTCTCGTTGGTTGAGGAGAGTGTGTTGCTGATTTTCAGTTCGGAAAACTGGGGGGAAATGCGATGCAGCAGACTTTAACGCCGTAAATCAGCAAGTTGTTTTGTGTACGTCTTCCCTCTTGGTGAGTGACACCTCTCTGCCCCTTTATTTGGGAGCCAGAGAGAGCCTGTGGTATTTTGAATTGTTGGTTGAGTTGTTGTACTGCAGATATTGGTCCTGCTTGCAGGCTTTGCTGTTGCTTGCTTGGTGGGTAGAGGGTGCTGAAGCTTTTTGGCTGAGGTAAGTGGTGGGGATGGTGTTGTTGCTTTGCTGCTGCTAGTACGTGGGAGAGGGAAGTAGGAGAACTTTGAGGTTCTAATGTTTTTTACTGACACCCATTATTTGGTGCACTTCTGTTTTTGTGGATGTCTGCAAAGAATAATAAGTATTTCAGGTTATAAATTGTATACATTCTCTGATATTAAATGGAACTATTGAGTAAAGCTTAAACATCTCAGCATGGAGGCTGACACTATTAATTTTTATTTTAAAGTTTCAATTTTGGCAGATATACTCTCACTTTTGTTTAGCTTTTGAAAGTTTAGCCTTTGAAATTTTGTCAGTGTTCTTGCCGGTATTACCCTATTGCGAGTGTGCTATACCATAGAGTATATTTGGAGTAACAAAATAGATTGTTACCTTCAGTCAAGAGTTGATTGTTCCCAGATCTGCTCCGTTGAAATGGTGTGATATGTATGAAAGGAACAATTTGGTTTGACAGGAAGTACAAAGTTTTAACACAATTGCAGTGAAATTCTGTGTAGACTTTTCTCAAATGAGTTATTTAAGTCAAATGTTATTCAGAAGCTGTTTTTACGATATATAAAGAGCAAATTCCAGTTATTTTATGCCTTTGAAGCACCAGAAATTTCACTCTACAGAAATTCAATCAGACAAGGTAAATTGATTATTGAGGCGGACAACTAAAAGCTTTAATGAAAGGGCTTGTTTTATGTGGTATTCTAAAGGATGAATTTGAGATAGTGTTTCTGGGAAGGGATTTCAGAACTTGGGCCTTTGCTACTGAAGACACTCCTGTAAACGGAACATTTAAATGTGGTGTTTATCCAGAAGCACAAATTGGAGGAGTGCAAGAAAATACCATATAGATGAAGAAGATTCAAAGCTGAAGAGAAGGGGAAAAACCATGAAGGTATTTAGAAACAATAAGAATTTTGAACCAGAGTATTACATAACAGGATAGCAGCCAGCACAATAGTGAAGAGTAAATTAAATTATTAATTCATGGTTTGAATTACATTTTACCAGAGTTGAGCTCAAGTACAGACTTGAATATCCAGCCAGAAGTGATGAATGACCAAGTCTAAAGGTCATAGTGACATGAGTAAGAGCTTCTGCAGAATGCATTTATGACAGGGTGGAGCTAATGTTTCAGAGGTAGAAGTAGGTGTGTTAGTGAAATAAGAGTGAGTCCAAAGGTTAGCTCTTATTCAAATGTAACATCAGAGGTGATGGTGTTGAGTGCTGGGCAATAAAGGTTATGGCAGGAGCTGAACCCTTTGGCATTTGTCTTACCAGTATTTAGTTGGAAGAAATCCCTTGTTATCCATTGTTAGGTGACAGACATGAAGGATAGTGTAGTCAAAGCTGGGTGCTACTATCATGTGTGGCAACTGCCACAGTGCTTTATGATGATGTTTGAAAAAGGGTTACATATTAACGTGAAGTAGGGAGCAAAAGTTGGATCTTCTAATGAGAAGGATAGGGTGCCAGTCACCAAATGAAGGAATCATTTGCTGGGGTGAGTGCGGTCTCAGGTAACCGGATAATAATGGAGAGGTATTGCAGGAAGGTCATGTAGCTGACACTGTAATTAACATTTTTATAAAGGTATTTTAGTTTCCCCAGGTCTCGCTGTGTTCATGGAGTAAGTAATATCAGAGGTATTGTCTCTGACCAAGAGAACTGATCAACCGGCTTGAGTGTGCACTGAGATCTTTAACATCTCGCTTCAGCACACTGAGGTACCCATCTGTTTCAAGCAGGTTTCAGTTATACTGGTGCCTAAGAAGACCATGGTAACCTGCCTCAAAGACTATTGCCCAGTAGGACTTGCATCCACAGTGATGAAGTATTTTGAGATGTTGGTGATGAAACATCAATCCTGCTTGAGAAGCAACTTGGATTTGCTTCTCAGC
This sequence comes from Hemitrygon akajei, assembly GCF_048418815.1. Taxonomy (NCBI): domain Eukaryota; kingdom Metazoa; phylum Chordata; class Chondrichthyes; order Myliobatiformes; family Dasyatidae; genus Hemitrygon; species Hemitrygon akajei. The sequence goes on along the minus strand of NC_133124.1, from coordinate 109,709,348 downwards.
AACAACAGATCCACAGAAGATGCCATTTCGTTGGCTCTTCACTCAACCTTGGAACAGCTGGACAGCAAAGATGCTTATATCAGGATGCTCTTTGTCAACTACAGCTCGGCATTCAGTACTATCATACCCTCAAAACTAATCAATAAGCCTCAAGCCCTTGGCCTCATTACCTCTTTGTGCAATTGGATCCTTGATTTCCTCACTTGTGGTAGTTTGGACTGGCAACAACATCTCTTCCACAATCTCCAGCAGCACAGGTGCACCAAAAGACTGTGTGCTATTATGAATGTACCACAGCTCTGAGGGGCCGAAGAGTGCGGGACCAGCCCCCTCCTTCCGGAGAATTGCCAGATCGCTATTAATTCGTGTCTTGGACCCAGGAAATGAGAGACAATGCAACGGATTTGACCATTGTTCTAAGAGGCACCTGTGTGAATTGCAACTCTATAGTACGTGCCAGCTATCAGGGACATGGACACCCTCGGGCCATGTGGTGTGGGGATGGTATCACCCTACCTTGATTGACATTTACAAATCTGCCAGCCATGATAAAAAGGAGACTGCTGGAGGCGGTACTCCAGCGACGCACCAGACGGAGACCATCGCTCATCGTTCCCGTAAGAACGGGAAGCTGCTCGGAAGCCACGTGTGATTTGGATCCCCTAGCTAGGGAATCGAGTGGCTAATAACCCCGAAAAGGATTCCGAACTGACAATGAGGAACTCCCGTTCCCGATTTCATGCTTTGAGTCCAGAAGGCTGGCAAGTTTATTTTCTCTCTCCAACCCGTGAACACCCAGCGGTCCCTCAAACGGCAAAAAGCCTCCATGAACTGGCGAGACTTTTATATTTCCATCGGACAATAGTTTAACCCCTAGACAACGATAGAGCTTATTTCTTATTGATTATTACTATCCCTGCGCTTTAGATTGAGTATTGACGACGTATGTTATCTGAATGTTTGTATTAACCTTACTTTTGTGCCCCTTTATAAATAAAAACGTTTAAAAATGGTACCATCAGACTTCAGCGGACCTCTCTATCTTTGCTGGTAAGTGATCCAGTTACGGGATACGTAACAGTGGTTAGTCCCCTATTCTACTTGCTTTATGCTTATGACTGGGTGGCTAAGCACAACTCTAATGGCATATTTATGTTTGCTGATGACACCATTGTAGTAGGCCAAATCAAAGTTGGTGAAGAATCACAGTATAAAGAGATTGAAAATCTGGCTGAGTGGTGCCACAACAACGGACTCTTACTCAATCTCAGCAAGACTAAGCGGCTGATTACTAACTTCAGGAGGAGGAAACCAGAGGTCCATGAGCCAGTCCTCTGGGTGATCAGAGGTGGAGAGGGTCAACAACTTCAAATTTATTGGTGTATTCATTTCAGAGGACCTGTCCTGGGCCCAGCTTGCAAGTGCAATTACACAGAACGCACAGTAGTGCCTCTGCTTCCTTAGAAGTTTGTGAATGTTCAGCATGACGTCTAAAACTTTGACAGAATTTTGTAGATGTGTGGTGGAGAGTATATTGACTGGCTGCATCACAGCCTGGTGTAGAAACACCAATGCCCTTGAACGGAAAAGCCTAAAAAATGTAGTGGATTCGGCCTAGTCCATCACGGGTAAAGCCCTCCCCACCAGTGAGTACATCTACATAGAATGCTTTCCCAGGAAAGCAGTATCCATAATCAGTGAGCCTCACCAACCTCGTCATGCTTTCTTCTTGCTGCTGTCATCAAGACTCACACTACTAGATTCAGAAACAGCTATTACCCCTCAACCAAAGAGGGTAACTTCACTGAAATGTTCCTATATCTGTGGACTCATTTTCAAGGATTCTTCATCTTATGTTATCAATATTTATAGTTTATTTATTTGTTATTCAAAAAAGTTCAAAAGTTCATTATTTAATCAAAGTTGAGATTATATACGAAGTTGAGAGTATATACAAACTTGAGATTCATCTCCTTACAGGCAGCCACAGAACAAAGAAACACAATAGAACCATCAAAGAGAAGACCATCGGACACCCAATGTGCAGAAAAAAATATCGAGCAAGCAATAAAAGTAAGCAAATAACATTCAAAACTGAAGTTCACAAAATAAGTCCACAGCCATGAGGCCCGTCATCACTGCAGCAGATCGGGGAGCCCGTTAGTCATTGCCATAGGTACAATTAAACGCAGAGGTGAATAAACCTCATGGAGCTGAGCCCTGTCACTTCAATATGCCCTCGGGCTCGGGCCCCGCCACCTGAATTCAATCTGTACCTGACCTTGGGTTGTTCCTTGCTCTTGGACCCAGGCCCTGTTGCTTCAATATGCCCTCGGGCTTGGGCCCTGCCACCTGAATTCAATCTGTACCTGACCTTGGGTTGTTCCTTGCTCTTGGACCCAGGCCCTGTCACTTCAATATGCCCTCGGGCTCGGGCCCTGCCACCTGAATTCAATCTGTACCTGACCTTGGGTTGTTCCTTGCTCTTGGACCCAGGCCCTGCTGCTTCAATACACTCTCCGGCCTGGGCCCTGCCAGCTGGTATCCGACCTTTCCAATCTGGCCTGGCACTTAAATTGGTCAAACAGCAGGTGGTTCGGGCCTAGCCCTCGAATCTGCCTCACCTCAGTGTTGCCACTTTAAATTGCCTCTAAGTCTTCTCCAGCAATGGCCAAACTATGGCTCATTCCCCACTCTTGGGCACAGGCCCTGCTGCTTCAGTTTGGCCCGTACATGCTGCGCCACGCCACATCATCTTGCATCTTCGAGACTGTAGTTCACACCACAAAAAATACCGGGTCATATAGGCGGTTCAAAAGCTCAACTCCAGAAGCAAAGTTACAGGCTGTTGATTACAGTGGTCGTTTCCAAGAAAATGTGTGATTAATATAGTAGTTAACACAAAGTACACTGCAGATGCTGTGGTCAAATCAACACGTAGAAACAAGCTGGATGAACTCAGCAGGTCGGGCAGCATCTGTTGAAATGAGCAGTCAATGTTTCCCTCTCCCTTCCACTATCCCACTTTCACTCTGCCTCCTCTTCTAGCTGCCTGTCACCTCTCTCATGATTCTATCTTCTTCTACTACCCATAGTGCTTTCCCCTTACATTCCTCCTTCACCTCTCCAGCCTATCCCCTCTCTGCTTCCCCTCCCCCACCCATTGATCTTTCCTCTGATTGGTTTTTCACCTGGCACCTTCCACTCTCCCCCCCACCTTCTTTATAAGGCCCCTGCCCCCCCCCTTCTTCAGTCCTGACGAAGGGTCTCTGCCCGAAACGTTGACTGCTCATTTCAACGGATGCTGCCCGACCTGCTGAGTTCATCCAGCTTGTTTGTACTTGTTAATATAGTAGTTAGTAGTTTTGTTTGCTGACAGCAAGTTGTCGCTGTGCATCACCAGTGCCATCGTAAACCAGAAGATGTAATATTATTTTATTATAATTATTAAAGTATTTTTTCTTTTGTTTTGTATCTGCATGCTTTGTTGTCCTTAGCACACTGGTTGTCACCCTGCTGGTGCAGCCTTTCACTGATCCTGTTATGGTTATTAGATTTATTGGGTATGCCCATAAGAAAATGACTCTGAGTTGTATATGGTGACATGCATGTACTTTGATAAAAAATTACTTTGAATTTGACAACTATTCATTTATGATATTATTTTAAACATTGAAGTGCTATAGTAGAATTATTAATTTTGTAGAAAATCTATCTAATATATGTGCTCTGGTACAAATTAATGGGATATATTATTTCCATGATATTATTGTTCCATGAAAAGCATGCTCTGTTCTCCTGGTTTGCTTTCCTCTAGCATCACCAATTATAGGACTTTTCTAGACATTTATCAATTTGCTGTTTCTGCCACATTTTTCAAGCCAGTCATTGTGTTCCAAGGTCAAGAAAAGTGTTACATCAATACAACTGTGAGACTCCCTTTTGTATTTAGCATCTCCAGGGGTGAAAAATCCAGCTTGGTTGTGTTGTAGTAGAAATTAGGTCAAATTGAGCTTTTAAACAATTTGATATAATTTTATAGCTGTATAAATTTTAAAAGGTAACTTCTACTTTTAAATACAACTTGGTATGTATTTTTTATGGCTTGTAGGGCTGGAGGGGCCTCTTCTGCACTGGAGCTCAATGTATATAGAAAGCAACATCCTTGATTTGTAACCCATGCACCATTGTAAACATTCATTCCTCCACCATCACTGTGTTGTGTTTGCAGTATGCTTCATCTATTAAATGTAGTTTTTCCAACAGTTTCTCCCAATTGTTAGAGATCGCAAAGGCAGAAACACATGGTACCACAGCTTGAAGGTTTCCACCAAACCACACCCTGACCTAGAAATAAGTCATCTTTTGCTCATTGTCATTGGTTGCAAGTTAAATTCCTGCCTAACAATCCTGTAAAAGCATTTTCACCAGAACTGCACTAGTTCTAGAAATTGACCTGCCATATTCTCTGACAGTTTAGGAAAGGCAATAAATGCCAGTCCTACCAACAACCCAGATCCTGAAAATTGAATTGGCTTCTTCTCTGTCCCTTTCCAGCCCTAATGAAGGGTCTTGGCCCAAAACGTCAACTGTTTATTCCCTTCTGTAGATGCTGCCTGATCTGCTGCATTCCTCCAGCATTTAGTGTGTCACTCTAAATTTACTGTATATTTGATTTTTCTAATACATAGATTTGTTCTTTGCAACTTCTATGCCAATCTGTGTAAGTTTACCTATTGTGACATTAATAAGCTATTAAGAACTTTTTAAAAGCTATTATTAATGCTTTTTGAGATAGTGATTTAGATGCATATCATATTTTTTTTACTGAGTTAAGTATTGTATGTTATTAGTTTTGCTACAACAAGTGTATGGGACATTGGAAAAAAAGTTGAATTTCCCCATGGGGATGAATAAAGTATCTATCTATCTATCTATCTATCTATTACAAAACTTTGGCAAACAATGAATCTCAGTTCAGAGATCTTAAACAATGAATTACCTATTCTGCAAAAGAAGTATCCTATATATATATAGGGTAATAATTAACATTGTATTCCAATGTTTTCATTTTCATTTTTAGAGTCTTTTTATTGATATATAATCTTCAACAGCTATAAAATGATACAAAACTTCAGCAGATTAATATGTATACAATTAATAAAGCTGAAGAAAAAAAACTGATCTTAAAATATAAAAATGGAAAAAAAAATTATATATAGGAAAAAGAAGGAAAAAATAACCCCATCTAACTAGGAAAAAAAACTCACTAACTACAAAAAAAAACACCCATTAGGAATCAACCCCCTGGAGCAATACATTTAACCATCATCTTGTTCTCCATATCTTGAGCACTAAAACAGTTGTCTGATAAGGGTTAATTAATTACTTCAATCCATTTTAAAATAAGTGAAAAACAGGGCCAAACAGGGCAGAATCAAAGAATAACCAGGAGAAACTACATTATGTAATGTTCTATCCTTGAAAGAAGATCTTAACAAATGGAAAAAACTACACTTTTTTCTCCTTTTAGTTCCATATAAAGTGAAGTACTGTTTGTATGTGCAGAATGGCTTTTTCAATACTGTAGTGTCAAATGAAGCAGCATGCTCACCTGTTATTTTCTTTCCTCCAGTTTATTTACAACCCTTCTATAATCAAACTAGATATTCTGTTCATATACATACAAGTTTTCTGACCCTTTCCCAAAGGCCAGAATTATCCACCTAAAAGGTCATGAGGTATTCAGGCACAGCCTTATGGACAGAAACACTTACTGGGCTGTTTGCAAGTCCTTCTGTTTATTGCATCATGGCACTGCTTTAAAATGATTGGTTCTGCTATTTTGGGCTGAGTCCTATATTGTACCCTTATATAAGGGCTCTGTTGATGAACAATTTTTTTTTATCACTTGCGCAGATTGTAGCAAGACTAGCTTGAGATCCGCACAACTTGCAGCACTTTATGCAGGTAAACCATGTGCAGGAATAAGCACTACAGCACAGAGTTAGAAATATTTATCAGTACTTTGAACTCAGACCAGAAAGGCTTTTTAAAATGTAGTTTTGCTGGTTATTTCTTCATTAGTTGCTGTATGTATTTATTGTGATTCTGAATATTATCGGGCACCACTATTGTGATTACAAGGCAGTCCAGTAATAAAGAGAGGGGTTGCCTTACATGCATAAGCAATAGAATGAAATAAGATCCATAATTTCTGATAGAACCAACTTTGGTTACTCACGGGAGTATTTAGTAAATGTTAATTAATATTTTTCTGGAATTTGAAAATATTGCAAAGTCAATCCTTTTATAATGTTACCTAATCTTTTTGTGGCTGCCTTCTTGTATCTTATCCTCTTCAGACAAACCTCCGTAATTACAAAACCAGCTGAATGCTTTAGAGATTGCGAAAGATCACCGTGCCGACGTAGATCAGCTTCCTGCCTTTAGCTTTCTCCCCCTCCCCACCAGAGCACTGTACAGTAAGCAAGATGGTGGATAAAGAGAGTTTGCAGATGTTAGAGGTATGCTTTCTGGAAATTTGAGCTTGAGTAATTTATAACAAAAATGCAGCCAGTCACATTCTTTAGAGAGATGCTTCTACATGCAGAGATGATTAAAACTGCTGCATAACTCTGTTAGTTTAAAATTCAGGATTTATTTTAAAAGCTTGCATATTTTCCTAGAAAAGTAATTTTGCTTTGTTCTAGTTTTAGTAAGCTGTAGCCAACGCTTAAACCTGTAATCACACTGATAATCAAAGTGAATTTTAAAAGCACTAACAATAAGTAAACTGGAATTATGACTGCCCAAACAAGTGTTGCTGGAGTACTGGGTTGCAGTGTGACCTTTATATAATTACTGGACTTAAACCCATTACTTCAGAACATTGGTACCTTTAGACTATTTGACCCAGTCGTGAACATTACAAAGCATAATTATTCTGACATTGTGGTGAAGGCCTCTGTACTACAAGTTAAACATAACTTTGAATATAGTGGCCTTTTCTTATGCTTTGTCAGCAGCCTCTCTTTATCTGCCGATCTGAGATACAAAGGATGATTTTTAAGTTGTTCCTCCATTCTGATTAATACAAATATCTTGCAGTGCCTTTATTTTCTGTTCTGTGAATTTTGATACAGCAACCTTGAATTTATTATATGGAAATTTTATTTTACATATACCTGGTTAGAACACCACCAAAAGTCGTATTGTGCTTCAATTTGTACTGCATTTATTGTAGGTAGTGAGTTGATTTCTAATAGGAGCAATAAGGTTTATGGTAGAAACAGTCAATAGTCACCCTTCAGACATTGCCTCCATTGGACATGCGAACTTGAGCCACCAGCTGTATTGTCTAGCACCTTTGCGTGTATAGTGAGACTCCACATGCGGTAAATTGAAATGGCACATTGTGTGCAAATAGCTTAAAGGAGTTGCTTAAGTAGAAAAGGAACTAAATATTGCATATTTTCTTCTACTTATTACAGGAACAGGCCCAAAAGCTACCACGGTTTAATAATGTGTCATTTTAGCTTCATGTATAATTGTGTAATAAATGTAGATGCATTCTACTTTTAACTATTATTATTATTATTATTATTATTATTATTATTATCACTAATCATTCAAATCTTCACCCTTCTACGGGTTGTTGAAGAGTGAGGATATGAATAATCAGAGATATAATAATACACAGTTAAAAGTAGATTGACATCTTAAGCATGAAATATGGCTTAGCCCTGCCGGATTATCCTGTCAACCTTGTAAACACAGTAAAATTCTCCATTTATACAAATAAAGTACTTTGGCTGCACTTGCAACATGGTGAGGCCCAGTTACAGAAACCACATATACAGATATAAATGATGATGGTACAAGCATTTCCTCAGTCCCCTACCTCAAACTCCTCATTCTCTCCTTTTATTTCCTCTCTCTCAGCCACTTATTTTCCCTCCCTTTCTCTGCCCCACCATACCCTGGTGGTCCAGGTAGCCCCTCCACTCTCTCCTGTCACAGATGTCATTTCAGCATACCCCACAGTCACACTAACTTAAATACAAGAAGCCATGTGTTTGGGAAGGGGCTGAGTTATATTCCTAGAAAGCAGTTTGTTTCGTGATATTCTTTTGTGTGAAGCTACATGATCTATGCATGCATCAAGAAGGGGAAAGCAGCACACAAAATTCTGGAGGAACTTAGCAAGTCAGGGCATATATCTATTATTTGTCAGATGGGGTCATCCACATTGAAGAATTGGTCAGTTGAGTGCAGCATGAGAATGTGAATACAAATGAGGTGGGATAGTACTGAAGAAATCTCAAGACTATACATATCTGACAGATGAAAAGTTCTTGTAAATTAAGTAATACAGTACACTAAAATGTAAGTATATAAAGGTCGTACCTTTACACCCTGTGAGCCTCTGGCCGATTCCCGCGAATCGGTCCTCCAAACTCCCACCAACTTGTGGGGGCACAGTGCTCTCTTCAGGGTCTTGTGGCATGTCTGCCTGTGTCTTAGCAAACCCACTATTTTATCCCCCCCCAATGGGGTATCACCTTTCCATCAAACTTCACCACTTCCTGTTGCTCAGCAGGAGTGTTAACGAACAGTTCATGTTCAAAGCAAATGTCCGTGGCAGTATCAATGCAGATGCCACAATACTGAATTATTTGTCTCTCTCTCGTTATCTCTCTCTTATTAGCATTTTGAATGGCTTTCCCTTCTCTCTCTCTCTCTCTCATTAGCATTTTGAATGGCTCTCCCTTATCTCTCTCTTATTAGCAGCATCGGTCTGCAGCTCTGCTTGGCTTCACACATAACACCCCCACCCTTAAAAGAATTTTTTACCGGGGGGGGGGGGGTAAAAATTAAGGACATGAATGCACATTACAAAATACACTCTAATATACAGGTAGTCACATTTTCGGTTCCTTTTACATGTTTTATCTTTATATCAAATTCCTGTAATATCAGACTCCAACTTAACAAGTGTTTGTTTTTATCCTTCATGGTGGTCAAAAACACTAATGGATTGTGATCAGTGTAAACTATCAGTGGCTTCTGTGCTGGACAAACGTAAACCTCAAAATGTTGTAACACCTGAATAAGTGACAGTAATTCTTTTCCTACAGTGGAGTTAATTCTTAGCTTAGGTGTATATTGCAAAGTGTGAACCAATACATGTGTGATTATAATGTGGTACATTACAGAAGTGTATGCAAACTCTAATCTCCAGTTTACTTTTAAACCTAATTCAAACAGTCAGTCTTCCATGATGTTTTTATCTTTCACATGCTTTGTTACAAACAAAAAAAAGTCAAATTCTTGCAAAATCAGATCCTGTTATTCAAAAATGGTGTTTGCTCACCCTTGGCTTTTTTGCCACTCTGAAACAGAACATTTAACCCTTGCGTGGTCAGCTGCCTTATCAACTTGGATACGGCTTTCAGAGACCCCCTTCACAGGTGTTAGCTTATCACCAATGTTGTCCAGACTAAGCCCATTTGCTAAACTTCCTAACAACTCATTATTTTCAAGCAAGTCATTAATTTTATATTCAGGATCTTTAATTTGATTAGTTTCCTTAATGACACTAGCACATGGTCTCTCTGGGTCAAAACAACACTTCAAGTTTTTCCTCTCCAAATCACATACTTGAACAACATCACCATGTCGTTTATCTTTATTTTTCAAAATAAACTGTAATTGATTAGTAGGCATCTTGTTAACAAACCATTGTTTAGTTAACGGTCCCTTCACTTTGATCAACAGTCCTGGAACCAAACCCGACTTTACTTTATTCAAAAGTCCAGTAACACTTTTCCCCTCAATATCTTCAATAATATCCATCTCACCAGCTTTCATCTCATCACTAACTTTTAACACAAGTGACTGAGAATCCTCACTTTCTACTGGTGCCAGGGTTAACCCTTTCTTCACTGAACCAAGTCCACCTGACCCAAAAGGACTGCATTCCTTTTCAACTAAGTCAGACCCCTCAGACTTTTCCTGAGCTTCAACACTAGGTTCAGTACCCTGTGCATCCACAGGTACTTCCTCAACCTGCACACAGGCCAACGGGACAGCTGCCTCTCCTAGGCTTTCAATACCAGTCCTATTTCAAATTCCAAGTTCCCCTGATCCTCCCAGGTACTCTGAGCAACTCCCCTCCGGAGTAAACTCAACCTTGCGGGTGAACTCATCTGCCAACCCAGCAGACTCCCTCAAGGTAGCGGCATCCTTTTCATCTAGGACTGCCCTCACATCATTGGGAACACACTTAAATTCTTCAACTGCAAACAGCCCTGTCAAGCTAGATAGATCATCCGTGTCCAACCCTGGACCTTCTAGCTGCCACATCTGTTTCTCATCTTGGCTCTGTGCCTCCATAAATTCCTTCCTCACTCCAAAATGTCCACCTGGGGGCAAGGCTCAAAATCTCGTTCCTTGACAACCCTAAATTTGCCTCGTCTCTCTTACTTTCCTTAGCTCCACTATTCTCCTTTTTACCTCCCTCTAACCCCTCTTGGTACAGGGCTGGTAAAAACGTCTCAGCTAAATCAACGCTGGACTCATTTAAACTGACGCCTGTCTCTGCCGCTTTTCTGGCCATGCTTCGAGTTACTGCGCAGGTGGGATTAACTTCAGAAACTATGGGCAGGTCCTCAGTCCTGGCAGGCTTGCTAGTCAGCTTCAGTGCTGGGTACACATCCCCACCTGCCAGGTCGTTCCCAAGCAAGACATCTACGGGGGGACGTCACGTGATGACGTAGGATCGAGACGTGGAAATCCAGTTCTCCTGTAAAAAACCAGTAAAATAATGTTTAAGTGAAGAAAAGTTAGTAAATACTTTTTAAAAATTACTTATAAACTACTCAGGATTGTCTTAAGATATGCCTCCTAAACAGAAGCAGAAGAAAACTACTACTTTGAAGACATCACAAGTTGGAAAAGAATCAAGGCCGGCCGCCATGAAAGAGCCTCGGGCTCAAGTGCAATTTACCTCCGGCGAAAAAGCAACAGGAATGCGCATGCGTGAAGGAAGGGGCATGTGGAAACACGAGCAACCCAAGCTGTAAATCCCAGCTATGATTGGAACTGAAAGTGAAAGTGAATATGAGGTGGAATCAGATTCTCTGGATAAATCAGACGAAGATGAAGAGACAAACAAAGGAGCAACAGGAAGAGGTTGGAGGTGATATTGGAGACATAAAAAAAACTTTGGTGCAAATAATGCATGAATTAAAAGCATCAAAAGTAATAAAAAAGATATTAACAATATGAAGATTATGTTTGATAAAATGATGAAAAGACAGGACAAAATGGACAAGTAAATTAAAAACTTGGAAGAAACAACCAGAGACACCATTGATAGAGTGAATAAAATGGAAGATAATATTTCTGCCTGGACATCAGAAAGAAAACGGCTGTTGGAAAAAGTGGATGTACTTGAAAATTTTAGCAGATGAAATAATATTAAGATTGTTGGACTTAAAGAAGGTATAGAGGGAGAGGGTCCAATAAAATTTTTTCAAAAATGGATTCCAGAAATTTTGGAAATGGAAGAAGGAACCCAGTTAATTGAAATTGAAAGGGCTTCCGGGGCCTTAAGACCAAGACCTCAAGTTGATCAAAACCCACGATCAATCTTGATAAAATGCTTAAGATATCAAGATAAAGAAAAGATCCTGAAGGCGGCTGCCCAACGTGCCAGAAAGAGAAACGGGCCATTGATGATAGAAGGGAAAATAGTTCTTTTCTATCCTGACATAAGTTATGACCTTTTGAAGAGAAACAAGGAATTTAACCCAGCGAGAAAAGTTTTATGGGAAAAAGGTTATAAATTTATATTGCGCCACCTGGCAACCCTGATAATTTTTTTGGATGACAGAAAAAGAAGATCTTTTACTGATTATCGGGATGCGGAAGAATTTGCACAAGAACTCCCAAATATTCGCTAACCACAGCCAAAGATTTAAAAGTGAAACGGATTAAAGATGAAGACAGGAACAGTGAATGGAGTTGATGGATGTTTAAGGACAGAAGAATATTTAAATATATTATTAATTATATGATACAGGGGGAGAAAGGAAAAATTTGAGAAATATTAATCGAGAGTAGTGATATTTTTTCCTTTCTTATATATACTTTTTTATGTTACGGGGGATCTGGGGGAGCTTCGGATCGATTGCTACGGGACTCACGTGAGTAATCATGGCGATTGCCATGACCCGTACAATGGAGGGGGGTAATGTTGTGTTTTTTTTATTCACAACATTAGTAGGGGGGTATTTTGTTATTTTTTTCTATATAATCTATTTTTCTTTTTCTTTCTTTGCCTGGACAATCGGGGGGGGGGGGGGAGACACATAGCAACATGGAGAATTTTAAAAAGGTTCCCCAAGGTACTACGAAAGTTGAAAGGTTAGGTATTACTATAGATTGGAGTAACCTGTAGTAACCAATTACTATAGATTGGAGTTAAAAATAATGACTAATTTACTGAATTTTTAAAGTTTTAATGTTAATGGGCTTAATGGACCGGTGAAAAGAAAAAAGAATTTTAACATACGTTAAGAAGATGAAAATAGATATAGCGCTTTTTTTTACAAGAAACACACTTAACAGAGATAGAACATCAGAAATTAAAGAGAGATTGGGTTGGAAATGTTATTGCAGCTTCATTTAATTCAAAGGTGAGGGGAGTTGCAATTTTGGTTAAAAAAAACTTTACCAATTAAAATACAAAATGTATTAATTGATTCTGCGGAGAGATATGTAATTATACATTGTCAAATTGTTTCAGAACTATGGACTCATGAATATTTACGCACCAAATGAAAATGATGTAAAATTTATACAAGAGGCCTTTTTGAATTTGGCTGACGCACATGACAAAATATTAATAGGTGGAGATTTTAATTTTTGTCTAGACCCAGTTTTAGATAGGTCAACAAAGGTTGTTACAAAATCAAAAGTAGCAAAATTAACTTTATCATTGATGAAAGATTTAAATTTGATTGATATATGGAGAAGAATTAATCCAAAAGAAAGAGATTACTCATTTTATTCAAATAGACATAAAACTTATTCAAGGATAGATTTTTTCCTATTATCAATGAATATTCAAGACAGAGTGAAAAATATGGAATATAAAGCAAGAATATTGTCAGATCATTCCCCCTTGACAATGATAATGATGGATAAAGAGGAATCGATTTACAGATGGAGATTTAATTCAATATTATTAAAACGGCAAGATTTTTGTGATTTCATGAAAAAGCAGATTCAGTTTTTTTTTACTTAAGAGATAAATACGAAATATTTCTGAAAATTTGACGCCCTTATTTACAAAAGAGAGGATTAAGTATATAGGTGCTCCGAAGATAAAATTATTGGTTATCTGGGGAAAGAAATAAATATATATACTAAAGCTATTATGAACTCCATGGAGCATGTGGGGATCTTCCGATATCCAGGCATTCTTTCTTTCTTTTTTCTTTTTTTTCTCTTTCTACAGGGATATGTTAGGGGGGAGGGCTTAAGGGGGGGAGGGGTTGATAATTTTTTTTTCCTTCTGTAACCTATTTGAAAATTCAATTAAAAAAATTTATATAAAAAAAAAGCAAGACATCTACATCGGGTATCGGGAGTGCAGGCCGTACCCCTATTGTGACTGTTCCGGATACCAAATCACACGTCAGAAATACTTTATGTAACGGTACGGCCTCGGTCCCTTTTCCAACCCCTTCTATCACGTTCATGTCACCAGTATCTGTCTCACTATTGAATTCCAACACTCTGCTTAGGATTAAGGACTGAAAAGCCCCATTGTCTCTCCAGATTCTTACTGGCACTGGGGGTGACCCCTCCTTCACAGATACTAACCCGGTTGAAAGGAATTTCTCACATCCCTTCTGAACTCGGTTTAGCTCCTCCTCTTTTAACGGCATTTCAACCGGCTTAACACAGCCCGTCGGCGATGTCGCCTTTCCTTTCCCCGTCTCCTTCTTCGGAGCAAAGCATCTAGATGCAATATGACCGGCTTTCCCGCAATTAAAGCACACAAAACCAGGAGACTTCCTACCAGACTGCTTCCCGTCTTCCTTACCCGTCTCACTAGTCCTCGGCATAATCTCTGGCTTAGCCGGCGGACTTCCTCTGCCCTCTCTACTATCCTTCTGGTAGCTCTTACTCGGGGTAAACGTTGCTTTGTGTGTTAACGTGTACTCATCCGCTAACCTAGCAGTCACGACTAAGGTTTCTGCCTCTTTCTCATCTAGATAGGTCCGCATACCTTCAGGGACACAACCTTTAAACTGCTCAATCAGCAGTAGCTGTAGCAGTTTGTTATAATCCCCAGTGACCCCCTTCGAGGCGCACCAACACTTACAATACATTTGCATCTCACGGGCAAACTCCAAATACATGCGGTCCCATTGCTTCCTCACATTCCGGAACCTTTGCTGGTATGCCTCCGGGACCAACTCATAGATCCTTAGTATAGCCTCTTTTACCACATCATACTTCTTTGCACCTTCTGCTGACAATGCTGAGTAAGCTTGTTGAGCTTTCCCCTTAAGCACATTCTGGAGTAAAACAGCCCACTTATCCCTCGGCCAGTCCTGACTTACAGCGACTTTTTAGAAATGTAGAAAGTACCGATCAACATCAGTCTCCTCAAGTGGGGAACCAACTTTACCTCCTGGGTCGCCTTGAACCCTCCACCTAGGTCCGGCATTCGGCCCCCCTCTCGCATTCTCTTTAACTTCTTCAGCTCAAACTCCCTTTCTCGCGCCTTCTATCTCTCTCTCTTTCCTCCCTTTCTCACTCCCTCTCTCTCTTTCCTCCCTTTCTCACTCCTCTCTTTCCTCCCTTTCTAGCTGCTTCTCTCTCTCCTCCTTTTCTAGCTGTTTTACTCGTAACTCATGCTCGAGCCTTGATCTTCCCACCTGCAGCTGAATCGCAGCCCCACCAGGTTTGCTGTCAGACACCACTTCCAGGTCCCCTTCGGGAAACACATCTTTAGATACATAATACTCAACGATGGTTCTTTGTATCTCTGCTCTCATTTCCTGCTTCCCCTTCCAAAGATTCAACCGTTTTGCAACATTCACCAAGTCTGATTCTTGGCATCCTTTAATGCCTCCAAGGTTGGCATCTTTAGAAATTCCTCAATCTCCATTTCTGCTGTTTGCCCTTTTGGTTTTTTTCCTTTGTTTTTTTTTCCATGACCAAATCAGATACGGGAATTTAACCCAATCAATTCAACCAATCCCAATTTTGGCATTCAAAATCCCGGACAGAGGCCCCACTTCTGTTATGTACCCCGTAACTGGGTTGTCAAACCAGCAGAAATGGAACACTCGTTGGAGTCTGTAATTACTAAAAACTAATAAAGTTTATTAGCAAATTAAGTAATACTGTACACAAAATGCAAGGATATAAATGTAACAGGTTAGCAATGATAATATACACATATACACAGAAATATAGGAATAGAAATCAGCCAAGCTCTATCGAAGTCTAGGGGTAAATGATCAGTCTTCAAGTGAAGTAGAGTTCAGTTCAGTTTAGTGTAGTTTGAGGTAGTTGTTATGGTACCGTTGGAGAGGGAGAGTGAGAGATACAGCTGAAATTTCAGGCAAACCTTCCATTGTCTTCTTGTCCCGTTGTGGTCACCAACTGTGACCCCTCCATTCCAGATGCGACTGTCCTTCCGTGGTGAACCTGTCACCCAGCCAAGGGTGGACACACAACAGGTCCCCGCCGGTCGTACCTTTACACCCTGTGAGCCTCTGGCCGATTCCCGTGAATTGGTCCTCCAAACTCCCACCAACTTGTGGGGGCACAATGCTCTCTTCAGGGTCTCATAGCGTGTCTGCCTGTGTCTTAGCAAACCCACTATTTTATTCCCCCCAATGGGGTATCACCTGTCCATCAAACTTCACCACTTCCTGTTGCTCAGCAGGAGCGTTAACGAACAGTTCATGTTCAAAGCAAATGTCCATGGCAGTATCAGTGCAGACGCCAAAATACTGAATTATGTGTCTCTCTCTTGTTATCTGTCTCTTATTAGCATTTTGAATGGCTCTCCCTTATCTCTCTCTCTCTCTCTCTCTCTCTCTCTCTCATTAGCATTTTGAATGGCTCTCCCTTCTCTCTCTCTCTCTCTCTCTCTCTCTCTCTCTCTCTCTCTCTCTCTCGTTATCTCTCTCTCATTAGCATTTTGAATGGCTCTCCCTTATCTCTTTCTTATTAGCAGCATCCGTTCTGCTCGTGATCGGAGGCTAGAGTAGACCACTCTACTCCAATAGTCCATGCAGTAATTACATAGTAGAATCCCAGCCGTGTCACAGTGGAAATCTTCATGTCGAGCCTCTGAGTAGCCAACAGTTCCTTCCACAGATGCCTTGT
Source organism: Hemitrygon akajei (assembly GCF_048418815.1). Lineage (NCBI taxonomy): Eukaryota > Metazoa > Chordata > Chondrichthyes > Myliobatiformes > Dasyatidae > Hemitrygon > Hemitrygon akajei. Next base: position 109,692,923 of record NC_133124.1, on the reverse strand, counting down.
GGATTGTACATGCAAGAGGCACAACAGACATGATGTTAGCCATGCAAAAAGAAATCCAAGAAAAATGCATCAATCTTTTTCATCTCTTTAAAAGCCTTTTCCTCAATGTGAAGGATTATGAAAGATTTTTGTCAGATTTGGCTACCCCTAACAATTTTCATCGTACTGCGCCTCACCTTGGCACTGAAGTTGTTATTTCACAGGACAAGCCAAAATGGTTCAACTTTCATCCCCTCGACTCTGAAACCAAAATTACCCAATGTTGGCAAGTTACATGGTGCAGATGTTTGTTTCATTTACTAAACCACTGCTGAGTTCCTGTATCACTTTGAGCAACTCAGGAACCACCTTTTGTCAACATGAAACACTAATTATGAGATCCATTATTGGATGCATTGACACACCTTTTTGAAGAAAGTCCAATATCTAAACACAGCACAAACCTAATGGTCTACTCAGCAGTCATCCTGCAGTCCTTTACATGTTATAGACATTGTACTTTGGGCACTTCAGAGCATTGGTGATGTACCATCAATGCTGTTGACACAAAATCTTACAGTATACTATTAAAATAGGCAAACCAGTATCATTGTCCTGTCCTCGACCAACCTTGCCATGTATAACGTTTTAGATACACAACCTGCTCTGATACCTTTATTCCTGATCGTAGGCTCCTGAAACAAGCATACAACCTTTAGCTCCATTACTGCCTGCCAAGGGAGCAGAAGAAAACCAAATATCTTTAATGATTCATTAATAACCTTTCAATACGCAATATCTAGGTGGCCCTACTAGAGTATTAAAGGAAAGTAAGGAGCAACTTTTTCACTCAGAGGGTGGACTATATATGGAACAAGCTGTTAGAGAAAACATGTTTAAAATAAATCTGGACAGGTATCTAGGTAGAAAAAGTTTTAGAGGGATATGGGCCAACCACAGGCAAATGGAAAAGGTCATGTAGCCACCATGGGAAGTGAGGACAAGATGGGCTTTAGGGCCTGTTTCTGTGCTGCCTAACTATGATTCTGAGCATAACTAGTTCAAGGGTAATAAAGATTTTGTCAGTTGATGATGCATGTATGAAGCACCAAGCACCATGTCCCAGTGAGGACCAAGTGCAACCTGGATACTAGCAAAAGCAATCCACCTGTTCACAGCTCCAACTGTACTACTGAGGGAAAAAAATTGCAGATATCACATAAAACTTATTAGTCACTTTAGAACCTGCAGAACAGTGGTAGAAGTAAATCTTCCTTAACCCCAAGCAAACGCCTAAAATTACCGGGCTACATTCTTTGATGAATGAACTGTAATGGTTTATTAAAGGATAATTAATTGATCAATAATTCCTTTAGCCCCTAATCCAACTGATTTTGTGTGGATTCAATCTGTCGAATAAATACTTAAAACCAAATATATTTACTTTGTTCTGTGTTTTTAATATTTCACCATTCTTCCATAATATTTCAGTTTTTATACAGCACTTTACAAACTGTGATTTTGTTAAATCAATACAGCACATTTATTTTTAAAATTTGGCACCTGTTGAAGTTCAGTGTGATTTGCTGTTCAGCTAGCGTGATGACAATGGTTAGGATATGTTAGAACCCCCAGTAGAATTGACAATGACTGATATTAGCAAGGAGATCCTAAGAATTACAAAGCACAGAAAAGGACCCTTTGTCCCAACTTGTCTATCCATGAACCTAACTGAATGTTTATTTTAATGTTGTAATTTCACCCACCCCTACCACCACATCTAGCAGCTTTTTCCATATATACATCACACTCTGTGTGGAAATACTTCCCCTTCAATCCTTTTTTAAAATCTCTCCCATCTCTTCTTAAACCTGTGCCCTCAAGTTTTAGACTGTACAGGGGCAAAGATCAACCTAACAGCCCCTAAACAGTTCATAGTTTTATAAACCTTTATAAAGGTTTATAAACCTCCCCTGGCTGCAGTGGTAAACATTCCCAACCTATCCAATCTCTCCTTTAAAACTCAGCGCTTCAGCCTTTCTTAGTTGAGGCATTAAGTTCATGAGTCAGGAAGGTATGTTGCAGCTTCATAAAGCTCTGGTTAGGCTGCATCTGGAATATTGCATTTGGTTTTGATCATCCCATTATAGGAAGTACGTGGAGACGTTGGTAAGGGTGAAGAAGAAGATTAAACAGATATTCCTTGGATTGGGGGTATGTGCTATAAGAAAAGGTTGGATAAACTTGGGTTGTTTTCTCTGAATGATGCAAATTGAGGGGTGACCTGCTAAATGTTCATAAGATTATGAGAGACATAGAGTAGTTATTCAGTATATTTTTTTCCTCGGGGTTAAAGGGTCTGGTGTTGGGACAGTACAGCACAGTATAGGCGCTTTGACCCACTATGTTTTGTTGACCTAATCTAACTTTGCACTCCTATATGACCCATAACCCTCCTTTTTTGTTGTATCCCTATGCTTATCTAAGGGTGTGTTTCTCAACACCCTCCATTTTGTGTTTGGAAAAAAAGATATTTAAAAAAACCTTCCTCGGCTTTCTCTGACATCTGTCCTAAGCTTTCTTGCACTCACTTCAAACACATGTCCTCTGGTATAGGCCATTGCAGCTCTGGGAAAAAGGTATTGTCTGTATGCTCTGTCTTCATATCTCATAATCGTAAACACCTCTATCAAGTTGAATTGAATTGCCTTTATTTCTTACATCCTTTGCATACATGAGGAGTAAAAATCTTTACATTATGTCTCCTCCTGAATGTGCAATTTATAGTAATTTGTAATAAATGGTATGTACAACAGGACAGTCAATATAACATAGAAATACAATTGTATCAGCATGAATTAATCAGTCTGATGGCCTAGTGGAAGAAGCTGTCCCAGAGCCTGTTGGTCCTGGCTTTAATGCTGTGGTACTGTTCCCCGGATGATAGCAGCTGGAACAGTTTGTGGTAGGAGTGACTCGGGTCCCCATTGATCCTTCTGGCCCTTTTTACACACCTGTCTCTGTAAATGTCCTGAATAGTGGGAAGTTCACATCTACAGAATCTTAACCTCTCTGCAGAATCTTGCGATTGAGGGAAGTATAGTTCCCATACCAGGCAGTGATGCAACCTGTCAGGATGCTCTCAGTTGTGCCCCTATAGAAAGTCCTTAGGATTTGGGGACTCATGCCAAACTTCTTCAACCGTCTAACATGAAAGAGGCACTGTTGTGCTTTTTTTTTTACCACACAGCCGCTATGTACAGACCACGTGAGATCCTCGGTGATGTGTATGTTGAAGAAATTAAAGCTGTTCACCCTCTCAACCCCAGATCCATTGATGTCAATAGGGGTTAGCCTGTCTCCATTCCTCCAGTAGTATACAACCAGCTCGTTTGTTTTTGCCAAATCTTTTCAAACTCCTAATAAAGTATAGCCACTGCCTTGCCTTTTTTATAACTACATAGATATGTTGGGACCAGGTTAGATCCTCAGAGATCTTGACACCCAGGAACATGAAGCTGCTCACTCTGTCCGCTTCTGATCACTGTATGAGGATTGGTATGTGTTCCTTCATCTTACCCTTCCTGAAATCCACAATCAGCTCTTTCGTCTTACTGACATTGAGTACCAGGTCGTTGCTGCAGCACCACTCCACTAGTTAGCATATCTCACTTGTCTGAGTTAAATTCTGTCAGTCATTCTTTTGTCCTCTTTCAAGCCAATTAATTCTAGCTGGGAAAAAAATACTTATTCCAAAATGAAGCAAACTTGCACTTCTTGTGGAGTGAACAAAATTTATATTGCCTTGTGTAGTAATTATAACAGATCATCTGTGATGTGTTGCTGTAAAAACTGGAGCACCATGGTGTATCCTGAACAATCAAAAGCATTCTGTAGTAAGGGAATTTTAATGTTGTTTCCTGAATATATGAGGCATATTTTAACCATTAGAAGCTGCTGACAGATGTTAAAAAGTATATCAAATTGTCAACTGCCTTGGAACCTGAATTGTTTTTATCTAGAAATATTGGTTCTAAAAAAGAGTTAGAGAATCCTCTGTCCACTATAATTATCTTTAATTTTCAGCCTTTATTTTAAACCTATTTGCTGCTTTTTCTTGTAATTTGCTAGGAGCAAGAACTCCATAAAGTAGTTTAACATTTTAATTTGGTGCACTTCGGTTAAATTTTGACTATGAAATAATTTTATTTAAAATTTAAGGACTGTGTGTCTCGCAAGACGATCTGGGTATTCCCTAACCAGAAACCTTGGATGAATTATGAGGTCCAGTCCCTTTTGAAGGCTAGAGCTGCGGCTTTTAGGTCCGGGGATACCAGTCGCTACATGGAATCCAGGCATGAACTCCGGAAAGCCATTAAGGGCGCCAAGAAGCAATATTGAGCCAAGTTGGAAGCCTAGGCTAACCAGAGGGATGCCAGTAGACTATGGCAGGGTCTAAATGAGATCACTGGGTGCAAAGAAAAGGCTGGGAATATCAATAACTGTAGCGCTTCTCTTCCTGACGAACTTAACGTATTCTACACAAGATTCGAATAGCAGAGGAGTGTCCCGCCCCCTCCGGATGAACCGGACCTGGTGGCATCAAGATTCATCGTCACCGAGGAAGACGTTAGAAGAGTCTTCCTGAAGATAAATCTAAGGAAGGCGACGGGCCCAGATGGCGTCCCGGGCGAGTTCTCCGGGCCTGTGCAAGCGAGCTAGCTGGAGTGTTTGCTGACATCTTCAACTGCTCCCTGCTTCAGTCTAAGATCCCCTCGTGGTTTAAGAAGGCAACGATAATCCTGGTGCCTGTTGGGCTCAAATTCTGCCCTGTGTTCGTTTTGGAAGAGAGACAACCAACACCGGATTGTAGAGAAGCGTAGTTTTATTGCAGAATCGTAACTGGCACAGCGAGTACACAAGCATCGCCGGAGAAGGCGCGTTCTGCCTTCCCCTTACATTCTGCTCTTATTTATACCCCTTTTCCCCAGACCAACCCCTCACTACACATATTTGGTAATATTGGATACTTGTGTCCTCCTTATTGGCCCGATGCCATTCGCTCACGAGTCTCCTGTTTTTTGTTTACTGAATCGCGTGACACTAGCAGTTTCGGTGCAGCGGAATCCTCAGTTTCGCTCCCTCCCTCCCTTGTACTCCTGTCTCCTAATATCATGCGAGCCACTCCTGACCTGTAGTGGCAGTCTCGAATTAACTCTAACATTAACCCTAACATGCCGCAGAAAAGCAAGGTGGCATGTCTGAATGACTATCGACCTGTGGCTCTGACATCAATTGCTATGAAGTGCTTTGAGCGATTGATTATGGCACACATCAACCATAACCTACCGGTCAACCTCAACGCTTTGCAATTCGCCTACCAGAGCAACAGGTCAACAGCAGATGCCATCTCTCTGGCACTACATTCCTCCTTAGAACACCTGGAGAATAAAGATGCATATGTAAGGCTCCTTTTCATTGACTACAGCTCTGTCTTTAATACCATCATTCCAAATAAACTGATTCCTAAGCTCTGGAACCTAGGTCTTAGCACTCAGATCTGCAGCTGGATCTTCAACTTCCTCACAGACAGGACCCAGGCTGTAAAAATAGGGGACAAGCTCTCCTCTACAATCACTGAGCACTGGTGCCCCACAAGGCTGTGTACTCAGTCCCCTGCTGTACTCACTGCACATCCATGATTGTGTAGCCAGGTTTCCATGGAACTCAATATAAAAATTTGCTGATGACACCACAATTGTAGGCCGTATCTTGGGTAATGATGAGTCTGAATACAGAGAGGAAATTAAGAACCTGGTGGCATGGTGCGAAGACAATAACCTATCCCTCAATGTCAGCAAGACAAAGGAATTGGTTGTTGACTTCAGAAGGAGTAGCGGACCACACAACCCCATCTACATTGGTGGTGCGCAGGTGGAACAGGTCAAAACCTTTAAGTTCCTCGGGGTGAATATTGCTTCCTGAGAAAGCTGAAGAAATTTGGCCTGTCCCCTAAAACCTTCACTAATTTTGATAGGTGCACCGTAGAAAGCATTCTTCTAGGGTGCATCACAACCTGGTATGGAAGTTGTCCTGTCCAAGACCGGAAGAAGCTGCAGAAGATCGTGAACATAGCCCAGCGCATCACACAAACCAGTCTTCCATCCTTGGACTCACTTTACACTGCATGCTGTCAGAGCAGTGCTGCCAGGATAATCAAGGACACGATCCACCCAGCCATCACAGTTTTTGTCCCACTTCCCTCTGGGAGAAGATTCAGGAGCTTGAAGATTCGTACGGCCAGATTTGGGAACAGCTTCTTTCCAACTGTGATAAGACTGCTGAACGGATCCTGACCTGGATCTGGGCCGTACCTTCCAAATATCCGGACCTGACTTGCATTTCCTTACTTTCCCTTTTCTATTTTCTAATTATGATTTATAATTTAAATTTTTATTATATTTACTTCGATTTGTACTTCAGGAGTGCGAAGCGCAGAATCAAATATTGCTGTGATGATTGTACGCTCTAGTATCAATTGTTTGGTGACAATAAAAGTAAAGTAATTTCCTGAAATTAAAGGGAACTTGAATATGGATGCTTTTGCAAAGCTGCATAGAAATGTAGTAGTATACAAGAGATTCTGCGGGTGCTGGAATTCCAAAATAACCCACGCCTCATCCTGGAGGAACTCTGCAGGTCAGGAAGCATATTTGGAGAGGAATAAACAGTTTCGGGCCAAGAAACTTCATCAGGACTGGAAAGGAAGGGAGAGGGAACCAGAATGAGAAGGTGGGGGAAGGTGATATGTGAAGCCAGGTGAGGGGGAAGATGGGTGGGAGGGTGGGGTAGTGGGATAAAGTGAGAAGCTGGGGGGGGGGGGGGGTGATAGGTAGAAAAGGTAAAAGGCTAAAGAAAAATGAGTCAGATAGGAGAGGAGTGTGGATCATGGGAGAAAGGGAAGGAGGAGGGGCACCCAGAGGGAGGTGAGAAAAAGTGGGGTAAGAGGGGATCTTAAATTGGGAATGGAAAAAAGGCAGAAGGAGAATCGGGAAGAAATTACCAGAAGTTTGAAAAAATTGATGTTCATCCCGTCAGGTTGGAGGCTACCCAGACAGAATATGAAGTGTTGCTCCTCCAACCTGAGAGTAGAGGAGGCCATGGACTGACATGTCAGAATGGAAGTTGGAAGTAGAACTAACATGGGTGGCTACGGGGTAACCTGGCCTGTTGCGGATGGAGTGAAGGTATATTTAAGTTTCATTGAGTTCCTAATTTCTTCACATATTATTTAGCAGTCTTATCTGTTATGATTTAATCATGTGACACATTGTTATATTCCACATGTGAGATATCTAATGAGTAGTGTAAAACTGCATAAAAGAAGATGATTTAAGACATTCTTATCTAAGCTACTTCTTCCTGTGTGACCAATGTACCCACTGTAAATTCGCTTTTCACAGATGCCAGAGTTCCAGAAGAAAACAGTCCATATTCGGAATCCTGAAAAGGTAGAGGAAATTATATGTGGTCTCATTAAAGGAGGAGCATCAAAACTTCAGGTAAGCAATTTATCTACCAGCTAAGATTAAGGAGTTACAGAGCAGAGTTAGAAATGGGTTTTCCTTTGAGCAGAGAAGAATTTAATAGAACAGATCAAAATAGTGTGGGTTTTTGATACAATAAATTGGGGAAAGTGACTCCACTGGCAGAAGGATTGGTAGGTCCTTCGTTTGAAGTATCAGGTATTTATATTTCATATTTTAAAATCAAACCGAAGTTTAACAGCTATAATCTGACTATATTTTCAGTCTTCATCACCCAGGCTTTCGTGTAGTGTGTTAGGAATTTTGATTGTTAAATTTTGAGATACTGTATTCAGTGTCATGGTAACTTGAGTAACATAGAATATCTAGAATGTCCATGCCCCAGGTCTGACTGTATCTGCAGAACAAGGAAGAGGGTCAATGACCTTGCCAGATCTGATATATAGTGGCATGCAAATGTTTGGGCACCCCTGGTCAAAATTTCTGTTACTGTGAATAGTTAAGTGAGTAGAAGATGAACTGATCTCCAAAAGTCATAAGGTTAAAGGTGGATCATTCTTTTTAACACTTTAAGCAAGATTAGTGTATTATTTTTGTTTTGTACAATTTTAGAGTGGAAAAAAAGGAAAGGAGCACCATGCAAAAGTTTGGGCACCCCAAGAGATTTGAGCTCTCAGATAACTTTTACCAAGGTCTCAGACCTTAATTAGCTTGTTAGGGCTATGGCTTGTTCACAGTCATCATTAGGAAAGGCCAGGTGACGCAAATTTCAAAGCTTTATAAATACCCTGACTCCTCAAACCTAGTCCCAACAATCAGCAGCCATAGGCTCCTCTAAGCAGCTGCCTAGCACTCTGAAAATTAAAATAAATGATGCCCACAAAGCAGGAGAAGGCTATAAGAAGATAGCAAAGCGTGTTCAGGTAGCTGTTTCCTCAGTTCGTAATGTTATTAAGAAATGGCAGTTAACAGGAATGGTGGAGGTCAAAGTTGAGGTCTGGAAGACCAGGAAACCTGCTTGTAGGATTGCTAGAAAGGCAAATCAAAACCCCCGTTTGATTGCAAAAGACCTTCAGGAAGATTTAACAGACTCTGGAGTGGTGGTGCACTGTTCTACTGTGCAGCGACATCTGCACAAATACGACCTTCATGGAAGACTCATTAGAAGAAAACCTTTCCTGCGTCCTCACCACAAAATTCAGTGTCAGAAGTTTGCAAAGCAACATCTAAACGAGCCTAATGCATTTTGTAAACAAGTCCCGTGGACTGATGAAGTTAAGTAGAACCTTTTGTCTACAATGAGCAAAGGTATGTTTGGAGAAAAAAGGGTGCAGAATTTCATGAAAAGAACACCTCTCCAACTGTTATGCATGGAGGTGGATCGATCATGCTTTGGGCTTGTGGTGCAGCCAGTGGCACGGGGAACATTTCACTGGTAGAGGGAAGAATGAATTCAATTAAATATCAGCAAATTCTGGAAGCAAACATCACACCGTCTGTAAAAAAGCTGAAGATGAAAGAGGATGGCTTCTACAATTGGATAATGATCCTAAACACACCTCAAAATCCACAATAGACTACCTCAAGAGGCACAAGCTGAAGGTTTTGCCATGGCCCTCACAGTCCCCCGACCTAAATGTCATCGAAAATCTGTGGATAGACCTCAAATGAGCAGTGCATGCAAGACGGCCCAAGAATCGCACAGCACTAAAAGTCTTTTGCAAGGAAGAATGGGTGAAAATACCCCAAACAAGAATTGAAAGATCCTTAACTGGCTACAGAAAACGTTTACAAGCTGTGATACTTGCCAAAGGGGGTGTTACTAAGTACTGACCATGCAGGGTGCCCAAACTTTTGCTTCAGGCCCTTTTCCTTTTTTGTTACTTTGAAACTGTAAAAGATGGAAATTAAAAAAAGTAATCTTGCTTAAAATATTAAAGAAATGTGTCATCTTTCACTTTATGCCTTTTGGAAATCAGATCACCTTTTACTCGCTTAGCTATTCACAGTGACAGAAATTTTGAGCAGGGGTGCCCAAATTTTTGCATGACACTGTAAGGTACTTTCTGTAATTTAGGACTCAAATGATTAAGCCCTGATGAAGGATCTTGGCCTGAAACGTCAGCTGCTTACTCTTCCATGGATGCTGCCTGGCCTGCTAAGTTCCTCCAGCATTTTGTGTGTGTTGCTTCTGTAATTCTTGTTAGCTTGGTGTATTTTTGTTATGCTTTATGCCCATTTGTATGAACAATATAACATGTGATGTAATTATTTTTTTAATAATTTTGAGCAGATAATCACGGATTTTGATATGACGCTGAGCAAGTTTTTACATAACGGAAAAAGATGTTCAACCTGTCACAGTAGGTATTTTTGTATATTAGTCACATTGGTGGAAAACGCCTGCAACCATAGATTCTAGAGCCGTCAACTTATTGATGCCAACTTTTTACTGAATGGCGGTATTCATTCATCATCCAGAAATTTGTTGATTCATTTTCAAAATCTGTTTCCTGATACTGTTGTATCACGGTTCTCAAATCTTGTCAATGTTGTGTGGTAAATGCCATACATCGTAACTATTTGTTGAAACTCTTAATCAGTTTTATTTTATTTTCATATTTCTTTAGAACTTAAGAGGAGGCCATTAGGCCCATTGAGTCTGTACCAACTCCCAAAGAAACCCTACCAGTCATATTCCCCCACTCACTTACAATAATCTCTTTTTTCTCATGTGCCTGATTACTCCCAGCAATTCTCCTACCACCCCCTTCCACTAGAGGAAAATTCCAGTAGTCAATTAATCCACCAGCATTTCTTTGGGATATGGGAGGGAGAACAGATTACAATCACAGGAACTGCAGAGTTTCAAAGGTCAGGATTAAACCCAGGTCACTGGAGCTGGGTAATAGGAGCCATAGCTGTTAAATCACTACATAACACATGCTGACGTGCAGTAATTTACTTTGTATTATGAAGTGTATTGAGTTTTACCTCATTTTAAACTTTTCAGATTAATGGTTATTTTTTCCATCTGTCTGAAAACTTCAATATCCACCTATGCAGATGTGTCCCTGAATGGATAGAATGTTTTTCATCAATACGCAGGTATAGACAATGATGACATTGCTGGGGATACTTATCAACCTTCCTCCAGCTTTATGTCATTTGATCACTGCTATTTTGCATCATTGGCCAAGGAGAGGGCTGAGCACATCATCACACAGCCTCTCTGTGACCACTGCTCTCAGATATATGGATTTTTGTACATTGATATTAAAGATACTGGTAACCTGTGATCACATGACAGCTGGGCATTTTGACCTTATAAAACAAGATTATTTTGCCATACAACTAATAGTTGGTAAAGGCACAGTAGTACAGCTGCAACTCTTATCAACTTGAGTACATTCCTGACCTTTATTGGTGTCTGACTGGAGTTTACCCAGGTCCTACAGTGTCCTCCCATGTCACAAAGACATGGAGGCTGGTAGCAGTAAACTGCCTCTATGTAGACTGATGGTAGAATCCTCCAGATTGTACCACTCACCAACTCACTAAGGGCTGATGACAAAAATGTGGACAGAATGGCTTATAGAGAAAATTAGTGAGCAAAGGAGATGACACTTGTGAGCCAAATGTTCTAAGGAAATTATTATTTGAATTATGCAATTAATTTTTGCTACATACTGCTAAACAATAATATTTCTTCTTTATCATTTTCAAAATTTTGACAGATGTCATTGACAACTGCAAGTTAATCTCAGAGGAATGTAGGAAGAAGGTACTCCTTTCAACCAAAAACATCATTTTCTTTTCCATTGGGTTTATTTTTCAAATGTTATTTATGTTTTTTTCATTTTTGCAGTTGCTGCAGATTAGAAACAAATACTATCCAATTGAAGTTGATCCCGGCATTAGCACTGAGGAAAAATACCCTTTCATGGTGGAATGGTAAGTGCTCAGTTTTCATTCTGTATGAGTTGAATCTGAGAATGTGGTTATATTTTCAACTAATACTAATCCTGATAAATGCCCATCCTGATAAATGATGACTCTGGATAAGAACAAACTACACAAAACAGTACCTCTGCGTGGCATTTTCTGTCATTTACTTTTGGCAGTTGGGTAATGCTGGTAAGATTACAGTCATGGTTTTCACCTTGATTTGTCAGTCTTATTCTAAAGATGTGGTGGTCTTTACTGATAGTGAATGACCAGCCAGGATACGTTGGAGTATTACTAGTTCATGGAATTTTACAAAGATAACCTCACCTCAACCTTAATCCGAGCTACAAATTTTTACCAACATCTTAAGTAACCACACCTTGTATGACCATGCAGTTTGGGTCTAAGTAGAGATGTCAGTCGAAAGTTGTACTTCACATATTATAATATAGTTGTCTGTATTATCAATCTCTTTGATTTCTTTTCCTTGTAAAAAGCTAAGATTTATTGGAAGTAAATTCTGCTTTATGTATTTCTCTTCAGTTGTCCCATCTTACTCTAGCTAGCAGATTTTTGGTCAGTGTTTCTGTACAGTGTTTCTAAACTTAACAGGATACTATCTTGGGAATGTCTGATTATCTCCTCCTTGCCCCAGGCAATGATCAGTAGCAACCTGCTGCCTTTGGGGGATGGGGGTTCCCTTTGGGAGGATTGGAATCCAAATCTGATCACTGTATTCATGACCCAGTAATAACAATGGATATACAATTAAATCATTGAAGGAATATGTGTGTTTTGTTTGAATCCCGTTTTGAGCAGGTAGTATTGAATTGAATGATCTTTATTGTCATTATACATAGGTACAATGAAACTCTGTTTGGCTTCCTCTCAGTCAATTAAATAAAGCAGTAGATAAAAACAAGGCAGTAGTAGAAAAACAGTATTAAATAGATAAATAGCAGAAAATAAGTTGTAGCAGCACCAGAATATCACAGTAATGCACAAAGTGCCGTTAAATGCAAGTATTTGAGTCCTTGTGTGTGTGCATGTGTGTACTCACAGTTTCAGTCATTGTTCTGTGGGAGTGGTGTGATGGAGGCCACAGCTCTGGGGTAGAAGCTGTTCCTCAGTCTGTTTTCTAAGTACTGGAAAGCTCAGCACTTATTGGTTTACTGGACATTTTGAAGAGCTGATAAGAGTTGGCCATATTTGTGTGTATGGATTCACTGGCAAATCAGACTAAGTTTAGTAGGACAAGTACAGTGCCCCACAAGTTAATATTAATTCAGTTCCATGTGTTGAGTTTCTTATGCTCATTTTCAGTGAGAGCTCCATTTAATAACTGGATTGGAAACCAGTGTTTGTATGTTGAACTTATTGGCCACACAAGGTGTATATAATCTTTAATATCCTCAACATCAAAGATTGTATCAGTTTTTTAATGTATGAAAAGAAGATTGCAATAATATTTAAATTAATTTTTGAATACTAATCTATGTTATGAGCCAACTAAATAAATATCGAGGTTCATTATTTACACTTTTATGTGGAAAAGAGTATCCTTATAAAAAGGCAGAAGTAATTCCTCCCTTGAGTTTTCTGGTTTTTATGTATTTCTGGTAACGACCATCTGACTGAAAATTTTCTGTGTATAGGTGGACAAAAGCTCACACCTTATTGGTTGAACAAGCAATTCAGAAAGAGAAACTGGCTGCGGTGGTGAGAGAATCGGATGTGATTCTGAGGTACTTGCGGGGGGGTGGTTTGGATTAAGTACAGGGTATACTCTGTGATTTTCATAGAGGTAAATAACAGGACTTGTTCAACAACACACACAAATAGCTGGAGAAACTCAGCAGACCAGGCAGCATCTATGGAAAAAAGTACAGTCGACATTTCGGACTGAGACCCTTCATCAAGACTAAAGAAAAACGGATGAGTAATTTAAAAGGTGGGAGGAGGGGAGAGAGAAACACAAGGTGATAGGTGAAACCGGGAGGGGGGGGGGGTGGAGGTGAAGTAAATAGCTGGGAAGTTGATTGGTGAAAGAGATACAGGGCTGGAGAAGGGGCAGTCTAATGGGAGAGGACAGAAGGCCATGGAAGAAAGAAAAGGGGGGAGTGGCACCAGAGGGAGACGATGGGCAGGCAAGGAGGGAAAAGGAGATGGGGAATGGTGAAGGATAGGCGAAAGGGTATTACCTGAAGTTCGAGAAATCGATGTTCATGCCATCAGGATGAAGCTACCCAGATGGAATAAAGGTGTTGCTCCTCCAACCTGAGTGTGGCCTCATCACGACAGTAGAAGAGGCCATGGATTGACAATTTAGAATGGGAATAGTAAGTAGAATTAAAATGGGTGGCCACTGAGAGGTTCCATTTCTTGTGGTGGACAGAGCACGGGTGCTTGGCATAGTGGTCTCCCAATCTACGTCGGGTCTAACCGGGAGCACCAGACACAGTATATGACCCCCAACAGACTCTAAGGTGAAGTGTTACCTCACCTGGAAGGACTGTTTGGGGCGCTAAATGGTAGTGAGGGAGGAGGTATAGGGGCAGGTGTAGCACCTGTTCTGCTTGCAATGATAAGTGCCAGGAGGAAGATCAGTGGGGAGGGGCGAATGGACAAGGGAGTCGATTAGGGAGCGATCCCTGTGGAAAGTAGAAAGTGGGGGGGGGGGGGGGGAGGGAAAGATGTGCTTGGGATGGGATCCCATTGGAGATGGCGGAAGTTCCGGAGAATTATGTGCTGGACGAGGAGGCTGCTGGGGTGGTAGGTGAGGGCAAGAGGAACCCTATCCCTGGTAGGGTAGCAGGAGAATGTGAATGAAATTGAAGAAATGTGGTTGGGGGCAGCATTGATGATGGAGGAAGGGAAGCCCCTTTGGAAAAGGATAACATCTCCAGCATTTTGTGTGTGTTGCTTGGATTTCCAGCATTTGCAGCTTTTCTCCTGTTTGTGATAATTTGAATTAAACTTGGTTTGAGATCTATAATGTAAAAAGTATTGTGGTTTTGCAGGGATGGTTATGAGTTGTTCTTCGACAAACTGAATGAACACAACATTCCAGTGTTCATTTTTTCAGCCGGTATTGGTGATGTGCTGGAAGAGGTGATTTCTCAGGGCGGGGTCTTCCACTCCAATGTGAAAGTAGTCTCCAACTTCATGGATTTTGATGAGAAGGTATGTTGTTGACCTTGAGATTTCATTGACACAACTCTCATGTTGAAGGAGGAGCTGGGTTTCTAGAAAACAGTGTATCACAATTTCCCATAACATGTGGCCACATAATTTATGCATGCATTAAGAAATACAAGTTGAAAAAAAAGTATTTTCATTTTTTCCTGTAAATTTCGTAATACTAGTACTTGCCCTGCCCCAAACTTGTGGACAAATTTCATTTAAAAGAATTGTCATAACACCAGAGTCTCCTGTGTTGGCAAATTAATAATTTAGGAAAACTAGATGTTTGAATCTGATCAACTGAATTACAATATTAATTGACCATGGTATCTTCTAGTTGGTAACAGCATGGATATTTTGCTACATATGAGGTCATGATAAGTGAAATTTTTGATGTCACCTGCAAGAGAACCACTTAATGGGGGTAACCACAGTAACTTATCATTTATGTTTCAGGGAGTCCTGAAAGGCTTTAAAGGTGAACTCATCCATGTTTATAATAAACATGATGGAGCCTTGAGGAGCTCTGAGTACTTCAACAAACTAAAGGACAATTGTAACATCATTCTTCTGGGAGATTCGTTGGGTGACTTGAATATGGCAGATGGCGTTCAAAATATTGAGAGTATACTCAAGATTGGATTCTTGAATGATAAGGTAATAAAATTTTTGATGTTGTTAGGATTGAAGAGATCTGTAGAATTTTACCATGTATGTGCCTTTTGCATTAATTAAGCAACCCAAGCAGCTGGTATCAGTGAAATGCCATTGAGCCACTGATTCTAATGTCTGATGTGGCAATTTTAGACATAATTTCATTACCATTTAAGTTGTGTGCTTTGAGCAAGGTGGACTAACACTAAAAATATTCAGAAGCCATTTTCTTTGGGAGATATGATCATTGTAAAGCAAATTGCCAAGTACTACTTCTTTAGATTGTTATCTGTTCCCGTTTATGTCACATGGTAATTTAGTAGCACCTGAATGACTCTAAACTAAACTCTTTTTCAACATGCATAGGTGGAAGAAAGTTTAGAAAAGTACATGGACTCCTATGATATTGTACTGGTGGGCGACGAAACATTGGATCTAGTCAACGCTATCCTTCAGAAGATTCTGTGAATGGAGGACTGAAGTTTCCAGGGAGCTCAAAGCTGAAATACTCTTATAACTTTTTGTTTCATTGCTAAAACTATTTATTGAAAGTGCCCCTGTTCTTTAACACCCTGAACTGAACAATGTTTGTATTTTTAAAATCTCAACATGGCAAATGAATGTGTCCTCCAATGAATGAAGAGAATTTTAGCATTTCTTTAGTCAGTTAGCCACTCATGGAATCGGGTCAGTATAAGCCTGCTTCAGAGATTTAGACTACCTCCAGGCTTCTTGGTATATATTCTTCTCTAGCATTTGAAAAAGATTACATTAATGGGTATTGTGTGCTTGGCTTATTGAACTCCAAATTGACCAGGTGTAACTATCACAAATTGTTCTGTCTGTACGATGAGTATTAGACTTTTAATTGTTTTCAAAACATTTTGTAGTTGTAGATAATTCTGAGGATACTTTGTTTATTTGGCCAGACCGGTTTATTATTTTTAAACAAATTAAACTAGTGAAAAGTACTACTGATCGAGTTTCTTCATGTTGTTATTGGACTCCCGTAAATTCCAGCACTCTATCATATTTCTACTTTTCATCCAAGCTTCTTTTGGAGCTGACGAACTCCTTGCTTCGTGTGATGAGGCCAAAACTACATTTTAATTAGCAGGTGATGTGCATGTGTGTTTGAAAGCAATGGGACAAGAATGATGCTAACAAGAGCGAATACAGTGGTGCTAGAAAGTTTGTGAATCCTTTAGAATTGTCTCTATTTCTACATAAATATGATCTAAAATGTGATTAGATCTTCACATAAGTCCTAAAAGTAGATAAAGAAAACCCGATTAAACAAATAACACAAAAACATTATCCTTATTTATTTGAGAAAAATGATTCAATATTACATGTATTTGTTGGAAAAAGTATGTGAACCTTTGCTTTCACTAACTGGTGTTGACCCCCTTGTACAGCAATAACTTTAACCAAACATTTCCTGTCACTGTTGATCAGTTCTGCACATCGGTTGGAGGAATTTTAGACCATTCCTCCTTATAAATCTGCTTCAACTCTGGGATGTTGGTGGGCTTCCTTGCATGAACTGCTTGCTTCGGGTCCTTTCACAACATTTCTGTTGGATTGAGGTCAGGACTTTGACTCAGATATTCCAAAATGTGAAATTTCTTCTGCTTTAACCATGCTTTGCTAGACTGACTTGTGTGTTCAGGGTCATTGTCTTTGTTGCTTGATCCACTTTCTCTTGAGCTTCAGTTCACAGATGGATACCCTGACATTTTCCTGTAGAATTTGCTGGTACAATTCAGAATTCATAGTTCCATCAATGATGGCAAGGTGTCCTGGTCCTGAGGCAGCAAAGTAGGACCTAACCATGACACTGCCACCACCATATTTCACAGGTGGGATGAGGTTCTTATACTGGAATGCAGTGTTTGCCTTTTTGCCAAACATAACGCTTTTCAATTTAAGCCAAAAAGTTTGATTTTGGACTCCTTCATCCACAGAACATTTTTCCAACAGCCTTCTGGCTTATCCACATAGTATTTAGCAAACTTTAGACAGGCAACAAAGTTCTTCTTGGAGAGTAGTGGTTTTCTTCTTGCAGTCTTGCCAATCACACCATTGTTCAGTGTTTGCCTGATGGTAGACTCATGAACACTGACATTAGCCAATGCAAGAAAGGCCTGTAGCTCCTTAGATGTTACCCTGAGGTTCTTTGTGACCTCCTGGAATATTACACGCCTTACTTTTGGAGTGATTTTTGTTGGTTGGTCACTTCTAGGGAAAGTAACAACGGTGTTGAATTTCCTCCATTTGTACACCATCTGTCTGACTGTGGACTGGTGGCACCCAAGCTCTTTAGAAATGGTTTTGTATCCTTTTCCAGCGTGGTGAGCATCAAGAATTTTTTTCCTCAGGCCTTCAGAAATCTCCTTTAATTGAGGCATGGCACACTTCCAGAAACCTGCGTGGTGAAGATCAAACTTCGAATAGTAAATACCCAGGTGTATGTACTTAAAGTAGGGCAGGGTCTCCCACATTCGCAACTCATTGTCATCCTATTGACTGAAACACTTGACTCTAATTTCCCCTTTAAATGAACTGATAATCGTAGAGGTTCACATACTTCTTCCAACAAATACATGTAATATTGGATCAAATTTCTCAATATATCATGCCATTACAGTGTCACCAGCAGCAAAGTGGGCAGTACTTTTGGCCATGGACCAAGAAGTACAGGTGTCACAATTAGCAAAGCTACTGCTATGCCACCCTAGAAACCCAGGTTCAATCCTGACCTAGGGTGCTGTCTGTGCGGTGTTTCCTCATTCTCCCTGTGACTGCATGGTTTCTTTTGCTCTGAAGTTTCCTCCTGTGTCCCAAGATATACATACTGGTTGGTTAATTGGCCACGTAAATTGACTCCAGTATAGTTGGATCTGGGGAAAGTTGATGAGAACATCTGGAACAGAAGTGATGGTGCAGGCAGATATGTTTAAGAGGTATATGGTTCTCCAGATCTCAAAGCAAAACTGAATGAGCCATTATCACTAGAGGAAATATCCTCAGCTATTTCTGTACTGCAGTCTGGTAAATCTCCTGGACCTGATGGGTTCTCTGCAGAATTCCATAAATCATTCTCCTCACTGCTTTCGCTTCAACTAATTTTAGTTTTATCCGACACATTTAAACATGGTAAATCGCCAGCATCACTTAATGAGGCATGTATTATTCTTTTAGCGAAAAGAGGCAAAGATCCAACTGAGTGTTCTTCATACAGGCTGATTTCTTTGCTAAAAGTTGATGTAAAAATTTTGGCTAAAGTTTTGGCCCACAGATTGGAGAACATTCTACCCGTAATTATTTTTGAAGACAAAACTTGGTTTTATTAAAATTCGTCTCCCTTTTTTTAATATATGGCATCTATTTAATATCTTATACTCACCTTCAGCTGGGATTCCTGAATGTGTCATTTCGCTAGACGTGGAGAAAACGTTTGATCGTGTGGAGTGGAATTATCTTGTTGCGCTTTTAGAAAAATTTGATTTTGGACAAAGTTTTATTACGTGGATTAAATTGTTATATTCACACCCCACTGCTTCTGTCTTGACCAACTCTCAGCAATCCCAACCTTCCAACCTTAAATGTGGCACCCGGCAAGGGTCCCTTTTAAGTCCCTTACTCTTTGATCTGGCCAAAGAGCCATTGGCGATTGCATTTCGTAGCTGTGCTGAGTTGATGGGGATTTGGTGGGGGGGTGTTGAGCACAAGGTCTCTCCTTATGCTGATGATCTTTTACTTATATCACATCTGACTACCTCCTTATCCCCAATGTTTTCACTCCTTAACAAATTTAGCCAGCTTTCCGGATACAAACTTAATTTACATAAGAGCGAACTCTTTTCAATAAACAGAGAAGCACAAATATTAGAATTTCATACCCCCCCCTTTTAAAGTAGTAAATAATCAATTTACTTACCGTGGCATTACAAGGAACAAGGAATTTTAAGTGTCTTTTTGGAGAAAATTTCACTAATCTTTTAAATCATACAAAACAGAGTCTAGTACAGTGGCCACCCCAACCCCTGTCTGTGATAGGTTGAATTAATGTTGTTAAAATGTATATCCTTCCTAAATTTTTATACTTATTTCAATCTTTACCAATTTCTATTTCTGAAGCTTTTTCTGACTTGTTAGATTCTATTATTTCATCCTATCTATGGAAGGGCAAATGTCCCAGACTAAATAAAGCTCACCTTCAAAAACCTAAAAGGATAGGTGGTATGGCCTCGTCTATTACTGGGCAGCCAACATACGTTGTCTTATCTTTTGGTCTTCCTTTTATAATCAGTCTGACTGCCCAATATGGGTGGCAATGGAGTTGAACTCTAATAAGAATTTTTCCATCTCTGCACTTCCTTGCCATCTGCCTAAATCAATTGTTAATCCTGTCATCAGACACACTCTGAGAATATGGGCTCAGTTCAGAAAATATAATGGGCTTCAGGGTTTCTCTCTCTCTAGTCCTATTCTACATAATCATCTTTTTCAGTTTTCTATGCAGGATTTAACATTTCAAGACTGGCACAGAAAGGGCATTAGGTGTTTTGAAGATCTTTTCATAGACAATCGCTTTGCAACTTTTGAACAATTCTCCCTTAATAAAGTTAACAAAAGCTGGATCCTGTAACAATCCAGGATTCAGTCTCCACTGTGACATTTTCAAAAATCTATCCGAAAGCTTAAGAGTTAACTTTAAAGGCGTGTGATCTGAGAACGCTATGATGTCATACACACAATCAACAACGGAGTTTAACAGACGTGTATCTAAAAAAAAGTAATCAATTCGAGAATACTTGTGATGAACGTGTGAGAAAAAAGAGAAATCTTTATCATTGGGGTGTTTATATCTCCAAATATTGATGAGGCCATATTCTAATAAAAAAGAGTTAATACAAGTTGTTGCTTTATTAGGAAGCGACGGATTGGTTGATGACCTGTCAATCGCCGGATTTAAATAACAAAGTCACCACCCATGATCAGCTTATATTCATTTGAGATTCGGTAACTCAGAGAAAAGTTTCTTAAAAAAATCAGAATTATCTACATTAGGTGCGTATACACACACCAGAGCTACTTTTTGCTCGCATAATAAACCAGTAACAATTAAATATCTTCCAATCGAATCAGTAGTAGTATTAAAGTGTACAAAAGGGATTTTGGGGCTAAGAAATATAGAAACGCCTCTTATTTTACTATCCGACAGCGAGTGGAACAGAGGTCCTTTCCAGAAACGGAAAAACCTGTCCTCATCCTGTTTTCATATATAATTTTCTTGCGCAAAAATAATATCTGCATTGTGTTTTTAATTTCTTTAAAATCTTTTTACACTTAATGGGGTGATTGACACCGTTCCAATTCCAAGATATTATATTGATTTTATTAACATCCATGTTTAAAATTGAATTTAATATTATATAAAAGAAATGTTATGCAAGTTCAGATTAAACCTAAAGGTGCGGGTACAACCAGAAGGAGTGACGCATTTACGAAAGAGAAATCCATCAAAAGAACTGCCCAATCAAGAAAAAAACCTACTCTAATAGACCCCTCCCCCCTCCCGCCTCCCAAAAGATAAGAATTAAGGAACCGATAGGCTGGTCTCATGCTAACTAATAACTCTTAACCCTGTTCTCCATCTTGCAGCTCCGTATATTAAAATAAAGCAAAGATCTCACGGAAAATAGCCATAATAAAAGACACAAGCAAAATTCAACTACTATAATGTTATGTCTAACAGTAATAAAAACATTATCAATGATTCTATATTTTTTGAATTTAACACAACTGAAGCAATGTCAAATCTGGTTATATGGGACACGTTGAAATCTTTTCTTAGGGGACAGATAATCTCATTCAGCAGCCTTGAGAAAGAAAACTACAGTGGAATTGTCAGTGCTTATCAATAAAATTAAACAGATAGATAAAGCATATTCAGTTAAACCTACTGAAGGCCTATATAAAGAAAAGGTCGAACTTCAATCACAGTATGATTTGCTTCTGACCTTTCCCATTGAACAGCAAATTTTTAAATCTGGAAGTTTATTTTATATACATGGGGAATAATCTGCTAAGATTTTAGTGGGTCAGTTAAAGGCTGAGATGGTCAAAAGACAGATTTTAAAAATTCGTCGACCAGATAGAACAGAAACTTTAGATCCTTATGAAATTAGTAAGATATTTATGGACTTCTATTCTACTCTTTATAAATCTGAATTCTCTGATAGCACTATTATTATGAATAGATTTTTGCAAAGGTTAAACACCTCAAATTTCAATTCAAGATGTTGATATGTTAGATGCACCTATTAAACAAGAGGAGATAGCCAAGGCTATATCCTCTATGCAATTAGGTAAAGCTCAGGGACCTGATGTTTATATGGTAGAATTTTACAAGACTTTTCATGAAATGCTTATACCACATCTTCATCAAACTTTAACCGATTCTACATCCTCTGGGAACCTTCCTAAAGCTTTTTATGAGGCACTAATTTCATTGATTCCAAAAAAAGGAAAAGACCCACTGGATTGTGTATCCTATAGACCTATTTCTTTATTGAATGTAGATTTTAAAATCCTCTCTAAGATTCTAGCAAATAGGCTTGAGAATATCTTGCCTAATGTTATCTCAAACGATCAAACAGGATTTATAAAAAAAGGTACTCACATTTTAATATTCGAAGGTTGTTAAATATCATTTATTCTCCCTCAGCCAAAGAATCTGAATGTATTGTATCTTTGAATGCAGAGAAAACCTTTGATAGGGTGGAGTGGCCTTATCTATTTCAGATTTTGAAGAGGTTTAATTTTGGTCCAGGATTTATTTCCTCGATTAAATTGATTTATCATGCCCCGGTAGCTGCGGTTATAACTAATAATCAAGTTTCCTTATTTTAGATTATATAGAGGAACCCGTCAGGGTTGTCCCCTTAGTCCTTTATTATTTAATTTGGCTTTAGAACCACTTGCTATTGCTCTTAGGGATTCTAATTCTGTGCAGGGTATTAAGAGAGGGGATAAATTACATAAGGTTTTGTTATATGCGGATGATTTATTAGTTTACATTTCAAATCCTAGGAAATCTATTCCTTTTAGGTTATCTATATTTATGGAATTTGGTGTTTTTTCTGGATATAAACTTAATCTACATAAAAGTGAATTATTTCCTATTAATAATTATTCTGATTATTATGATCATATACCTTTTAATATTGCTAAAAACCATTTCACTTACTTTGGTATCAAAATTACTAAAAATTTTAAAGACCTATATAGGCATAATTTCTCCCCTTTAGTTGAATATACTCAACAGGCGCTTTCTAAATGGTCATCTATGTCCATGTCATTGATAGGTCAAATAAATGCTATAAAAATGGTTATTCTACCGAAATTTTTATATATATTTCAAGCAGTTCCCTCTTTTGTTCCAAAAACATTTTTTTATAAAATAGATTCTCTGATTTTGTCTTATGTTTGGAATAACAAAAGCTCTACAGTGAATAAACTTTTATTGCAAAAACAAAAAAAAAGAGGTCTGGCCTTACCAAACTTTAGGTTTTATTATTGGGCAATTAATATCTGTTATATTACTTTCTGGACTTATGATATAGATGACCAAGATCGCCCTTCATGGTTACAGTTGGAGGAAAATTCAGTAATGGGGATTTCGTTAGCTTCTTTATTGGGAGCTCCTCTTCCGTTTTCGCTCTCCAGAATAGGTAGACAAGCTCTCAACCCTATTGTTAAACATACTTTAAAAATTTGGTTTCAGTTTTGTAGATTTTTTGAATTTAATGATTTTCTACTTTCTAGTAATATTTATTCTAATTTCTTTTTTAAACCATCAACTTTGGAACTTTGGATAAGGCTTTTTTAACATGGAAAATTAAGGGAATAAAAACTTTTTTAGATTTGTTTTTACAGGACTGTTTAATGTCTTTTTCACAGTTAATGGATAAATATGATATCTCTAATACACATTTTTTCAGATATTTACAGGTTAGGAATTTTTTACGTGATTTTTTTACCAAATTACCGCTTGGCCTGCTCTTTAAATTTAGCTTATGCTATTTTTCAGCTTAAACCTTTTCAAAAATGATTAATAGCAATCATTTATAAACAGCTAATGAATGCTCGCATGTCGCCTAATGATAGGGTTCAACGCATCTGGGAAATAGAACTTCAACACTCACATTCAGACAATCAATGGTGTAAAATTTTTTATCTAGTCAATAATTCATCTATCTGTGCACGCCATATCTTAATTCAGTTTAAGATAGTACACAGGCCCTATATGTCCAAAGATAAATTGGCGCATATTTTTCCTAATATAAGCCCTATTTGTGACAGATGTAACACAGAAGTGGCTACTCTAACTCATATGTTTTGGTCATGTGTAAGCTTAAACAATTTTTGGAGGGATGTGTTTGGAATATTATCTGAAGTTATAGATGTGGATGTTCAACCTAATTCACTTACAGCAATTTTTGGGATTATTCCAGAGGAAGCAAGCAAAGTGTCTGCTTCCGCTCAACATATGATAGCCTTTTCAACTTTACTGGCTAGGAGAGCTATTTTGCTACACTGGAAAGAATCTAACCCACCTACTGTTTTTTATTGGCTCTCCTCCATTATGTCATGTCTAAGCTTGGAGAAAATTAGAAGCCGGACATTTGATACATCCTTTAATTTTGAACAATTCTGGTGACCCTTTATTCAATATTTTCACATGAATTAATTTATTTTTATTTATTCTTTTGGGAAAATCCTTGTCCGTGAAGGTTCGGAGATGACTGGAAAGATGTTTTTTTTTCCTCTCTCTTTTTTAAATTTTATCCTCAATTGAACTGCCCAATCTTTCTTTTTTCTTTCTCTTTTTTTCGTCTTAGTTAGTGGGTTTTTTTCCTTTATCAAATAAAATTTCCAATCTGTTTTTTATGATTGCTATGAGGAGTTGTAGTTTTTTTTACCATTGTATATATAGCAGTGTAACATTTTACCTATCTGATTTTGACATTATATATTTTCTGTTGTTTATTGCTGTTTATATGTCTTATATTATCTGTTTGCAAAACTCCTCTTCTGATTTGTATATTCTTTACTTGAAAATCAATAAAAAGATTGAAAAATGAAATGAAATTGAACAATTGTCTAAAGTTCAACCTACCCAACACTCATTTCTTTAGGTATCTCCAAATCAGACATTTTATCAGCCCTTTAATACCAAACTTTCCCGAGGTACCCGACTAAAAACTTTGTGGACTTGTTTCTTCGTATGAACCCTCTGGGTAAAGGTTTAATATCTACTATTCGAGATACGTTAGTGATTTTGAGGTGAGCCCCCTTTGACAAAATTATAACTATGATGTCTCGGATTCAATTCTCAGGTCAGCTAATTCAACTTCTCTATGTGCTCACCACTGCCTTTTACAGTTCAAGGTTGTACACAGGGCTCATACGTCTAAAACTAAATTATCACGGTTCTATCCTAATACTAGTCCCTGTTGTGACAAGTGTAAAGGGGACAAGGCTTCCCTTATTCATATGTATTGGGCTTGTCCTAGCTTGAAGGAATTCTGGAGAGAATTTTTTTAACTTTATCCCATATACTTAATTGCTACTTGGAACCTAACCTTCTGATTGCTCTTTTCGGCACCTCGGGAGAAGTTGACATGCATCTGAGTCCGACTAAATGTCGCATATTGTCTTTTGTCTCTCTTTTGGCCAGACGTGCAGTCCGTCTTAGGTGGAAAGATGCTGCCCCACCCACTCATGCTCATTGGCTCAGAGACATTATGTCCTGCTTAGACCTTGAAAAGATTCATTATTCACTTCTTAATTTGGACATAAAGTTCCAAAAGGCGTGGGGACCTTTTCTTGAATATTTTCATAATTCATGTTTAGATTAAAGGGTCATCCCTCCTTTTTTCTTTTCCATTTAAATCCCTTACTTCTAGCTTCTTTTGGTTAAGATTTAGGGTTTTTTTTGACATGTAAACATATTATAGTTCAGGTAGTAGACAATATACCTTTTTTTTACAAATACAGCTCTGGGGTGATAAAAGTTCTGATTAACTTTTCTATATATCGTAAGGTTGGCTTGGAGTTGGGTGGTGGGAGGGTGGGGTGGTAACTATATACGATTCTACTATGGGTGCTTTTCCTTAACTGTACATTTGATACGTTTGTTTTGCACTGTTTAAACCTCTTTTTTTACTGTATTTTTATTGCATTGTAGAAACGGATAAAAAAAGAGGAATATGGATGATATACGGGCAGAAGAGATTTAGTTAATTTGGCATCATGTTCAGCACAGACATGGGCTGAAGAGCCTGTTCTATGTACAGTATGTGGGAAAACTAACAAAAAACATAAAATTGGTGGTTGATGATCAACATAGACTGATTGGGTTGAGGAATCTGTGTCCTTGCTGTCTCTCTCTGACTCTTTGGATCTGGGTATCAATCCAGACTGGGTCTTCACTGCAGCTCTGGAGAAGTGCTCTGTTGTCAAAGTTGATATTTTCCAGAATAAAGCTAAAGCTAAGATACTATCCCCACTCTCAAGTGGGTGTAAATAGTCCTCTGGTACTGTTTTGAAGAGCAGTATCAGAGTTCTTTGCAGTATTCTGGCCAATATTTATACACCAACAAAGATGTATAGAATAGTGTGGGTGAGATTAGCTCGTGTAGTATCTATAGTAGACATTAGGTTGACATCTATATTTTATGATGGTAACTCAATGATTAGGAATCAAAGACAAGAGGTCTTATCCTGCCATAGCATCGGTGGTGTGGAGAGGGGAAGGCTTGCAGCTTTGGCCTGCGCCCTGGAAACCTGACAAGGCGCAAATCCACGGTCTCATGAGACTAACTTGTGTGTTTAAATTCAGTTAAATAAATTACATGTGTTAGTGTTCATAAACTATTCAGATGGTTCTTTTTCATAAGAATCCAGTTCTGTAACATTCGTCAGCACATTTGAATGCCTGTTCTGCTATTTGATGGTATTATGGTTGATGTTTTACATCAACACTTTCCTAACCCTAAAACCTTGGTGGAATTTTGGTCCTCAATGTACTTTTGCATCTTCCTTAAGTTGGGAATTCCAAAGGGTGCCAGCCTCTGGGGCAAGACATTTTGTTAGTTCAGCTCTGAATGGCTGAGCCTGTGATCTGTAGTTTCAGGCATCCCAGCCAAGTGAAATCTCATCCTCCACTTAACCTCTTAAGCCCAGTAAGAAGTTTACATGGTTCAATGAGATCACTGTACACTCCTCAAAACTAATGAGGCCTGGCCTGTTTATTTTCTCTTCTTAGAATATTTATTTATTTATCGATTTAGGATATTTTACCTTGCCTGCATCCCAGGAATTAAACTTCGCATTTCCCCTTGGTATTGAATAGCATGTAACTGGGCCCATTAGCCCTTCCTGTCCCTACCACCATCTACACTAATCCTTTTTTTTTACCAACACTTAGCCTTTCTCTGCGCTGATGATTCTGCAACCTGAGAGATCAAATATGTATACCTTATTCCAGATATGGTCTCACCAGTAAAATACCTGCACACTTTAATTCAGATCCTCTAACAATCAAGGCAATCATTGCCTTTTTCTTTTGTAAATACATATATATAAATTAATACGGCCTCACCAAGAGAGAGAACTTGCATTATTAACAATTGGTGAGGTCTCTCCTGGGTTGACTACTAGGGTAGGTAAGTGGTCTGTGCCCAGAATCTTTGATTAAGAGGGTATTGAGTGATATGTGCTCTAAGCTCTGCAGCTTCATTAAAATATCACATGCCAGAGCAAATATACCTTCCCTAGCCAATCACACATACTGCCTCTGTATGACTTTCTTGTTTAAGGGATAATGTCCTCCAAACGGATGTACTGTTCAATTAATAAATTCAGAGTATAAACAGTGAATAAAGCATTCTTTGAACATAAGAAATGCCTTAATATAATTTACAAAAACCCAAATATTTAATGAAAGTAACACCACAGACGAAACACAGGGTTCTGTCTCTTACCACACCTGAACACACTGTTGTTTGAATGTATACAGAAAAATCATTTGTACCTTTAAAGCAAATAAACTTTTTCAGTGTTTACCAAGAGCAAAAATTCGACATAAAAACAAATTTGATAAAGAACCTTCCTAACCCCAGTATATAACTTGTACCCAAAAAAAGCAAAGTTTCACCACAATTCTGGTGAGTCAATTTCTAAGTTTAAAAGTGAAACTGATTAGTAAAATACCAAAGGTTGGATTTTTAAGGAAATGTGTCACAGTGAATTAAAGTCTCTAAATTATTAAATGGATATTATGATGAATGATCCTGAAGCAGATACCACCTTCATTGGGTGACATGAAACACTAAATAATTACTGCATTTTCAAGGGGTTGCCTTTGGGATGCTTTGAAGTCAAAGACTCATCAAAAAGATTAAAAAACCTTAAATGCTTCTTGGACTTGAACAGGGACTAAGTTTTCTTTGAGTCCCATTTGGATCAAGTTGGAAAATTGAGTTCTGAGCTCTGAGTACTGGGGTGAAAATAAGGCCCCTGCAGAGAGTGTATTCAGCAGTATTCACTGTATCCCAGGGTTTCGGCAGTGAGATCAATTTTGAAAACCAATTTCACAGGTTTTGCATATTCCTGAGGTGATGAGAATGTTAGAAATTTGATAGCATTATTGAAATTATTTCCTCTGGTGGTTGGAATCCAGAAAAGTAGAAAATCTTTACATGAAATAGTTGTATAACATAAGTCACTACTCAAAGTTCACACGTGGAAATCTGCAGATGCTGGAAATTCAAGCAACACACACAAAATGCTGGTGGAACGCAGCAGGCCAGGCAGCATCTACAAGAAGCACTGTCGACGTTTCGGGCCAAGACCCTTCGTCAGTCCTGATGCTGACTGGACTGCTGTGTTCCACCAGCATTTTGTGTGTGTCGCTTGTTCTTTCAAAGTTCTCCCAGTTTAGGAATCATTCACTTAGAGTAGAAAATTGCGTATATGACTCTGCTATTTCAAGAAAAGTGAGAGGCAGACTTAAGGTAATTATAGAGCAGTCAGAAAATTGCTGGGTGGCTGTAATTAAGAAAAGTGTGACTCAAGACATTTTTAGTTGATCAGAGAGATAGTATGGAACAGAGTGTTGCCACAGAAAAGCAGCATCCATCATCAGGTGCCCCCACCACCCAGATCATGCTCTCTTCTCACTGCTGTCATCAGGAAGAAGGTACAGGAGCCTCAGAATTCACTCCAGCAGGTTCAAGAACCGTTATTACCCCTCAACCATCAGACTCTTGAACCGGAGGGGATAACTTCACTCGTCCCATCACCGAACTGTTCCTACAGCCTATGGACTCACTTTCAAGTATTCTTCATCTCATGTTCTCGATATCTATTGCTTACTTATTTATTATTATTACTATTTCTTATTTGCTTTCTTTTGGTTCTTGCACAATTTGTTGTCTTTTGCACACTGGTTATCACTCTTCTGGTGTAGTCTTCCACTGATTCTATTATGGTTTGAGTATGCCCACAAGAAAATGAATTTCAGGGTTATGTATGGTGATTATATACTTTGATAATAAATTGACTTGGAACTTTAAAGTTAAAACATGCAGGTTATGTCTGACATAACTAAAATAGCAGTGTACCATCTAATATTATCAATCTAAACAGTTGAACAGCTGGCACAAATTGAAGCTTGAGGAGTTTACTGACCGGGTCAGGAACATGGCTATGTTGTAGGAGTCAAAGTAGGTAGGTGCTCACTGCATAGATGCGTGGTAAACTATGTATACCTGTCTGGACACGCCCCTCTGCTGACTGCTCCTGTGGCTCCTCCCACAGACCCCTGTATAAAGGCAATTGGGGCACTGCTCCTCCCTCAGTCTTCGAGATGTTGTGCTCCCTTTTCGCTGTTAATAAAAGCCTATCGTTCACTTCCAGTCTCCTAGAGTTATTGATGGTGCATCAAGATGTGACCTGTGGTTTCCCCAAGTATCTGTGATACAGCTATAACTACTAACATTTATTAACAAAACTCAATTGATGGAATAGAATACTACATTTCTAGCTTTGTGATGATACAAAGGGCCATATATTACTAAAGTAAGCGTAAAAAATTGAACAAATGGCCAGAATTCCAACAAATTGAAATCTGCTGATTTTACATGCAAACTGTTTGAAGAAAGTGCTTGAAAATGGAGAAGTGTATAGTTTGGTCACAGGATAGTGTTAGCACTGAGAGTTGCAGATGAAACTGGCTGAGCTGTAAATTCTGGCTATGGAGAGAGAGTGTTTGCTTTGGATTGGAGAAGATCAAGGAGAAATTGTAAGCTAGAGCAGAGCTGGGAGGCATAGATTTATGATAGCTGGTTAGAACTATGGGAAAGAGGTTTTTTATTAATGTGCTGTTCTGGGGATTTAGTGAGGAGAACTCACTACTCAGAATGATAGGCAAGGGAGAAACTCTCCTTCCATTTAAAAAGTACTGGACAGCACTTGTCCTAATTAGAGTGTCCAAATAATCAGGGTTCCAGACTAAGAACTCAAAGTGAGATTGTGCTAGGGTAAACCTTTGACCAGCATCGTCACAATGGGCCAAGTAACCCCGTGCATAAATGTATTAATGTAACAGGGTCAATATTCCTTTAATTTCCCCATTTTCATTTCACACCAGTCCCAGAGAAGTAAAAACATTGTCAGGATTAAAAGTCGGTGAGAAACCATAGAAACTCCCCTGACCATAGACTGCATTTGTCAGTCAGCACCACATGGAAGCTCACAAACAAGTTCAAGCCCTGGATACCAATTATCCACAATGGTACAAAAGTAGAGACCAGGGTATTAAATCACAAACAAGAGGAAGTCTGCAGATGCTGGAAATCTGAGCAACACACACAAAATGCTGGAGGAACTCAGCAGGCCAGGCAGCATCTATGGGAAAAAGTACAGATGACATTTCGGGCCGAAACCCTTCGGCAGGACTGGAGGAAAAAAAGCTGAGGAATAAATTTGAAAGGTGGGGAGGAGAGGGAGAAAGAAGCACCAGCTGATAGGTGAAACTTGGAGGGGGAGAGATGAAGCAAAGAGCTAGAAAGTTGATTGGTGAAAGAGACAGAAGGCCATGGAAGAAAAGAAAGGGTGGGGGGAGCACCAGAGGAAGGTGATGGCTAGACAAGAGTTAATATGAGAGAGGGACAAGGGGATCGGAAATGGTGGAGGGGGAGAGAGGTGGTGGAGGCATTACTGGAAGTTTGAGAAACTGATGTTCATGCCATCAGGTTGGAGGCTACACAGATGGAATACAAGGTGTTGTTCCTCTAACCTAAGTGTGGCCTTATCCTGACAGTGGAGGAGACATATCAGAATGGGAATGATATTAACTCAGGAAGGCTTTGGGTCTTTGTTCCTTGTACCGTGATATGTATCGCCTTTATCTCTAGAGCTGAGCAGGGCAGGAAGTAAAATGATTAGGCAATTTGGAATTTGTTAGAAACAGACACAGCTTTAACCTAGCTGCAATCTCTCCAAAGGCAAAAAAAACTGCATGTGATAAAAATCTGAACCAGAAATGCTGGCAATGTAAGGCACATTGGGCAGCATCTTTGAAAAGAAAATCCATACTTTAAAGTTTCAGACTTTAAATAATCAAGCTGAATTTTAAAGATACTACCTGACCTGCTCGGTTTTAAAAAAAATTTCTCTTTTGATTTCTATCTCACAGGTCCTGATTTGACATTTGCAGATAAAACCCTGGGGGGAAGGTGGGGTGAGGTTCTCCTTCAGAAAGTGTCTATCATAGTTCCAATCCATTAAATGTTATGATGGTGAATGTATCCCCATAACCTGGAGCAAAATCACACAAATAGAAAGTGCTCAGGAACTCTATTCATTTTAAGCTCTGAAGTTACTTCTCCCTTTTTGGAAAAAAGGTTGATGCACAATTACTGCACTGGGTGATGCTTTTGCATCTCCTGTTTGCAGTTGTAGTATTCTCGTCTAACTGAGTCACCCAGATACAACTTTGCTAAATATGAGTAATTCTCAAGCAATATATAACATACAAGTTAGAAGGAATTCCACTTGCATGTGAAAACATTGTTTGGTGTTCTTGAGCATAAGGCTGACAGACGTTGATATTCTTGATGTAAATTTAGATCTTAAAAAGGACTAATCTGGAGTGTATGAAATGAGGGGTTGGGGGAAGATGAATTTCCTCAAACACTGACAAAAATAAAATGTGGATAGAAAATGCTACAAAAGACGTACATCCTCTGTGAATTAACTGTTCTCAGGAGCTGAATGAACACTGTATTGACTCCAGTCACGGATGAACAATTGGGAATTGATGTTTAAAGATAACTGTTATCCATAATGCTGTAGATGAGAAATATGGACAGGAACCCAACAGTTAACCCTTTACTCTCCACTCAACAGCAGCACTGTTATGCAACCTTGGCTTTACAGCTCATCATGTTTGGATTTCTCCTGATCCTTCAACTTGAATTCGTCAATTGTTATCTTGCCATCCCCGTTCCGGTCCTGGTTGGAGAACATGTTCTCAATTATCTTATCCGGAGAAAAGCCAGGGGCTAGTTTCCCACGACCATTGTCCACTTGGGCCTGGATATACTTCGAAAACTGTAAGAAAAAGGAAGTAAAGACATGAGAGGTTAGACTAAAACCAGAAAAGTAGCTCCCTAGGCTGGAGACAGAGCAAGACCTTATGTGTATTTGTGACCCAGTGGATTACATACCCTCATCTGACTCACGGCATCAATTCCCACTCAAGAAAATAAACCAGAAAACTAGAGATGCTGGAAAACAGAAAACGTTGGAAACACTCAGCAGGCCAGGCAGCATCTTTGGAAAGAGAAACAGGGCTAATGTGTCAAGTTGAAGATACAGCGTGTTTCCACAATTTTCTATCTTACTCCAGGTCATCATTGAGACTAAACCTGGAGTTAGACCCAGAGGTGATTAAGCATCAGCAATATATTAACAAACTGGAGTGGGAGGAGAGGCCACCTGTTTTGGCGTTCTCATCCTGGCGGTGGTAAGTTCGGGAGGTGCTGCCAGAGTAGTTTGGCATTTTATGTTGCACCAGTTCTGGAGGGAATGACTGTTTACAGAGAAACACCCACTGGTTATTAAATGCTTTGAAATATCTTGACCTGATAGAGGATCTAATAAATCCATTCTGTCCCTTTACCATTACCACTGGGACAGAACATAATTGGAAAATAATTCCCTCCCAAAGTGAAATATTGCAGGAACTGAAAATCTATTTTAAAAAAAAGTCTGGTTCATGTGCTGAGTGTTAACAGCATTTTCCATTCTTGTAACCTCTCCCTGTCTGGAGCAATAGCAGCAGGATTCATTGTAATTATGTCACATGATTTACTCTACATAACCCACCTCCGCTGATGTCGATACAGCAAACATTGCACAGCTAACCACTCCCACAACTCCTTACCTTTACAGATCTACCGTAAAGGCAGATAGAGGAGGGGTTCTTTAATCTTCATATTGTAAATATTAGTTATTATTACACCCAAGGCCAAGGCTTATAAAAATAGGGCACCCAGGATTTGTGGATTAGGCAGAAAGTGACAGTAAGAATCAGCAATGGTCTTGCTGTGTCAGAGTTGAGTTCTTGTCTGCCTGCTGCTGCTTCCACATTGTTACATAACAGGCTCATAAATCACAGAGTGACACCACACAGAAACCAGGCCTTTGACTCAGTTCATCCATGCCAATCAAGTGGTCTACCTGAGTTAGCCCCATGTGTCTGTATCTGCCCGTATCCCACTAAACGTGTCCTTTCCCTGTTCCTGTCCAAGTGCCTATAATACACTGTAATAACCAATGTCTCTACTACTTCCTCTGGCAGCTCATTTCATATATTGTCTTCCTCTGCTTATAAAATCTACCCCTCAGGTGCCCTTTAAATCTATCCCATCTCACCTTAAACCCTCTAGATTTAGGACTCCCCTGTAGAAAGGACTTGGCTATTACTTTACCTATGCCCCTCTAGATTTTATAAATCACCAGTATTTTATAAACTCCTATGAATGTTAGGGAGTGGTTTAGGGCACTATGTTTCCAGAGATAAACCTCTACCAGCTGAAATTGTAAACTGGTGGGCCACATGAACATCAAGTAAACCCACAAACTCCTAAAAAAATGATTCCACTGTTTTGACTACCCTCCATCCCCATCCCTCTTCTACCCAACCGCCACCCTATCTCCAATATCCCCATCCTATGGTCACACATACCTCTACCATTCTTTCCAACCCAACCCTAATACCCCTCCACCATCATCCCCTCCCCATCCTCAACATCTCTATTCAATCCTCACCAATCCCACCCGCAACTATCCCACATCTCTCCAAATCCCACCGCTCACCCCTCCCCACCCACCTCATCCTCTCCAAACCTCACCCCCCTTCCCCATCTGCTCCAAAACTCACTCCTCCCCTCCCCTACCCCACCCTCTCCATATCCCACCCCTCTCTATCCTCCCCAACCCCCACACCTCCTCATCCTCTCCAACCCCCATCCTCTCCAAACCCCCATCCCTCCCCATCCCCTCCAAACCCCATCCCTCCCCAACCCCCACCCCCATCCTCCCCAACCCCCAACGCTCCCCATCCTCTCCAAACCCACCCCTCCCCATCCACTCTAACTCCCACCACTCCCACGCTCTCCAACCCCCACCCAGCCTCCACCCCTCCCAATCCTCTCCAACCCCCACACCTCCCCCATCCTTCCCAAACCCCACCCTGTCCCCACCCCTCTTCCTTCATCCCCAAACCCCACTTCTCCCACATTTCAGTGATTGATAACTTTACCTCCTCTGAACTGATTTCGTTGTTTCCATCTTTGTCTATTTCCTGGAAGATGTCCGGTGACACCTCTTCATTCCAAACAAACATGTACCCCTCTGGGAGACCAGCGACCAATTCTACCAGCTCCACATTGAAGACAAGTACTGCACTGCCAGGAACCTCTCCTGCTGTAGGATAAGAGACAGAGGGAATGGAAACAGGCCATTCAGCCCACAGAGTCCATGCTGGCCATTAGGCACTCATGTTAGCACTCCCGGCAACTTCCATCCCAACAACAGATCACCTCACTCTCCTTCCCTGTCACTCCTGCAGACACACACCCAGGAAGCTGGGGGAAGATCAGAGTCACTACCTCCAGATTCTTGTACTGGTAACATTCAGAAATCACAGCCTTTCAGTGTCTCTACATCCTAAAGCCGAATGTTCTCTTCAATGTGACCCGTGAATTCATAGTTTCCACAGTATAAATAAACAGTGTTTCACTAATAGCCTGGGAAGCAATGGGTGAGTTGAGTAAACTCTTGGTGGAGCGACTGCAGGAATATAGAGGAACATTAACCACGTCAACTTGAGAGGCCAAATGGCCTCCTGTGCAGTCCCAATGCCATTGTTAATCATTTAGAGAGTTACTGGGTAACAGTGGAGCTTTGACATCGCAAATCAAGTCAATCACAGTTGAGATTTACCCAAACTTGATTATGCTTGTGACCAATGATCAAGCTGCATTGTCACAACTTAAAAGTTTTTGACCAAACCATAGTAGTAATCTGTTACATACCAAGCCCTTTCTCTCCATAGCCCAGGTGAGGTGGGATTATGATAGTCCGTCTCTCTTCAACACACATTCCTGTGAGACCCATGTCCATCCCAATGACCACTTGACCAGATCCCAGAACAACGCTGTATGTTTTTCCATAGTTGTGACTGAAAAGAATTGGCACATAAATGGAGACATTGTAGAATCATAGTGATACAGCATATAAATGGGCCCTTTAGCCCTTCGAGTCTGCTCCAACCATCAGGCACTCGTTTAACTATTTTATTTTATTCTCTGCACATTCCTATAATCTTCTAAAGATCAGTGGCAGAGAAATAAAAACGTGGGCACACAAACGATACAGCTGGCCAGCAATATACTGTATGTCACTTCCATCAACATCCTCACCGCCAAGGGCATGCAACAAACCACAGCTGATAGCTGTAACACGCAGCCTGCACACAGGCACCAAGGTCAGGATTAATTTATCTTCCAAAGAGAGGGGAGAGGGGACAGGAAAATGGAAAAGCAGTGATAGAGAGGATGGAGGGAGGGAGAAACAGAGGAGAGGAACAAAAGTAAGAAGGACTTGATGAAGAGAAAGAGGAGAGAGAGAAGAACGAAGAGGCAAATCTCTGAAATACCTTGACCCAGAGATCAGAAAACCATGAAGTTAGTTATTCCAGGACAGAATCACGGGTCAGGTATGGCAGACCGGGCATCTGGTGCCATAGACCAGGGTCAGGTATCACAAACCGCAAGTCTGTTAATCAGCTACAATTGCTAGTGTGCATACACAGGGTTAATAGTCTGAAGCTGAGGGAATGCCCATTGGGTTATGTGATTATCTTAACATCTGTTTTTTAAATGGTAACAGATTTCTGGATTTCCACGTCAGCATTCAGCAGAGAAATGTAGGATTGAAGGCAGAGGCAGCATCGAATGCGAACCTTCCTGAACGACAGCGAGCCAGCTCACACCGCAGACATACAAAAGACCAACTAGCAATCCAGAGGAAGTGCAGCCCATCTCCCAGAAACAACATCAGTTATTCCACCAGCAAGCAGGTCATTCAGCCACTAGACCCCGCTGTACTTTATCCTCTGTCAAAGCATCACCCCAGTTCTGCAGAGACTGTGTTTATAGGGCTGACTGTCTATCTGTCCCTGACACCAGCACTGCCCTCCCTCAGTCACTGCATCAGAGTAAGAATCAGAATCAGGTTTCATCACTGGTATATGTCACAAAATTCATTGCTATGTAGCAGCAGTACATTGCAATACATAATAAAAACGATCAATTACAGTAAATATATATTTTAAAGTCAAATTAGTGCAAAAAGAGAACAAAAAATAGTGAGGTAGTGCTCATGGGTTCAATGTCCATTTAGAAATTTGACGGCAGAGGGGAAGAAGCTGTTCCTGAACCGTTAAGGCTATTCATACATAGGCCATTCATTACATTGTCTCACACCCTGAGCAGAATCCTATCGGTAATATTCTCATCATTCTCCCCATCTTCCCCCACTCTTTCTGCATCTGTTGCATTGGGATGTTCTTGGAGCAGCCCACAAATGTTGGCATGTTTCCAGTACCAACACAGCACAGCCACTACTCTCTAACACGAACCCCTCACCTTTGGAATGTGGGAGGAAACTGGTGCGCTCAGAGGAAGCACACAGGGCCACAGGGAGAACATACACAGTCTTCACAGACAGTGGTGGGAATTGAATCCCGAGCTTACAGATTGTTGCTCTAAATGCAACTCTACTGTGCCGCCCTGATATTACCATGCCGACCTCTGTGCCTTTTCCCAACATTGCAGAATCTCTGATTATCAAAAATCTGATCAACCTCATTCTACCCACCATTAGCTGCTGATGTTTGTGGGAGAGAGTTCTGACCTTTTCCAACCCCTTTGCAGACGTGTTTCCTAACCCCATTACTGAAGCATGCTCTCTGCTCCCTAGTCACGGGCTCTGCCCAATATGAAGACATTCTCTCCATCTGGCCTCTCAGATTATCTCCCCTAATATCCAGAAAACTTCAACCAAATATATCTCAACC
The DNA here is from genome assembly GCF_048418815.1 of Hemitrygon akajei. Lineage (NCBI taxonomy): Eukaryota > Metazoa > Chordata > Chondrichthyes > Myliobatiformes > Dasyatidae > Hemitrygon > Hemitrygon akajei. Next base: position 109,655,885 of record NC_133124.1, on the reverse strand, counting down.
TTTGACGTTCCAGGTGCCATCCTTTACATCAAGGCTGCACTCCCTAAAAGCTAGGATATCAATACTCACTGAGGCGTCCAGTACCGTCCTGTGTATCCCTGTGGCAAAGCTTATAACCCTCAACAGGTCAACATCCTGTTAGCTGTTGTCATTACTTTCTATTGCACATAACATTTTGATCAAAAATCAAGATATTGTAGAAATTATTTTGTTTAGCCAAGGCATTAAACACGTCCTTTCTGACTAAATATTCTATGAGAACAGGGTAGGTCTCCATAGTGTGCTGGCCAATACTTATAACTCACCCAACATCACCACAGACAGGTCATCTCAGGAAAGTGAGCATTTATACTGTGCAGCACCATTCACTGCCTCAGTATGTACCACAGCATTCCGACAGCTAATGAAATACAATTACTAACAGTGACAGAGACAGTGCCATTATTTTTAATGACATTTTGCTGTATGTAATTTGACTGCAGCATGTCTGATCTCATGGTAGTGAACACAGGTGCTGGATTGGTTGGAGATAATGTTGGGAGGAGTTGAAGGTTAAATAGGTTTTGGTTTAATACATTTTCTTTATCAAGTCATAGACTTCACTTGTGCTTCAACCAAAGCTTTGGCACAGGTACCATTATCTGTGCAGGGGTCAGCAAGAAAAGCAATACTTACGTAGATTCTAATTGCGTCCCATCCATTAGAGTTGCGTTGAAGTGATACTTGATGTAGTCCCCTTTCTTGGTTCGGGCGGTGCAGTTTCTTGGCTTGTGGTTAGTTTTGATCTCAATTTTATCAGATGGATTGTGGACATCAATCAAATGGATGTGAAAGACAAGGACAGCAGAGCCAGGGATGCTATCGCCTGTTCCGAAAGGAAACAGCATATCAGAATAACACCAGTCATGGGGTCACGCTCCTCAAGGCTCTGGCTGACAACATGTTCAATCGTAACTAGATCTGTTGGGTCTGAAGACCTCCACTGGTTCCCAGTGAACCTGGAGAAATCAAGGTATGATTTCTATAGAGATGCCAGAACATTGGGAGTTCTAGCAACAACACTAATTTTGTCAGTAATAACTCAATATTGTAAAAACCCAAAACTTGGTTGTCTGATAATTTGGAAATCCTGAGGGTTTGGCATTTGGATGACCACTTTTTGATTCAGCACTACTTTTGTAAATGCACTAGGGCCCCATTTCACATTATCTCTTTAAATACACTGGGTCCACTGGAAAAAAATGTTACACTATTGTGCATGATTTTAAGAAAACGACATTAAAATTTGTCCTGTATTAATAGGAGCAACATTCAATATGGTGGAAAATCTGCAAGTGTGGCATCATTAGGGTGATTATCAGTGTTATTGCAAAAAAATTAATAAATTGTGCATAGTATGGTAATAACAAGAAAATATAAATAAAGTCAAAACCCAGCTGAGACCAATAATTAACTTGTATAAACCGAAGAGGTCAGGTGCACTAATACTTACTTACACCTTCTTCACCGTATCCCAGATGTGGAGGGATTATAATGGTCCTCCGCTCTCCAACACACACACCCAACAATCCTTCTTCCATCCCAGCAATCACCTGGCCCATCCCAATGTAGGTGTCATAAGTATGATTACGAGAATAGCTGGAAAAGAACCAAACAATGTGGAACTGCTTCCAGAGATGTATAACTAGATGAGAATAAGTGTCAACCAGTCCACATCAAAATTCACTCCCAACCACATCTGAACTGCTCCATCCCACTCAGTCAACATCTGTATCTTCCTACCTATTCACATCTGTAATCCTCGATTACACCTGGTCCACATCCTTCTCCTGTCCACACCTGTATCTTTCCCCCCCAGTCCATAAATGTGTCCATGCTCCCCAACCAACAGTCTACATCCAGATCTAAGGTTCTCAGTGCAGAAAATGGATCTTCCTAAACATAGGTATAGGGAGCCTTCAAAATGCCCGCATCAGCTGGATCGCAGAACGAGTGACATGGTGTTAAAATGTGTTCAGACGTTACCTGGAATCAAACAAAGTGCCATCCATAAATGTGCCGTTGTAATGATATCTCACAAAATCTCCCGCTTTAGTCTTCCTGGGACAGGGATTGGGCACAAATTCCTGCTCAATGGTCACACTATCTTTAGGATTATGGAAGTCGATCAGAGACACATGAAAGACTAGAGTAGCTTGTGCAGGAATATCTCTTCCTGGAATATTAAAAACAGAAATTATCTATACCATAAAATGCAAATATACCATTTACAACACATCAAAACTCTGTCTATTCCTCCACGCTCACATACTCTGTACTGTGACTAGCTCCCAACCTTAAATTCACACCAGTCCTGATAATGCTGATCTGCTACACACACAGTCTAGTTAAAAAAAAAGTTTAACAGAATTCTTTGGTAAACTTCGTTCACATGGAAGGGGCTGGTGTAGTTAGCCCTCCCTAGAATTCCACATCATCCAGCCCTACTAGTTTAAAAAGGTGTTGTCAGTAGGTCGCATCTGGAATTTCCAGTTGATGGATGATTTCCCTCCAGGCCGCTCTGACATGTTGGGAAATCACGTACATGGCAAGTTACAGCAGTGGTTTGCCTCTGCCTTCTGTCGGATGAGGTTTTTTTTAAAGAGATCACCAGCTCTTAACCCAGCACGGATGGAGAGCATGCAAGGTAGCTGGCCAGATTCGAACTCGTGACCTCTCGCCCCGAAGTCCAGCGCTGATGCCACCAAGCCACCAGCTGGCCTAAAAAGGTGTTACCTACGCCTATTTTTGTAACCCCCTCTAACTCCTACACCCCTTTCCATCTCCTGCCTCTACACACCTTGGATCCTCTGGGCCCTTCCCATCCTGGCCATCCTATCCACTCCTCTGCCTTTTTTCACCAAATCTACTAACTCCTCATTGTGCTGTCCCCTTGCTAACTGGGTCCCAAGCTCTGGAGTCTCTCTCTAAATCTCTCGGTCTCTCTCTTTTGCTCATGTTGAGAGAAGTCTGTCAATCTACCCCAATTGTTCAGATGTGAATCATTATTTCTGGATTGATATGAAAACCTGTAAGGTGACATTGGATGTATTTCCATGTTAAAGATGCTACAGAAAAGCCTGCTGTTATCACATCAATGCTACATGTTACAGAAAGATACAAGTGAGAAGGTAATCAAATCCATCACAGTTGTTATGTTGAATTTCAAGACAAGGCTCCTCCTGAAATCTAAGTTTCATGCAGTGTGTTAGTCATTGTCTGAAGCCATTGTCGGGCTCACCATCTCCTCGATCTCCATAGCCCAGGAAAGGGGGAACGGTGATCGTCCTTCTTTCCCCAATGCACATGCCCAACAACCCTTCATCCATGCCTGGTATCAGCCAGCCAATTCCAATATAAGTATCAAAGGTCCGCTGGCGAGTGTGGCTACAGAGACAAGACCTGGATGTGAGGACAGGTGGACCAAACCCAGGAAAGGTAGCCCCAACAAGTCAGCAGTTTGATGATTAATAGAAACGACACAAGGCCCACTGAGGTAAAAAAAAATGCTGCATGTAAATACCTGGAGTCAAAGAGGGTGCCATCGAGGAGGGTTCCATTGTAGTGGTAACGCACAAAGTCGGACACCTGCACAATGCGGTTACAGTTCTCCGGTTTATAATGAACGTCAATCTTCACTTTATCTTCAGGATTCCAGATATCAAGCATCAACACATCAAAGAACAAGGTGGCATCAGGTGGGATCATATCAGCTGTACATTAAAGATAACAGGATTAGTCCTGACACACACCAGGAATACAAGCTTTTAAGATGAGCTGGTTGATAAAAAAGAGGAAAAAACCTTACCATATAATATTATAATAATAATGGCTCAGATCCATACTTTAATAACAGTTCAAAGGTTATGAAAATAACTCAGGAAGGGTCCCCATAACATTAGAAAAACATGTTTAGAATCAGAAATCGAACAACAAATCTTCTTTAGATCAAGGCACTACATAACTTCAGATGGCCATTGAACATGAGTGGGCGTAGATCTTGGTAGCGGGGGTAGATTTTTTTTAACAAAATACAATTATTCTATTTTATTTCATTTCACAATTCAGTCTTTTTTTTTCTACATGACTGATTTGGAATATGGGATACTGTGATCACATTACTGTGATTTAAATGTAATGTAATTCGTATTACTTGTATTCCTAGGAATTTTGTATTTGTAATCATGCAATTTATATAATATTAATATAAATTAATATAATTTATAATATATGATAAATTAATATAAAATATTAATAAAATATTGAAAGAGGAAATACCAGCTTCAATGATTGTATAGCGTAGAATCACAGAGTGATACCAGAACTTGGAACGCTAGGTAGCAAAGTCAGGTCACAGAAATAATGCCTGCATTCCTTGGTATAGGAGATTAAATGGGGCAGGAAAGGGGAATTTAATCAAGACATTTAAAATTATAGAAGACTTACATCAGAATTATACTGAAACTATTTCCACTAATGGCAAATCTCTAGAACCAGGGAACAGAACTTTGGAACAATTTTTCACTGACAAGTGGCCAGCCAGATATCACATCCCAAAAAGGTTTCCTAGAGTAAGATCTGTGGATCCTGATTGACTAGAAAAGTTAAGAGATATGGAAAAAGGACAGGAAGCTGTAGTAAGTGCAAATAATCTTAATGAATTTAAGGCATGCTCAAATCACCTCCTTCTCGTCCTATGTTCCAAGGGAAACAGGTTGAAGGTCCAAACCAAGAGCTCCTCCAATTTGCTGTTGCAGCCAAAATAAGAAATTGAGCTCTCACCAGCAATCAGTCCAGACATCAGAAGTCTGAAAGGAGGGAATTTCACTCAGGTCCACTGCCCGAGTAGAAAAAGGCAGCAGCGGATCACTTCAGCATAACTGAACTCTGACCAGTGACCAATCCATGTTTCAGATTGATTAGCAAGAACAAATTAAAGGAAGACAGGGGCAAGTACTGCAGCCATCGTCTGGACAGTTAGAGTGGTGATCTTGAGGTTTAGGTATTCAAGACTGCAGCAAAGTGGGGCTTTAGTCAAAGAAAGCAAAAAATAGAAAACCTCTAGGTAAAGTTTTCTCCCCCCTCCCTTCTTCATATCTACTCAGTTAGGACAGTAAAGATGCCAGGCAGGACAGTTGAATGCTCCTGTTGCACGATGTGGGAAGGCAGGGAGACCTCTAGTGTACCTGACAACTACAACTGTGAGAAATGCATCCAGCTGCAGCTCCTAACAAGCCTCATTAAGAATTGGAGCTGGAACTGGATGAACTCTGGATCATTCGGGAGGCTGAGGGGCTGATAGGCCATACAGAGAAGCAGACAAAGTGTTCCCTTGGCAAATGCAGAAATTGCCAGGACCCAAGCAGGGATATTTAAAATATCCTTAGCCACAGGAGAGGTAGCAGAGGATTGGAAGATAGCCAATGTTGTTCTGCTGTTTAAAAAAGGCTCTAAACATAAACCAGGAAACTATAGGCAGATAAGTCTGACATCAGTTGTGGGAAAATTATTGGAAGATATTCTAAGGGACCAGATATATAGTATTTGGGTAGACAAGGACTGATTAAGGATAGTTAGCCTGGCTTTGTGCATGGTAGGTCATGACTAACCAATGTTATAGAGTTTTTCTAGGAAATTACCAGGTGTTACGAATGAGGAGCAAATCTGATGGGCAGAAGGGTACAGAATCGCCAATGCCCGGCCCCCCCCCCCCTTTTTGAGAATCGCAAGATCACTATTATTTCGGGTCTGATACCCAGGAAATGAGAGAGATACACATCATGTCAGTAATGAGAGAGAGACGCAGGATCACAGCAAAGGCAGTTGTTATAGACAACGCAGAATACACAAGGTGGAATGTCTCCTATTGACAAAGGGAGAGATTACTGCTATTGTCTCTTGAAGGAGGAATTGTGTATTGAGTACTGTACTATTCATTGAAACCCCTCAGGGGACAGCCAGAGTGGTCTGGTTGAGGGATTGCATCATCCCAACCTGACTGACATCTGAGACCCTGTGAGTAGGGATAAAAGTAGGGTCTGGGGAAACACCCCTCAGACGCACCAGGAGAAACGCTACGAGATCGGTGAGGGGGCTTGTGTGTGTGTCCACCCTTGCCTGGGTGACAAATCCTCCACGGAACGGTCTCGCTAAAGGACGGATATGGATCAAGATCGTAACAAGGAAAGTCGGCAAGTTAATAGCTGTTACTGCTTTCTCTCTCTCTCTCTCTCTCCAACAATTGCAACACAGCGATCAACGACGACTGCAGCCTGTATGAACGAACTGAACTTTATATTTCCATCGGCCAATTCATTATCCCCCAGACAACAATAGAGCTTATTTCTTATTGATTATTATTATACCCGCACTTTTAGGTTTAGTATTGATGACGTATATTATCTGTATATTTGCATTGGTATTATTTTTGTGTATTTTTACTAATAAATACTGTTAAAAATAGTGTCATCAGACTTCAACGGCTACTCCTATGTTTGCTGGTAAGACACCCAGTTACGGGGTTCGTAACAACTTGGGGGCTTGTCTCAAGATTTGATACCAAACTGGAGGGCCAGTAAATCGGGCTTTTAAGTCCAAACTTGGATCTGGTTGTGTGGATAGCCAGACGGGAAACCTGCAAAGATGGACGCAGATGAATTTATAAAAAACCCGACTCCGGAGGCGCTAGAGGCTGCCACAAAGTCGGACTTGGTAAATATTGTGAAAGGACTAAATCTCGCAGAGATGAGGTCATCAATGAAAAAGTGGAAGATGCGGAGGGCCGTAACTCAACATTATATTGAGAAGAATGTGTGCGGCTGAGGTAGTGGAACAGATCCCTGAAAAGGTACCAGCTATTGGGACGGTTCAGTTAGAGTTGGAAAAATTAAGGTTGGAACATGAAATTAAGTTAAAACAGCTGGAAGCAGCTGAAAAGGAGAAGGAAAGAGCTGAAAAGGAGAAGGAGAGAGCTGAAAAGGAGAAGGAGAGAGCTGAAAAGGAGAAGGAGAGAGCTGAAAAGCAGAGGGAGCATGAAATTAGGTTAAAAGAGCTGGAAGCAGCTGAAAAGGAGAAGGAAAGAGCTGAAAAGCAGAGGGAGCATGAAATTAGGTTAAAAGAGCTGGAAGCAGCTGAAAAGGAGAAGGAAAGAGCTGAAAAGCAGAGGGAGCATGAAATTAGGTTAAAAGAGCTGGAAGCAGCTGAAAAGGAGAAGGAAAGAGCTGAAAAGCAGAGGGAGCATGAAATTAGGTTAAAAGAGCTGGAAGCAGCTGAAAAGGAGAAGGAAAGAGCTGAAAAGCAGAGGGAGCATGAAATTAGGTTAAAAGAGCTGGAAGCAGCTGAAAAGGAGAAGGAAAGAGCTGAAAACCAGAGGGAGAAGGAGAAACAGAGGCAGCATGAGCTGGACATGGCGAAGTTAAGGCAAGAGAGAAGGGTCCAAGGGGCAGACCGAGAGGAGAGGTTTAATGTTAGTAGGGAGTTTAGGTTAGTACCTCCGTTCGAGGAGATGGATGTTGATAGTTATTTCTTGCATTTTGAAAAGGTGGCAGTGAATCAGAAGTGGCCCAGAGATCAGTGGGTGGCGTTGTTACAAAGTGTGTTAAAAGGGAAGGCACAATGGGCATATGCGGCATTGTCTGTGGAGGAGGAGGATTACAAGGAAGTAAAGCAGGCCATTCTTCGGGCCTACGAATTGGTACCTGAGGCCTATAGACAAAAGTTCAGAAATTTAAAGGAAGTGTGGAGTCAGACATATGCAGAGTTTGCCTATGAGAAGGGTGTGCTCTTGGATCGCTGGTGTGCAGCAGAAATGGTGGAACAAGATTTTCGGCGTTTAAGGGAGTTAATTCTGATTGAGGAATTTAAAGGTTGTGTTTCAGATGATATCCGGATGTACTTGAACGAGAAGCCGAATAAGTCCATATCAGAATTTGCCAGGTTTGCAGATGAATATGCTCTAACCCACAAGACAAAGTTTTCCTCGAATAAAAGTTACCAGAAAGACCGTAGGAACGATAGAGAAAGCCCGCCGGCTGAGGTAGAAATTCAGCCGGGAGCTAGTGGTAAAAATAAGGAGGAAGAAAGGCAAGATGGCAGGAGGGTTCCTGGCTTGACCTGTTTTAATTGTGGAAAGGTGGGTCATATTGCATCTAAGTGCTTTGCTCCGAGGAAGGAGACAGGAAAAGGGAAAGCAGCAGTCCCTACAGGGTGTATTGTGTTGATCAGTAAATTGACGAGAAAGCCCCAGGTACACTGAATACGAGAGGAGCATGAGAAATTTATTTCAGAAGGGACCGTGTCTGTGAAAGAGGGAGACACACCAGTTCCAGTGCGGATCTGGAGAGACACTGGAGCTGAGCTGTCATTGATTCGCAGTACGGTACTAAATTTTGGTCCTGAGACTGGAGAGGTAGCTTTGAGAGGCATAGGAAAAGGGACAGAAGCTGTACCTTTGCATAGGATCATTATAAATTGTGATCTGGTATCTGGACCAGTTGAAATAGGGGTGCGATCAGAATTCCCGAAAGAGGGCGTGGACGTCCTTCTTGGTAACGATTTAGCCGGTGGTGACGTTTGGTCAGCAATGAAGCTGACGAGCCAGCCTGTAAGTGTTGAGGACCCGCCCCTAGGTTCCAAGATCTATCCCGCATGTGTGATCACTCGCAGCATGTCGAGAAAGGCAGCTGAGAAAGAGACCAGTTTAAATCAGTCCAGTATCGATTTGGCTGAGACGTTTTTACCGACCCTGTACCAAGAGGGGTTAGAGGGTGGTAAAAGGGAGAATAGGGAGGTGAAAGAGAGTAAAGGAGAGGAGGTAGACCTACCCTTAGCCAGGAGGAAATTTATAGAGGCACAGAGTAAAAATGAGAAACAGATAAGGCTGTTAGAAGGTCCAGGGTTGGACATGGATGATCTGTCTGGCTTGACAGAACTGTTTGAAGAAGTTGAAAATTTTAAATGTGTTCCCGATAATGAAATGAGGGCAGTCCTAGATGAAAAGGATGCCATTACCTTGAGGAAGTCTGTTGGGTTAGCAGATGAGGTTGTTTTAAACTGCAGGGTTGAGTTTACTCCGGAAGGGAGTTGCCCAGAGAGTAACTGGGAGGATCAGGGGAACTTAGAATTTGAAAAGGGGACGGGTATTGAAAGCCTGGAAGAGGCAGGTGTCCCGTTTGAGTGTGTTCAAGATGTGGATGCACGTGGTACTGAACCTAATAATGAAACTCAGGAAAAGTCTGAGGTATCTGATTCAGTTAAAAAGGAATGCAGTCCTTGTGGGTCAGATGGACTTGGTTCAGTGAAGAAAGGGTTAACCTTGGTACTAGTGGGAAGTGAGAATTCCCAGTTGTCTGTGTTCGAAGGTGTGTTAAAAGTTAGTGAGGAGATAAAGGGTGGTGATGTGGATATTATTATTGAAGGGAAAGGGAAAAGTGTAGTTCCTAAATTGAATGAAGAAAATTTAAACTCTGGATTGGTGTCAGAAGCAGTAACCAGGCTGAAGGAACAATGGCTTGTTACCAAGGTGCCTGCGAATCAATTTCAGGTTGATTTGGAATGTAAAGGTGTCCCACTCGCTAATGTTATTCAAGGGTGTGCTGTGAAGAGGCAGAATTTGAAATGTTGTTTGGACAAAGAGGGATCGCTTGCAGATATTAAACTGAAAACTAATAGAATGAAGGGTCCTGAAGATAAAACTAACGACTTGCTTAAAAATAAAGAATTGTGTGGAAGTTTAGATGATGGGCTAAGTTTGGAAAACATTGTTGATAAAATAACTCCTATGAAAGGAGCATGCAAAAGCCTATTCCACACTGGTAAGCAAGCTAACCACGTGGGAATTAACTGGAAAAGAGGCAAAGGTTGAAAAATGCCACTTTAAATAACAGGATCTGGTTTTGAGGGATTTCGACAAAGCATGTAAATCATAAAGACAACACCATGGAAGATTGACTGTTAAGTTTAAAAGTAAAATAAAGATTAATATTTGCATAAACTTTTGTAATGTACTACAGAATAATCACACATGTATTGGTTCACATTTTTGTAATATATACTTAAGATCACAACTCTTTAGTTTTGTTTTTGCTGAAGAAAAGGAATAAAAATAGGTGGTTACTAAATTGGAGTCTGATGCTACAGGAATTTTATTAGGTACAAGATATTAAGATATTAAAGGAAGTGACAATATAATCGCTAACTGTTTAGATGCTGAATTGAATGTATAACTGTATTACTCTGTAGTGGAAAAAAAACCTCTTTTGTATTGTGTTAGATTCTGAAATTCTGTAGGACTCTGTAGTAGTTAATTTTTCCCTGTGGTAAAAATCCTTAGAAGGATGGGGGTGTTACGAATGAGGAGCAAATCTGATGGGCAGAAGGGTACAGAATCGCCAATGCCCGCCCCCCCCCCCCCCCCCCTTTTTGAGAATCGCAAGATCACTATTATTTCGGGTCTGATACCCAGGAAATGAGAGAGATACACATCATGTCAGTAATGAGAGAGAGACGCAGGATCACAGCAAAGGCAGTTGTTATAGACAACGCAGAATACACAAGGTGGAATGTCTCCTATTGACAAAGGGAGAGATTACTGCTATTGTCTCTTGAAGGAGGAATTGTGTATTGAGTACTGTACTATTCATTGAAACCCCTCAGGGGACGGCCAGAGTGGTCTGGTTGAGGGATTGCATCATCCCAACCTGACTGATATCTGAGACCCTGTGAGTAGGGATAAAAGTAGGGTCTGGGGAAACACCCCTCAGACGCACCAGGAGAAACGCTACGAGATCGGTGAGGGGGCTTGTGTGTGTGTCCACCCTTGCCTGGGTGACAAATCCTCCACGGAACGGTCTCGCTAAAGGACGGATATGGATCAAGATCGTAACAAGGAAAGTCGGCAAGTTAATAGCTGTTACTGCTTTCTCTCTCTCTCTCTCTCTCTCTCTCTCCAACAATTGCAACACAGCAATCAACAACGACTGCAGCCTGTATGAACGAACTGAACTTTATATTTCCATCGGACAATTCATTATCCCCTAGACAACGATAGAGCTTATTTCTTATTGATTATTATTATACCCGCACTTTTAGGTTTAGTATTGATGACGTATATTATCTGTATATTTGCACTGATATTATTTTTGTGTATTTTTACTAATAAATACTGTTAAAAATAGTGTCATCAGACTTCAACGGCTACTCCTATCTTTGCTGGTAAGACACCCAGTTACGGGGTTCGTAACACAGGAAAGTGGATGAAGGCAATGGATGCTGTCTACATGGACTTTAGTAAGGAATTTGACAAGGTCCAGCATGGGAGTTTTGGTCAAGATGGTTCAGTCGCTCGGTATTCAGGATAAGGTAGTAAATTGGATTAGACTAGTGGTCACCAACCTTTTTAAGCCCAAGATCCCCTCAGTGAAAGGCAAGATCGACCCCAAATCGATTAAATACACGCATGCACACCGGGGCAGAAAAGACCGGAAGGAAAACTCCCGCAACCCGGAAGTAGAAATAATGTATGGACACCAGGGGTCACAACCCTTTTTTGTGGACCAGTTTAATATTGACAATATTCTTGCAGACCGGCCAACTGGGGGGGTGGATGTTAAACACAACCGTAATACAGCAATACTCCAAGCAGGTTCCTTATGTCCAGTCTATTCCGCAATTTAGTTTACGTGGCTCTCAGCTCTTAGCTGCTGACCAGCTTGCTCACATTTTTTCCGCTGAAAAAACTCAACAGGTTTGTCTTTAAGTGCAGGGTGCATGGACTCAGGGTACTGAAGCAGCTTTGAGTGCTTCGTTGCCTCATTAGACAGCCTCTGGGTCCAAACTCCAACCTCCCACCCTCCCGCCGCCAGATGCCTTGGCCAGGTGCGGCGTTTCCCGTACCAGGGCCGCGGCGGTCGCAGTCCAGAGAGAGCGACCGACCGAGCGAAGAGTGCGACAGGACGCGTGACCCCCTCATAGTTAGGTTGGATCTATCGGCCGACAAAAGTTTGGCTGGAGGGATGACTTTCAGTAGATCGCAGTGAGGTAGCTGTTCTACTTATGAAACCCTGAGCCTGAATTAGGTTGTCTGTGAATATTTTAGCACCAGGTTCCCCACGAATATTCCGTGTGCTAAACAGGTTTAGAGGCGGTGCCCATCTGTCCGCGCTCCAGGCCAGTAGCAACGGCACTTCCCGCCGGCCACCTGAGACCAACCAGTGATCCCTGGCGTGAGGATGTCACTGCGTTTAGGCAATTGATGACCTCGAGTGGGTTCAAGTTCAACAGTGGCCGTGACAGGGAATGAGGAAAGGTGCAGCTGACTCGTATCGTTTCCTCGCGGCCCGGTGGTTGGGGACCACTGAAGTACACTGTGTAGTGTGGGGTGGGGAGCTACATGCATGCGCACTGGGCAGAAAGAACGGAACTAAAACCCCGCAACCAGGAAACAATCTCTCAACAGTATTTGTGTATTTATTTTTCTTTTTTTTTCCGGGATCTACTGGGAAAGTCTCAAAGATTGACCGGTCAATCGCGATCGACAGGTTGGCGACCACTAGATTAGACATTGGTTTTTAGGAGAAGTGGTAGTAGAGGGTTGCCTCTCTGACTGGAGGCCCGTGACTAGTGGAGTGCTGCAGGGATCAGTGCTGGGCCCTATATCAATGATCTGGATAATAATGGACAGGAGGAGGAGTATAGGAAACTGATACAAGACTTTGTGATATGGTGCAACTCAAACTACCTGCATCTCAATATCACCAAGACCAAGGAGATGGTGGTGGACTTTAGGAGATCTAGGCCTCATATGGAGCCAGTGATCATTAATGGAGAATGTGTGGAGCAGGTTAAGACCTACAAGTATCTGGGAGTACAGTTAGACGAGAAGCTAGACTGGACTGCCAACACAGATGCCTTGTGCAGGAAGGCACAGAGTCGACTGTACTTCCTTAGAAGGTTGGCGTCATTCAATGTCTGTAGCGAGATGCTGAAGATGTTCTATAGGTCTGTTGCGGAGAGCGCCCTCTTCTTTGTGGTGGCGTGTTGGGGAGGAAGCATTAAGAAGAGGGACGCCTCACGTCTTAATAAGCTGGTAAGGAAGGCGGGCTCTGTCGTGGGCAAAGTACTGGAGAGTTTAACATCGGTAGCTGAGCGAAGGGCGCTGAGTAGGCTACGGTCAATTATGGAAAACTCTGAACATCCTCTACATAGCACCATTCAGAGACAGAGAAGCAGTTTCAGCGACAGGTTACTATCGCTCCTCAGACAGGATGAAGAGGTCAATACTCCCCAATGCCATTAGGCTTTACAATTCAACCGCCAGGACTTAAGAACTTTTTAAAAGCTATTATTAATGCTTTTTGAGATAGTGATTTAGATGCATATCATATTTTTTACTGAGTTAAGTATTGTATGTAATTAGTTTTGCTACAACAAGTGTATGGGACATTGGAAAAAAAAGTTGAATTTCCCCATGGGGATGAATAAAGTATCTATCTATCTATCTATCTATCTAATATGGTTAACTGGATCAGCAAATTTGTGAATGACACCAAGATTGGGGATGTAGAGGACAGCAAGGAAGGATATCATGGCTTGCAGAGGGACCTGCATCAGCTGGAAAAAAAGATTGAAAAAATGGCAGTTGAAATATAATGCAGGCAAGAGTGAGGTTTTGCACTTTGGTAGGACCAACCAGGGTAAGTCTTACACAGTAAACAGTGGGGCACTGAGGTGTCTGGTGGAACAGTGAGATCTGGGAATACAGGTCCGTAATTCATTGAAAGTGGCATCACTGGTAGATAGGGTCATAAAGCTTTCTTATGCTTAAGTTGTATAAGAGGCCTGATTTGGAGAACTGTGTGCAACTTTGATCACCTACCTATAGGAAAGACGTAAATAAGATTCAAAGAGTGCAGAGAAAATTTACAAGGACGTTGCTGGGTCTGGAAGACCTGAGTTATAAGGAAATATTGAAAAGGTTAGGGCTGTACTCTTTAGAACGTAGAAGACTGAGGGAGATTTGATAAAGGTACACAAAATTATGAGGGGTTAGATAGGGTAAATACAAGCAGTCTTTTTCCTCTGAGGTTTGGTTGGGACTACAACCAGAGGTCATGTGTTAAGGATGAAAAGTAAAAAAGTTCAAGGGGAACATGAGGGGAAACTTCTTCACTGAGTAAGTCATGAGAGTGTGGAATGAGATGCCAGCACAAGTGGTGCTTGCAAGCTCAATTTCAACATTTAAGAAAAGTTTGTATGGGTATATGGATAGAAGGGATATGGAGGGCTACGGTCCCAGTGCAAGTTGACAGGAGTAGGCAGTTTAAATGGTTTTGGTATGGGCTAGATGGGCCAAAGGGCCTCTTCCTGGGCTGTACTTCTCCATGAGTCTAAGTCAAAAAGTAAAAAGTACTTACGCAGTCCTTCACTGCCATAGGCCAGGTCAGGTGGCACTTTGATGAAGCGCCTTTCATTTACACACATCCCTATCAGAGCTTTGTCCATGCCGGCAATCAGTCGGCCTTTGCCCACAAACACATTGTGAGTGGTACCTCGATCGTAGCTGGAAGAGAAAGACCAAATCAAGGCAACTTCAAACTCAACCCAACAAGAGTTCAGAGATTCTTAAACCTGAACACAGTCAAAGCATCTAACGAGTCCTGAAGGATAAGGAAGTCACTTTACCTAATTTAATTATCTCATTCTTGAACCCCAGGTGGTTACTTTTGCATCCTAATTAACCTTGAAAAAGATGGTGGTGAGCTCCCTCCCTGCAATGTTGCTGAACAAGGAACTCCTACAATACTGATAGTGAGAAAATTCCAGGACAGACCAGAGATGAAGAACTGGCAATACATTTCCAAGTCAAGATTGTGTGTGACTGACAGAGGAACCTGTGAGCTGTGGCGACCCCAGGTGGCACAAGACTTGACACCTCAGTGAATCGTGAGCTGTGTAGTGTTTTGTTTAGATGTCGCAGAAGGTATCAAGTTCTTGGAGAGTTGCTGGGAGTTGTTTGTTATTTAAATGAGTGGATAAAATTCTATCATACTCCTAACCTCTGCCTTGCAGATAGTGGACAGACTTTGGATGTCAGGTAGTTACTCACTACAGGATTCCAGCTCCTCACCTGTTGTCATTGAGTTCATACGGCTGATCCAGTTGACTTTCATGTCAGTGGTGACCTTCCATTCGGCCAACAACAATGGTATCGTCGGCAAACTTAACTATGGCATTAGAGCTGAGCAAACAGCTTTGTGGTTAATGGACTGGGGCCTACAAGTGAAGGACTTGAGGATCCAATTGCACAAAGAGGTAGTGAGGCCAATGTCTTAAAGCTTATTGATTAGTTTTGAGGGGATGATAGTATTCAATGCTGATCTATATTCAATGAATAGCATCCTGATGTATGGATCTTCACTGTCCAGATATTCCAGGGTTGCAGTTATTTACTGTATCCAGTGCTCCTGGTGCGGCCTGCTCCACATCAGTGAGACACAACATAAATTGGGGACCACTTCACCAAGCAACTTCACTCTGTCTGCCACAAATGGTGGGACATCCATGTGGCCACCCACTTCAATTCAACTTCCCTTTCCCATTCCAATATGTCAACCATGGCCTCCTCTACTGCCATGATGAGGCCACATTCAATCTGAAGAAACAACATCTCATATTCCACTTGGGTAGACTCCAAACTGATGGCATGAACCTCAAATTCTGTAACTTCTGGTAAATTTCTCCCCATCCCCCTACTCTCTTTGTTCATTCCCCATTTTGGTTCCACTCACCCCTTCTCTCCTCACTTGCACATCACCCTCTCGCTGCCCTTTCTCCACTCTCCTATCAGATTTTATCTTCTTCAGCCCATTACTTCTTCCACCTATCACCTCCCAGCTTCTTACTTCATCCCCTCTCCTTCAACCACCCACCTACCCCCCCAACCTGGTTTCACCTATCACCTGCCAGCTTGTACTCTTCCCCCCACCCCATTTTCTTTTTTTGGGTTCTGCCCCCTTCATTTCCAGTCTTGAATAAGGATCTCAACCCACAACGTTGACTGGTTATTCCACTCCACAGATGCTACGTGACTTGCTGAGTTCCTCAATCATTTTGTATGTGTCATATAAAAAATGCTTTAATTTAATAGTAAGACCTTCAAATCCACAGTAACTTAGCTGGTTGAATTCAGAATTGGCTTGTCCATAGATGGCAGAGGGTAGTGTGTGATGGGACTTATTCTGGCTGGAAGTCTGTGACTAATAGTGTTCCACAGGGATCCATACTGGCACTTCTGCTATTTATTATAAACTCAGTGGTCACTTTATTAGGTTCAATTGTGGAACCATCTGAGCAACTGAGAGAAGGAATATAATTATTACAAGTGACATGGTGGGAAGAGGGTAGAATTCTCTTTTGCACACTACTGTTGCAATGCGGTGATATTTGATTTACTGTCTCCTTCCTGTCAGCTGGAACCAGTTTGGCCATTCTCCCGCAGAACTGCCGCTCACTTTTTTATTTTTTGCACCATTCTCTGTTAACTCTAGAGACTGTTGTGTGTAAAAATCCCAGGAGATCTGTAGCTTCTGAGATACTCAAACCATCCCATCTGGTACCAAGAATCATTCCACGGTCAAAGTCACTTAGATCACATTTCTTCCACATTCTGACGTTTGGTCTGGACAGCAACCGAATCTCTTGACCATGTCTGTGTGTTTCTATGCACCTGATTGGCTAATTAGATATTTGTATTACTGAGCTGGTGTACATAATAAAGTGGCCACTGACCTGGATGAAATTATAGATGAGGGGTTAGTAAATTTGCAGATGACACAAAAGCAAGTGATATTGCAGCTGACATAGAAGACCAGCAGTTTTGCACCCTGAATCTAAGAAAGCACGTTGTAGTATTGGAAAGGTTCTGGGGAGATTTACGGAAATGGTCCCAGGAATGACGAGGTTGATGTGTGGGCAGCATTTGATGGCTCTGGGCCTGTGCTCACCGGAGTATGGGGGAATGAGGGAGAAATCTCACTGGCGCCAGTCAAACGCTGAGACCTGGATGATGGGGTGGATGTGGAGAGAGTGTTTTCTATAGGGGGGGGCCGGTCTGGGACCAGGAGGGCATGGGTTCAGAGTGGAGGGACGCCCCTTTGAAACAGAGGTGAGGAGCAATTTCACCATTTGCCAGATGGTGGCAAATCTGTGGAATTCATTGTCACAGATGGCTATGGAGGTCAAGTCAGCGAGTGTTTACTTAAAGCGGAGGTTGATAGGTCCTTGATTAGTCAGGGTGTGAAATGTTACAGAGAGTAGGCAGGAGAATGATGTTGAGAGGGATAATAAATTGGCCATGATGGAATGGCGGAGCAGACACGATGGACCCAATGGCCTAATTCTGCTCCTATGTCTCATGGTCTAGGACCAGCAAAGGATACAGAAAATAGGTCATTGCAAAGGGTCCACAAACTTTTACTTGCAACTGCGTATATGGCAAAAAAAAAGGCAGATGGAGCTTACCTTGGCCAATGTGAAGAGCTGCACTTTAAGATATTAAAGGAACAGAGACACACTACACTTTTATCGATAAGACCTTTAACAGTGTTGATGTTCAAAGAGATGTTGGGGGTGGTAAAGAAGGCAGAAGGCATTATTTGAGGAACTTAGTTCAAGTGTCAGGACACAATATTACATCTTTCTAAAACTCTGGTTAGGCTGAAGCTGGAGCATTATATTCATTTCTGATTGTATCACTACTGGAAGGATGTAGAGGGTTTGGTGAGGGTGCAGAAGAGGTTTTCTTTTTAAAATCAGGATGCTCCCTGGATTAAAGGGCATGTGCTCCAAGGGTAGGTTAGTCAAACTTCTTAGGTTGTTTTCTCTGGAGTGGCAAAAGCTGAGTGGATCTGATAGAGGTTTATAAGATTGTGAGTAACATGGATAGAATACCAGTATCTTTTTTCCAGAGTTGCAATGTCCAGTACCAAAAGGCATTAATTTAAGGTGAGAGGGGGTAAGTTCAAAGGAGATGTATGGGAGCTTGGAATGCTCTGCCAGGGGTGGTGATGGAGGCAAAAATGATAGTGTTCAAGAGGCCCTTAGAAAGGCACATGAATGTGCAGGAAATGGAAGGATATCGACATTGTGTTGGCAGAAAGGAATCAGAATCACATTTATTATCACCAGCATGTGACGTGAAATTTGTTAATTTAGCAGCAGTTCAATGCAATTCATAATATAGAAGAAAAATATAATAATAATAAATAAGTAAATCTTATTCAGTATACTTATATCGAATAGATTAAAATTGTGCAAAAAAACAGAAATACTATGTATTAAACAAAAATGAGTTAGTGTCCAAGGGTTCAATGTCCATTTAGGAATCGGATGGCAGAGGGGAAGAAGCTGTTCCTGTATCGCTGAGTGTGTGCCTTCAGGCTTCTGTACCTCCTACCTGATGGTAACAGTGAGAAAAGGGCATGCCCTGGGTGCCCTGGGTGCTGGAGGTCCTTAATAATGGATGCTGCCTTTCTGAGACACCGCTCCTGAAGATTAGGTTAGTTGAGCATTTGGTTACTAATTTAATTAGCTTGGCACAACATTGCGGGCTGAAGGGCTTGTTCCTGTGCTGTAATGCTCCATGTTCTCCCTGTGACCATCTGGTGATGCAGTTTTCTTCCACAACCGCAGGTCATTAATTCAATTATATGCATAAATTGTCTCCAGTCTGGGACTGTGCTGAGAAGATCACAGAAAGGCAGAATGCAGTAAAGTGAGAGAAAGGGTTAGAGCAAAATGAGTGAAGGTTTGGGAAAGTTGAGACTGTTAGAGAACGTTGTTTGGAATATGGACGACTTCGCAAGGAAGCTTATTAATGAAGCAAAGATGGTTGACACTGTCCTAAGGATCTCCTGCGGATGCCCCGAGGCTGGAATGATTAACTAACAACCACAACTACAACTACTTTCTTTTGTGTAAGGCGACTCCAACCACCGGGGCGTTTTCCCTTCGATACCCAGTGACTTCAGGAATACTGGGGCTCCTGAATCCCACTCTGTCAAATGTTGCCCTCAAGTCAAGGGAGATGTAAATAGGACAAAATTTGCAAAGCTGGAGAACGTAATTCAACTACAACATCAAGCCCACAGAGTCAAATTCAGTTCCCGCCCCCTAATAACTGAAAGCTGCCGCGTGGACACGACTCAATCAACCGCGCTATCTTCAAATCCACATCACCGTTCTTCAGGGAGGAGACCAGGGTTTTGTAAGGCTTGGGCCCTGGGTCTCCTCACCCCTGGGATCTGCGCAACCCCAGGTTCCCCTCAGCCGGATCTCCACGACCCCGGAATCCACTCACCGCCCCACCCCGATCTCAGTGGTCTCCCGGGTCCCGCGACCGCTAAACGTGGGAACAGAAACTGTGGAATCTCGCCCGATCCAATCCCGGATTTTCCCGGTCCCAGGATCAACAACTCCGATGATTTTAGCTGTCCTGAGATCTCCAAACCCTGGACCACCACACAAGATACCACGATCTCCAGACCAACAGACCCGGCACCTCCCCTCCCTCAATATCTCCTGGACCTGGGATCACCCTGGTATCATAACCATCTCCGGGGCGCCTTGATCTCCAGAATCGTCAGTTAATCCCGCCCCACACCCATCATTGGACTACAAGGCGCGGAACAGATATCCCTTTTCGATCTTTGTATCATCAGACCGGGACACCTTCCCTCCCACTACGATCCCAGGATCAGCAGACACGGTTCTCCCGACCCGGGCGGGTGCGAAGGCGGTACCTGGAGTCGAAACCCTTTCCCCCGGCCAGGGTGCCCAGGTAGTGGTAGCGGATGAAATCCCCTGGCTGCACCGCCCGTAGGCACTCCCGTGGCTCGAACCGCTTCTCCACCACTACATCATCCACCGGCACCGGGGGCGCCTTTCCCGCTACCCCGAGCAGCAACGCCACCACCAATGTCAACTGCATCCCACCACCCATCATCGACCCGGCCCGACACGACCGAGACTGACGACGTGGGCTGGAGAACGGAGCCATCCGGGGCGGGGCTGCTGTAACCCCGCCCACCACTTCTCATTGGACACAGCCTATCCAAAGTGATGGATAAGGTGCAGCGATGTTCGTGCTGGTTGGTGATCGGGATGTCAATTATCCCGCGTGGTTGTCGGGATAGAATCCCAAAAAGGCCAGGAGATCGGCCGTCGGGCGGCGGAGTGGGGCTGTAGCGGGGATCCATTTGTGCAAGGGGGATCAATTGGCAGACGGGGTCTAGTGCGACGAGACAGAGATCTAGTGACTGAAGAGGGATTGAGAGGAATTAGAGCGAGAACTGAATGGTGGAGCAGAAATCTTGTGGTGCGAGAGGGAACCAGTCCGGACATCCACCAAAACTAGAATAGTGATCCATCGGCTCAGCGGAGATCTAGTAGGGGCCTAGTGGCGTTGGCAGAGCGGATCAGGGATCAAACGGGGATACAACGGCCATCGAGCAGTGATTAAGCGGCAAGGCGGGGATCAGACGGGATGCGGCTGGACGCTATTTTTACCCTGCTCCTGGTATGCTGTGGCGCGGCGCTCGCACAGTATGAGAAGTATAGTTTCCGCAGCTTCCCGCGGGACGAGCTGATGCCGCTGGAATCGGCTTTTCGGCACGCACTGGATCAGTACACGGCAGAGAACTGGCAGGAGTGCGTGGACTTCCTGGAGATGAGCCTGAGACTCCACCGCTTGCTCCGAGACAGTGAGGCTTTTTGCAACCTCAACTGCAGCACGGTGCGATCCCAAGAACCCTCCCACTTCGGCCACTTCACCGAGCTGCATCTCTTCAGCAACATCATGAGCCGAGCACAGTGCCTGAAGAGATGCAAGCAAGGTCTGCCCGCCTTTCGCCAGTCCCAGCCCAGCCGGGAGACGCTGGAGGAGTTCGAGAAGCGCCAAGTCTACAAGTTCCTCCAGTTTGCCTACTTTAAGGTGAGAGAATGAGTTAGAACTCACAACTCAACGGTGTTCGCAGAGATCTGTGACCAAGTGTAGAAAGAAGGTTGGGGGTGGGGGTGGGGTGGGGGGGAGAAGAAGGCGCACCCAGCGGTCCTCCCCCCCCCCCCCCCATAGATACCTTTGTGCATGTCTGCATGGACTGTAAGTGAACCCTTGGATAGAGATACCAGATGGCACTGAGCATTTTACAAGAAAAAGTTTGTGAACCCTTTACAATTACCTGGTTTTCTCCAATAATTACTCATAAAATGTGGTCTTATCTTCATCTATGTCAAAATAATAGACAGACACAATCTGCCTAAACTAATAACAAGCAATTGTATTTTCAGCTCTTTATTGAATACATTGTTTCATCATTCATAGTCCAGACTGGATGAGTATGTGAACCTTTGTATTTAGTAACTGGTAGAACCTCCTTTAGCAGCAATGACCTCCAACAAACGTTTCCTGTCACTGCTGATCAGATTTGCACAACAGCGGGGAAGAATTTTAGACCATTCCTCCAGACCAAACTGTTTCAGGGATACCTTGCATGAACAGCCCTCTTTAAGTCATGCCACATTATCTCAATTAGATCTCAATTGGATTCTGACTTGGCCTTCCCGAACATGCATTTTCTCTTTTTTAAACTATTCTGCTGTTGAATTACTTGTGTTTCAGATCATTGTCTTGTTGCATCATCCAGCTTCAGGTGACAGACCACTACCCTGACATTCTCCTGTAAAATGTCTTGATATGATTTTTAAATTCATTGTTCCCTCAACAATTGCAAGCTGTCCAAGCCCAAGGCAGCAAAGCAGCCCCAAACCATGATGCTTCATCTACCATGCTTCACAGTTAGGATGTGATTTTGCTGTTGGTGTGCAGAGCCCTTTCTCCTCCAAATATGTTTGCCAAAAAGTTAAACTTTTTCTCATCCCAGAAGCACTCTGGAACACCCAGGTGGTCTTTTACAAACTTGAGATGTGTAGCACGGTATGTTTTTGGAGAGAAGTGGTTTCCTCCATGGTGTCCTTCCATGAACACCATTCTTGTTCAGTGTTTTACATAGAGAAGACACATGAACAGAGACTTGAGCAAGTTCTAGATATTTCTGCAGGTCTTTTAATCTTACCCTTAGGTTCTTTTTCACCATCACACATTGTGCTCTTTGCAGGATGCCCACTCCTAGGGAGAGTAGCAATGATACTGAACGTACTCCATTTGTCAACAGTCTTTCTTGGAATAGACTGATGAACACTCAGGTCTTCAGAAAGCTTTTATAGCCTTTTCCAGCTGCGTGCATCTGTACAATTTTTCTAAGGTCCTCTGACTTTAGAAGATTGGAGGCTTCCAATCCCATCTCCTTGATTGGAATACTTGACCCCAAGTATCTTTTGTGGAAGGCATTACCCCAGAAGTTTACATACCTTTTTTGAACCTGGACTGAGATTGTTTAAGTTGTGCGTTCAGTATTAATGAGAAGTACAATTGTTTGTGTCATTGGATCAGGCAGATTGGGTTAGTTTATTATTGGGATGGGCGAAAATAAGACCACATCATGAGTAATTAATGCAGAAAACTAGATAATTGCAAAGAGTTCACAGACTTTTTCTTGCAACTCAATGCTCTCTCTGTCCCTAGCATTGTGAAGACTGGAGCTGGCCACATTGGCAAGATACACTCCACTCAGCAGGATCCTGTTAGATATTGCTTGGCTGATGGTGAGATGGGTCCTCATCAGGACCTTTACACACAACCCGAGACTCTGTACCACCACAGCAGTTCTTGAATATGTCATGGGGTGAGACTGTCACCCTGATTCTTCTGTGTTTGCTAAGGTGGTTAGGAAGGATATACAGAAGTGTGTTAAGGTAAATTTTGAGTGGCTACATAACACAGAGCTGTGGTCTGTTCCATGGACACACTGAAATAAACATCACTACTGCTTGAAGATGATCAATTCAGCAAAAGATGCACTTTGGTCTGCCAAAACTTATTGGTGTTCCAGTGAAAGGAACTGTTCACAGGTACAAAAGCTGGTTCCTTGGTCTACTATGATCAAGCTGGCCATCAGATACCTGTTCATACTAATCCAGTTTTCCATCACTTGGCCTTAGATTTCTGTGCCACAGAGTATCCCACCACCCTTTTCACACTTTGTGTTCCTGATTTCAATCTCTTGTATGAAAAAAATTCTTCCTCAAGTCCGCCTCCCCTTTTTTCCCCTCTGCTTATCATCATTTTCCTGCCACAGCAAGTTGCTATGTTCCATTGATATACAAAATCCATCAGTTTCTATATGGAAGGAACTCAATGAATGGGATTCTAAAATAGGGAACTTCAGAGGCATTTCCCCCTTGCCCCACTACTTTCAAATCTCTTAGTATCTCTCCTTTCAGTTAGTCCTGACGAAGGGTCTTGGCCCGAAACGTTGACAGTGCTTCTCCCTAGAGATGCTGCCTGGCCTGCTATGTTCCACCAGCATTTTGTGTGTGTTGTTTGAATTTCCAGCATCTGCAGATTTCCTTGTGTTTGAACTTCAGAGGTTTACTGCATTTTGAGTTCAAATTTCAAAGTAAGTTTATCAAAGGTCATACAGTATATGTCACCATATTCCATGAGATTCATTTCCTTGCAGCCATTCACAGTTGGCTCTGTTCCTCTGGAACAGTGCCTCTGTTCTAAAGGGTTGTCCCTCAATTTTGAGGCTGTGCCCTCTAATTCTGAACACCCACACAACAGCAAACATCGTCTCCACATCACCCTTAACTAGTCCTTTCAACAGGTTTCAAATACAGAGAAACGTAACAGAAACACACGAAGATGGACAAACAACCAATGGCAAGAGACAAGCTGTGCAAACAAAAGAACAACACAATAATAATAAATAATTAATAACTATTGAGAATGTAATTGAAGAGTCCTTGAAAACAAATCCACAGGTTGTGGGATCTGTGAAGAAACTTACAATTTCAGTCCTAACTGAATTACCCTTTATTTTGAGGTAATGACCACTTTCTGCATTTGGAAGCCTTAGCCGGGGAAATATCCACAGTTTACATACTCTGTCAAGCACATTAGGATATTTGTTTCCATAAGGTCACTGATTGTTGTTAAACTGTAAATAGAGACCTAGCCTGCTCAATCTCTCTCTCTCTCTCAACTAAAAGACCCATGATACCAGGGAACAGGACAACAAATATTCCAGGACACAAATTCTCTAGCGAAGTGTATCATTATTCAGCAAGGAAACCAAAGTTCTATAGGGCTTCAGGAGTCTGTTTTCACCAGGGTGCCTGAGAATTTCAATGATCCAAGGTTTTCTACTTAGGAAAACAAAGGATTGACAGTAAAATGGCTACGTTCAGTGCAACCTGGGTTACTTGTACACCCAAGGAAAACTGTACTCTTATACTCAGGTATGTTTTATTGTATTAAAGGGCAACATGGCATTGGCTTTCTAGTTGTACTAGAAACCCAAGTTCCACTTAACATCATCATTTCCCAATCGTTCACCAACTAACAGTCTGTATTGTTATGATGAAGTAGAAAGCCTCACATTTTTCCATGTTCTCTTCCATTGCTCTGTGATTACCACTTTACTCTCATCCTTTTCACCTTGAATCGCAATTAGTTCCTCCATGAAACTGTAGATACCTGTGATTGAAACCACTGTTGCATGCAATGTACCTCCATTGCTTTTAGATAATTGAAGAAAAAGGGGATTTGAAGATCAGTACCTTAGAGCTAGCCCAAAGCTCATGGTGTACATAGCAGCAGTGATCGTAAGGAGCAGAATTAGCCCATTTGGCCCGTCCAGTCTGCTCCGCCATTAAGTCATGGTTGATCCTTTTATTTCCCCTCCTCGCCCCTTCTCCCCTTAACCTTTGATGCAATGGCCAATCAAAAACCCAGTCTCTGCCTCAAGTGCACCCAATTACCTGGCCTCCACAGCTGCCAGTGGTAACATAATCAAAAACCCAGTCTCTGCCTCAAGTGCACCCAATTACCTGGCCTCCACAGCTGCCAGTGGTAACATAATCAAAAACCCAGTCTCTGCCTCAAGTGCACCCAATTACCTGGCCTCCACAGCTGCCAGTGGTAACAAATTTACCACCCTCTAACTAAACAAATTTCTCCGCATCTGTCTTAAATGGATGCCATTCTATCCTGAGGCTGTGCCTTCTTGTCCTAAACTCCCCCACCATGCGAAACATCCTTTCCGCATCTTCTGCCTAGGCCTTTCAACATTCAAAAAGTTTCAATGAGATGCTCCCCACCCCCCCATTCTTCCAAATTCCAGAGAGTACAGGCCCAGAGCCATCAAGTGTTTCTCATATGATAACCCTTTCATTCCCGGAATCAACCCTTCTCTGAAACTTCTCCAATGCCAGCACATCTTTTCTTAGATAGGAAGCCCAAAACTGTTCACAATACTCAAGGTGAAGCCGCACCAGTGCCTTATAAAGCCTCAGCATCACATTCCTGCTATTATATTCTAGACCTCTTGAAACAAATGCTAATATTGCATTTGCCTCCTCAACACTGATTCAACCTGCAAGTGAACCTTTAAGGTGTTCTGCACAAGAACACTCAGGTCCCTTTGCCTCTCAGATTTTTGGATTTTCTTGTCATAGTCCGGATTAGGTTCCTTTAAATTTACCTTGTTTGTTACGATCCGGACCATTGACTCCTTGTTTCCCTTTAATTCCCTGTTTTCCCGTGTCCCTCGGGATTGGTGATTAATGGCAATTTACTCTCGACCGAACCGGCAGTTTATAAGTCTCCAGCTTCACCGAAGCTAGTGCAAGCCTAAGTCATCTAGCTAGAGCCAACTAAGTTTCTTGCCGGAGCAAGCGAAGTCTCCTCCCGAAGCAAGTGCCAGCAAGCCAGCTTCCCTTGCCAGTGCATGTCCAGCAAAGTTAAACTGCTGGCATGAGTCAAGAGCTCACCGCTGCTTGGAGCAAACGTGCCTAGTTATAGTAATGTCTATCGTTGTGTGGTCTCCGTATCCATGTCCTGTGTCTAAAAGGGGTCCTGGCCCTGTACCCTAGAAGGGTCCTGACCCTCTGTCAAGAAGAGACCGGACTCCATCCTGTGTCTAAGGAGGATTCCTGGTTCAGTGTTTTATGTCTTGTGTCTGAGTCTGTCCCATGAATAAGAAGAGTCCTGGCTCCATGCCCTGTGACTAAGGAAGAGTCCCGGCTCAGTGTTCTATGTCCTGTGTTTGAGTATCAAGTCCAGGCTCCGGGGTTCCAGTATCAAGACCTGGATCCAAGGTTCCTGGTATCAAGTCCTGGCTCCGGGGTTCCAGTATCAAGTCCTGGCTCCAGGGTTCCAGTATCAAGTCCAGGCTCCGAGGTTCCAGTATCAAGTCCAGGCTCCGGGGTTCCGGTATCAAGTCCAGGCTCCGGGGTTCCAGTATCAAGTCCAGGCTCCGGGGTTCCAGGATCAAGTCCTGGCTCCGAGGTTCCAGTATCAAGTCCAGGCTCCGAGGTTCCAGTATCAAGTCCAGGCTCCGGGGTTCCAGGATCAAGTCCAGGCTCCGGGGTTCCAGTATCAAGTCCTGTCTCCGAGGTTCCAGTATCAAGTCCCGTCTCCGAGGTTCCAGTATCAAGTCCCGGCTCCAAGGTTCCAGTATCAAGTCCCGGCTCCGAGGTTCCGGTATCAAGTCCCGGCTCCGAGGTTCCATTATCAAGTCCAGGCTCCGGGGTTCCGGTATCAAGTCCAGGCTCCGGGGTTCCGGTATCAAGTCCAGGCTCCGGGGTTCCGGTATCAAGTCCCGGCTCCGGGGTTCCGGTATCAAGTCCCGGCTCCGGGGTTCCGGTATCAAGTCCCGGCTCCGGGGTTCCGATATCAAGTCCTGGCTCCGGGGTTCCGGTATCAAGTCCAGGCTCCGAGGTTCCAGTGTCAAGTCCTGGCTCCGGGGTTCCAGTATCAAGTCCAGGCTCCGGGGTTCCAGTATCAAGTCCTGGCTCCGGGGTTCCGGTATCAAGTCCAGGCTCCGGGGTTCCGGTATCAAGTCCAGGCTCCAGGGTTCCAGTATCAAGTCCTGGCTCCGGGGTTCCAGTATCAAGTCCTGGCTCCGGGGTTCCAGTATGAAGTCCTGGCTCCGGGGTTCCAGTATCAAGTCCAGGCTCCGGGGTTCCGGTATCAAGTCCAGGCTCCGGGGTTCCAGTGTCAAGTCCTGGCTCCGGGGTTCCAGTATCAAGTCCTGGCTCCAGGGTTCCGGTATCAAGTCCAGGCTCCGGGGTTCCAGTATCAAGTCCTGGCTCCGGGGTTCCGGTATCAAGTCCAGGCTCCGGGGTTCCGGTATCAAGTCCAGGCTCCAGGGTTCCAGTATCAAGTCCTGGCTCCGGGGTTCCAGTATCAAGTCCTGGCTCCGGGGTTCCAGTATGAAGTCCTGGCTCCGGGGTTCCAGTATCAAGTCCAGGCTCCGGGGTTCCGGTATCAAGTCCAGGCTCCGGGGTTCCAGTGTCAAGTCCTGGCTCCGGGGTTCCAGTGTCAAGTCCTGGCTCCGGGGTTCCAGTGTCAAGTCCAGTCTCCGGGGTTCCGGTATGAAGTCCTGGCTCCGGGGTTCCGGTATCAAGTCCAGGCTCCGGGGTTCCGGTATCAAGTCCAGGCTCCGGGGTTCCGGTATCAAGTCCTGGCTCCGGGGTTCCGATATCAAGTCCTGGCTCCGGGGTTCCGGTATCAAGTCCCGGCTCCGGGGTTCCGGTATCAAGTCCCGGCTCCGGGGTTCCGGTATCAAGTCCTGGCTCCAGGGTTCCGGTATCAAGTCCAGGCTCCGGGGTTCCAGTATCAAGTCCTGGCTCCGGGGTTCCAGTATCAAGTCCTGGCTCCGGGGTTCCGGTATCAAGTCCAGGCTCCGGGGTTCCGGTATCAAGTCCAGGCTCCAGGGTTCCAGTATCAAGTCCTGGCTCCGGGGTTCCAGTATCAAGTCCTGGCTCCGGGGTTCCAGTATGAAGTCCTGGCTCCGGGTTTCCAGTATCAAGTCCAGGCTCCGGGGTTCCGGTATCAAGTCCAGGCTCCGGGGTTCCAGTGTCAAGTCCTGGCTCCGGGGTTCCAGTGTCAAGTCCAGTCTCCGGGGTTCCGGTATGAAGTCCAGGCTCCAGGGTTCCAGTATCAAGTCCTGGCTCCGGGGTTCCAGTATCAAGTCCTGGCTCCGGGGTTCCAGTATGAAGTCCTGGCTCCGGGTTTCCAGTATCAAGTCCAGGCTCCGGGGTTCCGGTATCAAGTCCAGGCTCCGGGGTTCCAGTGTCAAGTCCTGGCTCCGGGGTTCCAGTGTCAAGTCCAGTCTCCGGGGTTCCGGTATGAAGTCCTGGCTCCGGGGTTCCGGTATCAAGTCCAGGCTCCGGGGTTCCGATATCAAGTCCTGGCTCCGGGGTTCCGATATCAAGTCCTGGCTCCGGGGTTCCGGTATCAAGTCCTGGCTCCGAGGTTCCAGTATCAAGTCCAGGCTCCGGGGTTCCGGTATCAAGTCCAGGCTCCGGGGTTCCGGTATCAAGTCCAGGCTCCGGGGTTCCAGTATCAAGTCCTGGCAACAGGGTTCCAGTATCAAATCCTGGCTCCGGGGTTTCAGTATCAAGTCCAGGCTCCAGGGTTCCAGTATCAAGTCCTGGCTCTAAGTTCCATGTTCTGAGTCCTGGTTCCGAGGTCCATGTTCTGAGTCCTGGCTGTGATCCCCGAGCTCCAAGTCCTAGCCCAGGCCCTGAGTCCCTGCCTTGTCCAGGGCCTGAGTCCTTGTCCATTATGCCTATTCCTGCTTCAACTTTGCTCTCCTTGATTTCTATCTGTTCTATCCTTACGTCACGGCTCTCCTGGTAACCAGTAATAAACTCTATTTAGTTAACCCTACGAAACTTGTTTGTGTCCTGCATTTGGGTCCTTTCCCAGCACCCTTGTCCCCACATTGTGACATTTCTTGCCTTTTAGAAAACAGTCTGCACATTTATTTCTACTACCAAAATGCATGAACATGCACTTTCCAACATTGTTCTTCATTTGCCACTTTCTCCTAACCTGTCCAAGTCCTTCTGCAGCCATCTTGTTTCCTCAAAACTACCTGCTGCTCTATCAATCTTTGTATCCTCTACAAACTTGGCAACAAAGCCATCTATTCCATCATCTAAATCATTGATATACAGAATAAAAACGAGTCCCAACAACAATCTCTTCAAACACCACTAGTCACTGGCAGCCAACCAGAAAAAGATCCTTTTATTCACACTTGCTGCCTCCTACCAATCAGCCAATGCTCTAATCATGCCAGTAACTTTCCTGTAATATCATGGGCTTTATAAGCTGCCGCACATGTGGCAAATCCAAATCCAAATATGCAACATCACTGCATCCCCTTTATCTGTCCTACTTGTAATCTTCTCAAAAACTTGCAACAAGTTTGTCAGGCGAGATTTTCCCTCAAGGAAACCATGCTGACTTTGTCCAATCTTGTCCCTTGTCACCAAGTACTCCATAACCTCATGCTTAATAATTGACTCCTTCCCAACCACTGATGCAAGGTTAACTGATCTATAATTTCCTTTCTGCTGCCTCCCTCTTTTCTTAGAGTAGAGTGAGGTCTGCAATTTTCCAGTCCTCCAGAACCTTGTCTGAGTCCAATTATTATTGAAATATCTTTACTAATGCATCCACAATCTCTATCGCTGCTTCTTTCAGAGCCCTAAGGTGCAATTCATCTGGTCCAGGCGACTTTTGTACCCTTAAGTCTTTCAGCTTTTTGAGTGCCTTCTAAGTTATAATAGTAACTGCATTCACTTCTCTTCCCTCACATCCTGCAACATCTGACACACTGCTAGTGTCTTCCATACACGTATATTCATACTTGAAAAAGCTTCCTTTACCCACCTTGATATTGTTTGCTAACTTGCTTTCATATTTCATCTTTTCCCTCCTAATGATTCTTTTAGTTGCTCTTTGTAAGGTTTTAAAAGCTTCCCAATCCTCTTTCTTCCCACTAAATTTTGCTTATATACTCTCACTTTTACATTAGCTATGACTCCCCATGTCAGCCACAGTTGTACTATTTTGTCATTTCAGTATTTCTTTGTTTTTGGGATACAAAATCTCCTTCCAATTTACTTTGGCCAACTCCTCTTTCATACCACTGTTTTTTTCCTTTACTCCACTGAAATACTGCTATGTCAGACTTTACTTTCTTCCTATCAAATTTCAAATTGAGCTCAATCCTATTTTGATCAATGCCTCTTAAGGGTTCCTTTATCTTACTCCATGGAGCATGTGGGGATCTTCCGATATCCAGGCATTCTTTCTTTCTTTCTTTTTTCTTCTCTTTTTTTTCTACAGGGATATGTTAGGGGAGAGGGGTTAAGGGGAGGGGGGGGGAAGGGTTGATAATTTGTTTTCTTTCTGTAACCTATTTAAAAATTCAATAAAAAAAATTTTTAAAAACGGGTTTCTTTATCTTAAGCTCCTCAATCACCTCTGGTTCTTTACATAACACCCAATCCTTTATAACTAATAGTAGGCTCAAAGACAACTGCTCTAAAGAGCCATCTCTTGGGCATTCAACAAATTCACTCTTGAGATTCACTACCAACCTGATTCTCCCAATCGACCTGCATTTTAAAATCTCCCATGACTATCATAACATTCTCTTTTGACCTGCCTTTTCTATTTACTGTGGTAATCTGTAGTCTATATCCCAGCTACTGTTTGGAGGCCTGTTTATAACTGCTATCAGGTCCCATTGCAGTTTCTTAACTCAACCCACAGGGATTCAACATCTTCTAATCCTATGTCACAACTTTCTGATGATTTGATACCATTCTTTACCAGCAGAGCCACCTCACCCCCTCTGCCTATCCCTCCAATACAGTGTGCAACCTTGGACATTCAGCTCCCATCCATCCTTCAGCCACAATTCAGTGATGGCCGCAACATCATACCCAACATTTTGTAAAAGTTCCACACGACTATGCATGTTATTTCTTATACTCTTTGCATTGAAATACAACTCCTTGAGTACTGTATTTGCTACCCTTTTTGATTCTGCATCCCTAATGCACTGAAACTCACCCTGCTAGCTGCAATTTTGCCCTATCACCTGCCTTCTCTTCTTGACAGTCGGACTGCATGCTATCTTTTTTTTAAACCATCCATCCTATCCCGAGTACCTTCACTCCAGTTCCCACCCCCCTGCCAAATTAGGTTAAACCCTCTTCACAGCTCTAACAACCTGCCCGCCAGAATATTTGTCACACCTCAGGTTCAGGTGCAACCTGTCCCTATTGTATAGGTCATACCTTCTCCAGAAGAGATCCCAAAGATCCAAGAAGCTGAAGCCATGCCCCCTGCACTGGCTTCTCAGCCATGTATTGATCTGCTGGATCATCCTGTTTCTACCCTCACTGGCACTTTGCACAAGTAGCAGTCCAGAAATAACCTCACTGGAGGTCCTGCTTCTCAGCTTTCTGAGTAGCTCTCCAAATTCTCTCTACCAAGACCTCATTTCCTTCCTACATCATTGGTACCAATATGTACCAAGACATCTGGCTGCTCTCCCTCCCTCTCCAAAATGCTGAGGATGTGGTCCAAGATATCACTGACCCTGGACAGTCCTCATATGTTAACCCCTTAATCTTCGGGAAACTCCTCTGGACTCTCCAATGACAACACATCCTTTCTGAGATATAGGCCCCAAAACTGTTTACGATATGCCAAGTGCAGCCTGACTAGTGCCTTATAAAGCCTCAGAATTATCTCTTTGTTTTATATTCTATTCCCCTTGAAATGAATGCCAACATTGCATTTGCCTTCTTCACCACAGACTTAACCTGTAAATTAACTTCTAGGAATCTTGCACAAGGACTCCCAAGTCCCTTTGCACCTCTGACGTTTGAATTTTCTCTCCATTTAGATAATAGTCTGCACTATTGTTCCTTTTATCAAAATGCATCATCATACATTTCCCAACACTGTATTCCATCTGCCACTTTTTTTGCCCATTCTTCCAATTTGTCTAAATCCTGCTAAAATCGCATTGCTTCCTCAGCATTGCCTATCCCTCCACCTGTCTTCATATCATCTTTGTCACAAAGCCATCAATTCCATTATCTAAATCACTGACAATGTGAAAAGCAGCAGTCCCAATACTGATGCCTGAGGAACACCACTAGTCACAGGCAGTCAACTGGAAAAGGTCCCCTTTATTCTTGCTCGCTGCCTCCTGCCTGTCAGCCATTCTTCTATCCATGCCAGTATCTTTCCTATAATGCCATGAGATTTTATCTTGTTAAGCAGCCTCATGTGTGGCACCTTATCAAATGCCTTCTGAAAATCCAAGTAAATGACATCTATTGCTTCTCCTTTGTCCACCATGCTTGTTACTTCCTCGAAGAACTCCCAACAGATTTGTCAGACAAGATTTCCCTTTACAGAAACCATGTTGACTTTCACTTATTTTATCATTAGTTTCCAGGTATCCCAAAACCTCATCCTTAATATTGCACTCCAACACTTCCCCAACCACTGATATTCAGCTAAATGGTCTGCAGTTTCTTTTGCCTTCCTCGCTTCTTCGCCATATCATCAAAAACCTTGGCAAACTTCTATAGATGTGTGCTGAAAGTCTGCTGACTGGCTGCATTACAGCTTGGTATGAGAATACCAACGCCTTTGAGCAGAAAATCCTATGAAAGGTTGTGGACTTGACACAGTACATCACAAGTAAAACCCTCCCAACTGTTGAGCACATCTACATGAAATGTTGCCTTAGAAAAGCAACATCCATCATCAAAGATCCTCACAACCCAGGCCATGCTCTTTTCTCACTGCTGCTATCAGGTAGAAGGTACAGGAGCCTCAGGACTCAGAGCATAATGTTCAAGAACAGATACTAGCCCTTAACCATCAGGGTCTTGAACAAAAGGTAATAACTACACTCATTTAAGGACTCTTTTATCTTGTTATTTTATGTTCGTTATTTATTGCTTTTCACTTATTATCTGTATTTGCACAGTTTGTTTACAGTTACCGTTCTATAGATTTGCTAAGTATGCAGTTTCAAGTTCCTGGGTATCAAGATCTCTGAGGACCTAAACTGGTCCCAACATATCGATGCAGTTATAAAGAGGGCAAGACAGCAACTATATTTCATTAGGAGTTTGAAGAGATTTGACATGTCAACAAATACACTCAAAAACTTCTATAGTTGCACCATGGAGAGCATTCTGACAGGCTGCATCACTGTCTGGTATGGAGGGGCTACTGCACAGGACTGAAAGAAGCTACAGAAGGTTGTAAATCTAGTCAGCTCCATCTTGGGTACTAGCCTACAAAGTACCCAGGACATCTTTAGGGAGCGGTGTCTCAGAAAGGCAGCGTCCATTATTAAGGATCTCCTGCACCCAGGGTATGCCCTTTTCTTACTGTTACCATCAGGCAGGAGGTACAGAAGCCTGAAGGCACACACTCAGCGATTCAGGAACAGCTTCTTCCCCTCTGCCATCCGATTCCTAAATGGACATTGAAGCTTTGGATGCTACCTCACTTTTTTTTAAATATATGGTATTTCTGTTTTTGCACATTTTAAAAAATCTATTCAATATATGTAATTGATTTACTTGTTTATTTATTATTATGTTTTATTTTATTATAATTTTTTCTCTCCCTCTGCTAGATTATGTATTGTATTGAACTACTGCTGCTAAGTTAACAAATTTCACGTCACATGCCGGTAATAATAAACCTGATTCTGATTCTGAAATCTTGAGCCATGATTACCAATTAGTGGAACCATCCTGAACCTTCAAAGGGGCTACATCAGCTATCCAAACTCCAGGGAGTTTAGGCGTCTAAATCCCAGAAGCTGGTGCAGTTGGGGGCATCTCATAACAGGACGCCTCCCCTACGGCTGACTCCTGACGGCCCCGGCTGCTGGGAGAGGCAGTGATGGTAATCGTTGATGAGAGCTGGATTCAGGGTGTCTCTTTGGGGCACCCAGCACCTTTTGTCAGGTCCGAATCCTCATGGCAGCCACGAATCTCTGACCTGCATTCCCAATGCGCAGTGGCCCAGGTCAGAGCTCTTCCAGTCAGAAGAGAGATAATGAAAGCCATCGTTCCACACTCCAGAGGGAACCAGAACAATCGAAGTTCAAAAACTAATGGGCACCGGAGGAGGAAGCCACAGCAAGAGCCCGGGCCACCGTCAAATCTCTCTGGGGTCAGAAGATGGACTGGCTCTGCAGAGCGACCGACAACCTCACCTGACCAACTTTGGCTACCTTCCTGCAATAGTTGGCAAATGGCAACCTGGCGGTTGTGTCTCTCCAGGCTCTGTCTTGAAACTTACTTGCTGTGGCGGGCCACAGCAGACAAAAGGCCCCATCACCCCACTGGGTCCACGTTGGCTCAATCGTACTGTGACGAGAGTCCTTGACGAGGACGGCGTGGACCCAAATGCTGGAGTATTCGAAGCGAGGATTGAGCAAGTGGCGCGGTTAGGGGTGTCTCGTAACAAAGGTTTTCTGAAAATCCAAATACACTGCATCTAGTCATAAAGTTATACAGAATGGAAATAGTCCCCTCAGCTCAACATATCAGTGCCGACCAGGTGCATACACGATCAATTCCCGCTTGGCTGTGTTTGACCCATATCTTTCTAAAGCTTTCCTATCCATGTACAAACCTGTCTAAATGTCTTTTGACTGCTATAATCCTACCCACCTCTACTGCTTACTCTGGCAGCTGGTTTTACATACCCGCCACTCCCTGCGTGAAAAAATACTCCTCCTGAGGTCCCCTTTAAATCTTCCTCTCTTCTTAAACTCATGTCCAGTTTTATGATCTCTCCACCCTTTGAAAAAGACTGATCATTCACCTTGTGTATGCCACTCATGATTTTATAAACATCACCACTCAGCCTCCTACCCTTTGTGGAAACAGTCCTATCTTATCCAATACATCCTTATAACTCAAGCACTCAGTCCCACTAATATCCTTCTAAATCTTTTCTGCACACTTTTCAGTTTAATGACATACTTTCTCTAGCTAGGTGACCAGATTTGTGCACAATATTCCAAGTGTTGTCTCTCTAAAGTCTTGTACAGCTGAAACATGACGTCCCAACACTTGTACCCATTACACTGACCAATGAAGGACAGCATGCTGAATACCTTCGTCACCATCCTGTCTACCTGTGTCATCCTTTTCATGGATTGTTGTATCAGCACTTATGAGCTTTCTGTTCGATAGCACTTCCCAGGATCCTGTCATTTTCTGTGAATGTCTTGCCTCGGTTTAACTTGCGTTTGTCTGAGGTAAATTCCGTTTGCTATTCCTTGGCACGCTTCCCCAGTTGTTCTAGATCCACCAATACCTCCTATTTCATACTGCAGATATGTTCCAAGATAGCACTATTCCCTGGCTTCTAACATCTACTGGGTGCATCTTACCTGTTAGATAATTCTCAGCATACATTTGTCTCTCATAATTATCTCAGTGTTGGGATTCGAGCGTTAGCCAAAACAATTGAGGAAAAAAAGGATTTGTCCTTCTGCAGACATTTACAGGCCACCCAGTAGTTTCTTGCTCCCAAAACAACAGATATGGGGAACTTATTTTCACAATTGGTGCTCTGAGTTATAGACTGGTTGGCTCTGTTTAAGCACTCATCTCCTTTAGTCTTTCCCCTCAGCTCTGTCAATTTGATCCCTATAATTTACTTAGATGCCTAAATTATTCAGTTAGACTGCTTCTGTGGCTGTTTTCATTCTTCCTGCCTACTGTGAATACTATCACAAGTAGTGTTCTGGGGTTGGTGGTTTAAAAACCATAGCAAAGATGACACTGGAAGCTACTGCAATATTCCGTTTCTCAGTCCCACATTTGAATTGTCGCTTCAGAAAGTGTCATTTACCATTTAACTTGGGGCCTTCACTTCCTTCAGCTAGTCACTCAGTAATTTTTCTCTGGTGGAAATTGAAGCAAAGTGATTTGCAGCGAGTAAATGTGGAGGGAGGCTGTGCTCAGTGACACCTGGAATTTCCTGTTGCAGTGTGTGCTTTCTGGGATGAATTCAGGTTACCCCTGTGAAAAGTTGGGGATCTCTCATTTCTAGATCCTGTGGGTTTCTGCTTTTACTCTCTGAAAGGAAGTTTAGAATATTTCCTGCTGCCTCCACAGTAATTCATCAATATGTAGGAATAGATATTGAGAAGATCATAAAGTAGTGGCTGATTATGATGACCATTCCACCCGTTTACATCTGCTGTCCTCCGCTAATATTTCCATTTCTGTAGAAGCACGTTATGTCCCAATAAACAATGAAGCAGTTCCCTTCTTTCACTTTGCATTAATTCTAACAGACAGGCAGTGACAGTGTGCGGAATTACATCATACTGATGGACTCCAAATAGCAATCCTCCTCTAAACTTTGATTCTTAACAGGAAGTTCCTCTCTCCAACACAAAACTCAAAAAACAGCTTAAGATCAGGCAGGTAGATAGAGGGGTATGGTATGTACATTACTGATGTGGCTGCTGAGGCACCAGGTCATGTGGAGCATTATACCAATAGTAGATCTGCACAAAATGCATTGAGGAAGAGTCAGGGTGTTTGAATTCTGACAAGAGCTCTGTCCAGATCTCATCAAGGAAACGTCAACTTATTGGGAAGTTCTTTCCACTTCGATGGTGCTAGTTTCTGATTGATTATATTGCAGCCTAACGGAGCTCTTTGTCCTTTTGTATCAGGTCAATAACATTCCTAAGGCTATCTCAGCAGCACATACCTTCCTCCAGAAGCACCCGGATGATACAATGATGCAACGGAACATGGATTATTACAGCAGCTTACCTGGCTCTGATGAGTTCATTAATGATCTGGAAGTGAAAAGCTATGAGGTGAGTGGAAGGCCTCAGAGTGTTCCCGGCTGGGACTTCTTCCAGCTGTTGGCGCCGATTAACTGGACTCTTGACAGCTTGCACTCATTCCTCAAACACACTCTATGTACTTGTGCACGTGGAGAATATCATGACCCCTTTCAGCACGCTACTCTGAAATCTGAACAAAGAAATGCCATTTTTATACAGAAATTGACCAGTTATATGCAAATATTGATCCAATAGGAACTTTGTGCACTTCTGAATCCCATCATTCCCATATTTAATTGCCAAATGTAATGGATATTTCAGTCATTCTTCACCAATTAAATCCATGCATTAAAGGGCAATATTTGAATAGTAAGATAATGGTTCAATGGTAAGTGTTGCCCTAGAATCGTTGCTTGCATCTTTATCTTGTCTTGGTGTACTCAGTGCCCTTGGTTCCCGGGCTTGTACAGAAAGGCTGTACAAAGTTTATGTTCAGCCTGGGTCTGCACACTGTCTCTGACGGATTATCATCTTGACTGTTGCCTCAGTGAGCTTTCACACACCAAAATACTGTACAAAGCGTCTGCTCTATTCGGTTAGCACATATTTTAACACTTACTTTGCTGCAAATTCCACACAGTCACTGTTGCTTTCCCGTGTGTACGAACTGAGTGGAGGAACAGAGCAAAGATTGTCACTAAAATGGCACGTATGAGCAGAGAGATAAGTGAGGGAAAATGTAGAGATCCAGAGGACCTAGTGTGAGTGGAGAGACCAGTCACTGGTGGTATAGAAATCCAGTGAACCCCGTGTGAGTGGAGAAACCAGTGACTGATGATGCAGAGATCCAGTGGACCCAGTTTCAGTGGAGAACCCAGTGACTGGGTTGAGATCCAGTGAACCCACTGTAAGTGGGTGCTGAGATGCAGAGATCCAGTGGATCCAGTGTGAGTGGAGAAACCAGTGACTAGGTGCAGACATCCAGTGGGACCACTAACCAGTGGTACAGAGTGCCTGTTCTGTGTCCACCCACACCGCAGTGCTCCAGACTTATTGAAGGTGTGAGACCAGCCAAGACAACATTAGAACAGTCACAACCAGGGCTTATTAAAAAGGTTCAGCAACATGAGCTGATGCACCTGTACAGACAGTTGATGGAGCCTATCACAATATGGATTACAGACCTCATTGATCCAGTAAAGTCTGGCTGCCTTGCTACGCTCAGCCAATCCATGTTGGTGATGATCATCTAACCACAAAGATGGCAGATGAAGGCAAGTGCTGAAAAAGATTGATGTGGGTTTGGTTTGTGGGGTGGGCTGTGAATGGATGTTGACACAGGAGGCTGAAACAATCTTTGTGTAAAGCCTTCCTTCTACCAATTTGGATAGAGGCATACCAAAGTACAGCACAGAAACAGGCCCTTCAGCCACTCTAGTCCATGCCAAACCATTAAAACTGCCGGCTTAATCTTAATCTGTCTTCCAGGATGCAGCAAGGGATTGTTAGTCTTGTGAGCTGATTTTAATTATGCTGAAATTAAACCCCACTACTTGTGGAGACACAAGGGGCTGCAGATGTTGAAATCTGGCATAAAACAAACAGCTGGAAGAACTCAATAGTTCTAGCAGCATCTGCAGAGGCAGAGGGATAGGGGCAGCCATCATTTTGGGTGACCCTGCATCAGGACCATGAGCCCTGAGATGGCCAGGGCTTGAGGGCCTGGGTTATAGGGGAGGTTGGACAAGCTAGGACTTGATTCCTTATGGCAGAGGAAACTAAGGGGAGACTTTATAGGTGTGTATAAAATCATGAGTGGACCTCATCTTTTTCCCAGGGAAGGAAATCTATATTATTTAGAAGTCATAGGCTTAAGATGAGATGGGGATATTTAGAAGGGACCAGATGGGCTTCACTAGTTGGAACAAGCTGTCCAAAGAAGTGGAGGCAGGTACAATATCAACATTTAAAAGACACTTGGACAGGCACACAGATAGGAAAAGTTTAGAGGGATAAGGGTCAAATGCTGGCAAACAGGCCTAGTTTGGACAGACATATTGGTTGGCATGGAAAAGTTGGGACAAAGGGTCTGTTTCCATGCTGTAAATCTCTACATCTTGTGTGCAGAACATCTCCATGCAATCTGGACAGATGATGCAGTTGTTGGTCACTTAAACTTCTCATTACTGTCATTATGACTTCTACAGTCTCCAGCAAAACCCATTGTAAATGCGACATCCAGCATCTCACCTTCCATCTGGGCATATTGCAGCTCAGGGGACTCAACAGTGAATTCAGCAACTTCAGATAACCAGTCTTTCCTATTTGTGTCAGATTCAGGACATTGACCTTTAAAATTAATTTTGTTTCTCTCTGCGCTATTGCTGCCTGGTCTGCTGTGATTTTCTAGTTTTCTCTTTTGTTTCACATTCAGGCGACTACTGTTGTGCCTCTCCTGCATGTTCATTTGTTTATGATTCCCTCTGGCCATTCCCTGTCATCTGTTAACAAGGCAGCTCTGAAAGCACAGTGTCATCTAGACGTCCTTGGTCTCCACGCTATCACAGACATTCATCCTATTCTCTCCGCTCCTGCTCTCTACAACTTCAAACATTTCTTTACAAACAGACAGTGCTGACTAGGGCTGTTGTGGAATTTCAGACTCTCTTCCTTCGAGCAGTGAAAGCCTACAATGCTGAGAACTACCCAGTGTCTGTTACTGAAATGGAGTTGGCCATTCCTGACTACCTCAAGGCTTTCGATGAGTGTATTGCTACCTGTGAGAGCTCTCGGGAAGTGAGAGAGTTTAAAGATTTCTATCCATCCATAGCAGGTTTGTGCATATTTTCTGAAAGTTTTGTTCTAGTTGGGCGATAAAATTAAGGAAGAATTATACAGAAACTATTTCCTCTCCCCCTTCCTCCCTTCCCACCTTTCTTTCCAGTTCCTGCTTTCCTCATCTCTCTAAGCCTCATCATTCCATGATCAATTTTTTTTTTGGAGTTGATAAGATAAAGCATAGCTCCTATTGCTTTTAATTTGGCCAGGCAGTTAATGACACTGATATTTGGTTTTAAATTGGTAAAGGGTCTTTAATTATCAACACTTTTTAAATTAAAGTCAGAATAATCGGATTCATAACTATGTTAATTCATTTATATCTTGTAATGTTTGTTGAGGTGGTGGATATGACTGTCTTATGGTGGTTTGTTGCTGGGATAATATTACCAAGTGAAGAGACTTTTTCTGCTTCCAGACCATTATGCTGAGGTTCTACAGTGCAAGGTGAAGTGTGAACCTGATTTAACACCTGTTGTTGGAGGCTTTCTTGTGGAGAAGTTCCTGGCTACAATGTACCACTACTTGCAGTTTGCTTATTATAAACGTGAGTAAACTGGGTTTGAGGGGCAGTACTGATTTTAAAAAAATAGTGAACTGTAAACTTTCTCTCGATCCCATGCTGCAGGACAGTCAGTCTGTAATGAGCTTGTAGAAGGATAATTAAATAACAGTGGAAGGGCTGCCTTGAACAAAACCAGGGAAAGCTGATGGAAATGATCACATCTTTCAGTAACATTCTGAGATTTCTCAGGTACAAACTTCCTGTAGGTCTGGGATGTGGGAAGCGAAGAGACTCACCTTTAGATCTATGTGTGGATGAAATGCCTCAATTCTTCACACACAGTTAACTTACTGAGTGTGCATCCTGCTATTGCCTGAAAGAGTCATTGTGAAATGGATGATCCATAGGGATGAGTAACTAACTATCTGCCCACTGGGAAATCAGTGACCAACTCTTGCTGGGAGATGGGGTGATTACCTACCCTTTGGGTGATGCCACTTAATTTCTAATGTATAAGGCAGAGGTTGAGTTGTTTGCAACAGCACTATCCCAGATTTCACACTCCCAGCATTAAATGCTAACCCGACCACAGTTTACTCAAGGATTGGGCCCAATGCTCCAAAAAGTCTGTTGGAGCTAGTATGTTGGTTATGCTCTGATGTATCCTCCTTGGAAAGTGCAAGTAGATTATAGCTGGGTGTGGCATAGGAACAATGATAACTCTGCAGTCCCTCTAGTGGAAATGTTACCTTGACTTTTTTTTCCTACTGATATCTTGCAGTCAACAACATGAAGAATGCAGCCCCGTGTGTGGCAACCTACCTATTGTTTGATCCAGAGGATTCGGTGATGAAGCAGAATTTGGTTTACTACCAGTAC
This sequence comes from Hemitrygon akajei, assembly GCF_048418815.1. Taxonomy (NCBI): domain Eukaryota; kingdom Metazoa; phylum Chordata; class Chondrichthyes; order Myliobatiformes; family Dasyatidae; genus Hemitrygon; species Hemitrygon akajei. Next base: position 109,614,773 of record NC_133124.1, on the reverse strand, counting down.
CACAGGGAGAAGTGGGGCTTGACTGATGAAGATTTTGCACCTAGGCCAGTATGTAGCCAGAGGGTTCTGTGGGGAATTTGGCGGGGTGGGCGGGGGGTGGATAGGGTAGGAATCAAAAGGGATGGAATTTTTTTGTTGGTTTGTGGATATAGAAGTGTTGGGCAGAGATCCCAGCACCCACTCAGTCAAACTTTACAATTGCCCTCCCTGTCCAACAACAGCTCCTCTAAACCTCACCTTCAACAGCTCCCCTCCCTGCCCTTCACAGCTTCTACCCCATCCCTAACTTTCACAGCTTCTATTCCTGCCACCACCCTTCAGAGCTCACATACTTGTCTCTGCCATTCAGCAGCTGCATAAAACAAAACTGGCACCAAGGTTCTTCCACACCACCTTGTGTCTCAGGCGTCTCACCTGGCAACTGAGCCTTCATCTGGTAAAGCGAGGGAATCGGTAGAGTACCAGGAAATTGGAAGGGAAATTCTTCATCAGCTCCATTGGATGAGGGGAGTTCCTCCAAGAGAACTTTGGCCTCAGTAACTACTGTTCAACCCCTAGTTCCTTGGGTGAGTCGGGACCAGATCTCACCTGAGATAAATGAGAAGATCATGCAATCCAAATGAAGGGCCTTGACCCAAAGCATGGACTGTGCATTTCACTGCTCCAGTGCCCACTGCTCTCTGACCTAGTCCAGACCTGGGGATTTCTCTGTCCCCAACACCATTGTAACAAGTTGCCCTCATCTAGTAAACAGCACTTAAGCTTTTTCCCCTGATGTGTTATGTCCCAGTGCTGGTGGTCTACACTCTGAATTGGTTAGTGTCTATCCTTCACCTACTGTTTCAAGCCCCATCATTGCCAGTTGCCATAAATAGACACAATATCTAACCAAAGGAACCAGCTTTAAAGAGGATAATCATTCCTGTGCAGTCTGCACCCTTTTGATCTATCAGTCCGTATCTCCCCGACATGATGAAACTTCGACTCAAGCTGATGTGCGCTCTTAGGAGCTAGTGATTTGAAAATCAGCACATGGTCTGCAGGTACAGAAGGCACGTGCCCATGCAATCCGTTTGTGTTTGGAAACAGGTAACAAAACCATTAGTTGCTGTGATGGTGGGATTTCAGAGAGGGCAGTACAAGGCAGGCCTAGAGAGGAGACTGAATGTGGGAGGAGATTTGGAAGGGTGGATAGAGAAGGATAGTAGTGATTGATAAACAAGAGGGAGATGGTGGGGAGAAAAAGTATTGTGCATCTTTATGTACACCATAGGATGTGCTTTAACACAGTGATGTCATATCCCATCACAATATCAATGAATTATTTCAGGAGTGTGGTGACTGCTCTTGTTGGGATTGACCAATGCATGGATATTTAGTCATTGAACAAATATACCAGCTCTTAAATGATCTTTCACTGTGGTTAATTTCCAGGAAGCTTTGCGATATTACAACCAAACAAAATTTCAGCTTCAGATGCACGAGTTTGCCCAGCAACATCTAATGGATGATGATGAGGTGAGTGGAGTCCACTCTGTGTTGAACCATGCAATCTCTATTGGCCATCAGTGGAGAAAGTGGTAAAGCAGAAAACACGTTCCACAGAAACGAAATCTCTTCACTGTACTTCAGTGCATGGGACAATGATAAACTGTTTCCCAGTGATACCGCAAGCCGTGGTGATCAGGTAGGCATTGGAGTCAAAAGTAAAAGTATTCTGCAAAGTCTGGGATCTTGGTGTATCCACATCTGGACAGGTATGATTTTAACCTCACTCTGTGAGATAGACACATTTATTACTAGCGGCAGTGAAATCTCAGGAGCAATGGGTATTATCCTGTGGACAACTCCCGTGGATATGGATTACATTGAACACTAAACATTCTAGTGCATGATTCACACAAAGTTAATAGGCAGATCCATCAAGTAGTGAAGAAGGCAAATGGTGTTTTGGCCTTTATTGCAAAAGGTGTGGAGTTTTGTTGTAATTGTACAGGGTGTTAGTGAGTTCTTGTCGGAATATTGTGTATGGTTTTAATTCCCTTACCTAAAACAAAATCAGAGAAACATTGGAGGACATCCAAAGGAGGTTTACCAGGCAAATTCCTGGGCTGAGAAGGTTGTCCTATCAAGAGAAGCTAAACGGGTTTACAGTCATATTTAGAACAGAATATGGGGTGATTTTATTGAACATCTCACATCTTGAGGGGAGCATGGCAGGGTAAGTATTGAAATGTTTATGTTGGGAGAGTTTTGAGAATGAATAAAATTTCAAGGTAAGGACTCATTTAAAACAAAGGTATGTCAAAATTTCTTCTCCAGAAGTGTGGGGAATCTCTCAGATTTGTGGAAGGCAGTTCATTAACTGTATTTAAAGTAGAGGTAGATAACTTTTAAAATAGGGGATCATAGGCTATGGGGATCTGGCAGAGAAGAGGTGATGAGATCTGAAATAGATCAGGCATAATTTTATTGAATGATGGGGCAGGGGCTTGCTTGAGGAGCCAAGTGGCCTATATTTACTGTTAGGATCATTGCTGGGTATCAGTGTTCAGTCTGTGCTCCGAGCCCCTTAAGTTTAGGAGGTAGTTTGGCAGAGTTAGGAGCTGAGATGTGAGATCGTCCCTGTCCGCTCATTTCCTGCTGGCTACTCCCAGGAACTATGCCAACTCTGGAACCAGGAGTGGAAGAACCTGGGGAATCACACAGGACAAAGACCCATAAAATGGTCAGCTTTGAACAGGCAGATTTTAAATTGCCCTGTGCGAGTTGATGTAGATAATTCATTATTTCAAGAAATGATTCAACTAGCATACATGTTGTCCATAAGCCTGGACCAGTAATCCAAGGAAGTGAGATCAAATCAGTTAATTAAATAGTCTGGAACTATTTCGTTTTCAAAATGGTCTTCAGGAGGGTCCACAAAAATACTGAACTGCGGTAAAACTTCCTTGGATCATTAGGTCCTTTGGGAGGGAATATGCTGCCCTTACTGAGCCTGGCCTTTAGTTGATTCCCAAAACACTAGAGTGCACTTGCGATTTTCTTCTTACAGTAAATTCAGTACTTAACTGGGTGTGCAAACAGAATGGAGAAGTAGAGGCAGAATTATGCCTCTATTGTAGCTACAACATTAGACCCCGCAATAAGCTGGTCTGGGTATTATTTATAATTGTTCATGGTTCAGACTTTATGAGGATGAATTGTTTTTTGAATTCTCTTTTCTTGAGCACCACCGGTAAATGGTGATGAACTGCAGCATGTCATTGACAGAACTCACCTGCAGGGGGTGATAGACACCACATTTTGGAAGTTTTCCTGATTCTAAGTCCTTGGTGCTTCCAAACTTACTGCGTGCAAAGCTTCTAAGTTTATGCTGCTTATAAGTTCATCATTCTGATCCAGGTTTGTCTGTGGCTAAAAGACAGCAATTCATGCATGTGAAGCTTTGTTTAAAACAGGTTTTATATTTTGGTTTCTCGTAAGGGACAGGAGGATATGACTAAGTGAGGCAGGTAGGTGGGGGGAATGGAGCCTCAGCCCTCGAGCTTCTCTAACAGATCTGAGATTCTTGTACAGACAATTGTGGGGGCTGTAGGAAGGATGAGCAACCTAACCTGCATGACGTCATGGTTTAGGGAGACATTTAAAGAGAAGAGAAATATAGTTGTAATAGGGGATAATATATCTAGGGCATTAGACACAATTCTCCATTGCAAGGATCGAGAGACCTGAAAGTTGTATTGACTGCCTGATGTCCAGGTTCAGGACATATCATCTGACCTGCAGAGGAATTTGGAGTTGGAAGGAAAGGATCCAGTTGTTGTGGTCCATGTGCGGACATAGATAGAACAAGGACAGAGGTTCTGTTGAAGAAATTTGAATAGTTTGGGATAGAATTAGAAAGCAGAACCAAAAAGTAAGTAATTTCTGAGTAAAGGTGACTATATAGGAGAAGGCCAAAGTAGATTGGAAGGGGACCTAGCAGGGATGATGGTAGCATAAAAACAAAAGAGAGGGCAGAATTGCAAATGTTACAATATTGCAAAAGTTAGCGGGAAGGTAGAAGATTGGGATACCTTTGAAAAACAACAGAAGGCAACCAAAAACCAATAAAGGGAGAAAAGATGAAATATGAAGCATGATAGAATGGGAGGGGTGGAATTACTAGCAAGTAAAATGACATAGCAGTGCTCAGTCAGGACAGACTGGAGAGTTCCTGTACTGAAGTTTTATAGGTAGAACTGAGAAATAAGAGAAGTTTGATCATGTGAATAGGATTATGTTATAGATCACTCAAAAGTCTGTGATTTCTTAATCAGTACATAGAAAGACCAACTAGAGAGAGTGCAATACTAGATCTCCTATTAAGGAATGAGACAGAAATTTGTGTAGAGGAACACTTTGCATTTATTGAGCATGATGCCTTTAGTTTTGAGGTAATCATGGAGACGGATCAGTCTAGTCCTTGAGTTGAGAATTAAAATTGGAGAAAGGCCAATTTTGACAGTATCAGAAAGGATCTGGCAAGTGTGGATTGGGACAGGTGGTTTTCTGACAAACGTTTACTTGGTAAGTGAGTGGTCTTCCAAGGTGAAATTTTGAGAGTACAGAGTTCATATGTTCCTGTCAAAATAAAAGGCAAGGATAACAGGTTAGGAGCTTTGGTTTTTGAGAGATATTGAGGTCCTAGTTAAGAAAAAGAAGGAGGTGCATTATAAGTACAGGCAGGCAGGAACAAATGAGGTACTTGAGGTGTATAAGAAATGCAAGAGAACATTTAAGAAGGAAATTAGGAGGGCTTAAAGAAGACATGAGGTTGCTCAAGCAGACAAGGTGAAGGAGAATTATGAGGATTTCTACAGGTACCTATATAAAGACCAAAAATGGTCCTCTGGAAGATCAGAGTGGTAATCTGTGCATGGAGTCGAAAGAGTTGGGGGAGATCTTAAATGGATTTTTTGCAGATGTATTGACTCGGGAGATGGACATAGAGTCTATAGATATGAGGCAATACAGTACAAAGGCATGGACCCTGTACAGATTACAGGGGAAGAGGTGTTTGCTGTCTTGAAGCAAATTAGTGTGAATCAATCCCCAGGTCCTGACAAGGTGTCCCCTTTGACCCTGTGAGAGGCTAGTGCAGAAATTGCAGGGGCCTGAGCAAACATATTTAAAACATCTTTAGTCAAAGGTGAGGTGCTGGGGGATTGGAGGATAGGTAATGTTATTCTGTTGTTTAACAAAGGCTCTAATAATTAACCAGGAAATTCTAGGCCAGTGAGGCTGACATCATTAGCGGGAAAGTTATTGGAAGGTATTCTAAGGGACTGGATACATGTATTTGGATAGACAGGGATTGATTAAGGATAGTTAACATGGATTTATGTGTGATGTCGTGTCTAACCAATCTTAGACTTTTTCAAGGAAGTTACAAGGAAATTAGATGAAGGCAAGGCAGTGGATTGTGTGTACATAGATTTTATCAAGGCCTTTGACAAGGTCCCGCATGGGATTTTGGTTCAGTTGCTTGCCGTTTAAGATCAGGTAGTAAACTGGATTAGACATTGGCTTTGAGGGAGAAGCTAGAGAGTGGTAGAAACTGATTGCCTCTCTGACTGGAGGCTTGTGACTACAGCCACAGGGTTCGGTGCTGGGTCCATTCTTGTTTGTCATCTGTAGCTATAATCAGGGTAATAATGTGGGAAACCAGATCTGCAAATTTGTGGATAACACCAAGATTGGGGGTATAGTGGACAGTGAGGAAGATTATCAGAACTTGCAATAGGATTTGGATCAGCTGGAATAATGGGCTGAAAAATGATAGATGGAGTTTAATGTAGACAAGTGTGAGATGTTGCACTTTGGGAGAACCAACCAGGGTAGGTGCTACATGGTGAGTGGTGGGGTACTGAGGATTGCAGTAGAACAGACGGATCTGGGAATACAGATCCATAGCACATGTAGATAGGTTCGCAAAGAAAGCTTTTAGCACATTGGCTTTCATACATAAATCAATGTATTGAGCACAGGAGATGGGATGTTATGCTGAAATGGTAAAAGACAATGGTAAGGCCTAATTTGGTGTATTGTGTCCGGTTTTGGTCACCTCCCTACAGGAAGGATGTAAACAAGATTGAAAGAGTGCAGAGAAACTTTACAAGCATGTTGCCAGGACTTGAGGACCTGAGTTATAGGGAAAGGTTGAATAGGTTAGGACTTTAATCCCTAGAATGTAGAAGCTTGGGGGAGATTTAATAGAGGTATACAGAATTATGAGGGGTATAGATAGGGTAAACACAAGCAGACTTTTTCCACTGAGCTTGGGTGAAACTACAACTAGAGGTCATGGGTTAATGATGAAAGGTGAAATGTTTCAGGGGAACATGAGGGGCAACTTATTCACTCAGAAGGTGGTGAGAGAGTCTAACAAGCTGACTGAAGAAGTGGTGGATTTGGGGTCAATTTCAAAACTTAAGAGAAATTTGGGTAGCTACATAGATGGGAGGGGTAAGGGGGGCTCTGGTCCGGGTGCAGGTCGATGGGACTAGGCAGATTAATGGTTCAGCATGGACCAGATGGGCCACAAGGCTTGTTTCGATGTTGTAACATTCTATGGATCTATAGCTCTGAAGATAAGCTAGCTAGTAATGTAAAAGAGGGCACCAATTGTTTTTTCAGTTATTTAAAGAGAAAGGCAAGAATGGACGTTGGACTTCTGGAAAATGACACTAGGGAAGCAGTAATGGGGAACAAATAAATGGCTGATGAATTGGTGTTTTGCATCGTTCCTCACTGTGGAAGACACCAGTAGTATGCCATAAATACAACTGAGTGCGGAGGGGGCAAAAATGAATGTAGTTGCTATTACTGAGAAGATGCTTGGGAAGCTGAAGAATTTGAAGGCAAGTGTCACTTGAGCCAGATGGACTACACCAGGGTTCCGAAAGAGGCGGCTGAAACGATCGTGGAGACATCAGTGGTGGTCTTTAAATAATCACTAGTGTTAGCGATGGTTCCAGAGGACTGGAAAATTGCAAATGTCACTCCACTCTTTAAGAAAGGAAAGAGACAGAAGACAGGAAAGTATCGGTGGATTATCAACATGTACAACACGCTGGAGGAACTCAGCAGTGTTTTGAGCCGAGATCCTTCATCAGGACTGAAGAGGGAGGGGGACAGGGGCCCTATAAAGAAAGGGGGAGGGGGGAAGGAGAAAGCTGGTGGGTGTCAGGTGAAAAACCAATCAGAGGAAAGATCAAAGGGTAGGGGAGGGGATAGGCAGGAAAGGTGAAGAAGGAATGTAAGGTGAAAGCACTGTGTAGTAGAAGAAGGCAGAATCATGAGAGAGGTGATAGGCAGCTGGAGGAGGAGGAGGCAGAGTGAAACTGGGATGGGCGAAGAGAGAGGGAGGGAATTACCGGAAGTTGGAGAATTCAGTGTTCATGCCAAGGGGCTGGAGACTACCCAGACGGTATATGAGATGTTGCTCCTCCAACCTAAGTTTGGCCTCATCATGGCAGTAGAGGAGGCCGTGTATGGACATATCCAAATGAGAATGTAAAGCAGAGTTGAAATCGGTGGCAACTGGGAGATCCTGTCTGTTGTGGCAGACGGAGCAGAGGTGCTCGACGAAGCAGTCCCCCAATCTGCGTCGGGTCTCGCTGATGTAGAGGAGGCTGTACCGGGAGCACCGGATGCAATAGATGACCCCAACAGACTCACAAGTGAAGTGTTGCCTCACCTGGAAGGACTCTTTGGGGCCCTGAATGGTGGTAAGAGAGGAGGTGTAGGGACAGGTGTAGCAATTATGCTTGCAGGGATAAGTACCAGGCGGGAGATCTGTGGGGAGGGACGTGTGGACCAGGGATTCACAGAGGGAACGATCCCTGCGGAAAGCGGAGGGGGTAGAGAGGGAAAGATGTCCTTCATGGTGGGGTCCTGTTGAAGGTGGCAGAAGTTGCGGAGGATAATATGCTGGATCCAGAGGCTGGTGGGGTGGTAGGTGAGGACAAGGGGAACTTGGTCCCTTTTGTGACGGGAGGATGCGGTGAGGGCCAAAGTGCGGGAAATGGAGGAGTGCGGGTGAGGGCATCATTGATGACGGCAGAAGGGAAACCACAATCCTTAAAGAAAGAGGACAATTGAATTCTCCAACGTCTGGTAATTCCCTCCCTCTCCTTTCACCCATCCCAGTTTCACTCTGCCTCCTCCTCCAGCTGCCTATCACCTCTTTCATGATTCTGCCTTCTTCTACTACATAGTGCTTTCACCTTACATTCCTTCTTCACCTTTCCTGCCTATCCCCTCCCTGCTTCCCCTCCCCCACCCCTTGATCTTTCCTCTGATTGGTTTTTAACCTGACACCCACCAGCCTTCTCCTTCCCCCCCTCCCCCCACCTTTATAGGGCCTCTGCCCCCTCCCTCTTCAGTCCTGATGAAGGGTCTCGGTCCAAGACGTTGACTGCTCATTTCCACGGATGCTGCCTGGCCTGCTGAGTTCCTCCAGCGTGTTGTACATATTGATTTGACCCCAGCATCTGCAGTATACTTTGTGTTTATTATAGGTGAGTTAGTCTGACTTCAGTGGTTGGTAATATTGTAGTCAGTTATTAAGGATGAGTTTTGGGATATTTGTGCTTGGAAGCGCATGATAAACTAGGCCAAGGTCAAGGGAGACCTTGCTTGACAAATCCATTGGGATTCTGAGGAAGTAACAGGCAGGATAGACAGAGGGAATATTGTCTACTGGGTTTTCAGAAGGCTTTTGACAAGGTGCTGCATTTGAGCCCACTGAACAAGAGCCCACAGGAAAGGTACTAGCATGGTAGAATATTTGCTGACTGGCTAGAGGCAAAGAGAGGGAGTAAAGGAACCTTTTCCTGGTTGACTCCCATGACTATTAATGTTCCTCAGTGGTTGGTGTTAGACATGTCAATGATTTGGGTGATCGAATTGATGGATTTGTGACCAGGTTTGCGGATAATACAAAGATAAGTGGAAGGGCAGCCAGTGTTGAGGAAGGAGAGCCAGCAGGAGGATTTCGACAGATTAGGAGAACGGGCAAAGAAGTGGTAGATGGAATATAGTGGTGGAAAGTGTATGGTCATGCACTTTAGTAGAAGGAATAAAGGCCACAGACTGTTTTTGAAATGGGGAGAGAATTCATAAATCAGAAGTGCAAAGGCACGTGGGAGACCTAGTGCAGGGTTCCCTAACTTCCTGGTTGAGTAGGTAGTAAGGAAGGCAAATGCATTTTGAGAGAGTGAGAAAATAAAAGCAAGTACGTAATACTGAGGCTTCATGTGGCATTGGTATGACTACATCTGGAGTATTCTGAGCTGTTTTAGGCCCCCTATCTAAGGAAGAATGTGTTTGCATTGGAGAAGTTACAGAGGAGAATCACAAGAATGATCCTAGGGGTGAAAGGGTTAACATATGAGGACTGTTTGATGGCTCTAGGCCAGTACTCACTGGAATTTAGAAGGACGGCAGGGATCTCATTGAAACCTACTGAATATTGAAAGGTGTGGTTAGGATGGATGTGGAGAGGTTATTTCCAGTTGTGGGAGAGTCTAGGACTAGAGGATTCAGCCTCAGAATAAAAGGACATCACTTTTAGGCAGAGATGAGGAAGAATTTCTTTAGCCAGAGGGTGGTGAATCTGTGGAATTCATTGCCACAAATGGTTGTGGAGGCCAAATCATTGGGTATATTTAAAGCAGCAGTTGATACTTTCTTGATTAGTAAGCCTGTCAAAGGTTACAGGGAGAAGGGTGGAGGGGTTAAGGGAGATAACAAATCAGTCATGATAGAATGGTAGTTCATACTCGATGGACTGAATGGTGTTCTGCTCCTGTATCATGCAAATCTGTGGAATTTGTTGCTATGGAGGCCAAATCATTTATGTATTTAAGGCAAAGATTGATAAGGTTTTGATTGGTAAGAGGAGAGGGTGGGAGAATGGGACGGAAAAATATCAACCATGGTTGATTGCCAGAGCAGACTCGATGTACCAAATGGCCTAATTCTGCTCTTATGTCTTGTAATCTAATATTGAACCAGACATTCTAAGTTTCGAAGAGTTTAGCTTCCAAAGACCCTACTTACCGTAGATTCCGGATTATAAGCCGCTACTTTTTTCCCACATTTTGAACAGCTTTGAACTCTGCGGCCTATAATCCAGAGCGGCTAATACATGGTTTTTTTTCATGCCGCCTCGTAAACATTTTGCCTCGTAACAGTAGATCAATAAAATTGATGAGTAGTTCACAGAGGTCCAATGAAATTGTACGATAAATCAAGCGCACTTTCACAATTAAATTATTGTAAATCAGTCATTTGTACTCACCCTCATCAACATGGAAAATACTCGAAGAAAAGCAAGACCCTAGCGCGTCAGACCCGATTAGACCCGATCGCGTTACGCAAGCGCGTCAGACCCGATTAGACCCGATCGCGTTACGCAAGCGCGTCAGACTCGAGCGCATCAGACCCGATTAGACCCGATCGCGTTACGCAAGCGCATCAGACTCGAGCGCATTAGACCCGATCGCGTTACGCAAGCGCGTCAGACCCGATTAGACCCGATTGCGTTACGCAAGCGCGTCAGACCCGATTAGACCCGATCGCGTTATGCAAGCGCGTCAGACCCGAGCGAAAACGCTGCTTTTAAGTTAAAGTCGATCAATAACTTTTCCTGGTAGGCTGCAGTATATATATTTTTACCAGTCGCTAGGAGATATTGGAATGTTGTTCGTGCTGTTCAGTAAAAAAGTATATGCAACGTAATTTGTGTTACCGATACGTATGTATATTTAAAAGTAGTGGTGCGGCCTAAAATCCGGTGCGGCCTTTACAATTAAAAAATTGATTTTATTTCTAAAATTAGAGCCTGCGGCTTTTAATCAGGTGCGCTCTGTAGTCCGGAATCTACGGTATTTGTTTTTGTATTTTGTGTGCTTGTGCTCTGTTGGTGTGGATGTGTGCTTGTGCGTGTGAATGAGAGTCTGTGTGGTAGTTGCCTGTCAGGAGCTTCGATTCATTACACTTGCTCTTAAGTGTCACTCCCTCCTCTCCCTACACAGAGGGAATATTCTTAGGGAACACTGTTCAAGAATTTTGCAGTGAATTCCTGATCATTTGTATTGAAACACTAAGTCTTCATAATGAAATGGATGTATTTAAATCATTTACAGAACTTCGTTGGTTCAGAATCAGGTTTAATATCACTGGCATGTGTTGTGAAATATGTTGTTTTTCAGCAGTAGTACATTGCAAAACAAAATACTATAAATTGCAATAATGTACTAAAAATAAATTAAATTAAGTCATGCAAAAAGGAAGCAAAAAAGGTTGTGAGGTTCATTGTCTATTCAGAAATCTGATGGTGGTGGGGAAGAAGCTGTTCCTAAAATGTTCAGCGTGTCTTCAGGCTCTTTATCTCCTCTTTGATGGTAGCAATGAGAAGAAGGCATGTCCTGGCTGGTGGGGGGTCCTGAATGATGGATGCCACTTTTTGAGATATTGCCTTTTGAAGATATCCTTGATGCTGAGGAGGCTAGTGCCCATGATGGAACTGGCTGAGTTTTGCAACTTTCTGCAGCTGTTTCCAATCCTGTGCAGTCACCTCTTCACAGCAGACAGTGATGCAACCAGTTAGAATGCTCTCCACAGTACATCTGTAGAAATTTGCAAGTCTTTGGTTGCATACTAAGTCTCCTCAAACTCCTAATGAAATATAGCCGCTGTCATGCCTTCTTTGTAATTTTATCGATATGTTGGGTCCAGGATAGATCCTCAGAAATGTTGACATCCAGGAATTTGAAACTGCTCACCCTGTCCACTGCTGATCCTTTGATGAGGACTGGTGTGTGTTCCCTCGACTTCCCCTTCCTGAATCCCACAATAAATTCCTTAGTCTTATGTTGAGTGCAAGGTTGTTGTTGCAACACCACCCAACCAGCTGATCTATCTCACTCCTGTTCACCTCCTTGTTACCATCTGAATATCTGTCCATAATGGTTGTGTCATCAGCAAATTTGTAGATGGCATTTGAGCTGTGCCTACCCACGCAGTTGTGGGAGTAGAGAGAGTAGAGCATTGAGCTAAGCATCCTTGAGCAGTGCCAGTATTGATTGTCAGCAGGGAGGAGAGTTTCTTCCCTTTGGTTATATTGACAGAGGTAAGTCTGGGATGTGACCATGCCTGTCATAATGAGAGATAGGGGTCGGGGTGCCTCCTGATTCCCAAGAGAATACTGCATCCTGGGGTCACAAAGATCTCCAAGGGCAGTCATCAAGCCACCTGTTCAAACTAGTGCAATGGGGTTCTCAGCGCCATTTTGTAATGTGTGACACAGGAGTGTTTTTGTTCCTCAACGTAGGCAGCAGCTATGCAGAACTCCTGAAATTACTTCCATAAAGCATGAAAGTTACAATGATTGTGTTTCTAAATTTAACAAACATCATATGCCTGTATATGCAGGGAGAAGTGCTGGAATATATGGACGATCTTCTGGAAGCTTCAGACAGCTGACATGTGCAACAGATCAAAATCCACGGGGAAGGTGAAAAAGTTGCATTACCCTTTTTAATTGCCTCATTATTTCTTCAGTGTTGACCATGACCCTCTGACTTTCTTTCCAAGATGTAACACAGATCTAATGTCTCACACCCCATCCCCTCCCACAACACACATTCCCTCCCTCCACACCACATCCTTGCCCTATTCCCTCCACCCCAACCCTCCTTCCCTATCCTCTCCCCTCCGTCTTCCACCCATTCCGTTCTCAACCACAACCCTGTCTACCCCATCTGCCTGCCTTCACCTCCATACCTTGCACCATACGTTTGACTTGTGAGCCCAGGTCTGGCCAGTGATGCTTTAGTAGTGCGGAAACCAAAGGGCATCATTCCCACTGCCTTCCTCGGAACCACTATGTTGACATAGTGCTCCGTCCTCCTTTTCCCTACTCAGTCTGGGTGATGATTGACAACACTTTTCACACAGTCTGCCTATAATACCTTGAAATGGTATCCTGTGTTTTCTTTCGGCGTAATTAATTGGTTTCACTCAGGGGTGTTGTCCTGGGTCACACTCATGGTCACGTTGTATTTGGTGCTGTAACACTGAGGAGTCACACTACACATCAATTTTGGTCACCAACAGCTACTTATGCTTTTCACCCAGGGAGACCCTTGGGAGTAGGATCACGGTGAAACCTGTTATGGGAATGGGAATCATCAAGTGTCAAAATAGAAGATATTGAAATTTGTCAGAATCTCAAACAGCAAAGGGGAAATCTGCAAGTTATTGGAGCAAGTTTGAAATAGATCTGAAAGAACTGTTGAACGTTGATGTACGGAGAGCTTAAACCTGACTCTTGTTTCATTCGCTGTCTCAAGCTCCTACTAGCTAGCGTACCTCAATGCCAGGGAAAACATTGACTCATTTATTAATATTTGAACATAGACCCTTGATGCCGTTTTAGCAAGTCAGTGTGAAAAACCCAGAACCAATCTTTCACTGCAGCTGCCTGGGCTGGACACTTGGTTGTGAGCCATACCTCAAACAGCAGTTCCTTTTACATGTTTGGCCTGTGGTTTGAATAACCCAGTGAAGCACTCCCTTTAAGTCTTTACACTCACTGAATGATCAATTGTTGCTTTGATAGCCTACATAATCTACAATATTTATAGCTCTGAAGTTGTTTTCTTTAGGAAAATCTAAATCAGATGTCATTGCAAATGATGAGAAGGTGTGTGTTGCTGGGGACACAATGCAAACCTTTGTTGGTCACTTTCAACCTCTTCTACCAAAAATATCCCACAAAGGTTGCCCTGAAATTCTTTCCATGTTTACACCAAGCAGCAAACTGTCTTTTCACATACAACCCAAACGGGCTGAACAAAGAGACACAAGGTATATTTAACTTTTTGGATTTATTTTTGAAAATTAAAAGCATTTTGTCAGATAAAGTTTAACAAAGGTTACTCACTTGCTATTTGAGTAAATTATCTCTTGTGCCCCAACACAATCCCGAATCTCTGCTTGTTAGCCCAGCCAATGCAGAGTGTGCCACAGTATCTTACAGAGAATCCTGGTTTTCATGATTACACAAATGTAACATTATTAATCTTTATACACTACAGCCATTGTGTTCAAAATTTAAAAGATGTTTTAAGAACTGTACAACCAAGTTGGTGCCTTAAGCCTAATAAAAAACATTTTTATCTTGCTTAAAAGATTATATTTATTTATTTCTGTATGCAGCCTCATATAAGCCGACGACACTTTACACATGGAAAAATCATTGCCTTGAAATTTTTCAGAGCAGAGTGTAATGTCATTGAACAAAGATGTGTGTATACAAAATGTAGTGCTGGAAAATCTATCAAAGGCCAGTAAATGTTTCGTGTGGCTGGAATATAGTGGCTTGAAACCCCATCTATCTCCGGCATTCGGTAAGGAAACCTTCACTTAATATGATCCTGTGTGTCAGACACAATGAATGATCTTGTTGCCTTTGGTTTTTGAAGGAAAGATTGATAGTTACTGTGGTGTTAACTAAACCCTGCAAGCCAATTAAATTTCTTGGCTTGTTGCAGGCAGTAGCCACTTTAAGTCACACCCTCCCCCCCCCCCCCCCCCCCCCAACCCTCCCTTTTGCCAGACTCCTACTGTACATGGAATGTCTGAGCTTGTTTCTACCAATCCCTTTACCAAATCAGTGAGGCCGCCCCTACGGAGAGACGCAGACATCTCCTCTCCACCTGTGGTGCAAGTTTGAGTGACCCGCTCACTTTTCTTTTTAAATTTTCCACATATTGAAAGCATACTTCTGTGTAATATTAACTTATTTCTAATAGTGCTTTGAATATTCGATGTGTGCAGTGTTGCAGTGAGATGCCGGCTGTGAATGTCCCTGTGAGTGTGGATCTCCCTTCAAAAACACACTTCCACTTACACTCTCTGCTGCATTTCAATGTGTTGCCTATGCCTGACCTGTCCCTTCCCATTCAGCTCATACACAGATGTTTTCTGGTGCCTGTGCCTGTAGCACCATGTTGCCAAGATAACAGCCAGGGTGAGCAGACCGATCACCGCAACAATCGTGGCGATCATGGGGCCCTGGTGGGAGCTGGGGCAGTTCTCCCCCCTGCAGCTCTCGACTGTCGGCAGCAACTTGGCCTCAGCCCTATCACTGAAATTCCCACTTCTGGTGAAGTGATCAATCGTGTCAAAGGCTGAAAAATCTGTCAGAGTCTGAGCACTTGCTTCAGGTGTGGCTGGACTGTAAAGTGTTGAAACCCCAGCTACTGGTGTAGATACTGCAGCTCTGTCTACAGGGTGCAAATCCTCACTTACTGTTTCTCTGGCGTTTGTGAGAAGCAGAGGGGAGTCAGTAGTAGGATCAGAGAATTTCCACAATTCTTCAGTGACTTGACCCCACAATGTAGTTGTGGGGATCTCACTGTCTCTACTGACACTGATTATTTCAGGTACTGGTGTCTGAACATCTAGGTCCAAGTGCCCTGTTGGTGCAGTCATGAGCCGAGTGTGATGATTGGCGAAGGTGTTGCTTGAAGCACCTGTCCTGATTTCCATATGGTTGGAATGGTCTGTAGTGGCAAGAGCTTCCTCCTGTGTTTCCATGGATCCAATAACCTTACTTTCTTCTGTTTCTGATATAATGGGGTAACCATCCACCTGATGAAGTGACCTGTTCGTCCCAGCCACTGTTTCCTTGCTAATTTTAGTCTCATTCTGCACAATGGATGGTCCAATGGACAAGTCTTCATCTTCTCCCGTTCGGTCTCCCTGATCATTTTCAGCCTTTGCTGCAATTTGATTGTCATTTGCAGGGATTAAAATTCTTGACTCCACATCTGCTTTCCTGGTAGTGGGCTGCTTAACATTTGGGAATTCTGAGGGGAACCAAGGTAGTTGCTTCTGGCTGAGGAAAGAGACTGGTGACTCAGTTGGTTGCATGATTTCTCTGCTGCTTTCTCTTAATGACCTGTCAGCTGCCTCATCTAATCCGTCCTCAGGACCTTCCACATCATCTTCAGCAGGGAGGGCTCGGTCGTGTTTTCCAGTAAGGTCTGAAAATGGCGGTGAGTCTGCATTGGAGAATTTGTCTTCATAGTCAATGTGGCCTTCAGCTTCATCTGTAAAACAAACAGCTTCACTGGATGAGCTTGAATTGAACATTCAATGGTACTTTAATACAATGTGGAAGATTACTGATTTACAGGTCTTAGTTTTTTAGAATTGTCTTTCACAACTGTAGCTAATTCTCAGCCCAAATGCCACTGAAGTTTGTTTGGGGCTTAGATTATGGAGGAAGGTGTTAATTTGCAATGTTGGTTTGGGTCTTTCTTCCTTAGATGATGCCAGGCTTAATGCCCTTAGGTAAAGACCAGAACCTCTCCATCCCAAAGCTCCCACTCTATCACTTTCTCCACTTTTATCCCAAATATCCCTGAGCCTACATCACCCAGCCTATCCTGTACTAGATACAGTCCCTCAACATTCTGGCCTTGCATTACAGGCTTGCTAGAACTGGTGAGGGCAAAGGGGTAGTGATGATACAGGATTGACGTTGGTCTTCCCTGTCCGCGGGGTTAGGGACTAAAGGTAATTAACATTAGCAAAGTGGCATCACTGTCTCGCTGCTCCTGGCTTGATGCCCCCACTCTAGTTCATCCCTGAAGATCCATCTGATGCTGGGAGTGAGGGAGACCATGGATCACTGTAACTGAAGCTGTAACGCCAAGTGAAATAGAACAAAGAATGGTGAAAAGAATCAAGAGATCAGGCAAAAGAGAAGCAGGATTAAAGGTTCAAATCAATGACCTTACAACATCTCTGAGGCTGGGCTACGCAGATGTTTTCAACGAGTGGACAGCTGCAAGGCTGTGGGTCCAGATGGCATCCCAGGGTGAGTGCTCAGGATGTGCACAGCACAACTGGCAGGTGTGTTTACTGATATTTTTAATCTCTCCCTCTTCCAGTGTAGGGTGCCCTCCTGCTTCAAATTATCCACCATTGTCCCTGTACCAAAAAAGACCAAGGTAATATGCCTGAACAACTGGCATCCTGTCATACTCACCTCAAAAATTGCAAATGCTTTGAGAGGCTGGTCAAGGATTACATCTGCAGCTTGCTGCCACCCAAAATGGACCCCCTACACAACCAACTGACAGATGACACAATAGCCACTGCTCTACATTGGGCCCTTACACATCTGGAGAAGAAGGATGTTTATGTGAGAATGCTGTTCTTGGACTACAGTTCAGCATTCAACACCATAGTTCCATCCAGGCACAACAAGAAGCTCAGAGACCTCTGTCTTGACCCTGCCTTGTGCAGCTGGATCCTGGACTTCCTGTCAGATCGCCAGCAGGTTGTAAGAGTGGGCTCCCTCACCTCCAACACTGACTCTCAATACAGGAGCCCCTCAGGGCTGTGTACTGAGTCCCCTCCTTTACTCCCTGTATACCCATGATTGTATCACCACCCACAGCTCCAATCTGCTAATTAAATTTGCCGACGACACTACATTAATTGGCCTTATCTCAAACAATAACAAGGTGGCCTACAGGGAAGAAGTCATCTTTCTGAAACAGTGGTGTCAAGAAAATGACCTCTCCCTCAATGTTGCAAAAACAAAGTAGCTGTTTGTGGATTACAGGAGTAATGGAGACGGGCTAACCCCTATTGACATCAGTGGATCTGGGGTTGAGAGGGTAAACAGCTTCAGGTTCCTCGGCTTCCACATCACCGAGGACCTCACGTGGTCTGTACACACCAGCTGTGGTGAAAAAGGCACAACAGTGCCTCGTTCACCTCGGACGGTTGAGGAAGTTTGGTATGGGCCCCCAAATCCTAAGAACTTTCTACAGGGGCACAATTTAGAGCATCTTGACTGGTTGCATCACTGCCTGGTGTTGGAACTGTACCTCCCTTAATCGCAGCTCTCTGCAGAGAGTGGTGCTGACAGGCCAGCGCATCTGTAGCTGTGAACTTGCCATGATTCAGGACGTTTACAAGGACAGATGTGTAAAAAGGGCCAGTAGGATCATAGGTCACCCCAAGCACAACCTATTCCAGCTGCTACCATCTGGGAAATGGTACCGCAGCATAAAAGCCAGGACCAACAGGCTCCAGACAGCTTCTTCCACCAGGCCATCAGACTGATGAACTCGTGCTGATTTGAGTGTACTCTATATTACATTGACTGTTCTATTTACTACAAATTATTAATTCCTATGATTGCACATTGCACATTTAGATGGAGATGTAATGTAAAGATTTTTACTCCTCATGTATGTGAAGGATGTAAGACATAAAGTCGATTCAATTGAATTCAGTGTGATCCACCTTGGTACATTGTGATATTTGGTAGTACGGCTCTCTGATATATGGAGACAAATGGTGATGGACCATGATACATTGTGTCACACTGATAATCAATGGCACATGATGTTACCCCTTGATATACTGTGATCCATCATAATATACCATGGCACACTGACTCACTGACAAATTATGTTATACCCTGACACACTCTGATCCATTATAATATACCATGGTACACTTTCATACACTGTGGCAGATAGTGAAATATCATAGCACACTGATGTATTGTGATACTACAGCCAAGTGGGGAGGCAACCCATGGATGTTCTAAACCATATATCATTGGTCATCTTGGATGTTAGTGTTTGAGGATCAGTACATCTCTCACCTTTTACACAAGCTTGCACAAACCCATACCACTCTCCACAGCTATTACACAACAAGCTGAAGGCTTTCTCTCCACTGGCCATGATATAGCCCTGTGCACAGATGTACAGCAGCTCATCGCCCATTTCAGTTTCAGTGTAGTCCTGAAGTACAATGTTGGGAAAGGAGGGAGGGTCTCCACAAGGTTTACCTGCAGATAACGTAAGGAGATGATTTTACAAAATTAATGAAATATTCATAGGTCATTTTTATCCCAATGTCAGGTTTCGGCCAAATTTTCTCAAGGAATGTTATCTGCCATGCCTCACTATAAGTGACTACTCTGTAACCTATAGTTTAATCAGTGGTAGTGAAATTCAGACATGCGAGATACCACTGTGAAAATCATAAACCAACATTATAAATGAATTTACCTCAAATGAAGTCATCTGTACAAAGATTACCTATCGTAGGTAGGAACTCATAGAGCTGAGCGTGCTCCTTTCTGGAGTATGGAAATTAGAAATATACTCTATAAACTAATCTTCTCTCTTTGAGTGTTTGCGAGGAATTTATCCTCTCAATGTTCAGCAAATATGTTGTTTTGTCTCACATTTTATTTCTGGCAGTAAGTCCCTTCCTCAAATGACATCATTCTCAGTGGAATAGCAAACTTCATTTGCAGTGAAATGTTCAGCTTCACTGATCTGAAAATTGAAGTTTTTACTTAGTGACAAAACAGTCAGCTTTTACAAACCCTGGTTCCCAGAAACCGATGCTTAAAGAGCCAACAGTCAATAGTTTTGTTAAGTGAGATTTACAGGTTGTCACTACCTCAAATACAGCTTCACACATGTTGGCTTTACATTTCTGCCCATGGTGACAGTTATCAGATTCCCAGCCTCAGGATCACTCCAGGCTGCACCTGATCACTGCCAGATCTCAGTTTGATGCTCACTACTGCTGAATTACGGGAGGTCACCCAAACCTCAAACAATGAAAGCCAAATTCCTGTACTTTTCTTTCACTTCACATAATGGGAATGGGAATTCTACATTACAGATTTCCCTGAGATGTCCTAATGGCTCCCTGCTACTCAGCTTCCCAGTTACCTAGTGATGGGCCTGTAAGGTTTTTGTGATGCCCTCACACAAGGAATCCTGCAGGTATTGATCTTTAACAGCCCGTGCAGGAATACTCACCTACCTCCTCCCATTGTTTCACCATTTGTAACTTGTTGGCATCACTCTCAGTGTCTGGAAGAATGCTGCTTGAACAGCAGAATGGCCCTTCTTGAACAGTCTGGAATGATTGCACTTGCTTTGTTGCACAGTAAAATTGACACAACTTGCAAAACGTAAATCAGTGTTAGACAGTTAAACCTGAAGTGTAGATGTGCGCCTCACTGATAATTATCAGTCTTTGTGTGACTGCAGCAGCAGAGTGACCCCCAGTACTAGTCTAACACACTGCAAATAGGCAAACAAATTTCTCTGCCAAAATTTCTACCAATAAGTTATTTTCTTTTTATTTCTTTTCTGTATTGAAATTTTATCTCTGATGAAGTATTGGGTGTGAATTTTGTGTATACTATTCCCTCACTTTAATAAAGCAATACACCAGTGATCTGAGACATTTTCCAATTCACTGGCAACAGGAGACCTTGGGACATCATTGTGAGAACAATTTCAAACAAGCAAATTGAGAAGTTCAGCACAATACAGCACAAAGTTAACCATTTGTTCGGCACCCATTCACTGGTCTGAGTGTTTATTTTCTCCGCCAGTACATCATGTTGGCAATGTGTACCAACTTCAGTCAATCACCTCCCAAACATCAGCAGCACTTTCCAAAGTTGTGATCTTGAACACCAGGAGGGACAAGAGCAAAAGGTGTATGAGGGCATTCCCCCTATTAGTTCACCTCCTAGGTGCACACCATTTTCACTTGGATATGTGTCCCAGGTATGCTCTGTATTTATTAGATCTGGCGCGTTGTGTTGGCGCGTGGCCTAGTGGGCAAGGCATCAGACTAGTAACCTGAAGGTCACTGGTTTGAGCCTCAGCTGAGGCAGCATGTTTGTGTCCTTGAGAAAGGCACTTAACAACATATTGCTCTGCGACGTCACCGGTGCCAAGCTGCTTGGGTCCTAGTGCCCTTCCCTTGGACAACATCGGTGGCGTGGAGAGGGGAAGGCCTGCAGCTTGGGCAACTGCCTGTCTCCCATACAACCCTGCCCAGGCCTGCACCCTGGAAACTCCAGGCGCAGATCCATGGTCTCTCGAGAATGACAGATGCCACTTTTTTTTATTAGATCTGGACATCGCTGCATCCAGGTCCATGCAAACAACCATTTTCATAAATTCTCCAGCTCTGATCCAACAAAACCTATAATTTTCAGAATGAAATCGCCAACAAATTCCCAGCTTTAATGGCCTTTGGAGTGACGGAGTTCTCCACCATGTGTGATCATTGCTTCTGATTTCACAGACAAACAGCCTGGCTCTAAACTTATCATATACCCACCACTCTGCTGCAAAACCCAACCCCTACCAACATTCCTTCCTGAGATGAAATGCCTCAACTGTCCTGCTGTCTGTAATGAACTTTGTCTCATCTGTATTCTGAAATCTTATCCACAGAGGCCTTGAATATATTTTGGCATTCTGTAGCCTCCCACCATTGAACAATAGTCTCCGTTCTTTCTTCTCTACCTACCATATCAAACCTTTTAGCATTAAAGCATCTTAATTGAACTCAGCAAGTTTGTATCACCTGCCCTTCCTTTTTAACCCTGAAGTCCACTGACTCTGTGCTGTTTGTTATGGAGGTTAATTGTTTCTCCTAAGACCCAGTCCCATATCAGCAGGGACTCCATACAACCTTCCACAGCACTAAACTGAATCCCTGTTGGTTTAACTGAAAAGTATCAGTAAGGCACATTTGAAGTAAAAGTGAGATCTAGTTCATTTACAGAAAACATTTTAGTTAATGGAATTAATTTCTAAACCCTAATATTTTCCACTAAAGCCTCACATGGCAGCTCAAGTAGACACTTGCTCTCAGATTTTGTCTTATTTCTAACCAGCCCTAGGCTTGTCAGCCTTGAGGTCTGAGAGCACAGAAGTTCTACCTCAATCCTAGTACAGCACAAGTGCTGGTAGCTCAGAACTGCCTGGATTCATTTGTAGTGCTCTGTGTTCCCCCTGTCCATTTCAATTTAAACACCCTCATCAAAGTAACTGACATGCACATCATTTCTATTAACACAATGATTCAAAATATCCCCTGGAAATATAGAAGCTGTTCCCAATTAAATGTAGCACTAACCTTTGTCTTTAATGCAGAAGGCATCATATTGACCGCCTGAAGAAGCTGGTTCAGTTTTCACACGGATACTTTGGGTTTCTTGTTGAACAAAGCCCATGTTACTGCACATAATTGTCCTGAGTGAAACAGAATGACATTTCATCAGTGATCTGGTCCATTTTGAAATGGAAAATGAGCACTGACTTGCATTAAAATATACATATATATATATATAGTTTATTTTAAAGTTGTCTTTGACAGGCCCCATGCAACTAAGAAGTGACTTGGTACAGTAGCAGTTAGCGTAATGCTATTGCAGTACCAGTGATCCAGGTTCAATTCCAGTCTCTGTCTATAAGGAGTTTGTATGTTCTCCCCATAGCCATGCGGATTTCCTCCACTTGCTCTGGTTTCTTCCCGCATTCCGAAGATGTAAGGGTTTGTAGGTTAATTGGTCACATGGGTGTAATTAGGCAGTGTGGGCTCGTTAGACCAGAAGGGCCTGTTACTGTGTTGTATCTGTAAATAAAAAATAAATAAAAATAAACTTCAACTAATTCCTCACCTTCCCACATCCCAAAGCCATCCTAGTGGCTGCTGTAAAATGTTATTGGTGTAGGTAGGTGGCAACAGAGTCAAAGAGAAGGTGAGGGACATGTGGGAGAGATACAGGGAAGCAAGGTAGGAATAGTACTACACACAAAATGCTGGAGGAACTCAGCAGGCCAAGTGGCATCTATGGAAAACAGTAAACAGTTGACATTTCAGGTGGAGACCCTTCATCAGAACCTTTCCATTCTCCATCATGCACTACAGCAGAGAATCCCAGATATCCATCAGTCTGCATGTACGAGATGAGTCGAGGGACTTTCTTTCTGGGTTAAGGGGCATGACTTTCCAGAGATGAATACGGAAAGTCCTTGAAGTTCACTGTTCCAAAATTGTTTTGTTGTCTTCAGATTTCTCAGGACTTGTCAGATATAAGAATAATTTTTCCAGCTTATTCCTGCTCCTGCATAACCACAACCACTT
Source organism: Hemitrygon akajei (assembly GCF_048418815.1). NCBI lineage: Eukaryota > Metazoa > Chordata > Chondrichthyes > Myliobatiformes > Dasyatidae > Hemitrygon > Hemitrygon akajei. Next base: position 109,591,700 of record NC_133124.1, on the reverse strand, counting down.
GGCTGCCAGTCCCACCACCAATGGATAGACCCTCATCTTGACTGTCCATGTTCTTTGCTAACCTCATGGTGAGCAGTTACCATCCCAGCATCTCCAAGCCCCTGGTGATGCTCTAGTTCAGCTGTTTGTATTTTTCATTCCTTGTTGATTTTCTTCCCAAGAAACTATTCAGCTATTCAGTCTGACTGGACCTGACACAACTGGCAGGAGTGAAGGGCCATCAGATTTATTCACTGCCACTCTCGAACTTTCACTACACAATCCAGTTCAAAATCTGGGATTGTTTCCATGGAACGAACAAGCAACAATGTTTCTTTTGGCAGAAACGTACGTCACAAGAGAACTGAAGTTATTTCTAAAAGAAGCAAAGGCAAGTTGAAGAGACGTAAAATGTGACTGAGATGAGAATCAGCTTGGCCCCTGAGAACAAAGGCACTTCATCCATCGTAGAATGAGACTGGCTGACCAGAGATGGGTCAGACTGGATGCACTCACACACAGCCCAGAATCACTTATAGCCTGACAAAAACATATTGTCAGGTAGCCAGGTAATAACTGAAATGCTTTCAAAATATTGGGGCTGAGAAGTTAGATATTCCTTCAGTCATCTTCTACATCTGCTTTCCTGGAGTCTTTCAATGCTTGACAGGTATAGAAAATGTCCAATCAGCTTTAGAGCCTTGAGAAGATCTTTCCAGCCATAGCAGAATAAAAAGTCACCGTTTTATTTTTCACTAAAGATAGTCAATTAAGCACAAGTTAACAAAAATAAAATAATAATTTTGGCAAGGCAAGCACACAACCTGTGATAAATAATGCAAACTACAATTATGCTCTGTTTTGAATTTGATTCCATTTTATACTGATACTACTACTGGGAGAACAAAATTGTTTACATCCAATACTCTAGCAATTAAATGTTCCATTACTTAAATAACACGTCTGGACTGAAGACATAATGATTGACATGTTACAGGAATATATGAGATGGAACTAACATGTCAGTGAGTCACTTTAACAGTCACAAGATCAATAAAATGTCAGTGTTGTTTTATGCTTCAGAATATCTTCAGATGGCATCTAAATACTAATGAGCAAATTGACACTTCTCTGATGAACTGTTGAGTGTTGACTCATTGAAACACATTGGGCTGAGACTGAATTTCAAGCAGCTCCTTTCTCCCTTTCAGCACTTACTAATCCACAACTGGTCAGCTTTGTAATGTGAACAATGATACAGTGTCTCTTCAATTAACTCTGCTTCCTCACACCTCAGCCAGCACATGGTTACAGCACATATTCGTTCTTATGCATAGTTCACACACTGGGAAATTATCAGGCCTCATTACTGGTGGTGCATTAATGCAACCACCTCATGCACTGCTATGCATTAATGTACGCCCATCGCACATCACCGCTGCTTTATTTGCTGAGGAGTTGTGAATGGAATTGAAGACTGTGTAATCATCAGTGGGCATCCCATTTTTGACTGTCTGATTGACGAAGTGGCTGAAAATGGATGGGCTGAGGAGTGTGCTCTGGGGAACTTGTACAGTAAACTCCTGCAACTGTCATGACCTTTGATGATCATTAATTTTACCAGGGCTCCTTGATGCCACACTTGTTTAAATGTTGCTTAAAAGGCTGTCACTCTCCACTCAACTCTGAAACTCAGATCTTTGGTTACCATTTGGAACAAGGTTGTGATGAGGTCTGGATACTAGTGAGCAAATGCTGCTTGATATCACTGTCCATTACACTTTCCATCACTGCTGATGATAAAATAGACTGATTGGGTTGTTCAGATTTTTTAATGTGAACAGAATATTTCTTTGCAACTTTCCATGTTGTTAGATAAATAAGCATACAGGAACAATTTGGACAGAGGTGCAGCTAGTTCTGGTGCACCTGTGATGTCATATGTTCACATAGCTTTTGCTGTATCCAGTGTTCTGAGCTGCTTGCTGACATTACTTGGTAACTGGAATTGGCTGAAGTCTGTTTGTTATGATGCTGGGATCTCAGGAGGAAGCCAAAATCATGTGACTCTTGACTTTACATGAACAAATCGGTGATGGATGGACTGAAGCTCTTCAGAGACCACACGTCCAAGCCCTTGGATTCCCCACAATCCTTGTCCCATTGACTGGATGTGACCTAGCTCTTTCTCCACTCCTGGTCACTCCCCACCCACTTCCGACTAAACCTTTGAAACAAGTGTTATTTGGGGTCAAGGTAACTGATCTGAAAGTTGGAGATCTTACCCGATCTGGTTGCCTGCGATCCAGCCAGTGGTACATTCCATGAACGCACACTCCTCCACAGCTCTCTGCAGCTCTTCGGCCGTGGCCAGATGTGCTCCCTGTTCCATGCACAAGCCCTCGGCTGTAGACACGTCCCACTGCATGTTCTCATCCCTTGCATGGAGCACAAACATTCTCCCTGTGACACAAGAAATGCGAAGTTATGTCCCTTTACACATCCATGACTTTACTGAGATTAGTTCCCAAGTTCCAACCCCAACCCTTCTGTTCAAATTCAAACCTCTTTCTAACTGCAACCCCTCTGTTCAGCACCAGCCTTCTTCCTAGCTCCAACATCTTAGTCCAGCTCCAGCCCCTCTGCCCATCTCCAACTCTCTGTGTAGTTCCAACCCCGTCTTCTGAGCTCCAACCCTTTACCCAACACTGACCCTTCTGACCTTTTCCAAGCTCTCTCTATAAATCCCAGTTCTCTCTCTTCATTCACAAGAAGCTTTGCCATTGGCTTGTTCCATTGCTTTAGAAGAACATAAGATGTTCAAAATAAAAGCAGTGATGGGTTAAGGTCAAGTGACTCCTATTCCTAATCTCAGTCAGGAGCTGAAGTCCTATGAAGTGACTCGTGTTCCTTTCTGATCCTCAGTCAGGCATCACTTTTCCTCACGGTCATTCTGCGTGAAAATTTCCAAGGAAAGGGAGCCAGAAACTAGAGGGCACGAGGGGAAGACAAGACTTAGTTCAAGTTTATTGTTGTGGGCATACATGCCTATGGTAAAAAATGCCATGAAAATTAACTCTAAAAGGTTCTTGATGGGCAACTTTGTCAAGCAGTGGGTAGTGCGTACATGGAACGAGCTCCCAGAGGTAGTAGTTAAAATATGTACATTAACAATATTTAAAAAGCTCTTAGACAGCTACATAGATAGGAAAGGTTTGGAGGGATCTGGGATAAATGTGGGCAAATGGGACTAGCATAGTTGGGCATATCAGTCAGCATGAACAAGTTGGGGAAAAGGTTGTTTCCATGCTGCGTTTCTACTCTCACGTCTCTGTCTTCCTGCTGCGAAGATATTTCGTTTTGGAAAACTGACATTGCAGCCAAGAACAAATCATTGGCCCAACTGTCTACAGGGTGGATTCGTCCCCATGCAGTGTCCCGGTCCTCCTGCTCATCCTCATTATGTTCCTCTCTGATTTTAGCACCTTTTCACGGTTTGCGTGTCTGACTCAGCAACCAGTGGGCCAATCAAAATGTAATCATCAAATAATCGTGTTTGCTTTTACAATTTTTATTCATTAAAAAAAGATATTTTCAGCCATTATCTAATTTTGTGATTCAGAGGTTCGGTCCTACAGTGTATTAGTTCAGGACGTTTACTGCAGTCCCCGCAGCCCGGAGAGCACGGCAGTGCTCTGCTGCGCTGTTGGACAAGGGGCTACAGCACGGCCTTGTGTGGCCTCTCAGGCCCACATAAAGCGACTTCCCGCCGCACTTTTCAGATTAAATTAAGCCCCACAACACCAGAACACAAGTGCTCAGATCACAGAAAAATAGTACACATCAGTGACCCTTTGGCCATGAAAGATGCCGAAAATCCTTTTAGTTCACTGGCAAAGCTTATCCCTCGCCTGTAATTTTGTAATTTACAAAAGGTCCAAAATAACACCGTGACAAGGAGTTAACAGCACAGTAGAATGCCATGCACACGGAATGGACTAAATCAAACTCGGTGGTGATACGAGTCACCAACAGGTTAGAGATCTCCAAGTTCTTTATTAAATTTGCTTTTTTTCCTAATTAAGGAATACCCGGAACTTAGTATAATTTAAGTCTATTCTGACCAGAAAGATTTGAAATTTATCCCTACCTTGTTCTGATTTGTGACAAAAGTTTGCCTTAAAACACAAACATGATCTGAAAGACCTGTCTACACATTCTGGGAATAAAAGATTAAGTTATGGGTTCAGGGCAGTCCCCCAGGTCTGGAAGCCCCTGACAAAGGACTAGGACTAGCTGAACGTTGTGCTGTGTGGATGAGATGACAGGGAAGAGATAGGGGAACGGTGAGATCAGAAAGGACAGCTCACGGCTGACGTCAGGAAACTCCTTAGTTCTAGGGTAGAAGGATGTTAAAATCCGGGCGGGGGAGGGGTGGGGGGTACTCAAATGAAAGAGCAGACTGGGGAATTGCTGATGGGCGAGAACTAGGCTTGGATTTAAGGGGATCCCTTCACAGGCCAGGGCTCGGGAATGACGGTACAGTCTTAAAAGCAGGAAAGGCGGTGGGGTTTCCGAGGTCTGGGCGATATGCGTCCTAGGATTTGAATTGTCAACATCAGCAGGAATCGAAGAGGATGTTCAGGGGCTGGTGAAATACTCCGGGACTGTTTGTAGGGAGAGAAGCAGAGACAGCAGGGTCAGCACTGTATCTGTAGCTTTGTGTTTGTTTCCCGGTTGGATTTTATCCAAGGAATGGATATTGGGATGAATATAACGATGTTGGGAAATAGGAGAAACGGCCGTTACTCGGGGGTGGGGTGGGGGGGGGGGGTTGGCTGTGAAAGCACGTTGAATTTCTTTCCTGCGACGGTTGTACCGCCAACACTGCCCATGAGTGTGACGACCGGTTTCCGGACCCCATAAACCGTTCACTCCCGGAGAGGTGACGGAACAGAAGCAGTCTGAACCATTGGGGTTCTGGGTCGAGAACCTGTTTCCAGCGAGTGAAAGACACCGAGTCAAAAGAGCGGCCGGCGAGCCGGCGGGGAGAGGAGGCAAAGGATCCACGGCGACTTACGGGCTCTCAGTACCTGTGCAGCGATAACCGATCTGACTGACCCACCCCACGGCCAAGCTCCCACTCCCCAGACACTGCTGAGTGCCATGTCATTTGTCAGCATGCAGCGAGTTAGCTGCTCACAAACGCACTGTGCTCGATAAAGGCGCGGACTGACCGTGCGCTCGGACCCTGGCGCCGCAGACGAGGAGAAAACAGACCACAGTAAGCGAGGGAGAGTGCGAGCGTGGAGCCATCGACGAGAGCCCGGCGGGCAGAGAGCAAGTCCCGGTCACACTCGGCAGGCGGGCGGCGAGAGACGGAGTGCGGGTGGGGCGGGGAGGCTGCTTTATCCACAGGAACTGCTGTGAAAACTCGCACCAGCGCGTCAACAAACAGGCAGCGCGGGAGGTGCAGAGGGCAGAGAACCCACCGGAGCCGCAACCGAGACCCTTCGTCTAGGCAAACCCGTCCCGTCCACGGCTCTCTCTATCCAGACAGATCCCCATCCGCAACCGTCTACCTTCCCAACTCATGAAACCTGGAGATTGCAGGAATATGATGGCAGTTACATTTTTGCAGCACCCCGACGGGGGCAGGGAGCCAGGAAACAATCCTTGTAAAGTGAAACCGGACCCAGTTGTCTAAGGTTGGGTTGTTTTGAGCTCTTTGCTTCTGATAAACCGGTAAAGACTTCCACTCGAGGTTATCAGTTATGCTTTCATCAATATTTAACAAAAAGCGCGACCCGGACATCTCCATCCAGTTGTAACTCCCAGCCTCCTCGCAATCATACAGAGATTTACAGCCAAAATTAATAAACGTGTTTATGAATTATTACATTTGCGTTCGGGGTTGAATTGTGCCTGAGCGTGATGTGATCCTAATCGGACCGGGTTTAAAATCAGGCACAGATAGTTCATAACCCACTGATATTCTCTGATTTAAATATATCGAATGATCCGGGCTCCACTACCCTCAGAGGAAAAGAACTTCTTAAATTTACTATCGTTTAAGAGAGGGAGAGAGAGAGAATTCTACAGAACTCAATTTTAAGTGGCCGTTCCCTTCCGTTGTAACTTTTGGCGCTTTGTGACTCTCCTGCTAGCGGCAACACCTAAGCATTTGCCCCATCGATCTCCCTTGGATCTTACATGGTTGAATAAGGCCACCCTTCATTCTCCAAGGAACAGAGACCCGAACTGTTTAGTCTTTCTTGGTAGGACACGCCTGGTGAACCTCCAGTGGATGTCCTACAATGTGTCTATGTTTTCTTAGGTAAAGGAACCAAATCCGTACGCATTACTCCAGGTGAGGTATCACCAACACCATATACAGTACAACAAACCCTCCATGTTTTTAAGCGCTAGGCGCTATTAATTTACCTATATCTGCAGTGTCCTCCACGGTGAAAGCTGATGCAAAAATTAATTTAACATATCTGTATTTGTCAATAACATGAACTTCTAAACAAGAACCTATTTATATAGATTCTTGTTTTAAAATTCACCAACCTCATTTCCAAAACGTCCAGCCACCTTCTAAATACGTGTATATCCCACACTCATGTGAACCACCTCCTTCCTATTTATATAGCAAATCTAATCCCTGTTTGTTTTGAAATTGCATGCATGTTTTTCCTCTCAAAATCAAATTTCTCCTTTCCTGTGAACTTTTAAAGCTCGTTGCTACTGAATCCAAAAAAGTCCCAATCCTCTGGCCCACCACCTGGGGAAGAAGGGGAAATTGTTGGTAACAAATTTGTTTTCTCGTGGAAATTTCGATGAACATTTAGACTTCCAGAGGGCGTTTGCCAAGGTGACTCACAAAAGATTAATTCACAAGAGTTCATGATGGAAGTAATATATTGGCATTGATAAGAGACTGACGCAAAGGCAGGAAGCAGCGAATAGGGTGACAAGGATGGGGTCTCTGATACAGAATATCAGGATCAGAGTATCAAGGGAAAGGTATCATGGACAGGATTACAGGGAAAGGATATTAGTTTTGCATTAGGGTATCAGAGACATTGTGTTAGGGGCAGGTTATTAGAGACAACGTGTCAAGAATAGGGTACCAAGGACAAATACTGGCATTTGTTAACTACTATTATGAACAATATTGGGATGCCTCAGTATACAGAGAATATTACAGCGTTGGCAGTCACGTGACATTCATTTACTAGGATACTCCCTTTAGAGAAACAGATCTAAGAGGAGATATGCATTGGAACCGGATTCTTTCTCACAGGAAGTACATTAATCAAGGTGCTTCATTGTTGGAGAATGGTCATCCCCTCTGCTGAGATATTAACGTCAGCGAGCCTTTAACATAAAATTCTTACCTGAGTGGTGGAAGGAGGGGCGACATGGGGATTGTATTTACGAAAGAATTCTACACACTCAGGAATATTGATGCACTGAATTTATTATTTAGAGAGAGTGGTTGAGGCAGAGACTGTTGTATCTGTAGATGGAAAATAGGATTAACAGCTGACGCCAAAGTAGTTACAAGGCCACAAGGAGAGTGTCGGGCAGAGGGGCAGCCTATGACGATAGCACCTTCCACAGTGATCTAAATATGGAGCTATACTAAGGATTTCCACGATGAACTGTGAAAATTCTGTCATCCAAATTTTGCATCTGCTATTCTGACCATGCTGAATGTAATGATGACTTTCTTTACAGAATATTTCTGCTGAGATTTATTTAACTACTGATATGATTAATTCCTTCTCTCTGTACCCACTTGTTGCATGACTTGCGCACGAAGTAAAGGAGGTAAAGGCAAAGGAACCATTAGGAGGTAGTGACCATAATATGATATGTTTTAACCTACAATTTGAGAAGGAGAAGGGAAAATCAGATGTGTCAGTATTACAGTTGAACAAAGGGAACTATGGAGCTTTGAGGGAAGAGCTGGCCAAAGTTCAATGGAACAATACCCTAGCAGGGAAGACAGTGGAACAACAATGGCAGGTATTTCTGAGAATAATGCAGAAGGTGCAGGATCGGTTCATTCCAAAGAGGAAGAAAGATCCTAAGGGGAGTAAGGGGCGGCCGTGGCTGACGAGAGAAGTAAAGGGCAGTATAAAAATAAAAGAGAAGTATAACATAGCAAAGATGAGCGGGAAACCAAAGGACTGGGAAGCTTTTAAAGAGCAACAGAAGATAACAAAAAAGGCAATATGCCAAGAAAAAATGAGGTACGAAGGTAAACTAGCCAAGAATATAAAGGAGGATAGTAAAAGCTTCTTTAGGTATGTGAATAGCAAAAAAATAGTTAAGACCACAATTGGACCATTGAAGATAGAAACGGGTGAATTTATTATGGGGAACAAGGAAATGGCAGATGAGTTGAACAAGTACTTTGGATCTGTCTTCACTAGGGAAGACACAAACAATCTCCCAGATGTAATAGTGGTCAAAGGAACTAGGGTAAAGGATGAACTGAAGGAAATTTATATTAGGCAAGAAATGGTGTTGGATAGACTGTTGAGTCTGAAGGCTGATAAGTCCCCGGGACCTGATGGTCTGCATCCCAGGGTACTTAAAGAGGTGGCTCTAGAAATCGTGGATGCATTGGTAATCATTTTCCAATGTTCTATAGATTCAGGAGCAGTTCCTGCTGACTGGAGGGTGGCTAATGTTGTCCCACTTTTCAAGAAAGGAGGGAGAGAGAAAACAGGGAATTATAGACTGGTTAGCCTGACGTCAGTGGTGGGAAAGATGCTGGAGTCAATTATAAAAGAGGAAATTATGACACATTTGGATAGCAGTAGAGGGATCAGTGCGAGTCAGCATGGATTTATGAAGGGAAAATCATGCTTGACTAATCTTCTGGAGTTTTTTTGAGGATGTAACTATGAAAATGGACAAGGGAGAGCCAGTGGATGTAGTGTACCTGGACTTCCAGAAAGCTTTTGATAAAGTCCCACATAGGAGGTTAGTGGGCAAAATTAGGGCACATGGTATTGGGGGCAGAGTACTGACATGGTTTGAAAATTGGCTGGCTGACAGGAAACAAAGAATAGCGATTAATGGGTCCCTTTCGGAATGGCAGGCTGTGACCAGTGGGGTACCGCAAGGTTCGGTGCTGGGACCGCAGCTGTTTACAATATACATTCATGATTTAGATGAAGGGATTAAATGTAACATTAGCAAATTTGCTGATGACACAAAGCTGGGTGGCAGTGTGAAATGTCAGGAAGATGTTATGAGAATGCAGGGTGACTTGGACAGGTTGGGTGAGTGGGCAAATGTATGGCAGATGCAGTTTAATGTGGATAAATGTGAGGTTATCCACTTTGGTGGCAAGAACAGGAAAGCAGATTACTATCTAAATGGAGTCATTAGGAAAAGGGGAAGTACAACGAGATCTAGGTGTTCTTATACATCAGTCAATGAAAGCAAGCATGCAGGTACAGCAGGCAGTGAAGAAAGCTAATGGCATGTTGGCCTTTATAACAAGAGGAATTGAGTATAGGAGTAAAGAGGTCCTTCTGCAGCTGTACAGGGCCCTGGTGAGACCCCACCTGGAGTATTGTGTGCAGTTTTGGTGTCCAAATTTGAGGAAGGACATTCTTGCTATTGAGGGAGTGCAGCGTAGGTTCACAAGGTTAATTCCTGGAATGGCGGGACTGTCATATGTTGAAAGATTGGAGCGACTGGGCTTGTATACACTGGAATTTAGAAGGATGAGAGGGGATCTGATTGAGACATATAAGATTATTAAGGGATTGGACACACTGGAGGCAGGAAGCATGTTCCCGCTGCTAGATGAGTCCAGAACTAGAGGCCACAGTTTAAGAATAAGGGGTAGGCCATTTAGAACTGAGATGCGGAAAAACTTTTTCACCCAGAGAGTGGTGGATATGTGGAATGCTCTGCCCCAGAAGGCAAGTCTCTGGATGCATTCAAGAGAGAGTTAGATAGAGCTCTTATAGATAGTGGGGTCAAGGGATATGGGGAGAGGGCAGGAACGGGGTACTGATTGTGTATGATCAGCCATGATCACAGTGAATGGTGGTGCTGGTTTGAAGGGCCAAATGGCCTACTCCTGCACCTATTGTCTATTGTCTATTGAAGTCTTAAGCAACGCACACAACTTGCTGGAGGAACTCAGCAGGCCAGGCAGTGTGTTGCTCGGATTTCTAGCATCTGCAGATTTTCTCTTGTGCATGAAGTCATGTTTTGTTCTCAGGGCACTTGTCTCAGTATCTCCTTGTGCTGATAGGAGGGGTCTTGCTGTTCTGCGTCACTCAGTAAGATGGATCCTGATGGAGTTACTGCACACTTCACTTCCAAATCCTAACATCCACTCAAACAGTCCTCACCCCTGTGGAAATGAAGTCATATGTGAAATTTTAATTATTGATAGTGACCAATTGACACTGTGTCCCTGAACTAAATTTGAAGATTTTCTGCATTATGATTTGAACAATGAATATACCAATGATCTCCGGTACTTCTCAAACAGACCCTAAGGATCAAGAATATCTCACTTACACTCTAGTTTTGTGGGTTTTGACGTGGGATGTGCGAATTCTGTCACGGATGATGTGGGAGGTGACTGAATGGGCAGGCAGGTGGGTAGATACTGAAGTCGATTTCTTCTACTGCTTACATGGAGTCTCTGAGTACAAACAGAACACAGCCCTAAGGTATGGTGCTGCTGCAAGTACGTTTTTCATTGCACCTGTGCAATTGACAATAAACTCGACTTGAACTCACTCAGAGAGCGGGGAGAGTATGGAATGAACGTCAATCAGAGTGGTGAGAGTGTGGAATGTACGTCAGTCAGGGAATGGTGAGAGTGTGGAATGAACATCTCTTAGAGAGTGGTGAGAGTGTGGAAAGTACGTCAGTCAGGGAATGGTGAGAGTGTGGAATGAACGCATTCAATGTGGTGAGAGTGTGGAAACATTCCCTGTTTTTGCAGGGAAATGTACTATGGACATGTGGTCAATGTTTAGGGATCTCTTGCAGGATGTTAGGGATAAATTTGTCCCGGTGAGGAAGATGAAGAATGGTAGGGTGAAGGAACCATGGGCGACGAGGTGGAAAATCTAGTCAGGTGGAAGAAGGCAGCATACATGAGGTTTAGGAAACAAGGATCAGATGGGGCTATTGAGGAATATAGTGTAGCAAAAAAGGATCTTAAGAAGGGGCTGAGGAAAGCAAGAAGGGGGCATGAGAAGGCCTTGGCAAGTAGGGTAAAGGAAAACCCCAAGGCATTCTTCAATATGTGAAGAACAAAAGGATGACAGGAGTGAAGGTAGGACCGATTAGAGATAAAAGTGGGAAGATGTGCCTGGAGGCTGTGGAAGTGAGCGAAGTCCTCAATGAATACTTCTCTTCGGTATTCACCATTGAGAGGGAACTTGATGATGGTGAGGACAATAGGAGTGAGGTTGAAGTTCTGAAGCATGTTGAAATTAAGGGAGAGGAGGAGTTGGAGTTGTTAAAATACATTAGGACGGATAAGTCCCCGGGGCCTGATGGAATATTCCCAGGCTGCTCCACGAGGCGAGGGAAGAGATTGCTGAGCCTCTGGCTAGGATCTTTATGTCCTTGTTGTCCACAAGAATGGTACTGGTGGATTGGAGGAAGGTGAATGTTGTCCCTTTGTTCAAAAAAGGTAGTAGGGATAGTTTGGGTAATTATAGACCAGTGAGCTTTACACCTGTGGTGGGAAAGCTGTTGGAAAAGATTCATAGAGATAAGATCTATGGGCACTGAGAGAATCATGGTCTGATCAGGGACAGTTAGCATGGCTTTGTTAAGGGCAGATCATGTCTAACAAGCCTGTTAGAGTTCTTTGAAGAGGTGACCAGGTATATAGATGAGGGTAGTGCAGTGGATGTGATCTACATGGATTTTAGTAAGGCATTTGACAAGGTTCCACACAGTAGGCTTATTCAGAAAGTCAGAAGGCATGAGATCCAGGGAAGTTTGGCCAGGTGGATTCAGAACTGGCTTGCCTGCAGAAAGCAGAGGGTCATGGTAGAGGGAGTACATTCGGATTGGAGGGTTGTGACTAGTGGTGTCCCACAAGGATCGGTTCTGGGACCCCTACTTTTCGTGATCTTTATTAATGACCTGGATGTGGGGGTGGAAGTGTGAGTTGGCAAGTTTGCAGACGACACAAAGGTTGGTGGTGTTGTAGATAGTGTAGAGGATTGTCGAAGATTGCAGAGAGACATTGACAGGATGCAGGAGTGGGATGAGAAGTGGCAGATGGAGTTCAACCCGGAGAAGTGTGAGGTGGTACACTTTGGAAGGACAAACTCCAAGGCAGAGTACAAAGTAAATGGCAGGATATTTGGTAGTGTGGAGGAGCAGAGGGATCTGTGGGTATATGTCCATAGATCTCTGTAAGTTGCCTCACAGGTAAATAGGGGAGTTAAGAAAGCTTATAGGGGTTAGCTTTTATAAGTCGAGGGATAGAGTTTAAGAGTCATGAGGTAATGATGCAGCAATATAAAACTCTGGTTAGGCCACACTTGGAGTACTGTGTCCAGTTCTGGTCACCTCACTATAGGAAGGATGTGGAAGCATTGGAAAGGGTACAGGGGAGATTTACCAGGATGCTGCCTGGTTTAGAGAGTATGCATTATTATCAGAGATTAGGGGAGCTAGGGCTTTACTCTTTGGAGAGAAGGATAATGAGAGGAGACATGATAGAGGTGTACAAGATATTAAGAGGAATAGATAGAGTGGACAGCCAGCGCCTCTTCCCCAGGGCACCACTGCTTAACACAACAGGACATGGCTTTAAGGTAAGGGGTGGAAAGTTCACGGGGGATATTAGAGGAAGGTTTTTCATTCAGAGAGTGGTTGGTGCATGGAATTCACTGCCTATGTCTGTGGTGGAGGCAGATACACTAGTGAAATTTAAGAGACTACTAGACAGGTATATGGAGGAATTTAAGGTGGGGGGATATACGGTAGTCAGGGTTTAAGGGTCAGCACAACATTGTGGGCTGAAGGGCCTATACTGTGCTATACTATTCTATGTTCTATGTTCTTCCAGGTGATCCAATTTCACATTTCAGGGGCTACTAAATTGCCATTAATGTAGATGAGTGACAGGAAAAACTGGGCTGTTTTGATCTCATGAGACAAAATAGGTACAAGGAAGTAAGTCAATGAATGCAACTGTTAGGATATATTTGATAGATCAAATGGCCTCTTTCTATGTTGTAAGAGAATATGGGATAAGGAGAGGGAAGGATAAGCCACTCATGGGCATCAGAGTTGGGCGTGGCATCATTGCATGTTCCTTGATTGGAACTAGATACAGTATGTCCTGTCCACCCAGTATTCAAAGTTGTAGAGGTGGTGGGAGAGTTGGAGAAGGATGCAGTGGTCACTGTGCCATTGACTACAGACAGCTTGAGGAGGATGAGGACAGAAGAAGTACCCTTGGGACAGAACCATTAGATTTATTTGCAACTCTAATAGAAGGTTGTTTGGTACAGAAATTTAATCAGGAATTCAAAAAAAAACCCAGCAAGTTATGGTTTGGAACTCTGAAAAATGTTGGGAACTTTAGGGCCATCAGAAAGGATGAAGAAGAGACAGGAGTTTGCAAATGTACATAATTCAAGGTCCAGCATTAAGAAGAGAGGAGAGGTGGTAGGAAATGTAAAGTGGATTCATTATCAGCTACTGGAGGCAATGAGGGAGTGGAGACTGTTGCCGGAAAGTGGAGACTGGTGGAGGAGTACAGAGAGTGATGTGGGAGAGTGGAGTCTGTTGGAGGTTGGGGAGTGGGGAATGGTGAGGGAGAGTGGAGACAGATGGGGGATTGTGGAGACTGATAGAGAGAATGGAGACTAATAGGGTAAAATGGAGATTGATGAGAGGGAATGGAAATTGATGGGGGAGAGTACGTATTGATGGTGGAGAGTGGAAACTAATGGAGAGAATGGGGATTGATGAGAGAGAATGCAGATTGATGGGGAGAGTGAGGACATGGTGGGGAGCGGAGTGATGGGGAGAGAGAGGACTGATAGGGGAGAGTGGAAACTGATGAGAGAGAGAGGGGAGAGGGATTGTTCCGAGAGTTTGCATGGATTCAGTGCAATGAACGGTGTGAATCATATGAATAGAGGACTGACAGGAGGGGCCGAATGGTTTATTCAAGCGGTATTCTAACCGGCAATATGAGAGCCGGGTACTGTACAGGTGTGCCGCCATTTCACAGCTTCGTCACACACAGGGTCACAGGCGGCCGATTGTCAGCTACTGCGCCGGGGCAGCGGCACTGCACAGTGACCCTTCTATCTCAGAGCTTTGTCGAACTTTCGAGACGTTTCACCAGTGGGAAGAGGTGTGACGGACTAAGACTAAGGTCCGAAACGTCTTTCTGTCTTTAAAGCTTGTTAAGTGAAAACTCTATCATCGCGTTTTGGATAGACCTCCCAGCCATGGACGGCTTACATCTGTCTTAACGTATTCTACGATGTGAGAGTCCCTCCGAGTGATTCTGAAATATGGCCTCTCCTCAGTCTCGGCCTGAGGGGAGGGCCTGGAGTTATTGACAGTGAGCCGTACTGAGGAAAATGTCGTGATAATTTTAAACACCGCATTCTTGCCGCCAGTCGCACCAGCTTTAACCGGAGACACAATTAGACTGCTTTTTTTCCACGAGGAAGCTTTTTACACAGCCTGGTGGCAGTTCTCGGGGCAGTGAAGTCGGCCGTAGTGTCGCCTCAGGTACCGGGTCCGGTAGTCAGTCAGGTTTTCTGAGAGATCGGGCCAGGAAGCGACGAATAAATCCCAAGGTAGGCGGCAGTCTGGTGCCTGTGGACCAGAGTAATATTTCTATAAATCTGCTACTATTCTTAAACTTACAGTGAAATAAATTAATAAATAAATCTCATCCTAGAACAGTTATAAAATATTAACTCAATTAAACTGGCGATTGTACAAATAAATGGAGCAGAGTCTCGCGTACAGGATGGTCAAACGAAATCCCCCTGACATGCCGAGACACAAATCACAGGACAGTAGGCTCTTAACTTGGTTCACCCCCCACCACCGTTTCTCCGTAAAGCTCCATTCTGCTCTAAAATGTATAGCTGCCTTTAACCCGAAGTTCCTCCGGCAGGACAGTGCGAACCCTTCACATGTTTCGGGCCATTTCCACAGTCCCCGAACACGGAGGGGAACGCCCACAGTCACAACTGAACTGTTGAGTCCCGAGGGAATAGCCCCAAAATGCAATCAGGCCAACCGGCAAGGCTACCCTCACATTTCGCTTTCCTCAGAAAGAAGTTTAATACCCGAAGCTTGAATAAACCATCCGGCCCCTCCTGTCAGTCCTCTATTCATATGATTCACACCGTTCATTGCACTGAATCCATGCAAACTCTTGGAGCAATCCCTCCCACCCCGCCCCCGATTATTTTCCACCCTCACATGCCAAATCTTTCTACGACCACCGATCGACATCGAGACCATTTGCACAAGTAATTAGCTACGAACCAGAACGTTGTTACATATAGGATGAAAGGGGCACCTCTTCTTATCTTATTAGGGAGAAAGAGCGCCTGTGGTATGTCGAATACCGGGTGAACGTGCAACCTTTGGGGTGCTGCAGTCTGCGTCTTTTCTGATGTTTTGGTGCACGCTTGACTGCTCGGTGGGGGGGGGGGGGATGCCGATGGTTTTTTGTTGGTGGGGTGGGGTCGTTGTTTTGCTGCTGCTTATGCGTGGGACGGGGGGAGTTGGGGGTGCTTTGGGGTTCTAACATTTAACTGCTAGTCATTTTTTGGGGCACTCCTCCGTTTTCGTGGATTGCTGCGAAAAAAAGATCATCAGGATGGATATTGTACACATTTCTCTGACATTAACTGTACTTATTGAAACCGGAGCACCCACGGGAATCTCACCGTGCGTCTGTCAGGAATGTGCGCCAGTTCCTCATCCATCCAGAGGTGGAGGGCAGAAACTGGAAGGAGAGATGTGGAAGAGAGAGGAGAATGGGAGAAGGGGAGGTGGGAGTCGGGGACCTTTTAATCGGGAAGGAATGAGAGGGAATGCCGGAAGGGGAACGAAAACTTTTGAGAAGTTGGATATGGGGAAGGGGATACAGTGAAATGGAATGGAGAGGGAGATGGGAAGATGTCTACTGGAGGTACGGAGGGTGTTGGATAGGGGAGAGAGGGAAATGGGCAAGGGGAGACGGGTACCGAGGGGAGTTGTCGAATTACGATTGGTAAACATATCCTGCCATCTAGCGGCGTCACCTTGTTCCAGCTACCGTACAGATGCGAATACACGGGACCTCATAAGGAGCTTGACCCCGCGAATCCACTCTGCCGATCACGGACGAATGCTCCACATCTCCCCGAGCCCACGATAAGCAACCGATTACTCGACCGTGGCCTTGTTCAGCCAGTTCTTACACTACCTCTCTTTGTCACATCTGCTCGATAGCAGCTCTCAGGGAAGAGGGAAGAGTGAAAGGATGTGGAGGCTTTTCACTCGGTCAGTTTACTTTATAACACTATTTTATTTTATCGGAATATTTTAATATCGGTATATTATACACATCCGATCATATGTGCTAAACAGACAGATCCCAATCATACTTATTTACTGAATGCCATTATCTTGCCGGAGCATTGGCCGTCGACAGAAGTTCGCTAGAGTCCTCTGTCATGGGCCAGTCTTTCAAGTTGTCCCAAGGTGTAGCCCATATCATTGAGGACTGGTGATATACAGTATGTTCCATTTCTGGACATTATATAAATAGGAACATAAACGTTTGTGCTTCCTGCACCCTTTCGTCTACAGGAGTAGCGTAGCCGGGTGCATTTTGTTGATTTCTGCACCCACAGTGAGACTTTGGGAGATTGAAGTTTTGGGTGTTTGATAGGTGTCGATCACAAGGATCACTTCCTCCTGGAGATAGAGAACTGCTGAAGCTGCACTATCCAGACAGGTAGAGAGCATTCCATCACACGTGTGTGCCCGAAGGCCTATTTCTGCTCTGTAAAACTCTCTATCATTCTGCCTGGCAGAAATGCTTCGGCACGTCGCAAATGACCTCTAACACCCGTGTAGGCAAGGTCATTAATCTGAAGCAATCTGACCCCAAACGTTAACCTTGTCTTAACACGAGGAATTCTGCAGATGCTGGAAATGCAAAGCAACACACACAAAATGCTGGAGGAACTCGCCAGGTCAGATAGAATCGATGGAAATGAATAAACAGTCGAAGTTTCGGGCTGCGACCCTTCTTCACGACTGGAAAGGAAGGGGGAAGATGACAGAATAAAAAGATGGCGGGGGCGGGCGGGGGGAAGGGGACGGACGATAGCTAGAAGGTGGTAGGTGAAGCCAAGTGGTAGGAAGGGTAAATGGCCGGAGAAGAAAGAGTCTAATAGGAGAGTAGAGTGGGCCAGAGGAGACGGGGAAGGAGGAGGGGACCCAGGGTGAGGTGTTCGGCTGGTGAGAAGCGGTAAGAGGACGGAGTGGGAAATAGAAGAAGTGGGAAGGGGCATGGAATATATATTTTTTACCGGAAGAAGAGATCGATGTTTATGCCATCGGGTTGTAGGCTACCCAGACGGAATATAGGGCGTTGCTCCTCCACTCTAAGGGTGGCCTCATCTTGGCACAAGAGGAAGCCATGGGCTGACCTGTCAGAACTGCAGTGGAAATCACAATTAAAATGTTTGGTCAGCGGCAAGTTCCGCTTTCGACAGATGGAGAGGAAGTGCTCGACGAAGCGGTCCCCCAATTTACGACCAGACTCAGCAATGTAGAGGAGGCTGCATCGGGAGCACCGGACACAACAGACGACCCCAACAGATTCGCAGGTGAAATGCTGCCTTATCTTTAAGGACTGTATCGAGGACTTTACACATTTTATCGAAAGGACAAGCAAGTAGGCAGGGAGGTGGGTGCCTCTTTGGTGAAAACTGAAATCAAATCATTCGGTAGAGGTGACATAGGATTGGAAATATGGAATCCTTCTGGATAGAGCTAAGAAACTACCAGAGTAAAAAGATACAGGTGGAAATCATATACAGACATCCGAACAGTAGCAAAGACGTGGGTTACAAATTACAAAAGGCGATAGAAAAGGCATGTCAAAAAGGCAATGTCACAATAGTCACGGAGGATTTCAATATGCAGGTAGATTGGGAAAATCAAGTTGATGCTGGATCCCAAGACTGGGTATTTGAAGAATGCCTCCAAGATGTCTTTTTAGTGCAGCTCATAGTAGAGCTTACCAGGGAATCAGCTATTCTGGATTGGGTGTTGTGAAATGAATTGGAATTGCTTAGAGAGCTTAAGAGCCAGTTAGGAGCCAGTGCTCATAATATGATAGACTTCATCCTACAATTTGAATGGAAGAACCTTTGGAGTAAAGGGAATTACAGAGGCATGGGAGAGCAGCTGGCCAAAGTTGATTGGAAGAGGACACAAACAGTGATGATGGAAGAGCAGCAACGGCTGGAATTTCTGAGAGCAATTCAGAAGGCAAAGGATAGATAAATCCTAAAGAAGAATAAGGATCCCAAGGGCAGGATGACACAACCGTGGCTGACAATGGAAGTCAAAGCCAACATAAAAGCCAAAGAGAAGCTATTTAATAGAACAAAAGTTTGTGGGAAGTTAGTATTGGAAAGCTTTTAAAAACTAACAGAAAGCCACTAAAAAGTCATAAAGAGGGAAAAGATTGAATATAAAGGTAAGCTAACCAATAATGTTAAAGAGCATACCAAAAGTTTCTTCAGATTATATAAAGAGTAAATGAGAGCTGGGAGTAGATATTGACCTGCTGGAAAATTATGCTAAAGAGGTAGTAATGGGGTACAAGGAAATGTTGGATGAATTGAATAAGTATTTTTCACTGGTCATCTATGTGGAAGACACTGACAGTATGCTGCAAGTTCAAGAGTGTCCTGGGGCAGAAGTGAGTGAAGTCACCATTACTAGGGAAAAGGTGCATAGGAAACTGAAAGGTCTGAAGGTAAATAAATCACCTGGTCTAAATAGTCTACACTCTAGGGTTCTGAAAGAAGTGGCTGAAGTCATTGTGGAGTCAATAATATTGACCTTTCAAGAATCAATAGGTCTTGACATGGTTCTGGAGGACTGTAAAATTGCAAAATTCACTCCACTCTTCAAAAGGAAGAGTAGCAGAAGAAAGGAAATTATAGGCCAGTTAGTTTAATCTCAGTGGTTGGGAAGTCATTGGAGTCAATTGTTAAGCATGTGCTTTCGGGGTACTTGGAGGCACGTGATGAAATAGGCTGAAATGAGGGTGGTTTCCTTAAGGGAAAGTCTTGCCTGAAAAAGCTGTTGGAATTATTTGAAGAAATAACAAGCAGGATAGACAAGGGAGAACGGATGGATGTAGTGTACTTGGATCTTCAGAAGGCCTTTGTCAAAGTGCTGCTCATCAGGCTACTTAACAAGTTAAAACCCAATGATATTATTGGAAAGATGCTAGCATCGACAGAGCATTAGCTGATTTGCAGGAGACAAAGAGTGGGAATAAAAGGAACCTTTCCTGGTTGACTTGTGGTGTTCCACAAGGTCTGTGTTGGGACTACTTGTTTTTATGTTCTCCGTCAATGATTTTAATGATAGAATTTATGGCCGGTGGACAAGTTTGTGGTTCAAAGATAGATGGATGGGTAGGCAGCATTGAGGAAGCAGGAAGGCTGCAGAATGACTTAGACAGATTAGAAGAATGGCAAAGAAATGGCAGACGGAATACAGTGTCAGAAATGTACAGTCATGCGCTTTGGTAGAAGAAATAAAACCATGGACTATTTCCTAAATGGAGAGAAAATTCAAAAATCTGAGGTGCAAAGGGACTTAGGAGTCCTCGTGCAGGATTCCCTAAATGTTAATTTGCAGGTTGAGACGGTGGTGAGGAAGGCAAATGCAACGTTAGCATTCATTCAAGGGGACTAGAATATAAAAACAAGGATGTATAGTTAGGGCTTTATAAGACACTGGTAAGGCTTCACTAGGAAAATTGTGAGCAGTTTTGGGCCCCTTATCTAAGAAAAGATGTGCTGACATCAAAGGGGGTTCACAGGAGGTTCACAAAGATTATTCTTGGAATGAAAGGGTTACCAAACAAGGACTGATTGTTGGCTCTGGGCCTGTGTTCCCTGGAATTCAGAAAAATGAGGAAGGATCTTACTGAAAACCTATCAAATGCTGAAACCCTCAATAGAGTGGGTGTGGATGAAGGGCAGTCCATTTAGAATGGAGATGAGGAGGAATTTATTTAACCAGAGAGTGGTGAATCTGTAGAATTCATCGCCACACGTGGCTGTAGAGTCCAAGTCATCAGGCAGAGGTTGATATATTCTTGGTTAGTCTGGGCATGAAGGGTTATGGGGAGAAGGCAGGAGATTGGGGCTGAGAAGGAAATGGATCAGCCATGATGAAATGTCAGAGCATAAATGATGAGCCAAATGGCCTAATTATCTCCTATATATTATGGTCATATGGACTGAATGGAGGAAGTGAATGGGCAGGTGACCACTTTGGCCACTTGCAGGGAAGGAGATTAGTGGGGAGGGATGAATGGACAAAGAAACCATGGAGGGGGTGATCACTGTGGAAAGTGGAGAGTGCTGGGGGGTGGGGTTGGTGGAAAGGTAAAAATATGTTTGGTGTTGGATCATTTAGGAGATAGTGGAAGTTATGGAGAATGGTGTGTTGGATGTGGAGGCTCATGGGTTGGTAGGTAAGAACAAGAAGAACTCTACCATTGTTTAGGCAAAGGAAAGATGGGGTGAGCATGGCTGTTAGGGAAATTGAGGAGATGCAGGTGACGGTAGCATCGGTGGTGGAGGAAGGGAAACCCCATTTCTCTGCCCAAGACTTCCACTGTTTTTTTTCCATTTCCAGAGATGCTGCCTGACCTGCTGAGTTCCTCCAGCATTTTGTGTGTGTTGCTTCTGTGCATCTTTCCTGAGCAGCAAATTGTTTTTGATTTAAAACAGAGCTTCTCGTCTCCTGGTGTTGGATTACACTGTGTTATTGTTATTTCTTTGCAGTTTAACTCTCTTATGCCTGCTAGTATTTTATATAATTCCCTATTATTATGTAATTGTACAGTGTGTTTCCTAGTGGTTACATTTGTTTGTATTGTTTTGGAATCATGCTGGCTCACCATCTTAAACATAGAAACATGGAAACCTACAGCACAATACAGGCCCTTTGGCCCACAAGGTTGTGCCAAACATGTCCCTACCCTAGAAATCACTAGGCTTACCTATAGCCCTCTATTTTTCTAAGCTCCATGTACCTATCCAAAAGTCTCTTAAAAGATCCTATTGTATCTGCCTCCACCACCTTTGCTGGCAGCCCATTCCATGCACTCACCGCTCTCTGAGTAAAAAACCTACCCCTGACATCTCCTCTGTACCTACTCCCCAGCACCTTAAACCTCCGTCCTCTTGTGGCAACCATTTAAAGCCCTTGGAAAAAGCCTCTGACTAACCACACAATCAACGCCTCTCAACATCTTATACACCTCTATCAGGTCACACCTCATCCTCCATCACTCCAAGGAGAAAAGGCCGAGTTCACTCAACCTATCCTCATAAGAGATGCTCCCCAATCCAGGCAACATCCTTGTGAATCTTCCCTGCACCCTTTCTATGGCTTCCACATCCTTCCTGTAGTGAGGTGACCAGAACTGAGCACAATACTCCAAGTGGGGTCTGACCAGGGTCCTATACAGCTGCAACACCACCTCTCAACTCCTAAATTCAATTCCACAATTGATGAAGGCCAATAAACCGTACACCTTCTTAACCACTGAATCAACCTGCGCAGCTGCTTTGAGCGTCCTATGGACTCGGATCCCAAGATCCCTCTGATCCTCCATACTATTAAGAGTCTTACCATTAATACTATATTCTACCATCATATTTGACCTACCAAAATGAACCACTTCACACTTATCTGCGTTGAACTCCATCTGCCACTTCTCAGCCCAGGTTTGCATCCTATCAATGTCCTGCTGTAACCTCTGACAGCCCACCACACTATCCACAACACCTCCAACCTTAGTGTCATCAGCAAACTTACTAACTCATCCCTCCACTTCCTCATCCAGGTCATTTATAAAATTCACGAAGAGTAAGGGTCCCAGAACAGATCCCTGAGGCACTCCACTGGTGACTGACCTCCATGTAGAATATGACCCATCTACAACCACTCTTTGCCTTCTGTGGGCAAGCCAGTTCTTGATCCACAGAGCAATGTCCCCTTGGATCCCATGACTCCTTACTATCTCAATAAGCCTTGCATGGGGTACCTTATCAAATGTCTTGCTGAAATCCATATACACTACATCTACTGCTCTTCCTTCATCAATATGTTTAGTCACATTCTCAAAAAGTTCAATCAGGCTTGTAAGGCATGACCTGCCCTTGACAAAGTTGTGCTGACTATTCCTAATCATATTATACCTCCTGATATGTTCATAAATCCTGCCTCTCAGGATCTTCATCAACTTACCATCCCCTGAGGTAACACTCGCTGGTCTATAATTTCCTGGGCTATCTCTACTCCCTTTCTTGAATAAAGGAACAACATCTGCAACCCTCCAATCCTCCGGAACCTCTCCCATTCTCATTGATGATGCAAAGATCATCACCAGAGGCTCAGCAATCTCCTCCCTCACCTCCCACAGTAGCCTGGGGTACATCTCATCTGTTCCCGGTGACTTATCCAACTTGATGCTTTCCAAAAGCTCCAGCACATCCTCTTTCTTAATATCTATATGCTCAAGCTTTTCAATCTGCTGCCAGTCATCACTATTATCACCAAGAGCCTTTTCCATAGTGAATACTGAAGTAAAGTATTCATTAAGTACCTCTGCTATTTCCTCTGGTTCCATAAACACTTTCCCACTGTCACATTTGATTGGTCCTATTCTTTCACGTCTTATCCTCCTGCCCTTCACATACTGGCAGAATGCCTTGGGGTTTTCCTTAATCCTGCCCACCAAGGCCTTCTCATGGCCCCTTCTGGCTCTCCTAATTTCCTTCTTAAGCTTCCTTTTAACCTTTTAATCTTCTAGATCTCTAACATTACCTAGCTCTCTGAGCTTATCTTATTTCCCTTCTCTTTCTTCTTTGTTTTTCGACTTCTGCTACTCTCCCTTTCCAATTCCTTTATTCTCCTGGAGCTTATTGCAATGATCATGGAGCCACATGTTTTATGCCTCGTTCCTGACTTCTGAAAGAGCCTTGGATCATAAACATTAGAATCCAACACTGCTGTCTCTCCACCAATACTGAACATTTTAAGGCTGTGTGTTTTATTGACATTCAATGAAGGAGAAGTAAAATAAAAGAAAAGTCATGAACAGTGATCCTAGTAAATAAGAACATTAGAATGTTAAATGTTTAATGTTAAACTTTATTCACCACATAGATTTACATGTGTTAAGAATTTACTGTGGTGTGTTGGTCAGGGTACAACATGCAACACAAAACAACACCATTTAATAATTATAAAAAATTAAGTTATAAGTTAAAGGACGGATATGGAATAAACTGTGCACAAATACATTGTGTACATACCAACATGCATTTACGATGTAAACATCATTATAAAAATGGTTTAAAGTGTCTACAGTGCAGTGCAGTGATTGGCTAAGTACAACGGTTGATCAGATTAACAGCCCGGGGGAAGAAACTTTTAAGATGATGTGAACTGTTTGTTGTTTAGCCCCATAGTGCTGTCCAGAAGTGAGCTTGTGGAAGGAACCATTAGCAAATGTGCTTGTCTGTGGAGGGTTTGAACCCTTTCTGTTTTGGTCAGTCTGCATTGAGTGAGGGGCAAAAATCTGGCAAATGAATGTGGAGAGAATAAGGTCATGAGCTTCATTAAAAGCAATCAAAAATAGATTATTGTCTAAATAGAGAGATACTGCAAACGAGTGAAGTACAGAGGGACTGAGATGTTTATGTTCATGTACTGCAAAACATTATGAAGCAGTCGTATTGCAGAATCTTACCAGAAAGTCAAGAAAGCAAATTACATTTTAGAAGGGAGGTCTTGTTGCAGTTGTCCAGGGCCTGGAATACTTTGCATGGTTTTTGCCCCTTACCTGCAAAAGGATATAGTAGCATTGAAGGTGATCCAGAGGGGTTTCAACCTCCATTCCTCCCTCCAACCATGTGTATACATTCTTCAAATTCCAGGACTCTCCATATTCTTCAGCCTCCAGTCTCCAGAAGACTCAGAATCAGATTCGGATGCATAGACATTGGGCCTTTGACCCAAGTGATCTCTCAGAGATTTACATATTCAGGACTCCAGCTAATGGGCTTTGACTCCAGGCTTTCAATTCAACCCTTGAGCTTTGATTCTCAGTATCAATAACAGATGTAATTAAGTTATAGATAGATGCATATTTCAAAGATCAAGAAATTGTGAGTAATTGGGAATTGACACAGAAGGGGAGTTGAGACCAACACTTGGGTCAAGCCAGTTATTCATTCAACACAGGGGAAGAAGGATAGCTCGAAGATGATAGGTGAAGGCATATTGAGGTTTTTGATGTAAAGAGCCTTTACTTCACAATGTCATCATGTCACCACTCTGTCTCCCCTTTACTTATTCTCTTCTCCTGACCTACCTATCACCTACCCCTGGTGCCCCTTTGTCTTCCCTCTGTCCTTCCTTCCTCTCAGATTCCTTCCTTTCTAGCCTTCATCTTCCCGCCCACCTGCTTTCACCTATCACCTTCTAGCAATCCTCCTTCCAGCACCGTGCACATTCACCTTTAAATTGTGGCAATTTCCTCCTTCCTTTGCCGTCCTGAAGAAGGGTGTTGACTCAAAATATTGACTGTTTATTCATTTGCACAGATACTGCCTGACCTGCTGAGTACCTCCAGCATTTTGTGTGTGTTGCTTTGGATATCCAGCATCCACAGAATTTCTTGTGTTTCTCATTTCATAGAGGAGCTTACTAAGAGAAAAGATGCTGACACACACTGGTTTAAGTCAGGACGGCAGGAGCAATGGGCTTGGGGAATATTTATTGGAAGGACATTCTGGAAAGGCAGGAAATGCTGGAAGTGGATAAGACACCTGGTCCAGATGGCTTGCATCCAGAATTACTGAGGAAAGTTGGGTCAGACAATACAGAGAGTTGTGATCATCTTCCATTTCCCCAGGGTAAGGGGGCCAGAGGAACATGACAGCTCTGTTTAGGAAAAAGTGGATGCATATTCCGAGAAACCATTGACCAATCAGTCTGATAGGAACATCAGTAAAATTTTGAAATCAAGTTAATGAAGTAAATCAACAGGCATTTAGAGAGGATAACTCAGGAGAGCAATCATGAACTTGTAAAATGCAAATTGGATTTAATGAATATAATTATATTTTTTAATAAAGTAATAGAAAAGCTGATGTAAGTCCATCGAACGAGAAAGTTAGCCCTGTCTCTCTGCACTAATATAATCTAATCAGCTGAATTGTTCTCGCAACTTTGGGCAGAGGCAAATCAGCGTGAGAAGACAAAGCTCACTCGCCAATTGAGTACATAAGGCAACGATTCATGGCAGTTTGGTTTTTGAACAGCGGCAATCAGCAATCAACATTGATTGGGAAGAACAAATTAAAAGCAAGTCAAAACCAAGCAGAGTGGCTATTACTGGTGTGGACAGTGTTATTTGAGGATTTAGCTCTTAGAGGCTTCAGTGAGGTGAGGCTTGAGTGAGAAAAGGTGAAAAAGCTGTAGGTAGGTTTTATCTTCGGATTATCTAGTGTTTCCTTCTTTATATTTACACAGCTAGAACAGTAATGATGCCATGCGGGATAGTTGAATGCTCCTCTTGTGGGATGTAGAAAGGCAGTGAGACCTCCACTGTCTGTGATGACTTCACCAGTGAGAAGTGCATCCAGCTGCACCATGGAACACTCTACATCAAGGAGTTGGAGCTGGAACTGTGGTGATAGGGGATTTATTTGTTCAGGGAAAGTAAAGGAAGTTCTGTAGATGAGAACAATATTCACATGTACTATGTTGCATCCTGGGTGCCAAGGTCTGGGACATCTCAAATTGGGTCCTCAGCATTCTTAAACAGGAGTGTGAGTAGCTAGAGGCTGTGGTCCATATGGGTACCAATGACATAAGTAGGAAGATTGAAGAGGTTCTGGAAAGGTATTTCAGGGCAACGGGTGCTAAGTTAAAGGACAGGACCTCGAAGGATGTAATCTCAGGATTGCTACCCATGCCACATGTTATTGAGGCCAGGAATAGAAGGAATACACAGTTTAACACATGGCTAATGACTTGGTGTAGTTGGCAGGGTGTCAGATTTTGGCTCGTTGAGCTCTCTTCCAGGGAATGTGGGATTTGTACTGAAGAGATTAATACCCTCCCAGGAAGGTTTGCTAGTGCGGCATGGTTGGGGGAGTGGGTGGAGGGGTGTGTGCGTTCAATCTAGAATTTCAGGGGGATGGGAACCAGAGTACCAGAACAGATAGTGGAGAGCTTGTGGAGACAGATGTTGTTAAGATCTCAGACAACTTCAGGAATCAAAAGGTTGGGCACGGTGTAGCTAATGTTCTGAGCTGCATATAGTTCAATGCAAGAAATATTGTAGGAAAGGCTGATGAGTTCAGGGCATGGAATCATGATATAGTAGCCATTGGTGAGACTTGGTTGGAGAAGAGGCTGGACTGGCAACTCAATATTCCGGTTCCTGTTGTTTTAGATGCAGCAGAGCAGGAGGGATTAAAGGAGGAGGGGTGGTGTTACTGGAAACGGAAATCACACAGCTGTGCTCAGTCAGGGGCAGACGGGAGAACTTGTCAGGTGAGGCTTTATGGGTGGGACTGAGGAATAAGAAAGGTATGAGCACGTTAATGGGGCTATATTATAGACCACCCAGCAGTCCGCAGGATTTAGAGAACAAATCTGTAGAGAGATTACAGACTGATGCAAGAAACATTAATTATAGGTGACTTTAACTTTCCACTATTGAACTGGGATTCCCATACTCTAAAAGGACGGGATGGGATAGAATTTGCCAAATGTGTTCAGGAAAGTTTCTGAATCAGTACATAGAATTCCCAATGAGAGATTGTGCAGTATTTGATCTTCTTTTTAGGAATAACACAGGGCAGGTGACAGAAGTTTGTGTTGGGGAAAACTTTTGACCTGGTGATCACAATGTCATTCATTTCAAAGAAAGTATGCAAAAAGAAAGGTCTAGACTGTAGGTTGATAATCTGAATTGGAGAAAGGCTAACTTTGATGGTAGCAGAAAGGAGCTGGCTGGTATGAATTGAGGCAGGCTGTTTTCTGGCAAAGGATTTCCAGATAAGTTGGTGACCTTCAAAAGTGAAATTCTAAGATTACAAAGCTCGTATGTGCCCTTCAGTATAAAAGGTAAACATAACAAATGTAGGAAACCTTGTCTTTCAAAAGATATGGAGGCCCTGGTTAAGAATTAAAGGAGATGCATTGTAGGTAGGAACAGATGAGGTACTCATGGAGTATAAGAAATGCAAGAGAATACTTGAGAAATAAACAGGAAAGTTAAAAGTAGGCAAGAGGTTGTCTTAGCAGACAAGCTGAAGGAGAATCCTTAAGGATTCTACAAGATACGTTAAGAGCAAAAGGATTGCAAGGGACAAAATTGGTCCTCTGGAAGATCAGAATGGAAATTTATGAGTGGAGCCAAAAGAGATGGAGGAGATCTTAAGCAGATTTTCTGTTTGCATCTATATTTATGGAGGAGATTGACACAGAGTCTTAGAAGTCAGGCAAAGCAGCGGTGAGGTCATGGACCCTATACAGTTTACAGAGGTGGAGGTACTTGCTGTCTTGAGGCATATTAGGGTGGATAAATCCCCAGAGCCTGACAAAGTGTTCCTTTGAACCCAGTGGGAGGCAGGTGCAGAAATGCAGGGGCACTGAGGAGTGTTGTAGACAAAGGGATTTGGGAATACAGATCCATAATTCATTGAAAGTGGTGTCAGAGGTACTTAGGAGTATAAAAAAAACTTTTGATACTTTGGTCTTCATGAATCAAAGTATTAAGTGCAAGAGGTGGGATATTAAATTGAAGTTGTATAAGATGCTGGTGAAGCCAAATTTGGAGTATTGTTGGCAGTTTTGGTCACCTACCGACAGGAAAGATGTAATAAAGTTGAATCAATGCAGAGAAAAATTACCAGGATGTTGTCAGGACAATAGATTAGGAAAAAAGGGAAAAAAATCACTGGTTTGGAAGCTATTCAATGGCTAAAGGTTTAAATGCACAGGCACTTATATTCACTTCTCCAGATTTCCTCAACACACCAGGACACAAGGAAATGGGATCAGAAGAGGAGAAGAAGTATGTGGTATCCAGGCCCGCAGTCCTGCCCCAACGTTCAATATGATCATTGCTAACATGCCCCAGGCCTCAGCATCTCCTCCATATGAGACCATCATGGCCCTCAGTTGTCCGATTCGTACATTCGTCATACTGCACTGATAAAAGCCGTTCAGCCCTACTCGCCCAAACTTCTAACGGCCAATGGGAGGGAAGCAAATTTATTGTTTCAGGTGGAAATTTCAGACAAGTAACTATCAACCTTCAATGGCCCAGAGTCCAGAAATACATTGAGATTCCAAAGAATCGCTTCTCCCTGCCAGAAGTTGTAAATGACTCCCATTTCTGTTTTATTGAAACTTTGTCTTCTGAGCTGTAAGGGATCATGATATCAATGACCGAGATATTTGAAATGGATGGAAACGTTGTCTGGGTGCGGGTCCGCATTCCATCAGGGAGAATTTTGGCAACTCTGTGGACATTGTGGGGGATCATTGACAGCAATGGTGCATAGGTAGGAAATCAGTGGAGAGGGTGGAACAGGGCGAGGGGAAACGCAAGCTTTCTATCAGGGACATGTTAAAGAGCACTCCTCAAAACCGAATGCGTTCCGCACTCTGTACTACCGAGTAACATGGAGAAACCGCAGGCGTCATTACTTCATTCGGAGTTTGAGATTTGGTGTGTCAGCAGAGACTCCTGCAATAGTTTTACAGATACACCACGGAGAATATACAGCTTGTATCAATCCTGTAATGCAAGAGACAGACAGACAGACATACTTTATTGATCCTGAGGGAAATTGGGTTTTGTTACAGTTGCATAGTGTAGAAATATAGCAATATAAAACTATAAATAATTAAATAATAATAAGTAAATTATTCTAAGTGGAAATAAGTGCAGGACCAGCCTATTGGCTCAGGGTGTCTGACACTCCAAGGGAGGAGTTGTAAAGTTTGATGGCCACAGGCAGGAATGACTTCCTATGAAGCTCAGTGTTGCTTCTCAGTGGAATGAGTCTCTGGCTGAATGTACTCCTGTGCCGAACCAGTACATTATGGAGTGGATGGGAGACATTGTCCAAGATGGCATGCAACTTGGACAGCATCCTCTTTTCAGACACCACCGTCAGAGAGTCTAGTTCCACCCCCACAACATCACTGGCCTTACAAATGAGTTTGTTGATTCTGTTGGTGTCTGCTACCCTCAGCCTGCTGCCCCAGCACACAACAGCAAACATGATAGCACTGGCCACCACAGCCTCATTGAACATCCTCAGCATCGTGCGGCAGATGTTAAAGGACCTCAGTCTCCTCAGGAAGTAGAGACGGCTCTGACCCTTCTTGTAGACAGCCTCAGTGTTCTTCGACCAGTCCAGTTTATTGTCAATTCGTATCCCCAGGTATTTGTAATCCTCCACCATGTCCACACTGACCTCTTGGATGGAAACAGGGGTCACTGGTGCCTTAGCCCTCCTCAGGTCCACCACCAGCTCCTTAGTCTTTTTCACATTAATCTGCAGATGATTCTGCTCACACCATGTGACAAAGTTTCCCACCGTAGCCCTGTACTCAGTCTCATCTCCCTTGCTGATGCATCCAACTGTGGCAGAGTCATCAGAAAACTTCTGAAGATGTCAAGACTCTGTGCAGTAGTTGAAGTCTGAGGTGTAGCTGGTGAAGAGAAAGGGAGACAGGACAGTCCCCTGTGGAGCCCCAGTGCTGCTGACCACTCTGTCTGACACAGTGTTGCAAGCACACGTACTGTGGTCTGCCGGTCAGGTAATCAATAATCCATGACACCAGGGAAGCATCCACCTGCATCACTGTCAGCTTCTCACCCAGCAAAGCAGGGCAAATGGTGTTGAACGCACTGGAGAAGTCAAAAAACATGACCCTCACAGTGCTGGCCGGATTGTCCAGGTGGGCGTTGACATGATTCAGCAGGTAGACGATGGCATCCTCAACTCCTAGTCAGGGCTGGTAGGCGAACTGGAGGGGGTCTAAGTATCTAACCATAGGCCGGAGCTGCTCTAGAACAAGTCTCTTCAGTGTCTTCATGATGTGGGAGGTCAATGCCACCTGTCTGTAGTCATTGGAGCCACTGGGGCGTGGTGTCTTCGGTACAGGAACGAGGCAGGATGTCTTCCACAGCACAGGAACCCTCTGGAGACTCAGGCTCAGGTTGAAGACATGGTGAAGTACTCCACATAGCTGGGGGGCACAGGCCTTGAGCACCCTGGGGCTGACACCATCCGGGCCTGCAGCCTTGCTTGGGTGGAGACGATTCAGGGTTGTCGACTCAACCAGCTCCTTCACGGAACAACCATCTCCGCCATCGCGGACATTTCAAGAGTCAGTGCTTCAAGAAGGCGGCATCCATTATTAAAGACCCTCACCATCCGGGACACCATCCGAGTCTAAAGACCAACACTCAATATTGTAACAACCGTTTTTTCCTCTTCGCCATCAGATTTCCGAAAGGCCCATGAAGACAATCATCTTGTTTTCATTTATTAGTTTTGTTACTGATACTAATGTTTCTGTCTTGCACTGTACTACTGTCGCAAAAGAACACATTTCGCGACTTACCTCAGTGGTAATAAGCCTGATTTTCATTCTGATTCACCAACAGGGCGCAGAGCTGAACGAACATTGACATGAAGGCGGCGCTCGGGATCCAGTGACCACGCAAAAGAGACAGCTGAAGGATTGACACAGAGGTTTCGACAAGAGACAGAAGGGTCTTGCTGACAGTGAGGGTCGAGGAGGTGGAATGAGATTAGGATCTGCGCCGCTGTACTAATATTGCCCGGATTGCTGAGAGTTTCCATAATATTCTGGTCTTGTTTAGGATAAAGATCAGTTTTGATCGGAACCAAATTATGGAAACGGGACCGAGGGGCCGAGTGGCATTGTGGGATATTCAAGTAAACCTCTCCAAATTATGAAAGGAAAACATACACCGGGGCATGCCCCACCCCTGACACCCGTCCCCGAAGAAAGGAGGCGCTAGCAGTCTCATGCAAAAAAGTGATTTGGAGAAGGCGGGGTAGGAGCTGAGGCGGGTTCAGCCCCGACAACAAAAGCTGAGAAACTGCGCTTCCTCTCAGATTCCAAACACTGACCCGGCGCAGCAAGCATGTGGCAGGGTGCCTGGTTCGTGGTGCTGCTTTTCAGCTGTGCGTTACCAACTCCTCTTCAACTTTTATTGCTCTTTCCCGCCGCGCAGATTCTTTTACCATTTTCTGCTCTTTTTGCAGGTGGAAGTGTGGCTCTTACCCTGATCCAGCCCAAGCCATCGATGACAACACCTGTTGGGAAAAGCGTACGAGTACGGTGTCAAGTGAATGGAGGTTCGGTTAGCAACAGTAATCCCCTTCACTGGTACCAACAGAAACCCGGAAAGCCGCTCCAAAGGATACTCTACTATGGAGATAGCGTAACGCGGGATTCGGGATTCGGGACATCCTTCAGCGCGGCAAAAATTACAGATTCCAATCTCTATCTGTCAATCGAAGTTGACGCTGAAAGTGCTGCCACCTATTACTGCGCCTACTGGGTTTACACAGTATGTAATAGATAACAAACTCAACACAAAAACCTCGACGAGCAGCCAGTCAAACGGAGCCGCTGATCCGGAGGCTGCAGCGACCCCCATCTGCTAGGCTTGCGTTTACTCCTATCTGCCGGGCAGGATGTTGGGGTCTGCGCAAGAGGCAGGGAAAAAGGGGTTCTGTCACCAGAAACACGCAGCGTGGCCTGGCAGCTGTTTCGGCAGGGGGTCTGGGATTGCCCGTCACCGAAAGATACTCATCTCCCGATGCGGGAACCTGAGCGTTAACCACTGCCTTCCGATCCCCGAACCCGCTGCTCAAAACTGGAATTACTTGCGACAGGCAGTCTGGCTGACATGTGCATCTTGGCCCAATTCACTCTTGGTACGGATTGCACGCAATTTTCGATTCAGTTTCAGATTTATTTATCACATTTAAAGAGTCAGCACAATATCATGGGCCGAAGGACCTCTACTGCGCCGTGTTGTTCTCTGTTCTATAACAACAGATGTCCTCACCGAGAGAACTTTTTGTGCTCTTCCTATTCTCGGCAAATCCTCCAGAGTTGTACAACATGGAGAACCAGAGCTTTATCAGCCAATGGGCGATGGTAGGTGGCAATCATGAAGGTGTTTCCTCAACAGTTTGACCTCAGACGTGGAGACATGTGGGACCTGGAGCCAACGTGGAGGACACTCACATTTACACCATTCTATGCTAACTGAGTCTGTGAGGTATGAGGTCCCCACGCATTGTGATAGAGGAACCTGGCGTTTGACTGTAAGTAACGTAAATTGACTAGACACTTCCACATATGGCACCGGAGCGATATGATTCACATATTGCAGGAAATGTGGACCAGGTTGACCTGGGATGCATGCTGGAGTGCACTCATCAGGAACATTGCAGGAACCTGCCGCACTGTCATGGGCACCGTACTGGTTGCAAAAGAACGCGGTTTTGAATTTCTTCACGTGGCATTACTAACTGACCAAGAGAACTGTATTCAGCAAACGCTTTGAGATAAGTCAATATCTTGACTGTCTTTAATTGAACTGCTTTCATACAGTTACAGCATTGACCCATTGGGGGGAACAATATGTGCCACAAGAACGTAGCGGTTAGCACGACGCTATTGCAGCTCAGGCGCGTCGGAGTTTGGAGTTCAGTTCTGGCGCTATCTGTAAGGAGTCTCTGTGGTTCCTCTCTGCGGAATGTATGGGTTTTCCCCGGGTACTCCGGTTTCGTCTCACTGTCCAAAGACGAACCCAGCAGGTTAACTGATCATTGTAAATTGTTCTGTGATTAGGTTAGGCTTCATCGAGGTTGTCGGGGGTTGCTGGGGAGGGAAGACTTGAAGAGCCGGAAGGGCCTAATCTGTGCTGTATCGCTAAATAAAGAAATAAAATTGTCTAGTGATGTCCTGTTCTTTTAAAGCCGAGCAAATCTGATCTGGCTATTTACAGCACAAAACTGGGACCAAAGAACTGAGTTCTAGGGATGAGGCGAGAGGATTTGATAACAGGACAGTATTTGGTTTACTGTAGCTCACAGGACCCCTGACAAAAATTCAAGTCAATGGGCACTAAGTGGGGTTCGCTCCAAGGACTGGAGTAATAACTTGGAAAAAGGAGCGTGGTTTGAAGTCTCTTCCCAGACCTGTACATTTTCAGATACGTCACCAATAAATTTACAACCTTGTCACACGTGTACAGGTAATGAAAATGCCCGACAAGTGTTTCCAATGACCAATCCTTGATGTTCAATGACCAGAAATACAATCGGACCAGCCACACAAATAGTGAGACAACACGTATGCCCGCAGAAGGTGAATCTCAGTCTAAATATGGTGACATGTGCACTTCGATAATAAATTTTACTCTGAACTTTGAACTTTGAATATGGCTGGTATCCTGGGCCCTCACACTTTCTCATATTTCAAAGCCTTCCCATTATCTGTAAATGAAATTAGGGGTGTTATGTTGAACCATTTAGTTGCATGAATTTATCTCAAAGAACATTAAAGAAGCTGAACGCCATCCAGAATAAATCTGCTCCTTTCACTAAGAACAATCAGCTGCCCAGAATATTCATTCTTGTAACCAGCTACACTGAATATTTGTAAACATTCAGGCTACTAATGCACTGCAATTACTTACCCAGGTTTATCTGCCAGCACCTCCCAACTCACAGTCTATCACCAAGAAAGATTAAGGCAGCTATAGATACTGTTCCGATTGACATATCATATATGTTATGCCATGGGTAAATGGGTCTGAGATATTTTTTTCAAATAACATGCCCCATCCAAAAGTGGGGCGTTATGGTAGCAAGGGGTTCAATTCCCACCACTGCCTTAAGGAGTTTGTACTTTCTCCTATTCCTCTGGCTGGTCTGGTTTCCTCCCACTGTCCAAAACGTACTGGTTGGTAGGTTAATTGGTCATTGTAAATTGTCCCGTGATTAGCATAGGTTTAAATTGGGGATTGCTCAAAGTGCCAGAAGGGCCTATTCCGCGCTATATCACAATGAATAAAAAAGTGAGAGGGAACTGCTTGATGTTCTGTTGAAAAATTTGACAGAGTAAGTGATGTTGTGGGGGGAGGGGAGTGTGGAACATAGCGATCACTGACTATCAGTTTTTATATGATTATAGTATAAGCTAAGGCTGGCCATCAAGTTAAATTCCTAGAATGGTGAAAGGCTAATTTTGAAAGTATTAGACAGGATTCTGCAAACGTTGATTAGAAGAAGGTGTTTTGGTGGTATGGGCAGTGACAGGCATCTGAAATGTGGATAGGAAGAGTTCAGGGGGTAACATAAGACCATAAGACATAGTAGGTACAGGATTATGCCATTTGGCCCATCGAGGCCGCTGCCTAATCCCTCGTGGTTGATTTATTACCCCTCTCAATGCCACTTTCCTGACTTCTCCCCGTAACCTTTGATATCCTCAGACTCCTCACTAATCAAGAAGCTATCAACCGTTGCTTTAAATATACCTTGTTAGATTGAAGGCCAAGGCTGGCAGGAATATGGAACCCTAGTCGGTGAGAGATGTTGAGTATTTCTTCAGGAAAAAGGAGGCAGATGTGAAGTATTGTCAGTTGGGATCAAGTGAATCCCATGAGCCGTAAACAGATATAGGAGTACATTTGAGGAAAATCGGGAGGACAAATACATCAGATCGTTTTGGCAGATAAGGCAAAGGGGAATCCTAAGATATCCTTTAAGTATAAATATACCAAACGCCAGAAAAGTAACCAGGACAAATGTGGAGTCAGAATTGTGCCTGATTGAATTCCTTGAGGATGTGGGGAGTGGTCAGACCCCACTTGGTTCTGTGTTCAGTTCTGGTCACTTCACTACAGGAAGGATGTGGATACTATAGAAAGAGTGCAGAGAAGATTTACGAGGATGTTGCCCGGATTGGAGAGCGTGCCTTATGAGAATAGGTTGGCTGAACTTGTCCTTTTCTCCTTGGAGTGACGGAGTATGCGAGGTGACCTGACAGAGGTGTATAAGATGAGGAGAGGCATTGATCGTGTGGATAGCCAGAGGCTTTTTCCCAGGGCTGAAAATGCTAACATGAGGAGGCATAGTGTTAAGGTGCTTGGAAGTAGGCACAGAGGGAATGTCAGGGGTAAGTTTTGATGGGTTCGATAGGATCTTTTAAGAGACTCTTGGATAGGTATATAGAGCTTAGAAAAGTAGAGGGCTATGCGGTAGGGTAATTCTAGGCAGTTTCTGGAGTAGGTTACATGGTTGGGACAACATTGTGGACCGAAAGGCCTGTAATGTGTCAAGATTTCTATGTTCTATGTCCTATGTTCACAGGAGATAAGGAGAGATCTTAAATGAATATTTATTACCTGTAATTACTGTAGAGAAGATCAGGAGACTAAGAAGTTCATAATAGAGAATATGATGTCTTGAAATATATCCACATTACTAAAGAGGAGGTGCTGACAGTCTTAAAATACATCAAGGTGGATACATTCCCAGGGCAGAGATATTTCTATAACTGTTAGCTACAGGTGAGGTAACAGAAGAATATAAAGTGTTTACTGTTGTGTTGGTGTAAGGACAAACTAGGGAACTACAGGGAGGCAAACCTAAAATCAGAGCCGGGAAATTTACAAGAAGGTATGAGATAAACCAGCAATTGGGATTGAATGGCCTCATCAAGAATAATCAGCATGATATTGTAGGTGGGAAATCATGCTAAGGAATTAATATTTTTGGAGAGGTAACCAAGAGGATCAACGAAAGCAGGGTGGTAAATATTGACAACATTAATTTTAGCAATCTTTAACTAAGTTTCACAAGGTAAAATGGACAGTGCAGGAGGCTCCTTGAGATTACAACAGGATCTATGTAGATCATAACATTGGAGAGGTACAGGAACAGACAAGTTAGGAAAGTGTTTAATTGGCGTAAGGGGAAATATGAGGGTATCAGGCAGGAAATATAGAAACATAGAAAACATACAGCACAATATAGAGCATTCAGTCTCTGTACCTACTTCCAAGCACCTTAAAACTATGCCCTCTCATGCTAGACATTTCAGCCCTGGGGAAAAGCCTCTGACTATCCACATGATCAATGCCTCTCATTATCTTGTACACCTCTATCAGGTCACCTCTTATCCTCCGTCGCTCCAAGGAGAAAAGGCCAAGTTCACTCAACTTATTCTCATATGGCATGTTCCCCAATCCAGGCAACATCCTTATAAATCTCCTCTGCACCCTTTTTATGGTTTCCACATCCTTCCAGTAGTGAGGCAACCAGAACTGAGCACAGTACTCCAAGTGGGATCTGACCAGGGTCCTATATAGCTATAAAATTACCTCTCAGCTCTTAAACTCAACCCCATGATTAATGAAGGCCAATGCACCAAATGAACTCGGAAGCATAAATTGGGAACAGATGTTTTCAGGGCGTTTAAACATAGAAACATAGAAATATAGAAAATAGGTGCAGGAGTAGGCCATTCGGCCCTTTGAGCCTGCACTGCCATTCAGTATGATCATGGCTGATCATCCAACTCAGAACCCTGTACCTGCTTTCTCTCCATACCCCCTGATCCCTTTAGTCACAAGGGCCATATCTAACTTACTCTTAAATATAGCCAATGAACCGGCCTCAACTGTTTCCTGTGGCAGAGAATTCCACAGATTCACCACTCTCTGTGGGAAGAAGTTTTTCCTCATCTCGGTCCTAAAAGGCTTCCCCTTTATCCTTAAACTGTGACCCCTCGTTCTGGACTTCCTCAACATCGGAAACAATCTACCTGCATCTAGCCTGTCCAATCCCTTTAGAATTTTATACGTTTCAATAAGATCCCCCCTCAATCTTCTAACTTCCAGTGAGTATAAGCTTAGTCGATCCAGTCTTCCTTCATATGAAAGTCCTGCCATCCCAGGAATCAATCTGGTGAACCTTCTCTGTACTCCCTCTATGGCAAGAATGCCTTTCCTCAGATTAGGGGACCAAAACTGCACACAATATTCTAGGTGCGGTCTCACCAAGGCCTTGTACAACTGCAGTAGAACCTCCCTGCTCCTGTACTCAAATCCTTTTGCTATGAATGCCAACATACCATTTGCCTTTTTCACCGCCTGCTGTACCTGCATGCCCACCTTCAATGACTGGTGTACAATAACACCCAGGTCTCATTGCACCTCCCCTTTTCCTAATCGGCCACCATTCAGATAATAATCTGTTTTCCTGTTCTTGCAACCAAAGTGGATAACCTCACATTTATCCACATTAAATTGCATCTGCCATGAATTTGCCCACTCAACTAACCTATCCAAGTCACCCTGAATCCTCCTAGCATCCTACTCACAACTAATACCGCCGCCCAGCTTCTTGTCATCCACAAACTTGGAGATGCTGCATTTAATTCCTTCATCTAAATCATTAATATATATTGTAAACAACTGGGGTCCCAGCACTGAGCCTTGTGGTACCCCACTAGTCACTGCCTGCCATTCTGAAAAGGTCCCGTTTACTCCCACTCTTTGCTTCCTGTCTGCCAACCAATTCTCTATCCACATCAATACCATACCCCCAATACTGTGTGCTTTAAGTTTGCACGCTAATCTCCTGTGTGGGACCTTGTCAAAAGCCTTTTGAAAATCTAAATATACCACATCCACTGGCTCTCCCCTATCCACTCTACTAGTTACATCTTCAAAAAATTCTATAAGATTCATCAGACATGATTTTCCTTTCACAAATCCATGCTGACTTTGTCCGATGATTTCACCTCTTTCCAAATGTCCTATTATCACATCTTTGATAACGGACTCTAGCATTTTCCCCACCTCCGATGTCAGACTAACCGGCCTATAATTCCCCGGTTTCTCTCTCCCTCTTTTTTTAAAAAGTGGGGTTACATTAACCACCCTCCAATCCTCAGAAACTAATCCAGAATCTAAGGAGTTTTGAAAAATTATCACGCATGCATCCACTATTTCTTGGGCTACTTCCTTAAGCACTCTGGGATGCAGACCATCTGGCCCTGGGGATTTATCTGCCTTTAATCCCTTCAATTCACCTAACACCACTTCCCTAGTAACATGTATTTCCCTCAGTTCCTCCATCTCACTAGACCCTCGGTCCCTTACTATTTCCTGAAGATTATTTATGTCCTCCTTAGTGAAGACAGAACCAAAGTAGTTATTCAATTGGTCCGCCATGTCTTTGTTCCCTATGATCAATTCACCTGTTTCTGACTGTAAAGGACCTACATTTGTCTTGACCATTCTTTTTCTTTTCACATATCTATAAAAGCTTTTACAGTCAGTTTTTATGTTCCCTGCCAGCTTTCTCTCATAATCTTTTTCCCTTTCCTAATTAAGCCCTTTGTCCTCCTCTGCTGGTCTCTGAATTTCTCCCAGTCCTCAGGTGTGCCGCTTTTTTTTTTACTAATTTATACGTTTCTTCTTTGGACTTGATACTATCCCTAATTTCCCTTGTCAGCCACAGGTGCACTAACTTCCCTGGTTTATTCTTTTGCCAAACTGGGATGAACAATTGTTGTAGTTCATCCATGCAATCTTTAAATGCTTGCCATTGCATATCCACCGTCAAGCCTTTAAGTATCATTTGCCAGTCTATCTTAGCTAATTCACGTCTGATACCTTCAAAGTTACCCTTCTTTAAGTTCAGAACCTTTGTTTCTGAATTAACTATGTCACTCTCCATCTTAATGAAGAACTCCACCATATTATGGTCACTCTTACCCAAGGGGCCTCGCACGACAAGATCGCTAACTAACCCTTCCTCATTGCTCAATACCCCATCTAGAATGGCCTGCTCTCTAGTTGGTTCCTCGACATGTTGGTTCAGAAAACCATCCCACATACATTCCAAGAAATCCTCTTCCTCAGCACCCCTACCAATTTGGTTCACCTAATCTATATGTAGATTGAAGAAGTCACCCATTATAACTACTGTTCCTTTATTGCACGCATTTCTAATTTCCTGTTTAATGCCATCCCCAACCTCACTACTACTGTTAGGTGGCCTGTACACAACTCCCACCAGCGTTTTCTGCTCCTTAGTGTTATGCAGCTCTACCCATATCGATTCCACATCCTCCAGGCTAATGTCCTTCCTTTATACTGCGTTAATCTCCTCTATAACCAGCAATGCTAGCCCACCTCTTTCTCTTTCCTGTCTATCCCTCCTAAATATTGAATATCCCTGGATGCTGAGCTCCCATCCTTGGTCACCCTGGAGCCATGTCTCTGTGATCCTAACTATATCATATTCATTAATAACTATCTGCACATTCAATTCATCCACCTTGTTGCGAATGCTCCTCGCATTGACACATAAAGCCTTCAGGCTTGTTTTTACAACACTCTTAGCCCTTATACAATTGTGTTGAAAAGTGGCTCTTTTTGCTTTTTGCCCTGGATTTGCCTGCCTGCCACTTTTACTTTTCACCTTACTACTTTTTGCGTCTACCCTCATTTTACACCCCTCTGTCTCTCTGCACTTGTTCCCATCCCCCTGCCACATTAGCTTAAATCCTCCTGAACAGCAGTAGCAAACGCTCCCCCTAGGACATTGGTTCCAGTCCAGCCCAGGTGCAGACCGTCCTGTTTACGGCAGAAATGTGGCAAACGTTCAGGGGACATTTGCGTGGAGTTTTGCATAGGTACGTTCTATTGGAGTATAAAATATTATGGAGTATAAAACTTGTATTATTTGCTGTGTAACCAAAACTATGTGAAATGCTAGGAATGTAGAAGACAATGGTGTGTTAATATATGTTAATGAGAGGTAGCTAAGAGATGTAGTCAGCTTTGAAGTTTGCTATATGCTATGCATGCATCCAATTGAATGTAGAAGACAATGGTGTGGTAATGAGAGGTAGCTAAGAGATGTTTTGCTTTGAACTTGTTTGCTGTGTAACCAAAACTATGTAGTCAGCCTTGATGTAGATTATGTAGTTTGAACTTGGTATTTGCTATGTATGTACCCAATTTAGTAGGAGAATGAAATCTTAAGAATGTAGGAGACAATGGTGTGTTAATGAGAGGTAGCTAAGAGATGTAGACTAGAACATGAATAAGTCAATAGGTAGAAACAATAGTGGCGGATGTACTTGTGATATGCAGCTATAGACCGATTGGATATGCTAATGCAACTAAACCAGGAGATTGCTATAAAAAATGCTATGTACAAGGATCGGTGGGCAATCAGCGACTAGCTCACTGACTGTCTCAGCTTTGATTTGCAAATTAAAGTTTAACCCTTCTTGAAGAATCTTCTGCGTCTCCTGGTCATTTGTGAGGCACGAAAAACCACGACAGTTCCAATGAGACAGGGAAAGGATGGTCGAGTGCAGGATCATTGGTGTACAAAGCCAGTTGTAAATCTAGTCAAGAAGAAAAGAAAAGTTTACGAAATGATCAAAAAGCTAGGTAATAATAGAGATCTTGAAGATTATAAGGCTAGCAGGAAGGAGTTTAAGATTGAA
This sequence comes from Hemitrygon akajei, assembly GCF_048418815.1. Classification (NCBI taxonomy): domain Eukaryota; kingdom Metazoa; phylum Chordata; class Chondrichthyes; order Myliobatiformes; family Dasyatidae; genus Hemitrygon; species Hemitrygon akajei. The sequence goes on along the minus strand of NC_133124.1, from coordinate 109,550,756 downwards.
ATTAGGAGAGCTAGAAATGGCCTTGGCAGACAGGATTAAGGAAAATCGCCAAGGCATTCAACAAGTATGTGAAGAGCAAGAGGATAAGATGTGAGAGAATAGGACCAATCAAGTGCGACAGTGGGAAAGGGTGTATGGAACCAGAGGAGAGAGCAGAGGTACTTAATGAATACTTTGCTTCAATACTCTCTACGGAAAAGGATCTTGGCGATTGTAGGGATGGCTTACAGTGGACTGAAAAGCTTGAGCATATAGATATTTAGAAAGAGGACGTACTAGAGCTTGTGGAAAGTATCAAGTTGGATAAGTCACAGGGACTTGACGGGATGTACCCCAGGCTACTGTGGGAGGCGAGGGAGGAAATGGCTGAGCCTCTGGCGATGATCTTTACATGATCAATGGGGACGGGAGAGGTTCCACAGGATTGGAGGCTTTCGGATGTTGTTCCCTTATTCAAGAAAGGGAGTGGAGATAGCCCAGGAAATTATAGATCAGCGAATCTTACTTCAGTGGTTGGTAAGTTGATTGAAAAGATCCTGAGAGGCAGGATTTATGAACATTTGTAGAGGCATTATGTGATTCGGAATAGTCAGCATGGCTTTGTCAAAGGCAGGTCGTGCCTTACGAGAGTGATTGAATTTTTTGAGGGTATGACTAGACACATTGATGAGGGTAGAACAGTAGACGTAGTGTATATGGATTTCAGCAAGGCATTTGATAAGATACCCCATGCAAGGCTTATTGAAAAAGTAAGGAGGCATGGGATCCAAGGGGACATTGCTTTGTGGATCCAGAATTGGCTTATCCACAGCAGGCAAAGTGTGGTTGTAGATGGGTCATATTCTGCATGGAGGTCGGTGACCAGTAGTGTGCCTCAGGGATCTGTTCTGGGACCCTTACTCTTTGTGATATTTATAAATGACCTGGATGAGGAAGAGGAGGGATGGGTTAGTAAATTTGCTGATGACATAAAGGTTGGAGGTGTTGTGGATAGTGTGGAGGGCTGTCAAAGGTTAAGGCGGGACATTGATAGGATGCAAAACTGGGCTGGTCAGTTTGGACGAGCTGTCCGTTTCCGTGCTGTGAATTCAGCTAGTCTATCCCGGGTAAATCAATTCATTTGTAGATGAGGGGAGTCGATAGACATGAAAGCGGCGCCAGACTTGAAGGTCAAACATGATATTGATGAACCAGGAATGCGAGCAAGGATACTCCCACCAGCTTCGATTTCCCCTCCATTTATGCTCTCATCTCTGTGGCGTGCGGTTTGAACCTTCAGCATCTGAAGCGAGATCGCTGTAATCACTCAGCGGGTCACGCATCACTTATCCTTCGCTCCAGAGATTTAGATTTTGAATAATCGGCATTAATGAGGGAGAAAATGAGTGACAGGTTAATAGGGGTTGAATGCCGGAGGCAGAACGAGGCCAGGAAGGCAAGTAAAGCACCGATGAATGGCTAAATTTGCCCCTCTCCTGGTGCATCCTGCATCCTCGTGGATGGGAACTTGAGGGACAGAGGTTGAGTACCCTTTAAAGCGATGCCTTATGTATTCTAAAGTTCTACACCCGCAAACTGGCGACAGAAACCACTGCTGTTCGTCCCTCTCTCCAGGGTAAAGGACGGCCTAGTGAAAGTGTAAATGAAGGTGAAGGTGAAGGATACACTGCGCAGCCGCCGAAACAACCTGCCTGTATCCGGGCACTTGCTGATCACATCTAACGAGGCCATGAGAGGAGCCAGTCCCCGGAAATTTCACCGCTATATCACATCGCTCTGTTCACTGCTTACCACCCTGGCGCTTTCCCTCGCAAGTATGTCCACCACCGCTCCAGCTTTTTCCTTCAAGACAGCGTGGCTTCAGTGTCTTTTATTTGCAGCTGGATATCTGGCCGAGGAATTGAAGATGCCTCAGATTTCTATCACGAAGCCAGAGACGACGACAGTGAAGATACTGTGCGAGGCAGGGGTACTCGATGACATCCACTGGTACCAGCAACTCGCCAACCAGGCACCCAGAAGGATCCTGCGCAAAGGGCGAATGGAGCGGGATCCGGGAGTCTCCGCCAAGTTCTCAGCCGAGAGCAGTGACTCTTTATTCTCTCTTGTGATTGACAACATTGACCTGACAGATGCCGCTATCTATCACTGTGCCCAGAAAGGCGATACAAAAACCCTCCGTCTCTCCTGCCGCTCGACTGCTCCGCCGGGGAAAGGAAACTTCGTGTCATTGACCGGAGATGTAGGCAGCGTTCCCACTAAATAAAAGGATTGTTATTCTATTCAGGGATCCAGTGCTGAAGCGGGAAGGGGCACGAGGTGCGGAATACACAAGTGCGGCAGGTCTTCAGAACAGCTAATGGAAGATAATTTACTGCAACGTTAGCGAAGTTATGCTCTGTGTACGGAGCCACACCTGGAGTATCGTGTCCAGCATTGGTCCAGTTATTTAAGGATGTCAATACTTCGACTGTTCTATTTATTATAAATGACTATGATTGCACATTACACGTTTAGACTGAGACGTAACGTAAATATGTTTACTCCTCGTGTCTAAAGGATGTAAGAAATAAAGTCAATTCAATTCAATTATTTAGAAGCAGTTCAGAGAGGGTACATGGGAACGACGGGAAAAAGGATGGACAGGCTAGATTCACATCCACTGGATGTTTTAATAGTAAGAGGATCTTAATTAAATCGTACTGTTCGCTGATGAATGTTAACAGTGAGGCGTGTAGAGAGGATGTTTCCATTGGTGGGAGAACTTAGAATAGGAGTCAGCCGTTGTACATTAACGAGAGAGAGATGAAGAAAGGGGTTTCTCTCGAACGTCTGTGACACCTGAAAGCTCTCGAGAAAGCAGGGTCTTTGTATAATTTGAAGGCAGAGGAAGATTAATTATAGATAAGCAAGAGCGTGAAAGTTTGCCGTGAGCAGTCTAACTGAGGAATTGAGTGTGGATCTCTCCGAGGCATAACGGAAAGCTGCAGCGACGGGTGACTTCAGGCAGAGATGCCCGGTGTGCGTGGACAAGAATTCACCTTGGGATCACACTCGACCTCCTGCGCACAGCGGCTGGGTTGGGCTTCAGGGCCACGTGGTGGGGTGAGATCCGGATTGAAGTTCAGCGCCACTGAATAGTCTGAATAGTAAACGAGTGGTCGTGACGTCACAGAGCCAGAAGGAATCCGCAGTTTGCGGCAACAAAAAGGAGTGAAGCGGTCGGCGGGATCTCAGTCATCCGGATCAACGCGGCGCTCTATCTCCCCAACATGAAGGTGTTGCTGACCGGCATTTTATTGACCTCCTTTCTCGGTCAGTGTTTCGTATTTTAATCCCTGTTTTCCTTCGGTCTTCATCGCCACACTGTGGAATAATTCAATCACATTGTATTATTTTCTCCCACAGGTAAAGTGACGCTTCAGATATTGACACAGGCTCAAATATCGATCACCAGGGCTCCGACAAAACCTGTGCACTTTCACTGTGATGTCCAACAAACAAACTTTGCGGAAGCTGTTATACATTGGTACCGGGAGAGGCCGGGTGAAGGCCTGCAGCGGCTATTGTATTTTAAGAATTCACCCGACACTCAGAAGGATGTGTCTGACGAACGATTAATTGCGAGCAAAGTACCTGAGACTCAATCGTGCGTTCTGCTCTTGATGAATATCCGCGAGGATGATGCTGGCACCTACTACTGCGCTTACTGGCTACACAGTGATGAAATGCGAAGGGAAGCCAGTACATAAACCCAACGGGTACTTTGTGCATAACGTGTTCACCGATTGGAGACCAAGTAACAGGTGTTGTCCCTCACGGTCTTTGCGAACTCCCGCGTTTAACGAATTCTCTTCGCTGTTTTTAACCGCGGTGCAATTTGTATTTTACTTTATAGCTTCGTTGAACAAAGCAGTTTCGATAAATTTGCGATGGACTATTAACGTGGATCCAAATTGCATGAATGAATACGAGCCAATAGCATAAGTACCTACTAATGCTCACAGAAAACCTGGTCGCGTGATCTCAATGAACTACACCTCCAATCCAATTATCCCTGTTCTGATCTAGGGCTAAGGAGTTGTACAATACGTAAACAAGTCTTTCAGGCCATTTTCCCTCCTGCATTTATCCTACCTGCTCGCCTTTCACAGTGTTATCTAGCACGGAAACGTCATTCATAGTGACCCTTCGCTATACGTGTGCCCCATCTGATTTTATATACCTCTATATCTCAAAGCCTCTAACACTGTCGGGATAAATCCCAGTCCTCTCCAAACATCGCATCATTGTTTCAATGTTTCTATTCTAGAACTGTCCTATATCAATCATTATTTGTAATTTTTACTTCATTCGGAAGTTTCTTTTAGCAAGTATAAACCTTATTCAGCACAGACCAGAAGCATTTAATGTCTAAAAGTAAGCACCATGGGGTCTCAGGTTGTAATCTACTCACCCTCAACTGTCTGGAAGCATTTCATGGTTCCATCAATTTTAAATTCAGCTTTTCTACTAATTCACTTCTATATTAATTCAGTCCAGAACTATACTCTTAACTCTGACTCAACACCACCAACTCAGTGCATTTCCATCACTTTCATCTTTCACTGACTTCATGTCTTTAGATTTCCTCTATGATTCCCTGACAGAAAGTCCCATGACTCCAACATCCGCTGAGTCTACTCCCTGCCTCTATCAGTGTAGCTTTTGACTCCCCCCTTCCTTCTCCTGCCTCACATTATTTGGTGGCAGTTCCTGCAGTAAGTAATTGCTGTAGGCTGATGGTGTTTCCCATTAGAGAATATAGGGTAAGAACTCTGACGTCACAACCATGGGTCGCCAGATCGTTGGTCGACTCTAGTGTGTGTAAACCTCGTTTCCTGATCCCTTAGGACTGTTAGTTCTAAGCTTCGCTCCATTCCCTGGATACTCTACTTAAACCTTGTCTCCAAGTCAAGATTCCCCTGGTTACCTGTTCAACATTCGCTACTGTTCTAGCGCCTCTCGACCCCATCTCCGTGCCTGTGTCCTGCACATGGGTTCGTCCCCAGTCTCTCCCTTGCAACAACTGTGTGTTCTGTTGTACAAATGATAAATAAATGAATCTGAATGTGAATGCTAATTGTTTTAATGATATTAAAATTATCACATGGTTGTTGCAAAGTGCTCAGTATCTGAGTAATTTTCTCTCTAATCTAGCATAGAAAAATAAATAGTTTGGGAAAATCCTAGGAAGAATTCTTAAAAAAACAAATTACTTTTTTTAGTTTTTAGTTCACTTACTACTGGATTTTATAACATTTTGGAAAAAGAAACTTCAGAATGTGATTTCTGTTAGTCTGAGCTGAAGCAACAATGTTTTAGGGAGGATGCTGACTTGCTAATACTGAGGGTATTATCAGAAGCAGAGACAAGACATGAGGAAATTAAGAACAATCTAGGACCAAGGATTAACTTTATTCACCATATACATTTACATGTATTAAGAAATTACTGTGGTGTGTTGGTCGGGGTACAACATGCAACACAAAACAACACAATTTAATAATTATAAAAAAATTAAGTTAGTTAAAGGATGGGTATTATAATAAACTGTGCACAAATACATTGTATACATACCAACATGCGTTTACGATGTAAGCATCATTATAAAAATGGTTTAAAGTGTCTACAGTGCAGTGCAGTGATTGGCGAAGTACAACGGTTGATCAGATTAACAGCCTGGGGGAAGAAACTTTTAAGATGATGTGAGGTGTTTGTTGTTTAGCCCCATAGTGCTGTCCGGAAGTGAGCTTATGGAAAGAACCATTAGCAAATGTGCTTGTCTGTGGAGGGTTTGAACCCTTTCTGTTTTGGTCAGTCTGCATTGAGTGAGGGGGAAAATATGGCAAATGAAGGTGGAGAGAATAAGATCATGAGCTTCATTCAGAGCAATCAAAAATAGATTATTGTCTAAATAGAGAGATACTGCAAACGAGTGAAGTACAGAGGGACTGAGATGTTTATGTTCATGTACTGCAAAACATTATGAAGCAGTCGTATTGCAGAATGTTATCAGACAGTCAAGAAAGCAAATTACATCTTAGAAGAGAGGTCTTGTGGCAGTTGTCCAGGGCCTGGAATACTGTGCATGGTTTTTGCCCCCTTACCTGCAAAAGGATATAGTAGCATTGAAGGTGATCCAGAGGGGTTTCAACATTCATGAGATGAGAGTATTGTCTTTTCAAGAGCCAGGTATTTTGGGTGTGTATTCCTTAGAGTTTGGAAAAATCTGGAGTGACCTTATTGAAGCATATAAAGTGGGATAGATATTGAGACAGTTTCAGTGCTGGGGGCAGTGTTACCACACAAGCCGTTGCCAACGTAGCATGCCCACAATGCTCAGTGGGACACAGTAAAACAGAACACATCAAGCAACAAATCAACAACAGCAACCAAGCTCCATTCCTCCCTCCCACCATGTATATACATTCTTCAAATTCCAGGACTCTCCATATTCTTCAGCCTCCAGTCTCCAGAAGACTCAGAATCAGATTCGGATGCATAGACATTGGGCCTTTGACCCAAGTGATCTCACAGAGATTTACATATTCAGGACTCCAGCTAATGGGCTTTGACTCCAGGCTTTCAATTCGACCCTTGAGCTTTGATCCTCAGTATCTATAACAGAAGTAATTAAGTTATAGATAGATACATATTTCAAAGATCAAGAAATTGTGAGTTATTGGGAATTGGCACAGAAGGGGAGCTGCAACCAACACTTGGGTCAAAACAGTTATTCATCCAACACAGGGGAAGAAGAATAGCTCGAAGATGATAGGTGAAGGCATCTTGAGGTTTTCCGTGTAAAGAGCCTTTACTTCACAATGTCATCATGTCACCACTCTGTCTCCCCTTTACTTATTCTCTTCTCCTGACCTACCTATCACCTACCCCTGGTGCCCCTTTGTCTTCCCTCTGTCCTTCCTTCCTCTCCAGACTTTATCTTTCCCGCCCACTTGCTTTCACCTATCACCTTCTAGCAATCCTCCTTCTAGCACCCTGCACATTCATCTTTAAATTATGGCATTTTCCTCCTTCCTTTGCAGTCCTGAAGAAGGTTGTTGACTCAAAATATTGACTGTTTATTCATTTGCACAGATGCTGCCTGTCCTGCTGTCTACCTCCAGCATTTTGCGTGTGTTGCTTTGGATTTTCAGCCTCCGCAGAATTTCTTGTGTTTCACATTTCATAGAGGTGCTTACTAAGAGAAAAGATGCTGACACACACTGGTTTAAGTCAGGATGGCAGGAGCAATGGGCTGGGGGAATATTTATTGGAAGGGCATTTTGGAAATGCAGGAAATGCTGGAAGTGGATAAGACACCTGGTCCAGATGGCTTGCATCCAGAATTACTGAGGAAAGTTGGATCAGACAATACAGAGAGTTGTGATCATCTTCCATTTCCCCAGGGTAAGGGAGCCAGAGGAACATGACAGCTCTGTTTAGGAAAAAGTGGATGCATATTCCGAGAAACCATTGACCAACCAGTCTGATAGGAACATCAGTAAAATTTTGAAATCAAGTTAATGAAGTAAATCAACAGACACTTAGAGAGGATAACTCAGGAGAGCAATCATGAACTTGTAACATGGAAATTGGATTTAATGAATATAATTATATTTTTTAATGAAGTAATAGAAAAGTTGATGTAAGTCCATTGAACGAGAAAGTTAGCCCTGTCTCTCTGTCTCTCATGTGGGATAGTTGAATGCTCCTCTTGCGGGATGTGGGAAGGCAGTGAGACCTCCACTGTCTGTGGTGACTTCACCAATGAGAAGTGCATCCAGCTGCACCATGGAACACTCTACATCAAGCAGTTGGAGCTGAAACTGTGATGATAGGGGATTTATTTGCTCAGGGAAAAGAAAGGAAGTTCTGTGGATGAGAACGATATTCACGTGTGGTATGTTGCATCCTGGGTGCCAAGGTCTGGGACATCTCAAATCTAGTCCTCAGCATTCTGAAATGGGAGAGTGAGTAGCTGTGGTCCATATGGATACCAATGACATAAGTAGGAAGATTGAAGATGTTCTAGAAAGGTATTTCAGGGCAACAGGTGCGAAGTTAAAGGACAGGACCTCGAGGGATGTAATCTCAGGATTGCTACCCATTTCATGTGTTAGTGAGGCCAGGAATAGAAGGAATACACAGTTTAACACATGGCTAATGACTTGGTGTAGTTGGCAGGGTGTCAGATTTTGGCTCGTTGAGCTCTCTTCCAGGGAATGTGGGATTTGTACTGAAGAGATTAATCCCCTGCTAGGAAGGTTTGCTAGTGCAGCATGGTTGGGGGAGGGGGTGGAGTGGTGTGTGTGTTCAATCTAGAGTTTCGGGGGATGGGAACCAGAGTACCAGAACAGATAGTGGAGAACTTGTGGAGACAGATGTTGTTAAGATCTCAGACAACTTCAGGAATCAAAAGGTTGGGCATGGTGTAGCTAATGTTCTGAGCTGTATATAGTTCAATGCAAGAAATACTATAGGAAAGGCTGATGAGTTCAGGGCATGGATCAACACATGGAATCACGATATAGTAGCCATTAGTGAGACTTGGTTGGAGGAGAGGCTGGACTGGCAGCTCAATATTCCGGTTCCTGTTGTTTTAGATGCAGCAGAGCAGGAGGGATTAAAGGAGGAGGGGTGGTGTTACTGGAAACGGAAATCACACAGCTGTGCTCAGTCAGGGGCAGACGGGAGAACTTGTCAGGTGAGGCTTTATGGGTGGGACTGAGGAATACGAAAGGTATGAGCATGTTAATGGGGCTATAATATAGACCACCTGTAGAGAGATTACAGACTGATGCAAGAAACATAAATTGTAGGTGACTTTAACTTTCCACCATTGAACTGTGACTCTCATACTTTAAAAGGACGGGATAGGATAGAATTTGCCAAATGTGTTCAGGAAAGTTTCTGAATCAGTACATAGAAGACCCAATGAGAGATTGTGCAGTACCTGATCTTCTTTTTGGGAATGACACAGGGCAGGTGACAGAAGTTTGTGTTGGGGAACACTTGACCTGGTGATCACAATGTCATTCGTTTCAAAGAAAATATGCAAAAGGATAGGTCTAGACCGGAGGTTGATATTCTGAATTGGAGAAAGGCTAATTTTGATGCTAGCAGAAAGGATCTGGCTGGTATGAATTGAGGCAGGGAAGTCGGCGGTCTCCAAAAGTGAAATTCTAAGATTACAAAGCTCATATGTGCCCTTCAGTATAAAAGGTAAACATAACAAATGTAGGAAACCTTGTCTTTCAAGAGATATGGAGGCCCTGGTTAAGAATTAAAGGAGATGCATTGTAGGTAGGAACAGATGAGATACTTATGGAGTATAAGAAATGCAAGAGAATACTTGAGAAATAAACAGGAAAGTTAAAAGTAGGCAAGTGGTTGCCTTAGCAGCCAAGCTGAAGGAGAATCCTTTGGGATTCTACAAGATACGTTAAGAGCAAAAGGATTGCAAGGGACAAAATTGGTCCTCTGGAAGATCAGAATGGAAATCTATGAGTGGAGCCAAAAGAGATGGAGGAGATCCTAAGCAGATTTTCTGTTTGCATCTATATTTATGGAGGAGATGGACACAGAGTCTTAGAAGTCAGGCAAAGCAGCGACGAGGTCATGGACCCTATACAGATTACAGACATGGAGGTGCTTGCCGTCTTGAGGCAAATTAGGGTGGATAAATCCCCAGAGCCTGACAAAGTGTTCCTTTGAACCCAGTGGGAGGCAGGTGCAGAAATGCAGGGGCACTGAGGAGTGTTGTGGACAAAGGGATTTGGGAATACAGATCCATAATTCATTGAAAGTGGCGTCAGGGGTACTTAGGACTATAAAGAAAACATTTGGTACATTGGCCTTCATGAATCAAAGTATTAAGTGCAGGAGGTGGGATATTAAGCTGAAGTTTTATAAGATGCTGGTGCAGCCAAATTTGGAGTATTGTGTTCGGTTTTGGTCACCCACCGACAGGAAAGATGTAATAAAGTTGAATCAATGCAGAGAAAAATTATCAGGATGTTGTCAGGACAATAGATTAGGAAATGTAAACGGAAAAAAAATCACTGGTTTGGAAGTTATTCAATGGCTAAAGGTTTAAATGCACAGGCACTTATATTCACTTCTCCAGATTTCCTCGACACACCAGGGCACAAGAAATGGGATCGGAAGAGGAGAAGAAGGATGTGGTATCCAGGCCCGCAGTCCTGCCCCAACATTCAATATGATCATTGCTAACATGCCCTAGGCCTCAGCATCTCCTCCATATGAGACCATCATGGCCCTCAGTTGTCCGATTCGTACATTCGTCATACTGCACTGATACAAGCCGTTCAGCCCTACTCGTCCAAACTTCTAACGGCCAATGGGAGGGAAGCAAATTTATTGTTTCAGGTGGAAATTTCAGACAAGTAACTATCAACCTTCAATGGCCCAGGGTCCAGAAATACATTGAAATTCCAAAGAATCGCTTCTCCCTGCCAGAAGTTGTAAATGATTCCCATTTCCGTTTTATTGAAATTTTGTCGTCTGGGCTGTGAGAAATCGTGATATCAATGAACGAGATATTTGAAGTGGATGGAAACGTTGTCTGGGCGCGGGTCTTCATTCCATCAGGGAGACTTTTGGCAACTCTGTGGACATTGTGAGGGATCATTGACAGCAATGGTGCAGAGGTAGGAAATCAGCGGAGAGGGTGAAACAGGGCGAGGGGAAACGCAAGCGTTCTATCAGGGACATGTTAGAGATAACTCCTCCAAACCGAATGCGTTCCGCACTCTGTATTACTGAGTAACATGGTGAAACCGCTGACGTCACTACTGCTTTCGGAGTTTGAGATTTGGTGTGTCAGCAGAGACTCCTGCAATAGTTTTACAGATATACCACGGAGAATATTCAGCTTATATAGATCCTGTAATGCAAGAGGTTGTAGACTCAACCAGCTCCTTAAAGCAAAACCATCTTCTCCATCGCGGACATTTCAAGAGTCAGTGCTTCAAGAAGGCAGCATCCATTATTAAAGACCCTCACCATCCGGGACACCATACGAGTCTAAAGACCAACACTCAACATTGTAACAACCGTTTATTCCCCTCCGCCATCAGATTTCTGAAGGGCCCATGAAAACAATCGTCTTCTTTTCATTTATTAGGTTGGTTACTGATACTAATGCTTCTATCTTGCACTGTACTACTGTCGCAAAACAACCCATTTCGCGACTTACCTCAGTGGTAATAAGCCTGATTTTCATTCTGATTCACCAACAGGGCGCAGAGCTGAACGAACATTGACATGAAGGCGGCGCTCGGGATCCAGTGACCACACAAAAGAGAAAGTTGAGGGATTCAAATTGAGAGGTTTTGACAAGAGACAGAAGGTCTTGCTGATAGTGAGGGTCGAGAAGGTGGAACGAGATTGGGATCTGCGTCGCTCCACTAATGTTGCCCGGATTGCTGAGAGTTTCCATAATATTCTGGAATGTTCTGGAGTTTTAATTGAAAGCAAATTATGGAAACGGGACCGAGGGGCCGAGTGGCATTGTGGGATATTCAGTAAACCTCTCCAAATTATGAAAGGAAAACATACACCGGGGCATGCCCCGCCCCTGACACCCGTCCCCGAAGAAGGGAGGCGCTAGCAGGCTCATGCAAAAAAGTGATTTGGAGAAGGCGGGGTAGGAGCTGAGGCGGGTTCAGCCCCGACAACAAAAGCTGATAAACTGCGCTTCCTCTTAGATTCCAAACACTGATCCGGCGCAGCAAGCATGTGGCAGGGTGCCTGGTTCGTGGTGCTGCTTTTCAGCTGTGCGTTACCAACTCCTTTTCAACTTTTATTGCTCTTTCCCGCCGCTCAGATTCTTTTACCGTTTTCTGCTCTTTTTGCAGGTGGAAGTGTGGCTCAGACCCTGATCCAGCCCAAACCATCGATGACAGCACCTGTTGGGGAAATCATACGAGTACGGTGTCAAGTGAATGGAGTCTCGGTTAGCAACAGTAATCCCCTTCACTGGTACCAACAGAAACCCGGAAAGCCGCTCCAAAGGATACTCTACTATGGAGATAGCGTAACGCGGGATTCGGGATTCGGGACATCCTTCAGCGCGGCAAGACTTACAGATTCCAATCTCTATCTGTCAATCGAAGTTGACGCTGAAAGTGCTGCCACCTATTACTGCGCCTGCTGGGTTTACACAGTATGTAATAGATAACAAACTCAACACAAAAACCTCGACGAGCAGCCAGTCAAACGGAGCCGCTGATCCGGAGGGTGCAGCGACCCCCATCTGCTAGGCTTGCGTTTACTCCTATCTGCCGGGCAGGATGTTGGGGTCTGCGCAAGAGGCAGGGAAAAAGGGGTTCTGTCACCAGAAACACGCAGCGTGGCCTGGCAGCTGTTTCGGCAGGGGGTCTGGGATTGCCCGTCACCGAAAGATACTCATCTCCCGATGCGGGAACCTGAGCGTTAACCACTGCCTTCCGATCCCCGAACCCGCTGCTCAAAACGGGAATTACTTGCGACAGGCAGTCTGGCTGACATGTGCATCTTGGCCCAATTCACTCTTGGTACGGATTGCACGCAATTTTCGATTCAGTTTCAGATTTATTTATCACATTTAAAGAGTCAGCACAATATCATGGGCCGAAGGACCTCTACTGCGCCGTGTTGTTCTCTGTTCTATAACAACAGATGTCCTCACCGAGAGAACTTTTTGTGCTCTTCCTATTCTCGGCAAATCCTCCAGAGTTGTACAACATGGAGAACCAGAGCTTTATCAGCCAATGGGCGATGGTAGGTGGCAATCATGAAGGTGTTTCCTCAACAGTTTGACCTCAGACGTGGAGACATGTGGGACCTGGAGCCAACGTGGAAGACACTCACATTTACACCATTCTATGCTAACTGAGTCTGTGAGGTATGAGGTCCCCACGCATTGTGATAGAGGAACCTGGCGTTTGACTGTAAGTAACATAAGTTGACTTGACACTTCCACATATGGCACCGGAGCGATATGATTCACATATTGCAGGAAATGTGGACCAGGTTGACCTGGAATGCATGCTGGAGTGCACTCATCAGGAACATTGCAGGAACCTGCCGCACTGTCATGGGCATCGTACAGGTTGCAAAAGAACGCGGTTTTGTATTTCTTCACGTGGTATTAATAAATGATCAAGAGAACTGTATTCAGCAAACGCTTTGAGATAAGTCAATATCCTGACTGTCTTTAGTCGAACTGCTTTCATACAGTTACAGCATTGACCCATTGGGGGGAACAATATGTGCCACAAGAACGTAGCGGTTAGCACGACGCTATTGCAGCTCAGGCGCGTCGGAGTTTGGAGTTCAGTTCTGGCGCTATCTGTAAGGAGTCTCTGTGGTTCCTCTCTGCGGAATGTATGGGTTTTCCCCGGGTACTCTGGTTTCGTCTCACTGTCCAAAGACGAACCCAGCAGGTTAACTGATCATTGTAAATTGTTCTGTGATTAGGTTAGGCTTCATCGAGGTTGTCGGGGGTTGCTGGGGAGGCGAGACTTGAAGGGCCGGAAGGGCCTAATCTGCACTGTATCGCTAAATAAAGAAATAAAATTGTCTAGTGATGTCCTGTCCTTTTAAAGCCGAGCAAATCTGATCTGGCTATTTACAGCACAAAACTGGGACCAAAGAACTGAGTTCTAGGGATGAGGCGAGAGGATTTGATAACAGGACAGTATTTGGTTTACTGTAGCTCACAGGACCCCTGACAAAAATTCAAGTCAATGGGCATTAAGTGGGGTTTGCTCCAAGGACTGGAGTAATAACTTGGAAAAAGGAGCGTGGTTTGAATTCTCTTCCCAGACCTGTACATTTTCAGATACGTCACCAATAAATTTACAACCTTGTCACACGTGTACAGGTAATGAAAATGCCCGAAAAGTGTTTCCAATTACCAATCCTTGATGTTCAACGACCAGAAATACAACAGGACCAGCCACACAAACCGTAAGACAAGTAAACCCGCAGAAGGTGAATCTCAGTCTAAATATGGTGACATGTGTGCACTTCGATAATAAATTTTACTCTGAACTTTGAACTTTGAATATGGCTGGTATCCTGGGCCCTCACACTTTCTCATATTTCAAAGCCTTCCCATTATCTGTAAATGAAATTAGGGGTGTTATGTTGAACCATTTAGTTGCATGAATTTATCTCAAAGAACATTAAAGAAGCTGAACGCCATCCAGAATAAATCTACTCCTTTCACGAAGAACAGCCAGCTGCCCAGAATATTCATTCTTGTAACCAGCTACACTGAATATTTGTAAACATTCAGGCTACTAATGCACTGCAATTACTTACCCAGGTTTATCTGCCAGCAGCTCCCAACTCACAGTCTATCACCAAGAAAGATTAAGGCAGATATAGCTACTTTTCCGATTGACATATCATATATGTTATGCCATGGGTAAATGGGTCTGAGACATTTTTTTTCAAATAACATGCCCCACCCAAAAGTGGGGCGTTATGGTAGCACGGGGTTCAATTCCCACCACTGCCTTAAGGAGTTTGTACTTTCTCCTATTCCTCTGGCTGGTCTGGTTTCCTCCCACTGTCCAAAACGTACTGGTTGGTAGGTTAATTGGTCATTGTAAATTGTCCCGTGATTAGCATAGGTTTAAATTGGGGATTGCTCAAAGTGCCAGAAGGGCCTATTCCGCGCTATATCACAATGAATAAAAAAGTGAGAGGGAACTGCTTGGTGTTCTGTTGAAAAATTTGACAGAGTAAGTGATGTTGTGGGGGGAGGGGAGTGTGGAACATAGCGATCACTGACTATCAGTTTTTATATGATTTTAGTAAAAGCTAAGGCTGGCCATCAAGTTAAATTCCTAGAATGGTGAAAGGCTAATTTTGAAAGTATTAGACAGGATTCTGCAAAAGTTGATTAGAAGAAGGTGTTTTGGTGGTATGGGCAGTGGCAGGCATCTGAAATGTGGATAGGAAGAGTTCAGGGGGTAACATAAGACCATAAGGCATAGTAGGTACAGGATTATGCCATTTGGCCCATCGAGGCCGCTGCCCAATCCCTCGTGGTTGATTTATTACCCCTCTCAATGCCACTTTCCTGACTTCTCCCCGTAACCTTTGATATCCTCAGACTCCTCACTAATCAAGAAGCTATCAACCGTTGCTTTAAATATACCTTGTTAGATTGAAGGCCAAGGCTGGCAGGAATATGGAACCCTAGTCGGTGAGAGATGTTGAGTATTTCTTCAGGAAAAAGGAGGCAGATGTGAAGTATTGTCAGTTGGGATCAAGTGAATCCCATGAGCCGTAAACAGATATAGGAGTACATTTGAGGAAAATCGGGAGGACAAATACATCAGATCGTTTTGGCAGATAAGGCAAAGGGGAATCCTAAGATATCCTTTAAGTATAAGTATATCAAGAGCCAGAAAAGTAACCAGGACAAATGTGGAGTCAGAATTGTGCCTGAATGAATTCTTTGAGGATGTGGGGAGTGGTCAGACCCCACTTGGTTCTGTGTTCAGTTCTGGTCACTTCACTACAGGAAGGATGTGGATACTATAGAAAGAGTGCAGAGAAGATTTACGAGGATGTTGCCCGGATTGGAGAGCGTGCCTTATGAGAATAGGTTGGCTGAACTTGTCCTTTTCTCCTTGGAGTGACGGAGTATGCGAGGTGACCTGACAGAGGTGTATAAGATGAGGAGAGGCATTGATCGTGTGGATAGCCAGAGGCTTTTTCCCAGGGCTGAAAATGCTAACATGAGGAGGCGTAGTGTTAAGGTGCTTGGAAGTAGGCACAGAGGGAATGTCAGGGGTAAGTTTTGATGGGTTCGATAGGATCTTTTAAGAGACTATTAGATAGGTATATGGAGCTTAGAAAAGTAGAGGGCTATGCGGTAGGGTAATTCTAGGCAGTTTCTGGAGTAGGTTACATGGTTGGGACAACATTGTGAACCGAAAGGCCTGTAATGTGTCAAGATTTCTATGTTCTATGTCCTATGTTCACAGGAGATAAGGCGAGATCTTAAATGAATATTTATTACCTGTAATTACTGTAGAGAAGATCAGGAGACTAAGAAGTTCATAATAGAGAATATGATGTCTTGAAATATATCCACATTACTAAAGAGGAGGTGCTGACAGTCTTAAAATACTTCAAAGTGGATACATTCCCAGGGCAAAGATATTTCTATAACTGTTAGCTACAGGTGAGGTAACAGAAGTGTATAAGGCGGCTACTGATGTGTTTGTTTGAGAAGTGGTTTAAGGACAAACTAGGGAACTACAGGGAGGCAAACCTAAAATCAGAGCCGGGAAGTTTACAAGAAGGTATGAGATAAACCAGCAATTGGGATTGAATGGCCTCATCAAGAATAATCAGCATGATATTGTAGGTGGGAGATCATGCCAAGGAATTAATATTTTTGGAGAGGTAACCAAGAGGATCAACGAAAGCAGGGTGGTAAATATTGACAACATTAATTTTAGCAAACTTTAACTAAGTTTCACAAGGTAAAATGGACAGTGAAGGAGGCTCCTTGAGATTACAACAGGATCTATGTAGATCATAACATTGGAGAGGTACAGGAACAGACAAGTTAGGAAAGTGTTTAATTGGCGTAAGGGGAAATATGAGGGTATCAGGCAGGAAACATAGAAAACATAGAAAACATACAGCACAATATAGAGCATTCGGTCTCTGTACCTACTTCCAAGCACCTTAAAACTATGCCCTCTCAGGCTAGACATTTCAGCTCTGGGGAAAAGCCTCTGACTATCCACATGATCAATGCCTCTCATTATCTTGTACACCTCTATCAGGTCACCTCTTATCCTTCGTCGCTCCAAGGAGAAAAGGCCAAGTTCACTCAACTTATTCTCATATGGCATGTTCCCCAATCCAGGCAACATCCTTATAAATCTCCTCTGCACCCTTTTTATGGTTTCCACATCCTTCCAGTAGTGAGGCGACCAGAACTGAGCACAGTACTCCAAGTGGGATCTGACCAGGGTCCTATATAGCTATAACATTACCTCTCGGCTCTTAAACTCAACCCCATGATTAATGAAGGCCAATGCACCAAATGAACTCGGAAGCATAAATTGGGAACAGATGTTTTCAGGGCGTTTAAACATAGAAACATAGAAATATAGAAAATAGGTGCAGGAGTAGGCCATTCGGCCCCTCGAGCCTGCACCGCCATTCGGTATGATCATGGCTGATCATCCAACTCAGAACCCTGTACCTGCTTTCTCTCCATACCCCCTGATCCCTTTAGTCACAAGGGCCATATCTAACTTACTCTTAAATATAGCCAATGAACCGGCCTCAACTGTTTCCTGTGGCAGAGAATTCCACAGATTCACCACTCTCTGTGGGAAAAAGTTTTTCCTCATCTCGGTCCTAAAAGGCTTCCCCTTTATCCTTAAACTGTGACCCCTCGTTCTGGACTTACTCAACATCGGAAACAATCTTCCTGCATCTAGCCTGTCCAATCCCTTTAGAATTTTATATGTTTCAATAAGATCCCCCCGCAATCTTCTAAATTCCAGTGAGTATAAGCTTAGTCGATCCAGTCTTCCTTCATATGAAAGTCCTGCCATCCCAGGAAACAATCTGGTGAACCTTCTCTGTACTCCCTCTATGGCAAGAATGTCTTTCCTCAGATTATGGGACCAAAACTGCACACAATATTCTAGGTGCGGTCTCACCAAGGCCTTGTACAACTGCAGTAGAACCTCCCTGCTCCTGTACTCAAATCCTTTTGCTATGAATGCCAACATACCATTTGCCTTTTTCACCGCCTGCTGTACCTGCATGCCCACCTTCAATGACTGGTGTATAATAACACCCAGGTCTCATTGCACCTCCCCTTTTCCTAATCGGCCACCATTCAGATAATAATCTGTTTTCCTGTTCTTGCAACCAAAGTGGATAACCTCACATTTATCCACATTAAATTGCATCTGCCATGAATTTACCCACTCAACTAACCTATCCAAGTCACCCTGCATCCTCTTAGCATCCTCCTCACAGCGAAAAGCGTCGCCCAGCTTCTTGTCATCCACAAACTTGGAGATGCTGCATTTAATTCCTTCATCTAAATCATTAATATATATTGTAAACAACTGGGGTCCCAGCACTGAGCCTTGCAGTACCCCACTAGACACTGCCTGCCGTTCTGAAAAGGTCCCGTTTACTCCCACTCTTTGCTTCCTGTCTGCCAACCAATTCTCTATCCACATCAATACCATACCCCCAATACTGTGTGCTTTAAGATTGCACACTAATCTCCTGTGTGGGACCTTGTCAAAAGCCTTTTGAAAATCTAAATATACCACATCCACTGGCTCTCCCCTATCCACTCTACTAGTTACATCTTCAAAAAATTCTATAAGATTCCTCAGACATGATTTTCCTTTCACAAATCCATGCTGACTTTGTCCGATGATTTCACCTCTTTCCAAATGTGCTATTATCACATCTTTGATAACAGACTCTAGCATGTTCCCCACCTCCGATGTCAGACTAACCGGCCTATAATTCCCCGGTTTCTCTCTCCCTCCTTTTTAAAAAAGTGGGGTTACATTAACCACCCTCCAATCCTCAGGAACTAATCCAGAATCTAAGGAGTTTTGAAAAATTATCACGAATGCATCCACTATTTCTTGGGCAACTTCCTTAAGCACTCAGGGATGCAGACCATCTGGCCCTGGGGATTTATCTGCTTTTAATCCCTTCAATTCACCTAACACCACTTCCCTACTAACATGTATTTCCCTCAGTTCCTCCATCTCACTAGACCCTCGGTCCCTTACTATTTCCTGAAGATTATTTATGTCCTCCTTAGTGAAGACAGAACCAAAGTAGTTATTCAATTGGTCTGCCATATCTTTGTTCCCTATGATCAATTCACCTGTTTCTGACTGTAAAGGACCTACATTTGTCTTGACCAATCTTTTTCTTTTCACATATCTATAAAAGCTTTTACAGTCAGTTTTTATGTTCCCTGCCAGCTATCTCTCATAATCTTTTTCCCTTTCCTAATTAAGCCCTTTGTCCTCCTCTGCTGGTCTCTGAATTTCTCCTAGTCCTCAGGTGTGCCGCTTTTTTTTAACTAATTTATACGTTTCTTCTTTGGACTTGATACTATCCCTAATTTCCCTTGTCAGCCACGGGTGCACTACCTTCCCTGGTTTATTCTTTTGCCAAACTGGGATGAACAATTGTTGTAGTTCATCCATGCGATCTTTAAATGCTTGCCATTGCATATCCACCTTCAAGCCTTTAAGTATCATTTGCCAGTCTATCTTAGCTAATTCACGTCTGATACCTTCAAAGTTACCCTTCTTTAAGTTCAGAACCTTTGTTTCTGAATTAACTATGTCACTCTCCATCTTAATGAAGAACTCCACCATATTATGGTCACGCTTACCCAAGGGGCCTCGCACGACAAGATTGCTAACTAACCCTTCCTCATTGCTCAATACCCAATCTAGAATGGCCTGCTCTCTTGTTGGTTCCTCGACATGTTGGTTCAGAAAACCATCCCGCATACATTCCAAGAAATCCTCTTCCTCCGCACCCCTACCAATTTGGTTCACCTAATCTATATGTAGATTGAAGAAGTCACCCATTATAACTACTGTTCCTTTATTGCACGCATTTCTAATTTCCTGTTTAATGCCATCCCCAACCTCACTACTACTGTTAGGTGGCCTGTACACAACTCCCACCAGCGTTTTCTGCTCCTTAGTGTTATGCAGCTCTACCCATATCAATTCCACATCCTCCAGGCTAATGTCCTTCCTTTATACTGCGTTAATCTCCTCTATAACCAGCAATGCTAGCCCACCTCTTTCTCTTTCCTGTCTATCCCTCCTAAATATTGAATATCCCTGGATGCTGAGCTCCCATCCTTGGTCACCCTGGAGCCATGTCTCTGTGATCCTAACTATATCATATTCATTAATAACTATCTGCACATTCAATTCATCCACCTTGTTACGAATGCTCCTCGCATTGACACATAAAGCCTTCAGGCTTGTTTTTACAACACTCTTAGCCCTTATACAATTGTGTTGAAAAGTGGCTCTTTTTGCTTTTTGCCCTGGATTTGCCTGCCTGCCACTTTTACTTTTCACCTTACTACTTTTTGCGTCTACCCTCATTTTACACCCCTCTGTCTCTCTGCACTTTTTCCCATCCCCCTGCCACATTAGCTTAAATCCTCCTGAACAGCAGTAGCAAACGCTCCCCCTAGGACATTGGTTCCAGTCCAGCCCATGTGCAGACCGTCCTGTTTACGGCAGAAATCTGGCAAACGTTCAGGGGACATTTACGTGGAGTTTTGCATAGGTACGTTCCAATGAGACAGGGAAAGGATGGTAGAGTGCAGGAACATTGGTGTACAAAGCCAGTTGTAAATCTAGTCAAGAAGAAAAGAAAAGTTTACGAAAGGATCAAAAAGCTAGGTAATAATAGAGATCTTGAAGATTATAAGGCTAGCAGGAAGGAGTTTAAGATTGAAATTAGGAGAGCTAGAAATGGCCTTGGCAGACAGGATTAAGGAAAATCGCCAAGGCATTCAACAAGTATGTGAAGAGCAAGAGGATAAGATGTGAGAGAATAGGACCAATCAAGTGCGACAGTGGGAAAGGGTGTATGGAACCAGAGGAGAGAGCAGAGGTACTTAATGAATACTTTGCTTCAATACTCTCTACGGAAAAGGATCTTGGCGATTGTAGGGATGGCTTACAGTGGACTGAAAAGCTTGAGCATATAGATATTTAGAAAGAGGACGTACTAGAGCTTGTGGAAAGTATCAAGTTGGATAAGTCACAGGGACTTGACGGGATGTACCCCTGGCTACTGTGGGAGGCGAGGGAGGAAATGGCTGAGCCTCTGGCGATGATCTTTACATGATCAATGGGGACGGGAGAAGTTCCACAGGATTGGAGGCTTTCGGATGTTGTTCCCTTATTCAAGAAAGGGAGTGGAGATAGCCCAGGAAATTATAGATCAGCGAATCTTACTTCAGTGGTTGGTAAGTTGATTGAAAGGATCCTGAGAGGCAGGATTTATGAACATTTGTAGCGGCATAATGTGATTCGGAATAGTCAGCATGGCTTTATCAAAGGCAGGTCGTGCCTTACGAGAGTGATTGAATTTTTTGAGGGCATGACTAGACACATTGATGAGGGTAGAACAGTAGACGTAGTGTATATGGGTTTCAGCAAGGCATTTGATAAGATACCCCATGCAAGGCTTATTGAAAAAGTAAAGAGGCATGGGATCCAAGGGGACATTGCTTTGTGGATCCAGAATTGGCTTATCCACAGCAGGCAAAGTGTGGTTGTAGATGGGTCATATTCTGCATGGAGGTCGGTGACCAGTAGTGTGCCTCAGGGATCTGTTCTGGGACCCTTACTCTTCGTGATTTTTATAAATGACCTGGATGAGGAAGAGGAGGGATGGGTTAGTAAATTTGCTGATGACATAAAGGTTGGAGGTGTTGTGGATAGTGTGGAGGGCTGTCAGAGGTTAAGGCGGGACATTGATAGGATGCAAAACTGGGCTGGTCAGTTTGGACGAGTTGTCCGTTTCCGTGCTGTGAATTCTACTAGTCTATCCCGGGTAAATCAATTCATTTGTAGATGAGGGGAGTCGGAAGATGGGGGAGTCGATAGACATGAAAGCGGCGCCAGACTTGAAGGTCAAACATGATATTGATGAACCAGGAACGCGAGCAAGGATACTCCCACCAGCTTCGATTTCCCCTCCATTTATGCTCTCATCTCTGTGGCGTGCGGTTTGAACCTTCAGCATCTGAAGCGAGATCGCTGTAATCACTCAGCGGGTCACGCATCACTTATCCTTCGCTCCAGAGATTTAGATTTTGAATAATCGGCACTAATGTGGGAGAAAATGAGTGACAGGATAATAGGAGTGGAATGCCGGAGGCAGAACGAGGCCAGGAAGGCAAGTAAAGCACCGATGAACGGCTAAATTTGCCCCTCTCCTGGTGCATCCTGCATCCTCGTGGATGGGAACTTGAGGGATAGAGGTTGAGTAACCTTTAAAGCGATGCCTTATGTATTCTAAAGTTCTACACCCGCAAACTGGCGACAGAAACCACTGCTGTTCGTCCCTCTCTCCAGGGTAAAGGACGCACTAATGACTGTGTAAATGAAGGTGAAGGTGAAGGATACACTGCGCAGCCGCCGAAACAACCTGCCTGTATCCGGGCACTTGCTGATCACATCTAACGAGGCCATGAGAGGAGCCAGTCCCCCGGAAATTTCACCGCTATATCACATCGCTCTGTTCACTGCTTACCACCCTGGCGCTTTCCCTCGCAAGTATTTCCACCACCGCTCCAGCTTTTTCCTTCAAGACAGCGTGGCTTCAGTGTCTTTTATTTGCAGCTGGATATCTGGCCGAGGAATTGAAGATGCCTCAGATTTCTATCACGAAGCCAGAGACGACGACAGTGAAGATACTGTGCGAGGCAGGGGTACTCGATGACATCCACTGGTACCAGCAACTCGCCAACCATGCACTCAGAAGGATCCTGCCCAAAGGGTGAATGGAGCGGGATCCGGGAGTGTCCGCCAAGTTCTCAACCGAGGGCAGTGACTCTTTCTTCTCTCTTGTGATTGACAACATTGACCTGACAGATGCCGCTATCTATCACTGTGCCCAGAAAGGCGATACAAAAACCCTCCGTCTCTCCTGCCGCTCGACTGCTCCGCCGGGGAAAGGAAACTTCGTGTCATTGACCGGAGATGTAGGCAGCGTTCCCACTAAATAAAAGGATTGTTATTCTATTCAGGGTTCCAGTGCTGAAGCGGGAAGGGGCACGAGGTGCGGAATACACAGGTGCGGCAGGTTTTCAGAACAGCTAATGGAAGATAATTTACTGCAACGTTAGCGAAGTTATGCTCTGTGTACGGAGCCACACCTGGAGTATCGTGTCCAGCATTGGTCCAGTTATTTAAGGATGTCAATACTTCGACTGTTCTACTTATTATAAATGACTATGATTGCACATTACACGCTTAGACTGAGACGTAACGTAAATATGTTTACTCCTCGTGTCTAAAGGATGTAAGAAATAAAGTCAATTCAATTCAATTATTTAGAAGCAGTTCAGAGAGGGTACATGGGAACGACGGGAAAAAGGATGGACAGGCTAGATTCACATCCACTGGATGTTTTAATAGTAAGAGGCTCTTAATTAAATCGTACTGTTCGCTGATGAATGTTAACAGTGAGGCGTGTAGAGAGGATGTTTCCATTGGTGGGAGAACTTAGAATAGGAGTCAGCATTGAATGGCAGTTGTACATTAACGAGAGAGGGATGAAGAAAGGGGTTTCTCTCGAACGTCTGTGACTCCTGAAAGCTCTCGAGAAAGCAGGGTCTTTGTATAATTTGAAGGCAGAGGAAGATTAATTATAGATAAGCAAGAGCGTGAAAGTTTGCCGTGAGCAGTCTAACTGAGGAATTGAGTGTGGATCTCTCCGAGGCATAACGGAAAGCTGCAGCGACGGGTGACTTCAGGCAGAGATGCCCGGTGTGCGTGGACAAGAATTCACCTTGGGATCACGCTCGACCTCCTGCGCACAGCGGCTGGGTTGGGCTTCAGGGCCACGTGGTGGGGTGAGATCCGGATTGAAGTTCAGCGCCACTGAATAGTCTGAATAGTAAACGAGTGGTCGTGACGTCACAGAGCCAGAAGGAATCCGCAGTTTGCGGCAACAAAAAGGAGTGAAGCGGTCGGCGGGATCTCAGTCATCCGGATCAACGCGACGCTCTATCTCCCCAACATGAAGGTGTTGCTGACCGGCATTTTATTGACCTCCTTTCTCGGTCAGTGTTTCGTATTTTAATCCCTGTTTTCCTTCGGTCTTCATCGCCACACTGTGGAATAATTCAATCACATTGTATTATTTTCTCCCACAGGTAAAGTGACGCTTCAGATATTGACACAGGCTCAAATATCGATCACCAGGGCTCCGACAAAACCTGTGCACTTTCACTGTGATGTCCAACAAACAAACTTTGCGGAAGCTGTTATACATTGGTACCGGGAGAGGCCGGGTGAAGGCCTGCAGCGGCTATTGTATTTTAAGAATTCACCCGACACTCAGAAGGATGTGTCTGACGAACGATTAATTGCGAGCAAAGTACCTGAGACTCAATCGTGCGTTCTGCTCTTGATGAATATCCGCGAGGATGATGCTGGCACCTACTACTGCGCTTACTGGCTACACAGTGATGAAATGCGAAGGGAAGCCAGTACATAAACCCAACGGGTACTTTGTGCATAACGTGTTCACCGATTGGAGACCAAGTAACAGGTGTTGTCCCTCACGGTCTTTGCGAACTCCCGCGTTTAACGAATTCTCTTCGCTGTTTTTAACCGCGGTGCAATTTGTATTTTACTTTATAGCTTCGTTGAACAAAGCAGTTTCGATAAATTTGCGATGGACTATTAACGTGGATCCAAATTGCATGAATGAATACGAGCCAATAGCATAAGTACCTACTAATGCTCACAGAAAACCTGGTCGCGTGATCTCAATGAACTACACCTCCAATCCAATTATCCCTGTTCTGATCTAGGGCTAAGGAGTTGTACAATACGTAAACAAGTCTTTCAGGCCATTTTCCCTCCTGCATTTATCCTACCTGCTCGCCTTTCACAGTGTTATCTAGCACGGAAACGTCATTCATAGTGACCCGTCGCTATACGTGTGCCCCATCTGATTTTATATACCTCTATATCTCAAAGCCTCTAACACTGTCGGGATAAATCCCAGTCCTCTCCAAACATCGCATCATTGTTTCAATGTTTCTATTCTAGAACTGTCCTATATCAATCATTATTTGTAATTTTTACTTCATTCGGAAGTTTCTTTTAGCAAGTATAAACCTTATTCAGCACAGACCAGAAGCATTTAATGTCTAAAAGTAAGCACCATGGGGTCTCAGGTTGTAATCTACTCACCCTCAACTGTCTGGAAGTATTTCATGGTTCCATCAATTTTAAATTCAGCTTTTCTACTAATTCACTTCTATATTAATTCAGTCCAGAACTATACTCTTAACTCTGACTCAACACCACCAACTCAGTGCATTTCCATCACTTTCATCTTTCACTGACTTCATGTCTTTAGATTTCCTCGATGATTCCCTGGCAGAAAGTCCCGTGACTCCAACATTCGCTGAGTCTACTCCCTGCCTCCATCAGTGTAGCTTTTGACTCCCCCCTTCCTTCTCCTGCCTCACATTACTTGGTGGCAGTTCCTGCAGTAAGTAATTGCTGTAGGCTGATGGTGTTTCCCATTAGAGAATATAGGGTAAGAACTCTGACGTCACAACCATGGGTCGCCAGATCGTTGGTCGACTCTAGTGTGTGTAAACCTCGTTTCCTGATCCCTTAGGACTGTTAGTTCTAAGCTTCGCTCCATTCCCTGGATACTCTACTTAAACCTTGTCTCCGAGTCAAGATTCCCCTGGTTACCTGTTCCACATTCGCTACTGTTCTAGCGCCTCTCGACCCCATCTCCGTGCCTGTGTCCTGCACATGGGTTCGTCCCCAGTCTCTCCCTTGCAACAACTGTGTGTTCTGTTGTACAAATGATAAATAAATGAATCTGAATGTGAATGCTAATTGTTTTAATGATATTAAAATTATCACATGGTTGTTGCAAAGTGCTCAGTATCTGAGTAATTTTCTCTCTAATCTAGCATAGAAAAATAAATAGTTTGGGAAAATCCTAGGAAGAATTCTTAAAAAAACAAATTACTTTTTTTAGTTTTTAGTTCACTTACTACTGGATTTTATAACATTTTGGAAAAAGAAACTTCAGAATGTGATTTCTGTTAGTCTGAGCTGAAGCAACAATGTTTTAGGGAGGATGCTGACTTGCTAATACTGAGAGTATTATCAGAAGCAGAGACAAGACATGAGGAAATTAAGAATAATCTAGGACCAAGGATTAACTTTATTAACCATATACATTTACATGTATTAAGAAATTACTGTGGTGTGTTGGTCGGGGTACAACATGCAACACAAAACAACACAATTTAATAATTATAAAAAATTAAGTTAGTTAAAGGATGGGTATTATAATAAACTGTGCACAAATACATTGTATACATACCAACATGCATTTACGATGTAAGCATCATTATAAAAATGGTTTAAAGTGTCTACAGTGCAGTGCAGTGATTGGCTAAGTACAACGGTTGATCAGATTAACAGCCTGGGGGAAGAAACTTTTAAGATGATGTGAAGTGTTGTTTAGCCCCATAGTGCTGTCCAGAAGTGAGCTTATGGAAAGAACCATTAGCAAATGTGCTTGTCTGTGGAGGGTTTGAACCCTTTCTGTTTTGGTCAGTCTGCATTGAGTGAGGGGGAAAATATGGCAAATGAAGGTGGAGAGAATAAGATCATGAGCTTCATTCAGAGCAATCAAAAATAGATTATTGTCTAAATAGAGAGATACTGCAAACGAGTGAAGTACAGAGGGACTGAGATGTTTATGTTCATGTACTGCAAAACATTATGAAGCAGTCGTATTGCAGAATGTTATCAGACAGTCAAGAAAGCAAATTACATCTTAGAAGAGAGGTCTTGTGGCAGTTGTCCAGGGCCTGGAATACTGTGCATGGTTTTTGCCCCCTTACCTGCAAAAGGATATAGTAGCATTGAAGGTGATCCAGAGGGGTTTCAACATTCATGAGATGAGAGTATTGTCTTTTCAAGAGCCAGGTATTTTGGGTGTGTATTCCTTAGAGTTTGGAAAAATCTGGAGTGACCTTATTGAAGCATATAAAGTGGGATAGATATTGAGACAGTTTCAGTGCTGGGGGCAGCCCGCAAGTGTTACCACACAAGCCGTTGCCAACGTAGCATGCCCACAATGCTCAGTGGGACACAGTAAAACAGAACACATCAAGCAATAAATCAACAACAGCAACCAAGCTCCATTCCTCCCTCCCACCATGTATATACATTCTTCGAATTCCAGGACTCTCCATATTCTTCAGCCTCCAGTCTCCAGAAGACTCAGAATCAGATTCAGATGCATAGACATTGGGCCTTTGACCCAAGTGATCTCACAGAGATTTACATATTTAGGACTCCAGCTAATGGGCTTTGACTCCAGGCTTTCAATTCGACCCTTGAGCTTTGATCCTCAGTATCTATAACAGAAGTAATTAAGTTATAGATAGATACATATTTCAAAGATCAAGAAATTGTGAGTTATTGGGAATTGGCACAGAAGGGGAGCTGCAACCAACACTTGGGTCAAAACAGTTATTCATCCAACACAGGGGAAGAAGGATAGCTCGGAGTTGATAGGTGAAGGCATCTTGAGTTTTTCCGTGTAAAGAGCCTTTACTTCACAATGTCATCATGTCACCACTCTGTCTCCCCTTTACTTATTCTCTTCTCCTGACCTACCTATCACTTACCCCTGGTGTCCCTTTGTCTTCCCTCTGTCCTTCCTTCCTCTCCAGACTTTATCTTTCCCGCCCACCTGCTTTCACCTATCACCTTCTAGCAATCCTCCTTCTAGCACCCTGCACATTCATCTTTAAATTGTGGCATTTTCCTCCTTCCTTTGCAGTCCTGAAGAAGGTTGTTGACTCAAAATATTGACTGTTTATTCATTTGCATAGATGCTGCCTGACCTGCTGTCTACCTCCGGCATTTTGTGTGTGTTGCTTTGGATTTTCAGCCTCCGCAGAATTTCTTGTGTTTCACATTTCATAGAGGTGCTTACTAAGAGAAAAGATGCTGACACACACTGGTTTAAGTCAGGACGGCAGGAGCAATGGGCTGGGGGAATATTTATTGGAAGGGCATTTTGGAAATGCAGGAAATGCTGGAAGTGGATAAGACACCTGGTCCAGATGGCCTGCATCCAGAATTACTGAGGAAAGTTGGATCAGACAATACAGAGAGTTGTGATCATCTTCCATTTCCCCAGGATAAGGGGGCCAGAGGAACTTGACAGCTCTGTTTAGGAAAAAGTGGATGCATATTCCGAGAAACCATTGACCAACCAGTCTGATAGGAACATCAGTAAAATTTTGAAATCAATTTAATGAAGTAAATCAACAGACACTTAGAGAGGATAACTCAGGAGAGCAATCATGAACTTGTAACATGGAAATTGGATTTAATGAATATAATTATATTTTTTAATGAAGTAATAGAAAAGCTGATGTAAGTCCATTGAACGAGAAAGTTAGCCCTGTCTCTCTGTCTCTCATGCGGGATAGTTGAATGCTCCTCTTGCGGGATGTGGGAAGGCAGGGTGACCTCCACTGTCTGTGATGACTTCACCAATGAGAAGTGCATCCAGCTGCACCATGGAACACTCTACATCAAGGAGTTGGAGCTGAAACTGTGATGATAGGGGATTTATTTGCTCAGGGAAAAGAAAGGAAGTTCAGTGGATGAGAACGATATTCACGTGTGGTATGTTGCATCCTGGGTGCCAAGGTCTGCGACATCTCAAATCTAGTCCTCAGCATTCTGAAATGGGAGAGTGAGTAGCTGTGGTCCATATGGATACCAATGACATAAGTAGGAAGATTGAAGATGTTCTAGAAAGGTATTTCAGGGCAACAGGTGCGAAGTTAAAGGACAGGACCTCGAGGGATGTAATCTCAGGATTGCTACCCATTTCATGTGTTAGTGAGGCCAGGAATAGAAGGAATACACAGTTTAACACATGGCTAATGACTTGGTGTAGTTGGCAGGGTGTCAGATTTTGGCTCGTTGAGCTCTCTTCCAGGGAATGTGGGATTTGTACTGAAGAGATTAATCCCCTCCTAGGAAGGTTTGCTAGTGCAGCATGGTTGGGGGAGGGGGTGGAGTGGTGTGTGTGTTCAATCTAGAGTTTCGGGGGATGGGAACCAGAGTACCAGAACAGATAGTGGAGAACTTGTGGAGACAGATGTTGTTAAGATCTCAGACAACTTCAGGAATCAAAAGGTTGGGCATGGTGTAGCTAATGTTCTGAGCTGTATATAGTTCAATGCAAGAAATACTATAGGAAAGGCTGATGAGTTCAGGGCATGGATCAACACATGGAATCATGATATAGTAGCCATTAGTGAGACTTGGTTGGAGGAGAGGCTGGACTGGCAGCTCAATATTCCGGTTCCTGTTGTTTTAGATGCAGCAGAGCAGGAGGGATTAAAGGAGGAGGGGTGGTGTTACTGGAAACGGAAATCACACAGCTGTGCTCAGTCAAGGGCAGACGGGAGAACTTGTCAGGTGAGGCTTTATGGGTGGGACTGAGGAATAAGAAAGGTATGAGCATGTTAATGGGGCTATAATATAGACCACCTGTAGAGAGATTACAGACTGATGAAACAAACATAAATTGTAGGTGACTAACTTTCCACCATTGAACTGTGACTCTCATACTCTAAAAGGACGGGATAGGATAGAATTTGCCAAATGTGTTCAGGAAAGTTTCTGAATCAGTACATAGAAGTCCCAATGAGAGATTGTGCAGTACTTGATCTTCTTTTTGGGAATGACACAGGGCAGGTGACAGAAGTTTGTGTTGGGGAACACTTGACCTGGTGATCACAATGTCATTCGTTTCAAAGAAAATATGCAAAAGGATAGGTCTAGACCGGAGGTTGATATTCTGAATTGGAGAAAGGCTAATTTTGATGCTAGCAGAAAGGATCTGGCTGGTATGAATTGAGGCAGGGAAGTCGGCGGCCTCCAAAAGTGAAATTCTAAGATTACAAAGCTCATATGTGCCCTTCAGTATAAAAGGTAAACATAACAAATGTAGGAAACCTTGTCTTTCAAGAGATATGGAGGCCCTGGTTAAGAATTAAAGGAGATGCATTGTAGGTAGGAACAGATGAGATACTTATGGAGTATAAGAAATGCAAGAGAATACTTGAGAAATAAACAGGAAAGTTAAAAGTAGGCAAGTGGTTGCCTTAGCAGCCAAGCTGAAGGAGAATCCTTTGGTATTCTACAAGATACGTTAAGAGCAAAAGGATTGCAAGGGACAAAATTGGTCCTCTGGAAGATCAGAATGGAAATCTATGAGTGGAGCCAAAAGAGATGGAGGAGATCCTAAGCAGATTTTCTGTTTGCATCTATATTTATGGAGGAGATGGACACAGAGTCTTAGAAGTCAGGCAAAGCAGCGACGAGGTCATGGACCCTATGCAGATTACAGACATGGAGGTGCTTGCCGTCTTGAGGCAAATTAGGGTGGATAAATCCCCAGAGCCTGACAAAGTGTTCCTTTGAACCCAGTGGGAGGCAGGTGCAGAAATGCAGGGGCACTGAGGAGTGTTGTGGACAAAGGGATTTGGGAATACAGATCCATAATTCATTGAAAGTGGTGTCAGGGGTACTTAGGACTATAAAGAAAACATTTGGTACATTGGCCTTCATGAATCAAAGTATTAAGTGCAGGAGGTGGGATATTAAGCTGAAGTTTTATAAGATGCTGGTGCAGCCAAATTTGGAGTATTGTGTTCGGTTTTGGTCACCCACCGACAGGAAAGATGTAATAAAGTTGAATCAATGCAGAGAAAAATTATCAGGATGTTGTCAGGACAATAGATTAGGAAATGTAAACAGAAAAAAAATCACTGGTTTGGAAGTTATTCAATGGCTAAAGGTTTAAATGCACAGGCACTTATATTCACTTCTCCAGATTTCCTCGACACACCAGGGCACAAGAAATGGGATCGGAAGAGGAGAAGAAGGATGTGGTATCCAGGCCCGCAGTCCTGCCCCAACATTCAATATGATCATTGCTAACATGCCCCAGGCCTCAGCATCTCCTCCATATGAGACCATCATGGCCCTCAGTTGTCCGATTCGTACATTCGTCATACTGCACTGATACAAGCCGTTCAGCCCTACTCGTCCAAACTTCTAACGGCCAATGGGAGGGAAGCAAATTTATTGTTTCAGGTGGAAATTTCAGACAAGTAACTATCAACCTTCAATGGCCCAGGGTCCAGAAATACATTGAAATTCCAAAGAATCGCTTCTCCCTGCCAGAAGTTGT
Source organism: Hemitrygon akajei (assembly GCF_048418815.1). Lineage (NCBI taxonomy): Eukaryota > Metazoa > Chordata > Chondrichthyes > Myliobatiformes > Dasyatidae > Hemitrygon > Hemitrygon akajei. The sequence goes on along the minus strand of NC_133124.1, from coordinate 109,519,619 downwards.
AAATGACTCCCATTTCCGTTTTATTGAAATTTTGTCGTCTGGGCTGTGAGAAATCGTGATATCAATGAACGAGATATTTGAAGTGGATGGAAACGTTGTCTGGGCGCGGGTCTTCATTCCATCAGGGAGACTTTTGGCAACTCTGTGGACATTGTGAGGGATCATTGACAGCAATGGTGCAGAGGTAGGAAATCAGCGGAGAGGGTGAAACAGGGCGAGGGGAAACGCAAGCGTTCTATCAGGGACATGTTAGAGAGAACTCCTCCAAACCGAATGCGTTCCGCACTCTGTACTACTGAGTAACATGGTGAAACCGCTGACGTCACTACTGCTTTCGGAGTTTGAGATTTGGTGTGTCAGCAGAGACTCCTGCAATAGTTTTACAGATATACCACGGAGAATATTCAGCTTATATAGATCCTGTAATGCAAGAGGTTGTAGACTCAACCAGCTCCTTCAAGGCAAAACCATCTCCGCCATCGCGGACATTTCAAGAGTCAGTGCTTCAAGAAGGCAGCATCCATTATTAAAGACCCTCACCATCCGGGACACCATACGAGTCTAAAGACCAACACTCAACATTGTAACAACCGTTTATTCCCCTCCACCATCAGATTTCTGAAGGGCCCATGAAAACAATCGTCTTCTTTTCATTTATTAGGTTGGTTACTGATACTAATGCTTCTATCTTGCACTGTACCTCTGTCGCAAAACAACCCATTTCGCGACTTACCTCAGTGGTAAAAAGCCTGATTTTTATTCTGATTCACCAACAGGGCGCAGAGCTGAGCAAGCATTGACATGAAGGCGGTGCTCGGGATCCAATGACCACGCAAACGAGAAAGTTGAGGGATTCAAATTGAGAGGTTTTGACAAGAGACAGAAGGTCTTGCTGATAGTGAGGGTCGAGAAGGTGGAACGAGATTGGGATCTGCGTCGCACCACTAATGTTGCCCGGATTGCTGAGAGTTTCCATAATATTCTGGAGTTTTAATTGAAAGCAAATTATGGAAACGGGACCGAGGGGCCGAGTGGCAGTGTGGGATATTCAAGTAAACCTCTCCAAATTATGAAAGGAAAACATACACCGGGGCATGCCCCGCCCCTGACACCCGTCCCCGAAAAAGGGAGGCGCTAGCAGTCTCATGCAAAAACGTGATTTGGAGAAGGCGGGGTAGGAGCTGAGGCGGGTTCAGCCCCGACAACAAAAGCTGAGAAACTGCGCTTCCTCTTAGATTCCAAACACTGATCCGGCGCAGCAAGCATGTGGCAGGGTGCCTGGTTCGTGGTGTTGCTTTTCAGCTGTGCGTTACCAACTCCTTTTCAACTTTTATTGCTCTTTCCCGCCGCTCAGATTCTTTTACCGTTTTCTGCTCTTTTTGCAGGTGGAAGTGTGGCTCTTACCCTGATCCAGCCCAAAGCATCGATGACAGCACCTGTTGGGGAAATCATACGAGTACGGTGTCAAGTGAATGGAGTCTCGGTTAGCAACAGTAATCCCCTTCACTGGTACCAACAGAAACCCGGAAAGCCGCTCCAAAGGGTACTCTACTATGGAGATAGCGTAACGCGGGATTCGGGATTCGGGACATCCTTCAGCGCGGCAAGACTTACAGATTCCAATCTCTATCTGTCAATCGAAGTTAACACTGAAAGTGCTGCCACCTATTACTGCGCCTACTGGGTTTACACAGTATGTAATAGATAACAAACTCAACACAAAAACCTCGACGAGCAGCCAGTCAAACGGAGCCGCTGATCCGGAGGCTGCAGCGACCCCCATCTGCTAGGCTTGCGTTTACTCCTATCTGCCGGGCAGGATGTTGGGGTCTGCGCAAGAGGCAGGGAAAAAGGGGTTCTGTCACCAGAAACACGCAGCGTGGCCTGGCAGCTGTTTCGGCACGGGGTCTGGGATTGCCCGTCACCGAAAGATACTCATCTCCCGATGCGGGAACCTGAGCGTTAACCACCGCCTTCCGATCCCCGAACCCGCTGCTCAAAACTGGAATTACTTGCGACAGGCAGTATGGCTGACATGTGCATCTTGGCCCAATTCACTCTTGGTACGGATTGCACGCAATTTTCGATTCAGTTTCAGATTTATTTATCACATTTAAAGAGTCAACACAATATCATGGGCCGAAGGACCTCTACTGCGCCGTGTTGTTCTCTGTTCTATAACAACAGATGTCCTCACCGAGAGAACTTTTTGTGCTCTTCCTATTCTCGGCAAATCCTCCAGAGTTGTACAACATGGAGAACCAGAGCTTTATCAGCCAATGGGCGATGGTAGGTGGCAATCATGAAGGTGTTTCCTCGACAGTTTGACCTCAGACGTGGAGACATGTGGGACCTGGAGCCAACGTGGAGGACACTCACATTTACACCATTCTATGCTAACTGAGTCTGTGATGTATGAGGTCCCCACGCATTGTGATAGAGGAACCTGGCGTTTGACTGTAAGTAACATAAGTTGACTTGACACTTCCACATATGGCACCGGAGCGATATGATTCACATATTGCAGGAAATGTGGACCAGGTTGACCTGGGATGCATGCTGGAGTGCACTCATCAGGAACATTGCAGGAACCTGCCGCACTGTCATGGGCACCGTACTGGTTGCAAAAGAACGCGGTTTTGAATTTCTTCACGTGGCATTACTAACTGACCAAGAGAACTGTATTCAGCAAACGCTTTGAGATAAGTCAATATCCTGACTGTCTTTAGTCGAACTGCTTTCATACAGTTACAGCATTGACCCATTGGGGGGAACAATATGTGCCACAAGAACGTAGCGGTTAGCACGACGCTATTGCAGCTCAGGCGCGTCGGAGTTTGAAGTTCAGTTCTGGCGCTATTTGTAAGGAGTCTCTGTGGTTCCTCTCTGCGGAATGTATGGGTTTTCCCCGGGTACTCCGGTTTCGTCTCACTGTCCAAAGACGAACCCAGCAGGTTAACTGATCATTATAAATTGTTCTGTGATTAGGTTAGGCTTCATCGAGGTTGTCGGGGGTTGCTGGGGAGGCGAGACTTGAAGGGCCGGAAGGGCCTAATCTGCACTGTATCGCTAAATAAAGAAATAAAATTGTCTAGTGATGTCCTGTTCTTTTAAAGCCGAGCAAATCTGATCTGGCTATTTACAGCACAAAACTGGGACCAAAGAACTGAGTTCTAGGGATGAGGCGAGAGGATTTGATAACAGGACAGTATTTGGTTTACTGTAGCTCACAGGACCCCTGACAAAAATTCAAGTCAATGGGCATTAAGTGGGGTTTGCTCCAAGGACTGGAGTAATAACTTGGAAAAAGGAGCGTGGTTTGAAGTCTCTTCCCAGACCTGTACATTTTCAGATACGTCACCAATAAATTTACAACCTTGTCACACGTGTACAGGTAATGAAAATGCCCGAAAAGTGTTTCCAATTACCAATCCTTGATGTTCAACGACCAGAAATACAACAGGACCAGCCACACAAACAGTAAGACAAGTAAACCCGCAGAAGGTGAATCTCAGTCTAAATATGGTGACATGTGTGCACTTCGATAATAAATTTTACTCTGAACTTTGAACTTTGAATATGGCTGGTATCCTGGGCCCTCACACTTTCTGATATTTCAAAGCCTTCCCATTATCTGTAAATGAAATTAGGGGTGTTATGTTGAACCATTTAGTTGCATAAATTTATCTCAAAGAACATTAAAGAAGCTGAACGCCATCCAGAATAAATCTGCTCCTTTCACTAAGAACAGCCAGCTGCCCAGAATATTCATTCTTGTAACCAGCTACACTGAATATTTGTAAACATTCAGGCTACTAATGCACTGCAATTACTTACCCAGGTTTATCTGCCAGCAGCTCCCAACTCACAGTCTATCACCAAGAAAGATTAAGGCAGATATAGCTACTTTTCCGATTGACATATCATATATGTTATGCCATGGGTAAATGGGTCTGAGACATTTTTTTTCAAATAACATGCCCCACCCAAAAGTGGGGCATTATGGTAGCACGGGGTTTAATTCCCACCACTGCCTTAAGGAGTTTGTACTTTCTCCTATTTCTCCGGCTGGTCTGGTTTCCTCCCACTGTCCAAAACGTACTGGTTGGTAGGTTAATTGGTCATTGTAAATTGTCCCATGATTAGCATAGGTTTAAATTGGGGATTGCTCAAAGTGCCAGAAGGGCCTATTCCGCGCTATATCACAATGAATAAAAAAGTGAGAGGAAACCGCTTGGTGTTCTGTTGAAAAATTTGACAGAGTAAGTGATGTTGTGGGGGGAGGGGAGTGTGGAACATAGCGATCACTGACTATCAGTTTTTATATGATTTTAGTAAAAGCTAAGGCTGGCCATCAAGTTAAATTCCTAGAATGGTGAAAGGCTAATTTTGAAAGTATTAGACAGGATTCTGCAAAAGTTGATTAGAAGAAGGTGTTCTGGTGGTATGGGCAGTGGCAGGCATCTGAAATGTGGATAGGAAGAGTTCAGGGGGTAACATAAGACCATAAGACATAGTAGGTACAGGATTATGCCATTTGGCCCATCGAGGCCGCTGCCCAATCCCTCGTGGTTGATTTATTACCCCTCTCAATGCCACTTTCCTGACTTCTCCCCGTAACCTTTGATGTCCTCAGACTCCTCACTAATCAAGAAGCTATCAACCGTTGCTTTAAATATACCTTGTTAGATTGAAGGCCAAGTCTGGCGGGAATATGGAACCTGAGTCGATGAGGGATGTTGAGTATTTCTTCAGGAAAAAGGAGGCAGATGTGAAGTATTGTCAGTTGGGATCAAGTGAATCCCATGAGCCGTAAACAGATATAGGAGTACATTTGAGGAAAATCGGGAGGACAAATACATCAGATCGTTTTGGCAGATAAGGCAAAGGGGAATCCTAAGATATCCTTTAAGTATAAATATACCAAACGCCAGAAAAGTAATCAGGACAAATGTGGAGTCAGAATTGTGCCTGAATGAATTCTTTGAGGATGTGGGGAGTGGTCAGACCCCACTTGGTTCTGTGTTCAGTTCTGGTCACTTCACTACAGGAAGGATGTGGATACTATAGAAAGAGTGCAGAGAAGATTTACGAGGATGTTGCCCGGATTGGAGAGCGTGCCTTATGAGAATAGGTTGGCTGAACTTGTCCTTTTCTCCTTGGAGTGACGGAGTATGCGAGGTGACCTGACAGAGGTGTATAAGATGAGGAGAGGCATTGATCGTGTGGATAGCCAGAGGCTTTTTCCCAGGGCTGAAAATGCTAACACGAGGAGGCATAGTGTTAAGGTGCTTGGAAGTAGGCACAGAGGGAATGTCAGGGGTAAGTTTTGATGGGTTCGATAGGATCTTTTAAGAGACTCTTGGATTGGCATATAGAGCTTAGAAAAGTAGAGGGCTATGCGGTAGGGTAATTCTAGGCAGTTTCTGGAGTAGGTTACATGGTTGGGACAACATTGTGAACCGAAAGGCCTGTAATGTGTCAAAATTTCTATGTTCTATGTCCTATGTTCACAGGAGATAAGGCGAGATCTTAAATGAATATTTATTACCTGTAATTACTGTAGAGAAGATCAGGAGACTAAGAAGTTCATAATAGAGAATATGATGTCTTGAAATATATCCACATTACTAAAGAGGAGGTGCTGACAATCTTAAAATACATCAAGGTGGATACATTCCCAGGGCAGAGATATTTCTATAACTGTTAGCTACAGGTGAGGTAACAGAAGAATATAAAGTGTTTACTGTTGTGTTGGTGTAAGGACAAACTAGGGAACTACAGGGAGGCAAACCTAAAATCAGAGCCGGGAAATTTACAAGAAGGTATGAGATAAACCAGCAATTGGGATTGAATGGCCTCATCAAGAATAATCAGCATGATATTGTAGGTGGGAAATCATGCCAAGGAATTAATATTTTTGGAGAGATAACCAAGAGGATCAACGAAAGCAGGGTGGTAAATATTGACAACATTAATTTTAGCAATCTTTAACTAAGTTTCACAAGGTAAAATGGACAGTGAAGGAGGCTCCTTGAGATTACAACAGGATCTATGTAGATCATAACATTGGAGAGGTACAGGAACAGACAAGTTAGGAATGTGTTTAATTGGCGTAAGGGGAAATATGAGGGTATCAGGCAGGAAATATGGAAACATAGAAAACATACAGCACAATATAGGGCATTCGGTCTCTGTACCTACTTCCAAGCACCTTAAAACTATGCCCTCTCATGCTAGACATTTCAGCCCTGGGGAAAAGACTCTGACTATCCACATGATCAATGCCTCTCATTATCTTGTACACCTCTATCAGGTCACCTCTTATCCTCCGTCGCTCCAAGGAGAAAAGGCCAAGTTCACTCAACTTTTTCTCATATGGCATGTTCCCCAATCCAGGCAACATCCTTATAAATCTCCTCTGCACCCTTTTTATGGTTTCCACATCCTTCCAGTAGTGAGGCGACCAGAACTGAGCACAGTACTCCAAGTGGGATCTGACCAGGGTCCTATATAGCTATAACATTACCTCTCGGCTCTTAAACTCAACCCCATGATTAATGAAGGCCAATGCACCAAATGAACTCGGAAGCATAAATTGGGAACAGATGTTTTCAGGGCGTTTAAACATAGAAACATAGAAATATAGAAAATAGGTGCAGGAGTAGGCCCTTCGGCCCTTCGAGCCTGCACCGCCATTCGGTATGATCATGGCTGATCATCCAACTCAGAACCCTGTACCTGCTTTCTCTCCATACCCCCTGATCCCTTTAGTCACAAGGGCCATATCTAACTTACTCTTAAATATAGCCAATGAACCGGCCTCAACTGTTTCCTGTGGCAGAGAATTCCACAGATTCACCACTCTCTGTGGGAAGAAGTTTTTCCTCATCTCGGTCCTAAAAGGCTTCCCCTTTATCCTTAAACTGTGACCCCTCGTTCTGGACTTCCTCAACATCGGAAACAATCTTCCTGCATCTAGCCTGTCAAATCCCTTTAGAATTTTATATGTTTCAATAAGACCCCCCCGCAATCTTCTAAATTCCAGTGAGTATAAGCTTAGTCGATCCAGTCTTCCTTCATATGAAAGTCCTGCCATCCCAGGAAACAATCTGGTGAACCTTCTCTGTACTCCCTCTATGGCAAGAATGTCTTTCCTCAGATTATGGGACCAAAACTGCACACAATATTCTAGGTGCGGTCTCACCAAGGCCTTGTACAACTGCAGTAGAACCTCCCTGCTCCTGTACTCAAATCCTTTTGCTATGAATGCCAACATACCATTTGCCTTTTTCACCGCCTGCTGTACCTGCATGCCCACCTTCAATGACTGGTGTACAATAACACCCAGGTCTCATTGCACCTCCCCTTTTCCTAATCGGCCATCATTCAGATAATAATCTGTTTTCCTGTTCTTGCAACCAAAGTGGATAACCTCACATTTATCCACATTAAATTGCATCTGCCATGAATTTGCCCACTCAACTAACCTATCCAAGTCACCCTGCATCCTCTTAGCATCCTCCTCACAGCGAAAAGCGCCGCCCAGCTTCTTGTCATCCACAAACTTGGAGATGCTGCATTTAATTCCTTCATCTAAATCATTAATATATATTGTAAACAACTGGGGTCCCAGCACTGAGCCTTGTGGTACCCCACTAGTCACTGCCTGCCGTTCTGAAAAGGTCCCGTTTACTCCCACTCTTTGCTTCCTGTCTGCCAACCAATTCTCTATTCACATCAATACCATATCCCCAATACTGTGTGCTTTAAGTTTGCACACTAATCTCCTGTGTGGGACCTTGTCAAAAGCCTTTTGAAAATCTAAATATACCACATCCACTGGCTCTCCCCTATCCACTCTACTAGTTACATCTTCAAAAAATTCTATAAGATTCATCAGACATGATTTTCCTTTCACAAATCCATGCTGACTTTGTCCGATGATTTCACCTCTTTCCAAATGTGCTTTTATCACATCTTTGATAACAGACTCTAGCATTTTCCCCACCTCCGATGTCAGACTAACCGGTCTATAATTCCCCGGTTTCTCTCGCCCTCCTTTTTAAAAAAGTGGGGTTACATTAACCACCCTCCAATCCTCAGGAACTAATCCAGAATCTAAGGAGTTTTGAAAAATTATCACTAATGCATCCACTATTTCTTGGGCTACTTCCTTAAGCACTCTGGGATGCAGACCATCTGGCCCTGGGGATTTATCTGCTTTTAATCCCTTCAATTCACCTAACACCACTTCCCTACTAACATGTATTTCCCTCAGTTCCTCCATCTCACTAGACCCTCGGTCCCTTACTATTTCCTGAAGATTATTTATGTCCTCCTTAGTGAAGACAGAACCAAAGTAGTTATTCAATTGGTCTGCCATATCTTTGTTCCCTATGATCAATTCACCTGTTTCTGACTGTAAAGGACCTACATTTGTCTTGACCAATCTTTTTCTTTTCACATATCTATAAAAGCTTTTACAGTCAGTTTTTATGTTCCCTGCCAGCTATCTCTCATAATCTTTTTCCCTTTCCTAATTAAGCCCTTTGTCCTCCTCTGCTTGTCTCTGAATTTCTCCCAGTCCTGAGGAGTGTGCCGCTTTTTTTTTACTAATTTATACGTTTCTTCTTTGGACTTGATACTATCCCTAATTTCCCTTGTCAGCCATAGGTGCACTACCTTCCCTGGTTTATTCTTTTGCCAAACTGGGATGAACAATTGTTGTAGTTCATCCATGCAATCTTTAAATGCTTGCCATTGCATATCCACCATCAAGCCTTTAAGTATCATTTGCCAGTCTATCTTAGCTAATTCACATCTCATACCTTCAAAGTTACCCTTCTTTAAGTTCAGAACATTTGTTTCTGAATTAACTATGTAACTCTCCATCTTAATGAAGAACTCCACCATATTATGGTCACGCTTACCCAAGGGGCCTCGCACGACAAGATTGCTAACTAACCCTTCCTCATTGCTCAATACCCAATCTAGAATGGCCTGCTCTCTAGTTGGTTCCTCGACATGTTGGTTCAGAAAACCATCCCACATACATTCCAAGAAATCCTCTTCCTCCGCACCCCTACCAATTTGGTTCACCTAATCTATATGTAGATTGAAGAAGTCACCCATTATAACTACTGTTCCTTTATTGCACACATTTCTAATTTCCTGTTTAATGCCATCCCCAACCTCACTACTACTGTTAGGTGGCCTGTACACAACTCCCACCAGCGTTTTCTGCTGCTTAGTGTTATGCAGCTCTACCCATATCAATTCCACATCCTCCAGGCTAATGTCCTTCCTTTATACTGCGTTAATCTCCTCTATAACCAGCAATGCTAGCCCACCTCTTTCTCTTTCCTGTCTATCCCTCCTAAATATTGAATATCCCTGGATGCTGAGCTCCCATCCTTGGTCACCCTGGAGCCATGTCTCTGTAATCCTAACTATATCATATTCATTAATAACTATCTGCACATTCAATTCATCCACCTTGTTACGAATGCTCCTCGCATTGACACATAAAGCCTTCAGGCTTGTTTTTACAACACTCTTAGTCCTTATACAATTGTGTTGAAAAGAGGCTCTTTTTGCTTTTTGCCCTGGATTTGCCTGCCTGCCACTTTTACTTTTCACCTTACTACTTTTTGCGTCTACCCTCATTTTACACCCCTCTGTCTCTCTGCACTTGTTCCCATCCCCCTGCCACATTAGCATAAATCCTCCTGAACAGCAGTAGCAAACGCTCCCCCTAGGACATTGGTTCCAGTCCAGCCCAGGTGCAAACCGTCCTGTTTACGGCAGAAATGTGGCAAACGTTCAGGGGACATTTACGTGGAGTTTTGCATAGGTACGTTCCAATGAGACAGGGAAAGGATGGTAGAGTGCAGGAACATTGGTGTACAAAGCCAGTTGTAAATCTAGTCAAGAAGAAAAGAAAAGTTTACGAAAGGATCAAAAAGCTAGGTAATAATAGAGATCTTGAAGATTATAAGGATAGCAGGAAGGAGTTTAAGATTGAAATTAGGAGAGCTAGAAATGGCCTTGGCAGACAGGATTATGGAAAATCGCCAAGGCATTCAACAAGTATGTGAAGAGCAAGAGGATAAGATGTGAGAGAATACAACCAATCAAGTGCGACAGTGGGAAAGGGTGTATGGAACCAGAGGAGAGAGCAGAGGTACTTAATGAATACTTTGCTTCACTACTCTCTACGGAAAAGGATCTTAACGATTGTAGGGATGGCTTACAGTGGACTGAAAAGCTTGAGCATATAGATATTTAGAAAGAGGACGTACTAGAGCTTGTGGAAAGTATCAAGTTGGATAAGTCGCAGGGACTGGACGGGATGTACCCCAGGCTACTGTGGGAGGCGAGGGAGGAAATGGCTGAGCCTCTGGCGATGATCTTTACATGATCAATGGGGACGAGAGAGGTTCCACAGGATTGGAGGCTTTCGGATGTTGTTCCCTTATTCAAGAAAGGGAGTGGAGATACCCCAGGGAATTACAGATCAGCGAATCTTACTTCAGTGGTTGGTAAGTTGATTGAAAGGATCCTGAGAGGCAGGATTTATGAACATTTGTAGCGGCATAATGTGATTCGGAATAGTCAGCATGGCTTTATCAAAGGCAGGTCGTGCCTTACGAGAGTGATTGAATTTTTTGAGGGCATGACTAGACACATTGATGAGGGTAGAACAGTAGACGTAGTGTATATGGATTTCAGCAAGGCATTTGATAAGATACCCCATGCAAGGCTTATTGAAAAAGTAAGGAGGCATGGGATCCAAGGGGACATTGCTTTGTGGATCCAGAATTGGCTTATCCACAGCAGGCAAAGTGTGGTTATAGATGGGTCAGATTCTGCATGGAGGTCGTTGACCAGTAGTGTGCCTCAGGGATCTGTTCTGGGACCCTTACTCTTCGTGATTTTTATAAATGACCTGGATGAGGAAGAGGAGGGATGGGTTAGTAAATTTGCTGATGACACAAAGGTTGGAGGTGTTGTGGATACTGTGGAGGGCTGTCAGAGGTTAAGGCGGGACATTGATAGGATGCAAAACTGGGCTGGTCAGTTTGGACGAGTTGTCCGTTTCCGTGCTGTGAATTCTACTAGTCTATCCCGGGTAAATAAATTCATTTGAAGATGGGGGAGTCGGAAGATGGGGGAGTCGATAGACGGGAAAGCGGCGCCAGACTTGAAGGTCAAACATGATATTGATGAACCAGGAACGCGAGCAAGGATACTCCCACTAGCTTCGATTTTCCCTCCATTTATGCTCTCATCTCTGTGGCGTGCGGTTTGAACCTTCATCATCTGAAGCGAGACCGCTGTAATCACTCAGCGGGTCACGCATCACTTATCCTTCGCTCCAGAGATTTAGATTTTGAATAATCGGCACTAATGAGGGAGAAAATGAGTGACAGGATAATAGGAGTGGAATGCCGGAGGCAGAACGAGGCCAGGAAGGCAAGTAAAGCACCGATTAACGGCTAAATTTGCCCCTCTCCTGGTGCATCCTGCATCCTCGTGGATGGGAACTTGAGGGATAGAGGTTGAGTAACCTTTAAAGCGATGCCTTATGTATTCTAAAGTTCTACACCCACAAACTGGCGACAGAAACCACTGCTGTTCGTCCCTCTCTCCAGGGTAAAGGACGCACTAATGAAAGTGTAAATGAAGGTGAAGGTGAAGGTGAAGGTGAAGGATACACTGCGCAGCCGCCGAAACAACCTGCCTGTATCCGGGCACTTGCTGATCACATCTAACGAGGCCATGAGAGGAGCCAGTCCCCGGGAAATTTCACCGCTATATCACATCGCTCTGTTCACTGCTTACCACCCTGGCGCTTTCCCTCGCAAGTATTTCCACCACCGCTCCAGCTTTTTCCTTCAAGACAGCGTGGCTTCAGTGTCTTTTATTTGCAGCTGGATATCTGGCCGAGGAATTGAAGATGCCTCAGATTTCTATCACGAAGCCAGAGACGACGACAGTGAAGATACTGTGCGAGGCAGGGGTACTCGATGACATCCACTGGTACCAGCAACTCGCCAACCAGGCACCCAGAAGGATCCTGCGCAAAGGGCGAATGGAGCGGGATCCGGGAGTCTCCGCCAAGTTCTCAACCGAGGGCAGTGACTCTTTCTTCTCTCTTGTGATTGACATGACAGATGCCGCTATCTATCACTGTGTCCAGAAAGGCGATACAAAAACCCTCCGTCTCTCCTGCCGCTCGACTGCTCCGCCGGGGAAAGGAAACTTCGTGTCATTAACCGGAGATGTAGGCAGCGTTCCCACTAAATAAAAGGATTGTTATTCTATTCAGGGATCCAGTGCTGAAGCGGGAAGGGGCACGAGGTGCGGAATACACAAGTGCGGCAGGTCTTCAGAACAGCTAATGGAAGATAATTTACTGCAACGTTAGCGAAGATATGCTCTGTGTACGGAGCCACACCTGGAATATCATGTCCAGCATTGGTCCAGTTATTTAAGGATGTCAATACTTCGACTGTTCTACTTATTATAAATGACTATGATTGCACATTACACGCTTAGACTGAGACGTAACGTAAATATGTTTACTCCTCGTGTCTAAAGGATGTAAGAAATAAAGTCAATTCAATTCAATTATTTAGAAGCAGTTCAGAGAGGGTATATGGGAACGACGGGAAAAAGGATGGACAGGCTAGATTTACATCCACTGGATGTTTTAATAGTAAGAGGCTCTTAATTAAATCGTACTGTTCGCTGATGAATGTTAACAGTGAGGCGTGTAGAGAGGATGTTTCCATTGGTGGGAGAACTTAGAATAGGAGTCAGCATTGAATGGCTGTTGTACATTAACGAGAGAGGGATGAAGAAAGGGGTTTCTCTCGAACGTCTGTGACACCTGAAAGCTCTCGAGAAAGCAGGGTCTTTGTATAATTTGAAGGCAGAGGAAGATTAATTATAGATAAGCAAGAGCGTGAAAATTTGTCGTGAGCAGTCTAACTGAGGAATTGAGTGTGGATCTCTCCGAGGCATAACGGAAAGCTGCAGCGACGGGTGACTTCAGGCAGAGATGCCCGGTGTGCGTGGACAAGAATTCACCTTGGGATCACACTCGACCTCCTGCGCACAGCGGCAGCGTGGTGGGGTGAGATCCGGATTGAAGTTCAGCGCCACTGAATAGTCTGAATAGTAAACGAGTGGTCGTGACGTCACAGAGCCAGAAGGAATCCGCAGTTTGCGGCAACAAAAAGGAGTGAAGCGGTCGGCGGGATCTCAGTCATCCGGATCAACGCGGCGCTCTATCTCCCCAACATGAAGGTGTTGCTGACCGGCATTTTATTGACCTCCTTTCTCGGTCAGTGTTTCGTATTTTAATCCCTGTTTTCCTTCGGTCTTCATCGCCACACTGTGGAATAATTCAATCACATTGTATTATTTTCTCCCACAGGTAAAGTGACCTTCAGATATTGACACAGGCTCAAATATCGATCACCAGGGCTCCGACAAAACCTGTGCACTTTCACTGTGATGTTCAACAAACAAACTTTGCGGAAGCTGTTATACATTGGTACCGGGAGAGGCCGGGTGAAGGCCTGCAGCGGCTATTGTATTTTAAGAATTCACCCGACACTCAGAAGGATGTGTCTGACGAACGATTAATTGCGAGCAAAGTACCTGAGACTCAATCGTGCGTTCTGCTCTTGATGAATATCCGCGAGGATGATGCTGGCACCTACTACTGCGCTTACTGGCTACACAGTGATGAAATGCGAAGGGAAGCCAGTACATAAACCCAACGGGTACTTTGTGCATAACGTGTTCACCGATTCCAGACCAAGTAACAGGTGTTGTCCCTCACGGTCTTTGCGAACTCCCGCGTTTAATGAATTCTCTTCGCTGTTTTTAACCGCGGTGCAATTTGTATTTTACTTTATAGCTTCGTTGAACAAAGCAGTTTCGATAAATTTGCGATGGACTATTAACGTGGATCCAAATTGCATGAATGAATACGAGCCAATAGCATAAGTACCTACTAATGCTCACAGAAAACCTGGTCGCGTGATCTCAATGAACTACACCTCCAATCCAATTATCCGTGTTCTGATCTAGGGCTAAGGAGTTGTACAATACGTAAGCAAGTCTTTCAGGCCATTTTCCCTCCTGCATTTATCTTACCTGCTCGCCTTTCACAGTGTTATCTAGCACGGAAACGTCATTCATAGTGACCCTTCGCTATACGTGTGCCCCATCTGATTTTATATACCTCTATATCTCAAAGTCTCTAACATTGTCGGGATAAATCCCAGTCCTCTCCAAACATCCCATCATTGTTTCAATGTTTCTATTCTAGAACTGTCCTATATCAATCATTATTTGTAATTTTTACTTCATTCGGAAGTTTCTTTTAGCAAGTATAAACCTTATTCAGCACAGACCAGAAGCATTTAATGTCTAAAAGTAAGCACCATGGGGTCTCAGGTTGTAATCTACTCACCCTCAACTGTCTGGAAGCATTTCATGGTTCCATCAATTTTAAATTCAGCTTTTCTACTAATTCACTTCTATATTAATTCAGTCCAGAACTATACTCTTAACTCTGACTCAACACCACCAACTCAGTGCATTTCCATCACTTTCATCTTTCACTGACTTCATGTCTTTAGATTTCCTCGATGATTCCCTGACAGAAAGTCCCACGACCCCAACATTCTCTGAGTCTACTCCCTGCCTCTATCAGTGTAGCTTTTGACTCCCCCCTTCCTTCTCCTGCCTCACATTACTTGGTGGCAGTTCCTGCAGTAAGTAATTGCTGTAGGCTGATGGTGTTTCCCATTAGAGAATATAGGATAAGAACTCTGACGTCACAACCATGGGTCGCCAGTTCGTTGGTCGACTCTAGTGTGTGTAAACCTCGTTTCCTGATCCCTTAGGACTGTTAGTTCTAAGCTTCGCTCCATTCCCTGGATACTCTACGTAAACCTTGTCTCCGAGTCAAGATTCCCCCGGTTACCTGTTCCACATTCGCTACTGTTCTAGCGCCTCTCGACCCCATCTCCGTGCCTGTGTCCTGCACATGGGTTCGTCCCCAGTCTCTCCCTTGCACCAACTGTGTGTTCTGTTGTACAAATGATAAATAAATGAATCTGAATGTGAATGCTAATTGTTTTAATGATATTAAAATTATCACATGGTTGTTGCAAAGTGCTCAGTATCTGAGTAATTTTCTCTCTAATCTAGCATAGAAAAATAAATAGTTTGGGAAAATCCTAGGAAGAATTCTTAAAAAAACAAATTACTTTTTTTAGTTTTTAGTTCACTTACTACTGGATTTTATAACATTTTGGAAAAAGAAACTTCAGAATGTGATTTCTGTTAGTCTGAGCTGAAGCAACAATGTTTTAGGGAGGATGCTGACTTGCTAATACTGAGGGTATTATCAGAAGCAGAGACAAGACATGAGGAAATTAAGAACAATCTAGGACCAAGGATTAACTTTATTCACCATATACATTTACATGTATTAAGAAATTACTGTGGTGTGTTGGTCGGGGTACAACATGCAACACAAAACAACACAATTTAATAATTATAAAAAAATTAAGTTAGTTAAAGGATGGGTATTATAATAAACTGTGCACAAATACATTGTATACATACCAACATGCATTTACGATGTAAGCATCATTATAAAAATGGTTTAAAGTGTCTACAGTGCAGTGCAGTGATTGGCTAAGTACAACGGTTGATCAGATTAACAGCCTGGGGGAAGAAACTTTTAAGATGATGTGAAGTGTTGTTTAGCCCCATAGTGCTGTCCAGAAGTGAGCTTATGGAAAGAACCATTAGCAAATGTGCTTGTCTGTGGAGGGTTTGAACCCTTTCTGTTTTGGTCAGTCTGCATTGAGTGAGGGGGAAAATATGGCAAATGAAGGTGGAGAGAATAAGATCATGAGCTTCATTCAGAGCAATCAAAAATAGATTATTGTCTAAATAGAGAGATACTGCAAACGAGTGAAGTACAGAGGGACTGAGATGTTTATGTTCATGTACTGCAAAACATTATGAAGCAGTCGTATTGCAGAATGTTATCAGACAGTCAAGAAAGCAAATTACATCTTAGAAGAGAGGTCTTGTGGCAGTTGTCCAGGGCCTGGAATACTGTGCATGGTTTTTGCCCCCTTAACTGCAAAAGGATATAGTAGCATTGAAGGTGATCCAGAGGGGTTTCAACATTCATGAGATGAGAGTATTGTCTTTTCAAGAGCCAGGTATTTTGGGTGTGTATTCCTTAGAGTTTGGAAAAATCTGGAGTGACCTTATTGAAGCATATAAAGTGGGATAGATATTGAGACAGTTTCAGTGCTGGGGGCAGCCCGCAAGTGTTACCACACAAGCCGTTGCCAACGTAGCATGCCCACAATGCTCAGTGGGACACAGTAAAACAGAACACAACAAGCAACAAATCAACAACAGCAACCAAGCTCCATTCCTCCCTCCCACCATGTATATACATTCTTCGAATTCCAGGACTCTCCATACACTTCAGCCTCCAGTCTCCAGAAGACTCAGAATCAGATTCGGATGCATAGACATTGGGCCTTTGACCCAAGTGATCTCACAGAGATTTACATATTTAGGACTCCAGCTAAGGGGCTTTGACTCCAGGCTTTCAATTCGACCCTTGAGCTTTGATCCTCAGTATCTATAACAGAAGTAATTAAGTTACAGATAGATACATATTTCAAAGATCAATAAATTGTGAGTTATTGGGAATTGGCACAGAAGGGGAGCTGCAACCAACACTTGGGTCAAACAGTTATTCATCCAACACAGGGGAAGAAGAATAGCTCGAAGATGATAGGTGAAGGCATCTTGAGGTTTTCCGTGTAAAGAGCCTTTACTTCACAATGTCATCATGTCACCACTCTGTCTCCCCTTTACTTATTCTCTTCTCCTGACCTACCTATCACCTACCCCTGGTGCCCCTTTGTCTTCTCTCTGTCCTTCCTTCCTCTCAGATTCCTTCCTCTCCAGACTTTATCTTGCCCGCCCACCTGCTTTCACCTATCACCTTCTAGCAATCCTCCTTCCAGCACCCTGCACATTCACCTTTAAATTGTGGTCTCTTCCTCCTTCCTTTGCATTCCTGAAGAAGGGTGTTGACTCAAAATATTGACTGTTTATTCATTTGCACAGATGCTGCCTGACCTGCTGTCTACCTCCAGCATTGTGTGTGTGTTGCTTTGGATTTTCAGCCTCCGCAGAATTTCTTGTGTTTCTCATTTCATAGAGGTGCTTACTAAGAGAAAAGATGCTGACACACACTGGTTTAAGTCAGGACGGCAGGAGCAATGGGCTGGGGGAATATTTATTGGAAGGGCATTTTGGAAAGGCAGGAAATGCTGGAAGTGGATAAGACACCTGGTCCAGATGGCTTGCATCCAGAATTACTGAGGAAAGTTGGGTCAGACAATAGAGAGAGTTACGATCATCTTCCATTTCCCAAGGGTAAGGGGGCCAGAGGAACATGACAGCTCTGTTTAGGAAAAAGTGGATGCATATTCCGAGAAACAATTGACCAATCAGTCTGATAGGAACATCAGTAAAATTTTGAAATCAATTTAATGAAGTAAATCAACAGACACTTAGAGAGGATAACTCAAGAGAGCAATCATGAACTTGTAAAATGCAAATTGGATTTAATGAATATAATTATATTTTTTAATGAAGTAATAGAAAAGCTGATGTAAGTCCATCGAACGAGAAAGTTAGCCCTGTCTCTCTGTCTCTCATGCGGGATAGTTGAATGCTCCTCTTGCGGGATGTGGGAAGGCAGGGAGACCTCCACTGTCTCTGATGACTTCACCAATGAGAAGTGCATCCAGCTGCACCATGGAACACACTACATCAAGGAGTTGGAGCTGAAACTGTGATGATAGGGGATTTATTTGCTCAGGGAAAAGAAAGGAAGTTCTGTAGATGAGAACAATATTCACATGTACTATGTTGCATCCTGGGTGCCAAGGTCTGGGACATCTCAAATTGGGTCCTCAGCATTCTGAAATGGGAGAGTGAGTAGCTGTGGTCCATATGGATACCAATGACATAAGTAGGAAGATTGAAGATGTTCTAGAAAGGTATTTCAGGGCAACAGGTGCGAAGTTAAAGGACAGGACCTCGAGGGATGTAATCTCAGGATTGCTACCCATTTCATGTGTTAGTGAGGCCAAGAATAGAAGGAATACACAGTTTAACACATGGCTAATGACTTGGTGTAGTTGGCAGGGTGTCGGATTTTGGCTCGTTGAGCTCTCTTCCAGGGAATGTGGGATTTGTACTGAAGCGATTAATACCCTCCTAGGAAGGTTTGCTAGTGCAGCATGGTTGGGGGAGGGGGTGGAGTGGTGTGTGTGTTCAATCTAGAGTTTCAGGGGGATGGGAACCAGAGTACCAGAACAGATAGTGGAGAACTTGTGGAGACAGATGTTGTTAAGATCTCAGACAACTTCAGGAATCAAAAGGTTGGGCATGGTGTAGCTAATGTTCTGAGCTGTATATAGTTCAATGCAAGAAATACTATAGGAAAGGCTGATGAGTTCAGGGCATGGATCAACACATGGAATCATGATATAGTAGCCATTAGTGGGACTTGGTTGGAGGAGAGGCTGGACTGGCAGCTCAATATTCCGGTTCCTGTTGTTTTAGATGCAGCAGAGCAGGAGGGATTAAAGGAGGAGGGGTGGTGTTACTGGAAACGGAAATCACACAGCTGTGCTCAGTCAGGGGCAGACGGGAGAACTTGTCAGGTGAGGCTTTATGGGTGGGACTGAGGAATAAGAAAGGTATGAGCATGTTAATGGGGCTATAATATAGACCACCTGTAGAGAGATTACAGACTGATGCAAGAAACATAAATTGTAGGTGACTTTAACTTTCCACCATTGAACTGTGACTCTCATACTCTAAAAGGACGGGATGGGATAGAATTTGCCAAATGTGTTCAGGAAAGTTTCTGAATCAGTACATAGAAGTCCCAATGAGAGATTGTGCAGTACTTGATCTTCTTTTTGGGAATGACACAGGGCAGGTGACAGAAGTTTGTGTTGGGGAACACTTGACCTGGTGATCACAATGTCATTCGTTTCAAAGAAAATATGCAAAAGGATAGGTCTAGACCGGAGGTTGATATTCTGAATTGGAGAAAGGCTAATTTTGATGCTAGCAGAAAGGATCTGGCTGGTATGAATTGAGGCAGGGAAGTCGGCGGCCTCCAAAAGTGAAATTCTAAGATTACAAAGCTCGTATGTGCCCTTCAGTATAAAAGGTAAACATAACAAATGTAGGAAACCTTGTCTTTCAAGAGATATGGAGACCCTGGTTAAGAATTAAAGGAGATGCATTGTAGGTAGGAACAGATGAGATACTTGTGGAGTATCAGAAATGCAAGAGAGTACTTGAGAAATAAACAGGAAAGTTAAAAGTAGGCAAGTGGTTGCCTTAGCAGACAAGCTGAAGGAGAATCATTTGGGATTCTACAAGATACGTTAAGAGCAAAAGGATTGCAAGGGACAAAATTGGTCCTCTGGAAGATCAGAATGGAAATCTATGAGTGGAGCCAAAAGAGATGGAGGAGATCCTAAGCAGATTTTCTGTTTGCATCTATATTTATGGAGGAGATGGACACAGAGTCTTAGAAGTCAGGCAAAGCAGCGACGAGGTCATGGACCCTATACAGATTACAGACATGGAGGCGCTTGCTGTCTTGAGGCAAATTAGGGTGGATAAATCCCCAGAGCCTGACAAAGTGTTCCTTTGAACCCAGTGGGAGGCAGGTGTAGAAATGCAGGGGTACTGAGGAGTGTTGTAGACAAAGGGATTTGGGAATACAGGTCCATAATTCATTGAAAGTGGCGTCAGAGGTACTTAGGACTATAAAGAAAACATTTGGTACATTGGCCTTCATGAATCAAAGTATTAAGTGCAGGAGGTGGGATATTAAGCTGAAGTTGTATAAGATGTTGGTGAAGCCAAATTTGGAGTATTGTGTTCGGTTTTGGTCACCTACCGACAGGAAAGATGTAATAAAGTTGAATCAATGCAGAGAAAAATTACCAGGAAGTTGCCAGGACAATAGATTAGGAAACGTAAACGGAAAAAAAATCACTGGTTTGGAAGTTATTCAATGGCTAAAGGTTTAAATGCACAGGCACTTATATTCACTTCTCCAGATTTCCTCGACACACCAGGGCACAAGAAATGGGATCAGAAGAGGAGAAGAAGGATGTGGTATCCAGGCCCACAGTCCTGCCCCAACATTCAATATGATCATTGCTAACATGCCCCAGGCCTCAGCATCTCCTCCATATGAGACCATCATGGCCCACAGTTGTCCGATTCGTACATTCGTCATACTGCACTGATACAAGCCGTTCAGCCCTACTCGTCCAAACTTCTAACGGCCAATGGGAGGGAAGCAAATTTATTGCTTCAGGTGGAAATTTCAGACAAGTAACTATCAACCTTCAATGGCCCAGGGTCCAGAAATACATTGAAATTCCAAAGAATCGCTTCTCCCTGCCAGAAGTTGTAAATGACTCCCATTTCCGTTTTATTGAAATTTTGTCGTCTGGGCTGTGAGAAATCGTGATATCAATGAACGAGATATTTGAAGTGGATAGAAACGTTGTCTGGGCGCGGGTCTTCATTCCATCAGGGAGACTTTTGGCAACTCTGTGGACATTGTGAGGGATCATTGACAGCAATGGTGCAGAGGTAGGAAATCAGCGGAGAGGGTGAAACAGGGCGAGGGGAAACGCAAGCGTTCTATCAGGGACATGTTAGAGAGAACTCCTCCAAACCGAATGCGTTCCGCACTCTGTACTACTGAGTAACATGGTGAAACCGCTGACGTCACTACTGCTTTCGGAGTTTGAGATTTGGTGTGTCAGCAGAGACTCCTGCAATAGTTTTACAGATATACCACGGAGAATATTCAGCTTATATAGATCCTGTAATGCAAGAGGTTGTAGACTCAACCAGCTCCTTCAAGGCAAAACCATCTCCGCCATCGCGGACATTTCAAGAGTCAGTGCTTCAAGAAGGCAGCATCCATTATTAAAGACCCTCACCTTCCGGGACACCATACGAGTCTAAAGACCAACACTCAACATTGTAACAACCGTTTATTCCCCTCCACCATCAGATTTCTGAAGGGCCCATGAAAACAATCGTCTTCTTTTCATTTATTAGTTTGGTTACTGATACTAATGCTTCTATCTTGCACTGTACTACTGTCGCAAAACAACCCATTTCGCGACTTACCTCAGTGGTAATAAGCCTGATTTTCATTCTGATTCATCAACAGGGCGCAGAGCTGAGCAAACATTGACATGAAGGCGGTGCTCGGGATCCAATGACCACACAAAAGAGAAAGTTGAGGGATTCACATTGAGGGGTTTTGACAAGAGACAGAAGGTCTTGCTGACAGTGAGGGTCGAGAAGGTGGAACGAGATTGGGATCTGCGTCGCTCCACTAATGTTGCCCGGATTGCTGAGAGTTTCCATAATATTCTGGAATGTTCTGGAGTTTTAATTGAAAGCAAATTATAGAAACGGGACCGAGGGGCCGAGTGGCATTGTGGGATATTCAAGTAAAGCTCTCCAAATTATGAAAGGAAAACATACACCGGGGCATGTCCCGCCCCTGACACCCGTCCCCTAAGAAAGGCGGCGCTATCAGTCCCATGTAAAGAAGTGATTTGGACACGGACCGGGGTAGGAGCTGAGGCGGGTTCAGCCCCGATAACAAAAGCTGTTAAACTGCGCTTCCTCTCAGATTCCAACCACTGACCCGGCGCAGCAAGCATGTGGCAGGGTCCCTGGTTCGTGGTGCTGCTTTTCAGCTGTGCGTTAACAACATCTCTTCAAGTTTCATTGCTCCTTCCCGCTGTGCAGATTCTTTTACCGTTTTTCTGCTCTTTTTGCAGGTAGAAGTGTGGCTCTTACCCTGATCCAGCCCAAACCATCGATGACAGCACCTGTTGGGGAAAGCGTGCGTGTATGGTGTCAAGTGAATGGAGGCTCCGTAAGCAGCTATTATCCCCTTCACTGGTACCAACAGAAACCCGGAAAGCCGCTCCAAAGGATACTCTATTTTGGAGATAGCGTAACGCGGGATTCGGGATTCGGGACATCCTTCAGCGCGGTAAAAATTACAGATTCCAATCTCTATCTGTCAATCGAAGTTGACGCTGAAAGTGCTGCCACCTATTACTGCGCCTACTGGGTTTACACAGTATGTAATAGATAACAAACTCAGCACAAAAACCTCGACGAGCAGCCAGTCAAACGGAGCCGCTGATCCGGAGGCTGCAGCGACCCCCATCTGCTAGGCTTGCGTTTACTCCTATCTGCCGGGCAGGATGTTGGGGTCTGCGCAAGAGACAGGGAAAAAGGGGTTCAGTCACCAGAAACACGCAGCGTGGCCTGGCAGCTGTTTCGGCAGGGGGTCTGGGATTGCCCGTCACCGAAAGATACTCATCTCCCGATGCGGGAAGCTGAGCGTTAACCACTGCCTTCCGATCCCCGAACCCGCAGCTCAAAACGGGAATTACTTGCGACAGGCAGTCTGGCTGACATGTGCATCTTGGCCCAATTCACTCTTGGTACGGATTGCACGCAATTTTCGATTCAGTTTCAGATTTATTTATCACATTTAAAGAGTCAGCACAATATCATGGGCCGAAGGACCTCTACTGCGCCGTGTTGTTCTCTGTTCTATAACAACTGATGTCCTCACCGAGAGAACTTTTTGTGCTCTTCCTATTCTCGGCAAATCCTCCAGAGTTGTACAACATGGAGAACCAGAGCTTTATCAGCCAATGGGCGATGGTAGGTGGCAATCATGAAGGTGTTTCCTCGACAGTTTGACCTCAGACGTGGAGACATGTGGGACCTGGAGCCAACGTGGAGGACACTCACATTTACACCATTCTATGCTAACTGAGTCTGTGAGGTATGAGGTCCCCACGCATTGTGATAGAGGAACCTGGCGTTTGACTGTAAGTAACGTAAGTTGACTAGACACTTCCACATATGGCACCGGAGCGATATGATTCACATATTGCAGGAAATGTGGACCAGGTTGACCTGGGATGCATGCTGGAGTACACTCATCACGAACATTGCAGGAACCTGCCGCACTGTCATGGGCACGTACAGGTTGCCAAAGAATGCGGTTTTGAATTTCTTCACGTGGCATTACTAACTGATCGAGATAACTGTATTCAGCAAACGCTTTGAGATAAGTCAATATCCTGACTGTCTTTAGTCGAACTGCTTTCATACAGTTACAGCATTGACCCATTGGGGGGAACAATATGTGCCACGAGAACGTAGCGGTTAGCACGACGCTATTGCAGCTCAGGCGCGTCGGAGTTTGGAGTTCAATTCTGGCGCTATCTGTAAGGAGTCTCTGTGGTTCCTCTCTGCGGAATGTATGGGTTTCCCCCGGGTACTCCGGTTTCCTCTCACTGTCCAAAGACGTACCGAGTAGGTTAACTGATCATTGTAAATTGTAATTATGTTAGGGTTCATCGAGGTTGTCGGGGGTTGCTGGGGCGGCGTGACCTGAAGTCCGGAAGGGCCTGATCTGCGCTGTATCGCTAAATAAACAAATAAAATTGTCTAGTGATGTCCTGTTCTTTTAAAACCGAGCAAATCTGATCTGGCTATTTACAGCACAAAACTGGGACCAAAGAACTGAGTTCTAGGGATGAGGCGAGAGGATTTGGTAACAGGACAGTATTTGGTTTACTGTAGCTCACAGGACCCCTGACAAAAATTCAAGTCAATGGGCACTAAGTGGGGTTCGCTCCAAGGACTGGAGTAATAACTTGGAAAAAGGAGCGTGGTTTGAGCTCTCTTCGCCGACCTGTACATTTTCAGTTACTTCACCAATAAATTTACAAACTTGCCACACGTGTACAGGTAATGAAAATGCCCGACAAGTGTTTCCAATTACCAATCCTTGATATTCAACGACCAGAAGTACAATCGGACCAGCCACACAAACAGTGAGACAACACGTATGCCCGCAGAAAGTGAATCTCAGTCTAAATATGGTGACGTGTGCACTTCGATAATAAATTTTACTCTGAACTTTGAATATGGCCGGTATCCTGTTGCATACACACTTTCTGATATTTCAAAGCCTTCCCATTACCTGTAAATGAAATTACGGGTGTTATGTCGAAACATTTAGGTGCAAGAATTTATCTCAAAGAACATTAAAGAAGCTGAACGCCATCCAGAATAAATGTGCTCCTTTCACTAAGAACAACCAACTGCCCAGAATATTCATTCTTGTGACCAGCTACACTGAATATTTGTAAACATCCAGGCTACTAATGCACTGCAATTTCTTACCCAGGTTTATCTGACAGCACCTCCCAACTCACAGTCTATCACCAAGAAAGATTAAGGCAGATATAGATACTGTTCCGATTGAAATACCATATATGTTATGCCATGGGTAAATGGGTCTGTGACATTTTTTTTCAAATAACATGCCCCACCCAAAAGTGAGGCGTTATGGTAGCACGGGGTTCAATTCCCACCACTGCCTTAAGGAGTTTGTACTTTCTCCTATTTCTCCGGCTGGTCTGGTTTCCTCCCACTGTCCAAAACGTACCGGTTGATAGGTTAATCGGTCATTGTAAATTGTCCCGTGATTAGCATAGGTTTAAATTGGGGATTGTTCAAAGTGCCAGAAGGGCCTATTCCGCGCTATATCACAATGAATAAAAAAGTGAGAGGGAACTGCTTGATGTTCTGCTGAAAAATTTGACAGAGTAAGTGATGTTGTGGGGGGAGGGGAGTGTGGAACATAGCGATCACTGACTATCAGTTTTTATATGATTTTAGCAAAAGCTAAGGCTGGCCATCAAGTTAAATACCTAGAATGGTGAAAGGCTAATTTTGAAAGTATTAGACAGGATTCTGCAAAAGTTGATTAGAAGAAGGTGTTTTGGTGGTATGGGCAGTGGCAGGCATCTGAAATGTGGATAGGAAGAGTTCAGGGGGTAACATAAGACCATAAGGCATAGTAGGTACAGGATTATGCCATTTGGCCCATCGAGGCCGCTGCCCAATCCCTCGTGGTTGATTTATTACCCCTCTCAATGCCACTTTCCTGACTTCTCCCCGTAACCTTTGATATCCTCAGACTCCTCACTAATCAAGAAGCTATCAACCGTTGCTTTAAATATACCTTGTTAGATTGAAGGCCAAGGCTGGCAGGAATATGGAACCCTAGTCGGTGAGAGATGTTGAGTATTTCTTCAGGAAAAAGGAGGCAGATGTGAAGTATTGTCAGTTGGGATCAAGTGAATCCCATGAGCCGTAAACAGATATAGGAGTACATTTGAGGAAAATCGGGAGGACAAATACATCAGATCGTTTTGGCAGATAAGGCAAAGGGGAATCCTAAGATATCCTTTAAGTATAAGTATATCAAGAGCCAGAAAAGTAACCAGGACAAATGTGGAGTCAGAATTGTGCCTGAATGAATTCTTTGAGGATGTGGGGAGTGGTCAGACCCCACTTGGTTCTGTGTTCAGTTCTGGTCACTTCACTACAGGAAGGATGTGGATACTATAGAAAGAGTGCAGAGAAGATTTACGAGGATGTTGCCCGGATTGGAGAGCGTGCCTTATGAGGATAGGTTAAGGGAACTTGTCCTTTTCTCCTTGGAGTGACGGAGTATGCGAGGTGACTGACAGAGGTGTATAAGATGAGGAGAGGCATTGATCGTGTGGATAGCCAGAGGCTTTTTCCCAGGGCTGAAAATGCTAACACGAGGGGGCATAGTGTTAAGGTGCTTGGAAGTAGGCACAGAGGGAATGTCAGGGGTAAGTTTTGATGGGTTCGATAGGATCTTTTAAGAGACTCTTGGATAGGCATATAGAGCTTAGAAAAGTAGAGGGCTATGCGGTAGGGTAATTCTAGGCAGTTTCTGGAGTAGGTTACATGGTTGGGACAACATTGTGGACCGAAAGGCCTGTAATGTGTCAAGATTTCTATGTCCTATGTTCACAGGAGATAAGGCGAGATCTTAAGTGAATATTTATTACCTGTAATTACTGTAGAGAAGATCAGGA
The DNA here is from genome assembly GCF_048418815.1 of Hemitrygon akajei. Lineage (NCBI taxonomy): Eukaryota > Metazoa > Chordata > Chondrichthyes > Myliobatiformes > Dasyatidae > Hemitrygon > Hemitrygon akajei. The sequence goes on along the minus strand of NC_133124.1, from coordinate 109,493,460 downwards.
GACTAAGAAGTTCATAATAGAGAATATGATGTCTTGAAATATATCCACATTACTGAAGGGAAGGTGCCGACAGTCTTAAAATGCTTCAAAGTGGATACATTCCCAGGGGAAAGATATTTCTATAACTGTTAGCTACAGGTGAGGTAACAGAAGTGTATAAGGCGGCTACTGATGTGTTTGTTTGAGAAGTGGTTTAAGGACAAAATAGGGAACTACAGGGAGGCAAGCCTAAAATCAGAGCCGGGAAATTTACAAGAAGATATGAGATAAACCAGCAATTGGGATTGAATGGCCTCATCAAGAATAATCAGCATGATATTGTAGGTGGGAAATCATGCCAAGGAATTAATATTTTTGGAGAGGTAACCAAGAAGATCAACGAAAGCAGGGTGGTAAATATTGACAACATTAATTTTAGCAAGCTTTAACAAAGTTCCACACGGTAAAATGAACAGTGTAAGAGGCTCCTGGAGATTACAACAGGATATATGTAGATCATAACATTGGAGAGGTACAGGAACAGACAAGTTAGGAAAGTGTTTAATTGGAGTAAGAGGAAATATGAGGGTATCAGGCAGGAAATACAGAAACATAGAAAACATACAGCACAATATAGAGCATTCGGTCTCTGTACATACTTCGAAGCACCTTAAAACTATGCCCTCTCATGCTAGACATTTCAGCGCTGGGGAAAAGCCTCTGAGTATTCACACGATCAATGCCTTTCGTTATCTTGTACACCTCTATCAGGTCACCTCTCATGCTCTGTCGCTCCGAGCAGAAAGGGCCAAGTTCACTCAACCTATTCTCATATGGCATGTTCCCCAATCCAGGCAACATCCTTATAAATCTCCTCTGCACCCTTTTTATGGTTTCCACGCCCTTCCGGTAGCGAGGCGACCCGAACTGAGCACGGTACTCCAAGTGGGGTCTGACCAGGGTCCTATATAGCTGTAATATTACCTTTCAACTCTTAAGCTCAACCCCACGATTAATGAAGGCCAATGCACCAAATGAACTTGGAAGGATAAATTGGGAAAAGATGTTTTCAGGGCGTTTACGGCAGAAATGTGGCAAACGTTCAGGGGATATTTGCGTGGAGTTTTGCATAGTTACGTTCCAGTGAGACAGTGAAAGGATGGTAGACTCCAGGAACATTGGTGTATAATGTTGTAAATCTAGTCAAGAAGAAAAGTTTCTGAAAGGGTCAAAAAGCTAGGTAATAATAGAGATCTTGAAGATTATAAGGCTAGCAGGAAGGAGTTTAAGATTGAAATTAGGAGGGCTAGAAATGGCTATCAGAAGGCTTTGGCAGACAGGATTAAGGAAAACCTCAAGGCATTCTACAAGTATGTGAAGAGCAAGAGGATAAGATGTGAGAGAATAGGACCAATCATGTGTGTCAGTGGGAAAGGGTGTATGGAACCAGAGGACATTATAGAGGTACTTAATGAATACTTTGCTTCAGTATTCACTATGGAAAAGGCTCTTGACGATTGTAGGGATGACTTACAGTGGACTGAAAAGCTTGAGCATATAGATTTTTAGAAAGAAGAGGTACTAGAGCTTTTGGAATGTATCAAGTTGGATAAGTCACCGGGACTGGACGGGATGTACCCCAGGCTACTGTGGGAGGTGAGGGAGGAAATGACTGAGCCTCTGGCGATGATCTTTACATGATCGATGGGGACGGGAGAGGTTCCACAGGATTGGGGGCTTTCGGATGTTGTTCCCTTATTCAAGAAAGGGAGTAGAGATAGCCCAGGAAATTATAGATCAGCGAGTCTTACTTCAGTGGTTGGTAAGTTGATTGAAAAGATCCTGAGAGGCAGGATTTATGAACATTTGGAGAGACATAATGTGATTCGGAATAGTGAGCATGGCTTTGTCAAAGGCAGGTCGTGCCTTACGAGAGTGATTGAATTTTTTGAGGGTATGACTAGACACATTGATGAGGGTAGAACAGTAGAAGTAGTGTATATGGATTTCAGCAAGGCATTTGATAAGGTACACCATGCAAGGCTTGTTGAAAAAGTAAGGAGGCATGGGATCCAAGGGGACATTGCTTTGTGGAACCAGAATGGGCTTATCCACAGCAGGCAAAGTATGGTTGTAGATGGGTCATATTCTGCATGGAGGTCGGTGACCAGTAGTGCGCCTCAGGGATCTGTTCTGGGACCCTTACTCTTCGTGACTTTTATAAATGACCTGGATGAGGAAGAGGAGGGATGGGTTAGTAAATTTGCCGATGACACAAAGGTTGGAGGTGTTGTGGATGGTGTGGAGGGCTGTCAGAGGTTAAGGCGGGACATTGATAGGATGCAAAACTGGGCTGGTCAGTTTGGACGAGTTGTCCGTTTCCGTGCTGTGAATTCTACTAGTCTATCCCGGGTAAATAAATTCATTTGAAGATGCGGGGTGCCGATAGACGGGAAAGCGGCGCCAGACTTGAAGGTCAAACATGATATTGATGAACCAGGAACGCTAGCAAGGATAGTCTCACCTGCTTCGATTTCCCCTCTGTTTATGCTCTCATCTCTGTGGCGTGCTGTTTGAACCTTCAGCATCTGAAGCGAGATCGCTGTAATCACTCAGCGGGTCACGCTTCACGTATCCGTCGCTCCAGAGTTTCAGATTTTGAATATTCTGCACTAATGAGGGAGAAAGTAAGTGACAGGTTAATAGGAGTGGAATGCCGGAGGCAGAACGAGGCCAGGAAGGCAAGTAAAGCACCGATGAACGGCTAAATTTGCCCCTCTCCTGGTGCATCCTGCATCCTTGTGGATGGGAACTTGAGGGACAGAGGTTGAGTAACCTTTAAAGCGATGCCTTATGTATTCTAAAGTTCTACACCCGCAAACTGGCGACAGAAACCACTGCTGTTCGTCCCTCTCTCCAGGGTAAAGGACGGACTAGTGTAAATGAAGGTGACGGTGAAGGACACATTGCGCAGCCGCCGAAACAACCTGCCTATATCCGGGCACTTGCTGATCACATCTAACGAGGCCATGAGAGGAGCCAGTCCCCGGAAATTTCACCGCTATATCACGTCGCTCTGTTCACTGCTTACCACCCTGGCGCTTTCCCTCGCAAGTATGTCCACCACCGCTCCAGCTTTTTCCTTCAAGACAGCGTGGCTTCAGTGTCTTTTATTTGCAGCTGGATATCTGGCCGATGAATTGAAGATGCCTCAGGTTTTCGATGACATCCACTGGTATCACCAACTCGCCAACCAGGCACCCAGGAGGATCCTGCGCTTTAGCAAAGGGCGAACGGAGCGGGATCCGGGAGTGTCCGCCAAGTTGTGAGCCGAGGGCAGTAACCCTTCTCTCTTGTGATTGACAACATTGCCCTGACAGATGCCGCTATCTATTACTGACCCGCTGGGTAGGCATAGAATGAAACGGTGGGAGAAGGGCGATACAAAAACCCCGAGTCTCTCCTGCCGCTCGATGCTCCGCCGGGGAAAGGAAACTTCGAGTCAATGACCGGAGATGTAGGCAGCGTTCCCACTAAATAAAAGGAATGTTATTCTATTCAGGGATCCAGTGCTGAAGCGGGAAGGGGCACGAGGTGCGGAATACACAGATGCGGCAGGTCTTCAGAACAGCTAATGGAAGATAATTTACTACAACGTTAGCGAAGTTATGCTCTGTGTACGGAGCCACACCTGGAATATCGTGTCCAGCATTGGTCCAGTTATTTAAGGATGTCAATACTTTGACTGTTCTACTTATTATAAATGACCATGATTGCACATTACACGTTTAGACTGAGACGTAACGTAAATATGTTTACTCCTCGTGTCTAAAGGATGTAAGAAATAAAGTCAATTCAATTCAATTATTTAGAAGCAGTTCAGAGAGGGTACATGGGAACGACGGGAAAAAGGATGGATGGGCTAGATTCACATCCACTGGATGTCTTAGTAGTAAGAGGATCTTAATTAAATCGTACTGTTCGCTGATGAATGTTAACAGTGAGGCGTGTGGAGAGGATGTTTCCATTCGTGGGAGAACTTAGAATAGGAGTCAGCATTGAATGGCCGTTGTACATTAACGAGAGAGGGATGAAGAAAGGGGTTTCTCTCGAACGTCTGTGACACCTGAAAGCTCTCGAGAAAGCAGGGTCTTTGTATAATTTGAAGGCAGAGGAAGATTAATTATAGATAAGCAAGAGCGTGAAAGTTTGCCGTGAGCAGTCTAACTGAGAAATTGAGTGTGGATCTCTCCGAGGCATAACGGAAAGCTGCAGCGACGGGTGACTTCAGGCAGAGATGCCCGGTGTGCGTGGACAAGAATTCACCTTGGGATCACACTCGACCTCCTGCGCACAGCGGCTGGGTTGGGCTTCAGGGCAGCGTGGTGGGGTGAGATCCGGATTGAAGTTCAGCGCCACTGAATAGTCTGAATAGTAAACGAGTGGTCGTGACGTCACAGAGCCAGAAGGAATCCGCAGTTTGCGGCAACAAAAAGGAGTGAAGCGGTCGGCGGGATCTCAGTCATCCGGATCAACGCGGCGCTCTATCTCCCCAACATGAAGGTGTTGCTGACCGGCATTTTATTGACCTCCTTTCTCGGTCAGTGTTTCGCATTTTAATCCCTGTTTTCCTTCGGTCTTCATCGCCACACTGTGGAATAATTCAATCACATTGTATTATTTTCTCCCACAGGTAAAGTGACGCTTCAGATATTGACACAGGCTCAAATATAAATCACCAGGGCTCCGACAAAACCTGTGCGCTTTCACTGTGATGTTCAACAAACAAACTTTGTGGAAGCTGTTATACATTGGTACCGGGAGAGGCCGGGTGAAGGCCTGCAGCGGCTATTGTATTTTAAGAATTCATCCGACACTCAAAAGGATGTGTCTGACGAACGATTAATTGCGAGCAAAGTACCTGAGACTCAATCGTGCGTTCTGCTCTTGATGAATATCCGCGAGGATGATGCTGGCACCTACTACTGCGCTTACTGGCTACACAGTGATGAAATGCGAAGGGAAGCCAGTACATAAACCCAACGGGTACCTTGTGCATAACGTGTTCACCGATTGGAGACCATGTAACAGGTGTTGTCCCTCACGGTCTTTGCGAACACCTGCGTTTAACGAATGCTATTCGTTGTTTTAAACCATGGTGCAATTTGCATTTTACTTTATAGCTTTGTTGAATAAAGCTGTTTTAAATAAATTTGCGATGGACTATTAAACTGGATCCAAATTGCAAGAATAAATACGAGCCAAGAGCCCAAGTACCTGCTGATACACACAGAAAACCTGGTCGCGTGATCTCAATGAACTACACCTCAAATCCAATTATCCGTGTTCTGATCTAGGGCTATGGAGTTGTACAATATGTAAGCAGGTCTTTCGGGCCATTTTCCCTCCTACATTTATCCTACTTGCTCGTCTTTCACAGTGTTATCTAGCACGGAAACGTCATTCATAGTGACCTTTCGCTCTACGTGTGCTCCACCTGATTTCACATACCTCTCTATCTCAAAGACTCGAACACTCTCAGGATAAATCCCAGTTCTCTCCAGATTCCCCATAAACAAGTCTTTCTGTCCAGTTAACATTTGCGAATCTTCTCTGCACCATAACGGAATCCTTCCTAAAGCTAGCCGATCAGAAATGACCACCGTACTCCAAGGCATGAGAAAATTCTCAGATCCTGGAAATTCAAAGCCACCAGGACGATCTCGTCCAAAAACGGCTGTGTACTCTACCCTGCTGAGTTCCTCCAGTATTTTGAGTATGTTACTATACTTCAATTGAGTTTTTACCAATGTTTTGCACATCAATAACGTGATATCCTTATAGTTTTAATCAATGAACTACTAGTGAAAGACTGCGAGCCAAACGAAGACTTCCGTGTCTCCGCCTCGATCTCTCAGCTTTACATCCGTTACTGTGTAAATCCTGTCCTGGTTTAAGTTACCAAAAGGCAACACTTAAGATCTCTCCGAGATAAATTCCATCTGCTATATCTTGGCCTATTTCCCGAGTTGATCGTGATCCTCTTGTAATCTTACATAACTTTCTAAGCTGACCGATGACAATTTTTGAGGTAGTCTGCAAGCTTACCAGCCATGTCATCTGCATTCCGATTCATTTTTTTTTTGCAGACGATGAATAATAGTATCCCTAGCATCCCCGAGGAACTCCTTTGCCGTTTTTCCAAAGTAATACTCTGTGATTATTTGCCACACATTCTCATAATCAGAACAATTGTCGAAGAGACTGAATGTGCATTGTTTATGGCGGTGTTCCACGGAATGTACAAGGCTAAAGCTGATACTAAAGTAGAAATCCCACTGTTGTCATCAATACTGAAATCCTTCTGTTCTAAGAAATACTACTACAAGGCAATTCGGTATCGTTATGATTCACTCACCCTGGATTCCGTGTAATTTTACACTGCAGATCAGACTGCCTTGAGGATTCGTCTACAAGGTCTTGCTAAAGTCCATGTAAACAAAACCCCTACCCTCATTCATTCTCTTAGTCACTTCTTTAATAATGTCAATCAAGTTCAAGACACGAGGCACTCCCAGATACTGACTATGCTGACAGTCCCCAGGGGAAAGCCACGGAAACAAGATTACTGGCACTGAGGATGAATGCGTGGTGCTGAAGTGAAAGAGGGAGAAGAGGGAAGTAGTAGTGAGATGGGACTCAGTAGTCAGAGGAACATACAGGAGGTTCTGTGGACGTGAACGGATTACCCGGATGGTACGTTGCTTCCCAGGTGCTAGTGTCAGGGACGTCTCGCATCGGGTCCACAGCATTTTGGAGAGGGAGGGAGAGCAGTCAGATGTCTTGGTACATATTGGCACCAATGAAATAGGAAGGCAAAGAAAAGAGGTCCTGAACAGAGAATTTAGAGAAATAGGCAGAAAGCTGAGAAGCAGAACCCCTAGAGTGGTAATTTCTGGACCACGCGCCTCCTGTGCCACGCGCCAGTGAGGGTAGAAGCAGGATGATTTGGCAGAAAAATGCGTGGCTGAGAAGATGGTGCATGGGTCAGGGCTTCAGGGTCTTGGATCACTGCGATCTCTTACGGGGGAGGTATGACCTGTACAAAAGTGAAGGGTTGCAGCTACATACGAGGGGGACCAATATTTTCGCAGGCAGGTTTGTTAGAGCTGTTTGGATGGGTTTGAACTAAATTGGCAGGCGGGTGGGAACCGGAGTGAAGAGATTCAACATAGGACGGATGGTAAAAAAGGAAAGATAGCGTGCAGTTAGACTGTCAGGAAGAGCAGGCAGATGGTAGGACAAAATTGCAGCCAGTGCATTAGTGATGCAGAATCAAAAAAGGTAGTAACTGTAGTACTCAGTTTTCTATCACAATGCACGGACTATACGAAACTATTTCAGAATGTCAGGTATGATGTGGCCATCTCTGGATTGTGGTTGAAGGATGATTGTAGTTGCGAGCTGAATGCCCAAGCTTACACGTTGTAGCAGAAGGTTAGGGAGGTTGGCAGAGGGGGTGGCATGGCTCTGCTGGTAAAGAATGGCATTAACTCAGAAGAAAGATGTGACATAGGATTGGAAGATGTTGAATCCTTGTGGGTTGAGTTAAAAACTGGAAGGGTAAAAGGACCCTGATGTCAGTTCAGTACAGGCTACCCAGCAGTAGCTGGGATGTGGACCACAGATTACAGCAGGGAAATAGAAAAGCCTTGTTAAAAAGGCAGTGCTTTGATAGTCATGGGAAATTTTAACATGTAGGTCTGTTGGGGAAATCAAGTTGGTAATGGATCCCAAGAGAGTGAGTTTGTTGCATGCCTACGAGATGGTCTTTGAGAGCAGTTTGCTGTTGAGCATACGAAAGAATCAGCTAGACTGGATTGGTGTTATGTTAATGAACCGGAGGCAATTAGGAAGCTTAAGGTAAAAAAAAACCCTTAGGTGACAGTGATCCTAATATGATTGAGTTCAACTTGCAATTTGATAGGGAGAAGTAAAGTCTAGCGTAGCAGTATTTCAGTGGAGTAAAAAAAAAACAGTGGTATAAGAGAGGGGCTGGCCAAAGTAAATTGGAAGTTGCTGACAGGGATGTCAGCAGAGCAGCACTGACGTGGGTCAAATGCCGCAGCTGGGGGGCAGGAGATTGGTGGAAGGATTTTAGGGTATCCCTTTTGGATAGGGGGGCAGATAAATTGCTTGCAGTGCCAGGGGGATCTGTCAAGGGGATCAGCTCCTCCCTCAGTTGTTCAGTTGATCCGAGAGGTGTCGGGAAACTTAGAGGAGGCCCAGTGGGGGAACGGCTTGGGGTCTCTGGGGGAGCATGTTCCCAGCGATGTACCAAGGAACTCCCGAAAGGAACAGACCCTATTCCTGAAGGCTTAGAGGGACCAAGCGCACAGGTGTTGTTACGGATGGATGGAAGTCAAGTTAAAGCCATCCTCGGCACCGGGGCGCCGGTTAAGTTGATGTACAGTTTGTTTTATAACCGTTATTGGAAGCATTTACCCTTGACGACATTGAGGGCACTGGAGATTTGGGGTACCAGTGCCAGTGATTATCCAGACGACGGTTGTTGGTCAGTGAAAATGGAGTTCTTGGAGGCAAAAGTGGAGGAGACTGAGGTTCGTGAATCGTTAATGCTGATGTGTCTGGACACTGTTGAGACGGGCAGCGTTTCGGTTCTGGAGAGAACCAATATCCTGCTGGTGCGCTTGGGGGCCTGCCCGGAGGAGGCGGGTGAGAGCTGTTTGGAGGCATTGTCGATGCACCCAGAGTTTCGAGCTGCTTGTGCGGACGTGTGTAGTAGCATTGGGCCGGTACTGAATTTAAACAAGAGCCAGTGGTGGTACGGCATGGGGGAAGTATCTGAGGGTGAGACCCTCTTAGTGGATGCTGCGAAATACCATAAGGGAGGGGAGTTGACCGCTGAAGACACCTCGGTGAGAGAGAGGTTGCGGCGACTGGCCCCTGAAGCCGTGGAAGACGTAGGCAGCGTTTGTGTGGATTATATTGCGCTGAAGAGGCGCACTGTCAGTGACCAGAATACGGCCCCCAGGGCCGAAGAGGCGATGGCCTATCTGAGTGGTGCGAAGTGGTTTAAGGTGCTGGATCTGAGGAGTGGATGTTGCCAGATCCCGATGAGTGGGGCCGACAAGGAGAAGACGGCCGTTATAAGTTCCCTAGGATTCTTCCGGTCCGAAAAGATGCCACAGGGCATATCTGGAGCCCTTGCAACCTTTCTGCGGGGCATGTGGAAGACCATGGGGGATGTGGAGGCGTTTGGAGTTTTGGTGTATGTGGATGATCTCTTGGTATTTGGATTTGCCTCAGGAGAATATGAAGTGAGGTCGTTGCAGGAGCGGCTGAGAACTACAGAGTTAAAGCGTTTTCTGGACACGTGCCAGGGCTGGCGAAGGTCGCAGCTCGTGAGTGACTGTCTCTACGGCATCAAGTTTGAAATGAAGACGGAGAGACTGGAGAAAGTGATCTGGAACCATTTGGAAGACTTACAAGTTGGAGAGAACGAAGAAAGTTGTCTGACTGAGGGCAACAGCAAACTGAGAACCTGGAGAGGGGAGTTTGCGGAGGTGAAGAAATTACAGACAAATCTCGGAAGAGGGAAGCGGAAGCTTGAAGGGAACCTGAAGATGACCATCGACAGTTTAAATGAAGTGCAAAACCTGAAAGTTGATCTGGAAGAAGTCATGAGGAAGAAAAAACTGGAGAGAAGTGCAGTGAATACTGAACTGGAGGCTGACCAATCTTTAACTGCTGCTTTTCAGGTCGGGGTGGAAGAAGCTGTTGGAGTAACTGCGTCCCAGATTGAGATGGCCGGGATGCGTGAGTCAGAACTGCTGAGCCTGTGGAGAGAGTTGCAGGGGCCAGAGAAGAAGCTGATCTCTCGATTGCAGGAGGCTGAAGAGATTGCTGGAACAGTGTAGGCCACGTGTTTCCGGTTGGAGAAGATCAAACAGCAGCTACCGATCGCAGAAATGAGGAAGAATACAGATTCGATGGATAATGTGCTGGATGTGTGGTACATGCTGCCTTTTGCTGACTTTCCCTTGATTGAGGAAGAGACCTTTGGCCCTTCTCCCATTGAGTCAGGTGTAGTGGGGAGGGTTAGCTGTGTGCAGTGTGGGGCATGAGTGAGAGGTTGAGAGAGGAGTTGGTAGCGGGCCCGAGGTATCCCCAGTTGTGTCCGAGCCTGAAGGCTTTCGGTGAGGGGGTACGGAGGGCTCAGAAGGGGTAGGGAACTCCCAGATAGTTGGCCTATGTAGCGCCTGAGGAACAGGGCGTGAGGTTTACTGTGTGGGGAGGAGATGTCACTGTTTGTGCTTGGGTTACGGTGTGTTGGCAGGAAAGGTGGCGAGTTATTTAATAGTCATGAGGACATGACTTTTATTTGGTGGGGGGAGAGTGTAAAGGGGGTTTCTTCTTTTTTTCTTTGTTACTGTGTATGTTGATCAAAATGGCTTCTTTGTTTTGTTAAAAGCAGGAATGCTTCTTTGTTGCGAGAGAATGCTGGAAGCTTGTTTGGGTTAAAATGTACTGATAACGAGAATTGTATTCCTTTGTAAACCAATTGGGATTAATGTTGTTCTTTCTTCTGAGTCTGTGAGCTATTGTTGGCGGGCTTTTGGGGAGATCGGCGTGAGGGGGTGAGAGAGAGAGGACGTGATGCTGTAAACTGGGCGAGGAACGGACCCCAAGCGGGGGTCCAAGGCCAGGAGGTACTCCGAGGAGAGGAGATAAAGCTAGATGTGCTTGGTTGACCACTTCGGGTGGTCCTGAGCTGCGAGTCGAGGAGTTCGGAGGGGATCGAATGGTGGCCAGAAGACTTCAGTAATTGAGCTCCAACGGTTGTGCACGAAGTGGTTTGGACTTTGATAAGTTTGGCGCCTTTTCTTTATTGTTTTTCCTTCATATATACTGTATCTTTATTAATCACTTAGTTATAGTAACCTTTATAAATTGTACTCATTTAATCGCATATGGTGTACTGTCTGTTTTTGAGCGAGGCGGGGACATCACACAGCATCCACACCAGCTGATTACCCAGTTTGGCGGGGCCGAAGGCTGCTCCCCCTAGACGAGAACGAGCTGAGCGAGCCTGAGGCGACCCAGGGGGTTACACTTGGAATAATGAGGAAGGTGACTTTTAGATGAATTTCAAAAACAAAGAAATACTTAAATGGCAAAATAGTACAATCCAGGCTGACAAGGGAAGTCAAAGCAAATGTAAAAGCAAAAGAGAGAGCATACAATAAAGCAAAAATTAGTGGGAAGGTAAAGTATTGGGAAGCTTTTAAAAACCTACAGAGAGCAAATGAAATAAACAGTAGGAGGGGAAGGACACGATAGGACAAACTCAGCATGGCTTTCTTAAGGGAAAGTCTTGTCTGACGAACCGAGTGGAATTTTTTGAGGAGATTACAAAGGGGGTGCAGTGGATGTTGTATATTTGGACGTTCCGAAGGCCTTTGACAAGGTGACACACATGAGGCTGCTTACCAAGTTAAGAGCCCATGATACACGTACAGGGAAGTTATTGGCATGGCTAGATAATTAGTTGATTGGTTGGTGGCAGCGAGTGAGAATAAAACGATCCTTTTCTGATTGACTGCTAGTGATTAGTGGTGTTCGGTAGGGGTCAGTGCTTTTTTGTTATGCCGTATATCTATGACTTAGATGATGGAATAGATGGCTTTCTTGTCAGGTTTCTAGATTATATGAAGATTGGTGGAGCAAACAGGTAGCTTGGAAAGGACTTAGACAGAGGAAGAGAATGGGAAAGAAAGTGGCAAATGAAATGCAATGCTGGAAAATGCATGGTAAGGCACTTCGGTAGTAGAAATAAAAGCGCGGACTATTTTCTGAACGGGCAGAAAATCCAAAAACCTGAGATGCAAGGGCACTTGGGAGTCCTTGTGCAGTACACCCTAAAGGTTACCTTGCTGGTTGAGTCGGTGGTGAGGAAGGCAAATGCGATGTTAGCGTTCATTTCAGGGGGTCTAGAATACAAGAGCAAGGATGCGATGTTGAGGCTTTATAAGGCACTGGTGAGGCCTCACCTTAGGTATAGTAAACCGTTATTTGCTCCTCATCTAAGAAAAGACGCGCTGATATTGTAGTGGATTCAGAGGAGGTTCGCAAGGAAGATTCCGGGAATGAAAAGACTAACGTACGAGGCTTTGGGACTGCACTCACTGGAACTTAGAAGGACGGGTTGCATCTCATTGAAACCTGTCGAATGTTGAAAGGCCTAGACAGAGTGGATGTGGATAGAATATTTCCCATGGAGGGGGAGTCTAGAACAAGAGGGCATAGCCTTAGGAAGGAAGGGCGTCCATTTAAATCAGAGGTGCAGAGAAATGTATTCAGAGGTCAGTAAATTTGTGGAATCTGTTACCACAGGCAAGTCGTTGGGCGGATTGAAGGAAGAGATTGATAGATTCTAGATTGGAGACGGAATCAAAGGTTACGGGGAAAAGGCTGGGCAGTGGGGCTGAGGAAAGGAAAAAAAGGATCAGCCATGATTGAATGGTGGAGCAGACTCGATGGGCCAATTAGCCTAATTCTACTCCTATGTCTTATGGTCCTATGGTCCTAACAGTCTTTTCTTTCCAAATGCTCTGAACTCTCGACCCACAGAAATTGGTCCAGCAATTAGTCTGCATTTTGACCCATTGACAGTAGATGCTCGACGAAGAGGTCCCCCAATTTATGACAGGTCTTACCAACGTAGAAGAGGCTGCATTGGGATCAGCGGCAAGATTCCGGGAATGAAAGGGTTACAATACGAGGAATGAATCATGGCTCTGGACGTGTGTTCCCTGCAATTGAGAAAACTGGGGTGTGGGGGGAATTACATTGAAACTTATCAAATGCTGAAAGGCCTCGATGGAGTGTAGGTAGAGAGGATGTTTCCGATGGTGGGGGATCCAGAACCAGAGGGCAAGGCCTCAGAATGGAGGGCAGTCCATTTAGAATGGAGATGAGGAAGTATTTATGTTGCCAGAGAGTAATGAATCTGTTGAGGTCATTGCCACACGTGGCTGTGGAGTCCAAGTCATTGGGTATATTTAAGGCAGAGGTTGATAGGTTCTTGATTGGTCAGGGCATGAAGGGTTTCGGGGAGAAGGCAGGAGATCAAGGCTGAGAGGGAAATTGATCAGCCATGATGAAATGTCGGAGCAAACTCGATGGGTCAAATGGCCTATTCTGCTCCTATATTTTATGGTCTGAATGTAGGCGAGGGAGCAGGTGAATAGGCAGGTGTAGCACTTTAGCAGCTTGTAGGGATAAATGCAGGGTGGGAGATTAGTGGGGAGGGACGAATGGACAAGGGAACCACGGAGAGAGCGATGGCTGTGAAAAGCGGAAAGTGCTGGAGGGGGAGGGGAACGGAATCGGGAGAGGTAATGATATGTGTAACCCTCTGGTTCGGCGGACGGCGTTAGTCTAGAGGAAGACGGTCTCAGGCCCCGCCAAACTTGTGAAATCTCATTTGTGTGGATGCTGCATGATGTTTCCCCCTATTACAAATCAGTACCACGAAATTACAAACAGTACACCACATGCAATTAAACGATTCAGCTTTATAATTCTTAATTTAACTAGAGTGTTGGTAAAGACAACAAAAAGAAAAAGGGTCCATTTTAATGAAACAGTCTGATGTGCACGTTGGAGCTCACGGTTTTCCCGTCCGTTCGTTCTCCATCGATTTCCCCTGGGCGTCGTCGACTCCCGACCCCATTCCTAGTCCACTCTGTCCTGCAATCTAAGACCTCTCCGTTCTGGAATCTTCTCTCTCCATCTTCTGCGGCAGGAAAGCCCGCGAATACCTCACTCTCGTGTACATACGAAGGAAAAAACACTCCTTCATTGGACGCCGCACATTTCAAAGCCCCCGGTATCTCTAGTCCTGACGCAAACACTGCTGCTACAGAGAAACCATTAAATTAGCAGTGAAATCTTTCCCAGGGCGTTACACGTTTGGTGGAAGGGTCCCTTTGGAGATGGCGGAAGTTGTGGAGAATGATGTGTTGGATGTGGAGGCTCATGGGGTGGTAGGTAAGAGCACCCTACTATCACTGTTTAAATGAAGGGAGGACGAGGTGAGCACGGCTGTTAGGGAATTGGAGGAGGTGAGGGTCAGCGCAGCATCAATGTTGGAGGAAAGGAAACTCAATTTCACCGCCCAAAACCTCCGCTGTTTTTTCGTTTCCAGAGATGTTGCCTGACCGGCTGAGTTCCTGCAGATTCTTGTGTATTTTCATTCTGTTTATTTTTCCTGAGCAGTGTATTGATTTTGATTTAAAGCAGAGCTTCCCAGTCCCTGGTGTTGGATTAGACTGTGTAATTGTTATTCCTTTGCAGTTTAACTTTGTTATGCCTGCTAGTATTTTGTATAATTACCTATGTATATGTAATACAGTGTGTCCCTAGCGGTTACCGTTATATGTATTATTTTGGAATCATATTGGCTCATCATTTTCTTTTCCTTCTCTTTCTTCATTATTATTAGACTTTTGCAGCGCTCTCTTTCCAATTCCCTTATTCTCTTTGAGCTTATTGCGACGATCATGGAGACACACGTTTTATGACTCGCCCTTGACTTCTGAAAGAATCTTGGATCAAAAACATCAGAATCAAACACTGCCGTCTCTCCACCAATAGTGACCATTTTATGGTTGTCCATTTAATGACATTCAATGCAGGAGAAGTAAAAAATAAAGTGAAGTTGCGAGCAGCGATCCTAATAAATAAGAACGTAAGAACATAAGAAATGGGAGTTGGAGGAGTCCATCTGACCCGTCAATCCTGCTGCACCATTCGATAAAACCATGGCTGATCTGGCCGTGGACTCAGCGCCTCTTACCTGCATTTTCTCTACAACCGCCATTTTCCTACTAACCACAGTAGTCCCAGGCGCCTTGATCTCATCTTCGGAATCAACCGAGTAACCTGTCTCTGTATCGCCTACAAAGGAGTATATATTTTCTCAAAATGGCAAGGTCAGAATTGTACCCCGTACAGTTACAGTCCTCGATCTATGATAATACATGACCCACAGCTCCATGTATCCTTATCTATGGATGCACCTTATCGAACACACTCTGGAAATCCAGGAATACAATAGCCCTTATTCCCCCCGATCTATTGCACTCGTTATCTTCTCAAAGAACTCTAGTAAGTTTGCCAGATGGACCTGCCTTCCTGAATCCATGCTCAGTCTGCCTAATGGAACCATTTCAGGGATATAAACTCCTACCAGGCTTCCAGCGTCAGTTATAACAAAAGTTTCGATGACAAATGCGTGGAACGAGGCAGAGTATGTCGTGGAAAACGCGTATTGAGGTGGTAGTCAAGTAGGGGAAAGGGATTAAATAGACAGTGCAGAGGACTCCTGTTGCCACCCCCTCAACAAAAGGATACTGTTGGCGTGGTGTGTGTGTGTGTGTGTGTGGGGGGGGGGTGACGTAGCAGGGGAAAGTCACCGCATTCAGGTCTCTGGCACCAAGCCTGGCTCTGTGACTCAGAAGGCAAGGGGGAAAAGAAGCGAGATGTGGTGATGGAGGATTCGTTTGTTAGTGGAACAGAAACGAGATTTCTGTGGACGAGAACGAGATTCCCGTTTGGTATGTTGCTTCCCGGGTGCAAAGGTCCGGGACATCTCAAATCGAGTCCTCAGCTTTCTTAAGTCGGAGGGTGAGCAGCTAGAGGCCGTATTCCATATAGGTGCCAATGACATGGGTAGGAAGAGTGATGAGGTTCTGCATAGTGTGTTCAGGGAGTTAGGTGCTAAGTTAAAGGAAAGAATCTCTAGGGTTGCAATATCCGGATTGCTACCCGTGCCACGTGTTGATGTGGCCGGAAATAGGAGGATAATACAGTTTTACACGTAGCTAACGACTTCGTGAAGTAGGGTGGGTGTCAGATGTTTAACTCATTGGGCTGTCTTCCAGGGAACGTGGGATCTGTACTGAAGAGACGGTTTGCACGTGAACTGGAGCGGGACTAATATCCTTGCAGGAAGGTTTGCTAATGCTGCATGACGGGGTGGGGCGGGTTTGAACTGGAGTTGCAGGGGTATGGGAACCATACTGCCAGAACAGATGGTAGAGAGATCCTGAAGACAGATGTTGTTAAGACCTCAGAAAAATTCAGGAACACAGGTTGAGCATAGTGCAACTATTGTGCATATATTGCAATGCAAGCTGTATTGTAAGAAGGGCAGATGAGCGCAGGGCTTGGATCAACATATGGAATTATGATATGGTGGCCATTTCTGAGGGTTGCAGGAGGGGCAGGACTTGCAGCTCAATATTCCGGGGTTCCGTTGTTTTGGACACGACAGAGAGGGATGGATTTAACAGGGGAGGGATGGCTTTGCTAGTCATGGGAAATGTCGGGAAAGACCAGAGAACCTGTCAAGTGAGGCGTTATGGATGAAAGTGAGGAATAAGAAAGGCACCGACACGTTAAGGAGACTATCTTATAGACCACCAACAGTCCGCGGGATTTAGAGGAGCACATCTATAGCGAGATCGCAGACTGTTGCAAGAAACATAAGGTTGTTATAGTAGGTGATTGTAATTTTCCACATATTGACTCGGTCTCTCACACTGTAGAAGGACGAGATGGGACAGAGTTTGTCAAATGTGTTCAGGGAAGATTCCTGAATCAGTACGCGGAAGTCCCAATGAGAGGTTGCGCGATCCCTGATCTTTTATGGAACAAGACGGGAAATTTGTGCAGGGGAACACTTTGCATCTAGTGATCACAATACCATTAGTTTAAATAAATTATGGAAAAGGATAACTCTAGCCCCTGGGTTGCGATTCTACATTGGAGAAAGGCGAATTTTGATATTATCAGAAAGGATCTGGCAGGGATGGATTGGGACAGGCTGTTTTCTGGCAAAACTGTTCCAGGTAAATCGGTGGCCTTCAAAAGTGAAATTCTTAGATTACAAAGCTCATACGTGCCTGTCAGAATACAAGGTAAATATAACAGATATAGGATTCCTAGGTTTTCAAGAAATATGGCAACCCTAGTTAAGAAAAATGAGGTGCATTGCAGGTAGGAACAGATGAGGTAATTATGGAGTATAGGAAATTGCAAGAGAATACTTATGAAGAAAACTGGAAGGCTAGAAGAAGGTATGAGGAGTCTTAGCAGACAAGCTAAAGGGTATCCCAAGGGATTCTATACATAATCTAAGAGCAAAAAGATTGTAAGGGACAAAATTGGTCCTCTGGAAAATCAGAATGGAAATCTATGATTGGAGCCAAAAGAGATGGAGGAGATCTTAAGCAGATCTTCTGTTTGCATCTATATTTATGGAGGAGATGGACACAGAGTCTTAGAAGTCAGGCAAAGCAGCGGCGAGGTCATGGACCCTATACAGAGTACAGAGGTGGAGGTTCTTGCTGTCTTGAGGCAAATTAGGGTAAATAAATCCCCAGAACCGAACAAGGTGTTCCTTTGAATCCTGTGGGAAGTAAGTGCAGAAATTGCAGGGGCCCTAGCAGAGATATTTATATCATCCTTAGTGACAGGCGACATACTGGAAGATTAGAGGATAAATAATGTTCCACTTTTTAAGAAAGGTTCTAAGTATGAACTAGGAAATATAAAATGGTGAGCCTGACATTAGTAATGGGAAATTTATTGGAAAGTATTCTAAGTGACTAAATATTTGAGAATTTGGATAGATATGTTCTGATCAGGCATTAGGGTTTTTGCGTGGTAGGTTTCTGCTGAACTAAACTTGTAGATTTTTTTCCAGGAGGTTTCCAGCAAAGTTGATAAAAGCTAGCCAGTGGATGTTGCCTACATGGACTTTAGAAAGACATTTGACAAGGTCCCACATGGGAGATTGTCCATGAAGTTTCAGTTGTTAGGCATTCAAAGTGAGATAGTAAATTGATTTAGGCACTGGCTTTGTGGCAGAAGCCAGAGAATGGCAGTAAATTGTTGCCGCTCTGACTGGAGATCTTTGACTAGTAGCGAGCCACAGGGGTTGATGCTGTGTCGCTTGATTGTAATCTATAGCAACGATATGAATGATAATGTGGTTAACGGGATCAGCAAATTTGCAGATGACACCAAAATTGGGAGTGTCGTGAACAGTGAGAAATACTATTAGTTCATATTGGGATCTGAATCAACTGGAATAGGGGCTGAAAAATGGAATTTAATTCAGACAAGTGTGAGGTGCTGCACTTCAGTAGGAGCAACCAAGGCGGGTCTTACAGAGTGAGTAGTAGGGCACCGAGGAGTGTGGTAGACAAATGGATCTGGAAATACAGGCCCATCATTCATTGACGGTGACGTCACAGGTATACAGGACTATAAAGAAAGTGCTTGGTACATTGGCCTTCATTAATCAAATTATTAAGATGTTGGTGTGTGCAGTTTTGGTCACCTACCGACAGGAAAGATGTAATAAAGTTGAATCACTGCAGAGAAAAATTACCAGGAAGTTGCCAGGACGAGAGATTAGGAAAAGTTTGAAAAATCACTGGTCTGGAAGTTATTCAATGTCAAAAGGCATAAATACGCAGGCATTTATATTCACTTCTTCAGATTTCCACGACACCCCAGGAGACAAGGAAACGACATCGGAAGAAGAACGGAAGGACGAGGCCACCAGGTCCAGAGTCCTGCCCCAGCTTTCAATACGATCATTGCTAATGTGCCTCAGACCTCAGCACCTTCTCTATATTAGAGCATCATGGCCCACTGTTCACCGATTCCTGCATTCATTATACTGCACAGATGCAAGCCCTTAAGCTCTACTCGTCAAACATTTCAATGGCCAGAGTGAGAGAAGCATATTTATTGTTTCAGGTCGAAATTTCAGACAAGTATCTACCAACGTTCAATGACCCAGGGACCAGAAATCCATTGAGATGCCGAAGAATCTCCTCCCTCTGCCAGAAGTTGTAAATGACCCCCAACTCCTTTTTATTGAAATCATGTCTTCTGGGCTGTAAGAGATCGTGATATAAGTGAACGAGATATTCGAAATGAAGGGGTGGATGGAAACGTTGACTGGACGCTTGGCAGCCCTGTGGACGTTGTGGAGTTCATTGATATCAATGGCAGTGACGCGGGAAATTTGCGGAGAGGATGGAGCAGGGCGAGGGGGCTCTCAGCGTTCCATCAGCGACAAGTTAGAGAGCACTCCTCCAAACCGAATGTGTTCCACACACCGTACTATTCCGGAACATGGCGAAATCGCAGACGTCACTATTTGATTCGGAGTTTCAGGAGATTTAGTGTGTCAGCAGAGACCACTGCAATATTTTTACAGATATACCACGGAGATTATTCTGACTGATTATATCACAGCCTTGCATGGAGCCTGCAATGCAAAGGGTTGTAGAGGGTTGTAGACTCAACGAGATCCCTCACGGCCACAACCATCTCCGCCATCGAAGGCATTTTAAGAGGCAGTACTTCAAAAAGGAGGCATTCACTATTAAAGACCCGCACCATAGGGGACACATTTCGCGTTCATACCATCGGGAAGAGACATAAGGGTCTAAATATCCACATTCCACATTTTAATTTTATTTATTAGTTTTGTAACTGATACTAATGTTTCTGTCTTGCACTGTCCTACTGCCGCAAAGCAACACATTTCGCGACTTACGTCAGTGGTAATAAGCCTGATTCTCATTCTGATTCACCAACAGGGCGCAGAGCTGAACAAACAAATGTTCACCTGGAGGCGGCGCTCGGGATCCAGTGACCACGCAAAGGAGAAAGTTCCACAATGTTCTGGTTTTGTTTAGGATAAAGATCAATTTTAATCGGAATAAATTGAGCAAACAGGACCGAGCGGTTGAGTGGCATTGAGGTACAGTCAAGCAAACCTCTGCAATTTTATGGAAGGAAGAAATGAACTGTGGCATGCCCCGCCCCTGACACTCGTCCCCTAAGAAAGGCGGCGCTACCAGTCTCATGTAAAGAAGTGATTTGGACACGGTTCGGGATAGGAGTTGAGGCGGGTTCAGCCCCGACAACAAAAGCTGATATACAGTACTACGCTTCCTCTCAGACTCCAATTACTGACCAGGCGCAACGAACATGTGGCAGGGTCCCTGGTTCGTGGTGCTGCTTTTCAGCTGTGCGTTACCAACTCCTCTTCAACTTTTATTGCTCCTTCCCGCCGTTCAGATTCTTTTACCGTTTTCTGCTCTTTTTGCAGGTAGAAGTGTGGCTCTTACCCTGATCCAGCCCGAAGCATCGATTACAGCACCCGTCGGGAAAGTCGTGCCAGTATGGTGTCAAGTACATGGAGGCTCCGTCAGCAGTAGTAATCCCCTTCACTGGTATCAGCAGAAACCCGGCAAGCCGCTCCAAAGGATACTCTACCATGGAGATGACGTAACGCGGGATTCGGGATTCGGGGAATCCTTCCGCGTGGGAAAAGCCTCAGATTCCAATCTCTATATGTCAATCGAAGTTGACGCTGAAAGTGCTGCCACCTATTACTGCGCCTACTGGGTTTACACAGTATTTAATAGAAAGCAAATTCGGCACAAAAAGCTCAGTCAAAGCCAGTCAAAGGGAACTGTCGATCCGGAGGTTGCAGCGACCTCCAGCTAGAATTGCACTTATCCATATCCGCCGGGCAGGAGTCGGGGGTCTGCTCAAGAGGCAGGGACAAAGGGGTTCTGTCACCAGAAACACGCTGCGTGGCCTGGCCGCAGGTGCGGCAGGATTACTCGCATTGTCTGTCTCCGACAGATACTGATCTCCCGGCGCGGGGAGCTGAGCATTAACCAAGGACTTCGCAAATCCTGAACCCGCTCCTCACAAACGGGAACTACTTGCGACAGGCAGTCTGGCTGACATGTGCTTCTTGGTCCCAATTCACTCATGGTGTGGATTCCAGGAGTTGCGATTCAGTTTTTCAGACAGTGAGTGGTGGGTGCGTCGAACAAACTGCCGACGACAGTGGTGGAAGCGGATACAATAGGCTCTTTTATGACACTCTCAGATAGGTACATGGAGCTTAGAAACATACAGGGCTATGCGCTAAGGTAATTCTAACCAATGTCTAGAGTAGGTTACCTGGTCGGCACAACATTGTGGGCCGAGAGGCCTGTAATATGCCGTAAATTTCTATGTTCTATGTTCACAGGAGTAAGGCGAGATATAAAATGAATATAATTTATATGTTATTGCTGTAGAGATGATCAAGAAAAATAAGAAAATCGCGATAGAGAATATGATGTCTTGAAATATAACCGCAGTACAAAAGGGAAGCTGCTGACAGTCTTAAAACAAGTGCTTTCTCCCTGGAAAGGCAGAGAGAGGCAGTGAAGTGTAGTAGTTAGAACAATACAGGTGACCCTGTAAGGAGTTTGTATGCTCCCCGGGTGCTCCGCTTTCCTCCCACATTCCAAAGACCTACTGCTGGTAGGTGAATTGGCCGTTGTAAATCCCCTCGTGATGAAGCCAAGAATAAATCGGGGATTGTCGGGCGACGTGGCCCGAATGGCTGGAAGAGCCTGTTCTGCGTTGCATCTCAATAAACAAATAAATAACCAAATTGTCGGGGACCTGGAAGAGATATTTCTATAACTGTTGGCCACGGGTGAGCTAACAGAAGAGTATAAGGCAGCCACTGTTGTGTTGGTGTCAGGACAAACTAGGGAACTACAGGGAGGCAAACCTAAAATCAGAGCCGGGGAAATTACAAGAAGGTATGAGATAAACCAGCAATTGGGATTGAAGCGATTCATCAAATAATCAGCATGATATTTGTGTGTGGGAAAACATGTCAAGAAGTTAATATTTTTGAAGAGGTAACCAAGAGGATCAAAGAGAGTAGGGTGGTAATAATTGATAATATTAAGTTTAGCACGTTTAACAAGGTTCTGCATGGTAAAATGGTCCAGAAGATCAGATCATATGGGATTAAGAATAGGCGAGCCGCTGCATACAGACTTAGCCTGGTGTTAAGAGTCTTAAGTGTGGTCGTGGAATTTGTGATCATTGGTGTTCCACAGGGATCATGTTGGGTCCGCTATTGTTCATTACCCACATACCTACATTAATAACATGGATGATAATATAGTCAGCGTGGTTAGCAAGCTTGAGAATGAAGTCAACGCAGCGGTGTGGTGGACAGTGAAGAAGGCGCCTTGAGATTACAACAGGATCCTTCTGGAGGTGGAGCAGAGTAATGATGGCGCTGAACGGCGACTCCTTTCCTGGCATCTTCAGAAACAGCCCTATTTCCATCTTTAATATCTTTATTTTTCTCTTTCATGGTTCTTTTGAAGATCCTGACCTGGAGTTACACGCTGACTTCGGTAGAAATCCTACTGTTGTAATTAATATTGAAATCCTTCTGTTGTATTAAATCCTACTACAAGACAATTCGGTATCGTTATGACTCACTCACCCTGGATCCCGGGTAATCTTACACTGCAGATCAGACTGCCATGAGGATTCTTCTACAAGGTCTTGCTAAAGTCCATGTAAACAAAACCCCTACTCTCATTCATTCTCTTAGTCACTTCTTTAATAATGTCATTCAAGTTCAAGGCACGTGGCACTCCCAGATATTGACTATGCTGACAGTCCCCAGGGGAAAGCCACGGGAACAAGATTACTGGCACTGAGGATGGATGCGTGGTGCTGAAGTGAAAGAGGGAGAAGAGGGAAGTAGTAGTGAGATGGGACTCAGTAGTCAGAGGAACATACAGGAGGTTCTGTGGACGTGAACGGATTACCCGGATGGTACGTTGCTTCCCAGGTGCTAGTGTCAGGGACGTCTCGCATCGGGTCCACAGCATTTTGAAGGGGGAGGGAGAGCAGTCAGATGTCTTGGTACATATTGGCACCAATGAAATAGGAAGGAAAAGCAAAGAGGTCCTGAAAAGAGAATTTAGAGAAATAGGCAGAAAGCTGAGAAGCAGAACCCCCAGAGTGGTAATTTCTGGATTGCTGCCTGTGCCACGCACCATTGAGGGTAGAAGTGGAATGATATGACAGAAAAATGCATTGCTGAGAAGAAGGTACTCAGGTTCAGGTTCAGGTTGAAGGCAGGGCTTCAGGTTCTTTTTTTTGTAATTTTTTTTATTGAAGTTCATCAAACAAACATTTCCATAAGATGTATTTCAGACATTGTACAAATACATCATATAATCATATATATCACAAAATCTCCACAAAGTATTTATCTGGGGTATACACTTATAGAAAAGAGTGGAAAGAAAAAAACAAGCAAAAGGAAAGAACTATGCACAAGTAGGGAGTGATCTTTTTTTTTTTACAACAGATTCATTGATTTGTGCGAATAAAATCAGGCCTATGAGGCATTATGTAGTTAAACCATTTTTGCCAATACGAATCAAATTGTTGCAGCTTATGATTAACAGATGCTGTTATCTTCTCCATTTTGTAAATGTCCATTGTAATTTCCATCCATGTATTTCAAGTTGGGCTCTCCTGTGATAACCATTTCCTAGTAATAGTCTTTTTACCAGCCACCAACAGTATATTCATTAAATATTTATCTCTTTTCAACCATTCTTGAGGTATATATCCAAAATATATGGTCTTACTCTCTCCAAGGGTATTTCACATTTAACGATATCTTGTAGGGCATTGTGTATCCCCCTCCAATAGTTTTTGATAACAGGGCAGTCCCAAAAAATATGATAAGGATTTGCATTTTAATTTCCACAATTTCTCCAGCAAACAGGGAGGTTACTATCATAATGGGATTTCTGAGAGGGTACAATAAAGTATCTTATCCAGTTTTTCCATCCAAACTCCCTCCATTTCCGTGAATTGGGACACTTCCATTGATACCTCCATATTGTTGTCTATTCTTCCTCAGATAGAATTATCCCTCCTTCCTTTTCCCATTTTGTTTTAATGTATGAAGTCGAATGTGTTTTAAGATTTGATAACCCCTTATACATGCTTGAAATGATTCTACTACCATTATCTGAATTATATGCTTTTCTAAAGAGCTCTATCAAGCATGCATTTGCCTTGGTTACATTTTTAAGCATCTTATTAACATATTGTCGCATCTGTAAATACCGATAAAAATCTTGTTTTTCTAATAAGTGTTTCTCTTTAAGCATTTCAAAACTGAACAGTGTTCCTTCTTTCATTATGTTGCAAAGAACTGTTATTCCTTTAGCTGTCCAGTCCTTAAATATAGCATCCAATTTATTTGGTGTAAAATCCGAGTCATATGCACACCATTTAAGAATTGCAATATCTCTCTCTAGATTATATTCTTTTATGGTGGTTTTCCATATTTTAAGAGTTAATTTCACCCATGGGCTATCAATAGTATTTATGCACCTTTGCAGGTTGTTATCAGCCAAAATTGCTTGTATGGGGATGGGAAGTACCCACTCCTCAATGTTTTTCCATTGAGCGTCATATGATGGGTTACACCAACATATCACAGCTCTCAACTATGCTGGAAAATAATAATCTCTAACAGAAGGCAAGCTCCATCCCCCCTTTTCCTTTGCTAATTGCAAAGTTTTGAGACGATCTCTAGTCCTTTTACCCTGCCAAATATACCTTGATAGCATCTTGTTCCATTCATTGAATTGATTTTGATTAATCTCTATTGGTAGGGCCTGAAAGAAATATAACAGTCTGGGCAGTATATTCATTTTAATAGACTCAATCCTTGAACTGAGACTGAAAAAAGGAATCAGGCTCCATCTCGCCACATCTTCCTTAATTTTTTATATAGAGGCTGATAATTACATTCTGATAATTTTGCCAAATCTTTTGGCATAATGATGCCCAAATATTTGAAAGACTCGGTGTGCCATGCCCAGGGGTATCGACTTCCAATTTCTCTTGGTGGGCTATAGTAATATGAAAGTAATTGGGTTTTATTTATGTTGATCTTGTATCCTGATAATTGACCATATTGTTCAAAGGATTGCATCAATTTAGATAAAGAGTATGTTGGTTGCCCTAGATAGATCAAAATGTCATCCACATAACAAGCCAATTTATGCTCTGTCCCTTTCATAGTAATTCCCATGATATCTTCATTTTGTCTGATGTATTGAGCTAATGGTTCCAGATATAGCGCGAAGAGTAGTGGTGACCATGCACAACCCTGTCTCGTGCCCCTTTCTAGGGTAAGAATATTTGATAAATATCCATTGATTTTAATCCTAGCAGTAGGATTGTCATATACTGTTTGTATAGTTTTAATAATTGTGTCTTGGAAACCAAATGTATGTAGAACTGTGTAAAGAAAACTCCAATTAACCGCATCAAATGCTTTTTCAGCGTCCACGCTTATCACTATTGCTTCGATTTTATTTTTTTGTATATGATCCATAATGTGAAGTGTCCTTCATATATTGTCTTGAGTCTGGCGTTGTCATATAAAACCTGTCTGATCATTGCGTATCAATATGGGTAGAAACTCCTCTAATCATTTGGCCATGATGGAGGTAAATAACCTATAATCTACATTAAGAACGGATATTGGTCTAAATGACCTGCATTCCATTTTATCCTTGCCTTCTTTCAGTATGGTTGAGATTATCGCTTCCTTCCAACTGGGTGGCATTTGTGCCTTTTTTAGAGCCCAATTCAGTGTGGGGAGTAAAACAGGAATTAACGCATTTTTAAATTCTTTGCACCACTCTGCCGTATACCCATCTGATCCTGGTGACTTGCTTAATTTAAGTTTACTAATTGCAGCTTTTAATTCAACTTCAGTTATGTCAGCAGTCATCCTATTTTGTTCTTCGCTTAAAGTGGGTAAGTCTAGAGAATTCAAGAAGGTGTCAATTTCGGTTATGCTTCCCCCTGGAACTTTGGAATATAGCGTTTTGTAAAACACTTCAAAAGCTTCTTGAATTTCACTTAGCTTATATTTTTTTTTTATCATTTTCGTTCTTGGGTCCCTAATTCTATGAATTGTATTTTCTGCTATCTTTTTTTTCCCCAGTTTCCATGGCAGTATTTTCATAGATTTCGATCCACTTTCATAATGTCTCTGTTACAGAAACATTAAGTTTTTCTTGATTTCTTGTGTAGCCAAATTATCTATTTCATTCCTAATTCTTTCAATTTCCCCTAATGTATCCTGTGCCAAATTCAATTTGTGTTTTTTCTCTAGTTCCTTCAGCCTATTTTGTAATTCCTCTAATGTTTTATTCTTTATTTTTTCTTATATGAAGATATCACTATAATTTTCCCTCTGAAGACTGCCTTCAGAGTATCCCATAAAGTGGGAGGTGAAACCTCTCCATTATCATTAATTTCTAAGTAGAGACCAATTTCTTTTTTAATTTGTTCCTTAAAGTACGGATCATTGAGTAGACTTGAATTTAGTTTCCAAATAGTATTCTTTGGTTGTAGGTCAAAATCAACAGATAAATATATAGATGCATGGTCACTTACATCTACTGTCCGAATTCCACAGGTGTTTATTTTGTCTTTGTCTTTTCCAAATGTTATGAAATAGTCTATTCTTGTATATACAGAATGTGGAGCAGAATAATGAGTGTAATCCCTTCTGTCAGGGAAAAGGTCCCTCCATATATCAATTAAACCAACATCCTCAAAAAGTGTATTAACTTTCTTATGTAAAGATTTTGTTTCATAGGTTTTTCTATTGGAAGAGTCTAAGTTTGGTTGTAATTGTAAATTTATGTCTCCCACACATATCAGGAGACCTTCTGTTTCCGTTACCATAATATCAGTAATTTTCTGAAAGAAACCAAAATCACTTCCCGGGGGTGCGTATATATTCAATAAAGTAACTGAATTGCCGTCTATATTCCCCCTTACCAGAATATATCTGCCTTCTTTATCTCACATTTCGAATATTTTTTTCAAAATTTAGCTTACTTGAGATAAGAATAGCAACTCCTCTCCTATGTCCTGATTTATATGAGGAGAAAAGCAGATTAGTAAAGCCCATTCTCTTTAGTTTTTTATGCTCATTATCACTTAAATGAGTTTCCTGTAAATATACTACATGGGCTTGTTCTTTTTTCATTTTGGATAAAATTCTCTTATGTTTGATTGGATTTAATAGCCCATTTTGATTAAAAGGAAATTAATTTTACCTTGTCCTTAGCCATTTGTATTTATCTGTCAATGTATAATTGAAATTAGAATAAAACTTAATCGATCTACTCCCTGAACAATTAAGAACCAAGAAACTCAAATAATAACAAAAATGGCAATGAACGTGTGATTCCAAGGCTGAGGTCTCTAGTAAATGACCCTCCGTTGAGCTAGAGGGAATGTCTAGCTGTGGGGGATACCCCTCCTACTTGTGAGTTGAGGGCCCCCATTGCAGTATTCATAAAAGTCAGTGAAAAAATCCATTACACAGAAAAGATTTCCGGACTTCCGGTAAGATGGCGATTGCTTAGCTGCTCCGAACTTTTGTTCCGTTATGGTCGCTATCTTTGCACTAAATGTCTCCATTTTTTAAACCTTAGTTAGGAACTTTTTTGGTATCTCTTACTTGCCTGTGAATACATCTAACTTACAATGTCTAGCAAGAGTTCTAACTCCGGGAGAAAGGAAGCTGTGGCTCCCTCAGACGAGACCCGGGCTGCGCTCGGTCAGCTCCGAGACGAAATTTTAAAGGAATGCAAAACCGCTTTCAAACAGTTGGAAGACAAACTGGATCGGATCAACGATAAAGTGGACAAACATGCTGAACACTTATCTCGCATTGATTCGACTTCTGAAGATTTAGAAAGCCGTGTTCGATACTTGGAGACTCTCTGTTCCAGCTTAGAGGGAAAATGTAACAAACTCCTTTCCAAAATGGTGGATCTCGAAAATCGCAGCAGACGCTGCAATCTTAGAATTCTTGGATTAACAGAGACCACCGAACAGGGATCAACAATGAAGTTTTTCGCCAAGTTTCTCTGTGAGATATTCAGGAAAGATTTGCTTCCGAACCCGCCCGAGCTTGAACGGGCACACAGAGTTTACGTTCCCCCTGAAATTCTGGGCTCCCGCCCGTGACCAGTAATTTTGTGCTTCCATCAATACCAGGTAAAACACAGTCTGATTGTGGAGGCACGTCGCAGAGGTTCTTTTTCTTTCCAGGATACAACCATTCGCTTTGTGGAAGATATTGTACCCCAGACCTTAAAGATGCGTGCCGAGTTTAAAGGCGCAATGAAAGTGCTTTTTGATCGTGGTTTTAAACCCTCTCTTCGTACTCCTGCTGATCTACGAATCAAGCTTAATACTGGAAAATACAAGTGGTTTAAATCAGCGAAGGAAGCTGAAGCATTTGTGGCAAGTCTTCGGGCTATCCAGTCATCTTCGGAACCCGATCGGACCTCCTAAAACGGTGGATAAGTACTCCTCGTAGTAAAATTACTTTTTCTGGACTCACACTTTACGTGAATCATTCAGACATTATTCATTGAAACTCGTAAGGGCTGTCGACAATCTCTCCCTGGATTTGGTGTGTGTGTAATCTATTTTATTCTTGTATAACTTTATCTACAGAGTTCTACAACTGACTCTAACTTGTTTTGGAGGTTTGAAGTCTTTAGTGAAGGCCTCCCTGTTTGTTGGTTCACAGTTTAATTGCTGATTTATTTTTCCTTTTTTTATATATATATATTTTTTCTTTCTTCACCCTTTTTTCTAATCTCTGAATTTTTTTTCTCTCCTCTGTAAATGGTTGATAAATTCGTCTTGAATTTATAATTTTCCCTTTCTTTTTTTTAACCTTTTTTTCCCCTTTCTCTTACTTTATTCTTGTATAATTTTTCGCGGGTAGGTTAGTTTTGGTTTTCTCCCGATTTTCTCTGTATTAAGTTTTATATTTCTGCAGAAGGTGTTCTAATCTGTAGTTATGTTTTCTAGTGCGTAAACTAGTTACTATTTGCTATAGTATTTATACGGAACTGCTGTTAATGACACAGATCTGGAAGTTGTATTTGGGTTAATTTTTTTGGTAGAGCTAGCTACTTGTTTTGGTAGCCGTCTAGTTTTGGGTTGTGTGGATGGGGTGGATTTTCCAGTTCCAACATCACTCACTGTATTTATTGTTTCTCTTTATTGCTCAGGACACGTATATGTTTTGATTTTACGAATCTATGTTTACATCTCTGCTCCCAGACTGCTACTGTACTGCTTGGCTTTTTATATGCCTGCTGCCTTTTATGCATTAGTAATTGATTATGGCTAGTGCACTTAAATTCATGAGCTGGAATGTAAAGGCATTGAATCACCCTGTTAAAAGGAGGAAGGTATTCTCACATATCAAACAACTCAAAGCTGACATTGCTTTCCTTCAAGAAACTCATATTCAGTGTGTTGATAACTCCCGGCTTCTGTCAAAGTGGGCGGGCCAGCATTTTCATTCATCCTTTGCCGCTAAAGCTAGGGGAGTCTCCATTCTTATTAACTCAAATATCCCTTTTGAACTCCATAATAAAACTTCTGATACAAATGGCCGTTTTATTATTGTTTCTGGTCCAGGGGTGTCAAACTCATTTTAGGTCATGGGCCGGATTGAGCAAAATGCAGCTTCATGCGGGCCGGATCAGTCGGACGCGTGCGAACGCAGCTTTTGTTGCCTCCGTTTTTTCAGCCTGCTCACATGTGTCTCAGTCTCTGCTATAACTACAAAGTGTTTCACTTTACAAATTCCGTTTCTTATGAAGAAGACTGCCGAGCAAGACAGCCGAATAAACACTAAAAATCCTGAAAACCTGGTACCTAAATAAACTCTGCATTAGCCATATCATACGCCATAGGCGATTCGATTACTGGGGCCAGTTTTAATAGTAATTAGATATTATCTCGTGGGCCAAAGATAATTCCACTGCGGGCCGGATTTGATGATGTTAACTTTTTTGAACGGTTTTTTTCCTCACTACCAGACTTAAACTCATACTCTCTTATACTGGGTGGTGACTTCAACTGTTGGTTGGATCCTAATCTGGATCAATCGTCCTCTTTTACCAGATCACCTACTAAATCTGCCTTAGCTATCCAATCGTTTCTCTCTAATTTTGGTATCTCTGATATATGGCGTTTTCTTCATCCTACCGAGAGAGAGAGATTATTCTTTTTTCTCACATGTTCACCACACCTTCACTAGAATTGACTATTTCTTTCTCGATAACCAACTTATTCCATTTGCCCACTCTTGTGACTATCAGAGTATACTGATTTCTGACCATGCCCCAATTACTCTCTCTCTGAACTTTCCTGGTCTCCCTCAGAGGAATAAACACTGGCGGTTTGATTCAACTTTATTATCGGATGATGATTTTTAAAAATTCATTAAGGATCAGATAACCTTTTATTTTAACACTAATACATCACCTTAAGTGCCATCCCAGATTGTCTGGGATGCCATGAAAGATTATCTGAGGGGTCAAATAATCTCTTACACAGCAAATCTCAACAGAAGATCCCGTGCAGATCGACTAGACCTCATTAACCAGATTAAAGAATTGGATCAAATATATGCCCAAACTAAGAACCCTGAATTATACAAGAAGCGCGTTGAACGCCAGACTAAATTTAACCTTCTGTCCACTCAACCTATCGAACGCCAACTCCTCGAAAGCAAGAGTCGCTTTTACATTCATGGGGATAAGTCTGGTAAACTCCTAGCCAATCAGCTGAGGCTTTCCCAAGCCAAACAACATATTACAAAGATCCGGAAGGAGAATGGAGACTTTACATCTGATCATTTAGAAATTAATGACACATTTAAAAATTTCTACTCTCGGCTTTATTCCTCTGAATCTCTGAATGACAATATCTCTGTTGATCAATTTTTACAGAATCTGAATATCCCCTCACTCTCATCTGATTTCAAAGCCAAACTCAATGCGCCTATATCATCAGAAGAAATATCTTTTGCAATTTCTGCACTGTCCTCAGGGAAATCCCCTGGACCTGATGGGTTCCCTGTAGAATTTTATAAATCATTCTCTTCACTTCTTTCTCCACAGTTACTTTCAGTATTATCTGACTCGTTTAATTACGGCAAATTGCCACCCTCTTTCAATGAGGCATCTATTATTCTTCTTTTAAAAAAGGGCAAAGACCCAACAGAGTGTTCCTCGTATAGGCTGATCTCTCTGCTCAATGTTGATGTAAAGATCTTAGCTAAAGTGTTGGCTCATAGATTAGAAACCGTTATTCCCTCCATTATCTCTGATGGCTTTATTAAAAACCGCATCCCTTTTTTTTTAACATTCGGCGTCTATTTAATATTTTATACTCACCTCCAAATGGGATTCCTGAATGTGTTATTTCCCTCGATGCGGAGAAAGCATTTGATTGTATAGAGTGGAACTACCTTTTTGCAGTCTTAGAAAAATTTGACCTTGGCCAAAGTTTCATCTCCTGGATCCAATTGCTGTACCTGTGTCCTACTGCTTCTGTTTTAACTAATTTTCAGAAATCCCAAGTATTTAATCTCAAACGTGGCACCCGTCAGGGATGCCCATTAAGTCCCTTTCTCTTTGATTTGGCTATAGAACCTCTGGCGATAGCATTTTGAAACTGTCCTGAATTGACCGGGGTTTGGAGAGGGGGTGTTGAGCATAAAGTTTCTCTCTATGCTGATGACTTATTACTCTTTCTCTCAAATCCATCTACGTCCTTACCTCTAATGTTTTCACTTCTTGACCAGTTTAGCCAGATCTCTGGCTATAAACTTAATTTACATGAGAGTGAACTTTTCCCAATTAATAAAGAAGCACAAGAACTAACATTTCGTGATCTCCCTTTTAAAGTAGTCCATAATCAATTTACTTATCTTGGAATTACAGTCACAAGGAAGTTTAAAGATCTCTTTCGTGAAAACTTTGCCAATCTTTCATATGCTATAAAACAGAATCTGGTACAATGGTCACCTCTATCTATGTCTTTGGTAGGTCATATTAATGTTGTTAAAATGTATGTTCTCCCCAAATTTTTATACTTATTTCAATCTATCCCAATATTTATTCCTAAATCTTATTTTGATTCCTTAGACTCTATTATTTTGTCATATCTGTGGCAGAATAAGCGTTCTGGAATTAATAAAATACATCTCCAAAAATCTAAAAAAAAGAGGGTGGCATGGCTTTACCTAACTTTCGCTTATATTATTGGGCAGCTAATATACGTTGTGCTACCTTTTGGTCTTTCTTCCACGGCCAACCTGAGTGCCCTAACTGGGTGGCAATGGAGTTGAGCTCCACTAAAGAATTATCTATCTCTGCACTTCTTGGCTCTGCACTCCCTAGTAGTCTGCCCAGATCAATAGCTAATCCTCTCGTTAGGCACACTTCGTGTATATGGGCTCAGTTCAGGAAATGCTACAGTTTCCAGGGGTTCTCCGTTTCTAGCCCTGTCGCACATAATCACCTTTTTTTGCCTACTACGTACGATTCAGCATTCCATGTTTGGTATAGGAAGGGCATTAGACATTTTGAAGATCTTTTCATTGATAATCGCTTCGCCTCTTTTCAGCAACTCTCTGTTAAGTTCAATCTACCTAACGCTCATTTTTTCAGATATCTCCAAATCCGACACTTTATTGCTCTTTTAATTCCTAAATTTCCTGAAATGCCTGCGAAAAATGCTATGGACCTATTTCTTTCCATCAATCCACTAGGTAAAGGTTTAATATCAATTATCCGAGATAAACTAGCAGCCTTACGACGGGCCCCTGTGGATAAAATTAAAATGGCCTGGGAGCAGGATTTAAATATCTCCTTATCCGAGGAGAGCTGGGACTCAGTTCTCAAATTGGTTAACTCAACCTCTCTCTGTGCTCGCCATTGCCTTTTACAGTTTAAGATTGTTCATAGAGCCCATATGTCTAAATCTAAACTATCTCGATCCTACCCTAGCATTAGTCCGCTCTGTGATAAATGCAAGAGGGGCGTGGCCTCTCTCATCCATATGTACTGGTTCTGTCCTAGTTTGGAGAAATTCTGGAAAGAAGTCTTCACTACGTTATCGTGTATTCTGAATCAGCACCTAGAACCAAACCCCTTAATTGCTCTGTTCAGTTTTTGGGGCGAGACAGATTTATGTCTGGGTCCGACCAAATGCCGAATATTATCCTTTGCCTCTCTCCTGGCTAGATGCTTGATCCTCCTTAGATGGAGAGATGTTGCCCCGCCCACTCATGCGCAATGGCTTAATGACATTATGGCCTGCTTGGACCTCGAAAAAATTCACTATTCAGTTCTGAATTCGGATCTAAAGTTCCATAAGGTCTGGGGACCTTTTATAGAGTACTTTCATAACCTTCCTCTTGACTAGGGGTTTTGTTTTTTTTTCTTCTTCTTTTTGGTCCCTTGCTTTCAGCTCCCTTTTTTTTCTGGTAGTAAGCATTATTATCCTCTGTTGCTAAGTGTATTCACAGTCTGGGAGTTTGACTGTTCTGACTTATACTCTCTATATTGAGTTACGGTTGGTCTGGAGTTGTTGTTGTTTTTTCTTGTGTTGTGGGGCTTGGGGAGGATACTAAGCTTACTTGTCTTTAATTCAGGAGCTTTTTTGTTAATTCTCTTCCTTTGTAGCATATTGCTATTGTATGCTGAATTTTGCACTGTATTAATGTTCCTCATTGGGATTTGGGGTTTTTAATTTGTAAAATGTTTTGAAAAACTAATAAAAAAACTAATTAAAAAAAGATTTCCCTGTGTACTCCTCCTACATATAAATATAAATAAATATATATATATATATGCACACACACACACACACACACACACACACACACACACACACACACACACACACACACACACACACACACACATATATACTCATTTTGGTGGGGAAAAAGGAGTAAGTGAGCGAATAAAGAATAACAAATAAGTAATATAAAATCCACATTATAATAAGTATTTCTCGAGATAGGTATATCGCCGTGTACTTTTGCTTCTGTTTAGCTTCTCAGCATTTTTAAAGTTAGCCAAACCTTATGGCTCTTCTGAAAGGGGTGAGGACTGTCTTTGGGAAACTCCCGGTCTCTTCCTGATATGTTTCTCTCGGTTTCCTCCCGTCTCCTGCCTTCTCAATTCTCGCACTATTTCCCAAGCCGTGCGAGACAATTCCTCAGCCAGGCTTTCCCTCGTTTTGGTCATACTGACGGGCAACCTTCTGACCTTCATGTCTGTAGTGGCTTCTTCCACTGTCTGGTACAACTGCGTCCAGTTGTCATAAACACTCAAAGTTTAGCAGGGTACGGAGTTTGAAATCTAATCTTATTTTGCTTTAGTACTCGCTTTAGTTCAGAGTACTCTTTGCATTTCTGGAAGACCGCGGGTGGGGGGGGGGTAATCTTGGTCGAAATATATTAATTTGTCCTCTAAAAACACTCTCTTCTTACCCCAGGCCCTTTGTAGAATCTCCGCCTTGGTGCTGTACCGAAGGAATTTAATTATAATTAATAGTGGCTTTCTATCCTGGGTAGGTTTTGGGACTAACGCGCAGTGGGCTCTTTCGACTTCAGCTCCATAGCCGGGGGAAGATCTGGCGCGTCCCGCAGTAACTTTCCGACAAACTCCGTCATAGACGGGCCCTCCGCTCCTTCGGGAACGTTGTAGATTCTGATATTTTTCCGCCTTGATCTTCCCTCCAGATCAAGCAGTTTACCTTCTTGGTAATGTATGATTTTTATTGTCAGTTTATCCGTTCCACGTTTTGAACGCGATCTTCCACCTTCTCAATGCGAGTCTCTCCCACTGCTATTTTTTGATTAACGCTGGCGAGCTCAGCCTTAATATCACGGAGCTGCTGCTTTATATCTTTCTGGACCTCCATTATTTCTTTTAGGATTTCGAAGACATTCGCCGCTTCGCCTGAACAAGGCCCGGCGGCCGCCTCGCTCGCACGTGGTCGGGTCGGAGAGCCGCCCGCTGCACTCTTCTCGGATGCAGGCTCCGCAGTGTCGCTTTTTTAATTTCCATTTCTTTTCCACATTCTTGCCCCTCTTTTCAGTTCCAATATTTTTCGAAAAATATTATATTTGACGGGTTAATGGGGCTTAATACGCGTTCTTCCGGAGGAGCTAGTGACTTAATCTGCCGTTCTCGACGATGACGTCACCGGAAAACCCAGGGCTTCAGGTTCCTAGAG
This sequence comes from Hemitrygon akajei, assembly GCF_048418815.1. NCBI lineage: Eukaryota > Metazoa > Chordata > Chondrichthyes > Myliobatiformes > Dasyatidae > Hemitrygon > Hemitrygon akajei. The sequence goes on along the minus strand of NC_133124.1, from coordinate 109,458,348 downwards.
CCGTTTGTTGTTGAGCATACTAGAGGATCAGTTATACAGGATTAGATATTATGTAATGAACCAGAGGCAATTAGGAGGCTTAAGGTAAAAAAAAACCCTTAGGAGGCAGTGATCCTAATATGATTGCGTTTAACTTGTAATTTGATAGGTTGAAAGTAAAGTCTAAAGTAGCAGTATTTCAGTGGAGTAAAAGAAAATACAGTGGTATAAGAGAGGAGCTGGTCAAAGTAAATTGGAAGTTGCTGACAGGGATGTCAGCAGAGCAGCAATGACGTGGGTTTCTTGGAATAATGAGGAAGGTGCCTTATTGATGAATTCCAAAAACAAAGAAATACTCAAATGGCAAAATGGTACAACCCGGGCTGACAAGGGAAGTCAAAGTTAATGCAAAGCGAAAAGAGATAGCATACAATAAAGCAAAAATTAGTGGGAAGGTAAAGAATTGGGAAGCTTTTAAAAACCTATAGAGAGCAACTAAAATAATCATTAGGAAGGCAAATATGAAAAATGAAAGCAAGTTAGCAAACAATAATAAAGTGGATATTTAAAGCTTTTTCAAGTATGTAAAAATAAAAGAGATGAGAGTGGATATACGACAGCTATAAAATGAGGCCGGAGAAGTAATAACGGGGGACAAAGAGATGGCAGAGGAACTAAACGAGTATCTTGTAGCAGTCTTCACTGTGGAAGACACTAGATGTTGAAGGATGTGAGGTAAGAGAAGTGAGTGGAGTTGCTATTACAAGAAAGGAAGTACACAAAAAGCTGAATTACCTAATGGTACTAAAGTTACCCGGGCCAGATGAACGGCACCCCGTGGTTCTGAAAAAGGCAGTGGTAGAGATTATGGAGGCATAAGTAATGATCTTTCAAAAATCATTGGACTCTGGCATGGTGCCAGAGAACTGGAAAAATGTAAATGTTACCCCATTCTTTACGAAAGGAAGAAGGCAGCAGAAAAGAAATTATAGACCAGTCAGCCTTACCTCAGTGGTTGGGAAGATGTTGTATTCAATTATTGAGGATGAGGTTATGGAGTACTTGGTGACAAAGGACACGATAGGACAAACTCATCATGGTTTCCTTAAGGGAAAGTCTTGTCTGATGAACTGGTTAGAATTATTTGAGGAAATTACAAGTATGTAGAAAAAGGGGGTGCAGTGGATGTTGTATATTTGGACATTGAGAAGGCCTTTGACATGGTGCCACACATGAGACTGCTTACCAAGTTAAGAGTCCATGGTACACAGGGAGGTTATTGGCATAGTTAGAAAATTGGTTGATTGGTAGGTGGCAGCGAGAGAGAATAAACAGATCAATTTCTGTGTTGATTGCCAGTAACTAGTGGTGCTCCACAGGGGTCGGTATTGGGTCCACATTCTTTTATGCATAGAAACATGGAAAACCTACAGCACAATACAGGCCCTTCAGCCCACAAAGTTCTGTCGAACATGTCCTTACCTTAGAAATTACCAGGGTTACCCACAGCCCTTTATTTTTCTAAGCTGCATGTACTTACCCAAAAGTCTCTTAAAAGACCCCATTGCATCCACCTCCACCAACGTTGCCGGCAGCCCATTCCATGCTCTCACCACTCTCCGCATAAAAAAACTTACCCCTGACATCTCCTCTGTACCTACTCCCAAGCACCTTAAACCTGTGCCCTCTTGTGGCAGCCATTTCAACCCTGGGAAAAAGCCTCTGACTATCCACATTATCAATGCCTCTCATCACCTTATACACCTCTATCAGGTCTCCTCTCATTTTCCGTCGCTCCAAGGAGGAAAGGCCGAGTTCACTCAACCTTTTTTCATTAGGTATGCTCCCCAATCCAGGCAACATCCTTGTAAATCTCCTCTGCGCCCTTTCTATGGTTTCTACATCCTTCCTATACTGAGGCGACCAGAACCGAGTACAGTACTCCAAGTGGGGTCTGACCAGGGTCCTATATAGCTGCAACATTATCTCTCGGCTCCTAAGTTCAATTCCACGATTGATGACGGCCAATACAACGTATGTCTTCTTAACCACAGAGTCAACCTGTGTAGCAGCTTTGAGTTTCCTATGGACTCGGACCCCAAGATCCCTCTGATCCTTCACACTGCCAAGAGTCTTACCATAAATACTATATTCTGCCATCATATTTGACCTACCAAAATGAACCACTTCACACTTATCTGGGCTGAACTCCTGCCATTTCTCAGCCCAGTTTTGCATCCTATCAATGTCCTGCTGTATCCTCTGATAGCCCTCCACACTATTCACAACACACCCAACCTTTGTGTCATCAGTAAACTTACCAACCCATCCCTCCACTTCCTCATCCAGGTCATTTATAAAACTCATGAACAGTAAGGATCCCAGAACAGATCCCTGAGGCATATCACTGGTCATCGACCTCCATGCAGAATATGACCTGTCTACCACCACTCTTTGCCTTCTGTGGGTAAGCCCGTTCTCAATCCACAAAGCAATATCCCCTTGGATCCCATGTTTCCTTACTTTCTCAATAAGCCCTTGCTTGGGATACCTTATCAAATGCATTGCTGAAATCCATATACACTACATCTACTACTCTTCCTTCATCAATGTGTTTAGTCACATCCTCAAAAAATTCAATCAGGCTCATAAGACACGACCTGCCCTTGACAAAGCCATGCTGTTTGTGACATCCCATCTCTGTACTCAGTGTTTTGATGTATGAAGGCCAATGTGCCAAAAGCTTTCTTTAAGATCTTGTCTACCTGTGACACCACTTTCAATGAATTATAGACCTATATTCCCAGATCCCTTTGTTCTACAGAACTCCTCAGTGCCTATTGTTCACTGTGTAAAACCTACCCTGGTTGGTCGTACCGACCAACACCTCACACTTGTCTGCATTAAATTCCATCTACCATTTTTCCAGTTCGTCCAGATCCCACTTTGATCTCTGATAGAGTTCCTCACTCTCCACTACACCCCCCCCAATCCTGGTGTCATCTGTAAATTTGCTGATCCAGTTAACCACACTATCATTCAGATCATTGGTATAGATTACAAACAACAATGCATCCAGCGCCGATCCCTGTGGAACTCCACTTGTCACAAGCCTCCAGTCAGAGAAGCAATCATCTGCTAACCTCTCTGGCTTTTCCCACAAAGCCACCTAACCTTGAATGCCAATCGCTTAGCCAACCTCCCATGAAGAACCTTGTCAAAGGCTTTGGCTAAGTCCATGTTGACAACATCAACTGCCTTGCCCTCATCTACTGCTCTTCCTTCATCAATGCGCTTAGTCACATCCTTAAAAAGTTCAATCAGGCTCGTAAGGCAGGACCTGCCCTTGAGAAAGCCATACTGACTGTTCCTAATCATACTACACATCTCCAAATGTTCATAAATCCTGCCTCTCAGGATCTTCTTCATCAGCTTACCAACCACTGAAATAAGAGTCACTGGTCTATAATTTCCTGGGCTATCTCTACTCCCTTTTTTGAATAAAGGAGTAACTTCTGCAACCCTCCAATCCTATGGAACATCTCCTGTCCCCATTAATGATGCAAAGATCATCGCCAGAGGCTCAGCAATCTCCTCCTTCGCCTCCCACAGTAGCCTGGGGTACATTTCATCCGATCCCAGCAACTTATCCAATTTGATGCTTTCAAAAAGCTCCAGCACATCCTCTTTCTTAATATCTACATGCTCCAGCTTTTCAGTCCGCTGCAACTCATCACTATTATCACCAAGATCCCTTCCCATAGTGAATACTGAAGTAAAGTGTTCATTAAGTACCTCCGCTATTTCTTCCAGTTCCATACACACTTTCCCACTGTCACACTTGATTGGTCCTATACTTTCATGTCTTATCCTCTTGCTCTTCACATACTTGCAGAATGCTTTGGAGTTTTCCTTAATCCTGCCCGCCAAGGCCTTCCCTTGGCCCCTTCTGGCTCTCATAATTTCCTTCTTAAGCTCCTTCCTGTTAGACTTATAATCTTCCAGATCTCGAACATTACCTAGCTCTCTGAACCTTTCGTAAGTTTTTCTTTTCTTCTTGACTAGATTTACTACAGCCTTTGTACACCACGGTTTCTGTACCCTACCATAACTTCCCTGTCTCATTGGAAAGTACCTATGCAGAATTCCATACAAATATCCCCTGAACATTAGCCACATTTCTTCTGTACTTTTCCCTGAGAACATCTTTTCCCAATTTAAGCTTCCAAGTTCCTGCCTGATAGCCTCATAATTCCCTACTGCAATTTAATGCTCTTCTAACTTGTTATTGTAAAGGAGTTAGAATTACGATCACTATCTCCAAAATGCTCTCCCACTGAGAGATCTGACACCTGAGCAGGTTCATTTCCCAATACCAAATCAAGTACAGTCTCTCCTCTTGCAGGTTTATCTACAGATTGTGTCAAGAAACCTTGCTGCACACACCTAACAAACTCCACCCCATCTAAACCCCTTGCTCTAGGGAGATGCCAATCGATATTTGGGAAATTAAAATCTCCCACCACGACAACTCTGTTATTATTACACGTTTCCAGGATCTGTTTCCCTATCTGCTCCTTGATATCCCTGTTACTATTGGGCGGCCTATAAAAACATCCAGTAGAGTTATTGACCCCTTCCTGTTCCTAACCTCCACCCACAGAGACTCCGTAGACAATCCTACCATGGCGTCTGCTTTTTCTGCAGCCGTGACACTATCTCTGATCAACGGTACCACGCCCCCACCTCTTTTGCCTCCCTCCCTGCCCTTTCTGAAACATCTAAGACCCGGCACTTGAAGTAACCATTTCTGTCCCTGAGTCATCCAAGTCTCCGCAGTGGCCAGCACATCATAGCTCCAAGTACTGATCCACGCTCTAAGCTTATCCGTTTCGTTCACAATACTCCTTGCGTTAAAATTGACACATCACAAAGCCACCATTCACATGGAAGACCTCTAAACAGCTGTTTCAACAGTTCCACAAAGGAAATCATCACTGATGTTCAGGAAATCAACACAATCAAAGCTTTATTTCTTCAGAGCCAATTCATTTTTCTTCATTTACATGTTCAAAATCACAATATATTTTAATAGCAAGTTGCATCCTATTCCAAAACATTACGATTTTGTGCATTTTGCATTGACTTTGTGTATGATTAGCATTCATTTAGGAGACGGATTACAATAATGAAAATTGCATAAGTGATGAGAACATTTCAAAACTTTACAAAACGTATTGTAATAGAAAAAAATCAACGCCTGGACTGATAGCCTGCCATTTCTAGATATTAAACGGACTCATGGGAAAATATTTTAAATCATTATGCAATTCATTTATGACGTGAAAATAATAATTGACATGTTAGAAGTTAACTGTAAAGAACATGCCATCAACAAGCAATATAGCGAACAACAGACAGTACTTAGGTGAAAAAACTCATTGTAATATAAGATGGCAGGAAATATTCATGTCATATATATATATTCTATCCGTGGAATTTCACAAATTAGAATGATGAAGACTTTTGAAGAGGCCTACTTCATTGCAGTTAGACTAATGACTTATGGTTAGCAGTTCCTGCAGAATGACAGGACAAACATACAGAGGGGAGATGATACTATGTAGACACCTGGAAATGCAATTGTGCAATTGTTGCCAGTTATTTGAAATGAAGTAATCTGTAAATTTATGCATTTTACTGAAACTAAAATATGATTAAGAGGATGCAGCTTAGTTGTAGTTGAAGAAAAGATGCAGTTCATAATTCCTTGACTCTCTTCTTGCTTTTACTTTTGTTGGCTTACCTGACGTTGCCAAAAAATTGATTAGGTTCCAACAGATTGGCTTTGGGTCATAATTTCGATCACTATACCCCATGATACCTTTTTTCATGGTACAATACATTTCTACTGCAGCTGGTTTTATCTTCACAGTGCTAATGAAGACGCACAAGAAAATGCATACACAGTTTGAATATAGAAATGGGAATTTTGCGTTATGTTTGCTCAGCCTGCAAAGTCCATATTGCTTGGATGAATGAAATAACCTGTGACTAAATTTCACTCAATAAAGTCACTATCTCTCATTATTTGAAACCTTTAACCTTTCCACAACAACTTCTGTTTATAAAGCACTTACAAAAGGACCAAGTACACAGATGCGTAATCAAACAAAAAATGGAGAAATGAAGGATCCAATTTTGACGAAAGCAATTGGTCTTAATGACTAGCCCAAGGGAAAGATGGTAGGTGGCAAGGTAGGAATCTTCAGGGTGACGTTCCGGGGTGAAGGAGTCCACTATTCGAAGGCTACCTGTTGTTCAGCAAATAATTTCAAGGATGAACAAGAGCAAGAAATGTTGGAAACAGGTATACGAAAAGACTTCCGTGCAAGGGCAATGGAGAGATTTGAATATTAGATTTCAAATTTTGTAACAAGATGCTATTCATCATCTCTCTTCATCAGTAGGAGGAGGCACGGAAGGAGCAATGTGTAGGTGAAACAGATAGATACTTCACTCTTTATCTTACATCTGTGCGCTTCGGTTTTCTCCATGCCAGCTATGAGGGTCAAGTTTCCTGCCGTCTATCCTGTGCTTGTCCCTCTTAGTTCTGTTTACCGCGGTTTCTTCAGAACTCAGACGCTCCAGTGTCTTCTCATCACCGAAACTCTCCATCACAGGCAACCTCGTGATGAATGTCCTCTTCACCCTCTCTCGTACAATCGCATCCTCCCCATAGTTAGTAACCAGAACAGAACACAGCACTCCGGCTTTGGCCCTATAAAATAACATTGTGTCACAGACTCGCTGTTCTTATATTCTAAGCCCTGGATAAAGAGCGCACGTATCTCACATGCCTTCCTCTCCACCCTTTCTGCCGGCGATTCTACCTTTAGGGATCCTTGGACTTGGACTCAAAGCTTGGTCCGTCATTTTCCCTGGGGCCCGACCGTGCAATGTGTATGCTTTGACCTTATTAGTCCGCCTAGAAACGCCTCGAATCACATATAAGATTAAATTTCATTTGCCAATACTCTGCCTCACTTCCCAATTGATCACCATCGTCTTGTACCTACGATTCCTTTGTGACATCCTTGGGTACCTTCTTTGTTTGCGGGTAAATTGATCAATCCGGAAAATGAATCAAACCAACACCGTACACACAGGCGTTAAAAGGTCGATGCTCGTCACCAATTAATGTTTAACTCAGGCACTGAAGGACCTATTTCAATCAAAGTCATTAAAGGATGTATAATTGGGACCAAAAGCGGTTGGGCTTGGTTTTCTGGATATTTTTGCCTGTGTATGGTACTATTAAAATACAATTCATTTCATCGTGTTGAGATCGGGAAATTCGGCTTATTTTTCGGTGGGATGCGTTCATTGAAATCTGACGAACTGTCTTAACAATAAAGCACTCAAAAGGCAGTAAGCGTAGGCATCTGGAGCAATATAAAGCAACGTGTTGAAGCCACGTAGTCAGGTAACATCAATAGGGGAAGAAGGACGTAGACGTTTCTGCATCTGGATCGTATGATAGGAAGCCCACTTCCAGCTCCCGCTCTAATAGATTCACGTTTCCACGTGCGGCGAGCGGGTGAAGTGGCGGGAGCGGCGCGGGGAGTGGTGGGAGTGGGGGTTGGAGGGGAGTGGGATCTAGCAATCTCTGTCACATTATAATAATCAGTAAGTGGGCCAGACCGCCACCACCGCTGAGCTCAGAGCTGAACAAAGTAGAGAGTTTAAATTTAATGTCGCGACTCGGTTCCAGTAACTACGCAAACAATACGTTAATTTCTGCCACTTATCCAAGCCCCTGGGACCCAGCACCTCCAGTGAAACAGGGCGCTGGAGAGGTTAACGCAAGTAGCCTCCATCCTTGCTCAGTCAGTTCTTACCCCACCTCTCTTTGTCACATCTGCTCGATAGCAGCTCTCAGGGATATAGGGCAGAGTGGAAGGTTGTGGAGGCTTTTCGAAGTCTTCTTTCACTCGGCTAGTTTAAAACAATGTTTTTATCGAAATATTACTACACATCGGATCACGTGTACCAAACAGACAGATCCCAATCATACTCCCTTTACTGAAGGCCATTACCCTCAATGGAGCATTGGCCCCGACAACAGCTCGCTATATTCCGCTGTCCTGGGCCAGTCTTTCAAGTTCTGCCAAGGTGTAGCCCATCTCCTTGGCCTATCCTTCCTCTCCCAGAGAGCTTCTGTTGGCTTTTCTGTAGTTCTGAAGTTTTACTCGATGGGGTTGCTAACCCCATATCCAACCCATCCTCCTTTCGCAGCCGGGCTTGTGACCGTCCGTGGCGGAGTTAGATCCGGATCATGATTAGTGTTGTTGGGCGACCAGCACCAGCCTTGACGCAGTGATTGAAATAATAAATTTACATAATGAATTTAACTGGTTCCACTAGATTCTTTAACTCACAGTTTGGGAATCGGGTGTCCTCGTCGAAATCGTCGTTTATTGCTCACCCGCTACCTCTGAGAACACATAACAGTTGCCTACAGGAGCAGGTGAGGGGTTGTGGGGGTGGGGGGGCGTACTCGCAGCCTGACATCCCGAAGCATTTCTGCCACCTTATACAGAAGGTGGAAATGAGCTACCTCTTCGGACGCTGCAATCGTTCTTGTGAAGGTGCTCTCTCAGGGCTGTGAGGGAGCTCCCGGATTTCGATTCAGTGATAATTGAGCAGCGATGATGTACAGTATATTTCTTTTCTGGACATTATATAAATAAGAACATGAACATTTGTGCTTCCTGCACCCTTTCGTCTATAGGAGTAGCGTAGCCGGGTGCATTTTGTTGATTTCTGCACCCACAGTGAGACTTCGGGAGATTGAAGTTTTGGGTGTTTGATAGGTGTCGGTCACAAGGATCACTTCCTCCTGGAGATAGAGAACTGCTGAAGCTGCACTATCCAGACAGGTAGAGAGCATTCCATCACACGTGTGTGCCCGAAGGCCTATTTCTGCTCTGTATAACTCTGTCATTCTGCCTGGCACAAATGCTTCGACACGTCGCAAATGACCTCTAACACCCGTGTAGGCAAGGTCATTAATCTGAAGCAATCTGACCCCAAACGTTAACCTTGTCTTAACACAAGGAATTCTGCGGACGTTGGAAATCCAAAGCAACACGCACAAAATGCGAGAGGACCTCGGCAGGTCACATAACATCTATGGAAATGAATAAACAGTCGGGTGTCGGGATGAGACCCTTTTTCACGACTGGAAAGGAAGAGGAAAGACGCCAGAATAAAAAGATGGAATGGAAGATAGCTGGAAGCTGATAGGTGAAGAGAGATGGGTAGGAATGATAAACGGTGGGAGAAAAAGGAATCTAATAGGAGCGTTGATTGCCCTATTGGAGGGAGGGATCAAGGAGGTGACGCAGGGTGAGGTGATAGGCCGGTGGGAAATAGAAGAAGTGGGGGGGGGGATATAATTTTTTTTACCGGAAGGAGAAATCAATATTCATGCCATCAGGTTGGCGTCTCCCCAAACGGAATGTAGGTTATTGTTTCTTCACCCCGTGGTACAAGAGGAGGCCATAGGCGGATATTTCATAACTGCAATGACAAACAGAATCAAAGTGTTTGCCCACCGGCAAGTTCATGTTTTGACCGATGGAGACCAGATGCTCGACGAAGCGGTCCCCCAATTTACGACAGGCCTTACCAATTCGAGGACTGAATCATGACTCTGGGACTGTGTTCCCTGCAATTGAGAAAAATGGGGAGGGGTGCGGATCTTTTTGAAACCTATCAAATGCTGAAAGGCCGCGACAGAGCGGACGTGGAGAGGTTGTTTCCTATGGTGGTGAATCTAGGACCAGAGGGCATAGCCTCAGAATGGAGGACAGTCCATTTAGAATGGAGATGAGGAAGAATTTATGTTGCCAGAGAGTAATGAATCTGTGGAGGTCATTGCCACAGGTGGCTGTGGAGTCCAAGCATTGGGTATATTTAAGGCAGAGTTTGATAGGTTCTTGATTGGTCAGGGCATGAAGGGTTTCGGAGAGAAGGCAGGAGATCAAGGCTGAGAGGGAAATGGGTCAGCCATGATGAAATGTCGGAGCAGACTCCATTAGCGAAATGGTCTGATTTTGCTCTTATATGTTATGGTCTGAATGTAGGTGACGGAGCAGGTGAATAGGCAGGGGTATGGAGGGCTATGGGCCTGGTGCAGGTCGATGGAACTAGCCAACTTGAATCTTTCTGCAGTGACTAGGTAGGTTGCAGGGCCAGCTTCCGTGATATACTTTGCTATGTCTCTCTGACCGTTCAATTTAATTTTCTTTCGATCAGGCCTTAGGTTTATCCATGACCGGAGATACACAGGGTGTGCGAAGGGTGGACTATAACCTAAAAAATGACAACGGATGCTCGGTTTCAATTTGACTTTGATCGTCTTGATAGAACAATAGAGGGAATGATAGGTAACAGCCTGGAGGGGCTGAAGGTGTCGCCAGAGTCCTCTCTTAGAGAACCAGAACCTGGATCAGAAATGAACATCACTCTGCGGACTTTAGTCATCAGTTGGTGGCGAGACCACTGCCGCCATAAGCCGGGTGCAGTTCTCAACAAAAGCAGAATCTTTGCTATAAATGAGTAGCTCCAAACCTAGTGACCACATAAACAATACATTTATAGAACTATGTTTATATGATGCCCATGATGCAGTAAGATTCCAATTGCGGTTTCACGGGAATGCAACTTAAAATATGTGAAGAAGTCAGTAAAATGAAACTCTGCGTCAATTTCGTGCTTCAACGTAAAATAAATTAAGGTCTGGAAGTTATTCAATGACGAAAGGGTTAAATGCACAAGCAGTTGTATTCGCTTCTTCAGATTTCCTCGACACACCACGAGACAAGGAAACGGCACCGGAAGAAGAACGGAAAGACGAGGCCACCAGGCCCAGAGTCCTGCCTCAATACGATCATTGCTATTATGCCCCAGGCCTCGGCACTTCTTCCATACAAGAGCCCTATGGCCTCCTGTTCTCCGATTTCTATATTTGTTATACTGCACAGATACAAGCTCTTCAGCCCTTCTCGTCCAAACTTTCCAATGGCCAGTGGGAGAGAAGCAAATTTATTGTTTCAGGTCGAAATTTCAGATAAGTATCTAACAAGGGCCCAGAGACCATAGATCCATTAAGATTCCGAAGAATCGCTTCCCTCTGCTAGAAGTTGTAAATTGTCCCCTATTCATTTAAGTGAGATCATGTCCTCTGGGCTGCAAGAGATCGTGATATAAGTGAACGCGATATTCGAAGTGAAGAGTTGGATGGAGAAGTTGTCCGGTCGCGGGTCCACTTTCCATCAGGGAGACGTTTGGCAGCTCTGTGGATATTGTGGGGGAGCATTGAAAGCAATGGCACTGAGGTAGGAAAGCAGCTGTGAGGGTGGGATAGGTCGAGGGGAAACGCAGTGTACCATCAGAGGGCACTCCTCCAAACCGAATGTGTTCTGCACCCTGTACCATTGAGTGACAGGGTGAAACCGCAGGCGTCACTATTTCCTTCGGAGTTTGAGGAGATTTGGTGTGTCAGCAGAGACTACTGTAATACTTTTACAGATATGGAAATGGTCAGAATAATAGAGGGCTATGGGTAACCCTAGGTAATTTCTAAGTTAAGGACACGTTCGGCCTAGCTTTGTGGTCTGAAGAGCCTGTACTGTGCTGTAGGTTTTCTATGTTTCTGTGTTTCCGCATACCACGGAGAATATTCAGCTTGTATAGATCCTCCTATGTCGGAGTTTTTAGAGGTTTGTAGATTGAAACAGATCCCTCACGAGCAGAACCATCCCCGCCATCGAAAGCATTTTAAGAAGCAGTGCTTTAAGAAAGTGGCATCCATTATTAAAGACCCTCACCTTAGAGGACATCTTTCGCGTTCCTACCGTCGGGAAGAGGCTTAAGATTCTAAATACCCACACTCAACATTTTAACAACCGTTTCTTTCCCTCCGCCATCAGATTTTGAAAACCGATAGGCTTCTTATTATTTATTAGTTTAGTAACTGGTACTAATGTTTCTGTTTTGCACTGTACTACTCCCGCAAAGCAGCGCATTTCGCGCCTTACGTCAGTGGTAATCAGCCTGATTCTCATTCTGATTCACCAACAGCGCGCAGAGCTGAAAAAATAAACGCGACGCTCGGGATCCAGTGACCAGGAACAAGGGAAAGTTGAGGGGTTCATATTGACATGTTTCGGTAAGAGACAAAGGGGTCTTGCTGACAGTAAGGGTCGAGGAGCTGCAACGAGTTTGGCAAACACCAGAGGATTAAGTCAGGTAGATATATTTCTGTAATTTTGGCCTGATACTTTAAATCTTCTTCACTCCACTAATATTGCCTAGCTTGCTAAGTGTTTCCATAATTTCATAGTCTTATTTAGCATAAAGATCAGTTTTAATCGAAATAAATTATGGAAACGTAACCGAGGGGCCGAGTGGCATTGTGGGATATTCAAGTAAACCTCTCCCATTTATGAATGGAAGAAATAAACCGGGGTATGTACCGCCCCCTGACCGCCATCTCCTAAGAAAGGCGGCGCTACCAGTCTACTGTAAAGAAGTCATTTGGACACGGGCCGGTGTAGGAGCTGAGGCCGGTCCAACCCCGACACCAAGAGCTGATAAACTGCGCTTCCTTTCAGATTCCAAACACTGACCCGGCGCAACGAACATGTGGCAGGGTCCCTGGTTCGTGGTGCTGCTTTTCAGCTGTGCGTAACCAACTCCTCTTCAACTTTTATTACTCCTCCCCGCCGCGCAGATTCTTTTACCGTTTTTCTGCTCTTTTTGCAGGTGGAAGTGCGGCTCTTACCCTGATCCAGCCCAAACCATCCATTACAGTATCTGTCGAGAAAACTGCGCTAATTCGGTGTCAAGTGAACGGAGGCACCATCAGCGACAGTAAACCCCTTCACTGGTACCAACAGAAACCCGGCAAACCTCTGCAAAGGATACTCTACTATGGAGAAAGCACAACACGGGATTCGGGATTCGGGAAATCCTTCGACGTGATAAAAAGTGCAAATAACGAAGTCTATCTCACAATTGAAGTTGACGCTGACAGCGCTGCCACCTATTACTGCGCCTACTGGGTTTACACAGTATGTAATAGAAAGCAAACTCCGCACAAAAAGCTCGACGAGCAGCCAGTCAACGGAAACCGCTGATCCGGCGACTGCAGCGACCCCCAGCTAGAATTGCGCTTACCTATATATGCCGTGCAGGAATTGGTGTGTGCTCAGAAGGCAGGAACAGAAGCGCTTCGGCACGTCCGGAATTCCATTAGAAAGAAGGAAAGTCTTCCGCTTTAGCGACGAGGGTGCAGCCGTGGCGTTACCCATTCCTGGGCGCTTCCCCTGTGGAAACTAAGGGAAAGGGGTTCTATCACGAGAAACACGCCGCGTGGCCTGGCCGGTGGTGCGGCAGGGAGATTCGCATTGTCCGATCCGGGAGTTTCCCACCATCCTTTGCTCCTGCGAGATTTACAATCTCACTCTCCGTTCCTCGTTTGAAAAATACAGTGGCTGCAAAAGTCACCGAATACATGCCTAAGACTTTTGCACAGTACTGTACATTAGGTATACGGGCCCCAATCTGCAGAACAGCCCTCCATTGATATCCTCTGGCTTCTACTACAAGGCAATTTGGTGTCCTTATAACCTGCTCACCCTGATCCCGTGTAACCCCCCCCCCCAATCCCGCAGATCAGAATGCCATGCGGATTCTTCTACAAGTCCATGTAGACAAAACCGTACCCTCATTAATGATCACTTCTCCAATAATGTCGGTCAAGTCCAAGGCACGAGGCATTCCCATCCACTGACTATCCTGACTATTCCCAATTAGTCTTGCCTTTCCAAATGCTCTGAAATCTCGACCCTCAGAAATCCCTCCAGCGACTAGTCTGTATTTTGCTGACTTGTCCTAGCCTGGCTATGCTCCGTCTGCTCAAATATCTGTCGAAACGTGTTTCAAAAATAGTGATTGTGTCTGAATCCACAAACTGCTTTGACAGCATGTTCCAGAAATCATTCACTCCTTTTGTAATGATCCTCTGAAGTCCCACTCTCCTTCCCTGAAATTTCGAGCGTTGGATTTGACCCAAGCCACTACTGTATTCAGGTGGGCGAAGTAATATTATTCCATTACAGCAAACTCTTCTTCATTTTATTCAGAATAATATGACAGTAAATCAGGATTAGAATAAGGGTAGGATAGGATTGGACTGGAGTGGAATCAGTTTGCAGTAGAACGGGAAACTTCATCACTTCTATTCAAGAAACAATTCATTTCAAATTCTAACACTTGTGTCCACATTCAGAACTCTAACTCCAACCTACTGTCTACTCATGCACTGAAGGGTATTAAGCTCGGACTTTGTCTTGAACCTCCAGATGAACAAAATTCCACCAACTAGATTTAACAATATATTCATAAATGGAGAGCTTCCTTTAATCTTTTCTCAATTAATTGTCATGAAGGTCTTTCCCTGTACTGTACTTCCATGGTAAAGGTTTATTCTTATTGGCTGCACTCTTTCAAAACTAGAACAGTTGTCGAAGATACTCAAGGTGTATTGTTCTGTGGCATTGTTCCATGGAACGGACAAGGCTAATTCCGCTATTAACGTTTATTTCATATTTCTGTATCTAGAAATGTTGAATAGTAATATAGAAAAACTCAACATTCACGCATTAAACCATATCAGTCATCTGTGCAAAGCCACCATTGACATTGGTGGTTCCTTCTTTGATCGTAAAAAGGGAACCTTCAAGACCTCTAAACAGCGCTCCCACGATGCAAATCATAACTGATACTAAGAGATTCACCACAATGAAAACTTCTTTTCTTCAGAGCCATTTCATTTTTCAAAACTACACTTTCAAACTCACAATATACTTCGATAGTAAGTTATATCTCAGTCCGATTTTTTTGGTTGTTAATTTATGCAATTTACATTGATTTAATGTATCCATTCAGGAGACGAATTACGTTAATGAACATTGTTTAAGTGATGTGAACATTTCAAAACTTTGCAAAGTGTATTCTTATTTTTTTTTTAAAAACTACATTGAACTGATCGCCTACCATTAAGCTGACTCGTAGGACTCAGAATAGGACGGATGGTAAAAAAAACCCCAAAGATAATGTGCAGCCAGATTGTCAGGAAGGGCAGGGAGGTGATGGGACTTAGTTGCAGCCAACAGGCTGAGTACCAAATCATTAGGGGTGCAGAATCAGAAAGGATAGCAAATACGGTACTCAAGGTGTTTTATCTAAATGTACGTAGAATAACAAATAAGGTGGACGATCTTGTTGCACTATTATAGATTACCTGGTATGATGTTGTGGCCATCACTGAAGGATGGTTGTAGCGGGAGCTGAATGTCCAAGGTTACACGTTATATATCAGAGGGATTGGATTCTAGGCAAAGGGGGTGGTGTGGCTCTACTAGTAAAGTATGGCATCAAGTCAGTGGGAAGATGTGACATAGGATAAGAAAATGTTGAATTCTTGTGGGTTGGGTTCAGAAACTGCAAAGGAAAAAAGAAGTTGATGGCGGTTATATACAGACTCCCAACAGTGGCTGGGAGGTGGACCGCAGGTTACAACAGGAGGGAGAAAAGGTGAGTCAAAAGGGTAATGTTATGGTAGTCATGGGAGATTTTAACATGCAGGTTGGGAAAATCGGGTTGGTAATGGATCTCAAGAGAGTGAGTTTGTTGAATGCCTAAGAGATCGCTTTTTAGAGCAGTTTTTCATTGAGTCTACGAGCAGATCAGCGATACTGGATTGGGTGTTAAGTAAATAACTGTAGGAAATTAGGGAACTTAAGGTAAAATAACCCTTAGGAACCAATGAACACAATATGGTTGTGTTCAACTTGAAATTTGATAGGGAGAAAAAAAGTCTGATGTAGCAGTATTTCAGTGGAGTAAAGGAAATTACATTGGTATGAGAGAGGAGTTGGCCAAAATAAATCGGAAGGAACTGCTAGCAGGAATGTCAGCAGAGCAGCAATGCCATCTGTTTCTGGGAAAAATGAGGAAGGCGCGGGACATGTGTATTCCAAAAAATGAAAAAATACTCAAATGGTAAAATAGTACAACCGTGGCTACGGGGAAGTCAACGCTACTGTAAAGCAAAAGAAAGGGCATACAACAAAGCAAAATTAGTGGGAATATAGAGGATTGTGAAGTTTGAAAAAACCTACAGAGCAATTAAAATCATTAGGAGCGAAAAGATGAAATATGAAAGCAAGCTTTCAAATAATATCAAAGCAGATAGTAAAACATTTTTCAATTATGTTAAAATAAAAGAGAAATGAGAGTGGATATAGGACCGCTAAGAATGCCATACTTTACTAGTAGAGCCGCACCACCCCCTTTGCCTAGAATCCATTCCGTCTGATATAACATATAACCTTGGACATTCAGCTCCCACTACAACCATCCTTCAGTGATGGCCACAACATCTTACCAGGTAAAATGTAATAGTGCAACAAGATCGTCCACCTTATTTGTTATTCTATGTACATTTATATAAAACACCTTGAGTACCGTGTTTATGAGAAATAATAACGGGGGACAAGGAGATGGTTAATGAGTATTTTGCTTCAGTCTTCACTATGAAAGACACTAACAGTATGCCGGATGTTGTAGTGTGTGAAGGAAGAGAAGTCGGTGCAGTTACTGTTACAGGAGAGAAGGTGCTGAAAAACCTGAAAGACCTAAAGACACATAAGTCACCTGGACCAGAGGAACTGCACCCTAGGGTTCTGAAATGGGTAGCGTTACGGTTTATATAAGGATTCCCAAGTCCCTCTGCATCTCAGGTTTTTGGATTTTCTCCCTGTTAAGAAAATAGTCTGCACATTTATTTCTAATGGTCTAACTGTTAGACCATTGTGGAGGAATTAGAAATGATCTTTCAAAAACCATTGGACTCTGGAATGGTGCCAGATGACTGCAAAATTGCAAACGTCTCTCCACTCTTTAAGAAAGGAGGAAGGCAACAGAAAGGAAATTATAGACCAGTTAGCCTGACCTCAGTGGTTGGGAATATGCTAGATTTAATTGTTAAGGATGAGCTGATGGAGTACTTGGCAACACAGGACAAGATAGTACAAAGTCAGCATAGTTTCCTTCAGGGAAAATCCTGCCTGACGAAGTTGTTGAAATTCTTGGAGGAGATTACAAGTAAGATAGATAAAGGGGATGCAGTGGATGTCGTATATTTGGACTTTCAGAAGGCCTTTGACAAAATGCCACACGTGAGGTTGCTTACGAAATCAATTGCCCATGGTATTACAGGAAAGTTACTAACGTGGTTAGAGCATTAGCTGATTGGTAGGAGGCAGCGAGTGGGAATAAAAGGATCCTTGTCTGGTTGGCTGCCAGTGACGAGTGGTGTTCCACTGGGGTCGGTGTTGAGACCACTTCTTTTTATGCTGTATATAAATGATTTAGATCATGGAATAGATGGCTTTGTTGTCAGGTTTTCAGATGATATGAAAATTGGTGGAGGGGCAGGTAGTGATGAGGAAACAGGTAGGATGCAGAAGGAATTAGACAGATTAGGAGAATGGGCAAAAAGTGGCAATGAAATGCAATGTTGGAAAATGCATGATCATGCACTTTGGTAGTAGAAATAAATGTGCAGACTATTTTCTAAACGGGGAGAAAATCCAAAACTCTGAGATGCAGAGGGACTTCTTGTGCAGAACACCCTGAATGTTAACTTGCAGGTTGAGTCGGTGGTGAGGAAGGCAAATGTCATGTTAGCATTCATTTCAAGAGGTCTAGAATACAAGAGCAAGGATGTGTTGCTGAGGCTTTATAAGGCACTGGTGAGGCCTCACCTTGAGTATTGTGAACGGTTTGGGGCACCTCATCTTAGAAAAGATGTGATGGCATTGGCGAGGGTCCAGAGGAGGATCACGATGATGATTCCAGGAAAGAAGGGGTTATCATATGAGGAACGTTTTATGGCTCTGGGTCTGTACTCGCTGGAATTCAGAACGATAAAAGGGATCTCATGGAAACCTTTCGAACGTTGAAAGGCCTGGACAGAGTAGTTGTGGAAAGGCTGTTTCCCATGGTGGGAGAGTCTAGGACAAGAGAGCACAGCCTCAGGATAGACGGGCGCCCTTTCAAGACAGTGATGCAGAGAAATTCTTCAGCTAAAGGGTCGTGAATTTGTGGAATCTGTTGCCACATGAAGCTGTGAAGGCCTGGTCCTTGGGTGTATTTAAGGCAGAAATTGAGAGGTTCTTGATTGGACATGGCATGCAAGGTTATGGTGAGAAGACCGGGAACTGGGGTTGAGGAGGGGATTAAAAAAAAAGGATCAGCCATGATTGGATGGCGGAGCAGACTCAATGGCTAGATGACCTAATTCTGCTCCCATGTCTTATGGTTATGGTCCAAAATATTTTAAATCAATGCAATTCATTTATGAAATGAGAATAATAATTGACATGTTTGAGGTTAACTGTAAAGAACATACAATCAACAAACAATATAGAAAAAACAAACAGTACTAAGGTGAGAAAACTGATAGTAATATGAGATGGCAGAAATTATTCATGCCATATAAATTCTATCTGTGGAATGTGACAAATTAGAAACATTCAAAGATACTGTACAGTATCTACTGCATTGTAGTTAGTCTGATGACTTATGGATAGCAGTTTCTGCAGTATGAAAAAACAAACAAGAGGGCAAATGATGCTACGTAGGCACCTGGAAATGCAGTTGTGCACTTGTCACCAGTGGTATTTGGACTGAAATAATCTGCAAATTGCTGCAGATCATTGAAAATTAATTATGATTACCAGAATGCAGGTTAGCTGTACATGTAGAAAAGCTGCAGTTCACTTGCTTTTATTTTTGTAGAATTACCTGATGTTGCCAGAAATTTGATTAGGTTCCAAGAGATTGGCTTTCGATTACAATTTCAGTCGTTATGCCCTGCTTTTCGTTTCTTCATGGAGTAATATATTTCCACTGTACTGATTTCATGTTCACAGCGCTAATGCACACGCACAAGAAAATGTACACATAGTTTCAAACTAGAACTGGTAATTTTATGGTATGTTGCCCCAGCCTGCAAAATCCATATTCCTTGATGAATGAAACAATCCGTGACTAAATTTCGCTCAAAAAAGTCATTATCTCTCATTTTTCGAAACTTTTAATCTTTACACAACAACGTCTATTAATAAAACACCTACAAAAATGACAATGAATACAGAAGCATTACCAAACAGAAAAATGGGGAAATGAGGGATCCAATTTTGATGAAAATGATAGGTTTTAATGTCGGTCCCAAGGGAACGATGGTAGGTGGCAAAGCAGGGAGGTTCAGGATGACGTTCCGGAGATCAGGAGTCCACTATTTGAAGGCTACCAGTTGTTCAGTAATTAATTTCAAGGATTAACAAGAACAAGAAACGTGGGAACTAGTTATACTAAAACTGCCGAAAAAAAGGCAACGGAGAAATTTGAAAATTAGATTGAATTTTTTAAACAAGACTGTTCATCATCTGTCTTATCAGTAGAAAGAGGCAGGGAAGGATCAAGGTGTAGGTGAACTCGATAGATACTTCACTCTTTACCTTATACCTCTGCACTTCGGTTTTCTCCAACCCAGTTAAGAGGAACAAGTCATTACCGTCTATCCTGTCTATGCCCCTCTTGGTTCTGTTTACTGCGGTTTCCTCAGAACCCAGACCCTCCAGTGACCTCTCATTACCGAAACTCTCCACCACAGGCAACATCATGATGAATGTCATCTACACCCTCTCCCGTGCAATCGCATCCTTCACATAGTTAGTATCCAGAACAGAAAACATTCTCCATCTTTGGCTCTATACAAGTAAAATTGTGTCATAGATTCGCTGTTCTTATATTTAGCGATCCTTGGACTTGTAGTCAAAGCTTCGTTCGTCACATTCCCTGGTGGCCGACCGTGTAATGTGTATGATCTGGACTTGCTAGTCCTCCCATAAATGCCTCCAAACACACTTATTAGGATTAAATTACATTTGCCAATGTTCTGGCTCTCTTCCCTATCGTCACTATCGTCCTGTTCCCGAGATTCCTTTGTGACATCCCTGGGTACTTTCTTTGACTGAGGGTAAATTGATACATTCGGAAAATCGAACACGCGTGAAAACTAATCAAACCAACAGTGTACACATGGAAAGCGTTGGAAGGAAGAATTCTGGTCCATAAATGCGATGGATGCTCGTCATCAATTAATGTTTAAATCAGGTATTGACGGACCTATCTTAACCAAAGTCATTAAAGGATGTATAATGGGATCCAAAAGCGGTTGGGCTTGGTTTTCTGGATATCTTTGCCTGTATGTGGTTGTTTTAAAATATTATTCGTTTTAAAGTTTTCTCTGTTTTCAAATCGGGAAATTCTGTGTATTTTCTGTTGGGGTGCGTTCATGGAAATCTAATGAACTATCCTAACAATAAAACACTCATGTGACAGGAAGTGCGGCCTTGTGCAGCAATAAAACTGCAATGTGCTGAAGCCACGTAGTCAGACAGCATCAACCGAGAAGAAACTCATTAACCTGTCTGTATCAGGATCCGACAATAGGAAACCCTCGTCCCGCCCCGAACCCGTAGATTCAGGATTCCACGAGCGGCGTGCGGGTGAAGCGGCGGGGGCGCTTCGAGGGGCTGGGGGAGGGGGTGGTGGGCAGGGTGGTTGGTGTCCAGCATTCCGTGTCCCAGAACAGGAACCAACTTCGGAAGTGAACCGCATTCTACATATTTTAATAAGCAGTAACTGGGAAAGACCGCAACCACTAGTGAGCGCAGGGCAGACCAAATTAGAAATTTTAACTTTAAAATGGCGATTCGGTTCCAGTGACAACGCAAACAATACATTAAAACCACGTGAGTAGAGGCTCGCGGTAAACAAGCCGCTGTTTCGTTGCAGTTGTGCTATGATTTATAGTGAAAGGAATACTTCAACTCTCGCCGATATATAAAAAAAGTAATGGTTAAAACGAGATCCGTTTTAAATCACAGTTTGTATTCTGTTTGTTATCTCCCTCGACCGCATGAAGTTGAGTTGAAAGCGATAGATGGGTGGACTGAGGGATTTCTCCGCCGTTCCGTACGGATCTCCGCAGTCGGCCAGCTGATAGTCGCCACGCGGTGGTTGTGGGGATGCGATGCAACAACCGCGCTAAGGGAGACCCGTCGTCATCTTGACGAATAGTTAGAAGGATGAAAGGGCCTGATAGCCTGCTTCTATTGCCACCTCCTCCAAAGATACTGGGTGCGGGGGGGGGGGGGCGAGTTGGTTAGCGCAAGTAGCCTACGACAAGTAACGATTACTCGACCGTGGCCTTGTTCAGCCAGTTCTTACACCACCTCTCATTGTCAGATCTGCTCGTTTATACCTCCCAGCGAAAAGGGCGGAGGGAAAGGATGTGGAGGCTCCCCGATGGCTTTGTCACTCGATTAGTTTAAAATAAAGTTTATTATAAAATCCAAATATGAATATACATTTCTTCATGTATACTAACTAGACAGATCCCAATCATCCTGACAAAGGGTCTCAGCCCGAAACGTCGACACCGCTTCTCCCTATAGATGCTGCCTAGCCTGCTGTGTTCTACCAGCATTTTGTATGTGTTGTTGTCCCAATCATACTTAAGTTATTGAAGGCCATATTTCCGAATGGGGTTTTGGTTGCTGACAGCAGCTTGTCAGAATCCTTTATCCTGGGCCAGTCTTTCAAGTTGTCGCAAGATGTAGCCCATCTCCTTCGGGTATCCTTCCTCTCCCGGGGAGCTTCTGTTGGCGTTTCTGCAGTTCTGAGGTTTTATGCGATGGGGGTTGCCAATCCTACGCCCAACCATCATCCTTTTGCTGTCGGGCTTGGGTCAGTTCATGACGGAGTTAGATACCGATCATGATTAGTGTTATTGGGAGACCAGCACCAGCTCTGATGCAGTGATTGAAATAATAAAGTTAAATAATGAATTTTACATACATTCACTCACACTTTGGGATTCGCGTGTCCTTGTCGAGGTCAGCGTTTACAACCCATTCTGGACATTATATAAATGGGAACATAAACAGATGTGCTTCCTGAACCCTTCCGTTCTGTAGCAGTAGCGTAGCCGGGTGCATTTTGTTGATTTCTGCACCCACAGTGAGACTTTGGGAGATTGAAGTTTTGGGTGTTTGATAGGTGTCGGTCACAAGGATCACCTCCTCCTGGAGATAGGGAACTGCTGAAGCTGCACTATCCAGGCAGGTAGAGAGCATTCCAGCTCACGAACTCTCTGTTATGTGCCTTGCCGATGCTGGAAGTGCTTCGGCACGTCGCAAATAACCTCTGTCGAATGCATACCCGTGTAGGCAAGGTCATTAATCTGAAGGAATCTGACCCCTAGCGAAAACTCTTTTTATCTTAACACGAGGAATTCCGTAGATGTTGGAAATCCAGAGCAACACACACACACACACACACACATACGCACGCACGCACGCACGCTAGCACGCACACAAACGCGCACACGCACGCACGCAAGCACACAAACGCGCACACGCGCGCGCGCGCGCACACACACACAGACACAATGCTGAAGGAACTTGGCAGTTCAGATAGCATCTATGGAAATGAATAAACAGTGGACTTATCGAGCCTAGACTCTTCTTCACAATTGGAAAGGAAGGGGGAGACTACAGAATAAAAAAAAGATGAGAGGGGAAGCTATGAAGGATGGCTAGCAGGTATTAGGTGAGGCCAAGTAGGTAGGAAAGGTAAACGGCGGGACAAGAAGGAATCTAATACGGGAGTAGTGTGGACCACAAGAGACAGGGAAGGAGAAGGGGACCCAGGGTGGGGTGATGGGCTGGTGAGAAGAGGTAAGGGGATAGAGTGGAGAATAGAAGAAGAGAGGAAGGGGATGATCTGTTTTTAACCGGATTCATGCCACCAGATTGGAGGTTCCCCAGACGGAAAATAGGGTGCTGTTCCTCCATGCTAAGGGACGGCTCATAGTGGCACAAGAGGAGGTCATACACCGACATGTCAGAACTGCAGTGGAAATCAGAATTAAATTGTTTGGCCACCGGGAAGTTTCGATTTTGACAGAGGGAGAGGAGATGCTCGACGAAGCGCTCCCCCGAGTCTCAACAATGTAGAGAAGGCCGCATCGGGAGCACCGGAGACAATAGACGACCACAGCAGATTGCCTCATCTGTAAGGGCTGTATCTAGGATTTACATATTTTATAGAAAGGATAGGCAGGTAGACAGAGGGGGCGGGGAAGAGTGGCTCTTTGGTAAAAACTGAAATCGAATCATTAGGAAGAACTGATATAGAATTGGAAGATCTAGAATCCTTGTGAGTAGAGCTAAGAAACTACAGGGGTAAAAAGACCTTGATGGGAATTGCAGCAAATATGTGGGCTACAAATTACAAAAGGAGTTAGAAAAGGCATGTCTAAAAGGTAAGGTCACCATAGACACGAGGGATTTCAATATGCAAGTAAATTGAGAAAATCAAGTTAATGTTGGACCCCTAAAGGGGGCATTTGCAGAATGCCTACTGTATGCCTTTTAAGGGCAGCACATAGTTGAGCCCACCAGGGGATCCGTTATTTTCTGGATTGGGAGTTGTTGAATCTACCGGAATTGATTAGAGAGCTTAAGCTAAAAGAGCCCTTAGGAGCCTGTAATCATAACATCCTCCAATCTGAGCAGAAGAACCCAAGGTCAAGGAAATGGCGGATGAATCGAATAAGTATTTTTAAACAGTCTTCACTTTGAAAGACACCAGCAGCATGCTGCAGCACAAGTGAGTAAATTTGTCATTACAAGGGAGAAGGTGGTGAGGAAATTAAAAGTCTAAAGGTAGATAAATCACCTGGACCAGATGATCTACATCCCAGAGTTCTGAACGAGGTGGCTGAAGTTATTCTGGAAGCATTAGTAATGATCTTTCAATAATCAATAGATTCTGACATGGTTCTGGAGGACTGGCAAATTGCGAATGGCACTCCGCTCTTCAAGAAGGTAGAAAAATAGAAGAAAGGAAATCATAGGTCAGTTAGTCTGGCCTCAGTGGTAGGGAAGTTGTTGGAGTCGATTGCTAAGAATGTGTTTTCGAAGTACTTGAAGGCACATGATAAAGTAGGCCGAAGGTAGGGTGGTTTCCTTATGAGAGAACCTTGAGCGATAAAGCTGTTGGAAATCTTGGAAGAAAGAACAAGCAGCATAGACAAAGGGGACTCGATGGATGTAGTGTACTTGGATTTTCAGGCCTTTGACAAAGTGCTGCACATCAGGATGCTTAACAAGTTTAAAGCCGCTGATATTATAGGAAGGATACTAGCATGGATAGAGCATTGGCTGATTGGTAGGAGGCAAAGATTGGGAATAAAGGGAGCCTTTCCTGGTTGGCAGACAGTGATAAATGGTGTTTCACAAGGGTCTGTATTGGGCCCACTTCTTTTATGTTCTATGTTAATGATTTGAATGACAGAATTGATAGCATGGTGGTCAAGCTTTTGGACAATAGGAAGATAGATGGAGGAGCATGTAGGGTTGAGGAAACAGGAAGGCTGTAGAATGCCTTAGACAGATTAGAAGAATAGGAAAAGATTGGCAAATGGAATTCAGTGTCAGGGAATTGTACAGTCATGCACTTTGGTAGTGTCATTGTCCAGTCCGTGAAATGCGCATTCCGGTTCACGGTCTGATCCAGTTCCTTATTCCAGGTTTTCCTGTTTTCCCCAGTTTCTGTTGAGGCAGCTGATTCTTATTGGGGCTGGCTTTATAAATAGCTTCAGGATTCAGCCTCTGGCGGCTGGATTGTTCCTGTCCAAACCCCCTGTCTGTATCCCTTCCCTTCACCTTCCTCCTGGAGGCTTGCCTCGCCTCACCTCGCCTGAGCCTTGCCTCACCTGTAACCCTTGCCTTCACTGCTGGCAAGTTCAACCACCGGAGCAAGATAAGGAACTGTCTTGCTTTGTTTTGAACTGTCTCTGAGTCCATGCCTTTGCTAGGTAGGTCCGGCTGTTTAGCGCTACCTAGTGTTGGGAACTGTCTGTGTCCACCCCTTTGCTAGGTAGGTCCAGCCGTCTGCCACTACCTTGTGTTCAGAACCATCTTGTCGTATTCTGCATTCTTTGGAATGAGTCCCGGCCCTACATCCTGTACCCAAGGAGCGGTCTGGGATCTGTGTTCTGTGTAATGAGTCCCGGCCCTACGTCCTTTACCCAAGGAGGGGACCCAGCTTTGTGTTCCATGTTCCTGTCTCTCCCTCGACCAATACTCTGCGTTCCTGTCTCTTCCTCGACCAAGTCAAGGCTTCGGAGTTTCGTCCAGCTCTAGCCACGTCCTAGAACCTTGTCCTGTCCAAGCCACAGCTTTGTGTTCTTGTCTTGCCCAGCCCAGGAGTACCTTGCTCAGCCAGTGCTGGGCTTCCCTCGTCCTGTGCTGGGGTTCCCTTGTCCTGTCCAGGAGTCTCACGACCAGTCCTTTTGCCTCTCCTCGTCCTGTAGCCACGTCCTGTCCTCGCCTAGATCCGGAGTCCAAGCCTGAGTCAAGACCCAGGTTCCGGGTCCCTGTCCAGTCTCTGGCTCGGAGTTCTTGTCCAGGTTCCAAGTTCCTAGCTCTCAGTTCGTTGTTCCTCTTCCAGGTTCCGCTCTCCTAGTCAAGTCCTAACCCAGGCCCGGAATCCTTGTCTCGTCCAGGGCCTGTGTCATGTCCAGCGTCCTTTCTTCCCCACTTTCCTTGCTTCCAGTCTCAAGCCTATTCCTGTCCCTAGTACTTCAGTGTCTGTGTCTTGTATTTGGGTCCATTCCCAACGCCCACCTTATGACAGGTAGAAGATGTAAAAGTGTGGACTATTTTCCAAACGGAGAGAAAAATTTAACAAAGGTTAATTTGCAAATTGAATCGTTCGTGAGGAAGGCAAATGCAAAGTTTGCATTCATTTTTTAAAAAATACAATGAGTTTATTAATAAATGGAGTAATTCATCCACGATACTGAACACATTCACATCACAAAGTATAATGCATTACGTTTCTCACAATTATATTTGAACAGGGGAAATAAAAGGCAATACTTCTACAATTGTTTGTAAGTCATCTGTAGTGTTGGAAAATAGCATTAATAGAAACATTAAATATTGTATTGACATTTTTCCATTCAAAATGAATATGCTTAAAGAGAAAGTCAATTTTGAAACAAAGGTTAAACCAAGCATACAGAAACTAGGTTTAATGCATAATGGCAACTACAGAATAAATGAAAATACAACACAATTTGGGCTTCCTGGTTCACATCATACTAAATTAAGAGTTTAGAAAAGACAATATGCCTTGTTTTACTGTACTGAGTTTTGATCAAAGATGGAAATGGATAGTAATTCGGAGGCATAAAACAAACATTAGAAACGTGCAGCATTGGGTCCTATGGCAAGAGACTCAAAGTGAAAAGCAGCCCTCATGCATGACTTCAATTAGACCCAAATTATATACCCTCCTTGATAGATAAATGCTCGGTTTATGCACAGTGGTTTTGATGAACAGTTCTCAGATTATGTAGCTTGTTATAATCTGGAGTGGACTTGCATACAAAAAAGACTCTTTACGTCTCATATGCAAGTGAAAATATTAATTATGCATTCTATTGAGTTCTCTCAAATACTGTGTGCCAGCAAGGGAGGGGCTGGGAAATGGTGTATTCAGCTGTATTCAATTATATGAAGTGGTTCAAATCACTAAGATGCTCTTCAACTGTTTTTCTTCAGTGTTTGTCTTACATTTGGATTAGGAAGTAATTATTCATTGCATTAGCAAATGTTTCTTGGGGGCCTTTGTATCTGCACTTACTTTTGTTTGTCTACCTTCAAATCTCCCATCTTCACATTGATTAGAAGTGGAATAGACCTATCTGTGATTCATTGTCCGTAATGCAAAGTATAGTGCTTTCAAAGTCTGTAACTTTTTCTGCTAACATTGCTTTTGTATAAGATACTGCTATCTAATGATTTTCGCATTGATAAAAGTGACTAAGAGGATCAGGTGTGAAGCATATATCTCTGGGTTTTCTGTTGAATAGATTATTAACCTTTTGCATTGAGTGAAAAGATATATTAAAGGGGGAAAATTGCGCAGCAATGATAAATTGAACTTTATATTTCCTGGCGTGCAGGAAAAGACACAGAAATTAGGATTGCATACAAGACTATCTTAACCATTTCAAAGCTTTATTTGTGTTCATGTTGAATTAAAAGCTTAATGGCCAGATACTGTTGCCCTTATTGTCAAATTTACATTGATTTGATTTTATATTAGATGCTTTCTGTTTTTAAAAGAAATTGCAAGAAAATGAAAAATAAGGGGAAGAAAACTTGGGGATGCAGTAAGTTGAGTTTATCCACTGAAATGAGAGTGTGAATCCAGCTCAGGCTGATAGTTTGTTTGTTTGTTTGTTTTGGAGTGATTGCAGTCTAGTTCAGTCAGCACTAGTAAAGTCATTTCAAAATTGAGAATGTTTAATTTGAATCCTGGATTCCAGTACAATTGCATTCATTTCAAGAGGTCTGCAATGCAAAAGCAGGGATGAGATGTTGAGCTTTAAAAGGAACAGGTAAGACCTCATTTGGAGTATTGTGAGCAGTTTGGGCCCCTTATCAAAGAAAGGCTGGAGAGCAGACGTGGGTAAACCCCACTGGGCAGCCAAGCCGGAATCGATAAAACACCTCTCCGTACCAGAATCAATCAAGACAGAGACGTTGGACGCCCCACTCTAGAGAAGCAGGTATGAGAGTGAGTGGTGTCGAGGAGGGCCGGACAGGGGTCACGTTCACCAGTGCTCCTCGTCCTCCTGGTGAGCGCTTGGCTTTTGCTGGGCAGGTGGAGCTGAAGTGGCCTGGTTGGCCACAGTACAGACAGGAGCGGATGCCGATTCTCCTGTCTTTCAGTCGGCGTCAGGCGGTTACGGTTAACATGCATAGCTTCGGGCTCTGAAACGGGAGTTGTAGATGGAGGCAAACGGCAGGGTAATGCAGATTGACAAGGGATGGGCACAGAGTTAAGAAGCCAGTAAAATGGGACTCTGCGTCAATTTCGTGCTATAACATAAAATAAATTATTAAGGTCTAGAATTATTCAATGGCGAAAGGGTTAAATGCATATGCGGTTGTATTCACTTCTCCAGATTTTTTCGACACACCAGGAGACAAGGAAACGGCATCGGAAGAAGAATAGAAGGACGAGGCCACCAGACCCAGAGTCCTGCCCCAGCTTTCAATACGATCATTGCTATTATGCCCCAGGCCTCAGCACCTCCTCTATGCCAGAGCATCATGGCCCTCAGGTCTCCGACTCCTCCATTCATTATACTGCACAGATGCAGGCCCTTCAGCTCCACTCGTCAAAAGTTTCAATGGCCAGTGGGAGAGAAGCAACTTTTGGTCGAAATTTCAGACATGTTTCTACCAACCTTCAGTAGCCCAGGGTCCAGAAATCCATTGAGATTTCAAAGTATCGCTTCCCTCTGCCAGAAGTTTCTCCCACTTCAATTTTATTGGAATTTTGTCTTCTAGGCTGTAAGATATCGTGATATAAATGAACAAGATATTCGAAGTGAAGAAGTGGATGGAAACGTTGACCGGGGGCGAGTCCACATTCCAGCAGGGAAACGTTCGGCAGCTCTGTGGACATTGTGAGCGGTCAGTGATAGCAATGGCGCTGAGGTAGTAAATCAGCGGAGAGGGTGGAAGGAGGATGAGGGGAAACTCAGCGCTCCATCAGGAACATGTTGGAGAGCACTTCTCCAAACCGAATGTATTCCGCACTCTGTACTACTGAGTAACATGGCGAAACCGCTGACGTCACTATTTCATTCGGAGTTTGAGGAGATGTGGTGTGTCAGCAGATACTTTTGCAATATTTTTACAGATATATCACGGAGAATATTCAGCTTATATACATCCTGTAATGCAAGAGTTTGTAGAGGGTTGTCGATTCAACCAGCTCCCTCACGGGCACAGCCATCCCCGCCATCGGAGACATTTTAAGAGGCAGTGCTTGAAGAAATAGGCATTCATCAGGAAGAGGCAGAAGAGTCTAAGTATCCACATTCCACATTTTAACAAACTTCTTCCTCTCCGCCATCAGATTTCCGAGTGCCCATGAAGACAATCGTTTTCTTTTTATTTATTAGCTTTGTTACTGATACTAATGTTTCTGTCTTGCACTGTACTACTGTCGCAAAACAACACATTTCGCGACTTACGTCAGTGGTAATAAGCCTGATTTTCATTCTGATTCATCAACAGGGCGCAGAGCTGAACGAACATTGACATGAAGGCGGTGCTCGGGATCCAGTGACCACACAAAAGAGACAGCTGAGGGATTCACATTGAGAGGTTTCGACAAGAGACAGAAGATCTTGCTGACAGTGAGGGTCGAGGAGGTGGAACGAGATTGGGATTTGCGTCGCTCCACTAATGTTGCCCGGATTGCTGAGAGTTTCCATAATATTCTGGTCTTGTTTACGATTAAGATCAGTTTTAATCGGAATAAATTGTGGAAACGGGACCAAAGGGCCGAGTGGCATTGTGGGATATTCAAGTCAACCTCTACAAATAAACTGGTGCATCCCCCGCCCCTAACACCCTCCCCCTGAGAAAGGCGGCGCTACCAGCCTCAGGTAAAGAAGTGAATTGGACACGGGCCGGGCTAGGAGGGCTGAGGCGGGTTCATCCCCGACAACAAAAGCTAGTAAATTGCGTTTCCTCTCAGATTCAAAACACTGACACTGCGCAACAAGCATGTGGCAGGGTGTCCGGTTCCTGGTGCTGCTTTTCAGCTGTGCGTTACCAACACCTCTTCAACTTTTATTACTCCTTCCCGCCATTCAGATTCTTTAACCGTTTTCTGCTCTTTTTGCAGGTAGAAGTGTGGCTCAGACCCTGATCCAGCCCGAAGCATCGGTTACGAAGTCTGTCGGGAAAATAGTGCTAATTCAGTGTCAAGTGAATGGAGACTCCATAAGCAGCAGGAAACCCCTTCACTGGTACCAGCAGAAACCCGGAAAGCCGCTCCAAAGGATACTCTACTATGGAGATAGCGTAACGCGGGATTCGGGATTCGGGACATCCTTCAATGTAGTAAAGAGAACAGAATCGATAATGTATCTCAGAATCGTGGTTAGCACTGACAGCGCTGCCACCTATTACTGCGCCTTCTGGGTTTACACAGTATGTAATAGAAAACAAACTCAGCACAAAAAGCTCGACGAGCAGCCAGTCAAACGGAACCGCTGATCTGGAGGCTGCAGCGACCCCCAGCTAGAATTGCACTTACCCATACCTGCCGGGCCGGAGTTGGTGTATGCTCAAGAGGCAGGGACAGAAGCAGCCGCTTCTGTCTCCGTCTCCGGGAGATGCTGATATCCTGGCGTGGTGAGCTGAGAGCGTTAACCGCTTTCCAATCCCCGAACTTCTGCTCACAAATGGGAACTACTTGCGACAGACAGTCTGGCTGACAAGTGCATCTTGTTACCAATTCACTCTCGGTGTGGATTGCACGCAATTTCCGATTCAGTTTCAGATTCATTTAACACATATTAAAGAGTCAGCACAACATCATGGGCCGAAGGGCCTATATTGTGCTATATTTTTCTCTTTTCTATAACATAGAAGGTCCTCACCGAGGGTACTTTTTGTACTCTTGATACTCTCGGCAATTCTTCCAGAGTTTTAGAACATGGAGAACCAGTGCTTTATCAGCCAATGGAAGATGGTAGGTGGCAATCAAGAAGACGTTTCCTCGACAGCTTGACTTTAGACGAAACAACATTGTGGTACCTGGAGTCAACGTGGAGGACACTCACATTTACACCACTCTGCTGCTAACTGAGTCTAAGAGGTATGGGGTACCCACACATTGTGATAGAGGAACCTGGCGCTTGACAGTAAGTACCGTAAGTTGACTAGACACTTCCACGTATGGCACCGGAGCGATATGATTCACATATTGCAGGAAATGTGGACCAAGTTGATCTGGGATGCATGCTGGAGTGCACTCATCACGAACATTGCAGGAACCTGCCGCACTGTCATGGACATCGTACCGGTTGCGTAAGAACGCGGTTTTGAATTTCTTCACGTGGTATTAATAAATGATCAAGAGAACTGGATTCAGCAAACACTTAGAGACAAGACAATATCCTTACTGCTGTAATGAACACATGTGGTGAAGAACCGGCTTTGTCTCTAGCCAACTTGCTTTCGTGCAGTTACAGCATTGACCCATTGATTGGAACGGTTCGTGCCAGGAGAACGTAGTGATTCACACCGTGCAATTACCACTCAGGGCGTCGGAGTTTGGAGTTGAATACTGGCGCTGTACGCAAGGTGTCTCTGTAGTTCATCCCCGTGGAATGCATCGGTTTCTCTCGGTGCCCCGGTTTCCCCTCACAGTCTAAAGATGTTCCGAGTAGGTTAACTGGTCATTTTAAGTTGTCCCATGTTTACATTAGGCTTCATCGAGGATGTCGGGGGTCGTTGCGGCGGCGTGACGTGAAGGACCCGAAGGGTCTAATCTGCACTGTATCGCTAAATAAATAAATAAAATTGCCTAGTGATGTCCTGTTCATATAAATCCGGGCAAATCTAATCTGGCTAATTACAGCACAAAACAAGAACCGAAGAACTACTCTAGGGATGAGGTGAGAGAGACTGTTTTTGATATTAGGACAGTATTTCGTTTACTGTAGCTCACAGGAGCCCTGAGAAAAACTCGAGTCAATGGGCATTAAGTGGAGGACACTTCAGGGACTGGAGTATTAAATCGCAGAAAGGAGGGAGGTTGGAAGTCTTTTCCTAGACCTGTACATTTTCAGTTGCTTCATTAATAAACTTTCTACATTATCACCAGTGTACAGACAATGACAATCTCCAGCAAGTGTTTCCATTTAACTACCCTTGATATTCAATGAGCAGAAATACAGTTCGACCAGCCACACAAACACTAGGACAACACGTATGACTGCAGAAAAAGTAATTTCAGTGTTCTATGTGGTGACACTGATTATAAATTTTACTTTGAAATTTGGGCTTTGAATGTGGCCGGGTATTCTAGGGCAATCATCACACTTCCTGGCATTTCAAAGACTTTCCATTGTCTGTAAAGCTACTTCGGGTGTTATGACGTTCTATCCATTTAGGTGCTTGAGTTTGGCTCAACGCCATCCAAAACAATGTTGCTAATTTCATTAGGAACAACTAACTCTCCTGAAGATTCATTCTTTTTAGCAGCTACACTGAATATTTGTAAACATCCAGGCTACTGATGCACTGCAATTACTTACCCAGGTTCATCTGACAGCAGCTCCCAAACTCACAGTCTATCAGCAAGAAAGAGAAGACCAGCTATTGCTGCTGTTGCGGTTCACACATGTTATGCCATGGTTAAATGTGTCTATAACAATTTTCTCAAATAACATATAGATTGCCTCAGTAAAGAGTGGGGCGGCATGGTAACGTAGTGCTTGGCACTATGTTTTATTCCCGCAGCTGCTTGTAAGTAATTTATAATATCTCCGCTTTCCTCCAACTTTCCAACACGTACCTGTTGGTAGGTTAATTGTTCACCGTAAGTGGTCCCGTGATTAGCAAAGGATTAAATCGGAGATTGCTCGAAGTGCCGGAAGGTCTATTCCGCGCTGTATCTCAATAAATAATAAAGAGAGGGATCTCCTGTTCGAAACCTGGGTGGAGCAAATGACTGTTGTAGCGTGGGGGGCTGTGGCACATTGCAATCACCAGCTATCAGTTTTTATAAGACTTTAGAAAAAGATAGGACTGACCATCAAGTTAAACTCCTAAATCGGTGAAAGGCTAACTTTGAAGGCATTAAACGGGATTCTGTAAAAGTTGATTGAGTGATGCTGTTTGCAGGTATGGGAAGCGGCAGGAGTCTGAAAGTGTAATAGGGATGGTTCAGAAACACTATAAAGCCATAAGACATGAGGCTTGCTGAGTGTTTCCATAATATTCTGGTCCTGTTTAAGATAAAGATAATTTTTAATAGGAATAAATTATGGAAACGTGACCGAGGGGCCGAGTGGCATTGTGGGATATTCAGGTAAACCTCTACAAATAAACTGGAGTATGCCCCGCCCTGACACCCGCCCCCTGAGAAAGGCGGCGCTCTCAGTCTCATGTAAATAAGTAATTTGGACACGGACCGGGGTAGGAGCTGAGGCGGATTCAGCCCCGACAACAAAAGCTGAAAAACTGCGTTTCCTTTCAGAATCCAAGCACTGACTCGGGGCAACGAGCATGTGGCAGGGTGCCTGGTTCGTGGTGCTGCTTTTCAGCTGTGCGTAACCAACGCCTCTTCAACTTTTATTGCTCCTTCCCGCCGTGCAGATTATTTTACCGTTTTCTGCTCTTTTTGCAGGTAGAAGTGTGGCTCAGACCCTGACCCAGCCCAAAGCATCGATTACAGCACCCGTTGGGGAAAACACGCTAATTAAGTGTCAAGTGAATGGAGTCTCGGTTAGCAACAGTAATCCCCTTCACTGGTATCAGCAGAAACCCGGAAAGCCGCTCCAAAGGATACTCTACTATGGAGATAGCGTAACGCGGGATTCGGGATTCGGGACATCCTTCAATGTAGTAAAGAGAACAGAATCGATAATGTATCTCAGTATCGTGGTTAGCACTGACAGCGTTGCCACCTATTACTGCGCCTTCTGGGTTTACACAGTATGTAATAGAAAACAAACTCAGCACAAAAAGCTCGACGAGCAGCCAGTCAAACGGAACCGCTGATCTGGAGGCTGCAGCGACCCCCAGCTAGAATTGCACTTACCCATACCTGCCGGGCCGGAGTTGGTGTATGCTCAAGAGGCAGGGACAGAAGCAGCCGCTTCTGTCTCCGTCTCCGGGAGATGCTGATATCCTGGCGTGGTGAGCTGAGAGCGTTAACCGCTTCCCAATCCCCGAACTTCTGCTCACAAATGGGAACTACTTGCGACAGACAGTCTGGCTGACAAGTGCATCTTGTTACCAATTCACTCTCGGTGCGGATTGCACGCAATTTCCGATTCAGTTTCAGATTCATTTAACACATATTAAAGAGTCAGCACAACATCATGGGCCGAAGGGCCTATATTGTGCTATATTTTTCTCTTTTCTATAACATAGAAGGTCCTCACCGAGGGTACTTTTTGTACTCTTGATACTCTCGGCAAATCTTCCAGAGTTTTAGAACATGGAGAAACAGTGCTTTATCAGCCAATGGAAGATGGTAGGTGGCAATCAAGAAGACGCTTCCTCGACAGCTTGACTTTAGATGAAACAACATTGTGGTACCTGGAGTCAAAGTGGAGGACACTCACATTTACACCACTCTGCTGCTAACTGAGTCGAAGAGGTATGGGGTACCCACACATTGTGATAGAGGAACCTGGCGCTTGACTGTAAGTAACATAAGTTGACTAGACACTTCCACATATGGCACCGGAGCGATATGATTCACATATTGCAGGAAATGTGGACCAAGTTGATCTGGGATGCATGCTGGAGTGCACTCATCACGAACATTGCAGGAACCTGCCGCACTGTCATGGACATCGTACCGGTTGCGTAAGAACGCGGTTTTGAATTTCTTCACGTGGTATTAATAAATGATCAAGAGAACTGGATTCAGCAAACACTTAGAGACAAGACAATATCCTTACTGCTGTAATGAACACATGTGGTGAAGAACCGGCTTTGTCTCTAGCCAAGCTGCTTTCATGCAGTTACAGCATTGACCCATTGATTGGAACGGTTCGTGCCAGGAGATTGTAGTGATTCACACCGTGCAATTACCACTCAGGGCATCGGAGTTTGGAGTTGAATACTGGCGCTGTACGCAAGGTGTCTCTGTAGTTCATCCCCGTGGAATGAATCGGTTTCTCTCGGTGCCCCGGTTTCCTCTCACAGTCTAAAGATGTACCGAGTAGGTTAACTGGTCATTTTAATTTGTCCCATGTTTACATTAGGCTTCATCGAGGATGTCGGGGGTCGTTGCGGCGGCGTGACGTGAAGGACCCGAAGGGTCTAATCTGCACTGTATCGCTAAATAAATAAATAAAATTGCCTAGTGATGTCCTGTTCATATAAATCCGGGCAAATCTAATCTGGCTAATTACAGCACAAAACAAGAACCGAAGAACTACTCTAGGGATGAGGTGAGAGAGACTGTTTTTGATATTAGGACAGTATTTCGTTTACTGTAGCTCACAGGAGCCCTGAGAAAAACTCGAGTCAATGGGCATTAAGTGGAGGACACTTCAGGGACTGGAGTATTAAATCGCAGAAAGGAGGGAGGTTGGAAGTCTTTTCCTAGACCTGTACATTTTCAGTTGCTTCATTAATAAACTTTCTACATTATCACCAGTGTACAGACAATGACAATCTCCAGCAAGTGTTTCCATTTAACTACCCTTGATATTCAATGAGCAGAAATACAGTTCGACCAGCCACACAAACACTGGGACAACACGTATGACTGCAGAAAAAGTAATTTCAGTGTTTTATGTGGTGACACTGATTATAAATTTTACTTTGAAATTTGGGCTTTGAATGTGGCCGGGTATTCTAGGGCAAACATCACACTTCCTGACAATTCAAAGAACTTCCATTGTCTGTAAAGCTACTTCGGGTGTTATGACGTTCTATCCATTTAGGTGCTTGAGTTTGGCTCAACGCCATCCAAAACAATGTTGCTAATTTCATTAGCAACAACTAACTGTCCTGAAGATTCATTCTTTTTAGCAGCTACACTGAATATTTGTAAACATCCAGGCTACTGATGCACTGCAATTACTTACCCAGGTTCATCTGACAGCAGCTCCCAAACTCACAGTCTATCAGCAAGAAAGAGAAGACCAGCTATTGCTGCTGTTGCGGTTCACACATGTTATGCCATAGTTAAATGTGTCTATAACAATTTTCTCAAATAACATATAGATTGCCTCAGTAAAGAGTGGGGCGGCATGGTAATGTAGTGCTTGGCACTATGTTTTATTCCCGCAGCTGCCTGTAAGGAATTTATAATATCTCCGCTTTCCTCCCACTTTCCAACAGGTACCTGTTGGTAGATTAATTGTTCACTGTAAGTGGTCCCGTGATTAGCAAAGGATTAAATCGGAGATTGCTCGAAGTGTCGGAAGGTCTATTCCGCGCTGTATCTCAATAAATAATAAAGAGAGGGATCTCCTGTTCGAAACTTGGGTGGAGCAAATGACTGTTGTAGCGTGGGGGGCTGTGGCACATTGCAATCACCAGCTATCAGTTTTTATAAGACTTTAGAAAAAGATAGGACTGGCCATCAAGTTAAACTCCTAAATCGGTGAAAGGCTAACTTTGAAGGCATTAAACGGGATTCTGTAAAAGTTGATTGGGTGAAGCTGTTTGCAGGTATGGGAAGCGGCAGGAGTCTGAAAGTGTAATAGGGATGGTTCAGAAACACTATAAAGCCATAAGACATGAGCCTTGCTGAGTGTTTCCATAATATTCTGGCCCTGTTTAAGATAAAGATAATTTTTAATTGGAATAAATTATGGAAACGTGACCGAGGGGCCGAGTGGCATTGTGGGATATTCAAGTAAACCTCTACAAATAAACTGGAGTATGCCCCGCCCTGACACCCGCCCCCTGAGAAAGGCGGCGCTCTCAGTCTCATGTAAATAAGTAATTTGGACACGGACCGGGCTAGGAGGGCTGAGGCGGGTTCAGCCCCGACAACAAAAGCTGAAAAACTGCGTTTCCTTTCAGAATCCAAGCACTGACTCGGGGCAACGAGCATGTGGCAGGGTGCCTGGTTCGTGGTGCTGCTTTTCAGCTGTGCGTAACCAACTCCTCTTCAACTTTTATTACTCCTTCCCGCCGTGCAGATTATTTTACCGTTTTCTGCTCTTTTTGCAGGTAGAAGTGTGGCTCAGACCCTGATCCAGCCCGAAGCATCAATTACGGTACCTGTCGGGATAAACACGCTAATTAAGTGTCAAGTGAATGGAGTTTCGGTTAGCAACAGCAATCCCCTTCACTGGTACCAGCAGAAACCCGGAAAGCCGCTCCAAAGGATACTCTACTATGGAGATAGCGTAACGCGGGATTCGGGATTCGGGACATCCTTCAATGCAATAAAGGGAACAGAATCGATAATGTATCTCAGAATCGAGGTTAGCACTGACAGCGCTGCCACCTATTACTGCGCCTTCTGGGTTTACACAGTATGTAATAGAAAACAAACTCAGCACAAAAAGCTCGACGAGCAGCCAGTCAAACGGAACCGCTGATCTGGAGGCTGCAGCGACCCCCAGCTAGAATTGCACTTACCCATACCTGCCGGGCCGGAGTTGGTGTATGCTCAAGAGGCAGGGACAGAAGCAGCCGCTTCTGTCTCCGTCTCCGGGAGATGCTGATATCCTGGCGTGGTGAGCTGAGAGCGTTAACCGCTTTCCAATCCCCGAACTTCTGCTCACAAATGGGAACTACTTGCGACAGACAGTCTGGCTGACAAGTGCATCTTGTTACCAATTCACTCTCGGTGCGGATTGCACGCAATTTCCGATTCAGTTTCAGATTCATTTAACACATATTAAAGAGTCAGCACAACATCATGGGCCGAAGGGCCTATATTGTGCTATATTTTTCTCTTTTCTATAACATAGAAGGTCCTCACCGAGGGTACTTTTTGTACTCTTGATACTCTCGGCAATTCTTCCAGAGTTTTAGAACATGGAGAACCAGTGCTTTATCAGCCAATGGAAGATGGTAGGTGGCAATCAAGAAGACGCTTCCTCGACAGCTTGACTTTAGACGAAACAACATTGTGGTACCTGGAGTCAACGTGGAGGACACTCACATTTACACCACTCTGCTGCTAACTGAGTCGAAGAGGTATGGGGTACCCACACATTGTGATAGAGGAACCTGGCGCTTGACTGTAAGTACCGTAAGTTGACTAGACACTTCCACATATGGCACCGGAGCGATATGATTCACATATTGCAGGAAATGTGGACCAAGTTGATCTGGGATGCATGCTGGAGTGCACTCATCACGAGCATTGCAGGAACCTGCCGCACTGTCATGGACATCGTACCGGTTGCGTAAGAACGCGGTTTTGAATTTCTTCACGTGGTATTAATAAATGATCAAGAGAACTGGATTCAGCAAACACTTAGAGACAAGACAATATCCTTACTGCTGTAATGAACACCTGTGGTGAAGAACCGGCTTTGTCTCTAGCCAAGCTGCTTTCATGCAGTTACAGCATTGACCCATTGATTGGAACGGTTCGTGCCAGGAGATTGTAGTGATTCACACCGTGCAATTACCACTCAGGGCGTCGGAGTTTGGAGTTGAATACTGGCGCTGTACGCAAGGTGTCTCTGTAGTTCATCCCCGTGGAATGAATCGGTTTCTCTCGGTGCCCCGGTTTCCTCTCACAGTCTAAAGATGTACCGAGTAGGTTAACTGGTCATTTTAATTTGTCCCATGTTTACATTAGGCTTCATCGAGGATGTCGGGGGTCGTTGCGGCGGCGTGACGTGAAGGACCCGAAGGGTCTAATCTGCACTGTATCGCTAAATAAATAAATAAAATTGCCTAGTGATGTCCTGTTCATATAAATCCGGGCAAATCTAATCTGGCTAATTACAGCACAAAACAAGAACCGAAGAACTACTCTAGGGATGAGGTGAGAGAGACTGTTTTTGATATTAGGACAGTATTTCGTTTACTGTAGCTCACAGGAGCCCTGAGAAAAACTCGAGTCAATGGGCATTAAGTGGAGGACACTTCAGGGACTGGAGTATTAAATCGCAGAAAGGAGGGAGGTTGGAAGTCTTTTCCTAGACCTGTACATTTTCAGTTGCTTCATTAATAAACTTTCTACATTATCACCAGTGTACAGACAATGACAATCTCCAGCAAGTGTTTCCATTTAACTACTCTTGATATTCAATGAGCAGAAATACAGTTGGACCAGCCACACAAACACTGGGATAACACGTATGACTGCAGAAAAAGTAATTTCAGTGTTCTATGTGGTGACACTGATGATAAATTTTACTTTGAAATTTGGGCTTTGAATGTGGCCGGGTATTCTGGGGCAAACAAGACACTTCCTGACAATTCAAAGAACTTCCATTGTCTGTAAAGCTACTTCGGGTGTTATGACGTTCTATCCATTTAGGTGCTTGAGTTTAGCTCAACGCCATCCAAAACAATGTTACTAATTTCATTAGCAACAACTAACTGTCCTGAAGATTCATTCTTTTTAGCAGCTACACTGAATATTTGTAAACATCCAGGCTACTGATGCACGGGAATTATTTACCCAGGTTCCTCTGCCAGCAGCTCCCAAACTCACAGTCTATCAGCAAGAAAGAGAAGACCAGCTATTGCTGCTGTTGCGGTTCACACATGTTATGCCATGGTTAAATGTGTCTATAACAATTTTCTCAAATAACATATAGATTGCCTCAGTAAAGAGTGGGGCGGCATGGTAACGTAGTGCTTGGCACTATGTTTTATTCCCGCAGCTGCCTGTAAGGAATTTATAATTTCTCCGCTTTCCTGCCACTTTCCAACACGTACCTATTGGTAGGTTAGTTGGTCACTGTAAGTTGTCCCGTGATTAGCAAAGGATTAAATCGGGGATTGCTCGAAGTGTCGGAAGGTGTATTCCGCGCTATATCTCAATAAGTATCAGAGAGGGAGCTCATAGAACCATAGAATACTACAGCCCTTCAGCCCTCCACGTTGTGCCGAACCATATAATCCTTAAAAAAAGTACTAAACCCAAATTAACCCATAACCCTCCACTTTTTATTTCATCTATGTGCCTGTTCAAGAGGCTCTTAAATACCCCTAATGTTTTAGCCTTCACCACTCTCCCTGCCAAGTCATTCCAGGTACTCGCAATCGTCTGTGTAAAAAACATACCCTTGATGTCTCCCCTAAACTTCCTTCCCTTAATTTTGTACATATGCCCTTTGGGGTTTGCTATTGGTGCCCTGGGAAACAGGTACTGACTATCCACCCTATCTATGCCTGTCATAATCTTGTAGACCTCTATCAAGTCCCTTCTCATTCTTCTACACTCCAAAGAGAAAAGTCCCAGCTCTGCTACCTTGCTTCATATGACTTGTTCTCCAAATCAGGCAACATCCTGGTAAATCTCCTCTGCACCCTCTCCATAGCTTTCACATCCTTCCTATAATGAGGTGACCAGAATTGAACGCAATACTCTAAGTGCGGTCTCACTGGAGATTTGTAGAGTTGCAACATGACCTCTCTACTCTTGAACTCAATCCTCCGTTTATGAAGCCTAACATTCCATAGGCCTTCTTAACTACCCTATCAACCTGTGCAGCGACCTTGAAGGATGTATGGATTTGAACCCCAACTTCCCCTTGTTCATCCACACTCTTAAGTAACTGACCATTAATCTTGTACTCAGTCTTCTGGTTTGTCCTTCCAAATTGCATCACCTTACACTTGTCCGGATTGAACTCCATCTGCCATTTTTCTGCCCAACTCTGCAGCCTGTCTATGTCCTCTTGTAAACTTCGATAACCTACAGCTCCATCCATAACTCCTCCAATCTTCGTGTCATCCGCAAACTTATGATACAGAAATCTGAATCCCTGCCCCCTGCTCTAATCCCTCAGACACGGATTTATCCTCCACCTTATTCGATTCCTATTCTCACTGTCGCGTTGCACAGGCAGTAATCCCGAGATTACTACTTTGAGGTCCTGCTTTTCAACTTCCTTCCTAACTCCCTGTAGTCTTCTTTCAGGACCTCTGCCCCTTTCCTACCTATATTATTGGTACCACGACCTCTGGCTGATCTCCTTCACACCGCAGGATATCTTGGACACGGTCAGAAACATCCCGGAACCTGGCACCTGGGAGGCAAACTGCCATCCGAGTTTCTTTCCTGCGTCCACAGAATCGCCTGTCTGAACCCCTGACTATAGAGTCCCCTATCACTACTGCCTTCCTCTTCCTTCCCCTACCCTTCTGAGCCACCGGGCCAGACTCTGTGCCAGAGGCACGGCCAGTGTCACTTCCCCCAGGTAGGCTGTCTCTACAACAGTACTCAAACAGGAGTACTTATTCTCAAGGGGTACAGCCACATGGGTACTCTGTAGTACCTGACTCTTCCACTTCCCTCTCCTGACTGTGACCCATTTCTCTGTCCCCCGTGGCCACCTGTCTGTAACTCCTCTCTATCACCTCCTCACTCTCCTTGCCCAGACGAAGATCATCGAGCTGCAGCTCCAGTTTCCTAACACGGTCCCTTAGGAGTTGCATATAGATGCACCGGGTGCAGATGTGGTTGTCTGGGACGCCGGGAGTCTCCAGGACTTCCCACATCTAACACCGACCACGGAAAACTGGCCGCACACACACTGCCTCCTTTTGCAATCTACAACTGCCTCACCTCGTCCCGTTACCGCCGAAGCCCGTGGAGCCAAAGCCCATTCATTCTGCTGCCTCTCACTCCGCTGCCCGCTGGATATGGCTGCCTTCTTTTTAAACTGTTCGCGCTCAACTGGCTGACGTCACACGCCTGCGCAGTCTGGCCTCCCTTTTCCCCCGAGGACTCAAAATGTCTTCCCGCTGGAAATCCTTAGGTGCTCTCCCGCTGCCTTCTTGTTCCGAAACTCCTGTTCGAAAATTGGGCAGAGCAAATGACTGTTGTAGAGTGGGGGGCTGTGGCACATTGCAATCACCAGCTATCAGTTTTTATACGACTTTAGAAAAGGATAGGATTGGCCATCAAGTTAAAGTCCTAAATCAGTGTAAGGCTAATTTTGAAGGCATTAGACGGGATTCTGCAAAAGTTGATTGGGAGAAGCTGTTTGCAGGTATGGGAAGCGGCAGGAGTCTGAAAATGTAACAGGGAGGGTTCAGAGACAGTATAAGGCCTTAAGACATGAGAGTAAAATTAGGCCATTTAGCCCGTCGAGTCTGCTCCCTATTACATTATGGTTGATATATTATCCCTTCCCAATGCATTTTCCTGACTTCTCCCCGTAACCTTTGATATCCTTTCTAATCAAGAACGTATCAACCAACTATTGCTTTATATATGCCCAGCAAGATTGATGGCCAAGGCTGGCAGGATTATCGAACCCTAGCTGATGAGGAAAATTGAGTGTTTCTTCAGGAATAAAGAGGCATATGTCGTGTATTATCATTTGGGATCAAGTGAATCTCTTGTGCCGGGTATCAGACATACGAGTACACATCAGAGGAAAATCAGAAGGACAAATGCATCAGATCGTTTTGGCACACGAGGCAAGGGGAAATCCCAAGATATTCTATAACTGTATCAAAAACAAAAAGAACAATAGCGGATTCACAGGAGATGGGGCGAGATGTTAAATGAATACTTCTTATCTGAAATTACTGTCTTGAAATATATCCGCATTACAAAAGGGAAGGGGCTGACAGTCTTAAAATGCATCAAGTTGGATACATTCCCAGGGCCAGACAAACTGCATTCTATGACACCGGAGAAATGTAGGGACAGCCAGGGTGGCCTGGTAGTTAACACAAAGCTTTACAGTACAGGTGACCCTGTAAGGAGTTTGCACGCTCTCTGGATGCTCCGATTTCCTCCCAAATTCCGAAAATCTAGCTTAAGTGGTCGTTGCAAATTGTCTTGTGATTTGACTAAGAATAAATCGGAAGATTGCTGGAGGACGTGTCTCAATAAACAAACAAGAAAACAAATTGCTGAGGACCTGGCAAAGTTATTTCTATAACTGTTAGCCACAGGTGTGGCAACAAGAGTATCGGGTGGCTACTGTCGTGTTTGTTTAAGAAGTGTTGTAAGGACAGACTTGGGAACTACAGGGTTGTGGGGTGGAGAGGGTGAGCCTAAAATCGGTGGCGGGAAATTTACAGGAAGATATGGGATACCCACGCAATTGGGATTGAAACGGCTCATCAGAAATAATCAGCGCGAGATTGTGCTTGGGGCAATGTGTCACTAATTACATTTTTTTAAGGAGGAGACCAAGACGATCATCATAGAAAATGAGTACGTTGATTTCAGCAGATCTAACAAGGTTCCGCATGGTAAACTGGTCCAGAAGATGAGATCGCATGGGATTAAGAATAGGCGAGCCACTTGCCTGCAGACTTAGCTTGGCGTTAAGAGTCAAAGTATGGTCGTGGAGTCTGTGATCATTGGTGTTCCACAGGGATCATGC
Source organism: Hemitrygon akajei (assembly GCF_048418815.1). NCBI lineage: Eukaryota > Metazoa > Chordata > Chondrichthyes > Myliobatiformes > Dasyatidae > Hemitrygon > Hemitrygon akajei. Next base: position 109,415,021 of record NC_133124.1, on the reverse strand, counting down.
TGGGTCCACTGTAGTTCATTACCTACATATCTGCATTAATAACATGGATGATAATATAGTCAGCATGCTTAGTAAGTTTGTGAATGAAATCAAGCTCAGCGGTGTAGTGGACAGTGAAGAAGGCTCCGTGAGATTACAATAGGATTTATGTAGATCATCTGAGATACATGGCCAGGGAACAGCAGATGCAGTAACAAAGTTTAAAAACATTTAGACACGTTACAATAGGAAGGTTTAGAGAGCAATATCGGTCTAACGCAGGCAAATGGGACTACCACTGGTCAATATGGACTAGTTGTGCAGAGGGGCCCCCTTCCGTGCTTTGAATTCCGTGCTATGACTCTATCCTGGGAAAATAAATTTATTTGGAGATTAGGGGAATTGAAAGACAGGAAAGCGGCGCTGGACTTGAAGATCAGCCACGATCTTTGTGAACCAGGAACACGAGGAAGGTCAGACTGATCCGCTTCCGTTTCCCCTTCTTTAATGTTCTATCGCTGTGGCGTGCCGCGTCGATCCTCAGAATCTGAAGCGAGAACGCTGTAATCACCCAGCGGGTCAAACATCACGTATCCTTCGCTCTGGAGATTTCAGAGCTTTGAAGGATCTGGCACAAATGAGGGAGAAAATGAGTGACAGGATAATGCGAGAGGAACGCCGGAGGCAGAGCGAAGTCAGGAAGGCAAGAAAAGAACGGCGAACGACGAAAGTTACTTCTCTCCTGGTTACTTCCATCCTCATCCATGGGAAGTCGAGAGACGGAGTTTGCATAATTTTTAATGTGGCACCTTACATAATCTAAAGTTCTACATTTGCAGACTGGCGACAGAAACCACTGCTGTTCGTCCCTCTCTCCAGGGTAAAGGACGGTCTAATGAAAGTGTAAATGAAGGTGACGGTGAAGGACACACTGCGCAGCCGCCGAAACAACCTGCCTGTATCCGGGCACTTGCTGATCACATCTCACTATGCTATGAGAGGAGACAGTTCTCCGGAAATTTTACCGCTATATCATATCGCTCTGTTCACTGCTTACCACCCTGGCGCTTTCTCTCGCAAGTATGTCCACCACCGCTCCAGCTTATTCCTTCAAGACAGCATGGCTTCAGTGTCTTTTATTTACAGCTGGATGTCTGGCCGAGGAATTGAAGATGCTTCAGATTTCTATCAGGAAGCCAGAGACGACGACGGTGAAGATACTGTGCGAGGCAGGGGTACTCGATGACATCCACTGGTACCAGCAACTCGCCAACCAGGCACCCAGAAGGATCCTGCGCTTTAGCAAAGGGGAATGGAGCGGGATCCGGGAGTGTCGGCCAAGTTTTCAGCCGAGGGCAGTAACTCTTTCGTCTCTCTTGTGATTGACAACATTGCCCTGACAGATGCCGCTATCTATTACTGTGCCTGTTAAGACGGCACAGAATGAAACGGTGGCAGAAGGACGATACAAAAACCACCCAATCTTTCCCGCCGCTCGACTGCTTCACCGGGGATAGGAAACTTCGTGTCATTGACCGGAGATGTAGGCAGCGTTCCCACCAAATAAAAGGAATGTTATTGTATCCAGGGATCCAGTGCTGAAGCGGGAAGCGGCACGTGGTTCAGAATACACAGGTGGGGCAGGTCTTCAGAACAGCTGACGGAAGATAGTTGTTTATTACAAGCGCAATTTACTATAAAGTTAGCGAAGTTATACTCTGCGTACGGAGCCACACCTGGAATATCGTGTCCAGCATTTGTCCGGTCATTTAAGGATGTCAGTTATCTAGAAGCAGTTCAGAGAAGGTTCATTGGAATGATGAAAAAAGGGATGGACAGGCCAGACTCACATCCACTGAATGTTTTAATAGTAAGAGGGATCTTAATTAAAAAGTACTGTTTGCTGATGAATGTTGACAGTGAGACGTGTAGAGAGGACGTTTGCATTCGTGCGAGAACCTAGAATGGCAGTGTTGAATGGTTGTTGTCCATTAACGAGAGAGATGAAGAGAGGGTTTCTCTCGAAAGTCTATTACTCCTGGGAGCTCTTGGGTAAGCAAGGTCTTTGAATAATTTGAAGGCAGAGGGAGATTAATTATAGATAAACGAGAGCGTGTAAGTTTAGCGCCAGTAGTCTAACTGAGGAATTGAGTGTGGATCTCTCCGAGGCATAACGGAAAGCTGCAGCGACGGGTGACTTCAGGCAGAGATGCCCGGTGTGCGTGGACAAGAATTCACCTCCGGCTCAGAGGCGACATCCTGCGCACAGCTGCTGGGTTGACTTTTAAGGCCACGTGGTGGGGTGAGATCCGGATTGAAATTCAGCGCCGGGTCTGAATATTAAAGGAGAGGTCGTGACATCATCGCGCCATTGAGTTTCCGGCATTGAGAAAGAGTGAAGCCGTCGGCGGCATCTCAGTCACCTGGATCAGCGCGACGCTCTACCTCCCCAACATGAAGGTGCTGCTGACCGTCATTTTATTGACCTCCTTTCTCGGTCAGTGTTTCTGCATTTTAATCCCTGTTTTCGTTCGGTCTTCGTCACCACACTGTGGAATAATGCAATCACATTGTATTATTTTCTCCCACAGGTAAAGTGGCGCTTCAGATATTGACACAGGCTCAATTATCGATCACCAGGGCTCCGACAAAACCTGTGCACTTTTACTGTGATGTTCAACAAATCGACTTTGCGGAAGCTGTTATACATTGGTACCGGCAGAGGCCGGGTGAAGGCCTGCAGCGGCTATTGTATTTTAAGAATTCATCCGACAGGCAGAAGGATGTGGCTGACGAACGATTAATTGCGAGCAAAGTACCTGAGACTCAATCGTGCGTTCTGCTCTTGATGAATATCCGCGAGGATGATGCTGGCACCTACTACTGCGCTTACTGGCTACACAGTGGCGAAATGGGAAGGGAAGCCAGTACATAAACCCAACGGGTACCTTGTGCATAACGTGTTCACCGATTGGAGACCAAGTAACAGGTGTTGTGCCTCACGGTCTTCGCGAACACCTGCGTTTAACGAATGCCATTCGTTGTTTTAAACCGCGGTGCAATTTGCATTTTACTTTATAGCTTGGTTGAATAAAGCCGTTTGAAATAAATTTGCGATGGACTATTAACGTGGATCCAAATTTCACGAATGAATACAAGCCAAGAGCCTAAAATGCTACTGACGCTCACAGAAAACCTGGTCGCGCGATCACAATGAGCCAAAAACTCCAGTCCAATTTCCTTGACCTGAGCTAGGGTTATGTAATTGTACAGTACGCAGACCGGTCATTCGGGCCATTTTCTAACCTGCATTTATCCCATTCGCCCGCCTTTCAGAGTTATCTAGCACGAAAACGTCCTTCCAACTCATTCATTGTGACCATCACTGTAGCTGTGCGCACATGATTTTCTATACAGCTATATCTCTGCCAAAGCCTCCGACACTCTCCGTGCTAAATCCCAAATCTATCAGAAATGAACATCATACTCTAAAGTACAGGGGGAAATCTTCAGATGCTGAAATTCCAAACCAATCAGGACCGAAACCTCAACTGTTTACTCTTTTGCATAGATGCTGCCTGACCTTTTCAGCTCCTCCAGCATTTTGCGTGTCTTATCATACTTTAAGTGTGGTTGCATCAATATTTTGTAAAGCAATATTTTATCGCAACTGTTGTAATCAATGCACTAGCTAGTGAAAGAGTGCGTGCCAAACGAAGACTTCGCAACCCTATCCTTCCGTGTTTCCGCCTTCAGGGAACTATACGGTTGTGCCCCTCGATCCATCTGCTTTGCATCCGTTATTGTGTAAATCCTGTCCTGCTTTAAGTTACCAAAATGCAACATTTTAAATCTCCTCAAGTTAAATTCCATCTGCTATACCTTAGCATATTTCCCAAGCTGGATTGAGATCCTAGTGTAATCTTTCACAACTTTCTAAGATGACCGATTACAATTTTGATGTAGTCTGCAAACTTACTAATCACGCCATCTGCATTCTGACCCAATTTCCTTATTGCTCACAATGAATAACAGTGTCCTCAGCATCCCTGGGGAACTCTTTTCCTGTGCTTCCAAGATAATACTTTGTGCTTATTTGCTGCACATTCTCGTAACCTGAACAATTGTCCAAAGAGACTTGAGGTGTATTGTTTGTGGTGGTGTTCCATGGAATGAAAAAGGTTAAGAGTGCTATTAAAGGTAATTTCATATTTTTATAGAGAAAAATATTATATAGTTAGACAGAAACTGCAATCGAATCATTAGCAATGACCTTTCAAGAACCAATAGATTCTCACATGGTTCTGAAGGACTAAAATTTCGCAGATGTCTCTCCACTATTCAGGAAGTGAGAGAAGCTGATGAAACGAACTTATTGGCCAGCTAGTCTGAACTCAGTGTTTGGGAAGTTTTTGGAGTCAATTGCTAAGGATGTGCTTTTGGGGTAGTTGGAGGCAATAATTAAATAGGCTGAAGTCGGGGTGGTTCCTTAAAGAAAATTCTGCCTGATAAAGTTGTTGGAATTAATTGAATAAATTGCAAGAGGATACACAAAGGAGAATTGATGGATGTTGTGTACTTGGATTTTCAGATGGCCTTTTTCAAGTCGCTGTGCATTAGGCTGCTTGACACGTTCAAAGCCGATGATATTACTGGAAAGATACTAACATGGATAGAGATGGATGCCTGTGGCTAGTGATGTTCCACAAGGCTCTGTGTTGTGGCCACTTCTTTTTACGTTGTATGTCATTGTTTTGAATGACGGAATTGATGGCATGGTGGCCAGATTTGTGAATGTTATGAAGATAGATAGGGACAGGTAGTATTGAGGAAGCGGGAAAAGGCCAGTCATGCACTTTGGTAAATGAACTAAAAGATTGGACTGTTTTCTACATGGAGAAAAATTCAAAAATCCAAGAGCAAAGTGATTTGTGAGTCTTCGTGCAGGATTCCTTAAGTGTTAATTTGCAAGTTGAGTCAGTGGCGAGGAAGGCAAACGCGATGTTAGCATTCATTTCAAGGGGGCTAGAACATAAAAACAAGGATGTAATTTTGAAGCTTTATAAGGCAGTGAAAAGGCCTCAATTGGAGTACTATGAGCGGTTTTGGACCCCTTATGTAAGAAAAGATATGCTGACATTGGAGTGGGTTCAGAGGAAGTTCACGAGGATGATTCTTGGATTGAAAGGACTGATTGATGGCTATGGGCCTGTGTTCTCTGGAATTCACAAAATGAGGGGGATCTCACTGAAGCCTATCAAATATTGAGAGGCTGCGATAGAATGGATGTAGAGATGTTGTTTCTTATGACAAGTGAATCTAGGACCAGAGGGCACAGCCTCGGAATGGAGGGCAGTCCATTTAGAATGGAAATGAAGCAGAATTTATTAAGCCAGAGAATGATGAATCTGTGGAATTCATTGCCAGAGGTGGCTGTAGAGTCCAATTCATTGTGTATATTTAAGGCAGATGTTGATAGATTCTTCATTAGTCAGGGCATGAAGGGTTTTGGGGAGAAGGCAAGAGACTGAGGCTGAGAGGGAAATGGATCAGCCGTGATGAAATGTCGGAGCAGACTCGATGGGCCAAATAACCTAATTATGTTATTATTATGTTAATAATATGTTATTATTAACTATGTTATGGGCTTATGGACTGAATGGAGGTGAGGGAGGAGTTGAATGGGCAGGTGCATTCGCTTGCAGGGACGAATACAGGGAGGGTGATTAGTTGGGAGGGACGAATTGGCAAAGGAAAGAAGGAGGGAGCTATCTCTTCGGAACGCGGAAAGAGCCGTGGGCGGGGTCGGGGGGTGAAAATAAAGTAATGTTTGGTAGTGGATCCCTTTGAAGATGGCGGAAGTTGTGGAGAATGATGCGTTGGATGTGGAGGCTCACTGGTTGATATGTAAGAACAAGAGGAACACTATCACTGTTTAGGCGACGGGAAAGTGGGGCGAACACAGCTGTTAGAAAAATTGAGGAGATGCGGATTGGAGCAGCATGAATGGTGGAGGAAGAGAAACCCCGTTTCTCAGTCCAAAACATCCATTGTTTATTCATTTCCAGAGATGCTGCCTGACATGCTGTGTTCCTCCAGCATTTTGTGCTTGTTGCTTCTGCTTATTTTTTCTGATTTAAATCGGAGCTTCCCAATTCCTGGTGTTGGATTAGACTGTATAATTGTTATTTCTTTGCTGTTTAACTTTCTTATGCCTGCCAGTATTTTCTATAACTACCTATTATTGTTCATTGTGTCCCCTAGTGGTTACAGCTCTTTGTATTATTTTGAAAGGATGATGGCTCACCATCTTCTTTTCCTTCTCTTTCTTCTTTGTTTTTAGTCTTTTGCTACTTCCATTTCCAATTGTTTTGTTCTCCTGGAGCTTATTGCAATGATTATGGAACCACACGCTTTACACCTCGTTCTTAACTTCTGAAACAACTTTGGATCAAAAACATCAAAATCCTACACTGCTGTCTCTCCACCAACAGTGACCATTTTAAGGCCGTGCATTTTATTGACATCCAATGAAGGAGAAGTTAAAAAGAAAGAGAAGTCAGGAACAACGATTCTTAGTAAATCAGGACGTAAGAACTTAAGAAATGGGAGTAACAGTAGTCCCTCTGTTCCATCAACCCCGCTGCACCATTTGATAAAATCATGGCTGATCAGGTCGTGGGCTCAGCTCCCCCTCCTGCCTTTTCTCCAAAACCATTACATTCTCTAGTAATCAGAAATCTATCTTATGTATTAACTAGATTTTACGAAGACTGCCTCCCAAGGCAGAAAACTCCAGATTCACCACAGCTCCAGGTGACTCTACTTCTTCTCATAGGCTAACCCTCTCATCTTTGGAATCAACTTGGTAAGCTGCCTCTGTATCTCCTACAAAGTGTATGTTTTCTCATGATGCGGGATTAGAATTGAACGCAGAACTCCAGATTTGACCATAGCAATAACCCGTACAGTTGCAGTCCTCTATCCTTGTCAATACATATCCTCCAACTTACCTTTGAATAAATCTTTTATGTGGCACCTTATCGAACAATTTCTGGAAATCCAAGAATAAAACATCCGCCTGTTCCCCTCTGTCTGCTACACTTGTTATATTCTCAAACAACTCCAGAAAGCTAGCAAGACTTGCCTTTACTGAATCCATGCTGTACCTGCCTGATAGAACCACTTCACAAGAACAGGCCATTCAGCCTATATATTCTCTTTCCCTTGCTTGTTATTGTGTCTGTTGCTGCGATACCTGCTTCCACCTCCACCACAGCCACCCCAGACAACGTTTTCAAGACTTAGCACTTTCTGTGTAAAAAAGTCATAGATTTCTATTAAACTTCCTCTAATCTTAAATCAATATTTTCTGGTATTGGATATTTCCATCCTCTGAAAAAGATTCTGACAGTCTATCCATGCTTCTCATAGTTCATCAGTCCACCTCCAGCCTCTGATGTTCCAGACAAAACACTCCAAGTTTGTCAACCTGTTCTTATAGCTAATACTCTCTACTCCAGCGATCATCCTGGTGATTCTATTCTGCATCCTTTCCAAAGCCTCCACTCCTTTCCAGCATTGCACATGACTAAAACTGCACATGATACACGGAACATGGCCTAACCACACTTTAATACAAATTTTAATACAACATGACTCCCAACTTTCATACTCAATGCCTTAACCAATAAATGCAAGTATGCTATAGCATTCTTTACTATCTTGTCCACTTGTGTCCCTGAGAGACCTTGAGAGTTAGTCAATTCTTTCCAGGCTTTATATTTGTAGTCTTTACAGATTCTTTACTCTTTTAAAAGGGAACTGAATGGGCGAAAGAAAACCGTGGATGGCAGAAAGGGAGAAACTGCTCAATCAGCATGGCTTGACGGACTGAATGGCCTATAATGCTGTAATCGGTAAGAAATTCTAATAACACAGGAAGAGGCTTTTCACACCATTCATCCATGCTGGCTCCCAGTGGAACAACATCATCAGCCCCATTCCCTTTCCTCATTTCCCTGTAGGCCTACAACATATTCTCTCTCTCATGCCCATCAATCCTTGGAATCCTTCGGTATTCATATTACTGAGGGGTAATTTACTGTGGCCACGTAACTCACTGCCATGATCCAATCTACACAGGCCCGATACCATTGGCTTGAAGAGATGAAAATGAAAGCAACTGTCAATGGTGCTGGTGTTGCTGTTGTTGCTTGTGGTCTATGGAACATGGTGGGCATGTGGACTGCCCCCAGCACAACTGCTGATAGTTAATGCGAGCAACAGTTCCACTGTCTTTTTTGTTGTAAATGTGATAAATACATCAATCTGAATTTGACTGCTGCCTCTTTGTTCAAATTGTTGTTCAAATGGCAGAAATATTCAAGGATGTGTCACTGCAGACATGATTAGACTAAAAAAAAACCTAAATAATACCTACGAAAATAATCATATACCTACATGGCATTAAATCATCACATGGTTGTTGGGAAGTACTCAGTACCCGAGTAACTTCCCCTCTAATAAAGCATGGAAAAATAGGGATTGAGTTTGGGAGAATACTCGGAAGAACCTTGCTGCTGGATATAATAATGTGTATGTTGCAGTTCCGACACAAATAAGGTGTTCTTCAGCAAAAGATCTCCCAAGACTAGGGTGTGGAGAAGAGATGGAAGGACATGTCGTGTTGAGTGTTATTACCATTCTGCAAAGTATAGAGATGCATTGAGTGAGGGGGCAAAAATCTGGCAGATGAAATGTGGACAGGATTAGGTCATGAGCTTTATTAAGAGGAATCAAAAGACAGATTATTGTCTAAATAGAGAGATACCGCAAATGAGTGAAGTACAGAGGGACTGAGATGTTCATGTGCATGTATTGCAAAATGCTACGCAGTATTCGTATTGCAGAATGTTACTAGCCAGTCAAGAAAGCAAATGAAATTTTGGAAGGGAAGTTTTCTTGCAGTTGTCCAGGGCTACACCTGGAATACTGTGCATGGCTTTTGCTCCTTTACCTTCAAAAGTATATACGAGTATTGAAGGAGATCCAGAGGGGTTTCACCAGACTAATTCCTGAGATGAGAGAATTGTCTTTTCGAGAGCCAGACATTTTAGGTCTGTTTTCCTTAGAGTTCGGAAAAAATTAGGAGTGACTTTATTGAGGCATACAAGATAGGACAGATATTGAGAGAGTTTCACTACTGGGGGCAGCCCGCAAGTGTTACCACACAGCCGTTGCCAACGTAGCATGCCCACAATGCTCAGCAGAACACAACAAGCAACAAATCAACAACAGCAACCAAGCTCCATTCCCCCCACCCACCATCTTCATATACAGTCTTCTAACCCCAAGACCCTCCATATGCTTCAGCCTCCAGACTCCAGAAGACTCAGAATCATACTCGGACACATAGACATTGGCCATTCGACAACCCATGTGGACTCACGGAGATTTACACACCCAGGGCTTCAGCCAACGGGCCTTCTCCAGACTTCTGGGAACTGGCACAGAAGAGGAGTTAAGACTAGCACTCGGGTCAAAACAGTTAAACATTCAGCACAGCGGAAGAAGGATAGCTCGAAGGTGATTTATGCTCATTAAAGAGCATATTGAGTTTTTCCGTGTAAAGAGCCTTTACTTCAGAATGTCATCATGTCACCACTTTGTCTCCCCTTTACGTATTTTCCTCAACTGCCTGCCACCTTCCTCTGGCACCCTCCTTCTTCCCTCTCTCCTTCCTTCCTCTCCCGTCCTTTACCTTTCCCACCCACCTGCCTTTATCTATCACCCTCTAGCAATCCTCCTTCCACGTACCATCTTTACATTCTGGAGTCTTCCCACTTCCTTTCCTGTTCCAAAGAAGGATGTCAGCCCGAAACATCGACCGTTCATTCATTTTTCATAGATGCTACCTGACCTGCCAAGTACTTCCATCATTTTGCGTGTGTTGCTTTGGATTTCCAGCATCCGCAGAATTTCTCATTCCATAGAGGTGCCTCGTAAGATCAAAGATGGCGTCACAAACTGGTGGAAGTCAGGATGGTAAGAGCAATGGGTGGCGTGAATATTTATTAGTAGAATGTGCTGGAAAGGCAGGGAATGCTGGAAGTGGATAAGACAGCTGGTCCAGATGGCCTGCATCCAGAATTGCTGAGGAAACTGGAGTCAGACAATACAGAGAGCTGCCCTCATCTTCCAATACCCCAGGGTAACGGAGCTAGAGGAATGTGACACCTTTGATTAGGAAAAAGTGGATGCATATTCCTAGAAACCATTGACCAATCAGTCTGACAGCAACATCGGTAAAAATTAGAAACAAAGTTAAAGAAGAAAATCAACAGGCACTTGCGGAGGAGAATGCAGGTGAGCGAGCACTGGCTTGTAAAATGCAAAGTGGATTTAATTAATATAATAGATTTTTTATAAAGTAATAGAGAAGCTGATGTAAGTCCATTGAGCTAAAAAGTTAGCTCTATTTCTCTGCACTAATATAATCTAATCAGCTGAATTGTTCTCATAACTTTGAGCAGAGGCCAATCAGCGTGAGAAGACAAAGCTCACTCGGGTTCGCCAATTGAGTACATAAGGCATCGATTCGTGGCAGTTTGCTTTCTGAACAGTGGCCAATTAGCGATTGAGATTGATTGGCAAGAACAAATTAAAATAAGACAGGGGCAAGCGGATGGGAACCAGAGCACCTGAGCGGATAGTGGAGAGGATGTGATTGTTAAGACCTCAGACGAATTCAGGGATTAAAAGGTTAAGCATAGAGAAACTAATATTCTGAGCTGCATATATTTCAATGCAAGTTGTATTGTAGGAAAGGTAGATGAGCTCAGCGCTTGGATCAACACATGGGATTATGATATCATAGCCATTAGTGAGACTTGGTTGCAGAAGGTGCAGGACTGGCAGCTCAGCATTTCGGGTCCCGTTGTTTTAGACGTGAAAGGACGGGAGGCATTAAAGAGCGAGGGATGGCGTTACTAGTCAGGGGAAATGTCACGGCATGCTCAGTCAAGAAAGACGGGAAAACTTGTCAAGTGAGCTTTATGGGTGGAACTGAAGAATACAAAAGGTATGAACCTGTTACCTGGTCTACATTATTAACGACCCAACAGTCCGCGGGGTTTAGATGAGCTAATCTGTAGAGAGATCGCAGACTGTTGTAAGAACCATAACGTAATAGTATGTGATTTTAAGTTCCCATATATTAACTATAACTCCCATACAGTAAAAGGATGAGATGGGATACAGTTTGTTATATGTGTTCAGGAAAGTGCCCTTAATCAGTACATAGACGATTATGCGATGAGAGATTGTGCGATATTTGATCTTGGTGGGTGATCGAAGTTTGCGTCCGGGAACACTTTGCATCTAGTGATCATAATGCTACTAGTTTCAACGTAAATAATGAAAAAGATAGGCGCTTCGTGGGTCGAGTTTCTAAATTTGACCAAGGCCAATTTTGATGGTATCAGAAAGGACCTGGCAAGTATGGATTCGGACAGGTTGATTCCGCAAAGGTGTTCCAAGTAAGTCGGTGATCTTCACAAGTGAAATTCTGAGAGTACAAAGTTCGTATGGGCCTGTCAGAATAAAAGGTAAAGCTAACAGATATAGGAAACCTTGGTTTTTAAGAGATATGGAGGGCCTGGTTCAGAAAAAAAAATTAGGTGCATTGCAGGTAGGAACAGACGATGTACGTATGGACTATAAGAAATGCAAGAGAATATTTAACAATAAAATAGGAAGGTAAAAAGAAGGCATGAATTTGGCTTAGCAGACAAGTTGAAGGAGAATCCCAAGGGATTCTACAGATATGTTGCGAGCAAAAGGATTGCATGGGACAAAATTGATCCACTGGAAGATCAGAATGGTGATCTATCCGTGCAGCCAAACGAGAGGGGAGAGATCTTAAACGGATTTTGTTTTTGCATCTGTATTTACTCGGGAGGCGGACACAGAGTTTTTAGGAGTGTGGCAAATCAGCGGCGAGGTCATGGACCCTGAACAGATTACAGAAGAGGCGGTGTTTGCTGTCCTGAGGCAAATTAGAGTGGATAAATCCCCAGGGACTGACAAAGAGTTCCTTTGAACCCTGGTGGAAGCAAGTGCAGAAATTGCAGGGGATCCGAGCAGAGATATTTAGATCATCCTTCGTGACAGGTGATGTACTGCAATGTTGGAAACAGTTAATGTGGTTCCACTGTTTAAGAAAGGCTCTAAGTAGAAACTAGGAAATATAGACTGGTGAGCCTGACATTAGTAGTGGGAAATTTATTTTAAAATATTCTAAGGGATCGGATATATGAGTATTTGGATAGATGTGGACAGATTAGGCACAGTCAGCGTGGCTTTTTGCGTTGTAAATTGTGCCTAGCCAATCTTGTAGAATTTTTTAGGAGGGTACCAGGAATGTTGATGAAAGCAAGGCAGTGGATGTTGCCTACATGAAGCTTAATGAGCCATTTGACAAGGTTCTTTATGGAAGGTTGGTCTTGCAGGATCAGTTTTTTGGCATTCAAGATGAGGTAATGAATTATCTTAGACATTGGTTTTGTGGGAGAAGCCACAGAAAAGTAGTAGATGGTTTCCTCTCTGACTGGAGACATTTTACTAGTGGCGTGCCACAGGGATCGATACAAGCCCTGTTCATTGTCATTTCTAGCGAGGATCTGGATGATAATGTGATTAACTGGGTGAGCAGATTTGCGAATGACACCAAGATTGTGAGTGTTGTGAACAGTGAGGAAGACTATTAGAGCTTGTAGCAGGATCCGTATCAGCTGGAAAATGGGGGGAACACTTGCAGGTAGAATTTAATTCAGACAAGTGCGGGGTGTTGACTTCTTTAGGACCAACTACGGTAGGTCTGAGGAGTGTAGCAGACAAAGGGATCTGGGGATTCAGGACCGTAATTGATTGAAAGTGGCGTCACAGGTAGATATGGCTATAACGAAAAAAATTAGTACTGTTATGATCCCAGCTCCCTCCTTTGTGAGAATCGCAAGAGCCCTAGTGAAGGGGGTGGCGGTCAATGACCCAAGAGAAGAGAGAGATACGTGCGGTGTCCCTCGTTTCACGGCGAGGCAAAAGCTGGCGACTGTGGTCATTGTCTCGTGGAGACACCTTTGTGAATTGGGAACTGTACTACGTGTATACCCTCAGGGCAACGTGGGTGGGGAGATGGAGAGAGATTGCATCATCCCAACCTGATTGACATCTGAGACCCCGTGAGTTCAGATAAAAGAGGGGTTGTAAAGACGGCCCCCCCAGACGCACCAGAAGACACGCTAGAAATCCGGTGACAGCGTTTAATAGCGACAGCCGGTGGGGGGGGGGGGGGGGGGGGCTCGTGTGCGTCTTTTCCTTGCCTGGGATTGGCGACCTCACCACGAAAGAACGGCTTTAGCTACAGGAGAGGCCACAAGTGAACGGCCACCCCCCAACGAGACTCCGACGGATCGAACTCATAAAGGTTGGAAAAAACCCGCCGGGTAACTGTTTCATTCAATCTCTATCTCTCTCTCTCTCCAACAAAAAGTGCACCACCGCGACACCCCAAAAGACGGCAGCTGGTGGAACTGCAGTGACCGCAAGAGACTTTTAGATATACAGCGGACAATATATACCTTACCCCTAGACAACGATAGAGCTTATTTCTTATTGATTATTACTATACCTGCGCTTTAGATTGAGTATTGACGACGTATGTTATCTGAATGTTTGTATTAACCTTACTTTTGTGCCCCTTTATAAATAAAAACGTTTAAAAATGGTACCATCAGACTTCAGCGGACCTCTCTATCTTTGCTGGTAAGTGATCCAGTTACGGGATACGTAACAGTACATTGACCTCCGTACATCAAAGAACTGAGTACAGGAGATGGGATGTTATGTTGAAGTTGTGTAAGATGTTCCCCAGGCCTAATATGGAGTATTGAGTGCAGTTTTGGTCACCTACCTACAGGAAAGGTGTAATAAGGCCGAAGGAATAAAGATAAAAATACCAGGATATTGCCAGTACTAGAGAACATGAGTTATAAGGAAAGATTGAATAGGTTAGGACTTTATTCCTTGGAACATAGAAGGTGGAGGGGAGATTTGATAGAGGTATACAAAATTATGAAGGGTATAGATAGGATTTTCCCACTGAGGTTGGGTTGGTCTATAACTAGAGGCGATTGGTTAAGAGTGCAAGGTGAAAAGTTTAAGAGGAACATGAAGGGAAACATCTCCACTCAGAGATTCATGAGGTTGTAGAACGAACTGCCCGCGCTACTGGTACATGTGAACTCGGTTTCGACGTCCCATCAGGAAGGCGTTTGGCAGCTCTGTGGACACTGTGAGACTCATTAATATCAATGACATTGAGGTAGGAAATCAGCTGAGAGGGTGGAGAACAGGGCGAGGGGACCGTCAGCGTTCCATCAGGGACAAGTTGGAGAGCACTCCTCCAAACCGAATGTATTCCGCACTCTGTACGATTCAGGAACATGGCGAAACCACAAGACGTCACTATTTCATTCGGAGTTTGAGGGGATGTGGTGTATCAGCAGAGACTCCAGCAATACTTTTATAGATACACCACGGAGAATATTCAGCTTGTATGGAGTCTGCAATACAAGAGGCAGTAGAGGGTTATCGACTCAACCAGCTCTCTCACGAGCACAACCATCCCCGCCATCGCATACGTTTTAGGAGCCACTGCTTCAACAGGGCGCAGAGCTGAACAAACAAACGTTGACATGAAGGCGGTGCTCCGGATCCAGTGCCCAAGCAAACGAGAAAGTTGAGGGGTTCATACTGAGAGGTTTCGGCAAGAGACAGGAGAGTCTTACTGACAGTGGGAATCGAGGAGGTGGAACGAGATTGGTAAACTCCAGAGGATAACGTTGGTAGATATATTTCTGAAATATCGACCGGAAACTTTAAATCTGCATCACTGCACTCATATTGCCTGCTTGCTGAGAGTTTCCATAATTTCCTCGTGTTGTTTAGGATAAACATCAGTTTTAATCGGAATGAATTGAGCAAACAGGACCGAGGGGTCGAGTGGCATTGAGAGATAATCCAGCCAACCTCCCCAAATTATGAAAGGAAGAAATGAACTGTGACATGCCCCGCCCCTGACACCCGTCCCCGAAGAAAGGCGGCGCTACCAGCTTCGTGTAAAGAAGTGATTTGGACAAAGCGGGGTAGGAGCTGAGGCGGGTTCAGCCCCGACAACAAAAGCTGGGCTTCCTCTCAGATTCCAAGCTCTGACCCGGCGCAGCAAGCATGTGGCAGGGTGCCTGGTTCGTGGTGCTGCTTTTCAGCTGTGCGTAACCAACGCCTCTTAAACTTTATTGCTCCTTCCCGCCGCGCAGATTCTTTTACCATTTTCTGCTCTTTTTTGCAGGTAGAAGTGCGGCTCAGACCCTGACCCAGCCCAAAGCATCGATGACGAAGCCTGTCGGGAAAGCTGTGCTCGTTCGGTGTCTAGTGAATGGAGGTTCGGTTAGCAACAGTAATCCCCTTCACTGGTACCAACAGAAACCCGGCAAGCCGCTCGAAAGGATACTCTATTTTGGAGATAGCATAACGCGGGATTCGGGATTCGGGACATCCTTCAGCGCGGGAAAAACATCAGATTCCGAATTCTATCTGTCAATCGAAGTTGACGCCGAAAGTGCTGCCACCTATTACTGCGCCTACTGGGTTTACACAGTATGTAATAGATAACAAACTCAGCACAAAAACCTCGACGAGCAGCCAGCCAAAGGGAACCGCCGGTCCGGATGCTGCACCTTACCTAGATCTGCCGGGCAGCAGTTGGGGCCTGCTCAAGAGGCAGGGACAGAAGCTGAAGTGTCCGCAATTCCATTAAAAAGAAGGAAACTTTTCCGCTCAACGAAATACAAAATAAAACAACCCCTATCACTAACAGCAACCAACTGCCCTGAAGATTCTTTTTTGTTACCAGCTATGCTGAATATTTGTAAGACATCCAGGCTACTGAGGCAATTTCTGACAGTACCTTTGAAACCCACTGTCTACTGTTCACAAATAATATGTAGATTGCCTCACCAAAGGGTGTGGCGGCATGCAATCGTAATGGTTAGCACTGGGCTAATTCCCGCCGCTGCCTGTTCCGTCCGACATTCTAAAGACATACCGGGTGGTAGGTTACTTGGTCATTGTAAATTGTCCCGTGATTAGCATAGGATTAAATCGGGGAATTGCTCGAAGTGCCGGAAGGGCCGGTTGTGTGCTAACTCTCAGTAAATAAATTAAAAAGAGAGGAAACGCTTGATCTGCTGTTGGAAAATTGGGCGGAGCAAGTGACTTTTGGGAGAGGGGCACACTGCGATCACTCACTATCTGTCTTTATATGAATTTAGAAGAAGATGGGACTGGCCAACACGTTGAAGTCCTAGATTGGTGAAAGGCTAATTTTCAAGGCATTAGACGGGGTTCTGCAAAAGCTGACTGGGAGAAGCTGTTTGCAGGTAAGGGGAGTGGCAGGAGTCCGGAAGTGTGATAGGGAGGGTTCAGGGACCGTATAAGACCATAAGACATAGGAATTTGGCCCAGAGAGTCTGTCCTCCATTCCGTCATCGCTGATTATTACCCCCTCTCAATGCCATTTTCCTGATTAGTCCCCGTAACCTTTGATACCCTTAGCAATCAAGAGCCTACCTGATTTAAGTATACCGTTAGATTGAAGGCCAATGCTGGCAGGATTATGGAACCCTAGCTGACAAGTGATATTGAGGTTTTCTACAGCGAAAAAAGAGAATATATGTCAAGTAAACAATATCAGTCATCTGTGGAAAGCCACTATTTCCATTGGTGGTTCCTTCTCTGATCGTAAAAAGGGAACCTGAAGATCAGTAAACAGCTGCTTCATCGGTCCACGAAGCAAATCATCACTGGTGCTAAGAAAATCAGCACAATGAAACCTTCTTTTCTTCAGAGCCATTCCATTATTTACTTACACTTTCAAGTTCACAATGTAAGGTACATTCCTTTCCGAAACGTTTCTGCATTTTACATTGACTTTATGAATCATTAGCCTTCACTGATGACACGAATTACGATAATGAAAATTGTGTAAGTGATGAGAATATTTCCAAACTTTGGAAAGCGCATTCTAATATAAACAAAACCAAATATTTTAAATCTATGCAAATCATTTATGATACAAGAATAATAATCGACGTGATAGAGGTTAATTGTAAAGAACATACCATCAACAAACAACATAGCAAATAACAAACTACTAAGTTTAGAAAACTCATGGTAATATGAGATGGCAGAAACTATTCATGCCATATAAATTCTATCTGTTCATGCCATATAAATTTTGCCATATAAATTCATAAGCCATAGAATTCATGCCATATAAATTAGAAAGCTGAAGACATTCAAAGATGCCCACTGCTGTGTAGACTAATAAATTGTGGATAGCAATTCCTGCAGTTTGAAACGACAAACACACAGAGGATAGATACCACGTTGACACCTAGAAATGCAGTGATGCCAGTTGTTACAAGTGTTAATTGGATTGAAATAATCTGCAAATAGCTGCGTATTACTGAAGCTGAAATATGATTATCAGAATGCAGGTTAGCTGTACTTGTAAAAAAGCAACAGTTCATAATCCCTTGACTTTCTTCATGCTTTTATTTTTGTTGAATTACCTTACGTTGTCAGGAATTTGATTAGGTTCCGAGAGATTGGCTTTCAGACATAGTTTCAATCATTATAACCTGCCTATCGTTTCTTCATGGCGTAATACATTTCCACTGTAGCGCATTTCACCTCGACAGCGCTGATGAACATGCACAAGAAAATTTACCACAGTTTGAAAATAGAATTGGGAACTTTGTGTCATGTTGGCTCAGCCTGCAAAGTCCATATTCCTTGGGTGAATTAAACCATCTGTGAGTGATTTCGCTCGATAAAGTCATTACCTCTCATTATTTGAAACCTTTTATCTTTCCACAACAACTTCTTTTAATGAAACACTTTCAAAAGCAACAATGAAGGCAATAGCATTACCAAACAGAAAAAACGGGGAAATAAAAGATCCAATTTTGATGGAAATGTTAAGTTTTAATGATTTATCCTAAAGGTAAAATGATAGGTGGTAAGGCAGGAAGGTTCAGGGTGACGTCCCGAAGTTTAGGAATCCACCATCGGAAGGATGAACAAGAGAAAGAAACGTGGGAACTAGTTACACTGCCGAGAAAAGGCAATGGAGGAATTTGAAAATTAGATTGAATTTTTTTAAACGAGACGCTGTTCATCATCTCTCTTCATCAGTAGAAGGAGGCAGCGAAGAATCAACACATCGGTGAACTCGATAGATACTTCACTCTTTACCTTATACCTGTACACATCGGTTTTCTCCATCCCAGTTAAGAGGAATAGTTCATTACCGTCTATCCTGTCTATGCCCCTCTTAGTTCTGTTTACCTCAGTTTCCTCAGAACCCAGACCCTCCAGCGTCTTCTCATTACTGAAACTCTCCACCACAGGGAACATCGTGATGAATGTCCTCTGCACCCTCTCTTGTGCGATCGCATCCTCCCCATAGTTAGTAACCAGAACAGAATACAGCACTCTATCTTTGACCCTATAAAAGTAGAATTGTCTCATAGACTCGCTGTTCTTATATTCTGAGCCCTGCCTAACGAGCGCACGTATCTCATGCCTCCGTCTCCGCTCTATCTGCCAGTGATTCTACTTTTAGAGATCCTTGTAGGTACTCAAAGCTTCTGTCCGTCATATTCCCTGGGGCCCGACTGTGCAATATGTATGATTTAGCATTATTAGTCCTCCAATAAATGCCTCGAATCACATTTATTAGGATTTGTTGTCGCTCTGCCCCTCATCCCAAATGATCACTATCGTCCTGTACCCGAGATTCCCTTATGACATCCCTGGGTACTTTCTTCGATTGAGGGTAAATTAATTCAGTCAAAAAATATTACACGCGGGAAAATGAATTAAAGCAACACCATACACACAGGGGGCATTGGAAGGACGAGTTCTTGTCGATGAATGCGATGGATGCTCGTCATCAATTAATGTTTAAAACAGGCACAACGGACCTATTTCAACCGAAATCATTAAAGGATATATAATTGGGTCTAAAAGCGGCTAGGCTTGCTGTTCTGGATACTCTTGACTGTATGTGGTTGTTTTAAAATCTAATTCGCTTTAAAGTGTTCGCTACTTTCAAATCGGGAAATACTGAGCATTTTCCAGTGGGGTGCGTTCATGGAAGTCTGAAGAACTACCGTAACAAAACGACACTCAAGAGACAGTAGGTACTGTCACCTGGAGCAATAAAAAGCATCACGTTGAAGTCACGTGGTCAGGTAGCATCAGTGGGGGAAGAAGAGCGATGTCATTTCAGTATCAGCATCCTA
The DNA here is from genome assembly GCF_048418815.1 of Hemitrygon akajei. Taxonomy (NCBI): domain Eukaryota; kingdom Metazoa; phylum Chordata; class Chondrichthyes; order Myliobatiformes; family Dasyatidae; genus Hemitrygon; species Hemitrygon akajei. The sequence goes on along the minus strand of NC_133124.1, from coordinate 109,395,612 downwards.
CGAATGGAAGCCCACTCCCACCCTGCCCTAATAGATTCGGGTTTCCACATGCGGTGAGAGGGTGAAGTGGCGGGAGCTGCGTGGGTTGTTGATGTCTAAGATTTCCTGTCACAGAACTGGAACCAAGGTCGGAAATGAACGGCATTCTACACAGGAATTGGGGCAGTAGCTGAGCGCAGGGCTGAACGAACTAGAGAGTTTAACTTTAATGCAGCGATTCGGTTCCTTTGACTACACAAACAATGTAGTCCAATTGTCTTGCGCAGTGGTGACTTCAGTACGAGTTTCGGAACAGAAAGTATTTAAAACCATGTGACTAGAAGCCGGCGGGTAATTAGCAGCTGTTTCGGTTGCCGTTGTACGATCATGCAGAACAAAATTAGTTCATCAGCAGTTACCGATTAAAAAAAGAAATGATTAAAAACGAGGTCCGCTTTTAATCACGGTTTGTATTCTGTTCGTTATCTCCCTCGACCGCATGAAGTTGAGTTGAAAGTGATGTATGGGTGGACTGAGGGATTTCTCCGCCGTTGGGTACAGATCTCCGCAGTCGGCCAGCTGTTAGTCGCCACGAGGTGGTTGTGGGGATGCGATGCAACAGCGCTGAGGGAGACGCGTCGTCATCTCGACGAATAGTAAAAAGGATGGAAGGGCAGGGTGGCCTGTTTCTTTTGCCACTTCTTAACCCCCACCACCTGTTCATATTCTACACCTTCACAGTATGGTCCGGGTTAATTTTGACCTGGCCCAAGAATCCCCTCATAACAAGTGTCTACACCAAATTTTGAACCACGGATCTGAACGTATAAACAGCCTATCTGACATTAATAAATTGGTGATTAATCCTTAATTAATGTTTCAGAGATCTAAAATCCATTTCAATAGATAAGGGTCAAATCTGACCCGAAACAGCCTCAATGTACAAAAATTTGTAGCACCTGTAAAAAAGTATAAAAAATTCAAAATTTTTTTAATTTCTGCACATTTTGGGTCACATTAGGAAAAGTCATCAAATTTCGGGTAAAAATGATATTTAGGATATTTTTACTGCTGTCAAGTGTCAAAATGGGTCAAATTTGACCCGAACAGTATGTAAGGATTAAGTTCTGCTGCATATCTCCGCCCCTGGCACCCAGCTCCTGCAACGAAACGGGGCGCGGGATGGGTTAGCTTATGTGGCCTACTACAAGAAATGGCATACTCGACCGTGGCTTTGTTCACCGGGTTCCTTCACCAAATCCTTGTCACAACTGTTCGATAGCAGCTCTCAGCGAAAAGGACAGAGTGAAAGGATGTGGAGGCCTTTCGAAGGCTTCTTTCATTCGTTAAGTTTCAAATAATGTTTTTATCGGATTATTTTAATATTGGAATTTAAGTATACATCCGATCGTGTGTACTAAACAAACAGATGCCAATCATACTTCCTTTACTGAAAGCCAGTATCCCTACTGGGGCATTAGCCGCCGACAGCAGCTCGCCAGAGATCTCAGTCCAGGGCCAGTCTTTCAAGTTTTCCCAAAGTGTAGCCTGTTCTCTTGGCCTGTCCTTCCTCTCCCAGGGAGCTTCTTTTGGCGTTTCCGTAGTTCTGAGGTTTTACGCGATGGGGTTGCTAACCCCACGCCCACCCATCCTCCTTTCGCAGCCGAGCTTCTGTCCGTCCGTGGCGGAGTTAGATCCCGATCATACATTAGCGTTATTGGGATACCAGCACCAGCTATACTGTAATGATTGAAATAATAAATTTAAATAATTAATTTAACTGTTTGCACTATATTCTTTCGCTAACAGTTTGGGATCCGGGTGTCCTTGTCGAGATCGCCATTTATTGCCAACTCCGCTATACCTGAGAAGACATAACAGTGGCCAGAGGAGCAGGTGACGGGTTGGAGATCCTACTCGCAGCCTGACATCCCAAAGCATTTCTACCATCTGCGAGGCACATGATAGAGAGTAATACAGAAGGTGGAGATAAGCTACCTCTTCGGACGCTGCAACCCTTCTTGTGAAGGTGCGCTCTCAGTGCTGTGAAGGGGCACCAAGGTTTCGATTCACTGATAACTGAGGATCGGTGATGCATAGTATGTTCTATTTCTGGACAAATATAAACGCGAACAAAATCATTTATGTTTCCTGCACCGTTCCATTCTGTAGCAGTAGCCTAGCAGGGTGCATTTTGTAGATTTCTGCAACCACAGTGAGCCTTTGGGCGTTTGAAGTTACGGGTGGTAAATAGTTGCGAGTGAAAAGCAAACCTTTATCCTGGAGACTGAGAAATGTTGACTCTATTTATCGTAACACGAGGAATTCTGCAAATGGTGGAAGTCTAAAGCAACACACCCAAACTGCTGGAGGAACTCGGCAGGTCAGATAGCATCCATAGAAATGGATAAACTGTTGGCGTTTCCGGCTGAAACCCTTCTTCACGATTGGAAAGGAAGGGGGAAGACAACAGAATGAAAAGGTGGGGGAGGGTGAAGTTTAGCTAGAATGTGATAGGTGAAGCCATGTGGGTAGGAAAGGTAAATTGCGGGCGAAGGATCAATTTTATAGGAGAGTAGAGTGGACGATAGGAGACAAGAAAGGAGGCGGGGACACAGGGTGAGGGGAAAGGCAGGAAGAAGAGGACGGAATGAGAAATGGAAGAAGAGGGGAGGGGTAGATTTTTTTTACTGGAAGAAGACATCAATATTTATGCCGGCAGGTTGGAGTCTTCCCGTACGGAATATAGGGTGGTGTTCCTCCACCCTGAGGGTGTCCTCATCGAGGCACAAAAGGAACCTATGAGCTAACATGACAGAACTGCAGTGGGAATGAGAATTAAATTGTTTGGCCACCGGGAAGTGCCGCTTTTGTCCAATGGAGTGCTGGTGATAGACAAAGTGGTCCCCCAATTTATGACATATCGGGGGCCGCATCGGGGGCACTGGACACAATAGATGATCCCAGCAGATTCGCAGGTGAATTGTTGCCTCATCTGTAAGGACCGAATCGAGAACTTTACACAGTTTATCGAAAAGACAGGCAGGTGGAAATATAAGGGTGGGTGGCTCTTTCGTAAGTCCTGAAATCGAATAACCAAGAAGATGTAGAATCGTGTAGGTAAAGCTAAGATATTACAAGGGAGTTACAGTATAGGGCAGCTCGTGGTTGAGCCCACGAGGAGATCGGCTATTCCATATTGGGCTTGGTGCTATGAACCGCAATTGATTAGTGAGCTTAGGGTAAAGGAACTCTTAGGAGACAGCGGTCATAATTTGATAGACTTCATCTTACAATCTGAGTGGGAGAACCCAAAGTCAGACGTATCAGAATTACATTGGAGTAAAGGGAATTAAAGAGGCTCGAGAGAGGAGCTGACCAAGAGGACACAAGCAGGGATGGTGGAAGAACAGCAACGACTAGAATTTCTGAGAGCATTTCAAAAGGCGCAAGGTAGGAAGAATAAGTATTCTAACGACAAGATGACACAACTGTGGCTGACAAGAGACATCAAAGCCAACATAAAAGCTAAAGAGAAAGAATATAAAAGCAAATGAGAGGGCATGTAATAGAGCAAAGATTTGTGGGAAGTTTGGTAATTGAGAAGCTTTTAAAGTCCTAACAGATAGTAACTAAAAAAAATCATAAAGATGGAATACGAAGGTACGCTAAACTATAATATTAAAAAGGATACTTAAAGTTTCTTCAGAGAAGTAAAGGGTAAACGAGAGTCGGAAATACATGTTGGACTGCTGGAAATTTATGCTAGAGGGGTAGTAATGGGATGCAAAGAAATGGAAGGTGAATCAATAAAGTATTTTCCACCGGTCTTTACTATGGAAGACATTAACAGTGTGCTAGAAGTTCAAGACTGTCATGGGGCAGAAGTGACCGAAGTTGACATGCTTAGGAAACTGAAAGGACTGACGTTAGATAAATCAGCTGGACCAGATTGTCTACACTCCAGGGTTCTGAAAGAGGTGGCTGAAGTCATTGTGGAAGCATTAGAAATGACCTTTCAATAATCAATAGATTCTGTTATGATTCTGGAGGACTGGAACATTGCTAATGTCAATCCACTCTTCACATGGGAGAGAAGCAGAAGAAAGGAAAATATAGCCCAGTTAGTCTGACCTCAGTGGTTGGGAAGTTGTTGGATTCAATTGTTAATGATGTGCTTTCGGGGTAATTGGAGGCACGTAATAAAATAGTCCGAAGTAAGATTGGTTTATTAAGGGAAAATCTCGCCTGGTAAAGCTGTTAGAAAGCCTTAAAGTAATAATAAGCAGATTAGACAAAAGAGAATCAATGGATGTTGTGTACTTGTTCTTTCAAAAACCTTTGACAAAGTGCTGCACATCATGCTGCTTAACTAGTTAAGCAGATACGGGACAGATACTGGCATCGACAGAGTTTTGGCTGATTGGCAGGAGGCATAGAGTGGGAATAAAGGGAATTCTTTCTGATCGGCTGCCAGTGACTAGCAGTGTTTCATAAGGGCCTGTGTTGGGACCACTTCTTTTTACGTTCTATGTCAATGATTTCAATGACGGCATAGTAGCCACGTTTCTGGATGATAGGAAGATAGATGGAGGAACAGGTAGTAATGAGGAAGCAGGAAAACTGCAGAAGGACTTAGAGAGATGAGAAGAATGGCAAAAAATTGGCAGATGGAATTCAGTGTCAGGGAAATGTACAGTCATGAACTTTGGTAGAAGCAATCAAAGCATGGACTATTTTCGAAATGGAAAGAAAATTCAAAATTCCGAGTTGCAAAAGGACTTGGGCGTCCTCGTGCAGGATTCCCTAAAGGGTAACTCGCAAGTTGAGTCCGTGGCGAGGAGGGCAAATATAGTGTTAGCTTTCATTTCAAGGGGACTAGAATATAAAAACAAGGATGTAATGTTGAGGCTTTATAAGGCACTGGTAAGGCCTCATTTGGAGTATTGAGAGCAGTTTTGGGCTCCTTATCTAAGAAAAGATGTGCTGACATTGGAGGGGTTTAGATGAGGTTCGCGAGGATGATTTTGGGAATGAATGGTTACCATCCGAGGACTGATTGATGGCTTTGTGCCCGTGTTCCCTGGAATTCAGATAAATGAGGAGAACCCATGAAAACCTATCAAAGGTTGAGTGGCCTCTACAGAGTGGATGTGGAGAGGATGCTTCCTATTGTGGGGGCGCGAATCTAAGACCAAAGGGCACAGAATGAAGAGCACCCATTTAGAATGGAGATGATGACGAATTAATTTTGCTGGAGAGGGATGAGTCTGTGGAATTCATTGGCATATGTGGCTGTGGAGTCCAAGTCATTGTTCTGAGGTTGATAAATTCTTGATTTGTCAAGGCATGAAGGGTTTCGGGGGAGAAGGCTGGAGATTGGGCTGAGAGGGAGATGGAGCAGACTCGAAGGGTTAAGTGGCCTAATTTTTGTCCTATATGTTATGATCTTATGGATTCAATACAGGTGAGGTAGAAGGTGAATGGGCAGGTGTTGTACTTTGGCTGCTTGCAGGGGTAAATGCAGGGAGGGCCAAATGGACAAGAGGACCACAAAAGGAACGATTGCTGTGGAAAGCGGAGACTGCTGGGGGGAGGGTGTAGAAGAGGTAAAGGTATGTTTAGTGGTGGATTCCTTTGGAGATAGCAGAAGTTGTGAAGAATAATGTGTTGGAAGCGAAAGCCCATCCGGCGTAGGTGAGAACAAGAGGGACATTATCACATGTTTAGGCGACGGGAAGACCTGGTAAGCACGGTGGTTCGGGAAATTGTGCAAATGTGGATGCCTGCAGCGTCGATGGTGGGGGCAGGGAAGCCACATATCTCAGCTTAAAATGCGTACTGTTTTTTTTTCCCAGAGATGTTGCCTGACCTGCTGAGTTTCCAGCATTTTGCGTGCTTTGCTTCTGTTTATCTTCAATGACCAGGGTAATATTTTTGATTTAAAGCAGAGCCTCCCAGTTCCTAGTGTTGGATTAGACTATGCAATTGTTATTTCTTTGCAGTTTAACTTTTACATGCCTGCTAGTATTTTATATAATTACCTGTGTATGCAATTGTGCAGTGTCTCCCCTAGTGGTTACAGTTCTTTGTATTATTTTGGAATCATATTGGCTCATCATCTTCTTGCCCTTCTCTTTCTTCATTATTGTTAGACTTTTGCAACGCTCCATTTTCAATTCCTTTATTCTCTTGGAACTTAAGGTAACGATCATGGAGCCACGCATTTTATATTCCATTCTTGACTTCTGAAAGAACCTTGGATCAAAATAATCAGGATCCAACACTGCTGTCTCTCCACCAATAGTGACCATTTTAAGGCTGTGCGTTTTTTTGACATTCAATGAAGGAGAAGTAAGAGAAAAGAGAAGTCACGAACAGTGATCCTAGTAAATAAGGACGTTAGAACTTCAGAAATGGGAGAAGGAGTAGTCCGTCTAACCCTGCTGCAGTAATCGATGAAACCATAACTCAGCTCCACCTATCTGTCTTTTCTAACCTCAAATCCTCGACTAATCAAAACTCTGTCTATGTATTAGCTATACTTAATGAGGTAGCATCTACTGCCTTCCTAGACAAAGAATTCCACAGCAGACTCTCTCTTCTCATAGGCTAATCCCTCCCCCCACACCATCTTCAGAATTAACCGAGTAACCCGCTTCTGTATCGCCTACAAAGCGAGTATATATTTTCTACAGTACGAGATCCAAACTACAGGCAGTACTCCAGATATATCCTCGCCAGTACCCGTACAGTTGCTGTCCTCTATCCATGCTAGTACATGACCCCCAACTCCATGCATCCATCTATAGTTAAATCTGTTAAAGAAACATAGAAACCCTACAGCATAATACAGGCCCTTCGGCCCACAAAGCTTTACCGAACATGTACTTACTTTCGAAATTACTTAGGGTTACCCATAGCCCTCTATTTTTCTAAGTTCCATGTATCTATCCAGGAGTCTCTTAAAAAGACCCTATCGTATCCACCGCCATCACCGTCGCCGGCAGCCCATTCCACGCACTCACCACTCTCTGCGTAAAAAAACTTAACCCGACATCTCCTCTGTACCTGCTTCCAAGCACCTTAAAACTGTGCCCTCTCGGGATAGCCATTTCAGCCCTGGAAAAAGCCTCTAAGACTCTGACTATCCACATGATCAATGCCCTTCATCATCTTTTACACTATCTGGTGACCTCTCATCCTCCGTCGTTCCAAGGAGAAAAGGCCGAATTCACTCAACCTATTCTCATAAGGCATGCTCCCCAATCCAGGCAAAATCCTTGTGAATCTCCTCTGCACCCTTTCTATGGTTTCCACATCCTTCCTGTAGTGAGGCGACCAGAACTGAGCACAGTACTCCAGGTGGGGTCCAACCATGGTCCTGTACAGCTACAACATTATCTCTCAGCTCCTAAACTCAATCCCACGATTGATGAAGGCCATGCACCGTATGCCTTCTTAACCACAGAGTCAACCTGCATAGCAGCTTTGAATCCCCTATGGACTCTGACCACAAGATCCTTCTAATCCTCCACACTGCCAAGAGTCTTATCATTAATACTATATTCTGCCATCATATTTGACCTACCAAAATTAACCACCTCACACTTATCTTGGTTGAACTCCATCTGCCACTTCTCAGCCCAGTTTTGCATCCCATCGATGTCTCACTGTAACGTCTGACAGCCCTCCACACTACCCACAACACCCCCAACCTTTGTGTCATCAGCAGATCTACTAACCCATCCCGCCACTTCCTCATCCAGGTCATTTATAAAAATCACGATGAGTAAGGGCACCAGAACAGATCCCTGAGGCACACCATTGGTTACCGACCTCCATGCAGAATGTAACCAGTCTACAACTACTCTTTGCCTTCTGTTGCCAAGCCAGCTCTGGATCCACAAAGCAAAGTCTCCTTGGATCCCATGCCTCCTTACTTTCTCAATAAGCTTTGCATGGGGTATCTTATCAAATGCTTTGCTGAAATCCATATACACCACATCTACTGCTCTAGCTTCATCCATGTATTTAGTCACAACTTCAAAAAATTCAATCAGGCTCGTAAGGCACGATCTGCCTTTGACAAAGCCATGCTGACTATTCCTAATCATATTTTGTTTCTCCAAATGTTCATGAATCCTGTCTCTCAGGACCTTTTCCATTAACTTACCAAACACTGAAGTAGGTCTCACTGGTCTATAATTTCTCGGCTATCTCTACTCCCTTTCTTGAATAAGGGGACAACATCTGCAACCCTCCAATCATCTGGAACCTCTCCCATTCTCATTGATGATGCAAAGATAATCGCCAGAGGCTCAGCAATCTCTCGCGTGCCTCCCACAGTAGCCTGTGGTACATCTCATCTGGTCCAGTGACTTATCCAACTTGATGCTTTCTAAGAGCTCCAGCACATCCTTTATCTTAATATCTATATGCTCAAGCTTTTCAGTCCGCTGTAAGTCAACCCTACAATCGCCAAGATCCTTTTCCTTGGTGAATACTGAAGCAAAGTATTCATTAAGTAATTCTGATGTCTCCTCCGGTTCCATACATATTTTTTCACTGTCACACTTGATTGGTCCTATTCTCTCACGTCTTATCCTCTTGCTCTTTACATACTTGTAGAATGACTTTGGGTTTTCCTTAATACTATCCGCCAAGATCTTCTCATGGCCATGTCTTTCTCTCCTAATTTCATTCTTAAGATCCTTTTTGCTAGCCTTATAATTTCAAGATCTCTATCATTACCTTTTGTAAGCCTTTCTTTTCTTTTTGACTAGATTTACAACAGCTTTTGTACACCACGGTTCCTGTACCCTACTATCCTTTCCCTGTCTCATTGGAACGTACCTATGAAGAAATCCACACAAATATCCCCTGAACATTTGCCAGATTTCTACCGTACATTTCCCTGAGAACATACGTTTCCAGTTTATGCTTCCAAGTTCCTGCCTGATACCCTCATATTTCCCCTTACTCCTATTAAGTGCTCTCCTAACTTGTCTGTTCCTATCCCTCTCCAATGCTATGGTAAAGGAGATAGAATTGTGATCACTATCTCCAAAATGCTCCCCCACTGAGAGATCTGACACCTGACCAGGTTCATTTCCCAATACCAGATCAAGTTCAGCCTCTCCTCTTGTAGGCTTATCTACATATTGTGTCAAGAAACCTTCCTGAACACGCCTAACAAAATCCACCCCATCTAAACCCCTTGGTCTAAGGAGATACCAATCAATATTTGGGAAATTAAAATCTCCCACCACAGCAACTCTGTTATTACTACTCCTTTCCAAAATCTGTCTCCCTATCTGCTCCTCGATGTCCCTGTTACTATTGGGTCGTCTAAAAAAACACCCAGTAGAGTTATTGACCCCTTCCTGTTCCTAACTTCCACCCATAGAGACTCCGTTTACAATTCTTCCATAACTTCTTCCTTTTCTGCAACCGGGACACTATCTCTGATTAGCAGTGCCACGCCCCACCTCTTTTACCTCCTCCCCCCGTCCTGTCTGAAACATCTAAAGCTTGTCACCATTCCTGCCCCTGAGCCATCCAAATCTCTGTAACGGCCACAACATCATAACTCCAAGTACTGATCTACGCTCTAAGCTCATCCTTTTTAATCATAATACTCCTTGCATTAAAATAGACACATCTCAAACCATCGGTTTGAGCGCGTCCCTTCTCTATCACCTGCCTATCCTCCCTCTCGCACTGTCTATAAGCTTTTTCTATTTGTGAGCCAACCGCCTCTTCCTCCGTCTCTTCAGTTCGGTTCCCACCCCCAGCAATTCTAGTTTAAACTCACCCCAATAGCTGTAGCAAACCTCCCCGCCAGGATATTGGTCCCCCTTGGATTCAAGTGCAACCTGCCCTTTTTTCTACAGGTCACACCTGCCCGGAAAAAGGTTCCAATGGTCCAGAAATCTGAATCCCTGTCCCATGTTCCACTTCCTCAGCCACACATTCATCCTCCACCTCATCTATTCCTATATTCACTGTCACGTGGCACAGACAGTAATCCCGAGATTACTACCTTTGAGGTACTGCTTCTCAACTTCCTTCCTAACTCCCTGTAGTCTGTTTTCAGGACCCCCTCCCTTTTTCTACCTATGTCGTTGGTACCAATATGTACCACGACCTCTGGTTGTTCTCCTTCCCACTTCAGGATATCTTGGACGCGATCAGAAACATCCATGCACCCTGACAACCTGGGAGGCAAACTACCATCCATTTTTCTTTCTTGCGTCCACAGAATCGCCTGTCTGACCCCCCTAACTATAGAGTCTCCTATCACTGCTGCCATCCTCTTCCTTTCCCTACCCTTCTGAGCCACAGGGCCAGAGGTGCGGCCACTGTTGCTTCTCCTAGGTAGGCCGTCTGTCCCAACAGTACTCAAGCAGGAGTACCTATTGTTGAGGGGGACAGCCACAGGGTACTCTCTAACATCTGACTCTTGGCCTTCCCTCTCCTGACTGTTACCCAGTTATCTGTCTTCTGAGACCCCGGTGGAACGACTTACATATAGCTCCTATCTAACACCTCCTCATCCTTTCTGACCAGAAGAAGGTCATCGAGCTGTAGCTCCAGTTCCCCAACGCTGTCATTAAGGAGCTGCAGCTCGATGCACCTGGCGCAGATGTGGCCGTTCGGGAGGCTGGGAGTCTCCAGGATTTCCCACATCTGACACCGAGAACAGAAAACCGGCCTCACACACATACTTCCTGTCTGTATTCTACACAAGTAACGTCGACGCCCCGTGAGCCAAAGCCCTCCTACTCTGTCTCCCTCTATTCTGTCGCCCGCTCCTCTGATGCCTGCTTTATACAGCTGTCTCCTTTAAACTCATTTCGCTTTTATGAGGCACCTTATCGAACACTTTACGTAAATCCAGCAATACAACATCCGCCTATTCCCCTCTATCTCCTGCGCTCGTTATATTCGCAAAAAAACTCAGGTAAGTTTGCCAGCAGGATCTGCCTTCCTGAATCCATGCTTTGTCTGCGCGATGGATCAACTTAAGGGAAATAAAGTCTTGTCTGGCTTCCAGCCGGGTACAGTTATCGATTATAACCGACGTTTCGATGACGAACTCTTCTATCTTCATCATGGAAAATGGCAGACTGGTCGTCATAACTTCGGTTAATATCGAAACTTGTACTCGACTGGGAGCCCGGGAATAGATTATTCGTCATAAACTCTGGGAAACACTGCTCCTTTTCACCTTAGGGGAAGTTTATCAGAGGGAGAGTACAAAGTGTACAACACATCCCCAGACTTTCCAGGTGTTTCACAGCAGTGGTCTCAAGTTCAACCAGACGGCAGACCTAGCATGTGGGTGGAAAGGCGGGTGTAGTGGGTCTGGTAGCGGAGAGGTTTATTTGGACAGTAAGGTGATGATGCCAGGGTCCACAGAGCGGAGGGTCAGCCACCTATGAAATAAAGGAGATTTTGGTGCAGTAATTTCAACCGGCTTTAGTCGATAGGACTAGTTAGGGGGAAAGAACGCTGTTTGTGTTAAATCTTCACGTAAAATAATTCACAGGGAACAAGGGATCCGTGGTTTTATTGAAACAACCACTGCAATAATCACCAACTAATGCATTTCGTCCTTTCACTCATCAATGCTTGCGGATTCTTGCTGTGAGCCAGTTGGAAACAGCTGCCTTGCTTTCCAACGGTCACCCAAGGAACTCAGCTGGGCCGGGCAACATCTGCGTGGGAGGGAACTGTCGCCGTTTCAGCTTGAAACCCTGCATCAAGAGGCCTGTTGACTCTTGACTGTTCATTTCCCTCCATCGATGCTTCCTGGCCAGCTGAGTTCCACTGCGTTGATTAAGATACTACCCGCTTTTTGCAGCAGCGTTTAGAACCGAAAAGGAACTCGTTCTCCGTGCACTGAGATATTTCAGCCAATCGCAGTCGCTCGAAAGCTGACACAACTGGTGAAGACAACGAGGAGCGGAAACCCGCTTCATTTCCCCGAGCGAGCCATTTTATCTTGTCCATTTCGCCAAGCGCCAGAGTTTGGCCATGGGAGTGGGGAGTGCGGCGCTGTCGGTGTTCCTGGCATGCTTCTGTGAGTACTTTCCGTTTGGTTCATTTTAAGGTTCATGTTTTCTCCGAGCCTCAAAGTAACTGTGATCTTCATTAAACAGGTGGCTGCCTTTCCCAGTCTGTGTTCCAGTCCAAGATATCCGTCACCAGAGACGTAGGCAAGACGGCTCGCTTTCGCTGCAACATTAACACGGACGACTTTAGCAACACTTCAGTACATTGGTACCGAGACGTCAGGAGCCTCGGCTTACACCGCATCCTGTATGTCCAAACCAACTCAGGAACAGTTCGGGACAAGGGTTCAACAGACAGATTCGTTGCCGAAAATTTGGAAAAGGATAAGGCAAGCGTGCTGGACATAAGGGACATCGAGAAAAGGGACGCGGGGGTTTACTACTGTGCGATCTGGGACAGCACGGCGAAGCGGCACCACAGGAGCCCAGAACAAATACCCTGTGCCCAGGCGAGAGTGACTCCAGGTCGCGGCAGATTAAAGCAGCAGATCCGCTTCGACCCGAACAGGCTTAATGACGCCTGGACACATGATCAGCGCTGCGGCTACTGGGTCCAGGCGCAGCGGGAGTAAGGGAGACCGGAGACACAGAAAGTGCAGACTCTAGTATCTGGAGCGACAAACTATCTACAAGAGGAACTCAGCAGGCTGAGCAGCATCTGTGGCCGAAATGCAGTGGGTCAAAACATTGCCTCAAGACTCATTCCCTCTCCCTCTGTTCCTCCAGCAGATTATTTGGTCCTGGGAGAAACACTGAGATGTACTTCGCTGGGAACACCTGCTCGGCGCTTGTGGTTGCCCGCACTTTCGTTTACGAAACTCTCTACACCTTGCTTTCAATTGTTCCAAGAGCATCAGAAATCCCTGGGCTGAAGATGCCCCTCACAAAGAGTGAATTAATTGACTAAAACCACGGGAGAAAACCTATCGCAGCACCTCACCTACATTTAGATTGCACAAGAAGGTTGAAGTTCCCTGATCAGCTTTGAGAACTGTTTGCATAGAATTGTGTCGGATGGCAGTTAGCAGGGCAGGCAGCCTCTGTGGAGCAAGATTCAACTGGAGGGCAGAGCAAAGAGAATATCTCTGGGGGTGAAGTCGAGGTTGCATGGTGATGAGGTTATCTCGCACATCTCGCGCCAGCACCAGTTGAAAGACGCGGTTTCTTACAACTCCGATGTGTCCTTCGCTGTTTTCGTCGTGATCTGCCTCTCTAATCTCCATCTTTAATTTTAAACTAAATGTGCTTGTCAACACATGCACATGTATCCCCCTGCCCCACCTTATGAGATGAGGGAGTAGTTTGTTACACAGCATGTGGTTGCATCTGGGACCTAAAGCTTGTGGGTGTGACGAAGGCAGGTTCTCCTGTGGCTTCAATAATAATGGGATAAATAAATGCAGGCGAAAAATGAAAAAAAAAGCATGGGGCAGGAAGTGCAATTAGCTAAATGTTCTGGTGGAGAATTGGCATTGACACTGACACTTTACGTTGAATGCCCCCTCTCTGTAATTCTTCTATAACACTACCAGAGGCATTCCCTTTGCTTGATCTACTCACAACTTTCCCATTGTTCCCATTGAAAGATCTTTAACTTGAAACATTAACAGCTTCTCATGCCATAGTTGTCACCTGACCTGATGACTCTCTCTCTCTCTCTCTCTCTCTCTCTCTCTCTCTCTCCCCCTCCCTCCCCTCCCCCCCCCCCATTAATTTTTAGACTCCTTTATCTGTACTGAGGGGTAATTTACAGTGTCCACATTACTCACTGGTATGGCTTTAGGCTGTGAGGGAAATCCACTTACCCAGAGGGAAACAACACAGTTACAGGGAGAATATGCTAAATCCACACAGACTGGAGATCAAGGTCGAAACTGAAACTGTGAAGCAGCTATACTATCTGCTACATAGCCTAAAAATGATTCTCTAATTTTGGTACATATAGTACAATTCACATTCAGCTTTCGTCTTAACTAATTGACAAAATAAAACAATGATTGAAGTTTGCTATGTTCAGTTTAGCTGATAGATGGCACTCCATAATCATTATTTCAATGTTTCTTTCTCCAGAACTGCCCTGCACCAGTCATTATTTGTATTTTTTACTTCATTCAGAAGTTAGTTGTAATAAGTATGACTTTTTTCAGCACAGACCAGAAGCATTTAATGGCTAAAGGTGAGTACTATGTGGTTTACAGGTTGCCATCTACCCACCCTCAACCGTCTGGGAGCTTTCCATGGTCCCATCAATTTTAAATTCAGCTCTTCTGCTAATTCAGTTCTGTATTAATACAGTCCAGAACTTCACAATTAACTCTGACTCAGCATCACCAACTCAGTGCATTTCCATCACTTTCATCTTTCACTGTCTTCATGTCTTTAGATTTCCTCTATGATTCCCTGACAGAAAGTCCCGTGACTCCAACATTCGCTGAGTCTACTCCCTGCTTCTACCAGTGCAGCTTTTGACTCCCCCCTTCCTTCTCCTGTCTCACATTATTTGGTGGCAGTTCCTGCAGTAAGTAATTGCTGCAGGCTGATGGTGTTTCAGCTAAATGGCTGATAGTATGCATGTTACCCACTGGGCTCTGCTCAACTGACTGTAATATGAAAAACACCAATCATTGTTTAGTATCATCTGGCTGCTGCAGTTGCAATTTAAATCAAAGATCTACGTTCAGGCCTGGGACCACTAACATCCGACCTGGTCTGGAAATATAAATAAACTGCTGTCACACTGTGAAAGAAGTGACTTCTCAAAACAAGTCAAGTGATTTTTTTAATGCAGTTTCTGAAAATCTGAAACAAAATCTGGAAATGCTGAAAATACCTTCGGAGAGAAACAGTCAATGTTCAATGCAAGATTTCACATGGACATAAGAGCCCAACGAAATATGATTCCTTTTCACTTACACAAAAAAAAACACAATCAAAGCTCTTAAACTTGTAACATTAGTACCAGAGTTCACCAGAGCCTGACTTTAGATTGTAGTAGGCATGTGTTCCTGTTGAATGCTAGTTTGGGGTAACAAATAGAATATAAGTTGAAAATTAGGCTTTTGGATGGGAGTGTATGTTTTCAGCATGGATGTTTCAAATATTGTGCAAAGGTCCAATTAACTTAATGTGGTCTGCCAGAGTCGTGGCATATATAACACATTGCCAAAAACATGCAACTAAAGGCTGTTCAGTGCAGATATAGCCTCAACTATTCAGAAAGAAAATTACACACGTTAAAGGTGATTATGGAATCATACATGCTGGGCATTAGATCCAATCTACACATGCCCAGTGCCATTGGTTGGAAGAGATTAAATTGAAAGCAACTGTCAGTGTTGTTGTTGTTGCTGTTGCTTGTGTTCAACTGAATATGGTGGGCATGCCATGTTGGCTGAGGGATGTGTGGCAACTTCTGCGGGCGGCCCCAGTACATCCTTAAATTTTGTGAATGGTTAACGCAAACAACAGGTGTCACTGTATGTTTTGCTGTACATGTGATAAAGAAATGAATCTGAATTTGAATGCTAATTGTTTTAATGGTAGAAATATTCAAGGATGGGTCACTACAGGCATGATTAGACTCAAAAATATCTAAATAAAACCTACTAAAATAGCCAAATGTTCACATGGCATTAACATTATATCATGGTTGCTGGGAAGTACTCAGTACCTGAGTATTTTTTCTTCTAATCTAGTATAGCAAAATAGGGATTGAGTTTGGAATAATACTTGGAAAATGTCAGAAAAAAACTTATGATAGTCTTTCGTGCACTTGCTGCTGGATATTATAATCTTTTGGAAAAATAAACTTTAGAATGTGATTTGTCTCAGTCTGACTCGAAGCAACAATGGTTTAGGAAGGATGCTGACTTGCCAATACAAGAGTATTATCAGAAGCAGAGGCAAGAAATGCAGAAATTGGTGATAATCGAGGGCCAAGGATTAACTTTATTCACCATATACATTTGCATGTATTAGGAATTTGCTGTTGGTCGAAGTACAACATGCAACAAAAAACAACAACATTTAATAATTACAAAAAATAAAGCTAGAGGTTAAAAGACGAATATGGAATAAACTGTGCACAAATACATAGTGTACATACCAACATTCATCTACGATGTAAGCATCATTATAAAATGTGGCTTAAAGCATCTACAGTGCAGTGCAGTGATTGGCTATGTACAATGGTTGATCTGATTAACAGCCTGGAGGAAGAAACTTTTAAGATGATGTGAAGTCTTTGTCGTTTAGCCCCAGAGCACTATCCATTAGCAAATGTGCTTGTCTGTGGAGGGTTTGAACCCTTTCTATTTTGGACAGGACATGGTGAATATAGAAGTGCCTCCTCAGATGCAAGATATTGATCCTCTCAACCCAATAAATACTGTATCCAGTAGGCTTCAGAGATGATGCTGAGATTACCAAAGTTTATATTTTAAAAGAGGTGTTGAGAAAAGAAGAAACATGTTGATTTTGCAGATGTTGTCACAAAAATGATCTGCCTGGTGTCAGCATCTGGACTTTTACACATGAGCAGAACTCAGTGCTTGAGGAACAGCTTCTTCCCCTTCACCATCAGATTTCTGAATGGATAATGAACCCGTGAACACTGTCTCAGTATTTTCCCTTTTTTTTGCAATAGTTATTTAATTTAGTTTATCTTTTTTATATGTAGTTCTTATTATGTATTTCAATGTACTGCTCCCACAAACCAACACATTTCATGACATATGCCTGTGATAGTAAACCTGATTCTGATTCTCAGATGGATCAATGTGAAATAATTTCCATGGAGATACAGGTCGGGGTTTAATTAATGCAGATGTTGCAGTTCCAATACAAATAGGAGGTGTTGTTCAGCAAAGATCTCCGAACATCAGGGTGTGGAGAATACACAGAAGGACATATTGTGTTTGTACACTGTCATTCTGCAAAGGAAAGGGATATAGGGAGTAAGGGGGCAAAGTTCTGGCAAATGGAATATGGGGAGTTTAAGATCGTGAGGTTCATTAAGAGGAATCAAAAGATAGATCACTGCCTAAATAGAAAGATACTGCAAATGAGATGTTTATGTGTATGTTTTGCAAAATGTTATGAAACAGTGGCATTGCAGAATGTTACTAGACAGCTGAGAAATCAAATTATGTATTAGAAGGGAGGTCTTGTTGCAGTTGTCCAGGGCCACACCTGGAATGCTGTGCATGGTTTTTGCCTCCTTACCAGCAAATGGATATATAGCATTGAAGGACATCCAGAGGGGTTTCACCAGGGCTAATTCCTGGGATGAGAGTTTTATCTTTTTGCAAGCCAGGCATTTTAGGTCTGTTTTCCTTAGAGTTTGGAAAAAATGAGGAGTGACTTTATTGAGGCTAACAAGATAGGACAGATATTGAGAGAGTTTCACTACTGGGGGCAGCCTGCAGTTGTTACCACACAGCTGTTGCCAACGTAGCATGCCCACAATGCTCAGCAGAACACAGTAAAACAGAACACAACAAGCAACAAATCAACAACAGCAACCAAGCTCCATTCCTCCCTCCCATCATGTCCATATACAGTCTTCTAATCCCAAGACACTCCATATGCTTCAGACTCCAGACTCCAGAAGACTCAGAATCAGTCTCGGATACATAGACATTGGCCCTTCAACAACCCAAGTGGACTTGTAGAGATTTACAGGCCCAGGCTCCGACTAATGGGCCTTGACAAGGCATCTGATTCGACCCTTGAGCTTTGATTCTCAGCATTAATATTAGATATAATTAAGTTATAGATAGATTCATATTTCAAAGATCAAGAAATTGTGAGTTATTGGGAACTGGCGCAGAAGGGAAGTTGAGACTAGCAGTAGGGTCAAGCCAATTATTCATTCAACACAGGGGAAGAAGGATAGCTCGAAGATGATAGGTGAAGGCATATTGAAGTTTTCCATGTAAAGAGCCTTTACTTCAGAATGTCTTCATGTCAACTGTCTCCCCTTTTCTTATTCTCTTCTACATACCTGCCTAGCACCTTCCCCTGCTGCCCCCCTTTTGCCCTCTCTCCTTCCTTTCTCTTCAGCCCTTTACCTTTCCCACCCACCTGCCTTCACTTATCACCTTCTAGCAATCCTCCTTCCACCACCCCCACCTTTAAATTCTGGTAGTTCCCTCCTTGCTTTCCAGTCCTGAAGAAGGCTGTCAGCCTGAAATGAGCTCAGGTCATGGATCAACACATCGAATTATGATATTGTAGCCATTAGTGAGACTTGTTTGCAGGAGGTGCAGGACTGGCAGCCCAATATTCTGGATTCCATTGCTGACAGAGTGGAAGGGATTAAAGGGGGAGGGGTGGTCTTACTAGTCCTAGAAAAGTCACAGCAGTGCTCAGTCTGGCGAGAGTGAAGAACTTGTAAAGGGAAGTTTTATGGGTGGAACTGAGGAAGAAGAAAGGTATGAACACGTTAATGCGACCATATTAGTAACCACCCACCAGTCCTCGAGATTTAGATGAACAAATCTCAGGCTGTTGCAAGAAACATAAGGTTGTTAGAGTAGGTGATTTTAACTTTCCATATATTGACTGGGGCTCTCATACTGTAAAAGGACGAGATGGGACAGAGTTTGTCAAATGAGGCCAGGAAAGTTGGGTGAATCAGTACGTAAAAGACCCAATGAGCGATCAAGTCAAGTCAAGTCAACTTTTATTGTCATTTCGACCATAACTGCTGGTACAGTGCATTGTAAAAATGAGACAACGTTTTTCAGGACCATGGTGTTACATGACACAGTACAAAAAACTAGACTGAACTACGTAAAAAAAAATAAAAAAGGATCATGTGATGCTTGATCTTCTTTTAGGAATGAGACAGGGTGGGTGATCGAAGTTTATGTCGGGGAACACTTTGCATCAAGTGATCATAATGCTATTAGTTTCAAAGTAAATATTTGAAAAGATGGGTCTGGTCCGTGGGTCGAGATTCTAAATTGGTGAAAGGCTAATTTTGATGATATCAGAAAGGATCTGGCAAGTGTGAATTTGGACAGGCTGTTTTCTGGTAAAGGAGTTCCAGAAGTTTCTATGGAAGCTTACATAATTCTGTGGCATTCAGAACTGAAATTCTTAAATACAAAGCTCCCATGTGCCTTTCATAAGAGAAGGGTAAGATAACAGTTATAGGGAACTTGATTTTCAAGCGATATGGTGGCCCTGGTAAAGGAAAAAAAGGAGCTGTGTTGCAGGTAGGAGCAGATGAGGGACTTATGGAGTGCAAGACAGGAGAGTTCTTAAGAAATAAACAGAAAAGCTAAAAGAAGGCATGAGGTTGTCTTAGCAGACAGGTTGAAGGTGAGTCTTAAGGGATTACAGATAAGTTAAAAGCAAAAGGATTGCAAGGGACAAAATTGGTCCTCTGGAAAATCAGAACGGTAATCTATGCATGGAGCTAAAAGAGATGGGAGAGAACTTAAATTGATCTTTTTTGCATTTTTCATCTGTATTTACTCGGGAGCTAGACACAAAGTCGATAGAAGTGAGGAAAAGTAGCGGCAAGGTCATGGACCCTATACAGATTACAGAGGAGGAGGTGTTTGCTGTCTTGAGGCAAATTAGGGTCAATAAGTCCCCGGGGTCTGACAGGGTGTTCCTTTGAACCCTGTGAGAGGCAAGTGCAGAAATTTCAGGGGCCCTAGCAGAGATGTTTAGATCATCTTAGTGACTGGCGACTTATCAGAAGATTAGAGGATAGCTAATGTTGTTTCTGCTGTTCAAGAAAGGCTCTAAGAATAAACCAGGAAATTGTAGACTGGCAAGCCTGACATTAGAGGTGGGAAATTTAATGGAAAGCATTCGAAGGACCTGGATAAATGAGCATTTGGATATATAGGCACTGATTTGGCATAGTCAACGTGGCTTTCTGCATGGTAGGTCATGCCTAACAAATCTTGTAGAGGTTTTCAAGGAGGTTACCAGGAAAGTTGATGAAAGTTGATAGAAACATAGAAAACCTACAGCACAATACAAGCCCTTCAGCCCACAAAGTTGTGCCAAACACATCCATTTCTTAGAAATTACTAGGCTTACCTATAGCTTTCTATTTTACTAAGCTTCATGTATCTATCTAAAAGCCTCTTAAAAGACCCTATCGTGTCCGCCTCCTCCACTGCTGGCGGCAGCCCATTCCACGCATTCACCACTCTCTGAGTAAAAACCTTACCCCTGACATCTCCTCTGTACCTACTCACAAGCACCTTAAACCTGTGTCCCCTTGTAACAACCATTTCAGCCCTAGGAAAAAGCCTCTATCTACACGATCAATACCTTTCATCATCTTGTACACCTCTATCAGGTCACCGCTCATCCTCCCTCACTCCAAGGAGAATAGGCCGAGTTCACTCAACCTATTCTCATAAGGAATGCTCCCAATCGAGGCAACATCCCTGTAATTCTCCAATTTCCTGCCTGATAGCCTCATAATTCCCCTTACTCCAATTAACCGCTTTTCTAAGTTGAGCAACACACACAAAATGCTGGTGGAACGCAGCAGGCCAGGCAGCATCTATAGGAAGAAGTACAGTCGATGTTTTGGGCCGAGACCCTTCATCAGGACTAACTGAAAGAACAGATAGTAAGAGATATGAAAGTGGGAAGGAGAGGGAGAAATCCAAAATGATAGGAGAAGACAGGAGGGGGAGGGATAAAGCTAAGAGCTGGAAAGTAGGGATACACAGCTGGAAAAGGGAAAGGATCATGTGACGGGAGGCCTATGGAGAAAGAAAGGGGGAGGGGAGCACCAGAGGGAGATGGAGAACAGGAAAAGAGTGATTGTGAAAGGGGCAGAGAGAGGAAAAAAGGGAGGATAATAAACAAACAAATAAGGGACAGGGTAAGAAGGGTAGGAGGGACATTAATGGAAGTTAGAGAAATCAATGTTCATTCCATCAGGTTGGAGGCTACCCAGCCAGTATACAAGGTGTTTTCCCTCCAACCTGAGTGTGGCTTCATCGTGACAGTAGAGGAAACCATGGATTGACATATCAGAATGGGAATGGGACGTGGAATTAAAATGTGTGGCCACTGGGGGATCCTGCTTTCTCTGGCGGACAGAGGGTAGGTGTTCAGCGAAACGGTCTCCCAGTCTGCGTCGGGTCTCACCAATATATAAAAGGCCGCACCAGGAGCACCGGACGCAGTATACCACACCAGCCATCTCACAGGTGAAGTGTCGCCTCACCTGGAAGGACTGTCTGGGCCCTGAATGGTGGTGAGGGAGGAAGTGAAAGGGCAGGTGTAGCACTGGAGAGGGTTCAAAGGAGATTCACGAAAATGATTCTAGGATTGAATGGCTTGTCATATGAAGAGTTTGGTGGATCTGGGCCTGTATTCACTGGAATTCAGAAGAATGAGGGGTGACCTCATTGAAGCCTACCTCACTGAGACCTATGTTTCCTATGGTGGGAGAGTTTTAAGACCAGAAGATACAGCTTCAGAATAGAGAGGTGACCTTTCAGAATGGAAATGAAGAGGAATTTCTTTAGCCAGAGAGTGGTGAATCTGTGGAATTCTTTGCCACAGGCAGCTGTGGATGCCAAGTCTTTATGTATATTTAAGGAACACATGCAAAATGCTGGTGGAACACAGCAGGCCAGGCAGCATCTATAGGAAGAAGCACTGTCGACGTTTCGGGCAGAGACCCTTCGTCAGGACTGACTGAAATGAAAGATAGTAAGAAATTTGAAAGTAGGAGGGGGAGGGGGAAATGCAAAATGATAGGAGAAGACCACAGGGGGTGGGGTGGGGTGAAGCTAAGAGCTGGAAAGGTGATTGCCAAAAGGGAAGTGATGGGGTGGATGAATGGACAAGGGAGTCACATAGGGAGTGATCCCTGTGGAAAGCAGAAGGGGGGAGGAAAAGATATGCTTGGTAGTGGGATTCCGTTGGAGGTGACGGAAGTTACAGAGAATGATATGTTGGACCCGGAGGCTGGTAGGGTGGTAGGTGATGACAAGGGGAACCCTATCCCGAGTGGGGTGGCGGGCAGATGGGGTGAGGGCAGATGGTGGAAGAAGGAAAGCCCCTTTGTTTAAAAAAGGAAGACATCTCCTTCGCCCTGGAATGAAAACCCTTATCCTGAGAGCAGACCCTTCCCACCAATCTCCCTCCTGGCACTTACCCTTGTAAGAGGAACAAGTGCTACACCTGCCCTTACACTTCTTCCCTCACCACCATTCAGGGCCCCAGACAGTCCTTCCAGGTGAGGCAACACTTCACCTGTGAGTCGGCTAGTGTGGTATACTGCATCTGGTTCTCCCGGTGTGGCCTTTTATATATTGGTGAGACCCGACGTAGACTGGGAGACCGTTTCGCTGAAAACCTATGCTCAGTCCGCCAGAGAAAGCAGGATCTCCCAGTGGCCACACATTTTAATTCCACATCTCTTTCCCATTCTGATATGTCAATCCATGGCCTCCACTATGTCAAGATGAAGCTGCACTCAGGTTGGAGGAACAACACTTTATATACCATCTGGGTAGTCTCCAACTTGATGGTGTGAACATTGACTTCTCTGACTTCCATTGGTGCCCCTCCTCCCCTTCTTACCCCATCCCTGATTTATTCAGTTCCCCCCCTCCCCTTTTTCCCTCTCTCTGCCCATCACTCTGCCTGTTCTCCGTCTCCCTCTGGTGCTCCCCTCCTCCTTTTCTTTCTCCCTAGGCCTCCCGTCCCATGATCCTTTCCCTTCTCCAGCTCTGTATCCCTTTTGCCAATCACCTTTCCAGCTCTTAGCTTCACGCTACCCCCTGCGGTCTTCTCCTATCATTTCGGATTTCCCCCTTCCCCCTACTTTCAAATCTCTTACTATCTATCCTTTCAGTTAGTCCTGATGAAGGGCCTCGGCCTGAAACATCGACAGTCCTTCTTCCTATAGATGCTGCCTGGCCTGCTGTGTGTTGCTTGAATTTCCAGCATCTGCAGATTTCCTCATGTTTGCTTTTCTAACTTGTCTGTTCCTATCTCTCTCCAAAGCTATTGTAAAGGAGATAGAATTGTGATCACTATCTCCAAAATGCTCTCCCACTGAGAGATCTGACACCTGACCAGGTTAATTTCCCAATACCAAATCAAGTACAGCCTCTCCTCTTGTAGGCTTACCTACGTACTGTGTCAAGAAATCTTCCTGAACACACATAACAAACTCCACCCCATCTAAACCCCTCGCTGTACTCCCAGTCGATATTTGGGAAATTAAAATCTCTCACCACGACAACTCTGTTATTATTACACCTTTCCAGTATCTGTTTCCCTATCTGCTCCTTGATATCCCTGTTACTATTAGGTGGCCTATAAAACACCCAGTAAAGTTATTGACCCCTTCCCATTCCTAAACTTCACCCACAGAGACTCTGTAGACAATTCTTCCATGGCATCAACCTTTTCTGCAGCTGTGACACTATCTGTGATCAACAGTGCCACACCTCCCCCTCTTTGGCCTCCCTCCCTGTCCTTTCCGAAACATCTGAAACCCAGCACTTGAAGTAACCAGTCCTGTCCCTGAGCCATCCAAGTCTCTGTAATGGCCACCACATCATATCTTCAAGTACTGATCCATGCTCTAAACTCATCCGCTTTGTTCACAACACTCCTTGCATTAAAATAGACACATCTCAAGCCTTTGGTCTGAGGGCGTCCCTTCTCTATCACCTGCCTATCCTCCCTCTCACACTGTCTACAAGCTTTCTCTATTTGTGAGCTAACCTCCTCTTCCACAGTCTCTTCAGTTCAGTTACCAACCCCCCCCCCCCAACAATTCTAGTTTAAACTCTCTCCAATAGCCTTAGCAGACCTCCCACCAGGATATTGGTCCCTCTGGGATTCAAGTGCAACCCGTCCTTTTTGTACAGGTCACACCTGCCCCAGAAGAGGTCCCAATGATCCAGAAATCTGAATCCCTGCCCCCTGCTCCAATCCCTCAAGCAGTAAATTGGATTACAAATTAGGTTTGTGGGAGAGGCCTGAATGCCGTAGTAGATGGTTGCCTCTCTGACTGGAGATCTATGACTAGTGGTGTGCCACAGGGATCGATGCTGAGTCTGCTGATTGGCATCTATAGCAATGATCTGGATGATAATGTGGTTAACAGAGTCAGCAAATTTGCGGATGACACCAAGACTGGAAGCATTGTCAATAGTAAGGAAAACTATTTAAACTTGTACCGGGATCTAGAACAGCTGGAAAATGGACAGGAAAATGGAAGGTGGAAGTTAGTACAGTCAAGGGAGTGGTATCGATAAAGGCAGGTTTTTCAGAGTGAGTGGCTGGGCACCAAGGAGTGTGGCCCATATGGGGATACAGGTTCATAATTCATTGAAAGTGGTGTCACAGCTAGATATGGCTATAATGAATTTTTTCGGTACTTTATTACTTTATTGTCGCCAAACAATTGATACTAGAGCATACAATCATCACAGCGATATTTGATTTTGGCCTTCATAAATCAAAATATTGAGTACAAGAGATGGGATGTTATGTTGAAGTTGTATAAGCTGATGATGAGGCTTAATTTGAAGTATTGTGTGCAGATTTGGTCACCTACGCTGCGGGAAAGATGTAATAAGGTTGAAGGAATGCAGAGAAAAATCACCAGGATGTTGCCAGAACTACAGAAACTGAGTTATAAGGAAAATTTGAAAAGGTTAGGACTTTAATTCTTGGAATGGTGAGTATGGAGGAGAGATTTTATAGAGCTATACAAGATTATGAATAGTATATTTAGGCCTTTTTCACTGGGGTTGGGTGGGACTAAAACGAGAGATGATGGATTAAGGGCAAAAGGTGAAAAGGTTAAGAGGAACATGAGAGGAAACTCCTTCATTCAGAATTTCATGAGGTTGTGGAACGAACTGCCAGCGCAAGTGGTGCATCTCAGCTCGATTTCAAAGTTTAAGAGATTGGTACATGGTTTTCAGCGGTATGAAGGGCGATGGTACAGGTGCAGGTCAATAGAAATAGATACTTTCAATTGTTCGGCACAGATGTGACTGGTCGACGAGCATGTTTCATTGCTGTAGTTTTCTATGTCTTTATCACTGATCAAAGTCATTTCCTTTCGATCAGGCCTTAGGATTGTCCATTCACTGGAGCTGCACAGGGTGCAAAAAGGGTGGAGATTAATCTAACAAATGACAGCGGATGCTAGGTTTCAATCTGCCTTTGATCGTCTTGATAGAACAATAGAGGGAATGATAGGTAACAGCCTGGAGTGGCTGAAGGTGTTGCCAGAATCCTCTCTTATAGAACCAGAACCTGGATCAGAAATGAACATCATTCTGCGGACTTTAGTCATCAGTTGGTGGCGAGACCACTGCCGCCATAAGCCGGGTGCAGTTCTCAACAAAAGCAGGAAATTTGATATGAATTCATAGCCTCAAACGTCGTGACCACATAAACAATATATTTACACAATTACATTTATATGATGCCCTTAATGTAGTAAGATTCCAATAGGAGTTCCAGGGGAATGCAATTTAAAATTTGTCAAGAAGTCAGTAAAATGAGATTCTGCATCCAGTACTTCTTCAATTTCGTGCTTCAGTGTAGAATAAATCATTAAGGACTAGAAGGTATTTGATGGGGAAGGGTTAAATAGCCAGCAGTTGTATTCACTTCTCCAGATTTCATTGACACACCAAGAGACAAGGAAATGGCATTGGAAGAAAAGCGGCAGGACGAGGCCACCAGGCCCACAGCCCTACCCCAGTGTTCAATATGATCATAGCTAGTGCCTCAGCATCTCCGCTATACCTGGGCCCCATAGCCCTCAGGTCTCCAATTCCTACTTTTGTTATACTGCACAGATACAGGCCCTTTAGCCGCACTCGTCAAAAGTTTCAATGGCCAGTGGAAGAGAAGAAAATTTATTGCTTCAGTTCGAAATCTCAGGCATGTATCTACCAATCTTCAAAGGCCAAGAATCCACAAATCCAACGAATCGCTTCCCTCTGTCAGAAGTTGTACCCGCCTCCTTTTTACTGAAATCTGGACTGTAAGAGATCGTGATATAATGAGCTGGATGGAAATGTTGTCCGGGCGCGGGTCCACATTCCATCAGGGAGACGTTTGGCAGCTCTGTGGACATTGCGGGAGGTCATTGATAGCAATAGCAGTGACATAGGAAATCAGCTGTGAGGGTGGAGTAGGGTGAGGGGAAACTCAAGTGTTTCCACCGGGAACACGTTGGAGGGCACTGCTCCAAACCGAATGTGTTCCGCACACTGTATTGTTGAGTAACATGGCGAAAGCGCTGACGTCAGTATTTCATTCGGAGTTTGAGGAGATTTGGGGTGTCAGGCGAGAATCTTGCAATAATTTTACAGATATACCACGGAGAATATTCAGCTTATATAGATCCTGTAATGCAAGCGGTGGTAGAGGGTTGTAGACTCAACCAGATCCCTTACGGGCAAAACCATCCCCGCCATCGGAGACATTTTAAGAGGCAGTGCTTCATGAAGGCAGCATTTATTATTAAAGACCCTCACCATCCAGGATAACATTCGTGTCTAAGTACCAACACTCACCATTTTAACCAGTTTCTTCCCCTCGGCAATCAGATTTCTGAGCATCCCATGAAGGTACGAACACTACTTCAATAGTTTTCATTTCATTTCTTAGTTTTGTAACCGATACTAATGTTTCTGTCTTGCACTGTACTACTGTCGCAAAGCAACGCATTTCGCGACTCACGTCGGTGGTCATGAACCTGATTCTCATTCTGATTCACCGACAGGGCGCAGAGGTGAACAAACAAACGTTCTCATAAACGCGGCAAAAGGGATTTCGGCAAGAGACAGGAGGGTCTAGCTGATAGTGAGGATTGAGGTAGTGGAACGAGATTGGGAAACCCCAGAGGATAAAGTTCGGTAGATATATTTCTGAAATTGCGACCTGAGACTTTAAATCTGCATCACTCCACTAATATTGCCTAAATTGCTGTGTTTCTATAAATTCCTGGCCCTGTGTGGGATAAAGATCAGTTTTAATCGGAATAATTGAGCAAATAGCATCAAGGCGTCGAGTGGCATTGGAGCAATCCTCTTCAAATTATGAAAGGAAGAAATTAACTGGGGCGTGCCCCGCCCCTGATACCCGCCGCCTAAGAAAGGCGGCGCTACCAGTCTAATGCAAAGAAGTGATTTGGATATGGTTCGGGTTAGGAACTGAGGCGGGTTCAGCCCCGACAACAAAAGCTGATAAATTGCGCTACCTCTCAGATTCCAAGCACTGACCCGGCGCAACAAGCATGTGGCAGGGTCCCTGGTTCGTGGTGCTGCTTTTCAGCTGTGCGTAACCAACATCTCTTCAAGTTTCATTGCTCCTTTCCGCCGCGCAGATTCTTTTACCGTTCTTTTATCTTTTTGCAGGTAGAAGTGTGGCTCAGACCCTGATCCAGACCAAAGCATCGATGACGGTACCTGTCGGAAAAACCGCGCGAATACTGTGTCAAGTTCATGGAGGCTCCGTCAGCAGTAGTTATCCCCTTCACTGGTACCAACAGAAACCGGGCAAGCCGCTCCAATGGATACTCTATTATGGAGGTGATGTATCGCGGGATTCGGAATTAGGGAAATCCTTCAACGCGGGAAAGTCAGATTCCGAGTTCTATCTCACAATCGAAGTTAGCACTGAGAGCGCTGCCACCTATTACTGCGCCTACTGGGTTTACACAGTATGTAATAGAAAGCAAACTCCGCACAAAAAGCTCGACGAGCCGCCAGTCAAACGGAACCGTCAATCCGGAGGCTGCAGCGACCCCCAGCTAGAATTGCACTTATCCATATATGTCGCGCAGGAGTTGGGGCCTGCTCAAGAGGTCTGCACATCTGCATGTCCGCAACTCCGTTAGAAAGACGGGCAGTTTTCCGCTTCAGGGAAGAAGCCGCAACCATGGCGTTGCCTATTCCTCGGTCGCCTCCTGTGGAATCTTAGGTAAGAGATTCTGTGTGGCCTGGCCAGTGGTGCGGTAGGGGGATTAGCATTGCCCGTCTTCGGGAGGTACTGATCTTTCGGCGCGGCAAGCTGAGCGTTAACTATGGACTTCCTAGTCCTCGAACCCGCTACTCACAAACGGGAAATACTTGCGACAGACAGTCTGACTGACATGTGCATCTCGGTGCGGATTGCACGCAATTTCCAATTCAGTTTCAGATTTATTTATCACATGTTAAAGGGTCATCACAACATCATAGGCCGAAGGGCCTGTACTGCGCCTTGTTTTTCTTTGTTCTACAGCATGGAAGGTCCTCACCGAGAGTACTTTTTGTGCTCTTGATACTCTCGGCAATTCTTCCAGAGTTTTACAATATGGAGAGGCGGTGCTTTATCAGCCAATGGAAGATGGTAGGTAGCAATCAAAAGGATGTTTCTCGACAGTTTGACCTTAGACAAAGAACCTTTGTGGGATCTGGAGCCAACGCAGGGGACACAAACATTTACCACACTCTGATGCTAACTGTCTCTGTGAGGTATGAGGTACCCACGCATTGCGATAGAGGAACCTGGCGCTTGACTGTAAGTAACATAAGTTGACTAGACACTTCCCCATATGGCACCGGAACGATATGATTCACATACCGCAGGAAATGTGGACCAAGTTGACCTGGGATGCATGCTGGAGTGCACTCATCACGAACATTGCAGGAACCTGCCGCACTGTCATGGGCACCGTACAGGTTGCATAAGAACGCGGTTTTGAATTTCTTCACCTGGCATTAATGAACGATCGAGCTAACTGGATACAGCAAATGCTTTGAGACAAGACAACATCCTGACTGCAGTAATGAACACCTGTGGTGAAGAACCACCTTTGTCTTTAGCCAAGCTGCCTTCATACAGTTATAACATTGACGCATTAGGTGGAAAATTATGTGCCACGAGAAACTAGCGATTAGCATGATGCTATTCCAACTCAGGGATTCGGAGTTTGGAGTTCAGGTCTGGTGTTGCCCGTAAGGAGTTTCTGTAGGTCCTCTCTGTGGAATGTATGGGCTTTCCCCGGGTGCCCCGGTTTCCTCTCACTGTCGAAAGACGATCCGAGTAGGTTAACTGATGATTGCCAATTATCGTGGCTATGTTATGTTAGGGTAAATCGGGGCTGCCAGGGGTTCCTGTGTCTGTATGACTTGAAGGGCCGGACGGGCCTCATCTGCACTGTATCACTAAATGAACAAATACAATTACCTACTGATGCGCTGTTCATATAAAGCCTGGCAAATCCAATCTGGCTACTTACAACACAAAACATGAGCCAAATATCTGTATTCTTTGAGGCGAGAGAGACTGCTTTTGATAACAGGACAGTAGTTGGTTTAGTGTAGCTCACAGGAGTCCTGACAAAAACTCAAGTCAATGGGCGTTAAGTGAACAAAGCTCCAAGGACTGGAATAATAAATCATTGAAAGAAGGGTGGTTGAAAGTCTTTTCCTAGACCTGTACATTTTCTGTTGATTGATTAATAAACTTTCTACATTATTACACGTGTACAGACAATGCCAATGTCCAACAAGTGTTTCCAATTAGCTACCCTTGATATTCAATGACAGAAATACAACGGGATCAGCCACACAAACACTGGAACAACACGTATGGCCGCAGAAAATGAATCTCAGGGTTGCATATGCTGACTGATAATAAATTTTAATTTGTACTTTGAACTTTGAATGTGCCGGGTATTCTGGGTTAAACAACACATTTCAAATACTTTCTTTTGTCTGTAAAGCAAAATAGGGGTGTGACAACGTACTTTCCATTTAGGGGAATTCTTCGTCTTCCTGCACCCTTAACTTCGGATGGAGTCGTCGGGGCGCCTTGCACAGTATGTTCCAACTGTCACGGTTGTGCGCCAGGGCCTGGGTCAATGAAAATGTTTTCCCTGTCCATTCGTTAATGTCCGTCCATCTTTTTCTCTGTCTGCCTCTCATTCTTTTCCCCTTCACAGTCCCTTGTAGAACGGTCTTTACAAGGCCTCTGGATCTTGTTTAGGTGAATGAGTTTGCCTGAAAGAACTTTAATGAAGCTCAACGCCATCCAAAACAAAGCAGTTCCTTTCATTAACAACAACCATCTGCTCTGAAGATTCATTCTTGTGACCAGCTACACTGAATATTTGTAAGACATCCAGGCTACTAATTGCACTGCAATTACTTACCCAGGTTACTCTGACAACACCTCTCCAACTCACGGTCTACCACCAAGAAAGATTAAGGCAGCTATAACTACTGTTACGATTCACATATCTTACATGTTATGCCATGGGTAAAGGTGTCTAGGACTACTTTCACAAATAATTTGAAGATTGCTTCACCAAAGAGTGTGGCGGCATAGTAGCACTGGGTTCAATTTCCGCCGCTGCCTGTAAGGAGTTTGCATTTTCTCTCCGTTTCCCCAGGTATTCTTCTTTCCTCCCACATTGCAAAGACGTGCCGGTTGGTAGGTTATTTGGTCACTGTAAATTATCCCGTGACTAGTATAGGATTAAACCGGAGATTGCGCGAAGTGCTGGAAGGGGCGATTCAGCGCTATCTCACAATAAATAAAAAAGGGAGAGCAAGGAAGCTTGATCTCCTGATGGAAAACTGGCCAGGGCAAGTTACCATTGGAGGGTCGCAGGAAACATTGCGACCACTGACTTTTTGTTTTTATATGATTTTGGAAAAAGATAGGATTGACCATTAAATTAAAGTACTAGATTGGTGAAAGGCTAATTTTGAACGCATTAGACGGGATTCTGCAAAAGTTGATTATGAGAAGCTGTTTCACTGGTACGGGAAGTGGCAGGTGTCTAAACATCTGATAGGAGGGTTCGGGGACAGCATAAGGCATAGGAGCAGAATTAGGCCATTTGGCCCATCGAGGCTGCTCCACTATCCATCATCGTTGATTTATTAACTCCTCTCAATGGCATTTCCTGACCATCCCGTAACCTTTGATGCCCTTACTAATAAAGAACCTGTTCTGAAACATATCCACGTTACAAAAGGGAAGGTGCTAAATTGCATCAAGGTGGATGTACTGCCAGGGCCAGCTAAGTGCATTCTATGACATTGCGTAAAGACAGGAAGAGGCACGGTAGCGTAGAACAACGATTTAGAGCACAGTTGAGTCGGGTTCAAGTCCCGCCTCTGCCAGTAAGGAGTCTGTACGTTCTCCAGGTGCTGCGCTTTCTTCCTACATTCCAAAGCAGGTTAGTCCTAACCCTAACAGTAACCCTACGTTCTTTCGTGATGAGGCCAAGAATAATTCGGGGATTGTCGGGCGACGCGGCCTGAATTGCTGGAAGGGCCCGTTCCGCGTTGCATCTCAATAACAAATAAATAAACAAATTGTCGTGGACCTGGCAGAGATATTTCTATAACTGTTAGCCATGGGTGAGGTAACAGAAGTGTATAAGGCGGCTAATGTGTTTGTTTGAGAAGTGATGTAAGGACAAACTAGGCAATTACGAAGGAGAGCGCGAAGCTAAGATCAGAGCCGGGAAATTTACAAGAAGTTACGGAATAAACCAGGAATTGGGCTTGAAAAGGCCCATCGGAATAATAAGCATGATTTTGTGCGTGGGTTATCAAGTTAAGAAATTAATTCTTTGAAGAGATGACCAAGGGAATCAAGGAGAGCAGGGTGGTAAAATTGACCAGTTTGGTATTAGGAAGTTTTAACAAGATTCCTCATAAGAGATAGGAGCAGGAGTAGGCCAATCGGCCCCTCAAGCCTGGTACAATGGTCCAGAAGATCAGATAACATGGGATTAAGTATAGGAGAGTCACCTGCATACAGACTTAACCTGATGTTAACAGTCCAAGTGTGGTGTGGAATTTGGCCATTGGTGTTCCACAGGAACCGTGCTGGTCCACTATTATTCATCACGGTCAGTATGGACGGGTTGTGCAGAAGGGCCCGTTTCCGGGCTGCGGAATCCCACGAGTCTATGACTCTAACCCGGGTAAATACATTTATTTGGAGATTAGGGGAATCAAAAGATGGGAAAGCGGCGCCAGACTTGAAGGTCAGACATGATCTTTATGACCAAGGAACAGGACGAAGGACGGACTGATCCGCTCCCATTTCCCCTCGTTTTATGTTCCCATCCCTGTGGCGTGCAGCGTCAACCCTCAGAATCTGAAGCGAGAACGTTGTAATCACTCAGCGGGTCAAGTATCACCCATCCGCTATCCTTCGCTCTGGAGATTTCAGAGCTTTGATTGATCGGCACTAATGAGGGAGAAAATGAGAGACGGGAAATAAGAAAGGAATGTCGGAGGCAGAGCGGGGCAAGTAGGGAAGAAGAGACCCGGTTAAGGGCTAAAGTTACTTCTTTCCTGGTGCATCCTGCATTCTCGTGGATCGGAACTCGGAGACAGAGGTTGCATAAATTTTAATATGACACATTACGTATTCCAAAGTTCTACATTCACAGACTGGCGACAGAAACCACAGCTGTTCGCCCCTCTCTGATGGGAAAAAGAAGGACGAATGAAAGTGTAAATGAAGGTGACGGTGAAGGACACACTGCGCAGACGCCGAAACAACCTTCCTGTATCCGGGCACTTGCTGATCACATCTAACAAGGCTGTGAGAAGAGCCAGTCCCCCGGAAATTTCACCACTATATCATGTCGCTCTGTTCACTGCTTACCACCCTGGCGCTTTCCCTCGCAAGTATGTCCACCACCGCTCCAGCTTTTTCCTTCAAGACAGCGTGGCTTCAGTGTCTTTTACTTGCCGTTGGATGTCTGGCCGAGGAATTGAAGATGCCTCAGATTTCTATCACGAAGCCAGAGACGACGACGGTGAAGATACTGTGCGAGGCAGGGGTACTCGATGACATCCACTGGTACCAGCAACTCGCCAACCAGGCACCCAGAAGGATCCTGCGCCTTAGCAAAGGGCAAACGGAGCGGGATCCAGGAGTGTCCGCCAAGTTCTCAGCCGAGGGCAGTAACTCTTTCTTCTCTCTTGTGATTGACAACATTGCCCTGACAGATGCCGCTATCTATTACTGTGCTCGCTGGGTCGGCACAGTGTGAAACGACGGCAGAAAGGCGATACAAAAACCCTCAGTCTCCCCTGCCGCTCGATTGCTCCGCCGGGGATAGGAAACTTCGTGTCAATGACCGATGTAGGCAGCGTTCCCACCAAATAAAAGGAATGTTATTGTATTCAGGGATCCAGTGCTGAAGCGGGAAGCGGCACGTGGTTCAGAATACACAGGTGCGGCAGGTCTTCAGAACAGCTGACGGAAGATAGTTTTTTATTACAAGCGCAATTTACTATAAAGTTAGCGATGTTATACCCTGTATACGAAGCCACACCTGGAATATCGTGTCCAGCATTCGTCCAGTCATTTAAGGATGTTAATTATCATAAAGTTTCTCTCAATGCTGATGACTTATTACTCTTTCTCTCAAATCCGTCTACATCCTTCCCTCTAATGTTTTCACTTCTTGACCAGTTTAGCCAGATCTCTGGCTATAAACTCAATTTACATAAGAGTGAACTTTTCCCAATTAATAAAGAAGCACAAGAACTAATATTTCGTGATCTCCCTTTTAAAGTAGTCCATAATCAATTTACTTATCTTGGAATTACAGTCACAAGGAAGTTTAAAGATCTCTTTCGTGAAAACTTTGTCAATCTTTCATATGCTATAAAACAGAGTCTGGTACAATGGTCACCTGTATCTATGTCTTTGGTAAGTCGTATTAATGTTGTTAAAATGTATGTTCTCCCCAAATTTTTATACTTATTTCAATCTATCCCAATTTTTATTCCTAAATCTTTTTTTGATTCCTTAGACTCTATTATCTTGTCATATCTGTGGCAGAATAAGCGCTCTAGAATTAATTAAATCCACCTCCAAAAATCTAAAAAAGAGGGTGGCATGGCTTTACCTAACTTTCGCATATTACTGGGCAGCTAATATACGTTGTGCTGCCTTCTGATCTTTCTTCCACGGTCAACCCGAGTGCCCTAACTGGGTGGCAATGGAGTTGAGCTCCACTAAAGAATTATCTATCTCTGCACTTCTTGGCTCTGCACTCCCTAGTAGTCTGCCCAGATCAATAGCTAATCCTCTTGTTAGACACACTTTGTGTATATGGGCTCAGTTCAGGAAATGCTATGGTTTCCAGGGGTTTTCCGTTTCTAGCCCTGTCGCACATAATCACCTTTTTTTACCTATTACGTACGATTCAGCATTCCATTTTTGGTATAGGAAGGGCATTAGACATTTTGAAGATCTCTTCATTGATAATTGCTTCGCTTCTTTTCAGCAGCTCTCTGTTAAGTTCAACCTGCCTAACGCTCACTTTTTCAGATATCTCCAAATCCGACACTTTACTGCTCCTTTAATTCCTAACTTTCCTGAAATGCCTGCGAAAAATGCTATGGACCTATTTCTTTCCATTAATCCACTAGGTAAAGGTTTAATATCAATTATCCGAGATAAACTAGCAGCCTTACGACGGGCCCCTGTGGATAAAATTAAAATGGCCTGGGAGCAGGATTTAAATATCTCCTTATCCGAGGAGAGCTGGGACTCAGTTCTCAAATCGGTTAACTCAACCTCTCTTTGTGCTCGCCATTGCCTTTTACAGTTTAAGATTGTTCATAGAGCCCATATGTCTAAATCTAAACTATCTCGATTCTACCCTGGCATTAGTCCGCTCTGTGATAAATGCAAGAGGGGCGTGGCCTCTCTCATCCATATGTACTGGTTCTGTCCTAGCTTGGAGAAATTCTGGAAAGTTGTCTTCACTACATTATCGGGTATTCTGAATCAGCACCTAGAACCTAACCCCTTAATTGCTCTGTTGGGTTTTTGGGGCGAGACAGATTTATGTCTGGGTCCGACCAAATGCCGAATACTATCCTTTGCCGCTCTCCTGGCTAGACGCTTGATCCTCCTTAGATGGAGAGATGTTGCCCCGCCCACTCATGCGCAATGGCTTAATGATATTATGGCCTGCTTGGACCTCGAAAAAATTCATTATTCAGTTCTTAACTCGGATCTAAAGTTCCATAAGGTCTGGGGACCTTTTATCGAATACTTTCATAACCTTCCTCTTGACTAGGGTTTTTTTTCCTTCTTTTCGGTCCCTTGCTTTCATCTCCCTTTTTTTCTGGTAGTAGGCATTATTATCCTCTGTTGCTAAGTGTATTCACAGTCTGGGAGTTTGACTGTCCTGACTTATACTCTCTATATTGTGTTGTGGTCGGTCTGGAGTTGTTGTTTTTTATCTTGTGTTGTGGGGCTTGGGGAGGACACTAAGCTTACTTGTCTTTAATTTAGGTGCATTTTTGTGAAATTCTCTTCCTTTGTAGCATATTGTTATTGTATGCCTCATTGTGCACTGTATTAATGCTCCTCATTGGGAGATGGGGTTTTTAATTTGTAAAATGTTTTGAAAAACTAATAAAAGAATTTTATTTAAAAAAAGGATGTCAATTATCTAGAAGCAGTTCAGAGAGGGTTCACTGAAACGACGGGGAAAAGGGATGGACTCACATGACCTGAGTTTTGAATAGTAAGAGTAATAGTAATTACTCTTATTACTCTTATTAAAAATAGTAATTTTTTAATAGTAATTCATGAAACCGTAATATTCGCTGATCAATGTAGACAGTCAGGCGTGTAGGGAGGATGTTTCTATTCGTGGGAGAGCCTAGAATGGGAGTCAGTGTTGAATGGTTGTTGTCCATTAATGACAGAGTTGAAGAGAGAGTTTCTCTCGAAAATCTGTGACTCTTGGGAGATCTTGAGTAAACAGGATCTTTGAACAATTTGAAGGTAGAAAAAGATTAATTATAGATAAGTGACAGCGTGAAGGTTTACCCCGGGCAGTCGGAATAAGGAATTGAGTGTGATCTCTACGAGGCATAACAGAAAGCATCAGCAACAGGTGATTTCAGGCAGAGACTCTAAGTGCGTGGACAAGAATTCACCTCGGGATCAGACTGGAACTCCTGCGCACAGCGGCTGGGTCGGGCTTCAGGGCCATGTGGGTGGGGTGAGATCCGGATTGAAATTCAGCGCCGAGTCTGAATAGTAAAGGACAGGACGTGATGTCATAGCGCCAAAAGGAAGCAGCAGTTTGCAGCATCAAGAAGGAGTGAAGCGGTCGGTGGGATCTCAGTCACCCGGATCAACGCGACGCTCTGTCTCCCTAACATGAAGGTGTTGCTGACCGTCATTTTATTGACCTCCTTTCTCGGTCAGTGTTTCGCATTTTAATCCCTGTTTCCCTTCGCCCTTCGTCGCTACTCTGTGGAATAATTGTCACGTTGTATTATTTTCTCCGACAGGTCAAGTGTCGCTTCAGATATTGACACAGGCTCAATTATCGATCACCAGGGCTCCGACAAAACCTGTTCACTTTTACTGTGATGTTCAACAAATCGACTTTGCGGAAGCTGTCATACATTGGTACCGGCAGAGGCCGGGTGAAGGCCTGCAGCGGCTATTATATTTTAAGAGTTCATCCGACACTCAGAAGGATGTGTCTGACGAACGATTAATTGCGAGCAAAGTACCTGAGACTCAATCGTGCACTCTACTCTTATCGAGCATAAACGCGGATGATGCTGGCACCTACTACTGCGCTTACTGGCAACACAGTGGCGAAATGCGAAGGGAAGCCAGTACATAAACCCAACGGGTACTTTGTGCATAACGTGTTCACCGATTCCAGACCAAGTACCAGGTGTTGTGCCTCACGATCTCCACGAACACCTGCGTTTAACGAATGCTATTTGTTGTTTTAAACCACGGTGCAATTTGCATTTTACTTCATAGCTTCGTTGAACAAAGCTGTTTGAAATAAATTTGCAATGGGCTATTAACGTGCATCCAAATTTCATGAATGAATATGAGTCAAGAGTCTGTAAAGCTACTGACGCTCAAAGAAAACTTGATCGCGTGTTCACAATGAGCCAAAACTCCAGTCCAATTATCCCTGATCTGAGCTAGGGTTATGAAGTTGTACAGTACACAAACCGATCATTCGGGCCATTTTCTCAACTGCTTTTATCCCATTCGCCCGCCTTTCAGAGTTATCTAGCACGGAAACGTCCTTCTTCCCAATTCATTCATTATGACCAGCACTATAGCTGTGCCCCACTTGATTTTATATACCTCTATATCTCTTCCAAAGCCTCCTATTCTCTCGGGATAAAACCTGACTCTATCCAGACCCTCCATATAACAAAGGTGCTTATGTCCCATTAACATCCTTGTGAATCTTCTCTGCACCATAAGGGCATTCTTCCTATAGCGACGCGGTGAGAATTAACAGCATACTCAAAACACGAGACAATCTGCAGATGCTGGAAATCCAAAGTCCGGTCTCAGCCCCAAAAGTCGTGTGTTTACTCTTTTCCATAGATGCTGCCTAGCCTGTTGAGTTCCATCAGCATTTTGTGTGAGCTATCATACTCCAAATGTAGTTCTACCAATATTTTGTAAAACACGATTTCATCGCAACTGTTGTAATCAACGAACTAACGAGTGAAAGAGTGCGTGCCAAACGAAGACTTCGCAACCCTATCCTTCTGTGTTTCCGCCTTCAGGGAACTGTACGGTTATGCCCCTCGATCCCTCTGCTAAATCCTGTCCTGCTTTAAGTTACCAAAATGCAACATTTCAAATCTCCTCGAATTAAATTCTATCTGCTATTCCTCGACCTATTTCACAAGTCGATCTAGATCCTCTTGTAATCTTGCACAACTTTCTAAGCTGACCGATTACAACCTTGATGCAAACTTACTAAACATGCCATCTGCATTCTGGTCCATTTTTCAAGTTGCAGACGATGAATAATAGGGCCCCCAAAATCCCCAAGGAACTCTTTTCCCGTGCTTCCAAGTAATACTCTGTGCCTATTTGCTGCACATTCTTGTAACCAGAACAATTGTCCAAGAGATTTGAGGTGTATTGTTTGAGGCGGTGTTCCATGGAGTGAACAAGGCTAAATCTACTATTAAAGGTAATTTCACATTTTATATAGGGAAATACTAAATAGTAACACATAAGACCTCGAGATAGTACTGTGTAGAAGTCTTAGGCACATATATATTTTAAAACATTATGCAATTCGTTTATGATATGAGAATAATAATTGATATGATAGAGGTTAACTGTAAAGAACATACCATCAACAAACAATATAGCAAACGACAAACAGTACTAAGTTGAGAAAACTCATGGTAACATGAGATGGCAGAAACTATTTATGCCATATAAATTTTATCTGTGCAATGTGACAAATTAGAAAGATGAAAACATTCAAAGATGCGCACTGCATTGTAGTTAGACCAATGACTTATGGATAGCATTTCCTGCAGAATGACAGGACAAACATACAGAGGGGAGATGATATTACGCAGACACCTGGAAATGTGCAATTGTTACCAGTGTTATTTGGACTGAAATAATCTGGAAATTTCTGCAATTTACTGAAACTAAAATATGATTATCAGGATGCTGCTTAGTTGTAGTTGTAGAAAAGCAGCAGTTCTTAATCCTTTGACTTTGTTCTTGATTTTATTTTTGTTGGTTTACCTGACGTTGCCAAGAATTTGATTAGGCTCTGAGAGATTGACTTTGGGTCATAATTTCAGTCACTATGCCCTGCGTTTTATTTCTTCGAGATGTAATACATGTCCAATGTAGCCGATTTCATCTTCACAGCGCTAATGAACACGCACAGGAAAATGTACCACAATTGGGAATTGGGAAATGTGTTTGTCGGTGGAGGGTTTCAACACTTTCTATTTTGGACAGGGCACGGCGAATATAGAAGTGCCTCATCAGCTGTGCGATAGTGATGCTCTCAAAACAATCAATACCGTATCCACTGTATCCAGTAGGCTTCAGAGATGATGCTGAGATTATCAAAGTTTATATTTTAAAAGTGGTGTTCAGAAAAGAAGAAACACGTCGCTTTTGCAGATGCTGTCACAGAAATGATCTGCCTGGTGTCAGCATCTGGACTAACACATGAGCAGAACTCAACGTTTCATGAACAGCTTCTTACCCTCTGCCATCAGATTTCTGAATGGATAATCAACCCATGAACACTATCTCAGTATTTCTCCTCTCTTTTTGCACTATTTATGCCACTTACGGAGTCTTTTATATATACTCCTTATTGTAATGTATAGTTTTTATTAGTATGTATTTTACTGTATAGCTGCCGCAAAACAACAAATTTCTTGACATATGCCAGTGATATTAAACCCGATTCTGATTCTGAAATGGATCAATGTGAAATAATTTTCCTGGAGATGCAAGTCGGGGATACGATTATTGCGGATTTTGCAGCTCAACCACAAATAGGAGGTGTTATTCAGCAAAGATCTCCCAAGGATAGGGTGTGCAGAATAGATGGAAGGACATCTTACCATTCTGCAAAGGATATAGATGCATTGAGTGAAAGGGCCAAAATCTGGCAAATGGGATGTGCGGAGTGTTAGATCATGAGCTTTATTAAGAGGAATCAAAAGATAGATCATTGTCCAAATAGAGTGGTACTGCAAATGAGTGAAGCACAGAGGGACTAAGATGTTTATGTGCATGTATTGCAAAATGTTAGGAGACAGTCGCTTGCAGAATGTTACTAGATAGTCGAGAAAGCATATTGCATTTTGGTGGGAGGTTTTGTTGCAGTTGTCCAGGGTCATACCTAGAATACTATGCATGTCTTCCCCCTCCCCCCCCCCCACCTGTAAAGGGATATAGTAACAGTGAAGGAGATCCGGAGGGGTTTCAGCAGGCTAATTCGTGGGATGAAAGATTTGGATCTGTATTTCTTAGAGTTTGTGAAAATGAGGAGTGACCTTATTGAGACATATAAGATGGGACAGATATTGAGAGAGTTTCAATACTGTGGGCAGCCAGCGAGTGTAACCACACATCCGTTGCCAATGTAGCATGCTCACAATGCTCAGCAGAACACGGTAAAACAGAACACAACAGTCAAAAAATCAACAACAGAAACCAAGCTCCATTCCTCCCTCCCATCATGTTCATATAGTCTTCTAACCCCAAGACTGTCCATATTTCTCAGCCTCCAGACTCCAGAAGGCTCAGAAGACTCAGATACATAGACATTGGGCCTTGGACAATCCAAGCGAACTCCCAGAGATTTACAGGCCCAGG
Source organism: Hemitrygon akajei (assembly GCF_048418815.1). NCBI lineage: Eukaryota > Metazoa > Chordata > Chondrichthyes > Myliobatiformes > Dasyatidae > Hemitrygon > Hemitrygon akajei. The sequence goes on along the minus strand of NC_133124.1, from coordinate 109,355,365 downwards.
GCTCCGTCTGATGGGCCTTGACTCCAGGCTTCTGATTCAACCGTTGAGCTTTGATTATCAGCATCGATATTAGACATAATTAAGTTATAGATAGATTCATATTTCAAAGATCAAAAAATAGTGAGTTATTGGGAACTGTCACAGAAGAGGAGCTGAGACCAGCATTAGGATCAAACTAGTTATTCATTCAACACAGGGGAAGAAGGATAGCTCGAAGGTGATAGGTGAAGGCATATTGAGGTTTTTGATGTAAAGAGCCTTTACTTCAAAATGTATTCATATCAACACTCTGTCTCCCTTTTACTTATTCTCTTCTCCTCACTTGCCTATCACCTTCCTCTGGTGTCCCTCCTTCTTCCATCTCTCCTTCTTTCCTCTTACCTTCCTTTCTCTCCAGCCCTTTACCTTTCCCACCCACCTGCCTTCACCCATTACCTCCTTGCAATCCTCCTTCCACTGCCTCCTCGCCTTTAAATTCTGGCGACTTCTCCCTTCCTTTCCAGTCCTGATGAAGAGTGTGGACTGGAAATATCCACTGTTCATTCATTTCCAGAGATGCTACCTGACCTGCTGAGTGCCTCCTGCATTTTGTGTGTGTTGTTTTGGTTTTCCAGCATCCGCAGAATTTCTCATTTCATAGAGGTGCCTACTAAGATCAAAGATGGCGACACACACTGGTGGAAGTCAGGATGGTAGGAGAAATGGGCGGCGTGAATATTTATTGGTAATATATGCTGGAAATGCAGGGGATGCTGGAAGTGGACACCTGGTCCAGATGGCTTGCATCCAGAATTCCTGAGGAAAGTTGGGTCAGTCAATACAGAGAGTTGCCCTCATCTTCCAATACCTCAGGGTAGGGGGGCCGGAGGAACGTGTCACCTTTGTTTAGGAAAAAGTGGGTGCATATTCCCAGAACCCATTGACCAATCAATCTGACAGCAACATACGTAAAAATTAGAAACAAAGTTGAAGAAGAAAATCAACAGACACTTGGGGAGGAGAATGCAGGTGAGTGAGCACTGGCTTGTTAAATGCAAAGTGGATTTAATTAATATAATTGATTATTTCATTAAGTAACAGAGAAGCTAATGTAAGTCGTTAACCCTGTTTCTATGCACTAATACAATCCGACCAACTGAATTTCTCTCACAACTTTGAACAGAGAGCAATCAGAGTGAGAAAGCAAAGCTCACTCGGTTCACCGATTGAGTACGTTAGGCATCGATTAGTGCGAGTCTGGTTTCTGAACAGTCAGCGATCGAGATTGATTGGCAAGAACATACTAAAATATGACAGGGGCAAGTGCAGTGGTTATTTTTGGAGCAGCCTTTGTTGGAGTGGTCTCTGTTATTTCTGGCTTTAGCTCTTCGAGTCTTCAGCGAGGTGAGGCTTCAGAGGTAAAAGGTGATAAAGCTGCAGGTAGATTTTACTTTTAGTTTCGTTCTTTATATTTGCAAAGTCAAAACAGTAGGGATGCCATGGGGGATAGTTGAATGCACCTCCTGTGGGATGTGGGAAGGCAGGAAGACCTCCAGTGTCTCTGAAGACTTTACCTGTGAGAAATGCATCCAGCTGCAGCTTCAGACACTCCACATTAAGGAGCTGGAGCTGAAACTGCATAAACTCCAGACCATTTGGGAGACTGAGGCGGTGATTGACAGGATATATAGAGAGATAGTTACACCCAAGGTTCGGGGCACAGAATACCGGATGGTAGTCAGGGCAGGTGACGAAAGATTGTGTAAGGGAACACTTTCCATCTAGTGATCACAATGCCATTAGCTTCGAAGTAATTATGGAACAAGATATGTCTGGTCCGTGGGTTGATATTCTAAATTGGACCAAGGCCAATTTTGATTGTATCAGAAGGGATCTGGCAAGTATGAATTAGGACAGGCTGTTTTCCGGCAAAGCTGTTCAAGGTAAGTCGGTGGCCTTCAAAAGAGAAATTCTGAGAGTACAAAGCTCGAATGTAACTGTCAGAATAAAAGGTAAAGATAACAACTGTTGGGAACCTCGATGTTCAAAAGATATGAGATCCAAGATGGCGGCGCGACGCAGCTTGCAGCGGCCGCTCCGGAACTGATTATCTGTTATTTGTGAAGTGGGGTGCCGTGCGCAATCATAATCGATTGAAAACGGACGTGGAAGCACGGAGAAACATCGGGCAATTCCAGGAAGACCTTCTTCGTTGCTGCTGCGGCTGTGAGGTCCGGGACTCTGCTGGGAAGAATAGGCCCCCAGTCCTCGGGGTCGCGTTGCCGTTGGCCGTTGGCGGGGCCGTCTTAATACGCTCGGCAGAAGATGGTGCTCGGAAAAGCTGTGCCGGAGGGGATGGTCGTCGGCTCGGAGGTTCGGAGTCCTTTCGACGGACTCAGGTCGCTTTCGGTGTGTGCTGCGTCTGCGAGGCTGAGTCTGGTGGCGCCTTGGAAGTCCATAGCGGGGGTACTTCCTTCTGCCGCCGGCGTGGGATGGCGAGTCTGTCGGGACCCTGGGGACTTATGGGAACTGTGGTGATTTCTTTTGAACTTACAGTCCTTTAAAATCTTGGACTATTTTTACTGTGCCCATAGTCTGTTTTTTTAAAAGAAAATCAATTATGCTATTGTTTGCACTGTTGTAACTATATGTTGTAATTATGTGGTTTTGTGCAAGTCTTGTAGCTTTAGTTTTTAGTCTTGTTTTGTCTGGTGGATTTGGAGCTCCTTTCCAGGGAGCGCGCTAGACGGTAGCGCGATATTAATACGCAGCAGCCCCTCCGGACTCTGGATTGGGGACTGCCAAACGTTACTTGGATTTTCTGGTGTACTCTGTTTTGTCATATGCCTTTGAGATATCATTCTGGGGGAACGTTGTCTCATTTTTTAACTGTATTGCATTTGTGGTTTCTAAATGACAATAAACTGAATCTGAATCTGAATCTGAATATGGAGAGCCTTGTTAAGAAGTAAAAGAGATGCACTATGGGTAGGAGTAGATGAAGCACTTAAGGAGTATAGGAAATGCAAGAGAATACTTAAGAAATAAACAGGAAAGCTAAAAGAAGGCATGGGGTTACCTTACACACAAGCTGAAGGAGAATCCTTAAGGATTGTACAGATACGTTAAGAGCAAAGGGATTACAAGGGACAACAATGGTCCTTTGGAAGATCAGAATGGTTATCAATGCGTGGAGCCAAAAGAGTTAGAGGAGATCTTCAATGGATTTTCTTTTTACATCTGTATTTACTCTGGAGATAGAGAGGGTCTTTAGAAGTGAAGCAAAACAGCGGCGAGGTCATGGACCCAATGCAGATTATGGAGGAGGAGGTGTTTGCTGTCTTGAGGCACATTTGGGTGGGTAAATCCCCAAAGCATAACGGGGTGTTTTTTGAACCCTGTGGGAAGCAAGTGCAGAAATTGCAGGGGCCCTAGCAGAGATAGTTAGATCATCCTTAGCGAAAGGTGACATAGTGGAAGATTGGAGGACAACTAATGTTGTTCGCCTTTTAAGGAAGACTTTGAGTAGAAAGCAGGAAATTATAGGCTGCTGAGCCTAACATTATTAGTGGAAAATTTATTGGAAGGTATTCTAAGGGGCAGGATATGTGAGTATTTAGATAGATATGCACTGTTTAGGCACAGTTTGCGTGGCTTTTTGCGTGGTAGATCTTGCCTAACCAAACTTGTAGAGCTTTTTGAGGAGGTTACAGGGAAGTTGATGAAAACAAGGCAGTGGTTTTTGTCTACATGGACTTTAGTAAGACATTTGACAAGGTCCCTCATGGGAAGTTAGTCATGAAGGTTCCGTTATGAGGCATTCAAGATGAGGTAGTAAATTGGCTTAGACATTGGCTTTGTGGGAGAAGCCAGAGTGCCATAGTAGATGGTAGCCTCTCTAACTGGCGACCTCTGACTGGTGGTCGATGCTGGGTCTGTTGATTTTCATTTATAGCAATGATCTGGATGATAATATGGTTAACTGGATCAGTATATTTGTGGATGACACCATGATTGGGAGTGTCCTGAACAGTGATGAAGACTATTTGAGTTTGTAGAACCAAATGCAAGGTGTTGCACTTCAGTAGGACCAACCAAGGTAGGTCTTAGAGAGTGAGCGATAGGAGTTTAGTAGACAAAGGGATCTGGTAATACAGGTCCCTAATTCATTGACTGTAGCGTCACGGATAGAAAGGACCATAAAGAAAACTTTTGGTACATTGCTCTTCGTAGATCAATGTTTTCAGTGCAGGAGTTGTGATGTTATGTTGAAGTTGTTTAAGATGTTGATAAGGCCTACTTTGGAATATTTTGTGCGGTTTTACTGACCTACCTACAGTAAAGATGTAATAAAGATGAAGAAGTACAGAGAAAACTTACCAGGATGTTGCCAGGACCAGCGAACCTGAGTTAAAAGGAAAGATTGATTCGGTTTGGACTTTGTTTCTTGGAACGGAGAAGATGGAGGGGAGACTTGATACAGGTATATAAAATTATGAAGGGTATAGATAGGCTTTTTCCACTGAGGATGGGTGGGACTACAACTAGAGGTGTTTGGTTAAGTGTGAAAGATGAAAAGTTTAAGAGGAACATGAGGGGAAACTTCTTCACTCAGAGGTTTATGAGGATGTAGAATGAACTGCCAGTGCTACTGGTGCATGCGGCTTCGATTTCAATGTTTTAGAGAACTTTGGATAGGTACGTTGTTTCCCTCCGTTTGGAGGGCTGTGGTCGGGGTGCAGGTCGAAGGAACCAGACAGTTTAAATGATTCGGCACGAATTAAATTGGTCGAAGCGCCTGTTTCTATGAAGTACTATTCTATATCTCCATGGCTGATCAATTTCATTTCCTTTCGAACAGGCCCTGTGTTTGTCCATTGTTCAGAGGCGCGAGGGGAGGAGTTTAATCTAACCAGTGACAATGGATGCTCGGTTTCAACTTGACTTTGATCGTCCTGATGGAAAAATGAAGGGAATGGCCGGTAACAGCATGGAGTGGCTGAAGGTGTCGGCAGAATCCTCTTCTACAGAGCTAGAACCAGGGTAAGAAATGAACGTCATTCTGCGGACGTTAATCATCAATAGGTGGCGAGATTACTGCCGCCAAAGGCAGGGTGCAGAACTCAACAAAAACAGAAACTTTGATATAAATGAGTAGCTTGAAACCTAGTGACCACATAAACAATACATTTATACAATTAAGTTTATATGATGCCCATGATGCAGTAAGATTCCAATAGGTGTTTCACGGGAATGCAACTTAAAATTTGTCAAGAATTTAGTAAAGTTAGACTCTGCCTTCATTACTTCTTAAATTTCGGATTTCAATGTAAAATTAATTATTAAGAATTATTCAATGGCGAAAAGGTTCAATGCGCAAGCAGTTGTATTCACTTCTCCAGATTTCCTCGACACACCAGAAGACAAGGAAACAGCATCGGATACAGGGCGGAAGGAGAAGGCCATTAGGCCCGAAGTCCTGTCCCAGTATTCAATATGTTCATAGCTAATATCTGCCAGGTCTCAGCATCTCCTCCATCCCAGAACCTCATGGTCCTCTCTTCTCCGATTCCTACATTTGTTATACTGCACAGATACAACCCCTTCAGCCCTATTCGACCACGCTTTCAATGGCCAGTGGAGAGAAGTACATTTATTGTTTCACGTCGAAATTTCAGACATCTGTCTACCAACCTTCAATGACACAGGCTGCACAAATCCATTGAGATTCCAAAAAATCGCTTCCCTCTGCCAGAAATTGTATACGTCCCGCACCTCTATTTCCTCTGGGATGTAAGAGATCGTGATATAAATCAACAACATATTCGAACTGAAGAGGTGGATGGGAACGTTGACCGGCGCGAGTCTACTTTCCATCAGGGAGATGTTTCTCAGCTCTGTGGACATTGTGCGGCTTATTCATATCAATGGCGTTGAGGTAAGAAACCAGCTGAAAGGGTGGAGTAGGGTGAGGGGAACTCGGGACATGTCCAAACCGAATGTATTCCGCACTCTGTACTATTGAGTAACATGGCGAAACCGCAGACGTCACTACTTCATTCAGAATTTGAGGAGATTTGGTGTGTCAGCAGATACTCCTGCAATAGATTTACAGATACACCACGGAGAATATTCAGCTTATATAGATCCCGTAATGCAAGAGGTTGTAGAGGGTTGTCGATTCAACCAGCTCCTTCACGGCAAAACCATCTCCGCCATCGGAGACATTTTAAGAGGCAGTGGTTCAACAAGGCAGCATTCATTATTAAAGACCCTCACCATCCGGGACATCAATAGACAATAGACAGTAGGTGCAGGAGTAGGCCATTCGGCCCTCTAGCCAGCACCGCCATTCACTGTGATCATGGCTGATCATACACAGTCAGTACCAAGTTCGTGCCCTCTCCCCATATCCCTTAACCACGCTATCTATAAGAGCTCTATCTAACTCTCTCTTGAATGCATTTAGAGACTTGGCCTCCACTGCCTTCTGGAGCAGAGCATTCTACATATCCACCACTCTCTGGGTGAAAAAGTTTTTCCGCATCTCTGTTCTAAATGGCCTACCCCTTATTCTTAAACTGTGGCCTCTAGTTCTGGACTCACCCATCAGCGGGAACATGCTTCCTGCCTCCAGTGCGTCCAATCCGTTAATAATCTTATATGTTTCAATCAGATCCCCTCTCAACCTTCTAAATTCCAGTGTATACAAGCCCAGTCGCTCCAATCTTTCAACATATGACAGTCCTGCCAATCTGGGAATTAACCTTGTGAACCTACGCTGCACTCCCTCAATAGCAAGAATGTCCTTCCCCAAATTTGGAGAACAAAACTGCACACAATACTCCAGGTGGGGTCTCTTCGGGGCCCTATACAGCTGCAGAAGGACCTCTTTACTCCTATACTCAATTCCTCTTGTTATAAAAGCCAGCATGCCATTAGCTTTCTTCACTGCCTGCTGTACCTGCATGTTTGCTTTCATTGACTGATGTACAAGAACACCTAGATCTCGTTGTATTTCCCCTTTTCCTAACTTGGCTCCATTTAGATAGTAATCTGCCTTCCTGTTCTTGCCACCAAAGTGGATAACCTCACATTTATCCACATTAAACTGCATCTGCCATACATTTGCCCACTCACCCAACCTGTCCAAGTCACCCTGCATTCTCATAACATCTTCCTGACATTTCACACTGCCACCCAGCTTTGTGTCATCGGCAAATTTGCTAATGTTACTTTTAATCCCTTCATCTAAATCATGAATGTATATTGTAAACAGCTGCAGTCCCAGCACCGAACCTTGCGGTACCCCACTGGTCACAGCCTGCCATTCCGAAAGGGACCCGTTAATTGCTACTCTTTGTTTCCTGTCAGCCAGCCAATTTTCAATCCATGTCAGTACTCTGCGCCCAATGCCATGTGCCCTAATTTTGCCCACTAACCTCCTATGTGGGACTTTATCAAAAGCTTTCTGGAAGTCCAGGTACACTACATCCACTGGCTCTCCCTTGTCCATTTTCATAGTTACATCCTCAAAAAACTCCAGAAGATTAGTCAAGCATGAGTTTCCCTTCATAAATCCATGCTGACTCAGACTGGTCCTTCTACTGCTATCCAAATGTGTCGTAATTTCCTCTTTTATAATTGACTCCAGTATCTTTCCCACCACTGACGTCAGGCTAACCGGTCTATAATTCCCTGTTTTCTCTCTCCCTCCTTTCTTGAATAGTGGGACAACATTAGCCACCCTCCAATCAGCAGGAACTGTTCCTGAATCTATAGAACATTGGAAAATGATTACTAATGCTCCACGATTTCTAGAGCCACCTCTTTAAGTAGCCTGGGATGCAGTCCATCAGGTCCCGGGGACATACCAGCCTTCAGACTCAACAGTCTATCCAACACCGTTTCTTGCCTAATATAAATTTCCCTCAGTTCATCCTTTACCCTGGTTCCTTTGGCCACTATTACAACTGGGAGATTGTTTGTGTCTTCCCTAGTGAAGACAGATCCAAAATACCTGTTCAACTCATCTGACATTTCCTTGTTCCCCATAATAAATTCACCGTTTCTGTCTTCAATGGCCCAATTGTGGTCTTAACTATTTTTTGCTATTCACATATCTAAAGAAGCTTTTACTATCCTCCTTTACATTCTTAGCTAGTTTACCTTCGTACCTCATTTTTTCTTGGCGTATTGCCTTTTTTGTTATCTTCTGTTGCTCTTTAAAAGCTTCTTAGTCCTCCGGTCTCCCGCTCATCTTTGCTATGTTATACTTCTTCTCTTTTATTTTTATACAGCCCTTCACTTCCCTCGTCAGCCACGGCCGCCCCTTACTCCCCTTAGGATCTTTCTTCCTCTTTCCATCATTCCCCTTTCTACCATCGAGAAGAGGCATAAGAGTCTAAAGAACCATACTCAACATTTTAACAACCGTTTCTTTCCCTCGGCCATCAGTTTTCTGAACAGCCCTTCATGGCATAAGCATTACCTCAATCGTCTTCTTTATTGGTTTAATAACTTATACTAATGTTTCTGTCTTGCACTGTACTACTCCCGCAAACCAACACATTTTGCGTCTTACGTCAGTGGTAATAAGCCTGATTCTCATCTGATTCACCAACAGGGCGCAGAGCTGAACAATAAACGATGCGCCCCAATGACCACGCAAACGAGAAAGTTGAGGGGTTCACGTTGAGAGATATCACAAGAGACAGGAGGGTCTTGCTGACAGTGAGGGTCGAGGAGGTGGAACGATATTGGAAAACACCAGCAGAAAGAATATGGTAGATATATTTCTGAAATTTCGATATCGGGAGCTTTAAATCTGCATCACTCCACTAATGTTGCCTGTCTTGCTATGTTCGGAATAAATTGTGCAAATAGGACAGAGAGGCCGAGTGCGTTAACCGGCATTCAAGTAACCCTCTCCAATACAGGTAGCTGAAAGGAAAAAATGAACTGTGGCATGCCCCGCCCCTGACACCCGTCTCCTAAGAAAGGCGGCGCTACCAGTCTCATGTAAAGAAGTGATTTGGACACGGGCCGGGCTAGGAGCTGAGGCGGGTTCATCCCCGACAACAAAAGCTGAGAAACTGCGCTTCCTCTCAGATTCCAAACACTGACCCGGCGCAGCAAGCATGTGGCAGGGTGCCTGGTTCGTGGTGCTGCTTTTCAGCTGTGCGTTACCAACTCCTCTTCAACTTTTATTGCTCCTTCCCGCCGCGCAAATTCTTTTACCATTTTCTGCTCTTTTTACAGGTCGCAGTGTGGCTCAGACCCTGACCCAGCCCAAAGCATCGCTGACGATAAGTGTCGGGAAAACCGCGCGAATTCGTTGTGAACTGAAAGGAGGCACCATCAACAGCAATAATCCCCTTCACTGGTATCAGCAGAAACCCGGAAAGCCGCTCCAAAGGATACTCTACTATGGAGATGGCGTAACGCGGGATTCGGGATTCGGGGAATCCTTCAACGTGGAAAAGATTACAAATACCGTTATTCGGTTAACAATCATAGTTGACGCTGACAGCGCTGCCACCTATTACTGCGCCTACTGGGTTTACACAGTATGTAATAGAAAGCAAACTCCGCACAAAAAGCTCGACGAGCAGCCAGTCAAAGGGAACCGTCAATCCGGAGGCTGCAGCGACCCCCAGCTAGAATTGCGCTTACCCATATCCGCCGGGCAGGAGTTGAAGTCTGTTCAAGAGGCAGGGACAGAAGCAGCCGGTTCCGAAATCTCCCCAATTCCATTCGAAAGAATGAAAGGATTCGGCTTTAGGGACGAGGTTGCAGCCGTGCGTTGCCCATTGCCGGGACTATCCCCTATGAAAGCAAAGTAGGGAGTTATGTCACCAGAAACACGCCGCGTGGCCTGGCCGGAAGTGCGGCAGGGATACTCGCATTGTCCGTCCCAGGAGATACTGATCTTCGGCGCGGAGCACTGAGCGTTAACCGCAGACTTCTCAATCCTCGAACCAGCTTCCCACGATCGAGAACTTCTGCAAAAGACAGATAGGCAGACATCTGCTACTTCACGGTGCAGATTGCACAACATTTCCGGTTCAGTTTCAGATTTATTTATCACATGTTAAAGGGTCACCGCAAGATTATCGACCGGAGGGTGCCGTATTGCAATCTTTTCTATAACATGGAAGGCCCTCACCGAGAGAACTTTTTGTGCTCTTGATACACTTGACAATTCTTCCAGAGAAGCGGTGCTTTATCAGCCAATGGAAGATGGTAGGTGGCAATCACGAAAATACTTCCGCAACCGTTTGACCTTAGACAACAAAACATTGCATCTGGAGTCAAAGTGGGGGACACTCACATTTACACCACTCTGATGCTAGCTGTGTCTGTGAGGTATGAGGTACCCGGGCATTGTGATAGAGGTACCTGGCGATTGAATGTAAGTAATGTAAGTTGACCAGACACTTCCTCATAAGGCACCGGAATAAGATGATGGCAAATTGCAGAAAATGTGGACCAAGTTGACCTGATATGTGCTGGAGTGCACTCATCACGAACATTGCACGAACCTGCCGCACTGTCATGGGCATCGTACAGGTTGCGTAAGAATACGGTTTTGAATTTCTTCACGTGGTATTAATAAATGATCAAGAGAACTGGATTCAGCAAACACTTAGAGACAAGACAATATCCTTACTGCTGTAATGAACACCTGTGGTGAAGAACAGGCTTTGTCTTTAGCCAACTTGCTTTCTTGCAGTTACAGCATTGATCCATTAGATGGGAAATTACGTGCCACGAGAACGTAGCGGTTAGCACGCCGCTATTACAACTCAGGGCGTGGGAGTCTGGAGTTTATTTCTGGCGCTATCTGTAAGGAATCCCGGTAGGTCCTGCCTGCTCAATGCATGGGTTTTCCCCGGGTGCCCCGGTTTCCTCTCACAGTCCAAAGACGTACCGAGTAGGTTAACTGATCATTGTAAAATGTGATTGGGTTAGGGTTCATCGAGGTTGTCGGGGGTTGCTGGGGCGGCGTGACCTGTAGTCTGGAAGGGCCTGATCTGCACTGTATCGCTAAATAAAGAAAAAAAAATTGTCTAGTGATGTCCTATTCATATAAAGCCGGGCAAATCTAATCTGGCTATTACAACACAAAACAGGGACAAATGAAATGTACTCTAGGGATGAGGTGAGAGAGACTGTTTTTGATAACAGGACAGTATTTGGTTTACTGTAGCTCGGAGGAGCCTGAGAAAAACTGAAGTCAATGGACATTAAGTGGAGAATACCGCAAGGACTGGAGTACTAAAGCGCTGAAAGGAGGGAGGTTGGAAGTCTTTTCCTAGACCTCTATATTTTCAGTTGCTTCATTAATAAATTTACTACCTTTTCACTAGGCCTCATATGGAGCCAGTGATCATTAATGGAGAATGTGTGGAGCAGGTTAAGACCAACAAGTATCTGGGAGTACAGTTAGATGAGAAGCTAGACTGGACTGCCAACACAGATGCCTTGTGCAGGAAGGCACAGAGTCGACTGTACTTCCTTAGAAGGTTGGCGTCATTCAATGTCTGCAGTGAGATGCTGAAGATGTTCTATAGGTCAGTTGTTGAGAGCGCCCTCTTCTTTGTGGTGGCGTGTTGGGGAGGAAGCATTAAGAAGAAGGACGCCTCACGTCTTAATAAGCTGGTAAGGAGGGCGGGCTCTGTCGTGGGCAAAGTACTGGAGAGTTTAACATCGGTAGCTGAGCGAAGGGCGCTGAGTAGGCTACGGTCAATTATGGAAAACCCTGAACATCCTCTACATAGCATCATCCAGAGACAGAGAAGCAGTTTCAGTGACAGGTTACTGTCGATGCAATGCTCCTCAGACAGGATGAAGAGGTCAATACTCCCCAATGCCATTAGGCTTTACAATTCAACTGCCAGGACTTAAGAACTTTTTTTAAAGCTATTATTAATGCTTTTTTGAGTTAGTGATTTAGATGCATATCATATTATTACTGAGTTAAGTATTGTATGTAATGAGTTTTTGCTACAACAAGTGTATGGGACATTGGAAAAAATGTTGAATTTCCCCATGGGGATGAATAAAGTATCTATCTATCTATCTATCTATCTATCTAGTGTACAGACAATGGCAATCTCCAGCAAGTGTTTCCAATTAACTACCCTTGATATTCAATGACTGGAAATGTAACTGGACCAGCCACACAAACACTGGGATAACACGTAAACCCGCAGGAAAAGGATCTCAGCGTTGTATGTGGTGACTCATATAATAGGTTTTACTTTGAACTTTGACATTTAAATGTAGCTGGGTATTCTGGGGCAAAGAACGCACTTCCTGGCATTTCAAAGCCATTCCAATATCGGTTAATGAGGTTCTTTCCATTTAGGTGCATGAGTTTGTCTCAAAGAACATTAAAGAAGATCAATGCAATCCGAAAGAAAGCAATTCATTGCATTAACAGCAACCAACTGCTCCGAAGTTTCATTCTTGTTACTAGCTACATTGATATATCTGTAATACATCCAGGCTACTTAATGCACAATAATTATGTATTAAAATTCCTCTGACAGCACATCTGAAACTCACAGTCTATCACCAAGAAAGATTAAGGCAGCTATAACTACTGTTGCAATTCACATATCGTTTATGGTACGCCATGATTAAATGTGTCTATGACAATTTTCTCAAATAATATGTAGATTACCTCACCAAAAAGGAGTAGCGTCGTAGTCAGAACTGGATTTAATTCTCGTCGGCCTGTAAGGAGTTTCTACTTCTCCCTGCTCCTCCGGGTGCTCCGGTTTCCTCATAAATTCCAAAGACGTACCAGTAGGTAGGTTATTCGGTCATTATAAACTATCCCGTGATTAGCAAAGGGTTAAATCGGGGATTGCTGGAAGTGCCGGAAGGGCCTATTCCTGGCTATATCGTAATAAATGAAAAAGAGGGAAAAGCTTGATCTCCAGTTGGAAAATTGGGCAGAGCAGGTGACTGCTGGAGGGACGGGGGCGGGGTGGCACATTGCGATCACTGGCTATCCGTTTTATATGATTTTAGAAAAAGATAGGACCGGCCATCGAGTTAAAGGCCTAGATTGGTGAAAGTCTAATTTTGAAGTCACTCGACAGGATTCTGCAAAAGTTGATTGAGAGAAGCTGTTCGCAGGTATGGGAAGTGGCAGGCGTCTGAAAGTGTAATAGGGTGGGTTCAGGGACAGCATAAGACCACAAAACACAAGAGTAGAACTTGGCCATTTGGCCCATCGAGTCTGCCCCCAATCCATCATGGTTGATTTGTTACCCCCTTTCAATGCCAGTTTTCTGACCTTCCAGTAATCCTTGATGCCCTTTCTGATCAAGAACCAGTCAATCTTTGCATTAAATATACTTAGTTATATTGAAAGCCAAGGCTGGCAGAATTATGGATTATAGTTGATAAGGTATATTGAGGGTTTCTTCAGGGAAAATGGAGAATATATGTCAAGTATTGTCAGTTCTGATCAAGTGAATCCCCTGAGCCGTATAAAAGATATAGGAGTGCACTTAAGAGGAAAATCAGGAGAACAAATTCTTCAGATCGTTTTGGCAGTTAAGGCAAAGGGGAATCCTAAGATGTTCTATAAGTATATCAAGAGGGAAAAGGTAACCAGAACGATTGTGGAGTCACAGGAGATAGGGCGAGAATTTAAATATTTCTTATCTGTAATTACTGTAGAGAAGGTCAAGAAGCTAAGAAGTTCATAGCATAGAAAATGATGACTTGAACTATATCGACATTACAAAAGGGAAGGGGCTGACAGTCGTAAAATGCATCAAGGTGGATACATTCCCACGGCCAGACCAAGTGAATTCTATGAAACAGAGAGGCACGGCAGCGTAGTCGCTAGCACAACGCTTTACAGTGCAGGTGACCGGGGATCAATTCCCTTCGCTGCCTGTAAGGAGTTTGCACACTCTATAGGTGTTCCGCTTTCCTCCCACACATTTCAAAGATCTTCTGGTTAGTAGGTGAATTGGTCGCTGTAAGTTGTCACGTGATTGGGCTAAGAATAAATCAGGAGATTGCTGGGCGACGTGGCCTGAATGGCTGTAAGCAAGTATTTGGGCAGAGATATTTCTATAGCTGTTATCCACTACAACTGCATCGCTCCACTACTGTTGCCTGTCTTGCTATGTTCGGAATAAATTGTGCAAATAGGACAGAGAGGCCGAGTGCGTTAACCGGCATTCAAGTAACCCTCTCCAATACAGGTAGCTGAAAGGAAAAAAATGAACTGTGGCATGCCCCGCCCCTGACACCCGTCCCCTAAGAAAGGCGGCGCTACCAGTCTCATGTAAAGAAGTGATTTGGACACGGGCCGGGCTAGGAGCTGAGGCGGGTTCATCCCCGACAACAAAAGCTGAGAAACTGCGCTTCCTCTCAGATTCCAAACACTGATCCGGCGCAGCAAGCATGTGGCAGGGTGCCTGGTTCGTGGTGCTGCTTTTCAGCTGTGCGTTACCAACTCCTCTTCAACTTTTATTACTCCTTCCCGCCGCGCAGATTCTTTTACCATTTTCTGCTCTTTTTACAGGTCGCAGTGTGGCTCAGACCCTGACCCAGCCCAAAGCATCGCTGACGATAAGTGTCGGGAAAACCGCGCGAATTCGTTGTGAACTGAACGGAGGCACCATCAGCAGCAATGATCCCCTTCACTGGTATCAGCAGAAACCCGGAAAGCCGCTCCAAAGGATACTCTACTATGGAGAAGGCGTAACGCGGGATTCGGGATTCGGGGAATCCTTCAACGCGGAAAAGATTACAGATACTGTTGTCCAGTTAACAATCGAAGTTGACGCTGACAGCGCTGCCACCTATTACTGCGCCTACTGGGTTTACACAGTATGTAATAGAAAGCAAACTCCGCACAAAAAGCTCGACGAGCAGCCAGTCAGTCAAAGGGAACCGTCAATCCGGAGGCTGCAGCGACCCCCAGCTAGAATTGCACTTACCCATATCCGCCGGGCAGGAGTTGAAGTCTGTTCAAGAGGCAGGGACAGAAGCAGCCGGTTCCGAAATCTCCCCAATTCCATTCGAAAGAATGAAAGGATTCGGCTTTAGGGACGAGGTTGCAGCCGTGCGTTGCCCATTGCCGGGACTATCCCCTATGAAAGCAAAGTAGGGAGTTATGTCACCAGAAACACGCCGCGTGGCCTGGCCGGAAGTGCGGCAGGGATACTCGCATTGTCCGTCCCAGGAGATACTGATCTTCGGCGCGGAGCACTGAGCGTTAACCGCAGACTTCTCAATCCTCGAACCAGCTTCCCACGATCGAGAACTTCTGCAAAAGACAGATAGGCAGACATCTGCTACTTCACGGTGCAGATTGCACAACATTTCCGGTTCAGTTTCAGATTTATTTATCACATGTTAAAGGGTCACCGCAAGATTATCGACCGGAGGGTGCCGTATTGCAATCTTTTCTATAACATGGAAGGCCCTCACCGAGAGAACTTTTTGTGCTCTTGATACACTTGACAATTCTTCCAGAGAAGCGGTGCTTTATCAGCCAATGGAAGATGGTAGGTGGCAATCACGAAAATACTTCCGCAACCGTTTGACCTTAGACAACAAAACATTGCATCTGGAGTCAAAGTGGGGGACACTCACATTTACACCACTCTGATGCTAGCTGTGTCTGTGAGGTATGAGGTACCCGGGCATTGTGATAGAGGTACCTGGCGATTGAATGTAAGTAATGTAAGTTGACCAGACACTTCCTCATAAGGCACCGGAATAAGATGATGGCAAATTGCAGAAAATGTGGACCAAGTTGACCTGATATGTGCTGGAGTGCACTCATCACGAACATTGCACGAACCTGCCGCACTGTCATGGGCATCGTACAGGTTGCGTAAGAACGCGGTTTTGAATTTCTTCACGTGGTATTAATAAATGATCAAGAGAACTGGATTCAGCAAACACTTAGAGACAAGACAATATCCTTACTGCTGTAATGAACACCTGTGGTGAAGAACAGGCTTTGTCTTTAGCCAACTTGCTTTCTTGCAGTTACAGCATTGATCCATTAGATGGGAAATTACGTGCCACGAGAACGTAGCGGTTAGCACGCCGCTATTACAACTCAGGGCGTGGGAGTCTGGAGTTTATTTCTGGCGCTATCTGTAAGGAATCCCGGTAGGTCCTGCCTGCTCAATGCATGGGTTTTCCCCGG
Organism: Hemitrygon akajei; assembly: GCF_048418815.1. NCBI lineage: Eukaryota > Metazoa > Chordata > Chondrichthyes > Myliobatiformes > Dasyatidae > Hemitrygon > Hemitrygon akajei. The sequence goes on along the minus strand of NC_133124.1, from coordinate 109,339,185 downwards.
GTGCCCCGGTTTCCTCTCACAGTCCAAAGACGTACCGAGTAGGTTAACTGATCATTGTAAAATGTGATTAGGTTAGGGTTCATCGAGGTTGTCGGGGGTTGCTGGGGCGGCGTGACCTGTAGTCCGGAAGGGCCTGATCTGCACTGTATCGCTAAATAAAGAAAAAAAAATTGTCTAGTGATGTCCTATTCATATAAAGCCGGGCAAATCTAATCTGGCTATTACAACACAAAACAGGGACAAATGAAATGTACTCTAGGGATGAGGTGAGAGAGACTGTTTTTGATAACAGGACAGTATTTGGTTTACTGTAGCTCGGAGGAGCCTGAGAAAAACTGAAGTCAATGGACATTAAGTGGAGAATACCGCAAGGACTGGAGTACTAAAGCGCTGAAAGGAGGGAGGTTGGAAGTCTTTTCCTAGACCTCTATATTTTCAGTTGCTTCATTAATAAATTTACTACCTTTTCACTAGTGTACAGACAATGGCAATCTCCAGCAAGTGTTTCCAATTAACTACCCTTGATATTCAATGACTGGAAATGTAACTGGACCAGCCACACAAACACTGGGATAACACGTAAACCCGCAGGAAAAGGATCTCAGCGTTGTATGTGGTGACTCTGATAATAGGTTTTACTTTGAACTTTGACATTTAAATGTAGCTGGGTATTCTGGGGCAAAGAACGCACTTCCTGGCATTTCAAAGCCATTCCAATATCGGTTAATGAGGTTCTTTCCATTTAGGTGCATGAGTTTGTCTCAAAGAACATTAAAGAAGATCAATGCAATCCGAAAGAAAGCAATTCATTGCATTAACAGCAACTAACTGCTCCGAAGTTTCATTCTTGTTACTAGTTACATTAATATATCTGTAATACATCCAGGCTACTTAATGCACAATAATTATGTATTAAAATTCCTCTGACAGCACATCTGAAACTCACAGTCTATCACCAAGAAAGATTAAGGCAGCTATAACTACTGTTGCAATTCACATATCGTTTATGGTACGCCATGGTTAAATGTGTCTATGACAATTTTCTCAAATAATATGTAGATTACCTCACCAAAAAGGAGTAGCGTCGTAGTTAGAACTGGATTTAATTCTCGTCGGCCTGTAAGGAGTTTCTACTTCTCCCTGCTCCTCCGGGTGCTCCGGTTTCCTCATAAATTCCAAAGACGTACCAGTAGGTAGGTTATTCGGTCATTATAAACTATCCCGTGATTAGCAAAGGGTTAAATCGGGGATTGCTGGAAGTGCCGGAAGGGCCTATTCCTGGCTATATCGTAATAAATGAAAAAGAGGGAAAAGCTTGATCTCCAGTTGGAAAATTGGGCAGAGCAGGTGACTGCTGGAGGGACGGGGGCGGGGTGGCACATTGCGATCACTGGCTATCCGTTTTATATGATTTTAGAAAAAGATAGGACCGGCCATCGAGTTAAAGGCCTAGATTGGTGAAAGTCTAATTTTGAAGTCACTCGACAGGATTCTGCAAAAGTTGATTGAGAGAAGCTGTTCGCAGGTATGGGAAGTGGCAGGCGTCTGAAAGTGTAATAGGGTGGGTTCAGGGACAGCATAAGACCACAAAACACAAGAGTAGAACTTGGCCATTTGGCCCATCGAGTCTGCCCCCAATCCATCATGGTTGATTTGTTACCCCCTTTCAATGCCAGTTTTCTGACCTTCCAGTAATCCTTGATGCCCTTTCTGATCAAGAACCAGTCAATCTTTGCATTAAATATACTTAGTTATATTGAAAGCCAAGGCTGGCAGAATTATGGATTATAGTTGATAAGGTATATTGAGGGTTTCTTCAGGGAAAATGGAGAATATATGTCAAGTATTGTCAGTTGTGATCAAGTGAATCCCCTGAGCCGTATAAAAGATATAGGAGTGCACTTAAGAGGAAAATCAGGAGAACAAATTCTTCAGATCGTTTTGGCAGTTAAGGCAAAGGGGATTCCTAAGATGTTCTATAAGTATATCAAGAGGGAAAAGGTAACCAGAACGATTGTGGAGTCACAGGAGATAGGGCGAGAATTTAAATATTTCTTATCTGTAATTACTGTAGAGAAGGTCAAGAAGCTAAGAAGTTCATAGCATAGAAAATGATGACTTGAACTATATCGACATTACAAAAGGGAAGGGGCTGACAGTCGTAAAATGCATCAAGGTGGATACATTCCCACGGCCAGACCAAGTGAATTCTATGACACAGAGAGGCACGGTAGCGTAGTCGCTAGCATAACGCTTTACAGTGCAGGTGACCGGCATTCAATTCCCGTCGCTGCCTGTAAGGAGTTTGCACACTCTATAGGTGTTCCGCTTTCCTCTCACACATTTCAAAGATCTTCTGGTTAGTAGGTGAATTGGTCGCTGTAAGTTGTCACGTGATTGGGCTAAGAATAAATCAGGAGAGTGCTGGGCGACGTGGCCTGAATGGCTGTAAGCAAGTATTTGGGCAGAGATATTTCTATAACTGTTAACCACGGGCGAAGTAACAGAGGAGCATAAGATGGCTACTGTTGTGTTTTCTGAGAAGTGGTGTAAGGACAAACTTGGGAACTACGTGGGAGGGTGGTGGGGGGAGGGGGGGAGCTAGCCGAAAATCAGTGGCGGGAAATTTACAAGAAGATATCAGATAAACGAGCAATTGGGATTAAAACTATTCTATTGTGCGTGGGATATTATGTCAAAAAATTGATTTTTTTTTTGAAGAGGTGACCAAGAGGATCAACGAGAGCAAATCGATAACATTCACTTTAGCAAATTGTAACAAGATCCCGCTTGGTAGAATGGTCCTGAAGATCAACTCACATGCGGTTAAGGACAGGTGAGCCACTTGCGTCCAGACTTAGCCTGATGTTAACAGTCCAAGTGTGGTGTTCCACAGGGATCACGTTGTATCCACTGTTCATCACGGTCGGTATGGACGAGTTGTGTGGAAGTGCCCATTTCCGCGTTGTGGAATTCAACTAGTCTGTGACTCTATCCTAAATAAATATATTTATTTGGAGATCAGGAGTATCGAAAGACGGGAAAGCGGCGCCAGTCTTGAAGGTCAGCCATCATTCAGCGGCGGGAGCACAACGTAGTTTCAAGGTTTCTGGCAGGTCGGCGACGCTTGTTTAAAAGCAGCGCTTCGCGGGCGTTCGGAACCTCGGAGGCCCGATCAGCGGCGGGAACAGAGCGCAGCGAATTAAAAACATGTATAGAAGGGACAAGCGGCCGGCCATTGTTGGGAGTGGGTTAGTGGTGAGAGTAGGAGTGTCAGGCTTTGGGTCAAAGGAGGCTTCGGCTGAAGAGGCGTTGGCTGTGGGTAAGTTTCTGGTAAGGTTGTATGTCTTCTTCATGCTGGATGTTGGAATCCTGGGAGACCCAGAGTCTCCCAGGGACCTACAGCTGCGTGAAGTGCAACCAGCTACAACTCCTTGAAGACCGTGTTAGGGATCTGAAACAGCAGCGGAATGACCTTCGGCTTACACGGGAGAGTGAGGAGAAAATCGATTAGAGTTGTAGGGAAGTAGTCACTCCGATGTTGGAGGAAGCGAGTAGCTAGATGATTGTCAGGAGAAATGAAATTGTGAATAGCCAGTTAGCGCAGAGCATCGCTGTGGCCATTCCTCTCCAAAGTAAGTATACAGTTTTGGATACTATCGTGGGGGATGACCTCCCAGGGGAATGCCACGGAGCCCAAGTTACTGGCACTGAGCATGGGGCCGTGGTGCGGAAGGTAAAGAAGGAGAAGAGGGGAGAGGTATTGATAGAGGACTCAACAGTCAGAAGAACAAACAGGAGATACTGTGGACACGAACGGAACACCCGGCTAGTATGTTGCCTCCAAGGTGCCGGGGTCACGGACATCTCGTGTCCACAGCACTTTAGAGAGGGAGAGAGAGCAACCAGATGTCTTGGCACATATTGAGTCCACTGACAGAGGAAGGAAAAGCAATGCGGTCCTGAAGAGAGTATTTAGAGAGCTAGGCAGAAAGCTGAGAAGCAGGACATCCAGGGTAGTAATTTCCGGATGGCTACCTGTGCCACGTGCTAGTGAGGGTAGACACTGCATGATTTGGCAGATAAATACCTGGCTGAGAAGCTGCTAAAGGGGCAAGGGTTCAGGTTCTTGGATCATTGTGATCTCTACTGGGTGATGTATGACCTGTACAAAAGGGGTGGGTTGCACCTGAACCCGAAGGGGACCAATATTCTCGCGAGCAGGTATGTTAGAGCTGGTGGGGAGGGTTTAAGCTAATTTAGCAGGGGGTGGGAACCGGGATGAAGGGACTCAGGAAGGAGAAAGTAATGTCGGAACTAGCAGTATTTCAGTAGAGTAAGGGAAATTTCAGTGATACGAGAGAGGAGTTGACCAAAGCAGATTGAAAGGAGCTGTTAGCAGGGATGACAGCAGAGCAGCAATGGCATGAGTTTCTGGGGAAAATGAGGAAGGTGCAGTATAGATGCATTCAAAAAACGAAGAAATACTCAAATGGCAGAATCGTACAACCGTGGCAAAATTAACGGGAAGATAGAAGATTGGGAAGCTTTTTTTAAATTTTTTTTAATTAGTTTTTCAAAACATTTTACAAAATTATAAACCCCAAATCCCAGTGAGGAGCATTAATACAGATCAAGGTTAAGCATACAATAACAATATGCTACAAAGGAAGAGAATTTAACAAAAAAGCACCTAAATTAAAGACAAGTGAGTTTAGTGTCCTCCCCAAACCCCACAACACAAGAAAAAAAAACAACAATTCCAGACCAACCACCACACAATATAGAGAGTATAAGTCCGGACAGTCAAACTCCCAGACTGTGAATACACTTAGCAACAGAGGATAATAATGCCTACTACCAGAAAAAAAGGGAGCTGAAAGCAAGGGACCGAAAAGAAAAAAAAACCCTAGTCAAGAGGAAGGTTATGAAAGTACTCGATAAAAGGCCCCCAGACCTTATGGAACTTTAAATCCGAATTGAGAACTGAATAATGAATTTTTTCAAGGTCCAAGCAAGCCATAATGTCGTTAAGCCATTGCGCATGAGTGGGCGGGGCAACATCTCTCCATCTAAGGAGGATCAAGCGTCTCGCCAGGAGAGAGGCAAAGGATAGTATTTGGCATTTGGTCGGACCCAGACATAAATCTGTCTCGCCCCAAAAACCGAACAGAGCAATTAAGGGGTTAGGTTCTAGGTGCTGATTCAGAATACCCGATAGTGTAGTGAAGACATCTTTCCAGAATTTCTCCAAGCTAGGACAGCACCAGTACATATGGATGAAAGAGGCCATGCCCCTCTTGCATTTATCACAGAGCGGACTAATGCCAGGGTAGAATCGAGATAGTTTAGATTTAGACATATGGGCTCTATGAACAATCTTAAACTGTAAGAGACAATGGCGAGCACAAAGAGAGGTTGAGTTAACCGATTTGAGAACTGAGTCCCAGCTCTCCTCGGATAAGGAGATATTTAAATCCTGCTCCCAGGCCATTTTAATTTTATCCACAGGGGCCCGTCGTAAGGCTGCTAGTTTATCTCGGATAATTGAAATTAAACCTTTACCTAGTGGATTGATGGAAAGAAATAGGTCCATAGCATTTTTCGCAGGCATTTCAGGAAAGTTAGGAATTAAAGGAGCAGTAAAGTGTCGGATTTGGAGATATCTGAAAAAGTGAGCGTTAGGCAGGTTGAACTTAACAAAGAGCTGTTGAAAAGAAGCGAAGCGGTTATCAATGAAGAGATCTTCAAAATGTCTAATGCCCTTCCTGTACCAAACATGGAATGCTGAATCGAACGTGGTAGGTAAAAAAAGGTGATTGTGTGCAACAGGGCTAGAAATGGAAAACCCGTAGAAACCATTGCATTTCCTGAACTGAGCCCATATACGCAAAGTGTGTCTAACCAGAGGATTAGCTATTGATCTGGGCAGACTGCTAGGGAGTGCAGAGCCAAGAAGTGCAGATATAGATAATTCTTTAGTGGAGCTCAACTCCATTGCCACCCAGTTAGGGCACTCAGGTTGACCGTGGAAGAAAGACCAGAAGGCAGCACAACGTATATTAGCTGCCCAGTAATATAAGCGAAAGTTAGGTAAAGCCATGCCACCCTCTTTTTTAGATTTCTGGAGGTGGATTTTATTAATTCTAGAGCGCTTATTCTGCCACAGATATGACAAAATAATAGAGTCTAAGGAATCAAAGAAGGATTTAGGAATAAAAATTGGGATAGATTGAAATAAGTATAAAAATTTGGGGAGAACATACATTTTGACCACATTGATACGACCTACCAAGGACATAGATAGAGGTGACCATTGTACCAGATTCTGTTTTGTAGCATATGAAAGATTGAAAAGTTTTCACGAAAGAGATCTTTAAACTTCCTTGTGACTGTAATTCCAAGATAAGTAAATTGATTATGGACTACTTTAAAAGGGAGATCACGAAATATTAGTTCTTGTGCTTCTTTATTAATTGGGAAAAGTTCACTCTTATGTAAGTTGAGTTTATAGCCAGAGATCTGGCTAAACTGGTCAAGAAGTGAAAACATTAGAGGTAAGGGTGTAGACGGATATGAGAGAAAGAGTAGTAAGTCATCAGCATAGAGAGAGACTTTATGCTCAACACCCCCTCTCCAAATCCCGGTCAGTTCAGGACATTTTCGAAATGCTATCGTCAGAGGTTCTATAGCCAAATCAAAGAGAAAGGGACTTAAGGGGCATCCCTGATGGCTGCCACGTTTGAGATTGAATACTTGGGATTTCTGAAAGTTAGTTAGAACAGAAGCAGTAGGACACAGGTACAGCAATTGGATCCAAGAGATGAAACTTTGGCCGAGGTCAAATTTTTCTAAGACTGCAAAAAGGTAGTTCCACTCTATATGATCAAATGCTTTCTCCGCATCAAGGGAGATAACACATTCAGGAGTCCCAGTTGGAACTGAGTATAAAATATTAAATAGACGCCGAATGTTAAAAAAAGGGAGACGGTTTTTAATAAAGCCTGTTTGGTCATCAGAGATAATGGAGGGAATAACGGTTTCTAATCTATGAGCCAACACTTTAGCTAAGATCTTTACATCAACATTGAGCAGAGAGATCGGCCTGTACGAGGAACACTCTGTTGGGTCTTTGCCCTTTTTTAAAAGAAGAATAATAGATGCCTCATTGAAAGAGGGTGGCAATTTGCCGTAGTTAAACGAGTCAGATAATACTGAAAGTAACTGAGGAGAAAGAAGTGAGGAGAATGATTTATAAAATTCCACAGGGAACCCATCAGGTCCAGGAGATTTCCCTGAGGACAGTGCAGAAATTGCAGAAGGTATTTCTTCTAGTGATATAGGCGCATTAAGTTTGGCTTTGAAATCAGATGAAAGTGAGGGGATATTCAGATTCTGTAAAAATTGATCCACAGAGATATTGTCATTCAGGGATTCAGAGGAATAAAGCCGAGAATAAAAAATTTTAAATGCATCATTAATTTCTAAATGATCCGATGTAAAGTCTCCGTTCTCCTTCCGGATCTTTGTAATATGTTGTTTGGCTTTAGAACGCCTCAGCTGATTGGCTAGGAATTTACCAGACTTATCCCCATGAATGTAAAAGCGGCTCTTGCTTTCGAGAAGTTGGCATTCGACAGGTTGAGTGGACAGAAGGTTAAACTTAGTTTGGAGTTCAACGTGCTTCTTGTATAATTCAGGGTTCTTAGTTTGGGCATATAATTGATCCACATCTTTGATCTGGTTAATGAGGTCTGCTCGATCTGCACGGGATCTTCTATTGAGATTTGCTGTGTAAGAGATTATTTGACCCCTCAAATATGCTTTCATGGCATCCCAGACAATCTGGGATGGCACTTCAGGTGATGTATTAGTGTTAAAATAGAAGGTTATCTGGTCTTTAATAAATTTTACGAAATCATCATCCGATAATAAAGTTGAATCAAACTGCCAGTGTTTATTCCTCTGAGGGAGACCAGGAAAGTTCAGAGAGAGGGTAATTAGGGCATGGTCAGAAATCAGTATACTCTGATAGTCACAAGTGTGGGCAAATGGGATAAGTTGGTTATCGAGTAGGAAATAGTCAATTCTAGTGAAGGTATGGTGAACATGTGAGAAAAAGGAATAATCTCTCTCCGTAGGATGGAGGAAACGCCATATATCAGAGATACCAAAATTAGAGAGAAACGACTGAATAGCTAAGGCAGATTTGGTAGGTGATCTGGTAACAGAGGACGATCAGTCCAGTTTAGGATCCAACCAACAGTTAAAGTCACCACCCAATATAAGAGAGTATGAGTTTAAGTCTGGTAGTGAGGAAAAAAACCGTTCAAAGAAGTTAACATCATCAAAGTTGGGGGCATACAGGTTTGCTAGTGCAACTTTAGTGTTATATAGTTTACCAGAAACAATAATAAAACGTCCATTTGTGTCCGATATTTTATTATGGAGTTCAAAAGGAATATTTGAGTTAATAAGAATGGAGACTCCCCTAGCTTTAGCGGCAAAGGATGAATGAAAATGCTGACCTGCCCACTTGGACAGAAGCCGGGAGTTATCAAAACAACGAATATGAGTTTCTTGGAGGAAAGCAATGTCAGCTTTGAGTTGCTTAATATGTGAGCATACCTTCCTCCTTTTAACAGGGTGGTTCAGTCCCTTTACATTCCAGCTCACAAATTTAAGTGCACTAGCCATTATCAATTACTAATGCATAAAAGGCAGCAGGCATATAAAAAATCAAGCGGTACAATAGCAGTCTGGGAACAGAGATGTAAACATAGATTCGTAAGGTCAAAATATAAACATGTCCTAAACAATAAAGAAATGTTGGAACTGGAAAATCCACCCCACTCACACAACCCAAAACTAGACGGCTACCAAAACAAGTAGCTAGCTCTACCAAAAAAATTAACCCAAATACAACTTCCAGATCTGTGTCATTGACAGCAGTTCCGTATAAATGCTATAACAAACAGTAACTAGTTTATGCACTAAAAAGCATAACTACAGATTAGAACACCTTCTGCCGAGATATACAACTTAATACAGAGAAAATCGGAAGAAAACTAAAACTAACCTACCCGCGAAATATTATAGAAGAATAAAGTAAGAGAAGGGGGGGGGGAAGGTAAGAAGGAAAAAGAAAAAAAGAGGAAGGGGAAAATTCTAAATTCAAGACGAGTGTTTATCAACCGTTTACCGAGAAGGGAGAAAAGAAAATTCAGAGAATGGAAAAAAAAGGGGGTGAAGAAAAGAAAAAGATAAAATAAATATTTAAAACAGAGGAAAAATAAATCAGCAGTAGAACTGTGAACCAACAAACAGGGAGGCCTTCACTAAAGACTTCAGACCTCCAAAACAAGTTAGAATTAGTTGTAGAACTCTATAGGTAAAGTTATACAGAGGTAAAAATAGATTACACACACACTAAATCCCGGGAGAGATTGTCACCAGCCTTTAGAGTTTCAGTGAATAATGTCTGAGTGATTCAAGTGAATTCCGAGTCCAGAGAAAGTAATTTTACTACGAGGAGTACTTATCCACCATTTTAGGAGGTCCGATCAGATTCCGAAGATGACTGGATAGCCGGAAGACTTGCCACAAACGCTTCGGCTTCCCTCGCTGATTTGAACCACTTGAATTCCCCGGTATTAAACTTGATTCTTAGGTCAGCAAGATTACGAAAGGAAGGTTTGAAACCACGATCAAAAAGCACTTTCATTACGCCTTTATACTCAGCGCGCATCTTTAAGGTCTGGGGTGCAAAATCTTCCACAAAGCGAATGGTTGTATCCTGGAAAGAAAAAGAGCCTCTGCGACGTGCCTCCACAATCAGACTGTGTTTTACCTGGTATTGATGGAAATACAAGATTACTGGTCGCGGACGGGAACCCAGAATTCCGGGGGAAACATAGACTCTGTGTGCCCGTTCGAGCTCGGGCGGCTTCGGAAGCAGATCCTTCCCAAATATCTCACAGAGAAACTCGGCGAAAAACTTCACGGTTGACCCCTTCTCAGTTGCCTCTGGTAATCCCAGAATTCTGATGTTGCAGCGTCTGCTGCGATTATCGAGATCCACCATTTTGGAAAGAAATTTATTAGATTTTTCCTCTAAGCTGGAACAGAGAGTCTCCAAGTATCGAACCCAACTTTCTAAAGCTTCAGAAGTCGAATCGATGCGAGATAAGTGTTCAGCATGTTTGTCCACTTTATCGTTGATCCGATCCAGTTTCTCTTCTAACTGTTTGAAAGCGGTTTTAATTTCCTTTAAGATTTCGTCTCGGAGATTTTCAAGCGCCTCCATCGTCACGTCCGACGAGGTCGTAGTTTCTTTTCTCCCGGATTTAGAACTCTTGCTAGACATTGTAAGTTAGATATATTCACAGGCAAGTAAGAGATACCGAAATAATTCCTAACTAAGCTTTATAAAATGGAGACATTTAGTGCAAAGGTAGCGACAGTAACGGAACAAAAGTTCGGAGCAGCTAAGCAATCGCCATCTTACCGGAAGTCAAGATTGGGAAGCTTTTAAAAACCTAGAGACAGAGAAACTAGCAAACAATATCAAAATGGCAAGTAACAGCTTTTTCCAGTATATAAAAAAAAGAGAGATGAGAGTGGGTATAGGACCACTAGAAAATGTGGCCGGAGAAATAATAACGGTGGACAAGGAGATGGTAGATGAACTAGATGAGTATTTTGTATCTGTCATCATTTTGGAAGACACTAGCAGTGTGCCAGATATTGTAACGTGTGAAGGAAGAGATGTGAGTGCAGTTGCTATTTCAAGGGAGAAGCTGGTCAAAAAGCTGAAAGACCTAAGGGTACCTAAGTGTCACCCCGACCAGATGAACTGCACCCTTGGATTTTGAAAGAGGTAGCGCTATAGATTGTGGAAGCATTAGCGGTGATCTTTCAAAACTCATTGGACTTTGATACGGTGCCAGAGGACTGGAAAACTGCAAATGTCACTCCAATCCTTAAGAAAGGAGGAAGGCAGCAGAAAGGAAATTATAGACAAGTTAGCCTGACCTCAGTGGTTGGGAAGACTTGGAGTCAATTGCTAAGGATGAGATTGTGGAATACTTGCTGGCACAAGAAAAGATAGGACAAAGTCAGCTTGGTTGCCTTAAGGTAAAATCTTGCCTGATGAACCTGTTGGAATTCTTTGAGGAGATTACAAGTAGGATAGATAAAGAGGATGCATTGGATGTTGTATATTTGGACTTTCAAAAGGCCTTTGACAAGGTTCCATACATGAGACTGCTTACTAAACTGAGAGCTCATGGCATTACAGGAAAGTTACTAACATGGTTAGAGCGTTGGCTGATTGGTAGGGTACAGCGAGTGGGAATAAAAGGATTCTTGCCTGGTTGTATGCAGGAACCAGTGGTGTTCCGCAGGGGCCAGTGATGGGGCCACTTCTTTGTATGCTGTATATCGATGATTTAGATGATGGAATTGTGAACAAGTTTGCAGATGATTCGAAGATTTGTGGAGGGACAGGTAGTGTTGAGGCAACAGGTAGCCTGCAAAGGACTTAGATAAACCAGCAGAATGGGCAGGAATGTGACAAATAAAATACAATGTTGGAAAATGCATGTTCATGCACCTTGGTGGTAGAAATAAATGTGCAGGCTATTTTCTAAACGGGAAGTGTTACAGTGATGTTTGGGTTAAGGTAATTTAGATTTAGCAAATGGCTTTGGCTACCAGTCTTCTGTTCCTAGATAATGTATTGTGGAATTAATTTGGAACAATGGATTCCTAAACGCTGTGAATCCTAGTCCAGACGATGCTGGCGTCTGTGGAATGGATGCGAATCAGAAGGTGTGAAGTTTCTATGTAGTTTCAAAAGAAAGCATTGTTTATACTTCGTAAATATGCAATTGTCCTTTGTGTTTAGCACTAAATATTGGGCCCCACGTTGGGCCAGCAGATCTTTCCACCGGAAGTGCTCCATAAGATGCCTACTGTATCTCGTTTTGTCGAATAAAGAAACTGCTTTCTATCTACCAGTAACTCTCTCGGGCGAAAATCCATAAATCTGAAATACAGTGGGACTTGGGAGTCTTTGTGCAGAACACCCTAAAGGTTAACTTGCAGGTAGAGGCAGTGGTGAGGAAGGCAAAATGCAATGTCAGCATTCATTTCAAGAGCTCTAGAATATAAGAGCAGGCCTCACCTTGAGTGCTGAGAACAGTTTTGGTCTCCTCATTGCTGGCATTGGAGACGGTCCAGACGCGTTTCACAAGGAAGAATCCGGGAATGAAAGGGTTATCATACGGGGAACGTTTGATGGCACTGGAATTGGTTGATCGCCTTAAGTTAGAAGGTTGAGGGTTTGAAGGTTTCTCATTGAAACCTTTCGAATGTTGAATGACCGAGACAACGTACATGTGAAAAGAATGTTTCTCATGGTGGGGGAGTCTAGGACAAGAGGGTACAGTCTCGGATGCGGAGACATTTCTTCAGCCAGAGGGTGGTAAATTTGTGGAATTTATCACCGCAGGCAGCTGTGGAGGCCACATCGTTGGGTATAGCTAAGGCAGAGATTGACAGGTTCTTGATTGGACATGGCATCAAAGGGTACGGGGAGAAGGCCGGGTATGGGGTTGAGGAGGGGTAAAAGTGAACAGCCATGATTGAATGGCAGACCAGACCCGATGGGACAAATAGCCTAATTCTGCTTCTATGTCTTACGTTCCTATGATCTTTATGAACCAGGAGCACGACGAAGGACAGACTCATCTATTCCCATTTCCCCGTCTTTTATATTCTCATCTCTGTGGCCTGCTGCTTGAGCCGCCAGGATCTAAAGCAAGTTCGCTGTAAACACACAGCGGGTCAAGCATCAGTACCCTTCGCTCTGGAGATTTCAGAGCTTTGAATAATCGCCACTAATGAAAATGAGTGACGCGATAAAACAAGAGAAATGTCGTTGACAGAACGAGGTCAGGAAGACAAGAGAGACAGAGGTTGCGTAACTTTTAATATGAACCATATGTATTTCAAATTTCTACATCCGCAGACTGGCGGCAGAAACCACAGCTGTTCGCCCCCTCTCCTAGGATAAGGACCAGCGAATGAAAGTGTAAATGAAGGTGACGGTGAAGGACACACTGCGCAGCCGCTCAAACAACCGGCCTGTATCCGGGCACTTGCTATTTAATTCTAACGGGGCCACGACAGGACCAGTCCCCTAGGAAACTGCATCACGTCGCTCTGTTCACTGCTTACCACCCTGGCGCTTTCCCTCGCAAGTATGTCCACCACCGCTCCAGCTTTTTCCTTCAAGACAGCGTGGCTTCAGTGTCTTTTATTTGCAGCTGGATGTCTGGCCGAGGAATTGAAGATGCTTCAGATTTCTATCACGAAGCCAGAGACGACGACGGTGAAGATACTGTGCGAGGCAGGGGTACTCGATAACATCCACTGGTACCAGCAACTCGCCAACCAGGCACCCAGAAGGATCCTGCGCTTTAACAAAGGGCGAATGGAGCGGGATCCGGGAGTGTCCGCCAAGTTCTCAGCCGAGAGCAGTAACTCTTCCTTCTCTCTTGTGATTGACAACATTGCCCTGACAGATGCCGCTATCTATTACTGTGCCCGCTGGGTCGGCACAGTGTGAAACGTCGACAGAAAGGCGATACAAAAACCCTCAGTCTCTCCGGCCGCTCGACTGCTCCGCCGGGGATAGGAAACTTCGTGTCATTGACCGGAGATGTAGGCAGCGTTCCCACCAAACAAAAGGAATGTTATTCTATTCAGGGATCCAGTGCTGAAGCGGGAAGCGGCACGTGGTTCAGAATACACAGGTGCGGCAGGTCTTCAAAACAACTGACGGAAGATAGTTATTTATTACAAGCTCAATTTACTACGAAGTTAGCGAAGTTATACCGTGCGTACGGAGCCACACCTGGAATATCGTGTCCAGCATTGGTCAAGTTATTTCTGGATGTCAATTATGTAGAAGCTGTTCCGAGAGGGTAACTTGGAACGAAGGGAAAATGCGACGGGCAGGTTAGACTCACATCCACTGGAGTTTTGAATAGTAATAGGGATCTTAATTAAAACGTACTGTTCGCTGATGAATGTTGACAGTGAGACGTGTAGAGGATGTTTCTATTCGCGCGAGAGCCTAGAATGGGAGTCAGTGTTGACTGGCTGTCCATTACCGAGAGAAATGAAGAAAGTCTATGACTCCTGGGAGCTCGTGGGTAAGCAGGGTCTTTGAATAATTTGAAGGCAGAGGAGGATTAATTATGGATAAGCGAGAGCGTCAAAGTTTACGGCGAGTAGTCGGAATGAAGAATTGAGTGTGGATCTCTCCGAGGCATAACGGAAAGCTGCAGCGACGGGTGACTTCAGGCAGAGATGCCCGGTGTGTGTAGACGGTTCATCTCGGAATCACACTCGACTTCACAGCGACTGGGTTGGGCTTCTGGTCCACGTGGTGGGGTGAGATCCGGATTGAAATTCAGCGCCGAGTCTGGAATAGTAAAGGACAGGTATGAAGTCGCAGCGCCAAATGGAAGCAGCAGTTTGCGGCATCGAAAACGAATGAACCGGTCGGCGGGATCTCAGTCGCCTGGATCAACGGGACCCTGTATCTCCCAACATGAAGGTGCTGCTGACCGTCATTTTATTGACCTCCTTTCTCGGTCAGTGTTTCTGCATTTTAATCCCTGTTTTCCTTCGCCCTTCGTCACCACATGTGGAATAATTCAATCACATTGAATTATTTTCTCCCACAGGTAAAGTGGCGCTTCAGATATTGACACAGGCTCAATTATCGATCACCACGGTTCCGACAAACTTGTGCAATTTTACTGTGATGTTCAACAAATATACTTTGCGAAAGCTGTTATACATTGGTACCGGCGGAAGCCGGATGAAGGCCTGCAGCGGCTATTGTATTTTAAGAGTTCATCCGACACTCATAAGGATGTACCTGACGAACGATTAATTGCGAGCAAAGTACCTGAAACTCAATCGTGCACTCTACTCTTGTCGAACATAAGCGAGGATGATGGGCACTTACTACTGCGCTTACTGGCTACACAGTGGCCAAATGCGAAGGGAAGTCAGTACAGAAACCCAACAGGTACCTTGTGCATAACGTGTTCACCGATTCCAAACCAAGTAACAGGTGTTGTGCCTCACGATCTCCGCGACCATCTGACTTTAACGAATGCTATTTGTTGTTTTTAACCACGGTGCAATTTGCATATTATTTTGTAGCTTGGTTGAATAAAGCTGTTTCGATAAATTTGCGATGGAGAATTAACGTGGATCCAAGTTTCATGAATGATTACGAGCCAAGAGCCTAAAAACCTTACTTGCTGCACATTCTCATAACCAGAACCATTATCGAAGAGACTTAAATGGTGTTATTTGTGGGTGTGTTCCATGGAATGAACAAGGCTAAATCTGCTGTTAGAGGTAATTTTATTTTTTATGTAGAGAATATTACATAGTAACACAAAACTCGAAATAGAGTACTGTGCAAAAGTCGCAGGCGCATATGTATGTAGCTAGGATGCCTAAGACTTTAACAGAATAGTGTAGTAATTTTATGTACTGCTCTGTACTGCTGCCGTAAAAAAAAACAATTTCATGCTATATGTGAGTGATGGTAAACTTGATTCTGAGATGGGTTTCTATTGTGGACTGAGAGTGGGAAGTGGGTAGGGAGAAGGGAATTGTGGCTGAGAAAAGGGGAAGGGAGAAGAAGGGGAAGGAGCAGAGAGACGTGCTGTAATGATTAATGAATCGATTGTTTGCAATCAAATGAGCTTGCCTAGTGTCTCAAGACTGGGTGTGTCTGCACCCGCGCCTCCCTCCGCCCCGGCACTCCTTCACTCCTCCACCTGCCCCACGCCCCTCCCACGGCGCTCTGTCCTCGCCTTTCCCAGCATCCTTTGCTTCTGCCAGATTTACAAACTGATTCTCCGTTCCTCGTTGACAAATACATTAGTGTGCAAAAGTCTAAGGCACCCTATACATGCCTAATTTTTTTGCACAGTACTGTACATTAGGTACACGGGCCTCGAATCTGCAAAAAAGCCCTCTAATCTGCAAGACACCATTTCAATGGCATTCACTGGGTCCTACTACAATGCAATTTGGTATCCTTGTGGCTCTTTCACCCTGGATCCCGTGTACTTTACCTTGCAAACCAGACTGCCATGCGGATTCTTCTACAAGGTCTTGCTAAAGTCCATGTAGACAAAACCCTTGTCACAACCATGGATTCGCCTGCGCAGCAGATTCGGCAATTGCACTAGTGAATATGCACGTGTCAGCCAATTATTTCATCGTAATAATATTTAACTCAATTCGTTCCGTCGTAGTTTTGTCGAGACTTGAATCCAGGACACAACAACACTTAGCTTTCTGCATTCCGCCTTGCCTGAGAAATTGGACTGTTGAGTCGACTGAATCTGAAGACTAGCGGTATTCGTTTAATTCTTAGTTGCTCTTTTCAGCCGCAGTGTAGGCTTCGTTTTCCTTTTGAGAGATTTAGTTAACGGCCCTGTTTGGCCTAGTGTTTATTGTTTTTTCCCCTTTAACATTATTCGCATTGAAGTCTGTGATCTATCGATCCTGCTTCAGTGTCTCTCACTCCGCACTTGGGCCATGTCCGAACCTGGTGACAACCCTACCCTCATTAATACTCTTAGTCACTTCTTCAACAATGCCAATCAAGTTCTAGGTACGTGGCATTCCCATGAACTGACTATTCTGACTATTCCCAATCAGTCTTGCCTTTCCAACTCCTCCGAAATCTCGACCCTCGGAAAACCTTCCAGCAACTAGGGCATACTTTCCTGGCTTGTCCTTCCCTGCCTGTGCTTCATCTACTTAAATATCTATCGAAATGCCTGTCAACAATAGTGATTGTGCTGGAACCCATAAACTACTTTGGTAGCATGTTCCAGAAGTCATTCACCCATTTGTAATGATCTTCTGACATCCCCTGTAAAGCACACTCCTTACTTTAAACCTATACTCCTTTGTTTTCGGAATGCCTACCACGGGCCGACGTTTCTGAATATCTACTACACCTATCCCTCTGATAATTCATTATACCGATAATAGGTGGCCACATTAATCTTATTAAATCCAGGGGAAACAAGCATAGCATATAGCTAATGTCCTCCAAATCATCAAAGTAGGATTTTAACTCCGAGCGTTGGTTTTGACCCAAGCCACCATTCAAATATTCAAGCAATTCCATTACACCAAGCTCTTAAATTTTCCTCAGAATAATATGACAGCTCAACGCAAACAGGATTCGTGCTAGCGTGGAATTAGTCCGCAGTTGAACTCGAAACTTCATCATTTCTATTCAAGAAACAATGAATTTCAAATTCTCACATTTGTGTCCATATTCAGAGATTTAACTCCAAATTACTGTTTTCTCGTACACTGAAGTGTGTTAAATTCAGAATTTGTATTGAACTGCCAGATTAAAGAAAAAATCCAGCAACTAGGTTTAACAATATCTTCCTTTAATCTCTTAATTATTTGTCATAAAACTCTTTCCCTGTACCTCCATGGTAAGGATTTATGGTTATTGGTTGCTCTCTATCGAACCAGGACAATTGTCGAAGAGACTCAAAGTGCATTGTTTTGTGGCATTGTTCCGTTATTAAAGTTTATTTCATATTTCTATATACAGAAATATTATATAGTAAGACAGAAAAATCTCAACATTGATTAAGTAAGCAATATCAGTCATCTGTGGAAAGCCACCATTGGTGGTTCCTTCATTGATCATAAAAAGGCAACCTGGAAGACCTCTAAACAACTGCTTCACCAGCCCACGAAGCAAGTCATCACTGATGATCAGGAAATCACCACAATGAAATCTTCTTTTCTTCAGAGCCATTTCATTTTTTTCCACCACTTTCAAATTCACAATATACTTTATAGTAACTTATATCCCATTCTGAAAGTTTTCTGGTATTATTTTATGCATTTTACATTTACTTTTTGTGTGATTAGCATCCTTTCAGGAGACGAATTACGATAATGAAAATTGTGCAACTGGTGTGAACATTTCAAAACTTTGAAATGTTTTTTTTTATCCTAATAAAAAAAATAACACCCGGACTGATAGCCTGCTATTTCTGGATAATAAACTGACTAGTGGGAAAATATTTTAAATCAATGCAATTAATTTATGATATGAGAATAATAATTGATATGATAGAGGTTAACTATAAAGAACATTCCATCAAAAACAATATAGCAAATAACAAACAGAAATTATTCATGCCACATATATTCTATACGTGGAATGTGACAAATTAGAAAGATGAAGACTTGCGAATATGTCCACTGCATTGTAGACTAATGACTTACGGTTAGCAGTTCCTGCAGTATGTAAAGACAAACATGCAGAGGGTAAATGATACTACGTGGACAATTAGAAATACAGTTGTGCAATTGCTATGAGTGTTATTTAGACTGAAATAATGTGCAAATTTCTGCAGATCACTGAAGCTAAAATGTGATTATCAGGATGCAGGTTAGCTGCAGTCGTACAAAAGTTGCAGTTCATAATTCCTTGACTTCCCTTTTGTTTTTATTTTTGTTGGTTTACCTGAAGTTGACGGGAATTTGATTAGGTTCAGATATACTGGCTTAGGGTCATAATTTCAGTCATTATGCCCTGTGTATCGTTTCTTCATGGAGTAATTTATTTCCAGTGTAGCTGATTACATCTTCACAGCGCTAATGAACACGCACAAGAAAATTTACCAGAATTTGAAAATAGAATTGGGAATTTTGTTATGTTGGCTCAGTCTGCAAAGTCCATATCCGTTAGGTGAATGAAAATATCTGTGACTGATTTCGCTCAATAAAGTCACTATCTCTCATTATCTGAAACCTTTAATCTTTTTCACAACTACTATTTATAAAGCACCCACAAAAGCACCAATGAATGCAGTAGCATTGCCAAACAGAAAAATGGGGAAATATGGGAAGAAAGATAATTGGCAAAGCAGGGAGGTTCAGGGTGACATTCCGGAGTTTGGGAATCCACTAGTTGAAGGCTACAAGTTCTTCAGTAATTAATTACAAAGATGGACAAGAGCAAGAAGTGTAGGAACTAGTTACAATATACTAAAAGACTGCCAAGAAGAGGCAATGGAGAGATTTGAACGTTAGATTGAAATTTTTAAACAAGACGCTGTTCATTTTTTTTCTTCAGTAGAAGGTGGCAGCGAAGGATCAATATGTCGGTGAACTCGGTTCATTCTAACCTGTGCACTTCGGTTTTCTGCATCTGCCAGAGGAATAGTTTCCTGCTGGCTATCCTGTCTTTGCCGCTCTTAGTTCTGTTTACCTCGGTTTCCTCAGAACCCAGACGCTCCAGTGTCTTCTCATCGCCGAAACTCTCCACCACAGGCAACCTCGTGACGAATGTCCTCTGCACCCGCCCTCGTGCAATCGCATCCTCCCCATAGTTAGTAACCAGAACAGAACACAACACTCCGTCTTTGGCCCTTTAAATGTAAAACTGTGTCATAGACTCGCTGTTCTTGTATTCTGAGTCCTGGCTAACGAGCGCAGGTATCTCGCATGCCATCGTCTCCGCCCTGTCTGCCGGTGATTCTACCTTTAGGGATCCTTAGACTTTTCCTGGGGCCTGACCGTGCAATGTGTATGATGTGGCCTTATTAGTCCTCCCATAAATGCTTCGAATCACATTTATTAAAATTAAATTTCATTTGTCAATGTTCTGCCCCTCCTCCCAACTGATCGCTATCGTCTTGTACCTGAGATTCCTTTGTGCCAACCCAGGGTACTTCTTTTATTTGAGAGTAAATTGATATATCTGGGAAATCTAACACGCGGAAAAATGAATCAAACCACCCCGTCCACACAGAGAGCGCTGGAAGGACGAATTCTGCCCCATAAATACGATGGATACTCGACATCAATTAATGATTAAAATAGGCATTGATGGACATATCCCAACCAAAGTCATTAAAGGATGTATAATTGTGTCTAAAAGCGGTTAGGCTTGGTATTCTGGATATTTTTGACTGCATATGGTTGTTTTAAAATATAATTCGTTTTAAAGTGTTCGCTATTAAAAAATTGAAAAATACTGAGTGTTTTCCAGTGGATTGCGTTCATGGAAGACTGAAGAACTACCGTAACAAGACGACAATCAAGAGACAGTAGGTGCTGGCACCTGGAGCAATAAAAAGCAACATGTTGAAGCCACGTGGTCAGGGAGCATCAGTAGGGAAGAAGTACTAAGACCTTTCAGCATCAGGATCCTACGATTGGAAACGCAATTTCCGCCCCTCCCCCCATTTGATTCTCGTTTCCACGTGCGGCGAGCGGGTGAAGCGGCGGGAGCGGCGCGGGAATGGAGTGGGCAGGGTGGTTGGTGTCTAACATTCCCTGTCACATTACAAGAACTAAGTTCGGAAATGAACGGCATTCTGCACATTTCAATAATCAGTAAATGCAACAGACAGCAACCACCGTTGAGCGCAGGGCTAAACAAATTAGAGTGTCTATCTTAAACGTGGCGATTCGGTTTCAGTAACTACGCAAAAAATACATTACAATTGTCTAGCACAGTGAGACTTCAGGGGGAGTTTCGGAGTTTGCCGGCGGAAATCGAACCGCTGTTTCCGTTGCCGTTGTACTAATTCGTAGTAAAATGGATTCTTCTGCTCTTAGAGATAAAAAAAAAGAAACGGTTAAAAACGAAGAGAGAATCTGCAGATGCTGGAAATCCAAGCCACACATACACGCACGCACAATGCTGGAGGAACTCAGCAGGCCAGGCAGCATCTGTGGAAAAAAGTACAGTCGATTTTTCGGGCTGAAATCCTTCGGCATGACTGGAAAAAAACACAGAGAGACATAGAAAACCTGCAGCACAATACAGTCTCTTCGGCCCACAATGCTGTGCCGAACATGCACTTACTTTAGAAATTACCTAGGGCTACCCATAGCCCTCTATTTTTCTAAGCTCCATGTACCTTTCCAGGAATCTCTTAAAAGACCCTATTGCATCCCTAAGATGTGGAGTATATTTAAAAGTGGGGGTGGGGAGAGAAAAACACAAGGTGATAGGTGGAACCGGGAGGAGGAGGAAGGATGAAGTAAATAGCTCCGCTCCCCCCAGTTTCTGCTTTCCACAGGGATCGCTCCATACGCGACTCCCTTGTCCATTCGTCCTTCCCCACTGATCTCCCTCCTGGCACTTATCATTGCAAGCGAACCAAGTGCTACAGCTGCTCCTACACCTCTTCCTTCACTACCATTCCGGGCACCAAACAATCCTTCCAGGTGAGGCGACAATTCACCTGTGAGTCTGTTGGGGTCATATACTGTGTCCCGCACTCCCGGTGTGGCCTCATGTCTATCGGTGAGACCCCACGTATATAGGGAGACTGTTTCACCGAGCACCTACACCCCGTCTGCCAGAAGAATCTCCCAGCTGCCACCTATTTTAATTCCACTTCCCATTCCCATTCAGGTATGTCAATCCATGTCCTGATTGTATCGAATTTCTCTAACTTCCGGTAATGCACCCCCCCCCCACACGACCTCTCCTTCACCAGTCCCCATCTCCTTTTCCTCCTGTCAGCTTATGTCCTTGCCTGCCCATCGCCTCCCAATTTTCTTTCTTCCATGGTCTTCTATCTCCACCTATCAGACTCCCCCTTCTCCAACCCTGTATCTTTCCAGCTAATTAATTCATCCCTCCACCTTCCGGTTTTACCTATCACCTTGTGTTGCTCTCTTCCCTCCTCCACCTTTTAAATTTACTCCTCATCTTTTATTCCCCACTCCTGCCGAAAGGTCTCGGCCCGAAACGTCGACTATACTCTTTTCAATCGATGCTGCCTGGCCTGCTGAGTCCTTCCAGCATTGTGTGTGCATGTTGCATGGTTAAAACCAAGGCCTGTTGTTAATCACTGTTTGTATTCCGTCCGTCATCCCCCTCGACAGCTTGAAGTTGAGTTGAAAGCACTATATGGGTGGACTGAGGGATTTCTCCTCCCTTGGGCACAGATCTCTGCAATCCGCCAGCTGTTAGTAGCCACTCGGGGATGTGGGGATGCGATGCAACAACAGGGTTGAAGGAGACCAGCCGTCATCTTGACGAATGGTAAGAAGGATGGAAGGGCCGGATGGCCTGTTTCTGCTGCCACTTCTGTTCTGCTGGGTATCCCCGCCCCTGGCACCCAGCTCCTCCGATGAAGAGGGGGGTGGTTTAGGTCAACGGGCAGGTTCTGTCCGACATGTGTATCGGCAGGGAAGTGAGCTGGTTCTTCTCAGTGTTTAACCAGCTGTTTGGGGACCCAGCGAAGCAAATATGTGGCCTGGCCCCTGATTCCTGGTGCTGACTTTCAGCTGTGCGTTCCCAATGCCTATTCAGTTTGTATCACTTTCTCCCGCCGCGCAGAACTTGTTTTATTGGTCTTTGCTCTTCTTGCAGGTGGATGTGTGGCTCACATCCTCACCCAGGTCCAACCATCGATTACCAAGCATCCCGGAAGAACATGTAACATCCAATGTAAAGTGACAGGAGAGAAGGCCCACAGCAATAATCCCCTTCACTGGTATCAGCATAAACCAGGCCAGCCGCCAACCAGGATTCTTTATTATGGAGATAGGGTCAAGTGGGGTATTGGTTTCATGAATTTCTTCAACGGCGGTAAGAATGGACAGTCCACATTCTACCTCGAAGTCAAAAATATATGGCCTGAACAAGCAGTATGTAACAGAACACTAAAGCCCGAACAGAAACTAGTCAGATGAAGCAACCAATCTGGAGACTGTAGCGACCTCCAGATTGGTCTATGCTGGTATCCTTTCACAGGAAGTTGGTCTGCACAAGAGGCAGGTGCATGAACAGCCGCTTCTTAGTTATCCGAACCTTCATTTGAAGGAAGTATATCTTTCCTCTTCAGTAATGAGGTTACGGCCATGGTAATGCAAGCTGTTGGGGCCCTCCCCCTGTAGAAGACATGTCTTCACTATTGGTGAACATTGGCCAAACATTGGTCAGAGGAGCAACACCTCATTTCCCGCCTGATTATTCTCTAGCCTGATGACATAACCATGGATTTCTCTAATTTCCAATAAATTCCCTCACCCCTTCGCTCTTTTTAACCATTCCCCATCCTGGTTGCACTTTCACCCTTTCTCCTCATCACCTTCTAGTTCCCCTTCTCCTTCCCTTTATTCCATTGTCCACTGTCCTAGCAGATTCCTTCTTCTTTACCTCTTTCACCTGTTACCTCCTAGCTGCTTACTTACTCCCCCTTTCCCACCCACCTTCTCCCTCGCCACCTAGTCTCACCTATCACCTGTCAACTTGTACTCCTTCCCCTCACCCACCTTCTTATTGTACTTTCTGCTTCCATCCATTCTAGTCCCAAATGAAGGGTCTCTGCCCCACCCCCAAAAATGTTTGCAGTTTATTCCCCTCAGTAGATACTGCCTGACTTGCTGAGTCCCTCCAGCATTTTGTGTATGTTGCTCTGGATTTCCAGCATCTGCAGAATCGCTTGTGTTTATCGACAACATATTTGCCTGAACTTGGTTCTTAATGACTGGCAGGGTCTGAGAGAGTACTATGGGTCTCGAGCGGAAGTCTAGCGTCATCCATTTCTACTGAGCCTTGGATCCTGCATGGGGCTATTGACCCAAATTTTGTTGCTATCCTCTGTAATATAACCATTGCTGAGGGGAGTTGCCAGGGGAGAACCCTGCATTATCTGCCTTTTACTTTTACATCTGGTGGTGGTCACCCAACTAACTGTGGCCTGCATCTTAGGTGTGACCGCATCAGCATAGCCCTTATCTCTGATGATCTCAGCACCCCAAATAATCTTTACAGCATTTAACTCCATCTCCAGCTCCTTGACGCTGTCAGTCAAGCTGCATCTGGGGGTGCCTCCCGCTGCAGTAGTCATCACGGGCATTGCGAATTTCCTTAATCATTGACATTATGCAGGACAGGCATACTACTCCCCTGACTACCATGCAGACTACACTAAGTCTACATCCAGGCTAAGAATAAAAAGACCTTATCTGTACCTCCTCTCTGCCTCCTCACCAGAGTGTCAGGCACAATGCCTCAGCACTTGCCCTCAACATGCCACTTCCTGCTCACATACACATCCATTCCCAAAAACGGCTGCACATTAGTCACTGTCTTTTTATTAGCTAGTGCACCTCATAATTCACCAAATAAAAACTATTTTTTCAAATTCATACTGAGGTTTTATTTATCACATGTATATCAACAAATTCAGTGAATGTTTGTGTCAGCAATGAACATACCCAAGGTTGTGCTGGAAACAGCCCATTAGTGTCGCCATGCATTCAGGTGCCAACGGAGCATGCCCAACAGAATAACAACAACACACTGTATAGAATGGCAAAGGCAGCAGCAGTAACAACAACAGCAGAATGAAACAAGACAACAATATCAAAAAAACACGCGAGAATGTTTGCAGGTGGTGGAAATACAATGCAACACATACAAAATGCTGGAGGAACTCAGCAGATCAGGTAGCAGCATGGAAATGAATAAATAGTCGACGTTTCAAACTGAGACTCTTCCTCGGGACTAAGGAAGGGGGAAAGACAACAGAATTAAACTGTGGTGTAGTGGAAGGAAGATAGTTATAAGGTGATAGGTGAAGCCCTGGTGATGCGTGCAGCATCAAAACAAACCGCTTCCCCACCTTCCCACCCATCCACCCAACCCCTCACGCATTGAGACAGGCCTCCAACCCCAGGGCAGGCCTCCTTAGGGCCTCCAGATCATGGCCTCGGACTCTCAAACTCGCAAACAACGGACATCTAACCTCCAATTTCTGGCTCGTACTCAGAGATTCGACTTTCAGGCCTCTATTTCCATCAGTACTGAGGACCAAGATGGTATGGACAAGGGAAGAACAAGAGTGCTTACAGGACTGCTTTGAATCGGTGGCCTGGACCGTATTCAAGGATTCATCTTCGAATCTGGATGAGTATGCGGCAGTTGTTACCGACTTCATTAAAACCTCTGTGTGCCTACAAAAACTTGCTGTACCTTTCCAAACCAACAGTTGTGGATGAACCAGGGGGTTCGTCGTCTGCGAGGGCTAGATCTGTGGTATTTAAATCTGGTGACCCAGGTCCATACAAGAAAGCTAGGGATGACTTGCAAAAGGCTATTTCAAGAGCGAAGAAACAGTTCCAAGCAAGGTTGGAGGTGACATTGGATGCACGTCAACTCTGGCAGGGTTTTGCATTCATCACTTCATACAGAGCGAAACCCAATAGTATGAATGGCAGCAATGCTTCATTACCAAATGAGCTCAACGCCTTTTATGCCTGCTTTGAAAGGGAGAATATAATTACAGCTGTGAAGATCCCTGCTGCATCCGGTGACCCTGTGATCTCTGACTCGGCGGCCGATATTAGCTGTCTTTCAGGAGGGCGAACCGTAAAGCGGCAGGCCCCGTTGGAGTACCTGGTAAGGCTCTGAAAATTTGTGTGCACGAATATTCAAGGATATTTTCAACCTTCAGAAGTCTTCACCTGGTTCAAAAAGGCAACAATTATACCAGTGTCTAAGAAGAGTAGTATGAACTGCCTTAATGACTACCCCAGTAGCACTCACATCTATGGTGATGAAAGGCTTTGAAAGGTTGGTCATGGCTAGAATGAACTCTACCTCAGTGAGGTCCGGGAGCCATAATCACCACAGTATGACTGATGCAATCCCAATGGCTCTTCACACAGCCTCCGATCTACTGGACAATACAAACACCTATGTCAGGATGCTGTTCATCCTCTATAGCATTTAACACCATCATTCCCACAGACCCAGTCGATAAGCTAAAGAAGCTGGGCCTCCGTACCTCCCTTTGCAATTGGATCCTCAACTTCTAAACTGGAAGGCCAAAATCTATGCGGGCTAGTATTAATATCTCCTCCTCACTGACAATCAACACTGGCGCACCTCAGGGGTGTGTGATTAGCTCACTGCTCTACTCCTTCTATACTCATGACTATGTGGCTATGTATAGCTCAAACATCAAGTGTAGATTTGCTGATATACCAGCTGGTTGACTGGTGTCACAGCAACAACCTTGCACTCAACATCAGTAAGCTGACAGAGTTGATTGTGGACTTCAGGAAGGGTAAGACATGGGAACACGAACTAATCCTCATAGAGAGATCAGAAGTGAAAAGAGTGAGCATTTTTAAATTCCTGGGGGTCAATATCTCTGAGAATCTAACCTGGTCCCAACATATTGATGCAGCTATGAAGAAGGCAAGACAGTGGCTATATTTCCTTAGGGGTTTGAAGAGATTTGGTTTGTCACCTAAAACATTCGATAACTTGTATAGATGTACTATGGAGAGTATTCTGACAGGCTGCATCACTGTCTGGTATGGGGGTGCTACTGCACAGGACGGAAATAAGCTTCAGAATGTTGTAAAATTAGTCAGCTCCATCTTGGGTACTGGCTTTCGTAGTATCCAAGTCATCTTCAAGGAGAGGTTCCTCAGAAAAGCAGTGTCCATTATTAAGGAGCCCCATCGCCCAGGACATGCCCTGTTCGCATTGTTACCATCAGGGAGGAGGTACAGAAACCTGAAGGAACACGCTCAGTGATTCAGGAACAGCATCTTCCCCTCTGCCATTGAACCCATGAACACTACTTCATTGTCATTTTTTTTCTATTTTGCACTATTTTAATCTAAATATTTAATATAGTTAATCCCCAACTTCTGTCTTCAACCTGTTCAAAGTTCAAAGTACAATTATTATCGAAGTATGTATACAGTATATACTCCTGTGATTTATCCTCCCACAGGTAACCCCAAAACAAAGAAACACCATTGAACCCGTTAAAAGAAAACGCCCAATAGGTGAAAAACATGCAAATCGTGCAAATAGCAAAAAGCAAGCAAATAATACACAGAACATTAATCCCCAGGAAACAGACCAGGAGAGACAGTCAGTGAAGGTCAGTTCAGTTTAGTACTATGTCGACGACAGCAAGTTTCAGATGCAGAGCCAGTTCCTTGCTGAAGCGCCTTAATCAAGTTGTACAAATTGCAAAAAAAAAGTAACCAGAAACACATAGAACATGAACCGGAGAGCCTCCAAACAGGAATTCGCGCATTCTGCTCTGAGGACATTAAACATCAAACCATAGATTCTCAGAAAAAAGCTTTCTGGGCTTTCTACCTCCAAATTCACTGGAGCTCTGGGCTTTGCACTCCATACTTCACTGACCTCTGGGTATTGACCCCAGGGCTCACCATCAACTTTGGCCCTGCTTCTAAATATATAATAATGGCTTTCTAGCTGCTACTGTTCACAGCTTGGGGACTCATTTAATAGAGTATCCATTACTGTTCCCATAATGTCTTTGTATCAAATCAGGGATGATCCCCTGAATTATTAGTAATGGTAGAGCGAGAGATTCCATGGATGTTGAGGTTAAAAATTCTGTTGGAATACTGCTGATGATAATCCACAGACCTTGTAAATGTCCATTTGATGATAACTAGGTACAGTAGACTCATCTATAATGTTGATTCTTTCACTGCCTGCTGCAGAATCTGGCAGATATGTATAGCTTCAACAGTGGTGGTGCTACTAATTCAGACGATGTCAATATGGCAGTTCCTCACTCAGAGTATTTTCTGTCCTCTTGCTACTCTCAACATTTCATTCTGCATTGTGCAACATGGAGGAACAGTTCTTCACCAGATGAATTGATGATCTTCATCAGCTTATGGATGAAGATGGTAGGTTTTATTCAAAAGGATGTTTACTTGATCTTAGAGGAAGATACTTTGTGAATCTGGAGTCAATATGAGGGCATTCACATTTACATCACTCTACTGCTAAATGACTTTGGGGTTTGACCAACCCAACTATTGTGATGGCAGTATCTAGCATGTTCCCTGTTATTATTATACTGCAAGGTGAGAGGCACCTCGTTGGATGTCAGTGGTGCAAAGTCACTCACATGTTGCAGGAACATGGACCAAATTGGCCTGGAATGTGTTGGGGAGCATCAGCAAGGAACATGGTAGAAACCTGCAGCGCTTTCATGGGCATTGTATGGGGGGCATAAAATGCAATTTGAATTTCTGTATGTGCTATTTCTTTAAATGAAGAGCACGTTTACTTTTTCCAGATTATTACTTATAAATCTATTTTCCTATTCTTTCAAGGTAATAGTCTGTGCTTATTGCTTGCATTCTATCAGAACCAGAACAATTGTTAAAGATGCTCATGAAGTATTGTTTTCATGGCAGTGTTCCAAGGAAGGACGTTAAACATCAAAGCACAGATTCCCAGAAAAGAGCTTTCTGGGCTTTCTACCTCCAGATTCACCGGAGCTTTGGGCTTAGTACTGCATACTTCACTGACCTCTGGGTATTGACCCCAGAGCTCACCAATCACCTTTGGCCCTACTTATTTGTATATAGAGGGGCATTAAATTTTAAATCAGAAAAAACCTCAAAATATTTAAGTAAACAAGCATCACCATCCTTGCATGGCCATAATTTGGTATTGTAATTCCCTCACTGATCACACAATGGAACACATAAGAATTCTAAACAGCTGTTTCAACAGTTGCTCCAGGCAAATCATCACAGATGCCAAGGTAATTGAACAAATAAAGCTTATTTTCTTCAGAGATATTTCACTACTCCATTGTCCAATTCAAACTATGCTTTCATGTTAAATTTCATTTCATTCTGAAAATTTATCTAATTATTATTTTATGTAGATTACACTGAATTTAGTATAATTAGCTCCCATTAAGGAATCATACTGTGATAATGGAACCTTATGTAATTGACTTGAACTTTTCAAAACATTGGAAAGCGTATTCTAAAAAAAGAATCCTGGACTGGTAATCTTCAAATCTTGATATTAATCTAACATGTGGGTAGAATAATATTTTAAATAATAATGTAATTTATTTATACTATGAGAGTAATTCAAGTTACAGTACTATCAACAAATAATACAGAAAAGAAGACCGTAACACGCTGAGCAAATTCATAGAATTATAAGAAAACAAAGATGGTTCGTGCCATACACTAAGTGGCCATTTTTTTAGGTACAGCTGCACATCTGCTCATTAATGCAAGTATCTAATCAGCCAATCATGTGGCAGTAACTCAATGCATGCAGACGTGGTCAAGAAGTTCAGTTATTGTTCAGACCAAACATCAGAATGGGGGAAAAATGTGATATATATGACTTTAACTGTGGAATAATTTTTGGTGTCAGGTGGGGTGGTTTTGAGTATCTCAGAAACTGCTGATCTCCTGGGATTTTCATGCACATCAGTCTTAACAGTTTACAGAGGATGGTGTGAAAAACAAACAAAAAAATCCAGTGAGTGGCAGTTCTGTGGGCCAAATCACCTTGTTGATGAGAGGTCAGAGGAGAATGGCCAGACTGGTTCAAGCTGACAGAAAGGTGACAGTAACTCAAATATCCATCTGTTACAACAGTGGTGTGCAGTAGAGCATCCCTGCATGGATGACACCTCAAACCTTGAAGTGGATGAGCTATAGCAGCAGAAGACCACACTTGATTCCACTTGTACTTAATAAAGTGGCCACTGAGTGTATATCCTATCTTTGCAACGTGACAAAAGATGAAGGCTTTCAAAGATACCAACTGCACTGTTGATACTGGGTAGATGTCTGAAAATGTAGTTGTACAGTTGTTGTCAGGGTTTTTGAACTGAAATGATCTACAGATTTTTGCATATCACTGAAGCTAAAATTTGATAATCCGAATGCAGGTTATCTGTAGTTGTGGAAATGTCTTGTTTCATAACTTACGACTGGAGACTGCCAAGAAAGCTGTACCCATAGAGAGATTTGAAATCAAGAATGACTATTATAAATAAGATATTGCTCATCATCTCTCTTCATCAGCAATGGAGGTGTAATCTGGAAACAGATTTGAGCATCCAGTGAGTGAACAGGAGGCACTGATTACGAGAAAGCATATTAACCATTTATTTATAGACAAGCGGTAAAACACTCAACCAAACATCTAATTCAAACAAGGACTCATGTAAGCCACCCTAAGTTACAAAAACTTTGACACTGAACATTCAGTAACATTTCAAACCCAAGAGGTACTTCATTAAGTCTCCCCAAGTTACACAGCTACAGAGCTAAACGTTCAACAAAGGTGTGATGCGGTGTGAATGAGCCCTCCTACATCTGCAGCATTCTTTCCTAATGGTTCTTCAGCACTGGTCGCAGCCTCAGTGTGTAGGTGATCCCCTGGAGACAAAGGAAAGAGCGCAAGTCTCTCACATATGCTATTCTTATAACCCTGAGGCACCAGAACTGGAAACTGTTTCCTTGGCACACAAGACAACCAATGGGAAAGAGCTGCTGCATCCCTCAAACAGGCAATCAATGATGGCACAGCAGAAGTGGCTTTTGACCAGCTAGTAAATTCATTCTTTACATTATATCCATCCTGAGAAAGATGCGACACAATCCGGCCCTCAGACTAGTATGAACCCCACTAATGCCCCACTAAACTACATATAAAATTCAAAAGTACAATACCCAGTATTATAAACCCAATAGTCATCTCCAGTATACTACAGTAGTCCTCCAGCTTCCCTCCAGAGTTTAGTAGGACTGTCTCTCAACCTTATCCACCGACTGTCGGATATGATCAGCCAGGTCAGCAATGTTCCCCAACTCGTCAGGAATGTAGGTGCAGCATTTTTGACCAATAATGGTCCAAGTGCCAATTTTCTGAGCAAACAGGTAATCAAAGGGCATCCATATCAGTTTCTGAGACAGTCTGACTATACCATACTGGCTATCATCCGAAATCTTTCTGCCTCCATGACACCTCTCCTACTCCACTGATCAACATGAACAGGGTGTTCATGAAGGGCACTGAGGTGGTGTATGCACCCCACACACCCCAGACAGTAGCAGCCAGAACACATGGTAGAGAGCCATGGGTAGATCCAGGAGCCGCATATCCAGTAAGTGCCCATTTTCATAGCAACATTCAGTGTGGACACAGACATCCCAGAATACTGACCCAGCTCACACTCGCCATGATCCATGGTTGGACTTGTGCCTATCATACTACCTACACCAACATTCCTTTAACTTCCCATCAGCTAGGTATCACTTTCAGAGTTGGGACGTTTGAATTAGATAAATTGTACATCGGAAAATATCAGCCCCTAAAGCACTATTTCCACTGGGGGTTACTGAGGTTCAAGTTCATAAAGGCCACCACCCTACTGTGGGGCAAGGTTGTCTGGAATGGACTACTCCCTCTCGGCTTCCCCTAATAGAGTTGCAAAACCTAAGAAACTGGACAATTTTCCACAAGATTGATGATGGCACTTACATGATTGCTTAACATATGTGGTTGTCAAACCGAGGAGATTTGCCCATCTTAATATGCTTCATCTGCAAGAACCTCCTTCCTTGTAATATGCATATGATCCAAGACCTCACTACTTATTACCCTCATTTCTTTGACATTCATGATATTCTCCTTAATAAACATCAATGAGAAATGGATGTTAAATTTTCAGTCATCTCTTCCAGCTCCACACATAGGTAGCCCTGATGGACTTTAAGAGGACTCAGTCTCTCCTGAGTCACCCTTTTACTTTTAATATAACTGGAAACTTTTGGGATTATTTTTAATCCTGTCTGCCAAATCCAGCTTTTACACTCCTTTTGCCCTCCTGATTTCTCTCTTAAGCTTGCTATTAAACTTCATCAAGGGATTCATTTATACCCAGCTGTTAAAATGCAATGTGCATTTCCATTCTTTCCATGACCTGATCCTTGATATCTCTTGGCAGCCAGGTTTCACTGAGTGTGATATATCTACCCTCAGCCTAACAGGACCATGCTAGTACTGGACTCTTAATATACCCCTTTTAAAAGCTGCTCAATTGCCAGCTGACCCTTTGCATTTAAATAGTCACCCAGTTGACCCCATCTAGATCCTCCCTAATGCTTTTAAAGTTGGCCTTGCTTCAATTCAAGATTTTCACCTGTAGGCCTGTCTGTCTTCTCCCATACTATTTTAAAAGCTAATAGAATTGTGGTCACTGGACTCAGAGTGTTCCCCAGCTGCCATTTCTGATTTTTTGCTCTGCCTCATTCCCTAAGAGGAGGTCCAGTATTATTTCCACCCAAGTAGGTTGTCCAGCCCTTCTCTCAGTGTCACAACCATGGACTTAGCCATTGAGTCTGCGCACCCTTGCAGCTGAAAGGGGTTGGCAATCACGCTCATGAGAATGCACATTCCAGACAAGTAGGATTTCTTTGTGGTTGTATTTAGTTCCTTTTCTTTTGTTTCAGCCTTGTGAAGTCTTGACCAAAGCACAGTGACGGCAATGCTCTCTGTTTTCCTTAGTCCATGTTCTGGGAAAGAAGACTCCAATGTAGATTGACACTCTAAAGGACCAGAATTAACTTAGTATTAAGTTACTGCTGCAGTGTCGGTCTTAGTTTTTAGTTAGCAACCCTGTTGGCCAAGCACTTATTTCCTTTTTGTTCTGTAGAGATTTATTGAAATTTAAGAGAAAATTTTATTGAAAGAACTGTTCATTCTTCTTCAGTGTCTCTCCCTCTGCACTCGGGTCATCACCAAACACCTTGTCAGCAAGACTTGGCCATCAAAATGGACCCAGCAGAGAGAGAATAGCTGACTATTGCCCTGAATTTCATTGGTCAGGTAGGAGATAAGTTAGTCAGTGGAGGCTGGGTTGGCAGAAGTGGCTCACTCAGTGCAACAACTACTCTCAGAGCAGCAAGCCTGCGCAAACCAAAGTTTATTGGTCAGATGGAGGAGAGGTTAAATTCAATAGTGATCAGCAGGGCCCAGGCCCGAGAGCATATTGAAGAGGCAGGCCCACGTCCAAGAGTGAGGAACGACCCGAGGTTTGGCCAATTTAAGCACTGGCAAGATTAAAAGGTATTGGGGCTGGAGGCGAAGGACAGGTCAGTTCACCTCACCTCACTGTACCATGAGATTTACTTGTCTCTGTGTTCTACTGAGGCTGTGGACTGCAACTAACAGACTTATAGATTGGCTGCAACTGACTTTGTGACTCTTGGCTCACTTTCATGAACTTCAGTTCTGAATGTTATTTGCTAACTTTTATTGTTTGCATGATTAGTTTTTTTTCTGCACATTGGGTGTTGGCGGTCTTCTTTAATGTGTTCTATTTGGGTTTATTTAGTTTTATAGCTGCCTGTAAGGAGATGAACCTCAAGGTTGTGTATCATATACATGCATTGATAATAAGTGTACTTTGAACTTTGAAGTGGCTCACACAGTGTGGCATCTACTGTGAGAGCAGCAAACCCAGTCCAAGCAGGAAGAACAGGTGTCAGCACTCACAGTGACGGTTCAGCAACTCACCATAGTTCGCGGAGGAGCCCATGCAGGTGGGGAGCTTTCAGCTATCTCAGGAGGAATGAGAACAGGTTACTGCTGCTGCTGGCTCTCCAGGACATTTCCGGGTATCATGACCCTATCACGCAGTAGAAGAGGATACCCATCAGCAACAAGAAGAATTTAGACTAGTTGATTCTCTCTGCAAGCATCTTCCCCTAACTGAGTAATGCTCCCCACTTCACTGTTGTGGGGGATCCAGAGCCATGAACTTCAGGCATTTTTTGACTCTGACACCCAGGAATTTCTTGAATATCTCTCTGCCTCACTGATGAGGACTTTCCACTCAACAACATATTGATGCCAAGGCTCTGTATGGATTGCTCCTGGACTCCAGCAGGATCCACCTTTCCACAATACCCCTCCAACCTGTACTAGAAGGCAACCATATGGCACAGCACCCTTTCTATCTTGTTGATTCACCTAAATTGTTGTTTGACCTTCCCTGGCTACCTAGACACAACTATGGATCAATTGTTCCTAAAGGTGCTCCAAGAGAGGGGCCAGCATGCTGTCTACCTGTCTGGGTCCAAGTATCTATCAGCATATCCCCTCCTATGCCAACTGCTAGTGTGTTCCAGTTGAATATGATAACCTTCCTGAGGTCTTCAGTAAGAAGAAGGCCACCTCCCTGTCTCCACACCAGCCATACGACTACATCACTGACCTCTAATCTAGTCCTGCCCGGGGCCGGCTCTTTCCCCTCTCCCATCCTGAAACAGTGGCCATGGAAGAATACATCAAGGAAGCATTGGCCTTAGGATTCATCTGTCCATCAATCTCACTAAAAGGGGCAGACTACTTTTTTTTGGGATGGCAAGCTCTATCCCTATATTGATTATCAGCCTCCCAAAAACATTACAGTGAAGAACCATTACAACCTTCCCCTGCTTGCCTCTGCCTTTGAATATCTCTAGGGAACAACCATATTCTCCAAGTCAGAGTAATCCTGATTCACATTGGAGAAGAGGACGAGTGGAAGACAGCATTCAACACCTCCACGTGAATCCACTTGGTCAGGCCCAGGTCAATGAAGAGATCCAAGACATCTTGAATAAGCTTGTTTTTGTGTGTTTGGATGACATTCTTATCTACTCCCACTCCCACCAGGAACACGACCAGTATGTCCTGGGGGTTCTCAGATGGCTCCTTGAAGACAACCTTTATGCCAAGCCAGAGAAGTGTGAGTTCCACAAAGAGCAGGAGTCATTTTTGGAACATATCCTCACCCCTTCCAGCGTTCAGATGAACACATGTAAAGATCAGGCAGTCACAGAGTGGCCCAGAACAGTTATGATCAACAAGGTGAGGCAATTTATGGGGTTTGCAAACTTTCATTGTTACTTCATCTGAAACTTCAGTTCCATTATGGCTCCCATAAATGCACTCACTAAGAAGACCTTTGTCGGAATTTCTCGACAAGTGAATTATACCTAGCATTCTCAGAGCTAATGTGAAGCTTCGCTACTGCCCCAGTACCCCAATCCAGACTCATCCCGTCCACTCATTATCAAGGTTGATGCATCCAATGTCAATGTTGCAACTGTACTACTCTCACAGTGCTCCTCTGTAGATAATTATTGGCACGTCTGTGCTTTTCTTTCCTGCCACTTGACCCCTGCAAAGTTTCCCTATGACATCAGGAACTGAGAACTGATGGTCAGGAAGGCCCCTGGAGGCATGGCAATACTGGCTGAAGGAGGAAGACACTGCTTTCTGTATGGACATATCACAAGTACTTCTCCTACACACGTGATGGCAAGAAGCTGAATATCTGTTAAACCCGCTGGGCATTCTTCTTCACCCAGTTTAATTTCACCCTCTCCTATCATCCTGGCAGCAAAATACCAAAGCTGATGCTCTCTTCCATCAGTTTAATGCTTCTGAGGTCAAGGCCAATCTGGATCACATCCTTACTCGCACATGCATAGTTGTTCCAGTGATTTGAGGAATAGAAACAGGTGCGGACCTCCAAGTAGTCAGATCCAGGCACAGAAGGAGAACTTCCCAACCAGCTGTATGTCCCTGCCTCTGTGTGCACCTAAATATTGACGTGGGGGTCACACTTCCCATCTGGTTGGCCATCCAGCGATTCAACAGACCCTGGAATTCATAAAGAGATGATTTTCATGGCAGTCTATGTCCATGACATTATCTCTGCCTGTCCCAAGTGTGCCCAGAACAAGACATCACATCAGCTCCCTGCTGGTCTGCTCTAACCACTGCCTGTGCTTCTCTGCCCCTCGTCCCACCTCTTAGTGGATTTCATCACTGGTCTGTGTCCATCAGATGGAAGTATTACCATCCTGGTGGTTGTGGCCGAGTTCTCTAAAGTAGCCCACTTCATTGCTCTCCCCAAGTTCCCAGTGGATCGTGAAACTGCCACCTTCTTGATTCAGCTTGTGTTCAGGCTGCACAGCTTCCCTCGGGACATCGGGTCTGATTGAGGAGCACAGTTCATGTCCCATTGTTGGAAAGCTTTCAGTTCTCCTTTGGGAATCACAGCCAGCCTCTCACCATTTTTCCCACCCCCAATGTAATGGTCAGACTGAGAAAGTGAATGAGGAGCTGGAGATAATCCTGCACGGACTTGTTTCTTCCAACTCCAGGACCTGGAGCTCCTAACTGCTTTCTGCAGAGATTCCCCATAATAAGCCAGACTAGCATGCCCTCCTTTGAATGGCAAAATGGATTCCAACCACTGATCTTCCCAGACCAAGTGATTGACATGGGAGTTCCTGTTGCTGAACAGTTGGTAGAAGCTGCAAGCACACGTGGCAATGGGCCAGGGTTTCCCTGCTGCACACTTAGAAACAATATGTCAAGCAGGGTGATCAGCTCCTCCAACAGGTGAGGCTTCTCAATCCAGGGAGAAGGCCTGGCTGGTATCTAGAGATCTCCCTTTGAAAGTTGGGAGCCGCAAGGTTGCCCCATGCTATGTGAGACTATTCGTAGTGGGGAAGGGTACCAATTGATCTTCCTAGAGACTGTGCCTGCAATCATCTGTTAAGATTTGCCTTGTATTCCATGTTCTCCAGCTCACACTAGTCACTTCCTCCTACCTTGTTCCAGTTACACCCTCTCCCTCCTCTCCACTTGGTGGATGGGTCCCTCGTCTATTCTGTGCAGCACCCCCTGGCATCTGACCTAGTGTGGGGCAGGGTCCAGTACCTAGTGGATTTGGAGGGATAAGGCCCAGAGGATCTTTCTTGGGTTTCAATTCATGACATCCTGGACAAGTCATTCATCCAGGACATCCAGCGGGCACAGGTCTCTGGTGCCTCTGGAGCTGTGCCTCATGGTGTGGTGGGGTGGGGAGGAGTGAGGGTGGTGATCTGTCACAACCATGGACTCTGCTGTGGAGTCTTGGCTCACTCACAGGTGGGCAGCTGAATAGGGTCATCAGCAATCACACTCATGAGAAAGCACTTTGCAGCCAGTTAGGCTTGCACTGAAGTTTTATTTAACACCCTTCAGTCTTGTCGAGTCTTGACTGAAGCACAGCAATGGTGACACTGCTCTGCTTACCTTAGCCCACACTCCGGGAAAGAAGACTGCAATTTTGATTGACACCTTAAAGGAGCGGTACTAATTTAGTATTAAGTTACTGCGTCCGAAGCTCAGTGTCAGCATTAGATTTTTAGTTAGTAGCCCTATTAGCTTTGCATTTATTTTTTTCCTTTCATTTTGTACAGTTCTCATTAAAATTCAGTTTACCCAGGGGTCAGTGTTGGGATCTCTGTTATTAATTATTATGTAAATGATTTGGATGTGAATGTATACAACACTATGTTCACTATGCCCCCAATCTTGGTTTCATCCACAAATTTGTTAGAAACATAGAAAATCTACAGCACAATACAGGCCCTTCAGCCCACAAAGCTGTGCCGAACATATCCCTACCTTAGAACTACCTAGGCTTTACCAATGGCCCTCTATTTTTCTAAGCCCCATGTAGCAATCCAGGAGTCTCTTAAAAGACCCTATCGTTTCCGCCTCCACCACCACCAACAGCAGCCCATTCCATGCACTCACCACTGTCTGCATAAAAGAACTTACCCTGACATCTCCTCTGTACCTACTTCCAAGCACCTTGGTCCAGTTTAACATATTGTCATTTAGATCATTAATGTAAGTGACCTACAACAATGGATCAAGCACCAATTTCTGCAGCACAGCACTAGTCACAGGTCTCCAGGCAGAGAGACAAACATTAACTACCATTCTCTGGCTTCTTCCACCAAGCCAATATTCAATCTAACTGACCATTCATCCTGAATACCAAGTGACTTAATCTTCTTGACGAGTCTGCCATGTAGTAATTTATCAAAGGCCTTTCTAGATACCACTGCATTCCCTTCATCAAACTTCTTGGTAACCTCCTTAAAAAAAATCTCCATAAATTAGTTAGACATGACTTACCATGCATTAAGCCATACTGCTTCTCTCTTATCAGGCCCTGTCATTCCAAACACTGGTTCATGTACATCCTGTCCATCATTAACCTTCAGATAATTTACCCAGGACTACTGTCAGTTTTACCAGGCTATAATTTTCTGTTTATTCATAGAACCATTCTTAAATGTTAGCTACCCTCCAGTCCTCCAGTACCTCACCCATGGCTAAGGATGTTTTAAATATTACTGCCAGAGCCCCTGTAATTTCTGCACTGGCTACCCACAAGTTGGAGAGGACACCTCATCAGGTCTTTGGGATTTATTCACCCTAAATTCATCTCAAGACAGCAAGCACCTCCTCTTCTGTAATCAGAACATGGTTCAAGACCTCTAGTGTTTTGCCAGACTATGGTATCTGTGTCTGTCTTCTGAGTAAATGCAAACACAAAAATGGAACATTTAAGATTTTTCCCCATCTCCTTTAGTTCCATGTGTATATGACCAACTTGATCTGCAGGAGTACCAATTTCGTCCCTTGCTATCCTGTTGCTCCTAACATACCTTGCATTCTGTTTCCTCTTGACTGCTGGAGCAACCAGTTATCCCTTTTCAACCTTTCTGATCTTTCGCTTGTGTTCTCTTCCATGTCTTATATTCCTCAAGTTCCCCATTTAATACTAGCTGCTGATACCTGATTGATATGTGCTTCCTTTTTGTTTACCAGCTCCTCAATATCCCATGATAACAAAGGTTCCTTCAACCTGTGAGTCTTGCATTTTATCGTAATAGAAATATACATATTGTGTACACTCAGTACTCAATTCTGTCGAAGGCCACCCATTTGTCAGTGTCTCTTTGTTAAAAAACAACCTATCTCAGTCTACACCTGGCAGGTTGCTTCTGATGCTATCAAAATTGCTCTTCATGCAGTTTAGAATCTTAACCTGAAAACCAATCCTATCCAATCTCTATAATTATTCTGAAGTCTATGGAATTATGATCACTATATCCAAAGTGTTTCCCTGTATTCACTTCTGTCACCTGCACTGTCTCATTTCCCAATAAGAGATCCAGTATTGTGCTCTCTTTAGTTGGGAATCTGCATATTGATAATGATTCTTTCCTGAACACATTTGACAAACTCAACTTCATCCTGTTCTTTTACAGTATGCGAGTCCCAGTCAATATGTAGAAAGTTAAAATCACCCACTATCTCAACCTAAACACTAGAGATTCTGCAGATGCTGGAAATCCAGAGTAACACATATAAAATCCTGGAGGAGCTCATGAGGTCAGGTTTTCCAATGAAAAGGAATAAGGCATCAATGCTTCAGGCCAAAACCCTTCATGAGTCCTGACGAATGGTCTCAGCCAAAAGCCCTGACTGTTTATTCCCTTCTGTAGTTGCTGCCTTCCCTATTGAGTTACTCTTACATCTTGTATGTGTTACTGTAACAGCCGTATATTTCTTGCAACTGTCTAGTATCTCCCTATGAATTTATTCATCCAAAGCCTGCTCACTATTAGAAATTCTGTGAGGCAGCAACGAGGTATGACATGCTGGCATGAGCTCCCCGAGTGTGTCTCAATAGTTATCTTTATTTTACTATGTCATTGTTGAAACCATATTCCTAATTTTTTTTTTAAATATTTCACTGCTAGTGATGCATGGCAAGGTATAATTTTAGAAGTAAGAAGGACATTCTATCATCAACTGAAGGAACAATCAGACCCTCGTATTTTATTAAGATGGTGGCCAACTCTGGAAAAGGGGGGAAGCTTTCCCTCGAGACAGTCATGACGGCCATTCAGGAAAGCAAGGTAGAATTATCAACATAAATCGACACTTAAAATGATTAATATCCAGTCCTCGCTAATTAAAATAGGATCTGCATTATCAACACTAGCTGACCAAGTTAAGGAAATGGAGGGGCGTGTATCTGCCAATGAAGACAACATAATAGAAGTCACCACGAACGTCGAGATATTGGAGAAAGAGGTGCAATTGTTGAAAGACAAGGTGGATGACCTATAATCGCAAAGCTCCTCAATTTTAAGGAGCAAGGAGAGAGATTCACTACGAAAATAACAGGATTTACATATTTCCCGACTGTAGTCCGAGATTACAATGCCTTAAGGACACCTTCAAAGAGGTTAAGAAGACCCTACGGAAAAGGGGCATTGATTATTCCCTGCACTATCCAGCTAAGCTTTGGATTATGCATAAGGGAGACACCAAGTGGTTTGTTACTCCTGATGCAGTAAAATGGAGTTTTTGAAAGTTAACGTCAATAATGACTGATGGTCCTCTTGCTCCTTGCACAATGGATGGATCACTGTGATGCTTAAGCACTCTATGCATTGAGTGACTTTTACTTAGGTGATTATTGGATGTACTGCTGTGACTGACATGAGGATACGAGTAAGTTTCACAACATGGAGACTTTCCCACCTGGCTATTGTGGAAAGTGTGTCTCCTTAATTTTTGATGTCATTTCGTCTCACACTTGTGCCTTGAGATGTTTTTGATTCGCGGTGTTCCTTTCACTAAACATTTTATGTGTTGTAGTCTGAGTTCTGTTCAAGTTGTTTTGCCAGGTTTTATGTGCATGCTCCTAGGCCTTGATTGTACTCATTTAGAGGCTGTAGAACCTCGAATTCTTAATTAATGTGGTTTAATGCTCACTATATTTTTCTGTAACTGTTGAGAACCCTTGCATATTTAGAGAGAGTAGCCTACCCACCGGGGATGTTTAGTCTAGGGGACGTCAACGGATGGGTCTTATACCCATTGAGTAAGTTAGGTCTTTATTCTTTGTTCTTTGGAGCATAGAAGATTGAGGGGGGACTTGATAGAGGTATTTAAAATTATGAGGTGGCTAGATACAGTTGATGTGGATAGGCTTTTTCCATTGAGAATAGGGGAGATTCAAACAAGAGGACATGTTGAGAGTTAAGGGGCAAAAGTTTAGGGGTAACACAAGGGGGAACTTCTTTACTCAGAGAGTGGTAGCTGTGTGGAATGAGCTTCCAGTAGAAGTGGTAGAGGCAGGTTCAATTTTGTCATTTAAAAAAACAATTGGATAGGTATATGGACAGGAAAGGAATGGAGGGTTATGGGCTGAGTGCAGGCAGCTGGGACTAGGTGAGAGTAAGCATTCAGCATGGACTAGAAGGGCCGAGATGGCCTGTTTCTGTGCTGTAATTGTTATATGGTTATACGGGGATATGGTATGGTTCTGTTTCTTAATTACTCTTATTCTTACAGTTCTTGCACTATCTTTATGTTCTGAGGTAGCTATCATTTTTTTTCTTTAAGGTATGACTAGTCAACTTAAAATATTCTCCTTGAATGTAAGGGGGATTAATTCTCCAATTAAGAGGGGAAAATTTCTTACATATTTAAAGAGACATTCCACTGATACAGTGTTTATACAAGAGACTCACATTTCTGACACAGAACATATAAAGTTTAAAAGGGATTGGGTTGGACATGTTTACTATTCTTCATTTACCTCAAAAGCAAGGGGAGTATCTGTACTCATCAATAAAAACATGTGGTTTAAATTAATATTAACAGAAAAAGACAAGAACGGTAGACTTCTTTTAGTTAATTGTGAGCTAAATATGAACAGGGTCACACCGATTAATGTATATGGCCCCAACCATGATGATCCCGTTTTTTTTAATGATTTGGTATTAAAACGTATGACAGCTTTGGACCACTGTCTGGTTGGTGGTGACTTCAATTTGGTCTTAGACCCAGCAATAGATCGATCCACACCAAGATCTTTTAATTGTTCAAGTCAGTCCAGGATCAGGGCATGAGGGATCTGGAGTTTTGCGATATTTGGCGTCAACTTAATCCAAATGTAAATGAC
This sequence comes from Hemitrygon akajei, assembly GCF_048418815.1. Classification (NCBI taxonomy): domain Eukaryota; kingdom Metazoa; phylum Chordata; class Chondrichthyes; order Myliobatiformes; family Dasyatidae; genus Hemitrygon; species Hemitrygon akajei. Next base: position 109,297,393 of record NC_133124.1, on the reverse strand, counting down.
TTTTCCTTCTTTTCAAATGTCCACGGCTCCTATTCTAGAATTGATATGTTTTTAATATCCCAAAGTATGGTGTCCAGGGTTATTGAATGCTCCTACTTACCAGCTATACTCTCTGACCATAATCCAATAAAGTTGACTTGGAGGATGGATATTACACAGTCATCATCTTATAGTTGGAAATTTAAAACATATATGCTTAATGATCCTGAATTTCTCAGATTTATGAACGGCCACATTGATTTATTTATGGAAACTAATTCAAATTCTTCTTCCTATGCTATCATATGGGAGGCTTTAAAAGCCTATATGAGAGGACGTCCTTTCATATAGCACACATAAGAGAAAAAAGCAAAACTCTTGTATCTTTAGAGGAAGAGATTAGAAATCTTGAACGTGAACATGCTTTTACTAAAAGTGAAGAAATATTTAATACACTGATTTTAAAATGGATTCAATACATTAATTTATGTGCAAGTAAAACTGAGGCAGATATGGCCAGAACTAACTATCATTACGAATTCGGAAACAAAACTAGTAAGTTACTTGCCTGGCAAATAAAAAAGGAAGACCCCGATAGATTTATCCAATCTGTTGTTACGGATGATAGCAGATCCCTCATTAACCCACAGGACATAAATCAAGAATTCAGAAAATTTTATGAAACGCTATATAAGACAGATCATGATATAGAAAATACCAAAGCAACACGTTTCTTGAACTCATTAAATCTGCCTAAGTTAGATCCTAAGGATAAAGATCGTCTTGACTCTGATATATCTGAAGAAGAGGTTCTTGGCATTATGAAGTCTCTACAGAACAATAATGTTCCGGGTCCAGATGGCTTTCCAATTGAATACTTTAAAGCCTTTTTACATAAACTTTTAACCCCTTTAACAAATACGTTTAAGGAGGCACTAATTAATAAAACTCTGCCTAGTTCTCTGGGAATAGCTACAATAACATTACTGCCAAAACCTGAGCAGGACCATCAAAAATGTACTTCTTATCAGCCCCTTAGTCTTTTGAATTCAGATTACAAAATCTTATCAAAAGTAATTGCATTAATAGATAGATAGATAGATACTTTATTCATCCCCATGGGGAAATTCCAACTTTTTTCCAATGTCCCATACACTTGTTGTAGCAAAACTAATTACATACAATACTTAACTCAGTAAAAAAATATGATATGCATCTAAATCACTATCTCAAAAGCATTAATAATAGCTTTTAAAAAGTTCTTAAGTCCTGGCGGTAGAATTGTAAAGCCTAATGGCATTGGGGAGTATTGACCTCTTCATCCTGTCTGAGGAGCATTGCATCGATAGTAACCTGTCGCTGAAACTGCTTCTCTGTCTCTGGATGGTGCTATGTAGAGGATGTTCAGAGTTATCCATAATTGACCGTAGCCTACTCAGCGCCCTTCGCTCAGCTACCGATGTTAAACTCTCCAGTACTTTGCCCACGACAGAGCCCGCCTTCCTTACCAGCTTATTAAGACGTGAGGCGTCCCTCTTCTTAATGCTTCCTCCCCAACACGCCACCACAAAGAAGAGGGCGCTCTCCACAACTGACCTATAGAACATCTTCAGCATCTCACCACAGACATTGAATGATGCCAACCTTCTTAGGAAGTACAGTCGCCTCTGTGCCTTCCTGCACAAGGCATCTGTGTTGGCAGTCCAGTCAAGCTTCTCGTCTAACTGTACTCCCAGATACTTGTAGGTCTTAACCTGCTCCACACATTCTCCATTAATGATCACTGGCTCCATATGAGGCCTAGATCTCCTAAAGTCCACCACCATCTCCTTGGTCTTGGTGATATTGAGACGCAGGTAGTTTGACATTATCCCTAAGATCATTCATGCTGATCAGACAGGTTTTGTCAGAAATCAATATGGATCTGATAATGTACGGAGATTTTTTCACATAATGGAAGAAGCTCATATGCAAAATGATTCCATGTTGATAATGTCGATGGATGCAGAGAAGGGATTCAATAGGATAGAACCTACCTTCTTTTTGCAAACTTTAAAAGCAATGAATTTTGGAGAGAGATTTATTCAATACATTGAAACATTTTTTGCTGGTCCTAAAGCTCAAATTCTAACTAATGGAGTCCTTTCAGGTACCTTCCCACTATTCAGAGGAGTCCGCCAAGGTTGTCCAAGTGCTCTGCTGCTGTTCTTGATAGCTATTGAGCTGCTGGCTATTGCTATTCATTCTAATCCCATCATTACTGGCATTAAATTTGGCTCCCTTCTACAATGTTTCCAATAATACAGTGCTACTTCTGGATATAAATTAAACCTTTCAAAAAGTGAAGTTATGTCTCTTATACAGGATAAAAGCATTAAGAACCTAGTCAAACCCTTGCAATGGTGCTCGAATGGATTTAAGTATTTAGGCATAGAAATTAGGAGATCCCCAGATAAAATCCTTAAAGATAATTACATCAAATTATTGAATCGGGTTAAATTAGATCTGCAGAAATGGAGGGAACTGCCATCATCTTTAACTAGAAGAGTGAACTTAATTAAAATAAATATACTCCCCAAATTTCTATATTTATTTCAATGTGTCCCAATTAAAATTCCCAAAAGACTATTTAATGATTTAAACAAATTATTGTCCAGCATTTTATGGAAAGGTAAAGTCCCTAGAGTTAAACTTTCAACCCTTCGGGCCCCTTATGCCAAGGGAGGATTAAATCTTCCTAATTTTAAATGTTATTACCTTGCAGCTCAATTCCGTCCAATACGGTGTTGGTTGCATTCTGAGAACAATGAGACAAGATGGCTTTCTATTGAACAGCATCAATTAAAAAATGTTCACTTAAAAGTTCTTCCTTTTTAACATCGAAGAAAGCACTCTTAAATATTACTAAGAACCCTATGATTTTAAATTCTTTTGCAGTATGGCAAGAAGCTCATGCAGGTATTGGTATAAATATCTCATTATTTTGGAAAACTCCTCTGTGGAATAACTCCAATATCCCCCATCTGATTGCAAACGGAATTCTAAAAATTTGGGTTAATAATGGTATAAAAACAGTTGAAGATTTATATAGCCAAGATAACTGCCAAATTTCAACAATTATCTGGTAAATTTAATCTACCAAATTATGATTTGTTTAAATATTTTCAGATTAGACACTGTAACAGTTATACAGGCTATCCACAAATTCCAATAGAATCCCCGTTTGAAAAGCACTTGCTTAGTGAAGCCCTGTACACTACAAAGGGTCTTACGTCATCTATTTATATTATTTGAAACAGTAACTTGCCAATTTATACTAAGGGTGATATTAAAAATAAGTGAGAATCAGATCTTGAATGCAATTACATTGATGCTGATTGGCGTAATATCCTTCAAATGTCTCAAACTGTATTAATATCAACCAAACATAGACAAACACAGTTTAATATCTTTAACAGGATCTACTACACCCCACATAGACTGCACAAAATATATCATAATGCCTCTCCTAATTGTCAGAGATGTAAATCTTGTGACAGAGACTTACTTCATATGCTTTGGAATTGCTCTTATCTGGAAGAATTTTGGAAATACATTGTTAGAATAACCTCAGATATTATAAAAACTGAAATTTCATTTGATCCTAGGGTCTGGATTTTGGGAGATCTACAAGGTCTGAATGTGAATTACAATAAAAAAAATACTTTATATTGCTTGCGGCTACAGCCATGAAAAAGTGTATCCTACAAAACTGAAAATCTGTATTTCGTCCCCCACCCAGGCAGTGGTTAAACGAGTTAATATCCTGTAGTAAACCTGAAAAAATCTTGTACAGAGAGAGGAGGAAACCAGCAACATATGAAAAAGTATGGGACTCCTTTTTGGCCTTATTACCATCATTATACCTCCTTGGCTACTAAATTAGTAAGGATACCTGTCTTCCCGTGCTCCTGCTATCTGCTTAGTGTAGTAATATATTCTTTATTAATACACATTAGGACCTCATACCTTACTTGATCGAATTTTATTTTAGCTGCTTTTCAATTGTGAATGAGGAAGAAATTTTTACCATACCAGGGTTGTGGGTGGGGTAGGGGGAGGGAGTATTTTGTCTGTCTTTTGTTTGCTCTTTTTTTCTTATGTGTATCTGTATATAAAATATGATTTTTTTGCTTCAATAAAACTATCTATATTTTAAAGAAAGAAATTCTATGAAGTCCCATTAACATGGTCATCCATTTTTTATTCCACAGTTTAATGCAAAATGCCTTGGCAGATGAGCCTTCCATATGTCATCTGAGCATTACTTTGACATTATCCCTAATGAGTAATGTATGAATACTCCCTCCCCCTTGAATACCACCTTCCCTGTCATGCCTAAATGAGTGGAATGCCAGAACTTTGTGCTGTCAGTCCTGCCCTTCCTGTAACCATGTTTCAATAATGGTTTCAACATCATAAGCACACGCATGGATCCATTCTCTATGTACATCAGCCCTACCCTCCACTGTCCCTGTTTTGCAATAGATGCAACTCAGAACATTTATCCACCCTGCTCAATCTTGCAGTTTCCATCTCTGCTTAAAAATGAGAAATGCTGCAGATGCTGGAAATCCAAAGCAACGCCCAGAACATCTTTGCTTGAAGTCATTACATCTATATTTTTTCCACAACCACTTCATTGCTGTCCTGCCACTCTGGATACTATCCCTCTTAAACATTAGTTTGAACACTTCCAAGCAGGATTAGCAAACCTTCCTGTAATGATATTGGTTCCTCTCCAGTTCGGGTGAGAACTGTCCTATTTGCAGAGATCCCAGCTAACCTGGAATGGAGTTCAGTGATCCAAAAAATCTGAAACCATTCCCCATGCACCATCTGCTTAGCCACATGTTAAACTGCACTGTCTTCCTTATTTTTGTCTCACTAGCCTGGATAGAAATCCTGACATCTTGGAAGTCTTGTGTTTTCACTTAGACCTAACTCCCTGAACACATTTTGCAGGTCATCGTCACTTTTCCTGCTTAAAATATTGGTACCAATGTGTACCATGACTTGTGGCTTCTCACCCTCTCCCTTAAGATGGATATGGACTCAATTCAAGATATCTCTGATCCTCTATACCTGGGAGGCAATATACTATCCAAGTGTCTTGTACTTGTCTCAGATCTTCCTGTCTGTTTCACTAACCAATGCTAAAGAATGACCCCCCCCCATCACTACTACTGGCCTCTTCTTCCTTCCCCACCCACCTTACTTTCTGAACCAAAGAGTCATACTGAGTGCCAATACAACTGATCACTGTCATAGGTCAACTCCCTAAAGCTATCTAAAACTATATACTTATTGAGAGGAATGGCCACAGGAGTATTCTGCATTGTCTGCCAATACCCCTTCCCTCTCTTGATCACTCAACTACCTGTTTTCAGCAACATAGGGATGACTATTTCTCTGTAACTCCTATTAACCCCACAATCTTCTGAATGATCTAAAGGAGATCTAGCACCACTCCATTTTCCTAATACAGTTTGTAAAGGTGGATGCACTTATCACAGGTATAGACATCTCTCTAACTTCCACATCATGCAAGAGGAGCACACCACTGCTCTAAGTTCTATACCCACTGGTCTGTCTGTAAAACAATAAAGAAAGAAGTTACAAGAATTTAAACTCATAGAAGTTTATAAAATCATGAGGGGTATAGAGGGGTTAAAGCCTTTTTCCAGGATTGGAGAGTCCAAAACTGGAGGGCACTGATAAAAGATAATAGAGAAGAGATTTGAAAGAGACCTAAAAGGTAATTTCTTCTTTTTTTTTGGTAATTCTTTTATTGAAGTTCATCATCAAACAAAATTTCTATCAGATGTATTTCAGATATTGTACATATATATCATATAGTCATATATGCCACAAATCTCCACATAATATTTATCTGAGGTATACACTTATAGAAAACAGAGGAAAGAAAAACAAACGAAAGGAGAGTACTATGTACAAGTAGGGAGTGATCTTTTTTTTTACAACATATTCATTGATTTGTGAGAATAAAATTAGGCCTATGAAGTGTTATATAGTCAAACCATTTTCCCAGTATGAATCAAATTGTTCCAGCTTATGATTACAGATGCTGTTATCTTCTCCATTTTGTAAATGTCCATTGTAATTTCCTTCCATGCATTTAAGATTGGGCTCTCTTATGATAACCATTTCCTAGTAAGAGTTTTTTTACCAGCCACCAGCAGTATATTCATTAAATATTTATCTCTTTACAACCATTCTTGAGGTATATACCCAAAATATATGGTCTTACTTTCTAAGGGTTTTTCACATTTAAAGATGTTTTGTAGGGCATTGTGTATCCCACTCCAATAGTCTTTGATAACGGGGCATTCCCAGAAAATATGATAACAGTTTGCATTTTGATTTCCACAATTTCTCCAGCAAACAGGGAGGTTACTATCATAATGGGATTTCTGAGAGGGTGTAATAAAATATCTTATCAAGTTTTTCCATCCAAACTCCCTCCATTTCTGTGAACTGGTACACTTCCATTGATACTTCCATATTATTGTCCATTCTTCCTCAGATATAATTATCCCTCCTTCGTTCTCCCATTTTATTTTAATGTATGAAGTTGAATGTGTTTTAAGATTTGACAAACCCTTATACATGCTTGAAATGATTCTACTACCGTTATCTGAATTACATGCTTTTCTAAATAGCTCTATCAAACATCTACTTGCCTTGGTTACATTTTTAAACATCCTATTAACATAGTGTCGCACCTGTAAAATACCAATAAAAGTCTTGTTTTTCTAATAAGTGTTTCTTTTTAAGCATGTCAAAACTGAAGTGTTCCTTCTTTCATTATATTGCAAAGAACTGTTATTCCTTTAGCTGTCCAGTCCTTAAATCTATCATCCAGTTTATTTGGTGTAAAATCTGAGTCTTATGCACACAATTTAAGAATTGCAATATCTCCCTCTAGTTTATATTCTTTTATAATAGTTTTCCATATTTCACCCATGGGTTATCAATAGTATTTATGTACCTTTGTACATTGTTGTCAGCCAAAATTGCCTGTATGGGGATGGGAAGTATCCTCTCCTCAATGTTTTTCCATTGAGGGTCATATGATGGGTTGCACCAACGTATCACAGCTCTCAACCGTACCACAAAATAATAATCTCCAAGCGAAGGTTGGGCCCATCCCCCCTTTTCCTTGGCTAATTGCAAAGTTTTGAGATGAACTCTAGGCCTTTTACCTTGCCATATATATCTTGATAACATTTTGTTCCATTCATTGAATTGATTTTGCTTAATCTCTATTCGTAGGGTCTGAAAACTCATTGCCATAAACGGCTATGGAGGCCAAGTTATTGAATTTCTTAAAACGCCGAGGCTGATAGGTACCTGATAGTGTCAAAGGTTACGCGGAGAAGACAAATAAATGGGACTGAGAGGGAAAACGAAACAGATGTGATTCAATGGCCGAGCTGACTCAATGGATCGAATGGCCTAATCCTGCTCCTACGTCTTACCGTCTTACGGCTGGGAGAGCGATTGCAGTCGGAGAATGTACAGAGGAAGCTTCTTAATCGATTAACCGAACCTGCGCTAAAGGAGTGATCAGAAGAAAAATTGTTAACAAATGATTAAAGGGGAATGTTTGCGAGAGGTTTGCAACTAGGACTTGGTTAGTTATGGCACTTGCAGGTTTACAGAAAGAGGGTCCCGGCCATTCAATAAAGGACGTGCACAGCCTAGACACCACGATAGCCCAGAGATTAGCGCGACTCTGTTACAGCTCCGGGTTGTAAATTGTTCCGTGATTAGGTTAGGGTTAATAGGATTTGTCGGGGATGGCTGGGTCTACCTCGTGCTCTATCGCTAAATAACCAAACAGATATTGTGCTTTCAAATTTCCCAACGGAAGCTAATGTAAGCGAATATCTACTGACAGGTTCTGTCCAGTTGGAATCATTAAAACCACGTTAATAGGGAAAGATGAAGAGAATCACAGGTATGTTGTAGATGGCATTCGGTTCATCAAACATCTTATCCAAAGGAAGGGGAGAAGTCAGCGTGAGAAGTCCTTCAGCATCTGCAAAATTTCTCCTGTTTGCGGGTTAGTGGGTTAATTGATCACATAGATGTAATTGGATGCCCCGGGCTTGTTGGCCCGAAAGACCTGTTATCCTGGCCTATTTCTTCATGTTAAGTTAGAACCCAAAAAAAAACTCGTCTAATGAACTGCTGTGCAATTCTACCAAAATCTCATTTTATGCAGAGGAAGTAATAGTGTGTCGTTTTCAAATGGGGTTGGAAGGCGTGGTCTGTGACACGTTAACAGAAAGTGGGACGTGAAGCGTGGTGTTATTTATAACTAGCCAGGCCACATCTAAATCTGTGTCAAATTCAGTCACAACTCGACAAACAACATGCGGCTGGGTTGCGTGGCTTTTGTGATACTTTTTCTCTGTTAGTTGATTGATTTTCATACACTTACACTCCGTTTGTTTCAGTCTTTCAAACATGTTATGACTTTGATTTCTGTTTCCACAGGCAGATGTCTCGGTGCTGAATTGATACAGTCTCCGATGTCCATCACCCGAAATGAGGGCGAAAAGGCTACTATGAGCTGCGATCTGGGCACAGCGAACACGGACTATATCCACTGGTATCGGCAGCCAGATGGGCAACGCCCAGTCAGGATCCTTTATTACAGTAATGGGGGCACCGCACGCGACGATGGATTTGATTACAGATTTATAGCGAGCGGTGTTGGAAAAACACAGTATTCTTTAACTGTGACCCGTCTCAAAAAAGAGGATTCCGGCACCTATTACTGTGCCTATAGGGACCCACACAGTTAAACTGCAACCGGTGCCGCTGACAAAATCTCTTCCTGAGCGTAGAGGGCGCACGAATCAATTCCGACTCAGCAAATTCGCAGCTTATGCCATAAATTCCATCACCTTTCTTCGGATAAAGAACTCTATCCAATTCCACGAAATTTCACTCGATAAGCGTCATCGACAGTTTATACATTTACACCCGTCGCTCGAGAACAGTGAATTGGGAGAATATTTTCGTAGGGAACGAAAGCCCAAACTAGAGGGGAAATATCTATAAGAGACCTCTGTGGTATGTTTTTCAGGGAAAGGGCGGTGGGTACAGGCAACAAGCTGCCAGAGGAAGAGTTAGAGGCAGGAACCATCCAGAGATTTAAAAGTCATTTGGGCATCTACATGGATAAGAAAGGTACCGAGAAATACGGGTTAAATGCATGTAAACAGGACTGGTTTACGTGGGTAACTTGCTCGGTAAGGACGATTTAGGCAGAAGGGCCTGATTCTGTGCTGTAGAGCACAATGGCCCTTAAGAATTGTTTTAAACCTCTGCACGGTTGCCACAAGTCCCAACATATCCTGTCTCTCTAACTAAAATCCTCCAATCCCAGAAACACACTAATGAATCTTTGCTGCATCCTCTCTAGTTCAACAACATACAATAATTAAGCAATAAATACTGAGAAAATGAGGTGCAAATCCTTGAAAGTGAGTCCATATGTTGTGGGAACATTTCAGTGATGGGGCAAGTGAAGTTATACCCTTTGGTACAAGAACCTGATTGTGGAGGAGTAATACCTGTTCCTGAAGCTGGTGGTGTGAGCTCTGAGGCTCTTGTACATACCTTCTGATGGGAGCAGAGAGAGGAGTGCATGACCAGTAATGTGGCTGGGTGGGTGGGGGCGTGGAGGTATCTCTGATTACAGATGTTGTTATCCTATGACAACGTGCTGTGTAAATGCTCACAATGATGGGGAAGGCTTTACCCATTATGGACTGAACCATATCCACTAGTTTTTGAAGGCTTTCGATTCAAGGGCTTTGGTGCTTCCATACCATGCTGTCATGCAGTCAGTCCATTCATTCTCCATCACACATCTATAGAAGTTTGTCAAAGTTTTAGATATTATACCAAAGCTGCACAAACGCCTAACGAATTAGAAGCACTGCATGTTTTCTTTGTAATTGTCCTTACGTGCTGGGCCCAAGACAGGTCCTCTGAAATGATAACACCAAGAAATTTCAAGTTGCTGACCTTCTCCACCTCCATCATACAACAAGAATTCACCTAAGGACCTCTGATTTCCTCCTCCTGAAGTCAATAACCAACTTGAAGTCAATCTTGGTCTTGGTGTCATTGAGTAAGAGGTTGTTAGACACAGTCAGATTTTCAATCTCCCTCCTATAAGCTGATTCATCATTACCTATGAGTTGGCGTATGACAGTGGTGTCATCAGCAATCTTTTATATGGCATTGGAGATGTGCTTAGCCACACAGTCGTGTGTAAAGTGAGTAGAGCAGTGGAATGAGCACACAGCCTTGTGGTGCATCTGTGCTGATGGAGATTGTGGGGGATATCATGTTGCCAGTCTGAACTGACAGGTGACTGAAAGTGAAGAAATCGAGCATCTAGTTGCACAAGGAGGAACTGAGGCCAAGGAGTTGAAACTTACTTATTAGTTCTGAGGGGAAGACGGTATTGAGTGCCAAGCTGTAGCCAAGAAAGAGCAGGCTGATATATACATCTTTGTTGTGCAGATGGTCCAGAGTTCAGTAAAGAACCAATGAGATCACATCCGCTGTGGCCCTGTTGCGCTGCTGGGACAATTAGAGTAGATCCAAGTCGCTTATTAGGAGGAGGTGATATATTGAAATATCATGTAAATGCTTGCATGTCATGTTAAAACATCACTTCTTAAAACATTTTCTCACTGTGGATGTAAGTGATACTAGACTTTAATCATTGAGGCAGGTTACCATGTTCTTCTTAGGCACCAGAATAAGTGAAGTCTGATTGAAGCAGATGGGTACATCAGCCAAAGTGGGAGGTTAAACATCAGTAAACAGTCTAGCCAGTTGATTAGTACTGGTCTTTAGTACTTGGCCAGGTATCATGTCTGGGCTGTATGATTTTCATGGCTTCATCATCCTGAAGGCTGCTCGTATATCAGCCTCAGAGACTAAAATCACTGGATGATCTGGCACTGTGGGTGTTTGTGATGGTACTTCCATGTCTTGACAGTCAAAGCAAGCACAGAAGGCATTGCATTCATCAGAAAGTGATCCCTGTTGTCACTTATGTCACTAGATTTTACTTTATAAATGGTGATAGCATTCAAGCCCTGGCACAACTGTTGCATATTCTTCATTGATTCAGGTTTAATCTGGTATTGCCACTTTGCCCGTGATGTGGCTTTCCAGAGAATGTACCAGGACCTCTTGTAACTTTCTTGGTCACCAGACCTGAAAGCCTCCGATCTGGCCTTAGCAAATTGCTGATTTCATGGTTCATACAAGGTTACTGGCAGGGGAAAAACTCCTTGATTTGCCTCCCTCATAGCTTGTTATATCTGGATATCGACTTTCAGTGAATAATGTGCAAAGGTATCCTGGGCCCCTGAACATAAACACCTTGCAAACTCCCATCATTTGCAGGAAAGCTGCTATTAAACTGGATAGGATGACATCAGATTTTCTACACTTCATTCCCATCAGCAACAAGTATTCCTTTGGATACTACACTGGCGGGTGGGGGGAAATGACCTGTCAGGGCACAGCAGGATCAGCCAGGCCAGTGGCAGTATGCCTGGCTCTGAGGCTCAGCAGGGAAGGGTAAAATCAGGTAGGGAGATGGTGATAAGAGACTCAATAATTCAGGAACAAACAGGAGATTTGGTGGCCATGACAAAGACCATAGGGGCTAGTATTAAGGATATCTCAGAGCAGCTGCAGAAGAGGTAGGGTAACCAGACAAAGGCCATGGTGCATGTTGACACCAATGACATAGGTGAAAACAAGGAAGTGTTGGGGTAGTGAGGATAGGGAGATAGGGAAGAGGCCACAGAGCATGGGGGATCAATATCATTGGGGCTGAAGGGCCTATATCCATACCCCGTTACTCAATTATTCTATGAAATAAAAACATAAAATGCTGAAAATACTCAAATAGACAGATGGCATCTGTGTAAGGAGAAACAGATTTAAGGGAAGTCAAAGATAGCATAAAAGAAAAAGAGAGGGCAGGAAGTCTGCAAAATGACTAGGACAGATTAGGAGAATGGACAAAAAAGTGGCAGATGAAACATAGTGTAGGGAAGTGTATGGCCATGCACTTTGGTAGAGAGAATGAAGGCACAGACTGTTCTCCAAACAGAGAGAGAAGGCAGAAACCGAATGTGCAAGAAGACTTGAGAGTTCCAGTGCAGAATTCCCTAAAGGCTAACTTGCTCTTTGAGTCAGTAGTGGAGGAGGGAAATGCAATGAGGGCAATCATTTCGAGAGGACTAGAATATAATCAGAACAGAATGAGAATCAGGTTTAGTATCACTGGCATAGGTCATAGAACTTGTTATTTTGCAACTGCAGTACAGTGCAATTCATGAAAAGATTATAAATTACAATAAGATATATATTAATTAAGTAGACAAAAAGAGAGCAAAGCAAGAAAACAATAGTGAGGTAGTTTATGTGGATTCATGGTCCATTCGGAAATCTGATGTAAGCAAAATTGTAATTTTGAGTCTTTGTAAGACATTGGTAGACTATATATGGAGTATTGTGACTAATCTGGGGCTCCATATCCGAAAAAGAATCTCCTGGCATTGGAGAGAGTCCAGAGGAGGTTTAAGAGAATGGTTTCAGGAAGGAAAGGGTTAATATATAAGGAACATTTGATGGCTCTGGGCTGTTCTTACTGGAGCTTAGAAGAATGAGGGGATATCTCTTTGAAACCTACTGAATTTTTAAATGCCTGGACAATGAGAGCAATTTTCCAAAAACGGGGGAGTCCAGGACCAAAGGGCACAGATTCATAATAGGACATCTCTTCAGAGCAGATACGATGAGGAATTTCAGTGAATCTGTGAAATTCAATGCCATATACGGCTATGGAGGCCGTTATTTGGTTTATTAAAAGCCGAGGCTGAGATGTACTTGAATCGTCATTCTGTCAGAGAAGACAATATAAAAATAGGGCTAAAAGAGAAAACGAATCAGATACGTTTAAATGCCTGAGCTGACTCAAAGAAACATAGAAAACCTACAGCACAATACAGGCCTTTCGGCCCACAATGCAGTGCCAAACATGTACTTACTTTTAAAATTCCCAAGGGTTACTTATAGCCCTCTATTTTTCTAAGCTCCGTGTACCTACCCAGGAGTCTCTTAAAACACCCTTTCATATCTGCCTCCACCACCATTGCCGGCAGCCCATTCCACACACTCACCACTCTCTGCGTAAAAAACTTCCCCTGATATCTCCTCTGTACCTGCTTTGAAGCACCTTAAAACTGTACCTTCTCATGTTAGCCATTTCAGCCCTGGGAAAAACCTCTGACTATCCACATGATCAATGCCTCTCATCATCTTTTATGCCTCTATCAGTTCACCTCTCATCCTCCGTCGCTCCAAGGAGAAAAGCCCAAGTTCACTCAACCTATTCTCATAAGGCATGCTCCCCAATCCAGGCAACATCCCTGTAAATCTCCTCTGCACCCTTTCTACGGCTTCCACATCCTTCCGGTAGTGAGGTGACCAGCACTGAGCACAGTACTCCATGTGGGGTCAGACCACGGTCTTATATAGCTGCAGCATTACCCCTCAGCTCTTAAACTCAGTCCCACAGTTGATAAAGGCCAATGAACTGTATGCCTTCTTAACCTCAGACTCAACCTGCATAGCAGCTTTGAGTGTCCTATGGACTCGAATCCCAAGATCCCTCTGATCCTCCACACTGCCAAGAGTCTTACCATTAATACTATGTTCTGCCATCATACTTGACCTACCAAAATGAACAACCTCACACTTTTCTGGGTTAAATTTCATCTGCCAATTCTCAGCCCAGTTTTTGCATCCTATCAATGCCCCGCTGTAACCTCTGTCAGCTCTCCACACTATTCACAACACCCCCAACCTCTGTGTCATCAGCAAATTTACTAACCCATCCCTCCACTTCCCATCCAGGTCATTTATAAAAATCACAAAGACTAGGGGTCCCAGAACACATCCCTAAGGCACACCATTGGACACTGACCTTCATGCAGAATATGACCCGTCTACACCCACTCTTTGCCTTCTGTGGGCAAGCCGATTCTGGATCCACAAAGCAATGTCCCCTTGGATCCCATGCTTCCTTACAGTCTCAATGAGCCTTGCATTGGGTACCTTATCAAATGCCTTGCTGAAATTCATATTCACTATATCTACTGCTCTACCTTTATCAACGTGTTTAGTCACATCCTCAAACAATTCAATCAGGCTCTTAAGACACAATCTGCCTTTCACAAAGCGATGCTGACAATTCCTAATCATAGTAGCCTCTCCAAATGTTTATAAATCCTGCCTCTCAGGGTCTTCTCCATCAAATTACCAACCACTGAAATAAGACGCACTGTTTTATAATTTCTTGGGCTATCTCGACTCCCTTTCTTGAATAAGGGAACAACATCTGCAACCCTCCAATCTTCCTGAACCTCTCCTGTTTCTGTTGACAATGCAAAGATCATCGCCAGAAGCTCAGCAATCTCCTCCTTCACCTCCCACAGTAGCCTGGGGTACATCTCGTCCGGTTCTGGTGACTCATCCAATTTGATGCATTCCAGAAGCTCCAGAACATCCTCATCCTTAATATTTACATGTTCAAGCTTTTCAGACCGCTGTAAGGCATCCCTACAATTGTCAAGGTCCTTTTCTGCAGTGAATACGGAAGCAAAGTATTCATTAAATACCTCTGCTATCTCCTCTGGTTCCACACACACTTTTCCACTGTTGTACTTGATTGGTCCTATTCTCTCACATCTTATCCTTTTGTTCTTCACATATTTGTAGAATGCCTTGGGGTTTTCCCTAATCCTGTCCACCAAGGCCTTCTCCCGGCCCATTCTGGCTCTCCTAATTTCATTCTTTAAGCTCTTTACTGCTAGCGTTATAACCTTCTAGATCTCTATCATTACCTAGTTTTTGAATCTTTCATATGCTCTTCTTTTATTCTTGACTAGATTTACAACAGCCTTTGTACACCATGGTTCCTGTTTCCTACCAACCTTTCCCTGTCTCATTGAAATGTACCTATGCAGAACTCCATGCAAATATCCACTGAACATTTGCCACATTTCTTTCATACATTTCCCTGAGAACATCTGTTTTCATTTTATGCTTCCAAGTTCCTGCCTAATAGCTTCTTATTTTCCCTTACTGCAATTAAACGCTTTCCTAACTTGTCTGTTCCTATCTCTCTCCAATGCTATGGCAAAGGAGATAGAATTGTAATCACTATCTCCAAAATGCTCACCCACTGAGAGATCTGACACATGACCAAGTTAATTTCGCAATACCAGATCAAGTACAGCCTCTCCTCTTGAAGGCTTACCTACGTATTGTGTAAAAAAACCATCCCGAACACAACTAACAAACTCCACCCCATCTAAACCCCTCGCTCTAGGGAGATGCCAATCTATATTTGGGAAATTAAAATCTCCCACCACATTATTATTATTATTATTATTATTATTATTATTATTATTATTATTATTATTATTATTATTATCACACCGTTCCAGAATCTGTCTCCCTATCTTCTCCTCGATATCGCTGTTGCTATTGGGTGGTCTATTAAAAGCACCCAGTAGAGTTATTGACCCCTTCCTGTTCCTAACTTCCACCCACAGAGACCCGGTAGACAATTCCTCCATAACTTCCTCCTTTTCTGCAGCCGCGACACTATCTCTGATCAACAATGCCACGCCCCCACCTCTTTTGCATCCCTCCCTGTCCTTTCTCAAACATCTAAAGCCTGGCACTTGAAGTAACCATTTCTGCCCCTGAGCCATCCAAGTCTCTGTAATGGACACAACAGCATAGCTCCAAGTACTGATCTCCAAGTTCTAAGCTCATCCACTTTGTTCATAATACTCCTTGCATTAAAACGGACACATCTCAAACCATTGGTTTGAGCACGTCCCTTCTCTATCACTTGCCTATCCTCCCTCTCACACTGTCTCCAAGCTTTGCCTATTTGTGAGCCATCACCCTCTTCCTCCATCTCTTCAGTTCAGTTCCCAGCCCCCAGCAATTCCAGTTTAAACTCTCCCCAGCAGCCATAACAAATCTCCCCGCCAAGATATTGGACCTCTTGGGATTCAAGTGCAACCTGTCCTTTTTTGTACAGGTCACAGTTACCCCAAAAGAGGTCCAAATGATCCAGAATTCTGAATCCCTGCCCTCTGCTCCAATCCCTCAGCCACGCATTTATCATCCACCTCATTTTATTCCTATACACACTGTCACGTGGCACAGGCAGTAAACCTGAGATTACTACATTTGAGGTCGTGATTCTCAACTTCTTTCCTAACTCCCTGTAGTCTGTTTTCAGGACCTCCTCCTTTTTCCTACCTATGTCGTTGGTACAAAAATGTACCACAACCTCCAGCTGTTCTCCTTCCCACTTCAGGATATCGTGGACGCGTTCAGAAACATCTCGGACCCTGACACCTGGGAGGCAAACTACCATCCGTGTTTCTTTCCTGTGTCCACAGAATCGCTTTTCTGACCCCCTAACTATAGGGTCCCCTATCATTGCTGTCATCCTCTTCCTTTCTCCTGCGGCCACTGTTGCTTCCCCCAGGTGGGCCGTCTCCCTCAACAGTAAGGGGGGCAGTCACTGGGGTACTCTCTGGCATCTGCCACTTGCCCTTCCCTCTCCTGACTGTTACCCACTTATCTGTCACCCGAGGCCCCGGTATGACGACCTGCCTATAGCTCCGATCTATCACCTCCTCACCCTCCCTGACCAGACGAAGGTCATCGATCTGCATCTCCAGTTCCCTAACACGGTCCCTAAAGAGCGGCGCAGAGGTGGCAGTTCAGGAGGCTGGGAATCTCCAGGACTTCCCACATCTGACACCGAGCACAGAACACCGGCCTCACACACATACTTCCTGCCTGTATTCTACACAGATAATCTACCTGCCCTCGACCCGTATTCGCCGAAGCCCCGTTCAGCCTTCCTACTCTGTCGCCCGCTCCTCAGACTCCCGCTTTATAAAGCTGACTTCTTTTAAACTCTTCTCGCTGTTCGCACTGGCTGACTCAATGGATCGAATGGCCTAATTCTGCTGCTATGTCTTGTCTTCTTAGGACTGGGAGAGCGATGCAGTCGGAGAATGTACAGAGGAAGTTTCTTAATCGATTAACCTAACCCGCGCTAAAAGGGTTATCAGAAGAAAAATTGTTAACGAATGAGTTGATTTAAGGGGAAGGTTTACAACTAGTACTATACTACTTGGATGTTTACAGAAAGAGGGTCCTGGGCATTCAATAAAGGACGTGCACTGCCTCGGCATCACGGTAGCGTAGCGATTAGCGCGACGTTATTACAGCTCCGGGTTGTAAATTGTTCCATGATTAGGTTAGGGTTAATAGGATTTGTCGGGGGTGGCTGGGCCTACCTCGCGGTATATCGTTAAATAAACAAACAGATATTGTGCTTTCAAACTTCCCAACGGAAACTAATGTAAGCGGATATTTACTGACAGGTCTGCCCGGTTGGAATCATTAAAACCACGTTAAAGGGTAAGATGAACACATCACAGACATGCTGCAGATGGCATTCGGTCCATTAAACATGCCACCCAACGGAACGTACAGGGAATACGGTCGTAGGACGGGAGACAGGATACACCAGATTAGACAAAGTGAAGGCCAAGATACTGAATTAGGGTGTGTCTGGGTGAATTATTAACATGGACTCCTGCCGTCTGAAGGTGCCGAGCAACACCCCTCCCTACCACTCACTAAAGCCACTTGCTCCAACTCTGGTGTTAGGCGGGAAATTTCGGGGAATTTCACAAAACAGCGATAAAGGGAGGATAAATACTTTAAATATGTTGACATATGATTGAAAAGTCAACTGGCAGGAGATGATTAATTTGGGGAAAGTTTCGGGACGGAACGGGACCGTATCGGTTAGTGTAACGCTATTATAGCGGCAGCGACCCAGGTTAAATTCCGCCGTTGTTCTGAAAGGGATTTGTACGATGTTCCTGTGACCGCGTGGGTTTCCTCCCGCTGCTCCGGTTTCCTCCCACGTTCAAAACACGTACGGGTTAGTAAACGCCCAAAGCAACACACACAAAATGCTGAAGTAACTCAGCAGGCCAAGCAGCGTTTATGGAAAAGAGTAAGTAGTCGACATTTCGGGCCAAAACTCTTTCCAAGACTGGAGAGGAAGGGGAGAAGTCAGCGTGAGAAGTCCTTCAGCATCTGCAACATTTCTCCTGTTTGCGGGTTATTAGGTTAATTCATCACATGGATGTAATTGGATGGCCCGGGCTCGTTGGCCCAAAAGGCCAGTAATCGTGATGTATTTCTGCATGTTTAGATACAGCAAGTTCGAACCCGCAAAAAAAAAAGACTCGTCTAATGAACTGCTGTGCAATTCTACCAAAATCTCATTTCATGCGGTGGAAGTAATAGTGTGTCGTTTTCAAATGGGGTTGGAAGGCGTAGTCTGTGACACGTTGACAGAAAGTGGGACGTGAAGCGTGGTGTTATTTATAACTAGCCAGGCCACGTCTAAATCAGTGTCACATTCAGTCACTACTCGACAAACAACATGCGGCTGGGTTGCGTGGCTTTTGTGATACTTTTTCTCTGTTAGTTGATTGATTTTCATACACTTACACTCTGTTTGTTTCAGTCTTTCAAATATGTTATAACTTTGATTTCTGTTTCCACAGGCAGATGTCTCGGTGCTGAATTGACACAGTCTCCGATGTCCATCACCCGAAATGAGGGCAAAATGGCTAGAATGACCTGTGATCTGGGCACAGCGAACACCGACGTCATCCACTGGTATCGGCAGCCAGATGGGCAACGCCCGGTCAGGATCCTTTATTATAATAACGGGGTCAACGTGCGCGACGATGGATTTGATAACAGATTTACTGCGAGGAATGATAGACAAAAGCAGTACTTTCTAACTGTGACCCGTCTCAAGAAAGAGGATTCCGGCACCTATTACTGTGCCTTCTGGGACCCACACAGTTAAACTGCAACCGGTGCCGCTGCAAAATCTCTTCCTGAGCGTAGAGGTCGCACGAATCATTTCCGACTCAGCGAATTCGCAGCTTATGCCATAAATTCCATCACCTTTCTTCGGATAAAGAACTCTATCCAATTCTACGGAAGTTACCCGATCACCCTCATCGACAGTTTATACATTTTCACCTGTCGCCCGAGAAGAGGGAGTTAGAAGAATATTTCCCCAGGGTACGAGAGCTCAGACTAGAGGAGATAGCTTTAAAGTGAGAGGGGAAAGATCTATAAGAGACCTGTGTGGTATGTTTTTCGGGGAAAGGGTGGTGGGTACAGGCAACAAATTGCCAGAGGAAGAGTTAGAGGCAGGAACCATCCAGAGATTTAAAAGTCATTTGGGCATCTGCATGGAGAAGAAACGTTCCGAGAATTACGGGTTAAATGCTTGTAAACAGGACTGGTTTATGTGGGTAACTTGCTCGGTAAGAACGAGTTAGGCCGAAGGGCCTGATTCTGTGCTGTAGATCTCAACGGCTCTTAGAATTAGTTCAAATCTCTGCACGGTCCCCACTCACGCTCCTTTATTCCGTGGAAAACGTTCCCAACCTATCCGACCTCGAAAACTAAACTCCTCCAATCCCAGAAACGGACCTTCTGCATCCTCTCTAGTTCAATCACATACAAATATTTAAGCAATAAATACTGAGAAAATGAGGCTTAAAAACCTTTAAAGTGACTCCATATGTTGTCTGAACATTTTAGTGATGGGGTAAGTGTAGTCATACCTTTTGGTACAAGAGCCTGATTGTGGAGGGGTAATACCTGTTCCTGAACCTGGTGGTGTGAGTTCTGTAGCTCCAGTACGTGCTTCCTGATGGGAGCAGTGAGAGGAGAGCATGATCTGCAATGTGAAGAGGGGGTCGGGTGGATGGTGTTTCTGATGATGGATGTTGTTTTCCTTAAAACATCACTTCTTAAAACAATTCCTCACTGTGGATTTAAGTGATACTGGACTTTAGTCATTGAGGCAGGTTACCATGTTCTTCTTAGGCACCAGAATAAGTGAAGTCTGATTGAAACAGATGGGTACATCAGCCAAAGTGAGAGGTTAAACATCAGTGAACAGTCCAGCCAGTTGATTAGCATTGGTCTTTAGTTCTTGGCCAGGTATCATCTCTCAGCTGGATGATTTTCATGGGTTCATCTTCCTGAAGGCTGCCCGCACATCAGCCTCAGAGACTAAAATCACTCGATCATCTGGCGTTCTGAGTGTTTGTGATGGTCCCTCCATGTTTTGATGGTCAAAGCAAGCATAGAAGGCATTGTGTTCATCTGGAAGTGAGCCCTGTTGCCACCTATGTCACTTGATTTTACTTTTCAGAGGTGATAGCATTCAAGCCCTGCCACAACCGTTGAGTATCCTTCGTTGATTCAGGTTTAGTCTGGCATTGCCACTTTGGCTGTGAGATGGCTTTCCAGAGAATGTACCAGGACCTCTTGTAACTTTATTGGTCACCACACGTGAATGCCTCTGATCTGGCCCTCAGCAAATTGCTGATTTCATGTTTCATACAAGGCTTCTGGTGGGAGAAGACTCTGAATGATTTTGTGGGGACACACACGTGTACAACTTTTTTTCTAAAGTCCATGATGTAGGTGCACATTGAACCTACATGGTGTAGGTGTATTTATTCAGATCCACAGATGAGTCCTTGAAAATGGCCCCGTCCACTCGAAGGAATTCCATATAGCAATAGGTACTTATCTGCCTCCCTTGATCACCTCTTTGTTGTCCTAAACTCTGGAAATTATATCCAGCTCCTTTATTTGCCTCCCTCATAGCTTGTGATATCTGCATATTGTCTTTCAGTGAATAATGTGCAAAGGTATCCCGGGCCCTCTGAACGTACACACCTTGAAAACTCCCATCATGTGCAGGAAATCTGCTATTAAACTAGTTAGGATGACAACATATTTTCTACAGCTCATTCCCTTCAGCAACAAGTATTCCATTGGATACTACAGTGGGGGGGGTGGGGATAGAATGACCTATCAGTGCACAGCAGCAGCAGCCAGGCCAATGGCAGTATGGCCGGCTCTGAGGCTCAGCAGTGAAGGATAAAATCAGTTTGAGTGATAGTGATCGGAGACTCAATAATTAGGGATTGGACAAGAGATTTGGTTGCCATGACAAAGATGCAGAAGGTTTGCTGCCTCCCAAGTGCCAGGATTAAGGAGAACACATAGCAGCTGCAGAAGAGGTTGGGTAACCAGACAAAGGCTGTGGTGCACGTTGACACCAATGACATAGGTGAAAACAAGGAAGAGATTTTGCACAGTAAGTATAGGGAGTGGATCGGTTAAACGTGAACCCGAGAAGATCAATATCTTTGTGAGTAGGTTTGCTAGAGCTGTTGGAGAAGGTTTAAACTAAGTTAGCAGGGGATTAGGAACAGGAGTGATGTGGCTGATGATGGGGCAGTTGATGCAGTATGTAGCGAGATTCTGAGTAAGGATAGGCAGATGATACTAAGGCCGATGCTCTCTACTGTCAGTTTGATGTCTCTGAGGTCAACCCCAATCTAGGTCACATCCTTCCTTGAACAAGCATAGCTGTTCCAGTGATTTGGGGAATACACACAGGTGAGGACTGCTGAACTGTCAGATCCAGGCCCAGATGGAGAAGTTTCTAACCAGCTGTTTGTGACTGCCTCTGTGTGTACCTAAATGTTGGTGTGGGGTCACTCTTCCCATCTGGTTGGCCATCCAGGGATTCATAAAGCGATGAGTTTCATGGCAGTCTATGTCCCAAGATGTCCACAAATTTGTCTCTGCCTGTCTCATTTGTGCCCAGAACAAGACACCACATCAGCTCCCTGCTGGTCTGCTCTACCCCTGGTAGAGAGGGCCTGTGCCTCTCTGCCCCTCGTCCCACCTCTCAGTGGATTTCATCACTGGTCTGTCTCTGTCAGATGGAAACATTAACATCCTGGTGGTTGTGGACCAGTTCTCTAAAGCAGCCCACTTCATTGCTCTCCCCAAGCTCCCAGTGGATCGTGAAACTGCCACCTTCTTGATTCAGCTTGTGTTCAGGCTGCACAGCTTCCCTCGGGACATCGGGTCTGATTGAGGAGCACAGTTCATGTCCCATTGTTGGAAAGCTTTCAGTTCTCCTTTGAGAATCACAGCCAGCCTCTCACCATTTTTCCCACCCCCAATGTAATGGTCAGACTGAGAAAGTGAATGAGGAGCTGGAGATAATCCTGCACGGACTTGTTTCTTCCAACTCCAGGACCTGGAGCTCCTAACTGCTTTCTGCAGAGATTCCCCATAATAAGCCAGACTAGCATGCCCTCCTTTGAATGGCAAAATGGATTCCAACCACTGATCTTCCCAGACCAAGTGATTGACATGGGAGTTCCTGTTGCTGAACAGTTGGTAGAAGCTGCAAGCACACGTGGCATTAGGCCAGGGTTTCCCTGCTGCACACTCAGAAACAATATGTCAAGCAGGGTGATCAGCTCCTCCGACAGGTGAGGCTTCTCAATCCAGGGAGAAGGCCTGGCTGGTATCTAGAGATCTCCCTTTGAAAGTTGGGGACCACAAGGTTGCCCCATGCTATGTGGGACTATTCGTAGTGGGGAAGGCTATCAATTGATCTTCCTAGAGACTGTGCCTGCAATCAAGGTTCACCTAGGATTCCTTATTCGCATCTCAGACTGATCACTTCCACCCAGCATGCTCCAGTTACACCCTCTCCCTCCTCTCCTCTTGGTGGATGGGTCACTCGTCTGTGCTGTGCAGCACCCCCTGGCATCTGAGCCAGTGTGGGGCAGGGTCCAGTACCTCGTGGATTGGGAGGGATACAGCCCAGAGGATCTTTCTTGGATTCCAGTTTGTGACATCCTGGATAAGTCACTCAACCAGGACATCCAGCAGGCACAGGTCTCTGGTGCCTCTGGAGCTGTGCCTCATGGTGTGGGTGGGTGGGGAGGAGTGCAGGTGGTGATCTTGTTACAACCATGGACTCTGCTGTGGAGTCTGGTCACACCCAAAGGTGGACAGCTGGAAGTGGTCATCAGCAATCATGCTCATGAGAAAGCACTTTGCAGCCAGTTAGGGTTGAACTGAAGTTTTATTTAACTCCCTTCAGTCTTGTCGAGTCTTGACTGAAGCACAGCAATAGTGACACTGCCCTGCTTACCTTAGCCCACACTCCAGGAAAGAAGACTGCAATTTCGATTGACACCTTAAAGGAGCGGTACTAATGTAGTATTAAGTTACTGCTTCTGAAGCTGTGTCAGCATTAGATTTTTATTTTGAGTTTTAGTTAATAGCCCTATTAGCTTCACATTTATTATTTGCCCTTTGTTTTGTACAGTTCTTATTAAAATTCAGTTTACCCAGGGGTCAATGTTGAGACCTCTGTTATTAATTATTATGTAAATCTTTTGGATATGAATGTATACAGCATGATGTTCACTATACCCCCAATCTTCGTATCATTCACTGATCCAGTTTAACATATTGTCATTTAAATCATTAATATAAGTGACCTACAACAATGAATCAAGCACTGATTCCTGCAGCACAGCACTAGTCACAGGTCTCCAGGCAGAGAGACAAATACAATTATTCTCTGGCTTCTTCCACTAAGCCATCATTGAATCTAACTACCTACTTCATTCTGAATGCCAAGGACTTAATCTTCCTGACGACTCTACCATGTAGAAATTCATCAAAGGCCTTTCTAAAGACCACTGCAATCCCTTCATCAAACTTCTTGGTAGCCTCCTTAAAAAAATCTCTATAAATTAGTTAGACATGACTTACCATGCATGAAGCCATATTGCTTATATCTTATCAGGCCGTGTCTATCCAAACACTGATACAGGTACATCTTATCCATGAGAAAACCTTCCGATAATTTACCCACAATTAATGTCAGGTTCACCAGGCTCTAATTACCTGTTTATTAATAGAACCATTCTCAAACGTTAGCTGTCCTCCAGTACTCCATTACCTCACCCATGGCTAAGGATGTTTTAAGTATTACTGCCAGGGCCCACAAGGTTGGAGAAGACACCTCGTTAGGCCTTTGGGATTTATTCTCCCTACATTTGTCTCAAGACACAAGCACCTCTTCTTCTGTAATCAGAACATGCTCTATGGCCTCTACTATTTTGCCAGATTCGATGGTATATGTGTATGTCCTGTGTAATTGCAAACACAAAGAAAAATGTAATATTTTCCCACATCTATTTTAGCTCTGTGCATACATAGCCAACTTGATTTTCAACAGGACCAATTTTGTCCCTTGCTATCCTCTTGCTCCTAACATTCCTATGGAACCCTTGGATTCTGGTTCATCTTGTCTGCTGGAGCAACCACTTATCCCTTTTCAGCCCTCCTGATCTTTCGCTTGTGTTCTCTTGAATGTCTTATATCCCTCCAATGCCCCATTTAACACTAGCTGCCTATACCCGATATGTCTTCCCTTTATCTTTACCAGGTCTTCAATATCCCAGGATAAATAATGTTCCCGCAACCTGCCAGCCTTGCTTTTTATACTAATAGAAATATAGACATTATGTACTCTCAGTACTTTACTGTTCAAAGCCACGCACTTGCCAGCATCACTTTGTTAGAAAACGGCCTATCACAAATCCACACCTGACAGATTGCTTCTGATGCCATCAAAATTGCCCTTCCTCCAGTTCAGAATCTTAACCTGAAAACCAATCCTATCCAATCACCATAATTATTTTAAAGTCTATGGAATTATCATCACTATATACAAAGTATGTTACGATACTCACTTCTGTCACCTGCCCTGTCTCATTTCCCAAGAAGAGATCCAGTATTTGGCTTTCTCTAGTTGGGACCTCTCGCAGAAAGGATTAAAGACGAACTGGCAGCGAAAGATTACACTAACAGCCTGGACTCATTGACCTCTCTAACCACCAGGCTGGACAACCGGATCAGAGAACGGCAGATCCGGTTACCCTGCTCCTTTGGCCACCCCACGCAACGCTTTACCATCCACTCCTAGCCCGGCCCCCTCTCCTCACGTTGCTGGAATAGCGCCCGGCCCAGCTGTTTCCACCACCCTGGTGAGCCAGACTACATTCTCTTCTGTCCCCCAAAACCGGATGCAGATCCAAGCTACGGTCAACCACAACCAACAGTCCCTGTCCTTGTCCGCCTTGGTAGACTCCGGTTCCAAAAGAAATGGATGAAGACGTAGCCGCCCGGGCCGAAATCCCTCGGGAACCACTCACCAACCCCTTGGAGGCCCGAGGCCCGGAAGGTAGGCTGCTGGCTCGGGTAACCCACCGCACTCCGCCCTTAACATTCGTCCTGCCCAGTAGCCACCAAGAGAAGGTTAGATTCAATCTAATCCGCCTCGCCTCAAGCCCCGGTGGTACTAGGATACCCATGGCTGGTTCACCACAATCCCCAAATAGACTGGACCGCCGGGAGGATAGCCATTTGGAGTCCGGCATGTCACGTCCACTATCTACGGTCGGCCCCACCTCCCAGGGAGGCTCCGGTGACCCCGCCGGTCTCCAAAGATCTTGACTTCTCCCAGGTACCTGCTGAATACCACGACCTGGGACAGGTGTTCAGCAAACAACGAGCATTTGCCCTGCCTCCGCACCGCCCTTATGACTGTGCCATCGACCTCCTCCCTGGGGCCCCGCTACCCACCAGTCGCCTCTATAATTTATCGCGACCAGAGAGGGAGGCCATGGAGAAATAGCTGGACGAGTCCCTCGCTGCGGGCCTCATCAGGCCCTCTTCCTCCGCTGTGGGCGCCGGGTTCTTCTTTGTGGAAAAGAAAGATGGATCGCTTCGCCCCTGCATCGATTATCGAGGCTTGAACAATATCACCATTAAGAATAAGTACCCACTACCTCTCATTAGTTCAGCCTTCGACCCGCTACACGGAATGACCATCTTTTCCAAGCTGGACCTACGGAATGCCTACCACTTCGTTAGGGTACGGGAAGGAGATGAGTGCAAGACAGCCTTTAACACCCCCTGGGCCACTTTGAACATCTTGTAATGCCGTTTGGACTTACGAATGCTCCCGCCGTTTTCCAGGCCTTCATCAACGATGTGTTAAGGGACTTTCATATTCGTCTATCTAAACGACATTCTGATTTATTTTTTTTTTCCCGCAGCCTGCAATAACATGTTGGCCATGTCTGTAGAGTCCTTCAGAGGCGGTGGGAAAACCAACTGTTTGTGAAGGCAGAGAAATGTGAGTTTCATGTCCCTTCGGTCAGTTTTCTAGGATACATCATCGAAGGCGGGCAGGTGAGAGCGGACCCCGAGAAGATCCGTGCGGTGGAGGAATGGCCTAGGCCCTCGACCCGCAAGCAACTCCAACGTTTCCTGGGGTTCGCAAACTTCTACCGCCGTTTTATTATGAACTACAGTCGGGTGGCAGCCCCCCTCACCCGGCTTACCTCGCCCTATACACCCTTTTCGTGGGACGCCGAAGCGGCTTTCACTAACTTAAAGAGACGCTTTACCACCATCCTGATCCATCCGGACCCGTCCCGACAATTCATCGTGGAGGTAGACGCTTCAGATTCCGGGGTAGGAGCAGTCCTGTCCCAACGGTCAGGTACGGACGAAAAGGTTCCACCACTGTGCCTTCTTTTCCCGCCGATTGTCCCCCGCGGAACGGAATTATGACGTGGGAAATCGAGAGTTATTGGCGGTCAAACTGGCGTTGGAAAAATGGAGGCACTGGCTAGAGGGGGCAGAGCACCCATTCGTTGTCTGGACAGATCAAAAACCTGGGGTATATTCAGACAGCTAAGCGCCTGAACTCCCGCCAGGCCCGTAGGGCATTTTCCTTTGCCGATTCCAGTTTACCATCACTTACCGTCCAGGGTCCAAGAACGGAAAGCCGGACGCGCTCTCCCGCCAATATGACTCCAGGGAGGACACCTCCAGTCCAGAAACTATCATTCCCCCCCCGTCCCGTGTGGTGGCCTCCCTCATCTGGGAGATCGAGTCCGTGATAAAAGCCCAACGAGATGATCCGGACCCAGGTATGGGACCCAGCGACCGCCTCTATGTGCCCGAACGCGTACGATCTCAGGTCCTTCATTGGGGGCATGCGTTTCGATTTGCCTGCCACCCCGGAAGTAATCTAACCCTGGCACTTCTAAGACGACAGTTTTGGTGGCCCTCCTTGGAGGCAGACACCCGCTCCTACGTCGCGGCATGCCCCACTTGTGCCCGGGGAAAGGACTCTCATCTGACGCCTGCGGGATTGCTTCACCCCCTGCCTGTTCCTGGCCGCCCATGGTCGCACATCGCCCAGGACGTCGTTACCTTCTCATCGTGGTAGACAGATTTTCTAAGGCTGTGCATTTTGTAGGCCTACCTAAACTCCCCTCGGCCCAAAGAGACAGACCGCTGACCTCCTTGTCCGTCATGTCTTGCGCCTCCACGGAATCACCGTCGATATCGTCCCGGACCGAGGTCGCCAATTCGTCTCCAAGGTATGGTAGAGCATTCTGCCGAGCCTTAGGTACATCAGTCAGCCTTTCATCTGGCTTCCACCCTCAGACAAATGGACAGACGGAGCGGACTAACCAGGACCTGGAAGCAAAGTTGCGTTGCGTGACCGAGAACAACCCAGCCACCTGGAGCGACAAACTCCCGTGGGTCGAGTACGCCCACAACTCCCTCGTGAGTTCAGCCGTAGGAAAGTCCCCGTTCGAGTGCTCGCTGGGGTACCAGCCCCCGTTGTTTCCCGCGCAGGAAGCAGAGATTGCAATACCATCCGTCCGCGATCAGATTGACCGGTGCCGCAGGATTTGGGAGGAGACACGTGTGGCCCTAGCCGATTCAACAGATCGCTGCAAGGAAACAGCCGACCGACACCGGAGTACTAACCTGGGCAGTTGGTATGGCTGTCCTCCAAAGACATTCCGCTCAAGAATTAGCATAGAAAACTCGCTCCTCGCTTCCTAGGTCCGTTCAGGTTCGAACGGGTTATCAATCCTACGGCGGTCCGACTGAAGATACCAATTTCCCTACGCATCCACCCTACCTTCCATGTTTCCCAAGTTAAACCAGTCTCGGTCAACCCTTTGTGTCCACCGCCCGATACTCCCCCACCAGCCCGAATCATTGACAATCATCCCGCTTACACCGTCCGACGACTATTGGATGTGCGCCGAAGGGGCAGAGGGTTCCAGTACTTGGTGGATTGGGAAGGGTATGGTCCAGAGGAGCGTTCCTGGGTTCCCCGCTCCTTTATCCTAGACCCTTCCCTCATCCCGGACTTTTATCGAGACCATCCCGACAAGCCGGGAAAGTCGTCGGGAGGCTCCTGTCATGGTCCTGGCTGGAATTCCCCACCTTTTCCCTTTCCTCCCTAATTGGTCCTTAACTCCCACACTTGATTCCCAATCTTTCCCAATTCCTCTCAATCACCAGCACCTGGTTTCCATTAGCCACCGGAGGATAAGACCCCGACAGCTGGTCAGTCCTTGTTAGGTTGTTGGTCGATTCTCAGAGAGAGGGGAACCTTGCTCCAAGTCTTCAACCGAGAATCTTTTCGTAAATTAAGTCTCCCTGGTTCTGACTCAGCCTGGTCTCAATTCTACACTCGCTACGGAGAATCTGCCTCCTGATTCTGCCTCCGTGTCAGAGTCCTGCACTTGGGTTCGTTTTTTCCTGCCACGACCCTGTAACAATTCTGTATGTTAAAAGGCCTGAACAGATTAGATATGGTAAAGTTATTTCCCATGGTAAGGGAGTCTAGGACAAGAGAGCCCAACTTGGCAATTGAAGGACATCCATTTAAATCAGATGCAGAGAAATTACTTTAATCAGAGGGTGGTAAATCTGTGAAATTTGTTGCCACGAGTGGCTGTGGAGGCCAAGTCACTGATGTATTTAAGACAGAGATAGGTTCTTGATTAGGTAGGGCATCAAAGGGTATCAGGAGATGGCAGGGGAGTGGGGATGACTGGAAGAACTGGATCAGCCCATCAATGAGTGGAGGTGCAGACTCGATGGGCCGAATGCCTACATCTTCTCCTATATCTTATGACCTTATAGTCTAAATGTTAGGTTTCCCCAAAAAGGAATAAAGTGTAATCCTTCAAGCCAAAACCTTTCATCAGGACCCTTCATTTACTGTTTATTCCTTTCTGTAATTGCTGTCTTACCTGCTGACTTTCTCTTGCATTTTCTATGTGTTCCTGTCACAACTTTATATTTCTTGCAACTGTCTGCTATCTCCCTATGAATTGGTTCCTCCAAATCCTGTTGACTATTGGAAGGTCTATAAAGTCCCATTAACATGACAAGTGAGGTGGAAAATCTAGTCAGGTGGAAGAAGGCAGCATACATGAGGTTTAGGAAGCAAGGATCAGATGGGTCTATTGAGGAATATAGGGTAGCAAGAAAGGACCTTAAGAAGGGACTGAAAAGAGCAAGAAGGGGGCATGAGAAGGCCTTGGTGAGTAGAGTAAGAGAAACCCCAAGGCATTCTTCAATTATGACAGGAATGACAGGAGTGAAGGTAGGACCAATTACAGATAAAGGTGGGAAGATGTGCGTGGAGGCTGTGGAAGTGAGCGAGGTCTTCAATGAATACCTCTTCACTATTCACCAATGAGTGGGAACTTGATGAAGTGAGGACAGTATGAGTGGGCTTGATGTTCTGGAGCATGTTGATATTAAGGGAGAGGAGGTGTTTGGGGTTGTTAAAATACATTAGGATGGATAAGTCCCCGGGGCCTGATGGAATATTCCCCAGGCTGCTCCACGAGGCGAGGGAAGAGATTGCTGAGCCTCTGGCTAGGATCTTTATGTCCTTGTTGTCCATGGGAATGGTACCAGAGGATTGGAGGGAGGCAAATGTTGTCTCCTTGTTCAAAAAAGGTAGTAGGGATATTCTGGGTAATTATAGACCAGTGAGCCTCATGTCTGTGGTGGGAAAGCTGTTGGAAAAGATTCTTAGAGATAGGATCTATGGGCATTTAGAGAATCATGGTCTGATCTGGGACATTCAGCATGGCTTTGTGAAGGGCAGATCATGTCTAACAAGCCTGATAGAGTTCTTTGAGGAGGTGACCAGGCATATAGATGAGGGTAGTGTAGTAGATGTTATCTACATGGATTTTAGTAAGGCATTTGACAAAGTTCCACACGATAGGCTTATTCAGAAAGTCAGAATTCACGCCCACTTCTGAGTTTTAGCTCCCCGGTCTGTGTTTAGACCATAGCTATGAGTTGGAGCCTAGTTCTTGCAAAATACAAACTTTTTTTTGAGTAGGTTACTGGTGAGAAAGTGCCACTCAATAGCACAATCAGATATGGCTTCCATCATTTGTACCAATGAGTTCCATGACTTAAGGCTCTCAGCCTCCCCCTTAAGATAACTATGGACTCAATACAAGATATCTCTGATCTTCTACACCTGGAATGTAATATACCTCCTGTGGTAGGTTATCTCCATAAAACAATCTAAACTGATAACCTTGTTGAGGGTAATGGCCACAGGGGTATTCTGCACTGACTGCCATTTTCCTTTCCTACTCTTGATGATCACCCAGCTACCTGTTTCCAGCAACATAGGGGTAACTGCCTCTCTGTAACTCCTATCAACCCCTCTTTTTCCTGAATGATCTGAAGGTCACCTAGCATAGATCCAATTCCCTAACACAGTTTGTAAAGAGCTGCAACTGGATGCACTATCAGAGGTATTGACATCTCCCTAACTTCCCACCTCATGCAATGGGAGCACACCACTGCTCTAGGTTCTAAACCCACTGGTCTGTTGGTAGAACAATAGAGAAAAAAATTAAATGAACATAAACTCAGGGAAGTTTATAGAATCGTGAGGGGTATAAAGGGGTCATAGCCTTTTGCCCAGTATTGGAGAATCCACATCTGAAACAAGGAAACGGGGAAGAGATTTAAGAGACCTAAAAGGTAATTGTTTATGCAGAGGATAGTGAGCTGCCTGAGGAAGTGGTTGAGACGTGTGCATTTGCAATATTTCAGAGATATTTGCATGGGCACATGGAAGGAAAGGGCTTGAAGGTCCACGAGTCAAATGCAGCAACTGGATCTAGCAGGTTAGCATGGACCATCTGGGCTGAAGGGCCTATATCCAGGCTATGTCACTCTAAGGAAGTGATATGTGTGAGAGGCCAGTTTTCTGTGCTCAGTGTCAGATGTAGGGGGTCCTGGAGTCTCCCAGCCTCCTGGACGGCCATATCTGCACCAGGTGTGTTGAGCTGCAGCTCCTGAGCAACCGAGTTAGGGACCTGGAGAGGCAGCTCGATAACCATTGCCTGGTTAGTGAGAGCAAGGAGGTGATGGAAAGGAGTTATAGGCAGGTGGTCACTCCAGGGCCACGTGAGACAGACAGCTTGGTCACAGTCAGGAGTAGGAAGGGGAAGAGTCAGGTACTAGAGAGTACCCCAGTGTCTGTGCCCCTTGACAATAAGTTCTCCTGTTTGAGTACTGTTGGGGGGGGGGGGGGGGAGGCGGCAGTGGTCGTGCCGCTGGCATAGAGTCTGGCCCTGTAGCTCAGAAGGGAATGGAAGGGAAGAGGAAGACAGTAGTTATAGGGGACTCTATAGTTAGGGGGTCAGACAGGCGATTCTGTGGATGCAGGAAAGAAACTCAGATGTTAGTTTGCCTCCCAGCTGCCAGGGTCCGGTATGTTTCAGATCACGTTCAAGGTATCTTGCAGTGGGAGGGAGAGAAGGCAATGGTTGTGGAACATACTGGTACCAATGACATTGGTAGGAAAAGGGAAGAGATCCTGAAAAAAAGACTACAGGGAGTTAGGAAGGAATTTCAGAAGCAGGACCGCAAAGGTTATAATCTCAGGATTACTGCCTGTACCACACAACAGTGAGAATAGAAATAGGATGAGGTAGAGGATAAATGCGTGGCCAAGGGATGGGAGCAGGGGGCAGGGATTCAGAATTCCGGATCATTGGGACCTCTTTTGGGGAAGCTGTGACCTGTACAAAAAGGACGGGTTGCATTTGAATCCCAGGGGGGCCAATATCCTGATGGGGAGGTTTGCTATGGCTACTGGGGAGAGTTTAAACTAGAATTGTTGGGGGTAGGAACTGAACTGAAGAGACTGCGGAAAAGGAGGTTAGCTCACAAATAGAGGAAGCTTGTAGACAATGTGAGAGGGAGGATAGACAGGTGATAGAGAAAGGATGTGCTCAGACTGAAGGTTTGAGATGTGTCTGTTTTAACGCAAGGAGTGTTGTGAACAAAGCAGATGAGCTTAGAGCATGGATCACTACTTGGAGATATGTTGTGGTGGCGTGGCACTGTTGATCGGAGATAGTGTCACGGCTGCAGAAAAGGTGGACGCCATGGAGGGATTCTTATGGAGTCTCTGTGGGTGGAGGTTAGGAACAGGAAGGTGTCAATAACTTTACAGGGCCTTTTTTTTAAATAGGCCACCCAATAGTAACAGGGATGTCAAGGAGCAGATAGGGAAACAGATCCCGGAAAGATGTAGTAATAACAGAGTTGTCATGATGGGAGATTTTAATTTCTGTACAGCAAGGAGTTTAGATGGGGTGAAGTTTGTCAGGTGATTTCAGTAAGGTTTCTTGCCAGAATATGTAGATAAGTCTACAAGAGGAGAGGCTGTACTTCATTTGGTATTGGGAGATGAACCTGGTCAGGTGTCAGGTCTCTCAGTGGGAGAGAGTTTTGGAGATAGTGATCATAATTCTGTCTCCTTTACAATAGCATTGGAGAGAGATAGGAACAGACAAGTTACAAAAGCGTTTAATTGGAGTAAGGGGAATTATCAGGCTATCGGGTAGAAAATTGCAGGCTTAAATTGGAAACAGATGTTTTCAGGGAAATGTATGGAAGAAATGTGGCAAATGTTCAGGGGATATTTGTGTGCAGTTCTGCATAGGTACATTCTAATCAGACAGGGAATTTATGGTAGGGTACAGGAAGCGTGGTGTACAAAGGCTGTAATAAATTGAGTCAAGAAGAAAAGAAAAGCTTACAAAAGTTTCAGAGAGCTAGGTAATGTTAGAGATCTAGAAGATTAAAAGGCTAATAGGAAGGAGCTTAAGAAGGAAATTAGAAGAGCCAGAAGGGGCCATGACAAGACCTTGGCAGGCAAGAATAAGGTAAACCCCAAGGCATTCTACCAGTATGTGAAGAGCAAGAGGATAAGATGTAAAAGAATAGCACCTATCAAGTGTGACAGTGGGAAAGTGTGTATGCAACCTGAGGAAATAGCAGAGGGACTTAATGAATACTTCATTATTCACTATGGAGAAGGATTGTGGTGATTTTAGTGATGACTTACAGCAGACTGAAAAGCTTGAGCATGTAGATATTAAGAAAGACGATGTGCTGGAGCTTTTGGAAAGCATTGTTGGATAAATCGCCAGGACCAGATGCGATGTACCCAAGGCTACTATGGGAGGTGAGGGGAGTATATTGCTGAGCCTCTGACTATGATCTTTGCATCATCAATGGGGATGGGAGAGGTTCCGGAGGATTGGAGGTTGTGAATGTTGTTCCTTTATTCAAGAAAGGGGGTAGAGATAGCTCAGGAAATTATAGACCAGTGAGTCTTACCTCAGTGGTTGGTACGTTGATGGGGAAGATCCTGATAGGCTGGATATATGAACATTTGGAGAGGTATAATATGATTAGGAGTAGTCAGCATGGCTTTATCAAGGGCAGCTCATGCCTTATGAGCCTGATTGAATTTTTTGGTGATGTGAATAAACACATTGATGAAGGAAGAGTAGTAGATGTAGTGTATATGGATTTCAGCAAAACATTCTTATGGATGGGGAATCAAGGGATATGGGACAAGGCAGGAACCGGGTATTGATAGTAGATGATCAGCCATGATCTCAGAATGGCGGTGCAGGCTCAAAGGGCCGAATGGTCTACTTCTGCACCTATTGTCTATTTGATAAAGTATCTCATGCAAGGCTTATTGAGAAAGTAAAGAGGCATGGGATCCAAGGGGACATTGCTTTGTGGATCCAGAACTGGCTTGCCCACAGAAGGCAAAGAGTGGTTTTAGACGGGTCATATTCTGCATGGAGGTCGGTCACCAGTGGGGTGCCTCAGGGATCTGTTCTGGGACACTTACTCTTTTTGATTATTAGAAATGACTTGGATGACAAAGTGGAGGGATGGGTTAGTGAGTTTGTTGTTGACACAAAGGTTGGGGTGAGGGGTGTTGTGGATAGTGTGGAGGGCTGTCAGAGGTTACAGTGGGACATTGATAGGATGCCAAATTGAGCTGAGAAGTGGCAGGTGAAGTTCAACCCAGCTAAGTGTGAAGTGGTTCATTTTGGTATGTCAAATATGATGGCAGAATATAGTATTAATGTTCAGACTCTTGGCAGTGTAGAGGATCAGAGGGTTCTTGGGATCCAAGTCCATAGGACGCTCAAAGCAGCTGCACAAGTTAACTCTGTGGTGAAGAAGGTGTATGGTGAATTGGCCTTCATCAATGGCAGAATTGAATTTAGGAGCCGAGAGGTAATGTTGCAGCTATATAGGACCCTGGTCAGACCCCACTTGGAGTATTGTGCTCATTTCTGGTCGCCTCACTATAGGAAGGATGTGGAAGCCATAGAAAGGGTGCAGAGGAGATTTACAAGGATGTTGCCTGGATTGGGGTGCATGCCTTATGAGAATAGGTTGAGTGAACTTGGCCTTTTCTCCTAGGCGCGAAGGAGGATAAGAGGTGCACAAGATGATGAGAGGCATTGGTCGTTTAAATAGTCAGAGGCTTTTTCCCAGGGTTGAAATGGTTGCCAGAAGAAAACACAGTTTTAAGCTGCTGGGGAGTAGGTACAGAGGTGATGTCAGGGGTAAGTCTTTTACTCAGAGTGGTGAGTGCATGGAATGGGCTGCCAGCAAACAGTGGAGGAGGCGGACACGATAGGGTCTTTTAATAGACTCTTAGATAGGTACATGGAGCTTCATAAAATAGAGGGCTATAGGTAAGCCTAGTAATTTCTATGGTAGGGACATGTTCAGCATAACTTTGTGGGCTGAAGGGACAGTATTGTGCTGTAGGATTTCTATTTTTTATGTTTCTATGATTCTATGAAATAAAAACATAAAATGCGGAAAGTAATCAGATGGCATCTGTGCAAAGAGAAACAGTTAGGGGAAGTCAAAGATAGCATAAAAGAAAAAGAGAGGGCAGGAAGTCTGCAGAAGGACGGGGACACATTAGGAGAATTGACAAAAAAGTGGCAGATGGGACAGAGTGTAAGGAAGTGTATGGTGATGCACTTTGGTAGAATGAATAAAGGCACAGACTATTCTCTAAACAGAGAGAGAGAGTGCAGAAACTGAACGTGCAAGAAGACTTGAGAGTTCTGCTGCAGGATTCCCTAAAGGCTAACTAGCTGTTTGAGTTGATAGTGAAGGAGGCAAATGCAATGATGGCAAACATTTCGAGGGATCTAGACTATAATCAGAATAAAATGAGAGTCAGGTTTAATATCACTGGCATAGGTCGTGAAACTTGTTACTTTGCAGCTGCATTACTGCGCATTATGTAATAAAAACTATAAAGTACAATTATATATTAAATTAAATAAGTAGAGGAAAAGAGCAAAGAAAGAAAAAATACTGAGGTAGTACATGAGAATTCATTGTCCATTCAGAAATCTGATAAAAGCAAAAATGTAATGTTGAGTCTTTATAAGACATTGGTTAGACTATATATGGAGTATAGTGAGCAATTTTGGGCTCCATATCTGAGAAAGAATGTCCTGGCATTAGAGAGGGTGCAGAGGAGGTTTAAGAGAATGGTCCAAGGAATGAAATGTTTATCACATAAAGGAACATTCGATGGTTCTGGCCTGTTCTCGCTGGAGCTTAGAAGACTGAGGGACATCTCTTTGAAACCTATTGAATATTTAAAGGCCTGGAGGATGAGACGATTTTTCAAATAGTGGGAGAGTCCAGGACTAAAGGACACAGACTCATAGTAGGACATTTCTTCAGAACAGAGACGAAATTCATTGCCATAAACGACTATGGAGTCCAAATTATTGAATTTCTTAAATCGCCGAGGCTGATAGGTACCTGATGGTGTCAAAGGTTATGCGGAGAAGACAAATAAATGGGACTGCGAGGGAAAATGTAACAGATATGATTCAATGCCGGAGCTGACTCAATGGATCGAATGGCCTAATCCTGCTCCTACGTCTTACCGTCTTACCGCTGGGAGAGCGATTGCAGTCGGCGCATGTACAGAGGAAGCTTCTTAATCGATTAACCTAAACTGCCCTGAAGGGGTTATCAGAAGCAAAAGTTGTTAACAAATGAGTTGATTTTAGCAGGAGATTTGCAACTAGTACTGAGTTAGTTATGGAACTTGGATGTTGACAACTACAAGAAAGCAGTTCCTGGACATTCAATAAAGGACGTGCACTGCCTCGGCACCACGGTAGCCTCGCGAAAACCGCGACTCTACTAAAACTCCGGGTTGTAAATTGTTCCGTGATTAGGTTAGGGTTAATTGGATTTGTCGGGGGTGCCTGGGCCTACCTTGCGGTGTATCGCTAAATAAACAAATTGATATTGTGCTTTCAAATTTTCCAACGGAAGCCAATGTAAGCGAATATTTACTGACAGGTTCTGCCCAGTTGGAATCATTAAAACCACGTTAATTGGGAAAGATGAAGAATTCACAGACATGCTGCAGATGGCATTCGGTTCATCAAACATCCCACCCAACGGAACGTACAGGGAATACGGTCGCAGTGACCGGGGCGAATGCGAGACAGTTCGAGGGTCGGCACTTTAAGAGTGTGTGTGGGGAGGAAATCGCTCTCCTTGGTCTGTCACAGAATCCAGAGACAAAAGATTAGACAAAATGAAGTCCAAGATGATGAAACCAGGGGTGTCTGGGTGAATTATTAACATGTACTCCTGCCGTCTGAAGGCGCCGAGTAACACCCCTTCCTCACCGCTCACTGAAGACACTTGCTCCAACTTTGGTGTTAGGGGGGAATTTGTACGTTGTTCCTGTGACCGCGTGGGTTTCCTCCGGCTGCTCCGGTTTCCTCCCACGTTCAAAACACGTTCGGGTTAGCAGGCGCTCGAAACAACACACACAATATGCTGAAGGAACTCAGCAGGCCAAGCAGCATTTATGGAAAGGAGTAAATAGTCGACGTTTCGGGCCGAAACTCTTTTTCAGGACTGCAAAGGAAGGGGAGAAGTCAGCGTGAGAAGTCCTTCAGAATCTGAAAATTTCTCCTTCATGTTAAGCGAGAGCAAGTTCGAACCCCCCAAAAAACCGTCTAATGAACTGCTGTGCAATTCTACCAAAATCTCATTTTATGCGGAGGAAGTCATAGTGTGTCGTTTTGAAATGGGGTTGGAAGGCGTGGTCTGTGACACGTTGACAGAAAGTGGGACGTGAAGCGTGGTGTTATTTATAACTAGCCAGGCCATGTCTAAATCTGTGTCACATTCAGTCACAACTCGACAAACAACATGCGGCTGTGTTGCGTGGCTTTTGTGATACTTCTTCTCTGTTAGTTGATTAATTTTCATCCACTTACACTCCATTTGTTTCAGTGTTTGAAAAATTTTATGACTTTGATTTCTGTTTCCACAGGCAGATGTCTCGGTGCTGAATTGATACAGTCTCCGATGTCCATCACCCAAAATAAGGGCGAAAAGGCTACTATGAGCTGCGATTTGGGCTCAGCGAACACGGAGTATATCCACTGGTATCGGCAGTCAGATGGGCAACGCCCGGTCAGGATCCTTTATTACAATAAAGGGGTCAACATACGCGACGATGGATTTGATGACAGATTTAAAGCGAGCGGTGTTGATCAAGCTGGTCAACTAAAGCAGTCTTCTCTAATTGTGAAGAGTCTCAAGACAGAGGATTCCGGCACCTATTACTGTGCCTATTGGGACCCACAGAGTTAAACTGCAACCGGTGCCGCTGACAAAAACTCTTCCTCAGCGTAGAGGTCGCACGAATCATTTCCGACCCAGCGAATTTGCAGTTTATGCCACAAATTCCACCACCTTTCTTCGGATAAAGAACTCTATCCAATTCTACAGAAGTTACCCGATCAGCCTCATCGACAGTTTATACACTTACAGCTGTCGCTCGAGAACAGGGAGTTGGGAGAATATTTCCCCAGGGTACGAGAGCCCAGACTAGAGGAGATAGTTTTAAAGTGAGAGGGGAAAGATCTATAAGAGACCTGTGTGGTATGTTTTTCAGGGAAAGGGCGGTGGGTACAGGCAACAAGCTGCCAGAGGAAGAGTTAGAGGCAGGAACCATCCAGAGATTTAAAAGTCAATTGGGCATCTACATGGATAAGAAAGGTTCCGAGAAATACGGGGTTAAATGCATGTAAACAGGACTGGTTTACGTGAGTAACTTGCTCGGTAAGGACGAGATAGGCCGAAGGGCCTGATTCTGTGCTGTAGATCTCACTGGCTCTTAGAATTAGTTCAAATCTCTGCACGGTCGCCACTCACGCTCCTTTATTCCGTGGAAAACATTCCCAACCTATCCGACCTCGCTGGGATCTCATCTGGGGAAGTTACGCTTTTTGCAAAAAAGATCGGTTAAACGTGAACCCAAGGGGTATCAATATCTTTGTGAGCAGGTTTGCTAGAGCTGCTGGAGAAGGTTTAAACTAAGTTAGCAGGGGATTAGGAACAGGAGTGATGTGGCTGAGGATGGGGCAGTCGATGCAGCATGTAGCGATACTGTGAGGAAGGATAGACAGATGATACTAAAGGCCGATCCTCTCGCTTGTCAGTTTGATATCTCTGAGGTCAACGGCAATCTAGATGACATCCTTCCACACATATACATAGAGATTGATGCCTTAAATGAGTGGTACTAATTTATTATTAAATTAGTGCTTCTGAAGGTCACTGTCAGCATTAGATTTTTAGTTTGAATTTAGTTAGTAGCCCTATTGGCTTGGCATTTATTATTTCCCTTTTGTTTTGTACAGTTCAATAAATTTCAGTTTACCCAGGGGTCATTGTTAGGATCTCTGTTATTAATTATTATGTAAATGAGTTGGATATGAATTTATATGGCATGATGTTCACTATACCCCCAATCTTGGTATCATCCGCTGATCCAGTTTACCATATTGTCATTTAAATCATTAATATAAGTGACCTACAACAATGGATCAAGCACCAACTCCTGCAGCACAATACGAGTCACAGGTCTCCAGGCAGAGAGACAAATATTAACTACCATTCTCTGGCTTCTTCTGCTGAGCCAGCATTGAATGCAACTGACTACTTCATCCTCAATGTCAAGCGAATTAATCTTCTTCACGAGTCTGCCATGTAGTAATTTATCAAAGGCCTTGCTAAAGACCACTGCATTCCCTTTATCAAACTTCTTGGTAACCTCCTTTAACAAAAATCTCTATAAATTGGTTAGACATCACTTACCATGCATAAGCCATTTTACTTAACTCTTATTAGGCCCTGTCTATCCAAACACTGGTACAGGTACATCCTATCCATGAGAAAACCTTCCAATCATTTACCCATGACTAATGTCAGGTTCACCAGGCTATAATTTCTGTTTATTTTTAGAACCATTCTCAAACGTCAGCTACTCTCCAGTCCTCCGGTACCTCACCCATGTCTAAGAATGTTTTAACGTTTACTGCTAGGGCCCCTGTAATTTCTACACTAGCGTCCCACAAGGTTGGAGAGGACACCTCGTTAGGCCTTGGGATTTATTCTCCCTACATTTGTCTCAAGACACAAGCACCTCCTCTTCTGTAATCAGAACATGGTCTATGGCCTCTACTATTTTGCCAGATTCTATGGTATATGTGTGTGTCTCCTGAGTAAATGCAAACACAAAGAAAAATTTAATATTGTTCCCATCTATTTTAGCTCCATGCATACATAGCCAACTGGATTTTCAACATGACCAATTTTATCCCTTGCTATCCTCTTGCTCCTAACATTCCTATGGAACCCTTGGATTCTGGTTCACCTTGTCTGCTAGAGCAACCACTTATCCCTTTTCAGCCTTCCTGATCTTTTGCTTGTGTTCTCTTGAATGTCTTATGTAACCCCCTGGGTCTCCTCAGGCTCGCTCAGCTCGTTCTCGTCTAGGGGGAGCAGCCTTCGGCCCCGCCAAACCGGGTAATCAGCTGGTGTGGATGCTGTGTGATGTCCCCACCTCGCCCAAAAACAGACAGTACACCATATGCGATTAAATCAGTACAATTTATAAAGGTTACTATAACT
Organism: Hemitrygon akajei; assembly: GCF_048418815.1. Classification (NCBI taxonomy): domain Eukaryota; kingdom Metazoa; phylum Chordata; class Chondrichthyes; order Myliobatiformes; family Dasyatidae; genus Hemitrygon; species Hemitrygon akajei. Next base: position 109,256,998 of record NC_133124.1, on the reverse strand, counting down.
AAGTGATTAATAACGATACAGTATATATGAAGGAAAAAAAATAAAGAAAAGGCGCCAAACTTATCAAAGTCCAAACCACTTCGTGCACAACCGTTGGAGCTCAATTACTGAAGTCTTCTGGCCACCATTCGATCCCCTCCGAACTCCTCGACTCGCAGCTTAGGACCACCCGAAGTGGTCAACCAAACACATCTATCTTCTTCTCCTCTCCTCGGGGTACCTCCTGGCCTCGGACCTCCACTTGGGGTCCGTTCCTCGCCCAGTTTACAGCATCACGTCCTCTCTCTCTCACCCCCTCGCGCCGATCTGCCCAAAAGCCCGCCAACAATAGCTTACCGACTCAGAAGAGAGAACAACATTAATCCCAATTGGTTTACAAAGGAATACAATTCTCGTTATCAGTAAATTTTAACCCAAACAAGCTTCCAGCACTCTCTCGCAACAAAGAAGCATTCCTACTTTTAACAAACAAAGAAGCCATTTTGATCAACATACGCAGTAACAAAGAAAAAGAAGAAACCCCCTTTACACTCTCCCCTACCAAATAAAAGTCATGTCCTCATGACTATTAAATAATTCGCCACCCTTCCTGCCAACACACCCTAACCCAAGCACAAACAGTGACATTTCCTCCCCACACAGTTAAACTCACGCCCTGTTCCTCAGGCGCTACATAGGTCAACTTATCTGGGAGTTCCCTAACCCTCCGAGACCTCCGTACCCCCTCACCTAAACCCTTCAGGCTCGGACACGATTGGGGATACCTCGGGCCCGCTACCAACTCCTCTCTCAACCTCTCACTCATGCCCCCCACTGCACACAGCTAACCCTCCCCACTACACCTGACTCAATGGGAGAAGGGCCAAAGGTCTCTTCCTCAGTCGAGGGAAAGTCAGCAAAAGGCAGCATGTACCACACATCCAGCACATCACTCTTTGAATCCTTATTCTTCCTCATTTCTGCGATCGGCAGCTGCTGTCTGATCTTCTCCAAACGGAAACACGTGGCCTGCACTGTTCCAGCAATCTCTTCAGCCTCCTGCAATCGAGAGATCAGCTTCTTCTCTGGCCCCTGCAACTCTCGCCACAGGCTCAGCAGTTCTGACTCACGCATCTCGGCCATCTTAATCTGGGACGCAGTTACTCCAACAGCTTCTTCCACCCCGACCTGAAAAGCAGCAGTTAAAGATTGGTCAGCCTCCAGTTCTGTATTCACTGCACTTATCTCCAGCTTTTTCTTCACCATGACTTCCTCCAGGTCAACTTTCAGGTTTTCCACTTCACTTAGACTGTCGATGGTCATCTTCAGGTTTCCTTCCAGCTTCCGCTTCCCTCTGCCGAGATCTGTCCGCAATTGCTTCACCTCCTCAAACTCCCCTTTCTGGGCTCTCGGATTTCTGTTGCCCTTAGTCAGAGAACTTTCTTTGTCTTCCCCAACTTGTAAGTCTTCCAACTGGTTCCGGATCACTTTCTCCGGTCTCTGCTGAGAATTTGGCCTCTCTTGTCTCCACTTCAAACTTGATGCCGTAGAGACAGTCACTCACGAGCTGCGACCTTCGCCAGCCCTGGCACATGTCCAGAAAACACTTTAACTCTGTAGTTCTCAGCCGCTCCTGCAACAACCTCACTTCATATTCTCCCGAGACAAATCCAAATACCAGGAGATCATCCACATCTGCCAAAACTCCAAACACCTCCACATCCCCCATGGTCTTCCACATGCCCCGCAGAAAGGTTGCAAGGGCTCCGGATATGCTCTGTGGCATCTTTTCGGACCGGAAGAATCCTAGGGAACTTATAACGGCCGTCTTCTCCTTGTCGGCCCCACTCATCGGGATCTGGCAACATCCACTCCCCAGATCCAGCACCTTAAACCACTTCGCACCACTCAGATAGGCCATCGCCTCTTCGGCCCTGGGGGCCGTATTCTGGTCACTGACAGTGCGCCTCTTCAGCGCAATATAATCCACACAAACGCTGCCTACGTCTTCCACGGCTTCAGGGCCCAGTCGCCGCAACCTCTCTCTCTCTCCGAGGTGTCTTCAGCGGTCAACTCCCCTCCCTCGTGGTATTTCGCAACGTCCACTAAGAGGGTCTCACCCTCAGATACTTCCCCCAGGCCGTACCACCACCGGCTCTTGTTTGAATTCGGTACCGGCCCAATGCTGCTACACACGTCCGCACAAGCAGCTCGAAACTCTGGGTGCATGGACAATGCCTCCAAACAGCTCTCACCCGCCTCCTCCGGGCAGGCCCCCAAACGCACCAGCAGGATATTGGTTCTCTCCAGAACCGAAACGCTGCCCATCTCAACAGTGTCCGGACACATCAGCATTAACAATTCACAAACCTCAGTCACCTCCACATTTGCCTCTAAGAACTCCATTTTCACTGACCAACAACCGTCGTCTGGATAATCACCGGCACTGGTACCCCAAATCTCCAGTGCCCTCAATGTCGTCAAGGGTAAATGCTTCCAATAACGGTTATAAAACAAACTGTACAGCAACTTAACCGGCGCCCCGGTGTCGAGGATGGCTTTAACGTGGCTTCCATCCATCCATAACGACACCTGAGTGCGTGGTCCCTCTAAGCCTTCAGGAATAGGGTCTGTTCCTTTCGGGAGTTCCTTGGTACATTACTGGGAACGTGCTCCCTCAGGGACCCCAAGCCGTTCCCCCACTGGGCCTCCTCTAAGTTTCCCAACAGCTCTCGAATCAACTGAACTACTGAGGGAGGAGCTGATCCACTTGACAGATCCCACTGGCACTTCAAGCAATTTATCTGACCCCTAGCCAAAAGCGATACCCTAAAAACTTTCCACCAATCTCCTGCCACAGATATGATAAGCCCCCCAGCTGCGACATTTGACTTCCAGTCGAACCAAACGCATTTTCCCACACTTTCCCAGAACTGGCAGCTGTCACTTCGAGGTAATTGTACCAGACAGTTCTAAAAACGTCACCAGCTCGCCTACTCAAACTTTCAACCAATCCCTGTCGCTTTCCCTCAGCCAAGCACTGCCACTCACCCAACAACTGAGAAGTCCGCTCCACCCACGTCTCCGCCCCTGTAGGGCTGGATATTATTCCAACAACCGGGCGGAGCCCGCCATAGCTGGAACATACCCACCAGGCCTTCCCCGCTCTCTTAACAGCATGGACAGCCCATGGCCCCACCACCATTTTGTCAACGCTAGTCGGAACTCGAACAACGCCATCTGGGGCACCAACAGCCACTCCACCCAACACACATGCGGAGATAACCAGCAATCGCACACCGCAAGGGTACACCAGCTCTTCCCCGCAGACATAATTTAAAGAGGGGGATCACACAGCTTCCACAGAAATCAATCCCGGACGAGCCCCCACAATGTAACCCCTTGGGTCGCCTCAGGCTCGCTCAGCTCGTTCTCATCTAGGGGGAGCAGCCTTCGGCCCCACCAAACTGGGTAATCAGCTGGTGTGGATGCTGTGTGATGTCCCCGCCTCGCCCAAAAACAGACAGTACACTATATGCGATTAAATGAGTACAATTTATAAAGGTTACTATAACTAAGTGATTAATAATGATACAGTATATATGAAGGAAAAAAATAAAGAAAAGTCACCAAACTTATCAAAGTCCAAACCACTTCATGCACAACCGTTGGAGCTCAATTACTGAAGTTTTCTGGCCACCATTCGATCCTCTCCAAACTCCTCGACTTGCAGCTCAGGACCACCCAAAGAGGTCAACCAAACACATCTATTTTCGTCTACTCTCCTCGGGGTACCTCCTGGCCTCGGAACCCCACTTGGGGTCCATTCCTCGCCCAGTTTACAGCATCACGTCCTCTCTCTCTCACCCCCTCACGCCGATCTGCCCAAAAGCCTGCCAACAATAGCTTACAGACTCAGAAGAAAGAACAACATTAATCCCAATTGGTTTACAAAGGAATACAATTCTCGTTATCAGTAAATTTTAACCCAAACAAGCTTCCAGCACTCTCTCGCAACAAAGAAGCATTCCTACTTTTAACAAACAAAGAAGCCATTTTGATCAACATACTCAGTAACAAAGAAAAAGAAGAAACCCCCTTTACACTTATATTACTCCAGTGCCCCATTTAACACTGGCTGCCTGTACCCAATATGTGTTCCCTTTATCTTTACCAGGACTTCAATATTCCATGATAAATAAGGTTCCCACAACCTGCCAGCTTTGCTTTTTATCCTAATAGAAATATAGACATTATGTACTCTCAGTACTTTACTGTTCAAGGCCACGCACTTACCAGCATCTCTTGGTTAGAAAACGGCCTATCACAAATCCACACCTGACAGATTGCTTCTGATGCCATCAAATTGGTCATCCTCCTGTTCAGAATCTTAACCTGAAAACCAATCCTATCCAATCTCCATAATTATTTTGAAGTCTATGGATTTATGATCACTATATTCAAAGTATTTTACTATACTCACTTCTGTCACCTGCCCTATCTCATTTTCCCAAGAAGAGATCCAGTATTGTGCTTTCTCTAGTTGGGACCTCTGCATATTGATAATGAAACTTTACTGAACACATTTGACAAACTCCATCTTGTCCAGTTCTTTTACGTATGGGAGTCCCAATCAATATGCAGAAAGTTAAAATAACCGACTATCTCAGCCTGAACACTAGAGATTCTGCAGTTTCTTGAAATCTAGGGTAACACATAAAAAGTTCTGCAGGAACACATGAGGTCATACAAGAATGAACTCATATGAGAATGATTCCAGGAATGAAAGGGTTACCATATGAAGAATGTTGGGCATCTCTTGGGCTGTATTCCCTGGAGTTCAGGAGCTAGAGGGCATCTCATAGAAATATTCTGAATATTAAAAGGCCTGAACAGATTTGATATGACAACGTTATTTCCCATAGTAAGGGAGTCAAGGACAAGAGAGCACGACTCAACAATTGAAGGATGTACATTTAAAACAGAGATACAGAAAAATTCCTTTACTCAGAGGGTGGTAAATCTGTGAAATTTGTTGCCACTAGTGGGTGTGGAGGCCAAGTCACTGGGTGTATTTATGGCAGAGATACATAGGTTCTTGATTAGGTAGGGTATCAAAGGGTATGGGGATTGGCAAGGGAGTGGGGATGACTGGAAGAATTGGATCAGCCCATCAATGAGTGGAGGTGCAGACTCGATGGGCCGGATGGCCTTCATGACCTGCTATATCTTATGGTCTTATAGTCTAAAGTCAGCTTGTCCCTGAAAAGGAATAAAGCGTCAAAGCTTCAGGCCAAAACCTTTCATCAAGACCCATCATGAGTCCTGATGAAGGGTCCTGGCCAAAAACATTCAATGTTTATTCCTTTCCGTAATTGCTGTCTTACCTGCTGACTTTCTCTTGCATTTTCTATGTGTTCTTGTCACAACTTTATATTTCTTGCAACAGTCTGCTATCTCCTATGAAGTTGTTCCTCCAAATCCTGTTGATTTGGTCTATAAAGTCCCATTAACAAGGTCATTCATTTTTTATTCCACAGATTCACGGAAATTGCCTTGGCAGATGAGCTTTCCATATGTCATCTGAACATTGCTTTGACATCATCCCTGATGAGTAATGTATGAGTACTCCCTCCCACTTTAATACCACCTCTGTCATGTCTAAATCAGCAGTTTGCCAGTTCATTGGGCTGTCAGTCCTGCCCCTCTGGTAACCATGTCTCAATAATGGTTTCAACATCATAATTACATGCATGGATCCATTCTCTATGTACATCAGCATTACCTACTATTGTCCCTGTTTTGCAATAGATGCAACTCAGAACATTTATCCACCCAGCTCAATCTTGCAGTTTCCATCTCTGCTTAAAAACAAGAAATTCCGCAGATGCTGCAATTCCAAAGCAACACCCAGAAAATCTTTGCTTGTAGTCCTAACATCTATTTTCACTCAACCACTTCATTGTTGTCCTGCCACTCTGGATACTATCCCTCTGAAACACTAGTTTCAACACCTCACACCCCCCCTAAGCAGGATCAGCAAACCTTCCTAAATTGATATTTGTCCTTCTCCAGTTTGGGTGAAAACTATCCTATTTGCACAGATCCCACCTACCCTGGAAGAGAGTTCAGCGATCCAAAAAATCTGAAGCCCTCTCCCATCGATGATCTGCTTAGCCACGTGTTAAACTGCACTGTCTTCCTTGCTTTTTGCCTCACTAGCATGGATAGCAATCCTGAGGTCACCATCTTCAGGTCCTGTCTTCTAACTTTGCACCTAACTCCCTGAACACATTTTGCAGGTCCCCGCCATTTTTCCTGCTTATATCATTTGTACCAATGAGTTCCATGACTTAAGGCTTCTCAGCCTCCCCCTTAAGATAACTATGGACTCAATACAAGATATCTCTGATCTTCTACACCTGGAATGTAATATACCTCCTGTGGTAGGTTATCTCCATAAAACAATCTAAACTGATAAACTTGTTGAGGGTAATGGCCACAGGGGTATTCTGCACTGACTGCCATTTTCCTTTCCCGCTCTTGATGATCACCCAGCTACCTGTTTCTAGCAACATAGGGTAACTGCCTCTCTGTAATTCCTATCAACCCCTCTTTTTCCTGAATGATCTGAAGGTCACCTAGCATAGATCCAATTCCCTAACACAGTTTGTAAAGAGCTGCAGCTGGATGCACTATCAGAGGTATAGACATCTCCCTAACTTCCCACCTCATGCAATGGGAGCACACCACTGCTCTAGGTTCTATACCTACTGGTCTGTTGGTAGAACAATAGGGAAAGAAGTTAAATGAAAAACTCAGGGAAGTTTATAAAATTGTGAGGGGTATAAAGGGGTCATAGCCTTTTCCCCAGGATTGGAGAATCCACATCTGAAACAAGGAAATGGGGAAGAGATTTAAAAGAGACCTAAAAGGTAATTTCTTTATGCAGAGGATAGTGAGCTGCCTGAGGAAGTGGTTGGGATGGGTGCATTTGCAATATTTCAGAGGTATTTGCATGGGCACATGGAAGGAAAGGGCTTGAAGAGCCATGAGTCAAATGCAGCAACTGGATCTGGCAGGTTAGCATGGACCATCTGAGCTGAAGGGCCTATATCCAGGCTATGTTATTCTAAGGAAGTGATATGTGTGAGAGGCCAGTTTTCTGTGCTCAGTGTCAGATGTCGGGTGTCCTGGAGTCTCCCAGCCTCCTGGACGACCATATCTGCACCAGGTGTGTTGAGCTGCAGCTCCTGAGCGACCAAGTTAGGGACCTGGAGAGGCAGCTCGATAACCTTTGCCTGGTCTGGGAGAGTGAGGAGGTGATAGAAAGGAGTTATAGTCAGGTGGTCACACCAGGGCTATGACAGAAAGACAGGTGGGTCACAGTCAGGAGTGGGAAGGGGAAGAGTCAGGTACTAGAGAGTACCCCAGTGGCTGTACCCCTTGACAATAAGTACTCCTGTTTGAGTACTGTTGGGGGTGCAGCCTACCTGGGGGAAGCGGCAGTGGTCGTGCCGCTGGCAAAGAGTCTGGCCCTGTAGCTCAGAAGGGAATGGAAGGGAAGAGGAAGACAGTAGTTATAGGGGACTCTATAGTTAGGGGGTCAGACAGGTGATTCTGTGGACGCAGGAAAGAAGCTCAGATGGTAGTTTGCCTCCCAGGTGCCAGGGTCTGGTATGTTTCGGATCGTGTTCAAGACATCTTGCAGTGGGAGGGAGACAAGCCAATGATTGTGGAACATACTGGTACCAATGACATAGGTAGGAAAAGGGAAGACGTCTTGAGGAAAGACTACAGGGAGTTAGGAAGGTAGTTGAGAAGCAGGACCACAAAGGTAGTAATGTCAGGATTACTGCCTGTACCACGCAACATTGAGAATAGGATGAGGTAGAGGATAAATGCGTGGCCAAGGGATTGGAGCAGGGAGCAGGGATTCAGAATTCCGGATCATTGGGACCTCTTTTGGGGAAGGTGTGACCTGTACAAAAAGGATGGGTTGCACTTGAATCCCAGGGGGACCAATATCCTGATGGGGAGGTTTGCTATGGCTACTGGGGAGAGTTTAAACTAGAATTGTTGGGGGTGAGAACTGAACTGAAGAGACTAGGAATGAGAAGGTTAGCTCACAAATAGAGGAAGCTTGTAGACAGTGCAAGAGGGAGGATATCCAAGTGATAGAGAAGGGACGCACTCAGACCGAAGGTTTGAGATGTGTCAATTTTAAAGCAAGGAGTTTTGTGAACAAAGCAGATGAGCTTAGAGAATGGATCAGTACTTGGAGATAAGATGTGGTGTTGTGGCACTGTTGATCAGAGATAGTGTCACGGCTGCAGAAAAGGTTGACGCCATGGAGGGATTCTCTACAGAGTCTCTGTGGGTGGAGATTAGGAACAGGAAGGGGTCAATAACTTTACAGGGTGTTTTTTATAGGCCGCCCAATAATAACAGGGATATCAAGGAGCAGATAGGGAAACAGTTCCTTGAAAGGTGTAATAATAACAGAGTTGTCGTGATGGCAGATTTTAATTTCCTAGAGCAAGGGGTTTAGATGGGGTGGAGTTTGTTATGTGTGTTCAGAAAGCTTTCTTGACACAATAGGTAGATAAGCCTACAAGAGGAGAGGCTGTAGTTGATTTGTATTGTGAAATGAACCTGGTCAGATGTCAGATCTCTCAGTGGGAGAGAATTTTGGAGATAGTGATCATAATTCTGTCTCCTTTACAATAGCATTGGAGAGAGATAGGAACAGACAAGTTACAAAAGCGTTTAATTGGAGTAAGGGGAATTATCAGGCTATCAGGTAAGAAATTGGAGGCTTAAATTGGAAACAGATGTTCTCAGGGAAATGTACGGACGAAATGAGGCAAAAGTTCAGGGGATATTTGTGTGCAGTTCTGCATAGGTACATTCTAATCAGACAGGGAAGTTATGGTAGGGTACAGGAAGCATGGTGTACAAAGGCTGTAATAAATCTAGTCAAGAACAAAAGAAAAGCTTACTAAAGGTTCAGAGAGCTAGGTAATGTTAGAGATCTAGTAGGTTAAAAGGCTAATAGGAAGGAGCTTAAAAAGGAAATTAGTTGAGCCAGTGTGGCCATGAGAAGGCAGACAGGATTAAGGAAAACCCCAAGACATTTTAAAAGTATGTGAAGAGCAAGAGGATAAGACGTGAAAGAATAGAACCTATCAAGTGTGGCAATGAGAAAGTGTTATGGAACCGGAGGAAATAGCAAAGGTACTTAATGGATACTTAAGTATTCACTATGGACAAGGATCTTGGTGATTGTAGTGATGACTTTCAGCAGACTGAAAAGCTTCAGCATGTAGATATTAAGAAAGAGGATGTGCTGGAACTTTTGGAAAGCATCAAGTTGGATAAATCACCAGGACCAGGTGAAATGTACCCCAGGCCACTGTGGGAGGTGAGGGAGGAGATTGCTGAGCCTCTGGCTATGATCTTTGCATCATCAGTGGGGATGGGAGAGGTTCTGAAGGATTGGAGGGTTGCAAATGTTGTTCCTTTATTCAAGAAAGGGAGTAGGGATAGCCCAGGAAATTATTGACCAGTGAGGCTTAACTCAGTGGTTGGTAAGTTGATGGAGAAGATCCTGAGAGGCGGGATTTATGAAAATTTGGAGAAGTATAATATGATTAGGAGTAGTCAGCATGGCTTTGTCAATGGCAGGTTGCGCCTTACAAACCTGATTGAATTTTTTTGGGGATGTGACTAAAAACATTGATGTATGAAGAACAGTAGATGTAGTGTATATGGATTTCAGCAAGGCATTTGATAAGGTACCCAATGGAAGGCTTATTGAGAAAGTAATGAGGCATGGGATCCAAGGGGATATTGCTTTGTGGATCCAGAACTGGCTTGCTCACAGAAATCAAAGAGTGGTTGTAAACGGTCATATTCTGCATGGAGGTCGGTCACCAGTGGGGTGCCTCAGGGATCTGTTCTGGGACTCTTACTCTTTGTGATTATTATAAATGACTTGGATGAGGAAGTGGAGGGATGGGTTAGTGAGTTTGTTGTTGACACAAAGGTTGGCGTGGGGGATGTTATTGATAGTGTGGAGGGCTGTCAGAGGTTACAACTGGACTGGGAGGTGGTAGATGGAGTTCAACCCAGATAAGTGTGAGGTGGTTCATTTTGGTAGGTCAAATATGATGGCAGAATATAGTATTAATGGTAAGACTCCTGGCAGTGTGGAGAATCAGAGGGATCTTGGGGTCCGAGTCCATAGGATGCTCAAAGCAGCTGCGCAGGTTAATTCTGTGGTTAAGAAACATATGGTGTATGTTCTTATCAATCTTGGAATTGAATTTAGGAGCCAAGAGGTAATGTTGCAACTGTATAGGACCCTGGTCAGACCCCACATTGAGTACTGTGCTCAGTTCTGGTCGCCTCACTACAGGAAGGATGTGGAAGCCATAGAAAGGGTGCAGAGGAGATTTACAAGGATGTTGCCTGGATCAGGGAGCATGCCTTATGAGAATAGGTTGAGTGAACTCGGCCTTTTCTCCTTGGAACAAAGGAGGATAGGAAGTGACCGGATAGTGCTCTACAACATGTTGAGAGGCATTGATCATGTGGATAGTCAGAGGCTTTTTTCCAGGGCTGAAATGGTTGCCACAAGAGGACACAGGTTTAAGGTGCTGGGGTGTAGGTACAGAGGAGGTCAGGGGTAAGTTTTTTACTCAGAGAGTGGTGAGTGCGTGGAATGGGCTGCTCGCAATGGTGGTGGAGGCGGATATGATAGGGGCTTTTAAGAGACTTTTAGATAGGTGCATGGAACTTAGTACAATAGAGGACTATAGGTAAGCTTAGTAATTTCTAAGGTAGGGACATGTTCAGCACAACTTTGTGGGCCGGAGGGACTGTATTGTGCTGTAGGTTTTCTATGTTTCTATGATTCTGTGAAATAAAAACATAAAATGCTGAAAATACTCAAATAGACAGATGGCATCTGTGCAAAGAGAATCAGAGTTAAGGGAAGTCAAAGATAGCATAAAAGAAAAAGAGAGGGCAGGAAGTCTGCAGAGGGAGGGGGACAGATTAGGAGAATTGACAAAAAATGTGGCAGATGGGACAGAGTGTAGGGAAGTGTATGGTGATGCACTTTGGTAGAAGGATTAAAGGCAGAGAGAGAGAGAGAGAGAGAGAGAGAGAGAGAGAGAGAGAGAGAGAGAGTGCAGAAACCGAATGTGCAAGAAGATTTGAGAGTTCTGGTGCAGGATTCCCGAAAGCTAATTTGCTCTTTGAGTCGGTAGTGAAGGAGGCAAATGTAATGATAGCAATCATTTCGAGGGGTCTAGACTATAATCAGAATAGAATGAGAATCAGGTTTAATATCACTGGCATAGGTCGTGAAACTTGTTATTTTGCAGCTGCAGTAGAGTGCATTTTATAATGAAAACTATAAATTACAATAAGATACATATTAAGTTAAATAAGTAGAGAAAAAGAGCAAAGAAAGAAAAAAATACTGAGGTAGTACATGTGAATTCATTGTCCATTCAGAAATCTGATGAAAACAAGAATGTAATGTTGAGTCTTTATAAGACATTGGTTAGACTATATATGAAGTATAGTGAGCAATTTTGGGCTCCATATCTGAGAAAGAATGTCCTGGCATTAGAGAGGGTCCAGAGGAGGATTAAGAGAATGGTCCTAGGAATGAAAGAGTTATCACATAACGAACATTCGATGGCTCGGGCCTGTTCTCGCTGGAGCTCTTTGAAACTTACTGAATATTTAACGGCCTGGAGGATGAGACTATTTTTTCAAATAGTGGGAGAGTCCAGGACTAAAGGGCACAGACTCATAATAGGACATTTCTTCAGAACAGCGACGAGGAGGAATTTCAATGAATCTGTGAAATTCATTGTCATAAACGGCTATGGAGCCCATGTTATTGAATTTATTAAAAGCCGATGCTGATAGGTACTTGATTAGTCATACTGTCAAAGGTTACGTGGAGAAAAATGGGACTGAAAGGGAAAACGAAACAGATATGATTCAGTGGTCGAGTTGACTCAATAGATCATAGATCTATCCTGTTTGGAGGTTAGTAGGTTAATTGATCACATGGATGCAATTGGATAGCCCGGGCTTGTTGGCCCGAAAGGCCGGTTACCGTGATGTATTTCTTCAAGTTAAGCGAGAGCAAGTTTGATCCCCCAAAAAACCGTCTAATGAACTGCTGGCAATTCTACCAAAATCTCATTTCATGCAGAGAAAGTAATAGTGTGTCGTTTTCAAATGGGGTTGGAAGGCGTGGTCTGTGACATGTTGACAGAAAGTGGGACATGAAGCGTGGTGTTATTTATAACTAGCCAGGCCATGTCTAAATCTGTGTCACATTCAGTCACAACTTGACAAACAACATGCGGCTGGGTTGCGTGGCTTTTGTGATACTTTTTCTCCGTTAGTTGATTGATTTTCATCCACTTACACTCGGTTTGTTTCAGTCTTTCAAACATGTTATGACTTTGATTTCTGTTTCCACAGGCAGATGACCCGGTGCGGAATTGATACAGTCTACAATAATGGGGGCACTGTGTGCGATGATGGATTTGATGACAGATTTACAGCAAGGAATGATAGACAAAACCAGTATTATTTAATTGTGAAGCATCTCAAGAAAGAGGATTCCGGCACCTATTACTGTGCCTATTGGGACCCACACAGTTAAACTGCAACCGGTGCCGCTGACAAAAACTCTTCCTCAGCGTAGAGGGCGCACGAATCATTTCCGACTCAGCGAATTCGCAGTTTATGCCATAAATTCCATCACCTTTCTTCGGATAAAGAACTCTATCCAATTCTACAGAAGTTACCCGATCAGCCTCATCGACAGTTTATACATTTCCACCTGTCGCTCGAGAAAAGGGAGTTGGGAGAATATTTCCCCAGGGTAGGAGAGCCCAGACTAGAGGAGATAGTTTTAAAGTGAGAGGGGAAAGATCTATAAGAGCCCTGTGTGGTATGTTTTTTCGGGGAAAGGGTGGTGGGTACAGGCAACAAATTGCTAGAGGAAGAGTTAGAGGCAGGAACCGTCCAGAGATTTAAAAGTCATTTGGGCATCTACATGGATAAGAAAGGTTCCGAGAAATACGGGTTAAATGCTTGTAAACAGGACTGGTTTCCGTGGGTAACTTGCTCGGTAAGGACGAGTTAGGCCGAAGGGCCTGATTCTGTGCTGTAGATCTCTTAGAATTACTTCAGATCTCTGCACGGTCGCCACTCACGCTCCTTTATTCCGTGGAAAACATTCCCAACCTATCCGACCACAAAAACTAAATCCTCCAATCCCAGAAACATACCTTCTGCATCCTCTCTAGTTCAATCACATACAAATATTTAAGCAATAAATACTGCGAAAATGAGGCGTAAAAACCTTTAAAGTAACTCCGTATGTTGTGGAAACATTTCAGTGGTGGGGCTAGTGAAGTCATACCTTTTTTTTAAACATTTCTTTATTGTATTTACAGAATAAAAAGAAAATAAAACACTGTGGTGACCCACTTTCCAGCGCACTCGAACTGGCTCACAAAATGGCACGCGCCAGCAGAGAGGCCGGCCCCAAAAATGGCGTCAGGCCTTCTTCACCAGCATGGGGAAAAGCCTGCGCGCAGGAAGGGACTGTGAATATGCGCCCCCTACAGCATTCCTACCCGGGGAGGGCAGAAACAGGAAGGCTTAAAAGCGAGGCCGCGAAGTTCGAATAAATCTTTTACGCAACTGCAACTCACCGTCTGCGTGTCGTTATTCCAGCACTGTGTGCAGCACACTGCTACAACACAATATATATAATTCATAAGTTGAAAATATAACAAAGTTGAAGGGAAAAAAAACAAACGAAAAAATATATATATCCAAAAAAAAAGACGCAACCATCCCACCGTGAAAAAAAAAGCAGTGAATTCAGTTCATTACTTTCAACATCTTGAACGTTATTCTCCAGGAACTTCTATAAAATGTTCCATATTTCTCGAAATTTGTCAAGTTTGTTTTGTGTAATGTAGCTTATCTTTTCCAAAGCAAGATAAGAAGTCATTCCTTTCAACCATTGTGAGAGTCCACTGGTTGATGGTTTCTTCCATGAATAGGCTATGCAGCGTTTAGCTTCCAAAACACAAATGTTAAGCAGAGACCTTACATTTTTGGAGGTTACAAAGTGATTTGGATAAATATTCGAATTACATAATTTAGAATTGAGGGGCACCTTTTTCCCAATAACCTGACTAATCAGATCCAGCACCTTCTTCCAGAAACAAATTATCCGGGCGCACTCCCACATACAATGAAACAGAGATCCCTTTTGATGGTTACATTTAATGCAAGTGTCTGGAATGTTGGGATTAAAATGATGCATTCTGACTGGAGTAATGTACTGTCTGGTTATCCATTTATATTGTAATAATTTAGAGTGAGTGTTCACTGATTGGGTTTAAGCTAAGGAACATTCTGACCATTCTTTTTGAGATAGATTCTCATTCAAATCAATTCTCCATGCTTGAAGTATGTTGCTTGATGACTCTTTGCATTTGCTTGCAAATAAATTGTATAGTACAGAAACATGTCGCCTAGCTTCAGATAAGTTCAGAGTGATGTCTTCTAGGGTAGATAAAGGAGGGAGTTTCAAACTGTTGCCTTGCCTGGACATAATAAAACTTAGCAACTGAAGGTATTTAAAAAAGTATTTTGTTGGAATTCCATATGTGGCCTTGAGCTCTTCAAATGACATAAGTGTATCGCCCTTATAAAGATCAGACACCTTTACTATGCCTCAGGTTGCCCAAGTTTTAAAACCAGGGTCTGCTCTGCCGGGCCTAAAGCCATCATTACCAAAGAGGGGGTAAACTGGGATAACTGTGATGTCTTTCCCAAATATGCAACAGCGTCATGCCAAATCATCATTGTATTTTTTTTTAAAGGATTTTTAGTTTGTTTAATCAGTTTTTTCTTATCTGCTGAATACAAATAAAGACCTAGAGGGATATTGATCGACTGGGATTCCATTGAGACCCAAGTAGGGGGGTGATCCTTAACAAAGTAGAACATTCCTGCTCTAATTTGGGCCGCCCAAAAATACCATATAAGATTTGGTAGCTGTAGGCCGCCTCTATCATATGGCAAATATAATAGGGAAAGCCTGAGTCTTGGATGTCTATTATTCCAGATAAAGTTAGAAAAAACTTTCTTTAATAAATAAAAGAAAGATGATGGAGGAGAAAGTGGGATAGATTGAAAAAGGTACAGGAACTTCGGTAAAATTGACATTTTTGGAATGTTTATGCGTCCAATCAGAGATAAAGGAAATTTCGACCATCTGTTTATAAATTGAATAACTGAGTCTGTGAGAGGATTATAATTAGTTGGGATAATTTCATCAATAGTAGGAATGATTTTAACACCCAAATAAGTAAAACCTTGTACTGACACTATGAATGGGGTTTGAAATGAGGGATTGAGTCTCTGATCTTTATCCATGAATAATATTACAGATTGATTGTTGTTTATTTTACAGCCTACAAAAGTACCAAAAGTACTTATCAGGTCAGTTAAGGCAGGTAATGTTTGTTTCAAGCTAGAACAGAACAAAATCACGTCATCCGTGTACAGGGCTATATGATGTTCTATATCTCCTATAGTTATTCCTGCTATGGTGGCCTCTTTTTGAATTGCCATAGCAAGCAGCTCAATGGCCAAGATAAACAGGAGGGGAGATAGGGGACAGCCCTGTCTTGTTCCCCTTTTGAGTTTGAAAGGTGCCAAAAAAAGTCCATTAGTTAAAATTACAGCCTGTGGGTTAGAATGAAGAAACTGTATCCATCGTAAAAATTTCCCCCCTATACCGAAGCGGAGAAATTTGTGCAGGAGTTGAAGAACTATAACTTGGAGGCTGTGGACAAATAAGACAATACAGCAGGTTTCTCTTTCACTTTTTGCTTAAATAGGCATGTTCATAGTGCCTAAGGGACATAAATGAAAGCTAACGAACGTTAGTGGTGTGTTTATCAATGCATTATTTAGGCTAATGAATTTGCATCAGTTCTCACCTTCTACAGTGGCAATGTAACTACGATTAGGTTAAATCTAATAAAGTCTCTTGGTATAATATAGTTGTAAGATTTTCTACTACTGATAACTTGGGGGCTCTGACCTGGTTGCTGGCTATGCTGTTCCTCAACATGATAACATGGGAGGACCAGTTAAGCTCCATAATTAGTCCCTCCTTCAGGGCCATCAGGAAGCTTTCATTATGGGGTGGGTGGGTGTATTTCAGTTTGGGAAATACATTCAGTTATTTTCGCATTTTTCTATTTACTTTTCACAGTTTTTTATCTATTTTTCTTTTTTGTCATGTTGTTATCCCAGTTAGCAGTCATTCTAAATCAATTCAGCTCAACATGATAGAAATTATAACTAATGGTCTATGTCCTGCGGATTTCAGTTTACCATCTTGGAATGTAAGAGGATTAAAAAAACTTGTCAAGTTAAAGCAAGTAATGAGTAGGATAAGACAGTTAAAAGCCAAAATTGTTTTTCTGCAGGAGACCCATTTAACCCCTGAAGATATAGTTAGAGTAAGGAAGAGATGGCCAGGACAGATTTTTTCAATGTCTTTTAACTCACACTCAAGGGGGGGCGGGGGTAATTACCCTTATACAGAAGTTGGTGCCTTTTCACTTTGTTAATGTTACCTGGCAATGTCAATCTGGCAGATACCTTATTATTCAATGTGAAATTTTCTCAACCAGGTTCAATTTGGTCAATGTGTATGGGACAAATGATGACAATCCAGCTTTTTTCAGACATCTATTTTTATCATTAGCTGCTCTGCTGGGCTACCTTATTATAGGTGGTGATTTTAATTGTGCACTTCAACCTGAGCTAGACAGATCAAAGGGGAAAGATGCCTCTCACAATCAAACAAGAAAAGAGTTATTGCAATGTGTTAAAGACTTTAATTTAGTTAATGTGTGGAGAAGGAAGTACCCTGATAAATTAGCTTTTTCTTGCTATTCTAGCACTTGCCAGACCTCTTCCAGAATTGATCATTACTTAGTTTCAGCTACCTTAATATCTACAATTTCAAGCTGCTGGTATGACAGCATATTAATTACGGATCATGCACCAGTTTCATTTACTTGGAACCAGCCTAACGCTTTACATTACTCCCCAAGGTGGCGGCTTCAAAATATTTGGCTTAGGGTTCCAGAATTATAAAGTTTTTTGGAGAACAGATAGACTACTATTTTGTAATTAATATGGACCAGACATCTGCGGCTATAAGAGGGGAAGCCTTTAAAGCTTTTCTAAGAGGTCAGACGATTTGATTCACCAGCTTTAAGCAGAATTTTTTTAGATTTGAAATAGAACAGCTCGAGAAAAGAATAAAAGAGACAATCTGAAATTTTTCAAAATCCCTCTCAGCAGCTATTTGCAGAACTTAACAAACTGAGAGCTAGATATAATGTATTGTCCATTGATAAGGTAACAAAAAGTTTGATGAGATTGAAGCAGTCCTATTATGAGCAGGGTGAAAAGGCGAGTAAACTCTTGGCCTGGCATATCAAACAGATACAAACAGAAAGGACAATAAACCCCCTACAATCAGATGAGGGGGTGACAACTGCTGACCCAAAAGAAATAAATAATATCTTTTTGAGATTTTATGAAAATTTTTATACATCAGAATATTCGGATTCAACTCCACAAATACAAAAAGAATTTCTGGATTTGCTAGAATTTACACCCCTGGATGAAAAGTCCTTGACCTTGCTGGACTATAACTTAGAGGATAAAGAATTGTCTGAAGCCATAACTAATATGAAGGGAGGGAAAAGTCCTGGGCCTGATGGCATTCCAATTGAAATATATAAAATCTTTAAAACTAAATTAATACCACCTCTGCTTGATATGTATCAGGAGTCATTTGATACTGGATCCATCCCCCCCTCTCTTAATATGGCAGTAATTACACTACTACTAAAACCTGGAAAATCACCGTCCGTATGTGGATCTTATAGACCAATTTCACTTCTGAATAATGATCTCAAAATTCTTTGTAAGGTATTAGCCAGGAGGCTGGAGCCACTCTTGCCAAAGATGGTTCACCTTGACCAAAATGGTTTTGTTAAGGGAAGACAGGGTTTCCACAACATCCGAAGAGTGCTTAATATACTCTATGAAAAGTCTGGAAGCTCTGATAGTGCTATTCTGTCACTGGATACCGAGAAAGCTTTTGACAGAGTGGAATGGCAATATTTGTTTAAAGTTTTAGAAAGAAGTCATACCTTTTGGTACAAGAGCCTGATTGTGGAGGGGTAATACCTGTTCCTGAACCTGGTGGGGTGAGTTCTGTAGCTCCTGTACGTGCTTCCTGATGGGAGCAGTGAGAGGAGAGCATGATCTGCAATGTGGAGGGAGGCGGGGTGGGTGGTGTTTCTGATGACGGTGGTGTTTCCAATGTTTCTAAAACATCACTTCTTAAAACATTTCCTCACTGTGGATTTAAGTGATACTGGACTTTAGCCATTGAGGTAGGTTACCGTGTTCTTCTTGGGCCCCAGAATAAGTGGAGTCTGATTGAAGCAGATGGGTACATCAACCAAAGAGAGAGGTTAAACATCAGTGCACAGTCCAGCCAGTTGATTAGCACTGGTCTTTAGTTCTTGGCCAGGTATCATCTCTCAGCTGGATGATTTTCATGGGTTCATCTTCCTGAAGGCTGCCTGCACATCAGCCTCAGAGACTAAAACCACTCTATCATCTGGTGCTGTGAGTGTTTGTGATGGTTCCTCCATGTTTTGATGGTCAAAGCAAGCATAGAAGGCATTGCGTTCATCTGGAAGTGAGCCCTTTTGTCACCTATGTCACTTGATTTTTCTTGATAAGAAGTGATAGCATTAAAGCCCTGCCACAGCTGTTGAGTATCCTTCGTTGATTCAGGTTTAGTCTGGCAATGCCATGTTGCCCATAAGGAGGCTTTCCAGAGAATGTACCAGGACCTCTTGTAACTTTATAGGTCACCACACGTGAATGCCTCTGATCTGGCCCTCAGCAAATTGCTGATTTCATGGTTCATACAAGGCTTCTGGTGGGAGAAGACTCTGAAGACTTTGTGGGGACACACTTGTCTACAACTGTTTTTCTAAAGTCCATGATGTAGGTGCACATTGAACCTACATGGTGTAGGTGTATTTATTCAGATCCGTAGATGAATCCTTGAAAATGGCCCCGTCCACTCGAAGAAATTCCATATAACAGTAGCCACTCATCTGCCTCCCTTGATCAGCTTTTTGGTGTCCTAAACTCTGGAAATTATATCCAGCTCCTTGATTTGCCTCCCTCATAGCTTGTTATATCTGCATATTGTCTTTCAGTGAATAACGTGCAAAGGTATCCCGGGCCCTCTGAACATACACACCTTGCAAACTCCCATCATTTGCAGGAAAGCTACTATTATGATGGATAAGGTGAAGTCGTATTTTCTACAGTTCATTCCCTTCAGCAACAAGTATTTCATTGGATACTACAGTGGGGGGTGGGGATAGAATGACCTATCAGTGCACAGCAGCAGCAGCCAGGCCAATGGCAGTATGGCCAGCTCTGAGGCTCAGCAGTGAAGGGTAAAATCAGGTAGAGAGATAGGGATAGGAGACTCAATAATTCAGGAATGAACAAGAGATTTGGTGGCCATTAAAAAGACACAGAATGGTGTGCTGCCTCCCAAGTGCTAGGATTAAGGATATCTCAGAGCAGCTGCAGGAGAGGTAGGGTAACCAGACAAAGGCCATGGTGCACGTTGACACCAATGACATTGGTGAAAATGGGCAGGTGATTTTGCACATTGAGTATAGGGTGTTAGGGAATCCATTTTTTATTCCACAGTTTAACGAAAAATTCCTTTTCAGATGACCCTGTGAGATGACAACTGTGAGTATGCCATCTGAGCATTCCTGTGACAATAGCCATGATGAATAATGTATGAGTACTCCCTCCCCCTTCAATACCTCCTTCACTGTCATGTCTAAATCAGTGGAATGCCAGAACATTCAGCTGCCAGTCTCACCCCTCCTGTAACCATGTCTCAATAATGGTTTCAATATCATATCCACACATGGATCCATTCTGTATGTGCATCAGCCTCACCTACACCCTCCTTGTCTTCCAATAGATGCAACTCAGAATACTTATCCACCATGCTCAATCTTGCAGTTTCCATGTCTGCTTAAAAACAAGAAATTCCACAGATGCTGGAAATACAAAGCAATATCCACAAAATCTTTGCTTGTAGTCATTACATCTGTATTTTTTCCACAACCACTTCATTGCTGTCCTGCCACTCTGCATACCATCCCTTTTAAACATTAGTTTGAACACTTCCGAGCAGGATTAGCAAACCTTCCTGAAAGGATATTGGTTCCTCTCCAGTTTGGGTGGAATTGTCCCATTTCCTGACATCCCACCTGCCCTGGAATGGAGTTCAGTAATCCAAACACTCTGAAACCCTCCCCCATGTACCTTTTGCTAAGCCACGTGTTAAACTGCACTGTCTTCCTTATTTTTTGATTCACTAGCATGGATAGCTTCCTGTGATCGCCATCTTGGGGGTCTTGTCTTTTAACTTCATAGTTTACGCATCTGTTAGTCTTGTGAGACCATGGAGTTGCATCTTGGAAGGTTTCCAGGGCACAAGCCTGGGCAGGGTTGTATGGGAGACCGACAGTTGCCCAAGCTGCAAGCCTTCCCCTCTCCAAGCCACTGATGTTGTCCAAGAGAAGGGTACGAGGACCCAAGCAGGTTGGCACTGGTGTCGTCGCAGAGCAACGTGGAGTTCAGTGCCTTGCTCAAGGACACAACCACGCTGCCTCAGCTGAGGCTCCAACCAGTGAACTTCAGATCACTAGACCTAGGCCTTATCCACTAGGCCACGCACCAACACAACTTCGCAGTAAAGAAAGAAGTTAGAAGAACTTAAACTCATAGAAGTTTACGAAATCATGAGGACTATAGCGGAGTCATAGCCTTTTCCCAGGATTGGAGAGTCCAAAACTAGAGGTCACTCATACAAAGCAATAGAGAAGAGATTTAAAAGAGCCCTAAAAGATAATTTCTTTATGCAGAGGATAGTGTGCTGCCTGAGGAAGTGGTTGAGTTTGTGCATTTGTAATATTGAATATTGAATGGGTACATGGAAGGAAAGGTGTTGAAGGACTATGAATCAAATGCAGCAGCTGGAACTAGCAGGGAGGATGTTGTGGTCAGCATGGACCATTGGGGCCGAAGGGTCTATATCCATACTTTGTTACTCAATGATTCTATGAAATAAAAACATAAAATGCTTAAAATACTCAAATGGACAGATGGCATCTCTGTAAAGAGAAACAGAGTTAAGGGAAGTCAAAGATAGCATAAAAGCAAAAGAGTGGGCAGTAAGTTTGCAAAAGGACTAGGACAGATTAGGAGAATGGACAAAAAAGTGTCAGATGGAACATAGTGTAGGGAATTGTATGGCCATGCAGTTTGGTAGAGAGAATAAAGGCACAGACTGTTCTCCAAACAGAGAGAGAATGCAGAAACTGAACGGGCAAGAAGACTTGAGAGTTCCAGTGCAGAATTCCCTAAAGGCTAACTTGCTCTTTGAGTCAGTAGTGGAGGACAGTAATGCGATGATAGCAATCACTTCAAGAAGATTGGAATGTACTCAGAATAGAATGAGAATCAGGTTTGTATCACTGGCATAGGTCATGAAATTTCTTATTTTGCAACTGCAGTACAATGCAATATATAATAAAAACTATAAATTACAAGATATATATTAAATTAAATAAGTAGAGAAAAAGAGAGCAAAGCAAGAAAACAATAGTGAGGTAGTTTATGTGGATTCATGGTCCATTTGGAAATCTGATAAAAGCAAAATTGTAATTTTGAGTCTTTATAAGACATTGGTAGACTGTATATGGAGTATTGTGAATAATCTGGGGGTCCATATCCAAGAAAGAATCTCCTGGCATTGGAGAGAGTCCACAGGAGGTTTAAGAGAATGGATCCAGGAATGAAAGGGTTAATATATAATTAAAGTTTGATGGCTCTGGGCTGTTCTTACTGGAGCTCAGAAAAATGAGGGGATATCTCCTTGAAACCTACCCAATATTTAAGTGCCTGGACAATGGGAGGAATTTTCCAATAGTGGGGGAGTCCAGGACCAAAGGGCACAGACACATAATAGGACATCCCTTCAGAACAGATACGAACAGGAATTTCTCTGATTCTGTGACATTCAGTGCCATAAACGGCTATGGAGGACAGGTTATTTGCTTTATTAAAAGCCGAGGCAGATAGGTACTTGATTAGTCATGGTGTCAAAGGTTACTTGGAGAAGACAATAAAAATAGGGCTGAAAGAGAAAACTGATCAGATATGTTTAAATGGCTGAGCTGACTCATAGAAACATAGAAAACCTACAGCCCAATACAGGCCTTTCAGCCCACAATGCTGTGCCAAACATGTACTTGCTTTGGAAATTACCCAGGGTTACTCATAGCCCTCTATTTTTCTAAGCTCCATGTACCTCTCCAGGAGTCTCTTAAAAGACCCTTTCGTATTTGTCTCCACCACCATTGCCAGCAGCCCATTCCATGCACTCACCACCCTCTGCGTAAAAAACTTACCCCCTGACATTTCCTCTGTACCTACTTTGAAGCACCTTGAAACTGTGCCTTCTTATGCTAGCCATTTCAGCCCTGGGAAAAATCCTCTGACTATCCACACGATCAATGTCTCTCATCGTCTTGTACACCTCTATCAGGTCACCTCTAATCCTGCATCACTTCAAGGAGAAATGCCCAAGTTCACTCAACCTATTCTCATAAGGCATGCTCCCCAATCTAGGCAACATCCTTGTAAATCTCCCCTGCACCCTTTCTATTGTTTCCACATTCTTCTTGTAGTGAGATGACCAGAATTGAGCACAGTACTCCAAGTGGGGTCACACCAGGGTCCTATACAGCGGCAACATTACCTCTCAGCTATTAAACTCAGTCCCGCAATTCATGAAGGCCAATGCATCGTATGCCTTCTTAACCACAGGGTGAACCTGCGTAGCAGCTTTGAGTGTCCTATGAACTTGAACCCCAAGATCCCTCTGATCCTCCACACTGCCAAGAGACTTACCAGAATGAACCACCTCAGACTTTTCTGGGTTGAACTCCATCTGCCACTTCTCCGCTCAGTTTTGCATCCTATCAATGCCCAGCTGTAACCTGTGACAGGCTTCCACACTATCCACAACACCCCTATGTGTCATCAACAAATTTATTAACTCATTCTTCCACTTCTCATCCAGGTCATTCATAAAAATCCCAAAGACTAGGGGTCCCAGAACAGATCCCTGAGGCACACCATTGGTCACCAACCTTCATGCAGAATATGACCCGTCTACAACCACTCTTTGCTTTCTGTGGGCAAGCCAATTCTGAATCCACAAAGCAATGTCCCCTTGGATCCCATGTCTCCTTACTGTCTCAATGAGCTTTGCATGGGGTACCTTATCCAATGCCTTACTGAAATCCATATACACTACATCTACTGCTCTATCTTTATCAATGTGTTTAATCACATCCTCAAACAATTCAATCAGGCTTGTGAGGCACAACCTACCTTTTACTAAGCCATGCTGACAATTCCTAATCATATTAGCCTCTCCAAATGTTCATAAATCCAAACTCTCAGGATCTTCTCCATCAAATTACCAACCACTGAGGTAAGACTCACTGGTCTATAATTTCCTGGGCTATCCCTACTCCCTTTCTTGAATCAGGGAACAACATCCGCAACCCTCCAATCCTCCGGAATCTCTCCTGTTCTCATTGTCGATGCAAAGATCATCGTCAGAGGCTCAGCAATCTCCTCCTTCATTTCCCACAGTTGCCTGGGGTACATCTCGTCCGGTTCCAGTGACATCCAACTCGATGTTTTCCAAAAGCTCCAGAACATCCTCTTCCTTAATATCTGCATGCTCAAGCTTTTCAGTCCACTGTCAGCCATCCCTGCAATCATCAAGATCCTTTTCCATAGTGAATACGGAAGCAAAGTATTCATTAAATACCTCTGCTATCTCCTCTGGTTCCACACACACTTTTCCACTGTCACACTTGATTGGTCCTACTCTCTCACATCTTATCCTCTTGGTCTTCACATATTTGTAGAATGCCTTGGGGTTTTCCTTAATCCTGTCTGCCAAGGCCTTCTCACTGCCCATTCTGGCTCTCCGAAATTGATTCTTAATCTCTTTCCTACGAGCCTTATAATCTTCTTGATTTCTATCATACCTAGTTTTTTGAATCTATTGTAAGCTCTTCTTTTATTCTTAACTAGATTTACAACAGTCTTTGTACACCACAGTTCCTGTACCCTACCATCCTTTTCCTGTCTCATTGAAATGTACCTATGCAGAACCCCACACAAATATCCCCTGAACATTTGTAACATTTCTTCCATACATTTCCCTGAGAACATCTGTTCTCAATTTATGCTTCCAAGTTCCTGCCTGATAGCCTCTTATTTCCCCTTACTCTAATTAAACACTTCATAACTTATCTGTTACTATCCTTCTACAATGCTATGGTAAAGGAGATAGAATTGTAATTACTATCTCCAAAATGCTCTCCCACTGACAGATCTGACACCTGACCAGGTTAATTTCACAATACCAGGTCAAGTACAGCCTCTCCTCTTGCAGGCTTATCTACATATTGTGTCAAAAAACCTTCCCAAACACAGCTAACAAATTCTACCCCATCTAAACCCCTCGCTCTAGGGAGATGCCAATCTATATTTTGGAAATTAAAATCTTCCACCACAACAACCTTCTTATTAACACACCTTTCTAGAATCTGTCTCCCTATCTGCTCCTCGATATCCCTGTTGCTACTGGGTGCTCTATAAAAAACACCCAGTAGAGTTATTGACCCTTTCCTGTTCCTAACTTCCACCCACAGAGACTCCATAGACAATTCCTACATAACTTACTCCTTTTATGGAGCTGTGACACTAGAACCATAGAACATTACAGCACAGAAACAGGCCTTTTGGCCCTTCTTGGCTCTGCCTAGTCCCACTGACCTGGGACTATCCATATACCTGTCCAAGTTTTTCTTACGTCAAAAGTGAGCCCACATTCACCACTTCATTTGGCAGCTCATTCCACACTCCCACCACTCTCTGCGTCAACTCCTTCAACTCCCTAAAGAGCTGCTACTCGATGCACCTGGCGCAGAGGTGGCCGTTCGGGAGGCCGAGTGTCTCCAGGATTTCCCACATCTGACACCGAGAACAGAACACCGGCCTCACACACATACTTCCTGTCTGTATTCTACACTGATAACCTACCTGCCCTCGATCCGTATTCGCCGAAGCCCCGTTCAGCCTTCCTACTCTGTCTCCCTCTACTCCGTCGCCCGCTCCTCGGACTCCCGCTCTATAAAGCTGACTTCTTTTAAACTCTTCTTGCTATTCTCACTGGCTGACTCAATGGATCGAATGGCCTAATCCTGCACCTATGTCTTGTCTTTTACGGCTGGGAGAGCGATTGCAGTCGGAGAATGTACAGAAGAAGTTTCTTAATCGATTAACCGAACCTGCGCTAAAGGAGTTATCAAAAGGAAAAATTGTTAACGAATGAGTTAAGGACGTGGTTTGCGGGATGTTTCCAACTACGACTTGGGTAGTTATGGCACTTGGATGTTTACAGAAAGAGGGGCCTGGGCATTCAATAAAGGACGTGCAATGCCTAGGCACCACGATAGCGTAGCGATTGGCGCGTCGCTATTACAGCTCCGGGTTGTAAATTGTTCGGTGATCAGGTTAGGGTTAATAGGATTTGTCGGGGGTGCCTGGGCCTATCTCGCGGTATATCGCTAAATAAACAAACAGATGTCGTGCTTTAAAATTTTCCAACGGAAGCTAATGTAAACAAATATTTACTAACAGGTTTAGCCCAGTTGGAATCATTAAAACCACGAAAACAGGGAAAGATGAAGAATTCACAGACATGCTGCAGATGGCATTCGGTTCATCAAACATCCCACCCAACGGAACCTACAGCGAATACGGTCGCAGGACAGGGGAACAGGAGGCGCAAGATTACACAAAGTGAAGGCCAAGATGCTGAATCCGGGGGAGTCTGGTTGAATTATCTCCATGTACTTCTGCCGTCTGAAGGCGCCGAGCAACACCCCTCCCTACCACTCACTGAAGCCACTTGCTCCAACTCTGGTGTTAGGGGGGAATTTGTACGTTGTTCCTGTGACCGCGTGGGTTTCCTCCGGCTGCTCCCGTTTCCTTCCACGTTCAAAACACGTACGGGTTAGTAAACGCCCAAAGCAACACACACAAAATACCGGAGGAACTCAGCAGGCCAAGCAGCGTTTACGGAAAAGAGTAAATAGTCGATGTTTCGGGCCGAAACCCTTTTTCAGGACTGGAAAGGAAGGGGAGAAGTCAGCGTGAGAAGTCACTCAGCATCATCACAATTTCTCCTGTTTGCGGGTTAGTAGATTAATTGATCACATGGATGTAATTGGATGACCCGGGCTTGTTGGTCCCGAAAGACCTGTTATCGTGACCTATTTCTTCATGTTAAGCGAGAGCAAGTTCGACCCCCCAAAAAAACTCGTCTAATGAACTGCTGTGCAATTCTACCAAAATCTCATTTCATGCAGAGGAAGTAATAGTGTGTCGTTTTCAAATGGGGTTGGAAGGCGTGGTCTGTGACACGTTGACAGAAAGTGGGACGTGAAGCGTGGTGTCATTTATAACTAGCCAGGCCACATCTAAATCTGTGTCACATTCAGTCACAACTCGACAAACAACATGCGGCTGGGTTGCGTGGCTTTTGTGATACTTTTTCTCCGTTAGTTGATTGATTTTCATCCACTTACACTCGGTTTGTTTCAGTCTTTCAAACATGTTATGAATTTGATTTCTGTTTCCACAGGCAGATGTCTCGGTGCTGAATTGATACAGTCTCCGATGTCCATCACCCGAAATAAGGGCGGAAACGCTAGAATGACCTGTGATCTGGGCACAGCGAACACGGAGTATATCCACTGGTATCGGCAGCCAGATGGGCAACGCCCGGTCTGGATCCTTTATTACAATAAAGGGAGCACCGTACGCGAGGATGGATTTGATGACAGATTTACAGCGAGGAATGATAGACAAAACCAGTATTCTCTAATTGTGACCTCTCTCAAAAAAGAGGATTCCGGCACCTATTACTGTGCCTATTGGGACCCACACAGTTAAACTGCAACCGGTGCCGCTGACAAAAACTCTTCCTCAGCGTAGAGGTCGCACGAATCATTTCCAACTCTGCGAATTCGCAGCTTATGCCATAAATTCCATCACCTTTCTTCGGATAAAGAACTCTATCCAATTCTACAGAAGTTACCCGATCAGCCTCATCGACAGTTTATACACTTACAGCTGTCGCTCGAGAACAGGGAGTTGGGAGAATATTTCACCAGGGTAGGAGAGCCCAGACTAGAGGGGATAACTTTAAAGTGAGAGGGGAAAGATCTATAAGAGACCTGTGTGGTATGTTTTTCAGGGAAAGGGTGGTGGGTACAGGCAACAAGATGCCAGAGGAAGAGGCAGGAACCATCCAGAAATTTACAAGTCATTTCGGTATTTACATGGATAAGAAAGGTTCCGAGAAATACGGGTTAAATGCTTGTAAACAGGACTGGTTTACGTGGGTAACTTGCTCGGTAAGGACGAGTTAGGCCGAAGGGCTGATTCTGTGCTGTAGATCTCAACCGCTCTTAGAATTAGTTCAAATCTCTGCACGGTCGCCACTCACGCTCCTTTATTCCGTGGAAAACGTTCCCAACCTATCTGACCATGAACACTAAATCCTCCAATCCCAGAAACACACCTTCTGCATCCTCTCTAGTTCAATCACAAACAAATACTTAAGCAATAAATAATGACAAAATGAGGTGTAAAAACCTTTAAAGTGACTCCATATGTTGTGGGAACACTTCGGTGATGGGGCAAGTGAAGTTATATCTTTTGGTACAAGAGCCTGATTGTGGAGGGGTAATACCTGTCCCTGAACCTGGTGGTGTGAGTTCTGTAGCTCCTGTACGTGCTTCCTGACGGGAGCAGTGAGAGGAGAGCATGATCTGCAATGTGGAGAGGGGTGGGGTGGGTGGTGTTTCTGATGAGGGATGTTGCTTTCACATCACTTCTTAAAACATTTCCTCTGTGGATTTAAGTGATACTGGACTTTAGTCATTGAGGCAGGTTACCATGTTCTTCTTAGGCACCAGAATAAGTGGAGTCTGATTGAAACAGATGGGTACATCAGCCAAAGAGAGAGGTTAAACATCAGTGAACAGTCCAGCCAGTTGATTAGCATTGGTCTTTAGTTCTTGGCCAGGTATCATGTCTAGGCTGGATGATTTTCACGGGTTCATCTTCCTGAAGGCTGCCCACATATCAGCCTCAGACTAAAATCACTCGATCATCTGGTGCTGTGAGTGTTTGTGATGGTTGCTCCATGTTTTGATGGTCAAAGCAAGCATAGAAGGCATTGCGTTCATCTGGAAGTGAGCCCTGTTGTCACCTATGTCACTTGATTTTACTTTTCAGAGGTGATAGCATTCAAGCCCTGCCACAACCATTGAGTATCCTTCGTTGATTCAGGTTTAGTCTGGCATTGACACTTTGGCTGTGATGTGGCTTTCCAGAGAATGTACTTGGAACTCTTGTAACTTTTTTGGTCATCAGACCTGAATGCCTCTGATCTGGCCCTCAGCAAATTGCTGATTTCATGGTTCATACAAGGCTTCTGGCAGGAGAAGAATCTGAATGATTTTTTGTGGACACACTTGTCTACAACAGTTTTTCTTAAGTCCATGATGTAGGTGCACATTGAACCTACATGGTGTAGGTGTATTTATTCAGATCCATAGATGAGTCCCTGAAAAAGGCCCCGTCCACTCGAAGGAATTCCATATAGCAATAGCCACACATCTGCCTCCCTCGATCACCTCTTTGTTGTCCTAAACTCTGGAAATTATATCCAGCTCCTTGATTTGCCGCCCTCATAGTTTATTTTATCTGGATATTGTCTTTCAGTGAATAATGTGCAAAGGTTTCCTGGGCCCTCTGAACATACACACCTTGCAAACTCCTATCATTTGCAGGAAAGCTACTATTAAGCTGGATAGGGTGACATCATATTTTCTACAGTTCATTTTCTTCAGCAACAAGTATTCCATTGGATACTACAGTGGGGGGGGGGGATAGAATGACCTATCAGTGCACAGCAGCAGCAGCCAGGCCAATGGCAGTATGGCCATCTCTGAGGCTCAGCAGTGAAGGATAAAATCAGGTTAAGTGATAGTGATATGAGACTCAATAATTAGGGATTGGACAAGCGATTTGGTGGACATGGCAAAGACAGAGAATGGTGTGCTGCCTCCTAAGTGCCAGGATTAAGGAGGACTCAGAGCAGCTGCAGAAGAGGTTGGGTAATCAGACAAAGGCTGTGGTGCATGTTGACACCAATGACTTAGGTGAAAACAAGGAAGAGATTTTGCACAGTAAGTATAGGGAGTGAGGGAAGAGGCTGCAGAGCATGAGTAATGTCTGGATTACTCCCAGTTCCGCATGCTAGTTAGGGCAGGAAAAGGATGAATGAGTAGTTGAGGATCTGGTGTAGGGAGGCAGCGTTTCAAACTGGTGGATCATTGGGATTGCATCTAGGGAAGTTATGCATTTTAGAAAAAAGATTGGTTAAACATGAACCCAAGGGGGATCAATATCTTTGTGAGTAGGTTTGCAAGAGCTGTTGGAGAAGTTTTAAACTAAGTTAGCAGGGGATTAGGAACAGGAGTGATGTGGCTGAGGATGGGGCAGTCGATGCAGCGTGTAGCGATACTGTGAGGAAGGATAGACAGATGATACAAAGGCCGATCTCTCTCCTGTCAGTTTGATGTCTCTGAGGTCAACGCCAATCTGGGTCATATCCTTCCTTGAACAAGCATAGCTGTTCCAGTGATTTGGGGAATACAAACAGGTGAGGACTGCTGAACTGTCAGATCCAGGCCCAGATGGAGAAGTTCCTAACCAGCTGTTTGTGACTGCCTCTGTGTGTACCTAAATGTTGGTGTGGGGTCACTCTTCCCATCTGATTGGCCATCCTGGGATTCATAAAGAGATGAGTTTCATAGCAGTCTATGTCCCAAGATGTCCACAACTTTGTCTCTGCCTGTCTCATTTGTGCCCAGAACAAGATATCGCATCAGCTCCCTGCTGGTCTGCTCTACCCCTGGTAGAGAGGGCCTGTGCCTCTCTGCCCCTCGTCCCACCTCTCAGTGGATTTCATCACTGGTCTGTCTCTGTCAGATGGAAACATTAACATCCTGGTGGTTGTGGACCAGTTCTCTAAAGCAGCCCACTTCATTGCTCTCCCCAAGCTCCCATTGGATCGTGAAACTGCCACCTTCTTGATTCAGCTTGTGTTCAAGCTGCACAGCTTCCCTCGGGACATCGGGTCTGATTGAGGAGCACAGTTCATGTCCCATTGTTGGAAAGCTTTCAGTTCTCCTTTGAGAATCACAGCCAGCCTCTCATCACTTTTCCCACCCCCAATGTAATAGCCAGACTGGAAAAGTGAATGAGGAGCTGGAGATAATCCTGCACAGACTTGTTTCTTCCAACTCCATGACCTGGAGCTCCCAACTCGTTTCTGCAGAGATTGCCCATAATAAGCTACATTAGCATTCCCCCTTTGAATGGCAAAATGGATTCCAGCCACTGATCTTCCCAGACCAAGTGATTGACATGGGAGTTCCTGCTGTTGAACAGTTGGTAGAAGCTGCAAGCACACGTGGCAATGGGCCAGGGTTTCCCTGCTGCACACTTAGAAACAATATGCCCAGCAGGGTGATCAGCTCCTCCGACAGGTGAGGCTTCTCAATCCAGGGAGAAGGCCTGGCTGGTATCTAGAGATCTCCCTTTGAAAGTTGGGAGCCGCAAGGTTGCCCCATGCTATGTGGGAATATTCATAGTGGGGAAGGCTATCAATTGATCTTCCTAGAGACTGTGCCTGCAATCATCTGTTAAGATTCACCTAGGATTCCTTATTCGCAGCTCAGACTGGTCACTTCCACCCAGCATGCTCCAGTTACACCCTCTCCCTCCTCTCCTCTTGGTGGATGGGTCACTCGTCTATGCTGTGCAGCACACCCTGGTGTCTCAGCCGGTGTAGGGCAGGGTCCAGTACCTAGTGGATTAGGAGGGATACAGCCCAGAGGATCTTTCTTGGATTCCAGTATGTGACATCATGGATAAGTCACTCAACCAGGACATCCAGCGGGCACAGGTCTCTGGTGCCTCTGGAGCTGTGCCTCATGGTGTGAGGGGGTGGTGACTCTGCTGTGGAGTCTGGGCACACCCAAAGGTGGACAGCTGAAAGTGATCATCAGCAATCATGCTTGTGAGAAAGCACTTTGCAGCCAGTTAGGGTTGAACTGAAGTTTTATTTAACTCCCTTCAGTATTGTCGAGTCTTGACTGAAGCACAGCAATGGTGACACTGCCCTGCTTACCTTAGCCCACACTCCAGGAAAGAAGACTGCAATTTTGATTGACACCTTAAAGGAGCGGTACTAATGTAGTATTAAGTTACTGCTACTGAAGCTCAGTGTCAGCACATTAGAATTTTATTTTGAGTTTAGTTAGTAGCCCTATTAGCTTCACATTTATTATTTTCCCTTTGTTTTGTACAGTTCTTATTAAAATTCAGTTTACCCAGGGGTCATTGTTGGGATCTCTGTTATTAATTATTATGTAAGTCATTTGGATGTGAATGTATACAGCACGATGTTCACTATACCCCCAATCTTGGTATCTGGTCTAGTTTAACATATTGTCATTTAAATCATTAATATAAGTGACCTACAACAATGGATCAAGCACCAATTCCTGCAGCACAGCACTAGTCACAGATCTCCAGGCAGAGAGACAAATACTATCATTCTCTGGCTTCTTCCACTAAGCCAACGTTGAATCTAACTGATTACTTCATTCTGAATGCCAAGGACTTAATCTTCCTGACGAGTCTGCCATGTAGTAATTCATCAAAGGTCTTTCTAAAGACCACTGCATTCCCTTCATCAAACTTCTTGGTAGCCTCCTTAAAAAAATCTCTATAAATTAGTTAGACATGACTTACCATGCATAAAGCCATATTGCTTATGTCTTATCAGGCCTTGTCTATCCAAACACTGGTACAGGTACATCCTATCCATGAGAAAACCTTCCGATCATTTACCCACGACTATAAAACCTTTTCTAAACTACTTATACCTCAATTATCCACTGTTCTTCTGGAATCTTATAAATTGGGTAAACTTCCGCAATCCTTTTATCAAGCAACTATTTTGCTTATTTTGAAGAAAGATAAAAATCCTGCTGAATTTTCTTCCTATAGACCAATCTCCTTACTTAATGTAGATAATAAAATTCTGTCTAAAATTTTAGTCCGCAGGCTTGAAAATATTTTACCATTCATTATACGAGAGGATCAGACTGGATTTATTAAAAACCACTATTCATATTTTAACATTTGGCATTTATTAAATGTGATGTATTCCCCCTCTAACAAGGTTTCAGAGTGTATATTATCTTTAGACGCAGAGAAAGCCTTTGATAGAGTGCAATGGAATTACCTATTCAAGACTTTAGAAAAATTTAAATTTGGACCCAATTTTATTTGTTGGGTTAAACTATTATATCTCTCACCTACAGCTCAGGTTCTTACTAATTCTCAACTCTCTAAACCATTTAACCTATATCGAGGTACTAGACAAGGCCCTTAGTCCTCTGTTGTTTGCTTTGGCTCTAGAGCCTCTAGCCATAGCACTCTGTAATTCCAAGGATATTACAGGTATCACCCGAGGTAATACTATTCATAAAATTTCTTTATATGCAGATGATATTTTACTTTTTATTTCCAATGTGAATGACTCCTTAGCTTCCACCATTTCTTTATTCTCTCAATTTAGTCGATTCTCAGGTTATAAGTTGAATTTATATAAAAGTGAATTATTTCCTTTAAACAACCTGATACCAATAAACACCAATCATCCATTTAAAATTATGACTAATCAGCTTACTTATCTTGGAATAACTAGTACTAAAAATTTTAATCATTTGTATAAAGCTAATTTTATTCTATTACTGAGTTACCTTAAAAGGCTATTTAGTAAATGGTCTCCTCTTTCTTTATCCTTGTTAGGCCGTATTAATTCTATTAAAATTAATGTATTACCTAAATTCTTATATCTTTTCCATGCATTGCCTATTTTTATTCCAAAGAGTTTTTTCGACTCTTTGGACACAATTCTCTCTTCTTACGTATGGAATAATAAACAACTCCGGGTGAACAAAGTCTTTCTTCAAAGGAAAAATAAAGATGGTGGTCTAGCTTTACCTAATTTCAGATTCTATTACTGGGCAACTAATATAAGGAATATCCCATTCTGGTCATATTATATCAAGAGGTACGATTGTCCACCATGGACTTAACTAGAAGCTCAATCGGTTAAAAACGCCTCAATTATTTCTCTTCTTGGATATTCTCTTCCTTTACCCTTCAGTAAAATTACTGATAACCCAGTTCTCAAACATACTTTGAGAATCTGGTCGCAATTTAGGAAGTTTTTTGGTTTGTCTCATTTTTCCCTTTCTAGTCCCATTCTTTGTAATTACTTTTTTCTACCCTCTACTACTGATGAAGTTTTTATAGGATGGAATACATTGGGTATTCGACAATTTTTGGATTTATTTGTTGATGGGAACTTAGCATCATTTGAGCAGTTGTCCATCAAATTTGGATTACCCCAAACTCATGTTTATGGTTACCTTCAAATTAGAGATTTTCTGAGTTCTCAATTGGCTACATTTCTTTCAAGTTCAGATAAGAATCTCTTAGATGATATTTTAAATTTGAAACATTTTTTTGATGGATCAATCTCTAATATATATAATAAACTGCTTATGTTTAAGCAGCTTTCTTTACATAATATTAGGCAAGCTTGGGAACATGATCTGAATATGCAAATCTCTGATGAAGATTGGAATGCCATTTTGAGATTAGTGAATAATTCATCTTTTCGCGCTCGCCATTCTTTGCTAAAATTTAAAGTGGTACATACAGCCTATTTGTCTAAAGAGAAATTATCCCGTTTTCATTCTGATATTTCTCCAAATTGTGACAAATGTAATTCAGCCAATGCTTCATTAATTCATATGTTTTGGTTATGTTCCAGCTTAGAAAAATTTTGGAAAGATGTATTTTCTACTTTTTCTCAACTTTTTAACACTAACTTTGAACCTAATCCTCTTACTGCTCTCTTTGGTATTCTTGGAACTCAAGATATAACTTTACTTCATTCTGAATGCCAAGGACTTAATCTTCTTGATGACTCTGCCATGTAGAAATTCATCAAAGGTCTTTCTAAAGACCACTGTATTCCCTTCATCAAACTTCTTGTTAGCCTCCTTAAAAAAATCTCTATAAATTAGTTAGACATTACTTACCATGCATGAAGCCATATTGCTTATGTCTTATCAGGCCCTGTCTATCCAAACACTGGTACAGGTACATCCTATCCATGAGAAAACCTTCTGATAATTCACCCATAACTAATGTCAGGTTCACCAGGCTCTAATTACCTGTTTATTTTTAGAACCATTCTCAAACGTTAGCAACCCTCCAGTTCTCTGGTACCTCACCCATGGCTAAAGATGTTTTAAGTATTACTGCCAGGGCCCACAAGCTTGGAGAACTCATCAGGCCTTTGGGATTTATTCTCCCTATATTGGTCTCAAGACACAAGAACCTCCTCTTCTGCAATCAGAATGTGGTCTATGACCTCTACTATTTTGCCAGATTCTATGGTATATGTGTGTGTCCTGAGTAAATGCAAACACAAAGAAAAATTTCATATTTTTCCCCATCTATTTTAGCTCCATGCACACATAGCCAACTTGATTTTCAACAGGACCAATTTTGTCCCTTGCTGTCCTCTTGCTCCTAACATTCCTATGGAACCCTTGGATTCTGGTTCACTTTGTCTACTGGAGCAACCACTTATCCTTTTTCAGCCTTCCCGATCTTTCGCTTGTATTCACTTGCATGTCTTATATTCCTCCAGTGCCCCATTAAACACTAGCAGCCTGTACCCAA
The DNA here is from genome assembly GCF_048418815.1 of Hemitrygon akajei. Taxonomy (NCBI): domain Eukaryota; kingdom Metazoa; phylum Chordata; class Chondrichthyes; order Myliobatiformes; family Dasyatidae; genus Hemitrygon; species Hemitrygon akajei. The sequence continues at coordinate 109,221,733 of NC_133124.1, read as the reverse complement.
TATGTGTTCCCTTTATCTTTACCAGGTCTTCAATATCACAGGATAAATAAGGTTCCCACAACCTGCTAGCCTTGCTTTTTATCCTAATAGAAATATAGACATTATGTACTCTCAGTACTTTACTGTTCAAGACCACACACTTGCCGGCATCTCTTGGTTAGAAAATGGCCTATCCCAAATCCACACCTGACAGATTGCTTCATATGCCATCAAATTGGTCATCCTCCAGTTCAGAATCTTAACCTGAAAACCAATCCTATCCAATCTCCATAATTATTTTGAAGTCTATGGAATTATGATCACTATATACAAAGTATTTTACTATACTTACTTCTGTCACCTGCCCTATCTCATTTCCCAAGAAGAGATCCAGTATTTGGCTTTCTCTAGTTGGGACCTCTACATGTTGATGATGAAACTTTCCTGAACAGCTTTGACAAACTCCATCTTGTCCAGTTCATTTACATATGGGAATCCCAATCAATATGCAGAAAATTAAAATCACCCACTATCTCAACCTAAACACCAGAGATTCTGCATTTGCTTGAAATCTAGAGTAGCACATAAAAAGTTCTGCAGGAACTCATGAGGTCATACAAGAATGAACTCATATGAGAATGATTCCAGGAACGAAAGGGTTACCATATGAAGAATGTTTGGCAGCTCTTGGGCTGTATTCCCTGGAGTTCAGGAGCATGAGGGGATCTTATAGAAATATTCTGTATGTTAAAAGGCCTGAACATATTAGATATGGTAAAGTTATTCCCCATGGTAAGGGAGTCTAGGACAAGAGAGCACAACTTGACAATTGAAGGATGTACATTTAAAACAGAGATACAGAGAAATTACTTTGCTCAGAGGGGGGTAAATCTGTGAAATTTGTTGCCACAAGTGGCTGTGGAGGCCAAGTCACTGGGTGTATTTAAGGCAGAGGTAGGTTCTTGATTAGGTAGGGCATTAAAGGGTATAGGGAGGTGGCAGGGGAGTGGGGATGACTGGAAGAATTGGATCAGCCCATCAATGAGTGGAGGTGCAGACTCGATGGACTGAATGGCCTACATCTACACCTATATCTTATGGTCTTATAGTCTAAAGGTTAGGTTTCCCTGAAAAGGAATAAAGCGTAATCTTTCAGGCCAAAACCTTTCATCAGGATCTTTCAGTAAAACATTTACTGTTTATTCCTTTCCGTAGTTGCTGTCTTACCTGCTGACTTTCTCTTGTATTTGTTAACCCTCTACACCTGGAATGCAATATACCTCCTGTGGTAGGTTATCTCCATAAAACAATCTAAACTGATAACCTTGTTGAGGGTAATGGCCACAGGGGTATTCTGCACTGACTGCCAATTCCCTTTCCCACTCTTGATGATCACCCAGCTACCTGTTTCTAGCAACATGGGGGTAACTGCCTCTCTGTAATTACTATCAACCCCTCTTTTTTCTGAATGATCTGAAGGTCATCTAGCATAGATCCACTTCCTTAACACAGTTTGTAAAGAGCTGCAACTGGATGCACTATCAGAGATATAGACATCCCCCTAACTTCCCACCTCATGCAATGGGAGCACACCACTGCTCTAGGTTCTAAACCCACTGGTCTGTCGGTAGAACAAAAGGGAAAGAAGTTAAATGAACTTCAACTCAGAGATGTTTATAAAATGGTGAGGGGTATAAAGGGGTCATAGCCTTTTCCCCAGGATTGGAGAATCCACATCTGAAACAAGGAAACGGGGAAGAGATTTAAAAGAGACCTAAAAGGTAATTTCTTTATGCAGAGGATGGTGAGCTGCCTGAGGAAGTGGTTGAGATGGGTGCATTTACAATATTTCAGAGGTATTTGCATGGGCACATGGAAGGAAAGGGCTTGAAGGGTCACGAGTCAAATGCAGCAACTGGATCTAGCAGGTTAGCATGGACCATCTGGGCCAAAGGGCCTATATCCAGGCTATGTTACTCTAAGGAAGTGGTATGTGTGTGAGGCCAGTTTTCTGTGCTCAGTGTCAGATGTGGGGTTCCTGGAGCCCCCAGCCTCCTGGGCGGCCATATCTGCACCAGGTGTGTCATGCTGCAGTTCCTGAGTGACTGAGTTAGGGACCTGGAGAGGCAGCACGATAACCTTCGCCTGATCATGGAGAGTGAGGAGGAAACAGAAAGGAGTTATAGGCAGGTGGTCACACCCAGAGCCACGGGAGACAAACAGGTGGGTCACAGTCAGGAGGGGGAAGGGGAAGAGGCAGGTACTAGAGAGTACCCCTGTGGCTGTATCCCTTGACAATAAGTTCTCCTGTTTGAGTACGGTTGGGGGAGGCAGCCTACCTGGGGGAAGCGGCAGTGGTCGTGCCTCTGGCACAGAGTCTGGCCCTGTAGCTCAGAAGGGTAAGGAAGGGAAGAGGAAGATAGTAATCATAGGATACTCTAGAGTTAGGGGGTCAGACATGTGATTCTTTTTTTTGTAATTTTTTTTTCTTGAAGTTCATCAAACAAACATTTCCATAAGATGTATTTCAGACATTGTACATATATATCATATAATCATATATATCACAAATCTCCACAAAGTATTTATCTGAGGTATACACTTATAGAAAAGAGTGGAAAGAAAAAAACAAGCAAAAGGAAAGAACTATGTACAAGTAGGGAGTGATCTTTGTTTTTACAACAGATTCATTGATTTGTGAGAATAAAATCAGGCCTATGAGGCATTATATAGTTAAACCATTTTTCCCAGTATGAATCAAATTGTTCCAGCTTATGGTTAACAGATGCTGTTATCTTCTCCATTTTGTAAATGTCCATTGTAATTTCCATCCATGTAATAAAAGTTGGGCTCTCCTGTGATAACCATTTCCTAGTAAGAGTCTTTTTACCAGCCACCAACAGTATATTCATTAAATATTTATCTCTTTTCAACCATTCTTGAGGTATATATCCAAAATATATGGTCTTACTCTCAAAGCGTATTTCACATTTAAAGATGTATTGTAGGGCATTCTGTATCCCCCTCCAATAGTTTTTGATAACAGGGCAGTCCCAAAAATATGATAATGTTTTCCATTTTGATTTCCACAATTTCTCCAGCAAACAGGGAGGTTACTATCATAATGGGATTTCTGAGAGGGTGTAATAAAATATCTTATCAAGTTTTTCCATCCAAACTCCCTCCATTTCTGTGAACTAGTACACTTCCATTGATATCTCCATATTGTTGTCCATTCTTCCTCAGATATAATTATCCCTCCTTCCTTCTCCCATTTTGTTATAATGTATGAAGTCGAATGTGTTTTAAGATTTGACAACCCCTTATACATGCTTGAAGTGATTCTACTACCATTATCTGAATTATATGCTTTTCTAAAGAGCTCTATCAAGCATGTATTTGCCTTGGTTACATTTTTAAGCGTCTTATTAACATATTGTCGCATCTGTAAATACCAATAAAAATCTTGTTTTTCTAATAAGTGTTTCTCTTTAAGCATTTCAAAACTGAAGTGTTCCTTCTTTCATTATGTTGCAAAGAACTGTTATTCCTTTAGCTGTCCAGTCCTTAAACCTAGCATCCAATTTATTTGGTGTAAAATCTGAGTCATATGCACACCATTTAAGAATTGTAATATCTCCCTCTAGATTATATTCTTTTATAGTATTTTCGATATTTTAAGAGTCATTTTCACCCATGGGTTATCAATAGTATTTATGTACCTTTGCAGGTTGTTATCAGCCAAAATTGCTTGTATGGGGATGGAAAGTACCCACTCCTCAATGTTTTTCCATTGAGCGTCATATGATGGGTTGCACCAACATGTCACGGCTCTCAATTTTGCTGCAAAATAATATTCTCTAAGAGAAGGTAGGCCCATCCCCCCTTTTCCTTTGCTAATTGCAAAGTTTTGAGATGAACTCTAGGACTTTTACCCTGCCAAATATACCTTGATAGCATCTTGTTCCATTCATTGCATTGATTTTGATTCATCTCTATTGGTAGGGTCTGAAAGAGATATAACAGTCTGGGCAGTATATTCATTTTAATAGACTCAATCCTTGAACTGAGACTGAAAAAAAGAATCAGGTTCCATCTTGCCACATCTTCCTTAATTTTTTTATATGAAGGCTGATAATTACATTCTGATAATTTTGCCAAATCTTTTGGCATAATGATGCCCAAATATTTGAAAGACTCTGTGTGCCATGTCCAGGGGTATCAACTTCCAATTTCTCTTGGTGGGCTATAGCAATATGAAAGTAATTGGGTTTTATCTATGTTGATCTTGTATCCTGATAATTGACCATATTGTTCAAAGGATTGCATCAATTTAGGTAAAGAGTATGTTGGTTACCCTAGATAGATCAAAATGTCATCTGCATAACAAGCCAATTTATGCTCTGTCCCTTTAATAGTAATTCCCCTGATATCTTTATTTTGTCTGATGTATTGAGCTAATGGTTCCAGATATAATGCGAAGCGTAGTGGTGACCATGCACAACTCTGTCTTGTGCCCCTTTCTAGGGTAAGACTATTTGATAAATATCTATTGATTTTAGTCCTAGCAGTAGGATTGACATATAGTGTCTGTATAGTTTTAATAATTGTGTCTTGGAAACCAAATCTATGTAAAACTCTATAAAGAAAATCCCAATTAACTGAATCAAATGCTTTTTCAGCAACCACGTTTATCACTATTGCTTTGATTTTATTTTTTGTATATGATCCATAATGTGAAGAGTCCTTCGTATATTGTCTTGTGTCTGGCGTTGTCATATAAAACCTGTCTGATCATTACATATCAGTATGGGTAGAAACTCCTCTAATCGATTGGCCATGATGGAGGTAAATAACCTATAATCTACATTATGAACGGATATTGGTCTAAATGATCCGCATTCCATTTTATCCTTGCCTTCTTTCGGTATAGCTGAGATTATTGCTTCGTTCCAACTGGGTGGCATTTGTGCCTTTTTTAGAGCCCAGTTCAGTGTGGGGAGTAAAACAGGAATTAACTCATTTTTAAATTCTTTGTACCACTCTACTGTATGCCCATCTGATCCTGGTGACTTGCTTAATTTAAGCCTACTAATTGCAGCTTTTAATTCAACTTCAGTTATGTCAACAGTCATCGTTCTATTTTGTTCTTCGCTTAAAGTGGGTAACTCTAGAGAATTCAAGAAGGTGTCAATTTGGGTTATGCTTCCCCCTGGAACTTTGGAATATAGAGTTTTGTAAAGCACTTCAAAAGCTTTTTGAATTTCACTTAGCTTATTTTTTATCATTTTCGTTCTTGGGTCCCTAATTCTATGAACTGTATTTTCTGCTATCTTTTTTTCAGTTTCCACGCCAGTATTTTCATATCTTTTGATCCACTTTCATAATGTCTCTGTTTCAGAAACATTAAGTTTTTCCTGATTTCTTGCTTAGCCAAATTATTTACTTCATTCCTAATTCTTTTAATTTCCCCTAATGTATCCTGTGCCAAATTCAATTTGTGTTTTTCTCTTGTTCCTTCAGCCTATTTCGTAATTCCTCTAATGTTTTATTCCTTATTTTTTTCTTATATGAAGATATCGCTATAATTTTCCCTCTTAAGACCGCCTTCAGAGTATCCCATAAAATGGGAGTTGAAACCGCTCCATTATCATTAAATTCTAAGTAGAGACCAATTTCTTTTTTAATTTGTTCCTTTAAGTATGGATCATTGAGTAGACAACACGAGTGAATCTGCAGATGCTGGAAATCAATAAAAACACAAAATGCTGGCAGAACTCAGCAGGCCAGACAGCATCTATGGGAGGAGGTAGTGACGACGTTTCGGGCCGAAACCCTTCACCAGGAGTCATTGAGTAGACTTGAATTTAGTTTCCAAATAGTATTCTTTGGTTGTAGGTCAAAATCAACAGATAAATATATAGATGCATGGTCACTTACATCTGTTGTCCCAATTCCACAGGTGTTTATTTTGTCTTTGTCTTTTCCAAATGTTATGAAATAGTCTATTCTTGTATATACAGAATGGAGAGCAGAATAATGAGTGTAATCTCTTGTATCAGGGAAAAGGTCCCTCCATATATCAATTAAACCAACATCCTCAAAAAGTGTATTAACTTTCTTATGTAAAGATTTTGTTTCATAGGTTTTTCTATTGGAAGAGTCTAAGTTTGGTTGTAATTGTAAATTTAAGTCTCCCTCACTTATCAGGAGACCTTCTGTTTCCGTTACCATAATATCAGTAATTTTCTGAAAGCAACAAATATCACTTCCCAGGGGTGCATATATATTATTAGAGTAACTGAATTGCCATCTATATTCCCCCTGACCAGAATATATCTGCCCTCTTTATCTCCCATTTCGAATACTTTTTCAAAATTTAGCTTACTTGAGATAAGAATAGCAACTCCTCTCCTATGTCCTGATTTATATGGGGAGAAAAACAGATTAGTGAAGCCCATTCTCTTTAGTTTTTTATGCTCATTATCACTTAAATGAATTTCCTGTAAATATACTACATGGGCTTGTTCTTTTTTTCATTTTGGATAAATTCTCTTATGTTTGATTGGTTTAATAGCCCATTTACATTAAAAGAAATGAATTTCACCTTGTCCTTAGCCATCTGTGTTTATCTGTCAATGTACCATTGAAATTAGAATAAAACTTAATCGATCTACTCCCTGAACAAATAAGAACCAAGAAACGCAAATAATAACAAAAATGGCAACGAACGTGTGATTCCAAGGCTGAGGTCTCTAGTAGATGACCCTGCGTTGAGCTAGAGGAAATATCTAGCTGTGGGGGATAACCCCTCCTACTTGTGAGTTGAGGGCCCCCATTGCAGTATTCATAAAAGTCAGTGAACAAATCCATTACACAGAAAAGATTTCCCTGTGTACCCCTCCTATATATATGCACATACAAATATATATATACATACATACACACACACACATACACACACACACACACACACACACACACACACACATATATATACACACACACACATTGCACACATACACATATATGCACACAGGTTTAAGGTGCTGGGGGTAGGTACACAGGAGATGTCGGGGTAAGCTTTTTATTCAGAGAGTGGTGAGTGCATGGAATGGGCTGCTGGCAACGGTGGCGGAGGTGGATACAATAGGGGCTTTTAAGAGACTCTTAGATAGGTACATGGAGCTTAGTGAAATAGAGGGCTATAGGTAAGCCTGGTAATTTCTAAAGTAGGGACATGTTCGGCACAACTTTCTGGGCCAAAGGGACTGTATTGTGCTGTAGGTCTTCTATGTTTCTATGATTCTATGAAATTAAAACATAAAATGCTGAAAATACTCAAATAATCAGATGGCATCTGTGTAAAGAGAAACAGAGTTAAGGGAAGTCAAAGATAGCATAAAAGAGAAAGAGAGGGCAGGAAGTCTGGAGAAGGATGGGGAGAGATTAGGAGAATTGACAAAAAAGTGGCAGATGGGACAGAGTGTAGGGAAGTGTATGGTGATGCACTTTTGTAGAAGGAATAAAGGCACAGAGAGAGAGAGTGCAGAAACCAAACGTGCAAGAAGACTTGAGAGTTCTGCTGCAGGATTCCCTAAAGGCTAACTAGCTGTTTGAGTCGGTAGTGAAGAAGACAAATGATAGCAATCGTTGCTATCATCCAGTCTATAATCAGAATAGAATGAGAATCTGGTTTAGTATTACTGGCATAGGTCGTGAAACTTGTTACTTTGCAGCTGAAGTAGAGTGCATTTTATAATAGAAAGTATAAATTACAATTATATATTAAATTTAAAAAGTCGAGGTAAAGAGCAAAGAAAGAAAAAATACTGAGGTAGTACATGTGAATTCATTGTCCATTCAGAAATCTGATAAAAGCAAAAATGTAATGTTGAGTCTTTATAAGACATTGATTAGACTATATATGGAGTATTGTGAGTAATTTTGGGGCTCCATATCCGAGAAAGAATGTCCTGGCATTAGAGAGGGTCCAGAGGAGGTTTGAGAGAATGGTCCAAGGAATGGAAGGGTTATCACATAAGGAACATTCGATGGCTCCGGCCTGTTCTCGCTGGAGCTTAGAAGACTGAGGGACATCTCTCTGCAACCTATTGAATATTTCTAGGCCTGAACGATTAGACGATTTTTCAAATAGTTGGAGAGCCCAGGACTAAAGGACACAGACTTTTAATAGGACATTTCATCAAAACAGAGACTAGGAGGAATTTCAATGAATCTGTAAAATTCATTGCCATAAACGGCTATGGAGGCCAAGTTATTGAATTTATTAAAACGACGAGGCTGATAGGTACCTGATGGTGTCAAAGGTTACAGGGAGAAGACAAATAAATGGGACAGAGAGGGAAAACGAAACAGATGTGATTCAATGGCCGAGCTGACTCAATGGATCGAATGGCCTAATCCTGCTCCTACGTCTTACCGTCTTACGGCTGGGAGAGCGATTGCAGTCGGACCATGTACAGAGGAAGCTTCTTAATCGATTAACCTAAACTGCCCTAAAGGGGTTATCAGAAAAAATATATATTAACGAATGAGTTGATTTTAACGGGAACGTTTGCGGGAGAGGTTTGCAACTAGTTTTGGGTTACTAATGGAACTTGGATGTTTACAGAAAGAGGGTCCTTTCAATAAAGGACGTGCACTGCCACCACGGTAGCCTCGCGAATACCGCGACACTATTAAAACTCCGGGTTGTAAATTGCTCCATGATTAGGTTAGGGTTAATAAGATTTGTCGCGGGTGGCTAGGCCTACACAACGGTGTATCGCTAAATAAACAAATAGATACTGTGCTTTCCAATTTCCAACGGAAGCCAATGTAAGCGAATATCTACTGACAGGTTCTGCCCAGTTGGAATCATTAAAACCACGAAAACAGGGAAAGATGAAGAGATTCACAGACATGCTGCAGATGGCATTCGGTTCATCAAACATCCCACCCAACGGAACGTACAGGGAATACGGTAGCTGTGACCGGGGCGAACGCGAGACAGTTCGAGGGTCAGCACTTTAAGAGCGCGGGTATGGAGGATATCGCTCTCCTTGCTCTGTCACAGAATCCAGAGACAAAGTGAAGTCCAAAATGATGAAACCAGAGTTGTCTGGGTGAATTATTAACATGTACTCCTGCCGCCTGAAGGCGCCGAGCAACACCCCTCCCTACCACTTACTGAAGACATTTGCTCCAACTGTGGTGTTAGGGGGGAATTTGTACGTTGTTCCTGTGACCGCGTGGGTTTCCTCCGGCTGCTCCGGTTTCCTCCCACGTTCAAAACACGTTCGGGTTAGCAGGCGCCCAAAACAACACACACAAAATGCTGGCTAAACTCAGCAGGCCAAGCAGCGTTTATGGAAAAGAGTAAATAGTCGACGTTTCGGGCCGAAACCCTTTTTCAGGACTGGAAAGGAAGCAGAGAAGTCAGCGTGAGAAGTCCTACATCATCTGCAAAATTTCTCCTGTTTGCGGGTTAGTAGGTTAATTGATCACACGGATGAAATTGGATGACCCGGGCTTGTTGGCCCGAAATTCCTGTTACCATGACGTATTTCTTCCTGTTAAGCGAGAGCAAGTTCGAACCCCCCACCTCCCCAAATCGACTAATGAACTGCTGTGCAATTCTATCAAAATCTCATTTCATGCAGAGGAAGTAACAGTGTGCCGTTTTGCTGGAAGGCGTGGTCTGTGACACGTTGACAGAAAGTGGGACGTGAAGCGTGGTGTTATTTATAACTAGCCAGGCCACATCTAAATCTGTGTCAAATTCAGTCACAACTCGACAAACAACATGCGGCTGGGTTGCGTAGCTTTTGTGATACTTTTTCTCCGTTAGTTGATTGATTTTCATCCACTTACACTCGGTTTGTTTCAGTCTTTCAAACATGTTATGAATTTGATTTCTGTTTCCACAGGCAGATATCTCGGTGCTGAATTGACACAGTCTCCGATGTCCATCACGCGAAATGTGGGCAAAACGGCGAGAATGACCTGTGATCTGGGCACAGCGAACACGGAGTATATCCACTGGTATCGGCAGCCAGATGGGCAACGCCCGGTCAGGATCGTTTATTACAATAACGGGGGCACCGTGCGCGACGAAGGAATTGATGACAGATTTAAAGCGAGGAAAGATGGAGAAAAGCTGCATTCTCTAAGTGTGTACCATCTCAAGAAAGAGTATTCCGGCACCTATTACTGTGCCTATTGGGACCCACAGAGTGAAACTGCAGCCGGTGCCTCTGACAAAATCTCTTCCTGAGCGTAGAGGTCGCACGAATCATTTCCGACTCAGCGAATTCGCAGTTTATGCCATAAATTCCATCACCTTTCTTCGGATAAAGAACTCTATCCAATTCTACGAAAGTTACCTGATCAGCCTCATCGACAGTTTATACATTTACACCTGTCGCTCGAGGACAGAGAGTTAGGAGAATATTTCCCCAGGGTACGAGACCCCAGACTAGAGGGGATAACTTTAAAGTGAGAGGGGAAAGATCTATAAGAGACCTGTGTGGTATGTTTTTCAGGGAAAGGGCGGTGGGTACAGGCAACAAGCTGCCAGAGGAAGAGTTAGAGGCAGGAACCATCCAGAGATTTAAAAGTCAATTGGGCATCTACATGGATAAGAAAGTTTCCGAAAAATACGGGTTAAATACATGTAAACCGGACTTGTGTTACGTGGGTAACTTGTTCGGTAAGGACGAGTTGGGCCGAAGGGCCTGATTTTGTGCTGTAGATCTCAACGGCTCTTAGAATTACTTCAGATCTCTGCACGGTCGCCACTCACGCTCCTTTATTCCGTGGAAAACATTCCCAACCTATCCGACCTCGAAAACTAAACTCCTCCAATCCCAGAAACATACCGTCTGCATCCTCTCTAGTTCAATCACATCCAAATATTTAAATAATAAATACTGTGAAAATGAGGTGTAAAGACCTTTAAAGTGTCTCCATATGTAGTGGAAACATTTCAGTGATGGAGCAAGTGAAGTCATACCTTTTGGTACAAGAGCCTGATTGTGGAGGTGTAATACCTGTTCCTGAACCTGGTGGTGTGAGTTCTGTAGCTCCTGTACGTGCTTCCTGACGGGAGCAGTGAGAGGAGAGCATGACCTGCAATGTGGAGAGGGGTTGAGTGGGTGGTGTTTCTGATGACGGATGTTGCTTTCCTTAAAACATCACTTCTTAAAATATTTCCTCACTGTGGATTTAAGTGATACTGGACTTTAGTCATTGAGGCAGGTTACCATGTTCTTCTTAGGCACCAGAATATGTGAAGCCTGACTGAAGCAGAAGGGTACATCAGCCAAAGTGAGAGGTTAAACATCAGTGAACAGTCCAGCCAGTTGATTAGCACTGGTCTTTAGTTCTTGGCCAGGTATCATCTCTCGGCTGGATGATTTTCATGGGTTCATCTTCCTGAAGGCTGCCTGCACATCTCCTCAGAGACTAAAATCACTCGATCATCTGGCGTTCTGAGTGTTTGTGATGGTTCCTCCGTGTTTTGATGGTCAAAGCAAGCATAGAAGGCATTGTGTTCATCTGGAAGTGAGCCCTGTTGTCACCTATGTCACTTGATTTTACTTTATTAGAAGTGATAGCATTCAAGCCCTGCCACAGCTGTTGAGTATTCTTCGTTGATTCAGGTTTAGTCTGGCAATGCCATGTTGCCCATAAGGAGGCTTTCCAGAGAATGTACCAGGACCTCTTGTAACTTTCTTGGTCACCACACGTGAATGCCTCTGATCTGGCCCTCAGCAAATTGCTGATTTCATGATTCATACAAGGCTTCTGGCGGGAGAAGACTTTGAATGATTTTGTGGGGACACACTCGTCTACAACTGTTTTTCTAAAGTCCATGATGTAGGTGCACATTGAACCTACATGGTGTAGGTGTATCTATTCAGATCCATAGATGAGTCCTTGAAAATGGCCCCATCCACTCGAAGGAATTACATATAGTAATAGCCCCACATCTGCCTCTCTCGACCACCTCTTTGTTGTCCTAAACTCCGGAAATTATATCCAGCTCCTTGATTTGCCTCCCTCATAGCTTGTGATATCTGCATATTGTCTTTCAGTGAATAATGTACAAAGGTATCCCGGACCCTCTGAACGTACACACGTTGCAAACTCACATCATTTGCAGGAAAGCAAATATTTTCTACAGTTCATTCCCTTCAGCAACAAGTATTTCATTGGATACTACAGTAGTGGGTGGGAATAGAATGACCATTCAGTGCACAGCAGCAGCAGCCAGGCCAATGGCAGTATGGCCATCTCTGAGGCTCAGCAGTGAAGGGTAAAATCAGGTAGAGAGATAGTGATAGGAGACTCAATAATGCAGGAACGAACAAGAGATTTGGTGGCCGTTAAAAAGACACAGAATGGTGTGCTGCCTCCTAAGTGTGAGGATTAAGGATATCTCAGAGTAGCGGCAGGAGAGGTAGAGTAACAAGACAAAGGCCATGGTGCACGTTGACGCCAATGACATTGGTGAAAATGGGGAGATGATTTTGCACATTGAGTATAGGGTGTTAGGGAATCCATTTTTTATTCCACAGTTTGACGAAAAATTCCTTGGCAGATGAGCCTTCCGTGTGTCATCTGAGCATTCCTGTGACAATAGTCTGATGAATAATGTATCAGTACTCCCTCACCCTTCAATACCTCCTTCCCTGTCATGTCTAAATCAGTGGAATGCCAGAACATTCAGCTGCCAGTCTCGCCCCTCCTGTAACCATGTCTCAATAATAGTTTCAATATCATATCCACACATGGATCCATTCTCTATGTGCATTAGCCTCACCTACACCCTCCTTGTCTTCCAATAGATGCAGCTCAGAATACATCCACCATGCTCAATCTTGCAGTTTCCATGTCTGCTTAAAAACAAGAAATTCCACAGATGCAGGAAATACAAAGCAATATCCACAAAATCTTTGCTAGTAGTCATTACACCTGTATTTATTCCACAACCACTTCATTGCTGTCCTGCCACTCTGGATACCATCCCTCTTAAACATTAGTTTGAACACTTCTGAGCAGGATTAGCAAACCTTCCTGAAAGGATATTGGTTCCTCTCCAGTTTGGGTGAAATTGTCCTATTTCCCGACATCCCACCTGACCTGGAATGGAGTTCAGTAATCCAAAAACTCTGAAACCCTCCCCCATGCACCATCCGCTAAGCCACGTGTTAAACTGCACTGTCCTCCTTATTTTTTGTCTCACTAGCATGGATAGCTTCCTGTGATCTCCATCTTGGGGGTCCTGTCTTTTAACTTTGCAGTTTAGGCATCTGTTAGTCTTGTGAGACCATGGAGTTGCACCTTGGAAGGTTTCCAGGGCACAGGCCTGGGCAGGTTTGTATGGGAGACTGGCAGTTGCCAAGCTGCAAGCCTTCCCCTCTCCAAGCCACCGATGTTGTCCAAGGGAAGGGCACGAAGACCAAAGCAGCTTGGCACCAGTGTCATTGCAGAGCAATGTGTTGTTAAGTTCCTTGCTCACAGACACAACCACACGGCCTCAGCTGAGGGTCGAACCAGTGACTTTCAGATCACTAGACCGATGCCTTATCTACTAGGCTACGTGCCAACAGGAAAGAAAGTAAGTTTACCTTCAGTAAAGAAAGAAGTTAGAAGAACTTAAACTCATAGAAGTTTATGAAATCATGAGGAATATAGTGGAGTTATAGCCTTTTCCCAGGATTGGAGAGTCCAAAACTAGAGGTCACTGATACAAGGTAATAGAGAAGCAATTTAAAAGAGCCCTAAAAGGTAATTTCTTTATGCAGAGGACAGTGAGCTGCCTGAGGAAGTGGTTGAGTTTGAGCATTTGTAATATTGAAGAGGTATTTGAAAGGGTACATGGAAGGAAAGGTGTTAAAGGACTATTAGACAAATGCAGCAGCTGGAACTAGCAGGGAGGATGTGGTCAGCATGGACCATTGGGGCCGAAGGCCCTATATCAATACACCGTTACTCAATGGTTCTATGAAATAAAAACATAAAATGCTTAAAATACTCAAATGGACAGATGGAAGTCAAAGATAGCATAAAAGCAAAAGAGAGGGCAGGAAGTCTGCAAAAGGACTAGGACAGATTAGGAGAATGGACAAAAAAGTGGAAGATGGAACATAGTGTAGTTGAATTGTATGGCCATGCACTTTGGTAGAGAGAATGAAGGCACAGACTGTTCTCTAAACAGAGAGAGAATGCAAAAATCGAATGTACAAGAAGGCTTGAGAGTTCCAGTGCAGGATTCCCAAAAAGCTAATTTGCTCTATACGTCAGTAGTGGAGGAGGGAAATGCAATGTTAGCAATCATTTCAAGATGACTAGAGTATAATCAGAATAGAATGAGAATCAGGTTTGTATCATAGAACCATAGAACACTACAGCACAGTACAGGCCTTTCAGCCCTCCATGTTGTGCCGACCCATATAATCCTTAAAAAACAGTACTAAATCCACACTTCCCCATAACCCTTCATTTTTCTTTCATCCATGTTCCTGTCCAAGAGGCTCTTAAATACCCCTAATGTTTTAGCCTCCACCACCATCCCTGGCAAGTCATTCCAGGCACTCACAACCCTCTGTGTAAAAAACTTACCCCGATGTCTCCCCTAAACTTCCCTCCCTTAATTTTGTACATAAGCCCTCTGGTGTTTGCTATTGGTGCCCTGGGAAACAGGTGCTGACTATCTACCCTATCTATGCCTCTCATAATCTTGTAGACCTCTATCAATTTGCCTCTCATTCTTCTACGCTATAAAGAGAAAAGTCCCAGCTCTGCTAACCTTGCTTCATATGACTTGTTCTCCAAAGCAGGCAACATCCTGGTAAATCTCCTCTGCACCCTCTCCATAGCTTCCACATCCTTCCTATAATGAGGTGACCAGAACTGAACACAATGCTCTAAGTGCGGTCTCACTAGAGATTTGTAGAGTTGTAACATGACCTCTTTACTCTTGAACTCAGTCCCCCTGTTAATGAAGCCTAGCATCCCATAGGTCTTCTTAACTACCCTAGATCTGTGCAGCGATCTTGAGGGATTTATGGACTGGAACCCCAAGGTCCCTTGGTTCATCCACATTCTTAAGTAACTGACCATTAATCCTCTACTCAGTCTTCTGGTTTGTCCTTCCAAAATGCATCACCTCACACTTATCCAGATTGAACTCCATCTGCCATTTTTCTGCCCAACTCTGCAGCCTATCTATATCCTCATGTAACCTTTGACAACCTGCAGCTCCATCCACAACTCCTCCAATCTTCGTGTCATCCGCACACTTACTCACGCATCCTTCTGCCTCTACATCCAGGTCATTTATAAAAATCACAGATTTTTCTAGGAGAAGACAAAAAAATAGGGCTGAAAGAGAAAACTGATCAGATATGTTTAAATGGCTGAGCTGACTCACAAAAACATAGAAAACCTACAGCCCAATACAGGCCTTTCAGCCCACAATGCTGTGCCAAACATGTACCTACTTTAGAAATTACCTAGGGTTACTCATAGCCCTCTATTTTTCTAAGCTCCATGTACCCATCCAGGAGCCTGTTAAAAGACCCTTTCATCTCTGCCTCCACCACCATTGCCGGCAGCCCATTCCACGCACTCACCACCCTCTGCGCAAAAATCTTACTCCTTATATCTCCTCTGTACTTACTTCGAAGCGCCTTAAAACTATGCCTTCTCATGTAAGGCATTTCAGCCTCGGGAAAATGCCTCTGACTATCCACATGATCAATGCCTCACCTCATCTTGTACACCTCTATCAGGTCACCTCTCATCCTCTGTCACTCCAAGGAGAAAAGCCCAAGTTCACTCAACCTATTGTCATAAGGCATGCTTTCCCATCCATGCAACATCCTTGTAAATCACCTCTGAACCCTTTCTATGGTTTCCACATCCTTCCTGTAGTCAGGTGACCAGAACTGAGCACAGTACTCCAAGTGGGGTCACAGCAGGGTCCTATATAGCTGCAACATTACCCCTCAGCTCTTAAACTCAGTCCCACAGCTGATGAAGGCCAATGCACCGTATGCCTTCTTGACCAGAGAGTCAATCTGCATAGCAGCTTTGAGTGTCTTATGGACTCGAACCCCAAGATCCCTCTGATCCTCCACACTGCCAAGAGTCTTACCATTAATACTATATTCTGCCATCATATTTGACCTACCAAAATGAACCACCTCACACTCTTCTGGGTTTAACACCATCTGCCACTTCTCAGCCCAGTTTTCCATCCTATCAATGCCCGGCTGTAACCTCTCAGAGGCCTCCACACTATCCACAAATCCCCCAACATTTGTGTCATCAGCAAATTTACTAACCCATTCCTCCACTTCCCTTCCAAGTCATTTATAAAAATCACAAAGACTAGAGGTCCCAGAACAGATCCCTGAGGCACGCCATTGGACACTGACCTTCATGCAGAATATGACCCATTTACAACCACTCTTTGCCTTCTGTGGTCAAACCAATTCTGGATCCACAAAGCAATGTCCCATTGGATACCATGGCTCCTTAACATCTCTATGAGCCTTGCATGTGGTACCATATCAAATTCCTTGACGAAATCCATATTCACTAAATCTCTGGCTCTACCTTTATCAATGTGTTTAGTCACATCCTCAAAAAATGCAGTCAGGCTCGTAAGGCACAACCTGCCTTTCACAAAGTCATGCTGACAATTCCTAATCATATTAGCCTCTCCAAATGATCATAAATCCTGCCTCTCAGGATCTTCTCTATCAAATTACCAACCACTGAAGTAAGACTCACTGGTCTATAATTTCCTGGGCTATCCCTACTCCCTTTCTTGAATAAGGGAACAATATCTGCAACACTCCAACCCGCCGGAATCTCTCCTGTTCTCATTGACGATGCAAAGATCATTGCCAGAGGCTCAGCAATCTCCTCCTTCGCCTCCCACAGTATCCTGGGGCAGGTCCCGTCCAGTTCCGGTGACTTATCCAAATGAATGCTTTCCAAAAGCTCCAGAACATCCTCTTCCTTAATATTTACATGCTCAAGCTTTTCAGTCCACTGAATCACCAACAATCACCAAGATCCTTTTGCATAGTGAATACAGAAGCAAAGTATTCATTAAATACCTCTGCTATCTCCTCTGGTTCCACACACACTTTTCCACTGTCACACTTGATTGGTCCTACTCTCACACATCTTATCCTCTTGTTCTTCACATATTTGTAGAATGCCTTGGGATTTTCTTTAATCCTGTCCACCAAGGTCTTCTCCTGGCCCATCCTGGCTCTGCTAATTTCATATTTAAGCTCCTTCCTGCTAGCCTTATAACCTTCTAGATCTCTATCATACTTAGTTTTTTGAATATTTTGTAAGCTCTTCTTTTATTCTTGACTAGCTTTACAACAGCCTTTGTACACCACAATTCCTGTACCCTACCAGACATTCCGTCTCTTTGAAATGTATCCATGCAGAACCCCACAAAAATATCCGCTGAACATTTGCAACATTTCTTTCGTACATTTCCCTGAGAACATCTGTTTTCAATTTATTCTTCGAAGTTCCTGCCTGGTAGCCTCTTATTTCCCCTTACTCCAATTAAACGCTTTCCTAACTTGTCTGCTACTTTCCAATGCTATGGGAAAGGAGATAGAATTGTAATCACTATCTCCAAAAAGCTCTCCCACTGAAGGATCTGACACCTGAACAGGTTAATTTCCCAATACCAAATCTAGTACAGCCTCTCCTCTTGTAGGCTTATCTACATATTGTGTCATAAAACCTTCCCAAAC
Source organism: Hemitrygon akajei (assembly GCF_048418815.1). Classification (NCBI taxonomy): domain Eukaryota; kingdom Metazoa; phylum Chordata; class Chondrichthyes; order Myliobatiformes; family Dasyatidae; genus Hemitrygon; species Hemitrygon akajei. Next base: position 109,203,950 of record NC_133124.1, on the reverse strand, counting down.
ACAACTAACATATTCTACTCCATCTAAAACCTTCGCTCTAGGGAGATGCAAATCTATATTTTGGAAATTAAAGTCTCCCACAACAACAACCGTGATATTAACACATCTTTCCAGAATCTGTCTCTCTATCTGCACCTCAATATCCCTGTTACTATTGGGCGGTCTATAAAAAACACCCAACAGAGTTATTGACCCCTTTCTGTTCCTAACTTCCACCCACAGAGAGTCCGTAGACAATTCCTCCAATACTTCCTCCTTTTCTGCAGCCGTGATCAATTGTGCCACGCCCCCACCTCTTTTGCCTCCCTCCCTGTCCTTTGTCAAACATCGAAAGCCTGGTACCTGAAGTAACTATTTCCGCCCCTGAGCCATCCAAGTCTCTGTAATGGCCACAACATCATAGCTCCAAGTACTGATCCACGCTCAAAGTTCATCCACTTTGTTCATAATACTCCTTGCATTAAAATAGACACATCTCAAACCACCGGTCTGAGCGTGTCCCTTCTCTATCACCTGATTATCCTCTCTCTTGCAAATTTTCACTATTTGTCAGCCAACCACCTCTTCCTCCGTCACTTCAGTTCTTTTCTCACCCCTCAGCAATTCTACCTTAAACTCTTCACAGTAGCTTTTGGAAACCTCCCCGCCAAGATTTTGGTCCTCCTGGGATTCAAGTGCAATCCGTCCTTTTTATACACATCATACCTGCCACAAAAGAGGTCCCAATGATCCAGAAATCTGAAATCCTACCCTCTGCTCCAATCCCCCAGCCACGCATTTATACTCCACCTCATTCTATTCCTATACTCACTGTCACGTGGCACAGGCAGTAATCCTGAGATTACTATCTTTGAGGTCGTGCTTATCAACTTCTTTCCTAACTCCCTGTAGTCTGTTTTCAGGACCTCCTCCCTTTTCCTACCTATGTCGTTGGTACCAATATGTACCACAACCTCTGGCTGTTCTCCTTCCCACTTCAGGATATCGTGGACGCGTTCAGAAACATCTCGGACCCTGGCACCTGGGAGGTAAACTACCTCCGTGTTTCTTTCCTGCGTCCACAGAATCGCCTGTCTGACCCCCCTAAATATAGAGTCCCCTATCACTGCTGCCATCCTCTTCCTTTCCCTACCAGTCTGAGCCACAGGGCCAGACACTGTGCCAGAGGCACAGCCACTGTATGTTCCCCCAAGTAGGCTGTCTCCCCCACCGTATTCTACACAGAAAACCTACCTGCCCTCGACCCGTATTCGCCGAAGACCCGTGGAGCCAAAGCCTTCCCACTCTGTCGCCCGCTCCTCCCACTCCCGCTCGATAAAGCTGACTTCTTTTAAACTCTTCTCCCTGTTCTCACTGGCTGACCCAATGGATCGAATGGCCTAATCCTGCACCTACGTCCTGTCTTCTTACGGCTGGGAGAGCGATTGCAGTCGGAAAATGTACTGAAGAACTTTTTAATCGATTAACCTAACCTGCGCTAAAGGAGTTATCAGAAGGAGAAAAAGTTAACGAATGAATTGATGTAAGGAGAAGGTTTGCAACGAGTACTGGGTTAGGTATGGCACTTGGATGTTTACAGAAAGAGGGGCCTGGGCATTCAAGAAAGGACGTGCACTGCCTAGGCACCACGATAGCGTAGCGATTAGCGCGACTCTATTACAACTCCGGGTTAAGAGGATTTGTCAGGGGTGGCTGGGCCTACCTCGCCGTGTATCGCTAAATAAAGAAACAAATATCGTGCTTTCAACTTTCCCATCGGAAGATAATGTAAGCGAATATTTACTGACAGGTTCTGCCCAGTTGGAATTATTAAAACCACATTAACTGGGAAAGATGAAGAAATTCACAGACATGTTGCAGATGGCATTCGGTTCATCAAACATCCCACCCAACGGAACGTACAGAGTATACGTTGGCAGCGACAGGAGGCACCAGATTAGACAAAGTGAAGGCCAAGTTGATGAAACCGGGGGTGCCTGGGTGAATTATCTCCATGTACTTGTTACAAGGGGCGACGGCGGAGAACCCAAGTGCAGGACACTGTCACGTCGACTCAGTTGGAGAGGCTGTCGTAGAATTGAACGTGAGCAGAAAACCAGGGGGATCTTGACAAGGAGACGGGACTCACAGGGATTCTCTAGAACTCGGGCGCAACTTAAAATTACCGATTCCAATCGGAATAGGGAACGAAGTATCACACAAGGACTGACCAACGAACTGGCACCTGAGATACAGGTCGTCCTCGTTTTTATTTCCCATTCTCTGATTGAAAACCAGATGAACGGTAATTGGGTAACTAGCAGAAATTAACTGAAATTGGGGCATGATCAGGGAGAAAGGAGTGTTAAAGTGGAACGGCCTACCGGAACCATAACAGTGCTACTGCCGCCGGGCAACACCCCTCCCACCGCTCACTGAAGTCATTTGCTCTAACTGTGGTGACAGGCGGGAAATTTCGGGTATTTCACAAAACAGGTATAAAGGGAGCTAAATATTTTAAATATGTTGACATATGATTGAGAAGTCAACTGGCAGGAGTTGATAAATTTGGGGAAAGTTAGTGTAACGCTATTACAGAGACAGCGACCCAGGTTAAATTCCGCTGTAATTCTAAAAGGGATTTGTACGTTGTTCCTGTGACCGGGTGGGTTTCCTCCCACGTTCAAAACACGTACGGGTTAGCAGGCGCCCAAAACAACACACACAATATGCTGGAGGAACTCAGCAGGCCAAACAGCGTTTATGGAAAAGAGTAAATAGTCGACGGTTCGGGCCAAAACCCTTTTCCAGGACTGGAAAGGAAGCAGAGATGTCAGCGTGAGAAGTCCTACGTCATCTGCAAAATTTCTCCTGTTTGCGGGTTAGTAGGTTAATTGATCACACGGATGAAATTGGATGCCCCGGGCTCGTTGGCCCCGAAAGGCGTGTATTGGAACGTATTTCTTCATGTTAAGCGAGAGCAAGTTCGAACCCCCAATAAAACTCGTCTAATGAACTGCTGTGCAATTCTACCAAAATCATGCAGAGGAAGTAATAGTGTGTCTTTTTTTAACGCGGTTAGAAGGCGTGGTCTGTGATACGTTGACAGAAAGTGGGACGTGAAGCGTGGTGTTATTTATAACTAGCCAGGCCACGTCTAAATCTGTGTCAAATTCAGTCACAACTCGACAAATAACATGCGGCTGGGTTGCGTGGCTTTTGTAATACTTTTTCTCCGTTAGTTGATTGATTTTCATCCACTTACACTCGGTTTGTTTCAGTCTTTCAAACATGTTATGACTTTGATTTCTGTTTCCACAGGCAGATGTCTCGGTGCTGAATTGATACAGTCTCCGATGTCCATCACCCGAAATGAGGGCGAAAGTATTGGAATGACCTGTGATCTGGGCACAGCGAACACGGACGTCATCCACTGGTATCGGCAGTCAGATGGGCAACGCCCGGTCAGGATCCTTTATTACAATAACGGGGTCAACGTGCGCGACAATGGATTTGATGACAGATTTACAGCGTGGAAGGTTGTTCAAAAGCAGTATTCTCTAATTGTGACCCCTCTCAAGAAAGAGGATTCCGGCACCTATTACTGTGCCTATTGGGACCCACAGAGTTAAACTGCAACCGGTGCCGCTGACAAAAACTCTTCCTCAGCTCAAAGGCCGCACGAATCATTTCGGATTCAGCGAATTCGCAGCTTCTGCCATAAACTCCATCACCTTTCTTCGGATAAACAACTCTATCCAATTCTATGAAAGTTACCCGATCAGCCTCATCGACAGTTTATACATTTACACCTGTGACTCGAGAACTGGGAGTTGAGAGAATATTTCCCCAGGGTAGGAGAGCCCAGACTAGAGGGGACAGCTTTAAAGTGAGAGGGGAAAGATCTATAAGAGACCTGTGTGGTATGTTTTTCAGGGAAAGGGTGGTGGGTACAGGCAACAAATTGGCAGAGGAAGAGTTAGAGGCAGGAACCATCCAGAGATTTAAAAGTTATTTGGGCATCTACATGGATAAGAAAGGTTCCGAGAAATACGGGTTAAATACATGTAAACCGGACTGGTATACGTGGGTAACTTGTTCGGTAAGGACGAGTTGGGCCGAAGGGCCTGATGCTGTGCTGTAGATCTCAATGGCTCTTAGAATTACTTCAAATCTCTGCACGGTCGCCACTCACGCTCCTTTATTCCGCGCAAATCAGCCCCAACCTATCCGACCTCGAAAACTAAAATCCTCCAATCCCAGAAATACACCTTCTGCATCCTCTCTAGTTCAAGCACATATAAATATTTAAGCAATAAATACTGAGAAAATGAGATGTAAAAACTTTTAAAGTGACTTCATATGTTCTGGGAACACTTCAGTGATGGGGCAAGTGAAGTTATACCTTTTGGTACAAGAGCCTGATTGTGGAGGGGTAATACCTGTCCCTGAACCTGGTGGTGTGAGTTCTGTAGCTCCTGTACGTGCTTCCTGACGGGAGCAGTGAGAGGAGAGCATGATCTGCAATGTGGAGAGGGGTGGGGTGGGTGGTGTTTCTGATGACGGATGTTGATTTCCTTAAAACATCACTTCTTAAAACATTTCCTCACTGTGGATTTAAGTGATTCTGGACTTTAGTCATTGAGGCAGGTTACCATGTTCTTCTTAGGCCCCAGAATAAGTGGAGTCTGATTGAAACAGATGGGTACATCAGCCAAAGTGAGAGGTTAAACATCAGTGAACAGTCCAGCCAGTTGATTAGCACTGGTCTTTAGTACTTGGCCAGGTATCATCTCTCAGCTGGATGATTTTCATGGGTTCATCTTCCTGAAGGCTGCCTGCACATCAGCCTCAGACTAAAATCACTTGATCATCTGGTGCTGTGAGTGTTTGTGATGGTTCCTCCATGTTTTGATGGTCAAAGCAAGCATAGAAGGCATTGTGTTCATCTGGAAGTGAGCCCTGTTGTCACCTATGTCACTTGATTTTCCTTTATTAGAAGTGATAGCATTCAAGCCCTGCCACAACTATTGCGTATCCTTTGTTGATCCAGGTTTACACTGGCATTGCCACTTTGCCCGTGATGTGGCTTGCCAGAGAATGTACCAGGACCTCTTGTAACTTTATTGGTCACCACACGTGAATGCCTCTGATCTGGCCCTCAGCAAATTGCTGATTTCATGATTCATGCAAGGCTTCTGGCGGGAGAAGACTTTGAATGATTTTGTGGGGACACACTCGTCTACAACTGTTTTTCTAAAGTCCATGATGTAGGTGCACATTGAACCTACATGGTGTAGGTGTATTTATTCAGATCCATAGATGAGTCCTTGAAAATGGCCCCGTCCACTTGAAGGAATTCCATATAGCAATAGCCCCACATCTGCCTCTCTCGACCACCTCTTTGTTGTCCTAAACTCTGGAAATTATATCCAGCTCCTTGATTTGCCTCCCTCATAGCTTGTGATATCTTGATATTGTCTTTCAGTGAATAATGTGTAAAGGTATCCCGGGCCCTCTGAATGTACACACCTTGCAAACTCCCATCATTTGCAGGAAAGCTACTATTAAACTAGTTAGGATGAAGTTGTATTTTCTTCAGTTCATTCCCTTCAAAAACAAGTATTCCATTGGATACTACAGTGGGGGGTGGGGATAGAATGACCTATCAGTGCACAGCAGCAGCAGCCAGGCCAATGGCAGTACGGCTGGCTCTGAGGCTCAGCAGTGAAGGGTAAAATCAGGTAGGGAGATAGTGATAGGAGACTCAATAATTCAGGAACGAACAAGAGATTTGGTGGCTGTTAAAAAGACACAGAATGGTGTGTTGCCTCCCAAGTGCAAGGATTAAGGATATCTCAGATCAGCTGCAGGAGAGGTAGGGTAACCAGACAAAGGTCGTGGTGCACGTTGATGCCAATGACATTGGTAAAAATGGGGAGGCAATTTTGCACATTGAGTATAGGGTGTTAGGGAATCCATTCTTTATTCCACAGTTTAACAAAAAATTCCTTGGCAGATGAGCCTTCCGTGTGTCATCAGAACATTCCTGTGACAATAGTCTGATGAACAATGTATGATTATTCTCTCACCCTTCAATACCTCCTTCCCTGTCATGTCTACATCAGTCGAATGCCAGAACATTCAGCTGCCAGTCCTGCCCCTCCTGTAACCATGACTCAATAATGGTTTCAATATCATATCCACACATGGATCCATTCTCTATGTGCATCAGCCTCACCTACAACTCTCCTTGTTTTCCAATAGATGCAACTCAGAATACTTATCCACCATGCTCAATCTTGCAGTTTCCATGTCTGCTTAAAAACAAGAAATTCCACAGATGCTGGAAATACAAAGCAATATCCACAGAATCTTTGCTTGTAGTCATTACACCTGTATTTTTTCCACAACCACATCATTGCTGTCCTGCCACTCTGGATACCATCCCTCTTAAACATTAGTTTGAATACTTCTGAGCAGGATTAGCAAACCTTCCTGAAAGGATATTGGTTCCTCTCCAGTTTGGGTGAAACTGTCCTATTTCCCGACATCCCACCTGACCTAGAATGGAGTTCAGTAATCCAAAAACTCTGAAACCCTCCCCCATGCACCATCCGCTAAGCCACGTGTTAAACTGCACTGTCCTTCTTATTTTTTGATTCACTAGCATGGATAGCTTTCTGTGATCTCCATCCTGGGGGTCCTGTCTTTTAACTTTGCAGTTTAGGCATCTGTTAGTCTTGTGAGACCATGGAGTTGCACCTTGGAAGGTTTCCAGGGTGCAGGCCTGGGCAGGTTTGTATGGGAGACTGGCAGTTGCCAAGCTGCAAGCCTTCCCCTCTCCAAGCCACCGATGTTGTTCAAGGGAAGGGCACCAGGACCCATGCAGCTTGGCACCGTCGTCATCGCAGAGCAATCTGTTGTTAAGTTCCTTGCTCACAGACACAACCACGCGGCCTCAGCTGAGGGTCAAACAAGTGACTTTCAGATCACTAGACCGATGCCTTATCCACTAGGCTTCGTGCCAACAGAAAAGAAAGTAAGTTTACCTTCAGTAAAGAAAGAAGTTAGAAGAACTTAAACTCGTAGAAGTTTATGAAATCATGAGGAATATAGTGGAGTTATAGCCTTTTCCCAGGATTGGAGAGTCCAAAACTAGAGGTCACTGATACAAGGTAATAGAGAAGCAATTTAAAAGAGCCCTAAAAGGTCATTTCTTTATGCAGAGGATAGTGAGCTGCCTAAGGAAGTGGTTGAGTTCGAGCATTTGTAATATTGAAGAGGTATTTGAAAGGGTACATGGAAGGAAAGGTGTTAAAGGACTATAAGTCAAATGCAGCAGCTGGAACTAGCAGGGAGGATGTGGTCAGCATGGACCATTCGGGCCAAAGGGCCTACATCCATACTCCGTTACTCAATGGTTCTATGAAATAAAAATATAAAATGCTTATAATACTCAAATGGACAGATGGCATCTCTGTAAAAAGAAACAGAGTTAAGGGAAGTCAAAGACAGCATAAAAGCAAAAGAGAGGGCAGGAAGTATCATAGAACCATAGAACACTACAACACAGTACAGGCCCTTCAGCCCTCCATGTTGTGCCGACCCATATAATCCTTTAAAAAAAAGTACTAAATCCACACTACCCCATAACCCTTCATTTTTCTTTCATCCATGTTCCTGTCCAAGAGGCTCGTAAATACCCCTAATGTTTTAGCCTCCACCACCAGCTCTGGCAAGTCATTCCAGGCACTCACAACCCTCTGTGTAAAAAACTTACCCCTGATGTCTTCCCTAAACTTCCCTCCCTTTATTTTGTACATATGCCCTCTGGTGTTTGCTATTGGTGCCCTGGGAAACAGGTGCTGACTATCCACCCTATCTATGCCTTTCATAATCTTGTAGTCCTCTATCAAGTCACCTCTCATTCTTCTGTGCTCTAAAGAGAAAAGTCCCAGCTCTGCTAACCTTACTTCATATGACTTGTTCTCCAAAGCAGGCAACATCCTGGTAAATGTCCTCTGCACCCTCTCCATCGCTTCCACATCCTTCCTATAATGAGGTGACCAGAATTGAACATAATACTCTAAGTGCGGTCTCACCAGAGATTTGTAGAGTTGCAACATGACCACTCTACTCTTGAACTCAATCCCCCTGTTAATAAAGCCTGGCATCTCATAGGTCTTCTTAACTACCCTATCAACCTGCGCAGTGACCTTGAGGGATGTATGGACTGGAACCCCAAGGTCCCTTTGTTCATCCACACTCTTAAGTAACTGACCATTAATCCTCTACTCAGTTTTCTGGTTTGTCCTTCCAAAACGCATCACCTCACACTTGTCCAGATTGAACTCCATTTGCCATTTTTCTGCCCAACTCTGCAGCCTGTCTATATCCTCCTGTAACATTCGACAACCTGCAGCTCCATCCACAACTCCTCCAATCTTCATGTCATCCGCAAACTTACTCACCCATCCTTCGGCCTCTACATCCAGGTCATTTATAAAAATCACAGATTTTTCTTGGAGAAGACAATAAAAATAAGGCTGAAAGAGAAAACTGATCAGATATGTTTAAATGGCTGAGCTAACTCACAGAAACATAGAAAACCTACAGCCCAATATAGGCCTTTCAGTACACAATGCTGTGCCAAACATGTACTTACTTTAGAAATTACCTAGGGTTACTCATAGCCCTCTATTTTTCTAAGTTACATGTACCCATCCAGGAGCCCGTTAAAAGACCCTTTCATCTCTGCCTCCACCACCATTGCCGGCAGCCCATTCCACACACTCACCACCCTCTGCGTAAAAAACTTACCCTTTATATCTCCTCTGTACATACTTCGAAGCACCTTAAAACTGTGCCTTATCATGTAAGGCATTTCAGCTCTAGGAAAATGCCTCTGACTATCCACACGATCAATGCCTCACCTCATCTTGTACACCTCTATCAGGTCACCTCTCACCCTCCGTTGCTCCAAGGAGAAAAGCCCAAGTTCAGTCAACCTATTGTCATAAGGCATGCTCCCCAATCCAGGCAACATCCTTGTAAATCTCCTCTGAACCCTTTCTATGGTTTCCACATCCTTCCTGTAGTCAGGTGACCAGAACTGAGCTCAGTACTCCAAGTGGGGTCACACCAGGGTCCTATATAGCTGCAACATTACCCCTCAGCTCTTAAACTCAGTCCCACAGTTGATGAAGGCCAATGCACCGTAAGCTTTCTTGACCAGAGAGTCAATCTGCATAGCAGCTTTGAGTGTCTTATGGACTCGAACCCCAAGATCCCTCTGATCCTCCACACTGCCAAGAGTCTTACCATTAATACTATATTCTGCCATCATATTTGACCTACCAAAATGAACCACCTCACACTTTTCTGGGTTTAACACCATCTGCCACTTCTCAGCCCAGTTTTGCATCCTATCAATGCTCGGCTGTAAACTCTGAGAGGCCTCCACACTATCCACAACACCCCCAACATTTGTGTCATCAGCAAATTTACTAACCCATTCCTCCACTTCCCTTCCAAGTCATTTGTAAAACATCACAAAGACTGGAGGTCCCAGAACAGATCCCTGAGGCACGCCATTGGACACTGACCTTCATGCAGAATATGACCCATTTACAACCACTCTTTGCCTTCTGTGGTCAAACCAATTCTGGATCCACAAAGCGATGTTCCCTTGGATACCATGCCTCCTTACCATCTCTATGAGCCTTGCATGGGGTACCTTATCAAATTCCTTGCTGAAATCCATATACACTACATCTACTGCTCTTCCTTCATCAATGTGTTTAGTCACATCCTCAAAAAATGCAGTCAGGCTCGTAAGGCACAACCTGCCTTTCACAAAGTCATGCTGACAATTCCTAATCATATTAGCCTCTCCAAATGATCATAAATCCTGCCTCTCAGGATCTTCTCTATCAAATTACCAACCACTAAAGTAAGACTCACTGGTCTATAATTTCCTGGGCTATCCCTACTCCCTTTCTTGAATAAGGGAACAATATCTGCAACACTCCAACCCGCCGGAATCTCTCCTGTTCTCATTGACGATGAAAAGATCATCGCCAGAGGCTCAGCAATCTCCTCCTTCGCCTCCCACAGTATCCTGGGGTAGATCCCGTCCAGTTCCGGTGACTTATCCAAATGAATGCTTTCCAAAAGCTCCAGAACATCCTCTTCCTTAATATTTACATGCTCAAGCTTTTCAGTCCACTGAATCACAACAATCACCAAGATCCTTTTGCATAGTGAATACAGAAGCAAAGTATTCATTAAATACCTCTGCTATCTCCTCTGGTTCCACACACACTTTTCCACTGTCACACTTGATTGGTCCTACTCTCTCACATCTTATCCTCTTGTTCTTCACATATTTGTAGAATGCCTTGGGGTTTTCCTTAATCCTGTCCACCAAGGCCTTCTCCTGGCCCATCCTGGCTCTGCTAATTTCATATTTAAGCTCCTTCCTGCTAGCCTTATAACCTTCTAGATCTCTATCATACTTAGTTTTTTGAATATTTTGTAAGCTCATCTTTTATTCTTGACTAGGTTTACAACAGCCTTTGTACACCACAATTCCTGTACCCTACCAGACATTCCGTCTCTTTGAAATGTATCTATGCAGAACCCCACAAAAATATCTGCTGAACATTTGCAACATTTCTTTCGTACATTTCCCTAAGAGCATCTGTTTTCAATTTATTCTTCCAAGTTCCTGCCTGGTAACCTCTTATTTCCCCTTACTCCATTTAAACACTTTCCTAACTTGTCTGCTACTATCCCTCTCCAGTGCTATAGGAAAGGAGATAGAATTGTAATCACTATCTCCAAAAAGCTCTCCCACTGAGGGATCTAACACCTGAACAGGTTAATTTCCCAATACCAAATCCAGTACAGCCTCTCCTCTTGTAGGCTTATCTACATATTGTGTCATAAAAGCTTCCCAAACACAACTAACATATTCTACCCCATCTAAAACCCTCGCTCTAGGGAGATGCAAATCTATATTTTGGAAATTAAAGTCTCCCACAACAACCCTGATATCAAGAACCCTGATATTAACACATCTTTCCAGAATCTGTCTCTCTATCTGCACCTCAATATCCCTGTTACTATTGGGCGGTATATAAAAAACACCCAGTAGAGTTATTGACCCCTTTCTGTTCCTAACTTCCACCCACAGAGAGTCTGTAAACAATTCCTCCAAAACTTCCTCCTTTTCTGCAGCCGTGATCAATAGTGCCACGCCCCCACCTCTTTTGCCTCCCTCCCTGTCCTTTGTCAAACATCGAAAGCCTGGTACCTGAAGTAACTATTTCTGCCCTTGAGCCATCCAAGTCTTTGTAATGGCCACAACATCATAGCTCCAAGTACTGATCCACGCTCAAAGCTCATCCACTTTGTTCATAATACTCCTTGCATTAAAATAGACACATCTCAAACCACCGGTCTGAGCATGTCCCTTCTCTATCACCTGATTATCCTCCCTCTTGTACTAACTCCAAACTTTCACTATTTGTCAGCCAACCACCTCTTCCTCCATCACTTCAGTTCTTTTCCCACCCCTCAGCAAGTCTACCTTAAACTCTTCACAACAGCTTTTGCAAACCTCCCCGCCAAGATATTGGTCCTCCTGGGATTCAAGTGCAATCCGTCCTTTTGTACATGTCATACCTGCCCCAAAAGAGGTCCCAATAATCCAGAAATCTTAATCCCTGCCCTCTGCTCCAATTCCTCAGCCACGCATTTATCATCCACCTCATTCTATTCCTATACTCTCTGTCATGTGGCACAGGCAGTAATCCTGAGATTACTACCTTTGAGGTCCTGCTTATCAACTTCTTTCCTAACTCCCTGTAGTCTGTTTTCAGGACATCCTCCCTTTTCCTACCTATGTCGTTGGTACCAATATGTACCACAACCTCTGGCTGTTCTCCTTCCCACTTCAGGATATCGTGGACACGTTCAGAAGCATCTCGGACCCTGGCACCTGGGAGGCAAACTACCTCCGTGTTTCTTTCTTGCTTCCACAGAATCGCCTGTCTGACCCCCCTAACTATAGAGTCCCCTATCACTGCTGCCATCCTCTTCCTTTCCCTACCCGTCTGAGCCACAGGGCCAGAAACTGAGCCAGAGGCACAGCCACTGTTGCTTCCCCCAAGTAGGCTGTCTCCCCCACCATATTCTACACAGAAAACATACCTGTCCTCGACCCGTACTCGCCGAAGACCCATTGAGCCAAAGCCTTCCCACTCTGTCGCCCGCTCCTCTCACTCCCGCTCTATAAAGCTGACTTCTTTTAAACTCTTCTCGCTGTTCTCACTGGCTGACTCAATGGATCGAATGGCCTAATTCTGCTCCTACGTCTTATCTTCTTACGGCTGGGAGAGCGATTGCAATCGGAAAATGTACAGAGGAACTTTTTAATCGATTAACCTAACCTGCGCTAAAGGAGTTATCAGAAGGAGAAATAGTGAAGAATGAGTTGATGTAAGGAGAAGGTTTGCGGGAGGTTTGTAACTAGTGCTGGGTTAGTTATGGCATTTGGATGTTTACAAAAAGAGTGTCCTGGGCATTCAATAAAGGACGTGCACTGCCTAGGCACCATGGTAGCCTAGCGATTAGCGCGACTCTATGACAACACCGGGTTAATAGATTTTGTCAGGTGTGGCTGGGCCTACCTCGCCGTGTATCGCTAAATAAACAAACAAATATCAAGGTGCCCAACGCAAGCCAATGTAAGCGAATATCTACTGACAGGTTCTGCCCAGTTGGAATCATTAAAACCACGTTAATAGGGAAAGATGAAGAGATTCACAGACATGTTGCAGATGGCATTCGGTTCATCAAACATCCCACCCAACGGAACGTACAGAGTACACATTCGTAGCGACAGGAGGCACCAGATTAGACAAAGTGAAGGCCAAGATGATGAAACCAGGGGTGTCTGGGTGAATTATCTCCATGGACTCCTGCCGTCTGAAGGCGCCGAGCAAGACCCCTCCCCACCGCTCACCGAAGCCACTTGCTCCAACTGTGGTGTTGGACGGGAAATTTCGGGAATTTCACAAAACAGCGATAAAGGGAGGATAAATATTTTAAATATGTTGACATATGATTGAAAAGTCATCTGGCAGGAGATGATTAATTTGGGGAAAGTTTTGGGACGGAACGGGACCGTATCGGTTAGTGTAACGCTATTATAGCAGCAGCGACCCAGGTTAACTTCCGCCGTTGTTCTGAAAGGGATTTGTACGTTGTTCCTGTGACCGCGTGGGTTTCCTCCGGCTGCTCCGGTTTCCTCCCACGTTTAAAACAAGTACGGGTTAGTAAACGCCCAAAGCAACACACACAAAATGCTGGAGGAACTCAGCAGGCCAAGCAGAGTTTCCGGAAAAGTGTAAATAGTCGGCGTTTCGGGCCAAAACCCTTTCCAAGACTGGAAAGGAAGGGGGAAGTCTGCGTGCAAAGTCCTTCAGAATCTGAAAATTTCTCCTGTTTGCGGGTTAGTAGGTTAATTGATCACATAGATGTAATTGGATGGCCCGGGCTTGTTGGCTCCGAAAGACCTGTTATCGTGACGTATTTCTTCATGTTAAGCGACTTTCTTCAAGCGTATTTCTTCAAGTTCGAACCCCCCAAAAAACTCGTCTAATGAACTGCTGTGGAATTCTACCAAAATCATGCAGAGGACGTAATACTGTGTCGTTTTCAAATGGGGTTGGAAGGCGTGGTCTGTGACACGTTAACAGAAAGTGGAACGTGAAGCGTGGTGTTATTTATAACTAGCCAGGCCACGTCTAAATCTGTGTCACATTCAGTCACAACTCGACAAACAACATGCGGCTGGGTTGCGTGGCTTTTGTGATACTTTTTCTCCGTTAGTTGATTGATTTTCATCCACTTACACTCTGTTTGTTTCAGGCTTTGAAACGCGTTATGACTTTGATTTCTGTTTCCACAGGCAGATGTCTCGGTGCTGAATTGATACAGTCTCCGATGTCCATCACCCGAAATGAGGGCAAAATTGCTAAAATGACCTGTGATCTGGGCACAGCGAACACGGAGTATATCCACTGGTATCGGCAGTCTGATGGGCAACGCCCGGTCAGGATCGTTTATTACAATAACGTGGGCACCGTACGCGACGATGGATTTGATGACAGATTTACAGCGAGGAATGATAGACAAAACCAGTATTCTCTAATTGTGACCTCTCTCAAGAAAGAGGATTCCGGCACCTATTACTGTGCCTATTGGGACCCACAGAGTTAAACTGCAACCGGTGCCGCTGATAGAAACTCTTCCTCAGCGTAGAGGTCGCACGAATCATTTCCGACCCAGCGAATTCACAGTTTATGCCATAAATTCCATCACCTTTCTTCGGATAAGAACTCTATCCAGTTCTATGAAAGTGACCCGATTTGCGTCATCGACAGTTTATACATTTCCATCCGTGGCTCGAGAACAGGAAGAATAACTTCCCAGGGTACGAGAGCCCAGTCTAGAGGGGATAGTTTTAAAGTGAGAGGGGAAAGATCTATAAGAGACCTGTGTGGTATGTTTTTCAGGGAAAGGGGGGTGGGTACAGGCAACAAGCTGCCAGAGGAAGAGTTAGAGGCAGGAACCGTCCAGAGATTTAAAAGTCAATTGGGCATCTACATGGATAAGAAAGGTTCCGAGAAATACGGGGTTAGATGCATGTAAACAGGACTGGTTTACGTGGGTAACTTGCTCCGTAAGGACGAGTTGTGCCGAAGGGCCTGATTCTGTGCTGTAGATCTCAACGGCTCTTAGAATTAGTTCAAATCTCTGCACGGTCGCCACTCACGCTCCTTTATTCCGTGGAAAACATTCCCAGCCAATAGAACCATAGAACACTACAGCACAGTACAGGCCTTCAGCCCTCCATGTTGTGCCGACCCATATAACCTTTTTAAAAAATTACTAAACCCACACTACCCCATAATTCTTCATTTTTCTTTCATCCATGTGCCCGTCCATGACGCTCGTAAATACCCCTAATGTTTTAGCCTCCACCACCATCCCCGGCAAGTCATTCCAGGCACTCACAACCCTCTGTGTAAAAAGACTTACCCCTGATGTCTCCCCTAAACTTCCCTCCCTTAATTTTGTACATATGTGTTTGCTATTGGTGCCCTGGGAAACAGGTACTGACTATCCAACCTATCTATGCCTCTCATAATCTTGTAGACTTCTATCAAGTCCCCTCTCATTCTTCTATGCTCTAAAGAGAAAAGTCCAAGCTCTGCTCACCTTGCTTCATATGACTTATTCTTCAAACCAGGCACCATCCTGGTAAATCTCCTCTGCACCCTCATAGCTTCCACATCCTTCCTATAATGAGGTGACCAGAACTGAACACAAAATTCTAAGTGCGGTCTCACCAGAGATTTGTAGAGTTGCAATATGACCTCTCTACTCTTGAACTCAATCCACCTGTTAATGAAGCCTGGCATCCCATAGGCTTTCTTGACTGCCCTATCAACCTGTGCAGCGACCTTAAGGGATGTATGGATTTGAACACCAAGGTCCGACCGCGTAAACTAAAATCCTCCAATCCCTGAAACATACCTTCTGCATCCTTTCTAGTTCAATCACAAACAAATATTTAAGCAATAAATCCTGTGAGAATGAGGCTTAAAACTTTGAAAGTGACTCCATATGTTGTGGGAACATTTCAGTGATGGGGCAAGTGAAGTCATACCTTTTGGTACAAGAGCCTGATTGTGGAGGAGTAATACCTGTTCCTGAACCTGGTGGTTTGAGTTCTGTAGATCTTGTACGTGCTTCCTGATGGGAGCAGTGAGAGGAGAGCATGATCTGCAATGTGGAGGGGGGCGGGGTGGGTGTTGTTTCTGATGAAAGTGTCATGGTCCGGTCTAAAGTCCGCATTCCGGTTCACGTTCCAGTCCACGGACTCCGGACTCCAGGTCCTCCGACTGTCCCTTGTTTCGGTTGGACTCAAACATTTGCACTTGATGCTCATCTTGTTGGCTGGGAATATAAGTGGCTCTGGGATTGAGTGTAGTTGGGGGGTCGTCTTGTCAGTCTCCCATTGGAGCAACCCACTGGTGGAAGGCTAGTGCATTCATTGAGTTATGGATCTGGCTGTTCTGTAGCCCGCCGGGTTTACCGGCCGCCTCGAGTCTTGAGGCCACCCTAGACCGAGTTCCCTTCCTGTCCTTGGCCTCCGTCGGGTAAGCCAGGCCGTTTGCCATTTCCCTGTGGTTGGTTCTGTCCCTTCCTGTTCCTTGCCTCCATCGTGTTGTGTCCCACGTCCTGCCTAGGAGTCCAGCTCCAAGAACCCCAAGCCCCCAGCCCCAAGCTCCAAGAACCCCAAGCCCCCAAGACTCTAAGAACTCCAAGCCTCCAACTCCTAGAACCCAGGCTTTGTCACGTCTTCACCTGGTTTGGGGGTCCAAGCCCGAGTCAAGGCCCAGGCTCTGGCTCCGTGTCCAGTCTCCAGCTCAGAGTCCACCCCAGGCTCCTTGCTCCCAGTCCCTCATCCCGGTCCTGCTTCCCCAGCCCAGTCTGCGTCCTGCCCTGTACTTTGGTTTTGTCCCATCCTGTTCCTTGTACTTCAGTGTCTGCGTCCTGCATTTGGGTCCAGTCTCAACTGGACTTATGACAGTCCTGTCACTTATGACAGAAAGAAGTTACTTTCCTTAAAACATCACTTCTTAAAACATTTCCTCACTGTGGATTTAAGTGATACTGGACTTTAGTCATTGAGGCAGGTTACCATGTTCTTCTTAGGCCCCAGAATAAGTGAAGTCTGATTGAAGCAGATGGGTACATCAGCCAAAGTGAGAGGTTAAACTTCAGTGAACAGTCCAGCCAGTTGATTAGCACTGGTCTTTAGTTCTTGGCCAGGTATCATCTCTCGGCTGGATGATTTTCATGGGTTCATCGTCCTGAAGGCTGCCTGCACATCAGCCTCAGAGACTAAAATCACTCGATCATCTGGTGCTGTGGGTGTTTGTGTTGGTTCCTCCATGTTTTGATGGTCAAAGCAAGCACAGAAGGCATTGTGTTCATCTGGAAGTGAGCCCTGTTGTCACCTATGTCACTTGATTTTACTTTATAAGAAATGATAGCATTAAAGCGCTGCCATAACTATTGAGTATCCTTCGTTGATTCAGGTTTAGTCTGGCAATGCCATGTTGCCCATAAGGAGGCTTTCCAGAGAATGTACCAGGACCTCTTGTAACTTTCTTGGTCACCACACGTGAATGCCTCTGATCTGGCCCTCAGCTAATTGCTGATTTCATGATTCATACAAGGTTTCTGGCAGGAGAAGACTCTGAATGATTTTTTGAGGAGACACTCATCTACAACTGTTTTTCTAAAGTCCATGATGTAGGTGCACATTGAACCTACATGGTGTAGGTGTATTTATTCAGATCCATAGATGAGTCCCTGAAAATGGCCCCATCCACTCAAAGGAATCCCTTATAGCAATAGTCACTCATCTGCCTCCCTCAACCACTTCTTTGTTGTCCTAAACTCTGGAAATTATATCCAGCTCCTTGATTTGCCTCCCTCATAGCTTATTATATCTGCATATTGTCTTTCAGTGAATAATGTGCAAAGGTATCCCGGGCCCTCTGAACATACACACCTTGCAAACTCACATCATTTGCAGGAAAGCTGCTATTAAACTAGTTAGGATGAAGTCATATTTTCTTCCGTTCATTCCCTTCAGCAACGAGTATTTACATAGAAAGTGGCAAATGCTTGGAATGCACCTGCTGGTTGAGGTAGATAAGCACCTGGATGTAAAAATAAATGGAGCAGGGAAGGGTTTCATTGATTATGAAGAATGTTTATACAGTGCGGCTGAAGAACTTGTACTTTACTGTACTGCTCTATGTTCTAAGTTTGCAAGGTGGAAATGCAGGCAAAGACCAAATTCCCACCTGGCAGATGTCTGCATCCCCACTGGAGCCAGCAAATCCATGCCAGCGGTCTCCGAAACACTAATTTATATGAACATATATAAATCACAAGCTGAGGGGACCTGTACTGAGGCATTCACTGGATTAATTTCACCCCTTCTAGTGAATTAGGTACTGATTAGCTTGAGCACTTTTCTCATGAAATTGCCTGTCTTCTTAACAAAGAGAACAGGAGTTTTTCTATAACCTGGCTGACAATTCATTGAGTTACTCGGTGTGCGTTATAGAGTTAGATGTTCGTCTCTCATTATGACTTGCTTGGACAACACCTAACTGTCAAAAAGTGTAATGTGAACCATTAATGAAGCCAGGCAAGAATGTGCTGAGGGATATATTTAAGATCTGGGGGTAAGGTATCCACAGAACTAAAATAGCAGAGAAAGAGACTATACAACACACCAGGTTAGTGCTAACTTATTGGTTATCCAATACTCCTCTTTCTCAGTCCTGCAAATGTCTTGGAGGTTTTCTTGGGAATGGAGAATACCTTAATATGAATAAATTGTAGAAAAAAATATTTTGTTGAGGCACATGTACCCTATGAATTGTTTAAACTGGAATTGTTGGGAGTGGGAACTGAACTGAAGAGACGAGGAAAGAGAAGGTTAGCTCACAGATAGAGAAATCTTGTAGACAATGTGAGAGGGAGGATAGGCAGGTGATAGAGAAGGGATGCGCTCAGACTGAAGGTTTGAGATGTGTCCATTTTAACCATGTAGTATTGTGAACAAAGCAGATGAGCTTAGAGCATGTATCATTACTTGGAGATATGATGTGGTGGTGTGCAGAGATGGCTGCAGAAAAGGTGGACACCATGGAGGGATTGTCTACGGAGACTCTTGTGGGTGGAGGTTAGGAACAGGAAGGGGTCAATAACTTTACTGGGTGATTTTTATAGGCCACTCAATCGCAACAGGGATATCGAGGAGCAGATAGGGAAACAGATCTTGGAAAGATGTAATAATAGCAGGGTTGTCATAATGGGAGATTTTAATTTCCCTAGAGCAAGGGGTTTAGATGGGGTGGAGTTTGTTCGGTGTATTCAGGAAGGTTTCTTGACACAATATGTAGATTAGCCTACAAGAGAAGAGACTGTATGTGATTTGGTATTGGGAAATGAACCTGGTCAGGTGTCAGATCTCTAAGTGGGAGAGAATTTTGGAGATAGTGATCATAATTCTGTCACCTTTACAATAGCATTGGAAAGAGATAGGAACAGACAAGTTAGAAAAGTGTTTAATTGGAGTAAGGGGAATTATTAGGCTATCGGGTAGGAAATTGGAGGCTTAAATTGGAAACAGATGTTTTCAGGGAAATGTACGGAAGAAATGTGACAAATATTCAGAAGATATTTGTGTGCAGTTCTTCATAGGTACGTTCTAATCAGACAGGGAAGTTATGGTAGGGTACAGGAAGCGTGGTGTACAAAGGCTGTAATAAATTGAGTCAAGAAGAAAAGAAAAGCTTACAAAAGGTTCAGAGAGCTAGGTAATGTTAGAGATCTAGAAGAATCAAAGGCTAATAGGAAGGAGTTTAAGAGGGAAATTAGGAGAGCCAGAAGGGGCCATGAGAAGGCCTCAGGCAGGATTAAAGAAAACCCCAAGGCATTCTACAAGTATATGAAGATCAAGAGGATAAGACTTCCAAGAATAGAACCTATCAAGTTTAACAATGGGAAAGTGTTATGGAACCGGAGGAAATAGCAAAGGTACTTAATGGATACTTCAGTATTCACTATGGACAAGGATCTTGGTGATTGTAGTGATGACGTTCAGCAGACTGAAAAGCTTTAGCATGTAGATATTAAGAATGAGGATTTGCTGCAGCTTTTGGAAAGCAACAAGTTGTATAAATTGCCAAAACCAGATGAGATGTACCCCAGGCTATTGTGGGAGGCAAGGGAGGAGATTGCTGAGCCTCTGCCTATGATCTTTGCATCATCAATGAGGATGGAAGAGGTTCCGGAGGATTGAAGGGTTGCGAATGTTGTTCCTTTATTGAAGAAAGGGAACTTATCCCAGGATAAGCCCAGGAAATTATCGACCAGTGAGTCTTACCTCAGTGGTTGGTAAGTTGATGGAGAAGATCTTGAGAGGCAGGATTTATGAACATTTGAAGAGGTATAATATGATTAGGAGTAGTTAGCATGGCTTTGTCAAGGGCACATCATGCCTTACGAGCCTGATTGAATTTTTTGGGGATGTGACTAAACACATTGATGAAGGAAGAGCAGTAGATGTAGTGTACATGGATTTCAGCAAGGCATTTGATAAGTGACCCCAAGCAAGGCTTATTGAGGAAGTAAAGAGGCATGGGATCCAAAGGGACATTGCTTTGTGGATCCAGAACTGGCTTTCCCACAGAAGGCAAAGAGTGGTTGTAGGCGGGTCATATCCGGCATGGAAGTCGGTCACCAGCGGGGTGTCTCAGGGATCTTTTCTGGGACCTCTTTGTGATTATTATAAATGACCTGGATGAGGAAATGGAGGGATGGGTTAGTGAGTTTGCTGTTGACACAAAGCTTGGGGGCAGGGTGTGTGGTGGATAGTGTGGAGGGCTGTCAGATGTTACAGCGGGACATTGGTAGGATGCAAACCAGGGCTGAGAAGTGGCAGACGGAGTTCAGCCCAGATAAGTGTGAAGTGGTTCATTTTGGTGGGTCATATATAGAACATAGAACAATACAGCACATTACAGGCCCTTTGGCCCACAATGTTGTGCCAACCCTTAAACCCTGCCTCCCATATATCCCTCAACCTTAAATTCCTCCACATACCTGTCTAGTAGTCTCTTAAATTTCACTAGTGTAGCTGCCTCCACCACTGACTCAGGCAGTGCATTCCATGCACCAACCACTGTCTGAGTAAAAACACTTCCTCTAATATCCTCCTTAAACTTTCCACCCCTTAACTTAAAGCCATGTCATCTTGTATTGAGCAGTGGGGCCCTGGGAAAGAAGTGCTGGTTGTCCACTCTATCTATTCCTCTTAATATATTGTATATCTCTATCATGTCTCCTCTCATCCTCATTCTCTTCAAACAGTAAAGTCCTAGCTCCCCTAATCTCTGATCATAATCCATACTCTCTAAACCAGGCAGCATCCTGGTAAATCTCCTCTGTTCCCTTTTCCAATGCTTCCACATCCTTCCTAGAGTGAGACGACCAGAATTGGACACAGTACTCCAAGTGTGGCCTAACCAGAGTTTTATAGAGCTGCATCATTACCCCGCGACTCTTAAACTCTTTCCCTCGACTTATGAAAGCTAACACTCCATAAGCTTTCTTAACTACCCTATCTACTTGTGAGGCAACTTTCAGGGATGTGTGGACATGTGTGGACAGATCCCTCTGCTCCTTCAAACTCCCAAGTAACCTGCTATGATGGCAGAATATAGTATTAATGGTAAGACTCTTGGCAATGTGGAGGATCAGACGGATATAGGGGCCAAGTCCATAGGACGTTCAAAGCAGCTGTGCAGGTTGTCTCTGTGGTTAAGAAGGCTTATGGTGTATTGGCCTTCATTAATCGTGGAATTGAATTTAGAAGCCGAGAGGTAATGTTGCAGCTATATAGGACCCTGGTCAGACCCCACTTGGAGTACTGTGCTCAGTTCTGGTCATCTCACTACAGGAAGGATGTGGAAGCCATAGAAAGGGTGCAGAGGTGATTTACCAGGATGTTGCCTGGATTGTGGAGCATGCCTTATGAGAATAGGTTGAGTGAACTCGGCCTTTTCTCCTTGGAGCGAAGGAGGATGAGAGATAACTTGATAGAGGTGTATAAGATGATGAGAGGCATTGATAGTGTGGATAGTCAGAGGCTTTTCCCCAGGGCTGAAATGGTTGCCACAAGAAGACACAGATTTAAGGTGCTGGGGGTAGGTACACAGGAGATGTCGGGGTAAGTTTTTTACTCAGAGTGGTGAGTGCATGGAATGGCCTGCTGGCAACGGTGGCGGAGGTGGATACAATAGGGGCTTTTAAGAGACTTTTAGATAGGTGCATGGAGCTTAATGAAGTAGAAGGCTATAGGTAAGCCTAGTAATTTCTAAGGTAGGGACATGTTCGGCACAACTTTGTGGGCCAAAGGGACTGTATTGTGCTGTAGGTTTTCTATGTTTCTATGATTCTATGAAATAAAAACATAAAATGCTGAAAATACTCAAATAATCAGATGGCATCTGTGTAAAGAGAAACAGAGTTAAGGGAAGTCAAAGATAGCATAAAAGAAAAAGAGAGGGCAGGAAGTCTGAAGAAGGATGGGGAGAGATTAGGAGAATTAACAAAAAAGTGGCAGATGGGACAGAGTGTAGGGAAGAGTATGGTGATACACTTTGGTAGAAGGAATAAAGGCACACAGAGAGAGAGAGTGCAGAAACCAAACGTGCAAGAAGACTTGAGAGTTCTGCTGCAGGATTCCCTAAAGGCTAACTAGCTGTTTGAGTCCGTAGTGAAGAAGGGAAATGATAGCGATCATTGCTATCATCCAGACTATAATCAGAATAGAATGAGAATCAGGTTTAGTATACTGGCATAGGTCGTGAAACTTGTTACTTTGCAGCTGAAGTAGAGTGCATTTTATATTGAAAACTATAAATTACAATTATATATTAAATTTAAAAAGTAGAGGAAAAGAGCAAAGAAAGAAAAAATACTGAGGTAGTACATGTGAATTCATTGTCCATTCAGAAATCTGATAAAAGCAAAAATGTAATGTTGAGTCTTTATAAGACATTGGTTAGACTATATATGGAGTATAGTGAGCAATTTTGGGCTCCATATCTGAGAAACAATGTCCTGTCATTAGAGAGGGTCCAGAGGAGGTTTAAGAGAATGGTCCAAGGAATGGAAGGGTTATCACATAAGGAACATTCAATGGTTCTGGCCTGTTCTCGCTGGAGCTTAGAAGACTGAGGGACATCTCTCTGAAACCTACTGAATATTTAACGGCCTGGACGATGATACGATTTTTCAAATAGTGGGAGAGTCCAGGACTAAAGGACACAGACTTTTAATAGGACATTTCTTCAAAACAGAGACCAGGAGGAATTTCAATGAATCTGTAAAATTCATTGCCATAAACGGCTATGGAGGCCAAGTTATTGAATTTATTAAAACGACGAGGCTGATAGGTACCTGATGGTGTCAAAGGTTACGCGGAGAAGACAAATAAATGGGACTGAGAGGGAAAACGAAACAGATGTGATTCAATGGCCGAGCTGACTCAATGGATCGAATGGCCTAATCCTGCTCCTATGTCTTACCGTCTTACGGCTGGGAGAGCGATTGCAGTCGGAGAATGTACAGAGGCAGCTTCTTAATCGATTAACCTAAACTGCCCTGAAGGGGTTATCAGAAAAAATATATATTTACGAATGAGTTGATTTTAACGGGAACGTTTGCGGGAGAGGTTTGCAACTAGTTTTGGGTTACTAATGGAACTTGGATGTTTACAGAAAGAGGGTCCTGGACTTTCAATAAAGGACGTGCACTGCCTGGACACCACGGTAACCTCGCGAAAACCGCGACTCTACTAAAACTCCGGGTTGTAAATTGCTCCATGATTAGGTTAGGGTTAATAAGATTTGTCGCGAGTGGATAGGCCTACACAGCGGTCTATCGCTAAATAAACAAATAGATACTGTGCTTTCCAATTTCCAACGGAAGCCAATGTAAGCGAATATCTACTGACAGGTTCTGCCCAGTTGGAATCATTAAAACCACGTTAATAGGGAAAGATGAAGAATTCACAGACATGCTGCAGATGGCATTCGGTTCATCAAACATCCCACCCAACTGAACGTACAGGGAATACGGTAGCTGTGACCGGGGCGAATGCGAGACAGTTCCAGGGTCGGCACTTTAAGTGCGTTTGTGGGGAGGATATCGCTCTCCTTGCTCTGTCACAGAATCCGGAGACAAAAGATTAGACAAAGTGAAGTCCAAAATGATGAAACCAGAGTTGTCTGGGTGAATTATTAGCATGTACTCCTGCCGCCTGAAGGCGCCGAGCAACACCCCTCCCTACCACTCACTGAAGACATTTGCTCCAACTGTGGTGTTAGGGGGGAATTTGTACGTTGTTCCTGTGACCGCGTGGGTTTCCTCCGGCTGCTCTTGTTTGCTCCCACGTTCAAAGCACGTACGGGTTAGCAGGCGCCCAAAGCAACACACACAAAATGCTGGAGAAACTCAGCAGGCCAAGCAGCGTTTATGGAAAAGAGTAAATAGTCGACGTTTCGGGCCGAAACCCTTTTTCAGGACTGGAAAGGAAGCAGAGAAGTCAGCGTGAGAAGTCCTACATCATCTGCAAAATTTCTCCTGTTTGCGGGTTAGTAGGTTAATGGATCACATGGATGTAATTGGATGACCCGGGCTTGTTGGCCCGAAAGGTCTGTTACTGTGACGTATTTCTTCATGTTAAGCGAGAGCAAGTTCGAACCCAAAAAACCGTCTAATGAACTGCTGTGCAATTCTACCAAAATCATGCAGAGGACGTAATACTGTGTCGTTTTCAAATGGGGTTGGAAGGCGTGGTCTGTGACACGTTAACAGAAAGTGGGACGTGAAGCGTGGTGTCATTTATAACTAGCCAGGCCACATCTAAATGTGTCAAATTCAGTCACAACTCGACAAACAACATGCGGCTGGGTTGCGTGGCTTTTGTGATACTTTTTCTCCGTTAGTTGATTGATTTTCATCCACTTACACTCGGTTTGTTTCAGTCTTTCAAACATGTTATGAATTTGATTTCTGTTTCCACAGGCAGATGTCTCGGTGCTGAATTGATACAGTCTCCGATGTCCATCACGCGAAATGTGGGCAAAACGGCGAGAATGACCTGTGATCTGGGCACAGCGAACACGGAGGATATCCACTGGTATCGGCAGCCAGATGGGCAACGCCCGGTCAGGATCCTTTATTACAATAACGGGGGCACCGTACGCGACGGTGGAATTGATGACAGATTTAAAGCGAGGAAAGATGGAGAAAAGCTGCATTCTCTAAGTGTGTACCATCTCAAGAAAGAGGATTCCGGCACCTATTACTGTGCCTATATAGACCCACAGAGTGAAACTGCAGCCGGTGCCTCTGACAAAATCTCTTCCTGAGCGTAGAGGTCGCACGAATCATTTCCGACTCAGCGAATTCGCAGCTTATGCCATAAATTCCATCACCTTTCTTCGGATAAAGAACTCTATCCAATTCTACGAAAGTTACCTGATCAGCCTCATCGACAGTTTATACATTTCCACCTGTCGCTCGAGAACAGGGAGTTGGGAGAATATTTCCCCAGGGTACGAGAGCCCAGACTAGAGGAGATAGTTTTAAAGTGAGAGGGGAAAGATCTATAAGAGACCTGTGTGGTATGTTTTTCAGGGAAAAGGTGATGGGTACAGGTAACAAGCTGCCAGAAGCAGAGTTAGAGGCAGGAACCATCCAGAGATTTTAAAGTCATTTTGGCATCGACATGGATAAGAAAGTTTCCGAGAAATACGGGTTAAATGCATGTAAACAGGACTTCTTTACGTGGGTAACTTGTTCGGTAAGGACGAGTTGGGCCGAAGGGCCTGATTTTGTGCTGTAGATCTCAATGGCTCTTAGAATTACTTCAAATCTCTGCACGGTCGCCACTCACGCTCCCTTATTCCGTGGAAAACAGTCCCAAGCATAGAAGGCATTGTGTTCATCTGGAAGTGAGCCCTGTTGTCACCTATGTCACTTGATTTTACTTTATTAGAAGTGATAGCATTCAAGCCCTGCCACAGCTGTTGAGTATTCTTCGTTGATTCAGGTTTAGTCTGGCAATGCCAGGTTGCCCATAAGGAGGCTTTCCAGAGAATGTACCAGGACCTCTTGTAACTTTATAGGTCACCACACGTGAATGCCTCTGATCTGGCCCTCAGCTAATTGCTGATTTCATGATTCATACAAGGCTTCTGGCGGGAGAAGACTCTGAATGATTTTTTGGGGACACACTCCTCTACAAATGTTTTTCTAAAGTCCATGATGTAGGTGCACATTGAACCTACATGGTGTAGTTGTATTTATTCAGATCCATAGATGTGTCCCTGAAAATGGCCCCGTCCACTCGAAGGAATCCCTTATAGCAATAGTCACACATCTGCCTCCCTCGACCACCTCTTTGTTGTCCTAAACTCTGGAAATTATATCCAGCTCCTTGATTTGCCTCCCTCATAGCTTGTGATATCTGCATATTGTCTTTCAGTGAATAATGTGCAAAGGTATCGCGGGACCTCTGAACGTACATACCTTGCAAACTCCCATCATATGCAGGAAAGCTTCATTTAAACTAGTTAGGATGAAGTCATATTTTCTACAGTTCATTCCCTTCTCAGCAACAAGTATTCCATTGGGTACTACAGTGGGGGGGTGGGGATAGAATAACCTATCAGTGCACAGCAGCAGCAGCCAGACCAATGGCAGTACGGCTGGCTCTGAGGCTCAGCAGTGAAGGGTAAAATCAGGTAGAGAGATAGTGATAGGAGATTCAATAATTCAGAAATGAACAAGAGATTTGGTGGCCGTTAAAAACACACAGAATGGTGTGCTGCCTCCCAAGTGCTAGGATTAAGGATATCTCCGAGCAGCTGCAGGAGAGGTAGGGTAACCAGACAAAGTCGTGGTGCACATTGATGCCAATGACATTGGTGAAAATGAAGAGACGATTTTGCACATTAAGTATGGGGTGTTAGGGAATCCATTCTTTATTCCACAGTTTAACGAAAAATTCCTTGGCAGATGAGCCTTCCGTGTGTCATCTGAGCATTCCTGTGACAATAGTCTGATGAATAATGTATGAGTACTCCCTCACCCTTCAATACCTTCTTCCCTGTCATGTCTAAATCAGTCAAATGCCAGAACATTCAGCTGCCAGTCCTGCCCCTCCTGTAACCATGTCTCAATAATAGTTTCAATATCATATCCACACATGGATCCATTCTCTATGTGCATCAGTCTCAACTACACTCTCCTTGTCTTCCAATAGATGCAACTCGGAATACTTATCCACCATGCTCAATCTTACAGTTTCCATGTCTGGTTAAAAACAAGAAATTTCACAGATGCTGGAAACATTCAATGGTTCTGTGAAATAAAAACATAAAATGCTTAAAATACTCAAATGGACAGATGGCATCTCTGTAAAAAAGAAACAGAGTTAAGGGAAGTCAAAGATAGCGTAAAAGCAAAAGAGAGGGCAGGAAGTCTGCAAAAGGACTAGGACAGATTAGGAGAATGGACAAAAAAGTGGCAGATGGAACATAGTGTAGGGAAGTGTATGGCCATGCACTTTGGTAGCGAGAATAAAGGCACAGACTGTCTCTAAACAGAGAGAGAATGCAGAAATCGAATATTCAAGAGGTTTCCCTAAATGCTAATTTGCTCTATGAGTCAATAGTGGAGGAGGGAAATGCAATGTTAGCAATCATTTCAAGAGGACTAGAGTATAATCAGAATAGAACGAGAATCAGGTTTGTATCATAGAACCATAGAACACTACAGCACAGTACAGGCCCTTCAGCCCAACATGTTGTGCTGACCCATATAATCCTTAAAAAACAGTACTAAATCCACACTTCCCCATAACCCTTCATTTTTCTTTCATCCATGTTCCTCTCCAAGAGGATCTTAAATACCCCTAATGTTTTAGCCTCCACCACCATCCCTGGCAAGTCATTCCAGGCTCTCACAACCCTCTGTGTAAACAACTTACCCCTGATGTCTTCCCTAAACTTTCCTCCCTTTATTTTGTACATATGCCCTCTGGTGTTTGCTATTGGTGCCTTGGGAAACAGGTACTGACTATCCAACCTATCTATGCCTCTCCTAATCTTGTAGACCTCTATCAAGTCGCCTCTCATTCTTCTATGTTCTAAAGAGAAAAGTCCCAGCTCTGCTAACCTTGCTTCATATGACTTGTTCTCCAAACCAGGCAACATCCTGGTAAATCTCCTCTGCACCCTCTCCATAGCTTCCATATCCTTCCTATAATGAGGTGACCAGAATTGAACACAATACTCTAAGTGAGGTCTCACCAGAGATTTGTAGAGTTGCAACATGACCTCTCTACTCTTGAACTCAATCCCCCTGTTAATGAAGCCTGGCATCTCATAGGTCTTCTTAACTACCCTATCAACCTGCGCAGTGACCTTGAGGGATGTATGGACTGGAACCCCAAGGTCCCTTTGTTCATCCACATTCTTAAGTAACTGACCATTAATCCTCTACTCAGTCTTCTGGTTTGTCCTTCCAAAATGCATCACCCCACACTTGTCCGGATTGAACTCCATCTGCCATTTTTCTGCCCAACTCTGCAGCCTGTCTATATCCTCCTGTGAACTTCAACAACCTGCAGCTCCATCCACAACTCCTCCAATCTTCGTGTCATCCGCAAACTTACTCACCCATCCTTCCGCCACTACATCCAGGTCATTTATAAAAATCACAGATTTTTCTTGGAGTAGACAATAAAAATAGGGCTGAAAGAGAAAACTGATCAGATATGTTTAAATGGCTGAGCTGACTCATAGAAACATAGAAAACCTACAGCCCAATACAGGCCTTTCAGCCCACAATGCGGTGCCAAACATGTACTTGCTTTGGAAATTAACTAGGGTTACTCATAGCCCTCTATTTTTCTGAGCTCCATGTACCCATCCAGGAGCCTGTTAAAAGACCCTTTCATCTCTGCCTCCACCACCATTGCCGGCAGCCCATTCCACGCACTCACCACCCTCTGCGCAAAAATCTTACTCCTTATATCTCCTCTGTACTTACTTCGAAGCGCCTTAAAACTGTGCCTTCTCATGTAAGGCACTTCAGCCCCGGGAAAATGCCTCTGACTATCCACACGATCAAAGCCTCGCCTCATCTTGTACACCTCTATCAGGTCACCTCTCATCCTTTGTCACTCCAAGGAGAAAAGCCCAAGTTCACTCAACCTATTGTCATAAGGCATGCTCTCCCATCCATGCAACATCCTTGTAAATCACCTCTGTACCCTTTCTATGGTTTCCACATCATTCCTGTAGTCAGGTGACCAGAACTGAGCACAGTACTCCAGGTGGGGTCACACCAGGGTCATTTATAGCTGCAACATTACCCCTCAGCTCTTAAACTCAGTCCCACAGCTGATGAAGGCCAATGCACCGTATGCCTTCTTGACCAGAGAGTCAATCTGCATAGCAGCTTTGAGTGTCTTATGGACTCGAACCCCAAGATCCCTCTGATCCACCACACTGCCAAGAGTCTTACCATTAATACTATATTCTGCCATCATATTTGACCTACCAAAATGAACCACCTCACACTTTTCTGGGTTTAACACCATCTGCCACTTCTCAGCCTTGTTTTGCATCCTATCAATGCCCGGCTGTAACCTCTCAGAGGCCTCCACACTATCCACAAACCCCCCAACATTTGTGTCATCAGCAAATTTACTAACCCATTCCTCCACTTCCCTTCCAAGTCATTTATAAAAATCACAAAGACTAGAGGTCCCAGAACAGATCCCTGAGGCACACCATTGGACACTGACCTTCATGCAGAATATGACACATTTACAACCACTCTTTGCCTTCTGTGGTCAAACCAATTCTGGATCCACAAAGCAATGTCCCCTTGGATACCATGCCTCCTTAACATCTCTATGAGCCTTGCACTTGGTACCTTATCAAATTCCTTGCTGAAATCCATATACACGAAATCTCCGGCTCTACCTTTATCAATGTGTTTAGTCACATCCTCAAAAAATGCAGTCAGGCTCGTAAGGCACGACCTGCCTTTCACAAAGTCATGCTGACAATTCCTAATCATATTAGCCTCTCCAAATGATCATAAATCCTGCCTCTCAGGATCTTCTCTATCAAATTACCAACCACTGAAGTAAGACTCACTGCTCTATAATTTCCTGGGCTATCCCTACTCCCTTTCTTGAATAAGGGAACAATATCTGCAACACTCCAACCCTCCAGAATCTCTCCTGTTCTCATTGACGATGCAAAGATCATTGCCAGAGGTTCAGCAATCTCCTCCTTCGCTTCCCACGGTATCCTGGGGCAGATCCCGTCCAGTTCCGGTGACTTATCCAAATGAATGCTTTCCAAAAGCTCCAGAACATCCTCTTCCTTAATATTTACATGCTCAAGCTTTTCATTCCACTGGAAGTCATCCCTACAATCACCAAGATCCTTTTGCATAGTGAATACGGAAGCAAAGTATTCATTAAATACCTCTGCTATCTCCTCTGGTTCCACACACACTTTTCCACTGTCACACTTGATTGGTCCTACTCTCTCACACCTTATCCTCTTGTTCTTCACATATTTGTAGAATGCCTTGGGGTTTTCCTTAATCCTGTCCACCAAGGCCTTCTCCTGGCCCATCCTGGCTCTGCTAATTTCATATTTAAGCTCCTTCCTGCTAACCTTATAACCTTCTAGATCTCTATCATACTTAGTTTTTTGAATCTTTTGTAAGCTCATCTTTTATTCTTGACTAGGTTTACAACAGCCTTTGTACACCACAATTCCTGTACCCTACCAGACATTCCGTCTCTTTGAAATGTATCTATGCAGAACCCCACAAAAATATCCGCTGAACAATTGCAACATTTCTTTCGTACATTTCCCTGAGAACATCTGTTTTCAATTTATTCTTCCAAGTTCCTGCCTGGTAGCCTCTTATTTCCCCTTACTCCAATTAAACGCTTTCCTAACTTGTCTTCTACTATCCCTCTCCAATGCTATGGGAAAGGAGATAGAATTGTAATCACTATCTCCAAAAAGCTCTCCCACTGAGGGAAATGACACCTGAACAGGCTAATTTCCCAATACCAAATCTAGTACAAGCCTCTCCTCTTGTAGGCTTATCAACATATTGTGTCATAAAAGCTTCCCAAACACAACTAACATATTCTACTCCATCTAAAACCATCAGTCTAGGGAGATGCAAATCTATATTTTGGAAATTAAAGTCACCCACAACAACAAACCTGATATTAACACATCTTTCCAGAATCTGTCTCTCTATCTGCACCTCGATATCCCTGTTACTATTGGGCGGTCTATAAAAAACACCCAGCAGAGTTATTGACCCCTTTCTGTTCCTAACTTCCACCCACAGAGAGTCCGTAGATAATTCCTCCAAAACATCCTCCTTTTCTGCAGCCGTGATCAATTGTGCCATGCCCCCACCTCTTTTGACTCCCCCCCTGTCCTTTGTCAAACATCGAAAGCCTGGTACCTGAAGTAACTATTTCTGCCCCTGAGCCATCCAAGTCTCTGTAATGGCCACAACATCATAGCTCCAAGTACTGATCCACGCTCAAAGCTCATTCACTTTGTTCATAATACTCCTTGCATTAAAATAGACACATCTCAAACCACCGGTCTGAGCGTGTCCCTTCTCTATCACCTGATTATCCTCCCTCTTGTACAAACTCCAAACTTTCATCACTATTTGTCAGCCAACCACCTCTTCCTCCGTCACTTCAGTTCTTTTCCCACCCTTCAGCAATTCTACCTTAAACTCTTCACAATAGTTTTTGGAATCCTCCCCGCCAAGATATTGGTCCTCCTGGGATTCAAGTGCAATCGGTCCTTTTTATACACATCATACCTGCCACAAAATGGGTCCCAATGATCCAGAAATCTGAAATCCTCCCTCTGCTCCAATCCCCCAGCCACTCATTTATACTCCACCTCATTCTGTTCCTATACTCCCTGTCACGTGACACAGGCAATAACCCTGAGATTACTATCTTTGAGGTCGTGCTTATCAATTTCTTCCTAACTCCCTGTAGTCTGTTTTCAGGACATCCTCCCTTTTCCTACCTATGTCGTTGGTACCAATATGTACCACAACCTCTGGTTGTTCTCCTTCCCACTTCAGGATATCGTGGACGCGTTCAGAAACATCTCGGACCCTGGCACCTGGGAGGTAAACTACCTCCGTGTTTCTTTCCTGCGTCCACAGAATCGCCTGTCTGACCCCCCTAAATATAGAGTCCCCTATCACTGCTGCCATCCTCTTCCTTTCCCTACCCGTCTGAGCCACAGGGCACAGCCACTGTTTGTTCCCCCAAGTAGGCTGTCTCCCCCACCGTATTCTACACAGAAAACCTACCTGCCCTCGACCCGTACTCGCCAAAGACCCGTTGAGCCAAAGCCTTCCCACTCTGTCGCCCGCTCCTCTCACTCCCGCTCTATAAAGCTGACTTCTTTTAAACTCTTCTCGCTGTTCTCACTGGCTGACTCAATGGATCGAATGGCCTAATTCTGCTCCTACGTCTTATCTTCTTACGGCTGGGAGAGCGATTGCAATCGGAAAATGTACAGAGGAACTTTTTAATCGATTAACCTAACCTGCGCTAAAGGAGTTATCAGAAGGAGAAATAGTGAAGAATGAGTTGATGTAAGGAGAAGGTTTGCGGGAGGTTTGTAACTAGTACTGGTTTAGTTATGGCATTTGGATGTTTACAGAAAGAGTGTCCTGGGCATTCAAAAAAGATGTGCACTGCCTCGGCACCATAGCGCGACTCTATGACAACACCGGGTTAATAGATTTTGTCAGGGGTGGCTGGGCCTACCTCGCCGTGTATCACTAAATAAACAAACAAATATCAAGGTTCCCAAAGGAAGTTAATGTAAGCGAATATCTACTGACAGGTTCTGACCAGTTGGAATAATTAAAACCACGTTAATTGGGAAAGATGAAGAGATTCACAGACATGTTGCAGATGGCATTCGGTTCATCAAACATCCCACCCAACGGAACGTACAGAGTACACATTCGTAGCAACGGGAGACAGGAGGCACCAGATTAGACAAAGTGAAGGCCAAGATTATGAAACCAGGGGTGTCTGAGTGAATTATCTCCATGGACTCCTGCCGTCTGAAGGCGCCGAGCAAGACCCCTCCCCACCGCTCACCGAAGCCACTTGCTCCAACTGTGGTGTTGGACGGGAAATTTCGGGAATTTCACAAAACAGCGATAAAGGGAGGATAAATATTTTAAATATGTTGACATATGATTGAAAAGTCAACCGGCAGGAGATGATTAATTTCGGGAAAGTTTTGGGACGGAACGGGACCGGATCGGTTAGTGTAACGCTATTATAGCGACAGCGACCCAGGTTAAATTCCGCCGTTGTTCTGAAAGGGATTTGTACGTTGTTCCTGTGACCGCGTGAGTTTGCTCCGGCTGCTCTGGTTTCCTCCCACGTTCAAAACACGTACGGGTTAGTAAACGCCCAAAGCAACACACACAAAATGCTGGAGGAACTCAGCAGGCCAAGCAGAGTTTCCGGAAAAGAGTAAATAAGTCGGCGTTTCGGGCCAAAACCTCTTCCAAGACTGGAAAGGAAGGGGTGAAGTCAACGTGAGAAGTCCTTCAGAATCTGAAAATTTCTCCTGTTTGCGGGTTAGTAGGTTAATTGATCACACGGATGAAATTGGATGCCCGGGGCTCGTTGGCCCCGAAAGGCGTGTTATCGTGACGTATTTCTTCATGTTAAGCGACTTTCTTCAAGCGTATTTCTTCAAGTTCGAACCCCCAAAAAAACTCGTCTAATGAACTGCTGTGGAATTCTACCAAAATCATGCAGAGGAAGTAACAGTGTGTCGTTTTCAAATGGGGTTGGAAGGCGTGGTCTGTGACACGTTGACAGAAAGTGGGACGTGAAGCGTGGTGTTATTTATAACTAGCCAGGCCACGTCTAAATCAGTGTCACATTCAGTCACAACTCGACAAACAACATGCGGCTGGGTTTCGTGGCTTTTGTGATACTTTTTCTCCGTTAGTTGATTGATTTTCATACACTGACACTCTGTTTGTTTCAGGCTTTGAAACATGTTATGACTTTGATTTCTGTTTCCACAGGCAGATGTCTCGGTGCTGAATTGATACAGTCTCCAATGTCCATCACCCGAAATGAGGGCAAAATGGCTAGAATGAACTGTGATCTGGGCACAGCGAACACGGAGTATATCCACTGGTATCGGCAGCCAGATGGGCAACGCCCGGTCAGGATCCTTTATTACGATAAAGGGAACACCGTGCGCGATGATGGATTTGATGACAGATTTACAGCGAGGAATGATAGACAAAACCAGTATTCTCTAATTGTGACCTCTCTCAAGAAAGAGGATTCCGGCACCTATTACTGTGCCTATTGGGACCCACACAGTTAAACTGCAACCGGTGCCGCTGACAAAAACTCTTCCTCAGCGTAGAGGTCGCACGAATCAATTCCGACTCTGCGAATTCGCAGCTTATGCCATAAATTCCACCACCTTTCTTCGGATAAAGAACTCTATCCAGTTCTAAGAAAGTTACCGGATCAGCGTCATCGACAGTTTATACATTTCCATCCGTGGCTCGAGAACAGGAAGAATATTTCCCCAGGGTACGAGAGCCCAGTCTAGAGGGGATAGTTTTAAAGTGAGAGGGGAAAGATCTATAAGAGACCTGTGTGGTATGTTTTTCAGGGAAAGGGTGGTGGGTACAGGCAACAAGCTGCCAGATGAAGAGTTAGAGGTAGGAGCCATCCAGAGATTTAAAAGTCAATTGGGCATCTACATGGATAAGAAAGGTTCCGAGAAATAAGGGTTAAATGCATGTAAACAGGACTGGTTTACGTGGGTAACTTGCTCGGTAAGGACGAGTTTGGCCGAAGGGCCTGGTTCTGTGCTGTAGATCTCAACGGCTCTTAGAATTACTTCAAATCTCTGCACGGTCGCCACTCACGCTCCTTTATTCCGTGGAAAACATTCCCAACCAATAGAACCATAGAACACTACAGCACAGTACAGGCCTTCAGCCCTCCATGTTGTGCCGACCAATATAACCTTTTTAAAAAATTACTAAACCCACACTACCCCATAATTCTTCATTTTTCTTTCATCCATGTGCCCGTCCATGACGCTCGTAAATACCCCTAATGTTTTAGCCTCCACCACCATCCCTGGCAAGTCATTCCAGGCACTCAAAACCCTCTGTGTAAAAAGACTTGCCCCTGATGTCTCCCCTAAACTTCCCTCCCTTAATTTTGTACATATGTGTTGCTATTGGTGCCCTGGGAAACAGGTACTGACTATCCAACCTATCTATGCCTCTCATAATCTTGTAGACTTCTATCAAGTTCCCTCTCATTCTTCTATGCTTTAAAGAGAAAAGTCCAAGCTCTGCTCACCTTGCTTCATATGACTTATTCTTCAAACAAGGCACCATCCTGGTAAATCTCCTCTGCACCCTCTCCATAGCTTCCACATCCTTCCTATAATGAGGTGACCAGAACTGAACACAACACTCTAAGTGCGGTCTCACCAGAGATTTGTAGAGTTGCAATATGACCTCTCTACTCTTGAACTCAATCCACCTGTTAATGAAGCCTGGCATCCCATAGGCTTTCTTAACTACCCTATCAACCTGTGCAGCGACCTTAACGGATGTATGGATTTGAACACCAAGGTCCGACCGCGTAAACTAAAATCATCCAATCCATGAAACATATCTTCTGCATCCTTTCTAGTTCAATCACAAACAAATATTTAAGCAATAAATCCTGTGAGAATGAGGCTTAAAACGTTGAAAGTGACTCCATATGTTGTGGGAACATTTCAGTGATGGGGCAAGTGAAGTCATACCGTTTGGTACAAGAGCCTGATTGTGGAGGGGTAATACCTGTTCCTGAACCTGGTGGTGTGAGTTCTGTAGCTCTTGTACGTGCTTCCTGATGGGAGCAGTGAGAGGAGAGCATAATCTGCAATGTGGAGGGGGGCGGGGTGGGTGTTGTTTCTGATGAAAGTGTCATGGTCCGGTCTAAAGTCCGCATTCCGGTTCACATTCCAGTCCACGGACTCCGGACTCCAGGTCCTCCGACTGTCCCTTGTTTCGGTTGGACTCAAACATTTGCACTTGATGCTCATCTTGTTGGCTGGGAATATAAGTGGCTCTGGGATTGAGTGTAGTTGGGGGGTCGTCTTGTCAGTCTCCCATTGGAGCAACCCACTGGTGGAAGGCTAGTGCATTCATTGAGTTATGGATCCGGCTGTTCCGTAGCCCGCCGGGTTTACCGGCCGCCTTGAGTCTTGAGGCCACCCTAGACGGAGTTCCCTTCCTGTCCTTGGCCTCCGTCGGGTAAACCAGGCCGTTTGCCGTTACCCTGTGGTTGATTCTGTCCCTTCCTGTCCTTCGCCTCCGTCGGGTAAGCCAGACCGATTGCCGTTACCCTGAGGTTGGTTCTGTCCCTTCCTGTCCCTTGCCTTCATCGGGTAAGCCAGGCCGTTTGCCGTTTCCCTGCGGTTGGTTCTGTCCCTTCCTGTTCCTTGCCTCCATCGTGTTGTGTCCCACGTCCTGCCTAGGAGTCCAGCTCCAAGAACCCCAAGCCCCCAGCCCCAAACTCCAAGAACCCCAAGCCCCCAAGACTCTAAGAACTCCAAGCCTCCAACTCCTAGAACCCAGGCTTTGTCACGTCTTCACCTGGTTTGGGGGTCCAAGCCCGAGTCAAGGCCCAGGCTCTGGCTCCGTGTCCAGTCTCGAGCTCAGAGTCCACCCCAGGGTCTTTGCTCCCAGTCCCTCATCCCGGTCCTGCTTCCCCAGCCCAGTCTGCGTCCTGCCCTGTACTTTGGTTTTGTCCCGTCCTGTTCCTTGTACTTCAGTGTCTGCGTCCTGCATTTGGGTCCAGTCTCAACTGGACTTATGACAGTCCTGTCACTTATGACAGAAAGATGTTGCTTTCCTTAAAACATCACTTCTTAAAACATTTCCTCACTGTGGATTTAAGTGATACTGGAGTTTAGTCATTGAAGCAGGTTACAATGTTCTTCTTAGGCCCCAGAATAAGTGAAGTCTGATTGAAGCAGATGGGTACATCAGCCAAAGTGAGAGGTTAAACATCAGTGAACAGTCCAGCCAGTTGATTAGCACTGGTCTTTAGTCCTTGGCCAGGTATCATCTCTCAGCTGGATGATTTTCATGGGTTCATCATCCTGAAGGCTGCCTGCACATCAGCCTCAGAGACTAAAATCACTCGATCAACTGGTGCTGTGGGTGTTTGTGATGGTTCCTCCATGTTTTGATGGTCAAAGCAAGCATAGAAGGCATTGTCTTCATCTGGAAGTGAGCCCTGTTGTCACCTATGTCACTTGATTTTACTTTATAAGAAGTGATAGCATTCAAGCCCTGCCACAACTATTGAGTATCCTTTGTTGATTCAGGTTTAGTCTGGCAATGCCATGTTGCCCATAAGGAGGCTTTCCAGAGAATGTACCAGGACCTCTTGCAACTTTCTTGGTCACCACACTTGAATGCCTCTGATCT
The DNA here is from genome assembly GCF_048418815.1 of Hemitrygon akajei. Taxonomy (NCBI): domain Eukaryota; kingdom Metazoa; phylum Chordata; class Chondrichthyes; order Myliobatiformes; family Dasyatidae; genus Hemitrygon; species Hemitrygon akajei. The sequence continues at coordinate 109,166,627 of NC_133124.1, read as the reverse complement.
GGCCCTCAGCAAATTGCTGATTTCATGGTTCATACAAGGTTTCTGGCGGGAGAAGACTCTGAATGATTTTTTGGGGAGACACTCATCTACAACTGTTTTTCTAAAGTCTATGATGTAGGTGCACATTGAACCTACATGGTGTAGGTGTATTTATTCAGATCCATAGATGAGTGCCTGAAAATGGCCCCATCCACTCAAAGGAATCCCTTATAGCAATAGTCACTCATCTGCCTCCCTCAACCACTTCTTCGTCGTCCTAAACTCTGGAAATTATATCCAGCTCCTTGATTTGCCTCCCTCATAGCTTGTTATATCTGCATATTGTCTTTCAGTGAATAATGTGCAAAGGTATCCCGGGCCCTCTGAACATACACACCTTGAAAACTCACATCATTTGCAGGAAAGCTGCTACTAAACTAGTTAGGATGAAGTCATATTTTCTTCCGTTCATTCCCTTCAGCAACGAGTATTTACATAGAAAGTGGCAAATGCTTGGAATGCACCTGCTGGTAGAGGTAGATAAGCACCTGGATGTAAAAATAAATGGAGCAGGGAAGGGTTTTATTGATTATGAGGAATGTTTATGCAGTGCAGCCCAACAGTGTGGCTGAAGAACTTGTACTTTACTGTACTGCTCTATGTTCTAAGTTTGCAAGGTGGAAATGCAGGCAAAGACCAAATTCCCACCTGGCAGATGTCTGCAGCTCCACTGGAGCCAGCAAATCCATGCCAGCGGTCTCCCAAACACTAATTTATATGAACATATATAAATCACAAGCTGAGGGGACCTGTACTGAGGCATTCACTGGATTAATTTCACCTCTTCTAGTGAATTAGGTACTGATTAGCTTGAGCACTTTTCTCATGAAATTGCCTGTCTTCTTAACAAAGAGAACAGGAGTTTTTCTATAACCTGGCTGGCAATTCATTGAGTTAATCGGTGTGCGTAATAGAGTTAGATGTTGGTCTCTCATTATGACTTGCTTCGACAACACCTAACTGTCAAAAAGTGTAATGTGAACCAAGTTAATGAAGCCAGGCAAGAATGTGCTGAGGGATATATTTAAGATCTGGGGGTAAGGTATCCACAGAACTAAAATAGCAGAGAAAGAGACTATACAACACACAAGGAATGTGCTAACTTATTGGTTATCCAATACTCCTCTTTCTCAGTCCTGCAAATGTCTTGGAGGTTTTCTTGGGAATGGAGAATACCTTAATATGAATAAATTGTAGAAAAAAATATTTTGTTGAGGCACATGTACCCTATGAATTGTTTAAACTGGAATTGTTGGGAGTGGGAACTGAACTGAAGAGAGGAAAGAGAAGGTTAGCTCACAGATAGAGAAAACTTGTAGACAATGTGAGAGGGTGGATAGGCAGGTGATAGAGAAGGGATGCGCTCAGACTGAAGGTTTGAGATGTGTCCATTTTAACACATGTAGTATTGTGAACAAAGCAGATGAGCTTAGAGCATGTATCATTACTTGGAGATATGATGTGGTGGCGTGCAGAGATGGCTGTAGAAAAGGTGGACGCCATGGAGGAATTGTCTACGGAGACTCTTGTGGGTGGAGGTTAGGAACAGGAAGGGGTCAATAACTTTACTGGGTGATTTTTATAGGCCGCTCAATCGCAACAGGGATATCGAGGAGCAGATAGGGAAACAGATCCTGGAAAGATGTAATAATAGCAGGGTTGTCATAATGGGAGATTTTAATTTCCCTAGAGCAAGGGGTTTAGATGGGGTGGAGTTTGTTCGGTGTATTCAGGAAGGATTCTTGACACAATATGTAGATTAGCCTACAAGAGAAGAGACTGTATGTGATTTCGTATTGGGAAATGAACCTGGTCAGGTGTCAGATCTCTAAGTGGGAGAGAATTTTGGAGATAGTGATCATAATTCTGTCACCTTTACAATAGCATTGGAAAGAGATAGGAACAGACAAGTTAGAAAAGTGTTTAATTGGAGTAAGGGGAATTATTAGGCTATCGGGTAGGAAATTGGAGGCTTAAATTGGAAACAGATGTTTTCAGGGAAATGTACGGAAGAAATGTGTCAAATATTCAGAAGATATTTGTGTGCAGTTCTTCATAGGTACGTTCTAATCAGACAGGGAAGTTATGGTAGGGTACAGGAAGCGTGGTGTACAAAGGCTGTAATAAATTGAGTCAAGAAGAAAAGAAAAGCTTACAAAAGGTTCAGAGAGCTAGGTAATGTTAGAGATCTAGAAGATTAAAAGGCTAATAGGAAGGAGTTTAAGAGGGAAATTAGGAGAGCCAGAAGGGGCCATGAGAAGGCCTCAGGCAGGATTAAAGAAAACCCCAAGGCATTCTACAAGTATGTGAAGATCAAGAGGATAAGACTTCCAAGAATAGAACCTATCAAGTGTGGCAATGGGAAAGTGTTATGAAACCAGAGGAAATAGCAAAGGTACTTAATGGATACTTCAGTATTCACTATGGACAAGGATCTTGGTGATTGTAGTGATGACGTTCAGCAGACTGAAAAGCTTTAGCATGTAGATATTAAGAATGGGGATTTGCTGCAGCTTTTGGAAAGCAACAAGTTGTATAAATTGCCAAGACCAGATGAGATGTACCCCAGGCTATTGTGGGAGGTGAGGGAGGAGATTGCTGAGCCTCTGCTTATGATCTTTGCATCATCAATGAGGATGGAAGAGGTTCCGGAGGATTGAAGGGTTGCGAATGTTGTTCCTTTATGGAAGAAAGGGAGTAGAGATAGCCCAGGAAATTATCGACCAGTGAGTCTTACCTCAGTGGTTGGTAAGTTGATGGAGAAGATCCTGAGAGGCAGGATTTATGAACATTTGGAGAGGCATAATATGATTAGGAGTAGTTAGCATGGCTTTGTCAAGGGCAGGTCATGCCTTACAAGCCTGACTGAATTTTTTTTGGGATGTGACTAAACACATTGATGAAGGAAGAGCAGTAGATGTAGTGTACATGGATTTCAGCAAGGCATTTGATAAGTGACCCCAAGCAAGGCTTATTGAGGAAGTAAAGAGGCATGGGATCCAAAGGGACATTGCTTTGTGGATCCAGAACTGGCTTTCCCACAGAAGGCAAAGAGTGGTTGTAGATGGGTCATATCCGGCATGGAAGTCGGTCACCAGCGGGGTGTCTCAGGGATCTTTTCTGGGACCTCTTTGTGATTATTATAAATGACCTGGATGAGGAAATGGAGGGATGGGTTAGTGAGTTTGCTGTTGACACAAAGCTTGGGGGCAGGGTGTGTGGTGGATAGTGTGGAGGGCTGTCAGATGTTACAGCGGGACATTGGTAGGATGCAAACCAGGGCTGAGAAGTGGCAGACGGAGTTCAGCCCAGATAAGTGTGAAGTGGTTCATTTTGGTGGGTCATATATAGAACATAGAACAATACAGCACATTACAGGCCCTTTGGCCCACAATGTTGTGCCAACCCTTAAACCCTTCCTCGCATATAACCCTCAACCTTAAATTCCTCCATATACCTGTCTAGTAGTCTCTTAAATTTCACTAGTGTAGCTGCCTCCACCACTGACTCAGGCAGTGCATTCCATGCACCAACCACTGTCTGAGTAAAAACCCTTCCTCTAATATCCCCCTTAAACTTTCCACCCCTTAACTTAAAGCCATGTCATCTTGTATTCAGCAGTGGGGCCCTAGGAAAGAAGCGCTGGTTGTCCACTCTATCTATTCCTCTTAATATATTGTATATCTCTATCATGTCTCCTCTCATCCTCATTCTCTCCAAACAGTAAAGTCCTAGCTCCCCTAATCTCTGATCATAATCCATACTCTCTAAACCAGGCAGCATCCTGGTAAACCTCCGCTGTACCCTTTCCAGTGCTTCCACATCCTTCATATAGTGAGGTGACCAGAACTGGAGACAGTACTCCAAGTGTGGCCTAACCAGAGTTTTATAGAGCTGCATCATTACCCCGCGACTCTTAAACTCTTTCCCTCGACTTATGAAAGCTAACACTCCATAAGCTTTCTTAACTACCCTATCTACTTGTGAGGCAACTTTCAGGGATGTGTGGACATGTGTGGACAGATCCCTCTGCTCCTTCAAACTCCCAAGTAACCTGCTATGATGGCAGAATATAGTATTAATGGTAAGACTCTTGGCAGTGTGGAGGATCAGAGGGATCTGGGGGGCCAAGTCCATAGGACGCTCAAAGCAGCTGTGCAGGTTGACTCTGTGGTTAAGAAGGCTTATGGTGTATTGGCCTTCATTAATCGTGGAATTGAATTTAGAAGCCAAGAGGTAATGTTGCAGCTATATAAGACCCTGGTCAGACCCCACTTGGAGTACTGTGCTCAGTTCTGGTCATCTCACTACAGGAAGGATGTGGAAGCCATAGAAAGGGTGCAAAGGAGATTTACCAGGATGTTGCCTGGATTGTGGAGCATGCCTTATGAGAATAGGTTGAGTGAACTCGGCCTTTTCTCCTTGGAGCGAAGGAGGATGAGAGATAACTTGTTAGAGGTGTATAAGATGATGAGAGGCATTGATAGTGTGGATAGTCAGAGGCTTTTCCCCAGGGCTCAAATGGTTGCCACAAGAAGACACAGATTTAAGGTGCTGGGGGTAGGTACACAGGAGACGTCGGGGTAAGTTTTTACTCAGAGAGTGGTGAGTGCATGGAATGGCCTGCTGGCAACGGTGGCGGAGGTGGATACGATAGGGGCTTTTAAGAGACTTTTAGATAGGTGCATGGAGCTTAATGAAATAGAGGGCTATAGGTAAGCCTAGTAATTTCTAAGGTAGGGACATGTTCGGCACAACTTTGTGGGCCAGAGGGACTGTATTGTGCTGCAGGTTTTCTATGTTTCTATGATTCTATGAAATAAAAACATAAAATGCTGAAAATACTCAAATAATCAGATGGCATCTGTGTAAAGAGAAACAGAGTTAAGGGAAGTCAAAGATAGCATAAAAGAAAAAGAGAGGGCAGGAAGTCTGAAGAAGGATGGGGAGAGATTAGGAGAATTAACAAAAAAGTGGCAGATGGGACAGAGTGTAGGGAAGAGTATGGTGATACACTTTGGTAGAAGGAATAAAGGCACACAGAGAGAGAGAGTGCAGAAACCAAACGTGCAAGAAGACTTGAGAGTTCTGCTGCAGGATTCCCTAAAGGCTAACTAGCTGTTTGAGTCCGTAGTGAAGAAGGGAAATTATAGCAATCATTGCTATCATCCAGACTATAATCAGAATAGAATGAGAATCAGGTTTAGTACACTGGCATAGGTCGTGAAACTTGTTACTTTGCAGCTGAAGTAGAGTGCATTTTATAATGAAAACTATAAATTACAATTATATATTAAATTTCAAAAGTAGAGGAAAAGAGCAAAGAAAGAAAAAATACTGAGGTAGTACATGTGAATTCATTGTCCATTCAGAAATCTGATAAAAGCAAAAATGTAATGTTGAGTCTTTATAAGACATTGGTTAGATTATATATGGAGTATAGTGAGCAATTTTGGGCTCCATATCTGAGAAACAATGTCCTGTCATTAGAGAGGGTCCAGAGGAGGTTTAAGAGAATGGTCCAAGGAATGGAAGGGTTATCACATAAGGAACATTCAATGGTTCTGACCTGTTCTCGCTGGAGCTTAGAAGACTGAGGGACATCTCTCTGAAACCTACTGAATATTTAACGGCCTGGACGATGATACGATTTTTCAAATAGTGGGAGAGTCCAGGACTAAAGGACACAGACTCATAATAGGACATTTCTTCAAAACTGAGACCAGGAGGAATTTCAATGAATCTGTGAAATTCATTGCCATAAACGGCTATGGAGGCCATGTTATTGAATTTATTAAAACGCCGAGGCTGATAGGTACCTGATGGTGTCAAAGGTTACGCGGAGAAGACAAATAGTTTTGGGTTACTAATGGAACTTGGATGTTTACAGAAAGAGGGTCCTGGACATTCAATAAAGGACGTGCACTGCCTCGGCACCACGGTAGCCTCGCGAAAACCGCGACTCTACTAAAACTCCGGGTTGTAAATTGCTCCATGATTAGGTTAGGGTTAATAAGATTTTTCTCGGGTGGCTAGGCCTACACAACGGTCTATCGCTAAATAAACTAATAGATACTGTGCTTTCAAATTTTCCAACGGAAGCCAATGTAAGCGAATATCTACTGACAGGTTCTGCCCAGTTGGAATCATTAAAACCACGTTAATAGGGAAAGATGAAGAATTCACAGACACGCTGCAGATGGCATTCGGTTCATCAAACATCCCACCCAACGGAACGTACAGGGAATACGGTCGCAGTGACCGGGGCGAATGCGAGACAGTTCGAGGGTCGGCACTTTAAGAGTGTGTGTGGGGAGGATATCGCTCTCCTTGCTCTGTCACAGAATCCGGAGACAAAAGATTAGACAAAGTGAAGTCCAAAATGATGAAACCAGAGTTGTAGGGTGAATTATTCACATGTACTCCTGCCGTCTGAAGGCGCCGAGTCACACCCCTTCCTACCACTCACTGAAGACATTTGCTCCAACTGTGGTGTTAGGGGGGAATTTGTACGTTGTTCCTGTGACCGTGTTGGTTTCCTCCAGCTGCTCCGGTTTCCTCCCACGTTCAAAACACGTACGGGTTAGCAGGCGCCCAAAGCAACACACACAAAATGCTGGAGAAACTCAGCAGGCCAAGCAGCGTTTATGGAAAAGAGTAAATAGTCGACGTTTCGGGCCGAAACCCTTTTCCAGGACTGGAAAGGAAGCAGAGAAGTCAGCGTGAGAAGTCCTTCATCATCTGCAAAATTTCTCCTGTTTGCGGGTTAGTAGGTTAATGGATCACATGGATGTAATTGGATGACCCGGGCTTGTTGGCCCGAAAGGTCTGTTACTGTGACGTATTTCTTCATGTTAAGCGAGAGCAAGTTCGAACCCAAAAAACCGTCTAATGACCTGCTGTGCAATTCTACCAAAATCTCATTTCATGCAGAGGAAGTAATAGTGTGTCGTTTTCTAACGCGGTTGGAAGGCGCGGTCTGTGACACGTTGACAGAAAGTGGGACGTGAAGCGTGGTGTTATTTATAACTAGCCAGGCCACGTCTAAATCTGTGTCACATTCAGTCACAACTCGACAAACAACATGCGGCTGGGTTGCGTAGCTTTTGTGATACTTTTTCTCCGTTAGTTGATTGATTTTCATACACTTACACTCGGTTTGTTTCAGTCTTTCAAACATGTTATGACTTTGATTTCTGTTTCCACAGGCAGATGTCTCGGTGCTGAATTGATACAGTCTCCGATGTCCATCACCCGAAATGAGGGCAAAATGGCTAAAATGACCTGTGATTTGGGCACAGCGAACACGGAGTATATCCACTGGTATCGGCAGTCTGATGGGCAACGCCCGGTCAGGATCGTTTATTACAGTAATGGGGGCACCGTGCGCGACGGTGGAATTGATGACAGATTTAAAGCGAGAAAAGATGGAGAAAAGCTGCATTCTCTAACTGTGACCCGTCTCAAGAAAGAGGATTCCGGCACCTATTACTGTGCCTATATAGACCCACAGAGTGAAACTGCAACCGGTGCCGCTGACAAAAACTCTTCCTGAGCGTAGAGGCCGCACGAATCATTTCCGACTCAGCGAATTCGCAGTTTATGCCATAAATTCCATCACCTTTCTTCGGATAAAGAACTCTATCCAATTCTACAGAAGTTACCCGATCAGCCTCATCGACAGTTTATACATTTCCACCTGTCGCTCGAGGACAGAGAGTTGGGAGAATATTTCCCCAGGGTAGGAGAGCCCAGACTAGAGGGGATAGCTTTAAAGTGAGAGGGGAAAGATCTATAAGAGACCTGTGTGGTATGTTTTTCAGGGAAAAGGTGATGGGTACAGGTAACAAGCTGCCAGAAGCAGAGTTAGATGCAGGAACCATCCAGAGATTTTAAAGTCATTTTGGCATCGACATGGATAAGAAAGTTTCCGAGTAATACGGGTTAAATGCATGTAAACAGGACTGGTTTACGTGGGTAACTTGCTCGATAAGGACGAGTTGGGCCGAAGGGCCTGATTCTGTGCTGTAGATCTCAATGGCTCTTAGAATTACTTCAAATCTCTGCACGGTCGCCACTCACGCTCCTTTATTCCGTGGAAAACAGTCCCAAGCATAGAAGGCATTGTGTTCATCTGGAAGTGAGCCCTGTTGTCACCTATGTCACTTGATTTTACTTTATTAGAAGTGATAGCATTCAAGCCCTGCCACAGCTGTTGAGTATTCTTCGTTGATTCAGGTTTAGTCTGGCAATGCCATGTTGCCCATAAGGAGGCTTTCCAGAGAATGTACCAGGACCTCTTGTAACTTTCTTGGTCACCACACGTGAATGCCTCTGATCTGGCCCTCAGCAAATTGCTGATTTCATGATTCATACAAGGCTTCTGGCGGGAGATTGAATGATTTTGTGGAGACAACTCCTCTACAACTGTTTTTCTAAAGTCCATGATGTAGGTGCACATTGAACCTACATGGTGTAGGTGTATTTATTCAGATCCATAGAGATGTCCCTGAAAATGGCCCCGTCCACTCGAAGGAATCCCTTATAGCAATAGTCACTCATCTGCCTCCCTCGACCACCTCTTTGTTGTCCTAAACTCTGGAAATTATATCCAGCTCCTTGATTTGCCTCCCTCATAGCTTGTGATATCTGCATATTGTCTTTCAGTGAATAATGTGCAAAGGTATCGCGGGACCTCTGAACGTACATACCTTGCAAACTCCCATCATATGCAGGAAAGCTTCATTTAAACTAGTTAGGATGAAGTCATATTTTCTACAGTTCATTCCCTTCTCAGCAACAAGTATTCCATTGGGTACTACAGTGGGGGGGTGGGGATAGAATAACCTATCAGTGCACAGCAGCAGCAGCCAGACCAATGGCAGTACGGCTGGCTCTGAGGCTCAGCAGTGAAGGGTAAAATCAGGTAGAGAGATAGTGATAGGAGATTCAATAATTCAGAAATGAACAAGAGATTTGGTGGCCATTAAAAAGACACAGAATGGTGTGCTGCCTCCCAAGTGCGAGGATTAAGGATATCTCCGAGCAGCTGCAGGAGAGGTAGGGTAACCAGACAAAGTCGTGGTGCACATTGATACCAATGACATTGGTGAAAATGGGGAGGCGATTTTGCACATTGAGTATAGGGTGTTAGGGAATCCATTCTTTATTCCACAGTTTAACGAAAAATTCCTTGGCAGATGAGCCTTCCGTGTGTCATCTGAGCATTCCTGTGACAATAGTCTGATGAATAATGTATGAGTATTCCCTCACCCTTCAATACCTCCTTCCCTGTCATGTCTAAATCAGTCAAATGCCAGAACATCCAGCTGCCAGTCCTGCCCCTCCTGTAACCATGTCTCAATAATAGTTTCAATATCATATCCACACATGGATCCATTCTCTATGTGCATCAGCCTCACCTACACCCTGCTTGTCTTCCAATAGATGCAACTCGGAATACTTATCCACCATGCTCAATCTTGCAGTTTCCATGTCTGGTTAAAAACAAGAAATTTCACAGATGCTGGAAATACAAAGCAATATCCACAAAATCTTTGTTTGTAGTCATTACATCTCTATTTTTTCCACAACCACTTCATTGCTGTCCTGCCACTCTGGATACCATCCCTCTTAAACATTAGTTTGAACACTTCTGAGCAGGATTAGCAAACCTTCCTGAAAGGATATTGGTTCCTCTCCAGTTTGGGTGAAATTGTCCTATTTCCCGACATCCCACCTGCCCTGGAATGGAGTTCAGTAATCCAAAAACTCTGAAACCCTCCCCCATGCACCATCTGCTAAGCCACATGTTAAACTGCACTGTCCTTCTTATTTTTTGATTCACTAGCATGGATAGCTTCCTGCGATCTCCATCTAGGGGGTCCTGTCTTTTAACTTTGCAGTTTTGGCATCTGTTAGTCTTGTGAGACCATGGAGTTGCACCTTGGAAGGTTTCCAGGGCACAGGCCTGGGCAGGTTTGTATGGAAGACCAGCAGTTGCCAAGCTGCAAGCCTTCCCCTCTCCAAGCCACCGATGTTGTTCAAGGGAAGGGCACCAGGACCCAAGCAGCTTGGCACCAGTGTCATTGCAGAGCAATGTGTTGTTAAGTTCCTTGCTCACAGACACAACCACGCTGCCGCAGCTGAGGCTCGAACCAGTGACATTCAGACCACTAGACCGATGCCTTATCCACTAGGCCACGTGCCAACAAAAAAGAAAGTAAGTTTACCTTCAGTAAAGAAAGAAGTTAGAAGAACTTAAACTCGTAGAAGTTTATGAAATCACTAGGAATATAATGTAGTTATAGCCTTTTCCCAGGATTGGAGAGTCCAAAACTAGAGGTCACTGATACAAGGTACCGTAATAGAGAAGCAATTTAAAAGAGCCCTAAAAGGTCATTTCTTTATGCAGAGGATAGTGAGCTGCCTGAGGAAGTGGTTGAGTTTGAGCATTTGTAATATTGAAGAGGTATTTGAAAGGGTACATGGAAGGAAAGGTATTAATGGACTATTAGACAAATGCAGCAGCTGGAACTAGCAGGAAGGATGTGGTCAGCATGGACGATTGGGGCCAAAGGGCCTACATCCATACTTCGTTATTCAATGGTTCTATGAAATAAAAACATAAAATGCTTAAAATACTCAAATGGACAGATGGCATCTCTGTAAAAAGAAACAGAGTTAAGGGAAGTCAAAGATAGCGTAAAAGCAAAAGAGAGGGCAGGAAGTCTGCAAAAGGACTAGGACAGATTAGGAGAATGGACAAAAAAGTGACAGATGGAACATAGTGTAGGGAAGTGTATGGCTATGCACTTTGGTAGCGAGAATAAAGGCACAGACTGTCTCTAAACAGAGAGAGAATGCAGAAACCGAATATTCAAGAGGATTCCCTAAATGCTAATTTGCTCTATGAGTCAATAGTGGAGGTGGGAAATGCAATGTTAGCAATCATTTCAAGAGGACTAGAGTATAATCAGAATAGAACGAGAATCAGGTTTGTATCATAGAACCATAGAACACTACAGCACAGTACAGGCCCTTCAGCCCTCCATGTTGTGCCGACCCATATAATCCTTAAAAAACAGTACTAAATCCACACTTCCCCATAACCCTTCATTTTTCTTTCATCCATGTTCCTCTCCAAGAGGATCTTAAATACCCCTAATGTTTTAGCCTCCACCACCATCCCTGGCAAGTCATTCCAGGCTCTCACAACCCTCTGTGTAAACAACTTACCCCTGATGTCTTCCCTAAACTTCCCTCCCTTTATTTTGTACATATGCCCTCTAGTGTTTGCTATTGGTGCCCTGGGAAACAGGTACTGACTATCCACCCTATCTATGCCTCTCATAATCTTGTAGACCTCTATCAAGTCGCCTCTCATTCTTCTATGTTCTAAAGAGAAAAGTCCCAGCTCTGCTAACCTTGCTTCATATGACTTGTTCTCCAAACCAGGCAACATCCTGGTAAATCTCCTCTGCACCCTCTCCATAGCTTCCACATCCTTCCTATAATGAGGTGACCAGAATTGAACACAATACTCTAAGTGCGGTCTCACCAGAGATTTGTAGAGTTGCAACGTGACCTCTCTACTCTTGAACTCAATCCCCCTGTTAATGAAGCCTGGCATCTCATAGGTCTTCTTAACTACCCTATCAACCTGCGCAGTGACCTTGAGGGGTGTATGGACTGGAACCCCAAGGTCCCTTTGTTCATCCACACACTTAAGTAACTGACCATTAATCCTCTACTCAGTCTTCTGGTTTGTCCTTCCAAAATGCATCACCTCACACTTGTCCAGATTGAACTCCATTTGCCATTTTTCTGCCCAACTCTGCAGCCTGTCTATATCCTCCTGTAAACTTCGACAACCTGCAGCTCCATCCACAACTCCTCCAATCTTCGTGTCATCCGCAAACTTACTCACCCATCCTTCCGCCACTACATCCAGGTCAGTTATAAAAATCACAGATTTTTCTTGGAGTAGACAATAAAAATAGGGCTGAAAGAGAAAACTGATCAGATATGTTTAAATGGCTGAGCTGACTCACAAAAACATAGAAAACCTACAGCCCAATACAGGCCTTTCAGCCCACAATGTTGTGCCAAACATGTACTTACTTTAGAAATTACCTAGGGTTACTTATAGCCCTCTATTTTTCTAAGCTCCATGTACCCATCCAGGAGCCTGTTAAAAGACCCTTTCATCTCTGCCTCCACCACCATTGCCGGCAGCCCATTCCACGCACTCACCAACCCCTGCGCAAAAATCTTACTCCTTATATCTCCTCTGTACTTACTTCAAAGCGCCTTAAAACTGTGCCTTCTCATGTAAGGCATTTCAGCCCCGGGAAAATGCCTCTGACTATCCACACGATCAATGCCTCGCCTCATCTTGTACACCTCTATCAGGTCACCTCTCATCCTCTGTCACTCCAAGGAGAAAAGCCCAAGTTCACTCAACTTATTGTCATAAGGCATGCTCTCCCATCCATGCAACATCCTTGTAAATCACCTCTGAACCCTTACTATGGTTTCCACATCCTTCCTGTAGTCAGGTGACCAGAACTGAGCACAGTACTCCAAGTGGGGTCACAGCAGGGTCCTATATAGCTGCAACATTACCCCTCAGCTCTTAAACTCAGTCCAACAGCTGATGAAGGCCAATGCACCGTATGCCTTCTTGACCAGAGAGTCAATCTACATAGCAGCTTTGAGTGTTTTATGGACTCGAACCCCAAGATCCCTCTGATCCTCCACACTGCCAAGAGACTTACCATTAATACTATATTCTGCCATCATATTTGACCTACCAAAATGAACCACCTCACACTTTTCTGGCTTTAACACCATCTGCCACTTCTCAGCCCAGTTTTGCATCCTATCAATGCCCGGCTGTAGCCTTTCAGAGGCCTCCACACTATCCACAAATCCCCCAACATTTGTGTCATCAGCAAATTTACTAACCCATTCCTCCACTTCCGTTCCAAGTCATTTATAAAAATCACAAAGACTAGAGGTCCCAGAACAGATCCCTGAGGCACGCCATTGGACACTGACCTTCATGCAGAATATGACCCATTTACAACCACTCTTTGCCTTCTGTGGTCAAACCAATTCTGTATCCACAAAGCAATGTCCCCTTGGATACCATGCCTCCTTAACACCTCTATGAGCCTTGCATGGGGTACCTTATCAAATTCCTTGCTGAAATCCATATACACTAAATCTCTGGCTCTACCTTTATCAATGTGTTTAGTCACATCCTCAAAAAATGCAGTCAGGCTCGTAAGGCACAACCTGCCTTTCACAAAGTCATGCTGACAATTCCTAATCATATTAGCCTCTCCAAATGATCATAAATCCTGCCTCTCAGGATCTTCTCTATCAAATTACCAACCACTGAAGTAAGACTCACTGGTCTATAATTTCCTGGGCTATCCCTACTCCCTTTCTTGAATAAGGGAACAATATCTGCAACACTCCAACCCTCCGGAATCTCTCCTGTTCTCATTGACGATGCAAAGATCATCGCCAGAGGCTCAGTAATCTCCTCCTTCGCCTGCCACGGTATCCTGGGGCAGATCCCGTCCAGTTCCGGTGACTTATCCAAATGAATGCTTTCCAAAAGCTCCAGAACATCCTCTTCCTTAATATTTACATGCTCAAGCTTTTCAGTCCACTGGAAGTCATCCCTACAATCACCAAGATCCTTTTGCATAGTGAATACGGAAGCAAAGTATTCATTAAATACCTCTGCTATCTCCTCTGGTTCCACACACACTTTTCCACTGTCACACTTGATTGGTCCTACTCTCTCACATCTTATCCTCTTGTTCTTCACATATTTGTAGAATGCCTTGGGGTTTTCCTTAATCCTGTCCACCAAGGCCTTCTCCTGGCCCATCCTGGCTCTGCTAATTTCATATTTAAGCTCCTTCCTGCTAGCCTTATAACCTTCTAGATCTCTATCATACTTAGTTTTTTGAATCTTTCGTAAGCTCATCTTTTATTCTTGACTAGGTTTACAACAGCCTTTGTACACCACAATTCCTGTACCCTACCAGACATTCCATCTCTTTGAAATGTATCCATGCAGAACCCCACAAAAATATCCGCTGAACATTTGCAACATTTCTTTCGTACATTTCCTTGAGAACATCTGTTTTCAATTTATGCTTCCAAGTTCCTGCCTGGTAGCCACTTATTTCCCCTTACTCAAATTAAACGCTTTCCTAACTTGTCTTCTACTATCCCTCTCCAATGCTATGGGAAAGGAGATAGAATTGTAATCACTGTCTCCAAAAAGCTCTCCCACTGAGGGAAATGACACCTGAACAGGCTAATTTCCCAATACCAAATCTAGTACAGCCTCTCCTCTTGTAGGCTTATCTACATATTGTGTCATAAAACCTTCCCAAACACAACTAACATATTCTACTCCATCTAAAACCCTCAGTCTAGGGAGATGCAAATCTATATTTTGGAAATTAAAGTCACCCACAACAACAATCCTGATATTAACACATCTTTCCAGAATCTGTCTCTCTATCTGCACCTCGATATCCCTGTTACTATTGGGCGGTCTATAAAAAACACCCAGCAGAGTTATTGACCCCTTTCTGTTCCTAACTTCCACCCACAGAGAGTCCGTAGATAATTCCTCCAAAACTTCCTCCTTTTCTGCAGCCGTGATCAATTGTGCCACGCCCCCACGTCTTTTGCCTCCCTCCTTGTCCTTTGTCAAACATCGAAAGCCTGGTACCTGAAGTAACTATTTCCGGCCCTGAGCCATCCAAGTCTCTGTAATGGCCACAACATCATAGCTCCAAGTACTGATCCACGCTCAAAGCTCATTCACTTTGTTCATAATACTCCTTGCATTAAAATAGACACATCTCAAACCACCGGTCTGAGCATGTCCCTTCTCTAACACCTGATTATCCTCCCTCTTGTACTAACTCCAAACTTTCATCACTATTTGTCAGCCAACCACCTCTTCCTCCGTCACTTCAGTTCTTTTCCCACCCTTCAGCAATTCTACCTTAAACTCTTCACAATAGCTTTTGGAAACCTCCCCGCCAAGATATAGGTCCTCCTGGGATTCAAGTGCAATCGGTCCTTTTTATACACATCATACCTGCCACAAAATGGGTCCCAATGATCCAGAAATCTGAAATCCTACCCTCTGCTCCAATCCCCCAGCCACGCATTTATACTCCACCTCATTCTATTCCGAAACTCACTGTCACGTGACACAGGCAGTAACCCTGAGATTACTATCTTTGAGTTCGTGCTTATCAACTTCTTTCCTAACTCCCTGTAGTCTGTTTTCAGGACATCCTCCATTTTCCTACCTATGTCGTTGGTACCAATATGTACCACAACCTCTGGCTGTTCTCCTTCCCACTTCAGGATATCGTGGACGCGTTCAGAAACATCTCGGACCCTGGCACCTGGGAGGCAAACTACCTCCGTGTTTCTTTCCTGCGTCCACAGAATCGCCTGTCTGATCCCCCTAAATATAGAGTCCCCTATCACTGCTGCCATCCTCTTCCTTTCCCTACCAGTCTGAGCCACAGGGCCAGACACTGTGCCAGAGGCACAGCCACTGTATGTTTCCCCAAGTAGGCTGTCTCCCCCAGCGTATTCTACACAGAAAACCTACCTGCCCTCGACTCGTACTCGCCAAAGACCGGTTGAGCCAAAGCCTTCCCACTCTGTCGCCCGCTCCTCTCACTCCCGCTCTATAAAGCTGACTTCTTTTAAACTCTTCTCGCTGTTCTCACTGGCTGACTCAATGGATCGAATGGCCTAATCCTGCACCTATGTCCTGTCTTCTTACGGCTGGGAGAGCGATTGCAATCGGAAAATGTACAGAGGAACTTTTTAATCGATTAACCTAACCTGCGCTAAAGGAGTTATCAGAAGGAGAAATAGTGAACGAATGAGTTGATGTAAGGAGAAGGTTTGCGGGAGGTTTGTAACTAGTACTGGGTTAGTTATGGCACTTGGATGATTACAGAAAGAGGGTTCTGGGCATTCAAAAAAGAAGTGCACTGCCTAGGCACCATGGTAGCCTAGCGATTAGCGCGACTCTATGACAACACCGGGTTAATAGATTTTGTCAGGTGTGGCTGGGCCTACCTCGCCGTGTATCGCTAAATAAACAAACAAATATCAAGGTTCCCAACGGAAGCCAATGTAAGCGAATATCTACTGACAGGTTCTGCCCAGTTGGAATCATTAAAACCACGTTAATTGGGAAAGATGAAGAGATTCACAGACATGTTGCAGATGGCATTGGGTTCATCAAACATCCCACCCAACGGAACGTACAGAGTACACATTCGTAGCAACGGGAGACAGGAGGCACCAGATTAGACAAAGTGAAGGCCAAGATGATGAAACCAGGGGTGTCTGAGTGAATTATCTCCATGGACTCCTGCCGTCTGAAGGCGCCGAACAAGACCCCTCCCCACCGCTCACCGAAGCCACTTGCTCCAACTGTGGTGTTAGACGGGAAATTTCGGGAATTTCACAAAACAGCGATAAAGGGAGGATAAATATTTTAAATATGTTGACATATGATTGAAAAGTTAACCGGCAGGAGATGATTAATTTGGGGAAAGTTTTGGGATGGAACGGGACCGGATCGGTTAGTGTAACGCTATTATAGCGACAGCGACCCAGGTTAAATTCCGCCGTTGTTCTGAAAGGGATTTGTACGTTATTCCTGTGACCGCCTGGGTTTCCTCTGGCTGCTCCGGTTTCCTCCCACGTTCAAAACATGTACGGGTTAGTAAACGCCCAAAGCAACACACACAAAATGCTGGAGGAACTCAGCAGGCCAAGCAGAGTTTCCGGAAAAGAGTAAATAAGTCGGCGTTTCGGGCCAAAACCTTTTCCAAGACTGGAAATGAAGGGGAGAAGTCAACGTGAGAAGTCCTTCAGAATCTGAAAATTTCTCCTGTTTGCGGGTTAGTAGGTTAATTGATCACACGGATGAAATTGGATGCCCGGGGCTCGTTGGCCCCGAAAGACCTGTTATCGTGACGTATTTCTTCATGTTAAGCGACTTTCTTCAAGCGTATTTCTTCAAGTTCGAACCCCCAAAAAAACTCGTCTAATGAACTGCTGTGGAATTCTACCAAAATCATGCAGAGGAAGTAACAGTGTGTCGTTTTCAAATGGGGTTGGAAGGCGTGGTCTGTGACACGTTGACAGAAAGTGGGACGTGAAGCGTGGTGTTATTTATAACTAGCCAGGCCACGTCTAAATCAGTGTCACATTCAGTCACAACTCGACAAACAACATGCGGCTGGGTTTCGTGGCTTTTGTGATACTTTTTCTCCGTTAGTTGATTGATTTTCATACACTGACACTCTGTTTGTTTCAGGCTTTGAAACAAGTTATGACTTTGATTTCTGTTTCCACAGGCAGATGTCTCGGTGCTGAATTGATACAGTCTCCGATGTCCATCACCCGAAATGAGGGCAAAATGGCTAGAATGAACTGTGATCTGGGCACAGCGAACACGGAGTATATCCACTGGTATCGGCAGCCAGATGGGCAACGCCCGGTCAGGATCCTTTATTACGATAAAGGGAACACCGTCCGCGATGATGGATTTGATGACAGATTTACAGCGTGGAAGGTTGTTCAAAAGCAGTATTCTCTAATTGTGACCCCTCTCAAGAAAGAGGATTCCGGCACCTATTACTGTACCTATTGGGACCCACAGAGTTAAACTGCAACCGGTGCCGCTGACAAAAACTCTTCCTCAGCGTAGAGGTCGCACGAATCATTTCGGACTCAGCGAATTCGCAGTTTATGCCATAAATTCCATCACCTTTCTTCGGATAAAGAACTTTATTCAGTTCTACGAAAGTTATCGGATCAGCGTCATCGACAGTTTATACATTTCCATCCGTGGCTCGAGAACAGGAAGAATATTTCCCCAGGGTACGAGAGCCCAGTCTAGAGGGGATAGTTTTAAAGTGAGAGGGGAAAGATCTATAAGAGACCTGTGTGGTATGTTTTTCAGGGAAAGGGTGGTGGGTACAGGCAACAAGCTGCCAGAGGAAGAGTTAGAGGTAGGAACCATCCAGAGATTTAAAAGTCAATTGGGCATCTGCATGGATAAGAAAGGTTCCGAGAAATACGGGTTAAATGCATGTAAACCGGACTGGTTTACGTGGGTAACTTGCTCGGTAAGGACGAGTTGGGCCGAAGGGCCTGATTCTGTGCTGTAGATCTCAACGGCTCTTAGAATTAGTTCAAATCTCTGCACAGTCGCCACTCACGCTCCTTTATTCCGTGGAAAACATTCTCAACCAATAGAACCATAGAACACTACAGCACAGTACAGACCTTCAGCCCTCCATGTTGTGCCGACCCATATAGTCCTTAAAAAAAAGTACTAAACCCACACTACCCCATAACTCTTCATTTTTCTTTCATCCGTGTGCCCGTCCAAGACGCTCTTAAATACCCCTAATGTTTTAGCCTCCACCACCATCCCTGGCAAGTCATTCCAGGCACTCACAACGCTCTGTGTAAAAAAACTTACCCCTGATGTCTCCCCTAAACTTCCCTCCCTTAATTTTGTACATATGCCCTCTGGTGTTTGGTGCCCTGGGAAACAGGTACTGACTATCCAACCTATCTATGCCTCTCATAATCTTGTAGACTTCTATCAAGTCCCCTCTCATTCTTCTATGCTCTAAAGAGAAAAGTCCCAGTTCTGCTAACCCTGCTTCATATGACTTATTCTTCAAACCAGGCACCATCCTGGTAAATCTCCTCTGCACCCTCTCCATAGCTTCCACATCCTTCCTATAATGAGGTGACCAGAACTGAACACAACACTCTAAGTGAGGTCTCAACAGAGATTTGTAGAGTTGCAACATGACCTCTCTACTCTTGAACTCAATCCACCTGTTAATGAAGCCTGGCATCCCATAGGCTTTCTTAACTACCCTATCAACCTGTGCAGCGAACTTAAGGGATGTATGGATTTGAACACCAAGGTCCGACCTCGTAAACTAAAATCCTCCAATCCCAGAAACATACCTTCTGCATCCTTTCTAGTTCAATCACATCCAAATATTTAAGCAATAAATACTGTGAAAATGAGGTTTAAAACGTTGAAAGTGACTCCATATGTTGTGCGAACATTTCAGTGATGGGGCAAGTGAAGTCATACCGTTTGGTACAAGAGCCTGATTGTGGAGGGGTAATACCTGTTCCTGAACCTGGTGGTGTGAGTTCTGTAGATCTTGTACGTGCTTCCTGATGGGAGCAGTGAGAGGAGAGCATGATCTGCAATGTGGAGGGGAGCGGGGTGGGTGTTGTTTCTGATGAAAGTGTCATGGTCCGGTCCAAAGTCCGCATTCCGGTTCACGTTCCAGTCCACAGACTCCGGACTCCAGGTCCTCCGACTGTCCCTTGTTTCGGTTGGACTCAAACATTTGCACTTGATGCACATCTTGTTGGCTGGGAACATAAGTGGCTCTGGGATTGAGTGTAGTTGGGGGGTCGTCTTGTCAGTCTCCCATTGGAGCAACCCACTGGTGGAAGGCTAGTGCATTCATTGAGTTATGGATCTGGCTGTTCCGTAGCCAGCCGGGTTTACCGGCCGCCTCGAGTCTTGAGGCCACCCTAGACCGAGTTCCCTTCCTGTCCTTGGCCTCCAACGGGTAAGCCAGACCGATTGCCGTTACCCTGAGGTTGGATCTGTCCCTTCCTTTTCCTTGCCTCCATTGTGTTGTGTCCCATGTCCTGCCTAGGAGTCCAGCTCCAAGAACCTCAAGCCCCCAGCCCCGAGCTCCAAGAACCCCAAGCCCCCAAGACTCTAAGAACTCCAAGCCTCCAACTCCTAGAACCCAGGCTTTGTCATGTCTTCACCTGTTTGGGGGTCCGAGCCCGAGTCAAGGCCCAGGCTCTGGGTCCGTGTCCAGTCTCCAGCTCAGAGTCCACCCCAGGCTCCTTGCTCCCAGTCCCTCATCCCGGTCCTGCTTCCCCAGCCCAGTCTGCGTCCTGCCCTGTACTTTGGTTTTGTCCCATCCTGTTCCTTGTACTTCAGTGTCTGCGTCCTGCATTTGGGTCCAGTCTCAACTGGACTTATGACAGTCCTGTCACTTATGACAGAAAGAAGTTACTTTCCTTAAAACATCACTTCTTAAAACATTTCCTCACTGTGGATTTAAGTGCTACTGGACTTTAGTCATTGAGGCAGGTTACCATGTTCTTCTTACGCCCCAGAATAAGTGAAGCCTGACTGAAGCAGATGGGTACATCAGCCAAAGTGAGAGGTTAAACATCAGTGAACAGTCCAGCCAGTTGTTTAGCACTGGTCTTTAGTTCTTGGCCAGGTATCATCGCTTGGCTGGATGATTTTCATGGGTTCATCTTCCTGAAGGCTGCCTGCACATCAGCCTCAGAGACTAAAATCACTCGATCATCTGGTGCTGTGGGTGTTTGTGATGGTTCCTCCATGTTTTGATGGTCAAAGCAAGCACAGAAGGCATTGCGTTCATCTGGAAGTGAGCCCTGTTGTCACCTATGTCACTTGATTTTACTTTATAAGAAGTGATAGCATTCAAGCCCTGCCACAACTATTGAGTATCCTTTGTTGATTCAGGTTTAGTCTGGCAATGCCACTTTGCCCATAAGGAGGCTTTCCAGAGAATGTACCAGGACCTCTTGTAACTTTATTGGTCACCACACTTGAATGCCTCTGATCTGGCCCTCAGCAAATTGCTGATTTCATGGTTCATACAAGGTTTCTGGCGGGAGAAGACTCTGAATGATTTTTTGGGGAGACACTCATCTACAACTGTTTTTCTAAAGTCCATGATGTAGGTGCACATTGAACCTACATGGTGTAGGTGTATTTATTCAGATCCATAGGTGAGTCCCTGAAAATGGCCCCGTCCACTCGAAGGAATCCCTTATAGCAATAGTCACACATCTGCCTCCCTTGACCACTTCTTTGTTGTCCTAAACTCTGGAAATTATATCCAGCTCCTTGATTTGCCTCCCTCATAGCTTGTTATATCTGCATATTGTCTTTCAGTGAATAATGTGCAAAGGTATCCTGGGCTCTCTGAACATACACACCTTGCAAACTCACATCATTTGCAGGAAAGCTACTATTAAACTAGTTAGGATGAAGTCATATTTTCTTCCGTTCATTCCTGTCAGCAACAAATATTTACATAGAAAGTGGCAAATGCTTGGAATGTACCTACTGGTAGAGGTAGATAAGCACCTGGATGTATAAATAAATGGAGCTGGGAAGGGTTTTATTGATTATGAAGAAGGTTTATACAGTGCGCCACAACATTGTGGCTGAAGAACTTGTACTTTACTGTACTGCTCTATGTTCTAAGTTTGCAAGGTGGAAATGCAGGCAAAGACCAAATTCCCACCTGGCAGATGTCTGCAGCCCCACTGGAGCCGGCAAATCCATGCCAGCGGTCTCCGAAACACTAATTTATACGAACATATATAAATCACAAGCTGAGGGGACCTGTACTGAGGCATTCACTGGATTAATTTCACCTCTTCTAGTGAATTAGGTACTGATTAGCTTGAGCACTTTTCTCATGAAATTGCCTGTCTTTTTAACAAAGAGAACAGAATCTTTTCTATAACCTGGCTGACAATTCATTGAGTTACTCGGTGTGCGTTATAGAGTTAGATGTTGGGCTCTCATTATGACTTGCTTGGACAACATCTAACTGTCAAAAAGTGCAACGTGAACCAAGTTAATGAAGCCAGGCAAGAATGTGCTGAGGGATATATTTAAGATCTGGGGGTAAGGTATCCACAGAACTAAAACAGCAGAGTAAGAGACTATACAACACACAAGGAATGTGCTAACTTATTGGTTATCCAATACTCATCTTTCTCAGTCCTGCAAATGTCTTGGAGGTTTTCTTGGGAATGGAGAATACCTTAATATGAATAAATTGTAGAAAAAAATGTTTTGTTGAGGCACATGTACCCTATGAATTGTTGGGAGTGGGAACTGAACTGAAGAGTCTAGGAAAGAGGAGGTTAGCTCACAGATAGAGAAAACTTGTAGACAATGTGAGAGGGAGGATAGGCAGGTGATAGAGAATGCGCTCAGACTGAAGATTTGAGATGTGTCTATTTTAACTCATGTAGTGTGTTGCCTTTAAGGCATTTGTTTAGTTTATTATATTTTCGCTTTAGTAATTCGTTTGTTATTGTTTTCTAGTTAAAGTCAAGGTTGTTTAAAGTAAATTCGTTGTCTGCGATATATCGCGGCATGCAATTACATCACACCCGGTTGCGCCGTGTCCTGTGGGAAAATACCGGTTTGGAGAAATGGGAGGGAGGGGGCTTATGTGTGTGCAGGATCAACGTGAGAAAAGTTTTCTTTCTACATACTAGAAACATCAGAGAAGCAACGCCGTAAGTTCATGAGATAATCAATATGTTGAATTAAAAATGTTAATGCTGATTCTGTTAAAAGTAATGACAGTTGATAAAGTTTATGTTTTTTGTTATTTAAAGAGGTGCGGATAGTTTGTGTTGAAGTGTATTTAAAGCCAGTCGATAGTGTAGGTAGATTCTGACTGTATGTTGCACTTTAATGTAATATAGTTGTTGTAGTTTTACTTTTGCAAGTATTTATGATGTAAATGTGATGTCAAGAAGGAAACAAATACTGTATATATTTTGTATTGTTTTATCAACAGTTTTCACCATACGTTAATGTGGAAGAGTGAACAGTAAACAGTTAATCTTACTGGGACAGCCTCATTGACTGGTTTATGCTTGGTGTTTAGTTCAGAGTTCTTTTACACCTGTGCGAGAACACTACATGTAGTATTGTGAACAAAGCAGATGAGCTTAGAGCATGTATCATTACTTGGAGATATGATGTGGTGGCGTGCCAATGTTGATCAGAGATGGTGTCACGGCTGCAGAAAAGGTGGACGCCATGGAGGGATTGTCGACGGAGTCTCTTGTGGGTGGAGGTTAGGAACAGGAAGGGGTCAATAACTTTACTGGGTGATTATTATAGGCCGCTCAATCGTAATAGGGATCTCGAGGAGCAGATAGGGAAACAGATCCTGGAAAGATGTAATAATAACAGGGTTGTCATAATGGGAGATTTTAATTTCCCTAGAAAAAGGGGTTTAGATGGGGTGGAGTTTGCTCGGTGCATTCAGGAAGGTTTCTTGACACAATAGGTAGATAATCCTACAAGAGAAGAGACTGTATGTGATTTGGTATTGGGAAATGAACCTGGTCAGGTGTCAGATCTCTAAGTGGGAGAGAATTTTGGAGATAGTGATCATATTTCTGTCTCCTTTACAATAGCATTGGAGAGCGATAGGAACAGACAAGTTAGAAAAGCGTTTAATTGGAGTAAGGGGAATTATTAGGCTATCGGGTAGGAAATTGGAGGCTTAAATTGGAAACAGATGTTTTCAGGGAAATGTACAGAAGAAATGTGGCAAATATTCAGAAGATACTTGTGTGCAGTTCTGCATAGGTACATTCTAATCAGACAGGGAAGTTATGGTAGAGTACAGGAAGTGTGGTGTACAAAAGCTGTAATAAATTGAGTCAAGAAGAAAAGAAAAGCTTACAAAAGGTTCAGAGAGCTAGGTAATGTTAGAGATCTAGAAGAATAAAAGGCTAATAGGAAGGAGTTTCAGAGGAAAATTAGGAGAACCAGAAGGGGCTATGACAAGGCCTTGGCAGGCAAGATTAAGGTAAATCCCAAGGCATTCTACAAGTATGTGAAGATCAAGAGGATAAGACTTCAAAGAATAGAACCTATCAAGTGTGGCAATGAGAAAGTGTTATGGAACCGGAGGAAATAGCAAAGGTACTTAATGGATACTTAAGTATTCACTATGGACAAGGATCTTGGTGATTGTAGTGATGACTTTCAGCAGACTGAAAAGCTTCAGCATGTAGATATTAAGAATGAGGATTTGCTGGAGCTTTTGGAAAGCAACAAGTTGTATAAATTGCCAAGACCAGATGAGATGTACCCCAGGCTATTGTGGGAGGTGAGGGAGGAGATTGCTGAGCCTCTGGCTATGATCTTTGCATCATCAATGGGGATGGAAGAGGTTCCGGAGGATTGAAGCGTTGCGAATGTTGTTCCTTTACTGAAGAAAGGGAGTAGAGATAGCCCAGGAAATTATCGACCAGTGAGTCTTACCTCAGTGGTTGGTAAGTTGATGGAAAAGATCCTGAGAGGCAGGATTTATGAACATTTGGAGAGGTATAATATGATTAGGAGTAGTTAGAATGGCTTTGTCAAGGGCTGGTCATGCCTTACAAGCCTAATTGAATTTTTTGGGGATGTGAATAAACACATTGATGAAGGTAGAACAGTAGATGTATTCTATATGGATTTCAGCAAGGCATTTGATAAGTGACCCCATGCAAGGCTTATTGAGAAAGTAAAAAGGCATGGGATCCAAAGGGACATTGCTTTATGGATCCAGAACTGGCTTGCCCACAGAAGGCAAAGAGTGTTGTAGACGGGTCATATTCTGCATGGAGGTGAGTCACCAGTGGACTGCCTCAGGGATCTGATCTGGGATCTCTTTGTGATTATTATAAATGACCTGGATGAGGAAGTGGAGGGATGGGTTAGTGAGTTTGTTGTTCACACAAAGCTTGGGTCGGGGTGTGTGGTGGATAGTGTGGAGGTCTGTCAGATGTTACAACGGGACATTGGTAGGATGCAAAACTGGGCTAAGATGTGTCAGACGGAGTTCAACCCAGATAAGTGTGAAGTGGTTCATTTTGGTGGGTTATATAAAGAACATAGAGCAATACAGCACATTACAGGCCCTTCGGCCCCAATGTTGTGCCGACCCTTAAACCCTGCGTCCCATATAACCCTCAACCTTAAATTCCTCCATATACCTGTCTAGTAGTCTCTTAAATTTCACTAGTGTAGCTGCCTCCACCATTGACTCAGGCAGTGCATTCCATGCACCAACCACTGTCTGAGTAAAAACCCTTCCTCTAATATCCCCCTTGAACTTTCCACCCCTTAACTTAAAGCCATGTCATCTTGTACTAAGCAGTGGGGCCCTGGGAAAGAAGCCCTGGTTGTCCACTCTATCTATTCCTCTTAATATATTGTATACCTCTATCATGTCTCCTCTCATCCTCATTCTCTCCAAATAGTAAAGTCCTAGCTCCCCTAATCTCTGATCATAATCCATACTCTCTAAACCAGGCAGCATCCTGATGAATCTCCTCTGTACCCTTTCCAATGCTTCCACATCCTTCCTATAGTGAGGCGACCAGAAATGGACACAGTACTCTAAGTGTGGCCTAACCAGAGTTTTATAGAGCTGCATCATTACCCCATGACTCTTAAACTCTTTCCCTAGACTCATGAAAGCTAACACTCCATAAGCTTTCGTAACTACCCTATCTATCTGTGAGGCAACTTTCGGGGATGTGTGGACATGTACCCCCAGATCCCTCTGCTCCTTCAAACTCCCAAGTAACCTGCTATGCTGGCAGGTATGATGGCAGAATATAGTATTAATGGTAAGACTCTTGGCAGTGTGGAGGATCAGAGGGATCTTGGGGTCTGAGTCCATAGGATGCTCAAAGCAGCTATGCAGGTTGCCTCTGTGGTTAAGAAGGCTTATGGTGTATTGGCCTTCAAAATCATGGAATTGAATTTAGGAGCCAAGAGGTAATGTTGCAGCTATATAGGACCCTGGTCAGACCCCACTTGGAGTACTGTGCTCAGTTCTGGTCATCTCACTACAGGAAGGATGTGGAAGCCATAGAAAGGGTGCAGAGGAGATTTACCAGGATGTTGCCTGGATTGTGGAGCATGCCTTATGAGAATAGGTTGAGTGAACTCGGCCTTTTCTACTTGGAGTGAAGGAGGATGAGAGGTGACCTGATAGAGGTGTACAAGATGATGAGAGGCAATGATCATGTGCATAATCTGAGGCTTTTTCCCAGGGCTGAAATGGTTGCCACAAGAAGACAAAGGTTTAAGGTGCTGGGGGTAGGTACAGAGGAGATGTCAGGGGTAAGATTTTTACTCAGAGTGGTGAGTGCGTGGAATGGGCTGCCGGCAATGGTGGTAGAGGCGGATACAATAGAGGATTTTAAGAGACTTTTAGATAGGTACATGGAGCTTAGTGAAATAGAGGGCTATAGGTAAGCCTAGTAATTTCTATGGTAGGGACATGTTCGGCACAACTTTGTGGGCCGAAGGGACTGTATTGTGCTGCAGGTTTTCTATGTTTCTATGATTCTATGAAATAAAAACATAAAATGCTGAAAATACTCAAATAGACAAATGGCATCTGTGTAAAGAGAAACAGAGTTAAGGGAAATCAAAGATAGCATAAAAGAAAAAGAGAGGGCAGGAAGTCTGCAGAGGGAGGGGGACAGATTAGGAGAATTGACAAAAATGTGGCAGATGGGACAGAGTGTAGGGAAGTGTATGGTGATACACTTTGGTAGAAGGAATAAAGGCACAGACTGTTCTCTAAACAGCGAGAGAGAGTGCAGAAACTGAATGTGCAAGAAGATTTGAGAGTTCTGGTGCAGGATTCCCTAAAGGCTAACTAGCTGTTTGAGTCGGTAGTGAAGAAGACAAATGATAGCAATCGTTGCTATCATCCAGACAATAATCAGAATAGAATGAGAATCAGGTTTAGTATTACTGGCTTAGGTTGTGAAACTTGTTACTTTGCAGCTGCAGTAGAGTGCATTTTATAATAAAAACTATAAATTGTAATAAGATATATATTAAATAAGTAGAGAAAAAGAGCAAAGAAAGAAAAAATACTGAGATAGTACATGTAAACTCATTGTCAATTTAGAAATCTGATGAAAGCAAAAATGTGATGTTGAGTATTTATAAGACATTGGTTAGATTATATATGGAGTATTATGAGTAATTTTGGGCTCCATATCCGAGAAAGAATGTCCTGGCATTAGAGAGGGTGCAGAGGAGATTTAAGAGAATGGTCCAAGGAATGAAATGTTTATCACATAAGGAACATTCGATGGTTCTGGCCTCTTCTCACTGGAGCTTAGAAGACTGAGGGACATCTCTTTGAAACCTACTGAATATTTAAAGGCCTGGACAATGAGACGATTTTTCAAATAGTGGGAGAGTCCAGGACTAAAGGACACAGACTCATAATAGGACATTTCTTCAGAACAAAGACCAGGAGGAATTTCAATGAATCTGTGAAATTCATTGCCATAAAGGACTATGGAGGTCAAGTTATTGAATTTATTAAAACGCCGAGGCTGATAGGTACCTGATGGTGTCAAAGGTTACGCGGAGAAGACAAATAAATGGGACTTAGAGGGAAATCGAAACAGATGTGATTCAATGGCGGAGCTGACTCAATGGATCGAATGGCCTAATCCTGCTCCTATGTCTTACCGTCTTACGGCTGGGAGAGCGATTGCAGTCGGAGCATGTACAGAGGAAGCTTCTTAATCGATTAACCGAACCTGCGCTAAAGGGGTTATCAGAAGAAAAATTATTAACGAATGAGTTGATTTTAACGGGAATGATTGCGAGAGGTTTGCAACTAGTTTTGGGTTACTAATGGAACTTGGATGTTTACAGGCAGAGGGTCCTGGACATTCAATAAAGGACGTGCACTGCCTGGACACCACGGTAGCCTCGCGAAAACCGCGACTCTACTAAAACTCCGGGTTGTAAATTGTTCCATGATTAGGTTAGAGTTAATTGGATTTGTCGGGGGTGGCTGGGCCTATCTCGTGGTGTATCGCTAAATAAACAAATTGATATTGTGCTTTCAAATTTTCCAACGGAAGCTAATGTAAGCGAATATTTACTGACAGGTTCTGCCCAGTTGGAATCATTAAAACCACGAAAACAGGGAAAGATGAAGAGATTCACAGACATGCTGCAGATGGCATTCGGTTCATCAAACATTCCACCTAACGGAACGTACAGGGAATACGGTCGCAGTGACCGGGGCGGAAGCGAGACAGTTCGAGGGTCGGCACTTTAAGAGAGTGTGTGGGGAGGATATCGCTCTCCTTGCTCTGTCACAGAATCCGGAGACAAAAGATTAGACAAAATAAAGTCTAAGATGATGAATCCGGGGGAGTCTGGTTGAATTATCTCCATGTACTCCTGCCGTCTGAAGGCGCTGAGCAACACCC
This sequence comes from Hemitrygon akajei, assembly GCF_048418815.1. Taxonomy (NCBI): domain Eukaryota; kingdom Metazoa; phylum Chordata; class Chondrichthyes; order Myliobatiformes; family Dasyatidae; genus Hemitrygon; species Hemitrygon akajei. Next base: position 109,138,382 of record NC_133124.1, on the reverse strand, counting down.
CTCCCTACCACTCACTGAAGACATTTGCTCCAACTGTGGTGTTAGGGGGGAATTTGTACGTTGTTCCTGTGACCGCGTGGGTTTCCTCCGGCTGCTCCGGTTTGCTCCCACGTTCAAAACACGTACGGGTTAGCAGGCGCCCAAAACAACACACACAAAATGCTGGAGAAACTCAGCAGGCCAAGCAGCGTTTGCTCCCACGGGCCGAAACCCTTTTTCAGGACTGGAAAGGAAGCAGAGAAGTCAGCGTGAGAAGTCCTATATCATCTGCAAAATTTCTCCTGTTTGCGGGTTAGTAGGTTAATGGATCACATGGATGTAATTGGATGACCCGGGCTTGTTGGCCCGAAATTCCTGTTAAGCGAGAGCAAGTTCGACCCCCCCCCCCACCTCCCCAAATCGACTAATAAACTGCTGTGCAATTCTACCAAAATCTCATTTCATGCAGAGGAAGTAATAGTGTGTCGTTTTCAAATGGGGTTGGAAGGCGTGGTCTGTGACACGTTGACAGAAAGTGGGACGTGAAGCGTGGTGTTATTTATAACTAGCCAGGCCACATCTAAATCTGTGTCAAATTCAGTCACAACTCGACAAACAACATGCGGCTGGGTTGCGTGGCTTTTGTGATACTTTTTCTCTGTTAGTTGATTAATTTTCATCCACTTACACTCGGTTTGTTTCAGTCTTTCAAACATGTTATGAATTTGATTTCTGTTTCCACAGGCAGATGTCTCGGTGCTGAATTGATACAGTCTCCGATGTCCATCACCCGAAATGAGGGCAAAACGGCTAGAATGACCTGTGATCTGGGCACAGCGAACACGGACGGCATCCACTGGTATCGGCAGCCAGATGGGCAACGCCCGGTCTGGATCCTTTATTACAGTGACGGGGGCACCGTGCGCGACGATGGAATTGATAACAGATTTAAAGCGAGGAAAGATGGAGCAAAGCTGCATTCTCTAAGTGTGTACCATCTCAAGAAGGAGGATTCCGGCACCTATTACTGTGCCTATTGGGACCCACAGAGTGAGACTGCAACCGGGCCGCTGACAAAAACTCTTCCTCAGCGCAGAGGTCGCACGAATCATTTCCGACTCTGCGAATTCATAGCTTATGCCATAAATTCCTTCACCTTTCTTCAGATAAAGAACTCTATCCAATTTCAAGAAAGTTACCTGATCAGCATCATCGACAGTTTATACATTTACACCTGTCGCTCGAGGACAGAGAGTTGGGAGAATATTTCCCCAGGGTAGGAGAGCCCAGACTAGAGGGGATAGCTTTAAAGTGAGAGGGGAAAGATCTATAAGAGACCTGTGTGGTATGTTTTTCAGGGAAAAGGTGATGGGTACAGGTAACAAGCTGCCAGAGGAAGAGTTAGAGGCAGGAACCATCCAGAGATTTAAAAGTCAATTGGGCATCTACATGGATAAGAAAGGTTCCGAGAAATACGGGTTAAATGCATGTAAACAGGACTGGTTTACGTGGGTAACTTGTTCGGTAAGGACGAGTTGGGCCGAAGGGCCTGATTCTGTGCTGTAGATCTCAACGGCTCTTAGAATTAGTTCAAATCTCTGCACGGTCGCCACTCACGCTCCTTTATTCCGCGGAAAACAGTTCCAACCTATCCGACCTCGAAAGCTAAACACCTCCAATCCCAGAAACATACCTTCTGCATCCTCTATAGGTCAATCACAAACAAATATTTAAGCAATAAGTACTGAGAAACTGAGGCGTAAAGTCCTTTAAAGTGACTCCATGTGTAGTGGGAACATCTCAGAACTAATAGAACCATAGAACACTACAGCACAGTACACGCCTTCAGCCCTCCATGTTGTGCCGACCCATATAATCTTTTTTAAAAATTACTAAACCTACAATACCCCATAATTCTTCATTTTTCTTTCATCCATGTGCCCGTCCAAGAGGCTCATAAATACCCCTAATGTTTTAGCCTCCACCACCATCCCTGGCAAGTCACTCCAGGCACTCAAAACCCTCTGTGTAAAAAACTTACCCCTGCTGTCTCCCCTAAACTTCCCTCCCTTAATTTTGTACATATGCCCTCTGGTGTTTGGTGCCCTGGGAAACAGGTACTGCCTATCCAACCTATCTATGCCTCTCATAATCTTGTAGACTTCTATCGTCCCCTCTCATTCTTCTATGCTCTAAAGAGAAAAGTCCCAGCTCTGCTCACCTTGCTTCATATGACTTATTCTTCAAACCAGGCACCATCCTGGTAAATCTCCTTTGCATCCTCTCCATAGCTTCCACATCCTTCCTATAATGAAGTGACCAGAACTGAACACAACAGTCTAAGTGAGAACTCAACAAAGATTTGTAGAGTTGCAACATGACCTCTCTACTCTTGAACTCAATCCACCTGTTAATGAAGCCTGGCATCCCATAGGCTTTCTTAACTGCCCTATCAACCTGTGCAGCGAACTTAAGGGATGTATGGATTTGAACACCAAGGTCCGACCTCATAAACGAAAATCCTCCAATCCCAGAAACATACCTTCTGCATCCTCTCTAGTTCAATCACAAACAAATATTTAAGCAATAAATACTGTGAAAGTGAGGCTAAAAACGTTGAAAGTGACTCCATATGTTGTGGGAACATTTCAGTGATGGGGCAAGTGAAGCCATACCCTTTGGTACAAGAGCCTGATTGTGGAGGGGTAATACCTGTCCCTGAACCTGGTGGTGTGAGTTCTGTAGCTCCAGTATGTGCTTCCTGACAGGAGCAGTGAGAGGAGAGCATGATCTGCAACGTGGAGAGGGGTTGAGTGGGTGTTGTTTCTGATGACGGATGTTGCTTTCCTTAAAACATCACTTCTTAAAATATTTCCTCACTGTGGATTTAAGTGATATTGGACTTTAGTCATTGAGGCAGGTTACCATGTTCTTCTTAGGCACCAGAATACGTGGAGTCTGACTGAAGCAGATGGGTACATCAGCCAAAGAGAGAGGTTAAACATCAATGAACAGTCCAGCCAGTTGATTAGCATTGGTCTTTAGTTCTTGGCCGGGTATCATGTCTTGGCTGGTGACTTTCATGGGTTCATCTTCCTGAAGGCTGCCTGCACATCAGCCTCAGAGACTAAAACCTCTCGATCATCAGGCGTTCTGAGTATTTGTGATGGTCCCTCCATGTTTTGATGGTCAAAGCAAGCATAGAAGGCATTGCGTTCATCTGGAAGTGAGCCCTGTTGTCACCTATGTCACTTGATTTTACTTTATAAGAAGTGATAGCATTCAAGCCCTGCCACAGCTGTTGAGTATTCTTCGTTGATTCAGGTTTAGTCTGGCAATGCCATGTTGCCCATAAGGAGGCTTTCCAGAGAATGTACCAGGACCTCTTGTAACTTTATTCATCACCACACGTGAATGCCTCTGATCTGGCCCTCAGCAAATTGCTGATTTCATGGTTCATAAAAGGTTTCTGGCGGGAGAAGACTCTGAATGATTTTGTGGGGACACACTCCTCTACAACTGTTTTTCTAAAGTCCATGATGTAGGTGCACATTGAACCTACATGGTGTAGTTGTATTTATTCAGATCCATAGATGAGTCCTTGAAAATGGCCCCGTCCACTCGAAGGAATCCCTTATAGCAATAGTCGCTCATCTGCCTCCCTCAACCAGCTCTTTGTTGTCCTAAACTCTGGAAATTATATCCAGCTCCTTGATTTGCCTCCCTCATAGCTTGTGATATCTGCATATTGTCTTTCAGTGAATAATGTGCAAAGGTATCCCGGGCCCTCTGAACGTACACACCTTGCAAACACCCATCATTTGCAGGAAAGTTGCATTTCAACTAGTTAGGATGAAGTCATATTTTCTACAGTTCATTCCCTTCAGCAACAAGTATTCCATTGGGTACTACAGTGGGGGGTGGGGATAGAATAACCTATCAGTGCACAGCAGCAGCAGCCAGGCCAATGGCAGTACGGCTGGCTCTGAGGCTCAGCAGTGAAGGGTAAAATCAGGTAGAGAGATAGTGATAGGAGACTCAATAATTCAGAAATGAACAAGAGATTTGGTGGCCGTTAAAAAGACACAGAATGGTGTCTGCCTCCCATGTGCAAGGATTAAGGATATCTCAGAGCAGCTGCAGGAGAGGTAGGGTAACCAGACAAAGGCCGTGGTGCACGTTGACACCAATGATATTGATGAAAATGGGGAGGCGATTTTGCACATTGAGTATAGGGTGTTAGGGAATCCATTCTTTATTCCACAGTTTAATGAAATTTTCCTTGGCAGATGAGCCTTCCGTGTGTCATCTGAGCATTCCTGTGACATTATCACTGACGAGTAATGTTTGAGTACTCCCTCCCCCTTCAATACTCCCTTCCCTGTCATGTCTAAATCGGTGGTATGTTAGAACATTCCAGTCTCGCCCCTCCTGTAACCATGTCTCAATAATGTTTTCAATATCATATCCACACATGGATCCATTCTCTATGTGCATCAGCCTCATCTACGCCCTCCTTGTCTTCCAATAGATGCAACACAGAATACTTATCCACCATGCTCAATCTTGCAGTTTCCATGTCTGGTTAAAAACAAGAAATTCCACAGATGCAGGAAATACAAAGCAATATCCACAAAATCTTTGTTTGTAGTCATTACACCTGTATTTATTCCACAACCACTTCATTGCTGTCCTGCCACTCTGGATACCATCCCTCGTAAAATTAGTTTGAACACTTCTGAGCAGGATTAGCAAACCTTCCTGAAAGGATATTGGTTCCTCTCCAGTTTGGGTGAAACTGCCCTATTTCCTGACAACCCACCTGCCCTGGAATGGAGTTCAGTAATCCAAAAACTCTGAAACCCTCCCCCATGCACCATCTGCTAAGCCACGTGTTAAACTGCACTGTCTTCCTTATTTTTTGTCTCACTAGCATGGATAGCTTCCTGCGATCTCCATCTTGGGGGTCCTGTCTTTTAACTTTGCAGTTTAGGCATCTGTTAGTCTTGTGAGACCATGGAGTTGCACCTTGGAAGGTTTCCAGGGTGCAGGCCTGGGCAGGTTTGCATGGGAGACTGGCAATTGCGCAAGCCGCAAGCCTTCCCCTCTCCAAGCCACCGATGTTGTCCAAGGGAAGGGCACAAGGACCCAAGCAGCTTGGCACCTGTGTCATTGCAGAGCAATGTGTTGTTAAGTGCCTTGCTCACAGACACAACCACGCGGCCTCAGCTGAGGCTTGAACCACTGACCTTCAGATCACTAGGCCGATGCCTTATCCACTAGGCCACGTGCCAACAGAAATAAAAGTAAGTTTACCTTCAGTAAACAAAGATAGAAGAACTTAAACTCGTAGAAGTTTATGAAATTGCAAGGAATATAGTGGAGTTATAGCCTTTTCCCAGGATTGGAGAGTCCAAAACCAGAGGTCACTGATACAAGGTAATAGAGAAGCAATTTAAAAGAGCTCTAAAAGGTCATTTCTTTATGCAGAGGATAGTGAGCTGCCTGAGGAAGTGGTTGAGTTCGAGCATTTGTAATATAGAAGAGGTATTTGAATCGGTACATGAAAGGAAAGGCGTTGAAGGACTATGAGTCAAATGCAGCAGCTGGAACTAGCAGGGAGGATGTGGTCAGCATGGACCATTGGGGCCAAAGGGCCTACATCCATACTACGTTAATCAATGGTTCGATGAAATAAAAACATAAAATGCTTAAAATACTCAAATGGACAGATGGCATCTCTGTAAAGAGAAACAGAGTTAAGGGTAGCCAAAGATAGCATAAAAGCAAAAGAGAGGGCAGGAAGTCTGCAAAAGGACTAGGACAGATTAGGAGAATGGACAAAAAAAGTGACAGATGGAACATAGTGTAGGGAAGTGTATGGTCATGCACTTTGGTAGCGAGAATAAAGGCACAGACTGTTCTCTAAACAGAGAGAGAATGCAGAAATCGAATATTCAAGAGGATTCCCTAATCGCGAATTTGCTCTATGAGTCAATAGTGGAGGAGGGAAATGCAATGTTAGCAATCATTTCAAGAGGACTAGAGTATAATCAGAATAGAATGAGAATCAGGTTTGTATCATAGAACCATAGAATACTACAGCACAGTACAGCCCTTCAGCCCTCCATGTTGTGCCGACCCATATAATCCTTAAAAAAAAGTACTGAACCCACACTTCCCCATAACCCTTCATTTTTCTTTCATCCATGTTCCTGTCCAAGAGGCTCTTAAATACCCCTAATGTTTTAGCCTCCAGCACCAGTTCTGGCAAGTCATTCCAGGCACTCACAACCATCTGTGTAAAAACTTACTCCTGATGTCTCCCCTAAACTTCCCTCCCTTAATTTTGTACATACGCCCTCTGGTGTTTGCTATTGGTGCCCTGGGAAACAGGTACTGACTGTCCAACCTATCTATGCCTCTCCTAATCTTGTAGACCTCTATCAAGTCGCCTCTCATTCTTCTATGTTCTAAAGAGAAAAGTCCCAGCTCGGCTAACCTTGCTTCATATGACTTGTTCTCCAAACCAGGCAACATCCTGGTAAATCTCCTCTGCACCCACTCCATAGCTTCCACATCCTTCCTATAATGAGGTAACCAGAATTGAACACAATACTCTAAGTGCGGTCTCACCAGAGATTTGTAGAGCTGCAACATGACCTCTACTGTTGAACTCAATCCCCCTTTTAATGAAGCCTGGCATCTCATAGGTCTTCTTAACTACCATACCAACCTGTGCAGTGACCTTGAGGGATGTCTGGACTGGAATCTCAAGGTCCCTTTGTTCATCCACACTCTTAAGTAACTGACCATTAATCCTCTACTCAGTCTTCTGGTTTGTCCTTCCAAAATGCATCACCTCATACTTATCCGGATTGAAATCCATCTGCCATTTTTCTGCCCAACTCTGCAGCCTGTCTATATCCTCTCGTAACCTTCGACAACCTGCAGCTCCATCCACAACTCCTCCAATCTTCGTGTCATCCAGAAACTTACTCACCCATCCTTCTGTCTCTACATCCAGGTCATTTATAAAAATCACAGATTTTTCGAGGAGAAGACAATAAAAATAGGGCTGAAAGAGAAAACCAATTAGATATGTTTAAATGGCTGAGCTGACTCATAGAAACATAGAAAACCTAGAGCCCAATACAGGCCTTTCAGCACACAATGCTGTGCCAAACATGTACCTACTTTAGAAATTACCTAGGGTTATTCATAGCCCTCTATTTTTCTAAGTTCCATGTACCTATCCTAGAGTCTCCTAAAAGACCCTTTCATCTCTGCCTCCACCACCATTGCCGGCAGCCCATTCCATGCACTCACCACCCTCTGCGTAAAAAACTTACCCCTTATTTCTCCTCTGTACCTACTTCGAAGCGCCTGAAAACTGTGCCTTCTCATGTAAGGCATTTCAGCCCTGGGAAAATGCCTCTGACCATCCACACGATCAATGCCTCGCCTCCTCTTATACACGTCTATCAGGTCACCTCTCATCCTCCGTTGCTCCAAGGAGAAAAGCCCAAGTTCACTCAACCTATTCTCATAAGGCATGTTCCCCAATCCAGGCAACATCCTTGTATATCTCCTCTGAACCCTTTCTATGCTTTCCACATCCTTCCTGTAGTGAGGTGACCAGAACTGAGCACAGTACTCCAAGTGGGGTCACACCAGGGTCCTATATAGCTGCAACATTACCCCTCAGCTCTTAAACTCATTCCCACAGTTGATGAAGGCCAATGCACCATATGCCTTCTTGACCACAGAGTCAATCTGCTTAGCAGCTTTGAGTGTCTTATGGACTCAAACCCCAAGATCCCTCTGATCCTCCACACTGCCAAGAGTCTTACCATTAATACTATATTCTGCCATCATATTTGACCTACCAAAATGAACCATCTCACACTTTACTGGGTTTAACTCCATCTACCACTTCTCAGCCCAGTTTTGCATCGTATCAATGCCCGGCTGTAACCTCTGACAGGCCTCCACACTATCCATAACACCCCCAACCTTTGTGTCATCAGCAAATTTACTAACCCATTCCTCCACTTCCCTTCCAAGTCATTTATAAAAATCACAAAGACTGGAGGTCCCAGAACAAATCCCTGAGGCACACCATTGGACACTGACCTTAATGCAGATTATGACCCATTTACAACTACTCTTTGCCTTCTGTGGTCAAACCAGTTCTGGATCCACAAAGGAATGTCCCCTTGGATACCATGCCTCCTTACCATCTCTATGAGCCTTGCATTGGGTACCTTATCAAATTCCTTGCTGAAATCCATATACACTAAATCTCCGGCTCTACCTTTATCAATGTGTTTAGTCACATCCTCAGAAAATGCATTCAGGCTCGTAAGGCACAACCTGCCTTTCGCAGAGTCATGCTGACAATTCCTAATCATATTAGCCTCTCCAAATGATCATAAATCCTGCCTCTCAGGATCTTCTCTATCAAATTACCAACCACTGAAGGAAGACTCACTGGTCTATAATTTCCTGGGCTATCCCTACTCCCTTTCTTGAATCAGGGAACAACATCCGCAACCCTCCAATCCTCCAGAACCTCTCCCGTCCCCTTTGACAATGCAAAGATCATCGCCAGAGGCTCAGCAATCTCCTCCTTTGCCTCCCACAGTAGCCTGAGGTAGATCTCGTCCAGTTCCGGTGACTTATCCAACTTCCTGCTTTCCAAAAGCTCCAGAATATCCTCTTCCTTAATATCTGCATGCTCAAGCTTTTCAGTCCACTGGAGGTCACCCCTACAATCACCAAAATCCTTTTCCGTAGTGAATACTGAAGCAAAGTATTCATTAAATACCTCTGCTATCTCCTCTGGTTCCACACACACTTTTCCACTGTCACATTTGATTGGGCCTACTCTCTCACACCTTATCCTCTTGTTCTTCACATATTTTTAGAATGCCTTCAGGTTTTCCTTAATCCTGTCCGCCAAGACCTTCTCCCGACCCATTCTGGCTCTGCTAATTTCATACTTAATCTCCTTCCTGCTAGCCTTATAACCTTCTAGATCTCAATCATACCTAGTTTTTTGAATCTTTCGTAAGCTCTTCTTTTATTCTTGACTAGCTTTACAACAGCCTTTGTACACCACAATTCCTGTACCCTACCAGACATTCCGTCTCTTTGAAATGCATCTGTGCAGAACCCCACAAAAATATCTGCTGAACATCTGCAACATTTCTTTCATACATTTCCCTGAGAACATCTGTTTTCAATTTATGCTTCCAAGTTCCTGCCTGGTAGCCTCTTAATTCCCCTTACTCCAATTAAACGCTTTCCTAATTTGTCTGTTCCTATTCCTTTCCAATGCTATGGGCAAGGAGATAGAATTGTAATCACTATCTCCAAAATGCTCTCCCACTGAGGGATCTGACACCTGAACAGGTTAATTTCCCAACACCAGATCTAGTACAGCCTCTCCTCTTGTACATATTGTGTCATAAACCCTTCCCGAACACAACTAACATATTCTACCCCATCTAAAACCCTCGCTCTAGGGAGATGCCAATTTATATATTGGAAATTAAAGTCTCCCACAACAATCCTGATATTAACACACCTTTCCAGAATCTGTCTCTCTATCTGCACCTCAATATCCCTGTTACTATTGGGCGGTATATAAAAAACACCCAGTAGAGTTATTGACCCCTTTCTGTTCCTATCTTCCACCCACAGAGAGTCCGTAGACAGTTCCTCCAAAACATCCTCCTTTTCTGCAGCCGTGATCAATAGTGCCACACCCCCACCTCTTTTGCCTCCCTCCCTGTCCTTTCTCAAACATCGAAAGCCTGGTACCTGAAGTAACTATTTCTGCCCCTGAGCCATCCAGGTCTCTGTAATGGCCACAACATCGTAGCTCCAAGTACTGATCCACGCTCAAAGTTCATCCACTTTGTTCATAATACTCCTTGCATTAAAATAGACACATCTCAAACCACCGGTCTGAGCGTGTCCCTTCTCTAACACCTGATTATCCTCCCTCTTGCACTAGCTCCAAACTTTCACTATTTGTCAGCCAACCACCTCTTCCTCCGTCACTTCAGTTCTTTTCCCACCACTCAGCAATTCTACCTTAAACTCTTCACAATAGCTTTTGCAAACCTCCCCGCCAAGATATTGGTCCTCCTGGGATTCAAGTGCAATCCGTCCTTTTTGTACAGGTCACACCTGCCCCAAAAGAGGTCCCAATGATCCAGAAATCTTAATCCCTGCCCTCTGCTCCAATTCCTCAGCCACTCATTTATCATCCACCTCATTCTATTCCTATACTCACTGTCACGTGGCACAGGCAGTAATCCTGAGATTACTACCTTTGAGGTCGTGCTTATCAACTTCTTTCCTAATTCCCTGTAGTTTGTTTTCAGGACCTCCTCCCTTTTCCTACCTATGTCGTTGGTACCAATATGTACCACAACCTCTGGCTGTTCTCCTTCCCACTTCAGGATATCGTGGACGCGTTCAGAAACATTTCGGACCCTGGCACCTGGGAGGCAAACTACCTCCGTGTTTCTCTCCTGCTTCCACAGAATCGCCTGTCTGACCCCTCTAACTATAGAGTCCCCTATCACTGCTGCCATCCTCTTCCTTTCCCTACCCGTCTGAGCCACATGGCCAGACACTGTGCCAGAGGCACAGCCACTGTTGCTTCCCCCAAGTAGGCCATCTCCCCCACAGTACTCAAACAGGAGTACTTATTGTTAAGGGGGGCACCCACTAGGTACTCTTTAGCATCTTCCTTCTGCCCTTCCCTCTCTTGGCTGCTACCCACTTATGTGTCTCCCAAGGCCCCGGTTTGACGACCTGCCTATAGCTCCGATCTGTCACCTCCTCACTCTCCCTTACCAGATGAAGGTCATCGAGCTGCATCTCCATTTCCCTAACGCGGTTCCTAAGGAGCTGCAGATCGATGCACCTGGTGCAGATGTGGCCGTTCGGGAGGCCGGGAGTCTCCAGGACTTCCCACATCTGACACCGAGCACAGAACACCGGCCTCACACACATAGTTCCTGGCTGTATTCTACACAGAAAACCTACCTGCCCTCGACCCGTACTTGCCGAAGACCCGTTGAGCAAGAGCCTTCCCACTCTGTCGCCCGCTCCTCTCACTCCCGCTCTATAAAGCTGACTTCTTTTAAACTCTTCTCGCTGTTCTCACTGGCTGACTCAATGGATCGAATGGCCTAATCCTGCACCTATGTCCTGTCTTCTTGCGGCTGGGAGAGCGATTGCAATCGGAAAATGTACAGAGGAACTTTTTAATCGATTAACCTAACCTGCGCTAAAGGAGTTATCAGAAGGAGAAATAGTGAACGAATGAGTTGATGTAAGGAGAAGGTTTGCGGGAGGTTTGTAACTAGTACTGGGTTAGTTATGGCACTTGGATGATTACAGAAAGAGGGTTCTGGGCATTCAAAAAAGATGTGCACTGCCTAGGCACCATGGTAGCCTAGCGATTAGCGCGACTCTATGACAACACCGGGTTAATAGATTTTGTCAGGTGTGGCTGGGCCTACCTCGCCGTGTATCGCTAAATAAACAAACAAATATCAAGGTTCCCAACGGAAGCCAATGTAAGCGAATATCTACTGACAGGTTCTGCCCAGTTGGAATCATTAAAACCACGTTAATTGGGAAAGATGAAGAGATTCACAGACATGTTGCAGATGGCATTGGGTTCATCAAACATCCCACCCAACGGAGCGTACAGAGTACACATTCGTAGCGACAGGAGGCACCAGATTAGACAAAGTGAAGGCCAAGATGATGAAACCAGGGGTGTCTGGGTGAATTATCTCCATGGACTCCTGCCGTCTGAAGGCGCCGAGCAAGACCCCTCCCCACCGCTCACCGAAGCCACTTGCTCCAACTGTGGTGTCAGACGGGAGATTTCGGGAATTTCACAAAACAGCGATAAAGGGAGGATAAATATTGTAAATATGTTGACATATGATTGAAAAGTCAACTGGCAGGAGATGATTAATTTGGGGAAAGTTTTGGGACGGAACGGGACCGGATCGGTTAGTGTAACGCTATTATAGCGGCAGCGATCCAGGTTAAATTCCGCCGTTGTTCTGAAAGGGATTTGTACGTTATTCCTGTGACCGCCTGGTTTTCCTCTGGCTGCTCCGCTTTCCTCCTACGTTCAAAACACGAACGGGTTAGTAAACGCCCAAAGCAACACACACAAAATGCTGGAGGAACTCAGCAGGCCAAGCAGAGTTTCCGGAAAAGAGTAAATAAGTCGGCGTTTCGGGCCGAAACCCTTTTCCAAGACTGGAAAGGAAGGGGAGAAGTCAGCGTGAGAAGTCCTACATCATCTGCAAAATTTCTCCTGTTTGCGGGTTAGTATGTTAATTGATCACATGGATGTAATTGGATGGCCCGGGCTTATTGGCCCCGAAAGACCTGTTATCGTGACGTATTTCTTCATGTTAAGCGAGAGCAAGTTCGACCCCCCAGAAAAACTCGTCTAATGAACTGTTGTGCAATTCTACCAAAATCATGCAGAGGATGTAATAGTGTGTCGTTTTCTAACGCGGTTGGAAGGCGTGGTCTGTGACACGTTGACAGAAAGTGGGACGTGAAGCGTGGTGTTATTTATAACTAGCCAGGCCACATCTAAATCTGTGTCAAATTCAGTCACAACTCGACAAACAACATGCGGCTGGGTTGCGTGGCTTTTGTGATACTTCTTCTCCGTTAGTTGATTGATTTTCATCCGCTTACACTCGGTTTGTTTCAGTCTTTCAAACATGTTATGACTTTGATTTCTGTTTCCACAGGCAGATGTCTCGGTGCTGAATTGATACAGTCTCCGATGTCCATCACCCGAAATGAGGGCGAAAAGGCTACTATGAGCTGCGATCTGGGCACAGCGAACACGGACGTTATCCACTGGTATCGGCAGCCAGATGGGCAACGCCCGGTCTGGATCCTTTATTACAATAAAGGGAGCACCGTACGCGACGATGGATTTGATAACAGATTTACAGCTAGGATGGTTGGTCAAAAGCAGTATTATCTAATTGTGAAGCGTCTCAAGAAAGAGGATTCCGGCACCTATTACTGTGCCTATTGGGACCCACAGAGTTAAACTGCAACCGGTGCCGCTGACAAAAACTCATCCTCAGCGCAGAGGTCGCACGAATCATTTCCGACTCTGCGAATTCGCAGCTTATGCCATAAATTCCATCACCTTTCTTCAGATAAAGAACTCTATCCAATTTTACGAAAGTTACCCGATCAGCGTCATTAGTTTATACATTTCCACCTGTTGCTCGAGAACAGGGAGTTCGAAGAATATTTCCCCAGGGTAGGAGAGCCCAGACTAGAGGGGATAGCTTTAAAGTGAGAGGGGAAAGATCTATAAGAGACCTGTGTGGTATGTTTTTCAGAGAAAGGGCGGAGGGTACAGGCAACAAATTGCCAGAAGAAGAGTAAGAGGCAGGAACCATCCAGAGATTTAAAAGTCATTTGGACATCGACATGGATAAGAAAGGTTTCGAGAAATAAGGGTTAAATACATGTAAACAGGACTGGTTTACGTGGGTAACTTGCTCGGTAAGGACGAGTTGGGCCGAAGGGCCTGATTCTGTGCTGTAGATCTCAATGGCTCTTAGAATTACTTCAGATCTCTGCACGGTCGCCACTCACGCTCCTTTATCCCGTGGAAAACATTCCCAACCTATCCGACCTCGAAAACTAAAATCCTCCAATCCCAGAAACATACCGTCTGCATCCTCTCTAGTTCAATCACATCCAAATGGATGGATTTGAACACCAAGGTCCGACCTCGAAAACTAAAATCCTCCAATCCCAGAATCATACCGTCTGCGTCCTCTCTAGTTCAATCACAAACAAATACTTAAGCAATAAATACTGAGAAAATGAGGCATAAAAACTTTGAAAGTGAGTCCATATGTTGTGGGAAACTTTCAGCGATGGGGCAAGTGAAGTCATCCCTTTTGGTACAAGAGCCTGATTGTGGAGGGGTAATACCTGTCCCTGAACCTGGTGGTGTGAGTTCTGTAGCTCCTGTACGTGCTTCCTGACGGGAGCAGTGAGAGGAGAGCATGATCTGCAATGTGGAGGGGGGTGGTGCGGGAGGAGCAGAGGGATCTGGGCGTACATGTCCACAGATCCTTGAAAGTTGCCTCACAGGTAGATAGGATATTTAAGAAAGTTTATGGAGGGTTAGCTTTCATAAGTCGAGGGATAGAGTTTAAGAGTCGCGGGGTAATGATGCAGCTCTATAAAACTCTGCTTAGGCCACACTTGGAGTACTGTGTCCAGTTCTGGTCGCCTCACTATAGGAAGGATATGGAAGCATTGGAAAGGGTACAGAGGAGATTTACCAGGATGCTGCCTGGTTTAGAGAGTATGGATTATGATCAGAGATTAAGGGAGCTAGGGCTTTACTCTTTGGAGAGAAAGAGGATGAGAGGAGACATGATTGAGGTGTACAAGATATTAAGAGGAGTAGATAGAGTGGATAGCCAGCACCTCTTCCCCAGGGCACCACTGATCAATACAAGAGGACATGGCTTTAAGGTAAGGGGAGGGAAGTTCAAGGGGATATTAGAGGAAGGTTTTTACTGGTCATGGAATACACTGCCTGAGTCAGTGGGGGAGGCAGATACACTAGTGAAATTTAAGAGTCCAGGATGGATATATGGTATATGGATAAAGGTATATGGATGAATTTAAGGTGGGGGGTTATATGAGAGGCAGGGTTTGAGGGTCGGCACAACATTGTGGGCCGAAGGGCCTATAATGTGCTGTACTATTCTATGTTCTATGTTCTATCATGCTCATCCATTATTATTCCACAGCTTCACAGAGATTGACTTGGCAGATGAGCTTTCCATATGTCATCTGAGCATCCCTGATGAGTAATGTATGAGTACTCTCTCCTGCTTTAATACCACCTTCTCTGTCATGTCTAAATCAGTGGATTGTCAGTACATTGGGCTGTCAGTCCTGCCCCTCCGGTAACCATGTCTCAATAATGGTTTCAACATCATAATTACACGCATGGATCCATTCTCTATGTACATCAACTTTACCTACAACTGTCCCTGTTTTGCAATAGATGCAACTCAAAACATTTATCCACCCTGCTCAATCTTGCAGTTTCCATTTCTGCTTAAAAACAAGAAATTCCGCAGATGCTGCAATTCCAAAGCAACACCCAGAAAATCTTTGCTTGTAGTCCTAACATCTATTTTCACTCAACCACTTCATTGTTGTCCTGCCACTCTGGATACTATCCCTCTGAAACACTAGTTTCAACACCTCTCACCCACCCTAAGCAGGATCAGCAAACCTTCCTAAATTGATATTTGTCCTTCTCCAGTTTGGGTGAAAACTGTCCTATTTGCACGGATCCCACCTACGCTGGAAGAGAGTTCAGAGATCCAAAAAATCTGAAGCCCTCTTCCATCGACCATCTGCTTGGCCACGTGTTAAACTGCACTGTCTTCTTTGCTTTTTGCCTCACTAGCATGGATAGCAATCCTGAAGTCATCATCTTGGAGGTCCTGTCTTCTAACTTTGCACCTTACTCCGTGAACACATTTTGCAGGTCCCCGTCACTTTTCCTGCTTATATCATTCGTACCAATGAGTTCCATGACTTAAGGCTTTTCAGCCTCCCCCTTAAGATAGCTATGGACTCAATACAAGATATCTCTGATCCTCTACACCTGGAATGCAATATACCTCCTGTGGTAGGTTATCTCCATAAAACAATCTAAACTGATAACCTTGTTGAGGGTAATGGCCACAGGGGTATTCTGCACTGACTGCCAATTCCCTTTCCTACTCTTGAGGATCACCCAGCTACCTGTTTCTAGCAACATAGGGGTAACAGTCTCTCTGTAACTCCTATCAACCCCTCTTTTTTCTGAATGATCTGAAGGTCATCTAGCATAGATCCAATTCCCTAACACAGTTTGTAAAGAGCTGCAACTGGATGCACTTATCACAGGTATAGACATCCCCCTAACTTCCCACCTCATGCAATGGGAGCACACCACTGCTCTAGGTTCTAAACCCACTGTTCTGTCGGTAGAAAAATAGAGTAAGAAGTTAAATGAACTTAAACTCAGAGAAGTTTATAAAATCGTGAGGGGTATAAAGTGGTCATAGCCTTTTCCCCAGGATTGGAGAATCCAAATGTGAAACAAGGCAACAGGGAAGAGATTTAAAAGAGACCTAAAAGTTAATTTCTTTATGCAGAGGATGGTGAGCTGCCTGAGGAAGTGGTTGAGACGGGTGCATTTGCAATATTTCAGAGGTATTTGCATGGGCACATGGAAGGAAAGGGCTTGAAGGGCCACGAGTCAAATGCAGCAACTGGATCTAGCAGGTTAGCATTGACCATCTGGGCTGAAGGGCCTATATCCAGGCTATGTTACTCTAAGGAAGTAGTATGTGTGTGAGGCTGGTTTTCTGCGCTCAGTGTTAGATGTGGGGGGTCCTAGAGTCTCCCAGCCTCCAGGAAGGCCATATCTGCACTAGGTGTGTTGAGCTGCAGCTCCTGAGTGACCGAGTTAGGGACCTGGAGGGGCAGCTCGATAACCTTCACCTGGTCAATGAGAGCGAGGAGGTGATGGAAAGGAGTTATAGGCCAGTGGTCACACCAGGGCCACGTGAGACAGACAGGTGGGTCACAATCAGGAGTGGGAAGGGGAAGAGTCAGGTACTAGAGAGTACCCCTGTGGCTGTACCCCTTGACAATAAGTTCTCCTGTTTCAGTACTGTTGAGGGGAACAGCCTACCTGGGGGAAGCAGCAGTGGTCATGCCGCTGGTACAGAGTCTGGCCCTATAGCTCAGAAGGGAAACGAAGGGAAGAGGAAGGCAGTAGTGATAGGGGACTCTATAGTTAGCGGGTCAGACAGGCAGTTCTGTGGACGCAGGAAAAAACTCAGATGGTAGTTTGACGACCAGGTGCCAGGGTCCAGTATGTTTTGGATTGCGTCCGAAATATTTGCAGTGGGAGGGAAAACAGCCAGAGGTTGTGGTACATATTGGTACCAATGACATAGATAGGAAAAGGAAAGAGGTCCTGAAAAAAGACGACAGGGAATTAGGAAGGAAGTTGAGAAGCAGGACCGCAAAGGTTATAATCTCAGGATTACTGCCTGTACCACATCACAGTGAGAATAGAAATAGGATGAGGTGGAGGATAAATGCATGGCCGAGTGATTGGAGCAGGGGACAGGGATTCAGAATTCCAGATCATTGGGACCTCTTTTGGGGAAGGTGTGACCTGTACAAAAAGGACGGGTTGCACTTGAATCCCAGGGGGACCAATATCCTGGTGGGGACGTTTGCTCAGGCTACTGGGGAGAGTTTAAACTAGAATTGTTGGGGGAGGGAACTGAACTGAAGAGACTGGGGAAGAGGAGGTTAGCTCACAAATAGAGGAAGCTTGTAGACAGTGTGAGAGGGAGGATATACAGATGATAGAGAAGGGACGTCCCCAGACTGAAGGTTTGAGATGTGTCTATTTTAATACAAGGAGTGTTGTGAACAATCCAGATGAGCTTAGAGCATGGATCAGTACTTGGAGATATGATGTGGTGGCATGGCGCTGTTGATCAGAGATAGTGTCACCGCTGCAGAAAAGGTGGACGCCATGGAGGGATTGTTATGGAGTCTCTGTGGGTGGAGGTTAGGAACAGGAAGGGGTCAATAACTTTACAGGGTGTTTTTATAGGCCGAACAATAGTAACAGGGATATCGAGGAGCAGATAATGAAACAGATCCTGGAAAGATGTAATAATAACAGAGTTGTCATGATGGAAGATTTTAATTTCCCTAGAGCAAGGGGTTTAGATGGGGTAGAGTTTGTTAGGTGATTTCCAGAAGGTTTCTTAATACAATATGTAGATAAGTCTGCAAGAGGAGAGGCTGTACTTGATCTGGTATTGGGAAATGTACCTGGTCAGGTGTCAGGTTTCTCATTGGGAGAGCATTTTGGAGATAGTGATCATAATTCTGTCTCCTTTACAATAGCTTGGAGAGAGATAGGAACAGACAAGTTACAAAAGTGTTTAATTGGAGTAAGTGGTATTATCAGGCTATCGGGTAGGAAATTGGAGGCTTAAATTGGAATCAGATGTTCCCAGGGAAATGTACGGAAGAAATGTGGCAAATATTCAGGGATATTTGTGTGTAGTTCTGCATAGGTACGTTCTGATCATACAGGGAATTTATGGCAGGGTACAAGAAGCATGGTGTACAAAGGCTGTAATAAATCTAGTCAAGAAGAAAAGAAAAGCTTACAAAAGGTTCAGAGAGCTAGATAATGTTAGAGATCTAGAAGAATAAAAGGCTAATAGGAAGGTGCTTAAGAAGGAAATTAGGAGAGTTAGAAAGGGCCATGACAAGGCCTTGGCAGGCAAGATTAAGGTAAATCCCAAGGCATTCTACAAGTATGTGAAGAGCAAGAGGATAAGATGTGAAAGATAGGATCTATCAAGTGTGATTGTGAGAAAGTGTGTATGGAACCTGAGGAAATAGCAGAGGTACTTAATGAATACTTTACTTCAGTATTCACTATGGAAAAGGATTTTGGTGATTGTAGTGATGACTTTCAGCAGACTGAAAAGCTTCAGCATATAGATATTAAGAAAGAGGATGTGCTGGAGCTTTTGGAAAGCATCAAGTTGGATAAGTCACCAGGAGCAGATGAGATGTACCCCAGGCTACGGTGGGAGGCAAGGGAGGAGATTACTGAGCCTCTGCTTATGATCTTTGTATCATCAAAGGGGATGGGAGAGGTTCTGGAGGATTGGAGGGTTGCGAATGTTTTCCTTTATTCAAGAAAGGGAGTAGAGATAGCCCAGGAAATTATAGACCAGTGAGTCTTACCTCAGTGGTTGGTAAGTTGATGGAGTTCAACCCAGAAAAGTGTGAAGTGGTTCATTTTGATTAGTCAAATATGATGGCAGAATATAGTATTAATGTTAAGTCTCCTGGCAGTGTGGAGGATCAGAGGGTTCTTGGGGTCTGAGTACACAGGACGCTCAAAGCAGCTGTGCAGGTTGACTCTGTGGTTAAGAAGGCTTATGGTGTATTGGCCTTCATCAATTGTGGAATTGAATTTAGGAGCCAAGAGGTAATGTTGCAGCTATATAGGACCCTGGTCAGATCCCACTTGGAGTACTGTGCTCAGTTCTGGTCATCTCACTACAGGAAGGATGTGGAAGCCATAGAAAGGGTGCAGAGGAGATTTACAAGGATGTTGTCTGGATTGGGGAGCATGCCTTATGAGAATAGGTTGAGTGAACTCGGCCTTTTCTCCTTGGCGCGAAGGAGAATAAGAGGTGCACAACATGATGAGAGCAATGATTGTTTGAATAGTCAGAGGCTTTTTCCCAGGGCTGAAATGGTTACCAAAAGAATACACAGGTTTAAGGTGCTGGGGAGTAGGTACAGAGGAGATGCCAGGAGTAAGGTTTTTACTCAGAGAGTGGTGAGTGCATGGAATCGGCTGCCAGGAACAGTGGTGCAGGCGGATACAATAGGGGCTTTTAATAGACTTTTAGATAGGTACATACAGCTTCATAAAATACAGGGCTCTTGGTAGGCCTAGTAATTTCTATGCTAGAACTGTATTGTGCTGCAGGTTTTCTATGTTTCTATGATTCTATGAAATAAAAACATAAAATGCTGAAAATACTCAAATAGACAAATGGCATCTGTGTAAAGAGAAACAGAGTTAAGGGAAGTCAAAGATAGCATAAAAGAAAAAGAGAGGGCAGGAAGTCTGCAGAGGCAGGGGGACAGATTAGGAGAATTGACAAAAAAGTGGCAGATGGGACAGAGTGTAGGGAAGTGTATGGTGATGCACTTTGGTAGAAGGAATCAGTGCACAGACTGTTCTCTAAACAGAGAGAGAGAGAGTGCAGAAACTGAACGTGCAAGAAGACTTGAGAGTTCTGGTGCAGCATTCCCTAAAGGCTAACTAGCTGTTTGAGTCAGTAGTGGAGGAGGAAAATGCAATGTTAGCAATAATTTTGAGGGGTCCAGACTATAATCAGAATAGAATGAGAATCAGGTTTAATATCACTGGCATAGGTCGTGAAACTTGTTATTTTGCAGCTGCAGTAGAGTGCATTTTATAATGAAAACTATAAATTACAATAAGATATATATTAAATTAAATAGGTAGAGGAAAAGAGCAAAGAAAGAAAAAAATACTGAGGTAGTATATGTGACTTCATTGTCCATTCAGAAATCTGATGAAAACAAGAATTAATGTTGAGTCTTCATAAGACATTGGTTAGACTATATATGGAGTATAGTGAGCAATTTTGGGCTCCATATCTGAGAACGAATGTCCTGGCATTAGAGAGGGTGCAGAGGAGGTTTAAGAGAATGGTCCAAGGTTATCACATAAAGAACATTCGATGGTTCTGGCCTGTTCTCGCTGGAGCTTAGAAGACTGAGGGACATCTCTTTGAAACCTACTGAATATTTAAAGGCCTGGACAATGAGACGATTTTTCAAATAGTGGGAGAGTCCAGGACTAAAGGACACAGACTCATAATAGGACATTTCTTCAGAACAGAGACCAGGAGGAATTTCAATGAATCTGTGAAATTCATTGCCATAAACTACTATGGAGGCCAAGTTATTGAATTTATTAAATCGCCGAGGCTGATAGGTACCTG
This sequence comes from Hemitrygon akajei, assembly GCF_048418815.1. Classification (NCBI taxonomy): domain Eukaryota; kingdom Metazoa; phylum Chordata; class Chondrichthyes; order Myliobatiformes; family Dasyatidae; genus Hemitrygon; species Hemitrygon akajei. The sequence goes on along the minus strand of NC_133124.1, from coordinate 109,117,686 downwards.
ATGGTGTCAAAGGTTACGGGGAGAAGACAGATAGATGGGGCTGAGAGGGAAAACGAAACAGATGTGATTCAAAGGCCGATCTGACTCAATGGATCGAATGGCCTAATCCTGCTCCTATGTCTTACCGTCTTACAGCTGGGAGAGCGATTGCAGTCGGAGAATGTACAGAGGAAGCTACTTAATCGATTAACCGAACCTGCGCTAAAGGAGTGATCAGAAAATTTGGGGTTAGCATGTGCCCAACACAACACACACAAAATGCTGGAGAAACTCAGCAGGCCAAGCAGCGTTTATGGAAAAGAGTAAATAGCCGATGTTTCTGGCCGAAACTCTTTTTCAGGACTGAAAAGGAAGGGGAGAAGTCAGCGTGAGAAGTCCTTCAGCATCTGAAAATTTCTCCTTCATGTTAAGCGAGAGCAAGTTCGAACCCCCCAAAAAAACCGTCTAATGAACTGCTGTGCAATTCTTCCAAAATCTCATTTCATGCAGAGGAAGTAATACTGTGTCGTTTTCTAACGCGGTTGGAAGGCGTGGTCTGTGACATGTTGACAGAAAGTGGGACGTGAAGCGTGGTGTTATTTATAACTAGCCAGGCCACATCTAAATCTGTGTCAAATTCAGTCACAACTCGACAAACAACATGCGGCTGGGTTGCGTGGCTTTTGTGATACTTCTTCTCCGTTAGTTGATTGATTTTCATCCGCTTACACTCTGTTTGTTTCAGTCTTTCAAACATGTTATGACTTTGATTTCTGTTTCCACAGGCAGATGTCTCGGTGCTGAATTGATACAGTCTCCGATGTCCATCACCCGAAATGAGGACAAAATGGCTAAAATGACCTGTGATCTGGGCACAGCGAACACGGAGTATATCCACTGGTATCGGCAGCCAGATGGGCAACGCCCGGTCTGGATCCTTTATTACAATAAAGGGAGCACCGTACGCGAGGATGGATTTGATAACAGATTTACAGCTGGGATGGTTGGTCAAAAGCAGTATTATCTAATTGTGAAGCGTCTCCAGAAAGAGGATTCCGGCACCTATTACTGTGCCTATTGGGACCCACAGAGTTAAACTGCAACCGGTGCCGCTGACAAAAACTCTTCCTGAGCGTAGAGGCCGCACCAATCATTTCGGATTCAGCGAATTCGCAGCTTATGCCATAAATTCCACCACCTTTCTTCGGATAAAGAACTCTATCCAATTCTACAGAAGTTACCCGATCAGCCTCATCGACAGTTTATACATTTATACCTGTCGCTCGAGAACAGGGAGTTGGGAGAATATTTCCCCAGGGTAGGAGAGCCCAGACTAGAGGAGATAGCTTTAAAGTGAGAGGGGAAAGATCTATAAGAGACCTGTGTGGTATTTTTTTCAGAGAAAGGGTGGTGGGTACAGGCAACAAGCTGCCAGAGGAAGAGTTAGAGGTAGGAACCATCCAGAGATTTAAAAGTTATTTGGGCATCGACATGGATAAGAAAGGTTCCGAGAAATACGGGTTAAATGCATGTAAACAGGACTGGTTTCCGTGGGTAACTTGCTCGGTGAGGACGAGTTGGGCCGAAGGGCCTGATTCTGTGCTGTAGATCTCAACGGCTCTTAGAATTACTTCAGATCTCTGCACGGTCGCCACTCACGCTCCTTTATCCCGTGGAAAACATTCCCAACCAATAGAACCATAGAACACTACAGCACAGTACAGGCCTTCAGCCCTCCATGTTGTGCCGACCCATATAATCCTTAAAAAAAGTACTAAACCCACGCTACCCCATAACCCTCCATTTTTCTTTCATCCATGTGCCCGTTCAAGAGGCTCTTAAATGTTTTAGCCTCCACCACCATCCCTGGCAAGTCATTCCAGGCACTCACAACCCTCTGTGTAAAAAACTTACCCCTGATGTCTCCCCTAAACTTCCCTCCCTTAATTTTGTACATATGCCCTCTGGTGTTTGCTATTGGTGCCCTGGGAAACAGGTACTGCCTATCCAACCTATCTATGCCTCTCATAATCTTGTAGATTTCTATCAAGTCCCCTCTCATTCTTCTACGCTCCAAAGAGAAAAGTCCCAGTTCTGCTAACCTTGCTTCATATAACTTGTTCTCCAAACCAGGCACCATCCTGGTAAATCTCCTCTGCACCCTCTCCATAGCTTCCACATCCTTCCTATAATGAAGTGACCAGAACTGAACACAACACTCTAAGTGAGAACTCAACAGAGATTTGTAGAATTGCAACATGACCTCTCTACTCTTGAACTCAATCCACCTGTTAATGAAGCCTGGCATCCCATAGGCTTTCTTAACTGCCCTATCAACCCGTGCAGTGACCTTAAGGGATGTATGGATTTGAACCCCAAGGTCCGACCTCGTAAACGAAAATCCTCCAATCCCAGAAACATACCTTCTGCATCCTCTCTAGTTCAATCACAAACAAATATTTAAGCAATAAATCCTGTGAAAATGAGGCTTAAAACGTTGAAAGTGACTCCATATGTTGTGGGAACATTTCAGTGATGGGGCAAGTGAAGTCATACCTTTTGGTACAAGAGCCTGATTGTGGAGGGGTAATACCTGTTGCTGAAACTGGTGGTGTGAGTTCTGTAGCTCTTGTACGTGCTTCCTGACGGGAGCAGCGAGAGGAGAGCATGATCTGCAATGTGGAGGGGGGCGGGTGGGTGTTGTTTCTGATGAAAGTGTCATGGTCCGGTCTAAAGTCCGCATTTCGGTTCACGTTCCAGTCCACGGACTCCGGACTCCAGGTCCTCCGACTGTCCCTTGTTTCGGTTGGACTCAAACATTTGCACTTGATGCTCATCTTGTTGGCTGGGAATATAAGTGGCTCTGGGATTGAGTGTAGTTGGGGGTCGTCTTGTCAGTCTCCCATTGGAGCAACCCACTGGTGGAAGGCTAGTGCATTCATTGAGTTATGGATCTGGCTGTTCCGTAGCCCGCCGGGTTTACCGGCCGCCTCGAGTCTTGGGGCCACCCCAGACCGAGTTCCCTTCCTGTCCTTGGCCTCCGTCGGCTAAGCCAGACCGACTGCCGTTACCCTGAGGTTGGTTCTGTCCCTTCCTGTCCTTCGCCTTCATCGGGTAAGCCAGGCCGTTTGCCGTTTCCCTGCGGTTGGTTCTGTCCCTTCCCGTTCCTTGCCTCCATCGAGTTGTGTTCCGCGTCCTGCCCAGGAGTCCAGCTCCAAGAACCCCAAGCCCCCAACCCCGAGCTCCAAGAACCCCAAACCCCCAAGACTCTAGCCCCGAGCTACCCAAGCCTTTAAGAACTCCAAGCCTCCAACTCCTAGAACCCAGGCTTTGTTACCTCTTCACCTGGTTTGGGGGTCGGAGCCTAAGTCAAGGCCCAGGCTCTGGGTCCGTGTCCAGTCTGGAGCTCAGAGTCCACCCCAGGCTCCTTGCTCCCAGTCCCTCGTCCCGGTCCTGCTTATGACAGCCCCCACTTATGACAGAAAGATGTTGGTTTCCTTAAAACATCACTTCTTAAAATATTTCCTCACTGTGGATTTAAGTGATACTGGACTTTAGTCATTGAGGCAGGTTACCATGTTCTTCTTAGGCACCAGAATAAGTGAAGTCTGATTGAAGCAGATGGGTACATCAGCCAAAGCGAGAGATTAAAGATCAGTGAACAGACCAGCCAGTTGATTAGCATTGGTCTTTAGTTCTTGGCCAGGTATCATCTCTCGGCTGGATGATTTTCATGGGTTCATCTTCCTGAAGGCTGCCTGCACATCAGCCTCAGAGATTAAAATCCCTCGATCATCTGGTGCTGTGAGTGTTTGTGATGGTTGCTCCATGTTTTGATGGTCAAAGCAAGCATAGAAGGCATTGCGTTCATCTGGAAGTGAGCCCTGGTGTCACCTATGTCACTTGATTTTACTTTATAAGGGGTGATAGCATTAAAGCCCTGCCACAACTATTGAGTATCCTTTGTTAATTCAGATTTAGTCTGGCAATGCCATGTTGCCCATCAGGAGGCTTTCCAGAGAATGTACCAGGACCTCTTGTAGAATGCCTCTGATCTGGCCCTCAGCAAATTGCTGATTTCATGGTTCATACAAGGTTTCTGGCGGGAGAAGACTCTGAATGATTTTGTGGGGACACACACGTCTCCAACTGTTTTCCTAAAGTCCATGATGTAGGTGCACATTGAACCTACATGGTGTAGGTGTATTTATCCAGATCCATAGATGAGTCCTTGAAAATGGCCCCATCCACTTGAAAGAATCCCTTATAGCAATAGTCGTTCATCTGCCTCCCTCGACCATCTCTTTGTTGTCCTAAACTCTGGAAATTATATCCAGCTCCTTGATTTGCCTCCCTTATTGCTTGTGATATCTGCATATTGTCTTTCAGTGAATAATGTGCAAAGATATCCCGGGCCCTCTGAATGTACACACCTTGCAAACTCCCATCATTTGCAGTAAAGCTTAATTTAAACTAGATAGGATGAAATCATATTTTCTACAGTTCATTCCCTTCAGCAACAAGTATTCCATTGGATAATACAGTGGGGGGTGGGGATAGAATGACCTATCAGTGCACAGCAGCAGCAGCCAGGCCAATGGCAGTATGGCCGACTCTGAGGCTCAGCAGTGAAGGGTAAAATCAGGTAGAGAGATAGTGATAGGAGACTCAATAATTCAGGAACGAACAAGAGATTTGGTGGCTGTTAAAAAGACACAGAATGGTGTGCTGCCTCCCAAGTGCTAGGATTAAGGATATCTCCAAGCAGCTGCAAGAGAGGTAGGGTAACCAGACAAAGGCTGTGGTGCATGTTGACACCAATGACATTGGTGAAGATGGGGAGAGAATTTTGCACATTGAGTATAGGGAGTTAGGGAACCCATTTTTTATTCCACAGTTTAATGAAAAATTCCTTGGCAGATGAGCCTTCCATATGTCATCTGAGCATTCCTGTGACAATAACCCTGATTAATAATGTATGAGTACTCCCTCACCCTTCAATACCTCCTTCCCTGTCATGTCTAAATCAGTCGAATACCAGAACATTCAGCTGCCAGTCCTGCCCCTCCTGTAACCATGTCTCAATAATGGTTTCAATATCATATTCACACATGGATCCATTCTCTATGTGCATCAGCCTTACCTGCACCCTCTCTGTCTTCCAATAGATGCAACTCAGAATACTTATCCGCCATGCTCAATCTTGCAGTTTCCATATCTGCTTAAAAACAAGAAATTCCACAGATGATGGAAATACAAAGCAGTATGCACAAAATCTTTGCTTGTAGTCATTACATCTGTATGACAACCACATCATTGCTGTCCTGCCACTCTGGATACCATCCCTCTTAAACATTAGTTTGAACACTTCTGAGCAGGATTAGCAAACCTTCCTGAAAGGATATTGGTTCCTCTCCAGTTTGGGTGAAATTGTCCTATTTCCCGACATCCCACCTGACCTAGAATGGAGTTCAGTAATCCAAAAACTCGGAAGCCTTCCACCATGCACCATCTACTAAGCCACTTGTTAAACTGCACTGTCCTCCTTATTTTTTGTCTCACTAGCATGGATAGCTTTCTGGGGGTCCTGTCTTTTAACTTTGCAGTTTAGGCATCTTTTAGTCTTGTGAGACCATGGAGTTGCACCTTGGAAGGTTTCCAGGGTGCAGGCCTGGGCAGGTTTGTATGGGAGACTGGCAGTTGCCAAGCTGCAAGCCTTCCCCTCTCCAAGCCACCGATGTTGTCCAAGGGAAGGGCACGAAGACCCATGCAGCTTGGCACCAGTGTCATTGCAGAGCAATGTGTTGTTAAGTTCCTTGCTCAGAGACACAACCACGCTGCCTCAGCAGAGGGTCGAACCAGTGACCTGCAGATCACTAGACCGATGCCTTATCCACTAGGCTACGTGCCAACAGAAAAGAAAGTAAGTTTACCTTCAGTAAAGAAGGAAGTTAGAAGAACTTAAACTCGTAGAAGTTTATGAAATCACGAGGAATATAATGGAGTTATAGCCCTTTCCCAGGATTGGAAAGTCCAAAACCAGAGGTCACTGATACAAGGTAATAGAGAAGAGATTTAAAAGAGCACTAAAAGGTAATTTCTTTATGCGGAGGAGAGTGAACTGCTTGAGGAAGTGGTTGAGTTGGTGGATTTGTAATATTGAAGAGGTATTTGAAAGGGTACATGGAAGGAAAGGTATTAAAGGACTATGAGTCAAATGTAGTAGCTGGAACTAGCAGGGAGAATGTTGTGGTCAGCATGCACCATTGGGGCCGAAGGGCCTATATCCACACTCTGTTACTCAGTGGTTCTATGAAATAAAAACTTAAAATGCTTAAATACTCAAATGGACAGATGGTATCTGTGTAAAGAGAAACAGATTTAAGGGAAGTCAAAGATAACATAAAAGCAAAAGAGAGGGCAGGAAGTCTGCAAAAGAACTAGAACAGATTAGGAGAATGGACAAAAAAGTGTCAGATAGAACATAGTGTAGGGAAGTGTATGGTCATGCGCTTTGGTAGAGAGAATAAAGGCACAGACTGTTCTCCAAACAGAGAGAGAATGCAGAAACTGAACGGGCAAGAAGACTTGAGAGTTCCAGTGCCGAATTCCCTAAAGGCTAACTTGCTCTTTGAGTCAGTAGTGGAGGAGGGAAATGCAATGAGGGCAATCATTTCGAGAGGACTAGAATATAATCAGAATAGAATGAGAATCAGGTTTAGTATCACTGGCATAGATCGTGAAATTTGTTATTTTGCAACTGCAGTACAGTGCAATACATAATAATAACAATAAATTACAATAAGATATATATTAAATTAAATAAGTAGAGAAAAGAGAGCAAAGCATGTAAACAATGGTGAGGTAGTTTATGAGGATTCATGGTCCATTCCGAAATCTGATGTAAGCAAAATTGTGATTTTGTGTCTTTATAAGACATTGGTAGACTATATATGGAGTATTGTGACTAATTTTGGGCTCCATATCCGAGAAAGAATCTCCTGGCATTGGAGAGAGTCCAGAGTCCAGAGGAGGTTTAAGAGAATGGTTCCGGGAATGAAAGGGTTAATATATAAGGACCATTTGATAGCTCTGGGCTGTTCTTACTGGAGCTTAGAAAAATGAGGGGATATCTCTTTGAAACCTACCCAATATTTAAGTGCCTGGACAATGGGAGGAATTTTCCAATAGTGGGGGAGTCCAGGACCAAAGGGCACAGACACATAATAGGACATCCCTTCAGAACAGATACGAACAGGAATTTCTCTGATTCTGTGACATTCAGTGCCATAAACGGCTATGGAGGACAGGTTATTTGCTTTATTAAAAGCCGAGGCAGATAGGTACTTGATTAGTCATGGTGTCAAAGGTTACTTGGAAAAGACAATAAAAATAGGGCTGAAAGAGAAAACTGATCAGATATGTTTAAATGGCTGAGCTGACTCACAGAAACATAGAAAACCTACAGCACAATACAGGCCTTTCGGCCCACAATGCTGTGCCAAACATGTACTTGCTTTGGAAATTAACTAGAGTTACTCATAGCCCTCTATTTTTCTGAGCTCCATGTACCTCTCCAGGAGTCTCTTAAAAGACCCTTTCGTATTTGTCTCCACCACCATTGCCGGCAGCCCATTCCATGCACTCACCACCCTCTGCGTAAAAAACTTACCCCCTGACATCTCCACTGTACCTACTTCGAAGCACCTTGAAATTCTGCCTTCTCATGCTAGCCATTTCAGCCCTGGGAAAAAGCCTCTGACTATCCACACGATCAATGCCTCTCATCATCTTATATACCTCTATCAGGTCACCTCTAATCCTCCGTCACTCCAAGGAGAAAAGCCCAAGTTCACTCAACCTATTCTTATAAGGCATGCTCCCTATTCCAGGCAACATCCTTGTAAATCTCTTCTGCACCCTTTCTATTGTTTCCACATCCTTCCTGTAGTGAGCTGACCAGAACTAAGCACAGTGGGGTCACACCATGGTCCTATATAGCCGCAACATTACCTCTCAGCTATTAAACTCAGTCCCACAATTTATGAAGGTCAATGCATCATATGCCTTCTTAACCACAGGGTCAACCTGCATAGCAGCTTTGAGTGTCCTATGGACTCGAAACCCAAGATCCCTCTGATCCTCCACACTGCCAAGAGACTTACCATTAATACTATATTCTACCATCATATTTGACCTAATAAAATGAACTACCTCACACTTTTCTGGGTTGAACTCCATCTACCACTTCTCCGGTCAGTTTTGCATCCTATCAATGCCTGGTTGTAACCTCTGACAGGCTTCCACACTATCCACAACACCCCTATGTGTCATCAGCAAATTTACTAACCCTTTCTTCCACTTCTCATCCAGGTCATTCATAAAAATCACGAAGACTAGGGGTCCCAGAACAAATCCTTGAGGCATACCATTGGTCACCAACCTTCATGCAGAATATGACCCGTCTACAACCACTCTTTGCTTTCTGTGGGCAAGCCAATTCTGGATTCACAAAGCAATGTCCCCTTGGATCCCATGTCTCCTTACTGTCTCAATGAGCCTTGCATGGGGTGCTTTATCAAATGCCTTGCTCAGCTCCATATACACTATATCTACTAATCTACCTTTATCAATGTGTTTAGTCACATCCTCAAACAATTCAATCAGGCTTGTAAGGCACAACCTGCCTTTGACAAAGCCATGCTGACAATTCCTAATCATATTAGCCTCTCCAAATGTTCATAAATCCTCCCCCTCAGGATCTTCTCCATCAAATTACCAATCACTGAAGGAAGACTCACTGGTCTATAATTTCCTGGGCTATCTCGACTCCCTTTCTTGAATCAGGGAACAATATCTGCAACCCTCCAATCCTCGGGAATCTCTCCTGTTCTCATTGACAATGCAAAGATCATTGTCAGAGGCTCAGCAATCTCCTCCTTCACCTCCCACAGTAGCTTTGGGTACATCTCGTCCGGTTCCGATGACTTATCCAACTTGATGCTTTCCAAAGCCTCCAGAACATCCACTTCCTTAATATTTGCATGCTCAAGCTTTTCAGACCACTCTAAGTCACCCCTACAATCGTCAAGACCATTTTCCGTAGTGAATACTGAAGCAAAGTATTCATTAAATACCTCTGCTATCTCCTCTGGTTCCACACACATTTTCCCACTGTCACATTTGATTGGTCCTATTCTCTCACATCTTATCCTCTTGTTCCTCACATATTTGTAGAATGCCTTGGGGTTTTCCTTAATACTGTCCACCAAGGCTTTCTCACAGCCCATTCTGGCTCTTCTAAATTCATTCTTAAGCTCCTTTCTGCTAGTCCTATATCCTTCTAGATCTCTATCATACCTAGTTTTTTGAATCTGTCATAAGCTCTTCTTTTATTCTTGACTAGATTTACAACAGCCTTTGTACACTATGGTTCCTGTATCCACCAAGTTCCTGCCTGATAGCCTCTTATTTCCCCTTAATGCAATTAAACGCTTTCCTAACTTATCTAACTTGCCTCTCCAATGCTATGGTAAAGGAGATAGAATTGTAATTACTATCTCCAAAATGCTCTCCCACTGACAGATCTGACACCTGACCAGGTTAATTTCACAATACCAGACCAAGTACAACCTCTCCTCTTGCAGGCTTAACTACATCTTGTGTCAAATAACCTTCCGAAACACAACTAACAAGTTCTACCGCATCTAAACCCCTCGCTCTAGGGAGATGCCAATCTATATTTTGGAAATTTAAATCTCCCACCACAACAACCCTCTTATTAACACACCTTTCTAGAATCTGTCTCCCTATCTGCTCCTCGATATCCCTGTTGCTATTGGGTGCTTTATATTATAAAAAAAAAACAGTAGACCCGTTCCTGTTCCTAACTTCCAACCACAGGGACTCCATAGACAATTTCTACATAACTTCCTCGTTTTCTGCAGCCCTGACACTATCTCTGATCAGCAATGCCACGCCCCCACCTTTTTTGCCTCCCTCCCTGTCCTTTCTCAAACATCTAAAGCCTGGTACCTGAGGTAACTATTTCTGCCCCTGAGCCATCCAAGTCTCTGTAATGGCCACAACATCATATCTCCAATTACTGATCCATGCTGTAAGCTCATCCACTTTGTTCATAATACTCCTTGCATTAAAATACAAACTTAATTTCAAATCTCAAACCATCGGTCTGAGCGCGTCCCTTTTCCATCACCCGCCTATCCTCCCTCTCGCACTGTCTCCAAGCTTTCTCTATTTGTGAGCCAACCCCCTCTTCCTCCGTCACTCCAGTTCTGTTCCCCTAGCAATTGTAGCTTAACCTCTCCTCAATAACATTTGCAAACCTCCCGACGAGGATATTGCTTCGCTTGGGATTCAAGAGCAATCCGTCCTTTTTGTACAGATCACACCTGCCCCAAAAGAGATCCCAATGATCGAGAAATCTGAATCCCTGCCCTCTGCTCCAATCCCTCAGTCACGCATTTATTGTCCACATCATTCAATCACTATACTCACTGTCGCGTGGCACAGGCAGTAATCCAGAGATTACTACCTTTGAGGTCGTTCTTCTCAACTTCTTTCCTAATTTTCTGTAGTCTGTTTTCAGGACCTCCTCCCTTTTCCTACCTATGTCGTTGGTACCAGCTCGATGCACCTGGCGCAGATGTGGCCGTTCGGGAGGCTGTTGAGTCTCCAGGACTTCTCACAACTGACACCGAGCACAGAACACCGGCCTCACACACATACTTCTTGTCTGTATTCTACACAGATAACCTACCTGCCCTCGATCCGTATTCGCCGAAGCCCCGTTCAGCCTTCCTACTCTGTCTCCCTCTACTCCGTCGCCCGCTCCTCGGACTCCCGCTCTATAAAGCTGACTTCTTTTAAACTCTTCTTGCTATTCTCACTGGCTGACTCAATGGATCGAATGGCCTAATCCTGCACCTATGTCTTGTCTTCTTACGGCTGGGAGAGCGATTGCAGTCGGAGAATGTACAGAAGAAGACTCTTAATCGATTAACCGAACCTGCGCTAAAGGAGTTATCAGAAGAAAAAATATTAACGAATGAGTTAATTTTAACGGGAATGTTTGCGGGAGAGGTTTGCAACTAGTACTGGGTTACTTATGCAACTTGGATGTTTACAGAAAGAGGGGCCTGGACATTCAATAAAGGACGTGCACTGCCTGGACACCACGGTAGCGCAGCGATGAGCGCTACTCTACTACAGCTCCGGGTTGCAAATTGTTCCGTGATCAGGTTAGGGTTAATAGGATTTGTCGGGGGTGACTGGGCCTACCTCGCGGTATATCGCTAAATAAACAAGCAGGTATCGTGCTTTCAAATTTTCCAACGGAAGCTACTGTAAACAAATATTTACTAACAGGTTTTGCCCAGTTGGATTCATTAAAACCACGAAAACAGGGAAAGATGAAGAATTCACAGACATGCTGCAGATGGCATTCGGTTCATCAAACATCCCACCCAACGGAACCTACAGCGAATACGGTCGCAGGACAGGGGAACAGGAGGCACAAGATTACTCAAAGTGAAGGCCAAGATGCTGAATCCGGGGGTGTCTGGGTGAATTATTAACATGTACTCCTGCCGTCTGAAGGCGCCGAGCAACACCCCTCCCTACCACTCACTAAAGCCACTTGCTCCAACTGTGGTGTTAGGAGGGAATTTGTACATTGTTCCTGTGACCGCGTGGGTTTCCTCCGGCTGCTCCGGTTTCCTTGCACGTTCAAAACACGTACGGGTTAGTAAACGCCCAAAGCAACACACACAAAATACCGGAGGAACTCAGCAGGCCAAGCAGCGTTTACGGAAAAGAGTAAATAGTCGACGTTTCAGGCCGAAACCCTTTTTCAGGACTGGAAAGTAAGGGGAGAAGTCAGCGTGAGAAGTCATTCAGCATCAATTTCTCCTGTTTGCGGGGTAGTAGGTTAATTGATCACATGGATGTAATTCGAGGACCCGGGCTTGTTGGCCCCGAAAGCCCTGTTATCGTGACGTATTTCTTCATGTTAAGCGAGAGCAAGTTCGACCCCCCAAAAAAACTCGTCTAATGAACTGCTGTGCAATTCTACCAAAATCTCATTTCATGCAGAGGAAGTAATACTGTGTCGTTTTGAAATGGGGTTGGAAGGCGTGGTCTGTGACACGTTAACAGAAAGTGGGACGTGAAGCGTGGTGTTATTTATAACTAGCCAGGCCACATCTAAATCTGTGTCACATTCAGTCACAACTCGACAAACAACATGCGGCTGGGTTGCGTGGCTTTTGTGATACTTTTTCTCCGTTAGTTGATTGATTTTCATCCACTTACACTCTGTTTGTTTCAGTCTTTCAAACATGTTATGACTTTGATTTCTGTTTCCACAGGCAGATGTCTCGGTGCTGAATTGACACAGTCTCCGATGTCCATCACCCGAAATGAGGGCAAAACGGCTAGAATGACCTGTGATCTGGGCACAGCGAAGACGGACGAAATCTACTGGTATCGGCAGCCAGATGGGCAACGCCCGGTCAGGATCCTTTATTACGATAAAAAGAGCACCGTACGCGAGGATGGAATTGATAACAGATTTACAGTGAAGAATGTTGGAGAAAAGCAGTATTCTCTAATTGTGACCCCTCTCAAAAAAGAGGATTCCGGCACCTATTACTGTGCCTTTTGGGACCCACACAGTTAAACTGCAACCGGTGCCGCTGACAAAAACTCTTCCTCAGCGCAGAGGTCGCACGAATCATTTCCGACTCTGCGAATTCGCAGCTTATGCCATAAATTCCATCACCTTTCTTCAGATAAAGAACTCTATCCAATTTTACGAAAGTTACCCGATCAGCGTCATTAGTTTATACATTTCCACCTGTTGCTCGAGAACAGGGAGTTCGAAGAATATTTCCCCAGGGTAGGAGAGCCCAGACTAGAGGGGATAGCTTTAAAGTGAGAGGGGAAAGATCTATAAGAGACCTGTGTGGTATGTTTTTCAGGGAAAGGGCGGTGGGTACAGGCAACAAGCTGCCAGAGGAAGAGTTAGAGGCAGGAACCATCCGGAGAATTAAAAGTCATTTGGGCATGTATATGGATAAGAAGGCTTTCCAGAGAACGTACCAGGACCTCTTGTAACTTTTTTGGTCACCAGAACTGAAAGCCTCCGATCTGGCCTTAGCAAATTACTGATTTCATGATTCATACAAGGCTTCTGGTGGGAGAAGACTCTGAATGATTTTTTGGGGACACACACGTGTACAACTTTTTTTCTAAAGTCCATGATGTAGGTGCACATTGAACCTACATGGTGTAGGTGTATTTATTCAGATCCATAGATGAGTCCTTAAAAATGGCCCCGTCCACTCGAAGGAATTCCATATAGCAATAGCCCCACACCTGCCTCCCTCAGTATCCAGCTCCTTGATTTGCCTCCCTCACAGCTTGTTATATCTGGATATTGGCTTTCAGTGAACAATGTGCAGAGGTATCCCGGGCCCTCTCAATGTACACAGTTTGCCAACACCCATCATTTGCAGGAAAGCTATGAAGTCATATTTTCTACAGTTCATTTCCTTCAGCAACAAGTATTTCATTGGATACTACAGTGGGTGGTGGGAATAGAATGACCTATCAGTGCACAGCAGCAGCAGCCAGGCCAATGGCAGTATGGCCGGCTCTGAGGCTCAGCAGTGAAGGATAAAATCAGGTTGAGTGATGGTGATCGGAGACTCAATAATTAGGTATTGGACAAGAGATTTGTTTGCCATGACAAAGACAGAGAACGGTGTGCTGCCTCCCAAGTGCTAGGATTAAGGAGGACTCAGAGCAGCTGCAGAAGAGGTTGGGTAATCAGACAAAGGCCGTGGTGCATGTTCACACCAATGACATAGGTGAAAACAAGGAAGAGATTTTGCACAGTAAGTATAGGGAGTGAGGGAAGAGGCTGCAGAGCATGAGTAATCTCTGGATTACTCCCAGTTCCGCATGCAAGTTAGGGCAGGAAAAGGATGAATGAATGGCTGAGGATCTGGTGTAGGGAGGCAGCGTTTCAAATTGTTGGATCATTGGGATCTCATCTAGTGAAGTTATGCATTTTAGAAAAAAGATCGGTTAAACACGAACCCAAGGGGGATCAATATCTTTGTGAGTAGGTTTGCTAGAGCTGTTGGAGAAGTTTTAAACTAAGTTAGCAGGGGATTAGGAACAGGAGTGATGGGGCTGAGGATGGGGCAGTCGATGCAGAGTGTAGCGAGATTCTGAGGAAGGATTGGCAGATGATACTAAGGCCGATGCTCTCTCCTGTCAGTTTGATGTCTCTGAGGTCAACGCCAATCTGGGTCATATCCTTCCTTGAACAAGCATAGCTGTTCCAGTGATTTGGGGAATACAAACAGGTGAGAACTGCTGAACTGTCAGATCCAGGCACAGATGGAGAAGTTTCTAACCAGCTGTTTGTGCCGACCTCTGTGTGTTCCTAAATGTTGGTGTGGGGTCACTCTTCCCATCTGATTGGCCATCCTGGGATTCATAAAGAGATGAGTTTCATGGCAGTCTATGTCCCAAGATGTCCACGACTTTGTCTCTGCCTGTCTCATTTGTGCCCAGAACAAGATATCGCATCAGCTCCCTGCTGGTCTGCTCTACCCCTGGTAGAGAGGGCCTGTGCCTCTCTGCCCCTCGTCCCACCTCTCAGTGGATTTCATCACTGGTCTGTGTCCATCAGATGGAAATATTACCATCCTGGTAGTTGTGGATGAGATCTCTAAAGCAGCCCACTTCATTGCTCTCCCCAAGCTCCCATTGGATCGTGAAACTGCCACCTTCTTGATTCAGCTTGTGTTCAGGCTGTACAGCTTCCCTCGGGACATTGGGTCTGATTGAGGAGCACAGTTCATGTCCAATTGTTGGAAAATGTTCAGTTCTCTTTTACGAACACAGCCAGCCTCTCATCACTTTTCCACCCCCAATGTAATGGCCAGACTGGAAAAGTGAATGAGGAGCTGGAGATAATCCTGCACGGACTTGTTTCTTCCAACTCCATGACCTGGAGCTCCCAACTCGTTTCTTCAGAGATTGCCCATAATAAGCTACATTAGCATGCCCTCCTTTGAATGGCAAAATGAATTCCAGCCACTGATCTTTCCAGTCCAAGTGATTGACATGGGAGTTCCTGTTGCTGAACAGTTGGTAGAAGCTGCAAGCACACGTGGCAATGGGCCAGGGTTTCCCTGCTGCACACTTAGAAACAATATGCCCAGCAGGGTGATCAGCTCCTCCAACAGTTGAGGCTTCTCAATCTAGGGAGAAGGCCTGGCTGGTATCTAGAGATCTCCCTTTGAAATTTGGGAGCCACAAGGTTGCCCCATGCTATGTGGGAATATTCATAGTGGAGAAGGCTATCAATTGATCTTCCTAGAGACTGTGCCTGCAATCATCTGTTAAGATTCACCTAGGATTCCTTATTCGCAGCTTAGACTGATCACTTCCACCCAGCATGCTCCAGTTACACCCTCTCCCTCCTCTCCTCTTGGTGGATGGGTCACTCATCTATGCTGTGCAACACCCCCTGGTGTCTCAGCCGGTGTAGGGTGGGGTCCAGTACCTCCTGGATTGGGAGGGATATGGCCCAGAGGATCTTTCTTGGATTCCAGTTTGTGACATCCTGGATAAGTCACTCAACCAGGACATCCAGCGGGCACAGGTCTCTGGTGCCTCTGGAGCTGTGCCTCATGGTATGGGGGGTGGAGACTCTGCTGTGGAGTCTGGGCACACCCAAAGGTGGACAGCTGGAAGTGGTCATCAGCAATCATGCTCATGAGAAAGCACTTTGCAGCCAGACAGGGTTGCACTGAAGTTTTATTTAACTCCCTTCAGTCTTGTCGAGTCTTGACTGAAGCACAGCAATGGTGACACTGCCCTGCTTACCTTAGCCCACACTCCGGGAAAGAAGACTGCAATTTCGATTGACACCTTAAAGGAGCGGTACTAATGTAGTATTAAGTTACTGCTTCTGAAGCTGTGTCAGCATTAGATTTTTATTTTGAGTTTTAGTTAGTAGCCCTATTAGCTTCACATTTATTATTTTCCCTTTGTTTTGTACAGTTCTTATTAAAATTCAGTTTACCCAGGGGTCATTGTTGGGATCTCTGTTATTAATTATTATGTAAGTCATTTGGATGTGAAAGTATACAGCACGATGTTCACTATACCCCCAATCTTGGTATCTGGTCTAGTTTAACATATTGTCATTTAAATCATTAATATAAGTGACCTACAACAATGGATCAGGCACCAATTCCTGCAGCACAGCACTAGTCACAGATCTCCAGGTAGAGAGACAAAAATTAACCACTATTCTCTGGCTTCTTCCACTAAGCCAACATTGAATCTAACTGATTACTTCATTCTGAATGCCAAGGACTTAATCTTCTTGACGAGTCTGCCATGTAGAAATTCATCAAAGGTCTTTCTAAAGACCACTGCATTCCCTTCATCAAACTTCTTGGTAGCCTCCTTAAAAAAATCTCTACAAATTAGTTAGACATGACTTACCATGCATAAAGCCATATTGCTTATGTCTTATCAGGCCCTGTCTATCCAAACACTGGTACAGGTACATCCTATCCATGAGAAAACCTTCCGATCATTTACCCATGACTATAAAACCTTTTCTAAACTACTTATACCTCAATAATCCGCTGTTTTTTCTGAATCTTTTAAATTAGGTAAACTTCCGCAATCCTTTTATCAAGCAATTATTTTGCTTATTTTGAAGAAAGATAAAAATCCTGCTGAATTTTCCTCCTATAGACCAATCTCCTTACTTAATGTAGATACTAAAATTCTGTCTAAAATTTTAGCCCGCAGGCTTGAAAATATTGTACCGTTCATTACACGAGAGGATCAGACTGGATTTATTAAAAACCCCTATTCATATTTTAACATTTGGCATTTATTAAATGTGATGTATTCCCCCTCTAACAAGGTTTCAGAGTGTATATTATCTTTAGACACAGAGAAAGCCTTTGATAGAATGCAATGGAATTACCTATTCAAGACTTTAGAAAAATTTAAATTTGGACCTAATTTTATTTGTTGGGTTAAACTATTATATCTCTCACCTACAGCTCAGGTTCTTACTAATTCTCAACTCTCTAAACCATTTAACCTATATCAAGGTACTAGACAAGGCTGTCCCCTTAGTCCTCTGTTGTTTGCTTTGGCTCTAGAACCTCCAGCCATAGCACTCCATAATTCCAAGGATATTACAGGTATCACCCGAGGTAATACTATTCATAAAATTTCTTTATATGCAGATGATATTTTACTTTTTATTTCCAATGTGAATGACTCCTTAGCTTCCACCCTTTCTTTATTCTCTCAATTTAGTCGATTCTCAGGTTATAAGTTGAATTTATATAAAAGCGAATTATTTCTTTTAAACAACCTGATACCAATAAACACCAATCATCCGTTTAAAATTATGACTAATCAGTTTACTTATCTTGGAATAACTATTACTAAAAATTTTAATCATTTGTATAAAGTTAATTTTATTCCATTACTGAGTTACCTTAAAAGGCTATTTAGTAAATGGTCTCCTCTTTCTTTATCCTTGTTAGGCCATATTAATTCTATTAAAATGAATGTGTTACCTAAATTCTTATATCTTTTCCAAGCATTGCCTATTTTTATTCCAAAGAGTTTTTTCGACCCTTTGGACTTAATTCTCTCTTCTTACGTATGGAATAATAAACAACCCCGGCTGAACAAAGTCTTTCTTCAAAGGAAAAATAAAGATGGTGGTCTAGCTTTACCTAATTTCAGATTCTATTACTGGGCAACTAATATAAGGAATATCGCATTCTGGTCATATTATATCAAGAGGGACGATTGTCCACCATGGACTTCACTAGAAGCTCAATCGGTTAAAAACGCCTCAATTATCTCTCTTCTTGGATCTTCTCTTCCTTTACCCTTCAGTAAAATTACTGATAACCCAGTTCTCAAACATACTTTGAGAATCTGGTCACAATTTAGGAAGTTTTTTGGTTTGTCTCATTTTTCCCTTTCTAGTCCCATTCTTTGTAATTACTTTTTTCTACCCTCTACTTCTGATAAAGTTTTTATAGAATGGAATACATTGGGTATTCGACAATTTTTGGATTTATTTGTTGATGGGAACTTAGCATCATCTGAGCAGTTGTCCATCAAATTTGGATTTCCCCAAACTCATGTTTATGGTTACCTTCAAATTAGAGATTTTCTGCGTTCTCAATTGGCTACATTTCTTTCAAGTTCAGATAAGAATCTCTTAGATGATATTTTGAATTTGAAACATTTTTTTGATGGATCAATCTCTAATATATATAATAAACTGTTTATGTTTAAGCAGCTTTCTTTACATAATATTAGGCAAGCTTGGGAACATGATCTGAATATGCAAATCTCTGATGAAGATTGGAATGCCATTTTGAAATTAGTGAATAAGTCATCTTTTTGCGCTCGCCATTCTTTGCTAAAGTTTAAAGTGGTACATACAGCCTATTTGTCTAAACAGAAATTATCCCATTTTTATTCTGATATTTGTCCAACTTGTGACAAATGTAATTCAGCCAATGCTTCATTAATTCATATGTTTTGGTTATGTCCCAGCTTAGAAAAATTTAGGAAAGATGTATTTTCTACTTTTTCTCAACTTTTTTTTAAATTTTTTTATTAGTTTTTCAAAACATTTTACAAAATTAAAAACCCCAAATCCCAGTGAGGAGCATTAATACAGAGCAAGGTTAAGCATACAATAACAATATGCTACAAAGGAAGAGAATTTAACAAAAGAGCACCTAAATTAAAGACAAGTGAGCTTAGTGTCCTCCCCAAACCCCACAACACAAGAAAAAAAAACAACAATTCCAGACCAACCACCACACAATATAGAGAGTATAAGTCCGGACAGTCAAACTCCCAGACTGTGAATACACTTAGCAACAGAGGATAATAATGCCTACTACCAGAAAAAAAAGGGAGCTGAAAGCAACGGACCGAAAAGAAAAAAAACCCTAGTCAAGAGGAAGGTTATGAAAGTACTCGATAAAAGGCCCCCAGACCTTATGGAACTTTAAATCCGAATTGAGAACTGAATAATGAATTTTTTCAAGGTCCAAGCAGGCCATAATGTCATTAAGCCATTGCGCAAGAGTGGGTGGGGCAACATCTCTCCATCTAAGGAGGATCAAGCGTCTCGCCAGGAGAGAGGCAAAGGATAGTATTCGGCATTTGGTCGGACCCAGACATAAATCTGTCTCGCCCCAAAAACCGAACAGAGCAATTAAGGGGTTAGGTTCTAGGTGCTGATTCAGAATACCCGATAGTGTAGTGAAGACATCTTTCCAGAATTTCTCCAAGCTAGGACAGAGCCAGTACATATGGATGAGAGAGGCCACGCCCCTCTTGCATTTATCACAGAGCGGACTAATGCCAGGGTAGAATCGAGATAGTTTAGATTTAGACATATGGGCTCTATGAACAATCTTAAACTGTAAGAGACAATGGCGAGCACAAAGAGAGGTTGAGTTAACCGACTTGAGAACTGAGTCCCAGCTCTCCTCGGATAAGGTGATATTTAAATCCTGCTCCCAGGCCATTTTAATTTTATCCACAGGGGCCCGTCGTAAGGCTGCTAGTTTATCTTGGATAATTGAAATTAAACCTTTACCTAGTGGATTAATGGAGAGAAATAGGTCCATAGCATTTTTCGCAGGCATTTCAGGAAAGTTAGGAATTAAAGGAGCAGTGAAGTGTCGGATTTGAAGATATCTGAAAAAGTGAGCATTAGGCAGGTTGAACTTAACAGAGAGCTGTTGAAAAGAAGCAAAGCGGTTATCAATGAAGAGATCTTCAAAATGTCTAATGCCCTTCCTGTACCAAACATGGAATGCTGAATCGAACGTGGTAGGTAAAAAAAGGTGATTGTGTGTGACAGGGCTAGAAATGGAAAACCCTTGGAAACCATAGCATTTCCTGAATTGAGCCCATATACGCAAAGTGTGTCTAACCAGAGGATTAGCTATTGATCTGGGCAGACTGCTAGGGAGTGCAGAGCCAAGAAGTGCAGATATAGATAATTCTTTAGTGGAGCTCAACTCCATTGCCACCCAGTTAGGGCACTCAGGTTGACCGTGGAAGAAAGACCAGAAGGCAGCACAACGTATATTAGCTGCCCAGTAATATAAGCGAAAGTTAGGTAAAGCCATGCCACCCTCTTTTTTAGATTTTTGGAGGTGGATTTTATTAATTCTAGAGCGCTTATTCTGCCACAGATATGACAAAATAATAGAGTCTAAGGAATCAAAAAAGGATTTAGGAATAAAAATTGGGATAGATTGAAATAAGTATAAAAATTTGGGGAGAACATACATTTTGACAACATTGATACGACCGACCAAGGACATAGATAGAGGTGACCATTGTACCAGATTCTGTTTTGTAGCATATGAAAGATTGACAAAGTTTTCACGAAAGAGATCTCTAAACTTCCTTGTGACTGTAATTCCAAGATAAGTAAATTGGTTATGGACTACTTTAAAAGGGAGATCACGAAATATTAGTTCTTGTGCTTCTTTATTAATTGGGAAAGGTTCACTCTTATGTAAGTTGAGTTTATAGCCAGAGATCTGGCTAAACTGGTCAAGAAGTGAAAACATTAGAGGTAAGGATGTAGATGGATATGAGAGAAAGAGTAGTAAGTCATCAGCATAGAGAGAGACTTTATGCTCAACACCCCCTCTCCAAATCCCGGTCAGTTCAGGACATTTTCAAAATGCTATTGCCAAGAGGTTCTATAGCCAAATCAAAGAGAAAGGGACTTAAGGGGCATCCCTGATGGGTGCCACATTTGAGATTGAATACTTGGGATTTCTGAAAGTTAGTTAGAACAGAAGCAGTAGGACACAGGTACAGCAATTGGATCCAAGAGATGAAACTTTGGCCGAGGTCAAATTTTTCTAAGACTGCAAAAAGGTAGTTCCACTCTATACGATCAAATGCTTTCTCCGCATCAAGGGAGATAACACATTCAGGAGTCCCAGTTGGAACTGAGTATAAAATATTAAATAGACGCTGAATGTTAAAAAAGGGAGACGGTTTTTAATAAAGCCTGTTTGGTCATCAGAGATAATGGAGGGAATAACGGTTTCTAATCTATGAGCCAACACTTTAGCTAAGATCTTTACGTCAACATTGAGCAGAGAGATCGGCCTGTACGAGGAACACTCTGTTGGGTCTTTTTTTTGCCCTTTTTTAAAAGAAGAATAATAGATGCCTCATTGAAAGAGGGTGGCAATTTGCCGTAGTTAAACGAGTCAGATAATACTGAAAGTAACTGAGGGGAAAGAAGTGAGGAGAATGATTTATAAAATTCCACAGGGAACCCATCAGGTCCAGGAGATTTCCCTGAGGACAGTGCAGAAATTGCAGAAGATATTTCTTCTAGTGATATAGGCGCATTGAGTTTGGCTTTGAAATCAGATGAAAGTGAGGGGATATTCAGATTCTGTAAAAATTGATCCACAGAGATATTGTCATTCAGGGATTCAGAGGAATAAAGCCGAGAATAAAAAATTTTAAATGCGTCATTAATTTCTAAATGATCCGATGTAAAGTCTCCGTTCTCCTTCCGGATCTTTGTAATATGTTGTTTGGCTTTAGAACGCCTCAGCTGATTGGCTAGGAATTTACCAGACTTATCCCCATGAATATAAAAGCGGCTCTTGCTTTCGAGAAGTTGGCGTTCGACAGGTTGAGTGGACAGAAGATTAAATTTAGTTTGAAGTTCAACGCGCTTCTTGTATAATTCAGGGTTCTTAGTTTGGGCATATAATTAATCCACATCTTTGATCTGGTTAATGAGGTCTGCTCGATCTGCACGGGATCTTCTATTGAGATTTGCTGTGTAAGAGATTATTTGACCCCTCAAATATGCTTTCATGGCATCCCAGACAGTCTGGGATGGCACTTCAGGTGATGTATTAGTGTTAAAATAGGTTATCTGGTCTTTAATAAATTTTACGAAATCATCATCCGATAATAAAGTTGAATCGAACCGCCAGTGTTTGTTACTCTGAGGGAGACCAGGAAAGTTCAGAGAGAGGGTAATTGGGGCATGGTCAAAAATCAGTATACTCTGATAGTCACAAGTGTGGGCAAATGGGATAAGTTGGTTATCGAGTAGGAAATAGTCAATTCTAGTGAAGGTATGGTGAACATGTGAGAAAAAGGAATAATCTCTCTCCGTAGGATGGAGGAAACGCCATATATCAGAGATACCAAAATTAGAGAGAAACAACTGAATAGCTAAGGCAGATTTGGTAGGTGATCTGGTAACAGAGGACGATCGGTCCAGTTTAGGATCCAACCAACAGTTAAAGTCACCACCCAATATAAGAGAGTATGAGTTTAGGTCTGGTAGTGAGGAAAAAAACCGTTCAAAGAAGTTAACATCATCAAAGTTGGGGGCATACAGGTTTGCTAGTGCAACTTTAGTGTTATATAGTTTACCAGAAACAATAATAAAACGGCCATTTGTGTCCGATATTTTATTATGGAGTTCAAAAGGAATATTTGAGTTAATAAGAATGGAGACTCCCCTAGCTTTAGCGGCAAAGGATGAATGAAAATGCTGACCCGCCCACTTGGACAGAAGCCGGGAGTTATCAAAACAACGAATATGAGTTTCTTGGAGGAAAGCAATGTCAGCTTTGAGTTGTTTAATATGTGAAAATACCTTCCTCCTTTTAACAGGGTGGTTCAGTCCCTTTACATTCCAGCTCACAAATTTAAGTGCACTAGCCATTATCAATTCCTAATGCATAAAAGGCAGCAGGCATATAAAAAATCAAGCGGTACAATAGCAGTCTGGGAGCAGAGATGTAAACATAGATTCGTAAGGTCAAAATATAAACATGTCCTAAACAATAAAGAAATGTTGGAACTGGAAAATCCACCCCACCCACACAACCCAGAACTAGACGGCTACCAAAACAAGTAGCTAGCTCTACCAAAAAAACTAACCCAAATACAACTTCCAGATCTGTGTCATTGACAGCATTTCCGTATAAATGCTATAACAAACAGTAACTAGTTTATGCACTAGAAAACATAACTACAGATTAGAACACCTTCTGCCGAGATATACAACTTAATACAAAGAAAATTGGACGAAAACCAAAACTAACCTACCCGTGAAATATTATAGAAGAATGAAGTAAGAGAAGGGGAAAAAAAAGGTAAGAAGGAAAAAGAAAAAAGAGGAAGGGGAAAATTATAAATTCAAGATGAGTATTTATCAACCGTTTACCGAGAAGGGAGAAAAAAAAATCAGAGAATGGAAAAAAAACGGGGTGAAGAAAAGAAAGAGATAAAATAAATAAATATTTAAAACAGAGGAAAAATAAATCAGCAGTTGAACTGTGAACCAACAAACAGGGAGGCCTTCACTAAAGACTTCAAACCTCCAAAACAAGTTAGAATTAGTTGTAGAACTCTGTAGGTAAAGTTATACAGAGGTAAAAATAGATTACACACACACCAAATCCCGGGAGAGATTGTCAACAGCCTTTAGAGTTTCAGTGAATAATGTCTGAGTGATTCAAGTGAATTCCGAGTCCAAAGTAATTTTACTACGAGGAGTACTTATCCACCATTTTAGGAGGCCCGATCAGATTCCGAAGATGACTGGATAGCCGGAAGACTTGCCACAAACGCTTCAGCTTCCCTCGCTGATTTGAACCACTTGAATTCCCCGGTATTAAACTTGATTCTTAGGTCAGCAAGATTACGAAAGGAAGGTTTGAAACCACGATCAAAAAGCACTTTCATTGCGCCTTTAAGCTCAGCGCGCATCTTTAAGGTCTGGGGTGCAAAATCTTCCACAAAGCGAATGGTTGTATCCTGGAAAGAAAAAGAGCCTCTGCGACGTGCCTCCACAATCAGACTGTGTTTTACCTGGTATTGATGGAAACACAAGACTACTGGTCGTGGACGGGATCCCAGAATTTCGGGAGGGACGTTAACTCTGTGTGCCCGTTCGAGCTCGGGCGGGTTTGGAAGCAGATCCTTCCCGAATATCTCACAGAGAAACTCGGCGAAAAACTTCACGGTTGACCCCTTCTCAGTTGCCTCTGGTAATCCCAGAATTCTGATGTTACAGTGTCTGCTGCGATTTTCGAGATCCACCATTTTGGAAAGAAGTTTGTTAGATTTTTCCTCTAAGCTGGAACAGAGAGTCTCCAAGTATCAAACCCGACTTTCTAAAGCTTCAGAAGTCGAATCGATGCGAGATAAGTGTTCAGCATGTTTGTCCACTTTATCGTTGATCCGATCCAGTTTCTCTTCTAACTGTTTGAAAGCGGTTTTAATTTCCTTTAAGATTTCGTCTCGGAGCTTTTCAAGCGCCTCCATCGTCACGTCCGACGAAGTCGTAGTTTCTTTTCTCCCGGATTTAGAACTCTTGCTAGACATTGTAAGTTAGATATATTCACAGGCAAGTAAGAGATACCGAAATAATTCCTAACTAAGCTTTATAAAATGGAGACATTTAGTGCAAAGGTAGCGACAGTAACAGAACAAAAGTTCGGAGCAGCTAAGCAATCGCCATCTTACCGGAAGTCCCTTTCTCAACTTTTTAACACTAACTTTGAACCTAATCCTCTTACTGCTCTCTTTGGTATTCTTGGAACTCAAGATATAACTTTACTTCATTCTGAATGCCAAGGACTTAATCTTCTTGACGACTCTGCCATGTAGAAATTCATCAAAGGTCTTTCTAAAGACCACTGCATTCCCTTCATCAAACTTCTTGGTAGCCTCCTTAAAAAAATCTCTATAAATTAGTTAGACATGACTTACCATGCATGAAGCCATATTGCTTATGTCTTATCAGGCCCTGTCTATCCAAACACTGGTACAGGTACATCCTATCCATGAGAAAATGTTCCAATAATTCACCCATGACTAATGTCAGGTTCACCAGGCTCTAATTACCTGTTTATTAATAGAACCATTCTCAAACGTTAGGTGCCCTCCAGTCCTCTGGTACCTCACCCATGGCTAAGGATGTTTTAAGTATTACTGCCAGGGCCCACAAGCTTGGAGAAGATACCTTGTCAGGCCTTTGGGATTTATTCTCCCTATATTGGTCTCAAGACACAAGCACCTCCTCTTCTGTAATCAGAACATGGTCTATGACCTCTAATATTTTGCCAGCTTCTATGGTATATATGTGTCTCCTGAGTAAATGCAAACACAAAGAAAAATTTAATATTTTCCCCATCTATTTTAGCTCCGTGCATACATAGCCAACTTGATTTTCAACAGGACCAGTTTTGTCCCTTGCTATCCTCTTGCTCCTAACATTCCTATGGAACCCTTGGATTCTGGTTCACCTTGTCTGCTAGAGCAATCACTTATCCCTTTTCAGCCTTCCTGATCTTTCACTTGTATTCACTTGCATGTCTTATATTCCTCCAGTGCCCCATTTAACACTAGCTGCCCATACCCAATATGTGTTCCCTTTATCTTTACCAGGTCTTCAATATCCCAGGATAAATAAGGTTCCCACAACCTGCCAGCCTTGCTTTTTATCCTAATAGAAATATAGACATTATGTACTCTCAGTACTTTACTGTTCAAGGCCACGCACTTGCCAGCATCTCTTGGTTAGAAAATGGACTATCACAAATCCACACCTGACAGATTGCTTCATATGCCATCAAATTGGTCATCCTCCAGTTCAGAATCTTAACCTGAAAACCAATCCTATCTTATCTCCATAATTATTTTGAAGTTTGTGGAATTATGATCACTATATACAAAGTACATTGCTATACTCACTTCTGTCACCTGCTCTTTATATTTCTTGCAACTGTCTGCTATCTCCCTATGAATTTGTTCTTCCAAATCCTGTTGACTATTGGAAGGTCTGTAAAGTTCCATTAACATGGTCATCCATTTTTTATTCCCAGATTCATGGAAATTGCCTTGGCAGATGAGCTTTCCGTATGTCATCTGAACATTGCTTTGACATCATCCCTGATGAGTAATGTATGAGTTCCCTCCCGCTTTAATACCACCTTCTCTGTCATGTCTAAATCAGCGGCTTGCCTGTACATTGGGCTGTCAGTCCTGCCCCTCTGGTAACCATGTCTCAATAATGGCTTCAACATCATAAGTACACGCATGGATCCATTCTCTATGTACTTCAGCCTCACCTACAACTGTCCCTGTTTTGCAATAGATGCAACTCAAAACATTTATCCACCCAGCTCAATCTTGCAGTTTCCATTTCTGCTTAAAAACAAGAAATTCCGCAGATGCTGCAATTCCAAAGCAACACCCAGAAAATCTTTGCTTGTAGTCCTAACATCTATTTTCACTCAACCACTTTATTGTTGTCCTGCCACTCTGGATACTATCCCTCTGAAACACTAGTTTCAACACCTCTCACCCACCCTAAGCAGGATCAGCAAACCTTCCTAAACTGATATTTGTCCGTCTCCAGTTTGGGTGAAAACTGTCCTATTTGCACAGATCCTACCTACCCTGGAAGAGAGTTCAGAGATCCAAAAAATCTGAAGCCCTCACCCATCGACCATCTGCTTGGCCACGTGTTAAACTGCACTGTCTTCCTTGCTTTTTGCCTCACTAGCATGGATAGCAATCCTGAGGTCACCATCTTGGAGGTCCTGTCTTCTAACTTTGCACCTAACTCCCTGAACACATTTTGCAGGTCCCCGTCACTTTTCCTGCTTATATCATTCGTACCAATGAGTTCCATGACTTAAGGCTTCTCAGCCTCCCCCTTAAAATAGCTATGGACTCAATACAAGATATCTCTGATCCTCTACACCTGGAATGCAATATACCTCCTGTGGTAGGTTATCTCTGTAAAACAATATAAACTGATAACCTTGTTGAGGGTAATGGCCACAGGGGTATTCTGCACTGACTGCCAATTCCCTTTCCCACTCTTGATGATCACCCAGCTACCTGTTTCTAGCAACATAGGGATAACAGTCTCTCTGTAACTCCTATCAACCCCTCTTTTTTCTGAATGATCTGAAGGTCATCTAGCATAGATCCAATTCCCTAACACAGTTTGTAAAGAGCTGCAACTGGATACACTATCAGAGGTATAGACATCTCCCTAACTTCCCACCTCATGCAATGGGAGCACACCAATGCACTAGGTTCTAAACCCACTGTTCTGTCGGTAGAAAAATAGAGTAAGAAGTTAAATGAACTTAAACTCAGAGAAGTTTATAAAATTGTGAGGGGTATAAAGGGATCATAGCCTTTTCCCCAGGATTGGAGAATCCAAATCCGAAACAAGGTAACAGGGAAGAGATTTAAAAGAGACCTAAAAGTTAATTTCTTTATGCAGAGGATGGTGAGCTGCCTGAGGAAGTGGTTGAGATGGGTGCATTTGCAATATTTCAGAGGTATTTGCATGGGCACATGGAAGGAAAGGGCTTGAAGGGCCACGAGTCAAATGCAGCAACTGGATCTAGCAGGTTAGCATGGACCATCTGGGCTGAAGGGCCTATATCCAGGCTAAGTCACTCTAAGGAAGTGATACGTGTGAGAGGCCAATTTTCTGTGCTCAGTGTCAGATGTAGGGGGTCCTGGAGTCTCCCAGCCTCCAAGAAGGCCATATCTGCACCAGGTGTGTCGAGCTGCAGCTCCTGAGCGACCGAGTTAGGGACCTGGAGGGGCAGCTCGATAACTTTCACCTGGTCAATGAGAGCGAGTAGATGATGGAAAGGAGTTATAGGCAGGTGGTCACACCAGGGCCACGTGAGACAGACAGGTGGGTCACAATCAGGAGTGGGAAGGGGAAGAGTCAGGTACTAGAGAGTACCCCTGTGGCTGTACCCCTTGACAATAAGTTCTCCTGTTTCAGTACTGTTGAGGGGAACAGCCTACCTGGGGGAAGCAGCAGTGGTCGTGCCGCTGGTACAGAGTCTGGCCCTATAGCTCAGAAGGGAAAGGAAGGGAAGAGGATGGCAGTAGTGATAGGGGACTCTATAGTTAGGGGGTCAGACAGGCGATTCTGTGGACGCAGGAAAGAAACTCAGATGGTAGTTTGCCTCCCAGGTGCCATGGTCCGGGATGTTTTGGATCTCATCCAAGATATCTTGCAGAGGGAGGGAGAACAGCCAGAGGTTGTGGTACATATTGGTACCAATGACATAGATAGGAAAAGGGAAGAGGTCCTGAAAAAAGACGACAGGGAATTAGGAAGGAAGTTGAGAAGCAGGACCGCAAAGGTTATAATCTCAGGATTACTTCCTGTACCACATCACAGTGAGAATAGAAATTGGATGAGGTGGAGGATAAATGCATGGCCGAGTGATTGGAGCAGGGGGCAGGGATTTAGAATTCCAGATCATTGGGACCTCTTTTGGGGAAGGTGTGACCTGTACAAAAAGGACGGGTTGCACTTGAATCCCAGGGGGACCAATATCCTGGTGGGGATGTTTGCTAAGGCTACTGGGGAGAGTTTAAACTAGAATTGTTGGGGGTGGGAACTGAACTGAAGAGACTGGGGAAGAGGAGGTTAGCTCACAAATAGAGGAAGCTTGTAGACAGTGCGAGAGGGAGGATATACAGATGATAGAAAAGGGACGTCCCCAGACTGAAGGTTTGAGATGTGTCTATTTTAATACAAGGAGTGTTGTGAACAATCCAGATGAGCTTAGAGCATGGATCAGTACTTGGAGATATGATGTGGTGGCATGGCACTGTTGATCAGAGATAGTGTCACCGCTGCAGAAAAGGTGGACGCCATGGAGGGATTGTTATGGAGTCTCTGTGGGTGGAGGTTAGGAACAGGAAGGGGTCAATAAATTTACAGGGTGTTTTTATAGGCTGCACAATAGTAACAAGGATATCGAGGAGCAGATAGGGAAACAGATCCTGGAAAGATGTAATAATAACAGAGTTGTCGTGATGGGAGATTTTAATTTCCCTAGCGCAAGGGTTTAGATGGGGTGGAGTTTTTTTGGTGATTTCAGGAAGGTTTCTTGCCACAATATGTAGATAAGTCTACAAGAGGAGAGGCTGTACTTGATCTGGTATTGGGAAATGTACCTGGTCAGGTGTCAGGTTTCTCAGTGGGAGAGCATTTTGGAGATAGTGATCATAATTCTGTCTCCTTTACAATAGCTTGGAGAGAGATAGGAACAGACAAGTTACAAAACCATTTAATTGGAGTAAGGGGAATTATCAGGCTATCAGGAAGGAAATTGGAGGCTTAAATTGGAAACAGATTTTCTCAGGAAAAAGTACGGAAGAAATGTGGCAAATGTTCAGGGGATATTTGTGTGCAGTTCTGCATAGGTACGTTCTAATCAGACAGGGAAGTTATGGTAGGGTACAGGAAGCATGGTAGGGTACAAAGGCTGTAATAAATCTGTAATAAAGGGTACATGGAAGCATAGGGTACAAAGGCTGTAATAAATCTGGTCAAGAAGAAAAGAAAAGCTTACAAAGGGTTCAGAGAGCTAGGTAATGTTAGAGATCTAGAAGATTAAAAGGCTAATAGGAAGGTGCTTAAGAAGGAAATTAGGAGAGCCAGAAGTGGCCATGATAAGGCCTTGGCAGGCAAGATTAAGGTAAATCCCAAGGCATTCTACAAGTATGTGAAGAGCAAGAGGATAAGTCGTGAAAGAATAGAACCTATCACGTGCGACAGTGGGAAAGTGTGTATGGAACCTGAGGAAATAGCACAAGTACTTAATGAATATTTTACTTCAGTATTCACTATGGAAAAGGATCTTGGTGATTGTAATGATGACTTTCAGCAGACTGAAAAGCTTCAGCATGTAGATATTAATAAAGAGGATGTGCTGGAGCTTTTGGAAAGCATCAAGTTGGATAAGTCACCAGGAGCAGATGAGATGTACCCCAAGCTACAGTGGGAGGTGAGGGAGGAGATTGCTGAGCCTCTGACTATGATCTTTGCATCATCAATGGGAATGGGAGAGGTTCCGGAGGATTGGAGGGTTGCGAATGTTGTTCCTTTATTCAAGAAAGGGAGTAGAGATAGCTCAGGAGATGATAGAGCAAACATGAGGAAATCTGCAGATGCTGGAAATTCAAACAACACACACAAAATAGTTAGTCCTGACAAAGGATCTTGGCCCAAAATGTTGACAGTGCTTCTCCCTATAGATGCTGCCTGGCCTACTGTGTTCCACCAGCATTTTGTGTATGTTGTCAGGAAATTATAGCCCAGTAAGTCTTACTTCAGTGGTTGGTAAGTTGATGGAGAAGATCCTGAGAATAAGGATATATGAACATTTGGAGAGGTATAATATGATTAGGAGTAGTCAGCATGGCTTTGCCAAGGGCAGCTCCTGCCTTATGAGTCTGATTGAATTTTTTGGGGATGTGACTAAACACATTGATGAAAGAAGAGCAGTAGATGTAGTGTATATGGATTTCAGCAAAACATTTAACAAGGTATCCCACGCAAGGCTTATTGAGAAAGTAAAGAGGCATGAGATCCAAGGGGACATTGCTTTGTGGATCCAGAACTGGCTTGCCCACAGAAGGCAAAGAGTGGTTTTAGACGGGTCATATTCTGCATGGAGGTCGGTCACCAGTGGGGTGCCTCCGGGATCTGTTCTGGGACCCTTATTCTTTGTGATTATTATAAATGACTTGGATGACAAAGTGGAGGGATGGGTTAGTGAGTTTGTTGTTGACACAAAGGTTGGGGGTGAGGGGTGTTATGGATAGTGTGGAGGGCTGTTAGACGTTACAGCGGGACATTGATAGGATGCCAAATTGGGCTGACGAGTGGCAGATGGAGTTCAACCCAGATAAGTGTGAAGTGGTTCATTTTGGTAGGTCAAATATGATGGCAGAATATAGTATTAATGTTAAGACTCTTGGCAGTGTGGAGGATCAGAGGGTTCTTGGGGTCCGAGTCCATAGGATGCTCAAAGCCGCTGTGCAGGTTAACTCTGTGGTTAAGAAGGCGTATGGTGTATTGGCTTTCATCAATCGTGGAATTGAATTTAGGAGCCGGGAGGTAATGTTGCAGCTATATAGGACCCTGGTCAGACCCCACTTGGAGTACTGTGCTCAGTTCTGGTCACTTCACTATAGGAAGGATGTGGAAGCCATAGAAATGGAGCAGAGGAGATTTACAAGGATGTTGTCTGGATTGGGGAGCATGCTTTATGAGAATAGGTTGAGTGAACTCAGCCTTTTCTCCTTGGCGTGAAGGAGGATGAGAGGTGCACAAGATGATGAGAGGCATTGAACATTTAGATAGTAAGAGGCTTTTTCCCAGGGCTGAAATGGTTGCCAAAAGAAGACACAGGTTTAAGGTGCTGGGGAGCAGGTACAGAGGAGATGTCAGGGGTAAGTTTTTACTCAGAGAGTGGTGAGTGCATGGAATAGGCTGCCGGCAACAGTGGTGCAGGCGGACACAATAGGGTCTTTTAATAGACTTTTGGATAGGTACATGGAGTTTCATAAAATATAGGGCTATAGGTAAGCCTAGTAATTTCTACGGTAGGGACATATTCGGCACAACTTTGTGGGCCAAAGGGACTGTATTGTGGTGTAGGTTTATTATGTTTCTATGATTCTATGAAATAAAAACATAAAATGCTGAAAATACTCAAATAATCAGATGGCATCTGTGTAAAGAGAAACAGAGTTAAGGGAAGTCAAAGATAACATAAAAGAAAAAGAGAGTTCAGGAAGTCTGAAGAGGATGGGGAGAGATTAGGAGAATTGACAAAAAAGTGGCAGATGGGACAGAGTGTAGGGAAGTGTATGGTGATACACTTTGGTAGAAGGAATAACGGCACAGACTGTCTCTAAACAGAGAGAGAGAGTGCAGAAACCGAACGTGCAAGAAGACTTGAGAGTTCTGCTGCAGGATTCCCTAAAGGCTAACTAGCTGTTTGAGTGGGTAGTGAAGGAGACAAATTCAGTGATAGCAATCATTGCTATCATCCAGACTATAGTCATAATAGAATGAGAGTCAGGTTTAATATCACTGGCATAGGTCAGGAAACTTGTTATTTTGCAACTGCTGTACAGTGCATTTTATAATAAAAGCTATAAATTACAATAAGATATATATTAAATTTAATACATACAGAAAAAGCGGAAAGAAAGAAAAAATACTGAGGTAGTACATGTGAATTCATTGTCCATTCAGAAATCTGATGAAAGCAAAAATGTAATGTTGAGTCTTTATAAGACATTGGTTAGACTATACGTGGAGTATAGTGAGTAATTTTGGGCTCCATATCTGAGAAAGAATGTCCTGGCATTAGAGAGGGTCCAGAGGAGGTTTAAGAGAATGGTCCAAGGAATGAAAGGGTTATTACATAAGGAACATTCGATGGCTCTTGCCTGTTCTCGCTGGAGCTTAGAAGACTGAGGGGCATCTCTTTGAAACCTACTGAATGTTTAAAGGCCTGGACGATGAGACGATTTTTCAAATAGTGGGAGAGTCCAGGACTGAAGGACACAGCCTCATAATAGGACATTTCTTCAGAACAGAGACAAAATTCATTGCCATAAATGACTATGGAGGTCAAATTATTGAATTTATTAAATCACCAAGGCTGATAGGTACCTGATGGTGTCAAAGGTTACGCGGAGAAGACAAATAAATGGGACTGAGAGGGAAAACGAAACAGATGTGATTCAATGGCCGAGCTGACTCAATGGATCGAATGGCCTAATCCTGCTCCTATGTCTTACCGTCTTACGGCTGGGAGAGCGATTGCAGTCGGAGAATGTACAGAGGCAGCTTCTTAATCGATTAACCTAAACTGCCCTGAAGGGGTTATCAGAAGCAAAAGTTGTTAACAAATGAGTTGATTTTAGCAGGAGGTTTGCAACTAGTACTGAGTTAGTTATGGAACTTGGATGTTGACAACTACAAGAAAGCAGTTCCTGGGCATTCAATAAAGGACGTGCACTGCCTCGGCACCACGGTAGCCTCGCGAAAACCGCGACTCTACTAAAACTCCGGGTTGTAAGTTGTTCCATGATTAGGTTAGGGTTAATTGGATTTGTCGGGGGTGCCTGGGCCTATCTCGTGGTGTATCGCTAAATAAACAAATTGATATTGTGCTTTCAAATTTCCAACGGAAGCCAATGTAAGCGAATATCTACTGACAGGTACTGCCCAGTTGGAATCATTAAAACCACGTTAGTAGGGAAAGATGAAGAATTCACAGACATGCTGCAGATGGCATTCGGTTCATCAAACATCCCACCCAACGGAACCTACAGGGAATACGGTCGCAGTGACGGGGGCGAATGCGAGACAGCTCCAGGCTCGGCACTTTAAGAGTGTGTGTGGGGAGGATATCGCTCTCCTTGCTCTGTCACAGAATCCAGAGACAAAAAATTAGACAAAATGAAGTCCAAGATGATGAAACCAGGGGTGTCTGGGTGAATTATTAACATGTACTCCTGCCGCCTGAAGGCGCCGAGTAACACCCCTCCCTACCACTCACTGAAGACATTTGCTCCAACTGTGGTGTTAGGGGGGAATTTGTACGTTATTCCTGTGACCGCGTGGGTTTCCTCCGGCTGCTCCGGTTTCCTCCCACGTTCAAAACACGTACGGGTTAGCAGGCGCCCAAACAACACACACAAAATGCTGGAGGAACTCAGCAGGCCAAGCAGCATTTATGAAAAAGAGTAAATAGAGTAAAAGAGTAAATAGTTGACATTTCAGGCCGAAACCCTTTTTCAGGACTGGAAAGAAGGGGAGAATTCAGCGAGACAAGGACTTCAGCGTCTGAAAATTTCTCCTGTTTGCGGGTTAGTAGGTTAATGGATCACATGGATGTAATTGGATGGCCCGGGCTTGTTGGCCCGAAAGGTCTGTTACTGTGACATATTTCTTCATGTTAAGCGAGAGCAAGTTCGAACCCCCAAAAAAACTTGTCTAATGAACTGCTGTGCAATTCTACCAAAATTTCATTTTATGCAGAGGAAGTAATAGTGTGTCGTTTTCAAATGGGGTTGGAAGGCGTGGTCTGTGACACGTTGACAGAAAGTGGGACGTGAAACGTGGTGTTATTTATAACTAGCCAGGCCACGTCTAAATCTGTGTCAAGATCAGTCACAACTCGACAAACAACATGCGGCTGGGTTGCATGGCTTTTGCGATACTTTTTCTCCGTTAGTTGATTGATTTTCATCCACTTACACTCGGTTTGTTTCAGTCTTTCAAATATGTTATGACTTTGATTTCTGTT
The DNA here is from genome assembly GCF_048418815.1 of Hemitrygon akajei. Taxonomy (NCBI): domain Eukaryota; kingdom Metazoa; phylum Chordata; class Chondrichthyes; order Myliobatiformes; family Dasyatidae; genus Hemitrygon; species Hemitrygon akajei. The sequence continues at coordinate 109,083,400 of NC_133124.1, read as the reverse complement.
TCCACAGGCAGATGTCTCGGTGCTGAATTGACACAGTCTCCGATGTCCATCACCCGAAATGAGGGCGAAACGGCTACTATGAGCTGCGATCTGGGCACAGCGAACACGGAGTATATCCACTGGTATCAGCAGTCAGATGGGCAACGCCCAGTCAAGATCCTTTATTACAATAACGGGGTCAACATACGCGACGATGGATTTGATGACAGATTTAGAGCGAGCGGTGTTGATCAAGCTGGTCAACTAAAGCAGTCTTCTCTAATTGTGAAGAGTCTCAAGAAAGAGGATTCCGGCACCTATTACTGTGCCTATTGGGACCCACAGAGTTAAACTGCAACCGGTGCCGCTGACAAAAACTCTTCCTCAGCGTAGAGCTCACCCAAATCATTTCCGATCCAGCGAATTTGCAGCTTATGCCATTAATTTCATCACCTTTCTTCGGATAAAGAACTCTTTCCAATTCGATAGAAGTTACCCGATCAGCGTCCTTGACAGTTTATACATTTACACCTGTCGCTCGAGAACAGGGAGTTGGGAGAATACTTCCGCAGGGTAGGAGAGCCCAGACTAGAGGGGATAGCTTTAAAGTGAGAGGGGAAAGATCTATAAGAGACCTGTGTGGTAGATTTTTCAGGGGAAGGGCGGTGGGTACAGGCAACAAGCTGTGAGAGGAAGAGTTAGAGGCAGGAGCCATCCAGAGATTTAAAAGTCAATTGGGCATCTACATGGATAAGAAAGGTTCCGAGAAATACGGGGTTAAATGCATGTAAACAGGACTGGTTTACGTGAGTAACTTGCTCGGTAAGGACGAGTTAGGCCGAAGGCCTGATTCTGTGCTGTAGATCTCAATGGCTCTTAGAATTACTTCAGATCTCTGCACGGTCGCCACTCACGCTCCTTTATTCCGTGGAAAACATTCCCAACCTATCCGACCTCGCTGGGATCTCATCTAGGGAAGTTATGCTTTTTACAAAAAAGATCGGTTAAATGTGAACCCAAGGGGTATCAATATCTTTGTGAGTAGGTTTGCTAGAGCTGCTGGAGAAGGTTTAAACTAAGTTAGCAGGGGATTAGGAACAGGAGTGATGTGGCTGAGGATGGGGCAGTCGATGCAGCGTGTAGCGATACTGTGAGGAAGGATAGACAGATGATACTAAAGGCCGATGCTCTCGCTTGTCAGTTTGATATCTCTGAGGTCAACGGCAATCTAGATGACATCCTTCCACACATATACATAGAGATTGATGCCTTAAATTAGCAGTACTAATTTATTATTAAGTTACTGCTTCTGAAGATCAATGTCAGCATTAGATTTTTAGTTTAAATTTAGTTAGTAGCCCTATTGGCTTAGCAGTTATTATTTTCCCTTTGCTTTGTACAGTTCTTATTAAAATTCAGTTTACCCAGGGGTTCAGTGTCAGGATCTCTGTTATTAATTATTATGTAAATGAGTTGGATATGAACGTATATGGCATGATGTTCACAATACCCCCAATCTTGGTATCATCCGCGGATCCAGTTTTCCATATTGTCATTTAAATCATTAATATGAATGACCTACAACAATGGATCAAGCACCAACTCCTGCAGCACAGCACTAGTCACAGGTCTCCAGGCAGAGAGACAAAAATTAACCACATACAAACAAGCTGGATGAACTCAGCAGGTCGGCAGCATCGGTTGAAATGTGCAGTCAACGTTTCGGGCTGAGACCCTTCGTCAGGACTGAAGAAGGAGGGGGCAGGGACCCCATAATGAATGTGGGGGGAGGGTTGAAAACCAATCAGAGGAAAGATCAAGGGGTGGGGAAGGGGAAGCAGGGAGGGGATAGGCAGGAAAGGTGAAGAAGGAATGTAAGGGGAAAGCACTATGGGTAGTAGAAGAAGGCAGAGTCATGAGAGAGGTGATAGGCAGCTAGAAGAGGAGACAGAGTGAAAGTGGGATGGGGGAAGAGAGAGGGAGGGAATTACCGGAAGTTGGAGAATTCGATGTTCATGCCAATGGGCTGGAGACTACCCAGACGGTGTATGAGGTGTTGCTCCTCCAACCTGAGTTTGGCCTCATTATGGCAGTAGAGGAGGCCGTGTATGGACATATCCGAATGGGAATGTGAAGCAGAGTTGAAGTGGGTGGCAACCGGGAGATCCTGTCTGTTGTGGCGGACAGAGCGGAGGTGCTCGACGAAGCGGTCCCCCAATCTGCGCTGGGTCTCACCGATGTAGAGGAGGCCACACTGGGAGTACCGGATGCAATAGATTATCCCAAAAGACTCACAAGTGAAGTGTTGCCTCACCTGGAAGGACTGTTTGGGGCCCTGAATGGTGGTAAGAGAGGAGGTATAGGGACAGGTGTAGCACCTGCGCTTGCAGGGATAAGTACCAGGCGGGAGATCTGTGGGGAGGGACGTGTGGACCAGGTAGTCATGGAGGGAACGATCCCTGCAAAAAGCAGAGAGGGGTAGAGAGGGAAAGATGTGCTGGGTGGTGGGGTCCTGTTGAAGGTGGTGGAAGTTGCAGAGGATAATATGCTGGATCCGGAGGCTGGTGGGGTGGTAGGTTAGGACAAGGGGAACACGGTCCCTGTTTTGGTGACAGGAGGATGGGTTGAGGGCCGAAGTGCGGGAAATGGAGGAGATGCGGGTGAGGGCATTGTTGATAGCGGCAGAAGGGAAACCACGATTCTTAAAGAAAGAGGACATTTGGGATGCCCTGGAACAGAAAGCCTCATCCTGGGAACAGATGTGGCGGAAACGGAGGAACTTGGAATAGGAATAGGAATAGGAACTGGGAAAATGCATTTTTACATTTGGCAGGGTGGGAAGAGATATAGTCGAGGTAGTTATGGGAGTCAGTGGGTTTATAGAAGATGTCAGTGGACAGTCTGTCTCCAGAGATGGAGACTGAGAGATCGAGAAAAGGCAGAGAAGTGTTCGAGATGGACCAAGTGAATTTGAGGGCTGAGTGGAAGTTAGAGGCAAAGTTGATGAAATTGATGAGCTCAGCATGGCTGCAGGAAGTAGCACCAATGCAGTCGTCAATGTATCGAAGGGAAAGTTGGGGAGCAGTACCAGTATAGATTTGGAGCATAGACTGTTCCACATAACCCGCAAAGAGGCAGGCATAGCTGGGCCCCATGCGAGTGCCCATGGCTATGCCCTTGATCTGAAGAAAGTGGGAAGAGCCAAAAGAGAAGTTATTAAGTGTGAGTACCAGTTCCGCCAACCGGAGGAGTGTGGTGGTGTTGGGGAACTGATGAAGTCCGTTGTCACGAAAGTAGCGGAGGGCTTTGAGGCCTTCTTGATGGGGAATTGAAGTGTATAAGGATTGGACATCCATGGTGAAAATGAAGCGGTTGGGACTGGAGAACTGGAAGTTATTGAAGATGTGGAGGGCATGGGATGTATCCCGGATATAGGTAGGGAACGACTGAACCATGGGTGACAAAATGGAGTCCAGGTAGGCAGATACAAGTTCGGTGGGGCAGGAGCAGGCCGAAACTATGGGCCTACCAGGACAGTCAGGCTTATGAATCTTGGAGAGGAGGTAAAAGCGAGCAGTGCGGGGTGTGGGAATTATGAGTTTTTTGGCTGAGGATGGAAGGTCTCCGGAGTTGATAAGGGCAGTGATGATACGGGAGACAATGGTTTGATGATTTTTGGTTGGGTCCTGTTCCAGGGGTAAGTAAGAGGAGGTGTCAGAGAGCTGCCGTTTGGCCTCAGTGAGGTAGCGGTCCGTCCGCCAGACTACTACGGCACCACCTTTGTCTGTGGGTTTGATGGTGACGTTAGGATTAGTGCAGAGAGAGTGGAGGGCAGTGCATTCAGAGGGAGTGAGGTTGGAACAGGATAGAGAAGTGGTGAAGTTGAGACGGTTGATGTCTCGGCAACAGTTGGAGATGAAAAGATCGAGTGCAGGTAGAAGGCCCGGTGGGGGTGTCCAGGAAGAGGGTTGAAGATGGGAGAAGGGGTCATCAATAGGGGGAGGGGAATCCTTGTTAAAGTAGTAGGCTCTGAGACGTAGGCGACAGAAGAAGAGTTCAGTGTCATGCCGGACACGGAACTCACTGAGGTGTGGATGGAGGGGGACAAAAGTGAGGCCCTTGCTAAGCACAGAACACTCTGCCTCAGAGAGGGGGAGGTCAGAGGGGATGGTGAAGACATGGCGAGGTTTGGGGCTGGGGTCAGAGAAGGGTAAAGAGTGGGAGGTCTCAGTTGGGAGATGGGGGTTGGGATGTTCAGGGAGAGCGGGCTGAGTGGATGATGAGGGATCAGAGGAATGGAGGGGATATGAGGGGTGGAGGGAGGGTTCGGAGTCGCGGGGAGGATAGGGGGTAGTAGAGGAATAAGACGAGTGGTAGGACCCAGCGGCAGTAAGAGCTGTCCCGGTCTGGATAGGGTCAGGATCTCGGTCTGAGCTGGATCTAGAGCTGGGGGTGTCAGAGTCTGTGGCCTGCAGGGCACCAGAACTGAGGTCCGAATCAGAAGCGAGTGAGCCCATGGCGCGCTGGGGGCTGATGCCCATGTTCTGGATGCCGTGGTTCCAGTGGGAGTTAGAGTCAGAGGCGAATGGGTCTTCGGACTACCGAAGGTCTGAGAAGTCGAAGTCCGAGAGGTCGGGGTCCAGGCTGGAGGCCGACGAGCTTGTGATCCTTCTTGGACAGGATGTGAGGAAAGAGAAGAGACGGCGGTTGGAGGCGTGAATCCAGCGGAGAATGAAGTGTAAGAGAGGACCATGGCAGACAGTTGAGAGCGAGGACCGCAGTGGTGGCAGAGAGAGAGAGACAGGGTCCGTTGGTATCTCCGCATGGCGGTGAGCGTGGCTCGCAGAATCCAGTGCCAGCAGCAGAGGGAACAACGGTCAATAAAACGGCGGTACCAGGGATCCTCGTTGGGCCTGAACTGGGAGGTCTGGAACTGGAATTTGACCACAGCATCTGTAGTATACTTTTTGTTAAATATTAACCACCATTCTCTGGCTTCTTCCACTAAGCCAACATTGAATCTAACTGACTACTTCATCCTCAATGTCAAGCGACTTAATCTTCTTGACAAGTCTGCCATGTAGTAATTTATCAAAGGCCCTGCTAAAGACCATGGCATTCCCTTTATCAAACTTCTTAGTAACTTACTTTAACAAAAATCTCTATAAATTGGTTTGACATGACTTGCCGCACATTGAGCCATTTTACTTATCTCTTATCAGGCCCTGTCTTTCCAAACACTGGTACATGTACGTCCTATCCATGAGAAAACGTGCCGATCATTTACCCACGTCTAATGTCAGGTTCACCAGGCTCTAGTTACCTGTTTATTCATAGAACCATTCTCAAACGTTAGCTGCCCTCCAGTCGTCAGGTACCTCACCCATGGCTAAGGATGTTTTAAAGTTTACCGCTAGGGCCCCTGTAATTTCTGCACTAGCTTTCCACAAGGTTGGAGAGGACACCTCGTCAGGTCTTTAGGATTTATACACCCTAAATTTGTCTCAAGACAGCAAGCACCTCCTCTTCTGTAATCAGAACATGGTCTATGACCTCTACTATTTTGCCAGATTCTGTGGAATATGTGTGTGTCCTAAGTAAATGCAAACACAAAGAAAAAGTTAATATTTTCCCCGTTTATTTTACCTCCATGCACACATAGCCAACTTGATTTTCAACAGGACCAATTTTGTCCCTTGCTATCCTCTTGCTCCTAACGTTCCTATGGAACCCTTGGATTCTGGTTCACCTTGTCTGCCAAGGCAACCACTTATCCCTTTTCAGCCTTCCTGATCTTTTGCTTGTATTCACTTGCATGTCTTATATTCCTCCACTGTCCCATTAAACACTAGCTGCCCATACCCGATATGTGTTCCCTTTATCTTTACCAGGCCTTCAATATCCCAGGATAAATAAGGTTCTCTCAACCTGCTAGCCTTGCTTTTTATCCTAATAGAAATATAGACATTATGTACTCTCAGTACTTCACTGTTCAGGGCCACGCACTTACCAGCATCTCTTTGTCAGAAAACAGCCTATCCCAAATCCACACCTGACAGATTGCTTCATATGCCATCAAATTGGTCATCCTCCAGTTCAGAATCTAAACCTGAAAACCAATCCTATCCAATCTCCATAATTATTTTGAAGTCTATGGAATTATGATCAGTATATACAAAGTATTTTACTATACTTACTTCTGTCACCTGCCCTATCTCATTTCTCAAAAAGAGATCCAGTATTGTGCTTTCTCTAGTTGGGACCTCTGCAAATTGATAATGGAACATTCCTGAACACATTTGACAAACTCCATCTTGTCCGGATCTTTTACGTATGGGAGTCCCAATCAATATGCAGAAAGTTAAAATCACCCACTATCTCAACCTAAACACCAGAGATTTTGCAGTTGCTTAAAATCTAGAGTAACACGTAAAAAGTTCTGCAGGAACTCATGAGGTACTACAAAAATGACTTATATGAGAATGATTCCAGGAACGAAAGGGTTACCATATGAAGAATGTTTGGCAGCTCTTGGGCTGTATTCCCTGGAGTTCAGGAGCATGAGGGGATCTTATAGAAATATTCTGTATGTTAAAAGGCCTGAACAGATTAGATATGGCAAAGTTATTTCCCATGGTAAGGGAGTCTAGGACATGAGAGCACAACTTGGCAATTGAAGGACATCCATTTAAAACAGAGTTGCAGAGAAATTACTTTGCTCAGAGGGGGGTAAATCTGTGAAATTTGTTGCCATGAGTAGCTGTGGAGGCCAAGTCACTGGGTGCATTGAAGGCAGAGATAGATAGGTTCTTGATTAGGTAGGGCATCAAAGGGTGTAGGGAGATGGCAGGGGAGTGGGGATGACTGGAAGAATTGGATCAGTCCATTAATGAATGGAGGAGCAGACTCGATGGACCAAATGGCCTACATCTACTCCTATATCTTATGGTCTTATAGTCTAAAGGTTAGGTTTCCCTGAGAAGGAATAAAGCGTAATCCTTCAGGCCAAAACCTTTCATCAGGACCCTTCATGAGTCCTGATGAAGGGTCTTGGCCAAAAACATTTGCTGTTTATTCCTTTCCGTGGTTGCTGTCTTACCTGCTGACTTTCTCTTGCATTTTCTATGTGTTCCTGTCACAACTTTATATTTCTTACAACTGTCTGCTATCTCTCTATGAATTGGTTCATCCAAATCCTGTTGACTATTGGAAGGTCTATAAAGTCCCATTAACATGACAAGTGAGGTGGAAAATCTAGTCAGGTGGAAGAAGGCAGCATACATGAGGTTTAGGAAGCAAGGATCAGATGGGTCTATTGAGGAATATAGGGTAACAAGAAAGGGGCATGAGAAGGCCTTGGCGAGTAGGGTAAGGGAAAACCTCAAGGCATTCTTCAATTATGTGAAGAACAAAAGGATGACAGGAGTGAAGGTAGGACTGATTAGAGATAAAGGTGGGAAGATGTGCCTGGAGGCTGTGGAAGTGAGTGAGGTCCTCAATGAATACTTCTCTTCGGTATTCACCAATGAGAGGGAACTTGATGACGGTGAGGACAATATGAGTGAGGTTGATGTTCTGGACCATGTTGATATTAAGGGAGAGGAGGTGTTGGAGTTGTTAAAGTACATTAGGACAGATAAGTCCCCGGGGCCTGACGGAATATTCCCCAGGCTGCTCCAAGAGGCGAGGAAAGAGATTGCTGAGCCTCTGGCTAGGATTTTTATGTCCTCATTGTCCATGGGAATGGTACCAGAGGATTGGAGGGAGGTGAATGTTATCCCCTTATTCAAAAAAGGTAGTAGGGATAGTCTGGGTAATTATAGACCAGTGAGCCTTACATCTGTGGTGGGAAAGCTATTGGAAAAGATTCTTAGAGATAGGACCTATGGGCATTTAGAGAATCATGGTCTGATCAGGGACAGTCAGCATGGCTTTGAGAAGGGCAGATCATCTCTAACAAGTCTGATAGAGTTCTTTGAGGAGGTGACCAGGCATATAGATGAGGGTAGTGCAGTAGATGTGATCTACATGGATTTTAGTAAGGCATTTGACAAAGTTCCACACGAAAGGCTTATTCAGACACTCGGAAGGCATGGGATCCAAGGAAGTTTGAAGCTTGCCTGCAGAAGGCAGAGGGTCGTGGTGGAGGGAGTACATTCAGATTGGAGGGTTGTGACTAGTGGTGTCCCACAAGGATCTGTTCTGGGACCTCTACTTTTCGTGATTTTTATTAACGACCTGGATGTTGGGGTAGAAGGGTGGGTTGGCAAATTTGCAGATGACACAAAGGTTGGTGGTGTTGTAGATAGTGTAGAGGATTGTCGAAGGTTGCAGAGAGACATTGATACGATACAGAACTGGGCTGAGAAGTGGCCGTTGGAGTTCTACACGGAGAAGTGTGAGGTGGTACACTTAGGAAAGGCAAACTCCAAGGCAGAGTACAAAGTAAATGGCAGGATACTTGATCGTGTGGAGGAGCAGAGGGATCTGGGGGTATATGTCCACAGATCCCTGAAAGTTGCCTCACAGGTATTTAAGAAAGCTTATGGGGTGTTAGCGTTCATAAGTCGTGGGATAGAGTTTAAGAGTCGTGGGGTAATGATGCAGCTCTATAAAACTCTGGTTAGGCTACACTTGGAGTACTGTGTCCAGTTCTGGTCGCCGCACTATAGGAAAGATGTGGAAGCATTGGAAAGGGTACAGAGGAGATTTACCAGGATGCTGCCTGGTTTAGAGAGTATGGATTATGATCAGAGATTAGGGGAGCTAGGACTTTACTGTTTGGAGAGAAGGAGGATGAGAGGAGACATGATAGAGGTGTACAAGATATTAAGAGGAATAGATAGAGTGGATATCCAGCACCTCTTCCCCAGGGCACCACTGCTCAGTACAAGAGGACATGGCTTTAAGGTAAGGGGAGGGAAGTTCCAGGGGGTATTCGAGGAAGATTTTTTACTCAGAGAGTGGTTGGTGCATGAAATGCACTGCCTGAGACAGTGGTGGAGGCAGATACACTAGTGAAGTTTAAGAGACTACTAGACAGGTATATGGAGGAATTTAAGGTGGGGGGTTGTATGGGAGGCAGGGTTTGAGGGTCGGCACAACATTATGGGTTGAAGGGCCTGTAATGTGCTCTACTATTCTATGTTCTATGCTCTATGTTCTAACATGGCCATCCACAGATTCACAGAAATTGCCTTGGCAGATGAGCTTTACATATGTCACCTGAGCATTGCTTTGACATCATCCCTGATGAGTAATGTATGAGTACTCCCTCCTGCTTTAATACCACCTTCTCTGTCATGTCTAAGTCAGCAGATTACCAGTACATTGGGCTGTCAGTCCTGCCCCTCCGGTAACAATGTCTCAATAATGCTTTCAACATCATAAGTACACACATGGATCCATTCTCTATGTACATCAGCCTTACCTACAACTGTCCCTGTTTTGCAATAGATGCAACTCAGAACATTTATCCACCCTGCTCAATCTTGCAGTTTCCATTTCTGCTTAAAAACAAGAAATTCCGCAGATGCTGCAATTCCAAAGCAACACCCAGAAAATCTTTGCTTGTAGTCCTAACATCTATTTTCACTCAACCACTTTATTGTTGTCCTGCCACTCTGGATACTATCCCTCTGAAACACTAGTTTCAACACCTCTCACCCACCCTAAGCATTATCAGCAAACCTTCCTAAATTGATATTTGTCCTTCTCCAGTTTGGGTGAAAACTGTCCTATTTGCACGGATCCCACCTACCCTGGAAGAGAGTTCAGAGATCCAAAAAATCTGAAGCCCTCTCCCATCGATGATCTGCTTAGCCACGTGTTAAACTGCACTGCCTTCCTTGCTTTTTGCCTCACTAGCATGGATAGCAATCCTGAGGTCACCATCTTGGAGGTCCTGTCTTCTAACTTTGCACCTTACTCCCTGAACACATTTTGCAGGTCCCCGTCACTTTTCCTGCTTATATCATTCGTACCAATGAGTTCCATGACTTAAGGCTTCTCAGCCTCCCCCTTAAGATAGCTATGGACTCAATACAAGATATCTCTGATCCTCTACACCTGGAATGTAATATACCTCCTGCGGTAGGTTATCTCCATAAAACAATCTAAACTGATAACCTTGTTGAGGGTAATGGCCACAGGGGTATTCTGCACTGACTGCCAATTCCCTTTCCCACTCTTGATGATCACCCAGCTACCTGTTTCTAGCAACATAGGGGTAACTGCCTCTCTGTAACTCCTATCAACCCCTCATTTTTCTGAATGATCTGAAGGTCATCTAGCATAGATCCAATTCCCTAACACAGTTTGTAAAGAGCTGCAACTGGATGCACTTATCACAGGTATAGACATCCCCCTAACTTCCCACCTCATGCAATGGGAGCACACCACTGCACTAGGTTCTAAACCCACTGGTCTGTCGATAGAACAATAGAGAAAGAAGTTAAATGAACATAAATTCAGAGAAGTTTATAGAATCGTGAGTGGTATAAAGGGGTCATAGCCTTTTCCCCAGGATTGGAGAATCCAAATCTGAAACAAGGTAACAGGGAAGAGATTTAAAAGAGACCTAAAAGATAATATCTTTATGCAGCACAGTGAGCTGACTGAGGAATTGGTTGAGACGGGTGCATCTGCAATATTTCAGAGGTATTTGCATGGGCACATGGAAGGAAAGGGCTTGAAGGGCCACGAGTCAAATGCAGCAACTGGATCTAGCAGGTTAGCATGGACCATCTGGGCTGAAGGGCCTATATCCAGGCTATGTCACTCTAAGGAAGTGATATGTGTGTGAGGCCAGTTTTCTGTGCTCAGTGTCAGATGTGGGGGGTGTTGGAGTCTCCCAGCCTTCTGGACGGCCATATCTGCACCAGGTGTGTCGAGCTGCAGCTAGATATAGTGTACAGTATATGGATTTCAGCAAGGCATTTGACAAGGTACCCCATGCAAGGCTTATTGAGAAAGTAAAGAGGCATGGGATCCAAGGGGACATTGCTTTGTGGATCGGGAACTGGCTTGCCCGCAGAAGGCAAAGAGTGGTTGTAGACGGGTCATATTCTGCATGGAGGTCGGTCACCAGTGGGGTGTCTCAGGATCTGTTCTGGGACCTATACTCTTTGTGATTATTATAAATGACTTGGACAAAGTGGGGGGATGGGTTACTGAGTTTGTTGTTGACACAAAGGTTGGGGTGGGGGTGTTGTGGATAGTGTGGAGGGCTGTCAGAGGTTACAGCATGACAGGGAAGTAGCAGATGGAGTTCAACCCAGGTAAGTGTGAAGTGGTTCATTTTGGTAGGTCAAATATGATGGCAGAATATAGTATTAATGGTAAGACTCTTGGCAGTGTGGAGGATCAGAGGAATCTTGGGGTCCAAGTCCATAGGATGCTCAAAGCAGCTGCGCTGGTTAACTCTGTGATTAAGAAGATGTATGGTTATTGGCCTTCATCAATCGTTAAATTGTATTTAGGTGCCGAGAGGTAATGTTGCAGCTATATAGGACCCTGATCAGACCCCAGCTGGAGTATTGTGCTCAGTTCTGGTCGCCTCACTACAGGAAGGATGTGGAAGCCATAGAAAGGGTGCAGAGGAGATTTACAAGGATGTTGCCTGGATTGGGGAGCATGCCTTATAAGAACAGGTTGAGTGAATTCAGCCTTTTCTCCTTGGAGTGAAGGAGGATAAGAGGTGACTTGATAGAAGTGTACAAGACGATGCGAGGCATTGATCATGTGGATAGTAAAAGGCTTTTTCCCAGGGCTGAAATGGTTGCCACAAGAAGACACAGGTTTAAGGAGCTGGGGAGTAGGTAAAGAGAAGATGTCAGGGGTAAGTTTTTTACTCAGAGAGTGGTGAGTATGTGGAATGGGCTGCTGGCAACAGTGGTGGAGGCAGATACAATAGGGGCTTTTAAGAGACTTTTAGATAGGTACATGGAGCTTAGTGAAATAGAGGGCTATAGGTAAGCCTAGTAATTTCTAAGGTAGGTTCATGTTCGGCACAACTTTGTGGGCTGAAGGGACTGTATTGTGCTGCACATTTTCTATGTTTCTATGATTCTATGAAATAAAAACATAAAATGCTGAAAATACTCAAATAGACAAATGGCATCTGTGCAAAGAGAAACAGACTTAAGGGAAGTCAAAGATAGCATAAAAGAAAAAGAGAGGGCAGGAAGTCTGCAGAAGGACGGGGACAGATTAGGAGAATGGACAAAAAAGTGGCAGATGGGACAGAGTGTAGGGAAGTGTATGGTGATGCACTTTGGTAGAAGGAATAACGGTACAGACTGTCTCTAAACAGAGAGAGATTGAGTGCTGAAACCGAACGTGCAAGAAGACCTGAGAGTTCTGGTCCAGGATTCCCGAAAGGCTTACTGGCTGTTTGAGTTGGTACTGAAGAAGGCAAATGCAATGATGGCAATCTTTTCGAGGGGTCCAGACTATAATCAGAATAGAATGAGAATCAGGTTTAGTATCACTGGCATAGGTCGTGAAACTTGTTATTTTGCAGCTGCATTACTGTGCATTTTATAATAAAAACTATAAATTACAATAAGAAATATATTAAATTAAATAAGTAGAGAAAAAGAGCAAAGAAAGAAAAATACTGAAGTAGTACATGTGACTTCATTGTCCATTCAGAAATCTAATCATCTGAAATCTCCAGGACTAAAGGACATAGATTCATAATAGGACATTTCTTCAGAACAGAGACCAGGATGAATTTCAGTGACCTGTGAAATCCATTGCCATAAACGGCTATGAATTATTGAAATCCAAGTTACTGAATTTATTAAAAAGCCGAGGCTGATAGGTTACCAGGAAAAGACAAAAAAAATGGGACTGAGAGGGAAAACGTAACAGATGCGATTCAATGGCCTAATCCTGCTCCTATGTCTTACCGTCTTACGGGTGGGAGAGCGATTGCAGTCGGAGCATGTACAGAGGAAGCTTCTTAATCGATTAACCTAAACTGCCCTAAAGGAGTTATCAGAAGAAAAATTATTAACGAATGAGTTGATTTTAACGGTAACGTTTGCGGGAGAGGTTTGCAACTAGTTTTGGGTTACTAATGGAACTTGGATGTTTACAGAAAGAGGGTCCTGGACATTCAATAAAGGACGTGCACTGCCTGGACATCACGGTAGCCCAGCGATTAGCGCGACTCTATTACAACTCCCAGTTGTAAATTGTTCCGTGATTAGGTTAGGGTTCATTGGATTTGTCGGGAGTGGCTGGGCTTACCTCGCGGTATATCGCTAAATAAACAAACAGATATTGTGCTTTCCAATTTTCCAACGGAAGCTAATGTAATCGAATAATTTAACGTCAGGTTCTGCCCAGTTGGAATCATTAAAACCACGTTAATAGGGAAAGATGAAGAATTCACAGACATGCTGCAGATGGCATTCGGTTCATCAAACATCCCACCTAACGGACCGTACAGGGAATACGGTCGCAGCGACGGGGGCGGAAGCGAGACAGTTCGAGGGTCAGCACTTTAAGAGTGTGTGTGGGGAGAATATCGCTCTCTTGCTCTGTCACAGAATCCAGAGACAAAAGATTAGACAAAATGAAGTCCAAAATGATGAAACCAGGGGTGTCTGGGTAAATTATTAACATGTACTCCTGCCGCCTGAAGGCGCCGAGTAACACCCCTCCCTTCACTGAAGACACTTGCTCCAACTGTGGTGTTAGGCGGGAATTTGTACGTTGTTCCTGTGACCGCGTGGGTTTCCTCCGGCTGCTCCGGTTTCCTCTCACGTTCAAAACACGTTCGGGTTAGCAGGCGCCCAAAACAACACACACAATATGCTGGAGGAACTCAGCAGGCCAAGCAGTGTTTATGGAAAAGAGTAAATAGAGTAAAAGAGTAAATAGTCGACGTTTCGGGCCGAAACCCTTTTTCACGACTGGAAAATTAGTAGGTTAATTGATCACATTGATGTAATTGGATGGCCCGGGATTCTTGGTCCGAAAGGCCTGTTACTGTAATGTATTTTTTCATGTTAAGCGAGAGCAAGTTCGAACTCCCCAAATAAATTCGTCTAATGAACTGCTGTGGAATTCTACCAACATCTCATTTTATGCAGAGGAAGTAATAGTGCATCGTTTTCAAATGGGGTTTGGAAGGCGTGGTCTGTGACACGTTGACAGAAAGTGGGACGTGAAGCGTGGTGTTATTTATAACTAGCCAGGCCACGTCTAAATCTGTGTCACATTCAGTCACTACTCGACAAACAACATGCGGCTGGGTTGCGTGGCTTTTGTGATACTTCTTCTCCGTTAGTTGATTGATTTTCATCCACTTACACTCTGTTTGTTTCAGTCTTTCAAACATGTTATGACTTTGATTTCTTTTTCCACAGGCAGATGTCTCGGTGCTGAATTGACACAGTCTCCGATGTCCATCACCCGAAATGAGGGCGAAACGGCTAGAATGACCTGTGATCTGGGCACAGCGAAAACGAACATCATCCACTGGTATCGGCAGCAAGATGGGCAACGCCCGGTCAGGATCCTTTATTATAATAACGGGGGCAACATGCGCGACGATGGATTTGATAACAGATTTACAGCGAGCGGTGTTGGTCAAGCTGATCAACTAAAGCAGTGTTTTCTAATTGTGAAGCGTCTCCAGAAAGAGGATTCCGGCACCTATTACTGTGCCTATATAGACCCACACAGTTAAACTGCAACCGGTGCCGCTGACAAAAACTCATCCTCAGCGTAGAGGTCGCACGAATCAATTCCGACTCTGCGAATTCGCAGTTTATGCCATAAATTCCATCACCTTTCTTCGGATAAAGAACTCTATCCAATTCTACAGAAGTTACCCGATCAGCCTCATCGACAGTTTATACATTTACACCTGTCGCTCGAGAACAGGGAGTTGGGAGAATATTTCCCCAGGGTACGTGAGCCCAGACTAGAGGGGATAGTTTTAAAGTGAGAGGGGAAAGATCTATAAGAGACCTGTGTGGTATGTTTTTCAGAGAAAGGGCGGAGGGTACAGGCAACAAATTGCCAGAAGAAGAGTTAGAGGCAGGAACCATCCCGAGATTTAAAAGTCAATTGGGCATCTACATGGAGAAGAAAGGTTCCGAGAAATACGGGATTAGGTGTATGTAAACAGGACTGGTTTACGTGGGTAACTTGCTTGGTAAGGACAAGTTAGGCTCAAGGGCTTGATTCTGAGCTGTAGAGCTCAATGACTCTTATAATTGTTACAAATCTCTGCACGGTCTACTGGAATCTGCTGTTCCTGAACTCGGTGGTGTAGTTCTGAGGCTCCTGTACGTCCTTCCTGACGGGAGCAGAGAGAAGAGAGCACGACCTGCAATGTGGAGTGGGGGGAGGGTGTCTCTGATGACGGATGTTGCTTTCCTATGATAACGCTTCGTGATGATGCTCTCAATGCTGGGGAAGGCTTTACGCGTGATGGACTGACCCATATCCAGTAGCTTTTGAAGGTTTTCCATTCAAGGGCATTGGTGCTTCCATACTAAGCTGTGGTGCAGCCAGTCAATACATTCTTCAACACATATCTAGAAAAGTTTGTCAAAGTTTTAGATATCATACCAAATCTTCACAAATTCCTAAAGGATTAGGAGCACTGCATGCTTTCTTTGTAATTGCCCTTACGTGCTGGGCCCAAGACAGGTCCTCTGAAATGATAACACCAAGAAATTTAGAGGATACTGACCCTCTCCAGCTCCATCCATCAACACGAATTCGTTCATGAACTCCAGATTTCCTCCTCCTGAAGTCAATAGCCAGCTCCTTGGTCTTGGTGTCATTGAGTAAGAGATTGTTAGACTCAGTCAGGTTTTCAATCTCCCTCCTATAAGCTGATTCATCATCACCTTTGATTTGACGTACGACAGTGGTGTCATCAGCAATCTTTTATATGGCATTGGAGATGTGCTTAGCCACACAGTCATGTGTAAAAGTGAGTAGAGCAGTGGAATGAGCACACAGCCTTGTGGTGCATCTGTGCTGATGGAGATTGTGGGGAATATGTTGTTGTCAATCTGAACTGATGGGGTCTGCAAGTGAAGAAATCGAGGATCTAGTTGCACAAGGATGTATTGAAGCCAGGGTCTTCAAACTTATTTAAGAGGTCTGGGGGGATGACGGCATTGAATGCCAAGTTGTAGATTGGCACTCACAGCAAAGAGCAGGCTGATATATGCATCCTTGCTGTGCAGATGGTCCAGAGTTCAGTAAAGAACCAATGAGATGACATCTGCTGTGGCCCTGTTGCGCCGCTGGGACAATTAGAGTAGATCCAATTCGCTTCTTAGGAAGAGCTGATATGTTAAAATATCATGTAAATATTTACATATGTTAAAAACTCACTTCTTAAGACATTTCGTCACTGTGGATTTAAGTGCTACTGGACTTTAATTATTGAGGCAGGTTACCGTGTTCTTCTTAGGCACCAGAATAAGTGAAGTCTGATTGAAGCAGATGGGTACATTCAGCCAAAGTGAGAGGTTAAACATCAGTGAACAGTCCAGCCAGTTGATTAGCACTGGTCTTTAGTTCTTGGCCGGGTATCATGTCTGGGTTCGATGATTTTCATGAATTCCTCCTCCTGAAGGCTGCTCGCACATCAGCCTCAGAGATTAAACTCACTCGATCATCTGGTAGTGTGGGTGTTTGTGATGGTCCCTCCATGTTTTGATGGTCAAAGCAAGCATAGAAGGCATTGTGTTCATCTGGAAGTGAGCCCTGGTGTCACCTATGTCACTTCATTTTACTTTATAAGAGGTGATCTTGGTCACCAGACCTGAAAGCCTCTAATCTGACCCTCAGCAAATTGCTGATTTCATGGTTCATACAAGGTCTCTGGCGGGAGAAGACTCTGAATGATTTTGTGGTGACACACTCCTCTACAACTGTTTTTCTAAAGTCCATGATGTAGGTGCACATTGAACCTACATGATGTAGGTGTATTTATTCAGATCCATAGATGAGTCCTTGAAAATGGCCCCGTCCACTCGAAGCATTCCCTTATAGCAATAGTCGCTCATCTGTCTCCCTCGACCACCTCTTTGTTGATGTCTCAGAGCAGCTGCAGAAGAGGGAGGGTGAGCAGATAAAGGCCGAGATGCACATTGACACCAATGACATAGGTAGAAACGGGGAAGAGATTTTTCACTGTGAGTATAGGGAGCGAGGAAAGAGGCTGGAGAGCACGAGTAATCTCTGGAGATTGTATCCAACTGCTTGATTTGTCTCCTTCATAGCTTGTTATGCCTGATTTTGGCTTTCTGTGAATAATGTGCAAAAGTACCCCGGGCCCTCTGAACATACACACCTTGCAAACTCCCATCATTTGAAAGAAAGATACTATTAAACTGGGCAGGATGACATCATATTTTCTTCAGTTCATTCCATTCAGCAACAAGTATTCCATTGGATACTACAGTGGGGGGGTGGGGATAGAATGACCTATCAGTGCACAGCAGCAGCAGCCAGGCCAATGGCAGTATGGCGGCTCTGAGGCTCAGTAGGGAAGGGTAAAATCAAGTAGGGCGACAGTGTTAGGAGAGTCAATAATTAGGGGTCGGACAGGAGATTTGGTGGCCGTGACAAAGGCTCAGAATGGCGTGCAGTCCTCCAGGTGCTAGGATTAAGGATGGCTCAGAGCAGCTGCAGAAGAGGAAGAGTGAGCGGATAAAGGCCGAGATGCACATTGACACCAATGACAAAGATAGAAACGGGGAAGAGATTTTTCACTGTGATTATAGGGAGTGAGGGAAGAGGCTGCAGAGCACGAGTAATCTCTGGATTACTCCCAGTTCCGCATGCTAGTCAAGGCAGAAATAAGATAAATGAGTGGCGGAGGATCTGGTGTAGGGGGGCAGGGTTTCAGATTGTTGGATCATTAGGATCTCATCTAGGGAAGCTATGACTTGTACAAAAAGAATGGGTTACACCTGAACCCGAGGGGGATCAATATCTTTGTGATCAGGTTTGCTAGAGCTATTAGAGAAAGTCTAAAGCAAGTTGGCAAGGGTTTGGGATCAGGAGTGATAGGGCTAAGGATGGGGCAGTAGATGCAGTGTGTAGTGAGGCTGTGAGGAAGGACAGTCAGATGATAGCCAAGATTGCAGCCGGTGGGATGAGTTGAAGTACAACATGGGGTAAAATCAAAATGGGTGATAAATTCAGGGCTGAAAATGTTATATTAGAATGCACGTCGTATACGGAATAAGGTAGATGGTCTTGCAGCACAGTTTTAGAGATTGGCAGTGTAATGTTGTGGGCATCACTGTATCGTGGCTGAAAGATCATAGTTGGGAGCTTAGCATCCAAGAATGCATATTGTATCAAAAGGAGAGACAGGTAGGCAGAGAGGTTGGGGTGGCTCTGTTGATAAAAATGATAGAATTGTTTGAAAGAAAGAGATGACATAGGATTGGAAGATGCAGATTCCTTCTGGGCAGAGTTAAGAAACTGCAAGGGTAAAAAGACCCTGATAGGAGTGATATACAGGCCTCCGAACGGTAGCCAGGATGTGGTATACAAATTACTACGGGAGATAGAAAAGGCAGGGGGAAAGGACAATGTTTTGATAGTCGTGAGGGGGTTCCAATACATGGGTAGGCTGTAAAATCCGGTTGCAGCTGAATCCCAAGAGATTGATTTTTTAGATGCCTACAAGATAGATTTTTAGAGCAGCTTGTGGTTGAGTCTACAAGGAGGAAAGGCAATTCTAGACTGGGTGTTGTATAATGAACTTGATTTGATTAGGGAGCTTAAAGGAAGGGAGTCCTTTAGAGGCAGTGATCATAATATGATAGAATCCATCCCGCAGTTTGAGAGGGAAAATATAAAGTCCGATGTATCAGTGTTACAGTAGAGTGAAGGCAATTGCAGAGGCGTGAGAGAGAAGCTGGCAAAAGTTGATTGGAAGAAGACACTAACGGGGATGATGGCAGAAATGCAATGTCTGGGCAATTCGGAAGATGCAGGATAGATGCATCCCAAAGAGGAAATATTCTAAAGGGAGAACTATGGTTGACAAAGGAATTTAAAGAAGCTTAAAAGGAAAGGAAATGGTATATAATTAATACATGTAGCAAAAATTAGTAGGAAGATAGAAGATTGGCATGCTTTATCTATTTATTTAGCGTTACAGCGCGGCATGGACCCTTCCGGTTCTTCGGGCTACACAGTCCCAGCATACACCCGACAAACCCAATTAACTATAACCTAATCACGGGAAATTTACAATGGCCAATTAATCTACCTGGTAGGTCTTTGGACTGTTGGAGAAAACTGGAGGATCTGGAGAAAACCCATATATTCCATGTGGAGGACACACGGAGACTCCTTTCCGAACGGTGCTGGAGTTGAACTCCGAACTGCGGAATGCCCCGAACTGTCATGGCTTCGCACTAACCACAACGCTACCGTGGCCCCTTCTAAAAAAAACACACCGGAAGGTAACTAAAAAAAACATAAGGAGGGGAAAGATTAAATATGAAGATAAGTTAGCCAATGACATAAAAGAAGATATAAAACTTTTTTTCAGATATATAAGGAGTATAAGAGAGACGAGAGAAGTTATCAGACCACTGGAAAATGACGCTAGAGAGGCAGTAATCTGCGACAAAGGAATGACAGATGAACTTAATAAGTATTTTGGATCAGTCTTCACTGTGGAAGACACTAGCAGAATGCCAGAAATGCGAGAGTCTTAGGGGGAAGTGAGTGCAGTTGCTATTATTAAGGAGATGGTGCTTTGGAAGCTGAAAGGTTTGAAGGTAGATAAATCTCGTAGACCAGTTGGACTACATCCCAGAATTTTGAAAGAGGCATCTGAATCGATTGTGCAGACATTAGTAATGATCTTTCAAGAATCACTAAATTGTTTGAGTATGTGGTAATAAAGGCAAATGAAAAGGTTAACGGGTGAGGAACATCTGATGGCTCCGGGTCTGTACTCACTAGACTTTAGAAGAATGAGAGAAGATCTAATTGAAACGTATGGAATATTGAAAGGTCTGGACAGAGTGGATGTGGAGAGGATGTTTCCTTTAGAGGGAGAGTCTAGGACCAGAGGGCACAGCCTCAGAATACAAGGACGTCCCTTTACTACAGAGTTCAGGAAAAATCTCTTTAGCCAGAGGGTGAAGCTCCTGTGGAATTTATTGCCTTGGACGGCTGTGGAGGCCAAGTCACAGGGTATATTTAAAGCGGAGGTTGATGGGTTCTTGAATGATGAGAATGTTAACGGTTACGGATAAGAGGAGAATGGGGTTGAGGGGATCATAAATTGGCCATGATCGTATGTGCAGCAGACTCGATGGGCCGAATAGCTTAATTCTGCAACGAGACTGTAGATTGGTGCATGGAATCGTCCATCCAATAACGAAGCCATCGGAGATCTTCCTGGTTATTACTCAAACGATGGTTATTTTAGAAGTTGCTCCTTGTATCCGGTTAAGATTCGTGTCGGGTGAGTCCGGATTACCGGGAAGAGCTGTTTCAGTCTGTAACCGGCAGGTGCAAGTACTCTGATAGGAAGGGACGTTCTTGTCAAGGGGTGTAACACCGTGATAACTCTGGTATACTACACTTTGGTACTGGAACCAAACTCATCGTCACAGGTAAGCCTCTGAAACTTTCCGAAACATACTCAAACTCTCGAGTAGCTTGGTTACTAGCGAGGATAGTTGAGAGCTAGGTTTACGAGAGAGTAAATGGTTTTGCTTAGAGTTTATTTGGGGCCGGGTTGGTTATTGTACAAGAGTTGAACATTGTGCCACCTCTGGTACTTGGAGAAAAATATTCGGTGGCGGGACTCGGCTCTTCGTCACAGGTAAGTCTGGAGTGACCCAGCGAGCGGGGGTGAACTGTTGAAGGTTCCAGCTCCTTAAGGGTGGGTAATGAGGGAGAGAGGGTGCGGAGTTCAGAGAGTGGGAAATGGATGGGAATTCGAAGGGTGTAGGGATGAAGTCTGGGTGCGAGTCCACCCGCTGAGAATCAGGCTTGTGATGCGATCGCTCGGAGCTGTTTGGATGCAATGGGTTTGGGGGAAAATATCTTCGCGGTTTGCACTAGACAAACCTACACCAACGACTTAACCTCCATTTGTTTTAATCCCGCCAATGTTACTAAATTTGGTAGCGCGAAAGCGATGGAATAAGATGATTATAATGTATTGTGTCACAGCGAAACTCAGGGAGATTCTGATTTCGACCATTTGGGTCGACTTTCGCGTTGCTAATGGCCATTGTATAACAAACGCCCCACTTCTAAAGTAAGCCGAGAGATCGGCAACGTTAAACAAATCATTCAATGCCACTGGTATGTAGAGTGACGGTCTGTACCCACAGATTATTGAAAAGTTTGTAGGAAGCCAAGTTTGCAGAGAGAGACCGCGTTGCTCCAACCCAAATATTTAAAGCGTTAGAAAAGTAAATTCTGGAAATCTGAAATAGAAATGAAAACGCTGAAACACTCAGCAGGTCAGATAGCATCTGTGAAGAAAGAAACACTTAATGTTACTGATGAAGACCCACCTCCAACCTAAAGAATTAATTGTTTCTTTTTCCCAGCGCTTTACATTTGTATGTCTCCAAAGCACTTTGCACACTCTCTGAAATCAGCTCGTCAACATCAACTAGTGACATGTTGCAGATTTTCTGGGAAATCTGCAGTTAATTGGCCAAAAACCCCCAAAGCTGGTTGAATGGGTGCAGAATAGATAGATCGTCTCTGCTTTCGTTTGGGCTTTTGGATACGGCTTTGTTTCCTTGCAAGGGAGCCTGACTTTTTCTTGCTAAAGTCTCCGTAAAGTATCAGTTTTAATCGGCGGTGGTCTTCCGCAAGTCTTCCAATCCAATAAACGTTGAAGAAATCACATCACACACAATTAACAGCAGTTTTCGAACACAGCTCTCGTCAGTATTCGTTATTTCAGTTTATCAAAAGTAGCTGAAAGTTTAGTTGACTTAGTTTCGGGGATACTTTCTGGGCTCTGAGACAATGAGCAATTTGTAACTTCCCGGCGCCAAAAACCTATTGTGAGCCCATGTTATCGTGGGAAATGCCCTTTTTATTTCGCAGCAGAGTGCATGCAAGGTCTCAAATGGTTAATAACATTGCCAAGGTTCTAGTTTAGGATCTCGGTTTGTGAAAACCCAAAGAGATGGCCCTCAGGAGAGAGGGGTTCCAGGCGCGTGCTGAAAGCAGACGTTGAATCGTGGGTTTCATCTGAGCAGTTCTCTATGTTCAGACATAGGTTAATTGCTTCAATTAAAGCAGTGAGCCGCCTCAGTCCAAGATATTAACTCCTTCACTCAATAGAGAAAAGCTAACTGCAAATTGGCAGGACATTGGTTCTAACTTGAAAACGCCTGGCGGGTAACATTACAGAGAAACTGACCGCTATTCCATTCAGCGAAACGCACGGGCACAGTGCATAGGATCGAGGGGTATTTAGCATTTTGCATCCAACATTTGCTTGGTGATCGTTGGTTATGTTTGCAATTTGGAGAAGATTGTTAAGGGTAAGATTTTAAAGGGGGGGGGGGTTATGAATATTTGACAAACCGTGACCGAGTTAGGAACTGTCAGCATAACTTTGTCCTGGTAGGTCATTTCTGATTAACTTGACTGAGTTTTTGAGGAGGTGCAAAAGTGATTGATGAAGGTAGAATAGTGAATGGTTAGATTTCAGTAAGGTGTTTGCTAATACCCCTCACAGTAGGCTCATACAGTAGATTAAGATACAAGGGATCCAAGGTAACTTGGGGGTTTGCATTCAGAATTGGCACACCCGTCAAGACAGACAGCAGTAGTCGATGGGACTTAGAGGTCCGTGACTCGTCCGTATTTCGTAGGGATTTGTATTTGGACCTCTGTTGTTCACGTTATTGATTAGTTCATTCGTTTAATTTGTTAATTATTTATTTCTCTGTCCATTCATTCATTTTCTTATTATTTATATGTCTATTATTTATTTATGTATTTATTGTTTCCCTCTCAGTCAATTTATTTAGTTATTTGCTTCTTTGTCTACTTGTTTCAATGACCTTGATGAAAATGTAAAACAAAGTACTCTAGACATCTCCCCTCGGTTCCCGTGAGCCATTGTACATGACGGTTCAAGGAGTCATGAGAAAGATTGGTGCTGTGGATAGTACAGAGCAGGATACACACCAGTTGCAGACCTGGGTGGAGAAATAGCAGATGGAGATTAATCTGGCCAAATCCGAGGATTTGCTCTTTGATAGATTGAATGTAAAGGGATAGTGTTTATGGTAAACCTGTCAACAGGTGGATCATGGAGTCCAGGTACATACTTCCCTGAAAGTGGCTGCACAAGTTGATAAGGCGGTAAATAAGGCGCAACGCCTTTACGAGGCATTGACATCAAAAGTCGGGAAATAATATCACAACTTAATAAAACTGTATCATCTGGAGTATTGTATTAAATTGTCATCGCCCGTTATCGGAAGGAAGTGCAGGCTTTGGACGGGATGTTGAAGAGGTTTACCAGGATGCGGCTTGGATTAGAAACTAAGGACCGCTGGAACAATCTTGGGGGTTTTTTTTCTGGAGCGATGCAGGCTGAAGGGAGACCCGATCGCAGTTTGTAATATTATGAGAGGCATTTACTGTATACACTGATGGTACATTTCCCAGGGACGAAATGTCTAATACCAGGAGCAAGCATTTCATTCGAGAAGGGGTAAGTTCAATAATATGCAGGACAATGTTGTTTTACACGGAGAGCGGTGGTTGCTTCGAATGTGCTGACAGAGGTGGTAGTGGAGGCAAATAAAAATATTTAAGAGGATAGGCGTGTGGGTGTGCATGGCTATTGTGTAGGTAGAAGGGATTAGTTTAGTTAGGCATTTATGAAAATTATGAGGGGGTTAGATCAAGTTGACGTGGATAGGCTTTTTCCATTGAGAGTAGGGGAGATTCAAACAAGAGGACATGAGTTGAGAGATAGGGGGCAAAAGTTTAGGGGTAACACGAGGGGGAACTTCTTTACTCAGAGAGTGGTAGCTGCGTGGAACGAGCTTCCAGTAGAAGTGGTAGAGGCAGGTTCGATATTGTCATTTAAAGTAAATTGGATAGGTATATGGACAGGAAAGGAATGGAGGGTTATGGGCTCAGTGCAGGTCGGTGGGACTAGGTGAGAGTAAGTGTTCGGCACGGACCAGAAGAGCCGAGATGGCCCGTTTCCGTGCTGTAATTGTTATAT
The DNA here is from genome assembly GCF_048418815.1 of Hemitrygon akajei. Taxonomy (NCBI): domain Eukaryota; kingdom Metazoa; phylum Chordata; class Chondrichthyes; order Myliobatiformes; family Dasyatidae; genus Hemitrygon; species Hemitrygon akajei. Next base: position 109,059,171 of record NC_133124.1, on the reverse strand, counting down.
GGTTATTTGGTTATTTAGTTACTAGCTTAATTGGTTTAGCACAATATTGTAGACCAAAGAGGCCTTTACTGTGCCCTACCGTTCTATGTTGTATTGTGATCTTGTGACCTGTAGTGTTTCACGGGGACCAAAGATGGGACTACTGCTGTTTGTTGTGCACATAATGATCTGGATGTGAAAGTAGGAGGTAGGGATGGTAGGTTTGTAGATAACATGGAAATTAGCGATGGTGAAGTGCCTTCTGCCGCACAGTGAATCAAATGCGCGGGAAATGGCTAATAGGTTTGACTACTGAGGAATGTGAGCTGATGCAGTGCATGTTCGCATGGCTGAAATATCCACAGTGATTGATAGTGTTCTTGAAAGTACTAAAGAATAGAAGACCCTTAATTTACATGTCCAAGATCCAAGCACGGTGCATAATTCCCTGAAGGTGGAATCTCATGTGGATAGGCTGGTGAAGAAAGCTTCTGGTATGCTGGCCTTTATGAATCAGAGCATTGAGTATAGGAGTTGGGATGTAATGTTAAAATTGTACAAGGCATTGGTAAGGCCAAATTTGGAGTATTGTGTACAGTTCTGGTCACCGAATTATAGGAAAGATGTCAACAAAATAGAGAGAGTACAGAGAAGATTTACTAGAATGTTACCTGGGTTTCAGCACCTAAGTTACAGAGAAAGGTTGAACAAGTTAGGTCTTTATTCTTTGGAGCGTAGAAGGTTGAGGGGGGATTTGATAGAGGTACTTAAAATTATGAGGGGGGTAGATAGAATTGACGTGGATAGGTTCACCAGATTGATTCCTGGGATGGCAGGACTAAGGTTCACCAGATTGATTCCTAGGATGTCAGGACTTTCATATGAAGAAAGACTGGATCGACTAGGCTTATACTCGCTGGAATTTAGAAGATTGAGGGGGTATCTTATTGAAACATATAAAACTCTAAAGGGATTGGACAGGCTAGATGCAGGAAGATTGTTTCCGATGTTGGGGGAGTCCAGAACGAGGGGTCACAGTTTAAGGATAAAGGGGAAGCCTTTTAGGACCGAGATGAGGAAAAACTTCTTCACACAGAGAGTGGTGAATCTGTGGAATTCTCTGCCACAGGAAACAGTTGAGGCCAGTTCGTTGGCTATATTTAAGAGGGAGTTAGATATGGCCCTTGTGGCTAAAGGGATCAGGGGGTATGGAGAGAAAGCAGGTACAGGGTTTTGAGTTGGATGATCATACTGAATGGCGGTGCAGACTCGAAGGGCCGAATAGCCTACTCCTGCATCTATTTTCTATGTTTCTATGTTTCTCTAGGCTGTTTTTCATTGAGAGTAGGGGAGATTCAAACAAGAGACATGAGTTGAGAATTAGGGGGCAAAAGTTTAGGAGTAAGACGAAGGGGAGTTTCTTTATTCAGAGAGTGGTAGCTGTGTGGAACGAGCTTCCAGTAGAAGTGGTAGAGGCAGGTTCGTTATTGTAATTTAAAGTAAAATTGGATAGGTATATGGACAGGAAAGGAATGGAGGGTTATGGGCTGAGTGCAGGTCGGTGGGACTAGGTGAAAATAAGTGTTCGGCACGGACTAGAAGGGCCAAGATGGCCTGATTCCATGCTGTAATTGTTAAATGGTTATAAATCAGCTGAGAAGGTATACCGAGCATTTGCATTAATCTGGACCTAGAATGAATAGAAGAGCATGGAACTGGTACAATTCTATAAAACACTGGCCCACAACTGGAATATTATGTGCAGTTCTAGTCACCAAACTACAGGATGGGTATAACTGCAATGGAGAGAGCACCTGGGTGATTCACCACAGGTTATCTGGGATGAAAGCTTTCTGTCGTGAAGAAAGAATGGACAGAATGACCTTGTTTTCCTCGGAATGATGAAGGCTGATAGGGGTCTGACTGACATGCATGGGAATGGTTGCTACATACTCTATAGGAAAGAAAAATGCTGTCTATAAAGAGGGGGCACTACAAAGATGGGATAAGTTTCGATTGGTACCTGATGGCCGGCAAGGAAGCAGTGGGCTGAAGAGCTACTGTATCACACTGAGGACGAAGATATTCGGCCTGTCCGACCCGTGCTGTCCCAAAAGCCTGTTTTGCCTAATTCACCCCACAGGGCCTTGAATTTACTTCATAGAGTCATACAACACAGAAACAAATCCCATTTAATGTGTGTTCATTAGGAAGCCATTTCAATCTATAAGAACATTTGTCTGTTCAGTCAGCAGCCATTTTACTGCTAATAACAGAACCATGGTGGTCTTCTTTACATTTTCAATCGCTTTGTTATTAATAGTATCATTGAAATAGAGGTGTTAGGTTTGGTAAAGGAGAATGATTTCCACAGGCAGATATCGCTGTACTTCATGGTGAATGCATGACTACCATGTATTTCAAATGACGACTTCACCTAGGACCATTTATCAGGAGCGCTGCGTAAGTAGGGCCCCTAGTATTATTAAGTATCCCACCCATGCATCCCAAGATGCCCGTCCATATCACGTATCCTTGATATCTTTCTAAAACTGTCGTTTCCATGTTCGGCTGTCTTTTAAGTATTGTTATTGTACCTGCTTCAACCTCTTCAGCAACTCGTTCCATTTATGGACTGCCCGCCATGTAGAAGAGTTGACCCCCAAGATCCTGTTAGATATCTCTGCCTTCACTAACCTATTACCTGTATTTGTCTTTGTCCCTTCGCTGGGGCAAAGACTGAGTGCATTCACCCTATCTCGGCTGCTCTTCCCAGGCTCTCCTAGAACGGTAAACACTTGCTTTAGTAAGTACCAAAACTTCCATAATTGTCTCACTATGTTTATTTTCTACATATTTCATTCCAAAGTGAATCTCCTCAGATGTTTTTTTTTATCACTGTTAGATTTCAAATTGTTTCATCCTGTCCGCAGCCGCTCGTGTAGGTGTCGATGTTGGAATTTATAATCACTGTAAAACATCATATTTTTACAAATAGATCGAAAAGTCCAGACTCCGACAATTCATCTTCTCCCGCCCGATCGTGAAGAGGAGAAGAATGATAAATTCTTTGTGGCTTGCCTGATGACCAACTTCTTCCCCGAAGTGATCAAAGTTGAGTGGGAAATCAATGACCAAAAAAGAGATAAAAACATTCTGACAGAGCCGGTGAAGGAGGAGCATGGTAACTACTCGCTGATTAGCCGTCTGCAAGTCTCCAGAGTGGAATGGGAGACGCAAAAGATCGCTTGCCTGGTGACACACGAGGCGAGCTCAACCATCAAATTACTCACTTCAGCACAAGACAGAGATGGTAAGGTCCACAACTAATTTTGCAGAATTTATGCAAATTCTATTTTTATTTTTCAGCTGTCCCGTGAAGTTTCAACTTTAGACTAACCCCTTGTAATTGCAGCCCTTAGATCCGTCTTATTAAATATATTTTCAAGAAGCAGCGATGATAAAATTATACCGCTTTAATGCACGTCGGTGTAAAGGTCAGTTGGCTTGAAGTTCCGTATCAAATTTACTCCATTTCCTTCCAATTCACCAACACTGTTCTCTCTAAGTTACGTGGGTGTGCGGCCTGGCAGTAACTGAAATACTGTAATCCCACGCATTGGCCTTTATTGCCGCGCTGTTGGAATATTCTTTTATATAAAGTTAATATAATTTTGAAATTATATTAATTTCATTTTGAAACCTATGTTAATATAATTGTGAAAAAAACTGTAATTAATTGTGTTAATGAATATAGTCCATATTTTTTCATAATAAACGCACCACAGCAATTTATTTTGAAATATTTTAGTGTCAACGTTGTCAGTGTTTACAATTTGTTACAGCACTGTTACAAATTGTAACAACAAACACAGAATGGAAGTCGACCGCTGAACGCTGACACCGTTTTCATTCAAAACATTCATAGTATGCATATTCCAAATATGATTTAAGTGCAGTGCAGTTGTAAAGAGGAATAGAGAGAATATCGTTTGCCACCCGACTCTGAACTCAATGTCGGACAGATCAAATGCTCACAATATTGTACTGCAGCGTACTATATTCAGTAATAGGAATATCACAGGAGTGCACGTTTATATTTTTGTATTTATAATATCATTTAACAATGACACTTGCATACTATATAATCACATAGCCATTAAATATAACAGGAATGGTATTAGATATACAGATATCAATGACTTTCCTGTTTCAAATTATAAATGTGAATTTTCTTCCGACACCAGAATCTGGCTGGGGTCCAAAGTTACAGATGTTCTGCGAAATACTCTCATACTTGAGATTCAAATGACATGAAGATAATAAGCTCTCAATAGAGTGGGATTTCATTTCTGCTGCATTCCCCCGTGCGTAACCTCGGCAGAAGGTCCGGGGTAAACGGAGGAAATTCCAGCTCTCCTATAAATGTGGCAGCGAGTTGTAAATGTCATTTGTTTTGACTTTAGAGCGCAAGCGGGGACATTCTCTAGGTCAACAGGTCTGTGTGGGACTCCACGTAAAATGTGCGGGATTGGGTAGTTACTTGCAGCATCGTTTCGGTACAGACTGGGCCCAGAGGGAACAGCGTGGAGGTAGTAGAGCTGAGGGTACCCCAATAAACATCAGTTAATGCACCCACCAACGCCTGCAGTTCGGTTCCGCACTCATTCACCCAGTCCCAATTTGCGGATCATTTTAAATAACGTTTCTGTTTATTTTTTTCTCTTTGCCACCCTGTAGCTGCTCAAAAAAATACCCAAAATTTGGAAAAAGTCACCTGTCCATCCACCGATGCAGCATTAGAGAAGACCACGGATGAAGGTAATCACTGTTTCATATTTTAGGATAATCCAGCCCCATATATAATCAGTCTGTGAGCAAAAGTAAATAGTGCAGTCCCACAAACGGTGAAACTGAGCTCATGTCAGTGATAGGGAACGTATGGGAGAAGATCCTTGGGGACAACGAAAAAAAACATAAACTAATTGGGAACAGTCAACATGGTTTTGTATGCAGAAATCATGTCTTACAAACTTGAATTAGTACTTTATAGGGTGGTGAAGATGATTGAGCAGGTTAGGGCAGTGGATGTTGTCTACTTGGATTTTAGTAATGCTTTCGACAAGGTCCCTTATGGTAGGATGATCCAGAAGATTAAGATGCATGGAATCTGAGGTGATTTAATAGTTTGAATTCAGAATTGACTTCCCCATAGAAAACAGGAGGTACCAGTGGAAGGGTGTTATTCTGTTTGGAAGTCTGTGGCCAGTGATTTTCTCTAGAGATCAGGGAATATTTATATATTAAAAAACAACAATTATGTGAGGCAAAAATTGGGTAGATAGAGACTTTTCTCCATGGTAGAAATGTCAAATACCAGAAGGCATAACTTTAAGATGAGGGCTGGTTGTTTAAGGAGATGTGTGGGCAAATCTTTTAACTGTCATAGATGTCTGGAATTGGCTGCTAAATACGATAATTGCATTAAACAAACCTTTAGAGAGACATGAAAGAAATAATGGAGGGACATGGATCATATTTAGTTTAATATTTAATTTGCAATCACGTTCGGCACAGTCCACATGGAACGAAGGGCTGTTCTTACGCTGTACTGTGCTTAATAAATGTTCTTAATAAATCTGTTGACTTCCAGCACCAGAAAATGACCAGCTGAACTTCTGCGTTCTTACTAAGCTGTAGCGGCCCCTGTAATATCCTTAGAGAAAGCGAGTTGGCAGTTTGTGAGGGCAAACACCTCCAGTCGTTGCGCTCCAGGCGACTTAGAGAGACATCTAAGTGCACGAACATCAAGAATGAGGATGACAAACAGGAATAAAAAAATGTGGAAAATGGAAAACAATTTTCAAAAAGCTCCAAAATTTAATTAACAAGAAATTTAATAGAAATAAATTATTCTGTGGACACATCAAAATAAAGGAGATATCAAAATATTGTAGACACAGACCCCAAATCAAATATCCATTCAGCCCAACACATCCATGCTATACACCATGGTGCATTTTGGTACATTCACTGCTCATTACATCAAAATAACAAAAAAAGTGCTTTGTCTAAGTACTTAACAAAAATAAAATGACAGAAATAACACAGGAATAGATCAAATTCGACCATGAAAATGTTTAAGAAATAAATTTGAAGGTAATACATAAGTCCACTGGGTAACATGGATTTTGCCTACAGACATTAACTGATTGCGGAAAGACAGAAGACAAACTATTATATACATACGCTGGTGTATATATCTATTTATATTTGAACGTACCCACTAAAGGAACATTCTATTCTAGCAAACTGAACTTTCTTTTAAAATAGATTTTGTTTAAATCAAAACAAAGGAATTGACAGTAAGTTCTTCAGCACTAAACAGTCCGGGGATTTTCCTATTCCTTTGCGGGAGATAAATAGTACATGCTTAGAAAACACATCTTCATTCATTTCTAAACACTCGAGAATGTTTTCACTCCGTGCACATGTAAAGTAGGTATAACTTGCACCTATCCCTGGAAAAAAAGCAGATGCCAAACAGGGTAATGCACATGGTGGTGAAGAAGGCGAATGCAATGTTGGCATTCATTTCTAGAGGTATAGAATATAAGAGCAGAGATGTGATGTGAAGACTCTATAAGGCACTCGTGAGACCACACTTGGAGTATCATGTGCAGTTTTGGGCTCCTTATTTTAGAAAGGATATACTGACCTTGGAGAGGTTTCAGAGAAGATTCACGAGAGTGATTCGAGGAATGAAAGGGTTACCGTATGAGGAACGTCTGGCAGCTCTTGGGCTGTATTCCCTGGAGTTCAGGAGAATGAGGGAGCATCTCATAGAAACATTCCAACTGTTAAAAGACCTGAACAGATTAGATATGGTGAAGTTATTTCCCATGGTAGGGGGAGTCAAAGACAAGAGGGCACGACATCAGGGTTGAAGGACGTCCATTTAGAGCAGTGATGCAGAGAAATTACTTTTGTCAGAGGATGGTAAATCTGTGGAATTTGTTGCCACGAGCAGCTGTGAAGGCCAAGTCATTGGGTGCATTGAGGGCAGAGATAGATAGGTTCTTGATTAGCCAGGGTATCAAAGGGTACGGGGTGAACGCAAGGGAGTGGGGATGGCTGGAAGAATTGGATCAGCCCATGATTGAGTGGAGGAGCAGACTCGATGGACCGAATGGCCTACTTCTGCTCCTATATCTTAAGGTCTTATGGTCTAAAATGCTGTAAGAGTTCAACAGGTCTGCCTGTTCAGCATCTGTGGAAAGGAACAAGGAGTCGACGTTTCGGACCGAGACCCTTCATCAGATCTTGCCTCGAAATGTCGATTCTTTATTCATTTCCATAAATACTGCCTGACAGATCTGCTGAGTTCCTCCAACATTTTGTGTGCGCTACTCTGGATTTCCAGCATCTGCAGAAATATCTTGTGGTTATGAGACATCAAACAGGGTTACTGATCATGGGTAGTTGAAATTATTGGACACAGCTTTAGCCACTGCAATTTTCCAAGGGGCAGCTATCCGCACCATTGGTTTTACAACGCCCAATGTATTTGTCGTTACATGGAAACATACTTTTTTCTTCTTTAACGAGAAGCTAATAACTTTTGCATCTTTAAAATTTTCATTTAGATACCCCTTACGCCTCACTGCGGGTCGCGACCTTGACATATACCGCTCTACTGACGAAGAGCGTGTTATACTGCTTCATCATTTCGTTCGTCGTTTACAAGATGGAGTCTCGCGGCGCGAAGAAGCCAATGTAACTCGCATTAAGAACAATGTATAGTTTGATAATGTCTTCCATTACAATGTAAGCTTTCTCTCTGATTTCTTCGTGGTATACAGTACCGAGAATTTTTATATCCTGTTGCAAGCCACATGGCTTTTGGGCGAGAGATGGGGCACGTCTCCAGATAACTACAGTGCAAAATAGCTAGAAATAGCTGCATGAATGTCGGTAATCAAATATCAGTTCTCCTCTTGTGGGAAAACGGTTCGTTGTTCTTCAAGCGAATTTTATTGCTGAATGTTTGCTATTAGTTTGCCGGCTTTTATATTGTCATGTTATTTTGCATTTATCATTGTGTAAATCAGACAATAAACTAGTCAGTAAGATTTATTTTGGACTTTCGATGCTTTACTCGTTTTTGGCTTCGTTTTTATTGACGAAACATGCAGAAAATACTGAGAACACCCACCAGGTCAGAGAGCATCTGGATAGAGAAATATATTCAGGTCAAGATCACTTCATCAGAACTGAAAAAGCGAAATAAGCCCCTTATAAGGCGCCGAGGGTGACAGGGCCAAGGAAACGAGAAAATTATTAGCGTTGGAGACCGCTTTTAAACGCAAGTCTTGAGCATGATTCGGATTAACCCAATAAAATCCGAGATAAGTGAATAGCGCCCCTAAATTCACACTGCACCCTGCTTCTTATGTTAACTCCAGCCCGTGGAAAAGGGAACCACTTCGGCTCGAGTGATATTTACATAAAATGGGACAGATTATCAATCAGCAGTTGGCGATGTTCGACGGAGGATTTAGCTTGGACTCATCTCTTCAAATGGTGGTCATCGGCTTAAGTTATGATACCAGTGTGTACCCTTGACAGTGCAGCTTTCCCTCAGTACATACACACTTGGAGCACAGATAAGACATCCTGATTCTATCTTCCACATTCCCACCGTAACCTTCCGCTCCCTTGCTCATTAAGAACCCATGCAGCCCCGTCTTTAAAAATTTCAAAGCTCCGCTTCTACTGCCCTCTGAGAGAAATACAGAACAGCTCTCCCGTTTTCATGGACGATTCTTTATTTTAAAAGGGAGATCCGGGCTCTAGTTCCAGAAGTAGGAGCCAATCTCCTCACATCCACCCGGTCACCACCCACTCTCCCCGCCCCCCCCCCCCCACCCCCCGACACACACACCAACCTTACGTGTTTCAATCGTCTCCTCTTTTCGAAAATCCAGCCAATAAAGTAAAAATTCTCTAAACCGCTTCAGACAACCCGTTTAAAATACCACCCCCCCCCCCCATATGTATAAAATTCCAACTTTTTTTTAGTACGCCTGGAAAAAAAGCCACGTGCTTATCATTTATTTGGATACCCGGACCGAGCCTACCGAGGCGAGATCAAAGCCTGACTCTCATCAAAGTTACTATGAATCGCAATTCAGCTTCAGATTTCCAAACCAGCGCTGACGGCGCTCTAATAAATTTATCTGGCCTAACGTGTTGGCTGCTGACACAGAATAAAGTACCAATAAAACTCACCAGCTCTGAAGCGACCCATTTAGAATCGTGAACATCTATTTGAAATGATTTACATTAAGCTTCACCCAGCATGACATCAGCCCAACACACATTACACACATTTTACTTTAACTATATTTCATAGATGAAACATTATTCAAAGTGAGGTGTGATGTACAGAAAATGCTAGAGGAACCCAACAGGCCAGACAGCTTCTGTGGAAACAGCTGGTCCTGAAGAAGGATTTCGACTCAAATGTCGGCTGCTTATTCCTCTCCATCCATGCTGCCTAGAAAAAATTAGCTTAATCTACAATTACTATTTAGAACACTCAGCACGATCTCTCAAAAAAGTGATGATTGCAATAGTTACGAACAAACTCACTGCAACATCCAGGGGTCGACAGGCTCTGCTGATCTGAACACGTTAATCACAGCGGTCAAAAACAAAACAGAAACAAGCTTTAAGTACTGGAAATCTGAAATAAAAATCAAACATTCAGCAGGGCGGGTGACATCTGTGGAGAAAATAACAAGATTAACAATGAAAACTGTCCAAACTCGAAATGGGCATGCGCTTATCGATGTGTTTTCTGAGCAATAGACAGAATTGGGATTTAATACAGAAATTAATTTTGTCTCAGTAATTTGTTTTTATTAGTTGTGACGCCAACAACTTCATATTCAAAGAGAAGTGTATAACAAGTGTGAAAGAATTGTTCTGAGTTAATCTGCGAGTAATAGCATTATATTCTAACACCGGTTTATCCGGCTTCTAGTTCAAGTGACTTGATTGTGCCGGGCTTGACATCACTTCAGTACCGGGGTCAGCCTTATTATCAACACAGAATATTCCGGCCTCTGACTTTCGCTCATTCTGTAGGGGAAAGAGAGCCCCTGGCACAAGATGACGTTTCCCTATTGGAATAAGTTTAAACAAATTTATAGCATGAAAATCATCGCGCGGCGTTGATACAGTAGTGCTGACAGGGTTCACATCGTTTCATAAAGAAATCTGTTCTGTGTGTTTACTGCATTTCACAATTTATATTCCGACTAACATTTTACGAAGGTACTCCAGATCCTTTATGGTATTAGTCCCTCTCTAGACAAGACGCTTCTAATTTACATTATGTTCATGTTCATTTCTGAACAGACCTTCATACTTCTTTAAATATTTAAATAAATCGACCAGTTCAGAGATAGCTGGGAAGTTTATCTTAGTTAAAGGATGGTGCTTTCAATAAAAGCGGACCTAAGTCCTGGAAATAAAACGCAGTAGATTTGCAGCAAGGTTCCACTTTAGAAGATGTTCGAAGTTTAACTCTATTCCAATGTTCACGTTCATAAATTGAGGTTCACTAAAGTTCAACTAATCACATTAATTTCTGTTTAATTCTGCTTACAATAGCTATTAAAATAGTATTCGAACGCTTTGAAGATTGATTTCCTGTTTATCGCTATAGCTGGCTGCACCTCTCGTATAAATGTAGTATTTCTTCTTACTGTGCGCATTTGTGATATAATGTTAAAAATAAGATTACTCTAAATGAGCCTAATGAGAAAATACAAATGCTGGAGGAACCTGATACAATTATTTAAAAACAGAAAATGATGGAAACATCTGGCCAAACAGCGCCGGTGGAGAGTGAAACAGAGATAACGTTTAGGAGGATGAAGTGTCTGATTTGCTGTGCTAACTATTGCTTTTTCCACTGATTTCGCATGATCCGTTGAAAGTTTCCAACATTCTGTTTTTTTATTTTTTTAAATTACAATAGTATGTGTAATAGGGTATGTCAATAAATCGACATAGATTTTATTAATAATACTTCAGACAGATTTTACTTGAAAAAAAACCATAAAGAATAGTTAAAATTCACAGATATCAGAAATGATGTAGAACGACTGAGTCTGTTTTCTTTCTCTGACGATGGTCTAAAACGGTTTCAGAAACTGGAATCCGCCGGATGCAAAGGACGCGAGATCTCAGCGCCCCGGTAGGAATTTCGGAGGGTGGATATTCACTGGTCACCGCGGACAGCGGGACTGGCGGCATGTGTGAAGTTGAGAGTGTCGGAAACGAGTTGGGGCTTGAAGTGTAACGCGTTTGTACGACTCTGAGACTAAAAGTGTTGGGTTCATTTTTCTATCGAAATTCGCTCATGTTAAAAATTACGAAGAACTGAAATCTAAGCTTAACGAATATTGAAAATTCTCTGTATGGGAATCAAACGGAGCACTTTCCCGCCATCAGCTACCCTAATATTTACCATCTTCAGCCTGTCGTTCTTTCTAAATTCAGCCTTTGACGCTAATCTCACCCGATTAAAATGTCTGAATCACTAACCAGGAGTGAAATGCCAAAGCTTCCTAATCTCAAAAGCTGTCCCAGAAATATTGGTTGAATTTTACAAAATAATTAAGATGAAGATAAACAAAAATAAAAGTGGTTTTACTGGTTAAAAGCGTATTTGACGTTTCCATTAGTTAGTCACGGAAAATGTTGGTGAGTTCTCACTAACTATCGCGCTCCCGAGCTGCAGTTAAATGCACACTGCAGTCCGCAGCTGACCGTTACTAAGAGCGCAACAATGGCTGCTGCTGCGAATATTCCATTTACAAATAAAGGAACGGTGAAAGATGAAATGATAGAAAGAACAGAAAGGCAAGTTATTACCTGAGGGTCTAGGCTAGGCGGGACAGAGGAGCAAAGGGATCACGGATTGCAGATACAAAAACCGTTACAAGTTGCAACTAAAGTTGATTTCCTGAGGAGTAGAATTGTTGTAAAATTGGTCCGCTGATCCTCGCTTAGACCGTAAGTGATTCTCATAGACACAGCACGGAAAAACACCCCCAGCCGGCGTGACTAATCAACGCCAATTTATCTATTCCTATCATGTTCTCCCAACATTCCCATAAATTCTCCCCAGGTTCTACCACTCACCTACACACTAGCGGGGATTTGTTTTAGCGGCCGTTTTTTAACCTACCAATCCGCATGTTTTCAAGCTGCGGGGTAAAAGGGGAGCGCTCGGCCGCTCACAGGGAGAACATTTCAAACTCCGCGCAGACAACTAGGCCAGATCAAGCGCTGGTAGCTAGAGTTTTGAGGTAGCAGCTTTACTGTCCGCGCCACTGGATAACCATCATATTATGAAGACGATCTGCAGAAAGGTGGGGAGAGGGGGGCGCAGAGAAACGTTATAGAAAATGTGCGGCATTCAATTAGCTGATAAACAAATTGAGTTCCATTTGAGCAAAATATATTGGTTAGTAAGAGGGCCTTACAATTACGAAATAGTTTGTTAATATAGACACAGGAAAATGTCCTGCGGTTATACTATAGCCAAAGGTCATTAAAGTAAGGTCAACACGAAATCCAATTAAAATTCAGTAGAACTGTCTTTTTCCCCAAGGATCCTAATGGACATAGAACGCTCCTTCAAACGGAGTGATTAAGTAAATTGTATGGATACACTTAAGACATTCAAAACAAAAGTTAATAGGTTTCTAGATATGAGGGGAATCAAGGGATATTTAGGTTAGACAAGAAACGGACGTTAAGTTTTTAAAAAAAGAAACATGTTGAATAATGGGGCAACCTCGAGAGGCCAAGTAACCTAATTCTGCATCTTGTGTTGCTTTAGGGTTAGGGTTGTTATGTTCAAAGTTCAAAGTAAATTTATTATCAAATTATGTATATGTTACCATCCTGAGATTTATTTCCTCACAGGCATTCACAGTAGAACAAAGAAATACAATAGAACCAATGGAAAACTACACACAAAGATTGATAACTAAAGTTCAAAGTCAATTTTATTATCGAAGTATACATATATCATCATATACAATCCCAAGACTAGTTTTCCTGCAGACATACTCAGCAAATCTGTGGCATAGTAACTATAACAGGATCAATGAAAAGCCAGCCAGAGTGCAGGAGAAAACAAACTGTGCAAATGCAAATATAAATAAATAGCAATAAATAACAAAAACATGAGATAATGAGATAAAGAGTCTTGAAAGTGAGATTATTGGTTGGAACATCTCAATGGATAGGCAAGTGAGTGGAGTTCTGTTGAAATAGTTGTGCGAAAATTTCGATGACTCGGGCAAGTGAAGTTGGATGAAGTTATCCCCATTTGTTCACGAGCCTGAAGGTTGAGGGATAATAACTTTTTTTTAACCTGGCGGTGCTAGTCCTGAGGCTCTTGTACCTTCTACCTGATGGCAACAGTGAGAAAAAAGCATGACCTGGGCGGTAGCGATTTCTGATGATGGATGCTGCTTTCCTACGATAGTGTTTCATGTTGATGTGCTTAATGGTTGGGAAGGCTTTACCGGTGATATACTAGGCTGAATCCATTACCTTTTCTAGGATTTCCATTCAAAAGCATATGTATTTCCATATCAGGTCATGATGCAGCCAGTCAATACACTCTCCACTACACATCTAAAGAAGTTTGTCGAAGTTTTAGATGTCATGCCGATTCTTCACAAACTCCTACGGAAGTACAGGCGCTACCATGCTTTCTTCACAATTGCACTTATGTGCTAGATCCAGGACAGGTCCTCTGAAATAGTAATGGTAATAGTAATTTAAAGTTGCTGACTCTGTCCACCTCTGATCCTCCAATGAGGACTGGCTCGTGCACCTTTGGGTTCCCTCTCCTGAAATCTACAATCAGTTCCTTATTCTTATTGACAATGAGTGAAAGGTTGTTGTTATTACACCACTCGGCCAAGTTTTCAATCTCCCTCCTGTATGCTAATTATGCAAAAGACAAACTGTGCAAATACTACAATAACAATGATGATGATGATGATGATGATGATGATGATGATAATAATAATAATAATAATAACAACACAATAGACATTAAAAATTTACACAACCATTAGATAGGATAAATCTTAAGATACTTTTTCACGAACAAATCAGGACTCAGCACTCCATGTGAGAATTTGCAACTCTGGTAAGAAGTACACACCACTGAACTAAAATGAGAGCACAACCCAGAAGATGAAGAAATTATCACTATTGAAGAAAAAGTTAACCAATGGAAGAGCATGACCATCCGTAGAAGACATCCCCATGGTCTGAGCAGTTTAACTCAATCTGGTTACTTTCACAGGAACAATCAAGTGGCAAACATCATTTACCAAAATCTTGTTTTAAAATACAAACTCGCGAAAGAGACCAGACCTTACTAAAAATAGAAACTTGATCCAGTTTTAGAGTTAGGGTCCGACAAATTATATTGTGACCCATCTGTTATTACAGACAGGACAATCCATTATAACCACACAGATATAATAATTCAGGATTAACAAGCAAGAGTGACTTACTAAATAGAGATACCATTCCAAGCATACATCATATACAGAAATCAATCATTGAAAAACACCAGAAATTTGCTGAATTAAAAGAGGAAATTGAAAGACTATGGAACTTGTTAACCAAGCTGAGAAATCATAATGCAGAGCAAGTTTTCAATTTGCTGCTTCTGCATCACCCCGTGTTATCATTTCAATAGGTACATTTAGTGTCAGAGAAATGTATACAGCATACATCCTGAAATACTTTTTCTTCACAAACATCCACGAAAACAGAGGAGTGCCCCAAAGAATGAATGACAGTTACACGTTAGAACCCCAAATCCCTTTAAAATGTGTATTGAATGTAGATTCTTGATGTTCAAAATTCAGTCTCTGAACTGAACAGTGGTTTCCGTTTACAAATGACCAGACACCTAACACTGTTTAGCAAGTATTAGTAGATGTACATGATTCACCATTCTCCAACCTGCATGAAATCTGACTACAATTCTGCCTTCAATACTATTATTCCCAACAAACACATCACCAATCACCAGACCCTGGGAATTAATGCTTCCCTCTGGAACTAGATCCTTGACTTTGTGACCAACAGACCACAATCACTAAGGATAGGCAGCAACACATCTGCCACGATTATTCTAAACACTGACACTCCACAAAAAAGTCCCCTACTTTACCCTCATGACTGTGAGGTCAGATTCTGCTCTAACTCCATCTACAAGTTTGCAGTTGACACCACTGTAGTGGGCCTCATCTCAAATAATGATGAGTTGAAATACAGGAAGGAGGCAGAGAGTTTAGTGACAGGTTATTATGACAACTACCTCAATGCCAGCAAAACAAAATAACTGGTCATTGACTTCAGGAGGTGGGGGATGCACATGCTCCTGTCTGCATCAATGGTGTTGAGGATGAGAGGACAGGGAGCTTCAGTTTCCCAAGTGTGAATATCATCAACATCCTGTCCTGGTCCTATCACGTTAATGTCACGGCTAAGGAAGCTCATCAACGCCACTGCTTCCTTGAAAGGCCGAAGAAATTCGGTATGTCTCCATTGCTTTTCCCCCTATTTTTTGATGCACAATAGAAAGCATTTTGTCTGATTGCATGATGACCTGGTATGGCAGCTGCTCTGCATGTGACCACAAGAAATCATAAAGTTGTGGACACTGCACAGCACATCACGAAAACCCTCCCCTATATGGACTCTGTCGATACTCCCTACTGCCTCAGTAAAGCAGCCAGCATAATCAAAGACCCCAGCCACTCCAGATGTTCCCTCTTTTACCCCTCCCATCAGGTAGAAGGTACACAAACCTGAAAGCATGTACTGCCAGCTCAAGGACTGCTTCTATCCCACTGTTAATGGGCTCTTGAGCAGATTTCTTGTACGATAAGATGGCTCTACCTTGTTATAGTCTTGCTCCTGTACTGCACTGTTTTGGTAGCGTGTATGGTTTATTCTGCATTGTTATTGATCTACTTTATTCTGGCTCAATGCTCCGTGTAATGATTTGATCCTTATAAATAATATGCAAGCAAGCATCTTGATACATTTGGCAATAATAAACCAATACCAATACTGATAATTAAAGCTTCATGGTGCACTTGATGTGGCTTCACAGGCTGCGTTCCCACTGGTCTGGCATTGATCATCTAGGATGGCGGGAGAGGCACTATTATGTCAGTTGAGGCATTGATCGTGTGGATAGCCAGAGGCTTTTTCCCAGGGCTGAAGTGGCCAACACGAGGGGCTATAGTTTTAAGGTGCTTGGAAATAAGTACGAGGGGTATGTTAGAGGTAAGGTTTTCACACAGAGAGTGGTAGGTGCGTGCAATGCACTGCCAGTGTCAGTGGTAGAGGCAGATACAATAGGGTCTTTTAAGAGACTCTTAGACAAGTACATGAATCTTAGAAAAATAGAGGGCTCTGCGGTAGGGAAAAACTAGGCAGTTTCTAGAGTAGGTTACATGGTCAGCACAACATTGTGAGCCAAAGGGCTTGCAATGTGCTGTTGATATCTATGTTCTATGAACAGGGTATATATTGTCCCAATATTAATATCTACAACTGTAATCATCCTAAAGGTACTACACGATAGCATGCCACTAGAATAGAACACAGAACATAGCAGCAGCTTGGCTGTTCTGTGGACATGGACCCCAAGATCTCGCTGATCCTCCAGACTGCTAAGAGTCTTACTGTTAGTATTATATTTTGTCTTCAAGTTTGACCTACCAAAATGAACCATTTCACACTTAGCTGCCACTTCTCAGTCCAGTTCTACATCATATCGATGCCCCGCTGTAACTTTTGACAACCCTCTAGGCTATCCATAACACCCCCAAACTTTTGTATCATCGGCAAACTTACTAACTCACCCTTCTTCTTCCTTATCCAGGTCATTTATAAAACTCACAACGAGAAAGGGTCCCTGAACAGATCCCTGCAGAACACCACTGATCACCACCCTCCATGCAGAATACGAACCAACCACAACCACCTTTTGCCTTCTGTGGTTAAGTCAATTCTGGATCCACAAAGCAAGGTCTCCTTGCATCCCATGCCTCCTTACTTTCTGAATGAACCTCACATAGGAAACCTCATCATATGCCTTACTAAAATCCATATACACTGCATCCACTGCTCTAACTTCATCAGTGTGTTTTGTTACATCCAACAATAGTCTGTAAGTTCCTAGCAATTGAGAAGTGAGTGTACTTGGCTATGCCCATAACTCAGGTTTTACCAGTTTCAGCCAAGAAAAAGAAATAATAATAAACAAAAAAAAAGTATACTGAGACTATAACTTGATCATGGATAAAGATAGATCTGGTCCTCGGGTTGAGGTTCTAAACTGGAAAAAGACCAAATTTGAAGAAATGAGAAAGGATCTAAAAAGCATGGATTGGGACAGGTTGTTCTCTGGCAAGGATGTGATTGGTAAGTGGGAGGTCTTCAAAGAAGAAATTTTCAGGATGCAGAGTTTCTATCTTCCTGTCAGGATTAAAGGCAAAGTGAATAAGAATAAGGAACCTTGGTTCTCGAGGGATATTGGAACTCTGATAAAGAAGAAGAGAGAGATGTACAACATATATAGGCAACATGGAGAAAATAAGGTGCTTGAGGGGTATAAAAAGTGCAAAAAATACTTAAGAAAGAAATCAGGAGGGCTAAAAGAAGACATGTGGTTGCTTTGTCAGTCAAGGTGAAGGATAATCCAAAGAGCTTCTACAAGTATATTAAGAGCAAAAGGATAGTAAGGGATTAAGTTGGTCCTCTTCAAGATCAGAGTGGTCGGCTATGTATGGAACCAAAAGAAATGGGGGAGATCTTAAATCGGTTTTTTGCATCTGTATTTACTAAGGAAACTGGCATGGAGCCTATGGAAATAAGGCAAACAAGTAGTAAGGTTATGGAAACTTTATGGATTGAAGAGGAGGAAGTGCTTGCTGTCTTGAGGCAAATCAGAGTAGATAAATACCCAGGACCTGACAGGGTATTCCCTCGGACCTTGAAGGAGGCTAGTGTTGAAATTGCAGGGGCCCTGGCAGATATATTTAAAATGTCGGTATCTACGCGTGAGGTGCCGGAGGATTAGAGGATAGCTCATGTTGCTCTGTTGTTTAAAAAAGGCTCTAAAAGTAATTTGGGAAATTATAGGCCCGTAAGTTTGACGTTGGTAGTAGGTAATTTATCAGAAGGAGTACTAAGAGATGGGATCTACAAGTATTTGGATAGACAGGGACTTATTAGGGAGAATCAACTTGGCTTTGACAATAGACAATAGGAGAAGAAGTAGACCATTCGGCCCTTCGAGTCTGCACCGCCATTCTGAGATCATGGCTGATCATCCACTATCAATACCCGGTTCCTGCCTTGTCCCCATATCCCTTGATTCCCCTATCCATAAGATACCTATCTAGCTCATTCTTGAAAGCATCCAGAGAATTGGCCTCCACTGCCTTCTGAGGCAGTGCATTCCAGACCCCCACAACTCTCTGGGAGAAGAAGTTTTTCCTTAACTCTGTCCTGAATAACCTACCCCTTATTCTCAAACCATGCCCTCTGGTACTGGACTCTCCCAACATCTGGAACATATTTCCTGCCTCTATCTTGTCCAATCCCTTAATAACCTTATAAGTTGCAATCAGATCCCCTCTCAATCTCCATAATTCCAGAGTGTACAAGCCCAGTCTCTCTAACCTCTCTGCGTAAGACAGTCCAGACATCCCAGGAATTAACCTCATGAATCTACGCTGCACTTCCTCTACAGCCAGGATGTCCTTCCTTAACCCTGGAGACCAAAACTGTACACGATACTCCAGGTGTGGTCTCACCAGGGCTCTGTACAAATGCAAGAGGATTTCCTTGCTCTTGTACTCAATTCCCTTTGTAATAAAGGCCAACATTCCATTAGCCTTCCTCACTGCCTGCTGCACTTGCTCATTCACCTTCAGTGACTGATGAACAAGATCTCTTTGTATTTCTCCCTTACCTAACTCTACACCGTTCAGATAATAATCTGCCTTCCTGTTCTTACTCCCAAAGTGGATAACCTCACACTTATTCACATTAAACGTCATCTGCCAAGTATCTACCCACTCACTCAGCCTATCCAAGTCACTCTGAATTCTCCTAACATCCTCATCACATGTCACACTGCCACCCAGCTTAGTATCATCAGCAAACTTGCTGATGTTATTCTCAATGCCTTCATCTAAATCATTGATGTAAATCGTAAACAGCTGTGGTCCCAATACCGAGCCCTGTGGCACCCCACTAGTCACCACCTGCCATTCCGAGAAACACCCATTCACCGTTACCCTTTGCTTTCTATCTGCCAACCAGTTTTCTATCCATGTCAATATCTTCCCCCCAATGCCATGAGCTCTGATTTTACCCACCAATCTCTTATGTGGGACCTTATCAAATGCCTTCTGAAAATTGAGGTACACTACATCCACTGGATCTCCCTTGTCTAACTTCCTGGTTACATCCTCGAAAAACTCCAATAGATTAGTCAAGCATGATTTGCCCTTGGTAAATCCATGCTGGCTCGGCCCAATCCTATCACTGCTATCTAGATATGCCACTATTTCATCTTTAATAATGGACTCTAGCATCTTCCCCACTACTGATGTTAGGCTGACAGGATAATAGTTCTCTGTTTTCTCCCTCCCTCCTTTCTTAAAAAGTGGGATAACATTAGCCATTCTCCAATCCTTAGGAACTGATCCTGAATCTAAGGAACATTGGAAAATGATTACCAATGCATCCGCAATTTCCAGGGCCACCTCCTTTAGTACCCTAGGATGCAGACCATCTGGACCTGGGGATTTGTCAGCCTTCAATCCCATCAGTCTACTCATCACCGTTTCCTTCCTAATGTCAATCTGTTTCATTTCCTCTGTTACCCTATGTCCTTGGTCCATCCATACATCTGGGAGATTGCTTGTGTCTTCCCTAGTGAAGACAGATCTAAAGTACTTATTAAATTCTTCTGCCATTTCTCTGTTTCCCATAACAATTTCACCCAATTCATTCTTCAAGGGCCCATCATTGTTCTTAACTATCTTCTTTCTCTTCAAATACCTAAAAATGTTTTTGCTATCCTCCTTTATATTCCTGGCTAGCTTGCATTCGTACCTCATTTTTTCTCCCCGTATTGCCTTTTTAGTTAAGTTCTGTTGTTCCTTAAAAATTTCCCAATCATCTGTCCTCCCACTCACCTTAGCTCTGTCATATTTCCTTTTTTTTAATGCTATGCAATCTCTGACTTCCTTTGTCAACCACTGTGGCCCCTTTCCCCCTTTGAATCCTTCCTCCTCCGGGGGATGAACTGATTTTGCACCTTGTGCATTATTCCCAAGAATACCTGCCATTGCTGTTCCACTGTCTTTTCTGCTAGGATATCCGTCCAGTTAACTTTGGCCAGCTCCTCCCTCATGGCTCCATAGTTTCCCCAGTTCAACTGCAACACTGACACCTCCAATCTGCCCTCATCCTTCTTAACTTGCAGATAAAAACATCATATTATGGTCACTACCTCCTAATGGCTCCTTTACTTCAAGATCGCTTATCAAATCCTGTTCATTACACAAGACTAAATCCAGAATAGCCTTGTCCCTGGTTGGCTCTCGTACAAGCTGTTCCAAGAATGCATCCCGTAGGCACTCTACAAACTCCCTATCCTGGGGTCCAGCACCAACTGATTCTCCCAGTTCACCTGCATGTTGAAATCCCCCATAACTACTGCGACATTACCTTTGCCACATGCCAATGTTAACTCCCTATTCAACTTGCACCCAATATCCATGCTACTGTTTGGTGGCCTGTAGACAACACCCATTAGGGTCTTTTTGCCCTTACTGTTCCTCAGTTCTATTCACACAGACTCTACTTCTCCTGACCCTATGTCCCCCCTTGCAAAGGACTGAATCTCATTCCTCACCAACAGGGCCACCCCACCCCCTCTGCCCACATTTCTGTCCCTACGATAGCACGTATACCCTTGTACATTCATTTCCCAGGTCTGATCTCCCTGCAGCCATGTCTTCGTTATCCCAACAACATCATAGTTACCCATTCGCACCTGAGCTTCAAGCTCATCCGCCTTATTTCTGACACTTCGTGCATTCAGATATAGAATTTTTAGCTCATTTCTCCTCTCTCTGTTTAAATCGCTGCCTATTGTGCTTAACCCAGCTCCCCGAACTCCCTTCGGGCTATACGCCCCTTGAATTTTGTTGTCCTTTCTAAATTTACTTATTCTTTCAGCACCTTTAACTCCATGTTCCGTCAGACCATCCCTCTGTACATGTGTCCTCCTTATTACTTGTTCCGCCTCTCTTTTCTCTACTACACACTTAATATTCCGGAACCGCGTAGTCCCCACCTGTCCTTTATTCTTCCTCTCGCTATCCTCTCTCACATTCTGAATCCCTGCCCCCTGAAAATTTAGTTTAAACCATCCCCCCCCCCCCCCCCCCCCCCGAGAAGCACTAGCAAACTTCCCTGCAAGAATGTTAGTACCGCTCCAGTTCAGGTGTAAACCGTCCCTTCGGAACAGATCCCACCTTCCCTGGAACAAAGCCCAATTATTTAAAAACCTGAAGCCCTCCCTCCTGCACCATCCTCTCAGCCACGTATTAATCTGTATAATCCTTCTGTTCCTTGCCTCACTCGCACGTGGCACAGGTAGCAATCCTGAGATTGTTACCCTGGAGGTCCTACCCTTCAGCTTCGCACCTAACTCCCTGAACTCACTACGCAGGACCCCCTCACTCATCCTACCCACGTCGTTGGTCCCTACATGGACCACAACATCTGGGTTCTTGCCCTCCCTCTCGAGAATAACCTGCACCCGATCTGAGATGTCCCGGACCCCGGCACCAGGGAGGCAACATACCATCCGAGACTCCCGATCTTCCCCACAAAACCTCCTATCCGCCCCCCTGACTATAGAATCCCCTATCACTACCACTCTCTTCTCTTCCCTCCTCCCCTTCCTAGTCGAGGGTCCAACCTCAGTGCCAGAGACAGGACCACTGCAACTTATTCCTGGTAGGTCATCCCCACCAACAATATCCAAAACGGTATACTTATTGTTGATGGGAACGGCCACAGGGGTGCTCTGCTGTCTCTGTCTGCTCCCCCTGCCTCTCTTGACTGTCACCCATTTGCCTACCTCCTGACTTTTCGGTGTGACTACCTCCCGATAACTCTTATCTATCTCTGCCTCTGCCTCCCGAATGATTCGTAGTTCATCCAGCTCCTGCTCCAATTCCCTAACTCGGTCTGATAGGAGCTGCAGCTGGATGCACCTTTTGCAGGTGTGGTCATCAGGGACAACTGAGTTGGCCCTGACCTCCCACATACTGCATACGGAATATGCATATGGAGTTTGTGTGTGGTAGGTCATGTTTAACCAATCTATTAGAGATTTTCGAGGAGGTTACCAGGAAAGTGGATGAAGGGAAAGCAGTGGATGTTGTCTACATAGACAAGGTCCCACATGGGAGATTAGTTAGGAAGATTCAGTCGCTAGGTATACATGGACAGGTAGTGAATTGGATTAGACATTGGCTCAGTTGGAGAAGCCAGAGTGGTAGTGGATGATTGCTTCTCTGAGTGGAGGCTTGTGACTAGTGGTGTACCACAGGGATCAGTGCTGGGTCCATTGTTATTTGTCATCTATATCAATGATCTGGATGATAATGTGGTAAATTGGATCAGCAAATTTGCTGATGATACAAAGATTGGAGGGGTAGTGGACAGTGAGGAAGGTTTTCAATGCTTACAGAGGGATTTGGACCAGCTGGAAAAATGGCAGATGGAGTTTAATGCAGACAAGCATGATGTATTGCACATTGGAAGGACAAACCAATGTAGAACATACAAGATTAATGGTAGGACACCGAGGTGTACAGTAGAACAGAGGGATCTGGGAATACAGGTACATAATTCCCTAAAAGTGGCGTCACAGGTAGATAGGGTCGTAAAGAGAGCTTTTATAAATCAAAGTATTGAGTATGAGTTGGAATGTTATGGTGAGGTTGTATAAGGCATTGGTGAGGCCGAATTTGGAGTATTGTGTGCAGTTTTGGTCACCTAATTACAGTAAGGATATTAATAAGGTTGAAAGAGTGCAGAGAAGGTTTACAAGGATGTTGCCAGGACATGAGAAACTGAGTTACAGAGAAAGGTTGAATAGGTTAGGACTTTATTCCCTGGAGCGCAGAAGAATGAGGGGAGATTTGATAGAGGTATATAAAATTATGATGGGTATAGATAGAGTGAATGCAAGCAGGCTTTTTCCACTGAGGGTAAGGGAGAAAAAACCAGAGGACATGGGTTAAGGGTGAAGGGGGAAAAGTTTAAACGGAACATTAGGGGGGACCTCTTCACACAGAGAGTGGTGGGAGTGTGGAATGAGCTGCCAGATGAAGTGGTAAAGCGAGCTCACTTTTATCATTTAAGAAAAACTTGGACAGATACATGGATGAGAGGGGTATGGAGGGATATGGTCCGGCTGCAGGTCAGTGGGACTGGGCAGAAAAAGTTTGGCACAGCTAAGGGCTGAAGGGCCTGTTTCTGTGCTGTAATGTTCTGAGGTTCTACGAGTTTTAGAGTCCTTGAGTCCACGGGCTGTGGAATCAATTCAGTAAGTGAATTTACCCACAATGCTTCAGAAAGGATGATATGAGAGAGAATAATGGGTTCCACTGATAGATTTAGTTGAGAAGAACTGAGAGGAGGGTCATGTGGAGCAGAAACACTGGGGTAAGGACTGGTTTTGGTGCATAGCCAGTTGCTGAGCTGCGCATCTCACGTTAGCTAAAATATTTAGTGAAGCAAACTCGATGGGCTGAATGGCCTAATTCTGGTCCCATCGCTTATAGTCTTATGTTAAAACTTTACCAAAAAAAACCTGGTTTGATCTCACTAGGAGTATCGTCTCCAGTCTGGGCACTGCTGTCTATGATCAATCTCAAGGCCATAGAAAGATTGTAGCTGAGGATTACAGCAACACTACCAATGAAGTTAACAAAGAAAAAAATGCAGAACCTAGAGATGCTGCTCTCGTTCAAAAGACGATATAATAAAGATGCTCAAAGCTATAAATGTTGGTGAAAGCAGAAGAATTAGGATATTTGGCTCCTGTTGTTTTTCCTTTTCGCGCCTTTAGGCGCATCGTGCGACATTTGTTGCCGTTTCCTTTGCTTTTGACTTTTTTTTATGAGGCCGAGTTGCTAGCTCGACATTCAGTTTTGCTGGATTCGAACCCGTAACCATTTGCCTCGATCTCCGGTGCTAATGCCTGTTCACCACCGGCCAGCAATATTTAGCACTGGTGAGCTACTACTTTAAATAGCTTGGGTCACTATTCAGAAAGGATGTTTGAATTCAGTGCAATATAGGCTTTCTGCATAGAATTTGCACAGGAAGCAGAGGTTCTACAAGCAGTGGTTATGACTGACGAAAAGACACTGGAGGTGATCTCACTGAGACACAAGAATTTTTTAAGGGGGGTAGGGATGAAATCATGAAGTTGAGTCCTTAGGCTGGAGTCAGCTTCGTTATATCCAAATTAGAATCTCAGAAAAGGTTTGAGACCTTTAGGGTTTAGCGGAAGAGTGATTTTTCTTTACAGAGTACTATAATTAGTTTTGAAATTCTCTTGAGTGCTATGAATGTTCAATTATTTTGTACAGTCAGGCAGGGCTTCGCTGATTTTTCGGACGTTGGGGGAATTGGACAATATAGATGAGAAAATTGAGACACGTCAGTCGTGGTCTATGAATTTTAGAGCATGTTTAAACGGCAAATTGCGTAATATTTCTATCAATGTTTTTGTATTTTTGGCAAAAAGGGCAAGTGAAGAGGACTTCATTTTTGAATAATGAGTTTTGATGAGGAGTGCAGTACTTGAATCAAATGGGAACAATTCAATAGTAACGTTGAAAGGGGAGTTGGATAGATACTGAAAAAGAAAATATTACATGTGACACTATCTGTGCACGTGTTCAGAAATACCATGTGCAACTGAGAGGTTTCAATTATTGTGCAGAATGGCAAACGGTTATTTTAGCTTTTCATACCACGGCGCACCACTTCCTTTGCACAAAAACAGATACCTGATTAACAGTCTCCATAGCTGACTAAACAGGAAATCATATTAATTTAATCATAAACTTTAATCTCTAGCTCTTAGCTTAGCTACCAAAGCTACCACGAGTAAACAAGTCACGTCCATCTTTAATCTATTCATTTACTTCAGAATTGGTATCTTTCTTCCATGAATAGCAAGTACATTTAGAGTCAGAGTCATACAGCAAGGATTTAGACTGTGATCATACCTAAATTACAATAGTCAAAGTAATGATAATTACCATGCAATTCAATATGCAGGTGGATTGGGAAAATCAGGTTGGTGATTGATCCAGAAAGAAATATGTAGAATGCATATGAAATAACTTTATAGAGCAGCTTGCAGTTGAGCCCACTGAGGGCAATTCTGGATTGGGAGGGTGTTACAAACAAGTGTAAGGTGTTGTATTTTGGGAAGATGAACAGTGGATAGGACTTACACTGAAAAGCATGGTAAAACAGAGGGATCTGGGAATAGAGATTCATAATTCCTTGAATAGATAGGGTTGTAAAGAGAGCTTTTAGCATATTGGCATTGGGATGTTATGTTGAAGTTGTATAAGACATTTGGAGTACTGTGTGCAGTTCTGGTCACCTACCTACATGAAAGATAACAATAACATTGAAAGAGCACAGAGAAAATTTGCAAGGTTGTTGTCAGGACTTGACCTGAGTTATAGGGCAAGGTTGAATGGGTTAAGACTTTATTCCCTGGAGCATAGGAGAATGAGGGGAAATTTGATAGAGAAATATAAAAGTTTGGGTATATAGACAGGGTAATGCAAGCAGTCTTTTTCCACTGAGTTTGGGTGAGTGTAGAACTAAAGGCCATGGGTTAAGGATGAAAGATAAAATGTTTAAGGGGAACATGACAAGGAACTTCTTCACTCAGAGGGTGGTGAGTGTGTGGAAACAGCTGCCAGTGGAAGTGATGGATGCAGGTTTAGTTTCAGCATCTGGATG
This sequence comes from Hemitrygon akajei, assembly GCF_048418815.1. NCBI lineage: Eukaryota > Metazoa > Chordata > Chondrichthyes > Myliobatiformes > Dasyatidae > Hemitrygon > Hemitrygon akajei. Next base: position 109,032,960 of record NC_133124.1, on the reverse strand, counting down.
GTTTGGATAAATACATGGATGGGAGGGGGGATAGAGGGCTTTGGTTCAGATGCAAGTCCATGGTACTAGGCATAGTACTAGTTTGGCACAGATTAGATGGGCCAAAGGTCTGTTTCTCTGCTGTAGTGCTCTGTAACTCTATGATAAACCAGATTCAATTAAAGAGCTTAAGGTAAAGGAAATTTTAGGACACAGTAATCATAATATGATAGATTTATGGGCATAATGGGCTAAATGGCTTGTTTATGTGCTGTGGTTTGACATTTGGCAGTCATATGACAGAGGTGAAGGAAAATGCCAAAGTATGACATTCAGATTATTCCAGAATAGATATTTGTTCTTTAGAAGTTGCCTTCTAGAACTATTCTGAACAATCCTATTCAGCAGTTACAGTGCAACACAACAGAGGCCTGTGTGTGAAGGTGGGAAATTTTCTTTATTACTACCAATGCTGTATTAGAAACATGCATCTACAAGAGCCAAATTAAATTAAGTAGGCTTGTACCTTGTGTTAGTTCAGTTAGCACCTGGCTCAGCCCAAGTCTCTATTTTTTGATCAGTGGTAATACTTGGATACTTTGAAGAATTTAACACAACTGTAAAGACGAGCAGAAATGAACAAACAAATCCACAGGAGGTCAAGATAGGTAGTTGGTTAAAGGGCAACAGAATGAATTTTCTGAGCTTGCATATTAGAGAATGGATCACTAATCACAGCTAGAGTATATAGTCAAAATGTTATGATGTAAGTTGCAGAAACTTTAAGCCAAGCACTGAGTGGACATTGCTAAAATATTTCCCATTTTAATTACATTTTCTGAAGTAAATATTAATGAAAAGATAAAGCATTTATTACATTAATAAAACAAGCCATGACTGGAGATAGATATTACATGCAGAACTTTTTTTGCACACCTTTGCATTTGTTGACATTTTTTATTCAAACAATTATTTGTTAACTAATCATAAAGTGGTCAAACTGCTGACATTGAGCACAGAAGAAACGCAATTCTTTTGTGTAGAATTAGACCTAGCATCACTAAGAAGCAGGGCCACTTTTCTTCCATTTCATCACTATTCAATCTTATTCCCACAGTAAGATGTCTTTTTGAAAGACTGCTCACAGGGAAGAAGCTCAATAGATAGAGATACAAAAAAAATCACTGGGCTATGATCCACTGTTAGATATACACAGAAACAAACATTAGGAATACTAATTCAGTTCAAACTTTACCTTAAAATATGATCAGAATACAAATAGTGCAAGGTTGCAGACAGAAAAAACACATCAGCTGATAAATTGAACAGATAATTATTCAATCATTTTGAACAAAGAGCCTGCTCTTGAAGGTGTTTTAGATAAAACAATTAGAAATTCCAATAATTTGATTTAAATATAAAAACACAGTTCTCAATTGCAATTAAAATTGGATATCACATATGAAATATGATGTAAATGCAAAGCTTTGGGAATAGCCACTAAGTAATTTAGTATCAGTGCATGAACTGCAGTACTCCAATATCTCACTGAATCGATTAACATTAAATAACTGATTTGCAAAACTTATTTGAACAGGTGTACATAATTGCACCAGAGCTTTACTTAAAACATCAAACCATATTAATAAAGCCAAATTATGATCATCACTTCAAATCAAAGTTATTACATTAGTATTCTGTGCAAAACTGAGAATAATTAACAAAAGTACTCTTTAAATGCAGTATGTTCTCTGCCCACCATCCTGCAACACTGCTCTCATTCTGTGGACAAAGAAATCACCTGTTAAAAAGGAACGCTACTAATTAACTCACATTGCCTCCTGTTGCCCTGGGAAAAGAAGATGCATCCTTACCTATTCTCATTTATAATCAAACTTTCAGCTGTCTCAGAGTTTTGAGAAGCCAGAATCTGATGGCCCAGTAAAGCACATTGATTCTTTCCCAGGCAGTGATTACTGAGTAGTGATTAAGAACTTAAAAGACCTCAATGCTGGAGGCAGGTTGTACAAGAGGAGGAAGAGAGCTGGCTAGCCCATCTATATGCAGTTCAAAGGGCATGGAAGCTTCCTTAGGGCAGGGTCAGAAGACATGTTGCTTTACTGACGCAAGGGAGGTTAAAAAAGACAGGTGTCTTCCTAGGGGTAGTGGTCAGACAATCTTGGTACAATATCATTGCAAAATCTGAATATTTTCCACAGCTGCAGGAGGGAGTGATGAGCTAGGAACTGCTGGAACTTTGCCAGGTACAATGTTCTTTATCAGAGAGTCTATTTGACTGCAAGCAAATAAAATGTTGTTTTTTTAAACTTTCATTTCAACTATTACAAAGCATGAAATATTCTAGACCAAAGATGGGAATTTTGTACAGCCCTAATCACAGAGGGAGCTGGGTCACTGAGTGCTCAGCAGGGAGTGCTGCTGCTGAACTTGTTACAAGCTGCCGTACAGGACATGTTACTATTGTTAAGAAATACAAATAATTTTTAGAAAGCTTCCTTAATTCTGAAGAAAGTGATGACATGCAGTGACACTGGGAACATGGGTGACAAAAACATGCAGCAGTGCACTCATGCAGTGCTCCCTTTCATACTTACCTTTACAAATAAGGCAAAGTCTGAAAACAGTTCAGAACATTTTATCATTAACTGTGTTTGGCCAATTTCATTTAAAATAATGAAAGACCAAACAAAAATAATCAAGAATTATAGTGCAACATAATGCTTAAAATGAACAGACCCAAATATATTAGGCAGGTAATCTAATCACACCCTTCAGTAAACCTTGAATGTTATTTTAAATAGAATTATTAATCATGAAATAATTGATTCCAAACCAAAATTATATATTTTTAAAACTAATCTTGCAGGATTGCATGATTAGAGCATTAGTTTAGTAATGGGAGGATAAAGAACTCTTTTCCAAGATGGCAGAAGGCAGTATAGCGATGAACTCCCAACAGTTGAAGGGTTCTTGAGCACAGTGAATCAAGTCTTGCTATTGGCTAAACACAGTCATACCCAAGAGTAATTCAAGTCTCAGGCAAATCTCAAAGCTCTGCTATTTCAAAGAGTTCCAATATTTACTTCAGACTGAACTTCATCCACCTGCTGAGGGAAATGTGGAGAGAGAGAGAGAGCAAGAAGAAATTACATTGGAACAATTTATACTTGGCTGAAAATACAATACCGTAATCAATGCACAGATTTACATAAAAGTTTCAGTTTACGCTTTCAGAAGTGACTAGTAAGCTGTAAAGAGGAGATTTAAAAAGTTGTAGCCTCTGGCAGTGAACAAAAAGAAGTGAGGTTCTAGAGGAGCAACCATTTAGGAGCAGCTGTGTTTGAGGAATAATTGCTGGAACTATTGCTCATGAGGCTTCAGCGAAAGGCTGAGCAGAGATAAAGATAAGAACAGGGAAGGTCATTTAATTTTATTACCCACTTAGTGAAGTCAGGATGGCAGCCAGGGCAATTGAATGCTGGTCCTGCAGGATGTTGGAGATCAGGGAGACTTCTAGTATAGGGAGTCCTGCAGGGAGTGCAGCAAACTATGGCTCCTCGCTAACCTTGTCAAAGTAATGGAGCTGGAGTTGGATGCACTCAGGATCATCTAGGGTGCTGAGAGCATAGATAACAGTTTTACTAAGATAGGCACACATCAGGTGCAGGCTATAAGTAGTTGGGTGACCACAAGGCAAAGGGAGCAAGCAGGCAATGCAGTGTTTCCTCTATAGCCGTACACTTCACTAACAGATAAGCCTCCTTAGATACCATTGGGGATGGGAAATTATCTTCCAAGGAATAGCAGTAATAATCATGCCTGTGCCACTACAACCAATTACAAGACTCAGCAAGAAAGAGTGCATTCAGAGAAGGTAATAGTGATAGGAGACTTGCTAGATAGGGGAACAAAAATGGTGGTCAGAAGGGATGCCAAGATGGTGTGATGCCTTAAGGGTCCCATGGTTAAAAAGGATGTCTCCAAGCAACTGCAGAACATTCTCAAACAGAAGGTGAGCAGTAAAGCAGCTCTGCATACATTGGTACATATGACTAGTTTTTAAAAAAGGAATAAGGTTCTGCACCATGAATATTGAAAGCCAGTTCTGAAGGCAGATAAATCACCTGGACCAGATGAACTACACCCCAAGGTTCTGAAAGAGGTTGTAAAGAAATTGTGGAGGCATCAGTAATGATCTTTCAAAAATCACTAGATTCTAGAATGATTCTGGAGGACTAGAAAATTGCAAATGTCCCTCCCCTCTTCAAGAAGGGAAGAGGCAGAAGAAAAATAATAGGCCAGTTAGGCTGATTTCAGTAGTTGGAAAGATGGTGGAGTCTATTAGTAAGGATGAGGTTTCAGGGTACTTGGAGACACATAACAAAATAGGCCAAAGTCAACAGTTTCTCTAAGGGGAAAACCTTGCCTGACAAACCTGTTGGAATTCTTCGATGAAATAACATGCAAGATAGACAAAGGAGAGTCAGTGGGTGTTTTTTACTTCAATTTTCAGGAGGTCTTTGACAAGGTGCTGCTTAACAAGAGCCAATGGTATTACAGTAAAGATACTAGCATGGGTAAAAGATTGGCTGAATGATAGGAGGCAAAGAGTGGGAATACAAGGGGCCTTTTCTGATTGGCTGCCAGTGACTAGCGGTGTTCTGCAAGGGTCGTTGTTGGGTCAGCTTCTTCACGAGTTTGTTATATCTCAATGACTTGGATGACAAAATTGACAGCTTTGTGGCCAAGTCTGCGGATGACATGGAGATAGGCAGAGGGGCAGGTGGTGTTGAGGAAGCAGAGAGGCTACAAAAGGACTTGGACAGATTGAGAGAATAAGCAAAGTGGCAGATGGAAGATATTGTAAGGAAGTGTATGGCCATGCACTTCGATAGAAGGAATAAAAATGTGGACTATTTTCTAAATGGGGAGAACATTCAAAAATCAGAGGTGCAAAGGACTTGGGAGTCCTTGTGCAGGATTCTCTAAAGGTTAACTTTCAGGCTGATTCAGTGGGAAGGAAAGCAAATGCAACATTCACATTAATTTCAAGAGGATTTGAATACGTAAGCAAGGTTGTATTCCTGAGACTTTATAAGGCATTGGTCAGACATCACTTGGAGTATCGAGAGCAATTTTGGGCCCCTTATCTAGGAAAAGATGTGCTAGCATTGGAAAGGGTCCAGAGGAGGTTCATGAGAATGATCCCAAGAATGAAAGGGTTAACATATGAGGAGTGTTTGATGGCTCTAGGCCTGTACTCACCGAGATTTAGAAGAATGAAAGAGGATGTCGTTGAAACTTATCAAATATTGAAACACTTAGATAGAGTGGATGTGGAGAGGATATTTCCAATAGCAGGGGAGTCTAGGACCAGAAGAATAGAGGTACATCAATTTAGTACAGAGATGAGGAAAAATCTGTTTAGCCAGAGGGTGGTGAATCTGTGGAATTCACTGCCGCAGACAGCTGTGCAGACCAAGCTACTGGGTGTACTTAAGGGGGAGATTGTTAGGTTCTTAATTAATCAGGGCATTAAAGGTTACAGGAAGAAGACAAGAGAATGGGTTAAGAGGGATAATAAATCAGCTATGATGGAATGGCAGAGCAGACTCAAGGGCCAAATGATCTAATTCTGATCCCTGTGCCACATGTTAGTGAGGACAGGAATAAGAAAGATTGGCCAGTTTAATGCATGGCAGAGGAGCTAATGTAGAGGGCAGAGATTCAGGTTCTTTGATCATTGCGATCTCTTCTGGAGCAAAAGTGACTTGTACAAGAGAGATCGATTGTACCTGAACTGGAGGGGAACCCAAATGCTGGGATGGAGATTTGCTAATGCTACTGGGGTTGGTTTAAATTAGATTGGTAGGGTGTTTGGATCCTGAGCAGTAGTGAGACAGATGAGAAATATGAGGTAAGTAATGCAGTCAATGAGAGCAAGTTTATTAGTCAGAATAGTTGGGAGCACAGGAAAGTGAGGGAAAATAACTGTGTTTATTTCAATATAAGAGGCTTAACAGGCAAGGTAGGTGAACTCTGCTTGTGGACTGGCTTTGGGGACTGGGATATTATGGGATATTTCTGTTATAGAAACATTGTGGAGGAAAGGGCAGGACTAGCAGCTCAATGTTCCAGGGTACAGATGCCACAAGGAGGCCAGAGAAGCAGGTAAGAGAGGAAAGGGATTCCTCTTTTAATAATAACAGTGCTCAAAGAGGATATTCCTTGGGGGATCATTCAGTAAGGCCATACGAGTAGAGCTTAGAAACAAAGGGATGGCCACTTTAATATGTCTATACTGTAGCTCCCACTTCTCCCCCCTTAGTCAATGGGAATTAGAAGCACAGCTCTTTCAGGATTTTGCAAATAATTGTAACAATCAGAGGGTAGTATTGGAGGGAGATTTTAACTTCCCTAATATTAACTGAGTCATAGAACTGAAACGTTAGATCCTTATGAAATTAATAAGATATTTATGGATTTCTACTCCAGTCTTTATAAATCTGAATTCTCTGATAATGCTTTTATTATGAACAGATTTTTGCAAAAATTAAATATACCTAAAATTACGACTCAAGATATTAATATATTAGATGCACCTATTAAACAAGAGGAAATAGCTAAAGCTATATCCTCTATGCAATTACGAAAAGCTCCGAGACCAGATGGTTATACGGTGGAATTTTATGACTTTCAATGAAATGCTTATACCACATCTTTGCCAAACTTTCACTGATTCTATATCCTCTGGGAATCTTCCGAAAACTTTTTATGAGGCATTAATTTCATTGATTCCTAAAAAAGGAAAAGATTTATCAGAATGTGCATCCTATAGACCTATCTCCTTTCTGAATGTAGATTTTAAAATTCTCTCTAAGATTTTAGCCAATAGACTTGAGAATATTTTGCCTACTGTTATCTCAAATGATCAAACTGGATTTATTAAAAATAGGTACTCACATTTTAATATTTGAAGACTGCTAAATATCATTTATTCCCCCTCAGTTAAAGAATCAAAATGTATTGTGTCTCTGGATGCAGAGAAAGCTTTTGACAGGGTGGAATGGCCTTATTTGTTTTAGGTTTTGAAGAGGTTTAATTTTGGTCCTGGATTTATTTCCTGGATCAAACTGATTTATCAAGCTGCAGTTATAACTAATAATCAAAAGTCTCCTTATTTTAGATTATATAGAGGAACCCGTCAGGGTTGTCCTCTCAGTCCTTTATTACTTAATTTGGTTTAGAACCACTTGCTATTGCTCTTAGGGATTCTAATTCTGTGCAGGGTATTAAGAGAGGGGATAAACTACATAAGGTTTCGTTATATGCGGATGATTTATTAGTTTACATTTCAGAGGCAAGGAAATCCATTCCCTTTATGTTATCTATATTTACTGAATTTAGTATTTTCTCTGGATAGAAACTAAACTTAAATAAAAGTGAATTATTTCCTATTAATAATTACTCTAATTATTATGATCAAATACCTTTTAATATTGCTTAAAAACTACTTTATTTACCTTGGTATTAAAATTACTAAAAATTTTAAAGACCTATATAAGTATAATTTATTTCCTCTAATTGAATATACAGAACAAATGTTCTCGAAATGGTCGCCTATGTCAATGTCATTAATTGGTCAAATAAATGCTATTAAATGGTTATTTTACCGAAATTTTTATATACATTCCAAGCGGTTCCATCTTTTGTTCCGAAAATGTTTTTTGATAGAATAGATTCCATAATCCTGTCATACATTTGGAATAATAAAAGCTCCAGAGTGAATAAATTTTTATTGCAAAAATCCAAAAAAGATGGAGGACTGGTGCTACCAAACTTTAGATTTTATTATTGGGCAATTAATATTCATTATATTACCTTCTGGATTCATGGTATAGATAACCAGGACTGCCCTTCATGGTTACATTTGGAGGAGAATTCAGTAAGGGGGTTTTCTTTAACTTCTTTACTGGGAGCTCCTCTTCCTTTTTCATTCTCCAGTATAGGTAGACAAGGTCTTAGTCCTATTATTAAGCATACTTTAAAAATTTGGTTTCAGTTTCGTAGATTTTTTGAATTAAATAACTTTGTACTCTCTAGTAATATCCATTTTAACTTTTTCTTTAAACCATCAACTCTGGATAAGGCTTTTTTAATATGGAAAACCAAGGGCATATAAAAACTATTTTAGATTTGTTTTTAGAGGATTGTTTAATGTCTTTTTCGCAGTTAGTGGATAAATATGATATATCTAATGCACATTTTTTAAAAAAATACTTACATGTTAGGAATTTTTTACGTGATTTTTTACCGAATTATCCATTTGTTCATTTACCAAATATGATACATGCTATTTTTCAGCTTAAACCACTTCAAAAACGATTGATAGCCATTATATATAAACAGTTAATGAATGCACGTATGATGCCTAATGATAAGGTTAGACGTGCTTGGGAAATGGAACTTCAGCATTCACTTTCAGATGATCAATGGAGTAAAATTTATTATTTAGTTAATAATTTATCTATCTGAGCACGTCACTCCCTAATTCAGTTTAAGATAGTACACAGGACGCATACATCAAAAGATAAACTAGCGCGTATTTTTTCTAATATAAGCCCCACCTGTGACAGATGCAACGCTGAGGTGGCTACTTTAACTCATATGTTTTGGTCCTGTGTAAAATTAAATAATTTTTGGAGGGATGTTTTTAGAACGTTATCAAAAGTCATAGGTGTGGACTTACAACCTAATTCACTTACGGCAATCTTTGGGATTATTCCAGAGGAAACAGGAAGTGTTCCTGCTTCCGTTCAACATGTGATAGCCTTTTCAACTTTATTGGCTAGGACAGCTATCTTGTTATACTGGAAAGATTCTAATCCACCTACTGTTTTTAACTGACTCTCCTCCATTATGTCCTGTTTAAGTTTGGAGAAAATTAGAAGCCGGACGTTTGACACATCTTTTAATTTTGAGCAAGCCTGGCGACCTTTTATTCAATATTTTCATATGATTTAATTTTTTTTCTTTTTTTTTCCTGGTAAAAAAATTTTTTCTTCTTTCTTTTTTTCTCTTTTTGTTCCTCTTTATCCATGAAGGTTCAGAACTGACCAGAAGGTCGTTTTCTTTTTTCTTTTCTAATTTTATCCTCAAATGGACTGCTCAGTCTCCTTTTTTTTGTTTTAGGTTAGTTTAGTGGGGTTTTTTTTCTCTTTATTATAAAAATTTCCAGTCTTTTTTTTGTATGAATTGCCAAGAGGAGTGGTTCCTTGTTTATACACAATAGCTTAATATTATATTTATATGACTTTGACAGTATATATCCCTTTTGTTGTTTGTATGTTTTTTGTATTATGTATTTGATATAACTTCTCCCCTGATTTGTATCTATTCATTTTTTTGTTTAAAAATCAATAAAAAGATTGAAAATGAAAAAAAAAATGAACTGAGTCATTCATAGGATAGGGTGGAATTTGTTAAATGTGTTAAAAAAAATTCCCTTAATCAATATATTGAGGACCGTAATAGAGAGTGTACAACACTAGGCCACTTCTTTGGGAACAAGGCAGACCAAGTAACTCAGTGTCAGTCAGGGTACAGTGACCATCACTATGTTCATTTTTAAATAGTTATAAAGAAAGATGGGACTCGCCCACTAGTTAACGTCCTAAAAATGGGGCAGGGTCTATTTTAGAGGCATTACGCAGAATCTTGCACAGATTGATTAGGCAGTTTCAAAGCTCAAAGTCAAATTAGATTTATTATCAAAGTACATATTTGTCACCATATAAAACCCTGAGATTCATTTTCTTGTGAGCATATTCAATTGGTGAGACTACTTGTAGGTAAAGAAATGACTGTCAAGTGGGAGGCTTTCAAACAAGTGATTTAAATAATCCAGGGCAACATATTCCCATTAGGGTGAAAGGCAAGGCTGGCAAGCTTAGGGAATCCTGTCTGATGAGGGATATTGAGGGTCTGCTCAGAAAAAAGGAGGCATTAATGTAAGCAATTGGGAAGAAATGAGTCCCTTGATGTGTATAAGACATAGGAAAACACAAGAGGGAAAATCAGGAGGGCAAGAGATCTGGTAGGCAAGGTTAAAAGGAATCTGAAGATTCACAAGTGAAAAGGTGGCTAGCGACAGAATAAATCCACTTAAAGGATGCCAAAGCATGGCCATCTGCTATGTATGGAGCCACAGGAAAAGGAAGATACTTAATTAATGTTTCTCTGATTTTTACCGTGAGAAAATGGTAGATGATAAGAAAAACAGTGAAATGAGTGATAATATCTTGGACCACATAAGAATGACCAGGCAAGAGGTGCTGGTGGCCTTAAAGTGTATTAAGGTGGATAAATCCGTAAGGCCCGAGTGCATCCTTGGACCTCATGGGGAGCTCAGAGGTCCCTGCAGTAATATTTGCTTCATCTTTAGCCACAGGTGAAATTTGGGAAGACTGGAGGGGGATGAGGATGCTAATATTGTACCAATATTTCAGAAAAGCTGCAAGGATAATACAACTGCCACTTGATCACATTAAATGGCCTATGTTTGTATTTGCTTGAGTTTAGGAGACTGGGGGGCGGGGGAAACAATAGAAATTTACAAAATGCTGACAGGATGCAGAGAGAGTAGTTCCCCTGGCTGAGTCTGTGTCTTGGACAAGCAACTTAGGGCTGTAATAAAGAGCAATTTAGTTACTCAGAGTGATGGACTATGTGGAGGCTAAGTTGCTGAATATAAGGCCTATACCGGTACTGTACTGCTAGACGTAAAAGGAGTCAAAGGCCCTGGGGAAAGCAGGAATATGATCGTACTTAATCATACTGAATGGCAGAGCAGGTTTGATGGACAAATAGGCAGCTCCTGCATTATCTTAAAAATATCCAAGGAACCTTCCACTGCTCTGAGCAAATGTGTTCCAAAGGTTGTTCAAAAGCTTTCAAATGTGGAGGAATTTATTCTCTCAGTGGGTCATGAACTATAGGAATTCTCTGTCTCAGAGCTGTGGAGACTGACAGGAATTTAAACCACTACAGTCAAAGGACGCAGGAAAAGAGCAGGCAATAGCACTGAGGCCCACAGTGGCTTAGCCATGACCTTATTGAATGACAGAGTAGATGTAAAGGGGTGCTCCTTTTTCTTAATTTTCACAATATCGAAAATTGCTTTATCCATCTCAAATGGGTGACCCTTCTCCCAGGTTTTAAACAATGATCCCTTCTTTCTCTCACAATAGGAAACATAGTCTCCACATCCCCTAAAGATCTAATGTTTCAATTAAATCTCCCCCTCACTTTTAAACTCAGCAGATACAAGCATAAAGAGAGTTAAATTTAATACATTAAACACCCAGTTCTTGCATTAATTATTAAATTATGTTTGTTGTGAACCTAAGGCCGTATGTCTGGGCTGTGCAGCACAACAGGAAATAATGTCAGTTTGTGCAATTCAGCAAGAACACATCCCAGCAGCGTGGTATCAGGGACTTTGAATTCAAATGCTATTTGTATACACATTTCGTAACAGTCTGTCACCAGGTGCAAACAGACGCATGGAAAACATCTGCATTAAGAACTCTTGTGACACAAATAGTCCGTTAATGCAGGTTTGAGTACTGGGAATTATTCAACGGCTTAGTGCGGCTGGCAACTGACTTGCTGCTCAGCTTAGCAGTAAGGGATTCCCCAGACAACCTCAGGGCCAATAACAAAATTGAGGGAAACGTAAAATATCATTTAAAAAAAAATTGGGTAACATCTGTTGATTTAAGAAAGGATATCAACATGAAGCACAAGCTTATTTTCTCTCTGCACAGATGCTGAAAGTCTATTGGCATTTTTGATTTTAGTTTCATATTTCCACATTTGTGGTATTATGGGCTTCAGTCACCAAAAATGTCCACCATACTTGTTCCAAGAAAATAAATGCTTAGAGCCTTGGATGCGGATTCAAAGTATTATACTTGAATACAGTAAGTCAGGCAGGTGCAGAAAAAGATAGAAGGGCAGAGGAAAGAACAGCAGTGGGGTGGGATGCAACAAAGAGCACTTAAAAGTAAGAGCCCCCATCAATTCCATCCCAAGACAGAAGTGAAAAATGTTTCAGGAATAGTGTCCATCTCCCTGAATAATGAAACCATGCAGCTCTTAGTCACTTTATCACTCACGGGCTAGAAGTTGAGCAAAACAAACAGGAGTCAACTGATGCACCATTTTCCACACCTGCTAATGTGCTGGATACTCGGTATCATTTTCTTCTTCAGAATCTACAAATAAAGAACAGGTTATTGTCAGCTTCCTGATCATAGGAACACGTGGCATAGAAAGTTGCATTCTGGCCATCAGTTCTCATACAGCTGAAAGCTGGCTTCAGTACAGTTACCATTCAAGTCTGTGTCTGGAGTCACAGATTGGATAAAACAGCAAGTTCCCTTCCATAAACAATAGCACAGTTTTTTAAAAAAAAATGACAATTCAATAGTGTTAAGGTAATCAATACTAACGTGTTATTCCAGGTTTTTTCAAAATTTTCCCTGGCTACTGTGATGCAAGATGAACATCCCCCAAATCATCAGTCCAGGTTTTTATTTTACTGTTGTACCCAACATAAGATTGTCTACCTTTAATCAAAGTTCTCCAAGCAAAGAATTCTAAAGCTAATGCAAACTAAGCTGCTTTTAAACAGATTTCAGTTTCTTTTTATTTATTAGCCAATACTTAAACAGTGAGAATTTTTTTTGTATCTCAGATCATTACATACATGTTTCCTCACCACTGACTAGCCTAGAATTTAAGGAATGATTTTAAAAAGGCATTGGTTTATAGATTGAACAAAAGCAAATCTATGCTAAATCTGTATAAAAACACTGTTTGAGCTCCAAATGAAGTATTATGGCAAATTCCAGACATTATTGTTAGAAACTAAGTGAGACTGTAGGAGACTTTTATTAGAATGGGGTCAGAAATGTGGGTCTTTGATAACATGGAGAATAAGGAAAAAATTGGGATGTTCCTTAAAGCAAAATGTTCAGAGACAAATTTTAACAGAGCTTCAATGTTCAGAGTCTTTGAGTAAATAAGGAAGTGTTTCCAGTGACAGAAGGTTCAGTAATCAAATTACTCAAGTTTTACTTATCCGAACTGTGCTGTCTGCAATCATAGCTGTAGTGGACTCAATTTTCTGCTGACAAATGGATAAATCCATGAGGTATGGGGAAACAGCAGGCAACTAAGACTAATCGAGCAGAATAATCAAGGAACAGGCACAAATGGTCTCCTATGCTATAATATTCCACCAAAATCAACTTAAATTTTTCTAGTAAAATATCTCAAATCTAAGCTTTTAGAATTTCGACACAGGAAACAGCAATCTAGCTGTATCTACCAATTACCTCAGCAGTCTTCCTGCAGCAAAGTGCAGAACATATCTCTGACTGTAGATCTACTGCCCCCTAGCAGCCTTTCAAATGTTTCTACTGACTTGAAGGAACACGGCAGAAGGGGTTGCCAGAGAGAAATAGGTTTTTTAATTTTTTTTAAATTTCCATGCCATAAATTAAACATTTGTATCTTTACTGCCAGATTTTTAATGCTGTATTGGCAGGATAGAAGGCATAAGGCCAGAAGGAGGAGCGGGGCAAAAAGTGGGAGGAACAGAAATGGTGGGAGCAGAAAGAGGAGGAAGAGAGAGAGAAGAAGAAAGAGAAAAGTTAGTACATCTGGCTTCAAACTTGGTGAAGTAACTGTGGTCTGTCTAGAAACGGTATATCTCCTTGTACTCAACACCTGTAACACTGAAACCTTTGCCCAGACAACAGTTAAGAGCCACAGCATACGGGAAACACTTGCTGTGGTTTAACCACAACTCTATAGAAATGAGCTACTATGGGAAACTAGCTCCGGTATCAGAGAATCAGTACCACAAAGGAGTCAATGCAAGTTTCAACCCTTTTCTGTATGAAATATTTGCAAGGTAGGAAATGTGGTAAACAGACTGGAGTCCTATCTAGTTGCAACAATTCTCAGAAGGTCAAATGCCAATGTAAATATATCCTTCAGACACCATTAATCTGTCTACTTAACACTGCCAGTCTAACTCAGGGAGGCAATTGATCCTTTTCAAAAATCAAACCTCATCAGCTACTACTACTATTAAGATCAGGAATCTAACAGATATCAGCACAAATGTACTGAAGGACCAATCACTGTAGAACAGCTGTTTAAAATATGACAATCATATTGAGAATCAGCAGCAACTTCCCTTATGGCAGCAAGAACTGGACCCACTCTTAATGAGCATACTAGAAAGCAGAAGTGTAAATTTTAACTGATGCACCATATGTTTTAAAGATTCAACAAGCACTTACAAAATAAACTTCAACACTACTTTAAGATCAAAATTGCAGTGATAAATACAAATCTCAGGAAACAGCTCAACAAACTTTTGTTAGTTAGGGAAATGATAGATTGCTATTTTCTGCTATTGGTCCAGAATACAAGTTATACTAATAAAAATATAAATTGGATATTTATGTATAAGATGGTTATTCTGGCTCATTCACTGAATATGTGCTCTTTAGGCCAACAAATATAGAGAGATCACTGACGATACAGCAGCCAAAATCAACCCAAAAACACAATTATTCAATTTGCAGCATCCCCCATTTAGATTTCAGAAGTGGTTAAACATGATCATATTTGTAACCACTAATAATCCCACTGTTATTCTATAATTATAAAAAACTTTATACACACATCTTTAACACATTGACTGAGACTACCCTACTGTAAAAGGATAGAATTTATCAAATGTGTTCAGGAAACTTCCCTTAAACAGTACATAGAAGTCCCAACTAGAGAGTGGACAATAGGGAATGAGATAGAGCAGGTGACAGAAGTTACTGTAGGGGAACACTATGCATCTAGTGGTCATAATACCATTAGTTTCAAAGTAAGTATGGAAAAAGATCTGCGGTCCAGTCCACGGGTTGAGATTCTAAATAGGAGAAAAGCCAATTTTGATGGTATCAGAAAGGATCAGGCAAGTGTGGATTGGGATGGGCTGTTTTATGGCGAAGGTGTACTTAGAAAGTGGGAGGCCTTCAAAAGTGAAATTTAGAGGGTACAAAGCTTACATGTACCCATCTGAGTAAAAGGTAAAGATTACAGGTTTAGGGAACCTTGGGTTTTCAAGAGATATTGAGGCCCTGGTTAATGGAGAAAAAGAGGTGTATAATAGATATAGGCAGGTAGGAACAAATAAGGTGCTTATGGAGTATAAGAAATGCAAGTGAACACTTAAGAAAGAAATCAGGATGGCTAAAAGAGGGCATGACACTGCCCTAGCAGACAAGTTGAAGAAGAATCCCAAAGGATTTTACAGGTGTGTCAAGAGCAAAAGGATCATAAGGAACAAAATTGGTCCTCTGAAGATCAGAATCGTAATCCACGTGTGAAGCCAAAAGAGAAGGGGGAGATCTTAAATGAATTTTTGTGTCTGTATTTACTCAGGAGATAGACATACAGCCTATAAATGAGAGGTAAAGCAGCATCGACTTCATGTACGCTATACAGATTACAGAGGAGGTGGTGTTTGCTGCCTTGAGGCAAAAGCCTGACAAGGTGTTCCCTTGGATCCCATGGGAGGCAAGTGCAGAAAATGTAAGGATCCTAGCAGAGATATTTAAATCATCCTCATTGACAGATTACGTAATGTAGGATATCTAACGTTGTTCCACTGTTCAAGAAACACTCTAAAGATAAACCAGAAAATGGTAGGTCAGTGAGCCTGACATCATTAGTGGGAAAGTTACTGGAAGTTATTCTGAGGGATCGGATATATGAGTATTTGGATAGATATGGACTGATTAGAGATAGTCGACATGGCTTTGTGTGTGGTAGGTGGTGTCTAACCAATCTTAGAGTTTTTTGAAGAAGTTACTGGAAATGTTGATGAAGACAAGGCAGTGGATGTTGTCTACATGGACTTTAGCAAGACACTTGACAAGATCCCACATGGGAGGTTGGTCAAGAAGGTTCAGTCACTCAGCGTTCCAGATGAGGTAGTAAATTGGATTAGACATTGGCTTTGTGGGAGAAGCCAGAGAGTGGTAGTAGATGGCTGCCTTTCTGACTGGAGGTCTGTGACTAGTAATATGCCGCACGGATCGGTGCTGGGTACTTTGTTGTTTGTCATCTCCGTCAATGATCTGGATGATAATGTGGTAAATTTGTTCAGCAACTTTACAGATGACACCAAAATTGGGGGGTGCAGTGGATAGCAAGGAAGACTATCAAAGCTTGCAGCAGAATCTGGGCCAACTAGAAAAATGGGTTGAAAACGGTATATGGAATTTAATGCAGACAAGTGTGAGGTGCTACACTTTGGAAGAACCAAATAGAGTAGTGCTTTAGAACAAAAGGAGCTGCGAATGCAGGTCCATAATTCATTGAAAGTGGCATCACACATAGATAGAGTCGTAGAGAAAGCTTTTGGCACATTGGCCTTCATAAATCAATGTTTTGGGTACAAAAGATGGGGTGTTATCTTGAAGTTGTATACAACGCTGTTGAGGCCTAATTTGGAATATTGTGTGCAGTTTTGGTCACTTACCCACAGGAAAGATGCAAAGAAGGTTAAAAGAGTACAGAGAAAATTTACAAGGATGTTGCCAGGACTGGAGTTCATAAATTATAAGGAAAGACTGAATCGGTTAGGACTTTTGGAATGTAGAAGATGGAGGGGAGATTTGATGGAGGTACACAAAATTATAAGGAGAGTAGAGAGGGTAAATGCAAGCAGGATTTTTCCGCTGAAGTTGGGTAGGACTCTAACTAGAGGTCATGGATTAAGGGTAAAAGGTGAAAAGTTTAAGGGAAATATCTCCACTCAGAGGGTCTTGAGAGTGTGGAACATGCTACCAGCATAAGCGGTGCTTTCAAGCTCAATTTCAAAGTTTAAGAAACGTTTGGATAGGTACATGGATGGTAAAGGTATAAAGGGCTATGGTCCAGGTGCAGATCAGTGAGAGTAGGCAGTTTAAATGGATTGGCATGGACTAGATGGACCAAAGGGCCTGTTTTCTGTGTTGTACTATGGCTCTGTGACCATGACAAGAAAACATCCTATGTTCTGTAAAATATACAGCAGCAGTGAGAAAAACCATTACAGTGAAGGGCATGAATTGTATGTATGCTGACGGGAGTGACAGTGCAATTTCTGGAGAGAGTATCACTTTGGTATTGAGACAATGTGAGAAACATGTGAGAAGAGTGCATGGGTAAAGGACATGACTGCTTCTGCTGTACGTCTCTAGTTGTTACCACGTGCACTGACACTGGAACAACTGGCTTATCAACAGCTTATGTCTTTTGCTCCATGCCAGTAACATTAATGAAGGTTGATTCATGTAGGTGTACATTTCAATTATCAATACATATTTGGGCAGAATTTAATCAAATCTTGATATTCTTAATGCAATTAATGAACAGTAAAACACAATTTGTGGGGTAGTTGCCATAAACATACCATTATTCGCCTATAAAGCCAAACACAATTACACACGAACAACCTGCTCTGTGATTTTTACAAATTGCTTGGATGAGAAAATGGAAAGATGTGTAGTAAGCCTGTTAATGACAAAAAGGTTGGCGTTGTGGATAGTGTGGAATGTTGTAGGTTACAACTAGACATTGATAGTGTGCAGAGCTGGGAAGAAAAGTGGCAGATGGAGTTTAATCCAGAAAAGTGCAAAGTTTGGAATACAAAGAAGATACTTTGGAAGGTTGAACTTGAAGGCACAGTATGGGTTAATGGCAGGATTCTTTACAGTATGGAGGAACAGAGGAATCTTAAGTTCCAATCCATAGAATCCTCAAAGTTGCCACACAAGTTGATAGGATGGTTAAGAAAGCAAATGTTGTGTTGGCTTTCATTATTCATGGGATTGAGTTCAAAAGCCTCAAGGTAATATTGCAGCTCTATAAAACTGGTTAGACTACACTTTGAGTATTATGTCCATTTCTGGTTGCCTCACTATAGGAAGGTTGTGAAAGCTTTAGAGAGGGTGCAGAGAGCATGTCTTATGAGGAAAAGTTGAGCGAGCTAGGGAGAGGTAACTTGATAGAAGTGTATAAGGCGATCAGAGGCATCGAGTGAAGGACCAGTGCTTTTACCCCCAGGGCTGAAATGGCTAATGTGAGAGAGCATCATTTTAAGGTGATTGTTGGAAAGCACAGGGGTTTGTCAGCGATAGTGTTTTTTTTATCCCCACATACAAACAATCTTGGGTGTGTGGAATGTGCTGACAGGGGTGGTTATAGATGCAGATATATGAGGAACATCTAAGAGACTCCTGGATGAAAGAAAAATGGAGTGCTATGGGGAGGGTAATGTTAGTTTGATCTTGGAGTAGGTTAAAAGGGCAGCACAATATTGTGGGCTAAAGGGCCTGTACTGCACTATGTTCTATCCTTCATCAATACTCACCCACAACAGATTCGGGCGGAGAATAAAACTGGCCATCTGAGAGGGGGCCAGGTAGGATGAGAGGTGCATGTTCTGATACATCAGATACAGTAAAGACTCCTGGAACAGAACAAACGGAATTGAGATGATGGACTGGCAGAATAACTACATTTATAATCATGACCTTGGAAGTTGTAACTTGACTTACTAACCCAGGAGGTACAGTCCTGTCTAAATACATTGCTAATTCAAAAATAATTCAGCAACAATAGAATTCTTAAGAACAGGTAAAACAAATAGTCACATTGGTAATATTGTAAAGGTAATGTAAAATTTAGTACTGGGGATCTTCAGTTATCAGGACTTACAGGGGTAGTTTAGAAGTAAATGGAGAAAATGTACTAACTGTTTTCATCCTTTGCCTCTTGTGGCAAAACTTTAAAATCCAGGAACCAGGTCTCAATCCAGGCAAGTATGAAGGAGATTATTGGCAGCAAATAGGCAAAGGCTGTTCCTTCTACCAAAAGCTAAAGTGAAATTAGATATGTTCAAGTTAAAGAAACTAGTTAAAGGCAGCAGTTTCAGTACAGATCTCTTCTAAAGAGGCTTGTTGTATGGTTGCTACATACCTTGGAAATGATAACCTTTGCAATTAGAAAGGCACTGGTAACGGCTGTTGTAATCTAGAACAGAAGTATTCCCAGTCACAGTACAGCACAAAGCTATGGGAGCTCAAACATCTCTGCACTTCATCCAAATATCCTTTCAACCCAGCATGCTTACAGCAAAAGGTAATTACCAATGCTAACACCCTGACTGTTTCCAGCATGTCCATGCTGCTCAATAGTCTATGCAGCAGGGAAACAAAGTGATAATCCAACAGATCATTATACTCATTAGGAGTCTGGAAGCAAAGTCTATAATTACCTAAGCAATGGATTTACATTAAAGTAAATTTATTAACAAAGTACATACATGTCACCATATACAATTCTGGGATTCATTTCCTTGTGGGCACTCACAGTAAGTAAAAAGAAACACAATAGAATCAATGAAAGACTGCACACAAGACGGACAAATAACCAATGTGCACAAGACACATGCAAAGACAAAAAAAAACAAGAAATATTGAGGGTTCTTGAGAGTGAGTTCATAGATTGTGGAAACAGGTCAGACGGTAAAAAGCAAAGCATAAGAGAAATTCTCCCTACAATGAAGGGCCATAGCCTCATATTCAGATTACACACTTGTAAAAATATCTACTTTCCTGATTTGAAGAGTTGAGTTTCTGGTCCACATTTAATAGATGTCCAGACACTTTCCTATTACAAGAGGCAAGAACACTCACCGCAATTACCCACCAGTGTTGTAACCTGCAGAGGGCGTACGCAAAAACTAACATAAGGAATCGGAACACTGCCAGTAACTGCAAAGATAAAGAGAAGTAGATAAAGATTGCTCCAGGTTTAAAATATAATATTAAAAGCTTTCACGAGAATGAGAAAATCTACTCACAAAAATATCAAAGTAAGAATTGTGGAAATCATAGTGTATGACCTCATTTTTTAAACTAGGAATTATGCCACCATCTACCTAGAAAACAAAAAGATACTTGAATCAGTTTGGCAGTAGTTGTCATTGAAACCAGGTTGGCAATTATTTTTAAACTTAACCAGTTCAGATACATGGGAAAAAAATAACTCAAGGAAAGCCCAACTTATTAATAATTGGTGTAATAAAATGTATTCTGTTTGTGAATTCTGAAGTGTGCCACTTTTAATGGCACATTGGCACAATATTGCTGAAAGCTTGAACTAGAGCTTTGTATCCAATGCTGTTCACATTGCTAACCTACTCTGATTGGAATACATGAAGAATTCTGGCACTAACTTCATAATTCAAGGTTACTATGCTCCAGACACACTTACAGTGAACTAATATTTTAAACATTTTTAAATTTAAAAGGATTTTGGGGAAAGTGTAGAAATGTGCCCAACTCTTTCAGAAGATTTGCATTGATGTGATGAGCTGAATGATCCCCTTGCCTATATTTCAGGATTCTTCACAAACACATTGTCCAATTTTTTTAAAAAATCTTCAGTAAGTTAAATACCTCAATAAAAACAAAGGAAGAAATTATTAGGTTATATGGCCCCAAGCTTACTCTACTATTCTATAAAATCATGGCTCTGTTCAAAGTAAATTTATTATCAAAGTACACGTCTCCACTTGCTTGCATCATACACCAGGGTGCTCTCTTCAGTTACCTGATGAGGTAACTGTGGCCTTTGGCAGGTGGTGCCCAACTCTTAACCTCTACATTCTCCAGTTGGCAGTTCAGCAGTGGTAGCCAAGTCACTGCCCATCTGCTCCTGACTTCCAGCTCAACTCCACTCACCTACTCTATATTCAGCAAGAGGCCCTTTCTGCTTCCTCTCCCATCCTGAGAGCTGCTTGGTCTTTGATCTTTTCATCAAGACCCTGTGCAGACAGCATCCTCCATACTGACCCTCTACAGCCGATCTCCATGGGGAATAGTTACATCTGTCATCCTTTGTCCCTGTACTTCTGGACTAAGGACTGGTACTTCAGGACCTTCCTCTCATGGTACTGTGAGCTCCACCAGGGTGGTTTTCTTATCTTCGGTGGACCACAGTATGACGTCTGGTTGAATTGTGGTTTCCACCACCTCCGGGAACAGCAGATTCCTCCTCATATCGAACCTCATCTCCCATGATTTAGCAGTTTGCAGCAGATTGGATTTATGCCTCTTTGATATGACTGGCATGACCCTCTTCTTGATGAAGATGACTGCCCTGTTTGCCTCTTTGCCAGCTGGTCTCTTTTTACACCTCTCCTGCTCCAGTGTATCAGCAACAGGCAGCAGGATCTTGTCACGGCACCACCTTTACTGTCCTGACAGTGTGTTCCAGTGAGCCCCACGGACCACAAAGCTTGCAGTTAGGCTCCTCTCAGCCACCATATGTGCAACTAGGATGGTGTAGGGACCAAGGACGGAAATTCAGAAGGGTTCCAGTCTCCAAAGCTCTACCCAAGTGATCTTGCGCTTGGGAAGATCCCATTTTGTCCAGGCGCCCTGTGACCCCCAATGCCACTGCCTTCCATCCTCACAGTTCATACAACCCCAGGATTCATATTCTAGTGAGCATATGCAATAGATCCATAATAGAATAATAACCACAATAGAACCAATGAAAAACTGGACTAACTGGGCATTCAGCCAATGTGCAAAAGAGCCAGATTGTTGAGGGTAATAACTGCTGCTGAACCTGGTGGTGAGTCCCGAGGCTCCTGAACCACCTTCCTGATAGCAGCTGTGAGTGGTGAGGGTACCTGCTCTCCTGTGACAATGCTCCGTGTAGATGTGCTCAGTGACAGGGAGAGCTTTACCTGTGATGGACTGGGCCATATCCACTATTTGGAAGATTTTCTGTTCATTTAGTACTTGCCGATCTTTGTATTTTCTGATTACTTAGTATCCAAAATCTCTCTCTCAAACTTGAATAGACGAAGATGATTCAGAAGATTCACAATCTACTGCAAAGAGAAATTTCTCATCCTAAATGGTTTACTCCGATGCCGAGACTTTGTCCCCATCATTTCTAGATCCCCCAGAAATCTCTCTGCATCTCCCAGGTCATTTCCTCAAAATCTTGTATGACTCAATCATTTTTTATTCTTCTGAACTCCAGAAAAAAAACAAAGAACTGTTTCTTTCTCCACAGATTTTGCCTCAACTGTTTAATTTTTTTTTAGCATTAATCATTTTCTTGTTTTTCCTGCTTATCCTTTACATGCTTAATTCTAGGCTGCCAGGTAACCTTACATTTAACAACACATTAGAATGGTACAGCAAGGGAACAGGTCCTTCAGCCTACGATGCCAATCCAAACTAATCCCATCTGCCAGCACATGGTCTATAACCCTCCATTCACTTTCACTGTGAAGTTTTACCCTCTGGTATTTGATATTTCCATCCTAGCAAAGAGACGCTATTTACACCATAAATACCGTAGTCGCCCTTCAGAATATTCTCCATTATTTTTACCCCTAAGAATCTTCTCCAATATTGTCTTACAACTGATCTAAGGCTCACCAGTCTATAAATTCCTTCTTAAATAAAGAAGTAACATTGGCTCAGTGGGTCACACAGTTAGCATTGAAGAGTTGAGTTAATGGACCTATTTCCAAGCTGTATGACTCTGTGCCTATTCATCAGTCTTCTGGGGCCTTAATGTAGCTAAGGGCTACAAAGATCTATCAAGGCCCTAGCAAACTCCCATGGCCTCTCTGTATATTAGGACAGATCCCTTATGCCCCAGGAGACTTATTCACCTTAATATAGAAAACCTACAGCACAATACAAGCCCTTCGGCCCACAAAGTTGTGCTGAATATATCCCTACCTTAGAAATTACTAGGCTTACCTACAGCCCTCTATTTTACTAAGCTCCATGTACCGATCTAAAAGCCTATTAAAAGACCCTTAATGCTGTTCAAAAGACCGACCACCACCACCTTCTTGAAACCAACATGCCCTACAATATCTGCATTACACTCCCTGACCTCAATATCCTCCATGTCCTACACCTAGGCAAATATTGATGTAAAATATTCTCCATTTCCTTTGGTTCCTAACACAAATTCCCTCTTTGTCTATGAGTGGCCCTACCCTGTCCCCAGCTACCCATGTTAATATATGTATGAAACACCTTCGGATTCTCTTTAATACTACTCACCAAGGACAAATCACGTCTTCTTTTAGCCCTTCTGATACCGCCTAAGTTCACTTCTGCTTCCTTGACATTATTCAAAGGCCCTGTCCAATCTCAGTGAGCTGAACCTTACACATGCTTTCTTCTCCTTTTCGACAAAATTTCTCAAAGGTTCCAAACCTTTCTAGCCTTACTTTTCTTCGAGGAAGATGATCGACCTGTGGTCTGACAAGCTGCCTTCAAACAGCTCCCATATTGTCACATGTGGACTTGCCCAATAACAGCTGCTGCCAAACTACTATCCCCAGCCCTTGCTTAATGCTGTTATAATTATCCTTCCCCCCCCCCCCCCCCCCAATTTAGCAAATTGCCTCAAGGTCTATTCTTAGCCTTAACTATCTGAAAACTTAAGGAGATATGATCGCTCTTTCCAAAATGCACGCCCACTAAAACACCAATTTCACAATACTCTCTTGCCCAGCTTTCAAATGCCTGTCTTGTATACAGCCCATACAAACAAACGAGTACTTTGGACACAAGCAGGAATGGATTGCGAGCTGCTGCAGGAATTTTCAGCCACCTGGGAATTCGGCTCATGATCACATCTCCACTACTGTGAACGGTTGGGTTATCTGCATACTATTTCAAAAAACCCTCCTGGATGCACCTAACAAATTCTGCCCCTTTTCAGCCTCTGGTACTAAGGGATCATAGTCAATATTGTTGAAATTAAAGTCACCCAATATAAAAACCCTGTTGCTTTTCCATTTTCCACTATCTGCCTATGTGTCTGCCTATGTATCTCCCACTGGCAAGTGGAAAAATTATAATGTAATTCAGTGATTGCACCTTTCTTATTCCTGAGGTCTCTCCATATTGCCTCACTTAATGAATCCTCTCTAAGTGCAGCTGTGACATTCTCCCTGATCACTCATGCAATTTCCCCATCTCTTTGACACGCTTCGTTATCAAGTCTAAAATCTCCAAATCATGGAACATTGAATTGCCAGCCCTGCCCATCTCAGGTTACATTATAATTCCATTGTAAGGTTACAATGTTATAGTCAGATGTACTAATCCAAGTTCTAAACTCATCTGCCTTACTCATAATACTCCTTGAATGGCAGTAAATTTGTTTCAACCTATCAGTTCCACCATTAACCTGGTGCTGTCTGTCCTTTCTTTCAGCCTCACAAGACCTAACATCTACATTCTCCTCAAACCTTCCACTCGCTTACCTACCGTTCTGGATCCCACCATGCCCTGTGTACTTGAAGCCCTCCCTCCTGCACCAGCTGCTTCAGCCACAAATGTAACTGTACTACATTCAGATCTCTTGCTTTGCTAGGAAATGCCACAAGGAGTAATCCTGGGATTACAACCTTAGAAGTCCTAGTTTTAAACTTTCTGCCTCACTTCCTTAAATCTCTTTGAACATAGTGCCATTGGTACCAATACGGACTACAACCTTTGGCTGCCCTTTTAGAAGATGTCCACTCAGACATCTTTGATCCTGGCACCAGGGAGTCACCATCATAAAGTCTGTGCCCTGACTAAAGAGTCCTCCATCACCAATAGCTTAATGTGTTTATAACTATCCTCCTCAATCCCCTTTACCTTCCAAATTGGTTGAGGAACTTGTATGTTTACATTCTGAGCACAAGATTAGTACAAAGACTGCTCTGCATGCTAACTTTAACTGGTTTGAAAACTGTCTCTACAAGGTGTAAAGGGTCACATTTTGTACATTATACTTCATCTGTGATTATCTTAATCTGAGTAGAAGTAAATGTTAGCAACTTGCCCAGTTTCAGTTCATTTAAAGTCAAATGAATCAGCATTGATTTGATAAACAAATAAAACTAATGATGCTGGAACAAGTCCAGCTCTCTGGAACATCAACACAGAATCTCCACCATCTTGCTGTGCAGCAGAGGTAATGGCAGGATTTTTTTTTCTGGAATTAAGACCAACAGAATAAGCAGAGAAGTTTACTGACTGCATCAAATATAGAATGGCAATTGCTATAGGACTGAGAAAACACTGAATCACCCACTGCAACACTAAATGTAAGCAGTCTGGAGATATCTGCTCTTGCCACCTTTTTGTAAAACAAGTTGGTTGATGTTTAGAATCTGGAATTATTCAGTGATTTCCCATGAGGCTACTATTTTTAGGATGAAGTCAAATGCAAGAATGATGGCTCCCATCTGAGGCAGAGCAAGGTAACCAGATACTGATATAACGATTACCCTGATAGTTTCATTGTATTTCAGGTTGGAGGTAGAAATGTAAAATTATGAAATGGAGTTTAAAAGTAAGACATCAGCACAGTTGCAAAGTTCAAAACAAAGGCTCCTCTGACTACTATAAAGGAAAACAGATACACTAAAAATACAATATGGAGTTCTGACGAGGATAAACGGAATAAAGTTGCTCCCCAAGGATTACAGGGGATAAAAAACATTACTGTCATTGGGAAAGTGAATAAGAGAGTGAAAGTCTTCAGGCACATACCAGTAGAAGGAATGCACACAACAATTCTGTTTAACACTTTCTATGCAAACAGAGTGGCTGATGGTATAGAACTAGGGTTGGAAAGGGAAGCAGCCCAAAACCTCAATGAAAAGTTTCATATAGAAATTAAGAATCATTTCCTGTTATTTAACTTAACTAGAAAACTATTCTAGACCAGCCTTCCTCAACCTTTTTGCCCTAGAGGAACCCTTGAAATAATTTTCAGGTCTCATGGAACCTCTACATAAAAATTATATCCACAGCTCATGGTACGTTGGTGTCATCAGGAAGTTGTAGATATAATGATCCAAAAATAATTGTCAATGCTCTTTTGAGTAGAGAATGAATTTTAGCCAACCTTTCTTGAAAAAAAGTAGTTAAGTTTAGCTAATCTTTCTTGAAATTACTCTTCCTCTTACATAAATTTTAAAAACTGATAAGGCAAACGTAATAAGTTTCTCAATTCTGGGTAGAACTTGATATAAGCACACACAGATTGAAATTAGATCATTTCTATCCTTGCTCTCGATGCTTGTTAAACAAGAAAAAGATAGCTCACACATGTAAGAAGCTGTAAACTGCAATAAAATGCTCATTGCTTTCCTATGAATGGTAGGACACTCGTCTTTCACAGAAATCCAGAACTTGTCCAGGGGCAGGGTCAGTAAATCTCATCTTGAGTGCATGATCAGATTGCAATTCACTAAGTTCTTCCCCTTCTCTCAAAGTCAAGTTCTCAGGCTGAGCAGAAGATTCAGAGAAAGGGTCCCTCACCCAGTCACACACTTGTGTTGAAAGAGAGGAAAAATACTGTTCAATTTTGTTCTGCATTTCTTCCAGGTGGTTTTCAATAGGACTCAAGACTTTCTGATATCCTTCCTCACTCTCAAGCCTAAGCAGCAGTGGAAACATTTCAAGATTTCCTTTTGCAGCATGATTTTTCCAAAGATTGAGTTACCTTTTAAATTCAAAAATCTCGTCATTTGAAGTCAAAACATTTTCTCCAGGGCCTTGCAGGGACTTGTTCAACTGGTTCATATGATGAAAAAAATCTGTTAAGTAGGCTAATTTTTGCAGACATTCTTCATCTTCAAAGCACTTAGCAAAATCCATCCTATTTTCTTGAAAGTACTCCTACAATTCACCTTTCAGCTCAAACACCCCGTTGAGAACTCTTCGTCTGCTAAGCCACCGGATTTTTGTGTATAGCAGGAGATTAGTGTGCTCTTTGTCCACGTTTTCACAGTTTTTTTAAACATTCTCGAGTGAACTAGTCTTAAAACTACTAAATAACTTGCTTCCTGAAACTTTTCACAAACTGTAGCTTTATTTTCAAAAGTTTTAATGTTTGTTTTCAGATTCCAATAGCCTTTTAAAATAATTAGCACTTTTACATGTCACATGGCTGAGATTTGTAGTTAAGTGTCTTTTCAATATTGCTGCATTTGTACGTTGTTTGCCACAGACAGGGCACAATGGAACAGGACAACTCGGATCACCAGTCCACGTAAAACCCAGTGATAAGTAGCTTTCATTGTAAGAATATGGTACTGGCTGATTACTTTAGTCTTGCCCACTGCTTTTGTCTCCAGGACCCAGAAGAGGCAGGTGAACTTCTTCTGGGGCAGCAGGAGGCATTAGGTCTCTGCTGCGGTCCTGAATCTTCCAATCACAGAGGGCAGTCAGTCATTAGGGTGTGTGCACATCCAGAGATACCTATACAGTGACCACCGTCTAAGATAGCACCGTCCACCGGGACACTGCCTGGGTGGCATGTGGCTCTGGGTAGACAGCATCAGCCGCACCACTTTGAGGCAACTGCTTCCCCTTTACCGAGAGCTGTTAAGGGTATGGGGTCTAATTTCATCCAGACAGGGTACTCTTGTGCTATTGGGGGATTGTGCTCTAGCTGCGAGGGGGACAGGTCCCCATCCTATCATGGTGGGTGTTGAGGAGGCTCAGGAAAATGGAGGGGATCTGCCTGCTCCACCCAATGGGCCAGAAAAGTACTCATCAAATCCAGGGCTCAGGATACCACAGGGAAGAGGGTCCCACATACCGTGAGCCATCTCGTGGGTATGGCAACTGTGCCCTTCTGTGATGCTCCAAAACATTTCTTATACAGGCTGCTCTTGCACACGTTTCACTTCCTTGCCTTCATCTGTCGGCCTTGACGATCTGTTTTACCGTCTGGCAGTGGAGGAGATCCCCAGTGGAAACCCTGTACACTGGGGAGTGGGGTGGAAGGTGTTGCCTAGGGCCGTACCGTTCAACAGGCTTTCAAACAGATTCACTGCCACTCCATCCACCTGTCCATTCTTTGGCCAGGAGTCAGTGTACCACACTTGTATCGAGTGAGAGAGGTTGCAGCCCTTGTTTGAGTATCCGAAAGGAGGCTGCTCAGGTTCCAATTACATTTCAGCCCACACTCCTTATATATGGGGCACCCAGTACAGAGAGGGACAGGTCGTGCAGAGGAGCTACTGGTGGACTTGCTCCTGGACCTGACCAAGATGGCCATTCACAGCTCTAGGTGGCAGAAAGTCAAAGGCTCTGCATGGGCCAACTGTTCGCCCTCTTCCGACAATACATTCATGCCCAGCTGTCCTTGAAGAGGGAGCTTGTGGTCATAATGGGTACAGTGGGGGATTTCTACTATTTTATAGACCGTAGTAATCATATTTTAATTTGAATGTATTCACTGTCTTGTAAATACTTAATGTTTGTACTTTTGTATATTTGTTGTGTAAATACACATTTTATAGTTTTGTAAAAAAATTGGATCAACTTTTTTGTGTCCATTGTTGCACTAGTGCAGTGAAATGACTTAGAAGATTGTAATTCTTCATCTTTAACCTTATCAGAATTGTCCACAGGCCGAGGCCTAGAATCCTCCTCTTCCATCTCACACCTCCTCTTCAAAAATCGCCACACTGGACCGTCTTTAAAATGAAAATTTCCCTCCAATTTTCTACTACACTGGTAGTTTGTTCGCTCCCATTAGTCAAGTCGGCAGTGCGTAAGGGGAAGTTGGGGGAGATGATTTGGGATGGAGAGACTAACTTCACGGCCCAAGTTGGGCAAGTCCGTTCAATGCTCAGAAAACGCACTTCACATCAGCCTGCCATCCCCACTTCCATGTAATACATCGCTCATCAATTATCAGCCTACTGTCCTTCCCTCTGTGCAATACAGCACTCACCAAATATCAACGGCCTCCCCATCTCGCATCAAAAACTGAGAATAAACACGGCCCTAATGCGCACTGCCATACTGGGCTGAGAGACCTCTAATGAGATTGCTAACAGGTCTGCTCAGTCGCTGTCCACCACTGCGAGTGCTACTATTGCACGTTGCGCAAAGTTTTAATCACGATCTCTCGTGGAACCCCAGCTGAAAAACCCTACTTTAGACCAATGATGCAAACTCAGTAGGCCAAATTTTCACATCATGCAGTTCTTATGTAAGATTTTGCAATAAACAACTTTCTGACCAAATCACGGCTGACATTTAAAATGCAGAATGTGTAGAAACCATGAAGGAGACAGTTGGCCTGAAGCCCACCCACAACTGTCCAAAGCCTGTCTACAACTACATCCATTTTGCTGAGGTCCTGCCCTCTGTGCTAACAACCACAAGATAGATAGATAGATAGATACTTTATTCATCCCCATGGGGAAATTCAACATTTTTTCCAATGTCCCATACACTTGTTGTAGCAAAAGCTAATTACATACAATACTTAACTCAGTAATAATATGAAATGCATCTAAATCACTAACTCAAAAAGCATTAATAATAGCTTTAAAAAAAAGTTCTTAAGTCCTGGCGGTTGAATTGTAAAGCCGAATGGCATTGGGGAGTATTGACCTCTTCATCCTGTCTGAGGAGCATTGCATCGATAGTAACCTGTCGCTGAAACTGCTTCTCTGTCTCTGGATGGTGCTATGTAGAGGATGTTCAGGGTTTTCCATAATTGACCGTAGCCTACTCAGCGCCCTTCGCTCAGCTACCGATGTTAAACTCTCCAGTACTTTGCCCACGACAGAGCCCGCCTTCCTTACCAGCTTATTAAGACGTGAGGCGTCCCTCTTCTTAATGCTTCCTCCCCAACACGCCACCACAAAGAAGAGGGCGCTCTCAACAACTGACCTATAGAACATCTTCAGCATCTCACTGCAGACATTGAATGACGCCAACCTTCTAAGGAAGTACAGTCGACTCTGTGCCTTCCTGCACAAGGCATCTGTGTTGGCAGTCCAGTCTAGCTTCTCGTCTAACTGTACTCCCAGATACTTGTAGGTCTTAACCTGCTCCACACATTCTCCATTAATGATCACTGGCTCCATATGAGGCCTAGATCTCCTAAAGTCCACCACCATCTCCTTGGTCTTGGTGATATTGAGACGCAGGTAGTTTGAGTTGCATCATATCACAAAGTCCTGTATCATTCCTGACACACCCCACTATGGCCGTGTCATCAGCGAACTTCTGCACATGGCAGGACTCCGAGTTATATTGGAAGTCTGATGTGTACAGGGTGAACAGTACCGGAGAGAGTACGGTTCCCTGCAGCGCTCCTGTGCTGCTGACCACCTGGCTTCCAATCAGCTGCTATGTAGCCCTACAATAAAATCTGTGAGGTCCTTTGAACAATCTACAGATACAGGGAAACCCCGTTATAAAGCGATCTTTTGGGTCCATAAAATGTGGGGGGAAAAGTGGGGTCACACTAAATCAGGATTCAAGAAAATCAGCGTTCAAACTGACCCAACGCTGACCTAACATTCTAAAACACCCCTATTTTTGCCCCACTTGACCCGTATTTTGCATGTTGACATGGTGGAAACAGCGGGGCAAGCGAGATATGCCAATCATGAGCAGTTTTAACTTGTGCTCCAATCTTGTTCACACAAAACAACAACGTCACTCAATCTTTGTGTTGTTTGAACCCCTCATGTCGGTGGGTGTCATCTTTGCTAGCCAGTGTACGGTCTGGGATCACCTTGTAGCAGAGGCCTGTTTCGTCACAGTTGTACACTTTTTCTTCCACGTAGCCACCTTCTTCTAAGAGAGTTTTTTAGTTCAGCCGGGTATTCGCTGGCGGCGGCACTGTTGACTGAGTGAATTTCTCCTGACACTAACAGTTCAGAAATCCCGTGACAGTGTTTAAACCGGTCTAGCCATCCATTGCTAGCTTTGAACTGTGGGGTTTCTCCATTGATCTGCTTGTCAAACTTCTCAGCTTGAGTTTTAAGAATAGGACCGGAAATTGGAAGGCCTTCTTAGCGAGCTTGAATGAACCACTCGTACAGGGAGTCATCGAGGCTGACATCTTTGGCTGTCTTCAGGCATTTGGCTTTTAGGCCTGCCTCTTCTTCAACTTTGCAAAGCAATGCATATAACTTTTCTTTGTGAGATTTCCAGCCACGAAGTGGTATCCCGAGGTCTCGTGCAACTTGAGTTTGACTTTTAGTCTTGATCGTGTCAGGATTAATGGTAAGAAGAGATAGTAGGAGATTTGAAAGTGGGGTGGGGGGGAGGGAGAGACCTGAAATGATAGGAGAAGACAGGAGGGGGAGTGATGAAGCTGGGAAGTTGATTGGCAAAAGGGATACAAGGCTGGAAAAGGATGAGTCCAATGACTCATTGCGTTAAATCCGAATTTGCGTTAAATTGGGGTGCGTAAAATCAGGGTTTCACTGTATTAAAATCTGTTCATTGACACACAAATCAACAAGAAAGAGTTTAATACTTACATTCAATTCGATTATCCACAGCAAACCAACAAATAAAAGGTCAAATGTAACAAATAAACAGAAAGTCCTCCTGACATCAGAAATGACCCGATTACTAGATTTGTATGGGTCTAACCTAGCCGCAACTTGGGACGCAGTGATGGATTGCACAGTACTGAGGGAGGCACTGTGACCAAAACGATTGACTCCAGCATTTTCCTGGCCAGTGGGCAATCTGCTCATATTGCAAAGGCCTGCCACCGATCATTCACCCATTCACCATCACCACAAGCTGCAAAAGAACAGAAAGACAAGAACTCAGGATTGCACAGCAAAAGTAATTTCATAAAGACTGTCAGCCCTGAATGAAGCCAAACGCGAGAAACCCATTGGTAGTGAACAGTAAATATGGGGTATCACATGGCACAGTGGAATCACCCTGTTTCCCCACTCCCCCCACATTTATCCTTGTAAATAATCTGTTCCCAGAGCTCAGGTCTCTGTCAGGTTTAAGCTTTAACAATCATTTTTAATGCAGAATAACACCACGGGCACTTCTCAGGAATATTAACAAAAAATTAATATCCTCATATAAGATAGTGATAGCCAAAAATATGACACAGTCTTGAAGGAGAAAAGGAAGGAAGGAAAGAAGAATAAGGACCTTGGTAGCTGATGACTGAAATATGCCAGAGATGTGGATCGAAATTTCTCTCCTTGCTCTGTAACAAAACTCTGTTTTTCAGCTTTGGGGAACAGTGCTTCCCATAAAAATAATTAATTTCACTAAATGGTACTAAAATATTATTTTATTTTCATCCTACAAATAGAGAAATGTAGTTGCTTTAATGAAATACTGTCTCTGACCTTTAAATAGCATAGATGTCAATTTCGCTATCCAACTTTCTCTTTGTTAATATATCATACAGCTTATGCTAATAACACCTATCACATTCCCTTCAACAGAAAAGTTCTAAAGGGACAGAGGAATCTGGGAGCATATGTGCGGAAATCCTTAAAAGTAATGGGCATGTGGTTAATAAAGCATTTGAGGTAATTAGAAGCACAGAGTATAAACATGGAATTAATGCTGAATCTGAATTAAGACATTAACAAAGTTTTGCATCCAATTCTTTTCACAAAGGGGGAACAGAATAGCCTTACTGGAAAAGTTTCAGACATGTTGGACTTCAGGTATAAGGTGTCTTTATTATTTACTAATAATGGACTCAGCAAAAACCTATAGAGTAAATAGAGATGCAGTAACAAGGATTGTAACAAGAGGTGCTGTTTTAAACTAAAAATAGTTTAACTATAGAAAAACGTATAGAGGTGTTCTCCAAGGGTCAATACTAGAACCATATTTTTTTCCTTAATGTATATTACTGACCTGCATTTGAGTGAACTGGGAATATTGGGAGCAGGAGAAATGAGCAGTACAGTAAGCACGTGTATCAAGAGAAAATACAGGGCTGATAATCATCAAAATAATGATGTACTATTGCACCAAGGGATAGTTCAGGGCACTTATTCTGGATCAAAGCAAACAGAAAGCAACACAGTAGGGCTTAAAGACAGAACCTACATTTAATCTAGGGGAAGTGAATCTACAGTCAACCAAACACAACAAAAGTGCAGTTACTTCAAGGGTTATCTCAGATTCCAAGAAACAGACTGTAACCATTGCCTCAGTTAATTATTGCTTCGTTTTTATGACACGAAACTTACTCAACTAATTTGTTGTGATTGTAACTACTATACTTGTGCCTATAGTGGTTTTCAGTACCACCCATGAATGCTTCAGTCATCTAACCAGTCTAC
Organism: Hemitrygon akajei; assembly: GCF_048418815.1. NCBI lineage: Eukaryota > Metazoa > Chordata > Chondrichthyes > Myliobatiformes > Dasyatidae > Hemitrygon > Hemitrygon akajei. The sequence continues at coordinate 108,999,671 of NC_133124.1, read as the reverse complement.
TCCAACACCCAAATCTAAGCAGGAACAAAGCAGCAGGCTCACAGTTCCTCATGTAGAGTTTCCTCTCATTTACACAATATCCTGATCTGGAAGTATAATGCCATTAGTGGCATTCTTTCATTGTTATATAATCTAAATCGTGGAACTGTACGTACGTTACAGTTAAAGGTAAACAACTTGCAGAGAAACCATAACGTCAATCTTTCGAGCCCCCTCCTTCTCCCCCTCCCCTCTCTGTGACAGTTCAAAGTGTCCAAAAGGCAATCTCATTCTCCCGACATTTTAAAGTGATACTCCACAGAAAATATGAACCCTGGGGGGTACATAACAAAGTGACACACACACACACACACAAAATATCTTGGGGTCCAAGTCCATAGGACATTCAAAGCTGCTATGCAGATTGAGTCTGTGATTAAGAAGGCATACAGTGCATTAGCCTGCATCAATCGTGGGATTGAGTTTAAGAGCCAAGAGGTAATGTTGCAGCTATATAGGACCCTGGTCAGACCCCACTTGGAGTACTGTGCTCAGTTCTGGTCGACTCACTACAGGAAGGATGTGGAAACCATAGAAAGGGTGCAGAGGAGATCTGGATGTTGCCTGGATTGGGGAGTATGCCTTATGAGAATAGGTTGAGTGAACTCAGCCTTTTCTCCTTGGAGCAATGGAGGATGAGAAGTGACCTGATATAGGTGTACAAGATAATGAGAGGCATTGATCATGTGGATAGTCAGAGGCTTTTTCCCAGGGCTGAAATGACCAGCACAAGAGGGCATAGTTTTAAAGTGCTTGGAAGTAGGTACAGAGGAGATGTCAGAGTAAATTTTTTTTAATGCAGAGAGTGGTGACTGCTGGAATGGGCTGCCAGCAGCGGTGGTGGAAGCGGAAACGATAGGGTCTTTTAAGAGACTCCTGGATAGGTACATGCAGCTTAGAAAAATAAAGGGTTAGGGTATGCTTAGGTAGTTGTAAGGTAAGGACATAATCGGCACAGTTTCGTGAGCCGAAGGGCCTGTATTGTGCTGTAGGTGTGTGTGTGTGTCTGTGTGAGATTTTGTTATGTACCCCCAGGGTTCATATTTTCTGTGGAGTATCACTTTAAAATGTCGGGAGAATGAGATTGCCTTTTGGACACTTTGAGCTGTCACAGAGAGGGGAGGGGGAGAAGGAGGGGGAGAAGGAGGGGGAGAAGGAGGGGGAGAAGGAGGGGGAGAAGGAGGGGGAGAAGGAGGGGGAGAAGGAGGGGGAGAAGGAGGGGGAGAAGGAGGGGGCTCGAAAGATTGACGTTATGGTTTCTCTGCAAGTTGTTTACCTTTCCAAGGATACTTGCCTGCTTGTTAAAGTTCTTTCAGAAAGAGGAGGACGGAGTAGGTTGATGGACAGCTGGTGTCCAACATGTGGAGATAAAAACCAGGTTACAGAGAGACACACGGTTTTGGACACTGGACGACCTTTGTTGTACCCACAGGAAGGTGGGGTTTTTGGAGGATCGTTCAGGAGAATCGATCAGTGGTTCTCGCAGTGCAGAAAAGGTGTGACCGGTGGGGAGTTATTTGTGTGTCCAGCCCTGGCCTGGGTTGATAACTCTACCACAGAAGAATGTTCACCTTGGTTATGGTCACAGTCGGTGACTTTAAAGGAAGAGAAGAGGGGAAAGGAAGGTTTGAAACAGAAGAAACCTAGTGATAAAAAGGTCACTGTTTGGACTCTCTCCTCTGTAGCCCGTAAGGGTGAGTTTGAGTTCCATTTGAATACAAAGGTGTGACTGTCAAGTAGTTAATTCACAGGAGTTGGTTCTCCAGTGAGGGGGTAACCTTTGTGATTACCACTTGTGTGTTACCCTTGTTTGGGTGTGGTAGTTCACTGAAGAAAGGCACCCCTGTGGCAAATCACTGTAGATGTTATTTCGTATGTCGTGAAACTGGATAAGTGGCTATCACAATTGTGTGTTTGGGGTACCCTTGTGTGGAAACTATCTGTGTGTGATAATCCTGGCCTGGGTTGGTAGTTTTACCACTTGAAGATGGTACCTCAGTGATAAGCTACTGTTGGTGATAATCCATACGTGGATTTTGGTTTCAGTATCCTGTGGCCACCACTTTGGGATGACCCGTAGCTGAATTCGGGTGTGGTACCACTTGTGTTAAAAGGATATTCGTTGAAGATCACTGTCGGTGATACTTCGTGTGTGGAGTGGAACAACTTCGGAGATAAAACCTACTGCTATTGTTATTTTGGAATATTGACATAATTGCCTTCTCACAACATATGCCTTTGGATTACAAATCTCTCTCTCTCACCAACAACAGCAACCTCGTGCATTGAACTGGCCTTTCTTACATGTCATTGTAAGACTGTACCCATTTACCCCTAGACTGGAAGAAGCTTGGTTTTCCTATTTCCACACTTAAGTACAGATATATCATAGCTAAACTGTTTGATATATTTGCATTTATAATACGGTTTAGCGTAGTTTACTGATAAACACTATTAGTTTATAGCAATACCAGACTCCAGTGCGTTCTCCATTTCTGCTGGCTCTTTAACCCGGTCATTGGGGGGGGGGGGGGTTTTGTTCAGTTGCATTCATGTATTGTTCAATGATAGATTGGAAAATGGAAAAGATGAAGAAGCAGGGCACTGCAGACAGTTAACTTCACACTTAGCAGAAAGTATTACAAATTATCAAGAACTTATAGCAGGGTATCTAGAAGATTTCAAGTTAATCAGGCAACTCATTTTGTGAAGGAAAAACTTATGCTTGACTAATTTAATGGAGTTCTTGGAAGAAATAATATGCTGTTGATAAAAGCAGACAAGTGATACAGTTTTCTGTAAGATATTTGATATGGCGCCAGATTAAAGGCTATTGCAGAAAAGAATAAATAAATTAGAAAAATGACAGAATTTGTTTCCTGCAAAAGGAATCAAATACAAAAAAGTCATGCCTCTAATTTTTGGCATGTTTAAGAATGTATCTGAAATACATGTGCAGTACTGGTCTCTTAATTTAATACATTTAGAACCAACTCAAACGCTTTACTCATCTAAACCATGAACTACGTGGGAGGAAATAGCAAAGCATAATGCACAGGATGCAGAAAACTTTGTCAAAGTTTAAATAAATCATTGAGTTAGAATTAAAGGAACAGAGAGATCCTGGAAGGTTATAAGACCTGAGAAGGAAAGTTTAGAGGAGAGGGAACTTTCAAATGAGATGGTGCTTAACTTGTAGCCAGTACGGCGAACAAAACCTGTTACACAGCAGTATAAACTCATTTTTGAAGAGAAGAGCAAGGGAATCACACTAATAATGAGTATGAATAATTGCCTGAACATATCAGTCACATGGGTAAGAGTACCGACACTGGATAAGATGAGGCAGGGATGGAAATACGTAGTCCAAGCAATAAACCCAATATGTGGTCCAAACCCACCTGAGTCAAATACCATGGTCGTGGACAGTCTGGCTCAAGTTCTGGCAGTTACCAGAGCTTGAGTTTTTTTTTTGTTTAAGACCATGTAATTTGTGATACAGACTGGTTTACAGCCCGATTTTCAGAAACCGGCAGAAAAAGTGAAGATGCCGAGCATGCCGGTGAAGTGGGAGATTTGACTCATGGCAATATGTTAGCACTTTAAGTCTGCAAAGGGCAGAACGAGAACCAGATAAGCTCCCAGGTACAGGACAGCACAGGTCAGGGAAACGAGCGGCCCTAGAGAGTCCGTTCCATTCCGCCCAGCCCAGCTCAGCGACCGGACTCCTAGCATCAGAACAATTTGCTCTCGGGCTCCTTCAGCGCACTATCACTGAGCCTTGGCCTAGAGCACAACCACAATCGCCCACCACAGCCTGAACCTGTCCTTACCTGAACGCCTGACGGAGGGTTAAACGCAGCGGAACTACTGCTCGGGGGAAGGGATTGCTGATGAACCGAGAGGAGCACATGATTCAATTCTGGTTCCGCGGAATTTGAGAGCCGTGTGGTACTGGGGGTGGAAATAAAAATGTGGTCGCAAAATGTGTTGTTGCGTGGAACTTCGTCGAAAGCTTTGCAAGATTATTTCACCAACCTGCCCTCATTAGTCCAGGTGAACAGCTGTGAGATTCGAAGTAAATTAAGATGTGCGTTTCTGAAAGAGGTCGGGGTTAAAGTCAGAAAACAAATGTGATTTAATTATGTCTGGGTTAAAGTCAGAGGACAAATGTGATTTAATTATGTCTGGGTTAAAGTCAGAGGACAAATGTGATTTAATTATGTATGCAGAAGCCCTGACAAGATTAACTGTTTGTGGAATCATTGAAGTCCTGAGATATGGACTATTGTTTTACAGAAATGTGTAAAAAAAACAACTCCAAATATGGAATGGGATAAGACTATGTACCTCCCGAGTCAGGGAGGGGAGGGGTAAGGAAGAAGGATAAAACCTGCTGCCCTGTAAGGTTCAGGGTTCCCTTCTCTGAAGGCACCCAGCTCTGCAGAACTGTTAATAAACTTTGTTTCCTTGAATTTGTCTTGAAGCCATTATTCGGGAGCGTGGCTCGTTTCTGACAACAGCTGTTCAAATAACAGTCAAATTCATTAGACACGCTTCCCATTCACAAAGCGAAACTTGGTTATCATGGACGAACTCGGTCGAATGATGGAGGGGACAGACATTGGCTAGCGGTGGGGCGAATGAAGGAGGGAGTTGAATGGAGAGGAAGGTAGGAGTGGGGAGGGCTGACACAGGGAGGGGGGAAAGTATGGAAAGGGGAGAAGTGGAAATTAGAGGGTGAAGGTGGGTGGGAGCAGAAAGGGGGAGGATGGGGAAGGAGAGGGAGAAAGGCAGGTGGAAATACAGTAGAGAAATGGTTGAAGGGAGAAAGGTAAGGAAGGATGGGAAGGAAAGGTAACAGGAGTTTGTTGGAGAAAAGAGAGAGGGAAGGGCAGAGTAGAAAGGGAAAGGAGCACTTGGCCTGTAGCCTATGTGCTTCGTCAATTCAAGTGCATACCCAGATGTTTTTTAATGTTTGTAGAGTGTTTGCCTCCACCGTCTTTCTGAGTCCAATTCAAGATTACAACCAACCTCTCGGTTGTAACCTGAAACATTTTATGATGGGAACTATTTTTCACAAAATTCAACTAGCACAGCTGATGTTTTCTCATGTTGGAAATGCATTCAATAAAGTAAATCTTCACAGTTCCATTTTTATTGCTGCAAATTCAAGCTCTCAGCTATAGCAAACCACCATTGTTTGATGGGCTCACAAAAATGATCAATCATAATCGATTGAAAACGGACGTGGGAGCACGGAGAAACATCGGGAAATTCCAGGAAGACCTTCTTCGTTGCTGCTGCTGCTGTGAGGTCCGGGACTCTGCTGGGAAGAACAGGTCCCCAGTCCTCGGGGTCGCGTTGCTGGTGGCCGTTGGCGGGGCCGTCTGAATACGCTCAGCAGAGGATGGTGCTCGGAGAAGCTGTGCCGGGGGGGATGGTCGTCGGCTCGGAGGTTTGACGGACTCAGGTCACTTTCGGTGTGTGCTGCGTCTGCGAGGCTGAGTCGGGCGGCGCCATGGAAGTCCATAGCGGGGGTATTCCCTTCTGCCGCCGGCGTGCACTTGGACTATTTTTACTGTGCCGATAGTCTGTTTTTTAATCAATTATGCTATTGTTTGCACTGTTGTAACTATATGTTTTGAGCAGGTCTTGTAGCTTTAGTTTTTGGTCTTGTTTTTGTCTGGTGGTTTTGGATCTCCTTTCCGGGAAACACGCTAGATGGTAGCGCAATATTAATATGCAGCAGCCTCTCCGGACGCTGGATTGGGGATTGCCAAATGTTACATGATTTTCTGGTGTAGTCTGTTTTGTCATGTGCGTTTGTGATATCATTCTGGGAGAATGTTGTCTCCTTTTTTAACTGCATTGCGTTTGTGGTTTCGAAATGACAATAAACTGAATCTGAAAAATACAGGTCTCCAAGTCTGAAGTTGGCAATTAAGGGACAAGTCAATAACCTGCAGAAGTAGACCATTCGGCCCTTCGAGCCTGCACCGCCATTTTGAGATCATGGCTGATCATCTACTATCAATACCCGGTTCCTGCCTTGTCCCCATATCCCTTGATTCCCCTATCCATAAGATACCTACCCAGCTCCTTCTTGAAAGCATCCAGAGAATTGGCCTCCACTGCCTTCTGAGGCAGTGCATTCCAGACCCCCACAACTCTCTGGGAGAAGAAGTTTTTCCTTAACTCTATCCTAAATTACCTACCCCTTATTCTCAAACCATGCCCTCTGGTACTTGACTCTCCCAGCATCTGGAACATATTTCCTGCCTCTATCTTGTTCAATCCCTTAATAATCTTATATGTTTCAATCAGATCCCCTCTCAATCTCCTTAATTCCAGCGTGTACAAACCCAGTCTCTCTAACCTCTCTGCGTAAGACAGTCCAGACATCCCAGGAATTAACCTTGTGAATCTACGCTGCACTTCCTCTGCAGCCAGGATGTCCTTCCTTAACCCTGGAGACCAAAACTGTACACAATACTCCAGGTGTGGTCTCACCAGGGCTCTGTACAAATGCAAGTGGATTTCCTTGCTCTTGTACTCAATTCCCTTTGTAATAAAGGCCAACATTCCATTAGCCTTCTTCACTGCCTGCTGCACTTGCTCATTCACCTTCAGTGACTGATGAACAAGATCTCTTTGTATTTCTCCCTTACCTAACTCTACACCGTTAAGATAATAATCTGCCTTCCTGTTCTTACTCCCAAAGTGGATAACCTCACACTTATTCACATTAAACGTCATCTGCCCACTCACCCAGCCTATCCAAGTCACCCTGAATTCTCCTAACATCCTCATCACATGTCACACTGCCACCCAGCTTAGTATCATCAGCAAATTTGCTGATGTTATTCTTAATGCCTTCATCTAAATCATTGATGTAAATCGTAAACAGCTGTGGTCCCAATACCAAGCCCTGTGGCACCCCACTAGTCACCACCTGCCATTCCGAGAAACACCCATTCACCGCTACCCTTTGCTTTCTATCTGCCAACCAGTTTTCTATCCATGTCAATATCTTCCCCCAATGCCATGAACTCTGATTTTACCCACCAATCTCCTATGTGGGACCTTATCAAATGCCTTCTAAAAATTGAGGTACACTACATCCACTGGATTTCCCTTGTCTAACTTCCTGGTTACATCCTCGAAAAACTCCAATAGATTAGTCAAGCATGATTTGCCCTTGGTAAATCCATGCTGGCTCGGCCCAATCCTATCACTGCTATCTAGATATGCCACTATTTCATCTTTAATAATGGACTCTAGCATCTTCCCCACTACTGATGTTAGGCTGACAGGGTGATAGTTCTCTGTTTTCTCCCTCCTTTCTTAAAAAGTGGGATAACATTAGCCATTCTCCAATCCTCAGGAACTGATCCTGAATCTAAGGAACATTGGAAAATGATTACCAATGCATCCACAATTTCCAGGGCCACCTCCTTTAGTACCCTAGGATGCAGACCATCTGGACCTGGGGATTTGTCAGCCTTCAGTCCCATCAGTCTACTCATCACCGTTTCCTTCCTAATGTCAATCTGTTTCATTTCCTCTGTTACCCTATGTCCTTGGCCCATCCATACATCTGGGAGATTGCTTGTGTCTTCCTTAGTGAAAACAGATCTAAAGTACTCATTAAATTCTATTGCCATTTCTCTGTTTCCCATAACAATTTCACCCAATTCATTCTTCAAGGGCCCAACATTGTTCTTAACTATCTTCTTTCTCTTCACATACCTAAAAAAGCTTTTGCTATCCTCCTTTATATTCCTGGTTAGCTTGTGTTCATACCTCATTTTTTCTCCCCGTATTGCCTTTTTAGTTAAGTTCTGTTGTTCCTTAACTCTGTCATACTTCCTTTTTTTTAATGCTATGCAATCTCTGACTTCCTTTGTCAACCACTGTGGCCCCTTTCCCCCCTTTGAATCCTTCCTTCTCCGGGGGATGAACTGATTTTGCACCTTGTGTATTATTCCCAAGAATACCTGCCAATGCTGTTCCACTGTCTTTTCTACTAGGATATCCATCCAGTCAACTTTGACCAGCTCTTCCCTCAAGGCTCCATGGTTTCCCCTGTTCAACTGCAACACTGACACCTCCGAGCTGCCCTTATCCTTCTCAAATTGCAGATAAAAACTTATCATATTATGATCACTACCTCCTAATGGCTCCTTTACTGCAAGATCGCTTATCAAATCCTGTTCATTACACAAGACTAAATCCAGAATAGCCTTGTCCCTGGTCGGCTCTCGTACAAGCTGTTCCAAGAATGCATCCCGTAGGCACTCTACAAACTCCCTATCCTGGGGTCCAGCATCAACCTGATTCTCCCAGTTCACCTGCATGTTGAAATCCCCCATAACTACTGTGACATTACCTTTGCCACATGCCAATGTTAACTCCCTATTCAACTTGCACCCAATATCCATGCTACTGTTTGGGGGCCTGTAGACAACACCCATTTGGGTCCTTTTGCCCTTACTGTTCCTCAGTTCTATCCACACAGACTCTACTTCTCCTGATCCTATGTCCCCCCCTTGCAAAGGACTGAATCTCATTCCTCACCAACAGGGCCACCCCACCCCCTCTGCCCACATTTCTGTCCCTACGATAGCACGTATACCCTTGTACATTCATTTTCCAGGTCTGATCTCCCTGCAGCCATGTCTTCGTTATCCCAACAACATCATAGTTACCCATTCGCACCTGAGCTTCAAGCTCATCCGCCTTATTTCTGACACTTCGTGCATTCAGATATAGAATTTTTAGCCCATTTCTCCTCTCTCTGTTTGAATCGCTGCCTATTGTGCTTAACCCAGCTCCCCGAACTCCCATCGGGCTATACGCCCCTAGAATTTTGTTGTCCTTCCTAAATTTACTTATTCTTTCAACACATTTAAGGGACAAGTCAATAACCTTAAACAGCTATCTTCAAACTAACTGGGAGACTCATTCCACACCAATTCAAGTGCTCAGAGAAAGTTCAGGCTATGTATGCAGTTGATCTAAAAGAAAATCACTTGATTCTTTTTGCGACAGACACATCCATTATCCTATCACTGGTGGCAGTTTTTAGCTCCATAGATGCCGCCTGACCTGTTGAGCTCCTCCAGTATTCTGTATGTGTTGCTCTGGATTTCCAGCATCTGCAGAAGCTCTTGTGTTCGTTATCGTATCAGTGATGATAGTCTTTGATTTTTTTTTTTTTGGTGGTACTTCAGTCCTCAAGTTGGAGGCAACAAAAACACTTCAGAGGCCCAAGCACTTGAAAATGTCCAATCCCTCTTTGATGTCTTTCACACAAGTGATCTCAGTTGTTGGTGGAGTTGAACTCTCCTACTGTTACAAACCTATTGAGCTGTAAGAGACCCCACATTCTGTGTATTTTCCTGTAATCTGTCTACATTTCTCCTGCTGACCATTGGGAGTCCTATAGTACATCACCAGTAAAATGAACATTTCCTTTTTGATTCTAGGTTCCAGCCACAGGACCTCATTTGAAAAGCAGTATGTAATATCCTCTGTCGTTTCTACAGAAGGAGACTCCTTAGTCAATATTGCAATGCCACTTACTCTTTTGCATCTCTACCCTCCCTACCCATTACACCTGAACATTTTACAGCCTGAATTGAGTTGTCACTCCTGCCTTTTCAGCCACACCTCTGTCTTGGCAACAATGTGTTCCAACCATGCTTTAAGCTGATCAGTGCTTTCGGTTGATCTGCCTTACCAGTCAGAGTCCTTGCACTAAAATTCAATTTAGCTTAGCATTCCTCCCTTCTGCAATATCACACACATTTCTGTTTCACCAATTGGACTAACCTTGCGTTTATCCTATATTTAACTGCAACTCATCCCCATTCCCACCTGCCCCACAACTGTACATCTCCAAAAAGATGTCATAAAGTAATAAGAGGTGTATGTAAAGTAATTACCTTGGTGAGTAATATTAAAGAGAATCCTATGCATTTAACTAGATAGTCCCGGCCTATCTAATCTCCTGTTATAATTCAAACCCTCTAGTCCAGACAACATCCTCATGAATCTCCTCTCAACCCACTATAGTATAGTCATATTCTACCAATAGTTTGGTAGCTGAAACTGCGTACAGCACTCCAAATGTGGTCTTACACAGCTGTAACAACATTTCTTACCAACAAAGCCCTCACATGCACTTTCTTCACCAACTGTCTACCTATGAACTACATATTCCTTCAAAAATAGTCTATCCCTATTCTCCAGTTAGCAACTCTCCCCAGGGCTTGGGCATGGAGGGCAAGTTTCCAATGTCGGAAAATCTAGGACCAGCCCACACAGCCTCAGAATGGAAGGACGTCCCTGTAGAACAGAGATGAGGAGGAATTTCATTAGCTAGAAGGTGCTGAATCAGTGGAATTCATTGCCACAAAAGGCTGTGAAGGCCAAGTCATTGGGTACATTTAAATTGCAGGTTGATAGCTTCTTGATTGGAGAGAAAACGAGAATGAGGTTGAGAGGGAAAATAAATCAGACGTGATCAAATGATAAAGACTCAGTGGGTCAAAAGACTTACTTCTGCTCCTACATCTTATGGTCTTCTGCCCTCGCCATTCACTGAGTTTATCTTCCTCGGTTTAACTTCTCAAAATCTATCAATTAGCACATGCCTGAGTTAAATTACAGTCTTTGTCTACTTTCCCAATTGACAACGGACAAACTTCTTCTCTGTCCACTTTACCACCAATTTTGGAATCATCAGTGCTATTTACAGCAGAGCTTCACACAATGTTGCCTGAAATGGAGGGCTTGAGTTATAAGGAGATACTGGATAGTCTGGGGTTGTTCTCACCATATCAAAGAATACTGAGAAGTGACCTTTCAGAGGTTTATTATCTCATGAGAGGCATAGGTGGGATAGGTAGTTACTGTCTGTCATGGCAGGGGAGTCTAAAACTAAAAGCTGAGAGGGGAGAAATTTAAAGGAGATCTGGGGAGCAAGATTTTCACACATGGTGTTTATATTGAATGAGCTGCCATAGGTGGTGGTGGAGGAAGATACAAGTTCAATGTCTCAATAGCATTTGGACAGGCACTTAGGAAAGAAATAGGGGGATATGGGACTATTGCAGGCAAATGGGATGAGCATAGAAAGACATCATGGTTGGCAAGGCTGAAAGGTCTGTTTCTGAGCTGTGTAACTCTATGTCAGTGCTGCGATGTCTCTAATGCTTACAGAGGTGATTTTCACATTTCAGATTTCCAGTATCTGCAGTTTTTGTGCTCATTTACAAGGGAATATGGCAAGCATCTCAGAGAAAATAATTTGTATGACTCTTTCAATGTACTTGATACTTGTAAACTAGCTGTTTTTGTGTTATTCACCACCAGAGGGCCACATGGACTTCAGATTCTTGGGTGATAGAACTGGACCTTTTGGTTGGTTTTTAGAACATAGAACATCAAACAGTAGAGCAGTGCAGGCTCTTCAGCCTACTATATTCTGCTGACTTTTCAACCTACTTCAAGATCAATCTAACCTTTTAATCGCACACTCCCTCCTACATAGCCCTCCATTTCCCTTTCATCATGTGCCTAAGGGTCTCCTAAATGCCCACAGTGTACCTGCCTCTACCAGCATACCCAGCAGTGTGATCTATGTACTTACCAGTCCCTGTGTAAAAAGCCTACTCTGACATCCCTCCAATTCTTTCCTCCAATCACCTTTAAGTACGTCCTCTCGTATTAGCCATTGCCGCCTGGGAAGAAAGCTTTGGCTGTCCACTACGTCCACTATGCCTTCTACCACCTTACATCTTTATTTGTGGTGCCTTTTATTTACAATTGTGTATGTCAACATTGAACACATTTGTAACGCTCTACACATTCAGACATCTGATAGCATGTTATTCACAAACACCAGGAGGATTTATCAAAAACAGCCCTTTTGCATTTGTTGATTGTATGACAGACCTGCCATATTAGGTGTTTCAACCAGATAGTTCTGTGTATTAAATGCAGTGATTAAGACACTCAATAGCAGGAAGAATCATTTCTATACCCGAGATTTTTATAGGATCCTCAAAGAATTAGAGACTTATTGACTCTACATACACTGTAAACTGGTTTTTAGTTACATTTTAATAACAAGTCTACATATGTTTGATGGACCCTAACTCTTCAGTAAAATCACTGGGCTAAGTCCAGGCAACTAGCTTGTTAGTTTGCAGGACCAATCCACAAGCCTGATAATATGAATATTATTATAAATTAACAGAAAGCTCAATCTTTTCAGTAGCTTGAATTGGAAATACTTTTATTTCCTCTCTACCTCACACAGAAATACCTTGGAGAACATAATAGAAACAGGACTAGGCTTTTCAATTCCTTACACCTGGTCTGATATTCATTAAGACCTTGGCTGATCTTTTTTCTTTTTAAATCTTTTTATTAATTTTAAACAAACATAAATGAAACATGAATACAGAGAGCTTGAGAGTACATAATTAATAGGTTAAGGTATAAATACAAATAGATGATAATCCATATATAATAACCTCCCAAACTCATAGTAATTATGAAAAATGGAGTAAATAAGAACCCCCCCCCCCCAAAAAAGAAAAAAAACCTAACCAACATGGGCCATTGCATTATGTCAAATATACACAGTAGCGTCAATAACTCCACACCTCCATCCAAATAATAAAGGATAATAAAAGTAAGGTTTAGGAAATGTCAGTTTAGCTCAGATGAAATATTGAATAAATGGTCTCCAAGTTTCTTCAAATTTAACTGAAGGGTCAAAGACAACACTTCTAATTTTTTCTAAACTCAAACAAGAAATAGTTTGAGAAAACCACTGAAATGTAGTTGGAGGATTAATTTCTTTCCAGTTCAATAGGATAGATCTTCTAGCCATTAATGTAACAAATGCAATTATCCGCCGGGCTGAGGGGGATAAACAACTATTATCCACCATTGGTAAACCGAAAATTGCAGTAATAGGATGCGGTTGCAATTTGATATTCAGAACTGTTGAAATAGTACCGAAAATATCTTTCCAATGATTTTGCAAGCAAGGGCAAGACCAAAACATGTGGGTCAATGAAGCAACTTCGGAATGACATCTGTCACAGGTTGGATTAACATAAGTATAAAATCAGCTGATCTTTTATCACAGACGCATAGTACGGTTAGAACCCAGCTCTTTCCATATACTGTACATACCAACACCCTCTGTGTAAAATGCCCCTCAAATGTACTTTAAACCTTTCACCTCTCACCTTAAACCTATAACCTCTAGTTTTAGGCTCCCACACACTGCGAAAAAGACCATGACCGTTCACCCTATCTATGTCCCTCATGATCTTATAACCCTCTATATGGTCGCCCCTCAGCCACTTTTGCTCCAGGGAATACAGTCTGAGACTATCCAGTCTCTCCTTATCACTCCAGGCCTCCAATCCATGCAACATCCTTATGAATCTTTTCTGCATCCTCCCTGTATTATGGCAATCAGAATGGCACGGACTAACCCAAGTGTGGCCTCAACAATGTTTTGTGCAGCTGTTACATGGCATCCCAACTCACATTCAACAGCATAACTAATGAAGGCAAGTATGTGATACTCCATCTTTGCCACCCTATCGCCCTGTGTTACTACCTTCTGGGAATTCTATACTTCTCTCTGCTTCACAACTCTCTGCAGCGCCCTGTCCTGTCCTGGTTTAACCTTCCAAAATGCTGCACGTTGCACTCATCTGAGGTAAATTCCTCCTACCATTCCTCCTATTTTCTCTGTTGAGCTAGATCCCACTGTAATCTTAGACAACTTTTTTTCACTATCTTCTCTCTGTCTACTGCCCCTAATGCCACTGGCGTTTAGGGAAGCAATGAAGCTCCTCCATCTCTGGCAGTGTTCAGGGCTTCCTTCATCATGTCAGTAACTTGCCTTCCACTTCTGTCAGTCATGCAAGTTCCAGCTGGAGACTCAGGAATACTGTCAGATATAGAAGAATCCTCCATTGCTGTTTCCATAACAATTTTGTTTTACTAGTCAGGGTTACTGGCCCTGAGTTAAACCCCTGAACCTGGGATTTTAAACAAGCCAGCTTGAAGAAGTCACTAAATAATTACCATCAACAAATTATTTGTAGTACCAGAGGAAACAAATCACTGGACCACTGTTACACTACCTATTGTGCTATTCCACACCCTCCCTTCATAAAGTCTGATCACCTGGCTGTGTTTCTACTCCCTGAGTATAGGCAGAGACTAAAGACTGCAGCACCAGTAGTGAAGACCAAGAAGGTATGGACAAGGGAAGCACAGGAGCACCTACAGGACTGCTTCGAATCAGTGGACTGGGCTGTATTCGTGGATTCATCTTTGAATTTGGATGGGTATGCCACAGTTGTTACCAACTTCATTAAAACCTACATGGATGAGTGTGTGCCTATAAAAACTTGCTGAATATTCCCAAACCAAAAGCCATGGATGAACCAGGAGGATCGTTGTCTGCTGAGGGCTAGATCTGTGGCATTTAAGTCTGGTGAGCCAGGCCTGTACAAGAAAATCAGGCATGACTTGCGGAGGTCTATTTCAAGAGCAAAGAAACAATTCCGAGCGAGGTCGAAGGCAACACTGGATGCACAACAACTCTGGCAGGGTTCACAGGACATTACTTCCTACAAAGTGAAACCCAATAGCATGAATGGCAGCGATGCTTCATTAACAAATAAGCTCAATGCTTTCTAGGCCTGCTTTGAAAGGAAGAATATAACTACAGCTGTGAAGATCCTTGCTGCACTCAGTGACCCTGTGATCTCTGTCTCAGAGGCTGATGTTAGGCTGTCTTTAAGGAGGGTGAACCCTCACAAGGTGACAGGCCCTGATTGTGTACCTGGTAAGGCTCTGAAAACTTGTGTCAACCAACTGGTGATTGTATTCAAGGACATTTTCAACCTCTCTCTGCTATGGTCGGAAATTCCCACCTGCTTCAAAAAGGCAACAATTATACCAGTAACTAAGAAGAGTAGTGTGAGCTGCCTTAATGAGTCGCCCAGTAGCACTCACATCTACAGTGATGAAATGCTTTGAGAGCTTGTTCATGGCTAGAATGAACTCCTGCCACTGCAATTTGTCTATTGGCACAATAGGTCTACAGCAGATTCAAACTCAATGGCTTAGATCACTTCGACAAATCAAACACCTATGTCAGGATGCTGTTTGTTGACCATAGCTCAGCGTTTAACACCATCATTCCCACAGTCCTGATCGATAAGCTACAGAACCTGGGCCTCTGTACTTTCCTCTACAATTGGATCCTCAGCTTCCTAGCCAGAAGACCAGAATATGTATGGATTGGTGATAACATCTCCTCCTCACTGATGATTAACACTGGTGCACTTTAGGGGTGTGTGCTTAGCCCACTGCTCTACTCTCTATATACCCAAGACTATGTGGCTAGGCATAGCTCAAATACCATCTATAAATTTGCTGATGATACACCCGTTGTTGGTAGAATCGCAGATGGAGATGAGAGGATGTACAGGAGTGAGACGTGCCAACTAGTGGAGTGGTGTCACAGCAACAACCTTGCACTCAATGTCAGTAAGAAGGAAGAGTTGATTGTGGACTTCAGGAAGGGTAAGACGAGGTAACATGAACCAATCCTCACAGAGGGATCAGAAGTGGAGAAAGTGAACAGTTTCAAGTTTCTGGGTGTCAAGATCTCTGAGGATCTAACCTGGTTCCAACATATTGATGCAGCTATAAAGAAGGCAAGACAGTGATTATATTTCATTAGGAGTTTTAAGAGATTTGTGTTGTCACCTAAAATATTCAAAATCTTCTATAGATGTATCGTCAAGAGCATTCTGACAGGCTGCATCACTGTCTGGTATGGGGGTGGGGGTGGCTACTGCACAGGACTGAAATAAGCTACGGAAAGTTGTAAAATTAGTCAGCTCCATCTTGGGTACTGGCCTCCAGAGTATCCAAGACATCCTCAAGGAGAGGTGCCTTAGAAAGGCAGCGTCCATTATTAAGGACCCCCATCACCCAGGGCATGCCCTCTTCTCATTGTTACCATCAGGTAGGAGGTGAAGAAGCCTGAAGGAACACTCTCAGCGATTCAGAAACAGCTTCTTCCCCTCTGCCATCCAATTTCTATATGGACATTGAACCCATGAATACTACCTCACATTTTATAATATATATTAATGTTTTTGCACTATTTTTAATCTACTTAATATACATATATATACTACTGTAATTGACTTACTTATTTTTTTCTTTCTATACTATCATGTTTTGCATCATACTGCTGTTGCTAAGTTAACAAATTTCACAGACATGATGGTGATAATAATCCTGATTCTGATTCTGATTAACACACACAAAATGTTAGAGAAACTCAGCAGGCCAGGCAGTATCTATGGTAAAAAGTACAGTCGACGCTTCAGGCTGAAGCCCTTCGGCAGGATTCTGATTAGTCTGGCCTCTACCCTTTGATATTTCTGGCATGGGCAACCTTAGCAAGAGCTAAAGTACAAAGCCCTGACTCTACCAACATACCTCTCCAGGTCATTGAGGCATGCAAGCCTCCAAACCTCCTTGGAGGTTTTCACTGTCCACAACACCACAATCTTTGTGTCATGTGCAAATTTACTCAGCATGCCAACTACACTCTCATTAAAATTGTTAATATACATGACAAACAACAGGGGATCCCACAGTGATCCCTGTGTCACACCATTGGTCACAGCTTGAACCTCAGGACCAGCCCTCCACTACTTCACTCTGCCTCTTACCATAAAACCAATTTTCTATCCAATTGGCCAGCTCACCCTGGATCCTATGAAACCTAACCACTCAGACTGGATTTGATTTATTGTTGTCACATGTACTGAGATACAGTGAAAAACTTGAGCAACACACAAAATATGATGGAGGTGTATCAACTCAAAACATCAGCTGTTTATTCCCTTCCATTGGTGCTGCCTGACTTGCTGAGTTTGTCCGGCATTTTGTGTGCATAGATCAAGGTTTCCAGCATCTGCAGAAACTCTTGTGTTTATAGTGAAAAGCTTGTCTTGCATACTGATCATACAGCGCAGATCATTTACACAGTGCATTGAGAGAGAACAAATTAAAACAGTAACAGAATGCAGAATAAAGTGTATCAGGCACAGAGACAGTGCAGTGCTAGTTAACGATAAGGAGAAACATCATAACAATCTCCCTAAATACCCTTATAGGATCTTCTAGGATTCTCCAAAACCTTATTTCATAGGGAAATCTCATGATCTTTTTTTTACCCTACTAGTTTCTTTTTTAAATATTCTCCTACATTCCTAATACTCTTCAAGGCAATTGCTTCATACTGGCTGCTTATATCAGACACACCTCCTTCTTCTTCCAGACCGAAGTCTCAATATCTAACCTTATCTACAAGTTTATAGCTGATACCACTCTCGTAGTCTGTATCTTAGACAATGACGATTCAGAGTACAGGACGACGTAGAGAGCCTAGTGAACCTTACCTGCCAGAAACATCCCACACCCTCGTTTCAAACTCCTGATTTCTCTGTTATGAGTGTTCCTAATCTATTTTATAGCCATCAAGGGGTTTGCTTGATCCATAACTCCTAATCCCAATGTATACTTCCTTATGTTTCTTTACTAGATCCTCAATATCTCTCAAGAGCCAAGATTCCCAAATCTTGCAGGTTTACCTTTCACCCTACCAGGAACATGCTGCTCCTGGACACTTGGCATATGAAATACCAAGCCTGCCACTTGCCACTTGTTACTTTCCCTTCGAACAGGCTCACCCGATCAAACTCTTCTAGATTGAGTCTAATTCCTCCTAAA
Organism: Hemitrygon akajei; assembly: GCF_048418815.1. Classification (NCBI taxonomy): domain Eukaryota; kingdom Metazoa; phylum Chordata; class Chondrichthyes; order Myliobatiformes; family Dasyatidae; genus Hemitrygon; species Hemitrygon akajei. The sequence continues at coordinate 108,981,764 of NC_133124.1, read as the reverse complement.
TTAGCCCTGTTCCTGTTCGGTACCCTAACCTGTGGACCTGCCCTATCCTTTTCCATCACAACCTTCAAAATAATTGAAATATGATCACTGGAGCCAATGCCCTTCCTGACTGCCACTTCAATCCCGTCAGTTCCATGCCCTGCCTAATTCCCTGATGCCCTTCCTGGAGCCAATGCCCTTCTTGACTGCCACTTCAGTCCCATCAGTTCCATGCCTGCCTAATTCCCTGATGTTTTCACTGACTACTATTTGTTGTTCAGTCATTAAGTTGGGTCCAACACTTTGTGACCTCATGGACTCCTTCTTGTTGGAAACTATCTCTCTAAGATCCCCCAAGGTCACACGCATTGTCTGAGTAATATTATCTATCCACTGTAGCCTCTGTCATTCCTCTCCTTTTACCTTCTGTTTTACCTAACATCAGAGTCTTCTCCAAGGAATCCTGTTTTCTCATGATGTGGCCAAAATATTTGAGCTTTTGTCTCATAATCAAGCCTCCTAGTGAGCAGTCTAGCTGTATTTCTTCAAGTATTAACTTGTTGGATCTTCTTGCTGTTCGACGAACTCTTAACACTTTCTACTTTCAACTACTATGCTGTAATTATAATGAGATAGGAAAAAGAGTTCTACAGAGAGAGAAACATGCACAGGTTTCTTGTGACCAGTGATCCCCAGTGCAAATTTTCTGGCACAATTAGTTTTCTCTCCCTTTAACTCTAGATTCAATAAAGCACCAAAGAGTTAAATAAAACAGTCCTGCACTGGTTCTCCAAAGGGAAATGGTGGCGTACTGGTAATAATTACTGGACTAATAACCCAAAGACAGACATTCATGCCCCAGCTTTGAAATTCAACTAAGTAAATAACTAAATGACATAAACAAGACTGTTGGAGAAAACTAGATTCTTGTAAATCAGGAGTTTCCAACTTTTTTTATGCCATGGGCCAATACCATTAAGTAAGGGGTCTGTGAACCCCAGGTGACGAAGCCCTGCTGTAGATAAAATATCTGGTTTACTCATCTTCTTTAGGGAAAATAAATCTGCTGTTCTTACCCACTCTATACGTGACACTAAACTCACAACAATGTAATTGACAACTCCAGGACAGTCATTCATTCAAGCAGAATGTAAATTAAACTGGATGAACAGCTCACCATCAGCCAATGAACTAAATTAACACATTACAGAATTGCATCCTAGTTTATTGACCTTGCGAAGTTCTCATGATCATTTGAGGGAGAAATGTCATACCAACAAATCAAACACTAGCCAAACAAAGACTGATTCCCCTCCTCCCCTGCCCCACTCTCAGCTTTCCACAGGGGTTACTTTCTCTGTGAATACCTTGTCCATCTGTCACTCCCCACTGACCTCCCTCCTGGCACTTAACTCTGCAAGCTGGCAAGTGCTACACCTGCCTCTTCACCTCTTCCCTCACTACCATTCAGAGTCTCAAACAGCTTGTCTAGGTGAGGCAACACCTCCCTCAAGTCTGTCAGTGTCATCTACTCCATCTAGTGCTCACGGTGTAGCCTCCTCTGCTTCAGTGAGACTCAATGTAAATTAGGGGACCACTTTGTTGAGCAGTTTTGCTCCACCCGCAACAGGCACTACCCGTTTTGATTCTCCTTCTCATTCCCTTTCCAACATGTTGGACTATGGTCTCCTCTACTGTCATGAAAAGGCCAGTCTCAGGTTGGAGGAACAACACATCCTGTTCTATCTGGGTAGCCTCCAACCTGGTGGCATGAACATTGATTTCTCTGATTTTCAGTAATTTCTTCCTCCTCCCCCTTCTTCCTTTTTCCATTCCCTGTTCTAGCTCCACTGTTACCCCTTCTCTTCTCCTCACCTGCCTATCATCTCCTTATGGTGCTCTCCTCCTTCCCTATCTTCCATGGTCCACTCACCTCTCCAATTAGATTCCTCCTCCTTCAGTCTTTTACCTTTTCCACCAATCATCTCCAAGCTTAATATTTCATCACCTTTCTCCCACACACCCACTTTCTCCCACACTTGTCTTCACCTATCACATGCCAGCTTTTACCCCTCTCCATCACTCCCCTCCCCACCCACCTTATTATTTTGGCTATTTCCTCCACCTTTTCTGGTTCTGATGAAGAGTCTCGGGTTGTAATGTCCGCCGTTTATTCCTCACCACGGATGGTGCCTGACCTGCTGAGTTCCTCCAGCATTTTGTGTGTGTCACTCTGGATTTCCAGCATTTGCAGAATCTCGTGTTAAAGGATGCATTCTGGACTCATCGAATGTGAACCCAAAGGATGCACAGTACAAGTGGTAGCAGGAGATCACCCTGGGAGTCTTGAACACCCCAAGGTTTCCACACCACCGTTGATAAATTGCTGTGACTTGCACCCCATTCTGATAGCCCTCATTTGCTCTCACTTTCCCAACCTAATTGGACCCTATCCCTGCTTTCTCCAACTGGTGTAGCCCCAACCTCCAGTTCAATAGCCCAGAACATTGTTCCATCTTTACCAAATGCCTCCCTGTCATGCCCATTCTGACAGTTCCCTCTAGCTATTCGTATTTTCATTACTTAACAATTTGCTGATATGTTTAAGGTGTGGTAGATCCTCAGAAAAATTAGCCTACTTCCAGTCATGTTACTGGAATAAATTTACATGATATGGATTTACTGTTAAACTTACTGCAGCCCTTAAGCATAGAATGAATCTATCCTTGAAACCTCCAAGTCTTGGATGCATTTTGCTGTATATAATTTGTCCAGACGTGCTTATTCCAATGTCTGAGCATTCTAAGTCCTTACATTCCTCTTTCAATTTGTTAACTGGGAATCTGCTCCTCCAGTACCAGCAAGTTTCTATGCAGGAATCACTGTGTTCCTGATGTCAGGTTATTCTTTTCAAATAAAGCTGTCTGTGGATTGACTGATTGCCACAAAATACCTCACTGGTTATAAATCTCGTGCTGTTTGCAGCTGTAGCTGAGATTGACATACTCATCATCACAAAGCCAGCTTCATTTCGAAAAGGAAAACATATTTTGCTCCAAGCACTGTTGCTATAAATCATGCACCGTTTTGTTTTTCAATCACACTAGGTAATTGCTGTACATAATATGTATTGGTTGAAAGTTGTTTACATCTGTCCAGAGGAGATCCAAATAAAAGTGTATTCACTCATTAAACCAGCACTGGATTTATAATTAATTTACTAACTTGTGTGTTTCTTGCCCTGCAACTAAAATATACATCAATTTCAACAGAATTTAACAGAGAACAATTGAATTAGTCTTCTGGAAAAACAATTCCACATAGTTTCCCCATGATTTTGTTTATTTTTGCTAACATCCATTTCCCACATCCTCCTAGTACTCTCAAAATTAACACCTTCCTACTGTTATATCCAAACATGATTATGGACCGACTATTAACAGCCATTCAGCTTTTCTAAGGAATCTGTAGCCAGACCCAAGATCAGAACTTATCACTAAGTTGTTATTTTATGCTTAACATTACAGTGGTCTGAATGGAATGTCAAGGTCTGCCAAGTGGCTGCAAGGAATATGAATGGGCCTCATCCTGGAGTTACCAATCACCTGTGAAGAAGCAGATTTAGTCCCAGTGCTACTGACAGACCTGTAGGTGTGCTTGAGTTGTCAATTTGATAGAAGTGCATTATGTGAACTGCCTGTTGTACCACTGCTGGTGGGTAGTAGTTATTCAATTCTACATCTCAGGGCAATTATACAGCAAAGTACAAATGAATATTGCAAAATTCTACCATTGTCTGATAACAAGAGTCATTCACGTTTGTTTTAGACGTGATTCCCCAAGTGCATGGTGGTCGCAGAGTAACCAATTAGATTAAAGGCAGGTATCCACACACTATTATGGGCCTCTGTTCCAAGGTGTTTGGAAAAGTTACAGACCGCCACAGTAATGGTGACAGCAGAGTTTATAACTAGTACTCTAGTAATATTCAGAGTATATGTTTAAGATCCAAGATTGTTTGTTTAATGTCATTTCCCATACACACATGTAAAGGTGAACAAAATATTTGTTACTCTGCAACAAAAAAACACAAAAGATAAAGAACACAATAATAATAACACTATAAGTACATTAAGATAGCTTATATACATATAGTAGCTTGATTGTACGTCCATAAAGTGACACTAGGCTATACGCAATGTGACTAACAGGAAATTATAAAGTAGCGGTGGAGTTAGTGAGTGGAGATGTTGATCAGCCTTACTGCTTGGGAAAAGTACCTGTCTTTGAGTCTGGTGGCCCTAGTGTGGATGTTATGCAGCTTCCCCTCTGATGTGAGTGGGGTAAACAGGTGAGTGGGATCCTTCATGATGTTGTTGGCCCTTTTCCGGCACTTTTCTGTGTACATGTCCTTGATGGTAGGTGATGCTTTGGCCAGTTCTGACTGCCCGTTGTAGAGCCTTCCTGTTCGCCACAGTGCAGTTTCCGTATCAAGCAGTGATGCAGCTTGTCAGGATGGTCTCTACTGCACATCTGCAGAATGCTGTTAGAATGGATGGGCAAACTCCAGCTCTCTTCACCCACCTCAGACTGACTTTGTAGGATGCATCCTGGAACTATGAGAGGTTGTTTAGCGATGTGCACTCCTAGGAGTTTTAAATTGCTTGCAGTTTCCAATGCTGTGCCGCTGATGCTTGGGGAGAGGGAGGGTGATGTGGGTTCTCCTGAAGTCGATAACATCTTCTTTGTTTTGTTGACATTAAGGAAGAAATTATTTGCCTGACAATCAGGCGTTGAGCTCTTCCACCTGCTCTCTGTAGGCCGCCTCATCGTGGTTGGTGATGAGCCCCACCACTGTGGTGTCATCGGCAAACTGGATTGCTCAGGTGTCTGACTGCACAGTCATGTGTGAGCAGAGTATACAGCAATGGGCTCAGCACACATCCTTGGGAGTGCCCGTGTTGAGGGTAACGGAGAGGGAGGAGTGGCTATGGTATCTGCTAAGAGTATACAAAGTGTCAGGAGGCGCTTAAAAAGGAAAACTAAGAAAGCAAAGAGAGGTCACAAAATATCAATGGCGGACAGAACTAAGATAGACCTGAAGGTGTATTATAAGAATTAAGAATAAAAGAATAACCCAGGGAGAAAATAGGGCTAATTTGAGACCACAGGGGCAAATGGTGTGTGGAGCCAGAATGTATAGATCAGGTCCTGAATGAAATTTCTCATTGATATTCACAGAGGAAGTGGGGAATTCAGTGAATGGGTAAGAGAAAGTTGAATGCAGAAATCAATAAATAAAGAGGAGTTACTTAATGCCTTGGAAGCTTAAAGGTGGGTAAATTCTCAGGACCAAATTCTCAGAAAATGGCTGGAGAAGAGACTCTGGCTGAGATTTTTAAATCCTCCTGGCCACAGATCAGGTATCAGATAACAGGAAGACCTCAAATTGGTCCTCCTTTTCAAGAAAGGCAGCTGAGAAAAGCCTATTATTTATAGATATCTGATCCTAAGATCAACAGTTGGGACGTTATAAGAAAATCTTCTGAGGAGCAAGAATAATAATCACTTCGACAAGCAAAGAGTGGTCAATTATGGATAACTCTGAACATCCTCTACATAGCACCATCCAGAGACAGAGAAGCAGATTCAGCGACAGGTTACTATCGATACAATGCTCCTCAGACAGGATGAAGAGGTCAATACTCCCCAATGCCATTAGGCTTTACAATTCTACCGCCAGGACTTAAGAACTTTTTAAAAGCTATTATTAATGCTTTTTGAGATAGTGATTTAGATGCATATCATATTTTTTACTGAGTTAAGTATTGTATGTAATTAGTTTTGCTACAACAAGTGTATGGGACATTGGAAAAAAAGTTGAATTTCCCCATGGGGATGAATAAAGTATCTATCTATCTATCTATCTATCTAAAGGAGCCTGCATGGCTTTTCAGGGGCAGGTCCTGTCTCACCAACCTGACTAAATTTTTTGAAGAGGTAACAAAGTGTGTTAGTGAGGTAGTAGAAACCAGATAACTATTTTCTGTCCTTTGGAGCCATGTATCTATTTTCTGTCTACTGTATATTGTGGTGCGTTTATAATGGTAATCTGTCACGTGGGTTGGGCGCGATAGAAACAAATTAGTATAATGACGTATTCTCGCTTTGTTTAGTCTAATGCAGAGGAAGTGAGCTACCGGGAATAATATTTTTGTTGACCGCTAATTACACCAACTAGATTGCTAATTATGCTTAATATCACTTAGTAAAATCGCTAATATTGCTATTAATAATATCGCTAATTATTGCGCTGATTCGAACGCTAAGATTGCCATATCGCTAATTTAGTTTCGTTATTTTTTTTATCGCTATAAGAACGTTCGTCTTTGCTGGTTTTGTAATAAAGGATCAAACATACCTTTTTCGGTTTGGAAGCGCGTCATACAATGTCGATTACCCTGGCTTAGTCTCTCAGTAGTTTTGGTTTGTTTTCAAGTAACCGCTACAGTATACATGTTTTACATGAACTTCACTAAAGCTTGTGACAAGGTGCTACATCGGGGACTAGCTCAAAAGTTGGGACCCATGGATAATTGGCAAATTAGATCCAGAATCGACTTGGCACATGGAGACAGAAGGTGTTGTTTGTTTCCGTGATTGAATGCATCTGACTGCTGGTTCTCGGGAGTTGTTGCAATAAATCCGAATGCTTGAGTGTCTGATGTGGGAGGCATGATCAAGTTTGCTGGTGGTATTGTTCTTGCACTATGACTCCACGGCTCCTGGGACACAAAAATTATTCCAATCTCTTTAAATAATTAATCATTGAAATAATTAAGCCAATAATGACATTTACAACATTTCATTTCCTTCTCCCCACTGACAACCCCCCCCCCCCCACTACACACACAATCAAACCTGGCTCAGCTGTCTATTTTTCCCCTTTCTTTTTCTACATATCAACCTTTGTCTGAAAACAGCCTCACCTCCCCTCTTCTCCAGCAATTTGCTTTCTTTTTGCTTCAGGTTCCAGGATTTGGATTTTTTTTGTTAGCAAACTACAATAGTGGTGTGCTACAGATGTCACTACTGGAGCCTCCACTATTTACAGTTCCTATTAATTCTTATTAATCATTTAACTTCGAGTGAATGCTATACAGAGGGATCTGGGCAACCTCCAACATAAAACACAGTTAAAAAATAGATTCAACTAGTAATTGGTCTTCATTGCAAATAGGATATAATATAAAAGTAGGAACCTCTTGCTACAACTATGGTTTGGAATGGATATCAGTGAGATCACATTGTATAAATACATACACTCAGTTGCCACTCGGGTACCTCCTGGCCACTGACTGTATGTTTGTGACCTCCTGCTGCTGTAGCCCATCCAGTTCAATGTTCACTGTGTTGTGTGTTCGGAGCTGCTCTTCTGCACAACACTGTTGTAACGTGTGGTTATTTGAGTTACCTTCCTGTCAGTTTGAACCATTCTCCTCTGACCTCTCTCATTAACAAGTGTTTTCACCCACAGACCTGCCGCTCACCGGATGTTTTTGTTTTCTGCACCACTCTGTAAATTCTACTGTTGTGTGTGAAAATCCTCGGAAATCAGCAGATTCTGAGATACTTAATTCACCCTATCTGGCACCAACAATCATCCATGGTCAAAGTCACTTAGGTCACATTTCTTCCCCATTCTGATATTTGGTCTGAACAACAGCTGAACATCATGACGATGTCTGCACTACTGTCTCTATACCCATGACTGTGTGGCTAAACAAAGCTCAAATACCATCTATATATTTGCTGAGGATACAACTATTGTTGGTAGAATATCAGATGGAGATGAGAGGGCGTATAGGAGCGAGATATGTCAACTAGTGGAGTGGTGTCACAGCAACAACCTTGCACTCAATGTCAGTAAGACAAAAGAGCTGTGTTACGAACCCCGTAACTGGGTCACTTACCAGCAAAGATAGAGAGGTCCGTTGAAGTCTGATGGTACTATTTTTAACAGTATTTATTGGTAAAAATACACAAAAATAATATCAATGCAAACATACAGATAATATAAGTTGTCAATACTAAATCTAAAAGTGCGGGTATAATAATAATCAATAAGAAATAAGCTCTATCGTTGTTTAGGGGATAATGTATTGTCCGATGGAAATATAAAAGTCACTCAGTTCATGCAGGCTTCAGCCTTTGGTTGGAGTCAAGAGAGAGATTTTAGAAACTTGCCAGCTTTTCCTTTTTATGATGTCGATCCTTCGAAATTTCGTTGGTGGCCTCTTCTTTAGCTAAGCCGTTTTTCCGTGGCGAGCCCGCCAATTCCCAGGTGAGGGAAAAGGACGCACGCGAGCCCCACTGGCTGTCGCTATTAAACGCTGTCACGGGATTTCTAGCGTTTCTCCTGGTGCGTCTAAAGGGGTTGTTCCCCAGACCCTCTTTTATCCTTACTCACGGGGTCTCAGATGTCAATCAGGTTGGGATGAAGCAATCCCTCAACCAGCCCACTCTGGTCATTCCCTGAGGGCTTCAATGAATAGTACAGTACTCAATACACAATTCCGTCTCCAAGAGACAATGGCCGTTATCAATGGTTCCGCCTTTCTGGGGCCAGGACACATTCCAAAACCTGTGTATTCTGGACGTCTCTCTCTCATTTCCTGGGTCCCAGACCCGAATTATTAGCGATCTTGCGATTCTCGAAAAGGAGGGGGCTACTTTGTACCCTTCGGCCCCTCAGAGTTGTGGCACATTCGTAACAGCTGATTGTGGACTTAAGGAAGGGTAAGACAAAGGAATACATACCAATCCTCATAGAGGGATCAGAAATGGAGAGAGTGAGCAGCTTCAAGTTCTTCAAGATCTTGGGATCCCTGGTTCCAACATATCGATGCAACTATAAAGAAGGCAAGACAGCGATTATACTTCATTAGGAGATTGAAGAGATTTGGTATGTCAACAAAAGCTCTCAAAAACTTCTATAGTTGTACTGTGAAGAGCATTCTGACAGGCTGCATCACTGTTTGGTAAGGTGGGGGTGGGGGCTACTACACAGGACCAAAAGAAGCTGCAGAGGGTTGTAAATTTAGTCAGCTCCATGTTGGGTACTAGCCTTCAAGGTACTCAGGACATCTTTAGGGAGCGGTGTCTCAGAAAGGCAGCGTCCATTATTATGGACCTCCAGCACCCAGGGCATGCCCTTTTCTCACTGTTACCATCAGGTGGGAGGTACAGCAGCCTGAAGGCACACACTCAGCGATTCAGGAACAGCTTCTTCCCCTCTGCCATCGAATTTTTAAATGGACATTGAACCCATGAACACTACCTCACTTTTTTTCATATATATTTCTGTTTTTGCACAATTTTTAATCTATTCAATATACATATACTGTATTTATTTCTTCTATATTATATATTGCATTGAACTGCTGCTGCTAAGTTAACAAATTTCATGACACATGCCATTGATAATAAATCTGATTCTGATATATGTGTTAACGAGCAGGGGTACAAGTGTACCTAATAAGCCTTATATGTAGCTGAGTGTATAGTATTGAGACAGCAGATGCTAGCCCTGATGCAGGGTTTTGACCGAAAATATTGACAAAAACTGTCCTCCCACAGATGCTCCTCGACCGGTTGAGTTCTTCCAGCAAATTGTTTGCTGATATAGTTTTGGTCTCCTTTAGTTAGAGAGGGATATACTTGCAGAGGAGGAGGATAGATGCCTAGGATTAAAAGGTTGTCTTGGATAAGTAACAGGTTAAGCCTATGCTCACTGTATCTAATGGATACAGTTAAGATTCTAGGGACTTAACATGTCTATATTAAGAAGATATTTTCCTTCAGAGGAGAATTATGGACTAAGAGGAATAATTTCAGAATAAGTGGTAACTCATTTCAAATGGTGATGAGGAGGAATTACTTCCGTCAAGCAACAGAGACACAACAAAAAAAAAGAAGAAACACCATATCTGGGCCCTGGAGGATACCCATGGTCAAACTATAGACCATTTGTAGAAAATGAGAGGCGTCAAATGAGAAGTGGTTCAAGGTGAAAACAAGTTCAGCCAGGTGTGTTGGTGGAGGAGAAATGGTAGATTTTGGGCTTTAAATTCTACTTGATGGGGGATGGTGGTACATAAAGACTGGACATTGACAGTAAAGAGGAGGAAGTGGGGGTCAGGTCAATGAATCACACACACCTCCTCCAATCTCATCTGCTGCATTTGGTGCCCTGGATGGGGAGACCCAAGCGTGATTGTTAAAGATTGACAGACAATTAGAACAGAAAAAAATAAAGTGGAGGGATAACTAACACATTTATGATTTTTAAAATTTATTTTACCAGCTATGGTTGAAGTTTTCATTAGTTTTTATTACATATTTTTATTTGATTTTGACTCCATGGTCATCCTTTCTGGGGATCAGTGGCTCCAATAATCATCACATGTTATTGTTGTTGTTGTTCGTCCTTGCGAGTCGAAGATGACCACGACTTCTGTCAGGCGGAGGGTTTGTGACTGTGGGTCCGGAGGTGACTGATGAGGCCAGTCCGGGCCCTGAAAGCTCGCCCACATGTGGGACACATGAGGGTAGGTGCTGCAGTGGAAGTGGAGGTAGCTCGAGTCTTGCGCGTGGCACGTTTCCTCTGAGCCTCTGCGGTGCGTCTGATTTCTGCTCCTTTAGTGGTCCTGCTCCACCAGGTTGGGCGGTCCAGAGCAAGCGATTCCCAGCTACTGGGATTGATGTTGAGGTCTTTGAGGGACACTTTGAGGCAGTCTTTGAAACGTTTCTTCTGCCCTCCAACTGAGCGCTTTCCCTGGCTCAGCTCTCCATACAGCAGCTGTTTTGGTAGTCGACTGTCAGATATCCTGACGACATGGCCAGCCCATCTGGCTTGGGCTTTCTGTAGGAGGGTATACACGCTGTGGGTGCTAGCCCGCTCCGGGACCTCCGTGTCTGGGACTTTGTCCTGCCATCGTACGTGGAGAAGTCTGCGGAGGCAGCTCAAGTGGAAGTGGTTGAGCTGTTTAACGTGTCTGCTGTAGACAGTCCAGGTCTCGCTGGCATAGAGGAGGGTGGTGAGAACCACTGCTCGGTAGACCTTCAGCTTGGTGGTAAGGCTGAGTCCTCTCCGCTCCCATACATTCTCACGGAGTCTCCCAAAGGTGGCACTGGCTTTGGCAATTCTGTTGCTGATCTCTGCATCTATGTTCACCGCTCGTGATAGAGTACTGCCCAGATAAGTAAAGCTGTCGACTGCCAGTAGCTTCTGCCCCTTTACTGTGATGTGTGGTTCCTGGTAGGGCTTTCCGGGTGCGGACTGGTACATAACTTCGGTCTTTTTGGTGCTGATTGTAAGTCCAAAATTTTCACAGGCTCGTGAGAAGTAGTCCATTTCACGCTGCATCTTCTGCTCTGTGCTGGCATTGAGGGCGCAATCATCAGCGAATAAGAGGTCTCTGACGACAGTCTCCTTTACCTTTGTAACAGCCTGTAGACGCCGGAGGCTGAATAGCCCACCGCCAGTCCTGTATCTGACGCGTATACCATCCTGACAATCGCGGAAGGCGTCATTCAGCATAGCAGAGAAGACCATGCTAAAAAGTGTAGGGGCGAGAACGCATCCTTGCTTCACACCGTCACTGGGAAGGCTTCTGACTCGTCACCATCATCCAAAAACCTGCCCTAGCAGGTTCATCACGATTGTTCGGCAGTTCCACGATGGCATGATGGTGAAAGTTTTGGATGATGGTGACGAGTCAGAAGCGAATCATCACATATATAGCCTGTGATTATATCATTATATACTATATAACCTCTCAGTACAGTGATGAAGAATTATGAATGAGGGAAAAATTGACAGCAGTGCTTGTGACCATGACCATTTTAACGACCATTAATCATGACCATTTTAATGGTAAATAGAGGAAAACAGTCACATTAACAGATGATTAGTGGAAGTATTTATGATATGGAATTCAATATCTGCAGGGGCTCTGGAAATGGAGTTCACCAGGATTTGCAAAAAGAAACTGGATAGACAATTTAGGGAAAATAATTGTGGGGTAATGGGAGAATGATAATGATGAGATATTCTACAAGGAGCTGACACAGGCTCCATGCTGTGAATTACCTTCTTGCTTTCTGTAACAGTTTAGTGAACAGCATGGTAGCAGAGTAATGAGCACGTTGCCTTACAGCACCAGTGACCAGGCTCGATTCCCACCACTGTCTGTAAGGAGTTTGTACACTCTCCCTGTGACCTGCGTGGGTTTCCTCCTGGTGCTCAGGTTTCCTCCCACATTCCAAAGACATACAGGTTAGTTGGTCACACGGGAGTAATTGGGCAGCACAGGGTTGCTGGACACAAGGGCCTATTACCGTGCTGTATCTCTAAATAAAATAAAAAATAAAGGTTCTCTCATTCCACCCATATCTTGATTAAAATGACATTCAGCCTTTAAGTTTCAAAATTCAATTTATAAATTCATAAATTTATAAATTCAATTGACAAGCTGTCAAAATGCATTACTAAATGCAAAAGCTATTTTAAAACTCTTACAAACCTAGACTCTGGTTATGGTGGTGCAGGTGCACTAGGCACTAGCTGCAATATCTTTATCAATGTGGGATTGTATGTTGTTGATCAGGCATCACAACCCATTAGACAGTGGTCAGGTAACATGTTCCAATAAAAATATCAAAGCCCCATGTTATGAATATGAAATAATTAAGTTTAGTACATCTGCAGTGCCAGTCAGAGTTTGCAGTTTCTGTGAGGTGGTAACCAGGACGACATGTTACACATTCAGAGTAAATCACATCACTTAACTTACTAACAGGTAACTAATACATCGTAATGTTAGTTCCTATCCCTCCTTTTTAAGATCTTTTCTCAAAAGAGAGCTGTTCAAGCATTCATATTTCTGAATTTGCTACTTCTGCAGTCAGCGTAGGCTCAATGTGAATCCTTTGTTAATTACAATGTGTAAGTTCCTTTCTTATAAATGTGTTTAGAAATGCAAGTTGTTTTACAGGCAGAAGGACAGAGAAAGATTTTGTGTTTTTTCCCCATTATTTTTTCCTTTGGAAATTGTTTAGTTCCATTGTTTTTTCTTTATTTTAATGCCATTTTGGCTGAGATTAAAATGGCTACAAGATTAACCACAGTAATTAGACTTCTCTGCCCCATACCCAGCTGAATACACGATGAGTGGATTTTATATATTCTCTTCTATTTTTACTAAATTAATAATATTCAAGTTGTCCTTTTATTAAAAAGAAGTATCAACCAAAGGCCATCCTGCATTGTTCAAGGGAGGTTTTCAACCTTTATCAAATTGTGAATCCTTGTAGAAAAACAATTCAAACAATTCCCATTCATCTGGGTGAGGAAGCTGGGCTGCATTTCAGAGATTCCTAACATCAGAATCTACCAAGGATTTGGTAACTTTTGATATGCCTGTTCCCTAGTGCTTTAAGTAGCTACTAGTCATGTTGCTATGATGAATAATAGTAATGGAACTGATCAGCTTAATCCTTTGACTTCACATGCCCTGAAACATGGGATTTTAAAAAAAGATACTTAAAAGTTAGCAGGAGAAATGGTCCTTCTTTTCTACAGTCTACCAGAGCAGGTAGCTGCTCCCTTTGCTTTTTATTTTCCTTATCTTCTCTCAATCCTTCTTCCCAATCCCAGTGTTAATACTTTTTTTCAACATCTCTCTCTACCCCATCATTTGAACATTGCCTCTCCACTTCCCCTTTCTGTTTATGTTTCTCATCTCTAGTCAAGATCCTTAAGAAACCTTTCACAATCAGCACCAAGGAACACAGGTACTGGCAGATTGTTTGCATTACAGGATATTTCTCCTAAAACCATGTATGTGTGGCATCCATTAGTCTCGTGAGACCATGGATCTGCGCCTGGAAAGGCTTCTCCAGGGCGCAGGCCTGGGCAAGGTTGTATGGAAGACCAGCAGTTGCCCATGCAGCAAGTCTCCCCTCTCCACGACACCGATGTTGTCCAAGGGAAGGGCAAGGGCCGATACAGCTTGGCACCAGTGCCATCGCAGGAGTTGCCAGAGTGAGGTTGAAGACAACATCGGACTGCCTTAGGGACTCCAGCTCCGGATTTGTCCTCAGGGTTTACTCCCAAAGCCTTTCCCATGAGTGGGTATGGCCACAAGGCAGCGGAGGTTTGAAATCAGAGTTTTCCCTCTCTTAGATGGACTGCCTTCCCAGGCTGATGAGCTCCATCTACCCGAGTAAAACCATAGTACATTCATAATACACTTTTGAGATGTTATATACTGTAGTATATTAAATCTTTTAATGAGCTGGTAAGTTTAAAGGGAGCACAGCCTCATGAGTTTACAGATAATGTAGGAACCAGGGCTGCAGTGAATTAAAGGAAATGTTTGAATTGAGCTCCAATAAGTTTTAAAAAGCACTGGATGTTAGGGGCCCAGTAAACTTAAATGTAACACAGGAAAAAGAACCTGTTGAGCCAGATGCCAAACCATTGGCATTTCCAAACAGTCTGAAAGTGAATTTTCATTGAAATGTATCAAATTTTTTATTCAGACATAACTTGTCTACAGATGGTCTCTTTCGATACTGCTAGGAACACCTGTCTGATAACCACATATTAGGTTTGGGCAAATACAGACAAAATAGATGAATTCAAGTTGAACTGAGAATGACTGCCTTGAAATCAAGGAGCATAACTGACATCAATGGCAAGCAGGGACAAAGTTCTCTACTAGAAAGTCATATAAGCAGAGAGGGGAAAATAAGGTTTTGTTTGTTAAAGTCAAGTTTACCATCCCCAGGATATCCTTATGATATGCATCACAACAGTAGCCAAAGCTAAATCATATTTGTTGTTTCAACAGTTCATTTTCGTGATAAGCATCAATTTTTCCAGCTGACCTCAGTGTTAAGTTCCATTCATAACTCCTCAGATACAGCAAAACTTGGAAAACATTCAAGCTCGAATTTATTTACTGGCAACGTTCATGCCACAGAAGTACCAATTAAAGACAATCTGGAGATTATATAGACAATACTTCACCTCCTAACTTGATAAAGTCATTCTGCTGTTTAGAAGTCACAGATCAATATTGCTGAATACTGCCCACTTGGCTAGTTGAGTGCAATGCCAAGATCACAAAAGGAGCTCAGCATCATCCAGAAATAAGAGAATGCATCCACCTGGATCAGAGATCCATGCTAGACTGGAAGTTGAGGCCCAAAGCACTCCAAGGCAAACAATCCCAGAGGTTGGGTCAGTCAAGGCCTGAAGGTCAAACCCATAAAAGATGAGACCTGGGGTTGAAGCCTGAAGGTTAAACCTGTCATCAGTGAACCCTTGGATTGATATCCAGAGGTTGCTCAAGTCTGGAGGGCAAAGCTGAAGGTTGAAGTCCAGAGCTCAGTGAGTCTGGATGTAGAAAGCCCAAAAGGTCAAAGACCAAAGTTGATGAGTCCAGAGGTAGAAGTCCGAAAGTTGAGCCTGCATATCTGGACCAATGACTGGAAGTTGGAGGATGGAGTATTGGGGGGGGGGGGGGGGGGGGGGTGGGTGTGTGTGTGTGTGTGTGTGTGTGTGTGTGTGTGTGTGTGTGTGTGTGTGTGTGTGTGTGTGTGTGTGTGTGTGTGTGTGTGTGTGTGTGTGTGTGTGTGTGTGTGTTTTTCCAATGTGTGGCGACATTTACGGGCTGCCTCCTGCACATCCTTGGGTGTGTTGGTGTTAACATAAATCACACATTTTACCTTATGTTTCGACATACGTGATGAATAAATCTGAATATGAATCTAAATCTTCCCCTAGCTGAGCGAGTTTCCATTAAATATATTAATTTCACTTAAGACTCAGGAATTATACACAATGCTTCCCCGTTAAGCAGTGGCTTGCCAGTCTGATTCAGTAATTGTGAAGTAAATTTTTAAAAATGCTGGAAATAGTCAGTGAGTCAGGCAGCATCTATGAAGAAGGAAATAAATTTGGCATTTAAGGTTGATGGTGTTTAATCAGAATTTGGAAAATTTGGAAGGGCAACATTTTAAAAGTATCAGTGGAATATCTGTAGTACGGAAGAGAATAAGATGGATGACATGGATAGATGTCAAATGAGAGAGGGCAGTAAAAGGTTGTTATAGAAGTTAACATTGCTGGAAGAAAATCTAAAGAGGGACTGAAAGCAGTGAAAAGAAAGAATAAAACAAACAATTTTGTGAGCTACAGAACATAATAATTGTTAGTAATCTGAAATAAGGGTGAAAGGTGAGAAAGCACAACAGTTCAGGTAGCATGTATTGCAGTGGGAAAAGAGTAAATTTTACAGGTTGACTTTTTCGAACATCCTTCTTCATTTCAGATTTACAGCCACTGTTGTGATTGTTAGTTTGCTGGTTTGGGTTCTTGCTTGTTTCCTGTTCTGACATATCACCTTCAACACTCTTTCTCCAAAAAAATGTCAAAAATATGAGCATTAGTAGGCCATTTAGCCCTTTGATCCTGCTCCGTCATTTAATAGGTCATGGCTGATATGTGATTAATATTCCCACTTTATCTCCTTATTCTTGATGCTTTTTGTCTAGAGGTGGAAATAGGCAAAAAATAAAAACGGTACACAATTTCATCAAAGGAACTATAATTCTGCATAAGTAAAAATAAAGAGAAAATTTGAATTAGTTTGTAAATTCTGTGGAGTTATTTCAGAGCACTTATGTACATAAAATTTAAAATTCCAGTTTTAACTCCTACAGCAATTCAGATACCAGTAATAATCAGGTTCACACTGACCCACACATATTAAACCCATCTCTCAGCAGGTGATCCAGAGCCTTCTTTACCAAGGCAATTCAAGTGTTCATTTAGATAAACTTTATCTAAAACACCACTTCCACCCCTCTCTCAGATGATGCAATCCCAGTATTCTGTGGGTGAAAAAGAAATCCAGCTCAAATTCCATTTAATTCTCTTACCCTTTATCTTACATCTGCCATTTAGTTTTAGCTACCTCCAATATGGAGAAAAGTTTCCTGTAGTGTATCCTATCTATACCCATCATAATTTTATGTATCTCAATCATATTCCCTCTTAACCTCCTCCACTCCGAGATGCTCCAACCCAAGCAACATTCTGGTAAATCTCTTCTGCAGGCTCTCCATCGCATCTTTCCAGAAATGCAGCTGAAGTCTGATTTTTTTTTTTATTAGTTCAGTGTATAACTTTCCAGCCCCTGTATTTATTGCCCTGGCCATTGAAGGCCAGATTCTTACAGGTCTGCTTAACCAAGCTGCCATTGCACTGCCATCTTCATGATTCTTTGGACTTGTACACCAAGGTCCCTCAATTCTTCAATAAACCCCAGTACCCTGCTGTATGTCCCAGACTCATTAGTACTTTATTTGCCGCGAGTTTTTAAAATGATCATTATGTATTATAAGATTCACAACATCAGATTCAGAGGGTGCTTTATGGATTGGATGCTGAATGTATGTGCATTTTATTAGCTAAAGCTTCAGAACCAGCGACTTAAGGTGAAAATAAAGAGGGATTTCTTCAAAGAGCAGTATACCTTTGGGAATTGCTAGACGCAGGAGTTATTAAATGTAGTCTGGGCCAAATTCTGGCAAATACTTGATCAAGAGAGTATTGGGAGAAAAAGTGATTTTGAGGCTTTACATGGACAAACTGTGAAATGAAAGTTTTCAATAACTGAAATCAATTAATTTTGCCAACACTAATGAAAATCAACCCTCAACAAAACCAAAAATGAAAACTGTAAAAATCTGTACAAAAACACCCTTAGCTTATACTTCAATGATACCCTTTAGATTTACTATTTGAAGAACATGTTGACGTTAGTCCTGTTGCAGAGAGCCGGAGGATAGGGATGGCAGGCAGGAGGACAGTGGTTGGAAGGGATGATGGTTAAGGAGTTACTTATTTTTGTGCCACTTTATGGAGAGCCTGATGAATTGGCTGGTTTTGTACCACTCTAACTTACTATTCCGATTCCCAGTTTGCTGTGATTTCAACTTCACAGCACTCTGGATGAACAGTCTAAAATTGCCGTGTCCATAGAAAAGTCTGAGGATTTCTTTGTGGGTCTTTGATCTGTGGTTTCAAACAGATGTATACTAGTTCTGCTTGTGCCATACCAGTTAATTTCTATAGAATGCAATACCAATTTGGCGCAACCTCTAACCCCCTTCACCTTCACAACCCACTCCCACCACCATGTATTTTTATAGCTTCATAGCCAAGCTGATCAATTGTTGTAGGGATTTATAAATTTCAGTTGAGACATTCCTAATATTTGGCATCATTGAATTCAGCAGTAGGAGTAAGACAAGGAGTAGGTTACCTGGTCTCTTCAATGTGATCAGTCTGATCGACTCCAGGCCTCAACTTCTTCTTAATGCCTTCAATCCCTTAATCTTTCAAAAATTCATCTTACTTTACTTAAAATGCTTCTAATGAGTTAACCTCCATGAGTTTCTGGGTCAGAGAATTAAGAATTGCCATTCTCTGCTGAAGAGCAGAGAATGGTATAATTCCTGCTATCCTGCACATCTTCAGCAAGACTTAAGATTAATAAGCATCTTACAGGCTCAGATTTTACTTTGAGGTTCTATCTGGCTCCTCATTTCTAATTTTGGGGTCCACATGATCGTTTTTCTCTTTTAAATACATCTGGATTTGAACAATTTGTTTAACTATTGGCAAAAGAATACATGACACTCTCCACCAGTTGATGAAATTAATTTCTATTTTAGCACTTCTTTGCAATAAATTCCACACTAAAATCAGAGAGTGTACTGTTGTGATTCTTATAAACATCTCTTTTAATGACTTTGGTAATAGAAGACTTTTTATTTGAACTTGTGTAATCACAGCAGGAGTCCTCCTTGGTTAAACACTCTGCCTGGTCCCTTGGAGAAAGCTCTACAGATGGTGTGAGCTCATTCTTTTTCATGCTGAGGTGTTGCCTTGTTTCCACAGGATATAAAGTATGAGCTGATGTGAAGTAACAAGTGCAACAGGAACTATTACCTAAATAAGAACCACAAAGTAGAACATTTTATGTTGCCAACATAAGTAGCTTAGATTCTGAACAATAACATTTATCAAACTCATCTGATCAATATACATATTAATATAAATTCAGTTCTTTCATCATTTAAATTCTTGTATTAAAATTAACCTTCTATTTGAAAATGTAGTTCTTAGTTGTTTGTGATACTTCTAAACAATCAAATATCTGGAAAAAAAGCAGAGAAGTTACTCACATATTATATTTGTTGTTACACTTAAAGCATCTCATCTTTGATTCATCATAAAATGCTTAATTAGAATTTGATTATGTTGTCTAACAGCTATCTTAAGAACTAGTTTTCATAGTTTGGAAAAAATAATAATTGTCAATTCTAAGTATGAGGCTGTAAATTACATTGCAAATTAATTTTACACAATTGTTTGAATAGTTTGCTCAAATTGGTATTATGTAGATTCAGAACAGTGGTCTTAAGAGTTTGGGCTTTGATGACTGATAGTTGTTAGTAAATTGGGTCTGTAGCATCTTCTCAGTACTGGCCTTTGATTAGACAGCGTGTCATCGGTGCCAGTCAGTAGGGCAGCTAGTGTCTACTTTCACTTTTTATAGTTCATGAAGAGTGTGGAAGCAATACAGCTGGTGAACTTGGTCCCTCAGAATTACCACAGTGATATACAACTAGCAGTCCTGGAGCTTGAGCACTGACTAAAGACTGAAAGTTACACGGAAAGCCTATTTTTTTTAAGAGATGGTCATGCCGCAGCTTAAGGAAAAGGAGTCAAAAAGGAATGGTGACTTCCAGACAGAGAATATGAGCCAGGGAGACAGTCAGTAAACCTCTGATGCATCTTGATCAATTGGCATTTCAAATGGTGAGAGTGACTTTATCTCTGAAAACTCCAGACAGATCTGTGTGGACATAAATCCAAGATAGTGTGTCTACCTTACTGAATGTTGTGCCTACATTACTGGATCTGGAGCCAAGGGTCTTACAAATAGTTGCAGGCCATTCTACATTGGGTGGGTAAATTGTCATTTGTTCTAACAACACAGCAAAAAGATAGATGAAGTCCTGCAAAATAAATTTAGGAAGCTAGGTCACAGATTAATCAGAATCAGAAATCAGCTTATTATTGACATCTGTAGTGAAGTCTGTTAACTTGTGGCAGCTGCACAGTGCACAACATAAAAATTATTCAAGCTACAGTAAATAAATAGAGCATAGGAGTAGTAACCAGGTATTGTTCATGGACTGTTCAGAAATATGATGGCAGAGGGGACGAATTTGTTCCTAGAACATTGAGAGTGAGTCTTCAAGCTCATGTACCTCCTCTCTGATGGTAATAATGAGAGGAGGACATGTCCTGGATGGTGAGAGTCTTGAATCAGGTTTAATATCACAGGCATATGTCATGATGTTTGTTGTTCTGTCCCAGCAGTGCAGTGCAATAAATAATAAAAAAACAACCATAAATTACAAACAGAAAAATACATAGTATTTAAATTAAATTAAGTAGTGCAAAGAGAGAGAGAAAAAAGAAAGATAGTGAGGTTGTGTACGTGGGTTAATTCACCATTCAGTAATTTAATGGTGAAGGGGAAAAAGCTGTTCCTAAAACACTGAGTGCATGTCTTCAGGCTCTTGTACCTCCTCCTCGACGGTAGCAATAAGAGGACATGTCCAGGTGATGGAGATCCTTAACGATAGATGGAGCATTCTTGAGACATCGCCTTTTGAGGATGTATCCAATGCTTGGGAGGCTAGTGCCCATGATTGAGCTGGCTGAGTTTGCAAATTTCTTCAGATTTTTCCAATCCTGTGCTGCCCCTTCATACTAGATGAAGAGTAATGATTATACTTCTTAAGGAATTGCCTCTTGAAGATGTCCTCAATGGTGTGGAGGGTTCTGCCTATGATGGAGCTGCCCGAGTCCACGATCCTCTGCAGCTTCTTTTAATTCTATGGATTGGAGCCTGATGAACATTTTGCTGTTGTCTAAGTGTTCAAAAGCCAGGTGGAAGTCAATGAGATTACACCCACTGTGGACCATTGTGGTGGTAGGCAAACTACAGCAGGTTCAGGTCTTGCACAATTAGGAGTTATTTCTAGCCATGACCAACTTCTTAAAGCACTTAATCGCAGTAGATGCAAGTGCTACTGGGAGATAATCATTGAGGAAGCTTACCCTGCTGTTTTGTACACTGGTAAGATTGCTGTACCTTGGAATCAGGTGGGAATCTTCAATTGCAGCAGTAAGAGTTTGATGATGTCTTGAACACTCCAGCTAGCTGGTCTGAACAGATTTTCTGTACCTATCAAGTACACCACTGAGAACTAACGCCTTTCAAGCATTCATCTTCATGAAGGATGTTCTGATATCAGCTTCCAAGACAGATCACAGGATGGCCAGATGCTGAGGGCATATGCACAACATATCCAAAGCTATCGTGCATACAGCTGGGTCTCTAATTTCACATGGAATTGATTTTTTTTGCTCTCATGACGGCCTTCCCTAGGTTGTATCTGGACTTCTTGTAGTGTTCTGGATCACCAGTCTTGAATGGCACAGATCTAGTCTTCAGCTGACTGCAAATCTCCTGTGTTCAATCCAGGTTTCTGGTTTGGGAAAACTTCATGTTCTCAAAAGCAAATGCTCATCCATGCATGCCATGAAGTTAGCAATGACTGTGTTATATTCATTTAAATCTTAAGATGAATCCCTGAATATGGTCCATCCACCAATTCAAAGTAAACCTGTAAATGCTCCTCCACCTTCCTTGACCATACCTTCGCAGTCCTCACCACTGGTGGTGTGGCCCTCACTCTTTGCCTATGTGCTGGGAGTAGAAGTACAGCTATGTGATTGAACTTGCCAAAGTGCAGGAGAGGGATAGCATGGTATGCATTCTTAATGGAGTGATTGAATGTGTTGACTCTTCTGGTTCTGCAAGGTGGCATATTGGTGGTAGTTTGTCCGATATTTCTTCAAGCCAGCCTGGTTGAAGTCAACCCCCCAATGATTGGGATACATCAGGGTTCACTGTTTTGTGTTTGCTGATCCCCTGCTCAGTTTCTTGCGTGTTAGCATGACTTTTATCAGGTTGTAGTCTTTGGATTAGCTTTGCCATGGATGATCCCAAGCCCCGCTGTGAAAGGAAGAGGGTTGTATATGGGGCTAGCAACCCCATTCTGTAAAAACCTACAGCTACAGAAGCCCCAAAGATTCTCCCAGGGACAGGATGATTTTGACCAAGAACAGATATGAAGTTTTGTGGTGGAAGCCATAGGGCTGATCAACGTTCTAAAAGAGAGAATGGCCAAAGGACACCTGGCAACATGACCTTGAAGCTGATGCCAAGAAGATTATCTATACTTGGGGGCAACTTGACCATGACAGAAGAATCTGGTAAGCTTCTGCCAGTGGCCCATGCCCCAGAAAAGGTGATGGTCTTAAGATTCACCATCTCTGGATTGATTCCTATGCCTCATGCTCAGTGAGTGAAAGAATAGAAAGACATGTCAGCTGTGTGTCTAAAGGGATGTGCAGGAGGGAGGGATTTAGTATTCTGGATCACTGGAACCACTTTTGTGGAAGTTGCAACATCTTACTAAAACAATCTGGAGGTACCTGAATGGAAATGGGTCCAATATCCTTGCAGGGAAGTTTGCTGATGCTGTTGGAAAGGATTTGAACTAATTTGGCAGCAAATTCACTCCCCCTCTGACCTTGCTGTCTGTAGACATCTGCACTGTTTCAATAAGCTCCATACATTGACGCGCAATGGAAGGCCAGGAACATCAACTCATCTCAATCAACTATCTATTCATTCTATTGATGCTGCCCGACCAGCTGAGTTCCTCCAGCATTTGTGTGTGTTGGACTTCCTGCATCTGCAGACCTTCTCATGTTTACCATCTTCCATCTGCTAGGTTGTATTCTGTTTCTTAATTTTTTGAAATACTTAACATTATGTTCAAATTCCATCTTCTCCAGCCTTACAAGTTCTCTACCTTCCTGTCTCATCACTGACAAAAACATCTTTTTTTCACCACTGGCAACCAGCATTTACTTCCCTTGTCTCTCAACACCAGAATTTTTCACTAAACCTCTAAATACATACAGATAATGCTCCTAACTTAGTTCAGAGACCATCCACTGTCTGATTATGCCTCTGTGATGCACCTTAGGAACGTTTTTTACTAAATTATAAAACAAATTCTATTGGTTAATGCTATAAGCTTTGACTATGGTGTTCCCTT
Source organism: Hemitrygon akajei (assembly GCF_048418815.1). NCBI lineage: Eukaryota > Metazoa > Chordata > Chondrichthyes > Myliobatiformes > Dasyatidae > Hemitrygon > Hemitrygon akajei. Next base: position 108,958,433 of record NC_133124.1, on the reverse strand, counting down.
GGCTCTCTTGATAGCTCTTCTTGGGTTTGTATACTTCGCTCTCTTTCAACTCAAATAGCTTTACCACATGTATTCTTGGTAAAGTAATGGTCCATTCTACTCCTTAAAAATACCTTATACACATTGTATGCATCTTCTCCAATTCTAGCACAGCATCTTTTCCCTTTTCCTCCCTACTATCATTTAACTCTTTCACTTTACACCTCCTCCAGCTAGATCACCTCCATCCACTGTATGACACATAGTGGTATAATAATTTTAGTCTCAACCCTATCAGGGATATTCCCCTTCCACTTCACCCCTTTCTATGTAACTTACTAGATTTGATTTCTACTTTTCCTCCATTCTGATGAAAGGCTGGTGACCTTTATAAAGAGGCTGCCTGTTCTCGAGTATTTCCACCATGATGTCACTATTTAAAATAATTTCCTGTAGAGTTCAACAAATAAAGTCAATTGTTAAACCCAAGTAATTTAAGGAAACACACTGTTGAATAAGAGGCTTCTGTTCACAGTGGCCTCACTCTAAGGAAAGTGCAATCCAACATTAACTCAAGTTACTTCTCCCTGGTGCAAACATATTGGAACTGTCACAGGCTTTTCTTTTAAAAATAATATACTGGATGAAGAAACATGCACATTTTAAAAACTTCCATTATCAATTCGTGCTAAATAGCTAATGAAAACTATCTGCTGAAAAATCAAATACGTTCCATATTAATCTTTAAATTATTTAAAATTTATCTAGTTAAGTATTTACCTATATCCTAAACACAAGAAAAAAATACATGCAGAAAGAAACTTTTCATGATGTTCAGAGAATCATTTTTATTTTATAGGCCATCAATTATTAGAAACAACCAGCATTTCATATTAAACATGGAGAAACTTAATACATGCATAATGTAATTCAACTTGCTGAATAAGATGAAGCAAATAATCTACTGGATGAACTCAGTGAGGGGAAAGTGATCAAAATTCTACATCAGCACTAAGAGTGGAGAGGGGGATATAGCTAGTAAAGCGGAGGTTGGTAAGCAAAGACCAGAGAGGATTGATGTACAGAGGGGGTGAATGATGGTGGATAGATGGAGCCAGACAAGGAAGGGAAGGGGTGGAGCTGAAGTCATACATATATGGATAACAATGGAGGTAGGCGAGTAAAGAAGCAGAGGCACGTGGATTCAAGTGCAGGAGGGGAGAGTGTAGGAAGAGGCTGAGGGGATGGTGATCATCAGGAACACGGAGGTTACTGGTATTGGAATTTAATGCGAGGAAAGTGATCATAGGAACCATTAGGGGTGAGATGAAAGGCACATGGAACCAGAACCAGATTGGATGGGGTGTGGTTGGTGAGATGGGGGGTGCAGACAGATGAGATGTGTGGATTTTGGGTTGATGGAACTGGGAGGGGAGTATGGAAAGGAGATAGGGCAGGGAAGAAACTCACTGGAGGTGACGGTCACCTGAAATTGAGAAGTTTAATGTTCGTGCTATTGGGCTGTATACTGCTCAGGTGTATTGCTCACTCTGGCTGTCAAGAACAGACAGGTTAGTGTGGAAATGGAAAAGGAAGTTGAAATATCTGCTCAAACAGCTGAGTTCCTCTTGCAGATTGTGTGTTACTCCAGATTTCAGTATCAGCAGTCTCTTAAGTCTCCTCTGGATAAGATATATTATGTTAAAATGTCCAATTAGAAACAACATCAAGTTCATTATAGCTCTACTGCAAAGTAACAGATGCTTCAAAGCAATATGCCTATTACTGTTTTTGAACAGTAAAGGACAGTATTTGTGGAAATGAATGTGATTTGTGACTAGCACAGTACTGCCGAGACTCAAAAATGAACACCGCTTCAGTGTTTAAGCTTATACTCTTCTCCAATTTACAGTCACAAATTTCAGAAGTAAACTTGGAAAAATAATGCATCGTCTCCTGTAAGAAAAGGACCCACTGTTTGGCCCTTCAGTCAAAAGTAGATATTGTTACTTGAACACAGCTAAAGCTTTCAAAAGAATACTTTGATAACTTCAACCTTTCTAATCACATTATAATATTATTTGTAATGCATAAACATCCAAGTGCTTTAATGTGTCATTTGAAAATAACTGCAGTACTCTGTTGTGTAGTGCTTTATTTGGGTTACATCATTGCCCACACTTGTAAGCAGATATAAAGAGCCAACTACAACAAGATGAAATAATTTGTACAATTCTGTTAACGTATCTCAGTAATTATCTTTCCAGTGTATGTATACACAGACACAAGCCCAGATCCAAGCTATGATTACATAACTGCTTAAGCTGAAAGAATACCCATTTTTTCTTGAAAACAACATACTGATCAGCAGATTCTTTGAGAGAGAAATAACCAACAGTTCCCTTATACATCACCACTCAAAAAGAGATTGTTAGTGACAGGAACACTATAAATTATGGTTTTGTTCTACAGGCCAATACCTATACTCAGCAGTCATCGGTCATCTCTTCTGGGCTAGATGCCTGACAGGTGCTGGGTGGGTTGAACACAGATGGATCACTAATCCCTAAACGCAGATCAAAAAAGCGTGTAGAACTTGTAACATTGTAGCTCTTGGTGTAAGTTTCTTGCACTGGATAGCAATCCTTTACAGTGTAAACTCCAACCCATGTTTCAACTGTGGAAAACAAGCAGAAATACAAAAAAAGATAAAAGTAGCCCAATGTTATTTTGAGATATAATTAATCAATTACATACCAAAATTAAAACAGGAAATTACAACCCAAAATAAAATCTAGATCAACTGGGAAAGTGGGCAAAAGAATTGTAGATGTACTATTTTGGGAAGTTAAGACAGGGTAGGAGTTGCACAGTAAATAGCAGGACATTGGGGAATACCATTGAGCAGAGACACCTTGGAGTACAAATACAGTTCCCCAAAACTAATGACAGAGGTACAGTAATATAAGGTGGTGAATAAGGCGTATGATATGCCTGCCTTCATTGATGGGGCATTGAGTACAAGAGTTGAGATGTCATGCTACAGCCTCTGGTGAAAGAGACCTGGAATATTGTGACAAACAAGAGAGAATCTGCAGATGCTGGAAATCCAAGTAACACACACAAAATGCTGGAGGAACTCAGCAGGCCAGGCAGCATCTACGGAAAGAAGTGCAGTCAACGTTTCAGATCCTGCCGAAGGGTCTTAGTCAAAAATGGCAACTGTACTTTTTCCCCATAGATGCTGCCTGGCCTGCTGAGTTCCTCAAGCATTTTGTCTAGAATATTTTGTGCATTTCTGGTAGGCTGTGATTAAGCCAGAGAGGGTGCAGAAAAGACTTACAAGGATATTGCCAAAATCGGTAAGCTTGAGTTATGAGGACAGACTGTATAGCCTGGGACTGTTTTCCCCTGGAGTGAAGGTTGCTGAGGAGTGAGGGGTATAGATGAGGTAGATGGTCACACATTTTATCCAAGGGTAGAGAAGTCTAAAACTAGTGGGTATTGGTGCAAGTTGAGAAGGGATAGATATAAAGGGGACCCAAGAAATAAGTTTTTGATACAGAGGATGTTGAATACATGGAACAACTGCCTGAGGAAGTGGTAGAAGAGGTACATTTACAACACATTAAAAATACGTCTAGACAACTTCATGAGTCAGAAGGTTTTAGAGGAATATGGGTCAAAATGTAGAGAAATGGGACAAGCTTAGAGAGGCTCATTTCTGTGCTATGTAATTCTATGACTCCGAGGTCAGATAGCATCCATGGAAAGAGAAACAAAATGCTTCAGGTTCTGGACACTATCAGAACTGGGAAAGATAAAGATCTGTTTCTACAAATACTGCCGGACTTGCTGAATGTTTCAAGTATTTGGTTTTTATTATAGATTTCCAACATCTACAATTGCTAAATTTTATATTGTGAAAGTGCATTCCCTCACAGTTAACCTGCCTGCTAACTTGTTATGATTCATGTATTGGAACACCTCCATCTCTCTGAACTTATTTGACTTTTACTTCTGCAGAAGTTATGGTAAGGCAAGGGTTTAAGACAACGTTTGGGTAAGAATAGCCTGCGGCATTTGCAGTCAAGTGAGACCACCTCTGTTGACTACAGATGAAATAGGAATAACGGAAAGATCTGAAACACATCCAACAACTAAAGGACAAATGCTTTACTAACTTCAAAATATCCTCGGTTGTCAGGTTGAAGTTTTGATTGACTTTTAATACCTCAGTTGAGAATGGTGACTGATCTTGCAAGTAAGGAATTCAAACATATACGGTACAATTTACCAAGTGGTCAATATCAGGAACTGATATGTCAATTCTGTGTGTAAAAAAAAAGTATCTGTTCAGACTTCAGAACAATGTGTGTGACAGGGGCCCATGCCATTCTTCTGGTGCACAAGTTGAAATAAAAAGAATGTTTCACTACTAAGAGTGTGTGTGTCCTGGGCCCAGTTATTTTAGTTATTTTATTTTATTATCAGCGATGACAATTTCTCTTACTGAAGTGCATGACATCATATTTTGTCATATTAAACTTCCTTAGTCAGGTTTTCACCAAATTATTCACTTATTTAGTCCCTCCTCCCCCCTCCACCCCACACACAAATTCTACAATAGCAAATTTAATTTTACATCTCAAATTATTGGGCGGTGATCTGTGAATTCAGTAAGGTTGAATATCTATAATCTGAATATCTAAGGAGGATCATACCCTTTTATAAAATATCATAATAGACCATTTCACCTATTTTCATATCATCTGCAAACTTGGAAACTCTACGTTTGTTCACTCAACCATGTCAATAATGTAAATAGTAAATGATTGAGGACCAAAAACCAAATGCCAAGATACTGAATTTGTTTTAACCTCCAACCAGAAAAGGACCCATCTATTCCAACTCTGTCTTCTATGTGATGGCCAGTTTTCAATTGACGATAAACACTTCCTTTGTTACTTTGGGCTTTTAATTCAAGCACTGGCCTCGTTTGAGACATGCTGCCAAATGCCTTTTGGAAATCTAAATACACTAGATTTCTCTCTTTCAATGCTCCATGTCATATCTTCAACAAACTAAAGTAGATTCCCTGGGGGTCAGATTTAAAGGACCATCCCATTTTAAGTTGGATACAGGGTGCTCCAGGGCAGATAGTGTCATATATCCATGATAAGTTAAACTCCCAGAATTATATGCCCACATCAGGAATGAAAGCCTGGGATAGGGACATATCTGAATTGGGACAAGACTTAGACTGGGATGCGATTTGGGATAATACTACCGGTGCTTCGTAAAACCCAAATCATCGGTATATACACTTGAAATTTTGTCATAGAGCATATTTAACACTGAGAATTAGACATCAAATGGGACTGGTTCCTGACCCACATTGCTCATTTTGCCCCCACGGAACCATTGGCTCTTTTATACATGTTGTATGGGAATATCCTGGGATTTTTGGTTTGTGGGGGAAGGTTATCTGTACTCTTACAGAACTAATGAGGGTACAATTACCAATGGACCCCGCTGTACATCTTCTAAATGATGACTCACACCTTTCCCTTACGGAAAAAACATGCACAGTCTGGCTGGCAGGCCTGACTGCAGCTAAGAAGATTGTAGTCCAGCGTTGGAAACCTCCCCATGATATTTCATATACTCACTGGCTTCGGAGCTTTTTGGACATTTCTTACCTGGAACTTTCATCAGCAAGAGTAAATTATGCACGACCAAACTCAATCTTAATGTGGACAAATTTGATATCTAACTTAAAAGATCTTTTGTTAAAATAGGAATGCTTTGTCTGTGTATGCACCACTATTCAGTTGGTGGGTGGAGGGGAGAGGGGTAGAGGGGGGATGGCGAAGAAGGTTGGGGGGTGGCTGGGTTAAACAGTCAAATGTAATTGGCAATTCGTTGTATTGAATGTAATTTGCTGATGTTTCAATAAAAAATTAGTAAAAAAAAAACAAATTAAAGTAGATTTGTCAAGCATGATTTACATCTCATATTGACCCATGAGTTATCTCCTCTTTGATTACTGAATTTGACAAGTTAATTTACAAGAAGGCCACCTTGGCTGATTCCCAATCTTCCATGGGAATTCTCTGAATTCCAGTACCAGTTCTGAAAATTTTCAACCAAGTTATCCACTATCTCTTCAATTTAAGTTTACATTAACTTATGCTTGTCCTCATCCTGTAATGTACAGTGCTGTTGCAAAAGGTAATCTTGTTGGCATTTAAACGCTGCGTACGTACACCTATAATAATAAACTTGAACTTGAAGCAGTCCTTTTAAGCCTTTGAGCACAAACTACAAGGTACCAGTGATTTTTTTTTTCCCCTTTAGTACCGTGAGTTTCTTGAATACTTTATTTTTTGTGATTGAGATAGTTTCAAGATCCTCAACTATTACCTTAGGGATTTCTGTACAGTGCTCTTTAGTGAAGATCGATGCAAAAGATTGATTTAACATGTTTGCCATGCGAATCAGTAGGAGTAAACAGGTCAACAAATAGACAGGCAAGATTAGCCCTTAGCAGGCATGTTAGGTCTGAAGGTGAACAATGCAGCAAGTCAGGTCGTTAATATATTGCTTTTGGTGACCTCAGAAGAACTTCAGCAAATTGCAAACATCAGAGGGAAGCCGTGGATATATTCAAAAGCGATTGAGGCCCAAGATAGTGAGTGCAGAATAGGACGGCAGAGGGGTGAAGGGCTCAATGAAGAATTTAGAGGAAGAATGCATCCAGAAGTGATGATAAGTGCCACATTGTCTGCCAGGAAAGCTATGTAACAGCAAGAATAAGAGAAGGGCACTAAGAAAGGAAGAAGTTATTGACTCAGGTTCAAAAGCAGACTAGATGAGGTTTTGTTTGAGTTGCAGGCAAGCAAGACAACATATCAACAGACCCAAGGCTTGAACCAAGAAATTTCTGCCTGAAAGGTCAAATCTGAGCATGAGGGATATAACTGAGCATGAAATGTTAGTTCATTAATTGACATGATGGCTGATTTTGGTCATCCCAGCTACACATAAACCAAGAAGGAATCTTCAGCAGCTAGCCAGTGCTAAGGGTAGGAAATAAAAAGAACATTCATGGTATAATTTAACATTCCCACAAAAAGCACAGAGCAGAACATCAAAGTTAAAGACCCAAGATGACAAGTTAAATAGAGAACAAGACAAAAAAAAAAGAACAAAGACACAAGACACCAAGAGGTTAATGAAGCAGAAAGCCAAGGAGTGGAGAGCATGTGAGTGAAATCAGGAATAAAAGGTCATTAACAAATTCACACAACAAATATTAAGAAAAATCCAGAAATGATTTCTAAGTTCATAGAGGTATTGTACAAAAGGATAACTAAGGAAAGAATAGCGTCTATTAGGGACCACGAGATAGGCACATATAGAGTCATGTGTGGGTATGGTTCTCAATGAATATTTTGCAGCCATCATCACAAGATGGGATGTCATTGCTGTAAGCTAAAAATACGAGTTTTTCAAATATTGGATAGAATAAACATAGCAAAAGAGATTTACTATTTTTGAAAGTGGATAAATTACTAGGTCCTGATGAAATATATCCAAGGTTGTCAATAGCAAGGAAGAAAATTGCAAATGATTTGACCATCAATTTTTAATCCTCTCTACCTATGGTGGCACAGGGACCACCCAATGACTGCAGTGTACCATTTGTAAAAGTGACTGAAACTATAGTCCAAGCTATTGTAACCTTTCTATGAAGGGTTACCTGACTTGAAACATTAACTCATTTCTCTCTCCACAGATGCTGCCTGATCTGCTCAGTTTGTCCAGTGCTTTGATTCCATTTCAGATTTGCAACTTGTGTTTTTTTTTAATTACAAGCCAGTTAGTATAAATTTGTTGGGCAAATTATTGGAATCTGTTTAAGGGAGGATACAATAAATGTTCATTTAGAAAGATACAGATTAACCAAGGATAATAAATCTTGATTTATTATAGGAATATTGTGTCTGACTAACTAATTTATCTTTTTGAAAGGATATAAGTAATTTACAGGAAATATAGTTGCATTGGAGTAGGTGCAGATGAGATTTATGAGGAGGCCGTCAGGAGTGGAGAACATTAATATTAAAGATTCTAAAGATAAGATACGCTGGGGTTGTTTTCTTGGGAATGGGGCTTTTGAAGAAATTCCTAATTGAAGTAGACAAAATTACAAAGGCTCTGGATTATGTAACGGAGGAGTCAAAAATCTGGAAGGTGGGGAAGTGTAAATTTAAGGTTGTCAGTAGAAGTAACTAAGAGAGTGAGGAAAAATTATTTTTACCCTGAGCATGGATGGAGTCTGCAACTCATCATTTCAAAGATTAGATGAGGCAATAACCTGCATCACTTTGGATGTGCACCTGAAGACCAATGATATACAGGGCTAGACCAAGTGCTGTAATGTAGGATTTAGCTAGGTAGCACTTTCTTAAATAGTGTTGTCAATGTTTCCTTTTTTGCTGTAATTTTCTAAAGCCACCTACCATAAAAATCAGTGTGGTGAGGGTGTATGGACAGAAAATACATCACAAATATGTGTAGTACAACAATGTGATTTGATTGCTGCATCACAATTCTGAATTTAGATGTGAATGATTACTTTTTATGTAAAAGTCTAGATAAATTTAGATTACAGTGTTTGAAGATGAAGAAGAGATTTCCTTCTTGGCCAGAACATTGATACTGTAGTCTATGGTGGTTTGGGATTCTTCATTGGATTTATTTGGAATAATATAAAAATAATCTTCTAGCTATAATTTACATGGCATAGAAGTATTAACTCAATATAAACAGCAATGCTTTCGTTTTTGCACAAGAGTTTTAAGATTCTTATCTAATTTTTAACCCAGACTTACAACCCTTTTAACGAGACTGCATCCAACCATCTTTTAAGTACGTAATTACCCAAAATGAAATAGGTACCAAATTTCCTGCAACTGAGAAAAATCTAACTACTTAGCAATGACAACGTTTGGAAATATGGCTTAAGGGATTAGACGCAAGTAGCTTAACCACTCCTCTATTACCAGACCTCCTGTTAATAGAACCCTAGTCTTGTTTGGCAACTATTCAATTTCTAAGCAGTAGAGTCCCAATGCCAGCCATAAAATGCAACTTACCATACACTAAGTGAGTACTTTCAATGACAGAATAAAATTACTGTTTCAAATAAGATCATTTCTAATTCCAACATTCAATCTAAAATTTGGACTTCCTTCTGAAGGAATCTCAATTCCCAACACAGCAAATTCTCAACAACTTTGCTTCTACAGCTGCAAAATTCTAATCTCAATATTTTTCACAGCAAAAAGTCTGATTGAAATTCTTTAAAAATCAGACCCAGTTGAATATACGCAAATACTATTTGCGTAATATTCAAACTAAATAAACTACATTCATATTTACTGAACAAACAGAATGCTTTTGCAGCCAAGTTCAAAGTTTGAAATCAAAATTTACTTTGGTCAGACCTTGACATATCTAGTCTCTAGCCAACAGCTAAATAGAAACCTACCTTCTACTAAACTTGCATTTTCAAGTAATTTTTATAGGATCCAAAAGATAGAAAATATATTCAAAACTAGAAAATGCTCTTCATAAAAATTTAAAACACTAAGTCAAATCTTATTTAAATTCTGCATATGTTATCCTATGCACATAGCATGCAGCAATTGTATTCTGATCTGAAAAACAAATCATTAAACTATTTGCCTTTTCAGCAGCATAAGCAGTACCGGATGATAACAAGTAAATATTTAATGTCTTTTTAAAAACATTAGCCTTTGAGATTATATAGATATTTAGACAAGAGAAGATCAATGAGAGGAATAAAAGATTTGCATTTATATTTATCAGCTGGGCCAACTTGGCAAATTGAATGTGTTATCTTAAAACCTCTACCTCAGTCTGCACCTGCACAGGCCACGAGTTGTTTTTTGATTCAGGAGATCACATTATGCTTTAAATATATTCCTACAATGACCAAGAACTAGTTTGTCAGCCCTTTTGCAATAAGTTTATAATGATACAATGAATCAGATCAAAAACAGCATTACAAAAGACATCCAATTCCACAGGTTGGGAATTGCAGCAGGGCTAATTTGGGGATGGGGGGAAATTGGGTAGGTCAATTGGATGAGCTTGTTTGAAGGAAAATGAACAAATGGCAAGTGAAAAGCTTTTAAGATTGAGATATCAACATGCTGCCACATGTTCCTCTTAAGGTGAAGGGTAAACCTGGCAAGTTCAAGGAATCCTGGTTGACAAGAAATATTGCAGCTTTAGTCAAGAAAAAAAAAAGCATGCATTTGGTTCAGGAGGTCGGGGAGTGTATCCCTTCAAGACTATAAAAAGATTAAGAATATACTACAGAGAGAAATCAGAACAAAGAGAGGATTCAAGATGTATCTGTCAGGTAGGGTTAAGGAAAATCCCAAGAGGTTCTAAAGAGTAAAAGGTGGCTAGAAAGAGAGTAGGTTCCCTGAGATTAGCAGGGCCACCTATGTCTTGAGCCACAGGAAATGAATGGGATTTTTAACAAATTTCTCCTCAGTGTTTAATGCCTCACAGTGCATTAAGATGGACAAATCTGCAGGACCTAAATGAGCTTGTGGGAGGTTACGGAAGAAAAGTGAAGAAAATGCTGAGATTCTTTGCTTCATTGTTAATCACTGGTGAAGTCCCCAAAGGTGACTAACATTGTCATGTTGTTTAAGGGCAGCAAGGACAAGGTAGGGAACTAAAGGCTGGTCAGCCTGACATCAGATACTGGAGGAAATTCAAAGCAATATAAATCTACCAGCATCTGGATAGGTAGTCTAATTAGGTGGAGTCAGCATATGTGCAAGGGAGATTGTGGCTGACAAATCTTGTAAATTCATTGAGGTAACTAGAAGTATACAGGTGTCCCCCGCTTTACGCCGCTGTGTTTTTACAAAAGATAGATAGATAGATAGATAGATACTTTATTCATCCCCATGGGGAAATTCAACTTTTTTTCCAATGTCCCATACATTTGTTGTAGCAAAACTAATTACATACAATACTTAACTCAGTAAAAAAATATGATATGCATCTAAATCACTATCTCAAAAAGCATTAATAATAGCTTTTAAAAAGTTCTTAAGTCCTGGCGGTTGAATTGTAAAGCCTAATGGCATTGGGGAGTATTGACCTCTTCATCCTGTTTGAGGAGCATTGCATCAATAGTAACCTGTCGCTGAAACTGCTTCTCTGTCTCTGGATGGTGCTATGTAGAGGATGTTCAGAGTTATCCATAATTGACCGTAGCCTACTCAGCGCCCTTCGCTCAGCTACCGATGTTAAACTCTCCAGTACTTTGCCCACGACAGAGCCCGCCTTCCTTACCAGCTTATTAAGACGTGAGGCGTCCCTCTTCTTAATGCTTCCTCCCCAACACGCCACCACAAAGAAGAGGGCGCTCTCCACAACTGACCTATAGAACATCTTCAGCATCTCACTACAGACATTGAATGACGCCAACCTTCTAAGGAAGTACAGTCGACTCTGTGCCTTCCTGCACAAGGCATCTGTGTTGGCAGTCCAGTCTAGCTTCTCGTCTAACTGTACTCCCAGATACTTGTAGGTCTTAACCTGCTCCACACATTCTCCATTAATGATCACTGGCTCCATATGAGGCCTAGATCTCCTAAAGTCCACCACCATCTCCTTGGTCTTGGTGATATTGAGACGCAGGTAGTTTGAGTTGCACCATATCACAAAGTCCTGTATCAGTTTCCTATACTCCTCCTCCTGTCCATTCCTGACACACCCCACTATGGCAGTGTCATCAGCGAACTTCTGCACATGGCAGGACTCCGAGTTATATTGGAAGTCTGATGTGTACAGGGTGAACAGGACCGGAGAGAGTACGGTTCCCTGCGGCGCTCCTGTGCTGCTGACCACTGTGTCATACCTACAGTCTCCCAACCGCACATACTGAGGTCTATCTGTCAAGTAGTCCACTATCCAATCCACCATGTGAGAGTCTACTCCCATCTCCGTTAGTTTGTGCCTTAAGATCTTGGGCTGGATGGTGTTAAAGGCACTAGAGAAGTCAAGGAATGTAATCCTCACAGCACAACTGACCCCATCTAGGTGAGAGAGTGATTTGTGCAGCAAATACGTGATAGCATCCTCCACTCCCACCTTCTCCTTATACGCAAACTGAAGAGGATCCTGGGCGTGCCTGGTTTGTGGCCTCAGATTCTGTATTATCAGCCGCTCCATGGTCTTCATCACGTGCGACGTCAAGGCAACAGGTCTGAAGTCATTCAACTCCTTTGGTTGACCATTAGTAACCTGTTTTCGCCTTACAATGAGAATTTTCGCTTTTATGAAAATTGTTCCCATATAAATTAATGGTTCTTCGCTTTACGCCATTTCAGCTTAAGAAAGGTTTCATAGGAACGCTCTACTTTTAGGGCAGTGGATGTCATCAAGTTGATCCTTAGCAAAGCTTTGACAAAGTCCTGCATGACAGGCTGGTATAGAATCCAGGGAGGGCTAGTAAGGTAGATTCAAAATTGACTCAAAGGTAGGAAGCTAAGGGTGGTGGTTGAATGTTATTTCTCAGAATGGAAACTGGTGCCGCAGGGATCAATGTTGTTACTCATCACTGATATAAATGATTTGGATGTGAATGTACATGGCTTGATCAGTTAAGTTTGCAGATGATACAAAATTGGGAAGTGTTGTTGATAGTGAAGTAGGTTCTTGTGGATTACAGTGGAGTTGTAATCAGTTAGAGAGGTGGGCTGATTTTAATACGGATAAGTTTGAGGGGATGCATTTTGGATAATCAAATCAGATGAGGTCTCATATTATGAATTGAAGGGCACTAGGGATTAAAATGAAACAGATTACAAGTGGCATGGTCATTGAAAACAGTGTCACAAGTAAACAAGGTGGCAAAACAGGTGTTTAGCATGCTAGCCTTCATCAGTCAGTCATTGAGGATAGGAGCTGGGATATTATGTTGCAGTTGTACAAGTCACTCATGAAACTGTATTTGGAGTACCGTTTACAGTTTTGGTCACCCTGTTAAAGTAGTTACACTGGAAAGAGTGCAGAAAGAATTTACAAGAATGTTGCCAGTACTGGCGCAAATTATGAGAGGTATAGACGAGGTGGATTATGTCCAAAATTGGGGTGCATAGATTTAGGATGGGAGGGGAGAGATTTATAAGGGACCCAAGGGGTAACCTTTTCCCCACACAGCGTCTGATGAGTAAATGGAAAGGTCTGCCAGAGGAGATGGAAGAGGCAGGTTTAATAGTATCATTTAAGAAGCGCTCAGCTAGGTACATTAAAGGGAGGGCCCTGGATGGATATGTGATGAATGCAGAAAATAGGGACACCATACTCGGTAAGGACATGTTGGGCAGAAGAGCCTGTGTCCATTCTGTATTACTCCATGACACTATTCACATATAACTGCCATCAAATACTAGAAACATTCTTTAATGCACACCAATATTTGAAACTACCACTATATTCAATAATTTAAATGATCCAGTAGCTTAAAACAAAACCAGAAGACACAAGTCATAGGAGAATTAGGACACTCAGCCCATTGAGTCTGCTCTGCCATTCCATCACAGCCGATTTGTTACACCTCTCAATCTCATTCTCCTGCCTTCTCCATGTAACGATTGACGCCCTGACTAAGGTTCTTGCTTCAACCTCCACTTTAAATATACTCAATGACTTTGCTGCCACAGCCGCCTATGGCAATGAATTCTGCAGATTCACTACCCTCTGGCTAAAAAATTCCTCATCTCTGTTCTAAGTGGACCTTCTTCTACTCTGAGGCTGTGACCTTTGGTCCTAGACTCACCCATTTAGGAAATATCCTCCCTACATCCACTCTAGCCAGACCTTACAATATTAAATAGGTTTAAATGAGATCTTTGTTCATTCTTCAAAACTCCAGCACGCAAAGGCTCAGAGCCATTAACCTTTTCATTCCTGGAATTAAATATAACACCTTCAATCCTGTATTCATCGTCCTTTTAAATGTTGGCCATTTTTCCCATCATCTTCCTGTCCTTCCTCACAGTCGCACTAGACACGACATCTATTTGTATATCAAAACAAGGTTCTATATAGAGCTCTTTAGAATATCACAAGTTCTAAATTTTGGAAGGCTAACCAGGATATTATTGCAGATGTCAGTAGTGAATTCAGTGGAAATATTCAGTTAATTTATACAAATTAAGATATTAAAAGCCTAACAAAATAGTAAGTTTTAGGTTTCAACTTTTATCGCTCGTTGCATGTAATGGTGCCTTTATTAACATTTGTTTCAATTTGTTTACTCTCAGAAGAGTTCATGGGTCAATGGGAAATGTGTAGTAGTGTAGGCCTCTGTTAGTCTTGATAGACCATGGATTTGCGCCTTGAAAAGTTTCCAGGGCGCAAGCCTGGGCAAGGTTTTTTTTTAAATGGAAGACCGGCAGTTGCCCAAGCTGCAAGTCTCCCCTCTCCACGTCACCGATGTTGTCCAAGGGAGGGGCATTAGGACCCATACAGCTTAGCACCAGTACCATCACAGCATAATTTGTGGTTAAGTGCCTTGCTCAAGGACACACACGCAGCCTCAGCCAAGGCTCGAACTAGCGACCTTCAGATCACTAGACGAGCGCCTTAACCACTTGGCCACGTGCCAACTATGGGAAACATATGTGGTTTTGATATTGTTGCAATATTTTAAAATCAATGAGACTTATAATAGGGGGATTGTATCAGACATCAACTTTGTGTTAAACTACCTCCATCCACTGGGAATAAAATTGCATTGAAGTTCACTGGAAGAAATCCCAATCTTAATATCTTCAGTACTTTTCGTCTCAATCAGCTAAAGTATCACCATCTAATGCACCTCTACAAATAGCACGCTACTTACATTTACGAGCGGGTTTCCTATCGGACCATTCTTGAACCTCAATCTGGTCTCCTGGCCCACCGATGTTGTACTGATCTTCATACGTGGAATTATCAGGAATATCATATGGGTCCCATGGCTCAAGAAGAGGCAGTTTGGTACACTGCTTTGTCACTTGCTCAATCTTGAAAAGCACTGGGTTTTTAAACAAATAAATGTATTCATAAAATCTAGAAAGAACAAAAAGAAAGTCAGGGGGCATATACAGAGATATTGGACATCTGAAAGAAAAACAGAAAATAATGCAGATACTTTAGTGACTTACCGCAATGTTGTCAAATGATGTAAATTCTGCATCTATTTCTTAAAAGTTACCAACTGCCTATCCATGATCATATCTTTTAATGGAACACAATCTCCCATAGTTTATTTTGTTTAGATTTAGAATCCTAACTTCAAAATTAATTATTGCACCTTTCATCTTAATGATTGATGTCATGGTCACTACTTCCTAATGAACTTTGCCCTACAAGTTTTAACTAACATTTTCTCATTGAAAAACATGAAGTCAAGGATAATCTTCTTCCAGTTGGCTGCTCAACAAAATGATACAAAAAGTCATCCCACACACTACAGGAATTCTTCCTCTGGAGTATTATTGAAGATTTAGTTTGCCTTGACTGTAAGTAAAATAAAGTTACCGACAATTATAGTAGTATTGTCCATGATACATTCACCCTCCATTTCCTGTTTGCTGTCCCCTGTATTACCTTGATAATTTGAAATATAGACAACTTCAACCAATAGTTCTCATGCATTTGTATATTTGCTCTAAGCAGGCCCACTCCTTTACACTTGGGTGCTGGAAATGACATGAAA
This sequence comes from Hemitrygon akajei, assembly GCF_048418815.1. Lineage (NCBI taxonomy): Eukaryota > Metazoa > Chordata > Chondrichthyes > Myliobatiformes > Dasyatidae > Hemitrygon > Hemitrygon akajei. Next base: position 108,942,625 of record NC_133124.1, on the reverse strand, counting down.
CAATTTTGAATCTTGAAATTGACATTATTCTTTATTAGCAGGGACATACTAACTGGTTTTCCCTTTTTTTTAAGTTCACATATATGATAAAAGATAGTGTGCTGAATGCAGAAGCTAGTAGATTGAAAGATGACAACCAAGGAAACTAGTTTGTTTTGTAATGAGGCAGGATGGGGTGGTAGGGGAAACAGATGCAAAAAAGTGAGCAAATGCATGAGAAGGCTTCATCAACCAACACAGAAGGGAAAATAAGTTTTCTGAAAGAATGGAAGACTTAAAATGTCCTGAAACAGAATACCTTATCTGAAAGTCAGCCGCAACAGAGAAACTGGGAGAAAGGGGAGTCATCACGATAAGAGACAGGGTGCAAAGAGGTGTAGTCATAGAGTCTTAAAGGATGAAAGCAGTCCCTTCAGCCCAAAGTCCATGGGGACTGTGTTGTCCAGTAGTTAGTACCACATGCCTGCATTTGGCCCATGGCCCTCTAAACCCCTATCCCCGTACTTAACAAGATAGCCTTTAAACATTGCTAACGTGCCTGCCTCAATCATTATTTTTGGCATCTCGCGACAAATATGCAACCCTCTGTATGTAAATGCTGCTCCTGATGTCCCTTTGAAATTTCTCCCTCTCATCTTAAACCTATGCCACCCCCACCCTTGCTAGGGGAAAAAAAGACAATGTGCTTTCACTCTGCCTATGCCACTCATTATCTTGCATACCTCTTCAGGTTATCTCTCAAGTCTCGTGCTCCAAGGAATAAAGTCATAGTCTACGCAAACTCACACCCCCCCCCCCCCCAACTCATCCAGGCAACATCGTGGTAAAGCTTTTCTACACTCTTTCTAGTTTAATAACATCTATTCTATAATAGGGTGACCAAACTGCATAATACTCCCAAACTCCCGACCAATGAAAAATCCAGTATGCCAAGCACCTTATTCATCACCCATCTTTCAGCAAACCATGCAGTTGCACTCTGCAGGGCCCTCCCATTCAATGTACAAATCCCACCCTGGTTCAACCATGCAAAAATGCAATACCTCACATTGATACAAACTGAAAGCCATTTACCAGTCCCCATCCCACTTACCATTTGATCAACATTCCCCTGTAATTTTTTATGACCTTCCACACTGCCAAAACACCAGCTATTTTAGCATCATTTGAAAACTTGCAGGCACTCAAATCATTTACAAAAAATACAAAGGTTTCAGCACCGACCCCTGTGGCACACTACAAGTTACAGGCCTCCATTCTGAAAAACAACCCTTGATCATCACCCTTTGCTTTCAGCAGTGAGCCAATTATTAACCAATTAGCTATTTTCCCCAGATTGCATGTTATTTAACCTTCCAGACTAGCCTGCCATGTGGGACCTTTTCAAAGGCTTTGTTAAAGTCCATGTAGACAACATCCACTGCCCTAAAAGAACTCCAAGAGATTTGTCAGACATGACTTCCCACACATAAAACAGTGTTGAGTTCCCTGGATCAGAATGTGTGTCTCTAAATTTTGGCAGATCCTGTCCCTCAGAACCCCCAATGTCAGACTAACTGCCCTATAGTTTCCTGGTTTATTTTTTATGACCCTTTTTAAACAATGGCACCAAATTAGCCACTCTGCAGTCCTCCAAAGCTCACTGGTGGTCAGAGATGAAGCAAAAAATCTCTGTAATTTCTTCATTAGCTTCCCACAAGGTCTGAGAATGCAGCAGGCCAGGCATTGGGGATTTATCATTTTAATGCACTTTGGCTGGTGGGGTGGAGCTATGTCTCTACCGAAGGAAGTGTAAGGCACTCCTTCCTTCCCCCAACCTACAGGTGACCCTTGGGCAAGGTGTAGCACCTGCTTAGTTCCCCCCCCCCCCCCAAATCAGGGTCACTCGAAGCCATGGGAGCAGGTGGTGGATGGTTGTATGAGCAGCTGGTGCAAATTACAAGTCCTGGGTATGCAACCAGTGACGCAGACAATCTCTGCAGAGTATTGACACTGGCTGAGGTCAACTGTCTTGTAAAGATACTGGCCAGAAGAAGGCAAGGGCAAACCACTTCTGTAGAAAAATTTCCCAAGAATGATCATGGTCTTAAAGACCATGATCATCCACACCATCCGACACAGCACATAATGATGATAATGAATTTACTTTAAGAACTCCAATACCTCTTCCCTGCTAACCTGTGTGATATAAGACATCATCACTGATTTAACTTATTTCTTTAGCCTCCATTGTTTTTCACAATAGAAAGTTAAGAGGAATTGTCATTAAAAATTTTTATCCATTTCCTCTGGCTATACACAGACAGCTAAACAGATATTTAAGGGGACCTGTTCTTTCCCTAACGATCACCATTTTAACGTACCTATAAAACCAACCTGGTATATTGTGTCACCTTGCATACCAGATCCCTCGTATTGCAACACACACAAAATGCTGGTGGAACACAGCAGGCCAGGCAGCATCTATAGGGAGAAGCAATGTCGACATTTCGGGCCGAGACCCTTCATCAGGACTAACTGAAAGGCAAGATAGTAAGAGATTTGCAAGTAGGACGAAGAGGGGAAAATGCAAAATGATAGGAGAAGACCAGAGGGGGTCGGGTGAAGCTGAGAGCCAGAAAGGTGATTGGCAAAAGGGATACAGAGCTAGAGAAGGGAAAGGATCATGGGACGGGAGGCCGAGGGAGAAAGAAAGGGGGAGAGGAGCACCAGAAGGAGATGAGAACAGGCAGAGTGATGGGCAGAGAGAGAAAGAAAAAAGGGAGGGGGGGGAAAGAACAAAAAAAACTAAATATATCAGGGATATCCAACTTTCACCCTGCCCTCAAATTTACCTGGTCTATTTCTGACACCTCCCTCCCCTTTCTTGATCTTTCTGCCTCCATCTCTGGAGACGGCCTATCCACTGATATCTACTATAAGCCTACAGACTCTCACAGCTACCTGGACTATTCCTCTTCCCACGCTGTCTCTTGCAAAAATGCTATCCCCTTCTCACAATTCCTCCGTCTCCGCCGCATCTGCTCTCAGGATGAGGCTTTTCATTCCAGGACGAAGGAGATGTCCTCATTTTTTTAAACAAAGGAGCTTCCCTTCTTCCACCATCAACTCTGCTCTCAAACGCATCTCTCCCATTTCCTGCACATCTGCCCTCACCCCATCCGCCCACCACCCCACTCGGGATAGGGTCCCCCTTGTCCTCACCTACCACCCCACCAGCCTCCGGATCCAACGTATAATTCTCCGTAACTTCCGCCACCTCCAACGGCATCCCACCACCAAGCACATCTTTCCCTCCCCCCTCTTTCTGCTTTCCACAGGGATCTCTCCCTAAGCGACTCCCTTGTCCATTCATCCCCCCCATCCCTTCCCACCGATCTCCCTCCTGGCACTTATCCTTGTAAGCGGAACAAGTGCTACACCTGCCCTTACACTTCCTCCCTCACCACCATTCAGCGCCCCAGACAGTCCTTCCAGGTGAGGCGACACTTCACCTGTGAGTCGGCTGGTGTGGTATACTGCGTCCGGTGCTCCCGGTGTGGCCTTTTATATATTGGTGAGACCCGACACAAACTGGGAGACCGTTTTGCTGAACACCTATGCTCGGTCCGCCAGAGAAAGCAGGATCTCCCAGTGGCCACGCATTTTAATTCCACGTCCCATTCCCATTCTGATATGTCTATCCTCTACTGTCAAGATGAAGCCACACTCAGGTTGGAGGAACAACACCTTATATACCGGCTGGGTAGCCTCCAACCTGATGGCATGAACATTGACTTCTCTAACTTCTGTTAATGCCCCTCCTCCCCTTCTTACCCCATCCCTGACATATTTAGTTGTTTTTTTTTTCTCTCTCTCTGCCCATCACCCTGCCTGTTCTCCATCTCCCTCTGGTGCTCCCCCCCTTTCTTTCTCCTGAGGCCTCCCGTCCCATGATCCTTTCCCTTCTCTAGCTCTGTATCCCTTTTGCCAATCACCTTTCTGGCTCTCAGCTTCACCCCACCCCCTCCGGTCTTCTCCTATCATTTTGCATTTCCCCTCCCTCTCCTACTTTCAAATCTCTTACTATCTTTCCTTTCAGTTAGTCCTGACAAACGGTCTCGACGCGAAACGTCGACATTGCTTCTCCCTATAGATGCTGCCTGGCCTGCTGTGTTCCACCAGCATTTTGTGTGTGTTGCTTGAATTTCCAGAATCTGCAGATTTCCTCCTGTTTGCCTCTAAGATCCCTCTTATTTCTTCTTTTTGACCTCCTAACTTCTGTCAAGTGCATTCCTACACTTGTAAACATCAAACACTTCACTAGTTCCCAATTGCTTACAGTGCATGACTCCATTTCCTTAACCTAAGCATCAATACCTTTCCTCAACCAGAGTTCCTGAAACTTACCAGCCTTGCCCTTCAGCATATCAGCTCCTCCCTGAGAAGCAACTTGGAGCTAGTACAATTAGCTTACAATCACAAAAGGTCTTCATAGAACATCTGGATAGCAAAGACACATACATTAGGATGCTGTTCACTGACTACAGCTTGGCATTCATTACTATTATCCCCTCAAAACTAATCAATAAGCTTCAAGGCCTAGGTCTCAATACCATTTTGTGCAACTGGATCCTCAATTTAATCACACACAGACACCAGTCAGTTCAGATTGGCAACATTTCCTTCACAAGCTCCCTCAGTACAGGTGCACAAGGCTGTGTGCTTAGCCCCCTGCTCTACTCACTTTATACTTATGACTAAGGCCAAGCACAGTTTCAATGCCATATTTAAGTTTGCCAACGACACCATGGTCATTGGCCAAATCAAAGATGATGAAAAAACAGCAAATGAGAGAGATTGAAAATCTGGCTGAGTGGTGCCATAACAACAACATCTCACTCAATGTCAGTAAGTTCAAAGAGATGATTATTGACTTCCAGAGGAGGAAACCAGAGATCTTTGGGAGATCAAAGCTGGAGAGGGTCAGCAACTTTAAATTCCTCAGGTGTTATCATTTCACAGCATCTGTCCTGGGTCCAACACACCAGCACAATCACGAAAAAAGCAGAGCAGTGCCTCTATTTTCTTAGACGTTCGTGAAGATTTGGCACGCCGTCTAAGACTTTGACAAAATTCTATAAGCTGTGTGGTATATTGACTGATTGCATCACAGCCTGTTATGAGACTATTAATGCTCTTGTACAAATAACCAACAAAAAGTAGTGGACACAGCCCAGTCCATCACGGGAAAAGCCCTCCCCACCATTGAGCACATTAATATCAAGCACTGTCACGGGAAAGCAGCATTCATCAAGGACCCCCACCATCCAGGCCAGGCTCTCTTTTTGCTGCTGTCATCAGGAAGGTGATACAGGAGTCTCAAGACCTGCACCACCAGGTTCAGGATCAGTTATTACCCTTCAACCATCAAGCTTTTGAACCAGAGGGGATAACTTCATTCATTTTCATTCACCCTATCACCGAACTGTTCCCAAAACCCAAGAACTCAATTTCAAGAACTCTTCACCTCATGTTTTTGATATTTATCACCTATTTATTATTATCTTTCATTTTGTATTTGCGCAGTTGTTGATTTTTTCCACATTGGTCACTGTCTGTCCTGTTGGGTGGGGTCTTTAATTGATTCTATAGTGTTTCTTGTAGTTACTGTGAATGCCTGCAAGAAAATAAATCTCAGGGTTGTACATGGTGACATAAGTACTTTAATCATAAATTTACTTTGAACTTCACCTTAACTGGAGCCTGAACTTTTGACATCACAGTTTTCCAAGACTCCACTAACAGACACTCCTTTCTCTGCAAACAACCCCCACCAAATCAATCTCTAGAAGATGCTACCTAAAGGCTCCAAACTTTCCTCTGCTCTAGTACAGGACCCACCCTGCCAATCATTTGTATCCTTGTCCATAACTATTTTAGAACTAATATAAGTGTGGTCACTAGAACCAAAGAGCTTACTGACAGATAGTTCTGCCATTTGCCCTGCCTTATTCCCCAGAAGGAGATCCAGCACTGCACCCTCTCAAGTACTATAGGACCCTCTCTATACAGTTAAAGGAAACTTTCTTCCACATGTTGCAAAGTGCAATCCATTAGCTGAAGGAGTTATCGGGTTTATAGTAAATATTAGGGGATAATTTATCTCTTGAAATGGAGATGGATAAAATCCTGTAAAGGACAGAGGTGTCAGAAATGGTCTAAAGGAATATGACAGCAGGTGTAAGTTAGATATTAAAATTAACACTTTTGGAAATTTGGCTCTTTCAGGGGTGTTGTTATTAATCTCTTATTGTTGTGAACAGCGGGCAGTAAAGTCTGAATGCTTTACTGAGAGTTGTTCACTCCACAGCTGATTGGGAAAGCCTATTATTACAGTCAAACGATACAACTCGGCTTTAACTCCACTGGAAAACATGCACCCAATATGTGCCAGCAACTCGTTTCCGGATATTAGCGGACATTTAGGTGCAGTGCAGATCCTGGCACATTATTTCTAAAGCCTCATGAATGCACTGTCATCACTCAGCGTCGTTAGCCTTCCGCAGTATTTGTACTAGCAGTATACCTACAAAAGAAACGGCTTCTTTTAAGTGTTATTCCGTGGATGAGAAGCATAATAAACACCCATTGCAGATAAACAGGGCAATAGAGTTATGTATTAACCTGAGCCCTTGGGTAACACAGGGCCCTGAGGAGGAGACGGGGGTAGCGGTCATCACACCTGGGATTACACCTACTTTTTGCAGGGGATGTGGCCCTTCTTCTCATCCAGGATCCGGATGCGCTGGTTTTTCCCGTCGTACGAGATTAGCACTCGGCTGTTCCTACCCGTTTTGTGATTATACATGACAGCCCTGCCCTCCCACTGCTGAGGCGCTTGGCACGGCTTAGGCTGCACCGATATCGCGGACTCGAACACCCGAGTAGGTCGGGGCAGGCAGGACACGGACATCAGCCAGCAGGACAGCAACGGCCACACCAAGCCCGCACACAACCAGCCATTCGCCATGGCGACGCCAACTGATTGCACGTGACCGACGTGGGGCCAAAGAGCGGAGGGGGGGGGGGGCAACAACAGTCACGTGAGTGGGGTCGGGGCGGAAGAGGTCAGCCCTCTGGCAACAACATCCATGGGGCTGAGGGGCGAGCAGGTTGTCCGCTGCCAAACGCGGTTATACAGTACAGGTGCTGGAGATGAGGGATGGAAAACAGCAAACTCATTCTCCTTCCCTGGAGGACCTGTTCTTACTACTAGCCTCCGGAGTAATGAATAATTTTTTTGGAAAGCTTTGAATTTTATATCCCCCAAAAATCTAGAAGTTGGAGGCGATGATGGATTTTCTGTCATTTCTCTTGTGTATACTCTAGACCATTTTCAAACTGTGAAAATGAAATTCGGTGTCATTTAAACAAATTCTGAGAGGCTGACCCTTTCAAACTTAAAGTAGCCCCGGAACCTGCTACTCCTGTGTTACTAATTACCACACTGTGGGAAGGATGTGATTGCACTGAAGGAGGCACAGAGGGGGATCTCAGTGATGGAGCATCGCTGTTTATGAGGGTATGCTGATTTATTGCTTTGTAAATGAGAAGCTGAAGATTGAGCTATACAAAATTATAAGGGGCGTAGATAGGGTAGATAATGAGAAATTGTTCCCCTAGCTGATTTATAACTATGGAGTGTAGCTTTAAGTTAAAGGATGAGAGATTTGAGGAAGAATGTTTTTCACCTAAATAACGGTTGAACTGTCTGAAAATGTAATGGTGTGAGGAAACTTAGAGGAGGTTTGGCCAAGACATGGGGCAGCAGAGACGATTTAGCAGCGAGTGGTCACTTCAATAAAATACAAAGTAACAGGCCACAAAACAGAGAGAAGATGCTTAACGTGACAAGGTAACTGAATGCTTGGAGCAACTGATGGAAGTTGGCTGGCTTGATGGATAAACAAAATTCTCTCTCTCTCTCTCTTTTTTTTTACGGTAGTTGGCACCCAGCTTAATGGTGCATTACCACCACACAAAATCTTGTGGATGAGAGCTGAGTTTAAATAGGCTGCAGGTGATGAGTTGGAAAAGTGGCATGTGATTCCTATCAGCAAGGTGGAGACTGGGAGGTGTCAGTTTGTGCAGGACTGACAGATGGAGGCAGGCACTGTGACAACACTTAAGAAAAACAAACTAACTTTTATTTGGTGAGCATCTGAAAACACCGTGGTGCAGAAAGCTCTAACTAAATGTAGATGGATGCCCAGGTGAGCATCATTAGGGTTGGGGGGGGGGGAGGATTGCATCAAAACGTTGCAGATTGTTTGTTGCTCCAGATTTCAATATCAGATAGCCAAAAGGCATTTTTCCATGCTGTATGAATCTATGCTGTTAAGGTCATAGATGTGAACACTGTTGAGTACATTCAAGACTGACATCAATAGGTCTTTGGAGGATATGGAAATTGATCAGCAGGTGGGCTTGAGATACTGGGTAATATTATTAAACCACCGTGCAAAGAGCAATGTGGTCCTGCAGGCAGAGTTTAGGAGGCTTGGGAAGAAGTTAAAATGGAGGACTTTGTAGTGAGTTATCTCTGCAAAAATGAAGCAAATGAATGCTGAAGGTGGGTAAGAGGTTAGACAATTCCTGAGGAACTGGGATCATTTCTGAGGGAGAAGGAACATCAGAATGGATTGCACTCCAACAGAAACAGGACCAATGTCCTTGCAGCAAGTAGAGTAAGGAAAAACTACAAGCTCTAACTAAAGGTAACAAAATTAATACAAGTTGTAAAAACACAGTTGATATTAAATTAAATCAGCACAAATAACCCTGTGTGTGCATGGGTTTCCTCTGTGTGCTCCGGTTTCCACCCCCAGGCCAAAGATGTATCAGTCAGTAAGTTAATTGGTCATCGTGTATTGCCCTGTTTAGGGTTAAATAGGTAAATTGCTAGATGGTGGAGCCTGTTCTGTGCTGTATTTCAAAATAAGTAAAAATATATACAATGAAAGTGAAAATGTATTCAGAAAGAGTAAAGAGAGTTGGATCTGTTCTATAAGCCAACCACAAGTGAAAAGGAATGGAGCAGGAAAATTTGAGAAATGAAAAAGCAAGTTTTAATGGGTGGCTTTATTAAAAAGGGTGAAGAGTTTCTAAATTGTATTGAGGGTAAGTAATGTGTTCAGGATAATTTTCCAGCGCAGTATGTTTTTGGTACAACAAGGAAGGAGGCATTTCTGGATCTGGTTCGAGGGAGTGAGAGAGATCAAGTGCCCTGTTTCAGCACAGGAACATTTAGACGATAACAATCTTTGCATTATATTTTTCAGTGAGTTATGGAAAAGGAAAAGAGGTGGTCCAAAATAAAAAAAATAATTGGAGGAAGACTAATTGCAATGGAATGTGAGACAAAACTATAACAAAACATTGTCTTTAAGAAGGAGATGGTTTGGGAATAGTTGAAGGTCATTCCCATGAGAAAAAAGGTAAAACAAACAAATCCAAAGCTCCTTGGATGATGTGGTAAGTAGTTGTTCGGATGAGAGGTAGGTGAATCATGTACTTCCCCTGGGATTGGTGTCTATATTAGAAACTTAGACACATGGAATCAAACCACATTTGCAGATGGTATTGCATTATGTACTATGAAAAGAATGATAGATTGCAGCAGGATATAGGCAGAAAATTGAAGTGGATAGAGGCGTGGTAAATGATGTTTAATGTGAAGAAATTATAGGTGATGCTTTTACATTGAGAATGAGAAGGGGCAATATAGAATCAGAGTTAACCAACACAGAAACATACCCATCAGCCCAATTTGCCCATGCTCACTAAGGTGCCTTCCTTAGCTAGTCAGTGTACTTGCATCTGGCCCTTTAAACCTTTCATATCCAAATGTATTGTAGACTTCGTAATTGTACACACTTTTAACATTTACACTGGCCCCTTGTTCTATGTATCCACCAGCCTCTGCCCTTCAAGTCCCCTCCAACTCTTTCCCCTCTCACCTTAAACCAAAGGTTCCCAACCTGGAGTCTGCATACCTCTTGCTTAATGGTATTGGTCCATGGCATAAAAAAAGGTTGGAAATTGCTGCCTTAAACCCATACTCTCCAGTTTTAAACCTCCCTACTCTGGGGGAAAGGACTGTAAGTATACATCTTATCTATTCCCTTCATGATTGTAGAAACATCTTTAAGGCCACACCTCAGTCTCCTTCACTCTAGTGAAAGCAGTTCCAGCGTACCAGCCATAACCCAAGCTCTCCATTTCTGGCAATATCCCAGTGAAATTCTCCTGCACCCTCTCCAGCTTAATCACATGCTCACTGTAGTATGGCTATCAGAACTGTACATAAAATAATAGATATTAAGGAGGTGCAGGAGCAATGGGAATTTCACTATGTGTGCATAAATCACTGGAAGTGGCAGGACAGGTTGAGAAAGCATTAATAAAGCACTCACAATTCTGGACTTTATCGGTAGAGTCATATAAAGGTAGATAAGAACATATACCATAAAAACAAAGATAAAAAAGTAGAAAATCCACACTGAACCTTTATAAAACAGCACCTGAAGTAATATGTTCATTTTTGGCTGCTTTCATTACGGGGAGGATGAAAACCCACAGGAGAGGGTCTTAGAGTCATACAGTACAGACACTAGCCCTTCGGCCCAACTGGTCCATGCTGACCAAGATTCCAATCTAAGTCGGTCCCATTTAGCTATGTTTGGCCCATAAGCTTCTAAACCTTTCTAGGGAAGGTCCTGAAAAAATTGTGGGAATGGTTGATGGACTAAAGGACTTCACTAAAAAGGATAAATTTGAAAATCTGGCTCTACTTTTGTTGGATCAAGAACGAAAGGTTACATGCATAAAATAAAAGTAGAAGATTGATTTTTTAACACTAGTGATGCCCCACAACAGTTTGTGCTTGGGCCCTCGCTGGTAATGCCTGAATAAACTGGATGTGAATATGAGAGGCATGATCATTGTTAGCAGATGGCATGAAGATCGGTGGAGTTGTTGATAGTGTGGTAAGTTGTCTCAGGCTGAACAGAGATATTAGTGTGTTTGTGGAATGGACTGAAAAATAGCAGATGGAGTTTAATCAACTCTCCTAAAATCCGTGTACAGATGAATCTGAGTTGATGCATTTTGGAAGCACCAGTGAGGCTAGGATACACATCATCAATGGTAGAACATTAGAGAGTATTGACAAACAGAAAGACCTTGAAGTACAAGTCCATGTATCTTTGAAGATGGCAATGCAGGTAGATAACATGGAGAGGAAGGGACATGGGATACTGGTCTTCATTATTTGGGGCACTGAATACAGATGTAAGGAGGCTAAACATCAAATCTATAAAACCTTGTTTAGACCTGAGCAGGAGAACTGCTTGCTGTCTGATTACCAAGATGTGGGAAGGATGTTTCTGTGCCATTTGACTCTGATTCAATGTGGACACCTTTATTCCCAGCTGTTATTAACATCTGAAATGCACTGTCTTTAGATGTAGTGGTAGAAAGTCCAATGTGGCCTTTTAGGGAAAAATGGATATGTATATATGTTGGAGAAAAATGTGCAAGGCCATAGAGAATGGACTGGTCTGTGGAACTAGAAATTTGTTCTGTTAGAAGGCTAGTGCTGACATATTGGCCTAAATTGCTTCTTTCTAGGTTGTATCCATTCTTTGATCATGCAGCAGAGTTGACCAAAGGAGCCAAATTACTCCCTTTTTATGTTCTTACATTTTAGTCATATTGGAATTGGAATTAGTTTATTATTGTCACATGCACTGAAATAGAGAGAAAAAAACTTGTATATGGTGTTAATTTAGTTGGAAAAAATACCCATGACACACCTTAACTATCTTCTGTGCTGGAGAATTCCACAGAGTGACCACACTATGGAGAGGAAATGTCTCCTTCCTCGATTTGAAATGGTCTACCCCATATACTTAGACTGATCACTAGTTCCATTCTTCCCCACCATCAAGAACATCTTTCCTGCATCAAATCTGTCCAGTGATGTTAGGGTTTTAAAAGTTGCACTGAAATCTCCTCTCATTTTTCTAACCTTGGGCAAATACAACTCAAACCAATCTCTTTTTATATGTTAGCTCTGCCATCCCAGAATTGTTCTGGCAAATCCTAGTTGCAGGCCCTCATTCTTCAAGATTGCATATGGTATTCTGGGTATAGTGCCACCAAGGTCTGTTTAATCTTATTAAGGTATCCTTCATCCTGTACACTTCCTTTTGCTTTGAAGACTAGTATATAATTTGCCACCTTAACTTCCTAGTGAATCTAATTACTTACTTAATCAACTGGTGTACAGGGTCTCACTGCACCCCTCCCCTCTGATATCTTATCACTAAGGTAGTAGAGTTATGGAGTCACAGAAACAGGACCTTTCAGTCCAACTTGCCTACACCTGTAATATCTACCTGTTTTAATCCCATTTGGCTGAATTAGGCAATATCCCACTACATCTAACTAAGTACCTGCCTTTTAAACATTGTAATTTTATCTCCTTCTAGGTATCCTCTGGGAGCATGCTCCAGATAATCAGAATCAGGTTTAATATCACTGGTATATGTTATGAAATTGTTCTTATGTGGGAGCAGTACATCGCAATACATAATAAAAACTGTAAATTACAGTAAGTATACAGTGTAATTATATATATTTTTTTAAATTTAAATTAAATAAGTAGTGCAAGAAGGGGAAAAAGTAGTGGGTTAGTGTTCATGGATTCAATGCCCATTCAGAAATTTGATGACAGAGGGAAAGAAGCTAGTCCTGAATTATTGAGTGTGTGCCTTCAGGCTCCTGTACCTCCTCTCTGAAGGTAGCAATGTGCAGAGGGCATGTCCTGGGTGATGGGGATCCTTAACGATGGATGCTGCCTTTTTTGAGGCATCAGTCCTAGAAAATGTCCTGGATGTTAGTAAGGCTAGATGGAGCTGACTGCATTTACAACTTTCTGTAGCTTATTCGATTCTGTGCAGCGCTTCCCCCCACCCCCACCCCATACTAGATGGTGATGCAGCCTGTTAGGATGCTCTGTATGGTACATCTGTAGAAATTTGTGAGAGTCTTTGGTGTCATGCCAATTCTCCTCAAACTCCTAATAAAATCTAGCCACTGTCATGCCTTCTTAGTAACTGCATCAAGATGTTAAGCCCAGGATAGAGATATTGACCCAAGAACTACAAATTGCTCACCCTTTCCACTTCTGGTCCCTCAATGAGGACTGGTGTGCTCCCTCATCTTACCCTTTCTGAAGTCCACAATCAATTCTTTGGTCTTGCTGACATTGAGTGCAAAGTTGTTGCTGCCATGCCACTCAACCAACAGATACATCTCACTCATATAAGCCTCCTTGTCACCATCTAAAATTCTGCCAACAATAGTTGTGTCGTAAGCACATTTATAGATGGCATTTGAGCTGTGCCTAGCCACACAGACATGGGTGCAGAGAGAGTAGAGCAGTGGGCTGATCACACATCCTTGAGATGAGCATTGTTGATTATCAGCCAGGTGGGGAGATATTATTTCCCATCCGCACAGACTGTGGTACTCCATTGAGGAAGTAGACGATCCAGTTGCAGAGGCAGATACAGAGACCCAGATTTTGGAGCTTTTTGATCAGAACTGTAGGACCTGTAGTCAGCTCACTGACCTTGTGTGTAGAGAAACTTACCATTAGATTTACCTGGAATTTTCTCCCCTTTCATCTTAAACTCTTTAATGTTAGACTCCCCCACCCCCCACCCCCCTCAGGAAAAGCTCTCGGACTATCTTAGCCATGTTCCTCTAGAAGGTCATCATCTTTTATGGTAGATTTCATTTAGGAATGTATCTTGAAATACGTGTATGGAGTTCTGGTCCGAAACCCCCTGTTGTAAGATTTTAAGATTGATTTTACCCAATCCAAATTTCTCAACTTTGAATCCTAAAGTTGGATTGCTGCATCAGACATAGTTAGGCTACATTTTTTAGCGGTATAATATTTACATCTGCATCATAGGTCAATAAAATTTAAGAGCACTGAAAGCAGATAGAAATTATGTTAAAAAGACAAGTTTTTAAAACGCCACTCTGTGGCTCACTGGACGCCGGACGGATTGGCATAATTTCCACGGGCGTGTTTTCAGTTAACCTGATAGCTCCCGAGGGTCCCGAATTGACGGCAGGACCTCCTTTCACTCACTGTCAAGTTCACCGCTAGCCTTCAATTGGTTGCTCCACATAAATGCAAACAGCAGGATTATCATCCCCACCTACCTGAACCGATGTGGTTTTTTTTTTAACTTTAACACAAGACGGTATATATACCGTGTTAGAGCTGGTAAGTTGATCGGCGCTTTGCAAGATGTTACCAGTGATGGCTGCAATCTGCCTTTGGCTTGGTACCCGAGTCTTCGTGCAGGGAGCTCTTTGCGAGCCGATTAAGATCCCGATGTGCAAAGCAATGCCCTGGAATATCACGCGAATGCCCAACCATCTACACCACAGCACCCAGGAGAATGCTATTCTGGCTATAGAGCAATACGAGGATTTAGTGGACACCAGATGCAGTCCAGTGCTGCGCTTCTTTCTCTGCGCAATGTACGCGCCCATCTGCACTTTTGAATTCCTGCACGATCCCATCAAACCATGTAAATCCGTTTGCCAGCGTGCAAGAAATGGTTGCGAGCCTATTCTGAAAAGGTACAACCACAGCTGGCCCGAGAGTCTGGCATGCAGCGACCTACCCATGTACGACCGAGGGGTCTGCATCGCTCCCGAGGCAATTGTCACCGATTTATCCCAGGGTGAGATATCAAATGTTCCTGGTTTTTAGTGAAGATCTTTGTAAATACTGTACTTAAAACAGAATATCTACACCCCATCAATAACATATTAAATTCTGGTTCTCTTCCCACTTAAAACGTGAAAATGTTATTTCAAATAAAACCCAAGTAAAAAGAAAATGTTACAATTTCCATCAGAAAGAATCGTGATTACTTTTTACTAGTATTCGTTAATTACAAATATCGCAGGTGCGCCAAGGTTTTATTGTACCTTGTATTTAACTAAATGTGGAGACGGCAATGCATGTAATAAATTCAACCTTGCGCTCTTATTTCCGCCCCCAGATGCAAAGTGGATGGAATTCACCCGAGATGTGGTCGTCCCGAAAGCTTCTGAGTGTAAGAGTTGGAATTCAAGTGAGTGCTCGGAAATTGGAGCCTTTATCCGGCCTGCTTGTGTAATGGTGGTACCGCTTCTCGTGGTCTTTATTCCAGAGAGAGTGAGGGAAAAAACACTTAAGTTTTCTTTAAATTGAGGGCATTTCACCTCTTTGATCCTTCGGAGGGGTTCGTGGCGAACTGTTTCAATTATTGTAAGAAATGGGCCGTTGATCGATCATGGACGCTGGTTATATCCGGAAAGAAAGAGGCAGATATGATTTGTAGCAGAATCGAGTGCCATTAGTGAATAGGGTTCAGGCAGGCAAACTTCAGTCCTTCGCCACATCCCCGTGGAGCTCTTCGTGTGTACTAGTGAACTGCAAGCATTGTGACTATTCAGGTGTGAGAAGAGCGAATCCATCTACTATATCACTCTAGCTCGTTTTATTTTATTGGGGGGAGTTCTAAAACAAAATCAATCATACATACTGCAGTATATATAAAAAGATTTCGCGGATTTAGAACATTTTGGTTTACACGTGAATCGTTAGATATTTCCACATGCCCCTCTGTTTCACTGTGCCTCTATAAAGTACAACAACCATTTATTAGAAACATAGAAAACCTACAGCACAATACAGTCCATTCGGCCCATGATGCTATGCCTAACATGTACTTAGTTCAGAAATCACCTAGGGTTACCCATAGCCCTCTATTTTTCTAAGCTCCATGTACCTATCCAGGAGTCTCTTAAAAGACCCTATCCTATTGGTCCCCTGTCCTGTTTAAACTACACAGATACAATATTTCCTATTCCTTTTCCATTATTGGTTCTGACAGTGCAGTTGTTTAATGCTAGCACCTTATTATTTATATATCTTCAGCATTAAATTGTTCCCTTTAATTATAATAAGTTTCTATTTTTGACAGATCGGTGTAAATGTAGAAAAGTTAAACCAACACTAAAAATGTACTTGGGCAAGAATTATAACTATGGTAAGTGATGGTTACTTCTATCAGGTAGTATTTTGTTGTAAAATCTACCATAGCAGAATTCCTACTGCTGAAGTTTCTTTTAAACAAACACAGCTTCTAGATCTTAAAGTCTGTGACTGTATTTAAAATTGGCAGCAGTCCTGGTTCTTGTTTGATTGCAGAGATGCACCGTTACGTTTTATAATTTCAGAAGCTAGAAATTGAGCACCTTCATAAACTCTCAAGCACTTATCCCAATTAGCACACACACTTGGCACTTTAAAGTATTGACTAATCAGATTTGAACTGAACATAACTTGTGTTTTGTAATTTCAACAGTAAGCATTTATTTCCTTAGTCCAGTGAAATTCACCCCAAAAGACTGAAGATCTTTACTATAGATTCTCCGTAACTCTTTTGGTAAAACCTCAGCCCAAATCCAAGGTTTAAATATAGAGCATAGACTATACACAGTATAGTAGAGGAACTATACCTCCTTCAGCCCACAGTGTAATACCAAACTAATTAAATGCGTAACTAATCCCTTCTGCCTGCTCAGTACTCATATCCCTTCATTCCCAGCATATTCATGTGCCTTTAACAGCCTCTTAAATGCCTGCACTGCTACCCAAGCAATGCATTCCAAGAACCCACCACTGTCTGTTTTTTTTTAGAAAAAACTTGCCCTGCTCATCTCCTTTGAACTCCCCCCTCCCTCCTTCTCTCCTTTTTCTATTCCCCATTCTGGTTACCCTCACATTACTTCTCCTCCTCCTTCTGGTGCCTCTCCGTCCATTTCTCTGATTGTTCTCTTCTGTCAAATTCCTGCTTCATCAGCCCTTTACCTCTTCCACCCATCACCTCCCAGTTTTTTTACTTCATTCCCCCCTGCCTCACCCACACACCCACCTTCCCCCATATTTGGTCTCACCTATCATTTGCCAGCTTGTAACCCTCCCCCCTCCCATCTTGTTAATCTGCCTTTTCCCCCTTTCTTTCCAGTCCTGGTGAAGGGTCTGAGCCCAAAACATCAACTGTTTATTCTATTCCATAGAGGCTGCCTGAACTGTTGAGTTCCTCCAACATTTTACACGTGTTGTTCAAGATTTCCAGCATCTGCAGAATCGCTTGTATTTAGGTAAATTCTTTTCTTTAACTCCCCTCCAGTATTTTTCTCAATCTATGTCCCCTCATTATTGACTTCTCTCCAAGAGGCAATGGACATTCCAGCTTAATGGTATCTCATTCACTCATAATTTTACACCTCACTTAATATTTCATCTAGGTGACTTTTCATTGTAACTAAAATTATTCAGCCCAGGTAATATCAGTTTAATTCTCTGCACCCACTTTACAATGGCCTGTCCTGTATGTGGTAGATTTTTATCCAATTCCAGGGTGATTTTGCTGAGTTTGTGTTGTGCTCCTTGGCAATGAGTATTCTATATACCTTCTCAACCTGTCCTGTCACCTTGGGATTCCATGGAAATTCAGTCTAGCATCCCACTATTTTTTTACTTTTTAAGATTATATCATTCATTGTGGATTCCCTAGACCTGCTTGCTCTCCCCTACTGCATCATGTCACATTTTCCAGAATGATTTCCACTTTGCACTTCTGTGCTCTCTAAGCTTAAACATGTCTGTGTTTATGCAGTCCAGAACTATATTACCCTCCACCATCCATTCTGCCAATTTTACAAACTACTTAATTGTCCCTACATTTATGATCAAATCATACCTCAAAAGCAAGGAACCCACTACATTCAGCCTTTCATTAATTAAAACTGTTGACCACTACCTTTTTCTTTTTCACACTGGGCGATCCTTTAATCATTTTCCCTCTATCCAATAAAGTGTGTTCTTTCCAAATGAATCCATTATGTGGTACTTCAGCAAATAGCTTACTGAAAGCCATATAGACAGTATAAAATGCTAATTCCCAATTGACCCTCTTTTTTTATTTCCTCAAAAGATTCTGTCATTAGTCCTTCTACATTTCCATGCTGATTATCCTGCGTCTAATAAATTCTGATTTTTATTGTTACTCAGAATTATTTTTCCAGTAAGTTGTCCACCACCAGTGTTAAGCTGTTATTCAATACTTAAATTTTTTTTTGGCAAGTGAAATCAAGGACCATATTTACTTGCTCTAATTTTTTTTTTGAACAATGGTACCATATCAACAATCTTCCAGTTTGCTAGCATTACGCCTATTACCAGATAGAGTCGGGAAAATCATGATAGAAGTCTGTTCTACTCCAAATGTTTAACCAAGAGTGCATATTTATCCATTATTAAAGATAAATGCGGAGACATTGTCTATTAAGGGATTTAGTAACCTTATTAAATATACTAAACTCCTTTATGAACCATGTCTCTGTGTTCATCATATCTAATTCTTCATAGTTTTCATCTTTAGTATCAATGATCTGCATCATTCCACTCTTCCCCATTAATCCTTCTTAGAATATTGTATGTCTCCAAAATAAAAACCTCCTCATTCTTCTAGAATCTGGTACATGTAGGTGAACTTGCTCATTTGTTCTTCAAAACCAACCTACCACCATCTCCCAGAAATCAATTTTGTTAGTTATGATGTAGTGTCTCCAGACATGGAGACCTTAACTGCTCACACATGCACACACACACACACGTGCACGCAAAATGGTCTCATCAAAGCACTGAAAATGAACTAGTCTGGATTAGGCATTAGTATGACCAGCTGAAAATTGCTATGCAATAATTTCCTCAGTTTTGGATGTGCACATGAGATGTGCATGCTGTTTACCAGATTTTAACAACATTTTCACCTTTGGTATTCAAATACACATGGTACGTTCAGGTACAGTAGCTGGTACTGCTGCCTGAATGTTCCGATGACCAAGTATGATCGTAATATCTAGTGGAGTCTTATTTTCTGCCTGCCAATGCATAGGTTCCCCAGGTGCTCTGATTTCCTCCCATATCCCAAAGGCATGCTGACTGAATGGTAAGTTGGCTACCTTCAATTACTCTTAGTGTAGCTGGGTGGTAGGCAAATCAGAGTGCATTTAATGAATGTATGAGATAGAGATGATGCAAAAAAATAAGTGGGAGAATGGGATTGATGGAAGACCATAAATGATGTAAAACAAGTATAAATATGAGAAATGGGGTTTGTACAGAGCAGCATTTACTCTGCTTTGTTTGATGTTTTATTCAAATCAGAACACCAAAAACCGTACATTGTTGGAACATCCATTTTCACACATTTTAATTGCACTTTTAAAATGAGAATTTTTCAATTGGTTATAAGATTGGTGCAGAATTAGACCATGCAGTCTATTGAGTCTGTCCCACCCCATTCTGCTGGTTTCTCCCCATTATCTTTCTCCCCCTTACCAATCAGGAACCTCTGCCTCAAATACACCTGATGACTTGGTGTCTGCAGCAAGAGTTCCACAGATTCACTATCTTCCATGCTGAATAAATTCCTCCTCTCTTTTAATTTTAAAGGGCTGCTCTTTTATTCTGAGGCTGTGCCCTCTGATCCTAGACTCTCTTACTAGTGGAAACATCCTCTCCTCATCCTCTCCACAATGCAAAATTTGTGCTGGTGGAGTATTGAATTGTTAGAGGATTTTTTTCAGAAAGTATTCTTCGGATTCTTCAAATGGAGAGAAAAAATAACTTATATTAGTTTGGTGGACTTCAAATCTAAAAAGTATTATTTTAACAGTCTTTTAATCCATTATAGCCAAGTATTTAAAATTGTGGAAGATAATTGTTTATTGTGATATATAAAAAATGAAAGCTAATTATTAGAGCCTTTTAATTTGATAGCTATATTATCAAAATGTTTTCAGAATAATTGTTGCTATATTAAAGATTTCATAAAGATTAAGGTCAACATGAGATTAGAATAAAGGTTATAATTGAGGTTGAATGAAATTGCCTCCTGAAATTAAGCAATTTAAATTGCTTAAATGTTACTGAACAGACTTTGAGTCGTGATTTCCTGAACACAACATATCAATGATTTGGAAAGTAATTCCTGAGTTTTCCTTTGTCTTTTTATTTTCACCTAAGTTATTCGGGCCAAAGGAAAAGAAGTGAGCAGAAGTGGCTGTAATGAAATCACTACAGTGGTGGAGGTGATAGAGACTTTCAAATCATCAACACCTATCCTGCAACCTTATGTAACCCTCCTCACCAATTCTTCATGCTTGTGTCCTCAGCTGCCACCCAATCAGGACTCGCTCATCATGTGCTATGTTCTCCGCTCACGGTAAGTGGCATTGGTCTTTGATGAAACTTCACATGCATGGAATGAGGATTGTCTGCTGATTGACCAGACAATCAGCACCTTTGTAACAGACATCACATAGTTTTAAACAGATTGATTTTCAGAGTAATAACATTTGAAAATAGCTCTCTTTTGGACTACAATTCAACATATGTAACATCATGGGAAGGCCAAGTTGAATGATAATGGAACTGGATTGTTTTGTATTATTTATATTACTTGTATACTTAATCATTATAGAACTTCCAAATTTTACTCTGCATTGGCTATGATATCATGGAATAAAATTTAGAGACTGTAAGAGTGATCCATACTGTTTGTGAGTAGCACTGTTAAATAACAGATTTGATTACTCTTAAGATTCTTCATATTTAAGATGCGTCAAGCTTACATAACTTTTCATTTTGCACATGGATATAATACATTTGGGACATCAAATTCTAACAGGATGTATACAGCAAATAGCAGGGACCAGGAGTGTTAACGTATAGGATGCAAGTTCATAGCTCTCTGAAAATGTTGACGGGTATAGATGGTTAGTCTTTCTCATTGAGTGGGGGAGCCCAAGACTAAAGGCATGAGTTTAAAATGAAAAGGCAAAAATTTAGGATCAGATTTGAGGATCAGGTTTATGGCATAGAGAGTGATGGTGCTGCAAAATGAGTTGCCAGAGGAAGTGGTAGAGACAGATACTATTTAAAAAGTTTAACAGGTATTTGGTCAGTTACTTAGATATGAAAGGGGTGTTACAGGCCTAGCACAGACAAATGGAATCAGTACAGATGGACTTCACTATCCGCATGGATGAGTTGGCAAAGACCATTTCTGTGTTGTACAATGTTATCCCCAACTTCGACCTTTAGGATCAACACTAACGTTTTGCATATTTTGAATTTTCATTTGTGTTTGTCTGGAGGGTTAGTTAAATAACAAGTCAAAATAAAAGTAGGAGTAAGAAGATCAGGAGGGTTACACCATTGAAAAAAGACAAGCTTATTGAGCTTGTATCTGCTCCTTGCAAGAGCAATGCATCTAGTCCCAATACCCAGCCTCTCATAGAAACATACAGGTTTGGCACAAACACAAAGTTGTGCCGAACATGTCCCTACCTTAGAAATTACTAGGGTTACCAATAGCCCTCTATTTTTCTAAGCTCCATGTACCTATCCAAAAGTCTCTTAAAAGATCCTATTGCCTCTGCCTCCACCACCGTTGCCGGCAGCCCATTCCATGCATTCACCACTCCTGACATCTTACCCCTGACATCTCCTCTGTACCTACTCCCAAGCACCTTAAACCTGTGCCCTCTCCTCAAGCTATACAAATCCTTTCCTTGCACGCACATTCCAGCTCCTGTTTGAACATTATAATTGAACTTTCCTCCAGTACTACTACTGAAAATGGATTATTAAGGACCCCCAGCACCCAGGGCATGCCCTTGTCTCACTGTTACCATCAGGCAGAAGGTACAGAAGCCTGAAGGCACACACTCAGCGATTCAGGAACAGCTTCTTCCCCTCTGCCATCCAATTCCTAGATGGACATTGAACCTTTGGGCACTACCTCACTTTTTTTAATACATAGTATTTCTGTTTTTTTGCATGATTTTAATCTATTCAATATACATATACTGTATAAAGTATACTGAATAAGATTTATTTATTATTCTTTTCTTCTATGTTATGTATTGCGTTGAACCGCGGCTACCAAGTTAATAAATTTCACGTCACATGCCGGTGATATTAAACCTGATTCTGATTGTCCCTTTTCATTCTTCCTAGCAAATTTCAGGTCGTGTCAATCAATTACAATAAACCTGATTCTGATTCGAAACTCTGGATTTCTGAGAACTAACTTTAATCCCCTGTCAGTTCCTTCTGCCAATCTGCCAATATCTTCTTGAAATCCATTCACTGCACCACCCAACTTTGTGTCTTCAAATGCTTTGTTCTGTCCTTAGTTCAGTCATTGTGCTGTGTCACCTTTATGACGCAAGTAAGTGGTGTTGAGATAAATAGGTTATTTTTGTTTTTATGTATTATTTTCTTATTTCAGTCAATCCCTAAGGCAAGAGGGATAAATCAGAAAAATTGTAGGCCAGTGTACATCAGTGGTAGGGAAATTATTGGAGAAAATTCTTAGGATTTGCTTGCATTTGGAAAAACATAAACATGTCAGGGATTGTTGGCATGACTTTGAGTGGGAGTGGGAGAGGTCATGTCTCACAAATCTGTGAGTTTTTTGAGGAAAGGATGAATATAATTAATCATGGTATTGTGTTATAGTGACATAGTAAGTGTGCTATAGTGGATGCTGCATACATTGAATTTAATAAAGCATTTGACAAGTTCCCTCATGATAGGTTGATTCAGAAAATTAAGATTCATGGATCCAAAGTGAATTTGTAAAATGGATGCAAGATTATCCTGGCCACAGAAGGTGGATGGTATTTGTGGAGGGGTGTTATTCTGACTGGAGGTCTGTGAGCAGTAGTTTTCCACATGTATCAGTCCTGGGACCTCTGTTGTTTGTGATATACAGATGACCCTGTTCAACAGCCATTTAGGGTACAAAAGTTTGCTCTTACAGAATCTACAAAACCACTATCCAAAAACATGAGATGGGGAATAAAATTCACTTCTACAGAAATTCTGAGAGAAAAATAAATATGTTTTAAAATTCCTGTTTCTTGGCACGTTACTGTATATATGGAATATTCTGCGAACCTGTTTATGTCTACATTGTCATGTAAAAGAGAGGGATTTATGTCATTGTGTGTTTATTTGGACAATCTGCTTTCAATGTTGTACAATGAGATGAGACTGTGAAGCTTGTATCAGACTAAGTATGAAACGCTGAAGTAGTGCATTGACGTATTAGAAATGAGCTTTATTGATGCAGATAGTTGATTATAGGGCATAGAAGAGTATGGTGCAGGCCTTTTGGTCCACAATACCTGTGCCAAGAATGGTTAATGATTAAGAGTGTTGTAGTGACGTTGAGCTGTGAGTACGATTGTTTGGTGGAAAAATGCAAGAAAATGGGAACAGGGGTCAGGCCACCAGGCTCTACAAGTCCATCCTACCCTTCAATATGATCATGGCAGATTTAGTCCAGGCCTGAGCCCCTCTTCTGTGCCAGGGTCCCATAACTTTTAATCCTAACACCACTTTAATGAACTAATGTCTACAATTTCCTGGGACAGAAAATTCTAGATATTACCTACCCTCTGCAGGAAAAGATTTCTGTGCACCACTCTTTTAAATGACCAACCTCTTCTACCTTGAATCCATGTCTCCTTGGTCAAGATTCTCTCACTAACTTCTGGCCAGTGGGTGGCTCTTAGAAGTGAGATGGGGGGGGGGGGGGTTCAAGGAGAGAAAAATCCCATTAGAGTGAAGGGCTAGACTGGAAGGTGAGACAGTTGGCTGTTTACTGGCCCTGGCAGTGATTTTGAGTCCATCATTTGTGCAGTCAAAGCAATACCAGATGTGTAAAACTATTGTCTGAGAACTGTGTGTTAACACTGCATCCTCTGTCAGGTATGAAGGGCATGAGTTGTTTTTTGTGAGCTTCCTGAAAAAGAGATCTAACCTTCAGGTGGGAACAAGAAAAGCACCAGAGTATAAATTACTGCATGAAATTAGCTTTCAGAGTGTAGTGAGCACTGCCAGCAGCAGCCCTCTATTGTTGGGCTCCCCTGGTGCATAATATTCTTACATTTGTAATGATAGTGGACTCTTCCAGATGGCTGTTTGGATTAAAATGCTGTCCTAACATACAAATAGGATTCTTCCCTCAGCAACATTATGCAGTGTTGTTACAAAGAATGCTATTCTCAAGTTAGCAATTACACTGACAGATAACCAAACATCAGGTCTTTCTATTTGAGAACTGGGTATCATCATGAAGTGCAAACACGAGGAAATCTGCAGATGCTGGAAATTCAAACAACACACACAAAATGCTGGTGGAACACAGCAGGCCAGGCAGCATCTATAAGGAGAAGCACTGTGGACGTTTCGGGCCGAGAACGTCGACAGTGCTTCTCCTTATAGATGCTGCCTGGCCTGCTGTGTTCCACCAGCATTTTGTGTGTGTTATCATCATGAAGTCATTGTTCTTTGAAGAATCATACAAGGTGGTAATAGAAATTTCTGTCTTTAGCATGTTGTTGCACAGTTCAGATATTTTGTTCCTTTCACAAAGGTTATGCCCTGGGCTGAGAGTGATGACCAAACAATGAATTCAGGTCTGTAACTGAATACACTAATGGTGGGGGAGGGGGATGAAACTGAGAGGTGGAAATGGTAAAGGGCTGAAGAAGAAGGAATCTGATTGGAAAAGAGAGTGGACCATGGGGAAAGGGAAGGAGGAGGGGCACCATGGGTTGGTGAGAGACTGTTGAGGAGAAGAGAAGAGGTGAGGGGAAGCCGGAGTGGGGAACAGAAGAAGAGGGAAGGGGGAAAATTGCCAGAAGTTAGTGAAATCAATGTTCATGCCATCAGGTTACAGGCTACCCAAATAGAGCAAAAGGAGTAATAACTGATGGCAATATTGCACTAGTGCTGGAACATGGTAAAGATATCAAACAAGATACAGTTATGCAGCTATTCCTGTTCACGGAAATCAGAGATGATTTAATATTACTTCCTAAGGAAGTTGCACTGAGATTTGTAATGAAACCAAGATAGGAGGTACAGTAAGTAAATCGAAAGAACAAAGGAAATCATTATCAAAAAATGTTTTAGTCACTCTGGGCATCTCATTGTTGTTTTTCTTTTCATTTCCATCCCTCTCCCAAGGCATTGAAAAATGACCAAATTTGTGAAAGGCCACTCTGTCGAAACATTTGGTGACATCTAAATTGATTATTGTACATAACATTCACTTATTTTGTGAATTAAAAAATGTCAAATCTCTTCAGAGATTCTGGAATACTTATTTTCCACAGAATATTATGCAAAGTGTTCTTAATGCTTTATTTCTGATTTTTCATAGACTGATGCTCTTTAATGGCTGTTTAGTTGAAAAATGGAGAGATCAATGGGTGAAACGGTTCAAGGTAAGGTACAAGTACCAAAAGAGTTCCAGAAGTAGAAATTAATTACTTTTCAATACTAGTTACAATAGTGTGTGCCGTCCTGTCAGTATTAAAGCATTGTATTGTATAAAATCTACACGGGTTGCAGAACACTTCTATGGATAGTATCATATGACATAGGACCAGAATTAGGACATTCTGTCCATTGACTCTGCTCCGCCATTTTATCATGACTGAAATTTTTTTTCCTTCATCAGCTTGATTCTCCTGTCTCCTTCACTTTGACACCCTTACTAATCAATAACCTATCATCCTCCACTTTAAATGTATCAAGTGATTTGGCCTCCACTGTCATCTGTGGCAATGACTTCCACAGAATCACCACCCTCTGGTTAAAAATATTCCTTTCCATCTCTGTTCTAAAGGGATGTCCTTCTATTCTGAGACTGTGCCATCTGGTCCTGCCTTTGCTTATCTTCTGCTGAAATCCTCATTTACTCTTCTGTTGCCTTTACATTTGGCTATTTTAACATTTAATTGGCTGGCCTTTCTAATTCTTCTTTTCATAAATTTGGGGGCACTAAAAACTTGCTTCCCATGGCCTCATTGAGATTATCATCTTCACCGTGAAGTCCCAAATAAGCAACACCTCATTTAAAGTTTTCCTATTTCTCCATGGCATGCTCCTCCCCTTCTCTGCAGAACTATAACCTTTCAGTACATCTAGTTCCCTCACTTCCAGTTCTCACTCATCCCTGAAATTAATCACCGCACAACTGATGGCAATGCCTTCAAATGGTCTAGTCCTGGACTCTGGAATTTCCTTCCTAGTCCTTTCTGCCTTTCTACTTTTCATACAACCTTTAAAATCTAAAAGATTCTCATAATGAAAGGTATTAAGCTAGTTTATTTAGTAAAAGTTGCATTTACTACAAAATTCCCAGCTCTATTCCCAAAGAATTATTGTTGACTCTGCACGATTCTTCACCAACAAAGGATTAGCCGTTTCCCAGCATCAGAGTTCATTACACAGCAAGGAGGGTTCAGAAGAGCAGGAGGATGCTATCAGTATTAACACAGGAAGGGTGTTAATTAGAAACACAAAATATTAACAATGATTTATTGCCAAATTTTGCAAGGCTTTCTAAAATGAGTAGCACAGACGACGAAGTTGCCTGACAGTTCCGCGTTTGATTCTGTTTTCCGAGCAGTTTTCCGAGTCTGTACAGTTTGTGCATTCCTCCCGTGACTACAAGTGCATGTATTTTCCTACAAGTGCATGTATTTTTCATGGTTGCTCTAGATCCCCTCCCCCATATCCCAAAGAACTTAAATTTGAACTTGATATGCTGGTTGGAAGTTTATTTTATTAAATATTCCTTGGTGTATGTCAGTGATAAGAGAATGCAGATGGGACAAGTTGATAAGTACAAGAGAGCAAGCACTACAGACAAAAGCAGACAAAAGAAAATGATGTTATTACTCTGTGATTTGCCATGGAACTTGTTGGGACAAATGACTTCCTTTGAGACTGAAAGAACCTTGAGTATAGCCTACCTGACTGAAAGTATCAGAGCCAGAATATCAAAATGTGGTTTTCACTATATCATAGCACTGTTAAAATTTCAATAGCATGACGTGACACATACATGTTGCCTGACAGCTGTCAATAAGGATTAAAATGGAAAAATTGTTGCTATATGTTTTAATAACAGTTGGTGTCTCTCTAAAGTTTATGTTATATTGTTTTGTGTTCCTTAGCACTGGGAACAAAGATTAAACCAGCAAAGGCAGTTGCATGTTACTCAAGAAAGAAACAAAAATGCGGGATACCGTAAACAGAGTGGTGGTCCAAAGGTCTCAAAGAATCCAAGCCAAGTTCTTGGCATCCCTGGAAAAACAAACAAATATAAAAGCAAGAAGGAAACCAAAAAACTATGAACTGGAAAGTTTGTGCACTTGCATTCTGAATATCATATTTTGGCTTCAGAAGCATCAGTAAGCTACAGATCACTTCAATCTAAATAATCCTGGCATTTATTACAAAACTGCATTTTGAAATGTGTATATATCATAGCATCATCAACACCATAAAAAAGCTGGAGTTTAATAACGCAGGCATTGCTAATCATAATCATTGGTTCACTGAACAATGTGGTTGGCACCTATGAATGTCCTGGTATTTCTAATTTCTCATGTTCCAAAACAAGGAAACGTGTCTTTGAAGCATTTCTGACCATCTCATGGTCTTGTGTCTGGCTGCCCTGCTACTACTGTTTACTGTATTGCTTGTTGACAATGTGCCCTTTGCAAGTTTATCTCTACATCTGAATTATTTCTTCCATAGCATAGATATATTGTATTACTTATTTAAGATATTATTCTTCCAATGTGTCAGTTTAATGTAGAGAACCAGTAGATTATCAGTAAATGAAATTATTTTTAAAAACTGCAGATGCTGGAAATCTGAAATGGAGCACTACAGCATAGAAACAGGGTTTTTGGCCCATCTACTCTGTGCCTAACCATTAATCTTCCTAGTTCCATCAACCTGCACCCAGACCATAGCCCTTCATACCCCTCCCATACATTTAACTACCCAAACTGCTCCTAAATGTTGAAATTAGCCCCGCATCCACCATTTCCGCTGGCAGCTCATTCCACACTCTCACTGCCCTCTGAGAGCAATAGTTCTCCCTCAGTTCCCCTTAAACATTTCACCTTTCACCCTTAATCCATGACCTCTCGTTGTAGTTTTACCCAACCTCAGCAGGGGAAAAAGCCTGCTTACATTTACTCTATCTATACCTCTCATAATTTGGTATACCTCTAAAATCTTCCCTCCATCTTCTAAATCCAAGGGAATAAGGTCTTAATCTATGCAAATTTTCTCTATAACTTGGATCCTCAAGCCCTGGCAACATCCTCGTAAACTTTCTCTGCACTCTTTCAAACGTATTTACATCTTTCCTGTAGGTAGGTGACTAAAATTGCACACAATACTCCAAATTATGCCTCACCAATGTTTTGCATTATTTCCACATAACAACCCATCTCCTGTAGTCACTGTATTGATTTATGAAGGCGACTGTGCCAAAAGCTTTCTTTAGGACCTTATCTACCTCTGTTGCCACTTTCAAGGAATTAAATCTGTATTCTCAGACCCCTCTGTTCTACCACACTCCTCAGTGTCATACTGCTCACCGTGTAAGTTTTACCCTGGTTGGTCCTCCCAAACTGCAACATATCACATTTGTCTGCAGGAGACACCCGTCATACCATCAGTCATTTTTCAGTCTATATTCCAGCTGGTCCAGATCTTGCTGCAAGCTTTGATAGTCTTCCTTACTGTACTCTACACCGCCGATCTTGGTGTCATCCACAAATTTGTTGATCCAGGTTACCACATTATCATCCAGATCGTTGATATGGATGAAAATCAACAACAGACCCAGTACCAATCCCTACAGCACTTCACTAGTCACCGGCCTCCAGTAAGAGAGGCAACATCTAGTACCATTATCTGGCTTCTCCCATGAAGCCAATGTCTAATCTAATTTACTATCTCATCTTGAATGCCAAGTGACTAAACCTTCTTGACCAACCTCCCATGTGGGATCTTGTCAAAGGCCTTGCCAACGTCCATGTAGACAACATCAACAGCCTTGCCTTGATCATCTTTTCTGGTAACGTCCTCAAAAACTCTGTAAGATTAGTTAGACATGACTTGCCACACACAAAATCATGTTGACAATCCCTAATCAGTCCCTGTTAATCCAAATACTGTATACTTTAATACCTGTACAATGAACCAGAATTGATTAGAGATCTTGAGGTAATAGAACCGTTAGGGGGAGGTGACCATATATGATCGAATTCGCCCTGAAATTTGTAAAGTTTGATGTATCAGTAATATAGTGGAGTAGAGGGAATTAGAGAGTCCCAAGAGAGGAGTTGGCCAGAGTTGATTGGAAAAGAACACTGTCCAAGATGATGGCAGAGCAGCAATGGCTGCAATTTCTGGAAGCAATTCGAAAAGCACATGATATATACATGCCAAAGAGAAAGAAATATTAAAAGGAAAAATAACACAACTGTGGCTAACAAGAGAAGTCAGACCAACATAAGACCAAAGAGAGGACATGTAACAGAGCAAAAATTAGTGGGAAGTTATAGGATTGGGAAACTTTTAAAAATGAACAGAAGACAACTGAAAAGTCATTAAGAAAGTAAAGATGAAGTATGAAAGTAAGCTAGCCAATAATATTAAAGAGAATGCCAAAAGTTTCTACAGATTCATAAAGTGTGAGAGAGGTAAGAGTGGATATTGGACTGCTGGAAAACAATGCTGGAGAGGTAGTAATGGGGGACAACCTGAACAAGTATTTTGCATGAGTCTTCGCTGTGAAAGACACTAGAAGTATGGTGGAAGATCCAGGTGTCAGGGGGCATGAAGTGTGTGAAGTTACCATAACTAGAGAGAAGATTCTTGGGAAACTGAAAGGACTGAAGGTAGATAAGTCACCTGGACCAGATGGTATATGCTCTAGAGTTCTGAAAAAGGTGGCTAAAGAGATTGTTGAGGCATTAGTAATGATCTTTCAAGAATCACTAGATTCTGGAATGGTTCTGGAAGACTGGAAAATTACAAATCTCATTCCACTCTTTAAGAGGCAGACGAAAGGAAACCATTGGCCAGTTAGTCTGATCTTAGTGATTGGGAAGATGTTGTTGAGTCGATTATTGAGGATGAGGTTTCAAGGTACTTGAAGGTACATGATCAAATAGGCCATAGTCAGCATGGTTTCCTCCAGGGAAAATCTTGCCTGACAAATCTGTTGAAATTCCTTGAAGAATTAACAAGCAAGATAGACAAAGGAGAATCAGTTGATGTTGTGTACTTGGATTTTCAGAAGGCCTTTGACAAGGTGCCCCACACGAAGCAGCTCAATATGCTACAAGCCCATAGTATTACAGGAAAGACTCTAGCATGGATAAAACACTGGCTGATTGGCAAGTGACAAAGAATGGGAATAAAGGGAACCTTTTCTGGCTGACTGCCAGTGACTAGTGGTGTTCCACAGGGGTCTATGTTGGGAGTTATTCTTTTTACGTTACTTGTCAATGATTTGGATGATGGAATTGATGGCTTTGTTGAAAGGTTTGTGGATGATATGGAGATAGAGGTGGAGGTTACAAGTATATTTGAGGAAGTAGAGATGCTTGGATAGATTAGGAGAATGGGCAAGGAAATGGCAGATGGAATGCAGTGTTGGGAATTGTATAGTCATGCACTTTGATAGAAGAAATGAAAGGGGGTTGGAAATCGGATTCATACTTAAGTATAGATCATTGGAAGAATGAAATTTCTAGCTGTATTCCACTTGAAAAAATTACTTATAATTTAAGAGATAAATATGAAACATTTTTGAAAATTTGGCGCCCTTATTTACAAAAGACAGGATTAAATATATAGGTGCTCCGAAGATAAAATAATTGATTATTTGGGGAAATAAATAAATATATATACTAAAGTTATTACAAACTCCGTGGAGCATGTGGGGATCTTCTGATATCCAGCCACTCTTTCTTTCTTTCTTTCTTTCTTTTTCTTTTTCTTTTTTTCTATAGGGATGTTAGGGGGGAGGGGCTAAGGGGAGGGGGGAAGGGTATATTTTTTTTTCTTTCTGTAATCATTTGAAAACTCAATAAAAAAAGTTTTTTTTTAAAAAAGAAAGAAATGAAAGGGTTGGCTATTTTCTTAATGGAGAGAAAATATAAAATCCTGAAATGCAAAGGGACTTGGGAATCCTTGTGCAGGATTCCATAAAGGTTAATTTGCAGGTTACATGTCTCCTGCAACTTAGGGGTGACTACTTCCTTGCAGCTTCTATCTATCACCACTTCAGTCTCCTGTATGAGAGGAAGGTTATCAAGCTGCAGCTGCAGCTCCTTAACACAGTCTGCATCTCAGTGCGCTTCGTGGAGATGTAGTTATCAGGGAGTCTAGATAGATAGATAGATACTTTATTCAACATTTTTTCCAATGTCCCATACACTTGTTGTAGCAAAACTAATTACATACAATACTTAACTCAGTAAAAATATGATATGCATCTAAATCACTCTCTGAAAAAGCATTAATAATAGCTTTTAAAAAGTTCTTAAGTAGTTTACTTAAATACATTAAATACAATCAACCCCGGCACTTTAACATATCTTACTCCTGGCGGTTGAATTGTAAAGCCTAATGGCATTGGGGAGTATTGACCTCTTCATCCTGTCTGAGGAGCATTGCATCGATAGCAACCTGTCGCTGAAACTGCTTCTCTGTCTCTGGATGGTGCTATGTAGAGGATGTTCAGGGTTTTCCATAATTGACCGTAGCCTACTCAGTGCCCTTTGCTCTGCTACCAATGTTATACTCTCCAGTACTTTGCCCACGACAGAGCCCGCCTTCCTTACCAGCTTATTAAGACGTGAGGCGTCCCTCTTCTTAATGCTGCCTCCCCAACACGCCACCACAAAGAAGAGGGCGCTCTCCACAACTGACCTATAGAACATCTTCAGCATCTCACTACAGACATTGAATGACGCCAACCTTCTAAGGAAGTACAGTCGACTCTGTGCCTTCATGCACAAGGCATCTGTGTTGGCAGTCCAGTCTAGCTTCTCGTCTAACTGTACTCCCAGATACTTGTAGGTCTTAACCTGCTCCACACATTCTCCATTAATGATCACTGGCTCCATATGAGGCCTAGATCTCCTAAAGTCCACCACCATCTCCTTGGTCTTGGTGATATTGAGACGCAGGTAGTTTGAGTTGCACCATATCACAAAGTCCTGTATCAGTTTCCTATACTCCTCCTCCTGTCCATTCCTGACACACCCCACTATGGCCGTGTCGTCAGCGAAGAGGTCTTCTGAAGTTTCCACATCTCACGTAAGGAACATACCACTAACTCTGTACCCATTCTCAGTTCACTTGCTAAAGACTAACAAAAAAAAGCTTACTGAAAACTTAATTAGAGCCTGTGTCTGTGTATTGCCTGTTATTGCCAAAGCTGGACCACTCTTAACACAGTCACATTCAAACAATAGCCACTCCAACAAATAAAAGCAGAAAATTCTGGAAAAAGGGAAAACATAAAAAGGGAACTAGATAACCTTTCAAACTGAAGACCATTCATCAAACTGATTATTAATCTAGATATTACACTCAGTGGCTACTTTATTAGGTATACCTGTACACCTGCTCATTAATGCAAATATCTAATCAGCCAATCATTTGGTAGAAACTCAGTGCATAAAAACATGCAAACAGTTCAGTTATTGTTCAGATCAAACATCAGAAAGAGGAAGAAACATGAT
This sequence comes from Hemitrygon akajei, assembly GCF_048418815.1. NCBI lineage: Eukaryota > Metazoa > Chordata > Chondrichthyes > Myliobatiformes > Dasyatidae > Hemitrygon > Hemitrygon akajei. Next base: position 108,909,772 of record NC_133124.1, on the reverse strand, counting down.
CTGTAACTTTGACTGTGGAATGATTGTTTGTGCTAGATGGGGTGGTTTGAGTATCTCAGAACAACTGCTGATTTCCTGGTGTTTTAACATGCACCAGTCTCCAGAGTTTACAGAGAAAGCTGCAAAAAAAATCATCTAGTGAGCAATAATTCTGTGGGGAAAATGCCTTATTAATAAGAGAGATCAGAGGAGGATGGCCAGATTGGTTCAAGTTGACAGGAAAGATGACAGTATCTGAAATAACCACATGTTACAACAGTGGTGTATGAAACAGCATCTCTGAATGTGCAACATGCCGATCCTTGAAGTGGGTGGGTTATAGCAGTAGACCACAATCATACACTCAGTGGCCATTCTATTAGGTACCCCCATGTACCTAATAAAGTGGTCACTAAGTGTATGTTTTAATTGAAATTGGATTTTCAAAGTTTGGGAAGATTACACCACTTTTTATTTTTGCAAGATAGCACATTAATGAACACATAATTATGCTTAATATTTGTGGAAAATGAATAAAATACTAATATTGGTACCTAAAACATAGTTAATAAGATGCAAAATAAAATGAACCTTTTTTGAATTCAAAGTCTAAGGTGAAAATTACAAGCACCAAGGAAGCAACAACTTCGGTTGTAGTGGTTTTTGTGGCATGTGATGATTTGCTCAGTGGACTTGCTGGAGCAGGTTTCTCTTTTTGCTATCAGCAAAGGAACCATGAATCATAATGGTGTTCATTCATTGATGGCTGACCTTTCTGCACTTGAAAAGATGAGTTTTGTGCCCTACCTAAGAGCAGCATTCAACTTTTAAATTTCTAGAACTCAATATTCCTCTATAAAAATATGAAATAAACATTAATAACAGATTTGCATGGTTCTTTTATTAAATCTTTTTTTTCTCTATGGTATGTTATCAATGAATCTAGGGTCCCACTGTTCTGGTTTTGATGGTGTACAGAATAAACACAATTTTTCCCTTAGAAATGCAAGAAAAGTGTTCCATAATAAAGAATTCAGAAATTAAGGAAAGCTCTTTACTTGTGTGTATGTGTTTTTTTTTTAGTATTTAGTTACTAACATGGATTATACAAAATATTTATTGCCCAAGTTTATGTAAATTTCCTTATTAATAGTAGCTGCAAATAAAGTTGAAAAAATCATAAATATTTGGAGGACTGAACCATCTCTGTTCAAGACAAAGTAACAGTAAAAAGAAATCTATGGAAAAAGTTCATCAATAAATGATGCATGGAAATGTATTTAGATTAGAGGTCTGGAGAGATGTACATTCTAAATTGCTTATTGTTTGGAGAATGTATTAGTTACTCCAGGGATGTAGGTTCTAGAATACAAGCCTGATCTGACCACTGAGATTGTCTCAGTATGTTCCAGATTTGTTGGTACATCTCTTCTTCTGCACACTATTTCCAGAGGGATTTTGCAGCACGTCCTGAGATTATTTGAAAACTTATCCTTGAACCATAAGACATAGGAACATAATTAGGCCATTCAGCCCATCAAGCCTACTCTGCCATTCCAACATGGATGATCCCAGATCCCACTCAACCCCATACACCTGCCAATCAGCAACCTATCAACTTCTGTTTAAATATATCCACAGACTTGGCCTCCACCACGGTCTGTGCACAGATTCAGTGCTATCTAAAAAAATCTCCTTAACTCTGTTCTAAAAGGTTACTGCTCAATTTTGAGGCTGTGCCCTCTAATTCTGGATACCACCCACCATAGGAAACATCCTCTCCATATTCACCTTATCTAGTCCTTTCAACATTCGGTAGGTTTCAATTAAGTCCCCCTGCATTCTTCTAAATTCCAGTGAGTACAGGTCCAAAGCTGCCAAATACTACTCATATGTTAACCCCTTCAATCCCGTAATCATCATCATGAACATCCTCTGGACTCTTTCTAATGACAGTATATTCTTTCTGAGATATGGGGCCCAAAACTGTTGACTAATGTCAACCTGACTAATTGCACCAAGTGCAGCCTGACTAATGTCTTTTCAAGCCTCAGCATGATCTCCTTGCTTTTATATTCTATTCTTCTTGAAATAAGTGCCAAGATTGCATTTGTCTTTAGCACAGATTTGAGCTGTAAATTAATTTTCTGGGAGTCTTGCATGAGGACTTCTGAGTCCCTTTGCACCTCTGTTTGAATTTTTTCCCCATTTAGATAATAGACAAATTGGAAGAATAGGCAAAAAAGTGGCAGATGGAATACAGTGTCGGGAAATATCTGATAAAGAAACAGAAGTGAAGACTATTATATGTTCCATCTGCCACTTACATTTACAAGGATGTTGCCTGGGATCGGGGAGCATGCCTTATGAGAATAGGTTGAGTGAACTCGGCCATTTTTCTTTGGAGTGACGGAGGATGAGAGGTGACCTGATAAAGGTGTATAAGATGATGAGAGGCATCGATTGTGTGGATAGTCAGAGGCTTTGTCCCAGGGCTGGAATGGTTAGCACAAGAGGGCACAATTTTAAGATGCTTGGAAGTAGGTACAGAAGAGATGTCAGGGGTAAGTTTTTTATAAACAGAATGGTGAGTGCGTGGAATGGGCTGCTGGCAATGGTAGTGGAGGAGGATATGATAGGGTCTTTTAAGAGACTCCTGGACAGGTATATGGAGCTCAGAAAAATAGAGGGCTACAGGTAACCCTAGGTAATTTCTAAGGTAAGGACATGTTCGGCACAGCTTTGTGGACCGAAGGGCCTGTATTGTGCTGTAGGTTTTCTATGCTTCTAAGATTATCTCCATTGGCTGATGAGGTTTAGGATAAGTTTGAAACAGATGAGGAAAACCTTTTCATTCAGATGGTGGTGATCTTTGGAATTCTCTCTCTCAAAGAACTATAGAAACACAATTGTTGAGTTACTCCAAGACAAAGAGTGATAGATTTCTGGATATTGATGGATTAAGGGATATGGGATCATTATCATCATCACTATGTGCCATGTCGGATGTCATGGGCGATCATGGTCTTTTGACCATGATTGTTCTTGGCAAATTTATTGACCAAAGTTGTTTGCCATTGTCTTCTGGGCACTGTCTTTCCAAGATAGGTGATCCCAGCTATTATCAATATTCTTCAGAGATTGTCTGCCTGGTGTAAGTGATCACATAACCACGACTTGCGATATGCACCAGCTGCTCATATGACCATCCATCACCCACTCCCAAAGCTTCTCATGACCCTGATGGGGTGGGGTTGCTAAGCAGGTGCTATACCTTGTCCAAGGATATGGGGATAGTGCAGCAAAATAGCACTGAGGTAGGTTATTAGCTCAAAGGCACAAATGCTCTACCCTGATCTTATGTTCTTTTATTCTTCTGCTCAATGAGTCTTGTGGCTGTGTTTGTAGGCTTGCTAGTCTTTCTGTAACTTCCTGAATAGTCATGAGCATTTTGCAGAAGAGATCTGTCATCTCTGTCATCCAAGATCCACCTATAACTTAACATTTTGTGGCATGAAGGAAACTTTGAATACTGTTACATAGAAAAAAAGTTACAAATTCTAAAATAAGTGGGTGGTATATTATAAATTAATAAATTGATTTTTCCTCCACAGCCTCCAGCACGATTGGATAATGGCATCTTGTGCTACATCATTCAATGATTCCATAATTTGAAATTAAATCCCAATTGTTCAGGTACAGTGAGCATGACAATAATCCTCTAATTAAAATGTGAATGAAATTATCTGAACATATAATAATGTCAGTAAGTATCGATGGAGGCAGAAGGACGGTCGGTATTTCAGGTCAAAACCCTGCATCAGTCCTGATGTAGTAGCTCAACCCAAAACATTGACCAAACTCTCCCCCCCCCCCCCCCACCACCACCACCACCCACCATTACAGATAATGTCTGACCCACTGAGTTCCTCCAGCAGTTTTTTTCTTCTAAAGAACTGTGACTGTCTTAACAACTTCCTAGCACTGAGACACAAATTGGAAGCTCATCACTAAGTTGGTGTAGTTATAAACTTGTGTTCTGTCTCACCAGAGACAATCATCATTATGAGACATCACTATGCCCAGAATGGAATATTTGAATTGGAAAGTAAATCAAAAATGACTAATTCAAAAGCAATATTTATTAAATTTTGCCTGACTCTTCACAATAAAGGTCTTAGGCTGGAACAACAAGGCAAGAACAATTCAATGAACTATTTATACCTGAGTCACAAAGGTACTATCAGATTTTTACAGTATTACTAATAAACCGTGGAAATGTTGAAATTTACATTTTTTAAGGGTTGGCTAATTTCTTTGAAGGATCATGAATGTTACTTACAATTAATGTAAACTGATATATTTATTTTATTCTATTTCAATTATCTTGCCTCAAGTCTGTTTTCATACTTTCCTGAACCTCCTTGAGATTGCAAGTTAGATGCCAGCTTACAAGTTTCAGATAAGTTTTGAAGTCACAAGAAATATTACTGTTGGGATTAATGATAATATTAACTACACAGATGGAACAATTTCTACTTTAAGACTTATAAGCTAGGAAACTTTGATCTTGGCTACATGAATTAGTAAGTGTCCTGTGCGCCAGCAATTATAATCAGCACCAGATTCAATTTGTTAGAAGGAAGCAGTTACGGTAATTGGAAAAACTATATTCAGATGAAAATCTAAATAAAAATAACTGCACAGGCTGGAAAACTAAAATAAAAGCAGAAAATTTTGGAAACACTCAGCAGTTCAGTCAGATCACTTCACAGAAGAAGGTACTTCTCAACTGCTTTCATCAAAAAGTTTCACAGAACAGAAGCATTTTAATTGCCAGTATTAGTGATAGGTTTATCTTCAGTTACAACATTAATGGGACCAGATGTAGCTTCATTATCATCAACAACAGATACTTCAGTAGGAGCAGGAACACCTTCATTGCTGGCATCAGCAGGTTCAATAGCAGCAGATACATCTTCATTGTCTGCATCAAGGGAATTCAGAGGAGCAGATGTACCTCCCTCATTAGCATCAGAAGCTTCAATTGGAATGGACTTATCTCCACTTACAGTATCTGAGGGGATAACAGGAGCATATTAATCTTCTGTATTGTATTCAGGAGCTTTAGTGAAATATCCTCCATATTTGCATTAGAACCATAGAACATTACAGCGCAGAAACAGGCCTTTTGGCCCTTCTTGGCTGTGCCGAACCATTTTTCTGCCTCGTCCCACTGACCTGCACCTGGCCCATTTCCCTCCATACACCTCTCATCCATGCACCTGTCCAAGTTTTTCTTAAATTTTAAGTGAACCCGCATTTACAACTTCATCTGGCAGCTCATTCCACACTCCCACCACTCTCTGTGTGAAGAAGCCCCCCCCCAATGTTCCCTTTGAACTTTTCCCCCTTCACCCTTAACCCATGTCCTCTGGTTTTTTTCTCCCCTAGCCTCAATGGAAAAAGCCTGCTTGCATTCATTCCGTCTATACCCATCATAATTTTATATACCTCTATCAAATTTCCCCTCATTCTTCTACACTCCAGGGAATAAAGTCCTAACCTATTCAACCTTTCTCTGTAACTCAGTTTGTATTTGCTTCATTTTATGTAGACAGGTCTTGAGAATTAGAATCAAAGGCATCTAGGGCTTCACCTTGAGCAGAAACACTTTCAACGGTGGAATCAGGGACTTCGCCAGGAGCAAATACATTTTGGGTACTAGCTTTAGGATCTTCACTAGGCGGAGATATGTTTTGAATGGTTGAGTCAGAGGCTTCACCAGGAATGGATACATCTTTTGTGCTGTCATTAGGAACAGATATATATTCAGTGGTGGAATCAGGAATATCACCAGGACTGTTACTGGCATTAGGGGCTTCACTAGAGACAGACGCATCATGAGTAGTAGAATCAGGGTCTTCAACAAATGTGGATACATCTGGGATGTGCAAATTTGGGACTTCTTCAGGAACTATTAATTCTTGGGTACTGGTTTCAGGAACTTCAGCAAGAGTGGCTCCATCTGCTGTGCCAGCATCAGGGACTTGAGTAGGAGATGCTACATCTTCTCTGCCAATATCAGATATTTCAACAGGAGCAGGTATGTCACTGGTGCTGATAACTGAGTCTTCACCAAGAACATTAACATCTCTTGTACCAGAATCAAGATCTTCAATTGTTGCAGATGCATTTATGGTGTTAGAATCGGCAAATTCATCAGGAACAGATGTATCTTGGGTCTCCGATGCAGTCTTACTATCAGATATGTTTACCCCTTGCTCATCAGTGAGAGCTTCTGTGTCCACAAATTCAGAAGGTTCAATAGCAGTAGTACTAGGCGCACTTGAAGGGGAATCTGATAGTAAAGCTGTACTGGAAATAGTTAGTCCCTCATCTGTAATTATAAGTAAACATAACATTACACTTGGAATTAAAATGACACAGTTCTAATAGTTTATTTAATAATTTGAGTCTTTCTGTAATCTGTGGTCCAATCTTTTTGGTTTCCTTTGTGAATGCCTGTGGTAAAATAACTATGTACTTCCTGGGTTTACATTGTTAATACACCCAGGATAAGTTAGGAGTAAGTCAGCGTGAAGAAATTAATAATTTCTACAAATATTTTGGGACAAGCATATCATTTTTACTATTTATAATTTCTATAGATTGCCTCTCATGGGATTACCCCCATAACTCCTATCCATTGTTTAATAGATATGAAAAATAGTATGATCTTTAGGGAACATCGCTATCTACCTCCCACCGGTTTTAACATACTTACCAATACTCTCTCCTTTCTGAACCAAAAAAATTCTCGTCTATGTTGTCGCTGATCCTTTCAATCCACGTCCTGAACTTTACAAATTGTACTTTTATGTAGGCTCTTGGCAAATCAATGTAGTTTTGGTTATCTGCAGAGTGGCCTTAAACCTTGAACAACTGAATACAGTACTAACTCAGGAGCATGAAAGTTGACTGGTACACCAACTTATACACTCAGTGGCTATTTTATTAGGTACACCTATACACCTGCTTATTAATGCAAATCTCTAATTGGCCAATCATGTACCAGCAACAATGCATAAAAGCATGCAGATAGGGTCATGAGGTTCAGTTGTTGATGAAATCAAACAACAGAATGGGGAAAATTGTTATCTAGGAGACTTTGACTGTGGAATGATTATTAGTGCCTGAAAATGTGGTTTGTGTATGTCAGAAACTGCTGATCTCCTAGGATTTCATGCACAGCAGCCTGTAGAGTTTAAAGAGAACAGTGTGAAAAACAAGAAACATCCAATGACTGGCTATTCTGTGGGTGAAAATACCTTGTTAATAAGAAAGGTCAGAAGAGAATGGCCAGACTGGCTGAAGGAGACAGAAAGGCTGGAGTAAATCAAATAACCACGCGTTACAACATGGGTGTGTAGAGGAGCATCTCTGAATGCACAACCCATGAAGTGGATGGGCTACAGCAGCTGAAGACCAAGAACATATACACAGTTATGGAGGTACCTAATAAAATGGACACTTGAGTGTATGTCTTACGGATATTTTTGACAGATAACTGGAAAAACATGTAACATCAATTTGGGTGCAGTGCAGGCATGCATTTGTTATGTTGCTGCTTCTCTCCCAGTTAAAAGCATTGGAAGCTGTTGACTCATAGACACTAGTTGCTGCCTGAGCTCTCATCTGTAGTTTCATTCACACATTGCCCACTGGGAAGAATGCCAGTACTAATAAAATGAACTCTCCACATACAGTGCCATGGAAGGAGAGAAAATCTGGAATAAGGGATGGGTAATAAGTAAGAAAGAGGAATAAAGAGAGAGGAAGAAAGGAAATGGACAAAAATAAAATGCAAAGAGGAGCAAGGGGGAAAACTGTAGAAAGATATTTAAAGAGTGAGGGGCAAAATTACAATATGGAGTAGCTCTATCAGGCCTCATGCCTGCGTGGTGTATCCCATGGATGTGAGGATGATAATTAATTGCTCAGTCAGAAGCAGTTTGAAGCATATTAGTTATTTCCATTGAGGGTCTTGTTACCGCTTCCTTACAAATCCTTGTCCATTTTGATCTCTGCACAAGGAGGTTAATTACAAAGCTTCCAGATGATGGGGAAGACTGAAACCCTCCACATTGCGATGAGCCATAAGCTAGGTGGACCAAAGTTTTGCATTGTGCACATGAGGCTGGTAGGTTGAGTTGTATAGACATACCACAGAATCATTAAGTATAGTACCTTCCTTTAAATAGATGTACTGTGATAAATTCAATATTAGATTTCACTATAGGAAGATGATACAGTATATTGCATATATACCGCAGTATATATGGAAGATGATACAGTAAAATAAGTGAAATTCTCTGTATTATCTTGGCTGTCTTGCTAAAGTCATTAAACTTTTGAAAATCTATTAATGCAATCCTGAGGATGAGGGAGCTGGCATTCGGTAATGATGATGCTCCAATTATGTTGCTATATTCTTGTTTGCTTTATTTTTAATAGGTTAGACCAGTGGTTCCCAACGTGGGGCATACGCCCCACAGGGGGGTTATTTGATTTTTAAGGGGGGCAATTCGAGAATGAGTTATTAACAGTGAATTTTTTCTAGTAAGTCTGTGTGAGTATGAGTGTGTGTGCGAGTTAATACATATGTGTATATACAGTATGCATACATAAAAATACTTGTGTGTATGTACATGTGTAATTGCGTATGTACTGTATATATAGTGTATCACCATCATTACAACCATCAAATGGCTTTCATAATTAAATTAATGAATTGACTGATGTAGGAAGGAACGAATGAACAAGTCCAAACGCGTAAGAAACTCGTACGGGGTCACGCCAATGCTGCTTTTTGCAGTAGCTTTCGGTTCTTGGTGGTGTGAAGGTGTGTACATTGCGTCATCTCTTTTAAACAGTGTATCTGTCTTTGTATGCTGTAGAAACAAATCGGCATTGTTTTATTTATTTATTATTATTATTATTATTTTAATATCACTTAATGTTCTTTTTTTTACAATTTCTTAGTAATTTCTTCCTCAAACTTTAACAGTCCTTTGGTTCTTTTATTTTTCTCTTTCATGAATGCCATGTTCTTTGGAAGCTTGTTTAAACCAAGTTAATGGTCTTTTAGGCTTCCTCCAGGTGAATAGGAGTTCACTTTTTGAATAATAAGAATTATATATCACCACAGGGGCCATCAGGATTTTAGAGGTGATTAGGTGGGGCATGGCCAAAATAAGGTTGGGAACCACTGGGTTAGACAGTACCCACAATCTCCCACCTCTTCTTTCCATCTCCACCTGGAATATGGCTCTAATCTTCATTTGAATGAAGGCTTGCCGAGCTGCCTTTTGCATACAGGAAATGCTTGAGAGGTCTCAGGTGTATAAAGGTTCACAGTCATGTGCAGGTGTTTTAAGTATGATTGTATCTGGAGGAGCACATTAAATGCACACATACTACATATGTTAACATTTACATGTGTGCATTTATTACTGGTGGAGATGGAGGAGCCCATATACCCTTGCCCTACCTTATGCACATCTTTATAAGACATCTGGTCTTTTTACTTGTTTGTGGAGCCTTAGTAGCATTGATGTACTGAGGGATCTTGGGCTGCAAGCCCACAGCTCCCTGAAAGTGGTAACACAAGTAGATAGCATGCTGAAGAAGGTATACGGCATCCTTGATTCCATCAATTAGAATGTTGAGTATAAAAGTCAAGAAATTGCAGGTGCATAAATATTTGGTTAGGCCATGTTTAATATTATGTGCAGTTCTGATTACCACATTACAAGAAGGATGTAGAGGAGTTGGAGGTCATGCAAAAGAGGTTCACCAGGATGTTGTCTGGATTAGTGAGTATTAGCTCTAAGGAGAGGTTGAACAAACTTGTATTGTTTTCTCTGGAACACTGAAAAATGGAGGATGATCTAAAAGAAGTATTTAAGGTAAGAGGGTGAAGATTTAAAGGAGATTTATGTGGCAAATTTTTTATAGAGTGGTCAGTGTTTGGAATACCAGCAAAGTGGTGGAAGCAAATACTCTGGTAACATTTGAGTGGTAATTAGAGGCATATGAACAGGTAGGGAATGGAGAGATATAGATCTCACGCAGGAAGATGGGGATAGTTAGATTGCATTATGGTTGAGACAGAAAAGGTGGGCTAAAAGGCCTGCTCCTGTGCTGTACTGTTCTATATGCTATGTAGTGGGTAACAAAGCTTCTTGAATTTTCTGCCCTGCAAAATAATGAAGACTGGATTATTAACAATATTTAAAGTGAAAATAGATAAATATTTATAAGATTGATAAGTTAAGAGTTATGGGGAGCTGGCACAGAAGTGGAGTTGAGACCAACACAGATATGGTCATATTGAATGGTGAAGCAGACTTGAGAGTCCTGGTAGCCTATTTTCTAGTATAAATGTTGGCAAATGTATCAAACAAATTTTGTACAGAGCTTGATAAATGTTACCACACTGCTTTATAGAGGAACATAAATATGCAAACACTACACTGCATTTGGAAATTGGAATCATAATGAAATTACCTAGGACAACACCAAATGAATCTAGGAGTGCATCTCCAAAGAATTTCTTAATGTAGTCCTTAGCATGTTTTGCACTGGAGGTGCTGTGAAGCCCATTTTTTAATATACTGGAGTCAAGCTGAGCCCGAAGGGAATTTGGAAAAGATGTTTTTGCCAGCTCAAGATCTGCAGGTCCCATCAGTTCCTTCCATTCCTTAACGGCATTCTCCTTGGTAAGAATTATAGCCATTAATGGACTCCTATAACAACCAAAAGAAAATATTAATGAAGTACAAATGATATTCAAAAATGTTACAAATACCTTGTTTCAGTATGTTCTGATTGAAAAGGTATAAATTCAATACTCATGAACTATATTGTAATCTTTCTTTTTAAATGAGAAAATAAGCACCATTCTACCACTACATTGTCTCCATTTTAGAAAGGTTTCTCAGATTAAATAATAAAATAAAATACTTACCTTCAGGCAATAAAGTTAAGAGGAATCAAAGCACTTAGTATATGCTTCATGAAATATGTTTGAAAATTGAAGAAAATTATCATAAATATGTAATATAAAATCAAAGCATACGTGATCCACATTTGGCAACATGGTGATGTAGTGGTTAGCATAACTCTTTACAGTACCAGCAACCTGGGTTCAATTCCTGCTGCTGTCTGTAAGGAGTTTGTACATTCTCCCTGTGACTGCATGGGTTTCCTCGGGGTATTCTGGTTTCCTCCCATGATCCAAAGACATACTATTCAGCAGGTTAATTGGTCATTGTAAATTATCCCTTGATTAGGCTAGGGTTAATCAGGGGGTTGCTGGGTGTTGCAACTCAAAAGGCCAGAAGGGCCTAATCCGCACTGTTTCTCAATAGATGAATAAATAAATAGACAGACAGACAAACAGTCGAGTGAAGTACCAGGTCAAAACTTCATTTAAATTAATTAGATTTGATGATTTACCCGATTTGCTTTCTATGGTAGTGAATTCTACAGGTTCATTACTCATTGGGAGAAGGGATTTCTCATCAGCTTACCCCTTATCATTAGAATGTAATCCCTGGTCCTGAACTCCCTTGCCTTGAGGATCATCCTTCTCAAATCAAGTCTGTCTAGTCCTCTTAGAATTGAATACAGTAGTTTCTGTGAGATCCCCTCTCATTCTGTAGTGAACATACACTTAACCAACCAAATTTTTTTTAAAACTAGGAAAGGCAGGGGCTTATTGGAGACAGTCAACATGGCTCTGTTGATGGGAGATCTTGTCTGGCTAATTTCATTACATATACTGTATTGAGGTCACAACTTGGTTGATGTAGCAAGACCTTTGACAAAATCTAACATAGAAGGTAACTCCAAAATGTTGGATCACATGAAGTCCAAGACCAATTGCCAGATTGGATCCACAGGCGGCTTGCAAATATGAGATAAAGGGTGATAGTGGGGGATTGTTTTTGTGATTGAAAGACAGTGACAAATTGTGCAGCATAGAAATCTGTGCTATAATCATCACTGTTTGTCATATATAATTTAGATGAGAATGTAGTTGGTACAATTAGTAAGTTTGCAAATGACATGGAAATTCATGGTGGTGTTGAAAATGAGGAGAAGTCTTTTGTTACAGAATGATCAGCTGCTTCAGAACAATGGAAAATGGAATTTAGCTGGAAGGTGATGCATTTTTGCAGGACTGATAAGGATAGAGCACACATTGTAAATGTTAGGGCTCTAAAGTGAGGAACAGAGGGCCCTTGGTACACAATTTCACAGATCTCAAAATACAGCAGCAAAGGTAGAGGTGGTAGTGAATACAGCATTCAGGGTGCTAGCTTTCATTTGCCAGGCATAGAAGAATGTGAACGTCTTGGTACAATTATATAACTTTGGATAGACCACAATTGGAGCCTTGTATGCAGTATTGATTGACATACTGTAGCATAAGTAGGATGTGATTGCATGAGAGAAGGTGAAAAAGAGATTTATTAAGATGTTGCCTTGGAAGGAGCATTTCAATAGTGAGGAGATACTGGATGGATGAAGTTTGTTTTGCTCAGAACAGAGGAGACTAAGGAAGATGATTGAGGTCTATAAAATAGCAAGGACATTGACAGAGTAAATATAAGGAAATACTTATAAACAATGGAGACAATTTAATAATAGTGGGTAATAAAATATGGTTCTAAAACATAGAGAACCAAAATTTTAAAAAGTAAATACAGGCATGATTGACCCAATATCTCCTCATACAATTGTCTTTCCATGTCAGGAGTCAGCCTGATGAACTTCTATTGCATTCCCTCTAAGAGAAGTGCATCCTTTCTAAGGTCAGAAGAACAAATCTGTTCACAGTCCTTCTGTATTCACATTCTCATATAGTGAAGACCCATATACCATTTTACTGTTTGCTGCAATTGAGTGTGTGTTTTCAGTGATCAGGATACAAAGACGCCCAGGTCACTTTGTACATTGACATTTCTCAAACTATCACCATTTAAATAATTCTCAGCCTTTCTGTTTTCTCTTCCAAAATGGATAATTCCTAAGTCACCCTCAGCCTTGCTAATGTGATATCTCAATACCATGAGTTTATAACCTTTAAGTAATTCTGTTGAAAGGCCATCAACCTGAAAAATTCTTTCTCTCTCTGCAGCCTGGCATGCGAATCGTTCCAGTTGCCATTAAAGACCTGAAATTAATTATCACAAAACATTGTTTCTAGTGTCAATCTAATTTCAGATCCTCCTTTAAATAGTTCTATGACTGGTTTTCTGACTTCCAGTTTGTAAACAGTTTGTTTCAAGTCTACTTCATTAAAAGAACAGTGACTTAGTTTAATTTGTTTCTCTTGACACTTTGACAATATTGTACTGAGGTTAAAATGGGAGATTAGAGTTTACCGTTAAAGAATGCACAATCCATTAGAATAGGCTGCTTTCCAGTTAAGACCTGGTGCTGAACAGGTAACGCTTTTGTTTTATGATTTGTCAATATTACATTATCATAGCATGTCCCAGACAATCTTGGAATTACTATTAAATGTGTACTTTTGCAATAATATTCAATATCTTCAGAATACCACAAACAGTGGGTGAAATTTTTAACAAGCAAAGTCAATTTACAATCCTAATTACTTACTGAGACACACTTTCAATCAATTGGTTGAAGAATGGCTCTTCTTCATAATCCTTGTAGAACTCTGCTGCTATCTCTTGGGACATCACAACAGATTTAATTGCAGAGATTATAAAGCTTCCTTCATGGATCTTGGCTATAATAATATCTAGTGTTTAAAATGATAAATAAGTAGCATAAGATAAAATGAAAAATTGGAATACAAGCAGATCATTTGATTCCTTTTGCTTGCTTCATCCTTCAGTAGGATCATGAATGAGCTTCTACCTCAACACCATTTTCGTATCCTACCCCCACATGCCTTAGACATTTTATATCTGGAAACATATTGACCTTAATTGTAAATACAATTGATGACTGAGCCCTCTAGTGAGAGAATTTCAAAGATTCATCCTCTGAGTAAAGATATTTCAGTCCTAAATAGTCTAACTCTTATTTTGGAACTGTGAGCCTTAGTAAAAATGTCAAAAGATATTTGTTTAAGTACATGGATAGAGGGGTTTAAGAGAGATACTAGACAACTGGGTGACCCATTGGGGCACCCTTTGAGAGAAAGGTAGTGCAGTCTGATGTGACCAGAATGAACATAAAATTTTCCTGAATGCTATTGCTATCACTTTGCTTTGGAAATTGAAGAAGAAAAACTTAGTTTATTAAAGAAAAAAGACGCATAGCAAGGGAAATATAGCTCCTCCTCGTTTAACAAAGGACATTTTTTATGGCAACATTTCTGGTTGATCTGCCACTCTTGTGCCTTTCGTTGTCATTCTGGAGATGTGCAGTCCTTTCATCTGCAGTCTCTTCCTTTCTCCTTCTGTGTCTGTTTTTGTCATTCTGGAGGCGTGCAGCCCCTTCATCCCCCATTTCTTCTGCCATTTGTTCTTTCTCTCTGATCCTGAAGACATGCATTTCTCAGCTCCTTTGTCTCTTCCTCCCTCCTCCTTCTATGCCCTGTTGTCAATCTGGAGATGCATAGCCCTTTCATACTTCATCTCTTCTAGCATTTGCTCTTTCTCTCTGAACCTGGTGTCGTGTGGCCCTGGCCTCATTCGATTCTTGTTCTCTCCTCCTTCTGTGCCTACTGTTGTCATTTTGGAGACGTGGATGCCTCTCCTCCTCTGTCTCTTCTTCTCTCATCTTTTTTGTCCTGACTCTGTGATCCTGGAGTTGTGCAACCCTGGCCTCATCCGATTCTTGTTCTCCCCCTCTTCTTGCTGCTTCCCAACGATGTTTGGTGTCATCTCTTGACCATAATGTCCCCCTTCTCTTTCCATGGGGCATAATTAGGCTGATCATATTTTTTTTACCTTAATGCTGGATAGAAGATACGAACCAGTAACACCAAAGCCTCCAGGATGCTGATTCTTGACGATGTGGTTGGCGCTCTCTTAAATGGATGTGATAATAGTCACCGCTGTCCTTTGACTGCAGCAAAGGGTTTGATGGGTGTTTCGAAGTACATTATTACAATTATAAGAACATAACATAAGAACATAAGAGATAGGAGCAGGAGTAGGCCAATCGGCCCGTCAAGCCTGCTCCGCCATTCAACAAGATCATGGCTGATCCAATCTTAACTCTAGTTTTCACCGAATCCCACAAGGCAACAGTGCCAACCAACAGGGCACCATGCCGCCCATTTTATTTTATTATTCATCCCGCCCAAACCCATGTGATCACCCGGGGAAAAAAAAACGAGTTGCCAATTGAGGAGAAAAAATCTGGAAAATTCCTCTCCGACACATCCAGGCTATCGAAAACTGGTCCAGGAGATCACATGGCTGATCTAAACCTAGCCTCATGTCCACTTACCTGCTTGCTCACCGTATCCCCTAATGCCATTTTTATCTCTTATTGATGGGTCACAGTTTAATCTGCCCCAATCCTGCACATGCTGATGGTGATTAGCAGAATGTGACCGCTCAAAATAGAGCTGCCCTGCCCTTGTGCTCCGATTGGTGTCGCTGCTGTGAGCATCGTGAGGCGCTGCTGAGTCTGGCCGTGTGCATGCATCGTGGTGTCGTGTCATGGTTTACATGAAAGGTGTAATCGGGTTGGTGTGGAAAATGGGGCCTGTTGATTGACAAGTGAGCAATTTTATAGGAATATATAACCCTGAACTTTGCATGCATTCTGTAAGTTAGCGCATTTTAAGTTGATTTAGTCAAAAAAAAGTGCCGCTGTAATGCACAGTTTGGGCTAATTGCACAAACAGACAGAGAATGAGAGTTTTAGTAGTAAATAGATGGGCCAAATGTGGGCAAATGTGACTAGCTTGATAGGCATCATGGTTGGCATGGACAATTTGAGCTGAATAGCCTGTATTAGTCTCTGACTCTAGTTCTAAACTCAGCCAGAGAACTATTCACCCTGCACCCATCCTTACAGGTCCTCTAATAATTTTGTTAGTTTCAGTAAGGTAATCGCTTATTCTTCTCAAATATAGAGAACAGAGGCACAGCCTAATCAATCTCTCATGTGAAGAACCACCTGTCAGTTGATCTTTGCTGCACTTAATTTATTATTTTACTAAGAACAAGATTATATACAATACCTTCGGTGTACCCTCAGCTGGGGCCTTTACATTTATAAGACATCTTTACTTTTGTACTTAATTGTCTTTCAATGAAAGCCAACATACCATTTGTTTCCTTAGTTGCCTGCTGCATCTGCTGTTAGCTTTCTTTGTGTGAGGACATCAATATTTTCTAATTTCTTGCCATTTTTAAAAAGCTACTGTTTTTACAGATGGCATTGTACACCATCTGCCATGTTGTACAATATCTATATCCCTATCCCCTTTAACCTTCTTTACATCCCATCACTACTCACAGTTCTACTTGGCTTTGTATCATCAGAAAGCTTGGCACATTTGGTCCCCTCAACCAAGTCAGTGATATAGATTATGAATAACTGCATACATGCACCGATCCTGCAGTATCCCAGTGGTCACACCCTGTGAAGGACTTACTTAAACCAACTGCTTTATATTTGTTAACCAACTCATTATCCACACCAGTATACTACATATACATACTTTAAGCACTTACTTGGGCAGCTAGTTCCATATATTTATCACCCACTGTGTAAAAAAGTTGCCTCTCAGGTTCTTATTAAACCTTTCACCTCCAATCCTTGAAACTATGTCCTCTAGTTTTCAATTCTCCAACTCTGGAAAATAAAGTGCATTATATACCTCTACAAGATCTCTCTGTCTCTTCTGCTCCAAGGAGAAAAGGTCCAGCCTATCTAACGTCTCCCTATAACATCCTTGTAAATTGTTTTTGCACTCTTTCCAGTTTAATCACATCCTTCCTATGATACGGTGAGATTAAACAAGATCTCTTGTGCATAAAGCCAGACTAATCAAACCCTGCCTTTCCAAATGTTAATATATCTTATCTCAGAATGTTTTCCAAAACTTTACCTCCATGAATGTAGGCTAATGGTTCTATAATTAATTGGGCTATCTTTGTAGCCCTTCTTAAGTAAAGGCACAACATTTGTGATCCAGCAGTCTTCCAGAACTTCACTAGAGGATGGTGATGCAAATATCTCACAGAGAGTTCCCACAATTTCTTCTCTAGCTTCCCATACTGTTCTTAGTTATGCCTCATTGGGACCTGGAGATCTGTCTACATTCATATATCTTATCACATGCAACACCTCTTTTACTATCATGTGGACTGCTCCAAAATCATCTCTATTAACTTTACCAGATTCCCAAGTCTTCATATCTTTCTCTGTAGTAAAAACAGAAGAAATAATCATTGAGAACTCTATTCATCTCCAGCATCCCACATATATGCTTCTGTCTTGGTGTTTGAGGGGCTCCTTTCTCTCCCTAGTCATTTTTCCCCTTATAATATTTCTTGGGACTTCTTTATTTTTTCTGCCAAAGTTCTTTCATGCCCTTCTTGACACTTCTAAATTTCTTTCACAAGTATACTTCAGCGTCCTCTATATACCTCCAGTGGTTCAACTGATCCCAGCTAGCTGTACCTGGCCGAAGCCTCCTCCTTTTTATTGACCAGTTACAATACTATTTAGATTCCAGTATTTCTAACTTGCAGAAGCTTTGACTTTTATTTTAACAGGAATATGTAGACCTTAAACTCGTGCTATTTCACCTTTAAAAAAACTCCACTTACCATAGGCCCCTTTACCCACAACCAACCAAGCCCACGCAACCTTTGTAAGCACCAGTTGAACACTGTCAAGACTGACTTGCTCCAATACCCAACTCAAACCTGCAGACCAGCTTGTCTCCTTACATAGCTATTTTAAAACTAATGTAACAATAGTCACTGGTCCCAAAGTGCTCCCCTGCCATGTCATCAGTCAACTTCCCCTTCCTTATTTCCCAGGATTATATCAAATTTTGTCCCCCTCTCTGGTAGGGTCTTCTGTATACGGCTTGAGAAAACTTTACTTAATACACTGAATAAATTACACCTATTATAGATCTTTAACACTATGGCAGCCAATGTTAGGAAAGGTAAAATCTACAACGATGATAATCCTACCATTCTTACAATCCTCCCTTTGTCCAGTGAATTTCTTCCTTTTATTCCATCAAAAAGTATGATTACCTCACAAAGGTAATCATCTCTTTCCTATTTATCAGTTCCACCCATAAAGCCTCACCAGATGATCTTTCAATAGTGTCATCTCTAACTACTACCATGATGTTCCTCTTAATCATGAAGACTAAAAGACCCTAAGATATAGCAGCAGAATAGGCTATTTGACCCATCGAATCTATCCAACATTTCATCATGGCTGATCCAATTTTCCTCTCATCCCCAATCTTCTGCCTTCTCCCCACATCCCTTCATACCCTGACCAATCAAGAATCTATCAACCTCTGTCTTAAATATGCATGAAGACTTTGTCTCGACTGCTGCCTGTGGCAAAGAATTCCACAGATTCTCTACTCTTTGGCTAAAGAAATTCCTCCTCATCTCTGTTATAAAAGGATGTCCCTCTATTCTGAGGCTCTGTCCTCTGGTCTTAGATTCTTCCACAATAGGAAACAGTCTCTCCACATCCACCCTATCAAGGTCATTCACCAGTCAATTGGTTTCAATGAAGTCACCCCTCATTCTTCTGAATTCTAGTGAATACAGGTTGAGAGCCATCAACACTCTACATATGACAAGCCTTTCAATCCTGGAATGATTTTCATGAACCTCCTTATAACCTTCTTCAGTTTCAGCACATCCTTACAAAAATAAGGGGCCAAAACTACCTCTCTATATGTCCTATCTATCACCCCCTTCAGCCTCCCAAATGATCTGGAGTTCATCCAGTTCCAACTCCAATTTCATTAGAAGCTGCAGCTGGATGCACTTCTTGCAGTTGTAGTCATCAGGGTCACTGGAGAGTTCCCTGCCTTCCTACATCTCACAAAAAGAGCACTTCACTATCCTGCCTGTCATCCCTACTGTCCTAGCTGAGCAGATGTAAAGAAGGAAAAAACTTGAGCTTTTCTTTCCTTTGCTTTCTCTGAGTGAAGCCTCTTTTCGCAGAAACCTCGAAGAATTAATGCCTTAAGATCACCACTCTGATTAAGTCCACTGAGACAATGGCTGCTGTACTTGCACCTACCCTCCTTAATTTGCTCTAATCAATCCCAAACACCGATTGGTTGCTGGTCAAATTTCTACAAAGTTTGTATTACGCCTACTATTCTTTCCTTCACTATCTCATGGTAACAATCTAGACATTACTACCCTTGAGGTTCTGCTTCTTAACTCCCTAACTCCCTATATTCATTCTGGAGGACCTCATCCTATTTCTACCTTTGTTATTTGTGCCAACATGCACAGCAACTTCTGGCTGGTCAAACTCCCCTTTAGAATGTTCTGCAGCCACTCAAAGACATCCCCATAATAGATTAGATAAATGTAATTTCCCTTTCATAAATCCATGTTGACTCAATTACAAGATTGTTTTCTTGATGTTGAATCACATTTTTCATTACTGATTTCAAAAATATTCCCAGTATTGATGTAATCAAAACATATTAATATTTTATTGGCTTTTCTTCATTTCTTAGAAAGTGAAGACACACATTTACCACCCACTAATCTGCAAAATTTGTTCCAGAATTTAGGGAAGATGATAAACAAAACATCTACTATGTCCATAACCACTTTTTTCAAAACTGTGATATAGATAATCATGTCTTTAGGAATTATCAATGATCAGCCTCATCAACTCCTTTATTACATTTTTACTTTTTAAACATTTTTAAACATAGCAATTTTACTTTGTCGCTTTCACTGGACTCCTGCTTCTCAATTTTTTCTGAAAGTAACTTTTTGTCTTACTCCTTAACAGTATACATTTTTAAAATCCTTTTACCATTTCCTTTTTCTCCCATCTATACTTCTATAAATGATACCTTCGTGAACACAGAAATCATCCGTATAATCATCAGCTTTTCCACTGTTGCTACTTCTAGCTCTTTCTGATAAACTTAAGAGAAACCTCCATTTATATAGTGCATGGAATACAGGAAAAAAAAAGTTCCACAAATATTACATCAAACATTTGACACCAAGCCAAAAAAGAGATATTAGAGCAGTTCACAAAAATCTAGATCAGAAAGTTACATTTATGTCATGTATTTAAAGGAGGTGAGATATTTAGGGGTAGGATATTCGTGTTTAGAGTCAAGGAAATTGAAAGGATGTCATCAAAAGGGCAGCAAATAATACAGGGGACACGAAGATGGACAAAATTGCAGGAATGCAGAGATCTCAGCAAGTTGTGGAACTGAGGGAAATTACAGAGACCATGGAGAGACCTGAATGAAAAGACATTTTTTAAAATTGAGAAATAACCTAATCAGGAACTTGGAGTAAGTTTGGATGCATGAGCATTTCAGTCTGGAGGAGAAATTGCACAAGCTGTTTTCCTTGGAACAGAGGAGGTTGAGGAGGGAATCTCACAGAATTATATAATATTGTGAGTGGCATAGAGAGGTAGGTAGCAGGAAACAAATACCCAAATTAGACGTATCAAAACCAAGAAGGCCTATGTTTAGAGGGGATCTGAGGAAAAAAAAATTCACCTAGGGTTGGAATAAGAAAGATGGAGGCAGTAAATCTCTTAACTGTTAACAGATGAGCAGTCCATTTCAACAGATAAATAGTGTAAATGAGCAGTTAAATTGTCAAAGTGAAGAAGGTTATGTCCAAGCACTGTTAAAAGGAATTAGAAGAAATATGTACTTGATGAGCAGAATGGGTAAGGTGGAATAAATGACTTGTATATGTGATGCATGATTTCTGTGCATATATAAGCAGTAAGCTTGAAGATTGGGAAAGTTCCAGAATTGAGCAAAGCAGAACAAGGTATTGATAAAGAAAAGGAAGGTAGAATATGAGAGGGGGCTAACAACAAACATGAAAACAGACTAAGAATTTCTATAGATAAAAACAGTAAAGGATTAGCATGTTATTATGGGTCCTTTATAGACTAAAGCAGTATAATATTTTTGTGAAGTAAGGAAATGACAGAGAAATTATACAAATGTTTACATATTTCTTGTAGAGATAAAGAATTATACAGCATGGAAACAGGCCCTTTGATGTTACTCGGAGATGCAGACCACAGTGACTACCTGAGCTAATTGCATTTACCTGAGTTTCACCATATGCTCCTAAATCTTCTCTATCCATGAACCTGTCCAAATGGCTTTTAAACATTGTAACTGTACTTACCTCTACCACTTTCCCAACAGCCCTGCTCTCCTCTCATCTTAAAGCTTTACCGTCCAGTTGTAGACTCCACTACCCCGGATAAAAAGGCTGTGACCATCCATGTTATCTATGATACTCATAACTTTAATATTTTAATATTTTATTGGCTTTTCTTCATTCCTTAGAATTTTTTTTCTTCATATGGGTTTATCTAGGGTTTAAACTAGATTTGCAGGGCGGTTGGAACCGTAGTGAAGAGGCAGAGGATGGGGCGGTTGGCACTCAAATAAAGGTAGCTTGTAGGGAGTTTGTGAGGAAGGATAAGCAAATGATAGAGCAAAGATGCACTTAGCCTGATGGTTTGAGATGTGTCTATTTTAATGCAAGGAGATTCATAAGTAAGGCGGACAAACTTAGAGCATGGATCAATTTGTGGGAATATAATGCTGTGGACACTACAGAGTCCAGGATGTCTCGGGGCAGGAGCGTGCTGGACTTTAGATATTTCAAAAAGGAGAGGGAGGGAAGCAAAAAAGATGGAGCCGTGGCATTGATAATCAGGGATAGTATCATGGCTGCAGAAAAGGAGGAAGTCATGGAGGGATTTCTACAGAGTCACTGTAGGTGGAAGTCAAAAATAAGAAGGGAGCAATAACTCTACTGAGTGTTTTTATAGACCCCCCCCCCCCCCCCCGCCAATAGTAACAGAGACATTGAGGAGCAGATAGGGAAGCAGATTCTGGACCAGTGCAATAATAATAGGGTTGTTGAGATGGGTGATTTTAACTTGCCTAATATTAACTGGCATTTCTTTAGCACAAGGGGTTTGGATGGATGGAGTTTATTGAGCATGTTCAGGAAGGTTTCCTGATGCAATAAGCCAACTTATTGTACTTGATCTGGTATTGGGAAATTAACCTAGTCAAGTGTCAGACCTCTCAGTGGGACAGCGTTTTGGAGGTAATGATCACAACTCTATCTCCTTTACCATAGCGCTGGAGGGGGATAGGAGCAGACAATTTGGGAAACCATTTAATTGGGGTAGGGGGAAATATGATGCTATTAGGCAGAAACTTGAGAGCAGATGTTTTCAGGGAAATGCACAGCAGAAATGTGGCAAATGTTACCAGGTCGCCAGGAAAGAGCTTAAGAATGAAATTAGGAGAGCTAGAAGGGACCATGAGAAGGACTTGGTGAGCACGATTAAGGAAAATCCCAAGGCGTTCTACAAATATGTGAAGAGCAAGAGGATAAGCCACATGAGAATAGGACCAATCAGGTGCGATAGTGGAAACGTGCATGGAGTCGGAGGAAGTAGCGGAGGTACTTAATGAATACTTTGCTTCAATTTTCACTACAGAAAAGGATCTTGGCAATTGTGGAGATGAAACACTTGAGCATATAGATATTAAGAAAGAAGATGTGCTGAAGCTTTTGAAAAGCATTAAGTTAGATCAGTCACTGGGTCTGGATGAGATATACCCCAGACTACTGTGGGAAGCGAGGGAGGAGACTGCTGAGCCTTTGGTGATGATCTTTGCATTATCAGTAAGGACAGGAGTAGTACCAGAGGGTTGGAGGGTTGTAAGTGTTGTTCCCTTGTTTGAGAAAGGGAACAGAGATAACCTAGGAAATTATAGACCAGTGAGTCTTACTTCAGTAGTGGATGAGTTGTTGGAGAAGATCCTGAGAGGCAGTATTTATGAGCATTTGGGATAGTCAATATGGCTTTGTCGAGGGCAGGTCATTCCTTACGAGCCAGACAGAATTCTTTAAGGATGTAAAACACCACACTGATGAAGGTAGACAGTGGATGTAGTGTATATGGGTTTCAGTAAGGCATTTGATAAGATTCCCCATGAAAGGCTCATTCAGAAAGTAAGGAGGCATGGGATCCAAGGAGATCTTGCTTTGTGGATCTAGAACTGGCTTGCCCACAGAAGGCAAAGGGTGGTTGTAGATGGTTCATATTCTGCATGGAGGTCAGTAACCAGTGGTATTCCACAGGGATCTGTTCTGGGAACCCTCCTCTTTGTGATTTTTATAAATGACTTGGATGAGGAAGTAGATGAATGGGCTAGTAAGTTTACTGATTACACAAAAGTTAGGGGTGGTGTGGATAATCTGGAGGGTTGTCAGAGGTTACAGCAGTATATTGAAAGGATGCAGAACTGAGTTGAGAAGTTGCAGATGGAGTTCAACCCAGATAAGTGTGAAGTGGTTAATTTTGGTAGGTCAAATTTAAAGCAGAATATAATATTAATGGTGAGACTCATGGCAGTGTAGAGGATCAGCGAGATCTTAAGTGTATGGTATGCTGGCCTTCATCAACCATGGGATTGAGATCAAGAGCCATGAGCTAATGTAACAGCTATTTAAGACCTTAGTTAGACCCCACTTGGAGTTCTGTGTTCAATTCTGATCACCTCACTAAAGGAAGGATGTGGATATTATAAGAGAGTGTAGAGGAGATTTACAAGGCTGTTGCCTGGATTGAAGAGCATGCCTTATGAGAATAGGTTGAGTAACTTGGGGCAATAGAGGATGAGAGATAGACAATAGACAGTAGGTGCAGGATTAGGCCATTCGGCCCTGCTAGCCAGCACCGCCATTCACTGTGATCATGGCTGATCATACACAATCAGTACCCCGTTCCTGCCCTCTCCCCATATCCCTTGACCCCGCTATCTATAAGAGCTCTATCTAACTCTCTCTTGAATGCATCCAGAGACTTGGCCTCCACTGCCTTCTGGGGCAGAGCATTCTACATATCCACCACTCTCTGGGTGAAAAAGTTTTTCCGCATCTCTGTTCTAAATGGCCTACCCCTTATTCTTAAACTATGGCCTCTAGTTCTGGACTCACCCATCAGCGGGAACATGCTTCCTGCCTCCAGTGTGTCCAATCCCTTAATAATCTTATATGTTTCAATCAGATCCCTTCTCATCCTTCTAAATTCCAGTGTATACAAGCCCAGTCGCTCCAATCTTTCAACATATGACAGCCCCGCCATTCCGGGAATTAACCTTGTGAACCTACGCTGCACTCCCTCAATAGCAAGAATGTCCTTCCTCAAATTTGGAGACCAAAACTGCACACAATACTCCAGGTGGGGTCTCACCAAGGCCCTGTACAGCTGCAGGGCCTCTTTACTCCTATACTCAATTCCTCTTGTTATAAAAGCCAGCAGGCCATTAGCTTTCTTCACTGCCTGCTGTACCTGCATGCTTGCTTTCATTGACTGATGTACAAGAACACCTAGATCTCGTTGTACTTCCCCTTTTCCTAACTTGACTCCATTTAGATAGTAATCTGCCTTCCTGTTCTTGCCACCAAAGTGGATAACCTCACATTTATCCACATTAAACTGCATCTGCCATACATTTGCCCACTCACCCAACGTGTCCAAGTCACCCTGCATTCTCATAACATCTTCCTGACATTTCACACTGCCACCCAGCTTTGTGTCATCAGCAAATTTGCTAATGTTACTTTTAATCCCTTCATCTAAATCATTAATGTATATTGTAAACAGCTGCGGTCCCAGCACCGAACCTTGCGGTACCCCACTGGTCACAGCCTGCCATTCCGAAAGGGACCCGTTAATCGTGACTCTTTGTTTCCTGTCAGCCAGCCAATTTTCAATCCATGTCAATACTCTGCCCCCAATACTATGTGCCCTAATTTTGCCCACTAATTTCCTATGTGGGACTTTATCAAAAGCTTTCTGGAAGTCCAGGTACACTACATCCACTGGCTCTCCCTTGTCCATTTTCATAGTTACATCCTCAAAAAACTCCAGAAGATTAGTCAAGCATGATTTTCCCTTCATAAATCCATGCTGACTCCAACTGATCCTTCTACTGCTATCCAAATGTGTTGTAATTTCCTCTTTTATAATTGACTCCAGCATCTTTCCCACCACTGACGTCAGGCTAACCGGTCTATAATTCCCTGTTTTCTCTCTCCCTCCTTTCTTGAAAAGTGGGACAACATTAGCCACCCTCCAATCAGCAGGAACTGTTCCTGAATCTATAGAACATTGGAAAATGATTACCAATGCATCCACAATTTCTAGAGCCACCTCTTTAAGTACCCTGGGATGCAGACCATCAGGTCCCGGGGACTTATCAGCCTTCAGACTCAACAGTCTATCCAACACTGTTTCTTGCCTAATATAAATTTCCTTCAGTTCATCCTTTACCCTAGTTCCTTTGGCCACTATTACATCTGGGAGATTATCTGTGTCTTCCCTAGTGAAGACAGATCCAAAGTACCTGTTCAACTCATTTGCCATTTCCTTGTTCCCAATAATAAATTCACCCGTTTCTGTCTTCAATGGCCCAATTGTGGTCTTAACTATTTTTTGCTATTCACATACCTAAAGAAGTTTTTACTATCCTCCTTTATATTCTTGGCTAGTTTACCTTGTATAAGATGTATAAGATGACATGACAGAGGTGTATAAGATAATGAGAGACATTGACCATGCGGATAGCCAGAGGCTTTCTCCCAGAGCTGAAATGGCTAACACAAGGGGGCATAGTTTTAAGGTGCTTGGAAGTATGTACGGGGGGATGTCAGAGGTAAGTTTTTCCACACAGAGAGTGGTGGGTGTGTGCAATGCACTGCCAGTGACAGTGGTAGAGGTGGATGCAATAGGGTCTTTTAAGAGACTCTTAGATAAGTACACGGAGCTTAGAAAAATAGAGGGCTATGCAGTAGGGAAATTCTAGGCAGTTTCTAGAGTAGGTTACATATTTGGCACAACATTGTGGGCCAAAGGGCCTGAAATATGATAGAGATTTCTATGTTCTATGGTCACAACCTTCCTTCATATGGATGGAATTGGATGCACGTCAGCTGTGGCTGGGTTTGCAGGCCATTGCTTCCTATAAAGTGAAACCTAACATCATAAATGATTGTGATGCTTTACTCTCAGCTGAGCTCAATCCCTTTTATGTGTGCTTCGAAAGGGAGAATAACACTACACCTGTGCAAATCCCTCCAGCATCTGGTGGCCCAGTGAATTCTGTCTCTGAGGCTGAAGTCAGAGTATCTTTCAAGAGCATAAACCCTTGCAAGGCATCAGGCCCTGATGATGTACCTGGTGGGCTCTGTGCTAACCAACTGCCAGGAATGTACAACGATACCTTCAGTTTCTCACTGCTGCAGTCAGAGGTTTCCACCTGCTTTAAAAGGGTGACAATCATACCAGTGGCATTCACAACTACCATGATAAAGTGCTTTAAAAGGTTGGTCATAGATAGAATCAACTCCTGCCTAAGCAAGGACCTGAACCACTGCAATTTGCCTATCACCACAATAGTCTACAGCTGTAAAAATCTCACCGGCTCTACCCACAACTTCAAATCACCTGGACAATAGCAAAACTTATGTCAGGCTACTATTTACTGACTACAGTTCAACACAATCGTAACCTCAGTTCTAATCAACAAGGTCCAAAATCTGGGCCTCTGTACCTCCCTCTGCAACTAGATCCTTGACTTGCTAGCCAGGAGACCACAGTCTGTGTGGTTCAGAATAACATATCTTCACTGAAAAGCAACACTGTTACACCTCAAGGATGCGTGGTTAGCCCACTGCTCTACTCTCTCTATATTCAGATTTGTACAGCTAGGCACAGCTCAAACTAACTACAAACATCTGTAACTTTGCCGGTGACACAACTATTGTTGGCAGAATTTCAAATGGTGATGAAGAGGAGTACAGGAGCAAGGTAGATCAGCTAGTTGAGTGGTGTCACAGCAACAAACTTGTACTCAATGTCAGTAAGACTAAGGAATTTATTGTGGACTTCAGGGAGGGGAAGTCGAGGGAGCACACACCAGTCTTCTTCACAGGATCAGAAGTAGTTCCAAGTACCTGGGTGTCAACATCTCTGAGGATCAATCTGGGGCCCAACATATTGATGAAATTACAAAGAAGACAGACAGTGCCTATATTTCATTGGGAGTTTCAGGAGAATTTTGCATGTCACCAAAAGACACTCGCAAATTTCTACAGTTTACCATGGAGAGCATTCTAACCAGTTGCATCACCATCTGGTATGGAGGGGCTACTGTACAGGATAGGAAAAAGTTGCAGAAAGTTGTAAATTCTGCCAGTTCCATCATGGGCTCTAGTCTCCCCAGCATGTGGAACCTCTTCAAAAGGCAATGCCTCAAAAATCTGGCATCCATCATTAAGGACCCTCATCACTTAGCACGTGCCTTCTTCTCATTGCTACCATCAAGGATGAGGTACAGGAACCTGAAGACATACACTCAATGTTTCAGCAACAGCTTCATCCCTTCTGCCATCAGGTTTTTGAATGGACAATGAACCCATGAACACTACTTCAGAATTTTTCTCTCTTTTTGCACTACTTATTGAATTTAAGTTTCTTTTTTTATTTATACTTCTCACTGTAATTTATTTTTATTATGTATTACAATGTACTGCTGCTGCAAAACAACAAATTTCATACCGTGCATACATCGCTCAAGATGTTGTCTACGCATCATCCAGTAATTGTTAGCATGATGCCCCATCTCTTGTACTTGATGTCTTAACTAATGAAGGCAAGCATTCCATGTGCCTCTTCCTTATGATGTCTAACTTTTAGGAAACTATGTACTTGCAGCTCTAGACTTTCTGTTCCACAATACTCCCCAGGGCCCTACCATTCACTGTGTGTGTCCAACAGTAGTTTAAATTCCCAAAATATATCACTTGATACTTGTGTGATTTAAAATTCATCTACAGTTCCTTTGTCCACTTTCCTAATTGATATAGATCCTGTTGCAAACTTAGACAACTTTCTTCACAGTCCACTACTCCACCAATTTGAGAATGTAGGTGATATGATTAGTAAGCTTGTTATCCACAAGCTTATTAATCATGCCACCTACATTCTCATTCATATTGTTAATATATATTACAAACAGCAGGACACCAAATTCATAGAGACATAGAAAACAATGCTGTGCCGAACATGTACTTACTTTAGAAATTACCTAGGGTTACCCACAGCCCTCTATTTTTCTAAGCTCCATGTACCTAGCCAGGAGCCACTTAAAAGACCCTATTGTATCCACCTCCACCACAGTCGCCGGCAGCCCATTCCATGCACTCATCACTCTCTGCGTAAAAAACTTACCCCTGACATCCACTCTGTACCTACTTCCAAGCACCTTAAAACTGTGCCCTCTCATGTTTGCCATCTCAGCCCTGGGAAAAAGACTCTTTACTATCCACACGATCAATGCCTCTCATCATCTTATACACCTCTATCAGGACACCTCTCATCCTCTATCGCTCCAAGGAGAAAATGTCATGCACCCCAATCCAGGCAACATCCTTGTAGATCTCCTCTGTAACCTTTCTATAGTTTCCACATCCTTCCTGTAGTGAGGTGACCAGAATGGAGCACAGTCCTCCAAGTGGGGTCTGACCAGGGTTCCATACAGCTGTAACATTACCTCCTCTTGAAATCAATCCCACGGTTGATGAAGGGCAATGCACCACATGCCTTCTTAACTACACAGTCAATCTGTGCAGCAGCTTTGAGTGTTCTATGGACAAGGACCCCAAGACCCCTCTGATCCTCCACACTGCCAAGAGTCTTCTCATTAATAACATATCCTGCCATCATATTAGGCCTACCAAAATGAACCACCTGACACTTATCTGCATTGAACTCCAACTGCCATTTCTCAGCCTAGATTTGCATCCTATCAATGTCCCGCTGTAACCTCTGACAGCCCTCCACACTATCCACAACACCCTCACCTTTGTGTCATCAGCAATTTTACTGATCCATCCCTCTACTTCCTTATCCAGGTAATTTATAAAAGTCATGAAGAGAAGAGGTCCTAGAGCAGATCCCTGGGGCACATAACTGGTCACCAACCACCATGCAGAATATGACCCATCTACAACCACTCTGCCTTCTGTGGGCAAGCCAATTCTGGATCCACAAAGCAAAGTCCCCTTAGATCCCATGCCTCCTTACTTTCTCGATAAGCCTTGCATGGGGTACCTTATCAAATGCCTTGCAGAAATCCACATACACTACATCTACTGTTCAACCTTCATCAATGTGTTTAGTTACATCCTCAAAAAATTCAATCAGGCTCATAAGGCACAACCTGACTTTGACAAAGCCAAGCTGACTATTCCTAATCAAATTATGCCTCTCAAAATGTTCATAAATCCTGCCTCTCAGGATCTTCTCCATCAACTTACAAACCACTGAAGTAAGACACACTGGTCTATAATTTCCTGGGCTATCTCTACTCCCTTTCTTGAACAAGAGAACAACATCTGCAACCTTCCAATCCTCCAGAACCTCTCCCATCCCCATTGATGATGCAAAGATCATTGTGAGAGGCTCAGCAATCTTCTCCCTTGCCTCCCAGAGTAGCCTGGGGTATATCTCATCCCGTCCTGGTGACTTATCCAACTTGATGCTTTCCAAAACCTCCAGCTCATCCTCTTTCTTAATGTCTATACACTCAAGCTTTTCAGTCCACTGTAAGTGAACCCTACAATTGCCAAGGTCCTTTTCCGTAGTGAATACTGAAGCAAGGTATTCATTAAGTACTTCCACTATCTCCTCCAGTTCCATATACACTTTTCCACCGTCACACTTGATTGGTCCTATTCTTTCACATCTTATCCTCTTGCTCTTCACATACTTGTAGAATGCCTTGGGGTTTTCCTTAACCCTGCTTGTCAAAGCCTTCTCATGGCTCCTTCTGGCTCTCCTAAATTCATTCTTAAGCTCTTTCCTGCTAGCCTTATAATTTTCTAGATCTCTATCATTACCTAGTTTACACCATGGTTCCTGTACCCTACCTTTCACTGTCTCATTGGAACATACCTATGCAGAACACCACTCAACTATCCCCTGAACATTTGCCACATTTCTGCCATACATTTCCCTGAAAACATCTGTTCCTAATTTATGCTTCCAAGTTCCTGTCTGATAGCTTCATATTTCCCCTTACTCCAATTAAACACTTTCCGAACTTGCCTGTTCCTATCATAAAACTGGGGGCAGAAAATTCCAGAGACGAAATTTCTTCTCCTCAGTTTTAAATGACCAGCCTTTACTTTGTAGCTACTAGTGGAAACATCTCAATCATCACCCTATGAAGTCCCCTTAGGATTCAATATGTTTGTATAAGGTCACCCCTCATTCTTCCAAAATCAAGAAATACAAACTCAAACCTTCTAACTTCTCTTGAGAGGACAACCCTCTCAACCCAGGAATTAGTCTGATGAATCTCCTTTGGATTGCCTCCAATGCCACTATATACTTTGGTTTTAGGCACTGAGACCAAAAATACGTGGAAAATTCCAGCTCACCAACCCTCTATACAACAGTAACAAAACATCCCTATCTCTAAACTCCAACCCTTTTAAAATAAAGCCTAAAAACCTTGTGCCTTCTTAACTACAGTTTAGATCTGTCTGCACTATAAAACCTAGAGCCCTGTGAACTTCAATCATTTGCAGTCTCTCTCCACTTTGTTGGTAATACTTAGGGAGGATTTTCTTGGGGGATCATCCAGTGAGGCTACATGGGTGGAATTCAGCAATAATAAGGGGATAATCACTTTTTTCCTCATTTTCCCCTCCCCACCTACTTTCAAATCTCTTACTATCTTTCCTTTCAGTTAGTCCTGATGAAGGGTCTCGGCTCGAAACGTCGACAGTGTTTCTCCCTATAGATGCTGCCTGGCCTGCTGCATTCCACCAGCATTTTTTGTGTGTTGCTGAGATAATCACTTTGATGGGATTGTACTATAGGCCCCTCCAATTAATCCACAGGAATGGGAACAGCAAATATACAGCAAGATCACCAATGGCTCTATTAGGGTTGTAATAATGGATAATTTCAACTTTGCTTTAGACTGCCATATACAAATGGTTTGCATGGGGTGGAATTTATTCAATATGTTCAAGGAAATTTTCTGAAATAATATGTAGATTGCCCTACTACAGAGGGAGAAAACTAGATCTCCTATTGAGAACTGAGGCAGCCCAAATGACTGAAGTGTCAGTGGGTGAGCACTTTAGGAGCAATGACCATAGTTCTATTAGTATTAAGATAGCTATGGAAAACGATAGGACTGGTCCACAAGTTAATGTCCTATGTTAGGGCAAGGCAGATTTTGAAGGTTTTGGGCAGAAACTTGCAAAGGTTGATTGGGAGAGGCTGTTTGCAGGTAAAGGGACATCTTGCAAATGGGAGGATTTTAAGAGTGAGATAAGGAGAGTTCATGGACTGCATGTTCCTTATAGAGTGGAGGGCAAGGCTGACAGGACTAGGCTCATCGTTATTTATCATATATTAATCATATGGATGAAAATGTAGCTGGTATGATTACTAAGTGTGCGCATGACACTAAAATTGGTGATGTAGAGAATAGTGACAAGGGTTGTTATAAGATTACAATGGGATCTAGATAACTTCCTTAAGGGAAATCTTGTCTGACAGTTGTTTGAATTCTTTGAGGAAATAACAAGCAGGATAAACAAAGGAGAATCCTGCTTCTATCTTATCTATCCCTTTCATAATTTCATAAGTTTCTATAAGATCTCCTCTCATTGTTTGAATTCCAGTGAGTACAGTCTCAGGTGACTCAATCCCTTCTCATAGTCTAACTCCTCATCTCTGGAATCAAATTGGTGAACGTCCTGTGCACCGCCTCCACAACCAGTATATCCTTCCTCAAGTAAGGAGACCAGAACTGAATGCAGTACTCTAGGTGTGGCCTCACCAGTACCCCTGTACAGTTGCAGCAAAACTTCCCCGCTCTTAAATTCAATCCCTCTAGCTATGAAACCAACATTCCATTTACCTTCTTGATAGCCTGCTGCACCTGGAAACCAACTTTTTGTGATTCATGCACAAGCTCTCCCAAGTCCCTCTGCACAGCAGCATGCTACAATTTTTTACCATTTAAATAATAATCTGTTCTTTCATTTTTCCTATCAAAGTGGTTGACCTTGCATTTACCAACATTGTACTCCATCTACCAGACCCTTACCCACTCACTTAGTCTATCTATATATCTCTGCAGACTCTCCTGTATCTTCTGCACAATTTGCTTTTCCACTCAATTTAGTACCATTAGCAAACACTACACTCGGTCTCCTCTTCCAGATCGTTAATATTAATCATGAACAGAAGCAGGCCCAGCACCAACCCCTGTGGTACACTGCTCACCACTGATTGCCAACCAGAGTAACACCCATGTATCCCGACTCTCTGCTTTCTAGTAGTTAACCAATCCTCTATCCATGCTAATATATCAATTCCAACTCCTTGCATCTTTATCTTATGGATCATTTTTTTAAAAAGGTAATAGGGAGAAACCTGGGAACTATAGTCTGGTGACTCTTACATTGGTGGTCTGCAAACTACTGGAAAGGATTCTTAAGGATAGGATCTACAAGCATTTGGAGAAGTACAGTCTACTCATGGATAGTCAACATGGCTTTGAAAGGGAAAATCGTGCATCACGAGCCTGATTGAGTTTTTTGAAGAGGTAACAAAAGAAATTGATGAGGGTAGGGCAGTGGATGTGGTCTACATGGACTTTAGCAAAGCATTTGACAAGGTCTCTCATGAGAGACTCATCCAGAAAGTCATAAGGCATGGGATGTGGAACCTTGGCTGTTTGGATAAAAAATTGGCTTAAAGGAAGAAAGCAGAGGGTAGTTGTGGAAGGAAAGTATTCTGCCTGGAGGTCTGTGACTAGTGGAGTGCCGCAGGTATTTGTCCTGAGAATCCTGCTATTTGTGATTTTTATAAATGACCTGGATGTAGAGGCAGAAGGATGGGTGAGTAAGTCTGTGGATGACACGAAAATTGGAGGAGTTGTGGATGGAGCTGTAGGTTGTCGAAGGTTACAAGAGGATATAGACAGGCTGCAGAGTTGGGCAGAAAAATGGCAGATGGAGTTCAATCTGGACAAGTGTGAGGTGATGCATTTTGGAAGGACTAACGAGAAGACTGAGTACAGGATTAATGGTTAGTTACTTAAGAGTGTGGATGAACAAAGGGACCTTGAGGTTCAAATCCATACATCCCTCAAGGTCGCTGCACAGGTTGAGAGGGTCGTTAAGAAGGCCTATGGGTTGCTAGGCTTCATTAACGGGGGATTCAGTTCAAGAGTAGAGAGGTCATGTTGCAACTCTACAAACCTCTGGTGAGACTGCACTTAGAGTATTGTGTTCAATTCTGGTCACCTCATTATAGGAAGGATGTGGAAGCAATGGAGAGGGTGCAGAGGAGATTTACCAGGATGTAACCTGGATTGGAGAATAAGTCATATGAAATAAGGTTAGCAGAGCTGGTACTTTTCTCTTTGGAGCGTAGAAGAATGAGAGGGGAATTGATAGAGGTCTACAAGATTATGAGAGGCATAGATAGGGTGGATAGTCAGTACCTGTTTCCCAGGGCACCAATAGCAAACACCAGAGGGCATAGGTACAAAATTAAGGGAGGAAAGTTTAGGGAAGACATTAGGGGTTTCTTTCTTTCTTTCATTCATTCATTCATTTTTTGTATTTTTATTTTTAAAAAAAATCTATTTATTTATTTATTCATTCATTCATTCATTCATTCATTCATTCTTACACAGAGGGTTGTGAGTGCCTGGAATGTCTTACCAGGAATGGTGGTGGAGGCTAAAACATTAGTGATATTTAAGAGCCTCTTGGACAGGCACATGGATGAAAGAAAAATGGAGGGCTATGGGGTAGTGTGGGTTTAGTACTTTCTTTTTAAGGATTATATGGGTCAGCACAACATGGAGGGCTGAAGGGCCTGTACTGTGCCGTAGTGTTCTATGGTTCTAAGTCTTTTATGTGGCACCTTATCAAACACCTTCTGGAAATCCAAATAAATAACGTCCATCTGTTCCCCTCTATTCACTGCTCTCATTCTATCCTCAAAGAACTCCAGTAAGTTTGTCAAACAGGACCTGCCTTTGCTGAATCCATGCTGTAGCTGCCTAATGGATCCATTTCTTTCTAGATGCCTCGCTAGTTCTTCATTAATGATAGCTTTAAGCATTTTCCCAACTATAGATATTAAACTAACTGGCCTATAGTTACCTACTTTTTGCCTATATCCTTTTTGAACAGTGGTGTGACGTTTGCTGTTTTCCAATCCATGGGGACCTGCCCAGAGTCCAGAGAATTTTGGTAAATTATCACCAAAGCCTCTACTACAACTTCTGCCATTTCTTTCAATACCCTGGGATGCATTCCATCAGGACCAGGGGACTTAACTGTCTTCAGGCCCACAAGTTTGCTCAGCATTACCTCTTTCATGACAGTTATTGTATCGAGGTCCTCACCTACCAATGCATCCATAACATCTCTCTTTGGCATGTTAGAGGTGTCCTCCACATGACGACCAACTCTTGTCGTGCGAGGCCCCTTGGGTAAGAGTGACCATAATATGGTGGAATTCTTCATTAAGATGGAGAGTGACAGTTAATTCAGAAACAAAGGTTCTGAACTTAAAGAAGGGTAACTTTGAAGGTATGAGTCGTGAATTAGCTAAGATAGACTGGCAAATGATACTTCAAGGGTTGACGGTAGA
Source organism: Hemitrygon akajei (assembly GCF_048418815.1). Classification (NCBI taxonomy): domain Eukaryota; kingdom Metazoa; phylum Chordata; class Chondrichthyes; order Myliobatiformes; family Dasyatidae; genus Hemitrygon; species Hemitrygon akajei. Next base: position 108,874,759 of record NC_133124.1, on the reverse strand, counting down.
TATGCAATGGCAAGCATTTAAAGATCGCATGGATGAACTACAACAATTGTTCATCCCAGTTTGGCAAAAGAATAAACCAGGGAAGGTAGTGCACCCGTGGCTGACAAGGGAAATTAGGGATAGTATCAAGTCCAAAGAAGAAACATATAAATTAGCAAAAAAAAGCAGTACAGCTGAGGACTGGGAGAAATTCTGAGACCAGCAGAGGAGGACAAAGGGCTTAATTAGGAAAGGGAAAAAAGATTATGAGAGAAAGCTGGCAGGTAACATAAAAACTGACTGTAAAAGCTTTTATAGATATGTGAAAAGAAAAAGATTGGTCAAGACAAATGTAGGTCCCTTACAGTCAGAAACAGGTGAATTGATCATAGGGAACAAAGACATGGCAGACCAATTGAATAACTACTTTGGTTCTGTCTTCACTAAGGAGGACATAAATAATCTTCCAGAAATAGTAAGGGACCGAGGGTCTAGTGAGATGGAGGAACTGACGGAAATACATGTTAGTAGGGAAGTGGTGTTAGGTAAATTGAAGGGATTAAAGGCAGATAAATCCCCAGGGCCAGATGGTCAGCATCCCAGAGTGCTTAAGGAAGTAGCCCAAGAAATAATAGATGCATTAGTGATAATTTTTCAAAACTCCTTAGATTCTGGATTAGTTCCTGAGGATTGGAGGGTGGCTAATGTAACCCCACTTTTTAAAAAAGGAGGAAGAGAAAAACTGGGGAATTATAGACCGGTGAGTCTGACATCGGTGGTGGGGAAAATGCTAGAGTCGGTTATCAAAGATGTGATAACAGCACATTTGGAAAGAGGTGAAATCATCGGACAAAGTCAGCATGGATTTGTGAAAGGAAAATCATGTCTGGTGAATCTTATAGAATTTTTTGAAGATGTAACTAGTAGAGTGGATAGGGGAGAGCCAGTGGATGTGGTATATTTAGATTTTCAAAAGGCTTTTGACAAGGTCCCACACAGGAGATTAGTGTGCAAACTTGAAGCACACAGTATTGGGGGTATGGTATTGATGTGGATAGAGAATTGGTTGGCAGACAGGAAGCAAAGAGTGGGAGTAAACGGGACCTTTTCAGAATGGCAGGCAGTGACTAGTGGGGTACCGCAAGGCTCAGTGCTGGGACTCCAGTTGTTTACAATATATATTAATGATTTAGACGAGCGAATTAAATGTAGCATCTCCAAGTTTGCGGATGACACGAAGCTGGGTGGCGGTGTTAGCTGTGAGGAGGATGCTAAGAGGATGCAGGGTGACTTGGATAGGTTAGGTGAGTGGGCAAATTCATGGCAGAAGCAATTTAATGTGGATAAATGTGAGGTTATCCACTTTGGTTGCAAGAACAGGAAAACAGATTATTATCTGAACGGTGGCCGATTAGGAAAAGGGGAGGTGCAACGAGACCTGGGTGTCATTGTACACCAGTCATTGAAGGTGGGCATGCAGGTACAGCAGGCGATGAAAAAGGCAAATGGTATGTTGGCATTCATAGCAAAAGGATTTGAGTACAGGAGCAGGGAGGTTCTACTGCAGTTGTACAAGGCCTTGGTGAGACCGCACCTAGAGTATTGTGTGCAATTTTGGTCCCCTAATCTGAGGAAAGACATTTTTGCCATAGAGGGAGTACAAAGAAGTTTCACCAGATTGATTCCTGGGATGGCAGGACTTTCATATGAAGAAAGACTGGATCGACTAGGCTTATACTCACTAGAATTTAGAAGATTGAGGGGGGATCTTATTGAAACGTATAAAATTCTAAAGGGATTGGACAGGCTAGATGCAGGAAGATTGTTTCGAATGTTGAGGAAGTCCAGAACGAGGGGTCACAGTTTAAGGATAAAGGGGAAGCCTTTTAGGACTGAGATGAGGAAAAACTTCTTCACATAGAGTGGTGAATCTGTGGAATTCTCTACCACAGGAAACAGTTGAGGCTGGTTCATGGGCTATATTTAAGAGGAAGTTAGATATGGCCCTTGTGGCTAAAGGGATCAGGGGGTATGCAGAGAAAGCAGGTACAGGGTTCTGAGTTGGATGATCAGCCATGATCATACTGAATGGCAGTGCAGGCTCAAAGCGCCAAATGGCCTACTCCTGCACCTATTTTCTATGTTTCTAAAATAGTCATTAAAAACCTCAGCCATTTCCTCATTACCAAATATCAAACTCCGTCTTCTCGTTCTCCAAGGGACCTACATTCACTTTAGCCACCCTTTTCCACTTTATATAATTTTTAAAAACTTCTACTATCCATTTTTATATTTTGTGCTAGTTTATTTTCATAATCTAGCTTCCCTTTCTTTATTGTTCACTTAGTGGTTCTTTGTTGCTTTTTAAAGTTGTCCCATTCTTCCAGTTTCCCACTGCTCTTGGCAACTTTATATGCATGAGCTTTTAGTTTGATGCCTTCTTTTATTTCCTTAGTTATCCAAGGCTGGCTCACCCCACCCTTACTGCCCTTGCTTTTAACTGGAATATACTTTTGTTGAGCACTGCGAAAAATCCCATTTTGTTGAGCACTGCGAAAAAGTCTTGCACTGTTCTTCAGCTGTTCCCAACATATAGCCAAATCCTCCCTTATCCCACTGTAGTCTCCATTGTTTAGGCATAATACACTGGTTTTAGATTACACTATTGCATCTTCCATTTGTATTGAGAAATTCAATCATACTGTGATCACTCTTTCCAAGAGGATCCCTAACTACAAGATCACTAATTTTACCTGTCTCATTGCACAGGACCAGATCTAAGATAGCAAGTTAAAGTCCCCCATGATAATTGCTGTTCCATTCATACATGCCTCAGATATTTCTCTGTTTATTGCCTGTGCCACTGTAATGTTATTATTTGGTGGCCGATAGACAACACCCACCAATGATATTTTTCCCTTTACTATTCCTAATCTCTACCTAGATGGATTCAACGTTTGGCTCCTTAGATCTTATATCATCTCTCACTATCACCCTGATTTCATCTTTAATTAAGAGCGCTAACTTACCTTCCTGCCTATCCTTCCATATTATCTGACATCCTTGGATATTTAATTCTCAATCCTCTCCACACTGCAACCATGTTTCTGTAATGGCACTAAATCATACCTCTTTGCACTGACTTGTGCCACAAGTTCACTGAACTTGTTTCAAATACGACGAGCATTCAAATAAAGTGCCCTTACACTCACTGTGCTTTTAAAATCTTGTAATCTTTTACTCTTCTGCTCTTGACTTTTCTTCACTCCATTCTTACGTTTCTCTTTTTCATCTTTTGCTTTTTCTTTATCTTTATCCACACTTTTCTTTTTTTACTTTATTCATACTTCTCCAATCTGTTGAACCCACCCCTCCTACTATTCAATTTAAAGCCTTATCCACAGCTCTAGTTATGCGATTCTCTAGAATCCAGGTTCCATCATGGTTCAGGTGGAGACTGTCCCATTGGTACAGCTCCCTCCTTCCCCAGTACAGGTGCCAATTTCCCATGAATTCAAACCCACTTCTCCCTAACCAATCCTTGAGCCACATATTTAACTCTAATCTTCTTGATCCTATGCCAATTTGTATGTGGCTCAGGTAGTAATCCAGAGATTACTACCTTTTTGGTTCCACTTTTTAAATTTAGTCCCTAGGTGCTCAAATTTCCTCAGCAGAACCTCTTTCCTCATTCTACCTACATCGTTGGTACCCATATGGACCACAACAACTAGATCTTTCCCCTTCCACTGCAAATTCCTCTGCAGGTGAGATAAGATGTCCTGAACCCGGGCACCAGGCAGGCAACACAGCCTTCGGAATGCTCTATCCTCATGATAGAGAACTCTGTCTATTCCCCTGACTATATTATCCCAATTACCACTACATTTCTCTTCTTTCCCCACCCCCCTTGAATGACTCCCTGAATTACGGTGTCACAGTTAAGTTGCTTTTCCTTCCTACAGCCACCATCCTCATCCACACAGGGAGCAAGAATCTCAGACCCATTGGAAAAGCTCAAGGACTGAGGCTCCTCCAGCACTGTCTCTTGGATCCCACTACCCACCTCACTTGTAGTCCCACCCTCTTGGCCCTGACCACAGATTGAATTTGAGGCAGCTAAACAGAGAATTCAGGTAACTCTCCCCCTCCCTGATGTGCCACAGTGTTTGATGCTCAGATTCCAAGTCATCAACTTTGAGCCCGAGTTCCTCGAGCAGCCAACACTTGCTGCAGATGTGGTCACCAGGAACCACAGGAATAGGGTCCACCAGCTCCCAAATCATGCAGCTACAGCACATCACCTGATCCTGCATCATTTCTACTTTACTTAATTAACTGTAATTTAGTGACCTTTTTATTCAACCACTACAAAAGCCTTACCTGCTGCTCACCTGTGCCTCTTCGCCAAAGCCTCGTTTCCACTCCTAGACTGATCCACTCACACAATGGCTGCTCTGCTATGACCCTGCTTTACTTTTACTTGCTCTTGCTAATGAATCACGAATCAATTGGTCTGCTATTAATGCACTGAGCCCCATGAAACGGTTCTTTTCTAAACTCTTCTCCCCGCTCTGTGCAAAGCTCTGTCTCTTCGAATCAATTGGTCCACTGTTAATTGGCTGAGACACACAAAATGCGCCTTTTTTAAACTCTTCTCCCTGACCTGTGCAAAGCTATCTCTCTTCCAATTGATTGATCCATCGCTAATTTACATAAAATGAAATCAAGTTTATAGTACAGAAACAGGTCAGTTGTCCCAGTCGATTCAAGTATTACAAACCTATCCCACCTTTTCACATCCAACACCAATATACACTCCTGCATTTTCTCCTATGTGTATTTACAAGGCATCTCTAAAATAATATGAAGCAAATACTATATTTTTCCCTCTCCCTTGTGCTTACCTTTGTTGTGTCGTACAGTATCAGGTTTAATTACCACCAATGTATGCTCAATGGGAAAGAAAAACTGTAACTCCTTCACTGCCGTTTCAATGTCCTGACTCCCATGTAGTTGGTTAAATGGATTATCTTGGTATGCGAACCTTGCTATCAGGCTAAGAACAGAATAAGGAATATATAAATAATTAACTTGGTTCAGAATTTGAAACAGTGAAAGATATCCTAATATTTCCAGAAAATCTCATCAGCATATGAAAACTTTGGGTTCCCACAAGACTAGATACAAGATTTGTATCTTGGGTGCAGTTGTCCCAACAGGACTGATCGCTATGTGTTTTTTACAATACCTTTATCTAGTCCAATACAATACCTAGTCAGCAAGAAGACCCCAAATTACCAGTCACTTGTTATTTTAATTATCCGTTTTGTAATGCAGTTCAAATTCTCTGACCTCAGTATACTATGTTGTTTCATTGCAAATAATGTAGGCTCAAGGAAAAGCAACCCCATCTTTGGACAACATGCATTACAGTCTCTTCTATTCACATTCCTACTTCCTCTAGACCAGTGATACCCAATGGAGGTGGTTACGTGTCTTAAGTGGGGCTTTAGGGGAAATAGAAGTTGTCCGGAGGCATTCAAGGTTCTTGTGGTGGAGTGGGGTGGGTCGATAAGTGGCACCCTAACTTAAGGCATGAGACCAGACTGACCATTAATAGAGCAAGCACTTCCAAAGAAAAAGGATGAGGCACTGGAATACAGGAAGAACCATAGCTCTGCAGGTAGTAAGCACTCATCATCACAACACGTTTGAAACTCGGCAATCTCATCTGACCTTACCAACCAGACATTATTAGGGATGCATAAATTAGCAATCACAGTGCCCAACAGTTCCCCTTGACTCGCAGCATGGAACGCATTCATGCAAATTAACAGTTGGTAAGTCAAGTACACCCTCTCAACTTTATCTACAGATCTACGGAAAACAGGTCATGCAATGATATAGTGCGGGTCAAAACCAAATGGTGAAATAGAGACAATCAGTGACCCCAAGGATTCCTCTTGAGGTGCTCAAAGCAACCTCAGTTACATTATGTGCAGTCAAGAACCATCTTTGGAGATTATGAGACCTTATGTGATTAGTCAATCATGCTAATAGTATAAAGGTAGCTTGCCAAACACCAGCTCTGTCCCGACTAACATTCAGATTCCAATCTAAATCCTTGTCAACGTAATTTTCACTGACGTGATCACCTTCATCTTCGCCTCGCTGTTCCTTTGCATGCTGCTACCATTGTTCCATCCATGTCAACTCACCACCATCGTCAAAATCCAAGAGGCATTCCCAGTTTGTGTTAATTTTTTATTTTACTTTAGCCCCATTAATGATGGATACATATGTACGACAGTGAAGCCTTGAATTCTAATCATACTAAGACAAAGAAACTATACAAAGTGCATCAATACAATGTTACATAATTGGAGTATGGTTTTATTCAGTTCCCATCAGATCAGTGACACCTCCTATGTCTAATTTGTAATACTGTATTGTCTAATGAAGCCATGAAACTATCAAGATTACAGGAACACTTCCGTAAAAGACACCCTGAAAAGGCTGCTTATGGTATTACTCAATTCCAGAAGATGAAAGAAGCATTTGAAAAGCATTGAATGTGCGAGTCATTTGCAAAGAAAGCTAAAAATGACCTTGAGAGTGGACTCATTGCTTCTAATAAGATTTCCAAAATTATGGCAAAGTGTGGACAATCTCATAGAATTGGTGAAAGATTAATAATGCCTGCTGTATCAGAACTTGCCACTGTTCTCAAAATGGATACCAGTATTTTAAAATCAATTACTCTAAGTAATATCTCTGCAGCTCATTTTATTGACAAAATGAGTGAAGACACTGAAGATCAACTATGTACAGAATTTGGGATACAACTGGATGAGTCAACTGTGCAAGACAACGAGGCATTGCAAATGGCATGTGTTACGATTTATCCAAAATCTAAAAGTTTATGAAGAGGTTCTCTTTTGTAAAAAGTTATAAAACAAATATCGACAGAGAATCAGTCCACAATGAACTCAAAATGTATATTGAGGATAAAAGTATTCCAATTAGGAACATGATCTCTTGTGCAACAGATGAACATCATATACGACAGGTCATCATGCTAGTTTAGTGACAATTATGAGAAAGGAAATTCCAAATCTGTTTGCAATTCATTATGTAATTCATTGTCAACACCTCACAGCCAAAAACCTCAGCCAGCGGCTTTTTTCAAGCATGATTCTTATAATATCTGCTATCAACAAAATTAAAGCTCATCCATTAAACGGAATATTTTGCCAGTTATGCCAAGGTAACAATGAAGAGTTGGAATGTTTGCTTCTTCAAACTGAAGTGTATTGGCTGTCAAAAGGCTGATGCATAAAACATTTTTGATCTTTTTGACACTAGTTGAATTTGTGCTCAACGATGACAAGAGCTTGGGAAACAAGATTGAACTTCTTTGTGGAGATATGGTAAAGCTCACTGATTTGTATGACAAAATTAACATTCTAAATATGAAATTACAGGGTGAGAATTTCAATTTAATCCTGGCAAAAAGTGCAGTGTCCACTTTTATCAGAAGACCGTATATAAGCAAAATATTGGGTGAAGAATGTTCTTACAGTTTCCCTGCATGGGAAGTATGGAATTCTTTTTCACAGATGGTGATTTACAAGAGTACTACCTATACCTGCAGTCACTGAAGAAGGATTTTCAGAAATAATTAAAGGATTTCAATGATCTGGAAATTCCGGACTGGATAATTTCTTTGCAAGGTAGAAGAACAGGAACATAGCTTTTAAGAAGAAATTATCGAAATTCAGAATGATGAAGAAGCAACAATGGTTTTCAAAAATGTTGGCTGTTGTGTTATCTGACTACACTGTCATATGAAGTTTCCTGGTCTTTGGAGAAGAGATAACTGCTCTTCATTGCATTTCCATCCTCCTACCTTATTGAGAGAGGCTTCAGAGACTGCACCTGTCTATGAATGGAGTAACAGAAGTTTCTGAGCTGCTTCTAATTTTGTTCCTTTCCCCCTAGTTTAAAGTTCAAATTTAAAATTTTTAGTTGCTGATTCTTGAAGGGGAACAATATACCTTTGAGGAGTGGGAAGAACTTACCTGAACCTAGTGATAAAGGCAACGGAAAAGGAAAGATCTGATGAAATGCCATCATGGGCAGAAGATATGGCTCGGACACTGAATTCAATTAAAGACCAACTGGAAAAGAACAGTAATGAAATGATGTCATTTCTAGGAAAACTTAAAGATTTGGAAACTCAAGTCATTACACACGAAGAGGAATTGAAGATAACTAAGCAAAAATTGCTTGAAACTACAACTTGTTTGGAAAGATATCAAAATAAGATTTTAGACCTGGAAACAGGTCCTGCCGAAGCAATATACGAATTGTTGGGCTGCAGGAAGAAGCCGAAAATGGAGATTTAACTGTTTACTTTGGTAAGCTTTTTCATACCTTATTTCCTACTATATTATCACAGCCGCCTACTATAGAAAGAGCACACAGATTGTTTACTTCAAGATAACAAGATTCAAATAGACCACTGTCTGTTTTGGTTTGTTTTCATCATTTTAAGATTAAAGATCAAATAATGCGACAGGCAAGAAAGCAGAGAGTTTTCAGATTTGAGAAATCTGAGCTCCATTTTTATAAAATTATCTGAAGGAGGTCATGGAACAAAGATCAAAATTTGCTCTGGTAATGAAACAGGCATATGATAAGAAATTGTTTCCTTCCTTGTGTTACCCAACAAGAATTAAAGTTTTTCCTCTCGATTCTCCTCCTCGTACATTTTTTGATCCTAAAGTTGCACTGGCATTTGCTCAAACTATACCTGCTGCAACTGCTGATTGAACTGTCTGGATGATTGTTTGGTTATCTGCATTAGCATTTCGGAAAGAAGATTTATGAAGATTTATTTCATTGAGAGACTATTCAATGTTATTGAGAGACTATTAAAAGAAGATTAGGGGACTTGTTCATTATTGCATATCAGCAGTTTTTTGTGGAAAGAAGATTCATGGTTCAGGTATGACTGTTTAAATGGTTATTCGGACATTCGACTGAGAAAAAGAAGGTAAGAGGACTTATTCCTTTAACCTAATATCTGGTTTGATGTTTGTTTTGTTTCTTTTGTAATTAACTAACTGGTAGTTTTTCCTACTAATGGGGTTATTTCCTTTATATATACACTTAGCAGAGGTTTCAATTATTAATATTATTAGTTGGTATTTTTGAAAATTTAGCTGAGTTAAATATGCTATTAACATTTCTTCTTGCTTTTTTAGCTCTTTTTTTAAAAATTTGTGTTGATCTGTTATTAAATACTATGCTTGGTTTCTCTCGGTAATATATTTTAGATCTTAATAACTGCTTATTTTTTAAAATTTATTTTAAAAATATTAGTTTTTTAATGTAATAGATTATTATAGCGTCTTATAACTGAATTTAAAGCTTTTTTAGGGGATCTAATGTTAAATTTAAGATAGCACTGGGTTTTCTTTTTAAAAGATAATTTTTTGGTTTTCTCTTTGATTAAAAAAGATTAAATATAAACATGGGATAGTTTGTAGATGCTGGAATGTAAACACTTCCCTTTGTTGAGACTTTATCATTTCTGTTACAAGGTCAGTGGATTTCATTTTTTTTTAAACTAGGGGGAGAGGTAGATAATTGGACAGACAGGGCAGTCCTTGGCTTCATATTCTATATGCCTGCTTTTTCCTGGGCTGTTGCGGGAGGGCATGGGGTTAGAGTTAGGGGTTTTTTCCCATTGGGTGGTTCCGGAGCATGCGTGTTTTCTATGTGGTTGTATTCTTCATTGCCGCCATTTTTTATCATCTCGTATTGGTATGTGCTCTGCACATGTGTAAAGTAGAAAAAAATTATAGTATGGTATTTAAACGGATTAATGTAATAAGTTGGAATGTACGTGGTTGGAATCATCCTATCAAACGAAAAAAGACTTTTAAAATCATTAATTGATTCCAGCCTGATGTAATTTTTGCCCAAGAGATGCATATCAGGGCAGGAGATCAAGAAAGATTTTTTAGATGAAGAGATCATTACTCCCCAATGCCATTCGGCTTTACAATTCAACCGCCAGGGGTAAGATATGTTAAAGTGCCGGGGTTAGGACTGAGCTTAAGTTACCATTCAATGTATTTTAGTAAACTATTTAAGAACTTTTTAAAAGCTATTTATTAATGCTTTTTGAGAGGGTGATTTTAGATGCATATCATATTTATACTGAGTTAAGTATTGTATGTAATTAGTTTTGCTACAATAAGTGTATGGGACATTGGAAAAAATGTTGAATTTCCCCATGGGGATGAATAAAGTATCTATCTATCTATCTAGATCGTGGAATGGTTTGCAATTTCACTCCACTTCTCAAAGTAAAACTAAAGGAGTGTCTATTTTTATTAAATCCAATATTTTGTTCCTTCAAGAGGATATTAAGTCAGATTTTAATTGTTAAAGGAGTAATTTGTAATAGAAAAGTTGTTTTGGTCAATTTGTATGGTCCTAACTTAGATGATCCTTCTTTTTTAAAAAATGTATTTGCTTTACTGCCTGATTTAAATGAATATATGTTGATAATGGGTGGGGATTTTAACTGTTGTTTAAATCCCTTGATTGACAAGAGCTCAACCGACCAGCAACTTCCAAATCGGTCTGCATCACTTATTAATTCCTTTTTGACCGATTTTGGATTGATTGAACTATGGAGATATTTACACCCTGATGACAGAGAATTTTTTTTTCACATTTATAGAAAATATTTGAGGATCAATTATATTACAGTCGACCCTTGCTTCTTGCCTAGTGTTAAGAATTGTGAATATGACGCTTTTGCTGTATCTGATCATGCGCCTTTGTCTTTCCAATTCGATGACATCATCTTTGCCCCCCCCCCCCCACACCTTGGCGCCTATCTCAGACATTATTGCAGAATTCTGACTTTGTTAGCTTTATTGAAACCCAGATAAAAGAATTTTTTCTTTTTAATGATATAGGGGGTATGTCTAAATTAATCATATGGGATACATTTAAAGCACTTTTACGTGATCAGATTATTTCTTACTCAGCTATACTTAAAAAACAGACTAAAGTAGAATTAGGTAAGATTAAGTAAGATTTCAAAACAAGACTTAGATAATATTTATGCAATTTCCCCTAATATTGACTAGACCCATCATAATTCCTTTACTTTTTAATATTACTTTTCATTCTGTCACATGCAACATCCATTTTGGAAATATTGGTGTACATATTCATGGATCCCTAAGGAAGCAGCACAGATAGATAAGATGATGAAGAAGACATATTATACTGGTCTTCTTTAGCTAGAACATAGAATGTAAGAGCATAGATGATATGATATGCCTTTATAAATCTTTGGTTAGGCCACAGCTGGAGTATTGTGTGTGTTTCCGATCACCACATTATATGAACAATATAACTGCACTCAAGAGGATGCAACGGATCTTATCAGAATGTTGCCTGGAATGGAAGGTTTCAGTTAGGAAATCAGACTGAGTAGGCTGGGTTTATCTTCCTTGTGAGAAAGGAGGCTCGGGAGACCTTACGGAAGTATACAAAATAATGAGGGGCATTGATAAGGTGAATAGTGAGAATGCTTTCCTTATCATGAAAGAATTTAAACCACAGTGCATAGCTTTAAAGTGAATTGTAATAGGCTAGGGGGTCTGAGGAAACTTTTTTTCACTCAGTTGGCAATTATAATCTGTTACATGCAGTTTGGTAGTGTAGTTAAAGCAGGTTTTAAATATCTCTATCACGGTCCTGACTGTTAATTCCTCTTATTCTCCTAATTCCCTTTTCCCCATGTTCTCCTGGGCTCCTTGATTGTGGCACCTGATTCTCATCTAAACCTGCAGCATTAAAAACCCCAGCTTTACATCCACTCATTGCTAGATCATTGCTCCAGCCAGTGTGATAATTCACATTCCCGGCCGCTTAGAATGGTATATTAAGTTTTACTTCAGTACCGAGGTCTACCTGTGTAACTCTGTCTCTCCATGTCAAGATAAGTACTACCTGCTGTTTTTAAGGATGTGACTAAACACATTGATGAAGGAAGAGCAGTAGATGTAGTGTATATGGATTTCAGCAAGGCATTTGATAAGCTACCCCATACAAGGCTTATTGAGAAAGTAAGGAGGCATGGGATCCAAAGGAACATTGCTTTGTGGATCCAGAACTGGCTTGCCCACAGAAAGCAAAAAGTGGTTGTAGAGAGGTCATATTCTGCATGGAGGTCGGTGACCAGTGGTGTGCCTCAGGGATGTGTTCTGAGACCCTTACTCTTTGTGATTTTTATAAATTACCTGGATGAGGAAGTGGAGGAATGGGTTAGCAAGTTTTCTGATGACACAAAGGTTGGAGGTGTTGTGGATAGTGTGGAGGGCTGTCAGAGGTTACAGTGGGACATTGATAGGATGCAAAACTGGGCTGAGAAATGGCAGATGGAATTCAACCCAGATAAGTGTGAAGTGGTTCATTTTGGTAGGTCAAGTATGATGGCAGAATATAGTAATAATGTTAATTAAGTGTGGAGGATCAGAGGGATCTTGGGGTCTGAGTCCATAGGACGCTCAAAGCAGCTGCGCAGGCTGACTCTGTGGTTAAGAAGGCGTACAGTGTATTGGCCTTCATCAATCGTGAATTGAATCTAGTATATAGGACCCTGGTCAGACCCCATTTAGAGTACTGCTCAGTTCTGGTCACCTCACTACAGGAAGGATGTGGAAGCCATAGAAAGGGTGCAGAGGAGATTTACAAGGAAGTTGCCTGGATTGGGGACCATGCCTTATGAGAAAAGGTTGAGTGAACTTGGCCTTTTCTCCTTGGAGCGAAGAAGGATGAGAGGTGACCTGACAGAGGTATATAAGATGATGAAAGGCATTGACATATGGATAGTCAGAGGCTTTTTCCCAGGGATGAAATGGCTGTCAAAAGAGGACACAGGTTTAAGGTGCTGGGGAGTAGGTACAGAAGAGATGTCAGGGGTAAGTTTTTTACTCAGAGAGTGATGAGCGCGTGGAATGAGCTGCTGGCAATGGTGGTGGAGGCGGATATGACAGAGTCTTTTAAGAGACTTTTAGATGGGTACATGGAGTTTAAAAAAAATAGAGGGCTATGGGTAAACCTAGTAATTTCTACAGTTGGAACATGTTTGGCACAACTTTGTGGGCTGAAGGGCCTGTATTGTGCTGTAGGTTTTCTATGTTTGTCTTTCCATTAGCCGCTCTATGTCAAGATATGTATTGCCTGCTATTTGCCTTTCCATTTGCTGCTCCGTGTCACGATCAGGATCGCCTGCCATTTGCCTTTCCATTTAACGCTCTGTGTCAAGATAAGTGTTGCCTGATGCCTGTCTCCTGATGGCTGTTCAGCTCCAGCAACGCCCTGTCTCAAGATATGTATTGCCTGCCGTTTGCCTTTCCATTTAACGCTCTGTGCCAAGGTAAGTGTTGCCTGATGCCTGTCTCCTGATGGCTGTTCAGCTCCAGCAACGCCCTGTCTCAAGAAAAGTATTGTCTGCCATTTGCCTTTCCATTTCATGCTCCGTCAAGATAAGTGTTGCCTGCCACCTGTCTCCTGTTTGCCGTTCAGCTCCAGCAATGCCGTGTCAAGAAAAGTTTTGCCTACCTCCTGCTCTTCTGTTCATCCACACTGTTCGCCTGTGTTAACTCTTGTCTCTCAAACACTTAGAATTATGTATTCTAAGTTTTATTTCCGCGCTGTTTGACTGTGTTAACTCTGTCTCTTGGCTGCTCAGAACTATGTATTCTAAGTCTTGTTTCCGTGCTGTTGTTTTCCTGTGTTAACTCTGTCTCTCCATGTTAACAGGAGTATGGCATGCCGCCCACCATTCTCCCTAAGCCACGCTCATCCCTTTGTCTGCATCCCTGCTCTGCCTTGTCCCGCCATCTGTCTACATTCTCCACTGGCTCAGTGGTTAAATGCCGTGTTCTCACCAAGGCGACCTGAGTTCAATCCCTGGTCCAGCCTTGCTCACTCTTCGGCCTTCCTCTACCTAACCCTTGCTCCCCGACTTTCCCTGCAATCATTAATAAACACTCCTCTGATTACGCTACCTCCGTGTCAGTGTTCTGCATTTGGGTTCACCCATTCTCTGTGACAATCTCACAATATTTAAGCAGTATCTGGATGAGGACTTGAATTACCACTGAAGGCTGTGGACCAAGTAATGGCAAATGAGATTAGTAGAGATGACACAGTAGGTTAAAGGGCCTGTTTCTGTGTTGTATAACTCTAAGTTTCAATGACTATCCAATTTGTTCTTTCATCATTTCCTCACTGCCTTGACATCTTAAAAATTATTTTGTCTTTAACCTTTTCTATTTCCAGAATAAGATAATCAACCAGAAATACTACTATGCTTTTCCTTCCAGAGATACTTGCTAAACAGCAGAATATTTCTAGAATTTTATATTTATATTAAACAACCACCTAATCAAATGGATGTAAGGAAAGGGCAAAAGTTAAAATTGCAAAACAATAAATAAGGAAGAAGAAAATCATAATTCTAGGGGAACTTTAGGGGAGTTGAGAATGAAAGCTAGTATCAAAAGTGTTCAATAGAGAAACCTAAGCAAAGAGGCCTGAAGGTAAGTGATGCTGGCAAAACTCAATCTGGGCATTAGTCTGCCATCTTGAACTCGTGAATCAAATGGCTTAAAACTAATAATGGGGATCTTTACAAGTTAAAGCTTCAATTTCATCTTGTTGAGTACTCATGAGTTGGCCCTGCCATCAGGCTTCTAGCCAGCTGTGCAATTGTCCACCACCTCTACTCATGATTAGATATGGTTTGACTGCAGAACTTTGATCATATCCATTTGTTATGATAAAATTTAGCTATATCTATCTGTATGCTATTTTGGCTGCTTAGCTCATAGGTAATTCTTTGTTACAGCTTCACTAGTTGCACATTTTATCTTTATAATGCCTAATGCTGTTCCCAGCATATCCCTATACACTGGCTATTGAACCAGAGTTGATTTCTGATTTACAGTAATGATAGAGTAAGGTAAATACAAGACTAAAAGGAAGAATGTAGGAACTGCAACAATTATACATTTCTTTCTAGAGCTAATAAGAAAAGTGACCTAATCATGGCTTATAAATGAATTTAAGGATAGTTATTTAATTCAGATTCATAATATCTGTAGTTTGGTTTTAATTTTCATGATTCAAATGGCGGTGGACGAGAAAAATGTTGATTGTCAAAGAGACCTGGATGTTTTTAAACACAAGTGACTGAAAACAAATATGCTGGAATAGTAAGTAGTTATGTAGCCAAATGGTATGTTGGCTTTTTTTGCAAGGGAGAATGAACAGCATGTTTTGTTGCAAATATACAAGACTTGGCGAGATGGCACCTGGAGTATTGTGCATACTTTTTTCTCCTTACTAAGAAAGGATATCCTTGCCAAAGAGGAAGAGCAGCAGAGTTTCACCATACTGACTCCTGGCATGACAGGACTGTTACTTGAAGAGAGATTACATCAATTTAGGCTGATATTCTCCAGAATTTAGAAGAATAAGAGGAATATTATTGAAAAGTTTAAAATTTGACAGGACTAGACAGACTGGATGCAGTGAAGATCTTTGCCATAGTATAAGGGTCACAGTCTTTTGTTTGTTATATATATCAATAACTCGGATGTGAATGTAGGTGGCATGATTAGTAAGTATGCAGATGATATCAAAATTGGTGGTTTAATGTAAGTAAAGTTAGAACATGGACCAAAAAGCTCAATTCCAGAGGTGAAGTGAGAGTGACTGGCCTTGACATCAAGGTAGTCTTTTACTTCATATGATATCAAATAGTTCTAGTAAATTTGAAGTCAACGCCATTAACAACGTAATATTCCAATAGTTGGAGTTCCATTTTGCATGAAAGTACAGCAATGTAGGATTTTGTTACCAGGCCCAATCATCTTCAACTACTTCATCAGTCATCTTCCTTACAACATAGAATCAGAAGTTTGTTGCTGTTTAGATGATGTTCAATTTCATTTATATCTCAGCAAATGAACAAATCCATGTAGTTACTTAGAGCACATTCAGCCCAACACTTATGAGTGACAAAAAGTGGCAAAAAAGCCAAGCATTGACCATCTCCAATAAAATTGAGTCTAACTATTTAATGGAATTATCACATCAACATCCTGGGGAGTCACCATTGACTAAACCTCAAAAGGATTAGCCACATTAATACTGTGAATATGTGAGTACATCAAAGAGCCAGATATCTTCAGGAAGCTCAATTCCTACTACAATAAAGCCTCCCCAAAATCTACAATGCAGCAATCAAAAATATAATGGAACACTGTATGCTTACCTCGATGAGAGTAATTCCAACAGCTCTCAAAAAGATTGATACCAGACAGGGCAAAGCAGCTCACTTGATCGGTACCCCATCTGTCAACCCAAGCATTCAGTCCCACCAACCCTAGGACAAAGTGTTTGTAATGTGACCCTTCTAGAAAATGTGCTCCAGTATTTATTTATGTTGTCAGGATGTAACAGCTCCTACCAAACTCAAGTCATCTACCACAAGAAGCACATGTTTTAAGCATGTTCTCTGCCATGATGCTTCCCCCTTCATAAGAGCAATTTCATCAAAAGGATTAAAATAGGTCAAGAAAGTGGCACAATACTACTATCAATGTTCACCAATCTAAGGTATATTTACAACTGGATAAATAAGAGGAGAAAAAGGAAAGGTAGTTTTGTTGAGATGAAAATTTGAAAAAGGGCATTGGAAGAGAATGCTCAACCATCCAATTATGAATGCCAAAGCAAAGGACCTGCCAAGGAAAATAAAAATTGCTTGATGGTCATATTATGGAGGCAGTAAGAAAGACAGATCTAGTTTTATCTTGAAACATTTCAAAATCTGGATTAATTTAGAGAAATGAAATCTGGGTGCATCCAGAATGTTGCAGGTGCTTCATGCTCAAATTCTGGCAAGCAAAAAGAATACAGGATACATCTTTTTTTAGAATTTTGCATATCATCTGAAGTTTGTTAGTGAATGTTTACATATTCCACATACTCATTAACTGGAGTGATCATATTTATTTTTGCTCTTTTTAAGCAAATAAAAATTTCTTTGTGGTCCAATGTATGTTGAAGAATTGCAATTTGTATTCACTTTGGATGTTCCCATTTCAGTCTGAAAAGAAAGTCTTCCCTTGCCAAATAATATATCAGCACTGTTAAAATAACAAAACTGTGGAATGGGAACATTTCACGTTTATCTAATTATTACAGTCTATGCAAGGGAACTGAGATTATTCGTTAAAGGATCCTGTTTCTTTTAGAGATGATATTTATCTATGAAATGAACCAAAGCACATTTTGATGTTTTGACATATTGATTTCATATTGGAAAAAAAAACCGAATTTAACATTATCTTCATCCCTGAACTTTGATTTTTACTATTACATAGCTGATAAGTAAGATATAAATCTGATCAAAAATGGAACCAATATACAAATAATGCAACTGTACAAGTTCAGAAGTATTTTGTCTCCTTATTAGAAAAGTATAGGAAATTTCAATCTCTTCAGTAATAACAAAATCTATAATTATCAGATAAAGTGTTCTACCTTGATGGGTAATCCTGCTTTGCTTGTTCAACATCATCAGGTCCCAGTAAGTTTCGCCAGTGTTTTATTGCATTGTCTCTAAACAATGCTAATACCAATATTGGACCGCTGTAATTCAGACAAAATATACATGATTTTATGATCTTTAAATAAATCATTAACATTAGACCTTTATATTCATGATGCAGTTACCAAGAATGAAAAGTTATTTATATGGACAGTTTAAACAAGGAAAAGAAAAAATTGCATTGATTTTAGTTTTCCATGTCATTAGGACTTTCCAAAGGACTTACAAAAAATTATGTGCTTTTGAAGAATAGTCACTGGATAATATAAAGAATGCAGCTGTTAAAGTGCAATTAGCTCATGTATGTAAAGAAAACAATGTAATAATAACTAAATAATTGACTTAAAATATGGCTGTATTATTTAGTGCATGCATATTTGCAGTAGGAATAGTGAGAGTCATATGGAAAGAGGGGCTGAAAAAAGTTAGTGATGTGATGCTCTTGCACGTTGGACATCTGTAGAATAGGCAGAATGTGACATCAGTGTAAGGCACAGAAAAATGAGAGCTCAGCGAGGAGGCAAACAACACATATTCAATTTATATGTAGCTGGGTGAGTATAAGTGTTTAATTTAGTTCTTTTTCCCCTTTATGAAATCGTCAGAGCTAATTTTTGCCCAGTTTTCTCAAATATATGGGTCAAGAAATTCAATTTTGCTGCAGTTGCTATGAGATACTAAATGAGCACTTAATTGACAAGGAGGTGGGTTGTACTTGCTTTCTTCCTGACACACATAGGGCTTCTAGCATTTTCTATTTTTGTTTTAATTGCCTGTAGTGTAGTAATACTACAATTGTAAAAATGTTTGATGTTAATCCTGATACTTCTCATATGTTTATTTTTATATTCACTTGATATATCTGCAATGCAGCTTTTGTTCTTTAAATCCATTTCAGTCTTGATGTTTTACAATTCATGCATTAGATCTCAACCCTCGTTTCCCATGGCTGCTTTATTTGGTAGGAAAAGTTCTTTTTATCTGTGCCATATATTGATTCCGAATTAAATTACATACCGTCTATTAAAAATATTTCTTAGCCTGCATTTTCAGTTTTATCTGATGAGTGAATCAAAAGTATAAGAATGAAAATAAAAGGGAGGCAGGAAAGCAAAGAGTAGATTAAAGAGTGGACATATTGGTAAATAAGACCAATTATACTCCAGAACAGTTGTAAAAATACACAAAGAGCAAAATGTACTGAGTAAGAGGAATTTGTGTAAAGTTCTAAATTAATATTTTGTGACAATCTTCAGAAGACAGGTAAAGTACTGATTTTTTAAAAATTATTTTTTAAGGATATTTGCAGACCTAACATTTATTGTGCATTTCTAACTGCCCTTAAGTGTAATTACATAAGTTCTAATTAAGATAAGTGAGTGTGAAATAAATGTAGGGATAAACATACTGAAAAGAAGTATTAAAAGTATTAAAGATAAAATGACAGTCCGAAATGAAAAATATGCCTGATGTGAAAGAAGGCATAGGCTCTTACAAAGGGCAAAGGCTCTTACAACAATTCCTTTCCTTCTCTTTGATTGGGACATGTTGCTTTCTTGCAAAGGTGTGCTTGGTAAGTGGGAGGCCTTCAAAAGTGAAAATTTGAGAGCACAGACTTTATATGTTCTTGTGAGAAAGAAAAGCAAGATTAGCAGGTTTATAGAACCTTGGTTTTCAGGAGATATTGATGGCATGGATCATATCCAGATAACAGAGTAAGTGTTTGCTGTCTTGAGGCAAATTAGGGTGGATAAATCCCCATGGCCTGACCAAGTGATCCTTCGGTCCTTGTGGTAGGCTAGTGCAAAAATTGAAAGAGCCCTTGTGAAGATCGTTAAAATGTCCTTAGCAATGGGTGAGGTGCCAGACGATTGGAAGATAGCTGATGTTGGCCCTTTGTTTAAGAAAGGCTCTAAAAATAAGCTGGGGGAGTATAGGCCAGTGAGCCTGACATTAGTAGTGTATAAGTTAGTGTAAGGTATTCTAAGGTACCAGATATATAAGTACCTTGATAAACAGAGACTGATTAAGGATAGTCAATGTGGTTTTGTGCATGGTAGGCTGTGTATAACCAATCTCACAGAATTTTTCAAGGAAGTTACCAGGAAAGTTGATGAAGGCAAGGCAGTGGATGTGGTCTATATGAACTTTAGGAAGGCCTCTGACAAGATCCCGCATGGGAGGTTGGTTAAAAAGGTTCAGTCACTTGGCACTCAGGATGGGTCAGTAAATTGGATTAGACATTGGCTTCATGGGAGAAGCCCAAGAGCAGCAGTAGATGGTTGCCTCTCTGACTGTAGGCCTGTGGTGTACAGCAGGGATTGGTGATGGGTCCATTTTTGTTTGTCATTTATATCTATGATCTGGATATTAATGTGGTTAACTGGATCAGCAAATTTCTGGATGGTGCCAAGATTAAGGGAGTCGTGGAGAGCATGGAAGGATTTCAAGGCTTACAACAGATCTGGACCAGCTGGAAAATGAGTTGAAAAATGCCAAATGGAAACAACTGCATAAAAATTTGAGGTTTTGCACTTTTGGTGGACAAATAGTAGGGCATCGTGGAGTGTGGTAGAACAGAGGGACCTGGGCATACAGATCTCCAATTCCTTGAAAGTGGTGCCACAGGTAGTTAGGGTCGTAAAGAGAGCTCTTGGCACATTGGCCTTCATAAATCAAAGCATTTAGTATAGGAGGTGGATATTATGTTGAAGTTGTATAAGACATTAGTGAGACCTAATTTGGAGTACTGTGTGCAGTTCTAGTTACCTCCCTGCCCGAAAGATATCAATAAGACTGACAGAGTGCAGAGAAAATCTACAAGAACATTGGCAGGACCTGAGTTGAAGGGAAAGGTTGAGAGGTTAGGACTTTATTCCCTAGAGCATAGGAGAATGATGGAATATTTGACAGAGATATATAAAATTATAAGGAGTATAGATAAGGAAAATGCAAACAGTCTTTTTTCTCTGAGGTTGGGTGAGATGAGATCTAGAGGTTATGGGTTAAGGGTGAAAGATGAAAGGTGAAATGTTTAATGGGAACATGAGGGGGAACTTCACTCAGAGGATGTTAGGAGTGTGGAGAAGCTGTCAGTAGAAGTGGTGGATGTGGATCCAATTTAAACATTTATGAGAAAATTGGATAAGAACATGAATGGGAGGGGCATGGAGGGAAATAGTTCAGATACAGCTCAATGGGACTAGGCAGATTATAAATAGATGAGATACAAAGTCTCCATAGAAGAAATACTGTTCAAAATATGGTGCTCTTACTAAACAAAGGAAATAGCAGTAATGGGGGTAATTTAAAGAAGATTTGCCAAGCAAATTGCTGGGATAAGTGAACCTCATGCAGTATGACAGAATAGACAAATCTGTAAGTTACGTACGATCAATATTAACGTAAGTTTATTTTAACTTATTTACTCTTGTCTTGTAATGTACTATGATGCTGGCTACAAAAAACATTCATTTTTGTGGCAGTTAAACAATAAACTTGGACTTGAACTTGATTTTCTGAAAATCTTCACCCCAGGGAATTGTGATTAGATCATTAGAAGTGCTTAAAGTGGGTCTAGATTATTTTTTTAGACAATGGGAAATTAGGGCTATGGAGAACTGCCACAAAAGAGGAATTGGGATCTAACTTAGATCAGCCATGGCCATTTTAAATAGGGGAACAGTCTTAAGGGGCTAGCTGTCCTATTCCTACACCTGCAGTACTTCCTTGTCTTGTGTACAAAATTATAAGGAGCAGAGATGGGATAGCTAGAAGGAAAGTACTCCTTATAGCAGAGATGTCAAAAATTAGAGGGGTTAAAGTTTTAGAGAGGAATTAAGGGGATCACCCAGAGGGTGACTGAAATCTAGAACAGACTGGACTCCTTATCTTTGAAAAGATGTGCTGAAACAGAAGAGGGTTCAAAGGAGGTTCACGAAAATGATTCCAGGATTAAATGGCTTGTCACATGAAGAACATTTGACAGTCCTGTATTCACTAGAATTTAGAATAGGGGCGACCCAATTGAAACCTAATAGAACGGTGAAAGGCCTTGATAGAGTTCCTTTTAGAATGGAGATGACGAGGAATTTCTTTAGCAAGAGAGTGGTGAATCTGTGATCTTCTTTGCCACAGGCAACTGTGGAGACCAAGTCTTCATGTATATTTAAGGCAGAGATTGATAGATCCTTGATTGGTCAGGCCATGTAAGGATAAGGGAACGTGGCAGGAGATTTGGGGCTGAGAGGAAAGTTGAATCAATCATGATGAAATGGTGGAGCAGACTTGGTGGGCTAAATGCCTAATTCTGCTCCTATATCTTATGGTCTTATGTTTATACTACCTGAGGTGAAGGCAGATACTCCCACAACATGTAACATTTTTCTTCACATTTTTTATAGGTTATAGGTTAACTCATTCATTTGTACTGAATCAATGTTGGATCATAGGCATATGGATCAATTCTTGGATGACTGAGTGTAGGTAGGCTCTTACATTCCGACTCAGCCAGGCATGTTACAGGTTTCCTGACCATGTTTTGAATATCTTTGATGTCTAATTTCATCCCCTGTATTTTATGACAAGAAATTACCTTATCATATATTCAACAAATTCAGGAGGCAAGTCACTTTTCTCACTCAAGCTGTAAAATGCTGTCACTTGCCGCTCATTGACAGTAATTTCTTTTTGCCGTCCAACAGTAAATCTAGCATTTGCGATCTCCTCCAATATCTCAACTAAAGGAAATATTGCATAAATCATTAAATACAGGATGTCCTCAGATAACAAAAGGGTCGCATTTTTACAAATGTCCATGAATCTTTTTTGTCCGTGTCAGAAGATGAATATATGCTGCCTGACCTGCTGAGTATTTCCACTATTTTCTGTTCAGAAATAATTTCAAATTAGTGAAACAGTCAGATTTTAACATAGTCTAGTTAATTGGTAAACTGGATTGGATTTTTAAGATAATCTGGGTGACATATTGTTACATTTGTAGAGCCACTGGCTCAGGGCCAAAGACTCAGGTTTAATCCTGATCTCAGGTGCTGCCTGAGTGGAATTTGCATGTTCTCCTTGTGACAATATGGGTTTCCTCATGTGTTCCAGTTTCCATCCACATTCAAAAGATGTGTAGTTGGTAGATCAATTGACCAGTGCAAATTTCCTCTAGTTAGTAGGTGGGAGGTAGAATCTGGGGGCATTGATGGGCCATATAAAAAATGGGATTAACTGGAATTAGTGTAAATGGATACTTGATCATTGGTGCAGACTCGGCAGGCCAAAGAGTCTGTTTCCATACTGTATCTCTCTATGATTTAATGGTGGTTTCAGGGATATTATTACATGATCTACTTTGAATTTGTTTATTAACTATATTTATTAACACAAGTGATAGCTGGGTTTCCATGTACTGTATAACCTAGGCTTCTCTCTGAAGGTTTTCCAGAACATAGAACAGTAGAGGGCAGGAAGAGGCATTTTGACCCACAATGTCTGTGCCAATCATAATGCCACATTAAACATGCTCAAACTAGGACCACTCAATTGTACAATTTAATACATCAAGATAATCTATGTTATGATGACGTCAGGGTCCCAAAGTTTTGGATTTCTTAAGCATTGTCATTTTGTTATCAATAACATGCAGGTACCAAATTTAAAAGTGAAAAATACTGTTCTCCTGTATAAGGTTAAGTGTTCCAAAATTTTACTAATTAACATAGAACATAGAATATTGAACACAACAGCACAATACCATCTCTTCAGACCACGATGTTGTGCCAGCCTTATAAATAACTCTAAGATCAATCTAATTCTTTCTGCCCATATTTTTCTATCATCCATGTGCCTATCTAAGAACTTCTTAAATGTCCCTAATGTATCTGCCTCTACTACCACTCCTGGCAGGAATTTCCACGCATCCACCACTCTGCAAAAAAAACCTTACATTTGATATCCCCCTATATGTTCCTGCAATCACCTTAAAATTATGCCCCTTGTACTAGCCATTTTTGCCTGGGAAACAGCCTCTGGCTATCCACCTAATCTATACCTTTTATCATCTTGTATACCTCTATCAAGTCACCTCTCATCCTCTTTCACTACAGCAAGAGAAGACCATCAGACCATAGGGTATAGGAGCAGAATTAGGTCATTTGGCCCATTGAGTCTGCTCCACCATTTCATCATGGCTGATCCATTTTTCTTCTCAGCCCCAATCTCCTGCTTTTTCCCCATATCCCTTCATGCCTTGACATAGCTCGCTCAACCTGTCTTCATAAAACATGCTAATTCAAGTAGAATCCTTGATAAATCTCTTTTGCACCCTCTCAAAAGCTTCCACATCCTTCCTATAATGATGTGAGCAGAATGGAATACAATATTCCAAGTGTTGCCCAACTAGGGTTCAAAGTTCACAGAAAATTTATTATCAAAGTACACACTGTATATGTCACCATATACAACCCAGAAATTCATTTTCTTATGAGCATTCACAGTAAATACAAAGAAACAAATAATAATAATAATAATAATAATAAATAAATATTGAAACATGAGATGAAGAGTCCTTAAAAGTAAGTCCATTAGTTATGGGAACAGTTTAGTGTTGGGGTGAGTGAAATTGAGTGAAGTTATCCCCTGTGGTTCAATAGCCTGATGGTTGAGGGGTAATAACTATTCCTGAACCTGGTATTTTGGGTCCTAAGGCTCCTGTACTTTCTTCCTGATCACAGCAGTGAGAAGAAAGCATAGCCTGGATGGTGGGGGTTCCTTGAAGATGGATGCTGCTGTCTTGCAACAGCACTCCATGTAAATGTACTCAGTGGTGGGGAAGGCTTTAAGCATGATAGTCTGGGCTGCATCCACTGCTTTTCCATTCAAGGGCATTGGTGTTTCCATAACAGGCCATGATGCAACCAGTCAATACACTCTCCACAACACATCTATGGAAGTTTGTCAAAGTTTTAGATGACACCATCTTCAAGTACTGGATTGAGCTTGAAAATATGGCTGTTCCTTTTTATGCTTTCTCACCTTTGCAAACGAGAATTCATCTGGAAATCTCTTTCTTTGACAAAACCCAATGATATCCATTTCTGCCTTTCTGAGCTCCTCCACCGTGAGACAATCTTGGCTGATCTGACATATGCTCTTCTCAATCTCTCTCTCCAAAATATACCATTCTTGTTCTTTATTCAAGTCAGACCAAGCAAATGCTTCCTCTTCCAACTAATAAACAAGAGCAGGTTCATAAATCTAAGAATCCAGGCCACTATCTTCCTCAAATGGATTCCAGATGAGAGGTGATGGATTATACATGTCACTGTGTTCACCTGCTCTTCAATCTGCTTGGCATTCATTGTAACACACCTCTTGACTTCCAGATCATCTAGCAAGAGTTCTCCAGAACAACTGGGATTCACTGGTCATTTGTTTGAGGCTGAAGGAAATACTGAGGCCCTGACACCCATGTCTCATTCTTCAAGAATGCTTTCATTTTCCACCCTCTAGATGCCACATCTCCTGGCTTGCTTGAAGTGTTTACGTACCTCCATTGAGAAGCTTGTGCGACCTTAAAAAATTCTGAAACTCTGTTTGCAACTAAGGTTTGAAACCTGAAAGTTTCATTCTTGATATACTGTACTTCAGCACAGAAATACTATCAATCCAAAACACTGAGTTCCGAAGCTGAGTGTGCAACTCCATCCTCCACAAGGATTCTATAACGGCTTGCCATCGTAGCAGCAGTGAGCTCCATATGGGGAATGAAAACTAACTTCAACGGAGCTAATCTAGATTTTTCCATGATAAAAGCACTGTGACCCTGAGGGCACATGTTGTGCAACAATAGGTCCACAGCCATCTTTGCTTGCATCTGTAGTGTTGAAACTGTGCACCAGTAACTTCTCCAAAATCCAAAGGTTTCAAGCAACTCTTACTACTGGCAGAGTTCTTCCAGTTAGCTGGTCCACTCATGAGCAACTGATGTTGCTACAGTGTCATCCCAGCAAGCCCATTCTTACACATATCTTGGAAAGCAGATAGCCCCGCTGGACTCAAGATTCCTAAAGGATCATAGATAAAACTAACTATGGAGAGGACCCCCTTCTGATGAGTCTTGGATCATAATCTTAAACTTGTAAGTATCAGACTGAATGCACACCCAGTACTCTCTTCACTAAAACTATATCTTGATCCAAATCCAAATCCTTTATGTCTTTCATTCTTTGCTCTTCTGGTATCACAGCTAGCACACTCTGTCTGTTGCTTATCCATTTTGTGAATTGGAAGACCATAAGACACAAGAGCAGAAGTAGGCCATTTGGCTCATCGAGTCTGCTCCACCAATCAGTCATAACCGATTCTTTTTTTTGCTCCTCCTCAACCCCAGTTCCCAACCTTCTTCCCATAACCTTTGATGCCACGTCCAATCAAAAACCTCTCAATTGTAGCGCTGGATCAGCTCTTCAGCAGCAGGAACTCCTACGCCGATCTCCTGATCAGGGAAGAGCAGGGACTGGAATCCCTTCTGGCATTCAAAGGGAGACTTATCGGTGGAGGACGACTGGAGGTTATTGTGGGCCATCTCTGCCCAAACCAATTGGGAACTCTAGGAAGAGGCAAGACAGTGCAGGGTTGTCTCCAACTCCTGGTTCACTCTCTTAGTCTGGCCATTAGATTGGGGGTGGAAGCCAGACGAGAGGCTGGCCGTGGCTCCTATGAGACAGCAGAGAGCCTTCCAAAAGTGGGAAGTGAACTATGGTCCACAATCAGACACTATGTCTTGAGGAAAGCCATGGAGCCTGAACACATGTTGAACCATGAGTGTGGCAGTCTCACAAACCGATGGGTGCTTGGGGAGGGCAATGAAGTGGGTAGCCTTGGAAAATTGATCCACAACAACCAAAATGGTGGTGTTTCCATTAGAAAGGGGCAGACCAGTGATGACATCTACTGAGAGGTGGGACCAGGGGCGGTGAGGCACAGGCAGTGGACACAACAGTCCTGCAGGATGCTGGCATGATGTCTTGTTCTGAGTGCAGGTGGGACAGGCAGATACAAAGTCGTGGACATCCTGGGACATAGACGGCCACCAAAATTATCTCTTTATAAACTCCTGAGTCCGTTGAATTCCTCGATGCCCAGACAGACAGGTGGAGTGACCCTATTCCAACACTTCGGAACATACTGCAGCAGGGGCAAACAGCTGGTTGGGAGGAACCCCATCCGGGCCTGGATCTGATTGTTGGTCAGCCCTCACCTCTGCCTCTATTCCCCAGATCACCCGAGCAGCAATACATGAGCGAGGAAGAATGGGCTCTGGATCAGTATTGTCCTCAGATCCATCCAACTGCTGGGAGAGAGCGTCGGCCTTTGTATTCTTGCTGCCGGGATGATAAGTGAGGACGAAATTGAACTGTGTGAAGAAGAGAGCCCACTGGGCTTGACGAGAGTTGAGTCTCTTGGCATCCTGACTATAAGAGAGGTTCTTGTGATCTGTCCAGACCAAGAATCGATGCTCTTCTCCTTATAGCCAGTATCACTATTCTTCCAGGGCCTCCTTGAAAGCCAGAAGCTCCCGGTTCCCAACATCATAATTCCTCTCAGCCTGAGTCAAGCAACGGGAAAGAAAGGCACAAGGGTGCAGCCGGCTATCTGCAGTCAAGCGCTGAGAGAGGACAGCTCCAATGCCTACATCCGATACATGCACCCTGACAATGAATGGCTGAGATGGGTCTGAGTGTTGCAGCAGCGGGGCAGTGGTGAAACATTGCTTTAGTTCGGAAAATGCTTGGTCGGCTTCGTCCATCCAGTGGAATCCTGCCAAGGTCTTCTTGGTGAGTGCATTAATTGGAGCCGTGATAAAGCCAAAATTCTGGATGAAGCGGCGATAAAAGTTCACAAACCCCATGAAGGGCTGTACCTGTTTGACTGTAGATGGTTTGGGGCTACTCTGCAACTGCCTGAACTTTAGAAGGGTCCATTTGAACACTGGATGGGGTAAGTATATAACCCAAAAATGACACCTGGTCTTTATGGAATTCACATTTTTCAAGCTCAGCGTACAGGTTCAAGAAGGCATCTGAGTACACTCTGGACATGCTTCTGATGAGAGAGAGTGGGAATAGATAAGGATGTCATCTAAATACACAAACACAAACTGATTCAACATGTCCCTGAGCACATCGTTAACCAAGGCTTGGAATACAGCAGGGGCGTTGGCCAAACCAAAAGGCATCACCAGGTATTCATAGTGGCTATTAGAGGTGTTGAAAGCCATTTTGCACTCATCCCCTTCTCTTATGCGAATCAGATTGTAAGCATTGCGCAGATCAATTTTAGTAAACATTGTCGCTCTCTGGAGATGTTCAAATGCAGATGCCAGCAAGGGAAGAGGGTTAGCGGTTCTTCACAGTGATGTTCACTTCACAAAGGATACAAGGTTGCTTTGGCAAGTAAGGTGAAAATAAATCCAAAGGATTTCTACAGTTATATTAATAGCAAAAGGATAGTGAGGGATAAAATTGGTCCCTTAGCGAATCAGAGTGGACAACTATGTGTGGAGCCGAAAGAGATGGGGGAGATCTTGAACAATTTCTTTTCTTCGGTATTCACTAAGGAGAAGGATATTGAATTGTGTAAGGTAACGGAAACAAGTAGGGAAGTTATGGAAACTATGACGATTAAAGAGGAGGAAGTACTGGCGCTTTTAAGGAATATCAAAGTGGATAAATCTCCAGGTCCTGACAGGATATCCCCTAGGACCTTGAGGGAAGTTAGTGTAGAAATAGCAGGGGCTCTGACAGAAATATTTCAAATGTCATTAGAAACGGGGATGGTGCCAGGGGATTGGCGTATTGCTCATGTGGTCCCATTGTTTAAAAAGGGTTCTAAGAGTAAACCTAGCAATTATAGGCCTGTAAGTTTGACGTCAGTGGTGGGTAAATTAATGGAAAGTATTCTTAGAGATGGTATATATAATTATCTGGATAGACAGGGTCTGATTAGGAACAGTCAACATGGATTTGTGTGTGGAAGGTCATGTTTGATAAATCTTATTGAATTTTTTGAAGAGGTTACGAGGAAAGTTGACGAGGGTAAAGCTGTGGATGTTGTATATATGGACTTCAGTAAGGCCTTTGACAATGTTCCGCATGGAAGGTTAGTTAGGAAGGTTCAATTATTAGGTATTAATATTGAAGTAGTAAAAAGGATTCAACAGTGGCTAGATGGGAGATGCCAGAGAGTAGTGGCGGATAACTATTTGTCAGGTTGGAGGCCGGTGAGTAGTGGTGTGCCTCAGGGATCTGTACTGGGTCCAATGTTGTTTGTCATATACATTAATGATCTGGATGATGGGGTGATAAATTGGATTAGTAAGTATGCAGATGATACTAAGATAGGTGGCGTTGTGGATAATGAAGTAGGTTTTCAAAGTTTGCAGAGAGATTTAGGCCAGTTAGAAGAGTGGGCTGAAAGATGGCAGGTGGAGTTTAACGCTGATAAGTGTGAGGTCCTACACTTTGGTAAGAATAATCAAAATAAGACATACATGGTAAATGGTAGGGCATTGAAGAATTCAGTAGAACAGAGTGATCTAGGAATAATGGTGCATAGTTCCCTGAAGGTAGAATCTCATGTGGATAGGATGGTGAAGAAAACTTTTGGTATGCTGGCTTTTATAAATCAGAGCATTGAGTATAGGAGTTGGGATGTAATGTTAAAATTGTACAAGGCATTGGTAAGGCTGGATTTGGAGTATTGTGTACAGTTCTGGTCACCGAATTATAGGGAAGATGTCAACAAAATAGAGAGAGTACAGAGAAGATTTATTAGAGCATTACCTGGGTTTCAGCACCTAAGTTACAGAGAAAGGTTGAACAAGTTAGGTCTTTATTCTTTGAAGCGTAGAAGGTTGAGGGGGGACTTGATAGAGGTATTTAAAATTATGAGGTGGATAGATAGAGTTGACTTGGATAGGCTTTTTCCATTGAGAATAGGAGAGATTCAAACAAGAGGACATGGGTTGAGAGTTAGGGGCAAAAGTTTAGGGGTAACATGAGGGGGAATTTCTTTACTCAGAAACTGGTAGCTGTGTGGAACGAGCTTTCAGTAGAAGTGGTAGAGGCAGGTTCGGTATTGTCATTTAAAGTAAAATTGGATAGGTATATGGATAGGAAAGGAATGGAGGGTTATGGGCTGAGTGCAGGTCAGTGGGACGTGATGAGAGTAAGCGTTCAGCACGGACTAGATAGGTCAAGATGGCCTGTTTCCGTGCTGTAATTGTTATATGTTGTTCAGGGGCCGATAATAGATGCAGGGATGGAACTTGCCATCTTTCTTGCTCACAAAAGAGAAGCTCATCCTGCCAGCGAGGTTGACGGACAGATAAACTCCATGCTCAATGCCTCCTTAATGTATTCCTCCATGGCCACCATTTCAGGACGAGAAAGGGAAAAGAGCCGGCCCCAGGGAGTACTAGTGCCAAGTAGGAGGTCTATGGCACAGTCGTATGGCTGATGTGGTGGCAGGGTGGTGGCCTTTCTTTTACTGAAAGCATATTCAGCCGGAATCACAGACAGGTCCACATCTTTAGCTGACACAGGAGTGGATTCTTGGAACGGAGCTTGAATTGGACCCAGACAGGTCGACAGGCATGCCAGTCCCCACACTTGGAGTACCTTCAGAGACTAATCAATCCGAAAGTTATGTTGGGATAACCAAGGGAGACCAAGTACCAGTGGCCGTTCATGTGAATTAACTAGATAGAAAGATATTTCTTCAACATGATTGCCTTCGAGCACCAGTTGGAGGGGTTGGGTGGAAAGGTGGATCTGGTTGGTTCCCAGAGGTCGACCGTCCAGCGCCTTGACGGTGATCTTTTCTCTTAATCCCTGAGTTGGAACTCCCCATCTTTGAGCGAGAGAGATGTCCATAAGATTCCTGGCTGCACCAGAGTCAATAAACGCCTTAAGTTCATGGGTCTGAGACCTCCACAACAAGGAAGCTGCAAGCATTACAGAATTAGGGGAAGCTGACTGAAGAGAGAACCGACACGTCAGGATTCCCCTCCCTGCTGACGGGTGTTCTCTGGACGTTTGGAACATGCCACCCGGAGGTGACCTGGATCAGCACAATAAAGGCAGGAACCTGTTCTCCAGCGCTGCTCTCGTTTGTCCTGAGACAGGTGCATGTGCCCCACTTGCATGGGCTCCTCTGTGGGCTGGGTGCTGGGTGGTCAGGGAGGGGGAGAGGGTGAAGAAAGATGGTGATCAGGTGAGGGAGGGGGGAGAGGGCAAGGAAAGACAGTGATCTGGTGGCGCGTAGTAAGTTTGAAACATTCTTTCCCTGCGCCACTCAGTTACCCAGTCATCAATTCCAATAGCCAGATTAATCAGGTCATCCAGACTATCCTGCTTGTCCTGGACAGTGATCTCATGCCAGATTCCTACATTCAATCCACACTGGAAGGCAGTGATGAGAGATCTTTCATTCCATACCGTCTCTACTGCAAGGGTACGGAACTTGACTGCATAAACTCTCACCATTCCTCTGCCTTGGCGCAGGTCCAAGAGTTAGTGGGCAACCTCCTGACCCCGTATTGGAAGATCAAAAATCCTCCTTAACTCCACCATGAAATGTCGGAATAACTGGGCTGTGGGGTATCCTTGCTTCCGTAAAGC
The DNA here is from genome assembly GCF_048418815.1 of Hemitrygon akajei. Taxonomy (NCBI): domain Eukaryota; kingdom Metazoa; phylum Chordata; class Chondrichthyes; order Myliobatiformes; family Dasyatidae; genus Hemitrygon; species Hemitrygon akajei. The sequence continues at coordinate 108,843,364 of NC_133124.1, read as the reverse complement.
GTTGAGCAGGCTGAGTGGAGGTCCATCAAGATGATTGACAATGTATACCAATTTTCGCACATCACCAAATTGACCAGGCTGGACTTGGAATGTCAGCTTGTGTTGGGTAATAAAATTCCTGCAACCATCGGGATTACCAGAATATCTGTCTAGTGGTGGAATATTCATTTCCTGAACAGTTGTGGGAGTCAGATCTGGTCCGGGCATTAGTAGCAGAGATTGTCGGGGCAACAGAAAAGGAGGACCTGCGAGATGCTGGGAGTGGGACTGAGGCGGCCTGAAGCTGCTGAATTGAGCTGGCAAGAACGTTAATGGCTGTCAGCTGATGCTGGCTGTTCACAGTAAGTTCGTGGACAGCGGCCGTGAGTGCAGAAATCGCAGACACCTGAGTCTGACTGTCTGTGATGAGCTGTTGAACAGCTGTGGCTAGGGATGATACCTGTTCCTCCAAGTGAGATGGGCTTATTGGCATGAGGTTATCTGCCTCATTTTCTCCGTAACTTCACTGAGAACAGATTCCATTGCATGTAGCTTGTCTCCTACCTGACCAATGAATCTCACAGACAAGTTCAGCTGCTCTCTCTCTGCTGTGTCCATCTTTGTTGTTCGAGACTTGCTGTTACCGTGTTCAGATATGGCGCAAGTGCGGAGCGACAGGTACTGATGCCAGTTGATAGTTCACAGAGTTCAATACAAACAGTGTTAAAGGGAAAATAAAACAATAAACGCTAGGCCAAACAGGGCCATTAACTAAAACTCTCAAAAGGAAAATGAAGGCTACACTGCGGCTGAAAAGAACATCTAAACATTAAACGAATACCGCTAGTCTTCAGAGTCAGTTGATTTGAAAGTCCTATAGCTCAGGGAAGGCCGAATGCAAGACAGCAGCGAAGCGTTGCTATGCTCTATCCAACTCTCAACAAGCACTATGATGATAAGAATGGAGTTAAATACTATCCTGATTAAATAATAATTACCTGACACATGCAAATTCACAAGCACAATTGCCATAACTACTGTGTTGCTGAATCCGTGGTTGTGACAATAACTTTTGGAAATGACATTCTTCATGGAAGCTGTGCAGTCACAGTGAAATGGCAAATCCTTCTTAAACCTCATTTTTAGATTTAGAGCATACTGTTCAGCAATCTTCCTATTATTTGGCAAGTTAATCTCTTTCTTTCTCAAAGGTAAACTAATTTGATAGTGGCCATCAACCTGATTTGCAGAATTCATAATCATCTCCATGAACTTGTGATCTTCTCTTGACAAACCAGGTTATTATTCATCCAGAGTGCATTCAGGGAAGTCTGCCTTGAACTTCCACTGCTAAAGCTCATCCAAGTTCAAAACTAAGACCCTGTTATCTGTCAGCTCTGGCTGTGCAGTCCCTTCCATCGCCGTGGTCTCCTTTCAGTGGTCCATTCACAGTCCAACCCAACATCGTTCTAATTGCATAATGTCCATTATTAACACTGTGAATTACTGGCAATGGCTGCAATGCTCTAGGTACATTTGTCCATAATAGCAGGTCAATTTCTGAATCAATCTCTGGCAGTTGGACATGTTTCTAGTGAGACCATTTCTGGCGATCCCTCTGTCATCCAATGTTCCCTTTGTTGGCAGGTATACTTCCCTGCATATAAATGTGAGGTAGTTCACAATAGATTTCACCATCTAAGCCAGCCACTTCCAATCCTGAAACAATGTAGCTACTCATGATCCTCTCATGACCCATGGTGTGTAAGAGAAAGCATGTCCTTTTTCCTATGAGGTTGAGCTTGTTCATGAGGCTCGCTGTGCAGAACATTGCTGTACTTTCTTGATCTAGGAAAGCATAAGTAACCACTGTCTTGTTATCCTTCTTAAGACTACACTTGTATTGGAACTGTGGGAAGTTTACAATCATGATCACCAGCCCCTGTAAAGCCATTAGGTACCAGTGCACTACTCACTACTGCGTCTGCTTCTATCAAAGATTGTTTTGGTTCTCCTCCCTTTCTGTTAGAGTGAATATGAAGTATGCTGGGATACTTGCCATTGCATACTTTGCATGAAAGATGCCCCCTGCAGTCCTTGCTGATGTCTCCTGTACAAAAACAGCCAAAGCAGACACCATTTTCTTTTAGGAAGGCAATCTTCTCCTATGAGCCCTTTTCTCCAGCAGAGGGCATGAATCTAATTTATGTTCACCCTCATAGAACAGACAAACCCTTCTGACTGATGAAACCATTTCCCTTCCATTAGTTCCAGGTTCAGTTTTAGTTTTACCTCTCACAGTGGTCACAGTAGTGGCAAAGTAGTTCCTTTGGCCTTAGAACAATGCTATATCACTGCTTATTGACAATGATAGAGCCTTCTGTATATTCCCACACACTGAGTGTGTAGCAATCTTTACTTGCCTTTCTGTAAAATCAGCAATGTCAATGAAGGCAATCTTATATTTGTGCCTTTCTTACAGATTACAGACCACCGTTCTCTGCTTATTCCAAAGCATATAGTGCAATTGCTTTACAACAATCAACATATTAGCAGGCATGCCTCGCTCACAAATGTAATGCACTTTTCCCATGGCATTGCAACTGCCTCTAAGAAAACAACTGTAGTCTTGAAGAGCTCTCACATCTTCAGATTTGATAGATACTCAAGAAAGAGCCTTTTGTATTTAGGCAGATACAATTTGCTGTTCAAGATAAAACGTTCCTGTAGTAAAGCCTCAGCTTTTAGATATCCTAGCTTAGGGTCAACACGCTGGCAACTTATAACAAATTCTATAGGGCAACCTCTAGTGTACTGTTCAAAGAAATAGAAGCAGTCACTATAGCTACCAGTCTTGCCTTCAACACTATGCATGATATAGCAATGAATCACCATCAAAGATTTGAACATCTCTTTCAGACAATGATGAAACGTATTACATTTGTACCTATAATGCTGTCATTTAATTTTGTTTCCTCATAATATCAACAGTACTATTTTGACCTCTATCATCTAAAACAAGATTGTTTCCATGCTGTAAGTTAATGTCCCCATGAGCACTATCAGCTGCTGGATATGACATAGGTTCAGAGTGCCTCGTTAGTGCAGGATGAGAGTAAACAACCTGAACTACCTCTTGGGGGTCTTATTCATGTTTTCCAGACACTTGAGGAGTGGATAAATCAGCATTGACATTGGGTTTTTTTGATTTTCCTTGTACCTTTTCAAAATAGGGACTCACACAATAGGATTGCCCTGCTGGAGCTGTCATGGTCCGGTCCATGAAGTCCGCATTCCAGTTCATGGTCTGGTCTATCATTCCTTATTCCAGGTTTTCCAGTTTTCCCTTGTTCTGTTGGGTGGTCTAATTGAGGCACCTAATTCTCATTTTGGGCTGGCTACATAAATAGCTCCTGGGTTCTGCTTCATTTACTGGATTGTTCCTTTCTCTCTGCAGCCTTTCCTGTATTGCTGTCAAGTTCTACTGCTGGAATCTTGCTGTGTCTAGATAAGGAACTGTTTATTGTTGTTTGGAACTGTCTCTGTGTCCATGCCTCTGCTAGGTAGGTCTGGCTGTTCGCTGCTACCTTATGTTGGGAGCTGTCTCTGTGTTTTGGGTATGAGTCCTGGCCCTATGTCCTGCTCCCTAGGAGGGGTCCTGACTCTGTGTAGAGCCCTGGCCTTGAGTCCTGTTCCTAAGGAGGGGTCCCGGCTCTGTGTTCCATGTCCCTGTGGTCCTGTCTTGTTACTTTCTCTAGTTGAGCAACTTGCAATTAACTCTTTGTTCACCCACAACTCTGGCAGTATTCGATTCAATAAATGTAGTCAACAAGCGAAATATCCACATATCCACTGCACTTAAACCAGACTGAACAAACAGCCTTCAGTTCAAATATTGGCAACTGGAACATTTTATCACTTCAATAAAACAAAGTGACAAACCCTTAAGGAAACACCACATGATTAAGCAGTGGTCCCACAATGGATAGGCAGCACTGACCATTGAAAACTGTCTTCAAACCACAAACACAGCATGAATCAACAAAAGGTTGCAGATAATCTTACCATAAAATGCTCCTGTTTCTGGCATATTGTCCTCAGAGTTGCAGTTCTAATTTTACCAATGGGTCTAAGGTAATCCTTTACCATAGACTGGTATTCATTTGGTATAATTATTTTTTTGTTGACAAAATGTAGTGGTTACTTTAAAACAAACCAAAACTGCTGAGAGACTAAGCCAGGAGATCGACACTGTATTGCTTCCAAATCTTGAAATTCCACAGTTGAGAAAGATACTTGCAATCTTTTATTATGAAACCAAAGATGAATGATAATATAGTGGTAAAAAAAACTAACAAAACTAAATTAGTGAGTTAGTAATCTTAGTGTTCAAATCAGTTTAGATAGGCATTTTAATTAGCGATATCAGAATTTGTGTTCTACATATATTTAAGTGAAATTAGCAATTTAGTTAGCATTCTAATAATGGCTCATTAGCAGTAAACAAAAAATATAATTCTCCCTGACTCAACCACTCTCCATCAGACTAAACTAAACAACTAAGACAAAGTGAATATACATAACTATACTCGCTTCTACCATATCCTAACCCACATGACAGATTACCATAATAAACATGCCACAAAATACCACACAGACAGAAAATAGATACATGGCTCCTCTTCTGCCATTAACTCTGTATTCTGCCTTAAAGTTCGACCTTCCAAAGTGAATCACTTCACAATTCCGAGTTGAGTTCCACCTGCGACTTCTCAGTTCAGCTCTGCATCCGATCAATATCCAGCTGTAATCTATGGCAACCTTCTACACTATCCACACCACTGACCTTTGTATCATCTGTAAACTTACTAATGCACTTTTCCATCTATTCATCTATATCATTTATATAAGCCACAAAGAACAGGGGTTCTAGAACAGATTCCTGTGGAACACCACTGGTACTGACCTCCAGGCAGAATACGTCCATCTACTATGACCCTCTGTCTTCAGTGGACAAGCCAATTCTAAATCCACACAGCCAACATGGATTTCAGCAAGGCCTTTGAAAATTGGTTCAAAAGGTTCAAGTCCAATGGTTGATAAACACTCGTCTTGAATTTATAACTTTCCCCTTCCTCTTTTTTTTCTTTTTCCTTCTTACCTTTTTTTCCCCCTTTCTCTTACTTTATTCTTCTATAATGTTTCGCGGGTAGGTTAGTTTTGGTTTTCTTCCGATTTTCTCTGTATTAAGTTGTATATTTCTGCAGAAGGTGTTCTAATCTGGAGTTATGTTTTCTAGTGCATAAACTAGTTATTATTTGCTATAATATTTATACGGAAATGTTGTTAATGACACAGATCTGGAAGTTGTATTTGGGTTAATTTTTTTGGTAGAGCTGGCTACTTGGTTTGGTAGCCGTCTAGTTTTGGGTTGTGCGGGTGTGGTGAGTTTTCCAGTTCCAACATCTCTTTATTGCTTAGGACATGTTTTTATATTTTGACCTTACGAATCTATGTTTACATCTCTGCTCCCAGACTGCTATTGTACTGCTTGACTTTTTATATGCCTGCTGCCTTTTATGCATTAGTAATTGATAATGGCTAGTGCACTTAAATTTGTGAGCTGGAATGTAAAGGGACTGTTAAAAGGAGGAAGGTATTCTCACATATCAAACAACTCAAAGCTGACATTGCTTTCCTTCAAGAAACTCATATTCATTGTTTTGATAACTCCCGGCTTCTGTCAAAGTGGGCGGGTCAGCACTTTCACTCATCCTTTGCCGCTAAAGCTAGGGGAGTTTCCATTCTTATTAATTCAAATATTCCTTTTGAATTCCATAATAAAATATCTGATACAAATGGCTGTTTTATTATTGTTTCTGGTAAACTATATAACACTAAAGTTGCACTAGCAAACCTGTATGCCCCCAACTTTGATGATGTTAACTTTTTTGAACGGTTTTTTTCCTCACTACCAGACTTAAACTCATACTCTCTTATATTGGGTGGTGATTTTAACTGTTGGTTGGATCCTAAACTGGACCGATCGTCCTCTGTTACCAGATCACCTACTAAATCTGCCTTAGCTATTCAATCGGTTCTTAATTCGGATCTAAAGTTCCATAAGGTCTGGGGACCTTTTATCGAGTACTTTCATAACCTTCCTCTTGACTAGGGTTTTTTTTTTTTCGGTTTTTTTTTTCTTTTCGGTCCCTTGCTTTCAACTCCCTTTTTTTTCTGGTAGTAGGCATTATTATCCCCTGTTGCTAAGTGTATTCACAGTCTGGGAGTTTGACTGTCCGGACTTATACTCTTTATACTGTGTGGTGGTTGGTCTGGAGTTGTTGTTGTTTTTTTCTTGTGTTGTGGGGCTTGGGGAGGACGCTAAGCTCACTTGTCTTTAATTTAGGTGCTTTTTTTGTTAAATTCTCTTCCTTTGTAGCATATTGTTATTGTATGCATAATCTTGCACTGTATTAATGCTCCTCATTGGGATTTGGGGTTTTTAATTTTGTAAAATGTTTTGAAAAACTAATAAAAAATTTTTTTTTTAAAAAAAAAGGTTCAAGGCCTAGAGATCTAGGACAATTTGGCTAATTGGATTCAAAATTAGCTTGGTGTTGGGAGACAGGGGATGATTGTTGAGGATTACTTTGTGATTAGAAGCAAGTGACAAATACTGTACTAAAAGAATTGGTATAGGAACCATTGTTTTTTGCAATAACCATTTATGATATGCATTTGAATGTAGGAAGTATCATTGGAACGAAAACAGATAGAGAGGAGAATAGTGTTCAGCTACAGAACAATATTTATGAGTTGGTAAGATGAGTAGATGAACAGCTGATAAAATAAATTTTGAAAAATATGATTTGATACACTTGGGAGGGCTATAAAAACTAAGACAAATAATAAATACGTGTAGGACCCCACTTAAAACATGATCTAAGCAGAATAATAATACCCTTAAATTAATTTCTGAGTTACTTTCGGTAACTAAAAGTATACAATCATTCTAGGAGCCTTGTACAGTACCATACCTTTTTGTAATTCAAGAAGTTGTGGTCTGATGATTGCTAAGGTTCTTTCAACTTTTTTGTACTTTTCATAAATCGTGGGAAAGAAGAAACTGAATAGCTTGTGGGCTAGGTCCCTAATGTCACTAGGAAAAATAAATAAAACAGCTTATTTCTTTCAAAGTTGCTTACAAATCTTAATCAACTAAAATAAATCTACTTTTGAAATTCTTAAGTAAGGCAGAAAAAGTATAATATCCATGTAGTTATCTGTTGCTATAGGCAGATTTTGCAGAAAACAATCATTGAAATAATATCTCAATATGGTATTTCAATCCTACATTTCAGCTCAAGCAAATTCCACAGCAGGGAAATTGGACTCTTCCAACCAAGTGACAATTTCAAGTGGCATTCAACTGGGGGGAATTCAAACCACAATTTATTTGGAACTTAGTATTATGAGGAAAAGGTCAAAGAGAATTTCTCATTTTCAACATAATATACAATATCTGTGGCTCTCTTTTTAGGAGTGATAAACTGCTTCTCTGGTACATCACAATGGTTGGTGTCTGTATCTCTGCAGGGATAAAGACAGAAACCAGGTGATAGGGCACCTGCCTTGTGTCCATAATTTGGAAAACTTACAGGATGGATGGGAATGGATTTCCTAGTTGCTGTGTAGCTGCAGGCACCTTCTAACAGCTGTGAATAGGGTATTTTGTCTGCCTTCTACCCCCTTCCTTTCCCCCCAACACCCTCAGCCACAAAAATCAGGGGCTGGATGTAGCCGGGAAGGGCTGGAGGTACAGAGCAGAACCAATTGCTCACTCACTGAGTCTGTGATTCCAAATGGGAGCCACTATCCCTGCACCTACTCACTCTCCCTTCACAGCTGTTTTTTGTCAGGATTACAGATCTCAATTCTGAGGCAATATTCTTCTGATAAAGAGGAACTGAAATATTCTTTAGGATTCAGTAAGGTTAGTGGTGAAGAAACATACTGTTATTCACAATTGTAAACACAAGTATTAAATTTGCAAAACTATGTAAGTTTCAGCATAAAGCAATGGAAGAAAGAAATTAGAAAGAAAGGAGATGGGTGACCAGCAGAAAGGGCAGATAGTGCGAATAGATAATGTAGGAGTTACCTGTGGCCATTCCCTTCTCAAACAGATATACCGTCTGTATTCAAAACCATTGGGGGGTGAAGCAGGAGTGTGGGGAAGGAGGGGGAATGGGCTCTCAAAGGAAAGTGGCAGCAGCAGCAAAGTTTATGGCAGCATAGTTGGGTCTGATCCATAGCAGAAAAGGAAAAAGTTATGGTGAGCAACAGAACTCACCACTTCACACCTTGATTCTATCTTGTACCCCCTTGTCCATTCCCTTTCCACTTACATCCAGGATATCTAGCATGCTCTTCACCACTGTCCCTTCCCCAGAGCATAATCTTCACAATCATCCAATCTCTATATACCTCCATTTTCTCAGGAAGACCTCAGGGTTCTCCATTTCTTTCCAGAATACAGATCCAAACAGTCTCTACTAACACTCTCTTCTGGGTGGCTGAACTTGTTCTTACCCTGAACATCTCTTTTGATTCTGCTTGCTTTCTACAAATCAGAAGTGCAGCCATGGGCACTCACATGAGCCCTCCTTTTTGTTGGCTACATTGAGTTGTTCTTGTTCCAAATCTACTCTAGCACCACTCCCCAACTCTTCTTCTGCTAAGTCAATGACTACATTAGTTCTGCAACCTGCAACTATGTAGAACTCATTAACTTTATCAGCTTTGCTGCTAACTTCCACCCGTCCTCAAATTTACTTGTAGTATTTCTGATACTTCACTCCTCTTATGGATCTCTTTGCCTCTATCTGAGGAGTCAAACTAACCACTGACATTTACTATAAACCCACTGACTCCATTGCTAACCAGACAACACCTCCTACTTTGTCTCTTGTAAGGACACCATCTCTTTTAGTTTCTCCATCCTTTCTACATCTGTTCTCAAGATGATGCTTTCTGTTCCAGGACACATGAAATGTTATCTTTCAGGAAAAATAATTTTGCCTCTACTGTGGTTGATAGTGTCCTCAACCATATCTCTCTATTTTCTGAGCTACTGTTCTCACTCTAAATTTCCCTTGGTTTCTATGTTTCACTGCCACCCCCACCAGACTCAGCACCCAGCATATCACTCTTCATAATTTCTGCCAGCTGAAACACCATCTCAACATTTGACATATCTTTCTCTCCCTACTCTTTTAGCTTTCTGCAACGACCACTCTCAATAATTCGCTGGTTCATTCATTTCTCCACACTTAACCCCCAACCAATCCCCAGGTATTTTTTCCTTATAATCATAGGGAAAACTGTCACTACACCTCTTCTCACACTAATATCGAAACTTAAACAATTCTCCCAGGTGAGGTAGAGATTCACACATACATCTTCCAACCTTGTCAATTACAGTTCGTGTTGCCAATGTGAGACAAGCAGAGACAGGGTAACCTCTTTGCCAACAACTTGCTCTCTGTCTGAAAAGACCATCTCAAACCCCCAACTTCAACTCCTCTCCCCGTTCTTGCACAAAACATGTCTGTCCTTGGTGTCCTCCACTGCTAGGGTGAGGCAAAAGCAAGTAAGAGGAAGAGCAATTCATATTCATCCTGTGTCATAAACAGTCAAATGGTATGAACATTTACTTCTCCAATTTCATGTAACTTGCACCCACAGTGTTCCTTTATTTCTCTCATCCCATATATCCCCTTCTTACCAACCCGTTACCCCCAACCCAAATCCTATTTCTCAGTTTCTTTATCCTCCCAGCTTTATGCTCTTCAGCTCCTCCTCACTTGGAGTAAACTATCACTGCCATTTCCTGTCTTACGCCTCCTCCTCCTATTTTTATACTGGCTAAAATATACTTAGTCCTGATGCAAGATCTTGGTCTGAAATATTGACTATCACTTTGTCTTCACAGGTACTGCCTGAGCCATTGGGTTCTTCTGGCAACTTCTTTTCTTTTGTTCCTTGATGCCAAGGTCAGGGATGACTTGTAATTGGTATAAAATATTGGACAGCACGGTAGTGTAGCTGTTATTGTATGCTATTACAGCTGAAGTGACCCAGGTTCAATTCCCGCCGCTGACTGTAAGGAGTTTGTACATTCTCCCTGTGACTGTGTGTTTCTTCCAAGTGCTCCGGTTTCCTTCCAAATTTCAAAGAGATACAGATTAGTAGGTTAATTGATCATATGGGTATAATCATATGGGTATAATTACACCGTGTGGACTCATTAGCCAGATGCTGAGGTACACATTGATACTAATAACATAAAGAGGGATAAAGTCCTGCAAGGCAGGTTAAGCAGGTGGTTAAAAAAGGTTTGAGAGTAGTAATCTCAGAATTACAGTCTGTACTACATGATAATGAGTAGAAAGAGGAGAATGGTATAGATGAACATGTGACTAAAGAGCAGATACAGGAGGGAGGACCATAGGCACTTGGATCATTGGTTCATCTCCTAGTGCAGGTAATATCTGTACAAAAAGGATGGGTTGCACCTGAACTGGAAGGGGACCAATATCTTTGCACTCTTCAAGAGGTTTTAAGTTAACAAGCAGGCAGGAAACATGCGTAGATACCTTCCAATGAGACAGGGAAAGGCTGGGAGGGTACAGGAACCGTGGTGTACAAAGGCTGTTGTAAATCTAGTCAAGCTTACGAAAGGTTCAAAAAAACTAGGTAATGATAAAGATCTAGAAGATTATAAGGCTAGCAGGAAGGAGCTTAAGAATGAAATTAGGAGAGCTGTAAGGGGCCACGAGAAGACCTTGGCGGACAGGATTAAGGAAAACCTCAAGGCATTCTACAAGTATGTAAAGAGCAAGAGGATATGACGTGAGAGAATAGGACCACTCAGTGTGACAGTGGAAAAGTGTGTACGGAACCAGAGGAGATGGCAGAGGTAGTTATTGAATACTTTGCTTCAGTATTCACTACAGAAAAGGATCTGGGCAATTGTAGGGATGATTTGCAGTGGACTGGAAAGCTTGAGCATGTAGATATTAAGGAAGAGGATGTGCTGGAGCTTTTGGAAAGCATCAAGTTGGATAAATCACCGGAGCCGGACAGAACCTACCCCAGGCTACTGTGGGAAGCGAGTGAGGAGATTGCTGAGCCTCTGGCAATGATCTTTGCATCATCAATGAGGATGCGAGAGGCCCCAGAGGGTTGGAGGGTCGCAGATGTTGTTCCCTTATTCAAGAAAGGGATTAGGGATAGCCCAGGAAATTATAGACTAGTGAGTCTTACTTCAGTGGTTGGTAGGTTGATGGAGAAGATCCTGAGAAGCAGGATATATGAACATTTGGAGAGGCATAATATGATTAGGAATAGTCAGCATGGCTTTGTCAAAGGCAGGTTGTGCCTGATGAGCCTGATTGAATTGTTTGAGGATGTGACTAAACACATTGATGAAGGTAGAGCTGTAGATGTAGTGTGTATGGATTTTAGCAAGGCATTTGATAAGGTACCCCATGCAAGTCTTACTGAGAAAGTAAGGAGGCATGAGATCCAAGGGGACATTGCTTTGTGTATCCAGAACTGGCTTGCCCACAGAAGGCAAAGAGTCATTGTAGACAGGTCATATTCTGCATGGAGGCTGGTGACCAGTGGTGTGCCTCAGGGATCTGTTCTAGGAACCCTACTCTTTGAGATTTTTATAAATGACCTGGATGAGGAAGTGGAGGAATGGATTAGTAAATTTGATGATGACATAAAAGTTGGGGATGTTGTAGATAGTGTGGAGGGCTGTCAGAGGTTACAGTGGGACATTAAGAGGATGCAAAAATGGGCAGAGAAGCGGCAGATGGAGTTCAACCCAAATAAGTGTGAGTTGGTTCATTTTGGTAGGTCAAATATGATGGCAGTATATAGCATTAATGGCAAGACTCATGGCAGTGTGGAAGATCAGAGGGATCTTCGGGTCCAAGTTCATAAGGCATTCAAAGCTGCTGTGCAGGTTGACTCTGTGGTTAAGAAGGCATACAGTGTATTGGTCTTCTTCAATGGTGGGATTGAGTTTAAGAGCCGAGAGGTAATGTTGCCGCGATATAGGACCCTGGTCAAATCCCATTTGGAGTACTGTGCTCAAGAGCACCTACAGGACTGCTTTGAATCGGTGGACTGGGCTGTATTCAGGGATTCATCTTTGAATCTGGATGAGTATGCTGCAGTTGTTACTGACTTCATTAAAACCTGTGTGGATGAGTGTGTGCCTACAAAGACATACTGTACATTCCCAAACCAAAAGCCATGGATGAACCAGGAGGTACATCGTCTGCTGAAGGCTAGATCTGTGGCATTCAAGCCTGGCATTCCACGCCTGTACCAGAAAACCAGGTTTGATTTGTGGAGGGCTATTTAAAGGACGAAGGGACAATTTTGAACGAGGTTGGAGGCGATATCAAATGCACGGCAACTCTGGCAGGGACTGCAAGACATTACTTCCTACAAAGTGAACCCCAATAGTATGAATGGCAGCAATGCTTCACTACCAGATGAACTCAAAGCCTTCTATGCATGCTTTGAAAGGGAGAACAAAACTACAGCTGTGAAGATCCCTGCTGCACCTGATGACCCTGTGATCTCTGTCTCAGGCCGATGTTAGATTGTCTTTAAAGAGAGTGAACCCTCGCAAGGCAGAAGGTCCAGAAGGAGTGCCTGGTACGGCTCTGAAAACCTGTGCCAACCAACTAGCGGGAGTATTCAAGGACATTTTCAACCTCTGACTGCTACAGGCAGAAATTCCCACTTCAAAAAGGCAACAATTATACCAATGCCAAAGAAGAATAATGTGGGCTGCCTTAATGACTATCGCCCAGTAGCACTCATATCGACAATGATGAAATACTTTGAGAGGTTGGTTATGATTAGACTGAACTCCTGCCTCAGCAAAGACCTGGACCCATTGCAATTTGCCTATCGTCATAATTAGGTCAATGGCAGATGCAATCTCCATGGCTCTTCACATGACTTTAGACCACCTAGACAACACAATTAGCTACATCAGGATGCTGTTCATCGACTATAGCTCAGCATTTAATACCATCACTCCCACAATCCTGATTGAAAAGTTGCAGAACCTGGGCCTCTGTACCTTCCTCTGTAATTGGAATCTTGACATCCTAACCGGAAGACCACAGACTACGTGGATTGGTGATAACATATCCTCTTTGCTGATGATCAACACTGGTGCACCTCAGGGCTGTGTGCTTAGCCCACTGTTCTACTCTCTGTATACACATGACTGTGTGGCTAGGCACAGCTCAAATACCATCTACAAATTTGCTGATCATACCTGTACAACCATTTTTGGTAGAATCTCAGGTGGTGACGAGAAGGCCTACAGGAGTGAGATGTGCCAGCAAGTGGAATGGTGCCACAACAACAACCTCGCACTTGACGTCAGTAGGATGAAAGAGCTGATTGTGGACTTCAGGAAGGGTAAGACAAAGGAACACATACCAATCCTCATAGAGGGATCAGAAGTGGAGAGAGTGAGCAGCTTCAAGTTCCTGGGTGTCAAGATTTCTGAGGATCTAACCTGGTTCCAACACATTGATGTAGTCATAAAGAAGGCAAGACATGGCTATGCTTTATTAGGAGTTTGATGCAATTTGGCATGTCAACAAGTACACTCAAAAACTTCTATAGTTGTACCGTGGAGAGCATTCTGACAGGCTGCATCACTGTCTGGTGTGGAGGGGCTACTGCACAGGATGGAAAGAAGCTGCAAAAGGTTGTAAAGCTAGTCAGCTCCACCTTGGGTACTAGCCTACAAAGTACCTAGGACATCTTCAGGGAGCGGTGTCTCAGAAAGGCAGCATACGTTACTAAAGACCTCCAGCAGCCAGGGCATGCCCTTTTCTCACTGCTATCATCAGGTAGGATATACAGAAGCCTGAAGGCACACACTCAGTGATTTAGGAACAGCTTCGTCCCCTCTGCTATTCGATTCCTGAATGGACTTTGAAGCTTTGGACACTACCTCACTTTTTTTAATATACAGTATTCTGTTTTTGCACATTTTTTAATAATCTATTCAATATACATAATTGATCTACTTGTTTATTTATTATTGTTTTATTTTATTTATTTTTCCTTTCTCTGCTAGATTATGTATTGCATTGAACCGCTGCTGCTAAGTTAACAATTTCACGTCACATGTCGGTGATAATAAACCTGATTCTGATTCTAGATTAAACATTGAGATGCTGAATATATTGTGATTATTGTGAATATATTGTGATGCTGAATATATTGTGATTACTTCCAAACACTCCAAAATCTATCCACAATTACAAGCAAAAGTCAAGAATGTGATGGAATATTCTCCATTTGCCTGGATCATTGTAGCACTAACAACTAGCACTACACCTTGCAGTACCAGTGACTCAGGTTCAATTCCCACTATGGTCATTAAAGAGTTTGTACATTCCGTGACTGTGTGAGCTTCCTCCTGGTGCTCTGGTTTCTTCCCACAGTCCAAAGATGTACTGGTTGATAGGTTAATTAGTCATTTTCAAATTGTCCCATGGTTAAATAGGGGTTTGCTGGGCAACATTGGTCAAAGGGCAGGAAGAGCCTATTCCATGCTATCACTGAATAAATAAATAAAATAAATAACTCTCAAAAATCTCAACACCATTAAGGACAGCATTTGAGTGGTATGCCATCCATCATTCTAAATATTCATTCACTATATCACTGGTGCAATAACTGCTGGTTGAGCCATCAGTGAAATTCACTGCAGTTATTCACTTGGGTTACTTCGATAGTGCCTACAGTACTAAACCTAAGACCTCTTCCATCAAAAACTACAAGGACAGTACATTTATTGAAACACTTCAAGCTGCAGTTTCCCCTCCAAGTCGCATATTATATTACTTGGAAATAGTGCTGGTCCTCCATTACTAAGGATCTAAATTATGGATCACCCCACCCAACTGAACTATTGGTGTCTGTTGAAGAACCACAGCAATTCAGGAGACTTATCATCTCTTTCTCTGTGGTAAATAGGGGTGGACAATAAATGCTGACCTTGCTAAGATGATCAGATCCTGAACAATGAATAAATTAAATAAAAAGTTGGAAGGAGTGATGAGGCAATAAAATGGCTTAAAAATAGTAACTAGCCTCTGTCCAAAACAAAGTGCTTGGAGTGACTTGTTGGATAAGATGATTACATCAGTGATGAAGTCCAGAAGCCTTTCCAAATTTTTGTAGAACCCCCATCAGTTCTCAGATGGCAAGATTTCTGCAAGATGGGAAGCATTTTTGGGGTAGCCTAGCTACAAAACATTGGCAAGGAAGATGAAGGACTGAAATTCTATCCCACAGATTTTTCATTGGGAGCTTTCTGGCCTTTCTAAATGGCATGATATTCATGTGCAACTGAGTCCATTGTTATCTTAATGGTGGTGCTCCTCATGTAGAGCATAGACTACAAGTTACCCGAAAATATAAGCATATCACAAAATAAATGATGTTAGCTCATTTATAACTGGTGTAGAGTTTTTAATTTGTCGTAATTGTCACTAATGTCATATATATATATAAAATATATATATATAAATAATTTAGAAGCAAATGTAGGTGGGCTAAATAGTAAGTTTGCAAATGATGCAAAAATTGGCAGGGAATTGTCAAAGGGAAGGTGTCACATTATTCAGCAAGATATTTTTGAAAATGTGGGCAGAGAAATAGCTGATGGAATTTAATCAAATAATTGTGATATGTTGCACTTTGGGTGGTCAAATGTAAGAGGAAGATATTGATGCACCATCAATAACTAACTCTGAGACGCAAGAAGCGAGATATCGGCTTTTATTGACTGGAAGAATGAACAACACTACATCCTGGAGAATGAGGCCGGGCTCAGGCCTCAATCGCCTTTATACAGGGGTCTGTGGGAGGAGCCACAGGAGCAGTCAGCAGGGGTCTGTGGGAGGAGCCACAGGAGCAGTCCAGACAGGTATATGTAGTTCACCACAGATATACAGTAGGACTCTTAGAGTATCTATGTATGGAGGAAGCATGGGTTGCAAGTCCATAGCCCCCTGAACTATCTTGCATTTGCATAAGATTAGGATATTAAACTCTCTCCATAAATCTGGAAAGAGTACAAAGAAAATTTATGAGAATGTTGCCAAAACTCAAGGACTCTATAGGGAGAGGTTAGTAAAATACAACCTATATGATCTTTATACATTGGATTGGAGAAGACAGAGGGTTGACCTTACAGGGGTGTATAAAATCGTTAGAGGTATAAATAGGGTGAATGCACACAGTATTTTTCCCAGGGACAGAAAACTAAAGGCCAGAGGTTCAAGGTCAGAGGGTAAAGATTTTAAAGGTCCCTGAAGGGCAAGTTCTTCATGCATAATGTTGTGTATATTTGGAATGAGCTGAGTGGTTTAGGAAAATACAATAATAAAATTTAATGGACAGTGGGATAAGTACATGGATAAAAAAGGTTTCGAGCAGGGGTTCCCAACCTGAGGTTCATGAACCCCTTGCTTAATGGTATTGGTCTATGGCATAAAAAAGGTTGTGAAGCCCTAGTTTAGAAGGATATGGGCCAAACACAAACAAATGGGACTAATTTAGAAGACCATTTTGTTTTTCATGGACAAGTTGGGCCAAAGGGCCTGTTTTCATTCTGTTTTGCCCTGTGACTTGATGAAATTGGCAACACATGTGATAGGGTGGTAAAGAAGGCAAACCGCATATTTGCCTTCACCAGTCTGTGTGTAGAGTTAGAAGTTGGAAATTCATGTTACAACTTCATAAAATTTTGATTAGGTCACGTGGAATTTTGCTCTGTTCTGGTCACTGTAAGGCAAGAAGAATATGGAGGCTTTGAAATTGAATTGAATTACATCTTTCATACAGTAGAGGATACAGAAGAGGTTCACCAAAATGTTCAAACATGAGGAAATCTGCAGATGCTGGAAATTCAAACAACACACACAAAATGCTGGTGAAAGACAGCAGGCTAGGCAGCTTCTATAGGAAGAAGCACTGATGATGTTTCCGGCCGAGACCCTTCATCAGGACTAACTGAAAGGAGAGCTACTAAGAGATTTGAAAGTAGTGGGGGGAGGGGGAAATGCGAAATGATAGGAGAAGACCGGAGGGGGTGGGATCAAACTAGGAGCTGGAAAGGTGATTGGCGAAAGTGATACAGAGCTGGAAAAGGGAAAGGATCATGGGACGGGAGGCCTCGAGAGAAAGAAAGGAGGAGGGGGGAGCACCAGAGGGAGATGGAGAACAGGCAGGGTGATGGGCAGAGAGAGAGAAAAAAAACAAACAACTAAATATGTCAGGGATGGGGTAAGAAGGGGAGGAGGGGCATTAACGGAAGTTAGAGAAGTCAAAGTTCATGCCATCAGGTTGGAGGCTACCCAGCCGGTATATAAGGTGTTGTTCCTCCAACCTGAGTGTGGATTCATCTTGACAGTAAAGGAGGCCATGGATAGACATATCAGAATGGGAATGGGATGTGGAATTAAAATGTGTAGCCACTGGGAGATCCTGCTTTCTCTGGCGGACCGAGCATAGGTGTTCAGCAAAACGGTTTCCCAGTTTGTGTCGGGTCTCACCAATATATAAAAGACCACACCGGGAGCACCGGATGCAATATACCACACCAGCCGACTCACAGGTGAAGTGTCGCCTCACCTGGAAGGACTGTCTGGGTCCCTGAACAGTGGTGAGGGAGGAAGTGTAAGGGCAGGTGTAACACTTGTTCCGCTTACAAGGATAAGTGCCAGGAGGGAGATCGGTGGGAGGGGATGGGGGGGATGAGTGGACAAGGGAGTCGCATAGGGAGCAATCCCTGCGGAAAGAAGAAAGGGGGTGAGGGAAAGATGTGCTTGGTAGTGGGATCCCGTTGGAGGTGGCGGAAGTTACGGAGAACTTTTCATTCCAGAACGAGGAAGATGTCCTCATATTTTTAAACAAAGGGGCTTCCTTTCTTCCACCATCAACTCTGCTCTCAAACGCATCTCTCCCATTTCCCGCACATCTGCCCTCACCCCATCCGCCCACCACCCCACTCAGGATAGGGTTCCCCTTGTCCTCACCTACCACCCCACCAGCCTCCAGGTCCAACGTATAATTCTCCGTAACTTCCGCCACCTCGAATGGGATCCCACTACCAAGCACATCTTTCCCTCCCCCCTCTTTCTGCTTTCCGCAGGGATCGCTCCCTACGCGACTCCCTTGTCCACTCGTACCCCCCATCCCTTCCCACCGATCTCCCTCCTGGCACTTATCCTTGTAAGCGGAACAAGTGCTACACCTGCCCTTACACTTCCTCCCTCACCACCGTTCAGCGTCCCAGACAGTCCTTCCAGGTGAGGCAACACTTCACCTGTGAGTTGACTGGTGTGGTATACTGCATCTGATGATCCTGGTGTGGCCTTTTATATATCGGTGAGACCCGACACAGACTGAGAGACCGTTTCGCTGAACACCTACACTTGGTCTGCCAGAGAAAGCAGGATCTCCCAGTGGCAACACATTTTAATTCCACGTCCCATTCCCATTCTGATATGTCTATCCATGGCCTCCTCTACTGTCAAGATGAATCCACACTCAGGTTGGAGGAACTACACCTTATATACTGGCTGGGTAGCCTCCAACCTGATGGCATGAACATTGACTTCTCTAACTTCCTTTAATGCCCCTCCTCCCCTTCTTACCCCATCCCTGACATATTTAGTTGTTTTTTTTTCTCTCTCTCTGCCCATCACCCTACCTGTTCTCCATCTCCCTCTGGTGCTCCCCCCCCGCTTTCTTTCTCCCGAGGCCTCCCGTCCCATGATCCTTTCCCTTCTCCAGCTCTGTATCACTTTTGCCAATCACCTTTCCAGCTCTTAGCTTCATCCCACCCCCTCCGGTCTTCTATCATTTCGCATTTCCCTCTCCCCCCACTACTTTCAAATCTCTTAGTATCTCTCCTTTCAGTTAGTCCTGACGAAGGGTCTCGGCCCGAAATGTCGACAGTGCTTCTTCCTATAGATGCTGCCTAGCCTGCTGTGTTCCACCAGCATTTTGTGTGTGTTGTTTCACCAAAATGTTGCCTGGATTAGTGTATTAACTATAGGGAAAGGTTGGACAGACTTGGATTGTTTCAGTCTCTACATCTGTAACACTTTATTCTACACTGACATGATGAAATTACATGTATGCAAAACAAAGTTTTTCACTGTACCTCAGTATATGTGGCAATAATAAACTGATTTACCAATGCTTTCTCTGGAGCATCAGAAGCGGAGGAGCAATCTGATATACATTTATAAAATTATGAAAGGTATAGAGAAGACAGATCTTAATCCCCACCCCCCTCCACTCTGGGTAGAAATGTGAAATACTAGAGGGCATAGCTTTAAAGTGACAGAGACAAACTTTAAAGGAGATTTTTGAGGCTCTTTTTTTCACAAAGATAATGGTAAGTACCTGGAATGCACTGCCAGGGTAAGGGATGTAAGCAGATATAAAAGCAATGCTTAAGAGACATTTAGACAGGCATATGAACAATCAGGGAATGGAGGAATATACATACACTCAGTGGCCACATTATTAGGTACAAAAGATACGTAATCAAGTGGCCACTGAGTGTATACCATGTGCAAAGTGATGGGATTAGTTTCAATAGCATAATGCACAGTGCAGACATCATGGGTTGCACTGCTTCTGCACTGCACCTATTCCACGTTCTAATTACAAAGTTTACTGGAATGTGCAAGTGATATTCAATATTACATATTAAGCTAATTCAGTTACTGTTGTTCATTACAATTATACAGCTCATACCTGTCATCATCATTTGTTTTGGCAATTTCAGCTTCATCCACATCAAATTCGAAATCTTTCATTTCATCTGGTAATAACAGTACATCACAAACACCACCTGACATCGTTTGCACAATTTCTTCATAGTTTCGCTGCTCAAAAGAATGTTGTACCGTAAGAATTAGGAAGACATTATGCTACCATCACCTTCACATATTTTAAATATATTATAAGTTTTATTGCACAAGGACTTCAATATCTACTCGCTCTCCAGCCTCCTCTTTAAAATCCTTAATGTTGAATTCACATTAGTTCTCAGATGGCAAGACTTCAGCAAAGTGGGGAGCATTTTTGGGGTAGCCTAGCAACAAATCATTGACAAGGTAGGTGAAAGACTAACATTCTATCCCACAGATTTCTCATTTCTCAGCTTCTACATCTTACCAACTTCTTGGGTAATTTCCTTACTGAAAGTGTTCAGCTACTTCTCAAATTTTCTCACTTGTCTACTTACTTAACTCTGTACTGAATTCAGAACTACATTTTACTTACTTTGTTCTCATGACACCTGTATCCTTATAAATTTTATTGCTTGCGTATCTATTTCTATCTTTTAGAACATTCTCAAAGAGAAAGATAGGAGTCCTCCTTGTTACTCCATGTGAGGATGAGGTAGGATAATCAAATGAACTGTGGCACCATTGTTCAGGAAACCATACAACAAACGAAGAGAAGAGCAATGTAGTTGTAGTTGGGGATAATAATAGTTAGGGGAATAGACACAATTCTCTGTCACAAGATTGAGAGTTCCGAAGGTTCTGTTGTCTGACTGGTGCCTGGATTTGGGTTATGTCATCTAACCTGCAGAGGAACTTGGAGTGGGAGAAGAAAGATCAGTTGTCATGGTCCATGTGGGTACCAATGACAGAGGAATAACATGGAAGAAAGGTCTGATGAGGGAATTTGAGCAGCTACGACTAAATTAAAACACAGAACTAATAAAATCCGTAAGACTAAAAGATATAGGAGCAGAATTAGGCCATTTGGCCCAGCGAATCTGCTACGCCATTCAATATGGCTAATCCTTTTTTTTTCTCCTCCTCAACCACAGTTCCCAGCCTTCTCCCCATAACCTTTGATGCTACGTCCAATCAAACACCTATCAATCTCTGCCTTAAATACACCCAACGACCTGGCCTCCACAGCTGCATGTGGCAACAAATTCCACAAATTCACCACCCTTTGGCTGAAGAAACTTCTCCAAATCTCTGTTTTGAAAGGCCGCCCCTCTATCCTGAGGCTGTGCCCTCTTGTCCTAGACTCTCCCACCATGGAAAACATCCTTTCCACGTCTACTTGGTCGAGGTTTTTCAACATTCGGAAGGTTTCAGTGAGATATCCCCTCATTCTTCTGAATTCCAGCAAGTACAGACCTAGAGCTATCAAACATTCCTCGTAAGATAACACTTTCATTCCTGGAATCATCCTTGTGAACCTCCTCTGGACCCTCTCCAATGCCAGCACATCTTTTCTAAGATGAGGTGCCCAAAACTATTCACAATACTCAAGGTGAGGCCTCACCAGTGCCTTATAAAGCCTCAGTATCATATCCTTGCTTTTGTATTCTAGACTTCTTGATATTAATGCTAACATGGTATTTGCCTCCCTCACCACCGACTCAACCTGCAAGTTAACTTTTAGGGAGTTCTACACAATAACTCCCAAGTCCCTTTGCATCTCGGATTTTTGGACTTTCTCCCTGTTTAGAAATAGTCTGCACATTTATTTCTACTACCAAAGTGCATGACCATGCATTTTCCAACATTTGTATTTCAGTTGTCACTTTCTTGCCCATTCTCCTAATCTGTCTAAGTCCTTCCGCATCCTACCTGCTTCTTCAACACGACCTGCCCCTCCACCAATCTTTGTATTATCTACAAACTTGGCAACAAAGCCATCTATTCCATCATCTAAATCATTTATATACAGCATAAAAAGAAATGGTCCCAACACTGACCCATGCAGAACACCACTAGTCACTGGCAGCCAACCAAAAGATGATCCTTTTATTCCCATTTGTTGCCTCCTACCCATCAGCCAATACTCTAACCATGCTAGTAACTTTCCTGTAATGCCATGGGCTCTTAACTTGGTAACCAGCCTCATGTGTAGCACCTTGTCAAAGGCCTTCTGAAAGTCCAAATATACAGTACAAGATCCACTGCATAACCCCAGGATTGTTACCTGGGTCATGTGCATATTAGAAAAGGATAAAAATTTAAATTCAGACAACACCAAAACAATATTGAAAGGAAGAATGGTGAATAGATGACTGTAGGTGTTATGTTGAATGTATGCGGTACAGTATATGAAATAAGGTAGGTGATCTTGTAGTTACAAATTGATGGGTATGACATTGTGAGCATCACTGGGTCATAGTTGGAAGAAGATCACAGCAAGGATATACACTATATTGAAAGGACAGGCAGGTGAGCAGAGGGAGTGGGCTACTTTTGTTAGTTAAAAATAAAATCAAGTCCTTAAAAAGAAGTGGCATAGGATCAGATGATGTAGAATCCTGTGGGTAGTGTTAAGAAGCTCCTGATGGGAGTTATATACAGGATTCCAAACAGTAGCCATGATGTGAGGTAAAAATTTAAAAATGAGATTAAAAAGGGCATGTTACAATGGGCATAGGGGATTTCAATATGCAGATAGATTAAGAAAATCAGGTTAGTGCTGAATTGAGAAGACAAAACTTGTAGAACACCTACGAGATGGCTTTTTAGAGCAGCTTGTGGTCAAGCCCATTAGGGAAAAGGGAATTGGATGTTGTGCAAAGAACCAGATTTGATTAGGAAGATTAAGGTAAAGGAACCCCAAGCAGGCAGTGATCATAGTATGATTGAATTCACCCTGCATTTGAGAGGGAGAAGCTAAAATCAGATGTATCAGGATTACAGCAGAATAAAGGGAACTATGGAGGAATGAGGGAAAAGCTGGCAAAGATAAGGGGATATTAGCAGTCTAATGGTAGAGCAGCAATGGCTGGAATTTCTGGGAATAATTTAGAAGACACAGGGTCACTTCCTTGCAAATAAGACGCATACTAAAGGAAGGATGAGGCAACTTTTGCTGACAAGGAAAGTCAAAGACAGCATAAAAGCAAAAGAATGTCATACTATATAGCAAAAATTAAGAGGGAACCTGGAGGACTGGAAATCCTTTAAAAAACAACAGAAGATTGGAAATAAGGAGATAACATGAAATATGAAGATCAGCTAGCTAATACTGTAATATAAAAGGTGTATAAAGCATAAAAGAGATGAAAGAGTGGACATTAGACCATTGGAAAATAATGCCTGGGAGGTAGTACTGGGAACGAAGAAATGGTAGATTAACTGAATAGGTATTTATGTTACTTTTCACTGTAGAAGATACCAGCAGGACACCAGAAATTCAAGAGTATCAGGGGGCATGTGAGTATAGCTGCTATTACTAAGAAGAAGTCAAGTGGACCAGATAGACTTCACCCCAGGTTTCTGTAAGAGATTCTGGAATGGTTCAAGAGGTCTGGAAAATTCAGAGTTGGAATCAATGGTGACTACTTCGTGTTCATCTATGAAAACAGATTAATTTCTACCTTTGATGCCTCTCAGGGTGGATGGGGTTCTGTCAAAGACCCTAACCTGGAGTTACACTCAGACTTCGGTACTTTGTGGTGGTGGGATCCACTTCCAGGGGCTTACATCCAACCACTTTTCGATATCCCAAGGACATGCCCTAGAAGATGAGCAAGCCTTTGTAATTCTGAAGTTTTGCAGCCCTGTAGATGGGCTGATTCTAAGCTGGTGCTGCTGGCTGAAGCATCGCGGGAAAAAATGGAACACTGGGAATATTGGATTAGTGTCGGAAGCTCTGTACTCAGTGAATTGTGCTCTCTCTCTCTTGTTGGTGGGGGAAAGATCGTTGCTGATTCTCCAGGCAGAGAACTCAGAAAAAAAAGTGACGCAACAGACTTTTAACACTATAAATCAGCAGGTTGTTTTGTTATGTCAAACCTCTCACTGTGAAAGGGGACACCTCTTTTTCCCTTTATTGGGGAGAAAGAGAGCCTGTTGAATTGTCGTGTGAACGATTAGTTTTGGTTGTACTGCAGATGATGGTCTTTATTGGAGACTTTGATATTGCATGCTTGGTGGGTGGAGTGTGATTTTTTTTGCAGGTGGGTGGGGGTGGGGGAGAGTCATTACTTTTTTGCTGCCTGTGCATGGGAGGGAGGAGCAGTGGGGGGCTTTGGGGTTCTAACATTTTTAACTGTCACTCATTCTTTGGGACACTCTTCTGTTTTCATGGATGTCTGTGAAGAACAGTATATTGCATGCATTTCTCTGATATTAAATGGGACTATTGAAATTTCAAATGTCACTCTACTCTTTAAGAAAGGAGAGAGACAAAAGATAGGATATTGTCGACCAATTAGCTTGATCTCAGTGGTTGGCTATATGTTAGAGTCTGTTATTAAAGATGATGTTTCAGGGTATTCGAAAGCACGTATTAAAAAAGGATGAAGTCAGCTTGGTTTACTTAACAGGAAATCCTGTCTGACAAATCTGTTGAAATTCTTTGAGGAAATAACAGGCAGGAAAGACAAAGTAGAATCCGTGGATATTGTTTATTTTGATTTTCAGAAGGCCTTTGACTAGGTGCTGTACATGAGGCTGCAAAATAAGTTAAGAACCCAAGATATTACAGGAAAGATATTAGCATGGATAGAAGATTGGCTGACTGACAGAAAGCAGTGTGGGAATAAAGGGAGCCTTTTCTTGTTGGCTGCCAGTGACTAGCAGTGTACCACAAGGGTCAGTGCTGGGTCTACATTTCACGTTATATGTCAATGATCTGGATGATGAATTGATGATTTTATAGCTAGGTTTGCAAATGATACTTAGGTAGGTGGAGAGGCAATTAGTGTTAATAAATCAAGGAGTCTGCAGAAGGACTTGGACAGATTAGAAGAAAGGGAAAGGAAGTGGCAGATGGAATATAGATTAGAAAAGTGTATGGTCACGCACTTTGGTAGAATGAATAAAGACATAGACTATTTTTTAAAGGGGGAGAAAATCAGAAATCAAAGTGCAAAGGGACTGCATTCAAAGTGCAAAGGGACTGGTGCATTCATTTTGAGAGGATTAGAATATAAAAGCAAGAACAAAATACTGAGATTTTATAAAGCATTGGTCAGACCACATTTGGAGTATTTTGCACAGATTGGGACCTCATACCTAAGAAAGGACGTGCTAATATTGGAGATGGTCAAGAGGATGTTCTCAAGAATGATCCCAGGAATGAAAGTATTAATGTATGAGGAGCATTTGATGGCTCTAGGCCTGTACCCGCTGGAGTTTAAAAGAACGAGAAGGATCTCATTGAAAGCCTAGATAGAATAGATTTGGAAAGGATGTTTCCAATAATGAGAGAGTCTAGGACCAGAAGCAGAGCCTCAGAAAACAAGAATGTCCCTTTAGAACAGAGATGAGGAAGAATTTTTTAAGCCAGAGGGTGTTGAATCTGTGGAACTCATTGCCACAAACAGTTTTGGAGGTCAAGTTAGTGGGTATATTTACAGCAGAGATTGATAGGTTCTTCATTAGTAAAGTCATCAAAGGTTATGAGGAGAAGGATGCAGAATGCAACCAAGAAATAAAATAAATCATGATAGAAAGGCAGAGAACTCGAAAAGGCCGAATGGTCAAATTTTGCTTCGAAGTCTTATGTTCTTCTGGTTAGTCAAGGGTCATTGCAAACATGGGTACCAATAACATTTGTAGAAAAAGGGAAGAGATTCTGCAGAGTCAATATAGGGAATTAGGCAGAAGGTTAAAAAGCAAGAACTCATGTGTTGTAATCTGTGGATTACTCCCATTGCCACATGGTTGTGAGGGTAGGAATATGAGGGCAGGATATTGTATTGCTGAGAGGTTGGTGCAGCAGAGGGGCATTCAGATTCTTGAACAATTGGGATTTCCTCTGAGGCAAAGCTGACCTGTATAAGGATGACCAGTATCCAGGCAGAGAGATTTGCTAGAGTTACTCAGAAAGCTTTAGACTAGTTTGGCAGTTGAGAAGCTGGAGGCAAATATAGATGATAAAGTGAGCAAGTCCAATCGGCAGGACAGGACAGGAGTGAAGAAAGTATGAAAAGCTAAAATTGCATTTATTTTAAGAAAAGAAGCATGACAGTAAGGTTGACGAACCCAGGGTATGGATAGCATTCACTTGATCCCAGCTGCCTAAATCTGACATATATATCCTTTTCCCTGACCCAAGCCTCAACATCCTTCATCAACCAGCTTTCCATAATCTTGCCAGCCTTGTCCTTTACTCTAGAAGGAATATGTTGTCCTTGAACTGTCCCTATCTCACTTTTAAAATCCTCCCACTTGCCAGACAACCTTTTACTTGCAAACAGCATCTCCTTATCATCTATTACAAGTTTCTGTCTAATCCCTTCAGAATTTGTTTTTCCCAATTTAGGGCAATTTGTGAATCAGTCCTATCTTTCTCCATAACTAATTAAAAACTAATAGAATCACTGGTCCCAATGTATTCTCCAACTGCCACATTAACCTCTTGCACAGCTTCATTTTCCTAGAAAAGTGTTGAGTGTTGCCCTGTGCCTGGTAGACCCATCAATTGTTTTAGAAAACTTTCTTAGGCACACTGAACAATTTTTCTGCCCCATCTTATCCCTCAATAATGGACCCAATCTGTTGTGTCTCTGCAATTAAATATCAATGAAATAAAAGCATACATTGCAGTGACAGAGAGCGAGAGGGAGCAATGCACATGTGTAGACAACAGATCAATGCCCATTCAATGGATAAACACATAGAGCTAAGGGGGGGGGGGGGTCACTGCTTTAAAAGAAATAGATCCATCCCCCTTTAGATTAATGCAACATGAAACAGTATATGTACAAAACATTCAATTTCCCTTACATTAACCATTTTCCAAACAAACATGCTTTTACAATAACGGTCCATAACTAACTTCACTATACTAAAGATTCAGTCTTTTGGGTGGCACTCTGTTTCCTTCAGGATACTGCCTCTGGACCCATGGTTTGGCATCAGGCTTGGCAGATGTCTTGTCAACCATTCCCATGGTAGGGGATTCTAGGCCAAGAGGGCAAGACTTCAGGATTGAAGGACGTCCTTTTAGAACTGAGATGCGGAGAAATTACTTTAGTCAGAGGGTGGTAAATCTGTGGAACTGTTGCCATGAGTAGCTGTGGAGGCCAAGTCATTGGGTGTATTTAAGGCAGAGATAGATAGGTTCCTGATTAGCCAGGGCATCAAAGGGTACGGGGTGAAAGCAGGGGAGAGGAGATGACTGGAAGAATTGGATCAGTCCATGATTGAATGGTGGAGCAGACTCGATGGGCTGAATGGCCTACTTCTGCTCCTATATCTTATGGTCTTATAACATTCTTGTATTGCCTCTGGATCTGTGCAGTGGAAACAGGTTTGGTAGGTGTCTTGTCTAAGGCAGTGTTCTCGGTTGCTGGTGTCACATTGCTGTCAGTGACATGACTTTCATCACTGAAAGGTAAAACCGGTGGCTGTAATGTGTCCGTTTTGTTGGATGCAATCAACTCAGGTGTGTTCTTCAGTTGAGCATCCAGTATCTCGTCCACATGACATCTCCATGCACGATCTCCAATATCCACTGTGTAAATTAGTTGTCCAGTTCTTGGGTGTCCACTTATCTTCTTGGTAATACGCACTAGAACTTCAAAGCTCCTTGCTGATTCACTTGGCAAGTGGTTGAACTATTTAATCTGCACTTCCCTCTGTAGGTCTGGTTTCAGGAAGTCTATGCGAGATCTCAGATTCTTGCTCATGAACAGCATTACAGGTTTTTGTCATCACGTGAATAGAGTTCCGAAATACAAAAAGGAAGTTGTCCACCTTGTGCTGTAGAAAAATGTCCTCCTTGTCCACAGCTTTAATGGACTTCTTGAATGTTTGGATAAACCTTTCAGCTAACCTATTTGTTGCTGGCTGGTGAGGCGTTGACTTGAAATGTCTGATGCTATTTTTCTTCATCAACATTTGGAATTCTTCTGATGTGTGTTGTGGTCTGTTGACACTCACAATTTGTTTGGTAAGCCATTTCTGGTGAAGATAGCCCTCAGGGCAGAGACAGTCTTTGCTGAGGTGGTTGCCGTCATTGATATAACCTCCAGCCACTTCGAATGAGCATCCACAGCAATCAGAAACATGGAGTCCATAACTGACCCAACAAAAATATGTACCCTTTGCTATGGTGACAATGGACACTCCCATGGGTGTTATGGTGCCTATAGGGATGTATTTTGAACTTCTTGGTATCCCAAACAGCTTTTGGCCAAGTCTTCAATCTGTTTATCTATTCCTGACCACCACACATAGCTCCGGCGAGTCTCTTCATCTTGACTGTACCCAGGTGTCCTTCATGTAGATTCTCTAACACTCTGATATGTAGTTTACAG
Source organism: Hemitrygon akajei (assembly GCF_048418815.1). NCBI lineage: Eukaryota > Metazoa > Chordata > Chondrichthyes > Myliobatiformes > Dasyatidae > Hemitrygon > Hemitrygon akajei. The sequence continues at coordinate 108,814,968 of NC_133124.1, read as the reverse complement.
GGAACCACAACACGAGATCCACACATCAGCGTTCTTTGACATACCAACAGTTTGTCTTATTTCACTGAGAACTCTGGAAACATAGGGTCATCATTAACTGGCCATCCTTGCATGGTGATTTCATAGACTTTTGACAATATTGGGTGATTCCTTGTTTCCCTTTATACTTCAGAATTTGTTACCAGCAACTGGTCCTGTGTGGAACACTTCTGCTGGGTCATAGTTGCTATGTTGTTTGGTACCCTTGAACTCTGTGTCATAAGAGTGGGCTCCTATGAATAATGCCCAACATTGGAATTCCCTGTCTGGGATTGAAAATGAGACACAAGGGGCTGGTGATCTGTCACTAGTATAAACTTTTGTCTGTAGAGGTAGTGGTGGAACTTCTTTATTCCCCAGACTAGACTAAGGGCCTCTCAGTCGATCTGTGCATAGTTGCGTTCTGTGCTCATCAGTGATCTTGAAGCAAATGCAATCAGACGTTCAGATCCATCTTTCATAATGTGTGACAAATGGCCCCAATGCCATAAGGGGACGCATCACATGCCAGTCTGATGGGCAGTGATGGGTCATAATGGGTGAGCAGTTCATCTGATGTTATTCATCTCTGTTTCCTTAAATGCTCTTTCACATCTTTCTGACCATTCCCACTTTGCTCTTGTCTGCAAAAGTGCATTCAATAGATGCAGCATTGTAGCAATATTTGGGAGAAACTGGTGGTAGTAACTTACAAGGCCCAAGTATGACCTCAGTTATGACACGTTTTCTGGTTTGGGTGCCTGTAGCACTGCTTCAATCTTCTATTGTGACTTACGTAAGCCATGCTTGTCAATGACAGACAGACAGACAGACATACTTTATTGATCCCGAGGGAAATTGGGTTTCATTACAGTTGCACCAACCAAGAATAGTGTAGAGATATAGCAATATAACAATATAGCAATATCCACAATATGAGATTTCATTCTTGAAAAACTCAACATTTCTCTCTCTTTGCATGCAGACCATACTCAGTCAGCCTGTTAAGCACTTTACCAAGGTTCGGGAGGTGCTCTTCATCATTCTTGCCAGTCACAATGATGTCATCAAGGTAACATTGTGTTCCTGGGATATCTTGGAGTATTTGGTCCATTGCTGTTTGCCAAACTGCTGGAGCTGATGTGACACCAAAGACAAGATGATTATATTGGAATATATGAGTTTTGATGGTTAGGAACTTCCTGCTTGATTCCTCAATCTCCATTTGCAGATAAGCTTGTGACAAGTCAATCTTTGAAAACCTCTCCCCACCTGCCAAAGTTGCAGGGTATACTGCACAGTATGCAACACCGGGTTGATGCTCACTTTGAAATCCCCACATATGCAAACAACTCTGGCCTTCCTTTTGTTGATGACTGGGACAATTGGCATGGCCCAATAACTCCACTCAACCTTGGAGAAAATTCCAGATGCTTCTAAGCTCTGACGTTCAGCATCACTTTATGATGTCGTTTGTAAGGCACTGGACACGCTTTATGGAATCTTGGGGTTGCTGCTTCATTCAATTCAATTCTGGCCTTCATACCTTCGAATTTACCAATCCCCTTCTCAAACACCTTCTCATTAGCATTAAGCAGCTCTGCCAGTCTCTAGTTAGTGCAACCATCAGGTTGCCATTACCTGATGATGCCACCCTGACAGCTTTGACTGAGTGCCAGTCTAGTTGGATTTTTCTCAACCATTCATGTCTGAAAAGTGCTGGCCCTCCATTTTTCAATACATAAAGCTCTAACTGCTGTCTTTGGCCTCCACGCATCACATTCACCTATTTGCCTTTGAGGACACTTTTTCGCCTGTGTAGGCTTTAGCATCACTGAGGTCCTCTCTAATAGCATCTTAGAAAACAGTCTGTTGTAGTCAGCCTCTGGAATTATGGATGAAGTTAACCCTGTATCCAACTCTATTTTTAGTTTTGTACCAGACACAGCTATGGTGATCCATATAATATTGTGATCTGCTTCAGTAATACTATGCAGCTCTAGGCATGACAGCTCTCCTTTGTCAGACCCTGTGTTGTCACATTTACATTTGGTCACTTTATACATCTGCTTAGTTTTGTATTTGAGACTTTTCACTCATTTGCACTTTTTGTCTGCCTTGCACACTCTCTATGGGACCTTGTCTGTGACACTTGCTGCAAACTCTTTCTTTGAACCAAAAGTAATTTGCATCATGGGAGGATTTACCACATTGAAAACATTTTTGGCTTTTTGCAGTGTTTTGTAAATTTCACATTCCAACCTCCTTTTCTGTAATTCTGTTGTATTCTTTGTTGCAGTCTCTAATGATATTGCAATGGTCAAGGCCTGTTCTAAGGTTAGGTTTCTTTCTGAAAACAGCCTCTTTTGGGTGCTTTGGCTATGCATGCCACATACAAGCCTGTCCCTTAATGCATCAGAAAGTCCATCTCTAAAGTCACAATACTGGGAGAGCTTGCTTAGTTCTACAATATATTCAGAAATGCTTTCATCTTTGACTGGTTCCTTTAGTAAAATCTAAATCTCTCCACTATTACCAGCAGTTTAGGGCTCAAGTGATTTTGTAAAATTGTAACAATTTTGTCAAATGTCCTGCTTGCTGGCTTTTCAGAGGTTACTAGGTTGTGTAAGAGACTAATCCTAGGACTCATTAAGCTAAGAAGCATGGGGTGTTTCTTTTGTTCCTCCATGTCGTTCACATTACAATACAGTTCTAACCTCTTGATATGACTCCTAGCCTTCGTTAGTACTATCGAATTCATCAACTTTCCTGGCTGAAGCCATCGCCATGTTATTTTCACTTTAAATTTTGCAAGTTGCACGCCTTTCATTGTGTACTATGCTGTACTCATGTGGCCCTTTGTTAGTGTCCGTGATAGCTTTTAACTTTTTCCTCCTGCTGTTTCATCCTGTGTCTGTCAGTGCAGTTCATAATATTTTCTGACATTCAGGTTCATTATTGTCACCAGTTTTTTGTGGCTGCACAACTACATATTGATTAAATAAAAGAACACACAGGGGAGATGGTTTTAACGAATGTATTCACATAGGAGAGAGAGAGAGAGAGAGAGAGAGAGATGCGCACGCATAGACAGAGCAATGAGCATGCACAGACAACAGATCAATACATAGTGGTAAGGGGCATTATTGCTCTAAAAGAAATAGATCCATAGATTACACAATCAGTATTACGTTCAAGAAAAAATCTCCTGCCATTACAACCCTATTATTCCTGCATTTATCTGCAATCTCTGTCATATTTGCTCCTTGAATTCCCACTGGTTAAAGGAGGGGGGATTACAGTAGAGCAGTGAATGTTGTCAACATGGATTTTAGTAAGGCATTCAACAAGGTCCCTTGTGGTTGACTCATCCAGAAGAATAAGATGCATGGGATCCTTGGTGTCTTGGCCATTTGGATTTAAAATTGGCTTGCCCTAGAAGACAGAGGCTAGTGGTCAATGGTTCTTACTCTAGCTGGAGGTTCATGACAGACTGTCCCCTCCAGAGATCTGCTGTTTGTGATATACTCTATATAGACGACCTGGATGAACATATGGATGGGCTTAGACTGTAAGACACAGGAGCGAGTCTTCCGGTAAGATGGCGATTGTTTAGCTGCTCCGAACTTTTGTTCCATTACTGTCGCTACCTTTGCACTAAATGTCTCCATTTTATAAAGCTTAGATACGAATTATTTCGGTATCTCTTACTTGCCTGTGAATATATCTAACCTACAATGTCTAGCAAGAGTTCTAAATCCGGGAGAAAAGAAACTACGACCTCGTCGGACGTGACAATGGAGGCGCTTGCAAATCTCCGAGACGAAATCTTAAAGGAATTTAAAACCGCTTACAAACAGTTAGAAGAGAAACTGGATCGGATCAACGATAAAGTGGACAAACATGCTGAACACTTATCTCGCATTGATTCGACTTCTGAAGCTTTAGAAAGTCGGGTTCGATACTTGGAGACTCTCTGTTCCAGCTTAGAGGAAAAATCTAACAAACTTCTTTCCAAAATGGTGGATCTCGAAAATCGCAGCAGACGCTGCAACATCAGAATTCTGGGATTACCAGAGGCAACTGAGAAGGGGTCAACCGTGAAGTTTTTCGCCGAGTTTCTCTGTGAGATATTCGGGAAGGATCTGCTTCCAAACCCGCCCGAGCTCGAACGGGCACACAGAGTTAACGTCCCCCCCGGAATTCTGGGCACCCGTCCGCGACCAGTAATCTTGTGTTTCCATCAATATCAGGTAAAACACAGTCTGATTGTGGAGGCATGTCGCAGAGGCTCTTTTTCTTTCCAGGATACAACCATTCGCTTTGTGGAAGATTTTGCACCCCAGACCTTAAAGATGCGCGCTGAGTATGAAGGCGTAATGAAAGTGCTTTTTGATCGTGGTTTCAAACCTTCCTTTTGAAATCTTGCTGACCTAAGAATCAAGTTTAATACCGGGGAATTCAAGTGGTTCAAATCAGCGAGGGAAGCCGAAGCGTTTGTGGCAAGTCTTCCGGCTATCCAGTCATCTTCGGAATCTGATCGGACTTCCTAAAATGGTGGATAAGTACTCCTCGTAGTAAAATTACTTTCTCTGGACTCGGAATTCACTTGAATCACTCAGACATTATTCACTGAAACTCTAAAGGCTGTTGACAATCTCTCCCGGGATTTGGTGTGTGTGTAATCTATTTTTACCTCTGTATAACTTTACCTACAGAGTTCTACAACTAAATCTAACTTGTTTTGGAGGTTTGAAGTCTTTAGTGAAGGCCTCCCTGTTTGTCGGTTCACAGTTCAACTGCTGATTTATTTTTCCTCTGTTTCAAATACTTATTTATTTTATCTTTTTCTTTTCTTCACCCCCTTTTTTTTCCATTCTCTGAATGTTTTTCTCTCCCTTCTTGGTAAACGGTTGATAAATACTCGTCTTGAATTTATAATTTTCCCCTTCCTCTTTTTTTCTTTTTCCTTCTTACCTTTTTTTTCCCCTTTCTCTTACTTTATCCTTCTATAATATTTCGCGGGTAGGTTAGTTTTGGTTTTCTTCCGATTTTCTCTGTATTAAGTTGTATATCTCGGCAGAAGGTGTTCTAATCTGTAGTTATGTTTTCTAGTGCATAAACTAGTTACTGTTTGTTATAGCATTTATACGGAACTGCTGTCAATGACACAGATCTGGAAGTTGTATTTGGGTTAAATTTTTTGGTAGAGCTAGCTACTTGTTTTGGTAGCCGTCTAGTTTTGGGTTGTGTGGGTGGGGTGGGTTTTCCAGTTCCAACATTTCTTTATTGTTTAGGACATGTTTATATTTTGAACTTACGAATCTATGTTTACATCTCTGCTCCCAGACTGCTATTGTACCGCTTGATTTTTTATATGCCTGCTGCATTTTATGCATTAGTAATTGATAATGGCTAGTGCACTTAAATTTGTGAGCTGGAATGTAAAGGGACTGAACCACCCTGTTAAAAGGAGGAAGGTATTCTCACATATTAAACAATTCAAAGCTGACATTGCTTTCCTCCAAGAAACTCATATTCGTTGTTTCGATAACTCCCGGCTTCTGTCCAAGTGGGCGGGTCAGCATTTTCATTCATCCTTTGCCGCTAAAGCTAGGGGAGTCTCCATTCTTATTAACTCAAATATTCCTTTTGAACTCCATAATAAAATATCGGACACAAATGGCCGTTTTATTATTGTTTCTGGTAAACTATATAACACTAAAGTTGCACTAGCAAACCTGTATGCCCCCAACTTTGATGATGTTAACTTTTTTGAACGGTTTTTTTCCTCACTACCAGACTTAAACTCATACTCTCTTATATTGGGTGGTGACTTTAACTGTTGGTTGGATCCTAAACTGGACCGATCGTCCTCTGTTACCAGATCACCTACCAAATCTGCCTTAGCTATTCAGTCGTTTCTCTCTAATTTTGGTATCTCTGATATATGGCGTTTCCTCCATCCTACGGAGAGAGATTATTCCTTTTTCTCACATGTTCACCATACCTTCACTAGAATTGACTATTTCCTACTCGATAACCAACTTATCCCATTTGCCCACACTTGTGACTATCAGAGTATACTGATTTCTGACCATGCCCCAATTACCCTCTCTCTGAACTTTCCCGGTCTCCCTCAAAGGAACAAACACTGGCGGTTCGATTCAACTTTATTATCGGATGATGATTTCGTAAAATTTATTAAAGACCAGATAACCTTCTATTTTAACACTAATACATCACCTGAAGTGCCATCCCAGATTGTCTGGGATGCCATGAAAGCATATTTGAGGGGTCAAATAATCTCTTACACAGCAAATCTCAATAGAAGATCCCGTGCAGATCGAGCAGACCTCATTAACCAGATTAAAGATGTGGATCAATTATATGCCCAAACTAAGAACCCTGAATTATACAAGAAGCGCGTTGAACTCCAAACTAAATTTAACCTTCTATCCACTCAACCTGTCGAACGTCAACTTCTCGAAAGCAAGAGCCGTTTTTACATTCATGGGGATAAGTCTGGTAAATTCCTAGCCAATCAGCTGAGGCGTTCTAAAGCCAAACAACATATTACAAAGATCCGGAAGGAGAACGGAGACTTTACATCGGATCATTTAGAAATTAATGACGCATTTAAAAAATTTTATTCTCGGCTTTATTCCTCTTAATCCCTGAATGACAATATCTCTGTGGATCAATTTTTACAGAATCTGAATATCCCCTCACTTTCATCTGATTTCAAAGCCAAACTTAATGCGCCTATATCACTAGAAGAAATATCTTTTGCAATTTCTGCACTGTCCTCAGGGAAATCTCCTGGACCTGATGGGTTCCCTGTGGAATTTTATAAATCATTCTCCTCACTTCTTTCTCCTCAGTTACTTTCAGTATTATCCGACTCGTTTAACTATGGCAAATTGCCACCCTCTTTCAATGAGGCATCTATTATTCTTCTTTTAAAAAAGGGCAAAGACCCAACAGAGTGTTCCTCGTACAGGCCGATCTCTCTGCTCAATGTTGATGTAAAGATCTTAGCTAAAGTGTTGGCTCATAGATTAGAAACCGTTATTCCCTCCATTATCTCTGATGACCAAACAGGCTTTATTAAAAACCGTCTCCTTTTTTTAACATTCGGCGTCTATTTAATATTTTATACTCAGTTCCAACTGGGACTCCTGAATGTGTTATCTCCCTTGATGCGGAGAAAGCATTTGACCGTATAGAGTGGAACTACCTTTTTGCAGTCTTAGAAAAATTTGACCTCGGCCAAAGTTTCATCTCTTGGTTCCAATTGCTGTACTTGTGTCCTACTGCTTCTGTTCTAACTAATTTTCAGAAATCCCAAGTATTTAATCTCAAACATGGCACCCATCAGGGATGCCCCTTAAGTCCCCTTCTCTTTGATTTGGCTATAGAAACTCTGGCGATAGCATTTCGAAAATGTCCTGAACTGACCGGGATTTGGAGAGGGGGTGTTGAGCATAAAGTCTCTCTCTATGCTGATGACCTACTACTCTTTCTCTCATATCCGTCTACATCCTTACCTCTAATGTTTTCACTTCTTGACCAGTTTAGCCAGATCGCTGGCTATAAACTCAACTTACATAAGAGTGAACTTTTCCCAATTAATAAAGAAGCACAAGAACTAATATTTCGTGATCTCCCTTTTAAAGTAGTCCATAATCAATTTACTTATCTTGGAATTACAGTCACAAGGAAGTTTAAAGATCTCTTTTGTGAAAACTTTGTCAATCTTTCATATGCTACAAAACAGAGTCTGGTACAATGGTCACCTCTATCTATGTCCTTGGTAGGTCGTATCAATGTTGTCAAAATGTATGTTCTCCCCAAATTCTTATACTTATTTCAATCTATCCCAATTTTTATTCCTAAATCTTTTTTTGATTCCTTAGACTCTATTATTTTGTCATATCTGTGGCAGAATAAGCGCTCTAGAATTAATAAAATCCACCTCCAAAAATCTAAAAAAGAGGGTGGCATGGCTTTACCTAACTTTCGCTTATATTACTGGGCAGCTAATATACGTTGTGCTGCATCCTGGTCTTTCTTCCACGGTCAACCTGAGTGCCCTAACTGGGTGGCAATGGAGTTGAGCTCCACTAAAGAATTATCTACATCTGCACTTCTTGGCTCTGCACTCCCTAGCAGTCTGCCCAGATCAATAGCTAATCCTCTGGTTAGACACACTTTGCGTATATGGACTCAGTTCAGGAAATGCTATGGTTTCCAGGGGTTTTCCATTTCTAGCCCTGTCGCACATAATCACCTTTTTTAACCTACCACGTTCAATTCAGTATTCCATGTTTGGTATAGGAAGGGCATTAGACATTTTGAAGATCTCTTCATTGATAACCGCTTCGCTTCTTTTCAACAGCTCTCTGTTAAGTTCAACCTGCCTAACGCTCACTTTTTCAGATATCTCCAAATCCGACACTTTACTGCTCCTTTAATTCCTAACTTTCCTGAAATGCCTGCGAAAAATGCTATGGACCTATTTCTCTCCATTAATCCACTAGGTAAAGGTTTAATTTCAATTATCCAAGATAAACTAGCAGCCTTACGACGGGCCCCTGTGGATAAAATTAAAATGGCCTGGGAGCAGGATTTAAATATCTCCTTATCCGAGGAGAGCTGGGACTCAGTTCTCAAATCGGTTAACTCAACCTCTCTTTGTGCTCGCCATTGTCTCTTACAGTTTAAGATTGTTCATAGAGCCCATATGTCTAAATCTAAACTATCTCGATTCTACCCTGGCATTAGTCCACTCTGTGATAAATGCAAGAGGGGCGTGGCCTCTCTCATCCATATGTACTGGCTCTGTCCTAGCTTGGAGAAATTCTGGAAAGATGTCTTCACTACACTATCGGGTATTCTGAATCAGCACCTAGAACCTAACCCCTTAATTGCTCTGTTTGGTTTTTGGGGCGAGACAGATTTATGTCTGGGTCCGACCAAATGCCGAATACTATCCTTTGCCTCTCTCCTGGCGAGGCGCTTGATCCTCCTTAGATGGAGAGATGTTGCCCCGCCCACTCATGCGCAATGGCTTAACGACATTATGGCCTGCTTGGACCTCGAAAAAATTCATTATTCAGTTCTCGATTCGGATTTAAAGTTCCATAAGATCTGGGGGCCTTTTATCGAGTACTTTCATAACCTTCCTCTTGACTAGGGTTTTTTTTTTCTTTTCGGTCCCTTGCTTTCAGCTCCCTTTTTTTCTGGTAGTAGGCATTATTATCCTCTGTTGCTAAGTGTATTCACAGTCTGGGAGTTTGACTGTCCGGACTTATACTCTCTATATTGTGTGGTGTTGGTCTGGAATTGTTTTTTTTTCTTGTGTTGTGGGGTTTGGGGAGGACACTAAGCTCACTTGTCTTTAACTTAGGTGCTTTTTTGTTAAATTCTTTTCCTCTGTAGCATATTGTTATTGTATGCTTAACCTTGCTCTGTATTAATGCTCCTCATTGGGATTTGGGGTTTTTAATTTTGTAAAATGTTTTGAAAAACTAATAAAAAAAAATTTTAAAAAAAGACACAGGAGCAGAATTAGGTTATTAGTTCCACTGCATCTGCTCTATCATTTCATCACAGAGGATTTATTACCCCTCTCAATCCCATTCCCCCACCTTCTCCCTGTAACCTTTAACACTTTTACTAATCATGAATCAACCAACCTCCACTTTAAATATACCCAGTGACTTGGCCTCCACAGCTATTCCTGGAAATGAATTCCACAAATTCACCACTCTCTGGCAGAGGAAATTCCTCCTCATTTGTTATAAAAGGGCATCATTCTATTCTGAGACTGTGCCCTCTAATCCTTAATTCCCCACTGTAGGTAGCTTTTCTTTTCGTAACTTCTCCAGTGAAAGTGTTATTGTTCAGCTATATCCAGCAGTAGATGAGTGTATTTTAATATAAAGTAAGACAACAGCTTATTGCTTGTTAAATGAATTGTTAAAATATTCTACCATAGGGATATTAGTTTAATTGGATCGGGGGAGAATTGTTGTAGTTATCATTTTTTGCCCATCCCAAGTTAAACTTTGACAACTTAAATCATTTCGGAAGACAGTTTAAGAGTCAATCATAATGTTGAGACTTCAGTTGCTTATGAGACAAACCAGATAAGGATCGTAGATTTTCTCCTCTGAAGTACATTTAATGAACCAGATGGGGCTTTACAATATTCAATAGTTTGTTTGGTCATTGTTACTAAAACTAGTGGTTGCTGCTGTTCCAAATCCAACATTATTCACTGAGTACAAATTCAACAACTGCTACGGTAAGATCTGAATTCAGGCCTATAGATTGAAGTCACTTAACTTAATCACTTATATCCTATAACTATTAGCAATGGAACACAATTTTTATATTCAATAATTACAAAATATGCAATATGCATTGTTTCTTTTCCCTCTAATAATGAGGATATAATCACTGTGTGCAGTTACAGTATGCTTATTTCAGTATACCCTTCTTAAACAGAACTTCTGAAACTTCTAATATATACAAATTATTTTACAACATTATTTGATGTTTAAATGCCATGTAACCTTATCAGATACTCTTCTATTGTCTTTCTAGATAAGTGGTTACCTGATGCTTTTTATATTCATACAATTCCTTGGCTTCTTCCTCAGTTAATTGTGCTGTTTCTTCTGCCATAATTTGTAATCCTGTCTCACTAATCTTTGCAGAGAAAGATAAACAAATAATTGTTCATTAATAAGCAGTAGAATTACAGGATAACTGGATTATGTTGTAAAGAGAAAACAAGAGGAACAAGAGTTAATCAGGCTGCAAAGGGACATAAGTAGGTAATTTGTGGGTAAAGATCTGACTAATTCAGTATATTGCTGGAAAATGTGAAAATACTCACTTGGTAGGAAAAAAAATCTGCAAAAAAAACATTTATCAAAATAATCAGAGGTCCGAGGTACCATGGGATCTGGGTATCCTAACATGTGATTCTCAAAAAAAAACCTAGCATGCAGGTACCAAATAGGAAAGCTAACAGAATGTTAATACTTACTGGAAGAGAAATTGAATACAAAAATAATGAGGTTATTAAAGTTCAAACTACATTTATTATCAAAGTATGTATAAATTATAAAACTTTGAGATTCATCTCCTTACAGATAGCCACAAAGCAAGAAACCTGAAAGAACCCAATTTTAAAAAAAGACCAACACCCAACGTGCAGATAGAGAAAAAAACACAACTCATACAAACAATAAAAGTAAGCAATAGCATTCAGAACCAAATTGAGTCCATAGACGCAGAACCCAGAGCAGCCAGAGTAGGCCCATAGCCCCAGTCTCAGTTCATCAGACAGTGGGGAAAATCACTGCAAAGCTTGCAGATCCGAGCACTGGAGAAACCGGAGCAGTCTCACAGCCTTAGTGCTGTGGACAGAGGAGAAAATGTCACAGAAGAGTGAGCAGAATCAGCCTGATCCTCGCCTCCAGTCCTGACACCCTGCCTTTTCAGTCTATCTGGGCCAGCATTTAAATCGTCCAAACACCAGATTGTCCCTCACATTAGGACCCAGGCCCACCGCAGCTGTACCTTCTGGGCCTGCCCATACTCAACATTTCCAAATCGGCCCGGCTCTTAAGACCAATCCAACCTCACTCCCGGTTTCGTTAGACGAGCTCTGAAACTCCTCCTCTCCAACTCCTCTCCTATTTGTTACCTCCAACTCCATCTCCAACTGTCTCGAACATGCCTCAACCTTGCTCCGACCACTTCTCCTTTGCATCGCGCCCACACAGCTGAATCTTCGTCAGCCTCACCTCTTCATTGTTTGTGGTGATAGTTTACCATAATTTACCATAGAAAAAATTTTATTAATAAAGCATTTAGTTGTAGTTCTTGCTTTATGAATTACTAGTAAGCTGTCACCTAACTTCAGTAGCGCCATCTTAAATTGGAAGAGCATTATTAAAATTACATCTGGAGTAGTGTGTGCAGTAACAGTTTCCTTATAAAAAGAATGATTGTTAACATTTTAGAAGCAGTTCAGAGAGGTTTGCTACACTAATTTCTGAAAAAGTCAAGTAGTCTTATGAGAAAAGGCTGACAGGCTGGGTCTGTACCTGCTGGAGTTTCAAAACGTGAGAAGAAAGTTCAATGAAACATACAAGTTCCAAATCTATTGGGTATTTCTGTATTCTCTTTTGTTGTTCTATTCTCTTCAGAACTTATGGCCCTAAGATTGGATAGGGAAAGGATATTTATCTTGTGGAGAATTTAGAAGTAGGAGTTACTATTTAAAAATTGGAATAAGGTTTTTAAATAGTTTTAAGGGAGAGAAAGATAATTAATAAGTAAAGGGGTTAAGGCTACCATTGAAAAGTGAGGTTACAGTTAAGTAAGCCATGATCTTATGAATTGACAGAACAGACCTGAGGAGCTCAGTGGCCTATTCTTGTTTTTCATTGGCATTTAGTATGTTCCTATATCACTTACCTGCTCTTTGATGTTATTATCAATTCCAGTAATGACTGCATTTGGTTTGATTACCACCACTGTAAAAATTTTGTCTGGAAAAAAATTAAAACTTCTTGTAATCTTGCCAAAACATACATTCTATAACACTAAGACACTATAGTCCTAAGAGTAAGTAAAACCTTTCTTTTGGTTTGATGACAATTTCAGAAAAGTTTATGCCAGCAATCCCAGCAACCATGACATGATAATATCCCTAGGCAATCTCTGCTGCTCCACAGGCTTTTGTAGAGAAAGTAGCATGGAATGAATGGTGGCCATACCACCAATAGTATTCAGTACCTAGACGAAGTATTCATCTCCCCTTGGAAGTTTTCATGTTTTATTGTTTTACAACTTTGAATCTCAGTGGAGTTAATTTGGCTTTTTTGAGACTGATGAACAAAAAAAGACTCTTTTGTGTTAAAGTGAAAACAAATCTCTAAAAAGATATCCAAATGAATTAGAAATATAAAACTCAAAATAACTGATTACATAAGTATTCACCTCTTTTGTACGGCACACTAAGTCATCACTGGTGTAGCCAATTGGTTTTAGAAGTCACATAATTAGTTAAATGGAGATCACCATGTGCAGTCAAGGTGTAGTTCTGAAAGGTCCAACTGCTGGTGAGTCAGTATCCTGGCAAAAACTACACCATGAAATCAAAAGAACACTCCAAGCAAGTCCATGAAAAGGTTAATGTAAAGCACAAGTCAGGAGATGGATACATGAAAATTTCCAAATCACTGAAAATCATTTAGAGTACAGTTAAGTCAAGAAATGGAAAGATTTACAGCTATAAATCTGACTAGAGCAGATAATCCTCAAAAACTGAGTGAACATGCAAGGAGACTAGTGAGGGAGGCCACCAAGAAACCTAAAACAACTCTGGAGAAATTACAAGCTTCAGTGGCTGAGATGGGAGAGTCTGTGCATTCAACAATTTACCTGGGTGCTTCACCAGTTGCAGCTTTATGTGAGAGTAACAAAGAGAAAGCTACTGTTGAAAAAAACTCACATGAAATCTCAGCTGCAGTTTGCCAGAAGGCATGTGGGAGACTCTGAAGTCAACTGAAAGAAGGTTCTATGGTCTGATGAAACCAAAATTGAGCTTTTTGTCCATCAGACTAAACCAGGGGTGGGCAAACTTTTTGACTTGTGGGCCACAAAGGGTTCTAAAATTTGACCGGGGGGCCGGACCAGGAGCAGATGGACGGATTGTTTTGGTAATACACCTCATAAGAGAAAATAAAATATCATGGGATATGTAGAAAACATGTGCTTTAATTTCAATTGAAAATGAACAAATGCATTACAACAAAATATCTGTCTTTGAAGTCCCATGGTATTTAGCTATTTATTGAAATGACTTTTAAAACACTGAAAATTAAATGAATAAAATACAGCTTTTTTTAATAGTAACAGTTATTATTTTAAAGCACTGAAAATTCTGTTATCCTTCAAAATATTATCATCATCACTCTCCTCCTGACTGTCTTTATTTCAAAAACGGTAGGAGATGCAGGTCTACTTGTCCTGCTCCTTCTTATTCAATTGTCCCGTGCCAAAACTCAACAACGACCAGCACAAGGACAGAACAGTGACAGCGCGCCAGTATGCGGAGCGCGTTATTTGATCTGGAGCGCATTTTTTATTTTGAGAACGTACGTGCACCTGCGCACTACTCATGTCCATCACTTAACAGAAATGACATGTAAGGCTTATTGAAAAAAATATTTTCAAATGCATTTTTTACATAACACAATGAAGAAACTTATTTTTAATTTCAGTGGGAACAGTGTTGTTGGTCTCCCTTTTTAGCCAGCGCATCAAAGTCTGGATTTAGTTTTGTTGTGGCGATTCTCAGGATGGATCTGAGGTGTTGGTCAGTTAACTTGGATCTGTGGCTGGCTTTGTTGATGTTCATGATGCTGAACACCTGTTCACACAAATAGGTCGAGCCGAACAACGCCAGCATCTTCTGTGCCGTCCTCCGGAGGTTTGGAAACACCTCTTTACCAAGTGAAGCATAAAAGTCATTCAGTTTAAGAGAGTTGAACTTCTCTTTTAAGACGGGGTCAGACTGAAGGTCGATCAGTTCCAGCTGTAGCTCCTCTGGTGCTGTTTCAGGATCTTGTGACAGGGGACAGGCCACCAACTGAAGTGACTTGTCAATTTTTTCAAAATCAGAAAAGCGACGGCAGAATTCTCTGTGCAGCGCATCCAGTGACTCGCTGTATTTTTTCACATTTGCGCCGGCCTCTTCCAGCATGGCTAGTGTGGGAAAATGAGTGAATAACTTATTCAAAATTTGCCTGGAGAAAAAAGCCAGCTTGGATTTAAAGGCTTTCACGTTTGTGTACATGTCATGCACAAACTGATCCTTCCCCTGTAGCTTCACGTTCAGTTCATTCATGTGTGAAAATATATCCACAGCAAACGCAAAGTCACAAAGCCAGCTCTTGTTGCTCAGCTCAGGAAATTCGCCGGCCTTCCTCAGTAACTCCAAAAATGCACCGATCTCCTCTTTGAGCTCCCATACTCGTTGAAACACTTTGCCCAAACTTAACCAGCGGACACGGGAGTGATAAAGTAGGTCCTGGTGATCCGCATCAGTTTCCTCCAGGAACGTGATGAACTGACGGTGCTGAAGTCCCCTTGCACGTATAAAGTTGACAAGTTTTACGACAGGATTCACAACATGATTCAGCTGTAATACCGATTTACATAGAGATTCCTGGTGGATGATGCAGTGAAGGAAAATAACATCCTGGTCAGGATTTTCATCTTTCACTTTATTCTGTATTCTCCTCAGCAGGCCGACATTTTTCCCTGTCAGATTAGGAGATCCATCTGTGGTGACGTTGATAAGTTTACTCCATGGGAGCTTCATATTTTCGATGACAGCAGACACCCGGTCATACAAGTCCTCTCCCCATGTTTTTCCTTTCAGAGACTCCATTGTCAAAAACTCCTCCGTTATTTCAAAAGTATTGTTAATTCCTGGGATAAAAATGAGGAGCTGAACAGTGTCTTTTACATCGTTGCTTTCATCCAGTGCTAATGAATATAACGTGAATGACTCTGCCTTTTTATTTAAGTCGCTGGTTATATCTTCATCTATCAGTTCCACACGGCGAGTCACTGTCCTGCGTGATAAACTGATTTTTTCAAATTTGTCTTTGCTCTCTGGACACAATACACCTGCTGTCTCCACCACACATTCTTTTAAAAACTCGCCTTCAGACAGAGGCTTGCTGGCCTTTGCTAATTTGAATGACAGCATAAAACTCGCCTTGGTACTTGACTCATGAATGGCAGTTTGACGGTGAAAAAAATTTTGTTGAGCCTGTAAATTAGCTGCCAACCTCTGAGCATTAGCTTCCCGTTCTTTCATTGACTGGTTGCTAGCATAGTTGGCATGTTTTGTGGCAAAGTGACGGCTGATATTATATTCTTTAAAAACCGCCACAGTCTCTTGGCATATCAGGCATACAGCAGTTGATCGGTGTTTGGTAAAAAGATATTTAGTTGTCCACTCCGTATTAAACACCCGACATTCTCTATCCACTTTTCTTTTCTTAGCTCCACTCATCTTTACAGAAGGGGTGAGAGGTCAAAGAGTAAAGCGCAAATGTGGAATAATACGCTGCACCTCAACAAAGGTCAATGTATATAGAGTGCGTCATCTATTGGGAAAACGCCAGAATTGCGGGGAAAAAACATTAACAAGGTTTATTAATATAATTTCATCAAGTTCTGCGGGCCGGATTTGAAAAGCTTAATGGGCCGCATATGGCCCCCGGGCCGTAGTTTGCCCATGCCTGGACTAAACACTCTGTTTGGCATAAGCCAGACACTGCACATCATCAAAACACACCTTCCCTACCATGAAGCATGGTGTAGTCTACATCATGCTGTGGGGATGCTTCACTGCAGCAGGCCCTGAAAGGCTTCTGAAGGTAGAGGGTAAAATGAATGTAGCAAAATATAAGGAAATCCTGGAGGAAAACCTAATGCAGTCTCAAGTCGTCAAGTCAAGTCAAGTTTATTGTCATTTCGACCATATAACAACTACAGCACAGAAACAGGCCATCTCGGCCCTTCTAGTCCATGCTGACGCTTGCACTCACCTAGTCCCACTGGCCCACACTCAGCCCATAACCCTCCATTCCTTTCCTATCCATATACCTATCCAATTTTACTTTAAATGACAATACCGAACCTGCCTCTACCACTTCTGCTGGAAGCTCATTCCACACAGCTACCACCCTCTGAGTAAAGAAATTCCTCCTCGTGTTACCCTTAAACTTTTGCCCCCTAACTCTCAAATCATGTCCTCTTGTTTGAATAATAGATTGCTGGTACAGTACACAGTAAAGATGAAACAACGTTCCTCCAGGATCCTAGTGCTACATGAAACAATACAAAACTACACTAGACTATGTGAGACAGCACAAGGCTACACTAGACTACATAAAACAACATAAAAACTGCACTAGACTACAGACCTGCACAGGACTACATAAAGTGCACAAAACAGTGCAGGGCAGTACAATAATTTATAAACAAGACAATAGGCACAGTAGAGGACAAATTACAATAAAATAATAAATGATGTAGTTGTCAGTCTAGACTCTGAGCATTGAGGACTCTGATGGCTTGGGGGAAGAAATTATTGCACAGTCTGGTCATGAGAGCCCGAATGCTTCGGTACCTTTTGCCAGATGGCAGGAGGGAGAAGAGTTTGTGTGAGGGGTGTGTGGGGTCCTTCACAATGCTGTTAGCTTTGTGGATGCAGCGTGTGGTGCAAATGCCTGTAATAGCGGGAAGAGAGATCCTGATGATCTTCTCAACTGACCTCACTATCCGCTGCAGGGATTTGCGATCCGAGACGGTGCAATTCCTGAACCAGGCAGTGACGCAACTGCTCAGGATGCTCTCGATACATCCTCTATAGAATGTGGTGAGAATGGGGGGTGGGAGATGGACTTTTCTCAGCCTTCGCAGAAAGTAGAGACGCTGTTGGGCTTTCTTGGCTGTGGAGTTGGTGTTGAGAGACCAGGTGAGATTCTCTGCTAGGTGAACACCAAGAAATTTGGTGCTCTTAGTGATCTCAACGGAAGGGCCATCAATTTTCTGTAAGAGAACTGCAACTTGGAAGAAGATTTGTTTACCAGCAAGACAATGACTCCAAGCATAAAGCCAAAACTACACAGGAATGTCCTGGAGTGGTCGTCAGATTCCAGACCTCAATCCTATTGAGAATTTGTGGCTGGACTTGAAAAGGGCTGTTCACTCACAGTCCCTGTGAATTCTGACAGAGTTTGAGCAGTTCTGTAAAGAATGGGAAAAAACTGCAGTGTCCAGATGTACAAAGCTGATAGAGAACTATCCACACACATTCAAGGCTGTAAAGGGTGCCAAAGGTGCATCTACTAAATACTGACTCGAAGGGGTGAATATTTATGCAATCAATTATTTTATGTTTTATATTTGTAGTTAATTTAAATCACTTTATAAAGATCTGTTTTCACTTTGACACAAAAGAGTCTTTTTTTCTGTTAAAGAGTGTCAAAAGAAGCCAAATTAAACCCACTGTGATTCAATGTTGTAAAACAATAAAACATGAAAACCTCCAGGCTTGGGGGGTGGGGTACTTTTTATAGGTACTGTATCTTAGGTGTCTATGAATAAGAAGATATGTTGCTGATTCTAAGTTTTAGGATTTTTTTGTCTCCTAAATGAATAGCATTATTTCCTCAAGTGTTTTGGTTTAAGGAGATCCCTGTAAAATATGAAAAAAAATGTAATTCAGTTTTCAGGAGGCCATGGCAGGGGCATTACGCTAACATTTTTGGGAAGGACAGAGGATGGGAATCTGAGAGGAGAGTCAAGTAAGAAGAAAGGAAGCTGAAAGTGGAAGAGAGATGTGAAGCAAGCAAAATGGATACGCAACAGAAACAAATACAGGCAAAAACAATATAAAAGAACATTTAAAAGCTTAAGATCCTGTATTCAAATGCACACAGGTGCTTTAATTACTATCACAAATAGTCACAAACAGTCAGACTTCAGTTCAGTGTTTACTACCATCATACCCCAGAAACTGGTGGGGAAACTGTCCTCATTGGGTCTAAATAGCTCCCTCTATAACTGGATCCTGAACTTCTTAACAGAAAGGCCACAGTCAGTCCGCGTGGGCAGCAATGTCTATAGTCCCATTACACTGAGCACTGGTGCCTCCGGAGGCTCTGTGCTCAAACCACAGCTGTTCACACTGCTGAAACATGAATGTGTTGCAGCATTCAGCTCAAACTGTGTCATCAAGTTTATGGATGATACAACAGTGGCTGGCCTCATCAACAACGGTGTTGAGTTGGAATACAGAGAGGAAGTGGAGCGGCAGGTATACTAGTGTGAAAAGAACAAACTAAGTCTAAAAATGTAGAAGACCAAGGAAGTCACTACAGACTTCAAGAAGGAGCAGATGAACCCTCCCCTTCTGTGAACACATGGCTCCTCTGAAGAAAGAGTTAAGTGCACCAAGTTCCTGGGAGTTCACATCACATAAGACCTCATCTGGTTCCTCAATATCACCTTTCTGAACAAGAAGACATAGCAGTGCCTCCACTTCCTAAGGAGATTCAGGCAAGCGAGGCTTCATTACACCCCCCCATCTTAACTGAATTTTACAGGAGCACCATTAAGAGCACCCTGAAAAGCTGCATCTCCATCTGGAATGGGAGCAGCTGAGCATTGGACTGGAAGCCCTGACATTGGACTGTGAGAATGGCGGAGAGAATCATAGGGGTTCTCTTTAATATCCATCGGGGACAATTATTTGAAGCACTGCTCACACAGAGCCCTTAGTATTAACAAGGATCCCACCCAAACATCCAGCATCTTCTTTGACTTTCTACCATCAGGCAGGTGACTCCAATGCATAAAAACAATGGTTAGGATGGGAAACAGTTTCTTTTCTCAGGCCATTAGGCTTCTGAACTCCCTGCTGCATCACATTCGAAGTGTCACCAGTTAATCTGTCTGTACCTGACAATATTTATCACTTTACTTCGTTTATTTATACATAATTTATCGGTAGATTTTATCCTTACTTTCCCAAGTTATCACGTGTTTTGTGTAATACTGTTGTTTACATCCTGGTCCGGAGAAACCCTGTCTCATCTGATGGTATACATGTACTGTATATAGTTAAATGACAATAAACTTGACTTGACTTGACCTGAAATGGTTATGGGGTAGAGGGCTGCAGTGTGTCGATGGTGAAAGACTGGTCATTCAACTAACGTTGCACTTTGTCGGAACAATATAGGAATTTAAATACAGAGAGGCCATAATAGGAGTAGAATGGAAAATGAAGATGAAAATAACTGGAAGCTCAGAATAATCTTTGTGGACCAAATGACAACTGCAGCTTCTTTCAATCCTGTGCTGTAGATCCCGCCCCCTCACAATCCCAGATGGTGATGCAGCTGGTTAAAATGGTCTCCACGATACATCTGTAGTAATTTGCGAGTATAGTTGGTGACATACCAACTCTCCCCAAACTTCTAACGAAATATAGCCGCTGTCATGCCTTCTTCATAACTGCATCGATATGTTGAGCCCAGTATAGATCCTCAGAGATGTTGACACCCAGGAACTTGAAATTGCTCACTCTTTCCATCTCTGATCCCTCTATGAGGGCTAGTGTGTTCCC
Organism: Hemitrygon akajei; assembly: GCF_048418815.1. Classification (NCBI taxonomy): domain Eukaryota; kingdom Metazoa; phylum Chordata; class Chondrichthyes; order Myliobatiformes; family Dasyatidae; genus Hemitrygon; species Hemitrygon akajei. The sequence goes on along the minus strand of NC_133124.1, from coordinate 108,794,705 downwards.
TAAACTTACCCTTTCTGAAGTCCACTATCAGTTCTTTGGTCTTAGTGATGCTGAGTGCAAGGTATTTGCTGTGACACCACTCAACTAGCTGAGTGTATCTCGCTCCTGTACACCTTTCAGTCACCATCTGAAATTCAGCCAACCATAATTGTGTCATCAGCAAATTTATAGGGTGGCATTTGAGCTGTGCCTAGCCACACAGTCATGGGTGAAGAGAGAGCAGTGCAGCGGGGTAAACATACATTCTTGAGGTGTTGACTATCAGCGAGATGGAGATGTTATTTCCAGTATGCACAGACTGTAGCCTTCCAAAGAGGAAGTCAAGGATTTAGTTGCAGAGGTAGGTACAAAGACCCACATTTTAGAGCTTTTCAATCAGAACTGCAGGAATGATTGTGTTAAACATTGAGCTATTAAACAGCATCCTGACATAAGTATTAGTAGGGCCGCAAGAAGAGCCAATGAGGTCACATCCGCTGTAGACCTATTGTGATGACAGGCAAACTGCAGTGGGTGCAGGTCCTTGTTGAGAGAGGAGTTGAATCTAGCCATAACCAATCGCTCATCATCAAAGAGGCGAGTGCTACAGGATGACAGTCATTACGGCAGCTCACACTGTTCTCCTTGGGCACTGGTATGATTGTTGCCCTTTTGAAGCAGGTGGGAATTTCTGACTGTAGCAATGAGAAGACTGAAAATGGTTTGAACACATCTGCCAGTTGGCACAGGTTTTCAAAGCTCTATCAGGTACACCTTGCAAGGGTTCACCCTCTTGAAAATTAATCCGACGTCTGCCTTAAAGACAGAGTTTGCTGGATCACCGGGTGCTGCAGGGATTCCCATAGTTGTTGTGTTATTCTCTCTTTCAAAGCATGCATGAAAGGCATTGAGCTCATCTGAAAGCGAAGCATCTCTGCTATTGATGATGTTAGGTTTTGCTCTGTTGGAAGTAATGGCCTGCAAGCCCTGCCAGAGCTGATGTGCATCTGATTCCACTTCTAATTTCACTCAGAACTGTTCCTACACTTTTGAAATAACCGTTCATAAGTCGTAACTGGCCTTCTTGTATAGTTCTAAATCACCAGACTTAAATGCCACAGATCTAACCCACAGCAAATTTCAAACCTCCTGGTTCATCCACGGCTTTTGATTTGGGTATGTACAGTATATTCTTGTAGGCAAACATTTATACACACAGGTTTTAATGAAGTCAGTGACAACTGTGGCGTACTCATTCAGACTTGGAAGATGAATCCTTGAATACAGTCCAGTCTCTGCCTATACTCAGGGAGTAGAAGGACAGCCAGGTGATCATACTTTCCGAAGTGTGGGTATGAGATGGCACAGTAAGCACTCTTGATGGTAGTCTAACAGTGGTCCAGTGTTGTTAGCTCCCCTGGTTCCACATGTGATACATTGCTAATAATTTTTTTGCGACTTTTTCAAGCTGGCCTGGTTCAAATCCCCCAAAATGATGGGAAAGGCCTGTTTCTTGCCTGTTGATTACATCGCTCAGTTCATCTAGAGCCTGTTTGACACTAGCTTGAGGTGGGATGTACACCACTACCAAGATGATGGCTGAAAACTCCTGCGGCAGATAAAATGTTCCAGTTCAGGTGAGCAGGACTGGGACAGCACTACCCCGTTTGTATACCACAAGGAGTTAATCATAAAACATACTCCCAGTACAAGTGAGATTTTCATTGCACTTTGTGCATACATATACTTGTGCATATGTCAATAAATTCAACTATGACTTTGTTCACTTTGATGAGAGGAATTGAGTATAGGAATAGAGATGCCTTGCTGTAGTTTAGGGGACCAGACATGAAGTACTAAGTTTTGGTCTTCTTGACCAAGAAAGGATAGATATGCCATTAAGGATGCGACATATATTCATTGGACTGGAAGGATAAGGATGACCATGCTATTAGAACGATGTGATTAAGGTGGAGAGAATGCAGAAAAGATTCACAGGAATGTTATCTGACTGGAGGGATTGAATTATTTTAAGAGATTAGATGGATAGAATTGTTTTCTTTGGAGTAAATGGGTAACCTTTTAGAGGTTTATAAAATCATGAACTTTATAAGAAGGGGATCATCACATGGGATTGTCCTGTAACTATCTTGAAATCAATAGAATTATGGTCACTGGTCCCAAAGTGTCTATAAACACATCAACCTCTTTCCCTAAGAAGAGATTGAGAGTAGTCCTTTATTGAGTTCAACTTCAACTTCCCCAGTATGCAAATTGTTTAGATGGGGTAGAACTTGTTTGATGTATCCAGGAAAGTTTCTTAAATCAGTATGTAGATAGTCCAACAAGAGGAGGAACCATACTGGACCCTCGTATTGGGAAATGAGCCAGCACAGGTGACTGACCTTTCAGTGGAAGAATATTGAGGGAACAGTGATTAAACTCCTTAAGTCTTAAGTTAACTTTAGGTAAGGATAATTATGGCCCTTGTGGGAAAGTATTCAATTGAAGCAGTGTAAATTATGAGAGTATTAGGCAGTTAATTGGAACAGTTGTTTTTGTGCAAGTCCACATCTGACACGAGAAGGATGTTTAAATATCAACAGCAGAGTTATGTGAGAAGGAAGTATGAGGATGGGAATGTAAGAAAACCTTGGATGTCAAGCGAGGTGGTGAATTCAGTCAAGAAGAAAAAGGAAGTATGTGTAAGATTTAGGAAAAGAGAATCAAACAGACAACTTGAAAATTATAAAGAAGCTAGGAAAGAACTCACGAAGGGAAGTAAGAGAGCCAGAAGGAGCCATGAAAAGTCCTTGGCAAGTAGGAGAATTCCAAGGCATTCTAATCAAATATCAAGAGGATAACTAAACAGATGGAAGGATACAGGAGGAAATATGTCCTTGGGGGTGGAGAATATGGGCAAGTTTCGAAATGTGTTTACTAAAGAGAAGGAAACAAAGAAGTGTGCTAATATGCTAGAGAATTTTAAAATAAAATTGATTCTCTTTAAAAGCCTTAAAATGGATAAGTCCCCAGAGTCTAATGGGATATTCAGTACCCCAGGTTATTGAGAAAGGCAACTGATGAGATTGCTGGGCTGTCTAAAAATGTCTAAAACTAGAGAGCTTGCATTTAAGGTGAAAAGGAGATCAAAGGAGATGTCGAAGCAATTTTTTTTTTACGGAGTGTTGGGTGCTTGGAATGTGCTGCCAAAAGAGGTAAGGAGTCAATTATGAAAGAGGAGATTAGTGGGCTCATTTTTAAAAAAAATTTTTTATTGAATTTTCAAATAGGTTACAGAAAGAAAAAAAATTATCAACCCTTCCCCCCCCCAACATATCCCTATAGAAAAAAAGAGAAGAAAAAAGAAAGAAAGAAAGAAAGAAAGAAAGAAAGAAAGAAAGAAAGAAAGAAAGAAAGAAAGAAAGAAAGAAAGAAAGAAAGAAAGAAAGAAAGAAAGAAAGAATGCCTGGATATCGGAAGATCCCCACATGCTCCATGGAGTTCATAATAGCTTTAATATGTATATTTATTTCTTTCCCCAGATAACCAATAATTTTATCTTCGGAGCACCTATATATTTAATCCTATTTTTTGTAAATAAGGGTGCCAAATTTTCATAAATATTTCATATTTATCTCTTAAATTATAAGTAATTTTTTCAAGTGGAATGCAGCTAAAAATTTCATTCTTCCAACGATCTATACTTAAGTATGAATCCGTTAGTGGGCTCTTTGATAGGCACATGAATATAGATGGAGGGATATGGACATTGTATAGGTAGAAAAGGTTAGTTTATTTAGGCATTTAATTACTAGTTTAATTGGTTTAGCACAACATCATGGGCTGAAGGGTCTGTTCCTGTGCTGTGTTCTATGACACTGAAGGAAACCATTTGGCCTATCCATCTATGCTAGCTCTCAGAGCAATCTCATCAATGCCATTCCACCTTTTGTTTCCCATTCTCTCCCATCAACTCCTACCACTTCTTCTACCAACCATCCAATCTAGAGTCAATTTTTACACTTGCCAATTAACCTACCAATGAGCTCCTGCTTAGATATGGGAAGAAAGTGAGGTGCTGGGTAAATCCATGTGTTCATAATAAGAACTTGGAAAGTCCATACAGATAGCACCAGAAATTAGAAATAATTCTCCATCAAAGAAACTGTGAGACAGCTCTTTACATTGTGGTTATACACTGCTCTTTGTAAAAGAGTGAGTTCTCTTTTTTGTTTGACTTTGATCTGCTTTCACACTCAGAATGATTTAATGGGGTAGGTGAGAAATTGAAACCAATTCCTTTGCTGAGGAAATCCTATCTGAATGAGTAAGCAGAGTAAGCAAGTTCAGTGAAGGTTTACTTGACTAATACCTGGAATGGGCAAAATTGACTAATTAATATTCTTGATGGACAAGGGGATCAGGGAATATGGCAGATGGCAGGAAAATAAATTTGTATTACAGACCTGCCAAAACAGGACTGAAACTTTTAAAATATTTTGAGATAGGCCTGCACAGGTGCATAGCTAGTAAAGCTGTACTGTGCCTGCACTGTACTGTGCTATGTTTAATAACAGAAAAGGAAGCCATTCAGCCTACCCAGTCTATGTCAGCTCTCAGGGAAATCTCCATTCTTCCTATTTATTTCCTATTCTCTCTCATCAACTCATAGCAACTAATCAATCTAGGATCAATTTTTACAGTCACCAATTAAGTGTTCTCTGTGTAGAGTTTGCACTTTCATCTATAAACATATGGTTTCCTCCCACATAAGGTGATTGGGTACTACAAGTTATCCCTTGTGTGTAGATGAGTGGTAGAGTCAAGAGGCAGTTGATGGGAATTCGGGGAGAATAAAGTGGATTAGTGTGTGGACATTGAGTAAAAAACTGGTAACAGTTACCATAGATTTAATGGACTAAAGAGTCTGTTTCAGCTGTATCTTTCTATGGCTTTTCTACCATTTATTCTAAAAGGTATATTTTATTACATCAGGATCACTTACCAACTTGTCTGGAATTTGCTACCTGCATAAATTCTTCTATTTCATCTTCCACATCATATAACTGAACTGCTTGGATCTGGTTAAATATAAAGCAGGACACTAATCATCAGCCTCATTACAGATATTTTACTCGTGTTATCCTGATGAAACGATGCATTCTACAAATACCAAAGGGAGAGAGGGAGGGAAGAGGAGGGGGGAGAGAGTGAGAGGGAGAGGGAGAGAACCATTTACCTTTTTGGCACCCCTGCACTGTGTTCAGGGCTGAAGTCCTTCCTCAGATCTCTTTTAAATTATGTCTTACCGTCAAAATATGCCCTCAAGGTTTTAGTTTTAGTTCCCCTCTTCTAGGAAAAGGACAACGTGCCTTCTGCCCTCACAGTGTGTGTGTACAAAGCAAGGCAGGGAGTTAAACACCTTCTCAAAAATCACCCAAGCCAGAAGCTTACTTCAGGGTTTTTAATGAGATCTTGCTTGTGAAAAGATATTGCTGTTTTAAGAGTAAATTAAGAGGGTTTGGAGGTGGATGTCTTTCTACACTATGTGATTCAAATTGAAATCCAAATTAACCTGCACAGGAAATGATATACAGTAAATTAACAGCTTACATACAGGAAGTGACATACTGCACCTCTAGAGGCCAGAACATTTCCTACCTAGCATCCTTGGAATGTCAAATTTAACTACTGAAACTGTAAGTCAAATGATCATTTCATTCAATCTTCGGCAAAAGAAAAAAAGGATAGTCTTAGAGACTGGTCCTGAAAAAAGTCTTTAACCGTTCTCACTTCACATATGTCAGACTTGATGACATGCTTGCTCATGGCAATGTCTGATGAGCAAAGCGGTGACATGGTACTCACCTAGAATGACAACTGGGTGACAAACCTGTGAGTGAGTTGTGCCCTCTTAATATGTCCTCCAACTCGCAGTAGCTGCTCCGAGTCAAGAAAAGAACAAAGTTCATTAAGATAACTTTGGATTGGGAGAGCAACCTTTGCTTTGTGATGCACTGCACTTCCTCTGCATACACCAGTTTTTGAACACAAACGAGTCTGACCTTTGCCTGATTCAGTTGCTCTGCACTGAGAGGTAGCTTATGAATGTGCCAACTATTGAGGCAGACTTCACCCACTATCACCCAACCCAGGTCCATTTGTTGGGCATAAAGTGCATCGTGCTTGGCACTGTGCTGTTCACATACCTTGTGTGCCAAGCAACAGGAGAAACTTATCAGAAGAGTCAAGCGGGGGAATTTGTCAGTTATGTCATCAATGTATAAATGACCGGATGCAGCTTCAGAAGTCGGAATTTCATCCCTTTTAATGGAAACATGGTCACACTCACACTCAATGAGGGCTGACAAGGCTAAGCAGAGTTCCCTTCCTATTGGCTCCAGGACAAATATACCGGATCTTCTTCCGGCAACTACTATTTTTCCAGAATATATCTTTAGAGTGTATGAGGAAGTAGCTACATCTGATGAATGTTTGCTGGCTTCTGCCGTGCTCTGCTGTGGAATGCTAGAACCAGAAGTAGCCCAAGGTGCTGGCCCTGATTTTATAACTTTATCTGGGTCTAGTTCTTCTGAGGTGTCAATAGGTTCTTGGCTCAGTTTCCTGGAGTCCACTGATGCTTGCTGCACCATGTGTCCATCTGTGATCTGCAAACTGTATCTCCTTGCTACCCTCCCCAGATTCTCTACCACTTTCTGGGTGACTATCTTGTGCACATCTAGACTGACTCTGGCCAGTCACAGCATTTCACTCAACTATTGTCCAATGGTGATTTATCACCACAGCTTGCTGTTGCTATTGAAGGCTGTGCAGTTGGTTCTGTGGTAGCTTCTATTAAAAGGTGGGCTACTGATGCACTTGGTGCACTGTACAGCCCTTGTGTGCTCTTATTAAGTGGTGAACACCCATGCGTTTCCAAGTTGGGTGACTTTGGGCACTTCTCACCTTCTACCTTAAATGAAGGTTCATCTTTCTTTGGGTTTGAATCTGAAGCAGAGGATACAAGTTCAGGAGGAATAGGTAAAAATTTGACGTGAACCATGACAGGAATCTGGTTTCTATCTTTGTTTGCTGCTTTGATTCCACCCTCTGTTGAGCAATTAGACGGTTTGCACTAATGGTCAGTTCTTCAGTCACCTCCTCAGAGAGACGACCACCACTGCCTAAGTCAGTTGCAGCTTCACACACCTTTTCTTCTGCTAAGATAGCCTCAGCTTCACACTCCTCCTTGAACGTACCCAATGTAGCCTCTATACAAGCTTTCTCCATGTCTATGCGTGTTTTCTTCATTCACATTTCAACTTTGCATTTAGCATACACTGCTCTCATTCTTGCTCCTTCAGCTCTGGCATGGGCTCGTGCTGCAGCTATGGCAAGTGTGGTTTCGCTTGAGCGTCGTGAAGATGTAATTGATGCGCCACATTCTGACCTAACTTCCAGGGCTCTATGATTAATGTTACTTGGATCGGAGGCTGACATCGTAGCATACAGCATTCATATGCATCTCTAGACCACGGGTGATGACTTTGAAGATGAATTATCTTTTCACTTTACTGCCCTCGCAGTGGATGGAGTTGAGCAGTGAGTTAAACACCTTCTCAAAATCACCCAAGCTGCAAGCTTTCTTTGGGATTTTAATGAGATCTTACTTGTTAAAAGATATTGGGCAAATAATGAGGGAATAGAAATGGATGTCTTTCAACACCGTGTGCTTCAAGTCAAAATCTGAATTAACCCACGCAGGAAATGATATTAAAAAACAGCTCATGTACAGGAAATTATATACGTACAAAATGAACTGTATGCAAAACACTAGAGGCTATAACAATGTATATTCATCATATCTATACCCCTCATGACTGTATATACCTCTATAACATCACACATAATTCCTAAATTGCAATGAGTAAAACCCTAACCTGCCCATCCGCTCATTATAGCTCAGGCCCTTGAACTCCGGCAAAACCTTCGTAGATCTTCTTGCTACCCTTTTCACTTTAATAACATTTTTACTCTAACAAGGTGACAAGTATTCCTTCCAGGTGAGGCGACACTTCACCTGTGAGTCGGCTGGTGTGATATACTGCGTCCGGTGCTCCCGGTGCATCCTTCTATATATTGGTGAGACCCGACGCAGACTGGGAGACCATTTCGCTGAACACCTACGCTCTGTCCGCCAGAGAAAGGAGGACCTCCCAGTGGCCACACATTTTAATTCCACATCCCATTCCCATTCTGATATGTCTATCCATGGCCTCCTCTACTGTCAAGATGAAGCCACACTCAAGTTGGAGGAACAACACCTGATATTCCGTCTGGGTAGCCTCCAACCTGATGCCACAAACATTGATTTCTCTAACTTCCGTTAATGCCCCTCCTGCCCTTCTTATCCCATCCCTTATTTATTTATTTATTTATTTATTTATTTATTATTTCTCCCCCCCCCCCTTTTTCCTCTCTCCTCTTTTTCTCACTCTGCCCCTCTCACAATCACTCCTTTCCTGTTCTCCATCTCCCTCTGGTGCTCCCCTCCCCCCTTCTTTCTCTCTAGGCCTCCTGTCCCATGATCCTTTCCCTTCTCCAGCTGTGTATCCCTTTTGCAAATCAACTTTCAAGCTTTTAGCTTTATCCCTCCCCCTCCCACTTTCATATCTCTTACTATCTTTTCTTTCAGTTAGTCCTGATGAAGGGTTTCGGCCCAAAACGTTGACTGTACTTCTTCCTATAGATGCTGCCTGGTCTGCTGCGTTCCACCAGCATTTTGTGTGTGTTACTTGAATTTCCAGCATCTGCAGAGTTCCTCATGTTTACGACAATAATTTAAGCATGGTTTCTCCAATGTCTTGCACAACTGTGACACAACAGCCCAACTTGTATACTTAAAGCCTTGATTAATGAAGGGCAGTATGCCAACTGCCTTCAGCGGTTTGAACGGGGCACGACTGTGCAAGTGCATGGACATCTGCCAGTGAGAACAGCAAGAAGAGTTTAAAAAGACCACAAAAGTAGTCATCTCAGGATTACTACATGTGCCATATGACAGTGAGTATAGGAATTGAGTGAGATGGAGGATAAATGTGTGGCTGAGGGATTGGAGCAGGGTGCAGGGATTCAGATTTCTGGATCATTGGGACCACTTTTGGGGCAGGTGTGATGTGTACAAAAAGGATGGGTTGCACTTGAATCCCGGGGGACCAATATCCTGGCGGGGAGGTTTGTTAAGGCTACTGGGAAGAATTTAAACTAGAATTGCTGGGGGGTGGGAACCGAACTGATGTGATGGAGGAAAGCGAGGTTGGCTCACAAATAGAGAAAACTTTGAGGCAGTGTGAAAAGGAGGATAGGCAGGTGATAGAGAAGGGACGCACTCAGACCGATGGTTTGATATGTGTATTTTAATGCAAGGAGTATTATGAACAAAGCGGACAAGCTTAGAGCGTGGATCAGCACTTGGAGCTATGATGTTGTGGCCATTACAGAGCCTTGAATGGTGCAGGGGCAAGAATGGCTACTTCAAGTGCTAGGCTTTAGATGTTTCAGAAAGGACAGGGAGGGAGGCAAAAGAGGTGGGTCATGGCACTGTTGATCAGGGATAGTGTCACGGCTGCAGAAAAGGAGTAAGTCATGGAGGGATTTTCTACTGAGTCTCTGTGGGTGGAAGTTAGGAATAGGAAGAGGTCAATAACTCTACTGGGTGTTTTTCATAGGGCACCCAATAGTAACAGGAACATCGAGGAGCAGATAGGGAGACAGATTCTGCAAGGGTGTAATAATAACAGGGTTGTTGTGGTGATAGATTTTAATTTCCCAAATATTGATTGGCATCTCCCTAGAGCAAGGGGTTTAGATGGGGTGGAGTTTGTTAGGTGTGTTCAGGAAGACTCCTTGACACAATAGACAGGAGCTTCAGGGAGACAGTCACCCCTAAAGGTCAGGAGGCAGGTAGCTGGGTGACTGTCAGGAGAGAGAAGGGGAATAGACAGAAAGAGCAGAGCACCTCTGTGGCCATTCCCATTAACAATAAGTATACTGTTTTGGATACTGTTGGTGGGAATGACCTACCAGGGACAAGTTGTAGTGGTTGTGTCTCTGGCACCGAGACTGGACCCTCAGCTCAGAAAGGAAGGAAGGAAAAGAGGAAAGCAGTAGTGATAGGGGATTCGATAGTTAGGGGGACAGATAAGAGGTTCTGTGGGAGAGATTGAGAATCCCGGATGGTCTGTTGCCTCCCTGGTGCAAGGGTCCGCGATATCTCGGATTGAGTTCTTGGTATTCTCAGGAGGGAGGGTGAGCAGCCAGATGTCATGGTCCATGTAGGGACCAATGACGTGGATAGAAAGGAGAAGGAGGTCCTGCAAAGAAAGTTTAGGGAGTTAGGTGCAAAGTTGAAGGACAGGACCTCCAGGGTTGCAATGTCAGGATTGCTACCCATGCTACATGCTAGAAATAGGAAGATAAGCAGCTAAATATGTGGCTAAGGAGATGGTACAGGAGGGAGGGCTTCATGTTTCAGGGCAATTGGGCTTTGTTCCCGGGAAGGTGGGACCTGTTCCGATGGGACGGTTTGCACCTGAACTGGAGGGGGACTAACATCCTTGTGGGTAGATTTACTAGTGCTGCTCTGGGGGGTTTAAACTAGATTTGCAGTGGGAGGGGAACCACAGTGTTAGAGCAGATAGTGAGGTGGAGAAGGATAAAAGTCATGCGAGGACTGCAAGTATAGACAGAAATCAAAGATTTGTACATGTTAGAAATGTTCTCAGGTGCATCTATTTCACTGCAAGGAGTATTGTAGGTAAGGCAGATGAGTTTATGGAGTGGATTGGCACATGGGATTATGACATTATTGCTATTAGTGAGCCTTTTTTTGCAGGAGGGGCAGGACTGGCAGCTTAATGTTCCAGGGTTCCATTGTTTCAGACGTGATAGAGGGGGAGGGATGAAAGGGGGAGGAGTGGCATTACTAGTCAGGGAAAATATCACAGCTGTGTGTAGACAGGACAGCCCGGAGGGCTTATCTACAGAGGCCATACGAGTGGAACTGAGGAACAGGAAAGGTGTGACCACACTAATAGGGTTGTATTATAGACTGCCCAATAGTCATAGAGAATTGGAGGAGCAAATCTGTAGAGAGATAGCAGACTGATGTAAGAAACAGAAAGTTGTAATATTAGGGGATTTTAACTTTCCACATATTGAGTGGGACTCCCACACTGTGAAAGGGCTAGATGGCTTGGAGTTTGTCAAATGTGTTCAGGAAAGTTTTCTAAATCAATATATAGAGGTACCTACGGGAGAAGATGCAATACTTGAACTCCTATTAGGGAACCAGACAGGTCGGGTGACAGAAGTATGTGTAGGCAAACATTTTGGGTCCAGTAACCTTAATGCCATTAGCTTCAAGTTAATTATGGATAAGGATAGGTCTGGTCCTCAAGGTGAGATTCTAAATTGGAGAAGGGCCAATTTTGTGGAAATGAGAAAGGAGCTAGAAAGAGTGGATTGGGATAAGTTGTTTTCTGGCAAGGATGTGTTCAGTAAGTGTAAGGCCTTCAAAGGCGAAATTTTGAGAGTGCAGAGTTTGCATGTTCCTGCCAGGATTAAGGCAAAGTTAACAGTCATAGGGAACTTTGGTTTTCAAGGGATATTGGCGATCTGGTTAAGAAAAAGAGAGAGGTGCATAGCAGGTATAGGCAACAAGGAACAAATGAGGTACTTGAAGAGTATAGAAAATGTAAGAAAATACTAAAGAAGGAAATCAGGAAGGCAAAAAGAAGACATGAGGTTGCTTTGGCAGATAATGTGAAAGTAAACCCAAAGGGTTTCTACAAGTATATTAAGAGTAAAAGGATAGTAAGGGACAAAATTAGTTCCCTAGAAGATCAGGGTGGTCGTCTATGTGTGAAGTCTCGTCTTAAACAGTGTTTTTGCATCAGTATTTACTCAGGAAATGGGCATGGCGTATATGGAAGGAAAGGAAACAAGCAGTAGTGTCATGGAACATATAGAGGTTAAAGAGGAGGAGGTGCTTGCTGCCTTACAACAAATAAGGGTAGATAAATCCTGAGCCTGACATGATATTTCCTCAGACCTTGAGAGAGACTAGTGTAGAAGTTGCAGGGGCCCTGGCAGAAATATTTAAAATGTCCTTAGCCACGGGTGCAGTGCCAGAGGATTGGAGGGTAGCTCATGTTGTTCCGTTGTTTAAAAAAGGCTCCAAAAATAAACCAGGTAATTACAGGCCGGTGAGCCTTACATCAGTAGTAGGTAAATTATTGGGAGGTGCTCTGAGAGATCGGATATACAAGTATTTGGATAGCCAAGGGCTGATTAAGAATAGTCAGCATGGCTTTGTGCATGATAGATCGTGTTTAACAAATCTTGTAGAGTTTTTCGAGGAAGTTAGTAAGAAAGTAGATGAAGGAAAGACTGTGGATGTTGTCTACATGGACTTTAGCAAGGCCTTTGACAAGGTCCCACATGGGAGGTTAGTTCAGAAGGTTCAGACACTAGGTATCCATGGAGAGGAAACTGGCTGTGTTGGATAAGACAGGGAGTGGATGATTGCTTCTCAGACTGAAGGCCTGTGATTAGTGGTGTGCCTCAGGGATTTGTGCTGGGACCATTGTTGTTTGTTGTCTATATCAATGATCTAGATGATAATGTGGTAAATTGGATCAGCAACTTTGCTGATGACACTAAGATCAGAGGCATTGTGGACAGCAAGGAAGGCTTTCAAAACTTGCAGAGGGATCTGAACCAACTGGAAAAATGGGCCAGAAAATGGCAGATGGAATTTAATGCAGACAAGTGTGAGGTGTTGCATTTTGGAAGGACAAATCAAGGTAGGACATACTGTATATTCTGGAGTATAAGCCGAACCCCCATTTTCAAGGTTAAAAAAGTGACTTTTCCATGTAACCTTTGTATAAGCCGACCCCTTTTGTAGAGGTTTTTGATTTAAGGAGAAAAGATTACAAGATCTCACACGCCGGTACTCAGCTTTGCTGGATCCGAAACCAGGAAATTTTGTATACCAGTGCCTGCTAAGTAAACAGGCCTATGCATTGTAGAGCGTTATAAGCCAATTCTTAATAAATAAATCAAGGAGGGAAATTTTGGATTAGGTCTCCAATGGTAAAGAATCATCTGAAATGTAACCCCCGCGAAACCATTTAGCGCCCATTGTAATCTCGTTAAAACATAACACGGGGTGGCAGGATCAGTATGTCTACGCAGTATTGAGTTTGCAACCGTCATGTGCAAAAGATTAAAACGAATGCGATATGATGCTGGCTTCAAGCTGAAGGTTGTTGATTTTGCTAAAGGAACGAATAATTCTGCAGCTGCTAAGAGGTTTAGTGTAAACAAGAAACAAGTGACAGAGTGGAGAAAGGCAGAGGACAAGCTGAGGGAAATGCCAAAGACGAAATGTGCAAACTGTGGGAATACATGCCAGTGGCCAAAACTGGAAGAAAAAGTTTTAGCGTGGGTGAATCACCAGCGATCGTCTGGATACATTGTTACCAGAGAAATGATTCGAGTTCAAGCATTGAAATGGGCCGAAAAACACCATGAGGTCAGCGAAAGTTTCAAAGCTACGCAAAGTTGGTGCATCCGATTTATGAATAGATGTGATCTTGTGTTGAGACAAAAAACAATGATTGCTCAGAAAATTCCCGCAGTGCGTTGTTGGTCACGTTCAAGAATGCTGCTGTTGCTTGAAGTGGGTTAAAGAGGTGTGGCGTCGACATCCCGAAGGTTTCAGGAAGGAAAAGTCGCTACTTGTCTGGGATGTGTTCGAAGCAGTCTTGTCAGGTGAAACAAAAGCAGCATTGAAAGCTGAAAATACACACATTGCAGTCACCCCTGGTGGTTTAATCTCCATGCTCCAGCCACTAGATATGAGTTTAAACAAATCATTCAAAGAATTCATGCGACGACAGTGGAACGAATTTGACTCAAAAACAGCCAATAAATACAACCTGTCTTCCGTGTATTCGTTTTTCCAAAGTTGGCATCCTCTGTATAAGCCGACCCCCTAATTTTAGGACCAAAATTTCGGGCCAAATTCTCGGCTTATACACCGGCATTTACGGTAAACAGTAAATGGTAGGGCACAGAGGAGTGCGAAGGAACATCTGGGAGTTCAGATACATAATTCCCTGAAAGTGGCGTCACAGGTAGTTAGGGTTGTAAAGAAGGCTTTTGGCATCCTGGCATTTATAAATCAAAGTACTGAGTATAGGACTTGGGATGTTATGGTGAGGTTGTATAAGACAACGGTGAGGCCAAATTTGGAGTATTGTGTGCAGTTCTGGTCACCTAACTATAGGAATGATATCAGTAAGATTGAAAGAGTGCAGAGAAGATTTACTAGGATGTTGCTGGGTCTTCAGGAGTTGAGTTACAAAGAAAAACTATACAGGTTTGGACTTTATTCCTTGGAGCGTAGAAAAATGAGGGGGGATTTGATAGAGGTTTACAAAATTATGAGGGGTATAGACAGAGTAATTACTAGTAGGCGCTTTCCACTTAGATTAGGAGAGGCAAATATGAGAGGACATGGCTTTAAGGTGAAAGGGGAAAGGTTTAGGGGATCTTCTGCACTCAGAGAGTGGTGTGAGTGTGGAATGAGCTGCCATCTGATGTGGTAAATGTGGGCTCAGCCTTAAGTTTTAAGAATAAATTGGAAAGATACATGGATGGGAGAGGTCTGGAGGGTTATGGGCTGGGTGCAGGTCAATGGGACTAGTGGAATAAAGTTTTGGCACAGACTACAAGGGCCGAATGGCCTGTTTTCTGTGCTGCAGTGTTCTATGCTTCTAATATGTAGATAAGCCTACAAGAGGAGAAGCTGTACTTAATCTGGTATTGGGAAATGAACCTAGTCAGGTGTCAGGTCTCTCAGTGGGAGAGCATTTTGGAGATAGTGATCACAATTCTATCTCCTTTACCACAGCATTGGTGAGTGATAGGAACAGACAAGTTAGGGAAACGTTTAATTGGAGTAAGGGGAAATATGAAGCTATCAGGCATGAACTTGGAAGCATAAATTGGAAACAGATGTTCTCAGGGAAACGTATGGAAGAAATGTGGTAAATGTTCAGGGGATATTTGTGTGGGGCTCTGCATACGTACATTCCAATGAGACAGGGAAAGGATGGTGGGGTACAGGAACCATGGTGTACAAAGGCTATTGTAAATCTAGTCAAGAAGAAAAGAAGAGCTTATGAGAGGTTCAGAAAACTAGGTAATGATAGAGATGTAGAAGATTATAAGGCTAGCAGTAAGGGGCTTAAGAATCAAGTTAGGAGGACCAAAAGGGGTCATGAGATGGCCTTGGCGGACAGGATTAAGAAAAACCCCAAGGTGCTCTACAAGTATGTGAAGAGCAAGAGGATAAGACGTGAGAGAATAGGACCAATCAAGTGCAATAATGGAAAAGTGTCTATGCAACCAAAGGAGATAGCAGAGGTATCCTTAATTAGATATCCTTAAAAGTGTAATCCTTAATTATACCTTTGCCTACCTAAATGTTGATAGATATTGCCTCTCAGAATGCCCTCCAGTAAATTGCCCATCATGTGTCAGACTCACTGGCCTGTAATTCCCTGGCTTGTCTTTGCTCTTCTTCTTAAATATTGTTTCCTTAGTAATTAGCCTCCGTCCAGTCTTCCAGAACTCCACCTTTGGCTAAAGATGAAGCATATATCTCTATGACAATTTCCATAATTTCTACCCTAGCTTATCTCAAGGTCCAAGGATATATTCTGTCAGACCCTAACCCTAACTTAATGCAACTTAGTGTACTTTAAGGCCACCAATACTTCCTCCCTGGTAATTTGTACGTGGCCCAAGACATCATCTCTCATTTCTATACCATCCATTATTTTCTCCACAGTACAAATTGATGAGAAATAGAAAACATAGAAAACTTACAGCACAATACTGTACAGGCCCTTTGGCCCACAATGCTATGCCGAACATGTACTTACTTCAGAAATTACCTAGGGTTACCCATAGCCCTCTGCTTTTTCTAAACTCCATATACTTATCTAGGAGCCTCTTAAAAGACCCTATCGTTTCTGCCACCACCATGACCGCCAGCAGCCCATTCCACGCACTCACTACTCTCTCAGTAAAAAACTTACCTGACATCTCCTCTGTATCTACTTCCAAGCACCTTAAAACTATGCCCTGTCATGCTGGCCATTTCGACCCTGGGAAAAAACCTCTGACTATCCACACGATCAATGCCTCTCATTATCTTGTACACCTCTATCAGGTCACATCTCATCCTCCGTCACTCCAAGGAGAAAAGGCCAAACTCACTAAACCTATTCTCATAAGGCATGCTCCCCAACCCAGGCAACATCCTTGTAAATCTCCTCTGCACCCTTTGTATGGTTTCCACGTCCTTCCTGTAGTGAGGCGACCAGAACTGAGCACAGTACTCCAAGTAGGGTCTGATCAGGGTTCTATATAGCTGTAACATTACCTCTCTGCTCTTAAACTCAATCCCACAGTTGATGAAGGCCAATGCACCATATGCCTTCTTAACCAGAGTCAACAGGTCAAATATGATGGCAGAATATTGTATCAATGGTAAGACTCTTGGCAGTGTGGAGGATCAGAAAGATCTTGGGGTCCGAGTCCATAGGATGCTCAAAGCAGCTGTGCAGGTTGACTCTGTAGTTCAGAAGGCAAATGGTGTATTGGCCTTCATCAATAGTGGAATTGAATTTAGGAGCTGAGGTAATGTTGCTGCTATATAGGACCCTGGTCAGACCCCACTTGGAGTATTGTGATCAGTTCTGGTCGCCTCACTACAGGAAGGATGTGGAAACCATAGAAAGGGTGCAGGGGAGACTTACAAGGATGTTGCCTGGATTGGGAAGCATGCCTTATGAAAATAAGTTGAGTGAACTCCGCCTTTTCTCCTTGGAGCAACAGAGGATGAGAGATGACCTGATAGAGGTGTATAAGATGATGAGAGGCATTGATCGTGTGGATAGTCAGAGGCTTTTTCCCAGGGCTGAAATGGTTGCCACAAGAGGGCACAGGTTTAAGGTGATTGAGAGTAGTTACAGAGGAGATGTCAAGGGTAAGTTTTTTATAGAGTGGTGAGTGCATGGAATGGGCTGCCGGCAACGGTGGTGGAGGCGGATACGATAGGGTCTTTTAAGAGACTTTTGGATAGGTACATGGAGCTGAGAAAAATAGAGGGTCATGGCTAACCCTAGAAATTTCTAAGGTAGAGACATGTTCGGCACAACATAGTGGGCTGAAGGGCCTGTATTGTGCTGCAGGTTTTCTGTTTCTATGTTTCTAACCTGCATAGCAGCTTTGAGTGTCCTATGGACTCGGACCCCAAGATCCTTCAGATGCTCCACACTGCCAAGAGACTTACCATTAATTCTATATTCTGCCATCATTTTTGAGTTACCAAAATGAACCACCTCACACTTAACTGGGTTGAACTCCATCTGCCACTTCTCAGCCCAGTTTTGCATCTTATCAATGTCCCGCTGTAACCTCTGACAGACCTCTACACTATCCACAACACCCCCAACCTTTTTGTCATCTGCAAATTTACTAACTCATCCCTCCACTTCCTCATCCAGGTCATTTATTAAAATCACGAAGAGAAGGGGTCCCAGAACAGATCCTTGAGGCACACCACTGATCACCAACCTCCATGCAGAATATGACCACACTTTGCGTTCTCTGGGCAAGGCAATTCTGGATCCACAAAGCAAGGATCCCTTGGATCCCATGCTTCCTTACTTTCTCAATAAGCCTTGCACGGGGTACCTTATCAAATGCCTTGCTGAAAGCCATATACATTACATCTACTGCTCTACCTTCATCAACGTGTTTAGTCACATCCTCAAAAAATCAATCAGACTCATAAGGCACGACCTGTCTTTGACAAAACCATGCTGACTATTCGTAATCATATTAGGCCTCTCCAAATGTTTATAAATCCTGCCTCTCAGGATCGTCTCCATCAATTTACCAACCAGTGAAGTAAGACTCACTGGTCTATAATTTCCTGGGCTAGCCATACTCCCTTTCTTGAAAAAGGGAACAACGTCTGCACCCTCCAATCCTCTGGAACCTTACCTATCCCTGTTGGGGAAGCAAAGATCATTGCCAGAGGCTCAGCAATCTCCTCGCTCACCTCCCACAGTAGTCTGGGGTATATATCCCCTCAGATCCCTGTGACTTATCCAACTTGATGCTTAAAGCACCAGCACATCCTCTTTCTTAATGTCTATATGCTCAAGCTTTTCATTCCGCTGTAAGTCATCCCTACCATTGCCAAGGTGCTTTTCTGTAGTGAATACTGAAGCAAAGTATTCATTAAATACCTTTACTACCTCATCCGGTTCCATACACACTTTCCACTGCCACACTTGTTTGGTCCTATTCTCTCAAGTCTTCTCCTCTTGCTCTTCACATATTTGTAGAACACCTTGGGGCTTTCCTTAATCCTGCTCGCCAAAGCCTTCTCATGGCGACTTCTGGCTCTCCTGATTTCATTCTTAAGCTCTTTCCTGCTAGCCTTATAATTTTCTAGATCTCTTATCACTACCTAGTTTTTTTTAACCTTTTGTGAGCTTTTCTTTTCTTCTTGACTAGATTTTCAACAGTTTTTGTACACCATGGTCCCCGTACCCTACCATCCTTTCCCTGTCTCATTGGAATGTACCTATACAGAACACCACATAAGTATCCCCTGAACATTTGCCACATTTCTGCCATACATTTCCAGAGAACATCTGTTCCTAATTTATGCTTCCAAGATCCTGCCTGATAGCTTCATATTTCCCCTTACTCCAATTAAATGCTTTCCTAACTTGTCTGTTCCTATACCCCTCCAATACGATGGTAAAGGAGATAGAATTGTGATCACTATCTCCAAAATACTCTCCCAATGAGAGAGTGCTAGACCAGTGGGAACCTGGCAGTTCATTCCACACTCTCACAACCCTCTGAGTGAAGAAATCTCCCCTTATGTTCCCCTTAAACTTTTCACTTTTCAGCCTTAACCCATGACCCCTGGTTGTAGTCCCACCCAACCTCAGAGGGAAAAGCCTGCTTGCATTTACCCTATCTATACCTCTCATAATTTTGTACATGGAGTGTTTGATGGCTCTGAATCTGTATTCACTGGAGTTTAGAAGAATGAGGGGTGATCTCATTGAAACCTATTGAATATTAAAGAACTTAAGAGAGATCGGATATGGAGAAAATGTTTCCTACACTGGGAATGTCTAAAACCAGAGGGCACAGACTCAGAATAGAGGGAACAGAATTTAGAACAAGATAAGGAGGAATTTCTTTAGCTGGGGGTGGTCAATCTGTGGACTTTATTACCTCAGATGACCGTGGAGTCCAAGTCATTGGGTATGTTTAAAGCGGACGTTGAAAGGTTCTTGATTAGTAAGAGCATCAAAGGTTACAGGGAGAAGGGAGGAGAATGGGTTTCAGAGGGATAATAAATCAGCTACGATGAAATGGTGGTACAGACAGGATGGGCTGAACAGCCTAGATCTGCTCCTACATCTAATGGTTCTATTGTGTTTCTTTGTATTTACTGTGTATGCCTGCAAAAAATGAATCTCAGGGTTGTATATGGTGACATATATGTACTTTGATAATAAATTAACTTTGAACTTTATGTTACGAGTCCTGCAACAATGAATATAGAATTGAGTCAGGTTTTATAAACAACTAAACATTTATTAAACTCTGCTCAACAAAAATGAAAAGTAAACAAACAACTAACTTAACTGGAAGTTAACTGCTATAAGGCAATTCTGGAACAGTTCTTAAAGTGGTAAATGCAAAAACAGTCTTAAAGTGGTAAGTGCGAACACAGTCTTAAAAGTGGTAAGTATGAAAGTCCCAAGTGATTTATACAGTCAAATAGGAGAGACTTTCCTGAAGTAACAAATTCCTGATGATGATGACTGCTGATCCCAGCCGAAATATGCCTTGCCCAAAGGATTCACGGTGAGGGAAATAAAAACGGCTTAAAGTAACTGACCTTTTTCTTGGCGAGTGAACACTGCACACCCTTTCTGTTCTTATAGGCAGGGGTTATCTCAGATGCAGGTCACTATTTCCTGAACGAAGATTCAATAAGGTCAATTCTATATTAAACCGCCGAATGACACCAACTTTACTCGATCCATCGAGTTCCTGTACCTCGATAAAGTCTTCACTCTCCAATACTTGGACTTTAAAATTAAGTCAAAGATACATCAAACAAAACTGGCAGCGACTGGCGAAACTGCCGGCACAATGATTCTGTACCTAACAGTAGAAAGTAAAACTCCACTTTAAAACAAAATTGCGTCATGAGACAAATACACAGCATAACAGAGTAACTAACGAATTAAATAATGACTGAACTGCGTAACAACAGGGGTTTCCCATTATATACCTGTTGAGAACATGTTATCACGTGACCTCACACTGGCGGGAAAATTACATCACCCCACCATCACAAGACCATTACATCATGCTCACCAAATACTCAATTACATCATGGTCATAAGACAGTCACAAGATACCCACGGGGTATGTAACATTATGGTCATGTAGTCTAATATCCTGCCTAATGCCTCCATAATTGGCCCTGATTTTAACCTGTGGACCATTTTTTTTCAAGTGCTGAGGTGAAAGGGCTTAAGTGAACAGTGAGATATCAGAGACTGACAGAATCAACTGTTGTAATTGGGGACAGGAATGGTATTCATAGAGTCATAGAATAATGCAGCACAGAAACAAGCCCTTAAGGGCTATTGTTAGGGTGTATTCTTGAGTTAGGGTATATAGCAAATATTAATTTCAACAGGAACCAGTCTTCAAATTTGAATGTGGATTGCAGATTGAATTTAAAATGCACCTCAGAACATTGGACTTCTTGGAGCTGCAGACTGGGGTCGATTGCAAAACAGGAAACACCCCTCACCTGAGATGCCTGGTTATATATAGTGCAGCGAGAGAGACAGAGGTAGTTAACACTCACTTTGAGTGTGTTGCTGCGAACAGCTACATGTTTGAAATTTTGTGCAACTGAAAGGAAACATTATGAATGCATTGTAAATTGTTACCTTTGTTCCTTTATGTATAAAATGTAATGTAATATTGGGTCAGGAGGTCTCTTCTTCCAAGGGTGTCTCCAGTACGATGCCTGTTGTTGTCCAGAATAAAGACATATATTACCAGCTTCAGTGTCTCCTAGTAACTTCATTTACCATCACAACATTTGGGGGCTCTTCCGGGATATGTTTGTATCCCATTGTTTGGCCAGCGATCTCAGCAGTCTAAGTGGGTGAGTATTTTTTTAAGATTAGTACTCACACTTACATCTGTTCAGGTCAATGTCACAGGATCACGAAGTACCATGAACATGGAGGAGAACTGGTAGATATAATAGTGTGGAGTGTGTGTGCATGTTTATATAAGTCTAGACATTTTTGTGTAATTTGATGACAGAAGGTCACCATTTGCAAAAGGTGATTGCTGACCGTTCAGGATACCAGTGGGGTGTGTGTATACTTCTTTGGAGAACTATATACTAGCAGACTTATTTGCGAGTGTGTTTTATGTGTTTTAAGAATAAGCATGTAACCTTGGTGTAAGTTTTAAATGCAAAGGAATACAACAGGCATTATGAGTTCAGATCCACATAAGTGGAAGATAGCAGTGTATGTACTCTGTTGTTTTAAGTAGCTAATGTTTAATTTTTATCCACCATTTATATTTTCTATAGTGTGGAGATATTTGAGAGAGAGGTTATATCCAGAAATATCCATTGGGATGGTACCTTTTGAGGTCAGGCAACTTCAGATTGAGAACCCTGACCAGTCACTGACCTTGATTACAACAATTCATAAGCTCTTCATCCTGGGGAGAAGCAGAACATTTTGTCAGAGCTGCCCTCACTTAAAGTTGCCTGTGGGAACGCAAAATTCTAGCGCAAGCTCAAGGAAATGATTGAAGTTCACCAGATGCACCCTAAAGATATACATGTGTTGGTGAAAGCGAAGTACCCAAGGAATATGTGGGACAGTATGGCCCAGGAAGTGCAGATGGTACATGGACAACTACCCAGAGTGCCAACAATGAAGAGAGGTATTGCTTCTTTAAAAGGGAAGAGAAGCAGCAACTGTGGGGGGGTGGGGGGTGTTAAGAGTAACTGGGGAACAATAAGTCAGTGGTTCACAGAGCTGATGAGACTGTCATCAATTATGCAGAACGTTAATAACAATTCTATGAGTATTCAGGATTAGGTAATCCAGGGAGAAATTACCCAGTCTTCTTGAAAATGCTTAAAGAAGGCCTGAGCTCAGCCTACCAGGAAGTTTTAGATTTGGGGATAGCAATGGGATCAACCACTGAAAGTGTCTCCAGTATTGATGCCTGCTTGTTGTCCGGAATGAAGACTTCTACATCACCAGTTTCAATATCTCCCGGTGACTTTGTTCATAGTTACAACATCTATGACAACCAATATGCCCATCTTAGCTAGTCTCTTTAACCTACATTTGACCCAGATCTCTCTAAATCTTCCCTATGTACCTATCCAAGCATCTTTCAAATGCTGTCATTATTCTTTCCTCAACCACTCCTCTGGAAAGCTCATTCTATATGTGCACCACCCTCTACACGAAGAAGTTGCCTCTGAGGTTCCTATTAAATCTTTCCCCACTCATCTTGAACCTTTGTTCTGTCTAAAACCCCTACACTTAATGCTCTGACTGATGAAGACCAGCATGCCAAACACCTTCTTTACTAAACTAGGTTGACAGACCAGTATTTGGTCCTTGAGACTTGGGACAATAGCAGAGCCAGAAGGCAGGCTGGCGGCAGTGCAAAATCACAGTAAGGAGGTCCAAAGCTTGGCTTACCAATTAGATAATATTGTTCCAGAAGAGACCAAGAACTGACACTCCCACAAGGTGGTTCACTCCCCATGTAATATTTCCAAAGGATTGCTATATGTAAAAAAAAGCATAATCATGTCCATACTGGTATGTAACTTACATTGGGGATGAGGTAAAGTAAGTAGACTAATGGGATTTACCTGGAAAAGGCAGTTTGACAGAATTCATAATTTTCAATCTCATAATTGTAAAATATGTAAGTATTATGAAATGAAATATACTCAGTGCCTCCTGTATCTAATAAAATAGCCAATGAATGTATGTTCATAGTTTTGCTGTATCCATCCACATTAAGGTTTGACATGTTGTACACTGAGTGATGCTCTTCTGTACACACCAATGATGTAGCACATGATTATTGGGAGTTATTGTCAACTTTCTGTAAGTTTAAACCAGTCTGGTCATTCTCCTCTGACTTCCCTCATTAAGAGGGTGTTTTTGTTCTGCTGCTCGTTTGATGTTTATTTTCTCACACCATTCTCTGTAAACTCAAGAGGCTGATGCGCATGAAAATCCCAGGAGATCAGCAGTTTCTGAGATACTCAAACCACCCTATCTGACACTAACAATCATTCCATGGTCAAAGTCACAAAGATCACATTTCTTCCCCATTCTGATGTTTGGTTTGAATTAGATACTTACATTATTGAGCAGGTGTACCTAATAAAGTTGTCACTAAGTATATATATTATGTAATTAAATTTCTCCACCTATGTGAGTACTAAATAACTCATAAACACAAGAAATTCTGCAGATGCTAGAAATCCACAGCGACACATACAAATTGCTGGAGGAACTCAGCAGATCAGGCAGCATTTATGGAAATGACTAAACAGTTGACATTTCGGGCTGAGACCCTTCTTCAGGACTCAGCTATTTAAATTGTTGCTGAAACTAAATATAAAGTTTTGAAATCCAATAACAGACAAGACAAAATCTGCAGATGCTGAAAATCCAAGCAACACACCAAAATGCTGGAACCCAGCAGGCCAGGCAGCATCTATAGAAAAGAGTACAGTTGATGTTTCAGGCCGAGACCCCTCAGCATACATAAAATTATGAATGCTGTAAATGCAACACTAACTTTTCAAAATAAATGTATGCTGCAATAAGTAGAAACTTTTTAATGCAAGTCAGTATCAGAAACCTGATATCAGAATGTATACATTCAACTGGAAGTGCTTTAGAGAAGATACCTGTTTATAACTAATGGTACTTACATCTTGACGTTCTACTCCT
Organism: Hemitrygon akajei; assembly: GCF_048418815.1. Classification (NCBI taxonomy): domain Eukaryota; kingdom Metazoa; phylum Chordata; class Chondrichthyes; order Myliobatiformes; family Dasyatidae; genus Hemitrygon; species Hemitrygon akajei. Next base: position 108,770,496 of record NC_133124.1, on the reverse strand, counting down.
TTCTCGTAGTATTCTGTTTCCATCTCCAAATACTCAATAATCTTTCTATTAATAACTGGTGCATTGACACCTTTTACGTAATCCACAATCTTACCAGCCTAATAAAGAAGAAAATTTCACAGAACTCTTAGTGCAGATGGAAACTATTTAGCTTTTCATGCCTGCACCAGCTCTACGTAAGAACATTGCAGCCAGTTCCACTCTCTCCCCTTAACATAGCCTTGCAAATTCTTTCCTCTCAGATACCTAGCTGCCAAATACTACAACTGAATCTTCATTTACTACCATTCTTGTGTATTCCAGTTGACTTATTTGTTGTGTAAGATTTTTTTATATTACTCTTTTCCAAGATCCAAGATGGCGGTGCGATGCGGCTTGCAGTGGCCACTCCGGAGCTGATTATCTGTTGTTTGTGAAGTGGGGTGCTGTGCACAATCATAATCGATTGAAAATGGATGTGGGAGCATGGAGGAACATCGGGAAATCTCCAGGAAGACCCTCTTCATTGCTGCTGCTGCTGTGAGGTCCGGGTCTCTGCTGGGAAGAACAGGCCCCCAGTCTTCCGGGTCGCGTTGCCGATGGCCGTTGGCGGGGCCATCTTAATATGCTCGGCAGAGGATGGTACTCAGAGAAGCTGTGCCGAAGGGGATGGTCGTCGGCTTGGAGGTTTGATGGACTCGGAGTCCGCTGCGGTCAGGTCGCTTTCGGTGTGTGCTGCGTCTGTGAGGCTGGGTTCAACAGAGCTTTCATTGTGTGCTGTGTCTGGGAGGCCGAGTCGGGCGGCGCCGTGGAAGTCCATAGCGGGGGTACTCCCTTCCGCCACCAGTGTGGGATGGCGAGTCTGTCGGGACCCTGGGGACTTGTGGAAACTGTGTGGTGATTTCTTTTGAACTTATAGTCTTTTAACATCTTTGGACTATTTTTACTGTGCCCATGGTCTGTTTTTTTTTAATCAATTATGCTATTGTTTGCACTGTTGTAACTATATGTTGTAACTATGTGGTTTTGTGCAGGTCTTGTAGCTTTAGTTTTTGGTCTTGTTTTGTCTGGTGGAATTGGAGCTCCTTTCCGGGGAATGTGCTAAGACGGTAGCACAATATTAATTCACAGCAGCCTCTCCGGACTCTGGATTGGGGATTGCCAAACGTTATGTGGATTTTCTGGTGTAGTCTGTTTTGTCATATGCTTTTGTGATATCATTCTGGGGGAACGTTGTCTCATTTTTTAACTGCATTGCATTTGTGGTTTCTAAATGACAAATAAACTGAATCTGAATCTGAATCTTTTAACCTATTATTTTCAATGTTTGTCTGTCCTTGATCCTTTTACTGATAGGAACAGTTTTTCTTTCTCTGTCCTATTTATACCATTTATATTTTAAATATCCTTTCAGATCCCCTTGCATGTTCCACTGTGCCAAGGAGAACAATTCTATTGTTCTATTCTAGTCTACTGACATAACTTAAGTCTCTCATCCTTTGAAGCTCTAGAGGAAATTTCCTCTCTACCTTCTTTAGAACCATCTAATATTTCCTAAATAGAGCACCCATAGTTAGACACAATATTCCATTTATGGCTGAAACTGTGCTTTATAAACATTCATTTTGTCTTCCTCATTAAAAATTTCATATGTCTATAATTGTTTTCAGTAAACATTAATATCTTTACTCACCACAATAAACAAGAAGGCAGGTTCACATTTTCCATCAAATCCCTGGAGTAATGGAATGAGGCTAGCTTGAACCTTGGAAGTAAAATTGTAACTATTAATTTCTGCTTTGAATGGAGCATTTTCCAGAATTATTTTCATACTTTACAAATACTTACTGTGTGAAAATGTAACAGCTCTTCCCCAAATTCCATTTTCAATCTCCTGAACATACTTAAGATTGCTTTACATGGTCCACACCAGCCTTGATGAACATCCACTACTGGAATATTGTATAGTAGATTCAGCTATTAATTTACATAACTACATACGTACTCATTTATTAAGAAAGTGACAATATTAAGATATACAGTGAAATGAAGATGAATTATCTTTATAACGTATTGTAAACTATTAAGTCTATTTAATCTATAATCTTTTCTACCCTCTTCAAAAGGCGGTACCTCAAGAAGGTACCTCAAGGAGGTGGTATCCATCACTAAAGGTCTTAACCAAATGGGCATACCCTCTTCTCATTAAACCATAAGATATAGGAGCAGAATTAGGCCATTTGGCTCTTCGAATCTGCTCTGCCATTTCATCATGGCTGATCCAATTTTCGTCTCAGCCCCAATCTCTTGCTTTCTCCACATATCCCTTCGTGCCCTGACCAATCAAGAATCTATCAAACTCTGCCTTAAATATACATAAAGACTTGGCCTGGTGCCAGGCTCTGGGATATCTCCGATTGAGTCCTCAGTGGGAGGGTGAGCAGCCAGAAGTTGTGGTCCGTGAAGGTAGCAATGATATGGGTAGGATGAGTGACAAGATTCTGCATAGGGATTTGAGGGAGTTAGGTGCTAACTTAAAGGGAAGGACCTCCAGGGTTGTGATCTCAGGATTGCTACCCAGGCCTTGATCTAGTAAGGCGAGAACTAGGAAGATTATACAATTTAATATGTGACTAAGGAGTTGGTCTCTCTTCCAAGGAAGGTCAGATGTGTACGGAAGGGTCGGTTTGCACCTGAACTGGAGGGGACCTAACTTTACTTGGAGGCATATGATAAAATAGGCTGTAGTCAGCATGGTTTCCTCAAGGGAAAATCTTGCCTGACAAATCTGTTGGAATTCTTTGAAGATGTAACAAGCAGGATAGACAAAGGAGAATCAATTGATGTTGTGTACTTGGATTTTCAGAAGGCCTTTGACAAGGTGCCACACATGAGGCTGCTTAACAAGCTACAAGTCCATGGTATTACAGGAAAGATTCTACAATGGATAAAGCAGTAGCTGATTGGCAGGATGCAAGAGTAGGGATAAAGGGAGACTTTCCTGACTGGCTGCTGGTGACTAGTGGTGTTCCACAGGGGCCTGTGTTGGGACCGATAATTATTAGGTTATATGTCAATGATTTGGATGATGGAATTGATGGCTTTGTTGCAAAGTTTGCGGACAATATGAAGGTAAGTGGCGGGGCAGTTAGTTTTGAGGAAGTAGAGAGGTTACAGTAGAACTTAGATTAAGATAAATTAAAAGTTCTGCTGATGTCAAGGGAAGTTATTCTCATTCCAACTCTGGAATTCAACTCGTAAGCCCATTTTTAGACCAAAGCTGGAGACAAGAGATCATATTTATGGTAAGTCCTATTTGTAGCACTGTCAGTGACACCTCTCATAATTTTGCAAATCACTTTGCACACAATTGAGAGGAGACTGATTGGGCAGCAATTAGTCAGCTAAGATTTGCCCTGTCATTCTTGTGAACAGGTATTGCCTCTACATTTTTCCATATTGTTGGTTAGGTGTAACTGAGATAATCATGCTGGAACAGCTTTGTTCAATTAATTATAGAGTGGAGGTTACTGCTGGGTTAAGATATTGGTTGGCATGGATGAGTTGGGCTGAAGGGCCTACTTCCATGCTGTAGAAATCTAGGAATCTAACTGTTGTGTTTCTGGTATAGTCCCTCATCAATGAGATCAGGTGTAAAAGCCAGTGAAATCCCTGCTAACATGTGATGAGACTGGTAAATGTATGCCCAAACTATGGAAGACTCTGCATAGAGACACAGATGTAAGTCTTAGTTTTGTACATTTATGCTAATAGAGTTACATCATCATACACACTAGAGGTAAAATGTTATTTCCATAATGATATGAAGAAAATCATTTTTGTGTGGTAAACTGTTAGCATCTGGAATGCCAGTGAGAATTCAAAAGGAAAATGAAAAAGTGATCAAACCTGATAAGCCTTTTGCTTCAAACATTTCATCCCATTCTGCTTCATTGTGTATTGGAATCTGGCAGAGAAAAATACCAATGTTTAACATTTATCAAGATTTCAAATTATCATTTAAATTAAAAGAATCTGTTCATACCTCAATTTGAATCTCCTTTTTCCTTCCGGCCATCGCAACTAAGAAAAAAATCTAAAACAATTATGTTACTGGGTAATTATCAAATTTGGAAATCATAGGGGTTGAGGTAGAATATCAGTCATAATGTTAATGAATGGTAGACCTCCTCTCCTAGATCTTATTTTCTTATTGTTTCAAAACGTCATTAAAACTCACTATTCTTCTGAGCTTTAATTTTTTTCTATTTTTTATGATCTTGAAATAAATCATTAATCTGTCTGTGGTAATGATTAGGAAGGAACATTGAACAAGTTAGAGTTGCAAGTTCTGTTTTGAGTGTAGAGAGACTATGTGTCATATTGTGGTGGGGATAGAACTTGCTATTATGAAGTCAAAGTTGAGTTTATTATTAAATGCACAAGAATATGTATGCATAGGTGCAATGAAAACCTTTCTTGCAGCAGCATTACAAGTATATAGCATTATAGAAGCAGCATTCACAAGCAAAACTTAATTAAGTTTTTAAAATATAAATTATACACATTTTTACAAGAAAGAACACAGCTGAAAACAGGTCCATTTTAATACAAAGTGATCAAAGTTGTCATGGTGTTGCTAAACTGCAGTGATTAGATTCTTTTTGGTTGGTTCAAGAACCAAATGGTTAAGGGAAGTAGTTGTTCTTGAACTTGGTGGTTTGGGACCTCAAGCTTCTGTACCACTTACCTGATTGTAGCAGTGAAAAGATGGTGGGAATCTTTGATTATAGATGTTGCCTTCTTGAGGCAGTGCTTCCTGTAGATACTGCCAATAGACAATAGGTGCAGGAGAAGGCCATTCGGCCCTTCGAGCCAGCACCACCATTCAATGTGATCATGACTGATCATCCACAATCAGTACCCCGTTCCTGCCTTCTCCCCATATCCCTTGACTCCGCTATCTTTAAGAGCTCTATCTAACTCTTTCTTGAAAGCATCTAGAGAATTGGCCTCCACTGCCTTCTGCATTCCACAGATCCACCACTCTCTGGGTGAAAAAGTTTTTCCGCATCTCTGTTCTAAATGGCCTACCCCTTATTCTTAAACTGTGGCCTATGGTTCTGGACTCCCCCAACATCGGGAACATGTTTCCTGCCTCTAGTGTGTCCAATCCTTTAATAATCTTATATGTTTCAATCAGATCCCCTCTTATCCTTCTAAATTCCAGTGTATACAAGCCCAGTCGCTCCAACCTTTCAAAATATGACAGTCCTGCCATCCCGGAAATTAACCTCGTGAACCTACGCTGCACTCCCTCAATAGCAAGAATGTCCTTCCTCAAATTTGGAGACCAAAACTGAACACAATACTCCAGGTGTGGTCTCACCAGATCCCTGTACAACTGCAGAAAGACCTCTTTGCTCCTATATTCAACTCCCCTTGTTAAGAAGGCCAACATGCCATTAGCTTTCTTCACTGCCTGCTGTACCTGCATGCTTACTTTCAGTGACTGATGTACAAGACCACCTAGATCTCGTTGTACTTCCCCTTTTCCTAACTTGACACCATTCAGATAGGGAAAAAGATGTGCTCATGATGTATTGATTACCGTCTGCAGCTTCTTACGTTCCTGTGCATTTGAATTGCCATACCAGACCATGATGCAACTAGTCATGAAATTTTCAACTGTACATCTGCAGAGGTTTGTGTTGACAAGCCAATAGTAACACATATGAAATGCCAAATAAACTCAGCAGGTCAGACAGCATTGATGAAGAGGAATAAACAGTCAACGTTTCGGGTTGAGACCCTTCATAAGGACCTGATGAAGGGTCTCGGTCCGAGTTGTTGACTACTAATATCTTTCCATAGATGCAGTTTGATCTGCTGAGTTCCTCCAGCATTTTGTATGTGCTACTCTACATTTCCAGCATTTGCAGAATCTCTTGTGTTGTTGACAAGCTGAACCTCTTTAACCTTCTAAGAATATTTGATTTCTTATAAATTGTATCTACTGTATGTGCTTTGTAAATTCTGGTAGTCAATAATATTTGGGCATACTGCATCAGGTTTCTTCTGTGGAAAAGTGAAAGGAAAGGGAAAAATTACCTACTGTTGAATATTTTGGTGGTATTCAATCCTGCTTGGGAACATTTCAGAATCAGAATCAAAATCAGAATCAGGTTTATTATCACCAGCATGTGACGTGAAATTTGTTAACTTAGCAGCAGCAGTTCAATGCAATACATAACCTAACAGAGAAAAAAATAATAAATAACATTTAAAAATAATAATAATAATAAACAAGTAAATCAATTACATATATTGAATAGATTTAAATAATATGCAAAAACAGCAATACTGTATATTTAAAAAAGTGAGGTCGTGTTCAAAGATTCAATGACCATTTAGGAATCAGATGGCAGGGAAGAAGCTGCTCCTTTGTTGCTGAGTGTGTGCCTTCAGGCTTCTGTACCTCCTACCTGATGGTAACAGTAAGAAAAGGGCATACCCTGGGTGCTGGAGGTCCTTAATAATGGACACTGCCTTTCTGAGACACTGCTCCCTAAAGATGTCCTGGGTACTTTGTAGGCTAGTACCCAAGATGGAGCTGACTAGATTTACAACCTTCTGCAGCTTCTTTTGGTCCTGTGCAGCAGCCCCTCCATACCAGACAGTGATGTAGCCTGTCAGAATGCTCTCCACAGTACAACTATAGAAGTTTTTGAGTGTATTTGTTGACTCCTAATAAGATATAGCTGCTGTCTTACCTTCTTTATAACTACATCAATATGTTGGGACTAGGTTAGATCCTCAGAGATCTTGACACTTAGGAACTTGAAGCTGCTCACTCTCTCCACTTCTGATCCCTCTATGAGGACTGGTATGTGTTCCTTCATCTTACCCTTCCTGAAGTCCACAATCAGCTCTTTCGTCTTACTGACGTCAAGTGCCAGGTTGTTGCTGTGGCATCACTCCAGAAGTTGGCATATCTCACTCCTATACACCCTCTCGTCACCAACTGGGTTTCTACCAACAATGGTTGTATTGTCAGCAAATTTATAGACGGTATTTGAGCTATGCCTAGCCACACAGTCATGTGTATATAGAGAGTAGAACAGTGGGCTAAGCACCCACTCCTGAGGTGTGCCAGTGTTGATCATTAGTGAGGAGGACATGTTATCACCAATCAGCACAGATTGTAGTCTTCTGGCTAGGAAGTTGAGGATCCAATTGCAGAGGAAGGTACAGAGGCCCAGGTTCTGCAACTTCTCTATCAGGAGTTTGGAAAGCCATTGAGATTACATCTGCTGTTGACCTATTGTAGCGATAGGCAAATTGCTTGACACTATTGCAGCTTTGGGGCATTTCGGAGCTTGGAGTTAAATTCTGGTGCTATTCTGTGAGGAGTCTCTGTACATCCCCCCCCCCCCCCAATGGAATTTGCAGATTTTCTCCAGGTTCTTCAATTTCCTCTCACAGTCTGAAGACATACCGTATTAATTGGTCATTGAAAATTGTCCCGTTCTGTCCAATTGAACAAGTAGCAACTCTCCCTGCATTGGCCCAAATACCCCAGAATTCTTAATCCCCCTCCTGCAACTACTCTTCAACCACTCAATTATTTATACTGTTCTCATATTTCTTCAAGAACTGGCAGATAGCATGGGGAGTAAGCTGATTATCACTCTAAAAATCCTGCTTCATTCACTGTTTCATAATTCCTTAGAACCTGACTGCTGGACATCATTTCTCTCCCTGTCATTAGACCATAAGACCATGAGAGAAACAGAATTAGGATTTTTGCCTCATCGAGTTTGCTCCGCCATTTCATCATGACTGATTTATTTCCTTCTCAGCCCCAATATCCTGCCTTCTCTCTGTATGCTCCAACTGATCAAGAATCTATTAACCTCTGCCTTAAATGTACCCAATGACTTGGCCTCCACGGTTACCTATGGCAATGAATTCTACAGATTCACCACTCTCTGGCTAAAGAAATACCTGTTAGTAGTAATATGGACCATAACCTCTGGTTACACACCATCCTTTTCTGACTTTCTGCAGTTGCTCAATGGCATACTTAATCCTGGAACAGGGGGAAATACACCATTCTGAAATGCTTGTCTGTTTCCCCATGATGGGATCCCTTATAATTTTTGCTCTCTTGGTATTTCTCTTCTCTCTCTCTCTGTACAGCATTGGCTCAGACTATGGTTAGAAGGCAAGATGCCCTTCGGAGTCTCCTGAACTACTTGCCAGCTCTTTTTTTTTTGTTAGTCACCTATTTCCTGAATTTTCTCAAACTATGAGATGACAACCTTCTGAAAGATGTTATCCACAGCTTCATAGATACACTAGATCACAGTGAGGTTAAGTCAATATCCATAGAACAAGTCACTAACAAATGTTGTCTGGTTCAGTACTAGTTCTATGATATTGAGATTGAACCAACATTTGCTGTTGTTGTTTGCAACGTTGTGCCAGTATCTGTGATATGACATTCCTGCTATATGATACTGTTGGGTCATTGCTTGCAGATTACTATTGTGCCAACAATTATATGTGTTGCACGATGAGTGAGTCAACAAGGCATTGTATCAGGTAATATCAATTGTATAAATTCTATCAGATTTAATAATTGCTGAATCATATAGCATCTATATTACAGATTAATGTCCCGTAGCTGAATTCGGGTGTGGTACCACTTGTGTTGAAAGGATATTCGTTGAAGATCACTGTCGGTGATATTTTGTGTGTGTGCAGTGGAACAACTTTGGAGATAAAACCTACTGCTATTGTTATTTTTTATTGCTGTCATGGAATCTGTGGAATATCAACGTAATTGCCTTCTCACAACATTCGCCTTTGGATTACAAACGTGTCGCATTAATTAACCTGTGCATGTGAACTGAACTTTCCTTACCACACCATCGTAAGACTGAATCACTTACCACCTAAACTTGAAGAAGTTTTGGGGATTTATATATTTACACCAATATATGCATAACACTGTTAACCTTGGATTATCTGGTTCTAACTTTACTGTTATTGATAGTTACTAATAAAACAGTGTTTGTTAACTGCAGAACCAGACCCCAGGTGTGTTAAATTGCTGCTGATACTTTTACAGATTGCCTGTACGTGTCAGCATTATCTCAATAATTTTAAAAAAATTTATCACTAAACTTTGTGGTAGTTGTATGACATTCTATTGGACCAGCACCTAGTGCATAATATGATTATACCAATAGTCAGTGTGTTGCGCCAATATGATGTTGAATGAAGACCTGCTCAATGATACTGTCTAGGTCAATTCCGACTGCACGAGGGAATTCAATGCTTGTTGTATGGTATCGTGTCAGAATTAGTATTGATTATGTAATACTGTGTAGATTAATAGTTGCTATAAAAAGTCACTAACCAATGTTGTCTGGTTCAATACTAGTTTTATTATACTGTGCCAGGTCAATACTGCATGAAAATAAGAAACAGAACTAGAGATAGACTAATCAACCTCAAAGATTCTCCACCCTCTATGCCCTGAGAGACAATTCTTTAATTGGACATTGTGGCCCTTAGCTGTAGACAGCATTAAGTGAGGTATCATATTTGTATTTACCCTCTCAAGCCCCTTATGAATTTCTCATTCTTTTAAGCTAAAGAAAGTACAGGCTGAATCTGATTAACCTTCCCTCATATGACATACTTGCCATCCCAGGAATCAGTCTGGTGAAATTTCGCTCCACTCCTTCTAACATAACGATACTCATCCTGAGGTAGTCATGTCAGATCTGCATAGAATTTTCCAGATGTGGTTTCACCAGAGCTCTATATTATATCGTAGTGGTTAACTCTATTTTTGTATTCAAAACCCCTTGCAATAAAGATCAGTATATTATTTGTCCCTATAATTGTTCACTGTACTTCCTAATAACTTTATAGTAATTTGTGTACAAGAACACTCATGCCTCTGAATGCCAACACTTTCAATCTTGTCTTTTAAAGTATGCTATCTGCGCCCGTCACTCGATTCAGTTCAAGGTAGTGCACAGGGCACATATGTCAAAAGATAAACTAGCGCATCTTTTTTCTAATATAAATCCCAACTGTGATAGATGTAATGCTGAGGTGGCTACCCTAACTCACATGTTTTGGTCTTGTATAAAGTTAAATAATTTTTGGAGAGGTGTTTTTAGAATGTTATCCAGTCATAGGTTTGCACCTACAACCTAATTCACTTACGGCAATCTTTGGTATCACTCCGAAGGAAGCATGAAATGTTCCTGCTTCCGCTCAACGTATTATAGCCTTTTCAACTTTATTGGCTAGGAGAGCTATTTTGTTGTATTGGAAAGATTCTAATCCACCTACTTCTTGTTTTGGCTCTCCTCCATTATGTCGTGTTTAAGTTTGGAGAAAATCAGAAGTTGGACGTTTGATACATCTTTTAAATTTGAGCAAACCTGGCAACCTTTCATTCAATATTTTCATATGATTTAAATTTTCTATTTTTTACTTTTTTAGATAATCTTTTTTCTTCTTCTCTGTGATGTTTCAGATTTGACCAGGAGGTTTTTTTCCCTTTTCTTGTAATTATATCCTCAAATGGACTGCCCAGTCTTCTTTTTTTTGTTTTAGGTTAGGTTAGTGGGGTTTTTTTCTTCTCAACAGTAAAAATTTTGAGTTTTTTTAAAAGAATTGTTAAGAGGAGCTGTGGTTCCTATTATATATGAGCTCAATACAGTACTATATTATACATGATTTTGACAGTGTATATTCCTTTCTTTGTACTTTTATTGAAATAAGTATTTGATATAACTTCTCTTCCGATTTGTATTTATTCTTATATTTTAAATCAATAAAAAAGATTGAAAATGAAAATAAAATATGCTGAATCTTCCTATTTTCTCTACCTCTCATGTTTCCACCTCATATTCCATCTGCCAGACCCTGTCTATTTGCTTATCTTGTCTAGAAGTTGGGACATATCACAAAATGTTCTAACCAACTGCACTGGTTGAAAGTACTCTGACTGGTTGCATCACAGGCTGGTATAGCAGTTTCAGCACACAGGAACGCAAGAGGCCGCAGAAAGTTATGGACACAGCATTGTCGAACACAGGCACACCCCTCCTCACCATTGACAGTATCTACGGGAAGCATTTAACTCAAGGAGGTGACATTTTTGCACTAAGGTCCTGATTTTCCAGTCTATTTCAATTGGTCTATAACAGTGGTATCATTTTGTGCGCGCTAAACCCATTCACATACATCCATATCTACTGTACAAAACTCTGTCACATCAATAGTAATGTGTTTGTTATAGTGCGTCATGGTCTCTACATAATGCTGCTGCAAACTATTGTGTGGATTCGTACCTGCTTGCAATATAATGTTTCCTAGGCTAATAAGTGCTATAGGGCGTGATCTGGGTTATACTTGCAGTGCGATGTCGAGGTCTCCTTTGGACAGCGAGGAAAGATCCGTTAGCGCCCGGCTCATGCCGAGCGGTTGAGCCACGCGCGAGCGGGAGGCGGCGCGGCGCGGCGCGGCGCGGGAGGGCGCACGCGCAGGGCGGCGGACTGCATCGTGGGGCAGGATTGCGAGGTAGTGTTTATGCTTGGAGTAGGGTGGGAAAGCAAATTTAACAGTAGAAAAGAAAGTGCAGGTAAACAATCGTGATAAAAGATTAACTGTATTTTGTACATTAAAACATGCAGCGAAAAGCGTCGTTTGTTTAAAAGACCAGCAGGGGGCAGCCCGCAACTGTTGCCATGTTTCTGGCGACAATACAGCGTGCCCGCAATAAGGTGCAAGATCATAACACGGTAGATTGAGGTCGAGCCAATCTTGTAGTACCATGGAACCATTTGATGGTCTTATAAAGCCGTCCTGGAGCTTGGTGATATGTATTTTATGGCTTTTGTGCCTTCTGCCCAATAGAAGTGGGGAGAAGAGAGAATGATCAGGGTGGTTGAGGTTCTTGATTATTGATGCACCATCAATAACTCACTCTGAGACATAAGAAGCGAGGTATCGGCTTTTATTGACTGGAAGAATGAACAACACTACATCCTGGAGAATGAGGCTGGGCATCAGGCCTCAATCGCCTTTATACAGGGGTCTGTGGGAGGAGCCACAGGAGCAGTCCAGACAGGTATATGTAGTTCACCACAATTATATTACCTGTTTTATTGAGGAAGCAAGAAGTATAGACAGCAGTCTATAGAGACCAGTTTTTGTGATGTGGCTGAACTGCATCCACAGTTCCCTGCAATTTCTTATCATTTCTTGTCATGAGTTAATATACCAAAGCATTATGCATCAATAAAAATTGGTAAGAGTCAATGGGGGCACGCCAAATTTCTTTCACCATCTGAGAAAGTCAGGATGTGGTGAGGGATAATGGGCAGAAGCTACAGTGCCTATAAAAAATATTCCCCTCCCCTTAGAAGTTTTCATATTTTATTGTTTTATAATATTGAATCACAGTGGATTTAATTTGGCTTTTTTGGAACTGATCAACAGAAAAGACTCTTTCCTGTCAAAGTGAAAATGGATCTCTATAAAGTGATCTAAATTAATTACAAATATAAAACACACAATTGATTGCATAAGTACTCACCCCCTTTAACATGGTACACTAAATCATTGCTAGTGAAGCCAGTTGGTTCTAGAAGTCACATAGTTAAGGTATCCTAGCTATATATAAACGTATGCAGTCAAGGTTTTTCCAATTGTGACTGGAAAAAAGTAGTCAGTGTCTCGGCCCGTAACATAGACTGTACTTTTTTCCATAGATGCTGCCTGGCCTGCTGAGTTCCTCCAGCATTTTGTGTATGTTGCTTGGATTTCCAGCATCTGCAGATTTTCTCTTGTTCGAATTCTTAGAGGCAGGATTTGCAAGCATTTGAAACATAGTCTGATTAGGGACAGTCCATGTGACTTGGGAGGACTTGTCATATGAGCAGCCTCGTTGATTTTTTTGTGGAAGTAATGAAATATATCGATAAAGGCAAGCAGTGGATGCGGTGTATATGGATTTTAGAAACCATTTGACAAGTTCACATGGTAGACTCATTCAGAATTTCAGAGTTGGAGGTTTGTCTGGGTGTGTAAGTGAGTTAGTGGGTGTGAGAGATGGGAAAGGGGCTTGATTTGCTGCTGTTGCTTGTATCGTTCTGTGGAATGCTGTGGGCATACTATATTGATGCTGGAGTGTGTAGTGACACTTACAGGCTGCCCCCAGCACATCACTGGGTGTGCTGGTTGTTAACACAAACAAAACTTTTCTTTGTATGTTTCGCTGTACATGAGATAAATAAATCTGAATCTATTGAAAGAACAAATTTAACCAAATGGATGATTTTTATAACACCTACCGTATCATGGGATGTCTTGCTTTTTTTCTTTGGAGCTCTCAGACAAAGTTTAATACTGTGCACAACACAAGATACTGGGATGTTGGTCCAATAGGGTTGAAACAGTAAATTAAAGGAGGAGGATAATGAAGGATTTAAGGAGGGGTTTATTTCAGGACAACTAAAAGTGTGGCTACATATGGTGGGTCATGAAAATACCAATGTGCATGTGGACGAAATTGGAGAATTGCAAGGATCTTTACAGTTTGGAGGGCTCCATATTATTGGGGAGACAAAAAGGGATTTATTTTTGTCAAGAAGAATAAGAATTTTTAGCTGGAGAAGTTGGAGTCAGGCATAAAACAGTGCATAATTGTAACATTGAACAGAAGTTTGTGGTTGAGAGGAGCTTAAAGGGATATGGTCTGGGTGCAGGTAGATGAGTCTAGATAGAACAGGTCAAAATGGAGAAGGGCAAAGAACACAAGACAAATAAATAAATTAATAAATACATTAAGAGTAAGAGGATTATCCAGCGAGAATTGGTCTTACATGGCAAAATGATAAATTTGCTGAATGTCTTTTTCACTGAAGAAAATACAGTACCAATGAAAGAAAGGAATCCCAAAATAATAGAAACCTGGGAACTTCCTGTACTCAAACTGTAAAACAAAACTTGGTTTTTGACTCCTATACTGAACAATCGCTAATGTCACCTGGTTACTTAAGCAGAAGAGAGAAAACAGGCTGCCGATATCAGCTTCTGAAAAGTGTCTAGAATCAGCCGTTGAAACAATGCTTGAACTATAAAATAAATATGAGACTACTGGTGTGACTTCATTAAAAGTAAATAATATCTGACTAATCCATATGGGAAAATGCATGTTTGGTAACCTAGAATATAAACAGGAAAAAACTGAAGAAGCGTTAGGCCTGGTAGCATCTCTGGAAACTAAAACCTTTCAGATTTTCTTGTTCATGTCAGAATTTAGGAATATTTCAAACCTGTTGATCAAATTAAAGGAATAATTTTTGATGTTATCAAAATGGAGTGACATATGGCATTTGCTAAACTCCACACTGAAATGTTTTAAGAAAATTGCAGATTTATGGATTTGCAACTAGCTTTGGTCACAGGTTGCAAGATAGAAGACAGAGGAAGATAAAGTAGATATAATTTGATCACCAAAATGTGACATTTTCAGGGATCTTAACTGCTTCCTCCTTTCACACTATTTATTAATTATATGGATGAAGGAATAGGGAGTAAAGCAAAAAAAATGTTGTTTGAAGATGACTCCAAAGTAGTAAGGAATCGAGGGGAGAGTGAGCGGTACAATTGTAACAATGATCAAGATGAAGCATACATACTCTTAGGTACACCTGTTTGTTATTAGAAATATATAATCAACCAATCCTTTGGCAGCAACTCAATGCATAAGATCATACAAACATGGTCAAGAGTTTCAGTTGTTGTTCAGACCAAATGTTAGAATGGAGAAGAGTTGTGATCTAAGTGACTTTGACCGTGAAATTTTAATGCAGGCAGGATGGTTTGAAACTTCTGATCTTATGGGATTTTCATGCACAACACTCTCTAGAGTTTACAGAGAATGGTGTGAGAAACAACAAAAAAAATCCAGTGAGTGACAGTTCTGGGGATGAAAATGCCTTATTAACAAGAGAGGTCAGAGGAGAATGGCCAGACTGGATCAAGCTGGCAGGAAGGCAGCAATAAATCAAATAGCCACAGGTTACAACAGTGGTGTGCAGAAGAGCATCTCTGAATGCACAACACATTGAAACAAAGTGAATGGGCAGAAGACCATGAACAGTTATTCAGTGGCCTCCTTATTAGGTGAAGGAGGTCTCTAATAAATTGGCCACTGAGTGTAGATTAAAGCTGCACTGGATAAATGTGTTTGCTAACCATAGAGAAAGAAGATTGAAGGAATATTTGATAGATATGTAAAAGATCACAATGGGTGTAAATAAAGGAAGCTGTTTCCCTTAGTATTTGGGTGAAGTACTGGACAGCACAAATTTAAAATATTGGCCAATGATACAAAGAATGTGAGGAAATTTTGAAATAAAAATACAACTGCCTTTCAGGGAAATGAAAATAGAATAAATCATGGATTTCAATAGGGAATTGGACAGACAGTTGAGGGATCATTTCTAACCACTCCATAGGGGCAATGCAATAGATTAAGGATCCCATATTGCTCTACTGGAAGCTGGCATAAATTCAATGGTGGAGTGGCCTCCTGATTGGTAACAATTCTATTATTTTACTCATTAAAACCATCACAGCTGAAATGGCTTAAATTATAGTTCTAAGAAAGATGAATTGACTATTTTATGAATGTTGAGAAACTGCAATCATAAAGCTTATGGAATGTTATTGGTGGAATTTGTGTGTTAAATCTGCACTCTGAATCGGGGTTTAATGTGGGGTGCATTCACACTCTTAATTATGGCTCAGATTGGAAGTGTACACAAAGAAAATGCAGTGGTGAGTTTCTCAGACAAGTTGATTTATCCTAGCCCTGTTACAATGTACATTGGGGGCACTTTAAATGAGAACTCAAAGATACTTCATTGTCCCCAAAAATTCCAATAATTTATCAAATCTGAGGAACAAGCTACATGCAGACTCCATCACTGACTGACAACAAAAATCGTGATGCAAACTCATCTCCCTTGTGTTGTGTTCAGTTCTGAACACTTCACAATATATATACTGGCCTTGGATGTATGCAACCTTAATTTCTTAGAATGGGACTGAGAAGATTAAACAATGAGGAGTGATTTGTTAAATTCCCTTGTATGCAAAGGGTTAAAGGTTTATAATATTAAAGTAGATGCAGCAGAGCAGATGCAGGAAATTATTTCAGGTGATTGGGAATCAAGAATGAAGAGATATAAACTTTAACTTAGAACAATGCCATTTGGAGGAAAATCTGTAATTCACTGTATCAGACAATTATGAATGCTGAGTCAGAAGATTCAAGACAACATATTTGTATTTGATAACAACATCATGGAAAATAGTATAGAAATTAGTAAAAGCAGATCAGCTGTGATATCCCAAAATCACAACTTTAGTATCAAATTTGACCTGAGTTGAGGTTTGGTCCTCATATTCATGCAATCACCACAGTTCTGCTTCTGAGCCAGCACATCTACTGCTGAAATCAGATACCTAGGCTTTATTATCTCCTTTAATATCCAATTAATTCAAGAACTAGTTGTTTGTAAATAAAAAGGGTTTTAGATTGGAAACAGCATTGAATTCAAGGGGATTAAAAAACACTTCTAGATAGGAGAAAGTCCAGATAAAACTTTGCAATCTAAAGAACAGATGGCAATTGGAAAGGCTGCAGGGAACCCAGTAATTATTGTATTACACTGATATGCCTGGATTCATCAGCTCTGCCAAAATCAGACATCATCCCAACACCAGGAAACCATTCCTGCAGAGAGGAGAGCTAATCAATGACAGAGGGGTAATCAGCACGTGCTGGCAGAAGCACTTTGAGGATTTACATGGCTGTCATGGATGGAGATGAATCAGAGATGGTGATGAATTGGGCAATAGGAGAGAGATTGAAGATCTGGTTGAGTAGTACTATAACAACATCCTCTCATTCATTGTGAAAAAAACCGAAGTGTTGATTATTATCTATAGGAGAAAGAAATTGGAGAACCATGAGACAGTGCTCTTTAGGGAAATGGAGATGGAGAGGGTCAGTAGACTTAAATTCCTTGGCATCACAATATCAGAGGATCATTTCCTGAGACCAGTACATAGGTGTCACCACAATGAAGGAATTATAGCACTTCTGCTTTCTTAGAAGTTTGCATAGATTTGGCATGCCACCAAATACTTTGACGAACTTCTATAGATGCATGGTGGAGAGTATTCTAAATGGTTGCATCATGGCTGGTATGGAAATGCCAATGCCGAGAAATGGAAAAGACTACAAAAAGCGGTGGATATAGCCCAGTTTATTGCAGGAAAAGCTCTCCCCATCATTGAGTATACTTACATGGAGAAATAACACAAGAAAATAGCAATCTACCATCCAGAACATACCCTCCTTTTGCTATTACAACCAGTCAGGAGGTACAGAAGCTTTAGGTCCCATACCACCCGGTTCAGAATCATCAGGCTCCTGAACCATTAGGGATAAGATCAATCACCACTACTCTAAACTGATTCTATAATCTACAAACTCGCTTTCAAAGACCCTTTTCAACTCTTATTCCTAGTAAATTCTTATTTGTACAGTTTGTCTTATTTTGTGTGTTTGCAGTTTTTGTTTACCTTTTCATGAAATTCTATTGTATTTCTTTCCTGTAAATACCTGCAAGAAAATTGTATATGGTAACATGTATATACTATACTTTGATAATCAATTTAATTTGAACTTTGAGTTATCCATAACTCTAACTCTGGAAAATCTCAGTGCCATTCCCAATTCAGCTTTAAAATATAGCCTGTTCAGTAATAAAGCATGACAGAAAAGTATTTCTAGCATAAATTCCTATCTTCATCCTCATCTTTTTTGAAGAGAAAGCAAACAGCTATCTGCCATACCACATCGTGATCATCTTGGAGAAAGGAGAAGAATCTGAATGTGGGAATTACAGAATGGTGCCCTCCTATCTGCCATGGAAAAAGCTATTAAAAGTATTCTCCTCAAACTATCACCTTTATTGTTAGAGGGATTGAATTCAAGAGCAGGGACATCATGCTGCTACTATACAGGGCACATGGAATACTGTGTGCATTTCTGGTCTCCGTACTTGAGGAAGGATATACTGGCTTTGGAGGCAGTGCAGAGGAGGTTCACCAAATTGATTCCAGAGATGAAAGGGTTAACCTATTAGGAGCGATTGAGTCACCTTGGACTATACTCTCTGGAATTCAGAAGAATGAGAGGGGTTCTTATAGAAACATACAACATTTTGAAAGGGATAGATAAGATAGAAGTAGGAAAGATGTTTCCATTGGTAGGTGAGACTAGGACTCGGGACATTGCCTCAAGATTCAGGGGAGAAGATTTAGGATGGAGATGAGGAGAAACTGTTTTTCCCAGAGAGTGGTGAATCTGTCGAATTTTCTGCCCAGGGAAGCAGATGAGGCTTCTTCACTAAATATATTTAAGATACAGTTAGATAGATTTTTACATAGTAGGGGAATTAAGGGTTATGGGGAAAAGGAGCTGAGTTTACAGACAGATCAGCCGTGATTTTATCGAATGGTAGGGCAGGCTCGATGGACTGGATGGCCTACTCCTTATGTTCTTATGTTCACTGGCTGAAGAGCTCCTCTAGTATTCCTCTAGAGGTACAAAGGGCATTCCTACCTGAGAATTAAAAGAACAACATATTATGCAAAATCACCATAGATATATGATGCTATTAAAACCTTTGACTCTGTTAAAGAGGAATATGGAGAATACAAATTTGCTTGTCCATAAGAAGTCCAATTTCAATCTACATCATGCTATACAGGCTGGAATGAAATCAATAACTGTACAGCTTAAAGATCAACTTGTATTGGAGATTGTAAAGAGAAGATAGTCACTAAGTTGATTACTGGAATAAAGGAATTAATGTCTGAAGATGGGTTGATCAGATTGCTTCTTCATTTTTTAGTCGAGATGAAGTGTCTGGACCCAAAATGTCAACTGTCCATTTCCCTCCATAAACGTCTGGCCTGCTGATTTCCTCCACTGTTTTGTCTGTTGCTTCAGATTTCAGCACATGCAGTATCTTGTGTCGCCAGGTCATCTCTGACATTTTTATTTAAGTGAAGGAAAATATAGACCTTCCACTAAACATTTTTTTACTAATGAAAATTGAATTTAGTGGGATATCAAACACATATGGAGTTAGAAGGAATGTATGATTAAACTAGATGGAATATTAAATGGTATGGACCACCTGGTGAAAGTAGTTTGACACTCTCCTCTCCTCTTTGAACCTTACCCCCTCTGAATTCACTACCCTCCACTCTCTCTGCACCATTTCCAACCTTACCAGACAAAGGGAGTGCTGTTGTAGTGTGGTGGACTGACCTCTGCCTTGATGGGGCCGGGGGCAACTCTCAGACACCTCCTCTTACTTATTCCTTGAAATGGACTCCAATCTCAAACAATGCTCCCTCTAATTTGTAATGATCAGTGTGCGCCAAACCCTTCTGTTGTGCAATTTTTTGCCCAGTGACAATAACATGTACGCACTGAATAATTTCTTTCATAAAAACAGTATAGATAAACCAGTTCTAATATCTACAGACAAACCACCACAAACTCCACGTTGTCAACACCATCTGCATCAGAAACCGGAAAAGGAAATGTGATTGTGTACGATCGTGAAATACAAGGGGTGATTGATAAGTTAGTGGCCTAAGGTAGAAGGAGATAAGTTATTAACTTCAAACTTTCTGCAAAATCACTGCATGTGCATGTAATGAGAGCTGTATAAGTCATCTTCTACCTTAGGCCACAAACTTAATAATCACCCATGCTGTGGACACTTTCTGGAGGTCCAAGATCCATATGCTCCACGACCGCTGGACTAAATGCATAAATGTAGGAGGGGACTATGTTGAAAAATAAATGTGCTAGGTTTTCTAAAATTGACTCCTTGTACCTTAGGCCACAAACTTATCAATCACCCCTTGTATACTTAACATGCCAACAAGGCAGAGGGTGTCAAGCTTTTGTGTGCAGCTTTAATTTCTTTGTGCACTAGTAGCAAAAGACGTGTGTATGCACACACATCTTAGAGAGAAATTGCTCTGGACAACAAAATCACTAACAGCAACACCATCACTAACCTCATCAACTCTGGAGAACTCCCATCCACTGACACTTTCCCTTTTTCCCATGGTCCATTTTCCTCTCCTATCAGGTTCTTTCTTCTCCAGCCCTTTACCTTTTCAGCTCTCCTGGCTTCACCCATCACCTCCTAGCTAGTCCCCCTCCCCCCCCCCCCCCCTTTTTATTCTGGTAACGCCCCCCACCCCTTCCTTTCCGGCCCTGAAGATTTGTCTCAGCCTGAGACGTCGACTGTTCATTCATTTCTATAGATAGTGCCTGACCTGCTGAGTTCTTCCAGCTTGTGTGTGGGTATTGCTCTGGAATTTAACTGTATTTATACAGGAACAAGTAAAAGTAATTAGCCTGGTTGGTTATTGTAAAGAAAGACACAGCAACTGACGGTGGTTTATTGCTGAGACTTTGTGCAAAATTTACTTCGTTATTAATATATTTGGTGGTCAGGCTTTGAACTGTGCAGTGTAATTAAAGGCTTTTGGGAGAGTCGTGTTTGTGATCAGAATCTTGCAACAATTTCCTTCAATCACCTCCATGAAGTTAGCGGCTTTTTATCCATTGTTTTTGGTACTGTGGCGATTAACTGAGCCACGGAATTGCCCAATCCACCCAAAGAAACCTTAAACACCGGGCCAACTCCCATATTGGTAACTGAAAGAAAACTACAATTCCCAGCATGGCTCGCAAAACTTACGCTATATGTCGCTTTGATAACGGATGTTGCGTCCAGAGGTTAGTTAACTGATATCAGAGTTATCCAATCGGAAATCAAGAGAGTTAAGGTAACCAACTACTTGAACCAAAAGGAGGCGAGGATGGAGGTAATAGAGGGCGGTACATCCGGGATGTGAAGCTGCAGTGTGCAGTTTTGCACAGTTGTGTTTAATTATTTGTGGAATAATAGCATTAAAAAAAGAGGAATTAGCCTTTGCATATCAACAGCAATCTAGAGATTGATCTGGTGTCTTTTGACTATAGCTTGTATTAATATTATTCTGTTATTCACAGGAATGAGAGCTAAATAGGGAAAATGCTGCTAATGGTGAGTGCATCTTGTGTGTATATTTCGTATTTGTAAAATGAAATTATATAAATGAATGTCTTAATGAAAGGTCGATTACGTATGTTAAAATCTAAAGGTATTTATCGATTGAATTATTCTCCACTTTTTATTGATGTGAATTCAAAGGTTTTTGTGTTATTTTGTGTATAAATACTTCGCATCCAACTGTGACAGTTTCTTTGCCTCGCCTCCAAAAGAGATTCTGCAAGACTTTGGCTTGTTGTTTTAATATTCATGCTATATTATTTAAGTAATTATTTGTGCGTTCAGATGGGGAATCAGATTTACATTTTTTCTAGATTCATTTGAATTAAGATTTGAAGGATTGGAATTTGATCTGGAGTTCAGCTTCGCTGCTATGAATTGAATGAGGAAGGGGTACAGTATTTTTGACTATCAAGTAATAAAATTTATTACTTAGTTGGAGGTATAAAGAAAGTGGCTTAATTGAGATTTAGTGGAGAACAGTTTCCAAACACAAAAGACATGATGAGGTATTGGAGAATGGAAAACAGTTATTCAGTAGAGGATCAGCCTTAATTGTATTAAATGGTGGAACAGGCTTGAAATTTTTTACAAGGTCTGCTCCTACTCTTACTTTTCTATCTTCCTGTGATTTGTTTCACCACTATCGACATTTTGTGAATTTGAATCATATTCTGGGTTTGAGTAATCTTCCCGGTAAGTTTTCCAATGTAGCACATGGAGAACGGTGCTTTCTGCAACATGTGTAAAAGTTAAATTGCACTTCTTCAGATGGATGCAGAAAATTGCAAGGTGCTTTGTAGAAAAGCTGAAGGCTTCTCCCAGTAACCTCAGACTTACTTTCCTCAGATGTACCTTAATGAACATCTCAAAATTTGTAGTTATTGATGTAATTTTTTTAAAGCCATGTTTCCTCACATTTTAACATTTTTCCTCCCATATTAAAAAGGTAATTAGTTTGGCTTTGAAGAGTCCTTGGGTTACACCAAGTACTGTTTTAAAAGCATTGTGAAGTTCCTGGATATACTCAGCAAGGCAATAACCTGACTGTAGATGGCAATTTCTTATTGCTAATGGTGATTGTCAAGAGTTATTAAACTCTTTCTTCATCACTACATGTTAATTTCCTTTTTTAAATGTTTTCAGTTTTTATTGGTTTTGCTATTTATCTTCAGAGTCTTGTTGAAAATTGTAAATATATGCAAAAGAAAATTGTAAAAAAAAAAATTCTAGAACTCTGGTCCATGTTACACACTTCTTTTCAATGAGTAGGTTCATAGGTATTTAATACGGAGTAATCTTTCCACAGTCCATATCCCAGATGACAGCTTTAATGGAAGTTAAAGCCTGAGAGGCAAAAGAAAAACTTTTTAAAAAATCAGTGGAAATGTGGCTGAAAAATCATGCAAACTAATTAGGTTGATGTCATTTATAGAGGTATACCAGCAAAATCTAGGCCATTATGTTAATTGTGTGCATTCCATCTCAGTGCTGGAAGCGTGGCAAGAGTTGCAGGCTGCCCCCAGCACATCTTCAGGCTGTGATTGTTGATGCAAATGCACATTTCACTATATGTTTCCATGTGCATGTGACAAATAAAGCTAATCTTTAAACATTTTTGGACCTAGCAGGAGCATACTTGGAATATTGTGTGTAGTTCTGGTCTCTTTGATACACAGAATAGATGCTTAATTTTGTTATTAAAATTGAGAGTTTGCAGGAATGAGCAATGAATTTTGTTCCTTTAAAAAAAAAAATAAATAAAAGAAGAAAGGTCAAGGCTTCAAAATTAGGGAGGGGTCAGAAATTTGAGAGACTTGAGACAGCTGGCTTTAGTGGTGGCGAGTCTACTAATAGGATATAAATACATGTAAGTCATGAATGAGAATATAAGAACAGTTTTTAATGAAAGTAATGTTGAAAATGTGGAATGGCATGTCTCTGTACAACCATAAAGCATTGAGGAACCTTTTGTATTTTTGAATGTCTGAGAAAAATATTTGATTAGGAGGAAAAACAAGAACTGACAATTAGAGTTGAGGTTCTTGTGCTAACTTGAGGTTCTTTGTAATTCATAGAATTATTTCAGTAAGATTGGAGGGCAGCAAATACTACCCATTGAAGAAAGAGGAAGGAGAGACAATGGGTACTGGTGACCTGCTAGTCAATAGTAGAAAATGTGCTAGATTCAGTTGAGAATCATAAGTAATAATAGAACACCTTTAAAAAGGAATAGCGTTGTATAGAATCAACATGAATTAGTGAAAAGAAAATATATTTGACTAATTTATTGAAATTTTAAGAGCATGTTGTAAGTAAAATGAGGGACAAATGGATGTGGTATATTTGGATTTTCAACCAGGCTGGTTGAAAGAGATTGATTACAAAGGCAATAATGTACAGAATCAGGAATAATTCAGTGATTATAGACTCAAAATTAGTTATTAGATAGAAAGGTAATCTTTTTCCTTTTCAAAGTGAGTAGGGTTCTGTCGAAGACTGTGATCTAGAGCTACACTCAAACTTTGGTTCTTGGTAGTGATGTGACCTGCTCCTAGGGCTCACTGTGACTGGCCATTTTTAGATATCACAAGGACATAGCCAAGAAGACGAGTGTGCCTTCAGGGTTCCGAGGCTTTGTGACCATGGGGAATGTGGATTCTATGGAGGTGCTGCTGATTGAAGCATAACATGAGAAAACTGGACAGCAGATCAGCTGTCGAAGGGCTCTCTCTTTCTCGTTGGTGGGGGAGAGTTTCAAGATTCAAAAACTTTATTGTCATTCTAACCGTATATCAGCTCTGCAGGGCAGAATGAGACAGCGTTTCCCAGGAGCAGTGCAATCATAACATAACAAACGCAACACTAAATAATAAACATAACAATAAATAGTAAAACACAACCACATGTCAGTTAAAAACAAGTTTTAAGTGTCCAGTGCAAGTTAAAAGTGTCCAAAGCAGAGTCAGGTAGAGCAGCAATTTAGCAGTCTGACTGCCTGTGGGAGGAAGCTGTTTAGTAGCCTTGTGGTTTTAGTTTTGATGCTCCTGTAATGTTTACCTGATGGCAGAAGAACAAACAGTTCATGGAGAGGGTGTGAGGGGTCTTTAATGATGTACCATGTCTTCTGGAGGCATCAACTCTGAAAGAGGTCTTGGACAGAAGGTAGGGAGACCCCAATAACCTTCTCTGTTCCCCTAACCACCCTCTGCAAGGCTTTTTTGTCGGCAGCACTGCAGCTGGAGTACCAGGTTGTGATGCAAAAGCTCAGCACACTCTCAACCACTCCTCTGTAGAATGTAGTTAAGATGTTAGTGGGGAGTGATGCTTGTTTAAGCTTCCTCAAAAAGTCCAATCTCTGCTGGGCTAGTTTTACAATCCCAGTGCTGTTCCTGGACCAGGTGAGATTGTCTGAGATTTGTTTGATTGTTTGTTGCTGGTTCTCAAGTTGGAGAACTTGGGGGAAGGAAGCGATGTGACAGACTTTAACACTGTAAATCAGCAAGTGCTTTTTTTTTGTCTTTTTAGTCTCCCCTCTTGCTGTATGACACCTCTCTTGGCACTTTCACTTTATTAGAGAATGAGAGAGTCTGTGGTGTGTCGAATTGTCTGACGAATGATTAGTTTTTGGTGTACTGCAGATCATGGTCTTTCTTGGGGCCTTGTTAGTGTTTGCCTGGTGAGTGGAGGGTGCTGAAACTTTTTTGCTGAAATAAGGGGGAGGAGTGTCATTGCTTTGCTGCTTGTGCACGGAAGGGGGAGTGAGGGGGCTTTAGGGTTCTAACGTTTTTGTTGTCACTCATTTTTTGGGGCTTATTTCTGTTTTTGTGGATGCCTGTGAAGAACAAGAATTTCAGGTTGTATATTGTATACATTCTCTGATATTAAATGGGACTATTAAAATAGATTGTTTTAATGTTGGCAGGCCTAAACTAATGGGGAACTGCAGGGATTCTGGGTTGCAGAGTTTCACATAACTTGTATCTATTTGGCTTAGAGGTGCAAATATCACATTTCTAAGTTTGCTCATGGCATTTAATGAACTGTTATTGGACCTTGTGAATGCAGATGAGCTGAATTACTGGGCAAGAATAGGGCTGGAGGAATACAATGAGGTAAAAGGGAAGTGACTCACTTGGGCGCACAAAACAGCAAATTAATGTTTAAAATGTTGAATGTCTGAATAGCCTTGATGTTCTCACGTGCCTATGGATCCACGAACACCCATCACTGAAAACCAATTTGCTAGCACAGCAAGTCAATAGAAAGGAAAATGATACGTTGGGTTGAATGAGAGAATTTGACAAGAGTAAAAATGGCCAGCTGCAGTTGTGTAAGGTTTTAGTGAGAGAGTATCTGGAGTGTTGTTTTGATCTCCTTGCCTCTGGAAAAAATGCATTTACTACTTTGGGAACAAAATAAAGCTTTATGAGATTGGCTTGTTTTCTGTGAAGGTCAAGGTTTAGTTGGCAGGGGCTGATTTCACTGGGGTTATAGGTGATCTTATTAAAACGTACAAAATACATAAGTGGTTAAACAGGTTGAATAACACACAAAATGCTGCAGCATGTCACGCGGCGTGTCACACAGCATCTATAGAAAGGGATAAAGAGTTGGCGTTTTGGGCTGAGACTCTACATTAGGACTGAACATGCTGAATGTTGGGAGGATATTTACCTGGGTCAAAAAACTTCAACTAACAGTCTTGAAATAGGCCTTTTGGGACTGAAAGGGGAATAAATTAGTTCATGTAAAGAGTGGTAAATATTTGGAATTCTGTATCATAGATGGTTATGGAGATTTGCTATTTTTCTTCAATACGGAGAATGATGGACTTCTGGATACTAAGGGATATTGGGATGGTGCTTGAAAACAACACTGAGACAGAAGATCAGTCATGATCTTGATGAATGGAGGAGCAAGTTTGCCAGCTCAAATGGCCTAATTCTGCAATATCTTCATATGAATTCATCCGTCTAGAGTTAGGGTGACTTCTTACTTGACAAAGGCAAGAACAATTGGGTGAACTGCCAGCCAGTGTATGTGGCCACTTTTGATTTTGCGCAAATAATTGACTGGCAACTGAGAAGGATTGTGCAGAATTTATAAAAATTGGCTGTACTCAGTAATTCGTTATCATCCTACTTCTATTGCATTATGGTATTTGTATTAGGTTTCTAACCAAGGGTCCATTATTGAATCAGTCCCATTTAGGGTAAAGCTAATGATCTATGATCATCACTCTAAGGCTCTTCATCTTGCTACATTTAAGGGTGACTTAATTTTTTTTTAAAGTGAAATATATTAAACTATTTGAAAGTTCAATTGATATAAACAGGTTTTTGTTTCTTCAGCAAGGATTTCCAGAAGTGGCTAGATAGAACTTAAGGAGAAACGTTTAACAATGGGTATTCAGCTTCATGAGCAACTTCATAATTGAACATTTCAAGGTCAGAATCCTGATGACAGTGTCTCATAATAGATGCAACTATTACCACCTTTGTCTGGTACATTTTTTTCAAAATGTCTCTTGAGACATCTAATCCATAAGATTTTATAATGCTGTTGCAAAGGGCCTTGCATCATTTTCTTCCTTCAGTCAATCTGACAAGTAGAGGAGTGAAAATAACTCCTAGATTGATTGGCCATTGTGTTCTGTACTGTTGTCTTAGTTTGTGGATAAACTTATCAATTGCCTTAGTGGGCTTAGGGAAATTTTAGCAAGGAGAAGTCAAAAATTGTTATTGGGATGAAAAATGG
Source organism: Hemitrygon akajei (assembly GCF_048418815.1). Lineage (NCBI taxonomy): Eukaryota > Metazoa > Chordata > Chondrichthyes > Myliobatiformes > Dasyatidae > Hemitrygon > Hemitrygon akajei. Next base: position 108,743,491 of record NC_133124.1, on the reverse strand, counting down.
AATACAAAAATATAATTAAATGAACAGAAAAATCAGGTCAGCAAAACTTGCATTTAATAGAAATGTTGTCTTTTTAAATATATTTGTCTTAGATCCTAAGGCAGAAGATACTTTACGGAGCAAGAAAATGGAGAGACTTAATGCTTTGTCATAAAGGAAGAAGATGTAAAATATCCTGTAAATGTTGAAGAACTGGTCTAGGGGGCATGTGGAGCAAATAGAAAATAGCGTTGGGGAAAATAGTTCATAGTCCTGAGGATTTTAATATTTGGATCCCATGATTTTTGGGTTAGGTAGCTGCTAAGGTAGTGGATACATTAGTTGTCATCTTTGAATACTAATTTAAATTAATAAACATGACGTGGTTCTGAATGGTAACGCACGTAATCACAGGATTTAAGAAAGGAGGGAAGAGAAAACTGAATGAAAGGCTGGTGAATTTGATAGCAGCAGTAGGGAAAATCCTAAAATTTATAAAGGACTTTGAAGTCGTAGTAGATCATGTGAAAATAATAATTAAATGGGCAAACAAAAGAGGTTTATTAAAAATACCAGGATGATTTGTTTGGAGGTTATAACTAAAATAATTGATCAAGATAAACCAGTTGCTCTACTATCTTTGAACATTTTTGACAAAATGCCATGAGATTATTAAATTGAAGGAAAGCAGATTGGAATGGAGATAAACACTGGTTTGGACTGAAGATCGGTTAGAAAACAGTATGAACAAATAAATCATTTCTGTGTTGTTAGAATGCTTTTACTAGTGGGATGTTCCAGGTATTGTCACCATATTTATGAAGGGCTTGGATGAGTGAGCCAAGTGCCATAGATCCAAGAACGCAGCTGATAAATAGATTGGTACTGTGGGTTGTGAGAAGGATACGGAGAGACGTGGAGAGAAACAAGTACATTAAATAGGCGAAGATCTGGCACGTAGTTCTACTTAATAGGAGAATTCTCTTCCATGATCCTGACTACAGTTCATGTACTACCAAATGCTGACATTAACCAGACACTAGTGCTGCCATCACCAAACAAGAAACTGCCCACCCCAATGCATTTCAAATTATAGTCAGGCGCTTCAATCAAGCTTATTTGAGGAAAACTCTGCCCAATTATCATCAGCATCTAACCTGTAGCACCAGTGATCCAAACACACTTGACCACTGCTATACTACGGTTAGCAATGCCTACTCTTCCATGCCTAGACCACATTCTGGGTCACTTGGCTGTCCTCCATCTACCTGCATGCAGGCACAGGCTAAAGAGCAAGGCATTAAGATGAAGACAACAAAGAGCAGGCGATGTTGCAGCTACAGGATTGCTTCGAGTCAGTGGACTACGCTGTGTTGAAAGGATTCATCTGAGGATCTGAATGAATACACCCTGGCTTCTATTAAAACAATCGTGGGCGAGTGTGCTCTTGTGTGGTAAATATTTCAGTAATATTTTATATATACATTGTTTGATTAAGCATTCTTTAAATAATGCATTATGGGTTATATATACCTATATACACAAATTGCAAATGTCATTACGCTACCACGTGATACATGTGCGCCACACTTAAAGTTTTAAAATAAAGTACTCTACTTTCCTCCTGACTCTTACTTTCCTTTGAATTAGTTGAATGTTTTGAAGATATAAAACATAATGGTGGTGATGAAATATTTTAAAAACAAATCTGAGACTGCTCCCTACCTGTTGAAGCGCAACAAGACATTTGAGTAAAAAAAAAGCATAGCGAGGAGCTGTGAGTAGAAAAATAGCACAGCATATGCAGAGACAATCAAGTTTTTTTTTTAAAAAATGACAGAAAATGGAAGAATTCAGGATTCATAAAAAGTACAGGGTGATAATCAGGGTGAAATGGCTGGCTGTGTTGGACAGATAGATGCATTCGATTGCTCAATGGGTAACTGGCTCATGTGTACTAAACTAATTGAACAGTATTTTGAAGCAAATAAAATAGTCAATGTTGCTAAATGCATTGGGTTTAAAGACATTCAGTTTGCTTCGAAGTTTGACTGCTGCAACCAAAGCAACACAAATTAGTTTTATTGATATTATGCAAGAACATCTAGAAATGAAACCATTGTTGATTGCAGTATGCTTTGTTTCATAACAGGAATCAAAAGGAGGAGCTATTTAAGTGCATGTGACTGAATTGAAGGGATTGTCTGAACATTCAGTTCAATGATGCACTGAGAGATCATTAGTGTGTGGAATCTTCCAAGAAAAGCATTTAGAAATGGCTTCCAACGGAAGCACAACTAACGTTGAAAATATCGTTTGAAATTGCTTTATCAACAGAAACAGCAGATAGACACAATTGAATTGCAGTCAGGATTGAAAGTGAGAATGAACAAAATTGCAATGTCTAAACAGAAGCCAGCCTGGTTGAATAAATTGTGTTACTGTTGTGGCAGGGGCTCACATACCTAACCAATGCTGATTTAAAGGCAAAACTTGCAGAAAATGCAACAAAGTATGATACAGAAAGAGCATGTTGGGCAGACAAAATAAATGGACTGCACCACGAAGAGTAAAGGATAAAAAGCCAAGCTGCATTTTCAAATCTACATGCTGTTGATGAAAAATCTGAGTGACAGAGGACTGCATAGCTTTGAAATTTACAATGTGAAAATTAGTAATAGATGAGGCTAACAGCAGAAGTGAGTAGCAAGTTAATTAAAATGGAATTGGACTCTGGTTCGGCTGTTTCTGTCATTCCACAAAATGAGTTTGAACGACATTTCAAAAGTACTGAACTGAAGCCTGTAGATATGCAACTAAGAACTTGTGCTGGAGAAAAGATATTTCTTGTGGGGATGACATTTGTAAGTGAAATACAACAACCAACAGGCCACTTTGAGCTTGTATGTGGTAGAAACAGGAGGACCAGCATTGTGAGGTTGTGATTGGCTGAGACAATTTACAACTTGATTGGAGATTCATCCATCATTTGCATGTCACATCCCCTGCAATTAAGTCAACTGAAAGTGAATTAAAAAAGGTATTGGATGATGCCACAACTCCATGCTGTACACCATGAACTGTTTCCTAATTGTGGACAAATAGGCATTGGTGCCAATCTCTGTACCTCTGGTTGGAAAGCATATTGGACCAAGTGAAGACCATGCTGCTCAGAGGAATCATTTAAGTGACGAAATTGGTCCAACTAAAGTTTTTATAGGCAACATATCTGAGAAAGCTTCTGATATAGTAATCAGACAAGTTCCTTGATAAATGTGGCTTGGTTTTAGGCTGGAAGAGAGTTCAAGGAGCCTCAGGAAAGTTGCAAATGAGCATAAAAAACAGAATCTGTTTTGCGTGCATTAAAGTTATTGCATGAACTTCAAGTGCGAGACAAAAAGCTACTTGTAAGATTAGATGGAAAGTCTTATTTCCTGACTCTTGTTTTCCTTTGAATTAGTTTAGTGTTTTGAAGTCACAAAATCATTTTGTCTTCCCCAACTAGAAGCCTTGGACAGTGTTCACTCTTTTTTTTACTGCGGCACACACCAACCATTGCTCTGAGTAGGACATTTTTACACAGCCTGAATGCTATGCGGCATTTTAAATGTTTAAACTTAAGAAAATTCCAGCTGCATGGTAACAAAGGCTATGTGCATGGGAGCACTTAAGCTGCTGCATGGCCGTGTACCCATGTAGCTTAAAGAGAACAGAGGCCCTGGATTAACCATAAGATCTGTAAGCCAGATCAGTGGCATTCAGATCACGCGACCAAGTAAGTTACAAAAGGTCCAGATACGATCTGTGGAAGATCATACAAATGATCTTACAGGGCTTAACAGAATAGGTGGACTGGTATGTTCAGAACTAGGCTATTTAAACAAGGATACACCTTACCACGAAAACCTTATGGATGATGCACTATCCCTAGGGTTGCCATGAGCCGGCAAGGACTTGATGGCGCTCAACAACATCACCTATTGAAAACCGAAATGAGCAATTCTTTACTTTAAAGGTGATGAATTTTGGGAATCTGTTCACAAGAAAGCTGTGGAGGCTCAGTGGCTTTGTATTTTCAAGACTGAGTTTGGTAGGTATATTTAAAGGCAACATGAGTGAATCTGCAGATGCTGGAAATAAATAAAATATCAGGAGTCCTGATGAAGTGTTTCGGCCCGAAACGTCGTCACTACCTCCTCCCATAGATGCTGTCTGACCTGCTGAGTTCTGCCAGCATTTTGTGTTTTTTATTGGTAAGTATTTTTCATTTTTAGGAAATTCAGAGATTGAATTGTGTGAGAAAGGGGCACTGAGAAGCATGATCTTGAATGACAGCAGTCATTGGGGGCTGATTGCTTATTGCTATTTATGTTCTTTTGACTGATCTATTTGGCAGAAGACATTTAAGGCCCATATAAAATGTTAACTATATTTTTCTTTCTCTGAATACTGACGTGATGAATATTTTCAGCATTTCTCTTTTTGTTTCAAATTTCCATAATCTGTTTGATATTTTCAATAGATATTGTCAGATGTTAAGTGGAGAGTGTGCTTATAATTTTTGTATTCAGTATGAAGGTTAGTGATGTTAATTCAGTGAATAATTTAAGATTTATGTGAAATGGTGAAGATGTTTAAGGTTGAGTATGTTGGTGGGAGGGGAAAAAAAAGAGGTTAGAACCAGGTTATGTCATGAAATAGGTGGAAGTATGCATTGATTCTGATTAGGAAGCGGTTAGAAGTACTTCAGTGTCCAGGTATTTGTTGGAAGTTAATTTGCTTGGCAGTTCAAGATTTCTATAGGATTATTTATGCAAAAGCTTAGCACTACTGTAGTAGAATGTGATGTTCATCTCACAAGCTACCATTCGGGGATTTCATACAAATCATTGAGGATCCTTGCCTCTTTTTTGAGCATGCTGAGCCAAGAGACCTTGGCTTTGGATGAGATAAAAATGAGATGAAAATATTCTCTTTTTAGAAAATGGCATTTTAGAAAAATAAATTATCTAGAATGTTTCCTTTGTTTTGAAATCTCTTTTCTTTTTTCTCATAGAATGAAATATGGGCAGTATTTGGTGAGAACATGAATTCCCAGAAAATGTTGCCTTCCTATATGGCTTTTAAATATTATATGCCTGTGGGATAGCAGCATGCAGATCGGGTTCTGTTTAAACAAAGCAACTTCACAAGAGCTGCTTAATTTAATGGCACGTGGAGAAGGTAAGCTATTTTTTAAAAAAAAAAATAGAATTTGCATTAAGCATTTTAAGGCAGTGTGGAAATTGAAAAAATGTATTGTGAAGGAAAACATTGTGCTTTACATTGCAATTTGGTTGTGCCAAGAAGTTTTCATCTGTAAATTAAAGCTGCTTATGACAGTACTCATTGACTCACGTGTTTTGTGCTGAATGCATTGGCATTAGAATTTGAGTTTTGTGACAAGGTGGATATTTAAAATCCTTGTCTGCTTTTGTTTGCCAGAGCACAGTTTAACTTGGTTAACAAGGGGGTTACTGTTTGTGCAGCAATTAGAACAACTTGAGAGGATGTGTACAAGCTGGATGAGAAATATATCATTGTGTTAAATCTTGTTCTGATTGAAAATGAGGCAGATTTACTTTCAGTTGAAGTGACATTGTTTTTCAGTTGTGGGTAATGTTGGCATTTAATAATTTCCATTGTAACACCAGTAATAGTCCTAATAAGACCATAAGACCTAGAAGCAGAATTGGATTCATTAAGCCCATCCAGTCTGTTCTACAATTTGATCATGGCTGATTTATTATCTCTTTCAATTCCACTCCTGCATTTTCCCTGTAACCTTTGATGCCCTTGCTAATCAAAAACTTATCTATTTCAAATTTAAGAATACCCAATGACTTGGTCTCCGCAGCCATCTGTGGCAATGAATTCCACAGATTCACCACCTTCTTTATTCTGAGGCCGTGCTCTCCGGTCCTAGCCTCTCGCATTGCTGAAAACATCCTCTTCATGTCCTCTCTATCTAGGTGTTTCAATATTCACTAGGTTTAAATAAGATTTCCACGCCCTCCCCCCTCCCCATTCTTCTAAACTCCAGTGAGTACAGATCTGGAGCCATCAAACTTTCCTCTTTCATTCCCAGAATCATTCTCACTGAACCTCTTTTTGAACTGTTCCAATGTCACCACATCCTTTCTTAGATATGGGGTCCAAATGTGTTCTGACCAATGCACCAAAAAGTTTCAGTATTACATCCTTGCTTCTTTATTCAAGTCCTCCAATTTTTGAAAATGAGTACTTTGAGGATTATATCACATTCCTGTTCCACTGTTCCTGGAGCCATGGAAAATTGTGTCTAGTTTCATTTTGCAGTACAAGGTTCATTGACCCCTTTAAGTACAACCAACTATGATTTGCATGTGGTGAGAGTTTCTGCCCCAACTAGCCTTTCAAAAAGAGTCTTGACCTTTACCATCTTCTGGAGGGAAAAACTTGGTAGAACAGATACTTAAAATGTATGCCGCCAGCTTTTGACTCCTTTAATAAAAGAAATGGATCCTTTCTGTTTACATAGCCCCTCAAAAGTTAACACATTTTAATTAATTTTTTTTCTGTCCTTGAATTGTAGTTCCCCAAATACATCAGCTTGCACTTAGATTAAGTTGTGTTTACAATTTTCTGCTCAAGTGAACAGATCATCCCTACTTTTCTGCAGTTTAAAGCTTTTCCCTCCATGTCAATCACAAAGCAATGGTTCTAGGATTGTTCCCCAGGATTTCATTCCAACATTTAGTAGAATGGTAATCTCTGTCCACATTGAGGTGGTGGTTTGTTAAGATCTGGTGTTTGTCGTGATTTCTCGTACTCCACAAACGACCAGGAGACGCAGAAGATTCTTCAAGAAGTATTAAACTTTAATTTGCAAATCAAAGCTGAGACAGTCATTGTCTCAGATCGGTGGGCATAGTCGCCGATTGCCCACCGATCCTTGTACATAGCATTTTTTATAGCAATCTCTTGGTTTAGTTGTATTAGCATATCCAATCGGTCTACAGTTGCGTATCACAAGTACATCCGCCCGCTATTGTTTCTACCCATTGACTTAATCATGTTCTAATCTACATCTCTTAGCTAGCCTCTCATTAACACCCCATTATCTTCTACATTCTTAAGATTTCATTCTCCTACTAAATTGGATACATCGCAAATAGCAAGCTCAAAGCTGACTACATAGTTTTGGTTACACAGCAAACAATGCAACTTTTATACGCCAATATGTTCCACATACATACAGCTTTCATTAATTTAGGTGAAAAATTGTGATTCGTGAACTGATGTTGGAAAAAGCCTTGGTAATTTGTTTCTGTGTGTTCCATGGGTAGTACAGACTCCTTGCTGGCTTTGGAGAAAATGTTTATGTCTGATATTGATGGTCTGCTAGATGAGTACCGTCTGTCTGATGGCACATACATGGTAAAGCTTCTGTTTAAATTGTACTTGTGGTATAATTGTATGTTTTTGCTCTTAGATTATTTTGAAACTGTGAAAGAGAACATCACCTGATTGTGAGTTTGGGTAAATGATTTAGCTTGATAGGTAGGACGCTTCAGAGAGAGTTGAAACCAGGCCAGATTGATGTAAGATTGGAGTTGGGTTTCATGAAGGACTCTTGCAAATCCAGTTACTTTTGAATGATAAAAAAGTTCATTTTTTTCCTTGCTGATTGTCTTGTAATTTAACCATTATGCAGTTATATTGTGCCATTACCCATAATCAGACAGTTTGTCCTTGTCAATCAATGACTGTGGAGAAAAAATCTTGGAGATTTTCAATACTTGAATGCCTTTTGGATCAGTGAGATTTTCACCTAATTAGAGCCACTTTTTAGATTAGACCTTAGATTATATATTTAATCTGTTGCAACCTTTATCAGACAGAATACTAGTACATGTCATTTCTACCCTGTCAAAGTGGGATAGTAGATTTGGTTCAAAGAAGGACCAATCCAAATTGGGTTCACAAAAGGATCTGGAATGAGAAAAAATATTGACCAAATTGAAGGTTTTTGGGTCAAGTTGGAATGTTTGTGTCATTATTTCTATGCAAACACTATAGTGGAGGGTGAAGAAGGTTGCATGTTCAATTTTTAAAATTGTTTGGGAAATCCATTTTTTGGCATAGAAGTTTATTAAGATGAAATTGTTTATTTTTGGAAAACAGTTGAGAAGTTCAGAGAGATGGAATCAAGTGTGATCCAGGTTGCATGACATGGTGTGCTCCCTGACATTTTCTGTCAATGTAGATCATTTTATAAGATTTAAAATGAGCTTTGTTGTCTGTTTTGGCAGAAGTGGGATTTATGAACAAATCCATTGAAATATTGCCCGTATGAGTTGGTCCTGATTCTAGGTAGAATTAGTGAACAAATGATTTTGGTTTATCTAAATTGAAGAGTGGCATTTGCTAAATTTCCAGGAAGTGGTTGTTGATCATGGTCCAACTGTTCATTGCTGCTTCTAAGAGAATCCAGATTTATATTGCTTTCTATCAAGTATGGCCATTGTATATAAATTGATGGCACCCATTATAGCTATGTGATAATGTTATTGATAATATTTCTGGACTTTTACCTAAAGAAAGAGAATATACAATGTTATGGTTAGCTGTTGTCTGTAGAAATTGTCAGAAAAGTTCACATTATTAGTCAATTAAACTAACTTGCAATTTGCTCTGATTCACACCTTTGTCAAATTAGGACAGTTCATGAAGAATAGGTAATTAGATGACTGATTTACGTATTTGTGATGAATGGGAATTCCAGTTGTTAACTCTGGTTGATCTTTTCCTTGAAAAGCCAGCTTCAGTTCACATTTAGTCGATTGCACATGAGTGTTTTCATCTACTCCCTCACCAGATGTGTGCTCCAAATCAATAAAAGATAAATGCAGTGTCCCTCCACTAGGTGGTGAGCAAGACCATGTATTCTTCAATGTCAGTCTTGCCTCATTTGTTAATTTGGTAGTATTTTGACTTGTCTTAAGAGTCATGAGGAGACACAATCCCCTTAATTTGTCCTGGCAACACACAAATAGGAGAGTGTTGAACGGTTGTAAATGTTCAAATGAAAAGTTGGGACTGAAGCCCTAAAGATGAATGCACAGGATTATATTTCTTAATTTAATGAAGAATATAATGTTTCCATTTCATTAAAGAGAAAATATTGCGGATACTTGGGTAACAAAAGCATGTTTATAGAAACGGTTAACATTTCCATCTGTGACCTTTGATCTAAACTAACATCTCCAGGTCTTTTTTAATTTAGTTACTGTTCTGTGAGAATTGCTATTAATGTATTTTGAACAACAGATTTTATGAGTAAACCACAGATGCTGTAAATGTGAAATATAAACTGAAAATGCTGGACATATCCAGTAATCTGTTGGAATCTTTTAAGAAATTGGGGTTTGGATGACTGGAATTTATTAAACGCATCCAAAAGGGATCTTAAAGCATTACGTCGGGAGTTCTGAGGAAAGGGGCTGTATTCAACCATGGGGAATGAGGATGTACGAGTAGTGGAAATGTCTGGAGGAACATTTGGTAGTTTGTGTAGTCGTGGATATAGACAAGGTTGGCCTTGGAGAAAAGGTTTCAAATTGAGGAAGGGCCAATTTCAATTGTATGAAACAGGACCTGGCGAAAATTATGAAGGCAGGCCACAGACGTAGTTTGTCAAGGCTTTTTACCCTTGCAGTGGGATGTTGTCAAGAGACCCTGTTGGGAGTTATGTACAGACTGCTGTACAATAGCCAGGATGTAGGATGTGAATATCAATGGGAACTAGAGAAGGCATGTAAAAAAACAGGCAATGTTATAATAGTTATGAGGGATTTGAATATGCAGGTAGATTGGGAGAAGAAACAGGTTGGTGCTGGATCCCAAGAGGGAAAATTTGTAGAATGTCTATGAGATGGCTATTTAGAGAAGCTCAAGCTCATTAGAGGAAATGCAATTCTGGATTAGTTGTTGTGTATTGTCCAGATTTAGATTAGGGAGCTTAAGGTAAAAGAACCCTTAAGAGACAGTGATCATAATATGATGAAATTCACATTGCAGTTTGAGGGGGAGAAGATAAAGTCAAACATATCAGTATTTCAGTGGAGTAAAGGGAATTACAGAGGTGTGAGGGGGGAGCTGGCCAAAGTTGATTTGAAGGGGACACTAGCAGGGATGGTGGCAGAACAGCAATGGTTGGAATTTCTGGGAGCAATTCAGAAGGCACAGGATAGATACATGCCAAATATGAAGAAGTATTTTATCGGGAGGATGGTGTAACTGTGGCTGACAAGGGAAGTCAAAAAAAATCATAAAAAGAAATAAGTAGGAAGTTAGAGGATCGGGAAGCTTTTAAAAATCAACAGAAAGTAACTTTAAAAAAGCATGAGAAAAAAGATGAAAAATGAATGTAAGCTCGCCAATAATATAAAGGAGCAAACCAAAGTTTTTTTTTTCCAGATAAAGAGTAAGAGAGGTAAGAGTGACTATTGGACCCCAGGGAAGTGATGCTGGAGAGGTAGCAATGGGGGGCAAAGACACGTCAGACAAATTTAATTGGTATTTTGCAACAATCTTTACTGTGGAAGACACGAGCAGAAGGGCAGGAATTTAAGAGTGTCTTGGGGCAGAGTTGAATGTAGTTACTATTACTAGGGAGAAGGCGCTTAGTAGGCTGAAAGGTCTGAAGGTAGATAAATCACCAGGACTAGGGTTCTGAAAAAAGTGGCTGAAGAAATTGTAGAGGTATTAGTGATGATTTTTTAAGAATTATTAGGACTGGGGGGGGGATTGTAAAATCGCAAATGTCGCTCTACTCATCAAGAAGGGAGAGAGGCAGAAGGAAGGAAATTGTAGCCAGTTAGCCTGACTTCAATGGTTGTGAAGATGTTGGAGTTCATTATTAAGGTTGAGGTTTTGGGTTACTTAGAGGCACATGATAAAGTAGGCCAAAGTCGTCTTTAAGGGGAAATCAAGCCTGACAAATCTGTTGCAATTCATTGAGGAAATAACAGGCAGGATTGACAAAGGAGAGTCAATGGATGTTGTTTACTAGGATTTTGAAATGGCCTTTGACAAGGTGCTGTACATCAGTTTGTTTAACAAAATAAGAGCCTGTGGTATTACAGGAAAGATACAAACATAGATGATTGGCTGAGTGGCAGGAGGCAAAAGAGTCAGAATAAAGAGGGCCTATTCTGGTTGGCTGCTGGTGATGAGTGGAACTACTTCTCTTCATGTTACATGTCAACATTTGGTTGATGGAATGCTCTGAGCTGAGGCTGTGGCCTGTTCCAGCTATGTCTATGGACTCATTTTTCTTTGTTCTGAATGCTATTTTGTTACTTATATTAATTACATGATGAGTTTCTCCCACCACCCCCAAGTGCACCTTGGTTGTTGGTCTTTTTTTTCAATGCATTCTTTTGGGTTTCCTTGTTTAGTGGCTGCCTGTAAGGAGATGAATCTCAATGTTTTATAATGTGTACTTTGTACTTTGAAGTTTGGCTTTTTGACCAAGTTTGCAGATGATTCAAAGATAGGTGGAGGTGTGGGTAATGTTGAAGAAACAGAGTCTGTAAGACTTAAGAGAGATTAGGAGAATGGGCCTATATAAAATAGAAATATTGTATGTACGGTGTAGTTTCGCTTATCAAAATGGGGAAGACAGCAAGCCAAAATTGACTGCCTGCACAGGGCTTCACGGTTATGGTAGTCTTTCTTGGGGTAACACACATATAAAGTGGACGTCTTTTTTTCGTAAAAGTGAAAATTCTCTTTGGTTAGCGAAAACAGGTACTAATGTAGATCTTTCGTAATAGCGAGCTGTCGTAAAGCAAACGTTTGAAAAACAGGGGCCACCTGTACATAGGCTTTATAAAGCATTGGTCAGACCGCACTTGAGAATTGTGAGCAGTTTTGGGCCTCTTATCTAAGAAAAGATGTGCTGAGTTTAGAGGAGGTCAAGAGGAGGTTCATGAGAATGATTCCAGGAATGAAAGGGTGAATGTATGAAGAGCATTGATGGCTCTGGGTTTGTACTCACTAGAATTTAGAAGAATGTGTGTGTGGGGGGGGGGGGGTGGTGAGGGAGGGATGGAATCTCCTTGAAACCTATTGAATATTTAAAGACAGAGAGTGGATGTGGTGAAGATGGCACAGCCTCAGAATAGAGCTGGGGTTCCCAACCTGGGGTCCATGGATTCTGTGGTTATTGGTAGGGCTCCATGACATATAAAAGGTTGGGAACCTGTGGAATATAGGGACATCCACTTAGAACAAATGAGGAGGAATTTCTGTAGCAGATGGTCGTGAATCTGTGGAATTCATTACCACAGATGGCCATTGAGGCCAAGTCATTCAGTATATTTAATATATACTGAGAGGTTGATAGGTTCTTCATTAGTACAGGCATCAAAGTTTATGGGGAAAAGGCAGGAGAATGGTTTTGAGAGGGATAAAAAATCAGTCATGATGGAATGGTAGGGTAGTCTTTATGGGCCGAGTGACGAAGTTCTGCTCCTCTGTCAAATTAGGCTGACCCTGAAAGTTAGAGCACATGAGATCAAGGTGTGTTGGCAAACTGGATCCAAACTGGTTTGGTGATTCAATTGCAGAGATTCAAAGTTGAAGGGTGTGTTTCTGATTGATAACAGACTTCTAGTGGTGTATTGCATTAATTAATACTAGGATCATTGTTTTATATATTAATGAAAAAACAGGTTGACTGAGTAGTTTTAATTACACTGAAATGTGAAAACAATTTTATAAATTATATAGGGTGTCTTGTACTATGACATGATTCAAACTGCCTCTGTTTATTCTGCCATTAGCTATTTTATGACTTTTGGAGGCTGTCTTTGTATTTCCAAATAAACAACTTAACAACATGTTTAATTGTGTTGTCAATTGTGGACTTGTCACTATTGCAACTGGTATGTTGCAATAACCCTGGGTGTTATCTTGCAGATATTTCATGAGATCAGTTTCTAAAAAATGTGGATTCATCTGGCAAAGATCATGGTGGGAGTCCTGGTTTTGCCAAGTGTGATTTATGTACTTAGTTACTTTTCTCATGCCTGATTGGGTTGAATAAGAAATATTTTTCTATCCATCCCACTCACTGTGCTAATAAAAGTGGAAAAAAATACAGATGCTGAAAATTTGAATCTCAACTATCGGTGGCAATGGATTGTGAAATTTCTCTCCTTGCATATTCATTGTCAAATCTTTAAACCACTTCAAGATGCTGTTCATTAAGTATCATTGCAGACAGACACAAAAATGTATATCTGGAAAATGAATTTGACTTTTAGAAACACTAAGTGTATGTGGTGCAGAAAATGTAGGTCTCATTTGTAAAATTGTGTTATAACAGCCTTGTATGTACCTGGAGTTGTGTGGAATTATTTTGTTAACTACTGACAAATCTTCCACACGTGATTGTGACATTCTTGTTATTTTATTCATGTACGTATATTGTTTCAGATTTATTTCTCCTTTTTCTTTTGAGAGTAAGGGCACTGCAGACATGCTTTTCCTATTCTGATGAAGAGTCATTGACCTGAAAAATGTTTCTTTCCTCACTGATGTATCATCTGCTAAATCTTCTAGCATTTGCTGTTTCTGTTACAGATCCCCAGCATCTGCAGTTTTTCACTCGATATGCCATCTATGCCATTTCCTGTCAAGAGTTCAATTCACTAGGTGCTGTGTTTTTTTAAAAAAATGCCTGTTCCCACCCAACTCCACCCCCCCCCCCCCACCGGTCATTCTCCTCAGCTACAAGTCCTTGTGTATATTTTTCTCATGAAGTAACACCTGTAATTGGATTTTCGATGTATGTATCAGGCTTTTTCATTTGGTTTTGATAAACTTTGCCACACAGCAAAAGAAATCTTGCTTGTATTCCATTTATCTATTGCATGAAGAGCAATTCCATGTCCTAATAAGGAAAATCTAACATTTTTCTGCATCTCTCAAAGTAAATGCAAATGAATGAGAATTGTTTTCTAGAGCTCCTGCTTTAATTTGAGCCAGTCCTTTTAGGCCTGTTGTGCATTCACATGATTGAGGGTGTCATTTTTTTTGCAAGGTCATGGTGGCGTGATAAGGCTTGCAACGTAAACAGGAACTGTAGTAGAGACTGTAAACGTTCAATACCCAGTCACTGGAAACAGCAGAGCCTGTCTCTGCTCCTTTGACTTGATGTACTTTGAAAATCATCTCAGTTTCAGAGAGGAGTAATTTCTATAATGTAGGAGTTGCTGATTATAAATGTTCATTTTAATATTTATTCTTAATATCTTTATTTATTATTTGTCCTTCATCAGTTTTTTTTACATAACTCACATTGTGTTTATATGAAAATGAGCATAATTCTCCAAGTTGGGTTTTGTCCTTTATTTTCTTTTTAGATTTGTGGAAAGTCAGTCAGTGAAGCAATTAATAAACTGATACTGCCTGTGTTTTGAAAATAGTCATTCATGGTTTCAAATATAAGCACCCTCCTCCTCAGTGCTCCTTAAGTTCCACTTTGAACTCCACAAATAGTTTTAATCAAAAACAAGGTGCTGCAAGCATTAAATAAGTCAGTTGTCATTAGTGGAAAGAGAAATTGGAAATTGGTTTGGGTTGAAGACCCTTTGGCAAAAGAGTCTTTGACCTGAAATGTTAATACTTTTTCCACATGTTGCCTGAGTGTCTCAGGCATTTTCAGGTTTTGTTTGAGACTTCCAGTATTTTGGAATTTTTATTTTCATTTCCCAAAGCAGCCTGGTGTACTCCCCTGCTTTCATTGTTTGGGGCTGAGGACTGATTATTTCAAAATCCATGTTCACTTTCATATTTAAGATACCGCTTTCCTAACTTTATCAAGTTTGATTAAAGCCTATGCATTTCTGACTCTAATTTTAGTATCCCCACCATTGTCCTGCATGAGCTGTAGACCTTCTGATTTGGTTGTGACATGCTGCTGCAAAACAATGATTTCATTTCATATAAGATGATGATTCTTTTTAAGACCTTTTGTTTATGTCTTGAAATACTGACCATGTTTCCTCATTAAAACTCTGAGACCAAGGTAGTGGGAAGTTTGACCAAAAGATTGAGTGAAAGGTATATATGTTTACTGAAAGAATCAAAAGTCATCCAGTGCTGGGATTAAAGGAGAAAAATAGTGAGAAAGTTCTCAGAATTGAAGACCTGTTAAAGATGCCAGGAGGAGGGGAGGGGAGATGATGAAAAAAGGATTTTGAAGATGGACACTTTTAAAATTTGAACTTTCTTGGAGTTCTGGAGTTGGTGTAGGAGCGGCAATGTTGAATTTGATGGTGATTAAATCATCTATGTTTGAAGCAATCAGACTGAAGGAAATGGTTGAAATTCTGAAGGTTTTTCTTGTGTCAGAGGAAATTTGGGGTTGGAGGCTCAATTTATGAACAAACACAATTTTAATGTCTGAATTAAGGTTCAGCCTCAATGGATATATAGAATGTAGTGGGTGATTTTAAAATGTGGAGTTCAGATGAGGAATGAATTCTCTGAATACTGGGGTGAAATCTCACTGTTGCCAAAAAAACACATGATTGATGGAATGGAAAGGTGTTTTGTATGGCATTTGTTTATGCTGTACCTGATTTATGCTGATTCTTGGGTATATGAAATGGTGAAAAGGTTGATATCCATATTTATGCTGCATAGATATTTTTTAAAGTACATTGTTTGGTTGCTGTCAGGTTTCAAATGGACAGTCATTAACTAGAGCCTCGAACATCTTCTGGCAAATGGTACTGATAAAGGTGGGGGTGGGGAAGAAAGAAAAATGAGCCTGTTGCTTTTGCTTTTTCAAATGTTAATGTTGCTTATGTAGAATTAATTGATGTGGACCTAAAAGGCCTACGGCTAAGAGCAACAACTGGTCCCATTGAATGTCTCAGGAGGGTTAACTTTATCTCAGGACAGTAGGACTTTTTTTTCCTCAATCCAAAATGTGCTGTTCCTACAAATCTGTTGGATTTCTTTGAGGAAATAACAGGCAGTATAGACAAAGAGGAGTCAGTGGATGCAGTGTACTTGGATTTTCAGAAGTCCTTTGAAAATAAGATGCACATGAGGCTGCCGAACAAGTTAGGAACACATGGTATTACAGGAAAGATACTAGCATGGACAGGAAATTTGGATGACTGGCAGAAGGCAAATTGTGGGAATAAAGGGGCCTTTTCTGGTTGGTTGCTGTGACTAGTGATGTTCCACAGGTGTTGGATTATTTTTAACATTATGTTAATGGGCTGGATGACAGAATGGCTTTGTAAGTTATGTTTGCAAATGATACAAAGGATAGGTGGAAGGGAAGGTAGTGTTGAAGAAACAGAGTCTGTGAAGGACGTGGGCAGATTAGGAGAATGGGCAAAGAAGTGGCAGATGGAAGTGTATGGTCATGCACTTTGATAGAAGGAATAAAGGCATAGACTGATGTGAATTGCACATGACTGATTTTGACCATGTGCAGGCAGGTGTGCTATTTACGTTGCCGTTGGATGGATATCTTGGGCCAAAGAGTCTGTTCCTGTGCTGTACTATTCTGTTTTTAAATTGAGTCCCTAAGAATTTTTTTTGTACAGTTTCCATACTACTAATGTAAGGCTTCCATTGGCCTTTTTAAATAAGGGAACATTACTTGCTCTCCAGTCTTCTGGCACCCCACCCAAGGCTAAAGATGAAAATAAGATCTTCATCAGAACTCCAGCAATATCTTTTCTTCCTGTAACTCTCATTCCCAAAGCAAATTATCCACCTTAACGTGTAGTATTATTTCTAGTATTGCCTCCCTCTTCCCTGATGCATGTTGCAGACTGAGAGTACTGTATATACATTTTGCTAACACTCCTTCCTTCTCCTTGTTGAATACTGATACTAAGTATTCATTCAGAACACCATGCATATCCCCTTTCTCCACACGAAGACTTGTCTTTTGGTCCCTGAAGGGGACTTGCTCTTTCCTTAGCTTTTCTCTTGCTTCTAATACATTTATGAAGGTTTTTGGAGTTCTCTTCATTTCTGCTGACCAGGGCTATTTCATGTCACCTTATACCCTTTGAACCACTTTCCTCTATAAACTTCAAATAAATTGCTTTTAAACTATTTCCCATACCTGATATGTGCCTCCTTTTTCATGACCAGTGTTTCATTTTACTTTTCTTAACTATCATTTCTTACTTTTGCCATATTTGATTTTTGCCCTTAATGAAATCTTATTGCTTTGTTTTTAAACTCCCACTTATCAGATATTGTTTTTCCTCTAGCAGCTGCTCACAATCTACTTTTGCCAGATCCTATTTTGTACTAATTCAACTTTATTGTTAATCAACCATATTACATGTATACTGCCAAACAAAACCATATTCCTCTGGACCAAGGTTGCTTAATACATACCACTCACACACAACACATGTAGTAATTTTACTACAAATAACTTAATAAGAGGCATTTTCAATACAGGTTTTAAAAATAAACAGTATAATGCTACTGACACTTCATTCGTGATGATGAGACCTGGGTGGTGACAGGGAGTTCAGTAGACTTGGCTTGAGGGAAGGAGCTGTTTTCCATCATAACAGTTCTTGTCTTAATGCTATGGGCCCGTATAAGCAGCATTCCTGACAAATATATTGGATGGGTGGAAGAGAAACTGTATCAGTAGTCTTCACAATCCTTTGCAGGGTCTTGCAGTCGAATGTATTGCAATTCTCATACCAGATGGTGATGCAGCTAGTCAGGACACTGTCAATGGTGCTCCTGTCCAAACTGGTTAGAAGTAGGGGGTAAGGGTGGGGAGAGCCTTGCATGCCTGAATCTCCTCAGAGAGTAGTGGCAGTGCTGTTCTTTCTTGACTAAAGAGCTGGTGTTGGGGGACCAGGTAAGATGGCCTGTTATGTACACTCTCAGAAATTTGGTACTCCCAATTCTCTCCATGGAGGAGTCGTGTATGTGAGATGAGGAGTGGTCAGCCTGCACCCTCCTAAGGTCTACAATCATCTCTTTAGCCTTGTCCACATTGACTCAAGTTGTGTTTGCACCATTGTAGCCACTCTACCTCCTCTCTGTATTCCATCTCATCTAGCAACCTTGACTCAGTTTGAACTGGATCTAGCAGTACTATTGAAGTTGGCTATCCCCAATTTAAGACCTTAACTCCAGGTTCAAGCTTAGCCTTTTCTGTGACTACCTTTAAAACTTATGGAATTGTGGTCACAGTTCATTAAGAGTTGCTCCGCTGGCACTTTCACCATTTGCCTCATTCTCATTTCCTAAAATATGTTTGTGTACAGCTCTATAGGACATTCTCTGCTTGGTGCTTTTGAAACTCCTTTCTAGGGACATTTCACACATTCTGCCCCATTAAGACCTGCTATGCTAAGGCATCCCAGCAAATATTGGGGAAATCACCTACTACTTCAGCCCTGTTGCTTTTATTTGCAACTGATTTTTGTCCGTGTATTTGTTCTTCTAAACTTTGGAGGCCTACAGTATAATCCCATGAAAGTGATCACCCATTCCTTATACCCGAGTTGTACCCATAAATTTGCTGATTCTCCAGGATATCCTTCTTGAATACTCATGCTCTCCCTGATCAGCAATGCAACACCGCTTCCATTGTTGGTAACCCCACCCCTGTCACAACTAAACATTGAACTGCCATACCTGCCCTTTGCTCCAGCATGCTTTTGTGTTTGCCGCAATATCATAAACCCATATGTGGCATACACTTAAGCTAAAAAGGCGGTGTTGATACTAAGTTAAATGATTCGTAGATAGGGTAGAAGGTTATGAGAAATTACACAGGGTCTTCTTGCTACTGCCATTGGGCAAGAGGTACAAGAGCCTTGGGTCCCACACCAGATTCAGGAACAGTTATTATCCTACAACCATCAGGCTCCTGAATCAGAGTGAATAACTTAACAAACCTCTACACTGAACTGATTCCACAACCTATAGACTCAGTTTGAACAACTCTAAAACTCAGCATTATTTATTTATTATTTGCATGATTTGCCATCTTTTGCACATTGTCAGTCTTTTTGTTATTTTTTCATGAATTCTATTGTATTTTTATTTTCCTATAAATGCTTGAAAAAAATTAAACTCGATGTAGTATATGGTGCCATACACTATGCATACTTTGATAATAAATTTGATCAACTAGGTATATGAGTTGAGGCTTTCAAACTAGAGTAGGACAGTGAATAACTGGAGTCATGGAAAACTACAGCACAGAAACAGGGCTTTTGGCCAGAAACAGAAACATTCCATGCCTAACCATTTAAACTGCCTTGTCTCATTAACCTGGACAATAGCCCTCCATGTCCCTCCTATCCATGTACCTATCCAAACTTCTCTTAAACTTTGAAATGGAAGTCACATCTACTACTTGCACTGGCAGCTTGTTCCACACTCCCATGAACTTGGATGAAGAAGATTCCCCTCCTGTTCCCATTGCACATTTCACCTTTCACCCAACCTCAGTGGAAAAAGCCTACTTGCATTTACCCTATCTACACCCCTCATAATTTTGTATATCTCTATCAAATCTCCCCTTCATCTTCTACATCCTGTGAAATAAAGTCCTAATCTTTTCACTTTCCTTGTAACTCAGGTACTTCAATCCAGGCACCATTCTTGTAAATTTACTCTGTACTCTTTCAATCTTATTTACATCTTTTCTGTAGGAAGGTGACCAAAACTCCATACAATACTCCAAATTAGACATCACCAATGTCTTATACAACTTAAACATAATATCCCCACTCCTGTACTCAATACTTTGATCTATGAAGTTCAATGTGCCAAAAGCTTTCTCTATGACCCTATCTACCTGTGATGCCACTTTCAATGAATTGTGAACCTGTATTCCCAGATCCTTTTGTTCTACCACATTTCTTGGTGCCCTACCACTCACTGTGTAAGACCTACCCTGGTTGGTCCTCCCAAAGTGCAACACCTTACACTTCTCTGTATTAAATTCTATCTGCCATCTTTCAGTGCTATGGTAAAAAGGGACCCAAGAGTCCAAGTGCAGAGTTCACTTAAAGCAGCATCAAAGGTAGATAGGGTATTGAAGGTGTTTGGCACAGTTGTCTTTAGTCAGGACATTGAGTATGGGAGTTTGGAGGTTATGCTGCAGTTACACAAGATGTTGATAAGGCCACTTTTGGAGTATAGTGTACCAATTTGCTCACCCTTTTATATAAAAGATGTTATTAAACTAGAAAGTGTACAGGAAAGACTTAACTAGGTTGTTTCCTCGACTTGTGGGGTACTGAGTTACAAGGAGAGGTTGCGTAGACTAGGACTGTAATGTAGGAGATTGAGGAGTGACCTCATAGTGTTATAAATGAAGTGCAAGTATATTGTCTTTTTCCCAGGGAGGGGTTGCTAAAAACAAAAAGTTACCCAAGGCGAGAGACTTAAAAGAGCCATTAGAGCAGCTTTGTTACACAAAGGGTGATGTGGATTTGGAATGATCCACCAGAAATAGCGGTTAAGGTGGGCACATTAGCAGCAATAAAAAGCCATCTGAATAACTACATAGACCTGAAAGGGGTAGATGGCTCTGGGCCAAATGTAGGCAGTTGGGACTAACTCACTGGGCAACAGTCTGCATAAAGGAATTGGGCCGAAGGGCCTGGTTTGTTTGTTTTTTCTCTGCTGCAAGACTCCTTGTAAGTGCAGTTAAGCTTACCATGTGGTTTTCACCACATACAACCCTGAGATTCTTTTTCTATGGGCATACTTAGTAAATCTAAGGAATAATGGCCGGAAACAGGATCTGTAAACTGTAAACATCAGGAATTTTAAATAAACTGCAAATGCAGATAAATAAATAGCAATAAATAATGAGCTATTATTAAGCTATTATTAGCTATTGAAATAACAATGCAAGTGTCTTTAAATGAGTGTTGTTATCCCCTTTTTCTCAAGAGCCTGATGGTTGAGGGGTAGTAACTGCTCCTGAGCGGTGGTGCGAGTCTTGAGGCATCTGTACCTTCTATCTGATGGCAGCATGGCCTGATTGGTGGGGGTCTTTGATGGATGCTGCTTTTCTACAACAGCTTTTCATATAGATAGGCTCCGTGGTTGAGATGGTTTTGCCTGTGATGTACCGGGCTGAAACCACTATCTTTCGCAGGATTTTCTGCTCAAAGACTTTGGTGTTCCCATGCCAGGCCGTAGTGCAGCCAGTCAGCACACTTTTCACCACATATCAATAGAAGTTTGCTAACATTTTTGATGACATGCTGAATCTCCTTTGATTCCTGAGGAAGTAGAGGTGCTGTCGTGTTTTCTTTGCAATTATATGATGGGTCCAGGACAGGTCCTCTGAGATGGTGACACCCAGGAATTTAAAGTTACTGACCCTCTCCACCTCTGATCATCTGATCATTACTGGCTCATGGACCTCTGGTTTCCTTCTCCAGAAGTCTACAATCAGTTCCTTGGTCTCATTGACATTGAGTGAGAGGTTGTCGTTATCCACTATCGTCCCTGTACCAAAAAAGACCAAGATAACATGCTTGAACGACTGGCGTCCTGTCACACTTAACTCAATAATAAGCAAATGCTTTAAGAGGCTGGTCAAGGACTACATCTGCAGCTTGCTACCACCCAAACTGGACCCCTTACAATTTGCCTACTGACATAACCGACTGACAGACACTGCACTACATACTGTCCTTACAAATCTGGAGAAGGAGGATGCTTATGTGAGAATGCTGTTCTTGGACTACAGTTCACCATTCAACACCATAGTTACCTCCAGGCTTGACAAGAAGCTCAGAGACCTCGGCCTTGATCCTGCCTTGTGCAGCTGGAACCTGGACTTCTTGTCAGATTGCTGGCAGCTGGTAAGAGTGGGCTCCCTCACCTCCACCCCTCTGACTATCAACACAAATGCCCCTCAGGGCTGTGTACTAAGTCACCTCCTTTACTCCCTGTATACCCATGACTGTGTCGCCACCCACAACTCTAATCTGCTAATTAAATTTGCCGGCGACACTACATTGATTAGCCTTATCTCAAACAATAATAAGATGGCCTACAGGGAAGAAGTCATCTCTCTGACACAGTGGTGTCAAGAAAACCTCTCCCTCAATGTCGCAAAAACAAAGGAGCTGTTTGTGGATTACAGGAGGAATGGCGACGGGCTAATCTCTATTGACATCAATGGATCTGGGGTTGAGAGGGTAAACAGCTTTAATTTCCTCAGCATCCACATCACCGAGGATCTCACGTGGTCTGTACACCAGGCTGTGTGGTGAAAAAGGCACAACAGCACCTCTTTCACCTCAGATGGTTGAGGAAGTTTGGTATGGGCCCCCAAATCCTAGTAACTTTCTACAGGGGCATGATTGAGAGCATCCTCACTGGCTGTATCACTGCCTGGTATGGGAACTGTACCTCCCTTAATTGCAGGACTCTGCAGAGAGTGGTGTGGACAGCCCAGCACATCTGTAGTTGTGAACTTCCCATGATTCAGGATATTTACAAAGACAGTTGTGAAAAAGAGTCCGAAGGATCTTTGGGGACCTGAGTCACCACAATCACAATCTATTCCAGCTGCTACCATCTGGGAAA
Organism: Hemitrygon akajei; assembly: GCF_048418815.1. Classification (NCBI taxonomy): domain Eukaryota; kingdom Metazoa; phylum Chordata; class Chondrichthyes; order Myliobatiformes; family Dasyatidae; genus Hemitrygon; species Hemitrygon akajei. The sequence goes on along the minus strand of NC_133124.1, from coordinate 108,720,841 downwards.
TGGTACCGCAGTATAAAAGCCAGGACCCTCAGGCTCCAGGGACAGCTTCTTCTGCTAGGCCGTTAGACTGATCAACTCGTGCTGATTTGAGTGTATTTCTGTTACATTGACTGTTCTATTTATTATAAATTACTATGATTGCACATTGCACAGTTAGATGTTAATGTAAAGATCTTTACTCATGTATGTAAAGGATGTAAGGAATAGTCAATTCAATACACCAATTGGCCAAGTTTTCAATCTCCCTCCTGAATGCTGATTCATCACCATCTTTGATACAGCCCACAACAGTGATGTCATCAACAAACTTGCATATGGTGTTGGAGCTGTATTTAGCCACACAGTCATAGGTGTAAAGTGAGTAGAGTGGGATCTAAGTACACATCCCTGTGGCGCTCCTGTGCTGATGGATATTGTGGAGATGTTTTTGCCAATCTGAACTGACTGGAGTTTACAAGTGAGGAAATCTAGGTTCCAATTCCACAGGGATATTAAGGCTCGGGTCTTGTAATTTACTGATTATTTCTATACTTGATATAGTTTATTGTCACCAAACAATTAATACTAGAGCGTACAATCATCACAGCGATATTTGATTCTGCGCTTCACGCTCCCTGAAGTTCAAATCGAAGTAAATATAATAAAAATTTAAATTATAAATCATAATTAGAAAATAGAAAAGGGAAAGTAAAGTAGTGCAAGTCAGGTTTGGATATTTGGAAGGTATGGCACAGATCCGGGTCAGGATCTGTTCAGCAGTCTTATCACAGTTGGAAAGAAGCTGTTCCGAAATCTGGCCGTACGAATCTTCAAGCTCCTGAACCTTCTCCCGGAGGGAAGAGGGAGAAAAAGTGTGTTGGCTGGGTGGGTCGTGTCCTTGATTATCCTGGCAGCACTGCTCTGACAGTGTGCAGTGTAAAGTGAGTCCAAGGATGGAAGATTGGTTTGTGTGATGTGCTGGGCTATGCTCACGATCTTCTGCAGCTTCTTCTGGTCTTGGATAATGATGATTCTTAGGGGATGATGGTGTTGAATACTGAGCTGTAATCAGTAAAGAGTATTCACATTCATAGGAGGATCACCAATCCACTAACTGCCATTTCTAAATATTGGACTAAAGAAGAAGGAAAGATGTTAGTTTGATTTAGCATGGCTTGTTACCACACGGCCTCCTTGTTGAAACCTGACCTGTCAAAGCCTCTGTACTTGAACCTCAAGCTCAACACTTTTGATCTTAAAAAAAATTATTCTGCTAGAGATCCAGCCTTTTTAAAAAAAAAATTAATTCCTTTCCCTCCTCAAGTCTCAAATTATCATTATAATACTTCTCATTCATGCAAAATAAAATGTTACCTTCATGTATCAGATGTTAACTGGAATTAAGAAGATAACTGCAGAAAAAGGGGTAATAGTAATTAATTATTCAGGCTGTTATTCAAACAATCAGCCTTGATTAAAGGTAAATGTTAGGTTTATTTGTCACATGCATTGAAATATAAAGTGAAATGTGTTGTTTTGCATCAACAACCAATACTGTCCAAGGATTGTGCTGAGGGCAGCCCACAAGTGTTGTCATGGTCCTGGTGCCCACATAGCATGGCTATAACTCACATTCATGTTGGAGGAAATCCATGCAGTCATGGGAGATGGTACAAGTTCCTTACAGACAATGGCAGGAATTAGTGATCACTGGCTAAAGCCTTAATAGTTATCTATTTATAAATATTCGTGAATATGGCTTAATTTGTTTCATAGAAATTCACTGCTTAAAAAGTCCCAGTCCTTAATTTTTGGACTTGTTTGGAAGGCTAGTACAAAAATGAAGGCTGATAGTCATGCATTAATGGGGGAGAGGCCATCACTGAAAAGACCTAAAATTAAGAATACTAAAGGATACTGTAGCGATATTTTGAAGAGGGGAATCATAGAGCAATACAATACAGAAACGGTAAAGAATTACTTTTAACATACTGGCATTTGCTGTGAAAATCAATGCTACTAAGACAAATAATCTGGTCATCTTTATTATTTTGTAGGAATGTTCTTTGCAGAAATTGGTGACTTGACACATTTTGAAATGTAGTCACTAGGGTATTGTACCTTTCAAGAGCTTTGGGACCTACTTGGGTTCTAAACATTTGATCCTCCAGCCATTAGTAAAAAGCATAAAATTTAAGTTAACTTTGTGAGAGTCTTTCTGTGTTTTTTGTACTGAATTAAAGATGATTGTCTACTGATCTGAAAGAGAAACCTGTTAATCTTGGGAAAACTTATCTAGCTAGAGATGCAGAGATACTGTTGCACACTCCAACCACCAATCCATGTAACATGAGGAAATTATTGAATTATAGTTTGCCTTTTTATGGCTATTTGGCTCATTTTGGTGTGAAAGGCTTATAGTAATTTAGCCTTTGTTTTTATTGTGATATTTTCAAAAGAGATGCTGGTGCTTTTAGTTATTTATATTTTATATGTTTTATATTTAAGCCAGGAGCAACTGCCTTGCTGATAGGATTAAACAAAGTGATGTAACTTCAAAAATGGAAGGAGACAGGATATGGATGAGGCTGGAGTGTTTCTTCAAGCATTGAAAAGTGAGAATTTATTTTCCAATATTTTTCCTGGTGGTATTGATCATTTTAAAATTAGCAGTTTTGGAGTTTATAGAACAGTTCTATCACAGTTGAGTTTTCATTCTTTACTGATAATATGAAATGGCGGTTGAGTTTTGATCACAACTCTTTACTGTCTATTTGCCATACATTTTGATTTCCTTGTGGTTCAGCAATTTCTTTCATTTACTACAGTATGACTCAGCATCCCTAGCTCGGTTTTGAGAATTCCCAAGAACCTACTCCTAATATGGTTAAAACTGGCAGTATTATTTTTCTACTTTGTTCTGTAACTTTAAATCCTATATTTGTTATTACTGAACTTGGTTATATTCAGTCCCACCAAGCAGGCCAAACTGACTCAAATTGTGAGTGTTTGAACATGATTTCAATTACTTTTATTGAAATATGATAAGCTCACAAATACTATTTTTATTTAATTCCTTGACTTTCAATTTCATCAACTATCTCTTAATTCATGAGCTCCCAACCTTTTTTAATGTGCCATGGACCTGTACCATTAACTAAGGGGTGTGTGGACCCAACCTTGGGAACCCCTGTCTTAACCACAACCTGGCTGCCTGCAAGGTAGATTAAGAATGTTGTAGAATCCTCCCCATTTGCTCCAACCACAGGAGAAGATTAAGTCAGATGTATCAGTATTTAAGTGTAGTAAAGGGAATTGGAGGCAAAAGAATGGAGCTGGCCTGAGTTGAACTCTTAACAGCGATGATGGCAGAACAGCTATGGCTGGAGTTTTTGGGGGCAATTCGGAAGGGGTGTGTAGATACATGCCAAAGACAGCATAAAAGGTAAAGAGAGGGCATCTAATAATAGCTAAAATTTAGTGGGAAGCTTAGAAGATTGGTAAGCTTTTTAAAAAACCAACAGAAGGTGAATTAAAGAAACATGAGAGAAAGATAGAAATATGAAGGTAAGCAGGCCAATTATATCAAAGAGGATTTCAGGAGTGTTTTCAGCTATAACAAAGAGCAAAACAAGCAAGAGTGGATATTGAACTGCAGGAAAATGACGCTGAAGGAATAGTAATGGTGGATGAACTTGCTAAGTATTTTGTGTCTGTCTTCACTGGAAGACAATAGGAGCATGCAAGAAATTTGAGAGTGTTAGTGGCAAGAATTGAGTGTAGTTGCTATTACTAAGGAGAAAGTGCTTGGGAAGCTGAAAGGTCTGAAGATAGATTAATCACCTGGACCAGATTGATGACACCCAGAGTTCTGAAAGGGGTGGCAAAAGAGATTGTGGAGGCAATAGTATTGATCTGGAGCTGAACACGCTCAAGACAAAGGAGATGATAGTGGATTTCAGGAGATGATAGTGGATTTCCCCCGCTATGTCTCCTCTCACAGTCCTCAGCAGCCCTGTGTCCACCGTGGAGAACTTCAGGTTCCTGGGAACCACCATCTCTCAGGATCTGAAGTGGGAGCAGAACATCAGCTCCATCCTGAAGAAGGCCCAGCAGCGGATGTATTTCCTGTGGCTCTTGAGGAAATACGGTCTGCCTCAGGAATTGCTGCTGCAGTTCTACACTGCAGTCATTGAGTCTGTCCTGTGCACCTCCATCATTGTGTGGTTTGGAGCCGCCACCAAGCAGGATAGAACCAGACTACAGCGCACAGTGAGGACTGCCGAGCGCATCATTGGAGCCTCCCTGCCCTCTATTGTGGACCTGTACTCTTCCAGGTTGAAGAAGAGGGCTGGGAACATCATAAAGGACTCCTCCCATCCTGCCACGGACTGTTTGATCTGCTTCCGTCTGGTAGGCGCTTCAGATCCCTCCAGACTAAGACTAATAGGCACTGGAGAAGTTTTTTCCCTACTGCGGTCACTTTGCTGAACAGTTAACTGCTGGTTAACTGTCGGCTAACTATTACTTGGATTGCACTACCTGTATGTATAATCTATATTTTCATTTATATTTATCATTATTATTGTTATGTGCAGAGAGACAACATCTGCCGGAAGTAAATTCCTTGTATGTGCATAGGTACTTGGCGATTAAAGTCTGATTCTGATTCTGATCTTTGAAGAATCACTAAATTGTGGAATGGTTCTGGAGGACTGGAAAATTGCAAATGTCATTCCATTCTTTAAGAAGGGAGGGAGGCAGAAGAAAGGAAATTTAGGCCAGTTAGCTTGACTTTGATAGTTGGGAAGATGTTGAAGTCCATTATCAAGGATGAGGTTTTGGGGTACTTGGAGGTGCATGATAAAGTAGGCCAAGTTCAGCATGATTTACTTAAGGGGAATCTTGCCTGACAAATTTGTTGGAATTATTTGAGGAAATAACAGGCAGGAGAGTCAGTGGATGTTGTTTACTTGGATTTTCAGAAGGCCTTTAACAAGGTGCCACATGTGATGCTTCTTAACAAGAGCCCATGGTATTATAGGAAAGACAGAAGCATGGATAGAAGATTGACTGGTAGGAGGCAAAGAGTCAGAATAAAGGAGGCCTATTCTGGTGGCTGCTGGTGTCTCATGGTGTTCCTCAAAGGTTGGTCTTGGGATTACTTTTCAAGTTGTATGTCAATGATTTGGATGATGGAATTGATGGCTTTGTGGCCAGGTTTTCAGATGATACAAAGATAGGTGGAGGGGCAGGTAGTGTTGAGGAAGCAGTAAATTTGCAGGAGGACTTGGGACAGATTGGGAGAATGGGCAAAGAAGTTGCTGATGGAATATAGTGTAGGGAAGTGTGGTCATGCTCTTTGGTAGAAGGAATAAAGGCATAACTATTTTCTAAACAAGGTGAACATTCAGAAATCGGAGGTGCAGAAGGTCTTGGGAGTTATCATGCAGCATTCCCCAAAGGTTGACTTGTAAGTTGAGTCGGTGGTAAGGAAGGTAAATGCAATGTTAGCATTCATTTTGAGAGGACTAGAATATTGTGAGCAGCTTTGGGTCCCTGATTTGAGAAGAGATGTGCTGACATTGGTGAGAGTGCAGAGGAAATTCACGAGAATTATTCTAGGAATGAAAGCATTAACATATAAGGACTATATCATGACCTTTACTTGCTGGAGTTTAGAATAGTGAGGGGGAATTTCATTGAAATCCATCTAATATTGAAAGGCCTAGTTAAAGTGGATGTGGAGAGGATGTTTCCTTTTGTGGGTGAGTCTAGGATCAGAGTGTACAGCCTTAAAAGAGAGGTGTCCATGTCGAACAGAGATGAGAAGAAATTTCTTTAGCCAGTGGGTGTGAATTTGAGGAATTCATTGACATGGATGGCTGTGGAGGCTAAGACATTGAGTATATTGAAAGCTGAGAATGATAGGTTTTTGGTTAGTAATGGCGTCAAAGGTTATGGGGAGAAGGCAGGAGAATGCGGTTGTGACGGATAATTAATCAACCATGATGGAATGGTGGAACAGACTTGATGGGCTGAGTGGCCTAATTGTGCTCCTGTGTCTTGTCTAAAGCATTTCACTTTTTACAGGTCTAAACATTCACAACTATCATGATTGATATACATCAGCTGCAAGGTCCCACTAATAAATTGCAATGTTATAACTTTTCAAACCACTCCAATAGGATCTCCCAGGCCTGCAACATCTACTGTCATGAAGAACAAAGACAGCTAGCATAAAGAAGTAACTAGTATCTGCAGTTTTTCATCCAAATTGGACTATCCTAAACTGGAATTACCATTTCTAAATTCTGAAACTCCTTGCCCGATTGCTTAAGAACATGAATAAACAAGACTAGAGGCACCAAAATCAATAGCCCTTAACAATGTCTGAATGCTGTAAATATATTTGGAAAGAACTATCACTTGCCACCTTTTATATCTATAATTATCATTCATAGTTTACCCCCATCCAATACATTAGTCAACTATGCATATAAGTGTAATGTTTGTCTCCATTAGACTTGTGTTGCTTCTCCCTTTGATTACAAAACCTTCTGTGTTTTTTATCTCAGCTATCCCAAATTAGAGTACAGTATCTTTATTACGACTTTGCAACCTGACTAATCTGTAATACCCAACTGGTCAAAATAGTGTGGTTAAATACAGAATTTTTGAGCAGGTATCAAATCAACTTTATATAAGCAACACACAAAATGCTGGTGGAATGCAGCAGGCCAGGCAGCATCTATAGGAAGAAGTACAATTAACGTTTCGGGTCGAGACCCTTCGTCAGGACTAACGGAAAAAATAGATAATAAGAGATTTGAGAAGGGGAGGGGGAGACCTGAAATGATAGGAGAAGACAGGAGGGGGAAGGATGAAGCTAAGAGCTGGAAAGTTGATTGGCAAAAGGGATACAAGGCTGGAAAAGGGGGAAGTATCATAGGACAGAAGGCCTTGGAAGAAAGAAGGGGGGAGGGGAGCACCAGAGGAAAATGGAGAAAAGGCAAGGAGTTATTGTGAGAGGGAAAGAGAGGAAAACAATTAAAAATTAGGGATGAGGTAAGAAGGGGAGGAGGGGCATTAATTGAAGTTAGAGAAATCAATGTTCATGCCATCAGGTTGGAGGCTACCCAGGTGGAATATCAGGTGTTCCTCCAACCTGAGTCTGCCTTTATCTTGACAGTAGAGGAGGCCATGGATAGACATATCAGAATGGGAATGGGACGTGGATTTAAAATGTGTGGCCACTGGCAGAAACTGCTTCCTCTGGCGGACAGAGTGTAGGTGTTCAGTGAAATGGTCTCCCGGTCTGTGTCAGGTCTCACCAATATATAGAAGTCCACACCAGGAGCACTGGACACAGTATTTGGGACACCTGCAATATTTAATTTCCTGTGTAATCCAAGTGCAGATTTGCCATTCCTCAGTGTCTTCTATTTTGCTTTGCTTGTTAATTTGCTCATATAAAAGTATGAATTTTCTTTGAGATGCCTATCTTACACCCGTATTTGTCTATTGTGTATTACAGAACAGGTTTGACCATCCATGACTCACTGTTGTTGCTATACAATATGAATATTTATTAGAAATAAGATTTACTATTCTGAGTTCATTTTCATCTGTCATAAAATGGAAATTGTGTACTGGTTTATTCGTACTCTTTTTAAGAGCTATTCACACTATTCACAGCTTTGTATCATTTGCAGTTAACATGATCATGGTTCAGGAATGGTTGGTTGTTGTGGTTAAATGTCCGTCCTTTGCACTGACGTATACCTTAGGGTACGTTTTGATAATCCTGAGCAGATTGATGGGGCGGGGGGGAGGGGGAGATTTTGTGTATTGTTTAAAACATTTCGTAGTGACGTGATCCAGAAGCTTGAGAATCACCACAGCTGTGCTCATTATGTGAACAAGGACAGAAGCAATATCGAGAAAACCCGCATTACACGGCAGTTACAACTTTTGGGACAAGCCCGTACTATATTTAGCTTAGCTATACTTGAAGTTTTTTTTATTAATTCGTACATGTGAAAATATGAACGTCACTACTATTTAAATACAAAGTATTTGAAATTAAATTATATTTTTAGTAATAGCGCAAGCGGATTAAACAACCTACCTTTTGAATAATTTTACATTGGAGTTTTGGGTATTATGTTAAGGGTATAGAATAATAAACGACTAAACGAATGATGAAGACCTGGCATAAAAGCCTTTTACACAGTATTTTCCGTAATTGCTGTAGGCTCATCCGCTGGTGTTGTGGGCGCGCGCGCTTTTTCCCCGTGACCCAACAAGTCCGCCATTTTGTGGTGGGGGAGGGGAGCAGGGGTGGAGGGGGGTGGGGGAAGGGAGAGCTGGAAACAAGATGGCCGCCGGTCGCTTGAAGCGAATAGCTTCACCGGCTGTGAGTGAAAGCACTAGCGAAGCGCGGCAGCAGCACCACGGACTCAACTTGGCGGTGTCGTCATCATCACTGCCGCCGCTATCGTCGTCGTCTTCTTCACCAGCGTTCTCGTTGCCCTCGTCTTCGCCGCTTTCATCTGCGGCCTCTAATGGCACTTTAGACGAAGACGTAGGGGAGGAAAATAATAAAAATAAAAAACTCGCCGACCCTTTATATTTTTCCGTCGGCCGTATGGACTCTCTGTTCTTGGCCCGGCCGACTAGAGTGCGGCGGCGTCCGGAGACTGAGCCTTTTTACCACGGCAAGAGCTGCGCTGTGGCCGTTCAGGGAGGAGCGAAAGAGCCTGAGACAAAAACTTATAATCACCACAATCATCACAACCACCGCCACCATTCTCCTCACCGGCGGCACCATCGCCACCACCAGGCCAGCGAGTTGCAACAGAGGCGGGTGAGTTGTACGGAAGCCCCCGGCCTCGGCCTAAGTAGTGGGGACTCGCAGATTTACGGCAAGCGTCAGGACAGAATGAATTCTGATGGAGTTTTCTGTGCCGCGGGCGACGAGAAAGAGATAGGTAAAGTTACGGATTCAAGCACCACTGGCAATGGCTTGATGAAAGAAACGCCTTGTCTCAGCTGTGACTCTGGCCTGGTGAATGGCAGTAACAAAGCGGTGGGCGGCTGTGGCGTCCAGCGGACCAACGGCGCCATCTCGCTAAATTCGGCCTCGCCTGGAAAGGGAAACTCGGATAAAAGACGCTGGCACAGGCTGCAAAGAAGTACTAACACCTCTGCAACTGATTTCGGCCTGCTGACGAAAGGCAGCGGCAAAATCCCCAACCTCGAATATGGATGTCGAGCGGATCTTCATGGCTCCAAACCGGTGGGAGTTTCGTTGAAACCACACTGCGGCGAAATAAATCTAAATTGTCTGGGGACTGAGACCCAAAACACAAAAAAACATTCTCCTGAGAGCATCAGCACAAACACGACTAATCACCATAATAATCTCAGCATTGTTAGCAGTCAGAATAATTTTAATGTTAGCCAGGATGAGGTGAGTGCTCAGAGTTTAGTAGTAGCAAGTAAACAAGCTGAGATCAGGACCAGGGCTCATCGACTCTGCAAGCGTTTACAAGTTGTGCAAGCTAAGCAGGTGGAGCGCCATGCCCAGCAGCAGCTAGCAGGTTTGGTGGGACATAGTCTAAAGCAATTTTCTTCCACTTTCACCAAAAGTCTTATTAATAACTGTAGTAGCACTAATAATAAATATACAAGCACTTTGCATGGGAGTGGCAACCTGCAGGTTGGATCTGTACTGCTGAAGAGTACTTTTCCAAGGACGGATCCAGAAGTAGATGCTGATGGTGTTCATTCCTGTTCTAGTTCCTCCCTCGGATTTGGGGAGAGCAATAAATGTTTACTATCTTCACTGAATGGGGATACTTTCTCTGGTTTTGTGAAAGATCGAGCTATCTCTGAGGATCTACTAAAATTGGTGTCCAGTGTGACTGCAAAACTCAGAACTTCTGAGCGAGCATTTGATTCTGATGCCACAGAAAGCAGCTCAGGGGGTGAGACTGATTTGGAAGAGGATGGTACAAATGATGCAAAATTGGAGTATCGGCATGCAATTCTGTAAGTAAAGAGGTATTGACTTGTATAATGGGCTCTTTTTATTATTTGGTTTTGTGAATGTACTTTCCCATTTCAATTTAAGACTAAAAGAAGCAATCATGTCTTTGAAGTGCACAATATCTTAGGGTTTGTAAAATTTAAAATGTTTTATTCTTGCTATTAATTTGTCAAAGACAGCAGTAGATGAGATCTGGACTTTGGACTTGGATAGGAATATATCTTAAGCAGAAGTGCCAGGTGCATCCCAATTGACTTGAGTTGGAAGGTCTGCTTTAGTCTTTTGCTTTTAATGTTGCTGAAGTAACAGGATGCTCTGAGGCATGTCCAGCAGTCACAGGATTATTCAATGGATTGTGATGTATAAGCCTTCCACAGTGCCGCAATATGTTTTGAAGTTTATAATACCAGTGCCAATAGAGTAGCAGGGTATTAATCATATAGGCATGTTAAATGCTTGTTTTGACATTTTTGTTTCTCTGACAGTATTAATCATCTAATTTTTCTGACTTTAAAATTGTATTGCAAGTCTAAAGAGGTACAATGATAATTAAATTCAACCATTGAAGAAGCTGAAAGTGGTGAATTAAAATCTTGTTTTATTCCTGGATGACAATGGGCAGACCTGACAACCTTTGAGTTTACCTTGGGTTAAACTCCAATCTTTTGATTTTTAGACACTCAGAACTTGAATTTTGTCTTGTTTACTGAGTGGTATCTTGTTTTCCTGTATGTTTGGCCTTGTTTGTGTATAATAGTCCCTAAATTATGTTTGCTTAATTTACTATAATTGATTCATTTTTAGCTTCTGTTTACAAATTTATTTAGCACAGGTTGACATCTGCCTGGTTGAGTTATCAATTATACCCTGATTTCATTTATTCTGCTGCACTATTTTGAGAAAAGTCATATTTGCAATTTTTTTGATAATGATCATTGTGCTTTGCATTTTGAAAACGGTTTGCTTTTTAACAAGCCTGTTCTGTGGATGAAGCGTAGCGACCAATTTCTTAAGTGTTTCTTCATTTCTTTGATTATTCACTTTAAGATCTATTTGTTACAAGATTAAAATAAATAATGATCCTTCATTTTCAAGGTGTACCTTTTATCCTTTTTATTTAAAGATTTTTATTCACTTATTTTGAGCTGTTTGAATTTTAATTAGAAAGTTTGCATGATCTCTTTGTATCATTTGCCATCGATGGTTAGGTCTGCAGATCAGCTGAGAAATATTAATTTGAGTAATTGTTGTTTCTCCTTCATTGTAATGCAAGTTTTGGTGCCAGATCTTCCATTAAGATGCTTACTGAATCAGAGGATAATTGAAATTTGATGTTCAACCACCAACAACATTGAAGTGTGGCCCAACTGTGCTGTGGGTAGCAGAAGTGAAAGATTCTTGAAGTGTGCACCATGCACCAATTAAATATATTACACCTGAGTTGGTATAAAAAGACAGTGAATTGGATCTGTATAGTGCTTTTCACCTCACTTTATTACATTTCAAAATGTTCTTTTAAAGCAGATGTTTGATTTTACAAAGAGTACTTCACTATTTTGGGAAATATGACAGCTAGTCATAATATAACAAGCTCCCATTAATACTGATGTGTTGATAAATTGGTTTTATAAACTTAAATGAGGGATAATTTTTTGGTGGGGATTTCATATTTTCCTAAGGTATAAATAACAGTGTGGTTTTCAGCATTCACTAGAGAGAGAGAGAGAGAGGGCGAAGTCTCATTTGCAAGAAGCTACCCATTGGCAGCGCTGCATTCCCTCAATATTGTCCAAAATTGATCTTTAACATAACATAATATTAATTTTTCCTCAGTCATTTGAAGCTAAAACTATTAGCGCAAATAACTAAACATTTTAAGTCCTGTTTGGAGTTTTGAGAGCTTCAGATTTTTCATTGATTTTTGGTTTTTAATCTGTAAATAATAGATCATTGTGTAAACGATTCATAAAGCAATGCAGAAGACAGTCTTGAGTCCCACTCTTTCATCATGCTCTATAGATTGTTTAGCTACCGAAGATCAACATTGAAATATAAAAGTTAAGGTCTTGTCCTAATGTAATTACAGCTGTTGTTGTCTTGTAAGGTTGATGAGGGAGTGTTTCTGTATGAAATGCATATGTATGGCTTTCCTCATGGAATCGTGGGAATCAGCATATGCTTACTAGATGATAGGATGCAGCTTATAACATCAAAGTTTCAAGATGATCATTTTGAGAATTTTTTTGCTTATGTAAACTGTCTTTATTCCAATGATTTATTGAAAGCTGGCTTTTTTTTTCCTGTAACCTCATACTTTCAAACACTAATTTATACCCTCAAGTTTATCTTGCTAAAATAAATGAAAAGTTATTTTTGGTCAAAACCTTTCTGATAAGTATAATCAAGGTAAAATTTCCCATTTGCATGTTTTAGCTAATTGTACTCTATTGCCATGTAGAGACATTGTCATTATTAAATTTGCAGGAGCATGTGGTCTGTTTCCAGTGTGGTTCTGCAGATCACAATGCATTGACTCTTTTTGGGAACTTGAGCATGTTGAGTAGAGCTGAGCTTTGTGCATAGCAAAGCAGTTGTTAGAACTCTTTTTCCACCTGGAAAATGAAAATGGCGGAGGACCAATGCTATGAATGCAATCAAGTGATTCCTGACCCAAGAGTCAACTTGAAGAACCTTCAAATATATTAGCTGCAATTTGGGAGTTTTTCCTCAGAACTAGAAATGTACATATGAAGTTAAATTAGTTAATTAAACTTAAGGAATTCATTTTTTTCTCTCATGTTTGTTTAAGTTCTGCTCTTTGCTGATTATCTTGATCCAATCAAAGCCATTTCTAAAGCAACCCAAGCCTAGTAACCCATCCCAGAATTGAGGATTACAGTGAAATAAAGAAAGAAAGATTACAAAGAAGACATGACAACTGCTATATTTCATTAGGAGTTTTAGGAGAATTGGTATGTCACCAGACACTTGCCAATTACTGTATATATAGTGTGGAGAGTGGTTGCATTACTGTCTGGAATGGAGGGGCCACTGCACAGGATTGGACAAAGCTGCAGAAAATTGCCAGTTCCATCATGAGCCCTGGCCTCCCAGCATCCAGGACACCTTCAAAAGCTGATGCCTCAAAAAGGTAGCTTCCATCATTAAGGACCCCATTCACCAAGGACATGCCTTCTTCTCATTGCTACCATCAAGGAGATGGTACAGCTACCTGAAGACACACTCATTGTTTCAGGAACAACTTCTCCTCTGCCATCAGATTTCTGAATGGACAATGAACCCATTTACATTACCTCAGTTTTTTACTCTCTTTTTGTGCTACTTTATTTTTTACATATACTTTTATTGTAATTTATAACTTTTATTACTAGTTGTTAGAATGTATTGCTACAAAACAACAAATTTCCTGATATGCCAATGATACGAAATCTGATTCTGAAATAGGACTCTGAAGGAACACTCTACTGAGTATCAGAATGAACGAATGAAGGCAAAATAGTTTATTATGGCAGTTTGTACTAATATTGGCATAATTAGTAAGTCTATAGATGATACAAAATTGATGGTTTTGAGAATAATCATAAACTGCAGTGTGCTATTGATTGGATTGTAATATTGTCAGGGGAAAGGCAATCAGAATTCTGATAAGTGTGAGGTGATGCACTTTGGGAGGACTAATAAAGATATGACAATGAGCGATAAGGTATTAAAGTATTGAGGTACAAAGGTGCCTTGGTATACATCACTTAAGGAATATTTAGATCAGCATTTGAATTGGTCAGCGTGGACGGAATAGGCCAAATGGCCTGTTTCTGTGCTGTATGGTTCTCTGTTTCTCTACCACATTGGTGTTGTATGTTTTTGTCAACAATAGTACCCTTTGTCAACCAATAACACCATAAAAGAGTGTAACATGATATTTGATACGCAAGCAATACACACACAATGCTGGAGAAACTCAGCAGGCCAGGCAGCATCTAGGAAAAGAGCACAGTCGATGTTTTGGGCCGAAACCCTTCAACAGGACTGGACAAAAAAAGCTGGAGTAGATTTAAAAGGCTGGGGGAGGGGAGAGAAAAACACAAGGTGGTAGGTGAAACCTGAAGGGGGAAGGATGAAGTAAAGAGCTGGGAAGTAAATTGGTGAAAGACAGAAGGCCATGGAAGAAAGAAAAGGGGTGAGGAGCACCAGAGGGAGGTGGTGGGTGGGCAAGGAGATAACACAGTGTACTGTCTATCTGTCACGTTACATGCACGCGACTGACACTAGTAGAAAGGTCCGGCAACAGTTTATGGTTTCGTTTTTTAAGAATTGTCCTAAATAAGCAGCTGCCCCAATTAACCAAAGGCCCAATTAAACGGAATACACTGTATCATAAAATAAATTACAAGGGTCTCAGGTCTTAATTGCTATTGTACACCACTGGTCATCAGCTTCCAATCGCAATAGTAAACTTTAACTCTCGCTCTCCCTTATACTAAACCAATTTTTGATGCAACTATCCAACCTAACTTCTATTCCTTGGATTCTGACCTCTTGGATGAGCCTTTTTATTGGACCATTTCATAGGCCTTTTTTGGAGACCAAATCAAATGCATAACCCTCAACAGAATAAAATTCAATTAATTAAGTCAAATGGATCTCTCACCAACAAAATTGCACTATCCCTGTTCAGTCCTAATCTTTGTTTTGATTAATCCTTTCCAATATTTTTCCAGTAACTTCACTATTAATGTTAACCTAATTGGCCTATAATTACTCGTCTTATTCTTCTGTCCTTGCTGAATATAGTTCAAGTTCAGGTTTATTGTATTTCAGCCACAACTAGATACACAGCTAAACGAAACATCATTCCTCACAGTTCCACATTTGCTTTTTTATGCTCATCTGGCATCTATGCAGTGAAGATTTGAGTATTCCAAACTAGAGTCTTGGCTGATTTTTTTTGTTTGCTCTATAGAATATTGGAATTTATCTTGTCAGGCCCTGTGGGTTTATTAGCCTTTTATGGCTGCTGTGACTTCTAATACTTGCTATGATTTTATAATTTTTTTTGTTTCAGACTTTCATTTTCCCAACTAAAGTCTTCATATACTACATCTAAAGTAACTACAGATTCATTTAAAATCTTGCTCATGTGCATTGGTTCCATGTACAGATTGCTACTTAGTCCTCTAATGAGTCCCACTCTTTCCATTGCCATGCTCTTGCACTTTTCATTGTTTTACTTGGCAGTGCCATTTTGTTGGTCCCTTTCATCCTAGTTTCTTTAGCACTCCTGTACACTCCTGCAATGCTTCTCTTGGTTTCAGTACTCAATGACTGTTATTGCTTCCTTTTTCATTTATCAACACCTCACTATCTCTTGACATCCAAGGTTCCATGAAACTTGTTTGACCCTGAATACTCTCACCATTTGATTTTTTTTTAAGGATTCCTGCTAATCTGCCAGTAGCTGCTCCATGTTTATGATTGCTGGGTCCTGTCTAATGTTATTGAAATCGGTCTTCCTGCAATTTAGACAATTGATTTCTGGGCTATCTACATTCCTTCCCATAATGACTTGAAATTTACCAAGCTAATGGGGGTGGTGGTGGTGGGAGTTGGTTGAGTAGTTGATAGCATTGTGGAGAGAAAAAAAAATGTGATTAATGTAAATGGGTGCTTGATGTTTCCTGTGCTTGGTAGCCACAAAATATGCAGTCATGTTTCTCTGGTATGAGCTACCCTTTCAAAATGTATATTGTCTTTTGTTACTTATTAAAACTTAAAATCTACATACATTATCCTGAATAATAGACTTCTGTTATAGTTTTTATCACTTTGGTAGCCCAACCGATCTAATTTCTCTATTTTCCCCCCTCATCGGTTTGCTATATGATAACTTAAAATAGGAGCAGGAGTAGGATATTTGGCCTTTCAAGCTTGTCCCATTTAATGTGATCATAACTTATCTAAGGTCCTATCTTTTCAGTATCAGTTCCCTATAGCCATGGATTTCCTGATTTTTGCAGAAATTTATCTACATCACTTTTTTAAAAAAAAAAGAGGAAATAGCTTCTGCAATGGCGAGAACTTGGTAAAATTACACTTGGCCATCCATAATGTTCTTGCCAAATCCTTAAACTCTGGGAATTAAGCTTAATGTCGAGGGAAATCATATTTAATGCTGTCCTTTGGTTTGTCAGTTTTGGTCAGTGCTTGAACTTAAATTAAAAAAAAATTTTGACTGTTAAAGTAATAATGCTATTATTTCAATGTGTAATTACATAAATGGCTTTTTCTTAAGTGCTTGGATAGATCATATGGGTGCTAGTTCTTGAACAATGAACCTTCTTTGGAGACTGAAGACTTGGAGCAGGAAATCTGATATGTTTCACGGAAGTTGTGAATTTGCTGAGAAAATTACATTCTTAATCATCCTCAGATAATGCCATCCATCTTTAGGAAGCTGGTAATCTAGTGGGATTGCCAGAGTTGATAAAGGTGTTGACTTACATCACTTACAGAAAAGATTATCAGAGGCATCAATGTAATAATGTAAATCATCTAGGTGCATGATTAGGATCATCTAGTTAGCTTGACATCAGTGGTGGGGAAGATGCTAGAGACGATTATAAAAGATGAAATAACGGCACATTTGGATAGCGGTAACAGGATTGGTCCGAGTCAGCATGGATTTACGAAGGGGAAATCATGCTTGACTAATCTTCTGGAATTTTTTGAGGATGTAACTATGAAAATTGACAAGGAAGAGCCAGTGGATGTAGTGTACCTGGACTTTCAGAAAGCCTTTGATGAGGTCCCACATAGGAGATTAGTGGGCAAAATTGGAGCACATGGTATTGGTACTGACATAGATAGAAAATTGGTTGGCAGACAGGAAACAGAGTAGGGATTAACGGATCCTTTTCAGAATGGCAGGCTTGGTGCTGGGACAGCAGCTATTTACAATATACATTATTGATTTAGATGAAGGGATTAAAAGTAACATCAGCAAATTTGCAGATGACACAAAGCTGGGTAGTAGTGTGAAATATGAAGAGGATGTTAGGAGAATGCTGGGTGAGTGGACAGATGCAGTTTAATGTGGATAAATGTGAGGTTATCCACTTTGGTGGCAAGAACAGGAAGGTAGATTACTATGAATGGTGTCAAGTTAGGAAAAGGGGAAGTACAGCGAGATCTAGGTGTCCTTATTCATCATTCACTGAAAGTAAGCATGTAGGTACAGCAGGCAGTGAAGAAAGCTAATGGCATGTTGGCCTTCATAACAAGGGGAGTTGAGTATAGGAGCAAAGAGGTCCTTCTGCAGTTGTACAGAGCCCTGGTGAGACCACACCTGGAGTATTGTGTTCAGTTTTGGTCTCCAAATTTGAGGAAGGACATTTTTGCTATTGAGGGAGTGCAGCGTAGGTTCACGAGATTAATTCCCGGGATGGCGGGACTGTCATATGTTGAAAGATTGGAGCAACTGGGTTTGTATACATTGGAATTTAGAAGGATGAGAGGGGATCTGATTGAAACATATAAGATTATTAAGGGATTGGACACACTAGAAACAGGAAAAATGTTCCTGATGTTGGGGGAGTCCAGAACCAGAGGTCACAGTTTAAGAATAAGGGGTAGGCCATTTAGATCAGAGTTCAGGAAAAAAAATTTCACATGGAGAGTTGTGGATCTGTGGAATGCTCTGCCTCAGAAGGCAGTGGAGGCCAATTCTCTGGATACTTTCAAGAAAGAGTTAGATAGAACTCTTAAAGATAGCAGAATCGAGGGATATGGGAAGAAGGCAGGAATGGGGTACTGATTATGGATGATCAGCCATGATCCCATTGAATGACGGTGCTGGCTCGAAGGGCCAAATGGCCTACTCCTACACTTGTTGTCTATTGATATTTCTATGATAATTTTATGGAATACATTTTTGTTATGTTTTATCAAAGGAAATAATGTTATGTCTTTGGAGATTCTAAACTACTTCCCAGCCATTTTAAAAACATAATTGTTTTCTTTGCTATCAGTGCACCCTTGGCAAGGCTAGCAGTTATTGCTAATCCGTAATTATTGTTGAGAGGCAAGTTGCCTCCATGAACCAGTATAGTCATCGTGAAAGTACTGTGATATACATGGTCGGCAACAATACTCAGGCTGTTGCATTTAAACAATGCTGAATTTATATTAAGGGACATAATGTGTGCCAAGAACACATTCCCCACCCTGTTACACCACTACCCTGAACCATTGACACAAGGCAAGATAGATCCATGAATTTATGTTGTTTATGCCAAATACTGGCTACCAACTGCAAGTTGCAGAGAAATTGAGATTTATCAGACCAGGTGATGCTTTTCCAATCTTCAACTGTCTAATTTTGGTGAGCCTGTGCCCACTGTAGCCTCAGTTTCCTGTTCTTAGCTGATAGGAGTGGAACCTGGTGTGTGCTTCTGCTGTAGCCTATCCACTTCAAGGTTTGACTTGTTGAGCGTTCAGAGATGCTCTTCTGTTGTGACACATGGTTATTTAAGTTGCTCTTGCCTTCCTGACAGCTGAACCAGTCCAAAGTTCTAAGTATTTATTATCGATGTACATATGTCACCATATACAACCCTGAGATTCATTTTCTTGCAGACGTTCACAGTAAGTACAAGAAATACAATAGAATCAATGAAGACATAGAATGGATTAACAGCCATTGTGCAAAGACAACTGCAAGTACAAAAAGAAAGAAAAATGATAATAAATATCGAGAACATGTGTTGAAGAGTCCTTGAAAGTAAGTGTATTGGTTGTGAGAACAGTTCAGTGATGGGGTCAGTGAAGTTATCACTTCTGGTTCAATAGCCTGTTGGTTGAGGGGTAATAAAGTTCCCTAAATCTAGCAGTGTGGGTTCTGAGGCTCCTTTACCTCTTTTCTGATGGCTGTAGCAAGGTGAAAGTGTGACCTGTATGCTGGATGATGGATGCTGCTTTTCTGTGACAGTGCTACATGTGGATGTGCTTAGTGCTGTGTAGGGCTCTAACCTGATGTATTGGGCTGTACCCACTACTTTTAGTAGACTTTTCCATTCAAGGGCATTGGTGCTTCCATATTAGGCCATGATGCAACCAGTCTATATAACACATCTATAGAGGTTTGTCAAAGTTTTAGATGACGTGCAGAATCTTTGCAAATTTCTGAGAATTAGAGGCTCTGCTGTACTTCCTTTGTAATACATGGGACTTGTGTGTTGGACACAGGATGGATCCTCTGAAATAATAACACGGGAATTTAAAGTTGCTGACCCTCTTCACCTCTGAACCCCTGATAAGGACTGGTTCATGGACCTCTGGTTTCCTCCTCCTTTAGTTAATAATCAACACCTTGGTCTTGTTGACATTGAATGAGAGGTGATTGTTGTGGCACCACTCAGCCAGATTTTCTATCTCCCTCTTGTATGTTGATTTGTCACCATCTTTGATTTGGCCAACAACAAGTCAAGTCAAGTCAACTTTTATTGTCATTTCGACGATAACTGCTGGTACAGTGCATAGTAAAAATGAGACAACGTTTTTCAGGATCATGGTTTACATGACACAGTACAAAAAAACTAGACTGAACTACGTAATAAAAAACAGAGAAAGCTACACTAGACTACAGACCTACACTGGACTGCATAAAGTGCACAAAAATAGTGCAGACATTACAATAAATAATAAACAGGACAGTAGGGCAAGGTGTCAGTCCAGGCTTTGGGTATTGAGGAGTCTGATAGCTTGGGGGAAGAAACTGTTATATAGTCTGGTCGTAAGAGTCTGAATGCTTCGGAGCCTTTTCCCGGACGGCAGGAGGGAGAAGAGATTGTCCTTCATAATGCTGTCATAATGAAGGGGTCCTTCATAATGCTGTTTCCTTTGCGGATGCAGCGTGTAGTGTAAATGTCCGTGATGGCGGGAAGAGAGACCCTGATGATCTTCTTAGCTATCTGCTGCGGGGTCTTGCGATCCGAGATGGTGCAATTTCCGAACCAGGCAGTGATGCAGTTGCTCAGGGTGCTCTCAATACAACCCCTGTAGAATGTGATGAGGATGTGGGGTGGGAGATGGACTTTCCTCAGCCTTGGCAAAAAGTAGAGATGCTGCTGGGCTTTCTTTGCTATGGAGCTGGTGTTGAGGGACCAGGTGAGATTCTCCGTCAGGTGAACACCAAGAAATTTGGTGCTCTTTACAATCTCTACCAAGGAGCCGTTGATGTTCAGCGGGGAGTGGTCGCTCCGTGCCCTCTAGAAGTCAACAACCATCTCTTGTTTGACAGTGGTGTCATCAACAGATTTAAATATGTGTTGGATCTGTGCTGATGGAGATTGTGGAAAAAATGATGCCAATCCAAACTGACTGGGGTCTGCATGTGAGGAAATCAGGATCCAGTTGCACAGAGGTATTGATGCCTGTGTCTTGAAGCTTATTGATTAGTTTTGATGGGATGATAGTATTGAATACTAAGTTGTAGTCATGGAGAAGTAGAGCAACAAGACTAGCCCATCTAGTCTGTGCAAATCATTTAAACTGCCTACTCCTATCAACCTGCACTGGGATCATAACCCTCTATACCCCTAACATCCATGTACCTATCAGAACTTCTCTTAAACAGTGAAATCATGTTCACATGCAACACTTGTGCTGGCAGCACATTCCACATTCTCATGACTCTCTGAGTGAGGAAGTTTCTCCCTCATGTTCCCCTAAACTTTTCACCTTTCACCCTTAACCCATGACCTCTAGTTGTAGTCCCACCCAACCACAGTGGAAAAAGTGAACTTGCATTTGCCTAATCTCTACTCATAATTTTGTATACCTCTTTTCCTTCAACAACGTGGGTCCTCCAGACCTGGCAACATCCTTGTAAATTTCTCTGCACTCTTTCGAACTTATTTGCATCCTTCCTGTAGGTAGTTGACCAAAACTGCACACAATACTCCAAATTAGGCCTCACCAATGTCTTGTACAACTTGAACATCACATCCCATCTCCTGTACTCAATACTTTGATTTATGAGTTCCAATGCGTTAAAGCTTTAATAACCCTATCTACCTATGAAGCCACTTTCAATGAATTACAGGCCTGTATTACAAGATCCCTTAGTTCTAAAGTACTCCTTAGTGCCCTACCATACACTGCGTAAGACCTACTCTGGTTGGTCTTACCGAAGTGTAACTCCTCACACTTGTCTGCATTAAATTTCATCTGCCATCTTCAGCCCATTTTTCCAGCTGGTCCAGATCCCATTGCAAACCACGATAACCTCCCTCGCAGTCCACTGCACCTCCAGTCGTGGTGTCATCCGCAAATTTGCTGATCCAGTTAACCACATTATCATCCAGATCGTTGATATAGATGACAAACAACAGACTCGGCATTGATCCTGTGACACTAATCCCAGGCCTCCTGTCAGAGAGGCAATCATTTACTATCACTGTCCGGCTTCTCTCACAAAGCCAATGTCTAATCCAGTATATTACCTCGTCTTAAAAGCCGAATTACTGAACCTCTTGACCAGCTTTCAATGCAAGACCTTGTCAAATACCTTGCTAAATTCCATGTAGGCAACATCCACTGCCTTGTCCTCATCAACTTTCCTGTTAACTTCCAACTTCCATGAAAAACTCTAAGAATAGTTAGACATGACCTATTAATGAAGAGCATCCTGATGTATGCAATTTCACTGTCCAGATGTTCTAGAGGTGAGTGAAGAGCCAATGTAATAGCCTCTGCTGTTGATCTTGTGACAGTAGGCAAATTGGAGAAGATCCCAGTCACTTCTCAAGCAGAAGATGGTATTTTTCATCACCAACCTCTCAAAGCACTTCATCACAACGGATGTAAGTGCTACTAGATGATAGTGCTAGAGGCAGGTTGTCATACCTTCTTAGGCACAGGTATAATTGAAGCCTGCTTGAAGCAGGTGGGTACCTCAGACTGCTGAAGTGAGAGGTTAAATACTTTGGTGAATACTCCAACCAGTTGATCAGTGCAGATCTTTAGTACTCGGCCAGGTATCCGTCTTTCTGCTTGTTCACCCTCCTGAAGAATGCTCTTATGTTGGCCTCAGAGACTGACCATTCTCCTCTGACCTCTTTAAGGCATTTTTGCCCACAGAACTGCTGCTCACTAGATAGTGCTTATTTTTCACACCATCCTCTGTAAATTCCGGAGTCTCTTGCGACTCTTCTCCCTCCTGCCGTCTGGGAAAAGGCACCGAAGCATTCAGGCTCTCACGACCAGACTATTTAACAGTTTCTTCCCCCAAGCTGTCAGACTCCTCAATACCCAGATCCTGGACTGACACCTTACTGCCCTGTTGTCTTTATTATTTATTGTAATGCCTGCACTGTTTTGTGCACTTTATGCAGTCCTGGGTAGGCCTGTAGTCTAGTGCAGTTTTTTTTTCTGTGCTGGTTTTACGTAGTTCAGTCTAGTTTTTGTACTGTGTCATGTAGCACCATGGTCTTGAAAAAAGTCTCGTTTTTACTATGTACTATACCAGCAGTTATGGTCGAAATGACAATAAAAAGTGACGACTTGAGTTGAGTGAAAACCCAAGGAGATCAGCAGTTTCTGAGATGTTCAAACCATCCCCTCTGGTACCAATAATCATTCCATGGTCAAAGTCACAAATATCATATTTCTTCCCCATTCTGTTGTTTGATCTAAACAATAATTGAACCTCTTGACCATGTCTGCGTGCTTTTATGCATTGAGTTGCTGCCACAGGATTGGCTGATTTAGATATTTGCGTTAATAAGCAGGTGTACTGGTGTGCCTAATGAAGTTGCCACTGAATGTAATTCTGAAATGGGGTTCCAGTTGGAAGGGAATATGCAACTGGTAATGATCCTCTGCACCCACTGCTCTTGACCTCCTTTTCACTAATTGTCAATTATTTTGATAGGAAGACAGACAACTCCAAAGTATTTGAGACACTAAAGAATGGTGAAATGAAAAGGACAGTACACTGTTAGTAGCTCGACAGTGTCTGTGTTCAGAGGGATCTTAGGTCCAAGTCCATAGCTCCCTGAGGGTCCCTGCACAGGTTGATAGGGTAGTAAAGAAGGCATATGGCTTGCTTGCCTTTCTTAGTTGAGGCATTGTGTTCAAGAGCCAGGAAGATAGGTTGATTAAACTCTGGTTAGACTGTACCTGGAGTATTCCTGTCAGTTCTGAATGCTCCATTACAGAAAGAATATGGAGGCTATGGAGAAGGTGTAGAAGAGGGTGCTGCATGGATTAAAGTACATGTGCCTAAGGAGAGGTTGGACAAACTTGGGTTGTGTTCTGTAGATCATTGGAGGTTTATAAGATCACCAAAGGGATGATCTTAAATGTCATTTTCTCACATGCCTAATACTAAAGGGCGTGTATTTAAGGTGAGAAGGAGCAAGTTCATAGAACATAGAATAGCACAGTACAGGTCTTTCAGCCCACGATGTTGTACCAACTTTTTAACCTACTCCAAGTTCAATCTAGTGCTTCCCTTCCACATAACACTTCATTTTTCTTTCATCCATGTGCCTTATCTAAATGTCCCTAATGTTTCTGCCTCTACCACTACCTGGACTGTATTTTCCATACATCTATCACTCTCTGTGTAAAACCTACCTCTGACATTCCTCCCTCTATTTTCCTCCATTCAGCTTATGCCCTCTTTTATTGTAGCCATTTCCATCCTTAGGAAAAGGGCTCTGGTTGTCCACTCTGTCTCTTATATACCTCTATCAAGTCACCTCTTGCCCTCGTTTGCTCCAAAGAGCAATGCACAAGCTTGTTCAACTTTTCTATGCTCTGTAATCCAGGCAGCATCCAGGTAAAACTCCTTTGCATCTTCAAAGTTCCTACAATCTGAACTGAACACAATACTCTAAATGGGTCTAACCAGATTTTTATAGAGCAGCACCTTTATCTCTCAGCTCTTGAATTCCCCCAATTAATGAAGGCCAGCATGCCTTCTGCTGCAATCACTCCAGTCATGTGCTTGTTGAATGCTTTGGGGTTTTCCTTAATCCTACTCACTTAGGTCTTGTTGTGTTCCCTTCTGGTTCTCTGAAGCCCCTTCTTAAGTTCCTTCTTGGCTACTGTCAGGTTTGCTAATGATGCGACACTGGTGGTGCTCATCACCTACAACAGTGAGGTGGTCGACAGAGAGCAGGTGGAAGAACTCTCACAGCCTGGTGCCAGGTAAATAACCTCTCTTAATTTCAACAAGATGAGATGGTTATCAACTTAAAATACATCCTACATAATCAAGAAAACTCAATAACGCTTCTACTTTCTGAGCAGGATGAAAAGAGTTGGACTATGCGCATCAATACCCACTACCTTTTACTGATGTTCAGATGAGAGCATTCTAACATGCTGCATTACTGCAGGGTATGGAAAGTGCACTTTGGCAGACTTGAAGGCTCTGCAATGGTAGTCAAAACTGTCCAATAAATCACCAACACCACCTTATCTGCCGGTAAAGATCTTTTTCCAGAAAGGTGCCAGAAAAAGGCCAGCAATGTTATGAAGGATCTCTCCCACCTTGCTCATGGACTGTTTGTTCCACTCCCAATAGGGAGGAAACTATGTAGAATCCATGCCAGGAACAGCTACTTTTCCCAAGCAGGAAGACAGATCAATGCCTCCACCCACTAACCCACCCCTCCACAACTTGATCATTTTCTGTCAGTCACCTAATGTACAGACACTCCTGTGGTTAATGTCATTTTATGGATATACAATCAATCTATGTACATAAGATAGATACTTTATTGATCCCAAAGGAAATTTCAGTGTCACCTTAGCATTACAAGAGCACAGATATACAAATATACAAACATTGGAAAAGAAGTGAGAATTTTTTTTTTAAAAAAAGAGCTACCTTAAATAGTCTTAACAGGAGGACATTGTCCAGAATTGCCAGGATTTTCTGTAGGATCCTTTGTTCTACTACAGCCTCCAGTGTGTCCAGTTTGACTCCTATGACAGCTAGCCTTTCTAATCAGTTTATTGAGTTTATTGGCATTGCCAGTGTTGATGCTATTGCCTCAGCACACCATTGCATAGAAGATTCTACTGGCGACAACAGACTGGTAGAACATGTGAAGGAGAGGCCTGCGTACTCCAAAGGACCTCAGTCTCCTCAGGAAGTAGAGGTGACTCTGGCCTTTCTCGTACATGGCATCTGTTGGCGTTCCAATCCAGTCTGTCATCCAGTTGCACCCCCCAGGTACTTGTAGGTCCTAACCTCATCCATGTCCTCACCATCAATAGTAACGGAGCAGTGCAGGGTCTTCCTAAAGTCCATCACCATCTCCTTTGTCTTACTGATGTTGAGCTGCAGATGATTCAGCTTACATCATTTGACAAGTCCTCCACCAGGGCTCTGTATTCATCCACCTGTCCTCCCTGTGTACACCCAACTATTGCTGAGTTATCAGAATTTCTGCAGATGACATGACTTTTTTCTAAAGTCCAAGGTATATAGGGTAAATGGGAAGTTAGCCAATACAGATAGTCTCCTGTGGGAACCCAGTGCTTCTTATAGCTGTGGCTGATGCACAGCTCTGAAGCCGCACAATGTGCTCCTAGTAGGCAATGCAGGGGATCAAGGGCTGATCTGACCAGGGGTCAGAGGTGAGTCAGGATCAGTCTCTCTAGTGTCTTCATGATGTGTGGAGTTAAGTCCACTGGGTGGTAGTCATTCAAGGCTTTTGGTTGGCCTTTAGTGGGTACTGGGACCACAGGTGTTTTCCATACAGTTGGGACTCTTTCCAGGCTGGGAATCAGATTGAAAATGTGCTGAAGAACTTCACACAGCTCTTCAGACCTCTCCTTCAGGACCATGGGGTTCACGCCATCTGGTCCCAATGCTTTGTTGTATCTGAGTTATCCCAGAGCCCTTCTCACCTGCTCAGTTGTGAAGGCAAGTCCATGATGACTGGGGAGTTGGTGGAAGGCAGAGGCCGGGGAAGGTGAAGATCAAAATGATAACAGTTGGTATGTGGAGATATGGACAGTAAGTGCAGGGCAAGGAGAGGATGTATACAGTGGTAGCCTGGGTTGTTCATCCACTTGTTGAACTAGAGGGGGGGGGGAGGGGAGCTGTTGGTGCTGAGGGAGCATTGGATGCCTTGGCACCTGGACTGGTGTGCTGAGGGGCGTACGGACAGGAGAGCAGTTGTCAAACTTGTTGAAGAATTAATTTAACTCTAGCCCATTCTGGCTGCATTCTGAAGCTCTGCAGCTAGGCTATCTTGTGTATTATTCTGTATTGTAAATCTATATTCATTATTTTTTATTATTGTGTTCTTTGTCACTTGTGATTTATTTGGTGCCGCATCGGATCTGAAAAAAACAATTATTTCATTCTCCTAACAACACACAAAATGCTGGAGGAACTCAGCAGGTCAGGCAGCATCTATGGAAAAGAGGACTCAGCCTGAAACGTTGACTATTTACACTTTTCCATTGATGCTCCCCGACTTGAGTTCCTCCAGCATTTTGTGTGTGGCTTGGATTTCCAGCATCCACAGATTTTCTTGTGTTTGTATTTTCCTTTTCTTTTACACTTGTGTGCTGGAATTGACATTAAACAGTTTTTTAATTGATATACAGCACGTAATAGGCCCTTCTAGCCATGCTGCCCAGTAACCTTCGAGTTAACCTTAGCAATTGCCCTACCAATGAGTATGTTTTTGGACTGTGGAAGGAAACCGGAGCACCTGGAGGAAACCCATGTCACAGGGAGAATATACAACCTCCGTACAGGCAGCTATGGGAACTGAACCGCCGGTCGTTGGAAATGTAAAGTGTTGTGCTAATCTTGAACCTTGATTTGAATTTTCCAAATGTACTTTGATAATTTTGTTTGGATAGAATATCAGGATTGATTTTGCCATTCATGACCTGAATCAGTAGCAGAATGGAATCAGAGGCTGAAATTCAATTTGCTGTTCCATCAAACCAATATCCCTGACAATTGTACAATTGCCTTATCAATTGCCTTGATATCTCGGTTAAACCCAATGCAAGGATTTGGACAACATATTCATGCCTTCAGTAAGTCCACCTTCCAGCTCCATAGCACTGTCCAGATGTGCTTTAAAATACATAAATGAATTTTGTGACAGTATTTTGGGGGAGAAAAAGGGAATTACCCCCTGTGGTGAGGCTAAAATCTATCAGCATTAAGTTCCTGGGTGTAAGTGTTTTGGAGGATTTATCCTGGGCTTAATAATCACAAAGCTGTACTTCATTCAGTGGTTGAGGACATTCAATTTGGGGAAGTCAGGAGTACACACAGCAGTTTTTATTAAGGGTCAGCGGCGGAAAGGGTGAACAGCTTCAAGTTCCTGGGTATCTACACAGGATCTATCCTGAGTCCAACACATTTATGCAGTCATAAAGAAAGTGCACAGTGGCTTGTTGAGAGTTTGAAGTAATTTGATGTGTTTTGTTTGCATATTTCTAAAGATGTATAGTGGAAGTATTTTTGATTGCATCCCAGACTGGTATGGAGGCTCTAATGCACAGGATTACCAGATACTGCAGAGGGTTATGTACTCTGCCATATCTCCATCTTGGACACGATCCTCCCTACCATCGAATAAATCTTCAGGAGGCAGTTTCTCAAGGTGAAGGGTCCTCACCATGTACGGCATGACCTCTTGTTACTACAATCAAGGAAGGAAGCAAAGAAACAAGAAAATATGTAGATGCTTGAAGTCCAAGCAACACACAAACCTCCAACCTGATGGCATGAACATAGATTTCTCAAACTTCCAGTAATGCCTCCCCTACCACCATTTCCCATAGACACGCAATGCTGGAGGAACTCAGTGGGTCAGGCAGCATTTATGGAAAAGAGTACAGTTGACGTTTTGGGCCAAGACCTTTCAGCAGGATTGGAGAAAAAAAGAATACCAAATGACTAAAGATAAAATCTTATTTTTTTTTAAAAAGTGACTATAACAAACAAACATGTATTTCACACCTATAACAGTTAAGACTTTCAATACTTAAATTGAAAGATAATTTCAATAACTGAACCAAGGATTTTGTTTGATGTATCAGGTACCAAGTGCCACTATCATCCAAGACATCAAGGGTGCAAAAACATTTTTTCTCCAGTCCTGCTGAAGTGTCTTGACCCGAAAAGAGTGCAGTTTTCATTTCCATAGATGCTGCCTGCCCTGCTGAGTTCCTCCAGCGTTTTGTGTTGAAGGAGGCACAGAAGCATGTAAAGCCATTCTTTTGCTCAGTCATCAGATTTCTGAACCATCCATGAACATTATCTTGTTATTCCATATTTGCATTATTTATTTATTTTGTACTTTATAGTAATTTTGTCTTTCCAATGTACAAAATGACAAATTACACGTATTTTAAGACAGTGATAATAGTTTCTGGTATCTCACTGTTGACATGATAATAAAGATTGTATTTTATGTGGAAAAATGCTGCAGTCAAGTAATTTTTATTGTGGTGACGCTTGAAGAATATTGATGTGAAGGTTATTTAAGGCTTTAAGATGCTGTGTAAGCTTTTGTTTTGTCAGTTCTAACAATGGTAAAGTTGACTCTGTAACGAAAGGTTTTCAATGACAGTGGCACTTGGTAGCTGATACATCAAAGAAAATCCTTGGTTCAGTTATTGAAGTGATCTTAAATAAGTATTGAAAGTCTTAATTGTTAAAGGTGTGAAATATAGATTTTTGTTATGGTCACTTTTTAATATAAGATTTTATCTTTGGTTGTTAGAAGATAAATTTTAATGTGTTTGGAAATTGGTGAATGAATCAGTGTTCTGCTAGTTTGGAGGTCAGTTCAATCACAGTTTCAAGAGAATTGAAGAGGTGCTGTAGAAGGAAGGAAAGTAAAAGCAGTAGTGTGGCATAGGAAACATTATGCCAGGAGATATTTGGTTTACTGAAGTGGATATAACTGTCATTTGTAATCTTTGATTCTCTTTACCTGTTCTCAATAAACCGGATACTTCCTTGATCTTGCTCTGTCAAGCAAAATTATCCTAGGGTTAACATAAAGAAAATCTAGCAAATGTATATAATCCCCCCTGATGTCAGTTAGTCCTAATACAATATACGCTAGATTCAGCAGTGAATTTAGACTCGCTTGTTTAATGATCGCCTGTGGAATCATGTACGTGATGGTCGCATGTATGTGATGGTTGTATACCTGGCTCCTAAGTTCTATATCTAGAATAGGTCAGCTATTCAATGGAATGGAGGATGTTGGATTGAAAGGGTAAGTAATTTAATGAAAGTCAGCATTTTCTCTTAATTTTGAGCAGTGTGGTATATAATAGTTATGTGCATTTTCCCCAAAATTCAGGAGTTTCCAATTTTGTCAGCATGTGGTGAGCAGAGAGAGTCAATTCTGTTCAAGCAGACTAGAGGGAGAACCTGACACAGAGGCCATTTTTGATAAAGTCATGCATGTGAGATATAGATCTTATGGTTGGAAAGGAACAAAGGCATTATGGAAATACCTTTAGAGAAATATCAAAAGCTATTATTTAAAACATTAGTGAGATCCTAGGGCAAAGTTCAAGGTGATCAGAAAGTTGATATTTTTATTTTAACTATCGTGGAATCATGGTTAGAAAATGGAACAGCTAACATAAAACCAAGATGAAGCACAGGTATTTTTCTTGGTAATATGATGGATTAATGTTGTCTCTTTAAATGGCTCGGATGAATGCACTAAGGATTTGCTGTTGATGCAACGATTGATTGGAAAGTAATTTTGAGAAGATACCATAAGGAAGCTATGGAGCTATGTATATTGGCTAAGATATAGGCAAGGATCTGGCAAATAGATATTTTAATGTTAAGATTTGTGCAGTAAAGCACAATGAACCTGTTTAGGTAGCGAATCTCCAGGTGAGTGACTGCAACTTTAGTTGGGAGACAGTGATCACAGTTTTTGATCTTTGAGAGAGATAGGAGCAGACAGTATGGCGAGGAAGAATTATGGTTCGGGAAGCAAGGTTCAAACAACGCTCTGGAGAGTTATATAGTATCTAGTACAGTAGTATCCAAGACATTTTCAAGGAGAGGTGCCTCAGAAAAGCACCGTCCATTATTAAGGACCTCCATCACCCTGGACATGCCCTCTTCGCATTGTTACCGCCAGGAAGGAGGTACAGAAGCCTGAAGGAACACACTCAGTGATTCAGGAACAGCTTCTTCCCCTCTGCCATCCAATTTCTATATGAACATTGAACCCACGAACACTGTCTTTCTTTTATTTGTATTTGCACTATTTTTAATTTAACTGTTTAATACCCATATATATTTACTGTAATATATTTATTTTAACCTCATGTTATCATGTACTGCATTGTACTGCTGCCTGCTGCTATGTTCACAAATTTCACAACTTATGGTGTTATTAAACCTGATTCCGATGTCAAAATATTTGCTGTCTTAGGTTGAGAAGTTGCCATACCAAGGTGTGATGTATTAGCTTAGGTTGTCTTTTATGGTGTGTCTATAAAAAATTGATGAAGTTCATCAGGGTCATGTCAAATTTCATTGGCCTTCTGAGAAAGTAGAAGTGTGGTGTGCTTTCCTGGCCATTATTACCTTCATGGTTGGACCAAGACAAGCTATTGGTGATGTTTACACAGAGGAACTTGAAGCATTCACTCATCCACCTCAGTGCCATTGGTCACACAGGATTGCGTACACGCCCCTAACCACCATTACTTTATCATTTCCTGTCAGTAACCCTGTGGACAAACATTCCTGTGCCTAACATCACTTCATAAATATACAGTCAGTTTGCAAGGTATTTTATGTTCGTGTTTGTTTTTTAAAAATTGGTATTATTGTGTTCTTTTGTGCTGCATTGAATCCAAAGTAACAATTATTTCATATTCCTTTACACTTGTATGCAGAAAATCACTAAAAATCTTGAATTCTGCCCTAATTCCTAAAATCACTGATCAGCACTGTATTTTTGCTGAATTTGCAAGGAAAAGTTGTTGCCTTGTCACCATGCCCCTTCTTCTCCTCTAAATTGTCATTTATTTGAGATTCTGCCTACTGTGGTAGTGACTTTTACAAGCTTGTAGATGGAGTTAGAGCAGGTCTAGGAGTTTGGAATTAATGTATTCAAGTGGAGCTACAGTCAATTAATATGAGCTTGTAGGTGTCTGTTGTAATGTGAACGAAGTCACTGGAGAGACACAGCTGGTAGATATAAATTAGTCTATATATTCGATGCACACATTCACAAATAAGCTTGACAGCCTTTTGGAGACTCTTGGGGGGGTTGGTGGAGGTGGAGTAGAGAGAAGAGAGACAGAGACTCCCCAACCCAACATTATAGCACATCTTTATATGCTAAACAACAAAGGTAACAGGGCAATTTCAAGCAAGAAAAAAATCTGCAGATGCTGGAAATCCGAGCAACACACACAAAATGCTGGAGGAACTCAGCAGGCCAGGCAGCATCTAGGAAAAGAGTACAGTGGATGTTTCAGGCCAAAACCCTTCAGTGACAGGTTAAAAATGTCTGGAAATACACCCACCAACTGATCCCAGTCATATACTCAGATCATGGGTGGGATTGCATCTGGTCTAGACACTTTCCACAAATTTGCTCTCAGGAAGACTGATCCGATGTCTGCAATGATGACTGGGTGCAAGTGTGTTGGTGGCTATCAGGGTGGGTGGTGCAATTTTATTGCCCTTTGCAGTAGGACTGATGAAGTGCCTTGGCCTGAAATGTCGACTGTTTATTCTTCTCTATTGATGCCACCTGATCTGCATTTTGTGGGTGTTACTAAACACATTGAGCTCATTGTGGGATGTGTGTTGTCAGTGATGCTGTGCAACTTTGTTTTACAGCCCTTTGTAGCACGCATTCCTTGCCGTAACTGACGGCTGATCCGGAGTTGGTATTGTCTCTTGGCATCCTTGATAGTTTAATTTCCTGGAAAGGTTAGGGTAATACAGTTTGATCATTGTAGGCATGAACTTCAGTAGGGCATGGGTCTCTTGTTTCGTTTGTGGTTTCCTGTTCGGGAATACCTGAATTTACAGTCCTCTACACCCTTGCTGAACTGTAATACCTCATTATGTTTGAATGTCGAGTTCTTGAATATGGATCAGTCTCCCATCTCAAAGCAGCCATGTGGAAGTTCCTTCTGACTTGAACTTTAAGACTTTATGTACTGTTTCCTTGTTTTATTTATTTTTCTGTTTGTATGGAAGGCAAAGCAGTACAACCTGATGACCTGATCTACCAAAGTGCAGGCAGGGATGGATCAGTGGGCATCTTTAATAGTTGTGCAACAATGCTCAGTGCTGTTTGGCTCTCTGGTGGGACAGAAAATGTGGAGCACGCTCCTGAATTTGGTTGGCTATGATGAATAGGGCCACAGGATGTATTACTTTAAAGCTGTGGATTGCAGAGTATAGCTCACTGAGTGCAGCCTTCATATACAGCTGGGGTGGGATGTAGGCAACTGATAGCTAGTGAATTCCTGTGGCATGTGGTATCAGTGACACTTTACTGTTGGATAATCCAAGTCTGGTGAGCAGGAACCCATCAGGACTATTGTATTTGATTTGATTAGGAAGCAGATCCCTCCACCTCTTACTTTTCTGGAGGACACCATTCAGTCTCTCCAGTGAATTGAGAAAGGTGTATGGCACAAACAGTGAATTTTTTTCAAATTTGAAATTTTAATTTTTTCCCCCCAATTTCTGTTCACTGAATACCACTTTTCATTGTTAACATTGTTTTAGAAGGTTTAGTGTGGTAAGGTACTGTTTGAATTATCTGGATTGTAAGGTCTGCTCAGTGGACAAATATGATTGTTCTTTAACTACCAGAAAATTTGTCTGCAAGTACCTTAGACAAGAGCGTGCCGGAGCTTTCGGCTTCTTTCTGGATTTCCCCTCTACCCACCACTCTCCTCCGTCTAGTGGAATTAGCCCTTACTCTTAATAATTTTTCCTTGTGGCTCCTCCCACTTCCTCCAATCTAAAGGTGTAGCCATGGGCACCCGTATGGGTCCCAGCTATGCCTGCCTTTTGTTGGCTTTGTGGAACAGTCCATGTTCCAAGCCTATACGGGTATCAGTCCCCCACTTTTCCTTTGCTGCATTGGCGCTGCTTCCTGCACGCATGCTGAGCTCGTTGACTTCATCAGCTTTGCCTCCAACTTTCACCCTGCCCTCAAAATTACCTGGTCCATTTCCAACACTTCCCTCCCCTTTTTTGATCTTTCTGTCTCTATTTGTCTGGAGACAACTTATCTACTGATTTCTACTATAAGCCTACGGACTTTCACAGCTACCTGGACTATTCCTGTTCCCACCATGTCTCTTGCAAAACTGCCATCCGCTTCTCTCAATTCCTTGGTCTCTGCCGCATCTGCTGTCAGGATGAGGCTTTTCCTTCCAGGACGGAGGAGATGTCTTCCTTTTTTAAAGAAAGGGGCTTGCCTTCTTCCACCATCAACTCTGCTCTCAAATACATCTCTCGCATTTCACGCACATCTCTCACCCCTTCCTCCTGCCACCTCACTAGGGATAGGGTTCCCCTTGTCCTCACCTACCACCCCGCCAGCCTCTGGGTCCAACATATAATTCTCTATAACTTCTGCCACCTCCAACGGGATCCCACCACCAAGCACATCTTTCTCTCTCCCCCTCTTTCTGCTTTCTGCAGGGATCGCTCCCTAAGCGACTCCCTTGTCCATTCGTTCCCCCCCATCCCTTCCCACCGATCTCCCTCCCGGCACTTATCGTTGTAAGCAGAACAAGTGCTACACCTGCCCTTACACTTCCTTCCTCACCACCATTCAGGGCCCAGACAGTCCTTCCAGGTGAGGCGACACTTCACCTGTGAGATGGCTGGTGTGAGACACTGTGTCCGGTACTCCTGGTGCGGCCTTCTATATATTGGTGAGACCCGACGCAGACTGGGAGACCATTTCGCTGAACACCTACCCTCTGTCCGCCAGAGAAAGCAGGATCCCCCAGTGGGCACACATTTTAATTCCACGTCCCATTCTCATTCCAATATGTCAATCCATGGCTTCCTCTACTGTCACGATGAAGCCACACTCAGGTTGGAGGAAAAACACCTTGTATACCGGCTGGGTAGCCTCCAACCTGATGGAATGAACATTGATTTCTCTAACTTCTGTTAATGTCCCTCCTACCCTTCTTACCCTGTCCCTTATTTGTTTGTTTATTATCCCCCCCCTTTTTTCC
The DNA here is from genome assembly GCF_048418815.1 of Hemitrygon akajei. Lineage (NCBI taxonomy): Eukaryota > Metazoa > Chordata > Chondrichthyes > Myliobatiformes > Dasyatidae > Hemitrygon > Hemitrygon akajei. The sequence goes on along the minus strand of NC_133124.1, from coordinate 108,686,517 downwards.
TCTCTCTGCCCCTTTCACAATCACTCTTTTCCTGTTCTCCATCTCCCTCTGGTGCTCCCCTCCCCTTTCTTTCTCCCTAGGCCTCCCGTCATATGATCCTTTTCCTTTTCCAGCTGTGTATCCCTACTTTCCAGCTCTTAGCTTTAACCCTCCCCCTCCTGTCTTCTCCTGTCATTTTGGATTTCCCCCTCTCCTTCCCACTTTCATATCTCTTACTATCTGTTCTTTCAGTTAGTCCTGATGAAGGGTCTCGGCCCGAAACATCGACTGTACTTCTTCCTATAGATGCTGCCTGGCCTGCTGCGTTCCACCAGCATTTTGTGTTGTGTTCCTTGAATCAGAACCAGGTTTATTATCACTGGTAAATGTGAAATTTGTTGTTTTGTGACATTGTAATACATAGTAATAAACAACTATAAATTACAGTAAATATATGCAATACATGTATAAATGTATACACATACACACTCGTGAACCCTTTAGAATTTTCTCTATTTCTGCATAAATATGACCTAAAATATGATCAGATTTCATGCAAGTCTTAAAATGAGATAGAGAACCTAATTAAATAAATAACACAAACATATACTTTTTCATTTATTTATTGAGAAAAGTGATACAATATTATTTGTCTTTGTTGGAAAAAGTATGTGAACCTTTGATTTCAGTAACTGATGTTACCCCCTTGTACAGCAATAACTTTAACCAAATGTTTCCGGTAAGTGTTGATCAGACCTGCGCATTGGCTTGGAGGAATTTTAGGCCATTCCTCCCTACAAAACTGCTTCAACTTGGGATATTCGTGGGTTTCCTTGCATAAACTGCTTGCTTCAGGTCTTTCTATGATATTTCTAGGGGATTGAGGTCAGAACTTTGACTCAGGCATTCCTAAACATGAAATTTCTTCTGCTTTAACCATTCTTTGCTAAACTGATTTGTGTGTTTAGGGTTGTTGGCTTACTGTATGACCCACTTTCTCTTGAGCTTTCACGGACAAATACCCTGAAATTTTCCTGTAGAATTTGCTGGTATTCAGAATTCATTGTTCCATCAATGATGGCAAGTTGCTTTGGTCCCAGAGCAGCAAAGCAGGCTCAAACCATGACTCGGCCTCCACCATGTTTCACAGATGGGATGAGGTTCTTGTGCTGGAATGCAGTGTTTGCCTTACACCAAACATAATGCTTCTCATTTAAGCTAATGTTCTGTAGAGGGACTCGTCTGTCTACAGAACATTCTTCCAATATTTTTCTGGCTTATCCACATGGTTTTTCAGCAAACTTCAGATAGGCAGCAATGTTCTTGCAGTGTAGTGGCTTTCTCCTTGCATTTCTGCCATGCACACCATTGTTCAGTGTTTGCTCGATGGTAGATTCATGAACACTGACATTAGCCAATGTAAGAGAGGCCTATAGCTCTTTAGATGTTACCCTGGGGTTCTTTGTGACTTCCTGGAATATTACACGCCATGGTTTTGGAGTGATATTTTTTTGTTGGTCAAACAGTCCTGGGGAGAGTAACAATGGTGTTGAATTTCCTCTATTTGACACTTACCTGTCTGACTGTGGACTGGTGGGACCCAAACATGTTTTAGAAATGGTTTTGTGTCTTTTTCCAGCCTGGTAAGCATCAACAACTTTTATATCTGCAGTCCTCAGAATTCTCCTTTGATTGAGGCATGGCACACTTCCAAAAACCTGTGTTGGGAAGATCAGACTTTGATAATGAAGATCCAGATTTGTGTTCTTCAAATAGGGCAGGGTCTCCCACACTCACACCTGATTGTCATCCCATCGATTGAAACACTTGACTCTAATTTCCCCTTTAAATGAATTGATAATCGTAGAGGTTCACATACTTTTTCCAACAAATACTTGTAATATTAGGTCATCTTTCTTAATAAATAAAGAACAAGTCTAATGTTTTATTGTGTTATTTATTTAATTGGGTTTTCTTTTTCTAGTTTTAGGACTTGCATGAAGATCTGATCACCTTTTGAGCCATATTTATGCAGAAATAGAGAAAATTCTAAAGGGAACTTTCTAGCCCCACTGTATACATACATGCTTCTGTACCACCACCTTGATGGTAGCAATGAAAATAAGGCATTGTGCTGGATGATGGGGGCTCTTAATGATAAATGCTGCCTTTTTTGAGGCTTTGCCATTTTAAGGTATCTTTGATGCTGCTGGAGTCTAGTGTCCATGATGAAGATGGCTGAGTTTACAACTTTCTGCAGCTTTTTCCAATGTTTTGCAGTGGTCCTTCTATACCAGATGGTGATGCACCGAATTAGACACAAAATGGTGGAGGAACTCAACAGGTCAGGCAGTATCTATGGAAAAGAGTAGAGTCAGCATTTTGGGCCAAGACCCTTCAGGATGGAGCTGCTGAAGGTCCCAGCCCAAAACGTCAACTGTTTACTCTTTTGCATAGAAGCTGCCCAGCCTGCTGAGTTCCTCCATCATTTTGTGTGTGTGTGTGTGTGTTGCTTGAATTTCCAGCATCTGTAGATTTTCTCTTGTTTGTGATTTGATGCAACTGTTTAGAATGTTCTCCATGGTACATCTGTAGAAATTGAGAGTTTTTAGTGCTATAGCAAATCTTCTCAAACTAATGAATTATTTTGTGCACAAGAAAGTCAATAATGTTGTAAGCTATAGGTTAATTTATTTTTAGAAGAAATCACAGCTGGTCAGGTAGCCCTTCATGCAATTGAAAAGCCTTCAGCAGTCTTGTTTGCCTACAGAACATTAGGTGTTTGTTTTAAAATACCAAGTTATGACACTCCCTCTGTAACTCAGTTTTACATGAATCTTCCCTTGTGTCTCAAAGCAGGTTCCTTATATTCAGTCTATTCCGCAATATTTAACTGTGATCAAAAACTTAGCCAGAATGATGGGGTTTAAAAAAAGTTTTAAAAGATATACATTTGGAGCTGAGTGAGCAAGTTTCAGAAATAAATTGAATTGTGGTACATGTGGTAGAGGTATATGCCCATGGTTTCACACAACTATTAAAAAGAATATACATGTAATAAATTGTCATTCATTATGACTCAACATATTGTATGACATGTATTTATTGACAAATATGATTGAAGTCTGACATCTTGACCAGTTTCAATAGGTACTATTCACAAATTAATCAATCTTGGGAATTTTAACTCGTATGCTATTCTTTGACTTGACATTGTGGGAATATGAAATAAAGAGGTTGCTAGTGTTGTATTGTTCCATGTATAGACATGCTGGTGGGCAGTTATATTACTTTGATTGAAAATGGCTAACTGTACATGTGCTAATGATGTATGCTATAATTTGATATCCCCATTGTTACCTTATGATTTCTGCTTCAGTTTTGTGCCTTCTGAGATGACTGCTGAGATGATTTTTGGCTTGCAAGCTGCACCACATGGGTTGAAATTCATCAATGACAATTTAAATGAATGCTCTTCTCCATTTTGATAGGTAGTATGTTAGATTCCTAGTAGTCTTGGGATGTTGCACTTTATCAAGGAGGTTTTGACAAGGTCATTGGATCTTTTCCTCTGTTCACTTGGTAAGGTGATAAGACAAGCTAATATGTTCCCTTGATAGTTGGAATAATATGTATGTTGTGTGTAAGTTGCCAAGTTTCAGATGAATACAGGATGGCAGGTATCTTTTGATCACACATAATAGGAAAGACTAAAAGAAGCCTGACTGGTTTGCAAAGTTTTCATTAAATTTTCAAACATGACCCTGAGCTTCTATGTTCCATGCCCACTCAGAATTTGTTCTGTTGTTTCATGCATTACTCCAGTGAAATCAATGTAAATTTGAGGAACTGCAACACCTCATCATTCAGTTAAGTCACTGCAATCATCTCAATGGTCGTTGGGCATTTTGGACTGATAATGATGCCCTGTGATGGAAGACTGGCACCCTGACTCCTTCTTTGACATGGACCCTCAAGCTTGCCTGCCTGGATTTAACATACTATACCTTTAACTGTTTCTGGAGCTGTTAAGGCCCTTTGTTCATAATTGGCAAAATATAACCACTCATTTACATGATGAAATTCCTTTCGGAGGGGCTCACTTCTTTTGGAGAGGCTTGTAGGTTTCCACAAATAAAACAAAATGAGGAATTTTATATTTAACAAAACCTGTAACATTTTATTGAACTCCAAAACCTACACAACAAAAGCGAGCTTAAAACTTTTTAATGTAATAACGTCCTCATGTCAGACCAACCTCATAAAGCGAAACCAGTGTTGGTGGTTGTGAAATATGTTAATTTCTCCCAATTACACTGCCCTGCACAGGCCCCCCCCCAGAATTCACTAACTGGTATTATGAGCTTGTCTGGAGCTCGGAGGAGACTCCCTGCTTAGGTCCTGTGTTCCATGGGTGGAGGAACTGCAGGTGCTTCTAGCTCGTCCAAAGGTGTCTTGACATGCTCATGGTCATGTTGTGATGCCAGGGGCATGGCAGCTTAATACTCCAAATTTTGGTAGGCTGGTTTAAGGCAGTCTACCAAAGTATGTTCAGGTTTGCCTTTTATCCGTAATTTAAGTTTTTACTCCCCATTCCAAAATGTGGAACAGACCATCGAAAGGGGCCTGAGCGGATGTTGGCATACATCATGGTGGATGAAAACAGATGAGGTGGAATGTTGATCAATAGGTACCCAAGAGTTCTGTATGCCTTAATGAAAGGTACGAATGGATGAAAAGGAATTGAATTTACTGTGGAGGGTGGAACGCTGTTGAGAGGCTGACCAGGTGGTTGCGGTGTCAGGTATGAAATGACCTGGCACTCGTAATGGCTGCTTGTTTACCAACTCGGCTACAGACATCTGGTCCTCCTTTGGAGCAGTTCTGAGGCCCAGCAGGACCCATGGGTGCTAATTGCACCAACGTGCATCAGTCCGGGAAGTCCTCAGAGCACCCTTTAATAAAACTGCTTGCGTAGGCCATTGGACTGTGGGGTGATATGCCGTGATGTATCCTAACATTGAGGTTCTGGGCCATTGTAGCCCAGAGGTCTGAAATGAATTGGGGCTGGGATCAGAGGAGATGTCATATGGGGTGCCAAACCAAGCAACCCAGATGCAGGTGAAAGCCCAAGTGGCCATTGTTGATGCCAGAGGGATAACCTCTGCCCTCCTGGTGGCACAGTCCACTTGGTAAGAAAGTGAGTGAAACCGCAGGTTAGGGGGAGGAGGATAAAGAGGACCTACAATATCCACATTGCCATGGTCAAACGGTTGCACAGGGACCTCAAAAGGTGCCAGTGATGCCTGAACGTGACAGTTAATTTCTACCCACTGGCACTCCACCAAAGCTGCAGTTCAATCCTTTCTGAGGCCATGCCAAACAAGCTTTAGTGCAACCAGTTTTGTGAGGCCTTCTGGCGTAATTAGAAATTGGTCGATATGACATTGTGGGCATCGCTGAGTTGTGGCTGAAAGAAGGCCATAGTTGAAAGTTTAACATCAAAGGATTGAATTGAAAGGACAGGCAGGGAGGCATAGGCGGTGGTGTGGCTTTGTTGGTAAGAGATGGAATTACATCTTTAGAAAGAGGTGACATAAAATCAGAGAATGGTGAATCTTTGTGGGTGGAATTAAATTGCAAGGGTAAAAAGACTATTATCGGAATTGTATTTAGGCCTCCATATAGTAACCAAGCTATGGGTTGAAATTGCAAAGGGAGCTGGAAAAGTCATGTAATAAGGGTAATGGCACATATGTAGTAGTAGGGGGGGGGGGGCGCTATTGTGGATTGGGTGTTGTGTAATAACCCAGATCATATTTGGGAGATTAACGTAAAGGAACCCTTAGGAGGCAGTGATCATAATATGATTGAATTCGTACAGTAATTTGAGAGGGAGAAGCATGTCACATGTATCAGTATTGCAATGGAATAAAGGGATTTAGAGGCGTGAGAAAGGAGCTTGCCCAGGTGGATCTGAGGAGGATACTGGCAGGGATGATGCCAGAGCAGAGATGACTGAAGTTTCTGGGAACACTTCATAAGGATAAATATGTCCCACAGAAGAAGTTGTTCTCCAGTGGCAGGGGTAGGCAACCATGGCTGATAAAGGAAGTTAAGGACTGCATAAAAGCAAAGGAAACGGCATATAAGGAAGCAAAAGTGAGTGGAAAGCTTTTAAAATCCAACAAAAGGCAACTAAAAAACCTATAAGTAGGGAAAAGGTGAAATATGAGGACAGACTAGCGAATAACATAGAGCAGGATACCAAAGGTTGTTTTCAGTTACAATAAAGACCATAAGATATAGGAGCAGAATTAGGCCATTTGGTCCATCAAGTCTGCTCCACCATTCAATAATGGCTGATCCTTTTTTCCTCCTCCCCAACCACAGTTTCTGACCTTCTCCCTGTAACCTTTCATGCCATGTCCAATCAAGAACCTCTCAATCTCTGCCTTAGATACACCCAACGACCTGGCCTCCACAGCTGCATGTGGCAACAAATTACACAAATTCACCACCCTTTGGCTAAAGACATCTCTCCGCATCTCTATTTTGAAAGGGTGCCCCTCTATCCTGAGGCTGTGCCCTCTTGTCTTAGACTCTCTCAGCATGGGAAACATTCTTTCCACATCTACTCTGGCTAGGCATTTCAACATTCAAAAGGTTTCAATGAGATTCCCACTCTTCCTGCCCCCGCCGCCCATGTTTCTGAATTCCAGCAAGTACAGACACAGTGCCATCAAATGTTCCTCATATGATAACCCTTTCATTCCTGGAATCATCCTTGTGAATCTCCTCTGGACCCTCTCCAATGCCAGCACATCTTTTAACAACACTCAAAGTGAGACCTCATCAGTGCCTTAAAGCCTTTGCATCACATCTTTGATCTTGTATTCTAGTCCTCTTGAAATGAATGTTATCATGGTATTTGCTTTCCTCACCACTGATTCAACCTGGAAGTTAACCTTTAGGGTGTTCTGCATAAGGATTCCCAAATCCCTTTGCATCTCAGATTTTTGAATTTTTTCCCCATTTAGAAAATAGCCCGCACATTTATTTTTACCAAAGTGCATGACCATGCATTTTCCAACATTGTATTTCATTTGCCACTTGCTTGCCCATTCTTCTAATCTGACAAAGTCCTTCTGCACCTCACCTGTTTCCTCAATACTACTTGCCCCATCACCAATCTTTGTATTATCTGCAAACTTGGCAACAAAACCATCTATTCCATCATCTAAATCATTTAGATACAGCATAAAAAGAGGTCCCAACACGGATCCCTGCGGAACACCACCAGTCACTGGCAGCCAGCCAGAAGAGATTCCTTTTATACCCACTCGCTACCTCCTACCAATCAGCCATTGCTCTAACCATGTTACTAACTTTCCTGTAATACCATGGGCTCTTAATTTGGTAAGCAGCCTCATGTGTGGCACCTTGTCAAAGGCCTTCTGAAAGTCCAAGTATACAACATCCACTGCATCTCATTTATCTATCCTACTTGTAATCTCAAAGAATTCCAACAGGTTCGTCAGACAGGACTTTCCCTGAAGGAAGCCATGCTGACTTTGTACTATCTTGTCCTGTGTCACCAAGTACTCCATCAGCTCATCCTTAACAATTGACTCTCACATCTTCCCAGCACCTGAGGTCAGGCTAACTGGTCTACAATTTCCTTTCTGCTGCCTTCCTCCTTTCTTGAAGAGTGGAGTTTTGCAATTTTTCAGTCCTCTGACACCATACCAGAGTCCAATGATTTTTGAAAGATTGTTTCTAATAACACCACAACTTCTAATGCTACCTCTTTGCAGCAACCTGCATGTTAAAATCTCAAGTGACTACCATAACATTGCTCTCTTGACTTGCCTTTTCTATTTCCTGTTGTAATCTGCGGTCTACCTCCCAGCCACTGTTGGAAGGTCTGTATATAACTGCCATCAACATCTTTTTACCCTTGCAGTTTCTTTTTTTTTGTAATTTATTTTTTATTGAAGTTCCTCATCAAACATTTCCAGATGTATTTCAGATACTGTACATATATATCATAGTCATATCTGCCACAAATCTTCACATAATATTTATCTGAGGTATATACTTAGAGAAAAGAGAGGAAAGAAAGATCAAGTGAAAGGAGAAAACTATGTACAAGTACGGAGTGATTTTTTTTTACAACATTGATTTGAGGATAAAGTCGGGTGTTTTGAGGTGTTATGTAGTTAAACCATTTTCCCCAGTATGATTCAAATTGTTCGAACTTATGATTAACGGATGCTGTTATCTTATCCATTTTATAAATGTCCATTGTAATTTCCTTCCATGCATTTAAGGTTGGGCTCGCCTGTGGTAACCATTTCCTAGTAAGAGTCTTTTTACCAGCCACCAACAGTATATTCATTAAATATTTATCTCTCTTCAACTATTCTTGAGGTATATACTCAAAATATATGGTCTTACTTTCTAAGGGTATTTCACATTTAAAAATGTCTTGTAGAGCATTGTGTATTCAACTCCAATAGTATTTGATAACGGGGCATTCCCAGAAAATATGATAATGGTTTGCATTTTGATTTCCACAATTTCTTCAGCAAACAGGGAGGTAACTAACATAATGGGATTTCTGAGAGGGTGTAATAAAATATCTTATCAAGTTTTTCCATCCAAACTCCCTTTATTTCTGTGAACTGGTACACTTCCATTGATACCTCCATATTATTGTCCATTCTTCTTCAGATATAATTATCCCTCCTTCCTTCTCCCATTTTGTTTTAATGTATGAAGTCAAATGTGTTTTAAGATTTGACAGACCCTTATACACGCTTGAAATGATTCTTCTACCGTTATCTGAATTATATGCTTTTCTAAATAGCTCTATCAAACATGTACTTGCCTTGGGTACATTTTTAACCGTCCTATTAACATATTGTCGCATCTGTAAATACCAATAAAAGTCCTGTTTTTCTAATAAGTGTTTCTCTTTAAGCATTTCAAAACTGAACAGTGTTCCTTTTATTATATTGCAAAGAACTGTTACTCTTTTAGCTGTCCAGTCCTTAAATCTAGCATCCAGTTTATTCGGTGTAAAATCCGAGTCATATGCACACCATTTAAGAATTGCAATATCTCCCTCCTCGTTTATATTTTTATAATAGTTTTCCATATTTTAAGAGTCCATTTCACCCATGGGTTATCAATAGTATTTATGTACCTTTATAGGTTGTTATCAGCCAAAATTGCCTGTATGGGGATGGGCAGTATCCCCTCCTCAGTTTTTCCATTGAGCATCATATGGGTTGCACCAACATATCACAGCTGTCAACTGTGCTGAAAAATAATCTCCAGGAGAAGGTAGGCCCCCATCACTCCTTTCCTTGGCTATTTGCAAAGTTTTGAGACGAACTCTAGGCCTTTTACCTTGCCAAATATATCTTGATAACATTTTGTTCCATTCATTGAATTGATTTTGATTTATCTCTGTTGGTAGGGTCTGAAAAAGATATAATCTGGGCAGTATATTCATTTTAATAGATTCAATCCTTGAACTGAGATGACAAAAAGGAAACACGAGGAAATCTGCAAATGCTGGAAATTCAAGGAACACAGACAAAATGCTGGAGGAATGCAGCAGGCCAGGCAGCATCTATAGGAAGAAGTGCAGTTGACGTTTCGGGCCAAGACCCTTCGTCAGGACTAACTTGAAAGAAAAGATAGTAAGAGATATGAAAGGGGGAGGGGGAAATCCGAAATGATAGAAGACAGGAGGGGGAGGGATAAAGCTAAGAGCTGGAAAGTAGGGATACACAGCTGGAACAGGGAAAGGATCATGTGACAGGAGGCCGAAGGAGAAAGAAAGGGGGAGGGGAGCAGCAGAGGAAGATGGAGAACAGGCAAGGAGTGATTGTGAGAGGGGCATAGAGAGAAAAATAAAGGAGAGGAGGGGGGAGAGAAAGAGAATAAATAAGGGATGGGGTAAGAAGGGGAAGAGGGAAATCAATGTTCATGACATCAGGTTGGAGGCTACCCAGACGGAATATCAGGTGTTGTTCCTCCACCTTGAGTGTGCCTTCATCTTGATGGTAGAGGAGGCCATGGATAGACATATCAGAATGATCTCCCAGTGGCTACACATTTTAATTCCACATCCCATTCCCATTCTGATATGTCTATCCATGGCCTGCTCTACTGTCAAGATGAAGCCACGCTCAGTAGAGGGAAGAATGAATTCAATTAAATACCAGCAAATTCTGGAAGCAAACATCACTGTAAAAAAAAAAGTTGAAGATGAACTTTTTTTTTGTTATTTTGGAACTGTAAAAGATGGAAATAAAAAAGTAATCTTGCTTAAAATATTAAAGAAATGTGTCATCTTTAACTTTATGCCTTTTGGACATCAGGTAATCTTTTACTCGCTTATCTATTCACAGTAACAAAAATTTTGACGGGGTGCCCAAACTTTTTCATACCACTATGTTCTCATTTAGGTGGGGGGAAAAGGAGTGAATGAATGAATAAAAAAGAATAATTGTGTAATATAAAATCCTCATTATAATGAGTATTTCTTCAGATGGGTATAGGACTGTCTATTTTTGCTTCCATTTAGTTTATCAACACTTTTAAAGTTAGCCAAACCTTATGGCTGTTCTGGAGGGGGTGAGGACTGTCTTCGGAAAATTCACATTCTCCCTTTCTGATATACTTCTCTTGCTCATCCTGTCCCCTGCTTTCTCAATTCTCTCCTTATTTCCCAAGCAGAGCAGGATAACTGCTCAGCCAGGCTTTCCCTCAGTTTGATCACGCTGACGGGCAACGCTCTAGCCTTCTTGTCTGTAGTCGCCTCTTCCACTGTCTGATACAGTTGCGTCCAATCTTCATAAAACACTTGCAGTTTAGCGGGGTACGGAGTTTGGAATCTAATCTTTCCTTGCTTTAATATTTGCTTTACTTCAGAGTATTCTTTTCGTCCCTGCAGGACTGCTGGGGGTAATCTTGATCGAAATATATTAATTTACCGTCCAAACACACCCTCTTCTTTCCCCAGGTGCTTCTTAGAATTTCCGCCTTGGTATTGTATTGAAGGAATCTAATCACTATTAGCGTGGCTTATCTTCTCTCTCGCCAGTAGGCCACGGGGCGAGCACACGATGCGTCTTCTCAGTTTCAAGCTCTATAGTCGAAGGAATCTCCAGCACATCCCGCAGCAATTTTTGTACAAACTCCATCATAGACAAACCGCTGCTCCTTTGGGAACATTGTATATACTGATATTTTTCTGCTGTGATCTTCCCTCCAGATCAAGCAGTTTACTTTCTTGTTGATTTAATATTTTTATCATCTTAGTATCCGTTCCATGTTTTGCATGCAATCTTCCACCTTCTCAATTTGTGTCTCTGCCGCCACTATTTTGTGATTAACATTGGCAAGCTCTGACTTGATACCATTTAGTTGCTGTTTTATATCTTTTTGGAACTCCCGTATCTCTTCCAGAATTTTTATCATATTTGCTGCTTCGCCTGAACGAGGCCCATCATCAGCCTCGCTACCACGCATTCTGGTAGGAGAGCAGCTTGTTGCACCCCTCTCGTCCATAAGCTGCACAGTGATGCTTTTTTAAATCTCCATTCTTGCCCCCCCCCTTATCAATTCAGATATTTTCGAAAGGTATTTGATGGATTAACGGGGCAAAATATGAGTTTTTCCAGAGGAGCTATTGACTAAAGCTGCCATTCTGAACAATGACATCACCAGAACCCTACCCTTGCAGTTTCGTAACTGAACCTACAAGGATACAACATCTTCCGAACCTATGTCACTTTCTTCTACTGATTTGATGCCATTCTTTACCAGAAGAGCCACACCACCCCTCTGCCTACATTCCTATCCCTCTGATATAACATTGTAACCTTGGTCATTCAGCTCCCAACTACAACCATCCTTCAGCCATGATTCAGTGATGGCCACATCATACCTGCCAACCTGTATTATTGTGACAAGATCATCCACCTTATTTCTTATATTACACGCATTTAGATACAACACCTTGAGTACCATATTTACTATCCTTTCTAATTCTGTATCCCTAATGATTTGATACTCAGCCTGTTGGCTGCAACTGAGTCCCATCATCTGCCTGCCCTTCCTGACAATCTAACTGCATGCTATTTTTTTTTAATCATCCATCCTATCCTGTGTCCCTTCACTCTGGTTCTCACCCCCTGCTGAGTTAGTTTAACCCCCCCCCCCCCCCCAATCTCTAACAAACCTGCCTGCAAGAATATTGGTTCCCCTAGGGTTTAGGTGCAGCTTGTCACTTTTGAACAGGTCATAACTTCCCCCAACAGAGATCCCAATTATCCCGAGAATGGCTGCTCCACTTATCCCTTCTGTACTTTTATTTAGTTTGTAGAGCTCTGTTGACGCCGCTGATAGGCCATGTACAATGGAAAAATGCACTTGAAGCTCCCTTTTTAAATAACTGCCGCTGACCTGCAAGAAATACCTCTTGGTAGATCTCTGTTGATGCTGCTGATAGGCCATGTACAATGGATGCATTGGTCTTGATTTTTCAAGAATCACTTGATTCTGGCATGGTCTCGGAGGACTGGAAGGCTGCAAATGTCACTCTATTCTTTAAGAAGGGAGGAAGCAAAAGAAAGGAAATATAGGCTAGCTAACCTAACCTCAGTGGTTGGGAAAATGTTGGAGTCCACTATTAAGGATGAGGTTTCGATTTATTTGGAGACTAATGATAAAGTAAGTCAAAGTTAGCATGGTTACTGTGAAGGGAACTCTTGCCTGACAAATCTGTTAGAGTTCTTCAAGGAAGTAACAAGCAGGGTGGGTAAAGGAGGTGGTGGATGTCATTTGCTTTGATTTTCAGAAGGCTTTTTGATAAGGTGCCACACATGAGGCTGCTTAACAAGATAAAAATCCTATGGTGTCAAAGGAACGTAATGGGTACTTTGCATCTGTCTTCACTGTGGAAGATACCAGCAGTGTGCCAGAGATCCATGAGTGTCAGGGAGCAGGAGTGAGTGCCATTGCTATTACAAAGGAAAAACTGCTAGGCAAACTCAAAGGTCTTCAGGTGGATAAGTCACTTGGACCAGATGGAGTGCATTCCAGAGTCCTGAGAGTGGTTGCTGAACGGATACTGGGTGCATTCGTCATGATCTTTCAAGAATCTCTCAATTCTGGAATGGTCCTGGAGGACTGGAAGATTGCAAATGTCACTCCACTCTTTAAGAAGGGAGGAAGGCAAAAGAAAAGAAATTGTAGGCCAGTTAGCCTAACCTCAGTATCATTAAGGATGAGGTTTCAAGGTACTTGGAGACTAATGATATAAGAAGTCAAAGTCACCTTTTTTTCTATAAAGGGAAATCTTGCCTCACAAATCTGTTTTTCAAGTTCTTCGAGGAAGTAACAAGCAAGGTTGGGCAAAGGAGAGGCAGTGGATGTCATTTACTTGGATTTTCAGAAGGCTTTTGATAAGGTGCCGCACATGAGGCTGCTTAAGGTAAAATCCTATGGTGTCGCAGGAGAGATATTGGCATGGATAGAGGAATGGCTGACAGGAAGGAGGCAGCGAGTGGGAATGAAAGAGGTCTTTGGCTGTCAGTGACTAGTGGTGTTCATCAGAAGTCAGTATTGGACCGTTGCTTTTCACATTGTCAGTGATTTGGACAATAGATAATGGAATTGATAGCTTTGTGGCAAAGTTTGCAGAGGTTACGAAGATAGGTGGAGGGGTAGCTAGTGCTGAGGAAGCAATGTGATTGCATTGGGACTTAAATTGTAAGAACGGGCTCAAAAGTGGCAGATGGAGTACAGTCTTGGGAAACATATGATGCATTTTGGTGAAAGAACAATAGTGCACACTATCTAAATGGGGAGAAGAGTCAAACATCAGGTGTAGAGGGGCTTGGGAGTCCCCGTGCAAGACTCGGGAGGTTAATTTACAGATTAAATCTGGTAAAGAAGGCAAATGCAATGTTGGCATTTATTTCAAGGGGTATATAATATATAAAAGCAAGAGACAATGCTGAGCCTTTAGAAGACATTAGTCAGACTGCACTTGGAGTATTGTCAACAGTTTTGGATCCTATATCAGAAAGGATAGAAGAGGCTCATGAGGATGATTCCAGAAGTGAAGGGGTTAACATGAGTGTACAGCAGCTTTGGGCCTGTACTCACTGGAATTTAGATGAATGTGTGGGGATCCCCTTGAAACCTACTGAATGTTGAAAGGACTTGATAACTGGATGTGGAGAGGATGTTTCCTATGGTGAGGGTATTCAGAACTAGAGGGGACAGCCTCAAAATTGACGGGTGACCCTTCAGAACAGAGGTAAGGAGGAAATGTTTTAGAGTAGTAAATCTATGGAATGCTCTGCTACGCACTGTGTGGTGGAGGCTAAGGCAGTCTTGTAGTTGATTGTTGATTGTTTCCTGATCGGTCAGGGCATCAAAGCATATGGCGAAAAGGCAGGTGTATGGGGTTGAGTGGGATTCAGGAACAACCATGATGAAATGGCGGAGCAGACTTGATTGGCTGAACAGCCTAATTCTGCTCCTGTGTCTCATGGTCTTATGAATACGAGAGGCGACGTATGGAGTTGAAAACAACCCATCTCCAGTTTGTGGGTATGACAGGACGAAGGAGACCACTTAAGACATTGCACAGGAGAGAAATGCCTGCTTCCCCGAACTTCATGTCAGCCAACTGTAGGCCCTTAATGTAAGCCTGGACTTCTCGGTCAATAAATTGGTTAACTGCCATGCTGATGTAAACAACCCTGATGTGTACAGTCTCAGTGTCTGGCCATTAGAGGCAACTAGCCACAGTGTTATTTTTCCCCTTTGATATGTTGTATATCCATTGTGACCTTGGATATGTAGGCCAGATGGTGTTGCTGCCGTGTAGATTAAGGGTCTGATATTTTGGCCATCACGAGCACGATGGGTTTGTGGTCAATGAACGGTGTGAAATGGTGACCCACTAAACGAAAATGAAAATGGCAGACAGCGAGATAACAGACTGAGAAGCCCACAATGAAATGTGCTGTACTTCCTTTCAAGGGGGGATGGAGCTCCGGATGGAAGAAGGCAAGCGGCTACCACATCTTTGACCAGCTGTTAGTGCACGATACCCACAGTATAGTCTGAGGCATCGGTTGTAATGGCAATGGGCACATTGGGGAGCAGTTGTGCCAGTAGGGTCGCATTAGAAAGAGCTCACCTGGGATCATCAAATGCCCTGGTCTTGTCCGTTGACCAGTCATGCACTTGATTAGGGTTATTGACTTTTACTGTAGTATACAGGGAAGCATAAGTTCAGCAGCTTGTGGAATGAGGTGGTGATAAAAACTTGCTATGCCTTAAAAACTCCTGTAACTTTTTGGTAGGAAATCCATAATAGTGGCTGTCTGTGATGGGCAGGTTTTCATATCTTCTGTGGAGATGAGATAGCTGAGAAAGTCGATGGTTGACAACCCAAACTGGCATTTTGCAGGGTTAGTAATCAACCAGTGTTGGCATAAGTGCTCAAGGTATGTGGAGATGAGATGCGTGTTCAAATTTGGACACTGGCAACAGGTATGTCATCTAGGCAAACAGCTATTAGAAAGTCTGCGCTGCATTTTTCAGTCCAAGCAGCATGTGCAGAAACTCAGTAGGCCAAATGTGGTTATCATGGTTGTTACGGGAAGGTACTCTGAGTACACAGGCACCTGATGGTAGCCCCTAACTAGATTGACTTTGGAAAAATACTAACTTTCTGGCTAAACGTGCCATAAAGCATTGAATGTATGGGACTGGGTAACAATCAGAGTGGTGGCTCCCTTAAAGCGTTGGTAGCAACCACATGGGCGGTAACCACCATCACATTGGCGTACAATTCTGAGTCTTGCCACGTTGCCAGACTTGGCCTTTAAAGTTGCCAGCTTTTCAATGTCCAGTCTACGTGCATGGGCGTGGACGAGCAGGTCAGTTGTGAGAATGTAGTGATTGAGCCCATGTTTTGTGACTGTAGTGGATAATGAGGGTTTGGAAAGGCCTGGGAATTTGCCCAGCAGTTGAGTAAACTGGCATGTTGTTCATGCCCTGGAGAGTCATTGTGGGGAAGTTACTGAGGGAACAGAGTAACAACCCAAAGTCCTTGACGTCCATAAGCTGGCAGTCCTTGATCGACTAAAAGTCCATGGGCACACAGGAAAACTGCACTGAGCAGAGGTCTAGCCGCTTTAGCAGGACGAAGTCCCATGTGTAACGTCACCCACTGGTTGAGTGTCATCTGTCATGTCCTGTTAGTCAGGATCTTGCTACCTTTGGCAGTCTCCAGTGAGGTTTCGTCGCTCTTTGCCTTCCCAGCGATTGGTGATGCTGGCAGACACACATTTGAACACTGTGTTACACTGGAAACATCGCCTTGAAAGGATGTCTATGATGAATGGTAGACAACCTTGGTGCTGGAACCCATGGTGTTTCCAGACCTCTGATGTCCCAGTGTGCTGGCAATGTCGAAGCTGCAAGGCCCTTGACGTGTCCTAGTGTTCCTACCAAAGCAAGTACGGTAAAAGCATAGGCCTGGTGTCATCTGTTTCACAGCCATAGGCTTATTGAGATAGAGAAAGGACAAGGAATGATGAACCATTACTGAGCTGAGTGTAGACAATCGGCCATTTTAGCAAGCACCCTAGAGGTGCTTTAGCGAGGGCTATGTGGACTGGATCAGGCATTTCCTGCATACAGAGTTCTTTACAAAAATAAAACAAGGATGATGATTTCCTTGGAGAGACAGCATGTGGTCCATTTGCTCCAGCTGCTTACTATTGCTCACACTGGGTAAGGAGAGCAACTGTTCAGTGCACTCAGAGTTCGATAGTGCAAAAGTCTGTAAAAGTTGAGTTTGCAGTGATCAGTATTTATCATGTGCAGGTAGGTGTTCAAGCAGACTTTTGCTGCTATGGAATTGCTGAGCGACACTACCACATAGAAATATTTGATGTTGTCAGTGGAGATTTCTTACAGGGAAAAATTGGGCCTTGAGTTGGCGGCATTTTGCTCTCAAAACTCCGGCAGTTTCAAAACGACTGTATTTGACATATTCAATAACTCTGGAATTTTCTTAGAGCATCATGGTCACCAATGTAGATTTTAGCAAATAAAATTAAATAAGGCATTTTATGTTTAACTAAATCCCTAACATTTTCTTGAACTCCAAAACCTACCGAACAAAAATGCACTAAAAACCTTTTACTTAATAATGTCATCATGTCAGACCAACCTCTTAAAGCAAAACCCCAACTCAGTGTTGGTGGTTGTGAATTATGTACATTTCTCCAGATTATGTTTCTCTACAGGCTTGCTCCTTTCGGAGGGGCTCACTCCTTTCGGATGAGATAAATTCCCAGGGATGTATTGCAGCTTAAAGATAAGGAGTTTTTTTTTGTGTGAAATGGTAGTGAAGCAGTTGTAAGGAGTTTGCATGTTCTCTCCATGACCATGTGGTTGCCTTCTGGGTACCCTAGTTTCCTCTGGCTGTCTAAATGGTCCTGCAATTAGGCAAGTGTTAAATAAGTGGTTTGCTGGGTGGAGTGGCTCTTCAGGGTGTCCTGTGCTGTGTTTTTGAATGAGAAAATAAAACAAAAAGCAACACACAAAATGCTGGAGGAACTCAGCAAGTCTGTCAGCATCTTGAAGGAAGGTAGAACATACTAGAATAAAAAGTTTAGGGAGGGGTAGGAGGCTAGCTGGAAGATGATCAGTGAAGCCAGGTGGGTGACAAAGATCAGGGGCTGGAAAAGAAGGAATCTGATAGGAGAAGTGGGTAGGCCAGAAGAGAAAGGGAAGGAGGAGAAGACCCGGGGGAAGTAATAGGCAGGTGAGAAGAGGTAAAAGGTCAGAGTGGGGAATAGAGGAAGGGGGGGGGATAATTTTTTTCTAACTTGGATACTTCATGGGTCTCAGACATTGTCATTTTCAGTGTCTTCCCTGAGGGGTTGAGGGACTTGAACATTTGGATTGACAACCATGGTTCTTGATTATTCAGCTTCTATTTGTGATGCAAACCAACCCATAGTTGACATTGTTGATGTGAAGCTTGTGACAAAATTCATTGGTGAAGACTGACTGGAAATTGGGACACCCAGGATGGTTACCTCCTGGGTGCTAGGGTCAGGAATGTCTCAGATGATGTCCACAACATTTTAGAGAGGGACGGGGAGTAGCCAGATGTCTTGGCGAATATTGGTACCAATGACATAGGAAGGAAAAACAATGAGGTCCTGAAAAGAGAGTTTAGAGAGCTAAGTAGAAAACTGAGAAGCGGGACCTCCTGGGCAGTAATTTCTGGATTGCTGCCTGTGCCATGTGCTAATGAGGGTGGAAACAGGATGACTTGGCAGATAAATGTATGGCTAAGAAGCTGGTGCAGGAGGCAGGGCTTCAGGTTCTTGAATCATTGGGATCTCTGGGGGAGGTGTTACCTGTTGAAAACTGACAGGTTGCACCTAAACCCAAGGGGGACCAATATTCTCGCAGGCAGGTTTGTTAGAGCTGTTGGGGAGGGTTTAAACTAATTTGGCAGGGGTGGGTTGGGAACCAGAATGAAGGGTCTCAGGATGGGACAGATGGTAAAAAAGTAAAGATATCGTGTAGTCAGATTGTCAGGAAGGGCAGGCAGGTGATGGGACTCTGTTGAAGCCAACAGGCTGTGAGTATCAAATCATTAGGGATGCAGAATCAGAAAGGATACAGTACTCAACGTGTTGTATCGAAATGTGTGTAGTATAAGAAATAAGGTGGATAATCTTGTTGCAATATTACAGATTGGCAGGTATGATGTTGTCGCCGTCACTGAATCGTGGCTGAAGGATGGTTGTAGTTGGGAGCTGAATGACCAAGGTTACATGTTATATCGGAGGGATAGGAAGGTAGGCAGAGGGGATGGTGTAGCTCTAGTGATGAAGAATGGCATCGAATCAGTAGAAAGATGTAACATAGGATCAAAAGATGTTGAATCCTTGTGGGTTGAGTTAAAGAAACTGCAAGGGTAAAAGGAAGTTGATGGCAGTTGTATACTGCCAGATCAGACTCTCAGCAGTGGCCCGAGGTGGACCGCAGGTTACAACAGGAAATAGAAAAGATGAGTCAAAAGAGGAATGTCATGGTAGTCATGGGAGATTTTAACATGCAGGTCGATTGGGAAAATCAGGCTGGTAATGGATCTCAAGAGAGTGAGTTTGTTAAATGCCTAAACAATGGCTTTTTAGGGCAGTTTGTCATTGAGCCTACTAAGGGATCAGCTATACGGGATTGGGTGTTACGTCATGAACCGCAGGCAATTAAGGAGCTTAAGGTAAAAGAACCCTTGGGAACCAGTGATCACAATATGATTGTTCAACTTGAAATTTGATAGGGAGAAGGTAAAGTCTGATTTAGCAATATTTCAGTGGAGTAAGGGAAATTACAGTGCTATGAGAGAGGAGTTGGCCAAAGTAAATTGGAAGGAGCTGTTGGCAGGGATGTCAGTGTTGCAGCAATGGCGTGCGTTTCTGGGAAAATGAGAAAGGTGCAGGACATGTGTATTCCAAAAATGAAGAAATACTCAAATGGTAAAATGGTACAACCATGGCTGACTAGGGAAGTCAAAACTATTGTAAAAGCAAAAGGAAGGGCATACGATAAAACAAAAAATAGTGGGAAGATAGAGGATTGGGAAGTTTTAAAAAACCTACAGAGAGCAACTAAAAATCATTAGAAGGGGAAAGATGAAATATGAAAGCAAGCTAGCAAATAATATCAAAGCGTTTTTCCAGTATCTGAAAAAAGATGAAAGTTTTTTCTGGTATCTGAAAAATAAAAGATAAATGAGAGTAGACGTAGGACTGGTAGAAAATGGAGAGGAGAAATAATGCCAGGGGACAAGGAAATGACTGATGAGGGAAATGAGTATTGTGCACCAGTCTTCACTGTGGAAGACACTACAGTATGCTTGATGTTGTGTGTGAAGGAAGAGAAGTGGGTGCAGTTACTATTGCAAGAGATGAAGTGCTCAAAAAGCTAAAAGACCTAAAGGTATCTAAGTCATCCAGACCAGATGAACTGCACCTTGGGGTTCTGAAAGAGGTAGTGTTAGAGATTGTGGTGCTATTAGAAATGATCTTCCAAAAATCATTGGACTCTGGCATGGTGCCAGAGGACTGGAAAATTATATATGACACTCCACTCTTCAAGAAAGGAGGAAGGCAGCAGAAAGGAAATTGTAGACCAGTTAGCCTGACCTCAGGGGTTGTGAGAGTCAGTTGTTAAGGATGAGCTGATGGAGTACTTGATGACACAGGACAAGATAGTACAAAGTCAGCATGGCTTCCTTCAGGGGAAATCTTGCCTGATGAACCTGTTGGAATTCTTTGAGGAGATTACAAGTAGGTGTGGTGAACTACATTTACCTGTCTGGACACGCCCCCACCCCCTGCTGACTGCTCCTGTGGCTTCTCTCACAGACCCCTGTATAAAGACGATCGGAGGCACTGCTCCTCCTTGAGTCTCCAGGATGTTGTGTGGTGGGTTCTGGCTGATGACGCTGCTGACTGTGCTTTCTTCCAGCTAATAAAAGCCTATCTCGACTCATGTCTCCCAAGAGTTATTGATGGTGCATCAGTAGGACAGGTAAATGAGATGCAGTGGATGTTGTATATTTGGACTTTCAGAGGGCCTTTGACAAGGAGCCACACATGAGGCTGCTTACCAAATTAAAGAACCCATGGTATTACAGTAAAGTTACTAACATAGTGAGAGCATTGGCTGATTGGTAGGAGGCAGCGAGTGGGTATAAAAGGATCCTTGTCTGGCTGGCTGCCAGTGACTGGTGGTGTTCCGCAGGGATCGGTGTTGGGACCCCTTCTTTTTATGCTGTATCTAAATGATTTAGATGACGGAATAGATGGCTTTGCTGCTAAGTTTGCAGATGATACAAAGATTGGTGGAGGGGCAAGTAGTGTTGAGGAAGAAGCAGTTGGGGTGCAGAAGGACTGGTCAGATTAGGAGAATGGGCAAGAAAGTGGCAAATGAAATACAATGTTGGAAAATGCATGGTCATGCACTTTGGTAAAAATAAATGCGGGCTATTTTCTAAACGGGGAGAAAATCCAAAAGTCTGAGATGCAAAGCGACTTGGGAGTCCCACAGGAACCTTGTTTTTACATTTCTCCCCCCATGATCTGACTGTATATCTGCTCTTCCAGCTTTAATTGCAGCCATAGGTCCCACAGGAATCTTGCATCCTTTTTGTGGAATGGTAGACTTGTAGTAGCGTATTTGGTGAGTTTTCTCATCTTGAAATGTTCTAATTGTTGTTTTGTTATTTCCTATGCCTCAAGTGATTTCAGTTTCAACCATTTATATAATTATGAAACAATTTGTTACTGTAATGAAGATGGGAATGGGAAGTATTTTAATTCTCCTCAATTCACAACTATCAGGGAAACCTTAATCAGAGTGTGGAAGTGCAGCAGTAAGTCGTGTTTTTCAAAGTGAGGGAGACAAAGGCAGAGAACCAGAGGTCAGTTAACTAAACATTTGCCAATGGGAAAGAAAATGGACTATGTCATTAAATCAAAATCCAGAGTAATTGGCAAAATCAATTGGCACTATTGCCCGGTAGCATTCAATCTACAGTGATGAAATGCTTTGAGAGGTTGGTCATGACTAAACTGAACTCCTGCATCAGCAAGGACGTGGAGCCATAGCAATTTGCTTATTGCCACAGTAGGTCAATGGCAGATGCGATCTCAATGGCTCTTCACACGGCTTTAGACCACCTGGGCAACACAAACACCTAAGTTAGGATGCTGTTCATCGACTATAGCTTGGCACTTAATACCATCATTCCCACAATCCTGATTGAGAAGTTATAGAACCTGGGCCTCTGTACCTCCCACTGCAGTTGGACCCTTGACTTCCTAACGGGAAGACCACAGTGTGTGCAGTTTGGTGATAACATCTCCTCTCGCTGACTATCAGCACTGGTGCACCTCGGGGGTGTGTGCTGAGCCTACTGCTCTACTCTCTCTATATCCATGACTGTGTGGCTAGGTATGGCTCAAAAACCATCTATAAATTTGCTGATGATACAACCATTGTTGGTAGAATCTCAGATGGTGACGAGAGGATGTACAGGAGCGTGATATATGTGGTGTCGCATCCACAACCTGGCACTCAATGTCAGTAAGATGAAAGAGCTGATTGTGAACTTCAGGAAGGATAAGACAAAGGAACACATACCAATCCTCGTAGAGTGAGCAGTTTCAAGTTCTTGGCTGTTAAGATCTCTGAGGTTCTAACCTGGTCCCAACCCATCGATGCAGTTATAAAGAAGGCAAGACAGCGACTATACTTCATTAAGAGTTTGAAGAGATTTGTTATGTCAACAAATACACTCAAAAATTTATATAGATATACCCTGGAGAGCATTCTGACAGGCTGCATCGGTGTCTGGTAAAGGGGGCTACTGCATGGGACAGAAAGAAGCTGCAGAGGGTTATAAGTTTAGTCAGCTCCATCTTGGGTACTAGCCTACAAAGTACCCAGGACATCTTCAAGGAGTGGTGTCTCAGAAAGGTGACATCCATTATTCTGGACCCCCACCACCCAGGGCATGCCCTTTTCTCACTGTTACCACCAGGTAGGAGGTACAGAAGCCTTGAAGGCACACACTCAGCGATTCAGGAGCAACTGCTTCCCCTCTGCCATTCAATTCCTAAATGGACATTGAACCCTTGAACACTACCTCACTTTTTAAATATATATTATTCATTTTTTGCACAATTTTTAATTCATTCAATATATGTATACTGTAATTGATTTACTTTTTTCTTCTATAGTATTTAAAATTATGAGGGGGATAGATAGAGTTGATGTGGATAGGCTTTTTCCATTGAGAGTAGGGGAGATTCAAAGAAGAGGACATGAGTTGAGAGGGGGCAAAAGTTTAAGGGTAATAGGAGGGGGAATTTCTTTACTCAGAGTGGAACAAGCTTCCAGTAGAAGTGGTAGAGGCAGGTTCGGTATTGTCATTTAAAGTAAAATTGGATAGGTATATGGACAGGAAAGGAATGGAGGGTTATGGGCTGAGTGCGGGCCAGTGGGACTAGGTGAGAGTAAGCGTTCGACACGGACTAGAAGGGCCAAGATGGCCTGTTTCTGTGCTGTAATTGTTATATGGTTATTATGTATGCATTGAACTGCTGCTGCTAAGTTAGCAAATTTCATGACACATGTCGGTAATAATAAACCTGATTCTGAATCATGATTTGTGCAAGGGAATTAATTTTAACCCATTTAGCAGTTTTTAGAAGCAGTAAATTGTAGATAAAGGAGAACTAGTCAAGGTACTGCAATTTTCAGAAGCCATTCAGTAAGGAGTTGCATCAAAAATAATTGTAGGAAAGGAAAGGTCAATGAATAGGAGATGACGTGTTGCAATGGACAGACAATAATCTGACTTTTTTAAAAAAAAAATAGATTCTTTCCCCCCCCCCGAACCGGTTAGGAGGATCTAACAAGTGGTTTATCATGAGGATTGTTGAGATTGTTTCATGTTTTTACACTGTGAATAAATTTATGAATTGACAAGACCAGAGTTCGAGGCCTAGTGTTTGTAGGTCCATTATCGGCGAGGCCTAGTGCTCCAGTGATCAGTGTGTCCTGGAGTTGATGCTGAGGATCAAGGCCCTAGGGATGAATTGGAAGTCTGGAAGTTGAGGCCCGTTGGCTGGAGCGGAGTCTGCAAACCTCTGCAAGACTGCTTGGGAGGTTGAAAGGGGTCTAGGTCAGAGTGTCCTGGAGGCCTGTCCTGGGGTTAAAGTACTGTATATGCAAGGGTGGGATAGAGGAACGGTGCTTGTTTTGCTGTT
Organism: Hemitrygon akajei; assembly: GCF_048418815.1. Taxonomy (NCBI): domain Eukaryota; kingdom Metazoa; phylum Chordata; class Chondrichthyes; order Myliobatiformes; family Dasyatidae; genus Hemitrygon; species Hemitrygon akajei. Next base: position 108,662,623 of record NC_133124.1, on the reverse strand, counting down.
GTTGTTTTGTTGCTTATTGCACTCTTGTTTTTCAGCTGAGCATTGTGACTATGCTATTTTGGTGATTAAATATGTGTCACATTTCACTGTATGTTCGATGTATGTGTGGCAAGTAAACTTTATTCATAAATCTTGAACATAGTTGTAACTCAGAATCACTATATAAAGACTCATTAAAATTTGAGAAGCATAGATCATTCAGCTTCTTAGAATTGCTTCAGTCATAGATAGGATAAGATCAGTAATGAACTTAATGGTGAAGCAGGCTCGACAGACTGGATGGTCTACTCCTGCTCCTATTTTTTTATGTTTATATGCTTGGCTGGTTAATTTGACTGTGATCTTTGTGTGAATTTTTTACTTTTATTACTTCTGATAGTGTCAATCTTGATTGTTTCTTTCCCTGAATGTGTGCTCCTCAATGTCTCCCAGGTCTAAACTTCTTGCCATCGTACATCGGATCATCCCCTCTCCATCTCTTATATTTGTACTGCTGGTGTCTCTTCCATTTGGCCCCTGCGTTCTTGACTGCAATGTGCACTGATCTTTCCCTTCTGCAGACGTTTTCTGTCTGCCCAGATGGCTGTCTCCAGTAAACGTGTTCATGCGCCTTCCTTTGTTCTCTCGACTTGTGAAAGGATCGAATGGAAGATGGAAAGTAGGGAGAGACAGAGGGATCTTAAAGTGGATAGGGCATCTGTGTTTGAGCCCTAAGCAAACTAGGATCAGGGTTCAGCCTCTTGAGCTTAGTCCACCATTTGTGGCTGATTCTTTATCTTAAAATTGTATTTCTGCTTTATCCTCATACCATTGATACACCTTGCATGAAGAAATTAATCTGTCTCCTTGATTAAATTCAACAACTTTTTCTTCATAGCCTTGTGACAATTCCACAAATTCATTTTTAAGAAGTATCAGCTCATTTCTGACCTGAATGTATTGCACCATGTCCTGGAGTCCCCAACCTGTCCTCTCTGCATCCAGGCTATTGAGCCCTGACAGAACTGTCTTTTTCATCTATTTGCTTCTTGTTTATCAAAACTTAGTGAATAGTGAGTGAGTTGATACCTCTTCCAGTAAAGCAACTCTCCATGTCAGAAACTGATTGCACTCTCCCTGACGTTTATCATTTTTATTGAGCAAAGGGGCCAGATCTGTACATGATATTCAAGAGGTTGTCTCACCAATGTATAATTGTGGTGTAGCATTCCTACGCATGCTGCATTCAAAATCTATAGGAATAAAATACCATTTTTCCTCTTAATTGCTTACACATACCAGAATGTTTGCTTTGAGAGACTGTTGTATATAGGGCATCCAATTCCCTTGATATATCAAGATTACAAGTCAGATAATCAGAAATATATGGCATGGAGATGGCCATTCTGCTCAATTCACACTGACCAGTGAGCACCCTTCCATATTAACCCCATTATCCAAAACATGGCCCCTAGCTCTCTATGTCTAAGAAATTCAAGTGTTCATCCAGACACTCCTTAAATATTATTGGGGACCTAAGTTTCAACCACTACCTCATCATTTTCTGGGCAAAGAAAGTATGTCTCAGCTCCTTTGAACCTTCTCCTCTTGCCCTAAAGTTTAGTTCTCTTGTTTTATCTACCTCTTAAGGGGAAAGGTTTCCTGCAGTCTAACCTCTCTATACCCTTCATAATTTAATATATTTCAATCATATCTCCTGTTTATATCCTCTACTCCAGGGAGCACAGAACTAGCTTCTCAAGTCTCTTCTCAAAATTGAACTGCTTATCCCAGGCAACATCCTGGTGAGCCAACCCTGCACTGTCTCTGATGCTATCACATCCTTCCTCTAGTTTGGTTGACCAGAATGTGTGCAATATCCAACTGAAATGTGTCTAAAATGTTCTAAAGTTGAAGCTTAACTGCCCTAATTCTGTATTCTATGCTTTGAACAATGAAAGCTAATATCCCATATTATCTACCTGCTATGCCAAGTCAAGGATCTGTAGACTTGTACTGCAAGATACTTCTGTTCCTCGCTATTCTAAGACCTTATTATTCATAGTGTATATCTATCCCATATTGTTACTCCCAAAATGCATCACCTTGTATTTGCCTGGATTAAGCTGTCTTCTCATTTTTCAATCCATTTCACCAAGACATCAGTATTACTTTGTATCCTAAGATGACCCTTCACACTATCACAGCTCAGCCAACCTTTGTGTTATCCATGAACTTACTGATCTTGCCTCCCACATTGACATCATGCATGTATATTGCAAACAACAAGAGTCCCAACAACAATTCCTATGGGGCGTCATTAGTAACAATTACCTGGTGACAAAACAACTCTCTACCATCACCCAACACACACAAAATGCTGGTGGAACACAGCAGGCCAGGCAGCATCTATAAGGAGAAGCACTGTCGACGTTTCGGGCCGAGACCCTTCGTCAGGACTAACTGAAAAAGAGATTTGAAAGTAGGAGGGGAGGGGAAAATGCGAAATGATAGAAGACCGGAGGGGGTGGGATGAAGCTAAGAACTGGACGGTCTCAAAGCTCTTCGCTTCTTTTTGGATTCCAGACCTAACCAATTCCCCTCTACCACCACTCTCCTCCGTCTAGCGGAATTAGTTCTTACTCTCAATAATTTCTCCTTTGGCTCCTCCCACTTCCTCCAAACCAAGGGTGTAGCCATGGGCACCCACATGGGTCCCAGTTATGCCTGCCTTTTTGTTGGCTTTGTGGAACAGTCCATGTTCCAAGTCTATGCGGGTATCCGTCCCCCTCTTTTCCTTCGCTACATCGACGACTACATTGGTGCTGCCTCCTGCACACATGCTGAGCTCATTGATCTCATTGACTTTGCCTCCAACTTTCACCCTGCCCTCAAATTTACCTGGTCTATTTCCGACACCTCCCTCCCCTTTCTTGATCTTTCTGTCTCCATCTCTGGAGACGGCTTATCTACTGATATCTACTATAAGCCTACAGACTCTCACAGCTACCTGGACTATTCCTCTTCCCACCCTGTATCTTGCAAAAATGTTATCCCCTTCTCACAATTCCTCCGTCTCCGCCGCATCTGCTCTCAGGATGAGGCTTTTCATTCCAGGACGAAGGAGATGTCTTCCTTTTTTAAACAAAGGGGCTTCCCTTCTTCCACCATCAACTCTGCTCTCAAACGCATCTCTCCTATTTCCCGCACATCTGCCCTTACCTCATCCACTTGCCACCCCACTTGGGGTAGGGTTCCCCTTGTCCTCACCTACCACCCCACCAGCCTCCAGGTCCAATGTATAGTTCTCTGTAACTCCGCCACCTGCAACGGGATCCCACTACCAAGCACATCTTCCCCCCCCCCCGCTTTCTACGCGACTCCCTGGTCCACTCATCCCCCCCCCCATCCCTTCCCACCGATCTCCCTCTTGGCACTTATCCTTGTAAGCGGAACAAGTGCTACACTTGCCCTTACACTTCCTCCCTCACCACCATTCAGGGCCCCAGACAGTCCTGTCAGGTGAGGCGACACTTCACCTGTGAGTCGGCTGGTGTGGTATACTGCGTCCGGTGCTCCCGGTGTGGCCTTTTATATATTGGTGAGACCCAACGCAGACTGGGAGACCGTTTTGCTGAACACCTACGCTCGGTCCGCCAGAGAAAGCAGGATCACCCAGTGGACACACATTTTAATTCCACGTCCCATTCCCATTCTGATATGTCAATCCATGGCCTCCCCTACTGTCAAGATGAAGCCACACTCAGGCTGAAGGAACAACACCTTATATACCGGCTGGGTAGCCTCCAACCTGATGGCATGAACATTGACTTCTCTAACTTCTGTTAATGCCCCTCCTCCCCTTCTTACCCCATCTCTGACATATTTAGTTGTTTATTTTCTCTCTCTCCCTCTCTGCCCATCACTCAGTCTGTTCTCCATCTCCATCTGGTACTCCCCCCTTCCCCTTTCTTTTTCCCGAGGCCTCCCGTCCCATGATCCTTTCCCTTCTCCAGCTCTGTATCACTTTCGCCAATCACCTTTCCAGCTCTTAGCTTTATCCCACCCCCTCCAGTCTTCTATCATTTCGCATTTCCTCCTTCCCCCACTACTTTCAAATCTCTCATTATCTTTCCTTTCAGTTAGTCCTGACGAAGGGTCTCAGCCTGAAACGTCGACACTGCTTCTCCTTATAGATGTTGCCTGGCCTGCTGTGTTCCACCAGCATTTTGTGTGTGTTATTTGAATTTCCAGCATCTGCAGATTTCCTCGTGTTTGCTCTACCATCACCCTCTGTCTCATCTTGTCAAACCTATTTTGCGTCTGTTTTCCCAACTTAACCAGGATCCCATGGGTCCTAAGCTGCCTTGGTGCAGTGTGGCAAGCCTGTCTTAAGACCAGAGTAGAATTAGGCCATTCAGCCCATCAGGTCTGCTCTACCATTCCATCATGGCTGATCCTGGCTCACACGCAACCTCATACACCTGCCTTTTCAACATATCCTTTGATGCTTTGACCAATCTGGAGAGATTAACTTCCACCTTAAATTTACGCACGGACTTGGCCTCCTCTGCAGTCTGTGCCAGAGCATTCCAAGGATTTGCAGCTCTCTGGCTATAAAAAATCCTCCTTACCTCTGTTCTAAAGGATTGCTCCTCAATTTTGAGGCTGTGCTCACTAGCCCTTTCAATATTTGGTAAGTTTCAATGAGATCCCTATGCACTCTTCTAAATTCCGGTGTGTACAGGCTGAAAACAACCAAACACTTTTTGTGTGTTAACCCCTTCATCCTTGCAAACTTCATCTAGACACTCCAATGACACATCCTTTCTGAGATATGGGGCCTAAAACTGTTGACAGTACTCCCAAGTGCAGTCTGACTAGTGTTTTCTAAAGGCTCAGTATTATCTCCTTGCTCTTATATTCTATTCCCTTTGAACTAAATGCCAGCATTGCATTTGCCTTCTTTAACACAGACTCAATCTGTAAATTACCCTTCTGGGAGTCTTGCATGAGGACTCCAAATCTCTCTGCACCTCTGATATTTGAACCTTCTCCCCATTTAGATAATAGTCTGCACTATTGTTCTTTTACCAAAATGCATTATCATACATTTCCCAATATTGTCCTCCATCTGCCACTTTTGTGCCCATTCTTCCAATTTGTCTAAGTTCTGTTGCAATCACATTGTTTGCTCAACGCTACCTACCCCTCCATCCATCTTCATTGCATCCACAAGCTTTGCCACAAAGCCATCAATTCCATTATCCAAGTCATTGACAAATAATGTTAAATACTGTAGTCCCAGTACTGACCTCTGAGGAACACCACTGGTCACCGGCAGCCAAGCAGAAAAGGCCCCCTTTATTCTCACTCGCTGTCTCCTGCCTGTCAGTCATTTCTCTATCCATGCCAGTATCTCTCCTGTGACGCCATAGGATTTTATCTTGTTAAGCAGTCTCATGTGTGGCACCTTATCAAAAGCCTTCTGAAAATCCAAGTAAATGACATCCACTACCTCTCTTTTGCCCAACCTGCTTTTTACTTCCTCGAAGAACTTGAAGAACAGATTTGTGAGGCAAGATTTCCCTTTATAGAAACAAAGGTGACTTTACCTTCTTATATCATTAGTCTCCAAGTACCTTGAAACCTCATCCTTAATGATGGATTCCAACACTTTCCCAACTACTGAGGTTAGGCTAACTGGCCTACAATTCTTTTCTTTTGCCTTCCTCCCTTCTTAAAGAGTGGAGTGACATTTGCAATCTTCCAGTCCTCCAGGACCATTCCAGATTTGAGTGTTTCTTGAAAGATCATGACCAATGCATCCAGTATCCGTTCAGCAACCTCTGTCAGGACTCTGGAATGTAGTCCATCTGGTCCAAGTGACTTATCCACCTGAAAGACCTTTGAGTTTGCCTAGCAGTTTTTCCTTTGTAATAGTAATGACACTCACTCCCGCTCCGTGACACTAGTGGATCTCTGGCAGTGCTGGTGTCTTCCACAGTGAAGGCAGATGCAAAGTACCCATTAAGTTCATCTGCCATTTTTTGTCCCCCATTACTTACCTCACCTGCATCATTTTTCAATTGTTCAATATCAACTCACCTCTCTTTTATTCTGTATATAACTGGAAAAAAAGCTTTAGTATCCTGCTTTATATTATTGGCTAGTCTGCCCTCCATATTTCATCTTTTATCTTTTAGCTTTTTTTAGTTGCCTTTTATTGCATTTAAAATGCTTCCAATTCACTTTTGCTACCTTGTATGCCCTTTCCTTGGCTTTTATGCAGTACTTCCCTTGTCAGCCATGGTTGCCTACCCCTTCCATTTGAGAACTACTTCTGTGGTACATAACTATTCTGCATCTTGTGAACTATTCCCAGCTCTGCCGTCATCCCTGCCAGTATCCTACTCCGATCCACCTGGGCAAGCTCCTCGCTCATACCTCTGTAATTCTCTTTATTCCATTGTGATGCTGATTCATATGACTTGTGCTTCTCCCTCTCATATTATGATCACTGCCTCCTAAGGGTTCCTTTATGTTAAGCTCCCTAATAAAATCTGGGTTAATAGCCTTTCCCCGAGTAGACTCAAGCACAAGCTGCTCTAAAAAGCCATCTCATACACATTCAACAGATACCCTCTCTTGTGATCTGACACCAAAATGATCTTTCCAATCCCCTTGCATATTGAAGTTCCCCATTACAATTGGGTCATTACCCTTGTATGCCTTTTCCAGCCTCCTTTGCAATCTCAAACCCACATCTTTACTACTATTTGGAGGCCTATATATGATTCCCGTAATTTTTTTTCCCTTGCAGTTTCTTACCTCCACCTACAGATATTAATCATTAGCTGACGCTATGTCACCTCTTTCTAAAGATGTAATTCCATCTCTTATCAAGAGAGCCACACCACTGCCTATGCCTTCCTGCCTGTCCTTTGGATTCAAAATGTATGGCTAGATGTTAAGCTTCCAACTGTGGCTTTCTTTCAGCCACGACTGAGATATGCCCACAACGTCATACCAACCAATCTCTAATTGCGCCACGAGTTTGTCTACCTTATTCTGAAAGCTATGCACATTTTAATACACATCTTCAGTACTGCATTCTTCGCCCTTTTAAATATTGCCTCTCTGGTACAATTTAACTCTTTGCTCTGTCTACATTTGTACCTCATCATTGAGTTGTCCTTCCTTACATTCATGTAACACCCATCATCTACTTCTAAACCTGCTGGCTCATCCTCAGCTCTATCATACTGGTTCCCATTCCCCTGCCATATTAGTTTAAACCAACCCTTAATAAGGTTGCTGTTGGATAAGCAGGGGTGAATGATATGGTTGCCCACTGCCAAGATGTGAAACTTGGACCACAGGTGCAGTGAGCTTTGGGGCATTGCTTGGGATTGGCAATGGCTGCTCTGTGTTGACAGGTTGTCCAAATTCTGTGGCTTTTATCATTATCTGTTTACTCTGATGGAAGCTTCTGTTAAGTTGCATATCTCTCTTCAGCTCACTGTCAATGTGCTCAACAGTTAAGAACCATTGTGTACTTGCACCAGTTTTCCTGCAGAGTTCTGCTGATAGTAATATCTCTTACATATAGCTAGAAAGAACCCTTGGGATGTCCTTAATTTTGGACATCACCTTTTTGAGGCACCATTCTTTGAAGGTGTCCTGGATACAATGGAGGCTAATGCTCATGATGGAGCTGACTAATTTTACAACACTCTGCACCTTACTTGGATCTTGTGCAGTGCCTTTGCATACCAGATGGTGGTGCAGCCTGTTAGGATGCTCTCCATGATATGTCTGTAGAAATTTGCAAGTGTTTTTGATGAGGTACAATCTCCTAATGAAATATAGGCGCTGTCTTGCCTTTATTGCTGCGACAGCATTCAGCTGGCTGGTATATCTTGCTCCTATACACGCTCTCATTACCATCTGAGGATTTTGCCAGCAATGGTTGGATCGTCAGCATTTGAGCTGTGCCTAACCACACAGTCATGGGTGTAGAAAGAGTCGAGCAGTGGGCTAAGCACACATCCCTGAGATATGCTAATGTGGACTGTCAGCGAGGTGGAAATGTTATTTCTAATCCGCACAAGCTGTGGTCTTCCGGTTAGGAAGTTAGGGTCTGGTTGCAGAGGGAGATACAGAGGCCCAGGTTCAGGAGCTTTCTGATCAGAACTGCAAGAATGCTGAGTTGTATTCAAAAGTTGTAGTGCAAGTGCTGAGTTGTAGTAAAAAAAAGCATCCTGTCATAGGTATTTGCATTGTTCAGGTGATCCACGGCTCCATGGAGAGCCAATGAGATCATGTGTGCTGTGGACCTATTGTGGTGATAGGCAGTGGATCCAGGTCGTTGCTGAAGCAGGAGTTGGATGATGGTCATTAAGGCAGTGAATCCTGTTGTTCTTGGGCATTGGTACAATTGTTGCCCTTTTGAAGCAGGTGGAAACTTCCGACTGTAGCAATGACAAATAGAAAATATCACCCCCACCAGTTGGTTGGCATAGGTTTTCAGTGCCTTGCCAGGTACTGCATCTGAGTGCAGATGGGTGTTCAATTTACTGCATAATTCCAGTAATCTAGTATCGTGTGCTGAACTGGCAGATTTTCCAAATTTTTTGATATTATTCCTATCAATAACCAATGCAAATTATATTCACTCTTGTTTCTTTAAGGTATAACACAATAGTAAAAATATCCAACTTAAAGAGAATGCAGAAATTGGAGGCTGCAGAGAACTTGAAGGGGGCTTGGGAAACAGGGCCCTGATCACAGGCCTCTAATTTGGAAAAACAATCCTTCTCTACCATCCTCTTGACTCCTTCCACCAAGCTAGTTTTGTATTAGTTGGCCAGTTTACCTCCGATCTGATGTTTCTCCCCCCCCCGGGCTGGCTTACCATGTGGTATCTTCTCAAAAGTCTGCTGCCCTGCCTTTGTCAATCCTCTTTTTTAAAAAAAAACACAATAAAATCTGTAAAAAGTGATTTGGGTACCACAAAGCCAAAATGAATATTCTTATCATCCTTTGCCATTTTGAATTGATTCTATCTAACAATTTCCCTAATACCTTTCCTCCCACTACTTGACCTTCTTCTGGGGAATGAGATAGGGCAAGTGGCAAAATTATCTGTTGGGTTCAGTGACTTTATTTCTATTTGTTTTAAAATAGTTATAGATGATACAGCTGGTTCACATTAAAATCTTGAAATGGGGCAGAGCAAATTTTCGGACCATTAAGTGATATCTGGCTGAAGTTTAATGGATGAGATTGTTTGCAGGGAAAGGAATGTTGTTGGGGAGAATGGCAAAGCTGGTGGGTTTTGGAAAATACTGAGGCGCTCTTAAAGGAGGCGTATGCTGCACTTTAGAAGTTAGGAACCAGTGAAATCTCTTGATGACAAGAAGTTCAGGAATGGACCTGAGAAAAGTTGTGGGATGGAGGGGCGGGTTTTAAAATGAGGAATTGAGAGGGATCTGGCAAGCAATATTATGTAAAATTCCACCAGATTATTGAGTGAAAGGGTAGCTAGAATGTGAGTAGTTCCCATTAAAGATCAGTATGGATGTGTATCTGTAGAACCAAAGGAAACAGAGGAGATCTTTACAGTATTTCTTCAGTTTAGGAAAAACAGTGAAGCTAAGGAAATGTGGGAAATAAGTGGTGATATTTTGAACCCCATGAATTAACAGGGAGGAAGAATTGGGGGCCTTAAAAGTCCAATAGGGTGGATAAAGCTCCAGGACTTTTTCAGACCTTGTGGGAAGTTAGAGAAGAAATTGCTGTCCATGGTACACCTGTAGAAATTTGAGTGTTTTTGGTGACATAGTAAATATCCTCAAACTCATTGAAATATCGCCGTTGTTTTGCCTCTTTTATTGCTGCATCGATATGTCGGGTTAAGGTTAAGTCCTCAGCAATATTGACACTCAGGAACTTGAAATTGCTCACTCTTTCCACACACATGCAGAGATTTTTGCTTCATCTATGGCCACTGGTGAGATTTTGGAGGAATGGAGAGTAGTTCATGTACTGTTTAAAAATAAGATGGGTGGCCAGTCAGTCTGACATTGGTGGGTAAATTGCTGGAGAGAATTCTGAAGAGTATGATCTGTCAGCATGTATAGAGGATCTGATTCAGCCAGGACAGTCAGCTTGGAGAGTTGTGTCTGACAAATTTCTTGGAATTCTAGGAGGTGACGAAGAGAATAGATGAGGGATGTTGTTTGCACGGACTTCAGCAAGCTCCTTCATGGCAAAGTAATCTGGATCTTCAGATCACATGGGATCCAGGGGTTTGATAGCAGACTAAATTTATAATTGACTCAGTGATAGGGTAGGAAGCAGAAGGTGATGATCAATGATTGTTTCTAGGGTGAAGGGCTGCATTTAAATGGTATACTCCAGGGTTTGGTGCTGCCAACTTTGTAATTTATATAAATCATTTGGATGGTGAAAATACGAGATGGTTGATACTAAAATGGGTGATAAATCACAAATGTGAGGAAAATCTGCAGATGCTGGAAATCCAAAGTAATGCACATAAAATGTTGGAGGAACTCATCAGGTAGCATTTATTGGGGGGGGGGGGCGGAAACAAACAATTGACTTTTCGGGCCAAGTCCCTTCACCAGGACTGTAAAGGAAGGGGAAAACAGTGAGAATAAGAAGGTTGGGGGGGAGTAGAAGAAGTAATACGAGGTGGCAGGTGATGGGTAGTGTTGTCTACAGTGTAAAAGGTTATGAATCTTGATAATTTGGCATATGGGCTGAGGATTGCTAAATGACTTTCAATTTATATAAATGTGAGATGTTACATTTTGGGAGATTGCATCAGAGTAGGATCTATACAGTAAATGGTATGAGCTTGGAGAACATTATGGAACAGAGGAACCTGGAATTGCAGGTGCATAATTTGCTGTAAGCAGCATTACAAGTAGATAGGGAGGTGATTAGTGTGTTTGGCATACAGGGCTTCACTAGTCAGGGCATTGAGTGCAGGAATTTAGAAATTGTGTTGCAGTTATATAAGATGCTGGCGAGAGTATAATGTGCAATTTCGGCTACCTGTTATATAAAATATGTTAGTAAACCAGAAAGAGTGCAGAAAATATCAGGATTGGGGGTGGGGAGTGTCTTTCAGTTACAAGGAGAGGTTGCATAAAACTAGTACTTTATACCCTAGATTGTAGAAGATTGAAAGGTGACCTGATAGAAGTATTTAAGATACTGGGATCAAAGGTGAGAGATTTAAAAGGGACATCAGGGTTGCTGTTTCATTTAAAGAGTGGTGCGTATTTGGAATGCACTGCCAGAGATGGTGGTTGAGGAGGGCACATTGGCAACATTTAAAACTATTTAGGTAAGTACATGGTTTGGAGGGGTATGGGATAAACTCAGTCAGATTAGATCAGCTTGTTGGAAAACACATCTGGTATGGATGAATTGGGCTGAAGGGCTTGTTTCCATACTGAAGACTGCAGCACTAGTGATGAGGTCTGTGAAGATATTGTCATCAGAGGCAGAGCAATATTTACAGGATTTCGATGAATCAGTGAACTTGGCATTATTCAGGGATTCATTTTCAGATCTGAATGAATATGCCTCCATTGTCATCAATTTCACCAGAACCTGCATGGATGGGTGCTTTCAAGAATGTACCGACATTCCCAACTAAGCAATGGATAAACCAGGAGTTTTGTAGTCTGCTGAGAGTGAGATCTGTGGCATTCAAGGCTGGCGATCCAGAACCCCACAGGAAGTCTGGGCGTGACCTAAGGAAGACCACTGTGAGACTAAAAAGGTTATTCCCGGTGAAGTTAGAGAGACAATCAGATGTACAGCAGCTGTGGCAGAGTTGATTGATGTAATCGTGAAAAAGGCATGTCGGAGGCAATAGTTCATTAGGAGTTTGAAGAATTTGGTCCTGTACTCGCTGGAGTTTAGAAGAGTGGAGGAGGATCTCATTGAAATCTATTGAATGTTGAAAGGTTTAGATAGAGTGGATATGGATAGGATGTTTTCTGTAGTGTGTGAATCTAGGACTAGAGGGCACAGCCTTAGAATAGAGGGATGTTTCTTTAGAACAGAGATGAGGAATTTCTTTGGCCAGAGGATGGTGAATCTATCGAATGTGTTGCAACAGCTGGCTGTGGATGCCAAGCCATTGGATATATTTAAAGTGGGTGTGGATAAGTTCCTAATTAGTAGTAGAGGCATTAAAGGTTACGGGGAGAATCCGCCTCGCCATGTGATTTTTATGTCTCGAAATACACTGCCTCTATAAAACAAATTTCATGACATGTCAGTGATAATAAATCTGATTCTGACTCTACCTGTTTCCATGACTTTACTGTTAGACTCACCAGCCTGTTGTTTCCTGGCATGTCTTGCAACTTTCCTTAAATAGAGGCACAATTTCAACTAACTCCAATCTTCTAGTACGTCAACTGTGCCTAAAGAAGAACCTCAGCAATTTCATTTAAGACCTTGCCTATCTCCTGTTATTTCATACATAGATCCATACATAAGGGGATTCTCTTGCGTGGTTGCCTTTTTGCTCTTAATATACATATAAAATCTCTTGGTTCTCAGTCCTCTTTGTCAAGAATATGTCCTGTCTCCTTTTGCCTTCCTTCCTGATTTCATTCTTATTTGTACTTTTACATCCATTATACTCAGTTTCATCTACCAGCCATGTCTCATTTTGCCTGATCAGAGTCTCAATAACCCTGGAGCCAGGGTTCCAGGTTGTCCATAACACTTAACAGACATGTATTGGCCCTGAACTTCTCTCTATCTCATTTTTAAAATTTCTCATGCTTGCCAGACATCCCTTTAATTACTAACTTGAAGGTTTATTGGGAAAGCTGTTTCCAAAATTAGCTTTGACCCACTTTATTAAGTCAGCCAGTGGCGATGTGGTATCTGCTCTGAACTTCGAGACGAGTGGTCTCGGGTTTGAATCCTGCGGCTCCTTGCATGCTTTCCATTTGTGCTAGGTTGAGCGTTGAGGTAGCATCTCAGCCTTGTTTTAAACAAAAGACAAAAATACTAAAGAAACGGTAAGGTTGCTACCCTTTGAACAAAAAAGAACAGTGCCCAATTTATTATCACTAGGTTCAAAATGCTCCACAAGAGCATTCTGTTTTAAGTCCTCCCTAATTAATAGTGCAACTCTGCCTTCTTTCATACCTCCACCTCTTGCACATGTAGAATCTGTATCCCAGAATACTGAGCTGCCTATCCTGCTCATGATTCTGTAATAGCTATAATATCACTATCCCATGTACCTATCTATACCTTGAGCTCATCTGTCATATCAGTCAGCTTCTTGCATTAAAATAAATCAACCTATCAGACGTGGTCAATTTTCTCATCTACCACGCTACTGATTTGGCTCCTATCCCCTGCCAGACTAGGTTAAACCTTCCTGAGTTGTTACCAGTATTCATTATTAAAAGCCAGCTTCTCCAATATTCAGCAGTGAGAACCAGTTGCAGTTCATGATGCACCAGAAGGAACTCCTGTGCTGGCAACCTGATCTGCCTTGTAATAATACTTTTTTTTCCTCTCAGCATCAGAACTGTGGGACTTCTGGCACTCATCTAATGCCTTGCCAGTTGTTTTCATAATTGATCCTATTTATTTTAACATTGGAGCTTTACTGTATCTCCCTCCCTCCTCAGCCAATGAATTTTTGACCTCTCCACTGCAACTATACAACTTGAGCTGATGTTCAATTGGTAGACTTAATTTTATCGAAGTTGATAACTGGAAAATTTAAGCTGATGCTTAAGGATAGTATTGCAGGAAAATGAGATGGAGAAAGAGGATTTGGTTTTAAAATTTCGTGATTCCACTTAAGAATTTTGCACCCAGACACTTCTAAATTATTACTTTCTTCTGCTTTATTTAGTATACTAGCAGAGGTTACATGGAATCTAAATGCTTGTGGTGCTCAACCTTCACAGCTCAAGAGAGAAGTAAGCTTATGCTCTTTGGCACACTTTGGCCCACCAAGTCTGTCAGTCAACAGTCATTTATTTATGCTAATTCTGTGTTAACCTTTTTTTTTGCTCTGTACATTCTCATCAAATTGCTCCACATTCTACCCTTCACCTGGACACTAGGAGCGAAGTGCAGTGGGCAAATCTGAACTGCTTGATGTAGGAGGAAAGCCACAAGGATAGAGGGATAATGCATTTAGCACTTGAGGTTAGGATTTCATCTGGCTCTGGCACTCTGAGACTGGTGTATTACCAGCTGTGTTACTATACTTCCCTGCCAGCAAAGTTTGAGTTGAAGGAATTAACAGTGTTACAGATCAGAAAATAAACAGGTTTAGCAAAGACAAGAACGTGTCTGAAACACATTGGCTAGGACTTAAATCATTGCCTGTCCAGTTAATTTTCAGGTTCAATTGTTGAAGAGTAATATATTGGCAATGAAAGTATTTTTTGACAGTGAATAGCTTTGGCTAACTATGTATGCTTGTAAGAGATTCTGAAGATGCTGGAAATCCAGAATAGCATACAAAATGGTGGAGGAAATCATCAGGTTAGGCAGCATCTATGGAAAGGAATAAACATTTGAGATTTTGGGTTGAGATCCTTCATCGGGACTAGAAAGGAAGGGGGAAGAAGCCAGAATAAGATTGTGGTGTGGGCGGGGAAGGGGTGTTGGTGGAAGGAGTACAAGATTCCTCTACCAGCCATGCTTGGATGGCACGGTAGCGTAGTGGTTAGCACAATGCACTACAGTACCAGTGACCTGGGTTCAATTCCCACCACTGCCAGTAAGGAGTTTGTACGTTCTCTGTGTGGGTTTCCTCTGGGTGCTCCAGTTTTCTCCCACATCCCACAGACATAATAGATGATAGGTTAATTGGTCATTGTAAATTGTCCCATGATTAGGCTTGGATTAAATTGGGGAATTGTTGGGCAGTGCAGCTCGAAGGGCCTACTCCATGCTGTATCTCATTAAATAAATGAAAGGTGACTGGTGAGTGGGAGAGAGGGAGGATGAAGTGAGAAGCTGGGAAGTGATGGGTGGAAAAGATAAAGGGCTGAAAAAGAATCTGATAGAAGAGGAAAGTGGACCATGGGGAAAAGGGGAGGAGGAGGGCCCCCCTTGGGGAGGTGATAGGCGGGTATGGAGAAGAGGTAAGAGGGGAGTCAGGTTGCAGAATGGAATGGAAGAAGAGGGAGGGGGACCTACATATTTGCTCTCCTATCAGATTCCTCCTCCTTTAGGCCTTTTCCTTTTCCAACTAGCATCTTCTAGTTTATTCTCCTTCCCTTCCCCCACCACCTTAATCTGGCTTCTTTCTCTCCCTCCCCCCCCCCCCCCCCACCTTCTTTTCCAGTCCAGATGACTGGTCTCTGCCAAAAATATTGACCTTGTTTATTCCTTCCCATAGATGCTGTCTGACCTGCATTTCTTTTTGTGTTCTTACTGTTATACATTAAACCTAGCTTCAATGTTTATGAATCTTTTTTTTTCCCTCCAACTTTTGCTGCACAATTTTGATGTGATCTAGTTGTCCCAGAGTGTCCAGTTTCTGCCCTGCTTCTGCATTCATTGTGCTTATCTGCTTGATTGAATCAAGGTTTTGGTCAGTTGCAACTCTAGAGATTGTATTGAAGAGGATTTTGAAAGTTGACAAGTAGTCAACTTGTGTTTAACTTTTTATCCCTGTCCCTTGTAAATTGGTATGAACTATTTGATTCTGAAAATAGCTGTAAATGCTATCTGACCTATTCATACCATATGTTGCAAAGCTTCTCATTTGTGTAAATGGAGGTTACTTTTATTGAAGGGGAAGTGATAGTTTGTACCAGTGAAAATTGTTAATTTAAGAAAAGTGACTTCAAGCACTCATAAATCAGCCAGCTGGGTTTTTTGTTAGCAGAGGGAAAGGAAGTCAACTATCTGTGCGTTCTTAATTATTTCTTCTATTTTCCATTAGGTTAGAGCAGGGGTTCCCAAACGGGGTCCACAGGTCCCTCCATTAATTGTAGGGTCCTATGTCATTAAAAAAGGTTGAGTACCACTGAGTTGGAGACCACTGAGACTGGGGGTCTTTTACTTTTATACTGATAAAACAGCAGTATCAATTGTCAGTTTGTGCTATCTGTCACTTCAACAACAATAAATGAAAATTTGTAAACAAAACCACAATTGCTCAAAATTTGAAAGAAAACTAAGTGCTGGAAACATTTTGAGTGCTGTTGAGTGTTCATCAACTCCTGGGGACCCTATGGCTGGTGTAGCTGTCCATAGGGTTTTCGTGGCAAGATATGCGAAGTAGGTAGCCAGGCCTTTCTTCTGACAGATAGTGCTGCCACTGCCCAGGTTGCGCTCCACCTGGATTGAACCCAGGACCATCCGCCTCAAAGTTCAGTGCTGATGCCACTACAGTGTTCTGAAATTTATCTTCTCCAAATAGCCATGAAACAAAGAAAGAACATGAAAGTTAGTCAGGAAAAAACATCCCCCACCCCACCCCACCCCACCCCCCACACACAAAAGAATGGTATCCTGATCATCATGGAATAGGAACATTGACCCCTGAGAAAACAAACCCTCCCCCACCAAAATGCAGCAAAGCAAGAAAGGAATAGGTAATTTAAAAAATATATATAAAAACCACAAGTCTGAACAACAACACACAGTAACAACAGCGCTTCTACTTAGAAGTTCGTGCAGATTTGATATCTAAAACATCGACAAACTTCTATAGATGCACAATGGAGAGTATCCTGACTGGTTGCATCACAATATGGAAACTCCAATGCCCAAGAACAGAAAAGCTCTCAAAAAGTGGTGGATATACCACAGTCCATCACAAGCAAAGCATGCCCCACTAATGAGCACAAATACAAGGAATGCTGCCATAAGAAAGGAGCATCCATTTCTAAGACACCCACCATCCAGACCATGATCTCTTCTTGCTTCTTGAGCACAAATGCAAGGAATGCTGCCATTGGGAAGGAGAGACAGGAGTTTTAGGTCCCATGCCACGAGGCTCAAGAACAGTTATTACACTTCAATTATCAGGTTCCTGAATCCTCTGAACTGATTTCCTGAGCTATAGACTAACTTTCAAGGAGTGTACAACTCATATTCACAACATTGTTTATTTATCTATCTATCTATCCATCTATTTATCTTTATTATGTATTTGCAGTTTGTCTTTTTGCACATTATCATTTTTCAGTCTTTGTGTGTAGTTTTTTATTGACTATTATCTTTGTTCTACATTGAATGCCTGCAAGAAAATGAATCTCATCATGAATATGGTGACATGTACGTACTTTGAAGATGGAGCCAGGTGGGTAGGAAAGGTGAGGAGGGAATCTGATAGGAGAGTAGAGTGGACCAAAAGAGAAAGGGAAGAAGGATGGGACCCAAGGGGAGGTGATAGGCAGGTGAAAAGAAGTTAAAGGCCAGAGTGTGGAATAGAAGAAGAGGGGAGTGGTAGGAAAAGTGCTTTTACCAGAGGGAGAAATTGATGTCATGCTATCCGGTTAGAAGCTACCCAGTTGGAATAAAAGGTGTTGCTCCTCCGCCCTAAGGGTGTCCTCATCGTGGCTTAAGAAGAGACCATGGACCAACATGTCAGAACAGGAATGGGACTCAGAATTAAAATGTTTGGCTACCAAGAAACTACACTTTTGACGGATGCAGCAGAGAAGTGGCCCTTCAGTTTATGACTACTCTTACCAGTGTACAGGAGGCTGCATCGGGAGCAGCAGACACAATAGATGACCGCAGCAGATTCGTAGGTGAAGTGTTGCCTACCCTGGAAGGACTGTCTGGGGTCCTGAACGGAGGTAAGGGAGGAGCTGAATGGGCAGGTGTAGCACTTTGGCTCCTTTCAGGAATGAGTGCTGGGAGGAAGATTAATGGGGAGGGACGAATGGACAAGGGATTAACAGAGGGAGCAGTCCTTGACTAGAGAGGGAGGGGAGGTAAAGATGTGTTTGGTGGAAGGGTCCTTTTGGAGATGGCAGAAGTTGTGGAGAATGATGTGTTGGATATGGAGGCTCATGGGGTGGTAGATAAGGACAAGAGGAACTCTCACTGGGAAGATGGGGTGAGCGTTAATGTTCAGGAAATGGAGAAAATGCAGGTGAGGGCAGCATCAATGGTGCTGTTAGATCTGGAGATGTCATTGTTCAAAAGATTCTTCAGAGGTGGAGAACAAGGTGCATATGTTATGGTCAGTGCTGTTTTATTTGATGTTAGCTTGCATTAGCAAGCAAGGCAGAGAAGTAACAAATGAATCTGAACACAGACTTCAACTTTATGCTGCAAAACTGGTCAGAAGGCTTCTAGATAAGAAGCCTATGAGTAGTGACTGATTCACACTTCAGCTTTACAGACAAAAACTATGGAAGTACTGAACCACATGTAAGATTAAGATTAGTTTTTTTGGTCACATCAGCGCATACAGTGAAATGCATCTTTTTTGTGTCAATGACCAAACTAGTCCGAGGACTGTGCTGGGGACAGCCTGCAAGTGTCGTTATGCTTCCGGCGTCAATATAGCATGCAAACAACTTACTAACTCTAATTCGTATGTGTTTTTGAATGTGGAATGAAACCTGTACTATGCATCTGTCTTCACTGTGGAAGACACCAGCAGTGTGTCTTAGGTCTGTGAGTGTTAAGGAGCAGGAGTGAGTGCCATAGCTATTACAGAGGAAAAAGTGCTAGGCAAATTCAAAGATCTAAAGGTAGATAGGTCAGCTGGATCTTTCACAAGGACTAGAAGATTGCAAGTGTCACTCCACTCTTTAAGAAGGGAGGAAAACAGAAAAAAAATAAATTATAGGCCAATTAGCCTGACCTCATTGGAAGTGTTGGAATCCAATGTTAATTATTGGTACTTTGAGACCAATAATAAAGTAAGTCAAAGTCGGCTTTGTTTCTGTGAAGGGAAATATTGCCTGACAAATCTGTTAGAGTTCTTTGAGGAAGAAACAAGCAGGGTGGATAAAGGAGAGGCAGTGGATGTCATTTACTTGGGTTTTCAGAAGGTGTTTGATAAGGTGCCACTCATGAGACTGCTTAACAAGATAAAATCCTATGGCGTCACAGGAGAGATACTGGCATGAATAGAGGAATGGCTGACAGGCAGGAGGCAGCGAGTGGGAATAAAAGGGGCTTTTTCTGGTTGGCTGCCGGTTACCAGCGGTGTTCCTCAGAGGTCAGTATTTAACATTATTTGTCAATGGTTTAGATAATGGAATTGATGGTTTTGTGGCAAAATTATGAGGATAATGTGTAGATAGTGGACAGGTAGGTAGTGCTGAGGAATTAATGCAATTGCAGCAGGACTTGGACAAATTGTAAGAATGGGCAAAAAGTAGCAGATGGAATACAACGTTGGGAAATGTATGATAATGCATTTTGGTAAAAGGAACAATAGTGTGGACTATTAACTAAATGGGAAGAAGGGTCGAATATCAGAGATGCAGGGGGACATGGGAGTCCTCATGCAAGACTCCCAGAAGATTAATTTACAGATTGAGTCTGTGTTTAAGAAGGCAAATACAATGTTGGCATTTGTTTTAAGGGGAATAGAATATAAAAGCAAGGAGATAATGATGAGCCTTTAGAAAACACTATTCAGACTGCACTTGGAGTATTGTCAACAGTTTTGGGCCCCATAGCTTATAAAGGATGTGTCATTGGAGAAGGTCCAGAGGAGGTTAACGATGAAAGGGTTAACACACGAGGAATGTTTGGCTGCTTTGGGCCTATACTCACTGGAATTTAGAAGAATGCAGGGATATCTCATTGAACCCTACCGAATGTTAAAAGGACTAGATAAGGTGAATATGGAGAGGATATTTCCTGCGGTGGGGGAGTGGCCTTTTAGAACAGAGATGAGGATTTTTTTTTTAGCCAGAGAATAGTGAATCTGTGCAGTGCTCTGCCACAGACTGCGGGAGAGGCAGAGTCCATGAGTATATTTTAAGGTGGATGTTGATAGTTTCCTGATTGGTCAGGGCATTAACAGATATGGTGTATAGGGTTGAGTGGGATCCACGATCAGCCATGATGGAATGGTGGAGCAGTCTTGGTGGTCTGAATGGCTTAATTCTGATCCTATGTCATGGTCTTATGAAAATTCAGTGGGTGACTGCAGGAATTATTCATTCAGTAATGATGTATTAAATGCATAACTAATGATTCACTGGTGTTTTAATTTTCTGGCTAATTTTAATCAAGATATTTTAAGCTTTTTGACAGCTGTAGAAACAAGAATATACCGTGTGTAAAGGTAATTACTGGAGGCAAAATAAATTGTGTAATATTTTCCAGAATATTGTAGAGGAGAATAATATGAAATAAATTCCTTTTCAAATAATTATAGATTTGTTTTATTCTGAATATAGATTTGAATAGAGTTAAAGATAATTATGATCTTTTTTAGATCCGTATATAAAAGAACTACTGGTGGGCAGCCTTGTACTTGACATATCTCTTTTGCTAATTTACTTTTCTGATGCAATTCGTTTTGTATTGTTATGTTGCCCTTTGAAAACAGAACCTTGACAAATACATAGCACACACCAGAATTGAAAAATGGTGTTTGATTGTAAATTTGAGAATGATGAAGATCATACATGGGAAAGGGTTTCTTTGGAGTTGATGTATATTTTAAAGGCTAAACTAGACTGAAATGTGGAGAGAAAGTAGGCAGAGTATTATTGCATTTTTTTTCTAAAAAGAACAAGAACTCACATAAGGGTATTGAAATGCCTTTTGTGAATTGGTGGATTCAGGAAACACATCTTTCTTCTGTAGATTTAATTTAAGTTTTTGCATAGTTTTCATGTCATTGCATGTTCTAAGAATTTAAAATATTCTTTGAACTTGATTATTTTCTCAAGGGTTGCAAATAGTCCTTAAGAATTTGATGGTTGCAGTATACAAGTTGGGCATAAAGAATGGAGAAGTATGGTGGTCATGAAAAAGAGAACTTAAACTGTCCAAATCTATCTTGTAGCAGGAATAGCTTAAAGGGCAAAGGGAAGGATTTATGACAATTTTTCTATCAACTTATACTTTTGTGTTCTAAAGATGGAAGCTTTGCTAAATCCTGGATTAATGGATACAATAACTTTCAAAAGGAGCAAGTGTTGCAGAGTTGTTTTGGGAAATAGTGTAGTTAATCTAGTCAAGGAATTTAAAGGATAAAATGCACTCAGTGGCCATTTTATTAGGTACACCTGTACACTTGCTCGTTAATGCAAAGTAGTTCAGGCCAAAACATCAGAATGGGGAAGAAATGTGATCTTATTGACTTTAACGTGGAATGATTGTTGCTGGTAGATGGGGAGATTTGAGTATCTCAGAAACTGCTGACTTCCTAGGGTTTTCACACACGGCTATCTCTAGAGTTTATAAAGAATGGTGCAAAAAAAACCCCAAAAATATCCAGTGAGCACCAGTTGCATGAATGAAAACATATTGTTATTGACAGGGGTTGGGGGAGAATGACAGACAGGTTCTTTGGAGATTGCTGTAACGCAAAGGCTAAAGACAGTGTATAGTCAGGGGCGGTTGTAGTCATGTTCAGACCTTTCAAGCAAGACCTCTGGAGATACCTGTGTTTACTACAGACGAATTAGGCTGGTGTGACTGGCAATGTGTATTTAATCAAACGAGTGAGGCCTCTGCAGTGAGACTTTTCCAGAAAGGTCTTACTAAAACGTAGTGTCCCTTTAGATAATAGGAGTGGCGGAGATAGATGAATTCAGGGTAACAGAAGGATGTGAAACATACTCGACAACTAATGCACAGTTGTTTTTGCTAACTTTAAAATATCATCCTCTGTCTGCTTTCAGTTTTGATTGACTGTATATTGTGAATGGCAGTTGATCCTGTAAGCAAGAAATTCAACATGTACAATTTACCAGATGGTCTTTATTGATAACTGATAAGCCAATTCTGTATAAAAATAGCAAAGTTTTCAATCCTGTCTTCAGAACAGTGTGGGTAACTGGGGCCATGCTATTCTCCGTGTACACAAATAAAATGAAAGGAATGCCTGAGTCATAAGTGTGTGTGTGTCTTGGGCCCAGTTACTTTAGTTAACTTATTGTTGGGAATGGCAGTTCAAACTGCCAGAAAGGCCACAGTAACTCAAAAAACAATGCGTTACAATAGTGGCGTATGGAAGTGTATTTCTGAATGCACAGCCCATTGAACCTTGAAGTGGATGGGCTATAGCAACAGAAGACCACGAGCATGCACTCTGCCCACTCCAGGCTATTGAGTGTAAGTTAATGGACAAGTACTAATTTTATTAGTGTTACATAATCTGGCCAGGGTAACTAAGTGGAAAAATTGGAAGACAGTATTGTAATTGGTTAAAAGACAACTGTTGAAACAGAACATAAATTGGCTGCACTTCTATTAGACGGAAAGATGAATAATTAGCCATGTTTTTTTAAAAAAAAATGCTTCCTAGTGAGGCTCATTAAGGGGGAACTTCGGATTGTCCATTTTGCTCCAGTGATATCTTGGAACTAACTTTTATAATAATTGACCAGTTTGTTTCTGTTTACCAAACTCCACATCCAAAATATCCTTAAACACATTATCAAAATTGGTGAATTTATGTTGTCTTAGAATTGTACCTTGTGGAAACAATTCCTATGGCACATGGTGTCTGCACTGACCTGAAGTGTCAATGAGAAGAAGGGCATAAAAGGAAGAAATTCATAGTTATAGATTGTTAAAATGCAAGTCCTAGATACATCTGCCCCTCCACACCCCCCAACCCTCTTTACCTTTCTTGCCATTGTGCATGCTTTTCGAGATTTGCTGATATGTCATACATCTGAGAAATAAACTCATTCCCCTTTAATGCTTTATGAATTTGATTATTTGCTGTATTTTTAATTTCTTTCCTGCAGTTCTTATTTTATTCTGAAGGAAGCATGTAAGTAAAGGTAAAATATTTTCAATATTGCATCTTCAGCTTGGAAAATTATCTACACTTTTCAGAAAAAAATGTAGAAAAATAGATTTAGTTCCTGAAGGAAATATAGGGAAAATGGTAATAAACATCAGTGAATTTTGCTTTATTAAGCAAAAAGGATGGTTTGAGAGCTGAATCCTTATGGGAAGTGATTTCAGGAGTAGAGGTGGTTGTCAAATGAAGTAGGAAGAAATTCAGCTTTGTTGGTCTTTTAGCCTTCATAGGTGGTGTTCGATAGTTGATTCCTTCACCGATTTTATTTTTTTAAATGGATGCACCATAGAAAACACCCAGTTAGGTATGGCAGTAGTTCTGTCTAAGTCCACAAAAAATTGCAGAGAATGGTACCCTCAATTTCCCAAACATCCATGCTCACGTCATCCTATGCAACTTCTACCATCTTCAAAGGGATTCTACCACTAAACACAGCTTTACTTCACCACCACTCTCCCTTCCCCCCCAAACCCTCTGCTTTCCACTGGGATCGATTCCTCCATGATTCCCTTGTCCATTAGTCTCTCCCCACTGATGGAGTAAAATGCTACACCTGGCCATTCACTTCCTTCCTCACCTCCATTCAGGGTTCCAACAATCCTCCACATGAGGCAACACTTCACTTGTGAATCTGTTAGGGTCATCCAGTGTATCCAGTGCACCTGATATGGCCTCCCCTACATTGGTGAGACCTGATGTAAATGTCAAGCATCTCTGCTCCACCTGCCAAAAGTGGAATTTTGAGGTGCCCGACCATTTTAAATTCCTATTTCCAGTTCTGTTCCAATATGTTGGTCCACAGTCTCTTCTGCCATGATGAGGCTGCTTTTGTGGTGGAGGAGCAACATCTTGTATTCTGGCTAAGTATCCTCCAACCCAATGGCATAAACATTGATTTCTCCTGGTTTTAAGAAAAATCCCCCCACCCCCCCTTCTATTCCCCACTCTGGCCTCTTAACTCCTCTCCTCACCTGCCGTTCACCGTCTGCTGTTGTTGTTCTTCCATTGAGCAGAAAGTAAAAAAGCTTGAGATGGTGTACCAGCAGGGTCAAGAATCCTGTGTCCCGCTGTTACAAGACTCTCGAATGGAACTCTTATACGATACAGCTGCACGCTTGTCCTCCCAGTTTAGCTTGTTGTCGCCCTTGCACTTTATTTGTCTAACTGCACTGTACAATCTCTGTAACTGGAATGGTATATTCTGCATTTTGATTTTTTTTCTTTTGTACTACTGCAATATGGAATCCTCTCCACATCCACTCTATTGAAGCCTTTCAACATTTAACAGGTTTCAGTGAGATCTCTTCCCCCCCCCCCCCCCCATTCTTCTGAATTCCAATGAGTAGAGGCCCAGAGCCATCAAACTTTCCTTAAAAAAATCTTTTCAATCTGGAATTCATTTTTGTGAACATACTTTCTTAAAAAGAAAAGGGGCTCAAAGCTATTCATAATACTCTCCAACTGAGGCCCCATCAGTGCCTTATAA
This sequence comes from Hemitrygon akajei, assembly GCF_048418815.1. Classification (NCBI taxonomy): domain Eukaryota; kingdom Metazoa; phylum Chordata; class Chondrichthyes; order Myliobatiformes; family Dasyatidae; genus Hemitrygon; species Hemitrygon akajei. Next base: position 108,638,141 of record NC_133124.1, on the reverse strand, counting down.
AGCCTCAATGTTACATCCTTGTTTTTGTATTCTAGTCTTCTTAAAATGAATGCTAACATTGCATTTGCCTTCCTCACCATTGACTACTTGTAAATCAACATTTGGGGAATCCTGCATGAGTACTCCCAAGCCCCTTGGCATCTTTATTTTTTGAAATTTCTCTCCATTTAGGAAATGGTCTACACTTTTATTTCTTCTGTCAAAGTATATGACCATATATTTCCCAACACTGTATTCCATCTGCCACTTCTTTGCCCATTCTTTGAATTTGTCTTGAGTCTTTCTGTAGCCTCTGTACTTCCTCAAAACTACTTGCCCCTCCACCTGTTTTCGTATCATCCACAGATTTGGCCACAAAGCCATCAATTCTGTTACCCAAATCATTGAAATATAACGTAAAAAGAAGTGGTCTCAACACAGTTCCTTGTGGAACACAAGTTACTGGCAGTCAACCAGTAAAGGGTCCCTTTATTCCCACTCTTCTCCCCTTGCCAATCAGCCACCTGCTTTATCCATGCTAGTATCTTTCCTGCTATATCATATTTAACTTGTTAACCAGGCTTATGTGTGGCACCTTGTCAAAGGCCTTCTGAAAATCCATGTACACAACATCAACTGGTTCTCCTTTGTCCTGCTTGTTATTTCTTCAAAGAATTCCAACAGATTTGCCAGGCAAGAATTTCCCTCGAGGAAACCATGCTGATGGGTCTATTTTATCATGTGCCTCCAAGTACCTGAAACCTCATCCTTTACAGTTGACTCCAGCTTCTTCTCAACTACTGAGATCAGACTAACTCTTCTTTCTTGAAGAGTGGAGTGGCATTTACAAATTTCCATTCCTCTGGAACCATGGCAGAATCTATTAATTCTTGAACGATCATTTCTAATGTCTCCACAATCTCTTCAGCCACCTCTTTTAGAACACCTAAGCATAGACCATCTGATGGTGATGAATCTACCATCAGACTTTTCAGTTTCCCAAGTACTTTTTTCTAGTAATGGTAACTTCACTGATTTTTGCCCCCAACACACTCGAACTTTTGGCATACAGCTAGTGTCTTTCACAGTGAAGTCTGATGCAAAATACTTATTCGGCTCGTCTGGCATGTCCTTGTCCCCGTTACTACCTCTCCAGCATCATTTTCCAGTGGTTTGATATCTACTCTTCCCTCTCTTACATCGTTGAAGAAGATGTATCCTCTTTAATATTATTAGCTAGCTTTTCCTTTATGAATTTTTAGTTGCATTCTGGTGGCTTTTAAAGGCTTCCCAATTTTCTAACGTCTGCTAATTTTTGCTCTTATATGCTCTTTCTTGGGCTTTTATGTTGGCTTTGCCTGTTGACTGCAGCTTTGCCCTCTCTTTGCTAGCAGTCTCACTACATACACTGCCTCTATTTGTAAACCAATTACCCCAACCTCAGGCCTATCACTCGATTCCCATCCCCCTGCTAAATTAGTTTAAACCCTCCTGAACAGCTCTCGCAAACCTGCCCACAAGGATATTGGTCTCCCTCGGGTTCAGCTGAAACTGTCCTTTTTGTACCTTGCCCAGAAGGATTTCCAATTTTTCAGAAACTGAACCTCTGCCTCCCGTACCAGTTCCTCAGCCACACATTCATTTGCCAAATCATCGTATTCTTATCCACAATGGCATGTGGCTACTACCCTGATTACTCCTCTGGAGTTCTTGTCAGCTTTCTAATTGGCTCCCTAAAATCTCTCTTCAGAGAGATTCAGCTTTCTAAATGCTCCTTGTAGGTTGTACTGCACAACAGTTTCCAAAGTGGTATATTTATTATTGAGGAGTACTCTGCACTGGTAGCCCATTTCCGTCCTTCTCGTGACAGTCACCCAGTTGCCTGCTGCCTCCTTTAGCACCTATCTATCACTTCCTCGATCTCTCATATGAGCTGAAGGTCATTGAGCTGTTACTCCAGTTCCCTAACACATTCTCTGGAGAGTTGCGTTTTGGTGCACCTGTTTCAGATGTGGTTATCCGGGAGGCTGGAGATCTCCCAGAATTCTCACATCTCACACAGAACACAAAATTGTTCTTGGAGCCATTTCCACTGCACTAACTGTGACTTAACAGATGAGGAATGAAAAATAAAGAGGATGAAGGAACTTTCCAGATACTTGCCTCTGCTTTGTTTTTATTCGTTCTTCCTGAGAATCTTGTTCACTGGGTGCAGTCCAGCTTTTAAAAACTACTGCAGAGCTCTGCCTTTTTAATCATCAATCACGGACCTGTGTAAAATTGCCGCTTCTTCTTGTGCTTCTGTTCACAGTAATCACAATAACTGTGATATTTTGGTGGCCTGGATAAACATTTCATTTGATCTTGACAGTTCTAAACATTTGAATTTGATTTCAAGTCGAACTCTGTCAGATGTGTGCAATTTCAACTGGTTTTATGCAAACAAGCTGTGTTTGTATGTGACTGCAATTCCTCTAAAGCAAAATTGATATAGTTAGTCATCCATTAAAATGATTAAAAAGAAGTATGGCTTACCAATTCTAAAGGAGCAAGACTAAAAGTTGTGAAGGTGATTTCACCATCGCTCAATGAAGCTGTTGGGCATCAAATTGGTTTTTCCCAAAAAAAAATTTGTTTTTTTTTAAAATTCACAACCTCTATTGTGTCTTGTACTAAAGTAAGATTAAGGTAAGATTTTAAACTAAATATATAATGCTTTCAGATTTTGAAGATGAGAATCAACTATAAACTAGGATTTTGGATGGATATTTCAATTTGGTCTGATCTTTCATTGAAATGAATACTCAGTTATGGATTATAAATCACATTGTGCTTGATACTGTAATAAATATGGTGAGATTACATCAAGTTGTGTATTTATGGTTGTGGTATTAAATGGAAGTGAAGCAAGAAGTTCGATGAAGTTGCCTTAGTCTCTCACAAAATGCTGTTAAAGCGATCAAATAAAGAAAGTGGAATAACTGAACATTTAAATTCAGTATTCTGGTTTCAGCTTTTGCATCATTCAAATGTAGACTGCTACAAATTAATTTAGTAAGGTTAGAAGGTTTCTTTGATATCCCATCAGAGCATTGGTCTCAAGATCATGCAGCCCAGGTTTTGGCATATTGTGTCTTTGCCAATCACCAGTTGATAACAGTACGTTGAGACAGTACAAAATCAGGTGCTGACAAAGTTGCCTTAAAGGATAGACAATTCATTTTAGTTGTTCAGAAGAGCCATTTTTATTTCAGGTGAATTTGTTGTTCTTTTCTGAAATTGATTTTCTGTGCGGGTAGCTGCAGTTTTTACCAACAGCATTTGAGCCTTTGAAATGTCTACGGTGGATTTCCATATTGATCGTAAGGCTTGCACACAGTTTCCTGTATGCACACAGTACAATTTCCTTTGTCCACCCCTGCTTCTTGTTCTTTATAACCTCATTGTTTCAAGACCGCACATCAACAATCATTAAATAATCCGGTGAAGGAACAAGCTTCGGTAATTAAATTACTTTATTTGTTCTTCCAGTTAGCAGACCACTTTCATAAAAACGTAATTTTAATTTGTTTGGTTTCTGTGAGCTCACAGGCAGATTTACTCATCAGCCATTAGTGGTGAAAGAAATGGAAGGGTGAAACAAATATTTTTGTAATAACCAGGGAGGTCATTGTGACAACATATTCTGTTACAGTCCCAGTATACTCAATGAAATATTTATTTGTGTTTGTGTGTATATTTCATTTATATATTTCAATAATACTTCAATTATCTGTTTAAAGAGTTGACTAGAAGTTGACTATTTCCAGATAACTTTGCTTAATGGACAATATTGAAACCTCAGCACATTGTACTTTGCTAAAGATTGTTAGCTAGTTGATTTTATGTCTGATTTGATTTCTTATCATATCTCCCATTTCCTGAAATCAAACATTCCAGCACTGATTCCTGTGGTACTCCACTAGAACATAGAGAACAGCACAGGAATGGGCTTTACAGCCTATGATGCTGTGGCAAACTAATTAAATGCATAATTAAATTTATTCCTTATGCCTACACAAGTCAATAGCCTTTTACTCGCTGCATGTTTGTGTGCTGAAAAAGCATGTCTTAAATTACTATCGTATTTGCCTCCACTACCTCTCCAGAAGTGCATCGCAGGCAGCCAGCCACACACAAAAAAAGATCTTGTTCCATACATCTCCTTGGCACTTGTCCCTTCTCACCTTGAATGTATGCTCTCTAGTATTGGACATTTTATCTCCAGTTGGGTGGATGGGGGGAGCAGGGGGAATACTACTCATTTATGTCTTTCATAGGTTTATAAAATTTTATCAGGTTTCTCCTCCATCTCTACCACTCCAAAGGAAAAATCCCAAGTTTTGTTCAATCTCACAAAGTCCATGCTCTCTAATCTCAACAGCATCCAGATGAACCTCTTCTGTGTCTTCTCCAAAGATTCTGCATCCTTCATATAACAGGGTGACTGGAATTGAATGCGTTGCAGCCTAAACAGATTTTTATACAACTGCAACATAATTTCCTGACTCCTGAGTTGAATGCATCAACTAATAAAGGCAAGCATGCTATATGCCACCTTCACCAACCTATCAGCTTGTGAAGCCACTTTCAAGGAGTTATAATTCCTCTATAGCAAAACTGCTAAGGGTCCTGTCATTGTATTTCCCTTTCATCTCCCAAAATTCAACACCTCACACTTGACGCATCTGCCACTTCTCTATCTATATCTGCAACTGATTTATAATCTCACTGCATCCTTTGGCAATCTTTTATACTTGGATCTTGACCTGAAACATTGCATCAGGCAATATAATTGGAGGGAAAAGCGCAGTCAGAGTTCCTCCAGCAGTTTGCATCAGATTCCAGCTTCTGCAGTTTTTCTGCCTGGAAAGTTCCCCACTTATGCCACGTTTACAAAAAATCCAATTTGGTTAAATGGTGCCAGCAAATGTGTTCTCATTCAGCAGCAAAGTAATGAAAGGTGTCACTTATCCTCTTTACTGATGGCCAATTTGGCTTTCATAATGACCATATAACCAGGCCTCATGACAGTCTTCCTTCAAACATGAACCAGAGTTGAATTTCAGAGCTGAATTAAGAGTGATAGTATTTTACATCAAGACAGCTTTTGACTAGGTGTGACCTCAAGAAATCTTGTCAGTAGGTATCCAAAAGAAACCGGTTCATTTGTGGACATAATACCATTGCACAGAGGAAGATTGTGGGGTTGTTGGAGGTCATTCGTTGTAGGCTTATGGCATCATTGTATAAGTTCTAAGATCTAGGCAACTTTTAAAGGCTGTGGGGTGGCAACCAGCATGCATGCAAAAGTACTGGACATTGACTAATCAATCAACTCAAAATTTAAGCTAATCTACCTAACTATCCCTGGCATTCAGTGGCCTTCCCATTACATGTCCTAGAGATCACTGTTGACCAGAAATTGAACTGTCCACAGAAACGCCATGACTACAAGAGTAGTCAGTACCTCAGTGTCCTCTAGCTGATGACATTCCCCCTGATACCCCAAAATGTTACAACACCTATAAAGTACAAGTTAGGAATGTGATGGAGTGTTCTCCACTTGCCTGGAGAACTGCTGTTGAAACAACTGTGGCAAGGCTGATTACAATTAAAACAAGTAAGTACTTGTTTACAAACAAGAGAAAATCTGCAGATGCTGGAAATCCAAGTAACACACACAAAATGCTGGAGGAACTTACTCCAGGCAGGCCAGGCAGCATCTATGGAAAAGAGTATAGCTGACATTTTGGGCCGAAACCCTTTGGCAGGACTGGAGGAAAAAAAGCTGAGGAGCAGATTTGGAAAGTAGGGCAAGTACTTGTTTAATTTATCCTATCACTACTGCACAGATGTTGCAATATGTATCATCTACAGTAGTGGTCACCAACCTTTTTAAGCTCGAGATCCCCTACCTCGGCCATAGTCAAAGGCGAGATCAACCCCCAGAGCAATTAGTTACACGTATGCGCACCGGGGCAGAAGAGACCAGAAGTAAAACCCCACAACCCGGAAGTAGAAATAATGTATACACACCAGGGGTACCCACCCTTTTTTTTGCACCTCGGACTGGTTTAATATTGACAATATTCTTGCCGATGGGGTGGGGGGGGGGGCTTCATCGCCTCATTAGACAGACTGCGCCTGCCTGCGGCCAGATGCCTTGGCCAGGTGCAGCTGGCCGTGGGTGGGGTGAGAGGACAAGGTCAGGGCCGGAGGTTCCCGTGCTGGAGCCGCGACGGTTCCAGTCCGGAGAGAGCTACCGAGGAAGGAGTGCGACAGGGCGCCCGCACCCTCCCCCCCCCCCCCCCCCCCCCTTTGCAGGGTCAGTTGGCTGACAAAAGTTTGTTTCAGTAGATCGCAGCGCGGTAGCTGCTCTGATACTTACAGAACCCTGAGTCCGAATTAGATCGTCTGCGAATATTTTAGCACCAGGTTCCCCACGAACATTCGGTGTGGTGAACAGGTTTAGAGGCGGCACCCATCTGTCCGTGCTCCAGGCCGGTAGCAACGGCACTTCCCGCCAGCCGCGCTCCGGGCCAGTAGCATCGGTGGTTCCTGCCAGCCGCCCGGGGCGAACCAGTGATCCCTGGTGCGAGAGTATCACTGCGTTTAGGTGACTGATGATCTTGCATGCGTTCAGGTTCAACAGTGGGCATGACAGGGAATGAGGAAAGGTGCAGCTGACTCATTGTTTCTTCACGGTCCGGTGGTTGGGGACCACTGAATTACACTGTGTAAACACAAAGTATACAAACAAGCTGGATGAACTCAGCAGTCAGCAGGTTGACTGCTCATTTCAACGGACGCTGCCTGACCTGCTGAGTTCGTCCAGCTTGTTTGTACGTGTTGAATTACACTGTGTAGTGCGGGGAGCTACACGCATGCGCACTGGGCAGAAAGAATGGAACTAAAACCCCGCAACCCAGAAACAATCTCTCAACAGTATTTGTGTATTTATTTTGATTTTTTTTTTGGGATCTACTGGGGAAGACTCAAAGATCGTCCAGTCGATCGCAATCGACGGGTTGGAGACCACTAATCTACAAAATGGTCAATATTAATTTGGTTGCTGCTCTGACAGCATTTCACAGGCCTGCACTGTGACCATCCAGGAGGATAGAAGAGGAGCTGTATGAAAACATCATTACTATCATGCTACCTTTTGTATCTCTCCATCTTGATTTGAAGCTACATTGCCAGCCCTAAATCCTGGAACTCTGGATCCCTTACCAATCAGTACTGTGTGTCTATCTTCAAGCATCAGTCTGCAGTGGTTGAAGTAGTATGGGCAATAAATACTGATCTTGGCAGAAATGTACAGATCACACAAAATGAATTGATAATAGTCCGAAAGTAATATATTGTGGCAAGCATTTGGTCCATAATGACAGATGAGGAAGCTCTTTAACTCAACAGTAGTTTTATTGTGATAGACACAAACAGACCAGGCACCATGACCTGGAGGGTGACCCACAAATACACAAGCAAATAACTGTATAACCCAAACTAAAATGTAACAATAAATAAACTGGAACTTCCCACCATAATCCCACAAAAGCAGTTTAACACAAGAACAGTAAACAGTACTGGTCACTAGAAATGCAGGGGCCACGCCCCCACCCAGAACGTAACAATATTTTCGCCATTCAGTTTCCTCACAAGTTATCTATCATGTTAAAAAGCTCAGATAAGTACAACTAATTTATGAGCTTTATGAAATGTCTGTTTTGCAAGGCTAACTTGACTAGAGCAAAAAGTAGAGACTGGAAGTATTCAGCAGATTGGGCAGCTCTATGAAGGGAAAAAGGTGACAGTTCAGATTAAGGACACTTCATAACTGATAAAGTGAAAGAATGAGCACGTGAAATTGCAAAAAAAGGGAGGTGAGAGAATAAAGGCCATGTTTGTAATAGGATGTCTTCCAAAGTTGTTAAAGTAATGTACTTTATAAATATAAAGTATAATGTAAAACAAATGTCAGTTTTATTTTCTGTTTCTAGTGCTGCCTGAATTGCTGACTCTTCCAGCTTAGTTATCAGTTCAAAGTTGTAGTATGCTCTGATTATTGGTTGGCTGGCTGTCTCTCCTGGGAGCCACATGTAGGCCCTTTCCCCGCAAAGCCCATTGGGTTCCGTTCAGTGGGTGCGGTGCTTTGGCTATTGTATAAATAGCACAAGTAAGTCCTCTTGCTTTTGAAATTACAGTAGGAGATAGTATTTGCTGGTTGGTCAGATCTGACAGTGATGGAGGGCCATGATGTCTGACCCCCCCCCCCCACTGGATGGATTTTTCTGGGGGGGGGGGAGACGAATGTACCAACCATCAAAGCAGTAGCATCCACAGTCTCCAGCCGCATCACTGGTCTGATTGTCATTTTCAAAGAAGGCCAAGACTGACTGCTGTTCAGTTCAATTGCTATTAGGGGAACCCCTTTTTCCCCATGGAGAGGAATCGCTGTACACACCCAGCAGGCAGATAAGTTACTTTTCCCAACATAACCGTAGCAGTGACAGGAAGGTGTTTGACTTGGGTACTACAATACAAGTGCTTAAGATCAATCATCTGCAGTTTGGTTTGCCCGGTTGCGATTAAATGGTCATAGTTGCCATGTCTGAGCCAAATGGTGAACCATGTCTGACCAGTAGGAGTAAGGGCAGCCATAGCCAGAGGAAACAAATCCCAGGAGTTAGCGGAATAAATAGTTAACACAGTTCTTAATTAATTACAAAACCCCTGGGGATTGACCTTTTTGTCAGGGGTGGCATATTGAGTCTGTATCGGTTCCAGTAAGACCAATGGCCCTTGTTCGGGTCTCCAGACAAGGAGAGGTCCAGTCTGACTGCACATGCAGGCAGAAACTGTTATTGGGCTTCCCAGCTGTTCTGGAAGAATTACATCAGTCGGTGGCAATGCAAAGACTGTTGAGTTAGCAACTGAGGTACCAGGGTGAGAATCATATGGGGGTGGGGAACCAGAGCGTGGTAAAACAGGTGCTGACACAGTTGTGGGTAGTACAGCAGGGTTATTAGATCACCTTACCCATTCCCAATCATCATCAGTATCGTTTGGGAAATCGGTTGATATGTCTAGATAGAGGTGGGGTACCCAGAATTTTTATTTTCTGTTCCCCTTTTCTCTTTATTCGTTCTTTCGTGGTCAGTATGTTTTGTCACTGATACAATTTCTTGCACTTCTTTGTCTGTTTCTGTCCCTTATCCTAATCTTCACTAATATTTCTTAACTCCTGCCAACTCTTAGGATTGCCTCTTTTGTCACATAAATCTATCCCTCTTCGCTTGGTGTTATCGGTACAATAATTTAATTTATGTCTTTATTTTATTTCTGCCTCTTGTCAGTCAGGTGGCTATACTCTTTTCCTGTTCTGCCTGCTGAATTAAATTTAAATCAAATGTACCTCCTGCAGGCCAATTATCTCTTCCCAAATGTTTAGATGATTGGAACAATATTTGTCCAGTTTCTTTTCATTGTCTAGATATTTGTCTATTATTTTCTGTAATGGACTACTCTCCCCCACCCCCCTTGTCTAAGTGCACACCCATTGTATTGACTCAAATGTCTCAATTATTCCGGGGGACATGAACCACCTGCCTCCTCTTCCCTTTGTTCCCTCATTTTGACAGGGAAAATCCACTGACGGGACCCAGAGTTATCAGAGAGCAGAAAGGAGCCAAGGTTAAAACTTACCCCAATGTTCTGTCCGTCCACTTCTTTAGTTTTGGCGAGGGGTTATTGGGATCCTGCTCACTGCGCCAAGATGTTGGTCTGCCTCTCTACCAGAGGACTTTAGGTTCAGGCCAAGGGATAAAAATCAAACACAGTTTACTTAAAATTACATACTGTTTATTTACAAGCTTGCATCATGCAATTGATGTACAGAGTCCAATTCATACAGCCTGAATATCTATAACCAAGTGAGCCCTGAGCACTGCCCGGGGCTGCTTGTTAAACAGTCGTTATCACATAGTACTGTGATCATTGCCAGGCATCCTTGATTAGTGGTTACACCAAACAACTGTCTCATGCAACAAGCTCTTCCTTGTTCTTTGCATCTATCCTTCTAGTAACCCTACGGTTAATAGTTTAGTAAGGCGCGATTAGTTATCTTGCAACATAATTCTCGCAGTGCGACTAGTCAAGCTGCAAACAAGTCAGTCAGGATTTAACCCTTTTAATTCTGTATATAATTGCTCAGGTCCCTTTGTTGTTTGTCATCTATATCAATGATCCAGATGTTAATGTAGTTAACTAGATCAGCAAATTTGCAGATGGTACCAAGATTGGAGGTGTGAAGGACAGTGAGGGAGGCTATCATGGCTTGCAGAGGGATCTAGATCAGCTAGAAAAATGGGCTGACAAAATGGCAGAAGGAATTTAATGCAGACAACAGTGAGGTTTTGAACTTTGGTAGGACCAACGAGGGTAGGTCTTGCAGAGTGATGGTCGAGCACTGAGGAGTAGAATAAAGGGAATACAGGTACATAATTCTTTGAAAGTGGTGTCACAAGTAGATAGAGGCATAAGGAAAGTGTTTGGCACATTGGCTTTCATAAAGCAATGTATTGAGTACAGGAGATGGGATTTTATGTTAAAGTTGTATAAGATGTTGATAAGGCTAAATCTGGAGTATTGTGTGCAGTTTTGGTCACCTACCTACAGAAAAGATGTAAACAAGGTTGATAGAGTGCAGAGAAAATTTGAGGATGTTGCCAGGTCTGGATGATAAGAGTTATAAGGGCAGATTGAATAGGTTAGGACTTCATTCTTCCTCCTGGACATAGGCTGATTAAATTTAATTTATACTTCAATTTCTTTTTAATTTTACACATTTCCATCATCTGTATCTCTTTCCTTGCTATCAGTAGATTTGTATACCTTGCATCCTGCATTTTCCTTTGGGACTTTCAGTAGTTTATTAAAAGCTGCAAATCCAGGACTAAATCTCACAAAATCCCTCAAGTAACAGTGTTCAAACCATGAGGATCTATTTATCATTGTTTTCTGTTTGTTAATGAAGCACTTACTGACACATCATATAATTAAAATTAATTAAAAGGCAATGAATTTTGTAAGAACATTATAAAAAATAGGAAGTTGATTAGGGAACATGGTCCCTCAAGCCTGCCTGCCTTCCCATTCAATGTAATCATGGCTCATCTGCCCCAGCCTCCGCCTCTTAGTTCCCTATACCCTCAATTCATTGATTTTCAAAAAATAAATTATGTCAGTGTAATCTGACAAGTTTAGCAGACCTTGGCTGACCAGATATTGAGGCACTTGCCGAGAAAAAGAAGTAAAAGCATTGTTTTAGTGAGTGACTCCCTTGATAACTAAAAAGATTTGGAATACTATTAAGAGGAAAATAGGAGGACAAAAAGAGGGTATGAGATGGATCTGGTAGGTAAGTTTAAGGAAAATCCCAAGAGCTCCTGTAGCACTATTAAAAGATTGTTATGGGAGAATAGGTCCTCTTCTAGCTAAGTCATTAGCACAGTTGCTTTACAGTGCCATGATCACTGATCATGATTCCATTCCCAGTGCTGACTGTAAGGAGTTTGTATGTTTTCCTTTTGCAGCATGGGTTTCCCTCGATGCTCTGTATTTTTCCCATGTTCCAGTGATGTATAGGTTAGGGTTAGTAAGTTGTGGACATGCTATGGTGGTGTTGGAAACATGGTGAGACTTGGCGGGCTGTCCCAAACATGGTCCTTTGATTGTGCTGATTTGATTTGACTAGGTAACATACTTCACTGTATGTTATGATGTACTTATTACAGAAAGCAAATCTTTAATCATAATCCTTAATCTAGGTCTAGAGTTGCTGGAGATGGATAGGATTTTTAATATTTCTCATTGTTTACTGAGCAGAAAATCATTGCTCAAGAGATGAAAGAAAGAAGTGAAAATGTTTTGGAGGACATTAGTATTACTGGGGTGCAGGTATTTACAATTAAGTGGACAAATCCTGACCAAGTGCATCCTTGAATTTTGTGGGAGTTTATAGAGAGTCGATTGCAGAGCTCTTGTTTATTATTATTATTTAATTACAGATACAGAGTGGAACAGGCCCTTCTTACCCAACAGGCTGCATCAATCCAGCACCCCACCTATTTAACACCAGCCTTAACACTGGACAATTTCCAATGGCCAATTAACCTACTAATCGGTATGTCTTTGGACTTTGGGAGGAAACCAGAGCACCTGGAGGAAACCCAAGCTGTTAATTCGAAAATGTGCAAACTCCTTGCAGGCGGTGCTGGAATTGAACTCCGGAATGCCCCAAGGTGTAACAGCATCATCCTAACTGACTGCCATGCTACCATTATGGAGATATTTACTTCATTTATAACTATGGTAGTGTAGTGGTTAGTGCAACACTATTACAACTGTGGGCATTGGAATATGGAGTTCAATCCTGGCATCCTTTGTAAGTAATCTCTGTACGTCCTCCCTGTGAAATGTGTGGGTTTTCTCTGGGTCCTCTGGTCCCTCCACCTCAGTCCAAAGATATACTGGGTAGGTTAATTATCATTGTAAATTGTTCCGTGATTAGGTTAGCGTTAAATCGTGTTTGCTTGGCAGTGCGGCTTGAGTGGCCAGAAAGGTCTATTCTATGCTTTATCCCTAAATAATTAAATGCCACCAGTGAAGTTCTTGAAGGCTGGAAGGTGGCTAATGTCATTCCAATTTTTTAAGTGTAGCAAGGACAACAGAGGGAACTATAGGCTGGTCAGCCTTATGTCAATACTGGAAAAGCTACTGGAGACTATTTTGAGAATCAGGATCTACCGCATTTGGACAGTGTGTTTCAGAGGAGTTAACGTGGCTTTATGCTTAATGGAATTTTTTTTGTAGTTTTTTTTTGAAGAAGTAACCAATAAGATAGAAGAGGGTAGAGCATTGGATGTTATCTATTTGAACTTTAGTAAGCCCTTTGACCAGGTCCCATGTGGAAGGCTGGTTTGTAAGGTTAGGTCTCCTGGAATCCTAATTAGGTGGATTCAGGATTTGCTCTGAGGCAGGAAACGGTGTGATAATTGTTTCTCGGAATGGACTCTGATTACTAGTGGTATTCTGTGTGGGGTTAGCATTGGGACCCATGTATTTTTTTATTTATTTATATGATTTGGATGTGAGTGCACAAGGCTTGGTCAGCAAGTTTGCAGATGACTTGAATTTAGTAGATGTTGATAATGAAGAAGGTCATTTTAGGTTACAAGGAGATCTTGATCAGTTAAGGAAGTGGGCTGAGTGGCAAATTAATTTCAATATAGCTAAGTATGAAGTAATACGTTTTGGAAAGTCAAAACTAGTGTAGAACATACTATGAATAGGCACTAGGGATTTTAATGTTACAGAAGTACTTAGTACAAGTGCATAGTTAGTTGAAAACTGCATTACAGATAGACAGTGTGGTGAAAAAATGTTTAGCATATTGTCCTTTAGGGCACCATGTAAAAACAAGTTGAAAGAACTGAAAAATATGTAGATCTACATATCAAATCATATAAAAGAGAAAATATGCAGATTCTGGAAATCCAAGCAACATCCAAAGTGCTGGAGGAATTCAATAGGCCAGGCAGCATTTGTGGAAAAGAGTACAGTGGACATTTTGGGCTGAGATCCTTCGGCAGGACTGGAGGAAAAAATGTTGAGTAGATTTAAAAGGTGGGGGGGACGGGGAGAGAGAAACACAAGGTGATAGGTGAAACCTGAAGGAGGAAGGATGAAATAAAGAGCTGAGAAGTTGATTGCTGAAAAAGATACAGGGGTGGAGAAGGTTGAGCCTGAGATAAGAGGACGGAAAGGCCTTGGGGGGGGGTGGGAGGAAGAAAACATCAGAGGAGTTCCAGAGCGAGGCGATACCTGGCCTGCTGAGTTCCTCCAACATTTTGTGTGTGTTGCTTGAATCTACAAATCTAAATGACTCTGGAACTCTTCACATGCTTAGATCTCAATTCTGGCCAGAGTGTGTAACAAATAAATTATTTAGTCATCTTTTTTGGCTTAAAAAACTTGTTTTTCAGGAAATGGCTAAAATGTTTCTATCTGGACCTCCTGTCTTCTAATGAGGGATTGGTTCATAGACCTCCAGCTTTCTAGCTTCTTCCTCCTATAGTTGAAAATTAGCTTTTTGTTTTGCTGACTTTGAATGAGTGGTTATCTTTACAAACCTTTGATGTCCCTTGACATGTATATTTTCTTGGTTTGGCTGTCCTTGTTTTTGTTTTAGCTCACACAAGAACAAGAACATGTTGGCCCTGAACTCTGTTTTCCAGTTTTGAATAACCCTCATAAATACCACAGAGAAATGAGGTAGCAGCAATGACTAGTTTTTTTTTTCATATATCCCCGAATGAGTGAAGGATCACAGAATCAAGCCTTTTGCTGCTTTGTTCTGCCCATATCACAAGTTTAATTCTGTGACTCAAGTGACTGCAGATGCTGGAGCAGCACACTAAAAGCTGGAGGAACTCAGTGGTTTACAGAAGACACGAGGAAATCTACAGATGCTGGAAATGCAAACAACACACACAAAATGCTGGTGGAACACAGCAGGCCAGGCAGCATCTATAAGGAGAAGCATTGTTGACGTTTCGGGCCGAGTCCCTTTGTCAGGACTAACTGAAAGGAGGGATACTAAGAGATTTGAAAGTAGTGGGGGGAGGAGGGGGAAATGCAGAATGATAGGAGAAAACTGGAGGGGGTGGGATGAAGCTAAGAGCTGGAAAGGTGATTGGCGAAAGTGATACAGAGCGGGAGAAGGGAAAGGATCATGGGACGGGAGGCCTCGGGAGAAGGGGGGGGGGGGGGGAGCACCAGAGGGAGATGGAGAACAGGCAGAGTGATGGGTAGAGAGAGAGAGGAAAAAAACAAAAAAAAAAGCTAAATATGTCAGGGATGGGGTAAGAAGGGAAGGAGGGGCATTAATGGAAATTAGAGAAGTCAGTGTTCATGCCATCAGGTTGGAGGCTACCCAGCCGGTATATAAGGTGTTGTTCCTCCAACCTGAGTTTGGATTCATTTTGACAGTAGAGGAGGCCATGGATAGACATATCAGAATGGGAATGGGACGTGGAATTAAATGTGTGTCCACTGGGAGATCCTGCTTTCTCTGGCGGACCGAGTGTAGGTGTTCAGCGAAACGGTCTCCCAGTCTGCGTCAGGTCTCATCAATATATAAAAGGTCACACCAGGAGCACCTGACGCAGTATACCACACCAGCTGACTCACAGGTGAAGTGTCGCCTCACCTGGAAGGACTGTCTGGGTCCCTGAATGGTGGTGAGGGAAGAAGTGTAAGGGCAGGTGTAGCACTTGTTCCGCTTACAAGGATAAGTGCCAAGAGGGAGATCGGTGGGAAGGGATGGGGTGGGGGGGGGGGGGGGGACGAGCGGACAAGGGAGACGCGTAAGGTGCAATCCCTGCGGAAAGCAGAAAAGGGGTGAGAGAAAGATGTGATTGGTAGTGGGATCCCGTTGGAGGTGGCGGATGTTACAGAGAATTGTACGTTGGACCTGCAGGCTGGTGGGGTGGTAGGAGAGGACAAAGGGGAACTCTATCCTGAGTGGGGTGACAGGCGGATGGGGTGAGGGCAGATGTGCAGGAAATAGGAGAGATGCGTTTGAGAGCAGAGTTGATGGTGGAAGAAGGGAAGCCCCTTTATTTAAAAAAGGAAGACATCTCCTTCGTCCTAGAATGAAAAGCCTCATCCTGAGAGCAGATGTGGTGGAGACAGAGGAATTGTGAGAAGGGGATAGCATTTTTGCAAGAGACAGGGTGGGAAGAGGAATAGTCCAGGTAGCTGTGAGAGTCTGTAGGCTTATAGTAGATATCAGTAGTTAAGCCGTCTCCAGAGATGGAGACAGAAAGATCAAGAAAGGGGAGGGAGGTGTCGGAAATGGACCTTGTAAATTTGAGGGCAGGGTGAAAGTTGGAGGCAAAGTCAATGAGATCAATGAGCTCAGCATGTGTGCAGGAGGCAGCACCAATGCAGTCGTCGATGTAGCGAAGGAAAAGAGGGGGACGGATACCCGTATAGACTTGGAACATGGACTGTTCCACAAAGCCAACAAAAAGGCAGGCATAACTGGGACCCATGTGGGTGCCCGTGGCTACACCCTTGGTTTGGAGGAAGTGGGAGGAGCCAAAGGAGAAATTATTGAGAGTAAGAACTAATTCCGCTAGACGGAGGAGAGTGATGGTAGAGGGGAATTGGTTAGGTCTGGAATCCAAAAAGAAGCGAAGAACTTCGAGACCATCCCGGTGGGGGATGGAGGTATATAGGGACTGGGCGTCCTTGGTGAAAATAAGGCGGTGGGGGCCAGGGAACTTGAAATCATTGAAAAACTTCAAAGCGTGAGAAGTGTCACGAACATAGGTGGGAAGAGATTGAACAAGGAGGGGATAAGACAGTGTCAAGGTATGCAGAAATGAGTTCGGTGGGGCAGGGGCAAGCTGAGACAATGGGTCTACCTGGACAGGCAGGTTTGTGGATCTTGGGTAGGAGGTAGAAACGGGAAGTGTGGGGTGTGGGAACTATGAGGTTGGTGGCAGTGGAACCAAACATTTTTGGGGTTTTTTTTTTCTCTCTACCTGCTCTCCATCTCCCTCTGGTGCTTCCCCCCCCCTCCCCCCTTTCTCCCGAGGCCTCCCGTCCCATGATCCTTTCCCTTCTCCAGCTCTGTATCATTTTCGCCAATCACCTTTCCAGCTCTTAGCTTCATCGCACCCCCTCCAGTCTTCTCCTATCATTTCGCATTTCCCCCTCCCCCCACTACTTTCAAATCTCTTAATATCTCTCCTTTCAGTTAGTCCTGACAAAGGGTCTCAGCCCGAAACGTCGACAGTGCTTCTCCTTATAGATGCTGCCTGGCCTGCTGTGTTACACCAGCATTTTGTGTGTGTGGTCTACAGAAGAAATTTGCTGTGCCCAGACTCATCAACTGGACTGAAAGAAAGTGGCCAGTATAAAAAGATGTAGTAAAGGGGTGGAGAAAGAGTTGATTGGTGGTAGTAGATTCAGGTGAGGTGGTTGATAGGCAGATGGAAGCGCAGAGAATGGGAATAATGTCAAAAGCTGGGAGCACTTCTCTCCCTTTATTCTATGCTCTATCTTCCTCTGCTATCACGTTCCATTATCATTAGCCTTTTGTCACTTTTACTCATCACCTCTTAGCTAAGACATCATTTTGTATATTTATGTACATTTCACTGTCAAAACTTGTGATTTCAGCCTTAATTCCTCTTTATAGGGCTGCCAGATTGTCTGATTCCTCTTTATTTGACTAAACAAAGGTACAGCAGGCATCATATGGAGACGCTTTTGGTGGAAAGGTCTGCAGGCTCAACATGGGGCTCGATATTTATTTGCTAAACACAAAGGACAGTTCCATATTTTCAAAGTATAAACAATGCTTTCTTTTGAAGCTACATACAAACTTTACGCCTTCTGATTCGCATCCATTCCACAGATGCCCGTAGCGTCTGGACTGGGATCCATAGCTTTTAGGAATGCATTGTCCCAAACTAAATCCACATTACATTATCTAGGAACAGAAGACTGGTAGCCAAAGCCATTTGCTAAATGTAAATAACTAAACCCAAAAATCACTCTAACAGTCCCTCTTGGCCCTCCTGGACAGAAATAAATTTGTACCAGGAAAGGTCAACCTAGGAGGATCTACTCAAATAGTGCAGTAAAAATGCCCTGCCTCGAAATTACCCCCCAATTTTGTGTGCCTCGATATCTACCCTAGCATTCCCTGATCACTACCTACCAGATGTTAAGCAGAGAGGTTGTTCCAGAAATTTGAACAAGTCTTTAGAAATGCTACTGCTTTGGTGTGCCTGTCGGCTCTTTCCCGCAGGCTGATTGCAGTGTAATCACATTCCTTGTCTTCACCCCTTCATTCTCTGGTCACTGAAACTCTCTTTCAAGGAGCACCCACAGGCCCTCTCATCGATATACAGGAAGGGGTTGGGGTGGTCTCTATGTAAGTATCTGCAAGGACCTCTCCCCGGTGGCACCCCCTTCTGAACTGTCCAGTTGATCACTGGCCCGACTGCTGAAAAGGCCCCACCCAGTTCCTCATTCACACTGGGGATGACTGCTTTCAGATGCCACGTGCAGTCTAAAATGCCATCGAAGTTGTGGAACTTGCTGACTCTGCTTTAACTTAAAAATCCCTCCCCATCTATTTTCCAGTCTTTCCTATTTTATGCTACGAAGCTAATCATCTACCTTCAGCAACCTGCCTTCATTACAGACTACCATCATCACCATACTTCAGCATGCTATTCAAGGTTTTCTGTTGCGCTCTCGGGGTTTTCTGCCTTTGTGTTTCCTCTGGGTATGTTTTCATCGGTTGTGGTCAGGTCTGGCATGGCCGGCTGGTGTTCCTCTCTTAGGTTCTCTGTAATTACATGGTTATTGGGTACACTTGATCCCCTGCTCTGACTGTGGGAGCAACAAGGTGGTGAGTTGTATGCTTTAACCCGAGTCCAGTGTTTCCACTGGCTGCCTCGCCGAGTCTGCACACTGGCGCGAGTATCATTGGTTAAGAGTACCATCTGTGGCCCTATACACCTAGAGGCAAACCCTGGCCTTTCCGGCAACACCCTCACCATGACCTGGTTGCTGGGCTGTGGAAGGATCATCTCCCTTTCCCTCTGGCTCTCTGATCAGCGATTTGCTGCTGCTGTTTCATTTGGTCCTTCAACACTTAAGTCTTTCATGTACTGTGTCATTCCCCAGGCTCCCTGCAACCCGTAATTACCCCATGATATAACTTCAGTATTATCTGCCTAATACATGGTGGGGCCACTGTGACTCTTACTGCCTGTGAGCCCAGCTCCCATCTGGTCCCTCCTTTGCTCCTTTTTCCACCACCTCTCCTTTTCTTCTGCCACTACCCCTTCATATAATTTTACTAAATTGGCTTCTGTCATTTCTTCCTACGCACTTGCAATTTCAATTGCCTTTTATTCCTCTGCTGCCTTATTCGCAGTAATGTCTGCCCTTAGAGGGACTGGAAAAACTATATGTTCTGGAGACAAACCATTCAGGATTGTTGCAGGGCTCGCCACTATAGGATGCGGTCTCGGCATGGTCTTAAGGGTGGTATAGGCTGTTGTTAATGGATATGATCCACTGGGTTTAACTGGCCATATAGACGAGTTAGTAGTGGCCACAGTCTCTCTGAGTATCCCCTGGTGATTTTGTTCCTTCACTATACCCTGGACAGCTGTCAGTGCATCAGATTTTATAGGGTACTGCTTATGGGGTTTATGCAGGTCCCCATCTATTTCAACTGGGTTTATCTTTACTTGACCACAATCTTGCTTGTGTCTAGCCTACCCAACTGGGAACTGTTGACAAAGTAACCCATAGACACAATCCTGGTTCCAGTTGCTGGTGATCAGAGTAGCTGCGACATTGCTAGCCAGGTTGTGTATTCTGTTGGTTGTATGCGTTCGCTGCCCCTGATTTGTCCATATTACTTCTCTTTCCCAAATCAATAACAGCCCCTGCTTCCCTTAGGATGTCTATTCCAAGGATAGTGCCCTCATTATTTGGACATGCCCAGAAGTACACTGGAAGCTGCACACCCCCGATTTCGAGTATTTGCGACTCGCTTCTTACTGCTTTCACTGTTTTATCTCCTACACCCCTAATATAAATGGCTTGTCTGGTTATTGGCAAGGGTAGGTCTGTTCTTGATACCAATGCCCCTGTGTCCACTAACATATTGCATTGCCCCCCCCCAACAATGCTGTTATTTACATCTGTGGGTCACCAGCACTGAGCACTGGCAGTGGGGCTCGCCGCTGCATCGTTTTTCTGACCTAGGAGCCGTCTTTACTAGCTCTATGATCTGATTGACAGTCAGATTGTTCAGACTAGGCACTGATGGGGTGGGAGATTGTGTCTGCTGTGACGTTCACCTGTTTTTCTTCCTTTTTTTGGACACTTGTTTCCAACCATGTCTCAATAGGCTGCACCTGTAGCATATCAATTCCTTTACCCTCCCATGTCTATTCCAGCAATTCCTTGCTTTGTGCCCTGGTCGCCGGCAAACAGAACAAATTCTCTGGGACATCACAGCAGCTGCATCCACTATAGCCACTTTATGATCTCTCTTGGACTTGCTTCGGTCTACCTCACTGGTCCACGAAACTATCGCAGAGTAGGTCGACCCCTGTTATGCCTAAATCTAAAACTTGCTGGTGTGCTGATCTCAGGCTTTCCTTCAGCATTTTCAGGAAGACTTGGTTGTCCCTCCCTTGATTATCCAACCCGGAATATTTTTCATACACTCGATATTTACGTTCTGCATAATCCATGGCTGTCTCATTAGCTTTTTGAATCACTGCCACTATCGTTCCCCAGTTATTCTCACCTCCACCCAATCGCTGCTTCACTTCCCCTTTTAAAAAAGCGATATCTTCCTTCATTGCTGGCTTTCCCGGTAGTTGCCCAGGTACCATCCTGCACCCCCTGGGCCATACTGTCCCACATATTCCTCGGGCACTTCACTTTTACCAACTTATGTATATCTTTAGGGTGCATCTGGTGAATTTCAACCATTTCCTCAAGCTTGCACCAGAATTCTGCATTCCCACATGTGACTTTAAATGAGGGAACTCTAACAAAATGCTCTGTTTCTCCCTGGGTATGAAGGGCTTATGAATAGTTGTAATCATTGTCAAGGGCTGGCATGGATCATCAGGGTTCTCAGCCTGACGTTGCTTGATCTCAAATTGATCAGAATGGCAGTGGGATGGAAGATTAAAATCATAGGCAATACAAAGCTCATGCTCCCTTCTTCATACTGAACACAGGTGCTCTGCAAAGGAGTTACTTCATCTAAATTTTGGTTTCTCCAGTTTACTATGGACAGTACCGAGAATACACTGAATAGAAAGAAATGCAAGTGAATTGTAACTTCATCTGGAAAAATAGGTGGGACCGTAAATGGTGAGAATAAAGAGATAAATAGGCTGATGTTGCACCTTCTTATGGGATTGCATGGGAATATACTGTAATGGCTAGCACAAGAGGGCATAGTTTTAAGGTACTTGGAAGTAGGTATAGAGGAGATTTCAGGGGTAAGTTTTTTACGCAGAGAATGGTGAGTGTGTGGAATGGGCTGCTGGTGGCGGTGGTGGAGGCGGAAGCAATGGGGTCTTAAAAGACTCCTGGATTAGGTGCATGGAGTTTAGAAAAATAGAGGGCTATGGGTACGCCTAGGTAGTTCTAAGATAAGGACATGTTTGACACAGCTTTGTGGGCCTGTATTGTGCTGTATGTTTCTATGAAGGGAGTTGTGGTTAGAGAAAGAAAGCAATTAAAAGCTGGAGTCATAAAGGGAGTGATTTGGGAATGCCAAAAAGGGAGAGGGAAATATTTGGTAGAATCATGTTGGATCTTGCAGCAATTGTTTATTCCTTGAATGTGTTCAAAGATGAGAAGCAAAGGATCTCTGACAGGGAGAAGAGGAGTTAAGTGCATGGTTGTGAAATACATGAGATGCAGTCCGCCCACGGTGTTAGAAGGGCAGCTGTGGTTCAGGAAGGAGGAAGGCATTTCAGAGCAAAGTCTGGTCATTGAAACAAAAATGACAAAGGAACTGGGTGAATGGATTGGTCTTGACAGGAGGCAGGGTGGGAGTAAATATCTCTATGATATCTGTGGACCAATACAGTTTAATGTAATTTTATCATTTAAGTCTGGCAGTTTTTGTTTTGCACCTTTTACTTGGTATTTTCATTTGTTAAAGAAAATGATGCACACTTTCATTTCACTGTAGAGTTGGATTTTTCTGCTGCATGTAAGGATGAACAAAGGGACCTTGGGGTTCAAATCCATACATCCCTCAAGATCACTGCACAGGTTGATAGGGTAGTTAAGAAGGCCTATGGGAGGCTAGACTTCATTAACAGGGGGATTCAGTTCAAGAGTAGAGAGCTCATGTTGCAACTTTGCAAATCTCTGGTGAGACCGCACTTAGAGTATTGTGTTCAGTTCTGGTCATCTCATTATAGGAAGAATGTGGAAGCTATGGAGAGGGCGCAGAGGAGATTTACCACGATGTTGCCTGGTTTGGAGAACAAGTCATATGAAGTAAGGTTAGCAGAGCTGTGACATTTCTCTTCGGAGTGTAGAAGAATGAGAGGGGACTTGATAGAGGTCTACAAGATTATGAGAGGCATAGATAGGGTGGATAGTCAGTACCTGTTTCCCAGGGCACCAATAGCAAACACCAGAGGGCATATGTACAAAATTAAGGGAGGGAAGTTTAGGGGAGGCATCAGGGGTAAGTTTTTTACACAAAGGGTTATGAGTGCCTGGAATGACTTGCGAGGGATGATGGTGGAGGCTAAAACATTAGGGATATTTAAGAGCCTCTTGGACAGGCACATGGATGAAAGAAAAATGGTTATAGGGTAGTGTGGGTTTAGTACTTTTTTTAAAAGGATTATATGGGTTGGCACAACATGGAGGGCTGAAGGGCCTGTACTGTGCTGTAGTGTTATATGGTTCTATAGCTCATTGTTACTTGGTTTAACTGTTCATTTAGTTTTTGATAGGATTATTCATGCATTGTATAATATGGAATGCACTAACATTGTTGTAGACAGTGAAACTCCAAATACCTTGCATGCTCAAATTTTTCATGCCAAACTAGCAAATTATTTTGGAGTTACTGGATGAAATTCCTATTAATAAAGCAACACACTTGTGATTTTTTAAAAACATGTACATAGTTTTATAATAAATTTTCCAGTCAACTGAGTAAGGTTAAAATTGCACATGAACTGGGTCACTTGTGAGTTCTCGAGGAGTATGTTGAATTGGACACAATGACTATCAGGTGAGCACAAGGATCAGTGCCCTGATCAGTCTTGGGGATAGCATGGGAACCATGACCTGACAAGCCAGATGCTGAACCACCTTGGAGTAATCAGATCATATATTATTAGAGCTTTGTTATATGTTTGATGCCTAATCTTAAAATTCAAAATCCTGATAATCTACAAATGAATTCAGATATTCAGATGATGGGGAATAAAATCAATCAAATCAGCCACTTCAGATATTCGAAGTAAGTCGAGAGCAAACGAGAGCAAAATTGTGACAGTATTCATGGGTCATTCAGAAATTGATGGTAGAGGGAGAAAAGCTGTTCCTAAAACATTGAGTGTGTGTTTTCAGGCTCTTGTATCTCCTCCCTGATAGTAGTAATGAGCATAGGGCATGTCTGGATGTTGAGGGTTCTTAATGATTGATAATCGTCTTCCTGAGGCACCACGTTTTGAAGATGTCCTCGAGGGTCGTGCCCAAGAGCCAGCTGAGTCAACAAACCTTGGCCTTTTTTTTTTATCCTTGTGCATTGGAGCTTCAGTACCAGGTCATGATGTAACCAGTCAGAATGCTCTCCACAGTACATTTGTAGAAATTTGCTGGAGTCTTTGATGACATACCAAATCTCCTGAATTCCTAATAAAGTGTAGCTGCTTTTATGCCATCTTTGTGACTGTATCACTATACATATTGGGTCCAGGATAGATCATCTGAGCTATTGAATCCTTGGAACTTGAAACTGTTCACCCTTTCCACTACTGACCCCTGATTTGTGTATGTCTTCCCAACTTCCCCTTTCGAGTTCATAATCAATCCTTGCTCTTACTGATGATGTGTGCAATATTGCTTAACCATCCGATCTATCTCAGTCCTATTCACCTCCTTGTCACCATCTGAGATTCTGCCAGCAACAGTTATGTCAATGGAGAATTTGTAGATGGTGGTGTGCCTAGCCACGCAGTCATCAGTTTAGAAAGGGTAGAGCAGTGGGCTAAGCATGCATTCTTGAGCCTGTGTTGATTGTCAGTGAGGAGAAGACATTACTTCTGATTTGTAGTGGCTGTATGTCAGTATAACTGTTGGCCTTTTTTGTGTCATTGTGCCTCATTCACTGTCTTTGGGAGGTACAGTTGAGTTTTCTCTCTGGGAAAAGGTGGCCAATTTTTCATGACTCACTATTTTAAAAGATTTAATCGTGCTGAGTGTTGATAGAGTATAGGACTGGTATCTGTGGTCAGTACAGTTTAATTGCATACTGCGTGATTTGTCTATGTTAATGAGTATTGTTGATAGTTGTAGCTTTTTTGTCTCGTGTTATGATTTGAGTTATGAAATTGTACACATGCTTTCAATTTATTTGGCTTATTGCATTCCCCGGTGTTTAAGTTTTGAGCATTTTCCTCAGGAAACAAAATACTCAGGTTTCAAAATTTGGATCAGTGAGTCATACTGCTGTTAGGCCTTTTGAAAGACATGATGGAATTTTTTTTATTTGTATATGGGATATGAGTTTTGATGGCAAGTTCAACGTATGGCAACAAACTCAATGCAATGAGCCACCTCCCTGAATCACTTCAGTTTTTCTGATGCTGGTCCTCCGTTAGTGTTGGTTAGCAAGTTCCAAGTTCTACTTCAGTGATGATGAATAGTGCTATATTTCCAGATGCTACTACCTGGATGTGAATTTATCTGTGGTGGATTTTGCTACCCTTGTCCTCAATCGGTAAGATGTTGCCTGTCAGAGTAACCCAGTGAGTAACTTTATTTACTTAGAGGAATGACAGTTAGATGTTGATTTATTTCCACTAGTGGGACAGTCTCAGTTGAGGGGACATAGTTTTGAGATAAGGAAGTGGTCATTTTAAATTAAAGCATAGACTAATTTCTTCTGGTGGGTAAATTTGCAAATGACCCTGAAATTTGTGGAATAGTTAAGAAAGTTGTCAAATGTTACAACAGGATATGGACCAACTGAGAAAACAGCCAGGTGGAATTTAGCTTGGGTCAGTGCAAAGAGTTGCATTTTGAGAAGGTAGACAGACAAGGGCATGTACAGTGAATGCAGAACCCTGGGGAATGTTAAACAGAAAGGCCCTGGGGTAAAAAGTACATTTTTTTTTAACTGGAGGAAAGGTAGACATGGTGGCTTTGAAAGCCATATGGTGTGCTTGCTTTCATCAGCTGAAGCATTAAATATTACATAGCATTGGGTATTACACTGGAAAGAGTATGAAGGAGATGTTGCCAGGACTGTGTTATGGAGAGAGGTTGAGCAGGTTTAGACTTGCTTTAATGGAGCATAGTGGAATTAGGGTGATTTTATAGAAGGTTTATAAAATTGTGATTGGCATAGATAGGGTCAATATGCAGTGTCTTCTTCCCAGGGTTGGAGAATCAAGTATTAAAGGGCATAAGTTTAAGGTGAAAGGGGGAAGATTTAACAAGAAACTGAGAGGCAAATTTTTAAACCCTGAGGGTAGTCAGCATATGGATTGAGTTGTTAGAGGAAGTGGGTAAGGCAGGTGCATTAACAACATTTAAAAGGCACTCAAGCAAGTACATGGATAGAAAAGGTATAGAGCAGGGGTTCCAAACCTGGGGTCCACAGACCTCTTGGTGAATGGTAGGGGATCATGGCATAAAAAAGCTTGGTAACCTCTGGCTTAGAGGGATATTGGCCAAATGTGGGCAAATTGGATTAGCTTGATAGGAATTTTGATTGGTGTGGAGCAGTATTTTGAAGGGCTCATTTCCATACTGTATGACTATAACTATTCATGTTACAGTGGTACAAAACGTTGGGCTGCACTTGGAGTATTGTGTGCATTTCTGCCCACCTCTCTAGAAGGATGTGAATAAGCAAGAGAGGGAGAGCTGCTTGGATCAGAAGGCATTGCTAGTACAGGTTGGAGATGCAAGGTTCTTTTGCCCCAGAGTGAAGAATGCTGATAGATATCTATAAAGTTATGAAAAACCTAGCTTGGATAGATAGCCAGTGGTAGGGTTATCTAAAGTGAGAGGGCATAGATTTAAAATGAGAATGAGGAGATTTAAAGGGGATCTGAGGGGTAAATTTTTCACACATTATCTGGTATTTGTAATGTGCTGCCAGAGGAGGTAGTGAAGGCAGGAACAATAACAAGATTTACAAGGCCCCATGACGGGTACTTGGATGACCAAGACGTGGAGGGATTATAGACTTAATGCAAGCAAGTGAAATTAGTATTGCGAGACATGCTGGTTGACATAGGCACAGTAAGCTGTAGGACCTATTTCCATGCTGTACAATTCCAGGGTGGGGAGTCTCTGCAATTCCCTATCACTTAAGATTGTGATGATTAGATCATTGGAGATATTTATGGGGAGGTAGATTAATGATTCAAATAATGAGGAATTGAGGGCTTTGTGCAATGGGCAGAAGGGAGGAATTTAGAAGTGGGGCCTATCAGCCATTTTCCAGGGGAATCTTGAAAGGTTAGGTGTCTGACATCTGTTCCTGTTTTGTTCTGTTATTTATTTAACCCAAAGGCTTTGCTACTTGAATGTGAGAGAGTAGGGTGAGATTGTACTTCATGTTGTTTGGACCATGTAATTGCAGAATTGCCTCTGATAAGCTATCCAGTGAATCAAATCAGTGAACTGGACTTGGACAGTTAGTACAATCTTTTCCTTTCACTTGAAAAGCTGAAATTATTTAAGCTTGTTGCTTTATTTGGGAAATAATGTAAAACTAGATGTCTATTTGCATAGTCCTAGTTCCTTATGCAAATGTGTGCAATTTCCTTGTTCCTCATACATTAATTGTTTAAAAGTATGCAGAATCTCCCAGCATATGCATTTCTCAGGGATGGGAACTGCAGTCAGTTCCATTGTTGGAGTACATGAATAAATCTTCCAAACTGCAATTAATAACATTTGAGCTAATTGAGGTTACACAAGCAATTTTTTTCATAGTACCTGGATAATGCAGTTCAGTATCTTGCTGCAATGGCCTTTATAATAAATATATATTTTTATTTTTAGATCTATTTTAAACAGAGGTTAAAATAAGCAATTGGTTCATTCTGTAGAAATCCTCATATTAATATTTGTTCACAGACACCGTCGCTTGGAGTGGAAATGGGCTGTGGAAAGGGCAGCGATTGTCAACCGCTGGACATGGTTGCAAGCTCAGGTGTCTGACCTAGAATACCGAATACGGCAGCAGACAGACATATACAGACAGATCCGTGCAAACAAGGTAAGTGCAGAGATTGATATTGGGCCTGAAGCTCTTTTCCCCCTTAAGTGTAAGACAATGCCATCTATTTGCACATCGTGCACTATTAATTCAAAATTTAGAAATGTTGTAGATCAAGGGGATATGTTGTTATTTTAGCAACGTTTTCCAGCTGGGATGTTTGTTTTGTTTTTTAATGACACTAATATTTTTGCACAGGAGAGGTGGTAATACATTATTACATTACTTTAAATATTGAACATCTCCAATTACATTCAACTGAGTGATTTTTGTGTCTACCAGAAAAAGTATTCAGATTTAGTAACAGATGAAAGTTCAGAACTATAAAAAGATAACATATTATCTTTAAGTTAAGTGTTTTCAGTTATTGCATCAAAGTAACTTTCTTGGGTATCAAAATGATCTTGGCCTTTTTCAGTGACATGGTTGCATTTTGATTGCCAAAGTAGAAATAACTTGAATAATTACAAACATCAGGGTGAATTTCTACAATGATTTTAATCCCCATCTCAGTTTTCTATGTTAATACAACTTGTCTTGATATTAAATCTTTGGTACTTGTAGAATAACATCTTTTCAAACTGAAATTTTAAGTTTCAGAACTGCCTTATCAAATGCCTCCCAATGTAAAAAAAATTAAAAATCACTTATTTCTGCTTACATAACATTCATGAAATTGCTGACCTTCACTAACTTTTGGTTTTACTACTACTTGACCGTATTTTCAAATATTTCCTTGGCCTAGTCCTATATCATCCCTCCAACTTAGTGGTGAATGTGTACCTTCTCTAGTTCTGCTGTTTTGGAATTGAACTTATTTGCCGTTGTGAATGTCTATAACTTTGAAATTCTGTTTATAAATCCCTTTTCACAGTGTCTGTTTCTCTGTTAAGGAATTCGTAAATATGTCGTCTTGATGTATAGGTGTATAGCTACCTTGATATATTATGACTTTAATTTTGACAAAATTGCTTTAAAAAAAGAGCCTTGTTAGTCTGGTAGAATTGAAATATGATTTTTGTTTCAAGAGCAATCATTCAGCCTTAGTACCCATGATACCAAGATTTTTCCATATTTAAATAATTTCCCATAATTAAGTTCATTTGTGCTTGATGTATATTGTGCAATGTCGTAGTTGCATTTAATCTCTATTTACATGATCCTTTCAAACTGGCCAGTAAGTCTGTAAACTGTAAGTTACTATATTTGTCAATTTTCTTGTATTTAGCCAGCTACCTTTTGAACATATTGTTGAATCAACATATTGTTTCAACATATTGTTGAACAATTTTTGTTCCTGATGAAGCATTCCAAGCAAGAACCACTTTCTGTGTGACAAAGTATCTTCTCATGTCTGTTTAGTACCCTGCCAGACAAATGTGATTGGCATGCTTCATTTTCTTCTGTCCTACTTTTCACACCAGAGCTGAAATTATTGCTTATAGCTTTAATACAAAGAAAAGGCCTTGTCCTGCAGGAATGCCTTGGATCCTGTTTGCTCTAGAGTTTTGCCTCATGGCTAAAACTCTAAAGCATTAGCTGATTGGCGGGAGACAAACAGTGGAAATAAAGGGAGCCTTTTCTGATTAGCTGCCCGTGACAAGTGTTCTGTATGGGTTGGTGTTGGGATTGTTTCTTTTTACCTTGCATGTCAATGATTTGGATGGCAGAATTGATGTCTTTGTGGCCAAGCTTATGGACAATACCAAGATGGGTGGAGAGGCAGGTAGTGCTGAGAAAAAAGGGGAAGCTGCAGAAGGTCTTGAACAAATCAGAAGAATGAGCAAAGAAGTGGTAGCTGGAATACAACGTTGGGAAGTCTATGGTTATGCACTTTAGTAGAAGAAATAGAAGCAAATACTATTTTCTAAATGGAGAGAAAATCCAAAAATCTGAGGTACAATGGGACTTGGCAGTCCTCATGCAGGATTCCCTAAGGTTAACTTGCAGGTTGAGTTGGTGGTGAGAAACATAAATGCAATGTTAGCATTTGTTTTGAGGGGACTAGAATATGAAAATAAGGATGTAATGTGGCTTTATAAGGCACTGGTGAGGCTTCATTGGAAGTATTGTTAGTAAATTTTGGTCCCTTTTTAGGAAAGGATATGCTGACATTGGAGAGGGTTCAAAGCAGGTTAATGAAAATGATTCCAGTAATGAAAGACTTGTCATATGAGGAACATTTAATGGTGTTACATTTTATAACTTAAAAACATTAAACTAATTGAAAAGAAAACAAGAGTTGGGAGATGGGTCTTGTACTTTTTTTAAAAACTTTAAATGAGGTGCATACCTATCACATCATCACATATGCAATTCATTTATTTTTACATATAACCATAATGAATTATATTAACAACAAAGAATGCTTTATGAAACAATATTATTTACAAGATTACTCAAATATTATTTAAATATTAAATACACAATGCCATCCCTACGTAGCTATAGATTACAACTCAATGTAGAATGCATTTCAGCTTGCTTGCATAATAGACAATATGATACAACTATTATATAGACTTCTGCAGCAAGGTAAATTTTAAATAGTTCCATTCATACCTGAAGATTTAACTACTGTAAAATATTTCTTATACCAGTGGGATAATGTACTTTCTGGTGAGGGAGGTCACTCTGCTTGGCAGGTGAGACTTGTGGCTGTGAATGCAATCTCAGGCTACATCCACACTACACCGGATAAATCTATATCTGAAGTTTTTTGCCTTCATTTTTACCCTCCATCCACACTAAAACGGCGTTTTCGTCCCTCTATGCCGGAGCTTTTCAGAAATGCTTTCCAAAGTGTGTATTTTTGAAAACGCCGCTTGGGCAGATCAGTGTGCTTTATCAATGCAACGGAGTTCGTCAGTTTTTCAATGTTTGTCATCAGCCGGGTCATACTGTCCCTGTCGGTTGCCTCCATACGCTTCAGTTATTGTTTTTTCTTACTTTTAAGTCCTCCTGTGCAAGAAGCAACAGCTGCCCGTCGTTAAGTTTTTCTAGTCTGTAACTGAACAAACGTGCAGCAAATCTTTCACAGTGAGATTCAGCATCAAACATGTCGCTTGTTTTCGGTAGATGTGTCCTGCGCATGCGTAGTAGGAGGAGATTCGCCAAAATCTCCATTTCAATGTGGATGGAGATATTTTCAAAAACGCATAGTGTGGACTCCCTTTCCTTTTGATTCTGCTTAAGACACCTAAAGTATTCTGCAATCAACAATGAATTCTGTTCTAGATGTTCCTGCATTACTTTTAATATATCAGCAAAGCTCGTTTCAGCTGGTTTGGTTAGAGCAGTTAAACTTTGAAGCAAACTGTCTGCCTTTAAACCCAATACACTTAGCAAAGTTGGTGCTCATTTCTCATTGCTATTTAATTTGCTTCAAAATACTGTTCAATTAGCTCAGTATATATGTGCCAGTTACCAGTTGAGAATTCAAACATGATTAACTTTCCAACATAGCCAGCCATTTCAGTTGATTTTTTATGATTATTTTCACCTCATCTTCACTGCTCATGAACCCATAAGTTCTTCTATTTTTCTGCCTTTTTAAAAAAACTTGATCTTTTTTTAAAAACTGGACTGATCTTTGCTGCACTTTAAAAAAAAAAATGCTCTAATGTCTCGCTGCACTACAACAGGTTGGTAGCAGTCTTGGGCTTAAAAATACCTTGTCGCTACTGTTGTTTTGTAACTTCAAAACATTAAACTGATTAGAAGAAAAACAAGAGAGCCAAAGATACTGTATATTCTGGAGTATAAGGTGACCCCCCCCCCCCCCCCCCCCCATTTTCAAGGTTAAAAAAAGTGATTTTTTTCATGTTGCCTTTGTATAAGCTGACCCCTTTTGTAGAGGTTTTTGATTTAACCAGAAAAGATCATAAGATCTCACATGCTGGTACTCAGCTTTGCCTGATCTGGACCCTGAAAATTTTGTGAACCAGTACCTGCTAAGAAAACAGGCCTACACATTGAAGAGTGTTAGAGGTGAATTCTTAATAAGTAAATCAGGGAGAGAAATTTTGGATTAGGTTTCCAATGGAAAAGAATCCACTGAAATGTAACCCGAGTGAAACCATTTAGCGCCCATCGTAATCTTGTTAAAACATAACACTGGGTGGCGGGATCAGTCCGTGTACTCGGTATTGAGTTTGCGACCACCATGTACAAAAGATTAAAACGAATGCAATGTGATGCTGGCTTCAAGCTGAAGGTTGTTGATTTTGCTAAAGGAACGAATAATTCTGCAGCTGCTTAAAAAGTTTAGTGTAAATGAGAGAGTAAGAGAGTGGAGAAAGGCAGAGGACACGCTGAGGGAAATGCCAAAGACGAAATGTGCAAACCGTGGGAAAACATGCCAGTGGCCAGAACTGGAAGAAAAAGTTTTAGAGTGAGTGAATCACCAGCGATCGTCTGGATACATTGTTACCAGAGAAATGATTTGAGTTCAAGCGTTGAAATGGGACGAAGAACACCGTGAGGTCAGCAAAAGTTTCAAAGCTACATGAAGTTGGTGCACCCGATTTATGAATAGATGTGATCTTGTGTTGAGACAAAAAACAAAGATTGCTCAGAAAATTCCCGCGGGGTGTTGTTAACCTTCAAGAACGCTGCTGGATGGACAAAGCGGGTTGCTTGAAGTGGGTTAAAGAGTTGTGGCGTCAACGTCCCGAAAGTGTCGGAAGGAAAAGTCGCGACTTGTCTGGGGCCTGTTCAAAGCGTACTTGTCAGGTGAGACAAAAGCATCATTGAAAGCTGAAAATATGGACATTGCAGTCATCCCCGGTGGTTTGATGTCCATGCTCTAGCCACTAGATGTGAGTTTAAACAAACCAAAGAATTCATGCGACAGTCATGTCGACAGTGGAACCAGTTTGACTCAAAAACAGCCAATAAATACGACCTGTCTTCCGTGTATTCGTTTTTCCAAAGTTGGCACCTTCTGTATAAGCCGACCCTCTAATTTCAGGACCAAAATTTAGAGCCAAATTCTCGGCTTATACACCAGAATTTACGGTAACACTTTTTTTTAATACATTTTTTAATTAGTTTTTCAAAACACTTTACAAAATTAAAAACCCCAAATCCCAATGAGGAGCATTAATACAGTGCAAGATTAAGCATACAATAACAATATGCTACAAAGGAAGAGAATTTAACAAAAAAGCACCTAAATTAAAGACAAGTGAGCTTAGTGTCCTCCCCAAGCCCCACAACACAAGAAAAAAACAACAACAACTCCAGACCAACCACCACACAGTATAAAGAGTATAAGTCTGGACAGTCAAACTCCCAGACTGTGAATACACTTAGCAACAGAGGATAATAATGCCTACTACCAGAAAAAAAAAGGGAGCTGAAAGCAAGGGACCGAAAAGAAGAGGAAAAAAAAGGAAAAAAAAACCCTAGTCAAGAGGAAGGTTATGAAAGTACTTGATAAAAGGTCCCCAGACCTTATGGAACTTTAGATCAGAATTAGGAAATGAATAATGAATTTTTTCGAGGTCCAAGCAGGCCATAATGTCGTTAAGCCATTGCGCATGAATGGGCGGGGCAACATCTCTCCATCTAAGGAGGATCAAGCGTCTCGCCAGGAGAGAGGCAAAGGATAGTATTTGGCATTTGGTCGGACCCAGACATAAATCTGTCTCGCCCCAAAAACCGAACAGAGCAATTAAGGGGTTAGGTTCTAGGTGCTGATTCAGAATACCCGATAGTGTAGTGAAGACATCTTTCCAGAATTTCTCCAAGCTAGGACAGCACCAGTACATATGGATGAAAGAGGCCATGCCCCTCTTGCATTTATCACAGAGCGGACTAATGCCAGGGTAGAATCGAGATAGTTTAGATTTAGACATATGGGCTCTATGAACAATCTTAAACTGTAAAAGGCAATGGCGAGCACAAAGGGAGGTTGAGTTAACCGATTTGAGAACTGAGTCCCAGCTCTCCTCGGATAAGGAGATATTTAAATCCTGCTCCCAGACCATTTTAATTTTATCCACAGGGGCCCGTCGTAAGGCTGCTAGTTTATCTAGGATAATTGATATTAAACCTTTACCTAGTGGATTAATGGAAAGAAATAGGTCCATAGCATTTTTCGCAGGCATTTCAGGAAAGTTAGGAATTAAAGGAGCAGTAAAGTGTCGGATTTGGAGATATCTGAAAAAGTGAGCGTTAGGCAGGTTGAACTTAACAGAGATCTGCTGAAAAGAAGCGAAGCGATTATCAATGAAGAGATCTTCAAAATGTCTAATGCCCTTCCTGTACCAAACATGGAATGCTGAATCGTACGTAGTAGGTAAAAAAAAAAGGTGATTATGTGCGACAGGGCTAGAAACGGAAAACCCCTGGAAACCATAGCATTTCCTGAACTGAGCCCATATACGCAAAGTGTGTCTAACCAGAGGATTAGCTATTGATCTGGGCAGACTGCTAGGGAGTGCAGAGCCAAGAAGTGCAGATATAGATAATTCTTTAGTGGAGCTCAACTCCATTGCCACCCAGTTAGGGCACTCGGGTTGACCGTGGAAGAAAGACAAGAAGGCAGCACAACGTATATTAGCTGCCCAGTAATATAAGCGAAAGTTAGGTAAAGCCATGCCACCCTCTTTTTTAGATTTTTGGAGGTGGATTTTATTAATTCTAGAGCACTTATTCTGCCACAGATATGACAAAATAATAGAGTCTAAGGAATCAAAAAAAGATACAGGAATAAAAATTGGGATAGATTGAAATAAGTATAAAAATTTGGGGAGAACATACACTTTAACAACATTAATACGACCTACCAAGGACATAGATAGAGGTGACCATTGTACCAGACTCTGTTTTATAGCATATGAAAGATTGACAAAGTTTTTACGAAAGAGATCTTTAAACTTCCTTGTGACTGTAATTCCAAGATAAGTAAATTGATTATGGACTACTGTAAAAGGGAGATCACGAAATATTAGTTCTTGTGCTTCTTTATTAATTGGAAAAAGTTCACTCTTATGTAAGTTGAGTTTATAGCCAGAGATCTGGCTAAACTGGTCAAGAAGTGAAAACATTAGAGGTAAGGATGTAGACGGATTTGAGAGAAAGAGTAATAAGTCATCAGCATAGAGAGAAACTTTATGCTCAACACCCCCTCTCCAAATCCCGGTCAATTCAGGACAATTTCGAAATACTATCGCCAGAGGGTCTATAGCCAAATCAAAGAGAAAGGGACTTAAGGGGCATCCCTGATGGGTGCTACGTTTGAGATTAAATACTTGGGATTTCTGAAAATTAGTTAGAATAGAAGCAGTAGGACACAGGTACAGCAATTGGATCCAAGAGATGAAACTTTGGCCGAGGTCAAATTTTTCTAAGACTGCAAAAAGGTAGTTCCACTCTATACGATCAAATGCTTTCTCCGCATCAAGGGAGATAACACATTCAGGAGTCTCAGTTGGAACTGAGTATAAAATATTAAATAGATGCCGAATGTTAAAAAAAGGGAGACGGTTTTTAATAAAGCCTGTTTGGTCATCGGAGATAATGGAGGGAATAACGGTTTCTAATCTATGAGCCAACACTTTAGCTAAGATCTTTACATCAACATTGAGCAGAGAGATCGGCCTGTACGAGGAACACTCTGTTGGGTCTTTGCCCTTTTTTAAAAGAAGAATAATAGATGCCTCATTGAAAGAGGGTGGCAATTTGCCATAATTAAACGAGCCAGATAATACTGAAAGTAACTGAGGAGAAAGAAGTGAAGAGAATGATTTATAAAATTCCACAGGGAACCCATCAGGTCCAGGGGATTTCTCTGAGGACAGTGCAGAAATTGCAAAAGATATTTCTTCTGGTGATATAGGCGCATTGAGTTTGGCTTTGAAATCAGATGAAAGTGAGGGGATATTCAGATTCTGTAAAAATTGATCCACAGAGATATTGTCATTCAGAGAGTCAGAGGAATAAAGCCGAGAATAAAAAATTTTAAATGCATCATCAATTTCTAAATGATCCGATGTAAAGTCTCCGTTCTCCTTCCGGATCTTTGTAATATGTTGTTTGGCTTTGGAACGCCTCAGCTGATTGGCTAGGAATTTACCAGACTTATCCCCATGAATGTAAAAGCGACTCTTGCTTTCGAGAAGTTGGCGTTCGACAGGTTGAGTGGACAGAAGGTTAAATTTAGTTTGGAGTTCAACGCGCTTCTTGTATAATTCAGGGTTCTTAGTTTGGGCATATATTTGATCCAAATCTTTAATCTGGTTAATGAGGTCTGCCTGATCTGCACGGGATCTTCTATTGAGATTTGCTGTGTAAGAGATTATTTGACCCCTCAGATATGCTTTCATGGCATCCCACACAATCTGGGATGGCACTTCAGGTGATGTATTAGTGTTAAAATAAAAGGTTATCTGATCCTTAATAAATTTGACGAAATCATCATCCGATAATAAAGTTGAATCGAACCGCCAGTGTTTATTCATCTGAGGGAGACCAGGAAAGTTCAGAGAGAGGGTAATTGGGGCATGGTCAGAAATCAGTATACTCTGATAGTCACAAGAGTGGGCAAATGGGATAAGTTGGTTATCGAGTAAGAAATAGTCAATTCTAGTGAAGGTATGGTGAACATGTGAGAAAAAAGAATAATCTCTCTCCGTAGGATGGAGGAAACGCCATATATCAGAGATACCAAAATTAGAGAGAAACGATTGAATAGCTAAGGCAGATTTAGTAGGTGATCTGGTAACAGAGGACGATCGGTCCAGTTTAAGATCTAACCAACAGTTGAAGTCACCACCCAGTATAAGAGAGTATGAGTTTAATTCTGGTAGTGAGGGGAAAAACCGTTCAAAAAAGTTAACATAATCAAAGTTGGGGGCATACAGGTTTGCTAGTGCAACTCTAGTGTTATATAGTTTACCAGAAACAATAATAAAACGGCCATTTGTATCAGATATTTTATTATGGAGTTCAAAAGGAATATTTGAGTTAATAAGAATGGAAACTCCCCTAGCTTTAGCCGCAAAGGATGAATGAAAATGCTGACCCGCCCACTTTGACAGAAGCCGGGAGTTATCAAAACAACGAATATGAGTTTCTTGGAGGAAAGCAATGTCAGCTTTGAGTTGTTTGATATGTGAGAATACCTTCCTCCTTTTAACAGGGTGGTTCAATCCCTTTACATTCCAGCTCACGAATTTAAGTGCACTAGCCATTATCAATTACTAATGCATAAAAGGCAGCAGGCATATAAAAAGTCAAGCAGTACAATAGCAGTCTGGGAGCAGAGATGTAAACATAGATTCGTAAGGTCAAAATATAAACATGTCCTGAGCAATAAAGAGATGTTGGAACTGGAAAATCCACCCCACCCGCACAACCCAAAACTAGACGGCTACCAAAACAAGTAGCTAGCTCTACCAAAAAAATTAACCCAAATACAACTTCCAGATCTGTGTCATTAACAACAGTTCCGTATAAACACTATAGCAAATAGTAACTAGTTTATGCACTAGAAAACATAACTTTAGAACATTAGAACACCTTCTGCAGAAATATAAAACTTAATACAGAGAAAATCGGAAGAAAACCAAAACTAACCTACCCGCGAAAAATTATAGAAGAATAAAGTAAGAGAAAGGGGAAAAAAGGTAAGAAAGAAAAAGAAAAAAGAAGAGGAAGGGGAAAATTATAAATTCAAGATGAGTATTTATCAACCATTTACTGAGAAGGGAGAAAAAATTCAGAGATTAGAAAAAAGGGGTGAAGAAAAGAAAAAAAAGATAAAATAAATAAATATTTAAAACAAAGGAAAAATAAATCAGCAATTGAACTGTGAACCGACAAACAGGGAGGCCTTCACTAAAGACTTCGAACCTCCAAAACAAGTTATAGTTAGTTGTAGAACTCTGTAGGTAAAGTTATACAAGAATAAAAATAGATTACACACACACCAAATCCCGGGAGAGATTGTCAACAGCCCTTAAAGTTTCAATGAATAATGTCTGAGTGATTCAAGTGAATTCCGAGTCCAGAAAAAGTAATTTTACTACGAGGAGTACTTATCCACCATTTTAGGAGGTCCGACCAGATTCTGAAGATGACTGGATAGCCGGAAGACTTGCCACAAACGCTTCAGCTTCCTTCGCTGATTTGAACCACTTGTATTTCCTGGTATTAAGCTTGATTCGTAGATCGGCAGGGTTACGAAGAGAAGGTTTGAAACCACGATCAAAAAGCACTTTCATTGCGCCTTTAAACTCAGCGCGCATCTTTAAGGTCTGGGGTGCAAAATCTTCCACAAAGCGAATGGTTGTATCCTGGAAAGGAAAAGACCCCCTGTGACGCGCCTCTACAATCAGACTGTGTTTTACCTGGTATTGATGGAAACACAAGATTACTGGTCGCGGGCGGGAGCCCAGAATTTCGGGGGGAACGTAAACTCTGTGTGCCCGTTTGAGCTCGGGCGGCTTCGGAAGCAAATCTTTCCCGAATAACTCACAGAGACACTCGGCGAAAAACTTCACGGTTGATCCCTTTTCGGTCGCCTCTGGCAATCCAAGAATTCTGATATTACAGCGTCTGCTGCGATTTTCGAGATCCACCATTTTGGAAAGAAGTTTGTTAGATTTTTCCTCTAAGCTGGAACAAAGAGTCTCCAAGTATCGAACACGACTTTCTAAATCTTCAGAAGTCGAATCGATGCGATATAAGTGTTCAGCATGTTTGTCCACTTTATTGTTGATCCGATCCAGTTTGTCTTCTAACTGTTTGAAAGCGGTTTTAAATTTCTTTAAGATTTCGTCTCGGAGCTTTCCGAGCGCAACCAGCGTCTCGTCCGACGGGGTCATAGCTTCTTTTCTCCCGGATTTAGAACTCTTGCTAGACATTGTAAGTTAGATATATTCACAGGCAAGTAAGAGATACCGAAATAATTCCTAACTAAGGTTTAAAAAATGGAGACATTTAGTGCAAAGATAGCAACAGTAACGGAACAAAAGTTCGGAGCAGCTAAACAATCGCCATCTTACCGGAAGTCCCTACGGTAACACTTTTAAGTGAGGTGTGCACCTATCACATGATAGCATTATTATATATGCAATTAACATTTTTACATGTAATCATACTGAATAATATATATTGTTTCATTAAGCAGTTAGGTAGTTCCTGCATTGTGGGCCAGAGATGATGTGAATGGCAGCAAATCTCCCAGTCACATTGTCGGGTAGTTTGCAAATTGTTGTATTTCCATGTGGCTGCTGGCCTTTTATTTATTGGAAATTGTGCTGTTGAAGACAACTTGATAATTTTCTAAGGCGCATACTTCAACTATTACAGAAGTAAAAAGTACAATGGATGCAAGTAGAACAGCCTGCTTTTTCCTGAACATTGTTTTGCTTGCCATTTTGTGCAAAGACCAATTATTTATATAGGACAGGCATTGTGTTGTGCTTTGCAGATGTCTTGAAAAGTTGGGTAACGCCTTATGCTTGGACTCTAAAGTGTTCCTTGTGATAAGTTTTACGCTACTGGTCAAGTTTCTACTCAGTGCCACGGATATTGACACTGTGATATCTGGTGATGGTAATACCAGTGAATGGTAAAGGAAGGAGATTCAAAGCTCTTATCATAAGACTATAAGACACAGGAGCAGAATCAGGCCATTCAGTCAATTGCGTCTGCTCTGTCATTTGATCATGGCTGATTCATTTTCCTCTCAGCCCCGTCATTTTGCCTTCTTCCCATAACCTTTCACACCCTGACTTCAAGACCTGTCAACCTTCACCTTAAACACACCTTCAATGCCACCCATGGCAACAAATTTTGCGGATTCACCACCCTCTGGCTAAAGAAATCCCATCTCATCTAAATGAATGTCCTGTATTCTGAGGTTCTGCTCTCTGGTGCTAGACTCCCTCAGTATAGGAAACATCCTCTCTATATCCACTCTATCTAGGCCTTTCAACATTCGATTGGTTTCAATGAATCTCTCCCCCCCCCCCCTTTAATTCTTCTGAGTACAGGCTCAGTGACATCTGTGGAGTATTTAATATTTCAGTAATATCTGAGTAATCTTGTAAATATGGTGTTTCATTTAGCAATGAAATATAAAAGCCAGCAGGCACATGGGAATGCAACCACCTGCAAAGTACCTGACAATGTGACTGGGAGGCGTGCTGCCATTCCCTTCATTTCTGACCCACAATTCAAGAACTACCTAACTGACAATAGAGATGCAGTCACTGCAAATGTCAAAGGTGATGAGCAGCATTTTCTGGAACAACTAGGGGTAGGTTTTAAATGCCACCTTTTCAGCTATGTAACATGTCTAGACTTCGGTTTCTTTTTCTTCTCTGCATTCTTTGCTCTAGCTGTTTTAATATTCTGTTTGGAATGCAAGTAATCAGTCCTGTTGGTGTTTCCAAAAGTCCCTTCTTCCCATTAAAAAAAAGGCTTTTACAGTGTAAGACTAGTACAGGACAGTCACCCTTTGTGATTCTCTTAGCCATTTGACAGAGGCTGAGTCTTTAGCTTGGATTTAGCAGTCATGGAAAGACTGCAAAATAAACTTAGTTTGTAGTAGTTCTCCCAGTGGGAGTGTGGAAATAGATGGAGAATTATCAAAGTGAGGCTCAACCCCCAACCCATAGCAACAAACATTCAAGGGAAGTATTTACAGTACTGTTGAGCTCCAGTAGTAGCTGTCAGCTGTCTCATATGTGGATAGCTCATCTGGTTAGGGGTGTTGTTTGGCTGGCTGTCAGTGAACTGCCAGAAGGAGGGAAAGGGAAGAGGTCAGAATCTAAAAGGATTATCATTTAAATAGGGAATTGAGAATTTCTCTTTGGAGGGTTGTGAGTATGAATGGGGGGCAGTGAATAGAGCAAGTCTCATTGTGTGTAAGTGTCACTGAAAGATTGAGAGAGCGAGATCTGTGTGAGAACTGGAAATTTTGAAAAGAGCAAGTCTTGTTAATGAGTTTCAATGGGGCCAATAAAAAGAAGTTAAGCTTAAGTAGAGCGGTCATTGTTGGAATGGACAGTATTAGAGTGGAGACAAAGATGCATTTTGGGTATGTTTCTTTCTCTTTATCATTGTTTGAGAGTTTCACTTGCATGAATTGGGACTTGGATCAAAGATGGGAGAACTGAAAAGAGGTGAGTTTCACTTGAGAGCTTCACTTACAGGAACTTCCAGAGTAAAGTCAGCTAATTTTTAATAGGTGATTGGCTAATTAGCTAAATATTAGCAGCCAGTAATAAGAAGCTGGGGCAACTAGCCATCTTGAGAGGGGCTGTTTTCTAGTCAAAATGCTGCAGGTTGTTAAAGTGTGGGCTTTGGTGTAAAGGGAAAACAACTCTAGTTAAAGTATCCTTTTTTCTCTCAAAGCTCTTTTAGACAATGACAGGTGAGCTGAGACTGATGGCATGCTCTTTTGCAATGTGGGAACTCGGGGATGCTGTCAGAGAGGCTCCTTATAGATCACATAATGGCCCTAGAGCTGCGTATGGATTCACTTTGGTGTAGATACTACATTCAGTGAGGTGGTCACACCACAATTTTAGGGAGAGGGTGACCAACAGGCAGAGCAGTAGCAGGAAGATAGTGTTAGGAGATCCTTGTGATCATCTCCCTTTGAAACAGATTTACTGCTTTGAATACTGTTGGGGTGATGGCTTATCAGGGAAGGTGGCAGTAGGGAAAGATACCATGGTGAGGGAAATGGACAGGAGCTTCTGTAGCCACAAATGGGGTTTCTGGATTGATGTGTTGACTCCCAAGTACAAGGGTCAAGGATATCTCAGAGCAGCTGCAGGGCATTTACAGTCTTCAATAGGGGATGATTATGAAGACCTTCCCAAACGTTGACATGAAAATGGTGATAATAATCGATTAGTTCTTTATGACTAAATCCCTGTGCAGACTGGGATCAATCAAGTTCTCTGCTATTGCACTACCCCTCTTAATCTTCCTTGTGCATTCTTGCATGTTGGCTCTAATATGGTTCCCTCTCAAGGCTGTTAATCTGCATTTTGAGTCTGAAAATTGTCAACCTTTGCAACATCAGAATCAGAATTACTCCAACTTTAAGTAATTGTCTCTGTACTACTCCGAAGTGTCCTTGTAGCTACACTCCAATCCAGACAAGTCCTAGTTAACCTCTTTCCACATCCTCCCTGTAATGCACCAACCAAAACTATACAATTCTCCCAAGTGTGGTCTAACAAAAGTTGTATATAGCTGCAACTTGGTTTTCCTACTTTTATACTTCAATGCATCCACTGATATAAAGACAAATATGCTGAACATCATCTGTATCATGCTGTGTACTTGTGTTACTGCTTTTTCAGGGAGCTAAAGATTTGCACCCCAAGATCACTCTGTACATCATTGCTTAAAAAGTGCAACACCTGCATGCTGCACTAATTATTGAAGTTGGGATGGTGTTGATGCTAAAATTTGAGCAATATGATCATGTTTTCTGTTTTTACTATAAATTATTTCCACTCTTAATTAGAAGTTTATTGGAGGCAAGGTGTGACATTCTAGCAAGAAAGTTTGTAAAAATTTATCAGGACAATAATTTATTATTTTTTGCACTAATCTTCACTAAAATGGCTTTGCAGTTATG
Organism: Hemitrygon akajei; assembly: GCF_048418815.1. NCBI lineage: Eukaryota > Metazoa > Chordata > Chondrichthyes > Myliobatiformes > Dasyatidae > Hemitrygon > Hemitrygon akajei. The sequence goes on along the minus strand of NC_133124.1, from coordinate 108,596,376 downwards.
TTTACTTGGATCTGGGCTCGTATACAATTGTGAAGCAAACATAAGGTGGAGCCATATTTCATAAGGCAACTGAATTTGAAGGTGCAGTCAATTCTGATTACAGTCAAGGGCTTTGGGAACAAAAAGGGCCTTGTGTAATGGTTAGCGCTGCTCTGTGCCGCCTTCATGATACTGCTGTGCAATGTAGACCACGTCCATTAAGTGTCTCCACGGATAGTACCATGAAGTGTACAAAAGTATGTTTTAGTTGCTTTTGGCCTTTAGGGATGGTTTTGGGAACAGGAGAGTTAGGGGAGAGTGTTTGAGGACAGAAATGCACTGGAGTCAGAAGTCAAACCGAAGTCTAGGCCTCCTGTCTGCACTTGAAGGCCAGCAACGTGGACATGTGACAGAAGGACTGTGGTTGGATGTTGGTCTTCAGGTCACTGAGGGTGAGGCTGGTGGCCCCTCTCCAGCCCAATGAGTCATTGGCGAGTTCTGGGATTGGTGTTCTGTATTGGCAGGAGACATGAGAGGCGGTGACCTGCTGTGGTAAACTACATATACCTGTCTGGACACGCCCCTCTGCTGATTGCTCCTGTGGCTCCTCCCACAGACCCCTGTATAAAGGTGATTGGAGGCACTGCTCCTCCCTCAGTCTCCAGGATATTGTGTGGTGGTCTCTTGCTGCTAATAAAAGCCTATTGTTCGCCTCCCGTCTACGAGAGTTATTGATGGTGCATCACCTGCCAAGAATGAGAATCGGTGTGTCCAGAGTTCGAGGACTGGAGCACGGGTCCTCATTCATTATCATCAGAGAGGCCTGAGGTTGATACCAAAGATGTAAGCTCGAACATTGGTCTGAAGTCTGTAAGTTGAAGCCTGATGGCTGGAGCCCTGAGTCTGCGAACCCACTGAGACAGTTGCCTTTGTGGTACTGTGCATCCACATCTACTGGAGATGACCAATTCTGAGTTTGGAGGAATGTCTGTGTGTGGGAGGAGTGGGACTTATTTTTGTGCTTGTTATATCCTATTTTGTGTTGTTCTGCCGAGCAGTGTGGGCAAACCTTATTGGCACCAGAATACATGGCAATACTTGAGAGTTATCCCCAGCCCCCTATCCTCATTATATACGTCGGATACATTCCTTGCAGTCGATGCATAATGTGGAAACGCATAATGTGAATAATTATTTAAATGGAAAAAATAGGGATGTGTTCCAGAGGGCTTCCTGGGTATGTTTTATCTGTAATTTATTCATATTCTCATACCAATACAACACAAAAGCAGTACCACAAAGGCAACATTCATATTATATTTCATCAATTTAAGGTAATCAATGTAATAAATCATAGAAAGTTAACATTATACAGTATACAGTTATACAGTACTCACCAACAGTGGCAGGTGTGTTTGCTCCGAGAGATGAGTGGGTGTTGTGGTGTCGGGATTATATCAAGCACAGCAAGGGGGGAAGGAAGACTCACGAAACTCTTAGAACTCCCGGCAGCAGGAGATGACACCAGTTTGAATAAAGTGATGAGGGTTTTTTGCTTGGCAGCATTTTGTTTTTCAACATAAATTGGCTTGTAGGGAAGAAGGGTTAACAGCAGGGAACGACTGAAATGCTGATTCTGTTCTAAACTTGGGTCGATGTCCATCGCCATTTGTGCCAAGTGTTCGACTTCCACCATTCCCTCACCATTGGTAAACTCCTGGGATTTTCAAAATCGTCTGTTGCTGGCAGCATCTGAAAGATAGTTTGCCGTAAATACGCCTTGAATATGGATCACACCTTGGTCGAGTGGTTGCATCAGCGGTGCTGTGTTAGGCGGCAGGAAATGCACTGTTATGTTAGGATGAATGCTGTCCAAATGTTTAGGGTGGGCTGACGCATTGTCAAGCAACAAAAGAACTTTAAAGGCAAGATCCTGTTCCCGGCAGTAGCATCCCAGAGCTGTGTTTGTTACCTTCAGCTGATGCCGCGCTGTTTATAATTTCCAACTTTTTTTTCAAGTGTTAAAGTGGTTCTCTGCCACTCGGCTGATGGCCCAGGACATGACGTCGGAGTGCCTTAGGAAGCATAGTTAAATATTTCAAGCACAAAATCACTGTACCGTAGTTAAAACCAACGAAAGTTTAAGAGTACAAGATTGCTTATCCACACCTTGCCAAAACCAACGAGACTGGCAGGAGTGAGATTGTGAGGCATGCGCAGGTGACTTGTATTAGCAAAAAAGCAGTGCTCCTCTCATAACTGTGAGTTTTGGACGCATATAAGGAGATGTTGGTAGAAGTAGGTTCCTCATATAATTGTGAATCTGCATAGTCGGAAGATGCATATAATGAGGATAGGGTGTAGTTAAATGTGTTGGTTGATAATGCAAATGTGATAAATGCATTTAATCTAAACTTGGGCTGGTGCTTGTTGGCCATTGTGTGGGGGTGTTTGGGGAGGGGTGTGTGTTGCCTTTGCAAGAACATTACTTTTACCTAGCCATTTGCTTGATTAATACAAGTGTCTAATCAGCCAATCGTGTCAGCAATTGAATGAATAAAAGCAGACATGATCAGAAAGTTCAGTTTTTGTTCAGACCAAGCATCAGATTGGAGAAGAAATGTGATCTAAGTGACTTTGACCATAGAATGATTAGTCTCGGGTGGTTTGAATACCTCAGAAACTACTGATCTGGGGTTTTCACATGAAACAATCTTTTAAAGTTTACAGAGAATGGGGCGAGAAACAAAAAAAAATCCAGTGAGCAGCTGTTCTATGGGCAAAAACACCTTGTTTGTAAAAGAGGTCAGAGGAGAGTAGTCAAATTGGTTCAAGTGGACAGGAAGGTTATAGTAACTCAAATAACCACATGTTACTACAGTGGTGCACAGAAGAGCATCTCTGAGCACACAATACATTGAACCTTGAAGTGGATGGGTTGTAGCAGCAGAAGACCATGAACATATGCGCTCAGGTACAGGTGGTACCTAATAAAAGTGACCACTGAGTGCATTGCTGGGCAAACACGCTGTAATTATTGTAGAGTACTCTGACTTCTCATCTTTGCTTCCAGTCCTGATGAAGGGTCTCAGCTCTAAACGTTGACTGTGTTCTTTAACATAGATGCTGCCAGGTCTGCTGAGTTCCTCCAGCATTTTGTGTGTGTTGCTTGGATTACCAGCATCTGCAGATTTTCTCTTGTTTGTAATTATTGTAGTTAGATTTCTCTTCTCAATGCTTAAAGATTTGTCCTAATTTTGTAATTTCTGCATTTATTCCAGTATTTCCTATTCCTAGATGTTAATAATGTGTTTATAGCTTTGTGAATGAAACTTCTTTACTGTCAGATTTAGAACTTCAAGAGGGATATAATTTGGTCCAAGGCTTTGTTGTTGCTACAAGTCCTTTTCAACTGGTTGTAGAGTCACAAAAAGAGATCAGTTCAATGTTATGCATGCCTGCCATCGACTAATCCCTTACCCCATAGCCATATATTTAGAGAATCAAGTGCTTCTCTAAATATTTCTGAACTTTTGTAAGAATCTTTGCTTCCATTGGCCCCACAGGAAAAATGCACCAGATTTTACTCGCGCTGTAGATACTTATAAAGTCATCAGCACAAGTAGGCCTACTGAGTCCATGTTGGCAGTCAGTCATCCATTTATGTTAATTTGACAATTTTCATTCTTGTTGTCTCTCGATTCTTATAAACTCCTCCCAGAATTGTTGTTGCTGATTAACTAGACATCAAATCATCTACATACGAGTGAAGATTTACTGTACCAACCTGCAAATCTTTACGATGTGCTGTAGTCACTGGAAGAACATTCAAACTCCACATAAATGACCTATGGTTAGGGTTGAACCGGGGTTCTCTTTGAGGGACAGAAAGCTAAGATGAAATCTTCTCAAAATGTTCAAAATTGTGTTGGGATTTAATTCAGTAAAGAAAATTCTTTCCACTCACAGTAGGTTAATTAACAAGAACACGAGTTTAAGGGGATATTCAAAAAACCAAAGGCAACACACCAGAATATTTTAGCTTTACTCTCAGGCCAGCACAGACACTAGTGGATCTCAAGACAAGGAATTTGAAGAATGCCTATGAGATTTTTTTTTAGAGCAGCTTGTGGTCGAGCTTACTAGAGAAAAAGGTAATTCTGCATTTGGTGTTGTATACTGAACCAGATTTGATTAGGAGTTAGCTAAGGAAACTTTGGGAGGCAAAAGTGGTAAAAGAACCCTTAATATAATAGAATGCATCCTGCAGTTTGAGAGGGAAAGAGAAGCTGAAATCAAATGTATCGGTGTTACAGTAGAAGAAATGGAACTACAGAGGCATGGGAGAGGAGCTGGCATTCTAAATGGAGGATGAGACAACTGTGGCTGACAAGGGAAGTCAAGGACAGCATTAAAACAAACAAGAGGTCATACAATAGAGCAAAAATTAGTACAAAGCTAGAGGATTGGGATACTTTTAAAAACCAACAAAAAGCAACTAAAAAAACAGTGGGGGGGGGGGGAAGATGACGTATGAAGCCAATAGTGTAAAATAGGTTATCAAAAGTTTTTTTTTCTAGATATATAAAGAGTAAAAGAGAGGTAAGAGTGGATATTGCACTGCTGGAAAATAATGCTGGAGATATGAGGACAGATAAATGGCGGACAGCTTCATGAAGTATTTTGGTCCGTTTTCACTGTGGATGACACAAGCAGTATACCTGAAATTTGAGTGTCTTGGGGCAGAATTGAGTGTAGTCACTATTACAAAGGAAAAGGTGCTTGGAAGCTGAAAGATCAAAAGGTAGATAAGTCGTGCAGGATTCCCTAAAGGTTAACTTGCAGGTTGAATCAGTGGTAAGGAAGGCAAGTGCAATATTGGCATTAATTTCATGAAAATCACTATGATTTTCTAGCTGATGTATCCTTCTGTATCTTCAGGCAACCATCCTTGCTTTCTACAACTGCACTGATCTTCCTATCATTAGGAAACTTACTAATCAGACCACAGACGTTCTTTTCTCCAGTGCTATAGCTGAGATATTGTTTTGTGCTTCTGCCAGTTACGTAGTATTATTCAATAGAATTGGATCAGTCAAGCATGTTGGCAGAAACAAGGCTTTGTGCCAATTCTCCCAAGTTGGGCAGGCTTCCTTATGCTTGAGGAGGACTTCGTAAGAATGATATTTGACAAGTCTGAATATGATAGCTTGATTGCTTTCAGATGATCTGTCTGAAGTTTATTAAGATTCAGTAGGCCATTTCAGTGAGAAGTTAAATTAAATGCCCCACCTATTAAAGATCCAGTGTAACAGTTTTCAGATCATTGGCCAAAGCCTCTAGATTACTTGCAACATACTTTGTTACTGTTTCTTATGTTGGTGCTTGTGGGATTTATTTTTTAACTTTTCCACTTCTCAATAAGCATTTATGTTACTCTATGCCAGTACCATTTTTAAAAATCACTAGGGTTTTCCATTAATGTGTCAGTGCAACTACTGCACTAAGAGAATCATTTGGCTTTTCTTACTGCCTGAATGAGAAAAGAAAATTTCAAACTGAGCATACAGCCTTGTCTTTACCTTCATGCACTGTTTGACAGAAGAAAAACTTTCAATTCTATCACTGACTGTGATCCTGGTTCCATTAAAAAGGGAATTACTGAGTTTGTTTATAAATATTAGAAAAGTAAGAGAAAAATTAAGTCAACCCACACAAAATGCTGGTGGAACACAGGTCTCGGCCCAAAACGTCGACAGTGCTTCTCCTTATAGATGCTGCCTGGCCTGCTGTGTTCCACCAGCATTTTGAGTGTGTTGTTTGAATTTCCAGCATCTGCAGATTTGCTCATGTTTGCTCAGAAAAATTAAGTGAAGGTATTCAGTTGCCACACATCAGTTCAGTCGTTGCACTTTAAATATTCGTTAACTAGTTCTCTAATTTTCGTCTCAAGCTTTCTTTATTCCTAAGCCCCAAAATATGGGAGTTGTTGATGCGTTTTGTATAGTCAGGTTCCTTTTATCTGCTGATGTTCCATGAATTAATTTAAAAGAATATAGATTAGGGGATAATTAATAGTTTTACATGGATATCTTGAAAAGCTGGGAGTGGGGGTATAATTTTCACACGGGTCAAAATGTTTATTTTATTGTTGTGTATTCTGCTGTATCTCACCAGATGTAAAGTATTCTCTACAGAGAATTTTTTTGAAATATTTGTTTAATTTTCAATTATTTATCAGGGTCCTGTTGTCCTTGGTGACGCTCAGTTGCCGGAAGATCTGCTGAAGCACCAGTGCCGGTTAGTAACACCATCCTCAGCTGCAGGTATGCAGGGCCTAGAGATGCACTCCAACTCTTCAACTGCCGATTCAAAACTCTCCATTATGAATAACAAATGTGACCTCTCACCGTGCAGCCCATCTCTTCTCTTGAGGAACATTGATAAACAGGTGTGTGTTTGAAGTGTCATTAGTCTAAACTTTTGCTACAGTTTTAAAAAGAAACGGTGTATAACAGTGTGTTTCACATAATTGGTTGTATTGCACTAATGTCTGTCCAATTTCTGTGAACTTCATTGGCCTGTGCAAGGTACAGTAGTATAGTAGTTTAATACTTCATAGACTGTAAAGCAGTTGAAGATCCTGAATTTAGTTAGATTATTACAACACATGTTCAAATGTATATTTGAAAGAATACTGTTTAAATTGACTTTCATAAGAGCAGACAGCAACTAAATGGAGTTAGAGAAAATATCTTGAGAGGACATGTATGGTTGAAGTTTCTCCCTAGGGCTAGGAGAGAGAAATAGTGTAGTGCATGGTGGAAGAGTAGAAGATTTGTGATGAGATTTGGAATGTGAGGATAATGTGAAGGAACTTTTTGCATCACTGTTGTTCTGCTGATATGGTTTTCATGAGACATACTGTTAAGTGCTGTCTAAGCTCAGCAGCTTCTTTTATTTGTACCTAAATGATCTAAGGGGGTAATAGGGAGCTTTGTTGATTCATTGTTTATCTTACAGTAGATGGGTGGAGACGTAACTAGCAAATTGCCAACCCAGAACAAATTCTGTTATAGAACCATAGAACATTACAGCACAGTACAGGCCCTTCAGCTCTCCATGTTGTGCCGACCCAGAGAATCCTTTAAAAAAAAGTACTAAACCCACACTACCCTGTAACCCTCTATTTTTCTTTCATCCATGTGCCTGTCCAAGAGGCTCTTAAATATCCCTAATGTTTTAGCCTTCACCACCATCCCTGGCAAGTCATATTCCAGGCACTCAGAACCCTCTGTGTTATAAAAAAAAAACCACACACACACACACACACACAAACAAACAAACTTGCCCCTGATGTCTCCCCTAAACTTCCCTCCCTTAATTTTGTACATATGCCCTCTGGTGTTTGCTATTGGTGCCCTGGGAAACAGGTACTGACTATCAACCCTATCTATGCCTCTCATAATCTTGTAGACCTCTTATCAAGTCCCCTCTCATTCTTCTACACTTCAAAGAGAAAAGTCCCAGCTCTGCTAACCTTACTTCATATGACTTGTTCTCCAAGCCAGGCAACATCCTGGTAAATCTCCTCTGCACCCTCTCCATAGCTTCCACATACTTCCTATAATGAGGTGACCAGAATTGAACACAATACTCTAAGTGAGGTCTCACTAGAGATTTGTAGAGTTGCAACATGACCTCTCTACTCCTAAACTGAATCCCCCTGTTAATGAAGCCGAGCATCCCATAGGCCTTCTTAACTACCCTATCAACCTGTGCAGCAACCTTGAGGAATGTATGGATTTGAACTCCAAGGTCCCTTTGTTCATCCACACTCTTAAGTAACTGACCGTGGTGTGCAAATGTTTGACAGTTCCCTTAGAACAACAACTTAGAACCACTTCGGAGGTTCTTAGGAATGTGTGTTACAGAATGATTGGCAGAATTTGACAAATTGTTCTGATAATAAGAATCCATACCCAAACTGACACTTCACCTCCCATTGAGGAAAGACATTGAGAAAAGATTGGGGAAGTATGTGGCTGGCATTTGTTTAATTGGTCTTTATTATATTGACATCAAAGGTTCAAAGATGTTCTTTGTAGAAACAAGAGAAAGTGCAGCCCCTTTTATGCACAAAGTGCTGAATTGATGCATTATTTCCTATTCACTATTATATTACAACATAATAGACACGAGAAGGAAACTGTTCCAAGTTCTAGACCCACTTCTTCTCATACATCTTCTTGGACTGCCATAATTCTACTTCTTTCAATAGTTAATCTCATAATAAGCTAAATCCCAGACTCTGTGTGAGTTGAAAATTTTCTTTATTTATGGTTAAATTCTCAGACTTATTGGTAGAAAAAAATGAAGTGATACTTGAGTACCCTTTCTCATTATTTTGTAACTTTATATTTAGTTACTTTTGTAACTTTATAACTTATTTTAAAATAAGCTGCTTTTGGGGACTACTTATTTGCTTTCTTATAATTTGTTTTCTTTTTCAGAGTTCTCGCCTTACACAGTCTCTGGGAAACCTTATTTGCCCTTCCAGCCCTTCTTGTAGTTCTCCTTCAAGCTCTTCACTATTGCCTAAAGTGTGTACACCACCAAGGCAACTCAACGGGCTGTTGAACAGGTGAGTTATTTGATGTATGCATTCCCTCATAGTTAAGGTAAAGGAATAACAAATAAGAACTTTATTTGATTTAAATGGTGCCGTCCTTAATTCTACAGATTTTTATTAACTTTTGAAGTCTAGTTGGTTTTGCAGTGTAGGAAATGAGTTCTTACACTCAGCACTGTGGTAATGACGAGGTAATGTCCCAGTATTGTTTGAGAGCTAAATACTAATTTGGTCATCTGCAATGACCTCATGATACTTCTTGGAATTAGTGCAAAAGCCTCTTACACTCCACTGAATGACAGATATTTATAAAATATTTCACGTGAAAAAGAGCATACCCCCGAAAACTTTGAGTGGATTGCCACACTAAATGTTTATGGTCATGTTTTCAGACCCACAGCTCTTTAGGTCATAGTTTTTGCCAGCTGGGTCATAAATGTTTCCTAAATATATGTTGCAAAGTTGCTTCACTTAGCATTTAAGATTTGTCATCAATGCAATTACATAAATAAAATAAGGCTGAAAAAAATTTGTAGTAATTTCATCATTTGATTCACCAACTTTTTTTATCTGCTCCATGTATAATAGTTTGCATTCTAGTCCTTTGGATAGCAGCTCACTTGACAGTTCAGATACTGAGGAGATTCTGAGTAAAAAGCAACGGCTTGATGGACTCAATATCCCTCCATCACCACCAGACAACAGTTGTGTTGCTGCCAGAGTTCGACCTGTTCGGAGGTATAGAAAGCGGAGGCTGGTCCGATCTAATATAGCATGTTATCTTGGCAGAAAGGTATGCAAGACTTATATTTTACTTACAAAGTTTTTCAAAGGCAGGCACCGTAAAATTCTCTTGTACTAATGCATGAATGTATGCACTACATGATATTTCGGTGAGGGTGCCTGCTCATGTGGTATTAGCAGTGAGATATGGAAGTTTTGTACTTGGCTGTAGCACTCCAAGGCCAAAAAATAATAAAGGTAGCTGAAAGTATTATTTCTGTGTGCATTCTGGTAACTTCTACTGTAAGCTGCGGGCAAATTGAATTTATCTCGTTGGCCATAGTTGCTTTTCCCCAGTAGTGATCGAAGGTTGCAGTGATAGACTCATACTTGAAGGATGGTCACATGCATTGAAATAAAGAAGTTTGTTCTTCTAAATTGTACAGAGTAGTTCCCAAGCATATTTCAACTGTCCTCTCCTTTCCCCCCAATCAAGTGTAAAACTTAAAAATATATGTGGTAAGTTAATTGGTTGCAAAGATGACCTGCCTATTCAGAATAGCTTGGTTGTAGAAAAGCAACAATGGAAAGCTAGCAGTCTAATGTTGGCTTCCTTCCAATCCACTAATTGAGTGAGATTATGAATGTTCACCTTGTTTCGTTAACTTGCTATTGCTGCAGTGCCTATAAAATGTATTCAACCCCCCCCCCCCCGGAAGTTTTCATGTCTTATTGTTTTACAACATTGAATCGCAGTGGATTTAATTTGGCTTTTTTTGACACTGATTAACAGAAAAAGACACTTTCATGTTAAAGAGAAAACTGATCTCTACAAAATGGTCTAAATTAATTACAAATATAAAACACAAAATAATTGATTGCAAAAGTATTCATTCCGCTCCAAACCCCCCCCCCCCCCCCAAAATAATCACTAGTGCAGCCAATTGGTTTTAAAGGTCACATAATTAGTCAAATGGAGATAACCTGTGTGCAGTCAAATGTTTCAATTGATTGTAAAAATACACCTATATCTGAAAGGTCCAACTGCTGGTGAGTCAGTATCCTGGTTAAAAACTACACCATGAGGACAAAAGAACATTCCAAGCAACTCCGCAAATAATTCTTTGAGGAGCACAAATCAGGAGATGGATACAATAAAATTTCCAAGTCACTGAATATCCCTTGGAGTACAGTTAAGTCAATCATCAACAAATGAAAAGAATAAGGTTCAGCTGTAAATCTGTCTAGAGCAGGCCATTGTCAAAAACTGAGTGACTGTGCAACAAGGGGACTAGTGAGGCAAGCCACCAAGAGGACTATGACAACTCTCGAGGAGCTACAAGCTTCAGTGGCTGAGATGGGAGAGACTGCATACAAGTAAACACATACTGCAGATGCTGTGGTGAAATCAACACATACAAACGAGCTGGATGAACTCAGGAGGTCGGGCAGCATTCATTGAAATGAGCATTAACGTTTTGGGCTGAGACCTTTTGTCAGGACAAAAGAATACAAGTGTTGCTCGGGTACTTCACCAGCTGTAGCTTTATGGAAGGGTGGCAAAGAGACTCTGAAGTCAGCTGGAAGTCATGCTCTGATGAAAGCAAAATTGAGCTTTATAGCATCAGACTAAATGCTGTGCTTGGCATAAGCACCACAAATCATCAAAAACACAGCATTGTTACTGTGAAGCATGGTGGTAGCGGCATCATGCTGTGGGGCTGTTTCACTGCAGTAGACCCTGGAAGGTTTGTGAAAGTAAAAGATAAAATGAATGCAGCAAAATACAGGGAAATCTTGGAGGAAAACCTAATGCAATCTGCAAGAGAACTGTGACTTGGGAGAAGATTTGTTTTCCAGCAAGACAATGACCCAAAGCTACACAGCAATGGCTTAAAAACAACAGTTATAATGTCCTGTAGTGGCCAAGTCAGGATCCAGACCTCAATCCAATTGAGAATTTGTGGCTGGACTTGAAAAGTGCCGTTCACTCACAATCCCCATGGAATCTGGCAAAGCTTGAGCAGTTTCACAAAGAAGAATGGGGAAAGATTTCAGTGTCCAGATGTGGAAAGCTGATAAAGACCTAGCCATCCAGACGAAGCTGTAATTGCCGCCAAAGGTGTATCTACTAAATATTGACTTGGGGGTGGGGGGGGGGAGATTAATTATGTAATCAGTTATTTTGTAATAAATTCAGACCAATTTGTAGCAATTTGTTTTCACTTTGGCACAAAAGAATCTTTTCTGTTGATCCATGTTAAAAAGCTAAATTAAATTAAGTATGTTGTAAAACAATAAAACATGAAAACTTCTGGAGGGGTGGGGTGAATACTACTTATAGGCACTGTACTTCTCAATTAACATGGTGGTTATTGGAATACCATCCATATCCTTGGTGTGTCAAGAAAGAGGAATTGTGGTATCTTCATGCCAGACCATTCCGTATAGGTGGTGACACAGGCTTCTCTAATAACCTAGTATGGTTTTGAGCTCCTGTGCTTATCTGTATATTCAGACAAGGCATTCTTCCCTGCAAACACTAACAAATTTTAAGTGCTGCTTATGCTTGAATGCTATGAATGTACCGCGTTCCTGCAGGAATTGGCAAATAGATGAGTGCAGTATATAGTTTGAGCTGGGATCTTAAATTTAAAAAATAACTCCAGGTTCTATACTTCTATACTTGCATCTGAAGAGGAGCTGTCTTGTCAATAACTATTGGCTATGAAAACAGACCCTAGCACATGTCAGCATTTTCAGGAAAGAAAGGGAGAGTGTAAGAAGTTGAGCCACAAGATGTAATGTTGTAAAAAGTTTATTTTATTTGATATTACTAATTAATGTGTTCCTTGTATCATGCAGTTTCAATCTATAACAATATTTCTAATGAATATTTTACAGGCCCAACGCCCCCTCAGCATTAAATGTAGCTGTGACTGGCCTACTACATGTATTCTATGTGGTTCTAAAACCTTGATGCAGACTATGGATCAGACCAATATGCCTCCGCAGGAACGTGTGGCTATAATAGAACCTTGCTACCACTCCATATTGTCACTTCCACAAGGTGAGTGTGATTCTGTGTCACATGTAACTTTAAAAGCAATTTCAGGTTTCAGTTTGTAACACCCCTACATTTGAAAGTTCTGGACAACCGTTATCTCTATTTCTCTATCCTTTTAGTGGATAGATTGTACTTTTTGTTTTGTAACCACACTGTTTCCTATAAAACTTCCATTGTGTTCTCCAGGTTTTCTGGCCTCATCATATGTTTCCATTTTAATGCATTGGAGATAGTCTTCCTTTTATTTTGCTTTATTTCCTGCTCCCACACTTGCTCCTCTTGGCCAAAGCAAGGATTAGGGCTCTGGTAGAGCCTAACAAAAGCCTGAATACAGCATTTCGTCTTCTGTTCAGGCATGTTGGAGACCTTTGAACTCAATGCTAAATTGAACAGTTTGATGCAACCAGCTTTGTACAGTTGGTGTCAGAATTGACCAGTTTTGATGTAAGGTCACCCATCCATAACATTAATTCAGTTTTTCTTTCTTCATATGTACTACCTATTACATATTTGTAATATGTTATTTATTATTTACAGAATTCTCTTGTTCCAGATTTCCAGCCACTGCTGTACACTTTATTTCACAGTTCCAGTATGACTTTTTTCCCCTCTAATTTCCTTAATCTATTCATTTCTATTTAGATTGCTTCAGCCACTCTTGCTGTGATTTCATTTTTTTTAAAGAGTCTGAAGGAGGCCCTTTGACTCATGGTGTCATTGCTGGTTCCAGAACATTCCTATCCATTCTATTCCACTATTTATTTCCCTGTAACCAATCTTTCGCATTGATTGGTAGTGCCTGCCCCACACGCCCCAAATCTTCAGCCTATATGGAGGTAATTTGTGGTGACCATTTGAATTACTACCATTATATTTTGAGATGTGGAGGAAACTGGAGTACCTGAGGGATGGCCATAGAGAAAAATGTAAGCTTCATTTGGACTTCACTGGAGGTCAGGATCAAAGCTGGGTCACTGGAGTTCTGCAGCATTATCTGCTGCACTATTATGCCCCTTGTAATTAATAATCATCAAACTCTCATCAGTAGTATTTAACTTTTCCAAGCTGAAACTTCTTTTACTTTTCCAGTTCTAATGAATAGTCATTGGCCTGAAATGTAACTTTGTGTCTCACTCCACAAATGCTGCCTGAGCAACTGCATTTACTGTTCTTATGTTTGGTTGAATTGGCCAGGTGAACTAAGCCAGCCTTTGTGTGCCCTTATCTAACTTGTTTACTGTCAAACATCCTGCAGCAACCTTAAGTCTTGGTTCATATTTGACAGTAATCTGTTAGAGGAATCTCCCATCTAAAGAATGATTGACTAATACCCCATGGGACAAACTGTAATTGCAAATTTTATTAAGCCATGTCAAATAATGTGAAGTTGTAAATAACAAAAGTAGCCTTTTGTTTCCACTGATGCATCCTGTTTTTTTACGTTCATTACTCATTTGTTAGTAATGAGGACATCTCTGACAGTGTGGTATTTGTTGCTCATCCCTGGTTGTTTTAAAGATACTAACAAGTGGCCACATAATATAGGATTAGTGTTTTGTGCAGAAGTTTCCCTGCACTGAACAATATTTGTAAACTACTTAGGTCTATTTTGGCAACTTTCCATCAGCCAACATACAAATAATCATATTTTTGGAGTTTATTTTCTCCACCATGATCTAGTTGAATGTGGTCTTGGGTTGCAAACCAGTACCGTGGCCATATGGCTAATGACTCTTATTGTATGTTAAGCGTAAAAGTTTATTTCTTAGTGATCTACATAAAGAGTAAGCATGCCAGTGAACTTGTTTGTTGCTTTGTTTTCAGACACACCTCTTCATATGCACTTTGAAGGTTTACTCAAGCAGGAAGAACATCAAAAATGGCCTCAGAAATTCAAGCCTTTGAGGTTGTTGTCACATGTGAAGCAGAGACCCCAAGATTCTGCAAAGAAAGTCTGTCAAAAGCTTGCCTCAACCCTTCTCTCATCAGCCAGTGAGTTTTGTGCCTGTAGTTTTAATTAACATGTAGGTCGGGGGCAACAGTGAAGGCACCATCAAGGTTAGGAAGAAAGACCATGCACTCTTGTGTTATGGTCATTTCAGTTTTCAAAATACTTGTTTTGTGACTACTTCTGTTTGCACACAAAGTTCTACAAAATGCAAGTAAATATGAGCTGATAATCAGTTTTTGGTATGTTGATTTGGAGCATGTTATAAATTTAAATATTAAAACATCTTTTTTCTTTATGAAAAAGTAGTGGTAGTTTGAATATAACTGAAGAAATGTAGAGCCACAGTTTAATGTCTCTTGAAAGACTCATAGTAACAGTGCAGCACTCTTTCAGTACTCGAGCACTATTTTGGATTATGCATTTGTAGCCTGTAATGGATTTGACCCCACAACTGCTTAAGGCAGAAATGTAAACAATAGAGGATAGCTAACATGAGTCGAAAAGTAGTATCACTTCCTTAGCAGCTAAATAAATTTCTTTACAGGAAAAGAGAATTAAAAGAATGTTGATGGTGGCAAAAAATTACACAATCAGTTTTGATCTTAGTGCTTTTCATCTTAGTGCTTAGAGAGAACCTAAATCCATTCACTGGTCTTTGAGTGGTGATTTAAATATGACTTGTTGGACTGTGGTTAGAAAATAATAAGTAATCTAAACATGGATTTCTAAGAATATTTTCTGTCGTAGATATCAAGGTTAAGAGTTAGAATTTGTAATTGAGCATTTCACATTAACCAATATTGAGCAATCCTATATATGATTTGAGATTTGTTTGCCTTTTGAGGCTTGCCTTAATTCAACAAAGTAACCTCCTCCACCTGCATAGGTTTATGTTTGTATTTTTATGTATATTTTTATCCCTTACGATTTTATAAACCTCCATGAAATTACCACACAGCTTCCTTTTTTACCCAGGGAAAGCAGTCTTGGCAATACCTTTGCATATCTTTTCTGTACCCTCTCCCGAACTGCTCACAGTAAATCCAAGTGAAATCTCACCAATGTCTTGTACACTAACATTTTGTAGTCAATCTCATCCAATGAAGGCAAACTTGCCATATGCTGTTTTCACCACCCTGTTTACCTCTGTTACCACTTTTGGGGAACCATGTCCTTATACCCTCTGGTATCTCCGTTCAACATCTCCCAGGGCCCTGACTTTCACAGTCCTGCCCTAGTTTAACCTCCCAAAATATATCATTCTGCACAAGTCTGAGTTAAATTTCATCTACCATTACTTTGCGCATTTTCCCAGTTGCTCTACACCCTGTTATAACCTTAGATAGCCGCCTTTAGTGTCCATGATATCACAAAATTTTGGTGTCATACATGAAGTTGTTAATCCACTACATTCTCATCCAAATCGTTGGGATATATGACAAACAACAGGAGACCCAGCATCATCTCTGTGGCACAGTACTGGTCACAGGCCTCCGATCTTAAAAAAAAACAGCCCTGCACTTAAGACCATAGACATAAGAATGGATTTAGGCCATTTGGCCTGTCAGTTCAGCTCTGATCATGATTGATTTATTTTACCTCTCAACTCCATTCTCCTGCATTTTCCCTGTAACCTTATTCTCACCCTTACTAATCAAGAACCTATCAACCTTTGCTTTAAATATACCGAATGACTTGGCCTTAAGCTGCCTGTGGCAGTGAATTCCACAGGTTTAACACCCTCTGGATAAAGAACTTCCACTTCTACCTTGTATTCTAAGGCTTTTTATTTGCTGCTTGGTCTGAATTAAATAGTAAAATTGTTAATTGAGCTGAATAATTAAGGAAAAGAACATTTGCCAGGCCTGAATTTTATTTATCCACTTCCTTTATCCCAACCATTTGCAGGAGTGCTGGGGCCTTTCTTGCCTTCCATCTCTACAATTACCCTATCTTTTCAACCTTTTCAAAACCTATCTTTCACCCTTTAGCTTAGTCTTGATTTGTATCTGATAATGCTTCAGTGAAATACTCAAGACATCCTACGGTGCTTGACTTTCTATGTAAGTGGATGTGAGACTTTCAGATCAGAATATTTGAATCTTAGTTTGTCCTGAGTATACTGATATTGCTGTAAAACACTGTTCTTTCAATTAATTTTCTGTACATCACTCCATGTAATTGCTGCACCAGTCATATCAGAACATTCAGTTGCTTGTGTCCTGCTGTCTGGAATTGTCTCTTAATATATTCATCCAATTTTATTTAATCCTTAGCAACACTACTTCAGCCAAGCTTTCAGTCACCCTCCCTAATTTCCCATTACCAGTTGTTTTTCTTGTATTTTTGAAGTACTGAGGAACGTATTTTATGTTAGAGGTGCTATGTAAGCACTAGTTATTAATTGAAGAAAGGGAAAGAAAACAACTTTAAAAAAAATTCAACACTGCAAATTCTATGGATAAGTTTTCTGCAAACAGAGGAAAATCTTGTGATAAGTTTAGTCTTCATGTGACTGGAAAAGTTATGGATTTTTGCAAAAGGGTGAGCTGGATGGATCGCTTGTTATGATATAAGAGACTTATTTTTTCACCTTCAGAATACGTACAAAGTGGAAATTCACCAGAAAAGATCTTCAAAAGGCGACCAGATCACTGGCAGCCATCTTCAAAATCAGATGTTGATTCTTTCACGGAAAAACTCAACACACAGATAAAGAAGCAGAGAGCACCTGTACACTTAGGTAACAATAATTCAGAAATGCCCAATCTTGTCTTGTTTTTGCTAGGGTTTTGATGGCTGTCACTGATTAGGCAGTAGTTTACTTTTACAAACTTTTTCCTCAAATCATCTTTTACATTTGGTAATAGCAGTTTACTGATAATTTTTCGAAGGAGAGTACTAAAACCATATGTGTAGTTGAACTACTGTTACTGTACCAAATGCTATGTCAAATGACTAGAAGGTAGTTTTCCAACTAGATCTGGGACTTTCTGCTTGCTCTACTTGTATCCCTTAGTCTTGCAAACTGAGCAATTTTGATTTTTAATACAAGGACATTCTCAATTACATACTGTATATCTGAGAGCATTATGCATTACAATGTACTGCTGCTGCAAAACAACTTTCTCAATATATGTTAGTTATATTAAACTTGATTCTGAGAATTTTTTAAAAGACTGGCATGTTCTTTTATTAGCCATATTCCCCCTTTGAACTCCCTTATTTCCTAACTAAGAACAGTACCAAAGGTGGTAATCGTGGGGGTGGGGGCGATGGAAGTGTTTCACTAGAGCCTGATTATTTTGTTATGGATGTGGGATTGTACGTTAGTACACCTCCTAATGTGAAATTAGGTTCTATAAGATAAAAATTTTTTAACCTGTTAGTTGCGAGTTTGCTGTTTGCAGCCCTATCTACCTGAGGGCATCTCCAAGGATTTATCCTGTGCCCAACACCTTGATGCAATCACAAAGAGGGCATGCCAATGACTCTTCATTAGGAGTTTGAGGTGATTAGGAATGTCTCCAAAGATTCTTGCAAATTTCTATAGATGTACAGTAATGAGCATTTTGACTGGTTGCATCACAGCTTGGATGAAGACTGCAATGAACAGGATCATAAAAGGATGCAGAATCAGCCAGCTCTCTCACGGGTAAAACCTTCTCTATGACTGAGGCCATCTTCAAGAAGGCAGCATCCATCAGCAGGGACTCTCACCATGGGCATGCCCTCTTCTTTGTTCTACAGTCAGGGAGGAGTACAGGAGCCTGAAGATGCACACTCAATGATTCCTCTGAAACATCAGATTTCTGGACAGTTCATCAACCCATGCATACTGCCTCACTTGTTTTTTTTGCATTACTTGTATATTTTGTAATATATATAGTTATTTTATGTCTTTGTGCTGTACTGCTGCAAGATAACAAATTCCACGTCATAAAAGAACAATGATAATAAATCTGATTCATTATGGAACGTGAACATTAGTTAGACCTGAGGGGGAGGTGTAATCACCTCCTTGTTGCATTCCAGTGACCTGTGGAAAGTCTGTATATGGTTATCAGTGTACTGCAGGCCCATTTAAACCTGTTGCAGACACTGTTTTAAAAAGGCACAGGGAGGGAAATAGTGAAGAGAAAAGCTGTATCATTGATGAGTTTTCATATTCTTTAGGATCTTTGTGCTATTTTAGACTACTTCTGAAGTTAAGGTACCATTTTGTAGGCACATGTGGCAGTTAGTTTACAAACAGGCTTGTTTATTTTTGTAAGCACTGCATATTGATTTGGACATTGGAGGCATTTGCTACTGCTCTTCAGGTATAAAACAATTGATTTAAGTTTGCAATGAATTTCAAAATATGAATCAAATAATTCAAAGAAGTGTTTCCAACACCACTTGTTTCTTAAAATCTCCTTATGGTACCAGGGGATTGTTAGAGGTGGTGGGTTTGGAATGGTTATGAGAAGGGAAAGTTGGAACAGTTTAATTAAGGGAAGTGTGCCACTTGTCTTTCTGGATATTAGTTTCCGCATGTTAGCGTATATTCCTTTCCGATTCTAAAACTCTGACAATAACCCTCTCATTGACTTAGCTTTTCAGTTTCCTTGTTATTCTCATTTCATTGCCCTCTTTCATTGCTTCATCCTTGCAATCCATGCTCCCCTCTCTCATTCAGAGGATTGGGCTTTAATGGCTGAAGAAAGAGGAGTTAGGAGTTAAGAGAGCAAGGGAAAATTCAGGAGGAAATAAAAGGCTCTCATATTTACCAGTTCTCAAACCCAAGTGAGTGAAACAGCCTTGACATTGTGAGGTCAAATCCTACTGAGGCAAGAATTCAATAAGGAAGTCAATTATTTTTCAGTGGCATTTTGACCTTTCCTTTGACTGTGGTCATTAGATTATCCAGAAAGGAAAGTAAATTCCACTGAAGAATCAATTTTATATCTTTCTACAATCCTTCTGAGTTTGAGCATTCATGCACGTGTACAAAGTTAATTACAGTATTGGCAAGAAAGAAAATGGCAATGGCAAATTTTTATTGCAGCTCCTTTTGATGTAAGTTAATATTGAGAGTTTTATAATCCCTTTCCCCTCATCTCCCAAGGTAACGAATGGAATAAATAGGATATTGAGCATTGTTAATCTCTTATTACTTTACTTCCATACAGCCTTCAGTAAGCGACACAAACCGGCTTCGGGTTCATACCCTCCATTGCTGAATCCACAGACTCCAAAACCAAGTTCAGTGGTACACCAGTTGCCTTCATATACAGATACCCCATCACCTTCAGCTGTACACAACCAGCCTGCAACGTCCAGTACTTCTACGCCTGTAAGTTATATCAAAGGTTGATTTGCAGTGATCACAGTTAAAAGGGAATGATTGGATAAAATGAGATGCTTCTTGCACTTGATTTTAGGGTGATTTAATGGAATTGATTTAGGTTTAGTAAGAATAATTGAGGAGCAACCATTTGACAGCAAGGTCATTGGCTGGATTTCAGATAATTGATAAAAGACCAGAGGGAAAATAAAGAAGACATGTTTTTGAAGTGGATAGTTCTTTCAAAAAGCCAGCACAGATACATGTTTAAAAGGTGTCCTTCGATGTTTTTCTTTTATCGTCTCAAATCCCCCCCATATTACCAGGTATTCGTGGATCCTTATTTCCTTGAAGTAATGAGGGGTTGGAAGCTTCTTGAAGCAGGAATAGAATTACATTACTACGCTGTTTTCTCAATTCTAAAATGCTGTTTTCTGCACATCTCTTGTTTATTTTAGATTAGCTTTTATTTTGATTGGTTTGTATTTTACTGCAATATTGTAGTTTTTATGATCCCAGGAAATGGTCTTGATTAGTTTCCATATGGAATAGTTGATGTCGGAACTGAGGCGCAATCACAATTGGACTGCTTTACAGTAAAATCATAAAATAGAAGTGTTTGCTGTTGATTCAACCTGAATGTGAATAGTTAATCCTGAAGAACTTTTTTAGCAAATACGGAATTGTAACTTGTGTGCTTTTTATTTCAGGGTGTCACTTGCCTATATGTATAGATAAATATGATAGCCATTATGTAAATAATATAGTTTCCTCAAAGATTAAACTTCTGTTTGGAATCCATCTTAGCAAGGCTGATCTTCATTTGATCATCTGTTCATTTATGTTTTGAATGAATTCAGCAACTGAGCCTCCATAGCCCTCTGGGATAGAGAATTCCAAGGATTCACCATCCATTGAAATTTATCTATTGTAGTCTTAAATGGCTGGCCCCTTATTCTGAAAATGTGACCCTTGATTCTGTAATACCACATATTTGGGATTAGGATAGGCTCTAAATCTTCCTTTGTTGCTATTGAGTCTAAATGCTGGAACAATCTTCATAAAACATTGTAGGAGTATGTGTGTGTGTATACCCCTTTCCCCCCACAATGATTTATGAAGATTGTCCCTAAGGCAGTCCTACATTGAGTTCAATGCTGACGGGAAATTTCTGTGATGCTGCTGGTATCAAACTATCATTAGTCTCTGCCGTTGCTTTGGGTTCATCAGATGCATAGAGAGGGGGAGCTTGCTACATGATCAACAGCTTGTTGCCCATATCATACTAAGCGCAGGCTTGCCTAAATAGACAGCTAGGACACAATATCCATGGACAATTCTGACCCATGGAGGCCTAGGATACATACCTGAGCACACACAATAACTTTTAATGGAAGCCATAAATATTCAGAAGAAGAACCCTGATATTTTTTTTACCATTGTCCTCAATGCATTGATATTGGCTGCTTACAATCAATGTACTGTGTTTGTGGTTTTATTTTGTTTGAACTTCCAGAGCTCCATCTGGTGGACAAATTTGACCAAAAAAACAACATGAGTGAATCTGCAGATGTTGGAGATAAATAAAAACACATAATGCTGGCAGAACTCAGCGGGCCAGACAGCATCTATGGGAGGAGGTAGTGATGATGTTTCGGGCCGAAACTCCTGATGAAGGGTTTCGGCCCGAAATGTCGTCACTACCTCTTCCCATAGATGCTGTCTGGCCTGCTGAGTTCTGCCAGCATTTTGTTTTTATTTGACCACAAAAGCATATTTATTTATAACCAGTATTGAAATGTTTTACTTGCTAAGAAACTGAAAGTTAATGTCTTTACTTTGTATTCTTGCTTTTCTTATAGTATGCACGACGGAGAAGAGGTGAAAGCTCGTTTGACATAAACAACATTGTTATTCCCATGTCGATGGCTGCAGCGGCTCGAGTGGAAAAACTTCAGTATAAGGAGATCCTAACACCAAGGTAACAAAACAATCTAGTGATATTGATAAAGTGGAAAAATAAACGTATGGAAAAACACTTTTCCCATTCTTCCTGGAGCCAAGAAAGAGTTCCTCTTGTTGTCACTTTCCACCCTTCCAGTTATGTATTTGTAATCTTTTACGATTTTCAGTAACTCTAGTGCAATGCTTCTACCTGGTATTTATGCCTGTCAGTATTCAGAAGGGACCATTTCCTCCAAGTGCCCTCTTTCATCTTCATCAACTTTCTGTGCAACCCCAGTAACGCGTGACCCTGAAATTGTACTCTTCCACAATCCAGGATTTCAAAAGATTTTCCACAAAAAGCAGTGATTACCTGGCTTTTGACAGTGAATTTGTTGATCATGATGTAATTGTGACTAAATGAATCTAAATGAATGTTGGGTGTCAGCAAATCCATTAGTCTTTCATTGTCTCTCATGTTCTATTGGAATTCCACTCTAACCCTGTCCCTTGCATGTTTGGTAATTTTTAAGAATTTCAAGCATTATTTTTTCTGTTATTGATTTCTGTTTTGTTCCTTCATGTGATTTTGTTGCCTCTCACTTTGCATTATCTCCTGTCATCTATTGCTACTGCCTTTTACGCTTTCATAAATTTCCCTTTTGTAGACCTTCCATTTATTTCTCTGCTCTTCCTTTGTATCTTAAGGTTCTCAAATCTCAAGATTGTATAATTAATATATTCTTTGATAATGTACTTTGAAGACTTATTTCTAATTTTTCCTTGTTCAGATGGAAGGTTATCAACCTGAAATGTTAGCGGTGCTTTTGTTCCTACAGTTGTCGCCAGACTGACTGTGTCTTTACAGTATTTTCTATTTTTATTTCAAATCATTGAAGACAATTATATGAGGACTGTTGGATGAGGCTCCTCTTACACTTCCCCAATTTTTATAAACACTCACTTGAGCAGACAGTGCACTCTCTCAATAGATTCTAACTTTAACATCCCTTTGGGAAGACAGTGCCTCAAACAAAGCTGAGGTGTCTTCATAGCATTAATGCTGAAGCCTGGATTTGACATGTCCGATAGCATCATTTACTGGTGCCAAGTGCTGTTTTTTTAAAGATAAGCTTCATGATATTATTGTTCTTTCTGTGCCATGTACAACTGTCAGAACATTGCTCTCGGAATTCTTTCTGAATTAAGCAGTTAGTGATAGGATATCATTCTGCTGATTTGGCAATTTTCTGAAGCTTCCCCTTCCAAGTACCTTCTCTTTATATTGGAGCTCAGTGAAGTCCAACTGTGTTTCAATAGGAATTAGGTAACTTTTTATGAGGATCATGATTATTTTCTGTTCTGCAACATTCCATGTGTTTGACTCAGTGCAATTTCTTCTGCTTTCTTTAATAAGTTTCTGCCCTTTGCTTATTCCAGGAAAGTTAAGAGATTGCACAGAGGGCAGAGTACTTTGTACTAAATCATTGGATTTGTAAGGTATTGTTTTAAATGACTACATTGTGATCATTTCCTGTTTTGGGCAGTTGGCGAATTGCAGATATCGAACAGTCTAAGCAGCAAAGTTGCGTATTGGAGGATGACCAGGTATTTGAAGTTACATTAAGTCCTTGTATTTCTGATTTTATTTTGCTGTAAACTTTTTTATTTGAACTCTTCTGTTGTCCATATACAGTATGAGGAGATGTCTGATGAGGCCTTTCTTAGTCGTCATTCCAAATGCGAAGAAATGGAACGTTCTAGATGGTGCCTGTGGTCATCATCCAGCTCTGTGAGGCGAGGAAGCAGGTAACCTTGATATGTGAAGTCACATTAATTCTTATTTAGAAGTCGTATTAAATTTGGGTTGAATGATAAATGCTTAAGAAGAAGTGGGAAAATTTTAGTAAATTGCTCCTTGTTAAATCTGCCCATTTTCCCACTCTCTCAACTATCTAACTGCTTCTTTATTAAAATTCCCATAGTTTCTGCCTCCATGCACAATCCATGTTACTACCTTCACCTTTTGTAAAGTAGACAAATCTAAGCTGCCTGTATACCATCAAACTATATGGTTTGAAATCTTTTTTTAAAAAATAGGTACAGAACCTAAATTTTTGGCTTGTATAGAATATTTGGTTTATTTAATGTCTTGAATTTCAATGATTCTAAATGATCATCATGATTCACCAGGCCACCACCTTTATTCAAGTTCCTCTGTAATTAGTTTTTTTAGTTTCTCTTTTAATTTAGTGATTCAGAATCCTGATTTTTTTTTTTACATATGCCAGTCTCCAAATCACATAGTATCTTATAACTGTTGATAAGTTATGTTTTGGCAATTTCCTTCCATTATTATTAAACCTTATAACTGTTGAGCTTCAATGCCATTTAATCAATCTAACAGAAGAACACACAAATAAAATAGAAGTACGAGTAGGTCATTAAGCCTCCCAAGCCACTCAGTAAGATTGTGGATAATACTGCATTTTGACATTGTTTGTGTACCAAGATCATTGTGATGGTATCTCCCTGTTCACCCCACATCTACACATGGTTTCGTTTCTGGTTTAACTGGAATTTGGGCACAACTGAGCCACTGAATGAATACTGTACATTAGTCTTCAAGTGGAAGAGGCAAAATAATATGTATTTGTAATTCTGACAGAGTGAACATTGACCAGTGGTTTGGGGGGGGACGGGGTAATATAAAGTTCAAAGTAAAATTTATTATTGAAGTACTTTGTTCCTTTCCATGCCTTGTGGCTCATCGGGTGGCAACCTTGCTGATTCGTTAGCATTTTGTTTGTCTTTTTACGAGGCTGAGTTGCTAGTGTGTTGTTCACCACAGCATGGATGGTAAGTGTGCAAAGAGCTGGCCTAATTCAAACCCAGGCCCACTCATCTCAAAGTGCGGTACGGATGCCATTACAACACTGGCCAGCATATTGAAGTCACCTAGTATTACTCTGAGATTCATAAATCTATGAATGAATATCTATGTGAAAGTGGATAAGTTGTCTGATTCAAATAGGATGCACACAAAGTTTCTGGGGGAAGTGAAGGAAAGGAATAGACTATAATTATCTGAATATCCTTAAATTTCACATCTGCTAAGAGCAAACTCTAATTGCTATACCCTTGATCAAAAAACAAGTCACTACAGACCAACTTAATCCTGGTGATGGGGAAATTTCTAGGTCTTTTTTTAAAATCTACATTGGGAAGTCATTTAGCCCATTCAGATGAATGCCAGGTCCCAACAGTGTAATTCCATCAGTATTTCCTCTTCCTTATTTCCCTTATGGCCCATAACTTATTTGCTCTCAATTCCCCTGAATGGTTTGCAACCAGCTGGTAATTTACTTGCCAGTTCACCTGGAGTTGGAGGCAGCAGTGCTAACTTCATCACCATCTCTTAACCAGGGAGGAAAAAAGCAGTCACTTAGGTAAGTTTGGAGTGAATGGAGAAAAACAGCATGGATTTTCATTTTCAAAGGCAACTCAAATATGCCTGGCTACAGTTTATTTTTTAATGAAATAACAGAGGGGATTAATGAGGGAAATGCATTGAGTCTTTGCTTGGGGTGTATTACAGACTATCCAAGAATCAAAAGGAGAAAGAAAAGCATATTGAAGCAAATATCAGAGACATGCAATAAAAATAGCATTATTATCCTGAGGGAATTTTAGCTTTCCATATGGAGATTGTTGTAATGTTAAAGGCTTAGAGGGGGTGGAATTGTTAAGGTGTATCCAGAAAAGCTTATGACACAGTACAGGTAGATCTGCTATAATGCATGTTTCATGCAAATTGGATGTAATGCAATTAATGAATTAGAACACAATTTTTGAATTATGCTAGCCTATTTGGTTGTAATGCCATTTTGATGGGAAATCAGAAAACTAAAGAGCTACTTTGGAAATTGACCAGCAAGGGAAAAAAGCTGATTTGAAATATATTCTGTGAGTGAGGGAGGTCCTTTACATGTAATCTCAGACTTGTCTCTTAAGAACAAAGACTGTTAGTTTCATAAGTGAAAATTGACAAGCAGTCACTTCTGTTGGTACTTGTGTAAGAATACATTTTTGAACAATTAACATACAAGCTTTAGTCTTAATTTGCAATAACAGAATAAACTATAACTATTAAAAGTATATTTTTAAAAAATGCTGCAGGACCCAGACCCCCATTTTCCAATTGACATACTTTTATAATGTGATCTGTAATGTAAGGTTTCTTACGAATGCAATTGTTATAGAAGAATTACATGCATGTAGATTGACCAGTGAAGGGAAAAAGCATTACTGATCTTTTGGGAAATGTAGTTGGTCATGCATTGGGAATGTTAGTTGGGGGATCATTTTGGAGGTAGTGGTCATAATTAGAATCAGGTTTATTATCACCGGCATGAGAAGTGAAATTTGTTAACCTAGCAGCAGCAGTTCAATGTAATACATAATCTAGCAGAGAGAGAAAAAAATAATAAAATAAAACATAATAATAAATAAACAAGTAAATCAATTACATGTATTGAATAGATTTTTTTAAATGTGCAAAGCAGAAATACTGTTTTTTTAAAAAAGTGAGGTAGTGTCCAAAGCTTCAATATCCATTTAGGAATCGGATGGCAGAAGGGAAGAAGCTGTTCCTGAATTGCTGAGTATGTGCCTTCAGGCTTCTGTGTCTCCTACCTGATGGTAACAATGAGAAAAGAGCATTCCCTGGGTGCTGGATGTCCTTGGTAATGGATACTGCCTTTCTGAGACACTGCTCCCTAAAGATATCCTGGGTACTTTGTAGGCTAGTGCCCAAGATGGTGCTGACTAGATTTACAACCTTCTGCAGCTTTCAGTCCTGTGCAGTAGCCCCTCCATACCAAACAGAGATGCAGCCTGTCAGAATGCTCTTCACGGTACAACTATAGAAGTTTTTGAGTGTAATTGTTGACATGCCAAATCTCTTCAAACTCCTAATAAAGTACAGCTGCTCCTTATATTTTAAAGTGAATGTAGAAAACAATAGTCTGGGCCAGTAATAAAGCCCCCCCCCCTGAATTTAAGAACAATTTCAGTAGCATAATGAGGGCCTGACCTAGCCTCGGGTATGTTTAAACCATCTACTTGCAAGTAAGTCCACGTCTGCTCAGCGGACTTTGCACTTTGTGGACACCACTCAACCAGGAAATAGCAAGAATTCAAGGCTAACCTGTTCCTGAACACGTAAAAGCTAAGAACAATTATAGTGAATCTTGGGTGCTGAATGATGTTGAAAGTTGGTTTAAAAGAAACAAATTATTGGTATTGGAAGGTAGTGGTAGGTGAGTGCGTAGCATCAAGAGTATTAAAAAGTGTAGGGAAATGCATAAAAAGGAAATTGGTAAGGCTAAAAGGGGTCTTAGGAATTCTCTAGCTGACGGGATTAAGGTAAATCTGAAGGAATTCTAATTGTACATTAAAAGCAAAGGAATAACGATGGGGGAAAAAGTAGGGCTCAGTAGAGACAGTGGACAATCTGTGCATTGAGCCAGAAAATGTAGGTTAAGTCCTCAATGGATTCATCTCATTAGTATTGTTGTCATTGGAGAATTCGACGAAGGGGCGAGGTGCAGATCTTGATAAATAGAAGTGGTGCACTATGCCTTGGCAAGCTTACATGTGGATAAATCCCCCTAGACCAGATGGGATGCATCTCAGGCTTCTGTGGGAGGCAGGGGAAGAGACTGCTTGGACTCTGGTTGATACTTTCAATCAATTCTCCTTGCAATAAATAATTATATTCTGTTAACTTTAATTACTTACTTACATTGTGGCCTCTAACAAATTATGACCTAAGATGCCCAGATCCCACTGCTGCTAGAGCTCTGCCATCTCTCAACATTTAGATATATTTCTTTATTAGTTTATGGACTGATTGAATAACCAATCTGCAAACAATTTATAACAGAATTGGGGTCTTTACAATTAGTCTTGTAGTGATTCTTGATCACATTTTGGTGACTACTGGGAAGAGAATGCATGCAGAGGCCATGCTTCATATTAGACAATTGATTGAACCCTCACTCTTCCAGTTTACCTATAAATCAAAGTTCAGAGTAAAGTTATTATCAAAGTACATGCATGTCTCTATTTACCACCGTGAGATTCATTTTCTTGCAGGCTTTCACAATAGAATAAATGGAAAACTGTACACAACAAAGATGGACAAATTGCCAACATGCAAAAGACAAACTGCAAACTCAAAAAAAACCCCCAAATAATATTAATAATTAAGCAATAAATAATCCCAAAAAAAAGTTTGTAGAATCCTTGAAAAAAAGAGTCCATAGGTTGTGGTACCAGTTCAGTTTTGGGGTGAGTGATGTTATCTTCTCTGGTTCAAGAGCATGATGGTTGAGGCGTAATAAATGTTCCTGAACCTGCTGTTGTGGGCCTGAGACTCCTGTATTTCCTTCTTGATGACAGGGGTGAGAAAAGAGCATGTATGCTGGGGGTCCTTGATGATGAATACTGTTTCCAGGATACAGAGATATGGTTGGAGGCCAAGGAGGTCCTAAATGAGCACTTTGCATTAGTATTTACCCAGGAAATGGACATGGAATATAGGGAGATAAGTAAGGAGCATGCATTTTGAGATAAGGAGATACTGTAGTTTTAGGTCTCCTAAAGAAGAATAAGGTGGATTAGTTCTCTTAGTCTGATGGGATATATACCAGGTTATTGAGAAAAGCAAGAGATCCTGTTAAGCCACAGGCAAGGTCCTGGAGGACTGGCAAGTAGCTGATTAGTTCCTTTATTGAACAAGGGAAACTGAGATAATCCTAGAGACTGGTGAGAATCATGTCAGTGGTAGGGAAGTTACTTGAGAGGATTCTTTGAGATGTACTTTATGAGCAATTGTAAAACCATAGTGTAATTAGGGCAACCAGCAGGGCTTTGTGTGGGCAAGTTATGTCTTATAACTTGATAATCTTTTTCAGGAGGTGAAGAAGGAACAGCTGTAGATGATGTTTACATAAATTTTAGTATGATGTTTGACAAGGAATCTCATCCAGATAGTTAAGATTCTTGGGATCCATGATGAACTGGCTGTTTGAATTCACAATTGTCATGGCCATAGAAGAGAGATAGTGGTCAGTAGCACTTACTCTGGCCAGAGGTCTTGACTAGTGGTTCTCAACAGGGATACATACTTCTACCATTTATGATTATACCTAAATGACCTAGATGAAAATCCAGTTAGTTAGTTAGCTAGTTAGTAAGTTTGGAAATTATACTAACATTGATGTTATGGTGTAGAAGACTGCTGAAGGATACGACAGGATATAAAACAGATGCAGGTGGAGAAATGGCAGATGGAACATAATCCTGCCAAATGTGAAGAGTTGCACTTTGGGAGATCAAATGTAAAGGGACAATATATTATTAATGACAAGACTCTTAACCATACTTGGGGTGTTTTCGATAGAGTGACTAGGAGGAAATCTGATTGAGGTTTATACGATTGAGAGGCCTAGAGAGGCAGTATCTTTTTTCCTGGTTGAAGTGATTAATGCCAGAGGGCATCATTGAAGAAGAGAGGGGTTAAGTTCAAAAGAGATGTGTAGGGCAAACTTTTTTGTTACACAAAGTTGGTGGTTGTCTGGTACGCACTGCTAAGGGTGGTGGTAGAGGCATCAAACAGGTTCTTAGGCACATGAATGCGCAGAAAATGAAGGTTATGCACATTATGTAGACAGAAGGAATTAAGTTAGACACTTGATTTCTAATTTAGTTTGGCATAACATTGTAGACCAAAGAGCCAGATCCTGTACTGAACTGTTCTATTTTCTAGGAGTGAGATGGTGGCAAACAGCTACTGCTCACATTCATGGAACAAGTGGAGACAATGTGAATATGTATAGTGGTGAAGGGTTTGAGTGTGATCACCAAAGAATGATCAGTATCCTAAAGTCAGCAGACATGTCTTTTTATTCTTCTGTTTTCCAGATCTTCAAATAAAGCTGATGGAAGATCCACCCCACAACCGCAGCAGACAAACACGCAGCCTGCATCGCCTGACAGTGGATATCACCTCCTAAATGAGGCCTCATTTACTGGCCCTGTCAGTCCTGAAGCTTGCTCATCAGTCAGTTCCTTTTCCTCAAAAGATCGTACAAGAGTCTTGTCCTTCAGTGAGGATACACGATCATCAACACCTGAGGTCACAGATGAAGAAGTACAGGTATGTTTGAATAAATTTGCATAGTCTATCATAACTTCATGTTAGTAGTTATGAGGGAATCTACCCAGTTCTATGTTGCCCAAAATATCAATGATTGGGCTTTATAACCAATTGTGATTTCATATTTTAATATATTTCTGGTAAATGAAAAGTTGTGGGCAATTGGTATCAAATACTTAGTGTACATGTATGCTTGAATCTTTTTGTGGAATCTAAATTTTCAGCTATTTTCTTCTCCCAGCCCACAAAACTATCAGATTTATTAAACTAATTTTAATTAATTTGCACTGTAGGATTTGAACTCATTAGCTGTGAGTAAATTAGTAAATCTCCTATGGTGTCTCTTTTATAATGGAGTAAACTAAGATGGTATGGTAAGTTTTTGCACATTTTTGTTTCAACATTGCATTTATTTTAAATTCTTGTAGATGGTGCAACCATGGGAGCCAAGAATATTTCCCTTATCAGCTGAGGACTTGGAGGCACTGAAAGGACATTGCAATTCCCAGAGAGAAAACCGCTGTGAACGATCAAGAGACCTGCACTGGTTGTCAACTAACAAGTCGGGTGTGAGGACTGAAGCTGCTGAATGTGTCTCTTCATTGACAGCGACTCCGAGTGCTCCCCCATTTTTACAAGATGACGATAGTTCTGACTTGAAATTGACTCTGGCAATAGAAAATGATCAAAGTATTGCTAGGTGAAGATGATGCACCAATAAATTAGCAACTAGGTGTATGTAGCTGACAGATCTTGTATATACATGCTGTATCTATATATAAATATATATATAAAATACATCTGTACACAGATGCGCGCGTGCACACATGCACACACATATAGTGTATATACATATACGTATATGATATATAGTGTATATATAAAATATATATAGTATATATGCATATGTGATATATGGTATATATACACATATATATATAGAGAGAGAAACAACTGTTATTTTGTTTTTACTGTTTGATATTCAAACATCTATTTTTGAGAGAATGCATATATAACTTCTTTTCAGTGGGCTTTTTTTCCATTTCTTTTCAAATTGATGTACTGTAAATTGTACCATGGAGGGTTGGGGGTGGGATATGACCATGGGAAATGGTCACAAATGTAAAGAATACAAGGTCCTGTATGTTAGAGTGATGTCAGTCTGTGCCAATTAATCAGGAAGAGAGAGTTTTAGAGATTGAAAACAAAGCTATTTAAAACACAAAAAAAAATGGGAGTGGGATGGGGACAGGATTCCTCCCTGGAAAGAGTAGAAATAGTTTCTCCTGTTGCAGTAAATCCTTGGGCTTGTCTTCATTAACACTGCTGAATTCTAGAATACTTGTGCTGTTGTATAGCATGCCCGAGGAGTGGTTGACTGACTGTATTTGCCCTATATTAAATTACTACAGTTCTTGTTTACCATTTGTGTTTCTGCTGTAACTCTCTAAGTCATGGCCTTTCATACAAGGCTGCTCAGTAGTTTGCTTTATTGATTTTTTTCATATATGAGCAGGTAATATGAAAGAAAATCAAAAGACATTTACTTGACAAATAATAAATGGGCTTTCAAAATTAGTGTCGGGCTAAATTTGAAATAAAAATGAATTGAAAATGTGGAGGGAGAAGGAGATACAGTGACCCTAACTGGGTCTTCCTGCATCATTCTTCAGTAAAACAATGCATGTAGTCTATTTCAGTGTAAAGTGGTGCTATTAGATGAATTGGAAGGGTTGAAAATTAAACAAATACCAGTTACAAAACAGAAAACTCACATGACCTAAATAAAATACCCCAAGTTTACTATCAAAGTGGAGATATTAGGGCCTTTGACCACAATCATACAGTTTTCATGAATATTTAATGGTGTCATAGGATTAGGATTTAAATGCACATTTCTTGTCATTAAAATGTAATAAGGGAACAGAAGAACTGTCAGCCTATCATTGGTGGCAGGGAAACTACAATACAAAAATCTGCAACAAAATTGTCAATTCAGAAATGTGGGTTAATAAATTGCGAGCAATAAGTTGTTGTTTTCTGTGCATCCTAGAACAAATTTATCATTAATGCTTTTCCGTTCTAAGGAAAGTTAAGCAACCTTGAACTAATTCTGTTGGACACACTGCAGATGCTCACTAATCTGTGGAGTAACTAAAAGCTGATGGACTAAGTACTGATTCATTGCAGTTAGCAAGCACGCAAAAGGTACTGGGAATCAAGGGATAATGGAATTGCTTTATTTCCCCTTTGCTCCCACCTATTGTCCATCTGCCTCTATTTTCTAACTCCACCTTTCCCCATTCTCCTCCCCTATGTGGCCTCATCTATTCACAATTCTTCACTCTTCCTGTGTACTAATCATCTACTAGCTCCTATCTCATCCTTCTAATATTTGTACTTGCTGTCTTCCTTCTCCACTCTGTCCTGTTGAAAGTTTGACAGGATTCACAACTCCTTTCCGACACAGGTGGTGCTTGACCTGAGTTCCTCCACCAGATTGTTGGTTGCTTCAGTCTCTTGTACCTTAATCTGACAAAGTTTGGAAGTTGTTAATTTATGACATGAAGAAAAGTCTTTAAAAACTTGCTTGTTATTGCAGAATTAAAATATTTTCAGGGATAAAGGCTATCTGCAGATCTAATCAGTGCATCTCTTACTCATGCTGTATTCTACAAAGTCACATAGAATGCCTCTAACGTAAGCACAAAAACAGAAAATCCTGGTAGCAAGCTATCAAGTAGCTTAAAGTCATTGAGCACTACTGCACAGAACAGGCTCCTTGGCACTTCTAGTTTGTCTGTTACTCAGCCTAGTCTCATCAACCCTGCACCTGGACCTTAGCCCTTATGTCCATGTACTTATCCAAACTTCTCTTAAATGTTGAAATCAGACCCACTTCCAATGGCAGCTGTTTTCACACACGTCCTCTTAAGGGGTGATACAAGTTCACTTGGGTTCCCCTTGAATCTTTCACCCTTAACCTATGACCTTTAATTATAGTTTCACCCAAACTGTTGGAAAAGCTTGTTTGCATTAACCCTACCTATACTCATAATTTTGTGTACCTCTCAAGTTTCTCTTCATTTTCTATGTTCCAGGGGATAAAACCCTAATCTATTCAAACTTGCCATAAAATATCGGAGCAAAATTAAGTCATCTCACCCCTAGAGTCTGTTGTATCATTTCATCATAGTGATCCATTTTCCTCATCGCCAATCTACTGTGTTCAACTCGTACCCTTCATGCCCTGACTAATAGGAATATATTAACCTCTGTCTTAAATATACCTAATGATCTGGCCTCCACAGTCATATGTGGCAATGGATTCCGCAGATTCACCACTCCCTGGCTAAAATTCATCCTCAGCTATTTGAAATGGACATCCATTTATTCTAAGTTTCAGTCCTCTGCTCTTAATTCCCCCAACATAGGAAAACTCCTCTGCACATCCACTCTATTGAGGCCTGTCAGCATTTGTTAAGTTTGTATGAGATCCCACTTGTACTTCAGATTTTCTCTCTCCATTTAGAAAATAGTCTACACTTGTATTTCTTTTACTAAAATGCATGACTGTACACTTACCAACACTGTATTCCATCGACAACTTCTTTGTCCATTCTTCTCACCTGACTTAAGGCCGTCTGCAGCCTTGCTTCTTCCTCAACACTACCTGTCCCTCCACCTATCTTAGTATTGTCTGCAAGCTTGGCTACAAAGCTATCAATTTTGCCATCCATACATAACGTAAAAAGGAGTGGCCCCAACACAGACTCCTGTGAAACACCACTAGTCACCTGCAGCCAACCAGGAAAGGCCCCTTTGCCTCCTGCCTATCAGCCATTGGTCTATCCATGCTGGTATCTTTCATGCAATACCATGGGCTCTTAGCTCCATCCTGGCAACATCTTTGTAAATTTTCTATGTACTCTTTCATTTTTATTGATACCTTTCCTGTAGGTAGGTGTGCAGAACTGCACACAATAGTCCAGATTTGGTTTTACTGGCATCTGTATAATTTCAACATAGTGTTACAACTTCTGTACTCATACTTAGATTTATGAAGGCCTATTTGCGAAATGCCCTCTATTACACTATCTACCTGTGACATCACTATGGAACTGTACTCCCAGATCCTTCTGTTATAGTACAGTCCTCAGTCCCTTACTATTCATTGTGTAAATCCTGCCTGGTTGTCCTCCCAAAGTGAAAAATCTCTCACTTGTCTCCATTAAATTCCATCTGTTATTTTCAGCCCATTTTTCCGGCTGGTTAAGATAATTTTGCAAGCTTTGATAGCTTTCCTTGCTATCCACTACACCCCCAATCTTATGCAAATTTGCTAACCTCATTATCATTTAGATCAGGGGTTCCCAACTTGGGGTCTAAAGACACCTTGCTTAATAGTATTGGTCCATGGCATAAGAAAAGTTGGGAACCCCTGATGTAGATCATTGACCCTGCATCTATTCCTATGATGCACAGTCCTCCAATCAGAGAGACAACCATCTACTATCTCTCTAGCTTGTCCCGCAAAACCAACTTCAAATCCAATTTACTACCTCATCCTGAATGCGAAGTGTCTGAACCTTCCTGACCAGCCTCACACGTGGGACCTTGTCAAAGACCTTGCTAAAGTCCATGTAGACATCATCTATTGCTTTTCCTTCAACCTTCCTAGTAACATCTTCAAAAAACTCTTATAAGATTGGTTAGACACGACCTACCATGCAGAAAACTATGTTGAATATACTTGTTCAGGCCCTGTCTATTCAACTATTTTTTTTACCAATCCCTTAGAATACCTTCCAATAATTTATCCACTACTGATTTCAGATTCATCAACCTAGAATTTCTTGGAGCCTTTCTTGAACGATGGAACATTATCTATCCTACATTCCTTCAGCACCTCACCTGGGACTAAAGAAGTTTTAAATACCCATACCGGTGCCCTGCAAGATATGAGGGGTCTCCTTGTCAAGCCCTAGGGCAGCAAGGGTTCCCAACTTGCGGTGCATGGATCCCTTGCTTAATGGTATTGGTTCAAGGCATAAAAGAGGTTGGGAACCCCTGCCCTAGGAACTTATTGACTACTTTTCCTCAAGGCAGCGGAACCTCTTCTGTCATCTGTATCTGTGGAGTGAGAAAACACAGAAAAATGAATGGTTTTGGATAGATGACCTTTCTTAGTTTCTGTGATGGTATTGTTCCCTGTGGCGTTGACAGGTAAGGAGTTCCATAATGTCTCTTTGCACTTATGACAATAAAGGAGTGGAGTAAATGTCCAAGTCTGGATGGCATGACTTGGAGGGAAACAGCCATACATAGGAAATGGATGGTGGAGTTCATTTTTGGAAAGTAATGGGAAAAGGTTGGACATGTTGCTGTGGTGGATCATGTAATAATTGACAGCACTGCCTTATAATGCACCAATGTGATAGGATACCAAACAGCTTGCTTTGGATGATGTGGAACCTCTTTAATGTTCTTGAGAGTACACTCAGGTTGTATGAAGAGCTGAAGTGATTCAGAGGGTGAGGTATTACAGAACATACCTGCCTTTTCCTCCACAGTATTAGTGTCATGATCCAGTTAAGTTTCTGATCACAAGAAAACACAACTTA
Organism: Hemitrygon akajei; assembly: GCF_048418815.1. Taxonomy (NCBI): domain Eukaryota; kingdom Metazoa; phylum Chordata; class Chondrichthyes; order Myliobatiformes; family Dasyatidae; genus Hemitrygon; species Hemitrygon akajei. Next base: position 108,560,903 of record NC_133124.1, on the reverse strand, counting down.
ACCATTCTAATCACAAACGAGAAGATCTGCAAATGCAGGAAATCCAAGCAACACACCCACAATACTGGAAGAACTCAGCAGGCCAGGCAGCATCTATTGAAAAGTGTAAGTGGACGTATCAGACCGATGCCCTTCATCAGGACTATTCTAAATTGCTTTAATGAAGCCTAAGTGTTATGAGGACCATACACTTATGGCACATTCCACATAGTTGATATTTAGTATCCAGGATTAAGACCATAAGATAAAGGAGCAGAAGTCGGCAATTTGGCCTATCGAGTCTGCTCCGCCATTTCATCATGAGCTGATCTAATCTCCCCTTTAGTCCCATTCCCCCGCCTTCTCACCATAACCTTTGATGCCCTGACTACTCAGATACCTATCAATCTCTGCCTTAAATACACCCAATGACTTAGCCTCCACTGTCACCCATGGCAACAAATTCCATAGATTCACCACCCTCTGGCTAAAATAATTTTTTCGCATCTCTGTTCTGAATGGGCGCCCTGCAATCCTCAAGTCAGGTCCTCTCGTACTAGACTCCCCCACCATTGGAAAAAACTTTGCCACATCCACTCTGTCCATGCCTTTCAACATTTGAAATGTTTGGCTTGAGGTCCCCCCTTCATTCTTCTAAACTCCAAGGAGCGGTCAAACGTTCCTCATATGTTAACCTTTTATCTTTTGTAATGTATCGTGTTACACTTGTATCCCAGTATCATATAATTCTTTCAAACTAAGACAATTCTCATTTGTAGAAATCAATGTGATACCACTTTCAAAAATAGATTAACTAGCAAATCGTTTTTTGTAATTGAATACAAAAAAATGCTGTAAGAGTTAGCAGCATGTGTAGAGGAGGGAGAAAGTGCTCATTTTCTTTATCTTTACTACTTAGGAGGCCATTGGGCCTGCTCACAATAATCTTATTAGTTTTGTCCCTTCATTTAGTTCTCATAACACACAATGTCTGATGCGCCTATTAGCACTGCCCTAGACATGTGAGAGACTGTATATTACAGTGAAATAAGTGGAAATTTGGAATCTGGGAGGAAAATGTTTCTCATGGGGAAATATACGTGGTCACAGAGAGAATGTGGAAACTCTATGCAGCACGGGAGATCTCGATCGAAGACCAATCTCAAGTTTTCCTCCATCTCACGGCAATCCTTTCGCTGGATATTGCTGAATTCCCATAGATTATTATTGCACGGCATCTGGACACCTTCAAGTAAGACTGCAATGGTTGGAACTATTAAGTTGTGAGTAATAATCATGAGGATATCAAGTCACATATTTGTCAGTTTTATACAACATTATGCAATGACATAGAGAATTATTAATGTTCTTTTTGTTGCAGCAATCATTTTCAGTGAGCTTTATACTCTTAACTATTTTCCTTTATGGCTTGCAGAGTTACTGACCTGGTCTCCAATCACCAGCGGTACTGGTAATTTGTCTCAACACTTACACCAAAGATTGGATTGAGTCTCCTGCATCCTGCCACTAGGGGCTCTACTGAGCTCAATGTCATATTTGATTGTACGGGTCATCTTGTCCGCAGCTCCTCGTTTCTCCGCGAAGGTTTTGGAGCCGGTTCCGGGGGCTGTTGCTTCCAAGATGGCAGCAGCGGTGCGGTCTTCGGGTTTGCTGCGGCTCTTCACGAGGAAGCTCTGCCCGCTCAGGCATCCCGGTACTGGGCCATGGGGACGGACCGCAGCTTTGGTTTGGCATACTAAATGGGACTGTGGTCGGACTGGAGCAATGCACCGGTTTAAGTACACTGCGAGCCTGCGGACGCAGCAGCAGCGTGACACCGAGGGAGAGGAGCAAGAGCTGGAGCGGTCATCAGGAGTAGGGCCGGGTAAGTAAACACAAAGTACACTGTAGATGCTGGGGTCAAAGCAACACGTAGAACCAAACTGGAGGAACTCAGCAGGTCGGGCAGCATCCGTGGAAACGAGCAGTCAACGTCTCGGGCCGGGTAGGTAGCAAGGTGGGACTCGGGGACAAGTCTGAAGTACCCCATATATATAGTGTCTGTAATCAGATGTCTAGCGATGTTGAAATATGATCAAAAACTTATTAATAAATGAAGCACTGCAGCACTCATCACGTATTAACTGAAGTTTTCTATGTAGGTCAACTTCACTTAAGTCAATACATATTAGATTCAATGGACTATGGTTAGTTTTGGAGGAAAATTGTGATAAAGCATCTTAAGATGTAAACTAAGTACAGATTCGATTTGAAATGATGAAGATTATGTACTTTTAAAAAGTGTTGGAAATAGCAGCACTTGGAGGTGAGTGGGCAGGATTGGTTTGAGTATTTTAAAACGGTTAAGGGATCCTTGCCTTTATAACCCAAAATACGAGTTTGCGGGGTAAAAAAACGAAGTTGAGCCCAGTATGCTTTCAAACTGGGCAACAGTTTTGGGAAGGATGTCAAGGCCTTGGAGGGTATGGAGTGAAGGCTCATCTAGAATGCTAACAGTTTGGAAAAATAAAAGAAGCTATTATTTCTCTTTAAGGATATTTTAAAGGTGGCTAAATCTTGAGGGTTTCTGGTAGAGTAAGTAAAAAATATACTGACAAAGAATAAGTAACCGGCGAAAGCATTTAAGGTGGCTGCCAAACAATCTAGATGAGGAAGAATTTTAGTTTTAGCTTGACATGTGAGCAGTGTTTAATGAAGGAATATCATTGAAAACCTACTAGTTATTGAAAGGACTGGACATAAAGTGGATGTTTCCATTAGACTAGGATCCAAGGGTCCAACCTCAGAATTAAAAAAGTCCCTTTAAAACACAGATGAGGGTGTGACTTTTTTGCTACAGAAGACCAAGTCACGATGTGTATTTAAAGTAGGTATTGATTCGTTCTTGATTGGTAAAAAGGTTAAGTATTATATGGAGAAGACTAAATAATTGGATTAATAAAAGAAACAGGCTTGATTGAATAGCAGACAGACTCGATGGGCCAAATGGCCTAATTCTGCTCCTGTATCTTATGATCTTTTACAGAATTTGTAATACTGCCTAAAAGGGTGGAAAAAAGTGTTCTCCCAAATGAATTTCAAATGGGAATTGAATAAATGCTTGAAAACAAAAAGCATTTCCTAACTATGTTGTTAAGATAGGACAGACTGATTAATTTATAAACACTTCCTTTCGATGAGTTGGTGCAGATGTTCAGGACTGAATGAGCCATGAAGTGGTGACAATTAAGGAGAAGGCCACTTGGTTATTTGAAAGCAACTTTCACCTAATTCCACTTTCCAGTCCCTTTCTCTATCATGCTGCAAGATTTATTAACCAAAAACCACAATTGAATCTGCCCCGTCACCTTAGCAGGTCCCAATATTAAACACTTTTAATTTTTGCTCATTGCTTTTGAGAATGTTCATGTGCATTTCAAACTTAACCTTGGGTTCTTGACACCAACGATAATGGGGGACATTTCTCTATCACTGGTAAATTAGTAAATCAGATTATTGTCACATGTATTGAGTTATAGTGAAAAACCTGTCTTGCATACCATTCATACAGATCAATTCACTACAAAAGTGCATTGAAGTTGTACAAGGTGAAGTAATAGCAGTTCGGAATTAAGACTTACAGTTACAGAGAAAGTTCAGGACAGGCAAACAATAAGTGCAAAAAAGTGTCATAATAAGTTTGACTGTGAGGTCAAGATTCCATCTTGTACTAGAGAACTGTTCAATGATGACTAGCAACTGTCATCCAGTAGCACTCACATCTACAGTGATGAAATGCTTTGAGAGGCTGGTCATGGCCAGAATCAACACCTGTTTCAGGAAGAACCTGACCCACTGCAATTTGCCTACCATCAAAATAGGTCTACGGGGGATGCGATCTCATTGGCTCTCCATGCAGACTTTAATCACCTGGTCAATGCAAATACTTACGTCAGGATGCTGTTTATTGACTATAGCTCAGCATTTAACACCATTATGCCTACAGTCCTGATCGATAAGCTACAGAACCTCGGCCTCTACCTCCCTCTGCAAATGGATCTACAGCTTCCTAACCGGAAGACCACAATCTGTGCAGATTAGAAATAACATCTCCACCTTGTTAACAGTTAACGCTGGTGCAGCAGGGGGTGGGGGGGGGAGTGCTTAGCCCACTGCTCTACTCTCTGTACACCCACAGCTGTGTGGCTAGGCATAGCTCAAATACCATCCACACATTTGCTGATGATACAGCCATTGTTGGTAGAATCTCAGATGGAGACGAGAGGGGGGTACAGGAGTGAGACATGCCAACTAGTTGAGTGGTGTTGCAGCAACAACCTTGCACTCACCATCAGCAAAACCAAAGAGCTGATTGTGGACTGCAGAAAGGGTAAGACAAGGGAACACAAACCATTCCTCATAGAGGTATCAGAAGTGAAGAGAGTGAACATTTTCAAGTTCTTGGATGACGACATCTGAGGACTGAACCTAGATGCAGTATATCAATGTGGCTATAAAGACGATGAGACAGTGGGTATATTTCATTTGGAGTTTGAGGAGATTTAATTTGTCAACTAAAATACTCAAAAACCTCTACAAATGTACTGTGGAGAGAACTCTGACTGGCTGTATCACCGTGTGGAATGAGAGGGGCACTGCGCAAGATCAAAATAAGTTGCAGAAATTTTCAAAATTAGTCAGCTCCATCATGGATACAAGCCTCTGTAGCATCCAAGACATCTTCAAGAAGCAGAACCTTAGGAAGGCGACATCCATCGTTAAGGACCCCCATCACCCAGGATATGCCCTCTTCTGAATGTTACCATCAGGAAGGAGATACAGAAGGCTGAAGCCACACACTTAGTGACTCAGGAACAGCTTCTTCGATAGACCATGGATTTGCACCTTGGAAAGTTTCCAGGGTGCAAGCCTGGGTAAGGTTTTTTTTATGGAAGGCCAGCAGTTGCCCAGGCTGCAAGTCTCCCCTCTCCATGCCACAGATGTTGTCTATGAGCATTGAACCCATGAACACTACCTCACTACTTTTTTATTTCTGTTTTTTTTTTTGCACTGCTTATTTTTAACTTAACTATTTAATGTACATTTACTTACTGTAAACGTGTTGGCGCATGGCCAAGTGGTTAAGGCGTTCGTCTAGTGATCTGAAGGTCGCTAGTTTGAGCCTTGGCTGAGGCAGTGTGTGTGTCCTTGAGCAAGGCACTTAACCACACATTGCTCTGCGACGACACCAGTGCTAAGCTGTATGGGTCCTAATGCCCTTCCCTTGGACAACATCAGTGGTGTGGAGAGGGGAGACTTGCAGCTTGGGCATCTGCTGGTCTTCCATTAAAAATAACCTTGCCCAGGCTTATGCCCTGGAAACTTTCCAAGGCACAAATCCATGGTCTATCGAGACTAACGGAGGCCTACTACTACACTTTTGTAATTCAGATTTTTAAAATTTTGTCATGTATTTCAACTGTACTGCTGCCGTTAAAGTTAACAAATTTCACAACATATGCTGGTGATAATGAACCTGATTCTGAATAGTCTTGCAACAGCAGGATAGAAGCTGTCCTTGAGCTTGGTGGTACATGTTTACAGGCTTTTGTGTTTTCTTCCCAATGAGGAGAGTGGGTGAGGTCCTTGATTATAGAGGCAGTGAGAAGTGTAGTCTGAGACCATGAGGGAAGGGTGGTTTTTGTGCTATGCTGAGCTGTGTCCACGACTCTACAGTTCTTTGTGATCACAGGCAGAGCAGTTGTCATACCAAGCTAGGATGAATCTGGATAGGATGCTTTATGGTGCATTGATAAAAATTAGTGAGGGTCAAAGGGGACATGCCAAATTTCTTTAGACTCCTGAGGAAGTAAAGGTGCTGGTGATCCTTCTTGGCCATGGCATCAACCATGGTTGGATCAAGACAAGCTACTGTTAAAAATTTTCACTCTGAGGAACCTGAAGCCCTCAACTTCTTGACCTCAGCATTGTTGAAGTAAACAGGAGCATGTGCACTGCCTGCTTTCTTGAAGACGATGGCCAGCTCTTTTGCTTTGCTAACATTGAGAATAATCCCAATTTATCTCGTCCCTGAACCCAGAGGGTGCAATAAATATTTATCAAATAGGTACTAGAGTGTTGTTTCAAATTCTACACAGCAATTTTGAGAGGATACACCGACCTTGAAGGGTCTGCAATGAAGGCTTAGAGTTTGAGTGTTGAGACAAGAAAAGTTTGTTTTGTTGAAGAATGGCAAAATTGTGGTGCTTTCTGATTTATTTCCTTAAAGTGTGTTGACCAGAATTGAAATTAATACGAAAGTTTAGTTGGTACATTTTACAAATTTATCTTAGAGAATGCTGGAGGAATCATCAAGTTAGGCCGCATCTATGGAACTGAATAACCAGTCAGTGTTTTGGGCGGGAGACTATTTATCAGTTCCTCCAGCATTTTGTGTGTGTTGCTTTGGATTTTCAGCATCTACAGACATTCTTATGTTCAAGTTTATCATTAGCTTCCTCGCTTTTGGATTCTGTACTTAGAAAGCACTGAATTCTGAATGCTTTTTCAGCTGTTTTTTTGGAACCTGCCTTGATTCAAGATTGATATATTTTTACCCCTGGGCCTTTGTTCCTTGAACACCCTTTAGAAATTTTACCCTTCATGGTGAGATTAGGAGTAGCTTTATATGTCACATGTATGTCGAAACATTGAAACTACAGTGAGATACATTATTTTTGCGTCAACGACCAACATGATCTGAGGATTGTGTTGGGGCCAACCCACAAGTGCCACCATGCTTCCAGAACCAACATAGCATGCCCACACCTGACTAATCCTACCCATAATGGTACATCTTTGGAATGTGGGAGGAAACCCACATGGTCATGGGGAGCACATACAAACTCCTTACAGATAGTTGGCACCGTAAAAGTGTTGTGTTAACAGCTACACTTCTGTATCCCCGTTGCCTCCCGTTGATTTTTCTATCAATGTCTTACAGCGCTGCTGTGTTCAATTTTTTTCTGCCTAATCTAAGAGTTTTTCAATGTGTTCTTCATGTTTTTTATTATTCTCCAGTGTGAAAAAGACATTCACTATATCTAGATTCCATAACTCAGCCACGTTTATTGTATGGATTTTAACTTTGTGGTGTATTATCAAATTACAGTCAACAGTATTGACCTTATCAACTTTGTACCTACTGAAACAGAATTTAAATGGAATTTGTCTTTTGCAATTCTATGTTGATTTTTATTAACTAATCATTACACATTGAGCTCCTCTTTCTCAAACTGTAATGCCCCTTTCTCTCTGGACACATCTGCCTATGTTGCAACTCCCATTTCTAGACCTGCTAAGGTTGAGGCACTCAAAGGAAAGCTTTCAGGGACTTTGAGGTTTGAAGGTGAGAGGGATCAAGGGAGGGTGGGGGGGGAGAGGGCACGTGAGAATGAAGTAGTGGACTTCTGTGTCTGATCCTACCACTGTGTACGTGTATGTGTTCATGCTGAGAGTCATCTGTATGCATATCCACATGTGTGTGCAGGTTAATGTCCATGCAGAACCATCTGGTCTCCAGTGGGCTTAATTGCCTCCTTGTTCTACCTTCTGTGTGAGGTGGCCAGTAGTGAAAGCAATGCCATATTAAAAGAAATTGGCTCACAAGGGTACTTCCACTTCTCAGTATGAAATTTAGGAGTTATTGACAGGTTCCTCATTGGCAATTCTAACAGTGACAGAGTTGAATATCACTTTGCTGTCTTGGCCTTGAAACTCGGACATCTATGTCACCACCTTGTGTGAGATGTAACAGGCAGGAGATGATGAACTCAAAAGATCAAGCAGATGGATGCACTTTCTGTGAAAGCCAGAGCGGCCACCTTCATGGAGTGGACTTTTCAATCAAGAATGAACTAGTGGACGCTCAGCAACTCCCCAAGGATCAGCCTTTGTTATTGTATCCATTTTTTAGCCCATCCATAATCTCAATTTCTCTTTTACTGTAGCCAAGACAGTTTATTTTTTGGTGAAGGTGATTGAGAAATTCTCATCTCGTACCTCAGCTATGCTCCTGGTATCCTGAGCGAGTTTCCATTTTGCTCCTTAATAAGCATCAGCTTCTTTTGTTATTTGCAGTGTAGGAGGCTGTACTAGATATTTGGATTCTCTTATAGAAATTCCAGCCTACACTTGCACTGGCTTTTGCCTTGTTTCCTTTTTCACTTCTCAGTATTCTGTACTTATCCTACTCCTCATTTGTACTATCAACCAACATTTGATTTCATTCATTTTTCAGTTTGATCTCTCTGGATTTGATAGCCTTATGTCGAGTGGATCTGAATTATCATTTTTTATTATTTATGATGCTGCCTGCCAATCATTGTTTCTAATTTACCCAGGTTAGGTCCATTTGCTGCCTATCAAAATTGGCCCTCTAATTTAGTGCTTTTACTCCAGATTATTCTTATTCAGATTTTTCATTGTTAACTCAACCTGAGACTATTATTATATCCCAAAAGTTCTCCCACTGGTTGCTCTAAATGATACATTTTGTTGTATTTGTTCTGGGAAATGATGCCTCTTTCCATATAGGGAAGAGCACATTCTCTTGGACACGTTTCTGAAATCCCTTCTATTCCAGTTTCATTGTTGCTATCCTAGCCATATCTAACGATGTGGAAAGAGAAAGAATTGGCTAGTATTTCCATTACAATAAATACTGAATGATTCCATTTGACAAATGTATTTTTCATAGATGTAAAGTGAAGCTAAATTGAATTTCTAATTCACAAGTGACCTTGCAATTGCTCACTGTCTGTGGTCAGAGTATGCATTATAGCTTCTGGGTTAATAGTTCGTATCGCTGATGGTTATCATATGGTGAAGGGAGAAAGTTGACCTTTTCACCAACCCCTCCCTTCCTCCCCACTTTCTGCTTCCCATCCTCCAGGTTTTATTACTGTATTTGGACTTGCTGACTGGTGATATTTGTTGTTTAGATTTGCAGGCTCTACTACAAGAGTTTCCACAGCCAAAAGGCCTTCTGGCTCAGGTTATGCAGCGAGCTCTAAAAGTTTCTGATGTGAAGGATCACATTGTCTACAAATCATTCAAAGGACCTATTAAAGTAAGGCTTTCTTCCATCTATGTTCACAATACAGTTCTGGTTAAATAATATTTTCGTCTCTCCGGACAAGGCACTTCTCTGTGAAGGACCTTGGGAAGCTCCCTGATTTCACACTCCCTGCTCTGCATTCAGGCAATCTACAGGTAAGTTACTGCACATGTAATACATACAGTTGCAAGAAAAAAGTTTGTGAACCCTATGCAGTTACCTAGTTTTCTGCAGTAATTACTCATAAACTGTGGTCTGTCCTTCATCTAGGTCACAATAATAGACAAACACAATCTGCCTAAATTTATAACACACAAATATATTTCTTCTTGTCAACACTGAGTATGGCATTTAAACAATCACAGTCTAGGTTCAAAAGAGTATGTGACCCTCTGGGGTAATGCCTCCTACAAAAGCTATTTGGAGTCAGGTGTTCCAATCAATGAGATGAGATTGGAGGTGTGGGTTGTTGAGGTGCCCTACTCTATAAAAAAGACACACAAAGGCAGAGACTGTTCTTCTCAAGAACGATTGTTTGTGCGCCATGCCCCAATCAAAACAACTTTCAGTGGACATTAAAAGAAGAATTGTAGAAACGCATGAAGCTAGAATAGGCTACAAAAGCATTTCTAAACACTTGAGTGTTTATCAGTCCGTAGCAAGTGTTACGTATTCAGGCAACAATAATTATAGATGAGTTAGATGAAGGGTTTTATAACAAATAACACGTTTATTAAACACTGATAACAAACCCCCTTCAAATGTAAACAAACCCAAACAATGATCCGAGCTCAGCTGCTCAAACAGTCCTTAATAGCGTTGCAGTCCCAAACAGTCTTTAAAGCAGTATTGAAACGAACTCAGTTCGTTAAAGCGATATGCCGAAAGAAAACAGTATTTTAAAACGATATGCCGACAGTTCAAAAGCCTCACGGTACTTTTAAAAGGAGAGACTTTTTTAAAGCGATGTAAATTCTCTTCCACGTCGATGTCCTTCGATTCCCAGCGTTGAACTCCCACGTCGAATTTTATTAAATATAACAGCTTAAAGTGACTGACCTTCCTTCCACAATATTCTCAATCTCCCGCTTTTTCCAGCGGAGACTATCATGAGAATAGTAAACGAAATCCTTCCGAATGAGGATCACACAAGGTCGAAGTCAATCCATCGAAAATCGATTTTTCTCGATCTCCATTTTCCAAACTTCACTCTCCCTTAGCAAAGAAACCGTTGGCTCTGACCTTTTAAACTTTAGGCATTATATAAAACTTCATTTTTAACTAAACTGCGTCATCACATTAAATCACACAGTGATATGAAGTCATCTTGGCAAATCCAGCCACGAACTGCCCCACCTGACAGGGTGGGTCTCCCTTTTATACCCTGTAGAAAAAACCTGTCACATGACCTCTACTGGCGGGAAAATGACATCACTCCACCATTACCTCATGTCCAGTATAACTTCAACCCCAGTCACGTGACAAGGGTACCACTGTCACGTGTCACGGGTACGTAACACAAAAGAAACCATTTACAAATGGAAGAAATTCGGTACCTTTGCTACTCTCCCTAGGAGTGGGCATCCTGCAAAGATCACACCAAGAGTACAACATGCAATGCTGAGGAGGTGAAAGAGGAGTCTGAATAAACTAAATTGTTTTTGAGGATCTCTTAACTCAGCTGGAGATTAAGTGTTTATGTGGGCTTCTAGAAATATTTGATAAGGTATGCAGAAGGAAGTGTTAATAAAACTGAGTGAGTGGAATGGAGAGGCAGGCTTTTTAAAAAAAAATAATTTTTATTTTTCAAAACATTTTACAAAATTAAAAACCCCAAATCCCAATGAGGAGCATTAATACAGTGAAAGATTAAGCATACAATAACAATATGCTACAAGGGAAGAGAAATTAACAAAAAAGCACCTAAATTAAAGACAAGTGAGCTTAGTGTCCTCCCCTAGCCCCACAACACAAGAAAAAAACAACAACAACTCCAGACCAACCAACACACAATATAAAGCGTACAAGTCCGGACAGTCAAACTCCCAGACTGTGAATACACTTAGCAACAGAGGATAATAATGCCTACTACCAGAAAAAAAAGGGAGTTGAAAGCAAGGGACCGAAAAGAAGAGAGAAAAAAAAAGAAAAAAAAAACCCTAGTCAAGAGGAAGGTTATGAAAGTACACGATAAAAGGTCCCCAGACCTTATGGAACTTTAGATCCGAATTAAGAACTGAATAATGAATTTTTTCGAGGTCCAAGCAGGCCATAATGTCGAGAGGCAGGCTTTTAACAGCTAATTGGTAGTAGGATGTATCAGATTGAATTAGTTTACTGATGCCACACGTACTGGGGTGCAGTAAAGAACTTGTTTGGCATGCCATCCTTGATAGATCATTGATAGGTGCATTGAGGGAAAACTAAGCCAATGCAGAATCAAGTGCTACATTACAGAGGGTGCGATGCAGGCAGACAATAAAGTGCAAGGTTTCTGAAAACCTGCAGAAATCTTTAGAACTCGCTAAAGTCTCTGTTCATTTGTCTACTATAAGAAAAACACTGAACAAGAATGGTGTTCATTGAAAGACACAATGGAGAAAACCATTACTCTCCAAAGAAAATATTGCTGCACGTCTCAATTTTGCTAAAGACCACCTGGTTGTTCCATGGTGCTTCTGGGACAATGTTCTGTGGACAGATGAGACAGAAGTTGAACTTTTTGGCAGAAATGCACATTGCTATGTTTGGAGGAAAAAGGGCACTGCACACCAACACCAAAACCTCATCACAGCTGTGAAGCACAGTGGAAGAAGCATCATGGTTAGGGATTACTTTGCTGCTTCAGGGCCTGGACAGTTTGCAATCATCGAGGGAACAATGAATTCAAAATTGGATCAAGATATTTTATAGGAGAATGTCAGTGTGACAGTCTGTCACCTGAAGCTTAATAGAAGTTAGGTGATGCAACAAGTCTGATCCAAAGCACAAGAGTAAATTAACAGAATGGTTGAAAAAGAAGAAAATTTGTGTTTTGGAATGGCCAAGTCAGAGTCAATTGACCCAATGTTGGCCTGAAAAGGGCTGTTCATATAAGGTATCCCAGAAATATTGATGAATTGAAGTGGTTTGGTATGGAGAAATGGTCTAAAATTCCTCTTTGCCGTTGTACAAATCTGATCAGTAGCTACAAGGGAATGTTTGGCGGAGGTTATGCCTGCTAAAGGAGGTCCTACCAGTCATTAAATACAAGGGTTCATACACTTCTTCTAGCCTAGACTGGAATGATTAAACAACGTGTTCAATAAAGACATGAAAAGTACAGTTCTTTGTGTGTTATTAGTTAAGGCAGATTGAGTTTGTCTATTATTGTGACAGATGAAGATCAGACATTTTATGAGTAATTAATGCAGAAAACCAGAAAATTGCAAAGGGTTCACAAACTTTTTCTTTCAACTGTAAGTAATGTATTAAAGCAGAATACCAATAACTGCCAGTTACTTATCTCCATTGCTGGAGACTTTTACTGACAATGTTCCACGGTTGATGACATGAGACTTACCCCATATGACTCTTTTGGCTTGCACGTGAAGAACAGTCATTTGGGGTGCTTCTCATGTCATCAACCATGGAACATTGCCAGTGAAAGTCTCCAACCATGGAGATAAATAATTGAATGATGCCATTACCATCACTCCAGCATCATTTTCCAGTGGTCTGATATCCACTCTCGCCTCTCTTTTACATTTTATGTATCTGAAGAAACTTTTGGTATCCTTGTTAATATTATTGGCTCGCTTACTTTCGTATTCCATCTTTACCTTCTTAATGACCTTTTGTTTTTAAAAGCTCCCCACCCTCTAAGTTCCCAAACACGAGGAAATCTGCAGATGCTGGAAATTCAGACAACACACACAAGATGCTGGTGGAACACAGCAGGCCAGGCAGCATCTATAAGGAGAAGCACTGTCCTGAAACATCGACAGTGCTTCTCCTTATAGATACAGCCTGGCCTGTTGTGTTCCACCAGCATTTTGTGTGTGTTCTCTAAATTCCCACTTGCTTTGCTCTGTTATATGCCCTCTCTTTGCCTTTTATGTTGGCTTCGACTTCTCTTGTTAGGCATGACTGTGTCATCTTGCCTTTAGATCACCACTTCCTCCTTGGGATGTACAGTGGCATGCAAAAGTTTGGGCACGCCTGGCCAAAATTCCTGTTACTGTGAATAGTTAAAGTGAGTAGAAGATGAACTGAACTCCAAAAGTCATAAAATTAAAGATGAAACATTCTTTCCAACATTTTAAGCAAGATTAGTGTATTATTTTTGTTCTGTACAATTTTAGAGTGAGGAAAAAAAGGAAAGGAGCACCATTCAAAAGTTTGGGCACCCCAAGAGATTTGAGCTCTCAGATAACTTTAACCAAGGTCTCAGACCTTAATCAGCTTGTTAGAGCTATGGCTTGTTCATGGTCATTGTTAGAAAAGGCCAGGTGATGCAAATTTCAAAGCTTTATAAATACCCTGACTCCTCAAACCTTGTCCCAACAATCAGCAGCCATGGGCTTCTCTAAGCAGCTGCCTAGCACTCTGAAAATTAAAATAAATGATGCCCACAAAGCAGGAGAAGGCTGTAAGAACATAGCAAAGTGTTTTCAGGTAGCCGTTTCCTCAGTTCGTAATGTAATTAAGAAAAGGCAGTTAACAGGAATGGTGGAGGTCAAGTTGAGGTCTGGAAGACCAAGAAAACTTCCCAAGAGAACTGCTCGTAGGATTGTTAGAAAGGCAAATCAAAACCCCTGTTTGACTGCCAAAGAACTTTAGGAAAATTTAGCAGGCTCTTGAGTGGTGGTGCACTGTTCTACTGTGCAGTGACACCTGCACAAATATGACCTTCATGGAAGAGTTATCAGAAGAAAACCTTTCCTGCATTCTCACCACAAAATTCAGTGTCAGAAGTTTGCAAAGGAACATCTAAACAAGCCTGATGCATTTTGGAATCAAGTCCTGTGGACTGATGAAGTTAAAATAAAACTTTTTGGCTGTAATGAGCAAAGGTATGTTTGGAGAAATAAGGGTGCAGAATTTCATGAAAAGAACACCTCTCCAACTGTTAAACACGTGGGTGGATCGATCATGCTTTGGGCTTGTGTTGCAGCCAGTGGCACGGGGAACATTTCACTGGTAGAGGGAAGAATGAATTCAATTAAAAATCAGGAAATTCTGGAAGCAAACATCACACCATCTGTAAAAAAAAAGCGCTGAAGATGAAAAGAGGATGGCTTCTACAACAGGATAATGATCCTAAACACACCTGAAAATCCACAATGGACTACCTCAAGAGGCGCAAGCTGAAGGTTTTGCCATGGCCCTCATAGTCCCCCGACCTAAACATCATCGAAAATCTGTGGATGGACCTCAAAAGAGCAGTGCATGCAAGACGGCCCAAGAATCTCACAGAACTAGAAGCCTTTTGCAAGGAAGCATGGGTGAAAATCCCCCAAACAACAATTGAAAGATTCTTTGCTGGCTACAGAAAGCATTTACAAGCTGTGATACTTGCCAAAGGGGGTGTTACTAAGTACTGACCATGCAGGGTGCCCAAACTTTTGCTTCGGGCCCTTTTCCTTTTTTGTTATTTTGAAATTGTAAAAGATGGAAATAAAAAAGTAATCTTGCCTAAAATATTAAAGAAATGTGTCATCTTTAACTTTATGCCTTTTGGAAATCAGGTCATCTTTTACTCACTTAGCTATTCACAGTAACAGAAATTTTGACCGGGGTGCCCAAATTTTTGCATGCCACTGTATATATCCTGTGCCTTCCGAACTGCTCCCAGAAATTCTAGCCAGTGCTATTCTGTCGTCATCCCTGCCAATGTCCTTATGCCATCAGTTTAAGTTAGCTCCTCTGTCATGCCTCTATAATTCCCTTTTCTCCGCTGTAATACTGATGCATCTGACTTTAGCATCATCTTCTCAAATGGCAAGGTGAATTCTATCATATTATAATCACTGCCCCTAAGGGTTCCTTTACCTTCAGCTCTAATCAATTCCAGTTCATTGCACAACGCCCAATCCAGAATAGCTGATCCCCTGGTGGGCTCAACCAGGAGCAGCTCTAAAAAGCCATGTTGTAGGTGTAATGACCTGATCCATATTTTTCACTGTTATGCTGTTCTGTATTTCATTTTGTGCTTTTTTGTGTGAGCTGCTTTTTTCCTGCATACATTTGGGTTATTGGTGAAGATGAGAGAGGAGAATTGTGTGCCATCCAATTAGGATGGTCGGATTAAGAGAGGGTTTCTCTGGTGAGGGATACAAAGGTTGGGCTTGGGGTTTTGTGAGAGAGAAGATGCCAGAGAGAAGAGGTCATAAGATTTGACCTGGAGCGGGGTGATTGATGGAGGATCAGCAACGGGGAAACTGTGAGCTCCAACTTGTGCACATTAGACTGTTTCATTAAAATGGGCCCTTTTCTTTTTTTGTTCTTTCTTTACTAACCCTTTAGTCAAATTAAGAATTATAAAACTAAATCTTTTAATTGTATACAGTGTGCTGTCTGTTACTTCATGACACTGATTTGTAACAGGGTAACAAATTACACAGCATCCACACAAACAGGGTTTTGGGGTGGGCTCGTGCCTCAACCTCACACGTTTGATAGGGCCGGAGATTGTTTGCCCTAGACTTACACAGCTGAAGAAACTAGTGTTTAATTGTGTGGGTATCGTCCGGGATTGATTTAGTTGGATGCCATGTGATTGTCCTGAGCATTCATCCAGTGGGTTGTGTGTTTAAGTTTGTGCTGATCTATTGTCTGGTAAAACAATCATGATACATAGTTATGGATGCTGCAGGGGTTGAGTGGTGATGCGAATCCACGGGGTTACTAGTAACGAATGCATGTGTGTTGAGTGGGCTGTCCATACTTTCCGGGAGGAGGAGACTGTAGGAGAACGGAACGAATCGCAAGTTGAGTCTCCTGTAGCTGGGGGCGGAGACTTCAAGGACAGATTGCTCTCATTTCTGAGTGAAGGGAAAGAGTGGTCTGATTTGGAATATCTAATGAGTTCTCCAGTGAAGGGTGGGACTTCTGAGTTGGTATCAGCCCTTACCTTCCTGGAGAATAAGTGGCCCAGTGCCCAGACAGAGGGTCCTATCTATCAAAAGTTGAGAATGTTCTCTGGGGTGAAGCCCACTTTTAAGGGGGAAGAGGAGTATGACACTTGGGCGGAGCAGACCTCTCAGTTGTTAGATGAGTGGCAGTGCTCTGATGGCGTAAAAAGACAGTGAATAGTTGAGAGTTTGAGGCTGGGCTGCTGACACAGTGAGAGCCATAAAGACCCAGAACCCCATTGCCACCTCTGCAGCCTACGTGCAAGTGCTCGAAAAGGTGTTTATGCAATGAGAAGCCCAGAGGAGCTCATGACAGTATTTCAGAATGTGTCAGAAGAAGGGGACAAGCTTTTTGCTTACATTTTTCGGCTAGTGAGGCAGCTAAATTGCTTGTGGCATAGAGGGGTCATTCAGACAACTGAGGTGGATCAGTTAAGAACAGACCAAATAGCAAAAGATACCCAGTCCCAAGACCTGATCGCGTGGGGTCTACAACTGTCTCGTTTTTGAGTTGATCAGAGAAGTATGAGAGGAGGAGAATGTGTCAGTGGCGCGGGGGGGCCTTGGTCAGGAGGGTACAGATCTTGGTAGTAGCCCCCTAGATTGAAGTGACCATGGATAGCCCACACCAAGGAGTGGTAAAGGACAGTTGAGAACTGAGATGTCCGGTTGTTATCAGCAGGTTTGGCCTCCCCCCCCCCCCCCCCCCCCCCCCCATACGATGGAGCTGATGGGGAGACAGGCCCCCTAAGGGGATGGAGTATGCAAAATGGCTACTAGCGGCTAGGGTCCCGTGAGATGGGGAGCAGCCGGTATTGTCTGTTACAACTGTGGTGAAGAGGGACTCTTCAGGTGGGAGTATGAACGACGGGAAACCCCTCGGACAGTGAGCCCTCGGGTATCTATGCAGAGATGGCCATAGCACTGTGTTCCCCCATTGCTACATAGGCCAGCCTATCGGGGGGTGGGGGGGGGTCTCCTGATTCCTTGAGACCTCCTTACTCCATCATCTATTTCTTTAGTTTCAGACACTGCTTGGGATACTTCTGACCCATATAGCGAGACCTCTCCCGGTCTACCACTCGTGCCCTCCTGCAACTCGGATCCCGCTGCCACTTCTGCTGAGCTCCGCTTCGTCCTCTTCACGGTCCCACTGAAACCCAGCCTGTCCACAGATAGTCCCCCCCGATTTCACCTGTCTTGGTGTGGGAAAGGTTGGGTATCCCTTCCCCAATCAGTGGGGAGTTAGCAAAAGGCAGCATTTACCACACCCCCATTTCCTCTTCCTCCAAGTCCGTATCCCATTCAGGGGCGGGGACCGGTCTTATCTTTGCTGCTGCTAGTCCTTCAGTCTCTCTGTATCACTGCAGAGTCCTCTTACTAGCTGTAGGCTCCAGGTCAGGGTCTGGGTCAACTTGCACCCCTTGTCCCAGAAGTAGAAGGTGGTTCTGATGGAGAACCTTGACTGGCCCATTCCCATCCTCTGGTTTCACCCAGAAAACTGGTACGTTTGGCATCTGACTCTCCACTAGATAGGGTGTAGCCACCCAAAGTCAGCCAACTTATGCTTCCCAGGTAGTCCCAAGTTCCTTATGACTCGACCTCCCAACATGATTTGGGAGAATCTAACCTTTTGATCATACCTCCTCTTATTTCCTTGATTCTTCTTGGCAGTTGTGACCTCAGCTAATTCATAAGCCTTTTTCAGCTCCCTTCTCATATCAGTCACATACTTCAAATAAGTCTTCGGTGGTAGATCTTCCTCACCCGTCCCAAAATAAAAGTTGATAAACAACCTCGCCCAGCACCCAAACATCAGGTAATATGGCGAGTACCCGGTAGCTTCTTTTCATGTACAGTTGTAGCAGTGGCCTAGATATCCAATACGTTGACTCCACTTAATCTTTTTGCTGATCTCCAAGGTACCGAGCATGTCTAGCAAGGTCTGGTTAAACCTCTCGGGCTGGAGATCACCTTGCAGGTGATAAGTGTAGTCTTCGAATTCTCGACTTCAAGCATACTCAGTAACCCATGTATGACCCTACTCTTGAAATCCCCTCCCTGATCACTATGTATCCATGTGGAGAGGCTATAATAAATGAAATACGTCTCCCATAACACTTCGGCCACCATCATGTCCTCTGATCCTCGGTAGGGAAAGATTGCACATATCTGGTGTAGTGATCCATAGCGACCAAGACATTCGCTATGTTACCGGCTTTTGCCTCTATTGACAGGAAATCCATACACGCCAGGTCAAGGGGCCCTGCACTCTGTAAGTGGGACAATGGAGCGGCCCTCGTAGGCAGCACCTTTCTCTGTATTCATTGAATGCACGACTTGCAGTACTCTTTAACCTCCGGCTTCATTCGGGGCCAGTAGAACTGATGTCCGAGTAATCCATAAATCTTTTCAACCCCCAAATGGTCAGAATCATCATAAAGTGACTTCAACATAATCCTCTGATACTTCTCAGGCAGAACCAGCTGGGAACACAGAAGCTGGTCTGAGGTGACGTGACCCGGTACAGGATTCGGTGCTGCCATTCCAATCTGGGCCATTCTCTCAGTAATTGATACACCACAGCATGTTTTGTCCTCTCCATTTGAACCATGTCTCCCTTTTCCATCACTGATGAAATGGTACGGATGCCTGTGTCATTTTGCTGAGCAGCTGCCACTTCCCTAGGACTCAATTCTGGCAACTGATTTCTCTTCAGAGCAGTCAGATTACAGTGCGCTTGTGAAATTGCGCCATCAGAAGCTCCCAATTGACCTACTGCTCGATGCTGTCCTTGCCTTCCCTCTGCCTTCACCACGATGGAAAACTGGCTCATGGCTTTCATTCCTGGAGCAGGAACGCTCTCCCACTCTTCATCCCTGTCCAGCCCTTCATGCGCACGTTGGGACAAAGCATCAGCATCGATGTCCTTACTTCCCGGCTGGTACTTCAGGCTGAAATCATAGGCAGACAATGCTGCCAACCACCGATGGCCTGTGGCATCCAATTTTGCCAAGTTCAGGATATAAGTTAGGGGATTGTTGTCTGCCTCACCACAAACTTGGCACCTTAGAAGTAGTCACTCAACTTATCCACCACCGCCCATTTCAATGCCAGGAACTCCAACTTCTGCATGGGTTAGATTTTCTCAGAGGGTGACAGACTCCGGCTGACAAACAACAGGTCTCAGCCCTGTGTCCTGATACAGGACACCCCCCAAGCGCTCTCTGCTGGCATCTGTGTGCAATACATACGACAATTGAGAGTCTGCAAAAGCCAGCACAGGTGCTTGTGTCAGAGCTCCTTCAGCGACTGAAAGGCCTCTTTACATTTCGCATCCCATCTCGCTCTAAAAGGCTCCAAAGGGCTAAGATTATCTTTACCCTCCTCTCCGTTTGTCCTCCTCCCTTTTTTCCCTAAGGGAGGGTAACCACACAGAAGCTGATTTAAAGGGTGACTCACTTTTGCATAGCCCTTCACAAACCTCTGATAGTAGCCCCAGAACCCAAGGAACGAGCGCAAAGCACTCACAGTCTGGGGCTTTGGCCATATGGTCACCGCATCTAGCTTAGACGGATCTGTAGCTACTCCATCCCGTGAGACTCTGTACCCAACATAGTTGACAGACATCTTGCAGAACTGGCACTTGTCCAGGGAAAGTTTTAACCTGTCAGCTTTCAGGCAGCCCAGCACCTTTAGTAGCCTTGCTTCATGTTCCTCCAAGATGGACCCAAACACAATGAGGTCATCCAGATACACCAGTATCGCAAACAGGTTCATATCCCCCACAGTTTTCTCTATGACATGCTGGAAAGTTGCAGGGGCTCCCGATATGCCCTGGGGCATCCTATCAAACTGGAAGAATCCTAGTGGACATACATCGGTAAATGCCGTCTTCTCTTTGTCAGCCTCATTCATGGGGATCTGGTAATATCCACTCCTCAAGTCCAGCACTCTGAACCACTTAACACTACTCAGACAGGCCAGCACGTCTTCGATCCTCGGAACCATATACTGGTCGGGAACAGTATGCATGTTCAGAGTCCTATAGTCCACACACATTCTTCTTCCTGGTCACGACAATTAGGGACGCATCGGGGCTTCTGGACTCAGTGATGAAACAAGCTTCCTTTAGCTTTCTACCTAGCTCCCTAAAATCTCTGACAAGTATTAAAAGAATTTTAGTATAAGGCAGATAAATTATCTATGGAATTAAACTTAAGGTACTTAAATTATTGAATTAAAATGAAAAAAAAAACTTTATTTCAGACATGTTAGCCATTAAACTACTGGGTTGTCAATAACCAGATCCTTCATCTAGACAGTCCAGATGACTTAAAATGTTGACTACCCATTTCCCCCTATAGGTACTACCTGGCCTGCTGAGTTTGTTCAGCTTTTTGAGTGTTTCTCCAGATTTCAGCATTTGCCCAAATTGTCTCGGGTGCCCAAATTGTCAGAAAAACTTACCTATTTGACAAGCGTCCTTGGAAGGAAATATGCTGACCTTAGCTAGTCAGACCATTGTGTGTACTCCAGATATAATGGTATGATTGACTCTTCAGTTGAGAGACAATTTGGAATTGAAAAAACATGCCAATCATATCTGCATGCCCACATCACTTTTTCACTGGCAGGACAGACCCAGTAGAGGAGATGGCAGAGTGGTATACAGGCAGGAGTAGATTGATATAGTGTATTGTTGAGCCAGTCGTTATCAAGTTCTTACATATTGTAGTTTGGCCTCCCTCCTTTGAATAAGGACAGGGCCTGTGTTTGTTCTTAACACTGTTGACCTGGTCCTATTTTATAATATTTTGCTAGGAAGTAGTTGTCATCTTTTGTAAGCTAAATGATACGGTTTTTTTTTATTAAGTGTATGGCTTTCTCTTTCTTTACAAAGAAAACTCTCCTATATATATATTGGCCAAGAAAACTGGTGGTAGAGGGTTTCGGTACTAAGAAGATCGATGCAGAGAAACATGCCGCAGCAGTGGCTTGTGGAATATTCAAGGTAAGATTGAATTGTTTATCGAATGCAATTAATTCACAGTTAGGGCTGAGAGACGTAATATATCAGTATGTTTTCCTGGGACCTGAGGGTATCTCAGCTGACAAGCCTCAGGAGTTTCCTTGTGAGTTAAAATGAGATGTTTTGATGCAGCTTCTGAGAACTTGCTGCAATTTTATCTCTATGATGGTGAGAACTGAGTGCAATATGGCCCTTTATTAAAGGGTAAGAGCACTGTGATTTTTCTGTTTGTTTATAGCTTTAACAATAAAAAGGCAAAAGTCTATGCCTTAAACATTCTTACATTCATTTGTTGAGCTTTTCTCTGGTGTTATCTGTGCTTTTTTCACTTGTGGTTGACCTTTGCTCATCAGCCTTACCAGTGCCAAAAAGCTGTTCTCAAGCAAGGAAGCACTGGTAATGTGGACGGAATAAATCTGGTGTCCTAAGATATTCCACTCTTACCAGTTCACCACTGTCTGATCTGGAGAGAGGTTGACAATGTTTTTCAGACTGTATACTTGTTGGTTGTGTTTGACAGCAATGGGGTCTTCTTGGGCCGAAAAACCAGCTCTTTCAAGCTCAGGAGTACCAGCAATTGGCTGCAAAGTTTGCTGATGGGCAACCACGGATGAGTCTGGTGGAGGAAAATGAAGAAATGGATGAGTTGGTGGAAGAAGAGATAATGGACTGTACAGATTTCCTTTCTATTACGGATAAAGCATCTTTGGACAAGCCTTTTCCAAGGTAATAAAGATGCTTCTTTTTATCTGTTTTTGTATTAAAGTGGTTATCTTGCTAAAGAGCCTCTAGCAAGATTGTGATTGATGTTTTAAAACTGATATGGTTGATCAATTTATAGTAGGTTCTCTGATTCCATGCTCCTCAACGGAATTTGCTGCCTTATTTAGATGCTTATCTTCCAGTAGTTGAATTAGTCAGGAGGAAGAATCCACAAAGGTGACAATTGATATTAACAATAACCTTGACTTATCCAGCTGCTGAAGTTACTCAGAGGAATGGAAGTCATCTTTATCAGAATTGGTTCATTGGTAGTGACCTTTCCTTTGAGTTGGACTGTGATGAATTCTGTAGACATGAGGATATAACCTAGACTGAAAAGGTACAAGGATAAGTAAACTCGTATATTAGTTGATATATATAGGTAAAATTACCACAGAAGTGATAGGCAATGACCTCTATTGAGAGGAATCTAATAACTCAGCCTTGAGATTCAATAGGATTTGCAGTGCTGAGTCCTACACTATCAACATCCTGTGGGGGGGAGGGGATCACTATTGACCAAGAACTCAACTGGAACAACCACATAAATAGTGCGGATAGAAGTGTAAATTGAAGGCTGGGTGGCCTGCAGTGAGTTACTCAGTTCCTTGCATCCCAAAGCTTCACCACTGCTTGCAAGGTACAAGTCACGAGTGTTATTGAGAACTGACAACTTGTCTGGATGAGTGTAGATCCATATCATTGGGACAAAATGTGTGTCTTGCTTAGCACCCCATCAACCACACTAAATATTTTATCCACACTGACATACAATGGCTGCAGTGTGTGCCACCTGTAAAATGTCCTGCAATTACTTTCCTCGTTTTTTCCAACTGTACTCCTGTTCCCTATCATCAAGAACAACAACTTTCAAGGCAAGACCATCACCTGTAGGTTCCTGCCAAAGAAGCATGCCATCCTAACTAGAAAGTATGTTGGCATTTTTCATTGTTGCTGGATCTAAATCCAGCAGCACACTATTTAAACTATGATACTATTTGTCATGTACCCTGTGACCGGGTTACTGAACCAGCAGAAATGGAAATCACGTTGGAGTCTGGTATTACTATGACTAATAGTGTTTATTAGTAAACTAAGTAATACAGTATTATAAAATGCAAATATATGAAACAGGTTAGCAATGATATATACAGAAGTGTGGAAATAGGAATCAAAACCAAGCTCTTTCAAAGTCTAGGGGCAAATGGATAGTCTTTCGATGGTGAAGAGTTCAGTTCAGTTTAGGTCGAGGTAGTTCTGGTGTAACGTTGGAAAGAGAGAGAGCGAGGGGTGATGCCGTTGCTGTCGAACCTTCCGTTATCTTCCTGTCCTGTTATGGTCACTGACTGTGACCCCGTACGACCGTTCTTCAGTGGTAGACCTGTCACCCAGGCAAGGGTGGACACACCAACAAGTCCCCACCGGTTGCACCTTCACACACTGTGAGCCACTGATTGATTCCCCCGAATCGATCCTCCAAACCCCCACCTTCACGTCAGTGCACAACGCTCTTTCAGTGTCCCATGGTGTGTCTGTCTGTGTCTTTTGTTACGAACCCCGTAACTGGGCGACTTACCAGCAAAGATAGAGACGTCCGTTGAAGTCTGATGATACTTTTTTTAACAGTATTTATTAGTAAAAATACACAAAAATAATATCAATGC
Organism: Hemitrygon akajei; assembly: GCF_048418815.1. Lineage (NCBI taxonomy): Eukaryota > Metazoa > Chordata > Chondrichthyes > Myliobatiformes > Dasyatidae > Hemitrygon > Hemitrygon akajei. Next base: position 108,537,233 of record NC_133124.1, on the reverse strand, counting down.
AAATATACAGATAATATACGTCGTCAATACTAAATCTAAAAGTGCGGGTATAATAATAATCAATAAGAAATAAGCTCTATCGTTGTCTAGGGGATAATGTATTGTCCGATGGAAATATAAAGTTCACTCAGTTCATGCAGGCTGCAGCCGTTGGGGACCGCTATGTTGCAATTGTTGGAGAGAGAGAGAGAGAGGGATTAGGAGAAAAACTTGCTGGCTTTCCTTTATGATTTCGATCCGTCAGGTGTCTCGTTGTCGTGGCCGTTCAAGTGTGACCTCTCCTTTAGCTAAACCGTTCTTCCGTGGTGAGCTCGCCACCCAGGCAAGGGAGGACGCACACGAGCCCCCACCGGCTTTCACTATAAAGCGCTGTCACAGGATTTCTAGCATTTCTCCTGGTGCGTCTAAAGGGGTTGTTCCCCAGACCCTCTTTTATCCTTACTCACGGGGTCTCAGATGTCAATCAGGTTGGGATGAAGCAATCCCTCAATCAGACCACTCTGGTTGTCCCCTGAGGGGTTTCAATGAATAGTACAGTACTCAATACACAATTCCTTCTCCCAAGAGACAACAGCAGTAGTCAGTGGTTCCGTTCCGCAGATGTCAGGACACATTCCACCTGGTTGTGTATTCTGCGTCTCTCTCCCTCATGATGTGTATCTCGCTCATTTCCTGGGTCTCAGACCTGAAATAATAGCGATCTTGCGATTCTCAAAATGGAGGGGGCGACTTTGTACCCTTCGGCCCCTCAGAGTTGCTTCACCGTAACACTTTGCAGACCTGCCTTTTATCTCACTTGCTGGACACCGGCTGTCCATCAAACTGGCTCTGCCTTGCTGTCTCTGCAAGAATCTTACAAGCAGGCAAAAGTGTCCTTGGAGCAAAGGTAAACAATCAGCCAAGGAGCCATAATATTAAATTCTCATTCTTTTTCTCTCTCTCTCTCTCTCTCCCTCCCTCTCCCTCTCCCTCTCCCCCTCCCTCTCCCCCTCCCCCTCCCTCTCCCCCTCCCTCTCCCTCTCCCCCTCCCTCTCCCTCTCCCCCTCCCTCTCCCCCTCCCCCTCCCTCTCCCTCTCCCTCTCCCTCTCCCCCTCCCCCTCCCCCTCCCCCTCCCCCTCCCCCTCTCTCCCTCTCCCTCCCTCCCTCTCCCTCCCTCCCTCTCTCCCTCTTTCTCTCTTCCCCCCCCTCTCTTTCTCCCCCTCTCTCTCTCCTGCACGGGATGCCTCCCTCCTCTGTCTTTCATTAGCAGCATAGTTCACGGGGTGGGGGGGTCGACTCTGGACCCCATCTCAGCTTGATTTGCTCATCACATAGCACTGCTGGCAAATACCTTAACTAGAAGGACAGTGGTGGTTCAAGCACTGAGCTCAACAACATCTTTTTGAGGGAAGTTGTGGGTAAGCAACAGTTGTTGGTCTTGCTACATGATAAAGAATGAATTAAAAGAAAAACAGCCAAATACAATGATAGATGTAAGATGGTGCTTTTATTTCAGTCCTTTCTTGACTTTAGTACATTGCAGTTATTTTAAAGAATGTAGTAACTTGAAGTGCAGGGAACATCAATTAATACATTTAGTGACAGCAGTGGAATGACCGGCCACAAGAAGGTGCATTCCTTCTTTTTGCGCAAGAGGACTGGCCTTCAGTCTCGGGTAGTAAGCTGGGGGCAAAAGAGGAAGAGGATGCATCATCAGAGGCATCGGAACAGGAGGAACCCAAGACCAGCATCAGAAGAGGTGACCCTTCCCTCAAAAACTCCAGCTTCTGACCCAGACCTGGTTACATTATTCAAAGACTTTCCTTCTGCCAAGGGAGGCGGGACGAGGCCCTGCAAGTGGGGCTTCGAGGTCTGTGGAACTCCATTCAAGCCAGTCATTTAGAGCTAGCTGAGGAGCTACCCTTCTCAACTTAGTTCACAAGTAATTACCACAATTAGGGTCTAAGACATTGTAGAGCATTGGAGCTGGAAACAATATTTTAAGACAGCTATGGAAGTTGATTTTGAGTGACCTGAATCTTCCATATTATGGTGATGTGATTTTTTTTTCCCCCTCTCTATTTGGGATGGGAATATTGAAAAACTTTTCAAGCTTGGTCTGAAATTGCATATTTATCTGAAGCAGCAGATATAAACCATGGACTTGTGTGCTATTCATCATGCATACTACCTCCTATCCTTTCTCTTTTTGGACAGTAAATCTGACTTCGAAGAAAGCATTTTTTACACACAGCACAGTACAGGCCATTTGGCCCATGATGTTGTGCCAACCATTTAACATATTCTTGAGATCAGTCTAACCGTTCCTTCCTATATGGCCCTCTATTTTTCTGTCATTTATATGCCCATCAAAGAGTATCTTAAATGCCCTTAATGTATCTACCTCTATCACCAACCTGGCAGGTTGCTTCGTGCATTTACCACTCTGTTTTTAAAAAAAACTACCTCTGACAATCACTCCACCCCATACTTCCCTGCAATCACTTTAAACTTATGCCGCCTTGTATTAGCCATTTCTGACCAGGGAAGAAGTCTCTGATCTATGCCTTTTAACATCTGGTAAGATGGTGGCATGCTCAGTCACAGAGGCTTCTCTGAGTCCAAATAAAGGTGTAATTTTTCATCCTTTATGACTTTTTTATATTTGCAAGACACTGCTGGATATTAAGAGCATCAAGTACTGCAAGTCTTGCCCATTAATGATTTGCTCGATAGTGATAGCGCTGGACTTGTTCCGTACTGTGTTGCCTACTACATCCAGCCAAAGAGGAAGATGTCAGAGGTGATGCATGTTCCAATAAACTGTGCAAGTAATTGTCTCAGGTGTTTTTCTTGTGATCGCAATCTCTACCAGAGGACTTTAGGTTCAAACCAAGGGAATAATTGTCAAACACAGTTTACTAAAATTACATACTGCTTATTAGCAAGCTTGTGCCGTTCAGTTGATGTACAGAGTGAGCCCCAAGCACTGCTTTTTAAACATTCGTTATCACGTAGTACTCTGATCATTGCCAGACATCCTTGATTAGTGGTTACACAAAGCAGCTGTCTCATGCAACAAGCACTCCTTTGTCCCTTAGTTATCTTGCAACATTCTTCTCACAGCGCAACTGGTCAAACGGCAAACCAGTCAGTCAGGTTTTAACCCTTTTTATTCTGTATATAACTCCTCAGCAAGACCCTGTTGGACATTGGTAATGTAGAATCCTGAAAGTCTAGTTCACGGGATCATTAGCAAGACTTGACAGTGGGGGAGCTGCGTGACATCAGTTATTGTATGGTGCGGCTGGGTTGGGAACTGACCTCTCCCATCACTGCTGCCTTCCAGAGGTTGCTCAGTGGAAGACAAGTTGAAATGCGTTTGTCTGCTGCTGCACTAGTGCGTGATGAACTACTGTGTGCTTGTTCATGCAGAAACGTGGCTCCAGGACTATACCCCATGCACCATCAATCTTTAGGCCATGATACTCGGACTTGGGCTATATTATTTATTTATTGTGACTGTATGTTTTACTGCTATTGTAATGATATGTGCCTTGTGCTGTGTGGGACTGTGTTTTGCACCTTGGCTCCGGAGGAATGCTGTTTTGTTTGGCTGTATTCACGTGTATGTTGAATGACATTGAAATTTGCGCTTGCATACATCTATCAAGTAACCTCTCTTTCTCCTTTGCTCCAAAGAGAAAAGCCCTAGCTTGCTCAACCTACCTTTAATAGATATGCAGTCTAATCCAGTCAGCATTCTGTAAATCTCCTGTGCCCCCTCTCTAAAGCTTCAGTGTCCTTCCTGTAATGAAGACACCAGAGCCAAAATCAATATTCTAAGTGTGGTTTAATCAGGGTTTTATAGAGCTGCAACATTGCCGCTTGGCTCTTGAACTCAGTCCCCTGACTAATGAAGGGCAACGTAGTAACCTTCTTAACAACCCTATCAATTGCGCATGTGTACTCCACATTGCTAAGAATCCTGCAATTAATTGTATATTCTGCCTTCAACTTCAACCAACAAATTTATGGATGACACCAAGATTGGGGGTGTAGTGGACAGCGAGGAAGTCTATTAGGTCTGGACCAGCTGGAAAAATGGCAGATGGAGTTTAATGCAGACAAGTGTGAGGTGTTGCACTTCAGTAGGGCTGCCAGGGTAGGTCTGACACAGGACACTGAGGCATGCTGTAGAACAAAGGCATCTGGGAATTCAGGTCCATAATTCGTTGAAAGTGGAGTCACAGGTAGGTAGAGTCGTAAAGAAAACTTGGCACATTGGGGTACAGGAGCCAGGATGTTATATTGAAGTTAATGATGACTAATTTGGAGTATTGTGTGCAGTTTTGGTCACCTTCCTACAGGAAAGATGTAAATATGGTTGAAAGAGTGCAGAGAAAATTTACAAGAATGTTGCCTGGACTGGAGAAGTTGAGTTCTAAGGAAAGATTGAATAGGTTAGGACTTAATTCCTTGGAACATAGAGATTGAGAGGAGATTTGATAGATGCACAAAATCATGAGGGGAGTTTACTGGGTAAATGCAAACAGGCTTTTTCCACTGAGGTTGGGCGGGTCTACAACTTGAGGTCATGGGTTAAGGATGAAAGGTGAAAAATTCAAGGGGAACATAAGGGGAAACTTATTCAGTCAGAGTCATGAGAGTGAGGAACAAGCTCCTGTAGCAATATGATTATGTCATCAGACCTGCTGCCATGATTTCAAAAAGTAAACACTTTGCCATCATTGTACAATCTTGCTCTAGAATACAATGAGTGTTTGAATGAATTGTGTACGTAAACTATTCAGCACTGTAGAAATGGCATGTGATCGTGTGCTTCTTCCCTAGTGCATGCCATTTATGTGGGTCAGGGTTGAAACTGATCTGTACTTCATATTTTGACAGAGCAGTACAGGGTACCATGACTGATCACTCCATTGCAATGAGAGCTCTCACCCAGTTCCCTGAGCCAAAGAACCTCTTGTCCAAGGTTATACAGATAGCAACTACGTCCTCGTCTGTCACGGTAAGTAAAATAGAAAATCATGGAGATAGTTCGAACCTTGTCTTGTTGAAAAAGAAGGTATAACGTATGTTAGTCTGTTCGTATCTCAAGGGGTTGTGCAAAACGGAAGAGATTAAAGATTTAAAGATTATTTTATCACATGTCTGTCAAAACAGTGAAATATCTCATTTGCTTCAATGGCCAACACAATCTGAATATGTACTGGGGTAGCCTGCAAGTGTCTCCATGCTTCTAGTGCCAATATCGTATGCCCAAAACTTATTATCCATAACCTATGCATCGTTAGAATGTGGGAGGGAACTCACATGGTCATGGGGAGAATGTATGAACTCCTTACAGTGAGAATTGAACCCCACTTGCTGATCACTAGCGATGTAATAGTGTTATGCTAACTGCAATGCTAGTGTGTTGCCCATATGTTGGATTTTAATGTTGTTAGTAATGGATCAGGATTTAATCAACAGAATACATTGTTGAGCAGAGTTCAATAAAGGTTAGATATCTGTAGAAGAGAATTAAGTGGTTGGGGTGTATCCTTAATGGAGAAATGCACAGATCTTCGACTGCCAGCTACCTGCTAATATTCCCCACCAAATTCTAGTTACACAGACACTCCTTATCTTCAAGAATACCAATGTGATCTGATTCTCCAGCTAAGTGTTCATATTGCTATCGATTTACGTCTTTCCTCTTCCCCTCATCCCACTGTTGCTCGGAAACTTGTCCTGGTTTTTGGAGCTCTTTTTGTGAAAAAATTCCTCTTCCCTCATTACTATTCCTGAAACACATTTATAAAGACTCAACTGTTTTGACTGTGGTTTCAGTCTTGCTACTTCCAATCCAACTGTTACAAAGTCCAGTTTTTTATTTTACAGAAATCCCTCTTCATTGTTCGAGCAATATTCTTCCTGTGTTGGTGCAAGTTATTGTGGTATTAAATTGCAACGATGGAGACAGTATTTAGGACTTAAAAATGGGCATTACCTCTTTTATATCAGGAGGAGAGGTCATTAACAATTGATAAGGATTGAATTCCCATGACGAACTTCACATAATACAGTTTAGTCTCCCATTTGGGGAATGGCCACTTTGCGGCGATAGTAACCAGCTCACCGGCCCACTTACCCAGAAGATATTATACCCTATATGAGGCGATATGTTGCTTTATATTTGGTTTCATTGCTGATATATAAAAGAATGAATTTGTATGATGCTCTCTTTATTTATTTTACTTTGTTGCCATTCCATTGAACCTTAACATACTGTTATTTAATCTATCTCAGTTCTTAGTTTTGAGATGAAAAACCAGAAAAAAGGAAAAATTACATTTAGTGTTAAACCATAAAGACAGTTCTATTCCTACTATAGTAGTGCTAGAAAGTTTGTGAATCCTGTAGGATTTTCTCTATTTCTGAATAAATATTACCTAAAATGTGATTAGATCTTCACTTGTCCTAAAACTAGATAAAGAGAACCCAGTTAAATAAATAGCACAAAAAAAATTATACTTGTTCATTTATTGTTGAGAAAATTGATCCAATATTACTTGTATTGGTTGGAAAAAAATGTGAACCTTTGCTTTCAGTAACTGGTGTGACCCCCCCCCCCCTTGTATAGCAATAACTTGACCCTAATATTTCCGGTAACTGTTGATCAGCCCTGCACATCAGCTTGGAGGAATTTGAGGCCATTCCTCCTTACAAAATTGCTTCAACTCTGTAATATTGCTGGGCTTCCTTGCATGAATTGTTTGCTTCAGGTCCTTCCATAACATTTCTATAGGATTAAGATCAGGACTTTGACCCAGCCACTCCAAAGCACGAATTTTCCACTTTTTTTAAATCATTCTGTAATTGCTTTACTTTTGTCTTTCGGATCAGTGTCTTTTTGCATTATTCAACTTCTCTTAAGCTTCAGGTGTCGGACTGCTACCCTGCCATTCTTCTGTAAAATGTCTTGATACAATTTTGAATTTATTGTTCCCTCAACAATTGCAAACTGTCCAGGCCCTGAGGCAGCAAAGCTGCCCCAAACCATGATGCTCCTTCCACCATGCTTCACAGTTGGGATGAGGTTTTGGTGTTGGTGTGCAGTGCCCATTTTCCTCCAAACATAGCAATGTATACTTCTGCCAAAAAGTTCAACTTCTGTCTCATCTGTCCACAGAACATTGTAAAACATCCAGGTGGTCTTTCGCAAACCTGAAATGTGCAGCGATTGAGTTTTTTTGGAGAGCAGTGGTTTCCTCCATGCTGTCCTTTCACGAACACCATTCTTGTTCAGTGTTTTTATTATAGTGGGCACATGAACAGAGACCTTAGCAAGTTCAAGAGATATCTGCAGGTCTTTTGTTGTTACCCTTGGCTTCTTTTTCAACTCCTTCAGCATTGCACATTGTGCTCTTGGTGTGATCTTTGCAAGATGCCCACTTCTAGGGAGAGTAGCAACAGTACAGAGATTCCTCCATTTGTAGACAATTTCTCTTACTGTGGACTGATGAAACCTCCGGTCTTTAGAAATGCTTTTGTAACCTTTTCCAGCTTCATGTACCTGTACAATTTTTCTTCTAAGATTGTTTGAGGCATGGTGCTCGTAAACAAATCTTTCTTGAGAAGAGCAGCTCTGTCGGTAGCCTGCCTTTGTGTGTCTTTTTTTTTAAAACAGGGTAGGGCACCTTTTCAGCGCACACCTTCGATCTCATCTCATTGATTGGAACACCTAACTCCAAATAGCTTTTGTAGAAGGCATTACCCCAGAGGTTCACATACTTTTTTCAACAAGTACATGTAATATTGGATCATTTTTCTTAATAAATAAATGAACAAGTATAATGTTTTTGTGTTGTTTCCTAATGTTGATAGTCAGTGTGATAGATGTAAAACCCAGACACATGTTTTGGTCGTGTTCCGTATTAAAACATTTTTGGAAATCTATTTTCTCTACAATTTCTAAAGTTTTAAAAATTAATTTACAACCTAATAAATTGACAGTTTTGTTTGCTATGATCCCTCAATATATTCATGGTATTTCTCCATCAGACCAACATGCAATTGCATTTGTTACATTACTGGCCAGAAGGGCTATTTTGTTGAAATGAAAAGATGTTTCTGCTCCTCCTTTGATACAATGGTTTTCTCAGGTGATGCTGTGTCTTAGTTTGGAGAAAATCAGAAGTCGAACTTTTGATTCTCGATTTGATTTTGAGAAAAGGTGGGGTTCATTTACTATCATCTGATTTGAGTTAATTAATATGGTTTCCTTCCGATTTTTGTTTAAATGAATTTGAGTTGGCAGATTGATGGGGTGTTTTTTTTTCTCGTTTTTTTTAGTTAGTAGGGGTTCTTTTTTTCTTTCTATCAAAAAATACTCTTAATACTTTATTTTTACTTATTATTATTGATATATGCTTAGCTTTGTTAATCAGTTATTTGCTAATTTAATTTTTCATTGTACCTAATGATATATTGACTTGATTACCTTAATGTATTTTTTTGTTGATCTCAATAATAATCAATAAAAAAGATTTTAAAAATGTTATTTAATTGGGTTCTCTTGATCTAGTTTTATCACTTGCTTAAAGATCTGATCACATTTTGGGTCATATTTACACAGAACTAGAGAAAATTTTACAGGATTCACAAACTTTCTAGTACTATGTATGTTCTTTAACCACTTTTTACTCAACTGTCAGACATGCTGCAAAAACTGATCTTGTCTGCATAGACTTCTATCATTTATAAATATCATGCATTTAATCTTTCCATAATGATTTACTTTTGTATAGTGCGTTCATCATATCATAGTTTCTCAATGTATTTTTAAGAGAATTATAAAATAAAATTCAACAGTGAAGCCCTTTTTTCCATTTGTGATGTTGCCAGAGTAAGCAGATATTTGAGTCAGAGACAAATAGCACAGAAGCATACCCTTGAGCCAATCGTGTCTATGCCTTTCCCCAATTTAAACTAATTCTACATTGATCTCATTTGTTTTATTCTCCTCATATTCCCATTAACTCCCAGCTTCTATCACTCACCTCTGCATTAGAGGCAATTTATGACTTGCCAACTACACTTGGAATATGTGACAAAACTATGGCTTTACGAGATAATCCACATAGAATGTGACCAAATTTTGGCAGCTGCTCATGGAATAAATAATCGATTCACTCTAATCCTTGGTTTTTTCCTGTAGTTTGGAAAATTATTTTCCCATGTGTGTTTATCCAGTTTCCTTTCAAAAGCTTGCTTGTTCTTGTTTTCAGTGCCCTTGATGGCGACGTGTATTAAATCATAATGACATCATGTTTATTCTAATAAAATGGGTCTCACACCCTCTGATTTATGCTCTTTGTTTTAATTGTGTATCCCCCCCAGTCCTAGAATATTCCACTGTTTTCTATCAGAGTGTGAAATAGAAGAAGAGAGAAAGGGGAGAGAAATGTTTTTTTTTATAGGAAGGAGAAATTGATGCCCATGCCATCAGGTTAGAGCCTACCTAGAGGTGTTGTTCCTCCACCCTGAAAATGGCTTCATTGTGGCAGAAGAGGAGGCCATGCTCTGACATGTCCAAACTGAAAGGTTGGCCACCAGGAAGTACCGCTTTTGGCGGATGGAACAGAGGTGCTCGACAAAGCGGTCCCCCAATTCATGTGAAGTCTCTCACCAGTGTAGAGAAGGCTGCTTTGGGAGCTCCAGCTATAATAGACAGTTTCGCAGGTGAGGTGTTTCCTCACAAAGGAGGGCTGTTTGGGGCCCAGAATGGAGCTGAGAGAGGGCGTAAATGTGCAGGTGTAGCAATTGTCTTGCTTGTAGGGAGATGTACGAGGAGAAGGATTAGTGGGAAGGGATGAAAAGAGAAGAAAATCACAGAGGAAGCAATCCCTGGGGAAAGGTGAGAGTAGGGGTGGAGTAAAGATGTGATCAGTGTCATTGAAGATGGTGGAAGTTGCAGAGAATGATGTGTTGGATGCAGCGGCTCATGGGGTGGTAGGTGAGGGCAAGAGGAACACTCTGCCTGTTAAAGTGGCAGGAAGAAGAGGTGAACGAGGATGGCAGGCAAATGTGGGTGAGGGCAACATCAATGGTGGAGGAAGGGAAACTCCACTCTTTGGAGGAGGCCATCTCTGATGTCCTGGAAAGGAAATCCTATCCTGGGAACTGATGCAATGAAGACGAAGGAACTGAGAAAAGAAAATAGTTAGAGTTACAAGAAACATTACAGCATAAATGCAAACTACTGTTTAATTGCCAGCCCTTGCGGCCACGCGTGTTATTTAATAATGAATTAATCCTAAGGAACTGATAAAAGGGAAGAACATTTTTCACAGGAGACAGGGTGGGTAAAGGTATAATCAAAATAGCCATGGGAATTGGTAGGTTTATAAAAGATGTTGGTAGACAGTTTTTCTCCAGAAATGGAGACAGAGAAATTGAGAAAGGAGAGAGAGGTGTCAGAAATGGACCAAGTGACGTTAAGGGGAGGTTGGAAGTTGGAGGCAAAGTTGATGAAATTGACAATCTCAGCATGGGTGTGTGAAGCAGCACCAATGCAGTTATATTTGTTCAAATATCTTTGTTCCTGTATGTATTTAGAACATTACTGCTGGCACAGTGAAGCTCTGATAATCAGGCAGCTGTGGGACTGGCAAAATTTCCAGAGTATTGGATTTTGCAGCTTTTAATACCTCAACTCACTTTTAATCTGCTTTTTGTTTCATGTTATACAGTAGTATAACTAGTTTTCCAGTAAACCCTGTGAGTTTGTAAAGGACACTGGAAATGGGACCCCAGTGAGTTAAAAGGGAGGCTGGGAAATGGGGCCCTTTGATTTGAACAAAATGTGAAAAGCAACACTGAGTTTAAAGGGAGTGTGGGGAGTAGGGTCATACTGATTTTAAACAGAGGTCATGGTGAGTTTAAAGAGAGCTTGGGAAATGGGGCCCTGGGAAATTTACAGGGAGCATGGGAAACAGATACTGAAACACTGGGATTTCAGAATAATCAGATTATTAGTATTTTTCCATTGTTCCTTCTGCCAAAACATTTCACTTCCCATTTCTTTAATAAATTCAATCTACCACTCATTTGCTCATTCTGCCGGCCTACCTACATCCTCATGTAGCCTACTGCTTCCATTATTGTTTGCACATTTTGTTCACCATTGTCTGTGCTCTCACACACATGCCATGCACTCTGAGATATTGAAATAGGATCCAAATCATTTGTTTTATTATTTTTTCTTGTAGATTTAGCCTTCTTTACACTTGTATGTTTTTATAATCATGCGTTGTAAGCTTTCAGTAACTTGTAGTATATTTTGTTCTGTATTTCTTTAGCTTTTTTTTGTCTGAAAAGCTGAAGTGCTGCCCAGTCAGTACCTTCCTCATCGAACTGGTTTAGATCAGTTTACGTTATAAAGAAAGAGCATGTGATCAACTCTTTACTACTTTTTACTTGCTTCGGTTACTGACAGCTGACTGTCTGACCTGTATTATGATGAATATCTAATAAAAAGCTGTAACCATAGGATCTGTAGTTCATTCTGGACTTCCGAAGAATCTTCTGAACAACAACATCTCTAGATCTAACAGAAGTGGTCTTTGTCTTTCTTACTAATTCTCCATCTTATTTATTTCTCCAGTCTAATTTTATATTATTTCCTACTCAAGTGCTATCTACACCTTCTTTTCCTTTTTGTATCTGATCCAACTTTTCCACTGCTACATGATTTGAGTTTAAATCAGTCATACTACAACACCTTTCCATGTGACGTATATCATACATACACATGTACACACAAGAAGGGAAGAAATAGGAGAGGAATGTGAGCTTCCATCATTGTATGTTTTTGTGTTTGCTTGGCCATATGGTATCATTGCTAATCTGATCCAGTAAATAAGACCAATGTTGATTAACATAAATGTATTCCCTCAGGATTATCTGAAATATTCCACAGAGGGTAGTTCACCGAAGGTCTGTCGACTTGAGGTGCAGTGGCCAAGCCCAATGACTTTCGTCGCAAGTGGTCGGCGGAAAGCAGAGGCGGAAAGAAGAGCAGCAGCTATAGCCTGTAAGAAGCTGAAGGTGATTGCAACTTGCTGAGCAGAGTCTTGTGCTTCATGATATTAGAAATGTCTTCTTTGTGGCATGCCAGCTGAATTTCAAATTCGCCAACTCACCCTGTTGAAAAGTTGACGTAGACAAAAATATAAAATCTAGAATCTGGCGCAAAAATTGAACTGCTGGATGAACTGGATGTCAGGCAGCATCTGTAGAGGGAAATGGAGAGCCAGTGTTTCAGATTGAATCCTTTCTCTAAATTGTACCTGAATTGTTGTCTTTCCTTGGAACACAGAAATCAAGTTCTGACAAATGTCTTTAGCCTGTAGTATAAACTCTGTTTCTCTTTCCACAGATACTGCCTGACCCACTGAGGTTTCCAGCAATTTTTATTTTAATTTTGGACTTACAGTATTTGTGGGTTTTTTTCATTCTTATCAACAAACCTTTGATGATACTTGAATGTGCAAATACAGTACCGTATGTAGTCCAGGACAACATAGAGTTAGAAAGGACGCAGTGAGCTGAGTAACACTTGTGAAAGAGAAACCATTTGTTTCAGATCCAAGTTCTTTCATCAGAACTGTTAAAGAGGGAAGATAAATTTTAAATTATAGAGAGGGTATGAGACAAAGGAATGTCACAACATAGAGTGAATATTCCTTTTTTCCCCATCCATCCCTCCCAGCCCCCTCTGCAAGTTCAAATTGACTTGTTTTCTCTCTTTCTCAATTCATCTGATCCTGTTAATTCTGTTTTTTTTCACAGGTTCTGTTAGGCTCTATTGAGTGTTTCTAGCATTTTCTGCTGTTCTGATTTTCCGTCTGGAGCAAGTCTTATCTGCAAATTTGGCGCTATCAGTTAGCTATCATTTAAGAATGGTATGAATGTAAATGCACCATTACAATACTGGTTACTATGGGTGAGAATGGCTCGAGATCATCATATCAGAGCATTTAAGGGAGGGCCAAGCTGGAAAGAACTTGCTGCTTTGCAGAAGAGGGAGTAAATAATCCATACTGCATAAATACCCCTCTCCACTCTGCCATCAAACAGACGTAACCATTTACAGAGTGTATTAGCTGTACTTTGAAATATTCCATGGATTCGATTGCATAAATCTCTCTGCTCTCCATTAAACACACTCAGGGATTTTGCAGCATTGGTTAGAAACAGGCTGCCAATCTCTCTGTTGTGATATCAAACACTTCGAGCAAAAGTACAGTGTGCATCAGTTGCAGACCAGGGCTCCAGCCATCCACTTTAGTCTCCTACTGCAACAGGAACAGGTTAGATTTTTTATCAGCCCAGGAGTCCGGTGGCTTCTGTAAGTGAGGTTGATTGAACAGGAAGTGGATTTTGGATTTGTGAAATCTGTACAGCCATCAGGAATTGAAATAGACCTTTACTGAGTGAAGTGAAAGAAGAAATGTATTCCTTGAGTTTGAATTGGATTGAATTATAGATCCCAAAGATGGGAAAGAAGCTTTTAATTCACAGCTCTGTGGAGTACAGGACAGTTGTGAGTTTGTTATCCATTGATTTGTCTGTTATGCTGTTTTTTCACAAAATTAAACTTAAGAGAATGTTCTCGGGCCTTGGAGGTAAACTTGTGTATCTTTGTCTTCATGGCAGGATTTGGGCTTGCTTAACCAAAAAAACCAACCACTCACCCATGCCATGTACAATCTGGTGGCAATAAAAGAACTGAGTGAAAAGGAACGGAGACCAATCAGGCTAGAAATCCCCAAGGATCTCCAGCAGCGAATCCAGCAATATCTGAACCAAGTCAGTACATTCTTAGTCTTCTTTATATAAGCATCTGATAAACTAGCCTGACATTAAAAATGTTTTCCAGCAAACTATTTCTGTCATATTTTTAAACTGTAGCAGTCAACGTTTTCACACTGTGGAAATTCAAAAAAGCTTGCTGCATTTGAAGGTTGCAGGAACACTTTAGTTAGACCTGTTAAAAATTTAGGAATGGTTTTGAAAGAATGACAATGAAGGAACTGTTTCTGCTGGCTAAAGAATTGATGATGACAGGATTTAAGCTAACTGGCAAAATTCAGAAGCCAGGAGAAATATATTTTGCTTGGAGTGTATGCTGTACTGTTAGACAAGGATGGTGGAAGCAGAACCCCTTGTTAAATACCTATGACCACTGGATAAAGAATTCAAGGCTGTAGCTGGGTAAGAGGATTATTAGACTGCTTTTTCAAATAAACTGCACAGATGTTGTGGATGAATTGTAATGATGTGAGGTACTTGCAGTTGTGCTTGTGTTATTAGAGAAAAGGGTGTCCTTAAATATTGTGAAAAATAGTATTTGCTAATTTTTATTTGATATGTAGAGCAATGGTTACTCAGCAATTCAATGTACCTCTAACAGCTACACTCACTGCAGAACTGCAAATTTATCCCAGAATCCAAAAACATTAGTTTGGAATCCAGGAATTTTATAGGTTGATCAGACCTTAGTGGTATCATTTTTTGTCTCTTTCTCACAGCTAGTGTATGACAACTTGCATTCTTTTCAGCAACATATACTTACTTCATTATGACCCTTATCATCTTCAATTTCAGCAATTAAAATTCTTAGTTTTGATGTAGTTTTATCTTTATTGAATGTCAATCAAATCATTAGACTGATCAAAGGCCTTCTGCAGGCATTATTAACACTTGTCAGTTTTTTGTTAAGGCATTTGTGAGGGAGTCGGTGCCGAGAAAGCTTTATATCCTATGTGAAAGGTCAGTTCGGAAATACACCTTCACAAATTAATGACCCTGGTAGGATTCTTAGCAACTACGTCAAGCCTTATACAAGCAAAGGAACCTTGTCCAAAGCTGAATCCACCAAAAGTTATTTAATGACTCCTTGGCAAAATGTTTAATTCCCATTGTTTACAAAGAAACACTGATTTAAAAAAAAATACTTTTCCAAATAAAACAGAACTGACAATAGCATTTTCAACCATCCAAGTCCATTCAACAGGCATAAAGCTAAAAATTGATAATAATAGAATGTGAAGAATTCAAGACAATTTTGAATAAGCTTTTCCCTTTTAGTCTTAAAGTTAGAAACACCATGTAAGGTACAATTGGTATTAATATCCAGATATCCCATCTCAGAATGATTCATAGTGTAGGTGATTGCAGTCATAAACTACTTTGTAGTTCCACATTATGTTTGTGTTTTTTTAGGGAGCTGTTCTATTGTGCAAAGAATTTATCAGAATGTTTATTAAAAATTCTTCAGGATTAGGAGATTATGGAAAATAATGCAACCTTGCCAATGTCACATCTTAACAAATGAATAACTTTGATATTGAGGGCTTTGAGGAATAGAAATTGAAATGGGATTAACAGGGCCTGTTTATTTAAAAAGAGCCACCACAAACTCAGTGGGCTCTACGTGTGCCTGTACTATATAATTCTGTTAATCTCTGCCTGAACCTGTATGTTAAGAATGACTAATTGAGAATGTAGGGAAAAAAATACATGAATTTATATTGAATTGTGTTGTGCTATTCAGACACACAAGATTCCACCTATTACTTTGAACCAAACGATGGCCTACTAAAGGGAATGAATACAAAATTCACTTTTAAAATGATTTAACTATACTTCTTTGTGACATCTTTGGTATGTGCTCATCAATCTCAGGAATACAGCTAACATTTTTCTTCTTCCCGTGTTCCTCCCTCAGTACACGGTGGAGACACCACCTGAATTCAGTGAGCCCAAACTTATCAACCCTGACCCAGAAACTGTGGATCCAACTTCAAAGTTTGGTTTGATTAGTGATGCCATCACAGGAAATGCCTACGTTCCGATGCTACCTGGAGAGATGGAACACATCAATCAGAGATTGCTCAGGCTGTGGCAGAGATCCCAGCTGGTGAAAGTTAAGCCACTTCCTGTTGACTCTCACAAGGAAGCAATCATCTCTGCCATTGAGGAAAATCGCATTGTGGTCATAGCTGGAGCAACCGGATGTGGAAAGACCACCAGGATCCCACAGTTCATATTGGAGAAATTCATAACTGATAACCGAGGAGCCCACTGTAACATTCTGATAACCCAGCCCCGGAGGATCAGTGCTGTGTCAGTGAGGCAAAGGGTAGCCTATGAAATGGGACCAGCCCTCAAGAAAAATGTGGGCTACCAGGTACGGTTAGAGAGCATGTTGCCTCCACGAGGAGGAGCATTGCTATTCTGTACTGTTGGCATTCTCTTGAAGAAGCTGCAAGGGAATCCCTCACTAGAAGGTATTAGTCACGTCATTGTGGATGAAGTCCATGAGCGTGATGTCAATACCGACTTCCTGCTCATCTTGCTGAAGAATGTGATGGATGCTAACCCCAAGCTGAAGATCATCCTTATGAGCGCCACCAGTGACACTGAGCGGATATCAGATTACTATGGGAACTGCCCTGTAGTGACTGTGCCAGGTTTCATGTACCCTGTGAAGGATTATTATCTAGAGGATATCCTACCAATGCTTGGACAAAAGGAAACAATTCAGCTCAGTCAAGTAAGTGGTTAAGTTTTTAAAAACTGCATTGACACAGCTTGGTTCCTTATTCCCTCAAACACGTTATTGTTAATGGAAGTGAAGTGACCTGTTTATTTGTAGAAGTGACAGAAATGATCAGTAGATGTGTTTTTTGGGGATTGTTGATTTAAAGAGAACAGCGGGCCAGAACATGAGAAAAAATGAGGATAGGAATTAAAATGATTGGCCACTGGGAAATCATGTTTTTTTTGCAAATATTGTGGTGGTGCTCAACAATGTGGTTCCCCAGTTTATGTTGTGTCTCACCAATATAGAGAGGACCAGATACGTTGGGTCTCAGCAATGTAGAGGAGGCCGCATCTGGAGCAGAATTTCCCGATGGCCAACAATTTTAATTCCTAACCCCATTCCCATTCTGACATGTTGGTCCTTGGCCTCCTGTTCTGCCATGATGGGTGGAGGAGCAATACCTCATATTCTGCCTAGTTCTGTCTAGGTAGCTACCAACCTGATGGCATGAGCATCAAATTTTCCTTCTAGTAATCCCCCCCCCCCCACTTTCCCTCTTCTTCTATTCCCCCCTCTGGCCTCTTACCTCTTCTCCTCGCCTGCCCATCAGCTCCCCCAGTGTCCCTCCTCTGTCCTTTTCTCCCAAGGTCCACTCTCCTCTCCTCTCCTATCGTTCCTTCTTTTTTGGCTCTTTGCCTTTTCCACTTTCCAGCTTTTTACCACGTCCCCTCTCCCCCACCTACCTGGCTTCATCTGTTGCCTTCCAGCTTGTCCTACTTCTTCACCCCCCACACCTAATTTTAGCATCTTCTTTTCCAGTGATGATGAAAGGTCATGTTCTGAAACGTCAGCTATTTATACATTTCCATAGATGCTGCCTGGCCTGCTGAGTTCATCCAGCATTGTGTGTATGTTTTAAGAGGTTCCATTGTTGTTCAGGCAAAACATTATAATGGAGGAGAAACTTTGATTATGGAATGATTGTTGATGCCAGAAGTGGTGGTTTGAGTACCTTTGAAACTGCTGATCTCCTGGGGTTTTCATATACAACAGGGTCTGGATTTTAAAGAGAATGGTGCGAAAAGCAAAGAACATCCAGTGAGCAGCAGTTCTGTGGGCAAAAACACCTCGTTAATGAGAGAGGTCAAAGGAGAATAGCCAGATTTCTTCAAGTCAATAGGACTGCATCAGTAACTCAAATAGCCCTGTGTTACAACAGTGGTGTGCAGAAGAACATTTCTGAACACACAACATATCGAACCTTGAAGTGGATGGGCTAGAGCAGTAGAAGACCATGGATATACTGTCAGTGGCCACTTTAAGTACAGGAGGTCCCTAATAAAGTGGCCACTGAGTGTATAAAGGTGTTTCATTCCAAGAAGAGGAAATTTATTTTAATCCAGTGATGAGATGGCTTTTGACTAAATCATGTTGGCACTTGGAACTTGATAAAGCCATGATATTTTAATATAGTGAGGACATTGTCGCTGCAATGACAAACAAAGAATTGTGAATAAATCTGAAATATAAATCTAGTATCAATAATAGCATGAGGTTATCAAATTGTCAATAAACCTGACTTGTATTTCAGGGATACAAATGATCTGTCTTTGTACAGCTAATGTTTGTGTCCAGAGCCACAGCAATAATGTTGTGTGCTCTTTAATTTGCCTGTAAAGCCCTGGTGGTCACTCAAACCACTACAGAAAAGTTCAGTAAAAATAAATCAAGTGGGTAACTAACTGGTACTGGATTTAGACACAAAAAGGTATACTTAGTGAGAATCTTCCCTAATTAACATTTGAATATAAAGAGACCGCCTCACAGATCAATCATATGCTAGCCCCTGATAAAGAGATATTCACAGAGTATACCTCCTAGCTAGAATCTCTGGGTATAGTCTTTCCAGTCAGCAGGGCAACCTAATAGGGGTAACAGAGTTGTATGTCATGAATCAGTGACTCAGGGAATCTGCAAAATGACTGGATTCAATGCATTGTTAAGGCATCATGCCAGAAGTGGGTAAGGAATTGTCCAATGGTTACCATGTACTGACCTTCCTCAGTTGATGTATTAATACTTGTGTTGAAGTTTGTTTGAAAATAATGCTGAGAGTAGCAAGGGCACAGAATGTTGAGGGATGCTGGCCTTGTAATATCTCTAATGAGTTAGCTGAGTCCAAAGTACATAGCTGCTAGAGATGGTAAAAGAATCAACGAGGGGGATATCAAATCGAACTTTTTTTCACATGTCTCTGGGCTGAAGGTGCATCTGCTATGAGAGTATTTAGTGGAAGTATGTGACTATCACATAGCCTTTATGCAATTGAAGTTATTTTTTCACTCAAGGTATTGTCACGTTTTGTAGGACACTCAACTTGCCAAATGGCATAATTTCAGAATGGGTGATTCAAAACTGGTAACCCTGAGGCTTCATGGGTTATTAGGTTCAGTAGAATTTAATTCCGGCATCGTATATAACTTTGCAGCTTG
This sequence comes from Hemitrygon akajei, assembly GCF_048418815.1. Taxonomy (NCBI): domain Eukaryota; kingdom Metazoa; phylum Chordata; class Chondrichthyes; order Myliobatiformes; family Dasyatidae; genus Hemitrygon; species Hemitrygon akajei. The sequence goes on along the minus strand of NC_133124.1, from coordinate 108,518,141 downwards.
AATGTAAACATCTTACTGTGGTCACTGTGTATCATGCCATGGTACTTGTTCTTCTCTTTGGCACTATCAGTTGTTCAGTTCTTACGTTCACAATATTTTCTTGTTGTTGAGGAATTATTTGCAGAATTAAAAGGGCTGAAACCTGACTGATTTGTGAGAATAATGTTGGAGGATAACTAATTGACAAAGGACTGCTTGTTGCATGAGAAAACTGCTTTGTGTAACAATTTATCAAGGATGCCTGGCAACAAACAGAGTACTATGTGATAACGAATGTTTAACAAGCAGCCCCAGACAGTACTCGGCGCTCACTTGAGACTGCAGATTTTCCCAGGCTCTATCATGCCTTGGTACTTGTTCTTCTCTTTGGCTCTATGAGTTGCTCAGTTCTTACGATTACAGTATTTTCTTCTTGTCACATTTGTGTCATGCTCATTTTCATAGCTAATTCACCTCTTTGTTTGATAATACTTAACAGTATGAGGAAGATCCTGTTCCTGATCTTGACTTGGTCACTGGCACAATTCTGCATATTGACAAGCACGGTGAACCTGGTAAGAAATATCTGTTGATTATCTTGCTTTTGATTCTGAATGTATAGATGAAGGCCACTTTATCTTTTTTTCTCTCACTCTCTCTGATTTGATTGCTGGCTTGGCCAAAGTAATGGTACGTTTAATTCAGCCTCTTGTGCACTAATGAGATGTGATGAATTAGAAACATAGAAAACCTACAGCACACTACAGGCCCTTCGGCCCATAATGCTGTGCCAAACGCGTACTTCAGAAATTACCTAGGCTTACCCATAGCCCTCTATTTTTCTAAGCTCCATGTACCTATCCAGGAGTCTTTTAAAAGACCCTATCATATCTGCCTCCACCACCATCGCTGGAAGCCTATTCCATGTACTCACCACTCTCTGTGTTTTTAAAAAAAAAAACACTTGCCCCTGACATGTCCTGTATACCTACTTCCAAGCACCTTAAAACTGTGCCCTCTCGTGTTAGCCATTTCAGCCCTGGGAAAAAGCCTCTGGCTATCCATATGATCAAAGCCTCTCATCATCTTATACATCTCTATCAGGTCACCTATCATCCTCTGTTGTTCCAAGGAGAAAAGGCCGAGTTCACTCAACCTATTCTCATAAGGCATGCTCCCCAATCCAGGCAACATCCTTGTAAGTCTCCTCTGCACCCATTTTTGTAATTTTTTATTGAAGTTCATCATCAAACAAACATTTCTATAAGATGTATTTCAGATATTGTACATATATACCATATAGTCATATTTGCCACAAATCTCCACATAATATTTATCTGAGGTATACACTTACAGAGAAGAGAGGAAAGAACAAGCGAAAGGAGAAAACTATGTACAAGTAGGGAGTGATCTTTTTTTTTACAACATATTCAAAATCAGGCCTAAGAGATGTTATGTAGTTAAGCCATTTTTCCCAGTATGAATCAAATTGTTCTAACTTAGGATTAACAGATGCTGTTATCTTGTCCATTTTGTAAATGTCCATTGTAATTTTCATCCATGTATTTAAAGTTGGGCTCTTCTGTGATAACCATTTCCTAGTAAGAGTCTTTTTACCAGCCACCAACAGTATATTCATTAAATATTTATCTCTTTTCAACCATTCTTGAGGTATATATCCAAAATATATGGTCTTACCTTCTAAGGGTATTTCACATTTAAAAAGTCTTGTAGGGCATTATGTATCCCACTCCAATAGTCTTTGATAACGGGGCAATTCCAGAAAATATGATAATGGTTTGCATTTTGATTTCCACAATTTCTCCAGCAAACAGGGAGGTTAACTATCATAATGGGATTTCTGAGAGGGTGTAATAAAATATCTTAACTTCCCCCATTTCTGTGAACTGGTACACTTCCATTGCTACCTCCATATTGTTGTCCATTCTTCCTCAGATATAATTATCCCTCCTTCCTTCCCCCATTTTGTCTTAATGTATGAAGCCGAATGTGTTTTAAGATTTGACAAACCCTTATACACGCTTAAAATGATTCTACTACCATTATCTGAATCATATGTTTTCCTAAATAGCTCTATCAAGCATGTACTTGCCTTAGTTACATTTTTAACCCTCCTATTAACATATTGTCGCATCTGCAAATACCGATAAAAGTCTTGATTTTCTATTGTTTCCCTTTAAGCATTTTAAAACTGAACAGTGTTCCTTCTTTTATTATATTGCAAAGAACTGTTATTACTTTAGTTGTCCAGTCCTTAAATCTAGCATCCAATTTATTTGGCGTAAAATCTGAGTCATATGCACACCATTTAAGAATTGCAATATCTCTCTCTAGTTTATATTCTTTTATAGTTTTCCATATTTTAAGAGTCCATTTCACCCATGGGTTATCAATAGTATTTATATAACTTTGTAAGTTGTTATCAGCCAAAATTGCCTGTATGGGGATGGGAAGTATCCTCTCAATGTTTTTCCATTGAGGGTCATATGATGGGTTGCACCAACATATCACAGCTCTCAACTGTGCTGCGAAATAATAATCTCTAAGAGAAGGTAGGCCCCATTCCCCCCCCCCCCTTCCCTTGGCTAATTGCAAAGTTTTGAGACGAACTCTAGGCCTTTTACCTTGCCATATATATCTTGATAACATTTTGTTCCATTCATTGAATTGATTTTGGTTAATTTCTATTAGTAGGGTCTGAAATAGATATAATAGTCTGGGCAATATATTCATTTTAATGGATTCAATCCTTGAACTGAGACTAAAAAAAGAATTAGGTTTCATCTTGTTATATCTTCCTTAATTATTTTTTGTCTATATATAGCCTGATAATTGCATTCTGATAATTTTGCCCAATCTTTTGGCATAATGATGCCCAAATATTTGAAAGACTCTGTTTGCCATGCCCAGGGATATCTACTTTCAATTTCTCTTGGTGGGCTCTAGTTATATGAGAGTAATTGGGTTTTATCTATGTTGATCTTGTTTCCTGATAATTGACTATATTGTTCAAATGATTGCATCAATTTAAGTAAGGAGTATGTTGGTTGCCCTAGATAGATCAAAATGTCATCCGCGTAATAGGCCAGTTTATGCTCTGTCCCTTTAATAGTAATTCCCCTGATATCTTCATTTTGTCTGATGTATTGAGCTAATGGTTCCAGATATAATGCGATGAGTAGCGGTGATCATGCACAACCCTGTCTCGTGCCCCTTTCTGGGGTAAAACTATTTGATAAATATCCATTGATTTTAATCCTAGCAGTATGGTTGTCATATAGTGCCTGTATAATTTTAATAATTGTGTCTTGGAAACCAAATCTATGTAAAACTCTATAAAGAAAACTCCAATTAACTGAATCAAATGCCTTTTCAGCATCCACACTTATCACTATTGCTTCAATTTTATTTTGTATATGATCCATAATGTGAAGTGCCCTTCATATATTGTCTTGTGTTTGGCGTTGTTGTATAAAACCTGTCTGATCGTTATGTATCAGTGTGGGTAGAAACTATTCTAATTGTTTGGCCATGATGGAGGTAAATAATCTATAATCTACATTAAGAGCAGTTATTGGTCTAAATGACCCACATTCCATTTTACTCTTGCCTTCTTTCGGTTTAGCTGAGATTATCGCCTCCTCCTCTGCACTCTTTCTATAATTACCACATCCTTCCTGTAGTGAGGTGACCAGAGCTGACCACAGTACTCCAAGTGGGGTCTGACCGTGGTCCTATATAGCTGTAACAGTTAATCAAGAGATGATAGGTATCTGGAGAGAGCAGTGTTAGATTGAACTACAATCATCCTGGTGTAAGATCAAGTTCCTGATAAATGGAGAATGCTCAAAATAATTTAGCACCAATGATTTCCAAACCTTTCCACTGCTAGATTTTTCCAGAACTTATTCCTCATTCTATTGTGGCCTAATTGCTTTCTATCATTATCAATTCCATTTGCAGTACACCATGGAATGACCAGAAAAATGAAGTGAAATGATGACACATCCTTCCTTTTTTCTGTCTCCCCCTCCCTCTCTTTGTCTCTCTCCCTCTCCCTCTCTCGTTAACAACTTGTAGCTGAATCAGAAATGAGCAGTTGGCTGAATGGTCTTTTTAGTCTAATTGTAAAAAGTAAAATTGCATCAAATTTGCAATGACTTTTCCAGTTAATCAGTGGAATCGTCACCCACCCCACCCCATCCCACTGTCATCTTGTTTGTCAGAATTACCCACTCCAATTTCTATAAATTCCTTATACAGAACCATTTTGAAGTTTGGTATGAGGTTCTATGTAGTCCTGTCTGCATTGACACTTAGAATATATTTGACAAGTGTGTGAACTATTCATACCAAGCTTACATACACTGCAAAGGGGCTCTATCATGCAATATTACACATTGGGCTGCATCCTGAGAAAGATTTATGCTACAAATTACTGTTAATTGGGGAGTGAGAGAAATTTATTTAATATCAAGAGTATTGTGCTCATGCTGTCAAAGAAACACCACTTGAGTATAGGACCGAAATGGCTTTTATCCTTGATGGAGAGGAGGCAATTAAATTGATCAAAGAGGAGAAGATAGAGTATTGATGGAAACAAGACTTTAAATCAGCTTTTAACTAACTTGTGTGTTTTTATTTTAGGGGGAATTTTGTGTTTCTTGCCAGGCTGGCAGGAGATCAGAGGGGTCCAACAGCGACTTGAAGAACATCTTTCCACCAGAAAAGAAAACTGCATCATTTTACCTGGTGAGTGTTTTCACAGACTAAGAATGTATCTGGAAGGCATGTGAATGTCCCATGGTTTACTTCAATTAATTAGTTAACATGTTATTTTTGGATTTGGTTAATCCCCATGATATGAACCACAGCACCACAAGTGACGGAAGGAGTGAATATCACAGTTTTACTCATTAAATGTGATATAAGCAAGCATGTGCAGTAATCAGGGTAATGTCTGCGCCACACGACCTAATTGTGACAAAATAGCGAATCTTGTGCATTTGCATACCCTCTGTTCCTGAATGATGTTTGTTAAAAGGTGAATGCAGTGATGGACTATACAATTAAATGAACTGCCAGCATTTTGTGAGCAGCCTCAGAAGAAGAATGATGGCTTTTGCGAAATAGTGAAGGATGGGTGGCGTTCATGAATCTGTTCTCCTGCACGGAGAACCAGGCCACACTTTTCCTTTGTAAAACCAAATGAGTATGTCAGATTTGTGTATTAAAACTTCATATGTAGTGGAGCAAGTTTCCTCTTAATCAGTAATAATGCAGGTGTGATTTTGGTTATTTCAACATGAATTTGTTTTGTGTTGTCACTTACGTGGGCAATCTCTCACACATAGAAATGTAGAAAAGTACAACACTGGAACAGGCATTTCAGTCTACCATGTTTACACTGTCACATACACACAACCCTGTAAAAGTATCAGCAACAACAGAACACACCTGGAGTCTGAGTTTGCTGTTAACAAAACACTACTTTATTAGTAACTATGCCATATAGTAACTTAAACCAGGTAAATCAAGAGTTAACAGTGTTATGCATATATAGGTGTAAATATATAGATCCCCAAACTACTTCAAGTTTAGGTGGTAAGTGATTCAGTCTTACGGTAAGAAAAGTTCATTTCAAATGCACAGGTTAATTAATGTGAGATGTTTGTAATCCAAAGACGAATGTTGTGAGAAGGCAATTACGTCGATATTCCACAGATTCCATGACAGCAATAAAAAATAACAATAGCAGTAGGTTTTATCTCCGAAGTTGTTCAACTCCACACATGAAATATCACCGACAGTGATCTTCAACGAATATCCTTTCAACACAAGTGGTACCACACCCGAATTTAGCTACGGGTCATCCCAAAGTGGTGGCCACAGGATACTCAAACAGAATCCATGTATGGATTATCACCAACAGTAGCTTATCACAAAGGGGACCATCTTCAAGGGAACCACCACTCAGGCAATGGTCGACACACCAGTAGATTCTGTAAGGTTACCCCAATCACACACAGCGTGATAGCCACTTATCCAGTTCCACGACATACAAAATAACTCCAACAGTGATTTGCCACAGGGGTGCCTTTCTTCAGTGAACTACCACACCCAGACAAAGGGTAAACACACACGTGATAATCACAAAGGTTTTCCCCTCACCAGAGAACCCACTCCTGTGGATTAACTAAGTGACAGTCACACTTTCATATTCGAATGGAAACAAACTCACCCTCACGGGCTACTTAGAGAGAGAGTCCAAACTCTCTGTGATCTCTTTGTCACTCTGTTTCAAACCTTCCTCTCCTCGCTTCTCTGCAAAACTTATTCTAGTTGCAGAAAACTTGTGAGGGTCATTTATCAATCCTCTGGATCAATCTCAACTCACCCCTTTTGGGCTCCTGAAAGTTTAAACTAGCGACCGACTCACTGGTGACTTCCATTGACCGAATCCATCTTGATTCTAACTGTATGTGTCTGTGACTGTCGTTGTATATTCAAAACAAGCCACAGACTAGTATAAACATTCACTGTCCATCAAATACTCCATCTCTCTTGCCCTCTCTCCCCCTCAAAGTGTCCAAAGTCAGTCTCATTCTCCTGGCATTTTAAAGTGACAGTCCACAGAAAAAATGAACCCTAGGGGTACATAACAACAACAACCAAATTAGACTGCTTTCATCTGCCTGACATGGTCCATAATCCTCTGTTCCCTGCCTGTTCACTTAACTGCCTAAATACCTCTAAATGCTGTTATTATATCTGCTTCTACCACCTCTCTTAGCAGTATCTTCCATTCTCTGTATGGAGAAAAGAAAATCCTAACTTTACAAATTTACTTTACATTTGCCCATCTTGTCGTAAACCTGTGTCGTCTAGTATTTTACAGTTTCACCCCAGAAAGAAAACACCGCCATAAACCCTATTTATCCCTCTCATTATCTGATACGCTTTTGTTTATTCGGGTCCATACATTAGCTAGCCACATAATCAGTGCCTCTCATCAACTTGTACACCTCTATCAGGTCACCTCTCATCCTCCATTGCTTCAAGGAGAAAAGGCCAAGTTCACTCAACCTATTCTCATAAGGCGTGCTCTCAATCCAGGCAACATCCTCGTAAATTTCCTCTGCATTCTCTCTCTAGTATCCACATCCTTCCTGTAATGAGGTGACCAGAACTGAACACAGTACTCCAAGTGGGGTCTGTTACAAGAATCACCCCTTGTAATAATGATAAGTGAGGCACAGAGAATCTGTATTTACCGACAAGTAACTTCTATTCTTTCAACTAAAAAGCACGTGGGTTCACACTCTTACCTACCTGCTTATCTTATCTACATGCACACCCTACTAGAATCCCTGACCTCCATGAAAAGCCAATGAAGAGAAAAGGTATTTCCGGGGAAAGGAATCAATGTTGGCCAAGCATTGCTCATGGTCCCGGTCTCCATGTGTCCATGGGGTCCTCCTTATCTGTGATAGTTGGTCTCTGGCTTGTCATTGTACAAAGCTACAATCAACATTGTTTCTTGGTTCTGTCCACCCCAGCCTTGTGTATTTGTGTCTTTCAATTCTGACTGGTCCAAACTAGTTAAATAAGGCAACATGGACAGAGTCTATCGAGATTGCAGGCCGCTTCTTTGGTAGGTCTGGCATTTTACATAATAAGTAGTTACTGCTCCGAGAATGGTGTCAGATTTAGCAGGTCATTACCTGAAGATCCTCGTGTCCACTTTCAGTTGTCTGATTAGATTGCTCCAGAGCAAGGATCAGTTCAGAGTCCACGCCCTTTACATAACAAATGGCTGCTTATTTGAGAATGGTCTCAGGTCTAGCAGGTCATTTCCTGAAGCTGCTTCTGTCCACATTCAGTTGCTCTGATTAGATTATTCCAGAGCAAGAATCAGTTCAGGACCCACAAAATGGGGAGAAACAAAGACAACTAGTTTGTCTGCTTCCCCTGTTCTTGATTAGACTGTAGTTTTTTCTGGTTGACAGGTCTAACTAAGGTCTTATATAGCTTTAACATCACCTCACAGCTCTTGAACTCAATCCCATGGTTGATGAAGGCCATCACACCATATACCTTAACAAACCTGTCAACCTGCACAGCAGCTTTGAATGTCTTATGGACATGGACTCCAAGATCTCACTGATCCTCCACACTGCTAAGAGTCTTTCCATTAATATTTTATTCTGTCTTCAAATTTGACCTACCAAAATGAACCATTTTACACTTATCTGGGTTGAACTCCATCTGCCACTTCTCAGCCCAGTTCTGCATCCTATCGAGGTCCTGCTGTAACCACTGATAACCCTCCAGACTATCCACAACACCCCCAACTTTTGTGTCATCAGCAAACTTACTAACCCATCCCTCCACTTCCTCATCCAGGTCATTTATAAAAATCACGAAGAGGGGTCCTAGAGCAGAACCCTGCAGAACATTACTGGTCACCGTTCTCCATGCAGAATATAAACCATCTACAACCATGCTTTGCCTTCTGTAGTTAGGCCAATTCTGGATCCATAAAGCAAGGTCTCCTTGGATACCATGCCTCATTACTTTCTGAATAAGCTTTTTGATTTCTAACACTTGACAAACAGGTTGTCTCTCAGCCTCTAACACTTCATGAAGACAATCCAAGTTTTTTCAACAATTCTTTCGAGCTAATACACTCCTATCTAGGCAACATCCTAGTTAGCCTCCACATGCTTACTGTAGTGATCTGAACCATACACAACAGTCCAAATGCAGCCTAACCAATGTCATATGCACCTGCAACAGGACTTTCTTACACTTAAGGCACGCATGCTGCACACCTCCTTTTCCATTCTGTCTGCGCATGTTGCCACTTTCAGTCATGATCTTTCCATTATTGTCCTAAGGGTCCTGCCACTTACCCACCCAAGATGCAATACTCTGTACTTATCCAGATTAAACTCCATCTGATATTTCTGGGCCCAAATTTCCATCTGATTTATATCCTGCTGTGTCCTTTGACAACCTTCATTGCTATCCATAACTCCTGGTATTTACCACTGTTAGCCGACTTATTTGCACTTGTCTTTAAGCTGGAGTTTTAGGCTTTGGAGCATAATTTTGTACAGAACTAAACTGCTTATTTGGACTCAGTTTATCCAAAGTGTTCTTGATTTGAATCATTTTACCACATTCCCCATGGACCTTCCAAAAAAGAAAAGCTAAGATTGTTGGCCTTTTTCCTTTACTGTGGTTTACTCGGTGATAGTGTGCAAATACACAACTGACTTTTTATTTACATAACACCAGTCACTGCACATTAGAGAACCATTGTACCCAGAGCACTTTAAGATGTTTTCAAGAAAAAGGCTCTGTTGCTTGAATACTTGTCATTTCTTCTCACAGTTCATTCCAACATTCCTGTAATGGATCAGCAAGAGATTTTCCAGCAATCACCGCCAATGATGAGGAAAATAGTGTTGGCAACAAACATTGCAGAAACCTCAATAACTATTGATGACATTGTACATGTCATTGACACAGGGTGTCACAAAGAGCAACGCTATGATTTGAGGACAAAGGTAACCTTATTAATGCCTATTTTTCTTATTTAATTATGTAGTAGATTCATAATTGAATTATTTTTCACTATAGTTATTACTTCAAAGTAAATCAGTTTGATAGCTTAGTGAGAACCAATTACTGCAATGGAGGTGATTTCTCAAAAGTTGAATTAAGATAGCGTGAATGATCTTCCTTATCCATTACATTTTTAGGGAAGGGGGTTTGGGTGATGGTAGCTGCTTGCTTTTTCCCTATAGTTTTATGGAGTAAACTACTAGTAGAGTTGCCAGTCCACCTTCCTGTGAGTTTTGTTAACAGACCTGGCTCTTCCTCATCTTAAGTTTTGCAGAAACAGCATTATTAGAGCTACTTAGTCAAAATGAACTGCTTAAACTTTAATTTTGAATTAGCTTGCTGACGATACCTGAATCGAACAACAGAGGGCACTTGAAAACTAGGTCAAGCTACTGGTAGACTGTATGATTCGGGGGATTGGGAAATCCTCGGAATACATCACAGAAATAGTTTAAAAAAAAGCTTTTTTTTTTGTAATCTTAAATTCCATCTCAGATATGGAATATGATACAGTCTTCAAGACTTTGCAGGGTGACGTGAGGGGAAATAAGGAAAAAGGAGAGGATCTACACATATATCATGGAATGTCAAAGCCCTTTAGACCCTGCTAAGTAATTTAAAATGCAAATACTATGTAGGGAATGATGTAAGCCAAATATTTGACTGATGAATCTTGACTGGTGAACACTAGCTGCAACACCTAGGCCTCAATACCTCCTTGCACAACTGGATCCTCGATTTTTTTTTGACTTGCAGACCCCAGTCATTTTGGATTGGCAACAACACCTCCATCACAATCACTGTCGGAATAGGTGCATTCCAAGGCTGTGTGCTAAGCCCCCTGATCTACCTGCTTTACAATTACTGTGAGGTGAAGCACAGCTCCAGTGCTATTGCTGATACCACTGTCATTGGCCAAATCAAAGGTGGTGTCGAATCAGCATATAGGAAGGAGATTGAAAATCCGGTAGAGTGGTGTCTTAACAACAACGTCTCACTAAACGTCAGCAAGAGCAAGGAGCTGTTACTGACCACAGGAGAAGAAAACCAGAGGTCTGTGAGCCGGTCCTCATTGGAGAATCAAAGGTGGAGAGGGTCAGCCACTTTAAATTCCTTGTGTTATAATTACAGAGGATCTGTCCTTGCTCCAGCATACAAATGCCATGACAATGAAAGCATGACAGCACCTCTGCTTTCTTAGAAGCTTGCGAAGATTCCACATGTCATCTAAAACACAGACAAACTTCTACAGATATGTGGTGGAGCGTATATTGACTGATTGCAGCACAACCTGGTTATGGAAACACCAATGCCCCTGAACAGAAAAGCCTATAAAAAGTAGTGGATACAACCCAGTCCATCACAGGTAAAGCCCTCTCCATCATTGACCACATCTACAATTGCATGAAAAAGTTTGTGAACCCTTTGCAATTACCTGGTTTTCTGCATTAGTTACTCATAAAATGTGATCTGATCTTCATCTAAGTCACAATAATACACAAACACTATCTGCCTAAACTAATAACACACAAACAATTGTATTTCACTGAGTGCACCATTTAAACAGTCACAGTCTAGATTCAAAAAAGTATGTGAACCTCTGGGGTAATGCCTTCTACAACAGGTATTTGGAGTCAAGTGTTCCAATCAATGAAATGAGATTAGAGGTGTGGGTTGTAGAGGTGCCCTGCCATATAAAAAGACACACAAAGGCAGGTTACTACAGAGACTGCTCTTCTCAAGAAAGATCTGTTTATGTGCACCATGCCTTGAACTAAACAACTTTCTGAGGACCTTAGAAGAAGAATTGTAGAGATGCATGAAGCTGGAAAAGGCTACAAAAGCATTTCTAAAGACCTGAGTGTTTATCAATCCATAGCAAGAGAAATTGTTTACAAATGGAAGAAATTCAGCACTGTTGCTACTCTCCCTAGGAGTGGGTGTCTTGCAAAGTTCACACCAGGAGCACAATGTGCAATGCTGAAGGAGGTGAAAAACAACCCAAGGGTAACAACAAAAGACCTGCAGAAATCTCTAGAACTTGTTAAAGTCTCTGTTCATCAGTCCACTATAATAATAACACTGAACAAGAATGGTGTTCATGGAAGGACACCATGGAGGAAACCACTGCTCTCCAGAAACAAACATTGCTGCACATCTCAAATTTGCAAAAGACCACCTGGATGTTCCACAATGCTTCTGGGACAATGTTCTGTGGACAGATGAGACAAAAGTTAAACTTTTTGGCAGAAATACTATGTTTGGAGGGAAAAGCACTGCACACCAACACCAAAACCTCATCCCAACTGTGAAGCATGGTGGAAAGAGCATCATGGTTTGGGACAGCTTTGCTGCCTCAGGGCCTGGACAGTTTGCAATTGTTGAGGGAACAATAAATTCAAAATTGTATCAAGAATTGTACAGTAGAATATCAGGTAGTGGTCCATCACCTGAAGCTTAATAGAAGTTGGATGATGCAACATGACAATGATTTGAAACACAAGAGTAAAACAGCAGAATGCTTTAAAAAGAAGAAAATTCGTGTTTCGGAATGGCCAACTCAAGAGTCCAGATCTTAACCTAATTGAGGTGCTGTGGCGTGATCTGAAAGGACTGTTCATGCAAGGTATCCCAGAAATATTGATGAACTGAAACAACTTTGTATTGAGGAATTGCCTAAAATTCCTCCTTGTCATTGTGCAAGTCTGATCAGCAGCTACAGGAAATGTTTGGTGGGGAAATGTTAAATTCACTGTTCTGTGGGTGAAGAAAATTCATTATCTCTAAACACCCCTATTCTCAAAATGTTGGTCCTAGTTCTAGACCCTGCAGTCAAGGAGAACAGCTTCCCTGCATCTTGCTTATTAAGATTTATTGCAGTTAGTAAATACAAAGGTTCACATACCGTAGATTCTGGACTACAGAGCGCACCTGATTAAAAGCCGCTGGCTCTAATTTTAGAAATAAAATCAATTTTTTACTTGTACAGGCCGCACCGGATTTTAGGCCGCACCGGATTTTCGGCCGCAGGTGTCCCACGTTGTAATATGAGATATTTACACAGAAAGATATTACACGTGAGGATTTTTTAACTTTTAATTAAATCCATATGGTAACAAACAAATATATATTGCAAATGCTTTTTTTCGAACCGTGCCTGTAATACGGCTACTTTTAAATATACATACATATCGGTAACACAAATTACGTTGCATATACTTTTTTACTGAACAGCACGAACAACATTCCAATATCTCCTAGCGACTGGTAAAAATATATATACTGCAGCCTACCAGGAAAAGTTATTGATCGCCTTTAACTTAAAAGCAGCGTTTTCGCTCGGGTCTGATGTGCTCGGGTCTAATGAGCTCGCGTAACGCGATCGGGTCTAATGTGCTCGGGTCTGATGAGCTCGCGTAACGCGATCGGGTCTAATCGGGTCTAATGTGCTCGGGTCTGATGAGCTCGCGTAACGCGATCGGGTCTAATCGGGTCTGATGAGCTCGCGTAACGCGATCGGGTCTAATCGGGTCTGATGTGCTCGCGTAATGCCCCCACCTTCCCGTTTATCGCAAACCGGTATCCCACAAGACGCGGCGAAACCGGGTGTGACGTCATAGCATCCCGGGATGTAGTACAGAAAACAAATATAGTTAAAACACTTCTAACTTTAACTAACAAATGAATTACTAAGCGAAAATATTATAAACTAAGTAACTGCCATAAAGGCAGCACAATGCTTTTCTTCGAGTGTTTTCCATGTTGATGAGGGTGAGTACAAATGACTGATTTACAATAATTTAATTGTGAAAGTGCGCTTGATTTATCGTACAATTTCATTGGACCTCTGTGAACTACTCATCAATTTTATTGGTCTACTGTTACGAGGCAAAATGTTTACGAGGCGGCATGAAAAAAAACCATGTATTAGCCGCTCTGGATTAAAGGCCGCAGAGTTCAAAGCTGTTCAAAATGTGGGGAAAAAGTAGCGGCTTATAATCCGGAATCTACGGTACTTCTTCCAGTCTGGATTGTGAATGATTATAAACAAGTGTTCAAAAAAGACATGAAAAGTACAATTGTTTGTGTGTTATTAGTTTAGGCAGATTGTGTTTGTCTATTATTGAGACTTAAATAAAGATCAGACCGCACTTTATGAGTGATAAATACAGAAAACCAGGTAACTGCAAAAGATTCGCAAACCTTTTCTTGCAACTGTACATGGAGCGCTGATGCAGGAAAGCGGCATCCATCATCAGGGAACTCCACCACATAGGCCATGCTGTCTTCTTGCTGCTGCCATCAATAAGGAGGTACAGGAGTCTCAGGTCCCACACCACCAGGTTCAGGAACCGTTACTACCCCTCAACTACTAAACTCTTGAACCAGAGGGGATAACCCTATGGACTTACTTTCAAGGACCCTTCATCTCATGTTTTCAATATTTATTGCTTATTTATTCATTTGTTTGTTTCTTTGTATTTACTATGAATACCCACAGTAAAATTAATCTCAGCATTGTATATGGTGACATATTTGTATTTTGATAATACATTTACTTTGAAGTTTCAACTTAAGAACAGAAGTGATTCTTGGAGGTTTGAGTATAATTTTTTTTAAAGTGTAACAAATAATTTTATGACATAAGAAATTAAAGCTGGAGTAAACCTATGATCCCTTAACACACAAAATGCTGGAGGAACTCAGCAGGTCAGATAGCATCCATGGAAATGAATAAACAGTCGATGTTTTGGGCCAGGGAGCTTCTTCAGGAGTCCTTACCTGGTAGAATTTTTTTTTTATCAATCATGAAACTTGTGGCTGATCTATCTCAGCGCTGTTCCCATATCCCTTGATTTCCAGAAGTCTATTGATCCCTATTTTGAATGAACTGAACTTCCACAATCATTCAAGATCAAAAATTTCAAATAATTCACCACCCTGTGGGTGAAGAAAATTCATCTCATTTCTAAACACCATTACTCTCAAGATGTTGCTCCTAGTTTAAGACTCTGTAATCAAGGAGAACAGCTTCTCTGCATCTTGTTTATTATGACCCTAAAGAATTTATAAACTTTGATCTAATTTCCTCTAATTCTTATAAATTCAAGAGAATACAGCCCAAATATACTTGATTTTTCCTCACTGGAAAATCGCCATATCTGAAACTATTTTAATGAATATTCATTGCACTCCCTCTATGGCAAGTAGACCAAAACTGTACATACTGTTCCATGTACAATCTGATCAAGACACCATATGTTTGCATTAAGATTTCCTACCATATAAAGAAAAGTACAGGAAAGAAAACAGGCCCCTTACTCAACCAGTCCATGCCAAACCAGAAGAACTGGAGGAAATTAGATCAAAGTTAAAGGGTTAAAGTACTAACCTATTCAATCTTTCCTTATAACTCGGGCCCTCCAGTCCCAGCAACATCCTTGTAAATTTTCTCTGCACTCTTTCAACCTTATTTAAATCTTTCTTGTAGGTAGGTGAGCAAAACCGCACACAATACTCCAAATTAGGTGTCACCAATGTCTTTTACAACTTCATAACATAGAAAACCTACAGCACAATACAGGCCCTTCGGCCCACAAAGTAGTGCTGAACATGTCCCTAGCTTAGAAATTACTGGGGTTACTCATAGCCCTCTATTTTTCTAAGTTCATGTACCTATCCAAAAGTCTCTTAAAAGATCCTATCATATCTGCCTCCGCCACCATTACTGGCAGCCCATTCCACAGTGGAGGGATGGGTTAGTAAGTTTGCTGATTTCACAAAGGTTAGGGATGTTGTGGATAGTATGGAGGGCTGTCAGAGGATACAGCAGGACATTGATTGTATCCTGACACGCACTCACAACTCACTCTCTGCGTAAAAAAACTTACCCCTGACATCTCCTCTGTACCACTCCCCAGTACCTTAAACCTGTGCCCTTTTGTGGCAGCCATTTCAGCCCTGGGAAAAAGCCTCTGACTATCCACACGATCAATGCCTCTCATCATCTTATATACCTCTATCAGGTCACCTCTCATCCTCCATCACTCCAAGGAGAAAAGGCCAAGTTCACTGAACCTATTCTCATAAGGCATGTTCCCCAATCCAGGCAACATCGTTGTAAATCTCCTCTGCACCCTTTCTATGGTTCCCACATCCTTCCTGTAGTGAGGCGACCAGAACTGAGCACAGTACTCCAGGTGGGGTCTGACCAGGGTCCTATATAGCTGCAACATTACCTCTCAGCTCCTAAATTCAATTCCACGATTGATGACGGCCAATACACCGTATACCTTCTTAACCACAGAGTCAACCTGTGTAGCAGCTTTGAGTTTCCTATGGACTCGGACCCCAAGATCCCTCTGATCCTTCACACTGCCAAGAGTCTTACCATAAATACTATATTCTGCCATCATATTTGACCTACCAACATGAACCACTTCACACTTATCTGGGCTGAACTCCTGCCATTTCTCAGCCCAGTTTTGCATCCTATCAATGTCCTGCTGTATCCTCTGACAGCCCTCCACACTATCCACAACACACCCAACCTTTGTGTCATCAGTAAACTTACTAACCCATCCCTCCACTTCCTCATCCAGGTCATTTATAAAACTCATGAACAGTAAGGATCCCAGAACAGATCCCTGAGGCATATCACTGGTCATCGACCTCCATGCAGAATATGACCTATCTACCACCACTCTTTGCCTTCTGTGGGTAAGCCCGTTCTCAATCCTCAAAGCAATATCCCCTTGGATCCCATGTTTCCTTACTTTTTCAATAAGCCCTTGCTTGGGGTACCTTATCAAATGCATTGCTGAAATCCATATACACTACATCTACTGCTCTTCCTTCATCCTCAAAAAATTCAATCAGGCTCGTAAGACACGACCTGCCCTTGATAAAGCCATGCTGTTTGTGACATCCTATCTCTGTACTCAGTGTTTTGATATATGAAGGCCAATGTGCCAAAAGCTTTCTTTAAGATCTTGTCTACCTGTGACACCACTTTCAATGAATTATAGACCTATATTCCCAGATCCCTTTGTTCACTGTGTAAAACCTACCCTGGTTGGTCGTACCAACCAACACCTCACACTTGTCTACATTAAATTCCATCTACCGTTTTTCCAGCTAGTCCAGATCCCACTTTGATCTCTGATAGTGTTCCTCACTCTCCACTACATCCCCCAATCCTGGTGTCATCTGTAAATTTGCTGATCCAGTTAACCACACTATCATTCAGATCATTGGTATAGATTACAAACAACAATGCATCCAGCGCCGATCCCTGTGGAACTCCACTTGTCACAAGCCTCCAGTCAGAGAAGCAATCATCTGCTAACCTCTCTGGCTTTTCCCACAAAGCCACCTAACCTTGAATGCCAATCGCTTGGCCAACCTCCCATGAAGAACCTTGTCAAAGGCTTTGGCTAAGTCCATGTTGACAACATCAACTGCCTTGCCCTCATCATCTTTCCTGGTAATTTCCTCGAAAAACTCTATAAGAATGGTTAGACATGACCTACCATGCACATGGTCAAGCTGACTATCCCTAATCAGTCCATGTCTATCCAAATGCACATATATCCAGTCGCTTAGAATATTTTCCAATAACTTTCTCACTACTGGTGTCAGGCTACCAGCCTATAATTTCCTGATATATTTTTAGAGCCTTTCTTAAACAGTGGAACAACATTTACTGTCCTCCAATCCATTGGTACCTCACCTGTCACTAAGGATGATTTAAGTATCTCTGCTAGAGCCCCTGCAAGTTTTGCACTTGCCTCACATAGGGTCTAAGGGAACACCTTGTCAGGCCATAGGGATTTATCCGCCCTAATTTGCCTCAAGACAGCAGCCACCTCCTCCGTAATATTTACAGGGTCCATGAAGTCAATGCTGCTTTGTCCCACTTCTGTAGACTCTTGTGTCCATCTCCTGAGTAAATTCAGATGCAAAGAATCCATTTAGGATCTCCCCTCCCCCCAGCTCTCTGGCTCCACGCATGGATTACCATTCTGGTCTTCCAGAGGACCAATTTTGTCACTTGCAATCCTTTTCCTCTTACCATATCTGTAGAATCCCTTAGGATTCTTCTTCACCTTGACTGCTTGGGCAACCTAAAATCATTTATCCCTATTGATTTAAGTGTTCTCTTGCATTTCTTATACTCCACAGTACCTCATTTGTCCTTACCTGCCTATATCTGCTATACACCTGTTTAATTCTTAACCGGGACTTCAGTATCTCCTGAAAATCAAAGTTCCCTAAACCTGTTATCTATACCTTTTATTCTGACAGGCACATACAAGGTTTGTACTCTCAAAATTTCACATTTGAAGTCCCCCCACTTACCAAGTACACCTGTGTCAGAAAACAGCCTGCCCCATCCTCACTTACCAGATCCTTTCTGATGCCATCAAAATTGGCCTTTCTCAATTTAGCATCTCAACCCGCAGACCAAACCTATCGTTTTCCATATTTAATTTGAAACTATTGGCATTATGATCACTAGATGCAGTGTTCCCCTACACAAACCTGTCGCCTGCCCTGTCCCATTCCCTAATAGTAGATCCAGTATCACACACTCTTTCACTGGGACTTCTACGTAATGATTAAGGAAACCTTCCTGAATTCATTTGACTAACTCTATCCCATCTATTCCTTTTACAATATACCCTCTTAATAGCTTGCAAAGCATTGTGTGTTATCTCTTCAGTTCAAGGTAGAATATCAATGAGATTCTTCAGAGGAAAGATTTTTTTTAAAGAATTGTTTGTTGGTCTACAGTGACTTTTGTATACCTAGGACCCTTTGAACATGTATGTTACTTAATGATTCAACATTTAACAATAACTGTTGCCTGCTCCAAAGTGGATAACCTCCCATTTTTCCAGTGTTGCATTACATCTGCTTTGTTATCGTTCATTTAACTTGAAGCTTCTCTACATCTTTCTGCACACGCATAATTCCATCCAGTTTAGTAGCATAAGTAAACATAATTACTTATTGTTTTCTACTACTTATACAGACTTTGGTGTGCTCTTGATGCATGGTCTTGAGGTCTACCTGATTATTTCTTCCTTTGGAATAGAGAGTTTGTTTTGGAAGTCTGGTGTTGGACATAAGAGCAATGTGTCCTACTCTGTGTGGCCAACCATTCAAAATGAGAAATACGGGAATGTTGACCTGGTATATTCCCAGTGAAGTTGAAGGATTTTGCAGAGACAGCATCCACTTTAGCAAGAATGAGTAAAAATAACAACTGAGGCCCGAGTCTGTATTTGATAGTTGCCTTGTGATGAGGATAGTGGAAATTGCTCTGAAGCAGTATGTTGAATCCAGTTTTAACAGGCTAGTGTGCAATACCAGTGGAGGATATTTCTATCTCTCTCTCCCCTCTGTTACAGGTTTCATGTCTGAACACTGTTTGGATTTCCAAGTCGAATGTGAAGCAGCGACGTGGACGGGCAGGCCGCTGTCAGCCGGGTAACTCCTACCATTTGTTCAGCAGGGAGAGGTTGGAGAAAATGGATGACTTCCAGATCCCAGAAATCCTGCGTACACCTCTGGAGAACATTGTGGTCCAATCCAAGATCCATATTCCTGACATTACAGTGCGTGTTGATATTGTAGTGTTTGTCTAGCTGTCCCTCTTCTTTAATGGTGGGAAGCACATAAATAGTTCTGAAGCCAAAACTACAGATTTAAGGATTTTATAAAGGATATGGAAAAATAATGAGCAGTGACATGATTTGTTGATGAGAAAGGTAATGTAGCAGATTTGATGAAGACAGTTCTGTAGGAAGAGAGAGAGCCATTAACAATATAATTTAACATAGGATATTGAAAAAGTATAATTTAACATTATCGGTGGGAACAGAAATTGTGTATTTCAGATAGTTCAGTGACTCGCCAGGGCCTGGATTGCTAGCATTCACTAGTGCAGAGATCAATGCCTTTAATGTCACTCCCGATACCTCTTCCCTTTATTTTTCAGGCTTCAGATTTTCTTTCAAAAGCAATGGATAGTCCAAACCCTAAGGCAGTGAATGAGGCTGTGCAAATACTACAGGAGATAGGTGAGTGTTGCTGATAAGTGAATTTGTTACTGAAGGAGGATGCTACAAAAGTTTTTGATAACATTTTGGAAGAAGTTGGGGAGGGAACCATTTACAGTGGGATTCAGTGCGTCAATTAGATTATTTAGTGAGCTGTTAAATGCTGTATAGATCAGGATGTTCCAAGTCTGGAATTCTTTTCTAAACTGGCTTCAGTGGTAAAGTAGATCAAACTCTCATTAATAGCCCTTTTTTCTTCCTGGATGTATACTGTATTTGTGTGTGCACATGAGTTTGCCCAGATGAGTGTTGGCTGTGATTTCTTTTTTAACCTACAAAATTGCTGCTGGATGGACTCAGTGGATCAGGAAGCTTCTGTGCAGGCAAAGCGATATTCTATGTTTTGGGTTAATATCCTGCATCAGGACTAATCCTTTGACTCTACAGATGCTGCCTGACCTGCTGAGATTTTTGAGCACTTGTTTTTGTATTTGCAAAAGATCCCAGTGCCGCAGTTTCCTGTGTCTACGTTGTAACCCAATCTTTGTAGCTATAGAGTCATTACCTATAGAGAATAAGTGCAAAATGATGCACATTTGCTGAAGCAACAGAATTCAGTGGTACTACAGTTAAATCTCAATGCCATTTGAATTGCCATTCTTGTAAAATCAGACATCAACCTGAAGTGCTGTTTCCAAGAATTTAAATTTAGAAACTCCATTGCCAACTCTTCACAGTGAGTTCCTGAAATGTGGGACCTTATAAGCATCAGCAGGTCTGCAAAGTAAAATGGGTCTTGAAGTCATGGCAACACACAAAAAGTGCTGGAGGAACTCAGCAGGCCAGGCAGCATCTGTGAAAACAAGTACAGTTGACACTTCAGGCTGAAACCCTTCGGCAGGATTGGAGAACAAAAAGCTGAGGAGTAGATTTGAAAGGTGGGGGGAGAGGAAGCCACCTGAAGTCATGGTCCCACATTGATGGCCTGCTGTCTCCTTTGCCTTGGTAACTACAGTTATCATGGGAGAACTCAGTTTGCAGTATGCTGCTTGCCTCCAGGTAAATTTTATACAAGATAAAATGTTTTTATTGAAATGATTTATAAATGCTGCGGTGATCCTGAACTAAACTAAATCAAAAGACTGACGTTCAGTCGTCAGTGTATAGTTTATTAATTGATCCCAGACTGGCTTCCTGCATTCTGTCATGGTGAAGATGAAAACATGGCTCTTCAGAAGGGACAGGTGCCAGCTGAGCACACGACTGGATATAAAGTTCTCTGTCAAGTCTCATGAGAATTGGCCACAATTGGGAAACCAGCTCTGGTTTCATGTTTGTTTCACGGAAGAGAGGAGAAAGCTTGGGATGGAATTTTTCTTCTGTTGCTAAAAATGCAAAATCTCATCAGAGCCCACACAGTTTTGAACTATCAAATAGATGTGAGTTGAATTCTCTAAAGTATCTCCCCTTCCATTACAGGGGTGCTTGATGAAAATGAATCTCTTACCTTACTTGGTCAGCGTCTGGCCCACATCTCCACTGACCCACGCTTGGCAAAAGCCATCATCATGGCCTGCATATTCCGTTGTCTGTCCCCTGTTCTGATGGTTGTTGCTTGTCTGACTCGAGATCCCTTTGTGAACAGCTTGCTGAACAGGGCTGAAGTTATGAAGGTAGGGAGAGACATCAGGTTAATTGTGAACGATGTTTCTTAATTACCTTTGCTTTTCATGGTAGGAGCTGAGGTTGGATCTGAGTCTTGTTCAGGGGAGTGGTTTGGGCTGTTGAAAGAGAACTATTCCTTCAGGACTTGCTGTCCATTTCAATACACAATTTTGGGTGACTTTCGACACAACCATCCTGTAATGTGATGATCAGAACTGTATGTTTAGATGTGACTAGCTTGCATTTGCACAGTTCTAATTTAACCTTCCTTCTCTCCTTCAGTGCCCTGGACAATAAAATATTTCACTTGCCATTTTAACCAATTTATCATGCTATTCTACAACATTCACAGATATATGGATGTGCAGTCCAAAGTTATTTTGTTCCTTTGTGTTTTGGACATCCTATCATTAATCATGTAATTCCTTGCCTTTGCTCTTCCTAAATACATTAGCTCACAACAGCAGACAGAATTTCATTGCTACTTTTGTACTCGCCCAAGAAACTTACTGATGGCTTCTGGCAGCCTCAGACTTTCTCCTTACTGTCAGCCACACAGCGAGTTTTGGTTTTATCAACAGATTTGCACAGCATGGTCCCTGTATTTAAGTCCAAAAGCTGAGCACACTTCATGAGAAGCAAGCAGGGCAGCACTCTGGCCAGGTTGCAAACAGCCTCAAAAGTAGAGAGGTTTTTATTGGTTTTATAGAACAGTGGTGAGCTGCTATATGCTGTACTGCAGCTCCTTATTTAACGAAAGATATTAATGTTTGAAGTAATTCAGATAAACTTTACCGGACTATGCTTGGAATGGTCTGGTTGTTTTACAGAGTACTGCATTTCAAATTACTGTAACTTCCATAAAAAGAATTCTACTTACTCAACACTATTTTTAAACTAAATATTATGAAATCCTCCCGTGGAAGTAAACGGTATCTCCTTATTGACCTTATAAATACCTCTCATGTTAAACAGCTGTTAATGTTCTCCTAAATCTCCTCTGCTTTGAAAAGAACAATCCTAGATTTTCCAATCCACCTAGATCCTGTGTGAACTCCGGTTTTGATTTGTCCTTTAGGCTAAAGCATGTCTAAGTGGGGAGAGCCAAAGTGATCACATGGTGTTTATTAAAGCCATTGAAGGCTGGAAGAAAGTATTGCAAGAACGGGATGCAGATTCCAGAAAAGAATATCTGGAAGAGAATATGCTGTATGCTCCCAGTCTCCGGTTCATTCACGGTAGGTTGGGTGATCGGAAGAACAAGCTTAGCAATAGAGCAATCAAGACTGCTGGACTGCAGGCTTCAGCTGACTACTTAAAAACCTTTTTTATCAGAAGTTCAGAAATTTCAGAAGTTCCCTCGACCTGACTGTGATTAAAAACAGTTTATTATTGTAGGAAATGTTATAACATTTCCTGTAATAAACTTCGTTTCAAATCACAGCTGGCATATATTCATCAGTTTCAATTTCTGAGATCTTCCAAACTTTGAAAACTGAGCTGTGTCTGCTGGTCAGCGTTTATTTGAAGCACTGTGTTTAGTTGTATTTCACCAGAAAAGAGCTTCCGTTGACTGGTAGCCAAGAGAAATAATGACAGCAATTGGATAGGATTGATGTGGAATGTATGACATTTGAGGCAAAGTATTGAAACTTGATAAAGAGTGTGTTGAAAAAGCTGGACCAAATGGCTGATTGTCCTATCTTTGGAATACTTATGATAGAGTTTTTATTTTCATTGTAGTTTCAGTTGCTGTCACTTTTGGTCATTGTACAATGTTTTATTCTATAATTTAAATAGTATTTTATTTTTCTCTTATTTTTGTTGACTAACAGTTTGCATTCTTTTTGTCCAGGATTGATTCTACAATTCTCTGAAAACGTTTACAATGCTTTCCTAGTGTCTGATCCATCGGTCTGCACACGTTCCTCCTCCTTGTGTAACCAGTACAGTGGGGAGGAAGAGCTAATTAAGGGGGTGCTGTTGGCTGGTCTGTACCCCAACCTCATACAGGTGACAAATAAGCTCTTCGGGTTTAACTGATCTTGATGTTCTTATATAATTAATTGCATTAATTAAATATCATAGTTCCTTTAAGAAATAGATGCTCGACTGGGGGGTGGGGGTGGTGGGGAGGCAACAGTTTGGGTGACTAAAATCCATACATATGGGTTTTATGGAACACTTACAAGAAAGGGTGAAGTTTGAGGAGACAGTTCTAAGTCCTACCTGAAAAACTGGAAGCATTTTCAAAAGTGGGAATGGATTTTCAGAATGTAGGGGTAGAGGCTGAAGGAGATTAGGGAGAAGTGGGATGAAGCAATGAATGGACTTGTGATTCAAGAATTTATAATCAGATGGGGTGTGAGTCAGCAAGGGTTTAATAATGGTGTGAGTGAGCAGGACAGATACAACAAACTTTTGGAATGTAGCAAAGTTCCAAAGTAAATTTATTATCAAAATACACATGTCACCATATACAGTACAACCCTGAGATATGTTTTATGGATGATTGTAATAAATACAAGAAACAAGAGAATCAGTGAAAGACCTCACCCAACAGGAGAGACAAACAACCATTGTGCAAAAGACAAAACGAGAGAAAAAGTTCATAATCTATAAATATCGCAAACATGAGATGAAGAATCCTTGCACGTGAGTCAATAGGTTTGGGAACAGTTCAGTGATGAAGCAAGTGAGGTTGAGTGAAGATAACCCCTTTGGTTCAAGAGCTTGATGGTTGAAGGGTAACAACGGTTCCTGAAACTGGTGGTGAGGCCATTGTACCTTCTTCCTGATGGCAACAGCGAGAAGAGAGAATGTCCTGGGTGATGGGGGTCACTGATTATGGACGCTGCTTTCCTGTGACAGCATTTCATGTTGATTTGCTCAGTGGTGGGGAGGGCTTTATCATGATAGACTGGGCAGTATCCACTACCTTTTGTAGGTTTTTACATTCAAGGGCATTGGTGTTTCCAATAGATCCTAAGTCTGATCCGCCATTTCGTCATGGCTGAACCCAGATTCCACTCAACCCCATACACCTGCCTTCTTCCCATATCCTTTGATAGATTCCTGATTGGCCATGATATCAACTTCCACTTTAAATATACCCATGCACTTGTCCTCCACTGCAGTCTGTGGCAGAACATTTCACAGATTTCACTACTTTCTGGCTAAAAAAAAATCCTCCTTATGTCTGTTCTAAAAGGTCGCCCCTTAATGTTAAGACTGTTCTGGATACCCCCACCACAAGAAACATTCTGTCCACACATCCACCTTATCTAGACCTTCCAAAATTCAGTAGGTTTCTATGACATTTCTACTTTCCCCCCCCCCCCCCCCCCCCCACCCACATTCTTTTAGATTCCCAGTCAGTGCAGGTCCAAAGCTGCCAAACAGGCCTCATATGTTAACCCCTTCATTCCCAGAATCATCCTCGTGAACCTCCTTTGGACTCTCTCCAATGACAACACATCTTTTTCTGAGATATGGGGCCCAAAACCATTGACAGGACTCCAAGTGCGGCCTGACTAGTGTTTTATAAAGCTTCAGTGTTATCTCCTTGCTTTTATATTCTATTCTTCTTGAAATAAATGCCACTATTACATTTGCCTTCTTTACCACAGACTCAACCTGTAAATTAACCTTCTGGGAGTCTTGCATGAGGACTCCTAAGTCCCTCTGCACCTCTCCCCATTTAGATAATGGTCTGCACTATTGTACCTTTTACCAAAATGCATTATATATTTCCCAACACTGTATTCTATCTGCCACTCTTTTGCCTATTTTCCAATTTGTCTAGGTCCTGCTGCAATCACATTGATTCCTCAGCATTACCTACCCTTCCACCTATCTTTGTATCATACATAAACTTTGCCACAAAGCCATCAATTCCATGAAGGGATTAAATTATTGACAAGCAACATGAAAAGTAGTGGACCCAATACTGACCCGAGGAACACCACTAATCACCGGCAGCCAACCAGAAAAGGCCCCCTTTATTCCCACTCGCTGCCTCTTGCCTGTCAGCCATTCTTTTATCCATGCCGGTATCTTTCCTGTAATACCATAGGATTGTCTTGTTAAGCAGCCTCATGTGTGGCACCTTATCAAATGCCTTCTGAAAATCCAAGTAAATGATATCCATTGCTTCTGCTTAGTCAATCCTGCTTGTTACTTCCTCGTACTCCTGACAGATTTGACAGGCAAGGTTTCCCTTAACAGAAACCATGACGACTTTGACTTATTGTATCATTAGTCTCCAAGTATCCTGAAACCTCATCCTTAATAATAGACTCCCAACAATTTCCCAACCATTGAAAGTAGGCTATCTGGTTTATAATTTCCTTTCTTTTGCCTTTCTTCCTCTAAAAGAGTGGCGTTTGCAATTTTCCAGACCTCCAGGACCATGCCAGAATTGAGTGATTCCTGAAAGATCATGACCAATGCATCTGTTTTCTCTTCAGCAACCTCTCTCAGGACTCTGGGATGTAGTCTATCTGGTCCAGGTGATTTATCCACCTTAAGACCTTTGAGTTTGCCTAGCACTTTTCCTCTTGTAATAGCAATGGCACTCACTCCTGCTCCCTGACACTCAAGGACATCTGGCACACTGTCAGTGAAGACTGAAGCAAAGTACTCATTAAACTCATCTGCCATTTTTTTTGTCCCCCATTACTACCTCACCAGCATCATTTTCCAGAGGTCCAATACCAACTCACACCTCCCTTTTATGTAACTGAAAACATTTTTTAGTATCATGCTTTTTATTATTGGCTGGTTTACCCTCATGTTTCATCTTTTCCCTTATAGCTTTTTTTAGTTACCATTGGTTGGAGTTTAAAATCTTTCCAATCATCCAACTTCCCACTTTTGCTACCTTATATGCCCTTTCCTCAGCTTTTGTGCAGTCCTTCATAAAGGAAGTATAACTGATTCACGAGTGGATTAGACACTAGAAGGGATGTGATTGGTTCAGCTAATGGAGAGGATGTGCCATTTGGAACTCTGTGGGTTGTGAACCATCAGGTCTTGGTGAGTTAAGGTGTCTGGCAAAGTGCAGAGTTTATAGATGGGGTTAAATCACGAATTCCTGTGCCGAGAAATACAAAATATCCCGCTCAAATGATTATATGTCTGGCTGCTTGCTGAACCTTGATGTGATATTAGTAAACAAAGTTACCAACATCTTTGAAAATCTACTTAAACACCTCTTGAAAATGCCAAGGACAGGATCTGTTGGGGAAAATCCTGTACATTTATCATTGTGAAGATAATGCATCAGAAACTATAAAGTATAATCCCATCAACCTTTGTTTAATAATCACCAAGACCCTTGTCTGTAATGAATCACCTTCATTCTTCTTTGAGGTAGTAGTGGACAGTAGAATGATCGGAGTAGGAGGTAACCCAGCATAAATTTCTGCTTCTTCCCAAGTGACGTTGGAGTATGGACCAAGGAGGTAAATTCCGTATAGAGTTGCCCTGGCTGTGGAAAAAGGAAATTTTTTCACTGATCCCTTTCCAATTATATTGGATTGAGCTCAGATTCAGGCTTGAATGTGATCCCTGATTTGAGACAAAAACTTTAGTGAATTTAGGCATATATCATGTGAAAGCAGAATTAGCATTATGATATCAAGGTTAAATACTGGGAACAGGTTGCACAGACCGTTGGTATCCCTCGAGCTTCTAACATTGAGGAGTGGCCCTAATGAAGTATTTGAAATAATTTAGCTGTTTCCTCTGGTAGGATAACTGAGAATGCAAACAGTTAAAATTAGAGAGATGTCATTTACAAGTGAAATTTATAAATATGGAAGAAAATTTTCTCCAAACATGCTGAGTCAGTTGAGATTTTCAAGATTAGCTTAATAAGTTTTTGATAGATGGGGCTCTCATGGGATATAAAACAAAGACTTAACATCAGAAGAGGTACAGATTCTGTTCAATTCTTTCTCTGATTATTTTTTAAAAAAGCTGCAGATGCTGGAAATCTGAACCTAAAAACAGAAAATGCTGGAAATATTTGGCAGGCAGGTCAGACCGCATCGTAACGATGGGTCTCCAATCTGAAATGTTGGCTCTATGTCCCATTGATTGGACCTCATTAGCATTTTCTTTCTTTCTTTTCAAATCCTTTTATTATTATTATCCAAAATAACAAGAGTACATCAAAGTAGGTAACACTTACAATGTCTCAAAGGAAAAAAAAACAATGTCTTAAAGATTGAAAAATATGATGACACAAAAAAAAGGGAAAAAACCCATTAGGTGTTCAACATCAAACCACCAGCAAAAAAAAATACCAAAATTTACAATTAGATCGTGGAAGAAATCTATCAATTAACTCAAATGGTAGTAACAAGCAAATGAACCCCATCTTTTCTCAAAATCAAACATTGCATTTTCTGTTGTTGGTTTGGTTGTCCACCCGGGTTTACATTACAATTCCTCTTTCTCATGTTTGCTTTGTAGCTGAGGTATGGGAAGGTCACCAAAGAGGGGAAATTCAAACCCAACAGCGTGGTCTTCCGTACTAAGACTGGCCCAGTGTTACTGCACAGATCCACTGTCAACAGGTAAGTCATTGTACGAGCATGGTTTCAGGAAAGGAAGACTATCTCTTGTGGAATTGGACAGTATTGATGTTGAATCATTTGATAGTAACTCATTTCCAGTAAGTTTCTCAAACTGAACTCTGCTGAGATGTGGAGTTGGCACTGGTGTCCGTAGTTGTTTGCTGTCACTCCTTGTACACATGCAAGGACTGGATTGCTAAAAGGGACTGATGTGAAAAATAAATCTATGATGCTGTTTTTGATATAGAAACAAGATGGAATACAATGAAGGTGTTAGCAGCTAATGTAACCCGCTAAAGACGAGATTAGAGTCTCCCCTCCCTTTGTAGATTCTGCTCTTCAGTTAATGCTCTTGAAATAAAAGATTTTATCATTAAAAGTGTGAAGTTGTTAGATTGGCTCACACAGAGTAGGGAAGGACATGCCTTGTTTCAATCTGGCCTATGAACAGTAAAACCCTTAAGTACCTCTGCTGGACATGGCAAACTACTATTTGTACAGATCGTTATAAAATTACTTAGCATCTTGTAAAGGGCAATGAAGGATCAGAGGGTCATATATTGAGAATTTTCTTTGTGTGGTTAAAGCATTAAACTAAGGTCCTTTCCTGAGAAAAAATATTAAAGATAGTGTATTTCAGAAAGAAAAAGGGTCTTATTCAGCATTTTTATAGATCCCGCATACCAAGTCCAGGATCATTTGGAAACTGTATTCCCGTCTCTCTGCTAATGCTGTTTGCAATGCATTTTCAGGAACGAGGAATCATTTAAGAACCGCTGGATGACCTACTTCACAGCTGTGAAATCCAATGGGAATGTCTTTGTTCGTGACTCCTCCGTGATCCATCCACTCGCTTTGCTCTTGCTCCCAGATTGTGATATCCATGTCAAGGGTAAGTGTTGTGGAGGGCCTTTTGCATTACATAATATAGCATGTGGGAAGGCCCTGCAAATGGATATCTCACTCAAACTTCTTGCTGATGGATGAGCTGATTATTCACTGAGAAGCTAAGAGGTTATAAAGCAAAATAAGGTTCACACTTTGACTGCAGAGATAGAGCCATTGGGAGGTGCTAGAAGATTAGAAAACTGCAAATGTGACTTCCATTTTCAAGAAGTGTGGACTGGGAACTGAGAGACAAAGAATAGAAGCTAACAGGCCACTCACCTTTAATATCTGTCATTGGGAATATCCTGAATATATTCAAGGAAGAAATTGCTAGTCATTTAGGGAAGTTTAACATAATCAAACTGAATCAAAGGGGTATCATGTTTGCTGAAGTTCTTTGAGGTTGTAACAAGTAGAGCAGCATATTTAGACTTTCAGAAGGCTTTTGATAACGTGCACAAAAATGACTAGTGCACAGGAGTTTATGATATTGGGGAAAGGGTATTAACACGAACTGTTACACAGAGAAGGTTGGAGTAAATGTTTTTCTTCAGACCAGAAGGATGTGACCAGCGGAGTGCCCTACAGATCATTTACTATATTAAGGAGAACAAAATAATTGTTACCCCAGATCTGATACAGTGCAAAAAGAACACGATAAAAAAACAGTAAATATAAATACAAAGGATAGCTTCTATAACAATTGATTGTATGTCCATAAAGTAAAGCTGTACTCAAGGTGACTAACGGGAAATAATGAAGTTGTGGTGGATTAGTGGCTGGGGTGTTGATCAGTCTTGCTGCTTGGGGAAAGCAACTGTTTTTGAGTCTGGTGGTCCTGGGGTGGATGCTACTTGGTCTTCGCCCTGATGGGAGTGAACTAAACAGACCATGAGCAGGGTGGGTGGGATCCATCATGATATCCCTGGCCCCTTTCCCGGAACCTTTCTGCATATATGTCCTTGATGGTGGGTAGGCTGGTGTCAGTTAATGTGGTGGTGGGGGTTAAGTTTTGGCTATCCATTGTAGAGCCCCCCCTGTCTGCTGCAGTGCATTTCCTTACCAAGCAGTAATGAACCTTGTTAACATGCTCTCTACTGCCCATCTGTATAATGACTTGAGTGTGGATGTGCAAATTCCAGCTCTCTTCAGCCTCCTCAGAAAGTACTGGCATAGATGTGCTTTCTTAATTGTGTAGGAAGTGTTCTGGGACCATGAGTGGTTTTGTGTGATGCTCATTCCCAGCCGTTTGAAACTGCTTGCAGTTCCCACTGCTGTGTGAGTGGTGCAAGTTCTCCTGAAGTTGATAACTTGGTTGAGGGGGGTAGAATATAAGTTTACTGATGACAGAAAAATAGGTGACAGGTATGCTAATGACGAGGATATTTGGATGCTGCATCAGGATATAGATTAGCTGCATGGGTGAAAAAAATCTTGGCAATTGAGTTTAATGTCAGGAAGTATGAAGTGATGTACTTTTGGTAGGAGGAATCAAAAGGCAGACTGCAGATAAGTGAAGAATACAGGGGTCTAGATGTTCTTGTGCCTGAAACAGAGTTAGCGGGTATCTGCAAAAATAATTAAGAAGGGAAATGATGCATTGGTCTTTATTGCTGAGGTCTGGGAGCTTAAAAATAGAGGTGCACTGTTATAGTTACAGTTGACGAGGTCATTCCTGGAATTTGGTACAATTTTAGTTCCCAAATTTAAGAAAAGATGTAGAGGCATTCCTGAAGAGATTCACTAGATTAATTCCAGGGCAGAGAGGGTTGTTCTATCATAAATACCAAAAAAAAAGCTGGATCTACATTCCTTGGAGTTTGGAGTAATGAGCAGTGATGTTATTGAAAGCTTTAAGATCCTAATGAGCCATAGCAAGAGGGATATTGAGATGTATCTACTAATGGAGGTATCTCAAATGGGGGAACATACCGGTAATTAAGATAAAAGGGTAGTCATTTAAAACTCAGGTGAGAAGATACCTTCTCGCATAAGATAGTGAATCTCAAATTCTCTACACAGAGGGTTGTGGAGGGTATATCACTGGAGGTATTTAAAGAAAATTTAGAGCTATGGTGGGACTGGCACAAAAGGATTTGAGTCGGTGCAGATCAGCTCTAATCACAGTGAATGGCAAGACAGGCTGACACTTATGCTGCTACTGATCTTGTGTTCCTTGATAAGAGCTTTCTATATTGTAGACCTAATGTCTGGCCTGGAGCAAAGATATAGCATCCTCTATACTGTGAAGATACAATGACTTTCATATTTTAGACATATTGACTGATTTTGGGTTTGGAATGGCTCTATTTTTATTTTGCAACATGGATACGTACCTAGCATAATCAACATATATTGTCTATTCTAACAGTTCACAAGAAGATGGCATTGATCTGCTGATCTGAATTCTCAGTGCATTTGAATAGAGTACCACTATATGTTTTATGAAAGGATTGTGAGGACAAGATTTATTTACATTTGGAAAGGAAAGCAGTTTGCACACCACTGTTTCCAAGAAAACAGCGGGTTTTTTAGAGGGAGAGAGAGTTCAAAAGAAGCAAGTGGGGGCAGTCGGCCATTTTATGCATCATGGCTCCTGAGGAGCCATCAGATTGCCTTAGAGGGAGAGAGTTTAAAAGTAGTGAGTGCAGGCATTTGGCAAGGGTCAATAAAAAGAAATTAGGTTTAAGCAGAATGGGGAGTTGAGGCTTGGGTTGATCAAGGCTTCAGCGAGTGGAGGCATAGGCAGATTTCTTTCTTGTTATTTATTCTTTATTTCTTATTGCACATTTACAGCAGTGGGGATGCCAGGCAGGATAGTGGAATGCTCCTGTAATGGGATGTGGGAAGGTAGGCGGACCTCCAGTGACTCTGATAACAACAAGTGCTGCAGCTTCTAACAGGCTGTGCTAAGGAGTTGGAGCTGGATCTGGATAAACTCCAAATCATTTGGGAATCTGAGGAGTTGATAAACATGACATACACGGACATAGTTACAACCAAGGTGACTGCCGGGGGAAAGGGGATAGGCAGCCAGTGTGGCCTTTCCCCTCAACATCAGATATACTGTGGGGGGGGGGGGGGGGGCAGAGAAGAGAATGACCTTGCAAAGAAAAACCACAGTAGAAAGGTCTCTGGCACTGATTCTAGATGTATGGCTCAATGTAAGGGGGAAGAAGAGGCAAGATGTGATAGAGGATTCAAATGGGTGGGAGAACAGAAAGGAAGTTCGGGGAACAAGATTCCTGGATAGTACGTTGCCTCTCAAGTGCCAGAGTCAGAGACATCTCAAATTCAGTCCACAGCGTTCTTAAGTGGGAGAATGAGCAGCCAGAGGTTGTAGTCCATGTCGTTACCAATGATGTAGGTAGGAGGGGTGATGAGTCCCTTCAGAGGGAGTACATGGAGTTAAGTGCTAAGTTAAAGGACAGGATATCCAGGGTTGTGATCTCAGGATTGCTACCCATGCCAGGTGCAAGTGAGACCAGAAACAGTAACATCATATATGTGGCTAAGGAGATCATGCGGGGAGCTGGGGCTTTAGATTTTTGGATCACTGGGCTTTTCTAGGGAATGTGAGGCCTGTACAGAAGGAACAGTTTGCACCTGAACTTGAGGGGTACTAATATCCTAGTGGGAAGGTTTGCTAGTACTGTGTGGGGGGGGGGGGGGTGAGTTAAAACTAGAGTTGTAAGGGGATGGGAACCAGAGGGCCTGGAAAAACAGTAGAGCAGTTGTGGAGGAAAATGTTGTTAAACCTCTATACAAAGTCACAAGTCAAAAGGGAGAGATCTTAAATGGATGTTTTACATCTGTATTTAATGAAGAGATGGACACACAGTCTATAGATATGAGGGAGTACAACAGTGAGGTTATGGACCATATACAGATTACGAGGTGTTTGCTCTCTTGAGAAAATGAGGGTGGATAAATCCTTATTGCTTGTCAAAATTTTCTCTCAAGACCCTGTGGGAAAATCGTGCAGAAATTGCAGGGGCCTTAACAGATATATTCAAAACAATCTTAGCCACAGGTGAGGTGTCAGAAGATTGGAGGATAGCTACTGTTGTTCAGTTGTTTAAGAAAGGCTCTAAGAATAAGCCAGTGAACATGACATCAGTAGTGGTTAAGTTATTGTAAGGTATTCCAAGGGACCATTTACAGTGGCATGCAAAAGTTTGGGCACCCCTGGTCAAAATTTGTTATTGTGAATAGCTAAGCGAGTAAAAAATGACCTGATTTCCAAAAGGCATAAAGTTAAAGATGACACATTTCTGTAATATTTTAAGCAAGATTACTTTTTTATTTCCATCTTTTACAGTTTCAAAATAACAGGAAAAGGGCCCAAAGCAAAAGTTTGGGTACCCTGCATGGTCAGTACTTAGTAACACCTCCTTTGGCATGTATCACTGCTTGTAAACACTTTCTGTAGCCAGCAAAGAGTCTTTCAATTGTAGTTTGGGGATTTTCGCCTATGCTTCCTTGCAAAAGGCTTCTAGTTCTGTGAGATTCTTGGGGTGTCGTGCACGCACTGCACTTATGAGGTCTATCCACAGATTTTTGATGATGTTTAGGTTGAGGGACTATGAGGCCCATGGCAAAGCCTTCAGCTTACGCCTCTTGAGGTATCCATTGTGGATTTTGAGGTGTGTTTAGGACCATTATCCTGTTGTAGAAGCCATCCTCTTTTCATCTTCAGCTTTTTTGCAGACAGTGTGATGTTTGCTTCCAGAATTTGCTGGTATTTAATTGAATTCATTCTTCCCTCTACCAGTGAAATGTTCCCAGTGCCACTGGCTGCAACACAAGCCCAAAGCATGATCGATCCACCCCCATGCTTAACAGTTGGAGAGATGTTCTTTTCATGAAATTCTGCACCCTTTTTTCTCCAAACATACCTTTGCTCATTACAGCCAGAAAATTTTATTTTAACTTCTTCAGTCCATAGGGCTTGTTTCCAAAATGAATCAACTGGTTTAAATGTTCCTTTGCAAACTTCTGACGCTGAATTTTGTGATGAGAATGCAGGAAAGGTTTTCTTCTGATGACTTTTCCATGAAGGTCGTATTCGTGCAGGTGTTGCTGCACAGTAGAACAGTGCACCACCACTCCAGAGTCTGCTAAATCTTTCTGAAGGTCTTTTGCAGTCGAACGAAGGTTTTGATTTGCCTCTCTTGGAAAGTTTTCTTGGTCTTCCAGACCTCAATTTGACCTCCACCATTCCTGTTAACTGCCATTTCTTACTTACATTACGAACTGAGGAAACGGCTACCTGAAAACACTTTGCTATGTTCTTATAGCCTTCTCCTGCTTTGTGGGCATCATTTATTTTAATTTTCAGAGTGCTAGTCAGCTGCTTAGAGGAGCCCATGGCTGCTGATTGTTGGGACAAGGTTTGAGGAGTCAGGGTACTTATAAAGCTTTGAAATTTGCATCATCTGGCCTTTCCTAACGGTGACTGTGAACAAGCCATAGTCCTAACAAGCTAACTAAGTTCTGAGACCTCGGTAAAAGTTATCCGAGAGCTCAAATCTCTTGGGGTGCCCAATCTTTTGCATGGTGTTTTCCTTTTTTTCACTCAAATTGTACAAAACAAAAATAATACGCTAATCTTGCTTAAAATGTTGGAAAGAATGTTTCATCTTTAACTTTGACTTTTGGAGATCAGTTCATCTTCTACTCACCTAACTATTCACAGTAACAGATTTTGACCAGGGGTGCCCAAACTTTTGCATGCCACTGTACATCCCAAAGAGGAAATAGTGATCTAAAGGCAAGATGACACAATCATGCCTAACAAGAGAAGTCAAAGCCAACATAAAAACCAAAGAGAGGGCATATAATAGAGCAAAGACAAGTGGGAATTCAGAAGGTGGGGAGCTTTTAAAAAAACAAAAGGTCATTAAGAAGGTAAAGCTGGAATACGAAAGTAAATGAGCCAATAATATTAACGAGGATACCAAAAGTTTCTTCAGATACATAAAATGTAAAAGAGAGGCGAGAGTGGATATCAGACCACTGGAAAATGATGCTGGAGTGATGGTAATGGCATCATTCAATTATTTATCTCCATGGTTGGAGACTTTCACTGGCAATGTTCCATGGTTGATGACATGAGAAGCACCCCAAATGACTGTTCTTCACGTGCAAGCCAAAAGAATCATATGGGGTAAGTCTCATGTCATCGACCGTGGAACATTGTCAGTAAAAGTCTCCAGCAATGGAGATAAGTAACTGGCAGTTATTGGTATTCTGCTTTAATACATTACTTACAGTTAAAAGAAAAAGTTTGTGAACCCTTTGCAATGGGATATAAACCATCTAGAAAAATGTCAAATGGAATTTAATGCAGGTAAGTGTGAGGTGTTGCAGTTTGGAAGGACCAACCAGGGTAGGTCTTACACGCTGAAGGTGGGGCACTGAGGAGGGTGCTAGAAGGATCTGGGAATACGGATCCATAATTCCCTGAAGGTGGCATCACTGGTAGCTGGGGTTTATTGGCCTTCGTAAATCAAAGTATTGGAGTACAGGAGATGGGATGTTATGTTGAAATTGTATAAGACATTGGTAAAACCTAATTTGGGGTACTGTGTCCAGTTTTGGTCAGATACCTGTAGGAAATGTAGGTCTTTTGTAAAAGCGATGTGGCGTAAAGCAAACATTTATAAAGCGGGGGGACAACTGTATACAAAATTGTAAGTGGTATATATAGTGTCAATAGCTGAAACTACAACTAGAAGTTATGGGTTAAGGGCAACTTCTTCACTTGGTGGTGAGTGTGGAACGAGTTGCCAGTGCAAGTGGTGGATAAGGGGTTGATTTCAACATTTAAGAGAAATTTGTATAGGTACATGGTTGGGAGGGGTATGGAGGGCTGTGGTCTGAGTGCAGGTCAATGTGACTAGGTAGATTAATAGCTTGGCACAGACTAGATGGGCTGAAGGACCTGGTACTTGTTAGCATGGTTTTCTGTGGGGATTCAGGTCTCGGATTTGATAGAGATTTTTGAAAAGGTCCAACATGGTAGGCTGGTCTGAAAGCTTAGAACGGATGGGATCTGGGGTGAGATAGCTAAATAGATACAAAAATCAGCTTGATAGCTGAGAGGGTTATTCATCCTGCTTGTCATATACAGTTACAAGTTTGTGAACCAGTTTTGGTTGTCTGGTTTTCTGCATTAATTACTCATAAAATGTGGTCTGATCATCTTGCCAATAATTTGGATGAAAATGATGAAGGAGCTTATGAGGTGGAGTGAACAGCACAGTGGAAAGAGAAATCTGGGATCTTTTAAGAAACAGTTTCAAACTGCATCTGCTACTACTTAGTTGTATGATTAAAATGGCCTCTGAGTTACTGATCTTGGTTTGATAGAGGGACTAAATTCAGTTGATAAATTTGCTGAACACACATTTTAAGAGATTACTGGCAAAAGCAGCCCACTGTCTTAAGTTTGGATAATGTAACTCTGAAGTATTTACTAAGTAAAGGCCTCAGGCTCTGCATCTCTTAAATTTATCCTTAATCCTTTTTCAGAGGACGGTAACTCCGTGCTGCTCACCTTGGCTGACTCAAGTCTCCTCCGGCTCGAGCTGGACTCTGATGCTGCACAGCTGCTATACAGATTCCGCACAGCAGTACACAACATGATAGAAACCTGCTTGCGCCACGAACTGCCAGAACTTCCTTCCAACTTGCGTATAGAGCATGATGTGGTGTTGTCATTACTCGTGGAACTCTTGAACTGCTGGCCATCAGAGTGAATGGTTCACTTGGAAAATGGGAGGTTGACAGGCATCTGAGCATATATTATTCTGTATCAGAACTGCTCTGTGCACTGTACAAAAAATAGCTGCTGTGTTTAATTTTGTGGTAGCTCAAAAATGCACTCACATCTTCAACATTTCTTTGACGTAATGGACTGAACAGTCAATGATTTCATAATTTATAGCTGTTGTACAGAATAAATTATACATAAAACTAATCAGAAAATTTTCTGAAGGATCATGAAAATTAGGAGAATGCTTTTGTACAGGCAGTAGTAGTGCCTGATTGCCATGATTTACGTTTATTTAAATATTCTGTAGTCAACATTTGTACTTGTCATTATTTTTGCCCCGCTCCACCTTTATTTCTAAGTTTGTAGCCTCTTGCTCTCTTCACAACTAGCTGATCTTTTTCATCAACAAATTTAACAACCAGAATTGATTTGAAGGCAAAGGTTTATGAATTAAAAACTGAGGACCCAGCATCACTCACTGGGACACATCACACGAACTACAGAAGAGAAATAGATTTGTACTCCAATGTTCTCCCCATAGCAGTATGATACCTATGAAAGGGCAAACATATTTTCCACATTAACCTTTGTACAGCATCTTATAAAATGCCTTAGTGGATCCATCCTTTATGCACAGCACATTACTTTAAAAGTAACTCCAATGAACAGGTCAAATATCACTTTACTTTCCTAAAACCATGTTGATAATCTTCATTTACTCATCAACTTGAATAAAAGTTAATATTTTCTCCAAAGATGTTAAGCAAGTTCACCACTAGTTCCCATCTCATTTATACATCATTCTTTTTACTTGGGCACCAGAAGAGAAATGGATCTAGACATTTTTCTTTCTATGCATTTGAAATATTTTCTTAAATTCAATCCTTCCATTTCACCTTCTCCCAAGACAAGAACATGAAGAGCTGAACTGATAAAAAAAATCTTTGCAACATACAAAAGCATAACTATGCATAGAGACAGTCAAGGATCTGGTATTAGGATTGGTTTCCAGAAGTTTTATAGAACATTGTATTTGAAGACAGCCAGGGGGTTTTTAGGCTAGGTCAGCAGATGGACTAAAAGCACATTTACCACCAACAA
This sequence comes from Hemitrygon akajei, assembly GCF_048418815.1. Taxonomy (NCBI): domain Eukaryota; kingdom Metazoa; phylum Chordata; class Chondrichthyes; order Myliobatiformes; family Dasyatidae; genus Hemitrygon; species Hemitrygon akajei. Next base: position 108,480,423 of record NC_133124.1, on the reverse strand, counting down.
GATGAGGAAATTAAGTAATGGATAAAAGATCAAGGGTGGAAACAAAAATAAAGTTAACCAACACCAGAAGTGCTCCATTTTCATGCTAACAACCCAGGTGAACATATGGTGTAATCATTTATTCAAAAGCAAAATACTGTTAATCTTAGGAAGGCCCTTAGACTCATTAATGTCCCATAGCAGCATTCCCAATAGCCCTGTTCCCCTTTTCCTTTTGTCTCTGTACCAATGCAAACTGTTTGTTCACACAACTGCACATAAATTCCTCTTGATTCTTTCAGCCAATAACCTCCACTTAAATTGTCTACTGTAAATTAGCTCTAACAACAAACCTGAGACATTGGGGGAAATCGATATGGTCACGGGTAGAACACGTAAGCTCTGCAGATAGCACCCAGATCCCTGAAGCTGAGATACAAAAGCACTAGCTGTTGCAAAACCCAGACTAGAAATCTGAAACACTGAATGCTTTCAGGTCTGCGTCTGTCAGGACGCAGTGTAGACCAGCAGTTGGATCAATATAAACGTGAGTATTTGGCAGAACGACACTCTGCTGCAGACTGATTATTTCACCTTGACCTGTGATGAAATGTTTGTGACCTAACCGGCAGACTCGGCGAACAATGCTGTAAACTAGCAGCCAACCCAAGCTATCAATCTCTCATCAGGAAATACTCCTTGTCATGGCAGAAAGTCAACTTTTTGTTGAAATCCATTCATTGTTATCAGTTCTGTCATTATTCTGACATGTTAGCCAATTTTCTCATATACTGCCAAATGTAATTGTTTTTCCCTTGAGCATCAAGAAGGGAAATCACCACACCAAGCCCATGGGGCAACAGCACTCCAAAACAGTGAAAACACAAAATGCATACAAAGCTAACATCAACATTTAAGCTTTATTTCAAACCTTTACTTGTACAATAAGGACCAAACAATGAGAATTGAATTTTGCCACAAATATGTTGCTTATTAGCAGCCAAACAGCAAAGCGAGGAGAAAATTTCCAGAATATTAAATGTGTGCAAGGACGATAGCAGCGGAAATACTGTACCATTTTCACCCAGGTACTCACTGCTGCAGCCAGTTACTGTTTTTACAATCCATTTATAGATTCCAAAAAAGCCACAAAAATCAACTTGTGTTCCTTGGTATTCAGTAACAGCTTACTTTTTCCAAAAAGTCTCGCTTCTCATCTCAAAATGTAAAAATGACAAATTTTTTGGGGGAAAGAATAGTGCCTCAAACTTATGTTCTGTGACCTTAGTGGACGGATACTTAAAGCTTCAAACTATTTCAAAGAGAAATGATAATTTAATGAAAAATAGCCCCCAATGAATTTTAAAAGGGTTCTAGCAAAATGAACTGTAATTTCAAAGCCATTAAAGCCTTCCCCCACTTAAAAAAATTGGTAGGGAAAATTTATGTAAGACTTCTTTAAAGAATAAAAGTGATTAGCATAAACTGCTAGACAAGTTTGCCTACTGACTGCTGGTTCTAAATGCACCTCAGGGGAGAGGAAATTTTTGAGAAGCAAGGGAAAAGCAAAAAGGAAGAAAAGAGACCGAGAAGATAAAAGTGGAAGGGACAGTCAAAGAGGAGGCAGGGAAGGAATATTTGGGTTGTAATTCCCCTACACTATTCTCTGAATCTTTCTCACCTTTTATTTCTAAAAAGTGCAAATTTCTGCCAAATTCACTTGTATCGCTGGTTGGAGGCAAAGCACTACCATTGTGTAGTGCATGAGGTGGACACAAATCCGTTGGCAAAAGTGAGAAAATACTAATCTTCATACTCCTGTGCCACAGGCAATAATTTATTTAAACCACTGCTTCAACAAAAGTCTTCATTCTATAGTGGAGGTCATGATGTGAGACTCCCACCTTAAAATAGCAGAATCAGCTTTTGACTGGAGGCTGAAGGTCAAAAATACAGGATTTCCCCCCTTCTGTTACTTCAGTAAAGCTGTAAGTCATCCAGTCTCACTGCAGGCACGAACATTTTCTTTCATTCTGGGGATGAGGAAAGGGAAACAACTGTGATGGAGGGTATGTTGGTCCTGGTATGGACTACAGTGTTTTCTTTATACAACAGAATCTACATCATTATACATCAAGCACAATGTCTGTCAAACACACGGCCTCTCTGGAATCAGACGCTGGTCATATTGGTTCCACAACCCCAGATGGACCTGGTGCAGAGTGCAAACCATCAGTTAATTCAATAAGTTATTGCTTTTTTCCCCTCCAAAGGTTGTCAGCTATAATTTCATACAGGATTACTTTTTAATCTAAATAGTACATGCAGGTTTTTAAAGTTTAGTATTTCAATATTTAAAAGGATCAATTCACCAGTAAGTTCATTTTAGAGAGTACCAGTCCTGGTGAGACAAAAATCACACTGGTCAGTAACAAGAATATTTTTTGGAGTGGAAAGGGTGAGATGAGGATGTTATGGATCACATCAAACATCACTTTTGGAACCAGATGCATGTACAATGATTACTGGAACCGCAGAACAAAAAAAGACTTGTAGTTATAGTGCCTCTGTATCCCTTTCAAAAGTTTCTGAAATTATTTACAATCAAGAAAAAGTCATCACTGTTGTGGGAACTGTACCCAGATGGCTGCTACATCAACTTGCCATAAAACAGCTATACAGTAATGAGCACTTAATTGATTATCAATACATTTAAAGGTCACATTCTTTTTTAATTCTGTTTGCAGTTACCATCCAACAAATACATCAGCTCCTGTCCCTCCGTAGATATCTATCCAAGACCCTATAAAGATTAATTTTCTGTTTGTCAAGACCAGCCTTCAACCGTAGAAGGTAAAGCCTTAAACTTCCTTCATTAAACATGCATTAGGTACACACAAGGCTGAGGTTGAACAGAACCCAAGACTAGTTTCACTAATCCTCCACACCTCACCGTGAACTAGAAGAGCCAAGACCAATTGTGCAGTCCCTAGTGCTGCCCCGACTGCCTTCATTGTGCAGACCCAAAACCAAATCCATAATCCCCATTCCAATAGTTCTCCATTCCTCTCCAGACAGTTCTAACAAGTATTAATAGCAGATTTTAAAAGCAACTGAGATTCAGATGATGTCAAGTGTAGAATTCCCAACTCCTGACAAAGACCAATTCACATTGCATACAAAGGTAAGAAAACAACAAAAAACAATCACAGCAGCACAAACATTAAAAATCTGTCCAACAAGTACACATGCACATAACATCTGAAACTGTTGCACCTAGGAGGGGGTACAATACTTTACAAATGGATGCATAACATTTTAAGAGTGTTTTTTCAATACAATTGTAAACTTGAAGTAATCTCTCTGGGACTGTTGGGACCAGACCAATCCCAAGCGTTTTACTGAAATCAACAGATCAGTTCTGTGCAAATGTAATTTTTTGTACTGAAATTAATCAATCAAACATGTAAACGTATTTTTTTCTCTGGTAGGAAGGTTGAAGGGAAAAGCGAGCAGATCAGACACCAATTAAAATAAAGTCACTTCAAGAAGTCAACAAAACTCTATAAATGTCATTAATACCTTTCAGTTTCAAATCTGATTTCACTTACATCTGGGTATTAGTGCAGATATTAAAACAATGATATTATAACAGGTCATCTAGAACTACTCTGAATTAAGTATAAACAGCAATAGAATGCTATATATTTTAAAATGCTTGAGTGATTCTAAATAGTGTTTGAAACATTAAGTATGGGTCTGAATGCAATTGCAATCATAAGCTAACAAGAGGCAATTGTGATACCAGGCAAACTGGTAGAGAGGCAGTAAATCCCTTTGAAAATTTAGATGAGGGATAATGAGCAATGAGGGTTGAACTTGTTCTTTTCTGAGCAACTTTAAAACAATGTCTGTCAAATTTTGTTGGATAAAGTACATTAGTCTATCACTAAACAATCTACTGGTATGTGAAATCCAGATGCATCTCTACAATTCATCTTTAACCTCTTACCCCTGGAATTTCCAAAGACAAGACATCCATCTGTGCACCTCACATGTAAAGAAGGGAAAAGGTGAATGCCATGCTTCTACACACGTCTAGGCCTCACTCCATATTTACTAGAGCTTGAGTAAATTAAAAACATTCCCTCCTCTGAGTAGCTCTCCACAGTTAAGGAAAACACTCAGTGATCGTGTAAACAATTTAAAAATTCCTCAGAAATGAACAACATTACAGACAGACAACTCTGGAGTTGTCCCAGAACCCAGCCTTTTTAGACTATCCCTTTTACTTGATTCTCTGCACAAAACTACAGCCCTACCCTACAATAGTGAAACCAATCTCAACAATTTAACTTGAATCTGAGCTGTCCCTTTGGAGACCAATTACCAAACTTACCAATTATACCGTAGTACACATGTACATGATTGCACTATACAGTTATAGCATGTGCATGACTTTTCATTTTAGTATTTAGATTTAAAAACCACACAGAAGCAACATAGGCACAGGCTCTACTCACGTATCTTCCATAGCTATTGTCTTGACAGAAAAACTATAAAGGTCTCATACGAGTTTGCTCTTTCCTACACAATGGTGCATCAAGTCTAACTGCTTTCCTATCCTTGCCCCTTCATAAAACTCTGCACAAACATCACTTCTACATACAGCTGCTATCCTGCTTACCAACCACTAAAAACAATTTTACAAATCCTAGCTGACTCCAACTCAGTCCCTCATCCCTTGTAGAACAACTTTTAAGGCTATGCTCCATCTGACACAACCTTTAAAATATTGCTTAGAAAAGTGTTAATAGTATTGTTTTTAAATCACTACTCATTATACAATAGTCAGTACTTCATCACCAAAGATTAAACTTGAAGAAATCTATAAGTTAAACAATTTACAGTTCTTTTAAAAATCAAACAAACACTGAGGCAGAAACAGAAGCTGCAAAGATTGTAGGATATATGTCTGGTTTATTCACTAACAGGACTTGTTCTTAATGCAAAAAACATATAGACAATGGCTATGTGCCATGTCCAAATGTGACCATTCCCTTCCTAAGTTCTCCTTCAAACTGGATACAAGCAACCGCCAAGCTGCAGAGATGATTGCACTCTTGTTCCAAAGAGGACTTTAGTTGAATTACAGGGTGTGCGTGTGAGTGGGGAAGGCAGGGGAGGGGTGGAGGTCAGGAAGGCATACTTTTCTTAACATTAATGTACTGCAGGAATCAATGCCCGGACCCTTACTGTTTGTTGTCTATAGCAACATTCTGGATGTGAACGTAGGAGGTACAAATTTTAAGTTTGAAGATGATGCTGGTGTTCATTATGAGGAAGATGATATTGATCAGTTAGGAACATGGGAAGAGCCATGTCTTACTTTGATATATGTGAGATGATATATTTTGTAAGCACTAATAAGGGTAGGGTCAGCACAATGGATTTATAGAGGTATTGATTTATAGAGTTATACCTTGGTGTGCAGGTCCAATTAATCCCTCAAAATGGCAGCACAGGAGTTATGAACATTAAAGAAGCATATGGGACCGTGTTTATTAGTTGGGGCATGGTAAACAAGAACATGGAGATTATGGTACAACTTTGTAAAAGTGATTGGCTATAGCTGGAGTACCACACTACAGGAAGGACATGACTGCATTGGAGAGTGTGCAGAGGACAGTCACTAGGATGTTGTCTGGGCAGGTGCATGTCAATGTTGAGAGAATAGATAAACTGGATTTGTTTTTCTTGGAGTTCAGGGATGAAGGCGGAGACTTACAACATCTAAGACAAGCACTCAAATCTCCAACGCATAGAGACTATGGCCAAATACAGAAAAATGGGATTAGTATAGATGGGTACTTGATAGTTAACATGGATATGGTCTGCTTAAGGGCCTGGCAAGTCTTATAAGGAGCTGCTCTAGGTCAATTCAAAAATAAGACTTGTGAACATCTTATAAAAGGTGCTTACAACAGAACAACAAACACCTATTGCAACAATAACTGCTTGGATTGAGGAATAAATTTACACATTTTGAAAGAGGAATGTAGCATTTAAAATATTACTATTAATCTGCCTGAGGGGGTGGTGAAGACAGACACTCAGTTACCATTCAAATAGTATTTAGATAAGTACAGGCTGAGTGCTGACAAAGGGGATTCAAATTGGTAAATGCTTGATGGCTAGTATGGATATGGTGGGGTGGGGGGGGGGGGGGAAGGATGCAGATCCACACTGTATGATTTTTATTTATTTGGAGCACAGACACTTTAGCCATGCATCCACGCAAAATATCAAAAAGAAACATTTCTACTTTACACAACTAAGGACCCTTGTTCCTCTGTATAAGATTTAAGATTTCTTTTTGAAAGATTTAAAGACTGTAACATTTCTTGTATATGTGGCATTCAAATGAAGGATGAGAAGGGGTCATTTTTCTTTGGGGAAGAGGAGCAGAGGAAAGAGTTCAGGTAGGAAGAAGGGGAAAACAAACAATAATGTTGAACAGAGGAAAGTAAATAAAAGTTTCAATGACCAATCTTCATAGATGCTGAATGACCTGAATTTTTCCAGAAATTTGTAGTTCACTTCACTTCTTGTTTCACTGAATTTAAGTTGCTGTTTCACTTCAAAAGAGGCAAAATGCAGAATAGGGAAAGATGCATCAATACCGAGAGACCTTGGTGAACTTGCAGCAATCAGTCAGAATGTCTAGATATGGCTCCTGGACTGGAAGAGATCTCTCTGAAGGGTGCACAGTGGAAGGGAAAGATTTGACAAATTGAGGTTAACCCTATCTGCCTTCCTTTAGACTAATAACGACTGTCTAGGAGCATCCTTTTTAAAATATTTCCATTTGGCCTCCAAGCATCCAACTAGCTACTGACAACATCTGTACTTCCGCACAGCTCTCAGAAGTAATTCATTTGATTTAATCCTACTGGCTTTTCATTTCAGATATAGTATCCAGTTCAATAACAGATCTCCACTGAAATTCCAGCTTCAACACTGAAACAATTTCTTGAGCTGGAAGCAAGAATTAAAGGCAGATGGGTAAAGAAAAAGAAATGAGCCTAATTGTATAGCTCGTTCTGAGTTAGCACAGGTATACTGGGACAAATAGCTTTCTTCTACAACTCTGTGAACTCCAGACTAAGTTGCATCAGAGTGCATTAACTGAAACTGACAGAAAATAAAAAGCTAAAAGAAAATTATCTCAGGGAAGGTAAGTGACTCTTTATAAAATATTTTGGGCAACAAACCTTTAAGGTTTGAAGGTTGCTCACCACCATTCATCAAGAAACATTATACTTTAAAATAATCTATTTTTATGTTCCTCTTTTAACTCACTTCCCCCAGTTATCCATTCCAAATGTGCAAATTCAATTTGTTTTATCAATATTTTTTGACATTGATATATTTACAGGAAAAAAGAGGCAAATAGTGAAAGAATATACCATCATGGTAATCTTTAGCAGAAATTTGTTGTTCAGAGTCTCCCAAGCAATTAGACTCAAGGAGAAGAGTAAAATCCCTTTAAAAAATTATTATAGCTATCATCAGTGCAAGGGCAGTTCAAGGATGTTTCCCCAATTCAGGAGAAAAATGGGAAAGGCAAAAAGTTGAGGAAAATAGTTTTATAAATATTAAGTATTCCCTTCATTTACTTGTGCTATCTGAGAATGTTGGGGCAAGATTCATCTTCCCCTAGTGTATGCTATTATGCGGTGCTTTTAAATTGCTTATATCCATCTACCTTATCTGTCAAACTTTGTGATCAGATGATCCAATATACTCTTCCAACCAGTTTACAATATAGTATTGCTAGAGTGGTTGTTCCATTCAAATTTCAAGCCCACCTTATTCCAGAAGAATGGAAAGTCAGTAAGAATGTAGGTGGCAGAGGTAACAAGAATTTATATGTGGATTTTTATGAAGATAATAAAGATGCAAAATGGCTCCCCAGACCTAAAATAACTCGAGGAACAAGTCCTTTTTAAAGCACAAATCCTGTTAATGATGCTAAACCTCTTTGTTAAATGTAGTTTGAAACAAACATGAAGAAAGTATAAATTCACAAGCTCTGCTGTGCTAGAGTGGCAGACACATATCCAGCAGGAATAGCAAGCTGTGGAGATCCAAGGGAGCTGAGGCTTTCAGTTAGTGATGTGCTGCAGAGAGGAGAGGTGTTGTCTGAAACTGGGGATTTGTACACAATGTCTGCTCCGTGGTCTGTCCTGGCCTTGGCGTTCTCACGGAACTTCAGCTTGTGAGACTCAATCTGCAGAAGAGAAAAACAAGATAAAATTTTCTCTACAGAGTCCATAGCACTCTCATTCTGGTGGCTTTGTAAATACATTGTAAACCCCAGTACAGAACATATTCACAAGGAAATTCCTGTGTTGTACCTTTCTTGAATAATACATTAGCTGTTACAGAGTACACATTCTGTACACGTGGCCTGGAACATAAAGTGCATGTGAATGGGCAGAGGAAAGAAAAGAGTAATCACTCAGGAACCTCAGCTGGAAAGTTTATGAATATAGCTATCAACAAGATCAGGATTTACTCTGATGTCACCTGCAATCAAACTGGTGACTGAAACCTGCTGCCAAGACTCACTTTCATTCAAGTGATTCTTCAAGTGCCAATGATCATCCAGATTATTTGACTTTCATAACTGAGATTAATGTTCCCTTGCACAATGACAGCAAATATACATTGTCCAGCACCATGAAACAGCAGGAGGATGTCTTCCTCAAATTCTCCCTTTTGGTGAGATGGGCATTGAAGAGAGGGGACAGTGGGCCACATCCCTCAGCACACCACACATTGAAAAATAGCAGTTCTTAGTTTATACAGTTCTAGGCCAGTCAGATTATTATACTGACAATATCAGGTAATAAGCAGCTCTGCACATAACCAGGTTTTAAGGTGAAAAATAGGGTACATAAAACCAGACTGTTAAATATTCCAAAAGTGAGTGGGTGTTTTGGCACTAAGCATGTCTTTGAGACAATAAGAATGGAGGTTTTTGATAGTGTCTAAGTGCACACATCAAAGAGATAATATATATTATCTCTATCAAATGGTACAATATAATTAGATACTTCTAATTAACCTTAATTCAAATAAAAGTCCCCCATTTCTAAGTTACCTGATGTCTATTTTACTTCGCTTGATGCTATTTATTAATGTCCCATTGGATAGGAATAGCATGGGTTAGATTCAATAAAGGTTCCTTTCCTTTCACTCAATGATGGGTAAATCCTGAGTTAGTTCCTGAGTAAAACCTCCTCCACACTGCATTAAGCACTTCCAGGACTATTACAGCATGGATTAGATACTGACTAAAGCCCATTTGCACCATTGAATGGTACACTCCTCCATAGATGTACAAAAGGTTAGAAACAAAATGAAGTTCCTTTGTACTTTTCAAGCAATCACACACTTCAGAATGTGAACACAAAAGATTATGCACAGAGTACAGCTCTTTTTACACTGTTCAATTGAGCTTTTGGGTCAGTTAAACCACAGATTAGAAACAATGAAAGTTCACATGGTTTTATTTGGTTTGATACATTGATAAGGAACTTTCTCTGCAGAGTCCTAACAACTTTCTACAGCTCCAATTCCCATTATATCTTCATGCACTATATGAAGAGCCTATAATTTTACAATTATAACAGGGGCAATATTGTTTTGTGAGTCTATATCCATTGAGAAGCTGACAGAGCATCCAAAGTACAGAGAAAAATTTCATATCCTTTTTTTGGGTTTGATTTCAATACAATTCCAGAACGAAAGGCAAAGAGCAAGTTTACACTAACACCTAGTTCCCAACTGTTCAACATTCTTTCACAACACTACACAGCCCTTGCAGGCCAAACTTTCACTTACATGTCTCTTGCATTTGTAACTCTTGGTTGTGAGTTTCGTCAGACCCGGCAGTTGGGTCCACCCCTACTCCATTTTGCTGTGTCTCACTCTCAGCTTCTCCTGTCAGATCCCTATTTTCTGGAGTCTGACTGACTGCTGCTGTTTCTGATTCCTCTTCACCCTCATTCTAAAAATAAAATCATGGGGTGGGGGTACAATGGTGTATTATTATAGGAGGGCATGAAATGAAATGCAAAATGCAGACAACATTTTTTTTAAAAACCTTTAAAAAATCAAATGCACTGATGGACTGAAATCAAAGCTGTGAGTTATTCTTCTAGGGCCATTCAGGGGTACTGAGGCTAAATGGATTGTCCCTAGCTGCTGAAACGTGGTCCATTGCACCCATGTATTCCAAAAAATACTAGAACCAACTGGTGAAAGTGGGGAGGAAGAATGAATTCATAAAGCACCTTTATGATCTCAGGAACTCCCACTGAGCTTCAAGCCCATGGTTTGATTGTCACTGCTCTAGTACAGCAAAATTTTGATGCCAGTTTGTACAGAAAAACCTTATGAGAATAGGACAAGTGATCAGGTGCTCTTATAAAAGACTTTGGATTAATGCTAGCCAAGAACACTACAGAATTTCCTACATTATTAAAAAAAACATGGAATCTTTCAAAGATTAACACCTAAATGAATAACTGTACCTCAGCACTGCCTGGATTCTCAATTTGGCTAATGTGCTCAGTGTGGATCATGTAAGGTTTGATTAAGACAAATCTATCGAATCTTGAAAGGACTGAATAGATGTGGAGAGGATGTTTCCAATCATGGGAGAGTTTAGGACAACAGGATACAGACTCCAAATAAAAGAACATCCCTGTAGAAATAACTTTAACCAGAGGGATGACTGTGGAGGCCAAGCTGCTGGATAAATTTAAAGCAGAGGTTGATAGGTTCTTGATTAATAATGCTGTCAAGGGAAATTGGAAGAAGGCAGGAGAAAGGAAATAATAAATCAGTCATGAATGAATGGCAAGGCAGACTTGATGGGCTGAATGAACTAATGCTGTTTCTATGTTCTATGGTCTGGATTTGTGGGCCTGGAGTCACGAAGGACAGTGTAAACATTATAAGGAGCAAAAAAAAGTATGAAGTGTTGTCACTAAGGAAAGCTAGTTGTTCAGATTTTAGGATGACAAGATGTAGTAGTTTGTAAGTTTTATGAAAAGAAATGAAGCAAATGATATCAAATAAAATCAATGCTCTGTTCTAACAGAGAGGATGCAGCATGGAGGAATGTGTAGTCAGGATATTTGAAGGTGAAGCGGAGCAAGTTCATTAAAGTTTTGGTAACAGAACACAAGACTTTTGTGAAAGTGAAAAAAGATTGGAATCTATTTTCTGACAGCAAAATAAACTTGTCAGAGATACTAAAATTGATTTTAGGAACAAATATCAGCACAGGACCTATAACTGAATGGGTTCAGTCTCTCACCTTCAGTCCTCCAGTGCATTTTCTTTCCCCACCTTCATCTTAATGTAAAAAGATCAAAAAAATGGACAAAAAAGTCACAACAAATAAGATCACAATTGAAGGCACACTCTGTACAATAATTGCAGAAGTGAAATTACGTGCACATATTTTGTGTAAAAATATACAACATTGACACATTGACTGCAATTAAAAAGACACTTTGATATATGAACACAATTTTCTTGAATGCAATTTATACTGAGAAACTAATAATATTATACATATACTAACTACTTGAATCTTTTTATTTGTTTTCTGTTGAGATGATTTCCTTACTCAGGTTTGGCTCCTTACTTTTATTTAGAGTCCTTAAGGTGCCTTAATTAAGAGTCCATTATTTATAAGTATCTGCAGCTATTTGGCTGTAAGGGTTTCAATACCAAAATTTAATTGATCATTAGCCACCCAAGTCCATTTGGGATGATGAGTTTGCAGGAATGGTGGCCATTCATTCTCCATATTAAACCAGGGTTTCTGTCTGTTCAAAGTTCAAAATACATTTATTATCAAAGTATGTATCTATGTGTAACTTTGAGATTCATCTCCTTACAGTCAGTCACAAAACAAAGAAATCCAATAGAACCCATTAAAACAAGACCAAAAACCCAATGTGCAGAAAAAACCCAAATTGAGCAAACAATAAACGTAAACAAGCAACATTCAGAACTGAAGTTCATGGAAGTGAGTCCACAGCTATTGAGCTAGTCACAGCTGATCTAGGAGCTTGTTAGTTGAAGGCCACAGCCTCAGTTCAGTGCAGAGATAAGTAAACTGAACACCAGTCCATCACTCTCCTCTGGCCTAGCACTTAAATTGCCCAAGCAGTTGGTTGTTCCTCACTGTTGGACCCAGGCCCAAACTTCAAAATGTTCTCGGGCCTGACACCCGCCATCTTGATTCAGCTTGCATCCAATCTTCCCAATTTGGCCTGGCACTTAAATTGGCCAAACATCAGCTTGTTCCTCACTCTCAGGCTTGGACCCACCTCCTTGACTCTGCTTTGCCTCGTTCTGCTGCTTCAACTTGGCTCTAAACCCACTCAAAAATGGCCATACGTCAGCTCTTTCCCCACTCTTGGGCCTGGGCCCCACTGCCTTGATTCAGCACATATTCACCACGCTACGACCGTTGTGCACCTTTGAGACTTCAATTCACAGTGCAAAAATGGCAGGATCAAAAGCTCAACTCCAAAAGGGAAGATACAGGCAATTGATTGCAGTGATCATTTACCAGAAAAAGTGTGATTAATACAGTAGTTAGCAGCTTTGGTTGACGTCAGCAAGTCATTGCTGTGTCTCACTATCACCATCTTAAACTGGAAACTCTTCTGATCTAAGGCAATAGCAATCTACAAGGACTCTGAATTCAGCTGAAAGTTTATCATTCCAGTTTTTGTACTGTTCCAGGAAATATGTCTGCCCAATTAACAAAAAGAGAAAGGGGACAGAAGAACTCATTTCTCTCTAATGATTCAATCTTGAAGGTCAGGCCAGATGTTACAATTTAACACCATGATAAAAGTGAAACAATTAAAATTTTTTTCAGACATCAATCCATAAATTCAAATTAGACAAAGATGAGATAAGTAGTCATTTGGCAGCTTTGTTCTTGATGAAATCATGAATTGTTGAATCACTCAACAGCCCCCATAACCTGTAAGATATGATACAGTCACAGTATAGAAGACAATAGGAAACTATGACGACCAGATGACAATGACATGACTTAAGTGAGAGATATCCATCTGAAAGCTGAAGGAATCTGGACAAACAACAGAGAACGTGGTTAGAACCCACAACATCCCACACTTTGCAGCTTTATTTCAGAAGTGGGAAATGGAACACTAAGGTGGATGGGTCAAATAAATTAAGGAACTGCACACTTTTAAGTAAATATGCTGCTAGGAATGTATTTAAACATCATAGAAAAAGTTCCCGCAGTCCGCCATTCCTGATTAGAAAATTATATCTGTTCTCCTAAAGACACCAAGTCTTGCTAATCTACAGTTTCACAATCCAGGTCACCTTCCTACATAGTACTCAAGTTGGAATTTTGACCATTGATTAGGAATAATTGTAATCAACTGAATTATATATTTTTTTAAATCAATCCGATCTTCATCCAAGATCTACAGAGTTTTCAGAGAAAGAAGAGCTGAAGTGCATGGCTTGGGGAACTGGTCAACAGCTGGAAAGTGACAAGGAGCAAGAATGGCAAATCCAGAGGGGCTGAGGAACAAAGGTCAATACAAATCAGAAGAAAGGACAGAAAACTATTTTTTATGGTATTTTTCCCCAAAGTGGATGCATTCACTAGTTACTTCCTTAGTGACTGATTTGGCTGCTGCATCTAACTTACCTTCACATTGCCGCCTCCTGGGGTATGGTTTAGGTTGTCCAAGGACCCAATTTTTGATTCAGCTTTGTTTTTGAAATTGGTCTTGCTGGTCTCAATCTTCACATCCCCACCACCTAAAATTATTTGAAAAGTAAGTATACTATTTACACAAATTACTTGCTTCCTAATACGATAGCAAAGTCAGAACACATTTTAAAAATAGTTCAACTTTATTGTTAGAGGCTTGCACACTCAGGGTATCAATGCCAAAATTAGCGTTTTGCTGCTGCAGCAGCCCTGTATATTACAAGATGAGGAGAAAAGTGAACGTGTACATAATTTACAAGTGTGCAAAATAAGCAACAAAGTAAATACTATAGTGCAAGATTGGTACACTAATGTAACACAAGTGAAACGGTCAGAAACTGCATTCAGCCTTGCAAGGATGGATACAGAACCAACCTGCAGCTTAAAACTTTTAATTTACAAAATGTAGATGCCACTGGCAAGGCTATTGACCATCCCTATGTCCTACAGAAGATGGTAATGAATTACTGTACTGAACTGTTGCATTCCTTCTATAGAGTATTCCCAAGGTTTTTGGGAAGGAAGCAGTTGTAGGATTCCGATCCAATGACATTTAAAGTATTGGTGATTTACCTCCAAGTCCAGATAGGGTGTGATTTAAAAAGTTATTTTCCATTATGTACATTAAGTTGAATGGAGGGAACAGTGAGTGCAGAGGATTTCATATTTTAAAAGAAAAAGGAAGATAAAGGAGTACAAATTAACATAATTTCCACATCATTCATCTGAATGGAATTTTTTATTTACACAATCTTTAGCTCTTTGTAAAATCAATAATATGTGGAGCAACGGCTATCAAAATAACCTGTTCACCCATTTTGGATCTTGCCAAGACCAGTTAAGCCAGGCTGCATGAAAGACACTATCCGAACATTGATCAAAGAGCTAAACACAAAGTACACTGCAGATGCTGTGGTCAAATCAAGACGTACAAAAAGCTGGATGATCTCAGCAGGTCGGGCAGCATCCATTGAAAGGAGCAGTCAACGTTTTGGGTCGAGATCCTTTGTCAGGAATAAAGGAGGAGGGGCAGGGGCCCTATAAAGAAGGTAGGGGGAGGGTGGAAAACCAATCAGAGGAAAGATCAAGGGGTGGGGGAGGGGATAGTCAGGAGAGGTGAAGAAGGAATGTAAGGGGAAAGCACTATGGGTAGTAGAAGAAGGCAGAGTCATGAGAGGTGATAGGCAGCTAGAAGAGGAGACAGAGTGAAGGTGGGATGGGGGAAGGGAGAGGGAGGGGATTACTGGAAGTTGGAGAATTCGATGTTCATACCAAGGGGCTGGAGACTACCCAGACGGCATATGAGATGTTGTTCCTCCAACCGAAGTTTGGCCTCATCATGGCAGTAGAGCAGGTCATATATGGACATATCTGAATGGGAATGTGAAGGAGAGTTGAAGTGAGTGGCAACCGGGAGATCCTGTCTGTTGTGGCGGACGGAGCGTAGGTACTAATCTATTGCATCCGGTACTCCTGGTGCGGCCTCCTCTACATTGGCAAGACCCGACGCAGATTGGGGGACCATTTCGTCGAGCACCTATGCTCCGTCCGCCACAACAGACAGGATCTCCCGGTTGCCACTCACTTCAACTCTCCCTCTCATTCCCATTCGGATATGTCCATACATGGCCTCCTCTACTGCCATGATGAGGTCAAACTTCGGTTGGAGGAACAACATCTCATATACCGTCTGGGTAGTCTCCAGCCCCTTGGTATGAACATCGAATTCTCCAACTTCCAGTAATCCCCTCCCTCTCCCTTCCCCCATCCCACCTCTACTCTGTCTCCTCTTCTAGCTGCCTATCACCTCTCATGACTCTGCCTTCTTCTACTACCCATAGTGCTTTCCCCTTAGATTCTTTCTTCACCTCTCCTGCCTATCCTCTCCCCTACCCCTTGATCTTTCCTCTGATTGGTTTTCCACCTTCTCCTCAACTTCTTTATAGGGCCCCTGCCCCCTCCTTTAGTCCTGACGAAGGGTCTTGAAACGTTGACTGCTTCTTACAACGGATGCTGCCCGACCTGCTGAGTTCATCCAGCTTTTTTGTATGTCTTGATCAAAGAGCTGAATTCCAAAGAGAAGGTTCAGTTGACTGCCCTCAAAATAAATGCAATACTTACACAATCAAGAAGCCCTGGTAAAATGTGTTAATTTGCAAAGAGAAAATATACTAAAGTATGGTGTCATTTGTTGCGGACAGGAAGATGGTTAAGTATCAATCAGCTCAGCCTCCTGACCACTGCATGTGCTTCTCAAAGCAGGGTCTGAGACCCAAACATTTTTATCTGCTTTCAATTACCTTACTGCCTTCATAAAATCAGAAATTGATATTTGCTGATGCTTGCATGGAGTAAAACACTATTTGCAAATCTCAATAAATGAAGTTGCCTGAATGCTGCAAAGTACTCAAGAATTCTGTGTGTCACAGTTCCCTTGGAGACACTGGATTGCTTAGCAGGAGAGAGATTTTAAAAGAAGCGAGTGGGGGCAGCCAGGACATTCTGTGCACTACAGTTCCCTTGGAGATGTTGAATTATGCCTAATTAGGCACTTGGCAAGGGCCATTAATAAAGAAGTTGAGTTTAAGCAGAGCAGCCATTGTGTGAGACCAGGGGCTCCACTGGGGAGTTCAGTCCTTGGCTCACAGAAGCCTTGGCAGAGGGGTGTAGGCTGCACATAGATTTTTTTTCTTTTAATTTTTCTTCCTTTTTTTCCTTCTTGCACAGTTAGAGTCAGGCAAGATAGTGGAATACTCCTTTTGTGCAAGGAGGGAAAGTGGGAGACTTCCTTCAGGAAGTGCATCCAGATGCAGCTACTTACAGACCGTGTTCAGGAATTGGAGCTGTATAAACCCTGGGCCATTCGGAAGGTACAGGCAATTCAGGGATGTAGTTACACCCCAGATGCAGGACACAGGTAACTGGGTGATCATCAGGAAGGAGAAGGGGACAGGCAGTCAGTGCAGAGTACTCCTGTGGCCAAATCCCTCAGCAGCAGGTAGGCTGCTTTGGATAATGATGGAGGAATGTCCTAGGGAAGGAAAACCACAGCAGTCAGGTCTCTGGCACTGAGTTTGGCCATGTCGCTTAGAAGGAAAGGGGGAGGGGGGGAGAAGAGATGAATTATAGTGATAGGGGATTCAAAGGTCAAGGAAAAGACAGGAAGTTCTATGGACGAAAACAAGATTCCTGGATCGTATGTTGCCTCCCAGGTACTAAGGTCAGGGACATCTCGGATCAAGTGGGAGAGTGAGCAGCCAGAGGCTGTAATACACATCAGTACCAATGATGTGTAGGAAGGTTGACAAGGTCTTGCACACTAAGTTCAGGAAGTTAGT
This sequence comes from Hemitrygon akajei, assembly GCF_048418815.1. Classification (NCBI taxonomy): domain Eukaryota; kingdom Metazoa; phylum Chordata; class Chondrichthyes; order Myliobatiformes; family Dasyatidae; genus Hemitrygon; species Hemitrygon akajei. Next base: position 108,463,248 of record NC_133124.1, on the reverse strand, counting down.
TACTAAGTTAAAGGACAGAACCTCCAGGGCTGTGATCTCAGGACTGTCACCTATGCCGTGTGCTAGTGAGGCCAGAAATACGAAGATCATGCAACTTAACACATGACTAAGGAGATGGTGCAGGAGGGAGGGCTTGAGATTTTTTCTGATTATTTAGCTCTCTTCCAGAGAGGCTAGGATCTGTACAAAAGAGATGGTTTGCACCTGAACTGCAGAGGAACAAATACCTTTGCGGGAAGGTTTGCTAGTGTTGCACAGGGGCAGTTTAAACTACAGTTGCAGTGGGGGGGGGGGGAGGGGGGGTTTGAAACCAGAGCACCAGAGCAGACAGTGGAGTGGTTGTGAGGAAAGATGTTGGTAAGCCTAGATACAAAGTTAGGAATCAAAAGGTTGAGCATGATGGGACTAATGTTCTGAATTGTGTATATTTCAATGCAAGGAGTATTGTAGATGAGTTGATGACAGGGATTAGCACATGGAATTATGACACTGTAGCCAATAGTGAGACGGTGCAGGAGGGGCAGCACCGGCAGCTCAATGATTCGAGGTTCTGCTATTTTGGACAAGATAGAGTGGGAGGGATGCAGTACTATTGAGGAAAAATGTCACAGCAGAGCTCAGACAGGACAGACTGGAAGCTCATCTGGTAAGGCCTTATGGGTAGAACTGAAGTATAAGAAATATATGACTATGTTAATGGGACAATACAATAGACCACTCAACAGTCCACGGGATTCAGAGGAGCAAATTTGTAGAGAGATCGCTGACTGTTACAAGAAACATAAGGTCGTGATAGTAGGTGATTTTAACTTTCACATATTGACTCCAATACAGTAAAAAGGGTTGAATAGGAAAAATTTAGCCAAATGTTTTCTGGAAAGTTTCCTTTATCAGTACATAGAAGTCCCAACCAGAGAGAGAGTGATACTAGATCTCCCATAAGGAATTATGGAAAAGGATGGGTCTGGTCCTCCAGTTGAGATTCTAAATTGGAGAAAGGCCAATGTTGATGGTATCAGAAAGGGCGTGGAAAGTATGGATTTTCTGGCAAAGGTGTAAGTGGGGGGGCTTCAAAAATGAAAGTTTGAGGGTTTGTATGTTTTTATCAGAATAAAAGGCAAGGATAACAGGTTTCGAGAACCTTGGTTTTCGAAAGATGTTGAGGCCCTGGTTAAGAAGGAGTGCATAGCAGCTATAGGCAAGAAGGAACCAATCAGGTATGAGAGGAGTATGCAGACAAAGTAAAGGAGAACCCCCCAATGGCTTCTACAGATATATTAAGAACAAAAGGGCTGCAAGGAACAAAGTTGGTCCTCTGGAAGATCAGCAGTCATTTATGCATGGAGCCAAAAAAGATGGGGGTAGATTTTGAATAGATTTTTTGCATGTATATTTACTTGAGAGACAGACTCAGAGTCTATAGAAGTAAGGCAATGTAGCTGTAAGGTAATGGACCATATACAGATTAGAGGAGGTGGTGTTTGCCATCTTGAGACAAATTTGGGTGGGTATCCCCAGGGCCTGATAAGGTGTTGTCTCTGACCTTGTGGGAGACTAGTGCATACATTTTGGGACCCTAGCAGAGATATTTGAAACATCTTAGCCATGGATGAGGTGCTGCAGGATTGGAGGATAACTAATGTTGTTCTGTTGTTTAAGTAAGACTCTTAGAATAAGCCAGGAAATTATAGGCCAGTGAGCCAGACATCAGTAGCAGTTAAGTATTTGGAAAGTATTCTAAGGGACCATTTATACAAGTAATTGGAAGGACAAGCACTGATTAGAGATTGTCAACAAGGCTTTCTGTGTGCTAGGTCGTGTCCAATCAATCTTATAGAATTTTTAGAAGTTACCAGGAAAGTTATTGAAAGCAAGGCAGTGGATGTTGTTTAAATGGACTTTAGCAAGACCTTTGCCAAGGTCCTGCACAGGCAGCTGGTCAAGAAGGTTCAGTCACATAGCACTGAAGAAAAGGTAGTAAATCAGATTAGTCATTGCGAGAAGCCAGACTGGTACTAGATGTTGCCTTTATCACTAGAAGCCTGTGAATGGTGGTGTGCCACAGGAATTGGTGCTGGGTCCATTGTTATTTGTCATCAATGATCTTGATGATGATGTAGTAAACTGGATCAGCAAATATACAGACTGGGGGTGCAGTGGATAGCAAGGAAGACTATCAAAACTTGCTGCTGGATCTGGACCGGATGGAAAATGACAGATGGAATTTAATGCAGACAAGTGTGAGGTGCTGCACTTTGGGAGGGTAAACCAAGTTAGAACTTGCGTGGTGAATGATAGGGCACTGAGGAGTGTGGTAGAACAGAGGGACCTGGGAATACAGATCCATAAATCCTTGAAAGTGGTATCACAACTAGAAAGGGTTGTAAAGAAAGCTTCTGCAGATTAGCCTTCATAAATTTAAATGGTTAAGTACAGGAGTTGGGATGCTATGTTGAAGTCAACAAGACTTGGAGAGGCCTAATTCGGAGTATTGTGTAGTTTCGGTCTCCTACCTACAGGAAAGATGCAAGTAAGAGTGAAAGGGTGAAGAGAAAATTTACAAGGATGCTGACAGGACTTGAGGGCCTGAGATTAGGGAAAAGTTGAATAGGTTAAGACTTTATTCTATAGAGTGCAGGAAGATGAGGGTAGATTTGATAGGGGTATGTAAAATTATGAGGGGTAGAGATAGGGGTAAACACAGGTAGATTTTTTTCTATTGTGGTTGTGTGAGATTAGAACTAGAAGTCATGGGTTAAGGGTAAAAATAGAAACGTTTAAGGGGAACTTGTTCACTCAGAGGTGAAAGTGTGGAACAAGCTGCCAGCAGAAGGGGTGGATGCAGGTTTGATTTTAACATTCCAGAGAAACTTTGGCAAGTACATGGATGGGAAGGAAAGGAAGGACTATGGTCCAGGTGCAGGTCGATGGGACTAGGCTGATTAATAGTTCAACATTAACTAGATGGGCTAAAGGGCTTATTTCTGTACTGTAGTATACAACAACTCAATGTCAGGCAACAACCGCCTCCAATGATCGAGAACTTACCCATCATCTACCCTTGACATCAGCATCTATTGTGTCCCATGTGTCAATAATAAGGGGTCACAATTGAACAGAATCTCAAGACTATGCATTAAAAACATATCTGAAACTAGATCTCCTTGGGTGAATGGCTCCAAGCCTCATTAGTCAGGAGCATTATGAAATACTTGCCTCCACAATCTCAACATTCAAGAAGATAAGAGTCACCTAGGACCCTCTGTAATGGGTACCATCAAATATTGCAATGCAGATCCTTGCTTAGCTTTCCTTCAGAATAGTTCTTCCTCTTTGGGATGTAAAAATCCTATGCCTGTTAAAGATCCTACAGCTTTGTTCAAAGATGACCAGAGAGTTCACTGCTTTGACCAGCATTCCTTCCACAGATGTGCTCACAATAGCATATTAAAAAACACATTATCACACTACAATGTAATTTTCTTAAGATTATTGGCTGTCTAACATAAGCTTTAATTTTCAACATTTAAGTTTAGGTTATTTTGAATTTACCAGTAGTACCTGCTTTATGTTTTAGATTGGTCTTGGATCCACACTTTGATGATACACGGTTCACATCAACTTTTGCTTTTGGAATTTGTACCTACAATTTTAAAAGTTGAAAAAAAGATTTCATTGTTTCAGTACCTTTAAGGTAAAGAAGAAATAAGAAACACAGAAACATAGAAAAACTACAGCATAAAACAGGCCCTTTGGCCCACAATGCTGTGCCGAACATGTACCGGTACTTACTTTAGAAATTACCTAGGGTTACCCATAGCTCCCTATTTTTCTAAGCTCCATGTACCTATTCAGGAGTCTCTTAAAAGACTATCATATCTGCCTGCAGCACCATCACCAGCAGCCCATTCCACACTCACCACTCTCTGCATAAAAAAAACTTACCCTTGACATCCCCTCTGTACCTACTTCCGAGCACCTTAAAAATGCCCTCTCGTGATAACCATTTCAGCCCTAGGAAAAAGCCTCTATCCACACAGTCAATGCATCTCATCATCATATACACCTCTATCAGGTCACTTCTCATCCTCCGTCACTCCAAGGAGAAAAGGCCAAGTTCACTCAACCTATTCTTGTAATACATGCTCCCCAATCCAGGATCATCCTTGTAAATCTCCTCTGCACCCTTTCTATAGTTTCCACATCCTTCCTGTAGTGAGCTGACCAGAACTGAGCACAGTACTTTAAGTGGGGTCTGACCAGGGTCATATATAGCTGTAACATTAGCTCTCAGTTCCTAAACTCAATCCCACAGGCTGATGAAGGCCAATACACCATATGCCTTCTTAACCACAGAGTCGACCTGCGCAGCAGCTTTGAGTGTCCTATGGACTCGGACCCCAAGATCCTTCTGATCCTTCACACTTCCAAGAGTCTTACCATTAACGTAGAAAATAGGTGCAGGAGTAGGCCATTCGGCCCTTCGAGCCTGCACCGCCATTCAGTATGATCATGGCTGATCATCTATAATACTATATTCAGCCATATTTGACCTACAAAAATGAACCACCTCACACTTATCTGGGTTGAACTCCTCTGCCACTTCTCTACCCAGTTTTGCATCCTATCAATATCCCGCTGTAACCTCTGACAGCCCTCCACACTATCCACAAAACCCCCAACCTTCGTGTCATCAGCAAATTTACTAATCCATCCTTCCACTTCCTCATCCAGGTCCTTTATAAAAAATCGCAAAGAGAAGGAGTCCCAGAACAGATCCCTGAGGCACATCACTGGTCACCGACCTCCATACAGAATATGACCCATCTACAACCACTCGTTGCCTTCTGTGGGCAAGCCAATTCTGGATCCACAAAGCAAGGTCCCCTTAGATTCCATGCCTCCCTACTTTCTCAATAGGCCTTTCATGGGGTACCTTGCAAACGTATCTGCAACACATTCTTCATTAAGGTATATGAAATATTATATTGCTTAAAATGAAAATCCAGATTTCCAATTAGACCAGTTAATTAGGTTTAAGAGGCTCATGTACGAAGAGACCCATGAGGAGAGTAAATGTTATATATTATATACATAACTCACATAATTGTAAGTTATTCAAAACTTAATAAAGAAGATAAAGGATCAAGGATTAAGTTTATTCATCATATACATTTACATGTATTTGGAATTTGCTGTGATATGTTGGCGTGACATGCAACAAAAACATTACACAATCCTAAAGAATAAAGAAATTATATAAAAGTAAGTTAAAGGTTAAAGTATGGATATGCAATAAAAAGTATAACAGACTGGTATTCATTAACTACCACAATAGTCTAGTGAAGATGTTACTGGACCAATGGCCAATTAAGTCTTGATTTAAATCTCACCATTTGGAACAGTATCATACCAATGCAGTTGACTGAATTACTCCCCCGGGCAAGTATACCATCTAACTGCATCAGACAGGAAAAAAGTCAAGTGCCATGTCAAGAAGACTAGGGACAGGCAATAAATGTGGAACTTGTCTCATAAACATACCCTGAGAATGAATAAGAGCGAGGGATGGGCGAGGTGTTAAGTGCACACAATACACGAAAATTAATCCTCACCAACATCTTATACAACTTCAACATAACATCCCAATTGCATATGGAATACCCTAATTTATGATGACCAATATTCATAAGCTCTCTTTATGACCCCCATCTACTTGTGTCACCAGGTTCAAGGAATTATGGACCTGTATTCCCTTTTTCTATTGGACTCCTCTGTGCTCTACTGTTCACAGCATAAGTCCTACCCTGGCTTATCCTTCCGAAGTGCAACTCTTCACACGTGTCTGCACTAAATCCCATCTGCCATTTCTCAGCCCATTTTTCTAGCTGGTCCAGATCCCACTGGAAGCTTTGATAGCCTTTCTTGCTGTTAACTCTGCCCCCAGTCTTGGTGATCCAGTTTACTACATCATCATCCAGATTGTTGATTTTGTTAACAAACAACAACAGGCCTAATATCAATCCCTGCTGCACACCATGAGTCACAGGCTTTCAGTCAGCGATGAAACCATCTACAAAGCCTCTGGCTTCTTCCACGAAGCCAATGTTTAATCCAATTTATTACCTCATCCTGTATGTCAAGCAATTGAACCTTCTCGATCAAGCTCCCATAAGGGATCTTGTCAAAGGCCTTTCTAAATTCCACGTAAACAACATCCACTGCCCTGCATTCATTAACTTTCCTGGTAACTTCCTTGAAAAATTCTGCCCAAAGCCATGTTAACTATCCTTAATCAGTCCCTGTCTATCCAAATACTTATAAATCTGGTCCTTCCAATAACCTGCTTACTACTAATGTCAGGCTCTCTGGCCTATAATTTCCTAACTTAATTTTAGAGCCGTTCTTGAACAATGGAACATTAACTATCCTCCAATCCTCTGGCTCCTCACCCGTTACTAAGGATGTTTTAATTATCTCTACTAGGGCCACTGCAATTTCTGCACTAGTCTCCCATAAGGTATAAGGAAAGACCTTGTCAGGGCCTGGATATTTATCCACCCTAGCTTGTCTCAGGCCAGCAAACACCTCCTCCTCTATAATCTATATGTTTATGACCTCAGTGCTGTTTTGCCTCACTTCTATAGACTCTGCATCTATCTCCTGAGTAAATACATATGCAAAAAAAAACATTTTCAATGTCCCCCATCTCTTTCGGCTCCAAGCATAGATGTCCACTCTAGTCTTCCAGAGGACCAATTTTGTCCCTCACTATCCTTTTGCTTTTAATATATCTGCAAAAGCCTTTAGGATTCTCCTTCACCTGTCTGCAAGAGTAACTTCATGCTTTCTTTCAGCCCTCCTGATTCCCTTCTTTCATGTTCTCTTGCATTTCTTATACTCAACTACCTCATTTGTTCTCACCTGCTGCCTACTTCCTTCTTCTTATCCAGTTTCTCAATATCTTTTGAAAAGCAAGGTTCACTAACTAAACCTGTTATCCTCACTTTTTATTCTGACAGGAACATACAAATTCTGTCATCTTGAAATTTCACTTTTTAAGGCCTTCCACTTACCACATACACTGTTGCCATAAAACAGCCCATCCCAATCCACATTTGCCAGATCCTTTCCAATACCATCAAAATTGGCCTTTCTCCAATTTAAAATCTCAAACCTAGGACAAAACCTATCGTTGAACATAATAAAATTGAAAATAATGGCATTATGATCATCAGATGCAAAGTGTTCCCCTACATAAACTTCTGTCAACTGCCCTCATTACCTAAAATGAGACACAGTATCGCAATCTTGCTATTTGATACCTCTATATATTAAGGAATTTTTAATGAACAAATTTGACACAAATCACCTATCACAACCTTATGCTTCTTGCAGAGTCTGCAATCTCTCTACAAATGCGTTCCTGTAATTCCTGCTGACTATTGAGCCATCTATAATCCCATTGACATGGTCATCCCTTTCTTATTCCTCATTCCACCCATATAGCCTTGGTAGACAAGCTCCCCAGTTTGCCCTGCCTGAGGTCTGTCATGACTATTTTCCTGATTAGCAATGCCACCCCTTCCCCTTTAATCCCTCCCACTATAGCACAGCTAAAACAACGGGACCCCAGAACACTGAGCTGTCAGTCCTGCCCATCCTGCAACCAAGTCTCACCAATGGCTACAATGTCCATGTTCCATGTTCTGATCCCTGTCCTAAGCTCATTCGCCTTTCTTACAATACTCTTTGGATTGGAATATACCCAAGTCAGAACATTTGACCCAACATGCTGACTTCATCTGTAAGCTTAACAGCATCCTTCTCTAGAATGACTCCTCTATCTGCCCCAGCTCTCTGGCTCCCATTCCCCTGCCACTTTAGCTTAAACCCGGCCCCCCAACAGCACTAGCAAACCTTCTCTTAAAGATATCATCCTATCAACATCCTTGTAAATTTTCTTTGCATTTCTTCAAGCTTATTGATATAATGTAAGTAGGTGACCAGAACTGCACACAATACCCCAAATTCGGCCTCAGTGTCTTCTCCAACTTTAACATAACATTCCAGCTCCGTACTCCATAACCTAATCTATGAAAGCCAATGTGTTACAAGCTCTCTCTACCAACCCCATCTACCCGTGTTGCCACTTACATGGAGTAATGGATTTGCATTACCAGATCCCTTGGTCTACACAGCATACCTTTGTGCCCTACCATCTACCAAAAATGCCAACTGTATTCTTTTCCTAGATGCTGCCTGGCCTGCTGAGTTCCTCCAGCGCTTTGTATGTGTTGCTTGGATTCCCAGCATCTGCAGATTTTCTCTTGCCAGTGTAAGTCTTACCCTGATATGTAAACCCAAAGGGCAACACTTCACACTTGTCTGCTTCCAGTTCAATCTGCCATTTTCAACCCCATTTCCCAGCTGCTGCAGATTACCTTGCAAGCTTTGATAGGCGTTCTTGATGTCCATATACCCCCAATAGCTGTCATCCAGAAATCTGCTGATCTAGTTCACCGTTTTATCATCTAAATCATTGGCATAGATGATAAACAATAACAGACCCAGCACCAATTCCTGGGGCACACCACTAGTCACTGGCCTCCAGTCAGAGAGCAAACCATCTCCTAACCACTCTCTGACTTCTCCCATTAAGCCAATGTTGAATCTAATTGATTACTATGATCCTGAATGCCAAATGTCTTAAGCTTCTGGAGCAGGCTCTCATGTGGAACTCTGCTAAAGCCCATGTCAACAATGCCTATCCAGAACCTTTCCTTCATCAACCTTCTTTATAACCTCTTCTAGTTGATAACAGTTTTGGTAATCTATAAGACTGATTAGACATGACCTGCCATGCACAAAGCCTTGCTGAGTCTCTATTCAGGAGTATGTTCAGATTTTATATATTATAGTTATAATATATTTTAGAAGATTTAGTGTTTGCCTAAATAAATTACTTTCTGACCTGATCCTCGAATAGAATTAAACGTAATTAAACAAAGTAAATGGCAGGATACTTGGAAGTGTGGGGGAGCAGAGGAATCTGGGGATACATGTCCACAGATCCCTGAAAGTTGCCTCACAGGTAGATAGGGTAGTTAAGAAAGCTTACGGAGTGTTATCTTTCATAAGTCAAGGAATAGAGTTTAAGAGTCGCGGGGTAATGATGCAGCTCTATAAAACTCTGGTTAGGCCACACTTGGAGTACTGTGTCCAGTTCTGGTCATGTCACTATAGGAAGGATGTGGAAGCATTGGAAGGGGTACAGAGGAGATCTACCAGGATGCTGCCTGGTTTAGAGAGTATGCATTATGATCAGAGATTAAGGGAGCTAGGGCTTTACCCTCTGGAGAGGAGGAGGATGAGAGGAGATGTGATAGAGGTATACAAGATATTAAGAGGAATAGATAGAGTGGACAGCCAGCGCTTCTTTCCCAGGGCCTCACAGCTCAATACAAGAGGACATGGCTTTAAGGTAAGGGGTGGAAAGTTCAAGGGGGATATTAGAAGAAGCTTTTTTACTCAGAGAGTGGTTGGTGCGTGGAATGCACTGCCTGAGTCAGTGGTGGAGGCAGATATACTAGTGAAATTTAAAAGACTATTAGACAGGTATATGGAGGAATTTAAGGTGGATGGTTATATGAGAGGCAGTGTTTAAGGTAAGGGTCAGCACAATTGTGGGCCAAAGGGCCTGTACCATGCTGTATTATTCTATGTTCTATGTAATTATACTAGCTACACAGTTTTACCAAGTGCAATTTAAAATATGTGGCTAGTTAGAAAGGAACCCAGGATATTGTTTCACAATCAGGATATCCAATTATTTGAGTGTATTTCAACAATGACTGATCAAGACGAGGGCATATTGTTCCTATTGTGCAGTATTCCACTGCAATGCACTGCTTCAGTATGTTCAATTGACTGGCTCTTCAAAAGCTATTGACAACAATAAGGAAAATAGTTGGCAGACTCCCTTTCCTCATGGATATTGATAGGTTACAAATAACTAGCATGCAATTCAATTTCACATTGCTTAAACTTGACCTCTAGGATGCCAGAACTTCCACCAAAGCCACTACACCATTATAACCCAGGCAATAGCACCATTTCACTAAACTAATTTCTAAGTTTGCCTAGATATTTCCTCTTTCCTCTCCTGAAGACTGACAAACACCGATGGCCTCTATGAATTTAAATCTATTTCCCCTTAATGTATCAGAATCAGGTTTAATATCACCGACATATGCCGTGAAATCTGTTAATTTAGCTGCAGCAGTACTACGCAATACATGATAAATACAGAAAAATAAATTAACCACTGTAAGTATATATGTATATTAAATAGTTAAATTAAAAATAGTGCAAAAACAAAAAAAAGATTGTGGTAGTGTTCATGGGTTCAATATCCATTTAGAAATCAGATGGCAGAGGGGAAGAAACAGTTTCTGAATTGCTGAGTGTGCGCCTTCAGGCTTCTGTATCTCCTTCCCGATGGTCACAATAAGAGGGCATGTCCTTGTGATGAGGGTCCTTAATGATGGACTGCCTTTCTGAGGCATCGACTCGTACCCACAATGGAGTTGATTAATTTTACAATGTTCTGTAGCTTCTTTTGATCCTGTGCAGTAGCACCCCCCACCACCACAGCCCTCTCCCATACCAGACAGCAATGCAGCCTGTCAGAATAGTCTCCATGGTATATTTGTAAAAGTCTGAATGTTTTAAATGACAAACCAAATCTCCTTAAACGTCTGATGAAATATCAATTCACAGAATCTTACAATGAGATGATTCAACCCAGTCTATCTATGGTGGCTCTCTAAAGAGTGAACCACTTAATCCATTCACCTATACTATTCTCACATTCCTGAAAACCACTTGCCAATGAAGCTACAACAAAATGAACAATTCTTGTCTACCATCCAATCCATTAAATAAACAAATAAGAAATAGCAAGTTTTGTGGGTTATATCCACACTAGGTTCAAGGCATGTATGTAGGAATTAGGCTGTAGCTGAGATTCAGTTTGTACAAAAAGTCAGATATTTATACTGTGCCCATCAGAATTATGAAATAACACCCCTTGCATTTCAAATATGCAATCAAAAAGGTGCAACTGGATTTGTACAAATGTTAAGACGAGGAACTGGAGGTCTCAAATCCATCACTGGGAGTGACTGTAATGGCAGATAAATTGCCACACATTATTTGGTATGCTTCTTGTAATTGCTACAAATTCTCACATTACAAGTAGATTAAATAAGCTTCATACTAGCAATGCACAGAAAATTAATGTAAAGAGAATCTAAGGCCAATACTCACATTGCCACCACCAGGAACATGCTTAATGTTATCCTTGGAACCACACTTGGACTGCACATGACTGTAATCAACTTTTTTGTTCACAATCTGAACCTAAGACACATTGGACAAATCAATTCTAGATCATCTCCTGTTTCATTAAATAATTTCAAGGCATTGCTGTGCCTTTCCTGCTATACACCCCACAAAGAGTTCAAGATTAGTATCATCAAGAGAAGAAAAAAATTAATTAAGTAAATATTACAATTAGATCAACGGCATTCACGATGTATTGCACAATGATAAACACATTTGGGGAAAAACATCTAACATAAAGGAAAGAGCTAAATGGAAATAACTGTACATTACTGCACCATTAGTTTGTTCAATATGTAATCCTTTGTTTGCCATTAGCCTCCAGGTTCAGGTTTCTAGATGCTCTCCCTAGCTTACATTTAAGATTCCCTTTCAGTGGTCTAGGTTTAGGAGTGCCTTTTCTGGCTGTGTTAGGATATAGGTTCCTCTTTTTCTCGACAAGATTCAGAGCAAAAAGATATGAAAACTGCTGAAAGGCAATATGAACATAGTATTGTTTTTGTGAAGAAATTCTCACCTCTTTTAACTGTGCTGTTTATAGAGTAAAAGATCTGGATAAGGTAATTTGCATACTTTTGTTAGCACAAAGTGTCAGGATTGAAGTTATGTACCCAATTTCTAATTCTGTTCAGCAAAAGGGTAACCCTATATATTGTAAAACAGCAAAAAAAAATCTCGCTGAGAAAAGAACCCAAACAGAGTCAAGATAGGGACAAAGACGCTGTGAATAGAAAAACAAAGGAGTATCAAACAACTATAAGCATTCCCTTGTCCTTTTGGAAAACACAGCAGTGATGGAGATGCCTCTATTCTGGTGGAAAAAAATACATGTACATTTATCTATTTTGATTTATTATCAAAGTACATATATGTTTCCATGTACTACCTTGAGATTTATTTTCTTGGAGACATTTACAGGAAAAAAATACAATAGAATTTATGAAAAACTATACATAAACTAACATTGACAAGTAACCAATGTTCAAAAGACAAACTATACAAATGAAAAAATACTGAGAAAAAGAGTTGTAAAGAAGTTTTGAAAGTGAGTCAGTAGGTTGTAGAATCAGTTTAGAGTAGTGGTGGTTGAAGTTATTCACACTGGTTCAGGACCCCGATGGTTCTGGGTAGTAACTGTTCCTGAAACTGGTGTTGTGGGACTTACCTCTCCAGAGACTGGAGCGGCTTATATACTGGTCTTTCTAGTTTTTTGGTTTTAGGTTCAATAACAGTTTTGATCTGCACATTCCTTTAGTTTATTTTCTTTCTCTAATTATCATAAATCTATTAACAAGATGTAAGTATGGATTCAGCTCAGTAACCCCTGTCACACTTTACCAGATAAATATTATCTGTCCCATCGCTCCCCCCCCACATTCTCTGTAACATTATATTCATTTCTCATATCCCCAGTTCCAATGGAAGGATTGTCAATGCAAAACCATAACTGTTTTGATTTCTACATTCAGTGCCTATATTCATCCCCCTTAGAAGTTTTCATGTTTTATTGTTTCGCAATATTGAGTCACAGTGGATTTAATTTTTTTGTTGATACTGATCAACAGAAAAGGACTCCTTGTCAAAGTGAAAACAGATCTCTAACAAAGTGATCTAAATCAATTACAAATATAAAACACACAATAATTGATTGCTTAAGTTTTCACATCCTTTAACATAACACACCAAATCATCACTGGTGCAGCCAACTGGTATTAAAAGTCATATAATTAGTTAAATGAAGATCACCTCCACATCTCCAGATGGAGAGTCAAGGAGTTTCAATTAATTGTAGTAAAGATACACCTGTATCTGGAAAGTCCTACTGCTGGTGAGTCAGTATCCTGACAAAAACTACACCATGAAGACAAAAGAACACTCCAAGCAACTCGGCAGAAGGGTTATTGAAAAGCACAAGTCAGGAAATTGATTAGAAAATTTCCAAGTCACTGAATATCCCTTGGAGTACAGTTAAATCAATCATCAAGAAATGGAAAGAATATGGCACAGCTGTAAATCTGTCTAGAGCAGGCAGTCCCCAAAAACTGAGTGACCATGGAAAAGGATACTAGTTAGAGAGGCCACCAAGAAACCTATGACTACTCTGGAGGAGTTACAAACTTCAGTGGCTGAGATAGGAGACAGTGCATACAATAACTGTTGCCTGGGTGCTTCACTAGTCGCTGCTTTATGGGAGAATGGCAGAGAGAAAGGCATTGTTGAAAAAACTCACAAGAAATCTCAGCTTGAGTTTGCCAGAAGGCATGTGGGAGACTCCGAGGTCACCTGGAAGAAGATCCTATATGGTCTGATGAAACCAAAATTGAGCTTTTTGGACATCAGGTTATGTTTAGGACATTATGTTTAGCGCATGCCAAACACTGCACATCATCAAAAGTATACCATCCCTACCATGAAGCATGGTAGTGGCTGCATAATAAAGCCAAAGCTACACAGAAATGGCTTAAAAACAACAAAGTAATGTTCTTGAATGCCCAAGTCAGTGTCCAGACCTCAATCCAATTGAGAATTTGTGGCTTGACTTGATAAGGGCCGTTCACTCACGATCCCCATGCAATCTGACAGAGTTTGAGCAGTTTTGTAAAGAATGGGGAAAAATTGGTGTCCAGATGTGCAAAGCTGATAGAAACCCATCCACACAGATTCAAGGCTGTAATTGCCATCAAAGTTGCATCTAGTAAATACTGACTTGACATGGGTATTTATCCAATCAATTATTTTGTATTTAATAATTGTAATAAATTGAGTCCAATTTGTAGAAATTTGTTTTCACTTTGACACAAAAGAGTCTTTTCTGTTGATCAGTGTCAAAAAAAACCAAATTGAATCCACTGTGATTCAATGTTGTAAAACATTAAAACATGAAAACTTCCAAGGGCGGTGAATACTTTTTATAGGCACTATATACTATCAAGCATGCTGAATGTCTTCAACATTTTCTGATTTCACTTTTCTTGATTTTGGTCACTGTTTTGGAGGAATTGGCAACTTTAGATCAAAACATAACTTTAGGGAGAAAACTCAGCATCTATGAAGATAGATTTAGGTTGAACAACTTTTGTCTGATTAATAACTTTCCATCGGAACTGATGACAGGTTCAGGTGAAAAGTAATCACAGAACAGCCCTGTTCTGATACAACTTACTGCCTAATCATTAGACCATCATAGATATGGGAGTAGAATTAAGCTATTTGTCCAATTGAGTCTGCTCCACCATTTCATCATGGCTGATCTGTTTTTCCTCTCAGCCCCAATCTCCTGCCTTCTCCCCATATTCCTTCATGCCCTGGCCAATCATGAATCTATCAACCTCTACCTTAAATATACATAAAGACTTGGCTTCCACAGCTGCCTGTGGTAATGAATTCCACAGATTCACCACTCTCTTGTTAAAGAAATTCTTCCTCATCTTCATTCTAAAAGGACACCCCTCTAATCTGAGGCTCTGTCCTCTGGTCTTGGACACTCCATAGGAAATATCCTCTCCACATCCACTCTATCAAGGCCTTTTACCATTCGATAGGCATCAAGTAGGTCACCCCTCATTCTTTCGCATTCCAGTGAATACAGGCCTAGAGCTGTCAAGCGCTCTTCATATGAGCGGTCATTTAATCCTGAACTTCTGTTGAACCATCTCCAGTTTCAGCATATTTTTTCTATGATAAGGGGCCCAAAACTGCTCGCAATACTCTAAGTGAGACCTCAAAATTACCTCCTTGCTTTTATATTCTAGTCCTCTTGAAATTAGTGTTAACATCACAATTGTCATCCTCCCACAGACTCAACCTGCAATGTAACCTTTAAGGAATCCTGCACAAGTCCCATTGCACTTCAGATTTTTTCTTTTTCTCTCCACTTAGAAAATAGTCAACCCTTTTATTTCTTCTACCAAAGTGCATGACCATATACTTCCCGACACTGTATTCCACCTGCCACTTTTTTGCCCATTCTCCTAATCTGTCTAAATCCTTCTGTAGCCACTCTACTTCCACAAAACTACCTGCCACTCCACCTGTCTTTGTATTGTCTGCAAATTTTGCAACAAAGCCATCAATTCCATCATCCAAATAATTGACATATAACATAAAAAGAATCTATCTCAACACAGACCCCTGTAGAACACCACTAGTCACTGGCAGCCAGCCAAAAAAGGCTCCCTTTATTCCCATTCTTTGCCTCCTGCCAATCACCCACTGCTTTATCCATGCTAGAATATTCCCTGTAATACCATGGCTTGTTAAGCAGCCTCATGTGTGGCACCTTGTCAAAGACCTTCTGAAAATCCAAATACACAACATACACTGATCTCCTTTGTCTATACTGCTTGTTATTTCTTCAAAGAATTCCAACCGATTTGTCAGGAAGATTTGCCCTTGAGGAAATCATGCGGACTACAACCTACTTTATCATGTGCCTCTGTACTCCAAAATGACATTCTTGACAATCGACTCCACCCACTGAGGTCAGACTAACAGGCCTATAATTTCCTTTCTTCTGCCTCTTTCCCTTCTTGGAGTGATATTTACAACGTTCCAGTCATCCAGAACCATTCTAGAATCCAGTGATTCTTGGAAGATCAACATATTATATTGCTTATTGCCTCCACAAACTCTTCAGCCACCTCTTTCAGAACCCTAGGGTGTACACCATCTGGTCCAGGTGACTTTTCTACCTTCAGACCCAAGGTTTCTAACTTCAGGTTTCCCAAGAATCTTCTCCCTGGTAATGGTAACTTCAGACGCTTCATGACTCTGACACTTGGAACTTCCAACACACGGCTAGAGTCTTCCACAGTAAAGACTGATGAAAAATACTTGTTCAGTTCGTCCGCCATTTCTACCTCTCCAGCATCGGAGTGGGGATAGCAAACTCTTAAAAACAGCAAGCATTATTGGCTGGAATATTGGAAAGAGAGTAAGTATTGACAACAACACTGGAGATAACCCACTGCTTCTCTTTAAGATCTTTGCAACCCATCTGTAAAAGTGGCAGATGAATGCTTTAACTAACTGCTGAGATCAGTTCTAAGTTGCATGGGTAAAGACTGCACACAAGACATGGTGTTAGTCTGTTGGTCTTGCAACAGACTGGCTTATTAAACAAATGCTTGGAGGCAGCTGCTAAGGGAAACAGGCTTAACTTTAAATCAGTTCTTCAGTAAAACCAAGAAATTGGGGGGAAAAAACTTAAGACCGGAACTGAGTTATTTCAGGAGAATGTCTGATCAATATGGATTAATCCAAATTCTTCTGAACAAGGCAGGGGACACGTTTATAGAACTGACACAGAACCAATCTAGCTGTAAAGGTTTTAGCAATATCAAGTTTTAAGTTGACAACTAGGGTGTAGCAGTCAAGAATCAGCTGCAAATTTTTTAACTATGGGGAATAAAGTTGCTGCAGAACTACAGGGAAGGACTAAAACATTTTATAATGTTAACTGGAGAAATGTAATTGATGACTGTAAAAAAAAGTGAACTGTGAGCTGTTCTTATACAACAGAATAGGAAAACATATTCTTGATACTTTCACTTCAAAGCTCGGATTATCGTGAGAGATCACTCCTGGCATGATGCCACCTTTACCCTAAAAATATCTCATCTGTGCCAAATATAAATGGCAGTCAGTTCAGTGAGAAGATCTTTACAGTGGAAGGCTGCAATGCAGCAGGTGATTATAAATTCAGAGCTGAATGTTAAATGAATCAATTACAATGGGAGCAGATTTCATCACTAATTCAGCCTCTGAAAGATAACACTGCTTCTGAGGCACCATCTGGATGTTCTCTCTCCTTTCTTCTACCAACCCCTCCCTCTGCCACCTACACATATGCATTGTTGTCAAATCAGATGAATCTGTGCTAAACAGAGATGGAATAAGTGCAAGCAAGAGTATGGCATGTCTGCCATCTTTAGTCATTCTAATACGTGACCACTGCTATACAATAGACCTAACCCTATTAGTATAACATGTTAACTACATGGTTCAAAAACATTTAGCAAGAAACAGTATTTTTAGAGCCTTTCAGGGAGGATTTTATTTCCTTACCACTTACTGCATTGCTTAAAAGAACGATTATTGGTAAAGAGCCAAATCACAAAATTCAGCCTCTGTCACCATTGTTTTAGCTCAGCCCAATTTATGCTTTCAGATAAAGGACTGCAGCAACTGGATCAGAGGTCAGGACCATCAAATTATAACCATTCTCTGATTCGTGACAATTTATCACTGCAATTAGCACAATGTAGGGAGAGATTGGGTTTCTTTCTCTGGAATGGTAGAGGTTGAGAGGAGATCTGACAGAGGGTTATACGATTATGAGTGGCAGAGATACAGTAGACATCCAGTATCTTTTCCCACAGTTAAAAATGGGTAATATCAGAGGACATGCATTTACAACTAAGAATAAGTTCAAAGGAGATGTGTGGGCCAAGTGTTATTTTTACACACACAATCACACTCACTCACAGTTCAGTGCCTGAGATGCACTGCCTGCCTGCGATGGTGGTGGAGGCAAAAGGATAGGGCCATTCAAGAGGCTATTAGGAAGGCACATGAAATGAAAGGTTATACACTTTGTGTAGGAAGAGGGATAAGTTTAGTGGGCATTTAATTACTGATTTCATTAGTTTAGCACAACAATATGGGCTGAAGGGTCTGCTTTTGTGCTACACTGCTCTATGTTCAACTTTGTACAAGGGACAAGATGTAAGGAACAGAAATTATAGAATGGTAAAGCACAAGAAGTCAATCAACTCACAAAGTTTGAAATAGAGGGATCTCTGCAAAAATATTTTATTATGACGCATCAAATTAACAGAACAATTTTGGGATTTCACAAACAAAAAAAGTAATAAAATGAGGAGGTTGTACTAAGCATGAAAAAAGCTCAATTTGGCTCAGTATTGCTATTTTCAGTTTTGGTCACCATGCTTCAGAAGAATGTAAAGGCTTTGGAGAAGCAGTAGGTTTTCTCAAATGCTTCCAGGTGTTAAGAATTAAAATGGCATAGGCAGATTGGAGAAGCTGTGGCTGTTCTTCTTACAGCAGGGAAGGCCAGGAGATCTGAAAATTTCATGGACTACTTGTACTGAGGAAATAAAGAAAAACTTTTTCAACCATCTAAAGAACTGATAATGCCAGATTAAAGGTGACCTGCACAAGATAGCAACCTACAAACAGGAAAACATTGGTGTAGTCGTAGTTGGGATTTGGAATACACCAATAGAGGCACAAGTTCAACAATGACATCAGGAAAGAGTTAGGGTGATAGAACTACCTGATTGTTCCTTGAAAACAGAAATTAACAAACACCGTGTCTCTTATTTCCTTTTGCAATTTGATTGAGTCCATAAAATATGTTCAGTAGCATTACAGTTCCTTTATTGTTCCTTTTACACAATCTCAAAGACAATCTTTCTAGTAATATATTTGTCTTAATGACTATTACATCATCTTTCTTACTCACCCTTCCTGAATAAACTACCCTCAGAACCATTAAGCATCTGATCCTTACCTTTTCAGAGTGATGAGCACGAAACATAGACTACAGACCAAACGGTGATACATGAGCCAATACAGATAGGTCTTTGATGGTTGGCTTACATATGATGTGCTAAGGGACCTGCTTCTGAGCTTTATCATTCAGAGCCAGTATAGACACAAAGGCAGAAAACAGCATACTGTACTGCAACTTTTCTGTGATTATGTGGTGGGATGGATTCATTCAGAGTAGACTCGAACTCAAACCAGAGAGTTTCCAATTCTGCATGACTCGGTACTGAATTTTGCATGAAGATTATCCAATATATCATAGGTGAAGCTGACACTGGTTAAATCCATCAGTTCTATACCCCTCTCCTCACTTCCCTGCAGTACTGCCATTTTTCTTCACTTACTCAAATGAAGGGGTCATTAACAGCAACCAATTAACCTACCAGTACATCTTTGAATGCAGGAGGAACCCACAGAATATTTGGAGGAAAAAGTGCAAATTCCATATAAACAATATCTGTGGTCAACATCAAACCCAGGTCCTCAACACAGAAGTGCTAACCACCAAGCTTCTCAAATCAACAGAAGGAATTAGTACAAAACAGAAATCTCAATGTTTCAGTTGAAACCATGTTGAATAAAAAGTCTCTGAAATGAATTTCAATTCTGTTTCGTTTCCACAGATCCTATATTTCCCCTATTTTCTGTTTTATTTCAGATTGCAGTATCTGCAGTTATTCATGTTTTGAAATCAGAAATCTTCATATGGAGACAGGGAAAATCAATACTTTGTATCTCTCATATGAAAAAACATGGCAAAATTAGCAAGGTACATAGCCCAGAGAGAATATATTTGTGAGAGAAGCCCTGAGCAGAATCTTTGATTCCTACTTGATCATGGGAATGGAGTCACGAGATCGGAGGACTGCAAATTTTGTAAGCTACTCAGATAAGGAAACAGATGGACTTGGGAACCAATTTATCTGTAGTGGTAAAATGACAAAGAACCATTGTCAAAGACAAAATTAATTTTCACCTTGGGGAAGATGGGTTAAAAAGTAACACTCAACACTATTTTTTTTAAACTAAGTGTTCCTTGACCAACTAGACTGAGTTCTTTGATGTAATAACAAGTGTTCTGATGGCTGCAAATTGAAAGGTGATGGAAGTAGACTCCGGATAAGCTTTCATAGAGCTTACAAAGAAATCTAAAATAAAACTATTAGAGTACTATTAGAAAGAAATTTGCAAGGATATGAAGAAAAACTGATGATAAAAATAACAACTAAATCAAAGAGTAGAAACAAATGAATGAGAAAATAAAGAAAAAATCACACAGAACTATTACATATATGTGATAATGCTTTGGCTGAAACAGAATTGACAGTTCATGTCCTTGAAGACTGTATTGAGCTGTATTAACAGGATCATACAAAGGATGGGGCCTTATTACAAGGAAGGACTGTGAAGTTTGAATTTTACTCTTTACAGTACGCAAAACTGAACAGACCTGTAATAAAAGAATAATTACTACCTCTGATATCACACATTAGAAGAAAGCATTTCTTAAGCAAATTGGTTAGTAAGCCAAGATAATGAATTAAAAATAAATAACAAAATAGAGACCCTAATCATCCTGTGACCTAGAATGCAGTAATTGAAAGGTGATAGAAGCACACTCTGTCAAGGCTTTCCCAAAGGTTCTGAATATATCTAAAATAAAGCTAAATACTATTGGAAAGAAATTTGCAAAGTTTGAAGGATAAACTGAAAATAGATAATACAACTAAATCAAAGAGCAGAAACAAGTATCAATGGTCTGGGTGGACTCCTTCTGAGAATAAGGACCAAAAAGATGTCTACAGGCATTAGGGGCAAGAGAGATGAAAGCAGTGGATGTAGGAGAGTGGCTAGGGGTAATAACATACTGCAGCCAGGGGAAGAATGAAGGAAAGCAATGTTTTCTTGAAAATCAGAAGTAAAAGTGCAAGTTGTTGCTATTCATACAAATGTTAAGCTTGACTGGATCCGAAGCTCCTAGAAGTAAAAGCTTAGCGTGGTAATTTATTACACCATTCAGTGATATAAACAATCTGCAGAAATGCTTGAAAAACGAATGAGATTGAAATGCTTACATATGTATCAACTTAAAAATGAACATAATGAAAAAATATTCATATATACTGTCATCCACTCACTTTGCCATTGGTTTGTTTTTGGCTATCTTTCGTAGCTGTGGTTTTAGCTACTCGATTCACAGTGCTGGGTTCAACTTTTCGGTTCAATCTTACTGGATCGGGTTTTTTCTCTACTGATTTAGCCTAAATAAACAACCAAAAAGGGATGGAAAAATAAACAAGTACACAGGCAAATGTAATGAGGGAGAAACTCAAGAGAGAATGTTCTGAAATTTAAAAGAATCAAATGATTAACCCAGTTTAGTCATTTAAAATACATACCAACAAAACACAATAGATCAATGTTTTAAAAATATAGCACACTTCTCACTTCCAATGTATTTGAATTCATTCTGAGTTCTTTATGCACTTATACTCCAAAACATTTTCAGATTGGAAACAACTAAGTTACTTCCTGCTTGCTTTTCACACCCCCCCAACCCCCAATCTCCTATAAGCCAGGATATTATAGGTCAGTGAGCCTGAAGTCAGTCGTGGCTAAATTATTAAAAGTGTTTTCTCAGCGACAGGATATACCGTGTATGTATTCAGGTAAAGGCAGCCTGATTTGGGATAGTCAGCGTGGCTCTGTGCCTGGTAGGTCATGTCTAACCAATAGGTGCATGGAGCTTAGAAAAATATAGGGCTATGGGTAAGCCCAGTAACTTCTAAAGGTAGGGACATGTTTGGCACAACTTTGTGGACCGAAGGGCCTGTATTGTGCTGTAGGTTTTCTATGTTTCTATCTTATAGTTTTGAGGAGGTAACCAAGAAGGCTGATGAAAAAATAGTTATGTTCAAAAGTTGTGAATGTTGTTTACACGGATTTTAGCAAAGCCCTTGACAAGAACTGTATGGGATGCTGCTCCAGAAGGTTAAGTTGCTTGGCATTTGAGATGAAGTAGTCCACTGGATTCAACATTGGCTAGTGGGAGAAGCCAGTGACTAGTGGCAAATGGCTGTTTCTCCAACTTGAAGCTTGACTAGTCATTTGCATAGGACTCTGTGCTGAGTTTGTGGCTGTTTATCTATATTAATGATTTGGATGATAATATGATGAACTGGATCAGCAAATTTGCAAATGACATCAAGACAGGGGACACAGTGGACAGTGAGGAAAGCTATTAAATCTTGCAGTGTGATCCTGAACAGCTGGGAAAATGGGCTGAAAGGTGGCAGAACAAATTTAATGCAGAAAAATGTGAGATGTTGTACATTGGTAGGACAAACCAGAGTAAAGTTTTACACACAAAGTGGTGGGGGTCTGAGGTGTGTCAAAGAATAAAGCAACCAGGGAAAAAAGATCCATCATTCCTTGAAAGTAGACAGATAAGATCATAAAGCGATCTTTCAAAACATTTGCCTTCATAAATCAAGGCACTGAGTACAGGAATTGGGATATTATGGTAAGAGTTGCATAAGATATTGGTGAGGCCAAATTTAGGGTATTGAATGCAGTTTTGTCACATATAAAAAAGATATCAGTAAAACTGATAGATCAGATAAAGTTTACAAGGATGTTGCCAAGTCTTGAGGACATGAATTACAGGGAAAAGTTGAATAAGTTAGGACATTATTCCCGAGAGCATAGGAGAATGAGGGGGGTAGATTTGATAGGCATATACAAAATTACAGGGGGTATAGATAGGGTAAATGCAAACATGCTTTTTCCACTTCGGTTGGATGAGACTAGAACTAGAGGTCATGGGTTAATGGTGATAAGGGGAAAAGTTTAAGGGGAACATGAGGGGAATCTTCTTCACTCATAGGGTGGTGACAGCATGGAATGAGCTGCCAATGGTGCATATGGGTTCAATTTCAACATTCAAAGTAAAAGAAACATGGACAGGAATATGGATGGGAGGGGTATGGAGATCTACAGTCGAGGTGTACATCAGTGGACAGGTGAGCCATTGGGGCTGATTCTGGTCTGCAGTGTTCTATGTCTCCAGGAGTGGGCCAGGAATTAGAGGATTGTTTAGACAAAGGACAGACAGTTTAACATCAGTGATGGGCAATTTATTAGAATGAACTCTGAACAACAGTATAAATTTTTATTTATGACAGCATATTTAAGTCGAAAACAATAAGCATGGATTGATTTGCAGTAGCATGGTCTGAAAGGGTTCCATAAAACAGTCTAGTCAATGAAGCAAAATTGCTAGTGAGATCAGCACTAAAATTAGCTCTATATAGGAAGCAAAGAGATTTGTTAACAGGTATTCAGCAGGCCAGGCAGTATGTATGGAGAAGAGCGAACAGTCGATAGTTTTGGGCTGAGACCCATCATCAGGTTCTGATGAAGGATCTCGGCCTGAAGCAACAACTGTTTATTCTTTTCCATAGATGCTGCCTGGCCTGCTGAGTTCCTCCAGCATTTTGTGTGTGTTGCTTTGTATCTCCAGCATTTGCAGATTTTCTCATGTTTGTTCAAAGGCACTTCAGTGATAGTTAGGACTGCGGTAGGGATGAGTAGAATCTTTCACAATCCATACGGAGAAGGGAAAGTGAAAATACTGACAGAGGCTGGTAGGTGACAGGCGGAAGCAACAAAAGATTACAGATGATGGAATCTGATAGAAACAGAAGCTGGTGCATGGATTCCATTATCTACACCCCTTTCTTGACCTAGCCTGTCATTATTTCCACTGTTCCCTCCTCCATCACCAATTACTCCTCCTCACCTGGACCTATCTATTGCTTGCCAGCTTTTTCCCTCCTCTTTCTCCCACCTCTTTATGCTGGCCATTTCCCCTCTACTCTTCCATTCTGGATTAACAGCCTTGACTCGAAGAATCAACCGGCCATTTCCCTCTACAGATGCTGCCTGACTGACTTCTGCTTGCAATTTGTTTTTTTTTGCTCCAGATTTCAGCATCTGTAGCTTCTGTCTCTAAATTTCAAAGAATATTGCCAGGACTAGAAGACTAGCTATGAGGAAAGATTGGGCAGCCACGATCTCATTTTTGGAACAGGTGGGTGAGAAGAAATCTAATTAAGGTATATACACATAAAGCAGGAAAGATCTATTTCCTGTAATAGAGAGATCAAAAACTTTGGAAAGTAGATTGAATAAGTGAAAAAAAAATCACTGGAAGTTGATAGGGACTGGAACTTACTGTCTGAAAGGATGGTAAAAAATTCACCACATTAAAAACTTACAGGACAATACATGAAAAATTGGAGTTTGTACTGAATGGTGGTCTTAAACTGTGTAGCTCTTTTCATACAGGTACAGAAAAGAATGGCCTTTTTTTGAATCAAATACTTTCAATGATTCTATCACTGTTTTTTCCAGTCATTTGCTACCTAGGCCACCGTGCCATAATAACTTTACGACTTCACTTATTTTTATAACTGTTTCAAATTTATCACATTGCTATCAATTTGAATAAAAAATCCTCCCCTATTATAATGCAAGGGGATCCTTTCCTATAAGATTACTAACTAAAACTTCCAATGCAGCAGTCCTAATATTGGAATTAACCCTATATACTTTTCTCCTGTATTCCTAACATTAAACTTTGTATTATAGATTTTAATTTTGATTAGATTTTAGGGGCCACATTACACAATTTATAACACAATTTAAAAACTTGCAGAGAGGCGAGTTAACAAAACTGGTAAACATGCTTCACTGGGTTACAAACACAGTTGGGACTCTGCCATAAAATTCTATATTATTCTCACAATAGTTAAATTAGAGTTAAAAGGAAAATGTGTTGGAAACAAAACGAAAGTTATTCAGTAACTGAATGGGGAGTGAATCTTGGGCAGTAGACTTCATAGTTACGACTTCAGGTCAAACCTCACAATTATATTTACTCTTTCAAATGCTGGCTGATAATTTTCTTTTGGAATACAAACTTGCAGCAATAATACACATCTTCAAACTAAGTGTTTGATATTTCTTGGAATACTTTTATAATTCTCAATATTACCCCATAATTAATGGATGAGCTGGACAAGGAGTGGAACAGAAGACAAATGAATATTCAAAAGCTACAAGATGCATTGAATATTAAATCAGAAAGATAAATAAGTTCAACAAGGCTAATAGGAACAGTGCAAACATTAATGATGAGGAAATTATTAAGAGAAATGAATATTTAGAACAAATAGTGTTCCGTACAGTATATTAGTATTTTTTTAAAATAGAACTGCACTTTCAAAAATTTCTTGGAGTACGTGACTGTTCTGCATTGTTTGAATATTCTGAGTAAACAGAAAGCAATACTTCAACTCAAGTCATTTTTTAACATTTTTTAGTATGTTACATGGTTGAACTTTGATGAACAAAGGAAACTTCATTCTCCACTAATGTGTTTCTCATTTCAAATTTCCAATGCTTACTTCTCACTTAATTTATCAAAGTGTGCTTGAATCAAATGATTGACGTTCATTTATCTTTAAATAAGAAACCACTTACTTTTCCTCCTCCAGGTTGGTGTTTGATATTATCTGTGGATCCGATTTTTGATTTAACATTTTTTAGGTCTGGAGCTGGGGCACTAGCTGGTCGTGGTTGCTTTGGAACTGCTGCTACAGTGGGTTTTGAAGCTGTACGGGAAATAGGTGTCACTCTTTTTGCCTCAGAAGCAGCTGTTGTCTTCAGAGCCAGTGTTCTGGGTGCCCGAGAAGTGTTAGATGATGGTGTTCCAGGACTACTCACACCAAGAGGTGTGCTTGGTGTACTTGGGGTAGTGCCAGCACTCTTAATAGAGGTTGTAGAAGTAGCCTTTGGGCGACCCGTCTCACCTAAGATCAAAACAAGAAGAAAGCTATAATCTTGACAAAAATAAATTGTTTCCAGATTAGGTTGATCTAGTTACGTGTTGAACAATGACATTATTTTACAGTAATGAACAATGCATGTCATCTAAATTAGCTAGATGCCTACACTAAATACTAAATACTAAATACTAAATACTACACTGCTCTCTCCTATTCCTCAAACATTCTTTCACAAGTAAACATCCATCTGTCCTTGAACTGACTCCATGAGCATTTTAGGTTATACCACAGTTCTCAAATTGAGGATCCCTCCACAGAAGATCAGGATTTTCATTTGTTATAGGCGTTTACTTACAAGGAAGCTTTACTTGCATCAAAAACAAATGTCCAAAATAAAAGCACCAAATTTGTAGTCAACTGTTCAATGTAGCCTTGACTGTCAAGTGAAGGCTATGCCTCTTCCCTCAACACCATTCAGAGCCACAGTCATTCCAGATGATGTGACACTTGGCCTGCAAGTTTGACAGGGTCATTTATTGTATCTGCTGCTCCCGGTGTGGCGTCCTCTACATTGGTGAGATCCAACGTAGATTGGTGTCAAGCACTTCGCTCAGACTGGAGGAGCAACACCTCATATTCAGTCTGGGTAGCCTCCAACCTGATGGCATGAGCATTTCTTTTGCTAACTTCCTGTAATTTCACCTTCCCCTTCTCTCTTTTTCCATTCCCCAATCTGGTACCCTTCTTGTCCCTTTCTCTTCTCCTCACTTGCCCGTCACCTCTCTCTAGTGCCCTCTCCTTCCCTTTATCCCACTGTCCACTCTCTTCTCCTATCAGATTCCTTCTTCTTCTTTAGCTCTTTACTTCTTTCAACTATCACCACCCAGCTTCTCACCATCGCTCCCTCTTCACCCACCTATCTTCCCCCTCACCTTGCTTCTCCTATCATTTGCCAGCATATGCCCCTTCCCCTCCCCCACCTTCTTATTCAGGCTTCTTCACCTTCCTTTCCAGTCAACTGTTGATTCCTCAACTGTTCTTTGACCCTCTGAGTAGCTCCAGCATCTCCTGTGTGTTGCTCTGGATTTTCAGCATCCTCCAAATCTCTTGTGTTTATGTCTTCTTATGTGTGTGATTATGTTTTCTCTAATCACACACAAGGAATGCAAATATAAATGAAGTACTAGATGACAGCTGGTGCACATGTAACTACATCCCAAGCAAGAAAATTCAGGAGTGTGGAAAGATAGATAATTATGTGCTAATGCAAAGCCATTGCTGTCAGTGATGGCCAACACGTTGGGTAAAGACAAAGTTGGGATGGGGAGAGGAGGAGTATTGCAAAGAAAGTGAAATGCACAATAATAAAAGGAGAAATTAAAAAAACACACATTACCCAAGGGAGACTTTGCAGACAGGGGCTTCCTAACTTCTGTAGATTTTGGTTCAGTTTTGATAGCTGAAAATAAAAGGTTTAAAGAGTTATAATAGTTTTACCAATTTAAGGTGCTAGCTCTAAACAGTCTCTCCCTACTCTAATAACCTTATAACTTTATAAACACCCTTTTCCTTTGGTAGGAAAAACAAAACCCTTTATAGATTTGGTTACATGATCCTTGCTTAAAATTGCTCAGAGATTGGGCCTTAGCCCATTGTTACATGCTATAACTGCATGACCTAAGGCCAAAGAATTCCACAAGGAGCATTCTTGAGTCATAATTCTGGTCATTCTGAAGGATGGACTGAGCCGGACTGAAAGATTTTATATTTGTATTTTGATATAAAATAGCTAATCCACACTGATCAGTTTGTGTGAGGAAACAAATGGTTTGAGACAGGCTCACAATTGGAAGCAATTTATTATTTCAAAATGTAATCGGTGAAAAAAAATTAAGTTTTGAACTCATTAGGTGAGGGCTATTGATATTTAGCATGTAACTATGCTCAACTCAAACACCCAATACATTTAAGGTCAAGTTTCAGAAGAACCAAGAAGCCAGCAAGAAGCTCTGCCTTCTCAAATATTTACAAATGCTCATGCTATTATTTAAAAGTGTATATATTTTATCTAGATATATTTCAGTTAGCACAACTAATTAAACAAAAAAACATCATAGGAGGAGGAAATTATCATCTATCCTCACACAATGGCAAGTAAGAACCAAAAACATACAAGGTTATAAAGTCATTAGCTAACACAGTGTACTGACCCTTCTAATACCCCTTACATGAAAATATTGTAACGTACATGTTGGTCTTCTAGGGGTAGAGGCTGTGGTATTTCTTGGAGTTGACCCAGCAGTAGCTGCTCCCTTTTGTAGTGATGTTGTACTGCTCTTAACAGTCGTGTTACTGGGTGTTTTTGTCACACCTGCAGATGGTGGTCTGGATGAGAGGGGCTTTGTTGGACTCTTTGACTCAGTTGCCTATAAAAATAAAGAAAACAAGATGTATGGCAACTGTTACGTAGCATCAGAATGCAAGAAAATAGAGCCAACTTTGATGACAAAACAGATGTATTCAATGTGTACAGAATCTTAATACATCTCTCAAGCATATTAAAATAGTTCATTGACTATTAAACACTTTCAAGAATAATGGACAATTTAAAATAAATGTTGCAGTCAATTTGCATACATTAGGAACCAACAAACCAATGAGACGGTAAGTTACACTTTTTTTTTGCTCTTAAGACTCTACAGAGGAAGTGAAAATTAGACATTTGTAACAAGCTGTATTAGAAATCAGCAAAGACAATGTGTGCAAAGGGCAGGATACAATGGTGGCGCTATTTGAAGGATTAATGATGCATTGAACAACAAGAAACCTATTGACCTTTCTTGAATATTAACATCCATGCAAACCCTAGCTCAGGAAGGAGAACCTTGACTTAAGAATGACTTGAAAGATAGCTGCACAAATATTAATGCACTACAGCATCTCTTTCCTTCTTAAAATGGAAATTTCAATTTGGACTGATTTATATTACACTGTCATCTATTTAAATTACATTATCAAAAAGCCTATATTCCTGACACATCTTCAAAACTCCTTGGTTATTACTGGCAGGATTTAGGACAGTGAGGAGTCACGCTTAACTATTTTTTGAATACTTCCCACTGCAGTTTCCAGCCTAGTCAAGGATCAACTTTATTCACCATACATATTTACATAAATTAGGAAATTGGGTTAATTAAATTAACTCAATCTTACTGAAGTTCAATCTTTACCCTTTTTCAGAACAATGCCTAAATTCCCATTGATGGCTCTTCCCTTAAACCAAGTCCAGAACTGCCTGATCAAGCTGCATGCAGATTTAAAATGACTACAATTTTACAGGGTTAACTCTAAGATGGTTAAAACCTCCCTTTATTATTGATTAATTTCTGTACTAGTCAGAAATGTGCACACATAGCTGCCTTTTAACCTTCCCCTAATACTGTATACTTCAGCAGCGTGCTTGTCCTTGTTTGGTTCAGTTGAATGCAAGTATCTTCATTTCTTGATCTAAATAATATAATTCCTCCTCATTGTTGCAATAGTGTGGTAAACCAATATCGCTATGTCAGCTTTCTTTCCAATTTCCTTTTTACCTAAAACCCTGTACCCAAAATATTGAGCTGCCAATTCGACTGTTCTTAAAGAACTAATTGGGTTTCTAACTGAGCCAAGTTGATATACTGGCAAGTTACACAAAGCACAATATTACAGATTAATTTTCAATTCCAATGCTGCTAATTACAGCCAACATGTTACGCCTGGCTTATCAGCTGCAGAAGAAGAGCAACCGGGTGATGACCAAGTCACATAGTATGGAAAATGACCCTTCAGCCTTATCTGTGCCAACCAAAGAGCCTAATTGAGCTAGACCTTTTTAAACTTGTGTTTGGTCCATTTCCCTCTAAACTTTTCCTCTCCCTGTACCATTCTAAATGTCTTTTAAACATTGCGAATGTTCCTGCCTCCACCACTTCTTCTGGTAGCATAAAGTTCATTAAGTACATTTACTATCAAAGTATGTATATGATGTACAATCTTGAGATTTGTCTCCTAACAGTCTGTGTGGAAAAACTTGCCCTTTGAGTCATCTTTAAATCTTTCCCCACTCACTTTAAACCTACACCCTCTAGTTCTGACTTACCTATCCTGGGAAAAACTCCGTGACCATCCACTTTATCTATGCCTCTCATGATAGTATAAATCTTTATAAGCTCATCCTTCAATGCTTTAAAGAAAGTGGTCTCAGCCCATCCAATCTCTTCTAATAAGATAGATAGATAGATAGATAGATAGATAGATACTTTATTCATCCCCATGGGGAAATTCAGCATTTTTTTCCAATGTCCCATACACTTGTTGTAGCAAAAACTCATTACATACAATACAATACTTAACTCAGTAATAATATGATATGCATCTAAATCACTAGCTCAAAAAGCATTAATAATAGCTTTAAAAAGTTCTTAAGTCCTGGCAGTTGAATTGTAAAGCCTAATGGCATTGGGGAGTATTGACCTCTTCATCCTGTCTGAGGAGCATTGCATCGACAGTAACCTGTCGCTGAAACTGCTTCTCTGTCTCTGGATGGTGCTATGTAGAGGATGTTCAGGGTTTTCCATAATTGACCGTAGCCTACTCAGCGCCCTTCGCTCAGCTACCGATGTTAAACTCTCCAGTACTTTGCCCACGACAGAGCCCGCCTTCCTTATCAGCTTATTAATAACTCAATCCCCAAGTCCCAGCAACATTCTCTACATCCTCTCTAGCTTAATCACACCTTCCTTTAATATGTCCAGATCTGCACATGATACTCCAAGTGTGGTCTCATCAATGTCTTGTACTACCATAATATGACATTCCAACTCTTGTACTTAGTGCCCTGATCGATGAAGGCGTGTTCAATTTGCCTTCTTCAGCTTACTGTCTAATTATGTCACCACTTTCAGGGAACACACATAAAATGCTGGTGGAACGCAGCAGGCCAGGCAGCGTCTATAGGGAGAAGCACTGTCGACGTTTCGGGCCGATGTTAGAACTAACTGAAAGGAAAGATACTAAGAGATTTGAAAGTAGGAGGGGGAGGGTCAGGGAACTCTATTGCAGATCTACAGGACCTTGCCATTCACTGTGTATGCCCTACCCCAAGTTAACCTCCCTAAACGTATTACTTCACATTTGCCTGAACTGAATTCCAAGAGCCATGCCTTTGTCCACTTTCCCAACAGATCTGGATCCTGTTGTAACTTTAGATAACATTCTTCATTAAACCACCACACCATCAATTTTGGTGTCATCACAAACCTTACCTCGGCTTGTCCTTACAGCTCTTCTTTAAGGTACAGCATTAACCACCCTCCAATCTTACGTTAAATCACCTAGCTAATGAAGATTTAAAAATCTCACCCAGGACTTCAGCAATTTATTTCCTTGCCTCCCACAATATCCCACAACGGACCTGGCCAGGCCCTGAGAATTTATCAACTTTTATGCACCTCAATACTGCCATCACATCCTCTTTCAAAAAGTCGATATGTTTCAGGGCATCACTGTTATTTTTCTTGAACTTTGTAACTTCCATATCCTTCTCCAAAGTATAGCTGAGAAATCATAAACAAGAGAAAATCTGTAGATGCTGCAACTCCAAGCAACACACACAAAATGCTGCAGGAATAAGTTTGCGAAGATTTGGCCTGCTGAGTTCCTCCAGAATTTTGTGTGTTACAACTGAGAAGTATTCATTTTAGACCTTCCCGATCTCTTGTGGCCTCACACACAGATAAACACACTGATCCCTACTGGGACCTATTCTTTAGAACGGTACAGGGAGAGGAAAAGTTCAGATCTTTTAGGATTCTCCTTTACTTTATCTACCAAGGATGTCTCAAATTCTCTTACTGTCCTCCCAATTTCATCTGCTTATACCTCCTCCTTTTTCCTGATTGGAACCTCAAGACTCCTTGTCAACCAGGGTTCCCTTATCCTGCCAGCCCTGCACTTCTCTCCAGAAGCAGCACGTTGGCCCTGAATCATCCCCATCTGATTTTTAAAGCCTCCCATTTGCCATCCCCTCCCTTTCTACCTGCTAACACCCCCTATCAATCAACCTTTTCAAGTTCCTATCTTCAAAATTAGCCATGCTCCAATGTAGGATTTTAATTTACACACTAGTTTTATCTATTTAAAAATTATTAGAATTATGGTCTCTGGTCCCAAAGCACTCTCCCACTGACACATCAGCAACTTGCCCTGCGTCACTTCTAAAGAGGTTGGGTGTCAGGCCCTTCTAGTAGGGCTATCTACATATTGCTAGCGTTCTTGGTTCCGTTCACTGATTTTGACACTTTAGTTGTGACTTAAGCATGATTGAATACAATTATTCATAATTGCTGTTTCAAACAGAAGCACTCTAGCTGCGTTCAAAAAGAAAATTCAATCAGATCTATCAACTAAACAAAGATATGAACTTCCTATGAGCTAAAATGCTTTCTACGTAATTTTATTTCATCCAAGACCTGGTCTTTTCCAAATCTGATATTTGCAAAACATTTCCTATCAGCAACATAAAAATGTTATTTTACATGAGTTAAGCCTATAATTCTTCTATTTTTCCTGCATGAAGCCCAGTACACAGACACTCCAACCCTCACTATTCTTCTAACTCACCATGTTCCATTGTATCAGTCTTTAACATCTTCTCTAGCCCATCCTTTCCTGATTTAGACTGCTTTGTACTTAGACCTGAGGTTAAGAAAGCATGCTCTCCACCACAAGAAATGTTTCCTTTCTAGTATTTCCCCTCTAAATCTAGTATTCTTTCCAAATATTTCCCCTCCATTAAACTTCCCACAAAGCCATTTTCTTCTATCTTCTATATCTAAATATTTCAAGGATAATGTTTTATCCCTTTTCTTCAAACTGCCCTAATGGCTGTATATCACCCAAGAACTTAATCAAACACATGAAGCTAAACAGCCAGAAACTTCTTAACTTTTTTTAATGCCATGGCAATTTAAGATCAGAGAAAGTTACAGGATGGAAGAAAGCCACATGGTCCATGCTGGGTCTCTGCCAGAGCCAACTCAGCTTGGATACCATGGACTTTAAACTTCTGGACCAGCCTACTGAGCAGGGCTTTGTGCCTTATTTTAGTCTACCTAGATGACACCCATCATCCTGTTTTCAATGTTCTTAGTTACCTGCTTAAGGTATTGAATCTAACTAATGTGGCAGTACTTCCCCAATAAGACCACACAGATTTTCCCTGATCAGCTCCAGCCTTTCCAAATGTAGTAAACCCTAACCCTCCGGATCTTCTCCATTAATAGCACAAGGCTCACCAACACATAGTTACCAGGCTCAGTCTTGCTGCCCTTCTTAAGGAACACTAACTTTCTACTCGTCTTCTGGAACCTTATCTGGGTCTAACAAAAACATGTACATCTCAGTTGGGACCCAATTATCTCTCCCCATGTTTCCCAGCACAAATTGGAATAGTTCTCATCCAGCCCAAAGGTTGTCCATAACATCCTCAATCTCCTCATTCTGAACATTTATCTGCACCAGATCATCTCTGTACCCTGCCTGAATTCACTTTCTTCCACTTACTTCTCCACATAGCTGAAGTCAATGTAGGATCCACAGAGAGGATAAGTGGTGTCCAAAAGGGTGGGCTAAAAGATAACATGCAAAGTGGTAAATTCCTTCTGTTGTTTATTCTGGGGTTCCATGTGGTCCTAGTGCATGGCTTAGTGCCATACCAAATACTCCATTTCCACTTTAACAAATCATTGGTCATAGATCACAGGAGCAAATGGGGAAGTTTCATTTTTTTACCTCTCAGTGGCTTCGGGAACAACCTTGAGTTAATGACTTTTTCTGGTGACAGAGCCTGGAACAGACCACTCTGTAAGCCTGGTGTCAGCAGTGCATACAACATGACCTGCCTGGTTGAAAGCTCTACCATTCCTCAAGTGAAAAGAAGCTCTTCATGCACATGAAGGTTGTGACTCAAGACAAAACTCATGGTGTAAAGAGCAAAAGGCACGTGCAATGAGTGAAGAAGGCTAAACAACACTCTGACAATCATGAAGTGCACAAGTTCTTTGATGAAAGCCACCTAGGAGCTAAACACACAAGGTTGCATCGAATTGGGAGCCAAGGCTGGAAATGAATTTCTCAAAAGTAGGCAAGCAGTTTCTTTGAGCATTCTCTGTATATGAGAATCTTTGATCTGAGTGACATTAACTCCACAGTGCAGCAACTTACTTAGTCCATACTTGCTGTCACTTATAACCAACAAGAAGTCAAATGTTAACTAAAAATTAACAAGCTTTGGGAGCCGACAGTGTCCTTACAGAATTTTAGTTTTCTGTGAAGAGGGTCTTCCAATCACAAATCTCCAAACATGCCATTCCTATCTGGAAAGAGGAAGATATTCCAGGGATGTGACCATCTTCAATAACAGAGACAAATCAAATGGTGGTTATAGCAGGGGGATCTCACAATTGTGTATTACAGGGAAAGTGATTTCTTGATCCTCTTCAATCACCACTTGTCAGTGCGTTAAGAGCTGTGAAGGTTTGTTGATTTAGGGATAGACATTACTTTCACTACTCAAGAACTCCAAAGAAATGCAAACAACAGCAACAATTAAAACCTTTTGACTTCATCCATCAAGTGGGACTATGAAGTGCACTCCTCAAATTCAACAAGCAAAGAAATTCATTTTCACCTTATGGTTGCTTCATAATATTGGGTAGGTGACATCTTAACTGAAAGAAGCACAAAACCAACCACAGTGCAGCCGGTGTTAAACAAGACTGCATCACTGCCCTGAGTCATTTTTCGATCTTTCTCACTGCAAATTTGTACCTCATCTCCAGCATGAGTGGAAGTAAACTACAAGGCTAACAGAGAAATCAGGTTATTTCCAGAACAAAAATGATCCTGAACTCAGCAGTCAAGCTAAGTATAAAACAACACTTGTGACTTCAGACATCTGATGGCCAAGCTCCATATTGTCTTTGAATCTTTGACTCTTTTACTGACAAATATGAGGAAATGAATTACAGTGAACAAACTTCAAGTCTGCTAACAATTTGCAGCTGCTTTACGACATTGCTCCCTGTCAAAAAGGTTCATTATATGACACTGGAAAATGTTGCTATATTCCACATCTCAGGAACCATTTTTCAGTGAAGGCTGAAGAAATACATCATTGCCAATTTTTTAAGACAGCCATTTTTATTTAATTCTAATCATATAATGCTTTGATCCCCTAACTATATCATCCTTTACTTGTGCCATAGAAAACTTCTCTTGCTACAGGCAATGAAAATCTGTTCTCTTGCATGCACACAATACCTACCTCCCCATATCTCAACCTTCAAATGCTTCACTCCCATCACGCACCCTATTCTCAGTCGCACACGGCATCCTCCCCTGAATACATATGACCTGTACCAAACCAACAAACTTCCTCTCCCTTAAGACTCCCACAGAAGTGCAGCCTGGTGCCAGGGTCCGGGATGTTTCTGATCGCGTCCAAGATATCCTGAAGTGGGAGGGTGAGGAGCCAGAGATCGTGGTACATGTAGGTACCAATGACATAGGTAGGAAAGGGGAAGAGGTCCTGAAACGAGAGTATAGGGAGTTAGGAAGGCAGTTAAGAAGAAGGACCGCAAAGGTAGTAATCTCGGGATTACTGCCTGTGCCACGCGACAGTGAGAGTAGGAATGGAATTAGGTGGAGGATGAATGCGTGGTTGAGGGATTGGAGCAGGGGGCAGGGATTCAAGTTTCTGGATCATTGGGACCTCTTCTGGGGCAGGCGTGACCTGTTCAAGAAGGACGGGTTACACTTGAATCCTGGGGGGACCAATATCCTAGCGGGGAGGTTTGCTAGGGCTACAGGGCAGACTTTAAACTAGTAAGATGGGGGGGCGGAAATCAATTTGAGGAAACTATGAGAGAGGAGGTTAGTTCACCAGTAGAGCAAGTAAGTAGACAGTGTGTGAGGGAGGAAAGGCAGGTGATGGAGAAGGGATGTGCTCAGCCCGAAGTTGTAGGGGAGAAGAAAGAAAAGGATAATAAATTTGAATGCATTGCTAGGGATGAAAAGAGAGGAGGAGGTGGAGAGTATCTTAAATGTATCTATTTTAATGCTAGGAGCATTGTAAGAAAGGTGGATGAGCTTAAAGTGTGGATTGATACCTGGAATTATGATGTTGTAGCTATTAGTGAAACATGGTTGCAGGAAGGGTGTGATTGGCAACTAAATATTCCTGGATTTAGTTGCTTCAGGTGTGATAGAGTAGGAGGGGCCAGAGGAGGAGGTGTTGCATTGCTTGTCCGAGAAAATCTTATGGCGGTGCTTTGGAAGGATAGATTACAGAGCTCCTCTAGGGAGGCTATTTGGGTGGAATTGAGGAATGGGAAAGGTGTAGTAACACTGATAGGAGTGTATTATAGGCCACCTAATGGGGAGCGTGAGTTGGAAGAGCAAATGTGTAAGGAGATAGCAGATATTTGTAGTAAACACAAGGTGGTGATTGTGGGAGATTTTAATTTTCCACACATAGATTGGGAAGCTCATTCTGTAAAAGGGCTGGATGGTTTAGAGTTTGTGAAATGTGTGCAGGATAGTTTTTTGCAACAATACATAGAAGTACCGACTAGAGATGGGGCAGTGTTGGATCTCCTGTTAGGGAATGCGATAGGTCAGCTGACAGATGTATGTGTTGGGGAGCACTTCGGGTCCAGTGATCACAATAGCATTAGCTTCAATATAATTATGGAGAAGGACAGGTCTGGACCTAGAGTTGAGATTTTTGATTGGAGAAAGGCTAACTTTGAGGAGATGCGCAGGGATTTAGAGAGAGTGGATTGGGTCAAGTTGTTTTATGGGAAGGATGTAATAGAGAAATGGAGGTCATTTAAGGGTGAAATTATGAGGGTACAGAATCTTTATGTAAAGTTAAAGGTTTGAAAGCACCATGGTTTTCAAGGGATATTAGAAACTTGGTTCGAAAAAAGAGGGATGTCTACAATAGATATAGGCAGCATGGAGTAAAGGAATTGCTCGAGGAATATAAAGAATGTAAAAGGAAAATTAAGAAAGAGATTAGAAAAGCTAAAAGAAGTTACGAGTTTGGTTTGGCAAATAAGGTGGAAGTAAATCCGAAAGGCTTCTACAGTTATATTAAAAGCAAGAGGATAGTGAGGGATAAAACTGGTCCCTTAGAGAATCAGGGTGGTCAGCTATGTGTGGAGCCGAGGGAGATGGGAGAGATTTTGAACGATTTCTTCTCTTCGGTATTCACTAAGGAGAAGGATATTGAATGGTGTAAGGTGTGGGAAACAAGTAAGGAAGTTATGGAACCTATGACAATTAAAGAGGTGGAAGTACTGGCGCTTTTAAGAAATTTAAAAGTGGATAAATCTCCGGGTCCTGACCGGATATTCCCCAGGACCTTGAGGGAAGTTTGTGTAGAGATAGCAGGAGCTCTGACAGAGATCTTTCAGATGTCATTAGAAACGGGGAGTGTGCCGGAGGATTGGCGTATTGCTCATGTGGTTCCATTGTTTAAAAAGGGTTCTAGAAGTAAGCCTGGAAATTATAGACCTGTCAGTTTGACATCAGTGGTGGGTAAATTAATGGAAAGTATTCTTAGAGATAGTATTTATAATTATCTGGATAGACAGGATCTGATTAGGAGTAGCCAGCATGGATTTGTGCGTGGAAGGTCATGTTTGACAAACCTTATTGAATTTTTTGAAGTAGTTACGAGGAATGTTGACGAGGGTAAGGCAGTGGATGTAGTCTATATGGACTTCAGCAAGGCCTTTGACAAAGTTCCACATGGAAGGTTAGTTAAGAAGGTTCAGTCGTTAGGTATTAATGCTGGAGTAATAAAATGGATTCAACAGTGGCTAGATGGGAGATGCCAGAGAGTAGTGGTGGATAATTGTTTATCGGGATGGAGGCCGGTGACTAGCGGGATGCCTCAGGGATCTGTTTTGGGCCCAATGTTGTTTGTAATATACATAAATGATCTGGATGATGGGGTGGTAAATTGGATTAGTAAGTATGCTGATGATACTAAGGTAGGAGGTGTTGTGGATAATGAGGTGGGTTTTCAAAGCTTGCAGGGAGATTTATGCCGGTTAGAAGAATGGGCTGTACGTTGGCAGATGGAGTTTAATGCTGAGAAGTGTGAGGTTCTACATTTTGGCAGGAATAATCCAAATAGAACATACAGGGTAAATGGTAGGGCATTGAGGAATGCAGTGGAACAGAGAGATCTAGGAATAACAGTGCATAGTTCCCTGAAGGTGGAGTCTCATGTAGATAGGGTGGTGAAGAAGGCTTTTGGAACGCTGGCCTTTATAAATCAGAGCATTGAGTACAGAAGTTGGGATGTAATGTTAAAATTGTACAAGGCATTGGTGAGGCCAAATTTGGAATATTGTGTACAGTTCTGGTCACCGAATTATAGGAAAGATATCAATAAATTAGAGAGAGTGCAGAGACGATTTACTAGGATGTTACCTGGGTTTCAGCACTTAAGTTACAGAGAAAGGTTGAACAAGTTAGGTCTCTATTCATTGGAGCGTAGAAGGTTGAGGGGGGATTTGATCGAGGTATTTAAAATGTTGAGAGGGATAGATAGAGTTGACGTGAATAGGCTGTTTCCATTGAGAGTAGGGGAGATTCAAACGAGAGGACATGATTTGAGAGTTAGGGGGCAAAAGTTTAAGGGAAACACGAGGGGGTATTTCTTTACTCAGAGAGTGATAGCTGTGTGGAATGAGCTTCCTGTAGAAGTAGTAGAGGCCAGTTCAGTTGTGTCATTTAAGGTAAAATTGGATAGGTATATGGACAGGAAAGGAGTGGAGGGTTATGGGCTGAGTGCGGGTAGGTGGGACTAGGTGAGATTAAGAGTTCGGCACGGACTAGGAGGGCCGGAATGGCCTGTTTCCGTGCTGTGATTGTTATATGGTTATATGGTACAATCACATTTACAGACTAGCTGTTGCCCTCACCACTAATTCATCCTCATACACCCAATTTACACAAGAGTGAAAGCAGACTACTCATTTGCTGGTAAATATGAACATCTAGCCAAATCAAAGTCCATTGGAACACACAACGGATGGGAGGCACATGTTTTGACTTTACCCCAATTACCATCTCAGAAGCAGGGTTGAATTGTAATCCATACAAATCTAATAAAGGAAGGGGGAATAATTAATTAAATTTAGGAAAAAGAAAACAATGACACCCACCCCCTCCACCCTTACCTTTGGTTTCACATCTTTGGTGGTCGCAGAAAAAGACCGCGCCGGACTAGAAGGAAGTCTCTTGGAAGTGGTAGCTGCCGTCATAGTGGTTGTATTGATTTTTTTATTGGGGCTTGGAACAGCTGCCGCAGGTCGCTTAAGGGAAGCTGATGGCTGTGGTTTAGTTTTGGTTGGTGAGATCTTTGTAGTCAGTGTGCCCACCTTTTACATACAATGAAAGGGAATAACACAAAGGTCGACAATGCCAAAGAAAACATGAAATTAAAAGAAGCAAACAAAATACAAAGTAAAAATAGCCAATGGTAATTTTATGCCAAGTAAATAAACTCTGTGAATCTGAGACAAATTTTAATTGTACAAAGCTAAATGTCATAATTTTCCAGGTTCCCTGATGTCCCACTAATCAGATGGCAGGTCAGGAGGGGACAAGAGCTGAAGGGGAGAATCAGAGTCAAAAGAGCCAGGGGAAAGGAGGAAAGTGGGAGGAAAAGGATGGAAAATTGTGCAGCAGAAATACACAAAGAATAAGGGAATTGAAAGAGAGGGAGAAAGGAAAAGAGACATTTACCATGGTTCTAATGCTTAGAAAGCCCAGGAGGTGGCACAAGTGAAGCACAGATTTCAATTCAGATTAATGCCACTATCTCTTCCAAAATTCCAGAGAAGTTCCAGGCAATAAGGAGGGCCAGATGCAAACGTGGACGAAGGTCAAGGGAATTAAAAATTTAGACAAATTAAAAGAAAGCTCTAAATATTTTACCAGATTAAAAAAGGGAACATAGGAGGGTTGGGAGGTCAGAAAGGGAAGGAAGCTGGATGGGGAGGGAAGAGTGGAAGAGAGAGCAGAGGGAACGGGAGGGGCAGGTGAATAGGGGAGATGCAAAGCAGGGGATGTGGTTGAAAAGTTAGGAAATATTGGTAGGCAGGGTGAGAGTTCGTCACTCATTACTTTGTTTATAAGCCCGTGGGTGAAGCTCAAGTTCTAGCTCTTTAACAACTGCTTAATTAATTTTTCTAAAAATGAAGTGATAACATCAAGGTATACACAAATGGACCAAATTTGGCTACATTTTGTGGGGTCCTGAGTTTCAAGATATACAGAAGATATCAGTAGACAGCAAGGGATCAGTTTATATAAAACTTGAAAGGTGCATTTTACTATTTGTCTGACAATGTCAAAATATACAGACCAAAACCTATTTGCCTCAAAAACACAGACTTTAGGTTGCACTCATGAAAAAAATTAACAGAAATATGGTTGTATCAAATAAATACACAAAGCACAGGAAGATTGTTTTTCAACTAGAATGTGTACCTACCTTTCCTTTCGCATCAGGGGTTACTGGGTGCTCTTTGGAGACTGCAGCTGTCTCTCTTTTGGTCACATTCTCTGCTGTTGTTTCCTCTGGTTTGGCTACAGATATTTTTAAAAAACGAACAATGCAATCAGTGAAATTTCAAGGACAAATGTTTTATCTCTTGCTGCAAATCCATACTGCTTCAGGTGAGAAAATTTAGAGACTAGCTTAAACAAAGACATGCAATATCCATAAAATCGCAGAGACAAAGAAAACATGTTTCTTTTGGTATCACCTCTGATTAGTGACCAGCGTAGTCCAGAAGAACATAGAGCAGATGTTGCATATACAGGTTCTGCCCAAGTTATGAATGCCTAACTTATGAACGTCCTAAACAGTGAGTGCTTGGGAGACTGGAAGGAAGGATTTGCGAGCTGCTGAAGCACTGCAGCTTCTTCTGCTAGGTTGAAATAGGCCATTTTGGCATGCCTCCTCTACCCACTTCCCCATCCCTGAGCTGCAACAATCAGGGCCTTGGTTGAGGCTAGCAGAGCTGGGAGTGGTGAGCAGACACCATGAGTCAGTGACACCAGCTGGTGACCACTCTTCCTGCCCTACTCTATCCCAGTTCAGGTTTTTGCTCCCACATACCATTTTTACTTATTCATAAATGTTATATAAGCAGTCCCCAAGTTAGGATCTACCCAGGAAAGTCAACATGTCATAACCTGGAGTCTGCCTACACCATATTTAGAACAGAAGCAGAAATCCATACAGCCTTTAACTTCTCCACCATTCAATGAAATGACTGCTGATCCTTTATTCCAGAACATATTTTGATCCAATTCTCCCTTGAGTTTCCTTTTGTCCAAGCACCTTTGATCCCACCTTTAAATGCTTTCAAAAGATTGGACATTCATACCGCTCAAAATGGAGAATTCCTAAGTATTAAAACCTTCAGTGAAAAAGAAGCAAAATGTTTAAAGTACATTTATTAACAAAGTATATATACATTATACAACCTTGAGATTCACCTCCTTATAGGCACGCTACAAAAGAAACATAATAAAACCCACTGGAAAAAAAGTCAATCACCCAATGCACAGAGAGAGAAAAAGAACAAATCCTGCAAAAAATAAAAGCAAGCAAATAGCTTCCTTTTATTTATATTTCAGACTGAAAGACCTGACTTGTTATCTTGAAACTGTCCCCAGTTCTATTAGACAATTAATGCAGCCAGAAGAAACAGGCACTCAAAATCCAAACTGTCAAATCTTCTCTGAATATACAATTTTGATAAGATCATTCTTCTAGAGTCAAGGCATACATCCCTCACCTTTGAAATCAATCCTGAACCCACATTACACTACTTCCAAGATTAGTATTTGAAAAATAGTCTCTCCTTTGCCACAATGATTTTACAACTCTATTGACTTCCATTGGTAGGCTAGAATTTCATAACACTTCATGAGTTTGTTGTACAGTTTTTCAAAGACTCTCTACAGTTTCAGCAAGAATTGCTGACTATTGTACCATTTTTAAATCAAAGGCTTTTCTAGTTAATAGCTTATAACAGCATTCTGACTTTCTGCATTTCACATGTGATGTTCTTACATTCCTCTAAACCAATATTTACTTTTTTCTCATTTAATAATATCAGTTTCACTGTTCTTCTTTGGAACATAGATGAATAATCTTACAGTTTTGCATAAATTGACATCCTGCCACTTTGGACATTTAACCAATCCAAACCTTCTGCAGATCCTTTGCATCCTTCTTATATCAACTTCCACCCATGTATTGTACCATTAATGTAAGTGGACATATTACAAATCTGAACTGTCATTTGATATTAATATAGACCGAAGACCTGGCACAGATTAACTGCATGAATACCACAATCTGCAAATGACCCAAATATTCTACTGTCACTTCCCTTCAATCCTCTACCATACAAACATATATTATCCCAAATTCAGAAAGTTCAGAAAGTTAAGGCAACTGACAAAATGCTTTCCAAAAATCAACTTGTACAGTACATTCATAAAATCCTTTCTTGCTATTAGCTATACCTCGGTAATCCCTATTACATTAATTTCTCTTTGATAAAATAGATGCTGACAATAAGTCTTATCAACTCATAGAATTATTTTTCCCCACATGCTCTCTTGACTGAGACATATTGCTATTGCTTTCAAGTTGCTGCCTCAAATTCCTGGATTTTCCCATTAGCTCAGTGCCTTCAGCACATGAAATGCTGTCAATCATGATGGTCACGTACTACCATCTTCTCAAGGGCCTTATAGGGTTGATCAGT
Source organism: Hemitrygon akajei (assembly GCF_048418815.1). Lineage (NCBI taxonomy): Eukaryota > Metazoa > Chordata > Chondrichthyes > Myliobatiformes > Dasyatidae > Hemitrygon > Hemitrygon akajei. Next base: position 108,420,503 of record NC_133124.1, on the reverse strand, counting down.
ATACACTGTCCTGTGTAACCATGTCATTATGCAGAGATTCTATATTAAAAAAATACATAATGTAATTTACAGAGCTGCTTCTGACTGGTTGTCTAGGATGGGATGGTCATTAAATATGGTCACCAACATTGCATCCACCAGCTCATCTGGTGAAGCCAATGTGCATTCTCCGAGGTTAAATGCACATTCTGTTTGGTAACTAATAACAGAGACACAGTTGGACTCTATGGCTCTGTACTCTATGAAACAGTTGGTATGCTGTGAAGAAAGAAATAGAAATCATAATACTGAAACAATCCAATCAGCCTGCATTGGACTTATTCTTCCACATAAGCAGTAGGCTTTATTCATTAAAAGCACCATATAGTTATAAATAGTTGCTGTGAATCAACTATGGCTGCACATCAGCTTGCATATAGTTATTGCAATTTAAAGTAACAAGTAATATGCAAAGCACTCTCAAGGTTTCAAATTCCATTTTAATTGCCATTCAACCAAACACAAATACCCATGAATACAGCCAAACGAAACAGCGTTACTCCGGGGCCAAGATGCAAAATAGTAAGCACCAACAGTCATACACAGCATAAAGTACGTATAGCACATACAATTGTAAGAAAAAGTTTGTGAGCCCTTGGCAATTACCTGGTTTTTTGCACTAATCACTCAAAAAGTAGTCTGATCGTCATCTAAGTCACAACAATCTGCTTGAACTCATAATACACAAACAATTGTACTACTCATCAATACCGAGCACACCATTTAAACAATCACAGACTAGGTTCAAAAAAGTACGTGAATCTCTGGGCTAATGCCTTCTTCAAAAGCTATTTGGAGTCAGGTATTCCAACCAATGAGATGAGATTGGAGGCGTAGGTTGTAGAGGTGCCTTGCCTTATAAAGACAACACAAAGTCAGGTCACTGACTAAGCCTGCTCTTCTGAAGAAATATCTGTTTATGTGCACCATGCCTCGATCAAAATAATTTGTAGAGATGCATGAAGCTGGAAAAGGCTACAAAAGCATTTCTAAAGACCGGAGTGTTCATCAGTCCACAGTAAGAGAAATTATCTACAAATAGAGGAAACTCAGTACTGTTGTTACTCTCCCTAGAGGTAGGCGTCCTGCAAAGATCACACCAAGAGCACAATATGCAATGCTGAAGGAGTTGAAAAAGAACCCAAGGGTAAGATTAAAAGACCTGCAGATATCTCTAGAACATCTCTAGATATCTCTAGAACTAGTCCCTGTTCATGTGTCCACTATAAGAAGAACACCATGGAGGAAAACACTGCTCTCCAAAAAAAAAACATTGCTGCATATCTCAAGTTTGGATGTTCCACAATGCTTCTGGGACAATGTTTTGTGGACAGATGAGACAGAAGTTGAACTTTTTGGCAGAAATGCACATTGCTATGTTTGGAGGAAAAAGGGCACTGCACACCAACACCAAAACCTCATACCAACTGCGAAGCATGTTGGAAGGAGCATCATGGTTTGGGGCTGTTTTGTTGCCTCAGGCCCTGGACAGCTTGTAATTATTGAGGGAACAATGAATTCCAAATTGGATCAAGATATTTTGCAGGAGAATGTCAGGGTAGCTGTCCATCACCTTAAGCTTGATAGAAGCTGGATGATGCAACAAGACAATATTCTAAAGCACAAGAGTAAATCAACAGAATGGTTTAAAAAGGAAATACATGTTTTGGAATGGCCAAGTCAGAGTCCGGACCTTAACTCAATCGAGATGCTGTGGCACGACCTCAAGAAGGCTGTCCATGCAAGGTATCCCAGAAATACTGATGAACTGAAACAGAAATGGTCTAAAATTCCACCTCACCATTGTGCAAGTCTGATTAGCAGCTACAGGAAATGTTTTGTGGAGGTCATAGCTGCTAAAGGTGGTTCTACCAGTCATTAAATACAAGGATTCACATACTTTTACAGCCTGGTAAGTAAAGACATGAAAGTACAATTGTCTGTGTGTCATTAGTTTAGGCAGATTTTATTTGTCTATTATTGTGATTTAGACAAAGATCAGACCACATTTTATGATCAATTAATGTAGAAAGCCAAGTAATTGCAAAGGGCTCACAAACTTTCAACTGTACAAGATAGCAGTAAACAGGCAGTCACACAAAAATATAGTCATGTTCCTTGAGTCCATGAATGTTGCAGCAGTCTGCAGTTGAGAACAATCCAACCTGTCTTCCACCTATCGACAACTGGAGGGCAGCCTGGACACCGTGTCACACGTTCTCTGGCACCGACTCTTGGGACGGCTGCAAACAGGCAACACCATGGCTTAAGGTCTAGTCTTCACTACAACCATGGTCATGCAACTCTCCTGTTGTTTCCCAATAAATGAGCAGCATTCCATATTCAGCTCATTGACCTCATCATGTCCATTTTCTTTCCCAACCCCATTCTCTAGCCTTCTCCCTGTAACCTTTGAAACCCCTGACTAATCAGAAACCTATCATCCTCCGTTTTAAATATATTCTATGACTTGTCATCCGCAGCAGTCTGTGGCAATGAGTTCCACAGATTCACCACCCTCTGGCTATAGAAATTCTTTCTCAGCTCTGTTCTGAATGGACATCCCTCTGTTCTGAGGCTGTGCCCTCTGGTCCTAGACACACTCACTAAAGGAAACATCATCTCTACATCCACTAAACAGATCTTTCAATATTCATTAGGTTTCAGTGAGACCTGTCCCACATTCGTCTTAACTCCAGTGAGTACAGACCCATAGCTATCAAATGTTCCTCATATGTTAACCCATTCATTTCTGGAATCATTCTTGTGAACCTCCTCTGAACCTTCTTCAATGCGAGCATATCTTGTCACTGCAGTCTGACAAATTCCTTATATATCCACAGCATCACACTCTTGCTCTTACATTCCGGTCCTCTTGAAATAAATGCTAACATTGCATTTGCCTCCTTACCATTGACTCAACCTGCAAGTTAACCTTTAAGGAAACCTGCACTAGTCCCTTTACACATCAAATTACTGAAATTTCTCACCATTTAGCCTAAGCTTTTATTCCTTCTACCAAAGTGCATGGTCATACATTTCCCTACATGATATTCCACCTGCCACTTCTATTCCCATTTTCCGCATCTAAGTCCTTCTGCAGATTCCATTTCCTCAACTTGACCTGCTCCCCTACCTATCTTGGTATTGTATAAACACTTGGCCACAAAACTATCAATTCTGTCATCTGCCATTTTGTTGCCCTCCAATCTCTCTTGTGTCATTTTCTAGCAGTCCATTATCCAATCTTGCCTCCCTATTACTCTTTATAAATTTTTTAAAAATTGGAATAGCTTTCCTTCATATTTCATCTTTTCTCTCTTTATGTAGTTTTTAGTTACCTTCTGGTGGTTTTAAAGTTTCCTAATCCTCTAACTCCCCACTAATTTTTGCTATATTATATGCTCTCTCTTTTCCTTTTATGTTGTTTTTAACTTCTCTTGTCAGTCACAGTTGCCACATCCTCCCTTTAGAATACTTCTACATCTATTCTGCGCTTTTTGAATTTCCCCCAGAAACTCCAGCCATTGCTATTCTGCTGCCATCCCTGCTAGTGTCCCCTTTCAATGAAATTTGGCTAACTCCTCTTTCAAGGCTCTATAATTCTCTTTACTCTACTATAATACTAATACATCTGTCTTTATCTTCTCTCTCTCAAAATGCAGGGAGAATTCCATTAAAATATGATCACTGGCTTTTAAGGTATCCTTTACCTTAAGCTCCCTAATGAAATCCAGTTCATTATGCAGCATTCAAGCCAGAATTGCCTTTCCTTTAGTGGGCTCTAGAAAGTTAGCTCGTAAGCATTCTACAAATTCCCTCTCTTAGCATCCAGCACCAACCTGATTTTCCCAATCTGTCTACATATTGAAATCCCCCACGACTATCGTAACACTGCTCTTGTTAATACTTTTTCTATCTTCTCTTGTAATTTGTATCCCACATCCTGGCTACTGATTGGAGGCCTGTATACAACTCCCATCACAGCTTTTTACCGTTCTACATCTTCCAATCCAATGTCACCTACCTGTAAGGATTTGATTTCATTTTTTTTGTTAAAAACCAACAGAGCCATCCCATCCCCTCTGCCTGTCCTTCTGATACAATGTACATCCTTGGATGTTAAGCTCCCAACTATGATTTTCTTTCAGCCACAATTCAGTGATGCCCACAATGTCGCACCTGCAGATCTCTAAATGTGCGACAAGATAATCTACCTTATTCCATATACTACGTACATTCAAATATAACACCTTCCGTCCTGTTTGCATCATGCTTTTCAATTTTGTCCCATATTACACTTCAACTCATCTCACTGACTGCAATTTTTCTCTGTCATCTGCCTGTCCTTCTTCACAGTCTCACTACACACTGCATCTAGTTGCATACCAATTACCCCATCCTCAGCCCTATCAGTCCAGTTCCCATCCCTCTGCCAAAATAGTTTAAACCCTCCCCAATAGTTCTAGCAAGGATCCTCCCCACAAGGATACTGGTGCCCCTTGGGTTAAGGTGTAACCTGTCCTATTTTGAAAAGGCCGTACCTTCCCCAAAAGAGATCCTAATGTTCCAGAAATATGAAACCCTGTCCACCACTGCAACAATTTCTCAGCCATGCATCACAAAGTTTAGTGATTTTATTAACTTATCATTTAATTGGTTATTTCTATTGCACTGCAAAGCATGTTCTGTGCTAATGGAACTGATTTCCTTTCAGTAGCCAAAAATGTTTTTAAGAAACATAATTTTAGCTGGAACTACAGTAACAAGTACAAAAGGGGAACATTCCCTGAGATTAGGTCAGTGGCTATACGGATTCTCCAAGTGAGCATTCAAATCTGAAAGTAAAGGAAATACTGTGGAAAGAGGTTGGGATCTCTTCACAATGCATAATCATAAGCTTCAATTTTTTGGGGAATTCTAGGGGCAAGGGGGAATTTGAAGCTTCATGAATAACATCCAAGAACACGCATAAGGAGTGAAGTCACTGGGAAAATAATGTCATTTGCAACAATTTCAGTACCTGTGGGAGGTGCTGAGGGGAGGGTGAAATCTGAAGGGTTTATAGGGTAGCATTAGGATTTGAAATGATGGGGAGTAAGATCCCTGGGATTGCAACAGTATTTTTAAAGAAGGATTATTGAGAATGGCATTTATTTGTCTTGTACCTTTTATAAAGCTCGATAAACCTTTGAATTATCAAGCAGCTTCAACTATTTAACACACATGGAATGGCACCTATTTCTCTACAGGATTCCTGTAAACCATTTATTTGAATATGCAGGAATGGCCTTTTTTGGTTGCTATATACACTTACTGTTACATTCAAAGATATCACAAAGCACCTCAAAAATCTCCTACTCTTAATGGGTTAAACCATATATGTCAAACTCAAGGCCCGCGGGCCAAATTCGGCCTGCGGTGGAATTATCTTTGGCCCGCGAGATAATATCTAATTACTATTAAAGCTGGCCCCAGTAATCGAAGCGCCTATGGCGTATGATATGGCTAATGCTGAGTTTATTCAGGTACCAGGTTTTCAGGGTTTTTAGTGTTTATTCGGCAGTCTTGCTCGGCAGTCTTCTTCATAAGAAACGGAATTTGTAAAGTGAAACACTTTGTAGTTATAGCAGAGACTCAGACACATGAGAGCAGGCTGAAAAAACGGAGGCAACGAAAGCTGCGTTCGCACGCATCCGACTGATCCGGCCCGCATGAAGCTGCATTTTGCTCAATCCGGCCCGTGACCTAAAATGAGTTTGACACCCCTGGGTTAAACCCTTCACTGCAGCTGATCTGTAGCATTGTTCACTTTGAGCACAATGAAGAATTGACTGATCAGCACTTGTCTTTTCATCAACTATAAGGCTATTCCACATGGTTATAGCCCTCACACATTAGTTATCAGTGCAGTAAATATTAACAGGGAAGTTTTAGCTTTAAAGTGGAACTAGATATACATGCAAACAAAAACATTCATACAGTTTTTTAAAAATAAGTTGGTAACTGATATATTATGTAATTAAGCTCTTTGGACTAGTAAAGAATTGATTTAAGGAATAGTTCTGATATATTTTCCTTAAAAGTGATTCATCCTTGACAGCATTTCTCAACAGCCGATTAGAAATATTTTGATTTTTCAATTCTTCAACTCCTATTGGTCACATCAGAGCCTTGCACTAGTGCATGTTCTTCACAGGACAAAATTAAAGACAAAGACCAAGTGAGTAAGCATATCAGGCACAAAGCCATCTGTATTTAACCGGATACCTTAAGCAAAGATTTACCGAAGACTTCCAAGCACACATATGGCTGGTATTGGTTAACTCAAAATAGAAAGAATAGTCAGTAGCTCTCTTAATTCACGTGATTTTTAATGTTCCTCACAGTTTGATGCTGCAAGCAAATAAATGAAGGAGCTCATGTCACATCATTTCAATCATGAGTCCACACAATCTAATGCCATCTGAGTTATGGCTTTTAGCTAATGCATTAAGGTCAAAATACTTCAACAGTCAGCATCAGTATACTCAGAAATATGTGCAACCGTAGTGTAAAGAAATAATAGAACAGCTCATTCATATTACAAAGCTAATGGCAGCAATTCTCAAATTGGAAACAACGGTAAATTACTGCGCAAAATTATGAATGTAAACTGAATGCACAAGTCTTCATTTAGAAGCAACACACAGAATTACATTTCTATGACGCCTCACATTTTGGTATCTGGTTGTAGAGATTGCTAAGCATCTCACAGTACTGTTACATACAACCCGTTTTTCAACATGTCATCGACAGGAGACAGTGTAATGTACACACTATCAGAGAAGAGTCTGTATCTTCTCAGAAACACAGCTGCATATACAGCTTCCATTATGAGCCAAGGCTACTCTTCCTTTCTTTTGTCCCAACTATACCTCAGAAAAAATGCAACTCAAACACAAAATATTGAAATCAGTTTTCTTTAAGAATTTAGACTCCTTATTCTGCTACATAATCTTTTATAGATTCTGATCACATTTCTCCTCACCTGGAATGTTATCCGGTTTGTGGTTAGTGGCCATAATAGAACTGAGGCTTGAATCCTTCGAACCTGTGGTCTCACTTAGCTCTGCATTTCTCCCCATTTCGGCTTTTGAGCTTTCAGCAGAGCTATGGGGAGAACTGGATACCAAGGGCTGCTGTTGCCCTGAAGAGCCGGCATCACTTTTTGTACACCCAGTTTCTTGCCGAATACTCATCTGTGCTAGTTCTTGAGGCATTTGTGCTGCCTGTTCAGGCTTGTAATGTGTCATTTCAATTTTCTGAGATGTTTCATTGGCATTACAGATGGTTCCAGTAAAGGAAGCATTTTTGAACATGGGGTCATGTGGATTTTCTTGGGAAAGAGGAAATGTCTTGTAATTATTGATTTCATTTGTTTCTTCCCCCAGTGAACGAACTTGGTCTGAGCCCACTGAGGTGTTCTTCTGAAGGCTAGTGCAGAGACTGTTCTGTTCTTTTTTGTCATGAAACATTTCTTCTGTATTCTTACTGCTGCTGAACTCGGGGATTTTTTCCAGTTTCCCATGGCAAAATGGAGCAGTAATACCATCTTTTGTATCTGGAGTAATACCATGTCCCTTATTTCTCTCTTTTGCATGTCCTTCATCAGCAAGCTGGCCAAACTGTAATTCTGCTGCAGATTGATCACTGCCAAAGCTGTAAACTGGGATTTGCTCCTCTGCCACAGTCATCGATCGCTTAATCTGTGACATTGGACACTTCCGGCTGGCAGTAGCTGCGAGCTGGGTGCTGGGAGAAATTGCTGACTGCTCCATTGAATTGTCTGGAGATTCTGTTAGCAAGGGTTCTGGATATTTTTCAGTGATGCCGAAACTTGAGGGAACAGACAAGTGTGAGCATTCCGACATTGCACGCCGCATCATCTTTCTCTGTTGGGTAGCCCTGTTAGCTGTATCATCATTTACTAAATCAATCTTTATACCTTCATTGAGTTCAAGTGACTCATTCAAAGGATTGACATTAGACAGATCTTGCTCACAATCCACCATAGTTGGGGTTTCCGACTTCTGTATTGTTAATGTACACGAGGGGACATTTTTAGATTGGATATCCATTTCATTCATCGTGGACTTATCATCTTTAGATTCTGCCATTTGCTTGCAGTTTAAGTCCATATTGTCGGGCATAAAATTAGGGTTCCACACAGTAAACTCATCTTTCTTTATATTTTGTGTAAGATTACCAAATACATTGGATGGATTTGTCATTTTGGCATCTGAGGGATAACTTGCCAGCTCCCCTTTCGTGTCAGTTCTCTCTTCTGCAACGTTATTTTCCATTTCTTTCTTACCTGTCTCCTTATCCATAGCACTCACCTGTGTGCTAATAGCAGCTTGGCTCCGTTCGTTTCTGACTGGATTCATTTTCTTTATGCTTTCGTCTGAGACGAGATTAACAGAGGAAGTAGCCCAGCTTCCGAATAATTCCTTAGTCTGAACCTCACCAGCCACGTTTTTCTGTTCTATGCCTCCTGCTGTCATTCCAAAGAAGCCTAGTTTGTCTTCATCTGTGAGAGCAACATGCTTAATGAGACCATCTTTAGCTGGAGCCGATGCTGCTAAGCTCGACTCAACTTTCAGATTGCTGCTGCACTGCTCCTCTGCTCTGTGCCATTCCCATTCAGATTGGCTCCAGTTCTTTTGAGGCTGCGTGCACGGATGTTTGTCAGAGAAACAATCAGCAGGCTTAGGTTTGCAGAGATCAGTGTAATCGGTGCAAGGCGCAGGCGGCTGGTTACTGACAGACATCTCAGCAGGCTATTCTTTACACAGCACAAGCAATGCAGTCTGTGTATTTGCCTGACTGATTATGTCTGAGAAGCTGTGACATCACAGCACATCCTGTATTCCTACAACAAAACTATTTTTTTTGCATTTAATACAATGTATCCCTCCGCCAAATAAATCCAGCTGCTGCATTTCACTGTATCGCTCACTCTCTGCATCCCTCCCTCCTCCCCCCAATCAGTGCCTCTGTTTTCAACCTCTGGAAGCCCTATTATCAGAAAAGCTTTCAGAAAAGCACATGACAGCAAGGTACAGATTTGGATATTTAAACTGTCGTTATGTACAACAAGATATGGGAGGACCTCACTAATTTCATGCTCTTCACCTCAACATCAGCCTCATTTATTTTCAAGAATATGGCCAATGATGTGACACACCAGCTGAACTCCACTTAACCCTCTGAGTGCTGAGCTCAATATACCAGTTTTTAAAAATCCATTGAACATAATCTAATACAAGGCATTAGTGGCAGTACCCTTAATAAAGAACAGCATTCACAGATGGAACACTTCTCAATAAGCCTTTCTCAAAATATGTATTATTTAGTCTTCCCTCATTGCAAAATATTCTCCCTTCCCCTATCTTCTTTACGTAGGGATTTCTTTGCACAGTGCCTGGAAACAAGGCCCGTTATGGACACATACTTTAAGAGAAACTATAGAATTATACAGAATTATATTTAGAAAACCAGCATAGAAACAGAGAAAGTCTACAGCACATACAGGCCTTTCGGCCCACAATGCAGTGCTGAACATGTACCTACTTTAGAAAATACCTGGGATTACCCATAGCCCTCTATTTTTCTAAGCTCCATGTACCTGTCCAGGTGTATCTTAAGAAATCCTATCGTATCTGCCTCCACCACAGTTGCAGGCAGCCCATTCCATGTACCTTCCACTCTCTGCGTAAAAAACGTAACCCCCTGACATCTTCTCTGTATCTACTTCTAAGCACCTTAAAAACTGTGCCCTCTCGTGTCAGCCATTTCAGCCCTGGGAAAAAGCCTCTGACTATCCACACAATCAAAGCATGTGCTTTACAAGTACAGCTTCTCTTCAACGCTGATTTACTCTGCCATTGTTCCAAAGCCATACATTTTCAGATCAGGCTAGTATCAATAGTATCAAGCAAGGCACATCAGTCTTTCTCATTGTACTGTTCCACCCCAGTTCCAACAATCTTCCCTCTTGGAAACCCTTTAACAATAGAATCAAGGTTATTCCAACATCAATCATAGAGCCTCAGTACAAAGGCTATGCTTGTGTATGTCCACAATCAAAGGTCAATCTCCTAGTCACTGTCAACCCAATCAAGGAGACATATGAAACAATGGGTCTTACATTCAACATGCACAAAAAACAAAGATCTTCTACCAACCTGCTCTTGTTATACACCATCACTTCATTCAAAGGAAGGAGAAACAGGGTTATTATTTCAGCTCAGGAACCTGAAACATTGTTTTGCTCCCACAGATGCAGCTTGATCTGTTGAGATTCCTTATCATTTCAGCAGATATTTGATTTTCAATCCTTCTACCATAATTCAAAATGAAGGAGAAGCGTATCAGATAGCACTGTTTGCTGCTGCTATCTCTATCAAACTGGCACAAAACATCAGCATCAACAGAAATGCTGCCACAGGAAAATCAGTATCTGAACTCTCATGGACACTGAAGGAGGATCTTTTCAGAAAGCACTTCACAGACAATCTGTTGAATTCAAGCCAAGAGAGATGCAAAGTGAGTACTGCATACAGATTGGTTTGGTCCACCCTAATTGTTACCTATGAATGAGCTCTTGGCTTTTCTACCAAGAGCAGGATAACCATGTAAACTGGAGATAACTGAAGGGATATTAAGGAGGTACTAAATATGAAAGAAAGAATAAACTATTTCCTCAATCATATTCCATCATTCAATTACCATCCTTTTTCCTGTAGTCTTAAAAAAAGTCCCAAATTTAAAACTAGTTACATATCTAGCATCAAGTGATATTTATAAAATAAACAAACTTATACCACTCAACATCTGCAGCAATGCTTTCTAACTTCATCCCTGAAAAGCTTGATTCTAATTTAGTCTGGGACAACCTAGACCTAGACTCAGCAACCAGAGAAAATAGTTTATCTTGCTTGGAGGATTATAAGCTGAACACCAGCAACTGTAACTAGCAGGGAGGATGTTGTGGTCAGCATGGACTTTTTGAGCCAAAGGGCCTGCTCCGGTGTAGTATTACTCTATGAGACTATCTATAACTAGCCCATTAACTTCACTTAACATCTTGAAAACATTAATCAAACTACCCCTCAAACATTCCCTCCAGCAAATACAACCCGAGAGAGGTAAAATTCCTCATAATTTAACCCTTGGTGTTTAAATATCATTGTGGTAAATCTATCTGTACTCACTCCCAAGGTTAATACACAAAATCTAAATGCCATATCAGAACTTTTCACACTACTCTTGGTGTAGTCCAATTGAACTTTTCTATAGCTATGGAATAACGGTGACCTCTTCTAATCCACAAATATAAGAGTAGGGTTCAGTTGTTTTAAATAGGTATTTTCGATGACTGACCTTCGATAAATATTTCAATGATCTTGTTCGTTACTCCATGCCTTCTTGGACTTAAGTAGCTTTGACATTTTCATCATTCAAAAAGTACTGTTCTTTTTAAATCCAGTTTGAATAATATCCTACATGTCCATATGCAAGCTCAATTTGGCATTTTTTGTCAATAACTGAATTTCTAATATTTAGATAATCTGCTCATAATGCCTATCTTTAAACCACTGGTAAACTGATCTATCCCAGCAACTAAGTCACTTATAAATAAATAATGTGAATAACTGCAGTCCCAACACAAACTTGAGAGGCACAGCCAGTCTCCACTGGGGGTAATGTACATGATTCCATCACAGAGGGCACAGTTTTAAGGTGCTTGGAAGTAGGTACAGAAGAGATGTCAGGGCTAAGTTTTTTTTTAAATGCAGAGAGCAGTGAGTGTGTGGAATAGGCTGCCAGCAACGGTGGTGCAGGTGGATACGATAGGGTCTTTTAAGAGACTCCTGGATAGGTACATGGACCTTAGAAAAATAGAGGGCTATGGGTAAGCATAGGTGGTTTCTAAAGTTTGTACATGTTTGGCACAGCATTGTGGGCCAAAGGGCCTGTATTGTGCTATAAGTTTTCTATGTTTCCATCTCTGTTGTCTTCTTTCCCTCAGCCAATTTTTTAAACCAGGTTGGTAATTTCCCCTTCCCCTTGCACCCCACCCCACAAACCTTTATTCTGGAATCTTTCCCCTTCGTTCTCAGTCCAGAAGAAGGGTCTCAGTCTGAAACTTTAACTGTTTATTCTTTTCCATTGATACTTTCTGACCTTCTGAGTTCCTCTAGCATCTTCTGTGTGTCGTCTTGGATTTCCAAGATGTGCACAGTTTCTCATGTTGGTCATTTCCCTTCTGTCCCCTGAGCTCCAACATTAACATGGAGCCCATATGAAATGCATCACTCAGCAGTTCCCTTTCAACCACTTGAACCATCCGTTCAGTAAGGTCATTCAGGTTTATCAGGCATGTCTATTCTTCACATGCCATAGGTTTTTCTGGTCAACTTCATTTATTGTTACTACATCTTCAAACTGAAAACTCTTAATTTCCCAGCAATGATAAGCTAAACTGACTGTAATTCCTTGATTATCTCTCTTTCTTAAATGGCAGAGCAATACGAAAAATATTTTAAAAAGCGCCATTAGAAAGTGAATTTGGAAGATTATCATCATGATTATACACCTACGCAATTTCTTTAGAATACAGGACATTGGTAGTACCTTGTTTATGTTAACTTCATCAAGTCACTCCTTTTTTCTTCTTTCTCAAATTATTAAAACACCTGCGATTATCATTATACATCCTGTTATTGATATTGTTAATGTCCCACTATCTTTTTCCTCAAGTATAAACATTAAGATAATTTTGACATTCTTTGCAAATGCTCTTTTCATACCATCTCTTATATCTATTATTACCTATGTAATCATTTTTTAAATTGTTCGTTGTATTTCCTGCAATTGCTGGGTCTACAGACATTTCTAAAGATTGTTGGTGTTTTTTCTTTAATTTTTTTAATGTTCTACGTAGTTTTTTTTGTTTGGACACTTTGGCATACAAAACAGATTCAGATTAAATTAAATCATTTTTAGATACCTCCCACAGATTTCTGTTTTATCCATTAGCAAAATTATCAGAAACTGTCCATCAACAAATTTGCTCAATTTACCAAATTTCTCAATTGTCCTTTGATACAGAAGTCAGTGACCCCTAAATTTAGATGTATTTCTCCTTTTCAAACATCATAAGCTATCTTTCTCACATGAGCTCATCTGCTTACTCCAATCCTTATGAAACATACATACAATGCCTATAAAAAGTATTCATCCTCCTTGGAAGTTTTCATGCTTAATTGTTTTACAAGATTTATTCACAGTGGCTTTTTTTTTATTACAGGATGTTGCCAGAACTAGAAGACCTGAGTTACAAAGAAAAATTAAATAGGTTAAGAATTTATCCTTGGAATACAAACAACTGCAGAGAGATTTGATAGAGGTATACAAAATTATGAGGAATATAAACAGGGTATATAAAACAGGCTTTTTCCAGAGATTGGGTGGGACTACAACCAGAGGTCGTGGGTTAAGGGTGAAAGGTGAAAAGTTTAAGGGAAACCTGAGGGTTCTTCACTCAGAGGGTCATGAGAGTTTGGAACGAGCTGCTAGCATAAGTGGTGCTCAATTTCAATGTTTAAGAGAAGTTTGGATAGGTACATGGATGGTAGAGGTAAGGAGGTCTATGGCCTGGGTGCAGTTTGATAGGAGTAGGCATTTTAAATGGTTTAGAATAGGCTCGATAGCTGCACATTTCTGTGACTTTAACCTATGGGCTCACTTTCAACTCCATTTCATATTCTCAATATTTGTTTCTTGTTTATTTATCTGTTTGTTTAATTTTAATGCTTGTATTTGCACAGTTTGTTGTCTTCTGAACATTGGTTGTGTGTCTGTCTTGTGTGAGTTTTTTTCATTGATTCTATTCTGTTTGTTTGTATTTACTGTGAATGTCCACAAGAAAATGAATCTCATGGTGGCATATACTGTACTTCCATAATAAATTTACTTTAAAGTCTCCAATGATCTCCAACGGGATCCCATCACCAAGCACATTTTCCCTCCCCCCCTCACCCCACTTTCTGCTTTATGCAGGGATCATTCCCTACATGACTCCCTTGTCTATTCATCCCTCCCCACTGATCTTCCTCGCGGCACTTATCCTTGCAAGCAGAACAAGTATTACACCTGCCCCTACACCTCCCTCAGGGCCCTAAACAGTCCTTCCAGGTGAGGCGACACTTCACCAGTGAGTCAACTGTTGAGGTCACGTACTGCATCCCGTGCTCCTGGTGTGCCCTCCTGTATATCGGTGAGAACCGAAGTAGATTGGGAGACCACTTTGCCAAGCACCTACACTCCACCCGATAGAAAAAGCAGGATCTCCCAGTGGCCATCCATTTTAATCCCACTTCCCATTCCGATATATCCATCCACGGTCTCCTCCAATGTCGTGATGAAGCCACACTTAGGTTGGAGGAACAACACCTTGTATTCCATTCGGGTAGCCTCCAGACTGATGGCATGATCACTGATTTCTCAAACTTCCGGTAATTCCCCTCCCCCCTTCATCATTTCTTATTCTCTTTACCTTATCTCCTTGCCCCCCACATCATCTCCCTTTGGTGTTCCTCCCCTCTTTTCTTTCTTCCATTGCCTTCTGTCTCTTTCACCAATCAGCTTCCCAGCTCTTTACTTCATCCCTCCCCCTTCAGGTTTCACCTATCACCTTCTGTTTCTTTCTCCACTCCCCCACCTTTTAAACCTACTCCTCAGCTTTTTTTCTCCAGTCCTAGCGAAGGGTTTCAGCCCGAAACATTGACTGTACTTTTTTTCATAGATGCTGCCTGGCCTGCAGAGATCCTCCAGCGTTTTGTGTGAGTTGCTCGGATTTCCAGCATCTGCAGATTTTCTCATTTGTAATTATATTACTTCAAAATTTGAATTTTTACAGAGAGGAGGTAGAGTAATTGGCAGAATGGTGCAAGTACAACAACTTGAGTCTCAATGTGGACAAGTCTAAAGAAGATTGTGGACTTTAGAAAGATGCATACTGACTACTTCTCACTGCACATAAACCGCTCCTTCGTGGAGAGTTAGGAGCACCAAGTTTCTGGGAGTGCACATAATGGGCAATCTCACCTGATCCTTCAATACCACCTCTTTAGTCAAGAGCAGTGCCTCCACCTCCTGAAGAGAATGACACAAGTGAGCCTCCTTCCCCCCACCTCTCTAACCAACTGCATCACCATCAGGTATGGGAATTGCAAGGCATCTGACCACAAGATCCTACGAAGGTTTGAGAGGACTGCTGAGAGGATCATTGGGGTCTCACATCCAAGATATTTACCAGGAGTGCTACATACACAGGGCACTTAGCATTGTGAATGATCCCTCCCATCTGTCCAACAATCACTCTGAATTCCATCTTCAAACAGCAGGTACCGTAGCATTAGGACAAGGATTGTTAAGATGGAAAACAGCTTCTTCCCACAGGCCATGAGACAACCTGCTACCATCCAGGTCTGATCAGCTATGAAGCACCAGTTGTGTCAGACAAGCACCTTATTATTTGTTAATCTATTTGTGGTAACATTACTTTATGCATTGTGTGTGAGTTATGTATACTGTGTTATGTACCAGGGGAATGGTGCATCGTTTGGCAGTATACATATAAAATAAACTTGAACTTAATAAAGAGTTTAAATAAACTCATTTATAACTTCATGTTATAAATTCAGTTCATTATGAATTCACATTTAAAGCAAATTACTTAAATTCACATGATTTACTTTTTGAAAGAGGAAGCAGTGTTTGTATCACATAGTATGAACCTTGATATATTGTACCAGACAATTCAGCTAAGTTGAACATTACCTTGGATAAAGAAAGAATATCAGCACCAATTTATTTGTTAATGCTTGCAGCAACACCAAAGAACCACTTGAAGATATAAAGATTTGCTTTTAAACCAAACCTCTCATCTGATTTAATCTACAACTTTGAGCTATTCAATCAAGATCTTATAATTCATTTCACCAACCACAATAGGAAGAATTCATCAATCTAGCAAATTAAGTAACATGGAGTCCATGGCAAGGAAAGCAATTAACCATTCCAGTATATTTTTGTATTATTAAAATAATGACTCCAGTGAATGAGATCACTATGTAGCTCCACATTCCATGTCCATTTTGATTTACGCTCACTCTTTATTTTGCAACGCTGCTTTTATATCTCCAAATTTTAGTTCCATCCTGCAATTAAGTGGTCCGAAGTAAAGTCAGAGACACCTATGTCATTGTCATGGATCACATTGTCATTTTGTCACTCCTTTTATTCTGGTGTCTAGCTCTTTAAATCTATCTAACAAAGTAAAACTTTCACTCACCCCTCGTACTTTACGTATGTAAGTTAAGGAGAAATTCTGCCATTAATACAGAGTTTGCTTGCTTGTTCAAAATATACCAGCAATCTCAATAAAAATATAAATCTATTGGAGAACATAAGCTGTCTGATGGTCAAGGTAAGTCTTCACCCATCTGCTCAGGCTAAAGAGAACCGATCTTACTGGCTTTCCACACCATGAAGTCAGGCAGCAAGTTCTTGGTGGTGGTTAGACCTCTGGTGATGCTGCTGAGTCCCAGCCACAGGAATGCCCCAGAAAAATGCTGATTGCAAAGCTGAGGGCAAAGCATTAGCTTCTGACATTCTGATCATTTTCAAATGCCTCTAGCATTCAAAGGTATTTAGAAGCAATTAAAAGTTGAAGAAAAAAATCATGATAATTTACTTGATATATCAATTTCTGAAAATATTAATGAGAATACCAATGTATAAGAAAGCAAAGGAAAGGAGCAAAACCAGGACATCTGGCCCTTCAAGACTTCTGCAATTCATTAAGATCAAAGACAGATAGTCATGTCATTTTCCAGCAACATCGTCATATCCCTTGATTTCGAAAATATCCAGAAATCTGCCAATTTGAAAGAAACAATGGCTTAGCCTCCACAATTCCCAAGGCTGTAGAATTCCTAAGGGTCTCTACCCTACAAGTTTATTTCACTTTGGTCTCCTACTGTACAGCAATTCCTCAGTGGCAACCTCATGGGATGCTCCAGAGTAAGACAGGAATAGTCTTTTAAGCTATGAAGAATGGCTAGAAAAGCTTCGACATTTTAGTGTAGAAGAAAGGAAAGCACACTTGGTAAGAGAAACAAAGTAGCAATAGATGCAGAAAAACAATTAAGTATTTCAATTCAAATTACACTGCAGGAATAGAACTAAGGAGCAGAGGTCCAATTATTAAGACTGTATTGATAATAGAAAATAAGATCAACATGTAGAACAGACTACTCCTTGGATAACTTAAGCAAAACAATTGTATTTTACAATGCATCAGGAGGAAAGAATATGAATCTCTCAAAATAGCTGTTAAAAAAGAACACGGAGTTTGTCTCATCCATAATTACCCAGCACAGAATAATTTCCAAATTAGCAAAATATATTTCTCATTTTTAAATTGTAATTTTGCATTGGTAACTATCTGAAAAGAATCTCAGTTTAACATCTTATCTGAAGAACAGTACAGTACACCCTCAACTGAGATCTTATATCATGAACGTACGGAGTGAAAATTGCTAGATTAGATTTCAATGGTTCCGAATAGAATTAACAACTTTGAGTAGTTGAAATTTCAGTAGCGCTCCTGCACAACTAAATACAAAATCCAAACCTTAACATCTGACAGATGGTATTGCATCTTCATTACATTTCATCCCATCCCATTGCTAGACTTCATATGGAGGTCAGAAGAGCTCAGTTTTTTTGGAATGTCACCTTCAAGCCTTTTGCCAAATTAAACCTGACACACAAACAGAGCACTTCTTATTTCAATGGGGATTCTAGACTTACAAAGGGAAATTTAAATGACTTCTTGAGAACTTTTCATTTTTTTCAATTATATACTTCAATTTTTATTTGTTTTTGAACACTAGAGATATTTTAAAAACTATTAAAATTTCAAGCAGCTTTGTCAAAAGCCAAAGTTCTGCTCTCAAATTTGCTATCAGTATCTTTCTGGGACATTCCAGTTGTGCAAACTTGGCATTATATCACCAGAATCCTAACCACCACTAAGATTGCTATGTCTGCCTTGAGGATGTGGTAGCAAACAAGATCAACTTGCTTTAACTAGACAACAGGGTGGAGGCAGACTTTGACTATGGACAGGTCCCATAAAATGTTTATTAACTGTGTGATTTCCTACAATGCTGAGCTATACACATGCTCAGCTTCTGCTAAACACATTAAGATTATACACTCAGTGGCCACTTTTTAGATAAAGGAGCTGAACCCACTGTGGTCTTCTGCTGTTATACCCTATCCACTTCAAGGTGCAACACGTTGTGTGTTCAGAGATGCTCTTCTGCACACCACTAATGCAACGTGTCATTATTTGAGTTACTGCCACTTTCCCGTCAGGTTAAACCTGTATGGCCATTCTCCTCTGACATCTCTCATTTACAAGGCATTTTTGCCCATGGAACTGCCACTTACTGGATATTATTTTTGTTTTTCGCATCATTCTCTATAAACTCTAGAGACTGGTGTGTGTGAAAATCCCAGGAGATCTGCAGTTTGAAATACTCAAGCCATCCAGTCTAGCACTAATCATTCCATGGTCAAAGTCACATTTCTTCCACATTCAGATCTTTGATCTGAACAACAAATGATCTTATTGACCACACCTATATGCTTTTATGCACTGAGTTGCTGCCACATGATTGCCTCATTAGATATCTTTGCACCTCTTTAATGTAGATATACCTAATAATGTGGCCACTATTTCCTCTCTTTCCCACTCCACTTGTCTTCAAATCACTTCTCGAAATCCTAAATCTGCTTTCTTTAACTGTCAAAATCAGCTTTTCTGCACATGCCACTCTCTCTTTGCTCCATCACTGGTCAAAAATCCACTGATACTCCTTGAACTCAACTCCATCTCTGTTCTTCTCCTATATTTTAAATCCTCTGAAAAGCTTTTCCTTCAATTAAATTTTATTGGTCTGCTCTCGCACAACAGCTGGGCACCTGGCTTTCTGACTAGCCCTTAAAGGATCTTCGAACTTTTTGGATAACAAAGTAAAAACTAATGCAATGAGATGACAAAATGTAGAAACTTCACTGATAATTTATACTGAATCAATTGGGGGTGAAAAGACATGAGTTAACATGTCACCAGCAATCTTATATTACAATGCTGTTGGACAGAGGAGTGATAGTATGAATGACAGGATATATGGGCACATCAGTAAAAAAATACTGCTCTACTCTCTCTACACTTGTGACTGTGTGGGTAAGCATAGCTCAAATGCATTCTATAAATTCACAGATGACACCATTATTTCCAGTAAAATCTCAGCTTGCGATGAGGAGGCAATAAGCAGTGAGAAAATCTGGCTGGTTGAGTGGTGTTGTAACAACAACCTCGCAGTCAACATCTACAAGACCAAAGAATTGACTGTGGACTTCAGGAAGGGAAAGTGGGGAGAAGACATACCAGTCCTTTATGAGAGGTTAGTAATGGAAAGGGTGAGCAGCTTCAAGTTCCTATGCATTAATAACTCAGAGGTTCTATCCTGGATCCAATACACATGCCAGCTGCTCTACTTTGTTGTTGAGAATTAGTATGTCACCACTCTTGCAAATTCCTATAGATGTACCATGGAGAGATCCCAACTGGTTGCATCACATCTGCCAGGTGTAGAGGCTCCAATGCACAGGATCAAAAGAAGCTGCAGAGGGTTGTATATTCAGCCAACTCCACCACGAGCACAATCCTTCCCACCATTGAGGACACCTTCAAGAGACAATGCCGCAAAATGACATCATCCATCAACTAAGGACCGTCACTGTCTGAGACATGCCTTCTTCTCATTACTACCATCAGGGAGGTGGCATAGAAGCCTGAAGACCCATAGTGAACTATTTAGGAACAGCTTCTTCCCCATTGCCCGCAAATTTCTCAATAGTCCATGAACCCATCAACACTATCTTGCCGCTGTTTTTTACTGTACTATTTATTTTGTAATTTATAGTGTATTTATGTTTCTGCACTGTACTGTTGCTATAAAACAATATTATGAGTGATAATAAACACGATTCAGACCAGCACTTATTTATTCATTTCAAGATGGGGAAAGAATGCACGTATTTCAAGAATCTTTGAAGATTCAAGGTCCATACCTAACAGACTCTGAACAGAATAGCTTGCCTGACCATTTCAGAGTCAAGTAGATTTCTAAAGATCTAGAATCATATGCAGGCCAAACCTGATAGAGATGGCAAATTTCCTCTCTGGAGGAGGACGCTCATGAATCAGGTGGACTTTTAATGATAATCAGGTTATCTGTGGTCTTTACACAGACTAGAAGTGTTTGTAAATTCTAGATTGGAATTAAATTCAACGGCCATGTTCAATTTGAAATTGGGTCGCTGGTTAATTGAGACCGCTGGGTTTCTAGTCTAGTAACCTCGCCATTGCACCACCATCCAAGATCTACTTGATTCTATTGAGACCATGCAGCATGGCTTGCTGCAAGATTGGCCCACCACATCTGGATTGAATGAATGTAGACAGGTACTGACCATGGGGCAGAACTGGCTAGATCCAGTTCATTAAGTCCAGCTGACTTTCCATATTTTAAATTGGTTTGTTCTTAAAAATGAACAAAAATAGAAAAGGAACACAGACCATCTTTCTCTCATTGATCTACAAAATGAACAAACTTAGACCTAATGTGTGTCCACTATAACAAGAAGAACCTAAAGCTCAGCTAAAATGATGGATTTTACTTTTTAATTCTATAAATAAGATAGGTCAAGCAATTTTCTGTATTATTGGAAATTTGTAATAAATATCCAAATTGCAATTCCATAAGTTCTAGAGAGGCAAATATGACAAGTTGAATTAATTCATATACAAACTGTATCTTCTTCCCTCAAACAATATGCTGAAGGGCTGTAATTTTAGTTGATATACAGAACTGTTACTTTTATCAGACAAAGCCCCAAACCATTACTCATCTACTTCAAATGCTTTTTCTTAAAAAAAAATCTGAATTCACTCACTTGTGTGATGAGATGTTGCCATAGTGATGGTATTCATTTGCCTCAGTGCAACATAGCTCTGTACTTCGAGAGAGACACAGCCCCCATAATTAAGTACCTTCACTAGAGGCTGTCAAGTTAGCAACAACCTTCCTGACAATTCCTTTTAAACATCAAGTAAATTAAATATTTCATTCATTCTTTTACAACCAAAAAAAGTTGATCCACACATCCTCAACCCATCCTTAACAAATAAGGTTGTTTATCAAGCACCATGTTCTGCATCCAAAATATTCACTTCCTTCACCATGGGCATAAATGCAACATGCCAAGGTTTCAACCACAGCTGCCAAACCAACAACCTCAACTGCCTAGGTGCATGGGACTATTGTCATTTCAATTGCTATTCTATCCTGTCTGTAAAAACACTCAGTGACCACTTTATTAGGTACACCTGCTCGCTAATGCAAATATCTAACCAGCCAATCATGCACTAATAACCTAGTGCATACAATCATGCTCAACAGGTTCAGTCTGAACATTAGAATGAGGAAGAAATTTGATCTAAGTTACTTTGGCCATGGAATGATAGTTGGTCCCAGACAGGGTTTTTTGAATATCTCAGAAACTGCTGATCTCTTGGGATTTTCACACACAACAGTCTCCAGAGTTTACACAGAATGGTGTGAGAAACAAAATAGAACATCTAGTGAGCAGCACTTTTGTGAGCAAAAATGCTTTGTTAATGAGAGAGGTCAGAGGAGAATGCCTAGACTGTTTCAAGGTGACAGGAAGGCAATAGTAAATCATGTTACAACAATGGTGTGCTGAAGAGCCTCTGAGAATGTACAACATGTTTGAACCATGAAGTGGATGGCCTGTACCAACAAACCACAATCATATAGTACATTCAGTTGGCACTTGATTAGGTGCAGGAGGCATTTACCATACCTTCATTATTCTGGCAGTGTATATGTGTGAGCCCTACTTAATTTATTGTCAGATAAATTTATTATGTTGTGCCTTAATTACTAGTCAACTTCTCTTAATATTTCAGTACAAAAGCAGACCAAAATGTTCGGGTATTAGCAAAATTATATAAAATTATGAAAAGTAATAATACTCATTTTTTTAAAATAATAACTTTATTCCATAACCTGCTCTCTGTATTTCAGAATTCAGCTTTGGTAGTAAGTGAAAATAGTTTATTTATGTCAAAATATAAAACACATGCAAAATTCTGTCTGCAAAATTACACACAAGCAATGAAAGGCTGTCCATGATCAGCAAACACAGTGATCCATCCATCTGCTTACTTGAACTGTAAACAGGGCCACCTAACATTTAGAACATTGTGCATGACAAAAAATGCCATAAATCACTCTGAGAGAAGAAAAAAGATTCTATGTTACTTGACTTTGCAGGAAACAAAATAAGTATATAATTATGCAAAAGAAATCAACTTTCAACAAATCAACTCCTTGTATCTCTACAGCCATCTACAACCAGTTATAGACAGGTCATGGTTGTAGATGGGTCATATTCTGCATGGAGGCCGGTGACCAGTGGTATGCCTCAGGGGATCTGTTCTGGGACCTCCACTCTTTACGATTTTTATAAGTGATCTAGATGAGGTAGTGGAGGGATGGGTTAGTTAATTTGCTGATGACACAAAGGTTGGGGGTGTTGTGCATAGTGTGAAGGGCTGTCAGAAGTTACAATGGGAAATTGATAGGATGCAAAACTGGGCTGAGAAGTGGCAGATAGAGTTCAACCCAGGTAAGTGTGAGGTGGTTCATTTTGGTAGGCCAAATATGATGGCAGAACATAGCATTAATGGTAAGACTCTTGGCAGTGTGGAGGATCAGAGGGATCTTGGGGTCCAAGTCCATAGGATGCTCAAAGCTGCTACACAGGTTGACTCTGGTTAAGAAGGCATATGGTGCATTGGCCTTCATCAATCGTGGGATTGAGTTTAAGAGCCAAGTGGTAATTTTGCAGCTATATAGGACACTCATCAGACCCCACTTGAAGTACCGTGCTCAATTCTGGTCGCCTCACTACAGGAAGTACGTGGAAGCCATAGAAAGGGTGCAGAGGAGATTTACAAGGATGTTGCCTGGATTGGGGAGCATGCCTTATCATAATAGGTTGAGTGAACTCGGCCTTTTCTCCTTGCAGCGACAGAGGATGAGCGGTGACCTGATAGAGGTGTATAAGATAAAGAGAGGCATTGATTGTGTGGATAGTCAGAGGCTTTTTCCTAGGGCTGAGATGGCTAGCACGAGAGGGCATAGTTTTAAGGTGCTTGGAAGTAGGTACAGAGGAGATGTCAGGGGGTAAGTTTTTTTTAAATGCAGAGAGTGGTGAGTGCGTGGAATGGGCTGCCAGTGGTGGTAGTGGAGGCAGAAACGATAGGGTCTTTTAAGAAACTCCTGGATGGCTATGTGGAGTTTAGAAAAATAGAGGGCTATGGGTAAAGTCTAGGTAGTTCTAAGGTAGGGACATGTTCGGCACAGCTTTGTGGGCCAAAGGGCATGTATTGTGTTGTAGGTTTTCTATGTTTTTATGTATCTCAAGTAACTGCTAAAACTTGGCTTCTAAGACTATCATATTTCTACCTGCCCACCTACTGAAAACTACTTGTGTGAATCATACAGTCTATTTCCTTTAATTTTTTTATGTATTTAATAACTTAGAACTTCTTATTCTTCCAGCATTTTCTTTGTAAAACTCAAGCTGGATTTTGGATGTTAATAATTACAATTCTTAATAATAAAGGAGAAACTTGTAGGATATGTAAGACCACTGGTGGATGTCAGCAAGAAAACATTAATTGTATAGGTAGAGGGGATTTAGAGCAAAGATCACCATGGGTTAATTATGCAAGTTTACAAATTTGGAAATGTTAACAATTAAAAAAACAAATTTCAGAAGGGCATTAACTGGTGAAATTAACAGAAAAGGAGCTGAGATTTATTCTTAACAGAATAATTTCAGCTTCTCTTGTTTCTCCACATTGAGTATCATTCAGGTAAATCAGCACTGCATTCCAGTTATTCCAAATAAAGTCTAAAATTCAGAGTTCCAAGGGAATAACAAGGTGAAATATATGCCCTTTTACTTAAGACCACTTAGCAAGAGGACATAAATGTAAGATAATTGTCAAAAGAATTGGCCACAGGGAATGGATGAAAGTATGAAGAGATTTTTTTTCCATAACAAAAATTATTATGATCTGGAATTACCTACCTTTTAAGGGGAACAGAAGTTCAGTGATACTTTCTGTAGGAAAGTAAGTACATACTGTAAATAAGTAGGAAGAATTTGCCGGGTTCATTAGAAAGAGCAGGGGAGCAGAAATACATGGATGGTTTTTTTTTAAAAATTGGTACTGGAATAATGCTTAGCATTATTTTGAAGTTCTTAAGTACAAGGAGTACCTCAGAGATATCAATATTTTCAGAGGTCTCCAAATACATGCAAGTTTAAATTTGCTGGTTCATGAACCTCTACCTTTCAACGGAGAAAGCCCAGCAACCTACAGTAAAGAGCAGAATCAAAAAAAGAAAAATCGAATTTCAAAATAACAGGAAGCCCATTACTTTTAGGATACAATCTTATATTCCAATGCATCTATGCTAAACCACACACTTTTTCAAAAAAGCTCATCAACAAATGAGCGGTAGACTTTGTGACGATCAAAAGAACAGGCCTCAGCCTTTACTTTGCTAAATTTCAAGGCAAGAGAGAGACAAAAGCAAGAAAAAGCCATGCAGCCTATTCCCCCAGTATTATTCAGGCAACAAACACAGTATCTATATATACAAGTTTAATCTCAAATGCAGACCCTTTAAAATGACACAGGGAAAATTAGAAATATGCAGAAAATATCTCATCTGCAAGATCTATTGGGAGCCATGGTAGCAGAGCAGTTAGCGCAATGCTATTATGGCTCAGGGCGTTCCGGAGTTTGGAGTTCAATTCCAGCACCATTCTGTAAGGAGTCTCTACGTCCTCCCTGTGGAATCCAGGGATTTTCCTAGGTGCTCTGGTTTCCTCCCACAGTCCAAAGACCTATTGGGTAGATTAATTAGTCATTGTAAATTGTCCCGTGATTAGGTTAGGATTAATCAGCTTTGCTGGGGATTGCGCGGCATAGCTTGAAGGGCCAGAAGGGCCTACTTAGCACTGTATCACTAACTAATAATAAAATAAATAAATATTAAATCTCAACCTAGCATACTAAAATGGATATAACAAATAACATCTCCCAATGCAAAAATCATGACTCATTGTTAATCTGGAGAATCAAATTCAGCTTACATTGCACAGAAATACATCTTATCCTGAAGAGGTGAACGTGACTGAATCTACCAAGAGCTTGGCAAGTTTTAGGCCGATGCCAGAAGTATTTAACAATAGATATCCTCACAGATTGTTTTTAAATACTGAAAGATTGCTATAGCTTGATGAATATCAAAACTTCAAGTATTTTTAAAAACAAATAACCAAAGTTGCTTTAATCCGTACAAATTTAACTATTTTACTTTTCACTTATCAACAATGATTGACATATATATGCTGTCAATATTGTAAGACAACTTCTTGATTTGTCCCAATGATGTGATATGAATTAGATGAAGTGCACCAGGCTATTTTCAAATTGTCATACTCATGACCATGACCATTCTAAAATCAAACCCATACCCTTTCTGCCCTCTTGATCCTGTATCTTTGCCTGATTCAAACATTTCATCCGATTTGCTAAAAAAGAATCTCAACATTAAAAAGAATGAACTTCTTATCTTTCCCACCAAAGAGTGACATAGTTAAATTGATAAGACAATTTTTGCTAACTCTTCAGTGACTACTTCATATAACAAACAGGAAAAAATTAGCGAACTGATACAGCTAATCTAAACTTTATACTGATTTTGAATAAAAGAGCAAGTACTTTGTATGGAGAATACAAAACATGTGTCAATCTAAGCTTGAATGTGGAGAAGACAAAGGAAATAATTGAGGATTTCAGGACGCTGCAGACAAACCATTCTTCATCTCCTCCATAGAGAGTTAAGAGTACCAACTTCCTGGGAGTCCACATCACAGATATCCTCATCTGGTCTCTTAATATCACCTCCCTGAACAAGGCGGCACAGCAGAACCTCCACTTCCTAAGAAGGTTAAGGCAAGCAAGGCCTCCATCCCCCATCTTAACTGTGTTTTACAGGAGCACCAGTGACAGCGTCCTGACAAGTTACATCTCCATCTGGTATGGGATCAGTTGAGCATCAGACCATAAATTCCTAGAAAGAACTGTGACAACAGCTGAGAGGATCTTGAGGATCTCCCTACCATCCATCAGGGACATTTTCCAGGAGTGCTGCATACACAGGGCCCCTAGTATTATAAAGGATCCCACCCATCCATCCAGCAAGTTCTTTGACTTTCTACCTTCAGGCAGGAGACTAAGATGCAAAAAAAACAAGAACAGTCAGGATGCCAAACAGTTTCTTCCCCCAGGGCATTAGGCTTCTGAACTCCCAGCCGCGTTGTATTCAAAGTGTCACTGGTTAATCTATTCCGTATGTTACAATATTTAATTTTACTTTAGTTTGTTATATGTGTGATTGATCTACAGATTTTATCCTTACCTTCATAAATTATTGTGTGGTACCTGTACTACTGTGCTTTACAGCTGGTTAGAAGAGACATTGTCTCATTTCTATATACATTACATGGTTATATACCATATAAACATGCATGTAGTTAAATGACAATACACTTCACTCACTTGACTTAGAGCCTCAGTAACCCCTCATCATGCTTCCTAACTGATTGTCACTACTTTCATAAGACAACTTTTACAAAACATTTTCTATGTTATTTTTTAAAGTCTTGACTTAAATTGTATTGTCTTCTCCCCCCGTAGCTTCTAAGTTCAAGGTAATGCAGTATTAATATGTACAACTTTGGTAATTTATGAAAATACATTAAGTAGAATTTACTATTATTGTAGACAAGCCAGGAGTGTTCACAAATGAATATTTCTGAATAAATTTGCTTTTGGTAAAGTGAAACATATTCTAATTTTCAAATACAAGCATATGACATCCAGTTACATGGTTAAACACTTACCGTTTTTATTCTTCAGATCTGTAAAAGTGAACTTAGCATCAAAGAGTAAGCAACAGCTCTCAAAATCACCTTTAAATCATTCAAGTGCCATGCTGTAAAGATACCCACTAAACACAGGTTGCTAATTTCATCCAATATAATCCTTGCGGTTAGTAAGCAATGGATTAATTACAAGTTCAAGAAAAATAGAGCATGCAAAATAATGGGTGCTTTAGTAAACCAATGTAAGGTATCATGCTGTGCCATTACAGTCAGTTGAAATTCCGATGACAAGATATTGTAAGTTGAAGCTGGGGAGAGGAATGGGGTAAGAGGAAGATAGAGGGGAAAAGTGCTCTTGGAACACACCTTCATCTTGAGGAGTTCCTTCATCCAGATGCCCCTGGTTAGACTGTGCATTAACATCTCCAGAGTCCTTTGGTTCTACTGGCACATTATCTCCTCGTCGTTGGTTTAAAACCTTTGTGACTTTTGGTTGTATTGAGCTCTTCAAGGCCCTGTGCTGTTCAGGAGACACTTTTGCACCGGTCTCCTTCTGTGAAATACCTTTCATGAACCCTTGCTTTTGGAGGAGTTTTGCACCTCCTTTTCTCAATGGTGACTTTGGACTTTTC
The DNA here is from genome assembly GCF_048418815.1 of Hemitrygon akajei. Classification (NCBI taxonomy): domain Eukaryota; kingdom Metazoa; phylum Chordata; class Chondrichthyes; order Myliobatiformes; family Dasyatidae; genus Hemitrygon; species Hemitrygon akajei. The sequence continues at coordinate 108,392,583 of NC_133124.1, read as the reverse complement.
CCCTCATTATTATCTGGTGCTTTTGATGCTTCCTGCTTCAGTGATAGGGATGCAACTTGGTCAGTGCACTCAGAGAGTTTGACTTCAGTTTGACATTCTAGAGGACTCTCTGTCATCTCATTCATCTCAGAACTTTGCTGCAATTCAGGGGAAGCAGATTCACTATCCCAACAATGTGGTGGACTCTCATGCTTTTTTATCTCAGAGTTCTGTTGTGATTCAGTGGATGTAAGTTCAGTACCACGAAGCTCTGAAGAAGCATCCACTACCCATGTCTCTTCAGCAGTGTGCTGTAAATCTAGGGGAGTCACTTCGGTATTTGCATGTTCAAGAGGGGTCTCTATCACGCCCATTACCTCTGATGAATGCTGTGATTCAACGTCACCTGATTCTCTTGTCAAAGAGGGTTCCACTATCTCCTTCACCTCATTTGTTTGCATTAACTCAAGGGAGCCCAATTCTTCACTCAGATGTTGTTGAGAACTCTCTACTATGTCCTTCAACTCTGATACTTGCTCTGGTTCAAGGACACCCGCCTCTACGTACATAGAGGTCAAAGGGCTTTCTGCTAACTTTGTCACTCCTGCTGTCTCCTCTGAGTGTTGGGGAATAGCTTGTCTATCAACTTGCTCCAAAGAATGCCCAATCACCTCCTCCACCTCGGGCAATTTATTTGATTCAAGAGGAATATCTACGTCACCTATAAGCATCTCTGCTATCTCCTTTACCAAAGGCATTTGTTGAGAATCAAGACTATCCATTTCTCTACCCATATGATCTAGATGGATCTCTGCTTCCTTGTTCATTTCAGACGTTTGCCCTGATTCAGGGGGAGCAACTCTTTTACTAACAAGTTGAGAGTTCTCTACCATCCCCTCTGCAGGCAGGTGCTCTGAGTGAGTAGGAATATCTTGACTAGCAACATGTTCTACACAAGTGCTTGCCATCTCCCTTATCTCAGGTACTTCCTTCCACTCAAGGGAAGACATTTCTCTACCTAGATTCTCAGTTAGGGGCTCTGCCATTTCTATCACCTCAGGTGACAGATGCATCTTAGGGGAATCATTTTCTTCACCTCCAAGTTTCAGTAGGGTCTGTGCTTCTCCCACTTTAGAGGATTCCTGTGACACAGGAGCAGTAATTTCCCTACTATTTTCTAGAGGGGTCTCTACTATTTCTTCCACTTTAGATGGCTGCTTTGATCCAGAGTGAATAGTTTTTGGATCCACATGTTCAAGATAAGATCCTCCTATCTCCTTAATTTCAGGCATTTCCTTTGACTCAGAGGGAGCATTATCTATATCCCTAAGTTCCAGAGAAGGCATTACTAACTTGTTTTCCTTAGACTCTTTCTGCGATTTGCAAGAAGCATTTTCACCACTCCACTCTTCTAAAGGTGGCTCTATTACTTTTTCGACCTCACCTGCTTGGACAGGTTCAAGGGAGGTCACCTCCCTGTTCCAGGAATCCAAAGGGTGCTCAGTCAATTCCACTTCAGAAATTGATTCTACCTGTGCTGAGCTCTCTGAAAATCTTAATTCTCCTCTCTGGCTCCCTACCATAGCTGTTTTATGACCCTCTGAAGCAGCTTTAATATTTTGCACCGGAGCAGTTGCCATTTTATCCCCTGCACTTCCTGTTGCCCAAGCATTGTCTTGGCTTGATGCATTATCCACCTGTTTTGCTTTTTCCTTCATTCCTGTTGCTTCTTTAAATGATCTCTCAGTGTTCAAGACAATTTCTTTATGCTCCGGTATCACTCCAGCAGACAGCTCTTCTAGCCGCTGAGCAGAAATAGTTTTATGTACATCTTTAGCTTTAGCTGGAACATCTCCTACAGGTTGAGATGCCTTTGGATGCGAACGCTTTTTCTTTTTCTTTTTCTTCTCCACAGGTACTTTTGTTACTTGGGGTTCTTTGGCTTGTGCGATTTCTCTTACTTCATTTACAAGTTTATCTTTCTTGGGGGCACGTTCCAAAGGTGAAACTGGGGCAACAGTGCTCATGGTGCTGCTGGTAAGTACCATAGTGTCCATCGCACAGCCAGTATTTCTGGAAGAGGGTGGCAATGGTTCTGTGAATATAGGAGCTTTAGTGCCATGTCCCAAGTTCTCCTGTTGCAGTGAGTTGTTTATTGGTGCTTGCAGTTCAGCATTAACTGTGACCTCTGTCTTCATCACATTTGAAACTAAGTGATCATCCATTATGACTGCACTGCTCAAAGATGGGTCACTGCAGTCTACAGGGTGGTAAGATGTTTCAACTTGAGTCAGGCTGGTGAATGGTACACCCAATTCTTCTACACAAGGGAAAAATAGCAGCTAAATATAACATTATCATCAATTCAAAATACAGATGTATTCAACAGTTCTCATGCTCTCCTATTCCACATACTTCCTTATTTATGACATTGGTGTTGAAGAAGCAACACCTGGTATAATCATTTAAAGGTACAGAAGGAAGAATCACAGATTGCAACAGCATTAAACCATGCCAGAAAGGCCCAAGTTCAACCAATACCATGTAATCAATTAATAATTTCATCATGATGGCTTTATGGCCCAATTATTGAGCTCGATCGTGAGCTGAGATTTTGGTAAGTTAGTGTTTGTGCAGCTGATCTCTGGATTCCTGCAGAAGATAGAGTTGTGTACGACTGTAATAGCTCCTCACCTTTAAATGCAATATTTCTCTATGATGTTCAATAATGAAAAGTACTTTTACTCAGGGAGATGTAACAGCAATATTTTTGTTGGATGAATGGATAAAGACAAATGTGTCCAGTTTGTCCAGGGTTGAATAATCTCCTTCCCCTCTCCCAACATAACTTGCATATAAAAGCAACAATAAATCTAAACACATTGGTTAGGAGCTCAATTATGACACAAACTGCTCTACCTGACCCAATTAGAATCTGTAATTTGTGTTGTATTCTAGCTATTATATTAGCAAAATTGGTACAACATTCATTCAGATATCACTGCCTTCACAAAGCACAATCCAATGGATTTTTATTTAAACAAAGTAAATGCCTTCTATTCCTGAAGCAGAAGAATCTGTCTGCAACAGAAAATCAAGGACATGGACAAACACTTATTACTTTTGTCATTTCTTATAACTCTGCCCAGTCCTGTGCTCAACTGTGTAATTATGTGCCTCAATTTTCAGAGACATGTGAACCACTATTTTAAAGATAAGCTCATATCCCACCAAAACAGATAGGTAAATTTAAACTCTGAATTAAATGACAATTAATTAAACATAAAATTAACAAAAAAAGGGTGCTTGTAATGAAATTGTCAGATTGCTTCTGATGACTTGTGGGGACAGATCTGAGTTATTACCTTATCTGACCTATGTGCAATTCCAAATTAAGTCCCCTCTAAAATGTTGTGGCAAATCAATCAGTTCAAGGACATAAAAAAAAAGAATGACGCCCACCCACAGTCAATGAATGAAGATAGAAAGCACAAAATAAATTTACCATTAAATAGTGAGTTACTCAGCAATTAAACAAATATATGATGTAAAGGAGCCAACAAATAGTCCACAGCTCTCTAATAGTGGCTAAATTGGTTGGACAGGGTGGTAATGGAAGCATATGGCATGCTTGCCTTTATTAATTAAGAACTGAGTTCAAGTGTTGAGAAGTTCTGCTGCACCTTTATACAACTCCAATTAGGTCACATCTGGAGGCTTTGGAGGGGGCGCAGACAAGGGTTACCAATATGCTGCCTAGATTAGAGGGCATTTGCTATAAGGAGAGCCTGGACAAACATGCATTGTTTTCTCTGGAATGGCAGAGGCTGAGGAGAGATCTGAAACAAGTTCATATGATTATGGCACTGACAGAGCAGACATACAGCATCGTCTTCCCCACATGGTTGAACTATTCAAGAACAGAGGGCATGCATTTAAGGTGCAAGAAGGTAATTTCAAAAAAGATGAGTGGGGCTTATTTTTATTTTACATACAGTGAATGGTGGGTGCTTGGAATGCACTGCCAAGGTGATGGTGAAGGGAAATACAATTGAGGCATTCAAAAGGCCCTCAGAAAGGCACCTGAATGTGCAGGAAGTGGAAGCATATTGACATTCTGTAGGCAAAAGGCACTAGTTTAGTTGGGGGCTTGATTACAAATTTAATTAGCTTAGCACAACATTGCTGGCCAAAAGGCTGTTCCTGCACATTATTGCTCTATGTTAATGGTATTTTACTGGAAATCAACTCTCAAAAAGGCTGAGAATCACAGTTTATGTAAAGGTGTTACTCTAACCTGGTTCACCACACAGGTAACCCCAATTCAAACTGAAGTTCAAGCAGGGCAGTGTCTCTACTTCAACATTCTCTTCCATCTTCCCTGTTGAAATAGACATCTTCACTTGGGAACTACATCAAAGTTTTTGTTGATTCCTTCAACAAATTGTATCAAAGCAAAGTCCTCTGCAGTCAACCAGACAAGGGAACATTTCAACAAGGTTCTGGTTTATGCTTTGAGATAGTGAAAAGATTTAGGGAAATCATACCTGAAGTACCATAGTGACAGGAGTAGGTCAGCAGCAATGCAGTTTGCACTGATGTTGACCTGCTCCCATAGCCATGGTACTTTAGGAATTCTAATTTTCAGGCCAATGCTAATGTCAATGACAGTATATTAGAATGCAAAGGGCTGATGATTACTTTCTTTTGTACAAAATAGTCTTTACCTAACCTAGGTATGCACAGGTGTTATGCATCACTTGTCAACAGATGTAGAAAGCAGTTTCTGTTTTGTTTTATGTAGAAGTGCTTCATTCCATTCATATTCCTCAAATAATAAATTTATGGAATTACCAGTGAATAATCTACTACTGATGTGAAAGATAATTTTTTATTAAATAACTGAAATTATAGGTTTATAGTTGAACACTGAAAATCAGGAGTAGGTATGAAAGGGAAGATGATAGCAAATTCTTCTTAGTTTATTAAAAGAGGCCACAGATAAAAGATGAACTTTTAGAACTGACAGCTGGAGAAACTTCAAATATTTGTAGTGAATTGAATCCTTGCCTTTGTGGTTAAGACAGAAATTATGAACCCATTTATGGTCAGGCTCTATGTGTGTATGAAGGAATTTGAACTGTGGAAATACACAAATAACTGTAGAGGATCAATTCAGCTATTTTCCATATCAGCAGTAGATTATTCTTTGGTAATTCCATAACTAGGCTAAATAAACAGTTTCGTATTTTAATTCTGACTTGTGTTTTTGCTCTTTTGTCCTTTCAATGTAGAAATCCAGCAGCTTTCCATTCATTCACAACTGAGTATCATAACAACTATTTAGGAAAGCTTGTTCTAGGGTTAGATCAAGAAAGGAGGGGCAGGGGAGACCAAAACTTAAAACCAGGCTCTAAGCCTACTTTTTAGCTTCCTTCAATTTTATAAATAGGCACTTTTTTTTATTAAGTTAGTAGATAGAAAACAAATTAGTCTTGGCATCTGGGTCATGGAACTGAAGCTGGATGTACTCAGGGCCATGCAGGGGGTTGAAAACTTCATAGATGAAGCTTTTACGGAGCTGGTCAAGTGCAGGTTTCATAGTAGATTGGTGACCACCAGAAGTAAGGAAAGTAAACAGTCACTGCATGGCTCCCCTGTGGTCATTCCACTCAGCAACAAGTATACCCCTTTGGATACCTCGCTGGGGGGGTGGGGGGAGAATGACCTATCACAACCCAGCAGCAGGGCGATCTGTACAAGAGGGGTGGATTGCACCTAAACTGGAGGGGAACCAATATCCTGGCTGGGAGGATCACTAGTGCTACTTGGGAAGGTTTAAACTACTTTAGCAGGGGAATGGGAACCAGAGTGCCAGATCAAAATATGGAGGGATAGAGAGGAAGATAGATGTCAGGGCCAGCAAAAACAGGCAAAACAAAATAGTAGACAAGATAGGACGGGCAATTTGAAGTGGAGGTATTTTAATGCTAGGAGAATGAGCTTGGATCAGTTCATGGCACTAGAATGTTGTAGCCATTGCAGAGACTTGGTTGAGAGGGGGACAGGAATGTGCACTTAATATCGCAGGGTTTTGATGTTTTAGAATAGAGAGAGGGAGGGGTTTGCACTACTAATCAGGGATAATATCATAGCTGCACTCTGAGGGGACATAATGGATGGCTCAACAACTGAGTCTGTATGGGTAGTACTTAAAAATAGGAAGGGTGCAATCACTCTGATGGGATTGCACTACAGACCCCCAATAGCCCCTGGGACATTTAGGAACAAATATGCAGGCAGATTAAGGAAGGGTGTGGAGTTGTTATCATGGGGGTGGACTTCAGCTTCCCTCATTTCAACTGGGTCCTTCATAGTGCAAGCAGTTTAAATGTGGCAGAATTTGTTAGGTGCATCCAGGAGGGTATCCTAAATCAATACGTAAATAGTTCAACAAGAGTGGTGGCTGTACTGGACCTGGTGTTGGGTAGTGAGCCTGGCCAGGTGACCGACCTGTCAGGGTGTGAACAGTTAGGAAACACTGTTAAGTTTTCAGATAGCTATAGCTAAAGTATGGAACTAGTGGGAGAGCAATAAATTGGAGATGGGCAAATTACGAATATTTGTTTTTGGTCAAGTCCACATCTAGCACGTGGAGCTTGTTTAAAGACCAGCTGCACAGAGGAACAGGACAGGTATGTTCCAATCAGAAGGAAGGACAAGGATGGAAAGGTAAGAGAACCTTGAATGTTGAGAGAGGTGATGAATTTAGACCAGAAGAAAAAGGAACAGTATGCAAAGTTTAGGAAGTTAGAGTCAAACAGAGCTTTCAGGATTATAAAGAAGCCGTACAAGAACTCAAAGCCAGGAGGGACCATGAAAAGTCTTAAGTCAAATAGGATTAAAGAGAATTCCAAGATATGCTACATATACATCAGGAGCAAGAGGATAGCTAGGAAGAGAGTAGGACCACTCAAGGATAAAGGGAGAAACATTTTCTTGAATACAAAGGATGTGGATGAGGTTCTCAATGAGTTCTTTACATCATATATTTACCAAGGAGAAGGACATGGAGAATAGAGAGATCTGTGCTGAGTATTAATATGATAGGTATTTCAAAGTAAAAGAGGTAGTGTTGGGTCTCTTTTTAAAGAGCATTAAAGTAGATAAGACATCAGGTCCTGATGGAATATACCCCAAGTTATTGAGAGAGGCAACAGATTGCTGAGCCCTGACCAATATCTTTGTGTCCTCTCTAACCACAAGCAAGGTCCCAGAGGACTGGTGAGTAACTAATGGTAATCTCTTATTCAAGAAGAGAATCAGGGATAACCCTAGAACTATAGGCTGGTTAGTCTCACATCAGTGGTTAGGAAGTTACTGGAGAGAATTCTTAGGGATAGGATTTATGATCATTTGGAAAACCATAGCCTAATTAGGGAGAGTCATTATGGCTTTTGTAGGAAAAGTCTGTCTTACTAATTTGATTGAGCTTTTTGATGAGGTGATGGTTACTACTGAAGGTAGAACTGTGGATGTTGTCTACATGGATTTTAGTAAGGTGTTTGACAAGGTCCCTCATGGGACGCTCATTCATTAGATTAAGATGCATGGAATCCATGGTGAATTGCCATTTGGACTCAGAATTGGCTTACTCATAGAAGACAAAGGGTAATGGTCGAAAGGATTTATTGTAGCTGGAGGACTATGGTTAGTGGGTTCTGCAGGGATCTGTACTGAGACATCTGCTGTTTGTGATGAATATAAATGGTCTGGGTAAAAATGTAGATGGGTGGGTTAGTAAGTTTGCAGATGATACGAAGACAGGTGGTGTTGTGGACAGCATAGTTCACTGGCAGATGGAGTTTAACCCGGGCAAATGTGAAATGTTTGACCTACCAAGGTGTAACAAAGAGAAAGTACACTGTTAAGGGCAAGACTCTTAACAGTGTTGACGGACAGAGGTACCTTGCTGTCCAAGGTCATAATTCAGTGAAAGTGGCTATACAGGTTGACAGGGTGGTTAAGCTTGCCTTTATTAGCTGAGGCAATGAATTCAAAAGTCAGTATGTTGCAGCTTTTAAAACTGTAGTTAGGTTGCATTTGGAGTATTACATACAGTTCTGGTTGCTCCATTATAGGAAGGATTTAAAGGCTTTGGAGAGGATGCAGAAGAGGTTTACCAAGATGTTGCCTGGATTAGAGGGCATGTGCTATAACAAGCGTTTGAACAGACTCTCATGGCTGGGGGGAGATGTGACAGAGGTTTATAAGATTATGAGAGGCATAGATAGATAAGACAGACAGACAGTCTCTTTTCCACAGGATTGAGAAGTCTAATATCAGAGGGCATGGAAATAAGGTAAGTGGGGTTAAGATTCTTTTTTAAAAACACAAGAATGATGAGTACCTGGAATGTGATGCCTAGGGTGCTGGTAGAGGCAGATACATTAGGGATTTTTAAGAGATGTGTAGATAGCATCATGAATGTGAGGAGAATGGAGGGATATGGACATTGTGCAGGCAGAAGAAATTAGTTAAATTAGCTAATTACTAATTTAATTGGTTCAGTACAGCATTGTGGGCTGAAGAGCCTGTTCCTGTGCTGTACTGTTATAGTTCTATGTTCTCCTTTCCTCAGCATTCTGTTAATACAAAACTAATAAAGTAGGATGTAATACAAATCATATTAAGATTAAGGGTTTGAGCGTTTATAACAGTCTGAAACATTTAAGTAGGTCACATATGAAATTGAAAATGAATGAGAGTCATTCCCCTTTTACACTCACCAGATGCATTCTTGCCATTGGCTACAAAGTGCACAATATTGCTCAGTGACTTTTACTCCCTTACATTGATGCACCATAACTGAGTTACTGTTTTGAAACTACCCTTCATCCAGTTAAACTTGTATTGTGTAAACTTCTATCTTTCGACTACCATTCTTAGAGTGTGTTACACCAGCTCACTGCACCCTCCTTCCACTCTCTAGTATGTTCTCATTATTGTCTGAAAGGAGAAAGTTCTGATGAAGGTCATCCTATGTACAAGCAACTTTCCAATACCCTCCCTATATAGCCATTGTTTACTTGTAACTAACCTATGCACATTATTCAAATGCTCTATCTGTTCTCATCAGATGCTCATACCTGTACATTAGCTGAAGTAGCTTGTTTGACTCCCTTCTCTGGCAAGTCATCACTCCTCCCTGGCCTTGAAACTAACTAGCTTAGGAAATACAGAGGAACAATCCCATCAGCATAGCTTAATACTGTACCATATGGCACATTTGCCAACTGAACTAGTTTTAAATATACTCTGGAAAAACAACCTTCCATTTTATGACTGCAAGGCACTTTTAAACTCAAATTCAGGTCAACCCTTAATTCTGCTGCAGTTTTATTTCAAGGTCATTTATTTTTTTTAAAAAGCCAAAGGGAAAGTGTCAAGGCAACTCTTGCTGAGCTGTACATCCCTGAAGAATGTACCATGTAATTCCCTGAAGAAACTGAAGGAAACAGTCACCTCTTGCACATATGAAATTGCATACAGTCCAGACAGGCAAGGTGGAAAGCTTAATGGAAATTAGCAAAGGCATTGAATTGTCACAAAATTGTGACAGCTTTGGTAGTCAATTTTTGATGATAAACCAGACCCAAACTTTAGTGTTACAATTTGTCTTGGTGGGATTTCAATTCCTGTATCCTGTGTTATTGAATTACTGTCATTGCAATTAATATATCAAAACATAATCGCAAAAGTAATTCCCAAAAGCAAAATTAGAAAAAAGAACAAAGTAAGTAAAACTGAAATGCACTGTTTTAATGCCCCCCCCCCCACAGACAATTTTCCCTAATCTTTGTGCAGCATCCCTACACAACTTTGGGCTCAGAAGCAAACATGCTAATATCTTATTTTCTCTCAATTTCTTCCAAATGTCAACCTTTATTTTTGAAGGCAAATATTCCTCGCTAGATTCTAGGGGATTTAATGCATTCATGATGAAAGCAAATAGAAAGCTTGGATAAAATCAAATATTGCAATCACCCCAAAGTCCAGAATGCATTTTAAGGTTAATCATCAGAGCAAGAACGTGATTGATAATTCCTCGCCACCCAGCCATCCCTCTCCCACCCCTACATTCTTCCACAGGGATGCAGAGATCAACTGAAACTTTAACTGCTATCCAAGCTGGTTACACTCAACTTGGTATTGACATGGGATTGAACCAACGCCATCCTGATATGTATGACTCAGAATCATAATGGGCAGATGTTCTTAACCAAACATTTAAGTAGTATCAAATGTTAAATTTTATTCCCTACCTTCCATTGTCTGTGCAGATTCCATGGACTTCAGAGTTGGCATCATTGGCAATTCAGTCTTTTCCAAGTCTTCTTCCAAAGGCCTTACTTCTGCAACTAGATTTCCTTCAAGTTCTGTAACTACAAACAAAATAGTAATTTACCATTTTTGTTCACATGGCTATACATAGAGATGAAAAAAACAGTTGGTGATTTAGTATTGGTAATTTAATGTTAGCACTTAAAAGTATAAATATTCACATTATGGAACAGTATCAAACATAGTGACTGCCCCAGTCTACATTTCCTTTTACTTTAAATACTTACCTACTATTCTCATAATAAAACAGTCTCTACCTCAATGGCCTTCATGATAAAAGTAACCATTCTCAAATAGTGTACTGAAAAGTTAAAACTGAAAACCACATCAGTGAATGTTTGGTGTTCACTTATCAACAAATAGATTTTTTAATATAAAAGTCTTTCTGCAGATATCATGCATTGGAGAGAAATCAGAGTGATATCCAATTCCATCATTACAGAATAATATTTGCCTTTTTATTTAGAAGTCATTCAAAAGGGCAACGTCATGAATCCTGGCCATCTTTCACCAAGAGGCGCTGAGATTACCTCATCCATTTTGTTTTACCCCGTCAGAAATCCCAGCTCCATGAAACTCATTACCATATAGTCCACTGAACTTAGAACATAGAATATTACAGCAGTGTATAAGCCATTCGGTTCATGTTATGTAAACCTTGATGCCAACTTATACCAAATGACCTCTTCCTATGTATAGTACGTAACTTTCCAATCCTTCTATATTCATGTGATCATCTAAAAACCTCTTAAACTCTCTGATTTCATGACTATTCCTGGTAGCCCATTCTGTGTAGCAGGTGCCCTTGACCTTGCTTTTAAACATGCCACCCCACCCCCAACCTTAAAAACTTGTTTAACGATGTTTGACATTTCTATCCCGAGGAGAAGATTCTGACCATCAACCCAATCTATGTCTCTCAATTTTAAAGGCCACCTTTCAGCCTCTGATGCTCAAAGGAGAACAACCTAAGTTTTCCAACCTTTCCTTGCAGCTCCTACCCTCTAATCCAGGCAGCATCCTGATAAATCTCTTCTGCACCAATTCCACATCTTTCCTAAATGGGGGCCAGAACTGCATACAATACTCCAAATGTGGTCTGACTAAGGTTTTATAGAGCTGCAGCAAGACTTTCTTGCTCTAAGACTCAACACCCGACCTTTTGGCTTTCAAATATGGTTCACAATCATTTGGAAACTCAAGCTATTTAAAACTCTTCTAAAGGTCTTCAACTAAAACAAGTATTGCTTCAAAAAAAATGTCAGCAATATGCTATTGCAATGTTGCTGCATTGTTATTCATGAACTGGATTCCACCTCTGCTAGTGAAAGTGCCATTCTGCTATTTGTGACTTCCTCCTGATTAGTGCAGCCGTGGAATCTGCACAAGCACAACAGAGAACTGTAAGCCAAAGAAAAAGAAAAATGTGATTGCACAAGAACAGACTGTTGAAAAAATGACATCAAAAAGCACCTAGCAGTATAGACCAGAAGTCCAGAGTTCAATCTGGCTTAAGTAGATCTAATTTAATATAACCAAAGCTCCATATTCCCAAAAGGCCTTTCCCTTCAAAAAAAAAATCACCATCCCCATTTAAACGACTGTTTAGTAAACATGTAGGAATAGTTCTGTGTATATATGCAGCTGGGGTGGCATAGTGTAAGACGCTCCTTTCCTCTGAAAGCCAGGAGGTCACCCTTGGGAAAGGTGTAGCACCCGTTTGCCTCCCACGATCAGGGTCACGTGAAGCCACAGGGGCAGGTGGAAGCTGGTTGACTGAGCAGCTGGTGCATATCACAAGTGCTGGTTATGCAACTAATAATGCCAGGTAAACAATCTCTAGAGATTATTGATAATTGACGGGTTCACTCTTCTTGGAAAAGACAGTGCACAGAAGAAGGCAATGGAAAATCACTTCTGTAGAAAAAATTGCAAAGAACAATATGGTCAAGACCATGATCGCCCACATCATAAAACATGGCACATAATAATGATTACATATGCATAAATGAGCAACAGGCTATAATATGGTACAGGATCCACTGACTTAACCAAACTTTTCGTGGAGGCAACCACTAGGAAAAGTGGTGCTGAGATGCCCAACACTGAAGTCAGATTTAGGGTTATCATCTTTAAGCAAGATTGAAAGCAAATCAAATAATAATTCTCAGACTCTTCCTGCCCTCACTGTCTAATCTACCAGAAAATTCAAAATGGACAGTCAACAGTTCACAATGCCAAAGAATAAAAGAAACATTGGAAGCAAACAGGTGGAAAACTTTCATCTAAAATACCAAGTTGCAAGTTTCTATGGAGTAAGTTTCTACGGAAAACATCTGAAGTAGACATGGGAAATAGGTTCATGCCTTTTTTGTGATTTCACAAAAAATATATGAAACTAAAAGGAAAGCAAGAAGCACTGTATTTTTCAATACTCATAAAGAGGAAGACAAGCAAGGTTTCAATAGGAGCAGGGTATAGCTTGCAGGATGGCTGTATGAAAAGTAAAAGAGAAGGCATTTTTTCCTCCCTATAAGTATTATTTGAATGTCAAAGACAGTTGTTAAAAGAAACTGTCAGATACAGTGGCAATTAAGGTTAAAAGGCTTAGGTTTAAAGAAAAACTCAGTAATAAAAACTGGCAGCAGGAAAAAGAGAACAGAGGTGGCTTAAAATAACAATGAGATGTGTGCTCCATTTAAAGCATGACAAGGTACTCAGACGAAGAAAATCAAGACAGGAAAAAGATTCAAAGAGAAGCAGTTCAAGGTTGCGATAGAGACTGTTAGAGAGGGAGAAATGAAGAATCTAACTTGATCCAAGGTAGAAAGGTGATAAGCATCCAGGTGAGGAGTATACAAAGTTCTATCATAAGAAATCAAATGTTGAGTTTACTTCAACTTTTTCCTATTTATACCTCTGGTTTTAAGAGTAGAATCAACAATTTCTTCTTCCTGAGAAGCCATTTCCTCAAAAGAAAGCTGGACCGATTCTTGGTTTTCCTTTTCTTCAAACGTTGGTTCTTCTACAAGATGTTGAGGGGGAAGAAATATGCTTCATTAAAATTTGGGTCACAGTATTATAATTTAAATGAGACAGCTTATTTATGTAAAATTGATCTTCACCTCAGAGTGAGATTTTTTTTATAATACAGCCCTAGCATTTTATTTTCTTAATTCAACACAGAGGTAGGACACCAAAGTGAGGAAGACACAATGAACTGTGTATTAAATGCTAGCTTAGTCACATCTTAGGAAGTATGAATCAGACTGTGCTGATCTCTTGCACAGAACTGTCAACTTGTCACAACAGCTGATCAGTATGGACCCAACCTCTGTATCTATGCATTAGAACAGACAAACTAGGGCTGTGCTAGATGTCAGATATAAGACATAAGACAACTGACTTCTTGTTCTGTTGCTGGATTCACTTCCAAGTCCAGGGGAGCTCAATTGTGGTACGCCAAAGAATAATAGTCTTCAGACCAGTACATGGTTAACATATACAGAGTGACCTCATTAATTTGAATGGTATTTAGAGTGACCCTTTTCTGAAGTAGTAATTTCAGGTAGTGTTTCTAAATGCATTTTAAGTAAAATTTTCCAATTTTTAAATTATTTTTTAAAAAATGTTTCACCTATTTTTAAGCATGCACAATTGACATACCAGAGCCATTTAAAAATATGTTTTAAAAATGCCTTTTGCAGCATAATCTATCAAGAGGTCATTAGTATGGTCCAGAAATAGAGCAGGATCCACCGTGAGAGGCTTAGGTGCCACTTGGTATATATCATTCTGCTTCATGAGACAATCACAACACTGAAATCCCAAGCTCAATTTAATTTGCAAGGTCACAAAAGGCTAGTGTTGCCATGGGAATTATGTAGTAAGGTTAGCAGGACGGGTTGGATCAAGCAATTCCAGCCCAACATAAAGGCCTTGGAGGGAGTACTGGACAGATTTCCTGTTAGAAGGCTGGAAAAGCAAAGATAATTTGCCTTAGAACAGAGAAAGGCATAGAGAGCTACAATAATGCAACTCCAAATAATATGAGATCTACACCAGTAAGACAGCAGAAAGTATTCAGGTTTATTATTACTGATATATAGTATGTCATACATTTTGTTGTTTTGTGGTAGCAGCACATTGCAAAACATAAGAAATTATCTATAAGTTACAATGAATAAATGAATAGATAGTGCAAAAGAGGAGTAGGGAGATGGTGCTCATGGACTTTTCGAAATCTGATTGTGGGAGAGGCATTTCTGGATAGTGAGGATCCTTAATGATGGATGCCACCTTCTTTAAGACACCACCCTTTGAAGATGTGCCTATGATGGAGCTGGCTGAACCTACATCTCTCAACAGCCTCTTTCAATCTTCTGCATTAGAGCCACCATACTAGGCAGTGATGCAAAAAGTTGGAATACTCTCCATCATATATGTGCAGAAATATGCTAGTGTTTTTAGTGGTATAACAGATCTCCTCAAACTCTTAATGGAGTGTAACTGTTGGCATGCCTTTTTACTGATTGCATCAGTGTTGGACCCAAGATAAATACAGCTAGATGTTCATACGCAGGAACTCAAAGCTGTTCACCATTTTTATTGTTCACCCTCAATGTAGACTGGTGTGTGTTCTCCTGACTTCCCCTTCCTGATCCGCAATCAATTCCTTGGCCTTGTTGAAAGTGAGGACAAAGTTGCTGTTGTGACACCACTCAACCAGCTGATCTCTCTCCAGTATGCCCCCTTGTTGCCATTTGGAATTCTGCCAACGGTAGTGTCATTGGCAAACTTATAGATGACATTTGAGCAATTTGAAAAAAGTACGAGAATGAGTAACATCTTGGAGTAGGGTAATGAAATCATTATTGCTGTATTGCTTTTGCAGAGAATCAGCACAAACTTGAATGATCAAATTATTCCATTCAGTGATGTTGCCATTATTCTGCATGTATTTGTTTATCATTAGCTGGGAATAGCAGAAAAACATGGAAAGATGTTAACATGGCTGTGCACTTCTTTCACCACTCATACAGGGATTCTGTATTTACTGTGAATGGACCCAAAGTTCATGATAACATATGCTGAATCATCCTCTTGCAATTTAAATGGCTGGAGCCAGAGATCTCAGGTGTTGCTCGTCCAAGAGGCTATGAACATATCCAATTCTTTTCCTTGGATCTGCTCGGTAATCACCACCATGACAAAGCTTGGAATAGAGCGTCTATTTTGGGAGTCTAGTATCAGGTACATGAATGTAGCAGCCAACAGAAATGGAGCAGCACCTCAATACTGGGGCTGAGGCCTGGGAGAGGCACTGCATAGATTCACCTGTTCAAAGTAAACGGGAAGCAGAGATAACTGCTGCCTAGTTGATCATGTGTTTTATGACAGGCCAAAGGTCTTGACCTTCAAATATCTGTTCCTCAATTGAACAAAGCTGCAATGATACACTGAAAGTGATAGGGAATCTCATCATCGATATTTGCCTTTCCCCAAAGTTGGCTCCCAAGACAGAATCATACTCTCATATAGCACAGAAATTTCTCCCAAATTCTACTACTGCACTTAAATACACACTAGGGGTGAATTAACTCACCAATTCACCACACTTTGGTATGTGTGAAGAACTGGAACACCTAGAAGAAACACAGACAGTGACAAGGAAGAAGGTGCAAACTCCATACAGTCAACACTGGGAGCCAGGATCAAACATGGGCTTGGAGCTGGGAGATATCAACTTTTCCAGCTGCATTACTGTGTCGCCAATGTGGAAAATGGGCAATGTTTCCTGAGGCCTCACAGCTAGATAAAAGTAGGTTGATAAAGGAACTATGCCTTACAGACACTTATTTAAAGACCCATCCTCTTATATTTCAGTAAATGATTTGGCAAATGTAAAGCTCAGCTCCAAACAGAAGCATTATTTGCATAGTGCAGGTCAACAAGATACAGCAGGATGACCTTACTTATGCAGTATAGTTGCAGTCTTCGCCCACCAGTTATGAAGATCAGCTCCCTCCCACAGAAAATTTATTGGAAACAAAATGTAGTCAAGAATCAGAAGGACAGATTTTTCTAAAATACTACTCTCCCTCTAGCCATGCTGGAATCTTCAGGTGCCATGAACATTTCAATAACACACAAAATACCTAGTGAGCTATAACACTGAAGAAATTAAGGAGACAAGCACCAGATAAATCCCCTGAAACCCAAGTTTCAAAAATAGCTGACAGCAGATGCAGTGGATGCATCAGTAACAATCTTCCAAACTTTCTCAGGCTCTGAAATAGTCCAACTGGAATACTAACATGTCTATTAAAAAAACAGTAACATTATAAATGGAAAATTACAGATGAGTGGGTCTAGTTGTTGGAATATATATATATATATATATAAGAGAGAGAGAGAGAGAGAGAGAGAGAGAGAGAGAGGGGGGAGAGGGGGGAGAGTGGGGAGAGGGAGAGAGAGAGACAGACAGACAGACAGACTACACACACAAATAAAATCTGAGAGAACGAGTTTGTAAATCTGGCAGGAACAAAGATGTTTGGAATGGCAAGCACTGCAGGAGGGATGTGGGACAGATAACAGAGAAGAAATGCTGAGCGGGGTCTGCACGGGTGCAGATACACCCCAGGACTCCAGGCAAGGTCATTTGATACCAAACAATCAGTTTATTGATCATTACAGAATGTCTTCCTGATGCATCCAGTACTCTCACTTTTTCCCAACCATGATTCCCCCCTCCCAATCCACAGAGTCCTATATCAGAATCAGGTTTATTATCACTCACGTATGTCATGAAATTTTGATTTTTTTTTGCAGCAGCATATATAAAATCACTACAGTACCCTGTAAAAGTCTTAGGCACCTTAGATATATATAGTAAAGGGAATTATAGTGGCATGAGAGAGAAGCTGTTAAAAGTTGAATGGAAAGGTTATGACAGAACGGCGAAGGCTGGAATTTCTGGGAACAATTTGAAAGCACAGGATAGATACATCCCAAGGAAGTAGTAGTACTCCAAAGGCAAGATGACATTAACAGTGGCTGACAAGGGAAGTCTAAAACAAAAGCAAAAGAGAGGGCATATATAGTAGAGCAAAAATTAATCAGAGGTTAGAAGATTGGGGAAATTGAAGACTAACAAGACAACTAAAAATGCCATGGGGCGGGGAGGAGAAATGAAATATTAAGGTAAGCTAGCCAATAATATTAAAGAGGATACCAAAAGCTTTTTCAGAAATAATAAAGAGTAGAAGAGAAGCTAGAGTATATATCAGATTACTGGAAAATGAAGCTGAAGAGGTAGTAATTGGGGACAAAGAAATGGCAGATGAACTAAATAAGTATTTTACATTTTCTTCACTGTGGAAGACACTAGCAGTTCTCTGAGGAAAAAACAAGTAGGACAGACAAAAGATGGATGTTGGATGTTGTGTACTTGGATTTTCAGACTGCCTTTGACAAGGTGCCACACATGAGGCTACTTAACAATGTAAGACCCTATGGTATTACAGGAAAGATACTAGCATGGAAAGGGCATTGGCTGAATGGCAGGAGGCAATGAATGGGAGTAAAGGGAGCCTTTTCTGGTTGGCTGCCAATGACTAGTGGTGTTCTGTAAGGGTTTAGTTTTGGGACCACTTCTTTTCATGTTATATGCCAACGATTATGTTCACAGAATCTGATGGTTTTGTGGCCAGATTTGTAAATGATGCAAATATAGGCAGAGGAGCAGGTAGCGTTGAGGATGCAGGGAGTCTACAGCAGTATTTAGCAGATTTGGAGAACGGGCAAGGAAGTGGCAGATGGAATACAGTGTTGGAAAGTGTATGGTCTTGCACTTTGGTAGAAGAAACAAAAGCATAGATTATTTTCTAAACAGGCAAAAAACTCAAAAATCCAAGGTGTAAAGGAACTTGGGAGTCCTCATGCAGGCTTCTCTAAAGGTTAATTTGCAGGTCAAGTCAATGGTGAGGAAGGCAAATTAGCATTCAAGAGAACTAAAATATAGCTCTAAAGCAAGGATGTAATGCTGAGGCTTTATAAGGCACTGGTGAGGCCTCACTTGGGAGTATTGTGAGCAGTTTTCAGCTCCTTATTGGAAGAAAGTAGATGCTGGCGTTGGAGAGAATTCAGAGAAGGTTAGTATGAATGATTCAGGGAATGAAAGAGTTATCATGAGGAGTGTTTAATGGCTCTGGGCCTGTACTCACTAGACTTTAGAAGGGTGGTGGGGTGGTGAGGGAGGGGGAGGTTGGTTCTCATTGAAACTCATCAGATCTTCAAAGGCCTAGATAGATTGGATGTGGCGAGAATGTTTCTGAGAAGGGTGATAGATAGATAGATAGATAGATAGATACTTTATTCATCCCCATGGGGAAATTCAACTTTTTTTCCAATGTCCCATACACTTGTTGTAGCAAAACTAATTACATACAATACTTAACTCAGTAAAAAATATGATATGCATCTAAATCACCATCTCAAAAAGCATTAATAATAGCTTTTAAAAAGTTCTTAAGTCCTGGCGGTAGAATTGTAAAGCCTAATGGCATTGGGGAGTATTGACCTCTTCATCCTGTCTGAGGAGCATTGCATCGATAGTAACCTGTCACTGAAACTGCTTCTCTGTCTCTGGATGGTGCTATGTAGAGGATGTTCAGAGTTATCCATAATTGACCGTAGCCTACTCAGCGCCCTTCGCTCAGCTACCGATGTTAAACTCTCCAGTACTTTGCCCACGACAGAGCCCGCCTTCCTTACCAGCTTATTAAGACGTGAGGCGTCCCTCTTCTTAATGCTGCCTCCCCAACACGCCACCACAAAGAAGAGGGCGCTCTCCACAACTGACCTATAGAACATCTTCAGCATCTCACTACAGACATTGAATGACGCCAACCTTCTTAGGAAGTACATTCGACTCTGTGCCTTCCTGCACAAGGCATCTGTGTTGGCAGTCCAGTCAAGCTTCTCGTCTAACTGTACTCCCAGATACTTGTAGGTCTTAACCTGCTCCACACATTCTCCATTAATGATCACTGGCTCCATATGAGGCCTAGATCTCCTAAAGTCCACCACCATCTCCTTGGTCTTGGTGATATTGAGACGCAGGTAGTTTGAGTTGCACCATATCACAAAGTCCTGTATCAGTTTCCTATACTCCTCCTCCTGTCCATTCCTGACACACCCCACTATGGCCGTGTCATCAGCGAACTTCTGCACATGGCAGGACTCTGAGTCTAGGACCTGAGGGCACAGCATCAGAATCAAGGGACATCCATCTAGAATGGAAACGAGGATGAATTTCTTTAGCCAGAGGGTGGGGAATCTCTGGAGTTTATTACCATAGGCAAACTGTGGAGGCCCACCCATTGGATATACTTAAGGCGGAGGTTGATAGGTTCTTGATTAGTCTGTTTGATTAGTGAGGGCATGAAAGGTTATGGGGACAAAGCAAGAAAATGGCACTGAAAGTGAAAATGGACATCTGCCATGATGAACTAGCAGAGCAGACTCGGATAGGCCAAATGGCTAAATTCTGTTCCTATCTCTTATAATCTTATTGATAAAATGCTGGAAACTTATTGTGGGGGTGAATATTCATTTGAGGCAAAAAAAGGAAATAATGTTTAACAACTTCATTAACATTCATTGAAGGCACAGCTAGCAGGAATGAAATTCATAAGCCACTAGAGTTCAAAAGGCATTTATAAATTATTATAATAATAAGAGTGAGTACAGGATGGTAGGAAGCAGCAATCTTTTTTTTCCTCTTATCTTATATAAGAAGTATCCTCAATTGTTCCTGAACACTGTTTATTTCAAAAAACAAATGAAAGCCAACCACATTCTTTTGCACATGCGTCACACCTATATCAGGGAAGAAGTGATAGCAGATTCGCTTGCAGCAAAGAGGAGAACATACAAACTTAAGGATTAGGAAGACGAGCAGGCCACTCAGCCCCTCAAGCCTTCGCAGCCATTCAACACATAATTTAGCAACTATTTGTTTAGCATTAGCTGCAAACAGCAGAAGAGCATGGAAAGATGTTAGAATGGCTGTGTACTTCTTTCCTGATACAAGAAAGAACCTGAAGGCAGCTTCATCTCTATATTCCAATCTACTTATTGTGAATTTTCTCCTTATGAAGAATCTCCTTTAAAAAATATTCTGCTGACAGTCCTTTGAGGAAGACTCACAACACTTCATAAAAAAGTTCAACTCATATGAGTCTTAAAAAGGTGATCTTTCATTTTTAAATACTTAGTAGCTCCAAGTTCTAGATTCTCCTACAAGAGAAAGCATCTGTCCCTATCCACTTTGTCATCCTAGGTATCAGACTGATAAAACTTTTCCAAACTACTTCCAATGCGTTTAAATCATTCTATAAGCAAGAAGAGCAATGAGGCACAGTAACCCACAATATACTGAAACAAATTCCCTTGGCAATAAACAATAAAGTTATTTTAGTTTTCAAATTAATTGTTGACCATAGCTGCCTTTGGCAACTCTGCACAAGAATATTCAGCTCTCTCTTTCTTAGAGCTCTTGCTAAGACTACATTTGGAATACCTTGGTAAGATTACACTTGGACCACCATGTACAGTTTTGGTCTCTTTACTTAAACATGATTATAATTGCCTTAAAAGGCAAAGACTCATTAAAGTGATTCCTGGGATGGCACATGATCTTTTCTCTGGCTTTGAAATTGAGAACCAGAGCTTAGTGTCAAAACAAAAAAACAGAATGTATCGGACATTTATGAATTTTATTTTGAATTAACGGAATATCTAGGCCTCAGCCTGATGGACAGAGAAGTACAAAGATTCAAATACAATGATGTGGCAGCAACTCAATGCCTGAAAGCATACAAACTTGGTCAAGAGAATCAGTTGTTGTTCAGACCAAATGTCAAAAAGGTAAAGAATGTTGGTGCCAGATGTGGTGGTTTAAGCATCTCAGAAATTGCTGACTTCCTAGATTTTCATGCACAACAGTCTCTATCTCAAGTTTACTGAGTATGGTGTGAGAAACAGAAAGCATCCAGAGAATGGCAGATCGGTGGATAAAAATGAGAGAGGTCAGATGAGAATGGCCAGACTGATTCAAGCTGACAGAAAGGTGACAGCAACTCAAATAACCACACATTACAACATTAGTGTTCAGAAGAGCATCTCTCAATGCACAACACTTCAAACCTTGAAGCAGATGGGCTACAGCACAAGAACGTAAGATATAGGAACAGAATTAGGCCATTTGGTCCATCAAGTCTGCTCCATGTCATCATGGCTGATCCATTTTCCCTCTCAGCTCCAAACTTCTGCCTTTCCCCTGCATCTCTTCAGGCTCTGATCAATCAAGACACCGTCAACCTCTGCCTTAAACATACATAAAGACTTAGCCTACACAGCTGCCTGTAGTAATGAATTCCACAGATTCAAGACTCTCTAGCAAATGAAATTCCTCATCTCTGTTCAAAATGAACACCCTCTATTCTGAGGCTAAGTCCTCTGGTCTTAAGACTCCACCACCATAGCAAATATTCTCTCTATATTCATACTATCAAGACCTTTCACCATTCAATAGGCTTCAATTAGGTCACCCCACTTTCTTCTGAATTCCAGTCAATGCAGGCCCAGATCCATTAAATGTTCTTTTACATTTAACCCTGGAATCATTTTCATGAACTTCCTTTGAATCCTTTCCAGTTTCAGCACTTCTTTTCTAAGGGGCCCAAAACTGTTCACAATACTCACCACTGCTTTATAAAGTCTCAACATTACATCTTTGCTTTTACATTCTAGTACTCTTGAAATGAAGGCTAGCATTGCATTTGCCTTCCTCACCAGAGATTCAACCAAAAAATTAACCTTCAGGGTATCCTGCACAAAGACTTCCAAATCCCTTTGTACTTCAGATATTTGTATTTTTTCTCCATTTAGAAAATAATCAAGCCTTTCATTTCTTCTACTAAAGTGCATGACCGTACACTTCCCGACACTGTATTCCATCTGCCACTTTTTTGCCTTTTCTCCTAAATTAGGTAAGTCCTTCCATAGCCTCTTTACTTCCTTAAAAATACTTGCCTCTACACTTCTCTTCGTTAGCAGAAACATGGAAATGTAGAAAACCTACAGCACAATACATGCCCTTTGGCCCACAAAGTTGTGCCAAACATGTCCCTACCTTAGAAATTACTAGGCTTACCTATAGCCCTCTATTCTACTAAGCTCCATGTACCCATCTAAAAGTCTCTTAAAAGACCTTATCGTATTCGCCTCCGCCACCATTGCTGGCAGCCCATTCCAACGCACTCACCACTCTCTGTGAAAAAAAACTTACCCCTGACATCTCCTCTGTACCTACTCCCCAGCACCTTAAATCTGTGCCCTCTCATGTCAACCACTTCAGCCCTGGGAAAAAGCATCTGACTATCCACACGATCAACGCCTCTCATCATATACACCTCTATCAGGTCACCTCTCATCCTCCTCTGCTCCAAGGAGAAAAGGCCAAGTTCACTCAACCTACTCTCATAAGGCATGCTCCCCAATCCAGGCAACATCCTTGTAAATCTCCTCTGCACCCTTTCTATGGCTTCCACATCCTTCCCATAGTGAGGCGACCAGAACTGAGCACAGTACTCCAAGTGGGGTCTGACCAGGGTCCTATATAGCTGCAACATTACCTCTTGGCTCCTAAATTCAATTCCCATGATTGATGAGGCCTATACACCATACGCCTTCTTAACCACACAGTCAACCTGCACAGCTGCTTTAAGCGTCCTATGGACTCGGATCCCAAGATCCCTCTGATCATCCACACTGCCAAGAGTCTTACCATTAATACTATATTCTGCCATCATATTTGACCTACCAAAATGAACCACTTCACACTTATCTGGGTTGAACTCCATCTGCCACTTCTCAGCCCAGTTTTGCACCCTATCAATGTCCTGCTGTAACCTCTGACAGCCCTCCACACTATCCACACCTCCAACCTTTGTGTCATCAGCAAACTTACTAACCCATACTCCACTTCCTCATCCAGATCATTTATAAAAATCACGAAGAGTCAGGTCAGATCCCTGAGGCATTCCACTGGTGACCGACCTCCATGCAGAATATGCCCCGTCTACAACCACTCTTTGCCTTCTGTGGGCAAGCCAGTTCTCGATCCACAAAGCAATGTCCCCTTGGATCCCATGCCTCCTTACTTTCCCAATAAGCCTTGCATGGGGTACCTTCTCAAATGCCTTGCTGAAATCCATATACACTACATCTACTGCTCTTCCTTCATCAATGTGTTTCGCCACATCCTCAAAAAATTAAATCAGGCTCTTAAGGCATGACCTGCCCTTGTCAAAGCCATGCTGACTATTCCTCATCATATTATACCTCTCCAAATGTTCATAAATCCTGCTTCTCAGGATCTTCTCCATCAACTTACCAACCACTGAGATAAGACTCACTGGTCTATAACTTCTTGGGCTATCTCTGCTCCCTTTCTTGAATAAAGGAACAACATCCACAACCCTCCAATCCTCCGGAACCTCTCCCATCCCCATTGATGATGCAAAGATCATCACCAGAGGCTCAGCAATCTCCTCCCTCGCCTCCCACAGTAGCCTAGGGTACATCTCGTCCTGTCCCGGCAACTTATCTAACTTGATGCTTTCCAAAAGTTCCAACACATCCTCTTTCTTAATAACTACATGCTCAAGCTTTTCAGTCTGCTGCAAGTCATCACTACAATCACCAAGATCCTCTTCCATAGTGAATACTGAAGTATTCATTAAGTACCTCCACTATTTCCTCCGGTTCCATACACACTTTCCCACTGTCACACTTCATACGTCCTATTCTTTCACGTCTTATCCTCTTGCTCTTCACATACTTGTAGGATGCCTTGGGGCTTTCCTTAATTCTGCCTGCCAAGGCCTTCTGGCTCTCCTAATTTCCTTCTTAAGCTCCTTCCTAGTAGCCTTACAATTTTCTAGAACTGTAACATTGTCTAGCTTTCTGAACCTTTTGTAAGCTTTTTTCTTCTTGACTGGATTTATTACAGCCTTTGTACACTACGCTTCCTGTACTCTACTATAACTTCCCTGTCTCATTGGAACGTACCTATACAGAACTCTACACAAATATCCCCTGAATATTTGCCACATTTAATCTGCAATTCAATCACTCAAAATTATTGACATATAATGTAAAAAGAAGTAATCCCAACTCAGACCCTTGTGGAACACCATGAGTCACTGGCAGCCAACCAAAAAAGGCTCCCTTTATTTCCACTCTTTGCCACCTGCAAGTCAGCCACTGCTTTATCCATGCTACAATCTCCCCTGTAATATCATGGGCTCGTAGTTTGTTAAGCAGCTTCCTGTGTGGCACCTTGTCAAAGGCCTTCTGAACACCCAAATACACAACATCAACAGATTCTCCTTTGTCTATTCTGCTTGTTATTTTTTCCAAAGAATTCTAACAAGATTTTCCCTTGAGGAAACCATGCTGACTACAGTCCATCTTATCATGTGCCTCCAAATACCCAGAAACCACACCCATAACAACTGATTTCAACATCTTTACAACCACTGAGGTCAGATTAACTGGCCAATAGTTTTCTTTCTTCTGCCCCTCTCCCTTCTTGAAGAGTGGAGTGACATTTCCAGTCTTCTGGAACCATTCCAGAATATAGCAATTCTTGACAGATCATTACTAATGCCTCCACAATCTCTTCATCCACCTCTTTCAGAACCCTGGAGTGTACACCTTCTGGTCCAGGTGACTTTTCTACCTTCAGACCTTTCAGTTTCTCCAAGAACCTTCTCTCTAGTTATGGCAACTTCACACACTTCATAACACCTGACACCTGGAACTTCCACTACACTGCTAGTGACTTCCAAGGTAAAGTCTGATGCAAAATACTTATTCAGTTCGCCCGCCATTTCCTTGTCCCCCATTACTACCTCTTCAGCATCATTTTCCAGCAGTCTGATATCCACTCTCACCTCTCTTTTACACTTTATACTGTATATCTGAAGAAACTTTTGGTGTCCTCTTTAATATTACTGGCTATCTTACTTTCATATTCCATCTTTACCTGCTTAATGACTTTTTTTAAAGTTGCCTTCAATTGGCATTTAAAAGCTTCCCAATCTTCTAACTTCCCACTAATCTTTGCTCTATTATACATCCTCTCTTTGGCATCTATGTTGGCTTTGACTTCCCTTGTTAACCATGGTTCTGTCATCTTTCTGTCAAAGGCAAAGAATTGCCTTTAGAAATACTTCTTCCTCTTTGAAATGTATATATTCTGTGCTTTCCAAATTGCTTCCAGAACTACCAGCCATTGCTGCTCTGCTGTCATTCCTGCTAGTGTTCTTTTCCAATCAATTCTGGCCAATTCCTCCCTCATGCCTCTGCAATTTCCTTTACTCCACTGTAATACTGATACATCTGACTTCAGCTTCTCCTCAAACTTCACGGTGAATTGCAACATATTATGATCACTTGCCCCAATAGTTCCTTTACCTTAAGCTCTCCAATTAATAGTGGTGCATTGCGCAAAACCCAATTCAGAATAGCTGAACCCCTAGTTGGCTCAACAACAACCTGCTCTAAAATGCCATCTCGTAGACATTGTAGAAATTCTCCTTCTAGGAATCCAGCACCAACCTGATTTTCCCAATCTACCTGCATATTGAAATCCCCCATGACTATTGTAACATTGCCCTTTTGACATGCATTTTCTATCTCACATCGTAACTTGTAAACCACATCCTTACTACTGATTGGGGGTCTGCATATAACATCTATGAGGGTCTTTTTACCCTTGCTGTTCCTTAGTTCTATCCACAACGATGCAACACCTTCTGACCTTATGCCACTTCTTTCTAATGATTTAATTCATTTTTTAGCATAATACAGAGCCATAATACCCTCTCAGCCTGCTCTTTCGATACAATGTGTATCCTTGGACATTAAGTGCCTATCTATAATCTTCTTTCAGCCATGATTCAGTGATGCCTACCTCATCATTATTGTCCATCTGTAATTCTGCTACAAGTTCCTCAACTTTATTCCATATACTGTACGCATTCAAATATAAAGCCTTTAGTCCTGTATTCACACTTTTCACACTGCAACTCATCCCATTGCCCTGGTCTGCCCTATCATCAGGCTCTCCTTGCTAGGACTCGCACCACATATTGCCTCTGTAAACCAACTACCTCATCTTCAGCACTATTACTCCAGTTCCATCCCCTTGTCAAATTAATTTAGATCCTTCTGACCATCTGTAGCCAACGTGCCCACAAGTATATTGGTTCCCTCCTCTGGTTCAGCTGTAATTCATCCCTTTTGTACAGGTCATATCTCCCCCAGAAGAGATCCTAATGAGTTTCCTCCTCCTGTAGTCAATATTCTGCTCTTTGGTTTTGCTGACATTGAGCGAGAGTTTCTATGGCACCATTTATACTTTCAATCTTCTTCTTATAGGCCTATATTAGAATTGACTGAAAACCACTATTGGTATTTGAAAATAATCATCAGCTTTATGCAGGTAGGAACCAAGGCAATTCAAGATGATTCTACACTCTTGTCACAATGCATACCTGTAACCTCAGTCGGAGAGTTTGGAAGTAGCGGTTCTGAAGATGATGTTGTTGAACCCTTAATTTCATGTGCAGGAGACTGCATGGGTTCCAAGTTCAATAGCTCCTCTGCACCATGTTCTTCTATAGTGCCTGCAAAATTCAGTAAAAATTTATTACACACCAGAAAGACACATTTAGCAACTCTATCTTCTCAGACACAAATGGTCTTCAAATAATCTCAATTTGAGCTGTGACTTGGGTTTCATACTGAAGAACGATAAAATATCAGGATTTTAAACTGATTAGCTTAAGTTCAAATATTAATGAATTTCTGGCATTAACATCAAGGAGAAACACTACATGCTTTACTGATGCTGTTTCAATTTTCCATTAAGATTCTCATTGTCTTCTATAACTAGCTAATATACACATAGTTATTAACATTTCATTGTTCCTGTTCTTCTGCACTTCAAATCAACTTTAATCACCCATCTCCTCAAAACTTTCACATTTTATCTCTGCTCTTACAAATTATCTTCAATCACCAACTGCTTTGATCTTAAAATCTATCCCCTCCCTGTATCTTCTTCTGTGTCTGCCTCAATTTTCTCCACGTGCTCTGCTTTCTTCCTATATTACAATGATATGTAGGTTAACAGGTTAATTGGCCTCTATTGGACCTTCATAAAACCACACATCAGTTATTCTGCTCTGGAAGAGTCTGACTCCTGCAAACTGGACATACCACTTTCATCTTGCTTGAAGTCTGATCTTCTTCAGGAGGATCATTTACTTAATTCCAACTTGAGAGCATTGCCAGCATTATACACCTGTCCCAAGCTAATTTTTACTGAAACGTTCATGCACAATAACATTCTGCTATTATGTTAATAAGTTAACTCTAACCTTTTGCACCATCACCACTTTCCTATACCATTTCTAGTTCCTTTCACTCTCATAATGCCCAAATTATCTCCTCTCTTGAATAAACTCAAACTTTGAGCCTCCAACACCCTCTAGATAGAATGTCTAAAGGCTCCTTGTCCTTTGGGTTAAGTATTTTTTCTCAACTCCTTCCTGAATTGGTTACCCTTTATTTTTAAATTTTGAGCCTGTTCAGAAAACCCCATCAGGGAAAATTACATCATTGAGTCTATGCTATTAGCAAGATCAGCTCTCCTTTAAAAAGAACAACAGAATATGCAACCAGTTTGCATAATCAAGTCAGCATAGCTGCTTAATTAGTCATCGTAGGAAAATCTTCCAAGAATCAATCTGGCAAACCTTCATTTTATACAGTTAATATACCCTTTATTAGGTGGGAAATCACACCTGTGTATAATGTCTCAAGTGCAGTCTCACCCGGCCCGTCTTTCACTTCAGTAAAAAATATTTGCTTCTGCAATCAAATCCACTTCCAATAAAGGACAACAGACACTTGCTTTCAGAATGGCTTTTTGCAACTTCATTTCTGACATCAATTCTCACCATTTAAACCAAAACTCTGTGCCTTTATTTATTCTGCTGAAGTGGATGACATCATGATTTTCCATATTGTACTCCAAATGCCACATCCTCACCCACTTAATTATCTTGTCTATATCTCTTTTACGTCTCTCTGCATCCTCCTCAACAGTGCTCACTGTCACCCTGGTTTGTATTATTGGTAAACTTGACTACATTATTCTCGGTTCCCTGGAAGGTGAGAAATCAAAAGATTTCAAATATTAAAGTAGTCAGGGGATATGGGGTGAGTGCAGGAAAATGGCAGTGACATAGATAGTATGATCTTAATTAACAATTAGGCAAACATGCTTATCTCCTTACTACAGTCATCCAAATCCTCAACTCGTGACATTCCCTCCACTGTAATTGCTAAACTCTGTCTGATTCTCACACCTAAAGCATCTTTCATCTCGCTAGACCATACATTACACTGAAACTTCCATCACCTTCAAAGAGGGAATGGCACTACAATTTGACATAGTAAATAAAATGCAAAATACTCTGAAGGTTTATTAGAAATGTATCAGGCATTTTAAATTAAAGCCTTTTTTTAAAACTGAATGTCACCAAGATGCAAATACAGCAGTTGAAGGAATAGATTCCCATTGTGTATAGGTCATACACACCCAACATTCTGTATCTTTTATAAACCGCTATTTGCATCCTCAATTGAACCAAATCCTATTCTTCATCATCTTGTACTCAGTCACCTACATCAGCTCCTGAATGAGAAATGCCTCAACTTTGAAATTCTGAGTGACCTTACCTTTCTCAGTGTTACCATTTATCCTATAACCCCAGTTATTATGGTCCTCCAACTTGAGACTCCAGCATAACCGGATTTTATTAACTTCACCAGACTGGCACTGAAGTCCTAAAACACTGGAATTATAGTTCCAGATTTGTACATTTCTATCTCACCTTCTTCCGATAAATTGTTCCTCAGGGTTTGCCTTTTCATTCAAGATTAGACTCTCTGCTTTAATATTTATCATGTGGTTTTTAACTAAGTCATGTCTGATAATGAAATTGAAACAGAAAATGCTGAAAAGATTCAGGCAACATCTGTAGATAGAGAAACAGAATTACTTTTACTACTTATCCCACTCTAGCCTATTGCACTATAGGATGAAACGGAGACCCAAAGTACACTTGAGGAATAACTTATTCCCTGTTTTGGTACAATGAAGCCTCGCAGACCTTCTAATTACACAACTTCAGATAACTCACTTTCTCTTCTGCACAAGAACTGCCCATTTCTAATACAAGTCATTCATCTGTAACACTGACTCAGTCATTGTTTCTGTATTACTATAGCCTTACCTGCATGGCACATACCATAACCCTATCTTTTGCAACACATTGTGTGTTGCTTTGGATTTCCAGCATCTGCAGACATTTCCTGTTTGTGATTTACTACTCTACTGGGTAGTCTCTTTCAGGGATGTCTACCCTGAAGAAGTTTAAATCTTCCCTTCAACTAGAGTTCGGTGAATTGCTCTCTCACTACTACCCCTCTGTGCCAGCTAGCCTCTTACTCCTTACCCAACTTTAAATTCAGGCATCTCCCCCCCCCCCCCCTTCCCTCACTTAGACCCCCTCCAGTTCACCTACCAGCCCTGACTAGGAGTTGAGGATGCCATCATCTACCTGCTGAACCGTGTCTATGCCCACCTGGACAAGCCGGCGAGCACTGTGAGGGTCATATTTTTTGACCTCCAGTGCGTTCAACACCATCCGCCCTGCTCTGCTGCGTGAGAAGATGACAGTGATGCAGGTGGATGCTTCCCTGGTGTCATGGATTATTGATTACCTGACTGGCAGACCATAGTACGTGTGCTTGCAACACTGTGTGTCAGACAGAGTGGTCAGCAGCACTGGGGCTCCACAGGGGACTGTCCTGTCTCCCTTTCTCTTCACCAGCTACACCTCAGATTTCAACTACTGCACAGAGTCTTGCCATCTTCAGAAGTTTTCTGATGACTCTGCCATAGTTGGATGCATCAGCAAGGGAGATGAGGCAGAGTACAGGGCTACGGTGGGAAACTTTGTCACATGGTGTGAGCAGAATGCTGGTGGTGGACCTGAGGAGGGCTAAGGCACCAGTGACCCCTGTTTCCATCCAAGGGGTCAGTGTGGACATGGTGGAGGATTACAAATACCTGGGCATACGAACTGACAATAAACTGGACTGGTCAAAGAACACTGAGGCTGTCTACAAGAAGGGTCAGAACCGTCTCTACTTCCTGAGGAGATTGAGGTCCTTTAACATCTGCCGGACGATGCTGAGGATGTTCTATGAGTCTGTGGTGGCCAGTGCTATCATGTTTGCTGTTGTATGCTGGGGCAGCAGGCTGAGGGTAGCAGACACCAACAGAATCAACAAACTCATTCGTAAGGCCAGTGATGTTGTGGGGGTGGAACTGGACTCTCTGACGGTGGTGTCTGAAAAGAGGATGCTGTCCAAGTTGCATGCCATCTTGGACAATGACTCCCATCCACTCCATAATGTACTGGTTAGGCACAGGAGTACATTCAGCCAGAGACTCAGTCCACCGAGATGCAACACTGAGCGTCGTAGGAAGTCATTCCTGCCTGTGGCCATCAAACTTCACAATTCCTCCCTCAGAGTGTCAGACACTCTGAACCAATAGGCTGGTCCTGGACTTATTACCACTTGGAATAACTTACTTATTATTATTTAATTATTTATGGTTTTATATTGCTATATTTCTACGCTATTCTTGGTTGGTGTGACTGTAACGAAACCTAATTTCCCTCGGGATCAATAAAGTATGTCTGTCTGTCTGTCTTTCGGTCCTGAAGTGTTTTACTCTTCGCAATAGATACTGCCTGACCTGCTGAGTTCCTTCAGAATTTTGTGCATGTTGCTTTGGATTTCCAGCATCTATAGATTTCCTCATGTTTACAATTTACATTATGCTTCTGTTGGTTTCATCATATAGCTGCCTCCATTCCTCTATCTGACCAGAGGATCTCTGCAACTTATCCCCATTGCAACTGTGACTCTGCCCATCACAGTTACTTCCTTTGCCCTAGCAATCCTTCTCCCATCTTCTCTCACTTAAAACTAATGTTTTTGTCTCTTTCCCAACTCAAATGAAGCCTGTTTTGACCAGAAACTTTCTACAGATGTCCTCTCATGCTGAGTGTTTCAAGGATGGTCTCTTTTTATTTCAGATTTCCAGCATATGCAGTTTTCATTTTTGTTTTTATTGGAATATGCCTTACAATATATATATGATGGCAAATGCTCTGCTAAAATTCAAGTTTCTGTCTAGAAAAAGTTGCTATTTTAAAAAACAAAATTTCTTCCCTTTCTTCAGCTCACAACAGAAAATGCATAGATCTTAATGAAGGGGTCTAGGACGGGGAGAATGAGGACAGCAGAGTAACAAACTGCAAGAGAACCAGATAATTATTCAATATATTTACATTTCAGGAGCTCAGTCAATTGAGGAATGTGACATTACAAGGCAGTGAGAGAGAAATAGTTGAAACAACTTCTTCCATATTTTTCTTCTCCCATATTTTTCTTCTCCAGCATCCACTACAAGCCAAATGAAAAAAAATCTATGATCATAAAATTTGAGATGCATCCTTACCAGTAAGTCTGAAGGGAGATTCTGTGCTCATCTGTGCTGACTGTGACATCAAGTTCATTGCCACCTCTTCTTCATCATGATGTTTATTACCAAAATTCAACAGCTCGTCACCAACTGGAACATTGTGCATTTCTATAAAAGTACACAAGAGTTCAAAGTTTACACATATCCTGATTTTCAAAACCAATGCTAATAATAAAATTAATAATAAATTTCAACTATTTCTCCCACCAGAAGAGTCATGAAGTTGCCTTATGAGCTGTTAGCAATTTCATTCCAGTAATGGCCTAATTGAGTTTACCTGTCAAACTTTCCAAAGTTGAGTAATTCACTGATTAGCAAGCTCACATATTAAAAATGACCAGAAACAAGTTAACAGTGCTTGTCAACGGGACTTCCGGTAAGATGGCGATTGTTTAGCTGCTCCGAACTTTTGTTCCGTTACTGTCGCTACCTTTGCACTAAATGTCTCCATTTTTTAAACCTTAGTTAGGAATTATTTCGGTATCTCTTACTTGCCTGTGAATATATCTAACTTACAATGTCTAGCAAGAGTTCTAAATCCGGGAGAAAAGAAGCTATGACCCCGTCGGACGAGACGCTGGTTGCGCTGGGAAAGCTCCGAGACGAAATCTTAAAGGAATTTAAAACCGCTTTCAAACAGTTAGAAGACAAACTGGATCGGATCAACGATAAAGTGGACAAACATGCTGAACACTTAATTCGCATCGATTCGACTTCTGAAGATTTAGAAAGTCATGTTCGATACTTGGAGACTCTCTGTTCCAGCTTAGAGGAAAAATCTAATAAACTTCTTTCCAAAATGGTGGATCTCGAAAATCGTAGCAGACGCTGCAACCTCAGAATTCTGGGACTACCAGAGGCGACTGAAAAGGGATCAACCGTGAAGTTTTTCGCCGAGTTTCTCTGTAAGTTATTCGGGAAAGATTTGCTTCCGAAGCCGCCCGAGCTCGAACGGGCACACAGAGTTTACATTCCCCCCGGAATTCTGGGCTCCCGTCCGCGACCAGTAGTCTTGTGTTTCCATCAATACCAGGTAAAACACAGTCTGATTGTGGAAGCACGTCGCAGAGGTTCTTTTTCTTTCCAGGATACAACCATTCGCTTTGTGGAAGATTTTGCACCCCAGACCTTAAAGTTGCGCGCTGAGCTTAAAGGCGTAATGAAAGTGCTTTTTGATCGTGGTTTCAAACCTTCCCTTCGTAATCCTGCTGATCTACGAATCAAGCTTAATACCGGGGAATTCAAGTGGTTCAAATCAGCAAAGGAAGCTGAAGCGTTTGTGGCAAGTCTTCCGGCTATCCAGTCATCTTCGGAATCTGATCGGACCTCCTAAAATGGTGGATAAGTACTCCTCGTAGTAAAATTACTTTCTCTGGACTCGGAATTCACTTGAATCACTCAGACATTATTCATTGAAACTTTAAGGGCTGTTGACAATCTCTCCCGGGATTTGGTGTGTGTGTAACCTATTTTTATTCTTGTATAACTTTACCTACAGAGTTCTACAACTAACTCTAACTTGTTTTGGAGGTTCGAAGTCTTTAGTGAAGGCCTCCCTGTTTGTCGGTTCACAGTTCAACTGCTGATTTATTTTTCCTTTGCTTTAAATATTTACTTATATTATCTTTTTCTTTTCTTCACCCTTTTTCTAATCTCTGAATTTTTCTCTCCCTTCTCTGTAAATGGTTGATAAATACTCGTCTTGAATTTATAATTTTCCCCTTACCCTTCTTTTTTCTTTTTCCTTCTTACCTTTTTTTTCCCTTTCTCTTACTTTATTCTTCTATAATTTTTCGCGGGTAGGTTAGTTTTGGTTTTCTTCCGATTTTCTCTGTATTAAGTGGTATATTTCTGCAGAAGGTGTTCTAATCTGTAGTTATGTTTTCTAGTGCATAAACTAGTTATTATTTGCTATAGTATTTATACGGAACTGTTGTTAACGACACAGATCTGGAAGTTGTATTTGGGTTAATTTTTTTGGTAGAGCTAGCTACTTGTTTTGGTAGCCGTCTAGTTTTGGGTTGTGCGGGTGGGGTGGGTTTTCCAGTTCCAACATCTCTTTATTGCTTAGGACATGTTTATATTTTGACCTTACGAATCTATGTTTACATCTCTGCTTCCAGACTGCTATTGTACTGCTTGATTTTTTATATGCCTGCTGCCTTTTATGCATTAGTATTTGATAATGGCTAGTGCACTTAAATTCGTGAGCTGGAATGTAAAGGGACTGAACCACCCTGTTAAAAGGAGGAAGGTATTCTCACATATTAAACAACTCAAAGCTGACATTGCTTTCCTCCAAGAAACTCATATTCGTTGTTCTGATAACTCCCGACTTCTGTCAAAGTGGGCAGGTCAGCATTTTCATTCATCCTTTGCCGCTAAAGCTAGGGGACTTTCCATTCTTATTAACTCAAATATTCCTTTTGAACTCCATAATAAAATATCTGATACAAATGGCCGTTTTATTATTGTTTCTGGTAAACTATATAACACTAGAGTTGCACTAGCAAACCTGTATGCCCCCAACTTTGATAATGTTAACTTTTTTGAACAGTTTTTTTCCTCACTACCAGACTTAAACTCATACTCTCTTATATTGGGTGGTGACTTCAACTGTTGGTTGGATCCTAAACTGGACCGATCGTCCTCTGTTACCAGATCACCTACTAAATCTGCCTTAGCTATTCAATTGTTTCTCTCTAATTTTGGTATCTCTGATATATGGCGTTTCCTCCATCCTACGGAGAGAGATTATTCTTTTTTCTCACATGTTCACCATAACTTCACCAGAATTGACTATTTCTTACTCGATAACCAACTTATCCCATTTGCCCACACTTGTGACTATCAGAGTATACAGATTTCTGACCATGCCCCAATTACCCTCTCTCTGAACTTTCCTGGTCTCCCTCAGAGGAACAAACACTGGCGGTTCGATTCAACTTTACTATCGGATGATGATTTCGTAAAATTTATTAAGGACCAGATAACCTTTTATTTTAACACTAATACATCACCTGAAGTGCCATCCCAGATTGTCTGGGATGCCATGAAAGCATATTTGAGGGATCAAATAATCTCTTACACAGCAAATCTCAATAGAAGATCCCGTGCAGATCGAGCAGACCTCATTAACCAGATTAAAGATTTGGATCAAATATATGCCCAAACTAAGAACCCTGAATTATACAAGAAGCGCGTTGAACTCCAAACTAAATTTAACCTTCTGTCCACTCAACCTGTCGAACGCCAACTTCTCGAAAGCAAGAGCCGCTTTTACATTCATGGGGATAAGTCTGGTAAATTCCTAGCCAATCAGCTGAGGCGTTCCAAAGCCAAACAACATATTACAAAGATCCGGAAGGAGAACGGAGACTTTACATCGGATCATTTAGAAATTAATGACGCATTTAAAAAATTTTATTCTCGGCTTTATTCCTCTGAATCCCTGAATGACAATATCTCTGTGGATCAATTTTTACAGAATCTGAATATCCCCTCACTTTCATCTGATTTCAAAGCCAAACTCAATGCGCCTATATCACCAGAAGAAATATCTTTTGCAATTTCTGCACTGTCTTCAGGGAAATCTCCTGGACCTGATGGGTTCCCTGTGGAATTTTATAAATCATTCTCCTCACTTCTTTCCCCTCAGTTACTTTCAGTATTATCTGACTCGTTTAACTACGGCAAATTGCCACCCTCTTTCAATGAGGCATCTATTATTCTTCTTTTAAAAAAGGGCAAAGACCCAACAGAGTGTTCCTCGTACAGGCCGATCTCTCTGCTCAATGTTGATGTAAAGATCTTAGCTAAAGTGTTGGCTCATAGATTAGAAACCGTTATTCCCTCCATTATCTCTGATGACCAAACAGGCTTTATTAAAAACCGTCTCCCTTTTTTTAACATTCGGCGTCTATTTAATATTTTATACTCAGTTCCAACTGGGACTCCTGAATGTGTTATCTCCCTTGATGCGGAGAAAGCATTTGACCGTATAGAGTGGAACTACCTTTTTGCAGTCTTAGAAAAATTTGACCTCGGCCAAAGTTTCATCTCTTGGATCCAATTGCTGTACCTGTGTCCTACTGCTTCTGTTCTAACTAATTTTCAGAAATCCCAAGTATTTAATCTCAAACGTGGCACCCGTCAGGGTTGCCCGTTAAGTCCCTTTCTCTTTGATTTGGCTATAGAACCTCTGGTGATAGCATTTCAAAATTGTCCTGAATTGACCGTGATTTGGAGAGGGGGGTGTTGAGCATAAAGTTTCTCTCTATGCTGATGACTTATTACTCTTTCTCTCAAATCCGTCTACATCCTTACCTCTAATGTTTTCACTCCTTGACCAGTTTAGCCAGATCTCTGGCTATAAACTCAACTTACATAAGAGTGAACTTTTCCCAATTAATAAAGAAGCACAAGAACTAATATTTTGTGATCTCCCTTTTAAAGTAGTCCATAATCAATTTACTTATCTTGGAATTACAGTCACAAAGAAGTTTAAAGATCTCTTTCGTGAAAACTTTGTCAATCTTTCATATGCTATAAAACAGAGTCTGGTACAATGGTCACCTCTATCTATGTCCTTGGTAGGTCGTATTAATGTTGTTAAAATGTATGTTCTCCCCAAATTTTTATACTTATTTCAATCTATCCCAATTTTTATTCCTAAATCATTTTTTGATTCCTTAGACTCTATTATTTTGTCATATCTGTGGCAGAATAAGCGCTCTAGAATTAATAAAATCCACCTCCAAAAATCTAAAAAAGAGGGTGACATGGCTTTACCTAACTTTCGCTTATATTACTGGGCAGCTAATATACGTTGTGCTGCCTTCTGGTCTTTCTTCCACGGTCAACCCGAGTGCCCTAACTGGGTGGCAATGGAGTTGAGCTCCACTAAAGAATTATCTATATCTGCACTTCTTGGCTCTGCACTCCCTAGCAGTCTGCCCAGATCAATAGCTAATCCTCTGGTTAGACACACTTTGCGTATATGGGCTCAGTTCAGGAAATGCTATGGTTTCCAGGGGTTTTCCATTTCTAGCCCTGTCACACATAATCACCTTTTTTTACCTACCACGTTCGATTCAGCATTCCATGTTTGGTACAGGAAGGGCATTAGACATTTTGAAGATCTCTTCATTGATAATCGCTTCGCTTCTTTTCAGCAGCTCTCCGTTAAGTTCAACCTGCCTAACGCTCACTTTTTCAGATATCTCCAAATCCGACACTTTACTGCTCCTTTAATTCCTAACTTTCCTGAAATGCCTGCGAAAAATGCTATGGACCTATTTCTTTCCATTAATCCACTAGGTAAAGGTTTAATTTCAATTATCCGAGATAAACTAGCAGCCTTACGACGGGCCCCTGTGGATAAAATTTAAATGGCCTGGGAGCAGGATTTAAATATCTCCTTATCCGAGGAGAGCTGGGACTCAGTTCTCAAATCGGTTAACTCAACCTCTCTTTGTGCTCGCCATTGCCTTTTACAGTTTAAGATTGTTCATAGAGCCCATATGTCTAAATCTAAACTATCTCGATTCTACCCTGGCATTAGTCCGCTCTGTGATAAATGCAAGAGGGGCGTGGCCTCTCTCATCCATATGTACTGGTTCTGTCCTAGCTTGGAGAAATTCTGGAAAGATGTCTTCACTACATTATCGGGTATTCTGAATCAGCATCTTGAACCTAACCCCTTAATTGCTCTGTTCGGTTTTTGGGCGAGGCAGATTTATGTCTGGGTCCGACCAAATGCCGAATACTATCCTTTGCCTCTCTCCTGGTGAGGCGCTTGCTCCTCCTTAGATGGAGAGATGTTGCCCCGCCCACTCATGCGCAATGGCTTAACGACATTATGGCCTGCTTGGACCTCGAAAAAATTATTCAGTTCTTAATTTGGATCTAAAGTTCTATAAGGTCTGGGGACCTTTTATCGAGTACTTTCACAACCTTCCTCTTGACTAGGGGTTTTTTTTTCTTTTTTTTTCTTCCTTTCGGTCCCTTGCTTTCAGCTCCTTTTTTTTTCTGGTAGTAGGCATTATTATCCTCTGTTACTAAGTGTATTTACAGTCTGGGAGTTTGACTGTCCGGACTTATACTCTTTACACTGTGTGGTGGTTGGTCTGGAGTTGTTGTTGTTTTTTTCTTGTGTTGTGGGGCTTGGGGAGGACACTAAGCTCACTTGTCTTCAATTTAGGTGCTTTTTTGTTCAACTCTCTTCCTTTGTAGCATATTGTTATTGTATGCTTAATCTTGCACTGTATTAATGCTCCTCATTGGGATTTGGGGTTTTTAATTTTGTAAAATGTTTTGAAAAACTAATTTAAAAAATTTTTTTTTAAAAACAGTGCTTGTCAACTTGGAACAAAAATAAAAATTGGGAAAAAATACTGATTTTAAAAGAATCCACAAGATAGAAGTATTACAGCCAAAATGAGCAGTTAGCATTCCTTCCTAATTGGCCTTTTGATTGGGTAGTTTCCCATTTCTAATGACAGTTCAGGATCAATCAGATTGCTCCGGATCAGGAATAACAAATGGAGAAATGAGTGAATTACTTGAGGCTTTCAAATAATAATCCAATATATAATATTATAGCTCTTCATTTCCTCAATTGAATTTAAATTCCTAGCTGTCATGGTGGGAATTCTGAAACATCAGTTCAATAACTTGACCATCAGCTGAAATGGTCTCTACACCATCATGGATTAAGAACTAGTCAATGCCTACTGACCCCTAAAGGGTTATTGAACACTGTAGATTTGATGAGCAAAACATTGTCACTTTTCTAATGATGTAGCTTTGGTGAAAGACTTAATTCAAGTTGGTCAATCTCACAAACATGGTACAAAACTGAAGTGTGAAGTAACAGACGTTCAATAATGAAGAACAAATACAACCAAAGCAAATACACCAATGTACAGAATAAATGAATTTGTTGTCAGCAATATGTACTCCATGCTTCTTTCCCCTTCCTTTCACAAATCATTAGAAAAGTTTCATTGAGAGTACTGAAACAGAAACACAAAATTGTTCTCAAAGACTATGGGGACAGATGTTACTGAACTGGATCTCATACTTAGTGTCATTCCCTTTGTCTCTTCACACCTACACTTCATCAATCTGGATGCTTATGGACAAACTCACTGGCCCAAAACATTCAAGATTCCTACAGCCTATAGTTTAGGTAGGTATGAGGCTTGTACAAGGCAAAGAAGCAGCCCTGCTTCTGAAACAGTTCTAAATGCCACTTAACTATTACATTTAGAAAAATATAAAAGAAACAGTGAAATAATAAAATGAGTTTATAAATATTAGAAATATTAAACAAAAATAAATTTATTGCAAAACTAGTACTTTTGACTTAACCTTTTCATCTGAAGCCCTACTATCCTCATTGAAATCAAAATGATGACAGTCATTGTTTAGAATTTTTTGCTTGGGCTCCTACATTATTCCAATGTAATGCTTGAAAAACAGCACTGTTTCTAGATGGGTATGTTTAGTGTTGAACTTCCTTCTGTTGAATACAGGGAGGACTTGTCTACAGTAACTATCATGAATTTCACCCTCACCTTCAATTCCTCCATTCTAGTCAATACCTCAGACTTAGTAAGCCTATTTGTAACCCATATATCCTTTCCAGCAGAGCTGAATTTTGACAGTGCCCTTTCAAGCAAAAATATCGCTACTTCCATCTCTATAAAATTGCACTCTTCAACACCCAACTTAGCTCATATTCAGCTTAGAACCTCAAACACATTATCACATCCAGATGTTTAATCACCATTCTCACAAGGATCAACTTCACCTACATTTTCCTATCTTAACATCACTACTTTGTCTCCATCTCCCATGTTCAGCAATTTTCTCCCTACACTTACGCTCCAAAATTCATTCACATCTCCTCACTCCTTTCACAAATCCTTCCAAATTCATCACCTTTCCTAAAATTTCATCTTATATTACAACTAAATAAAATGTTTTTCATCATTTTGAATAAAAGTTCTTTATTCAGTGATTTGTTATGGAGTATACATTTTAAATTGATATCTTAATTTAAACTCTGAGCAGCAGACTATGGGCAAAACCCATTTATACACCTTCTACTGTACCATTCCTCAATTTCTGTCCCCTGAAATTACCCTGCAAAATTAATATTTTAGTGAGCCTGCAAACTTCTAATTCATAATATTACAAATAAAACCAAGATCACAGATGTGTCAACACAGATACCTTGTGCAGGAAGGCACAGAGTCGACTGTACTTCCTAAGAAGGTTGGCGTCATTCAATGTCTGTAGTGAGATGCTGAAGATGTTCTATAGGTCAGTTGAGGAGAGCGCCCTCTTCTTTGTGGTGGCGTGTTGGGGAGGAAGCATTAAGAAGAGGGACGCCTCACGTCTTAATAAGCTGGTAAGGAAGGCGGGCTCTGTCGTGGGCAAAGTACTGGAGAGTTTAACATCGGTAGCTGAGCGAAGGGCGCTGAGTAGGCTACGGTCAATTATGGATAACTCTGAACATCCTCTACATAGCACCATCCAGAGACAGAGAAGCAGTTTCAGCGACAGGTTACTATCGATGCAATGCTCCTCAGACAGGATGAAGAGGTCAATACTCCCCAATGCCATTAGGCTTTACAATTCTACCGCCAGGACTTAAGAACTTTTTAAAAGCTATTATTAATGCTTTTTGAGATAGTGATTTAGATGCATATCATATTTTTTACTGAGTTAAGTATTGTATGTAATTAGTTTTGCTACAACAAGTGTATGGGACATTGGAAAAAAGTTGAATTTCCCCATGGGGATGAATAAAGTATCTATCTATCTATCTAAGTTCAGGTATCAGAGTACTAATCTGCTTATAAAAGCTGCTTTTTAAGATGTAAATGGGGGGGAGATAAAGAGGGGGTGGGCAACATAGATCTGAAGGTGCAACTAACACCTTAGCTGTTTGTATGCCATGTCTATAATTTAAGAGCAGGATTTTGTTTTGGTATCTGACAAGGATTTCTCTGTCAAACATCACAAAAACAAATAAATTTTATACATATTGGTACTCCTACCAAGGAATTACCAACACTACATTTTAAATGTATTTTTCTGAGTAAAATGATGCTCCTTATGAAAGATGATTAAAATTTTAAGCTCTCATGTTCTTGCTTTCTCCACAGAAAACACCTGCAGCAACTACTGATACAAGTGTTCCAAAGTATAGCTCCTGGTACTATACTGCATTATTCTGCAATTGCACATACCCACTTATAGTCAAACTTTATAGAATTTCTTCAGCTTTCCTCATATGCCTGTGTAAAATGACTTGAACTCCATTGTAGAGATGCACTAAGCTTGTTCAAAGTCAAAGTGGATAAATTAAAGTTACCAAGCTACTCACCCAATTCAAGGTTAAGGAATATTTGAATAGAGGACATTTTCCTATTTCCAAACTAAATTATCTCTATATAAATGTTTGGAATTAAAGATGACTAACTCCAATCTGAGATGTCACAGTAGAGAGGAGTTGTATCTGCTGCATGATTATACTCTCTTACCCAAAGCTGCATTAGAGTCAACGTGCACAAGTAACAATGTCAATAGCCAGAGCTTATGTCGATGCTTTTTTTTTCTTTTTGATCTGTATGCTTGCTATACACTATTCAAATACTTATTATTCAGGCATGAAGTCCAGTAGATTTACTTCCAATTTAATGGTCCACTCTACCACTAAGACACTTATCCCTTCATAAATTCGAAGTTCTATTTATTCCCTTCTCTAGTTCAGAAACTAAGTCTTTTCGCATCATCCAGTTCACAAAAACATTACCCTTCCACCCTTCCCCCAGCTTCCAAACATACTGCA
Source organism: Hemitrygon akajei (assembly GCF_048418815.1). NCBI lineage: Eukaryota > Metazoa > Chordata > Chondrichthyes > Myliobatiformes > Dasyatidae > Hemitrygon > Hemitrygon akajei. The sequence goes on along the minus strand of NC_133124.1, from coordinate 108,350,563 downwards.
AGTTCTCAAGAGGCACAAAGGCAGAAGGACAATTAAACAAAGCCACAGAGTCTGCTAAGGTGTCACTGGCATGAAAGATATAGAAACACCTGAGATCTGGGATGAAGCACAGGATGTACTCCAGACTAATTAGGTCAATGTGCTACAATTTCTGTGCTATTTTAAATAAATATTTCTTTACTTATCAATGAGGAAATAGTTTGTTAATTTTTTTTTAAACACAGGTTCCATTTACAACCCATGTAGAAAAGATGTTGATTAGATTCTGGTTATACCTCCATTTAGAGACAACTCAATTATGCAATCCCTCTCATCAATCATGAAACACAAGTCAGAACCTCTGATTTACTTCAGATTTTAAGAAAAACTCAAGATATTTTACAAAGTTACATTTATGTGCTTTAGCAGGCTAAGATAGCCAGCAGATTATAATTACAATAGTTCAGAAAATGCTCAGATCATAAACAATCTCCATTCCAGATGTGCTAATGTCACTATAAGTCTACAGCTATTAATCTCTGCTGAGTGCACATTAATCAAATAGGGAGAGCTCTTTCATAACCACGGATATACACACCACCGCAGGCAGTGATCAGAAACAGAATACACTTAGCTGAACAACCCAAAATGCTTTATTAAGGTCTACTTGATTTTTAAGTCAGAATAAAATCCAAATGACAAAGTGGTTCTACCCAGCCTGTGCTATGTATAATGATAACCATCTGGAACCATGTAAAATCATCTGACCACAAAACAGTCACTAAAAATACTCAGCAATGAGATGTGGATTTTTTTTTTAAGACAGATCAAGTGTCTGCAAGCAGCATCACAAGCCCACTATTAGCTGGACATGAGGCTCAAAACTGATTTTTGTTTAATTGATGCATCACTTAAATTAAGCTCTTATTTATCATATACCAGTAAGGCTGGTGCGCATCATGTAGATAAGTAAATAAGTTAATTTCACTTGGGTATGGATTTGCTACAACTCCAATACAGAACAAATTTCAATGATTATATCCCAGGATGCGAATCTAACTTTCTTTGTCTAAAGATGCTATATGACCTGAGTATTTCCTAACACTTCTTAAAAATCTAAAATTACAACTCCGACAAGATATGAACCAGATTGGTCTGTTTCCACACTTCTCAGGAGTCTATCTCAAAGATCAGATTGCACCTCCTTTTGCTCTGGCCAACATTTACACTAGAATTAAAAGTTTTAATTTCATACCACAACACAATCTGTAGGATCTTGCCATTCGTACATGTGTGAAGTAGTTTCTGAATATACGCCGAAAAGTATCCACCCAGACAGAATCGCTGGCCAAGTACTAAAGTCCAGTGCTGAACAACTGGCTTGAGTGTTCACCGAGAACTTTTAACCTCTCGCTTCGGAAATGTGAGATACCCACCAGATTTAAGAAGGCTTCATATACCAATGCCTAAGAACATGGTAGCCTGCCTCAATGACTATTATCCACAAGCACTTACATCCATCGTGATGAAGTGTTTTCAGAGTTTGGTGATGAAACATATCAACATCTGCCTGAGAAGTAATTTGAATCCACTGCAATTTGCCAACTGGCACAACAGGTCTACAGCAGATGCTATCTCAATAGCTCTTCACTCAACTCTGGAACACCTGGACAGCAAAGATGCACATATCATAATGTTTTTTATCGACTAGAGCTTGGCATTCAATACTATCATTGCCTGTAAAATAATCAAAAAGCTTCAAGTCCTAGGCCTCAATACTACCTTGTTCAATTGGATCCTCAATTTCTTCACTTGCAGACACCAGTCAGCTCAGAATGGCAACATCTCCTCCACAATTTCCATCAGCATAGGTACACAAGGCTGCACGTTCAGCCCCCGCTCTACTCACTTTACACTTATAACTGTGTGGCTAATGCCGCTTTCAAGTTTATTGAAAACAACACTGTCGCAGGCCAAATCAAAGATAGTAATGAATCAGTATATAGGAGGGAGATTGAAAATCCGACTGAGTGGTGTCATAATAACAATCTCTTACACAATGTCTGCAAAGCCAAGAAACTAATTACTGACTTCAGGAAGAGGAAACCAGAGGTCAATGAGCCAGTCCTCATTGGAGAATCAGAGGAGGAGAGGATCAGCAACTTTAAATTTTTCCATGTTATCATTTCAGAGGACCTTGGCACAGCACACAAGTGCAATTATGGAAAGAGCACAGTAGCACCTTAATTTTCTTAAGAGTTTGTGAAGGTTTGGCATGACATCTAAAACTTTGACCAACTTCTATAGATGTGCAATGATAAGTATATTGACTGGCCGCTTCATAGTTAACATACATCACAATGGTGTATGGAAACACCATTGCTCTAGAATGGAAAATCCTACAGAAAGTACTGGATCCAGCCAAGTTCTCACAAGCAAAACCCATCCCATCATTAAGCACATCTTAACAAAGCGTTGTTACAGGCAAGTAGCATCCATCATCAGGGACACTATCATGCAGTTCACACTCTCTTCTCACTGCTGCTGTCAGGAAGGTGGTACAGGAGCCTCAGGACTCACACCACCAGGTTCAAGATCAGGGGTACCTCAACCATCAGACTCTTGAACCAAAGGGAATAACTTCACTTGCACCATCATTGAAATTTTACCACAACCTATGGACTTAATTTCAAGGACTCTTCCTCACAAGCCCTCGATATTTATTGCTTATTTATTAACTAGTATTATTATTATTATTTCTTTATTTTTTCTATTTACACAGTTTGCCTTTTGCACACTGGTTGAATGCCCAAGTTGGTGCAGTCCTTCATTCTATTATGGTTATTATTCTATTATTCTTTTATTGAGTATGCCCTCAGGGTTAAGTATGGTGACATATATGTACCTTGATAATGAATTTACCGTAGATGCCGGATTATAAGCCGCTACTTTTTTCCCACGCTTTGAACAGCTTTGAACACTGCGGCCTTTACTACGGTGCGGCTAATGCATGGTTTTTTTTCATGCCGCCAAAAACATTTTGCCTCGTAACAGTAGACCAATAAAATTGATGAGTAGTTCACAGAGGTCCAATGAAATTGTACGATAAATCAAGCGCACTTTCACAATTAAATTATTGTAAATCAGTCATTTGTACTCACCCTCATCAACATGGAAAACACTCGAAGAAAAGCATTGTGCTGCCTTTATGGCAGTTATTTAGTTTATAATATTTTTGCTTAGTAATTCATTTGTTAGTATTTTCTAGTTAAAGTTAGAAGTGTTTTAAGTATATTTGTTTTCTGTACTACATCCCGGGATGCTATGACGTCACATCCGGTTTCGCCGCGTCTTGTGGAAAAATACCGGTTTGCGATAAACGGAAAGGTGGGGGGGAGTGCATTAGACCCGAGCGAAAACGCTGCTTTTAAGTTAAAGGCGATCAATAACTTTTCCTGGTAGGCTGCAGTATATATTTTTTTACCAGTCGTTAGGAGATATTGGAATGTTGTTCGTGCACTGTTCAGTAAAAAAGTATACGCAACGTAATTTGTGTGTTACCGATACGTATGTATATTTAAAAGTAGCCGTGTTACAAGCACGGTTCGAAAAAAAGCATTTGCAATATGTATTTGTTTATGTTACCATACGGATTTAATTAAAAGTTAAAAAATCCTCACGTGTAATATCTTTCTGTGTAAATATCTCATATTACAACGTGGGACACCTGCGGCTTAAAATTCGGTGCGGCTTGTACAAGTACAAAATTGATTTTCTTTCTAAAATTAGAGCCTGCGGCTTTTAATCAGGTGCGCTCTGTAATACGGAATCTACGGTACTTTGAATATTGCTGTGATAAGTCTCAACAGTGCTTCAAAAATCAATGGGTTTAAAGCTTGGGGTGTTTCTAAAGTAGTTGAATATGTATATAAATGCAAATACTTTCTTCTTTTTCAGGAAAATAAAAACAATATAGTATAGTTTACAGTTCAGCTGCAATGAGGACAAAATTCAAAGACAGTGCCAAAAAGTGCATAAAGTCATCTGTGATGTACTTTTCATTTATCCTCTTCATGGATGCTGCCTCACCTTTGAGTTTTTCCTAATGTTCTCTATTTTCAGACTTTAGACAACGCAATGTAATCTCACACTTCCAGCACTAGCTCTTCCTCTCGCTCCTGGCCTCATTCATCTCCTTCCACTTACAGTTTCTCCTCCAGAGACATCAGCTGCGATCAACAAACCAGAGATCCCTGCCAGCTGGCACAACTATTATCATTCAGTCTCTCATCCTCTCACACAAATTCCTTCTGCTGTCTTCTCTAAAATATATAAGCATATCTGATTTCTAAATCTTTGTATTTCTGATGAAAAATCTTCAATCTAAAAGAGTCAATTCCCCCCTACAATTTTCCCTAATTTGCTATTTTTCGGCATTCTTTTATTTTGTCTTGGAACTCCTATCTTAGCTCTCTTGTGTGATAACAGGACAAAGTGCATTTTGATATGTATATACATGTTGAAGAGCTGGAGTTTTTTCTTTCTGGAGCATATTTTCCTGCAGAATCTTTAAAGAGAAATTCAATAAGCTTGTTCAAAATAATGAAGAGCTCTGACAGACTAACTAGTGATAAATAATCTCCTTCAGAAAAGAACTCAGCAACCAGATGCCATTGATTTAAAATAATTGGCAGAAGAACTAAAGAATTACTTTCATGCAGAATGGTGTTAGAATGCATTACATACTGCCTGAAAGGAATTTCTGAAGTAATTTTTCCTCTTAACTTGATAAATTTGGAAGATTTCTGAGAATGTGTGGAGCAGGTTAAGACCTACAAGTATCTGGGAGTACAGTTAGACGAGAAGCCAGACTGGACTGCCAACACAGATGCCTTGTGCAGGAAGGCACAGAGTCGACTGTACTTCCTTAGAAGGTTGGCGTCATTCAATGTTTGTAGTGAGATGCTGAAGATGATCTATAGGTCAGTTGTGGAGAGCGCCCTCTTCTTTGTGGTGGCGTGTTGGGGAGGCAGCATTAAGAAGAGGGACGCCTCACGTCTTAATAAGCTGGTAAGGAAGGCGGGCTCTGTCGTGGGCAAAGTACTGGAGAGTATAACATCGGTAGCTGAGCGAAGGGCGCTGAGTAGGCTACGGTCAATAATGGAAAACTCTGAACATCCTCTACATAGCACCATCCAGAGACAGAGAAGCAGTTTCAGCGACAGGTTACTATCGATGCAATGCTCCTCAGACAGGATGAAGAGGTCAATACTCCCCAATGCCATTAGGCTTTACAATTCAACCGCCAGGAGTAAGATATGTTAAAGTGCCGGGGTTGATTGTATTTAATGTATTTAAGTAAACTACTTAAGAACTTTTTAAAAGCTATTATTAATGCTTTTTGAGAGAGTGATTTAGATGCATATCATATTTTTACTGAGTTAAGTAGTGTATGTAATTAGTTTTGCTACAACAAGTGTATGGGACATTGGAAAAAATGTTGAATTTCCCCATGGGGATGAATAAAGTATCTATCTATCTATCTAGGTGCTGGAATAAATTGAGCAGCTCTATTAAAGCTCTTGCACATGTCCAACTGACAAAATGCACACCCTTAAGACCTGTAAGATTCAATGATTAATTTAAATTTCTAGATTAAGTACAGAATTAGGCCAGTTGGTCACTCAAGTCTGCATCGCCTTTCAGCAAGATCAGCGATCGAACTACAGATTCATGAACCTCACCCTGTCTCCTGTATCATCTTGGAGCTATTACCTCTTTGCGGGCTATGTTGTCATACAGCTTTGTTGTTCCCGTTTTCTCCATGTTATTTTCCCCTTTCCTAAATCTATGATATCACCTGCCTTTATGTGTCTAATCCTAGGACAGTACCCCTGTATTTTGGGCATACTCAAAAGTCCACAGGAAGATGCGCTCCCTTAATTTCAAGAACCTGAGGCTTACTCTTCTTTCTCCTCATTGTTCCATGCCCTGCACTGATAATTAAATCAGCTCTCCAGTCATAGGTAAAGGTAGATCAATTATCGATACTGACAACCCTATGTCCACTAACATTTCACTTTGCCAGCCTAATAAATCCTTTGTGTACATCCATGGGTGACCAATACTGACAATGGATGCTGCAGCCAGCTGTTTGTCTGAACTGGATACAGTTCTAACCAGCTCAATAATCTGATCATCAGTCAAATCGATGGAGAGGGCGCTACTCTGGTGTCTGCCTGTCTTGGTGAGTAACTCTCAAACCTTTTTATCTTTTAAGGACAAAGCCTCCAACTGTAGCCTAGGGGCCACAACTTTATCATATCATCTAATTTACCCTTCAATGGCTATTCCAGCACTCCTTTATTAGGTGTCCTGGTCGCTGGCTCAGAAACCACATACTCTGCATCTTCACAGTAGCTTCGTTCATTCACTACAGCCACTTTATGACTTCTTTTCCTCCTCCTTTGATCTATCTCCCCCACCCATGATACCATTGCGGGTAGGTCAATCCCACTGCTACTCCCAGATACAAAACTTCCTAGTCAGATGAGTTCAGGCCTTCCTTCAGCATTTTCAGGAAGGCAGGATCAGCCCTAGATTGACCAACCTTCATCTGCTCCATATTTACACTCAGCATAATCCATGGCAGATTCATCAGCTCTCTGAACCACTGACATTATCATTCCCCAGTTACACTCACTTCCCCCTGAAGAAGCAAAATCTTTCATCATTATTGGCATTCCCAGCGGTTGCCCATGTACCATCCTGCACTCCCTAGGTCATACTAACCTACATGTTCTTCAGGCATTTTGGTTTTACCAACACGTGTATAACTTTTGGGTGCATTTGGTGAATTTCAATAATTTCGTCAAGCTCGGTACAGAATTCTGAAATCCCATAGCAATCCTAAGTGAGGGCTGCTCTGACAAAATGCTCTGCTTCTCATTGGGGAGTGAAGGTTATGTGAAGTGGGAATCGATGTTTAGGCATGGCTGGAGTAATTGGGATTCTCAACCTGCCATTCCTTGACCTCAACAGGTGCCATCTCAACAAATATACCTGGGTATAACCTCTCCTTATATATTTTCACATTAATTCCCACACTATGAAAAATATTAGGGATGGATAAAAATTAAACAGTACATACCATGAAGTACGTATTCTGCAATCTTCCACTTCAGTGCTGCCAAACTCATGATGCCGGTTGTATTCCCTTTCATATAAAAGTCTATACCCTAAAGTTTAAAACTTATTCTTAAAAACACTAACACGCTACAAATAAGTACACTGCCATGGAGTATCCTGAATGAGTATACACACACTCCTCTAGTGTTTTGAATGATCAGTAGCCATCTTTAAACTGGTGGCCCTGCCTCACCGTGCTACCAAATACTGTCGCTTACACTTGCACGCGCACACACTCACTTTTATATCTAGCAGTTCAGCTCTCTGCCGTGTTCTTTGATACTTTGTGATCCTGTGCCTGTTGACCTGAGCAGATCCAAGCATGGGTACTACTCTTAAAAACACCTTTAAGTCGCCGGACACACAGTAGGTCACGAACGCATTCTGAACAAGCCGCCAAATGATGTGACTGTGATCAAAGTTACCAGACAGACACTGAAGCTTGCAATATAGAAGTCTTCATTCGTCACAACAAGCAGGCATCATTCAGGAGACCCTTGGGAGAGGCTCACAAACCCAAATATACATCACATTTTTATACCCTTAAGTTCAAAGGTGCAGTAGCTGATACAACACAATGTGAATTGTTACAATGTCATCGTTTACTTCAATATTTGAGTTAACAATGCTTCCTTTAAATCGCTGTCCACAGTGGAAACACTTCTGAATGTTCAAATTACCTTTGCTAATCACAAACTTCTCTGAACTTATTTACAATGTTGCAAATTACTTAAAAACCATAGTTGCAGTGCAATTAACACAACCCTATGTGTTAATGTTTGACTGATGCATATGAAATCGCTTAGTCTGTGTGCTTTTAACTTCAATTTACTGCCTGCAATTTTTTACAACAAAAACTGAAGACTGGTTCATGCTTGAATTAATATCTGGCTACTTTCACATAACTTGAAAATACTCTCTAACAAGATGGAACTGGCTGCGTCTGCAACTCTTTGCAGGCTCCTTCTATCTTGTGCATTGCAGCCTGCATAACAGAATGCTCCTCATGGTGAATCTGCAGAAATTTGCTAGAGTCTTTGGTGACATAACAACATTCCTCAAGCTCCTAATGAAGAGTATAGCCACTGGCATGCTGTCTTTATAATTACATCAATATGGTGGGCACAGGATAGATTTCTCTTGAGATATTAACACCCAGGAATTCGAAGCTGCTCATCCTTTTCACCACTAACCCCTCAATAAGGACTAGCGTGCTCTCCCAACTTCCCCTTCCTGAAATCCACAATCAATTCCTTGGTCTTACTGACATAAACTGAGAGGTTGTTGACCACTCACCCATCCAATCTATTTCCTTCCTCCCCATCTGAAATTCTTCCAACAACATTTGAGCTTATGTCTAGCCATACAGTCATGAGTGTGGAGAGTGTAGAACAGTGGGCTAAGCATGCAGCCTGTGTTGACTGTCAGCGAGGAGGAGATGTTATTCCGATCTGCACTGACTGTGGTCTCCTGTTAAGAAAGTCAAGGAACCAGTTGCAGAGGGAGTTACAGAGGCCCAAGTTTTGAAGCTTTGGATTAGTACTGAGGGATGATGGTGATGAACACCAAGCTGTTAGCGATAATCAGCAGAGTGACATTTGTATTGCAGAAATCAAGGTACTCCAAAGCCAAGTGAACAGCCTTTGGTGTCTTTGGTGACATACCAATTCTCCTCAGACCCCTGATGAAATATAGCTAATGTCACCCCTTCTTTGTAATTGCTTCAATATACCGCGGAACTTGAAACTGCTCACCCTTCCCACTTCTGATTCCTTAATGAGGACTGACTCCTCTTCCTGAAGAAAACAATCATTTCCTTACTGACATTGAGTGCAAGGTTGTTGCTGAGACTCCAATCAACTGATCTACCTTACTCCTGTACACCTCCTCGTCACCATCGGAAACTCTGCCAACAACAGTTGTATTGTCGACAAGTTTATAGATGACTTTTGAGCTGTGCCTAGCTACACAATTATGTGTGTACAGAGGACAGAGCAGTGGGCTAAGCATGCAATATTTAGCAAATGCTAACTAGCCTGTAGTTTCAAGCTTTATAATCAATTTATTTTGATCAACAGTAGTTATATTTCCTTTTTCGAAGCTCATGAAACTCACCCAGACCTCGAGATTCCACCTCTGATAAGGTCATTTTGTTAAGTTTGATAATTAAGCCACACCAGAATCAAAGCTTAATGATCAGAATTGAGTAAAATTCCTTTGGTCAGTAACAAGAAATAAGCAGAGAAACATCAGTAGCAACAAACAGAACTTAAATGGAAAGCCAGTGTTGGCTTTTGCACATCTACTATGTTATAAAACTCCACAGAGAAGTCACACTGAAAACTGTACAGTACTTGCATAAGAGTCAGTAAGAGACAAGATGATTATAGAAAAACATTTATCTGTAACTACTGTTCTGTTACAAGAGATATTTTGAAAAGACTTCATCCTGTGCTGCACAAAGCAACTTGAGAAGCTAAAACTGTTAATCATTCACAGTTCAATTGAAATCTAAATATCTCAATTTTCTTGGATGGAAGTTGGTAAAGGAAAAAAAAATATCACATTATTATGGAATTGCATTGAGGCAGGGACACTCTGTTGTTAACTCACCGTAAAACATTCTACTCATTCTAACTTCCCTGATCATTTCTTTTACCCTAACTATTTACCCAAGTGCATAATCACTTCCCTCTTGAAAACAAGCCCAAATTTATTTGCAACTTAGCTCCTCTAAACAAGATCTTCAGATATCCTTTGTATCTTTATTCCCTAATTTAAACTACTGCCCACACTTGTTCTCCAATGGAAAAAATATTTAACTTATCTGAATTAGTCATCTCTAAATGTTAATGTTAACTCTATTTCTTCCACCATAGTTTGGAATTGACTGCCATCATTTGCTGTTTAGTGTTTTCTGATTAGAAATGCATCACCAGCAGAAATGTACACAATTCCAATCTTGCAATTGTAATATCTTGGCCTAGCATATCCCTTGCTCTACCTTTACTGTCAAGCTAGACAATCAACCCGAGTTCAACAAGATATTTGGAAGTGTTGGCCAGGGTCAGCTCCAGGCATACCTATAAGCAGAGGAGATGCCAGACAGATGCAAGTCAGGACTGTGTCCATGCTGAACAGGATGCAATAGAGAAAGCTAAGGATCTCTCAATAAATGGATTAGATCAAAGCTTTGAAGAACTACCACATCTAGTGGTGATGTCAGACAATCATAAAGCTAACAGGAGGAAGATTCCCGGAATATCTCCTCATCCCTAATAATGTAGAGCCCAATATGCAAATGTCAAGAGACAAGTTCAGCCAGAAGCAATGAATAGATATTCCATTTTGGTTTCATTCTGAGATGCCCACTGTCTCAGAAAGCAATTGTTAGTCAACTCACTCGAAGTGACATCAAGGCCAAGAGCCCTGCATACCATAAAGAGTCTGAACTCATTGCAGCTGTAATGCTGAGGACCCGAGTTTCAGAATTAGTTGCGACTTGAGCCAAGATATTCCAGTAGTTATAATACTGGCATCTATCAAACAATGTGGAACATTGCCCAACTATATTCTGATCACAAAAATATAGTGTAAATTGGCCAATAACTACCCAGTTAGGCCTGACTGAATTACCAGCAAATTGATAGAAATTAACAGCACAAACAAGAGAAAATCTGCAGATGCTGGAAATCCAAACAACACACACAAAATGCTGGAGGAACTCAGCAGGCCAGGTAGCATCTACAGTTGATGTTTTAGGCCAAGACCCTTCAGCAGGGCTGAAGAAAAAAAGATGAGGAGTAGAGTTAAAAGGTGGGGGAGGGGAGGGAGAAACACAAGATGATAGGTGAAACCAGGAGGGAGAGGGATGTAGTAAAGTGTTTGGAAGTTGATTGGTGAAAGGGCTGGAGAAGAGGGAATTTAATTGGAGAGGACAGAAGGCAGTGGAAGAAAGAAAAAGGGGGGTGCACGAGAAGGAGGTGATGAGCAGGCAAGGAGATAAGGTGAAAGAGGGAAAAGGGGACGGGGAATAGTAAAAGGGTACATTACCAGAAATTCAAGAAATCGATGTTCATGCCATCAGGCCGGAGGCTACCCAGGCAGGATATAAGGTGTTGTTCCTCCAACCTGAGTGTGGCCTCATTATGACAGTACATGATCCACAGACAGACATACTGGAACGGGAATGGAAAGTGAAATTAAAATGGGTGGCCACTGGGAGATCCTGCTTTTTCTGGTGGATAGAGCACAGGTGTTTGGCGAAGCGGTCTCCACCATCAAATTCCATTTGCTTACTAATAACCTGCTCAACAGTGCCAAGATGGGACTTCCCCAGGACACTTGACTTCATGCTTTTCAGCACTTTGGTCCAAACTTTGGCCAAAAAACACAAAGAGAAGAAAGAGTGACATCAAAGCAGCATTTAATAAAGTATTGCAAAAGGTGCCTGGATAAAACTGAAGTCAGAAGTCCTCAACAGAGAAAACATACCAACATTTAAAGTCATGCTTGCTTTTGAACCCTCAATGGAGCAATTCAGACTCACTCTAAGCTGTCCTGGACCACAGTTCCACTTTCATGTCTGCCACATTTTGGTGCTGCATCAGAAGACCCTTTTTCTTCCTTTGAAATGTCAAAGATTACTAACTTCAAAAGCTTTCTAATTCTAATACTCCAGCAAATTGTTCTCACCCTTCAACTTTTTTCTACATATTTGCATGTCACTTCTGGCCAAAGGAAGAACAAAGATCCCTTAGTCCTAAATTTCCACAACTCTAGAATTGCATTCAACAAATTACCCTTCACAATTTCCTCATATTATACTTACAATATCACAGAAGGCAAGCAACCTCATCTGCAGTCCTTTTCTTCTTATTGCTTATAGCCTTGCAACTTACTCTCTTACACATGCCTGAGCTTCCCTTTAATTTACTTTGTCATTAACTTACACTAACGGATAATTCACCTTATGCAACATACCTACCACACGTGGGAGGAAACAACAGCCCAGAACATCTGGGGAAAATCAACACGGTCACTGAAAGAACATGCAGACTCCACACAAAGGTCAGGATCAAACTGAGGTCCAGCAGCTGTGTAGCAGCAGTAACATCTGCATCCTTGTTCTTTCAGCTGCAACAAGTTTCCATCACCAGGCATATGAGGCTGCTTAACAAGTTATGACCCCATGGTATTACGGGAAAGATTCTAGCATGGATAAAGCAGTGGCTGATTGGCAGGAGACAAAGAATGGGAATAAAGGGAGCTTTTTCTGCTTGGCTGCTAGTGACTAGTGGTGTTCCACAGGGGTCTGTGTAGTGCACTTTATAAAGCACTGGTGAGGCTTACCTGGAACACTGAGAGCAGTTTTGGGCCACTTATCTTAGAAAGGATGTGCCGAAACCAGAAAGGGTTCAAAGGAAGTTCATGAAAATGATTCCAGGATTGAATGGCTTGACATATGAAGTGCATTTGATGGCTCTGGTCCCGTATTCACTAGAATTCAGAAGATTGAGGGGTGACCTCATTGAAACCTATCAAATGATGGAAGGCCTTGATAAAATGGATATGTAGAGGATGTTTTCTATGGTGAGAGAGCCCAAGACCAGAGGACACAGTCTCAGAATATAAGGGCTTCCTTTTAGAATGGAGACGAGTAATTTCTTTACCCAGAGAGTGGTGAATCTGTGGAATTCTTTGCTACAGGCAGCTGTGCATATTTAAGGCAGAGGTTGACAGATTCTTGATTGGTCGGGGGATACGGGGACAAGGCAGGAGATTGGGGCTGAGAGGAAAATTGTATCGGCTATGATGAAATGGCGGAGCAGACTCAATCAGTCAAATGGCCTAGTTCTGCTCCTAAATCTTATAATCTGACCCTAAGCAGATTGCTGATCTCATGGTTCATCCAGGACTTCTGGGTGGAGAAGACTCCAATTGATTTTGTGAGGACACACTCATCTACGCCTGTTTTAATAAAGTCCATGACAACCATGATGTGTGTATTCATTCAGATCCACAGATGAGTCTTTGAACATAGCCCAGTTTACAGACTCTAAGAAATCCGTAGCCACTCTTTTGCCTCCTGTAACCATTTCTTTTTTGTCCTCATCTCAGTAGCTTTGCTCTTTAGCCTCTGCCTTTATGCAGTAGAAAGACAGCAAAGTCATCCAATTTTCCGAAATGCAGTCTGGGCATAGAACGATAGGCATTCCTTATCTTACAGTGGTCTAGTGTATTGGGACTTCTAGTGCTACAGGTTATATGCGGATGATAATTGGGCAGGGTTTTCTTCAAACAAACCACAATGAAGTCCCTAACTATGATTTGAAATGCGTCAGGATTGACTATTTCTTGTTTGGATAACAACCTTACTTCAAGCATACACACTATTATATTGAAACTTTTCATAAGTCTTTACCAAGACTGAAAACTAAAGTATTAAGAAATAGAATAGTATTCATGGCAAGTGAATTTAAGTACAATTGCATTAGAAACAAGTAAGCAAATTTATTTGTATAGCACTTTTCAAATACAAGGCAATTCAAAATGCTTTACATACAACAGGATATAAAAATCAAACATCAAATTTCAGACAATATATAAGAGAATAAAATCACACAAAAATAGATATGATAAATATGTTACAGTGCAGGAGATTCTAATTAAAAGCTAAAGCAAAAGTTTTAAGCCTTGATTTAAAAGAGGTTAAAGTCTGGGCCGACTTTAGCTCCTCTGGAAGGTTATTCCAGATATGTGGAGCATAGTAACTAAATGCTGCTTCACCATGTTTAGTTTTGAGCCTGGGGACAGTAAACAGACCTGCCCCAGATGACCTGAGAGCTCCAGAGGGTTCATAATGCAGCAGGAGATCAGAGATGTATTTTGGCCCAAGACCATTCCGTGCTTTATAAACCAGTAGTAATATTTTAAAGTCAGTCCTCTGATGCACAGGAAGCCAGTGTAGCAATCTGAGAACTGGAGATGACTCTTGTATCTCTTTCTGATACAATTTTTTTCAGTTTTTTAAACAAATATCAAACAGTTCATTTAATTTAAAATTCAAACAAAAGTGCTGGAAACACTGAGCAATTCAGACAGTCTGTCAAAAGAGAAATTGAGTTTATTTTTCAGGTTGAAGATGCTTTGGCAGAATCATGAAGGAGAAATAAAGCTTAATGTTTTTTTTAATCTTCAATCCAAAACATTAATTCTATTTATCTTCCCATTGCTGCATCCTGACCTACGGAGCAATACCAGAATTTTTCTTTTTATTAAAGGAGAAAACGATGGCCATTTAATCTTTTTGTCACAAGATACAATAACAGTTGTGCCTAATCAAAAAATCACTGCATTACTTCCTCAAAAGCTCCAGGTAGGAGTTGAAGAAATCATGAAGAAATTAGATCTACTGTCTCTTGGGCCTCACAAGTACACTATACTTGCTGCCACTTCTCAAGTTGCTTGCATAACCAATCCCACAGTTATTTTCAAAGAAATCTAAATTGCATTTGGATTAATACCACTTTTCTTATTGCCCTTGTCAGTCTATTCCATAATCACGAGCCCCATGAATATAGTTCCAATAATGATTTTTATGTTTATTTTCTTCAATCACAGGCCGTTGTCCTCTGATTCAATTACTTTGGATAGCTCAATATAGTCCATATAATTCATTCCCTTTAAAATCCTAACCAGGCTTTCAATATTCTCTTTATCAAGAGAACACTGCTAATTTACATAACACCTTGTAATTCAATTCAACCCAAATATTTTAGCTTTAGTCTATATTCTTTGCAAAGCCGCAAGACTCTTTTTTATATTCTGATTAAATATGTACTCTGTATTCAAAGTGGGCTTTCACTGATTTATAAAGTAACAAGATTACCTCACAGTAAGTGGTAAAGGTGGGTACAGTTATGTTGTCAGTCATAATTAAAAGGTAGTCGCATAATTATATGGATAGGAAAGATGAACATAAGCTAACTGCAGGCAAATAGA
This sequence comes from Hemitrygon akajei, assembly GCF_048418815.1. NCBI lineage: Eukaryota > Metazoa > Chordata > Chondrichthyes > Myliobatiformes > Dasyatidae > Hemitrygon > Hemitrygon akajei. The sequence continues at coordinate 108,335,392 of NC_133124.1, read as the reverse complement.
ACTAACTCAGGGAGACAAGTTGGGTCAAAAGACCTGTTGCCATATTGTTTAGCTCTATGATTATGCATACTCTAGCTTGTCTTAATTAACACACTCCAACTCTTAGCTTCATTTACTCACTGCTCCCATGTTTATTTCCATTCATTATCCCATCTGAACTTCTGAATTTCTTTCATTTTCATCCCTTTGGCCAATGCCTTTCAGTTTTTCCAAAAATTAGCTGAAATGTGGACTCATCTGACCACAGCACACGGTTCCACAGTCTTTTGGTCCATCTGAGATGAGCTCGGGCCCAGAGAACTCGCCGGCATTTCTGCATAGAGTTGATGTATGGCTTCCTCCTTGCGTAATACAGTTTCAAGTTGCATTTCTGGATGCAGCGACGGACTGTGTTAAGTGACAATAGTTTTCTGAAGTACTCCCGAGCCCAGGTGGCTATAATTGTCACAGTAGCATGACGGTTTCTTAGGCAGTGCTGCCTGAGGGCTCGAAGATCACGCGCATTCAACAGTGGTTTCCGACCTTGCCCTTTACGCACTGAGATGTCTCTGAATTCTCTGAATCTTTTCACAATATTATGTACTGTAGATATTGAAAGACCTAAATTCTCTGCAATCTTGCGTTGGGAAATGTTCCTTTTGAACTGACTAACAATTCTCTCATGAATTTTGGCACAAAGGGGTGAGCCATGACCCATCCTTGCTTGCAAAGACTGAGCCTTTGATGTATGCCACTTTTATACCCAGTCATGATACCTCACCTGCTACCAATTAGCCTGCTTAATGTGGAGTCTTCCAAACCGGTGTTACTTGAATATCCTGTGCACTTTTCGATCTTATTTTAACTCTGTCCCAACTTTTGTTGAGTGTGTTGCAGCCATCAAATTCTAAATTTGTGTATATTTACAAAATACAATTAAGTTGATCAGTAAAACTATTGAAAATCTTTTCTTTGTACTTTTGTCAGTTAAATAAGGGTTCATGTGAATTAACATATCACAGATTTTTGTTTTTATTGCATTTTGGAAAATATCCCAACTTTTCTGGAAATGGGGTTTGTATTTTACACAGAAAGATGGTCACAAATAGGCTTCTCAAGTACAACTACCAGTCACTTCTTTCCATGAATGGGTACAAGGCAAAGCTGGCAAGTTGTCTTTAACATTAAGCAGATCACCATTTTTAATTAAAACTTTAGAGAGACTATCTGAAGTTGAAAAGCAGGACAATTGCAGTATTTTATAAAATAACTATTTTTTGCCCCGGTCTTCAGAACTGTTCATATCAAAGTAAACAGACTTCACTCTGTTCATCAGAACTAATATTATCACTTTAATCAAGTATTGCTTTTATAATATTGCATATAAAATAGATGCAGCTCAGGACTAGGCAAATGCAACTTGCATTTTGCTGGAACAATGAGCTTGTGACAGATACCAGCCAGTGAGCTGAGCTCATACTCTACATTTATAAATATCCCTCCTAGATTTCAGCACTTTGTACCAAAAGGAGCTTTATTTAGAAGTACTTTCATGGGGAGCTTATTTTTCCAAGTCAATGCTGCACATAGTCCATCTCTGTTACTTCTCTGAAGTTTACCAATCCTATCCCGCCGTAGAAGTAGAACACCACAGATGGTAGGATTCTGAAAGACACGTGTTCAAAAACATCCAGAAGGTCAGGCAATATATGTGGAGAAGAGAAAGAAGCACAGGGAGAGAAACAACCAAAGTTTCAAGTTAAGAGTTGATGTTTCGGGCTGAGACCCTTCATCAGGACTGGAAATGGGGAAGAGAACGATATAAAGTGAGGGGGGGGGGGGGAAAGGAGTACAAGCTGAAAGATGAAAGGTGAAGCCATGTGGGGGGCAGGTAGGAGGGAGTGGAGTGTGGGACTGAAGTGAGAATCTGGGAGGTGAGGTGGGAGGCCTGAAGAAGTACGAATCCAATCAACAAGGAGAGTGGACCATGGGGAAAAAGGGAAGAGCACCAGAGGGAGGTGATAGGCAGGGAAGAGAAGAGGTAAAAGAGGAGCTAGAATGGGGAATGAAAAAGGAGAGAATGGGAGAATAGAGAAATTACCGGAAGTTGGAGAAATCAATATTCATGCCGTCAGGTTGGAGTTATCAAGATCAAGTTATCAAGGTGTTGCTCTTCCAATCTGTGTGGCCTTATCACGGCTGTGGAGGAGGCTATGGACTGACATGTCGGAATGGAAATGGGAAGTAGAATTGAAATGGATGGTTACTGGGAGATCCCACTTTTTCTGGCAAATAGAATGTAGATGCTTGGTGAGGTGGTCTCCCAATCTATGTCTGATCTCACCGATATACACGAGGCCACACCAGGGGCACCAGATACAGTAGATGACCCCAACAGACTTCCAGGTTGTCTCACAATCCCTGTGGAAAGAGGGGCAGAAGGGAAAGATGTGCTTGGCGGTGGGATCCTGTTGGTGATGACGGAAGTTACAAAGAATAAGTAAGTGCTGGACACGGAGGCTGCTTCTTGCACACATGCCGAGCTTGTTGACTTTATCAACTTTGCCTCCAACTTCCACCCTGCCCTCAAATTTACCTGATCCATTTCTGACACCTCCCTCCTCTTTCTCAATCTCTCAGTCTCTATCTCTGGAGACAGTCTATCTACTGATACCTTTTATAAACCTACTGACTCTCACAACTCCCTGGACTATACCTGTTCCCACCACATCATTTGTAAAAATGACATCCCCTTCTCTCAATTCCTCTCCCTCCACCACATCCGCTCTTAGCATGAAGTTTTTCCATTCCAGAACTAATGAGATGCCCTCCTTCTTCAAAGAGGGACTTTCCCTCCTCCACCATCAAAGCTGCCTTCACCTGCACCTCTTCCATTTCGTGCACATCTGCTCTCACCCCATCCACCTGCCAAGGATAGGGTACCTCTTGTTCTCAACTACCTGTGTCTAGCGCACAATTCCCTATAATTTCTGCCATCTCCAGTGGGATCCCACCACCAAGCACATCTTTCCCTCTCACTGTCCCCCCCCCCCCCACTTTCGCTTTCCATTCCCTATGCAACTTCCTTGTTCATTTGTCCCTCCCCGCTGATCTCCCTCCTGGGACTTATCTTTACAAGTGGAATGTGCCACATTTGCCCCTTCACCTCCTCCCTCGCTAACATTCAGGACCCCAAACAGTCCTTCCAAGTGAGGCAACACTTTACCTCTGAATCTGTTGGGGTTATTTACTATATCCAGTGCTCCCGGTGTGGCCTCCCATATACTGATGAGATCCGACATAGATTGAGAGACCACTTTACCAAGCACCTACGCTCCATTCACTAGAAAAAATGGGGTCTCCCGGTGGCTGCCCATTTTAATTCTATTTCCCATTCCCATTCCAACATGCCAGTCCATGGCCTCCACTACTGATGCAATGAGGCCATGCTCAGGTTGGAGGAGCAACACCTTATATTCCGTCTGGGTAGCCGCCAACCTGATGTGGTGAACATCAATTTCTCACGTTTCTGGTAATTGAACACCCCACCTTCACCATTCCCATTTCCTTCTCTCACCTCATCTCCTTACCTGCCCATCACCTCCCTCTGGAGCTCCTCCCCCTTCCCTTTCTTCCATGGCCTTCTGTTCTCCCCCATCAGATTCCCCTTCTCCAGCCCTTTAATCTCTTTTACCAATCGACTTCCTAGCTCTTTACTTCACCCCTTCCCCTCCCAGTTTCACCTATCACCCACTACCTTGTACTTCTTCCTACCCTCCCCCCACTCCCTTCCTTTGACTTATCTCTTCTTTCCAGTCCTGATAAATGGTCTTGTCCCAAAACGTCGACTGTTCACTCTTTTCTATAGATGTTGCTTGCCCTGCTGAGTTTCTCCAGCACTTTGTGTGTTACTTCTAAATATATTTATTTGAAATTACTCTTACTGTAATCTACATCATATAATTTTCGTTTAAGTAATGTACTTTTAAATCAACTTAATGATCTACAGATTTCACAATCTTCTAAAGGACTCAGCAGATCAAGCAGGAATGGCACCTTTAAGCAGATGAAGGTTCATCACACCATGGCCAGAAACAAGGCAGGAAGGGGGAATTCCACCCCAGGCTGAAGCACAGAGGGATGAAGACCTCTCTACTCAGCATCTTGTTAGCAATTGTGTAGTCACTGGAGAACAAAATTTAGGGCCTGAGGGGAAGATTGCTGATTCAGAGAGAAATAAGGGATTGCTGTGTGCTATGTCTCAACGAGACATGGCTTTCTCTGGAACGCCAGACACAGTGATCAAACTGAAAGACTTCTTAATTTTCCATAAGGACCGAACTGCTGATTTGGAAAAGGCAAAAGGTGGAGGTGTGTGTTTCTTGATAAACTCTTCGTGGTGCTTCAGCGGAGGTTTTATCAAACTTCTGTTTCCCCGACCTGGAACCCCTGACGATCAAATGCTGCCCATTCCATTTACCAAGGGAGTTCTCCTCCATAATTCTGACCACAGTTTACATACCATCAACAGCCAACTACAATCAGATGGGCTGGTCATGTTGTCAGGATGCCTGACAGTCCACTACCAAAACAGCTCCTGTATGGAGAGCTGAGCCAGGGCAAGCGCTCAGTTGGAGGGCAGAAGAAACGTTTCAAAGACTGCCTCAAAGTGTCCCTCAAAGACCTCAACATCAATCCCAGTAGCTGGGAATCGCTTGCTCTGGACCGCCCAACCTGGTGGAGCAGGACCACTAAAGGAGCGTATGCAGCAGAAATCAGACGCACCGCAGAGGCTCAGAGGAAACGTGCCGCGCGCAAGGCTCGAGCTACCTCCACTTCCACTGCAGCACCTACCCTCATGTGTCCAACATGTGGGCGAGCTTTCAGGGCCCAGATTGACCTCACCAGTCACAAACCCTCCACCTGACAGAAGTCGTGGTCGTCTTCGACTCCGAAGGACGAACAACAACAACAACAACAACAACAACAACAATCAAGCACTTGAGATACTGCATGATGACAACAAGAAACAATACATCCAGATGCATTTCAAATCATAGTGGGGAACTTTGACCAGGACTTGAAGAAAACCCTGCCCAATTACCATTAGCACATTGTCAGTAGCACCGGAGGTCCCAATACACTAGACCACTGTTATACTAAGATAAGGGATGGCTACCATTTCATGCCCAGACCACATTTTGTTAATTGAATCTCTTGGTTGCCCTTCTACCTGCATACAGGCAGAGGCTAAAGAGCAAAGCTCCAGAGATTAGGACAACATAGAGGAGGTTGTGGGAGGTAGAGGATCGCTGCAGGATTGCTTCAAGTCATTGGACAAGGTCACGTTCAAGGACTCATCTGTGGATCTGAATGAATACAACATGGTTGTCACAACTTTATTAAAACAGCTATAGATGAGTGTGTCCCCACAAAGTCATTCAAGGTCTTCCCCAATTAGAATCCCTGGATGAACAATGAGATCCACAATCTTCTGAGGGCCAGATCAGAGGCATTCTAAGTCTAGTGATCAAGAGAATAGCAAGAGGTCCAGTACGATCTTTGGAAAGTCATCTCATGGACAAAGTGGCAATTCTGGACTAAAGTTGAATCAATGAAGGATGCTTGATAGTTGTGGTAGGGCTTGAATACCATCATCTCTTATAAAGTTAAATCACACAACATAGGAAATAACAGGGCTTGACTTCCAGAAGGGCTCAATGCCCTCTATACGCGCTTGGAGGAACCATCACAAACTCCTGCAGCCCCAGATGATCCTGTGATTTCAGTCTCTGAGGCCAACGTGCAAACAGCCTTCAGGAGGGTGAACTCACAAAAAGCATCTGGCCAAGTACTAAAGGCCTGTGTAAATCAACTGTCAGAAGTGCTCTCTGAGATATTTAACCTCTCGCTTTGACATTTTGAGGTACCCACTTGCTTCAAGCAGGCTTCAATTATACCAGTGCCTAAGAAGAATGTGGCGACCTGCCTTAATGACTATCGCCCAGTAGCATTTACATCCACAGTGATAAAGTGTTTTCAGAGACAGGCAATGAAACATATCAGCTCCTGTAGAGAGGCAAATTGGAATCACTCCAATTTGACTACTGCTGTCCAGGTGTCCCATGGTTGAGTGAACATGGCTCTTCATTCAATCATGGAACACCTGGACAGCAACATACAAACATCAGGATGCACTTCAACATCAATAAGCTCCAGGACCTTGGCCTCAATACCCCCTCGTGCAATTGGATCTTCAACTTCTTCTCTTGCAGACCCCAGTCAGTTCAGATTGGCAACATCTCCTCCACAATCACCATCAGCACACATACACCACAAGGCTATGCTTAGCCCCCTGCTGTATTTGCTCTACACTTATGATTGTATGGCTACGCACAGCTTCAAAGCCATATTCAAGTTTGCTGATGATACCATTGTCGTAGGCTGAGTCAAAGGTGGCAACAAATCAGCATATAGGAGAAAAACTGGTGCATAACAACAACCTTTTACTCTATGCCAGCAAGATCAAGGAGATGATTACTGACTTCAGGAGAAGGAAACCATGTCCATGAACCAGTCCGCATCGGAGAATCAGAGGTGGAAAGGGTCACCAGCTTTAAATTCCTGTGTATTATTATTTCAGAGGATCTGTCCTGGGTCCAGCACACAAGTACAATTAGGAAGAAAGCATAGCAGCAACTCTGCTTCCTTAGAAGTTTGAGAAGATTTGGCATGATTCTAAAACTTTGACTAACTTCTATAGATGTGTAGTGGAGAGTATATTGTCTGGTTGAATCACAGTCTGGTATGGAAACAACATTGCCTTTGAATGGAGAATCTTACAAAAAGTAGGGTGTGCAGCCCAGTCTATCATGGATAAAGCCCTCCCCACCATTGAGCACATCCACACAGAGCAGTGTCGCAGGAAAGCAGCATCTGCCAGAACCTTGGCCACGCTCTCTCTTCATTGCTGCCATCAGGGAAGTGGTACAGGAGCCTTAGGACTCACACCACCAGGTTCAGTAACTGCTATTATTACCCCTCAACCATACGGCTTACTTATTATTATTCTTGATTTCTTTTTGTATACGCACAGTTTGTTGCCTGTTGCACAGTGGCTGAATGCCCAAGTTCGTGTGATCTTTCATTGATTCAGTTATGGTTATTATTCTATGGAATTATTCAATATGCCCGCAAGAAAATGAACCCCAGGGTTGTTTATGGTGACATAGATTTACTTTGAACTTTGATGTAGATGGAAACACATGCATGGATGCTGCGAACAATTTATTGTACCAGAAAATAAAATCAAACTCTACATTGCACCAACAAAAAGCAGATATTTAATGAGTACGTTATGAAGGATGTGGACGAATATACTTTGAGGTTCCAATCTGTGCCGCATACCAAATAGTCTCTGACCTCAGACGTTGACAGATTTCTATTTGCACAGATGCTGCTTGACTGACTGAGTTCTTTTTACATTTGTTTTTGTCCCACTTTACTTCTGCCTTGCCATTCCCAACACCATCTGCCCCTCAGTTGAGCTGCTAATAGACCTTATGAATCACCATCTTTTCAAAGGAAGCATGCAACATAATCTGCAGCAAGTTGCAGATTTACTAAACAAACACTACTTCAAAACTACTCCAGATTTTCTCCAGTATCATCAGGAGAACTATTTTTATTAAGCTTAAACCTAAATCTTAACTGGCCATCTTTATTCTGAAAAACACCCCTATGACAAAGGACAAATTCACTGGCCTGTAAATGAACCTGTATTCATTTGCTTCAGAAGATCAATGAGAAACCAGGCAACAGCATCACAACTATAATTTCTCTTATATAAAACAAATGAATCAAACAAAACGTATTGTAGGCAACTCAGAAATATACACGAGAAACATAATGAAATCCCTACAACAAAATAACACTCCAGTAAAAATTGCAAGCTATTGTCTGTGTTTTGCAACAGAAGGGTGAAGATGACCTACTTTTTGCATAAAAATAGGGTCTGACAGCTTGCAAATGAGAAGTCTTTATTCCCATTTGTGCACATTATCATCCAAAGCATAGCAACAGCAAATAGTTTTCTCTATAAGTAATATATGACCCCCGCTGCTCTCTCAGCTGCATGGAAACATCCCACAGGACTAAGCCAATGTCAAATCCAATTGACTACTTCATCCTGAATGCCAAAAGATTTGGTCTTCTGGAACAGCCTCCCATACAGGACTTTATCAAAGACCTTGCTAAAGTCCACGTGGATAACATCCATCACCATTACTTCAACATTTTGGTAACCTCCTTGAAAAACTCTTAAGACTGGTTACACATGACCTGTCATGCACATTGACTATCCTTTATCAGGCCCTGTTTATCCAAATACATAACTAAACAAACTTTGTTGTTTGCCCTATCCCTTAGAATGCCTTCCAATAATTTACCCACTACTGACATCAGACTCATTGCCCTATAAGACAAGAAAATCTGCAAATACTGAAAATCCAAGCCACACACACAAAATGCTGGAGGAACAGCAAGCCAAGCTTCTCGTATCTGTGCTACTACTACACTGTGAAGTCTCTTCCAGGGATGTCTATCCTGAAGAAGTTCAAATCTTCCCTTCAATGGGAGTTCAGTGAAACCCTCTTTCACTGTGATCTCTGCTGCCCCCCCAACTCTTTGATCACGTGCTCAAAAAAAAAACAGCACAACAGCAGCAACAGGACAGGGCAGTTCCAACTCAGAATGGATTTCAGCACATTCACAGGGCCTCTCCTACTCTGCCTCGGTGGCTCCTCCTCTGGGAGATTGCAAAAGGCAACTTTGCAGCTTTAGGCCTTGCCACAACCAAGGTAATGCAGCTCCCCCACCATCAAACTTGCCTATGAATCAATCTTGTAGTGTTCTATGTTACAAAACTCCAACAGGGTCTTTCTTGCAATCACAATAAAAAGGTCCAAGATAATCACATGCACTTTTTATTTGAACTGCACACCGTCCAAAGGTTCACAAGTCCAGGTGACAATGCAACAATACTATACTAAGTCCAGCTCCATCACTATCAAGCAACTCACTGAAAGGCTAGTCCTGTAGTACTTGATTCAAATACAGACAGTCACGGCCAATATCCAGGTCTACTTTGACAAGTAACATATGTGTCAAATAAGTGCTAGACAATGATGATATCCAACAAGAAAAAATTCCTGCTATCACCCGCCAACATTCTGTGTCAATACTTTCAAAGAATGCCTCTACTATCTATTTATTGACCAGTAACTGATTTAGAGACATATTTAAGTATTTTCTGCCAAATCAACATTATATATTGATCAGAGTTTTCAGACTGCTCTTGCAGCCACATTATATATAGTACAGGTTAAATACACTTCATCCGAAATTCCAAAACCTCCAAAATCCAAAATTTTTTTGAACATTGACATGACTTCACAAATAGAAAATTCGACAATGCACATCTCTGCGCACCACAAACATTTGAGAAATGACCTCATATACGCAATGAACAGAAGTTAATGAAAAATAGAAAAACACTGATTAAAGCAAAAAATGAAGATCGATCATGTATTGAAAGAGTGGATTCATCACCAGAGTGAACATGTGATGCTTAACAGTATGCTGACCATGAAACAAGCAAAGATGTATCATGATGAACTGAAAATTAAAAGTTTCATGCACAAAATTATTAAAAATATTATACAAAACTACCCTCCCCTCTCATAGTTGCTGTGGAATAGCCAGCTGTTTTAAATTGATGAAGGATATGAAGCCAATTGTAGCGCTAGAACCCATTAATAGACGAGGTTGGGGATGGTCATTCAGCTCCGACAGTCTGTGGAGGACACAGCTCCATCATGTCAGACTGTGCTCCAACTGTGTACAGTTCACTCTGTGAGCTTCACAACAGCTTAATATAAACTGTATATGTAATGTAAATGGGTTAGTCTTGGGTCCCATCACCAAGTCACCTCATTATATAGATGCAAATATTCAAAAATCTGGAAAAACATCTAAAATCAGGAACACTCCAGCCCCGAGCATTTCAGACAAGGAATGCTCAATCTGCATATCATTGTACTGACAATTTGGCACAAAACACTTAAATACATTATTTAACACTAGCTGCAAAACATCTATTCAGAGTTAAGAAAATTAAACTAAACATTGAGGAAAACACTTGCATTTATGCTATGTGCCTCAAATTTTGAAAAATCGCACAAAACCCAGGAATCTATGAACACAGTTGGATCAAAAAAAATTCCTTCAGTCTATTCAAATACATCCTGGCTGTATCTAAACTCGATCTACTGACTTGATACACTCTTGTTCTTAATACATTTATTAACTGTGCAGTATGCTTCACCGCTTGCTTAACTCATCTCCAATGGAGAGGATCTCTTAAGTCTTTTCAAAATTTTAGTTATTCATCAATTAAATGATCTTGATATATCCTTTGCTTTCCCTCAAATTGGATGATTTCACATATTCCTGCACTGAAATCTATTTGCTCACTTTGTTTACTTGAGTTGCACTACTAATTAGGGAGAAAGTCACAGGTTCACATAATAGAGAACATCTTAAGACAGCTCGTCCAGTAAGGCTATATAGATAGAGTTCAGAAATAAGAGTGGAGCAATCACTATGATGGAATTACTGTATAGTATTCAGACCTCTCAATAGCCAGTGGGACTTAGAGGAACAGATATGCAGGCATATCAAATATCAAAAATGTAAAAACAAAGCTACAGGGTAATTGTAGTGGGTGATGTAACTTCACATGATAGACTGGGACTTCTTTAGTGGCAAGAGCTTATATGGGTAGCATTTGTTAGGTGTATCCAGGGAAGTTTCTTGAAACAATACATATGTAGTTCAACTAGGAAAGAACCCAATACTGGGAAATGAGCCAGGCCAGATAATCAAAGCTTCAGTGGAGGCAAATTTTGAGAGCAGTGATCACAATTCCATCAGTTTTAAGTTAGTTATGAATAGCTAGTTATGGAAAGGATATGGTTAATCTTTGGGTGAAAATTAATCACAGCAATATCAGGCAGCAATTGGGAAGAACAGATTAGAAGAGCTGCTTTAGGTTAAATCCATATATGACTTATGGAAGAACTTCAAAGGCCAGGTGATTAGAGTTCAGAAACATTACATTTCTTGTGAGGATGAAAGTAAGGACAGCAAGGTTCAGGAACCTTGGTTGACAAGGGATAATGTAAGTTTAATCAAAACAAAAAATAAACATGCATATATAAGATTTAAGATGCTGAAATAGGTCAAAGTATATCCAGAGAGCAGAAAAGAACCCAAATAAGGAAATAAAAGGACCAAAAAGGAACAATTAAATATCCTTGGCAAGAAAGATTAAAGAGAATCGCCAGTTGTAATACAGGCAATACAGTAAGAATGCAAGTAAGCACAGGTCAAATCAAAGACAAAGAAGGGAATCTGCCTCGACACCAGAGGATGAGGTGCTAAATGAGGTCTTTGCATGTTTCACGAAGGAGAAGGAATGGGATAATTCAGGATCTGAGATGGGTACATTGATAGCTTAGGACATGTTTATAATAAGGAGGCATTGGGTCTCTAAAAAAAAAATATTTAAGTGGATAAGTTACTAGAGCCCGATAGAATCTATTCCAGGAAACAGCAGGACATGAGGGAGGTGAATGTTTGCCCCTTAAAGAGATTGTTGTATCCTCTTTAGCTACAGACTGGGTGCTAGGAAAGTGGAGAATAGCCAATTTTGCTCTTTTGTTTAAGGTGGGGAGGGGCAACAAGTACATACCAAAAAGTTATAGGCTAATGATGCATACATTGGTGGTGGAAAAGCATGGACTTATTAGGGAAAGTCGGCCTGGGGGTGGTCTTGATTGATTTTTTTGAGATGACTGATAGCAGTAAGGCAGTGGATGGTGTCTATATGGTCTCTAGCAAAGCATTTAACAAGGGATCTCATGGTAGGATGGTCCAGAAGATTAAGTCGCATGGATTCAGAGAGACAAAATTGAAATAGTCATAGACGATAGAGGATAGTGATGAAGGTATGTTTCCCTGACTAGATGTCTGTGATCAGTGGTGTTCTGCAAAGATCAATGTTGGGACCACTGTTGTTTGTGAGATAGATATATGATGGATTCCAGTTAATTGTGACATATTGGGACAAGTACATTTTGGCCCAATTAAGTGGCTGCCCAATTGGTTGAAGTTTGATGGATATATTTTAAAGGGCAGAAAAATGTTTAACTGCATAACAAATTATGTATTTAAGTGAAATACAGAAGAAATCAGAACACTACCAACACTATTGCTAGTTGTCCGTCATAACCGACATTGACAGGAAATCTGTGCGGGAGAGTTTTAAAGCAGAAAAAGCCATTCCTTTGGGACAGTTCCACTCTCTTGACTTTGGAAGTCCGGGTCCAATGGGATAAGTGGACATCACAGCTGAGGTCTTCCCTGGTTGCAGTGGATGACCATGACTTCTGTGCCTCATCACATCCTTCACTCTCCACATAGCATTGTGGAACTAGCTTCCTGGCTGTTGGATCTCATGTAGATCTCTATCTGCCCAGTCTGCTGGAGCTGACTTTGCATGCCAGGACAGGTGTGTCCCCATCTCACCACGGTATGAGAGCCACTGGCTATAGGTCTTTTGTTGATTCTATTATGGTAATTATTCTATTATGGATTTATTGAGTATGCACACTAGAAAATGACTCTCACAGGTATATATGATGACATACATGTACTTTGATAATAAATTTAATTTAATTTAATTAGAACTTTGAACTTAATTTATTGAAAGTTAATGTCAATATAAGAAAGTTGTCTAACTTAGACAAAGAGGATTGCAATCATATTATTTCCTGATGTACCCTCTCCCAACACTGGGAAACAGTTCATAGTATATTTTTCAGGGATGACAATCATTTTTAATGACAAGCTTCTGAAACTATTCCTGCCATGGCCACCCCAACATAGATCCCAATATTAATTGAAATCTATTCATTGGACTTGTCTGCATTTGTCAACATGTTGTTTTGCTTAACTGAACTGAATGGTTGCAAGTATCTGAGCATCTCATCTGAAAATTTAGTACATGCAGAAATCCGAATACATTGTTAATTAAAACACCCAGTTCCTAAATTCAAGGCTTTACCAGCTCCGCATATATGCTATGGAGATGTAGGTCACAATATTAACACTAAATTTTCTACTGGAATTTATTGATCAGATGTGTATGGTGTTCAAAGTAAATTAATACATATGCTAACTTTAACTGCAGGGATGCATTTTTACCCTTTAGCAAAGTAACCCCAGCAGTAGGAGGGAAACAGACAACATGGTCATCTAACCATTTAATTAAAAGCCGAACGCTAGTTTCAAAGAAAACACTGTAATTCAAAACTTTTTAAGACAGCAAAGTGCATTAATTTAAAAGTGGTCTTGGCCTACTTTTGCAAAATAGAACAGGAATGAAACTGCAATAATAAGTCAATGTCACTCTTACCAAACTTTAATTCTCTTGTGCTTTTCATTTATCCAAGCCATCTAAAACGAAAATCATTTTTCTCCCAAAAAGATGCACAATACTGCAGAAGACTGCTCTTTAATTCAAAAGTGCCCAATACTTGTAGTTATGTTCTGCATTTAGTTCGTAATAACATCATTTATTTTACCTGAACAAAAAAAGCTATTCAGTTATTGCTTCACAAACAAGAGAAAATCTACAAATGCTGGAAATCATAGCAACACACACAAAATGCTGGAGCAGCCAGGCAGCACTTATGGTAAAAACAGTCAATGTCTCAGGCCAAGACCCTTTGGTAGAACTCATAAGCAAAGGTCCTGCCAAAGGGTCTTGGCCTGAAACATTGACTATACTTTTTTCCATAGATACTGTCTGGCCTGCTGAGTTCCTCCAGCATTTTGTGTGTGTTGCTACAATTATAGCTTACAACTCAAAATACAATAGCATAATCGATAAAAACAGTTCATTTCAGAATAAGAATGCTATTTTGTCCACTAAAAGAGGCTACCATTTGGCACATTATATTTATGCTTACTCCTACAATCAAAAAATAATTAGTGTTTTCAACCTATCGCCTAATGTTTTTCTTAGTTTCAAATATTTATCTAATATTTTCTTTAAAAAATGCAATAATCTTTGTTTCAACTGCAACACACAACAAAGCATTCCAGGATTCAAAGACCTATGCATAAAGAAAGCTCCTAACCTCTATTTATTACTCTTAGTAAGAATTTCAAATGCTATTCAAAGAAGGTGTGAGGTATAATAACTTTTCACCTCCGAGAATTATTATGCACAGGGGGTGGCTAGTTGGCCCTTGAAGTCAATGTTAGTCTGTTCATGAGGGGGAAAAAATAGTTTAAAAAGTTCAGAGAACTAAACTCACACTTCATTCAAGTAAAAGCAATCCCCATGTTATGGAGGGGTTGCATTCCTAGAAAAGTATCCATAACACAATCATTCACATTGTGAAACCCCATTTCCCAAAGAATCCTATGTTATAATTGGAGACGCACTGATAGCAGCTGCTGCTTCACAATCATGGGGGGGGGGGGGGGGGGGGGGCGGGGTGGAAGAAGAACTTAAAGAGATTGGCTTGTCAGTTTCAAAAGCAAGTCTCCTAAATAGCCAGCAGTTGCATTTGGAAACCCAAGTGAATGCAGACGTGGCAGCAGTTTGAGCTTTAGCTTCTGCGCTTTTCTCCAGTGTTAAACCTTTGTAAAGTATTAAGTTTTGCATCTAGTGAAATTCCTTTACGCTGTCATTTAGATTTACTGCTTGCATTTAATCTTGTCGGGTTTGTTTCATATATACTGAGGGTAAATAATATGGAAAACAATAAAAAAAAAACTGGCAGAGAGTAAAATGAACCTACTGTGCTAAATAAATGCCACTTATCTGTGCAAGGATCAAGAAACAAGAGTTGGGAAAAAAACAAAATTTGTCTCTTTTGCAATGTGTAACTTTTTCTCGATTTTTATTAAAATTTTCCCTATATACATTCAGTAAGAGGAGTTTTGATCTATTTCAGACAATAGTTTGAATTCTGCAGCTTTCAGATTCCAAATGACAATGAAATACAAAGATAATTTTTTTCACTAGCATTATTCTAAAAAAAATTTCTTAAAAAACCTTGCAATTTATCCACTGTTGGGTAAAGCAATTCCACTGCCTATCAGCAAATATCTTACTCCAAAGCTTCTCCTAGTGCATTTCTATTTCTAGTTTGAGAAATAGAGAAGGGTTATCAACGACAATCTACAAATTTTCCCTTGAAAAAGAATCTGACTTACATAATGAAGTTTATTTTCCAACACTATTAAAATTAATTATCAAAAGCAAAGTACCCCAGATGCTGGAATTCTGAACTAGTAACAAAATACTGAAATTACTTCAGCAGTTCTGGAAGACGCAATAGACAAAATAAAATTATTTCAAATTGATCTCTTTACAAAGATGTCTGCAATTTATTCTTGCAAGTAGTAACTTAATTTTTGAAATATCTTTCTTCCCATTCCTCATGTTATATTACACGAAAAGGAGATTACAAGAGAATAACTGCAGTCTAATAAAATGTTTGCATTCAAGCTTCGGGGACTTTTCCTGGTTTTACACTCAGGATAGACTCTTTTTTCTTCCTTTTTGTTTTTGTTTGTAGAGAATAGTAGGGATTTTTCATATAAAAAAATTCAAAAAGTTTTTTTTCTTTTTAAGAATTGTTAAGAGGAGAATTAATAAACTTTTTCCTTATTATACATTCTATATCAGATTAATACTATGCATGATTTTGATAATGTTTATTTCACCTTCTGTGTGTATTGTTATTGATATATATATTTCAGATAATTCTCCTCCTGCTTGTATATATGCTCTTTTAAAAATCAATTTAAAAATTGATAAAGAAAGAAAGTAAAGCTTCAGCTATCTATTTTAAAGAGTTTCA
Organism: Hemitrygon akajei; assembly: GCF_048418815.1. Classification (NCBI taxonomy): domain Eukaryota; kingdom Metazoa; phylum Chordata; class Chondrichthyes; order Myliobatiformes; family Dasyatidae; genus Hemitrygon; species Hemitrygon akajei. The sequence goes on along the minus strand of NC_133124.1, from coordinate 108,319,412 downwards.
ATGATGGAGATAATTTCATTAATTACAATGAAAACCAAATCAAGTACTGTCTCATCCCCCACTCTTGAAACTGTCACACTGTTCCCTTCACTCACAGTTCTGATGCAGAGTCTCAACCCAAAACAGCAACCACTTCTATCCTTGTCCTCCCCTCAAAGAAAAGCTGCTTGACCAGTAGACTGTAAGTTACACCAAATTCTAGCATCTGAAGTCACTTATGTCTCCAAATAGATCAGGAAATAATTTTAATCCAGTTTAAAAAAAATAGATTTTGTAGATATCTGCTTATTTTCCTGAAGACAGAGCTTGCCTGAAGAAAGACACAAAAGAAGAGGGCATTAAAGATGCTACCAATTGCAGTAGGTTTAAATCACGTAGGTCAGAATAAAAATGGCAGATTCTTTTTCTTAAAAGGCATTAGAAAATCAGTAGGGCTTCACAACAAATTAGCAGCTTTTATAATCATTCTTCTGGTGGCATCTACTGAATTCATTGTCACTAGCCAGGTGGAAGTGGAATCACAACCCACTCCTTTACAGGGAGCTATCAGTATCACAACTCATTGTCACAGAATAGAAGCATTACTGAACACTTCTAAGTTTAAATATGGCTTCTTTCAGGAACTGACTGTAGGTTTGTACAAAGGAAATTTATTTTAGCACAGCTCAGTGCCCACTGAGTACAGTATTTATAGTATGAACTTCAGTGAAGTAATTAAAACTGTGTAACTTTGATCCAAAATAATAATTAGTTCATTTATTTAAGAATAGGAAGGGCAGGTGATGAATTGCTGCTGTGATACAAGGGAGGTGATGGAAACTATTGTGAACTCATCTACAATGTCTGCAGCTCAAAGAACTTTGGCTCAGAGCTGAAGTCAGAGATTCAGATGCTGCTATGCATCAGGGAAGGTAATGTTATATGAACACGTTGCTCCAAGAGGAGCTTTTGGATTAAGTACTACAGAAACACAGTCATTAAAGAGGTGAAGTAAGTGGAAGCAGGGATGAAAAACCACTTTCAAGGAGGTAGTGCTGCAGAAATCACAGCCCTCATCAATGGTCTGAGAGATACAACATACATGCAGCTTGTGTGGACGTGAGCAAAGATTGCAGGGAAGATTAGCAAAAGAGCATAGTAATATGAAACAGAGGGCAGGAAAAGGAGTGGGACAGGCCAAAGACAGAGGTCAGTTCAAAATTTAAGCTCAATTAATTAAATGAAAAGTAATGTAGTAGAAATGCTAGTCAGCAATATTGGAGGATAAATATTACTCCCTGCAACCAGAAGCATGAATTCAACAAGCTTTTTTGCTTGCCCAATGCCTAGATTAAAGGGATCGCCTAAGCAAAAAAAAATGTTGTGGGAAGAGAGATCCAGTTGTCAATGTCTTTTGAAAATGAACAACACAGAAAGGAAAACTGACGAGGAGGTGCTGAAGGAGCACGAGTAGCTGTGGTCCAATTATAACATGCAGAACTCTCTTACTGATTACTGGTGCCTCTTGCAAATTGGCATTGGGTCAATAAGTTCTGAGAGTTGAATGTACAGCCCAAAGAAACAGGTTTCAATTCATGGGGCACTTGAACGTATATTGGGGAAAGTGAGTTGTTAAAGCAAATTGAAACCAATATATGCTGCACAAAAGGAGACTGGTTACCTGAAATTATCGAATTCAGTATAGTGTTCCAAGGGCTGCATTGTGCCCAGATACAAGGTGCTGTTCCTTCAGCATCCTTGAAATGATGAAGAATGTCAAAGATGGAGGACTGAGTGGAACAAAACAGAGAGGTCAGCTCAAGACCTAAAATCATGGAACTGTATATTTTTCACCTGGGCATCTTGCAATCCTTAGGGTACATCAGAGGTAGTCTCTAAGGTTATACAAATGCTCATTTCCTGAGAACTATTTGTAAGACAATTCCTCCATAAATCAGAACTTCCATTTGCTAAAGTAACCAATATCTAATTAGACTTGTTACTATTCTTCCATTTCATTGAATGATCACCATAATTCAACTAATGGAATATATACTGTATCCAGTCATTAATGAATGTCATGAAATATTTTATTATACCTTGAAAAATGCTTTAAAAAATATAAGAACATATTAGATTTTCATAAATCAGGTAACATAGAACCCTGGGAACCTCTGTACTGAATTTGATGGTTCCAGGTTACCCGTCTTATTTTCTGGATATTTTGGTTTCACTTAGTTCCTTCTCTCTTCTGTCACCTACTTCCGGTATTTAAATAAATAGTTTTTTTTTTAAATAGCCTATATTCCATCACATGTAATCTCTTTCTCCAGACTTCCTTCTTTCTGCACCATAAAATGTGCTTATTTCCTCAATTCTCCAGTTCTGATGAAAGTTGACATTGTAAGTTAGTGAGATATGTTTCTTCCTTCAAATGTTGTCCGACAGTAGAAGCAGAATGCACTGAACCCAAGGAGTTCATCATTTGCTGTTTCTTGATCCAAACAGGAAAATTATTTTTTTTTTAACTTATGCAAAGTTATTGGTGAGACTACTTCTAGAGTTCAGTATATAATATTGGTTTCTTATTTAAGAAAGCATAAAAAATTATTGAAAGTAGTTCAGAGATGGCTGACAAGAGGTTGGTCAGGTCAGGCTTCTATCTAATAAGAGTTTAGAACAGCAAGAGGGATACTGATTGGAACAAGATTCTGAGGCGTCTTGTATTCCCCTCCTGAAAGAACTAGAACCAAGAGTAATCTATTAATGCCCAAGACATCTTTACCCCTCTGAGGTTCATAACTCTTAAGAACTTTTTGTAGAAGCAACTGTCTTTTTAAGACTGGGCTAGAAGGATTGATAAGCCAAGGGGGTGAAATGTTATCAAGGGAATACAGATTTGAAGAGGATTGAATTTGAAAATGAGAAGGGGTTAGAAGGTAAACAGATTGGGGTCTGGGAAAAGACTGATGAAGGGGAGAAATTTCCAGCAGATGGAGAAATTGATATTCATGCTATTAAATTGGAGACTATCCAGATAGAATATGAACTGCTGCTCCTCCAATTTCAGTTTGGCCTCTTCATAGCAGTAGGGGTGGTCATGGACACATCAGAATGGGAATGAGAAAATGAATTAAAATGGGTGGTCACTAGGAGATCCTGCCTAATGCAGAGGACAGAGCAGAGGTGCTTATCAAAGATGTCCCCCGCTCTACATTGGGTCTAGCCAATGTACAAGATGCCACACTAGGAACATTAGATAGAATGATTAACCCAAGTTGACATGATACAAGAATTTCAGCATCTGCAGAAACTCGTTTATGTTTAGTAGTAGCTATATCATCTGTTTTTAGAAATCCTGATTAATGGAAAATTAACTTGATAATATTTTTATAAACGGGGACTTCTATGGGTAGTATGTTGCCTACCAGGTACCAGGATCAAGAATGTCTCAGATTTGGTCCACAGTATTCTTAAGGGGAAATGATACATATTGATACCAATGACATAGCTAGTTGAAAGGATGATGTCCTCAAAAGAGAATACAGGAAGCTAGGTAGGAAGTTGAAAAGCAGGACCTCAAAGGTGGTAATTTCTGGATTACTGTCTGTGCCACATGGAAGTAAGGGCAAAAATAAAATGATATGGTAGAAGAATTAGTTTAGGGGGCAGAGATTCAGACTTGTGGATAATTGGAATGTCTTCTGGGTAAGGTAGGACCTGTACAAAAGGTATGGGTTACACTGAATTGAGGGGGACCAATATTCCTGTGGGCAGGTTTGCTAGGTTTTTTAACTAGTTTGGCTGGGGGTTAGGAACCAGAGTGAGAAGTTAGAGGATGGACAGTTGGTATAAAGGTAGATGCAGCCTATAGAGAGACTGTGAGAAAGGATAGAAGTGGAAAGAGGATAATTGCAGTCAGTTGGATGGGTTAAAACGTGATTATTTTAAATCAGGAACAAGGGCCCAATGAGAGAGACATTGACGAATGAGAGTTCTGCATAGAACAGGCTGATATGCTAGAACAATGTTGACATTAAGAAAGAGGATGTACTGGAACTTTTGAAAACATTAGAATGGATCAGTGCCCAGAGTTGGACTGGATATACCCTAGGTTACTACAGAAAGCAAGGGAAGAGATTGCTGTGCCTTTGGCAAGGATCTTTGTTTCCTTACTGATCATTGGAGCAGTCCAAAAAGATTGGAGGTGGCAAATGTTAAAGATAATAGGGATAACTCTAGGAATTATAGACCACTGAGTTTATGTCAGTGGTGGGCAAACTATCTGAGAGGACTATCGGTCAGGATTTATAAGCATTTGGAAAAGCATAGTCTGATTAGGAATGGTCAATGTGGCTTTGTGAGGGTCAGGTCATGCTCACAAACCTGATTACATTCTTTGAGGAATTGGCCAAACATATCAATGAAGGCAGAGCAGTGGATGTGGTATATGTGTATTTTAGTAAAGCATTTGACAAGGTTCCCTGTGGTAAGCTCATTCAGAAATTCAGAAGTGATGGGATCCTGTGAAACTTGGCTGAGTGGATTCAGAATTGGCTTACGCTAAGACAGGACAATAACAGATGGAATATATTCTGCCTGCAGATCAATGACCAGAGGCGTTCTGCAGAGATCTGTTCTGGGACTCTGATCTTTGTGATTTTTATAAATGACTTGGATGAGACAGTGGAAGGGTATAAAGTTTGCAGGTGACACAGAAGTTGAAAGTGTTGTGGAGAGTATAAAAGGTTGCCATACACTACAACAGGACTTTAATAGGATGGGGAGCTGGTCTGAGAAGTGGCAGGTAAAGTACAATCAGAGGAGTGTGAAGCGAATCACCTTGGAAGGTTGAATTTGAAGGCAGAATACAGGGTTAATAACAGTTTGGAGAACAGAGAAATCTTGGGATTCACCTCCATAGATCTCTCAAAATTGAGAGTGGTTAAAAAGGTGTACGATGTGTTGGTCTTCATTCATCAGGGGAGTGAATTCAAGGGCCACAAGATAATGATGTGGGAAAATCAGGTTTGTGCCTCATCCGAAGGGAAGGAAGTTGTGGGCCAAAGGGCCTGTACTATACTGTATTGTTCTATGTGCTAAGCTCATGCATTCTATCATTTCACTTACACAATTCACATATTTTTGTATTACAAATGCATACAAATATTAAATCAACATCAAGGATATTAATTATTAATATTAATGAAAAACTTTGTTAAATTACTGACAGCCTTTTAGAATTATTGTTTTACCAGGTGAAACAAACTATCATTCACAATGTAAAAAAGTAGACAATAAAAGCGCAGATATTTTTCTGGGCAGATTTATCTAGCAATGAAAGCTCTCTGGAAAAGCAGAACAGCATAGTGGTTAGCACAACACTTTACAGCACAGGTGACCCTAGTTCAATTCCCACCATTGCCTGTAGGGAGTTTGCATGCTCTCCCCGTCACCATATAGATTTCTTCCAGATGCTCTAATTTCCTCTCAGAGTCCAAAGACATACAGTTTGGTAAGTTTAATGTTCATTGTAAATTGTCCCATGATTAGTCTAAGATTAAATCAGGGGATTGATAGGTGGCGTGGCTTGAAGGGCCCAAAGGATCTATTCCACACTGTATTTTAATAAAAATTTAAAAAAATACCAGTACATGAAGTCTCTATTTTCTTGAACATGACTATCATGTCATTGTACATCAGTCACTGAAGGTGGGCATGCAGGTACAGCAGGCGGTGAAAAAGGCAAATGGTATGTTGGCATTCATAGCAAAAGGATTTGAGTACAGGAGCAGGGAGGTTCTACTGCAGTTGTACAAGGCCTTGGTGAGACCGCACCTAGAATATTGTGTGCAGTTTTGGTCCCCTAATCTGAGGAAAGACATTCTTGCCATAGAGGGAGTACAGAGAAGGTTCACCAGATTGATTCCTGGGATGGCAGGACTTTCATATGAAGAAAGACTGGATCGACTAGGCTTATACTCACTGGAATTTAGAAGATTGAGGGGGGATTTTATTGAAACGTATAAAATTCTAAAGGGATTGAACAGGCTAGATGCAGGAAGATTATTTCCGATGTTGGGGAAGTCCAGAACGAGGGGTCACAATTTAAGGATAAAGGGGAAGCCTTTTAAGACCGAGATGAGGAAAAACTTCTTCACACAGGAGAGTGGTAAATCTGTGGAATTCTCTGCCACAGGAAACAGTTGAGGCCGGTTCATTGGCTATATTTAAGAGGAAGTTAGATATGGCCCTTGTGGCTAAAGGGATCAGGGGGTATGGAGAAAAAGCAGGTACAGGGTTCTGAGGTGGATGATCAGCCATGATCATACTGAATGGCAGTGCAGGCTCGATGGGCCGAATGGCCTACTCCTGCACCTATTTTCTATGTTCCTATCAATGATTGATTTGTTGTTGTCAGTCACCCAATAGACCAGCTTTACTTAATGTAATTCATTATTTAATTGACAAGGTTAAAATTACATCATTTTACATGTTAAAACTGTACTTTTAAGTTAACAGAGAACCAGAACGAGATTAACCTTTTCTTTACAGGTCAAATCAAATATAAATTGATAAAAATCTTAAACTGCATTTTTTCCTGAAATCTTAAAAAGTGGCATCCAACCATAGCTGATCTACATTTTGCATAAATTATATTCTACACCAGCACTAAAAAATAGATTTGAAAATTATTTAGATATCAAAAGCCCACATCATCTGAATGAAAATTATCAAATTAAATCACAGAGCAGAGTGTGTATTTTATACAACACACACACACAAAATGCTGGAGGAACTCAGAGGCAACATCCATGGAAAAAAGTAGTTCACATTTCGGGCTGAGACCCTTCAGCACGACTGGAGGAAAAAAAAGATGAGGAGATGATTAAAAGATGGGGGAGGGGAGAGAGAAACACAAGGTGATAGGTGAAATCTGAAGGGGAAGGAATGAAGCAAATAGCTGCAAGTTGATTGGTGAAAGAAATACAGGGCTGGGGAAGGGCAAGACTGATAGGCGAGGATAGAAGGCCATGGAAGAAAGAAAAAGAGCAAAGAAACTGATTGACATATCAGAATAGGAAAGGGAAATAAAATAGGTGGCCACTGGGAGATTCCGCTTCTTCTGGGGATGGAGCGTAGGTGAGCTGCAATATGTCAATCCATGGTCTCCTCACAATAATGCCACACTCAGATTGGAATAACAGCACCTTATATTCCATCAGGGTAATCTTCAACCTGATGGCAAGAACATCGATTTCTCGAACTTCTGGTAATGCCCTCCTCTCTCCCCCCCTCACCATTCCCCATCCCCTTTTCCCTCTCTCACCTTAACTCTTTGCCTGCCCATCGTCTCCTTCTGGTGTTCCTTCTCCCCTTCCTTCTTCCATGGCCTTCTATTCTAACCTATCAGACTCCCCCCTTCTCCAGCCTTGTACTTCTTTCACCAATCAACATCCCAGCTATTTAAGTCACCCCCCCCTCCCCGTTTCACTTATCTCCTTGTATTTCTCTCTCCCTTCCCCCACCTTTTAATCTGCTCATCTTGTTTTGCTCCAGTTCTGCTGAAGGGTCTCGCCCAAAACGTCAAATGTACTTTTTTTTCCCATAGATCCTGCCTAGCCTGCTGTGCTCCTCCGGCATTTTGTATGTGTTGCTTGAATTTCCAGCATCTGCAGATTTTCTCTTGTTTGTGAGTGCATTCTATAATCTTTGTTATAAGCTAACATACAGCAGAATCCTGAATACTCTGGGGAGAAGTCCCACAATACTGAATGTCAACATAAAACAATGCAGTTCATTTGCAGATTTCCTACTAATACACATTTATATAAACAAATGAATTTATCAAAAAATCATGAAGCTCAGAGGCTATATTTAGCAAATCCCCACTAATATTAGGAATTATCTTTATATTTAAATACACATTTAAAGATGTATCAGTACATATCATACGTCATAATCTTAGGTGATGATCTTAAAATTCAACCACCCAGTATACACCAGCGACAAACAAATCTGGCAAACAAGTCCTGTAACCACTGGTATTCCAACTCTACATAACATTCAAAATATTCCTTACAGACAACTTAAATCTGAAGACTGAAAATCTCTAATTTTTAAAACATACATTTTCATATATTCACTTGAAACAATATACTCATTTCAAATATTTTTAATCCTTAAACACTGTCGAAGGTTGAGGGGAAAACATGGACAGCCATTCCAGGTTCTCGGCACACGAACAGTTAAGCAAGCTCAATGATAGCAGAGAAGCTTCGGCGTAGTATACACAGTACTCAGTGGGGAAACATGACAGACAGTGAGAAAATTGCATTCCAAAAATAGCAACTGCAGTGCAATGACAACCTGAAAACTTCCATTATCAAAAATCCGCACAGAAAAATTTAATGCTGCTTGCCTAAATTCTTTAACTCTGGAGCTGCTGCATTGCTTTTCAGTCTCAAAATATCAGTTCTTTGGTAGTTTCTCTTTGGCTCTCTTTAGGAAAACATAAATAGAAAATACACAAACCATGTCAAGGAATCAGAGCTGGAACTGGATGAACTCCGGATCATTTGGGAGGCGGAACAGTTGATAGACAGACAGGATTACCAAGGTGCAGGATACACAACTGGATGACTGTCAGAAGGGGAAAAGAAGATAGGCAGCCAATGCAGAGCACCCTGAGACAGTTCCCCTCAACAATAGGTACACATACCACTCTGGAAACTGTTTGGAGGGGGGGGCGAGGGGGAGAGTGGAGGAAAGCCACAGCAGTCAAGTCTGGCTGTATGGCTCAGAAGGGAAGTGGGGGAGAAGAGGCAAGCTGTAGTGACAGGGGATTCGTTGGTTAGGGGAAGAGAAAGGAAGTTCCGTGGACCAGAATGAGATTCCTGAATGCTTTAGTGCCAGGGTCAGTGACATACTGGATTGAGTCCACAGCATTCTTAAGTGGGAGGGTAAGCAGCCACAGCTCTTGGTCGATGTCAGTCCCAATGACATAAGTAGGATGGATGATGAGGTCCTGCAAAGAGAGTTCAGGGAGTTAGGTGCTAAATTAAAAGACAGGACCTCCAAGATTGTGATCTCATGATTGCTACCCATGTCACATGCTAGTGAAGACAGAATACAGTAGCTAAGGAGATGGTGCAAAAGCGATGGCTTCAGATTTTTGGATCATTGGGCTCTCTTCCAGGGAAGATGGGATCTATACAGAAGGGACAATTTGCATCTGAACTGGAGAGGTACTAATACCATAGTGAGAAAGTTTGCTTGTGTTGCATGGGGGGTGGGGGTTTAAAACTAGAGTTGCAAGGGGATGGGAAGTAGAATGTCAGAACAGACAGTCGAGTGGGTGTGGAGAAAGATGTTGTAAAGCCTACATACAAAGTCAGGAATCAAAAAGTCGAGCATGGTGGGACTAATGTTCTGAGTTACAAATATTTCAATGCAAGGAGTATTGTAGGAAAGGTGGATCAGCTTAGGGCGTGGATCAGCATGTGGAATTTTCACTTTGCAGCCATGAGCAAGACTTAGTTGCAGGAGGGGCAGGACTGGCAGTTCAATGTTTCAGGATTCCATTGCTTAAGACATGATAAAAACAGGAGGGATTAAAGTCACAAGAATGCTCAGTCAGGATAGACTACAGAGCTCATCTAGTGAGGCTTTATGGGAAAAACTGAGGAATAGGAAAGATATGATCATGTTAATGGGATATTATAGACCACCCAACAGTCCACAGGATTGAGAGAGCAAATCCACAGCGAGATTGCAGACTGTTGCAAGAAACACAAGGTTTAGTAGGTGCTTTTAACTTTCCACATATTGACTGGGGTTCCTATACTGTAAAAAGACTGGATAGGATAGAGTTTGTCAAATGTGTTCAGGAAAGTTTCTTTTGTCAGTACATAGACGTATAACTAGAGAGAGTGCATTACAATTAGGGAATGAGACAGGACAGGTGAATGAAGTTTTTATAGGGGAGGACATTACATCTAGTATTCATAATGCCATTAGTTTCAAGGTAATTGTGGAAGAGGATAACGTCTGGTCCTCAGGTTGAGATTCTAAATTGGAGAAAAGCCAATTTTCTCCAGAAAGATCAGAAAGGATCTGGTAAGTGTGGATTGGAGCAGGTTGTTTTCTGATAAAATGTACTTAGTAAGTGGGAGGCCCTTAAAAGTGAAATTTTGAGAGTACAGAGTTTGTATGTTCCTGTCAGAATAAAAGGCAAGATATCAGGTTTAGGAAACCCTAGATTTTAGAAATTGAGGGAGTGGTTAAGAAAAAGGAAGAGGAGCATAGCAAGTATAGGCAGGCAGGAACAAATGAGATACTTGGAGTATAGGAAAGGCAAGAGAACACTTAAGGAAAACAGGAGGGCTAAAAGACATGAGGTTGCTCTAGCTAATAGACAAGGTAAAGAAGAATCCTAAAGACTTCTAGCAGTGTATTCAGAGCAAAAGGATAATAAGTGACAAAATTAGAAGGTCAGAGTGGTAATCTATGCGGAGCTGTAAGAGGGAGATCTTAAATGGATTTTTTGCATCTGTATTTACTCAGATGGACACGGAGTTCACAGAAGTGAGGCAATGCAGCAACGAGGTCATGGACCCAATACAGATTAGAGAGGAGGAGGTGCTTGCTGTCTTGAGGCAAATTAGGGAGGGAAAAAATCACCAGGACCTGACAAAGTGTTCCCTCAGACCTAATAGAAGGCCAGTGCAGAAATTGCAGTGGACCTAGCAAATACTTCAAACATCCTCAGCCATGGGCGAGGGGCCAGAGGACTGAAGGACAGCTAATGTTGTTCCACTGTTTAAGAAAAGCTGCAAGAATAAGCCAGGTAATGATAGGTTAGTGAGTCTGACATCAGCAGTGGGAAAGATATAGGAGGGTATTCTAAGGGACTGGATATACAAGTACTTACCGTAGATTGGCAGGGACTGATTAGGGAAAGTCAATATGGCTTTGTGGGAGAAGCCAGTGACCGTAGATGGATGTTTCTCTGATTGGAAGCCTGTGATAGTGGTACATAGCCAGGAATCTGCATGGGTCCATTTTTGATCTAGGTGATAATGTGGTAAACTGGATAAGAAAATTTGCAGATGACACCAACATTGGCAGTGTGTGGACAGCGAAGAAGACTATCAAATCTTGCAGCATGATCTGGATCAGCTGGAAAAATGGCAGACGGAATTTAATGCAGAGAATTGTGACATGTTGCACTTTGGGAAGACCAATCAGGTAGGGCACTGAGGAGTGCAGTTGATGTGGAAATACAGATCATAATTCCTCGAAAGTAGTGTCATGGGTAAAACCGATTGTAAAGAAAGCCCCTTCAAATATGTGATTGGACGACTACATTGCAAAGTTTCTTCTAAGGATGCCTACCCTGAAGAGGTTTAAATCTTCCCTTCGACAGGAGATCAGTGAAGCCCTCTCTCACTGCTTCCCGTGATCTCTGTTGCCCTCCGGACCTGATGAAGGATCTCAGACTGAAATGTCAACTGTTTACTCTTTTCCATAGATGCTGCCTGGCATGCCAAGTTGCTCCAGCATTTTGCGTGTTGCCCTTCAAATATTTAATCAATTGTCTTTTGAATGCTTCTGTTATGTAACATTTTCCACCAAAGTGCAATCCTAATTATAATTACTTTCATCTTGTCACCATTGTTTCTTTCGCCAATAAAACCAATGATTTTGGCTAAAGGCTTGAAGATATTTATCTTGTCTTAAAAAAAATCATTAGGGCTAATTACTCAATTGATTCTTGAAGACTACACTGATCTGAACAAAAGAATAGGACTTTATTCAAAACCTAGTTGAACTAGATTTAGACCTATTGACTTTTTCTGGTTTTTACTTTCTCTCCATTCTATCTTCTGATCTGCCTTGATGATTAATGAGTGAAGTGATGACATGGTTAATAAAACCTGATGAAAGTAAGAACCATCTTTATCTGTTGCTGTCATGAAGCTGGTGCAATAGGTTCTTTTTCTTGAACTGTATATTAAAATTCATTGCAATAGATACCATGAGGCAATTACAAAATTTTGATCCAGCAATGAAGAAAAACTGATATGTTGTGATAATATTCTGAAGCAACTAACAGCAAGGGATGTTCTCTAAAAATAGACATCATAGCATCAATATATTTATGACTCAGGGCAGGTGCTTTACATCACCAATATATTGGAGGTGGTGACTTTACACTGCCAGTTTCGCACATTACACCTTCCTGACTTGGAAAGACATTGGCCTTTCCTTAATTTGTGCTGGGAGAATCAATAAGTATGGAGGAAATGCTTTTCACAAGTTGGAAACAAAGATTTCTCAGAACAATAGCCTGAGCACTTTGTCTCTGTTGCAGTTAAACGGTGAGTTCTCATTTTGGCACTGGTTATGTCATTGCTTCAAATGGGGAGATTCTTATTAGTGATCATCATTCACTTACTTGAACATGTGGCTCAAATATTAACTACCACTGGGCTCAGATTTCACTGTAAATAGGATAATCATGTTTCTTATTTGAAAAGTAAAGCTAAACAGTGAAATTAGTAAACAATACCACTTTATACCTTCGGAAGATCGCTCCTGTCATAACTGTAATTAGGAATTGGATGGTAAAGTGGGTCAATCAAGCTTTGCTTGAATTCCACAATCAAATCTTGGTAATCATTGTGTGGAATAAGAAAATTTAAATCCAAATTAATATTGTGCCAGTTTTCTTAGAGGACTAAAACATGATAAACAATGGGACAGCAACATTTCCAATGAGCTATCATTTTTGAAGAACTATGCAATGAATATTTTTAAAAAGGATTGAAGCAATTAATGGTCCAAAATCTGACAAATTCCTGGGCCTAATAACTTGAATTCCAGTGTAAGTAGTGAATTTTTTGGTTTTTGCTATTAGAATTTTAAATGCAAATTAGAAGGTAGCAATCTTATTCAACTGTTTCAAACGAATGTGGGGGTAAAGTGAAGATATCACTTTATCTTCTGATATCAGAAATAGGAACAATAATGGAAATTATTCGGTAACTTTTACAGTGTTCATTTGCGACTCTAAGGCTGCAGAAAATTGTTCCAGTTTTCCTCTTAAATACACTTCTTTTGGATTATTTTGGCTGCAATCTGCAGCATGTAAATTTCCTCTTAATAATGGACTTCAAAATTACATCAGTGATCGTCAGATCTCACAATCAATGATTAAATGCAGAGCAGACGCCATGAGTTCCAGAGGTGCCTTTAAGGGTCATTACCACGACTGGAAATTTAGCAGGAGAGGCAAAATTCAAACCAGGCTGAAGCACAGAGGGACTAGGCCTGCTTTACCCACCATCTTGTTGGCAATGTGCGTTCGCTGGAAAATAAGATTTGACAATCTCAGGACAAGGCTGTTGTATCAGAGGCAGATCTTAATTGTTTGCTAAACTGAGATTTGGCTATCAGTGGACACAAATGCAGCAGTCAGACCAGAAGGTTTTACAATTCTCAGAACAGATCGAACCGCAAACTCTGGTCAGGGAAAAGGTAGAAGCAGGTGCTTTTTGGTCTATTCTCTTTGGTGTTCGGACAAGGGGATTATGGCAACCTTGTTTCCCTGACATAGAACACCCAACAATCAAAAGTAGAGTGTTCTATTTGCCTCAGGTGTTCTCATTTGTATCCTGGCCGCAGTTTATATACCACCAGTGGCACCAGCAAGCACTCACAGCACTGCACAATGTCATCTGCAGGCCCATCCCGACACATTGGTGACTTCAACCAGGCCTGTTTGAAGAAAGCTCTGCCAATTACCAACAGCAAGTAACCTGTTGTACCAGAGGTCTGAAAACTGCTACACTACAATAGGAATGCTTATTGTTCACTTTTTAGACCACATTTTGATGAATCAGACTATTTGGCTGTACTCCTTTTACCGGCATACAGACAGAGCCTAAAAAGCAAGGCTCCAGAGATGAAGACAATTAAGAGGTTGTCGTGGGAGGCAGAGGAACGATTACAGGATTGCCTTGAGTCAGTAGTCTGGGCTGTGTTCAAGCACTCATCTGAGGATCTGAATGACTGCACCATGTTTGTAACAGACTTTATTAAAATAGCTGTAGATGAGTGTTCCAACAAAAGCGTCAGGGTCTAGCCCAATCAGAAGCCCTGGACGAACCATGAAATCCAGAATTTGTTAAGGGCCAGATCAGAGGAAATTCAAGTCTGGCAATCAAGAATGCTATAAGGAGGTGCAGGTATAATCTCCAGAAAGCTATCTCATGGATGAAATGGTGATTGCAGGCTAGATTGAAATCAACAAGGGATGCTCGACAGCTGTGGCAGGATTTAAATGTCATAACCTCCTACAAAATTAAATCTAGTGACATGGGGTCAGCAGAGCTTCGCTTCCAAATGAGCTCAATGCCGGCTAAGCTCGCTTTGACCATCAGATCAGGGAGGAACCATCGCAAACCCTCACACTCCCCAATGATCCTTTGGTCTCAGTATCTGAAGATGATGTACAGGCTTACTTTAAGAGGGTGAATACAAGGAAAGCATCCGGGTCTGGATGGAATACCTGGCCAAGTCCAGAAGACCTGTGGAACCAACTGGCTGATGTGTTCTGTTCACAAATATGTTCAATGTCTCACTTTGGCAATGTGTGGTATCCACCCTGCATCAATCATACGGTGTCCAAAAAGAGCGTGGTAACCTGCCTCAATGACTATCACCCAGTGGTATTTACACCCAGTGTTAGTATTTTGAGAGACTGCTGTTGAAGCATATCAGCTCCTGTCTGAGTGGCAGCTTGGATCCAGTCTAATTTGCTTACGAGAACAACAGGTCTACAGCAGATATCATCTCATTGGCTCTTCACACAAACCTGGAACATCTGGACAGCAAAAATATCAGGATGTTCTTTATCAATTACAGCTCAGCATTTAATACCAATATTTCCCCACCCAAAAAAAAACTTATACAAAAACTCCAAGAACTGAGCCTCAATATCTCTTTGTGCAATTGGATCCTGGATTTCCTCATTTGCAGACCCCAGTCAGTTCAGATTGGCAACATCATCTCCTCCACAATCTCCATCGGCACATGTGCTTTAGCCCCCTGCTCTATTTGGTTTACACCTATGACTGTGTGGCTAAGTACAGGTCTAACACCAGATTCATGTTTGCTGATGACACCACTGTTGTGGGCTGTATCAAAGGTGGTGATAAATCAGCACACAGGAGGGAGATAGAAAATCTGGCTGAGTGGTGTCATAAGAACAATCTCCTACTCAATCTCAGCAGGCCAAGGAACTAATGGTAGATTTCAAGAGAGGGAAACCAGAGATCCATGAGTCAAGTACACTTTGGAGGATCAGTAACTTTAAATTCCTGGGTGTCTCCATCTCAGAGGACTTGTCCTGCATCCATCACGTAAATGTAATTGCAAAGAAAGCACAACAGTGCCTCTGCTTCCTTAGGAGTCTGCAGAGATTTGGGATGATAATAAAAAAAAGCTTCCATAGATGTGTAGTGGAAAGTGTATTGACTGGCTACATTAGGACCTGGTATGGAACACCAATGCCTTTGAGTAGAAAATCCTACAAAAGATAGTGGAATCAGCCTAGTACATCACAGGCTACAGCCCACGGAAACATTAAGCACTCCTACATGAAATGCTGTCATAGGAAAGCAGCATCCATCATCAAAGATCCTCACCACCCAAGCCACTTTTACGCTGCTGCTATCAGGTAGAAGGTACAGGTACTTCAGGATTCGCTCGACCAGATTCAAGAATAGTAGTAACCATAATATGATATGTTTTAACCTACAATTTGAGAAGGAGAAGGGAAAATCGGATTTGTCAGTATTACAGTTGAACAAAGGGAACTATGGAGCTATGAGGGAGGAGCTGGCCAAAGTTCAATGGAACAATACCCTAGCAGGGAAGACAGTGGAACAAAAATGGCAGGTATTTCTGGGAATAATGCAGAAGGTGCAGGATCGGTTCATTCCAAAGAGGAAGAAAGATCCTAAGGGGAGTAAGGGGTGGCCGTGGCTGATGAGGGAAGTAAAGGGCAGTATAAAAATAAAAGAGAAGTATAACATAGCAAAGATGAGCGGGAAACCGGAGGACTGGGAAGCTTTTAAAGAGCAACAGAAGATAACAAAAAAGGCAATATGCCAAGAAAAAATAAGGTACAAAGGTAAACTAGCCAAGAATATAAAGGAGGATAGTAAAAGCCTCTTTAGGTATGTGAATAGCAAAAAAAATAGTTAAGACCAAAACTGGGCCATTGAAGACAGAAACGGGTGAATTTATTATGGGGAACAAGGAAATGGCAGACGAGTTGAACAGGTACTTTGGATCTGTATTCACTAGGGAAGACACAAACAATCTCCCAGATGTAATAGTGGCCAAAGGAACTAGGGTAAAGGATGAACTGAAGGAAATTTATATTAGGCAAGAAACGGTGTTGGATAGACTGTTGAGCCTGAAGGCTGATAAGTCCCCGGGACTTGATGGTCTGCATCCCAGGGTACTTAAAGAGGTGGCTCCAGAAATCGTGGACGCATTGGTAATCATTTTCCAATGTTCTATAGATTCAGGAACAGTTCCTGCTGATTGGAGGGTGGCTAATGTTGTCCCACTTTTCAAGAAAGGAGGGAGAGAGAAAACAGGGAATTATAGACCGGTTAGCCTGACGTCAGTGGTGGGAAAGATGCTGGAGTCAATTATAAAAGAGGAAATTACAACACATTTGGATAGCAGTAGGAGGATCAGTCCGAGTCAGCATGGATTTATGAAGGGAAAATCATGCTTGACTAATCTTCTGGAGTTTTTTGAGGATGTAACTATGAAAATGGACAAGGGAGAGCCAGTGGATGTAGTGTACCTGGACTTCCAGAAAGCTTTTGATAAAGTCCCACATAGGAGATTAGTGGGCAAAATTAGGGCACATAGTATTGGGGGCAGAGTACTGACATGGATTGAAAATTGGCTGGCTGACAGGAAACAAAGAGTAGTGATTAACGGGTCCCTTTCGGAATGGCAGGCTGTGACCAGTGGGGTACCGCAAGGTTCGGTGCTGGGACGCAGCCTCTTACAATATACATTAATGATTTAGATGAAGGGATTAAAAGTAACATTAGCAAATTTGCTGATGACACAAAGCTGGGTGGCAGTGTGAAATGGCAGGAGGATGTTATGAGAATGCAGGGTGACTTGGACAGGTTGGGTGAGTCGGCAAATGTATGGCAGATGCAGTTTAATGTGGATAAATGTGAGGTTATCCACTTTGGTGGCAAGAACAGGAAGGCAGATTACTATCTAAATGGAGTCAAGTTAGGAAAAGGGGAAGTACAATGAGATCTAGGTGTTCTTGTACATCAGTCAATGAAAGCAAGCATGCAGGTACAGCAGGCAGTGAAGAAAGCTAATGGCATGCTGGCTTTTATAACAAGAGGAATTGAGTATAGGAGTAAAGAGGCCCTGCAGCTGTACAGGGCCTTGGTGAGACCCCACCTGGAGTATTGTGTGCGGTTTTGGTCTCCAAATTTGAGGAAGGACATTCTTGCTATTGAGGGAGTGCAGCGTAGGTTCACAAGGTTAATTCCCGGAATGGCGGGATTGTCATATGTTGAAAGATTGAAGCGACTGGGCTTGTATACACTGGAATTTAGAAGGATGAGAGGGGATCTGATTGAAACATATAATATTATTAAGGGATTGGACACACTGGAGGCAGGAAGCATGTTCCCGCTGATGGGTGAGTCCAGAACTAGAGGCCATAGTTTAAGAATAAGGGGTAGGCCATTTACAACAGAGATGCGGAAAAACTTTTTCACCCAGAGAGTAGGGGATATGTAGAATGCTCTGCCCCAGAAGGCAGTGGAGGCCAAGTCTCTGGATGCATTCAAGAGAGAGTTAGATAGAGCTCTTTTAGATAGCGGGGTCAAGGGATATGGGGAGAGGGCAGGAACGGGGTACTGATTGTGTATGATCAGCCATGATCACAGTGAATGGCGGTGCTGGCTAGAAGGGCCAAATGGCCTACTCCTGCACCTACTGTCTACTGTCTATAGTAAAACCCCTCAAACATCAGGGTCTTGAACAAAAGAGGATAACGACATTCATCTATTAAACAGATCGATGATCTCACTTTAAGGACTCCATCTTGTTATTTCATGTTCTTGATATTTATTGCAATTTATTTATATTTGCATTTGCACAGTTTGTTGTCTTCTGTGCTCTTGCTCTTTCATTGATCCTGTTTACAGTTACCATTCTATAGATTTGCTGAGTATGCCCGCAAGAAAAGAGAATCTCAGGGTTGTATGTAGTTACATATATGTACTTTGATAATAAATTTTACCTTGACTTTGACAAGGCAAGTTCTTAAACTGGCTTTGTTTAATAATGACTTTTAAGGAGTCTAGGTTTAATGCCTCCAAATTTATCAATTGAGCAAAACAAGGGTAGCACAACTACCGGTAAGTTTGTAAAGAAACCAGACAGATGCTGAAAAGATACTTAAGTAGGTTGGTAAAAGCTAATTTGGCACATTGTAAGAGGTGAATTATGAAAGTAGGGCAAGTCTTTCTGCAATTTTATAGGGCTTTTCTGAGACTACATCAGCAATGCTATGGACAGCATTGGTGTTCTTACCCAAGATCACAACTGAACTGTCCTAGACTACCTTATCTAGGAAAAGTTCTTCCCAGCATCAGCTTCTTAACATTCAGGTGTAAGAAATGTAAGCATTAAAAATTAATAGTAATCTACTCAATTTCCGAAGCCTTCTGTCATCTAATAAGATCATGGTCATTCTGACTAACATCAACTTTGCATTTCCAGCTGCTAGATGAGTTTTGATTTGGAAATGCAAGCTTGAATCCCATCATGGTAGTATTATCTACTCACAAGAATGAAAACAAAACCAGCTATCAGCAATGACCACCATGGAACTATCAGATTGTCATAAATATCTATTCTCATCTCATCTTTATAACCTTGGACCCTCATCAATGTGGTTTATCACTTAACCTACATTCAATTTGAATGCAATTGGAATGAAAATCCCAGTGGCACCTACATCCTATAAATAAATAAACTCCTTGCAGACACCCTGCTTCCTCAACACTACCTACCCTTCCACTTACCTTCGTATTATCCACAAACCTGGCCACCACAAAGCCATCAATTTCATCATTCAAATCATTAACATGAAAAGAAGCATCCTCAATATTGACTCCTATGCAACACCACTAATCAAGGGCAGCCAACCAGAAAACCCCTCCTTTGTTGCCATTCTTCCATAAGGACTATAACCTTGTTGTAGTTTGGAGCCTTCAAAGGTTCACTTATTATCAAAGTATACAACTCTGAAATTCTTCTCTCCAGATAGCCAGAAAACCAAGAAAGAAAAGAACAGCAGCACGATCTTCAACCACCCAAACAATTGCTCCCCCCCACAAAAACTGAACTAAACTAGAACAGGTACATTAACCCCCAAATTCCCCTCCCTCACAAAAATAATTGAGAAAGATTGGAAAGATAGAATATTAAAAAATCATAAGACATTTTCTTTAAAAAGTCCATAGTCCAACTCCATATCCAAAATGCAAAAACCCTAGGTAACATTCTTCGAGCACAGCAGCAGCCTCTCGCCTCTCCAGTAGCAAAGCAATCCTACCGGCAAAAGGCAGTCTCCTGTCTCCACAGCAGAGTGATCCAACAAACAAAACTGCTACAATAACATCAATGAAGAATCCTAAGCAACACCTGCAAAATGGTGGAAGAACTCAGATCAGGCAGCATCCATTAAAAAGAATCCTTCTACATCTACGTGCAACAGCAATCCTGTGCCTCTACCTGGGACTTGCATGACTAATAGTAGTGAAAACTAAGAGGAAGTTACAGGGACGATGAACACCGCCAGACAGAGGATCTTCATTGCTGCCCTAAACACCAGCAACAAACGCCAGTAAGTTGTTTCCAATTTGCCAGTCAGCAAGTCTTCTATCCATGCTACTAACTTTCCTCTAATACCATGGACTCTTATCTTATTCAACAGCATCAAGTGCGGTACCTTGTCAAAGGCCTTCTGTAAACAGCATTCACAGACTCTGTCTATCTTGCCAGTTAGTTCAAAGAATTTCCAACAGATTTGTCAGGCACAATTACTCCTTAATAAAACCATGCCGACATTGGCCTATTTTGTTATGTGCCAACAACATCCTCCCAACCACTGAAGTCAGGTTAACAGGCCTACAATTTCCTTTCTTCTGCCTCCCTCCCTTCTGATACAGTGGAGTGATATTTGCAACTTTTCGGTCCTCCAGAACCATTCTAGAATCTAGTGATTCTTGAAAGATCATTACTAGTTACTCCACAATCTCTTCAGCTACCTACCTCTTTCAAAACCCTGGGGTATAATCCATCTGGTCCAGCCCACTTACCTATCTTCAGACCTTTCAGTTTCCCAAGCACCTTCGCCACAGTAATAGCAATTAACTTACTTCTGGCCACTGACACTTGAATTTCTGGCATTCTGTTAGTGTCTTCCACAGTGAAGAATGAAGCTAAATACTTGTTAATTTGTCTACCATTACTACCTTCCCAGCATCATTTTCCAGCAGTCCGATACTTTTTATACAGTGCCTAGAAGTATTTACCTCCCCCCACCCCCGGGAGGTTTTCATGTTTTATGACATTGAATCACAGTGGGTTTAATTTGGCTTTTTTGACACTGGTCAACAGAAAAAAACTCTTTCATGCAAAAGTAAAAACAGATCTCTCCAAAGTGATATCAATTAATTACGAATATAAAATACAAAATAATTGATGGCATAAGTATTCACCCCCTTCAAATCAGTATTTAGCAGATGTACCTTGGGCAGCAATTACAACCTTGAGTGTGTGGCTAGGTCCCTATCAGCTTTACACATTTGGACACTGCAATCTTTTCCCATTCTTCTTTACAAGTCTGCTCAAGCTCTGTCCGATTGCATGGGAATCATGAGTGAACAGCCCTTTTCAAGTCCAGGCACAAATTCTCAATTGGATTGAGGTCTGGACTCTGACTTGGCCACTCCAGGACATTAAATTTGTCATTTTTAAGCCATTCCTTTATGCTTGGGGTCATTGTCTTGCTAAAGAAAATATCTTGCTAGAAAACAAACCAGTACTTTGCTGCCTTCATTTTACCCTCTACCTTCACAAGCCTTCCAGGGCCCACTGCAGTGAAGCATCCTCACAACATGATGCAGCCACCACTGTATTTCACGGTAGGGGTGGTGTGTTTTTGATTATGTGCAGTGTTTGGCTTACACCAAGCACAGTGTTTAGTCCGATTGCCAAAAAGCTCACTTTTGGTTTCATCAGACCATAGAACATTCCTTTCAGCTGACTTCAGTGTTTCCCACACGCCTTCTAGTAAACTCTAGCCTCTCTTTGACACTCTCAGAAGCCGTGACAGGTGAAGCATCTGTAAAACAGTTGTTGTATGTGCAATCTCTCCCATCTCAGCCACTGAAGCTTGTAACTCCTCCAGAAATGTCATTGGTCTCTTGGTGCCCTTCTTGCATGGTCACTCAGTTTTTGAAAACGCCTCGCTCTCGGCAGATTTATAGCTGTGCCATATTCTTTCTATTTTTTGATGATTGACTGAACTGTACTCCAAGGGATATTCAATGACTTGGAAATTTTCTTGTATCCTTTCCTGACTTGCACTTTTCAATAAGCTTTACACTGAGTTGCTTGGAGTGTTCTTTTGTCTCCGTGTTGCAGTTTTTGCCAGGATACTGACTTGACATCAGTTGGGCCTTCCAGATATAGGTACAATTTTTCTCCAAGTAGGCTCAAATGCTTTTTAGCTGCTCTAAAAAGCCACCTGTCGGCATTCTACAAATTCCTTCTCTTAGGATCCAGCAGCAACCTGATTTTCCACGATCTACCTGCATATTGAAGTTTCCCGTGACTAACATAACATTGCCTTTTTGAAAAGCCTTTTCTATTTTGTGTTGTAATTTGCACTCCACATTAGGGTTGCTATTCAGAGGCCTGTATATAGCTCCCTTCGGGGTCTTCTTATGCTTGCAGTTTCTTAACTCTACACACCAGGATTCTACATATTCCAATACCATGTCACCTCTTTCTAAGGATTTTATTTCACTTTTTACTAACAAAGGCTCTTTTCAGGGCCTTCTCTCTTTCTCTACCCCGTTGTTGGTACCAATATGTACCACAACGTCTAGCTTCTCAGCCTCCCCCTTTAGAATGCTATGGGTTTGATCTAAGACATCCCTAATCCTGGCACCTGGGAGGCAAAAATGCTATTTGGGTTTCTTTTTCACATCCACAGAATCTCCTCTCTGCTCCTCTAACTATGGAATCCCCTATCACTACTGCACTCTTCTTCTCCCCCCTTCTCACTTGAGCCACAGAGCCAGGGGTATTGCCACAGAGTACTCTGCAATGGCTTCCTATTCCCTTTCCTTCTCTTGACAGTCACCCAGATACTTTCCCACTGCAACTTAGGGGTAACTATCTCCCTGTAGTTCCAATCTATGACCTCATTCTCCCATATGACCCAAAGGTCATCAAGCTGCAGCTCCAGTTCCTTAACTCAGTGCATCAGGAGCTGCAACTTGATGCACTTCATGTAGATGTATTTATCATAGAGACTGGAGGTCTCCATGAGATCCCACTTCTCACTCAAAGAACGTACCACTAACTCTGGACCCATTCTCAGCACACTAGCTATGTAAAAATTAATAAAAACTTGCTTAGAACCTCTGCCTCTTTGAGTCTCCAGTCTCAATTATCATCCTAGTAAATACTTCCTAAACTCTTTCCAGCTTACAATCTATTTTGATTGATCTGTGATTCAGGTTAGAGGGGAGATGAAAGGCGAGAATAAAAAGCCAAATGCAAAGCAATAAGCCTTTATTTGATGGCTAGTTTTAGAATTATTCAGGCATCCGAGTAAAGTTCAGCTTGCGGACACAATCTCTTTTCTCTTCCCATTGCATCGGCTATATCAGTGGAAGTACCGAAAAATGCTATACTGTGAAAGACCATTATATGTTGTGCCTTCATACTTTTATACAACAGCACTGTTTCTCTGCAAAGTAATTCTGAACCCTTCCAAATAGTTCACAATTGTCCAAGAATAAATTGGTGTCTGGGGGTTACATCATTATGAAGATTTTCCCTTGAAAGACGATGACACATATTGAGCTCTTGAATACTGAGGAATTGCCTATTACCAGTGATATTTCTTAACGTATACAATGCTGTAAAGGGAGTTCCAAGCTAAAATTTGACTCTCCACTACCATTATTGTCAATCATTGAAAGGTCATCAAAATCTTAAGTTACTTCAGTTCATTCTTCTCTTTTAGCCTATAGGATGGCGAGATAGATAGAGAGACAAGATGAATGTGCACCGAGCTGGGGAATAAAGAACTACAGGTCATGGGTTTAAGGTGAGAGGGAAGAGATTTAATAGAAATTGAGGGGCAACATTTTCCTTAGAGGGGTACAAGAGGAAAAGGCATCTGGGAATACAGATCCATAATTGCTTGAAAGTGGCATCAAGGGTAGATAGGGTCATAAAGAGAGCTAATGGCACATTGGCCTTCATAAATCAAAGTATTAGGTATAAGAGTTGGGACGCTATGTTGAAGTTATACAAGATATTGTTGAGACCTAATTTGTAGTATTATGTGTAGCTCTGGTCACTTACATGCAGGAAAGATATCAATAAGATTGAAAAAATGGAGAGAAAATTTATGCCGCCGGATCTTGAAGACCTGAGAAATAGGGAAAGGTTTAATAGGTTAGGATTTTATTCCCTAGCATGCAGGAGAATGACATTTGATAGATAAATGCAAAATTATGAGGGGTACAGATAGGGCAAAAAAAAAACAGGCTTCTACAGGTTGGTTGAGGCTAGAACTTAGAGACCATGGGTTAAGGATGAAAGATGAAATGAGGGGGTACTTCTTCACTAAGAGGGTAGTGAAAGTGTGGAACAAGCTGCCAGCAGAAGTGGTCGATGTGGGTTTGATTTCAGCATTTAATAGAAATTCAGATAAGCACATAAATGGGTGGAGTTTGGAGGCTATGTTCCAGGTGCAGGTTGATGAGACTAGGCAGAATAATAGCTTGGCATGGAATAGATGGGCTGAAGGGTCTGTTTCTGTGCTTATAGTTCTCTATGGTGACTAGCAGCCTTTTTGTGAAGGCAAGGCACACTCAGTGTTAAAGGAGAATCAGCTGACAACTTAGAATTCAGTGGCAATAAATAAACAACAAAATCCTTCCAACTTAATGTATTCTAACTTAAAGGGAAACCTCCTTGTGATTGCCTGCTTTCCTTATTCCTATTACTGATAGAGGTTTTGAATTTGGATATGTGCTGATGGGCTAGCCTAGATGACCAACTGCAGTGCAACTTAACGATAACATACACTTAAAGCTAATGTGAACTGCAATATGGATCCAGAATAAATAAACCCTGTGAAAACATTAGGAATACATCACCTCACAAACTACCAAACAACCACCTCAATTAGCCTATAGATCCACAATGACCTTATTAGTCACATCTGAATCCACAGAAACAGTAGCAGCAAGTCCTTCTCAGTTCTGAGGAACTGCTTAATAAGATGACTTCATCCAGGCAAGTTGAAAACATTCTACCACACTTTTGATATACCTTACAGATGGTGGAACTTTGGGAAGTCTAGAGCGCAGTCACTCGTTACACACAGCAAATCTCTAACCGTACTGAGAGTTGTGAATGGGATTGAGCATTGTTTTTTTTTTGACACTGTCCGCTGTTTGAACACCACCACTTTCAGCCTTACATTGATAAAGCAGCTGCAGATGATTAGACCTGGGACAATGACTTGCAGAATTCCTAGAACTGAGAGGAATGGCTTCTAAAAGCCATAAACACAAAAGATACTGTAGATGCTAAAAATCTTGAGAAACTCATGTCAAATTCCACAGGAATTCCACGGATACTGTCGAACTTGATGAGTCACTCCAGCATTTTGTGTCTGTTTCTCTAACAACCAATATACATCTTCCTTCATGAAAGATGCGGTTCCAACCTGTGGAATGTACTTCCCTTGATCTGAATGAGTGCAATTTTACCAGGACTTTTTAATATCACACTTACCAAATTTCTGGAACTTAGCACTTTCGCCAATTCTTAGATCAAAGCAATAAGGAGGCCAGTTGAGAAATGGAGGTGAGATAGATCACCCACTTGGCACTTCTGAATATGGCCGCAGATGCTTCAAGTTTTGTTTTACATTTCATGTAATGGAGATATTCTTGAATCCACATCCTCCTATTAGAATTTAATTATCCACCACTATTCATCCCTGAATGTGTAGCCTACAGAGCCTTGACCAGGTCCTTTTTTGTGGGATTGTACTGCTCCATTTCATGCTGCTTTACTATTTAGCAAAATATGCAGTCCTGTGTAGAGGCTTTACACATTCATTTTTAAGTAAAATGAGCAATAACGCAAGGCCATTAGGGTTGAGATTGTGGCAGACTACTGCGCTGCTGCTGCTCATTCATGTCTCACAAATGCCCTGCATGTAGCTGCCAGATATTTGTTCCCAGTCTACAGCTGCAACGTCAGGAGTTATACAGCACAGAAAATGGTTTCACCAAACTCACCAAGATTCAGATTATTGTCATTTAGAAACCACAAATGCAATGCAGTTAAAAAATGAGACAACATTCCCCCAGAATGATATCACAAAAGCATATGACAAAACAGACTACACCAGAAAATCCACATAACGTTTGGCAATCCAGAGTCCGGAGAGGCTGCTGCGTATTAATATCGCGCTACCGTCTAGCACATTCCCCGGAAAGGAGCTCCAAATCCACCAGACAAAAACAAGACCAAAAACTAAAGCTACAAGACCTGCACAAAACCACATAATTGCAACATATAGTTACAACAGTGCAAACAATAGCATAATTGATTAAAAAAAAACAGACTGTGGGCACAGTAAAAATAGTCCAAGATGTTAAAGGACTAAGTTCAAAAGAAATCACCACAGTTTCCACAAGTCCCCAGGGTCCCGACAGCCTCGCCATCCCACGCCAGCAGCAGAAGGGAGTACCCCCGCTATGGACTTCCAAGGCGCCGCCCGACTCAGCCTCGCAGACGCAGCACACACCAAAAGCAACCCAAGTCCGTCGAACCTCCGAACCGACGACCATCCCCCCGGCACAGCTTCTCCGAGCACCATCCTCTGCCAAGCGTATTAAGACGGCCCCGTCAATGGCCATCGGCAACACGACCCCGAGGATTAGGGGCCTGTTCTTCCCAGCAGAGTCCCGGACCTCACAGCATCAGCAGCAATGAAGAAGGTCTTCCTGGAATTTCCTGATGTTTCTCCGTGCTTCCACGTCCGTTTTCAATCGATTATGATTGCACACGGCACCCCACTTCACAAATAACAGATAATCAGTTCCGGAGTGGCCGCTGCAAGCTGCGTCATGCCGCCATCTTGGATCAAAGATGTCTTTCAAGCTAGCCCCATTTGCCTGTATTTGACAATGTCTATCTAAATCTTTTCTATGCATAAATATTCTACACATTGCAATTTTATCTGTCTCTACCACCTTCTCAGGCAATATATTGCATATACCCACCACCCAAAGTGTGAAAAATTGCCTTTTGGGCCTCCTTTAAATCTTTCCCTCTCAGCATAAATCAATGATCTCTAGCTTCACACCCCACTACCCTGGAATAAAGATTGAAAATCTAGCTTATCTATGCCCCTCATGATTTTATTAACCTCTAAGGCCACCCATCTAGCTCCTTTGCTCCAGGGAAACAGTCTTAGCCTATCGCTCTTAGTCCTAGTCTCTCCTTTTATCTCAACCCTTCAATCCCAGCAACATCCTTGTGAATATTTTCTGCACCCTCTCTAGCTGAATCACACCTTTTCTAATGGCAGGGCAACTAGAATTGCACACAATTTGCTAGGTGCAGTCACACCAACACCTTTTACACTGTAACATGACATCCCAACACTTGTTCTCACATCACAATATATTGTTCAATACAATAAAAAGTACTCATTGCCTGGTCATTTCTACAATGTCCTCCTCAGATCATCTGCAAAACTGAGGGCTATTTAACATAATGAGTAAGGGCGGGCAATTCAGTGAAAGAGGGGAGGAGTGGCCCTGGGATCTTCAAAATTGACTCCAAGCTACACGATCTTGTGGTCAAATACGGCCATGGTAAACTGATTCCTCATCACATTTAATACCACTTTGAGTAAAGATTAATAGTTCCTTGATGTGCACATAATGGGCAACCTAACTTGGACCCACAACATATCCCCAATAGTCAAGATGACACAGCAGCATCTATACTTTCCAAAGAGACTAGGCATGCAAGACTCCCTGTCTCCATTCTAACAAGAATCAAGATGTCCTATGAAGTTTCTCATACCAGATCTTTGCAAACTCCTGAAGTAATAGAGCAGCTGGCCATGCTTTCTTCCTAATTGCACTTGCACTTTGGACCCTCTCCACCTTTGTTCCCCAAATGAGGACTGGCTCATGGACCTCTGATTTCCTCATCCTGCAATCAATAATCAGCTCCTTGGTCTTGCTGATATTGAGTAAGAGGTTGTTGCTGTGGCACCACACAGCCAGATTTTCAATCTACCTCCTACATGCTAATTCATCACCACCTTTGATTTAGCTCACACTAGTGGTGTCATCAGCAAATTTAAATATGGCAGTGGAGCTGTGCACAGTCACACAGTCATAAATGTAAAGCCAGTAGAGCAGGGAGCTAAGCACATAGCCTTGTGGTGCACTTGTGCAGACAGAAAGGTGTCTCTCTATACTCCAATGTATTAAGACGATTTTTTTTTTTTTTTTTTATACAGCATTTCCAATTCTATATCCAAATCATTTATTGACTACAAACACTTATCAGTGAAAGTATTTTACGTCTGTTTTCTAAATTTCCAGTCATCCAGTAGTCAAGTCGTGTGGCCAAGTGGTTTAAGGCATTGGTCTAGTGATCTGAAGGTCACTAGTTCAAGCCTCAGCTAAGGCAGCGTGTTGTGTCCTTGAGCAAGGCACTTAACCACACATTGCTCTGCGATGACACTGTGCCCTTCCCTTGGACAACATCAGTGGCGTGGAGAGGGGAGACTTGCAGCATGGGCAACTGCCTGTCTCCCATACAACCCTGCGCAGGTCTGCACCCTGGAAACTTTCCAAGGCGCAAATCCATGGTCTCTCGAGACTAACGGATGCCTATTAAATTATTTATTAGTCAAGTCTACTACGTGGGACCTTATCAAAAAGATATGTCCACGTACATTATACTACTTACCAACTTAGCTTAGTACTTGAAATTGAGTAATCAAGAAATTTCAAGAGTAATCAATGAAATTTAATTCTAGTTGCTCTACTTCTGGTTTCTAAATGTTTTGATTGATGATTTTTATATCTTCCCCCTGACCACCATTAAGGAATGAGTAGATCTCCCTTTCTGAATGTTATCACCCGAATTTTACTCTCAATCTGCTGGGTTATTGATGATCAGTCCGAGAGATTTTGATACTATTTGACCTCTAACACTATGTCTGATAGATGTGAAATATTGTAAAACACTTCTACCATTTCATTGTCATATTCTCAGCAATCCATACATCAGAGAGATCACATCCAACATTAATTTTTATATTTGTCTCTTTTTTATAAAAAGAACTTTTTCAGAAACTTTTCATCTTCTACTTAATCATCCTCTGCTTCATCAAGTTAACTTGGATTTGGCTAATGCTTTAGCTTCAGATTGTGAGCTTATTTTATCATTCATCCCCCATCATTAAGTCAGTGTGAATGGTTTAAAGCAGAATGAATTTTTCCAGCACTATTTTGTAAAAGACTCCAGGAGAAATATTTCACACATCTTCCAACTTTATTTTATTTTGTTCTATTTCTCATCTCCTCAATACATTTCATCCTCACCATTTTACTTTCCAGTTACATTCCTTCATAGGAGAAACTAAAATTGAACATTTTAAGATCCATTTTTATATAAATTGATTCCAAGAATTAAAGAATAATTTTCCTTTTTCTGCTACATTCCTTACAACTTTAATCAGCAGTATTCAGCCACCTTTGACTAGCTTTCATTTTCTTCCATTTAACTGGATGTTGCATCTTGATGATGCAAACAATGTTCTTACAAATGGCACCATTTTATTTTATTAAAATCTTTTAAAGAGAAGACACATTTCAGTGTACTCTGAAATGTGTCCTTAAAAAAAGAATGCAGTTGCACTGATCACTTCTCACCTTTTTAAGAATTGCTAACTTTTTACTTGATTGATGTTAGATTAAAAGATCCACAGCTGTTTATACAGTTTTGCCAGCTGTGAATTTATCCCCAGTCATGGTCTCCAAGTGACTCCCAGATAACTCAGTTTTGATTGTGAAAGATCATATGACAAACAATTCATTTTTTCTCCAGTCTCTTCAGGTCAAACAGAACTTTTCTCTTATAAATGTTAAAGAGTAATTTAAATGTTAAAGAGTAATTTTAATGTTAAAAGCAACACATTGCACTCTTTGCAATACTAAAAGTATCTTACATTTCAACCTACTTTGATCCATGAAAATAACGTATATGGAACTGCTCCCTCAAATGGAATCTCTTCATACTCAATCAAAATTATCGGTATTTAACTAATTATTTTTCTAGCTGCCTATCCAAACATCGAGTGATTTTACATCCTCATATTCTCTGATCATTCAGATCCCTTATTTACTAGATCTATTACAACAGTAACCTTACTATCTTGCTAGCGCCAAAGCTTCACTACTTTTTTTTTTTAAATCAGGTCCTTTAGTAACACTGAATTAAACATTTCTATAAAATGACAAACTTAAAATGTATTTTCCAAAAAACACATAATAGTTAATAGGTCATTCAACTCGATAACTTCTAGTTGACACACGATAGTTAGTATAAATGGATAGATGGTTAATATACAGTACATATGGCAGAAAGAATAAACAAATTTTTAGAAGTAGTGTGACCAGAGGAAAACACAAAGCAGAAAGATAGGTAGCATGTAATTTATGCAAACCATTTGAAAGGCAGCCGTTCAGATAAGGGATCCACCTTTGGATACTAGAATTCAAAATTTGTTTTGGCTTGGTTTAATGACAATGGAAGATGAGTGTATTAACAGAAAATCTGACAAAGTGCTATTCATATTGAAAGATAATCAAAATGTATTAAAATGGGATGCAGGTAGGGATGGGGTTTGAATTGACAGATGACCTTGGGCAAGATAGCAACAGAGCAAGGAAACAACTTCCTCGTATGGGACCATCAGAGCAAAAAATATTTCAGGAAAACAACTCTACAATCAATTACTAGTGAAATATATATCCATTCTCATTATCTCTTTACTTGATTTTAACAGATTCCTCAATTCCCAAGTCATCTAATTACTTCTCCTTGATATGCAATGGCATCTCCATTTCCAAGTCCCCCAGCACCATTCTGGAAGTCATTGAACTAAACTGGACCAGCCAGCAGCTATGTGAGATGTCAAAACTGAATATCTATGCTAACAGATTTACCATCTGACATTTCAAAGAACTCCATCCACTGAAGACTGATGACATACTTTCCACTTACCTGGATCTTAAAAGGTATAAATTTCCTGAAGTGAATTTGCCAGAAATTCAACAGCCCTCATCTTCTCCCATACAAAGGTTAATTAACAGTAAAAGCAGATTATTAGAATAAGTCTTTGCTGCCTTGTAGTCTTAAATTTAATAGAATGAAAGGTAATCTCACCTAAAACAACCAGCTCCTTAAGACAATACAGGATAAATGTAGAATTCATGTTTCCCCTGGATTTCTCACTGGCAACCAGAGCCAAGGGTCACAATCGTATCAGGGTAAGCCAATTAGGATCTAAAAGGTTTCAAGGGTCAGTCATCAAGTATATTCAAGACAAACTAAAAGAATTTTAGATCATTAAGTATATCAGGAGACATGGGTTAGTGCAGGAAAGTACCACTTTTAAGTAAAATAAATCACCTATGACACATTTAAGTCAAGGCTAAAATGCCTTTATTGAAATTCAGTGCTCAAGATTAAATGTAGAACATCTGACCATGTCACTGTCCTGCAGAAGATGATGGTTCCACTGTACAAAGATAACCATCCAATTGAATTTTTACTAACATATGCACTAACTTTTATTGAAATACACCAGGATGCTTCATTTTGATTCTTCACTATTAAGAAAACTACTTTTCATGGATAACCTCGCATTGAATTTAATTTGTAACAATTTGTCTCATTTGACATATATTCCTCATAAGTAACTTCTTCCTTCTATGCAGCTTGTATATAAAATTCCGTTCCTTCATGTGAAGTCTGAGCTCCAGCACTCACCTCTGGTGATTCATTCACTCAACAGCTGCCTTCTCAACTTTCATTAGCTCTTTAACCAATGTATTCCCTATATTTTTGCCATCCTTTCTTGTACCACCTCCATCTACTCATGTTCAAGTCTATGATCTTAGGGCCTTCAATTCAGTTTTCCTGTCATTCACCTTTCACTATCATATGAAGTGGAGCTATCTAGATCCATGTAGAACTTCCTTCAGAACTCCTCTCAATATCACCATTTGTGTTCAAAAGTTTTATTAAATGTTATTTTTAGAATCCAACTCTCTCAAATACATCCTCTGATGCTTAGTCACAATTCTCTCTGCTAAAACACAATAGAATACATAAATAACAATACACCTTATTGCAGCATGGCTTGAATGTCACCCTCCTATGTTGCATGTAAGTCAGCATTGGGCAATACATTATCACATGTAGCTAAACGTGAATCCAAATTTTTAAGTAGAAACAGGTAGTAATAGTCACGAGTATGTGATTTCAATTCCCATTTTCACGTGGAGATTAGTTCATTGTCATACTAATAAACAGTTAAAACACAAAACGCAGTTGTGATTTTTTTGATACTAATGGAGTCGTTACAAGTGCTCTTCTTCCTTGATTACTGAATTGTAGATATTTGTAAGTACGTTTAACTACATTATCAGTCCTTAAATAAGTGCATGTGCTAAGATAGTGACACTGCAGTCATATGTGAATATTCAGCAACCACTATTGGACAATATTAATTTAAGTTTACACTTCAATTACACAGAGACACAAGGAATGAAAGACAGATGCCAGTTGTTCAACTCTTTAGTAAATCATATTTATTAGTGTTGTTAGTACACTATGGACCAACAAAAGCACATCTTGCAAACTGCAATGAATAAATATTTGACAAGAATTAAAATTACTCACACACAAAAAGGCCTGAATGCTACATCAAGTCAGGTTCATGCCAAGATTCTCACTTTAAGTAACAGATACATTTTTAAAAAGTGCTTTAAAAATAAAAATGGCATCAGGAAATGTACATACCTCACGTTTGGCTCAGATCCTTTGCAACTAATTATGAACAAACTATTAACAAATGAATAAGGACGGTTTCTAATAACCTGCACTTCCCCGAAGTTTAAAGTCATTTCTCTACACATACTAGGCAGTTTCTTATGGGATTTCATTAGTCAGGAGTGATGGCCAGAGTGCAAGTGTGGCTATGATTTGGAGATCAAGAATGCAAGCGGTACTAGGGCCCAAGTTGTGGGCTGGGTATGGCTGGAGCCAGGATCCAAGTGCTTGTCTCAGAAGGGCAATAGATTGAGCTTTACTGTCATTTGTAATTTAATACAATCACAATCATGGTTGCATACTTATATTACATCTGAAACCCTACTACCACCAATTAAATGCTGTCATGGGATTTGGACAAAAGCTCACAGTACAGTTATATTTCTGGTCAAAGTATTCAAAATATGGAATGTGGGGAAAGAGAGCAAACATGGCAGAACATTATTTATTTCAATTAAATCTGTAACCATTAACACCAGTGCCAAGTATTGATGTTCATTCACTAACATGAAATTATTACATATAGTTTCTTGTATACATGTCACAACACATAGATAAGAGACCAATAATTTAAAAAATAACTAAACCGCTTACTTTCTTGATAGATTAACAAAGCACAAGAAAGCTCATCATTCTTCCTTCATTGTGCATCAATACACAAGGATGATTTACGGGATTACTAGTGGATTGACACAAAAGGAATGGAGTTTTGAAATGCCAGAAAATACAATACAGATAGCAAGACAACAGCTTTTATCATGTTTAAAATCACCAATAATAATTCATTCTCAAGAAAAGAAACAACTCTTCAATATTACATGAGATTCCAAACTAAATATAAGGATAAGATTTCCATTTGTAATAGCAAAGTATGATTTTGATGTAAACTTCTTGGGTTAGACTGGGGATGTCATCTTTAAGTCAGTGTTAGTTGCTATGCACACATTGAAAAAAATTATATATTATTCTATAGATTTATATGCTTGATGGGTTATTCTGTTTTTGTTTTGCTAAATACTGCATCTTCCCTTTTCCCAAGATGCCAGCAGCTCTCTGGTACTTCACACACATTGATGAAATAAAAACCTTTTTTTAAAAAAAAAAGCCATTCTATATACCCTGACACAATAGTAACACACAGTCAAGCAATGCACCACAGAACAAATTAAAAGTACACTGCACTTGCCCAGCATAAACCTGGTGCACCAAGACAATTTAGAAGAGGGCAAGACCAATTTTATATCATTGGGAATGGAATCACAATGGTTTACCGTCCAGAAAGACAACTGCACAAAAAAAATTTAAGTGCAAGTCAAAAAAAAAGGCAAATCAGCAGAACGTCCACTGGTTAATAGAATTTGTTATGCTTTCCCTTTCCAAGTCTTGGCTCATGAGATGAGATTTAAATCTGTAAATAATATAAATAAGCTGCTATAGCTACTGAACAAAATCTGGACAACTGGCTGTGAGGAAATGTAAAACTCAGGCATAAATTATAAACACTATCCCCAAAATAAAAAGTTTGGAATCCCATGTAATAACACTGTTGGAGAATAGTGAAATCCAGCAATCACGATACTGGCAGTATTTCAAATGAGTTAAACAAGATAAACTTTTGGCACTTTGACTGCTCTGATGAATCAACTAAAATGTGGTTAGAAGCTTCATTACTGTTGTTTCTCTAACTCCACTGTTCAGTCACCATTGCAGTCAGCATTGCTATGCAGTCCAGAAGATCAAAAATTTGTTTTCTATACCAATCAGAATCTTGCCCAAACATGCAACCATTCTTTATTCTAGATACAAAGATATAACCCTATTAATGAAAATCTAAGCAGACTTGGAACAGTTGGGTATAAATCCAATAACTTATCTTTGTATTAAATCAACTATTAGTTTTGCTGAACTTCACAAATTCCAGACCCATAATTCAATGCAGAGTAGATTCCAAAATACTGTAAAAACAAAGTAGAAGTGGTCAAGTAAAAAAAAGGTGCTCTTTGATCCTTTGATGCTCACCAAAAGTGGAACTGGAAATAATTGGTAAAAATCTTTTCAAGATGACCCTTTCAGAACTGCAGAGGCTTGTTGTGCAAACATTTAATCACTGGAGTTGCTCTCATTTGTTGAGAAGTGGGCTGAGTGATAAAAAGCTCCAAGTTAAGCTGCCAGATACAGATAATCAGATAAGGGTAGAGAAAAATGGGGAAAGGAGAAAGGAAACAAAAGAGCACAGGAAGTTAGTGTAAAGAGATTGACAAAAGATTTTAAATAGACAAAATTCCACAAAAACGTTAGATCACACACCAGCTGAAGCTCACAAAATACTCTCCAATCTTCTCTCATCCCTCTGAAGTCTTCAGTTCAATTATATAGTCCGCAGCTGCCATTTGGTATTTCATCTAACTGCCCTTTATCAGAAGGCAACTCAATACAGAGATCATAGTCAAGTTTAATCTAACATTTACACATTTCCAGCTAATGATAAACAAAGAAACCACCCCATTTTTTTTTCCATTTTCTGAGCTGTTAAGGCAATGGCCAAGAGTGGCTTCTGCATCATTATCTCAACATATACTGGGTACAAATCTTTGTGGTCTTAATTATGTTTCTGCATGATGCAATTCTCAACACAGTCCTGTCCAGTGTTATACATTTGAATAAGCCCAGCTATCAAAATAAAGATTAAAATATTTATTTTTGGTGCTAGTACATTACACCAACACAGAAAATCAACTCAAATTTCACCAATGTACATATTGTCTTCCTTGATCCCAAGAAACAAAAATGCTGCCTTTTAAAACATGCCATTCCACTCCTCTTAATTTGGCCAGGTGCCCACATAACCATGTAGAAGCTTTGTTTAACACAAGTTATTACACACAAGTGTAAAGACTGGCTATGACTCATCATTCACTGCTGGTTTAAAGAGTGACATAATATTAAACTGTTTCCACAAACCATCCAAGTTAGTGCCAAATACATTTAATTCATGGCAAGTAAGAACTTTCTGATGCAAAACTTAATTACTTTTTGCTAGTTTGACCTTGTGTCAAATTGCCCTATATTTCCTACCATCCTCTAGGTTAAACACAGAGCTCAACTGCAACAAGCCTCCTACCAACTTTAAATCACTTAACTTGAAATAACAAGGATAGAGCACATGAATATTCATTCACAAAACCACAGAAATTCTTCCCCAAATCTGAGCCAATCCTTCAGTTGTAAAATTGAAGGTTTAAAACAAAAATGAGCAATTACATATAGATTTTGTTAGATGTTATAAAACATAATATCATGCCACATAAAATATCAGAATAGATGACTAAAGCTTAGTCAAAGTAGTTTCTAAAGAAGATTTTAAACATGGAAAAGAGAGGTAGAAAGGCTTCGGAAGTGCCAACTAAATCAAGGCCAATGAAGGACATCAAATAAACTTTGAATGAGTAAGAGATCAGAAGTTTTGGTATCTCAGAGTTACAAGTCCAGTAAAATACCAAAACCAGGAAGAATAAAATAAGGAAGGATTTGAGCTCGGTTAAAATATGTGCTAGTTGTTGTTTCGTCATATGGTGGTTTATTACGGTAACTTAGAAAAGTTGCAAAGGTGGAACACATGAATTCAGGTTCAAAAAAATAAGGGAAATGTAACCCAGTTAAATTGCCAAATTAATGAATTAGAAAAATAGTATCATAAAATTTACTTAAATGTAGATAATTTTAACTTAATTTAGTAATCTAGAATTAAAAACTAGCATCAGCAGTAGTGATTATGAATCAGATGGATTATGTTAAAAATCAATGCAGTTCACTGATAATTCTACAGAAGGAAATCTCATTCTTATTCAACCCACCTAATATGTAGCATCACAAATTGTAGGACAGTAAAACTCCATAATTCAGCACCCTTAGGATATGTGATCGTGGACTAGCATATTTTCCAGTGAACTGAATAGTACTCCTTTTTAAAAAGATGTACCACAGTATAATATATTTTGCAGTGAACCAGATTAGTTTCAAAAGAGCATGGGGAAAAGCTGCATTAAGTTCAAACCATCAGAATTTACAGACTGCAGAAGCTGGAATCTGTGGCAATGCAACAAGCATGGAGAAACTCAATGGATCTGGGAAATGGGCATGTTTTGGGTCAAGACACTTCAGCTGGAATGGAAAGAAAGGGGATGTGGCCATTAGAAAAAAGTGGAAGGAAGGAATGGTGTGGACCTAGAGCTAGCAATTGATAGGGGCATCCAGGTGGGGTGGGGGCAGAGGGCAAAAATGAAATAATGGTAAAAATAACGTCAGAAGCCGAGAGGTAGAAGAGATGAAGGGCTGATAATGATGTAATATAACTAAAGAAAGTGGAGCTTCAAATAAAAGGGAGAGAGATGGGGAGGAGTATGTGGGTAATGGGCGAAAGGACAGGGAGAGGATGAGTGAGGGGAAATAGGGGTGATGGATTAAGACAGTTTTAACGTATTAAAATCAGTTCTTAATCGCCCTCTGTAAACAACCATAAGATATAGGAGCAGAATTAGGCCATTTGGCCCATCAAGTCTGCTCCACCATTTCATCACCGCTGATACAATTTCCCTTTCAACCCCAATCCCCTACCTTCCCCCCACTACCCAAATCCCTTCATGCCCTGACCTCTTCCTTAAATACAAAGACATGGCCTCCACAGCTGCCTGTAGCAAAGAATTCCACTGATTCACTGCTCTCTGGCTAAAGAAATTCCTCCTTACCTCTATTCTAAAAGAACATCCTTCCACTCAGAGGTTGTGTCTCTGGTCTCAGACTCTCCCACCATAAAAAACATCCTCTCCATATCCACTCTATCAAGGCCTTTCACCATTCAATAGATTTCAATTAGGTCAACCCCTCATTCTTCTGAATTCTAACGAATACTGCCCCAAAACACTCTTCACATGACAAGCCAATCAATCCTGGAAATATGGTTCAACTTATTCAGCTGCAACTAACCACAACAAAATATTAGAGGAAACAAAAACAGGAGACTACCTGGCAGCAGATAGGTCTTAGCTGGCAATCCAGAAACACCTTCTCAAATATCTAGGAAATTGTACTTAAATTAGGACTGTCTCAGACTAACTATGATTCTATGACTTTTATGTCTCATGTTCAGTCTACATCCTAGATTTCTTCATTACAATGGTTGGTAATGTTTAGATCTTACCAGGAGAATTCGTCACATTTAAAAAAGGTGGCAACTACTTGTCTCAAGACATCTGTACAAATATAGGAAATAAACTTCTTGCTGAGTGCTATTTAATGCAAGTCCATGGAAACAGATTCCAACTTTTCAGAATCATTTGAAGCAATCCAAGGTAAAAGGGCACAGAATGTACTTGAAATGGGGGACATCATTCTCCAGCAGCAAGAGGATGAGTAATGAAACAATTGATCAGGAGCTAAAGGGCACAATTGTTTGCTGGATGAATCACAACTATGTTAAAATGGGACAAATTCAGAAAAGATCAGGCAGCTCAAAACTACACATCCATAACATATTGAAAGTCAGCAGAATTACCTCAGCATGTTTGCTTCATGGTCTGATTTTACTTTCATCATACCATAAGGCAGGGAACCAAACTTAATTCAATGAAAAACATTGCAGAGAATTCCAAGATCAGCATTAGGTATACTCAGAAATGAGATATCGATGCAGTGCAGGTAAAACAGTACATGCCAGATAAATAATGGAAACAAAAAAAGTCTATCAGAATTCAGAAATCCCACACTAGTTTTGAATAGTACTGGCCAGCCAATGAGTGACAGAAGACAGAGGCTTAATATTCCCATGCTCAATGGCACCATGTATCACTATAAACATTAGTAGTCAGACAATGATCCCATCTTGGTTTCCTCCCATCATTCTCTTAAGCATTGCAGTGAAATTAAATTCACCTAGGCATCAAGAAACAGTTAACTGCATTGGATGCACCAAAAGGCACTAAAAATTTCTAACTATAGCACTGCAAGTATATTATTCTTTTTTTTAAGCATGTCACACCAAACAGTCAGCCATTCTTGTCTGGCGCATAGTGTCAGGATTGGTCTCCTTTCGGAATAACCGGGTCAAAAATGACTTGACTGTTTTTTTTTTTACGAGGCCAAGTGGCTAGCTCGACGCACAACCCAGCATGAATGGGAAGTGCACTCGGGGGTGTCCCAACTTGGATTCAAACTGGGGAGCCTTCGCTCCCGAGTTCGACGCTGGTGCTATTGCGCCACCAGCCGGCCAATACATTCTCTAAAATTAGCTGATTCTTTAACCAAATTGTTCCAGTAAAGTTGGCGAACCAGCATCTTATCTAACCATATAGAAAAGTGTGAGGTAGATTGCGTCAGCAAAACAAAAAGCAGCGAATCTAATCTGATCAATTGCTGCCCCATCTAGAATTCTAGAGGCATGGCAAATGTGACACAAAAGGAATCACTAAATGACAACAAGTATAGTGAAATTGATGTCAGAAGGAATTTGAAAAAACACTACAGTGGTTGAAACTGACTGTGGTTGCTAGCACAACTATATCGTTTGACTATGGCTAAGCATCTAGCCTGTTCTTCACAATTTACTTTCTATAAATTTGTCACCCAAAAGGTGCCCAAGTAATATCTTACAGTGCCTTGTAAAAGTACTCAACGCCCAACCCTTTGTTCACATAAATGAGTACAACAACCTGGGATATTCATCAATTTAACTGAGAAATTTTAAATCATATGCTTCTTTTTTTCACTGTAGAGCCCAAAAAACAGGAAAAACTAAAATTTCAAAAACTGAAATGTCAGCAGTTCAAAAGTATTCATCCCCCTTGGCTCAGCACTTAGTTGAACCACCTCTCTTACAGCTAATACTGCAGGTCGTCTTTTTGGACAAATCTCTATTAGCTTTGCAAGATTTACCAATTCCTCCTTTCAAAATCGCTCAAGCTGTGCCAGGTTAATTGGGGAGCAGCAGTGGACAGCAATTTTGAGGTCGATGAGATGTTCCATCTAATTAAGGTTAGGACTCTGACTGGGCCTTTCAAGGATAATTTTCTTTATTTGAAACCAGTCCATGTTTGATCTGGCAGTGTGTTTTAGGCCACTGTCCTGTTGAAAGACAAGCTTCCTTCCCATTTTAAGCTTTCTGGCAGAGGCTAGCAGGTTTTTATCCATGATCTCTGTATTTAGCAGCATTCATCTTCCCATCAATCCTGACCAGATTTCCAGTCCCTGCTGCTACCTCCAACTATTTTACAGCAGGGATGTTGTTTAGATTTACACATTAACACTTAGTATTGAGGTCAAAAAGTTCCACTTCAGTCTTATCTGACAACATGACTTTCTTCCATATCTTTACAGTAACTTCTAAGTGACGCTTTGCAAAGTCTTTATGGGCAAGGATATAACCTTTTTTTAAAAAAAAAGCCAGGGCTTTCTCTTTGCTACTCATCCATAAATACACTTTTTGTACATGGCCATAAAGATTGTGGAGCCATGAACATCATCTCCAGATGCAGCCACCGACTTCTGCAGCTCAGAGTGACTGTTAGCATCACAGTAACCTCTCTTTTAAATGCCATTCTTCTCCAGCAACTATTTTTGGAGGGGTGGCCTGACCTAGGCAGTGCGGCTGTGGTTTCATATTTTTTCCCCCATAATAGACTATACTGAGCTTCGAGGTACGTTCAGTGCCTTTGAGGTGTACCCTTCATCAATTTGCGCTTCTCTATTATTTCCTTGCCTTGTCATGAATGCTCTTTTCACTTCATTTTGGTTTGGTCTGTTGAATAGCGCAGAATTACCGTAGATTCCGGATTATAAGCCGCTACTTTTTTCCCACATTTTGAACAGCTTTGAACTCTGCGGCCTATAATCCAGAGCGGCTAATACATGTTTTTTTTTCATGCCGCCTCGTAAACATTTTGCCTCGTAACAGTAGACCAATAAAATTGATGAGTAGTTCACAGAGGTCCAATGAAATTGTACGATAAATCAAGCGCACTTTCACAATTAAATTATTGTAAATCAGTCATTTGTACTCACCCTCATCAACATGGAAAATACTCGAAGAAAAGCAAGACCCGAGCGCGTCAGACCCGATTAGACCCGATCGCATTGCGCAAGCGCGTCAGACCCGATTAGACCCGATCGCAATGGGCAAGCGCGTCAGACCCGATTAGACCCGATCGCATTGCGCAAGCGCGTCAGACCCGATTAGACCCGATCGCAATGCGCAAGCGCGTCAGACCCGATTAGACCCGATCGCATTGCGCAAGCGCGTCAGACCCGATTAGACCCGATCGCAATGCGCAAGCGCGTCAGACCCGATTAGACCCGATCGCATTGCGCAAGCGCGTCAGACCCGATTAGACCCGATCGCATTGCGCAAGCGCGTCAGACCCGATTAGACCCGATCGCATTGCGCAAGCGCGTCAGACCCGATTAGACCCGAGCGAAAACGCTGCTTTTAAGTTAAAGTCGATCAATAACTTTTCCTGGTAGGCTGCAGTATATATATTTTTACCAGTCGCTAGGAGATATTGGAATGTTGTTCGTGCTGTTCAGTAAAAAAGTATATGCAACATAATTTGCGTTACCGATACGTATGTATATTTAAAAGTAGCGGTGCGGCCTAAAATCCGGTGCGGCCTTTACAATTAAAAAATTGATTTTATTTCTAAAATTAGAGCCTGCGGCTTTT
This sequence comes from Hemitrygon akajei, assembly GCF_048418815.1. NCBI lineage: Eukaryota > Metazoa > Chordata > Chondrichthyes > Myliobatiformes > Dasyatidae > Hemitrygon > Hemitrygon akajei. Next base: position 108,278,167 of record NC_133124.1, on the reverse strand, counting down.
AATCAGGTGCGCTCTGTAGTCCGGAATCTACGGTAGATTTATTATCACCAGTATGTGCCGTGTGATTTGTTAACTAAGCAGCAGTTCAGTACATGATAACATAGAAATAAACAAATTTTTATATGTAAATTTATTTTTTATTTCTATAATATCATGTGTTGCATTGAACAGCTAAGTTAGCAAATTTCATTACACATGTTGGTGATAATAATAACCTTTCCCTCAATGTCACAAAAACAAAGGAGCTGGTTGTGGATTACAGGAGGAATGGAGACGGGCTAACCCCTATTGACGTCAATGGACCTGGGGTTGAGAGGGTAAACAGCTTTAAGTTCCTTGGCATCCACATCACCGAGGACCTCACGTGGTCTGTACACACCAGCTGTGTAGTGAAAAAGGCACAACAGTGCCTCTTTCACCTCACACAGTTGAGGAAGCTTGGAATGGGCCCCTAAATCCTAATAACATTCTACAGAAGCACAATTGAGAGCATCCTGATTGAATGCATCACTGCCTGGTATGGGAACTGTACCTCCCTTAATCGCAGGACTCTGCAGAGAGTGGTGTGGACAATCCAGCGCATCTCTAGATGTGAACTTCCCATGATTCAGGACATTTACAAGGACAGGTGTGTAGGATCATGGAGGACCCAAACCATCCCAACCACAATCTATTCCAGCTGCTACCGTCCGGGAAGCTGTACTGCAGCATACGAAAGCCAGGACAACAGGCTGCAGGACAGCTTCTTTCACTAGGCCATCAGACTGATGAACACACTCTAATGAGTGTAGTCTATAGTACATTGATTGCTCTATTTATAATAATTATAAATTACTATGATTGAATATTTAGATGGAGACATAACAAAGATCTTTATACTCATGTATGTGAAAGATGTACAAAATAAAGTCAATTCAACATTTAAAAATTCAACATTAATAAATCTGATTCTGCGATATTCAACAAACCAAAATGAAGACAAAAGAGCATTCATGACGAGGCAGGGAAATAATAATAGAGAAGCACAAATCAGGGAACAGGTCCATCTTAAGTTCATCTTAAGGGCACTGAACGTACCTCAAAGAAATAATATATACTAAAAAAAAGTGATATCATGTTCATGGGTTCAATATACGTTTAGGAATCATATAGCAAAGGGGTAAAAGTTGTTCATGAATTGTTGCATTTGTACCACTTTCCCGATGGTAACAATGAGAAGAAGGTATGCTCTGGGTGATGGGGGTCCTGAATATGGATGTCACCTTTCTGAGGCACCACTCCTTGAAGATGTCTTGAGTACTACAGAGGCTAGTACCCAAGATGGAGCTGACTAATTTAAAGACTTTCTGTAGCTTCTTTTGGTCCTGTGCAGTTTCATCACCGCCCCCCCCCCCCCCACCCCCAGTACCAGACGGTGATGCAGCCTGTCAGAATGCTCTCCAGGGTGCATCTATAGAAGCTTGAGTGTTTTAGTTGAAACACCAAATCTCTTCAAACCTCTTCTACCATATTACTGGGACTTAGACAGAGGGAAAATCTTTTCCCCCTTATGAACCTTATGAATTCATTGAAAAACAAGTGATACCCCAATTTTCTACATCAACAAACTGGGTGAGTGGGTAAGATAATATTGTATATTGCACCCGAAAGTTAGCGCAGCTATCATGAAGAGGATGAATACTTTTTCACCTTCACAACTTTGTTTTTTTCATTTTTACTAAATTTTTGGTAGGATTTGGAATTTTTCTTTTGATTTGACATGATGCAAAATGTTTTGTATGTTAGCTCAAAAAAATCCTACTTCAATACATTTTAAATGTAGAAAATAAGACAGTAAAATGTGAAACTAGCTTTTTCAAGGCACTGTATTCCATTTTTCATCCATAACCACTGTAATTCCTGTTAAATAGCACCTTTTTAAAAAAATAGAAAAATCTCTAATATAATTAAAGCACTATACAGAAAAATATTGTTGTGGAGTTTAAATTAGTGCATTGCTCAGCTTTGAAAATGTTTAAAATCTGTAACACTGCTCTTTCAAAAACACCAAATAAAAATCACTGAATACATGTCAATGACTCAACTGATTAAAGAAGAGTTCTCATTAGTCAGAAGAGCAAACTAACTCGTTTTGTAAGAACTCACTGGTGCAGCTGTAGGAGCACAGCCAGCAGCTTCAGAAGATCCTGGGTTTAAAGGGGAAAAATATGTTAAGTGCTTTTGGATTTACAAATTTTCAGTATCCTTCAATGAAATTGAACCATGCATTCGCAGGCCAAGACTGGCAAACATCCAACTCAAGGCCCAGAGGGCAAAATAATTTGATCATTCATTGTTTCCACCTTCATACTGATCAACTAGAAGAGGTTAAAGACATGTTTTGAATCTTACTCTAATAAGAATCAGAAGAAAACTGATAAGAGTACAATTTTCTTTTTCACAAAATCTCTTTCCTAAGGGAAAGACAACAGGTCCAAAATTGTTAGAGATGATTGCCCACATGGATTCCTGTGAATATGGAAGCTTCCAGTTCAAACATACCTGTGCTATCTGTTTCACCATGTTCCCCATTGGGCAGTTCACCTGGTCCTTGCTCACTTGCTGAAGAACCTGTAAAATTTCACATACAATCATCAGTTACTGCAAAACATGAATAGCACGACACAGAGCATGCTCAATATAGTCCTCAAAATAGTGAAGGCTCTGCCAGGTATTAAATACCATAAAACATACGAGCAGAATTAGGCCATTCAGCCCATCGAGTCTGCTCCACCATTCCAACATGGCTGATCCTGGATCCCACTCAACCCCATACACCTGCCTTCTCACCATATCCTTTGATGCCCTAACTGATAGGAAACTATCAACTTCTACCTTAAATATACCTATGGACTTAGCCTCCACTGCAATCTGTGGCAGAGAATTCCACAGATAATAGGAGGGTCCACATAGTTTTTGAACCTAGACTGTGATTGTTTAAATGATGTACTCAGTATTGACAAGTGGTACAATTGTTTGTGTATTATTAGTTTAGGCAGATTGTATTTGTTTATTATTGTGACTTAGATGAAGATCAGACCACATTTTATCAACAATTAATGCTGAAAACTGGATAAATGCAAAGGGTTCACAAACTTTTCCTTGCACATGTACATTCTTTCCATAACTGCGCAAGTTTCTTCCAGGTGCTCCAACTCCTTCCTACGTTCCAAAGACTTACAGGTTCATAGATTAATTGGTCACATGGACTAAACTGGAAGGGCCTGTTACCATGCTATATCTCTAAATAAATAATCCTCCACTAGAAGTGACATCATCAAATCTTGAGGGCCACAGCTCCTTCTCCAAAACCTATTCTCCTCGTCTCTCCACTAATACTATTCATACCTCACCTCTCCAAATGGGTTGCTTGGTTCAGTCTGGTCATGACTTTCTGAATACACTTGAAGTGCAAGAGATCACTTTATCAAGCAAAATTGGGCATTAGCTGAGTGCTCAGTAAGCAAGTTAAACCCAAGCAGCAAAGTCAATTTAGTCTGGCTGAAATCCCAAAGCTAAGAATACATATACAACAGTACTAAGATAATTTCAATTGCAGCACTATAATGGCTTCTGTGCAGTTGAGCTAAGGAGTGACAAAACAATTGTAAGGTTTAGATTCATCATATCTGGTGACCTGCTAATAAAGCGATGGATTTGGCTTAGATTATCTCAGCCAAGACAAAGCAATGGCAAATGTGCATTAAAAGTATTTTCTGGTCAATGATGGTAAGACAGCTGCAAAATGTCCAATGGCTCTGCAATTAAACCATGAAAAACTTTGGAAAAGTTGCTACATGAATGCAATCATCCTTGTGCACTAACACTGCTGTAACAGGTATTACATGCTGATGACAAATTCTATTATTATTACTCTACACAAATCTCTGCTCTCAAGCTCACTCATGATCAGAGATGCCAGCGAGGAGCTATTCTCATGAAAACCAATGAAAGCATCATTAACTAGGAAAAGCCAGTCTTCATTTGCTCTCATTTGTGCCAAATGACCTACAGCCAGTGAGTCACTTCAAAGGGAAGCTCTCAAAGCTAAAAAGAGAGAATGAAGCAAATAACAGAACCACTACCAACAGGCAGCTGACCTGCAAAGAAATGTCTACACTTTCTTTGGCCAAGTCTGTGGTTCCAAGATTTGAGTCATCTCAGTACTTACAATGAGGTTGGTACAAATCACTTTCAAACCAATTGAATACTTATGAAGACAACAGCACATAGAATCATTAATATTCTCTCAAACTACTGCTGAAGCTGTACAGTTGACATTTGACGAATAGGGTTTTTATTAAATAATGATATCGTGGGATGTGAAACAAAGAGCATGATTCAACTGAATGTCAAAGGGCTAAACTGGATGGAAAAAAAACTGATGGAAATCCAAAACAAAGGTAATATTAGAAGCACTTAGCAGGTCAAGCAGCATCAGTGGAAAGAGAAACTGCCAACATTTTGAGATCAGGGGCTCTTCATCAGAACTGTGAAAGTGAGCATTGTTTTCTTATTTTCATACTTGGAATTTAAATCTATATTCAGAACCTTGTACAGTTAAATGAACTGTAAATGACTGGCAAGAGTAACAGATATACACTGAACAGCCATTTTTCATTTCCATCTATGCCTTCAGATAATCATTCAAGATTCAAATTTGTTTACTGTCATTCTTCAGAACACGTGTAAAGGAAAATGAAATGATTGTTACTCTGGATCTGATGCAGCATAACAAAATAAGCATAAAGAGCACAATAAAAATAAAAACAACATTTACAAAAAAATATAAAAGCTATCCTATAAAACAATGTACAAGTTTGAATATATCCATATATACAAAGATTAGCTTATATACATTGACTGTATGTACATAAAATGATGCTAGATGCAGGAGTATCTGCACAGGAAATGATAAAGTGACAGTGACTCTTGGTAAGAGGAAATCTTCTAGATAGCAGCAGGGCATATGGAAATAGGACAGTGACTGTGTCAGTGTAGGTACAAGGTGTGGAGCGCAAGCAAAATCATGCAACTGTAAATTGTAAATAGTAAAAAGTAGAACAAGAATGCCTGCTGCACATAGATGTTCATAAGCAATCAAATTACAAGATTCAATAAACAAGTGCTCCAGTTAGGCTTCAATACATAGCCAAACCCAATGCTTGTATCATCCACACACTCACGTTCTGCTAATTGTCCGCCAGCATCTCGTTCAGGTACAGTGTCATCACACAGATTTCCCACTGCTTTCCCTTCAGCCTCTGAAGGTGACAATTTTGTCTCATCATCCAGCAATGGAACATAACTTTCTTTAGTCACGCTTTCTCCAACAACATCATCATATTTCTCGGCCTCCAGAGAAGAAATGAAATCTCTTTTAACTTCCAATTCAACACTGGGTGTACTTTCATGTAGTGCATCAACCAGATCAAGGTCAGCCATCTTAAGTACAACTGTGTCCTGAAAGAAGACAAAAAGAAAGCTTAATATTTTATCAAATGATACATTATGGAAATTACTTTATCAAAAGAAATTATCACTATTTAAATGTTTGACAAAGTATCTACTTAGCAAGCATGCAAGGGTTGCAACAATATATGTGGTTTTACAAATCCAACAGTGGTACTCCCATCCATACACAAATAATGGATATTGACAGTGCTGCATCAACCAATCAGTTAGCATTGAGCCAGGGTATTTGACTTGCAATGAAATAGGTTTGTTATACTGTAGACAAAATCAATTTACTGAAGAAAACAATTTTTTTTTTAAAGTGGACAGTTACATACAGATAGTCCCCGAGTTACGAACGTCCGACTTACAGACAACTCTTACTTAAGAACCGAGTAAGGAGAACGCAGTCCGCCATTTTAATTCATTGCTGTTGACACTGTGTTGAATGTTTAACATTGTATTTGGCTTAAAATTTTTCTTAGTAAGATTCACCCTGACCCCGCCCCACCCTTCCGGTTGGCTGGTGGCACAGTGAGATCAGCGCCGGGCTCGAGAACGGCGGTTTCCGAGTTTGATCCACTGACAGACCGCTCCCGTGCCGGATTGATGTCAATCCAGTGACTCTCGTACCATCTGTGCCGGGTTGATGTCGAGCTTGCAACTCGACCTTGTAAAAAAAAACACACACACTGCCACCTCCAGTTTAAATTCCCACGCAGAATACTATGGAGGATCAAATACCCAAACCCAGCACAGCCCCCACTTGTCCCATTTAGCCTGTCTCAGTGCGGTGGTCCTTAGGACCCAGCGGACCTCAGGAGCCGGCAGAGCTCAGGACCGCCACCAGCAGTGTTTCTATTCCATTGACGGGAAGTGATCACGATTGAAAATAAAGTGGAAATAATAAAGCGTTTGGAAAGAGGTGAAACGCCATCGGTCATTGGAAAAGCGTTAGGCTACAGTCGGTCAACGATCGGAACAATTTTAAAGGATAACGGATAAAGTGAGAATAACGGAGCATGTGAAAGGCCCTGTCCCAATGAAAGCTACAATTATTACTAAGCAACACAGTGGTTTAATTATTGGAATACATACGTTTCTTAAGTGTTTTATATGCATAGAAAGGTAAAATATATCCTATATACTAAGACAAACGTTTGACTAACGCTAAATAATACCGGATGTTCTTGTTCCGACTTACGTACAAACCCAACTTAAAGACGGACTCAGGAACAGAACTCGTACATAACCCGGGGACTGCCTGTACACAAAACCTTGACTGACAAGACAATTAATCAATCAGATCCACTCTGGCTGGACACTGCTCTCACCATATGCAGCTTTTGGTCAAGTATTTCGTTCTACATTTATAAGTTTCTTTCTGGACTTTCCTCAACAAGTTACAAAGTAGAGATAATACTGAACAAGCTGCTCTCATTTCTGATTGCACTTCTCTCTAACATTCTCTCAAATTAGAGGGGGAAAAAAGTGGAAAACTTAATTTCATTTGAATTGTAAGCAACACACGCAAAATTCTAGAGGAACTCAGCAGGCCAGGTAGCATCTATGGAAAAGAGTACAGTTAGTATTTCGGCTGAGACCCTTCGGCAGGACTAGAGAAAAAAAAGAGTAAAGTTAAAAGTTGAGGGGAGGGGAGGGAAAAACACAAGGTGATAGGTAAAACCGGGAGGGGGAGGGATGAAGTAAAGAGCTGGGAAGTTGAATGGTGAAAGAGATATGGGGCTGGAGAATGGGGAATCTGAAAGGAGAGGATAGAAGTTCATGGAAGAAAGAAAAGGGGGGGGGGAAGGAGAAGCACCAGAGGGAGGTGATAGGCAGGCAAGGAGATAAAGTGAGAAAGGAAAAAAGGGACAGGAAATGGTTGGGGGGGGGCGGAGGAAGAAGAGAAGAGGGCATTACCGTAAGTTCGAGAAATCAATGTTCATGCCATCAGGTTGGAGGCTAATCAAACGGAATACAAGGTGTTGTTCTTCCACCCTCAGTGTGGCCTTATCGCGATAATAGAGGAGGCCATGGATTGACATATCGGAATGGGAATGCAAAGTTTCTTGCATGTTGATTTGAATTGTCCAAGAATTAATAATAAAAAATATATAAACAAAAGATTAAAAAGTACTAATGGTATTTATTCAAGAAAGGGAGTAGAGATAGCCCAGGAAATTATAGACCGGTGAGTCTTACCTCAGTGGTTGGTAAGTTGATGGAGAAGATCCTGAGAGGCAGGATTTATGAACATCTGGAGAGGTGTAATATGATTAGGAATAGTCAGCATTGCTTTGTCAAGGGCAGGTCGGGCTTTACGAGCAGGATTTAATTTTTTTGAGGATGCGACTAAACACATTGACGAAGGAACAGCAGCAGATATACACTAGAAGTAGTGTATATGGATTTCAGCAAGGCATTTGCAAGGCTTATTTAGAAAGTAAGGAGGGATGTGATCCAAGGGGACATTGCTTTGTGGATCCAGAACTAGCTTGCCTACAGAAGGCAAAGAGTGGTTGTAGACAGGTCATATTCTGCATAGAGGTCGGTCACCAGTGCGGTGCCTCAGGGATCTGTTCTGGGACCCCTACTCTTCTTGATTTTTATAAATGACCTGGATGAAGAAGTGGAAGGATGGGTTAGTAAGTTTGCTGATGACACAAAGGTTGGAGGTGTTGTGGATAGTGAGGAGGGCTGTCAGAGGATACAGCAGGACATTGATAGGATGCAAAACTGGGCTGAGAAGTAGCAGATGGAGTTCAACCCAGGTAAGTGTGAAGTGGTTCATTTTGGTAGGTCAAATGTGATGGCAGAATATAGTATTAATGGTAAGACTCTTGGCAGTGTGGAGGATCAGAGAGACCCTAGGGCCTGAGTCCACAGGACACTCAAAGCTGCTGCGCAGGTTGACTCTGTGGTTAAGAAGGCGTATGTTGTATTGGCTTTCATCAATCGTGAAAATGAATTTAGGAGCCAAGAGGTAATGTTGCAGTTATATAGGACCCTGGTCAGACTCCACTTGGAGTACTGTGCTCAGTTCTGGTCACCTCACTACAGGAAGGACGTGGAAACCATAGAAAGGGTGCAGAGGAGATTTAAGAGGATGTTGCCTGGATTGGGGAGCATGTTGTATGAGAACAGGTTGAGTGAACTCGGCCTTTTCTTCTTGGAGCGACGGAGGATGAGAGGTGACCTGATAGAGGTGTACAAGACAATGAGAGGCATTAATCGTGTGGGTAGTCAGAGGCTTTTTCCCCAGGGCTGAAATGGTTGCCACAAGAGGAAACAGGCTTAAGGTGCTGGGGAGTAGGTACAGAGGAGATGTCAGGGGTAAGTTTTTTTACTCAGAGTGGTGAGTGCATGGAATGGGCTGCCAGCGACAGTGGAGGAGGTGGATACAATAGTGCCATTTAAGAGACTACTGGGTAGGTATATGGAGCTTAGAAAAATAGAGGGCTATGGGTAAGCCTAGTAATTTCTAAGGTAAGGACATGTTCAGCACAGCTTTGTGGGCCAAAGGGCCTGTATTGTGCTATAGGTTTTCTATGTTTCTATTAAAAAGTGCCCTGGTATGACAGCTTGTTTCAAAACTAGCAACCAAAGTTTCTACAATGGCTCCAATTCACCATGTGAAACTTGAATCACAAAGAAGGCACTTCAGCTGCAATACTTCATTAGGAGCTTTGGTATGTCACCAAAGACTAACATATTTCTACAGTTATACTGTGGAGAGCATTCTGACTGGTGGCATCATTGCCTGATATGAAGGTTCCAACGCACTGGATTGAAAGAGCATTGTGGATCTTGCCAGCTCTATCATGGGCACTAACATCCCCACCACTGAAAGCATCTTCAAAAGGCAGTGTTAAGGAAGGCTGCAACCATTATTTAGAAACAATCACCATCTAGAGCACACCCCCTTCTCATTACTACAATCATGGAAGTGGTACAGAAGCCTGAAGACACAGAACAGCTTCTTTCCCTCCACCAACCGACGAACACTACACCACTATTCCTCTTTTTGCACTATTTATTTATTACTGCAACATTTTTAAATATATCTTGCACTCGTCTGCTGTCACAATACAGTGATAATAAACCTAACTATCTTTAAAATGTGAACAGCAGCCAATTTTCTTCATTGTCTGTCTGTACCTGGTCAGTATTTACTTGGATTCATCCATACTTAGCTCAACACCTTGCACATAATTCTATACTTCACCAATCTTCCTCTATGTTACTACTTTTATTTCAGAAGTTGCAAAATACTGTTTTGGTGCATTTTCACAGGCCATTCTTCTGTATCTCACCCAAAAGTCCCAAATCAGAAGACCATCAGGTACACACCTCATTCTAGAGAGTCAGACACTTAATTACTCTGGTATAATAGGATGAAAATGCCATCATCTTTATTAAAAATATTATTCAAAGCTTCTAAAGTTTTGGTCATAATCTTAAAACATCTATTGACTTGGTCTATAAATCCTGTGCATACCAAAGATTTGAGATTTATAATCTCCTGAAAAGATGACACAGCAATTCACAACAAATCATTATTTGTAGAAGAATGTAAAGGTGATGGTATATCTTTCCCACTGCTCAATTTGGAAAGTCTCTGACCCCAACCTCGAGTGCTTAAGTTCTCCAGTGGATGCTTAGGTGAATTGGCACATCATCCACCGTATGAAGGATTGCCTCCTTCTGAATATCTATTCCTACAAACCTGCCAGGATTTGCTCATCTTTTCCATAATACTCCTGAGGTGTGGAAGATTTGGACCAAAGGCTCCATCCCACCAAGCTGGGAAATGGCTGAAGGATACTTTGTTCCGAAGGAAGAAGATTCCTCCATAATCATCCAGTTTAGGATTTTCTCCTTGGTGCTTACAAGACGTCTGAGTTCTTACTTAATGGAGAATCACTTCATCAACACATACATCCAGAAAGGTGACATTTGATTTTTCTGAGTGCCTTGAACACACCTCAGTAATCAGCAATTGATCCATGAGGCTAGGCAGAAGAAAGGCAACCTAACAGTTGTCTGATTAGACCAGCCAATGCCAACAGATCAGTTCCACATGTCCTCATCCAGGTTGACCTGGACAACTACCATATCCTGCCAGTATCGCGAGACATGATCACCAGCTATGCTTCACTTCAGTCCACTTTAAAACCAGGTGGCAAGAACTCCAAAAAGGGATTCTAACTGGCAGTACCATCTACCCCATCTTGTCATGGGTATGAACTTCGTCATATCAGCAGCAGCAGACATAACCCGAGGCCCAGTGTTGGAGCCCAGCATCCAGCAACCTGCAATACGGGGGGGTTCATGGACGACATCAGAGTAACCACTGTAACCCATGTCCAAACAAGATGGATATTGGAAATCCTGGACAATGTAGCTACCTGGGCTCAGATAACCTTCAAGGCCAAGTTGTCCAGATACATGGTGATCAAAAAGGTCAAAGTTACTAGCAAGTTCAATCTTCAAATACAGGGAGAAGTCATTCCATTCACAGAGGACAACTCAGTAAAGTGTCTTCGAAAGTAGATTAATGTCCAATGATGGACAATGCCAACATCACTGACACTGAAAAGCATACTGAAGAGTGACTCAAGAAGATCGACAAAACCAGACTCCCTGGCAAATTTAAGACATGGCTGTTCCAACATGGTGTTCTACCAAGGCTGTTCTGGCTTTTCACAGTGTACGAGTTCCCCAGGATCACTGTAGAAGACAGGGAGGAAAGTCAACAAGCTCCTGAGAAGGTGGCTGGGGATCCCCCCAAGTTTTTCTTCAGTGGGGTTCTACATAAGATCAGGCCAGCTACAGCTCCCATTGTCATCTGTAGTGGAGGAATTCATGGTGGCAAAGGTCCAGAATTGTGTTAACTCTGAGAGGTTCCAATGACAAGCTAATAAACCAAGCAGGAGTCACAAGAAGACTGGGACGAAAAAGGGCTGCCAATTCGGCCATAGATCAGGCAGTGAGCTCCCTGCAATGGAGAGGCATTATCGGCAATCCATGCATGGGACAGCAAGGCTGCAGCTCTGCACACTTCCAACAACGGGGAAGTGCAAGTGCAAGGAGTAGGCGTGACATGGACCAGGCAGAGTTATAGAACCACAAGGACAAAAGGTGGGTATCGAAGCTGGGGTCACAGGGCACCAGGACAAAATAGGATCTTCCCAAGCACAAGATTACTTGGGCAGAGTTCTGCAGACTGGAGCCCTTTCACATTTCTTTCCTCCTGCGGTCCGTGTTTGACACTCTCCTACACCATCACACTTGCACACATGGGGCCTGAGAGAGGACAACAATTACTTTTTACAAACAGTGGGGTTCAATAGAACGCATACTGTCAGGTTGCTAAACAGTTTTACCACAACACAAGGAAAGTATAGGTAGTGCCACAAGGTCCTGCTGTCACAATAGACAATAGACAGTAGGTGCAGGAGTAGGCCATTCGGCCCTTCTAGCCAGCACCGCCATTCACTGTGATCATGGCTGATCATACACAATCAGTACCCCGTTCCTGCCCTCTCCCCATATCCCTTGACCCCGCTATCTATAAGAGCACTATCTAACTCTCTCTTGAATGCATCCAGAGACTTGGCCATCACTGCCTTCTGCGGCAGAGCATTCCACATATCCACCACTCTCTGGGTGAAAAAGTTTTTCCGCATCTCTGTTCTAAATGGTCTACCCCTTATTCTTAAACTGTGGCCTCTAGTTCTGGACTCACCCATCAGCGGGAACATGCTTCCTGCCTCCAGCGTGTCCAATCCCTTAATAATCTTATAGGTTTCAATCAGATCCCCTCTCATCCTTCTAAATTCCAGTGTATACAAGCCCAGTCGCTCCAATCTTTCAACATATGACAGTCCCGCCATTCCAGGAATTAACCTTGTGAACCTACGCTGCACTCCCTCAATAGCAAGAATGTCCTTCCTCAAATTTGGAGACCAAAACTGCACACAATACTCCAGGTGAGGTCTCACCAGGGCCCTGGACAGCTGCAGAAGGACCTCTTTACTCCTATACTCAATTCCTCTTGTTATAAAAGCCAGCATGCCATTAGCTTTCTTCACTGCCTGCTGTACTTGCATGCTTGCTTTCATTGACTGATGTACAAGAACACCTAGATCTCGTTGTACTTCCCCTTTTCCCAACTTGACTCCATTTAGATAATAATCTGCCTTCCTGTTCTTGCCACCAAAGTGGATAACCTCACATTTATCCACATTAAACTGCATCTACCATACATTTGCCCACTCACCCAACCTGTCCAAGTCACCCTGCATTCTCATAACATCCTCCTGCCATTTCACACTGCCACCCAGCTTTGTGTCATCAGCAAATTTGCTAATGTTACTTTTAATCCCTTCATCTAAATCATTAATGTATATTGTAAACAGCTGCAGTCCCAGCACTGAACCTTGCGGTACCCCACTGGTCACAGTCTGCCATTCCGAAAGGGACCCGTTAATCACTACTCTTTGTTTCCTGTCAGCCAGCCAATTTTCAATCCATGTCAGTACTCTGCCCCCAATACCACGTGCCCTAATTTTGCCCACTAATCTCCTATGTGGGACTTTATCAAAAGCTTTCTGAAAGTCCAGGTACACTACATCCACTGGCTCTCCCTTGTCCATTTTCATAGTTACATCCTCAAAAAACTCAAGATTAGTCAAGCATGATTTTCCCTTCATAAATCCATGCTGACTTGGACTGATCCTTCTACTGCTATCCAAATGTGTCGTAATTTCCTCTTTTATAATTGACTCCAGCATCTTTCCCACCACTGATGTCAGGCTAACCGGTCTATAATTCCCTGTTTTCTCTCTCCCTCCTTTCTTGAAAAGTGGGACAACATTAGCCACCCTTCAATCAGCAGGAACTGTTCCTGAATCTATAGAACATTGGAAAATGATTACCAATGCGTCCACGATTTCTGGAGCCACCTGAGCCTTCAGACTCAACAGTCTATCCAACATTGTTTCTTGCCTAATATAAATTTCCTTCAGTTCATCCTTTACCCTAGTTCCTTTGGCCACGATTACATATGGGAGACTGTTTGTTTCTTCCCTAGTGAAGACAGATCCAAAGAACCTGTTCAACTCATCTGCCATTTCCTTGTTCCCCATAATAAATTCACCCGTTTCTGTCTTCAATGGCTCAATTTTGGTCTTAACTATTTTTTTTGCTATTCGCATACCTAAAGAAGCTTTTACTATCCTCTTTTATATTCTTGGCTAGTTTACCTTCGTACCTTATTTTTTTCTTGGCGTATTGCCTTTTTTGTTATCTTCTGTTGCTTTTCTGTCACTTGCCGATACAATGGAGCAGAAGAGGTGTAAAAAGATTCCAACTGGCAGAGGGGCAAACAGGGCAGTAATTTTCATCAAGGAGAGGGCCACAACAGTCATATCAAAGCAGCCTAAATCCAACCCACTGTAAACTGCCAAATCATGGGAGATGAGGGTCGGTGTGGGGAGGAAGCTGCAGTTCCCAGAGGTGGTACAAACCACATTTCCATCAGATATTGTACTGTGGTCCACTGAAGACAAGAAAATCACCCTGGTTGAGCACACAGTACCATGAGAGAAAGGATACAAGGAAGCTCACAAGAGGAAGGTCCTGAAGCACCAGTCCTTAGCCACATCTGCCATCCTTTGTCCCTGCACTCTTGTACTATTCCCCATGGAGACTGGCAATAGAGAGTTCCTGGCAAGGTCAGTATGGAGGCTGCTGCCTTGATAAAAAGAGCATGAACCAAAAACAACTCGCAGGATGGAGGAGCGAGCCAGCAGAAAGAGACTCTTGCTGGATATGGAGCAGGTGAGAAGAATTGAGCTGGAAGTCAGAAGCAGATAGGCAGTGACTTGGCCACCACTGCTGACCCATCAACAGGAGAGTGAAGTGGTTAAGGATCAAAACACTCAAGGAAGGTTGGGCACCACCTGACAACATCTGCTCCTGGCTAAAAGTGACGGTTATCTCATCAGGTAACTGAAGAGAGCACCCTGGTGTACAACACAAGCAAAATACACCAAAACTAGATGTAATTTAGAAAAAAAGATTTTTAATAAGTTGCAACCAGATGAAATATTACATACACATATCCATACACAGCTTTAACGTCTTAGAGCCCAAAAATGTACTGCTCCCTGCCATTATCAATGCAAGAACAACAAGGAATATTGGATCACAACGTAAATACTCTTCAGCTGTAAGAATGAAAACAGAATCACTTTATTGCCAGTATGTGAAACATACCAGAATTGTTTGTGGTTCAGTGCCAAAGATAAAACACAGAACAATAACACAACAGACATCACAAAAGCAACCATCAACAAAACAATAGATGCAAACAGGCAAGAGCAATGAACAGCTAGCGTGAACATCAATAGCCAAACTTAAATGTGAACATATTAACAGAATAAATAATTATTAACAGAACAAGGGCAGGAAAGACCATTTAATGAATGACAGTTAGAGTATTACATCCAAGTTTTATTGAGAAGTTAGATATCTACAGGGAAGAAACTTCAATGATGATGTGTAGTCCTGGTGATGATAGATTTGTAGTGAAGGCAATTTGGTGAATAGATGACTGCTAGGGTGGGTGGAGTCAGCAGTAATTTTTCCAGCAATTTTCTTCGCTCTGACGATGAACAGGTCTTTTAATATCAGTAGCTGAGAGCCAACATTGGATCTTCTCTGCTGAGTGAAGCACTCACTGCAACCTGGACTTGGAAAGGTAGGAGGCAGCAGGAAACCACATGCTGATAAAGGTAGTTACAACACTCTCGATGACGGCAGAGTAAAACTTCATCAGGATACATCCTGAGATGTTAAATTTCCTAAACTGGTGTAGGAAGAAAAATCTCTGCTGGGCTTTCCCAGTGATGAGTTTAACTTGCTTGTCCCACGTCAATGTATCGGTAATGGTAAATTGGTAAATCCCTCAGGAATTTGAATGACGCGACCACAGATGCAGCCTGACCAATAATTTCCAAGAAGGGGCAGATAGGGGGTTGTCAACAGAAGTCAATCTTCTTTCCACTGTCTCGATAGCATTAAGCTCCAAGTTACAATGCTCCAAATGCTACAGTACATCCTGCCTTTTAATTATAGGATAATTCACCCTTACTGCCTTTAGTCACAATCAGATGAAGTTATCATTATGCCATGCCAATAACATGATAAAACATGCTATGTAGTTAAGATTCATTCCAACATAGCTCTAATCCTTAAATAGGTACCACAGATAGCTCTGCATTGCAACAACTCAATACAGTATACATTATAGGAAAGCTGCAGTTATGGCAGTATTTATTTTCACTATTGGCAAACTGGTGATTTTTAATTATTTACATGTGCATCTTTTCTGGCAAATACCAACTTCTCTTGAAAGCAATGATATTTAACATACAAGGATCAACTCACCATAGATTCCAAAACAAACACTGAAATGTTATATTAGCTGAAAAGCACATTTTTTAATTAAAGGCTTCACCCCTGACACTGTCTGTGAAAGTGAAACCAAGTATGATGTTTTTTTAAAAATGTAGCAAATCTCATAGCATTATTAAAAATATCAATTTCTATGTTGCTTAACACTTTTCCCCAAGTCTCAACTTATTAAATACCACTTCTACGTATAGCAGCCAAAAGTCAAAATATTGAAAAGCATCATATGTTAAAGAGATTCTAATAAACTTGTTCATGACATGCCTTTTATAAACCTGTCCTGGCTTGGATTATTTCCTCAATTTTGAATTGCTTCCTCTATAAAGTAAGTCCCTATATTTTTTCTTCCATGTTACTAACGTTCTTAAGTTCCTCCCCAGTAGTACTACAGGAGCAAGCTGCAGGATTTATACCCAGCAATAATGAGAGAATGGCAATATCTTTCCAAGCCATACAAATGAAGGCAAAATGCAGATAGTGATGTTTCCCATGCTCAAAATCTTCTACTTAATGGTAAATGCTACATGTCTGGAAGGTAAAAATAACCTAAGCAATTAACTGCCGCGTATTTTATAGATGGTACTCAACACAGCTGGAATCAACCAGTGATAGACAATACTTAGGGTGATGGGTGGAGTAAAAGGAGAAAGCTCCTTCCCTAGATCATAGATTCCCATTCTTTTTTATGTCCTGTACCCCTACCATTAACCGAGGAGTCCGTGGACCCCAGGTTGGGAGCCCTTGCTCTAGATGATACCTCTATCTATACATGGATTGACTGGCGGGTGGGAGTGAGCTGAAGGAGGGAAGGAAGGGTGGAAACATACTGGGAGGTGATAAGTGGAGGTAACAAAGATAAAATATGATAGGAAAGGAGAATGGAGCTTAGAACCAAATAAGGTAAGTAGTGTGGGCAAATGGGAACACAGGAGGAGAGGGGACTTGGTGGGCAGCATTTTTTTTTATGATGGGTAGATAGAGTAATTGCAGCAGGAGAAAGAAACTGAGCAATAGGAGGCTGTGTGAGAGGAACTGGGCAGACCGGAAACAGGAACAAACACAAAGAGAGCAGATGACCTGAAAGTGGAGAATTCAATGTTCATACAGTCACTTTATACACTACCCAGATGGAATGCTATCCTCGTGTGCATTTCCCTGCCCCTTCCCACACCAACACGTCTGTCCTCAGCTACCACTACTACTAAGAGCAGACCATTCAAGTGGCTCACACTCAGCAAATTGGGTATTAGTGAATGTAAGCGCCGAGTGCATGCCAGTTGATTGCACTATTACTTACACGTCCCATTATGGATGGAGAGCTGGCTGTATTAGATCAGATTAATTTTGGTTTTTGTGCCAAAGTTTGGATGCTTTTATGCTGTTTTGATGCTGGCCTTGTGAACATTAAATGCCTGGTAAGAGAGGCACTGCACCATTAGGCCGCACACTTCGTTCCCATCCTTATGTTCCAAAAATACTTGCATAACTTTTATATTTGCTCCTGAGTGTAAGCCTTAAGTAATAAAGAATGCTATCAAGTTGCATGTCAATTACTGCATAGAGTTCAAAGATTTAAAGTTCAAAGTACATTTCTTATCAAATTAAGTATGCTTTATACAACTCTGAGATTCATTTTCCTGCAGACAGCCATGAAAAAAGAAACACTGTGGAATCCATTCAAAGATCAAACACACATGCAAAAAAAGAACCGCAAAAACAAGTGAATAACATACAGAATGTTAAATATCGAACCACAGTATTGTCCTTGCAGCAGTCTAGGAACATTCAATTTAGTTCATCAATTTAGCACTGTAATGTTCGTTAACTGCAGACCATACAGTCAGTCCACAATGATCAAAATCACGCAAAATAGCAATTAAAAAATGAGTAATCAGAAACACATATGAACAGCAGAGTCCTCTTAATAAAAGAATTCAATCCACAAACACTTATCAAAACTTGCCCAAGACTTAAGACACCTGCACCTTCCTCCGGCAGCAGGAGCTAGAAGATGAGGGAGAGAGGTCAAATGTAGGCAGACAGCGCTAAACACCAATTTGCCTTTCTCTCTTACTCACATTGACTTCAATCTTTCTCAATGCTTTAAGCAACAAGTTGGTTGAGGATTGGAGCCAATCATAGG
Source organism: Hemitrygon akajei (assembly GCF_048418815.1). Taxonomy (NCBI): domain Eukaryota; kingdom Metazoa; phylum Chordata; class Chondrichthyes; order Myliobatiformes; family Dasyatidae; genus Hemitrygon; species Hemitrygon akajei. The sequence goes on along the minus strand of NC_133124.1, from coordinate 108,260,049 downwards.
TTTGCACTGCACCATTAGGCCGCACACTTCCTTCTCATCCTCGCTTTCCCTTCTGAGACAACAAAAGCACCAAATCACTCAGCTGGCCCAAAAACACATCAAAATGTAAATTACAATCTCTAATCACAGTGATTAGGAGTGTGTGCGTGGCCTCCATCGGTCGTGGTCCACCATGGGTACTGCGCCTCTGGTAGTCGTTGGTTTGTTGAACAGTGTCAACTGTGACTATTGAGGCCGATCCTGCCACAGTTGCTGCATGTGTAGGGCGTCATGGAATTGTTGTCCACTGTGCTCTCCGTTTAGCTGTCCGCTATATTTAAAAGAAGGTGAAGAAGTCGTTTCGTCAGCTGTCTGCAAGATGTCAACATTTGTCCTGTTGTTCGCTGGTGCCATCAATATTCTCATGTATTCCCTGATATAACATGTAAAGAAATGAATTGGCTTAAAGAGAGTCTTCTGTAATGGTGGGATCTTAGGAGTAAGCTGAAATAGAATATTCATGTAGAGCTTGTTTTTTTCTCTTCAATGCTAAACCTCGCTCTCATTGGCAATGGGGACAATGCCTGAAACCACGCTCTCCCAGTAGTAAGTTATGATCCAGTGCCATTCAGGGTTAATGTTTTAGGATGACAGAATTTCAATTTGAATAAATTGCTGCAAGCTCACCAGCCACCCTTCGCGTGACTTTGGCATGAATATTGTTTTACCTCACTAGATGTATGCCTGTTAAGCATCTGTTTCCCAAATACGCTGATTTTGAAATTAAAGAGCAGAATAAAAACATCAAGGTACATTTCATTAGTACTGGCACCTCCTTTCAGAGCAAGAAATAGGATTTCTTTTATCTCCAAGTTCAAATTAATTTCCCAAGAATAGGAATAACAAAAGAGTATCAGCAAAGTATAGCTCACATTTCTGCCCTTACTTTCTCCCACACATTTTCCCATTTCTTTGGCACTTCATAACCTTATTTCCAAAGATTAATTCTTACAGAGCCCCCACCCAATGGTCTCTCCATTCCCATCTAGATTTATTTTTTTCTATTTTGCTCCAGATTTGCAATAGCCATTACCATATACATGTTCCTAAATGCATGCTTATGTTCCAAAAACACCTTCATAACCTTTATATTTGCTCCTGGAATGTCAGTGATTTGGGCTTTTAAGTTCAAGCTTATTGTTATTTGACTATACGTAGATACAACCAATTGAAACAATGCTCCCCCAAGACCACAGTGCACCCACAAAATATATTACACATTGCACACAATCCAAATTATCACCATAAAAATAAATCAATACATGCATTTTGAATTGTAGCGCGCAGCACAGGTAAACAGCTCGCTGTCCTAGTGACAAGATCTCTGAGGTGGCAGGGTATTTATTCATTAGTCTCACAGACTGAGGGAAGAAAATGGCAATCCTAGTCCTAATGCTTCTGTACCTCCTTCCTGATGGTAATAGTCAAAGAGACTGCAGAATAGAGGTAGGGATCCTCAACAACGCCATGCACTCTGTCAATAACGGTCCCAGTAGATGTCACAAATGGGGGAATGGGGGTGTCGAGAGACCCCAGTGATCCTCTCAGCAGTTTTTTAATATCCCCTGCAGGGTCTTGCAGTCCGATGCCTTGCAGCTTCCATACCACACAATGATGCAACCAGACAAGATATTCTCAATGGTGCTCCTGTGAAAGTTGTTAAAAATAGGGGTGGGGAGCCTTGCAAGCCTCAATTTCCTCAAAGTGTATACGTTGCTATGCCTTCTTGACTAATGAAGAGGTGTTGTGGATCCAGGATATATTATCCATTATGTACACACCAAAGAACTTTGTACTCCTCACTCTCTCTATGGCAGAGCCATCGATGTGCAATAGAAGTTGTCAATCTACACCTTCCTGACATTCACAATCATCTCTTCTGACTTGTCCACAGGGAGACTGATTGTTCTTGAATCATTTGGCAAGCCTCCCTATCTGCTCCCTATATACAGACTCACTGTTGCTGAGACCAACCACTATAGCATCATCAGCGAACTTGATGATGCAGTTTGAACTGGATCTGGCAGTGCAGTTGACAGTCAGCAGCTGGCTGAGTACACAGCCCAGTGCTCACAACCCAGGACACCAGTGCTAAGTGTGGTGGAGCTTGAGATGTTGCTGCCAATTTGGATCGCCTAGGGTAACGGTCAATCCCTCAGCACCCGACTAGGCATGTTGTCTGGCCTTGCAAGTTTGCATGGGTTTACCCTGGCTAGGATCCTCATCACCTTAGTTGGGGCCAGACAGGGTGCCTGTTCCTCAGGAGTGAGGGGGCTTTCCTTGATGTCACATCTTTCAATGTTTCAAATCGTGTACAGAAGGCATTCAGCTCATCAGGAAGGAGGGTGTCATCGTCAACACACAGGATGGACTTGCAATTGGTTATACAATCAAAAACAAGAGAAAATTTGCAGATGCTGGAAATCCAAGCAACACACACACAAAATGCTGGAGAACCTCAGAATGTAGCATCTATGGAAAAGAGTACAGTCAACGTTTCAGGCCAAGACCCTTCGGCAGGACTGGAGGGGGAAAAAACTGAGTAGGTTTAAAAGCTGGTGGAGGGGGGGGAGAAACACAAGGTGATAGGTGAAACCTGAAGGGAGAAGAATCAAGAGCTGGGAAGTTGATTGGTGAAAGAGACAGAAGGCAATGGAAGACAGAAAGCGGGGAGGAGCACCAGAGGGAGGCAATGGGCAAGCATGGAGATAGGGTGAGAAAGGGAAAATGGGATGGGAAATTGAGAAGGGGGGGGGTTCATCACAATAGTAGAGAAGGCCATTGACAGACATATCAGAATGGGAAGTGGAATTAAAATTGGTTTCCAGCACATAATTCTCCAAAATTTCCACCATCTCCAACAGGATCTCATCACCAAGCACATCTTTTCCTCTCTCCCCCAACCCTCCATTTTCTGCTTTCCACAGGGATCACTCCCTACACGACTCCATTGTCTATTCATCTCTCCCCACTGATCTCCCTCCTGGCACTTATCATTTCAAGCAGAACAAGTGCTACACCTGCCCCTACAACCTCTTCCCTCACTACTATTCAGGGTCCTAAACAGTCCTTCTAGGTGAGGCGACACTTCACCTGTGAGTCTGCTGGGGTCATATACTGTGTCCAGTGAGGCCTCCTGTATATCAGTGAGACATGACGTAGATTGGGACACTACTTTCTCGAGCACCTATGCCCTGCCTGCCAGGAAAAGCAGGATCTCCCAGTGGCCACCCATTTTAATTCCACTTCCCATTCTGATGTGTCAATCCATAGCCTCCTCAACTACCATCTTATATGCCATCTGGGTAGCCTCCAATCTGATGGCATGAACATCAACTTCTCAAACTCCTGGTAATACCCCCCACCCACCTTCACCATTTTCCGTCCCCTTTTCCCTCTCTCACCTTACCTCCTTGCCTAGCCATCACCTCATTCTGGTGCTCCTCCCGCCTTTTCTTTCTTCCATGGTCTTCTGTCTCTTTCACTAATCAACTTCCCAGCTAGCTCTTCTACTCAGGTAATCAACTTCCCAGCTAGCTCTTCTACTCAGGTAATCAACTTCCCAGCTGGCTCTTCTACTGAGGTAAAGCCGGGTAAGCTCCTTTAATTAATCTAATTAGATTAGGATTAGGTAATGGAGGCAGCAGTTAGGGCAGTTGAGTGCTCCGTTTGCAGTATGTGGGAAGTCAGGGCGAGCACAGCTGTCCCTGATGACTACACCTGCGAAAGGTGCATCCAGCTGCAGCTCCTGACAACCTGTGTTAGGGAACCGGAGCTGGAGCTGGATGAACTTCGGATCATTCGGGAGGCAGAGGCAGAAATAGACAGGAGCTTCAGGGAGATAGTCACCTCTAGGAGTCAGGAGACAGGTAGTTGGGTGACTGTCAGGAGAGGGACGGGGAATAGACAGGAAGAGCAGAGCACCCCTGTGGCCGTTCCCACCAACAATAAGTATACCGTTTTGGATACTGTTGGTGGGGACGACCTACCAGGGACAAATTGCAGTGGTTGTGTCTCTGGCACCAAGACTGGACCCTAAGCTCAGAAGGGAAGGAGGGAAAAGAGGAGAGCAGTAGTGATAGGGGATTCGATAGTTAGGGGGACAGATAGGAGGTTCTGTGGAAGAGATCGAGAATCCCGGATGGTCTGTTGCCTCCCTGGTGCCAGAGTCTGCAATATCTCGGATCGATTTCTCAGTATTCTCAAGAGGGAGGGTGAGCAGCCGGATGTCGTGGTCCATGTAGGGACCAATGACGTGGATAGGAAGAGTGAGGAGGTCCTGAAAAGTGAGTTTAGGGAGCTAGGTGCCAAGTTAAAGGACAGGACCTCCAGGATAGCAATCTCAGGATTGCTACCAGTGCCACGTGCAGGTGGGTTTAGAAATAGTAAGATAGTGCAGTTCAACACGTGGCTGAAGACATGGTGCAGGAGGGAGGACTTCAGATTTATAGATAATTGGGCAGTTTACCAGGGAAGGTGGGACCTATTCCAGCAGGACGGTTTACATCTGAACTGGAGGAGGACAAATATTCTTGCAGGTAGGTTTGCTAGAGAGGTTCCAGTGGATTTAAACTAGATATGATGGGGGAGGGGAACCAGAGTGTGGGAACAGATGTATGGGAGAAGGAAGAAAAAGACAGTAAAATTCTTTGTACTGTTAGAGATAAACAGAGAGGAAGAGGTGGAGAATTTCTTAAATGCATTTATTTTAATGCTAGGAGCATTGTAAGAAAGGTGGATGAGCTTAGAGCATGGATTGATACCTGGAAATATGATGATGTAGCTATTAGTGAAACATGGTTGCAGGAGGGGTGAGATTGGCAACTAAATATTCCTGGATTTCGTTGCTTCAGGTGTGATAGAATCAGGGGGACAAGAGGGGGAGGTGTTGCGTTGCTTGTCAGAGAAAATATTACAGTGGTGCTCTGGCAGGATAGATTAGAGGGCTCATCTAGGGAGACTATTTGGGTTGAATTGAGGAATGGGAAAGGTGTAGTAACAATTATAGGGGTGTGTTATAGACCACCTAATGGGGAGCGAGAATTGGAGGAGCAAATTTGCAAAGAGATAGCAGATATTTGTAGTAAGCACAGGGTTGTGATAGTGGGAGATTTTAATTTTCCACACATAGACTGGGAAGCCCATACTGTAAAAGGGATGGATGGTTTGGAGTTTGTAAAATGTGTGCAGGATAGTATTTTTGCAGCAATACATAGAGGTACCAACTAGAGAAGGGGCAGTGTTGGGGAGCACTTCGGGTCCAGTGATCACAATGCCATTAGATTCAATATAATTATGGAGAAGGATAGGACTGGATCCAGGGTTGGGATTTTTGATTGGAGAAAGGCTAACTTTGAGGCGATATGAAAGGATTTAGAAGGAGTGGATTGGGATAATTTGTTTTATGGGAAGGATGTAATAGAGAAATGACAGTCATCTAAAGGTGAAATTTTGAGGGTACAGAATTTTTATGTTCCTGTTAGGTTGAAAGGAAAGGTTAAAAGTTTGAGAGAGCCATGCTTTTCAAGGGATATTGGAAACTTGGTTAGGAAAAAGAGAGATATCTACAATAAATATAGGCAACATGGAGTAAATGAGGTGCTCGAGGAATATAAAGAATGTAAGAAGAATCTTAAGAAACAAATTAGAAAAGCTAAAAGAAGATACGAGGTTGCTTTGGCAAGTAAGGTGAAAATAAATCCAAAGGGTTTCTAGTTATATTAATAGCAAAAGGATAGTGAGGGATAATAAAATCGGTCCTTTAGAGAATCAGAGTGGACAGCTCTGTGTAGAGCTGAAAAAGATGGGGAAGATTTTGAACAATTTCTTTTCTTCGGTATTCACTGTAGAGAAGTATATTGAACTGTGTAAGGTAAGGGAAACAAGTAGGGAAGTTATGGAAACTATGACAATTAAAGAGGAGGAAGTACTGGCGCTTTTAAGGAATATAAAAGTGGATAAATCTCTGTGTCCTGACAGGATATTCCCTAGGACATTGAGAGAGGTTAGTGTAGAAATAGCAGGGGCTCTGACAGAAATATTTCAAATGTCATTAGAAACGGGGATGGTGCCGGAGGATTGGCGTATTGCTCATGTGGTCCCATTGTTTAAAAAGGGTTCTAAGATTAAACCTAGCAATTATAGGCCTGTCAGTTTGACGTCAGTGGTGGGTAAATTAATGGAAAGTATTCTTAGAGATGGTATATATAATTATCTGGATAGACAGGGTCTGATTAGAAACAGTCAACATAGATTTGTGCGTGGAAGGTCATGTTTGACAAATCTTATTGAATTTGATGAAGAGGTTACGAGGAAAGTTGACGAGGGTAAAGCAGTGGATGTTGTCTATATGGACTTCAGTAAGACCTTTGACAAAGTTCCGCACGGAAGGTTAGTTAGGAAAGTTCAATCGTTAGGTATTAATATTGAAGTAGTAAAATGGATTGAACAGTGGCTGGATGGGAGATGCCAGAGTGTAGTGGTGGATAACTGTTTCGTCAGGTTGGAGGCTGGTGACTAGTGGTGTGCCTCAGGGATCTGTACCGAGTCCAATGTTGTTTGTCATATACATTAATGATCTGGATGATGGGGTGGTAAATTGGATTAGTAAGTATGCAGATGATACTAAGGTAGGTTGCGTTGTGGATAGTGAAGTAGGTTTTCAAAGCTTGCAGAGAGATTTAGGCCAGTTGGAAGAGAGGGCTGAGCAATGGCAGAAGGAGTTTAATGCTGATAAGTGTGAGGTGCTACATTTTGGTAGGAATAATCCAAATAGGACATACATGGTAAACGGTAGGGCATTGAAGAATGCAGTAGAACAGAGTGATCTAAGAATAATGATGCATAGTTCCCTGAAGGTGGAATCTCATGTGGATAGGGTGGTGAAGAAAGCTTTTGGTATGTTGGCCTTTATAAATCAGAGCATTGAGTATAGGAGTTGGGGTGTAATGTTAAAATTGTACAAGGCATTGGTAAGGCCGAATTTGGAGTATTGTGTACAGTTCTGGTCACCGAATTATAGGAAAGATGTCAACAAAATAGAGAGAGTACAGAGAAAATTTACTAGAATGTTACCTGGGTTTCAGCACTTAAGTTACAGGGAAAAATTGAACAAGTTAGGTCTTTATTCTTTGGAGTGTAGAAGGTTGAGGGGGGACTTGATAGAGGTATTTAAAATTATGAGGGGGATAGATAGAGTTGACATGGATAGGCTTTTTCCACTGAGAGTCGGGGAGATTCAAACAAGAGGACATGAGTTGAGACTTAGGGGGCAAAAGTATAAGGGTAACCTGAGGGGGAATCTCTTTACTCAGAGAGTGGTAGCTGTGTGGAATGAGCTTCCAGAAGAAGTGGTAGAGGCAGGTTCGGTATTGTCATTTAAAGAAAAATTGGATAGGTATATGGACAGGAAAGGAATGGAGGGTTATGGGCTGAGTGCGGGTCAGCAGGATTAGGTGAGAGTAAGCGTTCGGCACGGACTAGAAGGGCCGAGATGGCCAGTTTCCGTGCTGTAATTGTTATATGGTTATATGTTATATTGACTGTCCTGTTATACATACTATTTGTTACAAATCACTATAAATTGCACATTTAGACAGAGACTAACGAAAAGATTTTTACTCCTCATATGTGAAGGATGTAAAAAATAGAGTCAATTCAATTTCTCCAGCATTTTGCATGTGTTGCTTGTAATTAGTTATGGTTTGTATACTTTGCCACATGCTTCATGTATCCTTGGTGTTACGAAAGTGTCTGTGAAGTTTCTGCATGCACTCACGCGTTATTTTCCTGATGGCATGGAAGAGAGTGGTCTTACTGACCTTAGAGTCGTCTTGTCCCCCGAACTGAAGGCAACATCCAGATTCCTACGCAGAGCATGAACCTCTGAGTATCCCAGGTGAGAGTGGAGGGCAGCCTTGTACAGTAAGCTCCATGAACATTGTTATAAACCAGGTCCAATGCATTCTCTCCTCAGGTTGTAAAGCTGACCTCAGGTAGAATTTTGGAATGACCTTTTTTTAAGCTGACATGATTGAAGTCACCAGTAACAATGAAGACACCATCAGTGAAGGTGGGTTTGAAGTTGCAGAGCTACTGTAGCACTTCCCCAGCACCAGCATGGGAAGGATGTAAACAGCAATAATCACAATGGACGTGAACTTCCTCAGTAAGAAGAAAGGCCTGCACTTCACCATTAAAAACTATCTGTGGTGAGCAGTGGGCTGTTACTACTGAGATGCTCACACACCGGTTCTTACTGATATACACACACAGACCTCAGGAGGCAGAGGAGTGGCAACAGGATTGCTTCGAGTCAGTGGACCAGGCCATGCTCAAAGACTCTGAGGATCTACTAAACAGTCGTGGATGAATGTGTCCACACAAAATCAAGAGTCTTCCCCAACCAGAACCCCTGGATGAACCATGAGATCTGCAATCTGCTGAGGGCCAGATCAATGGCATACAAGTCTGACGACTAAGAAAGACAGAAGGGATCCAGGTACAATCTCTGGAAAGTCATCTCAGATGTTCACTGATATCTTTGGCCTCTTGCATCAGCAGTCTGAGGTACCCATCTGCTTCAAGCAGGCTTCAATTATACCGTGCCAACGAAGAACATGATAACCTGCCTCAAGGACCATCATCTAGTCGTATTTACATCCACTGTGAATAAGTGCTTTGAGAGGCTGGTGATGAAACATATCAACACCTGTCTGAGAAGCAACTTGGATTCACTCCAATTTGACTACTAGCACAAGAAGTCCACAGCAGATGCCATCTCATTGGCTCAACCCTGAAACATCAAGACAGCAAAGGTGCATACATTAGTGAGTTCTTTATCAACTACAGTTCAGTATTCAACACTATATCCCCTCAACACTAATCAATAACCTTCAAGGCCTTGGCATCAATACCTCCTCGTGCAATTAGATCCTTGACTGTGTCACTTGTAGACCCCAGTCAGATCAGATTGACAACATCTCCTCCACATTCTCCACCACAAGGCTGTGTGCTTAGCCTCCTATTCTACTCGCTTTATACTTATGACTGTGAGACTAAGCACAGCTCCAATGCCATACTTAAGTTTGCTGACACCACCACCATCATTGCCCGAATCAAAGGTGGTGATGAATCTACGCATAGGAGGGAGATTGAAAATCTGACTGAGTAGTACCACAACAACAACTTCTCCCTCAATGTCAACAAGACCAAGGAGCTGATTATTGACTTCAGGAGGAGAAAACCAGTGGTTCATAAGACAGTCCTCATTGGGGGATCAGAGGTAGAAAAAGTCAGCAAATTAAAATTCCTCAATTTCATCATTTCAGAGGAATAGTCCTGGGTTAGCATGCAAGTGCAATTATGAAGAAAATATGGCAGCACCTCTACTTAGATGTCATGCTGACTCTTCACAAACTAAAACTCTGACAAATTTCTGTAGATGTGTGGAGGAGAGTACTTTGACTAGTTGCATCATGGTCTGGTATGGAAACATCCATGCCCTTGAATGGAAAATCTTACAAAAAGAAGTGGATATAGCCAAGTCCATCATGGGTAAAGTCATTGAGCACACCTACACAAAGTGCTGTCACAGGAAAGCAGCATCCATCAAGTACCCCCATCATCCTGGCCATCTCTCATTCTCATTGCTGCCATCAGGAGTCTCAGGACTCACACCATCAGATCCAGAACAGTTATTATCCTCAACCATCATGTTCTCGAACCAATGGGGATTGCTTCACTCAATTTCACTTGCCCCATCACAGAAATGTTCCCACTGCCTATGGACTCACTTTCAAGGACACTTATCTCATGTTCTCATTATTTATTGCCTATTTATTATCTTTTTTCCGTCTTTTGTATTTGCAGTTTGTTGTTCAATCCATTCTACTGGGTGCAGTCTTCTTTCGATGTTATAGTGTTTCTTTGATTTATTGTGTATGCCTGAAAGAAAACAAATGTCAGGGTTGTATATGGTGACATATATGTACTTTGATAATAAATTTACCTTGTATTTAGTATATGATTCAGAAAATCCAAAGGATAATGAGTAAAGAAATAAGTGCAGAAGACAAAATAAAGTCCCTCTTAGCAGTGGATTCTGCCTCCTAGTATATTAGTACAATACCAGGAAAATTGGGAACTGTGTTGTTTTAACAGTCTTCACTTGAACTGTGCCGGCTATATGCTGTATGACCAAATGACAAGGAGATAGACATAACTTTAAGCTATTTAATGAAGTAAGAGATCAAATGTACAAACATTTTTGCCAGAGAGGGGAAAAAAGACCTGAAGGAAAGGTAGTAATGTGGAAATGATAAACAGACTGGCATATACAGCAATGGAGTACAAAGAGCAAATCATTGGATTAGATTAGAAAGTTACAAAGATAATCGAAGGCCTGTATGTGAATGCAAATAGATGAATAGAGCATAATTAAGCAGGAAACCATAGCTAATAAAATATGACTGCAGGATGACCTGGATTGGAACACAAATACTAAAGAGTACAAGCCATCAGGCAAGAACAGAAAGCTAAAAAAAAATGGAATAGTTCTGTAATTAATGGTGTAAGATTTTCCAAGTTCACAAAATCCAAGGACATAGAAATGGCTTGGATGAAGATTTAAAAAAAGGCATGTGGTCTCTTGGGGGAGAGGTATACACTCCCACTTTCGTAATAATGTATTTCTGTTTTTAATATAATTTCTCTTTATATACAAGTTTTATTTTATATAATTGTTGAATTGTGTTGTCTCCTATTGCATGGCATTCACTGATCAAAACACCATAGCAAATTCCTAATACATGTAAATGTATATGGTGAATAAAGATGATTCTCGATCCTCAACATGGTAAAACAGTATAAAAAGAAATAAAAAAAAAAACAACAGAAGCTTATCAGAATAGTGCACCTGTAGTCTTGGGGAATTCACTTTTGTTTTATGAAAATAAATTACATGAGCAAAGATAAACTAGATGAAGAATTCAGTGCACTATCGGGGGCAGTTTTGTTTTCTGGAGCTAATCAGAGAGCAGGTTAAACTTGACTTGATATTGTATAATGAGGTGGAATTAGATATTGACTTCATTGTGAGGACAGTACCAATTATAATGTGCTTGAAAGATCAGAGAGAAAAATTGGAGACAATTGGAACAAAATACAAACTACTGCGGGAACAAAACAGTCCGTAGTATCTGAGAGAGAAATGGACAGTTGACATTTTGGTAGAGACTCCAATTTCATCAGTCCAGATGAAAGGTATGCATTATAAAGTTAATCAAAAATGAGGATAGTACAAGTTTTTCCAGATATTTTTTAAAAATCAGATACATTACTAAGTGACCAATGATCTCAAGGTAAGGGGGTCCAGGGAATTGACATATTGGAAACAAAATAGTTAAATTAAACAGGGATTTTGTATCAGTCTGCAATTAGCTGCAAATTCATAAATGGAAAGGAGGGAAGTGGAATGAACAAATTGTTGGAGCATAGGGCCTTAAGGACATCATCCTAGAATGTTAAAAATAGTAACTAGTGAGATAATTGAGGTGTAGGTTATATATTTTCTAAAATTAGAATCCTCTTAAGAATCGATTAAATTGGGGAAAAAAGATACTTCTTTATTCAGTTTGCAAGTCTTTCAAATGCAGAGATTTGATTTCCTGGAGCATACAAGTAAAATGCTTGTACGATAAGAATAGAAGAAAGATAATGGACTGTAATCACGCTTTTTTGCTAGAGAAACTTAATAAGAGGTTAAGATATAACTGAAGCATTGTTGGGCCAACTATTGTGTCTAGCATTATACTCCTTATCTAAGGAGTTAATGAATTCGTAGTTTAGAGAAAATTTACTAGTGAATAGAATGGGAAATATCTTATGTAGAAAGGCTAGACAGGCTAGGTCTGTATCTACTGGAATTGAGAATGAGGTTGGGGGGTGGTCCTGAATTACATATAGGATTCTGGTGGTCTTCACAAGGTGATTGAGAAAGTTTTCTATATTGTAGGAGAAGTTATAACTATGCAAACAATTTTAAAATATGGGATTTCCCAATTATAATAGGCAAAATTTTTCCTGAGGATCAAAAAATGTTGTATCTCTTCCTTCGGGGGAAGGGGGTGAAGTAGTGATTCGAATACCTAAGGCAGAGGTAGATGGATTTGTGATAAACAAGTGGGTGAAGCATTACTGTGGGCAGACTAGTTATGCAGACTTAAGATTGCAAATCATATAAGACTTACTAAATGGTGGAGCAGACTCAAAGCTGGGTGGCATAATCCTGCTCAGTAATTGATATATTAGACCATAAACTATAGAAGCAGAATTAGGCCATTTGGCCCATTGAGTTTGCTCCACCATTATATCATGGCTGATCTAGTTCCCTCCCAGCCCCAATCTCCTGCCTTCTCCCCACAGCCCTTCATGCCTTGATTAATCAAGAACCTATTAACCTCTAAATTATACCCAATAACTTGGCGTACACTACTGCCTATGGCAACAAATTCTACAGATTCACCACCCTCTGGCTAAAGAAATTCCTCCTCTTCCCCATTCTAAATGGATATCACTTTATTCTGAGCCTGTGCTCTCTGATTCCAGACACCCTCACTTTTGAAAATATCCTCTCAATATCCACTCTATCAAGGCTTTTCTACATTTGATAGGTGTTGATGAGATTTCTCTTCACCCCTCCCCCCATTCTTCTGAATTCCACTGATTACAGGCCAGAGCTATCAATTGGTCCTTGTATGGTGACCCTTTCATTCCCAGAATCATTCTTGCAAACTTCTTCTGAACCCTCTCCATTGTTAGCACATCCTTTCTTAGACAAGGAATCCAAAACTGTTGATGATATTCCAAGTGAGGCCTGCAGGAAAATGGGTTTGAGAGGGATAATAAATCAGCCATTATTTAATGGTGGAGCAGACTGGTGGGCCGAATGGTTTAATTCTGCTCCTTTGTCTCATACTCACTAGTGCCTTATAAAGACTCAACATTACACCTTTGCTTTTATATTCTAGTTTTCTCGAAATGAATGCTAACATTGCATTTGGTTTCTTAATCACTAACTCAACCACCAAATTAACATTTTGGGAACCCTGCTACAAGCTGACTGTTACGTCCCTTTGTACTTCAGATTTTTGAAGTTTCTTTCCATTTAGAAAATAGCCTACATTTTTATTTCTTCTACCAAAATGCATGACCATACACTTCCCAACACTGTACTCTATCTGCCATTTCTTTGCCCATTCTCCTAATCGGTCTTAGTTCTTCTGCAGCCTCCCCATTCCCTCAACATTACCAGCCCCTCTGCCCATCTTTATATCATTTACAAACTTGGCTACAAGGTCATTAATTCCATCATCCAAATAATTGACATATAACAGAAAAAGAAGTAGTCCCAACACAGTGGAACACCACTAGTCGCAGAGAGCCAACCAGAAAGGGCTCATTTTATTTCCCACTCTTCGCCTTTTGCCAATCAGTCAACGTTCTTTCCATGCTAGTAATACATCCTGTAATGCCATGGGCTCTTAACCTGTTAAGCAGCCTCATGAGTGGCACCTTGCTAAAGACCTTCTGAAAATCCAAGTATGTAACATCCACCAGTTCTTCTTTGTCCACCCTTGTTATCTCTTCAAAGAATTCCAACAGATTTGTGAGATAAGACATTCCCACAGGGAAACCATGCTGACTTCAATCTGTTTATCATGTGCGTCCAAGTACCATGAAAAATTCTTAATCAACTCCACCATCTTCCCAACCACTGAGCTCAGACTAACTGGCCTATAATTTCCTTACTTCTGCCTTTCTCCTTCTATGAAGAGTAGAGTGACATTTGCAATTTTCCAGGCCTCTGGAACAGTGCCAGAATCTATTGATTCTTGAAAGATCATTACTAATGCCTCTACAATCTCTTCAGCCACTTCTTTCAGAAGCCTGGGATGTAGACCATCTGGTCCAGATGATTTATCCACCTTCAGACCTTTCAGCTTCCCGAGCACCTTCTCCCTAGTAATGGCAACTTCACACACTTCTGGTGCCTGTCACTCTTGAACTTCTGACATACTGCTAGTGTCTTCCACAATGAAGACAGATGTAAAATACTTATTCAGTTCGTCCGCTATTACTATCTCTTTAGTGGTCTGATATCTCTATTCTCAATTCCTTTATTCTTTATATACCTAAAGAAACTTTTGGTGTCCTTTTAATATTATTAGTTAGCTTACCTTCATACTCCATCTTTCCCTCCAACATTTTTTGTTGTCTTCTGTTGGTTTTTAAAAAGCTTCCAAATCCTCTAACTTCCCACTAACTTTTGCTCTATTATTTTCCCTCTTTGCCTTTATGTTGACTTTGACTTTCCTTGACAGCCACATTTGCATCATCGTGCCTTTAGAATACTACTTCTTTGGGATGCATCTATCCTGCACCTTCCGAATTACTCCCAGAAATTCAAGCCATTACTGCTCTGCTGTCACCCCTGTTACTGTCCCCTTCCAATCAACTTTGACCAGATCCTCTCTCATGCCTCTAATTTCCTTTACTCCACTGTAATACTGATACATTTGACTTTAGCTTCTTCCTCTCAAATTGCAGGTGAATTCTATCACATTAAGATCACTGTCTCCCAAGGGTTCCTTTACCTTAGTAGGTAAATACATATGCTCTATGAATGTTTGTGAATATCAAGGACAATTAACAATGGTCAATATCTCACCATTTATAAAGCCATTTTAGTCTGTCTCCCCTCAGTCTTGAAACACTCCATACCGGACAACGTCCTGATCAATCTCCTCTGCACCCTCAACGATGCGATCATGTCCTACCTATATTGTGGCAGCAACTAGTAACTGCCTGAGGTTTCCAATTGCAGCCTAACCAATGGTCAGAAAGCCTGAATCATAATTCCATTCTCTAACAAAGACTGCAAGTCCCAAGTCTTATTAATTCCTTGGTGGGCCTCAACTATGTCTCTTCACAACATCCAGGGACAAAATAAATACAGAAAACAGTCAAAATCTGTTTCCCAGGTTAGAAATGTTAATACAAGAGTATATGCATTTACAGTGAGAGGGGGAATTCTACTCTGCCCCTGGTTACTCACTTACCTTTAATATACAGGTATAAAATATCTGGCAAACAAAATGAAGGAAATTGAACACATATTTATAAATACATCCACCCCCACTTTCTTTACATCTGAAGTGCCTTCATCTTTTCTAGCCCTCTATGTCTCTTTGCCTTTTTTTTAAATTCAACCATCAACATCCCTTGATGTCCAGGATTCCTTGGATTTGCTCCTAATGGAAACACTTTGGATCTGGACTCTCATCCTTTCACTTCTAATTGACTCTCATATTTAGACCTACCTAAATCCAGCTCCAAAAAAACAAAAATGCTGCACAAGCTTGGCAGATCAGTCAGCAGCTGTGGATGGAAATGGACAATCAATATTGTTTCAGGTCAAGACCCTTCATCTGAAATGAAAGACAGATGGGAGATGGCCAGTAAGTGGTGAAGGGTAAGGGTGAAGCAAAACTTGGCAAGCAATACATAGATCCAAGTGAGGAGGGTGATAAGAAAATGGAGGGGAAAGTGGAAATAGCGAGAAGCTGCAAAATGATAGATGGGGAAAATAAATGGCTGCAGAAAATGGAATCAGATAGAAAAGGCATAATAGGGAATCAAGGGAAGTACAGTGGGCAGATGGCAACAGCAGGAGAAGGAGATCCAGTGGGAAGAGTCCATGCGTGACTGGCAGATTGAATGGACAGAGGAGGGGAAAGAAGTTGAGTATGGGAGTGGGTGAGAGGGGTCGGTGAATGAGGAACTGGGTAGTTCAAGAGGAGAAAGAAATAAGACAGATTAGTTTACCTGAAATTGAAGAATTCACTGTTCATACCTTTGGGTTGTGGAGTACCGAGGCAGAATAGGAACGCTGTTCCATTAGTTTATGTTTAGCTCTAATAGTGAAGAAGGCAGAGACAGAGAGGTTGGTGAAAGAATGGGGAGGGAATAGAAATGTCTACTAACTAGAGCTGTAGAAGGCCCTGACAGATGGAATGCAGGCACTCTGAAAGTGGTTATTTAGTCCATGCTTAGCCTCACTGATATAGAAGCAGACCCATCAAGAGCACTAAATGCAATAAGATTGGAAGAGATGCATGTAAATCTTGGTATTACCTGGAACGGCTGTTTAGGGCCCTGAATGGTGGTGAGAGTAGAAAAGGTGTTACACCTCCAGCCATTGCAGAGGAAAATGCCTGGGCAGGGTATGGATGAGTGAACCAGACAGTCATGGAGTTAGTGATCTCTGCAGAAAGTGATGGGAAAGGAGATTTTGCCTGATGGCAAGACATTCATTTTTATGGTTTCAGATAAGCTCCTCTACCCCTTTTAACTTTCCTTCTGGTGTTCCTAGTTCCACTTCATCCATTACTGTTTCTTTCCCGTCCTCCATTCACTCCATCTGCCCATTACACACATGTAGCCCCCCCAGAGTCTCTCACACTAGTCACATCTGCCCAACCCACCTCCCTTATTTCATTTACTGCTCCACCTTTGTTTCCTATCATATCCCACCTTCTGCAGTCCTTTATATCTTCCACCTATCACCTTCCAGCCTGTTAATATTTCCATTTTTCCTTCCTCCACAGATCCATCACCCCTCCTCACCTGGATCCATCTATCACTTGCCAGCTCTTTATCATTATACAGGTCATGTCTCCTCTATTATTCCAATTCAGATGAAAGATTTCAACCTGAATTATTAACAACCCAGTTCCCTCCACATATGCTGCCTAACAAAGTTTCTTTAGCATTTTGTTGCTCCAGTCTTCAACATCTGTAGTCTCTTGTATCTCAATAAAATTAGTTTCTCTAATCTACATATGCCAATCCTGTCTTAATATTGAATTCTCTCCTAAATTAAGGACCTTAAATTCCAAACCATCCTCACCTCGTTCCATAATCTTGCTCCAGTGTTTAAAAAGGGCAATCTAAATGGCATCACAAAAATCTTTCATTACAGCTCTGATTTGATATTCCCTTTTAAAGATTATAACCAATTTCCTTTTAATATTGCTAATTGCACCTGTATCAATATTTCAAACAGAGCATTTTTTTTTTTTAAGTCTTTCAAATCTGGGCCTCAGCTCCCAAATATTCTGCTAACAAATATTTCTCCTTGCTTACAATAGACACAAGATATGGCAGCTGGAGAAGGTGATCCAACTCTGAAAGCATGTTCTGTCATTTATCAAGATCATGGCTAATCCTATTTTTTGGTACCATTTTCCAGTACTATTCCCATATCCATCAGTTCTCTTAGTGAGCAGAAACCAATACATTTGAAATAAATAAACTCAATAACTGAGAAACCAGAGCCCTTTGGAGTATAGAATTCCAAAAGAGTTAACATCCTTCCAGTACAGGCACACTTACAACTGAGCAGAGCATTTCACCAATAATCCAGCCAGGGAACAAAGAAATGGAAGAATGTTAACAATATCCTTGGTCCACTAAATGTTTTCAAACCAAATTCTCTGACTGTGATTCTGCAGTAAAATAAGAAAGCTACAAGTTTTTATGTTATGAACATGCTCACCAATTAAGTCCCCACTCTTTTCACATAATCGAGGCAGCCTCCAATATTAGTTGTTACTTTTGGATATCTTTCAGTTTTGAATAATTAAGTTGGAACCAAAAGGACAATAAACTATCTGCCATTTTGCAAAATCTCAAAATGAGATGGCTTTTTGGTAAAGTCATTTACAAGTTATTTTAAATTTTATTTAATTATCAATCATCAATAAACAGTGCATCAAATGAGCAGATTTGTATTAAAGCAAATCTATCAGAAAATTGGTGAAAGATTTTTCTCCAGTTAGCACCAAAAGAGCTACCTCATTTTGAGACTTCCTCAAAATAGTAGGCATTGCACTTTGCTTTTAAGATTCCAGCACAATTACTCAAAACAGGAAGATATCCAAAAATAATAGAACTAATAATGAAGACTTACTTCATTGGATGAATAAAGCTGGGCCTTATTTGGTAGGGTAGGATCATAATGTCGAAACTTGTAGTTCCCAATCTGAAAATTTGGTCTGAGGAAATTCCAATCATGCCACTTTATCTGTAGCTTTTCTAACAGCAGGCGACTCAACTGCTTTATCATCTATTTTAAAAAGCCAGGCAATTCCACAGAGCACCTTTCATCTTCTACCTGAGTACAAGATTCTAATCTTCACATCTTTTAATGCACAATAGAAAATCTGGTTCATCTCATTAGGTACATCGGAAAGCTGCCACTGAAGAAAACATCTCCAAATCAAAATACGCAGCTTTCAAATACAGGCCAAGAGAAACTTGAGAGTGAAAAAATAGTTGTTTTTTGTTCCTGTAAAAGCCTGCAAGAAAACACATCTGAATGTAATATATGGTAACATACAGTATGTACTTTGATTACTTAAATTTACTTTGAATGTAAGGGGATAATTTACAGCATTCAATTAACATCTCCCTTCAGTTCATTTGGGGAAAAATATTAAAGCCATGTAAACTATATAAGACACTGGCAGGGATTGAGAACAAATCCAGATTAAAACCAACAAAGTATTGATACTATACCAAGAGTCATATATACTTCAGTGACAATTTGGAGCAGTACAGTAGTACAGCTGATAAGGATGTGCATGTAGTCTGCACAGCCTTTCCCACATACTAAAGATTGGCAGATTGCTATGGTACGTTGCTCCTAGTGTGTAGGTGAGTGGTAAAATTCAACAGGGGGGCAGGGGGGATTGGTAGGAATGTGGGTATGACAAAATGAGATTGGTACTGGATTGATGTGTAATGGGTGATTGTTGGTGAGCTACACAGCCCAATTGGGTACTACATTTTTGACTTTGACTGAGTAACCAGGGTCAATGAGAGCAGGGTGGTCGACGTACCCTTTGGGAGAAGGGGTAAATAAGGGGCAGATGGAATATAGTGTAAGGAGATGCATGATCATGAACCTTGGTAGAAGGAATAAAGAAACCATTTTTCTAAATGGGGAGAAAATTCAAAAATCAGGGATGGTTAGGGACTTGGGAATCCTTGTATAGGACTGCCTAAAGGTCAACTTGCAGGTTGAGTAAGCGCTAAGGAAAGCAAATACAATACTCACATTTATTTTTGACAGGACTAGAATACAAAAGCAAGGATATAATGCTGAGGCTTTAAAGCATTGGTCAGACCACACATGGAATATTGTGATCAGTTTTGGGCCCCTTACGCAACAAAAGATGTGGTAGCATTTATTCACGACAATAATGCTGGGAATCAAAGAGCATATGAGGAGCATGTGATGGCTCTGGACCTGTACTCACTGCAGTTTAGAAGAATGGGGTCGGAGAGGGAGAGAAGAAATCTCATTGAAACCGATCGAATATTGAAAGGCCTAGATAGACAGGATGTGGAGAGGATGTTTCCTAGAATGGGGGAAGTCGAGAACCAGAGGGCACAGTCTCAGAATAGGAGGGCATTTGAAACAGAGATTAGGATAAATTTCTTTAGCCAGAGGGTAGGGATTCTGCTGAATGCATTGCTACAGATGGCCGTGAAGGCCAAGTCATTAAGTATATTTAAAGTGGAGCTTGATAGGTTCTTAATTAGTCAGGGCATCGAAGGTTATGAGAAGAAGGCAGCAGAATGAGGTAGAGAGAGAGATAATAAATCAGCCATGATAGAATGATGGAGCAGACTCAATGAGCTGAATGGTCTAACTGTGCTCCCAAGTCTCATGAGTTTACTTGCAGTCTTTTTCACAAGGTTGGGGAATCAACAACTAGGATGGCATTGGTTTCAGGTGAAAGTGAACAAATGTTATAAAAACTGAGGGGCAACTTTGCAATCAGAGTACGGTCAGTCGGTCAGTATATAAGATAGACTACCAGAACTGGTTGAGGAAGATACAGCAACATTTCAAAAGCTATCTACACAGGTATGGAGATACAAAAGATTCAAGGATATAGGCCAAACAAGGGCAAATGAATCAAACTTAGATAGGAAAAACTGGACTGAAGGGCCCGTTTGCATGCCGTAGGTTTGTGACTTGAATAGACATGCAGACAGCCTGTCCATTTAGCTTCTTTAAGCCACTGTATAAAGTGAGAGGGGAAAGTGTACTCAATGAAATTAAAAGATTAACAACCTAATGGCAATACTCTCAGGCTTCTATTATTCAGCGCATTCAGAAGCCGAAGAATGTGCATCAAATTCAGTACAATTAGAAGCTCAGATGAGTAAAGTGCAATGACAATTTGTGCTCAAAGATTCAAAGTACATTTATTAGTGAAGTATGTACACAGAATACAACTCTGAGATTCGTCCTCCCGCCAGCAGCCACGAAACAAAAAATCACCACGGAACCGGTTCAAGAAAACATCAACCATCCAATATGTGAAAAAGAACGAATTGCACAAATGGCAAAAAGCAAGCAAATAGAAAGAATATCAAACATCAAATCAGGAGTCCAGTAGTATTTAGTTTAGTTCAGTTCAACGGCATGCCACAAGCCCACCGCAGGCTGCACACAGAGCCACTCTCCACTGAAGCACCCTAAGTCCACACTGATCGCGCTGATCAAATCGCTCAAAAATAGTGGAGTAACAAGACTCCAGAAATACATGCATCATGAACCTTAAAGTCCCCCAAAATGACTCCACAGCCTCGCTGATCAATCCTTGCAAAATGGAGCAGAAAGCTCCTGCACATTCCTCCAACAGCAGCCAGCGATAGGGACAGGAAGACAGGTCAAATGCACACATGCCGTACACCCGGCTGTCCTCCACTCTCATCCTCATCAACTTCAACTTTGCTCGGCACCTCAATCAGAGAAAAGCAATGGAGTCAATCAGAACCAGGTTTATTATCACAGGCATGTGACAATCCCATCTCCAGGCTACACACACCACTCCATACCTCACCGAACTCCCTCAGAGATAGTAAAGCACCTGATCACTCAATCACCCAAGACACACCATCAAAATGTAACTCACAGGTTCCAATCACATGCAGCTTAGAAGAATCATATTTGAAAGTAGTTAAAAAAATTGTTTTGTGTATTGTCTGCAGAACGCCACCCTTAGCCATCTTGGCACCAGCGAACAATGAGGTGCACATGTTATGGGTCAGAGAAAGAGATGGGTAACATGACAATGACACAGCATTCACTCAGAGAGGGATTGATAATGTTATGATGTAATTACAAAGGGAAGAGAGGGCAAAATTTTCATACTTTTGAAATTTTGAACTCCAGTTTACTGTAGAATCACTGACTTCTAATCTTCCTCAATACTGTGACAAGCATAATCCTACCCTGTTTAAAAGGGGTATGAAATCGTGTAGTTACAATGAATGCAAGAGTCACCAGTAAATTCTGAAAACTATAAAAGAATTTAGATGGATCATCAGCCATCAAACATGTATAGTTAAATCATGTAACAATTAAGGATCAATCTGGCTTTTTTTTGGCACAAGTATTGGATCCAGACTGACCAAAGAAGTGCAACACATGTAGTACACCGATAAGAAGCTAAACCCAGTAATGTTATAAAAGATCTTTTGACTCTATTCAAGGTGTAATGAGGGTTTTGCCCAGAGCCCCAGGCAATATTTATCATCTTTTCACCAGCAAAAACAAAATACCATCTTGTCATTATTGAAGCTTTACTTAAGTTAATTTGTAAATATTGATTGCCACTCTTTATGCACCTCAAGTGGGACCACATCTTTTAAGAGACCAGCATTTACTACTATATATAAATGCTGATCTCTTACTTTTACCGCACCCCAGCTAACAATCTTGCCATTGGTATCTAGGGAAAAACCTCAGGAAAGTCCCACCCACTTCCACTCAAAGAATTGAGCATGTTTGAGCTTTAAGAGCTAACAAGCAACTTAACAGAAGGGAGGATTCTTCAGAATAAATTCTGGCCACCAGCCACATGAATCCAGAAAACAGCCGTCTTAACTAAGCTCTGATAATATTGAAAAACAATGTTCATGCTGATAACTTTCCTTCCCATAAGTATATGCCCAAGACACTTAAACTGCAAAACCACAACTTCCATCTCAAGAATTAACTCAGTTACCCAAATGATCTGCTCTAATGTGTAGCACATATGAAAAACACATAAAATGGAACAAATATCCTTCTGCTAGAGAGTATTAAACCCTGTTCAACAAAAGGTATCACCAGCCAATATTTTTACAGGGAAAAAAATACAAAAATATTATTGGCAAAATTTGGTGAGGAAATATTGCCTATTATCTCCAAGCATTTCTAAAACTGCAAACCTCTTCCCACACAAAACTGTAGGTCCCAGTGATATGGGCCTAGTCTCATGTTTTAAAAAAACACATGCACAATTAGCCATTTTCCAAAAAAAAGTAAACGAACATTATTCCATATTTTTAAAAATAGCAAATAAAAAACAGAATCAGGCACAGAGTACTTAAGAATTGGCACCATCATTGAGTGAAAGCAAAAATCTCACTTTATCGAATTCTTTGGTTTCTAACTTTGACCAAGGTAGGGCAACAAGAAGTGGACTTTCAGAGGGCATTCTGAAGGGCTCATCACAAATATAGAAGTCAAAAGGCAGTGACAGAGAGGAGTGCATTTGCAGATGAAGTTTTTTTTAAATGACAGTGCTCCAACCTGGTGCTCAGCAAGAACAAAGTTTATAGTAGCAACATTATAAAGTTTGCAGAATATACGTAGCTTAGCAGGACAGTAAATAGCAACAGGGTGTGAAGATATCACAAAACAAGGCCAAGATTATTAAAGTGGCAGATTTAGATCAATATGGAGAAACAAGAAATTATATACCTGTACTTTTGGAGAGTTTTTAAAATTTTGAGGTAATGGATTCTAATTTTTAATAAAGGGATGGTTTTGTTCTTTTAAAAAAGGTCAGGGAGAATAGCACGTAAAAAGGATAAGGCATCTGCAGACAACCAAGCAGAAGGGACCAAGCACCCTTAAGGTCAGCACATCAGGCCAACTCTCCTCCTCCTCACTGCAAAGATTCTATAGCATTGACAAGCTTAAACGTACATGTCAAATAGTCTCAAAATCTATTACCGGTAGATGTAATATGCTGACCAATGCAACTCTGGGCAACTTAAAAAGATGTCTCACATCAAATCATTCCCCAAGCCAATAACCAATTTGACCAATATCAGTTGGACTGACCTGCCATTCAAATTGGATAATACTTCCTCCATCTAGTCTCACATCAGTTCTGGGCACTCAGGTGAGATATTAGGTGGCAGTGCTTGAATTACAGACCTCAATTCTGGGTCTACAGGGTCCAACCAAAAAATCTGAATGCCTGTACTAACCAGTTATCTTGGTAAAGGGCAGCAGAGAAAGGATCATTGAATAATTAATGTAGATAAAGGTACACCCTATCCTCCAATATGCGGGGGATATGTTCCTCAAAGTCGGCGCATAGTTTGGAAATGCATAATGTGAATAATTATTTAAATTGAGAAAATAGGGATGCGCTCTGGAGGACTTCCTAAATATGTTTTATCTGTAATTTGTTCACATTTTCATACCAATACAACACAAAAGCTGTACCACAAGGCAACATTTGTATTATATTTAATCAATTTAAGGTAATATTCAACATAATAAATCATAGAGCATGGCGGTTTAGTGAATGGTAAACTAAGAGAGGCTTCATCTTACAGTCTCCTTCTGCATTGGAACACATAAGCAGAGTCAACCTATCCTTTGCTGCCTTGAAACCTGACGCAGTCTTTTCATTCTTACTTATGTATGTGCATTTCAGCATACACTTCCAAAAAAGCGCAGTCTCGTCTGCTTTGGTGTGATGCCTAACTCAGCTATCATAGCCCGCAACCACAAAGGGTAGTGTTCAGCAGTTTCGTGGTCAGCACTAGCTTGCTCACCAAGCACAGCTAAGTTGTGAAGCCTGTGACAATTAACTTAGAAAACCATCCCCTACCTGCATTAAAGCTAACAATATCACTTGACATTTCCTCACTAGCCTTTGAACAAAGGCGACCATAAATTTCCAAAGCTTTCGCACGAAGATGATTGTAACTGAGTGTTGTTTTTTCCTTTGTTTCATGCTCAATGTACAAACTCAACGTTTTCTCCATTTTTGTCATAATCGGATTACGCACTTTGGTAACAATCTTTTAAGACAATTGTGATGAATCAATCACTGCACTTTTTATTTTCTCAGCATTTCTTTTTAATGTTTCTGATCGTGGACTCACCCAGACCAAAGTAGCATCCCAGAGCTGTGTTACCTTCACCTGACGTTGCCCTGTTTATAATTTCCAACTTTTTTTCAAGTGTTAAAGCAGTTCTCTGCCACTTGGCTGATGGCCCAGGACTTGACATAGGGTGCTTAGGAAGCATAGTTAAATATTTCAAGCACAAAATCAGTGCACCGTTGGTAACAACAGAAGTTTAAGAGCGCAAGATTGCACATCCACATGCTGCCAAAACCAATACAAGACTGGCAGGAGTGAGATTGTGAGGTGTGCGCATGTGACTTGTATTGGCGGAAAAGCGGTGCTTCTCGTCCCAAAAGCCTCGCATAACTGTGAGCTTTGGATGCATATAAGGAGAAGTTGGTAGAAATAGGTTCAACGCATAACTGTGAA
Organism: Hemitrygon akajei; assembly: GCF_048418815.1. NCBI lineage: Eukaryota > Metazoa > Chordata > Chondrichthyes > Myliobatiformes > Dasyatidae > Hemitrygon > Hemitrygon akajei. The sequence continues at coordinate 108,235,305 of NC_133124.1, read as the reverse complement.
TCCGCATTATCTGAAGGCGCATATAACGAGGTTAGGGTGTAGTCATTTTGACTTCACGTCAACGTATTTCCCACTCATTCCACCAGCCCTTCAAATGCCTTTTTAATTTCTCAAATTCCCTTATGAAAGCTTAGATCACTTGGTCTCAAATACAACAAATAGTGCTAAATACTTAATTGCAATATAAAAAAACTTTCCTTCCAGATCTTTTGCCCATTAGACTGATCTTATATTCTCCAGTCTATGAATCATTAAATGGAAACAGCCTTTTTCTTTTATTTACAGTGTATCTCCATGCAATCTCTTCTAAGCCTTCTTTGATTCCCCCAATGAACCCCAATCTGGGACACTGTAGAAAGCTATGAAAGATAGCCAGGGCATTAAAGGGTATGGGGTGAAGGCAGGGGAGTGGGGATGACTGGAAGAATTGGATCAACCCATGATTGAATGGCAGAGCACATTCATTGGGCTGAATGGCTTACTTCTGCTCCTATATCTTATGGTCTTAAGAAATTATTGGTGCCCTGGCTAGGATATTCGTATCACCTTTAGAAACGAGTAAGGAATTGAAATAAAGTAATACTGATGTTGTGCCTTTATTTAAGGAAGGCTGCAAGAACAAGTCAGGGAACCAAGGGCCAGTGAGCCAAACATCTGTGGTAGAAAATTTACAGAAGGGGATTCTAAGGAACAGGATCTACCTACACTTAGAAAGACAAGGACTGGTTAGGGATAGGAATGGCTTTATGCACGGTAAATTATGTCTCACAAATTTGAGTAGTTTGAAAAGGTGACCATGACTGAAGTCAGAGCAGTAGACATTGTCTACATGAACTTTAACAGGGCCTTTGATGAGGTCATGCATGGTAGTCTAATCGGTTCAAACCCCACCTATGGAAAAGAAACATTTAAGGATCCAGGAAGAAGTTGCTTTTTCAGAACAGAGTGGTGGTAATGGAGAGAGATTGGATTGGCCTCCCTTCAAAAAAGGATTTAGTGTTTTTTTTAAAACTATGGATCACTTTAATGATAGTTTTTTTAAAAATTGGATAGGACCAAAGTTAGGAAACTTAGGTGACAGAAAACATCAGAAGAGCCACAGATATTGTTCAGAAAGTACAAGATTATAAAAGCAAGGATGTAATGCTGAGGCTTTATAAGACATTGGTCAGACCACACTTGGAGTATTATGAAGTATTAGAAGAATGAAGGGGGATCTCATTGAAATCTATAGAATATTGAAAGGCCTAGATAGAGTATATGTGGAGATGTTTCCTATAGCGTAAAGTCTAGAACCAGAGAGCCCACACTCAGAATACAGGGATATACATTTAGAAGAATTGGGGAGAAACTTTTTTAGCCAGAGGGTAGTGAATCTGTGGAATTCATTGTCACAGTCACTGTGGAGGCCAAATCAGTGGGTATATTTAAAGGTTGATAGCTTCTTGATTAGTTGAGCATTAAATGTTTCTGGGAGGAGACAAGGATAATAAATCAGCCATGATGGAATATGGCAGAGTAGACTCAACGGGCTGAATGGCCTAATTTTGCTCCTCTGCTTTATGGTCTTATGATCTAGACAGTTAGGTCACATGAGAATCAGAGTGATCTAGCCAACTGTATACAAAGTTGACCTGTGGTATGCTGCAGAGATTGGTACTGTTGTTTATCAATTATATTAACAACATTGTCAACCAAATCATTAACACAGCATGTAAATTTACAATGTAGTGGACAGTGAAGAAAGTTATTCAAGATTGCACAAACTACAGAAGTGGGCCAAGGAATAGCTTAGCTGATGAAATTTAACTCCGACAAGTGCAAGGTATTGAGTTTTGGTTAGTTAAATCAGGAAAGGACTTGCATGTAAATGGTAGAGCCCTGGTGAGGGTTCTGAAAAACACATTCGGGAACAGGTGCAGCTCCCTAAAGTGGCATACATGCCTTCATTAGTCAGTGTTTTGAGAACAGGAATTGCAATATTGGTGAGATTGCACTTGATGTATTATATCAGTTCTAGTCACCCAGATATAGGAAGGATGTCATTAAGCTGGAAAAAGTGTGGAAAAGATTCATAAGGATGTTATGACTAAGTTGTAAGGTGAGGATGGGTCTTTAATCCCCTGGAGCATAGGAGGTTGAGGGGTGGGTGATTTCGTAGAGGTGTATCAAATCATGAGCTGTAGGTAAGGTGGATGATTACAGTTGTTTTCCCAGGATCGAGAGCAGTGGTGAGAGTGGACAAATATTAAAAACACTAGATGTACAACTTTTTCGTGCAGAGGGTGATTAGTTGTTATAAACTATAGTGGAAGATACAAGTAGCTGATTCTTTTGGAAGCTATAGTGAAAAGTACAATTATAATGTTTAGAAGACATTTGGATGGGTACATGGACAAAAAATGCCTATAGAGCAGGAGTTCCCAATCTTTACTATGCCATGGATCAATACCATTAAGTAAGGCATCTGTGAACCCCAGGTTGGGAACCCCTGTTATGGAGGGACATGGGTCAAACTCAGGGAAATGGGACCAGTTCAGACAGATATCTTGGTCCACATGGATGAATTGGGTTGAAAGCCCTTTTTCCATGCTGTATAACTTTGTAACCTCTGCAATTTAACTTTCTACCACAAATCTCTTGCTTGGGAACCTCTCTATTCTAGAACTTTCACTTCCTTCTAAAGAGGTGGCAACCAGAATTCCATCATGCTCATCAATTCTATGCAATTTTCAAGTTATGGCTCAATTAAATATTTTGACAAGGTTCAGCACAACTGTTTTTGAAGCTCAGATACCCTTATATTTACTATTTTTTCAAAAGTTTATACCATATATACCCAAGTTCCATTCTTCTCATAGATCTTTTTGAATCTCTTAAATGTATAGTTTTTCCCTCTACAGCCAATATATAGCAAAATGAACACTTAAGCAAATTTAACTGAATAAAAGTTAAAACTGCAAATTGACCAAGATTTCAATTCCAGCATGCCTTGAGGAACCAAGAGATCTTTATAATTTTAAAAGCAGATTCTGAACTGAAGCAGCTAAACATACAAACTTACATGTTATGAGGGGCCATTCAGCTCAGCAAGTCTAGACCAGTTGGAGCTCCTGACTCTGTCCTTAGATCCTGAGCAGATTAGCTGCTGGGGGTATTTGCAGACTTTTTTTTAAAATCACTCCCTGCTTCAGTCTGAGGCTCTTACCTTAGGATGACCACATCATCCCTATACCCAAGAAAAACATGCAATGTCCCATAAAGACCTCTGCTGAGTGGCTCTTACAAAGTACTTAAAGACTCTGGTCATGACACACACCAACTCCAGCCTCTCAGATAACTTTGACCCACTGCAATTTGCCTACTGAAACAGACCTGCAAATACACCTCCCTGGCCCTACTCATCTCTGAAGCATCTGTACAGTAAAAGACACCCATGTTACACTATAGTTTATTGACTAAGTACACTTTTAATACAATTCCAAGAAAACTTACCTCCACACTCCTAAACCTGAGACTCAACACCTTCCTTTACAAATGGATCTTCAACCTTCTGACCAACAAACTCAATCAGTAAGGATAGGCAGAACACCTCCACCAAAACAATTCTCAACACTAGCATCCCGGAACAACATCAGCCCCCTACTGCATACGCCATACACTCGTGGCTATGGCCAAATTTTGCACCAACTCCATTTACAAATTTGCAGATGATACTGCAGTGGGTTGTATGACAAATAATGATGAGTTGGAGCACAGGAAAGAGTACCTGGAGGCATTGTGTCATGACAAAAACCTTTTCCTCATCGTTGCAAAACAAAAGAACTGGTCACCAATTTCAGGAATGAAACAAGTGGTACACATGCTCCTGCTTAGACCATAAGACAAAGGAGTAAAAGTCAGCCATTCGGCCCATCGAGTCTGCTCCACCATTTCATCATGAGCTGATCCAATCTCCCCTTTAGTCCCATTCCCCCGCCTTCTCACCATAACCTTTGATGCCCTGACTACTCAGATACCTATCAATCTCTGCCTTAAATTCACCCAGTGACTTAGCCTCCACTGCTGCCCGTGGCAACAAATTCCACAGATTCACCACCCTCTGGCTAAAAAAATATTTTCGCATCTCTGTTCTGAATGGGCACCCTGCAATCCTCAAGTCACACCCTCTCGTACTAGACTCCCCCACCATGGGAAACAACTTTGCCACATTCACTCTGTCCATGCCTTTCAACATTCGAAATGTTTCTATGAGGTCCCCCCCATTCTTCTAAACTCCAAGGAGTACAGTCCAAGAGCGGTTAAACGTTCCTCATATGTTAACCCTCTCATTCCCAGAATCATTCTAGTGAATCTTCTCTGAACTCTCTCCAATGTCAGCACATCCTTTCTTAAATAAGGAGCCCAAAACTGCACACAGTATTCCAAGTGAGGTCTTACCAGTGCCTTATAGAGCCTCAACATCACATCCCTGCTCCGATACTCTATTCCTCTAGAAACGAATGCCAACATTGCATTCGCCTTCTTCACCACTGACTCAACCTGGAGGTTAACCTTAAGGGTATCCTGCATGAGGACTCCCAAGTCTCGTTGCATCTCAGAACTTTGAATTCTCTCCCTATTTAGATAATAGTCTGCCCGTTTATTTTTTCTACCAAAGTGCATGACCGTACACTTTCCGACATTGTAATTCATTTGCCACTTCTTTGCCCATTCCCCCAATCTATCCAAGTCTCTCTGCAGACTGTTTCCTCAGCACTACTGGCCCCTCCACCTATCTTTGTATCATCAGCAAACTTAGCCACAAAGCCATCTATTCCATAATCCAAATCGTTGATATACAACGTAAAAAGCGGCCCCAACACAGACCCCTGTGGAACACCACTGGTAACCGGCAGCCAACTAGAATGGGATCCCTTTATTCCCACTCTGTTTCCTGCCAATCAACCAACGCTCTATCCACGTATGTCTTTCCCGTAATTCCATGGGCTCTTATCTTGTTTATCTTGTTTAGCATGTGCGGCACCTTGTCAAAGGCCTTCTGAAAGTCCAAATACACAACATCCACTGCATCTTCCTTGTGTAGCCTACTTGTAATTTCCTCAAAAAATTGCACTAGGTTTGTCAGGCAGGATTTTCCTTTAAGGAAACCATGCTGAGTTCTGCCTATCTTGTCATATGCCTCCAGATACTCCATAACCTCAATCTTGACAATCGACTCCAAAACTTCCCAACCACCAATATCAAGCTAACAGGTCTATAATTTCCTTTTTGCTTCCTTGCCCCCTTCTTAAATAATGGAGTGACATTTGCAATCTTCCAGTCCTCCGGAACCAGGCCAGAATCTATCAACTTTTGAAAGCTAATGCCTTCACAATCTCCACTGCTACTTCCTTCAGAACACGAGGGTGCATTCCATCTGGTCCTGGAGATTTATCTACCCTTAGACTATTCAGCTTCCTGAGTACTTTCTCTGCCATACATGAACACTGTTGAAGTTGAGAATTTCAACTTTCCATGAGTAATCATTACCAAAAGCTTGTCCTGGTACAACCATGTAGAATCCATGGCCAAAAAAAGTGTACTAGCACCTCTACTTCCTTAGGAGACTATTGAATTTCAGCATATCCCCTTTGAACCTCACCAATTTTTAGTGGCTGCTTTCTATTGTGCAGCTCTGCCAGAAACTGCAGAGAGTTATATATACACAGATCAACAATATTGAAAACCAACCTCCCCACCACAGACTCTGTCTACAGTTCTGACTCCAACCAGCAAAATCAAAGACCTCTTCCTTCCCAGACATATTTTTTCTTCACCTCCCTCTCATCAGGCAGACAATACAAAATATCTGAAAGCACACATCAACCGACTCAAGGACAGCTTCTGTCTTCCTCTTCTCAGATAATTGAGCAGACACTAGTATAAGATGGACTCTTGACCTCCCTCCATTTTCTCTAACTGTAGCACTTTATTTTGCACTATTTTACCTTGTGTTCAATGGACTGTTGTGATGAACTGATCTGTACAGAGTGTCAAAGACAGGTTTTTCCCACTGTACCTCAGTACATGTGACAATGATCATCCACTTTGGAAGTAATAATAGAAGAGCAGATTATTATTATTTAAATGGTGAAAGATTGCGGCATGCTGTTGTGCAGAGGGTCTTGGGAGTACTTGTGCATGAATCACAAAAAGGTGGCTTGCAGGTACAACAGGTTATTAAGAAGGCAAACGGAATGTTGGCCTTTATTGCTAGAGGGATTGAATTCAAGAGCAGGGAGGTCATGCTGCAACGATACACGGTACTGGTGAGCCTCACCTGGAATACTGTGTGTAGTTCTGGTCTCCATACTTGAGGAAGGTTATATTGGCTTTGGAGGCAGTGCAGAGGAGGGTCACCAGGTTGATTCCACAGATGAAGGGGTTAACCTATGAGGAAAGATTGAGTCACCTGGGACTATACCCTCTGGAATTCAGAACAATGAGAGGGGATCTTATAGAAACATACAACATTTTGAAAGGGATAGATAAGAAGAAGTAGGAAAGTTGTTTCCATTGGTAGGTGAGACTAGAACTAGGGAACATTGCTCAAAATTCAGGGGAGAAGATTTAGGATGGAGATGAGGAGAAACTGTTTTTCCCCAGAGAGTGGTTAATCTGTGGAATTCTCTACCCAGGGAAGCAGATAAAGCTTCTTCACTAAATATATTTAAGATAGAGTTAGATAAATTTTTACATAGTAGGGGAATTAAGGGTTATGGGGAAAAGGCAGGTAGATGGAGCCGAGTTCATGGACAGATCAGCTATGATCTTATTGAATGGCGGGGCAGGCTCAATGGGCCGGATGGCCTACTCCTATTTCTTATGTTAAACCAATTTACCAATTAACCTTTTGAGAATCAAGAACTTCTGACTCTGCACATCTCTCATCATTTAGATAATATACTTTATCGTTCTTGCCACAGGACAATTTTACATCATATGTAATGCTCCTTTTGCTAGAAATTTACAATTCTAAAGTACAACTAGAACATATGAAAGTAGGAGCACTTAAGGCCTTTCAAGCTTATTTTGATTTCCAGCACTATCCAAATAATCCCCAAATTCCAGTAATATTTCGGAATCTAATCAGATCTCTATTCCACATAAATTCATAAAATGTTATCTATAGTCCTCTAAGGCAGAGAATTGCAAAAGACTCACCACTTTATTAACAAATTCAAATTTCTATACAAGCTCTTATCATCTTTTATACTTCTACAAAAAACTTTCATCAAATCAATTAATGTAGTTAAAAAATGACATTACAATCAATAGCCACAATTGTAATTTCTGCATTATAGAATAAGTGTTCAGGACAAACTGACATCTAGCAAGGAGATTCAGACCTGTTCAAATCCCATGTACATCTTCACAAGTTACAAAAGTGTGAATAATATTAGAAGGGAATGTGCAAGGGAACAGGGACAGGGGTGATTGCCTGTACAGATGCCTCCAGTGATCCTCAGAGTGAATAAATCAAAGTACATGCAAGCTAAAATTATATTCAGAGCTTTAAAAACTACAATGTTATTAGAGTGCAGAAGTTATTAGTGCAAAATATGTTGGACATGTATTATCTTCACTAGTTTATTGTGATATAGTGTGTTATTTGCAGTTCCTGTTCAGGCCTATTTATTTGTGGTGTTGTACAACCCTGTCTTGATTAATTTTACTCCAACCAGACAGAAATTCTGAGAATGGGGCAAGAGAAAACAACAAACATCACATTTTTCTAATAATACATATCACTTCATATTTCTTGCCTGCTCTATATAGCAACTTCATTCTTAGGTGGTCAGAAAAGTGAGGAAATGGTCCTTTAAGATCTATCTCATTTAACAGCAAGGTAATATGGGATAAATGGAAAGATGTATATTCAAAATAACTTCATTTGTCACTTAATTCACTAAAGTTAATCATGATAAAATCAAAGACAAAAAGGACATTCAATTTATGGTTATTAAAATTCCAGAAGCTGGCTTTTGAAATAATGCCAAGGGACATTTTACATCTACTTTCATTGATACACAGGACCTTGTGTTAAATTTTCATCTCAAAATGTGCATCTCGAACAGCATTTCCTATGTATTCCGCCAAAATTTTTAGTTTATTAGCTAATTTGCAACAGAATGCAGATCCAAGAGTTTCACTCACAAAGGCTTAAGCACTATGGAACTTTCTCAGATCAAAAGTTTTGTTGATGAACTCATACTACATATAAAGATTGGCATGTGCCCACTGCAGCAGCAGTTAGAAACTCCTGGAGAGCAAAGAAAATTAATGGAAGGCACCTCACTACACATCTGATAAGCCCACAGACCAGTACCCCTTAAGTTTATCAAAATATAGTGTTATTGCTACAAGTGCTTATGATGTGACAAGTAAAGCTACAGCCATTTGCACATCCTAAGGAGAAATTAGCAGCATCAATCAACACAAAAAGTGATTGCAGATTTCCTATGTGAAATAGTACAGGCCAAGTATTCCAAAAGACCACCGTATTTAGTGGAGTTTTAAAACAGAGCATAGTCTAACACCTTAAAGACTGCATGTGCTGCTGCAAATCAAATCAAATTGACTGAGGAGAATCATCTGTGACTGCTCTTGCCAACTGAAAATTTGACCATCATATGACAGCTATAAAAATTATCCAATTGCCACTTTTTCAACATCAGAGGTATACAATACAACAGGAGAATGTGGTTTAGAAATTAAGAATCAGAAAGCTAAAAACCAACTTCACTGTTTTGACTCCACAGCCTCACCCAGCTTTTTTTTAAAAAAGATTTTGGAAATTTGATGAATGAACAGCAGTCTGGGATTGCAATAGAAAAAATACAACTGCTGCACACAGTGCTGGATATTCAAAGTAATGAATACTGCAGAATCAGAATATCACCAGCATATGTCATGAAATTTGTTAACTTAGCTGCAGCAGTACAATGCAATACATGATAATATAGAAAATAATAAATAAGTATATTAAATAGTTAAATTAAAAAAGGTACAGCAACAGAAATAATAAAAGTGAGGTAGTGTTCATAAGTACAATGAACATTCAGGAGTCAGATGGCAGAGTGCCAAAACTGTTCCTGAATCACTGAGTGTGTACCTGCTTCCTGACAGTAACAATGAGAAGTAAGCATGTTCTGGGTGATGGGGATCCTTCATGATGGTCCTTTCTGAGGCACTGCTCCATGAAGAGGTCTTTGATACTAGAGGCTAGCACCCAAGATAAGCTGACTAATTTTTCCAACATTCTGTAGCTTCTATCGATCCTGTGCAGTAGCAACCACACTCCATCCCCATACCAGGCAGTGATGCAGCCTGTCAGAATGCTCTATAGAAGTTTGAGTGTCTTAGGTGACAAACTACATCTCCTCAAATTCCTATGAAATATAACCGTTGTCTTGCCTTCTTCATAACTGCATCAATATGTTGAGACCAGGTTAGATCCTCAGATCTTGACACCAAGGAATTTAAAATTGCTCACTCTCTCCATTTCTGATCCTGCTATGAGGATTTGTTCATATTTTCTCATCCTACCCTTCCTGAAGTCCACAATCAACTCTTATGGTCTTACTAACATTGAGTGCAAGGCTGTTGCTGTAACACCACTCAACTAGCTAGTATATCTCACTCCTATATGCCTTCTCATTGCCATTTGAGATCCTGCCAACAATGGTTGTGTCTTCAGCAAATTTACAGAAGGCATTTGAGCTATGCCTAGCCACACAGTCATGGGGATATAGAGAGTACAGCAGTGGGCTAAGCACACATCCTTGAAGTGCGAGAGGCCCAGAGACCATAGCTTAGTAATGTTGGGCTTGAAATTCTGCCCTGTGTTCGTTTAGGAAGAGAGACAACCAACACCGGAATATTACAAAACTTGGGTTTATTGCAGAATTCGTAACTGGCACAGCGAATCGACGGAGTCGCTGGAGAAGGCGCGTTCCGACCTCCCCTTACAATCTGCTCTTATTTATATCCCTTTTCCCCCCAGCACAAACCCCCGCTACATATTAGGTAATATCGGGCACTTGTGTCCATCTTATTGGCCCGCAGCCATATGCTCACGAGTTACCTGTTTCTTTTGTTTACTGAATCGCGTGACACTGTTAGTTTCGGTGTAGCGTGGTCCCCAGTTTCGCTCCCCCCTCCCTCTCATTACGTGAGCCACTCCTGACCTGTAATGGCAGTCTCGAATTAACCCTAACATTAACCCTAACACTAATCAAGACTGTAGTACTGAAGGTGTTAAACACTGAGCTATAGTCAATGAACTCAATCCTGACATAGGTGTTTGTGTTGTCCAGGTGATCCAAGGCCACATGAAAAGCCACGGGATTGCGTCTGCTGTAGACTTACTACGGTGATAGGCAAATTAAAGTGGGTAGAGATCTTGCTGAGGCAGGAGTTGATTCTGGCCATGACAACCTCTCAAAGCATTTCATCACTATAGATGTGAGTGCCACTGGATAATCATTATTAAAGCAGCTCATACTGCACTTCTTGGGCACTAGTATAATTATTGCCCTTTTGAAGTAGGTGGAACTTCCAACCATAGCAATGAGAGGTTGAAAATGTCCTTGAATACACCTGCCAGTTGGTTGGCACAGGTTTTCAGAGCCTTACCATGTACTTCATTGGGGCCTGCCAACAAGGGTTCACCCTCCTGAAAAACAGCCCGACATCAGCCTCCAAGACAGGGATTACAAGGCAAGAGAATGGATCGAGAGGGATAATAAATCAGCCATGATGGAATGCTGCAGCACTCAATGGGCCAAATGGCCTAATTCTGTTCATATTTCTTATGGTCTTAATATAATTAAAACATTTAGTGCGCAACTACATCAAAAGGTACAGTGAAATGCGTCATTCCAGCAACTGTGCTGGCAAGTGTCACGATTTTGCAGCCAACATAGCATGCCCACATCTTACTAACCCTAACCATTCTTAGGAATGTGAGAGGAAACCTACACAGTCACATGGAGTACTTACCAACTCCTTACAGACAGCGGTGCAAATTGAATCCTGATCTTACACCTGGTGTTGCAAGGTGTTACACTAACTGCTATGCTGCCATGTCACCCCTGAACACTGGCAACACATCACCTACATCTTGCCAAACATTATTAATGTTGGGTTGGGATGGGGGGAGGGGCAGGAGGGAAGAGTTGAGAATTATTATCACTAGTCAATTGCATTTAAATTATGAGGCATAGTTAGTTATTATGAATTAAACTGCAGCTGACTAAGCTCAGAATTATTTTATTTTCCCTTCTTCTCAAGATACTAATTTAAAACTGCCATAACTGCAACACCTTCAGATGTGTGCTCAAAATTCTGTGTTAAGTGGTTTAGAGAATGGGAGACTTGTAGCTCTACAATAACCTATTCCTCCTATATTTTTAGCAAGAGTCATCCTGCATCATTAAGGGAAATCCTCAACTCTTCCTTCCTCCTTAACCTCAAGAATAATTTCCTTGATGAAGTGCCCCCAGAGGACTCCTGAAATGAGCTAACTCAATCAATAGGAAACACAATTTTTAAAAAAAACACAAACTCAAGTCACAAGCAAAAATTTCTAGTATGCTTATCAGATGATCTGTCCTGGAACCAGCACACAAGAGCCACCACAAAGAAAGCACAAAAGCACCTCTACTTTCTTACAAGTTTGCATAGATGTGGCATGTCACATGAAACTTCGACAAACTTCCACAGTGGAGAGTATCCTAACTGGTTGCACCACAGCCTGGTCTGGAAATTCCAATGCCCAAGAATGGAAAAGTCTACAGAAAGTGGTGGATACAGCCCATTCCATCACAGACAAAACCCTCCCCCACCATTGAGTACATTTACACAGAGCACTATCACAAGAAAGCAGCATCCATCATCAAGGACCCCCACAATCCAGGCCACGGTCTCTTATCACTGTCACCATCAAGCAGGAGGTAGAGGAGCCCTACCACACCACCAAATTCAGGAACAGTTATTATCCTTTAAGCATCAGACCCCTGAAACAGCCTGGATAACTTTTCACCACAACTCTGAACTGATTCCACAACCTACAAATTCACTTTCAAGGATTCTATATATTGCATGTTCATATAATATTATTTATTTAATTGCAAAATTATTCACTATGCCAAGAAGGCAGCCTAAGAGATTAGTTCACCTTCAGAGTTCCGGGATCTTGTGGCTCTGAAGACGGGCAGACCGAAGGTAGGTGTCCCAGCAGGAAATCATTGTGTTGTGGGAGATGGGAGATCTCTGGCTGTGTGCACAGAGACCCGAGATCTTTGGGCACAGAGCTCAGAAAAAGTGACACAATAAACTTTTAACGTTGTAATCACCAAGTTGTTTGTTAGGTCTCCTCTCTTGCTGTGAAATGGAAACATTTTCCTCACTTATTAGGGAGAGAGAGCAAGCCTGTGGTATGTCAAATAACAAGTAAACGTGTAGTCCCGGTGGGGGGGGGGGGGGGGGGGGTACTACAAGTCTGTCTTTGTTGCTACACAGTTGAGTGCTCAATGGTGGATGCCTATGCTTTCTTTTGGCTGGTGGGGGTGGGGTAGATCATTGCTTTGCTGCTGCTTATGCATGGGAGGGGGGAACTGGGGAGGGTTGTGGGGTTCTAACATTTAACTGTCATTCATCCTTTGGGGGTACTCCTCTGTTTTCGTGGATGGTTGTGAAGAAAAATTATTTCAGGATGTATATTGTATACATTTCTGACATTAAATGTACCTTTGAAACTTTGAAACCTTGGAGTTTGTCTTCTTTTGCACATCAATTGTCTGTCATTCATTTATTCAGATTCAGTTTATTGTCATTTTGAAACCACAAATGCAATGCAGTTAAAAAATGAGACAACGTTCCTCCAGAATGATATCACAAAAGCATATGACAAAACAGACTACACCAGAAAATCCACATAACGTTTGGCAATCCCCAATCCAGAGTCCGGAGAGGCTGCTGCGTATTAATATCGCGCTACCGTCTTAGCGCGTTCCCTGGAAAGGAGCTCCAAATCCACCAGACAAGACCAAAAACTAAAGCTACAAGACCTGCACAAAACCACACAGTTACAACATATAGTTACAACAGTGCAAACAATGATTGATTAAAAAAAACAGACCATGGGCACAGTAAAAATAGTCCAAAGATGTTAAAGGACTATAAGTTCAAAAGAAATCACTACACAGTTTCCACAAGTCCCCAGGGTCCCATCAGTCTTGTCATCCCACGCCGGCAGCAGAAGGGAGTACCCCCACTATGCACTTCCACGGCGCTGCCCGACTCAGCCTCGCAGACGCAGCACACAGTGAAAGCTCCGTCAAACCCAGCCTCGCAGACGCAGCACACACCGAAAGCGATCTGACCGCAGCGGACTCCGAGTCTGTCGAACCTTCGAGCCGACGACCATCCCCTCCGGCACAGCTTCTCCAAGCACCATCCTCAGCCGAGTGTATTAAGATGGCCCCGCCAACGGCCATCGGCAACGCGACCCCGAGGACTGGGGGCCTGTTCTTCCCAGCAGAGTTCCGGACCTCACAGCAACAGCAGCAATGAAGAGGGTCTTCCTGGAGATTTCCTTATGTTCCTCCATGCTCCCACGTCAGTTTTCAATCGATTATGATTGCGCACGGCACCCCACTTCACAAAAAACAGATAATCAGCTCCGGAGTGGCCGCTGCAAACTGCGTCGCGCCACCATCTTGGATTTAATTTTTTTTTATGTATAATTAATTTTATGTGTAGTTTTTCATACATTCTATTGCATTTCTTTTTCCTATAAATGCCTGCAGGAAAATAAATCTCTAGTACAACATATTTAATGGACTTTGATAATAAATTTACTCTGACCTGTAGTTTTCTATGTTGATTATCCAAAGCAACCATTTATTCCTTTAAGATCTACAATACAAACATTTTCTGCCAAGATCATAATTATCAATGCTCATGTGGACTTTTTCCTAACCTATATTAAAAGGATCCCAATTGATTTTACCAGTCTTCATGTACAGATTTGTTTTTGTTGCTGAGTGGCTGGGAATAAGCAAGCTCAATAAAAAGCAAGAGGTTTGTTCACTTTAAGTTTCCTCTTTATACAATAAATATAGAATAGCCATCGGAACCCAAGTAAACACCACCTCGCTTGAGATCTGCCAAGACTGACTGCTCAACATCCATCTCCTTTGTTTTGCAACACCAGTTGTAAAACAATCCCATCAGGATGGTCACAAGTTCAAATTCAACCCATGCTGAAGCAAGCTTTGCACTAGACATAACAGTTATGACATCATCTTCAACACTAGCCCTCAAGCAGTTAAGCACAACACTAAAATATGGGAGGAAGATTTTCTCAATGATTTTAAGCTCAAGGAGAATGTGGTAATTATAATAAATCTGACAGATATGACAGAAGCTAATCCACACAGAAAGGCACATTTTAACAGTAATTGCTATATCATATTGGCAACCATTGTTTCTAGTGTCAGCTAATTTCTTCACAGCAAAAAAATATGAACAGAAAGTACAAAGATCTCTCAGTTCCACAATTTCTTTGTGGATACACCATCAAGCCCAAGCAACGTATTGTTGTTTCACCCAAAGGCTAGTATTTATTAAATCAGGTGGTAAATACATCATAAATGGAAAAAACATTAAATCCAAATTTATACACCTTTACAGGGAAGCTTTATCGAGGAAACCATAACCTTGAGTTGGAATAGAAGGAAAATAAAGTATGTCTTAGCCCAAAGTCTGATTGATATGTCACTTTTTCCTATAGATGTTGCAAAACTTTAAATTTTCTTTTTGCAGTTTTACTGATATACCAAGAGACCAGTAGAAAAGGCAACAATTATACCAGTGCCTAAGAAGAAGAATGTGAGCTGCATTAATGACCATCACCCGGCAGCACTCACATCGACAGTGATGAAATGCTTTGAGAGGTGGTTATGACTAGACTGGACTCCTGCTCAGCAAGGACCTGGACCCACTGCAATTTTCCTATCACCACAATAGGTCAAACAGTAGGCACAATCTCAATGGTTCTCCACACTGCTTTAGACCACCTAGACAACACAAACACCTACGTCAGGGTGCTGTTCATCAACTATAGCTCAGCATTTAATACCATCATTCCCACAATTCTGATTGAGAAGTTGCAGAAACTGGACCTCTGTACCTCCCTCTGCAATTGGATCCTCGACTTCCTAACACGAAGACCATAGTCTGTGCAGATTGGTGATAACATATTCTCCTCGCTAATGATCAACACTGGCGCACCTCAGGAGTGTGTGCTTAGCACACTGCTCTACTCTCTGTATACACATGACTGTGTGGCTAGACGCAACTCAAACACCACCTATAAATTTGCTGACAATACAACCATTGTTGGTAGAAACTCAGGTAGTGACCAGAAAGTGTACAGGAGTGAGATATGCCAATTAGTGGAATGGTGCCGCAGCAACAACCTGACACTCAACGTCAGTAAAAAGATGCTGATTGTGGACTTCAGGAAGGGTAAGACAAAGGAACACATACCAATCCTCATAGAGGAGTCAGAAGTGGAGAGAGTGAGCAGCTTCAAGTTCCTGGGTGTCAAGATCTCTGAGGATCTAACCTGGTCCCAACAGATGTAGTCATAAAGAAAGTAACACAACGGCTATACTTTATTAGGAGTTTGAAGAGATTTGGCATGTCAACAAATACATTCAAAAACTTCTACAGTTGTACCATGGAGACCATTCTGACAGGCTACATCACTGTCTTGTATGGAGGGGCTACTGCACAGGACCAAAAGAAGCTACAGAAGATTGTAAATCTAGTCAGCTCCATCTTGGGCACTAGCCTGCAAAGTACCCAGAGAGCAGTGTCTCAGAAAGACAGCGTCCATTATTAAAGCAAAGGGTAGCAATGAATGGGTGTTTCTCGGAATGGCAGGTGGTGACTAGTGGGGTGCCACAGGGCTCGGTATTGGGACCACAGCTGTTTACGATTTACATCAATGATTTAGATGAAGGCATTGAGAATAACATCAGCAAGTTTGCTGATGATACTAAGCTGGGTGGCAGTGTGACATGTGATGAGGATGTTAGGAGAATTTCAGGGAGACTTAGGTAGGCTGAGTGAGTGGGCAGATACTTGGCAGGTGACGTTTAATGTGAATAAGTGTGAGGTTATCCACTTTGGGAGCAAGAACAGGAAGGCAGACTATTATCTGAACAGTGTAGAGTTAGGTAAGGGAGAAATACAAAGATCTAGGAGTCCTTGTTCATCAGTCACTGAAGGTGAATGAGCAAGTACAGCAGGCAGTAAAGAAGGCTAATGGAATGTTGGCCTTTATTACGAAGGAAATTGAGTACAAGAGCAAGGAAATCTTTTGCATTTGTACAGGGCCCTGGTGAGACCACACCTGGAGTATTGTGTACAGTTTTGGTCTCCAGGGTTAAGGAAGGACATCCTGGCTGTAGAGGAAGTGCAGCGTAGGTTCACAAGGTTAATTCCTAGGATGTCCTGACTGTCTTACGCAGAGAGGTTAGAGAGACTGGGCTTGTACACGCTGGAATTAAGGAGATTGAGAGGGGATCTGATTGCAACATATAAGATTATTAAGGGATTGGACAAGATAGAGGCAGGAAATATGTTCCAGATGCTGGGAGAGTCCAGTACCAGAGGGCATGGTTTAAGAATAAGGGGTAGGTCATTTAGGACAGAGTTAAGGAAAAACTTCTCCTAGAGAGTTGTGGAGGTGTGGAATGCACTGCCTCAGAAGGCAGTGGAGGCCAATTCTCTGGATGCTTTCAAGAAGGAGCTAGATAGGTATCTTATGGATAGGGGAATCAAGGGATATGGGGACAAGGCAGGAACCGGGTATTGATAGTAGATGATCAGCCATGATCTCAGAATGGCGGTGCAGGCTCGAAGGGCTGAATGGTCTACTTCTGCACCTATTGTCTATAAAGGCCTCCAGCACTCAAGGCATGCCATTTCCTCACTGTTACCATCAGGTAGGAGGTACAAAAGTCTGAAGGCACAGACTCAGTTATTCAGGACAGCTTCTTCCCCTCTACCATCCAATTCCCAAGTGGACATTGAAGCTTTGGACACTACTTCACTTTTTAAAAAATATATAGTATTTCTGTTTTTGCACTTTTTTAAAAAAAAACCTATTCAATATATATATATATACACATAATTGATTTACTTATTTATTGTTTTATTTATTATCTTTTTTCTTCCCTGCTAGATTATGTATTGCATTGAACTGCTGCTGCTAAGTTAAAAAACTTCATGTCACATGCCAGTGATAATAAACCCGATTCTGATTTTGAATTGCACCATTTATATTACATCATTTGGAAAGGATTTTGAAAAGACAGCAGGTTAATCATTAAACTTAGAACTTAGGTTAGGTTAGTTGCAATCTCTCAAATCTTGTACAAACGAGTAACTGATTACAAGATAAATTTTATAAAAAGGTACTAAACTGTGACCCATTTATTTTATGCACTATATACCAAAGGGAGAAATGGAATTCTAGTATCTTAACATCTGAAATGCTTGTTACTAACTGAATCATGGCACTCAATGCTCCCTTCTCTTATTCCATCTAGCTCACTCTACCCTCCCAAGTATATACTCTCACACAAAAGACATGGTGGCCAAGATTTGGGGGGGGGGGGGGGGGGTTGAGGAGAGATAGAGGAAAAGATTGAAGATACCTTTGGGCTGTATTAGTAGCCAGTGACACAAATCGAACTGTTGGAGAAACTCAGCAGATTGAACATCTCAAAATCAGATTTAATATCTCTAGCACATGTCATGAAATGTGTTATTTTGCAGCAGCAGTGCAGGACATTGCAAAATATTAATTAAAAACACACATATCAAGTCAAGTCAAGTCAACTTTTATTGCCATTTCAACCATAACTGCTGGTACAGTGCATAATAAAAATGAGACAACGTTTTTCAGGACCATGGTTTACATGACACAGAACAAAAACTAGACTGAACTACGTAATAAAAAAAGAGAAAGCTATACTACAGACCTACACTGGACTGCATAAAGTGCACAAAAACAGTGCAGACATTACAATAAATAATAAATAGGACAGTAGGGCAAGGTGTCAGTCCAGGCTTTGGGTATTGAGGAGTCTGATAGCTTGGGGGAAGAAACTGTTATATAGTCTGGTCGTGAGAGCCCGAATGCTTTGGAGCCTTTTCCCAGATGGCAGGAGGGAGAAGAGATTGTATGAGGGGTGCATGGGGTCCTTCATAATGCTGTTTGCTTTGCAGATGCAGCATGTAGTGTAAATGTCTGTGATGGCGGGAAGAGAGACCCCGATGATCTTCTCAGCTGATCTCACTATCCACTGCAGGGTCTTGCGATCCGAGATGGTGCAATTTCCGAACCATCGTAGTTGGTTGCTCAGTTGTAGTTGCTCAGGACGCTCTCAATACAACCCCTGTAGAATGTGATGAGGATGGAGAGTGGGAGATGGACTTTCCTCAGCCTTGGCAAAAAGTAGAGACACTGCTGGGCTTTCTTTGCTATGGAGCTGGTGTTGAGGGACCAGGTGAGATTCTCCGTCAGGTGAACACCAAGAAATTTGGTGCTCTTTACGATCTCTACCGAGGAGCCGTCGATGTTCAGCGGGGAGTGGTCGCTCCGTGCCCTCCTGAAGTCAACAAACATCTCTTTTGTTTTGCTCACATTAAGAGACAGGTTGTTGGCTCTGCACCAGTCCTTTAGCCGCTGCACCTCCTCTCTGTAAGCTGACTTGTCGTTCTTGCTGATGAGACCCACCACGGTGGTGTCATCGGCGAACTTGATGATATGGTTCGAGCTGTGTGTTGCAGCAGTCGTGGGTCAGCAGAGTGAACAACAGTGGATTGAGCACGCAACCCTGGGGAGCCCCCGTGCTCAGTGTGATGGTGTTGGAGATGCTGCTCCTGATCCGGACTGACTGAGGTCTCCCAGTCAGGAAGTCTGGGATCCAGTTGCAGAGGGAGGTGTTCAGGCCCAATAGGCTCAGCTTTCCAATCAGTTTCTGAGGGATGATTGTCTTGAATGCTGAACTAAAGTCTATGAACAGTATCCGAACGTGTGTGTCTTTTTTGTCCAGGTGGGTTAGGGCCAGGTGGAGGGTGGTGGCAATGGCGTCGTCTGTTGAGAAGTTGGGACTGTACGCAAACTGCAGGGGGTCCAGTGAGGGGGGCAGCAGGATCTTGATATGCCTCATGACAAGCCTCTCCAAGCACTTCATGATGATGGATGGAAGTGCAACGGGACGGTAGTCATTTAGGCAGGACACTGAAGACTTCTTCGGCACGGGGACAAAGGTGGTGGCCTTGAAGCACGTTGGAATGGTGGCACTGCTCGGGGAGATGTTGAAGATGTCAGTGAGAACATCTGCTAGCTGGTCTGCACATCCTCTGAGCACTCTACCAGGGATGTTGTCTGGTCCAGCAGCCTTCTGTGGGTTTACCCTGCACAGGGTTCTTCTCATGTCGGCCACAGAGAGACACAGCACCTGGTCAGTCGCAGGAGGGGTGGACTTCCTCGCCACCACATCATTTTCCGCCTCAAACCGGGTGTAGAAGTTATTCAGCGCATTTGGGAGGGAGGCATCATCTGCACAGTCATTAAATAATTAATAAATAATATAATTAAATAATTAATGGGAGGGGAAGGAATAATACTGAAGTCGTGCTCATGGGCTCATTGTCCATTCAGAAATCCGATAGCAGAGGGGGAGAAACTGCTCCTAAAATGTTGAGTGTGTCTTCTGGCTCCTTGATAGCAACAATGAGAGAAGGACATGTGCTGGGTCCTTAATGATAGAGGCATAGCCTTCTGACAATGTCCTCGATGTTGAGGAGGCTAGTGCCCATTGAGCTGGCTGAGTCTACAACTTTCTCCCAATCCTATGCACTGGCCCCTCCATGCCAGAAGGTGATGCAACCACTTAGAATGTTCTCCACTGTAAACCTACAGAAATTTGCGAGCATCTTCAATGATACGTAAATTCTCCTCAAACTCTGATGAAATATAGCCGCTGCCAAGCCCTCTTTGTAATTGCATCAATATGTTGAACTCAGGATAGATCCTAAGAGATGATAACACCCAGAAACCTGAAAATATTCACCCTTTCCACCTTCCGATCCCTCAATGAGGACTAGTGTATCTCCCTGACCTCCTCTTCCTGAAGTCCACTATCAATTCCTTGGTCTTATTAATGTTGGATGCAAAGTTGTAGCTGCTACACCACTCAACCAGCTGATCTATCTCACTCCTGTATGCCTCATCACCACCTGAAATCCTGCCAAAAATAGGTGAGTCATCTGCAAATTTACAGACTGTGTGAGCTGTGCCTGGCCACACAGTCATGGGTGCAGAGAAAGTAGAGTAGTGAGCTAAGCTGTCAGCAAGATGGGAATGTTATTTTCGATCTGCACAGATTGTGGTCTCCTGCTGAGGAAGTCAAAGATCCAGTTGCAGAGAGAGGTACAGAGACCTATGTTTTTGAGGTTGTTGATCAGAAATGAAAATGTAATTGTGTTAAATGCCAAACTGTTGTCAATAAACAGCAGGGTGACATAGGTATTATTATTGTCCAGGTGTTTCAAGGCCTAGTAAAGAGCCTGTGAGATTGCATCCATTGTAAACCTAATGTAGTGATAGGCAAATTGCAGCAGGTCCTGGCCCTTGCATAGGCAGGAGTTGATTCTAGCAAGACCAACCTCTTAAAGCACTTCATCACAGTAGATGTGAGTACCACTGGGAGATATTCATTAAGGTAACTCATCCTGATCTTCTTGGGCACTGGCATGATTATTGGCCTTCTGAAGCAGGTGGTAACCTCCAACTGAACAGTGAGAGATTGAAGATATCCTCCTGCCAGTTGGTTGGCACAGGTTTTCAGAGGTATGCCAAGCTCCACCATCAGGGCCTGATGCCTTGCAAGGGTTAACCTTGTCCAAGGATGCACTAATGTCAGCATTCAAGACAGAAATCATAGGGTCACCAGATGTTGCAGGGATTCACACAGGTATAGCTTTATTCAAAGCATGCATAAAAAGGTACTGAGCTCACTTCAGAATGAAGCACCTTAGGCATTCATGTTATGTTTCACTTTATAGGGATTAATGGCCTCAAACCCTACCAGAACTGAGGTGCATCCAATACAGTCTCTAAACTCAATCTGAATTTGTAGGCCGGAAAGAAAATTGTTACTATTTCAGGTCAAGACCCTGCATCGGGATGTAGTGAAAAATTCTGATGCAAGACCTTGACCCACAATGTCAACAATTCCCCCACCCACCTTCACAGATGCTGCTCCAGCAGCTTGTTTCTTGCGGGATACTCCAGCATCTGCAGTCTCATGTATCTATCTAATGCTAAAACCAGTTACTCTGTGCCTGGTTTCCTGCTTTAAAGTCACAGGCCAAACTGTAGTTGGTGATCAGGCTAAATTAGAAGCACTTCCAATAAAGACACAGTGGCCATTTCATACTCTGGTACAAGCAATCAGCTTGAATACTGACATTTGTCCTTTTAGCTAAATATAGGATATCAGTCATTGGTTAAAAACACCATCCTGGCTCTGACTGGCCTTCAGTCAGAGTGAGCTGGTTTATACTACATGCAGTGTAAAATGATTTAAAATTGCACAATATTTCAATTACCATGGAATATAACAGTTTAATTATTCAA
Source organism: Hemitrygon akajei (assembly GCF_048418815.1). NCBI lineage: Eukaryota > Metazoa > Chordata > Chondrichthyes > Myliobatiformes > Dasyatidae > Hemitrygon > Hemitrygon akajei. The sequence continues at coordinate 108,213,530 of NC_133124.1, read as the reverse complement.
ATTAAACACACATCAGACATACATACATCAATTAAACTGTAGGCTCTTTTCCCATCTCCGGGCCTGTTAATAGGATATTTAACGGAGTGAAATACAGAACCACCAAGTATTTGGAATGTGACATTCTACACCAGCTGCTGTAATCATCACTGTAGCTTAGTAGTGTCATTCTTTTTAAAAACATATACACATAAATACTTCCAAGTATAGAAAGATGAAAACCTTAAAGGCAGGAAAAATGGAGAATGCTAGAAATGCTCAGCATCTTCCAGGTTATACTTTTAAAACCAACCAAACTAGAAAAAGATTTAAAGTAATTAGAGATCAAATGTTTTCATCCCCAATATTTCCTCATTCAGTAGTAGGAAAAAATATTCTAGATATAGCAATGACCGACTCGCTCAGAAAATGAAAATAGGATTATGCAGAGTCAACATAGACTGTTGAATGGGAAATCACTTGACAAAATTGCTACCATTCTTTAAGGTTGTAACAGATTTTTTTTAAAATGAGAGCTGATTTAATAAAGTTACATTTCAACGTTCAGAATGCCTTCAACACACGAGGACTTATCAAACCAAGCTAGATTTCACAGTATTGAGAATAACAGGAAATTACAGGCCAGTTAGCCTGACTTCAGTGGCTGGGAAGATGTTAGAGTCCATTATTAAGGATGACGTTTCAGGTGTACCTGAAAGTACATGATACAATAGGCTAAAGTCAGCATGGTTTCCTTAAGGGGAAATCTTGCTTGACGAATCTGTTAGCATTCATTGAGGAAATAACAGGTAGGATAGGTAAAGCAGAGTCAATGTATATTGTTTACTTGGATTTTCAGAAGGCCTTTGACAAAGCTGCACATGAGGATGATAAACAAGAACCCATGGTGTTACAGGAAAGATACTAGTATGCACAAAAGGGTGGAATAAAGGACGCCTTTCCAAGTGACAACTGGTGTTCTGCAAGAATTGGTGTTAGGACCACTTGGTTCATGTTATTCATCATTGATATGGTTGACAGAATTGATGGATTTATGGTCAATTTTGTAGACAACAAAGATAAATGGAGGAAGCAGGGAGTTTTCAGTAGGACTTAGATTAAGAGAATGAATGAAGTGGAAGATGGAATACAGTATAGGGAAGAATATGGTCATGCATTTTGGTAGATGGAATAAAAGCAAAGACTATTTTCTAAATGGGAAGAAAATTCAGAAATCAAAAGGTGCAAAGAGACTTGGCAGCCCCCATGCAGGACTCCCTAAAAGTTAATTTGCAGGTTAAGTCAATGCTAGCATTCATTCTCAAAGGCCTACAATATAAAAGCAAGGATATAATGCCAAGGTTTTTTTTTTAAAAGGCATTGATCAGACAGCACTTGAGTATTGGGCCCCTTATCAAAGGATAGACGTGCTGGTATTGAACAGAGTCCCGAGGAGGTACACAAGAATGACACCAGGAATGAAAGGGATAATATATGAAGACATTTGATAGCTCTGGGCCTGCTCTTGCTGGAATTTAGAAGAATGAGGGAGGATCTCATTGAAACTTCACAAATATTGAAAGACCTAGATAGAATGGATGTGGAGAGGATGTTTCCTATAATGGGCGAGTCTAGAACCAGAGGGCACAGCCTCAGAATAGAGGGATGCCTCTTTAGCACAGAGTTGAGGGAAAATTTTCTTTAGCAGGTAGTCAGTAGTGAATCTGTGAAATTCAGTGCCACAGACTACTGTGGAGGCCAAGCAGAGGTTGATAGGTTCTTGCTTAGTAAGGGCATCAAAGGTTATAGAGAGGAGTCAGAAGAATGGATTGAGGGAGATAATACATCAACAATGAATGAATGGCATAACAGACATGATAGGCCGTATGATCTAATTCTGATGCAATGTCTTGTAGTCTTATAATACAAGGAATTGACAACTGATTACAGAAGACAAAAGGAATAAGAGGGTCATTTTCCAGGTGGAGAGTCAGTTAGTTAGCATCTGCTGCAGACCTGTTCTTGCACATTTCAGCAGGTCCAGGTCTTTGATCAGGTAGGAGTTAATTTTGCTTACTGCAGAGTCAGATATCAGTTAAAGTACTTTTGAACAAAAATATTTCATTATTTCCTCAGGAGCTGCACATAAAAAGTTGCCACTCCCTGGGACCATATTTTGTTTAACATTTTTTAAAAACACTTTTTAATACCTATATCACATTCACAATTTGAAGTTCCTCAACTTGCTTTTGCAATAACTTAAATAACCATGGAAGTTGTCTGAAAGCAGAAATAAAGTGATTTTTAAGTACCAGGGATATAGGGCAAGTGCAGGAGATGGCAGATGTAAATGCAATCACAAAAAGTCAAATCAAATGCCACAACAGGCCCAACATTTCTTATGTACAATTCTTTTACAATGAGCATGAAAATCAAAAACAAGTTGGGAAGTATAAAAGATTACGATTCATTACCCCTACTAACAATTCTGAGGGAATAATTAGATATTGTCCTTCCAAATATATTAGAGGTAACATTACTAAAATAGTAGCCAGAGTTCCAGACTACTGAATCCAACCATAGCAGGAGGTATTTAAAATGCATGCAAATAAATAAATCTGGAATTAAAGCTATACTCTGTGATAGCAACAATGAAACTATCTGATTCACCAATGTCTTTCAGGCCAGGAAATATGCCATCCATACCTAGTCTACATATTATGACTCAAGATCCAAAATGATTGATTTTAGTAGTTTCCTCAGTCCTCAGCTTATGAGCAATGAGGATTGCTGACAATGTCCACACACCATGAACAAATAATTTAGGGAAAATAAAAATAAAGTATCTGCAGTAAATTTGCCAATCCACTTGCTTCTGAATGTGCATTTTATCCTAGACACTCTTAATATCTGCGACTACCCTCTCAGCCACTTCTGAGCATTAACTTCTAAAGTTGCAATTTTTTTTCTTACCCCCATGAATTTTTGTGCTGCGCTCTCTGAATTTATTTCTTCCCATTCGTAATCCATTGTTATTTGCCAAAATCAAGGTCAAGCATCACAAGGCTGTGGATCCTCTGCTGAGAAGTGGTCATTTTCTGTGTCAATTTATTTGATTCCATGATTACAATACTGCAGTTAACCAGTACACATTGTCACTGCGATACACTTCTGAAAAACTACCTTATGTAATGAGGAAAATCTAAGATTAGCACAAAATACATACTTTAAAAGTTCTCTAAAGCCTCAATGCTTCAGATATATTTCAAACCAACCAAACAAGAACTCAAATCACATTTCCATCATATACTGGATCTCATGTTAGATTTTTCAACAAAACTAACAGTTGAATGTACAAAACATTAAATTGCTGCTTTTGATACAAAATCCATACAACTTTTAGAGAAATCAGTATCTCACCAAGAGGTTTGCCAACAAAAACACACAATGCAACAAGGCTATTGAACAACTTTTCCACTGAACAAGGTAGACTGGGGGGGGGGGGGGGGGGGTTAGTTTGTCCATCCAGTGGGCAGTGAATATATGGAACATGCTGCTACACATGGAAGAGGGGCACATTTCAACAGGTATGTGGATAAGAAAGGTGCAGAGAGACACAGACCTAATGCAGGCAAATAGAATTAGCTTAGACAGACACCAGTCTGCACAAGAATGAAAAAGTGAAGAGCAGCAGTAGGCCAGATAAGATGAAAGGGTCTTTTCTGTGTCGTGTTTCAATGATTTCATAAATATTTTTAATGTGTTAATTCCACTGGACAACCAAGATTTTGTCTCCTGAATACTTTTGGGTGTATCTTATGGATTTTAGGCTGCTAATCATGAACATCAACACACAATTTCCCCATCATGCACCTTTTTATTAGAATTCCCTAGAATAGTTACTTCAATTCATTATTGAAGTCAATTGAAATATTGGCTACAATGCATGTTGAAAAGTTTTCCATCTTGTCCAGGAATGCCTGGGTATGCTATGGGTTGCAGCAGGACCCACAACAATGGCCTGAAAGCTGTGCTGCTGCACAATGGCAATGGCCACCCTTCAGTACCAATCAGCCATGCAGTACACATGAAACAAAACTACCAAGATTTGGAAGTCTTGTTGAAACACATGCAGTGCAGCAACTACAAATGAGCATCTGTGGTGATCTGAAAGTAGTAGTGCTGCTACTAGAAATGCAGCTCTGATACCCCAAATCTTCTAAGGAAGTACAGTCGACTCTGTGCCTTCCTGCACAAGGCATCTGTGTTGGCAGTCCAGTCTAGCTTCTCGTCTAGCACAAGGCATCTGTGTTGGCAGTGGAGTACAGTTAGACGAGAAGCTAGACTGGACTGCCAACACAGATGCCTTGTGCAGGAAGGCACAGAGTCGACTGTACTTCCTTAGAAGGTTGGCGTCATTCAATGTTTGTAGTGAGATGCTGAAGATGTTCTATAGGTCAGTTGTGGAGAGCGCCCTCTTCTTTGTGGTGGCGTGTTGGGGAGGCAGCATTAAGAAGAGGGACGCCTCACGTCTTAATAAGCTGGTAAGGAAGGCGGGCTCTGTCGTGGGCAAAGTACTGGAGAGTATAACATCGGTAGCAGAGCGAAGGGCGCTGAGTAGGCTACGGACAATTATGGAAAACCCTGAACATCCTCTACATAGCACCATCCAGAGACAGAGAAGCAGTTTCAGCGACAGGTTGCTATCAATGCAATGCTCCTCAGACAGGATGAAGAGATCAATACTCCCCAATGCCATTCGGCTTTACAATTCAACCGCCAGAAGTAAGATATGTTAAAGTGCCGGGGTTAGGACTCAATGTATTTAAGTAAACTACTTAAGAACTTTTTAAAAGCTATTATTAATGCTTTTTGAGAGGGTGATTTTAGATGCATATCATATTTTTACTGAGTTAAGTATTGTATGTAATTAGTTTTGCTACAATAAGTGTATGGGACATTGGAAAAAATGTTGAATTTCCCCATGGGGATGAATAAAGTATCTATCTATCTAAGAAACTCATTAGAAATAAAAAGGATTGGCCACCCCATAAGTGATTGGTTCCACAGCAGTGAAGTGTGACACACAAGCCACTTGTAGACCCAATGAAGATTTTTTGCCTCCTTTTCATATGAAACCGGAACTTGTGAAACATTTCTTTCAAAGCGATGAACAAGGTAAAGAATTTCAATACATGAGACAGAGGTTTCCCAGAATAACCAAGATTAAGGCAGACATTTTTGTTTGTCTACAAATCAAGCAGCTCATCAATGACAGGCAATTCAAAGAACTTCTAGTGGAACCTGAGAAAGTCGTATGGAATACATTCAACGATGATTTGAAAATTTCCTTCTAACAACTACAGAGCACAAAACTACATGCAGATGGCTGACAACATCAGCCTCCTACCCGATGGCAACAGTGAGAAAAGAGCATGTCCTGGGGCTAGAGATTCTTAATAATGGATACTGCCTTTCTGAGCTACCTGGGTACTTTGTGAGCTAGTACCTAAGATGGAGCCAACCCACTGTAGTTTCTTTCAGTCTTGTGCAGTAGCTCCCCCACCCCCTTACCAAACAGTGATGCAGCCTGTCAGAATACGCTCTCCATGATACATCTATGGAAGTTTGAGTATTTGTTGACATGCCAAATCTTTTCAAACTCTGAATGAAGTATAGCCGTTGTCTTGCCTTCTTTATAACTGCATTGATATTTTGGGACCACATTAGATCCTCAGAAATCTTGACACCCAGGAATTTGAAACTGCTCACTCTCTCCACTTCTGATCCCTCTATGAGGATTGGTATGTGTTCCTTCATCTTACCCTTCCTGAAGTCTACAATCAGCTCTTTCGTCTTACTGATGTTGAGTGCCAGGTTGTTGCTGTGACACCACTCCACTAATTGGTATATCTCGCTCCTGTACGCCCTCTCGTCACCAGCTCAGATTCTACCAACAATGGTTGTATCATCAGCAACTTTATAGATATTTCAGCTACGCCTAACCACACAGACATGTGTATACAGAAAGTAGAGCAGTGGGCTAAGCACACACTCCTGAGGTGCGCCAGTTGATCGTCAGCAAGATGTTATCACCAATCCATACAGATTATGGCCTTCTGGTTAGGAAGTCAAGGATCCAATTGCAGAGAGAGGTACAGAGGCCCAGGTTCTGCAACTTCTCAATCAGGATTGTGGGAATGATGGTATTAAATGCTTAGCTATAGTCGATGAACAGCATCCTGATATAGGTGTTTGTGTTGTCCAGGTGGTCTAAAGCCATGTGAAGAGCCAATCAGATTGCATCTACCATTGACATACTGTGGCGATAGGCAAATTGCAATGGGTCCAGGAGTTCAATCTAGTCATAACCAACCTCTCAAAGCATTTCATCACTGTAGATGTGAGTGCTACCAGGCAATAGTCACTAACGCAGCTCACATTCTTCTTAAGCACTGGTATAAATTGTTGCCTTTTTGAAGCAAGTGGGAACTTCTGCCCGTAGCAGTGAGAGGTTGAAAATGTCCTTGAATACTCCCGCCAGTTCACTGGCACAGGTTTTCAGAGCCTTACCAGGTACTCCATCAGGACCTTCTGCCTTGTGAGGGCTCACTCTCTTCAAAGACAGCCTAACATCAGCCTCTGAGACAGAGATGACAGGGTCATCAGGTACAGCAGGGTTCTTCACAGCTGCAGTTATATTCTCCCTTTCAAAGCGGGCATGGAAGGCGTTGAGTTCATCTGGTAGTGAAGTATCAGGGCAATTTACACTATTGGTATCACTTTGTAGGATGTCTTGCAAACCCTGATAAAAGTTGTCGTACATCCAACGTCACCTGCAACCTCGTTTGAAATTGTCTCTTTGCCCTTGAAGCAGCCCTCTGCAAATTTTACCTGAATTTCTGGTACAGGCCTGGGTCACCAGATTTGAATGCCACAGATCGAGCCTTCAGCAGACAACGTACCTCCTGGTTCATCCATGGCTTTTGGTTTGGGAATGTACAGTAAGTCTTTGTAGGCACACACTCATCCACAGATTTTAAAGTTGGTATCAACTGCAGCATAGTCATCCAGGTTCAAAGATGAATCCCTGAATACAGTCCAGTCCACTGATTCAAAGCAGGCCTGTAAATGCTCCTGTGCTTCTCTTGTCCATACCTTTTTGGTCCCCACTACTGGTGCTGCAGTCTTCAGTCTCTGCCTATACTCAGGGTGATCAGACTTCCCAAAGTGAGGGCATAGAATAGCACATATGCATTCAGCACCATTATGCAATTAAATGCAATATATTCAACAAAAGTTTCTTGTTTCTCCAAATTCCTACGTCATACAAGTAGTCTGAAATTATATTTGTGTTCAGCCTCAAGTGCTCTATCATAACCACAAAAACATTCTGAGGAAGCAACACTTTCGAAAATATTTGCTGTCCAATGCTACTGCTAACAGTTGCTCACTAGATTTCCGTGTGCAATCTCATTTTTGTATTTGATTTTTTTTTTAATGAAGTATTAGGCTCTTACTTTCCTTCTGTTAATCCAATTTTTCTTCTACTCATATTGGTGCCAATTATTTTAATTAACTGGATGGAAACTCAAAACTCCTGAGCAAAGCCCAAGTGCTGACCTCAGAACACCTGCACCCTGCTAGTAGACACTTCAAGATAGTGCAGACTTCCTCAAATTTCACCTTTTAAAAAAAAAAATAGTGGGGCTGCCTTCTAAATGAATGGTATGAAATGGCTATGAGAATAGTGGTACATCAATTTATAAATTAATTTAATTTTACTAGTTTAAATGTATTTTAATATCTTCGAATGTTTTGAGAATTTTTCAATATTTAATGTTATAAACATTTAATCAACAAAGCTGTGACAGCCGATGAGCCTCAGGGTAGACCGCATCAATTGTCAAAGCCATTATGACAGCACATCTGGCTTATACACAGAAGTCCTGCACTATGCTGAGTCTCAGTCAGCTGGAAGCCAGCTTCCCAAAGACTGCATTAAGGACCATGCTGGATAAAACAGTGTGGTCCAAATGCAGGCAAATGCAAGTACTTCAGTTGAAAGAATGTCAAATTATTTCACTTGTTGCACTAGATTTGACATGTGTTTAAATATTTTGAAACTTGCTGGTTGAATCAAATGCAAAAATTCTAATAGCTTTTTGCAACTATGTTTTTATAATTTTAAAAATCAGTATAATATAAATACTGAAATAAAGGACAATATTTTGTCCGATAGGCTTTAGTCCTCAAAACTGAACAGCTTTATAAATCCTATCAAAGTTTTCTTCCACTTACAATTGAATTCCAGGACAAATACACAAACTACATAATTTTAATACAACATGGTATCATGAGACCTGGTATTTGCATTATCAAACTCTTGTAGCAAACAGATGCAATTCCCAGCATAACAGTTTTCAATTTAGGGCTTGTGGTGATGGATGAGTCATCAAGCACAGAGGAATTCAGTAAGCAACATCTCTTGATTGCAAAAAAATTTATAAAAGTTCATGCAAATAATGTAATAGACATCCAAGTTACACTACAAGATTAGGAGCAGATGTTCACTATTCATTAGTAGGAAATGATGCTCAGGGCATGATGCCATTTTATACCTTGTAGACTAAACATATAGCCAAGATAAATATTACCAAAATATAAGTAAGTTTGCAAAGTGTAATTTCTGATAAGATATCGGCAGGTATCAGCAAGAAATCACAAAGGTGCCAGATGGTTTTAAAAACCCAAACTGGTTCATTAAATCTTTTCCAGAGAACATTCCATCTCTAAGTGGTCTGACCTTCACATATACTAGTCCTATACAACATAGCTGACACATATTTCAGCAAACTGTAGAGGAAAAATAAATTCAGAAGTACAATGGTGCAAAGGAGGAAATAGAATATCAGAGTTTTCTGGCACAAGGGGTTACAGAATCACACAGCGCAGAAAGAGGTTATTTGGCCCAACTCACCCATGCTGACCAGTGGGCACCTTTCCATACCACTCCCAACACATATTACTTGGTTCATAGTTCTTTATGCCAAAGCGATTCCAGCTAGGCACCAATGCTGACAACAATCCAGCTTCAACTCTCTCAGGTAGTGAATTCCAGGAATTTAGCTCTCTACAGATGAAAGAGAGCTGGTGATGTAGTGGCTTCAGTACAGGACTTCAAGGCAGATGGTCCAGAGTTCAAACCCAGCCAGGTCCCAACCTGGGCAGCAGCAGTATCTGCGTGGAAGAAAGGCCTGGCAATCTACTTCTGTATCTTGCCATGAAAACCCTATGGTCCACAAGGTCTTGAAGAGTCAGACTTGACTAAACGACTGAACAACAAGGTGAAAGTGTTCCCCTTTATATCCTCTCTAAATCTCTTCCCCAGTACACCAAGTTTATGTCTTCTAGTTTTGCCTACTTCTGATATGGGGGTGGGGGGTGGGGGGGGGGGGGGGAGTTTCCTACAGTCTATCCATACCCCTCAATTCTATATACCTCAATCATCTCTTCTCTTAAATTCCCCTACTCCAGGGAGAACAGTCCGAGCTTCTCCAGTATCTCCTAATAACTGAGCTGCTCCATTCCAGGCAACATCCTGGTCAACCCCCTTGACAACCTCTCCAGCACTATCAAATCCATCCTCTACCTCAGTGACCATAACTGCAGACAGTACTCCAGTTGACATCTGGCAAGGTTTTAGTAAATTGGAGCACAATCTTCCTACTTCTGTTTCAATGTCCCAACTAATGAATCCCATGTTTTCATAACCATATTATCTACCTGCATTCCCACCTTCAAGGATCTGTGAACTTTTATTCCAAGATCTTTGTTTGTCTATAACGCCTTAGGACCTGCATTCATGGTGTACGCACTACCCACATTAATACTCCCAAAATGCATAACTCACATACAACTGGATTAAACTCCATCTACCATTTCCAAGCCCACTTCACCAACATATCATTTTGTCAGAACTATCCAGAACTACCATTCACACAATCAATATCTCTGCCAATCTTTGTGTCATCCAGAAACCTTATCTCCCATATCCGCACCCAAGTCATTCATGTATATGATCAACAAGGGTCCCAGCTGAAATCTGTGTGACATCACTAGTCATATAATCAGAAATATAATCACAAAAACTACCTTCCACTTCCTATTGCCAAGCCAATTTTGGATCCAGTCTGCCAACTTGTCCTAGATCCTTTGAATCAGCTTCCCACAGAGCTTATGAAAGGCAAGTCCATACAAATCATCTAGTGTGCTACCCTCGTCAATACACTCCAAAGAATTCAACCAAACTGGTCAAACAGGATCTTCCTTTGACAAAGTCACATTGACCGTCTCTCATTAGTCTCTGCTGTTCCAAATGATCCTTTCCCTCATTTTTCTCTCAGTATCTACCCCCTCAGTGATGTTAAACTCACAGGTCTATATTTACCAGTCTCTTCCTGCTGCCTTCCTTGAAAATGGGAACAAAACTTAAGTTTTCCCAAATCATCTGGTATTTCAGGTATGCAGAAAACATCTACAAATCTCAGCCAACAATCTGCCTTTGCCTTATATTATCAGCCCTCAATAAATCTGGTCCTGGGAATTTATCTACTTTAAGTTTTCCTCTTTATTTTATGGAGGTCTAACCTTTACTTTCACCAACCCCAAACTGAATTCTCCAACTACAAAGTATGTTCTCTTTGTGAACCTCAATGGAAGTATTCATTTAGGACCTTGCCTATATTTTTTAAGCCCCAGATTACACATTCTCCTTGATTAGCCCTACTTTACCTACTTAATTTTTTTGTTACTTTCAATATACTTATTAAACATCTTCAGGCATGTCCTTCCTGTCAGTGATTGCTGATAACCCCTCTTAACCTTCTTAATTTTCTTTCTAAGTGCCTCACAACATTTTTTTTTAAAAACTCTTGACAGGCATTCACTATTATTACATCATTTGCAGTCACATGCTTCCTCCTTACTTTTTATCTAGTCAATATTGCCTGACATCCAGGGTTCCTTATACTTGTTACCCCTATCTTTTATCCTTACAGGAACTCGAGCTATTTCCCATTTAAATGCTTCCTACTAGGTGAAGAACATTTGCCTGAAAGTATATACCTATAATCCCAATCTACCCTTCACTGTCCCTTCCTTATGTTAATAAAGTGGCCCTCCCTCAATTTAATACTTTGATTAATCCATTCCTGTCCGTAACTACAGTAAAATACATAAAATTATGATTCCCCCATCTCCCAAATGATACATCACTGATATTCCCTCTTCTCAACAAAATAGATTCCCCTAAGGTCCAGTAAAGCTTTCTGCCCCACATTGGTCTATCTACTTACTGAACTTTGGATGGTGGGGTGGAGATATGCCTCTACCAAAGGAGGAGTAAGGCACTCCTTTTCTCCACAAGCCTTCAAGACACTTTTGGGCAAGGTTTTGGGCCTGCTTAGCACCTCCACCCACCGCACTGATCAGGGTCACATGACACTATGGCGATGGAGCAGTTGGTGCATATCACAAGTCCTGGTTATGCAACCACTGATGCCAAGCAGACAATCTCTGAAGAGTATTGATAATGACTGGGATCATCTGTCTTCTAAAGACACTGCCCAGAAGGCAGCAATAGCAAACTACTTCTGTAGGATCATTTGCCAGCAACAATCATGGCCATGAAGACCATGATCACCCACGTCATCCAACATGGCACATAATGGTAATGACGCTAATTAAAATTATCCCATCGGGCACACTTCTGAAATCCACTTCCCTGAGGCTTTAATACTGAGGCAATCCCAGTTAAAATATTTAGAAAACTGAAATTCCCGTGAAGAATAACCCTAATTCTATTAAATCACTCAAATCTACCCTTCATCTCCTGTTGGCTGCTGAGGTCTGTAATTCACACCCAGCAAAGTGATGACACCCATTTAGTTCAAATTCTACCTACAGTCTCATTTGAGGGCCTTCTAGGATCTCCTCTCTCAATCCCTTAAGAATCAAAAAAACTTGCCTGTTTAATGTTCAGTCTGGGACTGGCATCAATTCTACCTTTTTAGCAAATTAATCTACAGACCAGTTCAAACATCAAGAATTCTCCTAGTGCTAACTGTTGTGTCCAACATTCCTTCTTCAAATACCACAGACTAACATTTCACTGGATTGTTATTGATGATTCAACCTCCTGTGTACTCATTGCTTACTAATTCCATACACTTCAAAGTAATTAGTTTGATAACACTTTTATAAATTGCAAAATGACTACATAAACTTAATATACATTATTTCTATTAATAAAACTCACATTTCTGTAGTGTTTGAAAGCACATCAAAATTTGCTTGGCATTTGCAGTCAAATTCTTTCTGGTTTCATAACGAACAACAGTTGTTCAAGGAAGTATTTTTACACTTTGGCAGGGTTGGTCAAATAAAATGGTCCAGAGAATGATTATTATAATGGCTGCCAATAAATAATGTACACTCCTATAGAGAATTTAAAAGGTAGAGTAAAATTAAAATTTGAGGTAATCCAAAATAACAAAAAAATTCTTCAAGTACTCAACATATGAAAGTGCCAAGTTAACATTTCAAGCAGAGACCTTTCAGGAACCTAACAAAGAATCCCACCCAAAACACCAACTGGTCCTTTTCCAGACAATGACAAATATCTTCTATAAAGTTTTAGCTACCACCACCCTTGCACAGTGGTCATGTATGAGGTCATGAGGAAATTCCACATTTACTGATCAGAAAATTCGTGCAATAGTTTCTGCTTCTATACGTATATTTAACAAATTATACATATGAACTAAATAGGCTGTTTTACGTTACCATCATTAAAAACAGCCCTGGCTAAATTCTATCAGCATGTTACCTTTGCTACTAGAGGCAAGAACACACAGATACCAAAGGTCCAGGCACAGCTGAGAGATTAGGATGTTTCCTTCAGATCAAAGGATAAGACAGCTCTCGGGTCAGCAAGAGCTACATTTCAGCACCATCAGAAAGGCAAAACAGGATAATTCACAGAGAATATACAGCCATTTCGGTGACACTAGATTCATGAAGCGCATGAGACAGAGCATTCAGACCAAAACAGACTACAAGTCCAACCTGTGCATCAACAACAGTTACACTTCTCTTCAGGCTTAATGTCTTTTATGCCCAGTTTGATGCACAGAGTCATGTACCAGCGAGGAAGGCCCTCTCTCCCCAGGAGCAGGCACTCTGTCTCACCACCACTAACCCTCAAGCAGGTTCAACCCACATAAAACTGTGGGACATGATAATGTAACTGGTCAGATACTAAGGAACTGTGCAGCCCAGTTAACAAAGATTCTAACAGACATATTCAACAACTCTCTGGAACAGTCCACTGTCCCTTCAAGCTTCAAGGAAGCCACCATCATCACAGTACCACAGAAGATAACAGTAATCTGTCTCAAAGACTACTGTCCAGACGGCACTGGCCTCAATGATAATGAAATGCTTTGAGTGGCTGGTTATGGATCCCTTCCAGTTTGCTTATTGCTGAAATTTGTCCATTGATGACACCAGAGCCTCTAAACTCCATTCCACCCTGTCCTGACTGGAAAACAGTGCTTCAAATGCCAGGATGCTGTTTTCCAACCAGAATGGCACTTAATACTAGCATCCCTCAGAAGCTGGTGGGTTAACTGCCCATGTTGGATCTCACTTTTTTTTTTATAACTAGACCCTGAATTTCTTGACAGAAGGTCACAGTCAGTCCATATTGGCAGAACCATCTCTATCATCATCACATTGAGGCTGCATGCTCAGCCCACTGCTGTTCACACTGCTAGATTCAATTAAATCCGAATCATCAAGTTCATTGATGTTAACTGTGGTTGGCCTCATCAACAATGAGACTGATAGAATGATGGAAGCACAACTTGAGTCTCAAGAGCAAAGAAACGACTGTGCACTTTAGGAAGATCCAGGCTGACCCACTTCTCACTACACATATTTGGATCCTCCGTGGAGAGAACTAGGACCATCAAGTTTCTAGAAGGGCACCTAACAGATAATCTCACCTGACCCCTCAACCCACAGCAGTGTCTCCATTTCCTGAGGAGATTGAGGTGAGTGAGGGTCCCCCAACACCCCCCCCCACATTCTAACATTATTTTTTGGGGAAAAACAGGATCACCAACTACATCACCATCTGGTATGGGAATAGCAAGGCATCTAGCATAAGTCAAAGGATTGACAGAACTGCTGAGAGGATCATCACCCATCAGAGATATTTATAGGTAGTACATACGCTGGACCCTTAGCATTGTCAATGATCCCTCCCATTCGTATAACAATCTCGGACACCCTACCATCAGGCAGCAAGTACCATAGCATTAGGACAAGAACTGTCAGAATAGGAGCAACACAGATAAAATGCTGGAGGAACTCAGCAGGCCAGGCAGCATCTATGGAAAAAAGTACAGTCAATGTTTCAAGCCGAAACCCTTGGCAGGGTTCAGCTGAGTTTCTCCAGCATTTTGTGTGTGTTGCTTGGATTTGCAGCATCTACAGATTTTCATTTGTTAGAATGGGAAAGAGCTTCTTCCCTCAGGCCTTGAGGCTACTGAACACTCTGCCTGCCACCACTCAAGTCTTCTCGACTAGCATTATACTGTTTACTTTTTAAACTTGTGTTATAAAGGCATCTTATTATTTGTTAGTTTACTAGCAGTGATATTACTTTATGTGTATTGCATGCAAGTTGTACGTCCCTGTTGTGCACCCTCATTCGGAAGAGGATAGTTTGACAGTGTACAGTTGAATGACAATAAACCAAACTTGAACATGTTGCCGGTTTGTACAATGCTATACAATATCAGCAAGCTAAACTGAACAGATCTTCCTGACATACAACTAGTCTTACTTCGGCAATAAAGGCTCTTTACTCAATTCCAGAGTACACAAGTACAAATGGTGCAATATTTTGCAAATGTGAACTGATCAAAACAGAATATGGGCCACACTCATATAACTTATCCTGTATGTTTATAAATAATTTTTATGAATATCACTTGGTTGACAATGAAATCAGATGAATTAGAATAATTTGGTAGAGCAGTGTTAAAATTTATAATGGTACATTCATAATACTATACAAAAGGATCTTAGCCATAAACTGGTCTATCATCTCGCTGCTGAAAATCAGATATTTACATGTTATAATTTACTATACCGGCTGACATTTATTGTCAGAGCTCATGATAGACGAGACAAAAGCACTTGCCTACTAGAGAGAAAACAAAACAAAAAACAAAGAACCTACTGAAGGAAACTCAGTGGCTCACTTAAAAGAACTGAGAAATCAAAAAAATGAACCAATGTCGAAATTCAGACACCACCAAGGTTCAATACAGAGAACACAAGGTAAACCATTAAACCAGATTAGAGTAGCTTCAAGCTGGAATCTCAAATACAGTTTTGAGGAAAGGGAAAACAAAACAAGTTAAAGCAGGAGAAATTAGGATGAACATATGGAAAAGTATTTCTTTATTATTTTACATACAATGTAGGAGATCAGAAGTATTAATAAATTTAATCCAGCATAACTAAAAACATGATGTAAAGGCAACACAACATACACAGAAGGTTCAGAATAGATGGACAGTAGTTTGAAAGGAGTCATGGGATAAACTAGCAAAGCATCACTACTGTCCTGAAAATGAAAAGAAGATATTCTTAAACATAGCATTATCTGAAGGATACATGTAAGTAATTGTTTAATAAAGCACAATGCCAGAGCTAATCAATAACTCCAAAAGTCTTTAAACCAATGATAGATAGCTCAAAGCATTTCAGAGATTTGTAACAAGTGACAAGATGAACAGATATCAGAATACAAAAAGCTTTTATGATTTTATACATTGCCAGAACCTTTGTTTCCTTGATTGAGAAATTGCCAAAGATTAAGAAGTCATATATACTACCCAATGCAAAGAACTGCATACCAGGCAAAAATCATTAGATTGGGGGTGGTGGTGAAATGAAATGGAGTTACAGGATTTAAAATCTTAGGTCTCTGAAGTGCACAGGAAAGTATCGTCTTGTAGGCCACAAGCTTTTTGCTGGATCCGAGATCTTGACATTCACGCTTCTTTCTTTAGACAGCCTTGCTGGTGCTGTAAAGGCAATGATGAATTTTGCCATAAAACACGGAATATAGTTCACATTTCCCAGTGTCCTGTTACAAACCTTTATGGTCCAGAGCAAAAGAGACACAAACTCCTCCGCAGGATAAGAGAAACTATGTCAGTAACCCCTCACAAAGCAATAATCCCAGCATTCAACTGATCCTGATGTAAAGGCCACATCATTCATTACCTGACAGCAAACTACTTAACACAACAGTAACATCAAAAAGATTGCCTGGAAACATGGAAAATAATTCAAGGACATTCTCAAAGCCCCCAAGAAAATGTATAATATCTCCACTCCCTCCTGTAAATCCAAAACGCTTTTCAGTATTCGGATAGCATCAAGAACGTCAAGTTCATTCAGTGGCAGGGCACAGAAGCCCAGCACAAAATAGCAAAAGGACTACAAAACCTAATAAACTGCCCACCCACCTTCCTAGCACTTCCTGACCCATCTGTAGCAGTCTGTGGATCCAACATTGGCCTCCTAAATCACCTCAAAATTAGTTCAAGCAAGTCATTCTCAAAAACCAACACGTATGCCACAATTATCTGCATCAAAATCATTTTCTATTCTGTCCAAAGTCTTAACAATGTTATGTGCCTATTTACACAATATAAAACTCCTTTCTAGTTGCAAACATTGATATACTCATTCCTTTTTTTTGCTTATCTAAGTAATTAATAAAGAGTGGAAATTGCCAAGGCCTTCCACAAGGGTGACAATTTTTTAAAAATGTCTCCTGGCTTTGACAGTTATCAAATTCACTTCTAGGTGAAGGTTCAGATGTGATTCTACACATTTACACTTGTGAGCAGTAACTACTTGGGCAGAATCCAACAGGTAACTAATATCAGTAGAACCTTAGTGCAAATTAAAGTGGTGGGGTGGGGGGGGGAATAAGAGGTGAATTGCACATCTTTGCCTCTCTAATATAAATCAGAAAAAATGTTGCAGGATAAACCTCTTTACATTACTGTGAATGGTTAAAACAAAATAAGTTTACAGAATCAGAGGTCATTGGGCCAAAGAGAGGTCATTCGTCCTAATGAGCCCAGACTGACCCTATACAAGAGCAATCCAGCTGGTCCAATTCTCCTATCCTCTACAAATAATCCCACATTCCATTTTCTTTTCAAATACTTACCAAACACCTTTGAACTCTTTGATCCACTTCCACAATTGCTCATGTCAGTGCACTCCTATCCCTAAACACTGGTTGCTTTTATAGAAATTCAGTTTACCAGTATTAATCAAAGTATAAATAAATATTTAAATTGATCATTCAATATCAGGGAAATCTTTGCAACATATCAAGACATCTTTGAGAAGAGTAACTTTCTGACCAATGTAACTAAAAAGTGCCAGCTTAATTCAGCTTAGTTACATTATAGATTGAATTACTACTAGTAGCACTACCAGTTCTTAATTTTTTTTCAAAAAAAATACTGAATATCTACATTGACATTATACAAACAGTGAAACTAGGAGTAAGCCTTTCAATCGTTCCAACCTGCTTCATGATAACACCTAATCATCCAAATTTAATACTTTTTTTTGCTCTCTCCATGTATCCCCTGAACTTTTTAGCATTAGAACTATCAAAGTTTCAAAGTACCTTTATTATCATTGTGTATATACAGTAAACAACCCTGAGATTCGCCCTCCCACGGGCAGCCACAAAACAAAGAAACACCATGAAACCCATTTAAAGAAAACATCAAACATCCAACACGCTACAAAACAAATTGTGCATATGGCAAAAAGCTAGCAATTAACACACCAAACAATAAACACTGAACCACAAGGTCAACGAAATGGTTCAGGAGTCCTAGTGCAAGGCACCATATGTTATTTGAACAATATAAACAATATACTGGAAGGGCAGGGTGTTAGGATTGGAATAGAAAACTGATTTCGCTCGCTCTCTGGCAACGTTCACTCTCCTCTCTCTATGGCGCTATGGAAACTGCCCTGGACTGCTGTGCTCCATGCCTACTAATATGATGGACTGATACTGAGGCTTGGGCCTATCCCAAGCTGCTCCAGGTTTGGATCCAAGGACTCATTTTGGTTTGGAATGTTGTTGCTCAATTCTGTTGTTTGCATCATTGTGTTTCTTCTCGTCCCCTCCCCCTTTCCCTGCACATCAGGTGTTGGTCTTCATTTTATTTTTAATTGTGTACTTTTGTGTTTCTTGCCTTGTGGTTGCCTGTAAGCAAACAGATCTCAAGGTTATATAATATGTATTTTCTATGATAATAAATGTATTTTGAAATATTTGAGTGACAGCCACTGAGTCAGTTCAGTTTAACACTGTGTCAATGACTGCAGACCTCAGTTATATCTAATTCTTTATTGAATGTATTTAATAACTTGGTCTCAACAGCCATCAGTTTTCCACTTTTGATTGAAGATATTTCTCATCTCACTCCTAAAAAGGTTTACATCAAATCCACAGACTGTCTTCCCTATTTCTGGACTTCCCCATTTGGAAAATTCTTCCTGCATCTACTGACCAGCCCTATTAGCATTTTTATAACCAGTTTCAATGAACACCTTTTCATTTTTTTTTTTTAAAGTCTACTGAATACAAACCCTTTCATCCCATTCCCTCTGCATGTCAGACCATTTCCAGGAATGAATCTGGGATAAGTTCATTACATTCTCTCCATAGCAAGAAATCATTCTTCAGAAAATGAGACCAAAATTGCATATAATATTCAATGTATGGCCTCAACAATGCACTGTGACAACTTCAAGAAGTAATGCCTGCTTCTGGACTCTATTCCATTTGCTCTGAAGGCCAACATTCCATTTACCATCTTAACCACTTGCAGCATATGCATGCTTACTTTCAACAATTGGTGCACAAAAACATCAAAGTCCTTTTGCACCTCCCACCCCCATTCCTGATACAATTCCTTCCTGTTTTCATCCAAGTGGATAAACTCACATTTATCCACATAGTACTACATTCAACTTATCCAAATGACAAATGGAAACTCCTTGTACCCTCCTCACAGCTCACCTTCCTCCAGCTTTGTGTCATCTGCAGTCCTGCAGATATTAATGATTTAAGATGATGGGATTAAAATGTAAGGTGTTATGAATGGATATGAACTAAACATTTATTCAGTCTTCACAATCTATTAATATTAAGGCTCTTGCTTCTTCTTACATTGTACATTTAATGCACCCTTATGAAAGGAGACTTGCATTACTGCTCAGCCAAATGATACAAACCATTCATCAGTACTAGGTGCTCTAGATAAACCCACAGACTAATCACAGCCTGCCAGGTTAGCCTGCCCAATCAACTCATCTAGGATTCACGCAAATGAAATCACAAAATTACACAAATTACCCAAACTATTACATCCACGTACATCTATTCACATTAGTTTTCGAAATTGCAGATATTCAACTTCTAAGATGAATGAAGAAACAGGTTCTCCACTCAGAGGGCAAGTTCACACTTTCTAATACCCCATTTCCCAACAACAAAACACAGATTTTAGTTTAGGAGGCAAATCTGTTCAACCTGCAAACTAAAGAAAAAAAAACAGGAAACAACTGTGGAAATAGACTAATGATATTTTCCACTGGATAAAATTAAAGTGTATGAGAGATGATTATATACTAATGGAATTTTAACCTCAGTATTATCATGATCCCTCAAATCACGGCCATGATCTTTAAAAAAAAAACTATTTAGTCAATTAGGTTTTTTTTTCCTCGACTTTTAATACATTCCATTAAATCCATGCACTCAGTTAGACAATCTGTAGAGGATGACATAATCCTTTGCTTCATGTATTGCCACACCCATTCTAACACAACTGCATTCCCACACCTCCAAAAGACACAACAGAATAAACAATATAACACACAATGGAAATAAAACTATTAATAAGTACCTCCAAGTACAAATACTTTATATTAAGTATGTTTTTTTTAAATTCCATTGCCCCGGACACCATCAACATACATTCATTTGAATATAAATAAAATTAAAAATTAATTAAACTACATTTTGACAGGTTCACTCCATCACAACAGAACACGCCCTCATAATGCAATGCCCCAGGCAATAAATTTTAAATTAGTAACAATTTTTAACTTGTTATTTTACCTTTACGTAATACAAGTTTCTGTATTATTGTGCTAAGTCGCTCCTCAGAAGTTGAGGCCTCTATTCGTGAATTGGGCTACAAAGATCACTCCTTAAACAGAAAGGGGTAAAATAAAACTGTTAAGTCAGAGCTGCAAAGTTAGTCAGCCTGATAGAAGTGGGCGGGGCTAGTACAACCTAACATGATAAACCGTCGCAGCACGCTCATGCGTTCTTCCATCGCCTCCACGCCTGACAGACATGCAATGCAACCAATCAAAACCAGAAACGGTGACAGGCGCGAGTTTCCCATCCAATCATCGTCAAAACGTTGCGCCATACGTTCGAGACAGGACTTCCGGTAACAAGTTGCGTTGACATGAAAGACGCCACCCTGAATGTCTGATAAGGGAATTTTTCTTTTACCCGTCCCAACTCCCCCTGCTCTTCTTAAAGTAGCGGAATTTTGTGTGTATTTTAGTATCGGTAACAGTATAAAAGTTAACTTACGTTTTCCCGATTGTAAATCTTTCTACTGTAATTTTATATTTTTCATCCTACTAACTTTAAATTTCGCTTCCCAACTTCTGATTAATTAATGGCTTTCCAAGCTTGAAGGCAGACTGGCGACCGCTAAAAATCCTTGCCTCAACCTAATATGGTCGCGCAAGACGTGATTGCCACGGTCGCTGACCAATTGCTTGCTGCGTCAGGCTTGCATGCCTCCGTATTGTGATGCGGCATAGCCAATTGCCTCGAGGGGTTTGTGTCTGCTCCGGGAGAGAGGTGGGATCCGTGCGGGAGTGGGGAGGCTGCCGTCCGGCTGGGCTGCTGCGCAGACCTCTGCCGGTACGCGCAGCCTACATTAGCGGGAAATCGGGCACGTAGGTTAACGTCCCCCCCACCTCCCTTAAAAAAACGAAGAACCTTTTTTATCGGCGTCTAATCCCCACAGCTTTATTTCTATTGTGCCTATTTTGTTGAGCAGTAAGCCAAATGCCTCGACTAAACGCGAGCTCAAATCCTACGTTTTTGCTATTTAATTAAATTTAAGTTGAACTGAGATAAACACTGGCTTCAGCAACAACAGTTCTGAAACTACTGGTTTACTGGAGGCAGTTATACGGCACAGAAATAAGCTCTGCGGCTCAGCGTCTTCATTCTAGGTACCTATCTTTACGAATCCTATTTTCTAGTACTTAGCCCATATCTTTCGACTTGCTATTTCAAATACTCATGCAATTACTTAATACTATCAGACACCTCATGCATAGCTTTCCAAGGTGCGAAAATTATTCCTCAAATCCCCTACCTATTATTGTAAACACACCCTCTGGTTACGGACATAGCTGCTAAGTAGAAAAAAAAACAACTCGTCAATCTTAATTTCTTAATTTATATTATTATATCTCAATCATGCATTTCCCTCAACCTTCTCATCTTCAAAGAAAACAAATCAATCCTGTCTGGTTTCTTCTCGTAGCTTGAAATGCTTCATAGCAGGCAACATTCTAATCAATCTCTCCTACACTCTCCATTCTAAACACAATGTCCTCACAATGAAACAATCAGAGCCACACTCAATGCTACAGCTCAAATAATGTTTTCTTTTATTACTTGTACCATAACTTATCTGCTTTATATTAAATTTCTCTGCTAATGAAGGCAAGTATCCCATAGGCCTTCCTAAATTGCCTCATCTATGAGTGGCTACCTGCATGGTTCCTCCAATAAGTATACTATAGGCCTTCTGCTCCTCGTTACTCGGCAGAGTCTGTATTAGACCATAAGACATATGAGCAGAATTAGACTATTCAGCCCATCAAGTCTGCTCCACCTGTCCATCAAGGCTGATTTATTATACTACTCAACCCCTTTCAACTGCCTTCTTCCTGTAACCTTTGACACCTTTACTAATCAAGAACCTATCGACCCCTTGCTTTAAATATCTAAGTGTATATTGTCACCTTATTAATCCTCCCAATGTATTGGCTATTAATCTGTCATTTTATCAGATCATTGACATTTTTCTGTAGACAAGGACTATTGTCATCAACATTACCAATTTTTGTTATGTTCAAGCTTAATAATCATACCTGCTACAATTAAATTCCTCATTATTAATGTATATAACAAAAATCAAGGTTCCCAGCACCAATCCCTGCCCCTCATAGGTCTCCAATTGTAAAAAGAACCCTTGACCTTTTAGTAAGTCACTTGCAGATCCTTTCAGTGAAAGCTTCAGCCATTGCCAAAAAAATAAGCCTTCAGTTTCGTAGAGTAGAAATTCACTGAGACATTGTACTGTATGAAAGGCATTATAAGAATACTAACTGAAGGGTGACTGTATATTGCTTTATTTTGGCATCGGTTCCGAGAAGAGCTGCTGAGTCACAAGTAAACAATGTCACTACGAATTATATGTTCTTCAACACATACTTGCATCAAATATTGTCCCAATTCCCATAGCACATCCCATCTATCCCAATACACCTCAAATGCATATCTGATATTTTATTTCCACACGTAACTGATAGGCCTGTGCAACCTGTAACATTGGTCTGTCACCAACTCAAATTGCATGCTGTACCCACAGGTTTACCCCTTAAAGAGTGCAGTGCTGCATGCCAATGATGCCAGCAGCTCTTAAATTATTTAAATATAATTTTCAAATGTACTTCAACAATACAGTCACATAGTCACAATAATGATATGCGCACTTCCTTTACATTTGCAGTGTGTGTTGAATGTGCAACGATTAAAATATAGTTTGCTAAACATGTTTGCCTTGCTGCATCCTCCAACTTGAATAGCATCACCTGGCTCCTTTGTTGTACTCCATGAAAATATATTCGCTCCATTATTCTAGCAGCCAGCAGATGATGATGGGATGAGAAGTTCAACATAAATGAAAAATTTCAGATGAAATAAGAATAAAAAGATGCAATGGCTAATATTTTTAGCAACCTATATTTAATACGTGTTGGCATGGTGCTGCAGCCATTAGCACAATCGCATCACAACTCCAGGAACTCATTTTCAATTCTGACCTCAGTTTACTTGCATATCCGCTCTGAGAACTTATGCTAGATACTCCAGTTTCCTGCCACATCTTAAAGATTAGTTGGTTGGTGATCAATTATAAATCACCCTTTTAGAGCAGTAAAGTGCTAAAAGAATCAAAGGGATGTTACCCACCTCGCCACCTTATGTCAAGATACGGCCACTCTCAGGAGCAATATTTTATATTGTGGCTGCCTACTCTCTAACCTGATGGTATGAATATTGATTTCTCTTTCCAGTGAACAAATACCCCACCCCCACATTCCTCTATACCCCACTCCGCCCTTTCATTTCTTCTCACCGGCTCATTACTTCCCCGTAGGTCCCCTCCTTCCCTTTATCTTATTATCCACTCTCCTCTCCTACCAGATACTTTCTTCTCCAGCCCGTGACCTTTCCCTCCCACCCGGCTTCACCTATCACCTTCCAGCTAGCTTCTTTCCCCAACCTCTACCCTTTTATTCAGACATCTCCCCCCTTCCACCTCAGTCCTGTAGAAGGGCCTTAGCCCAAAATATTGACTATTTACTCGTTTACAGAGATGCTGCCTGACCAGCTGAGTTCTTCCAGCATTTTGAGTGTGTTGAAAGGAATGTTAATGAGTCTGGGAGAGAAAATACTTTGCATGATCACAGAGAAATAAGAAGAGTAGAAATAGGACTGATGAGATTGTTCTGTTGTGAGCCAGCACAGAGACAATGGGCCATGTGGCCACCTACATTGTATTAAATAGTAATATTGATAAACAGCAAATCAAAGCTGTGAGAAGGGTCGAAGTCTTCAAATGAAACTATTCAGGTTGAACTAAGAAAAGAAGTGGGCTTGCCACACCGTTGGGAGTGTACTTTGAACTTCCACACATACCAAAGGAGAAAGAACAAATTAGGCAAATTTTGGCAGAAGCAAAAAGAAAGTAATGATGTGATTTTAGATGACATTGCTGAATCTTTGCTAATTTCTAAGAAAGTAGAGGCACTGTGGTGCCTTCTTTGTAATGGCACTTACATGCTGGATCCAGGACAGATCCTCTGAAATGATAACGTGGATTATCAACCGTCTCCACCTCTGATCCCCTGATGAGGACTGGCTCCTGAACTTCCGGTTTCCTTCTCCTGTAGTCAACAATCAGCTCCTTAGTTTTGCTGACATTGAGAGGTTGTTGTGGCTCAATCTTCCTCCTATATGCTGATTCATCACCACCTTTTATTTGGCCAACATTGGTGTTGTCAACAAACTTAAAAATGGCACTGGAGCTGTATTTAACCTCAAATGAGTATAAAGTGAGTAGAAGAGGGGAATAAGCGCAAAGCCTCGTGATGCACCTGAGTTGATGGTGGTCATGGAGGAGATGTTGTTGCCATTCTGAACTGACAGGGTCTGCAAGTGAGGAAATTAGGGAAGGTGCATTATAACTATATAAAGAGCAAGAGGATAACCCATGGCCTATTAAGGACCAAAACAGTAACCAGAGACCATAAGACATAGCAGCAGAATTAACTCATTCAGCCCATCAAGTCTACTCTGCCATTCCATCATTTGGAGGCAGAGGAAATGGGCAGTAACATACACAAAATGCCGGAGGAGCTCATCAGGTCAGGCAGCATCTGAGGAGAGGAATAAAGAGCTGACTTCTCAGGATAAGACTCTTTAAAAGGACTGGAAAGGAAGGGGGAAGAAGCCAGAATATAAGAATGTGGGGGTAGGGGAAGGAGTGCAAGCTAGAAGGTGATAGGTGAAAATGGATGAAGTAAGAAGCTGGGAGACGATAGGTGGAAAAGGTAAAGGACTGAAGAAAAAGGAATCTCATAGGAGAGGTGAGTGGATTATGGGATAAAGGGAAGGATGAGGGACACAGGGAAGTGAAAGGCAGGTGAGGAGAAGAGAAGGGGTAAGAGGGGAGTCAGAATGGGGAATGGAAAAAAAAGAGGAGGGGGAGGGAAGAAAATTACTTGAAGTAAGAAAAATAAATCCTCCAAGAGGACCACAACCTCAATGACCTGGAGAGTCATGTTGGCTGGAGTCAGGGCTTTGTGCTTTGGCTCTTGGTAAGGTCACCATGCCAAACAGGTCAAAGGGTAGAGAACAGACTAAGAGTGGTCCACCAGTCCTCTAGGTTTGGGCGTTCAGCTCACGGCTAACAACCCTGATTGGTAAAACAAAATTGTTATGGAAACCATAATGAAGAATCCTTCTACATCTGAATGCAACGGTATTCCTGAGTCTCCACCCAGGTCTTGCATGACTGACAGTAGTGAAAACTGAGAAGGAGCTACAAACATGATGAAGGAAGTCCTGAGCACAGCTAGAAATGGAGGACCTTTATTGCAGCCCTAAATGCCAGAGGCACAACAAGCAGTAAGTAAGTAGGAGAAATAAATGCTCACACTGTCAGGTTGAATGCTACCCAGGCAGAATATGAGATATTGCTCCAACCTGAGCGTGGTCTCATCATGGCAATCGAGAACCAACATACCAGAAGGAAATGAGGAGTGGAATTAAAATGGTTGGCCACCAGGAAATCCTGCTTGTTGCAGGTGGAGTGAAGGTGTTCAACAAAGTACCCCCCCCCCATCTACGGTAGGTCTCAATGATGTGTAGGAGGCTGCATCTGGAGCACCGGATACAGTAGACCTGGGGGTGAAGTGTTGCCTCACCTGAAAAGACTGTTTGGGGTCCTGAATGGAGATGTGGAAAAAGTTGAATGAGCAGGTGTGTCACTTCTTCTGCTTGCAGGGTTTAGTGCCAGGAGGGAGATCAGTGGACAAGAGAAGAATCATGGAGGAAATAGGTAAGGTCCTTAATGAATACATTTTAGTTTCCTTCACAAAAGACAGAAATTGTGTCATTGTAATTAAGGCAGCTTTCTGTGGCATACTGTATGATATAGGATCAACATAATAAAAGTAAAAATCAAAAATGACTGATGCTGGAAATTTGAATTAAAACCAGAAAATGCTGCATTTATCTGGTTAGACAGTAACTGCAGAAAGAATCAGGTTTATCGTCACTATCTCAAGTCTTGAAATTTATTATTTTGTGGCAGCAGTTCAGTGAAAACATAACAAAATACTGCAAATTACAACATAAATAAATAGTGCAAAAGAAAATTAGTGAGGTAGTGCTATGGGTTCATGGACTGTTCAAAATTTGATGGCAGAGGGGAACAAATAGATCTTAAAATGTTGAGTATGGGTCTTCAGTCTCCTGTACCTCCTCCCTGATGGCAATAATAAGAAGAGGGCTTGTCCCAATGGTGAGGGTCCTTAATAATGGATGCTGCCTTCTTAAGGCATCACTGTTGGAAGATGTTCTAGACAGTGGAAGGCTTGTCCCATGATGGAGCTGGCTGAGTCTACAATTCCATGCATTCACATCACCATACCAGACAGTGATGCAACCAGTCAGAATGCTCTCCAGGGTACATCTGTAGAATTTTGCAAGAGTCGTAACAAATCTCCTCAAACTCCTAATGAAGTACAGGTAAATATGAAGTAGAAGCAAACTGCCGGCATAACTTCATTGTGATTGCATTGATATGGTGGGCCCAGGATAGATCTGAGATGGTGATCCGCTGGAACTTGAAACTGCTCACCCTTTCCACACCTGACCCCTCAAGTCAGCGAGGAAGAGATGTTATCTCCAACCCACACTGACTGTGGTCTCCAAATCAGGAAGTCAAGAATTCAGCTGGAGAGGGAGGCACAGAGGTGGAGAAACAAAGTTAATGTTTCAGGAAAAAGACCTTACATGATACGAAAAGAGAATTCAAGTTAGTTTTAGATAGCTGAGGGTTGAGAGAGAAAAGTGGACAAAGGGAACATCTCTGATACATTAGGGCCAGGATTGCCATAGTGATAAGCTATTAATGAAACAATGTGGTCAATTCATTAATATAGGCATTTGGAGAGAGAAAACAAGCAAAGGCACATGTAAAACCTGTGAAATACAGGTGAGAGATGTAGGAAATGCCGCTGTCAGTGGAGGGAAAAAACCTGAGTTGCTATTACAGAGGAATAACCTACAGCAAAACTGACCTGTTCTTATGCAAGTAGAGGTAGTGTGTTTGCTCAGCATAGATATGCTAATTCACCTTTAAGTGTTCAGTAAATTTTCTACAAACATTTTGGCAAGATGCAAGTTTGATTCTGTAGCTTCTGAATAATCAAATTAGATGATCTGTGACCACCCAAGAATTGCAATTCAAGGTGAACCTCTCAGTACATTACATGGGAGATGTGCACTGTTGGAAGTGCCCTCTTCCAGAAGTCTTCATATTAAAGGATGTAAAAGAATTATTAGTGAAACAATTGTGTTCTAATATCCTGGGCAACATCAGATCTGGAACAAAAGTATTTGTTGCAAAAAAAAGTATTTCTGTATTTCTGAAAATACTTTCAGGACCACAAGCATTCATAGCCAGTTAACTTTTGGTCCTGTTGTTATGTAGAAAATGCAAACATCTCACAAAAGCAAATAACCATTTAATCTTTCATGTCAGCTGAAGCAAAGTTATTGATCAGAAAAATGGGGATAATTTGTCTTCCATTCTTTGAAATTGTGTATTGGGACCTTTTACATTTTATAGAGAGGACTCAAGTGACCTCACTTGAATACTCTATCTCAGTATACATAGAACAATATAGCTTTTTTCTCAGTAATTCACTGCAATATTTTGAAGCTGGGCATTTACTCTGTGGACTTCAGAAGAATGAGAGCTGGATTGACAGAATGGATGCTGAAAGGATGTTTCTTATGGTGGCAGGACCTAATGCTCAGAACTCTACAACTCCTGTTTCTTAATATTATTTGTTATATTTGAACAATTTCTCTTCTGCAACAGCCATTTGTCCATTTTTTTGTTTATGTATAGTTTTTCATATATTCTATTGCATTTCATTATTTTCCTGTAAATGCCTGCAAGAAAGTGAATCTCAAGGTAGTATATGGTGACATATACTGTACATACTTTGATAATAGATTCACTTAGACATACAGCATAGTTCAGTATAGAGGGATGTCCACTTAAGACTGAAATAAGGAAGAATTGCTTTCCAAAAGGATTGTGAAAATTACAGAGGATTCAAAGTTATTAAGTATATTCCAGGTTGAAATAGAAAGATTATTGAGCTTTTATGGAATTATAGGTTAAAAGTGAATTTAAGGATGAAGATCCAGTTAGCCATGACCTTGTTGAATGAATTACCTTATATTCTAATAATGGCAATGACAAGGTTAGGTGATTGGACTCTCCCTTGTTGGTTTGGTCATTGCTGGACTCCTGTGTGGTGTAAATATTTTTTGCCACTTACCTGTTATATCTTCCTGCACATAAATATTTATTGAATTGAATTGACTTTATTACTTACATCCTTCATATACACAAGGGGTAAAAATCTATATGTTATGTCTCCGTCTAAATGTGCAATGTGCAATTTATAGTAATATGTAATAAATTGTATGTACAACAGGACAGTCAATATAACATAGAAATACAGTTGTGTCCACATGAATTAAGCAGTCTAGTGGCCTGGTGGAAGAAGCTGTCCCGGAGCCTGCTGGTCCTGGCTTTTATGCTGTGGTACCGTTTCCCGGATGGTAGTAGCTGGAACAGTTTGTGGTTGGGGTGGCTCAGGTCCCCAATGAACCTACAAGCTGTTTTTACACACCTGTCTTTGTAAATGTCCTGAATAGTGGGAAGTTCACATCTATAGATGCACCTGGCTTTCCGTACCACTCTCTGCAGAGTCCTACAATTGAGGGAAGTACCGCTCCCATACCAGGCAGTGATATAGCCAGTCAGGATGCTCTCAATTGTGCTCCAATAGAAAGTTCTTAGGATTTGGGGGCCCATACCAAACTTCTTCAACCGTCTGAGGTGAAAGAGGCGCTGCTGTGTCTTTTTCACCACACAGCCAGTATGTATGGACTGTGAATGGTGACACAGTCATGGGTATACAGAGAGTAAAGGAGGGAGCTTAGGGCACAGCCCTGATGGGCACCTGTGTTGAGGATCAGAGGGGCAGAAGTGTGGGAGTCCACTCTTACCACCTGCAGGCAATGGGGTGACAGGAAGTCCAGGATCCAGCTATGCAAGGCAGGGTGAAGGTCAAGGTCTCTGAGCTTCTTGTTAAGGCTGGAGGGAATTATGGTGTTGAATGCTGAACTGTAGTCCAAGAACAGCATTTTCACATAAGCATCCTTCTTCTCCAGATGTGTCAGGATGGTGTGTAGGGCTGTGGCTATTGCGTCATCTGTCGATCGGTTGTGTTGGTAGGCGAATGGTAGGGGCTCCAATGTGGTGGCATGTTGCAGATGTAGTGTAGTCCTTGACCAGAATCTCAAAACATTTGCTTATTATTAAGGTGAGTGCGACAGGATACCAGTCATTCAGACATGTTACCTTGGTCTTTTTGGGTACAATAACAATGGTGGATGTTTTGAAGCAGGAGGGCACGCTACACTGAGAGAGGGAGAGATTAAAAATATCTGTAAACACACCTACCAGTTGTGCCATGCACACTCTCAGTACCCACCCTGGGATGCCATCTGGTCTCGCAGCCTTGCAATTGTCCACCCTTTGAAAACACCTGCATAATTCAGCCTCAGAGCTGACCAAGCTGCTGGTTGCATCAGCAGCTCTCTTCAGGAGCTCAGTATTGGTGACATTGAATTGAGCGTAAAAAAGATTTTGCTCGTCTGGGAGAGAGGCAGTGATGTTGGAAACTCCACCGTATTTAGCTTTGAAGTCTGCAATGGTGTGCAGACCTTGCCATAAGCTGCATGTGTTGTTGGTGGAGAGTTGAGACTGAATCTTGTCCTTGTATTGTTGTTTAACTGTCTCGATGACTTTGCACAGATCATAGCTGCATTTCTTGAGTTCCTGTTGGTCATCAGCACTGTAAGCTCTGTGTCATGCAGAACTGCTGCTCGCATAGAACTGTTGATACAGAGCTTCTGGTTTGGATAGACCCTTGACCAATTTCTAGCGGACAACATCCTTGATGTACTTCCAAATGAAACTCATCTTTGTACTTGACCAACCCAGCAATCTAAACCCAAGATGCATATCTTCTCAAAACAATTAAGGTCATTTATTGGAATGACACACTAGTAGTTTGCTTATGGTCATAATGATCAAATTTTCTCAATCTGCTTCAAAAAGGGATCCTTGTTTCTTAGAGAGTCTGAAGTTGTCATTTGGCTAAAGCATATGATTGTTTTGGCATTTAGATGACAATCTTGGAGAGTTGCTGCCTTTTCTACATATGACCTTAGAATGCTGAATGCTGACATTGGGTAGTAACATTTATTAATGAATATTAAGATTTGAGTCTGTTTCAGCATTCATGATACATGTACTAGTGAAAGATCTTCATTAAATTTCAAGTTCATTAAACCATCAACAATAAACTCCAAGCCTCTGATTAAAGATGGGAAATACTAGAATTACACAATTGCAGCTGGAAAACAAAATATAGGTGAATGTTTAGGATATACATACACACTCAAATATATTGCTTTACCTTTTCTCTAAAGATGTGATTGGATCACATCAATGGACATTTTCAGGTAATTTCTTTCAAATCTATAGTTTAATTATTGTTAATTCTTGGATTGATCCAGCACTGTAGTTTTTATGATTCTTATTTATTTCTCTTTCTTTCTCTCGCTTTCTTTATTTGCTTCTGTTTGCTCAACTCTTTCACATATATTTGTGGGTTAGCTGATAGAACTCTTTTTGCTTCAGAAGATTTCAAATCTTATTCCAGCTATCCGAACACATAACATTGACTTTCTAGAATCTTTAATACTATATTGAACTGTGGAATCTGTTACACCGAGTCTAGTGGAACAGGAAGACAATACCATTTGCACTCTTATTAATGGTGACTAAAGTCCTACCAAAATTGAGATTTGTGGGAACTCATAGGTTCTGAAATTTTAGGCATCTATTGAAATTTATTTGACCTTTACTATCAGTAGAAAACATTTCACCTTTTGTTGGCTCTGCATCTTCCTTGCACATAGGTTTTCTCTAATCTGGGTGTCCAGGAAGAAATGTATGTGGCTCTGTCAGAGATAAACAATTGACGGAGAATAGGAAAACTGGTGGGTGTGATGGACTGCCTGTATGGTCTGCCTATAGTGAGCTGGATTGGGCTGAGTGTTGAAACCATGCCTTACCAGTCTTGGTGTTACAGGAGAAAGCTTAAGCAAATTGTGCAATGTTTTAAATACATATCAATTTTAATGTGTTTCTTAAAAGTCTTAGCATTTTAATACTATTGCTATAATTGAACAACAATGTATAGATTATTAAAGCAAATGCAAACTATATTAAACACAAGAGATTCTGCTGATGCTGGAAATCCAGAGCAACATACACAAAATGCTGGATGAACTCAGCAGGTCAGTCAGCATCGATGAAAATGAATGAACAGTCGATATTTTGAGCCAAGACCCTGCCTAGAGTGGTGGGGGGGGGGGGGGGTGGAGTAAACATGTATTTGGTGGTAGAATCCCATTGAGATGTGCTGGATGCAGTGGCTTATGGGATGGTAGGTGAGGACAAGAGGAACTCTATCCCTTTTTAGGTGGTGGGAAGATGAGGTGAGTGCAGATGTCAATGAAATAAAGGAGATGCAGGTAAGGGCAGCATCAATGGAGAAGGAAGGGAAACCCTGTCCTTTGAAGAAGGGGGACATCTCTGATGTCCTGGAAAGGTAAGCCTCATCCTGGGAACAGTTGTGGTGGAGACAAAGGAACTGAGAAAGGGAATAGCAATTTTACAGGAGACTGGATGAGAAGAGGTATAGTCAAGAAAACAATGGGAATCGGTTGGTTTGTAAAAGATGTTGGTAAACAGCTTGTCTCCAGACAAGGAGGCAGGGAGATCAAGAAAGGGGTTTGATGTTAGTCGGGCGTTGAGGTTGGTCCCCCCCTTCGAGGAGACGGATGTTGATAGTTACTTCTTGCTTTTTGAAAAGGTGGCAGTGAATCAGAAGTGGCCCAGAGAGCAGTGGGTGGCGTTGTTACAAAGTGTGTTACGAGGGAAAGCACAGCGGGCATATGCCGCGTTGCCCCCAGAAGGGGAAGGGAATTATGACCAAGTAAAGGAGGCCATTCTCCGAGGTTACGAGTTAGTACCTGAGGCGTATAGACTATTCCTCGTTTTACCACCCTCGAAACCCTTGTGGCACAGGGTCGGTAAAAACGTCTAGGCCAATTACAAACTGCTCGCTTCCTCAGCTGCCGCTCTCGACAGGCTGCGAGTGTCCGCGCATGCGGGATAGCTCGGGGACTCTATGGGCGGGGCCTCAACTCTCACGGGCTGGGTTTTCAGCTTCACTGCTGCTCCAATAGACCAAATGAATTTAAGGGCAGAGTGCAAGTTGGAGGCAAAGTTGATGAAATTGACAAATTCAGCTTGGGGCATGAAACAGCATCAATGCAGTTGTCAATGTAGTGCAGAAAAAGTTGGGGAGGCTTGGAACATGGACTGTTCTACATAGCCAACATAAAGGAAAGTATAGCTGGGGCCCATACAGGTGTCCATGGCTAACACTTGAGTCTGGAGAAAGTGGGAAGAGCTGACGTAGAAATTGTTGAGGGTGAGGACCAGTTCTGCCAGATGGGGGAGGGTGGTGGTGGAGGGGAACTGGACAGTCTTTTGTCAAGGGAGAAGCAGAGAGCAAAATATATATTAATTTTGTGTCAAAGCATGATGGTCAATTACAGAAACGGAATTGTGTTTAAATCTTGCAGAAAATGAAGTCAGGGCAATAATTTAAACTTTGTTTTTATGATTGAAATAGATATCCTGAGAAAGACACATATATTGAAGTTGTCAGGAACATGTTAATACCTATTTCAAAAATATAAACTGGGGCAGAACACTAAGCGATAGAACAGAGTGAATCCAACAGTTAATAGGTCATATCACCAAAGAAAATTATAAAATGCTGCACAAGAATGTGAATGTCCCATTTAATGTGTAATAGCACCATCCAGAGACAGAGAAGCAGTTTCAGCGACAGGTTACTATCGATGCAATGCTCCTCAGACAGGATGAAGAGGTCAATACTCCCCAATGCCATTAGGCTTTACAATTCTACCGCCAGGACTTAAGAACTTTTTAAAAGCTATTATTAATGCTTTTTGAGATAGTGATTTAGATGCATATCATATTTTTTACTGAGTTAAGTATTGTATGTAATTAGTTTTGCTACAACAAGTGTATGGGACATTGGAAAAAAGTTGAATTTCCCCATGGGGATGAATAAAGTATCTATCTATCTATCTATCTAAGAGAACAATTCAGGATGATAAAGAGTAGCTGAATCTTCAAAAGAAGGAGCAAGGCAAATACTGGCCAGGACTAAAATAGCACCAGTGACTATTAAATTGGCATTGAAGATAAATGAGCAAAAAAAGACAAAGCTATACGTCAAAGAGAGAACATGACATAGCATGAGGAACAGAGACTATGCTGCAAGAGGTTGAGCCTTCAAAATTTTATGAACAGATTCTGATAGTACTCATACCTGTAGTAGTTCGTATAGTCACAAAGTCTAGTTGAAATTAATTCTGGAGAGTAAAACAAAACTATGAGAGGAGGAAAATTGCTCTCTCACCTTTATCTCTGGTCCATCAGTTACCAAAGCTACTCACTTACAATGGGCTACTCAACTTGGTCTCTATCCTCACAGAAGAATGACAGCTTATAGTTTAAGAATTAACTGCATTTTAACAGAAACCACAAGACAACACTATTATTAGCAGATGGAATGTGTTTTTAAAAGTTGATCAACCCTCAGAAATAAATATGCGTTGTGACTTTCGTAAATTGTTATTGTTCGTGAAAAATCAAATACATTTTTAATACTTTGTCCTACATGCAACAGTTTATCTTGCAATTTATGTGGAACCTTGATGACATATTTTGTACTAACTATTTATATTCCAATCAGATTCTGGTTTAAGATGATGCTGGTGAAGCACAGTAATGACTTGCCAGTAGCAAACAAAACTGTTAACTACTTCATTAATCACACTTTTTCTAGTAAACAATCACTGCCATCAATAGCCTGTAACTTCCCTTTCGGAGCTGAGTGTTTGAACTGCCTAGACAACCTGGCATTATTGCGGTTGAACTAAAGTCTCAAAGGTACAGGATAGTTGCAGCTTGGCGGGTACGGGCTGAATTGAGATGGCAGGACATGGGCCCGAGAGTGGGGAATGAGCCAACTTTCTGGCCATTACTGGAGCAGATATGGAGGCAATTCAATGCAGCAGAACTGAAGCAAGGCAGAATCAAGGTGGCAGGACCTGGGCCCAAGAGCAAGGAATGACCTGCTGTGTGATTGATTTAATATCTGGGCCATATGGAAAGGTTGGGTATGGGCAAAATTGAGGTGGCGGGTCCTGGGCCCAAGAGCATATCAAAGTGCTATGGTCTGGGTCTGAGAGTGAGGAATGACCCAAGGTTTGGCCGATTTAAGTGCCAAGCCAGATTGAAAAGGTCAGGGTGTTGGGGCTGGAGAAGAGAATGCGCTGTTGTTCAGCTTACTGCTCTGCAAGGTTTACTCATCTCTGCCCTTAATTGAAGCTGTGGCTTGTGACTAAAGGACTCCTGGATCAGCTCCAGTGATGACTTGCTTTGTGGCTGTGGACTTACTTTTGTGAACAACTTTTCTGAATGTTTTTTGCTTTCTTTTATTGTTTGTTTTTCTGCACATTGGGTGTTTGCTAGTCTTTTTCAATGGGTTCTATTATGTTTCTTTGTTTTGTGGCTGTCTATAAGGAGATGAATCTCAAAGTTGTATATTGTATACATACTTCGATAATAAATGTACTTTGAACACAAACTTTGATTATTTTAAGCGATAGAAAAAGACTTGGATGCAGTCAACAGGAGTCATTTAGCTGTTGTTGTTGTGATTTATTTATTGCATATTATGGTCATTACCAAATATGCTTTCATAAAGACAAACAATGAAAATACATTATAACATTACAATTTTATCCTGTATACCCATAGATAGTAATTGGGTTGAGACTGAAGCTTCTTAAACAAGAGAAAATCTGCAGATGCTGGAAATCCAAGCAAAACTCACAAAATTCTGGAGAAATTCAGCAGGCCAGGCAGGTAAACCTTTCACTCTTTTCCAAAGATGCTGCCTGGCCTGCTGAGTTCCTCCAGCATTTTGTGTGTGTTGCTGAGATTGAAGCTTGATTCTTCCTAAGTTCTGAGCAGAAAGCAGAGACTTGTACAGCATCTATCAGCTTCAGCCTCATCAGGTAGTCATAGGATTTTATTTAGTTAAACATTACAACTCGGTCCTTGGGTCAGTGCCATTATAATCTGCAGTCATGTACAAAAAAAGGGTTAGCTGGGCTGAAATTCCAGTGACCAGCCTGTACCAACCACCAAGATGTATCCCTGACTCTGCCTAGTACTGCCACCCAGTGTTAGGTATAATGACTGCAACTATTGACCTGAAAAGCAAAAAGAGCAACTCAGCAGCAGGTTAAGCAGTATCTGTGCAGGCAAAGGTATAGCTGACATTTTTGGCCAAGACCATGATGCATGATGCACTGAGTACTTCCATCAATTTATTTTTTATTTCGGATCCTGACATCTGCAGTCTCTTGTGTTGCAGACCTTAAGATGACATTAAAGGTGATACAGCAATTGGAATCAGAATCAAACACACATCTGAATACCTTTTCTAAAACATTCAATTTAGTGTCAATTTATTGGATAAGGTTTCTTTGGGTGTCAGATGTGACTTAACTGACAGAACTTTATTCTGAGTCTATGTGTGTTCAAATGCCATTACTGGGAGTTGACAAAATCTAAGTTGAGATTTCAATGCAAATTGAGGGAGTTTTGTGTGTAACATTAAACGCTGACTCTATCTTGAGAGACTTTAAGTCTCAATCTGAAGAAGGGCAGATGAGTTCTGATCGTGGAAAAGTGAACTAATGCTGGAAATCCTCAACAGGTCAGCCAATATATGCGAACAGTGAAACAGAATTAAAGTTTTAAGTTGCTGACTCTCCATCATTTCTGGTTCTAATATACCTATGTTTAACATTTTCTATTTTATTCAGATTTCCAACATCTGAGTACATTTTTTAAATTACTGTTCTGATGACTCAGGCAAAAGTTACACATCTGCCAACCAGCATCACTAAAAAACAATTATCTCTTCTTTGCAAATGTGCTATTTTATAGCTTATATCAAGGCAGTGATTCCATCTCTGTAAGTACAGAATAGGCTGTAAAAAGCAAGATCGGTTAAATAAATTTAAGGTCATTTTGTTTTAGGATTTGAAGTTCAACCTTATGATTTGATAACGAATGCAAATTATTTTAACAACAGGGGATCAAAGTGAAATCTTATTCATGGCACCCCAACAAAACATTCTCACACACCCACATCACAGTGCCTTCCAAAAATAGCATAACCGAGTGTCATGAATAGAAATTAGAATGCACCATTTTGTCAGGCTTTCTATTAACTTGATGATGCTGATTTCTATGATGCACCAGCCTAAACTGCTAACGTAATGGAGAGGACATCATTTTTTCCTGTTTGGTATAGGTGGAAACATGCTGTATTTTTTCGCACTGATGCATCACAGAAGCCTATTTATCATTTATACATGTTTGTGGTTGCTGCAGTATTGTTCATGCCTCAAGCTTGTGGTGCAGAAGCAAATGAAAGGTCCTTTAATAGGGCAATCTTCCTATTTGTGATAGGGTATATTTACATTAAAATTGTCAAATAATAATAAAACATTCAAAATTTTATTTTATTATTATGGTAGAATACAGAGTTATAAGATATAGATTCCTAGTGGTAGCAGATTAAACTCAGCTAAAACACAATCCTCTGTCGCATTTTAACATTAGGCATTGTTTGCAATGTGAAAACATGTCAGTCGCATATTGTGCTCAGACTAAAAATATCCCCATCAAAATGACTAAATCTGAAAGAAAGTAACTACCAGGAATAAGCAAGTTCACTCTTTGCTGACTGGAGAATTTGCAGTGCCCTCTTGAAATTTCCCTGGTGGTTTTCTATAAATATACAAAGTATTTTAATGAAAATAGGAAAAACTGTAGATGCTGGAAATATGAAATAAAACAGAAAATGCTGGACACACAGCATCTATAAAATAAAAAAGAAACAGAGCTAATGTTTCAAACCAGAAGCTCTTTGTAAGATCTGGGAAACAAGTTATCTTTCATTTGTACAGGGGTTGTGTGATAGGGTAGGGTAAGACAAAGCAAATACCTTTGTAGGGTGAGCTCTATCAATGTAGCAAATATCTTGATAGGACCCTTGTTAATCTATCAATCAGATGGCTTCATCAACAGTTTATAACCATAGCAAGACCATCCTGATGTGATGATAAGCTGCTAATGAAGTAATCCATTTGATAGATCAATGAGGGCCAGAGAATTAATTCATCTGTCCTTTAAATTGGGCCACTGAATATTTATAGCTATAGAAGAGTCTCTGTTGAATGATCTCTGACTTGAAGCATTGAAAATATTTTTTATTTCCTCTAGGTTTTTCTTTGCCTCCCCTCTATGTGTTTTTTTTTGGTAGTGTATGTTTCCATAGGGAGCAATAGCACTCCATTATCTCTTCTAAAATGCCATCTGGAAGCCTGAATAAGTTCAACACACACAAACTGCTGGAGGAACTCAGTAGGTTGGACAGTAAATATGGAGGAAAATGTTTCAGTCTGAGACCCTTCATAGGTTTTGTGCAGGCTGGTCAAAATTTCCAGCATCTGAGAATCTATTGTGTTCCTGAACAAGTCCTTATGAGGTTGTCACCAATGAACTGGGACTGTTCCCTACAACTTCTTTACACACAGTGTCAGAATCAGAATCAGGTTTATTATCACTGGCATGTGTCGTGAAATTTGTTAACTTAGCAGCAGCAGTTCAATGCAATACATGATATAGAAGGAAAAAAATGAAACATTTTCAATGTTTCAAGTCAGAGGTCATTCAACAGAGACACTTCTATAACTATAAATGTTCAGTGGCCCAATTTAAAGGACAGTGTTCCAACAAAGTCACCAGATAGGATCAAAAACAGGATATCAGGCAGAGTTTTTCCATCCTCACCTTATTTAGGCAATGCCCAGCTGAAGAACTACCTGATGCCCTTGTGAACAATATCCAGTTTGACTTTAAAAGCATTAATAGAGTTATTGATCAAAAATAATAATAAGCCTATTAATTAGATCACGACGCACGCATGCAAAAGTGACCCAGTGGTAGAGTCAGGAACAATGTCTAAATTAACTTGCTTTCTCCACCCACGCTTGACTTGCCACATAACACGCTGCAATTTATTCAATACTTTACAGAGGGGAAAAAAGTATTTGCAAAAAAATTATTCCTATTTACATTTTAATGAAC
Source organism: Hemitrygon akajei (assembly GCF_048418815.1). Taxonomy (NCBI): domain Eukaryota; kingdom Metazoa; phylum Chordata; class Chondrichthyes; order Myliobatiformes; family Dasyatidae; genus Hemitrygon; species Hemitrygon akajei. The sequence continues at coordinate 108,174,741 of NC_133124.1, read as the reverse complement.
TAGTAGTGTTTAACTCACCAGACTTCTGGATCATATTTCTCTATTCCCTAATAGCATAGAAGGATGGCACTCAGCCCATCTAATCTATGGCAGCTCACAGAGCAAACCTATTTCACCATTAATTTTCTTTATTATTTATTCTACTCACAATCCTACTGGATGCCTACACTAAGATCCGCATTTATGGCTATTTAACCTTCCAACCTGCACATCTTTAGGATGTGGGAGGAAATCGGAGTACATGGAAGAAATCCACACAATAACAGGAAGCAGGTTAATTGATACTCTCTCATTAGCTTCACTGTTTTCTGCCTCTAACTGGTTAGCTCCATTTAATGGGTATTTGAAATGGAAAATTTGAGATGTGTTGGGAAAACAGGTACAAGAACTCATTTCATCTTGCAAATCAGAAGAAATTCGAAGATGAGGGGGAAGTAGAAAAGGAAAATGAAGACCATGTAGCCTCACGATCACTCTCGCCAACACAACCATGGGCTATGGTTTCAGCAATACCACTTTTCACTATGGCCCACACTACCTCTTACTACCTTCTTCAGGATAACAACATTCCTACTCCCACTTTGCCAACCTGCTGTTACCCTTGCTATTGCCTCCTATAGTGCATTGCTTAATCTTTCAAGAAAGGCCATCAAAATCTCTCAGTGTGTATCTCATGGAATTTTTGAGCAACATAGCTATTATTGTTGAATACTGGTGCATAAGCTGGGAGTTACTTCTGCAGGGCTTGCGCATGTGGTAATTTATATTGAAGGGCTGAGTTCAAATTATTGAAACTGTTAGTAAGGCATTGATGTGAGTATAGTGAACTGAACAGTGGATGAAACCAGAGATGCATTTAGAAGAAGTAGATGCACCTGAGAATAGAACTTACTCCCCGATGTGTGTTGTATTTTTGTTTTTCTCCACTGCAATACTGTCCTCTGTCATTATATCTTACAATTGCATGAAAACACATCTTAAGAGTTTAGAGTCATAGAGCGATACATTATTGACACAGACCATGTTGTGAACCTAGCCTGTTGGATTTTAATATTTTGATCCAAGGTTCTTTTAGAAGTCAGGAAAGAGGCACAAATCTTGTTGCTTCACAATTGTTTTATTAAGTGTTGATAGAACAAAGTTTAATTGAAATGGACAGTGATAGAGAGGTAAACAAAGAAAGAAACAAAAAATCTAAGATGGCACCCTGCTATTTTCATACCCAAAGATGAGGAAAATTCCATCAAGTTCATAGATAGGAGTCAACCAATGGGAAATAATTTAAATAATGCAGTACCAAGGGAAGCTTCCAGAATTATACCCATAGGGAACACATTGAGCTTTCTTACAGATATTGTGACCACCAGAAAACATAGTAAGCAGTTATAGTACTTGTATATAAGTAATGATATAAAATACAAGCAGAGGTTAACTTTTAAGCAGCAAAGAAAGAGATGGTTGTTGACTTCAGGAGAGCACAGAGCGACCACTCTCCGCTGAACATTGACGGCTCACAAATTGAGGTTGTTAAAAACACCAATTTTCTTGGTGTTCACTTGGCAGAGAATCTCACCTCGTCCTTCAACACCAGCTCCATAGCTAAGAAAGCCCAGCAGCATCTCTACTTTCCGCGAAGGCTGAGGAAAGTCCATCTCCCACCCCCCATCCTCACCACATTCTACAGAGGATGTACTGAGAGCATCCTGAGCAGCTGCATCACTGCCTGGTTCGGGAATTGCGCCGTCTCGTATAGCAAGACCCTGAAGTAGATAGTGAGGTCAGCTGAGAAGATCATCAGGGTCTCTCTTCCTGCTATTACAGACATTTACACCACACGCTGCACCCGCAAAGCTAACAGTATTGTGAATTGTGAACAGTATTGTGCACCCCTCACATAAACTCTTCTCCCTCCTGCCATCTGGCAAAAGGTATCAAAGCATTTGGGCTCTCACGACCAGACTGTGCAACCGTTTCTTCCCCCAAGCCATCAGACCCCTCAATACCCAGAGTCTAGACTGACATCTACATAATTTATTATTATACTGTAATTTGTCCTCTACTGTGCCTATTGTTTTGTTTATTAATTATTGTACTGTCCTGCACTGTGTTGTGCACTTTATATAGTCCTGTGCAGGTCTGTAGTCTAGTGCAGTTTTTATGTTGTTTTTCGTAGTCTAGTGTAGCCTTGTGCTGCCTCACAGAGTCTAGTGTTGTTTTGTGTTATTTCATGTAGCACCAGGGTCCTGAAGGAACGTTGTTTTGTTTTTACTGTGTACTGTACCAGCAGTTTATGGTTGAAATTACAATAAACTTGACTTGAAAATAACAATTAAATAATCTAATCTAAGAATTAAACAGCCAGATCCAACAATTCCTCCCCTTTGATTTGAAATCACCTTTAGAGTCATTACATCTGAAATTCAGAGGCAGAAGAGCTTGTAGGATCTATGTTAAGTATAAAATAACCAAAATTGCTTATGTTATGAAATATCAAAGTGTATATTGTATATTCTTCAAAGTATTCATAGGATTATCTTATGGTTAGTAGATTGGTAGGCATACTTCCACACATTTGAGCTATTCTATTGATCACCTTTAAGCAAGTAAAAAAGATGTAAATTATAATAAAGCATATTATTATTATTATAATATTCTTTGTAAGTAGAGAAAATTAACAAAAATATAACAATGTTAGAATAAACTTCATAACATCCAACAATTGTTGATCTGCTTAAAGTCTTCTCACCAGTTAGTGACTTGCTCACTGTAGTCCAGCAGTGTAGGCACTGGGTCAGAGGTTACTAGCAATTAACCACCACACTTGCTGTCCTAGCAGGATATCACTTCCACTCGCTTGCAGTGGCTGGCTTGTATCCACTTACTGCACATTTACCTTCTACTTTCCATTCATTCGTTCAACTTGATAACTCTAGTTGATGTGGACAATGAAAAACCCATTTAATGTTCATCAGTCAACATAATTTCTGAGAAACACTCCCACTGAAATGTGTTCCTTGGTCAGAGTTGATGTGACATGACAATCTCCACGTAGGAATATAGTCTTTGATCAGAGTTTTTGCTGTGTGTGTGGCAGTGACTTTCCTTGCTGGAATAGCTTCCACCCATCTTGAAAACATCCATAATTGCCAGTACATCTGAGTATCCTTGGCACTTTAGCAAAGTAATGTAGTCCACTTGTAAGTGTAAAAATGGACTAGCTGTGGCAGTAGCACTTAATTGTGATAGCTTTTCTGCTGCTCCAGGATTCATTTCCTGGCATGTCGTGTACCTTTCAAACATTTGTCGAAATTATGCCTTAAACTTTGGATTCCAACACCATTGGGAGAATCTGTCAAACACCTTTTGCACTCCAATATGTCCTATGGAGTGAACCTGCAATGCCAGATAATTTTGTATATTCATCTGTGGTACCGTGTTCAACTTCATTTCCATAATTCTGGTCATCAGGTTCTCTTCTTGGTACTACTTTTATGTCTTGTATTTCTTTCGTTTCTTCTGGTGCTGTCCTTTCTTAATTTCATTAATAAATGCATTTCCATGGCTTTCCATTGTAATTATTTTGGAGTGGCTTCTACATTTAATACTCTAGTTGTATGTAAGTTCTTGTACTGGTTGGCCATACTTGATTGGAGCTCCTCCAGCCATAAGAAACCATCTTTGTCTCCATAAGTTTCCAAAGTCATGAATGACTCCAAAAGTATATCAAGAATCAGTATAGATATTAGCTGCTCTTTCTTCAGCAAACTTGCAGGCTGCTACCCTTTTTAAACAATGGAATGATGTTAGCCACCTTTCAGTCAGGAACTTCACCTGTGGCTAACAATGAAGCAAATATCTCTGCAAGGGCCTCTGCAATTTCTCCTCTAGCCTCCTATAAACTCCAAGGATTAACTCAGTCTAGCCTGTAAGACTGCAAATACCTCCTCCCTGATAATATGAATGCCCTTCAAAACATCTCCATTTATTTTCCTAATCTCTTTAGGAGCGATGATTTTCCCTTCGGTAAACACCAAGAAATATTTGTTAAAAATCCCACTAACTCCTGCAGCTGAAGGTATAGATGGCTCTGCTGATCTCTACGGCAACCTACTCTCTCTGAAGCCACCCTTATATTCCTAATATAGCTATAGAACCTCTTGGGATTTTCTTTAACCTTACCTGTCTTCTTGCCTTCTGTGAGAACAAACCATTTCTCTTCTACCTGCTCTACACCAAAGCCCATAAAGAAAACCTTGGCACACACTCTCTTTTAGGCTGACCACTTCAAAACAATATCATGTCTATCAACTTCTGACATCACTTCTGGTAGCAACCTTACACTGCTACTTTAGAGATGACAACTTCTTTCAGTGTATGTTTCAGGCCTTTGTTTATAGTTAATAAATCAGGTAGCATTGACTGCCTCTGACATGAAAGTAAGCAGCAAGTATTAATTTAATCAGTTGCACTGGTAGCTTCCAAGCATGAATTAATTATTTTCAGTTTTATCCAGCATAATCACTATTATCTCCATGGCAAAAATTCAATCTACCTGTCACCTATATTATTATTCCTCCCTGTTTCATGTAGAACGTGCTCCTCCTTGGCACAGTAAAGAAAACAAAATCATTTTTTTATTGTAAGAATGTAAGTATAACAGAACTGTTGATGCACCCAGGGGTAAATTTTTAATTTGTTTTGGTACTTTCCAAAATGTCATGTCAAAAGTTTCATACAATTAATTTAAGAGGTTCTTGTAAGTCAGCTGGGTGTCTGGGGTGTAAGGAAGAGATAAATATCTTTACTGGTCTCCAGGCTACAATGCTGCTGCAGGTCACACATCACTTAAATAAGCAAAGATAGATCTAAAGCACTGCAGGGGTTTAACTTATTAAACCAAAGCACTGGCTAGATTCTTATCTTCACTCAACCATTAAGAACGTCAGCTTGTCTCAGTGAGCCCTCTTGCCTTTAAATTAGAAAGCTCAAAAGGTCAGTTTAAAATTGTACTATTCAATTCAGTCTGACAAAGGCTGAGAGAAGGTTGCTGTATTAGATAAAGATATTAAACAACAGCCTAATCTGCCTGTTGTGTTTTGTAATGCCAAAACATAAAACTAATTGAAAGAAAAACATGGAGTCAGGATAACCCACGTACATTTTGTTTTAACTTTAGTAAGGCGCATATTTATGACGTGGTGCGTAATGACATATGCCATTCACATACTTCTACATAGAACCCGTACTGAATTATTTAAACAACAAATCAAACAATATATTTATAATAGTATTCAAATATTACTGAAATATTTAATACAAAATGCTCTACCCTGCTTAGCTATCAACTCCAACTCAATATAGAATGCATCTCAACTGATATACATATTGAGTTGAGGCCTCCATTGGTCAGAGTTGACCACGGATATTGCGTCCTGGCTATCTAGATAGTACAATGAGCAGTACAATATGGAGGGCAAGCTGTTACCCATGGACAAGCTCCCCCCTCTCCATGCATCTGATGAACCCAAAGGAATGGCAGAGACCGATTCTGGATGTGTTGGCAAACCGAACAGTGGAATACAAGCTGCTCAATCTGCTGATCACCAGACAAAACTTCAAGCCAACAATTTTATTTTGACCACGTCAACCCCCATCAAAGCCAAGTTCATCCTGGTGCTAGTAGAACTTGGGGAACTGGAATTACTACTGCACATTCCTGTCATTTTGTGTAGCCATGTAGAACTGAGTCAATGCAGGAAATTTTCTGGTTTCTCTTTAGACCATCTCTGCCATAATAGGGAGACTTTTGATTTGTATTAGGGAGAATACATCAAGGGGAAAGTCCTCTTGTAAATTTTTCAGGTATTTCCTTTTCCAAGGGTAAACGAAACAATCGATCAGCATTTTTGTGATTACTCACCCTCTTGAATTCAATCTTGTAATTCCGTACTCCAAGAAACAGAGTCGGCCTCTGCATTCATGCTGCTGCTGTTAATGGAACAACCTTATGTGGATTGAAAATGGGCACTAGTGTTTAATGATCAGTAATGAGTGTAAACTCTCTCCCATACAAGTACTGTTGAAATATTTTGCAACCCAAATCAGACTCAAGGTCTCTCTGTCAATCTGTGCATAATTTATCTCTGCAGCAGTAAGTGAATGTGTTGGAAAAGCTATGGGGCATTCACTTCCATCACTCATAACATGCGACATGACTGCACCTTTAACCATAAGGGGAGGTATCACAGGCAAGCTTTAATGGATGATGTGGATCATAACATGTGAGTGCAGTGTCTGACATCATTATTTCCTATGCCTTTTGGAAAGCTACCTCACACTGCTTTGTCCATTGCCATTTCTTCCCACTCTTTAGTAATAAGTTCAATGGGTGGAGCATAGTAGCCAGGTTTGGTAGGAACCTGTTACAGTAATTGACAAATCCTAATTGACTGCAACTGTGACACATCCCTTGGCTTTGGGGCACCCACCACTGCTTGAATTTTCTCAGCACACTTATGTAATTCTTGTGCATCAATGGTGTGACCACAGTAAGTGATGCTTGGTTTAAATAATTCACACATGTTGCATCGTACTCTGAGTTCATAATCATCTAATCTTTTTTAACACTGTTTTAAGGGAGCTAGGGATTTACTCTCTGGAGAGAAGGAGGATGAGAGGAGACTCGATAAAGGTATACAAGATATTAAGAGGAATAGATAGAGTGGACAGCCAGTGCCTCTTCCCCAGGGCACCACTGCTCAATACAAGAAGACATGGCTATAAGGTAAGGGGTGGAAAATTCAAGGGGGATATTAGAGGAAGGTTTTTTACTCAGAGAGTGGTTGGTGTGTGGAATGCACTGCCTGAGTCAGTGGTGGAAGCAGATACACTAGTGAAATTTAAGAGACTACTTGACAGGTATATGGAAGAATTTAAGGTGGGGGGTTATATGGGAGGCAGGGTTTAAGGGTCAGCACAACATTGTGGGCCGAAGGGCCTGTACTGTGCTGTATTGTTATATGTTCTATGAGATTTAGGAGATGTTTCTTGTCATCCTTACTGGTAACAATAATGTCATCTAGGTAACACTGAGTGCTTGTCCAGCCTTGCAGCACCCAGTCCATGGCTTTCTGCCAGAGTGCAGGTGCAGGTGCAGATACATATGCTATCCAAAAACTATTGGACTATTTATGGTGAGAAACACTTTAGATTCTTCTTCCATTTTCATCATAGGTAGGCATCAGCTAAGTCCACCTTGCTGAAATGTTTCTCTTCAGAAAGGTTTGTATAAATATCCTCTATTCTGGGCAGAGGGTATCTACTTTCGACTGAGTTGATGGTGATATTAAAATCACCACAGAGCCTGACAAACCCATTCTTCTCAGCTACTGGGGCCATTGGTGTTGCCAATGGGCTCCACTAAACCTTGGAAAGAATTCCTTCAGCCTCCATGTGATCTAGCTCACTGGCTACTTTATCACAGATGGTAAAAGGAACCAGATGGGTTTTGCAACACTTAGGTGTGGCATTTTAATTTAACACTATTTTGCCCTTATATTTGAGTTTTCCAATGCCATCCTTGAATACCGCTGAGGCCTCATCCAGTACCTTTCTTAATTTGATTTCTATTGATGCTGTTGCAGAGGATATGGCATGTAAATAGTGGATAGATTTCCAATCAAGTTGTAGTTGTGTCAACCACTGCTGGCCATCATGTTTTTACCACATACAAGCTCAATGTAGCTTATTGGTTGTTGTATTTCACTATTACAAATGTCATTCCTACAGGAATTATATTTTCTGCAGTGTAAGTTCTTAGTTGAATATCTGCAGGCTTCAGTTTAGTGTCTTTGAAATGCTGTTTAAAATCTTTTTGTGGAATGACTGAAACAGCCAAGCCAGTGTCCAATTCCATTTTAATTAATTTGCCCCTTCACTTCTGGTGTAAGCTATATTGCATGTCTCCTGTTACTTTTTACAATGTAAATCTCAAGGCTACTCAGTCCTATGTCACTCTCATCATTATCAGATTATTCATCAACAACATGCAGATTTGTACTCTTTTTGAAACAGCAGATACAGATGTTCAAAGGTTCATTTTATTATCAAATGTATACAGAGTTGTATTCTACAGATAGCCATGAAACAGTAAAATCATGGAAGTAATTGAAAGAAAGACATCACCTCCCTCCCCACAAAAACGATAAAAAAACAAAAACTCAAATTTTGGAAAGATGTCTTCATAACGTTATTGCATATTCTGAATCACCACCTAGAACCTAACCCTTTAATTGCTTTGTTCGGTTTCTGGGGTGAGACAGATTTACGTCTGAATTCGACTAAGTGTCGAATATTATCTTTTGCCTCTCTCCTGGCTAGACGTTTAATCCTCCTTAGATGGAGAGATGTTGCCCCGCCCACGCATGCTCAATGGCTTAATGATATTATGTCCTGCTTAGACCTTGAAAAAATTCATTATTCAGTTCTTAATTCGGATTTAAAGTTCCATAAGGTCTGGGGACCTTTTATTGAGTACTTTCATAACCTTCCTCTTGACTAGGGTTTTTTTTCGGTCCCTTGCTTTCAGCTCTTTTTTTTTGTTGGTAGTAGGCATTAATATCTTCTGTTGCTAAGTGTATTTACAGTTTTGGGGGTTTGATTGTCCTGATTTATATTCTCTATATTGTGTTGTGGTTGGTCTGGAGTTTTTTTTGTTGCGGGGCTTGGGGAGGATACTAATTTTACATGTCTTCAATTTGGATGCTTTCTCAATTATCTTTCTTTGTATTATATTATTATTGTATGTTTATTTTTGCACTGTATCAATGTTCATTTTGATTTGGTTTTTTTTTATCTGTAGCTATGTAGAAAATGTATATTAAAAAAAAACTCACAAACCCAAACCCCCAACCCCTTTCCTCCACAAAAACTGACATATCACCCACACAGGAGAAAAAGCAACAATAACATCAAACTTCATCTCTGCAGTCCATTTATTCTTGTGTGCCTACCATGCTCTTTGTATGTATCCTACTTTGTTGCATTTTCCTGCACGTTTCACTTTTAAACCTGCATTGGTCTGGTGAATTTGAGCACCTGCCACAAAGGTCATGATCTTTCAAGCATCACTTGATTCTGGCATGATCGCGGAGGACTGGATAACTGCAAGTGTCACTCTATTCTTTAGGAAGGGATGAAAACAAAAGAGAGGAAATTATAGGCCAGTTAGCCTAACCTCAGTGGTTGCGAAAAGTGTTGAAGTCCGCTATTAAGGATGAGGTTTCGGGGTACTTGGAGACCAATGATAAAATATGCCAAAGTCAGCATGGTTTCTCTGAAGGGAAATCTTGCCTGACAAATCTGTTAGAGTTCTTCAAGGAAGTAACAAGTAGGGTGGACAAAAGAGAGGCAGTGGATGTCATTTACTTAGAATTTCAGAAGACATTTGATAAGGTGCCCCACATGAGGCTGCTTAACAAGATAAAATCCTATGGTTTTACAGGAAATATACTGGCATGGATAGAGGAATTGCTGACAGACAGGAGGCAGTGAGTGGGAATAAAGGAGGTCTTTTCTGGCTGGCTGCAAGTGACTAGTGGTGTTTCTTGGGTCAGTATTGGGACCGCTGCTTTTCACATTGTTTGTCAATGATTTAGATAGGGGAATTGATGGCTTTGTGGCAAAGTTTGCTGATGATACAAAGATCATTGGGGGGGGGGGTGGATAGGAAGAGCTGAGAAAGCAATGCAATTGCAGCAGGACTTAGACAAATCGTAAAAATGGGCGAAAAATGGCAGATGGAATACAGTGTTGGAAAATGTATGATAATGCATTTTGGTAAAAGGAAAAATAGTGCAGTCTGTTATCTAAGTGGGGAGAAATTTCAAACATCAGAGGTGCAAAAGGACTTGGGAATCCTCATGCAAGACTCCCAGAAGGTTAACTTACAGGTTGAGTCGGTGGTAAAGAAGGCAAATGCAATGTTGGCATTTATTTCAAGGGGAATAGAATATAAAAACAAGGAGATAATGCTGAAGCTGTATAAGACACTAGTCAGGCCGCACTTGGAGTATTATCAACAGTTTTGGGCCCCTTATCTCAGAAAAGATGTATTGTCATTGGAGAGAGTCCAGAGGAAGCGCAGGAGGACAATTCCAGGCATGAAAGAGTTAACCTATGAGGAGCACTTGGCAGCTTTCGGCCTGTACTCACTGGAATTTAGAGGAATGCATGGGGATCTCTTTGAAACCTTCTGAATGTTGAAAGGACTAGATAAGGTGGATGTGGAGAGGATGTTCCCACTGGTAGGGGTACCCAGAACTAGATGACACAACCGCAAAATTGAGGGGTGACTTTTTAGAACAGAAGTAAAGAGGAATTTTTTTTAGCCAAAGAGTTGTGAATCTGTGGAATGGTCTGCCACAGACTGCGGTGGAGGCCAAGTCTGTGGTATATTTAAACCGGAATTTGATAGATTCCTGATTGGTCGGGGCATCAAGGGATATGGTGAGAGGGCAGTGCATGGTGTTGAGTGGGACCTGGGATTAGCCATGATAAAATGGTGGAGCAGACTCGATGGGCTGAATGGCCTAATTCTGCTCCTATGTCTTGTAGTTTTGTGGTCTAATTTGCTCGGCCAGTCAGGTTTCTGTTGAGACATTGCAATTTTGTTCATGCTCACTTGCTTTCCTAACTGCAACTGGATTGCATTTCTGGCTGTGGTTTCCATTGATACAGCGATCTCAACAGCACTTTTAAATGTGAGTTGTGCTTCAGTTAGGAGCCTTTTTTAAAAAATAATTTTTTAATTAGTTTTTCAAAACATTTTATAAAATTAAAAACCCCAAATCCCAATGAGGAGCATTAATACAGTGCAAGATTAAGCATACAATAACAATATGCTACAAAGGAAGAGAATTTAACAAAAAAGCATCTAAATTAAAGACAAGTGAGCTTAGTGTCCTCCCCAAGCCCCACAACACAAGATAAAAAACAACAACAACTCCAGACCAACCACCACACAGTGTAAAGAGTATAAGTCAGGACAGTCAAACTCCCAGACTGTGAATACACTTAGCAACAGAGGATAATAATGCCTACTACCAGAAAAAAAAGGGAGCTGAAAGCAAGGGACCGAAAAGAAGAGAAAAAAAAAGAAAAAAAAAAACCCTAGTCAAGAGGAAGGTTATGAAAGTACTTGATAAAAGGTCCCCAGACCTTATGGAACTTTAGATCCGAATTAAGAACTGAATAATTTTTTCGAGGTCCAAGCAGGCCATAATGTCGTTAAGCCATTGCGCATGAGTGGGCGGGGCAACATCTCTCCATCTAAGGAGGATCAAGCGTCTAGCCAGGAGAGAGGCAAAGGATAGTATTCGGCATTTGGTCGGACCCAGACATAAATCTGTCTCGCCCCAAAAACCGAACAGAGCAATTAAGGGGTTAGGTTCTAGGTGCTGATTCAAAATACCCGATAATGTAGTGAAGACATATTTCCAGAATTTCTCCAAGCTAGGACAGAACCAGTACATATGGATGAGAGAGGCCACGCCCCTCTTGCATTTATCACAGAGCGGACTAATGCCAGGGTAGAATCGAGATCGTTTAGATTTAGACATATGGGCTCTATGAACAATCTTAAACTGTAAGAGGCAATGGCGAGCACAAAGGGAGGTTGAGTTAACTGATTTGAGAACTGAGTCCCAGCTCTCCTCGGATAAGGAGATATTTAAATCCTGCTCCCAGGCCATTTTAATTTTATCCACAGGGGCCCGTCGTAAGGCTGCTAGTTTATCTCGGAAGGAGCCATTTTTGAATGCAAACTAAATGACCTGTCAGTGAATCATCAAGCCCATCACTGAACTGATAACGCTCAGACAATTTTTTCAATTCAGTCACATTTGATGAAATGGACTCCCCTTCTTTTTGATTTGCTTATGAAATCCAAAACGTTCTGCAGTCAACAATAGTCTTGGTTCTAAATGTTCCTGCATTATTGCAAAGTTCATTTCATCTGGTTTAGTTGGAGCAGTCAAACTTCTAAGCATTTTAACCTATTGCACTCAGCAAAACTGGCACTTGCTTTGCATTGGCTATTTCATTTGCTTCAAAATTCTGCTCAATTCATTCAGTATACAATTTCCAGTTATCTGTTGTACAATCAAACCCATCTATCTTTCCAGCTTCAGTAGCCATTTCTGCCTTAAAAAATTTTTTTTATGGTCACCCAGTACCCAGTACTCACCTGTAAATTTCGTCAATTTTCTGCCTATTTTTTAAACTTGACCATGTCTCTCCTTTTTTGAAGAGACACATGCTGCACTTTTTTTTTAAACTCCACTGTCTTCTCCCCTTTCCTTAAAACTCAACTGTCTTTTTCCCTTCCGAAGAAAAATAATCTGCTGCTATTCTTTTTAACCTGAACCCCTCTCTCTCCTTCCAAAGAACAGTTAGGTAGTTTTCTTGGGTTTGTTTTAAAACTGACTAGTCACCGCTGTTATGATTTGTAACTCCAAAACATAAAAATTAATTGAAAGAAGAGCATGGAGCCAGGTGTAACTTGTGTATGTTTGTTTTCACTTGAGTGAGGCACATACTTATGACATGGTAGCATAATGACATATGCCATTCATGTACTTTTATGTATGAGGTGTAATGGGTTATGGAAACAACAAAGAATACAAACAATAAATGTACTATATTACTTAAATATTAAATACACAACACCGTCACCTTGAACTGATGTTAAACAAAAGTCCTATGGCATTATTTGAAGAAAGGAAGTGTCTAAATAAAAGATCTGTACTTTGGTTCCATCATTTTCAACTGATGAAGGAGATAGCCATAAAAGAAGTTTATTAAATGAATGTAGAAATATTATTTCAGTGAATAAAATGTGAATTAATGGAAATCCGTCATTTAGAAGATGGTGGAAGCTGTTATATTTATTTATTTGTTCATGAAATGTTGATGTTGCTGGCAGACGTTCATTCCCAATTACCCAAGGATTGAAGAGACAATTAAGAATCAACCATACTGGAGGCAAGTAGTCCCATATAGGCCTGAACAGAAAAGGATAGTAGATTTATTTATTAAAAGGTACTGTAAAACACAGTTTACCAGTTTTACAGTTACCATTATGGAGACCAGCCTTTAAATTTAATTCCCAGATTTGTTTAATTATTTAAATTTTAATTCCATGGTTGCTAAGGTGGGATTTAAATGTATCCCTCTAGATTAATGAGATAACAGTGATATTGCCAATAGAGTTGCTGGTAGAATTGCTGCTTCACAGATCTAGTGATCCAGTTGAATCCAAAGTCCAATGCTCTCAGTGCTTATGATGTCATTCATTACAATATTGTGAGGGTATGGTTACCATATCTTGTGATTATTTTTGTGTACTTTTCAACTTATGAACAAAATTGACTTTGGACATCTGTAACAATGGAACCTGTTTGTTACTCCAAACAACAAACATTCCCATGCCAATCACTGCAGTACACCACTTGTTACAGAAAGAAATAACCATTCACCACTATGCCACCTTCATTAATTTTCTTTTTACCACCACACAAAAAAAATCAGATTTGTGAGTTATGATCGTCCCTGCACAAAAGCATGCTGACTCCTCCTAGTCTTGCTTTTCCAAATAAACATAAATATCCTGTTATTTTCTGAATTTTCTCCAACTACTGAAGTTTCAAGGATTATCCCTACTGCCCTTTTTAACTGGCATCGACATTAGCTGCCACCCAGTCTTCTGGCACCTCACCCATAGCTAATAAAGATGCAGAAATCTCTGCCAGATCCGTACTAATCTCCCTTACTTCCCTTAGCATGCTGGTCAGGCCCTGAGCATTTATCCACGCTAATGTGCTCCTGTATTTCTAACACTTCCTTCTTCCAGATGTAGATTAGAACATTAGAGTATCATGAAGTTTTTGACCAGAACAGGCCATTTGGCCCATCAAAGCTTGCCAAATTCCTATTCACATAATGTGTTGAAATAACTGTCAAGTTTAGGTTTGAAAATCTCTAAGGTACTGCTCTCAACCAAACCTGGTAGTTTATTCCATGTGTCCACAACTTGCTATGTAAAAAAAACGCTTCCTGTTGTTAGTCTGAAATCTCTCTTTAACCATACTCCACCTATGGCCCTGTGTCCTTGATGATGGAATTATTTTGAAGTAGCAGCTGGCTTCCACTTTACTTATACCCTTAATGTTTTGAACACTTCTATAATGTCTCCTCTCATTCTATGTCAGCATAGGCTAAAAAGGTTTAATTCTTTCAATCTTTTTTCATAGATCATACCCTGCAGACCTGGAATGAGTCTAGTCACCCTTCCTTGGACTCCTGCAGAACATTCAATATTCAATATTCACACAATATGGAGACCAAAATTGTAGACGGTATTCAAAGTGTGGCCTCACAAGTGCCTGAAACAACTTAAGGAGAATGTCTCTTGACTTGAACTCCACTGAGCGCACTATAGCCCAACTTTCTATTAGACTTCCTAATCATTTCTGTGCATTGTCTTAATGTTGATACTGATGAGTCTACCAGGACACCCAAATCCTTCTCATGCAGTGTACTTTCTAACTCAAGACTGCCCCCCCCCCTCACTGTCTCAAATTTCTACTTCCTATATGTAATATTCTACATTTACTCACCTTAAATTTCATCTGCCATTTATCTGCCCACATCTGGATTTTGGTTAGATCAAACTACTGTATATTGATTCTGCTGCCTGAATGTTATCAGCTCATCTCCCTAATTTTGTGTCATTGGCAAACTTTACTAGTTTATTTGTTACGTTCTTATCCAAATCATTAATGTCAATTAAAAACAGCAGCACCAAAAGTGATCCCTGCAGAACTCTACTTTTAACAACTTCTAGGTGTGAAAATGATCCTCTCACCATAACTCATTTTCTGTTTTTGAGCCAAATCTTCATGCATTTGCATACCCTACCCTGAATCCCTACCTCCTGTAATTTGATTATTAACTTCTTGTGGGGTACCTTCTCAGAGGTCTTCTAGAGTCCAAGTAAATTATATCAACTGCTCTATTGTTATCATAAATTTTTAGTTCCCTTCATAGAACTCCAGCATACGAGTAAAACATGATTTCCCCTTTCTAAACCCATATTGGCTTTCTGCTAACATGTCTGTTCTTATCAGCTGCTTTTCTAGCTCTTTCTTTATTATTGTTTCCATTATCTTGCCTGTGATGCATGTTAAGCTTCCTGGTCTATAGTTACCAGGGTCAGTGTGGTCACCCTTCTTATATAGTGGGCCAATGTTAGCCCATTTACAGTCCTTAAGGATTTCACCAGTCTTCAATTACTTTTGAAAAATTCATGTTAGAGGTTTGTATATATAATCACAGACCTCTTTAAGTACCATTAGATATGTTGTCTGGCCCTGGAGATTTATAAGCTTTCAGCCTTTTCAGCAGAACTTCACTTTCCAAGATTTCCAAGTCACTTAAAACAACTTTATTTTTCTCTACACTTACTGGCATACTGCTAATATCTTCGCAGGGGAATACTTTAGCAAAATATGAGTTAAGAGAATCTGTTATGTCCTTCTCTGCATAATTTAACACTATTATTCCAAATACACTTAACTTCTTCGTTGACTTTTCTTTTACTACTAAAGTATTGAAAAAAATCTCTCAGTGTTAATCTTAGCATTATCGCCAACATCCTTCTCAACCTGCCTTTAGGCAATCTGAATTTCCCTCTTGACTATAGTTCTCATATTTTCATATGCCCTACGGTTAACATCATTACTATTTTTTCAGTATTCCATATAGAGCTGCCTTTTCTTCAAAACTGTTAATGTATATCTTTATTCATCCATGTAGTTGTATTGTTTTTATTGCTTTTCCGACCTTGGGTATGAACATTTCCTGCACTGCATGTATTACCTCTTTAAATCATCCATTGTTCCTAAACTGACTCAATGTCAAGCAGTTCCTTCCATTTTACCTTCTGAAGTCTTTGCTGCATCTGCACAAAACTTTACCGTTTTGAAATTCAATTTAATGGCTTTGCTTTTTACTGATATACTCTTTGTCTTCTTTACTAATATACGCTTTGCTCCAGAACATCAGTCCCCCCTCTCTTCACTTTCCAGCCTCTACATTCTTTGTCCTGTTGACCATTAATGAGATAAACTCATTCAGGAATTAATTCATATCCCCTTTCTCCACACAAACATTACCCCTGTAGTCCCCAAGGAGACCTACCTTCCTTAGAACCTTTCTGACTTTTAATATTTATTTTAAAAATTAGGATTCTTCATAATCCTTCTTGCCAAGATTACTTCACATCACCTTTATACCATCCTAATTTCTTTCATAAGTATTCTCATAAACTCCCTATCAATCCGGGGACTCACTTGATATCAATTACATATACCTGACACATGCTTCTTTAATTTCTCTGATCAAACCTTCAATATTTTGATGAGGAACTGGTGCAGGAGGCAGGGGCTCAGATTTATGAATCATTGGGATCTCTTCTGGGGAAGGTATGACCTGTACAAAAGGGACGGGTTACACCTGAATCCAAGGGGGTTCAATATCCTTGGGAGGTGGTTGGCCAGAGTTGTTCGGGAGGGTTTAAACTAATTTGGCAGGGGGGATGGGAACTGGAGTGATAGTGCTGAGGATGGGGTACCTGTCGTTAGTTTATAAAGGCGATGTGTAGTGAGACTCTGAGCAGGGAAAGGCTGCTGATGGCGCAAAATTACAACCAACAGGATCAGCTGCAATGTAAAAGATAGGCAAAACTGAAAAGAGCGAACACAGGACTGAAGGTGTTATATTTGAATGCGCTGAGTATATGGAATAAGTTAGATGAACTTATAGCACAGTTGCAGATTGGCATGTATGATGTAGGCATCACTGAATCATGGCTGAAAGAAAATTATAGCTGGGAGCTTAATGCCCAAAAATACACATTGTATCAAAAGGACAGGCAGGAAGGCAGAGGGGGTGGCACGGCTATTGGTAAAAAATGAAATTAAATCCTTAGAAAGAGGTGACATAGGGTCAGAAGGTGTTGAATCATTCTGTATAGAGCTAAGGAACTGCAAGTGTAAAAAGGCATTGATGGGAGTTGTATACAGACCTCCAAACAGTAGTAAGGATGTGGTCTACAGATTACAACGGGAGATAGAAAATACATGCCAAAAGGGCAATATTATGATAGTTATGGGGGATTTCAACATGCAGGTAGATTGGGAAAATCAGGTTGCTGCTGTATTCCAAGACAGGGATGTTCTGGAATGTCTACAAGATGGCTTTTTAGAGCAGCTCGTGATTGAGCCAACTAGGGGATCAGCAATTCTGGACTGGATGTTGCAAAATGAACCAGAATTGATTAGAGAGCTTAAGGTAAAAGAACTCTTGGGCCAAGTGATCATAATATGATCAAATTCACCCTGAAATTTGAGGAGCTAAAATCATATGTATCAGTATTACAGTGAAGTAAAGGGAATTACAGAAGCATGAGAGAGTAGTTTCCCAGAACTGATTGGAAAAGAACGCTGGCAGGGATGACAGCAAAGCAGCAATGGCTGGTTATTTCAGGAAGCAATTTGGAAGGCACAGAATATATACATCCCAAGGATGAAAAAGTATTCTAAAGGCAAAATTTCATAACCATGCCTAACAAGGGAAGTCAAAGTCAAAGAGTCAAAAGAGCTGATTGTGGACTTCAGGAAGGGTAAGACAAGGGAACACAAACCAATCCTGAGAGATCAGAAGTGGAATGAGTGAGCAATTTCAAGTTCCTGGGAATCAAGATCTCTGAGGATCTAACATATTGATGCATAAAGAAGGCAAGACAGCAGCAATTAGGATTTGAAGAGATTTGGTTTATCAACTAAAACACTCAAAAACTTCTATAGATTGATGCACCATCAATAACTCTCCGAGACGTGAGGCGAGTTATTGGCTTTTATTGACTGGAAGAAAGAACAAGCAGCAATTGACCACCATGTTACATCCTGGAGACTGAGAGGCAGGGCTCAGGCCCCAATCGCCTTTATACCGGGGTCTGTGGGAGAAGCCACGGTCTGTGGGAGGAGCCACAGGAGCAGTCAGTGGGGGGGCATGTCCAGACAGGTATATGTAGTTCACCACATAGATGTACTGTGGAGAACATTCTGACAGGCTGCATCTCACTTCTTATATGGGGTGGAGGGGGTTGCGACTACACAGGACCAAAATAAGCTACAGAGAATTGTAAAATTAGTCCAAGGCAACGTCCATTATTAAGGACCCCCATCACCCAGGGCTCTTGTCATTGTTACCATCAGGGAGGAGGTACAGAACCCTAAAGGTATACACTCAGCAATTCAGGAACAGCTTCTTCCCCTCTGCCATCCCACTCCTAAATGTTCATTGAAACTATAAATACTACCTTACTTTTTAAATATGTTATTTCAGTTTTTGCACTGATTTTAATCTTCTCAACATACTTACTGCAATTTATTTATTTATTTTTCTTTCTATATTATCATATATTTCACTGAACTGCTTCTGCTAAATTAACAAATTTCACAAAACCTGCCAGTGATAATAAATCTGATTCTGATATAATAGAGCAAAAATTAATAGGAAGTTAGAGGTTTGGGAAGCTTCTAAAAACAAACATAAGGCAACTGAAAAAGTCATTAAGAAGGTAAAGATGGAATACAGAAGTAAGCTAGCTCTTTAATATTTTGAGCAAAATTACTTTTTTATTTCCATCTTTTACAATTTCAAAATAACAAAAAAGGAGAAGGGCCCAAAGCAAAAGTTTGGGCACCCTGCATCGTCGGTACTTAGTAACACCCCCTCTGGCAACTTGTAAACGCTTTCTGTAGCCAGCTAAGAGTCTTTCAATTATTGTTTGGGGGATTTTCGCCCATTCTTCCTTGTAAAAGGCTTCTAGTTCTGTGAAATTCTTGAACCGTCTTGCATGCACTGCTCTTTTGAGGCCTATCCACAGATTTTTGATGATTAGGTTGGGGTCTGTGAGGGCCATGGCAAAACCTTCAGCTTGCGCCTCTTGAGGTAGTTCATTGAGGACTTTGAGGTGTGTTTAGGATCATTATCCTAATGTAGAAGCCATCCTCTTTTCATCTTCAGCTTTTTGCAGACGGTATGACGTTTGCTTCCAGAATTTGCTGGTATTTAATTGAATTCATTCTTCTCTCTACCAGTGAAATGTTCCCCCTGCTGCTGGCTGCAACACAAGCCCAAAGCATGATCAATCCACCCCCATGCTTGACAGTTGGAGAGGTGTTCTTTTCATGAAATTCTGCCCCCTTTTTTCTCCAAACATACCTTTGCTCATTGCAGCCAAAAATTTCTATTTCAACTTCATCAGTCCACAGGACTTGTTTCCAAAATGCATCAGGCTTGTTTAGATGTTCCTTTGCAAGCTTCTGATGCTGAATTTTGTGGTGAGAATGCAGGAAAGATTTTCTTCTGATGACTCTTCCATGAAGGTCATATTTGTGCAAATGTCACTGCACAGTAGAACAGTGTACCACCATTCCAGAGTCTGCTAAATCTTCCTGAAGGTCTTTTGCAGTCAAATGGGGGTTTTGATTTGACATTCTAGCAATCCTACGAGCAGTTCTCTCGGAAAGTTTTTTTGGTCTTCCAGACCTCAACTTGACCTCCACCGTTCCTGTTAACTGCCATTTCTTAATTACATTACGAACAGAGGAAACAACTACCTGAAAACGCTTTGCTTTCTTCTTATAGCCTTCTCCTGCTTTGTGGGCATCATTTATTTTAATTTTCAGAGTGCTAGGCAGCTGCTTAGAGGAGCCCATGGCTGCTGATTGTTGGGACAAGGTTTGAGGAGTCAGGGTATTTATAAAGCTTTGAAATTTGCATCACCTAGCCTTTCATAACGATGATTGTGATCAAGCCATAGCCCTAATGAGCTAATTGAGGTCTGAGACCTTGGTAGAAGTTATCTGAGAGCTCAAATCTCTTGGGGTGTCCAAACTTTTGCATGGTGCTCCTTTCTTTTTTTCACTCTAAAATTGTACAAAACAAAAATAATACACTAATCTTGCTTAAAATGTCGAAAAGAATGTTTCATCTTTAACTTTATGACTTTTGGAGATCAGTTCATCTTCTACTCAACTAACTATTCACAGTAACAGAAATTTTGACTGGGGTACCCAAACTTTTGCATGCCACTGTATAATTATGCCAAGAGCTGATAAGAGTGAATGCAGATACACACAGTCTGTTGCTGTAATGTTTGTCTACAGTTTGTAAGAAAGTAAAGCAATACACAGCAACCTCAAGAAATCAAGCGGTGTGAACTATATTCGGAAGCACAGCAAATGGCATCGTCACAACCACAGACTCTGCTATGGAGACTGGCCACCCTCCAGACGAGTTGCTGAATGGGGTTGCCATCATGCTCGTGATATGCATGTTCCAGCTAATTAGCATTTCATTGTGGTTGTATTTAACTCCCTTTCTTTTGTTTCAGTCGTGTTGAATCTTAACCAAAGCACAGCAACAGCTACATTCCCTACTTACTTTAATCCTCATCTGGGAAAGAAGGCTACAACTTAGATTGACACTGTAAGGAGCGGAATTAATTTAGTATTAAATTACTATTTCTAAGACACAATATTGGCATTAGCTTTGAGAGTTTTATTTAATGGCCCTGTTGTCCTAGTGTTTATTATTTTTCCTTTCGTTTCACAAAAAATTCAGTGAACTGTTCAGTCTGCTTCAGTGTCTCTTCCTCTGCACCTGGGCCATCACCAAACATCATGTCAGCAAGACTCGATCACTAAAATGGACCCAGAGGAGAGAGAACAGCTGACCATGGCTCTGAAATTCATTGGTCAGCTGGGAGAGAAATTAAAGTCAGTGCAGGCTGGATTGGCAAAGGTGGCCCATGCAGTGCAACAACCACTTTCAGAGTGGCCAGCCCGATTCAAGAAAGAAGAACAAGTGTCAGCACTTGTAGCAACAGTACAGAAACTCAACACAGACTGCCAGAATCTGGTGGTAGCTTTTACTGCTCTCACTGCCACCATTCAGCAGTTCATAACAGACAACCAGAATCAAATGGCAGCCATTACTGCTCTCACTGATGCTATTCAGCAGCCTTCTACCAGGAGAGACCCAATCCCAGCATCAGGACCTACCATATCCTCTTCTGCAGCATTTTCATAAGCCTCAGCCACTAATGCCCTGGTTTCCTTGGCTTTTCCTGGACCTGAACTGAGTATTCCTCCATCAGCCAGATACTCCAGTAACCCCAATGGCTACAGGAACTTTATTGCCCAGACAGAGCTGACTTTCTAAGCCCAGCCAGGTCACTTTGGTGATGATGCACGCAAGTTGGCTCACATGGTGAATCTCTTAGATAGGCCCCCACTCAGCCTGTTCAGTTCTCTATGGGAACAGGGTTCTCCTGCAGCCCAGTCTTTCTAGTGATTTGTTGTTGAGTTTAAGAGTGCTTGATCTTCCCCCTCTCATCATAAGAGTGGCCATGGAAGAATACATCAAGGAGGCACTAGCCTTAGGATTTATTCATCCATCAACCTCGCCAATAGGTGTGGGCTTCTTTTTTGTGAGCAAGAACAATGGCAGCTCCATCCCTGAATTGATTATTGGCCCTTCAACAACATCATGGAGAAAAACCACTTCCCTTTTTCCTCTTCATTTGAACATCTCCAAGGAGCAACCATATTTCCAAGATAGATCAGCGTAACGCTTACAACTTATTTTGCATCTGAGAAGAGGATGAGTGGAAGACTGCATTCAACACCTCCACTGGCCACTATGAATACCTCGTGATGCCATTTGGTCAGGCCAAGGCCCCACAGCTGTTGTTCAGATCCTGGTCATTAATATGCTCCGGGATACATTGGATCAGTTTGTTTTAGTGTATTGGATGGCATTCTCATCTATTCCCACTCTCGCCAGGAACACATCCATCAGATCCAGAGGGTTCTCAGATGACTCCTCGAGAACAGTCTTTATGCCAACCCAGAGAAGTGTAGCTCCACAGAAGCAGGTGTCATTCTTGGGCTACGTCCTCACTGCACCCAGAGTTCGCATGGACCCATGTAAAGTTCAAGCAGTCACAGCGTGGCTTAGATCATTGAGGGTCAAATAGGTGATGAGCTTCATGGGGTTTGCACTTTTATTGCTGTTTCATCAGAAACTTTGGTTCAATTGCAGCTCCCATAAATACACTCATCAAGAAGATCTCACCCGAATCCTATCCAAGCATTCTCAGAACTTCACCACTGCCCCAGTGCTGCAACATTCACACCCATCCCACCCATTTGTCATGGAGGTTCAATGCATCAAATGTCGACATTGAAGTTGTACTCTTTCAGCCCTCTTCTGGAGATAATCAGCTACAACCCCCGTGCTTTTCTTTCCTGTTGCTGACTCCTACACAGTGTAACACGTTTTTGGGAACTGTGAACTTTTGGCTGTCAAGGAGGCCGTGGAGGTGTGGTGACACTGGCTGGAGGGGGCAGAGCATCATTTTCTGTTCTGGATGGATGACAAGAATATCTCATACATCCATGACACCAAGAGACAAAGCTGTCTAGCCTGTTGGGCTCTCTTCTCACTCGATTTAATTTCACTCTTACTGCCACCCTGGCAGCAGGAATACTAAAGCTGATGCTCTGTCCCACCAGTTTGACATCTCTAAGGACAACATCCTCAGATCCCATCCTTCCTTGCTTGTGCATAGCTGCTCCAGTGATTTGAGGCATAGAAGCAGAGGTTAGAACTGCCTAGTAGTTGGATCCAAGTCCAAGTGGGCTGCCACTGTGTACCCCAGAGTATTAGAGTGCGGTCACTTCCCATCTGTTTGGCCATCCGGGAATTCAACAGACCCTGGAAGTTACAAAGAGATGATTTTGGTGGCTGTCTATGTCTCAAGCTGTCCACAAGTTTGTCTCTGCCTGTCCCATTTGTGTCCATAACAAGATATCACATCAGCTCCCTGCTGATTTGCTCTGCCCACTGCCTGTGCCTCTCTGCCCCTGGTCCCACCTCTCGTTGGATTTCATCACTGGTCTGTGTCCATCAGATGGGAACACAACCATCCTGGTTCTTTAAAGCAGCCCATTTTATTGCTCTCCCCAAGCTCCCACCGGCTCATGAAACTGCCACTTTCTTGGTTCAGCATGTGTTCAGGCTGAACGACTTCCCTCAGGACAGTGTCTGATTGAGGTCCACAGTTCATGTTCCACTTTTAGAAGGATTTCTGTTCTCCTTGGGGAGCCATAGCTAGTTTTTCATCAGCTTTCCACCCCCAATCTAATGGCCAGACAGAGGGTGATTCAG
The DNA here is from genome assembly GCF_048418815.1 of Hemitrygon akajei. Lineage (NCBI taxonomy): Eukaryota > Metazoa > Chordata > Chondrichthyes > Myliobatiformes > Dasyatidae > Hemitrygon > Hemitrygon akajei. Next base: position 108,151,380 of record NC_133124.1, on the reverse strand, counting down.
GAGCTGGAGACAACCCTGCACTGCCTTGTCTCATCCAATCCCATGACATGGAGCTCCCAACTCACTTGGGCAGAGATTGCTCACAATAACCTTCAGTTGTCCTCCGCTGGCATGTCCCCCTTTGAATGCCAAAAGAGATTCCAGCCACCACTTTTCTCTGACCAAGAGATCAACATGGGAGTTCCTGCTGCTGAACAGTTGGCACAATGCTGCAAGTGCACTAGGAGAAGGGCAAGGGGTTCTCCACTGTACCCTCAGAAACAGTACAGTATGCCTGGCAGGCTAATCAGCTCCACTGACAGGTGAGGCTTCTCAAGTCAGGGGAGAAAGTCTGACTGGCACTTAGAGACCTTCCTTTGAAAGTTGAGAGCTGCAAATTGGCCCCACGCCATGACCATTCATAGTGGAGAAGGCTAGCAACCAAGCTTCCTATAGACTGTGCATTGATGAAGATTCAATCAGTGTTCAATGTTTCCCAGCTCACGCTGATGACTTCCTCCCTTTCTCCAGTCATTCCCCCCCTTACCCCTCCTCCCCGCTTGGTAGATGGCTATCTTGTCTATTCAGTGTGGTACCTCCTGGTTCCTTGCCGAGTGCAGGACAGGGTCCAGTACCTCGTGGAATGGGAGGGATATGGCCCTGAGGAACACTCTTGGATTCTGACTCATGACATTCTAGACGAGTCTCTCATCCCAGACTTCCAACAGGCACAAGTCTCTAGTATATCAGGAGCTGCACCTAGGGAGGGTAACCCTATCCCAACCACAGAGTCTGGGCACCGTCACAGGTGGCCAGTTGAATGTGGTCTCAATTGTGGTTGTATTGTAACTCCCTTCCTTTAATTTCAGTCTTGCTGAATCTTGACCAAATCACAGCAATGTCTATTCTCCCTGCTTACATTAGTCCTCATGTGGGAAAGAAGACTACAGTTTAAGTTGATGGAGTAAACGAGCAGAATTATTTAGTATTAAGTTACTGCTTCAGAACTGCAGTGTTGGCATTAGCTTTAGTTGGGAACTTTAATTAATGGCCCTGTTGGCCTAGTGTTTATTATTTTTCCTTTTGTTCTACACAGTTCTTATTAAAATTCAAAGACCTGTTCAATCTACTTCAGTGTTTCTCCATCTGCACTTCGACCATCACTGAACACCATGTCAGGCATAGTACAAGAGATTGCAGAGCATCACTACTGATCACATTGGCTGAGTCCTGAAAGACATTGCCAACAAGAGTGAGTTTTAATCACCTCCCTTTAACAGTCAATGCCATTGTCATTGCTAATTCCTCCACTAAGGATTCGAGTACAGGAGCAGGGAGGTTCTACTGCAGTGGTACAAGGCCTTGGTGAGACCGCACCTAGAATATTGTGTGCAGTTTTGGTCCCCTAATCTGAGGAAAGACATTCTTGCCATAGAGGGAGTACAGAGAAGGTTCACCAGATTGATTCCTGGGATGGCAGGACTTTCATATGAAGAAAGACTGGATCGACTAGGCTTATACTCACTGGAATTTAGAAGATTGAGGGGGGATCTTATTGAAACGTATAAAATTCTAAAGGGATTGGACAGGCTAGATGCAGGAAGATTGTTTCCGATGTTGGGGAAGTCCAGAACGAGGGGTCACAGTTTAAGGATAAAGGGGAAGCCTTTTAGGACCGAGATGAGGAAAAACTTCTTCACACAGTGAGTGGTGAATCTGTGGAATTCTCTGCCACAGGAAACAGTTGAGGCCAGTTTGTTGACTATATTTAAGAGGAAGTTAGATACGGCCCTTGTGGCTAAAGGGATCGGGGGTATGGAGAGAAAGCAGGTACAGGGTTCTGAGTTGGATGATCAGCCATGATCAATCTGAATGGCGGTGCAGGCTCGAAGGGCCGAATGGCCTACTCCTGCACCTATTTTCTATGTTTCTATCACTATAAGCTATTGTTTAAAAACCCAACAAGACCAGTGATATACTAAATATTTTGTTACAAGTAGTAGCCAGAGTTTAGGCATCAGTGGCAAGTGACTTACTTCCTGACACCCCAGAGCCATTCCTCTATCAACAGCATATTGAACAAGACCATGATGGAACATCCTACACTACATCAACAAACAAAAAACTAACATCGTCTAGAACAATGAAGGTTCCTCCAGCATCATCAGCATTCATTCCCTCTATCACTGGCTCACCATGTCTACAATGTATTGAACCTTCAAACTGCACGCAGTTACTCACCAAGGCTATTGCAACAGCACAGGCCCACATATTTTGCCATGAAGCAAGCCCACATGGTTCTGGACTTTGTGATCATCATTTTGAAATAAATGAAGATTTTCTAACTCATGTTTCCTCACCTTTCACTGTGCAGGTGGACACAGCTTGAAAAGAGATGGCAAATCTACTGACAATGTTTCAGCACAAACTGTGTTGCATTAGTTAGAACAAGTGAAAAAAATACGTGGTGGTTTGGCTTTATAAATAAAGAAATATTGGTTATCTAGTACCTTGTAGCATTTAAGTTTATTTAAAAACTATATGCTTGCTTTATCCATATTAGGAGGGAATGTGGGAGTACTTGAAGAGAAAAAGGTTCCTTTAAGAGAAACCACAATTGCTTTGTCATTGTTCATCTAGTGACTGCATGATAGCAGAAATGAAAATGCCTTTGCTTACAGCTAAAGCTGCTGTGATGTAGCTATTGTTATTTCTTAGTTTGCGTGATCCGAATACTGTTGTTATGATACAAAGGCACTCCATTAAACAAAGAAAGCTTACAGTGAATGACAGCACTCCTGTTGTGACTTCCACAATGGCAGACCAAGTCACCACTAAAACAATTGTACCAATGTTACTCACATGCTTCAATCCTTAAAGGTGACCCACCCAATAACATTCCACAGAGTTTTAGGAGTGATTGCAGGAAGAAGAAACAGGGAAGACATGAAAGCATTTGAATACAAGAATATTTTTTTTAATTGAAATGTTGATTAATCAAGGGTCTAATGAAGTAAAATAACCACACAAATATGTGTTTGGCTGAGGTATAACATAAATAAGGCAAGCATTGTTGTTTGTTGAAATAATGTCACAGAATATTTTCCTTTCAGAACAAAGTGCAGCTGAGTCATTGGCTTCACATCTTCAAAAGACAGGATGTAACGGAGTGCTGCATTCTGTCAGCACTGATGAGGTCAGTATAGATAGTGTGCTCAAGTCTGGAGTGGGTCTTTAACCCACAACATTGATGTAGAACTGAAACCTTTCCCTTCAATTTAGAGCTGTCTCTTCTTTGTTCAACGTCCTTTCAGTATGGATAAAAGGTCCTGGGAGGCAGTGCATTCTGAATTGGTGCTCTTAAACTTTTTGTATACTTTCATAGAGCCATAATTTGAACAACATGCAATTTCCACTGCCAATATCCACCTTTCTGTTAGTTACTAAAACTTCCAAATGTAGGCTTAGAGCTAATACTGTACAACATCGTGGTATATTGGGAAATGTTTTTATGAGGTATAACAGCTGTAAAAAACATCCTGCAAAAACAACTTTTAATTAGTGCTTTTTCCACAGGTCACAAATGCCATTCAGTTAAAAAGATTATATAAGACAGCTGTGCCGAGAAACTGGATTTCATCCTTTTATCGGTGCACTAAGAAGACATTGTGTTTAGTTGCAATACCCACAAGCATAATCAAATTAGCCAAAAACACCTATCTGTGGAGATTAGCATCCAGGGCCTATTCATTATGCTTTAAAATGGGGTTTGTACTGCTCCCACAGACTTCAGCCAATTTAGTGCATTTATCAACAAATTATTTGTATGCTGATAAGGGATTCAACAACAAATTATATACAGTAATAGTTACCAATGAGAAGAGAAGGGCTCTGATAGAGCGTGAAAGAAAGTAGAGTTGAAGGAACTAAGAATTTCAGGAGATAAAATTTATAGGGCTAGAGGAATTCTCAGAGGTAGAGAAGGACAAGGCCACAAGGGATTTGAAAATAAAGATGTCAATGAGAGAAAGAATACAGACAAATGGAAGGATTGTAGAGAAATGTTGTAAACCAACTGTGCATCTGGAGATAGCTGTGAATATCCTCAAACAAGTGATTGTGACTGCTACTAACTAGATGAACTCTTCAGGCCAGAAAATTACGAATTCAGTACTGGAAATGTCTACACTGAAAATTCATTATTCTAAAATACTAGCATATGCAATAATATATTAACATAATTTATTACATTTATACATTAACATATGCAAGAATGCATTAATATAATTTATCCTCACAGGTGGGGGAATCCCATGGCTCTATTCTTTTCAGAATCAGGTTTATTATCACTGACATAGGTCATGAAATTTGCTGTTTAGTGGTAGCAGTACAGTGCAGGAAATAAAAACGACTACAAGTTACAATAATAAATAAATAGTGCAAAAGAGGAATAATGTAGTAGTGTTTCATGGGTTCATGAACTGTTCAGAAATCTGATGGCAGACAGGAGAAGCTCTTCCTAAAACAATGAGTGTGGGTCTTTGGGCTCCTGTACCTCCTCCCTGATGATAGTAATGAGCAGAGGGCATGTCATGGGAGGTGAGATCCCTTAATCATGGATACCACCTTCTTGAGGCACTGTCTTTTGAGGATGTCCTTGATGGTGTGAAAGCTTCTGCCCATGATGGAGCTGGCTGAGTCAACGACCCTCTGCAACATTAAGGCAATGCTATGTTGCACTTATACAGTATAGCATGTTGATTTCCCTTTCAGACCACCTAAAATGCATTACAGCCAATAAATAACTTTTATCCAAGTACAGTGACTTTTAGTGTAGGAAGCAGAACATTTATTTGTAATCCCCAAATGCAACATGATGATCATCCAATATGTTTTGTTTTGGCAAAATTGATTGAGGGATAAGTGTGGGTAACTCCCACATTATGGGTTGGGGGTTGCTTTCCTTGAAAATGATCTGTATTGTGATTTTCTGTTATGCAGCATACCACATGCATCTGTCTCAAGAAACACTGAACACAAAATAACTTCTATGTTTATTTATATATTTTTCTTTTCATATAACTTCTCGGAAAGTTGCATTTCAAAATTCTGGGTAGTGATTAGTGAATGTTGTAAGGGCAAATTTCCATTAACTAAGAGTCTGTAACACAGGTACACCTGAATTGATCAGGACTCTGGAAGAACCTCAACTGCTTCAATATAGTACCAGTCATTGTTATGATCACTTGAAGGAATAGGTAGAGTATCAGCTTAAAATGTCATCTGAAATTCAGCCCTCCAGCAAAGCAACATAACACATGATTATCAAACTATACTTTTGGGGCCAACCAGCATCATTAAAATAGATTATAAAGCCATTACCTCATTGTTGTTGGGTGTGGGTTTTCCTGTGAGAATTAGCCACCTAGTTCCTGTATTGAAATAGTGATTGCATTTCAAAGAAACTTCATCATGAAGAGTCACCACCTAAGGGCCAAATTTAATTCAAAACTAGAAACCTCTGAAGCTACGGGGCTTGGCCATAAATGAATGAACATTTCAGGAGAAAAATTATACAGTCAGCGATTGGTGAATCACAGGCAGGTACCAAAGGAATTAGGTGCAAAATGATTTACAATTAGTTGTTCAAAGCCACACAAAGTACTCGCATTATTGGATCACCAGGCCTTGCACATATTGACCACATCTCAGATTCTTTTGTATAATTTCTAACTATTATTTTGTTCAACCACTTTCTTACCCAATGTCATATATAGGAGTGGGAAGCAAGTGTATATATTCATCAGCTCCCCCACCCTCCTAACCCCATAAATATTTAAGCATATTAAATATACATTCATGTGTAAGATTAATTGGTATACCTGTACACTCCTCTCATCTCTGTTGTCCTCACTTCTACATTTCCTAATCTTTAGTTTCCCATGTTAGTTTACCAGTATAGCAAGCATTGTACAGATGCAATAAGCTGAATATGTTACTTAAGTGTTAAAAATTACATGGTTATTACTGTTTATAAGTTCATTAGAATTCCATGCATTTTTTCCCAAAATGGTTTGATTACTTCAAAGTGAGAGGGCTTTGACATCTCAGTCAAAAAAAATTGTACAACTTGGCATAGTTAATGTACTCATGTCCCTGGAACAGAGCCTGAGCTCACTTTCTTTCTGAGCTCACTGAGCTTTAGAGCTGTCCCAGATTCTAGAAACATCTCAGCAGTTGAAGGCCAGCAATCCCCGTGATACAGTGCCTATGAAAAGTATTAAAATAAAATATTAATTACAAATATAAAACACAAAACAATTGATTGCATAAGTATGCACCCCCTTCAAGTCAATATTTAGTAGATGAACCTTTGGTAGCAGTTACAGCCTTGAGTCTGTGTGGATGGGTTTCTATCAGCTTTGCACATCTGGACACTGCAATTTTCCCCCATTCTTCTTTACAAAACTGCTCAGGCTCTGTCAGATTGTATGAGGATTGTGAGTGAACAGCCATTTTCAAGTCCAGCCACAAATTGTCAATTGGATTGAGGTCTGGACTCTGACTTGGCCACTCAAGGACATTAACTTTGTTGTTTTTAAGCCATTCCTGTGTAGCTTTGGCTTTATGCTTGGGGTCATTGTTTTGCTAGAAAACAAATCTCGCAATTCGCAGTTCTCTTGCACGCTGCATCAGAATTTCCCAGTATTTTGCTACATTCAGTTTACCCTCTACCTTCAGAAGCCTTCCAGGGCCTGCTGCAGTGAAGGCTCCTCACAGCATGATGCAGCCACCACCAGAAATGGTGTGTTTTTGATGATGAGCAGTGTTTGTTTCTTTGCTAAACATGGTGTTTAGTCGGATGGCCAAAAAGCTCAGACCATGGAACCGAACCTTCTTCCAGCTGACTTCGGAGTCTCCCACATGCCTTCCGGCAAACTCTAGTTGAGATTTCATTGGAGTTTTATTCAGCAGTGACTTTCTCTTTGCCACTCTCCCATAAAGCTGTGACTGGTGAAGCACCCAGCCAACAGTTGTTGTATGTGCGGTCTCTCCCATCTCAGCCACTGAAGCTTCTAACTCCTCCAGAGTTGTCATAATTCCCTTGGTGGCCTCCCTCACTAGTCCCCTTCTTGCACAGTCACTCAGTTTTTGAGGACAGCCTGCTCTAGGCAGATTTACAACTGTGCCATATTCTTTCCATTTCTTGATGATTGACTTAACTATACTCCAAGAGATAGTCAGTGAGTTGCAAATTTTCTTGTATCCATTTCCTGACATGTGCTTTTCAATAACCTTTCACAGAGTTGCTTGGAGTGTTCAGAGTTGCTGGGAGTTAGGAAAGAAGTTAAAAAGCAGGACCTCAAGGGTGGTAATCTCAGGATTGCTGCCTGTGCCACGAGACAGAGTGGGTAGGAACAGGAAGTTATGGCAGATGAATGCGTAGCTGAAAAATTGGTGCAGGGGGCAGGGGTTCAGATTTCTGGATCATTGGGATCTCTTCTAGGGAAGGTCTGACCTGTACAAAAAGGACAGGCTGCACCTGAACTGGAAAGGGACCAATATCCTGGCGGGCAGGTTTGCTAGAGCTGTTGGGGAGGGTTTAAACTAGTTTGGCAGGGGGGTGGGAATCAGAATGTGAGTGCAGAGATTAGGGTAGAAGGACAAGGGCATTATGCTATGTGTTCTGGGTTGGTGAAGAAGGACAGACAGGGGACAAAACATAAATGTAGCCAGCTAGAGGGGTTGAAATGTGTCTATTTCAATGCTAGGAGTATTAAGAATAAAGGGGATGAACTTAGAGCATGGATTAGTACGTGGAACTACAATGTTGTGGCTGGTACTGAAACTTGGCTGGAGGAAGGGCAGGATTGGATGATGCAGGTACCAGGGATTAGGTGTTTTAAAAGGAATAGGATGGGAGGTAGGAAAGTAGGGGGAGTAGAATTACTGGTCAGGGATAGTATCACAGCTATAGAAAGGGAGGACGCTGCAGAGGGAGTATCCACTGAGTCAGTGTGGGTGGAAGTCAGAAATAGGAAGGGATCAATCACTGTGCTGGGAGTAGTCTATAGGCCCCCAAATAGCCCTCGGGACACCAAGGAACAGATAAGCAGGCAGATTTTTAAATGGAGCAGGAAATACAGGGTTGTAGTTATGGGTGATTTCAACTTCCCTCATATTGACTGGCACCTCCTGACTGCAAGGGGGATAGAAGGGGCTGAATTGGTCAGGTGTGTTCAAGAAGGATTGCTGACACAGTATGCGGACCGGCCAACGAAAGGAGCGGCCATACTGGATCTAGTTCTGGGTAATGAACCTGGTCAGGTGGCAAACCTCTTGGTGGGAGAGCATTTTGGTGAGAGTGACCACAACTCCCTTAGCTTCAGCATAGCTATGGAAAAGGATAAAAACAGACAAAATGGGAAAGTGCTTACCTGGGGAAGGGCTAACTATGAAGGGAGGAGGCAGGAACTAGCGAGAGTAAATTGGAAACAGATGTTCAAGGGTGGAAGCACAGAAGTAATGAGGGAGAAGTTTAGAGACCACTTGTGCTGGGTTCAGGATAGGTTTGTCCCACTGAGACAAGGAAAAAATGGTAGGAAAAGGGAACCGTGGCTGATGAAACACATGAGGCAACTCATCAAGAGGAAGAAGGAAGCATATGTTAGATATAAGAAGCAGGAAGGGCTCATGAGAAATATAGGGTAGCCAGGAAGGAGCTTGTGGTGAACTACATATACCTGTCTGGACACGCCCCTCTGCTGACTGCTCCTGTGGCTCCTCCCACAGACCCCTGTATAAAGGCAATTGGAGGATGTTGTGTGGTGGTCTCTTGCTGCTAATAAAAGCCTATCATTCGCCTCCCGTCTCTGAGAGTTATTGATGGTGCATCAGAGCTTAAGAAAGGACTTGGGAGAGCTCGAAGGGGGCATGAGAAGGCCTTGGCATGTAGGATTAAGGAGAACCCCAAGGCATTCTATGCATATGTGAAGAACAGAAGGATGACAAGAATGAAGGTGGGGCCGCTAAAGGATAAAGAAGGCAACATGTGCCTGGAGGCAGAGGAGGTTGAGGAGATCCTAAATGAATACTTTGCTTCAGAATTCACAAGTGAAAAGGACCTTGATCAGGGTGAGGTCAAAATAGAACAGGCCTGTGTGCTGGACAATGTGGAAATTAAGGAAGAAGAAGTATTGGATCTTCTTAAAGCATCAAGATTGATAAGTCCCCAGGGCCGGATGTGATATACCCCAGGTTACTGTGGGAAGTGAGAGAAGAGATCGCTGGAGCAGTAGCTATGATCTTTGAATCCTCTTTGGTTGCAGGGGAGGTGCTGGAGCATTGGAGAATGGCAAATGTAGTTCCCTTGTTTAAGAAAGGTAACAGGGAGAATCCTGGGAACTATAGACTGGTGAGTCTTAAGTTGGTGGTCTGCAAACTATTGGAAAGAATTCTTAAGGATAGGATCTATGAGCATTTGGAGAAGTACAGTCTACTCAAGGATAGTCAACATGGCTTTGTGAAGGGAAGGTCGTGCCTCATGAGCCTAATTGAGTTTTTGAAGAGGTAACAAAAGAAATTGATGAGGGTAGGGCAGTAGATGTGGTCTACATGGATTTTAGCAAGGCATTTGACAATGTCCCCCATGAGAGACTCATCCAGAAAGTCATGAGGCACGGGATCAGTGGAACCTTGGCTGTTTGGAAAGTATTCTGCCTGGAGGTCGGTGACTAGTGGAGTGCCGTAAGGATCTGTACTGGGACCCCTGCTCTTTGTGATTTTTATAAATGACCTGGATGAAGAGGCAGAAGGATTTGTGAGTAAGTTTGCGGATGACACGAAGATTGGAGGAGTTGTGGATGGAGCTGTAGGTTATCGAAGGTTACAAGAGGATATAGACAGGATGCAGAGATGGGCAGAAAAATGGCAGATGGAGTTCAATCTGGATAAGTGTGAGGTGATGCATTTTGGAAGGACAAATCAGAAGGCTGAGTACAGGGTTAAGGGTGTGGATGAACGGAGGGACCTTGGGGTTCAAATCCATACATCCCTCAAGGTCACTGCACAGGTTGATAGGATAGTTAAGAAGGCCTATGGGATGCTAGGCTTCATTAATAGGGGTATTGAGTTCAAGAGTAGAGAGGTGATGTTGCAGCTGTACAAATCTCTGGTGAGACTGCACTTAAGAGTATTGTGTTCAGTTCTGGTCACCTCATTATAGGAAGGATGTGGAAGCAATGGAAAGTGTGCAGAGGAGATTTACCAGGATTGGAAAATAAGTCTTATGAGGCAAGGTTAGCAGAGCTGGGACTTCTCTCTTAGGAGTGTAGAAGGATGAGAGGGGACTTGATAGAGGTCTACAAGATTATGAGAGGCATAGATAGGGTGGATAGCCAGTACCTGTTTCCCAGGGCACGAATAGCAAACACCAGAGGGCATATGTACAAAGTTAAGGGAGGGAAGTTTAGGGGAGACATCAGGGGTAAGTTTTTTTTAATATAAACAGAGGGTTGTGGGTGCCTGGAATGACTTGCCAGGGATGGTGGTGGAGGCCAAAACATTAGGGGTATTTAAGAGCCTCTTGGACAGGCACATGGATGAAAGAAAAATAGAGGGTTATGGGGTAGTGTGGGTTTAGTATTTTTTAAAGGAATATATGGGTCAGCACAACATCGAGGGCTGAAGGGCCTGTACTGTGCTGTAGTGTTCTAGTGTCTTCATGGTGTAGTTTTTGCCAGGATGCTGACTCACCAGCAGTTGGACCTTTCAGATACAGGTGTATTTTTACAATCAATTGAAACACCTTGACTGCACACAGATCTCCAAAACAGAGCGCCACTTAACTAATTATGTGACTTCTAAACCAATTGGCTGCACCAAACATGATTTGATGTGTCATATTAAGGGTCGGGGGAAGAGTGAATACTTATGCAGTTACTGTGTTTTATATTTGTAATTAATTTAGATCACTTTGTAGAGATCTGTTTTCACTTTGACACCAAGAAGTCTTTTTCTGTTGATCAGTGTCAAAAAAGCCAAATTAAATTTACTGTGATTCAATGCTGTAAAACAATAAAACATGAAAACATTTGAAGGGAGTGAATATTTTTTTTTAAAATCGGCATTGTAGATGTAAGGTTAGCAAGCACTGTGGATGAAGACCAGCATCCTCATGGTCCGTGACCAAGGTCGGTTGGGCCCCATGGATGAGATTAACCTGCACACGTTCCTCAAGACTGTTGAGTCCTTCCAAGTTGGAGGGCCACAGGATCAGAGGTCTGTGCAGGTAGGAGGCATGAGGACAGTTGATGCCCCAGCTCAGCAAGTCCTGGGTAAGAGGTCTGTGCGAGTCTGCGCTCAAAGCCTGGAGTTCAGGGACCTGTCATTCGTGAGTCCAAGAGTCAATACTGAAGATCAAAGATCAGTCAGTGAGTCGGGAAGTCGAGCCTTATGGTCAATGCCCTGGGTCAGCATATCTGGAAGTTGAAGTCTGTGAGTGCTCTATAGCAATTAAAGGTCTAATGTCTTGCAAGACCATGAGTCCACTGGAGGTTGGAGGTCCAGAGGCAGCCCATCCTGGGGTTGGAGGCCTATCTGTGTGTGTGTGAGTGGGTGGGAGGGGAAAGGTGCTTGTTTCGTTGTTGTTATTGTTTGTGTTGTTCTGCATTAATACCATTAACTCAACTGTGCCAGCAGGTTTTACATGCTTACTACTCTTGGGAAAATCATATATTAATATCTTTTGAGATATGTTCTTTCCATATGGAAAAGTTTTCTATGTAGCCAGTCTGTCAAGAACTTTTACAATTTTGGAGGCCCTGCATTAGGTCATCCTTAGAACCTTTTTCTTCAGTTGGAGTCCTGGTCTATTGAACCTTACCTAAAATCCTTGCATTGTTTGCTTCCATTCTTTTAATTCTTTCTCTACCCGCTCTCCATTGCTTCTATGTCATTTTAACAATATGCCACCATAACTCTGCACAATGAGATAAATGTGGTAAGCAAATTCAAGACACATTTAACATACCTTCTCCTCTTCTGAATTCTATACTTCTTAAAATAAAGTCCAGTACTTGGCTCAAAAAATAAATTGCTGTAGGAACTCAGTGTGTCAAGCAGCATTTTTAGAGGCAAAAGGATTCCTAACATTCTGGGTCAAGACTCTGCATAGATGCCAGTGCTTGGCTCACTCCCTTAAAGGCTTTGCTAATCTATGGTTAACAATCATAGATGCTGCCTAACCTGTTGAGCTAACACTTTTGGCTTTTATTTCACATTTCCAGTATCTGAAGTTATATTTCTTGCTTTTTGTACAATGTTTAGTGATTTGTGTATTTCTCTCTATCTAGACCCAGATCTTCCAAGTAACAAGGTGTAATTAGATTTTGAAAAGACTTTAAATAGCCACCTAAAATTTTACTCAACACAATAAATGCTCATTGTATTGAGACCAATGTATTAGCTTAGAGAAAGGTTTAAATGGGTAATTTCCATATTGGCAAACAGTGACTTACACCTGTTTCTATTTCTTATGTCCTTATGACCACAAATGCTTCTGTTTCAGAGCCAAGAGTGCTACTGTTTACAGCATTTCTATTCAATTTAAAAGGATATCACATAGCATTGATTTTACTGCACAGGATTTAACAAATTGTAGGACATGCAACTGGTATTAATTTACCAGTTTCAACCATTAATCAGCATTAAAGCAGCATAATTTTAAAGTGCTATCTGGATATTTTGTCCTAGATTATCAAGATGCATTTAACATACTAAAATTTGACCCTGTCATTTAGATGCCCACATATTTTTCCCCACTGTCTTGACACCTAACGCAATAAATTTCTTTCCCAACCATGAGATAAAATGATTACAATGCTGCTGGTGATCTTTTGTAAGCTTTGTGGAAACATGTTGAGACTTTCCTTATTTATTCAGTTAGATACATTAGATTAAAGGAGGAAATGCATTTATAGTTTTTTTTTCTCCATCTGCACGACATCCAAAATAGTTTACAGTCAGTCAAGTGCTCCTTAATTTAGTGAATGTTGTAACATGGGGATACTTGGCAGTTATGGTACCAATACCTTCTAAAAGTTCCAAAAATGTAGTGACAAGGACACATTAAACAAGCTATATACTTCATATTATAGGCATGCATGTCCTCTATGTGGTTTTTTTGGTGGAGCCTATGTCCTTCATGGTCCCTTCCTGTCTGCTTGCTTCAGACAATGAGAAAATGAATCTATCTGACTAGCCAGAGAGCAAACAGGAAAAGAAATATGATTTCCTCTCCAAATGGAATTTGTGAGAGTACATTAGAAAAACAAAGAGTAAAATTCACTTTAACAGTAAGCCAGTGAATAATTGACTGTAAGTGCAAGCTTAGATCTTTGGTGTGTGAATCTGTAATGGTGTAAATAAACCTTTCCAGAAAGTGCAGTGAGTGCAAAAAAAAAAGTTAAGGAAAAATTGAATGCCATTTGAAAGAATTATGAAGGGTCAAATCATCCCTCACCTCTATAATTGTGATCTCAGGAGAGATGTTAGGGAAGCTATAAATGAGCATAACACAGTATTTCCTTTAATAATTTGAAAGGGTAAATTTATTTTACAGAAAAACAATTACACTTTTGGGAAATACAAGGAAATTCTTGATGTTATTTAGATAAAGGCTTCAGTTCACAGGACATTTCACAGATATAAATATTCAATGGAATTTTAGGGTTGGTGAGATCATTAAGAGCTCTAATGATGAATGTCTTGTCAGTCGAAAGAGAGGGAAAAGCTGGAGAAATCTTTGGGGAAAAAAAGAAAAGCTGGAGTTACAGAGCAATAAAGTAAATAGGCAAGAAAAACATACACAAGTACTGTACTTCTAGGTTACTTTGTCTCACCAAGAATCCTGGTGAGACAAAATAATCCCTTCTCACAACCTAACTTGTTCAAAACAAACCAATGCACTACTTGTCTCCTAATTTTGTATTAGAGGATTGGGAACTATATCCTGGGCCAACAGAGTTTTGGCTTCTAACAGCCATAGTCAACTTTCTTTGTGCATGGTACAAGTCCAACCAGTGGGTAGAGCTTCCTTTAATTCCCACAGTCTTCAATTGTGCTAGTGTTTCACATTGCCATTTAGTCAAATGTTGCCTAGCTATCATGTGTTAGGTAACACTCACCTTATCTCTGGAATTCAGCTCTTTAGCCCATTTTTAGCCCAAGGTTTCAATGAGATCTGGACCTGAATGGTCTTATTTAAACTCAAACTCTTGGGAATTAAATGCCATTTGATAAGTACCTTGTCAAAGGCATTTTCAGTTACTTTGCTACTGATTGATAGTTAATCAATAAAGCACCTGTATCTGATCTAACTGCATTTTAAAAAATACTAAAATTATTGACCACATTATTGGTTAGATATCAATTTAGATCCTGCGTTGGTACTGCTTGACTAGAGCAGTCAACTAGTTATGGTTCATCTTCAGCTTAACAGCCAAGATCTTTCTAGTTCCATTTTTCTTACTGTTTTCAGTTCTCTCAGCCATTGCTTTATAACTCCTGCTGTAACGTACTTCCTGAAGACTGGCTTTTTTGATGAACCAGTATGGTCCATCCACCCAGCCCAACTACTTCTTGCATCAGTGGCTTTTTTAGCGTTGTTAGAAGCAATCAACGCCCATCAGGTCATGGAGAAATACATCAATATACGAGGCCTTAGCAATACTGAATGCCAATTAGGTTAACAAACAATATCAGTGGAAAACAGATCATAATAAGCCAGTCTTCTCACCAAAGAAAATGTTCTTTAGCAGCTCCTAGTTTTCAGCCAGCCATGATGTGCTTTACAAAGGCTATGAGAAAAAACCACAGAGAAAGATTCATTATTTGAAAATGTTAAATATGGAAGAATTCAGATAACAGCATTCATTAACTAGTCATTATCTAATTTATCCCTACCCTTTATTCATTTTGATGAAGTGTTGCGATTAAGCTGTGGATTTTAAATCACTGGCAAGGCACAGGATTTAATAGACATATACTGGTCTCTTGAAAGACCCTGATGTCCAGTAAAGCTGGCATTGAATTCTGTACAAACCCAAGGAACTAAAGTAATTTGTGGATACTATTGAACTGAAACCAAAGGAATGCTCTGCTGTACTCTGGTCGTCATGGATACAAAAGATTCCATAGTGTTGTCCTGTTGATCTTTTAACCAATGTAACTATCAGGTTATCACATTGAGCAAACTTTCAGTTCATTGCATTTGTGAGGCTTTAAAACTGCTAAGTTTATTTTGAATTGGACTCTAGTTTTATTAGTCAGCTGATGCAATTTGGCCCAAAGAGTGTAATATTGGTGATTGACTATTGCTCTGGGTCAGGAATAACACAGGATAAGTGTAGTATCTATTAACTCTGTCTCAACCATTATGAAATAGGACATAATCAATCTGAAAAGACTGATCATTTTCACACAGTTCATTTCTGACCAGGAATGAATAATAACGGTTTCCTGGAGATGTATCTCATTCACCCGGAGCTGAGAACATTCAGTTCACAGAGGAGCATTATAGACAGCTGTCAAAAAAAGGCTTACCTCTCGTCAAATGCAGATGGATTAAAACACAGGCTCAGCTTTGAAAGGACTATGTCAACTAAACTCTAAACATAAATGAAAGTGGAACATGTCTCTGAAGATTTATGTGCAGCTATAGTTAATTTATTACTGCCAACTGAAGCAAACTGTTACTGTGCTTAGCTCACTGCTCTACTCTCTCTACGCTCATGATTATATAAGTAAGCACGGCTCAAATGCCATGTATAAATTAACAGATGAAACCCTATTGTTGGTAAAATCTCAGGTGGCGATGAGGAGGCGGGCAGGAGTGAGATAGATTGGCTGGTTGAGTGGTGCCACAACAATTTTGCACTCAATGTCAGCGAGACAAAGGAACTGATTATGAACTCCAGGAAGTGGAAATTGGGAGAGAGTTCTCATTAAGGGATCGGTAGTGAAAAGAGTGAGTAGCTTTAAGCTCCTGGGCCCAACATACTGATGCAATCACAAAGACATGCAGTGGCTGTATTTCAATAGAAGTTTGAGGAGATATCACCAAGATCATTGTGAATTTCAATTGAAGTAAGATGGAGGGAATTCTGACTTGTTGCACCACAGTCTGGTAAGGAACCTCCAACGCACAGGACTGAAAGAGGCTGCAAGGGCTATAGACTCAACAAACTCCATCGTGGGCATTATTCCCACCACCAGCAAGAACATTTTCAAGAGGTGATGTCTCAAGAAGTGTCATCCATCATTATGGATCCTCACCATTCAGAATATTGTTACTACCATCAGGGAGGAAGTACAGGACCCTAAAGATGCATACTGAATGATTTAGGAACAGCTTTTCCCCCTATGCCATCAGGATTCTCAATGGTCCCGCACATTACCTCATTATTCCTTTTTTTTACACTATTTATTTTGTCATTTATAGTCTTTGCACTGCACTGCTGCCACAAAACAACAAATCTCACATCGTGTAAGATACAATCACAAAGAAGGCATGCAGTGGCACTGTTTCAATCGAAGTCTGAGGAGATTTGGTACATTGAAACCTGATCCTGTGCTGCCTCTATCAACGTAACATTTTCCACCTAATTATTATCAAAATTTTCCTCTAATAATTATTTTGGTGCTCTAACCTTCCCTGACCACATACTCAACCAAGGGGCTGTTTTTTTACGTTTAACCAAGAGGCTATTGATTCGAATGTGAACCAGCACAGTGGGAGAGGTTAGCAGGGTGGGGTGAGAAGGGAACAGTGTCACTGTCAGCTAGATATTCAGCTGTGAAAGGATATTACAACAAAATCTTACGACCACACAAACACACATACTCTCCAAAGGGAATAACAGGATGCCAATCAGGACAGGAAACCTGGAGACATTTATCACTTAATCACAGAACATGTATTTAGAATGGCACAGCAATAGAACAGGTCCTTTGGCCCAATGTCTGTGCCAAGCATGATGCCAAATTAAACTAATCCCCTCTGTCTGCCCATGATATATATCCTCCATTCCCTGTGTATCTATGTGCTTATCTAAAAGCCACTTCATTTTGAAATGATGGGACCATGTGGAGTAGGACCATATTTGAGTCAGCTAGGGATTTACAAGACCATTATAGCTTAGCACGACAAAGCCCATTCTTTTTGTCCTATAGAACCCTGCTCTGATGCTGTTGTTAATGACTTGCCTTCATAGTTGATGCATCCATTTGCATCCTCTTGACCAGCCAACAGTTGCTCCACTTCATCCTCTGTCATCTTTTCACCTGTTGATGAAATTTGAAGGGAGATGTCAGCACAAGGCGCAAGGATAAGCCCTCACTTGGAGTGATAACCGCAGACTCCAAATCCATTATGATCACTTTTACTCCTCTCTCATTTTCTCCCCTCACACATGCCTACTCCATGTTGAAGATGAAGATGCTGTGGCAGAGATAGTGGCAAATGTCATGCAGGTTTATCTCATGGAGGGTTCAATAAGAGTTGAAGGATTTGGTTCGGCTGCACGTGATTCCAGTCACTGAATCTCAGCTGCTCTTTAAGGTGGGTTTGCAAAATTACTCTGGGCAATCAGAAATGGGCAATTAATTCAAAGTTTATCTACATCACAAGAATTAGTTTTTAAAAATGGTAGAAAATTTGTTATTCTTCAGAGAGAATCTGGGAGCAGAGTGACAAATGTTTGAATTGAGTTGAATTCGGTTAGTTGGATAAGGCAAAGAAAGGAAGGTAGGATCTTTACTAGGGTTCCTACTTAATAGCTGTAAAGTCAGCAAGTCCCAATCCCAAGAATTGCACCTTAATTGACGCATTTCCACAAAATTTATGGAATCAATAAGAAAATACTCCATCAGTAGCATTTACTGATATTTGGTATTAGTTTATGTGATCCAGACTAATCTCCCTCCTTCCCCTTCAACTTCCACTAATCACCTGTCACTTTCTTCCAAAGAGCACCAACTGCCCCTCCACCCATTCTTGATGGGGAACCCACTGATTCTAAGTGTATGAAATTAATTCCTTCTGGGAGTGTCACCTGATATCATTAATCTTGCAGAAGGCAAGCTCCTTTCATGGCATACCAAATAACTCAAAATTGACAGAACCCAGTTCATCCAGCTCCCTTCCTGTTTCAGGATGTTTGGTGGAGAATGTTTGTTCAAATATTTGATTGCATTCCTCCTGTCCCACCAGCTACAGGTGAAATATAACCAAAGATCTATTTTCTTCTGGTGAGCAGACGGAAGCTAAAATTACTTACTAAAAGGATTGTATGGAAATGAATACACATTCTCAGATGACACGTTGTACAAAATGGAGGGACATTGAAATATACCATCTTTTTGATGAGGTACCAGTTGCCTTTTCAGCTAAATTTAAGAATACTGTATGCAATCTTCAAAATACAACTGGGAGTTCACTTGTGCCCTTACTAATATTCCTCCTACAACTACAAAATAAGATGACACTGACTAACAAGTCATTCTTTCACTTTCTGTTTGACAGACATTTCTGTGCACAAGTGGATTGCTGTGTTACAGCTGTGACTATATCTCATTACCTGACTGAAGGGTATGAGAGATGAAAAAAATAATTTAAACACAACTTAGCAACTCACTTTTTTTTTAAGGCTAACGATAGTATTACATTTTTAATGGGTTTATTGTATTTTATTTGTACTGGCTATATGAGCTGACATCTGACCCATCAGCAGATTAATATTACTGACAGTGAGGTTGGAGTACAAATATCTTTGCTCCCACGATGTTAATATATGCTATTAATCTTCTGAACATTTCAAATGGTTGCAGAGAATGCTGTCTGCTGAGCCAGCAGTTTCTCTGCAGTTGATTGGTTGCTGTAAATTTCTGCAGCTTTTTTGATGGGGATATAAATGTTAGCTCATATCTCACTCCTGGTCACCCTCTAATAAGAATGTGTGTGCAGTTACCTGGGGGTATCAAATTAATGAGAGGACTGGATTCTACTTTGATGTCCTCTGTGGTAGAATTGGAAGCTGAAGCTCAAGGGGCAACTGTACAGTTAAAACTGGGTGACTCAGCTATTCATGATTCTAATTTCTTCCTTTTTATGGGACCTTTTTTAAGCAGGCAAAACGAGCATCTCCCTAAAACTAACTGTTCCTTCTTTAAATATGCATAGAGGGTCCAAATATGCCATTTTACCTAACTGATTGTAGAAAGACAAACCAAACTGAAATTATCTTTCAATTTTTATGTTATATAGTGTGTTGCCTCATCCTATGGTCATTTAAAAACATTTCAGGATCTGCAAATTTAAAATTAAAAGTGATTGTCAGTTTGAGAGCGATACTTGCATGCCCTTGTGTTTCTGCTAAATTATTACTTCCCCTTTTAGTTGCAATGGCTCACAAATGTGAAAAAAACTTTAAATACGTGAGGAATCATTAGGCGATAATTCTTTGACATTACTTCCTAAACTTCTGACTTTTTTTCAGTGAACGGAGACACCATCCAGTCTCAGCTATCCTGACTTAAACTTAGGCATTTCCACTGGGTTCAAGTCCGGGAAGTTCCACGTTTGTCAGCACTATGACACCCTCACAACATAGACTATAGCAGTTCAAGAAGAAAGCAAACTACTGTATTGCAGTTTTGGTCTCCAAATTTGAGGAAGGACATTCTTGCTATTGAGGGAGTGCAGTGTAGGTTCACGAGGTTAATTCCCGGGATGGCGGGACTGTCATATGTTGAAAGATTGGAGCGACTGGGCTTGTATATACTGGAATTTAGAAGGATGAGAGGGGATCTGATTGAAACATATAAGATTATTAAGGGATTGGACATGTTAGAGGCAGGAAACACGTTCCTGATGTTGGGGGAGTCCAGAACCAGAGGCCTCAGTTTAAGAATAAGGGGTAGGCCATTTAGAATGGACTTGAGGAAAAACTTTTTCACCCAGAGAGTTGTGGATCTGTGGAATGCTCTGCCTCAGAAGGCAGTGGAGGCCAATTCTTTAGATGCTTTCAAGAAAGAGTTAGATAGAGCTCTTAAAGATAGTGGAGTCAAGGGATATGGGGAGAAGGCAGGAACGGGGTACTGATTGTGGATGATCAGCCATGATCACAGTGAATGGCGGTGCTGGCTTGAAGGGCCGAGTGGCCTACTCCTGCACCTATTGTCTATTGTATCACATTCTACATTGTTCATCGAGAGTGAACAATTGAACCTAATGGCATTTCTTTATTACTGTAAGTATTAACACTCTCATAAACTAACTAATAATATTGGAAGACAGAGGTGAAAAGTCATAATAATTACAATTACTGTTTCTGGTAACTAGGCCTTTGCTATTTATTATATATTTACCAAGTCAGTCATTAATACTGTATAGCTTTAGGTCACTGTCAATAATGTTGGACGACATCTTGTCCTCATGTCTGCTGTGACACAATTCCATTTTAGATACTCTGACTTAATACTCGAAACAGCTATTGTCCCCCCTCCCACCCCCTGTAGCATTAAATTGGCAGATGTCTCCAGCAGGTGCAAGAAAAAGGACAGCCCTTCTAATCCATTCAAGGGCATGTTGTTTCAGTAATGTCATTCTTCCATATTGGGGAATTTTCTGAATGAGCTAAATTCTCAGGATCAACTAGGAATGGACATATCCTTGTAAGCCTGGAACAGAGCCTGGTTTGGGTTATCTCTCATTAATGGCAAAGCCTGGCTCTACCACTGTGCTAAATCCTTACTATAATCTCAAGAAAGACCAAGGATAAGAAAAGCAATTGAGGATACTGAGATCCATTACAACCATGTCAATTATCTTCCTTTGAGCACCCTATAGTGTTCATTTCATTACCTTTCTTGCCAAGATATTCAAAACACTTGTTCAGCCTAGCCATGCAGAAATCTTTCAGTGTCTGTTCTAAATTTATATTCCACCTGTGTTCTTTTACAATGGCATTCAGATTAATGAATAGCACATAGGCAAACATGGGCAGTTATAACCCACACAGGCAAGGAGGTACGTAGCATACTTCCACAGACTTAATTTTGTTTCTGGACACCATTCTTATTGATTGCAAATTCTTCCAGATTTCTTAAATAATTCTCAAGTGGAAATTAACAGCTAGTAGTTATGGTGCTCGGCTTATTTGGAAATGAATTCAATAATGATTTTAAAAAGAGAAAAATAAAGGATGTATTAAGAAAGGCTTCCAGATGCCACTTTTTCTTCTGAATTGCGATTGACTGCAGCCTGCAGTTTCCCTTTTAAGGATGTACTAACTGAGCGATCTGGTGCTTCTGCGATCTTCTGAGGGATTTGGCATGGAATGCAAGAATGGCTGTCCCTGGGTGTGGCTGTGTCGATCCCGAATGGTGGACCATAATCCCTTGGTCAGCTCCATTACGCTGCGTCAATCAAAGCGTCGAGCAAGATTAAAATGAATGAGGATGAGAATGTAAAACGAACGGGTGTTCAGTGCCATCCACCTGCGATGGACGAGTCTACCTCTCGCTGCTGCCAGCAGAACGAGCAGGAGCCTTGGGTTCCATCTGCATAATTTGATCACCTCGGCAACTCATGGATGTGGACTCACTTTTTGGCTGCAGTTTGATGTTTAATGTCCTCGGCACTGAATATACTTCACTATTTGCACGATTTGATCAAGACACTTCAACGTGGAACTGGATCTGCGGCTGTGGCCTGCAGCCATTGACACAGTGCCGAACTGGCTGACTCTGTGGCTGTAGTCACGGCCACCAGTTCCTGGACCAGCTTCACTCACCTCGGTGGCTTGTAGTTGTGGACTTACTTTTGGGGATTCTGCGGTGTGCTGTCTAATCAAACGCGTGATATTTGTTCACTTTTTATTTTTGCACTTTTGATGGTCTTGTTGTGCGGGGTTTTTCTTTAACCGGGTCCTACAGTGTTTCTTTGTTTTGTCTTTTGAAGTTTGAACTTAAATGTAGTTCCCAAAAGTATCACATTATAGACTTTAAAGAAAAGTAAAGACCATGGGATTATAAGGGAAATGGTACAGTTGATATAAAGGACAAAAGGACTTGATTTTCCAACTTAGGAAAGAAAATATGCAGTGGTGTTCCCATCAATTAGGACTGTTGTCCATACTTCTATACATTCATAAACTGGGCTTTAATATGTGGCATTATTTCAGGTCAGCACATGAAAAGAGCTTGAAAATGAAGTATGTTCTGTGAAGAATAATAAACTTAAGGAAGGTATAAAGAGTATTGACATGGGCCCACAGATGGCAGATGAAATTTAGTGCAGAGGTAGGATGAATGAGGAGCAGCAAAATACATTACACAATGCAATTTTAAAGGAAATGCAGGAACAGAGATCTATACAAACCTTTGACTATGTTTGAACAAGTATGTCAACTGGCTTTATAAAAAGACTTCAAACACAAAATGAGTTTATAAATCTAATCTATTGAACATTAATTAGGCCTCAGTCACAGCAATGTGTTCATTTCTGAGCATCACATTTCAGGATTGTTGCTAAAGACTTAACAGATGGTGTCAGAAATCAAGATCTTAATTTTTATGGAATAACTGGACAAGTAAGTGTTTTTCTCAGGTTGAATTAATCCAATGAGATAAAGAGCATTACAACATTCTCTCAACTTTGTTCAGCAATAGTAATACATTAGAAGTTAGCTCATTTTACTCAGACTCAGAGTTGGAAGTAGCTAGGTGGTTGTAGTGAGATAAGAAACAACAGGTTCACACTGTGACATCTCTAATAGCATACAGAGCCTCAATGGTAGGCAGAAGAGCTGGATGTTAATGTGGTAATAAGAGATCTAGAGGCTTAGGCTAAAACTCCAAAATATACAGTGGTGAGACCTGGTCAAGGGATCTATATGGGGAATGTAATCTATGCGTGAACTGTCAGGAGGAATCAATTCCATGTTTCTCTGTGCCAGATTGACCTTTGAAATTATGCACTTTGCATCTTTTTTCACTTAATCCTAAAATTACATACCCAATGTGGCTAAGACATGGCGAAGTTCAGCTCCCATTACTGTGCCATTTCCTTCCTTATCAAATACTCTCAGACCTTCAACAAAGTCTTCAAATGTTCCTTGATCCTTAACTTTGCAGATATGTTGATGAATTGGCAGAAAGGTGTCAAAGTCCAACATCTTGTTGTTCATCTCTGGAAGATAAATGAAGATAAGATTACCTTACAAATAACATCCACGTTATGCAAAAATTGCATAAAACATTTTTAGATTTCAATACTTGCATGCTGAACAATGTCTTCCACTGTAATTAGAACAGAAGATACTGGAAATACTCAATAGGTCAGACAGTATGTCTAGATAGAGAATGAGGTCAATTACCTATTGCAGCATGTTTTTGTTTTGTTTCTCATTCCTCTATTCTCCCTCTATTTATATTTCCTTCAGAGAGATTAGCATGAACATCTTCACCACTGTCCTTTAAATCAATGCTATTCGAGGTCAAGGTCATCCATTTTCTTTTGGTCTTCACCCTCCCACATTTATCACTTTAGTTTTCCCCATCCCTGCCCTTCTCTGCAATTTAGAACATGGTAGGCCCTTTCTAGTAATACCTCCTCAATGGACAATCCCTTCTTCCATGAATGAATTCATTGCAAATACGTATGTCCTTAGGTCTGGAAACCCAAAATGCACACAATATTCAACTGTGACTCCCTCTTATCATTTAAACATTTCTCTGTTTTTATGCTTTTGTTTCTACTAAAGTGAATGAATTAATTTTTTCAACACACACATAATGCTGGAGGAACTCAGCAGGTCAGTCAGCATCTATGGAAAAGAGTAAACAGTCTACCTTTTGGCTGAGATCCTTCATCAAGACTGGGAAGGAAGGGGAAGATGCCAGATTAGGAATATGGACGTAGAGGGGCAGAAGGTGAGGGGATGGAAGACCAGCTAGATGGTGATAGATGAAGCCAGGGGGGAATGAAGTAGGAAGCTGTGAGGAGATTGGTGAAAAAGGCAAAGGACTGGAGAAAAGGAATCTGATAAGAGAGGAGAGTGAACCATAGGAGAAGGGGAATGAGGAGAGGTACCGGGGGAGGTAATAGGCAAGTGAGGAGAAGAGGTAAGAGGCCAGAGGGGGGAACAGAAGAAGATGGATGAGGAAGGGAAGAAAATAAATTACTGGAAGTTGGAGAAATTGATAGTCTTGCCATCAGGTTGGAGGCTACCTAGACAGAATATGAGGTGTTGCTCCTTAGCCTCATCGTGGCAGAATAGGAGGCCACATGTTGAAACAGGAACAGGAATGAGGATAGGAATTAAAATGGTTGTCCACCAGGAAATTCCACTTTCCGATGTCCTTTCGGTTCCTTTGTCAAAAATACTATTCCCTTTTCTCAGTTCCTTTGTTTCCACTGCACCTGTTCTCAGGATGAGGCTTTCCTCTCCAGGACATCAGAGATATCCTCCTTCTTCAAAGATTGAGGTTTCCCTTCCTCCACCATTGAAGCTGCCCTCACTCGTATCTCTTCCATTTCCTGGATGATTGCACTCAACTAATCTTTCTTAACAGGGATAGAGTTACTCTTGTCCTCACCTACAACTCCATGAGCCTCCACATCCAACAGATCTTCCATCATTTTCAACAGGACCCTATCACCAATCACATCTTTACCTCCCCCTCACTCCCCGCCTTTCATAAGGATCGCTCCTCCTGTGATTCCCTTGTCCATTCATTCCTCTCCATGTATCTCCCTCCTGGCATGCATCCCAGCAAGCAGCAGAAACGTTACACCTGCCCATTCACCTGCTCCCTCACTTCCATTCAGTTCCTTCCAGGTGAGATAACAAGTCACCTGCAAATTTCTTGGTTTCGTCTACTGTATCAGTGCTCCTGATGCAGCCTCATCTACTTTGCTGATATTTTACATAAATTGAGGGATCGCTTTGTTGAGCACCTCTGCTGCAACCGCAATAAGTGGAATTTCCTGATAGATAACCATTTTAATTCCTATCCCCATTCCTGTTCCAACATGTTGGTTTATGGCCGCCTCTTCTGCCATGATGAGACGAATCATAATCAGATTCTTCTTCTGCAGCCCTTTGACCATTTCACCTATCACCTTACATCATTCCCCTCCCCCACCCACATGGCTTCACCAATCACCTTTTAGCGGGTCTTTCCCCTCCCTCACCTGCTCATTCTGGCATCTTCCCCCTTTCTCTCTAGTCCTGATGAAGAGTCACGGCCCAAAATGCTGACTGTTTTGTCATTTCCATAGATGCTGCTGCACCTGCTGAGTTTCTCCAGCATTTTGTGTGTGGCTGTTTATCAAACATGAATAACCTTTCATAAATCCACATTGACTCTGCCCAGCCCTGTTATTATTTTCTAAGTATTCTGTTACCATAATAATTACTTACGCTTTTTTACTACTGTGGATGTTCTGCATTTTATAGTCTTCTACCCCTTTTATAAATGGAATGGGATTATATTTGTTAACCTTCACTTTGTGGAAACTATTTTTTTTAAAAATCAATGATATTTTGTATCTACCATCTCTGCATTTAACTCTTTCAAAATCTTAGGATAAAGTCATTAGATCCTAGAGTCATAGACAAGAAGTACAGGACAGAAACAGGCCCTTCAGCCCATCTATCCCATACCAAAACCATTTAAACTGCCTACTCCCAACAACCTGCACCTGGACCACAGCCATTCACACCCCTACCATCCATGTACCTATCCAAACACCTCTTAAATGTTGGAATTGAATTCGCATGGACCACTTGTTCATTCCACATTCTCATGACTTTTTCTCTGAGTGAAGAAGTTTCCCCTCATGTTCACCTTAAACTTCTCACCTTTCACACTTAAGCCACGACCTCTGGTTGTAGTCCCACCCAACCGCAGTGTAAAAAAGCCTGCTTGCATTTACCCCATCTATACCCCTCATAATTGTGCCTCTATCAAATCTCCTCTCAATCTTCTATGTTCTAAAGAACATAGAACCTAACCTAACCCTAACCTATTCAATCTTTCCTTATAACTCAGGTCCTCCAGTCCCAGCAATATTCTTGTAAATTTTCTCTGTACTCTTTCAAAACTGTACAGAATATTCCAAATTAGGCCTCACCAACGTCTTATACAACATAACATCCCATCTTCTGTACTCAGTACTTTGATTTATGAAGGCCAATGAGCCAAAGGCTTACTTTATGACTTTATCTACCTGTGACGCTACTTTCAACGAATTATGAACCTGTATTCCTAGATCCCTTTGCTCTGCCACACTCCACAAGACCAGAAGACATAGGAACAGAATTCGGCCATTCAGCCCATCGAGTCTGCTCCACCATTCCATCATGGCTGATCCCGAATTCCTCTAAACCCCATAACCTGCCTTCTCACCACATCCTTTGATGCTCTGACTGATCAGAAAACAATCAACTTCTGCCTTAAATATACCCACGGAGTTGGCCTCCACTGTAGTCTGTGGCAGAGCATTCCACAGATGTACTACTGTCTGGCTAAAAAAAATTCCTCCTTACCTCTGTTCTAACAGGTTATCCCTCAATTCTGAGGCTGTGCCCTTTAGTTCTGGATACCCCCACCATAGGAACCATCCTCTCCACATCCACCCTATCTAGTCCTTCAACATTCAGTAGCTTTCAGTGAGATCTCCTGCATTCTTCTAAATTCCCAGTGAGTACAGGCTGAAAGCTTCCAAACGGTCCTCATATGTTAACCCCCCTCATTGCCGGAATCATCCTCGTGAACCTGCTCTGGACTCTTTCCAATGACAATACATCCTTTCTGAGATATGGGACCCAAAACTGTTGTGTGGAGCCTGACTAGTGTCTTATAAATACTCAGCGTTATCCCTTTGCTTTTATATTCTATTCCCCTTGAAATAAATGCCAATATTGCATTGGTCTTCTTTACCACAGACTCAAGCCGTAAATTAACCTTCTGGGAGTCTTGCATGAGGACTCCTATGTCCCTCTGCACCTCTGATGTTTGAACCTTCTCCCCATTTAGATAACAGTCTGCACTATTGTTCCTTTTACCAAAATGCATTATCATACAATTTCCAATAGTGCATTCTATCTGCCACTTTTTTGCCCATTCTTCCAATTTGTCTAAGTCCTGCTGCAATCACATTACTTCCTCAGCACTACCTACCCTTCCACCTATCTTCGAATCATCCACAAACTTTGCCACAAAGCAATTAATTCCATTATCCGAATCATTGACAAACAATATGAAAAGTAGAGGTCCCAATACTGACCCCTGAGGAACACCACTAGTCACTGGCAGCCAACCAGAAAAGGCCCCTTTCATTCCCACTCACTGCCTCCTGCCTGTCAGCCATTCCTCTATCCATGTCAATATCTTTCCTGTAACACCATAGGGTTTCATCTTACTAAGCAGCCTCATGTGTGGCACCTTATCAAAAGCCTTCTGAAAATCCAAGTAAATGACATCCACTGCCTCTCATTTGTCCATACTGCTTGTTACTTCCTCGAAGAACTCTAACAGATTGGTCAGGCAAGATTTCCCTTCTCAGAAACCATGCTGACTTTGACTTATTTTATCATTAGTCTCCAAGTACCTCGAAACCTCATCCTTAATAATGGACTCCAACATTTGCCCAAGCACTGAGGTTAGGCTAACAAGCCTATAATTTCCTTTCTTTTGCCTTCTTAAAAGAGTGGAGTGACATTTGCAATCTTCCAATCCTCCAGAATCAAGTGCCCTACCGTTCACTGCGTAAGACCTACCCTGGTTGGTCCTACTGAAGTACAAAATCCAGCTGATGCAGATCCCCCCTGCAAGTCACGATAACCTTGCTTACTGTTCACTACACCCACAATCTTGGTGTCATCTGCAAATTTGCTGATCCAGTGGATTTATCGCTTTAAGGCCTATTAATTTCTCCATTTTTTTTAGCTGGTACTGTCTCTCTAAATCTGTTCTCTACTACTGTTGCAGTTTTTGCCTTAAATATTACTTTCAAACTATTGATTAATTTTTGATGTTTGATTTTGTTTGCCTACCGTGAAACCTTTTAATCTACCACAGCCAACACATAACTCATACCTTCATGTATTGCTTTGTGTGGATTTAAGATCCTAACTTCAGATCAAACTAAATTACATTTCACATTTAATTAAAAATTCTGATCAATATACAATTAGCTTGTGTAAAATGTTATAAAGTAAAACTATTAATTACTATGCGGCTCAGCAAAAAGATTATTCATCATATTTATAGTCATCAAATAACTTTCCTCTGTTGGGACCCGCTCCAGTTTCCATGGGAAATGACCTGCTTATGCTGGCAGCTGACAGCCAATGTAGAGGAGTTTCTGAAAGCTAAATACAGGCTGCCCTTTGGCTCTGTGTGATAATTTATGCATGTTTTATATTGAAGTTCACATCCTCACCTTAAATTCTGAAATTGTTTGAGAAAGTAGTGATAATTCTCTGTGGCACAGGTACTCCATGTGATTAATTTCTCACCACCTCCCAAGGCAGGTGACAGAGATTTAGAGGTTGAAATTAATCTTGAATTAATGTGTGGCACATTGGAATTCACATTTGTCTACTTTAATGGTGTGCTTTCGGGCCGATTGAGCGATCTGGCACTTGGCTGTCTTCGAGGGTGTTTGATGAAGAAGTGTGCGGCCTTGGGGCCAAGAAGTCTGGAGACAGTGGCAGGGGTGGGGGGGGGGGGCGCAAGCCCATGATCAACTATGTTTCTCGCCAATTGGAGCGTTGAGGAAGATTGAAATAATTGATATGAGAACGGAATGCGAGAGGGTGCTCAGCGCCGTCTACTAGCTTCTTGCTCACTGCTGCTGGAGGAAGGTATCTGCATGTGATGGTTTCCCTCAAGCTCGATGCTGCTGGA
Source organism: Hemitrygon akajei (assembly GCF_048418815.1). Taxonomy (NCBI): domain Eukaryota; kingdom Metazoa; phylum Chordata; class Chondrichthyes; order Myliobatiformes; family Dasyatidae; genus Hemitrygon; species Hemitrygon akajei. Next base: position 108,122,421 of record NC_133124.1, on the reverse strand, counting down.
GGATTGTGCTAGAGTCCTGGAACTCGGCAAGGTTCAATCGACATGGTTTATGGATTGGACTCTGCAGTTCACCTTATGATGCCTGGACTCTTTCGATTTTGCATTTTATATTCTGTGTTTTTCGCTTGTTTTTTGCCGCTGTTTTTGCGATTTGCTTTTTTTTGTGTGTGGGGATTGGGGGTTGATGTTTTTCTTTGAGCGGTTCCTTACTTTTCTTATGTTTTCTTAGTTTTCATGGCTGTCTGTGGGAAGGTGAATCTCGGGGTTGTATATTGCATACATACTTTGATAGTTGTACTTTGAATCTTTATTTTTAACCCTTGTGAGTTTGTGGTTGATCTAGTGGTTCATTTTTGAAAAGGTGGTGGATTATTATTGTATTTAAATTTTAGTTGATCATGTCACAAGGGAAATATGGTAACTGAAGAGAAAATAACTTCCATATTCAGCCCCAAATCTGATTTCCCACCCATCATCTGTGCCACTTTACCACATTTCACCGCCAATCTCTGCCTCTTTGATCCCTAACAGTATTTCCCTGCCTCTGGGATCTATCCAAGTGCATCCCCTGCACCTTTTACTCTCATCTGTTTCCATGTGTTCTTCACTGAGACAATTCCCTTCCTACTGAATTCTCCAGAGTTATGTCATTTGACCGTCTTCATCTCACTCCCTCTCTCTCTCCAAGTACTTATTAAGTGAACACGGTTTCTGCCTAAATCACCCTTTCCATAGTGTCTTCCACTGGAGAAAAATATTTCCTACGGCTCCCCTTTAACCCTTCTACCAATTGCTTTATATTGATGCTTCTTGCTTTTAAGCCCCTCTGCAAAATAAAAAGGTTTTGTTATTTTTATGCAATCTAGGCCCTGACAGTCTTGTATACCTCTCCCTTCAGCATCTCCTGTTACAAAGAAAGCAACACCAGCCTATCAAACCTGTCTCCATGTCAACAATTTTCCTGTCCTCACCACACCTCTGCAGATCTCCTTTGGACTGTCTCCAGTGTAATCATATCCTTCCTGTGAACAGAATTGTACTAGCGCTGACTGTGGAATAACTAATGTATATAGTTCTAGATTAACCTCTGTGCTTTTATATTCTCTTCCTTGGCTAATAAAGGAAAGCATCACTTATGTATATCAATGACATTTAACTGAGGAAGCAGGATATCTATAAACGCTCACAGTATCCTATTGACATTGAACTGAGGAAGCAGGGTGTCTATAAATACTCAGATTGTATCACTGACATTTAACTGAGGTAGGAGTATGTCTATAAATGCTCATTCTATATGACTGGTATTTAATTGAGCAACAGTGATATCTATAATTGCTTAGATTATATCACTAACATTTAACTGATATAGAAGAGTGTCTATAAATGCTTATACTATAACATGAACTAAGGAACCTGGCTCATGCAAAGAACACTGACGTTTAATCACTAGAGGAATGTCTATAAATATACCTTTATGACATGTAACTGTTTGTCTATGGTTTCTCATACTCCCTCACTCATCTCTAAATTAGGATTGGGTTCATGGGATTTAATGCAATAAAGGATTTTATAACTTTGAGGAGGATAAAAAAATTTCTGAAAACAGGTCTCTGAATAGCTTTGTGGAAACTCCTTTTATTATATATTAATTCAAGAAACAGGTCCACCACTGACATCTCCAACAAGAGATACACATTAAGTACTAACCTTGTAACAGACATAAGAATGTTTTTTTTAATTTAAGAAGGGCCTGAGGGACAGTGTCTGATGGTCTCCCCCAAGTTTAATTTTTTCATTGTTTTGGTTTTTTCAAACACTTACCTTCTTGTTTGGGTCTTCCTAAGACCTTCATGACCTCTGCATTGGTGGGGTTCTGACCCAGGGCACGCATGACGTCACCACACTGGGCATAAGTAATCTTCATCTCTGAGTTGGGCGTTCTGTCAAACAGAGTGAATGCTTCCTTGAAATCTGAAAGAAGGAAGCAGTCTGAGAAGGAGCAAAGGAACATTCTGTGCTTAATTGGATTTTTTTCCATGCCTTAATTAGGCTGATATGGAATACTGCTGATTCCAGGTTTTTTTTACCCTCTTTACAGTGATTATATAACATGTCACGGTCTGAAGTGTACCCTTTCCCAAATATTTGCTTCTTGTTGACTGATACATTCTAGTGACCCATTTTAATTATGAATTTACTTGTTTCAGCGTTTAGTTTCAGGAATAATATATGAAAAAGTATGAAATAGAAAGTGAGTGAATCTCACTGCAGATGTATCAGTAGACCTCAGCTGTGTGCCTGTGTCTGCATGCTGTGTCATTAATCCCGGTGGGACAATTTGAAACAATGGTAAAGGGAGCAGAGGTAATGTGGCCTCCTTGCTGTAATTTCATAATTCCAGATGATTACCAGCGCCAAAAGGAGATGTGCATTTGTACCTGAAAATTGCAGCTGGAGTCATACACAGCCCACCATAAAAATTCCTCATGGTAGGCTGGTCCAAAGGTCCTGGTGAGTTGGATGCAAAATTGGCTTGGCCATACAAGACAGAGAAGGTAGTGGTGGAGGGGATATTTCTCTGACTTGAGGTCTGTGACCAGGGGCATTCTACAAGAATCAGCACTGGGACCTCTGCTGTGTGTGATATATGTGTAAATTATCTGGTTGAAAATATACGTGGTCTAAGTAGTAAGTCAGCAAAGACACAAGAATTGGTGGAGCTGTGGATAGCAAGGAAAAATGCAAAAGAAACAGCTGGATATAGATCAATTAGAGATCATGGCAGAGGGAATTTAAACTACATAAATGTGAGGTGTTGCATTTTGGAAGATCAAATGCAAAAGGAAAATATGCAGAAAATAGCAGAGCCCTTTGGGCCTCTGACATACAGAGTGATCTTGGGGTGCAAGTTCATTGCTCCCTGAGAATGGTAAAGCAATAGGATAGGGTGGTAAGAAGGCATCGATGTTCTTCCCTTCATTGTTGGGACACTGATTATAAAAGTTGGGAAGTCATTTTGCTGCTGTATAAGACTTTAGTTTAGCACATTTAGAGTATTGTGTGAAGTCTTGTTTCCACAGTAATAGGGGGCTTTGGAGAGGATACAGAAGAAGTCAGGCAAAGTTGGTTTGTTTTCTCTGGAGTACTGAAGGCTAAGGGGTGACCTGATGGAAGCATACAAAATTATAAGAGGCACAGAAAGGGTTGATAGAGACTTTTTGTCATGGTGGAAATTTCAAATTTAAGGTGAGAGGAAGAAAGTTTAAAGATGTTATGAGGCAAGGTTTTTTTTTAAACACAGTGATAGGTGCCTGGAACACACTGCCAGGAGAAATAGTGGATGCAGATGTGATAGAAACATTTAAGAGACATTTAGACTGACTCACGAATGGTTGTGAAACAGGAAGATTCGGGCCATGTGCGGGCAATTAAGATTAGTTCAGATTGGCATCATGGTTGTCCCAGACTTGTTAGGATGAAGAGCCCTGGCTTGTGCTATACTCATATTATATGTTAAAACTCCTTTTATTATATTGCCTCTAAATCTGTCAACAAATATGTGATTATCAATTCATCCAGAAATAGCCTTGCAAAGCATATTTAAGTATGAATGGTAGTTTTGATTGGAATGTGCTGCCTGAGAGGGTACTGAGAAGCAAATTCAATAGTAATTTTCAGTACGTTATTGTTGTGGAGACTACAGTGAGTGTTGGATAAAGAGTAAGTGAATGGAGACAATTGGATAACTTTTGTAAATAGGTGGCACAGGTTTGATGGGTCAATGACATCGATATTTGTTGTAATATTCTACGATAGCATGAACAGCTTTTTATTAACCTCCCTCCTCTGTAACGACACTGAGCTCACACAATGTCAATGGTGTCAGTGCACTCACCTTCAATCTGATCAGCAGTGAATTCAAGCTGGAAAGGAAGGAATACTTGTGTTAGGCAAAAGATTTAACTTCTTAAAAAAGTTAAAATAATTATTTAAATATGATTAAATATACACTATTGTACAGAATCATTTTTGCCTTTAATTGGAAATAATTTATATAATGCTTCAAATGAAATAAGATATCTCAAGGGAAATTATGGGAGCAGCATCAAACAGTATTTGTTGCACAGTCACATAGAGGGTTATAAGAACAGATGAAAAGTTTGTTCAGAGAGATAGTTTCTTTTTGGGGGGAGCATCATAAAAGAGGAGAGATGGGAAAATGTAGGAAGGGAGAGGTTCAGACTCAGGTAGCTAAAAGACACGAGTCACTGATACTAGAAACACTAGAATTATAAAGAAACAACTTGTGAAACATCAAGATTTCCCATGCAGCCAAAAGTCTTAGAAATTTAGTTCATATTGTAAGATCAGAAAGTATAGTAACCATTATGTATAACTTCCCAAGAACCAATAACTAACTGAGCAAACCATTATGGTGATGCTAGTTAAGGAATAGATATTCACTAGTATATGGTGAAAACCCCCTTTTTCTTTGCCAAATTTGTGGCATAATCCCCTTTTGCTTTTCTGATTACATTTTGGCAGTCTGACACTCAGACATCACGATGGCAAAGTCGATCATCCTGCTGCATCACAGCTTCAGCAACTGTGGTTCAGTCCTGACCTCTGGTGCTATCTTAGTGGAATTTACAAGTTTGCTCTGTGAATACATGTGTTTCTGCCTGGGGCTCTGATTTCCCTCCACATCCCAAAGATGTGCAGGTTGATGTGTTATTTAGCTACTCTGAATCACCCTACAGTGGACGGATGGTAGGAGAATTCGGGTGGCATTGATGGGCACATGAGACATGGAGGGAAAGGAATTGATAGGCTTGCTCTGAAAACTGGCACACACTTGATGGGCTGAATGGCCTCCCATCAATGTCCAGAGAAAATATGAAAATATTGAATATCCTTTGTATCTATGACTCATTCTTCACAATTTGTCATGGTTATTTTGCTCTATGCTTTCTTGATCTTTTATGCTTTAAGAATGCAGATTTAACAAGAAACAAGAGTCACAAACAGCACATAGAGAACCTACAGAGGTGACACCTAGTGTCAGGGTTAGAGTAGCAAAGAAAAGCAGTACAAACTTACTTTTGCAGCCTGGAATGAAGGCTTTACTATAGAAGTACATATGAGAAATAGTCAAACAAATTGGTCGCTTTACCACTTAAAATTTGAGAGTAAGAAAGGAGTCATCAATTCAAATTTATAATAGATTATTCAGGACACACCAAGAAATGCTCCTTCACAGAAAGAATGCTCAGTGTGTGGAATGTGTCTGTTTCTTTCTGTGTGCAGAACGGTTGTTGCATTTTATTTAACTGCAGGATTGTTCTTCATTGAGGGAAGTGATTGGTTGTTCTTTCGCTATCAGGATGTGAAATCAGTTTTAATAATAACTTCAACGTCATTCCTTTCTGTCAGCTTTGTTTGTAAGATTAAAATATTGTGAATGCTGTAAATTTGAAATAAAACATTAAATGTAGGTAATATTAATAGATCAGGCAACAGCTGTGTAGAGAGAATAATGCAGAAACATTTCAGGTCAATGATTTTTCAACAGATTAAAAAATATAAAAGCATGAAAAGAGGGCAGGGAGGAAAATACAAAGGTAAAGGAAGAGAAATCAGATGAGAAAAAAAAGTATGTACAAGATGAAAATAGATGTAATTGAAACAAGCAAAGGAACAAAACAGGACAAACATTACTGGAAATCAGAAGAAAAAATATAATATTGTACTGGAAATACTCAACAGATCAGATTACCTCTGGACATTGATGCAGTTAATGGGTAAGATCAATAACTTTTCAAATGGTTTAAATGTGGTGTGAATGAGAATATTAGGATTACTGTCTGAAATTGTTGAGTTAGTTCAGAAAATGTCAGGTATCTAACAGATGAGATGCTGTTCCTAAGGTTTACTAAGGCCTTATTGGAGTCATGTTGGTAATCCAGAACAGAGAGCTCAGAGTGGGGGTGGGTGGAGGGACAGAGCAGAATTTGGGGGGGGGGGTGAAAATCTATAGTCAGAGATGACTGGAAGCTTAAGGGTCAAGTGCACTGGTTGAAATTAAGCATTACAAAAAATAGTCAATTCGTGTTTTCAGGCCTTATACTGTGAGCTGTGAGAACAGTATATTACTTTGAACTGAAGGAACTGTCTGATACCCTTGCTGTAGGGGAGGGAAAGAGAAGATTCAGGTGCTGCATTTCTTGCAGTTGCAAGGGAAGGCACTGTGATTTAAGGGGAAGATAAGGGTTTTGAATGTTTAGGCTGGTAGGGTGGAAGACAAGAGGAGATGGTTCTCAGAAAGAGGAGAGCCATGAAGGTACAAGTTTAGGAAATCTGTTGGACCCAGCAGGAAGCTTTGTGAATTACACCAGAAGGAATTTGTAGTTGTAAAGGACAGATTATGTATCAGAACAATTGATATGGAAAGTGGCTCTGGCAGAACAGATGCAACAGACACTGCACTTGTAATTAGGGAAACTATTCAGCTGAGCAGATCCTTGGCTCTGCAATCCACTGTTTAATCCTCTCTGGTGTTCTGTCTTCTGCCTCCCTTTCACAAAACAAGTACTTTTGCCAAATGTTTTGTCACTTGCGGATGGCTGTAAAATAGATGGTGCCATTGGTAATATCAGGATCTACAGGCGGATCTGAAGCAGCTGAGTAAGTGGGCTAAGGAATGACAAATAGAGTTTAATTCAGATACGTGCAAGAAGCTACGTTTTGGAAAGGCAAATGTGGATAGGATATTCACAGTGAAAGGTAGAGCCCTGGGGGACGTTGTAGAACAGAGGGATGTAGAAGCACAAGTACATGGTTCCCTGAAAGTTGCAACACAGGTAGACAGGTTGATGAAGAAGGCTTTTAGCATGCTGGTCTTCATTAGTCTGGGCACTGAGTATAGGAGCTGGGATGTTATTGCAGCGTACAAGATGTTGGTGAGTCTGCTTTTGGGATATTGTGTTCTGTTTTGGCCACCCTTCTGTAGGAAAGATAGCATTAAGCTGGAAAGAGTGCGGAGGAAACCTACAAGGATGTTGCCAGGATTTGAGGGACTGAGTTACGGAAAGGTGAGCAGTTCGGAGCTTTTTTTTATTGGAGCATAGGAGGCTGAGAGGTGTATAGAATCATGAAGGGCATACATAGAGTCAATCCACAGTCTTTTCCCTGTGGTTCAGGAAATCAAAAAAATAGAAGGCATAGATAGAAGGTGAGGGGGAGATATTTAATAGGAACTTGAGGAGCAAAATTTTCAGATGGAGGGTAGTCAGTATATGGAATAAGCTGCCAGAGGAATTAGTTGAGGCAGGTACATTGGTGGATAGGAAAGGATTAGAGATAGTGTCCAAACACAGGTAAATGAGACAAGCTTAGATGGGAATCTTGGTCAATATGGACAAGTTGGGCTGTACGACTCTATGACTTGCACTAATCTTTTATTGTGGCTCAATAAGGATAGTTTGATAATGTTCCTCAGAAGTGAATTTGAATGTTCAGCTACATAAAAGGTGCTATTTACAAGAACTGGGCAAATGTGACTTTTTCATTCTCTGCAGGAAATGGAGATGTTATTCTTGTACACATGACTAAACCTCATGGATAAAATAAAACCAGATTTCTCAGCTTTAGTGATTCCATGATTTGCAAGCAGAAGATTGAACTTGTTATTTATCCATTTCAGATACATAGTGTGAACATCAAAGTGCCAGCGACAGTGAAACATGCAATAGGTGTAGAATTAACCCTACCCTCACTCTTTGATCATCTTCACTGACGGGGAGTTTTGTGGTCAGTGATTGATCAAAATGGAGAAGGAACATCCAGGAAGGTACCAAGACCTTGAGACTATTTATAGGGAGTGCACAGCTCAGCAAACATGGTGAAAGGACTGCACCACCTCCAAAATTACCCAACCACCTCATTAATCACCTCCAGGAGTGAAGCAAGTTACCTCAGCGCCACCAACTGCCCAACTAAAGATGCTTTAGCATTATTTCTTTTGAATGTCTTGTTCCAAGATGAACTTAGCTTCAACTCAAACCTCATATTTGAACCATCAGATTCACTATTTCCATATCGGCAATTTCTTAATTCATCTTGCAGCTGAACGATACTGCCCATCATGAAGCACAGACACCCAATATTCTTTAATTTTGCTTCTAGCTTGATTATAATTTTCATAAATTTCTTCCTAGTTATCAGGTGAACACAATGAAGTCATATTTATTCCTTGAGAATGTTAAACTGGGCTTTCCTTTCAGATAGTAGCATTGATTTTTGCAAATGGGTGGCTAAAAGGGCAGGTCAGCTGGAAGACAAACGAGAGAAAATCTGCAGGTGCTGGAAATCTGAGCAACACACACTGAGGGACTCCAGCAGACCAGGCAGCGTCTGCGGATAAAAGTACAGTCGATGTTTCGGGCCAAAACCCTTCGGCAGGACTGAATCGAGGTTCAGCAAAATATTATCTGCGGCCAAAATGAGCCAAAGTGGCAAAATATTTCCCTTACACTAATAAAGTAGCTCTCCTTTCACAGCAATCCAAGAGCTTTTATAATTATTTTTCTGGGTGCTTCGGTCTCCTCCCACATTCAAAAGATGTATGGTTAGAGTTAGTGAGTTGTGGTCACACTATGTTGGTACAAGAAGCATGGCGACATTTATAGGCTGCCCAGCACAATCCTCACTGACTTTATTTGGCACAAACAACTCAGTTCACTCACTGTATGCTTCAATGTACATGTGACAAATAAAGCTAATCTTTAATCTTTAACAATATATATTTTTAAATGGGGAGAGTCCAAGTTCCAATTCACCTTTTACTATCTACCCTAGCAGCCATATGATACAAACTTGCCAGGCTTGTTGAGCCCAATTCCACACTTTGCCAGCATCTGAGCTTTTAGTTTTCTAGAAGTGCACCATAACCGCTATAGGGTACAAACTACAAAATGCCAAATCTCTGTTGTCTACAAGCTGTTCCATTCGAAGCTCTGTTTACTTACTGCTCCTGACCTATGTGCTTATTGACAAGCCTCTGCTCACTCTCCCCCTCCACAACCTCTAAGTAAAACTTTTATAATTTCAGATGCTCAATATAGTGAACTCTTCCATTTTGTAGAATATTTCCCATGCCAAAGTTTATTTTATTTTCAGAATTCATTTAGAACCACACGCCAAAAGGAAGCGATCTGATGCCCCTTATTGATGGGGAAGATGTACTCACAGTTACTGACTTGGGGTCGAATTCTGGCTCCTTGGGAACCTCTGGCTCAGGACGCTTCACCTCCTTCTTCGGCTCCTCTTTCTTGGGCTCGGGTTTCTTGGGCGGCATGTTTAGGTGTCAGAAAGAAATGTCAGGACAACAAAGGGAAAGGACAGAGGCTGAACAGAGAATGGGGACACGAAGTCTGGGACAGAGGCCTTTTATCTCTTGTCAGCTCTCTGAAACATGCCACAGTACCATTTCTCCTTGCATTCCAGGCCTGGCAATACAATCTTCACTATAAATGGAAAAAGCATCTGTTGCTATTTAAGAGCAGCTGAACTTACTATTGTTACCAACCAGTCTTAGGTAGAAAAGACTTAGTCGACAAATCACAAAGGTGACAAAGTCACAGTCCAGATTCTCCGTCACAGCAGCAACAACTTCAAAACTTTTATCAGAAGTTTTCAATAAAATATAGTTTTATATGAATTGTTTATTTTATTCTGGGTTTTAGTGTCAGCCCACCATGTTCATACTGAATATTAAGCACCCATTTACACAAATCCTATGCATTTTCCATTTTATTCTCCCTGCATTCCTGTTTTATTTTCCTCATGTTGTCCTATTCTCTCCTCATATTCTTTGCAAATGAGCTTAGAGAGTGAGTTGTTAGTGTGATGATTTATTTAAACCGTCTGAATAAAAGACCCAGTCCAAGAATGGAGCACACCATCCAGTTCAGCTGTGCAACTCAAACTTGCCTCTTCTTCTCATACTTCTTTCTGATTGAAGATTCCGTGGCAGTTTTGGAGACTAGGGAAGTTCCGCAAATGCACTGACCAATATTTCTTCTTTAAATTATACTGGAAAAACTGCAGTTCAATTTATAGGCGCTGCACGTGTGTGAACTGCTGCTTTTACTCAAGACTGTTGCATCTTTAGTTCTATAAATGCCTTCTCTAGTTCTGTGGCATTAGGTGCTCCTTTCACTCAATTGTTGTCGGAGTCCATTCACACGGTATACTTGGTGAAAAGCACGCGGGGGGGGGGCAGCAGAAACAACTTGTTATTTTGTTTGGATATTTGAAGGTTTTGCAAGTGTATTTATTCAAAATTTAATGGTGGATTGAAGGAAAAGGAGATAAGGTGAAATTTTGATTTGAACTGAAAATTACTTGGTTTTACAGTAAAATGCACAAAAAAGAAAAAGGTCATGGTGCATTTGTTTCAGTGTCCACATCATGCAGATAACTAGAAAACAATAATAATGGAGAAATCGACTAATCCTCTCAGCTTTTATAAATTAGCTTAAGGTAGATTAATTTATCTGGTATAGACAGTAGCAGTTGTGTGTAGCTCTGAAACCATGAGACCTCTTGTTCTGAAGCAAGTTACTTACTAAATGTCCCATCTTAAATTATTAATTTCTGAGTAAAATCTGATTTGAAGTAATCAATATTCAGGGTCTGTACAGGAAACTGTTGCAGAAATTGATCAATGTACTTATCAATGGATGTGATCAGAATAATGTAGTTCAGTTACTCAGCTTATGATAATACAATAACGTAAAGTAACTATTACACACTATCCTATTAGCTGTTACTTCGGCATAAATGGAATAAGATTCCAGCATTGTAGCTTTTGTTCACAGGATAGAACCATTTCTTTGGAGTTGGGAAGAATGAGGGAGATCTGGTAAACATACAAGGTCCTTAGGGAGCATAATAGGGTAAACATTGAAATGTTTTCACAAGTGGGAGAGTCTCGAACAAAGGGACACAGTTTCAATCTTTTAAACCTGAAGTGTTTAGAAGTTTCTTCTTGCAGAAGTTTCTGAATCTCTGAAAATTATTTGCTACAAAGAATGTGGAGTGTGGAGATCACTAGAAGGATTTAGAGACTTCAAAGGTTATGGGAAGTAGGCAGGAGAATGGGGTTGACAGGGAAAATGAATCAGACATGATCAAATGGTGGTGTAGACTTGACAGGCTGAATGGCCTAATTCTGTTGTGTTTCATAGTCTACAGTGGAGGTAGATACACTTCTGAAAGATTGGAGAATTGAGGGTATGGAGATCTGGCAGAAAGGAAGAGATGAGGTCCAGATTAGATCAGCCAAAATCATGTCAGGGCAGGGTTGCGGGACAAATTAGCCTCCTGCTACTCTAATTTTTTTGTGTTCTTGTGTGTTTTCTTGTGTCTTTTTTTTGTATTACCAGTAGTCTGGAATTGATGTTACCAATAATCAAATTTATCTTTTACCCTTCTGCCACCTACCTTTTACTCTCCTTCACTGGAGGGTCCATCGGACTTAACTTGTCAATGATTGCTACTGAAATCAAAAGAAAAGGAACAGGAACAACAATGAACGTGCACAGTTACTGCAAGGTAACGTTATCTAACCTTGTCTCCAGTTACTGGATCAGATTTCCCATCTGAGATCTAATAGTTACTTATCATCTTCCTGTTTAATGACATTTAACCGTTTGAAAAAAATGTTTAAATCCAATAACAACAATTTTCATATATGTATAAGATCAAAGTACTCTGTAAAGAAAAAAGTACAGACTTTAAATTGTAGACCAATTCTCTCGTGATTATTGCAGATGATTTATTATTATTTTTGACTAAATATTCAGCTTGAGAAGAAATCAATGATGTCTTGCAAGAGAAAATAAGAAAGAACCTTTTGTAAATGGCTCCCCAGAGAGGTGATATGCAAATATCCTGATCTGCTCAGTCTATGAGTTCTTTACTCTCTGCACGTTAACTCTTTCAGCGATTAGAATTCTGTCATTAAACTCAGTGTTCCTGGCCAAAGATGGTAAAAATCCCATTATAGTTCTCATTCCTAATCACTAGTGAGTCATTCTTGTGTCTTGACCACAAGAAGGGTGAGAGAATGTCAGCTCTAATATCATCCATGGCTGAACAGCCAAACGACGTGGTCTAGGTTCACACAGGGAGAATGATCATTAAGAAAATATTCTGAGGATCACAAGAGCTGACAAAATAATTACATTAGAAAAGAGAATTGAATCCAGGTGTCATCCACCCTCTAAAACCAGTCTACTGAAGGACTGGTTTTTAGTAAATGCTATATTAATATTCAAAAAAATGGGTAAATGTAGATGAACAATATGCTTCAGTGTTTGAACTTTCATCCCGACAACAGTTAATGTTTCACAGTGGGAAACCTAAAATGTGTCAAGTCTCTTTCGGCTCAAAATGATGTCACACCAAAGTCATCCAATGCTGCTGGAATTATCAAAATGCCCCTCCTCTCCCCTTTCCTTCCCTTGGAGCCTGTGACATGCCTGATGAAAGCTGTTTAAATAGCCTGCTCCATATCTTCAGTCCAATTCTGGACTTTCCCCTGGGAGGCACCTGGCATTTGTCCTCTCAAAGACATCCAGATTGATGACAACAGTAGTTACTACCCAGCCCCACAGCGAATGACCTTTTATTTTTAGTAATATATTCTGGAACCTTCTGGCAGATAGTATGCTTTGTCTAATGTACTGAATAAAAGGGTAGCAAAGCATTCAGAATTCCGACAGATTCTTCCCAATATTTTATATTTCTCGATCACATTGCCCTCACTTTCCACAAATTTTTGTTATTCTGCAAAGTCAGATTATCGTTGATATCTCACATTGAACCCAATGGAAAATGTCATTATGATAGTGACATGGGTGAGAGGCCAGGCCAGAACATTCTCCAAGCCATGCCTCCATTCAGTGTGACTCCAGCTGGGAATTTACAGTTACAGAATTTACTGTCTGGATTCACTGTAAGGAAACTGACTTATTCTTTTCCATTATCTGTGGTGTGAAACTCTTGCCTCAGTTTTCATTTTATTGTACCATTTGCAGGCTTTCAAAATCAAATGGAACTTTATTATTTGAGATCTTTTTCCCCAAGATTCAGATGCTCAGTTCTAAAAGCTGGTGTGTGCCTTCACCTATTTGGTGCCCATGTAGTTTGTTGCCTACAAAGGTGTAGGACAGAATGTTGTTGCTACCATACGTCAACTTACTGGTTGTATCACTTTCCCTTTGAGTTAACTTCATTTTGGGAGCCAACAAAATAGCATCTCATTAAACAGAATAAGCAATAAGCAATGATCAGTAACAATAATAAATTTTGCAAATCTACAAGGAGCATTGCCACAAGAAAGCAGCATCCATCATCAAAGACCCCAGCTTCCAGGCCATGCCCTTTTCCCACTGCTGCCATTAGGAAGGAGGTACAGTTCAAAAGTTCAAAGTAAATTTGTTATTGAAGTACATACAGTGTATGTCACCATCCTCAGACGGTGTACATCCTAAATAGGTACAGAGGAGATGTCAGGGGTAAGTTTTTTACGTAGAGAGTGGTGAGTGCGTGGAATTGGCTGCCAGCGACAGTGGTGGAGGTGGATACAACAGTGTCTTTTAAGAGACTCCTGGATAGGTACACGGAGCTGAGAAAAATAGAGAGCTATGGATAACCATAGGTAATTTCTAAGGTAAGGACATGTTTGGCACAGGTTTGTGGGCTGAAGGGCCTGTATTGTGCTGTAGGTTTTTCTATGTTTCTATTCATTTTATTGTGGGCATACTCAGTAAATCCCCATAAGTGAAAGACAGCACCAACATGGGCATTCAACCAGTGTGCAAAAGACAACAAGCTGTAAGTGCAAAAACAATTAATTAATTAATTAAGTAATTGATTGATTGATTGATTAATAAGCAATAAATATTGAGCACATGAGGTGAAAAGTCCTTAAAATTGAGTCCATAGGTTGTGGGACAGCTCAGTGATGGGGTGAGTGAAGTTATCCCCTCTGGTTCAAGAGGGTGATGGTTGAAGTGTAATAACCTTCAACCTGAACCTGGTGGTGTGGGTCCTGAGGCTCCTGTATCTTCTTCCTGATTGCAGCAGCAAGAAGAGAGCATGGCCTGGGTGGTGGAGGGTCGCTGATAATGGATGCTGTTTTGCTGCGACAGTGCTCTGAGTAGATGTGCTCAATGGTTGGGAGGGTTTTACCCGTGATGGACTGGGCTGCACCCACTAATTTTTGTAGTATTTTAATTCAAGGGCATTGGTGTTTCCATACTAGGCTGTGATGCAACCAGTTAATATACACTCCATCACACATCTGTAGAAGTTGACCAAAGTTTTAGATGTCATGCTGAATCTTCACAAACTTCTAAGGATGAAGAATCTTCTTCATAATAGCACTTACTCTACATACGGGCTCCAGGACAGATCCTCTGAAATGGTAACATCAAGGAACTTAAAGTTGCTGACCCTCACCACCTCTGATTCCTGATAAGAACTAGCTCATGGGCATCCAGTTTCCACATCCTGTAGTCAATAATCAGCTCCTTGGTCTTGCTGACATTGAGTGAGAGGTTGTTGTTGTGGCACCACTCAGTCAGATTTTGAATCTCCCTCCTACAGTATATGCTGAAACATCACCACCTTTGATTCAGTGATGTCAGGAGCAAACAAAAATGAGGCACTGGAGCTGCGCTTAGCCTCACAGTCATAAATATACAGTGAGTAGAGCAGAGGGATATGCAAAAAAAACTTGTGATGCACCTGTGCTGATGGAGATTATGGAGGAAATGTTTTTGCCAATCTGAACTGACTTGGGTCTGCAAGTGAAGAAATTGAGGATCCAATTTCACGAGGAGATATTGAGGCAAAAATCTTAAAGTTTATTGATTGTTTTTTGAGGGGATGATAACATTGAATGCTGAGCTGTAGTCGATAAAGAGCATCCTGATGTAAGCATCTTCACTCTCCAGATGTTCCGGGTTGAGCATTCCAGGGCCTGTTGTGATGGTAGGCAAAATTGATTGGATCCAAGACACTTCTCAGGCAGGAGTTAATATGTTTCACCAACCTTTCAAAGCACTTCTTCACAGTGGATGAAAGTGCTACTGGATGATAATTATTGAGGCAGGTTACCAATTTTTTCTTAAGCACTGGTATAATTGAAGCCTGCCTGAAGCTGGTAGGTGCTTCAGACTGCTGATGCAAGAAGCAAGAGATCAGTGAACATTCCAGTTAGTTGATCAACACAGGTCTTTAGTGCTCAGCCAGATGCTTTCTGTGGGTTCACCCTCCTGAAGGATGCTCTCATGTTGACTTCAGGTTCTGAAATCACAGGGTCATTGGGGGCTGTGGGATTTCATGCAGGTTCCTCCATGATTTGATGGTCAAAGTGAGCATAGAAGGCATTGAGCTCATCTGGCAGTGAAGCCTTGTTGTCACCCATGTCATTTGATTTCACTTTGTAAGAGGTGATAGCATTCAAGCCTTGGAATAGCTAGCGAGCATCTTTCAGTGATTCAAGCCTGATCTGGAATTGCCACTTTGCACGAGGTGATTTTCTGTTATTCATACATGGACTTCTTGTATCTTTCTTGGTCGCCAGACCTGAATGCCATTGATCTAGCCTTCAACAGATTGCTGAAATCATGATTCATCTGGGGCTTTTGGTTGGGGGAGACTCCGAATGATTTTGTAGGGATACACTCATCTACAATTGTTTTTATAAAGTCTGTGACAACCGTGGTGTATTCATTCAGATCCTCAGAAGCATCCTTGAGCACGGCCCAATCCACTGATTCAAAGCAATCCCATAACCGCTCCTCTGCCTCCCGCAACCACCTCTTTGATGTTCTTTTCTCTGGGGCTTTGCTCTTTAGCCTCTCCCTGTAAGCAGGTAGAAGATCTGCCAAATGATCAGACTTCCCAAAATATGGTCTAGGCATTGCTAATTGTAGTACAGCAGTGGTCAGGTGTGTTGGGACTCCTGGTGCTGCAGATATATTGATGGCAACTGGGCAGAGATTTCTTCAAACAAGCCTAATTGAAGTCCCCAATGATTTGAAATGTGTCGGGGTATGCGCTTTTTTATTTGGTGATAATATGTAATAGCATTCAATATTTTGAGTGCCTGATTAATGTTGGCTTTTGTTGGTATGTTCAGGATATCGGAGGAGAACTCTTGGTAAGTAGAACGGTTGGCACTTGATCATTAGATGTTCCAGGTCAGGGAACAAGAGTGCAATGAGACCATTGCATCCCAGCACCACAAAACTTAACATGAAACACGGAACCCCACTTTTTGCCTTCTCTGAATCAGTAGAGCTTGAAAGGAAATTATAGGCTACAGATTGCAATGAGAGAAATTCAAAAGAGGTATATTTAAAAGTTTTGTAAGCAACCCACAACACATTACCGTGGTTCATCAGCATCATCTTGGAACATTTCAGGTGTCAGCCTGAAACATCAAAACTTTGTTTCTTCCCATAAACGTTGCCTGACCTGCTGAGTTTGAGTATTTTGTGTAACTTGATGTTGTTTGAAATAATTTTTTGTCCTGAACCTTCCCAGTTAATGAAATTCTTACCTAATGTCCTATCAAGTCTCCTCATATCTACTTTTTAACTTCTCCACTTATAAAACCTGCTATAGTGAATTAAATGGCAGGTTTTAAACTGCATATTCAACATCAAGCCCTGTGTAGCAAAATGCCCGCTATTTGCGAAAAGGGTCAGGCAGCATCTGTAGAAAGAAATACTTAGTTAATGCTATTGGTACAGTCTCTTTGTCAGTGGCCAATGAGCTGCAGTGTTATCTGTTTCTCTTTCCACAGATACTGCTGGACCTGCTGAGTGTTCTGGCATTTTTGGATGTTGTTCCAGACTTCCAGTATCCGCAATTTTTGGTTGATTTTCACTCATTATAAAGCATTAAGATATAATGAGACTGGACTATCATTCCTTTACCTGAACATCAACAAATTAAGTCATATTAAATGGAACCAAGTAACAATTCTGTTGGTTTCATGAGCCATAGGATAGTGGGTGTGGGAAACTGCAATTAGGATAAGAGTCTATTTAGTTCTAAAGCTCTAGAATTCGGGTGAGACACACTGTTCAAGCTATGTTCAGGAAGCTTTACCTTGTATCTAACACATGCTGTGAGATGTTTTATGAAATTTATGCAGAACATGATGTACTGGATTTCCAGCTGGAAAATTAATGAAAAAAAATCTGAGATATTGAGAAAGATGTAGCACAGAATCATTTTGCGTCTGAACTCAATAACTTTAGAGCAAAGTTCCTGCATTCTTCCATGTAGTATGTAGGCCTCCATTAGTCTTCCATGATTATTATGTGAAATTACTTCATCCAAATGTATAAATGAAGTTTACCTTTAGAGTTCCTGATCCTGGTATACTAAAAGCTCTAAGTTTATCTTTCCAATGTTAAACTGCACTGTCAAAAATCCCATCTCATTGGCTCACAGATATGCCATATATCTGTGTTTCTTACATTGTGTGGAAGTACAAAGGAAAAATGAAAGCCTCAATAGATATGTTCTTTTATTCATTATCTATTGAGGCCAGAGGATGGCTTATCCCAGCCAGGCTCCTATCATTAAATGAGCAAGTAAGGAGTTATTTTTAACCAATTATTTATGTGAAATGGATATCACTGATAAAGTTAGTACTTTTGTTCATCCCAAATTGTCCTTGGTAACCGTTGCAGTCCTTCTGATGAAGATATTGGTTTGAATTTCCAGAATTTTGCTTCAGCAACATAAAGGAAAGGTAATATACTTCCAAATCAGGACACAGATTCTTCCCAGTTCATAAACGCCTCCCTTATGCATAGCCTGTACATCTGAACAAGCATTTGAAACACTGCTGGATAAAAGTGCTGGCTGCTGTGCAGTTTGCAGGTGACGGTTCTCAACACTGGCTGGAAGTCACCACATTGCACCCAAGAAGAATACTTTCTAATTGACACGTAGACACCTGTTTTGCAAACCCTATTAGAGACGTGTTATTCAGGCCCCTGCCTACAGCAAAATCTTTTAAAATATTGTAGTTAGCCAGAGACAGGCTTAGGATAAATTATTAGCTGAGCCATTAAGAGCAAAACCAGATTTAAAATGCTTCTTCAGACTACCAATTCCCATGGGACAACCCACCTCTGTGGGCATCTTCCGCTGTGAGAACTTAGTTTGTTGCGACATTTCTAACTTGTGACCTGTTCAGATTAGGTACAGTTCTCAGGAATGGAACCTTTCTGTAACCTGGGGAGGATTAAATAGATGTTACTTTTAGTCTTGTTAATTTCTCCAATACCATTCTTTTAGTATCACTAATTTATTTCAGCTTTCATTTTAAGTGGACCTGCTGCTCTTCGATTTCCTCATTCCCCTCAGAACTGTTGCATCAGTTTTGAAGTCATGGGTGAGCATATTTTTTACAATAGACAGATATACCATGGAAAACTCAGTTGACACAGTAACCCAATGCTTTAAATTAATCTGCTTATTAGAGAGCCTGCCATATATGACGTAGACCAGAGAGGATGAAAATGAAAAATTTCAAGAATGCACCAAATTTTCAGTAAGTAGCGGAGTAAATTTGCTAAACATTCTGCAGGCTACTTAAACTCCTTTTGTGATGAAGCTCAGAAACACTGAGGCCACACTAGTGCTGGTCCTAAAACATAAAACAGTGCAGCACAGCTACAGCTCTTCAGCCCACGACGTCTCTGCCAAATTAAACTAACCCCATCTGCCTGCACAGGGCAACTGTGTAATATTAAATGGCTCCCTGGTATGAGGGGCTCTTGACCGCACAATCTACCTTATAATGATCTTGCACTTAGTTGTCTATCTGCATTGTACATTCTCTGTAGCTGTTTGACTTGAAACTGAACTGATATTATTTTACCTTGTTCTACCTCAATCCACTGTATAATGATTTCATCCGTGCGAACAGTATGGAAGAAAAACTTTTCACAGTATCTCAGTACACATGATGACATGCCAATTCCAAGCCTTCCATATTCATCTGCCTGTCTAAATGACTCTTATGCATCACTATCACATGTGCTTCCACTACCTTCCCTGGCAGCACGTTCCAGGTACTTACCACTCTTATACCGTGAATGATAGGACACCGATGAGTGTTCTGGACAGGGGGACCCATACGTGCATGTGCAGGGTTTGCTGAAAGTGGCCTTGCAAATAGACAGGGTGGTGAAGAAGCAACACACACAAAATACTGGAGGAACTCAGCAGGCCAGGCAGCATCTGGGAAGAGTACAGTCAATGTTTCAGGCCGAAACCCTTCGGCAGAGTGGTGAAGTAAGAGCTCAGCATGCTGGTCTTCATCAGTTGTGGCACCAAGGTTATGAGTAAGGACATTTATTGCAGTTATACAAGATGCTGGTGAGGCCGCAGTTGAAGTATTGTGTACAGTTTTGGTCACACTATTAAAGTCATTGTCAAGCTGGAGAGGGTGCAGAAAGACTAAAGGGCCCAAGTTACAGGTGAGAGAGGGGAGTCACATTGGACCTTATTCTCTGGAGCGCAGGAGAAAAAGGAGTGAGCTCATAGGTTCAGAATATCATGAGGGGTGTAGATAAAGTAATAGCCTTTTCCCCCAGGGTTGGGAGTCCAAAACTAGATGGCACAAATGCAAAATAAGAGGGGAAGAGACTTATGGAGCCTGAGAGGTAACTTCTTTACACGGAGGATTGTGAGTACCTTAAATGAGTTGCCAGAGGAAATGGTCAGGGCAGGTACAATCAAGAGGCATTTGGATAGGTTCAAGGAGGGGAGAGGCTTGCAGGGTTATGGAATGACCATGAACAACTGGAACCAGCAGGTAAAGTGCTGTGTTCAGCATGGACCAGCTGGGTCCAAGGTCTTGTTTCTGAGCTGTATAACTCCTGACTATATAACTCTGGAGTAAAATAATCTTGCCTTCTAAATCTCCTTTAAGGTTTTCCCCTCTCAACGCTGGTGTTTGACATTTCCACCCTGTGAAAATGGCTACCTAAGCTTCTCATAATTTAGTATACTTCATAAGAAGTGACCCCTCAGTCTCTGATACTTCAGAGAAAACAACCCAAGTTTGTCCATCCTCTTCTTATAAGTATACGTACTTTCAAATCCAGGCAACATCCCAGACAGTTCCTTCTGCACCCATTCCAAACCCTCCACATTCTCCTTGTAAAATGACCCAGCAGCAAACAATAATCAAAATGCAGCCGAACCAAAATTTTATACAGTTGCAACATGACTTACCCAACTCCCTGACTGAAGGTTAGGGCACCGTGAGCCTCCTTTACCACCCTATGCACTTGTGTTGCCATTTCCAGCGACTAAGGATGTCTACCGCAAGATTACAATGTACACCAGTGCTCATAAGGGTCCTGCCATTTACTGTATACTTTCCTCTTACACTTGACTTCCAACAATGCAAAACATCCTATATACTTGCCTGCTTAAATTCCATTTTTCATCTGTATTTCCAACTGATTTTCACTCCCTCACGTTGTAGGATGGATATAAGATTTTAGACAAATAAATTCTAATTAAATTCAAATTCCGATGTAAATCCTACAGTATTATCTATACTTTTGATAAAAACTGAGATTGATCCCATCAACTCTTAGTGACTTATGTCCCAAATGTTGTTCATGAAGCCCAACAGCCCCATCTCTGTGATATCAGCCCTCCTTAGGTTAAACCCTACAGTAATAACCTGCAGCACTATCATAGACATATTGAGGCACAAGGATTGCCATATATGGAAGCTTTCATTGAGTCCGAGAGCCATCTGATCACTCGTTCCAGCTATAGCACAACTACTTCCACTTATAAGGTGCTTTAATTGAAAATTATAAACCTGTAGGATTTAAGCAGGATTTTAAAGATGAAAATGTTGGTATGCAGATTTTTGGATATTAAACAAGTAGAAGGATACAGGGTTAGAGTGAGAGAATTGGCAAAATTATCCAACTTAAAAATACTGAATAGCACATTAAGTGTTAATCTTGCTTACACAGGTATAAGATCATGGAACTTACTAACACGTGGAATTTCTGCATCCAAGGAAAGGTAGAAGCATAACAGCGCACTGTCAGCACAGAGCAGCTGGGCTCAGTGGCTGCTTTGTATGTGATAGATTCTATGGAATTCTTTACTAAATGATTGAATCTAGGAGCTTTATGAAAAGGGAAACAGTTCTTCTACAGTCTGAAATAAATCAACTGACCAATGACAAGATGGCATTTGGATTTTAAAGTGAGGAAAAACATGTAAAAATTAGGTAATGCAGACAGTGCCCCTACTATTTCAGAAATAAGTATACTAATTACCACAGAGCAGACACCATAGCTTGGAGGCAAGTTAGGAGGAAGAAGCAATAGATGACTGTAGTTTACTTGAGCCATCTTATTAAGATGCAAAGACAGTGAGGATCTTTGTCTGTGCATACAAGGAATGGAATGCTCCAAATTTTATGGTTTTCCAACACTTCCCATTGCATGGCAATTCAAATTGGCCAACAATCTGAACTGAGAATGCTGCTTACTGGACACCAATTTGTATATACTAGAAGGTTACACACCATGCGTGATTAAGCAATCAAACTTTGAGCTATAGTCCAAAGAACTGGTAATATCCTGCTAATAATAAATAAAACACAGATTCATATGATTTGGCTCAGTACGGATGCACATAATTTATTAGTTTTACATTGAAAACATTCATGTATTTCAAAATAATCTGGTAATCAAGATACTGTTTACACCTCCGAAGAAGACTGAATATAGGATATATATTTCATTCATGAACTGAAGTGTGACCTACCATTTGCTAGGGGTTGTCATAAACATAAATATGTTTCCATGTTGTCCATATTCCATGCAAGAGGTCTCCATTAGCCGCTTTCTGATGGTGACAAACTAACATTTCCATCTTAAACTTTCCAAGTCAGAGAAAAATCCTCATGCTGGATATGAGGAGGAATATGGAAGCACAGGGATCAAATTATCCTCCTTTTTTCCAATCAGTGGAATAAAGCTCCTTCAGAGCAGAGAATCAAACTAAGTAGTCAATAATGATTTGGAAACAGAACTCATCTCAGCATATTAACAATTGGTCAGACAAGTACTTTCACTTTTCTATTGCACCTTTAATGTAGTAAAATATCTATGCACTCAAGAAAGATCACAGCTCGAAGTGCAGTGTCAAAAATCAGAAAAGTCATTAAAAGAGTGTATTACGAATGAACAAGTTGTTCAGTAACATTGCTTCCCACAAGCTCCCACTACAGTCCAGTAAAGGTCACTAGCTAAGGACTCAGTTCAAATGTCCTGTGGAAAGTGCATTGTTCAGTAAATCTTTATCAACCACATTAAATGACATAAAGATACAAGTGTAAGGTTAGTAGAATAATGACTGGAAAACTCATACACGGACTCTCAAGTCTGATAGAACTAAATGTTCTATAACATAAACACAGAAAAGTACTTGTGTACCCTTAATTAGATTTGAACTATCATTCCAGGAACCATACATTTAAAAGAAATTACATTGAACATAGGTCCCAAGCAGTGCAAAAAAAATTATGTGTTCCAGAGATAACTGCGTGGAAATTATAAAGTTTTTTTGTAACATAAAAACTTTAGTAAGTTATTCCACACTGCAATCCATTTGGTAGAAGTCTCTCCCAGTCACATTTTCAAGTCTAATACTAAAAAATCTGAAGCAATATATGAAATGCAGAATGAATGAGAAGAATTTGTAATACCAGCACTTTATATGAGAATATATTTAAAAAGGAAACATTAGAAAGCAAGAGAATGAGATCAAATGAATTAAGTACCTGCACAGTCATGATGGGCTGAGTGGCCATTTGCTTTTTGATCTGAAGTTTTTTTTGGATCTGAAATGAGCTGTATTTCAATGAGATATAGTTTCTCTATGGTGTATTTTATCAGATCTAACTAGTTGTGGTCGAGACCAATGTGCAACAACAGGCACACTTTGTGATGTGAATTAGCCATTTCCAGCTGTTGAATGCAACTGTGATATCAACAAGGCCCTACAGTTATTTACAAACAGAACAAAGACAGGGGAAGCAGATATCCAAAACTCCCCCCATGTGCAGGGAAGCGAATGACAGAAATCACTTCCATTTTTATTCATGAGCTGAGGTTTACTGTTAGCATACTTAAAGGATAACTATATAGTGGCAGCAAAACACAAACACTTACTATTAAACTGTGTAACTGAGGACTGACATCTGCAGTAGATTATAGCAAAATGCTAGAAAGTAATTTCAGTGTAACAATATTATCTAGAGACTGTAGTATTATCTGAACCTCGTTTGCAATCTCACCACTCTGACAATCAATTACATTCAATAAGTAAATGAACTCAATCCCTTAATCAACACAAAATGCTGGAAGAACCCCTTAATTAGATTTGTGTGGAATTCACTACTGAATACCTGTTCTACAAATTAACTATCCAAGCACTTCAAATTTTTACTCCAATATTTCATTAGTCCATAGTAGTTAACAGTACAATATTAAGAATAGAATGCAATTATAACAAAGAAATTAATTATGTAATATACCTCCAGGAGGAAAAGTATCCCACAGCAGCAAAATTCAGCTAAATGTTACCTTCCTGCTTAAAACAACCTCTTTAGATACCCTCATACTTGCAAAGGCAGTATCTATAATCACACAGCCAGTGGTTTTTGTTAAACAGAATATTGCAGGTGGTTTATATATACATCACATCCATTCTAACATCTGGAAAACTTAACTACCCCCTACTCCCATCCATCCAGCTATTGAAATATAGTTATTGTAGTGCATTTAGATATTAGCAGATATGATAGTGTGGCCATCGCTGAGATGTGGTTGAAAGAAGATCATAGTTGGGAGCTAAACATCAAAGGATACACCTTGTATCAAAAGGACTGGTGGGTAGGCAAAGCTGATGGAGTGGCTCCGTTGGTAAAATATGAAATCAAATCCTTAAAGTGGTGACATAAGATCATAAGGTGTAGAATCCTTCTGGGTAAAGTTAAGAAGTTGCAAGGGTGATAAAGGCCCTGATGGGAGTTATATACAGGCCCCTGAACAAGAGCTCATGGTATTACAGGAAAGATACCAGCATGGATAGAAGATTGGCAGGAGGCAGGAGGCAAAGAGTTGGAACAAAGGAGGCCTATTCTGGTTGGCTGCCAAGTGGTGTTTTGCAGGGGCCGGTACTAGGACTGTTTTTTTCATGCTATACAGCAAGTCAACGATTTGGCTGATGGAACTGATGGTTCCATGGCCAAGTTTGCAGGCGATACAAACATAGGTGGAACAGCAGGTAGGGTTGAGGAAGCAGGGAGCCTGCAGAAGAACTTGGACAGTTTGGGAGAATGGGCAAAGTGGTAGATGGAATATTATGTAAGGAAGTGTATGGTCATGCACATTGGTACAAGGAATAATGGTGTAAACTATTTTATAAATAGGTAGAAGATTTAAAAATCAGTGGTGCAAAGGGACTTGGGAGTCCTTGTGAAGGGTCCCCTAAATATTACCGTAACTAGCAGGCTGAATTGGTGATAGGGAAAGCAAATACAATGTTAGCACTCATTCCATGAGAATTAGAATATAAAAGATGTTATGCTGAGCCAGATGGCATTTGGAGTATTGTATGAAGTTTTGGACCTCTTATTTAAGATGAGCTGGCATTGCTTAGGGTCCCAGGAATGAAAGGGTTAACTTATGAGGAGCGTCTGCTGGCTCTCACTGTACTCATTGGGATTTAGAAGAATGAGGAGGGGGGTTGTCTCTAAAACATGTTGAACATTGAAAGGCCTGGACAAGGTGGATGTAGAGAGGATGTTTTCTCTTGTGGGAGAGTCTAGGATTAGAGAGCACACCTCAGAATAGAGGGACGTCCATTTAGAACAGAGAGAAGGAATTTCTTTAGCCAGAGGATGGTGAATCTGTAGAATTCATTGCCACAGATGGCTGTGGAGACCAAGTTATTGAGTATATTTAAAACAGACGTTGATAGGACTTGGTTAAGTCAGGGTGTCAAAGGTTTCAGGGAGAAGGCAGGAAAATGGGATTGAGAGGGAAGTGAATCAGTCATGATTAAATGGCAGAGCAGACTTGATGAGCCAAATAGCCCAATTCTGCTCCTATGTCTTATGCTGTAACCTTCCATAAAGTTCAGCAAACTGAGGAACTATCTCCCTCTGTACCAGGATCTCACCTGTGTCCCTCAGCATCTTTGAACTTGTGCAAGTCAAGCTTTTATATTCCATTGCTTAATCCAACATGGCAATTCCAACCAGATAGATCTTAGAAATCCAAATGGAGATCACTAACAAACATCCTAGTGAAAGACCTGTTGCAGAATTTTGATTTTCTGCATGAGTTATGGTCATTTTTTATGCATCCACACAAGCTACAGTAGACGTGGGTAAGTGTCACAAACAGAAAATAAGAACTTCTGTGTGTGATTACAGTCATCAACACATGACCTTTCAACAGCTGACCCACAAACATTAAAATGTATTGTAGTGTTATATTCAGCCACCACTGTACAATTATCTGGCTCAAACATTCACACATAAAAATATACACAAGCCCTTCAAAGGAAGTTTGTGACCAATGATTAATTCTAATCAGATATTCATTCTTGACATTACTCTAACAAACAAGGAAAGAAAACTGAAGACCAATGTTAAATATTATGATTGTTGTAAACATTGAAAATCTTGATGGAGTTTTCAAAGGACAAATAGCACATGAATTAAGGTTGAATCAGAAGAAGAGTGAGACAAAGATTAGAATCAGAAAACTGAATGATCAGAGTATATGTGCAAATTTTATCTGGTTTAGGGACAGTAGCACACTGCATTAAAAATCATCCTAGAAATGTATAAACAGACTCTTCCACATTTGAACACTAACACATACATACAAAATTAGAGTTTTCTAACAAATATTAACAGGGCATAAAATTCTATTATCTTTACAACTTGTATCAGTAACTAGACAAACATGTATGCATCAAACAATCAACCTTTCTGAAATGGTAGGCTGCCCATTAGCCACGGACACAAGGAAGACAAGGAGCACCCCTAGCAAAACTGCAGAAGAACTCCCTTTGGAATGCTAATTTAGTACTTCTCACACAGATCCTGATGCTGAAGGAAAGCACCTAATCCATGACAAAACTAGTTTGAGGGACTCCTTTAATTGTACTATTTTCTGCATAATTACAGAAACAAATGATTAATAAGTTAATTTGGATTTTAATAGACATTTATAAGGGATTTATTATTCTACTAAATGGATGCCTTTAAAACATCTGCAGACTGAACATTGATGACTAGGAAGTACTAGCAACAGTTGCCAGTCTTTGTTAAGAGATTGTAATAGTCATTGGACACCACCAATGAGCCATCAAAAATGGTGTCTAATTTTCACCCCACAAATGTACCATTGTTTTGACACAGGTACCAAGTACTAGACTCCCCGATATAGAGAACGTTGACTGCCCTATGCACTGAGAAGTGGTATGCATCCTACACCAACTCCACCTTCGTGGCACACCATGGGTGCCATGAACGTCCAGCTATTCATCTCAGCGTCGTACATTTCCATAGAGTTCAAATTGTATTGTCCATCATAACCACCAATGGCATACAAGCGGCCACAGTTTGACACAAGGGACACTCGACTTCGACGAGTGTTCATGGGAACAAGAGGATACCACTGGTCTGAAGAAGAGTTGTAAACCTCCACAATACTCAGGAAACCTGAGCCGTCATAACCGCCACAGACATACATCTGGCTGCCCAGGGTAGCCGCCCCATGGCGACAGCGTTTGTTGAGCATACTTGGTGCAGGGTACCAGGTAGTGGTGTGATGATTGTAACATTCAACCTGTTTTGCATATATGTAAAAAAAAGATTTAAAACAGGAGTTAGAAAAAGAAATTTAATTCAGCTTGCTCGTTCAGATTAACCTAGAAATCTCCCAAAACCTCAACTAATACTATACTTTTCAGCTTTTCAAAACTTTTGTTTTCATCACTGTCCAGAAGCCCTTCTCTGCAAAAGACTTCAAATGAATGAAGTTCAAGGTACAGTTTCCACATTTACCCTGGAATTAATGACAAGGTGACATTTATCACCTTTTGCCTTCTGCACCAAAAGTGGTGCTGGTTACAGGCCTTAACACGAACCAGCCAAAATCTTTTACGTGAAGATACTCTTTCCCTATTGAGTAGAAAGTTTGAGATTTTAACTTGAAAATCTTGGGGAGTACATTCAAATCACAACAGCCTATCCTTAATTTTCTAGACAGTGAAGCTCTTGAATCGGCAACTTGCTGCAGTCCCTACTATATGTAGGTGGTGCACACTACTGCTCTGATGCATTTGCAGAGGAAGAATGCATTATTGGGCCAGTTGTGTTGCAATTATGAGGGAGTACATGTATTTGATCTATTTCTATTTTCCTTGTAGCCTGGCACATTGCGCACTCTTGCACATTAGCTGTTGTCTGACCTGTTGGATGCAGTCTTTCATCGACTCTACTGTTTTTTGGATTTACCATGCATGCTCACAAGAAAATGAAATTCAAGGTTGTGTATGGTGACATACATGTCCTTTGATAGTAAATTTACTTTGAACTTTGTTTAACTGTTTTTCACCCAAAGTTTTCTCATTTGCTCCACTACACACTTCAAATACATCACTACTACCTTTCTTCCTTACTTGAGCTTGGCTGTCAAAACATACCGTGTTAAATATCTGCAATCCATCATGGCCTCCTGAAACATAGATCCTTCCTTCAAACACAGTGACTCCTGCTGCACTGCGACATGCATTCATTGGAGTTACTGTCACCCATCTGTTGGAAACCAGAGCAAAGATCAATTACATTCTGCTGATAAACCTAAATTTAGGTAACATCAGTACAATTAATGTTATCCTCTTTATTTTATAAGTATTTTCATAACCTTAAAAACTCACTTCCTAGATCACAAACAAGAGAAAATCTGCAGATGCTTGAAATCCAAGCAACACAGACAAAATGCTGGAGGAACTCCGCAGGCCAGACAGCATCTATGGAGAAGAGTACAGTTGATGTTTTGGGCCAAGACTCTTTATCAGGACTGGATAAGAAAAAGATGCAGTCAGAGTATGAAGGTGAGGGAAGGGGAAGAAGAAACACAAAGTGATAAGTGAAACCGGGGTGGTGGGTGGGGGGAGGAATGGGGTGAAGTAAAGAGCTGGGAAGTTGATTGGTGGTGTCTTTCAATAATCAACTTCCCACTCTTTACTTCACCCCTCCACCACTCCCCTCCTGGTTTCAACTATCACCTTATATTTCTTCCTCTCCTCCCCCTACCTTCTTACTCTGTCTCATCTTTTTTTCTCCAGTCTTGATGAAGGGGCTCAGCCTGAAACATCAACTGTACTCTTTTCTATAGATGCTGTCTGGTCTGCTGAGTTCCTCTAGCATTTCATCTGTGTTCCGCCTCCTAGATCAGTTTTTTGATCACTCCTTCTAATCTCTAGTTTGGGAGTCTATTCTTCCTTTACACTGTACAGGAGTGGCTTGGCTGTTAATCTTAAGAAAAACTGTGAGATTAATGTTATAAAAAATGCTGTTGGTATCAGCTAACTGATTCTTTAATCGGTGACAGCTTTGGCCCAATCGTAGCAGTCTTGCCCGAGTCAGAAGATGTGGGTTTGCCATGCTAAAGATCTGAATACAAGATCTAGCTTGATGACTACATTACTGGAGATACACTGGACTATAGGAGACTCTAGCTTCCCAGACCTTTTCTTCCCTCAGATGAGCATAAAAGATATTGTAATTGCATTTAAAAAGTATGACTCCTAAACGCTTCACCAGCACGTATCTCTGAACAAAAGAACCAAAGTGAATATTTTGCTATTTCTGTATAGTGGAGCTCGTAAGCAAATTAATTAATTTCCTACAGCAGCACAGTCACTATGTTCAAAGAATAATTTACCGGCTGTAAAATACTTGGTACTTCCTGAGTCATGAAAAACTAATAAATTACTGTATCTTTGTCTGAAGACAGTTGATAGGAGACCAAAATGATAATTTGCTCAGGTTTTGATCCTGTATTTGATATTCCATTTAATAAATGGAATAAGTGAACCTTTATTTTCCAGATTGCCACCTATCCTTCTTTTTCCTTGACTTGTAAATCTGATCATCTCAAAGTTCTCCTCATTGATGGTAAATAAAACAATCTGTTTAACCAAAAGTCCTGTGCATTCCTTTTTAATGCTACATTACAATTTTCACAAAATAATCTTATTGTCATAGTATATATCCTTAGTGATGGGTGCCAATACTATTTACATTAACAACAATTCTTGCATTTACACAGCAGCTTTCACATTTTGGATATTTCAGTGTTTTAAATCAAATAGAGTACTTGCAAAATATAGGCATTGTTACCTGTCATAATAAAGGACACTGTCGAAGCAAGTTTCCACAAAT
Source organism: Hemitrygon akajei (assembly GCF_048418815.1). Classification (NCBI taxonomy): domain Eukaryota; kingdom Metazoa; phylum Chordata; class Chondrichthyes; order Myliobatiformes; family Dasyatidae; genus Hemitrygon; species Hemitrygon akajei. The sequence continues at coordinate 108,092,801 of NC_133124.1, read as the reverse complement.
AACAAGATAATGATCAGAGTATATAGTAATGTTAGTTAAATAATAAATATTGACTATAATTATCGTACTGGATTCCAAAGTTCATAGATGAAACCCTGGTTTACTACACATTCTTGAAGTTGGTTATCCAGTTTTTGTAGTGGACCTTGAATACAACATTCCAAATTAGAGGCAGCATTCATGTATTCAAAAATACATAATTTGAACTGCATTTAGTTTGCCAACACGAACCTTAACATAAACACAAGCAGCATCCATCATCAAACCATGTTCTCTTCTTACTGTTGCTATTGGGAAGGAGGTGCAGGAACATAAGGTCCTTATATCACCAGGTTCAGGAACAGTTATTACCCATCAACTATCAGACTCCTAACCAGTGTGGATAACTTCACTCCCATCAATTTTAAACTGATTCCATAACCTGTGGACTCAATTTCAAGAACTCTACAACTCATGTTCTCAATATTATTTATTTGCTTGTTTGTTTATTTTGTATATTTGCATCTGTTTGTCTTCTTTTGAACATTGGCTGTTCGTCAGTGTGTGTGGTTTTTCTATTGATTCTATTGTATTTTTATGTTCCTTTATGAATGCCAGAAAGAAAATCAATCTCAGGATAGTATATGGCTACACATAGGCACTTTGATAATAAATTTACTTTGAACTTTGTATTTTCATAATTCCTTTATTCATCATGGGATCTCATGTATCTTCCTCAGTTAACCATTTATCTTTCATGGTTAAAAATGGACCATTAAGATATCTTACTTGTCAGTTTCTGGAGCATAACATTCCACTGAATTGAGGGAGGAGATTCCATCGTACCCACCACAGACGTAGATATGTCCATCCATTACAGCTGTCCCCATTGCACTAGAACAAAGAACAGAAATACACTGAGATACTAGTTATTTGCTCCCGAAACCCAGGGATCCAATTATACCATAGACAGAAATAACTTTTCTGAGTGTGCATGAATTAGGTCAATCTACCTACTTAGGAAAGTACAAAATGATGTGTGTGTCATTCTTTGCAAGTTTGATTTGACTCAAAGTTCTCGTCACAACTGAAGTAATGTTTCTAATCAAGCTTTTTCTTATCAGTTACTTCCTTACTCGATGCCACTTGGAAGCACTGAAGTTGGTGCAGTATAATTGTGGGAGATTGTCTCAGACATTTCACTTGCGATCACAAGACTCTGTTGTACAATGATAATGTAAGTTGCCACAGGCCTGTTACCCTTGTCCGGTGGACAGACAGTTGACATGGAAGCTGTGTAGCCTCAGCTGTAGCGAGAATTAGGCCTCAAGCCTTGGGCTGGTCTGGTACTGCAGGCCAGGTGAGAGACACTGAAGTGCTATAGCGTGGTTGAGCTCGGCTGGGCCTGACCTCTCCCATTGGTGCTGCCCTCCTGTGTTCAAGTGGTGGAATGACAGGCTGGATTGCATGCATCTGTACACTGCTGGAAGACAGTATCATCAATTGTTGGATATTGTCACTCAGGGTCTTGGACTATATGTTTTTTTTTTGAGTGAATATGCTTCTTTGCTCAATATTTTAAATTATGTTTCTTGCTATTTTTGAATGCTTGCTTACTATTTTGCACCTTGGCCCCAGAGGAATGCTGTCTCGTTCAGCTAGATCTATGTATGGTTTGAATGATATTTAAACATGATTTGATTTGATTTGATTTAATTGATTATATCCCTCTAAGCAATTACCCTACAGGCAACTTACTTTCAGGCCAAAAATTCCAGGATCCCCAATTGTTCCATATAATTCAATTACCTGACACCAGGGCAATCTGGTGGCTCTCTGCTGCACTTTCTCTACATACAAATGCCCAAGCTAAGGCTCAATTTGGCATGTACCCTCGCAAGTATTGAACTCATTTCTAGACACTGTGGGTCCCAACTTATTCTTGTTCCCCAAAGTTCAAAGTGTATGTACTGTCAAAGTACATATATGTCACCATATACAACCCTGAGATTTGTTTTCTTGCAGACAGAAGTTTTGTAAGCAGACTGCAACGTGGTCGCCATGTTTCACCGGCGCCATCTTACAGCTTTTTGGCAAGTATTCCTGCCAGACTACCTTTATAGTTATGTAACCAGAGGATGGAGAGGATGATCAACATTAAAACCAGTTTCAAGATATGGTTCAGTTTTGCTGCCTTTCAATGTCAAACAGACTGATAGAACTTATTAAGCAGAGATGGGAAGCATGCAACACTGAATCATATATAGAATGAATTCTAGTGCCCATAAAACAAAGAAAAGATAATCAAATGGGTAAGGGATTGCTGCTGTAAAAGATGGCCCCTTCTCCCATTCTCTCTGACACATGCTGTGCTCTGATCCAAGGATACCAATCTCTTTCTTGCAACTAGACTTCAATTGTTAGTATAGCATGAAATTGGAATCAACACGATGTAAGTAGTTCAATACAACACAATGTAGTCAGCCATTAATTTACACAAGCAATCCCTTGTTAAGTTATTAAAGCACCAAATTTAGTGACTTTTTCCCCCATTCTTCAATTTTTTCTCTCTTCTCCCCAAAACCTCTCACGTTCAGTAGTAGATGCTAACTGCTAACGCATTTATTAATACCTCTCATAACACTGATTTGTTGCAGTATTTTTTTGATCATCTAATCCAAATGTGCCCACTCTTGTATTTTCAAAAGGTCATCTACTTGGGATACTTCCTGCTGTGCTGGGAATTTCTACAAACCTCTGTCCTTTTCAGATCATCCCACAGCAATGAAATGGTAATCTCATCATTGCCTGGTCTGTGTCAAGTAAACGACCAAGGCAACATACAATAAGTACCTGCAAGGGCTGTGGCTGTATAATATCGCATCATGAATGGCCTGGTGAGCACAAGTCATTGCTGTGGACTGGCAGCAGGTGCTCCACACGTGATTGTCCAGATCCCACTAACTTTCTCATCACCTCCAGTTAGATGTGACGAAGCTGCTCTCCTCTTCCCTCTCTCTCTGCTTCATTGCTAAGCTCTGACCTTGCAACCCCTGATCAGGGTCATGTGAAGCCATGGGAGCAGGTGATCGATGGTTGCACGAGCACCCAATGCATATCACAAGTCCCGGTTATGTGACCACTGACGCCAGGCAGACAATCTTTGAAAAGTATTGATAATGGCTGGGGTCACCCGTCTTGTAAAGACACTGCCCAGAAGAAGGTAATGGCAAACCACTTCTGTAGAAAAATTTGCCAAGTACAATCATGGTCATGGATAAGACCATGATTACCTACGTTATACGACACTGCACATAATGATGACGATGACTGTGCAGTAGTGTCAGCAGGGTTTGAACTTTCGGCCTGGTTCCTGCCCTCCAGCGACATGGAGGGGAAGGATTCATGTCAGGCTCCAACTCAAATGAGTTGGTGTGACCTCTCAGGCAAACACAAGTGAACAGATGGCAAAATTCTGAAGGACAGCAGATTTATCATACAGTCCTGGCCAACATTAGCTTGGAGTAAACATCATTACCACACACTATCTAGTTATTATCACATCATTGTTTGTGGGAACTTGCTGTGCCCACATGGGCTGCTTTGGGATGCTGCTAGGTCCAGCATACATAGGATAGTCCACAGTGTCATGGTCATGCCCATTTGTTCCTACCTGCGCTTACTGTTCATGCTGGCCACTTTGGTCCATTTGTCCGTCTCTGGATTGTAAACTTCCACTGTGCTCAACCTCGACTGCCCATCAAACCCACCTATTGCATACAAGAGCCCGTTTACCATGGCCACACCCACACGGCTCCGGGAGGTCATCATCTCCTGACACCGCTCCCATCGATTGGCAATGGGGTCAAACACCTCTGCCACATTCAAAGAGTCACCTGCAAAGTCAAACATGCAGCAGAGAAGCTGTTAGGTAAGCAAGGAGTAGAATCTACAATACATTCCCGTTATACCAAGGCAATCTCGCATCCAGCTATCCAATTACAGTTCAACAGAATAGTTTGCTTACAACATTTAAATAATATGTACAAAAGTGCACAAAATTGCCGGCTAGCATTGTACTCTTGTGAGGGCCAACAGATGGACCACATCTTTCAATGGTCCCGCATCGGGCACACAGCCTTTCCACATTTGAAATGCTTCGTGGCAACAGCATCCAATCAGTACTTTCAGCAAATCTATCACGTGCACTTAAAAATTCTGTTTGGCCAGTTATCCTTTCCCTTCTTCCAATGCATTCCCAGAAATACAAACACACCAAGTGGGGAGTGAGTGGCTAATACATTTATATCAATGAATATAAATATCAATGCATGGACTACCTCAGCAATTCCAACCTTGCTGCCTCCATTTTTGAGCCAATTTCAATATTCTTATATTGGGGCGGCACGTTAGTGTAGTGGGTTCAATTCCTGCTGCCGCCTGTGAGGAGCTTTTACATTCTCCCCATTACTGCATGGGTTTCCTCCGGATGCTCCGGGTTCCTCCCACAGTCCAAAAGTTGGTAGGTTAATAGGTCATTGTAAATTGTCCCATGATTAGGCTGGGATTAAATCAGGAGATTGCTGGGCGGCACGGCTTGAAGGACCTATTCTGTGCTGTATCTTAATAAATAGATATAAATCATACAATCTGCATGAGATTACTAGGGTAATGTGTTCTGTAATTTGTCAGATTCAGAGATACAATTGTATGAAAAACATACACAGACACGAAGACCTTGACTGTCATCCAGAAGCAGAAAACTAGGGTGATGGCAATGGACACAAATTGTTCAAATTCCTTGAATGATATTTGCTGCGGCTGGATCTTTAATCTTTAATAATTTTTTAAATCAAATTTCAGAAAATGCAGCTTATTGCTAACTTACTACAAGCCTCCAGCCAAGAAAAAAATTGTTAACATCTCTACTGTTTGTTGATGAATAGAACACGAAAGCTGCTCAATGAGAAACGCAAAATGTCCTCCAAAGAAGCCAGAATTTTTGAACATCCTGAGTTAATACAAACCAGCAGAATTGAGACCTCCCACGGCATAGATCAAGCCAGCAATAGAAGTGCAGCATCTTGGCCGTGTTTTGAAAGATGGCAGGTGTGGTCGGCGCTCTGGCATCAGATGGTAATCCTTTGCCTCATCAACAAGGTCCCTGCAAAACAAAAGGTCAGTCTTGAACTACATAGATTTACAACAAAATGATCTATCATCCCACATAACCAAAATCTAGAACTCATCTGCCCATGTGGTCCTGGAAGTGCTAGCAAGCTACTGAAACATCCCAAAGAGTGCAATTTTTACATATAACCACTCAGGTCTTTGCCAACGTCATGTGAAGGAGCAGGGCTTAGAGGGACATGGGCTGAACACAAGAAATTGGGATTAGCTGGGTGGGCACTGGGGTCAGTATGGACACAATGGGCTGAAGGGCAAATATCGGTGCTGTATTGCTCTATAATTATGTAAGAGCACTCCCCAAGAGATTTCACTAGAAGACAATTAGAGGCTCACCCACTCTTTCCATCAACAAAACTTGCCAAGCAATGCTAGGACCACAAATAATATTTGAAGGACTGAATTCTAAGATCTCTGACTAAGCTCGTCCAACCATTCAATGTGATCATGGCTGATTACCCAGGTAGAGAGGTCAATCTATCTCACCTGTAATTATGACAATGAAGAAGAAAGGAAAGTTGTCTCTGACAAAATGTAATTTGTACGTTGTTTCTGAACCTTGCTAGAGGAATTACTACTTGACCTTACCTGCACTTGTGGCAGCACCGAACCAAGTCATCCTGTTGGACCCTATCAGTTAGGAACTGTGGTCGGCAGAGAGGGAGGCGTACTTTGGTTAGCAGCTGAGGCAGATAGTTCTCTCGATTGTCACGATTAAATCGTACCCAAGCAAGAACTGCCTCAAACACCTGCAGGACAGAAGGAATGGCAAATGGTTAAACAAAATACCAAAACTATTCTAGCCCTGCCTACTCTTCTTCATTTTCTTGGTGCTCTCAAGTCTCATGTTATCAATTCAGTTTTGCTAATAGAAGAAACATACAGGAATGTTTACATTTTTAGGATTTAAAAGAGATATTGCATACATTTCTAAATGGCCACATACGTTAATCATTTATGAAGATTAGAGAGATAAACCAACAGTAAGGAGAGTCAGGAATAATCCAAGGTATTTTATTCTTTAAAATGAAACCCTTCACCTTTCCCTAAGTTTTTCCTGCAATCAATCATCCACCCTCCTCACTTAGCTTTCTTTACGTAAACCCGCGCTCCCACCAAGTCACTCAAAAACTATAAATCCCCATACCTGTTCTTCGGATTTCACATTGAGCTCATCTCGAGCAACAAGTTCCAATACCTCCTCATAGGGTAACGCCAAGAACTCCTCAGACGTGGACACCTCCACAAAGTGCTGATGAATGAAACTGTTGGCTGAGTCATAAAGGACAGTGCACATCATCGTCTCTGCAAACTGACGCACACCCAGGCAGTTTTTAGGATGCAGCCTGAAAGATGAAGGCAACATTTGTTACTGGAAAATGATATCCAGCCTTTGGTGTTGAGAGGGATTATCATAACCTATTAGCACTAGAGTGAATTATAAATTCAAATCTAAATGATGTAATCAGTACTTCATGTCAATGTTGAAATATATTTTGGCATTCAGCAATGCTGCTGCAGGACTCAAGGGCAACCGAGGAATAGCATGTTAAAAAATGGAAGGTAATTGATTAAATATCTTGAAATTAATTCAAATGTCTGAATTTGTTTCTCCTTTGGAGTTCCTGCCAAGTGAAATGAAATGGAATTACAAACATGTGCCAGATCTAACCTGCTGAAATTCAGCACCCGCATCCTTGGAACTGGATATCCAGTGGACTCTCGATGTTGCAATACCACCAGTATATCAGCAATAAAGATTCTCTCAATAAGCTCTGGACTTTCATATTTTGAGAGATTTACTCTCCACAGTAATGAGATGGCTTCAGAATAAGGGATCACCAAGATTGAGATTAATTTACTTATCATGTGTAAATACACCCTATCCTCGTTATATGTGTCTTCAGACTATGCAGATACACAGTTACGCGAGGAACCTATTTCTACCAACATCTCCTTATATGCGTCCAAAACTCACAGTTATACGTGGAGCACTGCTTTCCCACCAATACAAGTCATGTGCGCATGCCTCACAGTCTCACTCCCGTCAGTCTTGCATTGGTTTTCGTAAGGTGAGGATCTGCGATCTTGCACTCTTAAACTTTTGTTGGTTTTACCTATGGTACAGTGATTTTGTGCTTGAAATATTTAACTATGCCTCCTAAGAGTCCGATGTCATGTCCTGGGTCATCAGCCAAACGGCAGAGAACCGCTTTAACACTTGAAAAAAATTGGAAATTATAAACAACATGGCATCAGCTGAAGGTAACACAGCTCTGGGATGCTACTGCCAGGAACAGAATCTTGCCTTTAAAGTTCTTTTGTTGCTTGACAATGACATCCTAAAACAATTGGACAGCATTCATCCTAACATAACAGTGCGTTTCCTGCCACCTAACACAACATTGCTGATTCAACCACTCGACCAAGGTGTGATCCATATTCAAGGCCTTTTTTTTTACGGCGAACTATCTCAATACTGGAGAGTTTAACATCGGTAGCTGAGCGAAGGGCGCTGAGTAGGCTACGGTCAATTATGGATAACTCTGAACATCCTCTACATAGCACCATCCAGAGACAGAGAAGCAGTTTCAGTGACAGGTTACTATCGATGCAATGCTCCTCAGACAGGATGAAGAGGTCAATACTCCCCAATGCCATTAGGCTTTACAATTCTACCGCCAGGACTTAAGAACTTTTTAAAAGCTATTATTAATGCTTTTTGAGACGATGATTTAGATGCATATCATATTTTTTTTTACTGAGTTAAGTATTGTATGTAATTAGTTTTGCTACAACAAGAGTATGGGACATTGGAAAAAAAAAGTTGAATTTCCCCATGGGGATGAATAAAGTATCTATCTATCTATCTATCTATCTATCAAGCAACAGACAATTTTGAAAATCCCGGGAGCTTATCAACGGTGAGGGAATAGTGGAAGTCAGAACAATTGGCACAAATGGCGATGGGCATGAACCCAAGTTTAGAACGGAGTCAGCATTTCAGTTGTTCCCTGCCGTCAACCATTCTTCCCTACAAGCCAATTTATGCAGAAAAACAAAATGCTGCCAAGCAAACAACCCTTACCACTTTCTTCAAACTGGTGTCATCTCCTGCTGCCGGGAGTTCTAAGAGTTCCGTGAGTCTTCCTTCCCCCCTTGCTGTGCTTGATATAATCCCGACACCACAACACCCACTCATCTCTTGGAGCAAACACACCTGCCACTGCTAGTAAGTACACCCTAGTATGTTAACTTTCTATGATTTATTATGTTGAATATTACCTTAAATTGATTAAATATACTAACGTTGCCTTGTGGTACTGCTTTTGTGTCGTATTGGTATGAAAATGTGAATAAATTACAGATAAAACATACTTAGGAAGCCTTCTGGAATGCATCCCTATTTTCTCCATTTAAATAATTATCCACATTATGCGTCGACTGCAAGAAACGTGTCCCCCGCATATAACAAGGATAGGGTGTAGAAACATTATCATGAAATGTGTTGTTTGCATCAACAATATAACCTAAGGATGTGGTGGGGACAGCCTGCAAATGTCACCACACCTTCTGGCTCCAACACAGAATGCCCAAAGTGTTCAGCAGAACAACACAGAACACAGCAAGCAACAAAACAACAGCAAGACAAAACCCTTTCCTGTCTGCCACCCACAAAGACATCCTCCAACCCTTGGCCAGGCTAGAGTTAAGTCGGGGGGTTATTCGGGGATCGCTGTGCAGTGCAGCTCCAAGGACTGGATGGGCCTATTCCACGTTACAGCTCTAAAATTTATAAAACATGACAGCCCGCCAGCAGACTTGCAAACAACATGCTCATTTAAAACAGAAATGAGAACAAATTTATTCTTTTTTGGGGGTAGTATGAATCTTTAGAATTCTCTACCAATGAGGACTGAGGAGGTGAGATTATTAATATACATTCAGGGCTGAGTTTAATTTTTAATGTACAAAGGAGAAAAACCACGGAGTGGGAAATTAGTGCAAAGACCAAGCTTAGATCTGCTAAGATCTTATTAAATGGAGAAGATGCTGAATCATAATGCCATAAAACATAGGAACAGAATTAGGCCATTCCACCAGGGCTGATTCGGGATCCCACTCAACCCCATATACTTGCCTTCTCGCCATATCCTTTGATACCCTGACTGATCAGGAAACTATCAACTTAAATATATCCACGGACTTGGCCTCCACCGCAGTCTGGCAGAGCATTCCACAGATTCACTACTCTGGCTAAAAAAAATCCTCCTTACCTCTGTTCTAAAAGGTCACCCCTCATATTTGAGGCAGTGCCCTCTAGTTCTGGATACCCCACCATTGGCAACATCTTCTCCACATCCTCCCTATCTAGTCCTTTCAACATTCAGTAGGCTTCAATGAGATCACCCCGCATTCTTCTAAATTCCGGTGAGTACAGGCCCAAAGCTGCCAAATCATCCTCATATGTCAACCCCTTCATTTCCAGAGTCATCCTCGTGCACCTCCTTTGGACTCTCTCCATTGACATCACATCCTTTCTGAGCTATGGGGCCCAAAACTATTGACAATACTCTAAGTGCAGTCTGACTAGTGTCTTATAAAGGCTCACCATTATCTCCTTGCTTTTATATTGTATTCCCTTTGAAATAAATACCAACCTTGTTTATCACAGACTCAACCTGTAAATTAACCTTCTGGGAGTCTTGCACAAGAACCCCCAAGTCCCTCTGCATATGTGATGTTTGAACCTTCTCCCCATTTAGATAATAGTCTGCACTATTGTTCCTTTTATCAAAATGCATTTCCCAACACTGCATTCCATCTGCCACTTGTTTGCCCATCCTTCCAATCTGTCCAAGTCCTGCTGCAATCGCATTGCTTCCTCAGCACTACCTACCCCTCCACCTATCTTCCTATCATCTACAAACTTTGCCACAAAGCCATCAATTCCATTGTCCAAATTATTGACAAACAATGTGAAAAGTAGCAGTCCCAGTACTGACCTCTGAGGAACACCACTAATCACTGGCAACCAACCAGAAAAGGCCCCTTTATTCCCACTCGCTGCCACCTGTCAGCCATTCCACTATCATTGTCAGTATCTTTCCTGTAATGTCATAGGATTTTATCTTGTCAAGTAGCCTCATGTGTGGCACTTTATCAAATGCCTTCTCAAAATCCAAGTAAATGGCACCCACTGCCTCTCCTTTGTCCACCCTGCTTGTTACTTCCTCGAAGAACTGTAACAGATTTCTCAAGCAAAATTTCCCTTTAAAGAAACCATGTTGACTTTGACTTATTTTATCATTAGTCTCCAAGTACCTCAAAACCTCATCCTTAATAATAGACTCCAACACTTTCCCAAACACTGGCGTTAGGCTAAGACTTATAATTTCCAAAAGACCATAAGATATAGGAACAGAAGTGGGCCATTCGGGCCATCAAGTCAGTTCCACCATTCAATCATGGGCTGATCCCATTCTTCCAGTCACCCCCATTCCTCTGACTTCTCCCATACCCTCTGATGCCCTGGCTAATCAAGAACCTATCTATCTCTGCCTTAATTGTACCCAATAACTTAGCTTCCATGGCCACTCATGGCAACAAATTCCACAAATTTACGACCCTCTGACTAATGTAACTTCTCCGCATCTCTGTTCTAAATGGATGGCCTTCAAACCTGAAATTATGGCTTCTTGTCCTAGACTCCCCTACCATGGGAAATAACTAGGCCACATCATGAGATCCCCCCTCATTCTCCTGAACTCCAGGAAATACAACCCAAGAGCCACCATATGTTCCTCATATGGTAACCCTTTCATTCCTGGAATCATTCTCATGAATCTTCTCTGAACCCTTTCCAATGTCAGTATATCCTTTCTAAAATTAGGAGCCCAAAATTGCACTCAAAGCTCCGTGTGGTCTTACAAGTGCCCTATGGAGCCTCAACATCACATCCCTACTCTTATATGCTATACCTCTAGAAATGAATGCCAACATTGTATTCCCCTTCTTCACCACTGACTCAACCTGGAGGTTAACTTTTAAGGTATCCTGCACAAGGATTCTCAATGCATTTTGACTTCTCTCCCCATCTAAATAATAGTCTGCCCATTTATTTCTTCCACCAAAGTGCATGACCATACTCTTTCCAACATTGTATTTCATTTGCCACTTCTTTGCCCATTCCTCTAAACTATCTAAGTTTCTCTGCAGCTTTTCTGTTTCCTCAACACTACCCACTTCTCCACCTATCTTAGTATCATCAGCAAATTTAGCCACAAATCCATTAATCCCATAGTCCAAATCATTGACATACTCCCTTCTTAAACTAGTCCTCTGGGACCATGCCAGAATCAAGTGATTCCTGAAAGATCATGACCAATGCATCTGTTTTCTCTTCAGCAACCTCTCTCAGGACTCTGGGATGTAGTCCATCTGGTCCAGGTGATTTATCCACCTTAAGACCTTTGAGTTTACCCAGCACTTTTCCTTTTGTAACAGCAATGGCACTCACTCCTTCTTTTTGACACTCACAGACCTCTGGCACACTACTGGTGCCTTCCACAGTTAAGATGCAAAGTAGCATTACGTTCATCTGCCATTGCTTTGTTCCCCACCACGACCTCACCAGCATCATTTTCCAGTGGTCCAATATAAACTCTCACCTCCCTTTTACTCTTTATATTACTGAAAAAACTTTCAGTATCCTGCTTTGATATTATTATCTAGTTTGCCGTCATATTTCATCTTTTCCCTTCTTTGTGATAGTTTGCAACTCAAACTACCTGCGTCTCAATATCACCAAGACCAAGGAGATGGTGGTGGACTTTAGGAGATCTAGGCCTCATATGGAGCCAGTGATCATTAATGGAGAATGTGTGGAGCAGGTTAAGACCTACAAGTATCTGGGAGTACAGTTAGACGAGAAGCTAGACTGGACTGCCAACACAGATGCCTTGTGCAGGAAGGCACAGAGTCGAATGTACTTCCTAAGAAGGTTGGCGTCATTCAATGTCTGTAGTGAGATGCTGAAGATGTTCCATAGGTCAGTTGTGGAGAGCGCCCTCTTCTTTGTGGTGGCGTGTTGGGGAGGAAGCATTAAGAAGAGGGACGCCTCACGTCTTAATAAGCTGGTAAGGAAGGCGGGCTCTGTCGTGGGCAAAGTACTGGAGAGTTTAACATCGGTAGCTGAGCGAAGGGCGCTGAGTAGGCTACGGTCAATTATGGATAACTCTGAACATCCTCTACATAGCACCATCCAGAGACAGAGAAGCAGTTTCAGCGACAGGTTACTATCAATGCAATGCTCCTCAGACAGGATGAAGAGGTCAATACTCCCCAATGCCATTAGGCTTTACAATTCTACCGCCAGGACTTAAGAACTTTTTAAAGCTATTATTAATGCTTTTTGAGATGGTGATTTAGATGCATATCATATTTTTTTTACTGAGTTAAGTATTGTATGTAATTAGTTTTGCTACAACAAGTGTATGGGACATTGGAAAAAAGTTGAATTTCCCCATGGGGATGAATAAAGTATCTATCTATCTATCTCTTTTTTAGTTGCCTTTTGTTGGATTTTAAAAGCTTCTCAAGCATCCAACTTCCCACTCACTTTTGCTATCTTATATGCCCTTTCCTCGGCTTTTATGCAGTCCTTAATTACCCTTGTCAGCCATGGTTGTCTAGCCCTGCCATCTGAGAATTCCTTCTTCTGTGGGAGTCATCTATCCAGCACCTTGTAAACTATTCCTAGGAACTTCAAATACCTCTGCTCTGCCGCCATTCTCATCAGTATCCTCCTGGACAAGCTCCTCTCTCAAGCCTCTATAATTCCCTTTATTCCGATGCAATATTGATACACGTGAGTTATATTTCTCCTTCTCAAAGTGCAGTATGAATTCAATCGTATTATGATCACAGCCTCCTAAGGGTTCCTTTACATTAAGTTCCCTCATAAGATCTGGGCTATTACATAACACCCAATCTAAAAAAACCTTTTCCCAACTAGCCTAAAGCACAAGCTGCTCTAAAAAGCCATCTTGTAGGCAATCAACAAATTCCCTCGCTTGCAATCTGACACCAACCTGATCTTCCCAATCCCCTTGCATATCGAAGATCCCATTACAATTCTGACATTACCCTTATTGCAATGTGAGCTGGAAAAGGCATGTAATTTCAACCCACATCTCAGCTACTGTTTGGAGGCCTATATATGATTCCCGTAATGGTTTCTTTACCCTTGCAGTTGCTTAACTCCACCCACAAAGATTCAACATTTTCTGACCTTATGTCACCTCTTTCTAAAGATGTAATTCCATCTTTTACCAACAGAGCCACACCACTGCCTATGCCTTCCTGCCTGTCATTTTGATACAAAGTATACCCTTTAATGTTAAGCTTCCAACTATGGCCTTCTTTCAACCACAACTCAGTGATGCCTACAATGTCATACCAGAATGCTAAGTGGATTTAAATACAATACCTTCAGTCCTGCATTCTTTGACCTTTTGAATTTTGCCTCTGTGGTACAATTTAACTCTTTGTTCTGTCTGCATTTGTACCCAATCATTGGCTTGTCCTTCCTTACATTCATGTTACACCCATCATCTACTTCTAAACCTGCTGGCTCATCCTCAGCTCTATCATACTGGTTTCCATCCCCCTGTCACATTAGTTAAAATCACTCTCAAGAGCTCTAGTAAACCCACCCATATTCACATTCATACTCCTATTCCTGATTTTTATGGAATTACGTGGCTGGGGTGGAACTCCATAGATTACATTTATCCCTGTAATAACTTGTCCAGCAGCCAAGCATAAGCAAGTCCATACACGTTCCAGCTTCAAACAACTTAATCATCAGCCAGCCATTTGAACATGAGAGGTAATGCAGCCGAACACAATTTGCCCTTCTCCAACATTCAAGCAAACTTTCAAGCAGAAATCTGAAAAATAGTAATTAAGAACCAGAATTCTGATTTAATTATTCCTCTGTCTAACCCAAGAACTGTACGTTTCTGTAAAGTCAGTTCGGACAAGCTGAGCCCAAAGCAAACTGGTGATAATGCTTATTATACATGACTGCAATTTCCTCTCCTACTCTCCACACTTACCTTTCTCTGAGGAAGGTGCAGCATGCATCTTTTACATTCTGTAGTTGCAGGAAACTGGCACCGATCAACAATGACTGCACATTCTGTTGGTCTATTGCCAGTCGACCATTGTAGGCAAAGTTAATAAGTGCTTCCAGGGCACTACAAGATAGACAAACTCACTTTAAACTTCAGTCATAATTGTATCATACAAACATCAAAAAAATTAACAATCACTCATGTCCAAGGCATTGTGTTTTCCATATATACTTTATAATCCAGAGTTTCTCTCCATCTCGCCTGAAGACATCTGTTCATGTTGAGCTAACCACTCTATTATTATCATTATTATTATTATTATTATTATTACAATAACTTACTAAGTGATCAAATCAGTTCCCGCTGCATGGGTATTTTCAGTCAATTGTTTGCAATTAACAACTAAGCAGGTAGTAGAAATTTTAAGCAGCTTCACATCAGCCAGTTTGTGTAGTCAGAACCAGGTCTCGTACAATGTCTTGATCTCCAACATAATAGAAAAGAGGAAGTTTTTTTTAAACTAAAAGGAGAAATTAATGTTCATGCCATCAGGTTGGATGCCTAGACGGAACATGAGATGTTGCTCCTCCACCCTGAGAGTGGCCTCTTCATGGCACAAGAGCTCTCCTCTTCTATTCCTCACTCTGGCCTCTCCTCACCTGTCCCAGTGCCCCTCCTTCTTCCCTTTTCCATGGTCCACTCTCCTTTCCCATCAGATTCCTTCTTCTCCAGCCCTTTACCTTTTCCACCCACCTGGCTTCACCTATCCCTTCTAGCTGGTCCTCCATCCCCTCTCCCCACCTTTTTATTCTGACAACTTCCCCCCTTCTTTCCAGTCCTGAAGCAGGGTCTTGGCTGAAACTATGATTATTTATTCACTTCCATAGATGCTGCCTGATCTGCTGGGTTCCTCCAGCATTTTTTTGTGTGTTGCTCTGGATTTCCAGCATCTGAAGAATCTCTTGTGTTCAAAATTATGGTGTCTGGTCCCCAAGGCACTTCAGCTGATTTCCCAAGAGGTCTAGTGTTGCCCCCTTCTCTGTTAGGGCATATACACACTACTATGTAAATATATGTAGAAGTAAAAGGAGGAAGTAGCCCTGATCATAGATCCTGTTATGCCAGTCAATTTAAGATAAAAGCTCTGATTTAATCTCAGCACCATTTTCCTGCACCAACCCCCTGATTCCTTTATATTTAAATTCCTACCAATCTCCACTTTGAACATACTCAGTGAGAAACCCCCACAGACAGCCCTCTTGACTGGAGAATTGCAAAGATCCATTACCCTGAAAGTGAAGCGTAACACAGAAAATGCTGAAGGAACTCAGCAGATCAGGCAGCATCTATGGAAAGGAATAAACAACTGACATTTCAGGCCGAGACCCTTCTTCCTCTCCTTATCTCTTATTTTGAAACTGTAATCTCTGGTTTTAGACATCCAGACTAGGGAAACACCAGTTCTGTGTCTATCCTACCAATTATCCAAGGTCACAAGGTTGTATTACATTCGTCAAACAGCATTGCACTGCAGCAAGTTAACGGCGAGGAACTAACAAATTTTAATGATATGAGAGTAGAGAGATAAGAAAAAGAGTCCATGACTGACCTAGGGTCCATTCCCTGCATGACGATCTCATCCTGCTTGCATTCGATCATATCGTTAGTGAACATGGCATGGAAGTAGGGAATGGATGCAGCCAGCACAATGCGATGGGCACTATACTTGTGATCACCAATCTATAAAGAAAGGCCGTTAATTCACGAGATATTAGTGAAGCAGGAAGAGCCCGAGCCCAAACCCAACCACCCCATACATTCGCCACCAACCAGACGTCCCGACAGCTTCCCCATCAAGGGGAACAACCAGCAGACTATTGAGATGCCCCTAACTCTCGCTGACAGGCCCTTACCCGCAGGGTCACGTCGCACAGTTTTCCCTGGCGCCGGATCTCCTCCATCAGGCCGTATCCGCGCACCGGCAAATCGCTGACACTGAAGAGCATCAGATCCTCGTCCGGGTCTGCCATCTTTCCTGAATCAAACGTCACGTCCGGCACAGCTCAATCCCACGTGACCGCTGCCGGCCGGCAGGTGGTTTAACTTCCGGTTTCGCCGTCTCTCCGATTTCGCTTCACCGCTCTTTGGGCATCAAGGGAACGTCATCAAATCCTCCGCTGTGGAGAAAACGAAAAGAGCAAGCTGGTGAAATTATTGATAAAGACGTGCTGCCTGCTGACAACCCAAATAGCTTCCCAAATTCCCTAGTATTATTTCTTCTGCACAACACTGCCCCACACTTCTAAGTCTGCCAAGATCAAGCCTCCATCTTTGAAAACAGGAGCAGGAATAGGCTCTACGACCATTCAAACCTGCAATCCTGATTTATCATCCAAATCCACTTCCCTGTTCCTGTGATGCCCCTTGATCTCTTTCACCCTTGAGTTTCAGCTGACTCCTTAAATATAATCTTTTGTTTTTATCTTCCTTCTGAGGATTCACTGCTCTTATTGAAGGTATTTCTCTAAACCTCAGTTTTAATCGTGTGGATAGTCAGGGGCTTTTTTCTAGTGCTGAAATGGCTAGCATGAGAGGGAATAGTTTTAAGGTGCTTGCAAGTAAGTACAGAAGAGATGTTAGGTAAGTTTTTTATACAGAGTGTGGTGAATGGGCTGCTGGTGGAGGCGGAAGCGAATAGGGTCTTTTAAGAGACTCCTACATAGGTACGTGGAGCTTAGTGTTACGTACCCCGTAACTGGGTGTCTTGCCAGCAAAGATAGAAGTGTCCGTTGGAGTCTGGTGATACTATTTTCAAAACAGTGTTTATTAGTAAAATATACAAATCAATATCAACAATGCAAATATACAGATAATACACGTTAGCAATACTAAACCTAAAAGTGTGGGTATAATAATAATCAATAATAAACAAGCTCTATCGTTGTCTAGGGGATAAGGAATTATTATGGGAAAGTATAAAGTTCAGTTCATGTAGGCTGAGGTAGTTGTTGGTTCTTTTGTTGTAACTGTTGGAGGGAGGGAGAGAGAGAGAGAGGGTGAGCAAACAGTGACAGCTACAGTCATTCAAACCTTCCTTTATTTTCTTGATCTGTCACTATGTTGTTGTGGCCTTTCAGATATGACCCCTCTTTCCTTTAGCTAGACCGTTCTTCTATGGTGGACTCGTCACCCAGGCAAGGGTGGACACACACACAAGCCCCCACCGGCCTCGCTATAAACACTGTGAGTTAAAATTGACCGATCCTTCGTTCGGTCTCCGATGCCCCACACTTTTCTCGTGGGTTCCAACACTTAAGCAGTACTCACTAGTGTGTCTCTTGGTGCATCTCTTGGTGTGTCTGAGGGGTGTCTCCCCAGACCTAACTTTTGTGGGGTCTCAGATGTCAATCAGTTTTGAATGGCTTAGCCCATCAAACCAGTCCACTCCGGCTGTCCACTGAGGTATTTTAATGAACAGAATAGTACCAAGTATACAGCCCTCTCCGGAGCCGTGAGTCTTACAGGAGTCATAATATGGTCTCTCTCCCCCGGTGTTATCTCGCCCTTGTCTGAAGCAAATGTTCCAGTCCCAGTATGTTTTGTTCCATCTTTTCCTCTCTCATTAACAGCCTGGCAAAAGTAACGGTTTGTAATTCTCCCAGGGGAGGGGGACATGGACAACTCTGTACCCTTCTGCCCATCAGAGTTGTTCATCCTTCGTAACACCCCCATCCTTCTAGGAATTTTCACCATAGGGGAAAATTAACTAGTACAGCGTTTTGCAGGATTACAGAGTTTAGCAAAAAATACAGAAGTGTTCTTAACTATAAAGCAATACAGATATACCTTCAACTTAGCATCTAGATAAACAGTCAGCGATTACATTGTTGTCACTTCCTTTAATATGTTGTATCTTAATATCTTAATAAATTCCTGTAGCATCAGACTCCAAGTTAATAACCGCCTATTTTTATTCCTTTTTGTCAGCAAAAAAAACTAAAGGGTTGTGATCTTAGCTTAAAGGTATATTACAAAATGTGAACCAATACATGTGTGATTATACTGTAGTACATTACAAAAATTTGTGCAAATACTAATCTCTATTTTACTTTTAAACTTAACAATCTTCCATGGTGTTGTCTTTATTATTTACATGCTTTGTCAAATTCCCTCAAAACCAGATCCTGTTATTCAAACGTGGCATTTGTCAACCTTTGCCCCTTTTCCATTTAACTCTCACGTGGTTAGCTTGCTCACCAGTGTGGAATAGGCCTTCGCATACTCCTTTCATAGGAGTATTCTTATCACCAATGTTTTCCAAACTTAGCCCATTCTCTGAACTTCCACACAATTCTTTATTTTTGAGCAAGTCATTAATTTTATCTTCAGGACCCTTCATTCTATTAGTTTTCAGTTTAACATCTGCAAGTGATCCCTCTTTGTCAAAACAACACTTTTGATTCTGTCCCTCCAAATCACATCCTTGAAAAACATCAGCAAGTTGTTTACCTTTACATTCCAAAACAAACTGTAATTGATTCACAGGCACCTTGTTAACAAGCCATTGTTCCTTCAGCCTGGTTACTGCTTCTAAAACCAATTCAGACTTTAAATTTTCTTTATTCAATTTAGGAACAACACCTTTCCCTTCTCCTTCAATAATATTCACAACACCACCTTTCATCTCCTCACTAACTTTTAACACACCTTCTAACACAAACAACTGAGAATTCTCACTCTCCACTGGTACCAAGGTTAACCCTCTCTTCACTGAACCAAGTCCATCTGACCCAAAAGAACTACTTTCCTTTTCAACTAAATCACATACCTCAGACTTTTCCTGAGTTTCATTACTAGGTTCAGTCTCCTGTGCATCCACATCCTGAACACACTCAAACGGGACATCTACCTCTTCCAGGCTTTCCATACCAGTCCCTTTTTCAAATTCTAAGTTCCCCTGATCCTCCCAGTTACTCTCTGGGCAACTCCCATCTGGAGTAAACTCAACCCTGCGAGTTAAAACAACTTCATCTGCTAACCCAGCAGACTCCTTCAAGGTAATGGCATCCTTTTCATCTAGGACTGCCCTTATATCATTATCGGGAACACATTTAAAATTTTCAACTTCTTCAAACTGCTCTGTCAAGCCAGACAGATCATCCATGACCAACCCTGGACCTTTTAACAGCCTTATCTGTTTCTCATCTTTACTCTGTGCCTCTATAAAGTCCCTCCTGGCTAAGGGTAGGTCTACCTCCTCTCCTTTACTCTCTTTCACCTCCCTATTCTCCGCTTTACCATCCCCTAACCCCTCTTGGTACAGGGTCGGTAAAAACGTCTCAGCCAAATCAACACTGGACTCATTTAAACTGTCCTCTTTCTCAGCTGCCTTTCTCGACATGCTGCGAGTGATCGCGCATGCGGGATAGATCTTAGAATCCAGGGGCAGGTCCTCAGCCCTCACAGGCTTGCTCGTTAATTTCACTGCTGAACACACGTCACCACCTGCTAAATCATTACCAAGAAGGACGTCCACGCCATCTCTTGGTAATTCTGACCGCACCCCTACTTTGACTGGTCTAGATACCAGGTCACATTTTAAAATGATCCCATGCAAAGGCACAGCTTCTGTCCCTTTTCCTATACCTCTTAAAACTACCTCTCCAGTCTCAGGACCAAAATCTAGCACCTTACTTAGGATCAATGACTGATCAGCCCCAGTATCTCTCCAGATTCTCACTGGAACTGGGGTCTCTCCTTCTTTCACAGGCACCGTCCCTTCTGAGATAAATTTCTCACGCCCCTCTCGTAGTCTATCTACTTTTGCTTTCCTCGTCGACTTGCTGATCGACTCAATACACCCTGTAGGGACTGCTGTTTTCCCTTTTCCTGTCTCCTTCTTCGGAGCAAAGCACTTAGATGCAATATGACCAACCTTTCCACAATTATAACAGGTCAAACCAGGAACCTTCCTGCCAGCCTGCTTTTCCTCCTCCTCACTTTTTCTACTAGCTCCGGCTTATTCTCAACCTTAGCCGGTGGACTTTCTCTACCGTCCCTACTGCCTTTCTGATAACTCTTATTCGAGGAAAACTTTGTCTTGTGGGTTAGGGCATATTCAACTGCGAACCTGGCAAATTCCGATATAGACTTATTCGGCTTCTCGTTCAGATACATCCGAATATTATCCGAAACACAACCTTTAAATTCCTCAATCAGAATTAACTCTCTGAAACAATGGAAATCCTCCTCCACCTTTTCTGCAGCACACCAGCGATCCAAGAGCACACCCTTTTCATAGGCAAACTCTGCATACGTCTGATTCCACAGTTTCTTTAAATCTCTGAACTTTTGTCTATATGCCTCAGGTACCAACTCATAGGCCCGAAGGATAGCCTGTTCTACTTCCTCATAAACCTCAGACTCCCCCTCGGACAACGCCGCATATGCCCGTTGAGCCTTCCCTTTTAATGCACTTTGTAACAACACCACCCACTGATCTCTGAGCCACTTCTGATTCACTGCCACCTTTTCAAAATGCAAGAAGTAACTATCAACATCTGTCTCCTCGAATGGAGGTACTAACCTAAACTCTCTACTAACATTAAACTTCTCTCTTGAGCCTTCCTTTTGGTCTCTTCCCTGTTGCTTTAATCTCTCCATGTCCAGCGCATGCTGCCTCTGTTTCTCCTTTTCCTTTTCCTCTGCTTTCACCCTTAATTTTTCCAACTCTAACTGAACCACCCCAACAACTGGTTTCTTTTCAGGGATAAGTTCCAATACCCCCGGTGTGAACACATCTGCGGATATATAATACTGGACTATGGCCCTCTGTATCTCCCACTTTTTCATTGACGACTTCACCTCTGGGAGATTTAAACCTTTCGCAATATTCACCAAGTCCGTCTTTTTGGCACTCTCTAGTGCCTTCAAAGTCGGGTTTTCTATAAATTCGTCTATATCCATCTTTGCTGGTTTCCCGTCTGGTTACCCACGCAACCAGAATCAAATAATGGACTTATAGCCCGATTCACTGGCCCCCCAATTTGGTAATCAAATCTCGAGACGAGGCCCCAATTTGTTACGTACCCCGTAACTGGGTGTCTTACCAGCAAAGATAGAAGTGTCCGTTGGAGTCTGGTACTATTTTCAAAACAGTGTTTATTAGTAAAATATACAAATCAATATCAGCAATGCAAATATACAGATAATACACGTTAGCAATACTAAACCTAAAAGTGTGGGTATAATAATAATCAATAATAAACAAGCTCTATCGATGTCTAGGGGATAAGGAATTATCATGGGAAAGTATAAAGTTCAGTTCAGTTCATGTAGGCTGAGGTAGTTGTTGGTTCTTTTGTTGTAACCATTGGAGGGAGGGAGAGAGAAAGAGAGAGAGGGGGGCGAGCAAACAGTGACAGCTACAGTCATTCAAACCTTCCTTTATTTTCTTGATCCGTCAATATGTTGTTGTGGCCATTCAGATATGACCCCTCTTTCCTTTAGCTAGACCGTTCTTCTATGGTGGACTCATCACCCAGGCAAGGGTGGACACACACACAAGCCCCCACTGGCCTCGCTATAAACACTGTGAGTTAAAATTGACCGATCCTTCGTTCGGTCTCCGATGCCCCACACTTTTCTCGTGGGTTCCAACACTTAAGCAGTGCTCACTAGTGTGTCTCTTGGTGCGTCTCCTGGTGTGTCTGAGGGGTGTCTCCCCAGACCTCACTTTTGTGGGGTCTCAGATGTCAATCAGTTTTGAATGGCATAGCCCATCAAACCAGCCCACTCCGGCTGTCCACTGAGGTATTTTAATGAACAGAATAGTACCAAGTAAACAGCCCTCTCCGGAGCCGTGAGTCTTACAGGAGTCATAATATGGTCTCTCTCCCCCGGTGTTATCTCGCCCTTGTCTGAAGCAAATGTTCCAGTCCCAGTATGTTTTGTTCCATCTTTTCCTCTCTCATTAACAGCCTGGCAAAAGTAACGGTTTGTAATTCTCCCAGGGGAGGGGGACATGGACAACTCTGTACCCTTCTGCCCGTCAGAGTTGTTCATCCTTCGTAACGTTTAGAAAAATAGAGGGCTATGGGTAAGCCTAGGTATTTCTAGGGTAAGGACATGTTCAGCACAGCTTTGTGGGCTGAACAGCCTGTATTGTGCTGTAGGTTTTCTATGTTTGTTTAAATTAGATTCCTCTATAGTATCTAATTCTGTACTTTTCCATCAACAGGAACATGTTGTCCCACAGATGTCTATTCAGAACAGTGGGATTTTCTCTGTCTCAATGTGGCCCCCTCCTAAACTCTAGGATGAGGCAAATATGACAGAAAAGACAAGTCAAAGATAGCATTAAAGGAAAAGAGATGGCATATAATATAGCAAAAATTAGTGGGAAGTTAAAGGATTAGGATGCTTTTATAAACCAACAGAAGACAATGAAAATGAAAGAAAAGCTGAAATATGAAGGTAAGCTGAACTAAAAATATAAAATAGGATACCCAAAGTTTTTTCAGATATATAAAGAGTAACAGAGAGGTGACAGTGGAAAATGATGCTGGAGAGGTAATAATGGGG
Source organism: Hemitrygon akajei (assembly GCF_048418815.1). NCBI lineage: Eukaryota > Metazoa > Chordata > Chondrichthyes > Myliobatiformes > Dasyatidae > Hemitrygon > Hemitrygon akajei. The sequence continues at coordinate 108,069,912 of NC_133124.1, read as the reverse complement.
GACAAAGAAATGGCAAACAAACTTAATAAGTATTTTCTGACAGTCTAGTCAGCCTTCAAGATGGAAGACTCTAGCAGTATGCCAGAAATTTGAGAATGTGGGAAGGGTGAGTGTAATTTGCTATTACAAAGGAGAAGATACTTGGGAAACTGAACGGTCTGAAGGCAGGTAAGTCACCTTGACCAGATGGACTACACACTAGGGTTCTGAAAGAGATTGTGGAGGTAGTAGTAATGAACTTTCAAGAATCACTAGATTCTGGAATGGTTCTGGAGCACTGGAAAATTGCACAAGTTACTTCACTTTTTAAGAAAGGAGGGAGGCAGAAGAAAGGAAATTATAGGCCAGTTAGCCTGACTCCAGTGGTTGGAAAGAATCCATTATTAAGGGTGAGGTTTTGGGCTACTTGGAGGCACATGGTAAAATAGGCCAAAGACAGCACGGTTCCTTAAGGGAAAAAAATTGCCTGACAAATCAGTTAAAATTCTTTGAGAAAATAACTGGTAAGATAGATAAAGGACAGTCAGTGGAGGTTGTTCACTTGGATTTTCAGAAGGCATTTGACAAGGTGCTGCATATGAGGTGGCTTAACAAGATAAGAGCTTGTGTTAATTTGCAGGTTGAGTCGGTGACAAAGAAGGCAAATGCAATGTTAGCATTCATTTTGAGAGAACTAAAATATAAGAGCAAGGATGTAACACTGAGGCTTTATAATGCATTGGTCAGACCTCACTTGGAGTATTATGATCAGTTTTGGGCCCCTTATTGAAGAAAAAATTGCTGGCATTAGGGAGGGTACAGAAGAGGTTCACAAGAAAGATTCTGGGATTGAAAGGGGTAAAGTGTGAGGAGCACTTGAATGCTCTGGGCCTGTACTTGCTGGAGCTTTGAAAGAATAAGGGGAGTCTCATTGAAATCTATTGGATATTAAAAGACCTAGACAGAGTGGACATGGAGAGGACATTTCCTATAGAGGGTGAGCTTAGGACCAGAGGGCACAGGCTCAGAATAGAAGGATATTCATTTAGATGAGTTGGAATTTCTTTAGCCAGAGGGTGGTGAATCTGTGGAATTCATTTCCAGGAATAGCTGTGGAGGCCAAGTTATTGAGTATATTTAAAGTGGAGGTTGATAGTTTCTTAATTATTCAGGGTGTCAAAGGTTACAGGGAGAAGGCAGGAGAATGGGGTTGAGAGAGTTAATAAATCAGCCAAGATGGAATGGCAGAGCAGGCTCGTGACCTAATTCTGTCTATGTCTTATGATCTGAACTCAATAGTCTGAATCTCTTGGTATGTAAGTCCTGTCATCCCAAGAATCAGTGGTTTACTTTTGCAAACAATGGTGTCTCCTTTTTTTAAATCACTGCATCTAAAGTCCTTGGGCAATCTATTTTTCTCCCTAATGTTCTTGTCCTAATTCTTTGATTTTGCAGATCACGCAAAGATGGGTGATGATTATTATAGGAAGGATGTGACTGCACTGGAAGGACTGGTCAAGTTAAAAATGCAAATGCATGTAATCTGAAATAAAAATAGAAAATGCTGAAAATAATCAGTAAGTCACATGCATCTGTGATGAGAAAGGCAGTGCTAATGGTTCCCGATCAGAATTGGGAAAAGTTAAGTTAGAATTCAAACGTATTTTAAAATGCAGAGAAGGCATAGACTGAAGAGAACATCTAGAAGATCTGTGATAGGGGAATTGCAACAGGACTGAAAGAGGATGTTCTGCAGAGTGATCACACACTCTGTTTCAGTATTGATGTTGTTTATTATTGTCACATGTACAAAGATGCTGTGAAAAGCTTGTTTATGCTGTTAAAATCATTACACAGTGCATTGAACTAAAATAATATAAACCAATACTAAAAAATTGCAATGCAGGTAAACAACAAAGTGCAAGATCATAACCTGGTAGATTGTGAGGCCAAGAGTCCATCTTATCGTACAAAGGTTGTGATGTGCTGAGCTGAGTTCATTACTCCCTGCGGTTTCCTGCGGTCATGTTCAGACCCATTCCCATACCAAGCTGTTATACATCGAGGAAGAATATTTGGTTTCTGCAGAGAGTATATTATGAGCATTGAATACAGAATCTAAACTAAGAAGTGCAAATGAATTGCTGCTTCCTTTGGGCTTCTTGGAAAGGAAACAGGGTAAAAGGCAAGCATTGCAGTTCTTGCAGGAGCATGAGGGGGTGTCACATGATTGTTGTTAGAGTGGACAAAACTGAATTGTTTTCTCTGGAGTGTCAGAGGCTGAGGGACAACCTAACAGAAGTATATAAAATTCTGAGAGCCATAGATAGACGCGTTTGCAGGGTAGAAATATAAAATGTTCGAGAGCTTAGCTTTAAGGTGAGAAGAGAAATGTTTAAAAGAGATCTATTGGGCAGATTTTTTACACAGAGAGTGATAGGAACCTGGAACACATTACCAGGGAAGCAGTGTAAGCAAGTGCAACGGTGCTGTTTAAGAGGACAAGAGGATGGAGAGAATGGAGGAATATAAAATATGAGCAGTCAGGTGGGATTAGCTGGATTGGCAACATGGGCCGAAGCCTCACCCTATGCTGTGCTGCACCGTGTTCTATGGAGTCACGGAGGAAAATGGCCCCTGAAAGCTGAGTGAAAGGAAGGACTTGCCCGGTGGCATTGTGTTACATGTGATGGAAATTATGGAGAAGGAATGTGGGGACTGGTGGATGAAAGGCGACAACAGGGAAAGGCTTGTTCTGCCTTTCTTAGGTGAGAGCAATAGGGCTGGAGAATGGAACAGATGAAGTCAATGATTGAGGGTTGAAGGAAAGCCACGGTGGAGAAAAAAAATTCATGTTGGAAGCTGTGGTGAACTACACATACCTGTCTCGACACGCCACCCCCCCCCCCCCTCCCCCCCGGCTGACTGCTCCTGTGGCTCCTTCCACTGACCATGGCTCCTCCCACGGACCCCGGTATAAAGGCAATTGGAGACACCGCCCCGGCCTCAGTCTCCAGGATGCAGTGTGGTGGTCAATTGCTACTTGTTCTTTCTTTCAGCCAATAAAAGCCTATATCTCGCCTCACGTCTCCAAGAGTTATTGATGGTGCATCAGAAGCATTGATGTGGAATGTGTTGGCATCAGAAATGATGTTTATGTAACAAAAGAAATTGGGAGAATGAAGTAGAGTCCTCAGAGACAGTAGGGTAGAAGGAGGTGGCATTGAGAGGGAAGCTAGGGTAAAGTAAATTGCTTCTGCTGTTAGAGGAGACTGAAGGGAGATTTAGTTGAAATATACAAAATCATGAAGGGCTTGGCTAGGAGAAATAGAAAGAAATTACAGGTGACACCGTGTAACACTGATCTTGTTCACCTTTACATGGTTTTCCCAAAAATCAAAATACGGAATAAGATTTGCCCTCGTGAAAATGAAAAAAGTAAATAAATTGACACAATTTGATTTTCAACTTGCTTTTCTCGATGTATGAGCAGATGACCCAGCTTTGCATTATGGAAAGTCGTGCTATGGTGTATATTCTGGGAATGCCATACCCCTGCAATATAGGTTCACCAAAGGGACAAAACCCAGAGATAAAGGCTTAGAGTAACTGTTAGAAGATTTAAAGGGGAAATGAGGAAAATGTTTTTGACCAGATGATACTAAGATTCCGGAGAAGCTGCAGAAGGTTTCATTGTACTTAAAGTGTATCTATGTATGTATCTGAAGAGACGAGGGATTTTGGATCTGGTGCCTGGTCATGGATTTAGGGTGTGCAGCTTTGATTTGACCAGCACAGATAAAATGGGCCAAATGGCCTCTCTAATATTGCAAACTTTCCATGATCCTGCAACTCATCATCCTACTTCCAGTTGATCCTGAGCCTTTCAGATTATGGATAGTGCCTACACTGTTCTCCAGTGACCGCAGATGCACTGGTTACAGCCTGCAGCCTAACACACATAAGTTCAGAAGTGCTCAGGCAGACCCAGGTTTGAGTGGCCAAGTGTTCACTGAGATGTCTCTGGATCCCTGTTAATGTTCAACACTGGAGATTTTCCTCGATATGTTCACAGCCATTTCTCTCAGCTCATTACTGGCTTTGTGTTGTCAGGCCTGCAATTTCCCCCCCCCCACATAAACATGTAGAGGAATAATTCTGTCCCTTTGGTGACATCTATAATGCAGGGGTGTTATGTTCCTAGAATATACATCATAGCACATCTGTTCATGAGCAAGAAAAGGGAGTTGAGAACAGCTCCTTCCCTTCTGCCATCCAATTTCTAAATTGACTTTTGAACCCATGAATGCTACCTCACTTTTTTATTATTTCAGTTTTTGCACAGTTTTTAAATTAACTATTTAATATACATATATATTTGCTGTAATTGATTTACTTATTTATTTTCTAGATTCATCATGTATTGCATTGTACTGCTGCTGCTAAGTTAACAAATTGTGTGACATATGCCGGTGATATTAAACCTGATTCTGATTCTGAAAATAAGTTTGTGTCAATTTATTTACTTTTGAGTCCTGAAGAAGGGTCTCAGCCCAAACTTCGACAGTTTATTCATTTCCGTACGTGCTGCCTAACCTGTTAGGTTCCTCCAGCATTTTGTGTGTGTTGCTGTAGAAGAATAAAGCCAGAATTACTCTGATCTCCACACCCAAACCACAGGTGGTGGGACATACACTGCAGCTTGTATTTGAGGCATGTACTTGGAAACTTCCTGCTGGAATGGTAACAGATCCTGCATGAAACATTTCTCTCCATAGATGATGCCTCTCCCACTGAGTTCCTCCTGTGTGTTGTGTGTTGCTCATGAATGTTGAGTTGTTTCATAGAACTGAAGTGCGGATGCATTCCCATGGTAATTCCTGACAAGTACTGTAGTATTTCAAGTTTTCTGATGTCCTAATCAAAACTCTGAAGGGTATTGATAATGGCTGGGATTACCCATCTTGAAAGATGCTGCCCAGAAGAAGGCAATGTCAAATGACTTCAGTAGTAAAACTTTCGAAGAGCAATCATAATAATGGATAGACCACATCATTCGACACGACTCCTGATGTTGATGGTGATGAATCAAAACTTAAATCACATGCGACACCAGGACATATCATGTGGCCGTACATTTGCTATTGACGATACTTAGTGCTTTTTATCCTTGTCTTCTTAAATCAGTTGTACATGTTTTTTTTAAATCAATTTAGGGACAGTCCCTTGACTCACTGCAACATTGAATCTTTGTGCCTAACATGAGCTTTGAAGTGAATATATCCTGAAAGGGACAGACAGTGAAAAGGTAAAACAGTATGAAATAGAATGATCGTAAAAACAATTCCTTACATTTAAATATAGCTATGCTTTTAGTTTGGATGTGTAAGACTTTATTTTTGCCATTAATTGTAATGCACAACAGGTACCAGATTCTGCCTTCATCCAATTTATAAACGCTGACTTGCCTTGCATAATATTAATCTTAATGAACCCACATGCAGGAGAAGCCTTTAGGATGAGAGTAAAGCTTTAATTTGTTGGGAGGGGCAGCAATATTTTTGTATACCTCTCAGAGGAAGTTCAGGGGAGTCTGATGTAGCTTGGCAAATTGACTTCTCCTTTGATTTGTACACTGTGTCGCTGTTTATTAGATTCAGTAACGTTTATTGATGGCCTCATCAATATGTCCAGATGCCTTTAACTTTGTTAACATTAAACCGTTTTCCTTCTGAGGGATACCCTCGAGATCTGGGATGATTTGCTTCCACTCTGGTTTTGTGGCGTGACTTCTAAGGTGGTGAAAACCAGATTTTGCCACAAAACCATACATGGTTGGCAGGGTGGGTGGTAGTTTGTGAGGTGGTATTCTCCTCTTGCTGTTTATATCATGTGCCCTTTGTGTGCTCCCAGTGCATGGGCTTGAAATTAAGACCATAAAACTTCTAAACTTACCATTGCTGTTCAGTGTTGGTGTATTAGCTTTGTGGTGGGAATAGAATGTCCTGCAGCTTCCTAAAGTTAAATATTAACCCCGAGGACACTATTGTGAGCAACTTAGGAGGGAAAAAATAATGGGGCAATAGAGTGGTAGGAGGAAGACTGTTTCATGATGGTCATGAATCTTCCAATCAGGTAACAAGGAACCTTTCTACCTCCCATGGAGTAGTTGCTGTGCAGATGGATGTGTCAGGCAACTAGAGTGGCAGGTTTTTGTAACAAATCAGTGTCATTGACTTTACGAAAATGCACTACCTGACAAGTCATTGATCAGAGTTTGTGCTTTTACTCTAGGGATCAAAAGAAACCATGGTTTCTGTAGCATCAATCCAGCAACTTTTCACCCCAGCGTTCACTGTTGATATCCAGAAGGTTAAAAGTAATGCCAGGAAAATGACTGAGCGATGTCAGACTCTGGGAGTTCAACTCAGGCCACATATGAAAACTCACAAAACTCTGTAAGTACCAGGCTGATGAAATAGCAAACTGAAAAATCTGGAAATTCAGGAAGCCGGTGGAGAAATAGTTCAGTGTCCTAGGCCTGGAGGAGAGAACACGTTATGGCGAAATCTGTTTTAGAACTGCACGTGGTTAAATTATTATTATTTTTATTCCATGGTATTCTGCAAAAGCTGAATCATTGGTACAGAAAAGATCTTAGAGCATTTTAAATATATGGGAAGAAGGTCAGTGGAAATTATTAATCAAAAAAATGTTTCTAACTTCTGTGACGTTACAACATCAACCTCAATTCTTTATCGGGAGAGACTGTGCAGGGTCTGAGCCACAGGGCATTGGGAGCGGAGTAGGGTAGGAGGTAAATGAGGGGGATTCTGAGGTAAGAGACAATGGATGGAACTCTGAGTCATGAGGCAAGAGGGAGGGGAGAAATGAGTCCAAGCCCAATCAGGAAGGGACACAGAGAGTCACAAAATCAAGGCAGAAGAAGTAGAGTTTAAAGCATAAAGAATTTGAAGGGAGAATGGAGGAAGAACACAAAGGGAATCAGGGTTGACAGGTATTGGAAGTAAAGGCTGATTTATACTTGTGCGTCGCATCAACATGTAGGTACCGCGTACCCTATGCGGTACCTATGCCGTACCCTATGCCATAGGGTGACATGCACCTCCCCAGAAAAGTAAAGGCTGATTTATACTTGTGCGTATGGGCTACGCCGCAGCCTATGCCGTAGCCCTGACTTTCACTTCTGCATCGCTCTACGCCGTAGCGAGTATGCGTTGGTGTGTGCCAAATCACTAGTTGGCAGGGGGTTTCAATGCCACTAGTTGGCAGTGGGGTTTCTATGAGTTACTTTTCTGGGGAGGTGCACGTCACCCTAAGGCATAGGGTACAGCATAGGTGTGACACACAAGTATAAATCAGCCTTAACTCACGCGTTGCAGCAACGCAGAACACAACAAGTGTGACTGGTCCGCTTGGTAGCATCGCATTTCCTCCTACGCATTTCTGGTTGCTTCTTCTCTGCCATGTCTGTAGGCTGTGCGTACACTGATGCGAAATAGATGAACCAAATCGTCAAATCTACCTGCGGACATGCGAAAATGTTTGAAATGCATTTCCTCATCCATGTCTCTCACAAAGAAACTCAACACAGTGGCAGAGAAACCCCACCGCCAACTTGCGTTTTGTCGCACACCAACGCATGCTTGCTACACTGAAGAGCGATGTAGAGGTGAAAATCAGGGCTACGGTGTAGCCCGTACGCACAAGTATAAGTCAGCCTTAACCTGTGGAACTTCAGGAATGAATTACAGGTGATTAGGCACCTGTGAAAATGTTGGTGCAATTAGAACCTTGATTGGGACAATGCAGTTTCAGATATAGTGGCATTATATCATTAATATTAAGGTGTCCAATCACTTTTGCCAAGACAATTGAGGAGAAGGATTTTTGGGATAGTTTACTCCAAACCTTGTAACACTGAGAATCAGCAGATTGAAGGATACTTGTTAGCGTGTGGGGTGGGGGAGGGGGGCAGAAGAAGCACAGAAACTAACGCAGTTAAGAAATTATCAGGCGGAGAATGAGAATGGTTAACCAAAGAGGAATCTGTAAGAGGTTGACATTGTCAGCAGTTTCCAAAATAAACATACTGATAAAGTAAATAGATAATCAAGACTGTGATCTCAGATCTGCATTCCCTGTTTAATGTGGTAACACTGCATGCCCTTGCTTATCAAATATCTATTTATCTCCGATTGGGAAACGTTGAATATGTAAACCATGACTCTGAGGGTGTGGGTTTTTCAGCCAGGGCTCACTCCAAAGTCCCAAGAAACCCGATAACTTTTGTATACAGTATTGGAGACTCAGGAGACTGCGTTTGCTAAAATCTGAAGCAATACACAAACGACAGGAGGAATTCAGTAGGTCTTGCAGCATCTATGGATGGAAAAGGGTAGTTGAAATTTCTACCCATCCTCTGGACTAGAAAGAAAGAGGGAAAACAACCAGTATGAAAAGGTGGTGGAAAGAGGTGAAGCAAGAACTGGCAGTTGATAGGTAGATGCAGGTGCAGGGAATTACTATAAAACCATAAGACATGGGAATAGAATTAGGCCATTCGATCTGCCTGACATTCTATCATTTACTTTACCTCTCAGACAAAATTATTCTACCTTCTACCTTTGACACCTTTACAAATCAAGAACCTATCAGCCTCCACTTTAAATATACCCAATGACTCCACAGCCGTCTATGGCACTGAATTCCACAGATTTACTACCCTATGGCTAAAGAAATTCCTTCTCATCTCTGTTGTAAAGAGAAGTCCCTGTATTCTGAGGCTGTGCCCTCTGGTCCTAGACTTTCTCAATACTGAAAACATCCTTTCCACATCTCTCTATTGAGACTTTTCAATGTTTGGTAGGTTTCAATGAGATTTTCCCTCCTCGTTCTTCTAAATTCCAGTAAGTACAGGCCCACAGCCATCATATTCTCCCATACATTACCATTGCTGGAATCATTCTAATGAATCTCCTCTGGACCCTCTCCAAAGCCAGCATGTTTTTCTTAGATAATGGGCCCAAAACTGTTCATAATACTCCAAATGAAGTCTGAACAATGCCTTATAAAACTTTAGCCTTACTTTTATATTCCAGTCCTCTCAAAATGAAATCACAAACAAGAGAAAATCTGCAGATGCTGGAAATCCAGGCAACACCCACAGACTACTGAAGGAACTCATCAGGCCAGGAAGCATCGATGGAAAAGAGTACAGTTGACATTGTCTGCCAAGATCCTTCAACAGGACTCCTTTTCAGCTTCCCAAGCACCTTCTCCTTACAATACCAATTATACTCATTTCTGCTCTCTAACATGCTCAAATTTCTGGAATACTTCTGTTGTCTTTATTTTTAGTTCCTCCAACATTTCTTTTTCCCCAATTATTGCCTCTCCAGCATCATTTTCCAGCAGTCCAGTATCCACACTTGTCTCTCTATTACACTTCATATGTACATCTGAGAAAAAAACCTGTTATCTCTGTTTATATTATTGGCTAACTTACCTTCATATTTCATCTTTTTCTCTCTCAATTACTTTTAGCTGCCTTCTATAGATTTTCAAAAGTTTCCCCATCCTCTAGCTTTCCACTAATTTTTGCCTTATTGTGTGCCCTCTCTTTTGCTTTTTTGCTGTCTTTGACTTCCCTTGTCAGCCTCCTCCCTTTAAAACATTTCTTCATCTTTGGGATATATCCATCCTGCATCTTCCGAATTGCTCTCAGAAATTCCAGCTTTTGCAGCTTTACTATCATCTCTGCTAGTGTCTCCTTCCAATTAACTTTGGCCATCTCCTCTCTCTCATGTCCCTGTAGTATCCTGTAATACTGATATAGGGTACAAGGTGAATTCTATCATATTACGATCACTGTCTCCTAAGGGTTCTTTTACCTTAAGCTCCCTGTTCAAATCTGGTTCATTACACAACACCCAATCCAGAATTGCCATTTCCCTAGTGGGCTTGAACACAAGCTGCTCGAAAAAGCAATCCCCTAGGGATTCTACAAATTCTCTCTCTTGGGATCCAACACCAACTTGATGTTCCCAATCTACCTGCATATTGAAATCCACTGTGACCATTGTAACATTGCCCTTTTTACCTTTTCTATCTCCATTGTAATTTATACCCTATATTTTAGCTACTCTTTGGAGGTTTGTATATATGGAGGTTTGTATTGCCTTTGGAGGCAGTATTATTGTAGACCCATCACACCCTGGACATCACCTGTTCCAACTCCTTCCTTCTGGTAGGCGCTTTAGATCACTGTATGCCAGGACAAATAGGTACAAGAACAGTTTCTTTCTGTATGCCATCAGTCTTATGAACACTTGAATTATAGTCTATTATAAATCAAGTCCACCTGTACATTCAATGAGGTGGACCTCATTGTATATAGTTTATGATTATTTGCACTATTGTTTTTGTTTGCTTGTAATTCTGTACAGAGAGAGCTCAGGGAAACTAGCATCAAATTCCCTGTATGTGTGTGTCCTCATACTTGGCAATAATAAAGGATTCTGATTCTGATTCTGACTCCCGTAAGAGTCTTTTACCTTTGCCGTTTCTTATCTCTACTCAGAAGGATTTTACATCTTCTTATATATATATCACTTCTTTCTAAGGTTTTGATTTTACTAACAAAGCCACCCAACACCATCTAACCATCAGTCTGTCCTTTCGATAATGATGTGCATCCTTGGATGTTAAGCTCCCAGCTGTGATCTTCTTTCAGTCACAATGAGGTGATGTCTGCAGTGTCATATATGCCAATTTCTAAATGCGCTACAAGTCCATCATATTACATATTACATATACATATACCCTGTGCATTTAGATTTTACACCTTCAGTCCTGTAATTCATCATCCTTTTCAATTTTGTCTTCATGTAACCTGAGGTTAAATACTTATCTCTTTTTAAATGTTTTGTCTTTTTTTTTTACCTTGGGCACTCTCTTTCCCTTTTGCAAGTTGTTGACAATGCCCCCATTCACAGCCCTAGTTATGTTATTTGCCAGGATCTTGGTCCCAGCATGCTTTGGGTAGAGCCAATCCCGTCAGAACAGCTCCCCCCTTCCCCAGTACTGCAATGTCCCACAAGTTCAAACCCACTTCCCCCACACCAATCTTTGAGCCACACATTTAGCTCTCTGATCCTGCTAACTCTGTGCCAATTTGCAAGGAATTAGGGTGATGTGGCCAGTTAGTTCAGGTGGAAAGGGAAGAGAAAAAAAAGGGAAAAGGGATGGGGGGGGGGGAGGTGGTTAGTTTGAGAATTCGTTGTTCATGCTGCCAATTTGGAGACTGCCCAGGCAATACATGAGATGTTATTCCTCTAATCTGCAATTTCCTTTGACCTGGGAATGGTAGTGGGGGAGGGGTGGCTTAGTAGATCAGGCAGTGTCCAAGGGGAAAGACCTGGTAGTGGTAGTGGGGGAGGCTTAGCAGATCATGCTGTCATGGATGGGGAAACAAAGTTGATATTTAAGGTCAAACACATCTTGTCAGAACTATGAAAGGCAGAAAACAAGTAAGTTGAAAATTGCAGAAGGAACGGGGGAAGGGCATGTATCTGAGGCCAGCGTTACTATGGTGATAAATCGCTGACGAAGCCAACTGGTTTGTAAGTTAATGAGAGTATTTAGACGGAGAGCACAACCCAAAGCTGTTGCATGCAGTGTTAAAGGAAGTGTCCAATTGATTATGCAGCGCTAATAGAGAGAAAAAACCTGACTCAGTATTACATTCCAACCATTGACTCCATGTATTTGGAAAGCACTGGGTTCAAATCTCATGGGAATCTGTCCCACTTCCATATGGCTTGGGGTGGAGATGGCTCAGGCTTCAGCGTGACCATGCCATGTGGATTTTCATCCCACTCAGATGAAAGTGCCTGCACCAAGTGAAAAATAAGCTACAGTAAATAGTTCGAGCTGTTGTTAAAATTTGTTCCAGATATTATGAAGCAATTCTTGACAGACCTAGGTGGATGTTTTGAGTTCATTAATGTCATGGATGGAACAATATTTTAAAATTATTTCTATATGGGTTTGTAGAGGACATCAGATAATGTTTCACACAAAAAGTTATCAGAATATTGAGGCTTGCACGCTTGTAGGTAACCATGTGACAAACTGTTTGATATGTACGAGAGCGGGAAGGTGCTCTGATTAGTTTCAAGCATCCACATAAAGCTTGTGGCTTCTGCTTTTCTAATTTCAGGGAGTGTGCAGATATAATGACTGGAGGCTCTCAACGCTGCATTGTTGTTTCTACGTTGACTGAAGCCCGTTTCTATGCTGACAATGGCTATGATGATATCCTGTATGCCTATCCATTGCCTCTTGACAAGGTGGAAGCCTGTGCAGAGCTAGCAGAAAGACTGGAGATGTTCCACGTGCTGGTTGACAGTGAGGCGGCAGTGCTAGAGCTCAAGAGGAGACGTCTGCGAGACAAGAAGTCGTGGCTGGTCTGGTTAAAGTTGGACTGCAACAATGGAAGAGGTGAAGTGGCTTGGTGTGATGTATGGACTAGGAAAGGAGAGGAAAGATGAAAGGTCTATTCATCATCAAACCATTCAATGCAGGAGACATAGCAGGGATCCACCATGTGGCGATGACTGTAAAATCTTATGATGGGTGAAGGATTAAATGTTGTCCAGGGTACAGTGGAGAATACTTGGGAGAGTCCAGGGTACTAAGGGTAATGGGCCATTCTGGGAAAGTTAGAGTATTGTGATACTCAGTCTTAGATCAGTGGGGTTATCTTAATCGTGACGTCAGAAGAAATGTATTGAAACCCTGTATTTGAGGTTCACTACATTGACTTGTTTTTATTCTAATTGTGTCCTTCCTTATTTACATTGTTAATGTCAGAAACGAGCCACGCTCCCGAATAATGGCTTCAAGACAAATTCAAGGAAACAAAGTTTATTAACAGTTCTGCAGAGCTGGGCCCCTTCAGAGAAGGGAACCCTGAACCTTACAGGGCAGCAGGTTTTATCCTTCTTCCTTACCACCCCTCCTCCCTGACTCGGGAGGTACATAGTCTTATCCCATTCCATATTTGGAGTTGTTTTTTACACGTTTCTGTAAAACAATGGTCCATATTTCAGGACTTCAATGATTCCACAAACAGTTAATTTTGTCAGGGCTTCTGCATTCATAATTAGATCACACTTGTTTACAGACTTTAACCCAGACATAATTAAATCACAGTTGTCCCTAGACATAATTAAATCACATTTGTCCTTTGACTTTAACCCGGACCTGTCAGAAACGCACATCTTAATTTTGAATCTTACAGTTAATTTGTGTTTTTCTTGTGAGTGTTGTCTTTCTGTGTACCTGTGATGCTGCTGCAGGTAAGTTTTTCTTTGGACTTGTGCATATGACAATAAATTCGACGACTGATGTATTGACTTATATTTGTAATTCAGCTTTATACTTCAATGCGGCTCCGGGAAAAATCTCATAAGTCAATAGAGGCATTAAAGTCAGATCCTGTCATTCCACTTGGATGGATATAAAGTTCTATTACCATGTAATATCCTTCGTCTTCACATGTTATCTTTTGCTTTCCAGCTATCTCAAACCTGAACTTTTGCTTTCTATTCACTCTTCCCCATTTATTTACTCTAAAACATATTATTTCTGTACTTTCCGAGTTCTAATCTAAGTACATCAATTTGAAATATTAACAATTCTCTCTCCATAGATGCTGAGTGTTTCCACAATTTTCCCTTTTTGCTTTAGATTGCCAATTTCTGACCTATTTTGAGACTGTAAGATCCCGTGGCATGACTGACAGAAGAGGAAGGAAGTTGCATTAATCAATTTTCCCTCAACCAGCATTTCTACAACAAATATCCCACCGATATCATGTTACTATTTGTGGGACATAATACTGGCTGACATTTCCTTACATTCCCACAATGTTTATATTTCAAATGGTTATGAAAAACTGAGATTTTCTGTATATACTCTGTACATGCAAGTTCTTTATTTTGTTAAAACATTGTGCTTTGATGGGACAGTTAGTTACTAGATGAATTCATTTTGATAGGAACACTATGGTGTATATAAACCTAAGGCGGCATGGTAGTAACTCTTTACAGTGCCAGTGGCTGGGGTTCAATTCATGCCACTGTCTATAGGGAATTTATACATTCTCTCTATATATATATATATATATATAATGGACAGGAGGAGGAGTATAGGAAACTGATACAGGACTTTGTGATATGGTGCAACTCAAACTACCTGCGTCTCAATGTCACCAAGACCAAGGAGATGGTGGTGGACTTTAGGAGATCTAGGCCTCATATGGAGCCAGTGATCATTAATGGAGAATGTGTGGAGCAGGTTAAGACCTACAAGTATCTGGGAGTACAGTTAGACGAGAAGCTAGACTGGACTGCCAACACAGATGCCTTGTGCAGGAAGGCACAGAGTCGACTGTACTTCCTTAGAAGGTTGGCGTCATTCAATGTCTGCAGTGAGATGCTGAAGATGTTCTATAGGTCAGTTGTTGAGAGCGCCCTCTTCTTTGTGGTGGCGTGTTGGGGAGGAAGCATTAAGAAGAAGGACGCCTCACGTCTTAATAAGCTGATAAGGAAGGCGGGCTCTGTCGTGGGCAAAGTACTGGAGAGTTTAACATCGGTAGCTGAGCGAAGGGCGCTGAGTAGGCTACGGTCAATTATGGAAAACCCTGAACATCCTCTACATAGCACCATCCAGAGACAGAGAAGCAGTTTCAGCGACAGGTTACTGTCGATGCAATGCTCCTCAGACAGGATGAAGAGGTCAATACTCCCCAATGCCATTAGGCTTTACAATTCAACTGCCAGGACTTAAGAACTTTTTTTAAAGCTATTATTAATGCTTTTTGAGTTAGTGATTTAGATGCATATCATATTATTACTGAGTTAAGTATTGTATGTAATGAGTTTTTGCTACAACAAGTGTATGGGACATTGGAAAAAATGTTGAATTTCCCCATGGGGATGAATAAAGTATCTATCTATCTATCTATCTATCTATCTCTCCCTGACTGTGTGAGTCTCTGTCAGATGCTTTAGTTTCCTCCCCCATCGGTTAGTAAGTAGATTGTTTGTTCTCCCCATGACCATGTAGGTTTCTTTCAAGTGCTCTAATCTTCTCCCATATTTCCAACTGTACATGTTAAGTTGTAGGCATGCTATGTTGGCGTTAAAAGCATGCCGACACCATGGCTGCCCCCAGCACATCCTCGGACTGTGTTGGTTGTTGATGCAAAATGATGCATTTCACTGAGTTTTGATGTTTCAATATACATGTGACAAGTAAAAGTAATCTTTAATCTTTATGAACAATGAGCAGAAGTAGGCTAAGTTTGGTCCAGTACATGCGTACATCAGAAATGGGAGCAGGCATAGGTCATTTGGACCTTTGAACCCGCTGCACTTTTCTTCAGGATCATTGCAGATGGACACCATTTTCCCTGCACTACCCTTTGAAGTTGTGACCCCTGTCTTTGATTCCTTTTTCAGGGAAGCACCTTCCCTGCATCCGCTTAATGAATCGTGGAAGCATTTTGAAAGTTTCTATGAGATATCTCATTCCTCAAAACACAAGGGAATACTGTTTCAGTCTGCTCAATCGTTCCTCATATGGCAAAACTTTATTGCATTTCACTATGCCAAATACATCCTTTTTAAAGTAAGGAGACCAAAAACATAGATGATACCCACAGTGGGGTCTCACTGGAGCCCTATATAATTGCATGTAGACACCCTTCATCCTTGTACTCAAATCCTCTCATAACTAAGACCAACTTGTGATTTATCTTCCTAACTATTTGATGCACCTGCATGTTACCCTTCAGTGAATTATACACACCAAAGTCCTTTAGGACAGAATTTACTAACTGAACAAAGTTTACTCTTTTTTTTCAAGCTCTCACTTAATTTGTCTGTATTCACTCTTTACAGCCTTTCCCTTTTCATCATTCCACTTCCTTTTGGTAAAATTACATTTGGTCCCCTTAGCCAAATTTTGACAAAGAAAGTGAACAGCTGGTCACTTCGGTATCCCACTAGTCATAATCTGCAACCTGGAAAAAGATCTGTTTATTCCCAATCTTTGCTTTCTATCCATCAACAAATTCTGAATCCAGGCTAGTGTATGCCATGTGATCCAATCTTGCCCGCCCATCTGTGTGAAACCTTACCAAAACCCTAATGTAAAAACAAATACCGTACTCCCTATCAACTGGATATGGAGTATTTTCTATTCCCCTTGCTGTATTCCACTGCTCTCAAAGAACTCCAAATCGAATTGGCAAACTTAATTTTACTTTTATAGTTCCATGCCAACTGTGTTCAGTCCTTTTGTAGGTATTCTGTTACAATATTCTTTATAGATTTCCTTACTCTGACGTTAAGCTAACAGGTTTGTGGATCTCACTTTTCTCATTTTCTGCCTTTTTAAATAGTGGAGTCACATTTTGCTCTCTTCCAATTCAGAATCTGTGGAATTTCAGGTAACCAGTCTGTTCACTATTCAATAGCCACTTTTCCCGAAAGTGGGTGTCAAGGTAGCGGAGGGTTGATCGCAACACTATTGCAGCACAGGGCATTGTAGTTTGGAGTTCAATCTCCCCCTCCCCTCTCAGGGGTCTCTGTACTTTCTCCTGGTGGAATGTGTGGCTTGACTCCAGGCTGCCTGGTTTCCTCCCAGTCTAAAGATGCAGTGGGTAGGTTAATTGGTCAGTTTAAATCGACCCGTGATTACGTTAAGGTTAAATCGATGTTGTTGTGGGTTGCTGGGCTGGAGGGGTCTATTCCACCCTACGTCTCTTAAGTAAATAAAAATACAATCTGGATTGTATAACATCAAGTCCTTGGAATTTGTCACCTTTCAGTCTTACCAGTCCCTAGTATGTCTTTTTAAAATCAATATTAAGTCCCTCATGCTTGTTAGATCCCTGGTTCTCTGGCAGGTTTTGTTTTGTGAAGGCAGCCACAGAAGTATGGGTTTAATTTCTCTGCCACTTGTTTCTTCCTCATTACAAATTCTTCTGCCGCTGTCTGGCAGGGACTGACATTTCTCTTCACTTGGCTTTTGTCTGAAATCCTGTGTAGAAGCTCTTACAGTCCTTTTTCCTGTTTCCTGCCAGTTTGCTGTCACTGTATCTTTCCATTTGTTACCAATTCTGTGGTCGTCCTTTGCAAAGTTCTAAAACCCTTGCTGTCCTCAGGCTTGTGTGCTGCTGCTTCTGCCCTCTGCAGTCTATCAAATGAATCTCCTTGGCTAAAGAGTTCCACGATTATGATCCAGTGCTGATGACAGAATGGGTAATACATTTCTGAGATTGGATGTGGTTCCTGTCTTACGATCAATGGCATTCCGTTGCATCTGCTTTCCTTATTCCTTATCCTTTTGTAGGTGGAAGCTGCGGATCAGGGAGACCCGGACAAGGAAATCTTAAGACTTTGCTTCAATATATCATGCACGTGAACACACTGCAGCCAGACAGCTGGTGCTGAGGGGAATGAGTTTTTGGTGCTGGATAGGGTGGTATTCGGGTGTGTTGCTTTATCCTAAACGATGTTGAGGTCCTTGAATCATTGGAGCAGCACTTTTTTAACTAGTTTGCAAGTATTCCATGACTTTTATGACTTGTGCTTTGTAGATGGTACAAAACCTTTGGGGAGTTGGGAGAATAATCATTCACTCAAAGATACTCTAGCTCCTGGCCTGCTATCGTCACCACGAGTTTTTCTGGGGTGGTCCAGTTACCTTTCTGATTGCAGTGATCTAGGATGCTGATGCCATTGATTATCAGCTGGAGCTGAATAACAATTTCTAGCTGGAAATTGTCGCCGTTGTACACTTGTAGCATTTCTTGCCGTTTCTGAGCCAAGTCTGTATGATGCTTCGGCTTTCCGTCATGCAGAAATTAATTCTGAGTTCATATTCAGATTCAACACATTACTTTTAATTAGGTAAGCACAGCAGTCAACTTGTCTAGCAAAATTCCACAGAGCGCAGTAAGAAAGATGAAGAAGTTTATTTGTTTCCGGTAATGTAGGTCAAAGGAGAAGTATTAGTTAGACAACAGTTTTTTTTTCAATTATTCTATTAAACTCACTTTCTTAGTCTGAGGGCATGATACTCACTTAGTGGCCACTATTAGGTACACCTGTAAACCTGCTCGTTAATGCAAATATCTAATCAGCCAATCATGTGGCAGCAACTCAATGCTTAAAAGCACGCAGATGTGGTCAAGAAGTTCAGTTGTTCAGACCAAACATCAGAACGGGGAAGAAATGTGATCTAAATGAATGATTGTCAGATGGGGTGGTTTGAGTATTTCAGAATCTGCTGATCTCCTGGGATTTTTACGCACAACAGTCTCTTGAGTTTACAGAGAATGGTGTAAAAAAACAACAAAAAAAAAGCATCCAGTGAGCAGCAATTCTGTAGGTGAAAATGCCTTGTTAATGAGATAGGCCAGACTGGCTCAAGCTGAAAAAGTAACTCAAATAACCACAACAGTGGTGTGCAGAAGAGCATCTCTGAATGCACAACACATCGAACCTTGAAGTGGATGGGCTACAGCAGCAGAAGACCATGAACATAGACTCAGTGGTCACTTTATTAGGTATAGGAGGTACTTAATAAAGCAACCACTTGGTGTATTTGGTACAAACATCTCCGCAGAATAATGATGTGGCTATCTGAATATCCAGGGTTGTTTTCAACCTGACCAGGAGCTGCAGGGTTCTCAATGTCTCTTGGCATTGATAAGATTTCTGCTCCAGACCGAGAAGATTTATGAATTTTATACAAATTGCTACCATCAAATTTTACTTCAGATTTGCAGTGGTTGCATTTAAAAAAAATGTAATTGTCTTTCTATTGAACTTTGTTTGTAACTTGCAGATTTTTCAATGAAAAGGGAGATTGAGAGCTGCTTTAGCTGTACTTTTCATTGGCGTGACGAAGATGAGGAAGGTCAGAAGGTGGCAAATCTTTGGCATGGCAGCCAGGGTTCAAGGCAGGAAATCGATGGGATATGGTAATAAGGTTGTCTATAGCTTCAGCAACACTTAAAAAGTTCCCAAACCATCCAGGGCGAGCGAGGTAGAATATTTCAATGACCTTTATCTTTCACTATATTATTCATTCACTTCAGCACTGATACATTGTGCCGATGGTGCATGTGTGCTTAGCTGAACTCCCTGCTTCTGTCTGGATCGTTACCATGTCTGCGAGGGAGTGAAAGAGATCCTGTGCAGTGAATATAGCAAGTTAGGAGAGAACCTAAACAGCAGGACTTGCAGGGCAGCAATTTCTGTGTTATTCCCTGTGCCACGTCCTGGTGAGTGAGGCAAAGGAAAGATAGCTCAGATGAACGCGTGAGTGAGGAGCTGGTGGAGAGGGCAGGTATCTGAGTTCTTGGATCACTGGGATCTCTTCTGAAGAAGAGGTGACCTATTTATATTTTATTTATTTAGCAATACACCATGCCGTCCCAGCAACCCTGATTAACCCTAACCTAATCTCAGGACAATTTACGACCTATTAGTCCACCTACTATGTCTTTGGACTGTGAGAGGAAATTGAAGCTGCCTCGAGCTGTAATGGCGTCATGCTAGCCGCTACACTACTGTGGCAACGTGTACGAAAGGGATGGGCTGCACCCGAACTGGAGGTGGACAGATATCCTGTTTGGAAAATTTGCTAGGGCTAGTCAGGAGCTTTGAAATCAGAGTTGTGGAGGGTGGGGGGCCCTGTGCAATAGAGTGGCTGATGAGGGCCAAATTTAGTCATCTGCACAAACAGAATCACAATAAAGGGAGAGTAAAGACCCTTTGTTTGAACTGCATTTATTACAATGCAGGAGGCTTGACAGTCAAGAATTTTGAACTCGGCATGGACAGCTCCGAGGGCAGGAATATCAGAGCTATAATGGAAACGTGGCTGAGGAAGGGCAAGACAGCCAGCTCAATGTTCCAGGGTACAGGTGCAACGTCCACGATAAAGGTGCAGGTAAGAAAAGGAGAGTTGACTTCTTAATGAAAGAAGACATAACAAACAGCCCTTAGGAAAGATATTCATGGGGGAATCATATATGTAGAAGTTAGAAACATGAGATAATTGTATTATAGCCCTCCCACCCCAGTATTCATTGAGAATTGGAGGGGCAGATGTGAAGAGAGTGCAGCTGGTTAGGAAGTTAAATTACAGCAGGTATTCACAACCATGGACCCCTACCATTAACCGAGGGGTCCATGAACCCTAGATTGGGAACCCCTGCATTACAGTTATATAAGACATTGGTGAGGCTGCACTTGGAATTTTATGTGCAGCTTAGGTTGTCTTGTTATAGGAAAGACATTAGCACAGTAGAAAGAGTGCAGAAAAGATTAACCAGGATGTTACCTGGATTACAAGGAGAGGTTGTGTAGAGCAGGAGTGTATTCCCTGGAAAGTAGGGTAAGAGGGGTGACATGATATATAAGATCATGAGGGGTGTAGACAGGGTAGATGTATTTAACCTTCTCATGGGAAATGGGTGCTAAAAGCAAGAGGACACAGCTGAAAATTGAGAAGCGAGAGATTCAAAGGGACATTAGGGCAGCTTCTTCAGGTAAAGGGTGATGGTTATTTGGAGAGAGCTGCCTGAAAAAGCAATATTTAAAAGTCATTTAGATAAGTACATGGATAGGAGATGTTTCGAGGTCTATGGGCCAAATGCAGACAGATGGGACCAGCTTGTAGGGCAATCCAGTCAGCTTGGATGAGTTGAGCAGAAAGGCACGTTTACATGCTGTAAGGCTCCGTGACTCTATGACTCTTTAGCAAGATTGAAAATGGCCATCTGTGACAGCTGCTGTTGTATTTCTCTTGCTGCCATGTTGAGGAAATTTCAGCCAGAAAATCATGACTTTATTGCTCATAGCTGTAAAGTGGGGGATACATCAGGAGACCATAAAGATGCTGCAATTGTGATGATCTTCAAGATGATAGACAAATCTAAAATGGGGCTTCCTTGCTGCCTGCTGTGGGGAAACCCTCCTCACCCACCTCTGGTGGCTCAAGGCACAAGCAGCCATGATCCTGACCGTGAAATAATGTCACCAGATCATTACCACCGTATGGCCACGAGGTGGCACTACAGTCTGTGGTTTGAATATGATTCGGCGTTAAATAAGGACACGGGACTTCCACACCACTGAATATGTATTATATTCAGATTTCCACCTCACGGGTTCACAGAAAGTTTGCAATACAGGAGGCCATTTCTCCCATTGTGTTTCTCTTATCACATGAGGAACTACCCAGCCTAATCCCATTTTCCGGTTTTTGACCTATAATTCTGCAACTTTTCATGTATGCATTATGTTTACTATTGTTTACTCTTTTCCATAGATGCTGCCTGGCCTACTGAGTTCCTCCAGCATTTTGAGTGTATTATTTTGATTTCCAGCATCTGCACATTTTCTCTTGTTTGTGATGTACAGTGGCATGCAAAAGTTTGGGTACACCTTGTTGAAATTTCTGTTACTGTGAATAGCTAAGCGAGCAAAAGATGACCTGTTTCCAAAAGGCATAAAGACACATTTCTTTAATATTTTAAGCAAGATTACTATTTCATTTCCATCTTTTACAGTTTCAAAATACTGTAACAGAAAAGGAAAAGGGCCCAAAGCAAAGGTTTGGGCACCCTGCAAGGTCAGTACTTAGTAACACCCCCTTTGGCAAGTATCACAGCTTGTAAACACTTTTTGTAGCCAGCTAAGAGTCTTTCAATTCTTGTTTGGAGGATTTTCACCCATTCTTCCTTGCAAAAGGCTTCTAGTTCTGTGAGATTCTTGGGCCATCTTGCATGCACTGCTCTTTTGAGGTCTATCCACAGATTTTCAATAATGTTTAGGTTGGGGGACTGTGAGGGCCATGGCAAAACCTTCAGCTTGCGCCTCTTGAGGTAGTCTATTGTGGATTTTGAGTTGTGTTTAGGATCATTAGCATGTTGTAGAAGCCATCCTCTTTTCCTCTTCAGCTTTTTTACAGATGGTGTGATGTTTGCTTCCAGAATTTGCTGGTATTTAATTGAATTCATTCTTCCCTCTACCAATGAAATGTTCCCCGTGCCACTGGCTGCAACACAAGCCCAAAGCATGATCGATCCACCCCCATGCTTAACAGCTGGAGAGGTGTTCTTTTCATGAAATTCTGCACCCTTTTTTCTCCAAACATACCTTTGCTCATTGGAAACAAGTCTGCGCCTTTATTCCTTCTACCAGAGTGCATGGCCATACACTTCCCTACACTGTATTCCATCTGCCACTTTGCCATTTTTTCAGACCAATCCAAGTCGTTCTGCGGACTCCCTGCTTCTTCAGCGCTATTTGTCCCTCCGCCTACTTTGTATCGTCTGCAAACTTGGCCACAAAGCTGTCAATCCATCATCCAGATCACTAATGCATGATGAGAAAACTTGATCCAGCACGGAGATTCGTCTCCTTACAGGCCAACACTGACCCTTGGGAACACCACTGGTTACTGGCAACCATCTAGAAAAGAGCCCTTTGTTCTCACTCTTTGCTTTCTGCCAGTCAGCCAACCTTCTATCCATGCTAGTACCTTTCCTGTAATACCATGGACTCCTATCTCATTTGCCTCATGTTTGGCAACTTGTCAAAGGCCTTCCGAAAATCCAATTAAACAACATCTACTGACACTCCTTTGTCTATCCTGCTTGTAAAGAAAACACCCCTGACTTCTGCCTATTTTATCATGTGCTTCCAAGTACCCCGAAACATCATCCTTAATAATTCTTGCTGAAATCTTAATAAACAAGCACTGAAGTCTGGCTAACTAGCCTATAATTTCCTGTCTTTTGCCTCCTTCCCTTCTTAAAAAGTAGAGTAACTTTTGTGATATTCAATGCCACTGGAACCATAGCAACAGACACAAAATGCTGGAGGAACTCGGCAGGTCAGGCAGCATCGATGGAAGTGAACAAACAGTCGATATTTTGGGTTGAGACACTTCCTTAGGACAGGAAAGGAAGGGTGAAAACACAAGAATAAAAGGGCGGGGGAGGGGAAGAAGGTGATAGGTGAAGCCAGGTGGGTGGGAAAGGTTAGAGATTAGAACGGTTAAAGATTAGAAAGGCTGGAGATGAAGGAATCTGATAGAAGAGGAAAGTGGAGAAAGGGAAGGAGGGGCACCAGGGAAATATGATAGGCAGGTGAGAAGAGTTAAGGGGCCAGAGTGGGGTATAGAAGAAGAGGGGAGGGCAAGGGGAAAATTATTTTACCAGAAGGTGAAATCGATATTCATGCCATCCGGTCAGAGGCTACTCAGACGGAAAATGAGTTGTTGAACCTCTGGAACCGTTCCTGACTCTAGAGATTCATGAAAGAGCATTACTCATGCTTTACAATGAATTTAGTGATGTTCCCTCTAAATTCTTTACAGCTACGCAGACCAACCATTACCCTGAGCAGCTTGAAAGCCGTGCGGCACTGTAATAAAACGTTATAGAAAAGGAAGTTCCAGCTGCACAGCAACAAAGGCTATGTGTGTAGGAACATTTCTGCTACTGTGCGGCTGTGTTCCCATGCAGCTTATAGGGAACAGTGCTCTTCAGCTACCTTTCTCCGCACCCTAGGGTGTAGTCCATTCTACTTCATAACTAAATCAGTTTAAGATGGTGCTACTTAAGAACAGTGACAGCTCACTGGCAGTTCCCAAAGCCAAGCATCCCACCCTGAAAAAACTCATTTCAGGGAGGTAGCACCACCACCCCCACCCCCCCGCAACCCCATATCCACCAACCCGCCCCCCCCCCCCCCCCCCGGTCGACCTCCAAAGGCCAAGGGTTTATGTATACAGGACATTTGATTATGAAAGAACACAACAATTTATTTGATCACATATTGAAACTATTTATATACACACACACACACACACAGACATATATATATATTTCTTGTTGAGTGTTTTGTTGACAGTTCAATGCTAATAGCTAAATGCTAATGCAAATAGCTTTTCTATTTCTTTTTCAAACTTTCCTTGAAACTTTCCAAACTTTGTACTGTGATGTGGCTTGCTTGGCAGATTTGAGCATTTTGCCGGCGGTATCAACCTCATAGCAGTCTGTGTCAATGAATTTGTTAATTTTGCAAGACATCAGATTCACAAGTATTTTGTGAGACATTTGACTTCTGAATTCTGTCTTAATGCGACGCACCATGCTGAATGCCCTTTCTACATCACAATTAGAATTTGGCAGCACCAAAAGCAGCTTCATCTACTGGCAGAGCTCTTTGAATCTCAACTGCCCTGTGCTCACAGATTTTACTTTGGACAGCTTCCCCCAGAACTCATCAACTGACAAACTTTTGTACTTTGGCACTGATGCACCATCGATAACTCTCGGAGACGTGAGTCGAGATAGGCTTTTATTAGCTGGAAGAAAGCACCGTCAGCAGCGTCAGCAGCAAGAGACCATCATACAGCATCCTGGAGACTCAAGGAGGAGCAGTGCCTCCGATCGCCTTTATACAGGGGTCTGTGGGAGGAGCCACAGGAGCAGTCAGCAGAGGGGCGTGTCCAGACAGGTATATGTAGTTCACCACAAGAGGTCAGTGGGAGGAGCCACAGGAGCAGTCAGCAGAGGGGCGTGTCCAGACAGGTATATGTAGTTCACCACAGGCACCAGTTCCTCAAGGTTAGTTGAGACATAATCCGGGACTTCCAAGTGGAGCTGTTCTCTTGCATCTGCCTTGATCACATTTGGAAATCTCTCTGCCAAAGTCAAAATCTGCCCTGGATTCACCTCATCTTGGCTCTCTGTATTGACCACTGACAGATTTTTCAAGATTTGGTCTCTCATTGAGAACTACTCCAAGATGTTTTGAAAGCTCCTGACATAGAACACTCTGGCATCTTTGAAGAACTGCTTTGTCTTGTGTGACAACTAGCAGGTTATGCTCAACGATGAAAGATGTAAAGTACACCTCAGCTCTAGTGACCTTCTCTGTCAGACTTTGGTTTTCTGCTGAAAAGAACTGTGAAGTACTTAAGCAGCCTTCCCTGCACTTAGCCTCCCTAATATGTTGTGGTCCCCAGAAGAAATAAAAGCATAAAGTGTATCCTTATTATATTGTCTTATGCAGAAAATGTGACATGAAAACATATGCTTATATTATATTATCATGGAGTTTATTTTATTCTATTACAACTTTAAGCAAGTCTACAGGGAGTTTGGCCTCATCATGTAGGACATCAATAGAGTAGCTCCTTAGCAGCTCGCCAGTTAGTTTAAATAACGTTAGCTATGATAATGAACAAATGACACCTGTTAAGCTCACCTCAACATGTCTTCTACAGTCATTTAACCCACCATGGGCAACAGAAAAGTCACTGTTGCAAACAGTGCAGCGAGCAACACTGTCATTATTTTTGACCCCTATTAGGCAAGGATACTCTTTAGTGTAGTCTGGGGTGAAGTACGTTTTATATTTTCTTTTTTTCCAACACTCTGCCATGGTGCTGCAGGACACTAAACTGAACTGATGGACAATGAAAGAGAGAGAGGTCGACTGTAAAGCCCGCCCACAGAGAAAACTGATAGGTCTACTTAGCACAAAGAGAGACCAATCAGGATTCATTCATTCATTCATTCATTCATTCTCTCTCTCTCTCTCTTTCCCTCCCCCTCTCTCTCCCTCCCTCCCTTCCCTCCTCCCCCCACCCCGCTCGCTTGCTCTCAAAAAAATTGATTTCCGGGATATAGTCTATCATTTGTGGGTGTCAGGGAGCCGCTATCAATATGCAGGAGACTTCTGGGAGAGGTGAGATGTCTGCAAAGCAGGAAATACAACTAAATATTTTATTAATAACACTTTTTCTGTATAAAACTATAGTAGACGATACACTGAAGAGGAGAGCGAAGGTGAGGCTGACTCAAGGGTCAAGGCATGCGGTTTCGAGGAGAAGTGGTTGGAGTGAGGTTCAGACATGCTCGAGATGAAGAAGCAGAGAAGAGTTGGTGTGGAGGAGTTTTGGATCTTGTCCACTTAAGCTGAGAGTGAGGTTTGATTGATCTAGTGCCAGACCGATCTGGAAGGGTCGGGTACGGGCTGCAACGTGGTGGCAGGGTCCAGGCCCAGAGCGTATTGATGCGACAGGGCCTGGGTCTTACAGCGAGGAACGATCCGATGTATGTATGATTTAAATGGGTGATCAGATGGATTGAAAAGGCAGGGTGTTGGGCCTGGAGGCGAAGGTCGGGTTGGTTCTGCTTTCTGCTCCGCAATATTTGCTCAACTCTTTGTGGCACCGAGGCTGAGGCTGTGGGTTCCAGGGCTCGTGTCTGCAAGCCCCAGGATGTTTTGCTCCACTGTCTGATGAACTAAGGCTGAGGCCGCTCCGGGCCTGGTGTCTACCGGCTCACCTTCATTCTGAATGCTGTAGCTTGCTCTTACTGCTTGCATGTTTTGTATTTTTGCTTCTTTTTGGTTGTTTGTTGGTCTATTTTTAAATGGGTTATTTTGGGTTTCTTGTTTTGTTGCTGCCTGTAAGGGGACGAATCTCGAGGTTGTATGATGCACACATACTTTGATAATAAATATACTTTCAAATTTGAAGTGGCCTACCCTGCCCATAATCTCATAAATCTCTCCTGCACCCTCTCCAGTGTAGAAAGCAACCACAGAAGAGGTAAAACAATATGCCTTCTGAAATGGCTCAGGCCTTTACAGTGTAATCCCATTATTTTATTGATATCTGTACTTATGTTTAAATCAATAATACTGTATATTTACAAAGTCACATGACAATAGCCTACTCCTGCTTCTATTCCTTATGTTCTTAATGTTTTTCTTCCTGTCCAGCCGGAGTGCAACCTGAGGACTCAAAGGCACTGGTACTGGCGAAGTTCATAGCAGACAGCGAGGGGATGGAGCTGACTGGTGTGTACGCACATTGTGGGAATTCTTATGAAGCGACTGGAGTTGAGGAGATCCAGGCTGTGGCACAGGAAACCACGAGTGCCACTTTGAAGTTTGTGGAGAAGTATGAATATTTGCTTTATCTAATAATTTGCCTTGCGTTTTGGCGATCTTGGAGGAAGAAAAGCAAAGGAGAATGCATCTGTTTATCCAAGAGGTTATCAGTAGCTAATTGGCTGCACTCTCTCCTAGTCAAATGATTATGGGTTTAATGTTACTGCAGAGACAAGCATGATATTTAGGCTAATGCACTTGTGATATAATGAGGGGATGCTGAATTGTTGTATGAAATGGTAGCCCCCTCCCTGAACTAACATAATCCTTTGACACCATTTTGAAGAAGATGGGAGTATTAACCTGGGGTGCTAGTGAATATTGATCTATCAATAAACTACAACAATAATAATTTCCTCATCATCACATTGCACAAAAGAAACACTATATTTGCTACTTTCCAACAGTGACTGCATTTCAGTAGTACATCATTGGATGAAATGTGTTTTGGGGCATTCTGAAATTTGATAGTATCTTTATCAATGTCACACACAAAGGATTAGGTTCAGAGCCAGTTAAAGGCCTTGTGCCGTAATCTTAGTCTTGACGTACTGATAAAAGACTCTATCTACCATTGTGACAGAAGTCATTTCCAAATCTCCAAGGAAGTTTGAGCAGGACAAACTATAAAATCAGAAATATGCAAAATTAGGACAGATTTTCAAGGATGTTGGTCATAGATCTCCTCTTGGTGCTTCAGATGGTCTTGCATTGATAGCTTTTTATACTCCTTTTAGAACTGTGTGAATTAGGGCCATCACATGGCACTGGCAGGTTTTTAACTCCTCGTTTAAGTGGTCATTCTTTAGTGTGGAAATCGAGACAATGGATGCCTGGAGGGCTATTTGACACCATAAATAATAACAACTTGAATTCTTGTTTTGTTCTTGTTCAATGTCCACAAACACAGATTTTTGAACTTTGCTATTAGGATAAGAGTTGAAATTGAAGGTAAGGGGATATAAAGAGCTAAAGGCTTTTCTTCTGTGGGAACTCTTTCGATGTAATTTAGTTAATGTCTCCCTTCACTGACCCAGCCTGAAGGATAGAGCTCCAGCTTTGTGCCATGGAGACATTTGAGACATTTTAAGAAAAGCTTCTAGTAATAACACATCCTTTGAACCCAACCCTATCAAACAGTAGGGAGGTGGGGGAGCGGAAAAGTTATTAAGGGATGTTGAAGACTAGTAAAAACGGCTTGTAGCAGCCCTGGTAGATAATGGCTGCTTCCATAACATGAATTGTCAAGTGTTTAACGGGTCTTTGTGACACTTTCCTTTTGCCCCTTCTCCCACCCCTGCCTTCAGGGCTCTCACGTGTAATCTTTTTATAATCGCATGCAGATACTACAACCTTTAATTATTCTGCTTTTGATGTTGAAAGTTCAGTTACTACAGGCTTCAAGCAGGAGGCACAGTCATGACTCAACACTGCTATTAGCTGTCATTGTTTGAAATTTTATAAATTCTGTATTGCCAGCAGATGATCAGGGGAAATCAGAAAATATGCCTTTGTAAAGAACACCTTAATAAGGAGCACAGGCCAGCAAGACTATTTTAGATCATCTTAAATCACAAGATCATGAAATAATTTTGGTTGTGAGAGGACATAATTCAGTTTTACAGAGAAATTCTTCTCATTCCCATTCCCGTTGTATTATGTCCCTTAGATGGACTCTTGCCTCCAGTACAATTGGACAACCCAATCTTATCTCTGTTACTCTACATAAAAAAACTATTTCCTACTGTTAATCCTAAAAATACATTTAATGAATATGTCCAGCATTGATATACATTCACCATTTTCTAGATACACGTTTTCCATTCACTTAATTTCCTGTATTTCTCACTTTAAAATGAGGTTCCTGACAATTTGTTTCCAGAACATTAATCATAATTTTTTTCCAGGGCTGCGGATAAAACATACATGTTTCCAAATATTGCCTCAAAACCTTCTAAAACTTGCTAACATGTGAAATAAACAACATTTAGGATACTTAATTACTTCAATCATACAAAAGCCTGAACTCCAAGACATTGTTGATTCATTCGTCAGAGCACACGAGAGGAAAAGCCTTATGCTCAATATCCGCATGATCAACGTTACAAACCGACCTTCCTCTACTACACCATACTGTCCTCCATCAATAAAGATTCATGAACCACTCCCCAAAGTTTGGGAGCCACCACAATGGTTATTTGTCAGCCTTTGAGTATTCTATTGTATTTCTTTGTTTTACTCTGAATTCCAGCAAGAAAATCAACCTCAAGGTAGCATATGGTGACATATATGCACTTTGCTAATAAAATTAATTTGAACTTTGAACCTTTTAGGTAGAGTTGATGATGAAATTCACTGTCTTCAATAAACCAGCAAGGACATTAGCTGATGGAAGCAAAATATATCTGATGATTACGTACACAACGCTGGAAGAACTCAGCATGTCAGGCAGCATCCGTGAGAAAAGAGTAGCCAACATTTCGGGCTGAGACCCTTCATCAGTATGAGTATTTGCTTTATCTAATAATTTGCCTTGCGTTTTGGCGATCTTGGAGGAAGAAAAGCAAAGAAGAATGCATCTGTTTATCCAAGAGGTTATCAGTAGCTATAATTGGCTACTCTTTTCTCACGGATGCTGCCTGACCTGCTGAGTTCTTCCAGCGTTGTGTATGTATTCTTTGATCCACAGCATCTGCAGTTGTACTGTTGTGTTTTTTATATCTGATGATTAATACCCTGATGTGCTCCAAAACCTGTGGTCTATCAGGCAGCAGTTCCAATGTTGCCTCTGCAAAATGCATCAAATTC
Source organism: Hemitrygon akajei (assembly GCF_048418815.1). Classification (NCBI taxonomy): domain Eukaryota; kingdom Metazoa; phylum Chordata; class Chondrichthyes; order Myliobatiformes; family Dasyatidae; genus Hemitrygon; species Hemitrygon akajei. Next base: position 108,040,036 of record NC_133124.1, on the reverse strand, counting down.
TCTAGATGGATAAGAGGGTCAGCATGATCTCACAGAATAACACTGCCAACACTCAGGCCCTCAATACATTCTGCTGGCATACCCAACAAGAGACTGCTGAAATAGATACTCTGTTCCAAGCTCTGAATTGGAGGAGATAATCAGGTGGTCAGAGAAAAAAATTCAAGGATGTGCTCGAAGCTTCCTGAAAGAAATGCAACATCCCTACAGTTGTTCCAGGGATTGTATCTCATCCCATTTTGCAATGCCTTCTTGGGAATTATCTGTGGATTTGCTTCTAGCCCTTATTCTTAATCCTTCTCAACCACACCGGCACAGCAGTCAGTGTTGCTACCTCCCAGCTCTGGGGATTGACCCTGACCTTGTGGACTGTCTGTGTTCAACCCGTGACTTTGTGTTTCCAATGAGCGCTCTTGTTTCCTATCGCATATCAAAGATAGATTAATTGGCTGCTGTATATTACCCCTTGGTGTAGGTAGGTGTGAGAAAGGATGACAGAGAAATAAGAAGAGGGTATTGGGACTGATGGGATTTCTCTGCTGGATACAGCATGAACCTGATTGGCCAAGTGGTCTCCTTCTGTCAAGTAAGATTGACAGATGTGTGACACGTATGTTATCAATATCTTCTCCAGCATCTGGTTGAATCTCATTATTACCTTTATGCTTTCAGACTGCTTATCCAACACCCATTCAATATTTCAAATGGTTAAGAACGGAAATGACCAAAGTTCTTGTCAAAAACTCTGTAACCTCAACAATTCACTGCCATTCCTGTCCCTTTATTATTAGGTTGAATTGGACAGCATGAGCTTAAATTTCTCTTTGACTGCAAAGTAAAGAAATACATTGGCCCTATTCTTCATTATTAAGGCTTCTTGCTTTCATCTGTGCTCTTAACACTAGAATATCGACCTCCTCCTTTCTCAATCCAATTATTTCTCCCCCTTCTTTTCCAGTCCTGATGAAGTGCCTTGGCCTGAAACATTGACTGTTTATTCCTCTCTATTAATGCTGCCTGACCTGCTGAGTTCCATCAGCATTTTGTGTGTATTACTATGGATCTCCTCAAGCTAAAATGAAAAGAAAACATATTTATATTTAATATAATCACTAACCATCTTTTTAGTAATATTTTCCAGCACCCCATGCATCCTTCAGGGCCAGAGCTTAGCTTAAAAGATTTAGGTAATCTTTGAATTCTGCTTCAGTACAATTTGTTGCTGTACTTGTGCAATGAACCCTGCTTCAATAAGGACAGCAGAAGCCAATAGAGATATATCTGGAACGGTCAATGTGATGAAGCTGCAACACAGGACCACATGGATATTAAGCAGTAAAAACAGAATGCAATAGACAGAGGTAAGAGACTAATGGATAAGATCAAAGCTCTGATGCCCTACCATATCTATTCCTGAATGTTGTGGAGAATTGTGCAGCCGATGAGAGGAGAAAACTCCAGGAATATCCCACCTCCTCACACCGTAAGGCTTTGAATCTATCCATAAAGTGCAAGTCAGAAGAATGATGGATGTCCCTGAATTGCCTGGAAGAGTAAAGCTTGAAAAGCATCAAGAAACCCGACACCATCAAGAACAAATTAGTCCACTTGATTGACACCCCCATTTATTCATTCCCTCCCCCACTGGTGCACAGTGGCTGTAGTGTACAGCGCCTACAAAATACTTCACAGGTCTTCACAACAGCACTTACATAAATTCTATCTCCAAGAAAGTACAAAGGCTGCAGTCACAGGGGAACACTGAAAAGTACAGCACAGAGACTGGCCCTTCGGCCCATCTTTGTGCCGAACCATTTAAACTGCCTATTCCCATTGACCTGCACCTGGACCATAGCCCTCCACACTCCTACCATCCATGTACCTGTCCAAACTTCTCTTAAGCGTTGAAATCAAGCTCACATCCAGCCCTTGTGCTGGCAGCTTGTTCCACACTCTCGCAACCCTCTAAATGAAGAAGTTTTCCCTTGTGTTCCCCTTAAACTTTTCACCTATCACCTCTTGCAGGTCCCCCTCCAAGATGTACACTACACTGACTTGGAAATCTATCACTCTTCCTCCTTTGTTGCTGAATTGAAACTATCCCATTAACGACACTGTGGACTACAGCAGTTCAAGAATGTGACTCATCACCATCGTCTCAAGGATAACTAGTGATGAGCAATAACCACAATGATCCCAAAATCGGAATTTTAAAAAAACATACATTTCCTCCCTTAAAAAGATTCCATAAAGTTTCTTCTTTGTTCTGAAGCATCATAGGTTCTGTTCAAAGGATTTGTAAAGATGCATAGGGTTGCATTGTCACTAAATTAAAAAAAAACACAATTGATAGGTAAAGTTATCTTGTGCAGCAGTGAAATAGGAGACTTTTACACTGCCTAGTTTTGTACTTTAGTACTTTTGAAAGGGAAATCAGGTGGATGTAAACTGAGCTACCAAATAGCTATTGCTTGCATTATGCTGCAATCAATGTGTTACCCAGGTTCAATTTAATTGCAGTTTGGCACTGAGACCTGTAAGTGTTCACTAGGAACTGCAGGGAAAGACAAAAGTTCTCCAAGCATCCATCATTTCACCAATGAGAATGTGCTGTCTATGTCACAATCCTGTGTGAGAAACTACAAATACATTTAAGGTCAAGAACTTTTCTCTCACCCTAGTGTCATTGTTAGTTTACTCATTAAATGAGTCACTGTGCAAACACTTCCAACGAAATTTCCCCTGTCCACAATATGTTGGCCATCAGATCCAGGGCTATCTCTTATTTTAGGAATCATATAGCACAGTTCCATTTTGTTAGTTACAGGAATGAGACATGCTTTTTAAAAATTTGCTGTGTTGGCCGTGATCTGTTTTATAGATGTTGTCTGGTCTGTTCAGTGCAATGGGGGAGGGTTAGCTACGAAGATAAAAGAGGGCTGCAACATCACTGCTTAGAAATAGAGTAAAACAAGTAAATTTATTGTCCAAGTACATATATGGCACCATATACAACCCTAAGATTCATTTTCTTGTGGGCATACTCAATAAATCCCTAGTAGAATAATAGCCAATATAGAATCAATGAAAGGCCATATCAATGTGAGCATTCAACCAGTGTGCAAAAGACAGCAAACTGCAAATACTAAAAGAAAGAAATAATAAATAAACAAACAATAAATATAGAGAATGTGAGATGAAGAGTCCTTGAGAGTGAGTCCTTAGATTGTGGGAACATTTTAATGATGGGGCAAGTGAAGTTGAGTGAAGTTACACCTTTTGGTTTAAGAGCCTGATGGTTGAGGGGTAGTAACCTGGTGTGTGAGTACTGATGCTCCTGTACCTTCTTCCTGATGGCAGCAGCAAGAAGGGAACATGGCCTGCTTGCTTGAGAGTTAAGTCTGCTGAGTCCTTCATAAGATCGTGAAATCTGTAGATCATTAAGTTGATTTAAAAGTACATTGCTTAAAGGGAAATTACATGCTGCAGACTGAAGTATTTTTAGAAGTATTGTACATAGCCTGCAGAACGTCACCGTGGTTCACCAGCGTCATCTTGCATTAAGCAAGATAGTTAATGGTTAGTGGTTTTCTTTGTCCTCTTCCTCTCCAGAATGGCTTGGAGAAGCGATTTGCTTAACACTGACATTTCACCTTGGCTACTTCGTATAGATAGGGTACCATAAACAAGAATGATGTTATCCTTCCCATTTTTTTGTCATGAATACACAGAACTATTAACTCTTCTCCCACATACTGAATATTCACCTCTGCTCAGGAATTCACATATACGCTCACACACACAGGGCTTCACACACATATAGACCAACACATGTGTTTGTGGACATTTACCTATGCAATCAAATGCAGTCAATAAAGTATTCACATTCACGAGCACATTCACATTTAAATACACGTATTCACCCACAGCATGCACACGTTTACACTTCAGTATGTACAGATGGACACTTTCCTCCACATACTTACCTCATGCTCAAACAGACATTCTTGCACACTCAATTATGTATGTTGACAGACCCACTCAAAAACCTGCAAAAAATACATGCATTTTCTAGTCAGAAGATGGCAAGTGACCTTGAACAGGTTCCAGGGATAATTTTTCCCATCCCAACCCAGAGGATGTTGAAATCAATTGTAGCTGGCTTCCACTAGACGTCAGCTAACAGCGCAAACTAAGAATTTAAACTTATCACAATTTAACAGTGTCTGCGCCTGTCCTAGAATTGTTTGCAGGAATGGTGGATATTCTTAAATATGAGAGTCATAGACTTATACAGTATGGGGACAGGCTCTTTGGCCCAACTCATCCATACCGACCAGGAGATTTGTCCGAGCTAGTTCCACTTGCTTGTGCTTGGCCCATATCTCTCTCAACATTTCCTGCCCATGAAACTGTCCGAGTGTTTAAACATTGTAATTGTACCAACATATACAGGTTCCTCTGGCAATTTGCTCCATATATCCACCACTCTGTGTGTGTAAAATATGCCCCTCAAATCACTTTTAAATCTTTCTTCTCTCACTTTAAATCTATGTCCTCTAGTTTTAGGTGTCTTTACCATGAGAACAAACCCATGACCATCTACCTTATAATTTCCTCAATTTATTGCATTGGCAGTGACCTGCTGTCTGGTCTGTTCAGGGGTTGGCTGGATGAAAGGGTGTGTCTTAGAGGTCTTCCTCTTCCTCTCCAATCCATCTTGGAGATGTGGTTTGCTCAACACTCTCATCTCATTTTGGTCATGATTTCATAATCCTCTTTAAAGTCATCCCTCAGCTTCCTAAACTCCAGTGAAAACATCCCAGCCTATCCAGCTTCTCCTTTTACTCAATCCCTCCAGTCTCCAGCCTAACAACAACCTTCCTACCATGGAATGACCAGAACATCAACCAGTGACGTTCCTATCTACCAAACTTCAAAGTGATGGTGAAAATATTACCACTGGAAATTTTAACTAAACAGAAAGCATTCTGGGAGTACAGAGCACATCTGTTGAAACAGAGAAGGAGTTTGAAAAGGATCTCCATCCAAAGAATTGATCCATTTTCATGTTTTATTGGTCTTATTGGCCAGTAAGATAATATTTGCCTACCATAAGTTGCTGGAACCTGTGAACATGTGTTTAAACTATTGTTAACTTTGCAGGTTGGAGAAGGCAGGTGTGAGGCGTCCTCGCAGTAGCATTGGATCAACACCTTCCTGCAGTCATCCTATATCAGACATGGGATGTCTCAATGAACTCCACCCTGGAAACTATATCTTCTATGGTGAGATTCACATCATTTTGTTGCTGAACCTTATCCAGATTTGGTTGAGATCACTTGAAGTCATTTGGATAATAGTTTTACGATGCAATATCAGGAGGTGGAGTATCAAAATAATGCAGAGCCAATGCAGAGAATCAGGGATATGAGCTAGGTGGATAGTGTGCAAGGGTACATAACTTTGTCCATCATAGCAAAGACATGCATCCTTGCCTTTCCATAAGCTTGTAAAATTCAAACACACACACACAGCCTTACAGTGTAGATGGAGAGAAGCTCTTCACATCATGAACTCCCACAGCCCCCAATGACCCTATGATTTCAGTCTCTGAGGCCAATGTGTGAGCATCCTTCAGGAGGGTGAACTCACAGAAAGCATCTGGCAGATGGGGTACATGGCCGAGTACTAAAAACCTCTGCTGATAAACTGACTGGAGTGTTCACTAAGATTTTTAACCTCTCACTTCAGTAGTCTGAGGTACCCATCTGCTTTAAGCTTTAACCTCACCATGTCCTATCGATCCAGCTCCAAGAAAACTAACGTTGATCCAGCTGAAACAGAGAATGACTCTCCGCTCATCATTCCATCCTTGCAGATCCTTGCTCCGATTGAGAACCAGATCTGCCAAGCCCTACAGCACGAGTCTGCTGCGGTTGACATGTTTGGCAACCGACTGTACATGCCGGTGGCCATGCCCTCTGAGGAATTCTGGTGGGCCCATTCTTCACCCCTCTCTGGTCATCCAGGGGCACAACGGACTCTGGATTTTCTGCTATGCCAATTCTAGTGGCCCACTGTGATCGCAAATGTACGTCAGTTCAATGCTGCCTGCCTTCAATATGCCCAGTCTAATTCCTCCGGCCAGTGGTCCTCTGAGCTCCTGAGGCCCCTACTGGTCTCCTGATTCCTGTGTTTCCAGATCGCCATGGGTCTGAAACATTCTCTTAGGGTTCTGGTGATCATGACAATAGTGGACCATTTCTCCAGGGCGGTTCACTTCATACCCTCTCTGATATTCCTTCAGCTGCTGAGATGGTGAACCAGGTTCTCCAACATATAGTTCGCCTCTATGGTTTCCCTTGGGACATTGTGTTGGACATCTCCCGCTTCTTGTGAGCCTTATGCTCCCTCTTCCACAACTCAATGAGTTTGTCCTCCGGCTATCATCGGCAGACCAATGGTCATTCCAAAAGAGCTAATCAGCAAGTAGAGAAGCTTCTATGATGCTTCGCCATCTCTAACCCTTCCACAAGGTAGAAGTATCACCTCCTCTGCGACAGGTCTGTCACCTTTTCAGCTGCTTCATGGCTTCCAACCCCCATTTTCCCCACAGAGGAGCTAACAGTGGAGGTCCTGTCTACCAGGGCCCTGGTTCACCACTGCGGGAATGCTTGGAAGATGGCACAGAGAGCCATCCTAGCTGGCAACCGCGCCTACTGCCACCCTCCATGGCAACCAGATTACTGCGGCTTGGGGACTGTCCACCCAAGACCCGCCCCTTCACAAACTCTTGCTCCAGTTCATTGATTCCTTAATGATTACCCATCTCCTCAATCCAGTCAGTTACCTTCACGTGCCACCAACCCTCAAGATCACATCTACCTTACACGTGTCCTGCCTCAAGCTTGTTGTTCATGGACCACTCAACCCACCTGAGCCTGCATCTCCAGAACCTAGGGTGGTGGAAGGTGATCCAGTGTACACGGTTCACCAATTGATGGATTCACATTGTCATAGGCATGGTGTGCAATACCTGGTTGACTGGGAAGGGTATGGCCAAGAGAGAGGTCTTGGGTGCTGTCCAGTTTCACCGTGGAGTCATTGGTCATCGAGAAGCTCTATCTGTCCAATCGAGATCATCCAGGGCCATCGTGTGCTGGCCGTTGGTAGTGGGTCCTGTCAGTCTCCCAGTCTCCACCCAACTAGCAGGAGTCTCCTGCCACTTGTTTCCAACTCATCACCTGCAGCCTATTTAAACCAGTTCTCATCCACAGTTCTTATCCACCCATTGAACCAGCCAGCCTCAATCAGTTGCTTCTCATCTTCAGTTAGCCTATTGCCTGTGGTACTTAGTATCTGCTGTCTGTCGTTTAGTGTCCCCTTATAGCTTGTTATTTTCGTAATCTTTCATTAAAGTTATTGTCCATTGCTGAATCATCTCCATTGCTCTGCTTTTGGGTCAAGCCTCCTCTACAGCTTGTAACACTTTGCCCTCACTGAGATCTGTCATCTTCAAATACAGCCTCACCTGCATACCTGGAGTGCATTGTCCATGATGATCAAGGTTACAGTCCCTCAGCTTTCTAGCCTCAGTAACATTCCAAGCACATGCTGCTGATCTGAGCTACTTAAGAAAATGAATCTCAGCATTGTATGTGGTGGCATGTATGTACTTTGATAACAAATGTATTTTGAACTTTGAACTTTGATGTCACAGTTTGTTTCTTATTGCCAATAAGGGTGTCTTCAAAACTCCACACAGAAGGAGAGGAAATTTCATGTACTTATCCTTCTGCCCGCATAAGCAGAGGAGGCAGACTTGGGCATTGAAGGGCTGGAAAAGATTGCAGGGATCTTGCCGAGGTTTATTCTGAGTAGCTGCATAGACAGAGGACTCTCTGATCTACAGTCTGTTCCCAGGGGCACCCAACTAAGGCAAACATCAAGGCACTGAAAGGTGCACTTTGCACGCTGACCAAAACCTATTGGCCTTCCAGACAAGATGTCTACAAGGGAACACTGCTTACAAGCTGCAGGAGTATGTGTTAGATGTTGCACTACAGCTTGGTGCAGCCAATGCAGTGTCTTTGGACAAGTACTAAAGTCCAAGGACCTTCTGCCACTAGACACTGAGGAGCTAAGCCCTGTGTAAAGCCTTCCCAATTACTTGAAGTCCAAGGAGGCTACGAGTCGCAGTGGTGCTCTGTACACAAGAAGTGCTAACACTACTAACGTAAGTGGCACTATGAAGAAAACCTTGCAATGTTTATTGTATTGTAAGTATTTTTATGAATAAAGCTCATATTTTTAAATTTAAAAATTGGCTTTGCCAAATTGACATTCTCAGACTACAGCTCCCTAAAAATTCCCTGCAGGAGAGCCTGACTCTAGCCTTGGAGATCTCCAGGAAACCCAGAAACAAAAAATTTGGCTCCTGTGGGCACTCCTTTACACCAGCTTATCCAAGTCCCTGTGAACATCATTCCAGTGTTAATTCGTTTGATAGCAATAATCCGTTGTAGCATGAGGAATATTACTTACATTGTTGTACAGTAAGTCCCTTTTAAAACTCACTGTAGAGATCCCAGTTAACAGACTGGGAAGAGCAGCATAATGAAGTAAAGTTACTGGGCTAGTAGCAGGAGTTTTGTACCGTTGATATAGACCCACCACAGCTGCTGAAGAATTAAAGTAATTATTTAAATCTGGAATTAAAAAAATAGTGATATTAACCATGATAATATTGGATTTTTATATAAAACATTTGGTGCACAAATGTCCTGGAGAAGCAAATGTGCTGCTGTTTACTAGCCTTGCCAACAGTAAAGGTGACTCATATGCATCAATGCTGTTGACTCTTTAGGACATTAGGAATTGGCAATAATATTGGCATTGGCAATAATGTCTATCTGAATGAATAAAAAATGCTTTAAATGACAGAGAACATATGATGGGAATTACAGTGTTAATTTCAGTATGGCATTGCACTGGATAACCTGAAAGCTTGGTGAACCTCTCAATCTTTACGTGACATACAGAGGAGATGTCAGGGATAAGTTTTTCATACAGAGAGTGGTGGGTGTGTGGAATACACTGCCAGTGACAGTGGTAGAGGTGGATACAATAGGGTCTTTTAAGAGACTCTTTGGTACATGGAGCTTAGGAAAATAGAGGGCTATGCAGTAGGTGATTCTAGACAGTTTCTAGAGTAGGTTACATGGTCGGCACAACATTGTGGGCCGAAGGGCCTGTAATGTGCTGTAGATTTCTACATTCTATGTTCTATTTTCTATTATGTTAGTAAAAATCAAACATTTTTCAAATTTATTTTCTCCCAGATGTCCAGCAGCTAATGATTGGCTCCTGCCAGATGGATGATATCGCTGTGCGTGTGTTGACAAGAGTCATAGGTCATTATCCTCATCGCAACCAACTACTAGTCGACTGTGGCTGGACAGGATTGAGCCTGCATAGTCTAGGAAAACTGCCTACTGGCTATGCAATCATTGAGGGGCATCCTGAACTGAAGTAAGAAAATACGAACAGGATTGGCTTTCTGAGTCCTCTTCGTGTTCTCCCTAATAGTTTTAATTCTGGCTGGGTTACTTCTACGTGAGTAGCTATTGGCTTCAAGTTCACCATCTACTAGGATGTTCATCAATCAGCACAAGGAAGCAGATTGAAGTAGCCCGTGGTATTTGTGTTTTTTATCCGCAGAGAGAATCAATTTCAACTGCAAGGCCACGATTGCTAGTGCACGTCCTGTGCAAAACTCAGGATATTCAGGCTTTTCTACCTACTCACATTCACAAGGTTGGATTAAATACATTATAGCTCTGGATAGGTTGGTTGGATCCGAACAGATCAGAATTTCTCTGACCATAGGTTCCCAGACTTGATGGAGAGTAAACTCTTCCCAGGCAACAAAAGAAAGTTTTGCATACATACGGTATTTATTTACATAAATTAAATGCTTCTACTGGACTCAGTACAGTCCATATACTTAAAATTCTTGGAAGCATCTTTTGCAGTCACTATGAAAATGGAGAAGTGGCTTGATCTTCTTAGGCAATCCTTCAGGTTAAGAATGACTTGCTTCTATTCTGCTTCTGTGAGTTTTGAAGTGATTGATGAGGCCAATTTGAGAACCTTAAAGGGGACAGGAGATTCCCGAAAGAATGGGAGGATCATTAGATTATGTGGTGGTGCACTCCTTGTATTCCTGATGTGTTAAGTCAATGTTCTCAATACTCCTGAATGCTCCTTGCCCACTTTGAGTGTTTGTGGACTTGGAATTCATAAGGTTTATTGGGTATGTTGCATTTTTCTCAGGGAGGCTTTGATCACATCCTTGAATCTTTCCCTCATTTGTCTCGTAACCCCCTTGACATAGAGTGCCTGTTCTTGGGTTTGTTGTCAGGCATTTAGTAAACTTGCCAAACTGTGGCTACTTGAGGCCTCAATGCTGGGGATGCTGTCCTGGGAGGAGTCCCCGACATTAGTTTGCTTGTCCTTCCATTTTTTTTGGAAGAGTTTACATGACAGCATTGCTGGTGTCGTTCCAGTGCCTTGAGGTGCTTACATCCAGGCCTTTTAGTCCCTGTTGTGGGGTCTGAATCTTCAAACATAGTTGACTAAAAGCTGTCCTGGCACACTGAAGGCAATAGTAAATTTTATCCTCAATGTCTGAGAGATGCTTCTCAAAATCAGACTGTGATATGATTTTTATAATCAAGTAGTTTCTTACTGAGGTTAGAGTGTCTTTCGTTCTGAAGTGTAGCCACCAAGGTTTGAAGAGTTTCCCATTGGATCAGAACCAAGTTTACTATCGCTGCTGCATATGACGTGAAATTTGAAGTTTAGCAGCAGCAGTACAATGCAAAGACCTAAAATTACTATATAATTATTAATAATTTTTACTGTAATTATTAGTTCAACACCTGCAGGAAAGTTGTTGATGAGAAAGATTGGAGGACAGTAACAGCAGACAAATTGTGGATAAAGTCATATGCACTTTAATGAGATAATGATACAAATGAGGAATAAAGTTTGGGAATTCTTCCTTATTATGAGGAATAATTATTCCTCATAATAAGGAAGAATTCCCAAACTTTTCTTCATTCTGTTGTTGTGGGATCTTCTGTGCCATCTGAGAGGGCAAACAAAGTATTGGATTAATGTTTCATTCCAAGTCTTTGCTCAGTTCGGGTAATACAGTATATCACTTCTGGTGCAAAATAATTGAGGTTCGAGCCAAAGATAGAGAAAGATATTTTCTTTATCCCTTTAGCTTTAATATATACTAGAGACAGGCTGGGGGTGGGGTAGGGTTTAAAGATTAAAGATTAGCTTTATTTGATACATGTACTTTGAAATATCGAAACAGAGTGAATGGTTTTGCCTCAACAGCCAACACATTGGATTGGGACATAAGTGTCACCATGCTTCCGGCACCAGCAGAGCATACCCAGAACTTACTAACCTTAATCCTGGACATACGCCTTTGCAATGTGGGAGGAAACCGGAGCACCTGGAGGAAGCCCATGTGATCACAGGGAGAATGTACAAACTTCTTACAGACAGTGGAGGGAATCGAACCCCAGTCTGTGATCTCTGGCACTGTAAAACATTGTATCTTGCAATCTTGCACCATCTCAACTAGCAACTGCTCCCTCTTTGGATTACCTTGAAACATGAAGAACAGGATTATGTCATTCCACCTCTTGAGCCTGTTCTCCTACTCAAAATGATCATAGCTGATCTGATCATAACCATAACTCTTAATTTTTGTCTATTCTGGTAACCTTTCACCCCTTTACCTCTCAGGAATTCTACAGAATTCCACTTTGGAATATTCAAAGGCTTTCCTCATCTGCCCTTTGAGGAAAAGAATTCCAGGGACTCAGGTCCAGAATCTTATCATTGTCTAAAATGGGCATACCTTTACTTTTAAACATTGACCTTTAGTTCTAAATTATTCTACATGAGAAAGTATCCTGCCCTCATCCACCCTGTCAAGATTGCTCAAAATTTTATGTTTAAGTCCTTGCTCAATTTTTAAAATTCAGATGGATACCAGTCTAACCTGTCCTCATAGGTCAATGCCCATTCCAGGCACTAGTCTAATAAACCTTATCTGAACTGTTTCCAATATAGTACCATTCTCCTATAAATAGGGAGATTGCCACTCTACAACATATTCCATACGTGGTTTCATAAATGCCCCATTTAACTAAATACTGTGGACTGTAAACTATTGACTTAACCCCCACATTTCTGGATCTTCAGTTTTGTCTACTAGGGCTGACACCCTTTACTATTTTAGTTTAATTTGTGTTTTTCATTCCAGGTTGGTGGGAATGACACAAGAACATGGGAAGATCGAATCAATCTCAGGAAAGCTGGATTTTGATAAGTTCCCACTTGGAAGTCTCATCTCACTCATCCCTTATCATGTATGTATCCTGCTGTGCGATGTTAAATTTCTTGGTTTGCTGGTGTGCAGACTTGTGTATGTGAAGCTAAGAATATCTTAAAGAGGTTCTTACAGTGGTGGTTGTCTGTCGTGTCTGACAATGATGGGAAACTTGTGCGGGAGGGTTTTTAAAGTGGAAAAGCCATTGCACAGGGACAGCTCCACTCTCTCGACTTCAGAAGTCTGGGTCCAGTGGTATGAGCAAGCATCTCAAACTGGGGTCTTCCTTGGTTGCAGTGGGTGCGCTCCATGCACTATTGCCTTCCCAGCCATTGGATCTCACCATAGATCTCATCCGCCCAATCCACTGGAGCTAATTTCGCATGGTAGGACAGGCATGTTCCTATCTCACTGGGGTATGAAGCCATCGGCTACCCTCACCCTCACCTGTTGAAGCAGTGAACTGGGGTGTGGCCACTGTCACATGCAAACAGCTGCTTGGAGCCGCTGGTGAGAGCTGAGTGTCTCGTAGGGATTGAAGATTAGTGAGTTGCCCCGGAATGGACACGTGAAGCCCCTTCACCAGAGGTGCTACCCCTCCACGCACACTCCATACATCCCGGTTCTTACAATAATGCACACTTATAACCTGCTTCAACTATATAGACACAAACTATAGTGAAATTTAAAAATATAAAAGCAATGTGTTAAAATTTCAGCCCAAACAACCCAGAGTGAAAATACTTCCCCTACATAATTTCTGACTAACTCAATGAAACAGCTAGAAGCACAGAGACAGAGGAGGTCGCAGACACTATAATATGGAGCTATGGCTATGGGTAACCCTAGGTAGTTTCTAAGGTAAGGACATGTTTGGCACATCTTTGTGGGCCGAAGGGCCTGTATTGTGCTGTAGGTTTTCAATGTTTCTATGAAGCAACACACAAAGCACTGATGGAATCCAGTCAGACTTTTGGGTTAAGACCGTTCATCTGGACTTCATATGAACAATCCAGTTGAAGGGTCTTGACCCAAGACGTTGACCATCCACTTCCCTCCACAGATGCTGCCTGACCCGTTGCGTTCCTCCAGGATCTTTGTGTCTTTCTGCAGGTAGAAGCACAAGGCTTTGGAGAGAATTTAGGTTCTTCATAGCTTAAACCAGTGGAGTTGCTACTGCTACACGAAAAACAAACCTAGTACTTCATTCTTACCTTAAAGCAAGAGTGAACGACACTTCTACAAAGTAATGTTGGTGAGGGCATAGTTTCAATCTAGCCTGTTCGGTGGGAAACCGGAGGGGTCTGATCAGTTACACCTTTAAAGTTCCAAACAAGTTGATTTTCTATCAACCTTACTAGAAAGAAAACCAAGTGAGGTGTAGAGCAACAATTGGATCAGTATGGTTTGAATGTTTAAAGGGAATATTCTTGATTGTTGGGAAAAGAGCAGGGAACATTTAAGATGGCACAGTCCATTTCTTGCCAATCCTCCAGTTTAGTGCCAGTGCTATTGGGAAAAGAATGCAGTGAGAAACTACTTGATTGTAAAAATCATATCACTGTTGCAGACTCCTGTCACATAAGGCTAGGAAGGTTGAGGGTAACTGATAAACACCATCCCTTAGAGTACAAGTAGAGAGGAATGCCCATCTGAACAAATTCTGGACCTGCGATACCATAAACTCTGATCCCCTAACCTGCTTCCGGATCAGCTTCCCCTCCTCCACTTTCCAACTGGTAATTATAATCTGCTACTTTATTTTCCCCAAGAGTCTGCTTTAGCACTGACACCAATATCTCTGCCTAAGTTCCAGCTATACACTCGTCATAAATGGGTGGGAGAGTAAGTGGAGCAGTGTTGACTGCTAATCAGGTGATATGGTCATCCTTAGAAACCAGAGAAAATGTCAACTGATCCAATTGACCTGTTGTCCAGGTCCTGTCCTAATTATATTGTTCTCAGTACTCACTGCAGCAACAAGCAATATGCTAGAGGAGGGGTTTCCAACCTCTTTTAAGCCATGGACTCCTACCATTATCTGAGGGGTCCATGAATCCCAGGTTGGGAACCCCTGTGCTAGAAGAATTCCATGTGTTGAGCAGCATTTCTGGGGGGCAGGGATGTGGGTGGGGAAGGGGAGGAAATGTTGCCATTCCAGGTCAGAGCCCTGCATCAGGACTGTTGTTACCCCAGATTCCAGTTTCCACTGTCCCTTGTGTCTCGTCACTGGGTCCCGTGCTCTTTGAATGCAGATCTGGGAATATCTAATAGGACACTGACTCAATAAATTCAGTACTAAGCTGTTAGAAACAGATAGCCCTTCCCTGTTCTCTTAATTGGCTGATTGTGGTTGAGGAGGTAGTGTGATTAGACATAGCTAGTCTTGGCTCAAGAGAGAAAATGTAGGCATCTTGTCAAGCTTTCATGTTAAGTTTGTATGCATTTGAAGGTATCTTTGTTGCTAAAAGTTTGTGTTTTACAGTGTGTGCAAGTCTGTAACTGAATCAAGATTTTAAGCTGTCATGCCTGATACAGTAGAGCCAATGCATCAGTGTATACATACATGCAGTGCACGTCATGTAAAGTGGAACAATTACTTCTAGATGATGTAATATCGCAGCATTACCCCATGAAGTCATAGTCACAGAGATATAACATAAAAATACAGTAGGTCCAAACTTCAACATGTCAGTTTATACAGACATGCAGTACACTTTATGTAAAATGGAATAATTACTTCTGGGTAATATAATATCTTGGCAGTTCCTTGTGGAGTTATAGTCATAGAGTAATATTATATAGAAACAGGTCCTTCAGCCCACTGAGTCCATGCTGACCACCATGCTACACTAAACATTTTTATTCTCTTCAATCATTCCTGTACTTGTGCTGTAGATGCTACATTGGGAATAATAGTGTACAATTTATTACTGACCCGTATTGTACAGTTTCAACCAATACAACTGTAAATCCCTATAGATGAATATTTTGTCCTCAATACCCTTCTGTACCACTTCCCACATCCTCTTCAACAATTTAATCACCTCTGGTTAAAAAGTAATTGGCTTGTTCCAGGGCTTCTCCTAGGAAGACCGGTCTCAGGTGGCATTCAGTTTTCATTATCAATTACCTTGAATTTTTCCGATTAAGTTGTGGTAATTGATTTATCATATCTATAAGTAGACCGTGTGAAGAATGATCAAGTCTTTGGTCACTAATAGATATCCTCTATCAGGAAGACACATCACACCTCAAAATAAGAGAGGAAAGAGTTTGATTAATGTATCTCTCACTGCTCTTTATTGAATTCTTTAGTGTTGACATGCTTTCTCTCTTGAAATTCCCTCTTTATTAAAGATTCTTTCTAATACAATAGGAGAAGCAAATTACAGATTTTTTTTTATTTTGGTGACCTTTGACTTCAGATTTCATTTCATTTTCAACATGTGATTGAAAGCTGCAGGAAGCAGTGGAGTTGTCTAAGCACCAGACATTCATGGACAATGTGTGACCCACCACCTTTAGTTTCGTTCATGAATGATGTAGTATCAACTCCCCTTTTTAGATCACATCAAGAGTACTGCATTCAGATTTCAGAGTAAGCGTTTATTTTGGAAGGTGATGAAATGCAGATTTATCAAAATTATAACCAGACCAGAACGCACTAAAGCATGAGGACGGTATGGTAAGCCATGATTTGTGTTCCCTTGTGAGTTATCTAATGAATGAGGGATTAATGGAGTGTTCAGCTAAAACTATTTCCTTAGAAGGGGCATCCAGAAAAAGGGGCACAATATAAACTTAGTGAGATGGGCATTTTGGGAGTGAAGGTCAGGAAATATTTTAAACAAAAGTTGGCTATGATCCTTTCCCACTCTTTTGAGCTGCAGGGTAACCTCCTCCTGAATTGTTCTAATCACAATACATTCATTCCCATGTACGGGTGTAGTGATATCATACGCCAAAGGCCAGAGTTAAGAGCTCCTCCAGCTGACAACAATTCCCGCATCTGTTGATGTTCAGGACATGGAAATGATTTGGAGTTCCCGCATGGCACAGGATATGCATTCCAGAGGAGTGAGCTGCCTGCTATGCCTCAATATATTAGTTTAACCCAATACCAAGAAGAATGTTCTTAAAGCAGAAATGTACTATTATTATCTACCACCTCTCAAGAAGACTGTATCGATCATTAAGGAGCATCACCATCTGGGACATGCCCTCTTCTTGTTACTACCATCAGGGAAGAGGTACAGGAGTCTGAACATCCATACTCAATGCCTTAGGAACAGTTTTTTCCCCCATCCAGCATCTGATTTCTGAATGATCCCTGAACCCGATTCTGATTCTGCTGTTAGATTACTTGCTGTCTTACTCATCCTGAGAGGACTTACAGAATTCCCAGATTCTTTGCTTAAACCAAATGCTTCTTTAAACTTACTTGGCCTATGCTTCTCACACATCTTTTGAAGTCATCCCTAGTGTATATGAAATAGAAGCAGAAATAATCTACTCTATTTTGTTTTGTAACCTCAGAAGTTAATTGAAACAAAAACACAGGAGCCAGGATACTGACAATAGACAATAGACAATAGATAGTAGGTGCAGGAGTAGGCCATTTGGCCCTTCTAGCCAGCACTGCCATTCACTGTGATCATGGCTGATCATACACAATCAGTACCCCGTTCCTGCCCTCTCCCCATATTCCTTGACCCTGCTATCTATAAGAGCTCTATCTAACTCTCTCTTGAATGCATCCAGAGACTTGGCCTCCACTGCCTTCTGGGGCAGAGCATTCCACATATCCACCACTCTCTGGGTGAAAAAGTTTTTCCGCATCTCTGTTCTAAATGGCCTACCCCTTATTCTTAAACTGTGGCCTCTAGTTCTGGACTCACCCATCAGCGGGAACATGCTTCCTGCCTCCAGCGTGTCCAATCCCTTAATAATCTTATATGTTTCAATCAGATCCCCTCTCATCCTTCTAAATTCCAGTGTATACAAGCCCAGTCGCTCCAGTACTGGTCTGATAAGTTTTTCTTTTGATTTGTTTCTGGGGTTAAAAAACATAACAGTGGCGGTGAGGAAGTTTTAAAATAAACCCAAGATGGCTACCCGCCTGTTGAAGCACAGCATGTTTTTCTTCAGAAGGGGAGAGCAATGTTCAAGTTTTGAAAAAAGGCAGAAGACCAGAAAACGAGTGAAATTAGCAAGCGACAAGTACAGCCACGGGTTCACAAACAGCGTATACAGGAAGATAATAAATCAATCAATCTAAAGCAGAAATGGCTGGCTGCATAGGAAAAATAGACACGTTTGATTGCACAACAGATAATTAGATGACGTATACTACATGAATTGAGCAGTATTTTGAAGCAAATGAAATAGCTGATAAAAACTGCAGTTGAGCTGAGTGCCATGGGTGGAAAGGCATACAGTTTGCTTAGAAATTTAAGTACTCCAACCAAACCAGAAGAAATAGGCTTTGCTGATATTGTGAATGTAATGCAGGAACATTTAGAACCAAAACCATTGTTGTCTGCAGAACACTTAGGTTTCATAAGTGGAATCTAAAAGTCATCATAAATGAGGAACATTTCACCTTATGTGGCTTAATAGAAGTAATTCTCTGGACATTGTCAGCACATTGGTGGGCTGAGTAATGCACTGAGAGATTGATTAGTTTGTGGAATCTTACAAGAAAGCATCATAAATGGCTCCTGACTGAAGGACAACTCACATTTAAAAGAGCAGTTGAAATTGCTGTATCAATGGAAACTGCAGCCGGAGACAGCAATTGAGTTGCAGTCAGGAGTGAAAGTAAAAGATGAACAAAATTGCAACCTAAACCGAAACTTGTCTGGCCAAGCAAATTAGAGTCATAGAATCATAGAAAAGTACAGCACAGTAGCAGGCCCTTTGGCCCATTTAGTCCATGCCGAACCATTTAAACTGCCTACTGCCATCGACCTGCCCTTCATAGCTCTTCATATCCATGTACCTATCCAAACTTCCCTTAAATGTAGAAATCGAGTTCACATGCGCCACTTGTGCTGGCAGCTCATTCCATACCCTAACAACCATCTGAGTGAAGAAGTTTCTCCTCATGTTCTCCTTAAACTCTTCACCTATCACCCTTAACCCATGACCTCTGTTGTAGTCCCACCCAACCTCAGTTGTAAAAGCCTGCTTGCATTTACCTGATTTATACACCTCATAATTTTGTATACCTCTATCAACTCTCCTGTCTGTCTTCTATGTTCCAAGGAATAAAGTCCTAACCTATTCAATCTTCCCTTATAACTCACACCCTCCAGTCCTGGCAACATCCTTGTAAATTTTCTCTGTAAAGTTAAAGTTACTTAAAGTTATTTACATCTTTCCTATAGGTAGGTGACCAAAACTGCACACAATACTCCAAATTAGGCCTCACCAATGTCATATGCAACTTCAGCATAACATTCCAATTGTGTTACCATTGTGGTGGGGCTCAATGCAGGTTTAAAGGCGAAACATAGAAAATGCAATGAAGTAGTTCACATACAAAAAGCATGTTGGGCAAACAAAAATAAATGGACTGCACAGGGAAGGGAAAAAGACTTAAAAAAAAGTCAAGTTACCGTTTCAAAATGAGCTCTAATCTGCATGCTGTTGATGAAAAATCTGATAATGATGAGAGTGACACAGGACTGCATAGCCTTGAGATTTTCAATGTAGAAACTAACAAAAGACAAGCAATATGGCCTACACCAGAAGTGAATGGCAAATTAATTAAAATGGAATTAGACACTGGCTCAGCTGTTTCAGTCATTCCACAAAATGAATTTGAACAGCATTTCAAAGATACTGAACTGAAGCCTAAAAATATCCTACTAAGAACATATACTGGAGAAGAGATAAGTCTTGTGGGAATGACATTCTTAACAGTGAAATACAAAAACCAGAAAGCCGCACTGGGTGTGTATGTGGTAAAAACAGGAGGGCCCACATTGTGGGGCTGTGATTGGCTGATACAACTACAGTGTGATTGGCGATCCATCCACCATTTTCATGCCACATCCCCTGCAATAGAATCACCTGAAAGTGAATGAAGAAAGGTACTGGATGCTGCCACAGCAGTGTTCAAGGATGGCATTGGAAAGCTCAAACATAATAAGGGAAAATAGCACTACATGAAAATGCCACACCCACGTTTTACAAAGCCAGCCCAGTTTCTTATACCATCCACGATAAAGTAGCCAGTGAGCTACATTGCATGGAGGCAGAAGGAATTCTTTCCAAGGTTGAGAGGAGCCCAAGGGAACATCAGTGGTCCCAGTAGCAAAGAAGGATGTGTCTGTCAGGATCTGTGGTGATTTTAAAGTCACCATCAAACCAGTACTGAAAGTAACTCAAAACCCTCTACCCTGGATAGAGGATATCTTTGCAAACCTTTCCGGTGGGAAACACTTCTGCAAAGTGAACATAGCTGATGCTCACCTGTAGATGGAGATGAAAGAAGAATCCAAAGTGTTTCTCACCATAAACACTCACAAATGTCTTCATTGCTATAATAAGCTAATTGTTGGAGTAATGTGTGCACTCGCACTCTGGCAGAATGCTATGGACCAGAAGCTGCAAGGCTGCCCAGGCCCTGTGTTACGTGGATGAGATCATTGTTAACAGTGTGGATGACAAGAAACATTTCCAAAATCTCAAGACAGAAGATTAGAAGATTATGGGCTCAGGGCATGACATAACAGATGTTAATTCATTAAATCAAGCATCACTTACTGTGGTCACATCATTGATGCACAAGAATTACACAAGTGTGCTGAGAAAATTCAAGCAGTGGTGGATGGCCCACGGCCAAAGGACGTGTCACAGTTGCAGTCCTTCTTAGATTTTGTCAACTAATATAACAGGTTCCTGCCAAACCTGGCTACTGCGCTCCACCCCTTGAGCTCATTACTACAGATCAGTAAAAATGGCAATAAACAAAGCAGTCTGAGGTAGCTTTCCAAAAGACAAAGGAAATGGTGACGTCAGACATTGTGGTAAAAAATGGTATGATCCACATCATTCAGTCAAGGTTGCCTATGATGCCTCAGCTTATGGTTATAGGTGCAGTTGTGTTGCATGATGGAAGTTAATGCCCCATAGCCTTTGCATCACATTCACTTACTGCTGCAGGGAAAAATTATGCACAGATTGACAGAAAGACATGTTAGGGAGAGAGTTTGGAGTATTGTGTGTAGTTCTGGTCACCTACCTGCGGGAGGGATGTCAATAAGATTGAAAGAGTACAGAAAAATTTACAAGGATGTTGCCAGGACTAGAGGATCTGAATTATAAGGAAAAGTTGAATAGGTTAGAACTTTGTTTCCGAGAGTGTAGGATAATGAGGAGAGATTTGATGGAGGGATACAAAATTATGAGGGGTATAGATAGAGTCAATGCAAGCATGCTATTTCCACTGTGATTGGATGAGCCTAGAACTAGAGGTCATGTGTTAAGGGTGAAAGTTGAAATGTTTAAGGGGAACGTGAGGGTGAACATCTTCACTCAGAGGGTGGTGAGAGTGTGAAATGAGCTGTCAACAGAAGGGGCAGATTCTGGTTTGATTTCAAAGTTTAAGAGAAATTTTGGATGGGAGGGGTATGGAGAGCTATGGTGTTGGTTGATGGGACATATTCATAGTTTAGTATGACCTGGATGGGCTGAAGAACCTGTTTCAGTGCTGTCGTGTGCTATGACTCTATGACTCAATCAGGGCAGCAAGCCGCACGCCATCATAAACTGAAGTTATATCACCTGTCCTCCATTCTCACTGGGTCTAAATCCCTCTTTTGAACAGTTTTGTGGGAGTACCTTCACAAAGACTGCACTGGTTCCAGG
This sequence comes from Hemitrygon akajei, assembly GCF_048418815.1. NCBI lineage: Eukaryota > Metazoa > Chordata > Chondrichthyes > Myliobatiformes > Dasyatidae > Hemitrygon > Hemitrygon akajei. The sequence goes on along the minus strand of NC_133124.1, from coordinate 108,018,735 downwards.
AGACTTCTCCCCACCACTTTCTCAAAAAAAAGGTTTAGAGTTAAAGCTGGCCTTGGCACAATAGCTACGTCCTAACACAAGATACTGCATTTAGATGCACGTGTACACCAGAGAAAGACAGTGTCTTCAATTAATCATTAGAGTTGCAATCAAGAAATAACATTGTTGAAGTGAATAATGTAAATTAGTCTCATTCAGACTAACCAAAGTGTAACAATTAAGAGGTGAATACTGAATTGAAAGACTTGCTGGAAATCACAAATTAACACAAGAAGCTCATTAGTTGGTGCCTGGCAGAGAGCCACCTCGTGCATGAGATCAGTCATCATGGCTTTCAAACTTAATAGGTATTTTGTGCAGTTTTCACTGAGGAAGACACTAATAGAATGCCAGAAATGCGAGTGTCAGGACGCAGAAGTGAGTGCAGTTGCTATTACTAAGGAGAATGTGTTTGGGAAGCTGAAAATCCTGAAGGTAGATAAGTCACCTGGACTAGATGGACTACACACCAGGTTTGTGAAAAAGGTGGCTGCAGAGATTGTGGAGGTGTTAATAATGATCTTTCAAGAATCACTAGGTTCTGGAATGGTTCCAGAATGGACTGGAAAATTGCAAATGTCACTCTGCTCTTTAAGAAGGGAGGGAGGCAGAATAAAGGAAATCATAGGCCAGTTAGCCTTATTTCAGTGGTTGGAAAGATGTTGGTCTATTAGTAAGGATGTGGCTTTGGAATACCTGGAGGCACCTGACAAAATAGGCCAGAGTGAGCATGGTTTCCTTCAGGGGGAATCTTGCCTGTCAGATTTATTAGAATTCTTTGAGGAAATAACAGGCAGGTTAGAGAAAGGAGAGTCACTGGATGCTGCGTACTTGAATTTTCAGAAGGCTTCTGACAAGGTGCCACACATGAAGCTGCTTAACAAGGTAAGAACACATGGTATTACAGGTAAGGTACTAGCATGGATAGAAGATTGGCAGACTAGCAAGAGGCAAAGAGTAGGAATAAAGGGGGCTTTCTCTGGTTGACTGGTGGTGACTAGTGGTGTGCCAGGGGTCTGTGTTGGGATTGTTTCTTTTCCCATTATATGTACATGATTTGGATGAAGGAATTGCTGGCTTTGTGGCCAAGTTTGCGGTATGAAGATAGGTGCAGGGGCAGGTAGTGTTGAGGAGGCAGGGTGTCTGTAGAAGGACTTTGACAGATTGGGAGAAGGGCAAAGAAGTGCCAGAAGAAATTTAATGTATGGAAATGTATGGTCATGCACTTTGGTAGAAGGAATAAAGGTGTGGATTATTTTCTAAATGGGGAGAAAATTAAAAAGTCAGAGGTGCAAAGGGACTTGGGAGTCCTCATGCAGGATTCCCTGAAGGTTAACTTGCTGGTTGAGCTGGTGGTAAGGAAGGCAAATGCAATTTTACCATTTATTTTGAGAGGACTAGAATACAAACACAAGGATGTAATGCTGAGGCTTTATAAGACATTAATTAGGTCACATTTGAAATACTGTGAGCAGCTTTGGGCTCCTTAACTAAGAAAAGATGTGCTGGCCTGAGGAGGTCCACAAAAATTATCCCAAGAACGAAAAGAATAAATTATAAGGAACAGTTGATAGCTCTGGCCTGTACTTGTTGGAGTTTAAAAGAATGGGGGGGGGGGGGATCTCGTTGAAACCTACGGAATATCAAAAGGTCTAGGTAGAGTTGATGTGGAGAGGATGTTTCCTCTAGTGGCCGAGTCTAAGACCAGAGGGACGTCCATTTAGAACAGAGATAAGGAAAAAAATCTTTAACAAAAAGGTGGTGGAATCTGTGGAATTCATTACCATTATGACTGTGTAGGCTGCCATTGGTGGAGGTTGATAGGTTCTTGTTTAATCAGGGCATCAATGGTTACAGGAAGAAGAAAGGAGAATGAAGTTGAGGGGGATAATAAACAACTAGATCTGACTAGATGGGCCAAATGGCCTGATTCTGCTCCTACGCCTTATGGTCTTATAGTTTTCTCATGTCTGAGGCCTCATCAGCAGCTGAGTAACTCTGGTGATTTTGGTACCTCACCATTACATACCATTTCATGGCACTACACCATTTGCTTGTCTCACCCACACCACTTGTTTGCTCTACCCATGTCCTTGAACTCTTCCTGTCCCTTTAAATTCCCTTCATGCACTAAATTTGACATTTTCTGCCTCACTTTCAGTTTTTTCTCACTATCAAGCTGCAGATTCTGAAAATGTAGAAATGGATGAGTATTTCTGAATAAATGCTTGTGTTTTGTACAAATCATGAAGTAATCTCACATTTGTCCTTTTATTTCCCCTTCCCCTTTTGTCTCTTCTCCCACTCCCTTATATAATCTCTTCATCTTCATCCCATCGTTCCAACATCTGTTTTCCTCCCTCCATAATCTCTTAATTTTTCCCGCTATACTGTATTTCCCTCTTAAATTCATTGCTCTCCTTTCTGTTCTATCTACTTCTGAATTCTCTCTGTTTCTTTATTTGTTTTCCCCATTTATGATGATTTTCTTTCTTCTACTTTCTGTCTATTTGATTCATCACTCTCTCTCTCTCCCTCCCCCCTCACTTTCTCTCACAATCTCTCCTATCTTCCTGTTTCTTTTTTACCCTCCTGACAGGCCTGTGCAACTGCAGCAATGCATCCCGTTTACTACGTGCATTCAGAAGGGAAGATTATCGCTGAATGGAGACCGACACGAGGCTGGTAGAGATGTTGAAGAACATTTTACCGTTTGCTTGGGAGACAGGAGAGAAAGCATACAAATTTAGGCTTAGAAGTTCATCATTGCTTTTTTAGGTCAAACAGTTACAATGTCCCTATTGCTGTTTTCAAGAACTCTCATAGGTATTAGTTCCAAAGTAGTGCAAGGGGTTCTATTTTGTGATCTTTGTAAAGGAATAAAAAGTATAGATACTTATAGAGCACTTCATGCCTTTACAGAAACCTTGAGGTGGGTTTGCTGAGTTTTGTAGCTCACTGTCTATAGATGTACCTGACCCTTAAATAACATTGAAACTTAACCTTCAGTATTATTAAAATGCCATGTTCCTTAAGAGAGAACATCACTGGTTGTGATTCTCACAAATGTAGTTGAAAATCTCATCTGAAACAAATTTTGGATGTTGCACTATTGCAGGTTGAGTACCCCTTATCTGAAATACCAACATCTGAAAAATTCTGAAATCCAAACTTCTTTTGAGCACTGACGTGACATGAGAAATGGAAAATTCCACAAGGTGCTGGAAAGTTCCCAGGTGATGTGCAGGTCATTGAGCACCACAGACAGTGCTGAGAAGTGACCTCACCTATATGATGAACAGAGGTTAATGAAGAAAAGAAAAACACACTGCATAAAATGAAAAATGAAGATCTCGATTGTGTATTGTAAGAGTGGATTCATCAGTGTTGGAGTGAACATATGCCACTTAATGGTATGCTGATCATAAAATAAGCAAAAATCTATCATGACAAACTAAAAATTGAAGGTACTTGTGAATATTTAGCAAGGTGGTTGCAGAAATTTTAAGAAAAGGCATGGCATTAAATTTTTAAAGATTTGTGGTGATGCCGTGTTTGCTGATCATGAAGCCGCAGAGAAATTCATTAATTAGTTTGCCAAGGTTGTTGCCGATGAAGATCTAACATGTTGATCAGCTGCATCAGTACGTATGTGTGATGAACAAGTGAAAGACAAACACTGCTTACCAGTTGCACATAAATTCAGAGTCAAAAATGATAGCAATCCCAAGCTTTCTCATTATATATTCCAAAACCCTAAAAAATCTGGAATCTGAAATACTTCTGGCCGCAAGCATTTTGGATAAGGGGTACTGAACCTGTGTTGATATCATTTGTGTGTTTATTGATAGAGGAACAATGCTAGGACCTCATGTTTTTCATATCCTTATTAACGATTAGCGTGGAATCAAATGAAAGGGGTCAATGGTACGTTAATACAGGTTATGTCTGTTTCTTGGGCCAAGTGTAGGGACATTTAAGGTCTGAAGTCTTACAGATACACATCAATTAAATCTTGACTGCTAAAAAAGATGATAAGCTCTGGACCCCTAAATTGAAGTATTGAAATAAAGCTTACTGTGTCAACAGCCTGCGACCTCTGGGTAAATTTCCTTCTCATTTTATAGAATTTTACTTTGTTGAAGATTGTGTTTTGCTCTGTCATCACTTTTCTTACTCTTTTTCCACTCACTCTCATTGTACCCATACTTCCAGAGATCCCTTTTTCAATATACTTTAAGGTTTAAAAATGATTTGTAACTAGTAACTAGCAAAACAAATAAGGGAGAACTAGTGTCCATGTGTATTTGGACTTTTGGAAGTCTCTGATAAGGCGCCATGCAAGAGGTTATTGAATGTACTCTCTAGAGTTTACAAGAAATGAGAAGTGACCTTAATAAAATGTGGAAAAGTCTTATGGGTCTTAAAAGAGTGAATGCAGAGATGATGTTCCTTATGGTTGGGTCATCTAGAACTAGGGATAACTGTGTCAATGTAATGGGCCGGAAGGCTCCTCACCAAGAAAGGAGTGTATAATTGTATTCTCTTCGTAAAATGGCTGTGGAGGCCAACTCAAGATGTTGATAGATTTTTGGATATTAAGGAAAGCAGGAAAGATCGCTTAGTGCAGGAAATTGGTGCTGAGGGAAAAGATAATTTTGCCATGTGAATACCACATGGAAGATGTTTTAGATAGACTTTCATCTGACAGTTCCTATGTTTCTGTGATACTTCATCTGAACTCCAACGTTATCACAGAGAAAATGTCCAAAAAATCTCAAAAATTGTTACTCAGGGACAGTACTCAATAGGAAAATAGATACTACAGATGGGAGAAATTCCTTGTTCAATCTGCAGGTTGTGCTGATGCATGTTCCGGCATCCACCAAATCTGGGAGAAATTAAATTACACATAATTTGGGTAAATATCAACCAACTTTCCTATGCGTGGTTCAATAGAAGATGATGCCTGCTGGAAAACACGAAAGGCAGATGAAGCATAAATCAATACCACCTGCAGTGCCGTGCCTAGCACACTTGGAGAGTTTGCCCATCCTGGAATAATTGGGTGATATACTGGAGGAGTCTTGTTCAAGCAACAGAACCTCTGAGAACAAATTGCAGTACTGAGGGAACACAGAAGGATTGTACTTGTTTCATTAGGTATGTTCAATTTATATTAGTTATTGATCGCTCTTGTCTGCTGTATTGTATCACCTGTGAGTGTGAGACATTGCTGAGCAGGTGAAGCTGCTCTCGTGAATCAAGATGGTTCCTCCCCACTAGAACAAACACACTCATCAATTGCACTGAAACATGTTCCATGGAAAGAAAACCAAATAAAAATACATTTGAAACATTTGGTTTTACTTTCTTAGATGCTTTTTGTTGCTTGTTACAGATTGCAGAGGAGAGTTGTCAGTTCTAAATGGTGATTCGGAACCATTTTAACTTGTTTTTGTTTTAGGACTACATTAGGTACAATTTGCCATTGTGGCTGTGTTACTGGATTGGTAAATTAGAGCAGTGGTTCTCAATGTGGTCCATCCACATAGCTCTTCAGAAGGCCACAAGTAAAAACAAGAAACAGGGGACCACAGGAGTTTCTGGATGGGCTCTGATGAGTTTAAAATAAAAAATAAAACAGACTGTGTAAGTACAAAAAGTAAGCAAAAAAAAAAAGAAATAATAATAAATAAATAAGCAATAAATATCGAGAACTTGAGATGAAGAGTCTTGAAAGTGAGTCCAGTTCTGTGGGAATAGTTCGGTGATAGGGCAAATGAAATTATCTCCTCTGACTCAAGAGCCTGATGGTTGAGGGGTGATATTGTTCTTGAAACTGGTGATGCAGGTCCTGAGGCTCCTGTACCTTCTTCCTGATGGCAGCAGCGAGGAGAAAACATGGCCTGGATGGTGTGGGTCTTTGATGATGGATACTGCTTACCGTGTAGATGTGCCTGATGCTGTGGAGGGACAGATCAAGGTTGGTGACAAATCAGCATATAGGCTGGGCTATATCCACTACTTTTTATAGGCTTTTCCATACCATTGATATTTCCATACCTGGCCATGATGCAACCAATCAATATACTCTCCAGCACACATCTATAGAAGTTTGTCATAGTTTTAGATGACATGCTGACTCTTTACAAATTTCTGAGAAAGTAGAGTCACTGCTGTGCTTTCTACGTAATAGCACTTACGTGCTACACCCAGGACAGATCTTCCGAATTGATAACACCAAGGAATTTAAAGTTGCTGACCCTCTCCACCTCCGCTCCCCCAATGAGGACTAACTTATAGACCTCTGATTTCCTCCTCCTGAAGCCAATAATCATCTCAATGAGTGGCACCAGTCAACCAGAGTTTTCAGTCTTCCTCCTACATGTTGATTCGTCACCACCCTTGATTTGGCCAACGGCAGTGGTGTCATTGGCAAACTTAAATATGGAGTAGGAGGCACTTGGAGTACTGTGAGCAGTTTTGAGCCCTTTATCTAGGGAAAGATGTGCTGACATTGAAGAGGGTCCAGAGGAGGTTGACGAGAATGATTTCCGGGAATGAAAGGGTTAACATATGAGAAATGTTTGATGGCTCTGGGCCTGTTCTCATTGGGGTTCAGAAGAATGAAGTGGGATCTCATTGAAACATCGAATACTGGAAGGCCTAGAGAGAGTAGATATGGAGAGGATGTTTCCTATAGTCGGTACGTCTAGAACCAGCCTCAGAATAGAAGGGCCTCCCTTTAGAACAGAGATGACAAGGAATTTACTTACCCAGAGGGTAGTGAATCTGTGGAATTCACTGCCATAAATGGCTGTAGAGGTCACATCATTGTGTATATTTAAAGCGGAAGTTGATAGGTTCTTGATTAGACATGTCAAAGGTTTTGGGGAAAAGGCAGGGGAACGGGGTTGAGAGGAATAATAAATCAAACATGAATGGTGGCTGAATAAAGTATCCTATTCAGAGCTTTGAAATAGTTTTATTTTTCATCTACACCCATATATGAAACATTATATTTAACATATAATACCTAAACCTGTGAAAATGTAACTATTGACTATATATTAGAATAATTAGTACAGTTAACCATATAACCATATAACAATTACAGCATGGAAACAGGCCATCTCGGCCCTTCTAGTCCGTGCTGAACGTTTACTCTTACCTAGTCCCACCTACCTGCACTCAGCCCATAACCCTCCATTCCTTGCCTGTCCATATACCTATCCAATTTTTTTTTAAATGACAAAATCAAACCTGCTTCTACCACTTCTACTGGAAGCTTGTTCCACCCAGCTACCACTCTCTAAGTAAAGAAATTCTCCCTCGTGTTACCCCCTAAGCTTTTGCCCCTTAACTCTCAACTCATGTCCTCTTGTTTGAATCTGCCCTACTCTCAATGGAAAAAGCCTATCCACGTCAACTCTATCTATCCCCCTCATAATTTAAAATACCTCTATCAAGACCCCCCTCAACCTTCTACACTTCAAAGAATAAAGACCTAACTTGTTCAACCTTTCTCTGTAACTTAGGTGCTGAAACCCAGGTAACATTCTAGTAAATCTCCTCTGTACTCTCTGACCAAAAAACACTTTAGCAACTAATGGATACTATAGAAAGCGAGGGCCACTGAGGTAAATGAAAGTCATGTGGGCCACAAGCAGAAAAAGGTTGAGAACCACTGATGTGGAAGATGTTAATTCATGAGCTCTATGTAACAGCAATCATCTGCATAAGTGACGCAAACTGTTAGATTTTCTTTAACACCCTTACAGGTTCCCTTAAGATCTTTAGAAAAGGAAACATGATGCCCTGAACCAGTTTGGATCATTTTCAATGCCAGTTTTACAAACACATGGTTGATTCTAATTATTCAGTAAGTTGCACTGTGATGCGCTCAGTTGTGGTCACTATCTTCTCAGAATGATAAATGTCAGCCATGCCAGTGATCTCTTGAGAATGAATTAAAATAACGATTTAAGTCAAATGTTGAGATTTCTTTCTCAAAATCTTCCTTTTTCCTCAGCCAGTCAGTTCAAACCTTTTCAAGACAAATTACAGTCCCTATAAAAAGTATTCACCCCCCCAGAAGTTTACATGTTTCATTGTTTTACAATGTTGAATCACAGTGGATTTAATTTTGCTCTTTTTTTTTACGCTGATCAGCAGTAAAAGACTGTTTCATGTCAAAGTGAAAACGGATTTCTACAAAGTGATCTAAATTAATTACAAAAATAAAACACAAAATAATTGATTCCATAAGTATTCACCCCCCTTTAATATGACACACCAAATCATTAATGAAGACACATAATTAGTTAAATAGAGATCTGTTCTTTGCACAGCTGTGTGCAGTCAAGATGTTTCAACTGTAGTAAAAATATACGTACTTGTATCCAACTTCTGGTGAGTCAGTATCCTGGCAAAAACAACACCATGAAGACAAAAGAACACTCTAAGCAACTCCAGAAAAAGATTATTGAAAAGCACAAGTCAGGAGATGGATACAAGGAAATTTCCAAGTCACTGAATATCCCTTGGAGTACAATTGAGTCAATCATCAAGAAATGGAAAGAATATGGCACAGCTGTAAATCTGCCTAGAGTGAGCCATCCTCAGAAACCGAGAAACCGCGCAAGAAGGGGACTCTTGAGGGAGGCCACTAAGAGACCTATGACAACTGTGGAGAAGTTATAAGCTTCAGTAGCTGAGATGGGAGAGACTGTACATACAACAACTGTTGCCCAGGTGCTTCACTGGTTGCAGCTTTATGGGAGAGCGAAAAAGAAAAAGCACTGTTGAAAAAAACTCACATGAAATCTCAGCTAGAGTTTGCCAAAAGCATGTGGGAGACTCTGAAGTCAGCTGGAAGAAGGTTCTATGGTCTGATGAAATCAAAATTGAGCTTTTTGGCCATCAGACTAAACACTATGGCATAAACGAAATACCGCACATCATCATAAACACGCTGTGAAGCATTGTGGTGGCTGCATCATGCTGTGGGGATGTTTCACTGCAGCTGGTCCTAGAAGGCTTGTAAAGGTAGAGGGTAAAATGAATGCAGCAAAGTTCAGGGAAATCCTGGAGGAAAACCTGATGCAGTCTGAAAGAGAACTGTGGCCTGGGAGAAGATTTGTTTTCCAGCAAGACAATGACCCCAAGCATAAAGCCAAAGCTACATAGGAATGGCTTAAAAACAACAAAGTTGTTCTTCAGAATAGGTAAACAAGCTCTTAACCCTATTGTTAAACATACTTTAAAAATTTGGTTTCAATTTTGTAGATTTTTTGAATTAAATGATTTTTTACTTTCTAGTAATATTTATTCTAATTTCTTTTTTAAACCATCAACTTTGGATAAGGCTTTTCTAACATGGAAAATTAAGGGAATAAAAACTTTTTTAGATTTGTTTTTACAAGACTGTTTAATGTCTTTTTCACAGTTAATGGATAAATATGGTATCTCCAATACACATTTTTTCAGATATTTACAGGTTAGAAATTTCTTAGGTGATTTTTTTACCAAATTACCCCTTGATCTGCTCTTCAAATTTGGCTTATGTTATTTTTCAGTTTAAACCTTTTCAAAAACGATTAATAGCTATCATTTATAAACAGTTAATGAATGCTCGCACATCGCCTAATGATAGGGTTCAATGCTCCTGGGAAGTAGAACTTCAACATTCACTCTCAGATAACCAATGGAGTAAAATTTATTATTTAGTTAATAATTCATCTATCTGCACACGCCATATTTTAATTCAGTTTAAGATGGTACACAGGGCCCATATGTCCAAAGATAAATTGGCGCATATTTTTTCCTAATATATGCCCTATTTGTGATAGATGTAATGCAGAAGTGGCTACTCTAACCCATATGTTTTGGTCATGTGTAAGTTTAAATAATTTTTGGAGCGATGTGTTTAGAATATTATCTAAAGTTTAGATATGGATGTTTAACCTAATCCACTTACAGCAATTTTTGGGATTATTCCAGAGGAAGCAAGCAAAGTGTCTGCCTCCGCCCAACATGTGATAGCTTTTTCAACTTTACTGGCTAGGAGAGCTATTTTGCTACACTGGAAAGAATCTAACTCCCCCACTGTTTTCTATTGGCTCTCCTCCATCATGTCATGTTTAAGCTTGGAGAAAATTAGAAGCCGGACATTTGATACATCTTTTGATTTTGAACAAGTCTGGCGACCCTTTATTCAATATTTTCACATGATTTAATTGATCTTTATTTATTTATTTTTCTTTATTCTCTTTGGAGAATATCCTTGTCCATGAAGGTTCGGAGATGACCCTTTCTTTTTTAAGTTTATCCTCATTTGGACTGCCCAATCTTTCTTTTTCTTTCTTTTTTTTCTTTCTCTCTTTTTTGTTTTAGTTTAGTTTAGTTAGTGGGGTTTTTCTTTCTCTATCAATAAAATTTCCAACCTTTTTTTACGATTGCTATGAGGAGTTGTAATTTCTCTCTGACCATTGTATATATAACAGCATAATATATTACCTATTTGAGTTTGATATTATATGCTTTTTGTCTTTAATATTGCTGTTTATATGTCTTTTATATTACCTATTTGTTAAACTCCTCTTTCGATTTGTATTTGTATATTCTTTATTTGAAAATCAATAAAAAAGATTGAAAAAAATGAAATGAAAAACAACAAAGTTAATGTCCTGGAATGGCCAAGTTAGAGTCAAGACCTCAATCCAATTGAGAACTCGTGGCTGAACTTGAAAAGGGCTGTTGACTTTGATACAATAAGTCTTTTTCTGTTGATCGGTGTCAAAAAAGCCAAATTAAATCCACTGTGATTCAATGTTGTAAAACAATAAATCATGATAACTTCCAAGCGGGCTGAATACTTTTTATAGGCACTGTATAGTTCCATATCTGGGTATATATTTTCTGCCTCTCAGACTCTGAATGGCACACAAGGAAACGCCATATTTTTCTGGTATACCTCTTGCAGAGTTTTAGTTTTATGTATTGGTCCTGTGATGATTGATACTCTGATTTTTTATTCTGGCTGCATATTTTCCAATTCTCATCCTTCTGCTCACCTTGATATTATTCCATAAGACCATAAGCCCATTTGATATAGGAGCAGAATTAGGCTATTTGGCCCAAAGTCTGCTCCCCCATTCCATCATGGCTAATTTATTATACCTCTCAATCTCGTTCACCTGCCTTCTCCCCTTAATTTTTGCCATCCTGACAATCAAGAAATATCAACCTCTGCTTTAAATATACCCAGTGACTTGGCCTTCACAGCTGCTTATGGCAATGAATTCCACCGATTCACTACACACTGGCTGAAGAAATTCCTCCTCATGTCTGTTCTTCTCTTCTGAGGCTGTGCAATCTGGTTCTAGACTCCCCCACTATAGGAACCATGTCCACTCTTTCTAAGGCCCTCTGTTGGTCAAGGTCAACCGTGGATGTTCTATCATAGCTGTTGGTACACAAGCCAGCATTGCAAGCCAGGGCTGTACAGTATGGAGAGCATGCTGTTGCCCTCTACTGTTTGGCACCAGCAGCATCGCAGGAGTTGCCAGCCATCGTTGGCCTCAATGTAGGAGTGCCTTAGTGACTCCAGCTCTGGAATTTCCCCTCTGGGTTTACTCCCAAAGCCTTCCCTATGAGCGGGTATAGCTGCAAGGCAGTGGAGGTTAGAAATCAGAGTTTTCCTTCTGCTAGATAAGCTGCCGACTGCAGATAACGAGGCCCATCTGCCTGAAGCAGCTGGTTTAAGGTGCCAGTAATCTGTCTTTGCCCCTTCTCCTGTCAGTAAAAACAGTTCCGCTGGGCTTAGTAGCTAACCTACATGTGAAGGCCAGTAGCTAGACATTGTTGTCAGAGACTATTTGAGATGCATGCCATTGGGAGCATTAGTAGGAGCTTATCCCCACCACCCCACTCCTTGGCTCTGACAACCTTAATGAACCTGACTCTTTCTAGGCATTTCACTATTTGATGGGTTCAATGAGAACCCTCCCCCTGCCTCCAGCGAGTACAGACCCAGAGCCATCAAACGTTCCTCATACGTTAAACTTTTCATTCCGGGGGTCATTCTCCTGAATCCCCTCTGGACCCTCTCCAGTACCAGCACATCTTTTCTTAGAGAAGAGGCCCAAAACTGCTCATAATACTCCAAGTGTGGTCTGACCAATGTCTTAGAAAGCCTCAGCATTACATACTTGCTTTTATACTCTAGTCCTCTTAAAGAGTGAATGTAAAGATTGGATTTGCCTTCCTTGCCACTGACTCAACCTACAAGTTAATTTTTAGGGAATCCTGCACGAGGACTCCCAAGTCCCTTTGGTTTTCTAATTTCTGAATTTTCTCCCTATTTAGAAAATAGTCTATGCCTTTATTCCTTCTACCAAAGTGTATGACTGTACACTTCCCTACACTACATTCCATCTGCCACTTCTTTGCCCATTCTCCCAATCTGTCTAAGTCCTTCTGTAGATTTCCATTCCATTCATTTTGAATATCGGCCATACCTCAGTAGTAGCACTTCGACCTCTATAAAAGAAAATTGTGGTTTTGAGCAGCATTTCAGGGACATGGATACACTAATCCAGTGTAGTACTGCTGCACTTGCAAGTGTGCAGTCATTTGGACAAGATGTTAAACTGAGGTATAGTTTTCCTTCTCACGTGCCTGTGAAAGATCCTGTGAGGAGTGGAAGGTTAGTGGTATTATTATGCTGCAACCAACATTACTGAAATTAATCTTCTCATTATTGGATTGTTTCTGGTAACTTCCTCTGAACTGGTTAAGAAGATTACCAGAGCAACTAGACTTCAAAGCATCTTATTGGGTGTATATACTATATGATATCTTTCAACTTTGAAATAAGCTTATAAGTGGAAATTCTTCTTGGTGCCTTTTTCTCAACAGTTTATACATACACATGCTGCAAAATATTAATTCCCATTGCCTACAAATCCTCCCTGAATTCACTTTACCAATGCCTCTGTAACAACAATCATGTCCCCCTCCCACATCTCTGTCAGCCCCTAATCTTGACAATCAACAGAATTCTTAAACAAAATGACTTCAGGTTTTAAACATTGCTTTACCTTATGTGTTACTCACTGAATTCTGACTAAAATAAAAACTGTATTACAAAGCAATTACTTAGGCTAAATAGAGGCAGAAAAACATTTGAGAGAGATGCTTTTATCACTGTTTAGTTTTGGTTTCTTTGCTGCTGTAAATCTTCCCACTCCTCCCCAGGAGGAGGGTCTAGTCCTGTAGTGCACACATACACCTCCGGACATCAGTGCACTGCTTTGATGTTGGGGCATAAACTATTGTTAGGCAGGAAGCTTCCATCTGTCACTTCAGACAAGAACTCCCTCCAGGGGGTGAGGGGAACTTCAATAGATTACAAGCGGCTGCAGTAAACCACTGTTTGTTGAATGACCAAGAGAGGAAAGTGTTAGGGGATGGGCATGGAAGGGAAAGCAGATTTTAAGACTACTACATGATCATTTGGAGTTAAAAGAGTATAGATGAATCTATAAGATCCAAAACCAGCTCATTTACCAATTGGAACCTTCTTCATTTAGATTCATCAGGCTCCTGAACCAGCATGGATAACTTCACTCAACTCAACTCAATTCCACAACCTACACACCACCTTTCAATGATTCTATATCTCATGTTCTCAGTATTATTTATTTGTTAGTTTGTAAAATTTGTCTTCTTTTGCACATTGGTTGCTTGTCAGTCTTTATGTATGTATAGTTTTCATAAATTCTATTGTATTTCTTTATCTTCCTGTAAATGTCTGCAAGAAAACGAATCTTAAGGTAGTATACGGTGATATGAATGTACTTTGATAATAAATTTACTTTGACTTTGACAACTCTGATGGTTCAGTTAGTTAATGAACCACCAGATCTGGTGTGCAGATGCATAGATCAGCAAGATCCCAGGCTGTCTCCTTGTCTGAGTTGACATTCAGTTGATCAACAGGAATGAGCCAAACAGTAAATGAGTATTGTTCTAGATTATTCATCCAGAGAGTGTGGAGGGATCATGACAAGATAACATACATACGTACAACATGGAGGAATTAGAAATGGTCTTTTTAAATGATCTTTTAGATGGGTGCCTCACTGTTATAATGTAAAGACATAGCAGACATCTTGCAAATGGTAGGATCCCACAAAGGAAAAGGAGATAATGTCTATCTGAACTCCTTCCATGAGGTTTCTTAGCAACACATCCAAGATGCTGGAGGAACTCAATAAGTTAGGCAGTATCTATGGAGGGGAAAATAAATAGTTGATGTTTCAGGCCGAGGCCCTTCATCACGACTTCAAAATTGGCAGTAAGATACTTTGAGATGGCTTGAGGCTTCAAATGAATCTGTTTTGTGTTTCTTTAACAGTATTATGATTCGTCACAGGTAATTCCAGGTCAGTCATGCATGGAAATTGCTTGAATTAACATATTTCTCTTCTTTCCTATCTCTCCTGCTGTTTTTACCTCAGTCCAACTTCCAACCATTGCTTCCACTCCAAGACCTGTAAGCGTTGACACAAACTGGAATCGGGAGCCAAGAACAGACTTCTAGAGGAATGAGCAGTATCTATGGTGGGGGGAGGGGGGAGAGGGAAAATTGCTGTTGACATTTACATTTCCTCTCCCCCCCACCCCCACAGATGCTGCTTGGTCTGCGGAGTTCCTGCAGAGGTTTTGCTTCTCTACATGTTGTAGTCACCACATTCATGCCCATCTTTCCAAGGATTTCTTGTTTGAGTGCCTCCAGTAAGAATTTTTGCTGTACCATGGTACCAAAATGACTCTCATTAAAGACATAAATATGACTGTGAGAACTTCCCAGCACCACGTGGGTTGGGTGTGTAAATGAGTGGTGGAGACTGGGGGATGTGTTGAGAACATAGGGATGAAAGTGGGATGAATGTACGATTATTATGTTACAACAATAAAATAGTAACTGAACTTTTTTGTTGTTGCTGTTTTTGTGTGATTTTGATCGGGGTGGACAGGCCTGTGGCCTCCAGGTAACAAAGATACAGTATTTTCCACATTTAATCTGAGGAACCAGTTCTACCTCATCAGCACCCCTATGATCCACCCCTCTAAATTGGTATTGTCTTTGATGTGCACAAGTTTATCTTAATGAAGTACAGAGTACTTGGAAGAATGTAGCTATGGTTTTCAGTTCTCATTGTATTGTTATCTGGTTACTGTTTCCTCTTCCCTCCTCAGCAACTATCTGAAACTGAATTGAACTTTTTTCACGTTTTAACAATCTCCTTCAGTTTTACACCCTTCGTTATCTCAGCATCCTTCCAATCCTCTCCCCTTGTTCATAACTGAATTTAATCGCTCTGTCATTAGCCACTGAGCTGTCAGCTGCCAAGGCTCTAACGGCTGGAATCTCCCTCTTACACCCTTCTGGCTCTCTCTTTGTTTGACAATGCTCTGGTGAAGTCTTTCGGAAAGTTTTGCTGCATTAGAAACACTATATAAACACAAGTTGTTAATGTTGTGTTAGTCCCTTCCCCTGCTTGCAATGCAGTGCTGTAAAATTACCTCTTAATTGGCCACAGTTTATATGGCTGGAGCAGACAAGGAGAAGGTTCACGTGTGAATATGTAAAGAGGGATGGCGAGGGGCAGGGCCAACACTGGGTTTGATAGACGAGTTGTATAGTCTACTCTTTTCCATCCAGCATGTTTTTATAAAGCTTACTCTGTATTTCCTGTGCTGGAACTCAGAAATGCTTCAAAGGCACCGAAAACCAAACCAGGCTGAAATACAGGAAACCTAGCCTCCAGGGCTCTAAACAAAACCCACCCCTTTAAAGCAACACTTCTCTCCATAAATTTAATGTGAAGCAGCTCTAGTAAAACAAATTATGTGAGAGACTTTAACAAAATGTGCTCTTAACGCATATATTTGATTGTATTTATGTAAAATATTAAGGGAGTAGATTTGATCTTTATTGAATATAATATAAAACTGGAGTCTTTTATATTGTAATTATTCTTGAGGTACAGTATAGCTGTAAGCATTAATACACAGCTGCACTTACTGGCTATTTCTAGTTACCCAAATTTGATACAACTGAGGGCCTTTTAAAATTTCTAAAATAGACTTCTTTCATAAAATACATGCACAAGAAGTACAAAAAGCAGTGCATGGATTTCTTTCACAAACAAGAGAATATCTGCAGATGCTGGAAATCCGAGGAACACACACAAAATGCTGGAGGAACTCAGCAGGCCAGGCAGCATCTATGGAAAAGCGTACAGTCGGCATTTCGGGACCAGTCCTGCCGAAGGGTTTTGGCCTGAAACGTCCACTGTTTACTCTTTTCCACAGAAGCTGCCTGACCTTCTGAGTTCCTCGAGCAACTTGTATGTGTTGTATGGATTTCTTTACTTTCACAGCATTATCTAGTTTAGATACTCACATAGTGCTATAAGGTCATACATTTATAGCATTGGTATATTCTATGTCCAAGCTGCATTACGCCCCATGTGGCATTTTCAAAAAATACGCACTTTGGTAGTTTGAGAAGCTTTTCCACAGAAGTCAGTCAATCACTCCATTCAATGGTGACAGAACCTTAGCCTGCAGTCTTTCCCAACAATGCCTTTGTGTTGGCTGCACTGTGCTTCAATGTGTTCGTTCATATGTATTCCTGCACCTGGAAAGTGCCAAGCAGCAGACATCTTGTACTGGAAGAGCAACCCATTTCATGCAGACCGAAGTGAACTTTTCACAGAGTTGATGATCTTCCAGCACACTTGATGCTTGTCTCGGTATGTGTCCTTACACAGCTGTTTGGGATGAACTCTGACTAACACCCTTGCATCCTTTTATTGACCTTCTTTGCATTATTCACACTCCACAAAGGGGTGCCTCAACTTCATCACAGCAATTTTAAAAGCACCATTATTGTGGTGAGATGTTAACTGTGCAGGAGAGATCTGAAGGGGAAGGGGTCATTCTCACTGCTAGCCATCTGAGGTCTTGGTTGCCCAATGGCAAATTCTGCTGATGAGGTGTTCTGCCAAATAGTTCTGGTAGTCTTCTCAGGCAACCATCCCACAGGATCCATCATGTCCTTCTCCCACAAGGCTTGAAAGAAATTCCATGCTGACCACTGCCTGATGGACTTGTGGATGAAAATGTTTTTTCCCGAGAGAATGTTTCGACAAAGGACAGGTAGCACAGCAATGTTCAACTCAAAAGAACGTGGCATGGCAGGAAGGTCACGCTCATCCTTTACAACACCAGAGACAGATGGAACCTCAGCTCAGAGTGACACTTGGTGCTAGTGTACTTCAGTTCAACATATAGTTTGAAGTAATCACCCACAAATGTGCCCATCAGGGCAAGAGCAATGATGAGCATACTCTCCCACCCACTTCTCTGGACACTTGTGCTCCATCTTAGACCCGCAAATGAAACAGAAGATGGCGGCTCGGGTGCCTGCCGTAGTGGAGGAGTGTAGGATGTGTGCCATACTTGCATCATCAACAGCAACACAGAGAGCATTTTGCAACCAATGGCCAAATTCTTGGCCACCATTGAGAGGGAGTACACTCCCCTTGGCAGATCACTTCACAGCCCAGATAACATGTTCATGTGGGACTAGAAGTCAAGGTGGTTAAAGCCTTTTTTTTATTCACTTCAACTTTTGAGTTTCAAATTTTTTAAACTGAACTCAATTTTTTAAATTGCTGTGCTGGGAGATGAACACAGTGTAGTCTCAAACTGGGTGAGAATTTATATTTTGTGCCAAAGTCAGATATGATGAAGAGCAGATCTGGATGTTGTACATTCATGATTCCAAGATCCAAAAGTCTTCCGCACCTGTAAAAAAAATATAATGAGGTGAAGATACAGGGGCTGCCTGTCACTATGTAATCCCTATTAGAACAGGAGTAGAGGGTAGAATCTGGCATAGAATACCTATCTCCCCCATAGTGCATGAAATTGCTCAATCATTTGAAAATTCAGTAGTCTTCTGTCAAGTCTCTTCAACATAATTTAGATTGTAATTTCCACATATTACTAAGTACAGTGTATGTTGCACTGTCAGATGCCCAGTATGTTGAATGTAATGCAAGAATACAAGAAACTAAGAATAGTGCTACACCAACCAGTCCTTCCAGTCTGCCCACCATTCACAGTTGATCTGTCCCAGGCCTCAACTCGGGGAGGTTGACCAATATTCCTTAACCAGTCAATTGTCTGATTGAATGATTTTGCTGCAAAAGAAATGAACACAATGCATATCCATATCTGAATTCATGCCTAAGATGTTTCTACTTTCAAAAGTTATGTCTATATATAATTTCAAAATTCTATGTGTGTTGAAAAGTCAAACAAAGGATCTCCATTTATATATCTTTGCAACATCAGGACATCTCAAAGAGCTTTACTACTAGTAAAGATCTTTTACAACATCATCACTATTCAGCCGAGTGAAATAATTTGCATATGCCAAAACGCACAACCAGCAGATAATCATCAGTTAAAGGCTACCAAAACGCAATAGTGTAGTACTGTCTTGGCTAAGTACAACACTGTCAACACTAATTTTGTTGATATCAACAAAATAGAGAGAGTACAGAGAAGATTTACTAGAATGTTCCCTGGGTTTCAGCACCGAAGTTACAGGGAAAGGTTGAACAAGTTAGGTCTTTATTCTTTGGAGCGTAGAAGGTTGAGGGGGGACTTGATAGAGGTATTTAAAATAATGAGGGGGATAGATCGAGTTGACATGGATAGGCTTTTTCCATTGAGAGTAGGGGAGATTCAAACAAGAGGACATGATTTGAGAGTTAGGGGGCAAAAGTTTAAGGGTAACACAAGGGGGAATTTCTTTACTCAGAGAGTGGTAGCTGTGTGGAATGAGTTTCCAGTAGAAGTGGTAGAGGCAGGTTCGGTATTGTCATTTAAAGTAAAATTGGGTGGGTATATGGACAGGAAAGGAATGGAAGGTTATTGGCTGAGTGCGGGCCAGTGGCACTAGGTGAGTGTAAGTGTTGGCACGGACTAGAAGGGCTGAGATGGCCTGTTTCTGTGCTGTAATTGTTATATGGTTATAATTTATTGCTCAACTGTCTTGGGTGGAACCTCAAATTTCTGGCTCGAAGACTAATGTGTTTTCAACCAAGCCAAGTGTGACCAAAGTAAAAAAAGCTACAATTTGGGTCACTCCCAAGTTCAGTTCAATAACACTGAAATATTCTTGATAGTTGTAGAGCACTTCCAGTCATGCAGTTCATTGAAGCTAAGAAAGCAAAATCATTTGAGACAAGGTAGGTGAGGTTTTCAGCTAATTGTCTCTGTTGAGTTGGGTGGTATGATAGATAAAGAAATAGGTTCTATATTTTGCTCAGAATCCCTTGCTAATCAGAAATTCACATTCCTAACTGGTGGCAAATGAGCCTAACTGGACTGTCTGTCCACATGATAGCAGGCTGTGGTGTATCTGGTGTGGCCAAAAGAAAAATAAATGCTTCTGTTTATATAGCCTTCTTTTACTCCAGAGTCACCCTAAAGCAGTTTTCAGGCAAGGAAGTACATTTCTGTTGGAAATGCGGCAGCTAATTTGTAAGCAGTAAGTTCTCACAAACACTAATCTTTTCACATGGTTTTGATTAAAGGATGAATATGGACTAGAACACTGCAGATAGTTTGCTTATTTTTTTCCAAAATAGTGCTGTGAGATCTTGGAAGTTCACTAAAGAATGGAATCAGGCATCTGGTATAACATCTCTCCCAAAATGACACCAACTTACTATATATGTATATAGCCTCTTCAGTATTGCAAAAATACCCAAGAATGCATTGTAGGAAAATTATCAAGCAACATTGAAAGCCTAACCACATAAGGATATATAAATAAAGATGGACAAATGTTAGTTCCATGGAGTTTGTCTTTATGGGATATCATAAAAGAGGGAAGGGAGGTAATGGAATAGCTTAGGGAAATTTCAGAGTTTAATGCCTCAGGATCTGAAGGCACAGCTGCCTGTGTTGGAGCAATAAAATTCAGGGATGAGCCAGGGTGGTGGGGGTGGGGGGTGAGGACTGTAGATATTTTGGAGGGATAAAGACCAGAAGGCGATTACAAAGATAGTGCGGGGCAAGGCAATCAAGAGAACTAAGAGCAAGCATTTAACATCAAGGCATTCCTTAACCAGGCTCCATTGAGAATGACAGCAGCACCACAGCAGAGCCTCGGCTGTGCATTGAGGTGTCAGCCTAGAGTTCTTGTGCTGAAGGCTCTGGAGTAGGACTTGAGCTCACCATCTTCTGAGTCACAGGGCTACTAACTAAATCTAGGCTAGTAAATCACTGTCTCATCTCACTCATATCAAGAGTGGCCGCTTAGGGTCTCTTTACCCCAGCAAGGTACAGACCCTAAGCAGCCACTCTTGATTTGAGTGAGGTGCAGCAAGCGGTTAGTGTGACACTATTATGGCTTTGGTGTCCTGGAGTCTGGAGTTCAATTCTGGCGCCATTCTGTAAGGAGTCTCTGTATATCCTTGGTGGAATGCGTGGATTTTCTCCAGGTCCTCCAGTTCCCTAAGATGTACAGGTAGGTTAATTGGTCATTGTAAATTGTCCCACGATTAAGTTAGGGTTAATCAGTTTTGTCAGGTGTAGCTGGGGCGGTGTGGCTCGAAGGGACAGAAGAGTCTATTCTGCGCAGTATTGATAAGCAAATAAATAAATAAAATGAATGAAGGAGCAACAGTACAATTAGAGAAAGTGTGGGAGGGTACAGTTAAAAAGAGAGGAGAGCTCATGCTTTGAATTGTTGCTTTGCCTTCTGGACTTCAAACATTTCCAAAGGAAGTGACTGTGTTTGGTGTTATTTTAAGTTAAGTTAACTCAAGTCATAGTTTGAATCTAAAAACAGCAATAGAAAAAAAAACCAAGATTGACAGTTCAAACTGAGAGTACTGAACAAATCTGCCAGGTTAACATTTGGGGAATGTATAGCTCTAGGCAACCCAAGTAATAATCAGCTTTCCTTTGCCTAACACAGTAGTGAAGGCACTAGCTGATAAAATTAAATTCTGCACAATGTCAGTCTTGTGTTTGTGCTGCACAATTTACAACTGAGTTAGGAGTGAATTAGCTAACCTAGGATCTCACTTCTGATCTCTATCCTGTGTCAACAGAGCACTAGCAGGCAATTTAGCCCATTGTCTGTGTCACCATTCAACTACATCAGGGGTGATCTGAACTCCAACTATATGTAAGCCTCATTGCTCCTGATACCCTGGTACCATTGCCTGACATTCCTCTAGTCTTGAAGAACATAGCCTTTCGAAGGATGGAGATCAAGATTTCTGTTCCTTTTAAGAACATGCTCTCTTGTGCTGGTTCCTGCATGAGATGATCTTGTCTTTTCTGCAGCCTCCTCTTGGAACATTAGGCCAAACTGAGTGAGGAGAAGATTGTTGTGTATAGCCTAACCAACTGCTTGATCTTACACCGGAGTATCTAACCCACCTGAGACTATTGTGTAAGCACCGTGGTTACAGGGATTTAAGGATTTCAAGAAGATCATAATACCATAAGATTTAGGAGCAGAATTAGGCTATTCAGCCCACCGAGTCTGCTCCATCATAACTGATTTAGTATCCCTCTCAATGCCATTCTCCTGCCTTCTTCCCATTATCTTTGACACCCTGACTAATTAAGAACCTATCAACCTCCACTTTAAATCCACCCTCCTTCAGAAACTATCGCATGCTTGCCAAATCCCATTCTTGCTTGTGATATCTGGCACTTTGAAGCTAATTGAATACCAGTGGAACTTTGCCTTCAGAAAGTAACATTTCTGGACAGAAGTAGTAAAAAGAATTGATAAGATGAACATAAGGTAGGAAGCATATAAACCCTCCTATCCATGAGAAAGGGGGCATATTCTGGTTTGTTAAATTTTGCTTAGCTCAGTCAGAATCTTTGTCATGGAGTTAAAGGGTGCAAACTTGAGGCTCACCCCACAGTCATAAGCACATCATCCAGTGTAATGTCACTGTGTGTGAGCTGCATGGTTGATTGTGTCTTGCACTCTTAACTGGGTACAAAGGATCACATAGCATTGTACAGAGATACACAATGCTGCAGGAACTCAGCAGCTCTGGCAGCGTCTCTGGAGGCGAATAAACAGTTGACTGTTTATTCCAGCATTTTGTGTGTTACTCTGGATTTCCAGCATCTGCAGAATCTTTTGTGTTTTAAGTCTTGAGATGTTGCAGTAGTTTGCTAACTGACAAACTGAATTTACACCTCCATCGACAATATCAAGTACACAACATTCATCTTCATCGATATGTGTGGGATATCGGCAAACATAAATCGACTTATTTTATATAATAGTAACCACCACGTTAGTATAAAAATAATTTGCTGTCAAATTATATGAGAGCTTCTCTTTAAAAATCAGTACTTATTCTCTTTGTGGTTTTCCTTTGGTAAAACAATCCAGCAAATCAGTTCAATTTGATGTTTAATAGTTAGACAACTTAAAATCGCAAGCTTGTGTGGTGTAGCTTTAAGAGACCACGCTCGGGAACGGGATTATTATCTCCCGGGGAGTTATAATTCTGCAGCTCCCAGCCAATCATCATGAAAGTATGTTCCCCCTACCTCTTCCCCTCCTACATCAGTACCACGTGGGGTGGTGGTTTAACTCCCTCCCTTTTTTGTTGAAGATATTGAAAAGTGACGAAGTGATTGAGTCATTGAAAGACGAGAACGAGAGAGGGGTAAAAAGAGACGGAAATCATAAGAGAGTGGGGCTGAAAACAGTACACACGTGAGTAAGAGAAGCTTATTCACTCTAAGGTTTCGGGCTTGTCCAGTTTGTGATTTAAGATCTGTCTGCTCTGGAGTGGGGGGAGGGGGTTATTAAGGTTTGCCTTGTGCCTGATGTACTGCGGACCAAAGTTTTGCCTGGTGTGAGACTGGAGGTTTCTGTTGGGAGGGGATACTGGCTCTCCAGTGCAGTTTCATCTTTCCTTGTGCGCTTTTAGAGTTTACCCAGTGCGCGTGTAATGTTTCCCTTGTGTGAGATTGAATGTTTGTCTAATTTTGGGTGAATTAGTTTGCCGTGTGTTGTAGAGTTTGTTCGTGTAGGGACAGTTTGCCTGGCCAGCGGCATGATGTTTTCCAGTGCGGAGTTAATTTATCCGGGGTATAATATCCGTGGGGCGAGGTGGTTCTTTTTTTCGTCTTGTAACTATAACGTTTGCCCGATAAGGGGGTTAGTTTATCTGATGCGGGGATTTCTGTTGGTCTGGTTTGGCATTTAGGACATGCCAAGTGCCGTGATTAATCTGTGCCTAGTGTGGACTTTATGGTCTCCCAGTGCGAGGTTTGGTGTTTGCCTGGCTGGCATTTATGGCCTGTCTGGTGGCGGTTTGAAGATCTTTTCAGTGCGAGGTTTGGAGTTTCCTTTGTGGTATCTTCCATCTATCTGGAGTGAGTTCTAGTCACTGTTGGGCTAGGTAGATAACTGTCTTGAGGAATATCGATTACAAGCATATGTGTAGTTTAAATTGGCGTCAGGGTGGGTGGAAGGGCTTGTTCCTGCTTTATGTATTGTGTGCACTCTCATTTGCCACCGTGTGAAGTTGCCATTCTGCTAAACTGGCTCCAGGTGAAGGAGCACAATTGTCTGATACCAGGACAAAAAGAGATTACCATGTTACCTAAGTTCATAAAACTCTTCATGATTTCCTGTTGCTTCTGCCTTCCAGTTCTTCATTGTTTTTGCAACACTTGGGTTATGTCCTGGACTCTCTCCTCAGAGTAGTACAACTCTGACGTCAGTACCGCCAAGCACCTCAATCCAACCACAGCTAGAGGACATCCTAAACTAAACCAGGCCTGAAATCAAGCGCCAGCTAACCAAGTCTGCATACTGAGCTGAACCAATCAGCGCAGAGCACCGGAACATGAATTTAATTGAGTCAGAGCTGGAGGCTGATCTGGGACAGAATGCAACCCCTTTTTTCCCTGGTAAGTGGAGCACTCTGGTCAGCAGAGGCCACCTGTCTTGTTATAATATTTCTTATAAGATTTCAAAGTAAGTACATCCAAAAATAATTTTAAAAAAACTACATGTGTGGTGTCTTTTACCAACTCGAGTTGCAGATGCTTTGGGTCAATAAAGTATGGTCTTTGTGGAGTCAGTTTGGCAGTCAATTGCTTGTCCAGCAAAATTCCACCGTAAGCATGAAGATAACCACTGGCTGGGCCACATTTCAGAGAGTGAATTGTAGAAAACTGATCACGGGGCTGTAGAGTACAAAGAACTGAGTCCTCTTCCTGGGGTCTTTCACTAGATACCCTCCAGCATATTGGACAAATTTGAATGAATGCTGGAACTGAGCTTGAGTTCCAATCCAGCAAGATCCCAAATGTTCCTGGTTTTGTTGGTAGCAATAATGGCTTTCAATTCATTCTCTCTATAACTTGTTCTCCTGAGAAAGTGATGAACTTTTTGATCCACTTCTCAAGACATTTTGATACAGCTGAGTTTTGGGTCTGTTACTTTGGAGACCAATAACCAGTTGAGCTCATTCATGTGGAACTAGTTTGAATTCTCAGAGTTCTGTGAATGGAATATTTGTCTAAGTACTGCAGATAGTTTGGGTACATTCGAACCGTTGGTTGCTATTCTCTGCTGATGACTCATTCCCTGTGTGCAGGTCTGTGTTTTAGGGTCAGGCTCTTCTGTGACAATGTCTCAGGTGGCATTGACAGGTCACATTTAGGAAGGGTAAAAGGAGGGTTTGTGAGAATGTAACTCAACAAATGTTAACTGTGTCAGTGGACAAATTTAACAGTTAATGGGAAGTAGGAAGGGATTTTGAAAAGTCCTTCAGGTCGTGACCCTTTGTGAATTGCTTGAGCTTGTGTGAAATCTGCGATTCATTTTGCACTGGTTATTTATAAAGCTCTAATCATTCCAATTTGACTTTGGGTGATCCTGTTAAATCCTGCAGAGTAGGAGTGTAATATTCTTAACACTACAATGGCTTTATTTTATAGATGGACCATAGAAAGCATAATGTCTGGATGCATTACAGCCTTAGTATGACAACAGCTCTGCCCAAGTCCACAAGAAATTGCAGTGAGTTATGAATGCAGTCTGGTCCATTACACAAATTGACCTCCACTGACTCTGTCTACTTCCTGCTGCCTTATAAAAGCCACTAATGTAATCAGTGACCCCTCACACCCAGCCGTTCTCTCTTCTGTCTGGCAGAAGATGTAAAATCTGAGAGCACAGATCATCAGACTCAAGAATAGCTTCTATCACACTCTTGTCAGACTACTGAATGGACCCTCATGACAAAGATGAATTATTGATCTCCCATTTGATCTCATTATGAGCCTTGGACTTTATTTGTCTACCTGCACTGCAACACTATATTCTGTACTGATTTCTTTTTACTACCTCACTGTTATGATCTGTCTGCAAGGCACACTAAAGCTTTTCACTGTATTTTGCTTTATGTACAAGTAATAAACCAATGCCAAGTCTCTAACCCCACAGATCTTCTACATGACCTATTATTAATTAAGTTAACTTTCATATCAGACATGGCTCTGCTAGAGCATAAGTTACCTGAGTTACTAGGCATTGAGTTCAAGACCTACTCCAAATCTGTTTCTCCACTGCGGTGCTGAAGGAGTGGTGGACAGTTGGAGGTGGTGGCCAGGGATTAGGTTTTAAACCAAGGTCCCTCCTGCTCTAGCAGTAGGATGTAAGAAGCAAGGGAGTTATCCTTGGTATCCTGCCCAATAGCTGCTGTGCAAACAGTTCCACGGAAATAGATTATCTTGTTATTTTTTGCTTTACTATGATGTCCAAACTTCAAAATTACTTTGGCTAAAACTTGCTTTCAGATGTCATGAACATATTATAAAATGAAAGTTGCTTGATACCATGACATAGCAGTCCTCTTGTAGAGTCCAAACAGCCAATTCGACAGCATGTATCATGGAGTCCTTGTACAGTGCTACTTCGTACTCAACACCCACATCTGACTCTAGAGCAGAGGCCCCTGAACACGATTAAAGATGGGAGTCTCCCATCTCAAGTATTTTATCATTGAAGCCAATTAGAGCTCAGCCTAATTCTTTGATGTGCAAACTTAGGTCGAAGTATGACTTCTATTGCAGGTTGAATCGTGCCATGTTAGCATTCATTTCACAAGGACTAGAATATAAAAATAAGGATGGAATGTTGAGGCTCTATAAGACGTTGGTCTGACCATATTTGGAATATTATGAGCAGATAGGGGGCCGAAACTAAGAAAAGTTGGAGAGGGTCTATTGGATGTCACGAGAATCTTTCCAAGAATGAAAGGATTACTGTACGAGGAATGTTTGATGGCTCTGGGCCTGTTCTTGCTGGAGTTTGCAAGAATTTGGGGGGGGGGGAAGGGGGATATCTTTGACACCAATCAAATATTGAAAGGCCTAGATAATATGGATGTGGAGAAGATAGTTCCGATAGTGGGGTAGTCTAGGACCAGGGGCATAGAATAGAGGAACATCCGTTTAGAACAGAGATGAGGAATCTCTGTAACCAGAGGGTACTGAATGTGTAGAATTCATTGCCACAGACGGATGTGGAGGCAAAGTCATTGGATATATTTAAAGCAGAGCTAATTCTTGATTAGTCGGGGTGTTAAAGGTTACAGGGAGAAGGCAGGAGAATGTGGTTGAGATGGATAATAAATCAGCCATAGTGAAATGGCAGAGCAGAGTCAATAGGCTGAATAGCCTAATTCTGCTCTTCGGTCTTATGAGATCTCAGTGTATGACTAAATCTGAAGGTTCAGCCCCTATTCTAGAGGTTTAGTGCCATGGTTAGGCTGACAGTTCAGTGCAAAGTTGAAGGAAGGCAGCACTTTTGGAGATGTTAATTTTTCAGAGGAGGCATTAAAACTGTGGTGTGAAAGATTGCATGCAACTGCTCAATAAAAGGTAGCAATGACTTCCCTAAAACTAGATCAACATCAGTAGAACAGATTAGGTAGCCATTTATGTCAGGTTGTGGAATCTTACTGTTTGCAATTCAGTTGCTACCTTTCCTCAGCAGTAACCACACATTCAGATACTGTATGGGTGCCCTAAGGTTGTGTTGAGTGATACGGTATTTTTTCTATATGAAACCAATTACTTGTGAAAACCTTAAGTTAGACCAACTCTGGGGAAAGAAGCATTTTAAATGCAATGAACTGGATTAAGGAACATTGTGAAATTGGTTTCTTTAGTTCTGTGAAATAAGCTCTGTGTGAGGTGCTAAGAGTCTTTAAGATGATGGCTGTCTGCTGAATTGCAAATAATTTGTGCTCTATCAGGGGCCACTTGTTGAGGAATGGTGCTATTTTGGTTAAAAGGGCAGATTACTAATCTTCAAAATTCTGACTAGTAATACAGGGGCATGAGTTCAAATCTCTCAATGGCAATTGGAGAACTGAAGAATCAGAGGACCATGCAGGAAAGTGGAGGGCAAAATCATATTTGTCATGATCTTATTGAATGGAGAGGTTTGAGAGGCTTTTGTAGTTTATTCTTGGTATGATTTATGATATGATTGTTAAATTCTTGTCACTTTGTTCTATGAAAATCAGTTAATCATCCAGTTTGCCTTGTTCCTCATCACGGTGGGAGGGTGGGGCAGTGGACTGTCGAAGTTGCTAGAAAAGACCTTCTGGTCAACTTTCTTCCATAGTGCAGCTGAGGAAGTGTAGTACCTTTTGGACAACAAGGTGACAGAGCTCTTGGAGCAGTCAGGAGAAATTGCAAAGACGTTTGCACACAAAACAGTCAGGAACACCTGTCCAACAAATCAAAGCGTATGTGGCTAGGCATTACTGACTATGCAAGGAAAAACAGGGTCAACTGTACTAGTGATGCCTACTTCCCTGCTGTTCTAACAACTTTTATGCATGCTTCGAGGCATGCAGCACAACCTCCCCGTCTCCCCCCACCCCACCTTGGTGAGTAGCCATTCTCTGTAACAGTAGCAGAGAGTTGACCCCTGTAAGTCAGTTGGGCCAGACAACATCCTAGGCCAAGTACTCGGGGTTTGTGCACACCAGCTCACTGATGTCTTCATGGACATCTTCTTCACACTTCACTCATTCAGTTTCCTGTCCCCACATTGCTTCAAATCAGCCACCATCATCCCTGTACCAAAGAACTCTACATCTTCAGAGCTAAACGACCTCTGTGCTGGCAATGACGCCAATCATTATGAGGTGCTTTGAACATATCAAAGACTCCATTCCTGCCACATTGGACACTCGCTGATACGTTTACCAACAGAACCACTCTATGACAGATGCCATAATATCTGTTGTGCACTTGACTCTGACATGCCTAGAAAGCAAGGACACTGATGTCAGAATGCTGTTCTGGATTTCAGCATTCAATACTATTGTTCCACAGACCTTGTGAATAAGCTCCTACTCCTCGGTCTAAATACTCCACTGTGTAACTGGGTGTTGGACTTCCTGACCAACAGATTTCAGGTACTCAGTGCACAACTGCTCCTCCCTGCTCATCGTCCTCAATACGGGTGCCCTCACCCCAGGTATGTGTTACTGAGCCCATTGCGGTACACTCTGCTCACACGAGTGCACGGCCAGACCCTTGAGTAATCACCTTGTTAAGTTTCCCAGTGACGTGGTGGTTGGGCTCATCACCAATAATGATGAGATGGTTGATACAGAGGAGGTGGAAGAACTTCAGGCCTGGTGCCAAGCAAGTAACCTCTTCCTCAGTGTTAACAAGACAAACAAGATGGTTATCGATTTCAGGGGAACTTACACAAGCCACTTTATATTGATTGGCACAGCAGTGGAAACTCGGAACATTTTCAAACTCCCGGGAGAGCACATCTCACACAATCTCTCACGGCCCCAGAACACATCCCACACAATCGGGAAAGCTCATCAAATGCCTCTACTTTCTGAGGAAGCTGAAGAGAGCTGGACTATGCTATGCATCTGTTGGAGGACACGAGCATAGATGCACAGAGTGTATCGTAACCTGCTGTATCACTGCATGGTACAAAAACTGCACTGCAATGGATAGGAAGTCTCTACAACGGGTGGTCAAAACTGCCCAACATGTCACCAGCATCAGCCTACCTACCATTATGTAGAAAGGTGCCAGAAAAGGGCCAGTAACATCATGAAGGATCCCACTCGCCCTGTTTGTGGATTGTTTGTCCCACTCGCATCAGGAAGGAAGCTAAAAACAGTTATTTTCCCCAAGCAAAGTGGCTGATTAACACCTCCACCCAATTAATCCACCCCTCCACAATCCCCCCCACACCACCACTTCATCATGTCCTGTCAAAATAACCTTGTGTATAGACACTCCTATGCCTAGCATCACTTTATGTACGTACAATCAATGTATATAACCTATCTTGTGTATTTATACAAGTATTCGTGTCTATCTGTCTTATTGTGGTTTTTCTGTGCTGCAGTGGATCTGGGGTAACAATTGTTTTGTTCTCCTTTATCCTTGAATACTGGCAATGGCAGTAAACAATACCAGATCAGCATCACCTGCAAGTTTCCCTCCAAGCTGTGCTCCATGTTGGCTTCAAGTTCATCTTTATTAACTTTATTGTCAAAATTGTTGAAGTCCCAACCCAAAGTCATTGTTGGAGCACTTTCACTGTGATTGTCACAGTTTAACAAGCAACTTCACTGTTGCTTCTCGGGCAAATTGAGGATGGTAA
This sequence comes from Hemitrygon akajei, assembly GCF_048418815.1. NCBI lineage: Eukaryota > Metazoa > Chordata > Chondrichthyes > Myliobatiformes > Dasyatidae > Hemitrygon > Hemitrygon akajei. The sequence continues at coordinate 107,988,869 of NC_133124.1, read as the reverse complement.
TTAAAAGCTATCAAAAGCATCCACACCCTATGTATAAACAAAAAAAGAAATCCAGTTTTTAAATTCCCACTTCAGTACAAATGTATATGAACAAACTACATCATGTTCCTGTTCCAATTTGGATTGCAACCCCTGTTTGTGTGTTCTGCATTTTTCCGATGAATTTGCTGGATACAGAACATGTGCAGTCTTTGCCTGACCTTTCGGCTCTTTCCCATCCCCCTACGAGCCCGAGGGCGCAGACACCAGCGGTTGCAATTTCATTGATGTCCTGCCTGTGTTCAGCTAACTAAAATCAGATTGCTATGTCAAACCTTGGAGTATTTTTTTGCTTGGCTTGGCTCAGTACCATATCAGATGGAACAGTTGCCTATTAGACAAGCCTGAATTAAAAAGCAGTTTTAACCCCTGACATGCTGAGAATAGAAATGGGTGTCACTTTTCCTCGGTGACACACCTGAAGCCATCTTTAGACCCAGAACTTCAATGGCAACAAGTTATTATGCTTTGTATTTTGAAGCAGAGAGCCAGTAAAGAGTTACATCAGTTTCTGTATAAACAATTGGAACTCCCCTCCTGGTGAGATAATTAATCCCAGGACATGGCTTTTAATAAAAAGGGCCTGCGTTTAATGTCCATTCGCAGTTGCCCTTGAGGAAGTTATGGTGGGCCTTTCTCTTGAACAATTGATTTTCTGCAGTTGTGCATATTGTTTAAACCAGTCAAGTCTTCTCGGCTGTATGTGAAGGTGTTGAAGCAGGTAAGCAGAATTCTGCAGGTCATTCGAAAATCCTTTACCTATAATTCCAGCACTACTCGCTATTCTTTAGCAGTTAGGTTTCTCTATAGCCAGAAAACTTGAGTGGCCGTGTTAGTGATATGATAATTATTAGATGCACAAAATCGGAATCAGATTTAATATCACCAACATAGGTTGTGAAATTTGTTTACTTAGTGGCAGCAGTACAATGCAATGCATGTTAATACAGTCGGCCCTCCTTATCCGCGGGGGATTGGTTCCGGGACCTCCCCCCGCGGATACCAAAAAACGCGGATGCTCAAGTCCCTTATATAAAATGGCATAGTATTTGCATATAACCTACGCACTTCCTCCAGTATATTTTAAATCCTCTCTAGATTACTTAAAATACCTAATACAATGGAAATGCTATGTAAATAGTTGTTATACTGTATTGTTTAGGGAATAATGACAAGAAAAAAAGTCTGTACATGTTCAGTACAGACACAACCATCGTAGCTCTTTTGGAAACACTGATGTTGCCTTGGCATCAGCCGATCTCAATTCTCCCATGATCTTTAAGTTCTTGAGGCTGTAGTGCTTTACATAGCTAGCCAGACATCCCTTACTAGCCTTAAACTTCTTCCTCTTGCTCACAACACAAGTAGCAAACGAACGAAACGTTAGGCGAACAATGCTCAACTTCTGGGATTTCCCGATCCGCGGTTGGTTGAATCTGTGCATGCGGAACCCGCAGATAAGGAGGGCCGATTGTATAGAGGAAAAAAATTAATTACAGTAAATATATAAATTTAGTTACAGTCAGCCCTCCTTATCCGTGAGTTCCTCATGCGCGAATTCAACCAACCGCAAATCAAGAAAACCTGGAAGTGCTCTTTCAGCACTTGTTGTTCGAGCATGTGCAGACTTTTTTCTTGTCATTATTACCTAAACAATGCAGTATAACAACTATTTTACATAGCATTTATATTGTATTAGGTATTATAAATCTAGAGATGATTTAGAGTATACGGGAGGATGTGTGTGGGTTATCGTGGATCGGGGTCGAATAAAATCCTGAAGTTCTCTTACTAAGTAAGTCGGAACAGATACATCCGGTATTATTTATTGTCAGTTAGTCAAAAGTTTGTCTTAGTATATAGTATATATTTTACCTTTCTATGCATATAAAACACTTAAACGTTAAGCGCTGGGCGATCCAGTGACAGATCGCTCCCAAGCACACTGGTCCATCTGTGCTGGGTTGATATGGAGGATCAAAAACCCAAAGCCCAATAATTAAACCACTGTGTTGCTTAGTAATAATTGTAGCTTTCATCGGGGCAGGGCCTTTCTCACTTTATCCTTTAAAATTGTTCCCATCATTGACCGACTGTAGCCTAATGCTTTTCCAGTGACCAATGGCATTTCACCTCTTTCCAATCGCTTAATTATTTCCACTTTATTTTCAATCGTGATTATTTTCGTGAACAGAAACACTGCGGATTCAGAGCTCTGCCACCGGGTCCTAATGTCCACTGCATTGGGACAAGTTGAATAAGAGACTTGAGCATCCGTGTTTTTTGGTATCCGCGAGGGGTCCCGGAACCAATCCCTCGCGGATAAGGTTGTATATTAAAAATAGTGCAAAAACAGAAAAGAAAGTGAGGTAGTGTTCATGTGTTAAATGTCCATTTAGGAATTGTATGGCAGAGGGGAAGAAGCTGTTCCTGAATTGTTGAAACATACCGGTAATAACATAGAAAACCTACAGCACAATACAGGCCCTTTGGCCCACAAAGCTGTACTGAACATGTCCTTACCTTAGAAATTATCTAGGGTTACCTGTAGCCCTCTATTTTTCTAAGCTCCATGTACCTGTCCAGGAGTCTCTTAAAAGACCCTATCGTATCCGCCTCCACCACCGTTGCCGGCAGCCCAGTCTGTGCACTCACCACTCTCTACATTTAAAAAAAACCTTACCCCTGACATCTCCTCTGTACCTACTTCCAAGCACCTTAAAACTGTGTCCTCTCACGCTAGCCATTTCAGCCCTGGGGAAAAGCCTCTGACTATCCACACGATCAATGCCTCTCAGGCTTTGTACCTCCTTCTTGACAGTAACCAGGATTAGACACCTAAACATTAGATGTCACCTTTCTGAGGCACCATTCCTTGAAGATATCTTGTATACAAGGACGCTAGTGCCCATGATGGAACTGACTCACTTTACAACTTTCTGAAGCTTCCTATGGTCCTGTGCAGCATCACTAGACAGTGATGCAGCCTGTCAAACTGCTCTCCACAGTACATCCATAGAAGTTTGAGTGTTTTAGGTGACAAGCCAAATCTCCTCAAATAACACTTTAATATGTAAGCTGCCAACCCAGCTCCTGGGAGTAAGTTTGTTATCCACTTGAGTTTCTCAACCTTTTTGCCACTGTTTAAACAAAGTGGGTTAGAACCAGTCCAGGACTGAGCTTTAGAACTTTGTCCTTCTTAATTTCCCAGCCAATCTGAGCTTGCTTCTAATTAGTAGTTGGAATGTAGCCCTTTAATCACTCTTATTAATGCGCCAGCTGGTCTGGAACTATTCTCTGGATTTGGATTTGCAATTTTGATTAAGCAATTAAAAAACATATTTTTAGTTTGTAGCATTATTAGCATAACCAGCATTGAATTGCTATTGACCTTGAGAAGGTACAGGTGAATCACCAACTTGAATTGCAGCAGTGTTTCTGGTGAAGGTCTCCTACACTGCCATGGGGAATGGAGCTCCAGTATTTAGCAATGTACACTCAGTGGCCACTCTATTAGGTACTCAGGGATGCTCTTCTGCACAATACTGTTGGGATGCATGGTTATTTGGGTTACTGTCTCATTCTTGTCAGCTTGAATCAGTCTGGCCACTCTCTCCTCCTGTGACCTTTCTCATTGGCAAGGCATTTTCACCAAGAGAACTGCAGCTCACTGGAGTTTTTTTTTGCACCATTCTCTGTAAACTCTAGAGACTGCTGTGCATGAAAATCCCAGGAAATCAGCAGTTTCTAAGAAGCTCAGTTTATCCCATCTGGCACCAACAATCATTCCACAGTCAAAGTCACTTAGATCACATGTCTTCCCCATTATGTTTTCTGGTCTGAACAACTTGACCATATCTGCATGCGGTTGTGCATTGAGTTGCTGCCATGTGATTGGCTGATTAGATATTTGAATTAATAAAATGGCCACTGACTATTTCCAGGTCGTGTTAAGTTGATAAACGTCTTGGAAGAACTCTGCAGATGCTGTTGATCTCTGCTGCCCTTGTTCTTGGTAGTAGAGGTCATGGGTTTGGGATTTTTCAGTTGGACTGAGTAAGTGCAGTGCAACCACAGTGCACCAACGTTTGAGACACAGAATGAATATCTAAAATAGTGATGGGGTGTCAGCCAATCGGTTGTTTTCTGGATACTATTGAGCTATGACTATTGTTGGACTCATCCAAACAATTGAAGCATATTTCATCATCCTTCTGACTTGTGCCTTGTAGATTCTTGGAAGTATTTAAAGTATCTGGAGTTGGATTGTTCATTATTTGCCTCCTATTTGGAACTTGTCATTATCTGGCCCTTTGTGGTGCAAATGTTACTTGTCACTGACTAACAGCTCTCTGAATTTTTTTCTTGGGGTTGAGGTAATCAACTTGCAACCATCAATAACCACCTTTTATTTGTGCAAGATATTGGAATGCTCGACCTTGATGCTCATTGACTTTAGATCTAACAAGGTTGACTTGACCAGGGTCAACTGTCAATGGCAGTCACCCTCTCCTTGCCTCTGAAACTATGCTGTTGAGACTCAGACTGTCTTCCATTTGGCTAGGTCAACATGTGTCTGAACTTGAATAGTGTGCCTCTGCATTTTCTTCACCTTCTCATTATAGTATACAATGGATTATCAAATGATTTGTGTTTTTTTTTCTCTATTGCTTTACAAGTTTATTCCAAACAATGAAAACTTCTGTGAAATAGCACTTACTGGTCATGACATTTTTTTAGCTTTTAAATGTTTGGATCTTTGAGGAAGAAGAACTGTGGAGACATAGCAGGGAAGATCAACCTTGGTTGAATTGAACAGCAGGGCAAGCTTGGTGGGGTGAGGGGTGGCAATCAGATCCAGTGGCTTATTCCTACTTGTGTTCTTACCTGTCATTCATTTCAGTTTCCCATTTGTTCTACTTCCACGGTATAACTGGAAATAGCATTCTGGATCCCCCGACCCATTATCATTTTTATAGCCCTCTGAGATAGACAGACATACTTTATTGATCCCGAGGGAAATTGGGTTTCGTTACAGCCACACCAACCAAGTATAGTGAAGAAATATAGCAATATAAAACCATAAATAATTAAATAATAAGTTAATCATGCCCAGTGGAAATAAGTCCAGGACCAGCCTATTGGTTCAGGGTGTCTGACACTCCTAGGGAGGAGTTGTAATGTTTGATGGCCATAGGTAGGAATGACTTCCTATGATGCTTAGTGTTAAATCTCGGTGGAATGAGTCTCTGGCTGAATGTACTGCTGTGCCTAACCAGTACATTATGGAGTGGATGGGAGTCATTGTCCAAGATGGCATGTAACTTGGACAACATCCTCTTTTCAGACAAGTGATAATTGCTTATGCTCTTTTTAGCTGAAAACCTCTGATAAGAGCTTTGTTGCTGTTCAAGTGTCTGTTGTTATCTAGCGATTAAATCGAATTCAAACCATTTTATAGTTTCACTGTTAACTTCCTTGATTTAAACTTCACAGCCATGTCTGAAGTTTAGCATCCTGTATATTCTGAGAAATCTGCAGTATAAATGAGGCCATTTAGGCCTTTGTGCTTCTAATGTCTGATTGAAAGAGTTTGTCCAAATAGACTCTCTCCTCTGCTCTAATATTATAAATTTTAATCCAGGAGTTTTTTTTCCTTCCCAAACATTTAGCTTTTGTTTCTGTTTCCATCATCTCAAATTATACAATTTAATTTTCTTTCCTTGCCTCCAGCTGGCACGTTGACTTTCGCTACTGGAACTCTGCAGGAGCTACATCCTCTCGGGTACTTCCCTCATTATTTGGGTGACCACATAATACACACAACTGACTGCAGAATACCAATTGTTTTCCCATCCAGCATCACTCTCAAAATCACACAGGAAACACACATCACATTTGAGATGGCTGGTTTTCTAACATCGAACCACCATGTTGCAGCAAACATTTCCCACTGGTAAGAGGAAGACTACAGTCAATGTTATGCTAATTAATGACTTAACAGTAAGGTGACGACGACCTCTTGTTAGGGGGAAGTAATCAAGTGATATTTCCTGTGGTGTGGCATATCTAAATATACCTTGACATGCAGGTGACAGTTGATCCCGGTAAAGTCACCCTGCCAGATCAGATGATTTAAAATTTTTGTAACAATTTATTTTAGCGATACAGTCTGGCATAGCCATTCTGTCTCTACAACTCATGCTGCCCCTGACAAATCCAATTAACTGGAACCTATTCACGGGACAACTTACAATGACCTGTTAACCTACCCGGTATGTCTTTGGACTGAGAGGAAACCAGATGACCAGGAAAAAGCCAAGCATTCCACAGGGAGGGTGTAAAGATACTCTTTACAGAATGGCACCGGAATCGGACTCTGAATTTCAGAAAGTCCCGAGCTGTAATAACGTCATGCTAATTGCTATGCTGATTTTCCCCATTTTATGATGGGTTTGTGGGCCTATTTTAGTGACCTCAGCAATCCTAGGGAATTAGGATCTCAGGAATTTGGGTCTTCATGTATGTGATTCATTAGGTGTGTTCAGGAAGGTTTCCTGACACTATCTAGATGAGCTGAAAAGAGGAGAGGCTGTACTTGATCTCGTATTGGAAAATGAATCTGGTCAGGTGTGGGAGAGCATTTTGGAGATGGTGATTACAATTCTATCTCCTTTACCATAGCTTTTGAGAGGGATAGGAACAGACAAGTTAGAAAAGCATTAGGAAAGTTAGGGAAGACTACAGGGAGTTAGGAAGGAAGTTGAGAAGCAGTACCACCAAGGTAGTAATCGCGGGATTACTACCTGTGCCACACGACAGTGCGAGTAAGATTAGAATGAGGTGGAGGATAAATGTGTGGCTGAGGGATTGGAGCAGGAATCAGGGATTCAGATTTCTGGATCATTGGGACCACTTTTGGGGCAGGTGTGACCTGTATAAAAAGGACGGGTTGCACTTGAATCCCAGGGGATCAATATCGTGGTGGGGAGGTTTGCTAAGGTTACTGGTGAGAGTTTAAACTAGAATTGTTGGGGGTGGGAACTGAACTGAAGAGACTGGGGAAGAGGAGGTTAGCTCACAAATAGAGGAAGCTTGTAGACAGTGCAAGAAGGAGGATAGGCAAGTGATAGAGAAGGGATGTGCTTAGACTGAAGGCTTGAGATGTGTCTATTTTAATGTGAGGAGTGTTGTGAACAAAGCGGATGAGCTTAGTGTGGATTGGTACTTGGAGCTTTGATGTGGTGGCCATTACAGAGACTTGGATGGGTCAGGGACAGGAATAGTTACTTCAAGTGCCGGGTTTTAGATGTTTCAGAAAGGACAGGGAGGGAGGCAAAATAGGTGGGGGCATGGCACTGTTGATAGTGTCACGGCTGCAGAAAAGGTGGAAGTCATGGAGGGATTGTCTACTGAGTCTCTGTGGGTGGAAGTTAGGAACAGGAAGGGGTCAATAACTTGGTGTTTTTTATAGGCCGCCCAATAGTAACAGGGATATTGAGCAGCAGATAGGGAAACAGATCCTGGAAAGATGTAATAATAACAGTTGTTGTGATGGGAGATTTTAATTTCCAAAATATTGACTGGCATCTCCCTAGAGCAAGGGATTTAGATGGGGTGGAGTTTAAATGTGTTCAGGAAGGTTTCTTGACACAATATGTAGATAAGCCTACAAGAGGAAAGGCTGTACTTGATCTAGTATCGGGAAATGAACCTGGTCAGGTGTCAGATCTCTGTGGGAGAGCATTTTGGAGATAGTGATCATAGTTCTGTCTCCTTTACAATAGCATGGGAGAGAGATAGGAACAGACAATTAGAAAAGTGTTTAATTGGAGTAAGAGGAATTATGAGGTATCAGGCAGGAAATTGGAAGCTTAAATTGGGAACAGATGTTCTCAGGGAAAAGTACGGAAGAAATGTGGCAAATGTTCAGGGGATATTTGTGTTGTGTTCTGCATAGGTATATTCCAATGAGACAGGGAAGTTATGGTAGGGTACAGGAACCGTGGTGTACAAAGGCTGTAATAAATCTAGTCAAGAAGGAAAGAAACGCTTACAAAAGGTTCAGAGAGCTAGGTAACGTTAGAGATCTAGAAGATTTATAAAACTAACAAGAAGGAGCTTAAAAAGAAATTGAGAGCCAGAAGGGGCTATGAGAAGGCCTTGGTGAGTAGGATTAAGGCAGGGGTGTCAAACTCATTTTAGGTCATGGGCCGGATCGAGCAAAATGCAGCTTCATGCGGGCCGGATCAGTCGGACGCGTGCGAACGCAGCTTTCGTTGCCTCCGTTTTTTCAGCCTGCTCTCATGTGTCTCAGTCTCTGCTATAACTACAAAGTGTTTCACTTTACAAATTCCATTTCTTATGAAGAAGACTGCCGAGCAAGACTGCCGAATAAACACTAAAAACCCTGAAAAGCTGGTACCTGAATAAACTCAGCATTAGCCATATCATACGCCATAGGCGCTTCGATTACTGGGGCCAGCTTTAATAGTAATTAGATATTATCTCGTGGGCCAAAGATAATTCCACCGCGGGCCGGATTTGGCCAGCGGGCCTTGAGTTTGACATATATGGATTAAGGACAACCCCAAGGCATTCTACAAGTATGTGAAGAGCAAGAGGATAAGATGTGAAAGAATAGGACCTATCAAGTGTGACAGCGGGAAAGTGTGTATGGAACCGGAGGAAATAGCAGAGGTACTTAACAAATACTTCAGTATTCACTGTGGAAAAGGATCTTGGTAATTGTGGTGATGACTTGCAGCAGATTGAAAAGCTTGAGTATGTAGATATTAAGAAAGGATGTGTTGGAGCTTTTGGAAAGCATCAAGTTAGGTAAGTCTCCGGGTCCAGACGAGATGTACCCCAGGCTACTGTGGTTGTAGACGGGTCATATTCTGTATGGAGGTTGGTGACCAGTGGTGTGCCTCAGGGATCAGTTCTGGGACTCTTACTCTTCGTGATTTTTATAAGTGACCTGGATTAGGAAGTGGAGAGATGGGTTAGCAAATTTGCTAACGACGCAAAGGTTGGGGGTGTTGTGGATAGTGTAGAGGGCTGTCAGAGGTTACAGCGGGATATTGATAGGATGCAGAACTGGGCTGAGAAGTGGCAGATGGAGTTTAACCCAGGTAAGTGTGAGGTGGTTCATTTTGGTAGGTCAAATATGATGGCAGAATCTGGTAAGACTCCTGGCAGTGTGGAGGATCAGAGGGATCTTAGAGTCCAAGTCCATGGGACACTCAAAAGCTGCTGCACAGGTAACTCTGTGGTTAAGAAGGCATACAGTGTATTGACCTACATCAACCATGGAATTGAGGCCAAGAGGTAATGTTGCAGCTATATAGGACCATGGTCAGGCTCCACTTGGAATACTCTGCTCAGTTCTGGTCACCTCACTACAGGAACGACATGGAAACTATAGAAAGGGTGCGGAGGAGATTTATAAGGATGTTCCTTGGATTGGGGAGCATGCCTTATGAGAATAGGTTGAGTGAACTTGGCCTTTTCTCCTTGGAGTGATGGAGGATGAGAGGTGACCTGATAGAAGTGTACAAGATGATGAGAGGCATTGATCGTGTGGATAGTCAGAGGCTTTTTCCCAGGGCTGAAATGGCTAACAGAAGAGGGCACAGGTTTAAGGCGCTTGGAAGTAGGTACAGAGGAAGTGTCAGGGCAAGTTTTTTTACGCAGAGAGTGGTGAGTGCATGGAATGGGCTGCCAGTGATGGTGGTGAAGGTGGATATGATAGGGTCTTTTAAGAGACTCTTGGATAGGTACATGTAGCTTAGAAAAATAGAGGGCTATGGGTAGCCCTAGGTAATTTCTAAAGTAAGTTCATGTTCAGCACAGCATTGTGGGCCGAAGGGCCTGTATTGTGCTGCAGGTTTTCTATAAGGTAGCTCATGGCTTCAGAGGGTAGGGATATGAAAGTAAGTAAGTGATTATTCAGCAAACACGAGGAAATCTGCAGATGCTGGAAATTCAAACAACAACGACACACAAAATGCTGGTGGAACACAGCAGGCCAGGCAGCATCGATAGGGAGAAGCGCTGTCAATGTTTTGGGCCAAGACCCTTCATCAGGACTAACTGAAAGGAGAGATACTAAGAGATTTGAAAGTAGTGCGGGGAGGGGAAAATGCGAAGTGATAGGAGAAGACCGGAGGGGGTGGGATGAAGCTGAGAGCTGGAAAGGTGATTGGCAAAAGTGATACAGAACTGGAGAAGGGAAAGGATCATGGGACGGGAGGCCTCAGGAGAAAGAAAGGAGGGGTGGGGAGGGAGCACCAGAGGGAGATGGAGAATAGGCAAACAACTAAATATGTCAGGGATGGGGTAATAAGGGGAGGAGGGGCATTTACGGAAGTTAGAGAACACCTACGCTTGGTCCGCCAGAAAAAGCAGGAACTCCCAGTGGCCACACATTTTAATTCCATATCCCTTTCCCATTCTGACATGTCTATCCATGGCCGTCTCTATTGTCAAAATGAATCCACACCCAGGTTGGAGGAACAACACCTTATATACCGGCTGGGTAGCCTCCAACCTGATGGCATGAACGTTGACTTCTCTAACTTCCGTTAATGCCCCTCCTCCCCTTCTTACCCCATCCCTTACATATTTAGTTGTTTGCCTGTTCTCCATCTCCCTCTGGTGCTCCCTCTCCGCCCCTCCTTTCTTTCTCCCGAGGCCTCCCGTCCCATGATCCTTTCCCTTCTCCAGCTCTGTATCACTTTCGCCAATCACCTTTCCAGCTCTTAGCTTCATCCCACCCCCTCCGGTTTTCTCCTGTCATTTCGCAGTTCCCCCTCCCCCCACTACTTTCAAATCTCTTAGTATCTTTCCTTTCAGTTAGTCCTGACGAAGGGTCTCGGCCCGAAACGTCGACAGTGCTTCTCCCTATCGATGCTGCCTAGCCTGCTGTGTTCCACCAGCGTTTTGTGTGTGAAGTGATTATTCAGTTGCCATTAACCTTGGTTATGTACAATGAAGGTAGATGGCATAAACTTGTTTAAACATCTGAAATGTGATCTAATTAAGAGATTTAAAATGACAATGTTGGATATTGCTAAATTATTGCTACTGATACAAAAATCAACCAGAAGAGTGTAATCTCAAAACTCATGAACAATAAATATGGGCTCTGGAGAAATCGGTTCTCTACTGCTTCCACAACAGGGCAGCAGGGTAAATTTTGTTTGTTAGATTAATTTTGGAATTTACAAAAAAGGTCCAGTCAGTAACAATGACCAGAACTACCAGTTTGATTAAGCTAAAGCCAAAGGAAATTGGCCATCCTTGCCTTGCCTGGCCTATTTGTGCTGACAGACTACAGCATTTATTCTGTCATCTTTTAACGGTCCTCTGCAAAGGCTCAATAATTTAACATGACACATTTGATTGTAACAATTATCTGCATTAAAACTTCGTATAATAAAACTCAACAGGCAAGTAAGCATCACTCTCAGTACTGCTTTTGGTTGGTTGCAAGTCCTTCACCATGATTATGTTGTGCTTAAACTGGGAGAGCTGACCTACATACTTGATGAGCAATGACCCCACTCATTGAATTAAAGCTCTCCGCTAATGTCCCAGCCTTCTCCAAGTTCCCTGGGTATATTGTATCACAACAACAAGATGAGCCAACTGGGGCAAGCCTTACCATAGTTAGAAGCTGTGGCCTGCCTGCTTTCAATATTACCTCCATACCCCAAGTAATCTCGTCCCATCAGGCCAAGCAGAGCCAAGAAATCCTTCAGCTGATTACCACCTATCACTCTCCATCAATTCATGTATCAATTCTCAAGGCTGGACATCACACTTCAACAGTTACTTTCATTCATTTATTTCATTACTTCAATGTGCACAAACGTCCCACGTTTTACCAAAGTAAAGTTGATGCTCAGCCACAGAAAGGTTGGTTTATTTGACACATGAACATCAGTGAAGTGTATCATTTGTGTCAGATTAAATCAACAATAATTATGATAAGGGCCATGCTTTTCATGCCAGCAGCATTCCCACAACTTACTAACCCTAACCATATCCTTTGGAATGTAGGACACACACTGGTGGGAATCAGATTAAATGGCATGATAGGCTTGAGTGGTTGAATTTTCTACTGTACTTTTTTATATTTTATAGTTGGATGTTGATGGCTGGTGATGGCCAGATTTTGTTGTTGAAGGCTTAGATAATGTTTGGATGTTTAAATTAACTGGAAGGGGACTGATGGGTGAAGAATTGCAAAACAGTTGTTATCTGCACTGCTCTGTATATTCTATGACTGTAGGAGTGAGATGATACAGGAAAACAGATTTCCCACATGGTTGCAAGTAAATGGCAGCACTAATGGAAAGACTTGGCAGAAAACTTGATTTGGGTCTTCTGCCAATTCTTTCCTGTATTGCTGCTATTCAGTTGCACCCAGATATGGAGGCACACTGGAGTGGCAATTAGTGCTGCTTGCTTGCAGCTCTAGGGGCCTGGGCCCAATCCTGACGTCCAGTGCTGTCATTGCAAAGTTCACGTGTTGTTTCTGACAAATAGGCTTACTCTGGTTCTCCCCCGACAATCTAGTGACTTGCTGGTAGCTGAATTTGCTACTGCAAATTACCCTTGGAGTAGGTTAATGTTAAAAAGAATCAAATTGTCATGAGAGGAAGAATGTTAAATAGGTGCAAATAAACAAGTACGGGCCTGCCTATTGGCTTGCTCTGCTGGGGAGCCAGATTTGCCTAATGGTCGGGTGTTGCTATAAATATGCTGACTTTCATTGCCTCTATCCTGTTACCAGAGCACAGCCTTGACCCCAAAATTAAGAAAGTTTATGATGCTAGAGAAAAAGAAGTTGGGACACTGATTCATCACTATCAGCAACAGTGTAAATTGGCTGCAGGAAGCACGGTAAATTTAGATAGATATTTAGTGTGTTGCTGCTGTATTTCAATGAAGACCAGGACCTTAAAATGTCAGTTTAAGTTACTACAATCTCAGTGTTAATACCAAGGGAAACCAACCGTATTACAGAACTATATATTAGGTTTTTCAAGCAACCATTGGGACAGAAAGAGGTCATTTGGTCCATTGTCTCCAGTGATATACTGGTTTAATAAAGTTGTTATAGTCACAAGAATAGGCAAATAATCCTGTGTTGCGACTACACAGTTCTCTTGTTCTTCAATCAGTTGTAGTTCTACAGGCAAGATGCCATGCAGGCTTGGTGTAAAACTACTTGAGGCTTAATTATCAAGCCAAACTGCTTTTAACTTTGCAGCCCACCTCATTTTAGAGGGGGTGGGGGAGAGAGGGGGAGAAAGGAGAACTGTTTTTGAAAGCAAGTCTGCAGGAGCTCATTGTGGAATGCACTGGTTGCCTGCATTCAGGACCTCAAGTTGAGTTTAATTTTCCTCTTAAGAAAAAAAATGATCCTGCTTAATCATGGAGAGAGAATGTTTGTCATTTTCTGTCAGGCACACATTAATCTCCAGGCTCTGCCACAGAAGCATCATCTGCAATGATTTTGTCTGAACTCATTTCCTCCTTAATTGCCTCTTCACTCCTATTGTGTGGTATTAAAGAATCTTAACTATTTACAGTGAAGCTTCCTTTCTCCTTTGTGAGGAAGAGTCCTTTCTCTTTGTGGACTTTGATTCATTTTGTTTGTGTGTGGCTTTGGCTAAAGACTTGTACCTGTGTTCTCTCCTTCCAAAAGCTTTGCTGAGGAGCATGCCCATTGCCATGATTTGTTTTCCCCATCATTTTGTATAGCCCTTGGCTCAAGGGGAAATGCACTGGTCCCAGTGAGAAAGAAAGGGGGAGCAGTGAACTGATGAAGACTGCACATAAGGCCACATTCACAGGTCTAGAATGACATAGGAAGGGTGTAAGATCATGAGGTATAGGAACAGATTAAGCCATTCAACCCAATGTAATATGCTGCAGACTGTAGAACAGCACTGAAATGAAACTCTTTATGGCCTTCCCTCATGAATCTTCCTCTGTGATAGACCGAGCAATGTCTCACTGTCATATAACTGAGGGAGCATAATGACGTTGGGTTTGGTGTACTGGGTCTTAATGCCTCTGGGAAAAGTGAAAAATCAGTCAAAGGATCGGAATCTGTTCACTCTCTTAGTGAATTGAGAAAGGATGGAGGTCAGGTATTTTGAGCCAAGCGCTACTATCCGCAATCAGAAGATGAAGCTTGGCTGTCTACAAGTTTCAGAGCTGTCGGCTGTTTATTTGCCTCCATAGATGTGGCCTGACTTGCTGAGTTCCTCAGCAAGTGTGTGAAGCTGTGCTGTAATGGTTCCTGCCACAGTATTACTAAACAATGAATTATTAAGATGTACCACTTCATGAAGTACACCACATATAATGCTATATCTTCCCCTTTTGTCTTGTGAAGTATGGTTCAACATTCAGCGAGTGGCAGGCAGAAGGACCCTGGGGGGGAAGACGTTCAGGATCAGAAACCTTAATATAATTCTCAGTGTTGGAAATGAAGATCAGACAGAATGGGCCCCAGCAGCTGTTAAATTCCTTCCTATTGTGTTCACTGGGTTTTTCAAAGAGTAAGGATATTGGACACACGGAATTTAAAGCTGTAAATAGTCACTCAGGATCTGAGGCAGCTTCACATGAGTTGCATACCCACGATGTCCTAGACATGTTAAATGAACAAAGGAATTTTGTTTTGTACATGGATATGTGTGTTACCGCAATGGCTGCCATTTTTATCCATCACGTTCACTCTTTAGAAGATAATGGTTAGGTTAGCCACTCACTCAAACTGTTTCAGTGCCTGGAGTTAGTGCAAAATTTTACTGTTTAGAAGAAACCAGTCCATAGCTACTGTTTTTTTAAAAAAATCACAATCAATAGAAGCTGCTGTAGGGGATTCAGTGCTTTTCCCCTTTGCTGATAACGTCTGATTTCTTGCCTTAGTTCTACTTTCCTCTATCAACATCATATCCTTTGCTTTACTTAATATCCAATCATGCAGTGAATATAATCAAAAACCAGGACTTAGAGCCAGTATTACAACTATTTTCACTTTCTTATGGGAGACATTCTTTCCCATCCCAGTCTACTAAATCTAGCTCTTAACTTGGAGACTGACTCTTGGTTCAGCATCATCCCTGTCTTCACTCTGGAAGAAATTTGTGTCCTTCAATGAGAGTATTCTGCCAAATTTCATTTTTAATAATCTTTTATTGATTTAAAAGAATGAGGATAAATACAAGTCAGAGGAGAGGTTATTTCAAATACATATTTCAATAATAGTATTAACAAAGGAATATACACTGTCAAAATCATATGTAGTATTAAGCTAATATAAAAAGAAAAGAAATACATCTCCTCTTAACAATTTATAGAAAGAGACTCAATTTCTGTTAATGAGGAAAAAACCCACTAAACTAACCTAAAACAAAAAAAAGGGAGACTGGGCAGTCTATTTTGAGGATACAGTTTTTTTTTTTAAAAAAAAGGAAAAATCCTTCTGGTCAAATCTAAAACTTTGCGGAGAAGAAAAAAAATTAACTGAGAAAGTAAAAAGAATTGGATCATATGAAGATATTGAATAAAAGGTCGCCAAGTTTGCTCAAATTTAAAAGATGTATCAAACGTCCGACTCCTAATTTTCTCCAGACTTAAACATGACATAATGGAGGAGAGCCGGATGGGATCCTTCCAATACAATAGAACAGCTCTCCGAGCCAGTAAAGTTGAGAAAGCTATCATGCGTTGAGCAGAAGCAGGAACATTTCCTGCTTCCATTGGAATAATCCCAAAGATTGCTGTAAGTGAATTGGGTTGTAGGTCCAAACCTATGACTTTTGATAATGTTCTAAAAACATCTCTCCAAAAATTACTTAACTTTATGAGGGACCAAAACATATGAGTTAAGGTAGCCACCTCAGTGTTGCATCTGTCACAGGTAGGATTTATAATTAGAAAAAATATGCGCTAGTTTATCTTTTGACATATGCGCCCTGTGCACTACCTTGAACTGAATCAAGGAGTGACGGGTGCAGATAGATGAATTGTTAACTAAATGACAAATTTTATTCCATTGATTGTCTGAAAGTGACTCTTGAAGTTCCAATTCCCAAGCATGTTTAACCTTATCATTAGACATCATTTGTAAATTTAATAGCCGTTTATATATAATGGCTGTCAATCCTTTTTGAAATGGTTTAAGCTGAAAGATGACATCTATCATATTTGGTAAATGAGCAAATGGGTAATTTGGTAACAAATCGCATAATAAATAAATTCCTGACTTGTAAATATCTAAAAAATTGTGCATTATATATATATATATATCATATTTGTCCACAGCTGCAAAAAATACATGAAACAATCCTCTAAAAACAAATCTGAAGAAGTTTTTATTCCCTTAGTTTTCCATGTTAAAAAGACCTTATCTAAAATTGATGGTTTAAAAAAAGATGGATATTACTAGAAAGAACAAAGTTATTTAAGTTTAAAAAAAAATGCTAAACTGAAACCAAATTTTTAATGTATGTCTAACAATGGAACTAAGATCTTGTCCACCAATCCTAGAAAACAATAAGGGAAGAGGAGCTCCCAGTAAAGAAGCCAAAGAGAACCCCCTTACCGAGTTCTCCTCCAAGTCCAACCATGAAGGACAGTCCTGGTTATCTATACAGTGAATCCAAAAAGTAATAACGAATATTAATTGCCCAGTAATAGAATCTAAAGTTTGGTAAAGCCAAGCCTCCATTTAAAAAAAATTTTTGCAATAAAAGTTTACTCACTCTAGAACTTTTATTAATCTAGATATATGACAGGATCATAGAATCTATTCTATCAAAAATGTTTTTGGGATAAAGGATGGAACAGCTTGAAACGTGTATAAAAATTTTTGGTAAAATTGTCATTTTTATAGCATTTATTTGATCAATTAACGACATCGTCAAAGGCGACCATTTGGAAAGCGTTTGTTGTGTATATTCAATTGAAGGAAGAAAATTATATTTGTATAAATCTTTAACATTTTTTGTAATTTTAATACCAAGATAGGTAAAATAAATTTTAGCAATATTAAAAGGTATTTGATCATAATGATCAGAATAATTATTAATAGGAAATAATTCACTTTATGTAAATTTAATTTTATCCAGAGGAAGTACTGAATTCAGTAAATATGGATAACATAGAGGGAATAGCTTTCCTAGGGTCTGAAATGTAAACTAATAAATCACCTGCGTATAACGAAACCTTACATACTTTATCCCCTCTCGTAATACCCTGAACAGAGTCGGAATCCCTAAGAGTGATAGCAAGTGGTTCTAAAACTAAATTAAATAATAAAGGACTAAGAGGACAATCCTGATAGGTTCCTCTATGTAGTCTAAAATAAGGAGATTTTTGATTGTTAGTTATAACCGCAACCATTGGGGCTTGATAGGTTAGTTTGATCCAGGAAATAAATCCCGGACCAAAATTAAATCTCTCCAAAAACTGAAATAAATAAGACCATTCCACCCTATCAAAAGCTTTCTCTGTATCGAGAGAGACAATACATTCAGATTCTTTAACTGAGGGAGAATAAATAATAGTTAACAATCTTTGAATATTAAAATGTGAATACCTATTTTTAATAAATCCAGTTTGATCATTTGAAATAACAGTAGACAAAACATTCTCAAGCCTATTAGCCAGAATCTTAGAGAGAATTTTAAAGTCCACATTCAATAAGGAAATTGGTCTATAGGAGGCACATTCAGACAGATCTTTTTCTTTTTTAGGAATCAATGAAATTGATGCCTCAAAGTTTTTGAAGATTCCCAGAGGATATAGAATCAGTGAAAGTTTGACAAAGATGTGATGTAAGCATTTCAGTAAAGGTCTTAGAAAATTCCACTGTATATCCATCTGGTCCCGGAGCCTTCCCTAGTTGCATAGAGGATATAGCCCTAGCTATTTCCTCCTGTTTAATAGGTGCATCTAGTGTATTAATATCTTGAATAGAAATTTAGGTATATTTAATTTTTGCAAAAATCTATTCATAAAGATAGTATTATCAGAAAATTCAGATTTCCAAAGATTAGAATAGAAATCCATAAATATCTTATTAATTTCATGAGGATCTAATGCTTCAGTTCTTTGGCCTAAGTATTTTCAAAATCTGTCTTCTGACTATATTTGCCTTCAACTGACCAGCCAGCAATTTACCTGATTGATCACCATAATATATAATTGATTTTTGGATTAAAAAATTTGCTACTCAATGGGGAAGGTCAAAAGCAGATCAGGCTGTGTTTGGAGTTCAACCCTTTCCTTATATAGATCTTCACTAGGTCTTATTCAATACATTTTATCTATCTCTCTAATTTTATTAGTGATCACTAAAAGTTCCACTTTGGTTCTCCTTCTTTAACCTGCTGAATATGAAATTATCTGTCCCCTAAGAAAGGATTTCATCGTATCCCACATAATCAAATTTGACATACCTTCAGTTGTATTAAGTTCAAAAAATAAAGAAATTTGTTCCTTGATAAAAGTAACAAAAGCTGGATCTTGTAACAATACGGGATTCAATCTCCACTGTGACATTTTCAAAATATTATCAGAGAGCCTCAAAGTTAATTTCATAGGTGCGTGATCTGACAGCGCAGTGACATCATACGCACATTCGGTAACGAATACAACAGTTGTGTATCTAGAAAAAAATAATCAATTCTTAAATATTTATGATGTACGTGGGAGGGGGGGGGAATATAAATCTTTGTCATTATGGTGCCTGTATCTCCAGATATCGACCAAGCCATATTCTAATAGAAAAGAATTAATACAAGTTGCAGCTTTATTAGGAAGCAACAGATTGGTTGATGACCTGTCAATCGACGGGTTAAGACAACAGTTAAAGTCACCACCCATAATCAACTTGTATTCATTTAGATTTGGGAGTATGGAAAATAACTTCTTAAATTCAGGACTGTCTAAGTTGGGTGCATAAACACACACCAAAGCTACCTTTTGACCACATAACAAACCAGTGACAATTAAATATCATCCAGTCAAATCAGTAACAGTATTAAAATGTACAAAAGGGATTTTAGAGTTAACAAAAATAGATACCCCTCTATTTATTGATAAAGAATGATATAAAGGACCATTCCAGAATTTAAAAAAACGATCTTCATCCTGTCTCCGTACATGAGTTTCTTGTGCAAAAATAATATCCGCATGAAGTGTTTTTAATTTCTTAAAAATCTTTTTACGCTTAATAGGATGATTCATGCCATTCAAATTCCAAGAAATTTATTATTTTATTAGCATCCAGGTTTAAGACTTAATTTAAAATTTTATAAAGAAAGCTATTGCGCAAACACAAACTAGATTGAAAGGAAAAAAAGCAGCACTGACTTGACCAGAAGTAACGACGTGATTGATACAAGATAAAACCTCTCAGAACTGCCCATTTGAGGGGGAAAAAACTATTCGAATAGCCCCACCCCTCTCCCCCAAAGCCCGAGAAGTGATCCAATGAAAGATTGCATGCTAACCTATGACCCCTAACCCCAATCTCCATTTTGAAGCTGTATTAACAAAGTTACATGTTTACCCCACTGATTTTAGACATAATAAAAGAGATGAACAGATTTCAAATATTGTAATGTTATGTCTAACAATAGTTAAAACATAACTGGCGATGGCCATCTTAAATTCATCTAAAGTATATTAATCATGTATTCAGAGAAGGATAAATCCAAGCAAATAATATATTATGACTGAACTTTAAAAAAAACTTATACATTTACTTATTTTTTGTATGATTTGTATCTCAAACCCAAAGCTATATTAATATTAAGGCAAGCGAGGAGAAAAAATTAAATCAACCAGGGCCTGTGCGGACATAAAATGTGGAACAGATTTTCTTCAAAGCACTAATTATATACTAATTATTAACAAATTAAAAAAAATTAAACCAGCCAAGTCCTGTACGGACATCCATAAAGAAAACAGACTTTCCTCAAAGCATCTATAAACATCTCCCAGCTCAGAATTACCTATTCAGCTTAGACTTAAATCCCTTAATAAATTCCCAGCCTTCATCTGGTGACTTAATCTTTTGTGGTTGAGAATTAGGCAGAAAAATGATCAAATGTGCCGGAATACGGAGTGACGGGCGACATTTTCTTTTATATAATTCAACCATCAATTCCCAGTATTTCCTTCTTTTGGCAAAAATCTCAGGAGCAAAGTCCTCCACTATATGAATTTCTGTAGCATTGTAGATTAGCTTACCCTTTTTCTTGCCTCTCAGAGTATAGCTTTGGTTGTAAAATAGTGAAAGCAAAGTATCAGTGGTCGTGGATGTAATTCGATTGAGGGTTTAGATCTTGGAATTCAATGAGCTCTATCGAGTAGAGGGTTTACTTCAGGAATCTCGCTAAAAAGTGAATATAGCACATCTGAAAAGAACTTTAAACAGGTCACCGGTTTCAGTATTTTCAGGCAAGCCCAATATACATAAATTCCTCCTGTGCATTCTGCTATCTAAATCAATCGTTTTTTCCTTCGTTCTTGATAGTTCCGAAGTAACTTCATTAATTTTCTTTTCCATAAATGACATTTTCAATTCTTGTTCATTAAGTTTGCCTGAATGATTCCTGTTCCCTCTCAATTTGATAAGTATTCTGTTTGAGTGTCTGAAATTGAAAATTTAAATTCTTTAAAGATTCTTGAACAGTAGAGATGGATTTTTCAAGCTTTCCATTAGCATCCATCAGTTTATCAATCTTAGTGTTAAGCGAACCAAATTGAAGTTTCATATCTTGTATTTAAGAGTAATTTTTCTAAAGTAAAAAGTTCCTCTGATTTACTTGTTCCATTTTGGGAAGGGTCTTGCCGCTCTCAATTCAATACCGGATCGACTTCCTGCCATTGTAGTTCAGCCATAAATCCTTCAACAAAAATAGTGAATCTTCAAACTTAAAACGGATCTATCAGTGGAATGTAGTGTAAAAAGTAGAGCCGCGGTGAAAACGCGTCTCACTCCATTTGCTGCAAAATGGAGTCTCCCTGCCAAATTTAATGTTAACACCAGGTAGTCTGCTTAATCTCTCTCATAGAACAATCTCTCTGGTAATTGTTGCATCTTTAATACACTTCCTCTATTGCAGCGGTTCCCAACCTGGGGTCCATAGCATAAAAAAGGTTGGGAAACCCTGCTCTATTGCGATGATCTTTAAATGGAATGATCTGACCTGAACACATTATTCCAGATGTGGTCACACCAATGTCCTATATAAGGCTATTTACTCTTAAATCCTCCTGCAATAAAGCCAACATACTGTTTGCCTTTATTGTTGTTACAGTATTCACGTTTACTTTGTGTAGAATAACATCCAGATCCTTTCAACAGCATAACTTTTCATTATTTAAAAAAACATGCCTTTGTATTTATGCTGCAAAATGAATAATCTCTTGTTTATCTACTTTGTTTATTACTTGGGTGTGTCTATACTGCTGAAGATCTCTTTGCATTATGCTCTGGCTATCTAGCTAAAGTGAGAAAACCAGCTTGCACTGTAAATACTGCATTCTCTTTCAATGGTAGAGATAATTTTTGTCTGCCAGTCTCTACATGTATGTAAATTTACATTTTAATTTAGACTGTGGTAAATTAAAACCCTTTGCACTACCATCTCTATGATAACCATTAAGTACCCTTTTTTAAATACTAACCCCATTTACCAGCATTCAATCAATTGTCTATATTGTTTTGGTAAACTTCATTGCAACTTCCAGCTACGTTCATTGCTTTTCAACAGCTCTTCTTTCCTTCCCACTCGAGTTCTTCTGCAGCTTTGGGAAGACGATTCAGGACATTAACACTTAACAACTCCTGGAGGCAGTTGCTTTGAATATTATTTATCCCTGTGATGCTGTCCCTTACCACAACTGCTTTCTCTCTCACACTCTCCACCCTACCCCACCCCATGTTACGAGGAGTATTGTTTTTCTGGGATATTTTTAAGCCAAGGAGATCACAATTTTACTTTTCATAGTTATATTCCCTATCTACTGCTCTCTCCAGTGACCCACTTCTACTGTCCTGCTTGTTCTGGATTAGAACAATACTTCCTCTGCCTCTATTGTCTTGATTCTTTTTTTAAATATAGAATGTTAAACACCTTATTCAGCCCTCTCTACTGAAGAAAATAAAACATGCATTTCTTCAACTGGTCCTCATTTAATCCTTGATCCATATACCATCAGAAAACAGAATGGTAATTTGGCTAAACTGGGAATAATCTAGTTTAGTCTTATTTCTACATGCTTGGCTTGTGTTCAGTTCCCTATAAAACATTTTCTGTCTTATTAAATGAAACTTTCTCCTTCTGTTCTACCAATTTTTTTTATTGGATTAGTCAATGGAACTAAATTGTTGCTCTCATTTCCTCTTGCCTACTATAGACAAAAACGCGACGCTGTTGAGAAAACCAAGGATCGGACTCGTGAAGGATGATCTCAAGTTCTTGAAAACTGCCGAGCCAATGCCCACCACCGTAATGGGGCCTGTCAACTTCACTGCCTATGACACGGGGAGGGACATCATACCTGTTTACTGCTCCATTCTTGCAGCGGTTATTGTGGGACTTGTCATCTATGTTACTGTGAAATGGTGAATATCACATCCCCAGGAACTTCAAGTGAAGAATTTTCAAAAAAAAAACTCTGCTCTTTGCATTTTGCTATTGTTTTATTTCTGCCTTCTCCCAACAAGAGGCAAAATGTACAAATGTCAAATAGTCAGAAAGCCCCAGATTAGATGAGATTAGACCATTGTCATATATACCTGTTTGCATAAAGCTTAAACAGTTTACATGTTAACAATAAAGACACCGATGTGAAAACAGCAGAAAGGTGAAGTACAGCAGGTTTGACCCCTGGGACATAGGGTTGTCTAGTTTCACCCCTTTGGGTGGGGGGAAAATAGGAATGAAAAGGGGAAAGGAGTGGGAGAGAGGAGAAGGAGAGGGGTGGAGAGGGATGGCATGGGAGAAAAGTGATTAAGGAAAAAGTGGAAAGGAAAAGTAAATAAAGGATGTGAAGAATGAGAAAACAAAGTAATAAAGGGAGGAACAAAGGTAGGTGAGCAGGAAGCAGAAAGGGATGATGGAGGAAAAGTTTTTAAACTGCTATTTAATGACCTTGGATTTGTTCTGGCCGACTGATTAGTCTAATTGTTGGTGTTCACCTTGTTCCCAGATGCCCGCCCTCCATTAACTACATCCTCTCTGTCCACAATGATAGGCTGCTTCACATTTGGAAAATGCACTGCACTCTTGTTACCTCGCTCTCATTGTCCTTGTGTTTAATATTCTTCCTCCTCGCTCCCCACAGCTGGAACACGTGCAAGCAGAAGCAGCAGCTGGCCAAGGCGCGGGCTGGTGAGCTCGACGGAGGAGGTGAAGGTGAGAAGCTGCACAGTGACAGTGGAGTGTTTGTTGACACACACAGTCTCTATGAGCCACAACTCAGCAAAGGTATGCCGGCATTGGCAGGAAGCAGCAGTTGCTTCACGGGTTCCAGCAATAGGTGCATGGTAATGCATTGGGTATTGACTTGATTAGTCTGCCATTCAGTGGTGGAGACACTGCTAGCAAGGATGATAATGTTGCCAACTAAACTTTAAGTTGTTGGGGAAGATTATCTTCGTTTACTGGTGACATAATCTCCTTCCTACCTTTGGCATATCGCACTTCAGATCCATGGTTAAGTCATGATACCTCAGGTCTGCAAGCCCTTCATTCATTATAAATTCTGCAATGTAGGTTGTTCTCACCAATCAGCATCTGAGCCCCTTGATCCTCTGGCTCATTCCAGGGTATCCATTCTCTTGATAGGTTTTGCCATTTGTTCCAGTGTTGACAGCTCTCTCTTTTTTCAGTTGTTCATGCAGACCCAGCCCTTTACAGTAAGCTTCCACCGCAGAAACGGGAGGAGATTGAGCAACTACTTGATGGCCCGGGAGCCAACCGAGCTGACTGGCGCAACCTGGCACATCTCCTAGGCTACGATGAGGAGCGTGTGGCCACCTTTGGCCGAGGGGAGGATCCGGCTCACACGCTGCTGTCTGATTGGTCGATGAGGGCTGATGCTAACTTGGATGTGCTTTGTAAGGCTCTGGGAAGGATGGACAGGAATGACATCATAGAACGCCTAAAATCAGAGCCAGCTGTGACTTCTGTAGTGTGAAGGAGAAGCCAGTACCCAGTGTCAGAGACTGAGTGGGTCACCCTAATTCAAAAGTCCATCTTGTTCTTGCAAATTTATTTAAAAGTAAACTCCCTGGTTGTAGCTTGGACATGAGGCAATCCATTAACTGTATAAACTGGAAATCTATCAGTAGCCATTCACTTATACCTGACAACTTAGCATAAAATTTGTGGGGAATTTTCATTTCTGTTGATTTTGAGCATCATGCATCCTGCACTCTGTTACTCAGGCTGTGTGCCCTGCCCAGTCTCATTTGGAGTTTTTTTTACATCTGCTCAATTCCTCGTCTTGTACTAATTCCCATTTGTAGATTCCTTGAACTCTCACCCTCCAAAGCCTCTTGAAAGTGCCTTCACTTTGTCTGGAGCAGCAAATTTTGGGAACTTTTTGGAGAGGCAACATGTCCAAGCCAGTCTTCTCTGCAGCTGATCTGACAAGGTGGGACAGACTCTTCCTAACAGCTGAGGGAAAGGGAGGAAGAAGCTGAATCACAGTGCATTATTCAGGCTTGGGATTCCTCCACATTAAATTTAGCAAGTTAATACAGTTTTCTAGATTCTGCAGGTGTTACCCAACTTGTCAAAGGATGAGTTTAGGACCATTCTCCTTGATGGTGGTATTCCACATTCATAAATCACATTGTATGGAACAAGTTAGACACTCAAAATGACAATAAGCTTCTGTGACTCCTTACAAAATGGTTTCCTTCAAATGGAAGTCAACACTGGTGCATTAACCCACCAAGGTTAAGGAAGGGGAAAATGGAGTCACTGTGGACTGGTGAACTATTAGAGTATGCATTAATTGAGTAGAGAGGCCTAGAAACTGCTTTGTAGCATTGTCTCGACCTGGGGATTTTTGGGTGGGGGAGGAGGGAGGGGTTTAACTGAGCACTGTTTGTGGAAGTTATGTAGTGTAGACTTCAGATATGAGGTTCCACAAGTTTTGCAAGATGCATAAAGCTGCACTAAAAAATGATAGTATCAGCAGAACATTGTGTTAATGTGCAAGAAGTTCTTGCAGTTGTTGCAAGTTGCCAGCGTGTACAATTTTTTTGCAGTCTCTGAATGCTGGAACTTCTGAGGGAAGCCTGTGCCCAGTCTGTCTGCTCTGGTGAGCCACAGGAAATGTAGATCAAGTCTCAGTCAGTTTGGAATTTGAGTGT
This sequence comes from Hemitrygon akajei, assembly GCF_048418815.1. NCBI lineage: Eukaryota > Metazoa > Chordata > Chondrichthyes > Myliobatiformes > Dasyatidae > Hemitrygon > Hemitrygon akajei. The sequence continues at coordinate 107,963,395 of NC_133124.1, read as the reverse complement.
TCTAATTTAGTAGTGAGCAGCAATGTGGTAGATATCTTTAGGAACAGAAGCTAGGAATGATCCTGGGAAGCTGAGAGTGACTGTGCCTCTAAACGTTATGGGCATGGGGTTGTATAAGGTCAAATATCTTGCAAGTTTTTACTCTTTTTAAGTATAATTTTAGTGGAAACAGGATTAGAAAAACAAAGCAAAACACAAACTGCTGAGGAACTCAGAGGTACTGACAGTGTCTGTGAATAGAAATGGACAGCTGATGTTTCTGGTTAAGACCCCTCCTCTCGTAAAACAAAATCTAGTTGATCTGTGGATAGATTAGACATGCTAGGTTGGAAATCACACTGCAGATGAATGTGTTACACTGTCATTTGGTGGAGTTTTAACCAGCTAAGAAATGCAAGGCAGAAGAATCAAAAGTTCAATGAGAAATGAGATGAATTTCCTGATGTGGACCAAGGCATCCAGAAATATGCTAACCCAACTTTCTGCAGCACAGTAGTTTTTATTTTGCAGTCATGTGATTTAATTTAAAGCTTGAGTAATTGGGGAGAGGACCCCAATTTTTAGTTAGAACCCCTACATCGTAATCTCATAAGATGCTCTAAGTTATGAAAGGCAGTTCGAGACAGAAGTGGAGTAGGGAGAGTTGGTCTGTGTGAGAAAATGTTCCTAGAGAAAACAGGCAGCAGTATCATGAGAAATGGATTAATGTGTTATCTTAAAAACCCAACTTATTTGGCCAAAACCCATCTTTGCCTAGAGTTCACTTCAGAGTTCAAAATGAAATCTCACATTGTAAATAGAGACAAGTTTTCAGAGTCTGTGTGAAATAAATTCAAATCTGTCTCTGAATCTAGTTCCCAATGGAAGGAATGTAGATTTAATCCAACTGTAGGATAATGTGTAAAACAGAATACACAAATGCAGAAGTTTCCAAGAGAATCTGGTATAAATGTTGCCTGATTCCCAAAGACAATTGTGTGTGAAACCCCAATTGTAGCTTGGTCAGTGGTGGATCTGTGATTAATGCTCAGCCCATTAGAAATTATGGGGAGGCATGCCTGTACTAAAGAATTTCAGAGGGGACTGTAACTTTGCTCAGCCTAATCATTGCTAATGCTGTCTCTTCACAAACTACAGAGTGCTGAGTATTGAAACCTTCACTTAGATTCATACAGTGTTCAATCAATCCAAATAAAGTCAGATCTATCAAAATGATCCCTTATTAATTAAAGCAGTTGTTGTATTGAATAAAATGGCAGCTAATGGCCAATAATGAAGTATTTACTAATTATTTGTAATTTTTGAGGCAATTTGCTAGCATTATTTGTATTGTTTATATATTTTTTAATATTAAATACTGGACATAGGTAGAAAAGGCACAGCCTTGGAGGAGGAAGCTTTTAACTCACTTTTTTATGGAACTTGTACATAAAGGAATGAACAGGGGCCTTTTTGGCTCTTTGTTGCAAATTGTCTCAATTTGATATTGTACTGTAATCGTGTTAGTGTCTTATGAATAAATTCATATCCTAGATAATCAATTTTACATTATGGCAAATAAACATTTGGAAAAAATCATAACCCATCTTCTCTCATTGTTTTCTTGTGGTATCCTAAGATTGTTCAGTAATGTGATGTTCCAATTATTACCTTATTCTGCAATTGCAAACATTCCCTTTTCCAGTTGCCAGGCTCATTGGAGTTAATGAGTTCTTTCATAAAGCCAATTCAAGTATGGATGGACAGTGGCCTTCTGTCCATTATAATTCATTCATTAATGAGTATCAGAATCTGTTGGGCTCGAATAGGACAACTGGGTTTCTGGTGTCTGTAATGAATGTAAAGTAGCCCCTTTAGTTCTTTCCTGCTGAGGTTTCACTGCATGTGCTGCTTGTCCCCATCCATCATTAGCAGAAAAGGAAAGATGTTTTTAATTGAGATCAAAGTGATCGAAGGAAAATGTGATACTCAGGGTAAAAAGAACTTCAACTAGTTCAGACTTGCAGAGGTCAAAGGTGAAAGACTGCACTCACACAACTGGCACTGGCAGTTGCTGTGTATGGAATGTCTTTATTGACAGGTTTAGAAGGGTGAAAGCGTACGAGGGACCTGAGTGAATGAATATCTCAGAATTCCCCTCTTCATTTTATTTCACCAAGAAGGTACTGATTGTTTTCCAAAGCTTCAACCATCTGACCAGTTTATCTTTGGACCTAGTAGATGTATCACACACATTTTTAAAGGAAAATAATTAATGTGTCAGTACAGGGGCTGTCACATCAGGTGAATGCTGTGAAGATGTGTTACATAGGAGCACTTGGCCCCTCAAGTCTGCTCTCCCCTTCAGTAGGAACATGGCTGATCAGTCCCAGACCTTCTGTGCCAGTACCACAAAGCCCTCAAAAAATTATTTACTTTCTCCAATGACCTTGCCTTCACAACCCTCTGGACAAAGAATTCCGGGGATTTGACACTGTGTTCCAAATGACCGCCTCCTAATCTTGTAAGTATGAGTTTGAGATTCTTCCAATATCTCCATGTTTATGCTAAGATCTTACAGTAAGATCACCCCTTATTTTTACTAATGTCCAAAATAACATGGATCGATTTTCATTAGCAGCTCGTGGTTGAACAATCCTTTCATTCCAGTAATTAGGTTAATGAGTATCGTGGCAACTATATCCTTCTGTAAACAAAGAAACATCCTGTACTGGTGTTCTCCCACATTCCAAGGATGTACATGCTAGTAGGTTAATCAGTGACATGGGTGTTAATGGGCCTTGCTGGGCCAGTCACTGTGCTGCACCTCTAAGAATAATAAATAAAATTGTAAAAAGAGTAGCCTATGTCTGAACACTTGTTTTAAGAAGACCAGCATCATCCGAGTGCTGAATAAAAACAAGATAGCAGGCTGTAATAAGTACCACCCAGTGAATCTGACAACTGTCATGAAGTAAATCAAAAGACTAGTCATGGCATGCATTAACTTAGGGCTTCCAGACAACCTTGATCCACTGTAATTCACCTACTGCCGAAACGAGTCTACAGTGGGTGCCATCTCCCTGGCCCTTCACTAAACTCTGGAACATTTGGGCAGTAAAGAGAGCAACACAGAATGATTGTTTATTGACTACAGTGCCACCTTCACTACTACAATTCCAACCAATCCCTGGACCTTGGGAGTCATCATGTCTCTTTGCAGCTGAAATTCCTGACCAAGAGACCACAATCAGCAAGGATGGGCCTTGGTCACAATTACCATGATTGTGACCACAATTATTATGAACACTGGGGCTCTTCAACCCCTTTCTCTGCTCCCTATACATTCATGACTGCATGGGCCAGACCTTGCTTTAACCATCTGCAAGTTTAGTGGATTTCCCTCAATGCCTGCAAAATAAACAAGTGGTGGGGGGCACAGTGCACATGCTACTTCTACATACATAATGATAAGGTTGGGAACTTCAAGTTCTGAGGAATGGACATCACCAATAGCCTGTCCAGATCCAACATGTAGATCCACAGCCAAGAAGGCATACTGATGCCGCTACTCAATCAGAAACCTAAAGAAATCTGGCATATCCAAATTGACACTTACCCAGTTCTATTGATGTACTATAGATGAATCTCAGCTTGGTACAGCAATGGTTCTGTCCATGATCACAAGGAATTGTAGAGCTGTGGACACAGTTTGGAACTTTACAAAAGACAGTCTCTCTCCATGGATTCTGTCTATATTTCACCCTAGCTCAGTAAAACACCAGCATAATCAAAGACCTTACCCACCCTGGACATTTTCTCTTCTCCCCTTTTCCATCTGGCAGACGATACAAAAGCCTAAGTTCACATACCACCCAGTTTAAAAACAGCTTCAACCCAATTGTTATAACACTATTAAATGATTCCCTAGTATGTTAAGATGAACTCATAATTTCATCTATCTTGCCCACACTGCACTTTCTCTGTAGCTATTAGTTTATTCTGAATTCTGTTATTGCTTTACCTTGTTCTACCTCAATGCACTATGCAATGACTAGATCTATACGAGCAGTTTGCAAGATGAGCATTTCACTGTATAAGTGACAATAATAAAGCAATTCAGATTCTTGCAAATAAGGCCAATATTGAATTTGCCTACCTGATACCATGTTAGACAAAGAATAGCTGAATTCTTGTATCTTTTGCACATCTTCAATCTTTTTCCATTCAGATAAAAGCTTGAAGTGAACCTCACACCACCCCAATATAGATTTCATTTGCCAAGTTTTCACCTACTCACTCAATGTACGTATATCCAGTTACAGAGTGCTAATATCACATGTTCTCCTACTGATTTTCATGTCATTGTCAAACTTGGATACCTTGCACTCTGTCCCATTTCCAGGTCCAGTCTCCAGGTATAAAATGTAAATAATTGCAGGCGAAGAACTGGTCAGTGGGGCACTCCACTAGTTACAGTATGTACTTCCATCTGCTTATACCATTTCTATCCTCCGTGCAAGAAACCATCTTAAATTAATCGCAGTACACCACACTACTTGAACACCAGCCGTTGGGTGCACCTTTTTAAATATCTTCTGAAAATTCAAATACGCAGCATTTACAGGTTCCCTGCTGTCTACTCTGTATGCAGGTTACATTTTGTCAAAGTGCATTTACCTTTAATAAAAACACATTTACTTGGTTTGAGTACATTAAGCTTCTTTAGATGACAAGCCTCTTCTTCCATCAAGCCAAAACTGTTGAAGGGAAGGCTGCAAGTAGTGGGGCAAGGAGAGGGGGTGTTTCATGGGCTGGAGGAAAGAAATGGTCTGCAATGATGGCTGTGGAGCATCTTATTCAGTCAAAAAGAAAAAAGAAAAATAGTGGAACAAGTCCTCCAAAGTTTACAAAATGCTGGACACCCCTCTATCCTGAGGCTGTGCCCTCTTGTCCTAGACTCCCTCACCATGGGAAACATCCTTTCCGTATCTTCTCTGTCTAGGCCTTTCAGCATTTGAAAGGTTTCAATGAGATTCCCCCTCCCCCATCCTTCTAAATTTCAGTGAATACAGACCCAGAGCTATCAAACATTCCTCTCATTAGTTGGCAAATCTCTGCCACTGGTCTCCCAAAACCTTGCTCGTATGTGCGACTGTTACCAGTTAGGCTATTGTTTTGTGGAGGGCACACAATTTAAACTAAACACTGGGTCAAGGAACACTTTTACTGTCACTTTCCTCTTCAGAGGCAGATTCTAGATGCTTCTGTACTAGAAGTGTTGCATGTAGTGAATAATTAGTCTCATTATACTTAGAGATACCATGCTATATTACATCCATTATTGTTAAAGATGATAAAAAGTCAGATGAGGTTAACAGAGATAGCATTTTAGCCCTGGAGTTTTTTTTTTAAACCTGAAGGGAATTTTAAAATGACAAATTTGGTGGTCAAGGGATCAAGATGAGTCAGTGATATGGGAAGTCGCATGTGACTTTAATTGTCATTTCTGTAGTGTTAAATGCCTCATTGGAGTGTTCAGTAAAGGAGGAGCTTAAAGTTAGGCAGGTATTTGCGAGATGATAAAAGCTTCAAGGATTTCAAAAGCAAAATTGCACAGATGGTGGAAATCTGAAACTAAATCAAAAATGCTGTGAGTGCTCAGCAGATCAGGTAGCATCTGTGGAGGGGGGAAGAGGAGGAGTGAACAGAGAAAGAGTTAACACTTAATATTGATGACCTTTCATGAGAACACTGAGACGAGTCTGACATAAAACTTCTTCTCTCCACTGATGTTGCCTGACCCGCTGAATATTCCAACATTTTGTATTATATTTAAGAATAGTAGATTTGACATGGTGACTGATACTAGAAATGCAGTAAATACAAGGGCAGAGGGCTTGGAGGTGGAGAAAGATTTACAGTTTTAGATGGGTTGAGGGTAAGAAGGGCATTTGGAATTAAAGGGTGAAGAGGGAGGGTTTTATTAGAAGAAACTGAGATTAGGGACCATGACTAGGATTAGGTTGAGCGATCCATTCCATATCTTGCTATTTTTAGTGTTTGAATTCATAATCTCTTGAGCACTATCCAAACCACACAGTTACCCACATTAACCAAGCAAGTTGGTACAAGCAAACCCTAACTGGAGAAAGGTGGTGAGAACTGTGAAAGAAACATCTGAAAAATGTACCTCTGGAAAAGTTTGTAGACTTGAAAGCAAGTCAGAGCTGTTCTTAGCCTCACATTCTAATCAGTTCAGTCTCTCTGTGCATTTGGGAGATATTCATTTGGTAAGTGGATCCCTCTGCTTCAGCTTAAACAGGAGATAACATGGAAAGCCTCCTCTTTTTTTTAACTGAATTGTGAGCCTCTGATTTATTTTCTATACAGTACTTAAGCTTTGAAAGAAATGGTTCCCTTTCGTGTTTGCATCCAGCACATCAAACAAAGCATTTCATCCAAATCTTTACTATTCTGGGAAGCTGTAAAATATTTATTCCACTTTGAAAGGAATATTTATGTTACTTCTCCTCTCCAAAATGATTTTCAGCTTGGGAGGTTGGATGGCTATTCACTGTAAAACCCTCAATTTAAGGTCTACGAAATTAAAAAAATGTCAGCTCTTATCAGACTGAAACCCAATCCATGTACAAATACAAAGTTACTCCTACTTTCCACAGGTAAAACAGGATTTCAAGGAAAATTTACCTGTTGTAACTTGCTTTAATTTCTGACAGACTGCTCCTTGGGAAATTGGATATGGCATTTCTAGTTCTCATTACACCTGTTACGAACCCCGTAACTGGGTCACTTACCAGCAAAGATAGAGAGGTCCGTTGAAGTCTGATGGTACTATCTTTAACAGTATTTATTGGTAAAAATACACAAAAATAATATCAATGCAAACATACAGATAATATACATTGTCAATACTAACTCTAAAAGTGCGGGTATAATAATAATCAATAAGAAATAGCTCTATCGTTGTCTAGGGGATAATGTATTGTCCGATGGAAATATAAAAGTCACTCAGTTCATGCAGGCTTCAGCCTTTGGGGACCGCTGGGTTTTCAATTGTTGGAGAGAGAGAGGTTTTGAGAATAGAAATTTGCCAGCTTTCCTTTATCCGCTCTTGATCCGTATTCGTCCTTTAGCGAGGCCGTTCCGTGGAGGACTTGTCATCCGGGCAAGGATGGACACACACACAAGCCTCCACCGGTCTCATATGTTTCTCCTGGTGTGTCTGAAGGGGTTGTTCCCCAGACCCTCTTTTATCCTTACTCAAGGGGTTTCAGATGTCAATCAGGTTGGGATGATGCAATCCCTCAACCAGCCCACTCTGGTCATTCCCTGAGGGCTTCAATGAATAGTACAGTACTCAATACACAATTCCGTCTCCAAGAGACAATGGCCGTTATCAATGGTTCCGCCTTTCTGGGGCCAGGACACATTCCAAAACCTGTGTATTCTGGACGTCTCTCTCTCATTTCCTGGGTCCCAGAACCGAATTAATAGCGATCTTGCGATTCTCGAAAAGGAGGGGGCTACTTTGTACCCTTCGGCCCCTCAGAGTTGTGGCACATTCGTAACACACCATAGATAGAATTACTTCCCTTTCATATTTCCTGCATAAGATAATATTATCAAAGTGAAAGGCCTGTTTAAATTAATTATAGAAATTATTATTATTGGTTTATTATTGTTACTTGTACTGAGGTACAGTGAAAAACGAGTCTTGCATACTGTTCATATAGATCAATTCACCTCAATGGGCTTTAAAGTAGTACAAGGCAATAACATACTGCAGGATAAAATGTTACAGTACAGAGAAAGTAAAGAGCATGTAGACTGTGAGATGCAAGTTCACAACGAGGTAAATTGTGAAGTCAAGAACCCATCTCATCGTACTAGGGAACCATTCAAAAGAAGTTGGATAGAAGATGTCCTTGAACCTACTGTGTATTCTCTTCAAGGCTTTTGTATCTTCTGCCTGCTTGGGGTGTGGGATGGTAGGGTGAAGTTGGGGAGGAAGAGAGTATGTCCAGGATAAGTGGGATCTTTGATTATGCCGGCTGATTAGTAAGGGTGTCAAAGGTTATGAGGAGTAAGGTCATCAAAGTTCAAGGGGAGAAGGCAGGAGAATGGGGTTGAGAGGAATAATAAATCAGCCATGATGGAATGGCAGAGCCTAATTCTGCTCTTACCTCTAATGGTCTTGTGGCCTTTCCTGAGACAGTAAAAAGTGTAGAGTCCATAGAGAGAAGGCTGGTTTCTGTGATGTGCTGAGCTGTGTCCATAACTCTTGCAGTCATGGGCAGAACAGTTGCCACACCAGGCATGGTGGGGGGGGGGGGCTGTTGCTGTGGGTATGTGGGGTTGGTTATCATGGCTCCAGCTCATGTCTGATATGGATGTGGCTGACTGCAGCCTTCACCTCATATTCAATATTTCCAATTGGACCCCATCTGGCTACTGGCTTCATCAGGCTTCTGCATAGCACAGGGGGCACTGTGATGCTAAAATCCATCACATTCCTGATTCCCCATTCCTATCTCAATCTCCACTTACTCCACTTGCCACACAGCCCTGCTCCTCCTCCCCTTCCCTTTCTGATCACATCACCTACTACACACTCAGTCCATCAACAGTTCTTCACTATTTGTCTCTGGTTCCATCTGCCATTCTCCTCACAGTTCAAAGTAAATTTCTTATCAATATCTGTATGTTACCATATACTACCTTCAGATTAATTTTCTTGTGGGATTTACAGGAAGTAAATGCAATCAAATTTTATGAAGAACTTTGCATAAACAAATAGCGAATAAGCAAAGGAAGGCAAAATGGGCAAATAAGAATAATACTGAGAACATGAGTTGTAAGGAGACCTTGAAAGTGAGTCTGTAGGTTGCAGGATATGTTCAGAGAAATGGTAATTTGAAGTTATCCATGCTGGTTTGGGAGCCTAATTGTTCTGGGGTATTAACTGCTCTTGAACCTGGTACTGTGTGACCTAAGGCCAATCTCCTGCCAAATGGTAGTAGCGAGAAGAGAGTATGGCCTGGGTGATGGAACTCTTTGATGATGGATGCTGCTTTCTTGTGACAGCGCTCCTTGTAAATTTGCTCAATGGTGGGGAGGGGTTTTCCTTTGGTGGAGTGGTTGTATCCACAACTTTCTGTAGCCTTTTCATTTCCTGGGCATTACTGTTTCCTTACCAGGCGCTGATGCAACCAATTAAAATACTCTCCACCATGCATCTATAGAAGTTTGTCGACATGAAGAACCTTTACAAACTTCTAGGGAAGTAGAGGTACTGTTGTGCCTTCTTTGTGATGACATTTACGTGCTGGTCCCAGGACAGATTCTCAGATATGTTAACGCCAAGGAATTTAATGTTACTGACCCTCTCCGCCTCCAATCCTCTGATGTAGACTGGCTCGTGGACCTTTGGCTTCTTCCTCCTGTAGTTGATAATTAGCTCTTTGGCTTTGCTGATGCTGAGTGAGAGCTTGTTGTTGCGCCCCATTCGGCCAGGCTTTCAATCTTCTTCCTATATGCCAATTTGTTACCACATTTGATTCGGCCAACAGTGGCAGCAAAGTTAAATATGACATTGGAGCTGTACTAGGCCTCAGTCACAAGTAGAGAATGAATAAAGCAGCTGTACATAGCCTCCGTGGTTCACATGTGCTAATGGAGATGGTATTGCCAATCCATACCGACTAGGGTCTGCAAGCATCCTGATGCATGCATCTTCATTGTCCAGGTGTTCCAGAGCAGGTGAAGAGCCAATAAAATGGTGCCTGCTGTCCACCTGTTGTGTTGGTAGGCAAATTGGAACAGATCCAGGTCACTCCTCACGCAGGAGTTGATATGCTTCATGACTAATCTCTTAAATCACTTCATCACAGTGGATGTCAGTGCTACTGGGCGATAGTCATTGAGGCAGGTTACCACGTTCGGGCTAGTCACCAGTATGATTGATGCTTGCTTGAAGCAGGTGGGTACCTCAGGCTGCTGAAGTGAGAGGTTCAAATGTCCATAAGCTCTCCAGCTATTGATTAGCATAGGTCTTTTGTACACAGCCAGATATGCTGTCTGTGCCAAATGCTTTCCATCTACACTGGAATTCACCCTCCTGAAGGATGCACTTCCATTGACCTCACAGACAGAGATCATGGGGTCATCAGGGGCTGTGGGGTTTGTGAAGGTGCCTTCATATTCTGTCACCTCTTCTCTAATGGTTTCATGTCAGCTCCTTCACTTTTCAGCAGTGATAGCCCGAATATTCCTGTTTCTCTCTCTCTACCAGTTGTCTCCAACCTCTTCCTTCCCTCCACTCAGTTTGCTCAATCAGCCTCTGAATACTTTTTTCTTTTCATCTGCCTCCATCTATCACCTACCCACCAGTGTCTCCCAAATCCAACCCATCCCCAGCGCAACATGCTGTCATCTTATACCCCTCATCAATCCTTACTGCCCACTGTCATTACTTCATATTTCTGTCAGCACTGGCCATCTCCCACTCTCAGTCCTGATGCAGGGTTTGACCTAAAATCTTGGCAATTCTTTTCTATTCATGGATGGTGCTTGACCTGCTGTGTTCCTCCAGCAGATTGTTCATTGATTCATCTTTCCAAAGCCTGAGGCTGCCAAGGATGGTGCTGACCAGCTGGATGGGTTTAGAAACACAGGTCACTTCAGCTGTAGCTGTGGAACATGGAGAATGGTTTTTAACATCTCTTAAAGAGAGAAAACTATCATAATGATTTCTTAAAAGAAGGATATTCTAATTTCAATATTCTTCTTAACATGACTTCCAACTCGTCATTGGTACTTCCCACAGCACTCTCTTAGCACACCAAAAGTGTCTGTTTCCAGACAATGGTTCCTTGTTCCATCTTATCAAAACTCCAGGATGAGTTAGATAGAATAAATCTTCCTCCACCCTTTATAACACTCACAGTTCAAGTATGCCATGGGTTAAATTTTAATTACAGGCCACTGAACATCTTTAAGTATTTTGAGTATTGGGGAAACATAGTGGTCTGCAAATTCTCTGATTTGCAGCTTCCAATCCTTTTACTGATTTATAGATTTTTAAAGTTATCTGGTCATTACAGTCAAAATCAGTATTTATTGCACAGGTGAAGGTGGTGGTGAGTGGAAAATATTACCAAGGCTGTCTCCACAAAACCCTTTGAATCTGCAGGAAGGACCAGACACAGGAAGAGTTTCTTTGCCACTGCTTTCAGACTTTGGAACCAGCGACCTCTTTCACGTTCTGGTGCTGCTACATTCTGGAACCCGTAATTCCAATGCTTCCGTTATTGTCATTTCTTCTTAAACCATCTCTAATTGCACTATAAATCTTGCTCCATTCAGTTTGTTTTGTGCTTGCTGCTGTACGTTTTATTACCTGATGAAGGGTCTCAGCCTGATATGTTGACCATTCTGTTCATGCCTCTCCATTGATGTTGCCTGACCTGCTGAGTTTCTCTGGAATTTTGTGTTTGTTTCTCTGCATTTCCAGCAACTGCAGAATCCCTTCTGCTTATTATTACACTCATGTGAATAATTAACCTATTTGTCTTTGGAATGTGTGAGGAAACCAGAACATCTGGAGGAAACCCCAGTGGTTATGGGGAGAATGTATTAATTCTTTAGAGACGGTGGTGGAAATGAACCTGGTTCACTGGCATTATATTATTGTTACACTAACTGCGAAGCTACCTCTGTGGTCAGAATCTCTGTGATCTCAATTTCACTGTGACGTTAATCTAATTAAATCTAACACCACTCTCAGATCATGACCCTCAGATTAAGGTTCTAAATGAAACCAGTCCACACCAATGGGCAGCCCAAGTCTTATGCAAACCAAATACTGGACTTCTGACAGATGCTCTCTTCTGAACTCTCCTATGGGAAGAGATTACACTGGACAACAAAGATTTTGCTTCTGAATACTTCCGGATGTATCTTATTGATTTTAGTCAGCTGATCATGAAAATCATTGTATTTCCTTATCACGTACCATTTTTTAGAAAAAAAATCACCATTTTTGTTATTGTAATTCATAATTCAGATCAATTAAAAGGTTGCCCACAACGTAAGCAGAAAAGTTTTCTACCTTGTCCAGGCATGTATTTTCAGGAATATTTGTGATAGCAAAATGTCTTGCCAATGTTGGAACAGCCACAATTCTTTGTTATATCTGTGGCGAGTATACGCTTAAATCTCAAAGATGGAGCATGAGTCTTCTTATTAAGAAAGCCTATGAGCTCTACTTTGGGTGTAAATTTGTCAACCAAGACAAAGCCTGGGGTTCCACACATTTGTCACGCAACATGCGCTGTTGATCTTAGAGCTTAGCTCAGAGGTACTTGGATGTCAATGCCGTCTGGTGTCCTGATGACATGGCGAGAGCAGAGGATCATGTGACAAGATTGTTATATCTGTCTCACCAATGTGCCTGGTTTCTCTGCTAAAAACATGAAATCCATTGAATACACCAATCTCCCTTCAGCCATGAGACCTATGCCATATGACGATAGTCTTCCAGTACCAATGCCATTAGAGACATGGAATCTAGAAGAGGTAGACAGAGATGCCATGATGCACAAGCCAGGAATGGAAAACAATACATACAGATTTTGAACTTTTTACGTTGAGTGAGCCTCATCTGATAACTCACTCTGAGTTAAATAACCTGGTCACAGACTTGGGTTTGTCAGAGGCAAAAGCAGAATTACTGGGTTCTAGACTGTAAGAATGGAATCTGCTGTCACAAGGAACAAAAATTTCCATGAAAGATTTTGATATTTGAGACAGATGTTTCCCAAATAACTGATACCAAGATTAAGGAAGGTATTTTTGTTGGTCCACTAATCAAATAGGTCATCAATGACAGGCAATTTGAAGACCTTCTAGTGGGACCAGAGAAAATCGCATGGAATGCATTCAAGGATGTTGTTGAAAATTTTCTTGGCAACTACAGAGTTGCCAAACTACCTGCAGCTAGTTGACAACATGCTTCAAGCATACAAAATCATGAAGTGCAACATGTCACTGAACATTTATTTTCTGTGCTCCCATTTAGACATCTTCCCTGCAAATCTTGGCACTGTCTGTGATGAACATGGTGAAAGGCTTCACCAGGTCAGTGTGGTCATGGAGAAACGGTATCAGGGCAACTGGAATCCATCCATGCTGACTGATTATTGTTGGACACTTGAGTGAGAAGCGTCAGACACTAAGTACAAATGAAAAACATCAACAAAACATTTTTAGCTTAGTTAAACTATTGGTAAGTGTCAGCAGTGTTATACAATTAAATGCATTATATTCAATAAAAGTTAATTTCTTGTTTCTCCAAATTCCTATGTGATACACATAGTCTGAAATTATATTTGTGTTCTGCTTTAACTGGGCTATCATAACCGAAATAAATTTCTGGGGAAGCAATGCTTTAAAAAAAAATTGCTGCCCAGTGTTACCAAATAGAACAAAAGCATCAAAGATGTTCTCAGATTCAGATATCTAATTGCCAAGTTGTGCATGTGCTGGCTTGTTTAAAGGATTTCCTGGTTGGTACCAATCCCTTTCCTTTTGGAACATAGCACTGCAGATCAGAACATTCTGAGAAATTGTCCTCACCCACCTGCTTATCATTTTGCCTGTTGGCTTAAATTTGTCTTCAGTTTGCCAATCACTCCTGTTATAGAATATAGAACAGTCACAGTACAGGGCTTTCGGCCCACAATGTTGTGCTGATCTTTTAACCTACTCCAAGATCAATGTTAATGCTGCCCTCCCACATTGCCCTCCATTTTTCTTTCATCCATATACCTATCTAAGAATCTCTTAATTAATAATGCATCCCTAATGTATCTGGCTCTACAACCACCCTGGCAATGCACTCCACAAAAAATTACCTGACATTCCCCTGATAGTTTCCTCCGATCACGCTAAAATTATGCCCTCAGGTATTAGCTATTTCCACCCTGGGAAAATAAAGGCACCGGCTGTCCACCTATGTCTCTTATCATCTTGTACATTTACCATCCTCCTTCGCTCCAAAGAGAAAAGTTTCCGTTGGCTCAACTTTTCCTTATAAAATGTGCTTTTCAATTCAGGCAGCATCCTGGTAAATAACCCACTCTAAAGCTTCCACATTCTTCGTATAATGAGGCAACCTGAACATGATATTCCCAGTTACTGTCTGTTAAATGTTTTCCAACTGTTAATTATTATTCCCAGCAGTCATGAGATTGCCTGTTACCTTAAATCTATCTTCAAGTTACTCATCACACCTCTCAGTTACAAATTTACTGAGTAATGGCTTATTAATTATTATTTCCAACAGTCATCAGTGGGATTTAATAAAAATAAATGGGGCTTAAAAACTTACCCTTGACTTAACCCATAGGGAATATAGCCAGAGTGGAAGATATGAAGGTGGTTGTCCGTTGGTACCCATGACCTTGTATCTTGTTCAGAATTAATCTGTTGGAAAGAAAAAGACATGGAACCAATCTAAAAAGTGTTTGAGAGAAAGAATTTAAATAGAAGCAGCAGATTAAAAAACGACAGGCCCTTATATTTGGCATCTCTCCCTCTCATCTTTGTCCACCCCTCCCCCACCACATTTCTCCAGCCTCCAACGCCATCTCGAATGCTAGTAAGTCGGCTGGAATTAATCCTGGATCTTGGTTTGCGATGTCTGCATGTAATTAAGCCGCAGATGCAGAGGCAGCTGCTCCATTCTTTTTAACTTTGATCATCACAGATGAGAGGAACAGGGAATGGAATCCACATTCGGAGTATACAGCTACAGAGTTTGGAGTGATCGATAGAAAGGAGACTTGCTGAAATGGGGATTAAATTCATAACTACCGTAAAAGATTTGGGGGGCAATCCATGATCCAGCACTCCAGAAATAAGTAGATCCATAAAAAGGAAGTCATCTGATTCTTATGCCACAAGCTCCCCCCACCCCTTACACAACTTATCTGCTTTCCAAAACACAATTACATTTACTGTAAGGAATTCAGCAGAAATCCAATCACGAGTTAGCAACCCACAGGAGGTTTTGATAAAACGTCACTTGTTCTTTGTTGAGAAGTACACTGTCTTGATCATGGCTGAAATGTAAAGTCCATTTGGAAGTGAAGTTGCAACAACCATTGCATTTCCCAGTGTTCAGAAGATTAATGAGAGATCTACTCAAGGCATTTGAAGTGATAAAAAAGTAAAAAATTTATTCTAAATTCAGACCAAGACAATAATCTTAAAAGTTGAGGGAGGCCATCCAGCATGGAAACAGAGACACTTAGAACACATCAACTGCTGTGGAAATCAGGAACTCTACTCTTGAAAAATCTGCAACAAAAACAGAACAGTATCGAAAACAGATCAGGCAGTATCTGTGGTAAAACAAAAGACTCACCTTTCAAGTTGAAGACACATCAGTGGAACTAGGAAACACTCCTTCACCTGATTGAACTTGAATTTGTGTTGAGCAATCTTTCCAATTCTCAGTTTCTCCCAATCAAAGGAGAATATTCATGAGCCCGAGCTACATCCACCTTTTCATGGGATACATGGAACAGTCCTTGTTTCAGCTCTAGGACGCTCCGATATACTTTAACCTCTGATACATTTCTGACTGTATTGCCACTCATATGCAATCTAAAAATACCATTACTTTTGCTGTCAATTACTACCCTGCTCTCACCTTCACATGGTCTCTGACTCCCCTCCCCCCTTCCTGTTCTGGACCTTTCCATCTTTTTCTCAGGAGAGGCCAGCAACAAACATTCACCACAATCCAACAGACTCCATGGCTTTCTCCATCACACTTAGAATCATAGAGTAATCCAGAATGAAGAGGCCCTTTAGCCACCACACAGACCATGTTGTCCACAAACTTAGTCCCATTCCCATTTGACAGTGTTTTAGTCCACATCTCTCTAAACCCCTCTAACCACTCACTTTGCAAGAGCTATTCTTTCAGCTCCTCCTCCTCAGAGATCCAAAATCGTGGATTTAAAACGTGCATCAGTGGCAGTTATAGAAGAGCACAAGAGAGAATGTGGCAGTGTGAATGAGAAACAGAGAGGGGCAATGGGCAGAGATGGGTAGAAAGGATCAACAGATGGACAAAGAGGGATGTGAGAGTTAATGGGGTCAAGAAAGAGGTGATGGACAAGCAGGGAACTTGGATAAGGAAGGAGAGAGATGAAGGCTGTGGTGAGGAAGAAGAGAATGAAGAAATGGGAAAGAGGGGATGCTGGGGACAAAGAGGTCATTGTGTGATTAATGAGTGAACCTAGTTACAAGGGACTGCCTGATGGGGCATAGGCAACAAGCAACAGGCAATAAGAGAATGCTATGTTTGGGACAAGTAACTAAACGGGTGGGGAAAGAGGTGAGATGGATAATGAAGGGAACGTGGGGGCAAGTATCTGGAAGTGTGAGAAAAGGAATGAGAAGGCAGATATAGAAGCTACAGGCAATTACATCGGTGAGACAAGGGGGCATTGGTGATGAGGTGGTGAGCAAAGGGAAGAGGGAGTAAACTAGGAGGGAACCAAGCTGGAGAGCAAGTGTGGAAATAAAACATCACTGGGAGCATTTGGCATACTTGTTGTCACTAGTCAGGGCAGTGAGTATAGGAAACAAAATGTTATATTAGTTATACAAAATGCTGGTGAGGCCATATTTGGGAGTATTGTGTACGGTTTTGGTCACCTTGTTGAAGGGAAGACATTATTAAACTAGAAAAGATTTACTAGATTGTTACCTGGACTTGGAAGTCCATGTAACAAGGACAGGCTGCGTAGACTAGGATTTGTAGGAGGAATGTAGGAGGTTGCGGGGTGACCTGATAGAAATATACAAGATCATAAGGGACATAGACATAGAAGGTACATAAATACAAGAGGTAGATGCCACCTCTGGCTTCTTCCGCCTACCATTCCAGTCCTGATGAAGGGTCTCAGCCTGAAATGTCAACAGTTTATTCATTTCCAATGATGATGGCCACCTCCAGCATTTTGTGTGAAAGTACAGTCTTTTCACCAGGGAGGAGGTTGCTAAAAACAAGATCAGAAGTGAGAGAGATTTAAAAGGATCATCAGGGACAGCTTTATCTTTCAAAGGGTGAAGCATATTTGGAATGAACTGCCAGAAACTGTGGTTGAGAACGGCACATTAGCAACATTTAAAAGCCATCTACATAAATACAGGGATAGGAGAGGTTTAGAGGGCTCTGTGCCATCTCTGTGCAGATGGGACTAGCTCACTGGCAAGAGTAAGCATGGACAAGTTGGGCTGAAGGGCAATTTCCAAGCTGTGTGACAATGATGGAACATGTGATTTGGAGACAGCATGAGGAACAGAGGTGATGGCCATGCAAGATAGTGAGAAGGGTTACAAAGTGTGAGTTGGGGGTGCAGGGGCAAATAGTGTGTGAGGGACAAAACCAGTGTGGAAGCAGATGAGGCAGCAGACAAGGGGATGTGGTGGGAGAATGCGTAATGGAGAGAGGGAGTGGCAGTGAAGGAGGGGTGGGAGATTGAGCATGGGGTTTCTGGGGAGAGGGCTCTACAGGAATCTGACAGGCAAGGGATTGGAAGGTCAGCGAAGAGTTTTAGGGGAGTGCGAGTTGAAGTGTGCAAGTTATTTCTAAAATCTACTGCAGTAATTTCCTATGGGGGTGATATTGCACCCCCAAAGGGTGGTTACGGGGCATTAGGGGGTATTCAAGATTCTTGGGGGGGAGCACGGTGAGCGGCACCCTAACTTGAAGGATGAGACCTGACTGACCAGGTCAACTTGCTTCAGTTGTCAATATTTGATGGACACTTTCAGTTTGTGTTAATTTCTAATTTTAATTTAGCCCCTTTAATGATGGATAAACTCGCATGACGCAATCTCTGAGAGTATGAAGGCAGTGAAGCCTTGAATTTTAATCCTGCTAAGAAACAAACTACATCAATACAATGTTACATACCTGGAGTATGGTTTATTCCACTCCTGTCAGATCAGCAATGCCCCATGTGTCTTACTTGTAATACCGTACTGTCTAATGAAGCCATGAAACCATTAACATTGTAGGAACACTTCTGTAAAAGACACACTGAAAAGGCTACTTATTGTTTTACTGTACTCAGTTTCAGAAGATGAAAGAAGCATTTGAGAAGTGTTGCAGACTTGAGTCATTTGCTAAATGACTTTGATAGTGGTCTCATTGCATTTCCAAATTGATAGCAAAGTGTGGAAAATCTCAAAATTGGTGAAAAATTAATAATGCCTGCAACACACACACACACAAAATGCCTGAGGAACTCAGTAGCCCAGGCAGAATCTATGAAAAGAGTACAGTTGACGTTTCAGGCCAAACCCCTTTGGCGGGACTGGAGAGAAAAAGCTGAGAAGTAGATTTGAAAGGTGGGGGTTGGGAAGAGAGAAATGCCAGGCAATAGGTGAAACTGCATTAATAATGGTTGCTGTAACAGAAGTGCTCACCATTGTTCTCAAAATTGATGAGTCAACTGTGCGAGACGACAAGGCATTCCTAATGGCATATGTACAATTTATCAAAAATAGAAAAGTTTTCATAAACTCCTCTTTTGTAAAAAGCTAAAACCAATTATCAATATATGACAAGCTCAAAGTGTACATCGAGGATAAAAATATTCTGATTAGGAACAAGATGTCTTGTGTAACAGATAGAACACCATTTATGACAGGTCACCATGCTGGTCTAGTGGCACATTTTAAAAGACATTCCAAGTCTGCAATCCATTGTGTAATTCACCATCAACATCTTGCAGCCAAAAACGTCAGCCAGTGACTTTTTTAAAAGCATGATTCTTCTATTATCTATTAACAAAATGAAAGCTCATCCATTAAATAGCAAAATATTTCACCTGTTACGGCGAGATAACAATGAAGAGTTGAACGCTTGCTTCTTCACACAAAAGTTTGTTGCTTGTTAAAGGGCTGCTGCTTAAAACATTTCTTTGATCTTTTTGACACTGTGGTTGAATTTTTGCTTAAAATTGACAAGAGCTTGGGAAACAAGGTTGAACTTTTATGTGGAGGTGTGGCATACCTAGCCGATCTGTATGACAAAATGAACATTCTAAATATGAAACTACAGGGTGAGAATTTCAATTTTGTCCAGCCAAAAAGTGCAGTGTCCACTTTTATCAGAAAATTGGAAATATACAAGCAAAACATTGGGAGAAGAATGTTCTCATAGTTTCCCTGCATGGAAAGTATGGCACTCTCTTTCACAGACTGTGATTCGGAAGAGTACTGCTGACGCCTGCAGTCACTGAAGAAGGATTTTCAGAATCGATTCAAGGATTTGAACAATCTGGAAATTCCAGATTGGGTAATTAACCCATTTCTTGCAAGGTGGAAGAACAAGAAGAAAGTTTGCAATAAATTATTGAAATTCAGAATGAAGAAGCAAAAATACTTTTTGAAAATGTTGTCTTTTGTGGTATGTGGCTACACTGTCAGACAAAGTTGTCTGGTCTTTGGTCAAACTGCTCTTCATTGTATTTTCACCTTCCTGCTACAGGAAGGAAAGCGTAGGAATGGATCAAGCACAAGGACAGGCACAATGGATTATGGGCATAACCAGGAGCACTAGAATGAGTGGGGAGCTGGTGAGGGAAAGAACATGTGAGAAAGTGTGCAAGAGCAAGAAAACACAAGGTGAGATCAAGCAAAAGATAAGTGAACAGAATGAACACTCAGGGAAGAGAGTAAAGATATGGGGTAGGGGATGAGAGATGGAAAGAGAAAGCATGGAGGGAAGGCAAAGGCTTGGCAAGAAAGTGTGGGAAAAACAGGGAAAGCGCTAACTAGAGTACCTAGATAAAGTACACAGCAAGTACAAGTAATAATAAAGGGAATAGAGAATACAGATAAAACAGAATTGTATGTCAGCCACATAAAACGTACATAACATGAAGATAATACAATGACTCATGAGTAAGTCTGTGCAAAATTGTTTACTTTCAAGTGAGTTACTGAGCATTAAATTTAATAAACTAGTGGCTTATTGTACGAGAGGAGCATTTAACCTTAGCTTTCCAGTCAGACCCTTTCAAGTGTCCCTAATATGACCTCTGCGGTCCACCGCTTCCTTCATAATTATGCTAGTTCCACACACAACCTCACACAGGCATCTTACCTCTTCCAAGAGCCACTTCACATTACAGGGGTCTGACCTTAACCTTAAATAATTTAAAAAAAAACTCTAATTGACTATTTTAAAAGGAAGACTCCAAATCAGATTTCAAACAATGTATATTTTTTTTAACTTTTAAAAATACACGACATTCATCCCTGCAAATTTCCAGCTCCTAGCACCAAGTGAAATCTCTGCAAATTGTAAAAATTACAAACGCACAAGCCACTTTAGCAGAGAGCACCCACTAAAACCATTTCCCAGAAAGTCAGAGAGTGAGAAAGAACATTTAGCAGCAGTCCTTCTTGGGTGTCAGCATGTCTTTTTGCAAGACTGTTTGTCCTAGCTGCTTAACCATTTCAGAAATACTTGGGGAACAGTTGTATTAAAAAAAATCATTGTCTATAGTACAGAATCAAATTGATTTTCAAACTGGAGATTTTCTTCAAGCTTTTACTACCAGCTACTAGATAATTCATGTATCTATTCTGCTACCCTCACCATTCCTCAGTCAGGGTTTTTAATTTAATTAATAATTAAAAATCCTAGGTAAATCAAACATTTCTTTTAAATAGCATATTGGCTCACGCTACATATGGTTGAGGCTAATGGATGTTGGACTGAAATTAAAACTGTTGCAGTTAGGGGAACAGTGATGTGTACTAAGGCTCAGCTACTCATTATAAATCCATTACTGTCAATTGGGACAGTGGAGGCTATGAATGAGCAACAAATCTGTTACGGCTCCCACAAGAGTTCAAAGCTCAGTCCACTTAATCTGGAAGTGGTAACCTCTGAGGTTGGTTGCGGTAGGGGAGGGGGAAAAATGGCTAATTTAGATATGCCAACACTAACTGTAGTGCTCAAAACAATGACCACGCACATATTTTGGGAGCAAGCCAGGTAAATTGTGCCTTCTTAAAATAAAATTTTATGGTACCTTCTTGCCTGTTTCCACCACCCTTCCAAAAATCATTCTGATTTACAGAAGGTTCCTTGCGTCCCAATATGGCTGCTTGGATGCTGCCTCGAGAGACCGTTCATATGTGCGAAGCTGGATTGTCAGTGCCGACAGCCTATTTAATTGTAGGGTGGCATGATGAAGGGCAATAATCCTGTTCTCACACAATCTCTTTCTGGCTGAAGATGGGAGATGGGAGGGGAAAGGAAGGTGGGTGCACAAGATGGTCACTGATAGTCAGAAGCCTGCTCAAGCGTTTGTCATTTCTCAACTCCAATCAAACGTATAGTCGTCAACACCAACAAGCTCCTCGCCAACTCCAAACCAGAGGTAGGGTGAGGGAGAGGGGTGGGAGGGAGGAGCCTCAACTTTCCTGGCCTGGATTTTCACTGAAGTTTTTGAAAGTGGATGCGAAGAGAAAGGGTGATCCCAATTAAAATTCATTTTGTTTAACCAGACACTAAAGTTTTTCATTACTTAGTGAATTAACACCACCGTCTGCTATCCAAACGAAAAAAAACAGCAACCTTTAAGTCAGTACTAGTCACAGATCATTTTGCACAAGTTTTTTTTTAAAAAAACAAAAACAGTTTTAAAACTTTTTTCCAAAACACTTATTGTCACAATTCTTTTTGCAGACATTAAATTGTAAGCAAAAAGTATTTTTTAAACATTTTCTTTACATAAAAAAGTCCGTAAAAATTTAATACAGTAAAATGATTCTTTTTTAAAGTATGAGTTTTTTTTGCTGACTGTCGATGATATACAGTCAGACTGAGTTGATATCTAACCAATATTATAGTATTTACATAGTAAAAGAAAGAGAATAATGAATCCACCACATTCCCACAACCTATCCCCCTCAAAATGTACTTATCAAAGTGAATGGGGTAAAGTTAACTAGAAGTGGTTTCATTGCTTTCTCAATATATTCACATATGCATTAAAACAGTATAATACAGATAGTTATGAGGAGATTGAGAAGCTAGTTATAGATCCACATAGTTTTTGCTCAAGAGCGGGACAGGCCTGTGGGAAGGGGGGAAACGGCAGGATTTATTATTCAGTCAACATCCGGTTCTTCTTTAGGCTTGTAAACTGCGCCAAATTTCTGCATGTACTTCTTGATATATTCCTTGGTTTTATGCTTCACATTTTCATTGCATTCCAGATCCTCAGGATTCTTGCATTGTTTCAGCTCCTTGTTCATGACACCATGAGTCAACTGCACGAGAGAGAGCAAAGTGAGAGGTCAGGAGATTCAAGGGCAGGGTATTTGAGAGGAGAGGGGGACTGAGGGAGGAGTGGGGCCAATGTGGTGGGAGAATTGATGGGAAGAGGATGAGTAGAAAAGGGAGAGAAAACCAGGGGTGGTCATGTTCGGGAGAGAAGAAGAGGGTTTGTGGAACATAAGGGGTATGAAGCAATGGCAGTGAGGGCATGCCAAGGGTCAGTGGACTGGAAAAATTCTCACTTTTTGTCCCAGCC
This sequence comes from Hemitrygon akajei, assembly GCF_048418815.1. Classification (NCBI taxonomy): domain Eukaryota; kingdom Metazoa; phylum Chordata; class Chondrichthyes; order Myliobatiformes; family Dasyatidae; genus Hemitrygon; species Hemitrygon akajei. The sequence goes on along the minus strand of NC_133124.1, from coordinate 107,940,752 downwards.
AAACCTCCCCTAGTGGTCTTGTGCACAAGTACATTCCCTTTGTTGTCCCAATTTAAAAGTTGGCAAAGGCACCTATGGCTTATTTACAACACAGGCTTAGGTCAGATGACTCAGCAAGTCTCACTGTCAGAGCATCTCAGTACCATTACCAGCTAGGCCTACGTGACATATGGGTTTCCAGCTAAGGCTCAGGAAATTGATGTCACAAATCAGGGGAAAAACACTTGCTATGTCTTTACCTTACGAGCCAGATGTTTGAAGTCCTCTGTTGCTACAATTCTTCCTATTTTACAGTCAGGTTTCCGGTAAGGATTCAGGCACAGAACAATGAACTGGGAGATCTGGAAAGAAGGAAACAGGTAAAATGGGACTAAAGTACAATATCCCAGCTGATACACCACTGGTCAAAGGACTCCAGTCCGGAAAAATAATACCCTACTACCACAGTTTGTCTCCTTCCACTAAGCCAACTTGTATCCAATTGGCTAGTTCAACCTGATCCCATTTTGGAAAGTCACAATGAATAATAGGATCCTAAGGAGAAATGGGCAACAATTGGACTTTTGTATATAAGCCCAAAGATCCCCGAAAGTGGCAATACTGGTAAATTCCTGAGCCAATCGGCAAAAACCTAATCACTACAGTTTAGCAACATTTTGAACACTTTGCACTTAGATAGACTCATTTGTTCTAATTATGTTTTCTTGTCAAGAATTGTGGATATTTTACATTTAATTCCCATTTTTCTGGTGGATGTTGTTTATATGATGCTGGCATATGTATTTGTGCATATGACATTGACACTCTGACTCTGAGGCCACAACTGGAACACTGCGTGCACTTTTGGTTGCCACAGTGCACAAAGAATGTGACTGTTATGGACATGAGTGCAGAGAAGATTCACCAGGATGTTTGTGATGGGTTGGGTGTCTCAGTTATGAGATTGGACAGGTTACGCTCATTATCCTTGAAGCAGAAAAGGTTGACAAGACACCTGATGTAGAAATATTATGAGGGGCACATTTAAGTTGCGCTGTAGTAAACTTCTCCACATAGATGAATTAACTATGACCCAATGGCATGGGAGTGAGGACAGAGTAAGTGGTCCAGAGAGGATATAAAAGGAATATATTCTGGACAATAGAGACAAAATCTCTTTCAATACTCTAGTAGTATCTGGACAGGCACTTAAGTTGCTAAGGCATAAAAGGCTACAGACCAAGTTATAGTTGGCACAAACAAGGAAGACCTTAGGTTTATATGGGAAATGGTCCTTAGGTTGAGATTCTAAATTGGAGAAAAGCCGATCAAAAAATGATCTGGCAAGTGTGGATTGGGGCAGGCTGCTTTCTGGTAAAGGTGAACTTAGTAAGTGGGAGGCCTTCAAAACAGAAATTTTGGGAGTATAAAGCTTTTCAGAATAAAAGGTAAAGATAACAGGTTTAGGGAACCTTGGTTTTCAAGAGACATTGAGGCCCTGGTTAAGAAAAAAAAAAAGGAGGCACATTACAGGTAGGAATAAATGAGGTGGAAATGGAGTACAAGAAATGCAAAAGAACACTTAAGAAAGAAATCAGGAAGGCTAAATGAAGGCATGAGGTTGCCTTGGCAGACAAGGTGAAGGAGAATCTTAGGGGATTTTACAGATATGTTAAGTGCAAAGGGATTGCAAGGGACAAAATTAGTCCTTAAAAGATCAAAATGGTAATCCATGCATGGAGCCAAAAGAGATGGAGGAGATCTTAAGTATATTTTTGCACCGGTATTTACTCAGGAGATGGACATAGAGTTTATAGCAGAGAGGCAAAACCATATCAACTTCATGGACCCTATACAGATTCCAGAAGGAGGTGTTCGCTGTCTTGAGGCAAATTAGGGTGGGTAAATCCCCAGGGCCTGACAAGGTGTTCCACCAGACCCTGCAGAAAGCAAGTGCTTAAACTTCTGGGACCCTAACAGAGATACTTAAATCATCCTTAGTAACAGGTGAGGTGCCAGATGATTGGAGGATAGCTAATGTTGTTCTGCTGTTTAAGAAAGGTTCTAAAAATAAACTAGGAAATTATAGACCGATTAGCCCAATGTCAGTAGTGGGAAAGTTTCTGGAAGGTACTTTAAGGGACTGGATGTATGAGTATTTGGATAGACGCAAACTGATTAAGGATAGTCAGCATTGCTTTGTGCATTGTAGGTCTAAACAATCTTTATGAGTTTTTTGAGAAAGTAACCAGGAAAGGTGATGAAGGTAAGGCAGTGTATGTTGAGATGAGATATATAGACATGAGCAAGGATTTGACAAGGCGCCATATGGGAGGTTCATCAAGAAGGTTCAGTCACTCAGCATTCAAGATGAGGTAGTAAATTGTATTAGACATTGGCTTTGTGGGAGAAGACGAAGAGTGGCAGTAGATGGTTGTCTCCCTGACTGAAGTCCTGTGATTAGTGGAATGCCACAGGGATCAATGCTGGGGTCCACTGTTGTTTGTCATCTATATCAACAATCTAGATGATAATGTGGTTAATTGGATCAGCAACTTTGCAGATGTCACCAAGATTGGGGGTGTAGTAGACTGTGAGGAAGACTATCATAGCTTGGAATTTAATGGAGACAAGTGCAAGTTGTTGAACTTCAGTAGTAGGACCAAAGTATACACAATTATGAGGGGTATAGATTAAGTAAATGAAAGCAGGCTTTTTGCACTGATGTTTGGTTGGACTGCAACAAGAGGTCATGTGTTAAGGGTGAATGGTAGAATATTTAAGGGGAACATGAGGGGAATCTTCTTCATTCAGTGGGTGGTGAGAATGTAGTGTTATGATCCCAGCCCCCTCCTTCTTGAGAATCGCAAGATTGCTGTTAATTCGGGTCTTGGACCCAGGAAATGAGGGAGAATCCTCAGCAAGACAAAGCAACAGATTTGGCCATTGTTTCTTGGAGACACCTTTGTGGATTGCGATCCTATACTACGTGCCAGCTCTCAGGGCAATGTGGACTGGGCTAGGTGCACACCCTCGGGCAATGTGGGCTGGGGATTGCATCACCCCACCCTGATTGACATCTACAACCCTGCAAGTCAAGATAAAAGAGGGGCTGCAGGGGGCAGTCCCCTAGCGATGCACCAGAAGGAGACACCATCGCTCATCGCTCCCGTGATAACGGGAAGCTATTCGGAAGCCACTTGTGTTCCGTTTCCCCTGGCCTGGGGAGCGGGTGGCTGATAACACCGAAAAGGACTTCGAACTAACAACGGAGAACCAACGTTCCCGATTCAACGGTTTGCGTCCTAAAAGACTGGGCAAGTTTCTTTTCTCACAAAACCTCTCTCTCTCTCTCTCCAACAAGTGAAACCCAGCGGTCCCCAAAAGGCTAAAGCCTGCATGAACTTGAGAGACTTTTATATTTCCATCGGACAATATCTTTACCTCTAGACAAAACGATAGAGCTACTTCTTATTGATGATTATTACTATACCCGCGCTTTAGATTGAGTATTGACGACGTATATTATCTGAATGTTTGTATTAACCTTACTTTTGTGCCCCTTTATAAATAAAAACTTTAAAAAATAGTACCATCAGACTTCAACGGACCTCTCTATCTTTGCTGGTAAGTGACCCAGTTACGGGGTTCGTAACAGTAGAAAGAGCTAGCAGCGCAAGTGGTGCATGCGAGCTCGATTTCAATTTTTAAGAGAAGTTTGATTAGGTACATGGATGTTAGGGTATGGAGGGCTGTGGGCCCGGTGCAGGCCGAGGGGAGTAGGCAGTTTAAATAGCTCGGGACAGACTGGGTGGGCAGAAAGACCCGTTTCTGTGCTGAATTTCTCCACGACTCTAATATACTGGCCTTGAAAGTTCCAGATCACAGATTAACCAAAGCTCATTAAGAGTTTTAATGATTAAATTATGAAGATAGGGTCAACTAAACTCCAGGATATCCACTCCAACAGAACTGACTTTCTTAAAATATTTTCCTAAAATGCCACAACCAAGTTTATGGGCTCTGTCCTTTGTGACTTGGTGTCAAATTTTATTTGGTAACATCTTTATGAACACTTTTGGATGTTTTACTGTGTCAATGGCAGTGTATAAATGAAATCTTGTTGCTGTTTCTGTTGGAAGAAATTAACTACGTTAGCTGACTTACACACTAATCCTCAAAAACAGCAAATAAGTTAATGAACATACGATTTATTTAACAGTACTATTTCAAAGATTCAAAGTGCATTTGATAAAAGAACATATAAATTATACAACCTTGAGATTTGTCTGCTTACAGGCAGCCTCAAAGCAAGAAACCCAAAAGAACAAAATTTTAAAAAATCTGCACCAGGTGCTTGCACTGATTTTGTTCATTTATAATCAATCAAAAGAACATGGCAGTCTAGAGCAGGGCACAAGCCCATGACTGACTCCATTTCTCACCGACCGAAGCATCAAGGAAGATTGAAATATTGAGGTGACTGTGGAAGGTGAGTGAATGCTCAGCGGTGTCTACCAGCCTCTTATTTGCTGCTGCCGGAGGAAGGTCTCTGTGTGCGACAGTCTCTCACTCGCTGCTCTCAAAGGAAGGCCCTTGCATTCAAATGGTCTCTCTCCCTCGATGCTGTCAGGGGTTGGAACCAAAGTTCTGGGTGTGTGATTTATAGATTGCACTTAGCAGTTGTCTTGGACTCCTTCAGATTTATGTTTTTGTATTATGTGTTTTTGTCTGTCCTTTCTGGTTGCTGTTTATGCAGTTTGCTTTTTTTTTGGCGTAGGGGTGGGCTTTTGATGTTCGGTGCCATTTGCGTGATTTTTTTTCCGCATGGGGGAAAGGTTTGATGTTCTTGTTGCCACTTGTGATATTTGTTTTTGCGCATGGGGGGGAGAGTTGATGTTTCATGATTGACTGGAGAAGACTAATCTCAGAGCTGTATACTGCTTACATACTGTGATAATAAATGTACCTTGAAACTTGAATTCCTCTGTTGGTAACTATTAGTAACTAATACAGTTTTATAGTACTGCAGTAGTATTGGTAGTATTCTAATTTGTTCTGTATTTCATCTAAATACATAATTTGTTACTCAGTTAAACAGTATATTCTTTTTAAAAAACCATTTCCATGAAACTTCAGCTAATTGAGGCAGCCGCTTCATTGGGCCAAAATGTACTGGCCCCAATTAAGCAGAATCCACTGTATCCCCCAATCCTGCCACCATACCCTCACCGACTACCCTCATTGAATGCTGTCCTGGCAGACTTGTCAGTCAAAGGGTCTAAGGAAAATTGCCTTACTGGGTGGCGTGCAGGTCTCTTAATAAAGAAAAAAAAAGAGAATTTTACGCAATGAAAGGTGCTAATCAGATTGTCACCTGCTAATGTATGGCACCCAACTATCCCCCTCACCATGGCAGTTGCAAGTACAGATGCAGTACAGCAACCAACAGGGCCTATTAAGCATTTTACAAATCCATGACATTGACCAAGTAGAAATACAAATGCATTTGCAATTTTTACTCTAAATTGAACATTATTCTGACCTAGTCTTGGTTGTATTTTCATTGTCATTGGGCTGATGTTCTGGAAATCCCTAATAACAGTGCCCCACAATTTAACAGTGTTGAAAACAGCTGAACATCACATTTAAAGGGTGAAATACAACACCCACAGTTATCTTTTTTGTAGGAAGGCACGTATATGAAGAAACAGTAAGTTCATCCAATGGCCAGGATGGGGGAGATAATGTTGGAATACCCATGAAAAATTGGGTCATCTTTGGAAAGGCATTTACATGAGAGAATAGAGAGTGTCTGAAGGAATGGATCATGCTGCTGGGAACTTGGGTTATGTGCGGCCAGCATATTCACTGGAAGTAGGGTGCATTTTGATGCAATGGCCACACTTGAAAGCTGGGATTATTTTCAGGAAAACAGTATGAAGGAGGAAAACTTCTAAACTAACGGCTTATTTACAATTCAGGAAATGAGTTACTTATTAAAAGTATGGAATTTTTCTCTTCATACCATGAAGTCTAAATAATTGGTTTGCTTTACAGAAATGAAACCCATTTACTCAAAATTATGCCAAACTTTTTACTCTCTCCATTAATTCTCTTTCTTTAGAAACACATTGATCTGTTTTTGTACGTGTATATACAAACACACACACTGATGAATTTAAAACACTTTCCAAGTAACTTGTTCCACAGTTCATCTATCTTCAGTTCCAACTCCCCATGACTCTGCCTACTACTAACTTCTATAGCTTCACCTGTGCTGTGCTACAGGAGAAAATACACAGATAGGGAAAATGTAAAATATATTTATTGTGCACTCAAATAATACTTTATAGGTATGTGAAGTATTGTTCATAGGTACTTCATAGTTCATAGGTATTGTTTTGTATCCAATCAATTATACACGAGTTGCTGTCATTAAGTAAGGCAATGCGGTATTTTTTCACGCAAACCACATTCAACACACTCCATTTAGGTAAGTGGCTTATCCTGCATTTAAAGAGGGTTATTGGGGCCTATTTTATATGCAGCAAAATCTAACAAGATACTTGACAGAAACACTTCTGAATGTTTTGCATAAAACAACAATTGAATTGCTTTTTTCTGATAGTAAGCATGGTAGACTACAAGGAAATATGGGAAGTGGGGATGGATGAGAAGTGGGGACAACGGACAGGAAGGAGAAAACTGAACTCACCTCCTTCCTGAACATCTCTTTACTCCTCTTGGCAAGCTCACTTGAAGTGTCAGCCTCTGCAGTCTTAGGCTTTTTCTTGGTAGACTGTAATAAGAGAATGAGTGGGATTTCAGTAACTTCAAAAATAAAAATACAGCAAGATAATTAACTGGAGGATATCCAGATTACAACTGGCGTCATACCAGATTGCATTGGTAATTCCAACAACACTCAGCAAATGACATGAAAAGGTCATTAGCACAAGGAATCCTTTGATCTAATTTTTCTTCACCAAGCCCATTGTCTTTTCAATTCCTGCCCCCAGGGTTTTGAACCTTTTGCACCATAAAACAATATCTTAATTTACATCACTAGTTTATTTCATAATTAAAGTAATAACATTTTTCAAACTCAATATTTTTTGATGCCAAAAGCTGTCAGACATGATGCCCCTAGGCTTGGGTGTCACCAGAGAGGAGCCCCTGATCTGCTGACTCTCTCCTCGAAGCCCAACTCATTGCAGGGGATTTAAGCTCTACAGAAGAAACTAAGAGCCAACTACACTAAAATGGTAGGGCATATTGTTCCAATATCCAACAGGAGAAGCTGCCCATAACCACTTTTTCACTTGAGCATGGGGAAGAAACAGAGGGCCTCAATGATTTCAAAGAAGTGGGGGGGGTGCGACATGGAGACTAGAGCTCACAGCCATCTGCAATTATCACTAAAAATAACAGTTAAAAAAAAAAGACAGCTGGAATATCATCTGGACGGCAGAACTGCAGAGCATGTCTTTTTATTAAACTTTCAATTCTGAGGATTGTGTGTATTTTTCCCCAAGAAAAGCTCAAGCTTTTGGTTTAATATTAATGTGGCCATTTTGCTCACAGGTGTCAGCATAACTTTCATTTTTAGGATAAAGGACATTGTTAAGTAGAAGTGGAACTATAGATTTATCAATTACCTCTAAGAATTTCTCTACAAATGATTACCGTAGATTTCGCACTACAGAGCGCACCTGATTAAAAGCCGTTGGCTCTAATTTTAGAAAGAAAATCAATTTTGTACTTGTACAGGCCACACCGGATTTTAGGCCGCAGGTGTCCCACGTTGTAATATGAGATATTTACACAGAAAGATATTACACGTGAGGATTTTTTAACTTTTAATTAAATCCATATGGTAACAAACAAATACATATTGCAAATGCTTTTTTTCGAACCGTGCCTGTAATACGGCTACTTTTAAATATACATACGTATCGGTAACACACAAATTACGTTGCGTATACATTCCAATATCTCCTAGCGACTGGTAAAAATATATATACTGCAGCCTACCAGGAAAAGTTATTGATCGCCTTTAACTTAAAAGCAGCGTTTTGGCTCCGCCGCTCCCCCCCCACCTTCCCGTTTATCGCAAACCGGTATTTCCCACAAGACGCGGCGAAACCGGATGTGACGTCTAGCATTCCGGGCTGTAGTACAGAAAACATACTAACAAATGAATTACTAAGCGAAAATATTATAAACTAAATAACTGCCATAAAGGCAGCACAATGCTTTTCTTCGAGTGTTTTCCATGTTGATGAGGGTGAGTACAAATGACTGATTCACAATAATTTAATTGTGAAAGTGCGCTTGATTTATCGTACAATTTCATTGGACCTCTGTGAACTACTCATCAATTTTATTGGTCTACTGTTACGAGGCAAAATGTTTTTGGCGGCATGAAAAAAAATCATGCATTAGCCGCACCGTAGTAAAGGCCGCAGTGTTCAAAGCTGATCAAAATGTGGGAAAAAAGTAGCGGCTTAAAATCTGGAATCTACGGTACTTTCAAGCAAGCTGCAGCGGGCTTGAATTTTGGCTCACTTTGCTCAGATTTCATTTTCTGTAGTATTTTAATAGAATTTGCCTGAAGCTTGTTGTGTCAATTAGTTTGTATCAGCTAGTTTCCTTTGCTAAAGATGGACAAAAGTGTTTCCCATATGGCATTAGATGTTCATTCACCAAGACTGAGCTGTCCTGCTATCCGTTGTTCATCAGACTAATCCATGATTGAGGTTTCTAAGCACTTTATTTTTAAGTTATCTTACTGGTGAGTAATCAAGTCAAATATACCTTTTTATCTAACAAGCTTTATTTGTTTTTGTCTTTAAAATTCACTAACACATCAAACAAAAGACAACATTTTAAATATTGCATGAAGGAGGAAGCAATTCAGAGATGGTGTAGGCCAGATGGGAAGTATTTGAAATAGAATGCATAAAATTATAAAATGTGTTTATGAGCCACACACACATATATATATATGAAAAATAAAAATAAATAAAATAAAACAATAGAAAGCAGAGAAGTGAAAGGGAATATCCTTTTCTGAAAGTGAATACTCTGAATCCTTTCCCAGCAGCATATGTACAATTATTTGATATACATGTTCACAGACCTGGCTATAAGAGTTGGGCGTCCCATCTCCGCTACCATCTGGTCCAAGTCGATCAGTGAGCATTGGATCCTAAAGTTCAACAGGCAAAACACAATGAGATATTGGATATCCCCTCTTGGTCCTCTCGAAAGTGCAGTACTGTAGTATCAACACTTCAGAACCTTAAGATTCAAGATTGTTTAATGTCATTTTCAGTACACAAGTATAAAGGAGAGCAAAATAATTGTTACTCCAGTTCCAATGCAGGGGCAAAAAACCCCACAATAAATACAAAAACATAAGATAGTTTATATACATAGATTGATTTTATGTCCATAAGGTGATGCTAGGCACAGGAGTGTCTGTACATAAGGTGACTGACGGGAAATGATAAAGTAATGGTGGTGGGGGTTGTGGAGGAGTGGGCTAGTGGGTAAAGGTGATGATTATCCTTAATGTTTGGGGAAAGTAACTGTTTTTGAGTCTGGCACGGATGTTACATAGCCTCCTCCTTGATTGGAGTGGGAAGAACAGTCCAAGAACAGGGAGGATGGGTTCCATCATGATGTTACTGGCCCTCTTCCTTCACCTTTCTGTGTATATGTCTTTGATGGTGGGTAGACTGGTGCCAGTGATGTGTTGGGCAGTTTTGACCTCCCGCTGTAGACCCTTCCTGTCTGCTGCAGTTCAGTTTCTGTACCATGCAGTGATACAGCATACTAGGATGCTTACTACCTTTTCGCATCTGTAGAATGAAGTGAGTATAGGTGTGTGTAGTCCAGCTCTCTTCAGCCTTCTCAGAAAGTAGAGGCACTGGTGAACTTTCCTGATTGTGTGTGATGTGTTCTGGGATGAGATGCGCACTCACAGGAATTTGAACCTGCTTGTAATGTGGAGTGCAAGTTCTCCTGAAGTTGATAACCATCTCCTTGATCTTGTTGACATTGAGGAAGTGGTTATTTGCTTGGCACCAGGCTGCCAGCTCTTCCACCTCCCTGTAGGCCATCTCATCGATGTTGGTGATGAACCCCACCACTCTTGTTAATTGAATATCAAGGGAGAGAAATAATGGCAGATATGCAGCACAATTTTAGGAAGCGAGGAATCTCATGTGTTGGTGAGGTTGGGGAGGACATGGTACCAAAGAACAAAGGTAATGTCATTGCATGGAAAACACATCTGTCAACACCGAGTGACAGAGTTAGAAAATCATTCCTGCTTAATGTGAAAATTTTGTTAAGGCAAATATTTACTCCCAAGAAATGTTACCTTGGCAGGATGTTCATCATACGTGGGCGTCCCCAGATCCATTTCGGCTTCGTGACCCATGTTCATTTCGTCACTACCTCCATCCCATAACGGTGGGTCCCATTGTGTTTGCCTGAAGAAAGATCGGGCATAACTGAGTTACACAGAGTTTTCAGTTACAAAGGAACGCAGGGAATGATAATCATCAAAAATATAGCAAGTATTTCCAGTTTGACTGAAGGCAAAGGACCATTTTAGCTTTGACTGGATGCCTGAGCAAAGATCATAACAAAAAATGTGAATGATGGAATGATGGAGAATGGGACTCTAAAGGGGGAATGCCTATGCTACTGTGTGTTTTGGGGTTGTAGACATATAGGAAATGTCTGCCCTTGGGGTAAAAGTCAAATGTTATGATTGTTACATATCAAGGGTATACAAATGACATTAATTAATAAATGTTAGCTAGGATGCTGGGGGGGGGGGGGGGTTCCCCCCACAAAAAGCTGCTTTGAACAGATAGTTTCACCACTGACTGAAAAAGAATTAGATTCTCTGACGCTGCCACAATCATGCAATACCACAGTGAAGCATTAACTAAATTATGCAATTTAGATCCTGGAGAAGCAAGAACTTAGTCAATCAGAACTAAACAGCAGCGCCCAGTACAGTCTGTATGAGTCAAAAATTATCTCTGTGCTGTAAAATTCTATAACTCTACAAACTAACTTCCCTATCTCTCTTTTAGACCTGAAATAAAGGGCTGCCAGGGTTATCCTAAGTTTTCAGTTACCCAGCTACATATCATTTTAATTCTCTATTTCACTTCCAGTATGACCTCACTATCTTCAAGCTCCTACACCTTTTCTACAAGCCACAGCACAAGTTTAAGGACCAGCACCTCTCTGTCCAAGTACACCTGCTTTGGTCCTTGAGATGCAATGCTGAATTCTATGATTTCAAATAACTAACCTTTCAGGTTTACATGTGAAGGTTATCAACTCAGAAGAAATGTGATCAAGATGTGATATTAACTCAATTTTTGTCTTCCACATTTGTTGCCAGACCTGCACTCTGCCTTGGAAACTTCCTTCATCATCTCTGGGCCCAAATCCTCCTACAACTCCCTACCTAACAGCAGTGGGGAGCACTGTCACCAGCAGAATCGTAGCAGTTTAAACACCAGCATGTTCTCAAGGGTGTTTTGGAATGGACAACAAATACTTGCCTTGCCAGTTTGGTTTTGATCCCAAAATGTTAATAAAGAAGAAACATTCTCTTATTTCAGATACGCAGCAATTCAGTTCTGCATTTAAGAGCTCCTGCATTTTCCTCCTCCTTTCTTCTCATTCCACTGCATCTCCTTCAAACTTGTTAGCAAATGCAAACAAGTCTTCAACAACCCTTTGGTACCACCACCTTTGGCGTCATTCCTTCTCTCCTGGCCTCCAGTTATCACAGACATTTCTTTAGTTATCTCCACTATGTAGGTACCTGTTCCACATCCACTTTGTCTTCTACTTAAAACGTGTCCAATTATTTTTTTAAAATCTGGAACATTTATTTTCTCTAATAATTGCTGCCTGACCAGCTGAGTAATTCCGACATTTTGTTTCTTTATCTTGTTACGAAGGATGAAAAACTCTGATGGGCAGAAGGGTGCAAAATCGCCCATGCCCCCCCCCTTCCCTTTGGAGAATCCCAAATCGCTACTATTTCGATGCTGTTATCAAGGAAGTAAGAGAGACAAAGGAAATCTGCCAGGGCAGTTGTTATTGATAACAGCTCATGAAAGTTAATGAGAGAGACACACAGCTAAGATGGAACATCTCCTACCGACAAAAGCCATTGATTTACTGCTATTGTCTTGTGAAGAAGGATTGTTTACTTGGTACTGTTCTATTCATTGAAACCCCTCAGGGGGCAACCAGAGTGGGCTGGTTTGATGGGTTACATCATCCCAACCTGATTGACACCTGAGACCCCGTGAGTGGGGATAAAAGTGAGGTCTGGGGTAACACCCCTCAGACGCACCAGGAGAAACGCTAGTGAGCATCAGAACCCCACGAGACAGGGTGGGAGACTGGAGACCGAATGAAGGGTCGGTAACTTTTAACTCACAGTGTTTTGTAGCGAGACCGGTGGGGGCTTGTGTGTGTGTCCACCCTTGCCTGGGTGACGAGTCCACCACGGAAGAACGGTCTAGCTAAAGGACGGAGGGGTCATACGTGAATGACCACAACAATAACACATCGACGGATCAAAATTGGAAAGTAAGGTTGGCAAGATAATAGCTGTTACTGTTCACACGTTTTCTCTCTCTCTCTCTCTCCAACAATTGAAACACAGCGACAAACAACTACCGCAGCCTGCATGAACTGAACTGAACTTTATATTTCCATCTGACAATTCATTATCCCCTAGACAACGATAGAGCTTGTTTCATTAGTGATTATTATTATACCTGCACTTTTAGGTTTAGTATTGCTAACGTATATTCTCTGTATATTCGCATTGATATTATTTTGTATATTTTTGCTAATAAATATTGTTGAAAATAGTATCACCAGACTCCAACGGACACTTCAATCTTTGCTGGTAAGACATCCAGTTACGGGGTACGTAACAATCTCAAGACTTCCAACATCCGCATTATCTTTATTTTATTATAGCGATAAAAATGTCAGCAAGATATTTTGGCTAAAAGGAACAGAAGGGTTTGCTATTCTTACTGAATTAAGTGTTTCCTAGTCAGTGACACAATAGTAATAGAAGCATCTCTTCTAGACACCTGTTTAGCCTGAGCAGCTGCTACCATACTTTGATTTACATTATGGAATTAACATAAGCTCCACTAACAAATAGGTTGAAATGATTTTTCTTTATTTTTGGAACAATGTGGCAATGTGTGGGGCTTGTTCAAACAGACCAACCTGGTTATCACGTGGTAATAGTAAATCTTTCCCTCAGGATCTCGGGCTGTCTTCCAGTTGGTAGGGAGCACAATGGTCTTTGGTTTTGGGGGTGAAGGTGGTGGCAAATCGAGAAGGTTGTTGACGATTATCAACTCCTGCTGGAGATTACAGACACAATAGAGAAATTAAAAGACAAGCTAATAACAGCCTATAGTGTATAAAAATTAAGAAAAGCAAGCAAAGTTAAAATAGTATGTTTCCTACCCACACTGATAATGAGATTATGTTTATTTGTCAAATAAACATCAAAATACACTTTGAAATGTGCTGATTGTGTCAAATCAACAAGGATTGTGGTGGCAGCCCTTAAATGTACCCATGTATCTGGCACCAACATAGTATGCACACTACTGACCAACACCAACCATACGTCATTGAAATGTGGGAGGAAACCACAGCATCAGGAGGAAGCCTACAGGGTCATAGGGAGAATGTACAAGCCCCTTAAAAATAACAAAGGGAATTGAATTCTGATCTTCCAGCTGATGCTGTAATAGCTTTACTCTGCTACGCTACTATAACTAGGCTTAATCAGAAACTGAATCAGCTATTATGATCGAAAAGGAATCAAAGTCCATTCAGTGGGCTGTCACTGTCAGATTGATTTGAAGCAATTACTTTGCTTTGGAACACCCTTCTGCATAGTCATAGAGCACAGGAACAGGTCCTTTGCACTGCTCATCCATGCCCACATCCCAAACAGATGAATGAGCATTTGGGAGACTGACTAGCTGGATGGGATTGGATATGTCAGCTGCTGCAGGACTGCAAGCTTCTTCTGCCAGATAGCGAGGGGGCATTTCCACATGCCTTTGCTCTCCCCTCAAGAGTCGGCTCCAACGATCTCGCCATCCTTTGATTTAGAGGGCACAAAGGACAATCTTGTGGGTAAAGTACTGCAGTGAGATTTTCTGTCTGAGCCAAATCTTTAAGAGATTAGGGGAGAAAGTCAAAGCAGAGGCGAACAAAGATGAGAGTGCAGAAATTCATCCATGTTTAGCATTTGCTGGGCTGTGTCCTGCCATTTGAAATATGCTGGCAAAGGTAAACATAAACTATTGCTTTGTAAAAATAAAGATAAACAAGTCTATCTCTAGCCAATCTTTATTAACTTGCTTCCTAAGATGTAGGAGCCCATTCTGCCCATTGAGTCATGTTGGCTCCTTGCAAAACAAATTTCATGAACCCCATTTATCTTATTTCCCTTTAACCCTGGGAATTACATGCCTTTCTCACATGCAATGTGCTCTCCGTTAATTCTTCTGCCACATACCTCACACTAAAGCTACAATAACCAATTATTCTATCTGTACGTTTTTGGGAACTTGAAGAGAACTGAAGCAGCTGGCAAAAATAGAGATTACGCAGTCTAAATATAGACAGCATCAAAACCGTGTCCCTGGAGCTGTGAGCCAGCAGCACTAACTGCCATGCCACCAGCAAAGCTGTTCTACCCCAAATCTTGATGCATGATATGGTTTGCCTGCTGGTGCTTTGTGAAGTCTTTCCCACAGCAAGATGGCAGGCATATTTAATCACTTAAAAATCAGCTCTATAAACGGTGAACAGATTAAATGATTCCAGTTGAGTGTCAAAGAATGAAGCCAAAGCAATGGCAGCTACACACTAGGAATGCCAATCAAGTATGTAACAGTACCGTGCAAAACTCTTAGGCACATATAAAGAAGACTCTATAAAGCGGGGGTGCTTTCAAAAATAATCAAATAAATAGTTTCTAAATATCAAAAAATACTATAAAGAACAGTAAACAGCTAAAAATTAAATCAAATCAATATTTGGTGTGACCACCCTCTCTGTCTTTAAAACTGCATCAATTTCCTTAGGTACACTGTCATTCAGTTTTATAAGGAAATCAGCTTGTAGGTTGTTCCAAGCATCTTGGGAGAACTTGCCACAGTTCTGCAGACTTTGGCTGTCTCGCTTGCTTCTGTCTCTCCAGGTAATCCCAGACAGCCTCCATGATGCTGAAATCAGGCTCTCTAGAGGCCATACCATTTGAAACCATATAAAAAAAATCTTGGGTGCCTAAGGCTACATCCACACTAGACTGGATAATTTTGAAAATGCCAGTTTCGCATAAAAATGATAGGCGTCCACACTATGCGTTTTAAAAAATATCTCTGTCCACATTGAAACGGAGATTTCAGCAAATCTCCCCCTACTGTGCATGCGCAGGACACATCTACCAAAAACAAGTGACATGTTTGGTGTTGAATCTCGCTGTGATAGACGGTGCGTGTTTGTTCAGTTACAGACTAGAAAAACTTAAATGACGGGCAGCTGTTGGCTCTCGCGCAGAAAGATTTAAAAGTAGAAAAAAACAAATACTGAAGCGTATGGAGGCAACCGACAGGGAGTTCATGGACTGTATGACCCGGCTGACGATGAACATTGAAAAACTGACTAACTCTGTTGCATTAATAAAGCACCTTGTTAAATGTGTAAAACATGTCTGCATCAGTATTATCTTGTATTTCCATACAATGTTACATCAGTCTGTTACACATCTATTGTCAGAGAAATACTTGCATAAATAGGTAAACCACCTTCATACGAGCAAAGACAGAAAACAGGGCAAAGTGAGTACAGTATACTTATTCAGTAAGTTATGGGTCAAAGTATTTGGTGAGTACATTTCTAACTCCTCTGGCTTCAGTCTCATTGCCGTCTGTTCTGAAATTGTTAGGTTGCATTCAAGAAAGCAATGAAATGGCGTGCTGCCATCTGACAGCGTTTTCAGAAGTCTCCGGTTGCTCCGTCCACACTGATCTGCCCGAGCAGCATTTTCAAAAATAACCACCCTGGAAAGCGTTTCTGAAAAGCTCCGGTTTCAGGGGATGAAAACGCCGTTTTAGTGTGGACGGAGGGTAAAAACGAAGAGGAAAAGCTTGTGTTATGGATTTATCCGGCGTAGTGTGGACGTAGCCTAAGACTTCTGTACAGTATTGTACCTTGCTTATGCACTCATTTATTTCTAATGAGAGTACATCGGCACCGGAATAAGACAATGGACACAGATAAAACAAAAGCTCGTTAATGGAGGCCATGATTAAATGGTTAAATGCACATATCTGCTCATAAGCGGCTGAAGTTAAAGCAAGCTCAAATTGATAAGAAAACACTTGGTTAGTTTAAAAAAAAATAATTTTTAATTGAGTTTTCAAATAGGTTACAATAGGTTACAGAAAGAAAAAAATTGTCAACCCTTCCCCCTCCCCCCAAACATATCCCTATAGGAAAAAAAAGAGAAGAAAAAAGAAAGAACGAAAGAAAAAAGAAAGAAAGAAAGAATGCCTGGATATCGGAAGATCTCCACATGCTCCATGGAGTTCATAATAGCTTTAACATGTATATTTAATTCTTTCCCCAGATAACCAATAATTTTATCTTCAGAGCACCTATATATTTAATCCTATCTTTTGTAAATAAGGGCACCAAATTTTCAGAAATATTTCATATTTATCTCTTAAATTTTAAGTAATTTTTTCAAGTGGAATGCAGCTAAAAATTTCATTCTTCCAACGATCTATACTTAAGTATGAATCCGATTTCCAAGTAACTGCAATAGCCTTTTTGGCTACTGCCAATGCAATTTTTATGAATTCTTTCTGATATTTATTCAATTTGGATTTCGATTTTATCCCTTCAATATCGCCTAGTAAAAATAATGTTGGATTATGTGGAAGTTGCATTCCAATAACTTGTTCCAGTAAAACTCTTAAATTTGGCCAAAAAGGTTGAATTTTAAAACAAGACCAAGTAGAGTGTAAAAAAGTACCAATTTCTTGATTACATCGAAAACATTGATCAGATAAATTTGAGTTTAATCTATTTATTTTTTGTGGTGTAATATATATTTGATGTAAAAAGTTATATTGTATTAATCTTAGTCAAACATTTATTGTATTTGTCATACTGTCAAGACATAATCTTGACCAACTTGTTTCATCAATTTTAATATTCAAATCAGTTTCCCATTTTTGTCTTGACTTATGAATTCCTTGTTTAATTGCCTGTTTTTGAATCAAATTATACATACCAGAAATAAATTTTAAAATTTTTCCTTTACGAATTACAGTTTCTATTTCATTAGGTTTCGGCAATAACATTGTTTGACCCAGTTTATCTCTTAAATAAGCCCTTAATTGGAAATAACAGAAAAGTGTGTTATTTGATATTTTATATTTATCCTTTAATTGGTCAAATGACATTAATATACCTCCTTCAAAACAGTCTCCTATATATCTAATCCCTTTGTGAAACCAGTTATATAAAAGTTGATTATCCATTGTAAAAGGGATAAGTTTATTTTGAATTAAAGGTCTCTTTGCTAATAAAGATTTCTTTGTCTCATCATCAACATTTATCTTATTCCATAAATCAATCAAATATTTTAGTATAGCAGATTCTTTCTTTTCCCGTATCCATTTAGATTCCCATTTATATATAAAATCTTCTGGTATATTTTCTCCTATTTTATCTAATTCTATTCTAATCCATGCCGGTTTATCTTCATGAAAAAAAGATGCAATAAATCTAAGTTGATTTGCTTTGTAATAATTCTTAAAATTTGGTAATTGTAACCCTCCTAGGTCAAAATTCCATGTCAATTTTCCCAATGATATTCTTGACATCTTACCTTTCCAAAGGAATTTCCTTACACATTTATTTAACTCTTGAAAAAACTTCTGTGGTAATTGTATTGGTAGTGTTTGGAATAAATATTGTAATCTAGGGAATATATTCATTTTTACAGCATTGACTCTACCTATTAATGTTATTGGTAACATCATCCACTTATCAAGATCCTCTTGAATTTTTTTCAATAATGGCAAATAATTTAGTTGATATAAATTCTTTATATCATTATCAACTCTTATACCTAAATACTTTATACCATTTATCGGCCATCTAAATTGAGTTATTAATCGACATTGACTATAATCTCCTTTAGTAAGGGGTAAAATTTTACTTTTATCCCAATTTATTTTGTACCCTGATATTTTCCCATATTCTTCCAATCTAGAAGATAACTTACAATGGATTAGTTAGATAAATCAGAACATCATCAGCAAATAAATTCATCTTATATTCCTCCTGATTAACTCTGAAACCCATAATATCTGAGTCAGTTCTAATTAATTCAGCTAATAGTTCTATCGCCAACACAAATAAAATAGGTGATAATGGACAACCTTGTCTAATTGACCTTGTTAATGGAAATGATGTTGAAATTTGGCCATTTGTCACCACTTTAGCTTTGGGGTTAGTACTTAAGGTTTTCATCCATTTTATAAAAGATACTCCTAATCCATATTTTTCCAATACCTTAAATAAAAAATTCTGTTCCAATCTATCAAATGCTTTTTCTGCATCCAAAGCAACTGCCACACTCATTTCTTCCCTCTTTTGTGCCAAATGAATTATGCTAAGTAACCAGGTTACATTATCTGCCGATTGTCTATTTTTAATAAATCCTGTTTGGTCCATGTGTATTAATTTTGGTAAGTATTTAGATAATCTATTAGATAAAATCTTTGCTATTATTTTATATTCTGTGTTCAACAAAGAAATAGGTCTATATGATGTTGACTTTAAAAGATCTCTGTCTTTTTTTGGCAATACTATTAAAATAGCTGTCGAAAAAGATTCTGGAAGTTTATGCGTTCTTTCCGCTTGGTGTATTAGCTCCATAAAAGGAGGAATTAATAAATCTTTAAACTTTTTGTAAAATTCAGGTGAAAAACCATCTTCTCCTGGAGATTTATTACTCTGAAGTGATCCTAGAGCTTCTTCGACCTCTTTTAATGTAAAAGGCACATCTAATCCCTTATATTTTTCCGAATTCAATTTTGGGAGTTATTTGTGATAAAAACCTTTCTATCTCAACAATATCATTTTGTGATTCTGATTGATACAGTTCAGAATAAATTTTTTTAAAAAGTTTCATTGATTTCTAAAGGTTTATGAGTAATTTTATTTACACTTGTTCTAACTGCATTTATCGTTTTGGAAGCCTGGTCTGTTTTTAACTGCCAAGCAAGAATCTTGTGTGATCTTTCACCTAGTTCATAATATCTCTGTTTAGTTCTCATAATTGCCTTTTCTGTTCGGTATGGCTGAAGTGTATTATATTGTACCTTCTTATTAACAAGTTGTCTTTGTTTTTCTTCTGTCATATATCTTTGAGATTCTTTTTCTAATTTTGTAATCTCTTTTTCCAATTGATCTATTTCTACCATATATTCCTTCTTAATTTTAGAAGTATAACTTATTATCTGGCCTCTCAAATATGCCTTCATTTCTTCCCATAATATAAATCTATCATCAACTGAATGTGAGTTTGTATCTAAAAAAAACTGAGTTTTTTCATAAAATCACAAAAATCTTGACGTTTTAATAATATTGAATTAAATCTCCATCTGTAAATCGATTCCTCCTTATCCATCATTATCATTGTCATTATCAAGGGGGAATGATCTGACAATATTCTTGCTTTATATTCCATATTTTTCACTCTGTCTTGAAGATTCGCTGATAGTAGGAAAAAATCTATCCTTGAATAAGTTTTATGTCTATTTGAATAAAATGAATAATCTCTTTCTCTTGGGTTAATTCTTCTCCATATATCAATCAAATTTAAATCTTTCATCAATGATAAAGTTAATTTTGCTACTTTTGGTTTTGTAACAACGTTTGTTGACCTATCTAAAACTGGGTCTAGACAAAAGTTAAAGTCTCCACCTATTAATATTTTATCGTGTGCGTCAGCCAAATTCAAAAAAGCCTCTTGTATAAATTTTACATCGTTTTCATTTGGTGCATAAATATTCATAAGAGTCCATAGTTCTGAAAAGATTTGACAATGTATAATTACTATCTTCCCGCAGAATCAATTAATACATTTTGTATTTTAATTGGTAAAGTTTTGTTGACCAAAATTGCAACTCCCCTCGCTTTTGAATTAAATGAAGCTGCTATAACATTTCCGACCCAGTCTCTCTTTAATTTCTATCTCTGTGTTTCTTGTGTAAAAGCTATATCTATTTTCATTTTCTTAATGTATGTTAAAATTCTTTTTCTTTTCACCGGTCCATTAAGTCCATTAACATTAAAACTTAAAAAATTCAGTAGTCATTATTTTTAACGGGGTTACTCCAGTCTATAATAATACATAATATTTCAACTCTCATAGTACCTTGGGGAATTATTTTAAAATTCTCCATGTTGCTATGTGTCTCCCCTCTGATCATCCAGGCAAAGAAAGAAAGATAAAAGAAAAATAGATTATAAAGAAAAAAAAACCAAAACCCCCCCCTGCTAATGTGAATGGAAAAAAAACACAACATTACCCCCCTCTGTTGTGCAGGTCATGGCAAACGCCATGATTACACACGAGAATCCCGTAGCGATCGATCCGAAGTTCCCCCAGCTCCCCCGTAACATGATAGAAGTATATATAAGAGAAGAAAAAATATCACTACTCTCGATTAATATTTCTCAAATTTTTACCTTTCTCCCCTATATCATATAATTAAAAGTATATTTAAATATTCTTCTGTCCTTAATGTCCATCAATTCACTTCACTGTCCCCGTCTTCATCTTTAATCTGTTCCACTTTTAAATCTTTACTGTGTCTAGCGAATATTTGGGAGTTCTTGTGCAAACTCCTCTGCATCCCGATGATCAGTAAAAAATCTTCTTTTTCCATCATCCAAAAAAATTATCAATATTGCCGGGTGGCGCAATATAAATTTTCCTATAAAACATTTTTCGCTGGATTAAATTCCTTCTTTCTCTTCAAAAGGTCATAACTTATATCAGGATAGAAAAGAACTGCTTCCCCTTCTATCATCAATGGTTCATTTCTCTTTCTGGCACATTGGGCAGCCGCCTTCAGGATCTTTTCTTTATCTTGATATCTTAAGCATTTTATCAAGATTGGTCGTGGGTTTTGATCAGGTTGAGGTTTTGGTCTTAAGGTTCTGTGGTCCCTTTCGATTTCAATCAACTGGGCTCCCTCTTCCATTTCCAAATTTTCTGGGATCCATTTTTGAAAATTTTTTATTGGATCCTCTCCCTCTATCCCTTCTTTAAGACCAACAATTTTAATATTATTTCGTCTACTAAAATTTTCAAGCACGTCTATTTTTTCCAACAGTCGTTTTCTTTCTGATGTCCAGGCAAGAATATTATCTTCCATTTTATTCACTCTGTCAATAGTGTCTCCTGTTATTTCTTCCAGCTTTTTAAGTTTCTTGTCCATTTTCTCCTGTTTTTTCACCATTTTATCAAACATAGTCTTCATATTTTTAATATCTTCTTTTATTATTTTTAATGTTTTTAATTCTTTTAATTCATGCATTATTTGCGCCAAAGCTTCTCTTATGTCTCCAGAATATCTTCCACTTCCAACCTCTTCCTGTTGTTCTTCTTTTACCTCCTCATCTTCATCTGTATGTTCCAGAGAATCTGAATCCACCTCGGGTTCATTTTCACTTCCACCTCCAATCGTAGCTGGGATTTGTAGTTCAAATTGCTCATGTTTGCACATGCCCTTTCCTTCGTGCACGCAGTTCCTGTTGTTTCTTCTTGGAGACTGTTGATGTTGCCGCTGATTCCTGTTCTATATCGCCGGAGGTGAGGTGCACGAGTCTGAGGCTTCTTCATGGTGGCTGGCCCAGCTTGTACTGTCTTCAAAGTAGTAGTTTTCTTCTTTGTCTGTTTAGGAGGCATATCTAAGGAAAATCCTGAGTAGATTAGACGTAGTTTTTAGAAAATATTTACTAACTTTACTTCACTTAAACATTAATTTATTAGTTGTTTTACGGGAGAGCTGGATTTCCACGTCTCGATCCTACGTCATCATGTGACGTCCCCAAACACTTGCTTAGTAAACACATAACACAATGGCAGCAGTAATCAGAGCAATCCCTTATTGCACTGTTTTATTTTTTGCCATCTCCAATTGTGTTCCTGTCTGAAACGCCATACACTCCTATGATAACGAATTACTGTATGGGATCATTGAACTTAATTTCACTCAGAAAAAAAAGTTTTGTGTATTTATTTACCCAGCATCCATTGCTTGTTCACCAATCTCAATAATTCAAGGACATATGAAGAAATAATGACTACTGCAATTCTTTGGGAAACCTAATGGATTAAAAGTCATGACTCAAATCTTGACCAACTTTTTGAATGTTTGGAGCATCGCAGCTGAACTGTAGGAATTCATATATGCTCTTTCAGCTGGAATTGTAATGAAGTTCCATTTGTGGACAAAAGATCATATATGCAAGATATGCATCAAGTTAAGAGTTTTCAGGAGGAATCATTTCTCCTCCCCAAGAGCGGTTAGAATGTGGAACTCACTACTATAGGGAGTGAGGAAGACAAACAGTATAGATGCTTTTTTTGAGAAGGTATTAAATATGAGTGAGAAGGGGATTAAAGAGCATGCTGATAAATTTACAAAAGGAGCGTGGAGTAGCAGGAGACTCCTGTGGAACATTAACAAGGCTGAACTTCTATACTCTACTGTATATACAATGCAGAAGAACACTGGACGGGGAGAAATCTGCAGCCCGACTGAGGTTGTCATTTCTTCTTGTCTAGCTCAAGGTCACTGAATTGTGGTAACCTTCCAGTTGAGATTAGCTCACACAGGATACAGAAAAGATCCAAGATCTGTAAAATGTAGACATCAGGACAATTGTTGGACTGAGATTCGTATTTCCAAAGAAAACATTAAGATTGGAGAGATTAACCTTTCACTCCTTCCAAACTTCTTTAAAAAACCTAACAGCAAATGTGCGACAAAAATCTCCCTTGCCAGATTTCATTCTCTAACACCCAGTTCAGATCCTAACTTAAGCATTTGTGTTGAACCACATCTGTGTATAGAAGTATGCATGTATACAGGAGTGTATATGTGTGTATTCTTAGAATCGAGAGCCTATCTCCATGTATTTGAATAGTCGTGGCTCTAAAAACTGTTGCTGACTTATTGATTATTAGTTTTTTTAGATTCAGAATTTGCTGGATTACTTGTCCAACAGTTCACCATGTTGAGTTTGTTTTTTCTAAACATTTTAATACTGCTAGCAAGTAGCTTTTATGGTTTCCTGTCACCTATCAGATTCAAGTATCCAACTGACTATCAATTGTGATATTCAACTGAACTGCTTGAAACCAGATCAATCCTTACCCATTCTCATTTCAAGGTGGGAGTATTGATGCAAGTTGCAATTCAATCTGTGATTTTCAAAGATAGAGATGCTACATTAAGTTATAGAAACAGAAAACCTACAGCACAAAACAGGCTCTTCGGCCCACAAAGCTGTGCTGATCATGTCCTTACCTTAGAAATTACCTAGGGTTACCCATAGCCCTCTACTTTTCTGAGCTCCATCTACCTGTCCAGGAGTCTCTTAAAAGACCCTATTGTATCTGCCTCCACCATGTTGCCGGCAGCCCATTCCACACACTCACCACTCTGTGTAAAACTTACCCCTGATATCTCCTCTGTATCTACTTCCAAGCACCTTAAAACTGTGCCCTCTCATGATAGCCATTTCAGCCCTGGGACTATGCACACGATTAATGCCTCTCATCATCTTATACACCTCTATCAGGTCACCTCTCATCCTCTGTCACTCCAAGGAAAAAAGGCTGAGTTCACTCAACCTATTCTCATAAGACATGCTCCACAATCCAGGCAACATCCTGGTAAATCTCCTCTGCACCCTTTCTATGGTTTCCACATCCTTCCTGTAGTGAGATGACCAGAACTGAGCACAGTACTCCAAGTGAGGTCTGACCAGGGTCCTATATAGCTGCAACATTACCTCGGCTCCTAAACTCAATTCCACGATTCATGAAGGCCAATGCACCATATGCTTTCTTAACCACAGAGTCAACCTGCACAGCAGCTTTTGAGTGTCCTATGGACTCGGACTCCAAGATCCTTCTGATCCTCCGCACTGCCAAGAGTCTTACCACTAATACTATATTGCCATCATATCCGACCTACCAAAATGAACCACCTCACACTTATCTGGGTTGAACTCCATCTGCTATTTTGCCATTTCTTAGCCCGGTTTTGCATCCTATCAATGTCCCGCTGTAACCTCTGACAGCCCTCCACACTATCCACACCTCCAACCTTTGTGTCATCAGCAACTTTACTAACCCATCCCTCCAATTCTTCATCCTGGTCATTTATAAAAATCACAAAGAGTAGGGGTCCCAGAACAGATCCCTGAGACACCCCACTGGTTACCGACCTCCGTGCAGAATATAATCTGTCTACAACCACTCTGCCTTCTGTGAGCAAGCCAGTTCTGGATCCACAAAGCAATGTCCCC
This sequence comes from Hemitrygon akajei, assembly GCF_048418815.1. Classification (NCBI taxonomy): domain Eukaryota; kingdom Metazoa; phylum Chordata; class Chondrichthyes; order Myliobatiformes; family Dasyatidae; genus Hemitrygon; species Hemitrygon akajei. Next base: position 107,916,035 of record NC_133124.1, on the reverse strand, counting down.
TTGGATCCCATGCCTCCTTACTTTCTCAATAAGCCTTGCATGGGGAACCTTATCAAAAGTTATATACAAACTGCAATTCTGAATATAGTTCAAAGTATGGTATTCTCTGTCAGATTGGTGCACAGCGAAAGGATTCACACAGGAAGGAGCAGGCAGTAGGATGGAACTGAAGGATGCTGACATAACAAACCAAATTGGTGCAGCAATAGGAAATGAAAGCAGCAAGTTCTGGAAATATTCAGCAGATCAGGCCACGTCCATGGAGAGATTAAAAACAGAATTAACATTTCAGGGCAATAACCTGTCATCAAACCCTTTCCACAGAAAAATGATCGACCTGCACTGCTGAGCATTTCCGGCATTTTCCGCTTTCACCTTAGTTTTCCAGCATCTGCAATATTTTGCTTGTGGCACAGGAATGTACCTGCTGCACAGTCTGTGGCTGCCCAGGCTGCTGGTAAGATGGGGCTGATGATGTCACGAGCATTCCTGTCGCTGGCTGTGTGCCAGAGCTCTGTGGATGAGTCAGGAAACACTGCTGCCCCTGCGCGCATTCCGGACTTGACTGAGTGTAACTCTGAAACAAGCAAAGAAAGGATTTAGAGGATGGGACGGAAAAAAGAGGCAAATATGCAGACCATTGAAAGACGGACCGACATCCATTTAAGTTTGCCACATCACTCCATTAACACATCCCCCCCCCTTCCCAGCAACGATTGACAAATATGAAAGGAAAAGGCAGTACCTGGACAATTTGCGGCGTAGCTTGTCCATAGGGAGAGGAGATGCTGTAGACGGTCTGGCATGGCTGTCCTTGATAATAAATTGGTGTCTGTGATTGCCCACTGGCGTACTGCTGGTGAACTGCTAGAGTCTGCTGATTGGGATCCCACACCCCGTAGCTCTGCCCTGTTGCTTGAGTGCCTGACACCTGTATCACCGCCACACTTGGATCCTGGGAAATAACGTTGGGAGTCTGAGTCAGGTACTGCTGGCCCTGGACATCTATTTGGGGAGACAGATGCTGGACCGGAGGGTGTCCTGTTGGCATGGATTCTCCTAGAATTGGCTGTGGATGCTCATAGCTCATCTGTGGCGGGCACATGGGCTCTACATTCGGTGTTGGCAGGAGTACTTTGCCAGCGTTGGGGTTGACTGGGTCAACGTAAGTCTGCAGAGGATAGCCTGGAGGGTACGTGGCAAAGTTCTGGTGAGAGGTGGTATAGGTTCCACTGTCATAAGGCACCTGCGAGCTGACACAAATTGGTTGTATCTGCTGCTGTTGCTGTACCAGGAAAAGGTTCTGTTTCTGGGCTTCCCTCTGAGCCACCTCTTGCTCAAAGAGTTTCCTTCGTTCTTCAGTGGAAAGCTTACTTCTGGTTTTCTTCTTCTTAGCTGGTGTCGCACCATCATACCTTTTCAATATAAAAATACAACGGTACACAGTTCAATAAAAATTTTTAATAGGCAAATAAAACAAAATTTCTTTGCATCCAGGACTGAACTCGAGAGCCTCATTTCAAAAATAAAAGAAAAAACACTGCAGAAATCTGAAATAAAAAAATGAGAAAATGCTGCAGCATTTGGGTGGCTAGACTGCACCTTTCGAAAGAGAAACGGCTAACATTTCAGATCTGAGAACTGACCTGAAACTGCAAAAGAGAGAAGACAAATTACATTACAGTAGCAGGGGAGGTGGGGCAAGTGCGAAAATCGAGTCTGCGTCAGACAGCACAGATGCAGGCCTTTTGGCCAAACCAGTCCCACTTGCCAGTCTTTGCCCACAAACTTCTAAAGTTCAAGTTTATTGTCACCCGACTGTGCATATGAAATGAAACGAAACAACATTCATCCAGTCTACAGTGCACCCACAAAATATTAACGACACACAGCGCATAAAACAGAATACTACAATAAATATGTTAATAAAATTCAGAAGGCACATTGTGCGTAGCACAGGTAAACAGCAAACAGCTCACTACCCTAGCAACGAGACCTTGGTGGTGGCAGGGTATTCATCAGTCTCACAGCCTGAGGGAAGATTATGTTACCCAGTCTGGCTGTCCTCATCCTGATGCTGTTGTACCTCCTTCCTGATGGTGGTGGATCAAAAAGATTGTGGGTGGTAAGGATCCTCAACAATGTCTTGGGCCCTTTGTTTACAACGGTCCTGGTTATTGTCACAAATGGGGGTGTGGAGAAGACCCCAGTGTCATTTACTACCCCTTGTAGGGTCTTGTGGTCCAATGCTTTGCAGTTTCTGTACCACACAATGATGCAGCCAGACAGAACACTCTTATTGGTGCTTCTGTAGAAAGTTATTAGAATGGGGGCAGGGAGCCTTGCACGCCTTAATCTCGTCTGAAAGAGTAGATACTGCTGTGTCTTCTTGACTAGTGAGTAGGTGGCATGGGTCCAGATTAGATTGTCCGTTATGTGCACCCCAAGGAACACCGTGCTCTTCACTCTCCCCTTGGCAGAGTTATTGATGTGCAATGTAGAGTGGTCGACCTGTGCCTTTCTGAAGTCCACAATTATTTTTTTCTGTTGTTTTCACATTAAGACTCATGTTGTTGTTCTCACAGTATTTAACAAGCCTCTCTACCTCCACCCTGTATGCCAACTCATCACTGTTGCTGATGAGGGCAACCACAGTAATATCAACAGCGAACTTGATGACGTGGTTTGAGCAGGATCTGGCAGTGCCATCGTGAGTCAACAACGTGAACAGTACACAGGTCAGGAGGCACCAGTGATTAGCGTGATGGAGCTTCATATGGAGAGATATTGAGGCTCTGGTTAAGAACAAAAAAGGAGATGCATAGCAGGTATAGACAGGTAGGAAGAAATGAGGTGCTTATTAAATAAAAGAAATGCAAGAGAGAACTTAAGAAAGAATTCACAAAGACAAAAAGAAGGCATGAAGTTGCCCCAGCAGATAGATGAAGGAGAATCCTACGGGATTCTACTGATATTTGAGAGCAAAAGGATTGCAAGGGATAAGACTGGACCTCTGGAAGATCAGAATGGTAATACATGCTTGGAGCCAAAAGAGATGGGGATTTCTTTTTGCATCTCTATTTACTCAGGAAATGGACACACAGCCTATTAAAATGAGGCAAAGCAGCATTGACTCCATGGACTCTGTACAGATTTCAGAGGAGGGGTTTGCTGTCCTGAGGCAAATTAGGGTGGTTAAATCTCTATGACCTGACAAGGAGTCCCCTTGAACCCTGTGGGAGGCAAGTGCAGAAATTGTCGGGGTCCTAGCAGAGATATTTAAAATCATCCTTAGCGACAGGTAAGTTATAGGATAGCCAAAGTTGCTCATTTGTTAAAGAAAGGCTCTAAAACCAAACCAAGAAGCTATAGGCTGTTAAGCCTGATGTCATTAGTGGGAAAGTTATTGGAAGGTGCTCTAAAGGACCGGATATATGAGTACAGTCGGCCCTCCTTATCCACGGGTTGCACATTCATGGATTCAACCAACTGCGGATCGGGAAAACCCAGAAGTTCTCTCTCCAGCACTTCTTGTTTGAGCATGTATTGTCATTATTCCCTAAACAATACAGTATAGCAACTATTTACATAGCATTTACATTGTATTAGGTATTATAAGTAATCTAGAGATGATTTAAAGTGTACGGGAGGATGTGCATAGATTACCGCGTATCGAAAAAAAATCCGGAACTTCTCCTACTAAGTAAGTCGGAACAGGTACATCCGGTATTATTTAGCAATAGCTGGTGAAACGTTTGTCTTAGTATATACAGTAGTATATATTTTACCTTTCTATGCATATAAAACACTTAAGAAACGTATGTATTTCAATAATTAAACCACTGCGCTGCTCAGTAATAATTGTAGCTTTTGTCGGGGCAGGGCCTTTCACATGCTCCATTATTCTCACTTTATCCCTTAAAATTGTTCCGATCGTTGACCGACTGTAGCCTAACGCTTTTCCAATGACCAATGGCGTTTCACCTCTTTCCGATCGCTTTATTATTTCCACTTTACTTTCAATCGTGATCATTTTCCCTCAACAGAACAGAAACACTGTGGATTCAGAGCTCCGCCGGGTCCTAAAGTCTACCGCACTGAGACAGGTTAAATAAGGTCCGGAGCTCCGCTGTGTCCTACAGTGCACTGCACTGACACAGGTTAAATAAGGGACTTGAGCATCCGCGTTGGGTCCTGGAACCAATCCCCCCCGGATAAGGAGGGCCGACTATTTGGATAGAAAAGGACTATTTAGGGAGAGTCAACATGGCTTCATGTGTGGTGGGTCATGTCTAACCAATCTTATGGAGTTTTTCAAGGAAGTTACCAGGAAAGCTGATGAAAGCAAAGCAGTGGATGTTGTCTACATGGACTTTAGGAAGGCATCTGAGAAGGTTCTGCATGAGAGGTTGATCAAGAAGGTTCAGTCGTTTGGCGTTCAAGATGAGGCAGTAAATTGTATTAGACACTGGCACTGTAGGAGAAGCTAGACAGTGGTTGTAGATAGTTGCCCCTCAGACTGGAGGCCTGTGACTAGTTTACCCACCAACCTCTGAGGGATGGACATGTTAAACAGTGAGCTGAAATCGATGAACAACATCCTGGCATTTGAGACATAATTCTCAAGGTATAACGGTATGCAGTGGAGAGTCGAGGCTATGATCTCATTAATGGACCAGTTTGAGTGGTACTACTAGCCACTGAAAGCACTTCACGATGTTGAAGTCAGTGCCACTGGGCAGTAATCCTTTAGGCAGGTACTGTTGCTCTCCTCAGACACCAAATTGATGGTGGCTCTGCCTTGAAGCCTGCAGGGACAATGACTGTTTTCAAAGTGATATCAAAGATTAAATTATTCCCATCCATGCCACTTCTGTCTTTTAAAAATTATTGTACTTGCCTCAACCACGATAGCTGATTCCACATAGATACCACCCCTTGTGTAAAAAAAAGTTATCAAACCCTTCCCCTCTCACTTCACTTGCATGCTCTCTAGTTCCTAATTCCCCAAACCTGGGGAAAAAGACTGAGTGCATTTTATCTATGCCCCTTGTGACCTTACACACCCCTAGAAGATCACTTCTCCTTTGCTTCAAGGAATAAAGTTCTAGCCTGTCCAACCTTTTCCTATAACTCAATCCCTCAAGTCCTGGCAACATCCATGTAACCTGGGTTAATTTCCCGCCACTGTCTGTAAAGAGCTTGTACATTCTCCCTGAGACCACATGGGTTTCCTCCAGGTGCTCCGGTTTCCTCCCACAGGCCACAGTCATACTAGTTGATAGATTAATTGGTCATTGTAAATTTCCTGTGACTAGACTAGGTTAAATTGAGAGTTGCTGGGCTGTGCAACTTGCAGGTCTGCAAGAGCCTATTTGGCACTGTATCTCAATAACTGAATAACCTTTTCTGCCCAATTTCCAGTTTCCCATCAATCCTGTAACAGGATGACCAAAACCGAACACAAGTAAGATCTTCATAGCTCTTTAACTACACCATTAACTCACTTAGTCCCAGCTAATCAAAGATATTGGTGAGTTCACACTTGGAGAATTGTTTTTTTTTGGCCTTGTAATATGTTAATAATAGGCTGTGGGACATGCCCAGCAGGCTTCACTATACAAATCAAAAAAGAAAAGCAAGTTCTGATAAAAAGTGAAAGAATGAGTTACCCAAAGTTGGAGAATTTGACATTCTCTTGTTGCACAGGAAAATATGGGGAGTGGTAAGAGGGGATAGAAGAGCAAACCAGGGAGTGCCTGAGGGAGCGACCTAATCAAAGGCTTGAAAATGCTGGAGGTTTGGACATTGCATAGATTCAAAACAATAATTGATAAATTTCTGGATATCAAGAGACAGAAAATGGGAATAGCATCGGAAAATGGCATCAGTAATGAAAATCTACCATGAGTACAATGAATGCTTGGAATACTCCAGCTCTTATGTTAAATCTAGCGAGACTACAAAACATAGTTGGAAACTAGGGTCCTAGTATACAAAACAGTGAAAGTTGGCATGCAGTTAGAGAAAGGAATCAAGTAATGAAATTTTAGTGCTTTTTGTGAGGAGTATGGAGTGTAAAAATGGGGCAGTTTTGATAAAATTTTACAAATGTGCTACCAAAAGCACAACTGGGGGGGTGTGCAGGATGGGGACAGACAAAAAGGTGGTATTGCAGTGAAAACTGAATCAACCACCATATTACTAAACAGAGGAAGAAGTTTGAAGTGTCAATGAGCAGACTCTTATTGCTGTTTCTCATGTTACTGGATTGATTTAATTCAGCATCACAAACGTACATACCAAATCACAATGCCTTGATGGCATTTCTAAAACCTGTGCCCTCCATTACCTGGAAGGACAAGGCAGTGGCGAATGGGAACACCATCAAATGCCAGATCTACTCCAAGGAACCCACCATCCCATCTTCAGCCTTCTTCATACACAGTCAAAATCTTGGACCCAAAGTAGCACAGTGATAGCTCCTCCAGTGTTACAGTGGTTCAGAAAGCTACTTGCAACCAGACAGGGGTGGTCAATAAATCCAGTTTATCTTCAAAATCCAAGAATTACTTAATTATTTTTCTCTTGTGGAATTTGATTTCATTTCTCTCAAGCTGTCAGATCAATGCAACAAACAACACACTGTAACAATTGACAATATATATAAATATACTTTTCACAACCTTAAGATGTCCCCGATGGTTTTATAGCCAATGAAGAACTTTAAAGTAGTAGAAATGTGGTTGAAACACGGTTAACGCTTCAGTAAATCTGCCCAGCCAGAGCAACTTGAGCACTGATTCCAACTGAACAGTTCAGTACTATTGAGGGAATGTTAAACAGTTGGGAGTGTCACCTCTGATACAACATAAAGCCAAGATCCAGTTTGACCTCTCAGGCAATGCAAAAAAATCCCATGATTTGTAGGGTTAGGTGCAAACAGTTTGTCACCAATCTTGGTGACATCATCAGAGTGAAATTAGTTGTTTTTCCTGCAAAGTGTTCACATTTATATTGTTCCGAGTCATCGTTCTCATTGGTTGGCTGTTGCGCTGGCCTCTAGTCTCAGCTGGGTCTTTGCCAACCACACAGCTGAGTGATCTCTGCTGGTCTGTATTCCTGGATGTCGATTATTGTGTGTGGTGTTTCCTTGGGTATCCATGGTTCAACCCTTGGCCCCGATCTCAAAACACTTAGGCTCGTAAATTGCGTCTAGTTCAATATTCTTGCTAATAAGTGTCTTCCGTTAAGAATAAGGCTTCTAAGAATTCTCTTGATCTCTTGTTTTGTGCTTCTGCCAGAATTTTTGTAATTTCCCAGACAAACTTATCTCCTTCTTGGTCTTCATCTACTGAGATGAGACGCAGAGGATTATGTCTTCTTATGACTAACTGATGATCATGTAGTCTTGTGGATAGTTTTCACAATCTATGAACCTGTGAGCCTGTGGATTCAGACCAAGGGTTGAGCCATAGACACCCAAGGAACCAATGCTTACAACAACCAATAACCAAGGATACGGGCCAGCAGAGATCACTCAGCAACCCGGCTGGCTGGACCCAGTGGAGAGTAGAGATCAACGTGATACCCAACTAATCAGAATAATGAGTCAGACCATATAAATGCAAGCATTTGGCAAGAACAACATTCAATTGCACACCAATGACGTCACCTTGACTGATGACAAAACATTTATGACCTAACCTCCAGGCTCAGCAAATAATTCTACACACAGCCAACCTGAGCTACCAATCTTCTTTTTTATTTTGAAATCCTATGACACTAATTGATTAAAGGCCAGCCAGTCCTCAATGGCATCTTGACCAATAATTTTCTATCAACCAGCATCACTGAGAGGATTATGTGGCTACTATGTCACTGCAGCTTGCAGTGTGCAAATTGATTCCATCTTCCATACAATTGTCACCACTACATTTGTTGTAACTGCTTGGAGACACCCAAAAGCTTGAAGAGCACTATACAAATGCAAGTCCACATGATACACATTTCCCGTTTCCTTTCTTTAAAAAAAAATAAGAATTCATATCAAAATACTTGACAAGGCCAATTATACATTCTGCTGTGAAACATTACAATTAAATAGCTGGTGACAAGTGCTCATCTAAGGCTTAAGGAAAAAGAAAAGGAGCTTGCCTTTCATCTGGAACGGATCGCTTCAGTCCTTCTCTCTCATAGGCAGAGGGTGGAGGGGAGGTCGTTGGCCTGCGTTTCTTCCGATCTTTGCTGAGAGATTTGTCCGCATCCTTCTCTTTGCCCAGGTTCACTGGAGTTTTTGGAACCTGAGAGACATCCTTTTGTGATGTCCCCTCCCTGCCTCGCTCTGAAAAATAAGTATATGAGCAGAACTTCAGCATCTTCTACCATTTTAACATGGGATTAAATCAATAGGCAAATTGACAGTACAAGGAGTGATTGATAAGTTCATGGCCTAGGGTACAAGGAGTAAATTTTAGAAAACCTAGCACATTTATTTTCCAACATAGTCCCCTCCTACATTTACACACTTAGTCCAGTGGTCATGGAGCACACAGATCTTGGACCTCCAGACAGTGTCCACAGCAGGGGTGATTGATAAGTTCATGGCCTACGGTAGAAGGAGATGGATGAGTTAGACAGCTCTCGTTACATGCACATGCAGGTCAACTGAGTGATTATGCAGAAAGTTTGAAGTTAATAACTCATTGGGGTGATTGATAAGTTCATGGCCTAAGGTAGAAGGAGATGAGTTATTAGCTTCAAACTTTCTGCATAATCACTCACAGTTGACCTGCATGTGCATGTATAACTCATCTCCTTCTACCTTAGGCCATAAACTTATCAATCACCCGTCTGTGGACACTTTCTGGAGGTCTAAGATCTGTATGCTCCATGACCGCTGGACTAAGTGTGTAAACGAAGGAGGGAACTATGTTGAAAAATAAATGTGCTACGGTTTTCTAAAATTGACCCTTTCTACCTTAGGCCACGAACTTATCAATCACCCCTCGTAAATAGATCTTTAGATTAATTTTGTTCCTATGTTCTACTTAACAAAAAACACAAACAACATCAAATCTATTGGTTTCCAGCCTGGCTGGCATAAAAGCAGGTCAGGACAAGGACTGGTGCTGCTTTGATATCAAGTCTCCCTTCTGAACCCAATGCCTACAGATCATTCCACATGGGTACTAAAGGACTAGTTATTGGTAATGAAGTACAAAAAGGTAACCCTTCTCTTACCCCTGAGTGGTAAAGTATTATGGGCAGGAATGGACTTGACATTAAGTCTAGCTCAACAGAGGTGGCTATCTCTTAAACTGCTCTCTGCAGAGTTCTAAAAGGGTATAAGCTTTATTAAATGAACTACCACTTCCCAGAGCAACAAGAAATTGGAAACAAAAATGTTACCCATAATCTGAGGGAAATTTTTAAAAAAATATTTGATTTCAAGTGAACTGTCAGATTGGACTAAGATCTCAACATCTACTTTTCAGATTTTTTTTGTATCAAGCACATGTTCCATGAGACTTTTTTTGGTTTGAAAGGCAGGAGATCTGAAGAACTTACAAACTCTGTTCACAAGTGCTTCTGCCAAGTCTTCCGAAAATGATTTGAAATGCAATACCATTTAGACCTCAAACCTCATCATTATACCTCTACAGCTGTTGACTTGTGCAACCACTCCATCACCCTCCTTACTCCTCCCAAAACTGCTGTCTCCATCTCCCATCCTGAAGTGTTTTGGCATGTGAGTGTGTTATATTGTCTGTTAGATCCAGTCTTGACAAATCCTGACAAGAGTTCATCATGAAAATCTTAGCTATCAAGTGGTCACCCACCCAGCTCTTCTCCTTCCCATATCAAATCAAACTGCCTCATTCCCTCAGCATTATTTTCTCTTTATCTATTACATTTCCATGAAACTCACCTCCTGGTCTCCTCATCCCAAAAGCTCCTTTTCTATTCTGGATGAGGTAACAAGACATTGTGTTCCTCTTGAAAGCACCATCATTGCTTCACCTCAAAAATTCACTCCCATTCCCTTAAGTCAAGCAATGGCCAGCCCTTCTCTTCTCTCCACAGTTACTGAAGGTACCACTTTCAAATTCGGTACCTATTTTTTTCTTATTTAATTTGTGCCGATCCGATGTCCCCTCCTGCCACAGCATCAACCCAGAAATCATGTTCTATTTCTGTGATGATGATGTTAACCCATTCCTCTAAAAGAATCAATAGACTTTATGGCTCACAAAAGGATATCCTGCCCCTGGCAAATCACCCGCTAGTTAGTCTATTCAGCCATCTTGGTCCATAATTTTTAAGTCAATTTTAGGAGTCGTGGGACTTATAAATACATTGGAAAATTCCCCCACCCCACATTTTCATACAGTAAACCATGCTGCTCTTTGGGTGAAAATATTTTTCCTCAACTCCATTCTCATTCTTATCTATTCTGCTTGGAACAGCGATTAAGGGAAACACAAGGCTCAAATTGTACAAGATTCTACACTTCAAGTGCAATGCAAAGTCAAAAAAAAAAAGAAATGCAAATATATTTGAAGTTTAACTGCAAAAAAAGATTTAATTTCTAAGTGAGTAAGATGCCTTCCATTTTTTCACTCTCCCCTCCATTTTACACCCTCCTCAGGAATTCCCCAATGCTTATACGCACCGATACTTTCTCGTTCTGTTTGTGTTCGGTCCTTCTTGGGAATTCGATACACCTCCTGATCAACAAAGATTGCACTGTTAGAAACAATCATTGATGATAAACTGACATATCTTAAAGTAATTCAATGCCAGCCAGTTTCCAGTCATGTAAAAGGCTGGTACGCTCAAAGTATTGGAATTGAAGACTGGTTACCACATAGAAGACGAAGAGCTGTAATATATAAATGGGTCTTCATGCTTATTGAGTGTACCTAGTGGACTGCCCCAAAGATCTTCTTTGGTTTGCAATTATTTACTATTTATTTAAGGATCTGTAAGGTATTTAAATTTGCTGAGGACATGAAATATGTGGTAGTGAACAGAGACTGCAGAAAGTGTGAAGTTATGCACTTCCATTTGGGGACATCAAAAGACTATTATCAAAATAGAGAATTGCAAATTAAATACTGGTGTTCTTGTGCACAAATCACAGAAAATTAGCAGGCAGGTGTAACATGTAAGTAGAAGGCAAAGGGCATACAGGTGGCCCCCGTTTTTCGAGCGTTTGCTTTACGACAGCTCGCTGTTGCGAAAGACCTACATTAGTACCTATTTTCGCTAACCAAACAGGATTTTCGCTTTTACAAAAAAAAGACGCCCGCTTTATACATGTGCCTACCCCGAGAAAGACTACCATGACTGTGAAGCCTAGTGTGGGCAGTTGTGTGCGTGAGCGTGTACGTGCGTAGGTGTGTACGTGCCGATTTTTTTCCTCCAAATTGATTTTGGCTCGTGGTCTTCCCCATTCTGATAAGTGAAACTACACAGTACATACAATATTTCTACTCTATATAGGCTGTATATTTATCATATAATTCCTGCTTTTACTATATGTTCATATTATTTTAGGTTATATGTGTTATTTGGTATGATTTGATAGGTTATTTTTTGGGTCTGGGAACGCTCAAAAATTTTTCTCATATAAATTAATGTTAATTGCTTCCTTGCTTTATGACATTTCGGCTTACAAATGGTTTCATAGGAACGCTCTACCTTTGGATAGCGGGGGAAACCTGTATATGGCTTTATTGCAAAGGGTTTGGCTGAAATTACAACCAACACTGTACAGGCTGTTGGTGAGGTCATACCTGGAGTGCTGTGGGCAGTCTTGCTCCCTTTATTTAAGGAAGGATATACTAATGCAGGAGGCAATTCAGAGGAGATGCACTCAGACTGTTCTAGCACGAGAGGGTTGTTCTGTCATGAGTCACTGGGCCCTATATTGTTTAGCTAGAAGACTGAAGGATGACGTTATTGAAACATATAAGGGGGGGATGACATGGGAGATGTCATTCCAGTCATGAGAGTATTGAATGAGTAGTCATAGTTACAAGATAAACATATCTCCTTGGTCATTTCAAACAGAAACACATAGGAATCTCTTGCAGAAAGTGGTGAATCTCTGTAATTTTTCTGCCCCGAAAGGTTAGAGCTAGATTACTGGAGATATTTAAGAGTTAGATAAACTTCAGGAATTCTGGGAAATGCAGGGGCATGAGGATTTGGCGCAGGAGAGGAGCTATGACCTGGTGTGGATCATGTTGAAAGGCACGTCAGGGTTAGCCTCTTCTGCTCCAGTTTTGTGTCCTTGCGTGAACAGTGTCATAAAGAATGACTATTATTTTGTGCAGACTAAAAAATAATTGCTCAAAGTTTTGTTTGAGGGATAATGGTTGGCTATGTCATTGGAAAAACTTCACCCAACCTTCTTCAAATGAGAGCATTGAGATCTATGGCATGCAGCTGAGACATCAAACTAATGGTTCTGTGGCCAGAGACTACTCCCAACCAGAAATGATCTGAAAACTTGATCACTTAGAGCATTAGGAACTCCCAAGGTCAAAAGCTTTTTTCCTCACATGCTTTAAGTTATACAACCTAGCAAATATGCCTTTGATGTGAATGCAATGATCTCCCAAGTGAACCCACTGACCACTTCACTCATTCACTATTTCCAAACATTTGTTTCAACTTCTCCCACCTCTCATGCAGAATATGCCCTCTCACAGATACATGCCAACACCCACCTTCAGGTCTTTCCAGACATCGAGTAACTTCATTGCCAGCTCGCTTACATCTTCAATTTTGCAGGACTGTTCCTGGCTCCGTTCACTCTCTACATCTGACACACCTTCCTCTTCATCCTGTGATGGAGTCTCCACCAAGGCTCCATCATCCAGCTTTGTTCCGTTGGCTGCTTTCAATGTGGGATCCTGGGAATCTTGGGGATCTGCCTCATCCCCTGGCACCTCACTCTGTATCTCCTCCTCATCTGTAGGAAGACACGGCGATGGCTCAACTGTTGTGATTACCTCATCCTTCGCCTCTTTGAGCTCAATCTCTCCATCAGAGGCTTTGCTTGTGTCCGACAATCCACTGTCCATGCTGTTCTCACTCATGATCTTCAGCCTCCGCATCACCAGCTTTTTTGGAGTGTCACTATCGCCTTCGCCACTCTGCTTCAGCCCAGGATCCTGGGTATTCAGTGGTGTTTGTGCACGGGAGGTGTTTTCGCTTGAATAACCATCTGCCTCACTGACCTGGGGAACCGATGCCTTTGACTGGGCCCAACGCTGAATGATGGGCAGGAGCTTACTTTCCTCGAGCATGTTCTTTGTGGGAATTGGTAACAGCTCTAGAGTCTTCATGATCTGTAAAAACAAATGATTCACAATTCAAATCACGGCTACTTCCTCTCTGCAATTCACTCATTCTTTACAAATCGCTTAACTTACTGCCTCCCATTTCCAAAATCCTGTATGACATTATTTGCTTCATCTTCTCTCTTACTTATTCCAACTTTCCTGGAACCTGTGCTCTGGCCCAAGGTTTGCAGCATAACTTTGCCCCCACTGATCTTACTCCCCACTTTCCTTTTGTGAGACTCTATGACTGTCAGTTTCCCAAGTAGAAGAACAGTTGTTTTGCAATTGAAGCAGAAAATATACAGCAATATTCATCTTATCTCACTCTCATTGTTTCTTGTCTTATCACCACTCTTTAGGTTTCAAAGACACACTTAACACTGTCTCACAAAGCTATATTTTAATTTAGTTTGAGTAAAGTTCCATCCTCAGGGTACCATTCACAAGCTGCAGCACAGTAACAACTGAAGCTCCCTCTATACAGTTCTATCAAATAGTCCACGGTAACTGTGACACTTTATTTTCCTATCAAACCAATCCAGAACACTAGTTAGATGTAGAGGAAAACTAAGTGGAAAAGCAAATTGTGCAGAGGATCCAGAGAGTCTGCAGAGAGAAATAGATGGGTTATGTGAGTGGGCAAGGGTCTGGCAGATAGAGTGCAATGTTGGTAAATACCAGGTCATCCAGTTTGGAAGGAAAAATTAAAAATCAGATCATTATTTAAATAGTAAAAGATTGCAGAAAGCTGCTGTGCAGAAGGACTTGGGAGTGCTTGTGCATGAATGGCAAAAGGTTGGATTGCAGGTGCAGCAGGCTATCAAGAAGGCAAGTGGAATGTTGGCCTTCACTGCTGGAGGGATTGAATTTAAGAGCAGTGAGGTTATGCTGCAACTGTACAGGGTACTGGTGATGTTGTATCTGGAGTACTGAGTGCAGTTCTGGTCTCCTTACTTGAGGAAGGATTTACTGGCTTTGGAGGTGGTGCAGAAGAGGTTCATCAGGTTGATTCCAGAAATGAGGGAGATAGACTATGAGGAGAGATTAGGTCCCCTGTGACTGTACTTGCTGGAATTTAGAAGGATGAGAGGAGATCTTATAGAAACATATAAAATTATGAAAGGGATAGATAAGATAGCGGCAGAAAAGTTGCTTCTGCTGGTAGGTGAGATTAGAACTAGGGGACATAGCCTCAAGATTCGGGAGAGTAAATTTAGGACAGAGATGAGGAGGAAATGCTTTTCCCAAAGAGTGGTGAATCTGTGGGATTCTCTACCCATTGAAGCAGTGGAGGCTCCTCAGTAAGTACATTTAAGACAATGTTGGATAAGTTTTTGCATAGTAAAGGAATTAAGGGTTATGGGGAAAAGGCAGGTAGGTGGAGATAAGTCCATGGTCAGATCAGCCATGATCTTATTGAATGGCAGAGCAGGCTCAATGGGCCAGATGGCTAACTCCCGTTCTTATTTCTTATGTTTTTATGATTTCAATGAAATACATCCAGGTTTTTAAGAACATAAGAAATTGAAAGCTTAGATAATTCAATTTAGCCATTTTATAAGCCCATGGCCAAACACTTACTTCAAAAGCACTTTCTTGCACCAACCCATATCTAGCAATCTATTGATTTCTTTGATGAAGCAGACTAGCTGGATTTTACTCAGTATTTTCAATGCAATCACGTGCTGGAGTAAGACTTCAACTACACAGCAATATTCTCACCTCAGAAATTATACAGTCAATCTCCACCCAACATAGTCTAGGACTATGTCAACATTTCTAGTTCTGAACTTTGGTTTGACATCTGCTAAGAAATGTGGTGATTGCTAGTAGACCCTGTTCAAAGGAAGGGCTGGTGAAATCTGTTAAACCCTTAGCTAAGTATTCTATTGGCTCCAATAATACATTTTGCATCCTGCTGACTGTGAGTAAGTCTGCAAGTCCTGCTATCTCAACGGAAGAATGTGAAGATATAGAAACATTGATCATTAAATTGTCATTACCAAGTGTTCAGTTTTCCAGCACTAGGATACATGTACATGTTTAAATCCTATTGGGAAAAGCTCACACCATTCTACTGATTGTCCTTTACACTCTCCACAGTACTGATGCTTGAGCTCCATCCGCTGTGAAAGCTGAGTACTGCAGGACTAACTCAATCCCATATTCAAATAACTACACTCCCAACATTCCCTGCAGGAACACAAGACACCTTGACATAACATACTTCAGTTTGAAGCTTAATACTATTGCTGGAATTCCCTCGGCTATCACCAAGCTCTGTCATCCAGATCCACAGCAGAGACAATCCATGATACTCCAGAAAGGACTTCAGACAACTCTGCGAATGCGTGTTCTGAAAAGTAAATAGATGTTAATACTGCTTTAAGAGAACTTTTCATTCCAAATAACAACAACTTCTTAGTGCTGCTCTCTTTCTAAAATCAAGATTGCTCTTTTGGACTTGGGCATCATTGATATGACCAACTGACACTGCTCTTCCCCAGAAAATTTATAAATTTTCTTGATCCTCTGTGATCTGTGTACTGAATTTTCTGAGATATTGTTAGGTAGGAAGGTCCAAGTGCTCTTGAATTGCTAGCTTCAGTCTGATGTAACTGTCTGTCTTATCGCACACTTCAAGGAACAACTGAGAGACAATCATATGACTTAAAATAGACAAGGCGAGCAGATGTCCTTTGCTAAAGTACACCAGTGCCAGTGGAGACTAAATTAATGCAATGGCTTCGTAGTTACTTTTATTGGTTTTAGTTCTTCTGAATTAAGTTCCCAAAATGCTTGTAGGGCTTGAAACACTACTCTTAGAATTACTAAATAAATTCATTTTCCGGATTATGAGCTTTACTGGAAAGACCATTTATCGGAAGGGAACGTACAGGAGGTGATCTTTCCTGCTGCCCTTAAACATTTTGCTGGTACATGCCACTTCTGAGGTGCTGCCAGAATACCTGGATGAATGACTGCAGTGAATGTTGCACATGGTACTCATCACACCGATGGTGAAATGGTGGAATGAATGAATACTTAGAGTGGTTGACTGGGTGTCAATCAAGCACTTTGCTTTGTCCTGGATGGTGTTGAACCTCTTGACAGCCACACTCATCCAAGGAACTGGAGAGTACTCAATCGCTCTGCTGACTTGTGCCTTGTGGATAATGGAAAGGCCTTTGGGGCATCAAGAGACATTCACAGCCTCTGACCTGATCATTTGGCCACAGTTATTTATGTGACTGGCCCAGCCATTTCGGGTCACACACAGGGGATCGGTCCCCAAATGGTTTTGTCACAAAATGTCAAGTTTAGGTTGGCTAGATAACATTGATGTACTGATGTGTCAAAGCTATCCAGATACATAATTAATTCACAATGCACATAACGGGGTAGCCAGTGACCGACCCCCCCCCCCCCCCGCAATAACACCAAGTTTAAATTTTAGCTCCAGTTGCAATGGCGTTTCTCCCCAAACCAGACCCTCACACTATTCCCACCCACTGATCTGGGATCGAGTCATTACCTGTATGATCTTGAGGCAGGTCAACTTCTGCTCTATGGTCTCTATGCGGACCATCAACCGGGTTAAACTGAGCACTTGGTCTGAATCACACAGGCCATCGCCATTTTCCAGGAAGGCCTCTAGTTCTTCATCCACCTGACAATCAAGAGGAAAGAGGGCTTTAAACTAGCTAGTCAAACGATATTGCTGCAGTTAAAAGGGGCCAGTGTCAGTTCCCATCCCCTCCTGAATTTCTCAGGCACTCACGTCCGCTAAAAGTAAACATTTATCCCGTGTCTCCACAGGTTGAAGTAAGAATATCCCAACCCATAAATCATATATAAAAGGCAAAGAAACCATGCACTGTGACATGAAAACACATCAATTGTTGTCAGGAAAGTATATGGAATTCTACAATATGGACCATTACAATCTGAGAAGCCAAATTTAAATTTTCAAATTGCTCTGGTAAGATTTGAATTGCTACTTTCCACTCTGATTAATTGCAACACTTCTGTATTGAGGGTGTGATCTCTTGACTATGGTTGAAGAGCCCATTCATTTGTACAAGTTGATAAAAATTAAACTTGTGAGATTAACACAGGTATCAAGCTCCATGGAACATATACTCCTGGGCTTGGACACACTGGCAACTTTAGGAGAAGTGAGTAGGATGACTTATGTTATTTAGTTTTTTTGATAATGGCTTGACTGGGAAGGCTAGCATTTCCTGCTTATTTCTAATCACCCTTGAACTGAGTGATTTTGCTAGCCATTTCAGAGAGCATTTTAATGTCAAGCATTATTTGTAGAGACACATGGAAACTAGAATTCAGCAAACATACCCTAAGTCTTTAAGACAGAGGAGCAGAATGAAGCCATTCAACTCTTTGAGTCTGCTCTGCCATTCCATCATGGCTGATTTATTATCCCATTCAACCCCACTTTCATGTTTTCTCCCTGTAACCTTTGACATCCTTACTAATCAAAAGCCTCTTGACCTCCGCTTTAAATATATTTGGCCTCCAAAACTGCCTGTGGCAATAAATTCCATAGATTCACCACCATCAAAGCTAAAGTTCCTCATTTCCGCTCTAAAGGGACATCCCTGTATTCTGAGGCTGAGCTTTCCCCCACTACAGGAAACACAGATCAACACATATCACAGATGGGTTTCAGGTAATACTTACAGAGTCTTTCTTTCGAGATCGGTCCTTGTCCTTTAGCTTAACCTTCCCTCCGGCTGCCCGAATGCTGACCCGGTTTTCACCACCCAAGTATCCACGACAGTTTGCTGATCCACAGAAACATTTTTGAGCTTCCTTCCTGCATTCAGGGAGATTAAAATCGGTAGTAACACAGCTTGGTCAGCTGAGTGTTGTTCAGACATGGTTGCACCAATACAATGGTCCCTGGGAAGCCCAAGAACCAATACAGGAGTGGCCAGTGATATCATTAAAGGAAATGACTACTTTTGCTGTAAAGAATGCAGCCAAAGAACCCCCACCTGGCGCCATCCCAACTTCAGCCCCTAACCGTTCTGGATCCAGGATCAAAGATCGAGTGATAAAATACACAGGAACAATGAAGGGTCTAGTCTGATCATCAGATCTTGAGTTCCAATCGAGGTTCAGGTCCATATCCTGATCAAGACCCAGCTGGATTGTACAGGTGGACATGGGGCTGTCAAGTTTATCACTGTACAAATCTGGTGCACAGGCCTCTCACTGCATAACAATATGGTAGGGAAATGGTAGAGCGGGTCTGATTGGTGGAAGCGAGCACTTGTGACGTAATGAACAGTAACAAGGAGAAACAAACAGCAGCTGAGGGAGTGGGCAGAAGCAGGGTGAACCAATGAAACGAGCAGCAAAAGGAGCAGTAAGGAGGCAGCAGAGTGCAGGCAAATAGTTCCCTTAACAACTTCCATCGAGCCATGTTGTTCATATGCATACAGTGGATAGTGCACACTGCAGAGTCCAGATTACAGCACTGGTACAACATGTTTATACATTTGATACAAGACACAGTATTGAAGACCACCGTACAAACAGAGGAAAACATAGGCAGATCAACTATGGAAACAGCTCAATGAAAAAGCTTACCCATATCGCTGAAACTGGTAATCAAAGGTTAGCTCTGTTCCAGCTGGAACTGTCTTGGTTGTGAAAAATCCAACTCGAAGTTGCCCATTCACTGTCCACTAAAAAGAAGAAGTGCAAGTTCACAGCTTCTTTCTAAAAAGATGCATTTTCATGTCAAGAAAATCAGCTAGGCTCTACTGACATTTCCCTCCACTGACGATGCTTGAACCACCAAGTTCCTCCAGCACCTTGTTTGTTTCACACTGACATCCTTGTCCAGGTTTGAGTTCAGTTCCCACTGAAGATAATAAAACCACTAAGCTCTTTTGATGTCTCAGAAGAGCATGGAGGAAATGCTACATCACACTTGTCAGAGGAACATAAGACTGAGACTGTCTGTCAAAAGCAAAATTAGCTATGGACTAAAAAAAACACTATTTGTTGCAGCTAAGTTTTATTCCAGTTTGGCAAGACAGAGTAACGGCAGTATGTCAGCTAGTAGACTTTTTGCTCCAAAAGTCCTGTATTCCGTTCCAAACTTGGGTACTGTATGCGCTGAGTTTGCATGTTCTTCCTGTAACTAGATGGTGTTCCTCTGGTCTGCTTTCCTCTCACATTCTAGATGGTTAGGAGGTTAACTGACTACTAAATTGCCCTAATGTGAGTAGGAGTGATAGAATCTGTGGGGGCAGTGGCAAGGGAGGAGGAGCAGCGAGAATGATTTACAGGAATGTGGAGAGAATAAGTTAAAGAAGGAAAATTACCTGGAGAAAGGGAAAACTCTGAGCAGCGGAATGGGGTCCATCACTTTTTCCTTGAACGGAGATCCAACCACTTTCCCACTGCCACATATAATCATTTGTCTGGATGAACTTATTCTTACTAAGAACAATTTCTTCAAACCCACCTCACTTTCTGCAGATCAAAGTGTAGCAATAGGCACTTGTCTGGGCTCAAGTTATAACTGCCTTTGTGTGGTACAGGCAACTTTAACAGGTGTTTTCCCTACAACTTTTCTTTCAGCACACTGATGCCTGCATTGGCATTGCCTTCTGTACTCATGCAAAACTTGATCAATTCATTACTTCTGTTACTAATTTCCACCCTGCTCTCATCTTCAATTGGACAAACTCTTAGATCCTTTTCCTGGCTCTCAAGAGATTACCTGGCTACTGACTCCCACAGCTGCCTTGAGTAAGCTTTGTGCTGCCCTGACTCTGTTCATCCACTTCCTCCATCTCTGTTGTATTTACTTCAATGATGTGACTTTCTGCACAGATGGCTCTGAAATGCCTTCGTTTCTCATGGACTTTGGCTTTCTCTCTATCATTGTACATAAAGTGCTTCACGACATCTCATTCATTGCCTAGACACCGGCCCTCACCCACTCTTCTCTAGGACAGAACAAGGATAGAGTTCCACTGATTCTCACCGACCACACCATCAGCCTCCTCATTCAAAAGATCATTCTTTGCAATTTCATACATCTTCAAAGAGATTCCATCACCAGGTATTTCTTCTAGTATTTATCTTCCCACCACCCCACTTCATATAGCACTTTCCCTTGCACACACAGGCAAGTCAACACTAGTCTCTTTGTTTCACAGGAAACAGTGATTCATTTGCACACTTTCCAATCTAGTCTCACATTGTGGTCTCCCATATATTGAAGTAAGCACACGTGGACTGTGCAACCACTTCCTGAAATGCCAGGTGTCTGAGCACAATGCCACCTTTAGGACTAAATATTGTATTGTACTACTCATGGTAACTTAATTTCTGTCTACATCAGTCAACCACCTGTGATACTGACTCAGCTTATTTGTTCCTCTTTCCTTTTCTTTTCTTTCTCTCTCTAGGGGATATTTGCATGCATATTTACATTATATCAAACATTAATCAAGTAAAACCCTCAGACTTGTACACTTTGGCTCATCCTAAGCACAGTCTATTATTCAATATCAACCTGTTAATCACAATTAGTTGCAGATGGATATCTATTTAGAATGTGGCTAGTGCTGAAGGTACTGGACAATGGAGGACCAAAATTTTGTTGGTTAATGCAAATTCCTGAAAACTGAAGCTTGCTAGATGATTTAAAAGACATGTTTTTGGCCAGCTCAAGATACCTGTCGT
The DNA here is from genome assembly GCF_048418815.1 of Hemitrygon akajei. Taxonomy (NCBI): domain Eukaryota; kingdom Metazoa; phylum Chordata; class Chondrichthyes; order Myliobatiformes; family Dasyatidae; genus Hemitrygon; species Hemitrygon akajei. Next base: position 107,894,943 of record NC_133124.1, on the reverse strand, counting down.
CACTACCTCCTCCCATAGATGCTGTCTGCCCTGCTGAGTTCTGCCAGCATTTTGTGTTTTTTATTTATTTCCAGCATCTGCAGATTCACTCGTGTTGCCTCATGATACCCCAGACCATTTTCCATCTAAAGTAGTACTTTGAAAGCACATCCATTGATTTTTCTGATTTGCTGGTGATTGCTCTCTGAAACTATCTTGAGAGTAGATGTCCCATCCATGTGAATGGGTTATATTACCAGGTGTAGGGTATGACATAATGTTACCGTGCTGGCACGGAAGAACAGGCACTGCCCACAAAACAGCAAAGAAAAGCCCACCCCTACACTTAGCAAACACTAAATACTTCCGAACATGTGTGACATGCAGAAATATCCCAAAATATTCAAAAATTATTAAAGATTGATGAAGTAATAATTTAAAAAATATACAAGTTTAAATACTTAAAACATTTAAGCAAATTTTAAAAGGGGAGACTGCTTGAAATTTGAGTAATTCATAAACAGCTGCTCTTTATCATTCAAATAGCTTTAATGCTGAAGCTGCACCGGGTGTCATTTGGTGCAAGTTCAGTGGGCGTAACTGCTGGGCTAATACATTAAGTTCATATTCTGCTGAAGTAGTCCTGAGAGCACATTTCTGGAAATGGGCTGCAACGAACAGCTAAGTAGTTCTGGATATCTGCCTCTGTGCAGGAATTCTGGTGGCAGCCAGAAATGTTGGTGGGATGGGCAGAGAGATGGTGAGAGGGGGTGTAAAATGGAGGGAAAAAGAGGAACTGTGATCAACTATTATCCGTTTCTACTCTCTCACCTTCTGGGTTTCACAATTGGGTTCACAGCTGTGGTTCATGAAACGAGAACAATTTCCTTTCAGAGTTGCATCAATGATCTGGTGAAAAGAAAAAAAGCAAAACCAAAGGTGACATTTTTACAAATGGACATATTCATTATCATCAAAATAACAAGTACAGTAGCAGGTTACTTACTATTGTATTCAGACTTATTGCGGCTAGAGGGTATTCTACATTGTCAGAATGCACATCCAAGGGGCTGATGTGTCTTTTGATAAAGATCCATCCTGCCCTGGCACAGTCCTCCTCCAGCTACATCCCCAGGTGGTCAGTCAATACTTTACTGTGGTCTTTGGAGCCGGAATGTTTTTAACATTGCATGCAATTCAAGTTTTTTCTTTGTTAGCCTCTCCAAAAGCCATGATCTCTACCACCTACAAGGTTGATTCCCAAGATTCGCAATGTGCCAGATTGTAAGATGAGATGTAGAACATCCAAATTTAGACCCCAAGAATGACCTCATCCCCAAGTTTCCAGATGCTTGTCAGTTTAATTTCTTCTGCACTCCTGCTCTGTTTCATTCAGTTCCACGTGAAGTGATGTGGACTAAAGGATCAGGCTGTCATCTTGCAAACTGACATAGTGCTGATTGCCTGCAATTGCAGATAACCTGCTATTCTAGTCATCAGCCAATCGATATCCCCCCCCCCCACTGTAGAGGAAATTGCATTGTGATCACCATAATCGTTGTACCACACTACATAATGTGTCATTCAATCTTTTCTAGTACTGAAACTATAAAGGTCTTCCCTTTTGTTCTCCCTTCCTGTATCAGAAATTGGAAAAGTATGCATGTCAAAATACAAAGTGCTGCAGACATTGCATGTAGCGTAGAAGCACTATAGTAGCTTAGGGCCTTTACAGTGTCAGCGATCAGGGTTCAATTGCCACTGTTGGAGTTTGTACGTTCTCCCCGTGACCATATCGGCATTAGTGTGTTTGGGATAACCCGGCAATGGAAAAGGAACCTGTTCAATCTCATCAAGTCACCAGGTGTTTGTTTGGAAAGGTCTTGTCTCACCATTTATACTGCTTGTTCTGACAGGCCATTTGATACTGTGTAAAATGGAGCCGTTGTCAGGTTTCTAATATCATTTGTCTTGACAAGCTCCCTAAGTTCTACAATTGCATCACATCTGCTCTCAGTAGTTTGTCAAGTTCCTCTTCTACCTTTGGGCCCACTGCATTTGACACTGAATAGGCCTGTACAACTTTAGCCAGCATTTCTCCTCAAACTTGAACTTGGCTGCCGGACCATGGCATTGACCCGAAGTGTCAGCATGGAAAACCTGCCGGTGCTTTTGTAATAGAGAATTCAAGGCAAGGTTCCCCCAATATGGTCAATCCAGGACAGCGCCTGTTATACATTGTGTGGAGCAAGAACAGCAACAGCATGGTATTTTTAGAATTATGTCAGTAATTGTACTTACTGGGCAACAGTGTGTGAGCATCGAATACGGCCCACTGAGACTAAAGACATGCGCACTTGAAAACCCAAGCCCAAAAGAGAGTGCCTCCTGCTTGTAGGAGGCCCAATCGATTCACCTTGAAATCAATTGGCTGTATTTGCACTTGTCTTATTCGCACAATGATCTGACATGGTACATCCTTCCTCCCTACAGGTGGGATCCACACGTAGGAGGCCCAATCGATTCACCGTGTGATCAGTTGGCTGCACATGCACTTGTCTTATTCGCACTATGATCTGACATGGTACATCCTTCCTCCCTACAGGTGGGATCCACACGTAGGAGGCCCAATCGATTCACCGTGTGATCAGTTGGCTGCACACACACTCGTCCTATTCACACAATGATCTGACATGGTATATCCCTCCTCCCTACAGGTGGGAACCACACAAAGGAGGCCCAATTGATTCACTGTGCAATCAATTGGTTGCGTGCGCACTTGATCTGATATGGTACATATATGCCTTTCCCCATAGATAGGAACCACATGTAGGAGACCCAATTGACTCACCGTGTGATCAATTGGCTGCTTGTGCACTCCATCTGATATGGTACATCCCTCTCCCCTATAGATGGGAACTACCGCAAAAGGGAATAGATGAGGTAAACTGTGAAAGAACGATAACCTGTCTACTGTGGCTAGTAATAGTCAACTGGACATCGCACCCTTTTGGACATCACAGAGGGGCAGCTTCCCTCTCTGTGCCTTTCTGATTAGCTGATGATGAGGGCAGTGAATTGTGAAGCGCCTCTCCTCTTGATGAACCGTTATATTGGTTCATCTGCTGGGAAGCTGGGTTCAGCAGCAGAGGATGCTTCTGTGGCTTCCCTGGGTAAATCGATTGAGCTGCATGTGCACTCTCCATTTGATAAGGTACAGCACCGATGGCATCTTTTTAATCCAATTTCTGCTCAGCAAATTAGATCACTGGCCTCCCGACTACAGTGAGATGGTCAAGTGAAACTGGTCCTGCTGGTGAACCACTTCTGCCGTAAAGACACCGGCACTTTGGTACACAGAGTTCAGCAGTCTTAATTTTGGAATCTGGCATGAGGGTAATTCACTTACCACAGTGACAGCTGACCCAGAATCCAGCTCAAATTTTACGGGCTGGTTGCCCATTGTGAGTGTGAGTAATCAAGTAAGGATGCTGGTTTTGGTGGCCCCTATCATGGGTTTGGAAAATAATGCCCACTTCTTTGCTCCAGCTGTCTCCTTGTGTGGAGGTGATGGTTGAGCTCTGCTGTTTTCTCATGGCACATTGCTTAGTGAAACACATCTTCTCAAGGTGCCCTACTTTCTGAAAGAACTGACAGACTGCCTTTTGATAGCTACAAGAACCCAATTTGTGTCACAAAGACATTGTCTTACATTCCCCAAATGTTGTCCAAAGCCTCAAATGCTTCTATCAGTTCAGCTTTATTCCGTAGGTGCAGAGCATTGAAGTACTTCTGCCTGAGTTTTCCCAAATGCACGTGGAACCGCTTCAGTTTTATTACTTTTCCAGCTTTGCCGCTGATGTTGAAATTGGTAGGGGTTCTAAGTAGCCCAGAAAGGTTTTCTTCCATTACAGCCAGGTACTCAAAACAGTGCTGCCCAAAATGGTACTTGAAGTAGAGCAGCTGTTCTTGCTTTGATCCCATCCTTGTTGCAAAATGTTATACATGTGTGGAACAAGAATGATGACAGTTTAGTATGGCTAAACATTTTTACTGAGTTGTGTTAGCAACAGTACACGCCGGGTTACTTACAGTGTGGGGAGCTATGAACCAGACCAACTGAGACAAAATTTGAAAGCCCGCACCCAAAAGAGAGAGCCCCCCAGCGTTCAGGAGACCCAATCAATTTGCCGTGCTATCAAATGGCTGCATGTGTCCATTACATTTTCACAATCGACCTGATATTGTGCATAAACCTCTGCAGCCTCTTATAATCCTATGCACTGGGAGGATGTGATGCAATCATTCAGAATATTCTCAACTGTACATCTACAGAAATTTTTAAGACTCCAGTGACATATTGAATCGTTTGAAAATTCCAAATAAAGGAGAGCTGCTGGCATGCCATGTGACTGCATCCATGTATTGGGTCCAGGATAGAGCCTTCGAGATGTTGACACTCAGCAACGTGAAGCTGCTCTACCTTTTCACCACTGACCCCTCAATGAGAAAGAAGTGATGTGTGTTCTCTCAACTCCACCTTCCTGAATCAGTTCCTTGGTCTTGCTGATTTTGAGTGCAAGGTTATGGTTGTGACACCAAACAGCCAATCTACCTCTCTGCTGTGCACCATCACAGCAGTGACATACACATGACTTCCAATTGGCTGGTTTTTGATAAACAAAATATCAAAGCACAAACATGTGGATGTATGTACATAATCTTACAATATTTGAACAAGTATTAGATGTGGTCAGGGTGCTTGTGTCCCTGTTTGCTTGCAACCGACCCTCCCACCCGCAGGGTTTTAGATTTTTGGACCATTGGGATCTCTTCTGGGGAAGGTGGGACATGTACAGATTGGATGGGTTGCACCTGAACTCGAGGGGGGGCAATATCCTTGCAGGTAGGTTTGCTAGCGTGGCTTGGGAGGGTTTAAACTAACTTGCAAGGGGGATGGGACCCGGAGTGATAGAGCAGTGAAAGAAGTGCATGGAGTAAAGCCAGATCTAACATATAGAGAGGCTTTGAGGAAGGAGCAGCAGAATAAAGGGTATAAAGGTAGTAAGGTAGAAGGGCTAAAGTGTGTGTACTTCAATGCAAGAAGCATCAGGAACAAAGGTGATGAACTGAGAGCTTGGATACATACATGGAATTATGATGTAGTGGCCATTACAGAGACCTGGCTGGCACCAGGGCAGGAATGGATTCTCAATATTCCTGGATTTCAGTGCTTTAAAAGGGATAGAGAGGGGGGAAAAGGGGAGGAGGAGTGGCATTACTAATCAGGGATACTATTACAGCTGCAGAAAGGGTGGGTAATGTAGCAGGATCCTCTTTTGAGTCAATATGGGTGGAAGTCAGGAACAGGAAGGGAGCAGTTACTCTACTGGGGGTATTCTATAGGCCCCCTGGTAGCAGCAGAGATACCGACGAGCAGATTGGGAGGCAGATTTTGGAAAGGTGCAAAAATAACAGGATTGTTATCATGGGTGACTTCAACTTCCCTAATATTGATTGGCACCTGATTAGTTCCAATGGTTTAGATGGGGCAGAGTTTGTTAAGTGTGTCCAGGATGGATTCCTGTCACAGTATGTTGACAGGCCGACTAGGGAGAATGCCATACTAGATCTAGTATTAGGTAACGAACCGGGTCAGGTCACAGATCTGTCAGTGGGTAAGCATCTGGGGGACAGTGATCACCGCTCCCTGACCTTTAGCATTACCATAGAAAAGGATAGAATCAGAGAGGACAGGAAAATTTTTAATTGGGGAAGGGCAAATTATGAGGCTATAAGGCTAGAACTTGCGGGTGTGAATTGGGATGATGTTTTTGCAGGGAAATGTACTATGGACATGTGGTCGATGTTTAAGGATCTCTTGCAGGATGTTAGGGATAAATTTGTCCCGGTGAGGAAGATAAAGAATGGTAGGGTGAAGGAACCATGGGTGACAAGTGAAGTGGAAAATCTAGTCAGGTGGAAGAAGGCAGCATACACGAGGTTCAGGAAGCAAGGATCAGATGGGTCTATTGAGGAATATAGGGTAGCAAGAAAGGAGCTTAAGAAGGGGCTGAGAAGGCCTTGGTGAGTAGGGTAAAGGAAAACCCCAAGGCATTCTTCAATTATGTGAAGAACAAAAGGATGACAGGAGTGGAGGTAGGACCGATTAGGGATAAAAGTGGGAAGATGTGCCTGGAGGCTGTGGAAGTGAGCGAGGTCCTCAATGAATACTTCTCTTCGGTATTCACCAATGAGAGGGAACTTGATGACGGTGAGGACAATATGAGTGGGGTTGATGTTCTGGAGCATGTTGATATTAAGGGAGAGGAAGTGTTGGAGTTGTTAAAGTACATTAGGACAGATAAGTCCCCGGGGCCTGACGGAATATTCCCCAGGCTGCTCCACAAGGCAAGGGAAGAGATTGCTGAACCTCTGGCTAGGATCTTTATGTCCTCGTTGTCCACGGGAATGGTACCGGAGGATTGGAGGGAGGCGAATGTTGTCCCCTTGTTCAAAAAAGTTAGTAGGGATAGTCCAAGTAATTATAGACCAGTGAGCCTTACATATGTAGTGGGAAAGCTGTTGGAAAAAATTCTTAGAGATAGGATCTATGGGCATTTAGAGAGTCATGGTCTGATCAGGGACAGTCAGCATGGCTTTATGAAGGGCAGATCGTGCTTAACAAGCCTGATAGAGTTCTTTGAGGAGGTGACCAGGCATATAGATGAGGGTAGTGAAGTGGATGTGATCTACATGGATTTTAGTAAGGCATTTGACAAGGTTCCACACTGTAGGCTTATTCAGAAAGTCAGAAGGCATGAGATCCAGGGAAGTTTGGCCAGGTGGATTCAGAATTGGCTTGCTTGCAGAAGGCAGAGGGTCGTGGTGGAGGGAGTACATTCAGATTGGAGGGTTGTGACTAGTGGTGTCCCACAAAGATCTGTTCTGGGACCTCTACTTTTTGTGATTTTTATTAACGATCTGCATGTGGGGGTAGAAGGGTGGGTTGGCAAGTTTGCAGATGACACAAAGGTTGGTGGTGTTGTAGATAGTGTAGAGGATTGTCGAAGATTGCAGAGAGACATTGATAGGATGCAGAAGTGGGCTGAGAAGTGGCAGATGGAGTTCAACCTGGAGAAGTGTGAGGTGGTACACTTTGGAAGGACAAACTCCAAAGAGTACAAAGTAAATGGCAGGATACTTGGTAGTGTGGAGGAGCAGAGGGATCTGGGGGTACATATCCACAAATCCCTGAAAGTTGCCTCACAGGTAGATAGGGTAGTTAAGAAAGCTTATGGGGTGTTAGCTTTCATAAGTTGAGGGATAGAGTTTAAGAGACGCGATGTAATGATGCAGCTCTATAAAACTCTAGTTAGGCCACACTTGGAGTACTGTGTCCAGTTCTGGTAGCCTCAGTATAGGAAGGATGTGGAAGTATTGGAAAGGGTACAGAGAAGATTTACCAGGATGCTGCCTGGTTTAGAGAGTATGGATTATGATCAGAGATTAAGGGAGCTAGGGCTTTACTCTTTGGAGAGAAGGAGGATGAGAGGAGACATGATAGAGGTGTACAAGATATTAAGAGAAATAGACAGAGTGGACAGCCAGCACCTCTTCCCCAGGGCACCACTGCTCAGTACAAGAGGACATGGCTTTAAGTTAAGGGGAGGGAAGTTCAAGGGGGATATTAGAGGAAGGTTTTTCACTCAGAGAGGGGTTGGTGTGTGGAATGCACTGCCTGAGTCAGTGGTGGAGGCAGATAGACTAGTGAAGTTTAAGAGACTGTTAGACAGGTATATGGAGGAATTTAAGGTGGGAGGTTATATGGGAGGCAGGGTTTGAGGGTCGGCACAACATTGTGGGCCGAAGGGCCTGCAATGTGCTGTACTATTCTATGTTCTATGTTCACCCCAAATAAGTAATCTCTTCAAGGAATTATTGAGTGGTTAAGTGCATAGAAGTGAAAGAATCATTCTTTACCAACGTTGCACATTTTGCTTCAACTCTACCAGACACAGAGTAGGACTTAGCTTCACACAGGTCTATGACCCATCAATGTTTGTTTGGCAAATTCAGTCAGGTTTCCCCAGGAACTTAAACTTACAGAATACCTACCACATCCTCACAACATTCCAACATACTCCACAGAAAAATAAGGTCTTTTTGGAGGAGCCATTGTACTGTGAGAAAATACATCTGCCAATTTTGGTATTGCAAGATCCCACAAACAGTAATACTGAGATCAGAAAAATTGCTCTCCTTCTTATCTATCAATATCATAGGATCTTTTATATACCTTTTATGGGGTTCTGGTCTCGTGTGGCATTCTACAGGTGGCACCTTTGACTGGAGCATTTTAACACTGCACAAAAATGTACAAAGTAATCTGCCCAACAATAGTTTCCTTGCCCTGCACTCAGAAGACTGAGAGCTACTGTAGTCTGGATTATATAACCATACTGTAACTCAGATACTCCAGTATCTAATATGGCAATGTTTTACATTTCTAACAGAACAAATAAGAAGTTGGGGAATTTCTTCTTAAATGAGTAAGTTTGTCAGGATATGAATTACTCTGTTTAGAAACAGTGGCAGAATCAGAATCCATACTGGCTTCTGAAAGGGAAAATTAATGTCTGACTGACAAATTTGCAAAGGCATGATCAAAAGGTACAGAAATAAGGGGATAGTTCCTTCAGTGAGCCAATGTGCACCAAATGGGGAGAGGCCAAGGCTATTTGAATCACGAGTCACAGAGATAATTTGCTCACCTCATCGTTTTTCAGTGCCATGAAATAGTAATGGATATTCTTATTGCGGGCGTACTCCTTAACTCGGGTTTTGAATTCCTTGTGGTCCAGCACTTCCCCACAGTACTCCAGCACAAAGCTATTCCTGCAAAGACAAAGACCATCTTTATTAGAACAGTATTCTATTCCCTTATCCCTCTTCCCTCACATCCAAAATCTGCAACCTTGAAATAACATTCTCCACCTGACGGAGGAGATGGTGTTCTGGAAAAGCTGAAGTCTTTGCTTGACTATGAACGTCTGTGGTTGAAGACCAAGACTTTAAAGATGATGAAAGTTGAAGGCCAAACCTTACAGTGTGGAGTTGTTTAACTTCAATCAGAAGACACCAACCAGAGAGACATAAGATCTAGGGTGACAAACAGTGCAGTGACTGAATCTCATAACAGTTGCACAGATGAATGAAAAACTTCTGACTAACAGTAGAATGAACTTACACAGACCACCCACTATAAGTAACTTCAACATGAGCTTAAGTAATGCATCAACACATTTGGGCATAGGCTCAAAGTGCGCACAACTTTACAATCACATGTAGATGGTCATTTTTGAAATGAAGGCAATATCTTTATTTTATTTACAGTTACAGCCCGGAATAGGCCATTCTGACCCTTTGAGCAAGTCCTAATCACGGGACCAATTAACCTACAAACCGGTAAGGATTTGGACTGAGGGGGGAAACCGGACGACCTAGAGAGAACCCATGCATTCCATGCGGAGAACGTACAAACTCCCCGCAGATGACATCAGAATTGAACTCTGAGCTACAAAAGCATTGCGCTAACGTGGCACCCACTGTACCTAGAATGTCATATGCAACCCACAAAAGTAATCCTGAAAGAATTGAATCATAGTCCTTTAACCTTACATTAAATTTGTTTATTATTTAAACATGTACTTAGATCTAATGAAAAACCTTTCCTGTGTACAGTTCAAAGTAAATTTATTACCAAAGTATGTATAGTATATACCACCATATATTAAACTGAGGCTCATATTCTTGCAGGCATTCACAGCAGATACAAAAAAAACGTGGTAGATTCAATGAAAAACTATACCCAAAGACAATCAATGTGCAATGACAAACTGTGCAAATACAAAAAATAATAATAAATCAAAATAATAAATAAAACACAATAACCAGTGTGAACATGAGGAAATCTGCAGATGCTGGAAATTCAAACAACACACACAAACTGCTGGAGGAACACAGCAGGCCAGGCAGCATCTATAAGGAGAAGCACTGTTGACGTTTCGGGCCGAGACCCTTTGTCAGGACGAAGGGTCTCGGCCCGAAACGTCGACAGTGCTTCTCCTTATAGATGCTGCCTGGCCTGCTGTGTTCCACCAGCATTTTGTGTGTGTTGTTACAATTACCAGTGTGGTAGGTTCCTTGAAAGTGAGTTCAGTGTTGAGGTGAGTGAAGGTATCCACACTGGTTCAGGAGCCTGACAGATGAAGGGATCACTTCATACAAATTAATTCTGGTTGTAAGTTTTCAGGATTTTGTATCTTCTGCCCGATGGGAATGCAAAGTGCAAATGTCCAGAGTGGGTAGGGTCTTTTGCGTATGCTAGTTGATTTACTGAGGCAGCGTGAAGTATAGACAAGATTACACAGAGTGAAGGTTGGTTTCATAAGATCATAAAATATAGGAGCAGAAGTAGGCCATTCGACCCATCGAGTCTGCTCCACCATTCAATCATGGGCTGATCCAATTCTTCCAGACATCCCCACTCCCCTGCTTTCACCCCATATCCTTTGATGCCCTGGCTAATCAAGAACCTATCTATCTCTGCCTTAAATGCACCCAATGACTTGGCCTCCATAGTCGCTCATGGCATCAAATTCAACAGATTTACCACCCTCTGACTAAAGTAATTTCTCTGCATCTCCGTTCTAAATGTATGTCCTGCAATCCTGAAGATGTGCCTCCTTGTCCCAGAATCCCCTACCATGGGAAATAACTTTGCCATATCTAATCTGTTCAGGCCTTTTAACATTCAGAATGTTTCTATGAGATCCCCTTATCATTGTTCTGAACTACAGGGAATACAGCTCAAGAGCTGCCAGACATTCCTCATACAGTAATCTTTCCAATGTCAGTATATATATAATATATATATAGTTATATTCAGTCAGTATATATTCCAATGTCAGTATATATATAGTTAAAATAAGGAGCCCAAACTGCACACAATACTCCAAGTGTGGTCTCACGACTGCCTTATAGAGCCTCAACATCACATCCCTGCTCTTATATTCTATAGCTCTAGAAATGGATACCAACATTGCATTTGTCTTCTTCACCACCCAACCTGGAGGTTAACCTTTAGGGTATTCTTCACAAGGACTCCCAAGTTTTGAGTTCTCTCCCCTTCTAAATAATAGTCTGCCCGTTTATTTCTTCCACCAAAGTGCATGACCATACACTTTCCAACATTGTCTTTCATTTGCCTCTTCTTTGCCCATTCGCCTAAACTATCTAAGTTTCTACAGACAACAACACACACAAAATGCTGGTAGAACACAGCAGGCTAGGCAGCAAGAGGGAGAAGCACTGTCGACGTTTCGGGCCGAGACCCTTCGTCAGGACTAACCGAAAGGAAAGACAGTAAGAGATTTGAAAGTAGTGGGGGGAGGGGGAAATGCGAAATGATAGGAGAAGACCGGAGGGGGTGGGATGAAGCTAAGAGCTGGAAAGGTGATTGGCGAAAGTGATACAGAGTTGGAGAAGGGAAAGGATCATGGGATGAGAGGCCTCAGGAAAAAGAAAGGGGGCGGGAGAAGCACCAGAGGGAGATGGAGAACAGGCAAACAACTAAATATGTCAGGGATGGGGTAAGAAGGGGAGGAGGGGCATTAACGGAAGTTAGAGAAGTCAATGTTCGTGCCATCAGGTTGGAGGCTACCCAGTTGGTATATAAGGTGTTGTTCCTCCAACCTGAGTTTGGATTCATTTTGACAATAGAGGAGGCCATGGATAGACATATCAGAATGGGAATGGGACGTGGAATTAAAATGTGTGGCTACTGGGAGATCCTGCTTTTTCTGGCGGACCGAGCGTAGGTGTTCTGCGAATTGGTCTCCCAGTCTGCGTTGAGTCTCACCAATATATAAAAGGCCACACCAGGAGCACCGGACGCAGTATACCACACCAGCCGACTCACAGGTGAAGTGTCGCCTCACCTGGAAGGACTGTCTGGGGCCCTGAATGGTGGTGAGGGAGGAAGTGTAAGGGCAGGTGTAGCACTTGTTCCGTTTACAAGGATAAGTGCCAGGAGGGAGATCGGTGGGAAGGGATGGGGGGGACGAGTGGATAAGGGAGTCGCGTAGGGAGCGATCCCTGCGAAAAGCAGAAAGAGGGGGGGAGGGAAAAATGTGTTTGGTAGTGGGATCCCGTTGGAGGTGGCAGAAGTTACGGAGAATTATACGTTGGACCTGTAGGCTGGTGGGGTGGTAGGTAAGGACAAGGGGAACCCTATCCCGAGTGGGGTGGCGGGTAGATGGGGTGAGGGCAGATGTGCGGGAAATGGGAGAGATGCGTTTGAGAGCAGAGTTGATGGTGGACGAAGGGAAGCCCCTTTGTTTAAAAAAGGAAGACATCTCCTTCCTCCTGGAAAGAAAAGCCTCATCCTGAGAGCAGATGCGGTGGAGACGGAGGAATTGTGAGAAGGGGATAGCCTTTTTGCAAGAGACAGGGTGGGAAGAGGAATAGTCCAGGTAGCTGTGAGAGTCTGTAGGTTTATAGTAGATATCAGCAGATAGGCCGTCTGCAGAGATGGAGACAGAAAGATCAAGAAAGGGGAGGGAGGTGTCGGAAATGGACTAGGTAAATTTGAGGGCAGGGTGAAAGTTGGAGGCAAAGTTAATGAAGTCAACGAGCTCAGCACGCGTGCAAGAGGCAGCGCCAATGCAGTCGGCGATGTAGCGAAGGAAAAGAGGGGGATGGATACCGGTATAGCCTTGGAAAATGGACTGTTCCACAAAGCCAACAAAAAGGCAGGCATAACTGGGACCCATATGGGTGCCCGTGGCTACACCCTTGGTTTGGAGGAAGTGGGAGGAGCCAAAGGAGAAATTATTGAGAGTAAGAACTAATTCCGCTAGACGGAGGAGAGTGATGGTAGAGGGAATTTGGTTAGGTCTGGAATCCAAAAAAAACCGAAGAGCTTCGAGACCATCTCGGTGGGGGATGGAGGTATATAGGGACTGGACGTCCCTAAGTTTCTGCAGGCTCTGTTTCCTCAACACTACCCGCTCCTCAACCAATCTTTGTATCATTGGCAAATTTAGCCACAAATCCATTAATTCCATAGTCCAAATCATGATGTGCTGTGTCTTGCGATCCTGGGTGGCGCAGCTGCCATGAAGCAAGTGGATAGGATGCATTCTATGTTGCATTGATAAATTTGGTGAGGATCAAAGGGGACAGGCAGTATTTCTTTAGTCTCCTGAGGAAGTAGAGGCACTGGTGAGCTTTCTTGGTGGTGACATCAACATTAGTTTCTTGTAAAAGTCAGGGTCACCTGACTTAAACGCTGCAGTCCTAGACACGAGTAGGGAGGGCAATCTCCTGGTTCAACTATGGTTTCCAGTGTGGGACAGAATCCTCAACACTTGCTGATAAAGTCTGTGATAGCTTTGACGTACTCATCCGGGCTAGCTGTATGCAACATAGCCGAGTCTACCAAAATAAATTAGTCACATTGAAGCTCACCTATTTTCTCAGACCAGCACAATACTACTTTCTGTTTTGCATCCTTGCGTTCCAACTTCTGTTTGTATGCAGGGAGAAAGCACACCCTGGCAGTCTGTGGGTGATGGTGGGGGGAGTGGTGGTAATTCGGTAGGCAGGTATGATGGTGTGTAGCAACAGTGAAGGCTGCTTGGGCCCTGGTGGAACAAAAGAACTTCTGGTAGTTATTTTGGTAACAGACTCAAAGTTGACCTGGTTGAAGTCACTGGGATGACGGAGAGGGCCTCTGTGCATCGTGGTTCAAGGCTGTTGACCACAGAGTACGTTCATTGAGTGCAGGCTTCATGTCTGCCTGGGATGGGATATAGACAGCTGCCATGTTAGCTGAAGTGAACTCCCATGGCATGTAGCACAGGTGACACTTCACTGTTGAATATTCCATGCTGGGTGAGAGGAACATGCCAGGACTGTTACATTCATCCAAAGACCATGAGTTGCTGTTCAGGAGAACATGAGAAACTTTCAGTTTGTATAGCAGTCAGGTGAGGCAGGTGTAAGCGATGCTTCAGTGAGACAAAGCACATAGAAGAACCTCAGCTCTTGAGATGATGGATTTCGTCCCAAGACATAGAAAATTTATTTCCCTTCATAGATGCTACCTGAGCTGCTGAGTTCCTCCAGCATTTTGTGTGTTGATCAAGATCTCCAGCATCTGTAGAATGTCTTGCATTTCAGTTCTCTTTGGTAGGTCAGTCTCACTCTGCTTCATCAACTATATTCTGAATGGCCTGGACATTAGCTGGTAGTATGCCGTTTCATCCTCACCTGCAGCCCAGCCCTCTTCCCACACATCCAATGTAAGTGCCTATGTCTGGTCAGTCCTGGAGTCGAACCACTTGGTCTGGAAGGCAAGGGATTCCTTCTGGGAAAACCTGGAATGGCTTGAGCTCACCACTGTTATCTGATATTCAGTGTTTTTCAGGAGGGCGTGCCTTCGGGGTAAAGTGCACTGAACTAACAATGCAAATATGTTTTTTTTATGTTGGGCTGTGGAGGGGTGGAACAAAAGCAAAAAGGAAACCCATAACAGCACCCAATCTGTTTATAGTTAGACATAGTGACATTAGTGGAACCCTGAATCATTTGGAGGAATGATGCACCGGGGGGAACAGGAAAGCAATGGAAAAATGGCGACATGTACACCCTATAAATCAGTTGGGTAATCGCACTGTATTTATGAATTAATTCCATTTCCTACTGATATAGAGTTAGTTAATTTTTTCGATGCAGTAACATACCATAGTTGACTTTAGCAATCTTAGGCTTGTGGTTAAAAGTGGTGGGAAGTAGGATGAGGAAGACAAAAAATCTAATGCCAAAAAAAATGGGTGCAATTGAATGTTGCATAAAGACAAAGTTGGGCTGGTCAATGATGGCTTTATGGTTGAAGAGACCACCTCAAAGTCTGAGGCCATTTGCAGCCCACAGAATAATCATTATGTTTTGAGAAAAGCCAACATCCACAGGCCTTGGGTGGAAGGAAGAAAGAAATGATAAATCGGGAATGTTTTACAGAGGTAATACGTTTAGTTTCACTCACACTGACAATTCTTTATCTGTCCTGAGGCCCCAACCTTTTCTCTCAGTCAGGATGACTTCTACATCAGCATACTGCCGTCTCTGAAACCTCCGGTTTGTACAGTACTCTCCGTGCAAGCACCTTGACGAACTGAGGACACAAGAACAAAAACATCTGATATCATTGCAAAATAACTTATCCACAGATACGCAAATTCAGCACTGCATTGAGCAGTTTGCTTCTCACTCCCCGTTAGACAAGTCCTTTGAAACTTCCATTACTTGCGTGTCACTACCTTAAATTTCTATAATGTTTTGACATAGATCACTTTGTCATTCTAAAAATGTCATGCTGTTTGGCCTGTAAATCTTCATTGGTATCTTGGGTTTAACGTTAATTTCAAAAGATAGCATTTTCCTCTCTGACACAATAACAATCATAACTTACTTTTAGTGGGCCCTTCTGCATCTAATGAAACCCTTGATTCACTATGACCTCAACTGGAAAGCCAATCTTCTCCAAAATTATAGGTCAGAATTATGCAAAGGTTCAGTCTTTGAAAAAACTAATCAACTAATCCAAAAACGACTGGAGGAACTCACTTCTTCAGTTTTTCTCCTTAAGTTTTGTTACCTCCTTTACACTGGCATTTAACTGTTATACAAACTGTGTGTAACTCAGCTTTATGAACACTAGGTACATTCAAGACTCTGGCTCTGCTGTCTTGGGTGGCTTCTCCAGTACTTCATTTGCAAGAAAGATGGGCAAGAACAGACAATACTTTTCTCATTAAAGCCTTCACAGAATCCTTCTTAGCTTATATCTTATATATGGTCTGTTATTATTAACTTTCTTCTTGCTTTTAAGTTTTCAATCTCAACATTCACATCTGATCATAGTTCATTTTTCAAAACTTTAAAATTGTGTGGCTCATTACATTCTTTTTCTAATTCTTTAACAGCTTTCAAGATCCAATAACCTGAATTACCTAATCACTAAGTATACTTAACTCATTTCTGAATGTCATACACGTCCAACACAAAGGGACTTGAATCATTATTAGGATTCTGAAGTAAACACAGAAACATGTAGGAAGATGGATGCTTTAGAGCATTTGATTATTCCCTGCATCTGGAGACAGGAGCCAACTACCAGTGCTTACAATAAATTAACTTTTTTCACAGTGACTATCTAAACAAAGGTCTCAGAATCTGTACAGACCTGGGCAAAAGAGTCAATTCTGGGCCAAAGTAGTTCCTAATCAAGAGAAAAACATTTACCATTCTATCATGAGTAATCGATTGAGGCAATCTTCACCACATGCCAGCTCTCCTCTTTCTCGATCCTCCCTTGACAGCACGCATTCACATTGCATACGCTTAATATCTCGGTGAGACTTGCTTTTCTTCCTATGAAAGAAATCAGCTTACTTAAAGATTGGGAAAGGCAATAACAAACCTGGCTAGGCAATACAAATATCTCTTAACTTTGACATTAGGACCCAAAGATAAAGGAAATAACAAAAATCATTGTGAGCAAGAACTCTCCAAACTCATTTCACATTGTTCTAGACTCCCCTTTGATTTTAAGGACCATGATTACACTAGATCCTTAATCTCCTAATTCAAATGATAACTCAATGTTCCTTTCAGACTTCTCTGCAGAAGTCTGAAGATAACAAAACAACAATAGCAGCAAGTATGATGTAAATTTACCTTTGCATGGCCTCAAACATTAATGAATAGTCTCAGGTTCTTTCAAAGACGTTATAGTGCCAACAGTGGTGAAAAATGGCTGGCCTTGATGGAAGATAGGGCAAGCCAAAAATTGCAAAAACAGAAATGATTGTAAATATTAGAATCAATTAGCATCCATGATTAGAAAACAGGTTATCGATCCTTGCCTTTGTGTCTTCAGTTAATTGTTCCAAATTATTTCCAGCATTATCTGTTTTTATTCCGAGGCTACAGGTCCCTTCTTTAATAGCAACAGTTGCTCAATCTCCACAAGCCTCGCCACTGGTAAAAACATTTTGAATATGCTCCAACCATTTATTCTACTGCTTTCCACAATATCTTCCAGATTTTGCTTTATTTCCACTGACCATTCCTGTATTTAACTTTTTCTCATCCCTCTTTCACATTACTAAAACTTCCTGACTACACACATAAAATGCTCTGGATTCCAGCATCTGCAGAACATTTGATGTTAGTAAACATCCTGTTTAGTTTGCAGAGATCATGTTCAGAATTCTAATAGCCAATCTCAACAAGACTCTAAAACTCCTTTCTTGTAACTTGCTTCTCTTCTAGCATCTCTCACTCTTCTTACCCCAATTCACCACACATCAGCCAGTCTCTCATTTTCACACATCTCCCTATTGATGTATGTACTTGCTCTGTATGCCCTTGTCTGTATCTTTCTTATTCAAGCTCCACTCTTGTATTTACGGTCTTTTCTTAATTAGCTCATTGGAAACTCTTCATGGCAATAAAAGACAGACCCTGTGGACAAAATCTAATAGATCTGGCAATTTTTTTTTTACACTATTGTAACTTAGGACCTTACTCAGAAAACCTAAAATTGAAGTTTTGAAGTTGTTGAAAGGCTGATGTACTGTCAAAACTTTTGACTCTTAAGGGCCATGGTGAAATCAAGCCAAGCCAAATCATAATTTCATCCTCTCTAAAATGACTGAGTTAGGAAACCCAAGGATAAGCAACTTAAGTCAAGCTGAAATAAGGAAAGTGAACTGCTGTTCTAAACTACACAATGGAAAACTAACACAAGATATATTCATTGTCAGCCTGGCTGAATGGTAGCATTCAACACTCTTTCTCATGGCTGCAGGTTTATTCTCCAGTCCCAAAAACTAAGCACACCCAATCTAGACTAACAGTACATGTAGTGTAGAGGAATGCTGAATTTCTCTTAATATCCTCAAATTCCTTCATCATTTAAACTAGCTTAAACTTCTAAACTCAAGAAAATGCAAACATCTGTAATTCATCCCCTTTTTATTTCCTGGTACCATTTTGGTAAATCTCTGCTGCACTGCCTCCTGAAGACTAGTGTCCTGACTACATTGAAAACAACAGAATCTGCAGGTTGTGTAGACTAAAACCAGGAAAAAGACCAAAATGATCAAGTTTTTGTTTGTTTTTGAGAAGTGCAATTTTATCACTATATTGGTGATGAAAGTTATACAGTTTTATTTTCCATCAGCTGATAATGCCAGGCTCACCCGATCTGATCTAAATATGACTCCAAAACCCTGCAATGCTATTGACTTTTAACAGCCACTTCTGTAAAGAAGCCATTAGGAATGTACCAAAAAAAATGCAGGTATTGCCTGTGGCATCCACACTGCATTAATGAATAAAAAATTCTCATGTCTCTTTAATTCTTTTGCCAATAATCCTAAATCTATTTCTTCTAATTAGCACATTTCCTTTCAAACTCCTTTCACGATTACAACTGGTTTTTATTAACTGTTTTGTTAAAGCTCCTCTGCTTTCAAGTAAACAATTCCAGTTTTTCTAGTTCTTCCTTAAAAATGAAATCTCTCGGGCCTGGCATTATTCTGGCAGATCTCCTTTGGACCTTCTGTCCTTCTAAAAATTGGTTCAAAGTCTAGCATTGATTTAAGGTTTGGCAAATCCTCCATTTAAACTTTGGGTTAAAGTTTAGTTAAATAATTAATAACAATAATGCTCAAAAATTACCTTTCTGTCAGGTACAAGTTTTCTTCAATTAACTCAAAGTAAGGTGGCATCATTCCTAATTTTGATTGCTCCTTCCACCACTGAGAGTTTTTGAATTCCTCCATTTTACACACAACACTGACCCATTCTTTGGATGGCACTGTGACCAATGGATCAGGCTCAACACGGACTTGCTCGCAATACCGTGTGTCAGCATCACTTTCCAAATCAGTGTCCGCCTCCTCCACCTGTGGCTTCTGGGAGTATCCTTGTTCATCGTCCAACTTCTTTTCTAACTCTCTGACCCTTGACTCTTTACCTCCTGTAGAGTCACTGGCCTTGAGTACCAAGGTGGTCCCTTTAGTAGAGTTGCTGGTTATTTCGTGAGCCTGCAGAGAGCTCACACCTTTGGGAACAGATCGCGGGTCACGGTTGACTGTTTCCCAGTTGTCATAGCTTGCAAAGTCATCGGTCATTGAATCGGGTTGTACCTGTCCTTGAACATCTGAGCCAGAAATATCTTGACACAATTGGTAGTTATTGCACATGATTGATTTAGCTTTTAGCTTGGGATCCCAACTGGCTCTCTTATCTTGCCAGTGATCACTTGTTTTACCTAACTCTGCTTCCTCTGTTTGATAGCAATACTTCCTGTATAATCCATAGCTGCTATCTGGTTGCTGACAACTGCTACTAGGTTTTTCTGGCTGAGAGAAATCCCAGTCAAGGCTTTCCAAATATTCTGGGCTATGAAAAGATCCTTGATCTTGGGCCTGCTGCTGAGGCCAAGAGACAGCCTGTCTGCTATCTGGCTTTTCTCCAAAACTTTTATCTTCCCCATGAAGTGCACGAGCGCTGTTTTGTTCTGCTGTTAGACTGTCCAAGTGACTACTAGGTGAGTGCTGGTACCTTTCTGCCATTCCTTCTGAACCTGGGGATTCCACTGAGCCAGATTTCTCATTTGACAGAGGGAGCTGATTTTGGTCAATCGAAAACCTCTCAGGCTGACTGGTGCTATCCACCTTGTCGGTCAACAACTGCTGCTTGTAGCTCTTGTGACTCTCACTAATAGGCGAAAGCTGACTTGAAGAAGCTTGTGGTTGGTCCTCTGATACTTCTTGGAATAAAGAGAGGGTACCCTGAACTGTGTCGGCATCCTCAACAGGATCACCAACCATCTCCCGGGGGATATTTCCAAGTTCAACACCATTTGGTTGATGCACCACACTGGGTTTCTCATCTGTTTCTCGCTTGCTGACTTCAACAGCTGAATGCTTCTTTTCTTGCTGACTTATTCTAGAAGATGATATGGAAGATGAAGGAGATGACATTGGACTCTTCTCCTCCAAAGTCAGGGTAGAATTCTTTGGCACTATCACTACAGACTGCAAGCGGTTCTTTGGGACACTACCATCATCAGAATCTGAGCTGGTTTCACTTTCTTCACTCTCTTGTTCACTGCTGCTCTTAGCATCCTCTGAACAATCTCCATTTTCAGAGCTCACGCTGTTGTATTCGACCTTCATACAACTACTGTCACAGTCAGACTTAGTTCTATAACTCAGTGAATTGTGTGCCATTTCATTTGTGCTTGTCAGGTTGGCAGGGCTCAGATGCAGTGGACCTTCCGTGACGACCTCCATTGTTAACTCTTCATCAGTTCCTTCATCTTCGGAAATTTCCATTCTATGCTCTGGCTCCACTTTAACAGAACTATCGGGTCTAGCAATGAAAGAGGTTTCTTCATTATTTGAAGATGGTGGTTCAGTCTTCACTGCTCCAGACTCCTTAGCTTCTGAATTAATGTGACTTGGCAAATCCACGTACAACCTAACTTTATCAACTAAATCCCAATTTTGGTTGCTAGGTGTTGCATTCTGTTTAATGCTATAACTGCTAAAGCTATTTGCATTGTGAAACAGTTTATCATTCTTCAGTTCAGACCCATTTCCTTCATTGGCATGTTGTTCCTTCTGACTATCTACAGCCCTATTTTCTGTTGACTCTTTGCCTGTGAGCTTTACATCTCTCATGCAGCTTTCAGAGTCTGCTGAAATGGTCTCTATTTCATCCAAATTTGAGCGAGACACAGTTGTAAACTCATCCATTTTGGGATAGGCCAAAATGTGTTCTCTCATGGTGTAGTGTGAAGTGTTGAATTCCTCCACTTTTTGGTAGGCCAAGTACTTGACCTCATCTGGGCTGGGATAAGGAGAAGCTTGCATGGTATTCACTATGAAATGAGTTGGGGACTGCAAGTCATTTGGTAAGTCATGAGATGAAACCATCAAATTAGACTCACACTGAGATGAAGCTCTATGTTCTTCATCCGATTCCGAACAAGATGAAACTTTTGCCAAAAGTCCATCTAACTTAGAACTATGTGATGAGCCAGCTATTTCAGAGGGCCCGGAGAGACAACATGTCCTTGATAAATCTGATGTGAGATACGGTGAGGTGCTTACACAACTGTCTGATTGGTGATCAAGGGAGGAATAAATATCATCTGATCTAAAAACATTTTGTTTTGTCCCTGAATTGTGTAGTTCGGGAACCTCTCTCATTTCATCTTCTGACTCAGAAGATGAAATCCTTCTCAATTCTCTGTCAGGTGACAAAACTGGCAAAGTCCTTATCTTTTGGAATCTGGAACTCGAAACATTTATTCTTGACTTGCGGTCCAATCTACTGTTTTCCCAAAGGTCTACTTCTGTTTCTGGTTCAGAAGAGTACACTTTAGTTAAGCAAGCATATGAATTAGAGTGAGATGGGGTTACTATTGAGTGCTTATCTGACCCACTGTTAGTCTGCGAATCCAGTTCTACTCCTGCAGGATCCATTTTAACTATTTCTACACCACAAAATGTTTTCGCTTTAGTACGAGATCGTGTCAATATTACATTCTTGTCTGATGTACTGTTAGTCCATGAATCCAATTCTGGTTCAGAGGAGTCCATTCTAACAGCCTTTGTTTGATGACAATTAGTTGATTTGGAGTTCTGTGGAGATATCTGTGAATTAATATCTGGTTTGGGATTTCTCCTAGAATCAGGTTCTAACTCTGTGGAATCATCCTGAGCTCCTTCTATTTCACAATAAACAAGTGTCTTAGAATGAGTCTTTGATTTACTGTCCAGCTTAGAGTTTTTTCTCAAGTCAATTTCTGGTCCTGGGGAGTTCTTCTTTAATAAAACTTCATGGCAAGAGAATACAGATTTGGAATGAGATGAAACCATCCTCAAATGACTATCAGATTTGGAGATTTTCCCGTAGTCTAATTCCAGATCAGATACATTAGTTCTGGCTGCCTCAGGTTTATGACAGGAAGTTGATGACTTTGAATGACATATTTTTGAATGACAGTCAGATTTGGACAATTTTCTAGAATCTAGTCCTACTTCGGAAGAATTAGTTTTAGAACTTTCTGATTCAAAACAAGCTGCTGGTATCCTGGATACTTTATCTGCTTTAGCATGAGATTTAGTCCTTTTAGTTTCTCTTTCTGATTCAGAGCAGGATGAAGTTGCTCTCAGATCTCTATCTGACCGTGACTGGTATTTTCTTGAATCTCTATAGGATTTAGAATGCAATGAAGTCCTTCTTACGTCATTTGACCTAGGATGATACCTTCTAGAATCTTCTTCAGAATCAGAACAAGAGGAAGCATCTCTTAAATCAGCACACAATTTGCTACGGGAAGATTTGCTCCTTTCTGAGTAAGGAGAACCTCTACGATATCTGTCTTTATCAGAATAATAAGAGCTCCTTGACCAGTCTGACTTTGAGTATGAAGAAGGTGCCCTTGAATCTCTATCAGAGCGAGATCGAGATGAACTGAGTCTTTCCTCTCTTCCATACTTTGAGTGAGATGAAGTCTTCCTCGTATCGCGATCAGATTTTGAACGGCCACTGCTCCTTCTATCTCGTTCAGATTTGGAATGGGAAGAAATCTTTTCCACCTCATCAGTTCTGGAAGTTGCTGGATATTTCTTAACTTCCCGACTCGATTCAGCATTTTTGGTGTCATGCGACTTCAAACTAGGAGATTTCCTTACTAAGTCCATCTCAGACTCTGAATCAGCAGATAGTGCTTGCACAAATTCTTCTGTCCGAGCAAGTTTCCTAAGCTCATCATTTTCAGAAGACACAGAGACATTCTTGAATTCTTCTATGTTATCATCTTTCCCAACATGGGATGTACCAAGATTCAGATTTGTTGGTTTAGTTTCAACAGTCACTTTTATCACAGTTTCAGTTCCTCCTGCAGAAAGTTTCTTGATGGCAGCATCCACAGGTTCCTCCACTGATGAACTACACTGCTCCCTGTCTGACAAACTCTGAGGTTTGGCTGCATCATTCAGTTGCTTCTTCTTGAAATGCACTTTGCTCCACTCGACCTTTGATTTTGGTGGTGATGACTTTGCTGCCTCTGGAGCATCAGCTGTTTCCGAATTACTTTTATTCTCCTGGTTCCCTTTCACAGAAATCAATGGCAATGCTGTTGGCAGAGTTTTGACCTCATCTAGCTCAGACCCAATGGCACTTTGTAACTTATTCCGTAAGGTCTTTGTTACATTGAAGGTAAAAGACACCTTCTGACGTCCTTGGTCCTCAAGATTGACCTTTGCCTTGGTGCCCTTTGGTAGAAAGCGACTGCAGCCTTTCGATGCTTGACCCTTGGGAAAATTCAACACTGCTTTGACCTGCAACGGTATTGGGGATACTTCAGGTACAGTTCTGTAATGTCATATACATTTCATTACAAATAAAATCTCAAAATGGCAATCATAGCAACAATTCCTTAATTCAGAAACAATCTAGAAATTGAAGTTAGGTCACAAAAGTCCTCAAGTATGTTCTGCTATAACCTTCATGAATCTTAAAATCTTTGATTTTTATAAGTCTATCAATATAAAACTTGAAAATAACAACTGATCAAAGAAATGTCATCTATGGAAGAATGGCTCAAATTCCTATCACCATCTGCATGACGAAGCATTACCTCAATTCATCCCGAAAACATTTGGATCTAATCTATCGGCTATGCCACTCATCATAAGCTCCCAAATCAGTTACTCTCTGACTACACTACAAGTTTTCTGTAAATGCCCTGAAAACTTTGGAATGCTTGTGTATCACTCCCTCATAATTTAATTCCTGGGAGTCTAGGTTTCATTTGGTTTCACCTGAATGAACTTACAATAGAATACAGAGGTCTGAATATGACTATGAGTGGAAATAAGGGAAGGAGAGAAAGGAGGTGATTCACTGGTGACCTTTAAAAAAAACATGGCTGAACAAATAAGTACCAGCAACAGATACCAGAGTATCATAACCTATCCTATCCATACTAAAGAATATCCATTATTTAAAATAAACAGCAGAAAACACTCATTTGATAAATAAGATTATAACAAATGTGCCAGTGCAGAAGATATGCTGCGGCATATGGAATCCAGAGGTTGATGACGACAACTATATCTGCACTTGGTTTCTGTGGCTTGAAGAAATTTTGCTCAGTTTCACGAGGAAAGTTTTAAAAAGGGGAAAAAAAAGGTGTGGTGGCAATACAAATATTGATATGAGTGTGACAGTAAAGGGATATGGAGGAGAAAAATAAGAGTGCAACAATAAATTCAAAATGGAAGCATTCGAGAATACATGACACTTTGGAAACAGATGGAAAATAAATGGTGCCAGGATAGCAATGCTAATAGATGATGAAGTAATAGTGAGAAAGGGCCTTGGTTTAGAAGACCAAAGCAGAAAATTGGTTTGGATGGAGTTAAAAATAACAGCAAGAGAAACAAGTTATTAGTGGGAACAGTCTAAAAGCCATCAAACAGGATAAAATATTAATCAAATAATAATGGGAGGGAATAAAAAGGTTCTTTAATTGGAGTCCTAGAACACAACAGCATGAAAACAGTCCTTTCTGCCCATCAAATCTTTGCTAAACCATTAATCTGCCTAATCCCATTGATCTGCATCTGGACCATTATCCTCCATACCCCTCCTATCCATGTACCTTACCCCACACAAAGCCATTTTGACTATCCCTAATCAGGTCCTTTCTATCCAAATACTTCTATATCTGGTCCCTTGGAATACCTTCCAGTAACTTTCCCACTACTGATGTCAGGTTCATTGGCCAAGAATTTCATGCCTTATTCTTAGAGCTTTTCTTAAACAAGGGAACAACTTTAGCTATCCTCCAATCCTCGCGGCTAAGGATGTTTTAAGTATCTCTGCTAGGGCTCCTGCAATTTCTACATTAACAACCCCTCACAGGGTTCGAGGGAAGACTTTGTCAGGCCCTGGGGATTTATCCGCTCTAATTTGCCTCAAGACAGCAAACTCATCCTTCTCTGTAATCTATACAGGGTCCATAACCTTGCTGCTGCAATGCCTCACATTTATAGACTCTGTGTCCATTTACTGAGTAAATACATAAGCAAAAAATCCATTTTAGGTCTCTCGCATCTCTTGGCTCCATGCATAGATTACCACTCTGATCTTCTGGAGAACCAATTTTGAATCTTGCTATCCTTTTGCTCTAAAAGAAATGTGTAGAAACCCTCAGGATTATCCCTCAATTTGTCTACTGGACCACTTTCATGTCTTCTTTTAGCTTTGCTGATTTACTTGCGTGCTCTTGCATTTCTTATGCTCCTTAGGAACCAGATTAGTTTCTAACTGCCTATACCTGCTATGAACCTCTTTCTTTTTCTTAACCAGTGCTTCAATATCTCTCAGAAACCAAGGATCCCCAAACCTGTTATCATTGCTTTTATTCCGACAGGAACATACAAATTCTGTACTCTCAAATTTTCACTTTTAAAGGCCTCCCACTCACCAACTACACCTTTGTCAGAAAATAACCTGTCCCAATCCACACTTACCAGATCATTTCTGATAACATCAAAATTGGCCTTTCTCCAATTTAGAATCTCAATCTGAGGACCAAAACTATTCTTTTCCATAATTATCTTGAAACTAATGGCATTACGATCACTAGATGCAATGTGTTCCCCTATAAAAATTTCTCTCACCTGCCCTGTCTCATTTCCTAATCTAGTGTCACTCTCTCTCTATTGTTGGACTTTAATGTACTGATCAAGAAAGTTTTCCTGAACACATTTGACAAACTCTTTCTCATCTAGCCCTTTTATAGTATGGGAATCCCAGTTACTATGTGAAAAGTTAAAATCACCCACTATCACAACCTTATGTTTCTTGCAGTCTACTATTTCTATACAAATTTGCTCCTCTAAATGCTGTGGACTATTGGGTAGTCTATAATCCATTAATCTGGTTATACCTTTCTTATTTCTCAGTTCTACCCAAAAGCCCTCAGTAGACAAGACCTCCGGAGTCCTGAATGAGCACTACCCTGAAATTTTCCAGACGAGTAATGGCACCCCTCCCTCTTTAATCATTCTTGCTCTATCATGTATAAAACAATGGAATCCAGAATATGAGCTGCAAGTCCTGCCCCTCTGCCACCAAGTCTCACTAATGGCCTCAATGTCATAATTCCATGTACTGATCCATGCTCTAAGCTCATGTGCCCTTTCTACAATACTGCTTTCATTGAAATAAACACAGCTCAGAACATTAGTCTCAACCCAGCATATTCAACCTTTTGATTCCTGAGTTTGTATGTAAGCTTAAGAATATCTTTCCCTACAACCACTCTACTATCTGTCCTGGTGCTCTGGTTTCCATCTCTTTGAAACTCTAGTTTAAACTGCAACACCCCCCCCCCCCCCCGCCATGTAGCACTAGGAAACCCTTTTGCTAGGCTATTAGTCTCTCCCTACCCCAGTTCAGCTGCAAACTGTCCCTTCTGTACAGGTCCCACCTTCCCTAGATGAGAGACCAATAATCCGAATATGTGATGTTCTCCTTCCTGTATCAACTCCTTAGCAAAGTGTTAAACTGTATGGTCTTCCTACTTCTGGCGTCACCAGCACATGGGACAAGTAGCAATTCTGAGGTCATAACCTTGGAGGTCCTGTCCTTTAGTTTAGCACCTAACTCCCTGAACTCACTTTGCAAGATCGTCAGCCATCTAACCCTTGTCATGGTAGTTTTCACCTTAAGACCAAAAGACACAAGAAAAGTATTAGGCCATTCAGCCCACTGAGTCTACTCTGCCATTCAATCATGGCTCATTTATTTTCCCCCTCAGCCTCATTCTCTGGACTTTTCCCCTGCAACCTTTGATGCCCTGACTAACCAAGAAATCATTAGCATCTGTTTTAAATAAACAATGACTTGGCCTCCACAGCTGCCTATGGCAAAGAATTCCACAGATTACCTTCTGGCTAAATAAATTCCTCTTCATCTCTGTTCTAAAATGACTTCAGGTCCTAGATTCTCCCACTGTTGGAAGCATCCACTCAACTAGGACCTTCAATATTCTATAGGATTTAACAAAACCCTACTTACTCTTCTAAACTCCAGTGAGTACAGGCCCAGAGAATAAAATGCTGCTCACATTGATCCTTTCACTCCCAGGATCATTCTCATAAACCTCCTCTGGACCCTCTCCAATGCCAGCATTGGGATCTAAATAGGCTCAAAATACTCCAAGTGTGTTCTGACCAATGCCGTATAAAATCCTAGCATTATATTCTTGCTTTTATATTTTAATCCTCTTGAAACGAATGATAACATTGCATTTGCCTTCCTTACTACCGATTCAACCTAGAAAATAACCGTTACAGAATCCTGCACTGACTTACACCTCTGATTTCTGAATTCACTCCATTTAGAAAATAGTGTACGCCTTTATTCCTTTGAACAAAGTGTATATTCATGCACTTCCGTATATTGCATTCCATCTGTATGGCCACTTCTTTGCCCATTCTTCTAATTCTCCACATCCTTCTTCACCTGCCCTGCTTCCTCAACACTACCTTTACCTGTCCTTTACCTATTTTTGTAATATCTGCAAACCTGGCCATAAAGCCATCAGTTCCACCATCTAGATCACTGACCTATATGTGAAAAGAAGCGGTCCCTAAACTGACTTTTGTGGAACCTCACTAATCACCGCCAGCCAACCAAAAAAAAAGGCTTCTTTATTCCCACTAATTTCTCTCCTGCCAGTCAAACAATCTTCTGTCCTTGCTAGTATCTTTTCTGTAATACTATGGGCTCTTATCTTGCTCAGCAGCACCTTGCCAAAGGCCTTCTGAAAATCCAAGTAAACAACATTCACTTACTCTTCTTTGTTTAACCTGCCTGTTACTTCCTCAAAGAATTCTAACAGATTGGCCAGGTAAAATTCTCGATACTGACTTCAGCTGATTTTATTATGTGCCTCCAAGTACCCTGAAACCTCATCATAAATAATGGACTCTAACATCTTCCCACCACTGAAGTCAGGCCAACTGGCCTATAATTTCCTGCCTTTTGCCTCCATCCTCCTTAAAGAGTTGATCGATATTTGCAATTTTCCAGTCTTCAGGAACCATCCCCAAACCTAGTGATTCTTCAAAGATTACTACTAATGCCCCATAATTTCTGTTGTCACCTCTTGCAGAAAGCTGGGCTGAATCCATCTGGTCCATGTGACTTACCTACCTTCAAACCATTTAGCTTCCCAAGCACCTTTTCCTATGTTCACTTCTGCCCACTGATAAATCTTGCATTTCTGGCGTGCTGCTGGTGTCTTCCACAGTGAGGACTGATACAAAGCACTTCATCTACATCTTCATGTGGAATAGATAATTAAAATCTATTTGTATTCAATTTTTGGGATTAGAGTTTTGCTGGCAAGACCAACATTTGTTGTCATCCTTAATCACACCTAAGATGTAGTGGTAATTAGTGCAATAGCCAGTCTGGTGACAGTACTCTCACAACTTTGATGGGTGAGGAGTTCAGGAAGATTGGTACAAAGATGGCGAAGGGACAATGATGCACTTCCAAATCAGGATAACATATCCTTTGGAGAGGAATCCAGAAGTAGTGGTGTTTCCATCCACCCTCTGCCCTTGTCCTCCTTAGAGGTGACGTTTTCTGATTTTGGAGGTGCTACCAGAATAATTAAATAAGCAGTTCATTTTATAGATGGAAATTGAGTTAAGTACAACCTGTATATATGGTCAATTGCTTCGAGAGATAGCAGGGTGGATTTGCCAAATGCTGTGGGGTTGTAGACATCGTATGCCATGCAAGTTTGTGGCCTCACTGCCAACTCACAATCTGCCTGGGTTACAAAGAGTTCAGAGGTTGAACCCTGCTGTAAACTCTAGTCTGACTGGGAGTTAATTCGTCAGTTTGGATTTATTCTGTTTTTTTGTGAAAAGGACAATACTTATGCAATTCTTCCACAGTGTCAGGAAGATGCCGCTGTGGTAAACGCACTTAACAGCTTGGATAGAAATACTGCTAGTTCTGTAGAAAAAAAATTAATATTATAGCTGCAAAGTTGTCTGGTCAAACAGCTTTGCTGTATCTAGTGTCATTAATGCTTTCTTAATATCATGTAAAGGCAATTAATAATGGGGATCTCCGAAGGAGACTGAGATGGGTCGTCTATTCTGCATATTTGGCTAGTCTTGGCAGTGGATGCTTTAGTTTTATCTTTAAGACATAAATTCAGAACCCTGCCAATGCTGAGAATTATGATATTCTCAGACTCCTCCTGCTGTTAACAGTTTACTGAGCTAACAGTTTTAATAAGCTCTGTTCAACTACAGGTGTCCCCCGCTTTACGAATGTTCACTTTACGCTGCTTCGCTTTTACCTGTTTTCGCATTACAAAGGGGATTTTTGCTTTTACGGAAATTATCCCCCCATATAAATTAATGGTTATTCGCTTTATGCCATTTCGACTTAAGAAAGGTTTCATAGGAATGCTCTACCTTTGTAAGGGGGGGGGGGGGGAACACCTGTATTCAGCTCTCATCTACTCTTTCTGTTGTAGGATTGGTTAGCTTTATCTGTTACATGCTGTTTAGCTCGACATAACTTCCCAAACTGGGTCCTCTTTTCTACTCCCTGAAGTATGGGTTCCCCTCTGTAATTATTGACAGAATCCATGACTGTACCTTATCCATTTCCCATCAGTGCTCTCACCACCTTTCTTCCTAGACAAAACACGGATAAAGCTCCCCTCCTGTTTATACCTACCAGACTGGGCAGCTGATCATATCCCCGTAATTTCCACCTCCTTCAATCAGATTCTACCAACAAAAATATCTTTCCTTTCTAGTATTCCAAAGGTACGGTTCACCATTCCATCAGGGCTGTTTTATTATCCCTCTCATCCCATTCTCCTGCCTTCTCCCTATAACCTTTGATGCCCTTACTAATCAAGAACATATCAACTTCTGTTTTAAATATACACCATGACTCAGTCTCCACAGCTGTCTGTGGCAATGATTTTCATAGATTCACCACTCTCTGGCTAAAGAAATTCCTCTTCACTTCTGTTTGAAAGGGATGCCCTGGTATTCTGTGGCCCTGCCCTCTGGTCCTCACTATAGGAAACATCTTCTCTATGTCCACTCTATCTAGGCCTTTCAATTTTTGATGGGTTTCAGTGAGATCCACCAACAACCACCCCCCTCCATCCACCAATACTTCTAAGCTCCAGTGACTATAGATCCCAAGCTATCAAATGCTCCTCATATGTCAACCCTTTCATTCCTGGAAGCATTCTTGTGTATCTTCTCTGGACCCTCTCCAATTCCAGCACATCCTTTTTTAGGCTAGGGGCCCAAAACCGCTCACAGTACTCCAAGTGCAGTCTGACCAATGCCTTATAAAGCCTTACTTGCTTCTGCATTGGACAAATTAAATGGAGATTGGGTGTCTATTTTTGAAGCACCTGTAACTTCCTTTTGCTCTCCACTTTAATTCTCTATCTCACTTCTACTCCTATTCCACCGTCTGTGGTATCATATACTGCTGTAACTAGGCCCTGCACAAGCTTCAGAAACAACACCTCATTTCTTATCTGCGTAACTGAACACTGATTAATACAAATTCAATTAACGCTTCCTCTGGGCATCCAAGAGGGCGAAACTCAGGAATTAGTGAAGGGAAATTCAGAAATGGCAGAGATTTTGAACAAACAATACATAACTGGTTCATTGCAGCAGACATTAAAAGTATCCAAATAATAACAGAACATCAAAGACAAAAGGAACTTAAAAATAGTAGGCAACTAAAAGCTAACGAATTCTCCGGATTGAAACAGACCAATTCCCTCACAAGAATTCAGTTACAATTAATTGAACATTTAAATCCTTACTGCATTCTCGTCTTCTCTGTTGCCGGTGATGAAGCAAGCCATGAAAGAAAAGAATAAAAGCACAAGATTAGAAACTCATTCTAATATAGAGGGACAAGTTCATTAAGTTACACAGACTACTTTTCACATTCACCTGAAAATGTGCACTTTCCCAACTATGTATCAAAAAGAAAATTACCTCCTGGCAGAACAGAGGATACAGTACTGAAATAGTATTTTGGTAAATACCTGTATGCTTCTCTACTATTCCTGCCTGCCCTGGTTGGAGAAATATTTGACTCCAGACAACAACTATGTCTTTTCTGAATTGACTTGCTGAGTGGCTGAGCAAGTTACTCAGTATTCAGTACAAGGAATACGCATCACTACATGAACAGGACATCTAAGGCAATAAATGCTAAACTTTGCTATATATATATATATATAATAAACTGGCTGTTTTTTGTATAAGCTCATATGGCAACATTGGAATACACTGAAGGACCAGTGATTGCAGATCCCAACCTTACCAATCATTAACATGGATCTAATTTTTACCCAGGCATGACAAGATAACAGTTGGAAACAAGAACCTTTGTTTCCCCCTTCATGGTTTCTTATTTCGTTTTACCAACATATGTCACTGAAATGATGGTTCAATTATTCAAGTTGCAGTAAATTGCTAAAAGAGCACAAGACTGGGGTCTCTTACATGCCTCAGCTATAATCCGGGGTTTTTGCCGGAAACGTCATGCTCTATGTGGAAATTCAGATACAAATGAGAAATCTCACCAAAGAAGGCATCAAGGCAGAGACTGAGTTCCACTTTTCACTTGCCACTTAAATCTTGGAAGTTCCAATCGCACTCCAGACACCCAAGCACTTAAACTCAGTCTTCACAAAGCAGTATAGACGGTGCCATGCTCTTGTTAATATCACTTTTCAGGTCACAACAATCTGATATCTTTCTCTCACCTCCCTTCCAAAGATTGTGAACCTACAACATACATGCCCAAGGTAGCATGCACAAAATTTGTCTTGGCACATGGCATGCAGAGCTGCCCCTCCATTCTTTAAATTCCACCCTTACAGAACAAATACGTAATGATTATCTTTTCTTACAATCTGAGAGCCATACTTTCACAGAAATGGCTCATGTGGGCTTGGTGCCAGCTTGAAAACCTGACAGCATATGACACATTTTGAAATCCCTGCAGATCAGAGCTGTACAGTGCCTGTAAAAAGCATTCACCCTCCTTGGAAGTCTTCACGTTTTATTGTTTTACAGCATTGAATCACAGTGGGTTTAATTTGGCTTTTTTGACACTGATCAACAGTCTCTTTTGTGTCAAAGTGAAAACAGATCTCTACAATGTGATCTAATTACAAATATTGTATAAGTAATTCAACCCCCTTTAATATGACACATTAAATTCACAGGTGCAGCCAATTTGTTTTAGAAGTCACATAATTAGTTAAGTGGAGATCTGTGTTTTGGAGACTTGTGTGCAGTCAGGCTTGTTTCAATTGGTTGTAATAAAATTACACCTGTACCTGGAAGAACCAACTGCTGGTCAGTCCATATCCTGGCAAAAACTACACCATGAAGACAAAAGAACACTCCAAACAGCTTCACAAAAAGGTTATTGAAAAGCACAAGTTAGTAGATGGATACAAGAAAGTCTCCAAGTCACTGAATAGCCCTTGGAATACAGTTAAGTCAATCAAGAAATGGAAAGAATATAGCACAGCTTTAAATCTGCCTGGAGCAGGCTGTCCTCAAAAATTGAGTAACCGTGCAAAAAGGGCACTAGTGAGGGAAGCCACCAAAAGACCTCTGATAACTCTGGAGGAGTTACAAGCTTCAGTGGCTGAGATGGGAGAGACTGCATACAACAACTGCTGCACAGGTGCTTCACCAGTTGCAGCTTTATGGGAGAGTGGCAAAGAGAAAGCCACTGTTGAAAAAATCTCATGAAATCTTGGCTAGAGTTTGCCAGAAGGTATGTATGAGACTCTAAAGTCAGCAGGAAGAAGGTTCTAAGGTCTGATGAAACCAAAATTGAGCCTTTTGGCCATCAGTCTAAATGGTATGTTTGGAGTAAGCCAAACACCGCACATCATCAAAAACACACCATCCTGCCTGTGAAGCATGGTGGTGGCTGCATCATGCTGTGGGGATGCTTCACTGCAACAGGCAATGGAAAGCTTGTGAAGGTAGAGGGTAAAATGAATGCAGCAAAATACTGGAAAATCCTGGCGGAAAACCTGATGCAGTTTGCAAGAGAACAGAGACCTGGGAGAAGATTTGTTTTCTAACAAGACAATGACCCCAAGCATAAAGCCAAAGCTACACAGGAATGGCTTAAAAACAACAAAGTTAATGTCCTGTAGTGGCCAAGACAGGATCTAGACCTCAATTCAATTGAGAATTTGTGCATGGACTTGAAAAGGTTGTTTACTTGCCACCCCGATGCAATCTGACAAAGCTTGAGCCACTTTGTAAAGAAGAAAGGTGAAAAACTGCAGTGTCCAAAGCTGATAGAGACTTATCCACATAGACTCAAGGCTGTAATTGCTACCAAAAGTGCATCTACTAAATACTGACTTGAAGGGGGTGAATACCCAGGCAATCAATTATTTTGTTTTTTATATTTGTAATTAATTTAGATCATTTTGTAGAGTTCTGTTTTCTGTTGATCAGTGTCAAAAAAGCCAAATTGAATCCACTGTGATTCAATGCTGTAAAACAATAAAACATGAAAACTTCCAAGGGAGGTGAATACTTTTTATGGGCACTGTATATCAATATTTGGATAGTAACTGGTTACAATAACAATATTTCAGAAATGTTATTCAATTATCTTAAGATTAATATTAATAATTTTTGAAGTTTTAAAAAATTGCTTCATTTCAATTTGTCTCTGTTCTACTTCTATACAAAAAACACACATATATAAGCAATAGAAGTCATCTGTTCCCCCTCAAGTTCATAACTATTGTTACTAATTCATTAATGATAATCACTGTGTGATGAACCCCCAGGTTTATCTTGGCGTGGACTGTCATTTTAAGACGTCAGCCTCCAAGTGCATCGATTTTGCAGCAGACCAGCAGGGCACATCCCGTGATTTCTGACTGGGGGGGGGGGGGGGGAGGGCAGACCTATTTGACTCTGCAGCTTGTTTTGATTTAAGGAAGGACACTCACATACATACAGTCAGTCGCAGTTGGAGTTGGACAATGGAAGGAAGCCAGTGACTAAAGGGGTCACTGGTTGGAACTTTCAAGTGCCCACAAGGGTGGATTGAGCATCAACCCAGCACATTGGTAAGTGGCTATCATGTCCTGACAAAGGGTCTCGGCCCGAAACGTTGACTGCTCGTTTCCACGGATGCTGCCCGACCTGCTGAGTTCCTCCAGCTTGTTCTAAGTGACTATCACGTTGTGTGATTGGGGCAACCTTGTGGAATCTACCCATGTGTTAACCCTTGCCTGGGTGGTAGTTCCTTTGAAGACAGTACCCCTGTGATAAGCTACTATTGGTGATAATTTGTAGTTGGATGTGGAACAACAACGGATAAAACCTACGGCGACTGTTATCCTGTTTTACCACCGTGGAACCTGTGGAATACGACATAAATGCCTTTTCTCGTCATTCACCTTGGATTACAAATATCTCTTTCACATCATTTAATCTGTGGGTGAACTGAACTTTCATACTTTACCATCTCAAGATTTTAAGCCTGGTGCCCCCCCCCCCCCCCCAGCTCAATAGTTTGGAAGTTACATTTACACATATGTATACTCATAACACTGTTAACTTTTGATTATTCTTGTTTAAGTTGCTATATTAAGTAGATACTAATAAAGATAGTAGTTTCAACATCAAAACCAGACTCCAGGTGTGGTCTGTTGCTGCTGGTACTTTTAAACTGTTACAGGTACGTAACACCTGACTAAATTATTAAGCTATATAGAAGAATCTTTTTTTAAGAAGATAACTTGGGCATATACACTCAAAAAGGTTAACCATCCCTGCCTCACCCTCCAATAATTATCAGTCCAGGTCTCCCAGGCAGTCTCGATCTCCGTAAGAATTTAGCTTCAGTGCCCTGAACCACAAAAATGTGCTAACCTGCTTCTGAAAACCCACAGCCTAGATGGTCATGCTTCTTTTTGTCCCAACTTATTTCTTACTGCCTTGAGTTTTGTTTCTCTCCTTTTCAAGTCAATTCCCTCTTACTTCCTTAACACCTTTGTTTGTGCTCCAGTTTGCTTGTCTCAACTGGTTTATTTTAAGCTGGATGTCCAATTTCTCCACATCATGATTGTTTTGGGATCTCTTCACTCCGAACATACAAATCAAGAACAGAAGAAGGTCATTAGGCCTGTTGAGTCTGTTCAGCCATTTAACAAGTTCACGGCTGACTTAACTGAAAGACCAGCATGTCCAATCTATCCTTATAAATCAACTCACACCATTCCCAAGCTTCAAAGTGTATTTATTATCAAAGGACGTATAAATTATACAACCTTGAGATTTATTTGCTTACAGTCGCAAAGCAAGAAACCCAAAAGAACCCAATTAAAAACAAGACCAACCCCCCAATGCGCACAGAGAAAGAGAAAGTAAACACAAAACAAATCATATAAAGAATAGAAATGAGCCACAGCATTCTGAACTAAGTTGAGTCATTAAATCCAAATCCCCACAGTAGGCCCAAAACCTCAATATTCAGTTCACATTAGCTGGGTGAATCGCTGCAAAGTTTGCAGACATGAAGCACAGCAGCCGTGGGCAGTCTCACAGCCTTAGCATTGCCGAGACAGAAGTCCCCAGACTATCTGGACCAGCGTTTAATTGTCCGAACCCTGCACTAGGACCCGGGCTTCATCACCAGCGAATTGCTCTGGGCCTAGATTTCATTGCTGAAGCTGTATTTGACCCCTTCAATTCAGCTTGGTGTTTAGAGAGATCCACCCTCGTACCTGGGTTAGTTGGACAGAGATCAGTATCCTCTGTCCCATGTTCTCCCCTCTGAGTTGTTCACACCAACCAGAACCAGCAAGGCTCTGACTCCAAGTGCATCGATTTTGCAGCGGACCAGCAGGGCACATCCAGTGAATTCGCTCTGCCTTCTCTCGCTTCTTCATTGATTGCAATGATAGTTTACCACAATTTACTTAAACAAATGTTCTTAATAATGTTTTTTTTTGTAATTTTTTTATTGAAGTTCATCATCAAACAAACATTTCCATAAGATGTATTTCAGACATTGTATAGATATATCATATAATCATATATGTCACAAATCTCCACATAGTATCTATCGGAGGTATACACTTATAGAAAAGAGTGGAAAGAAAAAACAAGCAGAAGGAAAAAAACTGTGCACAAGTAGGGAGTGATTTTTTTTTAAACAACATATTCATTTATTTATGGATACAAACAATTTTGGCTGATAACAACCTGCAAAGGTACATAAATACTATTGATAGCCCATGGGTGAAATTGACTCTTAAAATATGGAAAACTACTATAAAAGAATATAATCTAGAAGGAGATATTGCAATTCTTAAATGGTGTGCATATGACTCGGATTTTACGCCGAATAAACCGGATACTAGATTTAAGGACTGGACAGCTAAAGGAATAACAGTTCTTTGCAACATAATGAAAGAAGGAACACTGTTCAGTTTTGAAATGCTTAAAGAGAAACACTTACTAGAAAAACCAGATTTTTAAAATCGGTATTTATAGATGTGACAATATATTAATAGGACGCTTAAAAATGTAACCAAGGCAAGTACATGCTTGATAGAGCTATTTAGAAAAGCATATAATTCAGATAACGGTAACAGAATCATTTCAAGCATGTATAAGGGTTTGCCAAATCTTAATAATGGTTTTAATTGAATTCCTTTGCTTTCGAACTACCAGTAAGCTGTCGCACCATCTTCGGTAGCGTCATCTTAAACTGAAAAGTTTCATATATCAGTTCAGTAAATTTTCTTTGAACTGTTTTAATGCATTATATAAGGACAGTAGTAAATTAGAGAGTATTGCAAACATGGTCTCACCAGTGCCCTATGTAACTGAAGGATGCCCCTCATTACTTGTTTTCAGTCTACTAGTAATAAACAGTAACATTCTGTTAGTTTACTAAATCAATTACAGTAAGGTCATAAGAGATAGGAGCAGAATTAGGCCACTTGGCTCATTGTGCCTGCTCTGCCATTCCATCATGGCTGATTTAATATCCCTCTCAACCCCATTCTCCCACCTTTTCTCCATAACCTTTGAAGCCCTGACTAACCAAGAAACTACAAATACCTGCTTTAAACATACTCTATGATTTGGCTTCCACAGCTGCCTGTGGCAATTAATTCCACAGATTCACCACCCTCCGGCTAAAGAAATTACTTCCCATCTCTATTCTAAATAAGACGTCTTTTTATTCTGTGGCTGCGCCTTCTGGTCCTAGACTCCCCCGCTATAGGAAACATCCTTTCCACAACCACTCTGTCTGAGCCTTTCAATATCCGATAGGTTTCAAAGAGATTCCACCTCCCTCCATTCTTCTAAACTCCAGCGAGTACAAGCCCAGAGCCATCAAATGCTTCTCATATGTAAACCCTTTCGTTCCCAGAATCATTCACATAAACTTACACTAAATCATCTCCAATACCAGCATGTTTTCTTAGATAAGGGGCCCAAAACTTCTCGCTATAGTCCAAGTGCAGTCTGGCCAATGCCTTATAAAGCCTCAGCATCATATCCTTGCTCACCAGTCCTCTTGAAATGAATGGTAACATTGCAACTGTCCTCCTTACCGCCGACAAAAACCTGCAACTTAAACTTTAGAGAATCCTGCAGCAGGACTCCTAAATCCCTTTGCACCTCTGATTTTTGAATTTTCTCCCTGTTTAGAAAATAGTCCACACTTTTATTGTTTCTGCCAAAGTGCATGACCATACACTTCCCTACACTACATTTCATCTGTAACTTCTTTACCCATTCTCCCAATCTGTCTAAGTCCTTCAGCAGACTCTACCTACACCCTCCACCTATCTTTGTATTGTCCACAAACTTGGCCACCAAACCATCAATTCCATCATCAAATGATTGACATCTAATGTGAAAAGAAGCTGATCCAATACCAACCTTTGCGGAACACCGATCATCTCTGGCAGCCAAACAGAATAGGCTCCCTTTATCTGACTCTTTGCCTCCTGTAAGCCAATCTTCTATCTTTCAAGTAATATCACAGGCTCTTATTTTGTTAAGCAGTCTCATCCGGCATCTCATCAAAGGCCTTTTAAAAATCCAAGTCAGCAACATCCATTGACTCTTGTTTGTCTAATCTGGCTGTTATTTTCTCAAAGAATTCCAAAAGAATTAGTGTAGAATAACCAGCATTTTGTAGAGATCCTTCTGCATTTTGTGAGCATTGCAACAACTCACTATTTACATAATTTTAATTTTAAAAAAGATGCATTTTTCCTACCAGTCACATTTTCCCATATTATACTTTCCATTTTCTATTTAAATAGTCTAAGCACACCAATATGTTACTTTTTACACCATGAAATATTATTTTCTTCAATAAACTTTATCATATGCTTTCAGGAAATCAAATTACTTTACATCCACTATTTATCCAGAACACATTACATCTTCAAAGGGCTGCAATAAATTGGTTAATGATGGTTTTTTGATTTTCCTCGATATAAAACTATGTTGACATTGCCTGATTACCTTGAATTTTTCCATTGCTATGCTATGACATAATTTTGAATACTTTCTTCATGACAGATGTTAAACTCACTGGATTGCCTTCTGCTTCCCTTTCCTTCACGAATAAATCAGTTATGTTTGCTATTTTCAAACTAATGGGATCCTCCCAAATCAAGGAAAGAATTGAAAAATCAAAGCCAAGTTATCAACTATTTTACTTTTATTAAGATTTAGAACAAAGTACATCAGCAGCTAAGTCCAGAGCTCCAACTATTTGTTCAGTACTACTTCCTTGGTGGTTACAAGTTTCCCCAAGTTCCACCCTCACAAGTACAGATATTTCCAGCGTAATACTTTATCGTCTGTAATGAAGATTTACACAAAATACTTATTTAATTCACTCGGTATCTCACTTTATTCCACAACAACTTCCAATTAGAACTCTGATTATTTTCCTTTTTGGAAGGTTACAGAAAATATTACTTGGCATTACTGGCTGGCATTGCTGTACTCTAATTTTACCTCTATTAATCTTATAGTCAATCTTTGCTGTTTTTTTAAAACTTATTGTATACAATCTGATTGCCATGCATCTTTGCACAATTATATGCTTTTTCATTTAAGTTGGGGCCTGCACGGTTGCTTAGCAGTTAGCATAATACTATTATGACTCCAGAATGTGGTGTTCTAGGAAATTATCCTGAAACCAATATGAACTCCTTATCAGTGTTTCCTTTCCCTGGTATTTTTATTTTATTTGCAAATAAAATTTCCTTTGAACAAAAGTCCAAATTCTCCTTTAATTTCACTCAATTTCTCTGAATCAACACTATAGCTACAGGGAGCCATATGCAATAGAATAATGTCTGCCTTATTCCAGAAGACTTCGAACAACCTGTATCAAAGTTCAAAGTAAAATTTATTATCAGTGTGCATACATGTCATCACATACAACCCTAAGATTATTTTTCTTGTGGGCAGGATGAATGCCCACTAGAAAACAGGATCAATGAACAACAAACTCTGCAACTGCAAATATAAATAAACAGCATGAAATAACAAGAAGTCCGTAAAGTGAAACCATTGGTTGTGGGAATACTAGAAACAGAATGAATGTAGTTATCCACTTTTGTTGAACAGTCTGGTGGTTGAGGGATAGTAACTGTTGTTGAACCTGGTGGTGCAAGTCCTGAGGCTCTAGTACCTTCAACCTGATGGCAGCAGTGAGAGAAAAAGCTTGGTCTGGGTGATAAGGATCTCTGATGATGGATGCTGCTTTTCTAGGGCAACATTTCAAGTAGATGTGCTCAATGTTTGGGAGGGTATTACACATGCTGTACTGGGTTGAATCCTCTACCCTTTGTACAATTTTCTGTTCAAAGGCATTGGTGCTCCCATACCAGGCAGTAATGAGGCCAGTGAGCCCACTTCTGGCCACACATCTATAGAGGTTGGTCAAGGTTTTTGCTGACATGCCAAATCTCTGCAGACTCCTAAGGAAGTAGAGGCACTGTCATGCTTTCTTTGCAATTACATTTATGTGATGGGTCCAGGGGACAGGCCCTCTGAGATGGCGACACTCAGGAATTTAAAGTTACTGACTCTCTCCACCTCTGATCCTTCAATGAGTACTGGCTCATGGATCTCTGATTTCCCTCTCCTGAAATCTACAATCAGTTCCGTGACCTTGCTGATATTGCATGAGAAGTTATTATTATTATACCAATCAGCCAAATTTTCAATCTCCCTCCTGTATGCTGATTAATCACCACCTTTGATACAGCCCACAACAGTGGTGTCATCAGCGAACTCTTATATAGTGTTGGAGCTGTACTTAGCCTTACAGTCATAGAGGTAAAGCGAGTACAGCAGGAGAGCCAGGTACTCCAAATGGATTGGCAGCTTTCCTTGGATTCACTCACTTGAAGACAGCCTTTTTCCACCTGGTTCTCACTTTCATATGGTCCAACTCAGAATCTTGCCCCTCTGCACCTCCATCTCAGGGAATGTTTGTTGTCTCGAATCTATTACAATTCACCAAATTGTATTGCTATCTTCACCGCACCTCCCCCCATCCTGCCTCCAATCCATTCTCCCAGTGTTTCTGGCTCTGTCATATTTGTTCTGATAATTAGACTTTCAAGTGCCTCAGAGATACTTTCCTTTATTGCCTCCCTTGCACCATTGTTCACAAGGTTCTCAGCCATTACCCACATTTCTGTTCCTTAGCTCTCTCCTCCCACTCACATCTTACGCATTCAGAGAAACCTCCTTTAATTTCTGCCACCTTCAACACAACACCATAACCAGATGCATCATCCCCTCCCCTCCCAGCATTCCAAAATGGCCATTCTGTCTGTGGCTAGTTCAGACTTCCTCCACCAACATTCCCCCTCTCATAGTAGCTTTGCAAGCAATGGCAGAAGGTGCAACAATTCCCTCTTCACACCATCCAAACAGTCCTTCCATGTAAAGCAGTGGGACATTTGTATCTTTCAATTTAGTGCTCTGTATTTGGTGCTAATACTGTTGCAGAACACCTTTGGTGAATTTCAAAGTGTGCCCCTGAACTTTCTTTAAACACAGGAGATTCTGCAGATGCAGGAAATTCAGATCAACACACACAAAATGCTGGAGGAACTCAGCAGGTCGGGCAGCAGCTATGGAAAGGAATAACCAAATGATGCTTGGGTTGATACCATAGGGGTCTAAGACCCTATTCCTTTCCATAGATGCCACGTGACCTGCTGAGTTCATCCAGCACTTTAGGTGTTAGCTTTAAGCTTTCTGTTGCCTCTCACTACATCTCTCCATTCAGCTTCCAGAAACATCAAGAACATTCGAAGTTATAAAGCTTTGTGAAAAATTGTTTCCTGATTTCACTAATGAATAATACTTCTTTCCGATTACTCTTATTTGTTTTGGATTTGATCACTACAAGAAATAGTTTCTCTGCACACTGCGTCTGATCTTATTATTTTAAATACAGGGGTGAGCTTCTCCCACGCTATTTGGCAAATACAGTTTTGGAATAAGCTGCCAGAGAAGGCAGTGGAAACATTTGGACAGATACTTTGACAGGAAAGGGGAAAAGGGATACAAGACTAATGCAGGCAAATGGGATTAGTGTAGAGAGGCATTATGGGCAGCATGGATAAGGTGAGGCGCAAGAGCCTATTTCTGTGCTTCACGATTCTGTGATACTATCTCAGACTGATTATACTTCAAGCATGTCAACTGTGAAAAGAGTTGTGTGAAAAATTCTTACAATTTCACTATCACCTTCTAGCTTGTACTCATTCCCTTCCCCCCACATTCTTATTCTGGCTTCTTCCCCCTTCCTCTCTGGTCCTGATGAAGGCTCTTGGTCCGAAACGTCAACAGTTTATTCATTTCTACAGAAGCTGCTTGACCTGCTGAGTTCCTCCAGCATTTGGTAGTGTAACACATACAACAAGTTCCCCTGATTACCTCCAAGTAACCTTTTTTCTGCTCCATCCCAAAGCCAGTACAAACTTTCAAGGGTGACTCCTCAAACTGATATGTAAGGTTGTGCTTCAACGATTCAGGAATGGCTTCTTCCACTCTGCCATCTGATTTTTGAATGGGCAATGAACCCATGACTTAATTTCTAATAGGTACTACTAATGGTAAATGGAACCCTGGATTTGAATGAGTTCCTCTGCCCTTCCTTCTACAAGGATCTCTAACAATTTATCTGTCTCATCTTTTCTAGAACAACCTGATACTTCTGGACATTACTTCAAGGTTCAAGCAGTAGGATTAATTGCCTCTATTCAATAGAATCAGAGCTGATCTTTTGCCTTATCATGTTCTTGTACAGGCAACCGCTGCATTACAGCAATGTGGGTAACAAAAATCCACCATTATAAAATTAACAAATTAGAACTCATAATTTTGAGACATGGAATTAAATAAAATTTCTCATGCAAATTTGTTAACAAAGTAAAAAAAAATTAAAACTAGTTTCTTGACGTACGTGCAGATGACATAACTTCTAAGAACACAGAATCCTTGTAACATGGACTCATCATGTAAACCTAACATCTTAGCTCCATAACTCTCCAAGACAGAGAATGCTTAAGATTCACTACAATCTGGGTGAAGAGATTTCTTCTCATTTTACCTCAACTGGTAGACCCGTTATTTTGAGGCTACGACCTTCATTTCTAACTACCCTTTTGCAGGGTAAACATCATTCTAC
Source organism: Hemitrygon akajei (assembly GCF_048418815.1). Taxonomy (NCBI): domain Eukaryota; kingdom Metazoa; phylum Chordata; class Chondrichthyes; order Myliobatiformes; family Dasyatidae; genus Hemitrygon; species Hemitrygon akajei. The sequence goes on along the minus strand of NC_133124.1, from coordinate 107,851,950 downwards.
ATCTATTCTGTACAGCTCCAGAAGAAAGTTGAATTTTTTCTTCTGAAAGTATTATTGTCCCAGCCTGTTCAATATCTCCTGTTAGACCAATACCTCTCCATCCCAGGAAATAATCTGCCGAAGCTTTGTTATACTCTCTTCATCCCTCCTTAGATAAGAACATGATGCCTGAACACCATGTTGCAGGTGCAGTCTTACACTGGCCACATTGTATACAGTATAATCCTCAATTTCCCTATAATTAAAAATGTTTAATCCTGTAATGTAGTTGATGACTTCATATCTGCAGAAAGCTAGAAGCAGAGTTCAAAAGATCCACCATATTCACTATCAAATGGTCAACAGTTTTCAATACTCTTTAGCTCTAAGCCATGTTGCCTTTGAAATAAGTTTGTGGCATCATCCTTAAAACTTCTTCAGAATTTTAAACATGCTTCAATGAGATCACCTGTCATTCTTCAAAACTATAGAAAACATTAGTCCATATAGAAAATTTAGACTTTCAAAACAACTCCGCAGCCCAGGAATAAATCCAACTGCTTTACCCTCTCCAAGGTAAATGTTTTCTTAAATTAGGAGGCCAAAACTTTACGAAACTTCTGGACAGCTGCTTATTTCCCCCCATTATACTTCAGCTGCCAACCATGCTATTAATTTGACTTGCATTGATCTCCTCCTGTAGTCTGTTTCCTCCTATCTTTGTATCAGCAAACTCGGATGTCCAAGTCTTACCCACCCACCACCTACCAATATACACACACACATACACGTGCCTCTAACCCAAGACAAGCCAGCTCCAGGTCTCCAGTCCTTAACCCTGGACTTATCCAGACACCAGGCCTTTGACCTTCAAACAAACTGACACAGAGGCTTTGACCTTCAGGCTTCTACCTCCAGACCTTGCCAATCTCTATGCATCAAACCCTTAACTACCCAATCACAGGTTTAACACTTGGGTATTGACCCCAGGACTCGCTTATCATGGGTTTGACCTTCAGGCCTTGATGCCAGGAGTCACTGATCCAGGACTTGACCTTCAGATGCACAGATTTCTGACCCTGGTTACCTGGTGGGGGAGTTGGGGGGGGGTGGGTGGGATCCACTGGACTTTGCATCTCCCAGTTGGATAGACCTTCAATCCAGGACCTAGGGATAGCCACTGTGAAAATCATTGGTCTCCTCAGTTCCTGCAGACTCAACCTCCGAGATAGCTGACCTTCGACAGAGGATGATGAACACTGGCTCCTGGCCTGACCTCTAACTCTCCCTCATCCCAGTCCCTGAACCCTAACCTGGCCTCTAACTCACTGCGGTGCCCCAAAAACCATTGCTATGAACCTAAAAAAAACAGCAACGAAGTTTGAGACATGACATCATTGGACATCACTGCTCAGCATAATCTTGACCCAAACTTATCTTTTGTAGTAACCTTTTACATGTGACATAATCAAAGTTCTTTTGCAAATCCTTTTATTCTATGGGATACTTAAAGAATATAAACTTATTATAATATCTTTTCATTAAAGCACAGATAAACAAGTAATACCCGTTATCGCTCAACAGCAAGCACTAGCATTTTCTGCAACACTGAATCTAGGCTAACTGCACTGTTGTTGCTGGTTTTCCTCTCCCCAGAGTATGTTTCATTTGCTGTTTTCTGAATTGCTGTAACGGTTCCAGAATCTAGAGAAGTAAAAATAAAAAAATCCCCTCCTATATTTGACATTTTTAAAACACTGTGACCAGTACAGTTCAGAGTACTCTCAACTGTGGCTTGTGTTACGAAGGATGAACAACTCTGATGGGCTGAAGGGTGCAGAGTCGCCCATGCCACCGCCCCCCCCCCCCCCCCTTTTGGAGAATCGCAAATCGCTACTATTTTGATGCTGCTACCAAGGAAGTAAGAGAGACAAAGGAAAGCTGCCAGGGCAGTTGCTATTGATAACAGCTCATGAAAGTTAATGAGAAAGAGACACAGCTAAGAGTTACCCAGGGTGGATCAGCTCCTACTAACAAAAGAGGAGCAGAACCATTGATTACTGCTATTGTCTTTTGGAGAAGGATTGTTTACTTGGTACTGTTCTATTCATTGAAACCCCTCAGGGGGCAACCAGAGTGGGCTGGTTTGATGGGTTACATCATCCCAACCTGATTGACACCTGAGACCCCGTGAGTGGGGATAAAAGTGAGGTCTGGGGTAACACCCCTCAGACGCACCAGGAGAAACGCTAGAGAGCAGCAGAAACCCACGAGACAGTGTGTGACATCGGAGACCAAACGAAGGGTCGGTAAATTTTAACTCACAGTGTTTATAGCGAGACAGGTGGGGGCTTGTGTGTGTGTCCACCCTTGCCTGGGTGACGAGTCCACCATGGAAGAACGGTCTAGCTAAAGGACGGAGGGGTCACACTTGAATGGCCACAACAACGACACATCAACGGATCGAAATCGTAAAGGAAGGTTGGCAAAGACCATAGCTGTTACTGTTTGCGCACTCTCTTTCTCTCCTCTCTCTCTCCAACAATTGCAACACATCGACCGACAACTACCGCAGCCTGCATGAACTGAACTGAACTTTATATTTCCATCTGACAATTCATTATCCCCTAGACAACGATAGAGCTTGTTTTATTATTGATTATTATTATACCCGCACTTTTAGGTTTAGTATTGCTAACGTATATTATCTGTATATTTGCATTGATATTGTTTTGTATATTTTTACAAATAAATACTGTTGAAAATAGCATCACCAGACTCCAACGGACACTTCTATCTTTGCTGGTAAGACACCCAGTTACGGGGTACGTAACACTTGTTACAAGCCCAACATACATTTGCTGCTCCTTGATTCTCTCATCACTTAGCTTGTTTCTCCCCCACTACCCGCAGAAGTGCCTTTACTAGCCTCGAGCACTAACCTTTATTGACTTGTACCCTTTTTCATTGCACTCTTTTGTGTAACTTGGAGACTGAGTTCCCAAGTAGTTCATAGCCTGATTATTCATACTACCAAAATTGAATCCCTCACATTTATTTGCTATTTACACTCGTCCTACAAATTAATATCTTACCTCTATTTATATCGACACCTTCAGGTCTCCATTTGCACAGACTCTTATCCAGTTATACACACACCCAGATTTTATACAATATTTATAACTTCAAATCAGTGGCTAGAACACTAATCCTTTCCCCAATCAGATTTACATACATGCTTGCAAGTAAAAGATAAAATAATTATTCTTAGCATGATCATTGTGCATCAAGGACAACCAGTTTACCTTTAATATACACAGAATCGTATACTCTAGGATCTATAACTTGGCCTCATACTTTTCATGTATAGGTCCTAAAGTCTAAAATTAATTATATGACATGCCACCCTTTTCAGCAGTCTTGTGTAACTGTTTTATAAATTATATTAAAAATTGTGCTTCAGAAATTTACCAAGGTTACAGATACTGCATGCCCCTCCCTCATAACCTCTACCATTGAGAACTAGGCATTACATTGATCGCTTTGTAAGACAACAGTTTAAAATGCATTGAAATGCTTTCAGTAAACCAAGAAAATACACTGTAGTCACACGGAGACCCAGACCATTAAAAGTAATAGGTTCTCTTTTCAAAGGGCATTGATCAGTGAGTTGGGATTCAATACTAATTACAAAAACCAAAGGTCTTTGAGGAGAAGGAAAACTGAAGGTATAGGGACTCTGTGCAGGAAGCCCACAGTAGTGCACAGAATGAAGAAAGATGCTTTGCACCAATTTGGCAACATAGCAAAGTAAAATGGTTGACCTAAAAGTCACATAGTCCCTTTGTGTGTTTCATTCAAAATAAGCAGGACAGAACATTTTTATTCAGAGGAGGAGGAGGAGAATGCTATAGTACTTTGAATATTTAAGTTGAATAACATGGATGCATTAAAAAGGATTCTGGACTGCAAGGTTCATTCTTACGCTGCAAAAAAATGCAAGCTGAACCAATCGTATTGAGTGACAAACTTGTTAAAACACACTGCAAAATATTAATTGGAAAATGAAGTTACATTAGCTGGTGTAGATCATGACTGAGATATGTTTATAGTAATCAGTATGTTGCGAGAACAGGAAATAATTCACTTTTACAAGTAATGGCTTCCCATGGCAATGAACATGCAAATCAGGAATAAAGGCCGATCCTCATGTTCATTGAAAGTTATTACCCTGTTAAAGTGAATGTTTTCAGGTTAGAGTGGAAATAAGGGAGGCAAACAATTGCTGATACATTTTGGTTTCCAAACTAACCTCACTTACATATTACTATTTTAAAATAATACAGTTATTATGAGAATTTGCAATGCAACAATACTATGCTTTATTTATACCCTTCTGTAAGTTTGAAGTCCTGCAGTGTCTCCCAGCAAGGAGGATGTAATTATGTAGATAACTTAGAAATAGGGAATTAAATTGAATTGACAGGTTAATTAATTGGATTAATATCAGAAAATATACACCTATTAACAAAATAAAATTCATGAGAACGCTGTTATATCTTCTTCATTTCAACCTAAATTAGTACCTCCTCAGACTTCAGTACTTAGAAGGATATTGCCATTTCTAGCCTGGTTCATGTCTGCGTTCTCTAATGTCAACATGAGAGCTATGTTTTAAAGTAAATTTACAGTCAATTAATACTTGTACAACTTTATAGAAATAATTGCTGAAAAATATTTTCAAATCATCTACATATTGTATAGATTCCATAACCTTGGAACATCCAATCTTGGATGCAGAAGTGGAACATTCAAGTAAAAGCATGAGTAATCACAGGAATTGACTGTCTCACCCCATCGTAAGCATGTCTCCAGTGGACTGAACTTGGGGAGGCATCGATAGTCCAGGTGACATTTGCAGTTCGGTCCATCCTTCCCTTGTCGGTGATGGAGGGTGAGGAGAGGCAGGAGCCCTTGCGAGAAGACATGAAGGACAAGTTAATTTTTTTTCAAAAGCTAACAAAAAAAAAGACAACAAATTGAATGTCTCATAGTCAAAGCCTTGTGCAAGTCATCACTTTGATGATACAGACTCTGAATGCTTAATGTCATACTTGTCTACATCCTCACACATAGGTCATATAGTGAAGAAAACATCTTCCAAGAATTGCTTAATATTGACTAGGAACTCAAAGATTAATCTTCAGGACATTGAAAGAAAATTAGATACATGGCATTACAAAAGTAGAATTGTATGACTTAATTCTGCCAGATTATTACTGAGTAATCCTTTGCCTTCAGCAATACAACTGTACTTCCACTGTTGTTAAGTCAAGTATTTTACACAATCAGGCACCCAGGCAACCTCTGTAAGCCGAGAAATTAACAAGCCACTAAAACTCTTTTATCTAGAGATGCTTGCTTCAATTAAACCAGTTTGACTACTGTGATCCAAACACACAACTGGTTCTACTTTAGTTGAGAAAGTACTCGTGACTTTTTTAATGCAGAAATAAGGGGACGCACAAACCAGTTTTCACCTGGAAATCAAAAAATGGTGGTACAGGCACTGGACTTAAATGAGTAAAAGGCAAAGATACATAAAATGTTCTGCAAGCTTCATACTTTGTAATGACCTCCCAAACAGTGGTAGAGGCAAAACTTCCAGAATCACTCAATAACGAACTGGACAGAAAACTGGAGGAATCAGCTGAGGGGATAAATTAAGGTGATCTGTATGAATTCTCTCGTTTGCAGTTTTCTCTCAAGGGTGGCTTTGATAAAACATTTATATCTGGGCTTCTCAATTTATCCAAAGCTTCTGAAATTTTTCTACAAACAAATTACATGCTTTAAACATATTTACCGTGCAACTTTAATAGCTTTCAGTGCTCTGACACATCCTTATGAACATCTTCGTTTATTTCCACCAAAAATGAATTTGTTTTGTGTAATACATCCTGACACACTCTAATTACTGTCTTCAGAAATCAGATTTTGGATGAATGTGACTTTCCAACCTATTCAAACTGCAAGAACACGTACAAGACATGCACATTTTTTCCATAAAAGCTACATTTCTGCCAACTCTTGTTCAGAGGAAGGAACACCACATACCTGCGGTTATTCTCTTTCAGATGAGCAATAAACAAAGATTTCAGCACATCCCAAAAATACTTTACAGCAAATGAATTACTTTTTACTTGCATTAAATTAATATATTAACCAGTTTATTTATTTATGTGCTGACTGAAGAATAACCATTCAGTGCTGTTAAGGGTCAGCCTAGATTGTGCACAAATGTCTCAAGTGGGATTTGAACAAGTGACCTTTTGGTTAAGAGCATTTCCAAAGGTGATGCATAAATAAATAGAATTCTACTCTTTCTCAAAAAAGTGCAAAGTTGTCTTAACTATTATCTTGGAAGACAGAAATATTTAACAATTTATCTGAAAATTAGCATCTCAATACTGCAGCATTGTCTTTCTACTGGAACGAAGCATTATCCTGGATTCTGAACTTCAGTACTTGTATGATGGGTATGAGGGTTTGAAGTCACACTGCTTTCAAAGGTGAGAGATTCACTGAGTCATGATCAACTCCAAATGACGGTTTTCCCAAGAGTCATTAAAGATTTATTGACCCTTGCCATGGTTATGCAATGTTCCTTGTAAGATAAGCTACTACTGAAAAATCAACTATATTCTTCTAAAAATCAGCTCACTGCTTTGAGTTGGTGGACTGTATTCATCTTCAAGTCTGAATGATTATGCCACAGTTGTTACTTTTGATATTATAATCATAATATAACTATATAAATATATACAATTATATGTAATATAATACATATAATATATAATAACTATATTATATATTAATTTAATGCAAGACCAATTTTGATTGAGGTTAGAGGTAGAATCAGATGCATATCAACTCTAGTAGGGTTTGCAAGCCATTACTTACAAAGCAAATGGCACATGGCAGAGATGCTTCATTCCCAGAGGAGCTCAATGCCTTCAATGCATACTTTGAAAGGGAGAACAAAATTGCGGCACTTGGTGATCCTGCGATTCCTGTTTCGGAAGCTGATCTGAGAATGTTTTTCAAGAGGGTAAACCCTCACAAGGGGACAGGCTGCAATGGTGTACCTGGTAGGGCTCTGAAAACCTGTGTCAACTAACTGGCGGGTGTGTTCAAAGACATTTTCTATCTCTCACTGCTACCGTCAGAAGTTCCCACCTACTTCAAAAGGGCAACAATCATACCATAGCACAAGAAGAGCAAGGTGAGCTGCCTAATGACTATTGTCCAGTGGCACTCCCATCCACAGTGATGAAATGCTTTGAGAATCAACTCCTGCTTCAGCAAGTACTTGGATCCACTGCAATTTGCCTATCGCAACAATAAGTCTGCAGCAGATGCGAATGCAATGGCTGTTTACGCAGCCTTGGATCACCTGGACAATACTAATGCTTACATCAGGCTGCTGTTTATTGTCTACAGCTCAGCACTTAACACAATCATTCCTACAATTCTGATTGAAAAGCTCCAAAACCTGAGCCTCTGTACACCTCTTTGCAACTGGATCCTCAACTTCCTCACCAGAAGACCACAGTCAGTGCAGACGAAAATAACATCTCCACCCTGATGACCTAATCTTCACCCTAATGAACCTCAAGGATATGAGCCCATTGCTTTGTACCCATGACTGTGTGGTTACACACATCTCAAATACCACCCATACATTTGCTGATTATACAACTATTGCTGGCAGAATTTCTGATGGTGATGAGATGGTATACAGGAGTGAGATAGATCAGCTAACTGAGTGATGTCATAGCAATAACCTTGCACTCAATGTCAGTAAGACCAAATAATTGATTGTAGACTTCAGAAAGGGTAAAAAAGAGAGAACACAGAGCAGTCCTTATCGGGAGATCAGAAGTGGAAAGGTTGAACAATTTCAAGTTTCTGGGGGCCAGCATCTCTGAGGGTCTATCCTGGGCCCAACATATTGATGCAGTTACAAAGAAGGAATGACAGCAGCTATATTTCATTAGGTGTTTAAGGAAATTTGATATGTCACCAAAGGCATCTGCAAATTTCTATAGATGTACTATGAGCATTGTGACTGGCTGCATCACTGTCTGGTATGGGGAGGAGTGTGAACTGCACAGAATTAAAATAAACTGCAGAGAGTTGTAAACTTAGTCACCATCATGGACACTAGCCTCCCCAGTATCCAGGACGGCTTCGAGGAGTGATGCCTCAAAAAGGCAGCATCCATCATTCAGGATCCTCATCACCCACAACATGCCCTCTTCTGATTGGTACCATCAGAGAAGAAGGATAGGAGCCTGAAGGCACATACTCAATGATTCATGAACAGCTTCTTCCCTTTGCCATCTGATTCCTGAATGGACACTGAACCCATGAACACTACCTCACTACTTTCTTTCTCTTTTTTGCACAACTTAATTTAACTTTAAAATAAAAAAGTACATTTACACACTCACACACTTATTCACTTTTAATTATGTATTGCAATTGACTGCAACCGCATAACAACAAACTTCACGACATATGCCAGTGGTATTAAACCTGATTCTCATTCTTGTTTATCATTGGTAAGGGTCAACACAAATCTTCAATCCATTTTAATCTCGAGGTTACATATTCAGAGGAAATGGCTTCTGACCTAGTAGTGAAATATTCCCAACTGGGCCACTTTTGTTTTTCCTTCAACCCAATTCCATTCACTACTGATTTTCCCTCTCACATTAAGATTTTATATATACTGAAAGCAGTAAACAATTACATAGATAGGTAACAGCTGACTTCTCACTAGGTCATGTGTTGTGATATAGTAAAAGAAAGTCACAAAAAGGTTTGTACTTTTCATTATCTTGATATGCTTGATGTCATATACAGCAAATTAGTACTTTCAAACAGTTATAAATGCTAGAAATGCATGCAGGAAGAGTACATAGATAATAAAAAACATCCATATCTGTACAATGTTACTTTAGAATTAAATATGAACTAAGGAATAACTTCAATGCTCTCCTTTGAAATGTTGCCAGGGCATCTTATTTATACACTAATGATAGACTGTGGCCTGGTTTAAAATCTCATCCAAAATTCACAACTGCCAGCACTGCAGCATTTCTCCAGTATTTCACCAGAGTATCAACCTAGATACACACACACGCACACAATCTCCCTGAAATGGGACATTAGACCTTCTGACTCAGAGTTGAGAGTGCTTCTAGGATTGATACTCAAATGAATAGATCAGCAACAAATGATCAAAGATTCAAAAATAACATCAGACATTTATAATTTTGAATATATTTATCTTTTATGAATTTTAATTTTCTTTTCTTTTAGAGAAGCAGACTATTTTGTGGAGATGACTATCTTGATTGTTCAAGATACTTTTCAGGTCCTTTCAAACAATATTTTGGGAAACAGGTCCTCCTCACTGTCACTCCCATTCACTCTGACGTTTGAGTCCTCATGGAACACAGCTTCCTGCAGAGTAGCCTTGATGAAAGGATTCCCCTCCACAGAATCTGCCTGATCTGCTGAGGTCCTCCAGCATTGGAGAGTAGTACTTTTGCTTTTGATTTGGAAGCATGTGTGCTCAAGTCTCACTAAATTTCTTTAACCATACAGTATAACCCTAGATAACTTATCAGCGCAATACTGCAGAGCTGAAATAACAGTCCCATATCTTGAACTTGACATGGTTGCTCACCAATCAGGTAGACATTAAAGATCTTCTGGCTCTATTTAAAGAACAAATAAATGGGCAGATTTACATTTACATGGCATGTTTCATAACTTTAGAGCTTCCCAAAATACATGAAATCTCAGGGATTAAATCAAGCCCTGTGAGTCCTCTCCTTAGATTGCAGTTTTTATCCTTTTAAATAAATACACTTGGCACATTTACTGATTCTAGTAACTTCCACATCTTCAGCATACAGCTGCATCCCAAGCTCATGAAAATCTCCCTCAGAAATTTTACATTTGATCCTCTCCAATCTGGCTTGTGCTCTGCCATTGTACTAAAATTACTTCAATCAAATTCACAAATGACTTTCTGTGTCTGTGATGTAGCTGGACTGAACCATTCACCTTTGCATTCAAGTCTCTGTAAAAGTAAATACAGTTGGCCCTCCTTATCCGCGGGAGATTGGTTCTGGACTCCTCGCGGATACCAAAATTTGCAGATGCTCAAGTCTCTTATTCAACCTGTTGAATGCAGTGGGCCTTAGGACCCAGCGGAACCCCAGACCTTATTTAACCCGTCTCAGTTCGGTGGACATTAGGACCCGGTGGCAGAGATCTGAATCCACAGTGTTTCTGTTCACAAAAATAATCACGATTGAAAATAAAGTGGAAATAATAAAGCGATTGGAAAGAGGTGAAACGCCATCGGTCACTGGAAAAGCATTAGGCTACGTCGGTCAATGATCGGAACAATTTTAAAGGATAAAGTGAGAAAGGCTCTGCCCCAATGAAAGCTACAATTATTACTAAGCAACACAGTGGTTTAATTATTGGGCTTTGGGGTTTTGATCCTCCACATCAACCTGGCACGGTGGACAGCGCGCTCGGGAGTGGTCTGTCACTCGATCTAACTCGGCAACCTCCGTTCCCGAGCCCAGCGCTGAAAGATACATTCTTAAGTGTTTTATATGCATAGAAAGGCAAAATATATCCGATATACTAAGACAAACGTTTGACTAACTGACGCTAAATAATATCGGATGTACTTGTTCCAACTTACTTAGTAAGAGAACTTCAGATTTTTTTCGATCCCGATGCACAATAACCCACGCACATCCTCCCGTATACTTTAAATCATCTCTAGATTACTTATAATACCTAATACAATGTAAATGCTATGTAAAATAGTTGTTATACTGCATTGCTTAGAGAATAATGACAAGAAAAAAAAAGTCTGCACATGCTCGAACAATAAGTGCTGGATGAGCACTTCCGGGTTTTTGCGATTCGCGGTTGGTTGAATTCGCGGATAAGGAGGGCCGACTGTAAAAGGCACTTTGACAATGTCTGTTCCCACCATCCAACTTAAGGGGATTCACCCTGTTCGTTTCACCGATCCAGGTATGGCCAGAGAATTACTTCTGATGGCTTCACACCAGTTTTGACGAATGCTGATTCACAGAAAAGATCTCCACCTGTCTCTTCATTCATAGATCAACTGTTGGGATAAATATTTACAGAAATCATCCTATTTCACACACATTTGGCTCCACCTTCTGCAAAACAGAAAATGCTAGAAACATTCATCTGTGGAGGAAGAAACACATATTTTAGGATGATAACCCAAGTCTGTACTATCTCACTTAATTCTTGAAGTCCCTTTACAGCAATGAACTAGCTGTCCAACAGCCAAACTTGGATCAGTCACAAATCCCTCTAGCTAATGTCGAGAATTTCAAAACCAGTTCCTATAGAAATGTATTTTAGCCACAGTCTTAGGCCAAACGGTATTCCTTCACAACCACAGCATTACTTCTAAATTTATCTATTTTCAAGGAACGAGGTTCACTAACAAGACCAGTATTTCTTGCCCCTATTTAACTGCTTTGAGGTAGTGGTACCCTATTTCAATTCTTGTGCTGAGAGAACTCATCAATGCTGTGTGGATTTGGATCAATGATAAAAGCTCTTTCGGTAGCAAGAATCACATAAAGCTATTTAGTCCATCAAGTGTGGCCAGCTCTCACACCAACTCCAACAATCCTATTCCTTCATTTATTTTCTCCATGACCTATTCTCACTTGCCCATGAATAATCCTTTGAGTCTCCCAACAGAACTTTACATAAGTGGTAATTTATAATGGCCAGTTTACTTATAAGCAGACTCATTTTTGGGATATAGGAGGAAATCAGAACACCCAAGGGAAGATGTGGTCACAGAGGGAACATGGGAACTCCAACTGTCAGCACAGGTAAGAATTGAAACCAGAATGCTGGAGTTACGAAACTGCTCTGCTACCTGCAGTATCATTACGTAGCCCATTTTGGTGTTGGGTGTTTGGCAGATCAGTAAATTCAGTGCATTTTGCAACCACTGTGTGCTAGTAGCAAAGGCAATGAATTCTTAGCAGGATCAACGATGGATTGAGCTGCATTCATCCAGGCAAGTGGACAGTTTTCCATCACTTTCCTGACCTACAACTTCTAGATGGAGGAAAGTGGATGTTCAACCATACCTAAACAATCTGTGGGTGGCTCCTTTCGCTACACTACCGTAGATTCCGGATTTTAAGCCGCTACTTTTTTCCCACATTTTGAACAGCTTTGAACTTTGCGGCCTTTAAAACGGAGCGGCTAATGTATTATTTTTTTCATGCCGCCGAAAACATTTTGCCTCGTAACAGTAGACCAATAAAATTGATGAGTAGTTCACAGAGGTCCAATGAAATTGTACGATAAATCAAGCGCACTTTCACAATTAAATTATTGTAAATCAGTCATTTGTACTCACCCTCATCAACATGGAAAACACTCGAAGAAAAGCATTGTGCTGCCTTTATGGCAGTTATTTAGTTTATAATATTTTCGCTTAGTAATTCATTTTCTAGTTAAAGTTAGAAGAGTTTTAACTATATTTGTTCTCTGTACTACATCGCGGGATGCTATGACGTCACACCCGGTTTCGCCGCGTCTTGTGGGATACCGGTTTGCGATAAATGGGACGGCGGGGGGGGGGGGAGCGGCGGAGCGAAAACGCTGCTTTTAAGTTAAAGGCGATCAATAACTTTTCCTGGTAGGCTGCAGTATATATATTTTTTACCAGTCGTTAGGAGATATTGGAATGTTGTTCAGTAAAGAAGTATACGCAACGTATATTTAAAAGTAGCCGCGTTACGGGCACGGTTCGAAAAAAAGCATTTGCAATATGTATTTGTTTTTGTTACCATATGGATTTAATTAAAAGTTAAAAAATTCTCACGTGTAATATCTTTCTGTGTAAATATCTCATATTACAACGTGGGACACCTGCGGCCGAAAATCCGGTGCGGCCTTTACAAGTAAAAAATTGATTTTATTTCTAAAATTAGAGCCAGCGGCTTTTAATCAGGTGCGCTCTATAGTCTGCGCTCTACGGTATTTATATGGCTGGTGTTACTGAATTGAGCTTCAGATCAACTGGGATCTCTAAGATACTGATTATGTAGGACTCACTAGAACTCACTGATAGGAGTGCCAATGAATAAAATCTGGAGTGGAATGGTCCTGGCAAAATTCAAACAGTAAGCTATTGGTGTGTATGTGTCACTTGAAAGCATTGCCAATGACACCTTTCATCACACTTGACAAAGATGGGAAATAAACTACCGTAGATTCCGGATTATAAGCCGCTACTTTTTTCCCACATTTTGAACAGCTTTGAACTCTGCGGCCTATAATCCAGAGCGGCTAATACATGGTTTTTTTTCATGCCGCCTCGTAAACATTTTGCCTCGTAACAGTAGACCAATAAAATTGATGAGTAGTTCACAGAGGTCCAATGAAATTGTACGATAAATCAAGCGCACTTTCACAATTAAATTATTGTAAATCAGTCATTTGTACTCACCCTCATCAACATGGAAAATACTCGAAGAAAAGCAAGACCTGAGCGCGTCAGACCCGATTAGACCCGATCGCAATGCGCAAGCGTCAGACCCGATTAGACCCGATCGCATTGCGCAAGCGCGTCAGACCCGATTAGACCCGATCGCATTGCGCAAGCGCGTCAGACCCGATTAGACCCGAGCGCATTGCGCAAGCGCGTCAGACCCGATTAGACCCGATCGCATTGCGCAAGCGCGTCAGACCCGATTAGACCCGATCGCAATGCGCAAGCGTCAGACCCGATTAGACCCGATCGCATTGCGCAAGCGCGTCAGACCCGATTAGACCCGAGCGCATTGCGCAAGCGCGTCAGACCCGATTAGACCCGATCGCATTGCGCAAGCGTGTCAGACCCGATTAGACCCGATCGCAATGCGCAAGCGTCAGACCCGATTAGACCCGATCGCATTGCGCAAGCGCGTCAGACCCGATTAGACCCGATCGCATTGCGCAAGCGCGTCAGACCCGATTAGACCCGAGCGAAAACGCTGCTTTTAAGTTAAAGTCGATCAATAACTTTTCCTGGTAGGCTGCAGTATATATATTTTTACCAGTCGCTAGGAGATATTGGAATGTTGTTCGTGCTGTTCAGTAAAAAAGTATATGCAACGTAATTTGTGTTACCGATACGTATGTATATTTAAAAGTAGCGGTGCGGCCTAAAATCCGGTGCAGCCTTTACAATTAAAAAATTGATTTTATTTCTAAAATTAGAGCCTGCGGCTTTTAATCAGGTGCGCTCTGTAGTCCGGAATCTACGGTAATTGAACAAGTAGCGGTTAGACTGGATTTGTCCTGTGAAGTGTTACGTAGGCAGTTTTCTACACTGCCCCATAGACCAGTGCTGTAGCTGTTCTGATAAAGCACTATTGGTTCTGGAGCAGAGATCAACGTTGTTCAATCTTACCAAATCTTCAAATGAGAAACTAACTTCATATCCTCTCCACAAAAAATTCCACTTCCTCCCACTTCTTTCACATCTCAGCAATGCACATCCATGCATCTTTTGTTTCCAAATTTGACTCTTTCAATATGCTACTTCAGTGTGTAATTAAAAATGAGACATAAAATTAACTTTTTCCCAAGAAAGATCTTTTTTTAAAATTATGAAAGAATGGGGCAGAATAAATAGAAAAAGACTTCCTAGTGATGAGTGAGAAAAGCTACAAATACTTGACTAAAAAGGCAAAAAGTTTAGGGTGGGCAGCATGAGACTTACATTTAAAGATTAACATGGCAATGCTCCAAAATGAACTATAGGAGTTGGTGATTAAATAAAGATCCTTCAAATCTGCTTCTCAAGTGGAGAATAAACATCAACATGGCCAAGTTGAGTCAAAGTCTCACTCCAGGCTGGTTTCGATTTACTTCATCTGATTTCTTATTATTGTCATTAATACACTGCCTTTAGCAGAAACATCACCCTTACAACCATCCTTCAAATCTACTTGTCGTAAAGAAGATTATCTAGCCATTTACCACATTATTCTTTACACATTGGCTGTAATAGCATTGTGTTAATTACTACAGCTAGCGCAGTGGTTAGTATGACGCTATTGCAGTTTGATGTGTTCTGGACTTTAACTCTGGCGCCGTTCTGTAGGGAAACTCTTCAAGTCCTCCCTATGAAATACAAAAGTTTTCTCTGGTAAAACTTATCAGGTAGGTTAATTGGTCACTGTAAATTGTCTCATGATTAGGTCACGGTTAATCATGTTTGTTGGCAGTTGCTGGCGCGGCATGGCTCAAGAGCTGGCGGGGCCTACTCCGCACGGTATAGTTAAATAAATATATAAACACCGTCATCATCATTATTATGTGCCGTGTCGTATGACATGGGTGATCATGGCCTTCTGCCCATGATAGTTCTTGGCAAATTTTTCAACATAAGTTATTTGCCATTGCCACCCTCTGGTGACCCAGCCATTATCAATAATCTTCCAAGATTCTCTGCCTGGCATCAGTGGTTGCAAAACTAGGACTTGTGAGATGCACCAGCTGCTCAGATGATCATACACCTGCTCCTATGGCTTCACGTGACCCTGATCTGGGGTGTGGGGGCTAAGCAGGTACTACGCCCTACCCAAGGAAAGAAGGACCTTACACCTCCTTTGGTAGGGACATGTCCCCACCTCGCTAGCTAAAATAAACAAACATCCTTGCTGTAAGTAACGGTGAATGATAGGGCTCTGGAATGGCCCAAAGAACAGAGGGACCCAAGAGTACAAGTACGTTGTTCCCTGAACGTGGAGATGTTGTTAGGCAAAGTGGCCTTCATGCATCAAGGAATTGAGAATAGAGGTTGGGATATTATAGTACAATTGTA
The DNA here is from genome assembly GCF_048418815.1 of Hemitrygon akajei. Lineage (NCBI taxonomy): Eukaryota > Metazoa > Chordata > Chondrichthyes > Myliobatiformes > Dasyatidae > Hemitrygon > Hemitrygon akajei. Next base: position 107,835,983 of record NC_133124.1, on the reverse strand, counting down.
CAATGTAGGTGAGGCTGCCTGTGGAATATTGCACTCAAGTTTCGGTCACTCTGGTATAAGAAGGCTGCCACTAAACAAGAAAGAGTGCAGATTTATGATGATATCGCCAAGATTTGTGGGATTGAGTTACAGAGAAAGGTGAAGCAAATTGGGAATTTTTTCCATCGGTGTGCAGAATGAAGTTTTTAAAATCATGAGGGTTAATGCACATAGCCTTTCTCCCCCAGAGATGGGGAAATCAAGAACTAGTGGCTTTGTCGGGAGAAGAGATTTAATAGGGATCTGAGAGGGAACTTTTTCCATACAGAAGGTGATCAGTATATGGAATGAGCTACTAGAGGAAGCTGAAACAGGAATATTAACAACATTTAAAATACATATGGACAAGAAAGATTTGAAGGAATGTGGGCCAAACACAAACTAATGGTACCAGCTTAGATGGGAACCTTGGTTAGCACGGACCAATCGGGTCAAAAGTCCTGATTCCATTCTGATATGCAAATGTACTAATTTATTGAAAAACAAACAACTATATTTGAAAATTTTTTTATTGACGTGAACCATTTTGGAATATTCTGGGAGCTGAGGCTTTTTCAAATTAAATCACACAAATTAATGGAAATCCCCTCTATTTGGCAGACATTTTCAATTTAGATCTGGAAAGAAAAAGTCTAGGTGATATCCAATGTTCATATAATATCATTACTATATGAATCAGTGCTTCAGGAAAGAAGGGGACAGAACATGAGAATAAAGGTGTTGCTTCCTCAGAATTATTTTGTTTATGATAGAACATTTGAAGGTGAATACCAATATAATTTCAGACTACTTGTATCACATAGGAATTTAAAGAAACAAGAAATTAACCTTTATTGAATATAATGCGTTTAATTGCTTAAACAGTGCTGACACTTTGCCACATAGTTCAACTAAGCTAAAAATGTTTTGTCGACTATTTTCATTTGTTTGCAGTGTCCTAGGGTTCTTGCTTAAGTGTCCAACAATAATCAGCCAGCATTGACGGATTCCAGTTGCCCTGATACAGCTTCTCCATGACTGCAATGTCCTGATGAAGCTTTTCACCATGCCCGTCACTGAAGCACCAAGATTTGCAGGGAAGATGTCTAAATAGAAATGCAGAAAATGCATCTTTAATGACATGTTGCACTTTGTGGTTCTGTATGCTTGAAGCATGTTGTCAACCAGCTGCACGTAGTTTGGTACTCTGTAGTTGCCAAGAAAATTTTCAACAATATCCTTGAATTTCATCCATGCGATTTTCGCCAGTCCCACGAGAAGTTCCTCAAATTGCCTGTCGTTGATGACCTGTTTGATTTGTGGACCAACAAAAATGCTTTCCTTAATCTTGGCATCAGTTATTTTGACTTGAATTATGAACTGAAATAACAAATGTAGGTGATTTTTTAAAAAAGTGCGTGATTGGGAAATTTCATGGTGCTTTCATGAACAGCAGCCCAAAATCCATAACATACTTCCAAAAATATTCAGGAAGCAAAATCTTGGTTGTCCAGTGTAGTTTCTCCACTTAAGAGTCATCATGAAAATGGATTCAATGAAAAATCTGATAAATCAGTTCTAGATTGCAGGAAGTCTTTGCAACACACACAAAATACTGGAGGAACCCAGCAGGCCAGGCAGCATCTATGGAAAAGGTACAGTCAAGAAAAAAAATGATGAGTAGATTTAAAAGGTGGGAGAGTGAAGAGAGAAAAACAAAGTGATAGATGAAACCAAGAGGGGGAAAGGATGAAGTAAAGAGTTGAGAAGTTGATTAGTGAAAGAAATACAAGGCTGGAGAAGGGGGAGTTTGATAGGACAGAACACCATGGAAGAAGGGAGCACCAAAGGGAGGTGATAGGCAGGCAAAGAGATAAAGTGAGAGAGGGAAAAAGGGATGGGAAATGGTGAAGGCAGTGGGGGGGGGGGGGGGGGGGGGGGGAGGCATTACTGGAAGTTTGAGAAATCGATGTTCATGACATCAGGTTGGAAGCTACCCAGACAGAATATAAGGTGTTGTACCACAGGAGTAAGTCTTTGGCTTGTTCTGACTTGAATCAAGTGGTATAGAATTTAAACCCCACTTTTGACAAATCTGGAAAGAGGAAGCTGCAGCTCTGGTGTTACAGACTGGATTAATGTTCAGTGGAATACCAGAGTTCAGTGGCTTGGGATGCTCTCACTCCTCAATGCTCCTGCCTTATGCAAGCTATTGTAAAGATGTAAAGACTAAAAACTTGGAAGCACAACTAATTTATGACCAGTCTGCTACTCCTGTTATCTCAAACTTATGAAATGAAACTATTTACACTGACAAATCATTTTTGGCTGCTTATACCATTACCTAGGAATATCCAAACCTTGACAAGGTCAGCAATCCTACCCAATAAAGACATGGCAACTAAAGCAGGTTAAAAAGATAATTTGATTATACACCATCTAATCAACTTCTGTGCTTAACTTATATCCCACATATAGCTGAATCCAAGGAACATGTAATTATAAAAAAAGTGGTAGTAAAAGGAAGTATCAGGCAAATGGATAAAAAAAGAACTTAGCAACTTAATGTAATTTTGCTAGATGTTAAAGATGAGAAAATAACCAACCCAGTTGTCTCAAAAATTCCCAGTGCGTGCAGGCAATAACACTGCTGCATTTTCTCCACTGACATTAAAATTTAAAAACTCTATATAAACTAAATGAACATGTTCTGTTTCTCTTCTATTTGAGAGAATAGTTTCTGTCAGTAATCTGTTACTGTAGTGCTGAATGTACGTATTGAATGTTTTGTACTCAGAATCTTCGTGACTTGCACAGATTATTTTAAATTTATCCCTATATCACAAGAAAGCATTAAATTAGTGGAATGTAACTGACAGTTTTGCTAGACATTAAATGGAAGTCCCATTTCTTCCTGGTGATAAAGGTCACAGTAGGATGCAGAATACAGTACTGGATAGTTTGAGGAAAAACTAGAACAAACACAAGAAAGTTAGTTTTCAGTCAGTCAGGAAAGAAGCAGACAACTTCAGATCAAGGACCATGCACTAGGAAGATGTTTATTTCATATCCTGAGCATCTTATTTAACTTGCTTTGCGAAAACCAGCTTCAGAGAAAGGCATCAGATGGTTTTAAGTCTGTAACTGCTTTTCTTAGTGGCTAACAGAGGAGTCTTAGGTCCCACACCACCAGTTCAGTTACAGTTGTTACCCCTCAACCATCAGGCTCTTGAACCAGAGTGGATAACTTTACTCAGCCCAACAATGAACTGATTCCATAACCTACAGTATGGACTCACTTTTAACCAATTTACTTACATTCAAGGACTCTACAACTCATGATCTTAATATTTATTATTTATTTAATATTATTATTGCTTTTTTTTCCTTTTTTGTATTTGCATGTTTGTTTTTCATTAATTCTATTGTGTTTTTGTACTTACAGTACTGTTAATACTCACAAGAAAATTAATCTCATGGTAGTATATGGTGACATATACATACTTTGATAATAAACTTACTTTGAACTTCGAGAAGCAAATCCTTCTTTACTTGGTTGGCCTGTCTACAACTTTAGTCCCATATGACAGTAAGGCACAGGAACAGACCCTTTTTTCTTGTACATGATTTGTATCCCTCCATTCATGAGTCTATCAAAAGCCTTCTTAAATGCCAATGCTTCCACCACTACTTCTGGCAACCCACTCTCTGTACAGAAACTTGCCATGCTCACCTCCCCTCTTACTTTAAAAGCATGTCTTTTAGTATTTGATATTTTTACCCTGGGAAAAAGATTCTGTCTACGCCTCTCACAATTTTCTAAATATTGATCAGGTTTCCCCTCATTCTCCAACACTCCAAAGAAAACTACCTGAGTCTGTCCAACTTCGTATAGCCCATACCCTCTAATTCAGGCAGCATCCTAGTTAACTTCTGTACCCTCTCCGAAGCCTCCACATCCCTCCTGCGAAGTACACACCAGCTGTGTGACAAAAATAGCACAACAGCGTCTCTTCCATCTCAGGCGACTGAAGAAGTTCGACATGAGCCCCCAAATCCTCAAGAACTTCTACAGGGGCACCACTGAGAGCACTCTGACTGGCTGTATCACTGCCTGATACGGGAACTGCACCAATCTTGATCACTGTGCACCACAGAGAGTGGTACGGACAGCCCAGCGCATTTGTGGATGTGAACTTCCCTCCACTGAGGTCATTTACAGCAGCGGGTGCGTAAATAAGGCCTGGAAGATTATCAGGGACACCAGTCACCCCAACCATAAACTGTTTCAGCTGCTTCTGTCTGGCAAATAGTACCACAGTATTAAAGCCAAGACTAACAGGCTACGGGACAATTTCTTTCTACAAGCCATTAGACTTATAAATTCATGTGTCTGTACATTGTGACAGAGTTGTAACGCAAAGATTTTTACTCCCTCATGTTGTGGGATGGATGTAAGATTTAAATAAATTCAAATGTGGTGAGCTGAACTGCACACAATACTCCAAGTGAAGCCTAATCGAAGTTTTAGACAGTTGCAACATAGTTTCCTTACTCTTATATTCAATGTCTTGGCCGATGATGGAAATCATGTATTTATGATTTCTTTACAACCCCACCTACTCTTGTGGGACTATTGACTCTATCCCTCTATAAATCAAAGTAAGTCCCAGATATTTAGGATTAACTTCTCTTGTGGAATTATTTATCAAGCCACTAAGTTATACAAAAACACTATAAAAAAAAAGTCAACTTGAAGAAGCACCTTCATGACATAGTGTTTGGTGGTAGTTTCTCAGGGATCTGCAGTGATATGCATGTTCATAAAATTAAAGTCCAAAAGATTCCCCTGCATTGTTCAAAGGCGGGAAGAAAATCTTTCTGATACTAACCTGTGCTAAGAAAAGGTGGGACCCCTGATCAATTATGCTCAAAAAAGTCTAACTAGTCATTCACCTCATTGTGTGATCTTACTGTGTGGACATTACTGACTATCAAAAGCTGGCTTGATTTTAACATGATGCACAATTCTCAATAGGCTAGTGTGCAGGAAAGCTTAACAGCATGTTATTGCTTATTTCTCCAGAAACTGATTACAAAAGTAGGAAGATTACACTTCAATTAGAGAGCACTCCTAAGTTCACACCCAGAGTATTGTGTGCAGTATTGATCCTATTTAAGGATGTTAAGACATTGAAAGCATTCACAGATTTGTTAAACTGGAATGGGTGGGTTGCCTTATGAAGGAAAATTAAACAGGTTTAGTTGGCCTTCAGAATTGTGGGAAGCCACCACATTAGATCCAGAGGTGGATGTGGTGATGTTTTCTCTTGGGGGGGCATGGGGATGTGAATCAACAACTAAGGCGTCACTGTTAAAGATAAGAGCATCACCCACTTAAAGCAGATGTGGCAAAATTATTTCTCTCAGAGTTGTCAATACTTCTATCTCCTTCCCCATGAGTAGGGTGGAAGCAAAGTCTTTGAATATTTTGAGGCAGAGTTAGATGGGTTCTTGATAAGCAAGGGGTGAAGGTAACCAGAGATAAGCAGGAATATGGAGCTGAGGTACAATAAGATCAGTTGCAGTCTTATTAAATGCTGGTGCAAGCTTGACCGGCTGATTAACCTTTTACTTTTTCTAATTTGCATGCATGCATGTATTTGTACATGTTCTTTATACAACATTAGGGCACCCTTGGTATTGTTTACTGCTGGCTGTGCTCAACAGAATGACGATGATGTTTGACTACCCACAGAATCCGAACAGCTCCCTTAATTACTCCTACTTCTGACTTACTGGACTACATAGTTCCCAAACTTTTTTTTAAAAGCACAGGTTAGAATCAGAAAATTGAATATTGAGGGTCCGTTCTAGGGAGTAGACCACATGCAGATCACTGCACTCTGGTGCAGTGGGAGCAGTATACTCCTAGAAGTACTATCCTTTTTAAAATATAAGGAGGCATAGTATGCTGAAACAGTTGGACAAGGACTGGACTCCCTGCTGTCCTGGCCAACCCTACTTTCTTCCCATCATCACTTTCATAGCTTTGATCATTCACATCACTGCTGTCTGTGAAACCTCAATAGCAAAAGCTGGCTGTTGTTTCCAATACTACAATAATGACCACACATCAAAATTCTTATTGGACATCCAGTGTATTTATAACTTACAAATTCTTTATTTCCACCACACCAGCACCTAAGCTCACACATTGACAACTGCCAAACACGAGTGAAATGACAAACACAACTCAGTACCTTTATGTTTATTCATTAATGAGACTTGGCCACTGCTAGTAATGGTAGCAATTTGGCTTTCCCTATTTGGAATTAAGGTGGTGGTAGTACTGAGTCACCTTCATCTATTACAGTCCAAGTATATGCTCTACGGATGTACTGTTTTATAAAAAGTAGCCACAGAAATGCTGAGAAATTTACAGGCCACAATGACAGGCCTAGAGGGCAACTTGCAGCTAACTGTGTCCCCATCAAATTCTTTCTGTGTACACAGAATGGCTATAGCCAGTATTGCCATCCATTATTTTTTTCTAAAATACTGCTTTGATGTCAGAATCAGATCAGACACTCCCAACTCACCTTTGTATTTCAGCCCTGCTGTCTGTCCATCTTTGGATAAAGATTGCATTGAGACTTGGAGGCAAGTGGTCCAGGTGGAGACCAAAGAGAGGTTTGGTAAGCAAGTTACTGGGTTTAGGAACAATTTAAGAGCACTAACATTGATACCTCCTTTCATAATGCTGATGATTCAGAGAAGAGCAGTTGTATAGTAACTCCACAGCTTTGACTTGTCTTGCTTTCTATGGACAGGTCACATATGGCCAATTTTCACATTTTTGGGTAATAAGGTGTCACAGTCAACACACAGATAAATGTGCCAGAATGTCTTTAGAAGTACAGCCAGGTTTCTGAAGCTTAAAAGTTTGGGCTATTTCTTGATATTATACACGAGTAGCTTTGCTGATGGTGGAGATGTCAGTAGATGGATCAGCCACTCAGCATTTCTGGGTGACCACAGCTGCAAAAGTTTCAACACTGTCCTTTACAGTCAAGTGTAAGACTCCACCATCTTTGAGGGCGAGGATGCTGAAGGATCCTCCTCCTTCCATTAACTGTTATACCGCTCCACTGGCATTCATGGCTGGATGTGGCAGAAGTGCAGAGTTGCTGAACTGCTGTCGTGGGATCATAAACACAAGAGATTCTGCAGATGCTGGAAATCCAGAGTAACACACACAAAATGCTGGAGGAACTCAGCAGGTCAGGCAGCATCTAAAGAGAGGATTAAAGAACCGACGTTTCAGGCTGAGACCCTTCATCAGTGTCATGGGATCACTTAACACTCTATAAAGCACTGTATCTGGTGTTTTCAAGGATGCTGCTGATTATTGCTACTTTACAAGCAATGCTTAACTTAAGTACATCTGATGGTAGATTTGCTATAGTCATTTACACAGTATTGTTGATTCCTTGGCTTGATGACAAAGGCATAAAAAGGAACACCAGGCCATGGAGTAGTGGATCTTGATGGCATACAGATCTACTGCTGCTGATAGCCCATAATGTAACATGAATATGCAGCTTTGAGCTGACTGACATGTTCTAATGTTATTGCATTTAGCATCAGGGTGCTGCCACTCTTCACCTCCAGACAAACCTTGCACCGATCACTCCTAACATCTGTTATAACAGATGAATCTGTGATAAATAGATTGAGCCAGACAGATTGATGCGAAGAAGGGCAAGTAGGCTTTCTCCCCCTTGTGTTGTTTCTTTAACCACCTGCCCCAGCCCTAGTTTGCACTTTTCACTTTGTCTCTTTCCCAAAGATAACCTCAGTGACTCCTGCACAGAATGAGGTGAGAAAAAAAAACTTGTGTTTATCTCATCACCATCATTCCTCTGTTATGTCCATCTCATACAAGCTATTTGCCTAGGTGATCTGTCCATTCCTGCAGTGGAGAATTCACTATTATGTAGAAAGACACAGTGACTGAAAAAGTACCGAATACTAACAGGGAAACATCACTGATGTGACCAGTACTTGATGCTTAGTTAATTTGCCTGTGTGTGGTAGATCATTTCAGAGGCCATTTATAAACATAATTACCATCATTCTGATGTTATGTCTGAATTTTAAAAATCTGGTTCAAATTCTCAAACTGCCACAGCAGTATCTGAACTCTAGAGCCTCTATACGTCCAGTGCTGTAAATTAACTGTTCTGAAAACCAAACTACGTATGTGAGTGCACAGAGAGCACCTCATTTTAGATAAGATGTTAACTATGGTGCATATGACAGTGTAGCACTTCCCTAGAGCTGTATTTGTCAGCCCAGACTGTATACTTGACTAAGGCTCAAATTTGCAAACTACAACTCACTTAATATAATTTAAACAAAACAAAGGCAGTTATTTATTTATTGAGATGCAGCTCGTAGCCATGTAACCCTGCAATCCAGCAATTTAATGCTAGACTAATTACACAATTTACAACGGCCAATTAACCTACTGACTGCATATCTTTGGACTGTGGAGGAAAATGGAGCACTTGGAGGAAACCCACATGGTTATGGGGAGAACGTACAAACTCCTTACAGGCAGTTATACTGGAAATTGCAGCACTTATTAGATATATTCTTAGATAAGAGAACTTGGTAGTTTTCCACACATTTCATGACTTTCAGAGGCAGCTCAGGTCAAAAGCATCTTTATTACAGAATGGTGCTTTTTTTTTGGAAAAAAAAACTCAAGGAATTCAAAAACTAGATAGAAACTATTTCCTCTAGAAAAAGATGTATAATCTTACAACTAGGTTAAGCGCTTCACAAGTACGTCCATGTAAGAAAAAAAAATTTGGAATTCTTCCTCCTCAGAAAGATTCAATTAAAATTCTTGAACTTTGAGATCGATAATATTTTGCTGGGCAAGGATAGAAATGGATATGGATCAAAGTTGATTACACAGAGGAGGTATAAATTTGAACAGAACAGGTCTGAGTTACCATATCTTCTACTTTTAAATTATCTGTTAAACACTGAACTACATTGAATTACAGCTCTGTCAATAGGGATTAAACCAATTAAAATTTGCATTTGGGATATGGAGGATACTGACAAGTTTAGCATGCATTTCCCACTCCTGGTGCCAAGATGGTCATGCATCCTCTCAAATAGGATGGAGATACATACCTGTCAGGCTGCAATGGAAAGATGGAATAGGCCAGAGGAGCTGACTGAACTATTCCCCTTCCTACAAAAGATCAGTGTTATTTCTGACCTCCAAATATAACTGACCACTTCATATTCCAAAGAGATGATGTTCCACAAGTACTACACCTAAGGGACAGAGCCAGCTATGTATCCACAACATTTCAACTGCAGAACGCTATCAGGTACCAAATGTATGTCAGCTCTCACAATGTCACAATTATAGTGCAGAAGATGCAGTACATTAGGTTCTGCATCTCTGATAGCTTTGGATAGGTGGAGCCTTTATAGTATGAACATTAACCTGCCTGGTTTTAATAGTCCCAGATTTGCATGGGTGAAGCGGAAGAAAATAAATTAACAAATCCTACGAAAAATTTGCTCGTGTGGATGTTGGATGAAGACAGGAATGGCTGCACCCCAGAAAGCTCCTACAATAGAATTGTCTCTAATCTTTCAAATAAAAAATGGACATCAACATTCAATTCTGCATTATGAATTATCACTCTAGGCTATCTGCCCCTTGTCAAGTTGCTTCTGATGTGCTCAAGAGTGAAGCACTTGAGAATTCCCATTGCCAACAGAAATAAAGATGTTTAACAAGGACAACTTTGTGGGGATTTCACTTCAAGTAAATGAATGGGATTTCAATCTGAAAACCACAAATATACCAGGCAAGTGGAAATACTAACTCAAATTAAAGTATTTATGATGCTATTTTGAAGAGGGAAATATTCTAGAAAATATTTTTTACCTCAACCAGAATCACAAATCACAGTTCAGTCAGTCAATTGGAAATACACAGACTGAACGTGTTGTAATCTTGAGGAAAAAAATAAAACTGCTGGAGTATCTCAGTTGGTCAGGCAACACCTGTAGAAATGGGAATGATTGATGTTAGACTGACACCCCTTGGTCTGATGCTCTGTGATTTCAGTCTCTAAGGGCAATGTGAGAGCATCCTTCAGGAGGGTGAATCCATGGAAAGCATCTAGCCTCTACAGCACACCTGGCTAACTACAGCAGGCTCGTGCTAATCACCTGGCTGGAGTGTTTAAGGACATCTTCAAACTCTCACTTCGGCATTCTGAGGTACCCATCTGCTTCAAGCAGGCTTCAATTATACTGGTGTCCAAGAAAAAAAATGGTAATCTGCCTCAATGACCATCGTGCTGCAGCAATTACAGCTTTGAGAGGTTGGTCTTGAAGCATATTAACACCTGCCTGAGGAGTCACCTGGATCCACTCCAATTTGCCTACTGTCACAACAGGTCAACATCTGTTGCCATTTGATGGGCTCTTCACTCAGCTCTGGAACACATGGACTGTGAAGATGCATGCATTAGGATGCTCTTCATTGAGTACACCATAGCTCAGCATTAACACTATCATCCCCTTGAAACTAACCAACGAACTCTAAGACCTAGATCTCTATATCTCCCTGTGCACTGGATTCATGAGTTCCTCATTTGTAGACCCCATTCAGAATGGAATGGCAACAACATCTCCTCCACAATCATTATTTGCATGGGTGCACCACAAGGCCCCCTGCTCTACTTGCTTTATACATATGACTGTGTGGCCCTACTCTTATTGGCTGAATCAAAGCTGGTGATGAATCAGCACATAGGAGGGAGATTGAAAATCTGGATGAATGGTGTCACAGCAACAACCGGTCACTCAATGTCAGCAAAACCAAAGAGCTGATTATTGACTACAGGAGGAAAAAGGCAGAGGTCCACGAGTCAGTCCTCAATCTAGTGAATCAGAGGTGGGGAGGCTCAACAACTTTAAATTCCTCGGTGTTACCGTATCAGCGGATCTGTCATGGGACCAGCATGTAAATGCCATCACACATATCAGCACCGCTACTTTCTTAGATATTTGCATAGGTTTGGTATGTTACCTAATACATTGACAAACTTCTATAGATATACAATGCAGGTCCTGACTGGTTGCATCACAGCCTGGTATGTGAACACCAGAGCCCAGGGATGGAGAATTCTACAGAAAGTGATCACAGGCAAAGCCCTCCCTACCATTGAGCACATTTATAAGGAATGCTGCTGTAAGAAAACTGGATCCATCATGAAGACCCCACCATCCAAGCCACACTCTCTTTACTACCATCAAGAAGACGTACAGAAGCCTTAGGTCCCACATCACCACATTCAAGAACAGTTTTTATCCATCAGGCTGCTGAACAAGCTTGGATAACTTCACTCTCAACTCTGAACTGATTCCACAACCTACAGGCTCACATTCAAAGACTCTACAATGCATGTTCTCAGTATAAATTTATTTTTTATTTGCATAATTTATCTTCTTCTGCACATTGTTTGTCATTATGTAGTTTTTCATAAATTATATGAATTTATTTTTATGCAAACATCAGGACAATGAATCTCAAGGTAGTATATGATGACATATACATACTTTAATAATAAATTTATGTCACCAGACCTGATAAAGGATCTTGTTCTGAAACAGTGACTGCCTATTTATTTCCATAGATGCTGCCTGACCTTCCGAGCTCTTCCAGCAGTTTGTGTACGTTACATAAATGTTGTCTCATTTACCTTTTCTCCTCAGGGGATCTCCTTCACTTCTCCACAGGTTGCAGATGACCACAGGATAACATGGTTTAGTGAATGGCAGAAATTAAACCGGCAAACCTCAAAAAATTTGACTCCAGTTCTTGACTGGAGCCAAAAGGCACTGACCCGAATGTCAGTTAACAGAAAAAAAACAACGGCTGTGATTTAGGAAATAAGTCAGCCAGGGCTTCTGCACCATTTTGTTTAATCGTATGGAAATCACCCACAAGGCTGGCACTTACTGTCCCACCATTTTTACGGGGGTGGCAGGCTGCTTCCTTGAGCAACTGCAATCCATGTTTGTAGAAACTGATGCAACTAACTGGCTGCAGAGAACATTTAAGAGTTGGATGGGATTGGAGTCAAATATGGGTCAAAACTGATATCCTTTGGGAAAGAAGCTTTCCACTGGTTACCATCCAACTGTTTAATAGAGTAATAACATTACAAAACAGAAACTGTTTTATTTCTGGGATGTATAAAACAAATGGAAGTCTTTAATTCACAAATTATTAGTTCAAGCTTCAGAGTTGGTAATCTGGTAACAAACATGGTCTTATGGTTTCTGGTCCCTCCTTTTTGGCTGCTATTTTAGGTAACTTTGAGTCGAACGGCCTGCAGATCATAAACTGAAAATGCCTGGACTTTTTCGATTTTCTGTTTTATATTCAGCATTTTTTTGCTCATTTTTTGGCCGCTGTTTGCGCAATGCTTTTTTTGCATGGGGGGGTGTTTGATGGTTTTCTTTGTTTCATGGCTGTCTGTGGGAAACATGATCTCAAGGTTGTATACTGCATATATACTTTGATAATAAACGTACTTTGAATCTTTGAAGATACAACTTCATTAATAATCAATACTAGGCTACTAGAGATGAAAATGGCAAGCTTGGAGGTGCAGAAAAGGATTAGATGAGCATTAAACTTAGCTGGGTTACTCTTTATGGTACAATAATCACCACCTTAGCTCATACATTAATGGTAAAAAGATACTGTGGGAAGTCTATTCAGTCTGTAGTCCCATCATTTAGTTGAGGCATTAAACTAATCTCTCTCAGGTGGTTGCAAAAGATCCTTTTTCAAGTAGAAGTTTATTACCCAGGTCAATAGTTTTCTTTCAAATAACAATCAAAAATAGATTATTTGTTTATTTATTTCAGTGTTGCAAGAACTTGATGTGTGCAAATTGCCCGCTGCATTACCTTATGATATAACCATAATTAAATCTTGAAACTAATATGTATGAAGCACTTTAGTGAGGGAGTACACTATATAAATGCACGTTTGCTTGTTCAGAACTAAACTAGGTCGTGCTGATTTGAATACAAATTCTTTGCAAGTTGAACAGCAAGGTAAAGTAGTACAAACAATATAAATTGAAAAGCAAAAAGAAACTTTGCATGTGCTAAAAATCTAGACTGGGGTGAGCAGCATTTTAAGGAGTTATTTTGAAAAAAGCAAGTCAATCCTTCTGGAGTACTCCCCTCGCCACTTCTGCTTAAGTATAATGAAGGGTTTTCACCAGCAACACAAACTCAACTAAAAAGAGATTTAAGTACTTACTATTTCCAAAATATTCCAGAGTTTCTTATTTTAAAATTATGCAGTGTCAAAAGCCAGTCAGAATAAAATGTGTATGAAGAACTTCCTCCTGCTGACAGTAGAGGTTAAATAAGGGTTCTATTCTTATTTGACTAATGTTTCAATACTAAGAAAGTAAAATTCTTCCTGTTGCACATGTGCAGATTTAGGGAGAGATGTAGTTGATTTGTAAGAGCAGGATGTGTAAAAGAAAAAAAAGCCCTTACTTGTTACAAAATTCATGATTATTATTTTCTTTGATGGCTGTATGAATTTGTGATAACAGCTTTAAGTGACTCAAGATGGCATCCAACTGTCTTCGTGGGTAGTGATGGTCACTGTGCATTTGTTATTTTTTGGCCTGACTGTTGCTCAGTCTGCTGTGTGTTACTCATGCTTCTGTCCAACTATGTTCAATGAGATGGAGACAGTTGCCGATTGTTTTATACCAAACATCAGCACTTTGCCAAGTAAAACGAAGCCTCCCGAATGTAGTCTCCACTAGCCCTTCCCTGTAAATCTAATCTTCCCACAATTCTCCTTCTTTCTGCACTGCTGTCCAATTAATCTAACCAAGACTGCTCTTATCACCCTTCAAAATACCGTACCTACCGCCACCCTAAAAAAGCCAGGTGTCGCAAGATTCACCACCCACCCATTAGAATTACGCGAGCACCGGGGATTTCAGGCCTACTACCATCTCTCCCCAAAGCTAACTCGTGTGCGTCTGTGTATTTCTTCTTCCTTTTTCAAAGTTTACCCACCATTTATTTTTCCTTCGAGCCACACAAAGAGTGAAATAGTTTTAATTAAAATAGGGGAGGAGGGAATTAAAACACGAGGAAGAATGACCATCACGGGGGCCTGGGCTCCAGTCCCTTTTGGACCTTATGCCGAAGCACTAGTTCTCCGTCTAAATTCTTTACTTTTTGCACTCTTACCTCAAGCCACATTTTATTTTTTTATATTAAGCTTCACTAGAAACGAATCAGATGACAATTAAATAAATTATGTGATAAGAATAAAGAGATATTTCGGTTACTTACTCGGTCGGGTGCTCTGGGTCATAAGCGTCCCCCATCTTCACCGAACGGCGTTATTTTACTCAAAACATTCAGCATGAAAAACGAAAAAAATAAAACAACGAGGGGGATAAAAAAAACCTCCAACGATTTTCTAAGCCGGCGTGTAAATTTCTTTTCCACCTTTGGAAGGTTCAGACTTCTGCTCCGGGACTGACAACTCGACGTTCCGAAATTAGAATCCCGGCGCCTGCGACGTTCCAAAATCGAACCTTTTTGTATCAATTCTCCCTTTCGATCCGATACAAATGTTGTCCTTCAGTTTTATTCCATGCTCGCTGCTGCTCCGCCACCGGCCGCCGGCCTCCTTATGGAATCCACACTCGAACTCCCTCTTTCTAAAACATCCTTCCCATATTTAAATATATATTGTACCTTGTGTGTATATACACATATAAAAAAACACCAGGCACGCGATCTATTTAATCCCCGCTTCGCCTCTGCAAAACAAAATGAACGCGAAAAAATTCTTCCATCAGAAAATAATGTACTTTTTTATATTTATAGCCATTTTAATTTGTCTTCTTTCTTTCTGGTTCCCCTTTTGCTTTAAGCACACATTATATTTGTGTGTGTTTGTATTTTTTCAACCTCGAGAAAGAACACTAGGACGATGTACGTCGCTCCGTAACCAACGGAAATGAACCGAGAACAGTTTTTTTCGATGCGACTGGGACTTTCCTGTGAAATTGACAGTCATCCGGGCCAACTGAAAGTGTCGTGCCGGTTTATGAAACTGACTGACATAAGAGATATTTTATTATGTTTCGTTTGTGAGGAGCTGCTGCTGAAACTGATCAGGTTTGTATTTGTTTTCTGAAATAATTCTTGTTACGACTTTTAATCTAAAATTTTAAAAAATCTGCATCGGACTAGACGTCCAAGCACGCTTGCCAATATCTCAGTTTGTTAATTCGATACAGAAAGATAAATTGGAAAGAAAATGCTGCCACAAATAAAGGAATTGAGTTTAACGTGAACTTTTTAAAAATTTAGTGTTGGGAGGTTGAGGGGCAATTTCATAAATCGTTCGTCAACCTCCGGGCACTTTCATTTTTTAAACTTGATACAATGCCCAGACAATAGACTGTGACCAATTGGATTAATATATAACGCTATAGTATGATAACGCGTTGAGTTTTTTAGGGACAACAGCATGATTTGGTATTCCTCCAGGTCTTTGCCAATACTGAATCTTACAGAACAGGAAGCGGCCATTCATGTTTCCATGTTGTGCCAGTAATTTTAAAGAAATTATTAATCTAATCCCAATTATTTGTTGTTTGTGCTCACATTTATTTTTGTTTATTTCGTTGAATATATATCCAATTTCCTTTTGAAACTTGCTATTGAATACACTTGGACTACGTTTCAGGATATACTGTACCTTACAGATATATGAAACAAATATGCCTCATCTCATTGCTTTGGTCCTTTATCTTTTTTATTCCAAAAATATACTTTAGTCTCTAAAATACAAGTACCTATCTTTTCTTACGTTCATTGTACCATCAAGTCAGGACACTCTTAAATTTGCATTAATGATACTTATTTATTTTTCCCTCTTTTAACAATTCACCCATGAAGTGCAAACACTGATGATACACAGGACTCAGCCAAGATACATAGGACTGTGTCCAAGAATGGTAGGACCTTAACTATGGTCTTTCCCCACAAAGTCTTTGCAGTGGGGGCACTGAACTTCTATGTGTCCTCAGCACATATTCCTGCACACCGGGACGTGCCACAACTCCTTTTACTGGAAAACAAGTTTCAGGTGGACCAAACTGCATCTTTCACTGAGTTGAAGATTTTGCAGCAGTTGATTTTTGTCATTGTGTGTGACCCTGGGATCAGCCCATGGAACGGAGCCCTCTATTGCCTACGTGCTCAGGAGACACCTCGATGAGAGTCACTGCCTTCTTTTCCAGGCCTTGGCAAATACACAGTCCTCAAGAGATAAACAATCATCTCAAGTGCACCACAGCCATCTTGAAAGCAGTGTGCAATGGGAGTGAGAACTCTGGCTGTGCAGGGAGGATCTGATAGGGAATGTCCCTCTCAGCCAAGCAAGTCCTGATGTTTGTTTGTGAGTTGTCAGTACTGGAGATGAGGCATTCTGCCAAATGACTGACTGTGCGCCTGGGAAACCACTGTATAGATCCATGATGTCCTTCTCTTGTCAGGCCTGTAAGACATTACATGTTGATTAATGCCTGATGAACCAATGACCAAAATATTTTTCTGCGGAAACCTTTCTACAAAGGAGAAGCGGTGTGGTATGATACAAATAAATGCAACATTGCACAGCAATGAGACCAGATCAGTCCTTCTCACTGGGGACAGGATGAACCTCACACTGGTTCTGTGCAGAACTTAATGCAGCCTGACACAAAAGTGGATATCAGGACAAGGGCTCTCCATCTGAAATAATTACCGCAATGCAAGAACAAGGAATGGGCCATGTGTGTTCAAATACAGCAATGCTGAGTGCACCTTGCACCTAAGGATCAGGTTCTTGCTGGATATTGAGAAGGTTCATTGCTTCCAAGTACCCAATTGTTGCTTTACCTTGGCTATCTGGGCCAGCCAATTCTTACATAGCCCCCACACCATTTCCAACTACCAACATGCACCTCCATCCCCAACCCCCAGCTCCTCCAAGCCATATTTCCAGACCTGATGATGAAGGAACAAAGGATTGGTTGTGTCAGTTGCCAAAGAATGTGGGCTCAGTCGTGATTGATTTTGGTTTCTTGAGGCCGGCTCAGATTGGTTGTAGATGCTGATGGACTATGGGTCTGATGGTGATGTTACATGTAGACTGTTCTGATGCAGAGTTTCAACTCAAAAAGTCTATTATCTCTTTCTATCCACAGATGCTGCTTGATAAGCTAGGTTCCTCCACTATTTTGTTTTTTTTTTGTTGCTCCAGATGATAGGATCTGTAATCTCCTGTGGCTGTAGACAGACTAAAGTTCTGAATGCCTCCATTGCCAGGCATTATTATTCCTCTTATACCCGTGTCTTTTCTGATGAATTTGCCAAAGGGCCTGATACAACATACAAACCAGTTAAAGTGTGTGCAGCCATGTCTTACTCCAGGCTCGACAGGGAAGCTTTCTGTTTACCACCCATTAATTTCAACTGAGCCTGTTAATGCCTGTGTGGAGCATTTCTATCCAATTCCTGATTCCCTCTCATTTTGGAAAGTAAATGTGCGATATCATGACCAAGATCTTCGTCTGGTGTGAGCTGATCAGGCACATGTCCCACTCATAATTCTGGGCAGTGCAATGTTATCAATGATTTTCCTGCTAGGTTTGGTCTAATGCTTCTGCTTTTAGTATGTTGCTTCTTAGTACCCTTTACATACCTGAAAGGCAGATATTTGGTTTTACGGTAAGATTAACTGTCCAATCAACTGGTAAGTAGGTTACAGCCATGGAAGGAGCATTTACAATGTAGTATAACAAAATGTAAATTTACTTACAAATACTTCTGCTGCTTCACAATGTTTTTAGGTTATTCATTTCCATAAACCCACTTTAAAGTTCTTCTAGATTATCAGTGACCAATAGCCCTGTTTTATTTATTTGTCCTTGGTTTATATAAGATGCAGAAAGAACAATTTCTCCCTGACATGGCAGATGGGTGAATTTACTATTGAACTATATTCCTGAATTAACTGGGGAGAAAATATATTCTTGGCTTTTGTTACTCTTAGATTATGGAAGGATTGCTATCGTAAATGCTGGGAAGCATGTTAAGTGAAAAATGAATGAATGTGTAGGTATTTTCTTAGTTAATTAGTTCTAAGGGAGTTTATATTTTATCTTCAAGAAATAAAAATAACGTGTGGCACCGTTGATAAGGAAGCCGCACACGAGGCTGCTAAAAAGGATAGGAGCCCTGGATATTACGGAAAAGGTACTAGAAAGGATAGAAGTTTGGCTGACTGGCAGAAGGCAAAGAGTGGGAGTAAACTGTGCTCTTTCTGGTTAACTGCTGGTGACTAGTGGTATGCCACAGGGGTCAGTGTTATGTCCAGTACTTTTCATGTTATATGTTTATGATCTGGTTGATGAAATTGATGGCTTTATGGCATAGTTTTAAGATGATACAAAGATAGATGGAGGGATAGGTAGTGTTGAGGAAGAAAGGAGTCTGCCGAAGGACTTGTACGGATTAAGAGGATGAGCAAAGAAATGGCAGATGGAATACAGTATGGGAATGTGTATGTTCATTCTACTCTGGTAGAAGGAAGAAAGACAGACAATTTTCAAGATGGGGTAAAAATCAGAAATTGGATATGCAAAGGGACTTCAGTGTCCTAGTGCAGGATTCCCTAAAAATTAACTTGCAAGTTGAGTCGATGCAATGTTCATATTCCTTTTGAGAGGACTAGAATATAAGAGCAAGGATGTAATGAATGGAGGCATTGGCTAGACCACGTGGAGTACTGTGAGCAGTTTTGGGCCCCATATTTAAGGAATGATATGCTGGAATTGGAGAGGGTCCACAGGAGGTTTAAGAGGGTCATCCTGAGGATGAAAGGGTTAATGTATGAGGAGCATTTGATGGCTCTGGTACTGTACTCACTGGAATTTAAAAGGATGAGGGTGGAGTCTGACTGAAACCTACAGAATATTGATATAATGGATGTGGAGAGGATGTAAGAGTGTCAAAAGTTACAGGGGAAAAAGGAGAATGGGTTTGAAGGAATAGTAAGTCAACAATGATTGAATGGTAGATCACACTTGATGGGCCAAATGGCCAAATTCTGATCCTATGGGCATTTGAACAGTGGCCTATCAGAGGTCAGGAGTGAGAGAAGAAGTGACTCACACAGGTTGCCAAGTGTGCATTAAAAAGCAACACTTTGCGGGAGTTTTGGCATTTGAACTGTGGTCAAACAGAAATTGGAATTCATTATCAAGGGCAAATAAAATAAGAAGTGGGCAAGCAGAGCAGCCTTTGTTGGAGTGGGGAATTGAGGCTTTAGCTTTTCAAGGCTTCAGTGAGGGGAGGCTTGAGTGAGAGAAGGCAAAAAGCTGTAAGTAGATTTTTTTTAACCTCATTTATTGTTTCCTTCTTTCTAATGACACAGTTAGAGCAGTGAACTTCCAGTGTCCCTGATGATTTTACCTGCAAGAAGTGCATCCAGCTGCAGCTTCTAACTCCATGTTAAGGAGTTGGAGCTGGAACTAGATGAACTGTAGATCATGTGGGAGGCTGGGGCTGTGATAAACAGGACATATAGAGAGGTAGTTACACCCAAGGTACAGGACCCAGGAAACTGTTTGATAGTCAGGAGGTTGAAAAAAGTTGAACAGCCTGTGCAGTGTACCCCTAAACAACAGGTATGCCGCTGGATACTGTTGGGAGGATGACCTAGCAGTGGCATGTCACAGTAGTTGGGTCTCTGGCACTGAGTTTGGCTCTATGGCTCAGAAGGTAAGTGGGGAGAAGAGGCAAACTGTGGTGATAGGGGAATTCATTAGTTAAGGGAACAGAAAGGAGGTTTTGTGGATGCGAACGAGATTCCTGGACGGTATGTTGCTTCCTGATTGCCAGGGTCCAAGACATCTCATATCAAGTCCTCAGCATTCTCAAGTGGGAGGGTGAGCAGCCAGAGATCACGGTCCATTTAGGTACCAATGACATAGGTAGGAAGAGGGATAAGGTTCTGTAAAGTGAGTTCAGAGAGTTAGGTTCTAAGTTAAAGGAAGGGCCTCCAGGGTTGTGATCCCAGTATTGCTACCCATGCCATGTGCTAGTGAGGCCAGAAATAGGAAGATCATACAGTTTAAAATCTATCTAAGAAGTTAGTGTAAGAGAGAGGGCATCAGATTTTTTTTTTAATCATTGGGCTCTCTTCCAGAGAAGGTGGGACTTGTACAGAAGAGATGGTTTCCACCTGAACTGGAGAGGGACTATTATCCTAGTGGGGTAAGTTCTGCTTGATGGGGTTTAAACTAGAATTGCAGGGGGACAGGAATCAGAGTGTCAGAAGAGATAGTGAAGTACTTGTGGAGACAGATATTGTTAAGATCTCAGACAAAGTCAGGAAGCACAAGGTTGAGTATGGTGCGATTAATGTTCTGAGTTTCATATACTTCTTTGCAGATGAACTCAGTACATGGATCATGGAATTATGATATTGTAGCCATAATAAGAAAAGCATGACCATGTTAAAGGGGCTACCCAACAATCTCCAGGATTTAGAGGTACAAACTTGTAGAGAGTTTGTAGACTGTTGTAAGAAACATAAGGTTGTTATAGTAGGTGATTTAACTTCCCACGTATTGACTGGGACAGCCATACTGTAAAATGACTAGATGGGTTAGAGTTTGACAAATACGTTCAGCAAAGCTTCCTCAATCTGTACATAGATGTCCCAATGAGAGAGTGTGCAATACTTGAATTGCTATAATGGAATGAGACAGGGCAGGTGACAGAAGTTTGTGTAGACAAGCTTAAGGAGAATCCTAAGAGCTTCTACAGATATATTAAGAGCAAAAGGATTGCAAGGTACAACACTGGTCCTGTGGTAGATCAGACTAGTAATCTATGCATGGATTTTTTGCATCTATATTTTCTTGGGAGATGGATACACAGCCAATAGAAGCGAGGCAAAGCAGCAGTGAGTTCATAGACCCTATGCAGACTACAGAGGAGGTGGTGTTTGCTGTTTTGAAGCAAATTGGGGTAGACTAATCCAGAGGGTCAGACAAGGACCCTGTGGGAGGTGGGTGCAGATATTGCTGAGGCCCTAGCAGAGATATTTAAATCATCCTTGGTGATAGTTGAGGTACCAGAGGATTAGAGGATCGCTAATGTTCTGCTATTTAAGAAAGGTTTTAAAAATAAACCAGTAAGTGATAGGCCGATGAGCCTGACATCATTAGTGAGAACGTGATTGGATAGATAACAAATGATTAGGGATAGTCAGCATGTCTTTATGTGTGGTAGATCGTGTCTAACCAATTTTATAATAGAGTTTTTCAAAGAAGTTATCAGAAAAGTTAATGAA
The DNA here is from genome assembly GCF_048418815.1 of Hemitrygon akajei. Taxonomy (NCBI): domain Eukaryota; kingdom Metazoa; phylum Chordata; class Chondrichthyes; order Myliobatiformes; family Dasyatidae; genus Hemitrygon; species Hemitrygon akajei. The sequence goes on along the minus strand of NC_133124.1, from coordinate 107,814,439 downwards.
GGCAAGGCAATGGATATTGTCAACATGGACTTCAGCAAGACATTTGGCAAGGCCCTGCGTGGTAGGTTGGTCAAAAAGGTTCAGTTGCTTGGTATTCAAGATGAGGTAATAAACTGGATTAGACATTGGCTTGCGGGAGAAGCCAGAGAGTTGTACTAGATGGTTGCCTCTCTGACTGGAGGCCTGTGACTAGTTGAGTGCCGCAGGGATCAGTGCTGAGTCTGTTGTTTGTCATCTATGTCAGTGACTTGGTGATAACCTGGTTAACTGGATCAGCTGATTTGTGGATGACACCAAGATTAGGGGTGTAATGGACAGCGAGGAAGACTATTAAAACTTGCAGCAGGATATAGACCAGCTGGAAAAAAAGGGTTGAAAAAAATGTGAGATGGAATTTAATGCAGACAAGTGTGAGGTGTTGCTCTTTGGGAGGACCAACCAGGGTAGGTTTTCCACAGTGAGCAGTATGACACTGAGCAGTGCTGTTGCACAAAGGGAATACAGATCCATAATTCCTTGAAAGTGATGTCACAGGTAGATAGGGTTGCAAAGAAGTCTCTTGGCACATTGGCCTTCATAGATCAAAATACTGAGTACAGGAGATGGGATGGTATGTTGGAGTTGCGTAAAACATTGGTGAGGCCTAATTGGGAGTATTGTGTGCAGTTTTTGTCACTTACCTACAGTAAAGATGGAAAGAGTACAGAGAAAATTTACAAGCATGTTGCTGGGACTGGAGGATCTGAGTTATAAGGAAAGATTGAATAGGTATTAAATTTATTTCTAAGAACGTAGAAGATTGAGGGAGATTTGATAGAGGTTTTGAGGGGTATAGATGAAGTAAAATCAGAATCAGGTTTATTATCACCAGCATGTGTTGTGAAATTTGTAAATGCAAGCAGGCTTTTTCCACTGAGGTTGGGTGAGACTACAACCAGAGGTCATGGGTTAATGGTGAAAGGTGAAATGTTTATGGGGAACATGAGTGGAATCTTCATTCAGAGGGTGGTGAGAGTGTGGATGCAATTTTGATTTCAACATTTCTTAGAAGTTTGGATTTATACATGGATGGGAGGGGTATGGAGGACAATGGTCCTAGTGCAGAACAGTTGGACGAAGTAGTTTAAATGGTTCTGAACAGACTAAACAGAAGAGCTTGTTTCTGTGCTGTAGCTTTCTATAGCTCTATGTCTTATGGTGTAAGATGACAAGCACAAGGAGGTAAATAGAATCAGTCTTGCATATTGAGCACTGCAACTTTTTGGTCAAAAGATAAATTCAAGATCCATGCCTAAAGTTTGATTACCTAATCCAGGCTGACAGTGAGTAGTGAGAAATGGTCTGAAACAATATGACATCATTGTGATATTAGATGTCACAGTGGCACAGCAGTGAGTACTGTTGCCTCTCAGCACCTGGAATTTGGTTTCAGTCCTGGCCTTGGGAGCCTTCTTTGTGGATTTTGCACACTTTTTCCTTGACAGGAAGGGTTTCCTCCCTCAACCCAATGACATGCTGGTCGGTTAACTGCCTGATGTAAGTATTCACTTTTTGTAGTTAATTGAAAAAAGTATTAAAACAGTGCATCGATGGGCAAATATGAGAGAGAGTAGGTGTGCAGGGAATAAGGTGAGGGGGAATAGGACTGTCGTGGTGGCTGCACTGGTCCTGTGGGTTATATAGCTTCCTTCGGTGTCATTATAAGATAATAGATGTGCCACCCTCTGAATCAAATAATAAACCCTGCCAGCTATCTCAGAACTCACCACCTGTACTTGAAGATGATAATGGAAATTCTCCCTGGTGTCCTGGTCATTAGACATCCTCAAGCCAAATGAGTTAAGATCAGTTTATCTGGTGATCCATCCATGTACATTTCCTTGTCATTTTCTATATTTCACTCTTTCTTCCTCCCAAGGTTTGGTCTGAGTTTTAAGTGAACACATCCAGGGGGGTCAGGTTTGAGTTGGACATTCATTTCAGACCTTGATCCTTTTTGTCACTAGGAGTAATATCACTTGGATTGTAAAGTTAACATCTGTCTTATACCTAGCCTTACTGGCAAGGCCAGGCTTTTTTTATTTATACATTACTGTCAAGATCTATTTTTAGTGAGCCAAGTGTAGAGCAAGCAGCAGTCACTAGATTCGGATGTGAGAAGTTCCTTGTTTGCTCCACTGGGAGCACATTTAATCTTAAAATAGATCTAATCATTGAGGAAGCAAATCTAACATTCAACAGACACTTTTAATGTTAAAGATGATACTTTTTTTGTACTGTTATTACTTTTTTTTTAAAGATTAGTTCAACAAGTTGGCAGAAATTAGGATTCCATTGAAAGATTTGAGAGTTTGGAATTGAAATATGGCATTTCCTGGCAAGAATGAGTATGGAATCTGCTGTGCCCTATTCTCCATCACCCATGAATATATTACTTGCCTAGGAGCAAGTTTAGCTTCCAATGTAAGAGTGTGCATTTAGGTAGAGTATTTTATGACTTCAGGACATCTTGGAGTGCTAGCCAGTTAAGTACTTTTGAAGTGCAGTCACTGTGTAATGGGAGAAATGTGGCAACTAGTTTCAGCACAGAAAAGAATATAACTGGTTTTAATTTTCTTTTCAAATTTTTGCATTTTATGGGACCCAGGCAATGCTAGTTAGGGTAGCATTCATTGTCCATCTCTAATTATATTTGAGAAGGTGGTGCTGATTTGCATTCTTGAAACAGTGCATTCATTTTGAAGGTACTCTGAGAGTACTGTTGGAAAAGGACTTCTAGGAATTAAACTCAGTGATAGTGAAGGACTGGTAATGTAATTGCAAATCAAGATGGTGTTAGACTTAGAGGGTAATATACAGGTAGTGGTGTTTCTATGTGTTTGCTTAAAGGTATATATTACAGGCTTTATTGTGCTATCACAATAGCCTAGACAAGCAAATGCACTGCATACCATAAATCGTACATGCTGCAGCCACTGTAATTTAGTGGTGGAAGAACAAAATTTTTAGAGTTATTGATAAGGTGTCAATGAGGTGGGCTATTTAGTCCTGAATTGTGCTTTACAAATGGTGGGGAACAGGAGGTGAAGTACCCAGTGCAGAATACTCAGCTTCTGACCTGCTCTTGTAGCCATGATATTGATGTGGAGAATCAATCTGAGTTTAGTAAATGGTAACTTCCAGGATGTTGATGGTGTGGTACTTGATAATGCTAATGTAATTGACTGCCATAGGTAGTGAATGAACTTTCCCCAACCTGAGCAGTCCAGGAGTTAGTGGGCACTTCCTTGATTTGTTTTCTCTGCCTCCAACCCTATCACCTCCTTCTTTGGAATTCAGTTAATTTAAGTCTATTCAGTTGTTATCATACATGTATTTGAATATTTATTTTAAATGTATGCTCATGCTTTCATTCTTCTGTTTTTGATAGATGTCAAGTATTTTTCATGGTATGTGAAAGTCAGAGATATTCTGATACTCTGGTCATGTATTTCAGGGTGCAGAGCTTGCCATTTACACCATTTTGGTGAGCAGCAGCTGGTGTTGGGGAGCAAACAGCCAATTGGTAAGTGCAACTAGAGCAGCAGCAGGTGTGGTGAGCCCGCAGCATGGACATAAGCGTCCCACAGTCCGGTTGTTTACCACAGGAATTGTAATTGTCTTTTTAAGTTCACCTCAGAGGACAGAAGGGATCCTTCATTAAAGTTTCATTTTAAAAAACAGAAACACCAATGTCCTTGTACTTTGCATCTTGTACTTGAAGGGCCTGTTACTATGCTGCACCTTTAAATGAAAATAAATTAGTACAGTGAAAAAGAGCTTTGACCAGTGGACAATTGGAGGTTGCGATTGATTAGCAATAGCAAATTAAAGGAAGGCAGGGGCAAGTACAGCGATGGTTGTCTGAGTGAAGAAAGTCAGAGTGGTGATCTTGAGGCTTTAGCTCTAGGTGCATTTTTTTTCCTTCCCTTCTATACTAGAATCAGCTAGGATGTTAGAGATGCCAGGCAGGATATTGAAATACTCTTCTTGAGGGATGTGGGAAGGCAGGGAGACCTCCAGCTTCCCTGATGACTACAACTGTGAAAAGTGCATCCAGTTGCAGCTTCTAACAATCTGTTTTGGAGCTGGAACTAGATGAACTCCAGGTCATTTGGGAGACTGAAGGGGTGATAAGTAGAACATATAGAGTGGTATTTACTGCCAAGGTGCAGGACATAGGAGATTGAATGACAGTTAGGAAGGGGAAAGGGGTTAAGGAGCCAGTGGAGAGTACTCCTGTGGCCATCCCCTCAACAACAGGTATATCACTTTGGATACTGTTGGGGAGATGATGTACAAAGGGAAGTCGCAGTGGTTGGGTTTCTGGCACTGAGACTGCCTCTGTGTCTCAGAAGGGGGATGAAAAGGCATGTTGTGGTGATAAGGGACTCATTAGGGGAAAGAGACAAGAGGTTCTGTGGGCGAGACTGAGATTTCTGGATGGTACATTGCCTCCTGGGTTCCAGGGTCCAGGACATCTCGGATGAAGTCCTCAACATTATTAAGTGGGAGGGTGAACAGCCAGAAGTCATGGTCCATGTAGGTACCAATGACATGGGTAGGACGAGTAACAAGGTTCTGCATAGAGAGTTCAGGGAGTTAAGTGCTAAGATAAAGGGCAGGACTTCCAGGGTTGTGATCTCAGGACTGCTACCTGTGCCATGTGCTAGTGAGGCCAGAACAAGGAAGATTATACAGTTTAATATGTAGCTAAGAAGTTGGTGTGGGAGGGAGGGCAAAACATTTTTGGATCATTGGGCTCTTTTTCAAGGAAGGCAAGACCTGTACAGAAGGGATGGTTTGCACCTGATCTGGAGGGGGACTAATATCCTAGTGGGAAGATTTGTTAATGCTTTGTGGTGGGGTTTAAACTAGAGTTGCAGGGGCTGGGAATCAGAGTGCCAGAACAGTTAGTGGAGAGTTTGTGGAGGGAGATGTTGGTAAGACATCTGACAATGTTAGGAATAAAAAAAATTGAGCATGGTGTAACTAGTGTCTTGAGCTGCCTATATTTCAATGCAAGAAGTATTGTAGATAATAGTGCTGAAGATGAGGTAGCTGGTTTACAAACAGAGGCACTGTGTAGTGAGGAGAGGCTGTGATAGGGCAAAGTTATAGTCAACAGGATAAGTTGCAGTGTAAAAGGCAGACAAAATTGAAAAGGGTGAATACAGGACTGAAGGTTTTCTATTTGAATGTGCACAGTATACAGAATAAGGTCAATGAACTTGTAGCACCATTACAGATTGGCATGTATAATGTTGGCTGAAAGAAGTTTTATGAGGGAGCTTAATGTCCAAGGATACCCATTGTATTGAAAGGACAGGGAGGAAGGCAGAGGGGGCGGTGTGGCTCTGTTGGTAAAAATGGAATTAAATCATTAGAAAGAGGTGACATAGGAAGGTGTTGAATCATTGTTGATTGAGCTAAGGAACAGCAAGGGTAAAAAGACTCTGATGGGAGTTGTATACAGTCCCACAAACACTAGTAAGGATGTGGTCTACAAATTACAACAGGAGATGGAAAATGCATTCCAAAAGGGTGATGTTATAATAGTCATGGGGGATTTCAATATGCAGGTAGACTGGAAAAATCAGGTTGGTGCTGGATTCCAAGAGGGGGAGTTTCAATAATGTCTAAGAGATGGCATTTTAGAGCAGCTCGTGGTTGAGCCCACTAGGGGATCAGCTATTCTGGATTGGGTGTGGTGCATTGAACTGGAATTGATTTGAGAGCTTAAGGAGGAGAAGCTAAAGTCAGATGTATCAGTATCACAGTGGAGTAAAGGGAATTACCAAGGTATGAGAGAGGAGTTAGTCAGAATTATCTGGAAAAGAACACTGGCAAGGATGATGGCAGAACAGCAATAGCTGGAATTTCTGGAAGCAATTGAGAAGGCACAGGATAGATACATCCCAAAGAGGAAGAAGTATTCTAAAGGCAAGATGACAGAACCATGGCTAATAAAGGAAGTCAAAGCCAACATTAAAGCTAAAGAGATGGTATATAATAGAGAAAAAATTAGTTGGATGTTAGAGGATTGGGAAGCTTTAAAGTACCAATAGAAGGCAACTAAAAAATGTCATTAAGAAGATAAAAACGGAATACGAAAGTAAGATTACCAATAGTATTAAAGAGGACACCAGAAGTTTCTACAGAGGGATAAAATTGGTCCCTTAGAGAATCAGGATGGTCAGCTATGTGTGGAGCCGAGGGAGATGGGAGAGATTTTGAACGATTTCTTCTCTTCGGTATTCACTAAGGAGAAGGATATTGAATGGTGTAAGGTGTGGGAAACAAGTAAGAAAGTTATGGAACCTATGACAATTAAAGAGGTGGAAGTACTGGCGCTTTTAAGAAATTTAAAAGTGGATAAATCTCCAGGTCCTGACTGGATATTCCCCAGGACCTTGAGGGAAGTTTGTGTAGAGATAGCAGGAGCTCTGACGGAGATCTTTCAGATGTCATTAGAAACGGGGATTGTGCTGGAGGATTGGCGTATTGCTCATGTGGTTCCATTGTTTAAAAAGGGTTCTAGAAGTAAGCCTGGCAATTATAGACCTGTCAGTTTGACATCAGTGGTGGGTAAATTAATGGAAAGTATTCTTAGAGATAGTATTTATAATTATCTGGCTGGACAGGATCTGATTAGGAGTAGCTGGCATGGATTTGTACGTGGAAGGTCATGTTTGACAAACCTTATTGAATTTTTTGAAGTAGTTACGAGGAATGTTGACGAGGGTAAGGCAGTGGATGTAGTCTATATGGACTTCAGCAAGGCCTTTGACAAAGTTCCACATGGAAGGTTAGTTAAGAAGGTTCAGTCATTAGGTATTAATGCTGGAGTAATAAAATGGATTCAACAGTGGCTAGATGGGAGATGCCAGAGAGTAGTGGTGGATAATTGTTTATCGGGATGGAGGCCGGTGACTAGCGGGGTGCCTCAGGGATCTGTTTTGGGCCCAATGTTGTTTGTAATATACATAAATGATCTGGATGATGGGGTGGTAAATTGGATTAGTAAGTATGCTGATGATACTAAGGTAGGAGGTGTTGTGGATAATGAGGAGGGTTTTCAAAGCTCGCAGGGAGATTTATGCCGGTTAGAAGAATGGGCTGAACGTTGGCAGATGGAGTTTAATGCTGAGAAGTGTGAGGTTCTACATTTTGGCAGGAATAATCCAAATAGAACATACAGGGTAAATGGTAGGGCATTGAGGAATGCAGTGGAACAGAGAGATCTAGGAATAACAGTGCATAGTTCCCTGAAGGTGGAGTCTCATGTAGATAGGGTGGTGAAGAAGGCTTTTGGAACGCTGGCCTTTATAAATCAGAGCATTGAGTACAGAAGTTGGGATGTAATGTTAAAATTGTACAAGGCATTGGTAAGGCCAAATTTGGAATATTGTGTACAGTTCTGGTCACCGAATTATAGGAAAGATATCAATAAATTAGAGAGAGTGCAGAGACGATTTACTAGGATGTTACCTGGGTTTCAGCACTTAAGTTACAGAGAAAGGTTGAACAAGTTAGGTCTCTATTCATTGGAGCGTAGAAGGTTGAGGGGGGATTTGATCGAGGTATTTAAAATGTTGAGAGGGATAGATAGAGTTGACATGAATAGGCTGTTTCCATTGAGAGTAGGGGAGATTCAAACGAGAGGACATGATTTGAGAGTTAGGGGGCAAAAGTTTAAGGGAAACACGAGGGGGTATTTCTTTACTCAGAGAGTGATAGTTGTGTGGAATGAGCTTCCTGTAGAAGTAGTAGAGGCCAGTTCAGTTGTGTCATTTAAGGTAAAATTGGATAGGTATATGGACAGGAAAGGAGTGGAGGGTTATGGGCTGAGTGCGGGTAGGTGGGACTAGGTGAGATTAAGAGTTCGGCACGGACTAGGAGGGCCGGAATGGCCTGTTTCCGTGCTGTGATTGTTATATGGTTATATAATAGCCAAGAATTGTTGTTATATGGAACAAGTACATCCGGTATTATTTAGCGTCAGTTAGTCAAATGTTTGTCTTAGTATATAGTATATATTGTACCTTTCTATGCATATAAAACACAAGAAACATATATATTCCAATAATTAAACCACTGCATTGCTTTGAAATAATTGTAGTTTTCATCGGGGCAGGGCCTTTCACATGCTCCATTATTCTCACTTTATCCTTTAAAATTGTTCCGATTGTTGACCGACTGTAGCCTAACGCTTTTCCAGTGACCGATGACGTTCACCTCTTTCCAAACGCTTTATTATTTCCACTTTATTGTCAATCGCGATCGCTTCCCATCAATGGAACAGAAACACTGTGGCCAGCGAATCCCGAGCTGCACCGGCTTCCGAGATCCGCTGGGTCGTAAGGACCATCGCACTGAATTCCCTGGGACCTAAACTTCACACTGAGACAGGTTAAATGGGATAAGTGGGAGCTGTGCTGGATTTGGATATTTGATCCTCCACAATATTCCACGTGGAAATTTAAACTGGAGGTGGCAGTGTTTTTTTTACGAGGTCGAGTTGCGAGCTCGACATCAACCCAGCACGGATGGTTCGGGAGTCACTGGATCGACATCAACCGGGCATGGAAGTGGTCTGTCACTGGATCGAACTCGGGAATCTCCGTTCTCCAGCCCAGCGCTGATCTCACTGTGGCACCAGCTGACCAGAACGGGGGGGGGGGGGGGGGGGGGCGTGGCGTGGCGCGGGGTCAGGGTGAATCTTGCTAAGAAAAATTTAAGACAAATACAAAATTACACACTCAACACAGTGTCAACAGCAATGACTTAAAATGGCAGACAGTGTCACAATCTGACTTAAAATGGCAGACGGCGTTCTCCTTCCTCAGTTCATAAGTACGAGTTGTCCATAAGTCGGACGTTCATAACTTGGGGACTACCTGTATTCTATTCCTAAGTATTTTTTTCCATCAATTTCCCTATAACTGATGTGAGACGCACTGGTCTATAGTTCCTCTGATTTTCCCTTGTTCCTTTCTTAAATAGAGGTATATTAGCCATTCAGCAGTCCTCCGGGACCTCGCCTGTGGCTAGAGAGGACAGGAAGATACTAGTCAAGGGCCCAGCAATCTAGTCTCTTACCTCCTTGAATAACCTGATGTAAATCCCATCAGGCTCTGGGGACTTATTCACCCTAATACTCATTAGAAATGACCCAACACTTTGTCCTCCTTGACCTCTAAATGCTCTAACATATTTATAAACTTATCTCCTGAGCTTGCATATTCTTTTCCTCGGTAAATACGAAAGCAAAGTACTTATTAAGTACCGCACTCATATTCTCTGCAGCCAAGCAAACATTCCCCCTTATCCTTGAGTGGTCTATCTCTCTCCCGAGTTATCCTCTTACTATGTATGTATCGAATGCCCTGGGATTCACCTTAATCCTACTCGCCGAGGACTTCTCATGATCCCTCCTGGCTTTCCTAATTCCCTGCTTTAGTTCTTTTTTGGCTTCTTTAAACTCATGTGCTTTGTTTTATCCTAACTTCCAAAGCTTTACGTACTTTTCCTTTTTTGACTAAATTCATCACCTCTCTGGACATCCAAGCTTCTCTTAACTTTCCATCTCCATCCTTCTAACAAGAACAGACCCCTCCTGTATTCTGTGCAATTGATCTTTAAAGACCCTCCAAGTGGGATGTAGACTTGTCAGAGAAAGGGTGTTGCCAATTAATACTTCTTAGTTCCTCCCTAATGCCCATGTAATTTGCCCTACTTTAAAACTCTCCCACAAGGGCCATGACTATCCTTATCTATAGCTACCCTGAAAGTTAATGAGTTATGGACACTGTCCCCTAACTATTTTCCCATTGAAAGATTAGTAACCTGGTCAGGCTCATTACCCAAATCCAGGTTCAGCTCCTCTTGTTGGACAGTCTGCACATTAATTTAAGAAAACTTCCTGGTAACACTTAACAAATTCTGCCCCATCTAAACCCCTTGTACTAAGAAGGTCCCAGTTTATACTATGGAAGTTGAAACCCCCCAAGCAGCAATCCTAGTATTTATACAAATTTCCTTAATCTGTTGCTCAATGTCCTGGTAGCGAATAGGGGGTCTGTAGTACCCCCTATTTATGAGTGCAGCTGTGATATTGTCCCAGCAACACTGCCCCCCCACCTCCTCTTTTTCTAAAACTTTGAAAACCTGGTGCATTAATCACCCATTTCTGCCCCTCTCTCAACTAAGTTTCAGTAATGGCTACAACATCATAGTACTGTGAACTAAGTTCATCAACCTTACCCTTAATATTCCTAGCATTAAAATATACATACTTCAAACTATCTGACCCATTATACCTGTTATTTTGATCTTGCCTTTCAATACTTTCCCTGACATCTACCTTCTGGTTTGATTCTTCCCTTACTGACCTGTGGCTCTGGTTAAACTCTCCTGAGTAGCATCAGCAAACTTCCCAGCCAGGATATTGGTTCTCCTCCAGTTCAGGTGCAACTCGTCATAGTAACAACCTCTTACTCAGTGTCAGCAAGACCAAGGAGCTGATTATTGACTAGAAGAGGAGGAAACCAGAGTTCCATGAGTCCGTTGTTATTGGGGGATCAGAGGTGGAGATGGTCAGTAGCTTTAAATTCCTTGGTCCTATCATTTCAGAGGATCTGTCCTGGGTCCAGCACTTAAGTGCAATTATGAAGAAAGTACTGTGGCACCTCTACTTTCTTTGGGGCTTGTGAAGATTCGCATGACATCTAAAACTCTGACAAACCTCTATAGATATGTAGTGGAGAGTATAGTAACTGCATCACAGCTTTGTATGGATACACCAATGCCTTTGAACAGAAAATCCTACAAAAACTAGTGTTAACAGCCTTGTCCATCATGGGTAAAGCCCTCCCAAACACTGAGCATATTGTCATGAAACACTTTTGCAGGAAAGCAGCATTCATTATCAGAAACCTCACCACCAAGGAAAAGTCCTCTCTTTGTGCTGCCATCAGGAAGAAGGTACAAGAACTTCAGGACCTGCATCACCAGGTTCAGGAACAGTTACTACCCCTCAGTCATCTTTTAAGGACTCTATCGCATGTTCTGAAAAGTCCAGATCATACGTGGAGGGTCTTTTTTTATATTTTTGTTGACTTTTGCACTCTGGTTGAACATCGTAGTTGGACAGTCTTTCATTGTTACCATTATGGTTATTATTCTGTAGATTTATTGAGTATGCCCACAAGAAAATGAATCTCAGGGTTGTATTTGGTGATATATATGTACTTTGAAATAAAATTTACATTGAACTTTGGTTTCTATAGCAAATTTATGTGGAAGAAAAAGTCATTCTCTATGAAGTACTCTGACTTAATAGCAATGTCAAGGTATTTTGGCGTGCACTTATCATTGGACATAATCAGAACATGCAGATTTGAAAAGTGCTGTACTCTGAGCAGGTTCTAACCATGATTCCCCACCCAAGTAGATTCTCTACTTAGTCCCTCTCCTTCAGGGCTTCACCACTGCAACAATTCCCCAACTGGCCTCAGATTTTAACCCAATTCATTACCTCTTACTTGCTGATCTGACACTTCACTGAGGTCCCCAAATTATCCTATCTAAGGTGATGCCTTAATTTCACTCCATGTTCTCTCTCTGTGCGATTTCCTAGACCTAGATTCCATCCTGAAATTAATTACCTGTTACTTCCCTTCATACACTGTGTAATGTCATTGCTTGCAAATACAAATTTAAAAGGGCTGTTCAGTTGCATCCAATATTGATGAAATCTATCAACTTCAGCCTATTGTGTATCTCCAAATGTACCGTGAAATGTGTACCTTGAAACCTCATGCTTAATAATGAACTTCAACATTTTGCTAACTACTGAAGTCAGGCTAAATGGCCAATAATTTAATGTCTTTTCCTCCCTGTTCTTTAAAGAGTAGAGTGACATTTGTGAACTTCCAGTCCACTGGAAACTATTCCAGAGTCTAGTGATTCCTGTAAGATTACCATTAACGCTTCCACAATCTCTTCAGCTACCTCTTTGAGAGTCCTAGGGAGCAGTCCATCTAGTCAAGGTGAGTTATTGACCTTCAGACCTTTCAACTTTCCAAGCACCTTCTCCTTAGTAATAGTGACTACACTTACTTCTGCCCCAACACTCTTGAATTTCTGTTACGTTGTTGGTGTCTTACACAGTGAAGACTGACGCAAAATATTTATCCAGTTCATCCACCATTTCTTTGTTCCCTATTACTACCTCTCCAGCGTCATTTTCCATTGTCCACTCTTGCCTTTTGGTATCCTCTTTGATACTATTGGCTTGCATACCTTAATATTTCATCTTTTCTCTTATCACTTTTTTAGTTGCCATCATTGGTTTTTGAATGCTTCCCAATCCTGTAGATTCCCACTAATTTTTTTTCTGTATTGTATGCCCTTTCATGTTTTAATGCTGTCTTTCATTTCCCTTGGCAGCCACAGTTGCCTCATCCTCCCTTTTCAATACTTTTTATATGGGGTGAACTCATCCCTGGTCTTTCAAATTACTTCCAGAAACTCCAGCCAGTGGTGCTCTATCAACATCTCTACTAGTGTCACCTTCCAATCAATTTTTGGCCAGCTCCTATCTCAAGATTCTGTAATTAACCTTACCCAACTGCAATACCGATATATCCAATTTTAGCTTCTCCCTCTCAAACTGCAGGGTAAATTCTATCAAATTATTATCACTGCCTCCCAACGCTGCTTTTACTTTAAGTGTGCGAATTGAATATGGTTCATTACACAAAACCCAATGCAGAATTATCTTTTCTCTAGTGCTCTAAAAAGCCACCTTGTATGCATATTAAGAATTCCTTTTCTTGGGATCCAGCGCCAACCTGATTTCCTATCTACCTGCATTTTGAAATCCCCCTCATGACTATTATAACATTGTGTTTCCTACATGCCTTTTCTATCTCCCATCGTAGAAGTTACGTTTTCTAGATTGTTAAACCAGTAATAGGTGGCTGGTGGTGGTGTGACATCAGCACCGGACTTTGAGGCAAATGATCCAAAGTTTGAAAACATTCTGGGTTAAGCTAGGAGCTCCGCCTCATAAAAAAAAAGTCAAATGCTACGGAAACTGCAAAAATGCTGCCCAAAGCACCAGAAAGCGCGAAAAGGAACAACAAACCAGTAATACAACAACCATTTAGCCAAATATTTTTAAATTCATTGCCATTTTAGAAACCTAGTTGCTCCATTAACTCAAGTGGTTCAGTCCAATTAAACATCCTTGTCAATTGAGTTAGACTCTCATAGAACTGCCTGGAAACAAGTACAGGTAGTCCCCGAGTTACGAATGTCCGACTTACGGACAACTCGTACTTAGGAACCGAGGAAGGAGAATGCTGTCCGCCATTTTAAGTCGGATCGCGACGCCGTCTGCCATTTTAAGTTGTTGCTGTTGACACTGTGTTGAGTTTTTAACTTTGTATTTGACTTAAATTTTTCTTAGTAAGATTCACCCTGACCCCGCCCCCCCCCCCCCATTCCGGTCAGCTGGTGGCACAGTGAGATCAGCGCCGGGCTGAAGAACGGAAGTTTCTGAGTTTGATCCAGTGACAGATCACTCCTGTACCAGGTTGATGTCGAGCTCGCAACTCGACCTCGTAGAAATAAAACACTGCCACCTCCAGTTTAAATAATATTGTGGAGGATCAAATACCCAAACCCAGCACAGCCCCCACTTGTCCCATTTAACCTGTCTCAGTGCAGTGGTCCTTAGGACCCAGCAGACCTCAGGAGCTGGCGCAGCTTGGGACCTGCCGCTCGCAATGTTTCTGTTCCGTTGATGGGAAGCGATCGCAATTGAAAATAAAGTGGAAATAATAAAGCATTTGGAAAGAGGTGAAACACCATCGGTCATTGGAAAAGCGTTAGGCTACAGTTGGTCAACGATTGGAACAATTTTAAAGGATAAAGTTAGAATAATGGAGTATGTGAAAGGCCCTGCCTGGATGAAAGCTACAATTATTACTAAGCAATGCAGTGGTTTAATTATTGGAATACATACATTTCTTAAGTGTTTTATATGCATAGAAAGGTAAAATATATACTATATACTAAGACAAACGTTTGACAAACTGATGCTAAATAATACCGGATGTACTTGTTCCGACTTACATACAAATCCGACTTAAAGACAGACTCAGGAACAGAACTCGTACGTAACCTGGGGACTGCCTGTACCCATCTTCATTCTATAAGTGTCCTACTTCTTTTCACCCATTTCCCATATTCCAGTAATCCATTCTTCCTCAAATACGGTAAATGTTTTTTGACTAAATACTGGACTTTAAAAAGCCACCTACAGTCTCAATCTTGCTTTGGGGTTTTATTTACCCTAGCAACAAGTTTGTAAACCAGAGTCCAACAAAATCTTGAAATCAAATTCAATGATCTTGTACTGAGCCTTTCAGTTTTTAAACACACAATAATCCTTGGCAACAAGGCAGGTAAGTTCTTTGCAAAGAAATGTATTGAAACGGTCCTCTTAATATAAACAAATCTAACAAACTTCATCCTAAGAGTTATAATTATTTAAAAGCTGTGTCTGGAAATAATTGGGGAACTGTGTTTTTGAGTTCAATATCAAACTAGCCTTTGAGTTCAATATCAGGCTAGTTCAGCTGATTGCAATCCCAGTCACTGAGGTTTAATAAATTAGGAACATAAAAGAAATAGGAGAGGGAATAGACCATATAGCGTCTGGAAGCATTGTGCAATTAAAAACATGATGGTTTTTGTCTTGGATTCAATGCTTTTCCTACTGATAGCCTACTTTTACACTGAAAATCTATCTCAATGCTGAATATACTTAATAACCCAATCTCCACAGAAATCCAAATAATTATAACCTTCTAAGAGAAGAGATTCTTTCTCATCCCCATCTCCTAATTTCAAATTATGTTTCCTTGTTCTAGATTCTTCCACAAGAGCTAACATCCTCTCAGTATCTATCTTTTTCAGAAATGTTTTGATAAGACTACCTGTCATTTTACCAATCTCCAGTGAGCATAGACCAAACCTGGTCAATGTTTCCTCAAAAACCAAAACCTTTAAGCCAGGAGTTAAAATGGTGAACTCCTTAGAATTGCCTCCAATGCAAATATATTCTTTCTAAAATAAGGGATAAAATCAGTACCAACTACTCCAGCCATGGTCTTACCAAAAACGCCGGAGATTCTGCAGAGTGACACTCTGGAGGAACTCAGCAGGTCAAACAGCATCTATGGAAAGGAATAATCAGTTGATGTTTTGGGACGAGGGGAAGGAATACAAGCTAGAAGGTGATAGGTGATGTCAGGTGGATGGGAGAAGAGGGATGAAGTAAGAAGCTGCACCACTCCCCACAACTTCTACCAACTTCAACAGGTTCCTACTACCAAACACAATTTTATCTCCCTCCCCCAACCATCTGCTTTCTGTAAGGGTCACTTTCCCTGTGATTCCCTTGTCTATTAGTCCTTTCCCCCTAACCTCCCTTCTGGCAATTTTCCCCAAAAGGGGAAGAAGTGCTACATCTGCCCATTTACCACTTCCAATACCTCTGTTCAGGGGCATAAAACAGTCGTTCCAGGTGAGGCAACACTTCTCCTGCAGGTCTCTCAGGGTTATTTACTGTATCTGGTGCTCCCAATGTGGCCTCCTCTATTGACAGACCCAACATAGATTAGAGTACTGCTTTGTCAAGTACCTTTACTCCATTCACAACAAGCAGGATTTCCCAAAAGCCAATCATTTTAATTCCAATCCCCACCCCCATTCTAATATATTGGTTCATAGCCTCCTCTACTGCCATTATAAGGCCACTCTCAGGTTGGAGGAGAACACCTCATATTTTGTCTGGGTGGCCTCCAACCTGATGGTATGAACATTGATTTCTTTAACATCCGATAATTCCCACCCCAACACCCCCACCCCCTCCATTCCCCACTCTTAAGATTCTGCAGATGCTGGAAATCCAGAGTAATGCATACAAAATGATGGAAGAACTCAGCAGGTCAGACAGCATCAATGGAAATGAATAAAGGGAGTCAAATTTTTGGGCCGAGACCCTGCATCAGGACTGGAAAGGAAGAGGAAAGAAACCAGAATAAGGTGGTGAAGGAAATGGAAGGAGTATAAGCTAGAATGTGATAGGTGAAGCCAGTTGACTGGGAAAGTTGGTGGGTGGGGGGGGGGGGGGGGGTTGAAGACGTGAGAAGCTGGGAGGTGATAGGTGGAAGAGGTAAATGGTTGAAGAAGAAGAAAGCTGATAGGAGACGGGAGTGGACCATGGAGGAAAGGAGGAAGGGCACCGGGGATGGGGGTTGATATGCAGTTGAGAAGAGAAGAGGTAAGAGGGGAAGGGGAAAAATTATGGAAAGTTAGACAAGTCAATGTTCATGCTGTCAAGCTGGAGACTACACAGGTGGAATAAGAGCTGTTGCTCCACCAACCTGAGAATAGAGGAGGCTATGGACCAACATGTAGGAATGGAATGGGGATTGGAATTAAAATCATTAGCCACCAGGAAATTCTGCTCATTGTGGATGGAGCAAAGGTACTTGACAACGTGTTTCCCAATCTACATCAGATCTCATTGATGTAGAGGAGGCCACAGTGGAAGCACTGGATGTAGTAGGTGACCCTGACAGACTTGCAGGTAAAGTGTTGCCTCACCTGTAAGGACTGTTCGGGCCATTAATGGAGATAAGAGGGGAGGGGAATGGGCAGGTACTCCTGCTTTCAGGGATAATGCCAGAGGGAGATTGGAGGTGAAGGACAAATGGACAAAGAAATCATGGAGTGAGCGATCCCTGAGGAATGTGAAGAGTTGGGGGGAGGTAAAGATGTGTTTGGTGGTAGGATACCATTGATGATGACAGAAGCTGGGGAGAATGATATGCTGGATGGGGAGGCACATGGAATTGAAGTTAAGGACAAGAAAAACTCTATTCCAGTTAAGGTGGTGGGAACATGGGTAAAGGTGGATGTTCAGAAAATGAAGGAGATGCAAGTGAGGGCAGCATCAATGGTGGAGGAAAGGAAATCCCATTCTTTGAAGAGGGAGTACATCCCTCATCCTGAGAACAGATGCGGCTGAGTTGAAGGAACTGAGAAAAGCGAATGGCATTTTTATAGGTAATAGGGTGGGATGAAATATAGCCAAGATAGCTGTGAGATATAAAAGATGTTGATAGACAGTTTGTCTTCAGAGATGGAGACAGAGAGATTGAGAAAGGGGAGAGAGGTATCAGAAATAAACTTAGTGAATTTAAGGGTTGGGTGGAAGTTGGAGGCAGTTTATGAAACTGATGTGCTCAGCATAGGTGTATAAAGCAGCACTAATGCAGTCATCAATCTAATGCAGAAAGAAATGGGGAGCATGACCAGTTAAAGCTTGGAACACGGGCTGTTCCAAACCTTGGTCTTATCAAATTTTGCAGAATTGTAGTCAGAATTTTTTATTTTGTATTTCATCCTCCGTGCAAAGTAAAAACCTTCCTAATTATATGCTGTACCTTCATTCTAACTTTCTGTGACTCATGTTGCCTGGATTGGAGATCATGCCTAATGAGAATAGGTTGAGTAAACTTGCCTTTTCTCTTAGGAATGAGAGAGGATGAGAAGTGACCCGATAGAGGTGTATAAGATGATGAGAGGCATTGTTCGTGTGGACAGCCAAAGGCTTTTTCCCAGGGCTGAAATGGCTAACACGAGGGGCATAGTTTTAAGGTGCTTGGAAGTAGGTACAAGGGGGATGTCAGAGGTACGTTTTTCACACAGTGCGGAATGTACTGCCAGTGACAGTGGTAGAGGCAGATATAATAGGGTCTTTTAAGAGACTCTTAGATAGGGACATGGAGCTTAAAAATAGAGGGTGATGCAGTAGGGAAATTCGAGGCAGTTTCGAGAGTAGGTTACATGATCCACACAACAATGTAGGCCGAAAGGCCTGTAATGTGTTGTAGATTTCTATGTTCTATGATTTATCTATAAATTGCATGTAAAATTGGAACAGGAGTATGCCATCTGGCCGCTCAAGTCTGCTTTTGAATTTGACAAGATCATGTTTGATCTTCTATATCAAGGCCATTTTCCTGTCCCATCTTCAACATTGCTCGATTATTCCATTATCCAAACATTTAGTGATATCAGGTTTGAATAAAATTAATGATGAAGCCACTGCAGCAGTCTAGGGAGAGAATGCTAAAGATTCAATATACTCCTGAATTCAGTTCTATTTGGCTTACAGATTATTTTGAGATTCTGATCCCTTAACTTACTACCAGCAAATATCTTTCCCATATCTACACTACTGAGCCCTCTAAGAATTTTGCAGGTTTAATGGTTCAATCTTCTAAACTTTGAATACCCTTCTCAGTTTCCCTTGATATGACAGACCTACCATCCAAAGAGCATTGTGCTGAATTTTTGCATTAGTTCTTAAGTAGCAAGAACACTCTTGCTTTGGGTAAGGAGACAAAATCTTCACACAATAGTCCAAGTGTCGTCTCACTAAATGCAACAACCAATGTGCAAAATACAACAAGCTGCAAGTACAAAAGAAAAAAAAGCTATAAATATTGAGAATATGGGATGAAGAGTCCTTGAAAGTGAGTATATAAGTTGTGGGAACAGTTCAGTGATTGGGCAAATGAAGTTGAGTTAAGTTATCCCCATTGGTACAAAGGCCTAATGGTTGAGGGTTCATAACTTTCTAAACATGGTGGTGTGGGTCCTGAGGCTTCTGTACCTTCTTCCTGATGGCAGCAGTGAGAAGAGAGTTTGGCTTGGATGGTGCAGGTCCTTGATGATAGATCAGGGGTGGGCAAACATTTTGACTTGTGGGCCACAAAGGGTTCTAAAATTTGACAGGGGGGCCGGACCAGGAGCAGATGGATGGAGTGTTTTGGTAATACACCTCATAAGAGAAAATAAAATATCATGGGATATGTAGAAAACATATGCTTTAATTTCAATTGAAAATGAACAAATGCATTACAACAAAATATCTGTCTTTGAAGTCCCATGGTATTTAGCTATTTATTGAAATGACTTTTAAAACACTGAAAATTAAATGAATAAAATACAGCTTTTTTTAATAGTAACAGTTATTATTTTAAAGCACTGAAAATTCTTGTTATCCTTCAAGATATTATCATCATCACTCTCCTCCTGACTGTCTTTATTTCAAAAACGGTAGGAGATGCAGGTCTACTTGTCCTGCTCCTTCTTATTCAATTGTCCCCTGTGCCAAAACTCAACAACGACCAGTGTCACCGACAGAACAGTGACAGCGCGCCAGTATGCGGAGCGCGTTATTTGATCTGGAGCGCATTTTTTATTTTGAGAACGTACGTGCAGCTGCGCACTACTCATGTCCATCACTTAACAGAAATGACATGTAACATGTAAGGCTTATTGAAAAAAATATTTTCAAATGCATTTTTTACATAACACAACGAAGAAACTTATTTTTAATTTCAGTGGGAACAGTGTTGTTGGTCTCCCTTTTTAGCCAGCGCATCAAAGTCTGGATTTAGTTTTGTTGTGGCGATTCTCAGGATGGATCTGAGGTGTTGGTCAGTTAATTTGGATCTGTGGCTGGCTTTGTTGATGTTCATGACACTGAACGCCTGTTCACACAAATAGGTCGAGCCGAACAATGCCAGCATCTTCTGTGCCATCCTCCGGAGGTTTGGAAACACCTCTTTACCAAGTGAAGCATAAAAGTCATTCAGTTTAAGAGAGTTGAACTTCTCTTTTAAGACGGGGTCAGACTGAAGGTCGATCAGTTCCAGCTGTAGCTCCTCTGGTGCTGTTTCAGGATCTTGTGACAGGGGACAGGCCACCAACTGAAGTGACTTGTCAATTTTTTCAAAATCAGAAAAGCGACGGCAGAATTCTCTGTGCAGCGCATCCAGTGACTCGCTGTATTTTTTCACATTTGCGCCGGCCTCTTCCAGCATGGCTAGTGTGGGAAAATGAGTGAATAACTTATTCAAAATTTGCCTGGAGAAAAAAGCCAGCTTGGATTTAAAGGCTTTCACGTTTGTGTACATGTCATGCACAAACTGATCCTTCCCCTGTAGCTTCACGTTCAGTTCATTCATGTGTGAAAATATATCCACAGCAAACGCAAAGTCACAAAGCCAGCTCTGTTGCTCAGCTCAGGAAATTCGCCGGCCTTCCTCAGTAACTCCAAAAATGCACCGATCTCCTCTTTGAGCTCCCATACACGTTGAAACACTTTGCCCAAACTTAACCAGCGGACACGGGAGTGATAAAGTAGGTCCTGGTGATCCGCATCAGTTTCCTCCAGGAACGTGATGAACTGACGGTGCTGAAGTCCCCTTGCACGTATAAAGTTGACAAGTTTTACGACAGGATTCACAACATGATTCAGCTGTAATACCGATTTACATAGAGATTCCTGGTGGATGATGCAGTGAAGGAAAATAACATCCTGGTCAGGATTTTCATCTTTCACTTTATTCTGTATTCTCCTCAGCAGGCCGACATTTTTCCCTGTCAAATTAGGAGATCCATCTGTGGTGACGTTGATAAGTTTACTCCAAGGGAGCTTCATATTTTCGATGACAGCAGACACCCGGTCATACAAGTCCTCTCCCCGTGTTTTTCCTTTCAGAGACTCCATTGTCAAAAACTCCTCCGTTATTTCAAAAGTATTGTTAGTTACTCGGATAAAAATGAGGAGCTGAGCAGTGTCTTTTACATCGTTGCTTTCATCCAGTGCTAATGAATATAACGTGAACGACTCTGCCTTTTTATTTAAGTCGCTGGTTATATCTTCATCTATCAGTTCCACACGGTGAGTCACTGTCCTGCGTGATAAACAGATTTTTTCAAATTTGTCTTTGCTCTCCGGACACAATACACCTGCTGTCTCCACCATACATTCTTTTAAAAACTCGCCTTCAGACAGAGGCTTGCTGGCCTTTGCTAATTTGAATGACAGCATAAAACTCGCTTTGGTACTTGACTCATGAATGGCAGTTTGACAGTGAAAAAAATTTTGTTGAGCCTGTAAATTAGCTGCCAACCTCTGAGCATTAGCTTCCCATTCTTTCGTTGACTGGTTGCTAGCATAGTTGGCATGTTTTGTGGCAAAGTGACGGCTGATATTATATTCTTTAAAAACCGCCACAGTCTCTTGGCATATCAGGCATACAGCAGTTGATCGGTGTTCGGTAAAAAGATATTTAGTTGTCCACTCCTTATTAAACACCCGACATTCTCTATCCACTTTTCTTTTCTTAGCTCCACTCATCTTTACAGAAGGGGTGAGAGGTCAAAGAGTAAAGCACAAATGTGGAATAATACGCTGCACCTCAACAAAGGTCAATGTATATAGAGTGCGTCATCTATTGGGAAAACGCCAGAATTGCGGGGAAAAAACGTTAACAAGGTTTATTAATATAATTTCATCAAGTTCTGCGGGCCGGATTAAAAAGCTTAACGGGCCGCATATGGCCCCCGGGCCGTAGTTTGCCCATGCCTGTGATAGATACTACTTTCCTACAATAGCACTTCATGTAGATGTGCTCAATGGTGGGGTGGGCTTTCCCATGATGGACTGGGCCATATCCATTACTTTACAGATAGTTTTCTGTTCAAAGGCATTGTGTTTCCATACCACGCCATGATACAACCAGTCAATATATTCTCTATTGCACATCTACAGAGGTTCATCAAAGTTTTAGATGTCATGCGGAATCTTTGCAAATTTTTGATTAAGTTGAGGCGCTATCATGTTTTCTTTATGTAAAGTTGCTGACCATCCCTCTGATTATGAGGACTGGCTCATGGACCTCCAGTTTCCACCTCTTGAAGTCAATTATCAGCTCCTTGGTCTTGCTGACATTGAGTGAGAGGTTGTTACTCAGGCACCACCAAGCCAGATTTTCACTCTCCCTCCTATATGCTGATTCACCAAACTACAGTGATGTCATCAGCCAACTTAAATATAGCATTGGAGCAGTGCTCAACTTCACAGTCATAAGTAAAAAGCAAGTTGAGCAGTGGGCTAATCACACAACTATGTGGTGCACCTGTGCTGATGGAGATCGTGGTGGAGATATTTTTGTCAATCCAAACTGACAGGTCTGCAAGTGAGGAAATCGTGGAGTTATTGTGGCCAAGGTCTTGATGCTTATGTGTCTATGTGCTATGTTCCAGGGTTGAATGAAGGGCTAATGAGATGACATCTGTAGCAGACTCTTGTGACAGTAGGCAAATAGGCATGGATCCAAGTCACTTCTCAGGCAGGAGTTGATATGTTTCATCAACAACCTCTCAAAACACTTCATCACAGTGAATATAACTTACTAGATGATAGTCATTGAGGCAGGTTACTGTGTTCCTCTAAGGTACTGGTATAATGACACCTGCTTGAAACAGGTGGATACCTCAGAATGATGAAGCGAGAGGTTAAATTATGGTCAGTTATGGAAAACTCTGAACATCCTCTACATAGCACCATCCAGAGACAGAGAAGCAGTTTCAGCGACAGGTTACTATCGATGCAATGCTCCTCAGACAGGATGAAGAGGTCAATTCTCCCCAATGCCATTAGGCTTTACAATTCAACCGCCAGGACTTAAGAACTTTTTAAAAGCTATTATTAATGCTTTTTGAGATAGTGATTTAGATGCATATCATATTTTTTTTACTGAGTTAAGTATTGTATGTAATTAGTTTTGCTACAACAAGTGTATGGGACATTGGAAAAAAAGTTGAATTTCCCCATGGGGATGAATAAAGTATCTATCTATCTATCTATCTAAAAATATTGGTAAACATTTCTGCCAGTTGATCAGCGAAGGTCTTTAGTACTTGGCCAGGTTCCTCATCTGGGCCAGATGCTTTCTATGGATTCATCCTCCTGAACGATGCTCAGGAGGCTGAAATCACAGGGTCATCAGGAGCTGTGGGGGTACATCAAGTTTCCTCCATGTTTTGATGGTCAAAGTGAGCATAAAAGCCATTGAGCTCCTCTGGGAGTTAAGCCTTTTTATCACCTTGTTATTTGATTTCACTTTGTAAGAGGCGATAGCATTTAAGCCCTGTCACAGCTGTTGAGCATCCTTCAGTGATTCAAATTTGGTCCAGAATTGCCACTTTTTGGAGGTTGTACCTGGACCACTTAAATCTTAGTTGGTCGCCAGACTTGAATGCCACTGATCTGGTTCTCCGCAGATTGTGGATCTCATGGTTCATCCAGGGCTTATGGTTGGGGAAGACTCTGAATGATTTTGTGGGGACACACTTGTCTACAACTGTTTTGATCAAGTCTGTGACAACCAAGGTGTATTCATTCAGATCCTCTGACGTAGTGGTCACCACCCATTTTAAGCCCAAGATCCCCTACCTCGACCTTAGTAAAAGGCAAGATCAACCCCAGATCAATTAGTTACAGGCATGTGCACCAGGGCAGAAAAGACCGGAAGTAGAACTCCGCAACCCGGAAGTAGAAATAATGTATAAACACCAGGGGTACCCACCCTTTTTTTGCACTGTGGACCGGCCGACGGGGGGGGGGGGGTTAAACATGACGGGAATACAGCGATAATCGAAGCAGGTTTTTTATGTCCAGTCTATTCCGCAATTTAGTTTTCGCAGCTCTCAGCACTTAGCTTCTGTCCCACACTGCTCATGCTTTTTCTGCTGAAAAAACTCAACGGGTTTCTCTTTAAGTGCTGGGTGTTTGGACTCAGGGTACCGAAGCAGTTTTGAGGGCTTCATTGCCTCATTAGACAGCCTCCAGGTCCGAGCTCCAGCCTCCTGCCCACCCGCTGCCAGACGCCTTGGCAAGGTGCGGTTGGTTGTGGATTGGGTGAGAGGACAAGGTCAGTGCCGGAGGTCCCCATGCCAGGGCCGCGGCGGTTGCAGTCCGGAGAGAGAGACCGACTGAGCGAGGAGTGCAACAGGGCACACGCCCGCCCCCCTTGTATGATCTATCGGCCAACAAAAGTTTGTTTCAGTAGATCACAAGGTAGCTGCTCTGTTACTTACGAAACGCTGAGCCCGAATTAGGTCGTCTGCAAATATTTTAGCACCGGGTTCCCCACGAACATTCGGTGGGCTAAGTAGGTTTAGAAGTGGCGCCCATCTGTCCGCACTCCAGACCAGCAGCAACAGCACTTCCCGCCAGCCACGTGAGGCCAATCAGTGATCCTTGGCGTGAGGGTGTCACTGCGGTTAGGCGACTGATGACCTTGCATGCGTTCAAGTTCAACAGTGAGCATGACAGGGAATGAGGAAAGGTGCAGCTGACTCATATTGTTTCCTTGTGGCCCGGTGGTTGGGGACCACTGAAGTACACTGTGTAGTGCGGGGGAGCTACACGCATGTGCACTGCGCAGAAAAAACGGAACTAAAACCCCGCAACCCGGAAACAATCTCTGAACAGTATTTGTGTATTTTTTTTTTCTTTTTTTTTTTCGGGATCTACTGGGAAAGTCTCAAAGATCGACTAGTCGATCGCAATTGACAGGTTGGCGACCACTACTCTGACGAGTCATTGAACATGATACAGTCCATGTAAGTAATCCCGTAACTGCTTCTCTGCCTGTGTGCAGGTCGGAATGATCAGAATTCCCAAAATGCAGTCTAGGCATGGTACAATAGGCATTCCTAACTTTGATATAGCAGCGTTCAAGTGTGTTGGGATCCCTGATGCTGCAGGTTATATGTTAAGACTATAAGACTATAAGGCATGGGAGCAGAATTAGGCTATTCAGCTCATCGAGTCTGCTCCACCATTCCATCATACTGATCCCAGATACCACTCAACCCCATACACATGCCTTCTCACCATATTCTTTTATGCCCTGATCCATCAGGAAACTACGAACTTCAACCTTAAACATACCCACTGACTTAGCCTCCACCGCAGTCTGTGGCAGAGCATTCCACAGATTCACTACTGTATGCCATAAAGAATTCCTCCTTACCTCTGTTCTAACAGGTTGCCCCTCAATTTTGAGACCGTGCCCTCTAATTCTGGATACCCCCACCATAGGAAACATTCTCTCCACATCCACGTTATCTATGTCCTTTCAACATTTGGTAGGTTTCAGTGAGATCCCTCAGCATTCATCTAAATTCCAGTGAAAATAGGCTCAAAGCTGCCAAACGCTCCTCATATGTTAACCCCTTCATTTTCTGACTCATCCTTGTGAACCTTCACTGGACTCTCTCCAATGGCAGCACATGCTTTCTGAGATATGGGGCCTAAAACTGTTGACGATACCCCAAGTGTGGCCTGACTAGTATCTTATAAAATCTCAGCATTATCTCCTTGCTCTTATACTCTATTCCCCTTGAAATAAATGCCAACATTGCATTTGCCTCCTGCAAGTCCCTCCTGGCACTTATCTTTCTAAGCGGAACAAGTGCTACACCTGCCCTTACACTTCCTCCCTCATCACCATTCAGGGCCCCAGACAGTCCTTCCAGGTGAGGTGACACTTCACCTGTGAGTCGGCTGATGTGGTATACTGCATCCGGTGCTCCCGGTGTGGCCTTTTATATATTGGTGAGACCCAACACAGACTGGGAGACCGTTTCGCTGAACACCTACGCTCTGTCCACCAGAAAAAGCAGGATCTCCCAGTGGCCACACATTTTAATTCCACGTCCCATTCCCATTCTGATACGTCTATCCATGGCCTCCTCTATTGTCAAGATGAAGCCACACTCAGGTTGGAGGAACAACACCTTATATACTGGCTGGGTAGCCTCCAACCTAATGGCATGAACATTGACTTCTCTAACTTCCGTTAATAGATAGATAGATAGATACTTTATTCATCCCCATGGGGAAATTCAACTTTTTTCCAATGTCCCATACACTTGTTGTAGCAAAACTAATTACATACAATACTTAACTCAGTAAAAAATATGATATGCATCTAAATCATTATCTCAAAAAGCATTAATAATAGCTTTTAAAAAGTTCTTAAGTCCTGGCGGTAGAATTGTAAAGCCTAATGGCATTGGGGAGTATTGACCTCTTCATCCTGTCTGAGGAGCATTGCATCGATAGTAACCTGTCGCTGAAACTGCTTCTCTGTCTCTGGATGGTGCTATGTAGAGGATGTTCAGAGTTATCCATAATTGACCGTAGCCTACTCAGCGCCCTTCGCTCAGCTACCGATGTTAAACTCTCCAGTACTTTGCCCACGACAGAGCCCGCCTTCCTTACCAGCTTATTAAGACGTGAGGCGTCCCTCTTCTTAATGCTTCCTTCCCAACACGCCACCACAAAGAAGAGGGCGCTCTCCACAACTGACCTATAGAACATCTTCAGCATCTCACTACAGACATTGAATGACGCCAACCTTCTAAGGAAGTACAGTCGACTCTGTGCCTTCCTGCACAAGGCATCTGTGTTGGCAGTCCAGTCTAGCTTCTCGTCTAACTGTACTCCCAGATACTTGTAGGTCTTAACCTGCTCCACACATTCTCCATTAATGATCACTGCCTCCATATGAGGCCTAGATCTCCTAAAGTCCACCACCATCTCCTTGGTCTTGGTGATATTGAGACGCAGGTAGTTTGAGTTGCACCATATCACAAAGTCCTGTATCAGTTTCCTATACTCCTCCTCCTGTCCATTCCTGACACACCCCACTATGGCCGTGTCATCAGCGAACTTCTGCACATGGCAGGACTCCGAGTTATATTGGAAGTCTGATGTGTACAGGGTGAACAGGACCGGAGAGAGTACGGTTCCCTGCGGCGCTCCTGTGCTGCTGACCACCGTGTCAGACCTACAGTCTCCCAACCCCACATACTGAGGTCTATCTGTCAAGTAGTCCACTATCCAATCCACCATGTGAGAGTCTACTCCCATCTCCGTTAGTTTGTGCCTTAAGATCTTGGGCTGGATGGTGTTAAAGGCACTAGAGAAGTCAAGGAATGTAATCCTCACAGCACAACTGACCCCATCTAGGTGAGAGAGTGATTTGTGCAGCAAATTTGTGCATGCCCCTCCTCCTTCTTACCCCATCCCTGATATATTTAGTTTTTTTCTCCCTTTTTTTTTCTCTCTTTCTGCGCATCACTCTGCCTGTTCTCCATCTCCCTCTGGCACTTCCCTTCCCTTTTCTTTCTCCTTAGGCCTCCCATCCAATGATCCTTTCCCTTCTCCAGCTCTGTATCCCTTTTGCCAATCACCTTTCCGACTCTCAGCTTCACCCTACCCCCCTCTGGTCTTCTCCTATCATTTAGCATTTTCCCCTCCCCCTGCTACTTTCAAATCTCTTACCATCTTTCCTTTCAGTTAGTCCTGACGAAGGGTCTCGGCCTGAAACGTCGACAGTGCTTCTCCTTATAGATGCTCCCTGGCCTGCTGTGTTCCACCAGCATTTTGTGTGTGTTGCTTGAATTTCCAGCATTTGCAGATTTCCTCGTGATTGCATTTGCCTTGTTTACCACAGACTCAACCTGTAAATCTGGGAGTCTTGCACGAGGATCCCCAAGTCCCTTTGCACCTCTGACATTTGAACCTTCTCCCCATTTAGATAATAGTCTGCACTTTTGTTCCTTTTACTAAGATGCATTATCATACATTTCCCAACACTGTATTCCATCTGCCACTTTTTTGCCCACTCTTCCAATTTGTAAGTCTTGCTGCAATCGCATTGCTTCCTCAGCACTTCCTACCCCTCCACTTACCTTTGTATCATTTGCAAACTTTGCCACAAAGCCATCATTTCTATCATCCAAATCATTGACAAACAATGTGAAAAGTAGCGGTCCCAAAATGGACCCTTGAGGCACACCACTCGTCACTGGCAGCCATCTGAAAAGGCTTCCTTTATTCCCACTTGCTGCCTCCTGCCTGTTAGTCATTCCTCTATCCATGTCAGTATCTTTCCTGCAACGCCATAGGATTGGATCTTGTTAAGCAGCATCATCTGTGGTCCCTTATCAAATGCCTTCTGAAAATCCAAGTAAATGACATTCACTGTCTCTCCATCCTGCTTGTTACTTCCTCAAAGAACTCTAACAGATTTGTCAGGCAAGATTTCCCTTCACAGAAACTATGCTGACTTTGACTTATTTTATCATTAGTCTCTAAGTACCCTGAAATAGCATCCTTAATAATAGACAACACTTTTTCAACCACTGAGGTTAGGCTAACTGGCCTATAATTTCCTCTCTTTTGCCTTCCTCCCTTTTTAAAGAGTGGAGTGACATTTGGAATCTTCCAGTCCTCCAGGACCATGCCAGAATCATGATCATGACCAATGCATCTGGTATCTCTACAGCAACCTCTCTCAAGACTCTGGGATGTAGTCCATCTGAACCAGGTGACTTATCAACCTTAAGACCTTTCAGTTTGCTTAGTGCTTTTTCCTTTGTATTAACAATGGCATTCACTCCTGTTCCCTGACACTCACAGACCTCTGGCACACTGCTGGCACAGTGAAAACAGATGCAAAATACCCATTAAGTTCATTTGCCATTTCTTTGTCCCTCATCACCAGCATCAGCTTCCAGTGGTCCAATATCAACTCTCACCTCCCTTTTACTCTTTAAATAACTGAAAAAACTTTCTGTATCTTGCTTTATATTATTGGCTAGTTTGCTCTCATATTTCTTATCACCTTTTTTAGTTGCCTTCTTAGTTCAATCCTTAGTTGGATTTTAAAAGCGTCCCAATCATCCAACTTCCCACTCACTTTTGCTACCTTATATGTTCTTTCATTAGCTTTTACGCAGTTCTTAACTTTCTTTGTCAGCCACAGTTGCTTACTCCTGGCATTTGAAAACAACTTCTTCTGTGGGACTTACCTTTGGACTTACCTATCCTGCGCCTTGTGAACTATTCCCAGAAACTTCAACCATCTCTGCTCTTCTGGCATCCCGCCAGTACCCTCCTCCAATCCACCTGGTTAAGCTCCCCTCTCATGCCTCTGTTATTCCCTTTTTTCCACTGTGATACTGATACATGTGACTTACGCTTCTCCCTCTCAAGTCAAGTCAAGTCACTTCTTATTGTCATTTCGACCACAACTGCTGGTACAGTACATAGTAAAAACGAGACAACGTTTTTCAGGACCATGGTGTTACATGACACCGTACAAAAACTAGACTGAACTTCGTAAAAAAAAAACCAGAAAAAAACTACACTAGACTACAGACCTACCCAGGACTGCATAAAGTGCACAAAACAGTGCAGGCATTACAATAAATACTAAACAAGACAATAGGGCAGTAAGGTGTCAGTCCAGGCTTTGGGTATTGAGGAGTCTGATAGCTTGGGGAAAGAAACTGTTACATAGTCTGGTCGTGAGAGCCCGAATGCTTCGGTGCCTTTTCCCAGATGGTAGGAGGGAGAAGACTTTGTATGAGGGGTGCGTGGGGTCCTTCATAATGCTGTTTGCTTTGCGGATGCAGCGTGTAGTGTAAATGTCCGTAATGGCGGGAAGAGAGACCCCGATAATCTTCTCAGCTGATCTCACTATCTGCTGCAGGGTCTTGCGATCTGAAATGGTGCAATTTCCAAACCAGGCAGTGATGCAGTTGCTCAGGATGCTCTCAATACAACCCCTGTAGAATGTGATGAGGATGTGGGGTGGGAGATGGACTTTCCTCAGCCTTCGCAGAAAGTAGAGACGCTGCTGAGCTTTCTTTGCTATGGAGCTGGTGTTGAGGGACCAGGTGAGATTCTCCACCAGGTGAACACCAAGAAATATGGTGCTCTTAACGATCTCTACCGAGGAACTGTCGATGTTCAGCGGGGAGGGGTCACTCTGTGCCCTCCTGAAGTCAACAACCATCTCTTTTGTCTTGTTCATATTCAGAGACAGGTTGTTGGCTCTGCACCAGTCCGTTAGCCGCTGCAGCTCCTCTCTGTAAGCTGACTCGTCGTTCTTGCTGATGAGACCCACCGCAATTGTGTCATCGGCGAACTTGATGATATGGTTTGAGCTGTGTGTTGCAGTACAGTCATGGGTCAGCAGAGTGAACAGCAGTGGACTGAGCACGCAACCCTGGGGAGCCCCCGTGCTCAGTGTAATGGTGTTGGAGATGCTGCTCCCGATCCGGAATGGCTGAGGTCTCCCAGTCAGGAACTCTAGAACCTAGTTGAAGAGTGGGGGGGTGTTCTCAAATTGTGGTATGAATTCAATCATATTATGATCACTGTCCTTAAGGATTCCTTTACAGTAAGCTCCCTAATAAGATCTGGGTTATTATACAACATCCAAACTAAGATAGCCTTTCCCCAAGTAGGCTCACGCACAGGCTGTTCTAAAAAGCCGGCTTGTCGGCATTCGACAAA
This sequence comes from Hemitrygon akajei, assembly GCF_048418815.1. Classification (NCBI taxonomy): domain Eukaryota; kingdom Metazoa; phylum Chordata; class Chondrichthyes; order Myliobatiformes; family Dasyatidae; genus Hemitrygon; species Hemitrygon akajei. Next base: position 107,784,072 of record NC_133124.1, on the reverse strand, counting down.
TTCCCTCTCTTGTAATCCAAAACCAACTTGATTTTGCCAATCCCCTTGCATATTGAAGTCCCCCATTACAATTTCATCATTACCATTATTACATACCTTTTCCAGCTTCCTTTGCATTCTCAACCCCACATCTCGGCTACTATTTGGAGGCATATATATGATTCCCATAGTGTTTTTTTAAACCTTTTCAGTTTCTTAACTCCACAAAGATTTAACATTCTCTGACCCTATGTCACCTCTTTCTAAAGAAGTAATTCCATCTCTTAACCAACAGAGCCACACCACCGCCTATGCCTTCTTGCCTGTCCTTTCAATACAAAGTATATCCTTTGATGTTAAGCTTCTAACTATGGGCTTCTTTCAGCCATGACTCAGTGATGCCCACAATGTCATATCGACTAATCAGTAATTGCGCCACAAGTTCTTCCACTTCATTCCGAATGCTACACACATTTAAATACAGCACCGTCAGTCCTGCACTCTTCACTATTTTGAATTTTGCCTCTGTGGTACAATTTAAATCTTTGCACTCTCTGTATTTGTACCCAGTCATTGGCTTGTCCTTCCTTACATTCATGTTACATCCATCATCTATCTGTAAATCTGCTGGCTCCTCCTCAGCTCTACCATCATGGTTCCCATCCCCCGCCATATTAGTTTAAGCCACTCTCAACAGCTATAGTAAACCTGGCCGCAAGAATATCGGTCCCCCTCAGATTCAAGTGCCTTTTGTACAGGTCACACCTGCCCCAGAAGAGATCCCAATTATCCAGGAATCTGAATCCCTGCCCCCGCTTCAATTCTTCAGCCACACATTTATCTACCACCTCATTCTATTCCTATCCTCTCTGTCGTGTGGCACAGGCAGCAATCCTGAGAATAGTACCCTTGAGGTCCTGCTTCTCAGTTTCTTTCCTAACTCCCTGTATTCTGTTTTCAGGACCTCCTCCCTTTCTCTACCTATGTCATTGGTACCAATATGTACCATGACTTCTAGCTGCTCACACTCCCTTTTCAGAATATTGTGGATATGTTCAGAAGCATGGACCCTGGCACCAGGGAGGCAAACTACCATCCGTGTTTCCTATTTGCATCCTCAAATCATCCCCTATCTGCCCCCTCCAAGAGTCCCCTATTACTGTTGCCATCCTCTTCAGAAGCAAAGCCGTTTTTGCTTCCTGCAGGTTGGTCGTCCGCTCCCCCCCCCCAACAGTACTCAAAATGTTGTTGATATTTAGGCAGAGATTTCTTCAAACAAGCCTGACTGAAGTCCCTGACAATGTTTTGAAAGGTGTCAGTGTAAGCTGTTTCTTGTTTGCCAATGGTAGTACTCAATATCTCGAGTGCTTGTTTAACGTTGGTCCTTGGTGGTATGTACACTACAGTCAGGATCATGGAGGGGAAGTAGAATGGTTGGCACTTAATCGTTAGATGTTCCACATTGGGGAACAAAAATGCAACAAGACGACTGTGTCTGAGCACAGGAAATAATTTATCATGAAACACAGACCCCCACCATTTGGCTACTCCAAATCAGCAGTCCAGTCCATCCTGTGTATCAAGAAACCCTCAGGTCTTACTAACATATCTGGCATGCCCAGAGTGAGCCATGTCTCCGTGAATCACATAACACTGAAATTCCTCATTTCCCTTTGATACAGCAATCTTGTTCTTCAGCAACTGTAGATATGCCAAAATGATGCTGGGTTTCATTACTTCGTATTTCAGCCTGGCTTGGAGCCTTCCCTTCCTTCCTCTCCTTTGACCATGGCGATGTACCTTCATCTGTTTAAAGGTGCTGTACCTGCATGCTTGAGAGCTAAGTTTGCCAGGTTCTTCAGAAGATCGTGAAATTGCTAGTTCATTAAGATAGTTCAAAATTACATTGCTTAAAAGAGAAATTACAGGCAGTGAGTGTAATTACCTTCCTTAGGGCAGCTAAGCACCAGTGGCATAACGGGTAAGAGAGTAATTCAGAAGTAGTACATTAAAAGTTTTGTACGCCTTTAACACATTGTTGTGGTTCACTATCGCCATCTTGAGCATCAGTCTTGTACAACAACATCTGCAACCTTTCATTATTTAAATGATATTCTGTTTTTCCATTTATACCAACATGGTTAACCTCACAATTCCCCATATCACATCCTGCCCACTTGCTTATCCTATTTTTTTTTCATTTTACAGATCTTTGTGTGTTCTTCACAACTTGTTTTCCCACCTTTCTGTGATCATCAACAAATTTGGCAATAATATACTCAGCCCCTTCTTTTAAGTCATTGATGAAGCAGCTAAATAGTTGAGCACCCAGGACTGATCCCTCTGGCAACCCTCTAGTTACAACTTGACAACATGGAAATGAACCATTTATCCTGCCTTAAGCAAAAAAAAGGCTCATTTTTTTGGTGTGGTAGTGAGAGACTCCACTTTGCACATGAGATATTAAAAGGAGGCCTGGTGTGATCTCAAATATTCCATGGCACTGATCTATAAATTCCTTTGCACAACTATAAAACAAAATCTGTACATTTGAAAATGAAATTGCTTGGAATAGAGCTATTGCTGGCACTGTTCTCTGCTAGCCTATCCATTACTCCAAGTACAGATGGCCACTCTATCACCAACATCCTCTCCACTTCTCGTCCTCCTCTCCCCCATTATGAAGCAACACCCCTTTGCAGCTGGAAGAGTGCCACGTGACACATATCTTTGAGAGAGATCACCTTGAAAAGCTAGGTGCTGGTAAATTTAATATCAACTGAATGCAATCTGCTGAAATTGGCATAATGTTAGACAGGAAATCTGTGTATTTTGCAACTGAAAATATTTTAATTCTAAGGAACCATTCATAAACAGCATTAGAGTGACCTCAAAATGTCATTTTAATGTCATTAAAAGCTAAGAAAGAAATTTCTAGGCTTCTTTGTTTGAAAGTAGAGCAGGTTACTTACCAGGTAAGTATCTAGTCAATATTTACTCCTCAGTTTACATCATTAAAAATCAGAATTATCATTATCACATTACATTTACTACAAGTCAAAACTCAGTGAACAGTGGGGCAATGAGGAGTGTGGTAGAACAAAGGGATCTGGAAATACAGCTCCATAATTCATTAAAAGTGGCATCACAGGTAGACAGGGTCATAAAGAAAGCTTTTGGCAAGTTAGCTTTCATAAATCAAAATACTGAATACAGGAAATAGGATGTTATGTTGAAGTTGTACAAGACATTGTTGAGGCCTAATATGGAAAGATGTAAATAAGGTTGAAAGAGTACAGAGAAGATTTACAAGGATGTGCTGGGACTGGAGGACCAGATTTATAAGGAAAGATTGAAAAGATTCGGACTGTATTCCTTGGAACGTAGAAAATGGAGAGGAGATTTGATGGAGATATACAAAACTATAAGGGGTATAGATAGGGTAAATACAAGCAAGCTTTTTCCACTGAGGTTGGGTGGGACTACAACCAGAGGTCATAGGTTAAGGATGTAAGCAGAAAAAATTAAAGGGGAACATGAAGGGAATCTTCTTCACTCAGAAATGCCATGAGAGTGTGGTATGAGCTGGCAACACAAGTGGTGCATGCAAAATCGATTTCAATGTTTAAGAAAAGTTTGGATAGGAACGTGGATGGTAGGTGCATGGAGGGCTATGGTCCCGGTGCAGGTTGATGGGATTAGGCAGTTTAAATTATTTGCACTGGCTAGATGGGCCAAAGGGCCTGTGCTACATTTTCCTATGACTCTAAGTGGATCTTGTGATTTTAATCAAATGATGGAACAGATTCAAGGAGCTGATCGGCCTGCTCTTACTCCTGTTTCCGATGTTCTTGAAAATAATTTAATTGTTTGTAAAATACTTTGTAGCATTCTGGAGTCATTACAGATGCCTTAGAGCCACATGTTCATTCTTTCTGAATATTAAAATCTTTCAGACAGTATTTACTTACAATAGCCCACTAGGATTTTCTGTTCACTCTGATCTTTTTTTCTTGGGACTGAATGAGTCTGTAGTTAGAGTACAATGTTGCAGCCAAAACACAACAGTTATGACTCAGATCATCTGAGCATTCAAATGAGCACACTGGAGCCAAAAGTGTGCACAGATGAAAAGCAAAAGCTGTACTTTTATGTCTGTATTTTTTGCCTTTCTTACACTAGATATCCACGGAGAACTTCAATTTTATGAGCAGGTAAGGAATTAAAAGGAATATAGGAGCAGAAGAAGGTTGGAATTATTTAAAATATATTTTTAAGACATACAGCACAGAACAGGCCCTTCCATTCCAATGAACCTCACCTCCCAGTAACCACCTACCGTAGATTCCGGACTACAGAGCGCACTTGATTAAAAGCCGCTGGCTCTAATTTTAGAAATAAAATCAATTTTTTAATTGTAAAGGCCGCACCGGATTTTAGGCCGCAGGTGTCCCACGTTGTAATATGAGATATTTACACAGAAAGATATTACACGTGAGGATTTTTTAACTTTTAATTAAATCCATATGGTAACAAAAACAAATACATATTGCAAATGCTTTTTTTCGAACCGTGCCCGTAACGCGGCTACTTTTAAATATACGTTGCGTATACTTCTTTACTGAACAACATTCCAATATCTCCTAACGACTGGTAAAAAATATATATACTGCAGCCTACCAGGAAAAGTTATTGATCGCCTTTAACTTAAAAGCAGCGTTCGCTCAGATCCAAAGCCGCTCGCGTAATGCGCTCCCTCCCTCCGTCCCGTTTCATCGCAAACCGGCGTTTTCCCACAAGACACCGCGAAACCGGGTGTGACGTCATAGCATCCCGCGATGTAGTACAGAAAACAAATATAGTTAAAACTCTTCTAACTTTAACTAGAAAATGAATTACTAAGCGAAAATATTATAAACTAAATAACTGCCATAAGGCAGCACAATGCTTTTCTTCGAGTGTTTTCCATGTTGATGAGGGTGAGTACAAATGACTGATTTACAATAATTTAATTGTGAAAGTGCGCTTGATTTATCGTACAATTTCATTGGACCTCTGTGAACTACTCATCAATTTTATTGGTCTACTGTTATGAGGCAAAATGTTTACGAGGCGGCATGAAAAAAATCATGTAATAGCCGCTCCGGATTAAAGGCCGCAAAGTTCAAAGCTGTTCAAAATGTGGGAAAAAAGTAGCGGCTTAAAATCCGGAATTTACGGTATTTTTTTTAACACTAGCCTAATCACAAGACAATTTACAATGACCAATCAATGTCAAATTTATTGTCATTTAACTATACACATGTATGTAACGTATATAACCATATAATGTATATAGAAACGAGACATTTCTCTGAACCAGGGTGTAAAGCACAGTAGTACACACAACGTGCATAACACACTAAAACTTGTGAAAGCAAGGATAAAATCTACAGATGAATCATACATAAATTACAAAGTAAAGTACATTAATATTAAATATTGTAAGGTATGGAACAGATTAACCAGTGACACTTCAAATACAATGCAGCGGGGAGTTCAGAAGCCCAATGGCCTGGGGGCAAAAGAATCTGTTTCCTATCCTGACCATTCTTGTTTTATGCATAGGAGTCTCCTGCCTGATGGTAGAAAGGCAAAGAGGATGCTGGCTGGATGGGTGGGATCCTTACTAATACTAAGGGCCCGGTGTATGCAGCGGTCCTGATAAATGTCCCCAGTGGATAGTAGGGAGACTCCTATGATCCTCTCAGCTGTTCTGAGTCCTTTGAAGGGACTTCTGGTCCAATGGTTGACTGCTCCCATACCAGATGGAGATGCAACTTATCAGGACACTCTCAATGGTGCTCCTGTAAAATGCCTTTATGATGTTGGGGAAGCTTTGCTTGCCTTAATCTTCTTAGGAAGTGGAAGTGTAGCTGTGCCATATTGTTCAGGGAGGTGGTATTAAAGGACCAGGTGAGGTAATTCATGATGTGAATTCCCAGAAATTTGGTGTACATTACTCTCTCTATAGAGGAGCCATGTATTCGCAGAGGGGTGTGGTTCATCTGCACTTTCCTGAAATCCACAGTGATTTCCTTTGTCTTCTCTGCATTCAGGCTTAAGCTGCTCCAGTTCCTCTCTATACTCCATCTTGACATTGTTCTTGATAAGGCTAACCACTGCTGTGTTATCCATCAACTTGATGATAAGCTTTGAGCTGGATCCTGCGACTCAGTCATGAGTCAGCAGTGGGCTGAGCACACAACCTTGGGGAGCACCACTGCTCAGCATAGACATTGCAGCTCACACAGACTGTCTGTGGCCTTACTGTTAAGAAATCCAGTATTCAGTTGCAGAGGGAGGTGTTTAGGCCCAGTGAGGACAGTTTCTCGGTTTCCGGGGTATGATGTGGTTGAATGCCAAAATGAAGTCTATAAACAGCAGTCTGGCATATGAGACCCCATTTTCCAGGTGGGACAGGACAGAGTGCGGGCAGAGGCTACTGCATTATCAGTGGATCCATTTGAGCAATAAGCAAACTGAAAAGGGCCCAGTGTAGCTAGGAGAAAGGCTTTAATATGCTCCATAACTAGCCGTTTAAAGCATTTCATAATGGTTGATGTAATGCCACAGGATGATAGTCATTTAGGCAGATTACTGTCGCCTTCTTTGGCACTCAAATGATGGTGGCCACCTTGAAAACCAAGAGGACAACAGATTGTTCCAGAGATATGTTGAATATATCCATCAGCACCTCCATCAGCTGAGCTGCACAGTCTTTCAGAACTCGACCTGGTATGTTATCAGGCCCCACAATAACTTTGCATGGGTTGACTTTGGCCAGGGTCTTCCTCACCTCAGTTTCAGCCAGATGGAGTATTTGCTCCGCTGGGGGAGGGGTGCTTTCCTCGCCAGCATTTCGTTCTGCACATCAAACCAGGCATAGAAGACATTCAGCCTCTCAGGGAGTGAAGCATCCTGGTCACTGGCGCACAGGGTAGACTTGTAGTCTGTAATCCTCTGAATTTCCTGCCATATGTGCCCCATGTCTCTGATGTCGCAGAAGTGGCTGTAAATTCTCTGAGAATGCTCTCCTTTCGCCTTCCTGGTGGAGTGGGAAAGCACATCTCTTGCTTCCCTGAGAGCTGTTGCATCCCCCGATCTTAAGGCAGCATCATGATTCTTCATTTGTACGCTACCTCTGCCAAAAGACATGCTTCTGATTTGCCCTCAGCCAGATGTGTTTCATGATGGTAATATCCTCAGTACACTTCTCTAAGTAGCTGGTCGCAGAATCCACATATTCCTCAATGTTAACATGGTTGCCATATCCTGAATATTCTGTGGTTCACATTATCAAAGCAGTCCTGCAGTGCAGATTGATACGTCCTTGGACTGTGAGAGGAAACTGGAGCACCCAGAAGAAAGCCATGTGGTCTTAGGGAGAGCATACAAGTGCTTTACAGATAGTACCGGAATTGAACTCTGATGCCCCAAGCTGTAAAAAGCATTGTGCTAACCACAAGACTACCATGGTATTCATGAATATATTTTTGATTTGTAACAGTATAAGTAAGGCAATTGTAGAATCGGCAGTTTGTTTTAAATTTTTCTGATGTTTATTTTGTTTGATTTCTTAATAAAAGCAGTCATAAGAGAATTTGGAGTGTCATTGCTAATATGTGTCAAGTTCCCTAGGTTTTAGCTGTACTTAAATAATTCTGTGCAAGCACCACATGTAAACACTGTTTATACTGTTGCAGATGTAATGAAATGCTGCTCAGCCTTCATTGTGAAAATGCCAACAGTGTTAAAGTTCCTCGTCAAAGACCTTTCATCAGGAAAATTGACTGAGTGCAAGCTTAAGGAATAGCACCAAGGACATTCTGTCCAGGGACATTTTACCTTTCTGCATTCCATGTCAAATTCTACAACTTCAGGTAACTCACTTTCTCTCTATCAGTAGCGGTCATTTCTGCTACAAATCTACAAACGTTTGTATATTGGTCAAATTTTTCTCTCTGCGTGAGCACAGCCTGAGCTGCTGTGCATGTATTTAACACTCCTCTGTGTTACCAATTGCTAACTGCCCCCATCGAGCACAATTCATCTCCATTGTAAACACAGGCTTCACACTCTAAGGCAACAAGAGTGAATCTGCAGATGCTGGAAATAAATAAAAACACAAAATGCTGGCAGATCTCAGCAGGCCAGACAGCATCTATGGGGGGAGGTAGTGACGACGTTTCCTGATGAAGGGTTTCAGCCCAAAATGTCGTCACTACCTCCCCCCATAGATGCTGTCTGGCCTGCTGAGTTCTGCCAGCATTTTGTGTTTTCACTTCACACTCTAAACACCTTTTGTTGCAACGTGAAACTAACTTATTTTTCTCCCTAAAAAAAGAGGTTCCACAGATGCTGGAAATCCAGGGCAAAGCTGGATTCTCAGAGCAGGATCTGATGAAAGGTCTCGGCCTAAAATGATGACTGTTCATTCATTTCCATTGATGCTGCCTGTCTTGCTGAGTTCCTCCAGCATTTTGTGTATGTTGTTTTTCTCTCTTTCCCAGTTCTGAAAAAAGGTCTTTGACCTGAAATGTTTCTCTTTCCAAAGGTACTAATTGACCAGCTGAGAGTTTCCAGCATTTTCTTTGTTGAATGTCCACAGTATATGTCCTTGCAAACCTTGAGATGACAGTGCTCCAAGAAGTGAAGACTCGGTGTGTACCAATCTCTTTAATTTAATGTTTGACATTTCCAATAAAGTTACTCTTGTGGATTAAAAATAATGACAAATTATTACATCTCAGTGGACTTTGTAAGATTCAATGTCAGAATGGCCTGACTATAGACCCAGATTATTAAAGGTTAAATGCCAGTAAGTACTTTTAGCTCTTATTAATGAAACAGAAAATTTGCATTTTGCACGTCCTCGGAAAGTTTCGAAGTCCTTTATAGTTGTGATGAAAGGTTACTAACCTGAAACACTTACTGTTGCACTCTCAATGAATGCTGCCCGATCTGTGTAAAAACAGCAGCTACTGTGTTTTAATTTCAGTTTTCCAACATCTTAAGTACTCTTAAGAGTACAGCAGCTAGCTAAGGAATGGCAAGATTCCACAAATAGCAATGTGATAAATGACTAGACTTTTTTTTAAGGTGCAGTTTGTGGGATATATTAGAGTCATGAAGAAAAGTCTCACACTATTCATATCTGTTACATTTATCTGAGGGCAGAAGGGACACCTGTAACCAACAGAGAACTGCACTATTACACTCAATGTCAGCCTATCCAAGCTTTGGGGCTGGACCAGAATCCTTAATTTTGTTAATCCAGAGATGCCGCTTGCTCTGCTAACACTGCGTAACCTTCAGGGCAATGTTCTCAACCTTTAATTCCAGTGACACTTGATTTTTCAGAGGGCTACTTTAGTATTGGATAAGCAGCTAGGCCAGCACCACCCGTATCCCATGGTTACTAAGATGCAGGTTGTGCTGGCAAGTCCGCACTTACAGGCACTCCCAAATTGTCTTGAGGGTTTTTGAAATGGTATGGGGCTTGTGTCACTTGTAGCTGTTATCTCCCTAAGTGGCGTCAATTTCTTTCCTAGAATCTATTCACAAATTACAAACTTAAGTTGAATTCAAAATTCATATCTTAACATGGAGAACTATGAATTCACAACCTGTGGTTTGCTGCACTGTCAAAACTGTATTGCTATCTACCTTGTATACCCAAAGCAGGGTTACCTGATCTGTTGCAGAAGTCACTAAGAGCTTTAAGACAGACCCATAACTAAAGTAACTGCACTTTAACAAGGTGTGATCTGTTCAGAATCAGAATCAGGTTTAATATCACTGGGATATGCCATGAAATTTGTCGCTACTTGGGTCTAATGAAAATAGCCAATGTCAATGGCTATTGTATTGTCAATGTAATAATAAGTTATGAGTTGTCTTTGTAGTTATGCCTTGATTCTTGATTGATTAAGTGGCAGGATCTTTGGACTGTGCCACTGTTGAATAAACTAATAAAACATTTGATTCTTTGAATGCAAGATATAAATGTTTTAATTGTACAGTCGGGCATCCTTATTCACGGGTTCCGTATGGGCAGATTCAACCAACTGCAGATTGGGAAAACTCTGAAGTTCTCTCTCCAGCACTCGTTGTTTGAGCATGTACAGATTTTTTTTCTTGTCATTATTCCCTAAACAATACAGTATAATAACTATTTACATAGCATTTGCATTGTATTAGGTATTATAAGTAATCTAGAGAGGATTTAAAATACAGGCAGTCTTTAAGTCGGATTTGTACGTAAGTCGAAACAGGTACATCCGATATTATTTAGCGTCAGTCAAACGTTTGTCTTAGTATATAGTATATATTTTACCTTTCTATGCATATAAAACACTTAAGAAACATACGTATTTCAATAATTAAACCACTGTGTTGCTTAGTAATAATTATAGCTTTCATTGGGCAGGGCCTTTTGCATGCTCCATTATTCTCACTTTATCCTTTAAAATTGTCCTGATCATTGACCGACTGTAGCCTAATGCTTTTCCAATGACCGATGGCGTTTCACCTCTTTCCAATCGCTTTATTATTTGCACTTTATTTTCAATCGTGATCGTTTTCTGTCAATGGAACAGAAACACTGCGGATTCAGCAGCAGCCGCGGGCTGCAGGTCCTGAGCTCCGCCGGGTTCTAAAGTCCACCACATTGAGACAGGTTAAATAAGGTCAGGAGTTCCACTGGGTCCTAAAGTCCATTGCACTGAGACATGATAAATAAAGGACTTGAGCACCTGCATTTTATGGTATCCACAGGGGGTCCCGGAACCAATCTCCCTCGGATAAGGAAGGCCGACTGTACTGTACTGTAGGGGAAGGGCAACAATTGAGCTTTTGGTCAAAGCTGAGTTATAATTTGAGGTTTTGAAGCTAAAAGACTAACTTTTCTACATCTTCATTTTATTGATGCTGTTATTATTGCTAGTCTTCAAATATTTCTTCTTCTTTGTCTATCATGTTTCAAACACCATTGCCAAGAAAATTAAATTTTTTAAAACTCTGTAAATATAATTATTTTTATTTTACTCTTGTTTTAAGATACCCGTGTCCTTTCCTGTTGAAGTCTTGCCCCTTGGAACATGGACTAAATACATTCTGTCAGAATACACCTCATAGTGGGTGCGACTTCCTCATCATATTCCACCACCAAGAAGTGATCGACATATACGGTGCCAATGAATTAATTACCAATAAATAAATAGTATCACTTGAAAGTGAAATAATAAAAATTCAGGGCCAACAAGTTACCATAAAAGTGAAAGGCAAGTGCAGCAAGTCCAAAGAACCTTGTACATCAAGGAATATTAAGGGCTGGAATAAGAAATAAGGTAAGCAAAGAATAAATAAATAAATAAATAAATAAATAAACATACATACACACACAAACTTTACTGATATCAAAGGAAATTACAGTCTCCCTGTAGCATTACAAGTTCACAGATATACAATATTAGAAGAGTAAATTTTAAAAAAGTTACCTTAAACAGTCTAACAGGAGGGGGTCATCACTTCTCTGCTATAGGGTGACTCATTATTCAGCCTTATGGCCAAGGGTAAGAAAGACCATAACGTTCTTTGGAGCAGCACAGTTATCTTAGTCTGTTACTGAAAGTGCTCCACTATTTAGGCAAGGTGGCATGCAGAGGGTGAGAAACATTGTCCAGAATTGCTAGGATTTTCCGTAGGGTTCTTTGTTCTACCACAGCCTCCAGTGTGTCCAGTTTGACTCATAACAGAGCCAGTCTTTCTAATCGGTTTATTGAGCCTGTGGGCATCAGCCATGTTGATGCCATTGTCCCAGCACACCACCCTGTAGAAGATTGTATAGTAGCTATAGGGAACTGGAAGTAGGGGGATGCCATTTGTGAATACAGAAAGTGCAGGAGACACTTATTAGAGTAAAGAAGGGGCACAAAATACCCTTGATGGACAAGTTTAAAGAAAATCTAAAAGCATTTTATAATTATAGTAACAAGAAGAGAGGCATTCTGTGCATACAGTCAGAGATGAAGTCTTAAATACTTCTCATCTTTACTCACTAAGGAGAAAGACTTGTCATTCAAAAATTCAGGGAGGGTGTTCATAAAATTCTAGAACATGTTACCATCAAAATGATGTTGGATATTTCAGCATGCTTTAGAGGAAATAACATCCAAGACCTGATGAAATGAATCCATGAATTCTATGGGATGCAGGAGTGGAGATTGCTGGTGTCTGATGGAGAGATTTTTAAATCTTTGTTGACCACAAGTGAGGTGGCAGATGAGTGGAGGTCAGCAAGTGATCCTTGATTAAATCCACTTTAATCAAAGAGTGCCGCGGGGATAAACCAAGTAATTACAGGCCTGTGTCTAATATTAGTTGGGGAACATTCTTAAGGGCAGGGTTAACTTATACTTGGAAATGCAGTGATTAAACTAGATAACTATCTAACTATTGTTACAATAAGAGTGAGATCCCGTTTTACCAATTAGGCTGAACTTTTCAAAGCGGCAATAATTGGGTAAACAAATTGGAATCAACATCAGCTACATGAGAGAAAGTAAAGGCCGATAATGGAGGATTTTTTTGTGATTGAAAGCCTGAGATCAGTATACTACAGGGATAAGTAATGGGAGTTTTACTATTTGTTATATAATACTGATTAGGGATCTGAATGTAAGAGGTATGAACAGTGAGTTTGTATATGACAGTTTGTAGTGTTAAGTTGGTGGTGTTGTTGATAGTGAAGAGGATAGTCTTGGGCTTCATGATGATATTGATCAGTTAGAAATAAGGTTGGAACAGTGGCAGCTGGAATTTAATCCTGTTACGTGTAAGCTATGTACTTTGGGAAGACTAATAACCATAAAACAATAAGACATATAGTAGGAGCAGAATTAGACCATTTGGTCCATCAAGTCTGCTCCACCATTCCAATATGGCTGATTTATTACTCCTCTCAACTCCATTCTCCTGCCTTCTCCCCATAACCTTTGACACCCTTACTAATCAAGAACCTATCAATCTCTGCTTTAAATATACTCAATGGCCTGGCCTCCACAGCTACCTATGGTAATGAATTCCACAAATTCACTACCCTCTGGCAAAAGGAATTGCTTCTCATAACTGTTTTAAATGGTCATCTCTCTCTTTTGAGGCCTTGCCTTCTGGTCATAGACACCCCCACTATGGAAAATATCCTCTCCACATCCACTTTATCCAGGCCTTTAAATATTCAGTAGCTTTCAATAGCTCCTGCTCATTCTTCTAAATTCCAGCCAGTACAGACCCAGAGCCATCAAACCCTCCTCATACTTAAACCTTTTAGTTCCAATCCTTTCTAACGATAGCACATCCTTTCAATAATAAGGGGCTCTATACTATGTACAATACTCCAAGTGTGGTCTACCCATTAACTTATAAAGCTTCAGCATTATATCCTTGCTTTTACAGGAAAGCTCTACAACAGCTGCCAAAACTGCCCAAAGCATCACCAACACCAGCCTCCCTGCCAACAGACATATATGCAGAAAGGTGCTGGAAAAAGGCCAGAAACATCATGAAGGATCTGATCCACCATCCTCATGGACTGGTTTCCCTCTCCCATCAGGGAAAAGACATTGCCAGGACCACCAGCCTTAAAAACAGTTACCCTTTTAATATCACGTCCCTTCATATTTCATCTTTTCTGTCCTTATTGCTTTCTTAGTTCCCTTCTGTTGGTTTTCAAAAGCTTTTCAATCCTCTAACTTCCCACTAATTTTTGCTATATTACAGTTGGCCCTCCTTATCCGCGGGGGATTGGTTCCAGAACCCCCCGCAGATACCAAAAAATGCAGATGCCCAAGTCCCTTATTTAACCTGTCTTAGTGTGGTGGACTTTAGAACCCGGCAGAGCTCAGTGCCCGCAGCCCATGGCTGCTGCTGAATCCGCAGTGTTTCTGTTCTGTTGACTGAAAATGATCATGATTGAAAATAAAGTGATCAGAAAGAGGTGAAACACCATCGGTCATTGGAAAAGCATTAGGCTACATTCCGTCAACGATTGGAACAATTTTAAAGGATAAAGTGAGGATAATGGAGCATGTGAAAGGCCCTGCCCTGATGAAAGCTACAATCATTACTAAGCAACACGGTGGTTTAATTATTGAAATACATACATTTCTTAAGTGTTTTATATGCATAGAAAGGTAAAATATATACTATATACTAAGACAAACGTTTGACTGACGCTAAATAATACCGACTTATGTACAAATCCGACTTAAAGACTGCCTGTACTTTAAATCATCTCTAGGTTACTTATAATACCTAATACAATGCAAATGCTATGTAAATAGTTGTTATACTGTATTGTTTAGGGTAGTGGTCACCAACCCGTCAATCGCGATCGACTGGTCGATCTTTGAGACTTTCCCAGTAGATCACGAAAAAAAAGAAAAATAAATCCACAAATGCCATTGAGAGATTGTTTCCGGGTTGCAGGGTTTTAGTTCTGTTCTTCCTGCCCAGTGCGCATGTGTGTACCTCCCCTGCCACGCACTACACAGTGTATTTCAGTGGTCCCCAACCACTGGAAATGATATGATTTGGCGATATGAAACGATATGAGTCAGCTGCACCTTTCCTCATTCCTTGTCACACCCACTGTTGAACTTGAACGCACGCGAGGTCATCAGTCGCCTAAATGCAGTGACACCCTCACGCCAGGGATCACTGGTTGGCCTCGGGTAACCTGCTGCCTCACGCGGCCGGCAGGAAGTGCCATTGCTACCGGCCTGGAGTGCGGACAGATGAGCGCCGCCCCTAAATCTGTTCAGCACACCGAATGTTTGTGGGGATCCCGCTGCTAAAATATTCACAGACGACCTAATTCGGGCTCAGGGTTTTATAAGTAGCAGAGCAGCTACCTCGCTGCGATCTACTGAAAGTCATCCCACAAGACAAACTTTTGTTGGCCAATAGATCCTACAAGGGGGGGGCGGGCAGTCGCCCTGTTGCACTCCTCGCTTGCTCGGTCGCTCTCTCTGGACTGCGACTGCTGCGGCCCCGGTATGGGGACCTCCGGCCCTGACCTTGTCCTCCCACCCCACCCATGACCAGCCGCACCTGGCCAAGGTTGGAAGGAGGCTGGAGTTCGGGCCCGGAGGCTGTCTAATGAGGCAATGAAGCCCTCAAAACTGCTTCAGTACCCTGAGTCCAAGCACCCCGTATTGAAAGACGTACTGAGTTTTTTAAGTGAGAAAAACATGAGCAAGCGGAACAGAAGCTAAGTGCTGAGAGCCACGTAAACTAAATTGCGGAATAGACTGGACATAAGGAACCTGCTTCGAGTATCGCTGTATTCCAGTTATGTTTAACACCCTCCCACCCCCACCCCTCCGTCAGCCGATCCGCAAGAATATTGTCAATATTAAACTGGTCCGTGGTGCAAAAAAGGGTGGTGAACCCTTGTGTACATACATTATTTCTACTTCCGGGTTGCGGGTTCTGGGTTGCATTGATCACAATACCATTAGTTTCAATATAATTATGGAGAAGGATAGGACTGGGCCCAGCATAGAGATTTTTGATTGGAGAAAGGCTAACTTTGAGGAGATGTGAAAGAATTTAGAAGGAGTGGATTGGGATAATTTGTTTTATGGGAAGGATGTAATAAAGAAATGGAGATCATTTAAAGGTGAAATTTTGAGGGTACAGAATCTTTATGTTCCTGTTAGGTTGAAAGAAAAGGTTAAAAGTTTGAGAGAGCCATGGTTTTCAACGGATATTGGAAACCTGGTTCGGAAAAAGAGGGAGATCTACAATAAATATAGGCAGCATGGAGTAAATGAGGTGCTTGAGGAATATAAAGAATTTAAAAAGAATCTTAAGAAAGAAATTAGAAAAGCTAAAAGAAGATATGAGATTGCTTTGGCAAGTAAGGTGAAAATAAATCTAAAGGGTTTCTACAGTTATATTAATAGCAAAAGGGCAGTGAGGGATAAAATTGGTCCCTTAGAGAATCAGAGTGGACAGCTATGTGCGGAGCCAAAAGAGATGGGGGAGATTTTGAACAATTTATTTTCTTTGATATTCACTAGGGAGAAGGATATTGAATTGTGTAAGGTAAGGGAAACAAGTATGGAAGTTATGGAAACTATGACGATTAAAGAAGAGGAAGTACTGGCGCTTTTAAGGTACATAAAAGTAGATAAATCTCTGGGTCCTGACAGGATATTCCCTAGGACCTTGAGGGAAGTTAGTGTAGAAATAGCACGAGCTCTGACAGAAATATTTCAAATGTCATTAGAGACGGGGATGGTGCCAGAGGATTGGCGTATTGCTCATGTGGTTCCATTGTTTAAAAAGGGTTCTAAGAGTAAACCTCTTAAAGGTTTACAAAGAGTAAACAATTATAGGCCTGTAAGTTCGACGTCAGTGGTGGGTAAATTAATGGAAAGTATTCTTAGAGATGGTATATATAATTATCTAGATAGTCAGGGTCTGATTAGGAACAGTCAACATGGATTTGTGCGTGGAAGGTCATGTTTGACAAATCTTATTGAATTTTTTGAAGAGGTTACTAGGAAAGTTGACGAGGGTAAAGCAGTGGATGTTGTCTATATGGACTTCAGTAAAGCCTTTGACAAGGTTCCATACAGAAGGTTAGTTAGGAAGGTTCAATCGTTAGGTATTAATATTGAAGTAGTAAAATGGATTCAACAGTGGCTGGATGGGAGATGCCAGAGAGTAGTGGTGGATAACTGTTAGTCAGGTTGGAGGCCGGTGACTAGTGGTGTCCCAGCTGCTACAGCTGTGGAAAGTGTGTCCAGATTCAGCTTCTGAAGGAGCATGTTGCAGCACTGAAGAAAGAACTGGATGACCTCAGGTTTATCCACGAAAACGAGAGTTTTCTGGACAGGACCTACAGTGAGGTCGTTACACCGAGGATACTGGAAGAGAGAAAGGGGGCACAATGAGGAAGGAGAGGATGCTTGAAGTACAGGAGACCCCAAGGGATGTACCTCTCGTAAACAGGTTCACCCTCTTGGAAGCTGTCAGGACAGAAGATACTGCCAGTCTGAGAGGCAGACAGGTCTGTGAGCTGAAAATTGGTGCAGAAGCAGAGCCAAGGATTCAGACATTAGGAAGAGCAGTGGTAGTAGGGGACTCCATAGTAAGAGGTACGGAAAGGGGTTTCTGCGGCAACAGGCAAGATTTAAGGGTGGTGTGTTGCCTCCCTGGTGCTAGGATCCAGGACATCACGGACCGATTGCAGGGAATCCTCAAGGGTGAAGGTGAACAGCTGGAAGTGGTAGTGCATGTCGGCACAAATGACATTGGGAAGAAGAGGAAGGACATTCTGCAGCAGGACTTCAGAGAACTCGGAAGAAGGCTGAAAAGCAGGACTTCCAGGGTGGTTATCTCTGGTTTGCTTCCAGTTCCTCGTGCTGGAGAGGGCAGGAACAGGGAGATAATGGATCTGAATGTGTGGCTGAGGAACTGGTGCAGGAAGCAAGGATTTACATTCTTGGACCACTGGGATCTGTTTTGGGGTAGGGATGAATTGTACAAAAGGGATGGGTTGCACCTTAATAGGCAGGGGACCAACATTCTGGCAGACAGGTTTGCCACTGCAACACAGATGTGTTTAAACTAAGTAGTGGGGGGAGGGGATGAACTGGAAAAATAAGGATGGAGTTAAAGGGAAAGTGAAAATAAGAAAAGTTAAAAAGGACAACAGAATCAATGGAGTAGAAAGCTCAAGAAAAAATCATACAGTATGGCCAAGTGAAATAGGAATTGATATGAAAGGAGAGGGGAGTACCGAATTAAAAGTATTATATATGAATGCACGAAGTATAAGGAATAAAGTAGATGAGCTTGAGGCTCAGTTGGAAATTGGCAAGTACGATGTTGTGGGAATAACAGAGACATGGCTTCAAGCAGACAGGGCCTGGGAAATGAATATTCAAGGTATACATCTTATCCAAAGGACAGACTGACTGGCAGAGGGGGTGGGGTGGCTCTGTTGGTGAGGAATGATATTCAGTCCCTTGCCAGGGGGGACATAGAATCTGGGGATGTAGAGTCAGTATGGATAGAACTGAGAAATTCTAAGGGTAGAAAGACCCTAATGGGAGTTATCTACAGGCCCCCAAACAGCAGTCTGGATGTAGGGTGTAAGTTGAATGAAGAGTTAAAATTGGCATGTCGCAAAGGTAATGATACAGTTGTCATGGGGGATTTCAACATGCAGGTAGACTGGGAGAATCAGAATGGTACTGGACCCCAAGAAAGGGAGTTTGTGGAGTGCCTCTGAGATGGATTCTTAGAACAGCTTGTACTGGAGCCTACCAGGGAGAAGGCAATTCTGGATTTAGTGTTGTGCAATGAACCGGATTTGATCAGGGACCTCAAGGTAAAGGAACCATTAGGAGGTAGTGACCATAATATGATATGTTTTAACCTACAATTTGAGAAGGAGAAGGGAAAATCAGATGTGTCAGTATTACAGTTGAACAAAGGGAACTATGGAGCTATGAGGGAGGAGCTGGCCAAAGTTCATTGGAACAATACCCTAGCAGGGAAGACAGTGGAACAATAATGGCAGGTATTTCTGGGAATAATGCAGAAGGTGCAGGATCGGTTCATTCCAAAGAGGAAGAAAGATCCTAAGGGGAGTAAGGGGTGGCCGTGGCTGACGAGGGAAGTAAAGGGCAGTATAAAAATAAAAGAGGAGAAGTATAACATATCAAAGATGAGTGGGAAACCGGAGGACTGGGAAGCTTTTAAAGAGCAACAGAAGATAACAAAAAAGGCAATACGCCAAGAAAAAATGAGGTACGAAGGTAAACTAGCCAAGAATATAAAGGAGGATAGTAAAAACTTCTTTAGGTATGTGAATAGCAAAAAAATAGTTCAGACCAAAATTGGGCCATTGAAGACAGAAATGGGTGAATTTATTATGGGGAACAAGGAAATGGCAGATGAGTTGAACAGGTACTTTGGATCTGTCTTCACTAGGGAAGACGCAAACAATCTCCCAGATGTAATAGTGGCCAAAGGAACTAGGGTAAAGGATGAACTGAAGGAAATTTATATTAGGCAAGAAACGGTGTTGGATAGACTGTTGAGTCTGAAGGCTGATAAGTCCCCAGGACCTGATGGTCTGCATCCCAGGGTACTTAAAGAGGTGGCTCTAGAAATCGTGGACGCATTGGTAATCATTTTCCAATGTTCTATAGATTCAGGAACAGTTCCTGCTGATTGGAGGGTGGCTAATGTTGTCCCTCTTTTCAAGAAAGGAGGGAGAGAGAAAACAGGGAATTATAGACCGGTTAGCCTGACCTCAGTGGTAGGAAAGATGCTGGAGTCAATTATAAAAGAGGAAATTACGACACATTTGGATAGCAGTAGAAGGATCAGTTCGAGTCAGCATGGATTTATGAAGGGAAAATCATGCTTGACTAACTTTCTGGAGTTTTTTGAGGATGTAACTATGAAAATGGACAAGGGAGAGCCAGTGGATGTAGTGCACCTGGACTTCCAGAAAGCTTTTGATAAAGTCCCACATAGAAGATTAGTGGGCAAAACATGGTATTGGGGGCAGAGTACTGACATGGATTGAAAATTGGCTGGCTGACAGGAAACAAAGAGTAGCGACTAACGGGTCCCTTTCGGAATGGCAGGCTGTGACCAGTGGGGTACCGCAAGGTTCGGTGCTGGGACCGCAGCTGTTTACAATATACATTAATGATTTAGATGAAGGGATTAAAAGTAACATTAGCAAATTTTCTGATGACACAAAGCTGGGTGGCAGTGCGAAATGTCAGGAGGATGTTATGAGAATGCAGGGTGACTTGGACAGGTTGGGTGAGTGGGCAAATGTATGGCAGATGCAGTTTAATGTGGATAAATGTGAGGTGCACCTACTGTCTATTGTCTATTGCCTCAGGGATCTGTACTGGGTCCAATGTTGTTTGTCATATACATTAATGATCTGGATGATGGGGTGGTAAATTGGATTAGTAAGTATGCAGATGATACTAAATCACGGAAAATAAAGTAGGTTTTCAAAGCTTGCAGAGAGATTTAGGCCAGTTAGAAGAGTGGGCTGAAAGATGGCAGATGGAGTTTAATGCTGATAAGGGTGAGGTGCTATATTTTGGTAGGACTAATCAAAATAAGACATACATGGTAGATGGTCGGACATTGAAGAATGCAGTAGAACAGAGTGATCTAGGAATTATGGCACATAGTTCCCTGAAGGTGGAATCTCATGTGGATAGGGTGGTGAAGAAAGCTTTTGGTATGTTGGCCTTTATAAATCAGAGCATTGAGTACAGGAGTTGGGATGTATTGTTAAAATTGTACAAAGCATTGGTGAGGCCAAATTTGGAGTATTGTGTACAGTTCTGGTCACTGAATTATAGAAAAGATGTCAACAAAATAGAGAGTACAGAGGAGATTTACTGGAATGTTACCTGGGTTTCAGCACCTAAGTTACAGAGAAAGGTTGAACAAGTTAGGTCTTTATTCTTTGGAGCGTAGAAGGTTGAGGGGGGACTTGACAGAGGTATTTAAAATTATGGGGGGGATAGATAGAGTTGACGTGAATAGGCTTTTTCCATTGAGAGTAGGGGAGATTCAAACAAGAGGACATGAGTTGAGAGTAAAGGGGCAAAAGTTTAGGGGTAACACGAGGGGGAACTTCTTTACTCAGAGAGTGGTAGCTGTGTGGAACGAGCTTCCGGTAGAAGTGATAGAGGCAGGTTCGATTTTGTCATTTAAAAAAAGATTGGATAGGTATATGGACAGGAAAGGAATGGGGGGTTATGGGCTGAGTGCAGGTAGGTGGGACTAGGTGAGAGTAAGCATTTGGCACGGACTTACATACTGTACCTTTTCTATCTCCCATTGTAATTTGTACCCCACATCCTGACTACTGTTTGGAAGCCTGTATATAATTTCCTTCAGGGTCTTTTACCCTTGTATTTTCTTAACTTTATCCACAAGGATTCTGCACCTTCCAATTCCATGTCATCTCTTTGTAAGGATCAGATTTTGTTTTTATTTACCAACAGAACCTGATGGGATTTACCCCAGGTTATTGAAGAAGGCAAGAGGCGAGATTGCTGGGCCCTTGACCAGTATCTTTGGGTCCTCTGTAGCCACAGGTGAGGTCCCCGAGGACTGGTGAGTGGTTAATCTTGTACCTCTATTTAAGAAGGGAACAAGGGAAAATCCTGGGAACCATAGACCGGTGAGTCTCATGTCAGTTGTAGGGAAATTGCTCGAGAAAATTCTTAGGGATAAGATATACGAGCTTTTGGAAACCCATGGCCTAATTAAGGAGAGCCAGCATGACTTTGTGCATGGCAGGTTGTTTTATTGACAAGGTGACGAGAGAGATTAATGAGGGTAGGGCAGTGGATGTCGTCTAAATGGATTTTAATAAGGTGTTTGACAAAGTTTCTCATTGGAGGCTAATCCAGAAGATTAAGATGCATGGGATACATGTAGAATTGGCTGTTTGGACTCAGAACTGACTTGCACATAGAAGACAGAGGCCAGCAGCTGAAGGGACATTCGATCTGGAGGTCTGCATTTAGTGATGTTCCACAGGGATTTGTGCTGGGACCTCTGCTGTTTGTGATGAAAATGTAGATGGGTGAGTTAGTAAATTTGTGGATGATACCAAGATTGGAGGAGTTGTGGATAGTGTAGAAGACTGACAAAAAATACAGCGTGATATAAATCAGTTGCAGATATGGGCAAAAAAATGGCAGATGGAGTTTAACCCAGATAAATATGAAGTGTTGCACCTTGGTAGGGCAAATGCAAGGAGACAGTACACTGTTAAGGATAAGATCCTAACAGTGCTGCTGAGCACGGATATCTTGGGATCCAAGTTCATAGCTCCTGGAAAGTGGCTACACAGGTTGATAAGATAGTGAAGAAAGCTTATGGAATACTTGCTTTTATTAGTCGAGGCACTAAGTTCAAAACTCGAGGTTATGCTGCAACTTTATAAAAATCGGGTTAGGCCACATCTGGAGTATTGAACACAGTTCTGGTTTCCCCATTATTGGAAGGATGTTGAGGATTTGGAGAGGGTGCAAAAGAGGTTTTACCAGGATGCTGTCTGGTTTAGAGGACATGTGCTGTCACGAGAAACTGGATAAACTTGGGTTGTTCTCTCTGGAGCACTGGAGGCTGAGGGGATATCAGATAGAGGTTTATAAGATTGTGAGAGCCATAGATAGAGTGGACAGAGAGTACCTTGTTTCCCAGAGTTGAAGTGTCTATTATGAGAGGGCATGCATTGATGGCAAGAGGGGGTAGGCTCAAGGGGGATGTGAGGGGTAAGCTTTTTATTCATAAAGTCGTGGATGCCTGGAATGTGCCGCCTGGTATGGTGGTAGAGGCGAATAACATTAGAGGCTTGTAAGAGACATTTGGATAGGCTCATGAATGTAAGGCGGATGGAGAGATATGGACACTGTGTAGGTAGGAGGGCTTAGTGTTTGGGTGTTTTTGATTTGCTTTTTAGCTGGTTTGTACAACATTATGAGCCAAATGGCCTGTTCCTGTGCTATACTGTTCTATGGAGCCACCCTACCCTCTCTGCCAACCTGCCTGTCCTTTTGATATAATGTGTATCCATGTATGTTAAGCTCCCAAGTATTATCTTCTATCAGCCACAATGTCACACCTGCCAATTTGTAACTGTGCTACAAGATCACCTACGCTGTCCTGTATCCTGTGTGCATTCAAATATAACACCTAATAACATAGACAATACACAATGAATGGAAAGGTCCCAGGGAATGTTATTGGTACAGACAGCCCTTTGGGTACAAGGCCAACTTTCCTAGGAGGCTGTACCAAAATCATTTCAGAAAGTCTACATTGTAATGGTCTTTTGTAAATCTGTTGGTTTATAGACTAATCCAATGAATGTGTACTTCTTATAGTCATTTCACAAATGACAAACATTTTGATTTGAAACATGGCCTTTACTATATTCCTTTACAATGTTGTATTTCAGCTTCCAAAAGTTTTTGACAAGATTCTGCCAGAAAATTAAGCCATGAGATTTGCAGACAGAAAAAAATGGATTAAGCATAGAAAACAAACGAGTTTTGAGAAGTTTATATACACAGGAATGGTAAGATTGCTGAGTATGTTCTTCTGATGATGAATTCTGGTTCATTGCCATTTCAGTATTACATGAATAACGTAGTTAAATAAATTGGTCAAATTTTGGTGCTGAGATTTGCTATAATGACATCAGACAAGAATCTTCAGTTGTAAAAAAAACAGTTCAAAAGTATATTTTGGATAAAATACATAACTGGGCAGAGGAATAGAAGGTGCAAACTTAATTTGCCATTAAATATAAAAAGATAAATGTCCAACGCACCTGCACTTCATGAATAGTGTTTAAAAGATGAAAAGGTTCTTGAGAGTTAACGCAGACTTAATGCTCAAGAAGTCCTATAAATGTGAAGTAGCAAACAGAATGTTTCAAAATTCATGTCTGTGTCAACCATGATGCCAAAACAAATTAATCCCATCTGCTTCGTGAGGTTTATATTCCTCCAGTCCCTGCCAGTTTACGTTTCCTGTATTTCGGCCCTCACCCCATCCTCCCACTACTATAACAAGGATAGGGCTCCCTTTGTCCTTACCTACCACCACATGAGCTTCTGTATCCAGCCAATCATTCACTGTAACTTCCACCATCTACAACGGGATCCTACCACTATGCACATTTCCCTCCCCCCACTCTCTCTGTCTGCCTTATACGTGACGCCCTTGTTTACTCATCCCTTCCCTCTGATCTCCCTGCTGGCACTTACCTCTGCAAATATGACGTACAACACCTGCTCCTACACCTCCCCCCTCCTACAATTAATGTCCTTCCAGGTGAGGAGTCTCCAAGTCTGTTGTATCTATTGTATTCAGTGCTCCCAGTAAGGCTTCTCTACATTAGTGATGCCCAATGTAGATTGGGGGACTGCTTTCTTGAACACCTTTGCTCTATCCGCTGCAAAAAGCGAAATTTCCCTGGTGGCCACTCATTTCAAATCGACTTCCCATTCCCTTTACAACATTCACAGTCTTCTCTACTGCCATGATAAGGCCACACTCAAGTTGGAGAAGCAACACTTCATATTCCATCTCAGTAGCCTACAACCTGATGGCATGAATATTGACCTTTCTAACTTGGACATTTCTCCCCCGCCCCCTTTCTCTCTCTTTCCATTCCTCATTCTGGTTCTCCTCTTACCCTTCTCCTAACCTGCACATCACCTCCCTCTCGTGCTCCCTCCTGTTTCTCTTACTTCCACGGTCCACTGTCCTCTCCTTTCAGATTCTTTCTTCTTCAGCCCTTTACCTCTTCTATTTATCCAGCTTCTTACTTTATTCCTTCTCCTCTATCCATCCATCTTCCTCCTCACCTGGTCTCACCTATCACCTACCAGCTTGTTTTCCTTCCCCTCTCCCACCTTCTTATTCTGGATTGTGGCTCTTTCCTTTCCAGTCCTAATAAAAAAAAAATCACAACATGAAATGTCTTTTGTTTATTCCCCTCTATAGATCCTGCTTGACTTGCGGAGATCCTCTCGCATTTTGTGTGTTTGTATCCTCTTACAGAACAAGATTTCAGATACTGTAGAACTCTGTTAATTCAGCACACTCCACTTCAGTGGTGGTAAACTAGCAGACTTTCTGGGCTATTGGATATTTTTCCATTAATATTCTATGACTATTAATTTTTTTGAAAAATGTTGCACAGAGGAATCATTTTTTTCCAGTGAATCTAATAAATTTAAAGAGACCACATTATCCTGGAGAGTTTAAAGAGAGCTGTATATTTCCAGTTTTTTTTCCCATTTATTATTAAGTATAATTCAAGGATTATTTCTTTGATGATAGAATATTGAACAGTACAGCACAGTATAGACCCTTCGGCCCACGATGTTGTGCTGAAGTTTTAACCTACAAGATTAATCTATTGCTTCCCTCACATATAGCTCTTCAAAACCAGCCTTGTAATTAGTTGGCAATATTGTTAATTCTAACAAGCTTATAATGTTATGTGAAAAATTCACATTAATTCAGAGGCCTTACAAAACATAATCTACTTACAGGCTATCTGTCAAGGGCTTTAGCCAGAGGATGAAAATGGCTTACTTTGTCGCATTTTGGAAAACCTGTAGAAAGAAATGGAATAATTGCATTACAGTGAGTCACAGCAGTGCATCCAGAGTAATGTCATTGGTTTTGGTGAGCAAATTATTTATCTATTGTACAAGATGATTTCTGTCTCCAGCTAAAAATGATTCAGCTATCTCTTGAAGATCTAAAGGGAATCCATAATAAGAAAATGAAAACTGTTTCACCAGTTTGCTATTCTTTAGAAAAAGAACACCCTTACTTCCAATCCACATCATATTTGTGCTAATTTATATGTCATGCCAAAGCAGGAGGCAGTGAATCAGAGAATAATTAAATATAGAACGCTATTTAGCATGGGATATCTCCTGGAAAAAAAAAACAAAGCCCTTTCTCCTTCTCCAGTGAAATGTAACATTTTCCTCTTTAATTAATTGTCCAATGCCTTTACATTAACTTTTTGGCCTAAAACTGATTAACTACCCTCTGAAAAGTTTCTTCCCATTTATTGTAGGAAATTAAAAATTCAAAATATCTCTACACTCCCTTTAAAGACTCTTAATATCATTAGTCAGGCCCCCACCACTTAAAACAACCACAGATTCAGTCAAGCTTCATTTGAAGATATGGGCATTTGAAATGGCAGATGAGGTTTAATCTGGAGAAGTATGAGATGTTAAATACAGTAAGTGGCAAGACCTTTTGGAGCACTGATATACTGAGGAATTTTTTGGTGAAAGCCTGTAGCTCTATGAAACTGGCAAGACGTATGTATGATGATAACAAGTAGCATTGCCTTTATTGATTGAGGCATTGAGCATAAAAGTTCAAAAGTCAGGTTACAGCTATATAAAACTTTAGTTTGGTCACATTTATATGACTTTGAGAACTTCTGATCTCCGTATTACAGGAAGTATGTGGAGGCTTTGGAGAGAGTGCAGAAGAGGTTCACCAGGATGTTGCCACAATTAGAGAGTGGTAGCTGTTTGGAGAGGTTGGACAACTTGGATTGGTTTTCTCTGAGGCATTGAGGGCTGAGGGGAGAACTAATAAAAGTTTAAAAATTGTGAGAGGCATAAAAAGGATAGTCACAGTTTTTTTCCTCAGGATGTAAATTTCAAGTACTTGAGAGCATAGCTTTAAGGTGACAAGGCATTTAGACAGGTACATGAATATACAGCGAACAATGGATATGGATCCCATGCAGGCAAATGGGATTAGTTTAATTCGGCATTGTGGTCAGCAGAGTCACTGTGGCCTGAAAGGGCCTGTTTCTTTGCTGTATTCCAAATAATTTCTGATTAAAATATCCGTATCCAGAATATTGTCACTTGCACAATATTCAGAATATTGTCACAGAATATTTGCTTCAATGACACCAATAACTTTACCCAATGTCTATGTTTGTTCAAGCTAACTTAATATGCTCACTGCTAAACAGTCACCACAAATTATTTTTTTCCAAATGTTTTATCCATTTCCTTTTTAAAGTTATTACTGAATCCTCTTGCACCACCTACAGAATTCAAATCATGAATTCCAGATCACAACTTACTGAGTCTCAGTGAACTGGATCAGTCTTAATTATTAGCCTCAAAAAATATACCAATAATATCTCCTGTAACAATTTAACAAAGCAAATTTTAATGTAGATGTGTGTTTGATAGTTGGCATAGGTTAAAGTTTTTGTTGTGTTTATGACAGCTATAGATATTCTAACTGTTTGGACAAGGTTATTCCAGATCAAGGGTTACCAACCTTTTTAATGTCATGGAGTTTTACCATTAACCGAGAGGTCCATGGACCCCAGGTTGGAAAGCCCTCCCTGTTCTAGACCTTCCATATTTTGAATCCATCTTGTAAGGGTTCATCTTGTTGGAAGAGTTTTCCTTTAGGTAAGAAGCTTAGTCAAAGCTCATTCTAACTATTAAAGTGCACATTATTTGAACATGAATAGAGGGCCCTTTTGGGCAATAATTAGGGTAATCTGGTCAACAGTTTCCATTAAATGTAGTTTCACTACTTTTTCACTTCGTATACACAATGCCTTTGTGCTGTACTTTCCATAGGATCTTAGGCGCCATTGGTTTTTGTGTGTGTGTGTCTCTCTCTCTCCCTCCTTCCCTCTCCCCCTCCTCTCCTCATGATGGGCTTTTGACCACGTGAAATCAGGGAGTAAATGGAGATGAGATCAGTGAAATTTGAACAGAAAACAGTTCGTAAATTAATGGTTGGTGAGGTTTCCAGAAAGATTAATTCTGGAACCTATGGTCATTTACATAAATGACGAGAATTAATCATTGAAGGGACCGTTTCAAACTTTCTAAAGGTGCCGTCAAATTCAGAGTACAGTACTACAAAATTGAGAAAGTTTAGGATTATCATTCAGTGAATTAAAATATTGATAAATGTGACATTATATGATTTGGAAGAGAGAAATCAGAGAGCACATTTTTCTTGGATAAAAATATACTTTAGAAAATGGAAAACTTAAGTATGACTATGAAAGAATTTTATAGAGTATAATTGTAAAGGCATTTCTCCATGAGTTAAAAACAACCTAAAAAAAAAACCCTCTTTTAAATGCAAGTAATAGATAGTCAGAATTCCAGAGAATCTTATTTTTCAATGCCATAGATTTGAGAAAACATGAGTAGCTTTGAGAAAATCACTATAGGTGCATTTAAAACAAGGGTTCTCAACCTTTTTTATGCCATGCACAAATACCAATAGGCCATGGCCTCCAGGTTGGGAACCCTTGATTTAAAGGGTAGCTGGATACATACATGGGAGAATGGAATAAAAGGTGTAAAACAGAAAATGGTGGGAGGATCCTTGTATCATCAGGAAAGATCAGCTGAATCAAATGACCCTTTTTTATCCTGTAAACTCTTGCTGTGATACAAGAAGCCTAAAGTTTTTCAGTCTTAAGTATCTACTGCTTATTTTCTTTTGCTCTATCCTAGGACCAGCATGTAAGTGCCATTACAAAGAAGGCATGACAGTGCCTCTACTTTCTTAGAAGTTTCCGCAGATGTGGCAAGACATCTGAAACTTTGACAAACTTGTATAGATGCACATTGGAGAATATCCTGATTGGTTGTATCACGGCCTAGTATGGAAACACCATTGTCTACGAACAGAAAAGCCTACAAAAAGTGGTGGCTGTGGTTCAGTCTATCACAGAAAAAGCCCTCCCCATCTACAAGGAGAAAGCAGCATCCATTATCAAGCACCCTCAGCATCCAGACTCTGCTCTCTTCTTGCTGCTGCTGCCAGGAAGGAGGCACAGGAGCCACACCACCAGGTTTAGGAACAGTTCTTACCCTTCAAACATCAGGCTCCTACACCTGCATAGATAGCTTCACCCCCCTCAGTTCTGAATTGATTCCACAGGGGCTCACTTTCAAGGGCTCTGCAACTCTTGTTTCAGTACTATTCATTTAGTTATCTTCATTGATTTATTTATTCATTTTAGTTTTTGCATATTAGTTGTTTGTCACTGTGTTCTAATGTGAATACCTGCAAGAAAATGAATCTCAGAGTAGTATATGGTGACATATTTTTCTTTGATAATAAACTTGAACTTTGAATTTTATTGAACTTTGATTGTAAATAATTGGGAATCCAAAACTTCTTCCAAAATATAAAAAAAGACCAGTTTGAAAGATCTGTGAATTGAATTTCCATATCCTTGTCCTTCTTGTAACTATTTCCTGCAATTCATATGTCATCACCAATTATTGGTGCTGACATATTTAGTAGATGGCAAGGCAATGCAAGTCCAAGTCGAGTTTATTGTATTTGCACAAGAACACATATGCACAGGTACAATGAAAAATGTACTTGCAGCAGCATTACAAGCACAATGTTCAAAAGAAAAATACAAATTATACAAAAATTGTACAAGGAACAACATGATTGGAACTAAAAAGACGATGATATAAATTTTTCCTGGATACATTGCTTTCTTTGCATATCCTAAAACATGGCAGATTGTGAGGTTAATTAAGTTACCCATCATGTAAAGTAAGTGGTAGGAGAATCAGGAGTGGTTGATGTGGAAGAGAAAAGTGAAAGAAGTGGGAGAATGAGGTTAAGGGAACTGTTTGGAATAGACTAGATCAGGGGTGTCAAACTCATTTTAGGTCACGGGCTGGATTGAGCAAAATGCAGCTTCATGCGGGCCGGATCAGTCGGACGCGTGCGAACGCAGCTTTCGTTGCCTCCGTTTTTTCAGCCTGCTCTCATGTGTCTCAGTCTCTGCTATAACTACAAAGTGTTTCTCTTTACAAATTCCTTTTCTTATGAAGAAGACTGCCGAATAAACACTAAAAACCCTGAAAACCTGGTACCTGAATAAACTCAGCATTAGCCATATCATACGCCATAGGCGCTTCGATTACTGGGGCCAGCTTTAATAGTAATTAGATATTATCTCGCGGGCCAAAGATAATTCCACCGCGGGCCGGATTTGGCCCGCGGGCCTTGAGTTTGACATATATGGACTAGATGGATCAAATGGCCTCCTACACTATAGGAAAAAAGAAACATTTTGTCACACTATTTGAAACAGATGCTCAAATCTGAATTTAAATTCTGTTAATTTGGAATTGTAACAAGAAAATAGTTCTGGTACTGATGATATTGCTATAAAGCCCATTTAGTTCACTAATATTATGCCATCCTTACATTTTCAATGCATAAGGGTACATCTTCAATTAGAGTCTAGACATGGAAAAACAGTGAAGAGACAGGACTGAAGGTTTTTCATTCATGCTGCAGATAACCAGATTGATGAATTAATGGCAGAAACAGAAATAATTGGGTTTGGTACATAAGAATTTATCAAAATACGATGGCAAAATAGCCAAGCTTTGGGAACAAAATGCCCAATTTTTATTAAATAATACATAAAGAGGAAAATGAGAATGGCTAGTCCTGATAAGAAAATAAAGTCATGAAGACATATGAATGAAAGGATCATAGCTCAGGAAATCAAATAGAAGAATCAGTTTGGGTAGAGCTAAGAAATAACAAGTGACGGAAATATCTAATGGGAATTGTCAAAAAGCCCCAAACAGAAGTGAAAGTAAGGAATCACGGACTTGGATGTGCGTAAGAACAAGAGTAGGAATAGGCCACTTAGTGTCTCATGTCTGCCGTGCCATTCAATATAATCATGGTTTATCTGCCCCAGGCTTCACCTCTTTTGTGCCAGTTCCTCATTGTTCTCAGTTCTCTGATCTTTCATCAAATTATCTACTTCCTCTTTAAAAATTTCCCAGTCATCTAGCTTCCACAACACTCGTTCCCACAATAAAGTTGCACTCGAAAGGCTGGAACAACCTGTTCCATGTTGTATCTTAATAAATTAACAATATAATTTCTACCTTGCTCGTTCTTTTGTTATTCCCCTTTCCTATTCTATTTTTCTTGTACCTTGTCTTACAGCTCCAATACTGTACATTCTATAGTCCAATAGATCCTTACTACATTTAAATATTTGTTGCATGTCCTCTATTTTTTGTTTGCCATATCTTTGCATATCGTTTGACATCCACAACATCAGGATTTAAGAGATTCCTTTTCACTTTACAGAAAAAGATTGAGTCCAAACCCTTTAATGCTCCTTAAATATCTCCCACTGCTCCAATACTGCTCTTTCTTTGAGTAGCATTTCAAGTCTTCTTTTGTTAAATCACACCTTAGCTTGACAAAATTGACCTTGCCCAAATTTGGCATACCTTCAGCCACAATGCTAACAAACCAGCCAAAAACCTCCATCACAATGCTAAGTTTAATAAAATATATTTTTGCCTCCAAAATCCTCCACCACAATCACTCTTTTCAGCTTTCCAAGTTATTCCCTAACGAGGCCAATCCTTCTTCTCTCTCCTCAGACTTCCCACTTGCATGGCCTATAACAAATTGCATTTATTGATCTCAGTTACACAATAATTATAGCATATCAACTCATACAGACCAGAATGAGCAAGCATGAACTTCAGAACAGCTTCTTAGTCACTTGTAGGAAGAGTGAAAAATCAGTTAAGCTTCTTCCTCTGCTTCAGTATAGTAACTCATGCAAAGAAGTTATGGATCAAGTTTAAATATGATACACTCATGTTTCCCCTCCACATGGATGAAGAGTCTAATATATTTGATGAGTGTTTATTTAGGTGTGGAGAATGGACCCACGGGAGATACAAGAGACTGCAGATGCTGGAAGCTGAAGCAACACAAAAATGTTTGAGGAATTCTACAGGTCAAGCAGTATCTATTGAAGAGAATTGGGCAGTCCAAATGAAGAACCCCAACCTGAAACATCTATGATTCATTTCCATCCATAGATGCTACCTGACCAGCTGTGTTCTTCCAGAATTTTGTGTGTTAGAAGGAGATTGAGCCCTGTTGGCAATCCTAAGTAAATACAGTACCTCAAAAAATGAAAACTGCAGGACAGGGTGACCACTGAGAACAGATGCTGGCCTCTAATGCTATTAAAATTCACTGCACTCCTGGCATAGTAATATAAAAATAGTCCATTCAGTTCCACTGAAAAGATCCACCAATTAAATATGATTAATTTGTTTTTTTAAACTTTGATCAATTTCCCTCATTACTCTTACTTCATGAAAAACTAATGATGTGTTTTGAAGTTTTGTATTGATTCAGTATGATTGAAGGGTTGATATGAATAACCACTGCATCCAAATCCCATCATCGTAGGGTTAAAAAATGGAGCACTGAGGCTTGCAAACGTATACCATCTGTAAATTACAAGTTTTACTTGTTTACTGCAGCTCCAGTAGTGGCAGCAGGACCAGTCTATAACAGACTAGAGGCTTAGGAACCTAAATGCACTAAACGCTAATAGTTCTAGTGAAGATCCGGTCATATTGTTTCCACAGCCTCGGCAAACAAATAAAATCAGAGTATAAATAATAAATTATTTTATTCAGCGGACTGTTGTGATTTTGATCAGCTGCCTGAAAAGGTCGTGGATACACATTCCAGAACAATCGTCGAAAGTAGTATATGTAATTGAAAAGCAAACAATCTATGGGTAAAGAGCTGGGACTCTATATAAAAAAATGATAAAGGTTAGAATTGCCTTGTATTTTCGCTCTACAATTTGGCAAATGACCTGAAGGATGAAGGAGACTCTTAAGTAAATGAAAAGCTTCCTCTTCTGAGCCTAATGTCATCTGGATCTCAGAAATTCACGCCCAGGCTCATGGTGACTGGGAATGTTTTTCTGTATTGCAAGACCCTTTATCGCTGGCCGATTTATTGACTGGTCAGCTCTTTCCCCGACCCCCGGCTGGTAGTCAGTGGTGGCTTCGCTGCCATTTTAGGAGGGCAAATGAGCCGTCAGTCTGAGGACCAGGGGCCTCAAATCCGGGCGATGGAGCACGTTGTGGGCCCACCCTTCCCACTCTCCGTCAATCATTGAATACCGGCCTAAAGCATCCCCCCCACTGATTAAAAATGTGTGTTCCCTTCCTACCCTCACCTCCTGGGGCACGATTCCATGAGACTGTGGGGCAGCTTCCGACATCGTGGCAAGGCTCCCCTTCCTTCGCATGTGATCGCGAGGCGAGCGCCTGCCTGGGCCGTTTCACCTGGCGGCCGGGCGCGCTGCTCGCGGAGCCGGGCCCGTGGCTGCACCATCTCCCGCTGCCGCTGCAGCAGGGCACACCGGAGACCGAGGGTACTTCGTGAATGGTCATTAAGGTGAAACATGCCTTCCTCACAGACTTGGCTAGGGCAGATATTGGTAGATAAAAGAGGCGATTTTTTAAAAAAAAATCTCATTTCGGGGACTACAGGTAGCAAACATTAGTTTTCTCAGCCTCTCTACTAAGATTTTGGAGTGCCGATTGCACCTACATTACAAACCAGATAAAGGTTCGCTGGCGGCGATTACTAACATTTTCGGTCCTACATTTAAAGGTTGTTGACACGAGCAGGCTCAACAAATTAGGAAATTAAAAACTTTTGTTTCGTGAATTGAATGGGTTGTATAGCTGTCTGTAAAGGGCAGTGTGGAATATTAGTGAACAGGTCCACTGTGAAAGGGACAGTATATACATTTTCTGAGAAATTTAATGGGCGGGTTGTGACTAATGGGGAAACTGTCTGGGGAAATGAGATTAAATTAGCAGCGATGCTGCATCTGTGGTTGTGCAAGTTCTGCAAGATAAGATTATTATATCAATACACACAAAATGCTGGAGGAACTCATCAAGCCAGGCTACGGAAAAAAAGTACAGCCGACGTTTCCCGCCGAACCCTAGGGCAAGACTGGAGGAAAACAGCAGAGGAGTAGTTTTGAAAGGTGGGGAGAGGGAGAAAGAAGCACCAGCTGATAGGTGAAACTTGGAGGGGAGAGATGAAGCAAAGAGCTAGAAGGGTCTCGGCCCGAAACGTCGGCAGTGCTTCTCCTTATAGATGCTGCCTGGCCTGCTGTGTTCCACCAGCATTTTGTGTGTGTTGTTTAAATTTCCAGCATCTGCAGATTTCCTCGTCTTTGCTCCCAATCTACGCTGGGTCTCACCAATATACAGGAGGCCACACCGAGAGCACTGTACACAGTATATGACCCCAACAGACTCACAGATGAAGTGTTGTCTCTCCTGGAAGGACTGTTTAAGGCCCTGAATGGTAGTGAGGGAGGAGGTGTAGGAGCGGGTGTAACACTTGTTCCGCTTGCAAGGATAAATGCTAGGAGAGAGATAAGTGGGGAGGGATGAATGGACAAGGGAGTGATCCCTGTGGAAAGCAGAAAATCGCGGGGGGAGAGGGAAAGATGTGTTAGGTGGTGGGATCCGATTGGAGCCAGCAGAAGTTTCAGAGAATTATGTGCTGGATGCGGAGGCTGGTGGGGTGGGAGGTGAGGACAAGAGGAACTCTATCCCTGATAGGGTGGTGGGAGGATGGGTTAAGAGCAGATGTGTGTAAAATGGAAGAGATGCGGTTGAGGACAGCGTTAATGGTGGAGGAAAGGAAGCCCCTTTTTTTAAAAAGAGGAGGACATCTCCTTCGTTCTAGAATGAACAGAACCTTAAGATTATTATGTAGTTGGTTCGAATTTTGGGAGCGGGGAGGAGTGAAGAATTGGCTAGTCAGCAGAAAGTATCGGTTCTGTGGAAGGAGTGGTCCTTTTTTATTTAATCAACAATCATCTGGAGGAGCTCAGCAAATTCAGCAGGAATTGTTGACATTTTGAGTTGAAACCCTGCATGCGTCAGGACTGAAAATGCGGAGGCGAAGTGGCCAGCAATTCAGGGGATAAGGGAGCGAAGTGAATGGTGGATTGAAGAGAGGTATAAGATGACAGGGCAGATTGCACCAAATCAGGGAAGGGATCAGGAGTGGCTTTGGGAGACTCGAGCAAGTAAATGATATATGTAAGAAATGAGAGGTAGCTAGAGCAAGGTAGAGGGAGGGGAGTGTGAAGGCTGGAGACTACTACGGAAAGAGGGAAGTGTGAACACAAAGGGCAGACAGTGATGGAATCTGATAAGGGGGAGATAATGGGAACCCTTGGAGGCTTAGAGAGAGCTAAATGGCAGCACCTTCATGGACACTAACCTCCATGGCATCCAGGATATCTTCAAGGAGCAAAGCCTCAAAGGGGCACCATCCATCATTAAGGACCTCCATCACCCAGGAAATTGCCTTCTCATTTCTACCATCAAGGAGGGGGTACAGGAGCCTGAAGGCACACACTCAACACTTCAGGAACAGCTTCTTCCCTTGGATATCTAGCCCATGAACACAACCTCACTTTTTTTTTGCTTCTTGCATTACTTTTAACTTTTTAAATATATATCTATACTTAATGTAATTTAGTTTTTAATCTTTATATATTGCAATGTACTGCTGCTGCATAACAATAACCATAACATTATTAAACCTGATTCTCATTCTGAAACAGAAAGGAGGAGAGGAGAACTGTGTGTGTAGTGGGGGGATGGAGCTAGAAGGGTGAGGGTGGCAGACATGGAATGGGGTGGGATGCTTTGAGAGAAAGTACAAAATGGGAGGATCGGAAGGGACAGAGGTTACAGTGGTTCTCATTGTAAAAGAAAATGTAGCAAAGTCCGCCCTCCCAGAGCCACAATGCTCCTTGCAATTTTGCATGGTTTCTCATCACACCTAATTTTCATAAATTTAGGTCTTTCAGTTACTATTGTAACTGTACTCTAAATCTATACTAATCAGTAATTGAATTTTGATCATACAGCAAAATAACTATTACAATGTATGCTGTGGACTGAACCATGGCTTACATGATGACATTAGTTAACTCACTGTAAATTAGTGATAGAACTCTAAACCATAAAAAGGGATAAACTTACTCAGTACAGGCTGGGGACTTAACGCTAATGCTTTGGATAAGCACCATGCAAATTTTCAGCTTTGTATCTGGAAACTGTTTCTGAAAACAGTTTCAAAGTAGAGATAAAGACACTTCTATTCAGTGAAGCACAATATGATCTTAATTGATTTATTAATCTTTGTATAGTGCTTGTTTTCAGAAGGGCCTGGCTTTAACTTTTTTGCCAGTAATTTCAGTCCCTATCTCAAAACTAAATAATATACTGTATATTCTTCATGCAGAAGACATGAGTGGGTTCCTTTTGGTCATTTTTTTCTTGTAACTTGGAATTTAATGACATTGAAGATTGGAGAGCGGCTTGTTCTTGATAGATGAGGTGATCATTCCTGGTTTCTTCTTTATGGTTATCGGTTGGGGCTGAGCCATGGCTTTAATATAATTGTGCTGAAAAGAAGGAAAAATTCATATAATCAAATAACATGCCATTTAACAGGAGGCATAATATTTTGACTGACAGACAGACATACTTTATTGATCCCGAGGGAAATTGGGTTTCGTTACAGTCGCACCAACCAAGAATAGTATAGAAATATAGCAATATAAAACCATAAATAATTAAATAATAATAGGTAAATTATGCCAAGTGGAAATAAGTCCAGGACCAGCCTATTGGCTCAGTGTGTCTGATACTCCGAGGGAGGAGTTGTAAAGTTTGATGGCCACAGGCAGGAATGACTTCCTATGACGCTCAGTGTTGCATCTCAGTGGAATGAGTCTCTGGCTGAATGTACTCCTGTGCCTAACCAGTACATTATGGAGTGGATGGGAGACATTGTCCAAGATGGCATGCAACTTGGACAGCATCCTCTTTTCAGACACCACCATCAGGGAGTCCAGTTCCACCCCCACAACATCACTGGCCTTGCGAATGAGTTTGTTGATTATATTGGTGTCTGCTACCCTCAGCCTGCTGCCCCAGCACACAACAGCAAACATGATAGCACTGGCCACCACAGACTCGTAGAATATTCTCAGCATCGTCTGACAGATGTTAAAGGACCTCAGTCTCCTCAGGAATTAGAGACAGCTCTGACCTTTCTTGTAGATAGCCTCAGTGTTCTTTGACCAGTCCAGTTTATTGTCAATTCTTATCCCCAGGTATTTGTAATCCTCCACCATGTCGACCCTAACCCCTTGGATGGAAACAGGGGGTCACCGGTGCCTTAGCCCTCCTCAGGTCCACCACCAGCTCCTTAGTCTTTTTCACATTAAGCTGCAGATGATTCTGCTCACACCATGTGACAAAGTTTCCCACCGTAGCCCTGTACTCAGCCTCATCTCCCTTGCTGATGCGTCCAACTATGGCAGAATCATCAGAAAACTTCTGAAGATGGCAAGACTCTGTGCAGTCCGAGGTGTAGATGGTGAAGAGAAAGGGAGACAGGACAGTCCCCTGTGGAGCCCCAGTGCTGCTGACCACTCTGTCTGCCACACAGTGTTGCAGTGTTGTTAATATTCTGTTATAAACAACTCTAGCATACTGTACTGAGTATTGGACATTTGGTCTTTGGGGGTATAAATCTGAAACACACTGCCACTAAAAAAATGAATGTTGAGTCAACTGAAACTTTCAAGACTGAGATCCATAGTTGTGTGTTGACTAAGGGAAAGTAAATAGTTTGAAGAATGAGAGTAAAACTACACCTCTGCAAATCTGTGCAGCATTTGGTGACGCCATAATCTCTGTCTCAGGCCGAAGTCAACATCTTTCAAGAGAGTGTATCTTTGCAAGGTATCAGGCCCCAATGGTGTACCTGGTAGGGCACTGAAAACTTGTGCCAATCAACTGGTGGAAGTGTTCAAGAATATCTTCAATCACTCACTGCCATAGTTGGAGGCTCCCACCTGCTCAAAAGGTGTCAAACATCAGTGCCCAAGCAGAGCAGAATGAGCTGCTTGAATGATTATTGCCCAGTTGCACTTACATCTACTGTGATGAAGTGCTTTAAGAAGTTGGTCATGGGCAGAATTAATTCCTGCCTAAGTAAGGACCTGTGTGGGGCGTGGCCAAGTGGTTAAGGCATTGGAATAGCGATCTGAAGGTCGTGAGTTTAAGTCCCAGCTAAGGCAATGTGTTGTGTCCTTGAGCAAGGCACTTAACTACACATTTCTCCAGTCCACCCAGCTGAAAAAGGGTACCGGCAAAATGCTGGGGGTTAACCTTGTGATAGACTGGCGTCCTATCTGATGGGGGGAGGAGTCTTGTACTCTCAGTAGCTTCACACCACGGATACCGGCATAAGCACTGGTCTGATGAGCTATAAGGCTTGGGACAGACTTTTAACTTTAACTTTTAAGCAAGGACTTGGACATTTTGCCTATAGGCACAATAGGTCTACAGCAGATGCAATCTCACAGGCTATCCATTCAGTCTTGAATCACCAGGACAACAGCAATACCTACACCAGGTAAAAAACACTAAATGCTGGCAGAACTCAGCAGGCCAGACAGCATCTGTGGGAGGAGGTAGTGATGACGTTTCGGGCTGAAACCCTTCATCCTCCCATAGATGCTGTCTGGCCTGCTGAGTTCTGCCAGCATTTTGTGTTTTTATTTATTTTCAGCATCTGCAGATTCACTCGTGTTACCTGCACCAGGTATTTCAGTTCAGTGTTCAACACCATCATCCCCTCAGTATTAATAAATAATTTTCAGAACTTTAGGCCTCTGTACCTCCTTCTGCAACTGGACCCTTTTATTTCCTCATTGGAGACCACAGTCAATGCAGATTGGAAAAGCATCTCCTCCTCACCGACAATGAGCACCGGTGTACCTCAAGGATGTGTGCTTAGCCTGCTGCTCTCTACCATGTATCACCATGTATCTACCATGTATCTAGGCACAGGTCAAGCACTACCTATAAGTTTGCTAAGACACATCTATTGTTGGCAGAACCTTAGATGGTGATGAGGAGGCATACAGCAATGGGACAGATTACCTGGTTGAGCGGTGTCGCAACAACAACCTTGCACTCAATATCAGTAAGACTAAGGAATTGATTGTGGACTTCAGGAAGGCCAGTCAAAAGAAGACACACTGGTCCTCATCAAGGGATTAGCAGTGGAAAGGGTGAGCAGTTTCAAGTTACTGGGTGTCAACATGTCTGAAGATTTATCCTGGGCCCAACACATTGATGCAGTTATGAAGAAAGCACCCTAGTGGTAAGTAGAGCAAACTCATCTTCAGATTCCTAGACTTGGGACTCAACATCAACCCACCCCACCCTTTCATCTGGATTGTTGACTTCCTGACCAACACACTGCAATCAGTAAGGATAGGCAGCAACACCTTCACTGTGATTATCCTCAGTGCTGGTGCCCCACAAGGCTGTATGCTCAGTCCTCTACTTTACTCCCTAAACAATGAATCAGAATATAGGAAGAAGTACAGAGCCAAGTCATGACAACAACCTTTCCCTCAGTGTCAACAAAACAAAAGAGCTGGTCATTAACTACAGGAAGGGACATGGAACTGAGGATGAGATGCGTGATCCAGGATTAAACATCACTCACAGCCTGCAGTTGTCCAAACACATAGATACCATAACCAAGAAAGCACACCAGTGCTTCTACTTCCATAAGAGGCTAAAGAAATTTGGCATGTCCCCGTTGACCACCCATTACCAATTTTTACAGATATACTATAATAAATCAACCCGTCCGTTTGCATTACAGCTTTGTACGGCAACTGCTCTCCCCAAGATGACCCTGTATGAGAGACTAGATTACAGGGAAATAGGTGATGGAATGGGACTGATGGGAATGCTCTGGAAGCTGGCCTTGTTTAAGTGGGCCTTCTGTGTTATGAGACCAAAATGAAAACTACACTTTTCTCTCATGATCCTAAAGATCTGCCTCTATTTCAGCCAATCCTGAGATCAGTTAATATTTAGATGGTAGCACATCCATGAGTCCAAGTATTACTCTTTATGAAAGTATTGAGGACAAGTGTCTAGGATATTTAAAAACAAATACTTTAAATTTGACCAATCTGCCAATCGTGATTGATGGCTATTAGTTGGTCTGAGTTCGTGATTTTCAACCTTTGCATTTGATATCTTTGGAATTTCAAGAATCTGATTCAGCAATAACAGAATACTGAACCAGCACTTGTACAATGACAATTTTGACAAAATATATTTTCCAATAAATGTAGCTACCAAAATTCTGGTAAGACAGTATAGAACAAACCGCAGGCAGCAGGCATAGTATGTTAGTAGTAGGGCGGACAGCTGACCAAACTTGTGGCTCTCTCCTGGGAAGCGCCAATTTCTTAAGTATCAGTTCCAATTCTCTGCTGAAAGCTTAAAATTAATTTCACTCCTGTAAAACTTCTCTTCATTGCTGTGTTCCTAATTTCATTTTAATATTTATTGAGTTAATCCTTAAAAATGTAATGTATTCTGATCAGTCACACACCAAAGGGAAACATTCCATATTCGAGAGGTGGTCCAGTAACTAAAAATCTTGGACTACTATTCAGAAATGTAAAAAGAAATTCTATTTTGATATCTTATGAAAATTTTAAAAATACGCTGAAGCTTAGAGAGCATTACTAAATGTGATCATGAGTTGGTGTAAAAATCCAGCTATTTCACACTGTCTTAGGTGAGGTGGTCTGGTTGCACCTGTGACTACAGTCCCATATCAATGCAGCTGATTCATAACTTTAAAACTGTACAAAATATTTCGGCACTGACGAGGGCAATTTGTTCTGTTGAATCTGCTGGCAATTTGCAAAGCAATACAGGTAGTCCCAATATTCCTTTCCCCGGAGCCTTGCAAATGATCTTCCCTCAAATACCTTTAAAAATCCTGATTGGATGCATTCCTTTCATCCATACAGCACATTATTTCAAGAACTTAGAAAAATCTCACTTTTGCCCCTTGCATTCTGCTAATCACTTTAAATATGTGTACTTTGACCCCTAAATTATTTCCTAATGAGAATAACTCATATCATCTTATCTGAACCCATAACGTTCTTGTAAACATCTTATATCTCCATGGAACATTCTCTGCTCCAAAGATCAATCCAAATTCTTCCTCCTGTTCATTTTTTTTTGTGTAAGTTCCTCATCTCAGGAAGTTCACTCATAAATCTTCTTTGCATCTTTTCTAGAATTTTTACTATCTTCCTAAAGGTGTTGCCAATGTAATTATATGCAATATTCCAGTTGGATCCCAGTCACTATTGTAAAAGTTCAGTTTTTTAAAATCAAATCAGAACAAATCGCGGTGCAGAAGGACCTTATAAGCTACTCAGCCCCTTTTTTTTGGCCAAAACATTGAACCATTTGGTTACTCTCACTTCTCATAGAGAAATACAGCACCAAAACTTGCCCTTCAGCCTTTACGCTCAATCCATTTATTCCCCACTTTCTCAATAATTTTTCCAAAGGCTAAAGAGGCTAAAGGTGAGCAGCCTTACAGATTACTGTTATATAAATGATCATACAGATACTTTTTAAATGTGATGTTATGATAGAATCTGAGAACTGCATCTTTATCTTCCAAAAGAAAACCATTGATAGGCTTTGGCAACAAACCTACAACTAATGAGACTAATAATTATTAATTATTTTTATATTAAATTAATAAATAATAAATAAATAAATAAAGAGACTGATAATTGGTGAGACCCGACGCAGACTGGGGGACCTTTTCGAAGCTGTGAGTCGGCTGGTGTGGTATACTGCGTCCAGTGCTCCCGGTGTGGCCTTTTATATATTGGTGAGACCCGACGCAGACTGGGAGACTGTTTCGCGGAACACCTACGCTCGGTCCGCCAGAAAAAGCAGGATCTCCCAGTGGCCACACATTTTAATTCCACGTCCCATTCCCATTCTGATATGTCTATCCATGGCCTCCTCTATTGTCAAAATGAATCCAAACTCAGGTTGGAGGAACAACACCTTATCTACCGGCTGGGTAGCCTCCAACCTGATGGCATGAACATTGACTTCTCTAACTTCCATTAATGCCCCTCCTCCCCATCCCTGACATATTTAGTTGTTTGCCTGTTCTCCATCTCCCTCTGGTGTTTCCCCCCCCCCCCCTTCTTTCTCCTGAGGCCTCCCGTCCCATGATCCTTTCCCTTCTCCAGCTCTGTATCACTTTCGTCAATCACTTTTCCAGCTCTTAGCTTCATCCCACCCCCTCCGGTCTTCTCCTATCATTTCGCATTTCCCCCTCCCCCCACTACTTTCAAATCTCTTACTATCTTTCCTTTCGGTTAGTCCTGATGAAGGGTCTTGGCCCAAAACGTCGACAGCGCTTCTCCCTATAGATGCTGCCTGGCCAGCTGTGTTCCACCAGCATTTTGTGTGTGTTGTTGCTACAACTAATGAACTAGAATAATGAATATTCTTTGTGATAGTTCTACTGTCTCAGAAAACTGGTGTCCTTTAGTCATCTTAATTGCAGAAAAAAAATTATAAGCCCTATTTACCTTTTCTCTTGGACTTTTCCTAAATCCATGTTCTGAAGGACATCTGGTCAGAATGTGATGCACTATACAGAATTCTAAACCACCCCTGCATAAAAACTGAAGACTGCATTCAAAAATTTGACAACTTCATATGAAAATTGTCTGTTTCATAGGTGAAAACGGAACAAAGGAGAAAGGGTATCAGTTATGCTGATTAAGC
The DNA here is from genome assembly GCF_048418815.1 of Hemitrygon akajei. Lineage (NCBI taxonomy): Eukaryota > Metazoa > Chordata > Chondrichthyes > Myliobatiformes > Dasyatidae > Hemitrygon > Hemitrygon akajei. Next base: position 107,741,818 of record NC_133124.1, on the reverse strand, counting down.
AAACAACAACAAAGGAAATATAATAAAAAGACATTAAGGTAAGAAAGGTTTTGCTTGTTGGGGAAGACATTTTCCATCAGTATTTCTAGAAGTGGAACACTGAAAGAAGGTTTTATGCATTAATTCTAGTGGAAATCCATTGTTTTCCTTTTCCCATTTACAGTACATCATTAACATTTGCATCATTTAACATAGCCAGTGGCTTTGGTTCTGTATATGTTGACCTTGGGAGAGAAGTTGCTGAGAAAGTGGGGAGAATTAAAATGGATTAGTGTAAATGGGTGGTTAATGCTCTGCATGGACTTGGTGGGCAGAAGGGCAAGGTACTATGTTGTATTTCTCATTGTTTTTACTTTATCATTGCTTAAAAGTATATCAATTTTGGCTAATCTCTGAATAAATGCTTTCAATGTGGAATAAAGAAGTCACTAACTCACTTCCATTTGACAGTACAAAGAAGATTTTTCTTCTTAATAAGTAACTCTCAGGTTACATCCACACTAGATTGGATAATTTTGAAAATGCCGGTTTCGTGTAAAAACGATAGGCGTCCACACTATGCGTTTTTAAAAATATCTCCGTCCACATTGAAATGGAGATTTCGGCGAATCTCTTCCTAGTGCACATGCGCAGGACACATCTACTGAAAACAAGCGACATGTTTGGTGTCGAATCTCACTGTGAAAGTGCGCGTTTGTGCAGTTACAGACTAGAGAAACTTAAAACGACAGACAGCTGTTGGCTCTTGCGCAGGAGAACTTAAAAGTAAAAGAAAAACAAATACTGGAGTGTACGGAGGCAACCGACAGGGAGTTCATGGACAGATTGACCCGGCTGACGACGAACATTGAAAAACTGACTAACTCTGTTGCATTAATAAAGCACCTTGTTAAATGTATAAAACATGTCTGCATCAGTGTTACCTTGTATTTCCATACAATGTTACATGAGGCTGTTACACATCTATTGTCAGAGAAGTACTTGCATAAATAGGTAAAACTACCTTCATACGAGCAAGGACAGAAAACAGGGCAAAGTGAGTATACTTATTTATTCAGTAAGTTATGAGTCAAATTACTTGGTGAATACATTTCTAATTCTTCTTGCGTCAGTCTTATTGCCGTCTTTTCTGAAATTGTTAGGTTGCATTCAAGGAAACAATGAAATAGCGCGCTGCCGTCTGACTGTGTTTTCAGATTTCTCCGGTTACCCTGTCCACACTGCTCCAGCCAATCCGGCGTTTTCAAAAATACACACTTTGGAGAGCGTTTCTGAAAAGCCCCGGTTTCAGGGGACAAAAACGCTGTTTTAGTGTGGACGGAGGGTAAAAACGAAGAGAAAAGTCTTCGATTACAGATTTATCCGGTGTAGTGTGGACGTAGCCTCAGTCTGAATCTCTTACCAAGCACTATCCACACCTTCACCTACCCGTTGTTCCAGCTTCATTCGTGCTTTGTAAAATGACACCGACTCTGGATTCAACATCAGGATTTCATGTTGGTTGCGTTGGAATTTCTCTTTATCATCTTCTTCCTAAATGATGAAGTCACAAGATATTTAAATAGATGATATGCGCCAATATTCTCCTCTCTTGAAGTTGATTTATTCTGCTAAGGAATGAGATAATTTTTTTCACGTTTCCTGCAGCAACACCAAGCACAGTACTTATTAAACATTTCCCTTTTGCCATTTAACATTTTCCTTTATTTTTCTTCCAACTTCAAAATTGGATTTATTAAGCAATTGGCTTTAACTGGCTTTATAAGACATTGGTCATACTGCATCCTCATCTAAAAAGGTATGCTGGCATTAGAGATAGTCCAGAGGAGGTTCACAAGAATGATTCGGGTAATGAAAGGGCTAATGTATGAGGAGCATTTGATGGCTCTGGGCCTGTACTCACTGGAATTTAGAAGAATGGGGGGGGGGGGGAAATCTCATTGAAACCCATCAAATACTGAAAGGCGTAGATAGAGTGGTTGTTTCCTACAGTGGGGAAGTCTAGGACTAGAGGGCACAGCCTCAGAATAGAGGGACATCCACTTAGAATGGAGATGAGGAGGAATTTTATCCAGAGGGTATGAAACGCTGGAAAATTATTGCCATTGGGTATTTTTAAAGCGGAGGTTGATAGATTCTTGATTTGTCAAGGTTATGGAGAGAAGGAAGGATAATGGGATTAATAAATCTGCCATGATGGAACGGTGGAACAGATTTGATAGACCAATTGGCCTAATTCTGTTCTAATGTCTTATGGTCTTACGGTATTTAAGGCTTGATTCAAATAGAATGGGGTTTCAGTGGCTACTGCAATCAATCCCTACATAATTTTTTAAACTCTTCTTCAATCTATGCAGCATGCCAACATCATTATTCCTCTACTTAAATGAAACCTAACTGAACTGTGTAGGATTCCCTGTTCTAAAAGGCGATTCCTTGTTTGAGAACTAATTAATTGCTATTCCAAAATCTTACTCATGTTAAAATCTGAACTTCCCAAGCAAGGATAGCATTCAGGAAATTATTACATAGTTTATCCCTTAAATTTCTTTCGTCATGTTGTAATGTCTGTTCTGATTTCCATGTTGTGCTTTTATGCTATTTCTTACCTCATAGGTGACAATACTCAATTCTTCAGTTGTGTTTTTCATGGTTGAGTGTACCAGATGTTCAAACCATGAACCAGGGAAGCAAATCACCATTTGCTGCTCTGGTGAAATATGCATATAATTCTACATGCAAACTCAGAACATCATAACCTCCTTTTTCTCTACTTTCCCAGATAGGTTATAGAACTGCTCTAGGTTTGCCTGTTGCAAACAACTCATCTGTGTTATTAATCTCCAAGGAAGAAGAACAGCTGGAAACAACCAGGAATGACTGCTTCTTTCACATTATCTTACCCTGATTTATGTGCCACAGTTTAGGTATTGACACCTGTTTGCTAGTTACTCACTAAAACAGGATCTTAAGGCTTGATTTTCAACCAGAATGACAACTTGTAAATGTTGCAAGAAACATTGTCCAGAACCTGGATCTATGAGGAAAATGACTCACAATATCTACAACAGTCAATTTTTTTCATCGGGATGGACCTTTCAAGTGTATGGAGACCAAGCAATAGCAGGATTAGGTAGAATAAAATATTAAAGGGAATAGGGAGGAAGTAGGTTAGATTAGCTGGCATTGAAAAGGATAGAGGAAATGGGCAAGATTTAAATTGCACAGTATATGGAAGGGGTGCGTTTACAATAGGTGGAATCATAGATTCTGAGGAAAGAATCTGAGGATTAAGACCAAGCATGATATTGAAAGAAATGTACATGAATAGGAATGGGGTTAGATAAGGTAGAATAGTTAAATACAGTGGATTCCGGTTAATTGGGACACATCAGATCCAGTACATTTATCCCCAATTAAGCGGTTGCCCCAATCGGCAGACGTTTCATGAAAATAGTGAAAAAGATATTAAAAAAACGACAAACTATTGTTTAACTCAGTAACAAAATAAGTATTTAAATAAAATATGGAACAAATTGACTTGACTTGATTAGAACACTACCAATACTACTACAGTACTATAAGACTGTGTAATTGTTCCTAATACTTATTGGTAGAGGCATTCATCTAGTGTACACTGCGCTGTTCTTTTGATTGAGTAAATTAACAAAATCAGCGCTAACACCTAGAACAGATAATGGACCGCCTTCATACAATTCTTTTGACAATTGTATCCAACAAATCTTTATTTTTCATTGTAACATTCAAGATGATTGTCAATATCTTCAAATTCTTCATAGTTCCTAACTTGTTGAAGTGATGAAATTGCTTCATTTTCACTCCCAGCCGATTTTAGTATCTCCAAGCCTGAAACCTTGAAACCATAAGTGAGCAAAACAGTTCTGAATTGTCTTACTGTTTATTTCTTGACCACCATCCATGACAGAAATAACTGCTTTTTGAAAAATAACATATGCAATTGATGCTATTTAAAAACTGTCTGCTCTGTGCATGGTGTAGTGTCTAACAGCTACAAAAACGCACATGCCTGGCGCTAGATAGAAACTGTTTGGCAGCAATTCCTATCCCAATTAAGGGGTGCAGTGTCCCAAATAAACAAAGGTAATCTTGGCTATTTTCTCAATTTGTTTTTGTTATTTAAGGGTAATTAGTCAGCTGTCCCGATTAACCAATAGCCCATTTAACTGGAATCCACTGTATATGAGAAAAAAGCAAAAGTAACATTAGAGTGTACATGTGTTATTAAAGGACAAGGAGTAAAAAAAAACAGAAGGGTGGGATTAGACAATGTGGGACATTAACAAATGTTAGACCATAAGGACATAAAAGCTGAATTAGCCAGTGGCCCATCAAGTCTTCTCTGCCACATGAGCATAGCTAATTTATTTTCTCTCAAAACTCAAATTTTCTTGCCTTCTCCCTTTAATCTTTGACACCCTTACTAATTCAAAACTGATCAATCTCCACATTAAATATACTCAATGACTTGGACTCCATAGCTGGCTGTGGTAATGAATTCCACAGATTTACCACTCTCTGGCTAATGAAATTCCCCCTCTGTTCTAAAAGGATGTTCTTCTACTCTGAGGCTGTGACCTCTCCCATTATTAGAAACATTCTCTACATGTCCATTCTATCAAGGACTTTCAATATTCGGTAGGTTTCAATGAGATCTGCCCCTTCTTCTAGTGAGTATAGGACTAGAGACATGAAATGCTCCTCATACATTAACCCTTTCATTCCTGAGATAATTTTTGTAAATGTTTTCTGGACCCTCTCCAATGCTGATATGAGCCCAAAACTGCTCATAATAGTCTACACGAGGAAATCTGCAGATGCTGGAAATTCAAACAACAACACAGACAAAATGCTGGTAGAACACAGCAGGCTAGGCAGCATCGATAGGGAGAAACTCTGTTGACGTTTCAGGTCGAGACCCTTCGTCAGGACTAACCGAAAGGAAAGATAGTTAGAGATTTGAAAGTAGTGGGGGGAGGGGGAAATGCGAAATGATAGGAGAAGACCGGAGGGGGTGGGATGAAGCTAAAAGCTGGAAAGGTGATTGGCGAAAGTGATACAGAGCTGGAGAAGGGAAAGGATCATGGGACGGGAGGCCTCAGGAGAAAGAAAGGGGGGGAGCACCAGAGGGAGATGGAGAACAGGCAAACAACTAAATATGTCAGGGATGGGGTAAGAAGTGGAGGAGGGGCATTAACGGAAGTTAGAGAAGTCAATGTTCATGCCATCAGGTTGGAGGCTACCCAGCCAGTATATAAGGTGTTGTTCCTCCAACCTGAGTTTGGATTCATTTTGACAATAGAGGAGGCCATGGATAGACATATCAGAATGGGAATGGGACTGGGACGTGGAATTAAAATTTGTGGCCACTGGGAGTTCCTGCTTTTTCTGGCGGACCGAGCGTAGGTGTTCCGCGAAACGGTCTCCCAGTCTGCGTCGGGTCTCACCAATATATAAAAGGCCACACCGGGAGCACCGGATGCAGTATACCACACCAGCCGACTCACAGGTGAAGTGTCGCCTCACCTGGAAGGACTGTCTGGGGCCCTGAATGGTGGTGAGGGAGGAAGTGTAAGGGCAGGTGTAGCACTTGTTCCGTTTACAAGGATAAGTGCCAGGAGGGAGATCGGTGGGAAGGGATGGGGGGGGACGAATGGACAAGGGAGTCGCGTAGGGAGCAATCCCTGCAAAAAGCAGAAAGGGGGGAGGGAAAAATGTGTTTGGTAGTGGGATCCCGTTGGAGGTGGCGGAAGTTACGGAGAATTATATGTTGGACCTGGAGGCTGGTGGGGTGGTAGGTAAGGACAAGGGGAACCCTATCCCGAGTGGGGTGGCGGGTGGATGGGGTGAGGGCAGATGTGCAGGAAATGGGAGAGATGCGTTTGAGAGCAGAGTTGATGGTGGACGAAGGGAAGCCCCTTTGTTTAAAAAAGGAAGACATCTCCTTCCTCCTGGAAAGAAAAGCCTCATCCTGAGAGCAGATGCGGCGGAGACGGAGGAATTGTGAGAAGGGGATAGCCTTTTTGCAAGAGACAGGGTGGGAAGAGGAATAGTCCAGGTAGCTGTGAGAGTCTGTAGGTTTATAGTAGGTATCACTAGATAGGCCGTCTCCAGAGATGGAGACAGAAAGATCAAGAAAGGGGAGGGAGGTGTCGGAAATGGACCAGGTAAATTTGAGGGCAGGGTGAAAGTTGGAGGCAAAGTTAATGAAGTCAACGAGCTCAGCACGCGTGCAAGAGGCAGCGCCAATGCAGTCGTCGATGTAGCGAAGGAAAAGAGAGGGATGGATACCGGTATAGCCTTGGAACATGGACTGTTCCACATATCCAACAAAATGGCAGGCATAACTGGGACCCATATGGGTGCCCATGGCTACACCCTTGGTTTGGAGGAAGTGGGAGGAGCCAAAGGAGAAATTATTGAGAGTAAGAACTAATTCCGCTAGAAGGAGGAGAGTGGTGGTAGAGGGGAATTGGTTAGGTCTGGAATCCAAAAACAAACGAAGAGCTTCGAGACCATCTCGGTGGGGGATGGAGGTATATAGGGACTGGACATCCATGGTGAAAATAAGATGGTGGGGGCCAGGGAACTTAAAATCATTGAAAAAATTCAAAGCATGAGAAGTGTCACGAACATAGGTGGGAAGAGATTGAACAAGGGGGGATAAGACAGTGTCAAGGTATGCAGAAATGAGTTCAGTGGGGCAGGAGCAAGCTGAGACAATAGGTCTACCTGGACAGGCAGGTTTGTGGATTTTAATAGTCTAAATGTGGTCTGACCATAATAAAGCCTCAGCATTATATCCATGCTTATAGATTCTTGTCTTCTCAAAATGAATGCTAACATTGCTCTTGGCTTTCTTACTGCCACCTCAACCTGCAAATTAACCTTTAGGGAATCCTGCACTTGGACTCCCTTTGTACCGGACTCTCCAATTTCTGAATTGACACCCTATTTAGAGAACAGTCTGTTTTTATTTCTTCTACCAAAATGTGTAACCATGCATCTCCCTACGCTGTATCCCATTGCCTTTTCTTTGCCTATTCTCCTAACCAATCCAAGTCCTTTTGCAGATTCCCTGCCTCATCAACACTACCTGCCCCTCCACTATCTTTGTAGTGTCTCCGGTCTTAGCCTCAAAGCCATCAGTTCTGTTATCCATATAACCCTAACACATAACTTGAAAATTAGTGGACCCAAGCACGGCCCCTGCAGAATACCACTACTGTAGTCACCAGCAGCCAACCAGAAAAGGCACCCTTTATTCCCACTGTTTGCCTTCAGCCAGTCAGCCAATATTCTATCCATACTGGTGTCTTTCCTGTAATACCATGGGCTCCTATCTTGTTTAGCAGCTGCATATGCAACACCTTGTTAAAGATCTTCTAAAAATCCATATAAACCACATAATTGACTTTTCTTTGTTTATCCTGTTGTTCCTTCCTCGAAGACTACCAATAGATTTGTCAGGCAAGATTTCCCCTTTAAGAACCGTTGCTGACTGCCTATTTTATCATGTGCCTCCAAGTACCTTGAAACTTCATCTTTAATAATGGATTCTAACACCTTGTTGATGTTACATTGAATGGGTGTTGGACTGAATGGGAATATGAAATTAGTTTGGATAGATTATGCAAGAATATAGGGGTAAGTAAGAGAATACTGTTGCCTAATGCTGAATCATATGTGTTCTGAGCAAAATGTGAGCTTTAACACTGGGTTGAATGGCTGTTCCATGCTGGGCTCTGCTCATATTGTAACACCACCAGGAGAAAGCATACGATCTATTTCTATTGCAAGGAAGACTTGTAAAACTTACCAAAGATATCATTCTGGGATAGGGGACCAACCCTGGCCGAATGTTATCTATTTGTGGTGCGAGTTGAGCATCACTGGAAATCAGAAAGGATTCGTTGTACCAAATGTCAAACTCTGTATGAAAAATAATTATAAAATAAATCATAATTAAATGTTGCCAGTGTCTGACCTTTGTTAACTTGTTGGAGGTGGGTGGAGGGTTGCAGATTCCTTGTGCACCAGCTCTTTTGTGCTAAATTTTGAATCTGTTGAACTATGTGACTTGACCAGGACAGTTCAAAAAATAGCCTATAGTTAAATTTATCCCAGGACAACCCTTGGTCTGGCATAATAAAGGACAACACTTTTTCCGCAGAACAAAAGATCCAAGGCATTTTGTGTAGTAGAACAGACTTGTATGAGGAAATATGCATAAAGTTTTTTCTTTATGGCCAACTAAGATTATGGACAATGGATATCACAAGAAGAATATATGGGGAGGAAGGAGAATGTTGCTGTGGAATGTACTTGTAGAGCGGATTGTGGTATTTGAAAACGCAATTGCATTGTTGAATGTTAGCGAGGGAATTATATGGAAATTGGGGAGAGAGATGACCATTGTGGGGGAGGAGGAAGGTTTGGGTAGAAGATTAGGGGAATTGAAGTAATCCGTTTTTCTCTATGTAGAAGGCAAACAGAATGGATTGGTTTAAGATCATTGGCAATGATAGGGATGTGATGAGGAGGTCATCAATGTTGAAAGAGACATGTACATGGAGAAAAATGGATTACTTCAATTCCCCAACAATGGTCCAGATAATGCCAGGACCTTTTATCCTATAGCAGGCCTTCAGTTAAGAACTGCATTTTTGTTTAAGCCCACCCCCTCCTCTTTGTGAGGCTTATATGGTTAGTTAAGCCTTGAATAAGGGACATCAGGGGATTTCCCTTGATATCACTGCAAATACTCAATGGAATCTGTGCACACTTGCAAGAAAGCTCTGGAAACAATTTAGATCCATGGTCTTTTTCTCCAGCCAGAAAATATTCCTTCATGCATAAATAGTTGGGCTTCTTGGGCTTCAGTAGTGATCACAATCTGCATGAACAAATGGCAAATTAACCAAATCTTTCTCTTTACAAGATATGGATGCTGCTGACTCAACTGACATTTTCACCTCTAGATTGAGGGAAGATATGGAAGTATAGAGTACTGAGGTTATGGTGAAGATTACAGTACAGAATCAGACCACACTCAGAGAATTACATAAATTCTGTGTGACATACGAGATGAGAGAAGAACCAGAGAGAATAGGGTATTTTGAAGAATTAGGATACAAGTGGTTGGTTAGAGGAAGTGAAATAGTACTTGGTAATAAAGTATTTATGATCTTTAATATACAGTTTAGAAGCCACAATTTACTCCGTGGTAGATGATTACCAGAACAAAAACTAACTAGTTGTGGATGTCCTTTAAAGATAAGGCAAAGACGTAATATCACTTTACTTAATCAAGGGTACAAGTAGTTCCAGTCACATGGTAATTCTTAATGTCCTCTAAAAATGGATAATCCACATTATTTTGTCAATATTTACTCAAGAACAAGCAGGAAAAAATCAGAGTGAGAAATAGCATGTTCTTCTTTATGAACTGAAAGCATTTCTGTTGCTCACTGTTAGGTTTACTCGTGTGTTGTCGACCTATGCTGGGGATGGCTGGTGTGTATAATGTATAATCACTGAGGTTCTTATGAGTATTCAGTTTTGCTAGAAAGTCAATGGTTGTCATAGGTTTGTAATTAGTTAGTAATGTTTTGTTAAATCTGCTTTTTCTGTCTGATACTGGTCCAAATGGAAGATACGTACCAATACTGTGGAATTTGGCAGCCACACCTCACGTCACTGCTATAAGCCTGTTTGTGAAGCTTTGCTTTCCTGAGATTAATGAGTACAGGGACAGAGGTTCACTCATTGATTTCTCTGGATGTATGATGTATGATGTCCGATGGAAACATCGATTCAGTGGCTCTGTGCTTTTCCTTTGTGTAATGTATATTTTTAAAGCTTTCCTTGCTCAAAATATGTTGATTACCTCTCACTAACCATCCCGTATTCAGGATGTATCTAATGTATTGGAATTATAGCTTGACTCTTTTTACTTCTATTTTGTATTTGAAGCACTGGTGAATTTTGTCAAGAGTGCACGTTCTTCTTGGACTCTGAGGATCATATAGATATTTATTATATATAACATTAATTGGCAGGTCAAGATTCTGAATTTATGGTCACAATAATGATGCAATGGTTGGATTACATTATTGATAATGTTGGGAGATATCTTATATTAACTGAGGAATAACAAGTGGTAACACCATCAATGATGCATCGAATGCATTTTTTAGTATGTTTTCCCTAAAGATAATTGTTCCAGTTTGACAAGAGGTCAGATCAAGTGCTGTGTGACTTTATTATAATATGACATTCTTTATAGGATCTATCAGGATGTAAGGTTAAGTTTCCACACACCATCACAGTGTTCCTCTTATAAAGGTTAAGCATAACACTGAATTAAACAAAATAAAGAAAGGGACATAGATGATGCCTATGTTGCATCAGTGTAACCTGTAGTGACTAAATGTTTTTAAGGGACAAGAGAGAAAAAAGTTTTCCTACAAAACCCAAGATATTCACACAATTTTTTTTAGTTTATATTGATTCATAACAGTCATGTTTATATTATGCTTTATTGTCTCTTTCAGAAACATCGCACACCCAATGGGTGAGTTTTTAGCTTCTGTTTAAAGTAAGATCTCACAAACAGTACAGTACTGGGAACAATAATTAGCACATCCGATTGAGGCAGGCATGATGACAAACTTGTGCACTTTTTTCAATTTTCTTTAAAATCCATATGAGTCAATGCAATACATATGACATTTCACAGAAAGGACAGACACTTTAACAATACAGTAATGCCAATGGTATCATTCATCTTTGCTAAATGATGACTAGTTTTGTCTTCCTGGTCATTGTACTTGCAACTATTGAATCATGACACACATTAGAGCATGACCTGTACATACCAGTCAGCAGCCGCAGCCTGCATTGATCCACCAGCTTCTGGCAGTACTGCACCTCTACTCGCAGGTCTTGCAATACATCAAAATCCTGTCGGTACTGCTGTTTCAGATCCTTTAACTGAATGATCAGGTTGAACTCATCTTCATCAACTATAGGCTCATCTTGTTCATTCATGTATTCACCTAGCATGAAAACATCGTAAATCAAGGACATTTCAAGATTTTAAATCTACTGTGCCCACTGCAGAATATTATCACAAGAACTATAGGAAATAAATTCATTATAATCCTGATAATAAATTACATATGACTTCTGGATTACATTATATACTTGAGGTTTGTCCCTTTGATTTCTCACACGTTAATGATGACCTAACATCAATTATTTAGATTCTAAAAAGCTAACTTTGTAATAGTGACCAAACATTGACAAACATTATTGATCTATGAATCACTGTTACAGATAGTGGAAAGAAGCAGAAAAATAGAAAGTAAAGACAGAACCATCCAAACTGTAAGTTCATCCACATCTATTCAGTGTGCATGACATTTCATTACAGTTAAGGATATTTAGTTCTATTCTCTCCATTTCTGGCCTAGAGCTAGTTGATTTTAATTGGGATGCTAAAAATAACAGCTTGATTCCTTGGTGTACAGTACAGTAAGTGACTGAACCATTTTGAAAAATGTTAAGTCCATGAGATTTGCAAGCAGAATCAAAAAATTGCATTTTTCAGCAGATCTAGCAGGTCAGTGATGAGAAGGGGAATACTATTGTCTTTCACAGCAGTTAACTCTATATGTACCATGGAATTAAACTTGCAGCTTTTGAGTATGTACTTCTCAGAATCCATATGCTTTCCGTATGACATTACCTTCATCTTGTTTCTCCCGTTTCTTGATGTTGAGTGACCGCTTAGTGATGTCAATTTCTTCCTTGGTGTTGTTGATTCGCTCAGTCAGCTCTCTCATGTTCTTCCTCTTTTCAATGAGAATACTTTTATTCTCAATAAGAATTCGATTAATCTCACGTCCTTTCTCTGCTTTGAACATTTCAAACATCACCGACTTCTGTGGAGGAGTGCTAAGCCATGGAAGTGAGAAACAGAAATCAGACTTTATTATTATTATTTTTATTATTATATTATTAAAGTATTATTTTTCCTTGGTTTTGCTCAATTTTATATCTCTTGTCTTCACGAAATGCTGTCTTTGCTCAGGTACAAATCCATGGGTTATTCGTCAGCAGGCACATAACAGCTAATTCAGAAATCAAGGATCCTGATTATTTGCTGCACATTGGCTCATTTTGCTCATCCCTTAATCCAAAGATGCCAAAGAAATCATCACGCCAACAATTCAGTATGGATTGGGTTATGAACTCTACACTGGCCTTATGTCACATATGGCTATGAGTGAAGGATGCTTCTTAAGTTACCTTCAAACCCTCCTGACTGCCCTTTCATCATTTGTGCAAAACTTTACAGATCTATAATAGGCAAATGATACTATTATATTTAATAGCATCATTGTTGACTTTAGTTGTGTTGTTTCTTCCCTACTGTGCACTGGCGTGGTGATTATTGTTAAGTTTCAAAGACATAACAGGCAGTCTTGAGGGCCATATGAGGGGAGCCAAGAAGGATTTGTAACTCATTCAGATCTTACATGACTAGACTTCTCTGCAAAACAACATCTAGGCTGGCCAGGTTTCACCAAGGAAGTGCTCACTAGGATCTATGACCCCCCATCACTGCAGAATCCATGTTCGAACAGCAGCATTCTCTAGTGTTTTGAGTGCATTTCTTCAAAGGCTGGGTCCTGTAATTTCAGTTGTGAGGCTAAGTACTGGTACACTAAAACTGAGGTTTGCCTTAGACTGGGAAATTCAATGATGCTGCACTCAAAAACCTTGATTTTTTAATAGGACTTTTAAATGAAAGCGGGTGACGCACAATGCTGTTTTAATATCAGTAATAAATAGAGCAGGAATTTCTAAGAGTCTTGCACACAAATTTTCCTTAAATTCTATTTACCTAGGTTCGATCTTTTCCACTTTGTCAATTGATTCTAATAGTGCAGACTCAGCACTAGCTACCTCTTGCTCTCTCTGTGCTATAGGTTTTGCAGGAACATCAGGAGCAGGTTCTTTTGCTTGGGCTATCATTTCAGGATCTTTTCCTGTGACTGGAGCACGTTCCTTCTTGGTAGAGCTAAATTAAACACAGAAGGGAGAAATGGTGAAGAGAATATACAACAGAGTGCCTTAAGGCATGGTATTAGGATCATTGTTCTTTTTAAGTATATGAATGACAAGCTGTGCACTAAGGAAATAATTTCAAAGTGTACAGACGGTGGAAAATTCAGAAATGCATGTGACATAATGGAGTGGAACTGAAATGGGCAGACTAGTGAATTGTTGAAATGATATAAAATTTGCTGTGAAATGACACATAACAAGAAAAGATGGATGAAGAATGGAAAACACAATCTAGATGGTGCAATATTTAGCAGTGCAAAAATATTTACACTAATAATTATTGGCAGGTGGACTAAGATATTAAAAAGACAACCAATATCCTTGAGTTTATAAACAGAGATACAAAGTGCACAGAAGTTCAATTAATCAATCGTAATCCCTGATTTGACTCAGCTGAGTGTTATGTTTAGCTCTTGCCTCTAAATGCTAGGAAGGACGTTAAGGCTTTAATGAAGATGTAGAGGAGACTTTCTGGTTACCAGGAAAGTCACTAAATATATAGTATGAAAGAGCACAAAAGAAGCATAGAATCTGGCAAATGGGAGAGCTACAGAGAGTAACAAAAGGAGCACAAACAAAACTTGCACATTTATCAAAGTCAACACATAAAAATTCCATAATGCAGAAAAAAAGAAACTTTAGAAACTTTATTTATCCCATAAAAGCTGCCAGTGCAAATAAGGTACTGCCAAAACTTGTAAAATAATTACATTAGTAATTTAGTAGAGGAAGAGAACCTAAGGGGAGTAATATTATAGCCTTGGTTGAGTTGTTGTATCACTGGCAAAACTGTGTCTGTTGGCATTGCATTTATAACAACTCTTGGAGTGTGAACTGTTGAAACAAAAAATCTAGAATTTTCTTTGATTCTACACAACTCTATAGATGGTGTGATTCTACAGGATTCTGCAGCATGATCTTTATACAATCAGTAAATTGACATGAACTTCAGACATTTAAAATCTCTACTTGTGTAAGCCACATAAGAGTACATTGGAGTACTGTGCTCAGTTCTGGTCACCTCACTACAGGAAGGATGTGGAAACCATAGGAAGGGTGCAGAGGAGATTTACAGGGATTTTGCCTGGATTGGGGAGCATGCCTTATGAGAATAGGTTGAGTGAACTCGGCCTTTTCTCCTTGGAGCGACGGAGGATGAGAGGTGACCTGATAGAGATGTATAAGATCAAACACGAGGAAATCTGCAGATGCTGGAAATTCAAACAACAACGCACATAGATGCTACCTAGCCTGCTGTGTTCTACCAGCATTTTGTGTGTGTTGTTGAGATGTATAAGATGATGAGCATCCTTGATTGTGTGGACCATCAGAGGCTTTTTCCCAGGGCTGAAATGGTTGTCACAAGAGGACACAGGTTTAAGGTGCTGGGGAGTAGGTACAGAGGAGATGTCAGGGGTAAGTTTTTTGCTCACAGAATGGTGAGTGCATGGAATGGGCTGCCGGCAACAGTGGTGGTGCGGATACGATAGGGTCTTTTAAGAGACTTTTAGATAGGTACATGGAGCTTAGTAAAATAGAGGGCTATATGTAAGCCTAGTAATTTCATATTTGGCATAACTTTGTGGGCCAAAGGGCCTGTATTGTGCTGTAGGTTTTCTATATTTCTATAAGATGCAAGTTAGTTGCCACGAGATACTAAGCCATAATTGTTGCTTAACCACTTCTTTTGTCCTAAAATCTAATATTGTATATGCAGATTGTCAATTAAGCTATAATTAATTGAAAATTCTGTGTTATTGAATCTTTCTTCAAAAATTCATTTATGGAATTTCAGTTTCTAACCTTTCAAGTATTTGTATTAATCTTTGTTTTCTGTTCTGTATAAAATATTAGTTATAGATTATAGTTCTTCTAGGCTTTTCTGTGTGTAAAAACATTACAATGTGACTGGCTGCCAGGATGGTTAATGCTATTATTATTGCTGAATGCCAGAACTACCTGAATGCTGGGAATTGTCATCAACAATTGCCAGATGGTTAGCTGTCAATGGAGTCCACAATTGAGTACAGTTTCTTTGCCAGTGACTATCCTCTGGGTCAGAGCATTAGGAAAAGGGGCTCACCAAAATTTTGTAAAGGAATGAAGAAAACAAAAATAACATCAAAGAGACTCATCTTCAAACCTGCATTTCATTACAGGATATTAAGGGAAGTAGCTGAAACACTGCAGGAACTCCATGATCTTCTAAAGTTCAAGCACTTCATGGACCAGTGCATCAGATAAACTCCACTTTTAAACTAAGGTAAACATTGCAAAACAGAGAATTATATACCAGTTAACTAAACAACAGTTATTGAAGACATTGAAAATAACTTGCTAACTCAGGGTTCTGAAGTGGAGGTCATGCTTGATAAACCTTATAACATTTTCAAAGAGATGACTGAAGAAGAGTATGTAAAGATGTTAATTCTGTGGGCTTCACAAAGACTTTTGCTCTAGTTCATTCATAAGAGTGAATGATTTGAAACAAATTTGGTGGCTCTTTAAAAGAGTGGGCTAAGGCCAAAGGTCCTACTTCTGAATGTCTGTTTCCATGATAGATGGCCAACACAAGAGGAAATCTGTGTTGTCAAATAAAAATCAATCAAAAATTTTGATGTATCAGGTTGTATGACATTAAACTAAGGTAAGCCAAAATAAACTTAAAGCCACTCACCCAGTTATTTCTTTGTTCTTTTTATTTTTTAATTTTTTAGCTTTAGCTGATGTGGGAGCAAGTCCAATTCCAAACCCTTCTCCACTAAGGTCTCCAACCTGAGATTCTACAGATAGCTTGTGGTCGACCTGTAAATACCAGATGCCAAGATATTTTTAAAAAATCAAAGTTCAAAGTAAATTTATTATCTAAGTACATATATGTCACCATATAAAACCCTGAGATTCATGCTCTTGTGGGCATACTCAATAAACACAATCAATGATTCTGTGAGAAGAGAGAAGAGAGCTTGGGCTGGGTGGTAGGAGTCCCTGATAATGGATGCTTCTTTCCAATGACATCTCTTTGCGTAGATGTACTCAATGGTGGGGAGGGTTTTACCCATGTTGGACTAGGCTGTATACACTACTTTGTGTAGGATTTTCTGTACAAGGGCATTGCTGCTTCCATACCAGACTCTGATGCAACCAGTCAATATATAGTCAGAATCAGAAACATGTGTTGTGAAATTTAGCAGCAGCAGTTCAATGATAATATAGAATGAAAAAAAGTAAATCAATTTCACTTAGTACTGTATTTTTTTTCTTTCTATGTTGTCATCTATTTAATTGTACTGCTGCTGCTAACAAATTTCACGACATATGCCAGTGATAATAAACCTGATTCTGTTATACTCTCCACCGCACATCTATAGAAGTTTGTAAAAGTTTTAGGTCTCATGCCGAATCTTTGCAACTCCTTAGGAAGTAGAGGTGTTGCAGTGCTTTCTTCATTATTGCACTTTAGTGCTGAGCCCAGGACAGGTCCTCTGAAATTATAACATCGTGGAATTTAAAGCTGCACTTCTAATCCTCCGATGAGGACTGGGTCATGAATCTCTGGTTTCCTCCTCCTGAAGTCAACAATCAGCTCTTTGGTCTTGCTGAGATTGAGTAAGGGGTTGTGGCACCACTCAGCCAGATTTTCAATCTCCCTCCTGTTACGAACCCCGTAACTGGATCACTTACCAGCAAAGATAGAGAGGTCCGTTGAAGTCTGATGATACCATTTTTAACAGTATTTATTAGTAAAAATACACAAAAATAATATCAATGCAAATATACAAATAATATACGTTGTCAATACTAAATCTAAAAGTGCGGGTATAATAATAATCAATAAGAAATAAGCTCTATCGTTGTCTAGGGGATAATGTATTGTCCGATGGAAATATAAAGTTCACTCAGTTCATGCAGGCTGCAGCCTTTGGGGACCGCTGGGTTGCAATGGTTGGAGAGAGAGAGAGTTTTGGGAGAAAAACTTGCTGGCTTTCCTTTTATGATTTCGATTCGTCGGAGTCTCGTTGGTATGGCCGTTCACTTGTGGCCTCTCCTTTAGCTAAACCGTTCTTCCGTGATGAGCCCGCCACCCTGGCAAGGGAGGACGCACACAAGCCCTCACCGGCGTTCGCTATAAAACGCTGTCACTGGATTTCCAGCGTTTCTCCTGGTGCGTCTAAAGGGGTTGTTTCCCAGACCCTCTTTTATCCTTACTCACGGGGTCTCAGATGTCAATCAGGTTGGGATGATGCAAACCCTCAACCAGCCCACTCTGGTCGTCCCCTGAGGGGCTTCAATGAATGGTACAGTACTCAATACACAATTCCGTCTCCAAGAGACAATAGCCGTTATCAATGGTTCCGTTTTTGCTGAGGCCAGGACACATTCCAAACCTTGTGGATTCTGCGTGTCTCTCTCTCATTTCCTGGGTCCCAGACCGGAATTAATAGCGATCTTGCGATTCTCAAAAAGGAGGGGGCGACTTTGTACCCTTCGGCCCCTCAGAGTTGCGGCACATTCATAACACTCGTATATGCTGATTCGTCACCACCTTTGATTCGGCCTACAAGAGTGGTGTTGTCAGCAAACTTGAATATGGCATTAGAGCTGTGCTTAGTCATAAAAATATCCACACCATAACAAAAATGGAAAGGCTTAGCAAATGTTTAGTTCACTTTTGCTGTAATTAAAATCTGGAGATTATAAACTTTCAGTATGACTTTTAGTATGAGATTAACAGATAAATTGATTTGCAACTTTTGAAAGATAAGTTTCACTTCCTTCATCATGACCAGTCTTAATTTTTAAATGCTTTTATGATACCTTTTCAAAATGATGCAAAATTACTCCGACCAAGATGTCACCCAAAAAAAAATCATGAAAGATATAAAGAGCTTGTTGGCATAAAATGAACGTTATTGGCAAAAGAACCAGAAACAGACATAGTGAAAAAAGTATTTATACAGTGATTGGTTAGGGTCTGGAAAGCACTCCCAGGGGTACACATGAAGATTCTTCAATTGTAAATTTCACAGGTCGGTTCTTAGACAATGGCAAAACAGTACAGAAAGGAGATAGAGAACCTATTGTCAAGCCAGCAGTCTTTCTCTCAACACAAACAAAATGCTGGAGGAACTCAGCAGGCCAGACAGCATCTGTAGAAAAGAGTAAACAGTTGATGTTTTGGGCCGAGACCCTTCACCAGGACTGGAAAGAAAGAGAAGTCAAAGTAAGAAGGTTGGGAGGAAGTAATACAAGGCGGTAGGTGACAGGTGAAACTGAGAGAGGGGGAGGGGTGAAGTAAAGAGCTGGAAGTTGATTGGTGAAAGTGATAAAAGGCTGGAGAAGGGGAAGTCTGATGGGAGAGGATGGAAGACCACGGAAGAAAGAGAAGGAGGAGCAGCACCAGAGGGAGGTGACGGGCAGCTAAGGAGATAAGGTGAGAGAGGGAAACAGGAATGGGCAATTGTGAAGGGAGAGGGGGGCAATTACCTAAAGTTAGAGAAATCGATGTTCATGCCATCAGGATGAGGGCTACCCAGACGGAATACAAGGTGTTGCTCCTCCAACCTGAGTGTGGCCTCATCACGGCAGTAGAGGAGGCCATAGTCTGACATGTTGGAATGGGAATCGAAAGTAAAATTGAAATGGGTGACTACCGGGTATATATACCAAAATGGTGCTTGTCGAAGTGGTTTCCCTCAATATCAGCAAAACAAAAGAGCTGGTCATTAACTTTAGGAAGCTGGGTTGGAGCACGTGCTGGGATAGAGATGATTGAGAGTTTCAAGTTCCTGGGTATAAATATCACCAATAACATCCTGCTCCAGACATACATTTAATATGACCAAGAAAGCATACAGGCACTCTACTTCCTCAGAAAGCTAAGGAAATTTGGCTTGTCCCTTAATACCCTCATCAACTTTTACAGATGCGCCACAGGAAGTATCCTATCTGAATGTATCACAGCTTGGAATGGGAACTGCTCTGCCCAAGACTGTGTATAAAAATTGGAGAGTTGTGCACCCAGCCTAGTCTATCATGACTAGCAGCCTCCCCTCCATGGCTGGAATCTGTCTACGCTTCGTGATTCCTCAGGAAAGCAGCCAACACAATCACAGACCTCTCCTGAACTGAACAATCTTTCTTCTTCCCCTTCAGTCCGGATTGGGAGCAGCATCTCCAACACCATCACACTGAGTACAGGGCCCCCCAGGGCTGTGTGCTCAGACCACTGCTGTTCACTCTGCTGACCCATGACTGTGCTGCAACACACTGTTCGAACCACATCATCAAGTTCGCCGATGACACGACCAAGGTGGGTCTCATCAGCAAGAACGATGAGTCAGCTTACAGAGAGGAGCTGCAGCGGCTAACAGGCTGGTGCAGAGCCAACAACTTGTCTCTGAATGTGAACAAAACAAAAGAGATGGTTGTTGACTTCAGGAGGGCACGGAGTGACCACTCCCCGTTGAACATTGACGGCTCCTCGGTAGAGATCGTTAAGAGCAGCAAATGTCTTGGTGTTCACTTGGTGGAGAATGTCACCTGGTCCCTCAACACCAGCTCCGTAGCAAAGAAAGCCCAGCAGCATCTCTACTTTCTGCGAAGGCTGAGGAAAGTCCATCTCCCATCCCCCATCCTCATCACATTCTACAGGGGTTATATTGAGAGCATCCTGAACAACTGCATCACTGCCTGGTTTGGAAATTGCACCATCTCGGATAGCAAGACCTTGCAGCGGATAGTGAGGTCAGCTGAGAAGATCATCAAGGTCTCTCTTCCCGCCATTACGGACATTTACACTACACGCTACATCCACAAAGCAAACAGCATTATGAAGGACCCCATGTACCTCTCATACAAACTCTTCTCCCTGCTGCCATCTGGGAAAAGGCACCGAAGCATTCGGGCTCTCACGACCAGACTATGTAACAGTTTCTTCCCCCAAGTTATCAGACTTCTCAATACCCAGAGCCTGGACTGACACCTTACTGCCCTATTGCCTTGTTTATTATTTATTGTAATGCCTGCACTGTTTTGTGCACTTTATGTAGTCCTGTGTAGGTCTGTAGTCCAGTGTAGTTTTTTTTTCTGTGTTGATTTTTTACGTAGTTCAGTCTAGTTTTTGTACTATGTCATGTAACACCATGGTCCTGAAAAAGGTTGTCTCGTTTTTACTTTGTACTGTACCAGCAGTTATGGTCGAAATGACAATAAAAGTGACTTGACTTGACTTGACTTGTCCATTGGGCAGACCAAAACTCGAGAACATGTCTCATCAAGCTCAAGAACAGCTTCTATCCTGCTGTTATAAAATTCTTGAACATAGGATTCATCTAGGGTAAAGATGAACTCTTAACCTCTCTATCGACTGCATCATGGCCATTGCACTTCATTTATCTACCTGCACTGCATTTTCCCTGTAATTATAACACTATTCTGCATTCTTTTATAGTTTTTCCTTTTATACTACCTTGAGGTATTTACAGTATATGTGGAATAATCTACTGAAAGAAGCTGCAGAAGTTTGTAAATCTATTCAGCTCCATCTTGGGCACTAGCCTACAAAGTATCCAGGACATCTTTAGGAAGCAGTGTCTCAGAAAGGCAGCATCCATTATTGAAGACCTCCAGCACCCAGGGCATGTCCTTTTCTCACTGTTACCATCAGGTAGGAGGTACAGAAGCCTGAAGGCACACACTCAGCGATTCAGGAACAGCTTCTTCCCCTCTGCCATCTGATTCCTAAATGGACTTTGAAGCTTTGGACTGCCTCATTTTTTAAAATATACAGTATTTCTGTTTTTGCACATTTTGAAAATAATCTATTCAATATATGTAATTGATTTACTTGTTTATTTATTATGTTTTATTTAATTTATTTTTTCTCTCTCTCTGCTAGATTATGTATTGCATTGAACTGCTGCTGCTAAGTTAACAAATTTCACGTCACATGCCGGTGATAATAAACCTGATTCTGATTCTGACAGATGGCAGGCAAACATAGGTTTTCAATGTATCTTGATACATGTGACAAAAACAAACCAATTATCAAAAGTGTGCCTTATAGTCACCTGAAAGAAAAGAACTTGCAGAACCACAAGTGAGTGCAAAGAAGTGGAATTATTCGGATTGCTCCCAAATAGACTTGATAGACTAACTAGCTTCCCTGCATAATTTGTGATTCTATGAACTTCTGATTCTCATTCCTCACTGCTTCCACTATCCACCTTCATTCCTTTTCCTCTGAGCTCTTTGCACTTTCTCTCTACAATTCAAAAGAAGGTTTAAGAGGGTACGCTTGGGAAGAGGAAAGAGTGCAGAATTTTGATGTACAAAGCCAGAACAGATGGAGTACTATAACAGTATACAAAATTGAAATAATATTTACACAGGATAAACAGAACATACCACCCAATAGGCTTACAAGGTGCATACACTCCCATCCTTCATTTAATCTTAATACATACCTTTCTAATCCATTGTCCCTGTGTGTTTTGAGTTTTTCCTTATGTAATTTTGCTATTCAGTCCCAATGCTTAGTATTTGTGATTGTGAGGTCCATGTTGTATCCATTGCCTGGGAATGGCTTCTCTGAATTTTATTCAAAGATTCAAAGTACATTTATTATCAAAGTGTATGCAGTATACAATCCTGAGATTTGTCTTCTAACATACAGCGATGAAAGAAAGAAAACCATAGAACCTATTTAAAGAAAAACATCAAACCCCCAATGTGCAAAAAAAATCATTCATCCCGTAAAAAAAAATTAGTGAAAAACACAGAATACAAATCACAATGACATTGAAAAAGTCCAAGCATATTCTGTTCAGCTCAGTTCAGTTCAATTCAACACCACTGTATACTGTTATATCTGCAGGCTGCAGCACTAGTCCGCCCTGATCAAAACACACAAAACAGCAACAAAAACGGGGCATCCAGAAACATATAAAGAGAACTATAGAATCCAATCCACAAATTGCATCAATAAAACCTTGTCCAAGGCCCATGGACTCTGGCAGCATCAAGAAAGAGGGAGAGGGAGAGAGAGAGAGAGAGAGAGAGAGACCATTCGTATGAAGGCACTTCCCTCCGGGAGAGTTCACACCCAAGTAGACGGCAATGAACCCTCACCACCTTCCGCTGTCATCCTCATTGACTTAAATCTTTCTCAACGATTTAATTGGTGGGATTGGTGAGAAAAGGAGTCAATCATGGGTTCACACCCTGTCTCCAGGCTTCTTGGCTTCTAGGCAGCAGGCTTCTCTTAAAATCTTGCTGAACTCCCTCGGAGACAGCAAAACGCCAAATCATTCAATCGGCCCAAAAACACACTACCAAAATGTAGCTCACAGTAAACGAAGTGAAAGAAGTAGTTTCATGAACCATTTGCATCTGAAGTTCATGATCATTAGTGATCATCTAATATTTGTGGCCTCTAAATTAGACCTTGATAAAATAAAAATGCCATATGTTCTTGTTGCATGTGTATGTTACCTTGTTTAACAATGATCATAAGAATAATCAATAATATTAGAATATTTGGGGGGCAGTGATTCAGTATTGAATCTAATGCACGTTTTACTTAACTTTCTGCAGTTTCACAAAGTTTTCTCATTAAAAACCCTGAAGAAAGCTTCTGGATCAGGTGATTTTTGAGAAGGTGTTTAACTCACATCTGAATGCCATATGTTTGAATATCAGCTGCCAATGCCAGTAACTTAGATTGCTGAGCCCTGGAAGTCAGGTCAGAATATGGCGTGTCAATCGCATCTTTTTGATGCTCAGACAAAACC
The DNA here is from genome assembly GCF_048418815.1 of Hemitrygon akajei. Lineage (NCBI taxonomy): Eukaryota > Metazoa > Chordata > Chondrichthyes > Myliobatiformes > Dasyatidae > Hemitrygon > Hemitrygon akajei. Next base: position 107,718,848 of record NC_133124.1, on the reverse strand, counting down.
ATGCATAGTTGCAGTGTGAGCCCGTGCCAGAGATGAGGTGGCAAGGTATGCTCAACGTGAAGCTGAAATGCTAATTGAAAAAGCTCATGTGAACATGGAGAATGTACACACAAACATGGAGAAAGTTCGTGTAGAAGCTACATTGAGTGCACTCAAGGAGGAGTGTGAAGTTGTGGCTGCTTTAGCAGAGGCAAAGGTGTATGAAGCAGCAACTGACTTAGACAGCGATGGTCATCTCTCTAGGAAGGTGACTGAAGAACAATCCATTGGTGCAAGTCCTCTAATATGACATGGTTGTTCAACATGGGATGAAATCAAACCAGCAGGCAAAGATAGGAACCAGCTTTCTGCCATACTTCACACCAAATTTTTACCCAATACTCAAAGGTTCATTTATTATTAAAGTATACAACTCTGAAATTCTTCTTCTCTGGGTAGCCATGAAACCAAGAAAGAAAAGAAAGGCAGCACGGTCATCAACCCCCAAATGCACCCTGAGCCCGCACAAAAGAACAAAAACAAAAAAGGAACAGGCACATCAACCCCCAAATTCCTCCTCACACACAAAAAAAAAGAACAAAACTGGAACAGGCAAAAAAACAAGGAAGATTGGGCAAAAAACAGTAAGACTTTAAAAGAATCTATGGTCCAAGTGCACATCCAAAGCACAGAAAACCTGGGCAACACTCTCTGGGCACAGCAACAGGTTCTCCCTGCTCCAGTTGTGTAGCAGAGTGATCAAAAAGTAGGCACCCTCCGGACTCGCCTCAATGCTTCTATCTCCCTCATTGCTTTACTTAGTGTCCAGTAGAGCCTTTAATCCGTGAAATGGAGTCAACATTGGGTCGCGCCCCATCCCACAGTCCTTCTGCCATGAGGTTCATGTACGTTGCCTCTGTCTCCTGGAATTCTCTTGGAGACTGCAGAGTGCTGAAGCACCCAAACAATCTATAAACTTCCGATTTTGGTTCAACGTTTCAATCTCCCTTGTCACTTTAATCGGCAAAATGGGGTCGAACATCAGCTCATGCACCATCCTGCAGTTTGCCCACCATGAGGTTTGTGCACACTGCTTCTGTCTCCTGGAATTCTCTCCAAACAGCAAATCACAGGCTTCAACAGATCCAGAATCACATGCAAGACAAAAAACAAATGTAAAAGACATAAAAAAAGTGAAATACATGGTTTCATGATCTATCCAGAAAATGGTGACTGAAGGAGCATTGTACGCAGGAGCCATCTTGACCGGTAGTCTGAACTTGCATCCTTTGCTTCAAATTCAAACTCAAAGAAAGATGAACCCTTATTTAGGTACAAGTTGAAAAGTTCTCCAAGTCACCCAACTTGGAAACACATGGAGGTTCACCACTTGATAAGAGCACACAAGGACTGAACAGTGCCCCAAGTGCATCAGTGGCTTACCTTTCAGCAGAACCAACTGAACAGCCTTCAACAGCTGCACCAAACAATGGTGATAAATCACCATTGGACAATAGTTTGAGTAAGATGCTGAGACTGACCAGAGAAACCCTGGTGTAGTCAGTCTAAATGTGGACTCCAAGACAGTCATCTGGAGAGTGGTGGAGAATCTGGGGAGGGTAGCAAGGAGAACTAGACAAGCAGTAGCAGTACAATACAATAATACCCTCCTGCTGAAAGGTCTTGACCTGAAGCGTTGACTGTACTTCTTTCCACAGATGCTGCCTGGCCTACTGATTTCCTCCAGCATTATCTGTGTGTTGCTTGGATTTCCAACATCTGCAGATTTTCTCTTGTTTGTGACAATATATTGCAGAACACAGATGGACATACAGTGTAGCAAGTACCAATGGTCTCCAGAAGCTGAGCCAAGAACCGATTGATACTTTGGTAGAATTAGACCCAGATACAGCTGTAAATTCAGAGCCAGCACCTTGGGCCACTGGTTCTAGCTCACCTACAGCAGAGCATGGTGGAGATCCAGCTGAGCATCCAGATGTGACTACCTCTCTGCACACTAAAGAGATGTTCTGGAACACCAGAAGTAGAGCTAGTGGATTTGTCATGGAGTCAATAGGAAGGGAGGTCTGCTTACCCCGCCAACTCTAATTGACTGTGACCATATTCACAATAACTGGGATGAAATCCCAACTCCTGAAGTGGCACACAGTTGTTAACATCTTAAGGACATAGCTGATAGATCCTCTCATTCAGCACTTCTGCTGAGATTCTCCTTTTGCTTGACAAAGACACCATCAGTGCACATAAGGTATGTGAACAGCACAATGCTTGGAATGGTGCACCTTATGCCCAATGACTGGACCTGGGTTGGGTCCTAATGAGGGAAGTCTGCCTTGATTGTGCTCATCAGCCCACTGTCATTGCATTTAAGACTAATGTCCTGGAGAATGGGCGCCCAAAGCATTTCAGACCCTGTGGGAGTAGTATCAATATGAAAGTGAAGATTGAAGGGGTAGCCAAAGACAGCCTCTGCAGTGGTTGGTGTATTTGTAAGCAACCTCTCAGCGCAGAGCAACTGAATTGGGCAAAGGTTAGAATCCTTCTTGTTCAAACACAGGTGAATTCAGAGGACATGCAGTGCATCAGAAAGCAGGAACCTCTTCCAATCCAAAGTTACCTTTGTGAACTCTGTTCCTTTCTTTATTTTGAGGAGATAAAGCAAGTTGCAGGACGTATTAAGAGGACACAACTCACTTCAGAGGTATCTCACCTATTCGTTAACCCTGTCAACAGTCTGCTCATCAGACATTACCACGAGAAAGTACGTCATTAGGGATGACATTTTTGAAGTGGAAACAGTTGGACTGTCCAGTAAGACTGTTTCAAGACTAGTCTGTGAGACTGTCCATTCTTTTGCCAGATGTAATGAAATGATCATTTGACTTCTAGTTTCTGTAGTTAACTTTGACATTGTGGATATCAGGCGGGGAATGTTCTGCCTCTATAGGTGCTGTTCGTTTTGTATGCAGTTTGTCTTGTACAAAGATCACTTCCTGTTTGCAAGATAGTTTTTTTACATTATTTCCTACGTGTGTTAGTTCAGATTTCAACTTGAAGCACACGCTGGAGAAAGACATCCATCTCTATACACTCAGCAGTTTCACAAAGTTTTCTCATTAAAAATCCTGAGGAAAGCTTTTGGCCTGGGTGAATTTTTTCAGAAGGTGTTCGGAAGGTGTTTAATTCCCTGCTTCGCTTTGTACGTGACACACTGCAAGGGCAGTAGAGTTACCCTATGGGATTTTTTTTAGGGAAAAGTGTTCTAGTTTAGTTAATATTTCATGGTGGAAATAACCTCTCAGTTCTGTTATCATCCCAGGAAAACTTTATAAGTCACTTTACAAGTGTTCTTTTTTCTTGTAATATGAATATCAGAAATGTTTGCAGCACTCTGTGGATGTGGTTGAACAAGGTTCAAGTCAAGTTTAATGCCCTGTGCATAAATACAGTCAGCTATAGTTACACTGAAAAACTTGCCTGTTGTGGTATCAAGGCAACTCACAGAATATAAATTATATGTAAATTACACAAGACAAAGACTTCCAGACAGGTTTTTTTTGCACAAAATTCTTATCAGAGTCAATTTATGATATTATAAAAGGCGGTCTGTAGTGTCTTGTTGCAGGTCAGTTCAAGAACCTGATGATTATAGGAAAGTAGCTATTCTTGAAACTGGTGGTGTGGTATATCTCAGGCTTCTCCACCTGATGACAACAGCAAGAAGGCAGCATGACCCAGATGGTGGCAATCCTACCTACACAAATTTAATAGATCTTATCTACTATTCAAATATAATCAGATTGGACTGAATCTGTTGTGTTTTTTTTTTACAAATTTACTAATACCCTTTACTTTAAGTGGCTGTTAAATATGTATTCTCAGGTCCCTTTATTTCCTGAGCCAACTAAGAAACATATGGCACATTTCTCTTTTCATAAATGTATAACAATACCCTTTGCAATGTACTGAAGTTCAAATGTGCTTTTAACTATATTGCATGCTCTTCTATTTTTGCACGCCTTCTTGTATTAAATTGTAGCTCCTCTCCTTATAAGCTACCTCCCAATTTATGTTTGCAAATGTTCAAATAATATTTGCAAAACCCAAAATCAAAATTGTTTATGTAAATAGTGACACAAACACTGAATCTTCAGTCAGTCTTTAAAAGACCCCTTGGAGAGTACAGCATTGGAATCAACAGATGACTTTAACATGCTTTTGCTGTTGGCAGACCATGATGGCAAAACAACTGAATCTAACCTATAGTGCCCTACCAAACACCCACCCACTCATATCCCTCAACCATTTACTTATCAGCATATTGGTATCTTTTAAGCACCATTACTAAAAGCTTAATTGTTTTCCCTCCTCCCAGACAGGGGTAAACACAACTAAAGATATTAATCCATCCAGTGAATGCAATGACATATGCGACGTGAATTGCTGGCACAAGTGCTGGCAAGTTGCACAAGTGTATTGGTCATATGGACCATATGGAAAATACCTCAGTCATGTTATGAAGTCAAATAACACCATTTAAGAAATAGTTGACTGGAGACCCTTCTTGATGGATTGTCTTTAAAATCTTTTAAGGGCTCTGCTATTGGAGAGGTTTCACTTTCAGTGAAAAGTTAAACTGAAGATCTATAAAAGCTTTGGTTCTATAAAATAATGTGGGGACGGGTGAGTCCTGTGCTGGATGTCCTGCTAACTTAAGGAATTGCCTCTCCTTTCCAGGTGTAGTGATCGCCGTAGGACCACTGATTGGCTTACCATGCAAGAGGTCACTCGCATATGGCCTCTCCTATACTACTGTACTGTTCCTATAGCAACACCTTCAGGTGGCGTCCCTTTCTTACTGAGTTTGCTATGTCATGGCATGATCGAGTGTCCAGCGGTATAACCGGGCAGGCAGGCTGGGCTCAATAGCCTTGTTTGGCAGCCAGATTAGGAGAAGGACAACTCTGATTCCAAATCCTGATAAATGGGACTCATTAGCCTTGCCAGGCAATCTGTCTAGGACAGCCTTTCTCAACCTTTTTGCCTTGGAGGAACTCTTGAAATAATTTTCAGTTCTCAGGGAACCCCTGTGTAAAAATTATTATATTTGCAGCTCACTGTATGTTAGTATTTTTAGCCAACCTTTCTGGAAAAAAACAGGCAGTTAAGTTTAGCTTACCTTTCTTGAAATTAATCTCTTTCTTTCCCTTTCATAAATTTTAAAAACTCATAAGTCAAACATAATAAATTTCTGTTAAATAACTGGCTTAAACCAAAATGGGATTTATTTTTTCTAAAGGTAGGCTCAGTAGATTTAATTTAAATAATGCTTGTAAGTTGATCTTAATTGATGCTATTTACAGTATGAAAATTTATTGACAATATTGAATAGTCAAGTTACACAAAAACCATAAGTCAAAGCAATATGAATAAAAACATAGCCCAAGACACAACTTTATACAAGACTTTGAAAAAACATTTTATTACTAAGTGACGTGATCAGGCTCAAATGTAGACCTAGCACGTGAAACCTGTGTTTGTTTTTTGCTGCACAAATCAGTTGGCGGCGCGTAAAGGGATTGTGAATGGGTTACTGCCTACCACTGCAAGCGCTAGCTAGCATTGCACAAGGTTCAAAAAACAATGTTTTTCTTTTTAATCATGATCTCTTGTGGAAACCTAGGGTTCTGCGGAACCCCAGTTGAGAAACCCTGGTCTTGGAGAAAGAAATCTTTGATACTTAACCTACAGTCTAGTAGTCACTGCAGTCATCGCAACTCACTGTGCAATTGTGGAATGTACCCCAACCTAAAGAATTGAATCAATTTGTGCACACCAATTGTCACTATAAACCTACGTAGCACAGGCAGGAAGAAAAGTCCTACAGCGATGGAGTTCCCTCCTGATCTTCGCAAGCAAAGATCCAGCCTTCCATAAAATAATGCATTTTTTTCCTTTTTCTAAATTATTCTTAAGTGCCACATACACCCTCCCTCACTAGATAATTGTGCATATGTATCAAAGTCCCCATAATAATCCAGTTCTGAAGAACATTATTTCTTAGGATTTCAGACACTCACCGGATCAGCTGTAATGCCTGAAGCTTTACTACTTCTATCGATGAGGATGTACCTGCTCCGCAATGCAGCCTCAATGTCCTGTTCCTGTTGCCTTGGGGTAATAAAGGGAAAGGCTGTTTTTGAAAATGAACTGAATTATGGAAAAGACTCACAGTCTAATATTTATTCATGCAGCTTCTTTTGCTACCTTTTCCTTATCTGAACCTTGCCACTGACACAGGGCTCGAGTAAAAAGAGAGGAGTTTAGCTTGTTGCAGAGGAAGGTTTTGACTAGGCATATTCAAAGCCACCTTTCATTTCCAGTTGACCAAGAGAAGAGGTCCAGACAAGACACATGAACAGAGGGGCTAGGAATAGGGATAATAGAAAATAAGCAGGGATGTCAGACAGAGGTGGTTGCAACAGGATGAACAAAAGTAGATGCAGCAGTTGTCAGGTATGTAAGAGTTAGAAGCATGGGCAGTGACGGAGTGAGATTCAATAGAGCATTCTGAGAGATGCAGTAGGTGCAGAAAAAGATCGCAGTAGTTCCAGAGAAAGCTTACGATTGATGTAGATAGCTCACGGTGGACGCATAGAGATTGGGTTGGATGGAGAGAGAGTCTTGTGGAGAGAGAGAGAGCACACAATGGATGCAGGGAGAGAAACCACAGTAGATGCAGAGAACCTACAGTACTTGCAGGGAAACATTCAAGTGGATGAAGAGAAAAACTGTTATAGATGCAGTTAGAGGTATCAGAAAAGGTAGAAACAGGCAAAAGCAGAAGAATTAACAATAAAAATCAACAGGGATGTAGACAGCAGTAAAGCTGAGGTCTGGGAGGAAGGGGTGAAGAGGTTGGGGGTTGGGATAGATTAGAATGGGCACAAAAATGAATACATTTGGTGGGTCAGTGCAGAGGGAGTTTGACTCTACATTGTATCTTTGGTGCATCTGCAGAGAAAGTGATTTTTTTCAGGTAGTGTGGAGGAAACTTTGTTATATATCTGAGCACTCTGTAACTGATTTAGGAACAAGGGCATAGACAGCTTTGTTCTGTTACCTAACCACAATGCAACTTGTCTGCATGTATTTTATGGAGTAGGATGGAGACAGCTTCATTCTGCTATAAATGTCCTCCACCTGTAATAGGACAGTGTTAATTTAGTGGAACTTTTCCACTGCCGCTTCCCTAGGAATGTTTTATATGCAGGGAATCATCATAACTTAATGAGCATGTAATTATTTAAGATAAGAGTGTACATCAATACTTACTGCAAAATAATCTTGAATTGTGCAAAGGACTCACGGAGTTGCCTGACATTTGTAATCTTTTGTTTTAGAGAAAGAATTATAATGTCAATGTTAGCATAATCAGCATAAACAATTATTTCATTATCTCTTTAAGGTTATAACTTCAATTTCTGTGACAGATATTTTTCTTAAATAAACTAAATTCAGATTTTTGGAATGGCTTTCATGGATCCATTATATGTCCTTACCTATATAGTCAGATTCTTATTGGAAAATTGTGGCACCTTCTCAGCTTCAGCATTAATGGTCAATACTCTCAGCAGTTTTTAAGAGCAGTTTACTACCCAGTTTTTTGTTATGTTACAAGATGGCTCAATATTAGTTTTGAAATTGAAAATACTGGATCATAAGTTCTGGCAGTACATGTCATCTTGTTTTCAACTACATATGGATTAAAGAATAAGCTGATGAGATGCATTATTGTACTCAAAGGAGACCGGCTTAATTCACACCAGTTTAGGTGGACAGGAGTAACACATCCACATCAAGTGAGTTTAATATGTAAAATACCGCCCATGCTTAGCTTACTTGGTAACTCAAAACAGTAATATTCCTAATAGCTTGAGATGTACTTGCCAGATTATAGCAGATTTTAACAACCTCCTGGAAGACCTGTTCTCACATTAACTATGATGATAAAATTAAGAAATGCCCTTAGTTTATTTGTGGCTAAATCATTTCCAGATTACTGCCAGACGCATATCTAGGATCTCCCAGTTAAAGACAGGCATAAATACTATTTTTGGTAGACAGTTTTCCAAATTTGGATGTGCTGCATGAGGTGGAATGAAATGTAAAGGGGTTTGTATCCCTGGTCAGTTAAGTTCTTGGGATGGGAGGGGATGATGTATAGTGTTGCTATACATACATAACATCAGTGCTACAGATCAACCAGGATTCAAAAGATCAACAAAGTGTTAAAATAATGTTCTTCCACTGAGCAACCACAAAAAACATGTGTGCATTCCAAATGCACTGCAAGTGCAATGATACTTATATCCTTTCGTTATCAAACCTCTCTAAACTGTATGAACCTTCAAAAATGTTTAAGGGGCGGTTGTAAGGAAAATCTAGATAGTCCTTCAAACATTACAAATGACACGTGTAAGATGACAAATCAATAAAACACAAGAATTGTACAGATTCAGTTTCAGACTTAGATTTATTTATCACATGGGCATTGAAACATGCAGTGAAATGCATTGTTTGTATTCACAACCAACAATCCAAGGATGTGGTAGGGGCAACCTGTAAGTGTTGCCACACTTCAGGAGCAAACAAAAATTTTAAAATGACTAGATATTACTGATGAACTGAATGACATGCTGAAGATGTACTTTGGATGTCCAGGACCTCCAGAAAGTGTCCACAGATGGGTAATTGATAAGTTCATGGCCTAAGGTAGAAGGAGATGAGTTATACAGCTCTCCTTACATGCACATGCAGGTCAACTCTTTGAGTGATTATGCAGAAAGTTTGAAGTTAATAGCTCATCTCCTTCCACTCTAGGACACAAATGTATCAATCACCCCTGATGCGTTATTAACTTCAAACTTTCTGCATAATCACTCAAGGAGTTGACCTGCATGTGCATGTAAGGAGAGCTGTATAACTCACCTCCTTCTACTGTAGGCCACGAACTTATCAATCACCCCTGCTGTGGACACTTTCTGGAGGTCCTAGATCCGTATGCTCCACAACTAAGTGTGTAAATGTAGGAGGGGACTATGTTGAAAAATAAATGTGCTAGGTTTTCTAAAATTGACTCCTTTTACCTTAGGCCACGAACTTATCAATCACCCCTCGTATTAATAATCAACTCAAAAGGTGAGTTGAAACCCTCACAACCAAGAATGAGCAACAAGGAAAAAATGGTGAAAATTTATGTGATTCAACTGAACAATAAAAATTAGACAATTGGATTGGTATAACTACAAAGATTTAGCCATTTTCCTATGCTCCTATTATGTACAAATATTACGACAGAACAGAAATACAAGCAAGTTATTACTGTCATGGTTAAGATACTGTTGAATGATGGACATATCAGTACTCAGATGAAGACCATTTTATATCCTCTCATGCAGGGGCAGAATTAAAATAAAAAGAGAAGAAAACAGTTTGCGTACTGAGAACACAGGTGTGAGGATGCAAATGGATAATGGGTGAGAAAGTTGAGTGCTTTGAATGGAATTTTTGAATTCCATATCCATTTTGTTATAAGCCTCATATCAGAATAGGTCAGTGGATATTGTATACATTGAATATACAATTTGACAAGGTCCTGAAAGAGTAAATTACCTCTTATCTATGCTATTCATTATAACTCCCTAAACTCTAGCAGATTTATCAAACATGTTTTCCTTTATCAAAGTGTATGCTTACTCTGCCCAATTCTATCATTATTTTAAATAAATATTATTTTTTAAATATTAGCTTTATTTATCACATACACATTGGAATATAGTGAAATGTGTTGTTTGCGTCAAGTCAAATCAGCAAGGATTGTGTTAAGTAGCCCGCAAGTGTTGTCATGTTTCTGCGCCAACATAGCATGCTCACAACTCACTAGCCCTAAGTAAATGTCTTTGGGAGAAAACCCATGCGATCACAGACAGAACGTACAAACTCCTTACAGACAGGTAGGAAACGATTCCCAAACTTACACTTGGTTGTTGTAATGTGTTGTGCTATCCGCTACGCTACCATGTTTTCCAATGCCCTGTTAATACTACCTTAATAAATGATTCCAGCATTTTCTCTATCATTGATGTCAAGCAAATTGGTCTATATTTCTCAGTTTTCTTAGTGAACTTATCCTTGCTAACTAACTCTCACACCACCACCCCTCCCCCATCTATGGAAACAAATGTAGAATCAATGGAGTTCTGAAAAATGACAACTATAGGCATTCCTTTCAGAACCATGGGATGGCAATCATGGGATCCTAGGAATTCATCAGCTTTCAGTCTTATTAATTTCAGCAATACTATTATTTTCTCAACTCAGGCTAATATTTTCAAGTCGTCATTGACTCTAATCCTGTTGGCCTTTACCATCTCCTCTGAAGAAGACTACACAGAAGAACTGCTAAAAGTAGACACAAAATGCTTCTTTGACTTCTCTGCCACTTTCTTTTTCCCTGATATAACTTTTTTAAGCTTTAGTAAGTTAGGGGTCCATATAAACTTTTGCTTACGTTTTACAAATCTACTGAAGATTTTGGAATTTGTTTCTCACTGATTACTTTTCTATTCAACTTTTCCTTTTCTTATTAATACTTTTGACCCTCCTTCATTGAATCCTGAAATGTTCCCAATCCACAGGCTTATTGTTTTACTGGCAATATTAGATACCTTTTCCTTTGACCTAATACCCAAAACATTAACTGCTTATTCCTTCCATAGATGCTGCCTGACTTGCTGAGTTCCTCCAGTATTTTGTATGTGCCACAAAGATTTCTAGCATATACAGAACTGCTGTGTTTTCCATCCTACACTTCTCAGGATAGCCAGGGCTGGTCTATTTTTCCTAGTTCCTCTTTGCTTTAAATAACCCTTGTTATTCAATTCACCAGGGCAATGTTCTAACAGGAAGAAATTTATCTTTCTCCAGTGCTGATGCCATTACCATAATGAAACCCATTCATTCACACTACTCACTGAGCCACATATTCAACTCTTTGATCTCATCGATTTGATTTCAATTTACATACTGCTCAGGTAAGGATAATAGCCTTTGTTGTTCTGCTTTCCAATATATCAATCTAATATCTCATCAATAAGACAACATCTTTGATGATACCTGATTGTTAGCCCAAATCTTGTATTCACAATTGTCTGACTTACAGACACTGCTATCCTTAAGCAACAGTAATACACAAAGTTCAATGTATTTCATTAAAGTGGGTAAATTAGCTACAGAAAGCAAGCATTACATCTGTAACAGAGCTTGTGAAGGGGTATCAATGCTTGTTGTAACCATATCTGTGACCATTACTGTGAAAGGTGTGGCTCCTCAACAGTACTGCCATATTTCCTAGGTAAAATTTTTAAAAAGTTTTCAGTCACTCACATTAATTTCTTCTATTGTTCCATCTAAGTACCTACAGACTTGAGTTTTGATGTCTTGAATCTGATTTGCAGTTAAAGTTTCATAGCTGACTTGTCGACGGTTAGCCTATTTAGGAAAGAAGAATATATCACTTGACAACTGAGGAATTACAGGAATACTTCATTTAATAACTAGAAAAAATGTTAGGGTTTGACAATTTTCTGTAGCCAGAGCTAATTGTGAGAATAGATCATTCAAAATTCGGAGATACAGTAAATTTCAAGAATATATTGCTTAATAATTTGTAAGAATATCTGTATCATAGTTTCCCAAACAGAGTACGCACAATATACCTGTATAATTTGACATCCAGAGATAAAAACAATGAGGAAGCTGCTGATATTCAAGCTAATTTCTAGAATATATCCATTGCTATTCAGAGAAAGTTTCTGGAACATATTACTCAATATCTACAGAGAGCTGCAGGAATATTATCTATAGATATCCAGACAGCTTTACAAAGGTACATTATTTTATAACAAGAGGTATATTACAAAAATGTATAACTGGGCATCCAAAGAAAATTATTCTCCAAAGTAAAATCTACAATAATTGCTGGAAAAATAGAATATCCAGAGAGCATTGATTGAGTATATCATACAAAATCAAGACAATTTCTTGAAGAAGTTTGAAAATCACTCAGTAGCTACCTGGACCGGAACGGCATCTCTAAATAAAATAAAATATTTCAGAAGTACACGTCTAGTTATTCAAAGGGATTTTAAGTGTTCGAGCAGTAAATGGAAATATCAATACTGAATATCCAAACGTAACACTGAAATGATTGAAAAATATTGATGCGAAATGATATCACATAGTTGCAAATGTCTGTGTTGCTATGAACAGCATAATAAACAGATAGAAAGCACTATATACAAATTCTGGAGGAACTCAGCAGGCCAAGCAGCATCTATGGAAAAGAGTACAGTCGAGGTTTCAGACGGTACTGTCGAAGGTCTTGGCTCAAAGCATCGACTGTGCTCTTTTCCATAGATGCTGCCTGGCCTGCTGAGTTCCTCCAGCATTTTGTGTGTGTTATTTGGATTTCCAACATCTGCAGATTTTCTCTTGTTTGAGATAGAAAGCACTCTACAGTCAGGTATTATTAACTTGAAAAATCATACTTCCAAACATGTTCAAAATCAATTATACTTTCAGTTTCTTAACTAATATTTGTGCTATCAAAAATGATGCAAATATTTGAAGGATGTAATATCTCACCAGTATATTATACATAGCCAGCTCATCCTGAAGTACTTGGATGTCATACTGAAGTTTCTGAATTAGTTTCTGGGATAAAGAAACATAACTTAAATAAGGATGGGATATTAATTTTCTAAAGATCATTAGCTCTCTCTTTATCACTTATTGATAGTTGCTTTTTTGTGTCATATTCATTTTTCACAAGGGACCGGATATTTATGGATAGAAACGTTGAAGGCAAGGGTGAATGTGGAGAATAGCTAAAAATTTAGCATGTGGAAGTCTTGCTAAATTTAGTGCCGAGACAAAGTGTTTTTTCATTCTGTTTCCAACCCAACAGCCAGTCAGACTAACCAGGCAAGAAATTCAGTGGTGCATTGGTACAGCTAGGGATAGAGCAGCAATAACTTGTACTATACTCTTTGCTGCAGTGTATTAGCACATTAAAAATACATGCCTGTGATGTCAAATGTGTAATATTCAACATAAAGTGCCATTCAAAAAGTCCCTATATTTACAGAGGCCAGTGTATGCCCCTGTAAGCAATTAAGAGAGAGAAAAAAAAACAGAAGAGTTGCTGTACAAGAAACTGAGGTACTTACAAGGAAGAAAGGTGGGAGTTGATCCTGAAGACTGCACATTCAAGATTGTGAGGGATAGGGGGTAGTCAGAAGATCCAGGGGCAAAAGTTATGTGAACATGTTATGGAATAAAAAATGGTTTTAGAAGTTTGGAGATAGTAGGGGAGTGTGTAAGGGTTGGGATTATTGGCATTTTATAGGACTGAATGAGGGGGAGGGATTGTAAGAACATGAATGGAATGGGGAAATTGATAGATTGGATGCAGCAAAGGAGGCTTGTGGTAGAATATTGCAGGCAGAAAGCAAGAGAGGTCGGCAGATTGGCAAAGGTTGGATAAACTGGGCTAGAGAAAAGTCAAACTATAGGAGAGGGTCAGAATACCATGGAGCAGAAGATGGATTTGGAACATGAATAGAAAATAAGTGTGGCAGATTGTGGGTAAAGCTTAAGGATATCACAGATAGGGAGAGTAACAGAAATTATGTGCAGAAAAGTTAAGAAAACTCTAGTTGAAAAAGTTAGGTTCTTGCAGCAGAAGGGGGTCAGATCAAGGTGAGAAAAGGTTTAATAAAAGTTGAAGAGGGGTTGGAGAACTGAAGAACAGAAGAGTGGTTTTGAGGACCATGATGCAGGAGGTGAATCAAAAGATAATATGAGAGAAGGAGTTAGTTAGAAGAGAGAAACAAACAGCATAATCTGCAGATTTTAGGGAAAAAGGGGCTTACAAGGAGAACCAGGAGAAATACAGGAAGATCATTCAAGGAGCCAATTTGGAAAGCACTCACATTCTGTCTCACAAATACACTGAGGGACGTAATTGAAATATTATGACAAAATAACCTACCTCGAAAGACAAAGGTATGTACATGTACAATAGCCTATAAAAAGTAGCCTTCCACCATCTATTGATGCACCAGGAATCTAACTTCCATACCAGGGATTTCATTACACATTCTAAGAAATGCATTATAATAAGAGGTTCAGTACTTTGTGTAGATAATAAAACAAGGTCCTTTGATTCTTGGGTCATGATAGTAGACTAAAGTTCCAATAAGACTACTTGAAAAACAGCGGATAACTATTCCTAGATCATAACTTATGCTTTTCCTTCAATTAATATCACAAATGAACATTAGGCACATTTATCCATCTGCTACTTGTGTGGGTAAAAGAAGAAATTCCCTAGCTAACAATAGAGACTGTTTTTCAAAAATAAACAGAAAAGGCCGAGTTCACTTAACATATTCTCATAAGGCATACTCTCCAATCCAGGCAACATCCTTGTAAATCTCCTCTGCATCCTTTCTATAGTTTCCACATCCTTCCTGTAGTGAGGTGACCAGAACTGAGCACAGTACTCCAAGTGTGGTCTGACCAGGGTCCTATATAGCTGTAACATTACCTCTCGGCTCTTGAACTCAATCCCACAGTTGATGAAGGCCAATGCACCGTATGCCTTCTTAACCACACAGTCAACCTGCACAGCAGCTTTGAGTTTCCTATGAACTCGGACCCCAAGATCCCTCTGGTCCTCCGCACTGCCAAAAGTCTTACCACTAATATTTTGCCATCATATTTGACCTACTAAAATGAACCACTTCACACTTATCTGGGTTGAACTCCATCTGCCACTTCTCAGTCCAGTTTAGCATCCTATCGATGTCCTGCTGTAACCTCTGACGGCCCTCCACACTATCCTCAACCTTTGTGTCATCAGCAAATTTTCTAACCCATCCCTCCACTTCCTCATCCAGGTCATTTATAAAAATCACAAAGAGAAGGGGTCCCAGAATGGATCTCTGAGGCACACCACTGGTCACCAACCTCCATGCTGAATATAACCCATCTACAACCACTCTTTGCCTTCTGTGGGCAAGCCAGTTCTGGATCCACAAAGCAATGTCCCCTTGGATCCCATGTCTCCTTACTTTCTCAATAAGTCTTGCATGGGGTACCTTATCAAATGCCTTACTGAAATCCATATACACTACATCTACTACTCTACCTTCATCAACGTGTTTAGCCACATCCTCAAAAAATTCAATTGGGCTCGTAAGGCATGACCTGCCTTTGACATAGCCATGCTAACTATTCCTAATCACATTATGCCTCTCCAAATGTTCATAAATCCTGACTCTCAGGATCTTTTCCATCAACTTACCAACCAGATTCTTCCACTCACCTGTTCATTAGGGAAATTGTCCAGATTCTTCCACTAACCTGCTTATTAGGGAAATTTTTACTGTGGCCAACTAGCCAACCAACCTGTATGCCTTTGGAGTATAGGATGAAACCAGAGCACGCTGAGGAAACTCACGTGATCGTGGAAAGAATGTGCCACTCCATAGATATGGCACTAGGGGTCATGATTGAACTTGGGTCACTGCAGTTGTGAGGCAAAAGATTTACTATATGTGTCATAGTGTTGCACCATGTTGGGTTTGAATTGGGTCAGCTGTCAAAGAAATCATGTCCTTGGGCTTGGATCAGACTTGATTGCCATGGTTGCAATAAGTTTTGTTTTTATATTCAATGAGATACCTGGATGTCTGGAATGCACAGCCTGGTTTGGTAGTAGAGGCAAATACATTAGGGGCTTTTAAGATATGTTTGGATAGGCACATGGGTGTAAGGAAGATGGAGGGATATTTGGAATGGTGTAGATAGGAGGGATTAGTGATTTTGATTTGCTTTTAGCTGTTTCAGCAGAACATTGTGGGCTGAGTGGCCTGTTCCTGTGCTGTACTATTTTATGAGAGCTCCAAAATCCAAAATTCAAAAACAGAAATTAAAATCTAACTTATTTTGTTTCTGAACAAGGACATAAATTTGAAATGTGTCTTGCTTACCTCTACAGATGCTGCCTGATTTGCTAAATGTTTCCAGCAATTTTTTACGAAGAAAAAAATATTGTCTTTAGGAGTGAGATTACAGAAATATTATACTAATATTCTGTATTTGTGATGTCTGAGTGCTTATATGTGTTAGAAAGAATTATGAAATAAAATCAATAATTTGTATACTCACCATAGGGTCACTATGTACATTAGCAACTGGTTCAGCTGGTATACATTTCATTCTTGATGCAAACCGGAGTGTAGAGAGCTGAAACAAAAGAATGACACTATCAGCCTCCAATTAGGAAGATATTTTGGTTTATACCTTTTAAAAGCTTTCTGTAGTCATCATTATTAATGTGTGAGTTTAATGTATGTTCAAGAGTTAGTGGATCACTTGTGCTCCAAAGTCAAAAGTAGTACTGTATCCAGCAGATCCCCATATTTACTAAAGTTCTAGATTTGAAATAACGATTAAAAACAAATGCTTTCCTCTTAGGCTTTCTCCATATTAATACACTTTCTATCATCCTGCCACAACCCAGACCAGAGTTGGAAAGTGACACCTTCTAAATTTATGTCTTACTTTTAAACTAGGCAGTGCATTTACATAAGAACTACATGAAGAGTTTCATTGGTGTTAAATCAATTTGTGTGCCATTTGGTGCCATTTGCACTGAATGGGAAATGTATCAAAAGTGAAAATGATTTGCCATTCTTGGGATATATGCATTATTGACAGAACTGATTTTCAGTCCCGGTCCCAAAGAAGGTGATGCTAAGCCTCTTTCAACTGCTTACAGTAATTTGAGGCAAATGAACAGGCTGTGTGGTTACCACAGAAGAAATCAAGAATTGTTTGTGATAATATTGGATTAGAGGCCACACTAGTTGTGTGAGGAAAGTTTCTTTTTTAGACTAAACTTGGATAACAGAGCTGTGGTAGGGCTTGAATGCTATATCACCCACAAAGCCAAACCAAGCAACGTAAATGACAACAAAGTTTCACTCCCATATGAGCTCAATACCTTTTATGCTCACTCTGACCAACAGAACATGAGGGTCCCCTCACAAATCCCCACAACCCCCAATGACTCTGTGATTTCAGTCTCTGAGGCCAACCTGAGAGCCCCCTTAGGAAGCTGAATTGATGGAAAGCATCTGGCCCAGACAGCATACCAGGCCAGGTACTGAAAACATGCTAATCAACTTGCTGGAGCATTTACAGGTATTAACATTTTTCTTGAGCAGCCTGAGGTACCCACAAATAAAGGAGCTTAGGTCCCAACACCAGGTTCAGGAACATTCATTACCCCACAACCATCAGGCTCCTGAACCAGCATAGATAACTTCACTCACCAAAACTCTGAACTGAGGCTGCGGCGTAATGACTCACTTTCAAGGGCCTACTTTCATGTTCGCAGTAATTATTTTATTTCCACAATTTATCTTCTTTTGCGCATTGGTTGGTAGTCTTTGTTTGTGTATAGTTTTTCACATATTCTGATATATTTATTTTCCTGTAAATGCCAATTAATCTCAAGGTAATATGTGGAAACATATATGGGTAACACCCTGGGAAAGGTCACTGTTAACGTAATGGTCTTTCTGTAGAAGCAGCGTTTGGGTTATGGTTAGAGATAACAGGTGCTTTGGAATGTGAGCTGGGTCCTTTGTTCGGTGGAGATGAAGAGAAAAGACGCTGGAGAGAACTGGTCGTAAGATTTGACCCGGTGGGGGAACCGTGATTCGATGAAGCAAGGTGTCTCAGTCGACTGAGGATCGGTGAATATCACTTTTGGAGGAGTTGAGCTCCAACCTGTGCACATCTGACTGTTTAATTATAATGGGCCCTTTTTCTTTCTTTTCCTTACTAACCATTTAGTTAAGATTCATAAATATAATTCCTTTAAGCATATGCAGTGTGCTATCTGTTATTTCTTGGCACTGAGTTGTAACAGGATAGCAAATCCTGGGGTTTGGGGTGGGAGTGTGGTCTCAATCTCATGGGTCTGGCAGGATTGGAGTCTGTATTTCCTAGACTTATGCAGCCAAGGAAACAAACAGGGTTTCATAAGTACTTTGAAAATAAATTTACTTGACTCTGACTTTAAGAGAATTGTGACAGATTCATAATCACATCAAGAGCATCAGTTTTTATTTATTCCCAGATTCTTTATAAACTCTGAATGAAGAGTCACAAATGAATAATTAGTTTTCTAATTGTCTCCCTCTCTCCACTTTCAAAAGTATTTTGGGATCTTGTTGAATTGAATTTTCCTGTAAAGAAATCATCAATAGGTTCTTTTTACCCAGTGGCCATATTTATTGCATGATCCAGATAGAGATCTCAGGCAGACTGTCTGAGATCACCACTGTCAGACCTGGACTATTCTCATCTGACATTTAGAGTCTTTTTATTTTGTAACAATAAGAACTGTTAGCTATCTGGAGATGAACCCAACTTTGCTCAGTGAACAGGGTGTTAAAAAATATTTAAGAGACTCAAGTTCATAAACATGCAGGTGGACAGAAAAACACATAGGATCAAAGCCAAGCAATACATACATGTTGGCTTATAGACACAAATAATATCAAATTGATCATTTGATATAAACAAAGTTAGAACTTCTCGTGGAAATATGGTTTGATAGAAGCACCAAGCTGTATGAACTATCCTTGATTTCTTACTGTGTTGGATTGAAAGAAAGGCATTATTATTCAGTCTCAACACCTTGGTTTAGAAAAGCAGAAAACTCATGCTGCTCTGCATAGCTGCAAAACATTTTTGTACACTGTAGAAGTACTGCAGATAGTTATTGGACTCCAGTAAAAGATAATTAAGTAATGTTGTACATCAGTAGTCTCGGATCAGATGGACCAGGAAAGACAATCTCTTATTATCAAACAATATAATAAAGGTTTTTAACCAACAGTAATTGCTGTTCTCCCCCACTATGTTATGACATTTTCTGTGACATCTATCACTCATTTCGCTATACAGATACATTGACCTGTCTCTCTCTCCCCCCCTCCTTTGAGGTTGGACTTGACTCACTTCCACTTCAGTTCACCAGGTTCTGGTATGTCTGATAAAGTCAGAATGGGAACAACAGTCTGCTGCAGGATGGATGGCAGATGTTTGATGGAACAGATGGGGTGTGGATAGCATAGGAATTTTGCACTTCATCCACCTCTTATGTGATTCATTTGTGTGCTCTTGACAACTTTCTTTGCTGTTAATTCTTTTTTATTGACCGTCATCCTTCCACATTGATGCATGCTCTTCTCACACATATCTAGGAAAGGTAGACTGTTTCAATGACAATTTGTCCATCTTAAACAAACATAGGTTCCACATTTAGTTACATTGTGAACTATTTAATCTGTGGCAATTGGTCAATGCCTGCATGGCAATATCTTCAAAATCTACAGTGCTCAGATGGATAGAGTAACTTAGTGTGATGTTACTTCTTTATTTCCAGGTCAGAATCTTAGAATTTCCCACCTTACAGCAATGTGGAAGCACCATTGTACATGGGATTGCAGTGATTCAGAAGCCTGAGGGCTTTTTATCATATCACTAAGGCATAAAAACAGAAGGTCACTAGATGATGGATCTCCCATTTTGATAATGACTTTAAGAAAAACATAGTCAAAGGAACAATGACAAATCTACGTTTTCCCATAAGGTCCTTACCGTTTCTTCAATTTGAGCAGCCTCTCCATAGATATTTGCTACCAAGATTGTGTTGCACGTTCCACCTAGAATATTGACGAGTGACTGTTAATAATACTGCAGGTTCAGACTAAAAATTGAAAGCTGTACGTTAATTGTTGTATTACTTCCACTCATGAGGGAAACGTATCTGAAAATGGATGATATAAATATATAAAAAGAACATGTCCTGGAAACTGAGGGCCTTTGCTTGCTCAGTGGCATGTTGTTGGGAAATTAAGTAGCAGATTAGGTGTAAAGGGTCATGTGGTACAGTGTAGACTAATCAAGCACTTAGGGGCAGTACTGTACAGTGGTGCAGCTGGTAGAGCTGCTGCTTCGTAGAACTAGAAGTTTGGGTTCAACCCTGAACTTTGCACATGTTTACTGTTATCACTTGGGCTTCCTCCCACATACAGGTTGGCAGGTATCCTGGCAACTGTAAATTGCTCCCGGTGTATAGATGAGTGGTAGAATCTGGGGAAGCTGGTGAGAACATAGTAAGAATGAAAAATACCATTATTTAGTGGAGAACAATTGAGAAAACTTTGGAAAGAATCATGGAGGAAATCCTTTCATAGGTAGGACACTCACATTATGTCTCTTTGGCACGTTCTCCTGGTACCACTACAATGGCAGAGGTACAGTGAATTAAAGCTTTATTTTAATTCTCAATACCTAGGTGGGAAGAGAAGGCTAATAATAAAAACCTGTTCATCCTTGCTAAGAAATTGAAGACTGTATGATTGAGTGCTTGCTAGTTCACTTCTGTTAAAATTCATCCATGTCCATATTGGGCAGGAGTCATAAAGGTCGTGCAAGACAAGAATAACAACTTTCCTTCCCTAAATACTGTAACATTAGTAAGTGGTTGAGGTTTAACTGCAATATGAACAGGTTTTTATTTCCAATTTTTAAAAAAACACACAAACTTTAAATTTAGGATTCCCATAATAGGTCTGAGATATCTTTACTGGATTTCTAGTCCAGGTCTCTGGACCACTAGTCTAAATATAGAAATATACTAATACTCATCTCATCTACTGCCAAGTTGAGGCTAGATTCAGATTAGAGGATAACTCATATTCCATTTTGGTAAACTCCAACTTGAAAGCATTAAAATTGATTTCCCTAGTTTCCAGTAATCTCTCCTCTCTGTAATCCTGCCCCTTTGTTTTCCATTATCCCTCTGGCCCTATTGCCCCTCCCCCACACATCACCCACACCTTCCCCACCTCATTCCCTTTATTCCATGGTCCACTACTTCTCCTATCAGTTTCCATCTTTTTTAGCCCTTTGCCTCTTCCACCTATCACCTCCCAGTATCACACATCATTCTCATTTCTCCCAACCCCCCCCCCCGACTTATCTATCTTTTCCCTCTCAGTTGGATTCACCTATCACCCACTAGTTCAAGGACCTTTCCTCCTCCCCGCAAGTTTTATTGTGACTTCTGCCCTCTTTCTTTTTAGTCCTGATGAAGGGTTTCAGCCAAAATACTGACTGTTTATTTCTCTGCATAGATGCTGCTGGATTTGCTGAGTTCCTTCAGCATTTTTTTTGGTGTTGATCTTATTTCATTCAATTAATTTCTAATGCTTCTGTACATTCTCTGCTTCTTCTACATGCTTACCTATGGAATCCTTCAGTACATGTGTGAGTTTGCTCTGTCTAAATGGAATGTGTTCTCTCTTGGAATCAGTAAGAGCAATAATGGCCTGCTCAAGGAAGGAGAGTGACTTATTGATGTACATAGCTTCTCGCATCACTTGTCCTTCAGACTGAAATAACAAAAAAGAAGTAGTGCAGATTAAAAGGATATGATATAATGGTTATATTGTTATTTGTGTTTTGTTTCCAATTTATTAGTGGCAGGGAAATCAAACATTTTACAATTTGGATTTCATGTTTGCCTTATTTCATTCAGAGTTCTCCTGCTTTTAACTTCAAGGTGCAAGTTGATCTTCCAGAGCAGGGATCTGTAGTCTTTGCATCAAAGACATAGGATCGATAAGGAGAAGATGGACAACTTCCTATTACCATTGTTGATTTTCATTTATCTCTGGACCAAAACTTCGAAAAACAGATGAGATGGTCATTTATTCCATTGTTGTTTGTGTTACCTTATGTGCAAAATCATTACCGAATTTACCTATATTATAAAGAAACACTAAAATGTACTAGAGAATAATGAATTTGCTTAAAGCTATGGCAGGAAAGATGGTCTAACATTGAATAAAGAGTGTGCTATTGATCCTTTCAGGCAATGGACTGTTAACACTCTTAAGTGGTTCTATCTCATCTGAAGATACCACTATTTAACAATATGCTCATTAAAGTACACAAGTTCTCTTTTGGGTAGCTTGACTACAAATGTTTGCCCTGGAGATTTACCAGCTGAGTAAATATCAGAATGATGCATTTGATGGTCACTCACTCCTGTCTTTCCTAAACGTTCAGAACCTGCAAGATCCACCATGTTGAGTTTTGAGGTCAAGTACTTGACTTCTGAAGCCTCCTTCCATCGGGTCTGCAAACCAAGAAAATTAAGGTATAATCAAGAGGTTTTGCTAAAAATTTAATTTGTGGAAATAGCCAATAACTGGAAGACAAGAGTTAAGTGTTTGAATAGATGAGGGATTTATTATTTGTTCATCAGCTTTCCTGATTTGCTCAGTTGCTAGTAACAATCAGTAGATATAGGTCCTCCACAGAATACCCGATTTACTTACACACCAAAGAGCACTTGGGAGACCAGCAGATAAATTTTCTTAGTGCCGTGGGGCTGTTGGAATCTTCTATCAAGTGGGAACATGGTTCATCGCAATATCTGAATGGTTGAGTTAAATGTCATCCTTTCCTTTTTACTTACATTTTTGGGCATTTCTGACAGGAATGGAACCTTGTATTAACTTGAAGAGGACATGTATCTCACAACCCAAGTGAATGTTGCTCAATATTTACTTCTGAGGCACTATAAACCAGTACCATATATAATATTCCCTATATGAACAAAATATTCAAGTTTTCTGTATATATGCCTTTTCAACGTTCTCAAAGGCAGATTGAGAAAACCTCTGATAAGACTAGATACATATCCATGTCACTTTGTTCCAAAATCTGCTCAACACATAGAGGGATAGGAATAGTTACAATTGAATTTATTTAATTCAATCAGCTCATCCTGTTTTTGAATAAAAGCAGAAAAAGATTGAAAATGTTATCTTTCTTCATCCTAAGGGTCATTTTGCTGAGATAAATGAAATAAATTCTGATGACTTTTTGTAAGATTTATGAACGCCTTCCCCTTACAATTTCCCTTTCAACAATTGATGACCACCTGGTTCGACTGCTGTTCTCAACCCAGAAGGATTGGTGAGACTCAAGGCACATGACATCCCAATAACAGCATTTTCTTTATTTATTGCTAGGGGAAATTAAGGAAGAGTAATAAATAAAGAAGTTACGTCTTTTTAAACTGCTGGTGAAGGTACCCTCAGTTTTAAAGGGCAGGGAGCTTTAGAGTTTAGAACAGCTGATTATGAAGGTGGTGATAGTGTTGGATGCTTTCCAATCTGGATGGAAAATGGAGGTGTTCCCAAGTATTTGTTTCCCCTGTATTCTTAACCATACAGGCTTGGAAGATGTTGTAGCTAAGGCGGGAAACTGCAGTGTATTTTGCACTTGGTAAATGATGTAGCCATGCAGTGCTAGATGACTGGTGAATGTCTGATGTGACAAATTCATTGTGAAGCACTGCTGGATCCCTAACCACTGGTTTGCTGTAGTTTTGTTGAACACTTCATCACACACGGTAGCATAGCAGTCAGCACAAAACACTTTCTTAAGGGTTCGATTCCCACTGCTATCTGTAAGGAGTATGTACATTCTCTCTGTGACCATGTGAGTTTCATCCAGGTACTCCTGTTTCCTCTCACAATCAAAAGGCATACCGTTAGGGTTAGCGAGTTTTGGGCATGCCACAAGCATTGCAACACTCAGAGGCTGCTCAGCACAATTCTTGCTGATTTGTTTTGATGCAAACCACGCATTTCATAGTACTGTATATTTAAAGAATGTGTTACAGATAAAGTTAATCTCTCAATGTTTATCCTGGGATGTTTTTATTGGAGGATTGAGTAAAGGCAATATCACTTAGTGTTAAGGGAATATGATTAGATCCTTTTTTGTTAGAGGCAGTCATTGCCTGACACATATGGCTTGGATATTTAATGTAGCTTTTCCATCTGTATGTATTATGTTGCAGGTATGGTCTGTTTTATATTTTGAGGAGCTGCAGGTTGAATTTAACTTCCTGTGATATCGGTGAACATCCCGTTTTTGATTCTGTGATAGAAGTAAGTTTATTGATGAAGACTGTTGGGTTTAGTTGCGAGACATTTACATGTTCTTCAGATTGGCTAATAATGCTTTCAATTGTTTATCTCGCTTGGGAATTTGTTTATTATTATTACTAATGTTAAATAGAAACCTGTTGGAATTCATTCTACTTCACATCACACCAGATTGTGCATTTATCCGGTTGTCTCATTTGAAGAATTTAAATAAATTTGTTTAGATGGCTTTTAGGTAATATGAATCAATGCATGTTGGGAAATTAACAAAGGCTGCAGGGCAAAGAGATAGCATTTCAGCTTACCTCAACATATATTGTAAAGATGCAGTGAGATCTGGAAGAGCTCTTATTCATTGAATGGGATGCAATAATTCTGTTGGTTTCACCCTGTGACATGAAAGAGTTGCAGACTCATTAAAAACCACAAGGGTCAGAGAGGAATTACAGGGTAACCAAGTCAATAATGCTGCTACAAATATAAGGATACGATATTTAGTAAATACAGTGGATTCTGGTTAATTGGGACGCATTGAGACCAGTACATTTTGGCCCAAATAAGCAGCTGCTCCAATTAGTCAAAGTTTCATGGAAATAGTTAAAAAGGTATAAAGAAGACATTACTGTTTAACTGAGTAAAAAAACTATGTATTTAAATGAAATATAGAACAAATTAGAACACTACCAATACTATTACAATACCATAAAACAGTGTATTAGTTCTGACAGTTATCGATGGAGGAATTTATTCAGCGTACACTGTACGTGAATAATACCTAGTGCAGAAAATGACTTTAATGCTTGCATCCTCTAAATCTTCAAAGGTTCAATTTAATGTCAGAGAAATGTATATAATATACATGCTGAAATGCTTTTTCTTCACAAACATCCATGAAAACAGAGATTGCCCCAAAGAATGAATGACAGATAAACGTAAGAACCCTAAAGTCCAGCCCAGCTCCCCCCTCCTACGCAGAAGTGGTAGCGAGCAACAATCCTCCCCCTCCCCTCACCGGCAAAAAAAAAGCAATCATCGGTGCCATCACCAAGCAGTCAAGCATGACCAAAGCAATAGCAAAGACACAGATTTGCAATTACCCCAAAGACTTTGCGTTACATCCAGCATTTGACAGACCGCAGATTCTCTCACTCCCTAATGAGGGAGAAAAAGGTGTCTCCATTTTCCTAGCGAGATGGGGAGGCATAACAAACAACTCGCTGGTTTACCATGTTAAAAAGTCTGTTACATTGCTGCTTTCAAGCTCTGTGCCCGAAGATCGCAAAGATCCTGGGTCTTCGGGTCCACAGCAGATATCCTGATTCCCCAGCAACACATGGGTCTCCTGTCATTACACTGATCCTCGATCTACCCATCTCCAGAGCCCCAAGATCTTAGGCTTCTGAATTCAAGCCGGACTCTCAGGCCAAACCCTTGGTGTGCCGAACAATAGCCAGTCCTAAAATCTCGAGAGTGGGTCCCATTCCCGCAAAGAACTGAAGTCATCTTTATTTTCATTATAACATTCAAGATGATCGTTGATACCTTCAAATTCTTCGTATTTCCTAACTTATTGAAGTAGAGAAATCTTTTCATTTTCTCCCTGGCTCTTTCTGCCATCTCCAAGCCTGAATGCTTGAAATTCAGAATTGTGTTAATGCTTATTTTTCGCCAACTACTGGTGACAAAAATCACTGCTTTTTGAACAAAAATATATGCGAGTGACACTATTTAGAAACTGTTCGCTCTAAACACAGTGTGGTGCCAACAAGTGCATGTGACTGATGCTAGTTTGAAACTGTTCAACAGTCTCCTGGCCAAATTAAGCAGTGTAGTGTCCCAAGTAACTTTAGGGAATCCTGGCTATTTTCTCAATTAGTTTTTGTTCTTTAAGAGATGTCCCAAATAAGTGGCTGCTCCAATTAACCAGTGGTCCCTAATTAAATGTAACCTACGGTATACTGAAATATTACATTTTAATTATTGCGCAGCAGTACATGCTCAATCTACAGGCAGTTGATCTTTGATAACTTTGCTTATGGAGTCAACATTTAGTGAATTGTTCTCAGAGTGTGCTGATTAAACTGCCATTTCAGTCGCACTATATTTTAGAAGTTTGATCAATTAATTATGTACCTTTACCCACTTCTGCAATTAGTTTCTTGACATATCAGATCTCAAAGCATATGTTTAATAATGGTTACTGAGATATTGAGAAATCCAGGTACGCCACTGACTGCTGGTCTTACTAGTGCATTTTGCATTAGACTTAAAGTGGTGACACAGCTGTACAGGATGGCAAAGAAGGGTTTTGGTACACTGGTCTTCATCAGTCAAGGTGCTGAGTATAGAAGTTGGGATGTTAGGCTGTAATTGTGCAACATATTGTTGAGACTGCATCTGGAATATTGGCCAACAAAATGAGCCTATTCCCGTCCACCACCCCTCTCCTCTGTCTGGCAGAACTGGTCCTCATCTCAATAATTTCTCCTTCAGCTCCTCCCACTTCCTTCAAACCAAAGGTGTAGCCATGGGTACTTGCAAGGGTTCCAACTATGCCTGCCTTTTCATTGCCTATATGGAACAGTCCATGTTCCAAGCCTACATTAGCATCACTCCCCAACTCTTCCTAAGCTACATCAACGATTGTATTGGTGCTGCTTCCTGCACCCATGCTGAGCTTATTGATTTCATCAACTTTTCCTCCAATTTCCACCCTGCGCTCAAATTTAGATGCACCTCTCTCTACCATTTCTTGATCTCTGTGTCTCCATCTCTGGAGACAGTCTATCTACTGATATCTTTTATAAACCCACTGACTCTCACAGCTATCTGGACTATACCTCTCCCAGCCTGTCACTTGTAAAAATGCCATCCCTTTCTCTCAGTTCCTCAGTCTCCACCACATCTGTTCTCAGGATGAGGCTTTTCATTCCAGAACAATTGTCAAGTCAAGTCAAGTCACTTCTTATTGCCATTTCGACCATAACTATGGTACAGTACACAGTAAAAACGAGACAATGTTTTTCAGGACCATGGTGCTACATGAACAATACAAAAACTACACTGAACTACATAAACAAACACAAAAACTACACTAGACTACAGACCTACCCAGGACTGCATAAAGTACACAGAACAGTGCAGAAATTACAGTAAATAATAAACAAGACAATAGGCACAGCAGAGGTCAGTAGGTTGGTAGTCCAATTGCTTGGGGGAAAATCTGTTACATAAATAAACAGCTGAATGGCGGCATCCGGGATTCCGTCCGTTTCTGTACTCCCACTGAGTATTTTGTTGCCACAGATGTAATCCAATTTAATGTCCTTTGGAGAGCAGAATGGATGGGAGAGCCGACCGGCTAGGGCTTGCTTTTTTCCTGGCACGGACTCCTGCCCGTTTGCCTCACTTCCGCTTCCTCACTTCCTAAGTGTGGCCTCATCCTGGCAGTAGAGGAGGCAATGGACTGACATGTCAGAATCTGAATGGGAAGTAAAATTGAAATGGGTGGCCACTGGGAGATCCCACTATTTCTGGTGGATAGAGTGAAGGTGAAGCAGTCTGCCAGGGAGGAGGTAGGGACAGGTGTGGTACTTGTTCTGCTTGCAAAGATATGTACCAAGAGGGAGATCATTAGGGAGGGACGAGTGGAGAAGGGAGTCACGTGGGGAGCGATCCTGCAGAAAATGAGGAGGGAGTAAAGAGTGCTTGGTATGTGCTTGGTATGAAGGGGAACTGAGATGTTCCCCTTCAAAGAAAGGGGCTTCCCTTCCTCCACCTTCAATGCTGCCCTCAGCTGCATCTCTTCAATTTTGCAAATATCTGCCCTCACCCCATCCTCCTGCCACCATACGAGCGATAGGGTTCCTCTTGTCCTCACCTACCACCCCACTAGACTATGTCCAGCACATAATTCCCCATAACTTCCACCATCTCCAACAGTATCTCAGTACCAAGCACATCTTTACTCCCTCCTCATTTTCTGCAGGATCACTCCCTACGTGACTCCCTTGTCCACTCGTCCCTTCCTACTGATCTCCCTCTTGGTACATATCATTGCAAGCAGGACAAGTACCACACCTGTCCCTGCCTTCTCCCTGGCAGACTGCTTCACCTTCACTCTATCCACCAGGAATAGTGGGATCTCCTGGTGGCCATCCACTTCAATTCTACTTCCCATTCAGATTCTGACATGTCAGTCCATTGCCTCCTCTACTGCCAGGATGAGGCCACACTCAGGATGGAGGAGTAACACCTTGTACTCCCTCTGGGTGGCCCCCAACCCGATGGCACGAACATTGATTGCTCAAATTTATGGTAATGCCCCCCACCCCACCTCCTTCACCATTCCTCATTTGTGTTTCCTTACCTCCTTATTTGCCCTTCCCCTCTCTCATTTGCTCCTCCCACTTCCCTTTCTTCCATGGCCTTCTGTTCTTACCAGAATCCCTCGTCTCCAGCCCTTTATCTCTTTCAGCAAACAACTTCCCAGCTCTTTATTTCACCCCTCCCCCTAACCTGGTCTCACCTGTAAACTGCCACCTTGTACTTCTTCCTCCCCATGCCCCAGGTCTTTCTGTGACCTCCCCTTCCTTTCTAGTCCTGAAAACGGGTTTTGACCCAAAACCTCAACTGTTCACTGTTTTCCATAGATGCTGCCTGACCTGCTGAGTTCCTTCAGCATTTTGTGTATGTTACTTTGGATTTCCAGCATCTGGAGATATTCTTGTGTCTGGAATATTGTGTATAGTTTTAGTCATGGTGAGTAGAAGAATAAGTGCTGATCTTATAGATGTGTATAAAATCATGACAGGCATAAACAAAGTGAATGCACACTGTCTTTTTCCCCATGCCCGTGGATTCGCTTAGGGGTGGTGGGGGGTGGAGATATAGTAGGAATGTGAGGAGCAACCTTTTCACCAAGGGGGTTGGGTGGGGGGGGGGGGTGAAATTGGTACATACATGGAATGAGCTGCCAGAGAAAATAGTTGAGGCAGATACATTAACAAAACTTTAAAAATATTTGGATAAGTACATGGATAGGGAACGATTAAAGGAATAGAGTCAAATGCAGCCAAATAGTTCAAGCTTTAAACATTTTTGTTAGGCATTGATCTGTAAGGCTGAAGGGCCTGTTCCTGTGCTATATGACTCTGACTCTGTGTGCAACATCATTACTGACACTGTTGTATTCCATTCGTGAATTCATTTGGACAGAATAGTAGTAATAATATGTACTATTAGTTTCTTCTCCTAGGCTCTCACAAAAGATCCCAATCACAATGCTTAAACCCACTTAATCCAACAGAATTGTGGTAGATTAGTAACAACGCATGATCAAACTGAGTCGTCACAGAGCTCATTTAGAGCTTATGAAGTTACACCTGCATTAAGTACACAGAAGCATAAGTGTATGGATCAAGATGGTAAAGTGCCCCCTGTGGACTGAACCATACAGAGATCAATTTATACAAAGAAGGATGCACTAAACAGAATTCTTATTTGGTGCACTAAACACAATTTGCCAGCAGCACTAGCAACAAAGCGAGGACACCTACAAGAAAAGGAAATAAGGACTTTCTCACGTACTGTGGTTCTCTTCCTTTTGAAAGCAACAGAACATGACCTGCATATTTATAGTTGCCTGTTATGCCGAGCTCACAGATGCTATATCATTCATGAGCTGTGCGCTGGGAAGTGGGTCAACTCATCTTACATGCAGTTTCCATTGTGATCAAAGAAATTTCAGAGAAGGGGAAGCAAAATGAAAATAGGATGGATGTGGGATGGGCAGGGATGGGGGAGTGTTGAGGTGTTCTAGTCTCCTCATAGAGGCCCCTAGTGCTATGAAGCAGCATATTTGGGCTCTATGCCACAAGTGTGTCAATGCCACAAGCAACCGGATCATTGAAACTACAGAGCATAATATTTCCACATATACAGAGTTGCTGCAGTCTGAAAACTGTGGTGAGAAGATCAGTAAATAAAAATAAATGTGGGCAAATCAGTGCTTAGAAAAGTAATTTCTCAGAGGAAACTTCACCTATGGTTGCAAATTTGCTATGTGGCTTGATCTTCCTTTTAGTTAGGTCATAGATCATGAATTTTCTGGTAGAAAGGAAGTAGTAAGTCTTTCACTTATTGGTGATGTGATTGTAAGTATGAATGATGATGCAGAAATAATTCTCACACTGGGCTGAATTCCTTCTGGAATTGACAGATCAAGTTTCCTAACAGGAGCTTTCGTAGGAAATGGACATAAACGTATCAAATCTTAAATACAGTAATATTTTTGAGCATAATTTACTAATTAAAAATCATTCTGAGCAATTTCTAGGGAGGATTCACACTTTCTTATGTAAGTATGTGTAGCAGTGGATTATTAACCTTGAATGAAGTGCTTAGAAGACGTGCAATGTGATGCATAAGACAAGGTGGATGTGATTTATTCAAGGGCTCATCACTGGTTTGTTCCAGAAGTTTATTCATGTTATATTGCAGACCAGCTATCAGTTTGCCACAATAAATCTTTTAAAGCAGTGACAGCCTTAAATCAAAAATTACTGTTTACAACCAATATTACTTACCTTATTTTGAAAGTCAAAGTTGAAAGTTCAAAAGTAACTTTATTATCAAAGTACATATATGCCACCATATACTACGCTGAGATTCATTTTTTGCTGGTATTCTCAGGAGATACTAAGAAACACAGGAGAACCAATGAAAAACTACATACAAAGACAGACAAACAACTAGTGTGCATAAGTAGACAAACTAAACAAATACAGAAAAAAACAAATAATAATAATAAATATATAATATAGAAAACAAGAGTTGCAGAGTCCTTGAAAGAGAGTCCATAGGGTGATTGAAGTTATTTATGCTGGTTCATCAAGAGCCAAATGATTGATTGGAAATAACCGTTCCTGAACCTGATGGTGTAGAACCGAAGGCTTCTGTACCTACTCCCTGATGCCAGCTGTGAGAAGAGAGCATGGCCTTGATGGTGGGTGTCCTTGAGGATGGATGCTGCTTCCTTGTGGCAGCACTCCTTATGGTGATGTTCAACAGTGGGGAAGGCTTTTCCTGTGATAGACTGGGCTGTTATCACTACTTTTTGTTAGGTTTTCGGTTCATGGGCATTGGTGTTACCATCCCTGGCCATGGTGCAACCAGTCAGGATACTCTCCACTGTGTATATATAAAGTTTATAAAGTTCAAAGCTAGGATGCCATTTTCTGATTTTCCTTTGATGATAAGAACCCTTTGTCGCCAAATGAACATGCATAGAAATCACAGGCAGCAGACTTTTGTGTAATAAATATGCAAGACAAATTGGTTACCTAGATGTCCATGTAGAACACCATCCCTGCCCCCATAAATTAAGTGGCTCCTAGTTGAAATACTTCATCCTCCCACATGGTGGCAGTGGGTTGCTTTGGTACAGAATTTCTTTGAGCGCATCAAACTTCTGGATAGGAATGGAAGCACAAGGCCAATATTCCAATTCTTTCTTTTTATTCTTGATATTCTAATTTTGAATCTATCCACAGTTGAGTTACACTGACAGTGGGTGTAGAAGTACTGTGGTAACCAGCCACGGTGGCCCTCCACTGGTCTAGAGCGACCATGGATGTTGAGTAACAGATGAGACCTCTGTTGCAAGTGATCTCAGCTCTGCTGGAGATGCAGTGTTCCTTTCTAAGGGCCCGTTACCCTTCTGCCACTTTCAGGATTTTTTCCTCACCTGGTGTAATTTCAGGATGCTTCTCCACTGGGTGCAGTCAGCTACAAATTCCTCTTCAGACTCAGTGTTGATGTCCAGCACCTTCATGTCTCATTTGCAAACAACTTTGTAGCGCAGTTGTTGGCAGTCAGTAGTTCTCTTGTCTGAAGCCAGCTCACCATAAAGGATGTCTTTTGGGATGTAGCTGACTTGCATGGGGCGGATGTGGCCCAGCCAGCATCTAGGTTGCCTATGTTGCCTGAACAGGGTGTATATGCTTGGGATACTGGCGAGAGAGAGAGAACCTCAACACTGGGTACTCTGTCTCGCCAGGAGATGCTAAGATGCAATGAAGGCACCTTAAATGGTAGATGTTGAGCCTTCTCTCCTGCTTAGCATATGTTGTCCAGGTCTCACTGCCATACAGCAGTGTGCTGGTGACCCAAATGTTGTATACTGCTATCTTTGTTTTTATTTAGAGTTTAGACTTCTCCCAGTCATGGTGAGGTGGTAAGAGTTGCTGCAGCTTTCCTGATGAGCTTGTCAATTTTTGTGTCCAAGGAGAGGTTGCCACTGATGATGTACCCTAGGTATGTGAACTGATAACCAACATTCAATTTGTAGTTGTCAATGGTAATGACTGGTGGTGCCACCACATCTCTCAGGCCTGAGAGAAGTGACCTATCAAGCTCTGGAGGTGCTGCGGACTGTGGGTTACGACTGTTGCATCATTAGCAAATAGCATGTCTCTGATCATAGCCTCTTGCACTTCCGTTTTGGCTCTTTGGTGAGGTTACAATGCCTGCCATCTAATGTAGTGTGGAGGTAGAACTCCTCTATTGCAGTGCCAAATGCATGCTTTAGAAGAAGGACAAAGAAGATCCTGACGAGTACTGGGGTGAGAACATAGCCTTGCTTAACGTCACTGTTTATGTCAAAGGGCTCCGAAGAGCTACCTTTGTACTACACAGTCTCCTTCATGTTGTTGTGGAAGGATTCGATCATGCTTTGCAGTTTTGGCAGGCAAATTTTCTCTCTCTGCCAACTCCAGGAGAAGTGCAGGGAACAAAAGAAGCCCTTCTATGTTGCGCTTATTGATCTCATCAAAGCATTTGACTCAGTCAGCAAAGAAGGCAAGTGCAGAACATTGTCATTGGTCAGCAGACATAGGCTCTTTAGGAACCTCTCCAAGGCAGGCTGCTCACCAAAACTGCAGGGTAAACAGCATTCCTGGTCTTACTGGCCAAATCATCAAGAATAGGTAGAAGAGGTAAAAGGCTGAAGAAGGAGGAATCTAATAAGAGAGGATAGTGGATCATGGACCTTCTCTCTTTTTCCATTCCCCATTCTGGTTACCCTTTCAACCCTTCTCTTCTCCTCAAATGCCCATCACTTCCCTCTGGTCCCTCTCGTCCTTCTTCATGGTCCACTATCTTCTCCAGCTAGATTCCTTCTTTTTCAGCCTCTTCCACCTATCACCTCCCAGCTTTTTACTTCATCTCCTCATCCACCCATCCACCTTCCCCCTCATCTGGTCTCACTTATCACCTGCTAACCTATGCTCCTTTCCCTCCTCCTTAATCTGGCTTCTGCCCCTTTCCTTTCCAGTTCTGATGAAGGGTCTTGGCCTGAAATGTCAACTACTTATTCCCCTCCATAGATGCTGCCTCACCTGCTGAGTTCCTCCAACATTTTGTGTGAGTTGCTTAAGATTTCCAGCATCTGGAGAATCTCTTGTGTTTATGAGTGGATCCAAAATTGGCTTGGTGGCAGAAGGACGTTTTTTCTGATTGGAAGTTCTCTGACAGGAATTGGTGGTGGGATATTGCTGTTTGTAATATACAATACGTATGCTACTTGGATGTGAAGAGAGTAAGTATGATCTGTAAGTTTGCGGATGACATGAAAATTACCAGGTTTTTGGAAAGTGAGTAAAATTACCTCAGGGTACAGCATGACATAGATCAGTTGAAAAGTTGGGCAGAGTGTTGTCAGATAAAATTTAATCATAACAAGTGCATTTTAGGAAGACAAATAGAGGTAGAACATATGCAGTCAATGTCACTGAGGAATGTTGATGGACAGTAGGACCTTGGGATATAAGTCCATAGTTCATGAAAGTGGCAACACAGTTAGGTAGGATGACAAAGAA
Source organism: Hemitrygon akajei (assembly GCF_048418815.1). Classification (NCBI taxonomy): domain Eukaryota; kingdom Metazoa; phylum Chordata; class Chondrichthyes; order Myliobatiformes; family Dasyatidae; genus Hemitrygon; species Hemitrygon akajei. The sequence continues at coordinate 107,684,788 of NC_133124.1, read as the reverse complement.
GGCAAGTAGTATGCTTCATAGATTGAGATGCAGAATATAAGAGTTGGAATGTTATGTTGCAGCTTCACAGAACTCTGGTTGGGCATAACTTTGAATATTTTGTATAGTTCTGGTCTATATAGTTCTATTAAAAAGATTATGAGATGCCTATATAGAGTGTAGCTAAAATCTGTTTCTTGTGGTAGGGATATAATAGACAAGAGGGTATAGTTTTAAGATTAGAAGTAGGATTTTTAAAGGGAATATGAGTAGTAGGTTGTTTGACAAAAAATGTGGTTGATAACAGGAATATATCATCTGCAAGAGGAGATGGTAAAATCAGGTTTAATTACTACATTTGAGAGGTGTTGAAGACCAAAGGGACTATTACTGTAATGTACAACTTTATGACTCAACATATATATGTCCAGGGGGAGGGCATGGGCATGGTACACAGAAAAGCCTGTCTTTGTGCTACACAAATTTATAATTATGATCAATAAAGGGTTGTGGGTGAGGAGGAAAGAAAGGCAAAACTTCAATCAGAGAGTTCTGTTATTGGGGTCATTTGGCCCATCGTGTCTTCTCTGCCATTTCATCATGGCTAATCCATTTCCCTCTCAGCTGAAGTTTCCTGCCTTTTCCCCATAACCTTTCATGCCCTGACTAATCAAGAATCTATCAACCTCTGCCTTAAATATACCAAATGACTTGGCCTCCACAGCTGCCTTTGGCAACAAATTTCACAGACTCACCGATCTCTGGCTATAGAAATTTTTCCTCATCTCCGTTCTAAATGGACATCCTTTTATAATGACGCTGTGCCCTCTGATTGTAGACACCCCCCCCCCCCCCCCAGCACGATATGAAACATCCTCTCCATTTCCACTCTGTCGAGACCTTTCAACATCCAATAGGTTTCAATGAGCTCCCCCCTCATTCTTCGGAATTCCAATGAGTGCAGGCCCAGAGCATGAATCGGTCCTCATATAGTACCCTTTCATTCCAAGAATTATTCTTGTGAACTTCCTCTGACCCCTCTTCAATGTCAGCAGATCCTTTTTTAGATAAGGGACCCAAAACTGCTCACAATACTCCAAGTGAGGCCTTACCAGTTTTTGACATTATAGCCTTGCTTTTATATTCTAGTCCTCCGAAAATGAACTTTAACATTACATTTGCCTTCCTTACTACTGATTCAACCTCCAAATTAATAGTTAGGGAATCCTGCACAAGGACTATCAAGTCCCCTCACACTTTGAATTATTGAATTTTCTCTTCATTTAGAAATAGTCTACACTTTTATTTCATCTACCGAAGTGCATGACCAGACACTTCCCAACATTGTATTCCATCTACTAATTCTTTGCTCATTTTCCTAATCTGTTTACGTCCCTCTGCAGCCTCCCTACTTCCTCAATGCTACCTGCCACTCTAACAATCTTCGTATCCTCCACAAATTTGGCCACAAAACCATCAATGTTGTCATCCAAATCATCGATGTATATCATAAAACGAAGCGGTTCCAACACAGACTCTTGTGGAACACCACCAGTCACTGGCAGCCAACTAGAAAAGGCTCCCTTTATTTCCACACTTTGCCTGCAATGCTCTATTCATGCTAGTATCTTTCTTGTGATACTATGGACTCTTAACTTGTTAAGCAGCCTTATGTGCAGCATCTTATCAAAGGCCTTCTAAAAATCCAAGTACACATCATTCGCTGATTCTCCATTCTTGATCCTGCTTGTTATTTCGGCAAAGAATTCCAACAGATTTATCAGGCAAGATTTTCCCTTAAGGAAACCATGCTGACTTCAGCCTTTTTTATAATGTGCCTCCAAGTATCCCAAAGCCAGATCCCTAACAATTGACTCTGGCATCTTCCTGCCACTGAGGTTGGACTTATGGGTCTATAATTTCCTTTCTTCTGCCTCTCTCCCTTCTTGAAGAGTGGAGTGACAATTACAATTTTGCAGTCTTCCAGAACTATGTCAGAATCAATTGATTCTTGAAAGATCAAGATTAATGCCTCCACAGTCTCTTCAGCCACCTCTTTCAGAACCCTGGAGCGTAGACCATCTAGTCAGATGACTTATCTACCTTCAGACCTTTCAGTTTCCCAAGTAACTACTCCCCAGAAATGGCAATTTCACTCACTTCTGCCCCCTAACACTTGAACTTCCGGCATACTCCTAGTGTCTTTCACAGCGAAGTCTGATGCAAAATACTTATTCAACACATCCACAATTTCCTTGTCTTCCCACCTCACTCCCTCCCCCCCAAACCATTATTACCTCTCTGGCATTATTTTCCAGTGGTCTGAAATCTACTTTGGCCTCTTTTTTACTCTTTATGTAGCCGAAGAAACCCTTGGTGTCCTCTTTAATATTATTGACTACCTTACCTTTGTATTCCATCTTTTCCTTCTTTATGACTTTTTAGTTGCCTTGTGCTGGTTTTTAGAAGTTTCTCAATCCTCTAACTTCCCACGAATTCTTAGTTTATTATATGCTCTCTCTTTAGCTTTTATGTTGGCTTTGACTTCCTTCATCAGCCACGGTTGCATCATCCTGCCTTTAGACTTCTTCTTTGGCATTTATCTATACTGTGCCTTCCAAATTGCTTCCGGGAATTCCAGTCATTGCTGTTATGCTGTCATCCCTTCTAGTGTTCCCTTCCAATCAACTTTGGCCAGCTCTTCTTACGTGCCTCTGTAAATCCCTTTACTCCACTATAATGCTGATACATCTGACTTTAGCTTCTCCCTCTCAAATTGCAGGGTGAATTCTATCATATAATGATCACTGGCCCCTAAAGGTTCCTTTACCATAAACTCTTGAATCAATTTTGGTTCACTGCACTATGCCCAATCCAGAATAATTTATCGTTAGTGGGCTCAACTACAAGCTGCTCTAAAAAGCCATCTTGTACACATTCTACAAATTCCCCCTCTTGGGATCCAACAACAACCTAATTTTTTAATCTACCTGCATATTGAAACCCCCCATGATTATCGTAACATTGCCCTTTTGACATGCCTTTTCTATCTCCTGTTGTAATTTGTAGCCCACATCCTTGCTACTGTCTGGAGGCCTGTGTACAACTCCATCAGGGTCTTTTTACCCTTGCTGTTTTTTGGCTCTACTCACAAGGATTCTACAGGTTCTGTATCTATATCACCTCTTTTTAAGGATTTGATTTCATTTTTTACCAATAGAGCCACCCACGCTCTCTGCTTACCTGCCTGTCCTTTTGATACAATCTGTATCCTTGGATGTTTAGTTCCCAGCTATAATCTTCTTTCAGCCACGACTCAGTGCTTTGCGCAACATCATATCTGCCAATCTCTAACTGTGCTATAAGTTCATCTACCTTATTCTGTATACTGCGTGCATTCACATATAAAACCTTCAGTCCTGTATTCATCACCTTTTCAGTTTTGTCCCCCTTTTACACTGCAACTCATCCCACTGACTGAAATTTTGCCTTATCATCAGCCTGTCCTTGCTAGCAGCCTCTGTTTGTAAACCAACTGCCTCATCTCAGCCCTATCACGTCAGTTTCTATTCCCCTGCTAAATTAGTTTAACCCCTCCCAAAAAACTCTAGCTAACCTGTCCACAAAGCTATTGGATCCCATCTAGTTCAAGTGTAACCTGTCCCTTTTGTACTGGTCTTACCTTCCCCAGAAGAGATCTCAATGATCCAGATATCTGAACCCCTGACCTCTGCATCAGTTCCTCAGCCACACATTCAAATGCTCCTATTCTTGCCCTCTCTGGCGCGTGGCACAGGCAGCAATCTAGAGATTACTCTGATGGTGTCCAGCTTTCCTAAAATCTCTCTTCAGGACCCTCCTTGCCTTTCTTGCCTGTGTCATTGGTGCCATTATGCATCAAGACTTCTGGTTACTTACCCTCCCCTGTCAGAATGCCATGGACTTGATCTGAGACATCCTGACTCCAGCACTGGGAGGTAACATACCATATGGGTGTCTCTATGATGTCCACAGAAACTCATCTTTATTCTTGTCATTAAGGTATCTCCTATCATTACTGCAGAATTCTTCAACTCCTTTTCTTCTGAGCCACAGCATCATAGACACGGTCCTTGTGGCTCCCCACTGGTAGGTCGATCCCTCAACAGTATCCAAAATGGTATACTTATTATTGAGGGGAATGGCCACGGGGAACTCTGTACTGGCTGCCCAATTCCCTTCCTTCTACCCAGTTACCTGCCTTCTGCAACCTAGGGGTGACTACCTCCCTATAGCTCCAATCTACCATTTCCTCAGTCTCCCATATGAGTCAAATGTCATCGAGCTGCAACTTTAGTACCTTAACACGTTCTCTGAGGAGCAGCAACTCAGTGCACCATAAATGTGATTCTAGTCAGTGTTATTGATTTTAGGGTACTAATTCAAGTTCAGCTTCAAGTTCTGTTTATTGTCTTGATAACCGCTAAACAAAATACAGACCAAGGTGGATAGTACAGTACATATAACTCACACATATAACGCATAATGTTAGATTACCACTAGTAAATTAACAAATAATAGGGTGCATGTATAACATAGTTAAAATGTCAACAGTATTGGCTCTTCATGCATGATGAAACCTTGGTGGAGGCAGGGAGTTTCATAGACTTATGGTCTGAGGGAAGAAGCTGTTTCCTATCCTAACAGTTCTTGTCCTGATGCTATAGTATCTCCTCCCTGATGGTTAGGGGTTAGGGGGTTCAAAGAGATTGTTGGATAGTTGGGAGTGATCATTGACAATGCTAAGGGTCCTGTGTATGCAGCGCTCAGATAAATATCTCTTTTGGGTGGAAGAGAACTGATCATCCTTTCAGCCTTGCAGTTCCTGTACCAATTCCTGTGATGCAGCTCAACAAACACTCTCAATGATGCTTCTGTAAAAATCGGTTAGAATGGGAGGAGGAGGAGCCTCACTTGCCTCAATCTCCTCAGGAACTGGAGATGTTGTTGTGCTTTCTTGATCAAAGAGGTGGTGTTGAGGGTCCAAGTGAGATTGTTCGTGAAGTGTTTCCAAGAAACCTGGTGCTCCTAATGCTCTCCATGAGGGAACCATTTATATGCATTAATAAGTGGTTAGTCTGTACCTCCACAATCCTCTCTGTGGTCTTATCCAATTGAGAATCAGGTTGCTGTGCTCATACCATTCGACTAGCTGATCTACCTCCTCTATGTAGGCCATCTCGTCATCATTGTTGATGAAGCCAATGACCATTGTGTCATCAGTTGCCTTGATGATTTGAATAGGATTTAGCAGTTCAATCATGCGTCAGCAGCGTGAAGAGCAGTGGGCTAAACACGCAGCCTTAAGGAACTCAAGTGCTCAGCGTGATGGAGCTGGAGATGTTTCTGCCAACATGGACTGTAGCCTTTCTGTCAAGAAATCTAGGATTCAGTTACAGAGAGAGGTGTTGACATCCAGTGAAAACAGTTTACCCACCAGCTTCTGAGGGATAATTGTATTAAACGCTGAGCTGAAGTTGATAGACTGCATCCTGGCACCATTTCCAGATGGTACAGAACGGAGTGGAGGCTATGGCATCTTCAGTTGACCAATTTGAGCAATAAACAAACTGGAAAGGGTCCAATGTAGCAGGAAGATAGGATTTAATGCGATCCATAACCAGCTACTCAAAGCACTTCATTATTGTTAAAGTCAGTACTACTGGACATTAGTCATTGAGGCAGGTTACTGTCATCCTCTTGGGCATCAGAATATTGGTGGCCACCTTGAAGTCTGAGGAGACAGTGGACTGTTCCAGATAGATGTTGAAGATGCATGTTATAACGTCTGTTAACTGTTGCAAACAGCGTAGCCTAGAAACTCAAACCTTGGGTTGAACTGAAAAGCCACATTGCAATGTCTGACCATGGTGCCGCACTGAAGGTTCACATGAAACCTGCTACTGCGAATCCCTCAGCACCCAACAAGGTATGTTATCAGACTCCACAGCTTTATAAAAAAGAACCAAAAGAAATTCTTCCAGTGCCCTGGCCATACTCATATCCCAACTAGTTACACCAGGAAGAGATTAATTAGACATTTACCTCATTACTGTTTGTTGCATCTTGTCTACATAACCCCAGTGAATGCATTTCAAAAAAGATTTAATGTATTTGAAGCAATTCAAAATATGTTTGAAAGCTGATGAATACATGTTCTTGCTTTCTGATTGGTGTAGTTTAAAAGAATCAATTAATTGGGAACAGGATAGACAGTAACAAGACTTAAGTGCTATTCAAAGTATTGCCAAAGAGAGAATGGTTTCCAAAAGCAGTTGAAAAACAAACAAATTACTTAGGAGGCATGTCATTTTCCAGTTTTTAAAAGTTTTTAAATATCCAAGACCATTTCATTCAAAATTTGTTGGTGTGGTATTTATATGACAAGACTAGTTTAAGACTAACAGAAAGTGGGAGTTTTGAAGACATAAATGTATGAAAAATAGATCTTGTAAGTGACCATGAAGCTACTGAATTGTTATAACAAACTTTTGTGGGAAGGAAATCTGTCAAACTTTCTCAGTCTAGAATATGCATGATTCTAGTTCCACATAGGATTGGTTAATCCTTAACAGCCCTTTGAATAGCTGCAAGTTACTCAGATGTATCAAAATGCAACACTACAGCAATTAAAGGAAGTCTACCACACTACAGCCTCTCAAGGGAAATTAAAGTTGAGTAATATACATTAACAATATGCTGGAAGACAAGTTGGCAAGCCAAGCAGTGTCTGACAATTTACAATTAACATTTCAGGTCAAACCCTATCAAATAAGCAATAAAACCTACATAATTTTTTAAAGATTTCAATCTAGATCAATCCGTTCCTGAAAACCACCCAGCATTATGTCCTTGATTACATTCCCTTGCTTCATCACCTCCCCTTACTTTTATTACCTCAAACAGATAGTTCAGGGCATCTTCCTCATTGGTGACCAAATGGATGGAAAGTCCTTTGATACGCACACCATGGTCGTCCTCCACTATTGACATGTGTGTATTAGATGTTGGGCTGTCAGGCGTGGTGGACAGCAGGTCAAAGAGAGTTTCATTGTAAATCTCCAAGTAAGAAACATATAATGTGAGGGCAAGGTCTGCTTGTTCTTCCACCTCTTTAAAAATCTGTAGGCAAAAGCAAAACAACATTTTTCTTTGTGTTCTTTTTCAAGATTTCCCCTTTTCCTCTGTAGCATTCTAGGTGGTGGAGAGAATAACTGAAACAGGTGCTGTAATGCTAGTTACCAATGTTTGTATAAAATAGCTTGTGTTCCAAAATGGATACCGTATATGTTTTATGTATGACATTTCTTCAATTCCAATCTCATCAGAGGTGGACTGAGGGAAGACAAGCTCAGGTAGTGTGGGTAGAAGTTCATCTGTATACAATCACACTTATTTTACTCAAAAATTGATAGAAACATAGAAACATAGAAAACAGGTGCAGGAGTAGGCCATTCGGCCCTTCGAGCCTGCACCGCCATTCAGTATGAACCCTGTAGCTGCTTTCTCTCCATACCCCCGATCCCTTTAGCCACAAGGGCCATATCTAACTTCCTCTTAAATATAGCCAATGAATCGGCCTCAACTGTTTCCTGTGGCAGAGAATTCCACAGATTCACCACTGTCTGTGTGAAGAAGTTTTTCCTCATCTCGGTCCTAAAAGACTTCCCCTTTATCCATAAACTGTGACCCCTCGTTCTGGACTTCCCCAACATCTGAAACAATCTTCCTGCATCTAGCCTGTCCAATCCCTTTAGAATTTTATACGTTTCAATAAGATCCCCCCTCAATCTTCTAAATTTCAGTGAGTATAAGCCTAGTCGATACAGTCTTTCTTCATATGAAAGTCCTGCCATCCCAGGAATCAATCTGGTGAACCTTCTCTGTACTCCCTCTATGGCAAGAATGTCTTTCCTCAGATTAGGGGACCAAAACTGCACACAATATTCCAGGTGCGGTCTCACCAAGGCTTTGTACAACTGCAGTAGAACCTCCCTGCTCCTGTACTCAAATCCTTTTGCTATGAATAGATATGATAAAGAGGAATAAAAGAGAAAGTGCACTTACAGAGCACATCAAGGCCTTAGTACATCCCAAAAATTTTTATAACTATTTGATATGTATTTGGTCACAATGGGAACACATCAAAACGTCTTGTAAAGAGAACTGACATACAGTACCTTGTAAAGTAATTCAGTCCCTTTTGTTTACATAACCATTATAACCAGGGATTTTGAACAAAATAACTGAGAATTTTTATCTGCAAATCACTTGCTTCTTTCTTTACAGTAGAGCCCAAAAAACCCAATGAAAATTGTAAAGCATGAAAAACAAAATATTTAAACTGAAATATCAGCAGTTCAAGAGTATTCATTTACCCCCCCCCCCCACCCCAACTCTTGCTCAGTACTTAGTTGAGCTATTTCTTGCAGCTATTTCAGCCAGTAGTCTTTTTGGATAAGTCTCTATTAGCTTTGCACAACGACGGAGCAAGATTTGCCCGTTCCTTTTTGCAAAATTGCTCAAGCTGTGCCAGGTTAGTTGGGGAGCAGCAGTAGGCAGCAATCTTGTGGTCTTTCCAGAGATGTTCGATCAGGTTAAGGTCATGTTTTTGACTGGGTCACTCAAAGACATCAATTTTCTTCATTTGAAGCCACTCTATGGTTGCTCTGGCATTGTTGTCCTGCTGAAAGACAAATTTACTCCCCAGTTTAATCTTTCTGGCAAAAGCTGCAGGTTTTTATCCAGGATCTCTCTGTATTTAGTATTCATCTTCCCATCATTCCTGACCAGATTTCCAGTCCCTACTGTTGAAGAGTATAAGATTAACGCCACACGTATCACTCAGTGTTCAGGGCAAAAAGTTCCACTTTAGTCTCATCCGACCAGAAGACCTCCTCCTACATCTTTACAGTATCTTCCAAGTGACACTTTGTAAAGTATTTACAGGCAAGGATATGCATTTTTTTTTAGCCAGGTCTTGCCACTCTTCCAAAAATATTCTTTTTGTGCAAGGCCTAAGAGAGTGTGCAGTTATGAACTTCATTTCCAGTTGCAGCCACTGTTTCTGCAGCTCACTTAGAGTGACTGTTGGCATTACAGCAGCCTCTCTTGCAAGCGCTATTCTTCTGCAGGGACTAAGCTCAGAGGGGCAGCCTGACCGAAGCAGTGTGGCTGTGGTTTCATATATTTTCCACTTTTTCACAATGGACTGCACTGAGCTCCAAGATATGTTCAGTGCCTTTGAGAAGGTCTGTACCTTTCCCCAGATTTTTGCTTCTCTACTAGCACCTCTCTGAATTGTCTTAAGTGCTGTTTTATTTTCATTTTGGCTTGGTCTGTTGAATCTCTACTATACTGTTGGACCTTACAGAGAAGGAGGGTACTTATTCTTATGAATTCATTGAAAACAGGTGGTCCTCCAAGTTTTCTATATCAAAAATAGAGTGAGTTGGTAAGGTAGTAGTATTTTGCATCTGAGGAAAGTTAGCATAGCATTTACAAAGAGGATGAATACTTTTTCAGCTTCACAATTTTATTTTTGGTTGCATCTCCTTTCCTTATATCAAAGCTCTTTCTTCCCTTCAAATGGATATTATCTCATACCACTTTTTTGACAAATAGGGAATTCCGCTGTTGTCCTGTTTTATCTTTAACCAGTTACACGAAAAGATTACTTGGTCATTTAACTCGATTGTCCTTCAGAGGATCTTGCTGCTTGGTCTACAATCCAATAGTAAATACACTTCAAAAATATTTCTTTGACTATTCCAACCATATGTAGAAGAATATATTATAGAAAATTTCCTACTAACTGGGATTTCCTTTCATTTCTATCCTAATTTCTATCATGATATTGCAAGCTTTATTTTATCCTAACAACAAATCCCCTATGGCAGCGACATTAAATTTAACTCTGTGGTCACAAACAAGCCACTTTACCTATTGGTGGTATGATATTCTATGATATGGATAATTTTATATTCATCTTTGGGCAAATGTGGTTATATTCTTCATTCATGTTCAAAACCAGAAATCACCAAATTTATACTCCAGTGATTAAATAAAACTAAAATGTTCATCTTTAAAGCACATAGTTGCAAGATTTATGAGATAAATTAAAGGATTTCTGGTTTTGAGAATCTCCAAAAAAAGTTATTGTCGAACTATGATTATTGAATAACATACAGTGCAGGATAAAGGAGAACCTGTATCTGGTGCCCAGAGTGAACAGGAGATGAAATCGCCAAATCACAATCGATTGACATTGTCCCTGCAAATCAGTACCTGTTGAATTGCCCTGGGAATGATGCCACGATACTCATATTTCTCTGTAGCTCCAGTCATTGTGTAAGTTTTTCCTGCACCTGTTTGTCCGTAACACATTATTGTACCTGCAGGAAATGTGAAGGACAGTCATTTATAACATGGTATTGGTTTTCCGTCTTAGTGAGAGAAGGAAAATTTAGTATTTTTTCATTTGTTGACCAAGGTGAGAGATTTGAACATTGTCGAACTTGAGTTTGGAGAAAGATGCCCAAAAATTGGACTGCATAATACTGGGGCACTATGTGAGTATCATTAATTAAATGTTGCAATGACAAAATTTATAGTCATTCATAAATCAATGCAGCAATTTGCAAAATTTGATCAACATATCTGGTTATGATATACAACAGTGCAAGTTAAATGTTTGGCAGAGAGACATGCACAAAGTGATACCACTGATGGCGCAATTTCCATTTGCAATATTGTTAAATAGAAATCAAGTCATATATTAATCAGGTCATGCATTGTCCCCTCAAAAAATACTTTATGATTCACAAAGAATATTTGTAGACATATTGCACTTATTTTTCAAGTCAAAGTCATTGTTGTGAACATTTAGCTTCTGAGTCATTTCAAGGGGCTGCATCTGAAACCCAGGTATTCGAAGATCAACACCCTTGATCTTTTAATATTTATCTGTTTTGTTATTCTACCTAAATAGCTGACCTCATTATGGATACTATCTGCCCTGTTCTGCCCCAGTCTTAGTCTTATTTACCACTGAATTCTTTCTGCACACTGCTCACAATAACACTGCCACCCAGCTTGATATCATTAATAAGCATGAAAGTACTTGGTCTCTTTATCTAAATTTTTGATCTAGATTATGAACATCTGGAGCCAAGCACTCACACCTGCACTGATTTACTGTCATAATATCCCTAACTCAAAAGACGTGCTGTTATTTTTGAGATACTTAGTTCTTTGCTTTGGTCACCCTGCAAACACATTATAGCTATTTATTTCTACTTTTGCCATTAATTCTTAACCTTGATGAGATTGAGGCAACTTTAACATGTTTTCATTTTAATCCTCTTTTCTAGTTAACATTGTCTTTTGCAATTTATATTCTTTATTCCTTTTTAACTTCCCCTTCCTGCTGTTTCTCTTCTTCCTGAATAATATCCCTAATCCTATTAGCTCTGTTTTTTTCATAATCTTGTGCAGCACCTTAGTGAAGACATTGGGAAATTTCAAATGCAACACATCCACTAGTTTCCCCCTGCCTATTCTGCTGGTCACAACTTTAAACATGCAAACAGATTTGTCGAATGTGATTTTTTTTCATATGACTATTGACTGAGGCACCCTCGCCTGGTGAATATTTTCATGATTTCTGTTTTTATTTTAGATTTATACATCTATACTTCTTTAAAATTCTTAATCTGGTATACCCCACTCCTTGGCTTTGTGCCCACACAATGAATAAATAATTTGCTAACATCTTTTGCCCAGGTCCTACTTCAAGAGAATAAAATGTGAATCCTACTCTGCACTTTAACTGTAATAGACCTCACTCTCATTTGTTTCTAAAACCAACAACCAATGTCTACAACTAAAGCAGAAACAAGTTTCTATATTGCTGATCAGTTTCTACTATAGGACAGCTGTTATATAGTTCCAAATCTCAAAAAGGCATCAATTCAATGCCTTGAAAATAATTCCAAGTTTGGATATACGGAGTTCTAATGATCAAGTTTTAAAGATTCCATTGAGATAATTCTGTTGTTAATATCCATGCTTAGCATAGAAGAATCAGAATCAGAATCAGAATCAGACTTTAATCGCCAAGTACCTATGCACATACAAGGAATTTACTTCCGGCAGATGTTGTCTCTCTGCTCATAACAATAAAATGATAAATATAAATGAAAATATAGATTATACATACAGGTAGTGCAATCCAAGTAATAGTTAGCCGACAGTTAACCGGCAGTTAACTGTTCAGCAAAGTGACCGCAGTAGGGAAAAAACTTCTCCAGTGCCTATTAGTCTTAGTCTGGAGGGATCTGAAGCGCCTTGGAATCATTCATTCCAATCACAGGATGGTTAACATTTGGGGCGTCAGAGGTGTAGACAACAGTTGTGAATTGTATTGGCCCAATATAGGAGCTATCCAACTAATCTCATTGCCTTGCTCCTTCATATAGTGTTTCTTTTTTTTAATAACTGTGCAGCTCTCATTTGAACATTTCTTTCCACTGTGGATTCTTACATTGAAATGTTTACACCTGACAACTTGATTAACACCCATTAAAATTGTACTTTCCAGTATTAGACTGGGCAGAAATGTTTTCTGTCTGCAGCTCTCTCAGTTAAATTGCAAAGCTTTAGGATCTGTTCTTTGTCATTGTCCATTCGTAGGGTGGGGTATTAAGATCAGGGAACTCTTTATGTTGTAAGGACCAGCAACATATCAGACCTGACTGTGGAAAATCAGTAGGACAGAACATTCTGTCAGTGATGAGCTGCCTGCATCTACTGCTGACATATGTATGAAATATAGTTTCAGTCATATGATGTGAAAATCAGAATCAGGTTTAATATCACTGGCATATGTTGTGAAATTTGTTGCTTTGCAAGACATAATAATAAAAAACTATAAATTACAATAAGTATATATAAAAATTAAAATAAATAAGTAGTACAAAAATAGAGGAAAAACAATGAGGTAGTGTACATGAGTTCATTGTCTATTCAGAAATCTGGTAACAGAGGGGAAGAACTGTTCCTGAAACGTTCAGTTTATCTCCAAGCTCTTGTTCCTCCTCCTTGATGATAGCAATGAGAAAAGGGCATGTCCTAGATGATGAGGGTCCTTAATGATGGATGCTACCTTTTTGAGGCATGACCTTATGAAGGTGTCCTCAGTGCTGGGGAGGCTAATGCCCATGATGAAGCTGGCTGAGTTTACAAATATCTGCAGCTTTTTCCAATGCTGTACAGTGACCCCTCCATACTAGACAGTGATGCAACCAGTTAGAATGCTCTCCAAGGTACATCTGTAGAAACCTGCAAATGTCTTTGGCTACAGACCAATTCTCTTCAAACTCCTAATGAAATATAACTGCTGTAGTGCCTCCTTTGCAATTGCATCAATGTTAGTCCCGGGATAGATCTTCAGAAATGCTGATAACCAGGATCTTGAAACAGCTCACCTTTTCCACTGCTGATCCCTCGATGAGGAGTAGTGTATGTTCCCGTGACCTTCCCTTCCTGAAGTCCACAATCAATCCCTTGGTTTTATTGACATTGAGTGCATAGTTGTTGTTGTGACACCACTCAACCAGTTGATTTATCTCGCTCCTGTATTCCTGATCACCACTTGAAATTCTGCCAGCCGTGTCATCAGCAAATTTATAGATGGCGTTTGAGCTGTGCCAAGCCACGCAATTGTGGGTGTAGAGAGAATAGAGCAGTGGGCTAAGCATGTGTCCTTGAGATGCACCAGTGTTGATTGTCAGCGAAGTGAAGATATTATTTCTGATCGGCACAGACTTCTTCTTGGGAGGAAGTCAAGAATCTAGTTGCAGAGGGAGCTATAGAGACCCGGGTTTTGGAGCTTGTATATAGAACTGACGGTACGATTGTGTTGAACGCTGAGCTGTAATCAATAAACAGCGGCCTGATGTAGGTATTACTATTGTCTAGGTGATCCAAGGCTGAGTGGAAAGCTAGGGAGATTACAACTGTTATAGACCTATTTTTGCAATGGACAACTTGCAATGGGTCCATGTCCTTGCTTTGGCAAGAGTTGATTCTAGCTAACACCAACCTCTAATGTGTACTTTATCACGATAGATGTGAGTGCCACTGGACGACAGTCATTGAGGCAGCTCACCTTGCTCTTCTTGGGCACTGGTATGATTGTTGCCCTTTTGAGGCAGATGGGAATCTCTGACTACAGCAGTAAGAATTTGAAGATGTCCTTGAACACTCCTGAAAGTTGGTTGGCACAGGTTTCCACTGTGATCTGATGCCTTTCGAGGGTTCACCCTCTTGAATGTCAGTCTCCAAGACAGAGATCACAGGAACACCAGATGCTTCAAGGATTTGCACAGATGTAGATTTATTCCCTCTTTTAAAGTGTGAATAAATGACATCAAACTCATCCAGGAGTGAAGCATCACAGCCATTCATGATGTTAGGTTCTGCTTTGTTAGAAGTAATGGCTTGCAAACCTTGCCAGAGTTGACATGCACCAAGTTCTGACTCTAACCTCAATCAGATTTTTTTTTTCACTCTTAAAATAGTCTTCCACAGGTTGTACCTAGATTTCTTGCATAGTTCCAGATTACTGGTCTTGAATGCCACACATTTTGCCCTCAGCAAACTACGAATCTCTTGGCTTATCCACAGTTTTTGAATTGGGTAAGTCCAGTATGTTCTCAAAGGCACACTATCATCCACACAGGTCTTGATGAGGTCAGTGACAACTGTGGCATATTCATTAAGACTCAAAGATGAATCCCTGAATATTGTCTAGTCCACCACTCAAAACAGTCCTGTAAGTGCTCCTCCACCTCCTTTGACCATACCTTCTTGGTCCTCACTGCTGATGCTGCAGTCTTTAGTCTCTACCTATACACTGGGAGTAGACATTCCAAGGTGTGTGTGGGATGGCATGGTAAGCTATGATGGTGACATGTTGGTGATGGTTCCTCAGAGACTTATTCAAACTGCCCTTGTTGAAATCTCCTGCAGTGATAGGGAAGGCATCAAGGTTCTCAGTTTTGTGCCTGCTGATCATAGTGCTCAGCTCCTCCAGTGCCTGCCTGACATTGGCTTGAGGTGGAATGTACACGGCTACCAGAATGATGGCAAAAAACTCTCATGACAGAAAAAATGGATGACATTTGCCTGTTGGATGTTCCAGATCAGGTGAGCAGGACTGAGACAGAACCACCACGTTTGTGTGCCATGATGAGTTAATCATAAAGCATACTCCATCTCATCTGCCTTTAAAAGACTCCATTGTCCTGTCCTTGTGGAGAATGGTGAAGCCATTGAGCTGCAGCAATGCATCCAAAATTGCAGGTGTGAGCCATGTTTCCTTAAAGCAGAGTACATGGTACTCTGATACAGCAATCTTGCTCTGAGGTCTTCAGTTTTATTTTCCAAATACTGTACAGCAAGATTATCAGGAGTGGAAGTTTAAACCCTCTGCGTTTTGATCATTCCTGTAGATTAGCACAGCATCTCCTTTTCGATTTTCTAAAAGGAGAACTGTACTCATAACCTAAGTCTGCCATCTGAGGTTTGTCGATCTTGAATATTGATAGATTTTTAAATAATTCTTAAAATGAAGCTGCTTACTGAAGTACCCATGGCTGTGACTGTGGATATCAGTTGCAGTAGTTCTAAGTCACCACTTAATGGGGCCATCTTACCAGAGAATGTCAACTTTCAGCTCAAAGCCACATCAATACAAAACAGCTTGGCTGCAGGGGCATGAGACATATGATATTGTGGCACGGTGTGTAATGGGAGGACAGGATAGGACTGATGTGAAGAAGCTTTGCCTATAGAATGGCTGAAGAAAAAGCCCACCTCGAACTTTGCTAATTGTCAAAGATTTTGAAAGCTTCTGAACATTCAAGAGATTCACAACTATTAAATATAAATGAAACAATTTTCAAGACAATTATATTTTCAATATAAGAAACAAAATCACTTAAAACAAAAGTTGGAGTCTGGGATTCAGGGAAATTTGATCCAATTTTTTTTTAGGTAATAGGAGGCAGAGGGTTGTTTTATAATCAGATGTCTGGAATCTGTAACTTTTCACAGTGATCAGTGTGATGTGATGTACTTTGATAGGACAAATAAGGGAAGGACATACACAATGAACGGTAGGGTTAGTAGGGGTCCCCCAGAACAATAAAATGGACTCTGGACCTCACAATCTACCTCATTATGGCCTTGCACTCATTGCCTACCTACACTGCACTTTCTCTGTAAATGGAACACTTTATTCTGCATACAGTAATTGCTTTTTTTTTCTTATGCTACCTTAAGGCACAGTTGTAATGAAATAATCTGCATGGATGGCATACAAAGCAGTTTTTCACTGAACCTTAGAACATGTGACAATAATAAATCATTGGGAGTATTGAGAAACACAGTGATTTTCGTGAAGTCCATACGTTCCTAAATTTGGCAGTACAGGGAGATAAGGTGGTGAAGAAGGCATATACATTCAGTAGCCACTTTATTACGTACCTCATATACCTAATAAAATGGCCACTGAGTGTACGTTCGTGGTCTTTTACTGCTGTAACCCATCCACTTCAAGGTTTGACATGTTGTGCATTCAGAGATGCTCCTCTGCACACCACTGTTGTAATGTGGTTATTTGATTTAGTGGCACCTTCCTATCAGCTTGAACTAGTCTGGCCATTCTTCTTGAACCTCTCTCATTAACAAGATGCCCACAAAACTACCTCTCACTGGATGTTTTCTGTTTTTTGCACCATTCACTGTAAACTATAGAGACTGTTGTGCGTGCAAACTCCACAAGATCAGCGGTGTCTGAGATATTCAAACTACACCATCTGGCACCAACAATTATTCCACAGATGAAGTCACTTAGATCCTATTTCTTCCCCATTCTGATAATTTGGTCTGAACAGCAAATGAACCTCTTGACCACATCGACATGCTTTTATGCATTGAGTTGCTGCCACATAATTGGCTGATTGGATATTTGCATTAACAAGCAGGTGTTCAGATGTACCTAATAAAAAGGCCACTGTGTGTATGATATTTGCCTTTGTTAGGTAAAGCATATAATATGAGAATAGGGAGATTATGGTACAATTTTATAAAACATCGATTATGTCACAGCTAGAGTATTATGTACACCTCAAGGCTATGTGCTTCTCCCTATATACTCATGACTGTATGGCTAAGTGCAGCTCAAATGTCATTTAAAAATTCACCAATGATACCTCTGTTTTCGGTAGAATATCAGATGGTGAGTGAAACAGATCAGCTGGTTGAGTGGTGCAACAACCTCACATTCAACATCACCAAGTACTGATAGTGGTCTTCAAGAAGTCAGGAGAACATGCACCCATCTTCATTGAGGGGGTCAGTGGTGGAAAGGGTGAACAGCTTCAAGTTCCAAAACATCAACATCTCAGAGGATTTATCCTAGGCACAATACATTAATGCAGCCATGAAGAAGGTAGGCTAATGGCTTTAATTTGTTAGGAGTTTTAGGAGATTTGGTATTTCACCAAAGATTCTTCCACGGTTCAATGATGGAGAGCATTCTGACTAGTTACATCACAGACTGGTATGGATCCTCCATACACATGGCTCTATCATGGACACAACCTTCCCTACCATTAAAGGTCACATTCATCATGAAGCATGAAAGCCATACTTAACGACTGAGGAGCAACTTCTCTTCTGTCATCAAATTTCTGAATGATCCATGAACATTACCTTATTATTTCTTTTGTTGCACTGTTTATATTTATAATGTATAGATTTTTATATCTTTTCACTGTACTGCTGCCACAAAACAACACATTTCATGTTGTATGTCAGTCATTATAAATCTGATTCTGATTCATTTCTGGTTGCCACACTATATGAAGGACATTATTACACTTAAAGAGGGTGCAGAGGAGATCCACCTGTACATTGCCTGGGATGGAGCATCTCAGCAATGAGGAGTAGCTGGAAAGGCTGGATATGCTTCTTTGGAGAGGAGAGGTGGCTGAGTGGAGTCCCAACAGTCATGTGCAAAATGATGAGGGATATTTTAGATAGTCAGATACACTTCGTAACAGAGGCTTTTAAGACCAGACTGCATCTTTGGCGTAAGCAGTAAGAGACTTAGAGAGAATCTGACGAGGGCTTTTTCACCCTCAAGGTGGTTAGAATCTGAAACACACTGCTATCATAAGGAGGAAAGAACTCTCACAATATTTAAGAATTATCTAGATGAGCAGCATTAGAATTGCTAGTTTGAGTACAAGGAAAGAGTAACATCAGTTATGTTCTTTGGTGACATCTTCCAACCTGATTTGCTGGCTCTGTTGCTTCTAAATCATACCTCCTCCAGGGCACCTAGGGGCGACTTGAGTAGCAGCCAAAGTCTCAATGGATACAATTAAATATTTTCATTTCAGCCTGATACAGCTAAAAAGCACAGCTGCTTCCCAGGTCAGTACAGTCCACAAAGATGACTTAATGTGTTTAAACAAATTATCACTGCTTGAAACTGACGGAAGTAATACTGATTGTGGATGGATGTGTCCTCGTAGGATTCCACGGAAGAAGTGTGGTTGCAGATCAGGGATATAAGTGCGTTTAAGGAAACGGGGTTTTAAACTCCCAATACCGACTATCTTGCTGGCAAATGTGCAGTCTCTGGTGAATACAATTGATGTTCGCAGAGCTAGGGTGCTGAATCAGAGGGACATTAGGACCGCGTGTGTCCTTTGTTTCACGGAATCCTTCTGTACCTGATGCAGCGATTCAGATTAATTTCACCTTCAGGATAGATCTATAGAGTCTCTCAAAAGCAGAGGTGGAGGAGTATGCCTCATGATCAACTCTTCTTGGTGCACAAATATATCAGTGCTGTCTCAATTCTGCTCACCAGACCTGAAATATCTAGCAGTTAAGTGCTGTCCTTTTAACTTACCACGTAAATGAATATAGTTCTCCGGGATCATTTTGGTAGCAGTATACATTCCACCTCAGGCCAATGTCAATCAGGCTTTAGATGATCTGAGCAATGGGATCAACATGCACAAAACTGTGCACCCTAACACCTTCACCATCGTTTTGGAAGATTTTAACTAGGTCTGGTTAAAATATGATTTTGGCCTAACGTAACACCCAAACCCAATAAAAAGGGGGATCCTCTTCTCCAGCCCAGTGAGTCATTGGACCTGGAATCATCTTCCTTCATTTTGCAAGATAAACTTTTTACCTTTCAGATAAGGTGTGAGATACTTGGAACACTGAAGTGTGTACAAGGGTAGTCAAGAGAACTTTCAATGGGATACAAGAGTGAGTGGGATAAGTGTGGGAGAGGGGGAGGGTATTGAAGCATGGTGTTTTCTGAAATTGCAGCTGAATTTGCTTCATTGTTGGATTTGTGTGATACATTGCAGTGGTAGCGATAATTTTGAAAAATATAATTAAATTTAATACTTTCGGGTACCTTGCTTTCTCTGTTTGTATCATAACTGGCCAGTCCTGCTGAGGGTCATCCATCTGTTGTATTAAAAACAATTTTTCTCTCTACTGACACAGATTGATCTACAGGGAATTTTTTACAACTCTGACCTACATTTTGCAGCATTTATACATCCCTTTGTTTTTAACAAGACATAGGAGCAGAATTAGGTCATTTGGCCCATTGTGTCTTCTCCATCATTTCATCATAGCTGATCCATTTTTCCTCTCAGCCCCATTCTTTTACCTTCTGCTTATAACTCCTCATACCCCAACTAATCAAGAAATATCAACCTTTGCCTTAAATATACATAAAGACTTGACCGCAACAGTGACAATGAATTCCACAGATTCACCACTCTCTGCCTAAAGAAATTCCTACTCCTCTCTGTTCTAAAAAGACGCCCCTGTATTCTAAGGCTGTCCCCTCTGGTCTTAGACACCCTCAACATAGGAAACATTCTCTCCATATCCACTCTATTGAAGCTTTCAATATTTGATAGGTTTCAATTATAATATATTGTAACATTAGCATTCCTATATTTATGAACATTTCATTATTTTTAGACAAGAACATTCTCAATACAAATAAAGGAAACTGAAAATTCCAAGATTTATTTTATATTTGGGATATGTGTCTATTATAATGCTTGTATTCTTAAAAAAGAATGAAGGGAGAAAAAATAGGATACCAGAGATCAGTTAGTCTGACATTCATAGTTAGAAAAATGTTGTGTTCTATTATTAAGGATATGATAACCAGTCACTTGAAAAATCATCTATTTGGCAAAGGCGTTCAGAATTTCTCAGATAAAGAAGCAGAGTGCAGACACATGATCTGGAGTACATTCAATCTGAGGCAAGTAGCATTCCTGTAATGTAAGAGTCAGCATTCAAATCATATCCTGCCTGCTTGCATGAGTCCTGCTTCAAAACTGCTGTGGCTACAAGAGCAATTCAGAGTCTGGGTATATGAGCAAATAACTCTCCTGCTGGCTATCCAAAGCTTTTCTTCTATATATAAAAGTACAAGTCAGGAGAATGATTTAATACTCTCTACTTGTCTAGATGAATCCAACTTCTACAACAATCATGATGTTGGATACTAGCCAAGGCAAAACAGCCCATTTATCTCAGTGCCCATCTGACAATTTAAACAATGGGCCAGATCATGCTGGAGGCTACCTGGCAGTTCTATGGAGAAATGCCAACTAACAGTGGGGTTAGTGTATTCCTGATTTCCACATCCTTGCATTACAATGCATCTGATCTCCTGCTTCATTGTTGCTCTCACCACTAAGTCCAGAGATGGAATTCAGTCCTACTGAGGCAAAAGGCTTGATACATATCACACTTGACCCCCTTAGATTTACTTCAACAATGGCTAGCCTTTGTGGCACTAACTCCATTTATTAGAATTCAGTTTCTGGCATGGATTAGAAAGTACAAGTAGATAGTTATTTTTCCATTTTACTTAATCTTAATGCTTTATATTAATTGGAACAACACAGAAATTGCTGGAGAAACTCAGAGGACGAGACAACACTGATGGAGGGAAATGGACAGCTGCTGAGCTGGGTCAAAGCCCTTCACCAAGACTGGAAAGAGAAAGGGGAAACAGCCGGTATAAAAAGGTGTGTGGGGCAGGGAAGAATGAAGTAAAGCAGAAAGGTGATAGGTGGATCCAGGTGAGAGGCGGTTGATAGGTAGGTGAGTGAGGGGAGCGTGGAAATGAGGTAAGAAGCTGGGACATGATCAGTGGAAGTGATAAACGGAAGAAGATGGAATTTGTAGGTGAGGACAGTGGACTATGGAATAAAGAAAATAGGGGAAAATGGATTAGAAAATGAACAACTCAGACTAATTACTGAACAGTTCATATGAAGAGGGTAAATGCAAATTAAATTCACTTGCTCTGAACTCACTCCCACATCAGGCAAAGCATGTGATGGAAGCTGAGAAAATTTACTTTAAGATTGTATTATCAAATCTGACAACATGGGAACATATTGACTGAATGCAGGAATAAGTTTGGAATTACTCCAAACACATGTCCTCTCAAGCAGTAATTTACTGAACAAAGTCAGCGGGTCGAGGAGCATTTGTGGGTCTAGTATCCTGATGCTCCAGATTCAAGCATCTGCCGTATCTTCCTTCTCTGTATGTACTCTCAAGCCTGCTCCACTAATGAATATGATGGCTAAACTATAGTCTCAGCACCTCTCATTTGCTTGTTTCCCTCAACCCTCATCTCTTGTATAGTCCAAATATCTAACTCAGACTTGCATAAATTCAAAGATTTAGTTTCCAAAATTCTCTGGAATGGAGATTTTCAAAGATTCATGGCTCCTGACAGAAGATATTCTCTCTCATCTCCATCTAAAATGGGTGAACCCTTATTCTGACTTAATGACCCGCAATTCTAGATTCTCCCATTCAACTTAGCATCTATTTTTCAAGCCTCCTTTTCTGGATCTTCAGTAAGATCACCGCCCATTCTTCTGAACTCCAATGAGTATAATCTCAACCTGGCAAAATAGTGTTTAATGCCTTCATCCCAGGAATTAATCTAGTGGACCTTGTCTATACAATGCAATAGATGTATATCTCTCCTAAAATAAGATCAAAAATGTATACATTCTAAGTATAGTCTTATCAACACTCTGCATAAATGTAGCATGACTTTCTAGCTTTTACCCTTCTCTCCTTTGCAATAAAGACCAACAGTTTCATTGTCTTCTTAACAATTGGCTGTATCTGCATATCAACCGTGATTCATGCACACACTCAGATCCGTATGTAGAGTAGCATACTCCAGTCTCTTCCCATTTTGAGCATTATTTTTCCCATTCTCCCTTTCAAAGTTGATCAAGCTGTAATATGTCCCATATGCAAAAAATACACCTTCTCACTAAACTAATATTTCTTTTGTAGATTCCTCACACCCTACATGCAACCCCTTTCCCACCTACTTCTGTATGACAGACTTATTAAGTCACTAAAATAGTCTAGTCCCCAGAACTCATCCTAGAAATAAGAAAACAATTTAGAGAAAGTGATCTAGAAACAGACATAAATGTAGTTTTAAGGAGTCTTTCAATGATGGGGACATACAGTATGTTATAATGATGATGGAATATGAAGGACTGATACCTGACAGATCTGCCACTGACAGTGGACTGAAAGTCAGTTCTTTTTGTTAATGTTTCAGTGCTTTTAGCACCTGGGCTTTTGTCAAGTCACTGTATATACCTTAAGGAAATGACCACCATTCACTTGGAACACATCTTATTTATCAAGAGTATTTAGACCACGAGTCTCAAACGTATTATAAGTTTTAATATTTCATATCACTTATTGCATCTATTGGAGAAATAATGTTTCCATACACAGCTACTACACTGTCAACTACAACTTTACTACCATGTTCACACTGCGGGATAGATTTTTCTTTCAATGTTGTAACTACAATTTCTATTCCCTTTGTGGTCAACAACAAGATCTTTATACTCATGAAAATGGCTAGGGTGAAACTCCTCACATTTTCACCAACTTAAAAATTAAAAGCTACGTACTGCTGAAGCCATTAATTATGCTGGAGACTGCTTTCTTTGCAACGGCATTATACACAACATCTTGAGGTACATCATGGAGAATTTCATCTACTTTGAATAACCAGTCGCAATGTTGATTGTTGGCTACCTCTTTACGCTGGTCCGGTCTGGTGTGAATTTTAATTGTCTGCAAAGTATGTTAAACAAAAGTTATTTGTCTAAACTTTGAAAATCAGTTCAAGGTAAAGTTTACAATAACATAATTGTTTTATAAATATACTTAGTTCAATTTGGTTCTAATGAAACTTGATGTTCTAACTCTCACATGTGCTGTGGAAGAATTAAGACTGACAGCAATCTTAATTCTGAAGTTTACGAGGTCTGCTGGGGTATAAAAGTAATATTTAAACCAATCCCTAAGTGATCTCAAATAGTTTAATCCTGAAATGAGCTTCAGTACTCTGTCTGCTTTTTCATACCCAGATAGGTGGCACTTGCAGAAAAGTTGAAAAAGTCTTGCTACTCGACACATGCATTGTTTTTGGTCAAGAACAGAAATTATACATGGTAATATCCGATAACTCATCTTTACTTTTTTAAAGTACTGAGTTAGGCTAGCACAGCCTGACTGGCCTAAACTCAAATGTATCATCAAAATTTATACAACTTGCTTTAGGCATACAGTTTTTAATATGGATAACACATGACCTCTCTGTCTTTAGTCTCTTTTGTTATTCCATTGAATCCAAATGTTACTTGAAGAACAGCATTTGGTATTCCAATTCAACATATTTCAATCATTAGGACACCACAATGTGATCAGAAAATGGTTTTCTAAATCTCACCGGATCTAATCGGAGGCCTGTCCAACTCAGGCTCTGCCTCTTTACTCCTTGCGAAATAGACAACACTGGAAAGGTTTAATTTATGTCTGTACTTGGCTGTTCTCAGAAGATGGTAATTGTTTCCTTTTGTAAATGATGCTCAAGGAAGTCAGCACACAAATAATTAGAAAGGTAAGCGGAAGGTTGGCCTTTATTGTAAGAGGATGGAGTAACGGCAAGTCATTCAACAATTGAATCAACTGTTGGGGAGGCTATACATTTAAGGGATATATTAGCAGAGGAAGCAGTTGAGGAGATTGAAAATACAAAAAAAACAGCAGAAAATACAAAACAAAAACAGAAATTGCTGAAAATAGCCAGTCAGCATTCTAATTTTATTCTAAATTTGTCTAGCTCTGACAAAAGGTCAAAGGTAGTGACAGATCGCAGATGATCTTTCTGGAGGAGATGTAAGTAAAGGAACTAAATGAGGGCAGGATACTGGAAATATATTGCTGGAAAAAGTGATACTGAAAATATATTGCTGGATATCTGAAATGAAAGGGAATGCTGGAAATACCCAGCAGAGCAGTAACATCTGTAGAGTTAGGATTTTTTTTGTTGTCTGAACTCAGAAATTCTCATACATACTAGAAAGGTTAGTTGCCTAGAATTGTTGAACTCAATATTGAGTGCTGAGGGCACTAACGTTCCCTAATTAGAAGATTCAAAGTTCAAAGTAAATTTATTATCACAGTACATGAAGTCATCATATACAACCCTGAGATTTGTTTTCTTGTGGATATATACAGTAAATCCAAGAAACACAATAGAATCAATGAAAGACTACATGTAACAGGGCAGGCGACCAGTGTGCAAAGAACAACTGTGCAAAGAACAACTGTGCAAATATGAAATAGAAAAAAATAATAAATAAATATGCAATAAATATCAAGAAAATGAGATGAAGATTACTTGAAAGTGAGTCCAAAAGTTGTGGGAACAGTTTAGTGATGGGGCAAGTGAACTTATCCCCTCTGGTTTAAGAGTCTGATGGTTGAGTGGTAATAACTGTTCCTGAACCTGGTGTTGTGGGTCCTGAGAACCCTGTATCTTTTTTGTTATGGCAGCAGTGAGAAGAGTGCATGGCCTGGATGGTGGTGGTCCTTGATGATGGATGCTGCTTTTCTGCGACAGTGCTGTTTGTAGATGTGCTTAATGGTGGGGAGAGCTTTACCTGGTGTCATTACGGAGAAAGCATGACAGTGCCTCTACGTTCTTAGAGGTTTGTGAAGATTCAGCATGTCATCTAAAACTTTGACAAACTTCTATAGCTGTGAAATGGAGAGTATATTAACTGGGTGCATCACAGCCTGGTATGGAAACACCAATGCCCTTGTACATAAAATCCCTCAAAAAGTAATGGATAGAGCCCAGTCCATCATGCTTAAACCCCTCCCCATCATTGAGGGTATCTACATGGAGCACTGCTGCCATCAGGAAGAATGTACAGGACCGGCATTATTCCACCAGGTTCAGGAATAATTATTATCCCTTAACCATCAACCTCTTGAATCAGAGGGGATAAATTCACATGCCCCAATACTGTAGTGTTCCCACAACATACGGACTCACTTATAAGAACTCTTCATCTCATATTCCTGATATTTGTTGCTTATTTATCAGTAGTTTCAGAAAACCTGTTTTCTAATTTGTATTGGAAATGGTCAATTCTTATGCAAAATTTCAATATAAGTAGGTAACACTTGCTTATATTTTCCTTATATTTTCTCTCTTTAGATGCTGTGTGATCACCTGGACCCCTGGATATTTACAGCATCTTTTTATTTTATAGTTTGATCAATTGGATATAAAATAACCATCAGTTCTAGCATTCTCTTTTCTCTTACCTGTCTCCATTCATCTCCTGTATCTGTTTCTCTTTTAGATATATCATATGCAGTTGACATTCATTTTCCAATATCATCTGACACCATCATCCTTTGTGGCATTAATCTTTCCTTAGGCTCCAAATGATCACTGATTCCCTTTTGTTTTCTCCACTCCTTCTCACCATCTTCAGTTCAATAAAACATGCTCTCTTTCTAACTGATAAACACAAGAATGTCTGCAGATGCTGGAAATCTAAAGCAACAGACACAAAATGCTGGAGGAACTGAGTAGGTCATGCAGCATCTATGGAAATTAATAAACAGTTGGTTTCAGGCTGAGACTCTTTGTCGGGACTGAATTGGAAGGGGGAAGATGCCAGAATAAAAAGATGAGGGGAGGGGAAGGAAGCTAGCTAGCAGGTGATAGGTGAAGTCAACTGGGTGGAAAGGTAAAGGGCTGGAGAAGAAGGAATCTGATAAGAGAGGAGAGTGAAACAAAGAAGAAAAGCAAGGAGGAAGGGACCTGGAAGTGATAAACAGGTGAGAAAAGATAAAAGGCCAAAGTGAGCAATAGAAAGAGTGGGGGGAAAAGAAAAAATGTTTTTAGCAGAAGGAGAAATCAATGCTCAGGCCATCAGGTTGGAGGTTACTCGGATGGAATATAAGGTGTTGCTCCTCCACCCTGAGGGTGGCCTCATCTTGGCACAAGATGAAGCCATGGATCGACATGTCAAAACAGGAATGGAAATCAGAATTTAAATGTTTGGCCACCAGGATGTTCTGCTTTTGGCGGATGGAGTGTAGGTGCTCGATGGGTCTCACCAATTTAGAGGAGGCATCAGACACGATAGATGACCCCAGCAGATTTTCAGGTGAAGTGTAGCCTCACCTGGAAGGACTGTTTGGGGCCCAGAGTGGAGGTGACGGAGGAGGTGCCTCATGAAACTAAGTGCCTCAGATTACTGAACTGAAATAATAACTGACTTGCTCTCCATTATGTGATGCTGCCTAACTTGGTAAGTATATCTAGCATTTTCTGTTTTTGTTTTACCAGTTTGATTCTTGAGATGAAATGGTTATCTGAGAAGGAAAGTTTGAATGACTGGCATCCTGTTATTCTAGTTTTTAAGAGGTGATCCTGTTGAAACACAAGCTTCCAAGGGGCTTGGCAAGGCAGATGATGAGAGGATGTTTCTACTCATGATGGAAATTTGGAACAATAGGCCAAAGTTTCAGAATAAGTGGCTGCCCGTATAGGATAGAGATGAGAACAAATTTCTTCTTTTAGAATTCTCAACTCCAAACAACAGTGGAACTAAATCACTGAACATATTCAAGGCTTACTTAGACTTTTCTTAACAGGGGAATCAAGAATTACAGAAAGTTGGAGCTGAGAGCAGATTCAAATGATCCAGTATTTCATCGATTGGTGGATCAGTCTCAATGAGTCATTTGGCCTATACATATTTATATATTTTTTGTGTTCCACTGATTTTCTTATGCATCTGCCAAATGGGAATGGTTAAGTTATTCATGGAGTATGAGTAAAATTAATGCAAGAGTTGTAGATCAAAATATTTTTACACCTTTAGTAAAACATTCAAAGTACTGTACCAAAGCCTGATCAGGTATCAATTTTTCTGAATCAAAGTTCAAAGTAAATTTATTATCAAAAATGCATACATATCACCATATATAACCCTAAGAAAATGAATCTTGGGGTTGAATATGGTGACATTTATGTAATTTATAATAAATTTACTTTGAACTTTGATTAGGAAAAATTGATATCAAATCAGTGAAGACATTAAAGTTGGTGAGTATGAAAGTTAGATCAAAAAGAAAGGCATTAAGACTGGTATATTCATTTTCACAATAACAAACCTGCCATTCCAAAGTTGGGGGTAGAAAGACAGGGATATATCAGCGCTTTTCCCTATAGATGCTGCCTGGCCTGCTGCGTTCCATCAGCATTTTGTGTGTGTTGCTTGAATTTCCAGCATCTGCAGATTTCCTCATGTTTCAGATATATCAGAGTACACAATTAAATGAAAATAGAGATAATAGAGGATTATAGGATTAAGAATAGGATGGAGATGAGAACAATGAGAAACCTGAACACAAAAAATACTAAATTTGATTCACGGATGAAACAAGAGCTAAAGTAGCAAAGAAAACAAGATAATACTACCTTCTCTTGTCTGTGAATTAATTAGTAAATTAGTTGAGCTTTCTTGACAGATCAATTGTAACACATTTGTTTTAGAACAGCTGCCAGGCTTTCTAATGTATTAGAGGACAGGAATAACCAATCTGAAGAACTGTACAGGTCAATAAATCTAGCCTAATTCCTCATTCCAGCAATGCAGGTTGTAGTGGTTACTTGAAAACAAACCAAAACTGCTTAGACACCAAACGCAGGGGATTGATACTATATGACGTGCTATCAATCTAGTAACCAAGTTCCAATGTCGAAGCATATGTTTGATCCTTTATTAAAAAACTAGCA
This sequence comes from Hemitrygon akajei, assembly GCF_048418815.1. Taxonomy (NCBI): domain Eukaryota; kingdom Metazoa; phylum Chordata; class Chondrichthyes; order Myliobatiformes; family Dasyatidae; genus Hemitrygon; species Hemitrygon akajei. The sequence goes on along the minus strand of NC_133124.1, from coordinate 107,656,461 downwards.
AAACAAATTTGAAATGATAAAACGAATGAAGCTAAAACTAGTGTTTTAACAAAATAAACAGTTATCAGTGTATTAAATGTACTTAAGCGTATTCAAGCGGTCAACAACAAAAAAAGACATCATCCCCGGCCCACTCTCTAGTTCTACCCAAACTAAACTTGTCTAAAGAAAAAGCATGAATATGTAACTAAACTCTTTGTTTCTACCATGCCCCCACCCATGCGACTAACCACCAATAAATGCGCAACACAGAATACAATGCAGATAGAAAGTAGATATATGGCTCCTACACAGGTCACAACTCCTTCAATACACATCCAAATACATTCATATATGATGAGTGTTCCTGCTTCTACCATCTTTACAGGCAAATGTTACCCATCTCCCTTTCAAAGTTTTTACTAGTTATTTTAAATCTATGCTCTATGTTTTTAAAAAATTCTCTCCTAAGGGAGATTATTAATTTTGCATTACGGAGGTGCCAATCAATATTAGGGAAGCTGAAGTCATCCATGACAACAACCTTGTTATTTTTGCATCTTACAAAATCTGTTCCTCAGTGCCTCTGTTGCTGTTGGGGTGGGGGGGGTGGGAGCTGAAAGAATACTCCTGATTGAGTGATTGCTCCCTTCCCGTTTCGGACTTCAATCACACTGACTCAGTAGATGATCCCTCTGTGGCAAGACCCTTTTCTGTAGCTGTGATACTTCCCCTGATTAGCAATGCCACTCCCCCACTGTTTTTACCTCCTTCCCTGCCTATTTGAAACATCTAAACCTCGTAGCATACAGCAGCCATTTCCTGCCCTTGTGACAGCCACATATCCATAATGGCCACAGCATTGTAATTCCAGATACTACTTGCACTACAACAGACACATTTCAATCCATCCCACTGACTCCAATTTTGCCCTATCAACTGCCTCACATTCTCTCTACATGGTTCATCTAGCTGTATACCAACTGCCCCATCCTCTGACCAGTCACTCTAGTTCCCATCCTCATACCAAACCAGTTTAAACCCTCCCCAATAGCTCTAGCAAATCTGCCCGCAAGGATATTGGTTGTCCTCTAGTTCAGGTGTAACTTGTGCTTTTGGACAGGTCATACCTTCCACAGAAGAGATCCCAATGATCCACAAATCTGAAACCTTGCCTTATGGTCTTCTGTCTCTTTCACCAATCAGCTTCATCCTTCCCATTCCAGGTTTCACCTATCACTTGGTTTTCCTCTCTCCTACCCCCACCTTTTAAATCTACTCCTCAGCTTTTATCTCCAGTCCTGCCGAAGGGTTTCACTCCGAAATATTGACTGTAAAAAAGATTACTCCCCCACGCCAGTTCCTCAGCCACACATTCATCTGCCAAATCATCCTATTCTACTCACACTGGCACGTGGCACAGGAAGCAATCCAGACCTTACTAACTTTGAGGTCCTGCTTTTCAGCTTCCTACCTAGCTCCTTATATAATCTCTTCAGGACCTCATCCCTTTTCCTTCCTATGTAGTTGGTACCAGCATGTACCATGACTTCTAGCTGCTTACCCACCTCCTTTCAAATGCTGTGGACTCAATCTGAGACATCCATGAGCTTGGCACTGGGGGAGGCAACATACCATCCAACTACCTCTTTCACATCCACAGAATCTCCTCACTAACAAGTGAGAATCTGCAGATGTTGGAAATCCAAGCAACATACACAAAATGCTGGAGGAACTCAGCAGGGCAGGCAGCAAGTTACAGCCCAAAACGGCGATTGTACCTTCTTCCATTGATGCTGCCTGTCCTGCTGAATTCCTCCAGCATTTTGTGTGTGTTGCACAGAATCTCCTGACTGTTTCCCTAACTATTGAATTCCCTATCACCACTGCATTCTTCGTCTGCCTCCTTCCCTTTCGAGCCATGAGGGCACTTCAGCTTTCTCCTCCCCCACCCCAACAGTATCCACAATGATATACTATTCCCTTTCCCTCTCCTGACAGCCACCCAGCTACCCACCTTCTGCAACTTAGGGAGTGACTACTTCCTTGTAGCTCTTACCTATCACTTCCTCATTCTCCTGTAAGAGCTGAAGGCCATCCAACTGTTGCTCTGGTTCTCTAACAGTGGTCTGTAAGGATATACTTCATGGCGACGTAGTTATCCCAGATCTCCCACATCAGAAGAACGCACCACTGATCCTGGAACCATTCTCACTACTCTAGGTAGACCTAATAGACAAAGAAAGAAAGAAACTTACCAGATACTTACCTTAACCTCTGCTTCTTCTAGCTGAAACCTTTTGAGCCAAAACCTCAAGCTCTCCAGTTGAACAGTTTGAAACAATGGCTAAGGGCCACTCTGCTTTAACTGCCAACTGCTGAATAAACAACGATATCTCAAGCCCGCCAAAAAGTTCCAAAAGGCCCCACTCATGTTTTTATCTCCAATGATTCAACTGGATTTTCACCATTATTTTTCTTTTAAAATTTAACTCACTATGGTGTTCTACAATATTCCTACCTCATTGTCAGAGGAGCCCTCAATCATATCTGTTGCAAAATTAGCTGTTGTCCTGATTCTTACAAACACCTTCACGCCTGTATTTTTGCTGTCCATGTTATGCTGCAATGGAATGAAGTACAAACATTAGAGAATGAAATATTAGATATTCTTCCAGCTTCAAAATTCTAAGACCAGTGAAGCACCAGCTGTACTGTCAATAAACTGTCTCTTTTCAAATCTCAGTGACTTAAATATTTATTGTCTTAGGTGGTTAAATTAGAATACAGCAAATACAGATATATTTAAAAACATAGAAACATAGAAAGCCTATAGCACAATACAGGCCCTTCAGCCCACAAAGCTGTGCCGAACATGTCCTTACCTTAGAAATTACCTAGGGTTACCCATAGCTCTCTATTTTTCTAAGCTCCATGTACCTATTCAGGAGTCTCTTAAAAGACCCTATCGTATCCAACTTCACCACCATCACTGGCAGCCAATTCCACGCACTCACCGCTCTCTGCGTAAAAAACTTACCTCTGACATCTCCTCTGTACCTACTTCCAAGCACCGTATAACTGCGCCCTCTAGTGCTAGCCATTTCAGCCCTGGGAAAAAAGCCTCTGACTATCCACACGATCAATGCCTCTCATCTTCTACACCTCTATCAGGTCACCTCTCATCCTCCATCGCTCCAAGGAGAAAAGGCTAAGTTTACTCAACCTATTCTCATAACGCATGCTCCCCAGTCCAGGCAACATCCTCGTAAATCTCCTCTGCACCCTTTCTATGGCTTCCATGTCCTTCCTGTAGTGAGGCGACCAGAACTGAGCACAGAACTCCAAGTGGGGTCTGACCAGGGTCCTATACAGCTGCAACATTACCCCTTGGCTCCTAAATGGAGGCCAATGCACTGTATGCCTTCTTAACCACAGAGTCAACCTGCACAGCAGCTTTGAGTGTCCTATGGACTCGGACCCCAAGATCCCTCTGATCCTCCAAACCGCCAAGAGTCTTACCATTAATACTATATTCTGCCATCATATTTGACCTACCAAAATGAACCACTTCACACTTATCTGAGTTGAACTCCATCTGCCACTTCTCAGCCCAGTTTTGTATCCTATCAGTGTCCCGCTGTAACCTCTGACAGCCCTCCACACTGTCCACAACACCCCAACCTTTGTGTCAGCAGAAAACTTACTAACCCATCCCTCCACTTCCTTATCCAGGTCATTCATAAAAATCACAAAGAGTAGGGGTCCCAGAACAGATCCCTGAGGCACACCACTGGTGACCGACCCCCATGCAGAATATGACCCATCTTCAACCATTCTTTGCCTTCTGTGGGCAAGCCAGTTCTGGATCCACAAGGCAATGTGCCCTTGGATCCCACGCCTCCTTAGTTTCTTAGTAAGCCTTGCATGGGGTACCTCATCAAATGCTTTGCTGAAATCCATATATACTACATCTACTACTCTTCCTTTATCAATGTGTTTAGTCACATCCTCAAAAAATTCAGTCAGGCTCGTAAGGCACGACCTGCCCTTGACAAAGCTATGCTGACTATTCCTAATCATATTATGCATCTCCAAGTGTTCATAAATCCTGCCTCTCAGGATCTTCTCCATCAGCTTACCAACCACTGAAGTAAGACTCTATAATTTTCTGGGCTATCCCTACTCCTTTTTTTGAATAAGGGAACAACATCCATAACCTTCCAATCCTCCGGAACCTCTCCCATCCCCATTGATGATGCAAAGATCATCGCCAGAGGCTCAGCAATCTCCTCCCTTGCCTCCCACAGTAGCCTGGGGTACATCCCATCTGGTCCTGGTGACTTAAACAACTTGATGTTTTCCAAAAGCCCAGCACATTCTATTTCTTAATGTCTACACGCTAAAGCTTTTCAGTCTCGCTGTAAGTCATCCCTACATTTAGTGGAGCAAAGGACATTAATTCAAAGATACAGAGGGCAATCTACACGTTTCTCCTCTGAATTATGAGAATATTTGAAAAATAGGTCCAACACAAATGATTTCAGTAGCCATATATTTTTAAGATGCCACCAAGACTTGGAGACTTGTAATCCAAAGCTCCAATAACTTAACCTGTACGACTGCCCTGGTGAAAGTAGCTTTCCTATGTATGCCTCCTCCACCTTCCAATAGGGATATAGAAAAAAGTTTTCCGTATGCCTTTCCACACCCCTTCTCACGGAATTATGAACAAGTAAGCCCAGATAAAGCCAGTCCATATGAGGTTAGGATAAGATTGAAGAAGTGTTACCAAAGTATGACTGCTTTTTCTCTCTTGCAGACTCGGTACCTCGTCTCCCTCCCCTTCTTCCTCTGGCTCCCCTATCGCATTCAGAGAGCTCCAACTTCCCGCATTGGCATTGCCGGGCTAGTGATACCTTGGAAACTATATCCATGGTAACGGGGCAAGAGTGCTCTGCCGTAGTGGATCCTCCGATGGTTTCGTTCAGTGTTATTCACACGGGGCGCTTTACTCCTCGGAGGTTTGTTCCCCCAACCCGCGTGGTGACCGTTGCCATGGCACGGTCGCCGTGGAAACAGGACGCGCGGTCGGCGAGGGGGTAATCCCTGATTTGAGCCCCCTCCCTGAAGTGTTGCCGTTCCTGTTCGGTTCCGTGTGGTGATTTGTTCAAAGGGAAATGAAGGAGGGGAAATAAACACTGCCAGAAGAGCCCAGAACAAAGCATATTGATAAATAAATCACTGCCGATGCTGGAAATCTGAAACAAAACAGAAAATACTAGATATTCGTAAGTCCTAACGAAGAGTCAGTTGACACGTTAACTTGATTCCCTCTCCATTTACTGTCTGACCTGCTGCGGATTTCCAACATGTTCTGCTTTTATCGTTCCGGTAATGTTATTTAACTAGTTTTAGGTGGGGGAGTTTAGCCTGCCTGGAAACCTCGATCTTCAGTAAACAAGAACAAAATACGAATTGCTGGAGATTTTTTTGCGAGTCAGGCGGCGTCTGTGGAGGCAGAAGGAGTTGGGGGAGAGGTTAAGGTCCTGCATTAGGAATAAGCGCTGTTTCGCTAACCACAAATTGGGCGGGATTTATCATTGCGCTGAGTTGCTGAACTCTATGTGCATATAGAAGCATTTATAAGTCTATTAAGAACTCTCGTATCTCAATAAACTGGTTAACTAGTGGTGGTGGTGGATGTGGGGGTGTGGTTCTGGGAGCAAGACATCCACAGTGCACCCGTGTTTAAGTTGGAATGCCGGAGGGCAGTAATGTTCCCCACTGCATCCGAATCGCTTGATACCAGCAGGAAGATACCGCAGGTGGCGGGGATGTGGCCTGCAAGAAAATAAAACCAGAAAATACTGGAAATGCTCAGCGTGCCAGGTCTTATCTGTGGGGAGAGGAAGAGAACTGTTGGTTCAGGTTTCTAAGATTTTACTCATAAATCTGGACGATTAGGGGGCTTGGATTACACACTATTGGAATAAAGTTTGAGGTTCAATTTCACATGTATTTGGCTGCCAAGGTCAATGTTTGGCACTTCTTCCCAGAACTCGTCCATTAGCGAATTTGTGGTCCTATTTTCAGAGACAGGGTCAAGTTTATTATCTCTGACATTTGTTGTGAAATTGTTGTTTTGAGGCAGCATTATGGTGCAAGAGATAAGAATTATTCTAAGTTACAAAAGCTGGGCAAACGAGGAATAATGAGGCAGTGTTCATGGACTGTTCTGTAATCTGATAGAAATTACAGGTGGATCTTGATCGACCGGTTAAGTGAGTTGAGGAATGGGATATAGAGTTTAATTCAGGTAAGTGCAAGGTGTTTGGGAAGACAAATCAAGTTAGGAGTTTCACAGTGAATTGTAGGACCCTGTGGAGTGTTGTAGAACAGAAACACCAAGCAGGACAAACATAGGGTTTCATGAAAGTGGTGTTGTAGAGTGGTGAAGAAGGCTTTACACATGTTGACCTTCATCAATCAGAACACTGAGAGTAGAAGTTGGTATGTTATGTTGCAGTTGTACAAGACATTGCCAAGGCCACATTTGGAATATCTTGTTTGGTTTTGGTCATCCTGCTTTGAAATGCCTAGAGAGAGTGCAGAAGACATTTGCAAGATGTTTCTGGGTTTCCAGGATCTGAGTTATGGAGAAAAATGGAGCAGTTTGGGATTTTTTTCACTGGAGTATTGTAAAATGAGGGGTGATATTATAGAGGTGTATAAAATTATGAGAGCCATAGACAGGTTGAATCTTCATAGACTTTTTTCCTGTGGTTGGGGAATCAAGCACTGGAAGGTATTGGTATAAGGTTAGAGGGGAGACTATTTAATAAGAACCAGAGGGGCAACTTTTTCCACTCAGAGGGTTCAAAGGTCAACACCAATAAAGAATAATATGTCATTGTTTTCTTAATTCAAGCTTAATGGTTAAAGGTTTATTTATTATCAAAGCATGTATCCATATACAACTCTGAAATTCGTCTTCTGCAGATAGCCACGACAAAAGAAAGAACATGAAAATCGTGCAGCGAGAAATGTCAAACACACCCCGAACCTGCACAAAAAGGAACGGCATCCCAATCTTCAACCCTCAAACCCCTTCCCTCCGCACAAAACGGAGCAAGAACATCGGCCACCAAACAACCCCTCCTCCACACAAAAAAAGACAACACAACAAGAATATCAATCACCAAACCAGAAAAGGAACGGGTGAAAAAGCATGGACATAAAAACTGTAGGTCTGAAAAAGTCCACAGCCCTTAAATGCAATAGTCCGATCCATAAATGCAGAACCACGAAACATCCTCCAACATTCATCAGAAGGGAGGGACACCACACAAAGCAGAGGTCTACCTGCCTTCCACAGCGAGCCATGCAGCAATAAGCTGCTCTCAGATTCTTTCTCCGGCTGTGATCAAAAGGCAGACAGTTAGCACTGAACTCAGTGTTATTACATGGAAAGGGTGATTGTTATATGGAATGAGTGGCCAGAAGGAATTGGTTGAGGCAGATACATTAACAACATTTGAAATGTAATTGGACAGATACACAGATAGGAAAGGTTTAGAGGGATATGGGCTAAACATGGAAATGGAAATAGCTCAGATTGAAATCTTGGTTGACCTGGAACAGTTCAGCTGAAGAGCCTGTTTCTATGCTGTATAACTCTGTTAGCTGGATTGATGCTGTGGTGCAGGAAGTAGTTGCTGCACTGCCAAACATGCAATCTCTTTAAAGGTCTTCAAGCTGACAGCCTGTCTCTCAAGTATTCTCAGAGCTGAGATATCCAATCCAAGATTTGTTCCTCAGCCATCTTCATTAAAACAAAGTGGCCTGGAGGTTCATTCAAGTTCAACAAGCATTGGAGAACAATACTAATTGGTTATTACATTCCATGCTACTAGTCATTTTGGCCTGAGCCTACTATTTTTGCAAATCAATTTTCATTAGGTGCTATCAGATTAACAGTACGAAAGGAAAGTACGGGCAGCTGTGGAGGTCAAGTCTTTGGGTATATTTAAGGCAGAGGTTGGTAGATTCTTGATTAGTCAGGGCATGAAGTGATATGGAGAAGGCTGGAGATCAGGGCTGAGAAAATGGATCAGCCATGATGAAATGACGGAGTAGACTCAATGGACTAACTGGCCTAATTTTGCTCGTATATTTTATGGTATAGCACTTCAGAGTGTGCAAAAGGAAAACAGGTTGAGCTTGGGCACTACAGGAGAAGGAAATGATGAGGAGAGGCATAGTGAGGAGTTGCTTTAAAATAAGTTAGTAGGAAAATGAAACAAAATGCTGAAATACTGAGCAAGCCAGGAAAAAGTGGTGGAAAAAAGTTAATTAGCATTTGGGGTAAATGCTCGTTTGTCAGTACAGCATTTTAATTAAGTAGGGTGTGCGTGAATTGACTTCTCAGTACTAGTACAGTTGAAATGAATGGGATGTGATGACATTTAATGAGATCTTGTTGGCTTTTCGCAGAATAATCCAGTCAGTTCTTTAACAACACTGTTTACTCTGACTGTAAATTATTTCCCCTTAAATTCCCACCCAATTCTCTTTTAAAAGCCATGATTAATTCTGTTTCTGCCACTCATTATAGGCAGCGGGGTCCACATCATAGCCACACTCAATATAAAGTAAAATCCTCACAATCTGTTTATATTTCATGATTATCATTTTAAACTCTAAATTAAGTTTCATCAGCCACTTGGTCCCCCATTCTGACTGCCTTTCTGTGGCCTCTTCAAATCCATTATTATCCTTCTCAATGTCCATATCCAAGTCATCAGTACAGGCATCCCAGCGCTGACCCTGGGAAACTCCGCATACCAACATCCTCCAGTCTGAAAATTCACTGTGTCTACAACTTCCTGCTTTCTTTCATTATGCCAATGATTTATCAGTACTGCTACTGACCCTTTTATTTCATGTGATTTAATTTTTCTAACTAGAGTCTTGTGTGTGACTTTGGTCGAAACAGTTATTTGGAAGGATTTAAGACATAAAACATATTGTAAAACACAGCAAATGGCCTATGATGTTTTGCTGAACTAATTAAACTAATAAGTCAATAGACAACCTATTGAACTTGCCCCCTCTTGCCCTAACTGCAAACTCCCCAGTATTATACATTTTGGCCGTGGCGGGGAAAAAGATACTGGCTGTCTATTTACGCCTCTCAAAATCCAATAAACTTCTAATGGTGCCCACTCAGTCTCAGTCACTCCAGAGAAAATGACCCAAGTTTGTCCAAACACTCCTCTCAGCACATTCCTTTAATCCAGGCAGCATCCTAGTAAATTACTTCTGTGCCCTCTCCAAAGCCTCCACATCTTTTCTATAAAAGGGTGACCAGAAGGGAATGCAGTGCACCAGATATGGCCTAACCAGAGTTTTATAAAGCTGCAACAGAGCACCTCTTTCTCCCTTATTAGGGAGAGAGAGAGCCTGCGCTATGTTGAATGCCGGGTGAACAAGTGATCTTTGGAGTACTGCAAGTCTGTGTCTTTGCTATTGCTTTGCTCAAGCTTGAGTGCTCGGTGGCGGGTGCCGATTTTTTTTTGCTGGTGGGGTAGGAGGGATTGTTGCTTGCTGCAGCTTATGCGCGGGAGGGAGGGGAGCTTTGGGGGTTCTAACATTTAACTGTTGTTCATTCTTTGGGGCCACTCCTCTGTTTTCGTGGATGGTTGCGAAGAATTTCAGGATGTGCATTGTATCCATTTCTCTGACATTAAATGTACCTTTGAAACATAACTTCCTGACTCTTGACGTCCAAACTAACATGTCTTCTTTGCCACCCTATCAAGTTGCACAGCCAATTGCAGTTAAGAGCTTTGCTATTAACTGCATACTGTCCTTTGACATTTGATCTTCCAAAGTGCAACACCTCACACTTAGCCAGATTAAACTCCATGTGCTATTTCACTGCGCGTATCTGCAAATGATCTATATCCTGTTGTATATTTTGGCAATTTTTTACATTATTCACAATTACACTATCGTAGTATTGTCTGCAAAGTTTAAAAAAAACACCCATATACGTTTTCATCCAAACCATTTATAGCTAACACAAACAGCAGAGATCTCAGTATGGATCTCTGCAGAACACCACTAGTCACAGACCTCCAACCAGAGTAAGTGCCATCAGCTATACTTCAGTCCTTTATGGGCAAGCCAATTCTCAACCAAAGTGGCCAACTTACTGTGGACACACACAAAATGCTGGTGAAATGCAGCAGGCCAGGCAGCATCTATAGGAAGATTCTTGCTATAGATGCTGCCTGACCTGCTGTGTTCCTCTGCAGATTTCCTCGTGTTTGCGAAGTTACTGAGGAGCCCATGTGTCTTAATTTTCTGGATAAACCAGCCATTTGGGACCTTGTCAAACATTTACTCTGTTCCCTTCGTCAACATTGACTGCTCTTAAAAACTAGTTGCAGAGCACTTGATAGTGATGATAAAAGACACAAATATTTTTATTTTGATGGGGATGTTTGTGTGACCACTACATGATGCTTATTGTTGAACACTTTGCTTCTTTACCTTTCTAATTTGAAGCTGACACATTCCTTTTCACCTCTAATCCTTAACAGAACATCTCACGGGGAAGTATAATGTAGAAACATAGGAACAGTGCAGAACAAAAATAGGTCATCTGGCCAAAGAGCTTGCACTGACTATGATTCCAAATTAAATAAATCCCATTTTCTGGCACATGGTCCATATCCTTCTATTCCCTGCCTCAGACGTGTCTGTCTCAATGCCTCAGAAACACTGCTATCCTATCTGCTTCCATCACTTCCATAGAAGCACATTCCAGTCCATAAGACCATAAGACAAAGAAGCAGAATTAGGCCATTTAGTCCATTGAGTTCGTTTTGCCATTCCATCATGGCTGCTTTATTATCCCTCTCAACCCCATTCTCTTGCCTTCTTGTAACCTTTGATGCCCTGAATAACCTATCAACCACTGCTTTCAATATTTGATAGGTTTCAATGAAAGCCCCCTTACCTACTACTTTATTGCTCGCACATCTCTTTTAAACTTTCCTCCTCTCATATTAAACCTATGCTTCCACCCTGACTCTGACTATCTACCCATCTATGCCTCACATTATTTTATATATCTCAGTCAAGTCATTCCTTCGGCTCTTGATGCTGCAGGGAAAACAATCCAGACTTGTACAATCTCCCCGTGTCCCTCCTCTCAAAGCCTCCACTTTCCTCTCATAATATGGCATCCAGCCTGCAATAAATACACAAACAAGAGAAAATCTGCAGATGCTGGAAATCTAAGTGTAACTCTTGGTTCGGCTAGTGGCTTAATAGTGGCGACAGCCCCCCGGCCCGTTCAAATTTAAGAAATCTTGTTTGGGTGGATGCTGTGTGATCTGACCCGTTACAAATTAGTTACCCCGAAATAACAAACAGTACGCAATATGCGATTAAACGATTGAACTTTATAATTCTTATTTTGACTCTATGGTTAGTAAAGAAAACAAAACAAGAAAAAGGGCCCATTCTCATGAAACAGTCTAATGCGCAATGGTGGAGCTCACTGATATGGCCGTTCATCCACCATTGACCTCCTCCAATTGTCGCTGACCTTTGGGCCCTTGCTCCAAGTCCACTCCATCCGGTGGACTACCAACTCTCTCCATTTGCGTTCTCTCTCCTCATCGCTCCCCGACAAAAGACCGCAAATTCCCAGCTCTCAGACACACAAGAAAGAACAACATCCCACTCATTGGCTAACATGCCCCGTTATCTCTAGTCATGACCCAAACATTGCTGCTACAGAGAAACCATTACCTTAGCAGTGGAACATTACAGAGAAGCCATCTAAATGAGATTTCTTAAGTTTGGTCGGGCCGGTGGTGGGGAGGGGGTACTATCATTCCATATATTAAGCCACTAGCCGAAGTGAGAATTACAATTGTGGGGGCTCATCCGGGATAAAGCATCAGCATCAATGTTCCTGCTTCCTGGCCAGAACTTCCGGCTGACCTCCAGGGTCCCAAGCATGTCTAGCAAGGTCCAATTAAACCTCTATGGCTGGGGATCATCCTGCAGGTGATAGGGTGTGGTACTCGACTTCTCGACTCCAAGCTTGCCCAGTAACTCATGGATGAGTCTGCTCTCGAAATTCCGTCCCTGATAACTATGTATCCGCCTGGGAAGGCAATAAGATAAATACTTGTCCCATAACACTTTGGCCACTGTAGAAGCCCTCTTGTCCTTATTAGGAAAAGCCTGAATATATCTGGTGTCGTGGTCTGTGATGACTAAGACATTCACCGTGTTGCTGGCATTGGGTTCTATTGACAGGAAATCCATACACACCAGGTCCAGAGGCCCCGCACTCTGCAAGTGGGACAAGGGAGCTGCCCGTGTAGGCAGTGTCTCCCGCCGTATGCATCAAATGCACGACTTGCAGTATTCTTCAACCTCTGACTTCATCCGGGGCCAGTAAAACCGGTCTATGAGCAATCCACAAGTCTTTTCCACCTCCAGATGTCCAGAATCATCATGAAGTGACTTCAACGCAATTGTCCAATACTTCTCAGGCAGAACCAGCTGGCAACTCAAAGGTCAGTCTGGGGGTGACGTGACCTAGTTCTTCAACTCCAACCTAGGCCATTCTCGCAGTAATGGAGGCACTGATGCACGTTTTGTCTTCTCAGCCTGAGCCACGTCTCTCTTTCCGACTGTCGCCCAGATGATACCAATGCCCTTGCTGAGCAGCTGCCACTTCCCCAGAAGTTAATTCTGGCAGCTGATTTGTCTTCAGAGCAGTCAGGTTACAGTAAACCTGGGGAATAGCATCATAAGAAGCTCCCAATTGACCCATTGCTTGATCCTGCTGGGAAACTGAGTCCTCATAAGGAATTTGGGGCTACTGGACCACTGGATGGCTACACCCCATGTGGTGGAGAGTCAGATGCCAAACCTACTAGTTTTCTAGGTGAAACCCTACAGTGTGTTACATGAGCAACATGCTCAAAATGCTGTAGGAACTCAGCAGGCCAGGCAGCACCTGTAGAATAAAGTACAGTCGACGTTTAGGGCCACAACCTTTCGGCAGGACTTACAATAAATACACAAATGTGGCCAAGCCGAGGTTTTGTACAGCTGCAACATGAAATAGAGAAGTAATAGCATAACCAATGTGTTTTGTTACTTAAGCCAATGTTTTGATTGACCATTTTACGGGATATTCTTACTCATCTTTCGAGTGGTTTCCTTTATAAAAATGCCCTGAGATGGTTTTCAATGTCAAAGGCATATATTAAATTGTGTTGTGAATTTGAGAATATGAGTGGATATGTCTTGCATACAGTTGAATTGAATTTGATCATGTATTGAAAAATTCCTTTGAGGAGGTATATTTGTGAACCACTTGGGATTATATGGCAGTTTAAAACTATCCCTGACACTTTTACTGACACCAGCATTATATTTTCAGAATTCAAATTCTCGAAATGTATTAGTAGTAGTCAGGCCTCTGGTTTTCAGTTGGGAGCATTATCTGCTACAGTTGAACAGCTAATCCTACAGAAGTGGAGAGAATTTATCTCAAACCATACTGTACTTAACAGAAAGTTCTTCTCCATATATTTTTTCATGTTTTTATTTAAAGGAGGAAATGAGAGGAGCAACTGGAGTAGTAATAATAAATGACAATGAAAGAGGAAATGAAACATTAAGAATGAGGAATTAGGAGCAGCAAATGAATGTGAGTATTGACAGCTTTAGAAATCTTTCCAAACCTTAAAACTTTGCAGGATAACTTCTCAACAAATACAAAGGGAATCAAATGGAAGATTTAAAATACATTTTTATATATTTTCAGTGTTTTTCAAAGCAAAAGTTCAAGTCACAAGCAATAAGAGATCAGATGCAGGTCAATAGAAGGCCATCAATTTATAAATTTAAGGCACGTTCTCCTTTTTTTAAAAAAGAATTTATTTCTCTCTCTTGCGCTCTCTCTCTCTCTCTCTCTCTCACACACACACACACACACACACACGACATAAAATAAAGAAATTGTTTCACTTCTACACAGATTTATTGAGATTTAAAAAACTTGATGTCTCTGGAATGTACTCAGTAAAAGTCTTGTTTCCAGTCAGGCAGTGGAGTAAACTCAGAAACTTGAAACCCATATTGCTGATTTATCTCACCTAATTTCAGATGTAACTTGGACTGAAAATTGTCCTACAGCTAAATACCTTGATAATTGTTGCTGTCAAATAGACAGATTTCACACTTTTCCACCAGCGCCCCCCACCCCACCAAAAACACCAGTACGAAAGCTTATTCCCACCTCCATCTTCTCCTTCCTTGGTGAAGTGTAGTTTCATAACTGCCTTGAGTCATCTGACTATATGGTTCAGGCTTGCCACTGTCTCATTGCTTATTTGTATAAGCTTGGACACTTTCTCCTGTGGTGACAGCAGAACCCAGTGTCCACTTATGCAAGGGGACTTCATAGCAATGATAACTTGATGTTATTAGTGGTCAGGAGTAGTTAACATGAACCTTTCCCAACTCCTAATGCTAGAGTAATGAGGTCAGTTTTAGTCACTTCTCACTTTAGCTGAAAGGAATACTTCAGGGGTAAAAACTAGCTTATTTAATTTGCAGTCTCTTGCCACCATAGTGCTTAGAGTGCCCTTTTTGGGAGTCAGTGTTAACCTTGTATGTGCACTACAGCAGTGACGATAAGGTTTAGGTGAAGAATGCTGGTAAATTGTTCCCTTTTTCTTAAGTTAGATTTTACTAAATTATGTTAATAAGCAATTGGAATAGCAATTTTGGAAACAGACTCAAAGTATGGGGGGGGGGGGGTCTTGGTTGAGAGAATTGATAAAACCAAAATGTGTGCATAAATTTGGGTCACTGTGCTCACTGTTAGCTTCCATTCCAAACCCTTTATCTCAACTGTTGTCTTAAAAGTTCACGAGTCTAAAGGCAATAACACTCCACCAGCAGCGTGAAAGGAGTTCTACACATTACGGGGAACATCAGCACATACAAGAGCTTTCATTTTTGGTGCTGGCCCCTCTACCTACAAAGCAATGATATCAAAGATCAGGTATTCCCACTTATCTGATAAGGAAAGCAGATGTCTGGAGATTAACAGCCATCAGTGATGTACAGGCTATTGAGGATGGTAGTTCTGAGGCCCACCATTGGTCTTCAGTCCTTCTTAAAAGTTATTGGTGGGCAACCTTCTATGACATATAGTTAAGCTATTCATTACAATGCTATTAGACAGATGTCCAATATTTTAACCCAGCAGCAATGATGAAACAATATTATATGTACAAATCAATGCATGCAATTCTGATAAAATGTTAGAGATGATGATGTTTCCAAATGCATAAATCCCTGTCCTTCTAGAGCAGGGGCTCCCCACTTGGGGTCCATGGACCCCTTGCTTAATGGTATTGGTCCTTGACACAAAAAAAAGGTGGGAATCACTGTTGTAGATGTTGAAAATTTTAATTTGGGGAAGGTTGGGGGAGGGAGTGATGGGTGCTGTTGATGAAACTATAAAACCTAATAAAAGGCATGCAGACTTAAATCCATTTCCCATTAAAATTACATGTTCATTAAAGAATAAAATGAAAATGTTTTGAAGGTGTGCCAAATCTTATTGTAGGGTACAGATATAGAGTCACTAGGCCATAGAAAATAATTAAGCTAGAGGAGGATATTTAAATAGTAGCCACTGTCTATGAGAAATGAAATGAGGACCTCATTTAGATTAATGGCAGGAGAACAATTCTCCACTTCCATTTCAGTAGCATTTATAACCAAATTAATGTGCAAAACTAAAACACATTCAGGCAGCTCAAATCAGATCTTTCAATATCTGGGACCTTTCACCCTTCCATTTCCATCCTGAGCATGTAATTTAATTCCAGCATCTTGTGACACTAATTTTAGCCAAATGCCCATTCATAAAACCCGAGCTGAATGAGTGAGCATCAAGAGATTGTTTAAACTCAAGGACTGGCACATTTGCTCAAGCCTATCCTCAAGTGGCTCTGTATTAGGAGATGGAAATCCAGCTGAATCTCCCCTTGTTTCCTTTACCATTCAAGTTGGTAGAGATGAATTGTAGATGTCCAATTTAATTGTACTTGGTCTAAGGTGATTCAAATGACTTCCTGTATATTATTTACCACTCAAAACAATTCCATTTAGATTCTGAAACCAGATCCAAATACTTAAATCTGTTTTTGTTTTCAGTTTAGGAAATTAACTTTATACTCTATAAAAGAATAGTGAAAATTTATACTACAGCATAGTTGTAAAATTGAGAATAGAGAAAGGGAAAATATCACAAAATAATGACTGAAAGGTTTAATTTGAAAGTTGATAGATTGCAGAATGATTGGAAGTGTCAAACTTTCAGAGTGCTACAGCCTTGTAAGAAACACATTGGACAAAAAATAACAATCAGTATCTTAAGATACAATGTAAACATTTTAAGAACACGAGAGGAAATCGTGTGATGTTAGATTAAAATTTTGAAGCACAGGGAAAATTGTAGGGAGAGGAGCTGGACCTTAAATGGAAGAAATGAATTGCCGCCCTGATCGCAAATTGGAAAAGGCACTGTTGTAGTAATAGTTATCTACAATGAATAACTCTGAATATTGATACTGGTTATTATTCTTTGTAAAACATAAATTGACAGAGGATAATATCGGCAATTCATCCTTTCAATGAGGGAATTTTAACATAATCCAACTGGAAGAAAGTCATAGCCCGCAGTTTGGTCTCTTTGGTAGAAGTGCGATGTCAAAAGAAAATGCTGCAATCAAACACAAGAGCAACTACACCATTACACCAATTTCCTCTCTACTACTATCTTTCAGTTCATACTGCAGTTCTATCAATAGGAAAGGGTGCTTGAAGCAGCCCCGGATTCAAGAGTCCTTAATCTAACATTCAATATCAACAGTAGACATTCACAATGGGCAAATTTACAGTAGAAAAGTAAATAATGCAAAAACAATTGTTATGTAACAAAAGGCAACTTGTTACAGGGAGCAACTTAATAGGTAAAGATAATTCAGCACAAATGTTTTAAATCTGAGTGATATGTCATACTGTGTTTATAACTTTCCCAATGTGATTAAAAAAGTCAAAGATACAGATGAATTATAAAATAAAATTTCCATCCCTCAAAAAATCGAGTTAACCCCTCTGAACAAATCATACTACAAATTACAGTAGTTTGCACTGTGCAGATAGAAATTGCCAAAGGTCGACAATTCCAGGTGGAAAAAGGTTTAAAAATCCTTGAATTATTTAAGGCATCAGATCCTTTTCCACTTTTCTTGTAAACAATGAACCCTTTAAATCTCTTAGGTTCAAATAGGTGCTTTGGTTGCTGAAAGCAGCTCATCACGTTGCTGACGAAGACACACAACCTGTCACCTCTCCCGCCTTCAAGCTCTGCTCAGTTTTCATTTATTTCCTTTTAAATAAATAAAGTTTTTTTTGATGAATGTAACAGGAAGTAGACACTTGGTGGAATTCAGCTCATCGTATTTGAGTTTTACTTTGTGTTTATGTCAGTCTTTGTTGTACTCTGTTTCTCCAAATGACAATTGAGACATCCGTTTGGTGGAACCCCACAACCGCCTGGTGAACTGACCTGAACGCATCTGAAACAAGGTAATACACTGAAATAAGAGATATTGCTTTCAGCTCCTTACCCCTCTTTCCTAAAGGTGCTGGCCATTACTAAACCATTTGGTCTTTGTATACAGCAAACCAGCAGTATGATCTGTCTCCTGACCATTCAATACACAAGACAGACCTGAGTCAGGATGCTGGAAGCTGGAGGGCTCTTTCAATAATCTTAAGAGTACCCCAAGTCAACAAAGGTCAAGTTTTAAACGGTTTTTTTTTTAATCCCTAAAAAGTGCCAGGATTCCATTAGAAATAACTGAAGCATTCCTTCAAAAGAAGACTGTTGGGGAAGGGGGTGAGAGCTGTTTCATATTTAATCAGAACAGAATGTTTGATTCAGGTTCAGGACATTACACACCAACTCAATTACAACTAGAAGGAAATAAGTTCAATCTTGTCCTTAATGTGTTTGAACCCACATCATGAAATTAAAGAAACTGGAACTCAAGCTCAGTAGGAGGTGATTCAAGCCTATTGAAACCATTTTATCATTCAGTTAGATCTTATATTAAATGCAGGTGCTTGAGTCAATTTTGTCTGCCACTGAAGAAGATATAATGAAGGTATTATGGTCTGAGACCTTTCCAGCCAGTTTAAAGGGTCTCATGTTCACAGCTAGACTTCTCTGTGAGACACTATCTTAACAGGTTAGCCTTCACTTAAAACTCAGGCCTCCCACAAGTACATCCTCAATCATACCGCTCTCTCAATCAATGTCAAGTTCATGGAAACACCTCAGGATCATTCTTGGCTGCCGCTGCTGATCTGTGTCCCATCTGACAGTCTGTGTGTTACTGTCATATTAAGAAAGTCATCCGAGCTCCATGCTCATGGACAGAAAACATCATCTATTTTCCTTTAGGTCTTCAGAAGGAAGTAGAAATGGCACTTTAATTGGCTATAACTAAAGATTTCCACAAATTGCAGGTTTTCATACACTGCACCCATATCATCTTTCTCTTTACAGACACCCATGAATTTCCCCATGGGGATGAATAAAGTATCTATCTATCTATCCTCCCTGGAGTATCTGGCCTGGTGGGTTTACATGGACCCCAGCAAAGAAGAGATGCATCTTTTGGCCAGTGTTCTCCACCAACTATCCAGACCCTGAGAGCTTGGAAACACTCTTTCCCATCATTATAAATGCTAATTTTGAATCTGCACTGTAGCTGGTAAAGTACTGCTGGTATTGTGCCCCTTTAAAGAAGAGTTTGCGAGTTTGCAGCTGCAAGATTACGTGCCACCATTTGTCAATAGATGAATGGAATAGCGTTTACTAAAATTGAAACAGTTGTTTCACGTGGGAGTTCTGACATTGCAGTTTTGTAAATTTTGCAATGTAAAATAGTAATGGAAAGTTATAAGTATAAAAGGAATTTCTAAAGTAATAACTTCTTGTTTGTGTTCAGTGATGCTGTATAAAAGTTGGCAGGGATGACTTACTTCTCTTCAAACTTTCTAAAAAAAAGTTATATTTTGGTAACTTCCAATGTAGCACCATCCCTCAATATTGCGCCTGTTTTTTTTTAGCCTAGATTATATTTTCAGTGTGTGTCTTGAACCCACTACCTCAGTTTGCCCACGATTCCCATTGACACAGATCAGATAAACAAAGACTAAGCATTTGAAGTTAAGATGTTTCCACCCCTCTATTTTTAAACTCTCTTGAAAATCTACCTCTTTGAGTAGGTTTTAAATCAGGTCACCTAATTAGTTTATTTTAAGCCTGAGGTTAACTTTTATAGCTAGAAAGTGCATTTTGGATGTTTTCTGACATTAAAAAAAAGCTAAATAAATGCAAGTTGATTAATTACTGGTATCCCACCCACTTTCCTGTACATTTTTCATTTCTGTCCTCACCGTAGAAGGCCGTCCTGATGCCACCACAATCAGTTTCCCGTCATTCAAACCAACGAGAATATGGCTGTTATCTTTGGTAACAGAGACACAGTGGATGGGAACCTTCATGATCATTGGTTGCATTGCACTCTTCAAACTGAAAACAAAATTGTAACAAATTAATATATCTGGCCGCAGAGAATGTCATTCAAGTTTTGTTTATGTTCTTAAGAGCAGGATTAGACAAGCAATTCATTCCCTAAATCCTATATTGACATTCAGCTAGATCATGACTGATTTGTAGCTCAGTTCCATTTCCTCAGCTTTAGTCCATGTCCTTGAACAAAATCCCTTGAGCCTCAATGTGGAAACTCATTTTGAAAAAGAATCCAGAGACTTTTGAGGAAGAAAATTACAAGAACAAAACTTGCAAGAATTTGTAAGAAAAATTATAAGAAATCGCTAGAAGAGAAAAAAAAGCCAGATAACTGCTGGAATAAGTCTGACATGAATGGTGGGTAAATTGTTGGGGGGGGGGTGGGAAGGGTAGGTGGGTGTGGATTCTGACAGATAGGATCCAGGAATACTTGAAGAGAAGGGTCTGACTCGGAACAGTTAGCAAATGTCTTGGAGTTTTTTGAAGGGATAACCAAGAGAATAGAAGAGGATAGGGCAGTGGATGTTGTCTATCTGGACTTTAGGAAGGCCTTTGACAAGGCCCCTCATGGCAGGATAGTCTGGAAGATTAAATTGCTCAGACTCCAGGGGAGATAGGGGATTGGATTCATATTTAGCTCAGTGGTAGTAAGCGGAGGGTGACATTCGACCGTTGTTTCTTGGACTGGTGTCCTGTGTCTGGTGGGTCATTAGTTATTTATAATTTATATAAGTGATTTGGCTGTGAATGTACATGGCATGGTTAGTAAGACTGTGGATGATACTACAGTAGATGGTATAGTAAATAACGTAGAAGTTTATGAAAAATTACAGGGGGAGCTTGACCAACTAGGTATGTGGGTTGAGGATTAGCAATTGGCTTTCAATCCAGATAACTGTGAGGTAGTGCATTTTAGAATATCAAACCAAGGTAGGACTTATATAGTGAATGGTAGAGCCGGGGGCAGCGCTGTAGAACAGTGGGTTTCTAGGAGTGTAAGTGCATAGTTTCCGAAAGCAGTATCATAGATGATGGGGGAGTGAAGAAGGTGTTTGGCACACTGGCCTTCACCGATCATGGTTTTGGGTATAGGAATTAGGAAGTTATTTTACAAATCTACAAGACATTGTTGATGCTGCACTTGGAGTATTGTATACAGTTTTGGTCGCCCTGTTATGGGAAAGATGTTACTAGAGAGAATTCAGAAAAGATTTACCAGGATATTGCTTGAACTTAGAGACCTGAATTACAAGGAGAGGTGGTAGAGATTATGACTTAATTCCCTGGGATCTAGGAAGCTGAGGGGTGACTTGATAGAGATATACAAGCATAGACAGAGTGAAAGCATAGTCTTCCTACAGAGACTAAAAACAAGAGGGCACAGGTTTAAAATCAGGTGTGAGAGATTTTAAAAGGGACATCAGAGGCTGCTTCTTTATGCAAAGAGTGGTGTGTATTTGGAATGAGCTGCTACAAATAATGGTTGGGATGGGCAAATCAGCGACATTTAAAATCCATCTAGATGAGGAGGAGGGATTTAGAGGCTTCTGGGCCAAACATGGACGGATGGGACTAGCTTGTTGGACAAGAGAGTTGGCATGGATGAGTTGGGCTGAAGTACCAGTTTCTATGATGTATGGCTCTATGATTACAAATTTCTGCAATCTTGTATGCATGTTTCAAAAAAAAATATTATTGTCAACTAGTTTTCTAAGAGGCGGTGTTCTAGTTTTTTAAAAATGTTGTTTCGTCTTCTGAGTTCTCCCGCAATGGAAATCAACTATTCTCTGTGTCTCTTCCAATGAATCCCTAAATAATTTTAAATACCTTAATTAGATTACCCTCAATATTCAAAAAAGAAACATTAACCCAAGTTTATGGAACCCACCCTCAATTTAATTCCTCCTGTTGCCCAAAAGTCAATACTCAACCCTATTTCCTGCCTGGATTTTGGATGTATAAACTCAGCATCATTGTACCGGGCCATGTAAAGGTCTTTACTTTGCCGCCAGGTAGTAAAAAATGTAGCTGAGTTCATGAGATCCATAATGAAATGGAAGTTTTCTGCCTCCAGAATTGAAGATCAGTCCTTTCATGGTGAAGAAAACAAAAGGACACACATTCAGATTCAGATTTATTTGTCACATGTATGTGGAAACATACAGTAAAATCGTTGTTTGCATTAGCAAGCAACATACCCAAGGATGTGCTGGGGGCAGCCTGCAAGTGTTGCCACACCTCCTGGTACCAATATAGCATGCCCACAATACCAGGCAAACAACACAGAACACATTAAAAGAGAACACCACAAGCAATAATACAACAACAGCAAAACAAGCCCCTTTCCTCCAACTCCAGGACAGGCCAGGCATTAGACTTATGTTAGAGGTAAGTGAATGGAACAAGTGTTATAGGTTAGGTATGGGGTAACATTCCCTCTACAATCTTCCATCAAAATCTGTCAGGGCAAATGACACACGGGTAGGGTGGTCAACAGTCCATACAGTCCAAGATTTTCTGCAGGAAAATTAAAGTAATGTTTATGGATATTTATAATGGGATACCATTCTTTTCATCAAACCAATAAAGGCTGCTGAAGAGCATCTAGATTTCACCAGAATAACTCTAGCTCTTCAAAAGAGGAAACTGGTGACACTATTGTGCAGCTATAAGCATGAAATGCCCTGCAGGACTGACGAGACTGCAGCCGTGGATCTGAAGTTGGACTTGAATCATTTCCCCTCCTCTGAGGGTATGGCCCTGGAACCCTATCCAATGCAGAGTTTACTTTCAGGTTCTAAACTGCACCTGACATCAGAAACAGCCGCAGCTCCTGTAACATAGGGTGCAACATGGCTGGGTGCAAGCCTGTTTCTGTAATAGCCAGGCACAGAACTGGTAAGTACAATCTGTGTACATCAGTTTGATGTCAGTACTGTACAGGAGGATACAGATCTGAACTAAGTAACGTTGGAGTATATGTCCATCACTGTCAGCAGTGGATTACAGTACTGGTGAGTATAAGTCTGTTGGGGCACTTTTTGCAATTTCAAAGAGATCATATAAGGATAATCGCTGTAAAATTCTTTGAAATACCATTCTTAGCATGGCCTCCAATTCAGATTTTTCACGTTATTCATGAACTTTAAGTAAGTCCAGATAAATCCAGTGCTATAAAATTCAGTGGATATTGACAGAGAACACAGAGAAAATATGTGCAGCTTCCTGATTTATGTGGGATTTGTTTTGTCCCTCATGATCTGTTAACCTTAAAAAAAAAAGAACTCAGGTGGTTTGTGCTTTTTTCTAAATATCCTGGCACTGAATTACCTCTGCATAAAATGCAGAAAACAAAAATGTTATAAAAAAGATCAGAATTCAGGAATGGGTAACTGACTGATGTGTATTATTTTATTTTTCTTCTTTTTCTTATATCATTTCACACAATGTTCAAGTTTACAGATCACACTTTGGCTTAGTGAACCTCTGTTAAGCCTGTGATTACCTGTAATATAGAGGCAATGCCACTAATTCCAGCTGCACCATGTCCCACACACAACTTGTCCTCAAGTGTTAGAATAAAATATTGACAACCTCAATTTGATTATTTTTAGAGGTAACTAAAAACAACATTCCAGATAATTCAGAAGAAAATACTAACTAGCTAAGTTTTTATAAGGTTAGCTGTTCACAGGGAAGAATATTTTCTCACTTTCTTAAGTGAGGAAGCTCTAAACACTTTCTCTGTGTCCTCTGTCAAGAACCATTTAACTTCACGGTTTCAGCTCTATCCAGAAATCCTCATGTTCACAAACATGCACCCACCTCTAAAGCAAAATCTGGAAAGAAGGCGCTGCTAGGATGGTAATTCAAAGAACCTTACAACCCATCATCTTGTACTGATCCCAAAACTCTCTCTGTGGGTATGGGATGGTTCCTGATACAGAGTATGGCTTCACTATGTTGTATCAACAATATTATCAGAATAACTGGTTTCACTCGCTAGTCGGATCTGGGACCATCTTCGTCAGTATGGTAGCTGAGCTGGGGTTGCTGATAAATTGTAGGCAGAAAGCCAGGAAACAGAATTTTGAGTTGATAACACTCCTCCAAGCCTCCTCAGAGTTTGATGACAAGCTGTTGTTCTCTACTTGCTATACAATGGGTTAGAAATCAGAGCACCCTACCTTTGGAGATCACGGATATGCAGAGAGCACTGCTCAGTACCCAACACCACAAACTCTTCAACGATACTCATTGCAGACACCTGCTCGTCCATGCTTACAGATGCTAAATGCTTGCCATTCACAGAATAAAGGTGCAAGAAGATTTTATCCTGGATTAAAAATAAAATGCAGGCATAATGATGAAAGGTGATGACTGATATGGGACATTAAATCCCACAAAAGACTACTTAAATTGACATTGAGGTGACATTCAAGCAACAAAGGTCAATGTGGTCCAAATTCTTAGCACTGGTAATCTTCATAGTAGAAGGGCATAAAGTTATGAGAAAATTAAACTAAATTTAAAAGTGTATAAAAGTGAAAAACAAGTGGGCTTAAAGACTGATAAATTATTAAGGAAGTAGGACAGCAACAGTGAAAACAATCTGTAATTATTCAAACTGGCAGGAACTAATGAATGATGTACTTTGGGGTGGGAGTGGAGGGGTCTATACTGATGTCTAATATGATGTAAAAAGGTAAATAGAAAGAATCCACAGAACTTTAGGCCAGTTAGCTTAAAGTCATTGACAGGAAAATTAATAAAACTCTAATTAAAAAAATATGAAAAATATATAATGATGTGTAGACACCATGAATTTCAAAAGGGAAACTAATGACTAAACTAAGATGCATCCAAGGGAGAGCAGGATAAGTACATTCATAAATGGAGAAGATGATGGAAGTAGATGCAAAGATTTCAAATGGAACATTAACTTTGCCATGAGCTTTTATCTTAGAGTGCAGTTTGCTAACTTATACATTTTAACTTGGCTATGCATTGCCTATTTTGTTTAATTTCTAAGAACTTTATTGTGCACCAGCCAGATATCTTGGGGCTTTAGGATTTTGGTAGGTAAGTATGAATGAGGATTGGAGAATTGCACAGATTAAGGAGTTTCTTTCAATGGTGGGTTTAGGCTTTTACCCCCCCCCCACCCCTCCCATCGTCCAAATCTACTATTTTCTCAGCAACTGGATTCTCATCCATGTAATCTCTACACCATGCATGACTTCCGTGGGTCTTTTCTACAATGTTTCTCCTTACTTCTCAGATGCACTGTGACCATGGTATCCCTTCTTTTCTAAGATATTCCCCATGCTAATTCTCCCTGCTAGTCCCTATCCCTTCTTAGATAGGATCGTAGAAAGAGAAACAATTAATTTTAGGTCTGAAAGGGAATACCTTTGATAAGGCAGTCCAAATGCATTGATAGGGACAGTTAAAGAAGCAGGGGAGAATTGTGCTTCTCTGTCTATGTAATGTCTTGCTAATACTGAGGCTATGGGACATGCCCAACAGGCCAATGTTAGTATTCTGACCAGATGACACCGTAATATCAACCTGGCGGGATGTCTATACTTATACAAAGCATTGGGTGCTACCGCAGTCACAATTTCCACAATTTGGAAATACGTGATCATTCAGGACCTCTAGAAAGAAAAGCCAAGCTGCCTTTTGTTTGTGGAATGTCTCTTTAAAGATGGTATGCAAGGATATTCTGTAGGTGTGGTCAAATTGAAACAAACATCAGTAATGTACTTGAATATTTTGGTTTAACCCTCGGGACTGTAAAGTGAAGAGTATATAAAGAGACGCTTTTAGGGATGTATTGGGAAGAACAGAAGAGAAGGAACTCCTCTCTAAAAGATTGATGAAATAAAGCAGAAGATATAATTGAGGGGTATTGGAAGTTAAAAGTTAGAGTTATCCATAAAAAATTGTTTTCCATTAATCTAGTTTTATTCACCTAACCTTTCTGTGAGTGAGCTTCCTGTCCAGTGGGTATTACTCCCCTAGTTTTACTGCAAGTATCACTGCTGCTCAAATGAAACAGTTCCATTCATGCTGTTACCTTCGAGGAAGCCCTGCTTCCTATGCTGCTCTGGATGACCATCTGGCCCTCATATCCGATGACAAGGTTGTTGATGGTCATGGGTAGTGTGCTTTCACAGGGGGGCCGCAGTGAACGCATGAATTGACCACGGCGGATGGTGTGCACAATGACTGTACCATCCTGTGGAAGGAAAAAAAACAAAGTTTAATTTTTCCTGGCTTTGGCAGTTTAAGAATTTGAATTCAAAGCCAAGAACCCAAATATAAAAGTGACAGAGATGCTGCTGGATTGTCATAAAAAGCAATCCAGTTCTCTAATATCTTCCAGGTATTGAAACCTGAATTGCTCACAGGCCTGCGTAGCACCTGACCCACAGCAATGTGATTGGTTTTAAAAATACTTCAAGGTGTGTTGTAGCATTTATAGAAGATGGTCCTCTGGCACATACACAGAGCAAGTTGTGACAACATGGAAATGCCAGTGTTGTCAGTGAGGCAAATATCACAGGGATGAAGCAATAATACTGCAGCACCCTCTAGATTCCACAAATAAAAGCAGTCCAAACTGGGAAAATATCCAGAACTAAAAACAAATGAATACACTTCCCCATTATGAAGTTGGGGGAAACTTCCCAACTCCAGCACCACACAGTACTTTAAAATTAAATTAGCTTTACCCCCTCATTTCCCATTAAAAGCAAGACAGTTTTTTCTCTCTTGTGTGCAATTACGGGGATCCAGGTTCTGTCCCAAATGTGGATATTGTCTGTGTGGGATGTGTATGTTCACTGTGTGTGTATCTGCTGAGGGCTGTGATTTCCTCTAACATCCCAGAGACAGGCTGAAGATTAATCGGCCACTATAAATGACTACTAATGAGGTGAGTGGCAAGAGGTCCAAGGGGAATTGATGGACCTGCAAGAGACAACTATGTCAAAGGAATACAGTGAAAAAAATATAAGAGGGAATGAGATTGATTGTATCTCTGCCAGGAGGCATCAAAGACCCAATTGTGGACTGACCATCTTCTGTGCCATTAAGAGTAAGTTAAGGAGGGTTTTAGAAGAAAGGAGATAATTTCTGAATTTAGAAAGCACCACCATTGTCCCATGGAGCCACATAAATGGCAATAATGTTATTATTTTTAATGTTAATGTGACTGGATGTACTGACATTAAGGATTTTGCACTGGTTTTCTTTTCACATATATAGAGGGCTATGAGTAACTCTAGGTAATTTCTAAAGTAAGTACATGTTGGGCACAGCATTGCAGGCCAAGGGGCCTGCATTGTGCTGTAGGTTTTCTATGTTCCATATTTTATAATGACCAAAGTTTATTTTTGAAATAAAAGGTGGCACCACAATTGTCATTCGGACTAAAGAAGTGGGGAATTATATAAAAAAATAGCGATGACAAATTCTCTGTGGGTTTCAGGATGGATGGAGAGTAGATGCAGATCAGGGGTTCACAATCCGGAGTCCACAGAGACCTCGGTTAATAGTAGCAGTCCATAGCATAAAAATGATGTGAACCCTGGTACAGATGGCTATAGGTGGTTGATACCAGATTGATCCTACTCAACTTCAAGGGTACTAAATGCAAACTATTCTCATTATCTAGCCCAATCCTTTTTACTTAAATAATCAGGTTAAGCGTGATCTACCTTTGAGCCCGATACTGCCATGTCAAGCTCTGTGCTTATGGCCACACAGGTGACAGCATCATCATGTCCGTAAAGCACTTGTACTGGCTTCTGGGCCAATCCACAAGCAAAGCCACCCTGAGAATACATGCATAAAACATAAACAAAATTAAACATTTTATTAAAAATACAATAGCTCCTTAAACTGTTCTAACAGAAGGAATTCTGAATGTATCAATTACAATTCATTTACAGCACACTTGAGATTTGAACACAAAATACTGGGCTTCCCACTCAAGTGCATTACTATGGGATTGCTGTAGTGTGACAGCTGTTTGCTTTGGGATGTGATATTAAAACAAGATTACATAGTCTTACTCAATTACAATTGAAAGATTTAATTAAATTTTTTCAATTAAGGTTATTAACTGTGGTGTCCCTGCTAATATTAATCTTTTAGTTAACAGCACTAAAAACAAACTGATTAGACATTTTCACATTTATTTGTAAATGCCCACTGTATGCATATTGGCTGCTACATTTCTGTAACAGTGGCTACAATCCAAAGTACCTAATGAACTTCTGGGGATCCCCAAGCTGTGAAATGTAAAGTCCAAGCTCCGGAACACCATTGCTGGATTGTCAGATGTACTGAAGTTTAGATGAGATTTTAAATTTAGACTGTGTTTTTGAAAAGTTCTTAGCAAAATAACAGGGGAGTTCTACCTTAGGCCTAACCAATATTTACTTCTCAACAGTATCATTTATAGCTTTGCAAACAGCTCAGTTCAGTCTACAGGACTACCAAAAGCTTCCAGTTACTTTAATTCTCCATCTTACTCCCACTGTGACTTCTCTGTCTTTGATCTCCTACACCATTCCAACGGTGTGAGCTCAAGGAATAGCACTTCACCTTCTCTCCAGGATTGTTGCAATCCACAGGATTTAACACTAAGTTCAACAATTTTGTATAAACCAGTTTTCCAATTTATAATTCTGATTCAAGATCGCCCATCTGGAGAAGCATTCAGATTTTCTCTTTCCACAGATGCTCTCTGTTTTCATGGGTGTTTTCAGCATCCTTGTACATTTCAAAGGCACAGCAAATGCTGTGTATTGCATCTTACAGTTCCAATTCTTTAACGTCTCCCAGACAACTGTTAATAAATGGCTCTGAAAATATTGGGTTTACACCATATCACAGACTTTCCCTTTATTCATTCCACTCCGCACCCCCCCCCCCAACGGCAAATTCAACACACTTGTTTTGTTTCCCGTTTCCCAGTTTTGATGAAGGGTCTGAAACATTTTTTCCATTTTGCTCTCCACAGGCCTGCCAAGTATTTCTCGCACTTCCTATTTTTTTCCCCAAAGAAACAGGTCTATTTGTGTAATCTTGCTGTGTACCACACTTCCTTAAACACAGCTTACACTTTATTGGGAAGAATATCTGGAAAGGCACCACAGAAATCCTCTGTAAGTGTGGAGTTCTTTGAAAGACCAACAGCAAGACCCTGCTATCCACAATACACATTGTGTACTAGTTCAGAGTATAAAAAAAGCTATATCCATAAATAAAATACAGTGTCAATTCTCTAATTTAACATTCACATGACTGACAACAGTCTGACATCTTTAAGCTTTCCATTCAAATACATAGCCACTGTTCACCTCTTACTTATATGAATGGAAATCAGGAAATTACCTCTTGGAAACGGGCTGGTTGTTCAGCGGTGAGATTCTGGTGCTCCATAATCATTCTCTCATACAGCAAAAAGCTATTAAAATTGGTAATCGAGCCATCATTTACTACTTTTGTAGACATTTCATCCTTCTGTGGATGAAATATACTTCCTAACTTCTCCGAATTTATGGTTTTATCTCATTGTCCAGACCTCATCAGTTTAAATTAACACTCTCTCTATCCTACCTGCCAAGAATTTCAAATCACATAATGCATCAACTTTCTATTATCTTGATAAAATGAACATTGGCTATATTTAGTGAACCTGCACTGCACACATTGCAAGTTAGTATATTCTTCTGAATACATGACAATATTTTCACCGGCTCACAATGTCATTTTTCCTAATGTATCAATGGAAGGTATTTTACCTGCTGGATGATTTGCCACACCATGCAGGTGGTGTCTCTTGATCCAGAAATCAGATAAATGCCACAGAGGTCCAGTGCTAAACAAGTTACAATATCTGTAGGGAGAAAATTTGTAATTCAGTAAGAAAAATACACGGCCAATTAACTAGAACCCTTGCTGCTTATTAAAGCAAGGGTGAGAAATTTCCAAACTCCCGTCGTTGGCATCAAAACAATTTGAGGTCAACTGAGCAGGGTTCACATGAGGAGCACATTTCTGATGTACTATGCCAAACATTTCACAGTTTGTAATTAATGCATTTGATGAGGTTTACTCCTGTAAAGTGATGAAAAGCTTATTAACTGTGCTATCAAGCAACATTTACTCACCAATAACCTACTCATTTATGGTTAGATTGGGGTCCCCCAGGACTACTTGGCTCCAAATCTTGCCACAGCCTTGATCCAAACATGGACCAGACAGCTGAATTCCAGATTTCAAAGGAGCAGTCGACTCAGTGTGGCATCAATGACCCCTAGTAAAAATGAGGTCAGTGGGCATCGAGGAGAAAATGTTTCAATGGTCAGAACCACACTTCATATAAAGATGGCTGCAGTGGTTTTAGATCGGTCATTTGAGCCACAAGGAATGACCTGTATCTGAGTGA
This sequence comes from Hemitrygon akajei, assembly GCF_048418815.1. NCBI lineage: Eukaryota > Metazoa > Chordata > Chondrichthyes > Myliobatiformes > Dasyatidae > Hemitrygon > Hemitrygon akajei. The sequence goes on along the minus strand of NC_133124.1, from coordinate 107,626,282 downwards.
ATAAATCTCGATGCTGGGTGCAGTATTTTTTTCTCTTTCCTGATGAACATAGTATAAATAATTACATGGTGATGAAGTTAGGTCAGTACTAACCTATGTGCCTCATGATGTGTCCTATGACTTTGCCCTTGCTCAAGGATGTAACCCGGAGACTGTTGTCCCAGTGACCACCACTGAAGAGGAGCTTTCCATCGTGGGAAATGACTAGGATCTTTGGTGATAAATCGATGCCAGGAGCAAGTGGGCCAGACAGGAAGCGTTGAGTCCTGCCAAAATAGCAACAGGATAAAAGAAAATCCATTCCATTTAAGTTTGAAAGGTGATAGTAACTTAAGAGTTTGTGTGTGGGTGTTAAAGGAAACACAATATCTGAGTTTTTGTTTTTGTGACTGACTGTCTGTGACTAGTGGTATTCGACATGGATCGGTGCTGCTGGGAGTTTTGCTGTTTGAAATATACATGAATAATTTGTCTGTGAGTGCAAGAGGCACGTTTAGTTAGCTGGCAAATGACACTAAGATTGGTGGGATGTTAACAGTGTTGAGCAGAGTCTTAGGTTACAGGTGATAGCGATGCCTTGGTGAAATGAGCTGAGAAATTGCAGATGGGGTTTAATCCTGAATAATGTGTGGTTATTTGTTTTGGGAGTACTAATAAGGCTGGAATATACACTTAGGGAGTATTGAGAAACAGGGGAACTTGGGTTTCAAGTCCAAAGATCCTTGAAGGTGGTAGCACAGGCAGATAACATGATTAAGAGTCGCCAGGACGATGCCTGGAATGAGGTTTTCAGTTATGAGGTGAGCTCTATTTTCTCTGGAGCAGAGAAGGATACATGGAGACATGATTCAGGTATATAAAACTACGAGGTGTATAAATAGGGTAGACTGCAGGAAATGTTTCTCCATATCAGAGGTAGATAATACTAGAGGACCCATAGATTTAGAATAAGGAATGAGATTTAGAGGTGTTTGTGGGGGACCTTTTCACACATAGAGTGGTAAATATTGGGAATACACTGCCTGGGAGAATGGTGGAGTCTGGGTCTTTTGCAACTTTCAAGATGTTTCTCAATGAGGAATCACCTGGGTGCCAAAGGCTACAGGCCAAGTACTGGAAGGTGGGATTAGTACAGATGTGTGCCCACTGGCCAATGTGGATGTGTAGGATCAAGTGGCCTGTTTAAATGTTACATTACTCTACGAGTTTTAAAGAAGATAGTGATTTAATTGCTTCCATGTAAACCTTGAAGAAGACTTTAACTCAGAATTATGGTGGAGTTTTATAAACTGCGGAAAACAAGTAAACTTACTTGACACTGGAAATGATCGGGTCCTTGGTAAAAGTGAAGTAATTTGAAATATTTTTGTCATATGGCAACCAGCCATGAGTTCCTATCAAACCATTCATACTCACTGTTACCTGAGAGAAACAAAAAAGTAAATGAGCCAGGCCCATCAAAATGTCAGAAAAATAAGAAATGCTACATTTTTATGGAAAGAATAAGAGACAATCTTGATCAACTGACAAAATTGTAAGGAGTGCACTGGAACAGAGTTGCCCAAGTGTACACAGGTATGTACAAAGATCTTTGACTGTGGCAAAGCACGTTGCAAAGATCCTGTACTTCATTAACAGAAGTATTGAGTATAAAGGTTTGGAGATTATGTTGGGCCTTCATAAAACATGGGGTGGACATAAGTGTATTTGTGTTCATTTCTGCTCACCATATTTTAAGAAGGGTGTAAAGATCGTAGAGAAGGTACTAAAGAAATTTAACCGAGTAGGTGTGGATTCAGGAAGTTTCAACAGTAAGTCTAGATTGTAGAAGCTTGGGTATTTTGTAACATATGAATTTGAATAGAGATTTGATAAATATAGACTAGATTTAATATGGTAAATAATGAGAAATGGTTAGTTCAAGCATCAGGCATAGATATCTTCAGTGATATGCAAAAGAAACATGGGAGATATGAGGAAAGGTATTTTACTAGTTAATTGACTATGATCTGGTCTCCAAATGTGATGTAAACAAAGGTAATTAGAGCCTTCATAAGGGAACGAAGGCACCTTCAGAAAAAAATACCTTAAGGGGTTGCAGAGAAGGACCAGAGGAATGATCTGACTAGATTACTCTACAAAGAACCGGTACAGATTCCACAGCTGGTGAAGGGCAATGCGCTGTTCTGATTTAGTGATCCAAGAACAATAATCTATCAAAACCAACCTAAAACCTGTTGGATGGCACACAAGCAAATGTAAAGCAAGTTCACACAGTGGAGCACACAAGACAAAATTGAATAGGCATCTTTGACACATCCTCATCTAGCAGATTGTACATCCCGTATTTTCATACAACCTCAAGATCAAAAAATGCAACTAATTTTTTTTCAGCAACCATCATTAGGTAGTTTCTCATGAAATCAAACTTTCTAGACAGTTGCAAATGGTTGATCTGGAGAGATTAACATTCGTTGAGTTTTTACTAATAGTGACAGTGCCATTCATCAGGTCATGCAACTTGAACTCTGTGTTTCATTTGCTGTTAGCCGAGAGACAACAGGGGACAATTTAAATTAAACTTTTCCAATGGTTGGGTAGTTACAATCAGTTGGATAGTGCATCGGATTACAGTGTTGTTACAAGAAAGATGGGTATATGATTGAACCTTGCTTTACATGGGAGCCTTAAAATGTCATCCATCATCATCATCATCTTGGGAGGTCAAAGTTTCAAGACCAGACATTTTGTTTCTTTGTTGTTTTGAACTGATTGTTTCAAACATATGTCCAAGTCAAAGTTTGGCTCACATTGTTTTCTTCAGTTCTTCTCCTATTGAACATTGCATAAGTTCTTCAAAGTAAATACTTCTGGTCACCAAACTTATTTGGGCATTGGTTAAATCCTTATTATTTTCAAAGTATGTTTTTAATGCAATAAAAGAACCAGATGATTTTTGTCTTTCTTAACACTTTCTACTCACCAGAACATCTGGAGATCCCTGTGTGATAAACGTGTGTGCTTGGTTTTTTGGCACCACAGCCTGTACCAATGGAATATCATCACTGATACCCTGAAGAAAAGATATGTCATATAAGTCAAATTATACATTCTACTATTGATATATAATGTTTTTGGAGAGATGTGAACTGCAGGGAACCCTTTGAAACTCCCAGGCCATTTGGGCCAAGAACCTATGACTTTTGTTCTTAGTTCTACTCCACTTTCATCAATAACCTCCAAATCTTCTGTACACACAATGTAACCAAGTTATAAACCTTCATCTCATGCATAACTGCCAACAGAATTGTGAAAGAATTGCCTCTGATATATTTCACTATAAGGAAAGTTCTTCAAGCCTCTTCTTCCATTGAATCAATCATGGCTGATCACTTCCTCATCTCCATTTCCATACCCTTTGTTCCATATCACTTGATGCATTTACCCTAAAGTTAATGTCAAAGTTGAGTTTACTGTCATATGCACAAGTGCACATATGCACAGACGCAGTGTAGAACATTTTCATTAATCAGGATTCACAGCATTTTGGATGACCTTCCACTTTATCATTACATCCTTATACATAAAGATATACGATTTTTTTTGTTTAAGCATTCAAAAATCAAAGCCCTTTCTATCTGTTGTAATCATGTCAGCCTTTATTAACAAGCGCCGCCAATCGGCTTTTCCCTGTGCCCATGCATCCTAAATGTTCTATATCCTGAGATGATTTGTTCCCAGCTTAGGTCACTCGCTGTCATGTTTTCATAATAGCCTTTCCAAATTCTTTGCTATCAATTCATCCACCTAGCTGCTGATGAAAGGTTGCACCTAAGTATAACCCCTTTAAGTTTGGCCTTTCACTCAGCTGTGGATTTTTGTAGAATAATATTTATTTTGTCAGGGGCTGATGGTGGTGAGAAAGGAGGAAGATAACCTCAAAAAAAAATCAACAAATGGAAAGATACCAAAGAGGGTTCAGGCTTACTGGAATGATGCCAGATGGGACACCAGAAAAGCTGGTATTGTTCTCCTGATAGAAGATGGGGGAGGGGGATATTATAGACATATACATCATTTTGGGGAATTCTGATAGAGCAAAATAGAAGTTATTTACCCAGAGAGTGCTTAAAATGTGGAATACAATGTTACATGGAGCATTTAAGGCTAATGCCATTGATGCAAAGTTTCTCATTTTTATTCATTGATCAAATTTAAATACCTCTGGCAAAGCAAACATTTATTGTCAGGTCTCAGAGGGAACCTGAATAAATATGCATTGAGCAAGTGAATGAAGATTACGGTGAATGATACAATAGTGAGAAGAACCTCCTGTGAAACACAGACAATGGCATAAATCAACTGAATCTAATGGCCAGTTTCTAATTAATGCAACTCTACATAGAGAGGAAAGGCATTCTCCAATCCATAAGTACCTTCTCCCGAGCATTATGAACCACTTACCTCAATGAAGAATGACTTAAGTTGGCCCAGCTGATCAAAGACATTTGCTGTATAGCTGTCAAATCGCGCTGATCGTCTTTCGGCATTCTCTGCAGTAAGACGTGGAGGATGTGGCTCCTGGAACAAAAGATGAATCAAGTCAATAATTACAGGAATTGGCATTTCTTTCCTGTAGACAATCTTTTTCTGTTTTATCTACTCTTTCCAACATCTAAACTCTATTCCTCCTGGGATGAGAGGTTATCTATTTAAGGTTAATCTGAGCAAGAACTTCTTCACTCAGAGAATTTTAGAATTCTCTTCTGCAGGGAAATGTGGATAATGTCAGGTACTTTCAAGACCGAGATAAACATTTGGACAATTGATTGTGAGCTAAAATACTGGCAGATGGCTACCTGAGTTTGGGAAAGGAATAAAGATTGGCTGTAGAGCTGAAAACTAAGGTGGGAAATGTGCCTGTGATGTGTATACTGTGATACAGTATAGTTCAGCTATGAAATGTCTTCATGAATGAATGCAATTCAAAGGACAGTCAAATAAATTATGCTTTTGTGTGACTTGTGTTAGATACAGTCCAGATTAGGTACAACAATTCACCAGTTTAATGACCAAATACCAACATTAACTTCTGTAATTTATACTAAATTTAAATTCTCACATTTAGATCCTGGCATTTAAATCTGGATAAGTGGTTACTGTGCTATTATATCATTATTGCAGGATTAGTAATTCTTCTTAAATTCATTGTTTTGCAGCAAGCTACGTTGAGGAATTAAGTTCACTTGTTCACACTGACCAGAAAATATTGATCTTAACTGCTCGGGATTCCCTGACTTCAACTGGAAAATATTTCATGGGAAAACCATCTTCAAAACATTTCAATATTAGGAGAGTTCCTAATTTGCAAGTAACTAAAGTAAAAAATGAAACAGGAAATATGACAGAACTAAAAAGACAAGTCAATGAAAGTGAGTGAATGTTTTAACATGATTGTTTGCAGAAGAAGGTAACAATCCAATTTAAGTTCACCTTCAGGAGTTGGCATGGGGTTTGTCCAAAGTTACTAATGATCCCTTCTAATGCCTTCCTTTCTGTCTCATCAGCAATTGCATCCAGATCCACAGCACCTGTGCAAAAAGCATCGAATTAATGCTGGGAGACAAATTGAGTCTTACAGCTTCAATTCCAAACCATCACCAAGGCTCAGAATTTAACAGGAGATGGTACCTGCATGGCCCATAACAACAGATCAAGTCAAAATACTGTTACATTAGTATGCAATGAATTTGAAACTAACAAGTTTGATTTCACAGTTTAAAAATTTCTTTTGAATTGTAATCACATCTAGAAAGCATGGTCACTGATTCATCTATCTGTACAGGATGTAGGATTGCTACAAGTATTTATTGCACCTTGACTCTCCTCTAATTAACCCCAGAATTTGACAGCTTTAAAGCAAACCCTGAGAGAAAAAGGATCTTGTGCCTTCCTGGTGTAAATGACAAATCCTCCTCTTGGGCTTCCAGCGGGGTACAGGTATCCATTTTAACTGACATTTCGATGACAAACTCTGTCATCTTCATCAGGGATTATGCCTGGGCATATCTAGTCCGGTGGTGTATGTATGTATGTGTGTGTGTATATATATATATATATATATATATATCCCCATCATCTGCCCCTCCTGATTGGTTAGCCCTCATACAATCAGGTTTATGCTGTCTCATTTTGTTTGCAATCGAATTCCAGTACTTAGAGCAAGGCCTTCGTTGTTGTTAAAATACTTTTTCTCTAGTTTAATTTCAATGGCTCCCTTCACCACACGGTCCCAAAAGCCATTGGTACATCACAATAGTTTTGTGCCATTGAAATCAATCCTAAGACCCTGAGCAATTACAGTGAATTGATTTTTAAGCTTGCTGTATAGGCCAATCCCCTGTACAGTGGATGCAATGGATTGCAGATACATTGATGAACTCCAGCCATACCATGGACTTCAGAGGACAATAGAGATGGGAAATCATCAATGACTGATGCTCCATTGGAGCTAAGGCTCGAAGAAGAAGATGACTTTTCAGCTTGAGAACCAAGAATATAGAAAAACTTGAGACAAATTAACATCTCATGATCTGATGAACTCTATTTTACAAACTCGTACTTAAACTACTTGGTTGACACCTGTGGAGTTGCCATACCTTCATATGTACAGTAATAAAAGACATTCAGTGCTTCAACAGCTGCCGGTCCCCTCTGCTTGTAACCAAAGATCAGGTCAATCCAATCATGGAGGTTTGTAGAGACATGCTCTGACTCCTGCATGCAAAGTAAACAAAACACAGTCACGTAATTGAGAAAAACAATGAAAATAAAGTGCAAAGCAGATAAGAGGATTAGAGTGGAATGGGTTAAGTGGAATACCCAGGAGTATTGGGAAGGTACTATGAACATTGCAGGTGAACACCAACCTGCAACAGTGAATTCTATCAGGTTAAATAAATAATGAGTGAACTATAGTACATATTTTTGCCACTAACTATAATGACATAGGCGCTTGAGTTCACACGTAATGTCAATGGGTCAGGCAGCATCAGTGAAGGGAAATGGAAAGTTGACTTCAGGAGAAGGAAACCAGAGGTCCATCAGGGGATCAGAGGTGGAGAGGGTCAGCAACTTTAAATTGCCTGGTGTTATCATTTCAGAGGATCTATCCTGGGACCAGCATGTAAATACGATTACAAAGAAAGCATGGCGGCATTTGACTAAACTTTGACTAGTTTTGATAAAATTTTGACTAACTTCTATAGATGTGTGGTGGAGACATTTGCATCACAGCCTGGTACACAATGCCTTTGAATGGCAAATCCTACAAGGAGTAGTGGATATGGCCCAGTACATCATGGTAAAGCCCTTGCCACCATTGAGCACATCTACATGGAACATTGTTGCAGGAAAGCAGCATTCATCATCAGAGACCCCCACCACCCAGGTCATGCTCTCTTCTCTCTACTGCCATCAGGAAGAAGGTACAGGAGCCTCAGGACTCACACCACCAGGTTCAGGAACAGCTATTTACCCCTCAAGCATTACACTCTTGAACCAGAGGGAATAACTTCACTCAAATTCACTTGCCCACTGAACTGTTCCCACAACCTATGAACTTACTTTCATGAACTCTTCATTTCATGTTTTCATATTTATTGCTCATTTATTTATTTATTTATTATTCTTTCTTTTACACAGTTAGTTACCTTTTTCACAATGATTTATCCACCCTGTTGGTGTGGTCTTCAATTGATTCTATTATGATTATTGGATTTATTGAATATGTCCACAAGAAAATGAATTTCAGGGTTGTATATTGTGACAAATTTGTATATTTTAATAATATATTTATTTTGAACTTTGAAGAGTAAGTGATTTGAATTGAGACCCTTATTCTAGGCTGAGAGAAAGTATTGAGGAATGGTGCCAGAGTAGATTTTGACATGGACTGCTCCCTGTAGCCAATAAAATCTGTAGGCATAGCTGAGGCCCATCTGAGAGCCCATGGTTACACCTCTGATTTAGAGAAATTGGAAAACTTCAAAAGGTAATTTGGTAAGGATAAGCACAAGTTTTGTCAGGCAGAGGAGGGTGCTTAAAGAGGGGATTGATTAGCTCTATGTTCCAGGAAGAAACAGAGAGCCCCCATGGCCTTCCAGTTGGGGGACAGAAGCGTACACGGACAGGACATTCATTGTGAAAATGAGGCGGTGGGAATTCAGGCATTCCATATGATGGATCTGGATCCAAACTGTCAACTGTTCACTTCCCTCCATAGATCCTTCTTGACCTGCTGAGGTCCTCCAGCATCTTGTATGTTGCACCATCTTCCAGCATCTGTAGTTTCTTGTGTCTCCAAAAACATTATAGTTTTACAATGGAGTGAGATTATTGTCCTGAATGGGCTAGTTTTGCCTAGAGAATGTTATAGATGATAATTAACAGTACTTCAATTTTCCCCAGTTGTAAACATCCTCCATTATTGACTAGAATTTAATTAGGATCCGGGGGTTTTAGGTGTAGAACGATCGTTATCTGAGTATATTGGAGACTGATCTGTGGAATACTAACATTCAAAGTAGTAAACATATTGGGAAAAGAAAGAAATGATGCATGTTTGGGATACACTCTTGCATTGGATTTGCTGTATCACCTATTTACCCAATCCAGTACCATAATAAAGGCAGGTGGAGGAGTCGCAATCGATGGGAAATGTGAAGAAGCAAGTTTTCTACAAAGCTGGAGATTAAAACATAATAAATGTCACACCTCTCACATCTGATTTCACATTGAGACTGGTGTCGTACCTTGCTGTTCAGATGGATGGGAAAGAGGGCATAACACAGTATTGAAATTGAATTTTAATCTGCCAATATGGCATTTTATTGCTCTCAAGGGAACTTGGAAAAGGTTCTTAAAGAAAAGCTCAAGAATTCACCAAAAAAAAAATCAAATTTTTTTTCTTCTTAGTTACCAGTGCTTTCCTGTGCTTATAAATGAAGTCTTCAGGAGATCTTGCCCACTTGGGCAGGACGATATCAGCCACATTTTCACTGGTCATCTGCAGGCAACCAAGATCAAACCCTAGGGAAAGGGAGGGACACAGAATTAGGATGTTAGAGGCAAAGATATTGAGAGAGTAAAGCTTAAAGAGACAGATACAGACACAAGTGAAGAAGTGGGTGGTGGGAAAAGGGATGTGAAAATAAGCGAAAGGAAGAAGTGAAGTGATAGCGTCAGAGAAAGGTGAACATAGAAAGATGAAGAGAAACAGAAACATATACAAGTGACCCTGCATTAATCACATGAAGAATTGTTTTCCAGGAAAGCAACCCCTGTCTGCACAGAAGAAAATGAAAATGAGTTTTCATCAAGGATTTCTTCCCTTAGTTTTCTCTTCCTCTCATTAAGCCACTATTAAATGCTGTCATAGGACATGCAAGCGTTGGAGCATTCCCCTTCCCCATACTCACTAGTGACCTAGCAGAAAGTGCAATGCTGTTCTAAAATAGCTAACGTTACCACCTCCTTAGATTATGCAGACCATTTGACTGTAGAAGCTATCACGGCCAATTTTAATTCTAGGTGATATGTACCTAGGCCCACTTCTCAACAGGGTTAGTAATATAACAATTAGGGAGAGGAATTATGATTGATTTTCTGTTTGCTTGTGCAAAGAGTGCAGAAAACCAGTTGTAATGCTGAGGTACACTTGTAGCTTTAATTTTAATTCCTCCTGGTGTTTCTAAAGCCAACTATCTGTTTGCCCACTTCAAGTGATGACAGCTGTGGATCAGTGGTAGTACTTTGGCCTCAGGTCTGAATACTGGGATGCAACTCCAGACAACAGTTCAATACAGTACTAAGAGAATCCAGTAATATTAATTGTAGTCTCAGTTAGACAAGATGTTAAAATTAGGCTTTGCCTGTCCTTTCAGATGGATTTTAAACATCTCAAGCCACTCTGGAAGTTCTATCAGCATCCTGACTATTACTTATCTCAGAACTATTGTCAAATTAATCTATTACTCATTGATCTTGGTCTTTTTGAATATTGTGACTTGGGTGAATAATTTTACCCTCATTATATCAGCACCTATGCATAAAAATATTTAAACAGTTTAAGGCACTTTGCTGTTCCATAAAGCCATGAAAAGTATTTTATAAAATGTGTGTCCTAATGCATTTCTTAAAAAATATTTTTCATGGTTTTATCGCATTTAACAGTAAAACCATGCCAACATTAAAAATGAGAACCTGCTTGATTTTAAGGAAAGAAGCCAGAGCTCTGCTTACCATTCTGGTTCTCCAGAAATTCTGGGAAGTAAAAGAATTCTGGAGTTAGCTCTTTCACGTCAACAGGGTTGTCTATCCGAACCTGCCAGGCTGCAGGAATTGAGTGGAACTGGCGGTCTGCACAATCAAACCTGTGGATCACAAATATTTAGCAGTTATGGAATGTGACATGGTGTTAGTGAGTAGCCATGCTGCAGTCCACATCTTGAGAAGGCACACTATTCATTGATTAAACATTTCCCCTTGTATCAAGAAGGGCTTTAAGATGTTTCTCTTATTGTACGGTTCCTGATCATTGTGGTACTGTGTCAAAAACATGGCAGCTGCATCGTCTTAATGAATAGAAAGCCAGGATCATTGGGGCCCAATAATCTCAACACGGAAGCATCTGTCTTTATTATTAGATGTAATCTTCAAAATGATTCTGTCAACAGTAGTTGAAATGATGTTATTATATTATAAAAAATAGATGTTATTTTTTATTCAGAATTCATGCTCATCAAAATAAACTCTTACTATCTGAATTGAGTGCATTCCATTTTAGGCTCTTGCCTTGATTAAATATAGATTTAACCACCCATTACACTGTTCCAATAACTAAACTCAGATGAAGTACAGCACAATATGTATATATAAAACAGAGCTCTAAATTGTAATTAAGTACCCGGGACAAATTCAATTCAAAACAGAGTTCATTTCTTCTGTCTCATTAAACACCCACAGGTACAATTCAAGTCTAGGTATCATTTTGAAGCTAATTTGAAAACAACCTTGCTCTTGTGAATCTCCACACTAAGAGGTTGTTCAAGTTCACCATACAGCACCCCTCAGTAGCAGATTGGACTTTATTGTGTCTATCCCATATCACAATTCCAGTTTTCCATTTTTGGTCAATGTCTTTTAACACCCTTCAGCACTCTCACACGTTGGCAGTCTACCTCTTCATGCAAGCTCCAATGACCAAGTATTTGTAACCTTCCATTACCTTCTGTGTGGAAAAAGCTTTTCCAGATTTTACCCCCAAAGAGCTTGATTTTGATTTTAGATTCTGCCTTTTCTGTTGGATTAAGAATATGAGAACATATCGAGCAGCAGCATCAGTAGATGATGTGGTCCTTCACTTCAGTTCCACTGTTTATCAAAGTAAAAAGTGAACCTTTTCCTCATCCCCTTTCCAGGTGGGGAATTCAGTTTCTTTTTTTAAAAATATATATCCTTTAGCTTTTCGAACAGACTTAACATGCAAAAATTCTCATCCTCTTAGATATATTAAATTGGAACAGAGATCCCTCAGACTACTACAATGCATATTCTTGCAATTCTGTGCAATCGTCTGAAGCTAAGGTGAAGATCCTCCAACTTAATGAAAAAATCCTGACCTGCCGCTTTGTAGCTGGATGTGCAACGTAGTGAAAGGTTCGATCCGGATCATGTAGTGCATGACTCCAGCTGCATTGGAATAGTGTGTACCGTAGTGGAATTTGTCAATGTTTCCTGTAGGATCTTCAAAGCTTTCATACCTGAGTGATGAATTAGAAAGAGTTAGATCACCGACTATTCCCACATATTACTTACCTCAGTTTCCAAGAATTGATTTTTTACCACTTTCTTGAACTATCACAGAGTGCGTTCCTTTCCTTTTATTGAAGGAGTACATTCTGCTGTTAAACACCTTTAGCTCACTGCTGTTGTATATTAGAGGCATGGATTTCCTACAGCAGGGACCCCAAGGCTCTAAGGGGGTATCAAAGGTACAACTTTCATAAATTTCCTGGCAAGGTACCAAAACCAACATTGTCATCTTCACCTTAATCTAGATCCCCAGAAGAGACTGTAGTTATATTTATCCAGCTCCAATGAGCAGGCTACCTCATTTGTATGTGTGATACCAGGCTCCCAACCCAGATACTCTCCTCCTTGTTCTGCCATGGCAGGAAATTACTTGAGGACACAGGAAAGAATTCAAGGATACTCTCAAGGCTATATGACACTCAGCAATTTGTAGAAACCCCTCACCTGTGACCATTCAAAGCAGGAAAAGAGAAGATGGGATGGCATCAGAACCTCAGCAAATAATGAGGAAGGAGCACACCACCTCTCATTCTAGAACATCCTTGCCCCTTCGGTACCTCCTCTTCCAGTTGTGGCTGTTTGTGGATTCCATATTAACTATAAAAACAAGCTTAGAGCCAACAGAACTGGAACCGGAACTGACACAGAAGGAATATCTAAGGTGATAGTGGAGTTGATCTATACCATATGGAAGTCATATACCTACTTTCCAACATAACTTGATAAATTAACCCAACAAAAATTGTTGATCTCAGCTTTGAAAGCTCTAATCGATCCAGGTTTTTCCACTACCATTCAGAGTTCAAAGTAAATTTATTATCAGGGTACATATACTGTATGGTTGTATACAATTATACAACGCTAACAGTCATTTTCTTGCGGGCGTACTCAAAACATCAGCTAATCGTAACGTTCATGTAGATGTGCATAGTGGTTGGACGGCTTTACTCATGATGGACTAGCCTGAATCCACAACTTCTTGCAGTGTTTTCCATTCAAGGGCATTAGTGTTTCCATACCAGGCAGAGATGCAGCCAGTCAATATAATCTCCACTACATATCTATGGAAGCTTGTTGAAGTTTTAGATGTCATGCTGAATCTTCACAAACTTCTCAGGAAGCAGAGGAGCTGCTGTGCTTTCTCTGTAATTACACTTATGTGCTGGGCCCAAGACTGGACCTCTGAGATGGTAACATTGAAGAATTTAAAGTTGCTGACCCTCTCCACCTCTGACCCCTCAATGAGGACTGGCTCACGGACCTCTGGTTTCCTCCTCTAGGTCAATAATCAGTGCTTGGTCTTGCTGGTATTGAGTAAGAGATTGCTGTTGTGGCACCACTCAGCCAGATTTTCAATCTCCCTCCTAAATGCAGATTCATTATCACCTTTGATTTGGTCTACGACAGTGGTGCTGGTAGGCAAGTTGAAGCAGATCCAAGTTGCTTCTCAGGTAGGATTTGATACATTGTTTCAACACCAACCTCTCAAAACACTTCATCACTTTACCAATTATAGAGAAAAATTCCTGATCTCGCTCTTGAATTAGATTCATAGAAACATAGAAAACCTGCAGCACAATAGAGGCCCTTTGGCCCACAAAGCTATGCCAAACATGTACTTACTTTAGAAATTACCTAGGGTTACCCATAGCCCTCTATTTTTCTAAGCTCCATGTACCTATCAAGGAGTCTCTTAAAAGACCCTATCGTATCTGCCTCCACCACCGTCGCTGGCAGCCCATTCCACACACTCACTACTCTCTGCGTAAAAACTTACCCCTAACATCTCCTCTCTACCTACTTCCAAGCACCTTAAAGCTGTGCCTTGTGTCAACCATTTCAGCCCTGGGAAAAAGCTTCTGACTATCCACACGATCAATGCCTCTCATCATCTTATACACCTCTATCAGGTCACCTCTCTAACTGTCCAACTCTAATTTTAGTTTTCTGACCAAAGACATTCTATGTAAGTTACTGTTTTAAATTCCTTAATAATTTCAAAGACCATGATCAGATTGCCCCTGAACTTGTTATGTGAGAGACCATTACCTAACAGTGCCTCAGAATACTTGGGAATCCTAGTCGAACAGAGATGAAGAGGAATTTCTTTGGCTAGAGATCGCTGAGTCTTTATTTATTTATATATATATTTATTTATTTATCTATCAATCAATTAATTGATTGATTAATTACAGGCAGAGGTTGATAGATTCTTGATTGGTCAGGGAATGAAGGGATATGGGGAGAAGGCAGCAGATTGGGTTGAAAGGAAAAGTGGATCAGCCATGATAAATGGCGGAGCAGACTCGATGGGCGAAATGGCTTAATGCTACTCGTATATCTTATGGTCTTATGGTACCAAATGTCAATGGCATGTTTTCTAAGTGTGTTTTTCCCCTTCCTAAAAGTGCCAATCTGAGGTACTTTGGTAACCAGTGCCACATCCAAGTGATCAGCCTACAGTACATCCATGTGGCTAAAAGGAACAGGCTTTTTAACTGATCACTTCAAGCTGGTTTTTGTCATCGTTTGTTGTCTTTGGACAATCCCTTTTTAATAAGGCCATTTGGTAGTAATCATCATTTAGTACTCTGGATTTTCCTCATCTGATGATGGTGACAAAATGGCTGGAGACGTGAACCATTCTTTATCATACAGAAAATACCACCATCCAAACAAATACAGAGGCAAGTACAACTCAACTCACTTCTCCTTTACATCCTTTGCATGTTTATCATTCACCACACCAATTGGGCGAGACAGATCTCGGAAGACACTTGGATTGTTCAAATCCAACTTTTCGGATGTGTAGTCACAGATAATCCATGGAAACTGAGTTAAATAGAATAAAGTTCAGTTATCAAAACAAAACATTCTCTCTTCTAGATACTTGGTGTTTTTTTAAAAACATAAAATCATGGTCAAATAATCAATGTAAAAAAAAACAATTTTGTTGATTGTTTCCGGTCATTATGTGAAATGAATTTTACGTAGTCTTGTGCCTACATTTTAATAGTCAGAATTTGAACCTGTAAACTCTGCAGAATTTAATATGAAATACTGGTATCACTTAGGAACACAAACTGAGAAAACTTGCTTTGGGGAAATGTAGGAGGAGATTTACTCTGACTATGTTGTATCCCTGCTTTGTAAGTTTGATATTGATATGTGTACATTTTCAACTGTTTTGCGAGCTCATGAAGATTTGAACTTCCTTGATCTGACAGGGAGCTGAAGTGGAAGGGTCAGAACTCATCACTCCTTTAGGAGCAAACTTACCACTGGATATTGGGATAGATCATTATAGGTTCTTCCTGCAATGGTGTTAAGTTGCATTAAATACTCAAAGTTGGATATCTTTCTCTGAACCCATTTCTGAAAGAGAATAGTGACATTTACTACACAGTCCACAGTCACAACAGCACCCTACTTTTTGGAATGGTGGTGTACCGCACAACAATTAGAAAGTTTTATTACATCTTTGTTAAGTGACTGATGAAATATTACTTGAAGTATCAACCTAATTTCCGAGACAAGAATTATAATAAATACTGGAAACCTTTCCATTATCAAACAGAGAGTTAAAGTTTAACTTCCAATACCTGCACATTAATAATTAAGGACAGAAATAAATCACTTTTGGAGCTGCTCTTCACTTTGTAAGTCTCCAATAAACCAACAGCCTGCCATGGAGTTCAACAAATGTGCAATAATATAAAATTGGGATGTACAAAGGACAGGCCAGGGAACTAAAGGGCAGTGAGCCTGACTTCAATTGTAGGGAAGGTACTGGAGGGAATTCTCAGGGACAAGATCTACCATCACTTTAATAATCAAAGCCTGCTTAGGAATAGTCGGTGAGGTTTTGCATATGGGAGGTGGTTTGACAAATCTTTTGGAGATATTCAAATAGGTAACTAAGGGGATAGATGAATGCAGGGCAGAGGATGTTATCTGTATCGACTTTAGTAAAGCCTTTGACAAGATCTCGCATGGCAGGCTAATCTGGAAGATTAGGTCACATCGGATTCGGGGGAGTTGCTGTGATCGATTTGGAAATAGCTCAGTGACTGGAAGCAGAGGGTAATGGTTGAAGGTCGATTCTGTGACTGGGCACCTGTGACTAGTGGAGTGCTCCAGTGATCAGTGTTATTCAATATTGATGTATACAATTTGAATATGAATGTACATGCCATTTTTAGCAAGCTTACTGATGATACTAAATTAAAGGTTGTTGTTGATAGTGAAGTAGGTTACAAAGAACTATGAAGAGATCTTGGTCAGTTAGGGAGTTAGACTTCAACTTATCAAGTATGAAGTGATACAGTTTGGACAGTCAACCATATAGTGAATGGCAGGGCGCAGATGGACCTGGGAGGAATATTGCACGGTACACTGAAAGTGGCCGCACAAATAGACAGTGTGGTGAGGACGGCATTTAGCATGCTGGCCCACAACAGCCCGGGCACCGAGTTTCAGAGTAGGGACAGCATGCTGCAGTTGTACAGTCACTGGTGAGGGTGCACATGGAGTACTGTGTGCAGTTCTGGTTACTCTGTTATAGAAAAGATAGAGAGGGTACAGAAGGGTCTGACTTTTGGGAAAGATCAGCTGCAGTAGATCTTTATTCCCTGCAGTACAGGAGAACAAGGAGAAACCTCATAAAAGTTTATAAAATCATGAGGGGGCTTTTAAGCCAATACTAGAAGCCACTAATAAAAGTTGAGAGAATTAAAAAAAAGACCCGAGAGTTAATTTCTTTTCATGGAGGAGAGTGAGTACAAGATTGCAACATTTAAGAAGTGTTTGGATAGGTAGAGGAGAGATGAGGCTTGTAAGGTTAGGAGCTGAATGCAGGCAACTGGCAGGGGGAATGCTGTGGCTGGCATGGACCAGTTGGGTTGAAAGATGCAGAAGTACTCTTAATGAAATTACATTTCCTGGTTAAGGAGTACAGACAGAATAACAGTCACGTGGTCTAAATGTGCAACACACCACTGGCTTATGTCATACACTATTTCTGAAATTAGTTTTTAAAATTTCGTTTACCAAATTTTGAAATCAGAGTACAAGCATGGAACTGAAACTCGATTGCCTGTTTAGAGCTAGAAAGCCAGAACAAATTTCTGCTCTGCACATCTCTAAGGATATTTCATTGTAGTAAAACCATAAATTACAATAAGTATATATTTACATTAAATTAGTGCAAAAAGGGAGGAGAAAATAAGAGGAAGTGTTCATGGGTTCATTGTCCATTCGGAAATCAAGTATAAACTTTAAAGTGGATAAATACTTCAAAGGAATGATTTTCAGGGATTTGGGGAAAGGGCACAGCAGTGGGATTCATTTGGCAGTTTTTTTCCCCACAGAGCCTGCATTGGCTCAATGAGCAAAATGTGACAGTCATTGACATCCCAATTCACACAGAGGCACAGCGCCTTACCTGAGTTAATCCAGATGCTTTTAGCAGTTCTTGCGGAGAGCGGCTATCGAAGTAGAAGAGGTTGGGGGGTCGTGCTGCCAGGATGCGCGAGTACACTTTGTTTCGGACCTGTGTAAAAACAAGAGAGTAAGGTAGGTGATCTCGGTACCTTTATTTGCACAATATTATTATGTGAACTTTCTTTATGCATTAATTGGTCAGGTGAAAAGGAGAGCATGAATGGACACAGTAGAGTGAGTGTTTTATTTCCTTGCTTATTTACACAAGGCACATTTACCACTGAAACTAGTAAGGGTTGCTGGAACAAATTTTCTCTGCCATAAGTGCTATATCAAGGACTACATGTCTGATTTTGCACATCTTAAGATCCTGAAAGATGCTACAAGAAAAAAAAGTTTTGCTTTAGTTCAGATCTAAACAGGAATTATCTTGCTCAATATGTTCACACAAGTGACATGGGTGCAGTCCAGTCAGATTTTTGCAGTGATAAATATCTCAGAGTGTTCACATATACAGTACTACCTCTCCTTCCTACTTTCTACATCGTCAGTAGGTTTTCTTTAGTATTGCTGCAGATGTCATCACCTAGGCAAGGCTGTGCTAACAACAGAATATCCTTCATGGTAGATAGCCATTTTCAAGTTAAGAAAAAAACAAGTTCAATGTATTGAGGTCATACCACAATGTATCAAGATCATATCTTATTTCAATCAGCTCTTAAAGGTACATTCGCACTCATATACAATATACCTGCAACATATCATCCAAGCCATTGCTTGTCTTTAGAATCACAGCTATTGTGGGAAACAGACTGTGATATATGGACAAATTTTGACGTCACTCTGCTGATGTTAATTATTCAAACTTAAGAGAACAGTACTGAATAAAAAGGAACAGGGGCAGTTTTGAGGCAGGAAAATTCAACATCCTTTTTTTTTGTTCAGCTGTGATAATATACTCATTCAAATAGGAGGTTGTGGGTTTATAGTTCAAAACCAAGACTTGCAGACAGAATGTGGGTTGACATTTCAGTCATTAATAGGGGAATAGTATTTATAAAACAACTAAAGGACAACAAACACATTAAACTCCTCTCTTCACTGTATTTAGATGTAAAAGAATCTGCATTTTTTGGACGTAGCATAGAGGATCTCTCTCTCATTTGTATTACCCAATATATATCTCATGATAGATGTTGCTGAAGCAGCTGTTTCTGATTCGAAAATAAACACAAATATGCTGGAAACACTGAGCAGGTCGGAAAGCATCCATGGAAAAAGAAACAGTTGGTGCTTCAGGTCAGAACCGATAAGCTATCTTTTGTATACCATATAAAACCTTGAGTTTTGTCTCCTTACAGGCAGGCCCAAAACAAAGAAACCCTGTAGAACCCAAGAGAAAAAGAAAACACCATCAAACACCCAATATGCAGGAAAAAACCAAATCGCGCCAACAATAAGAGTAAGCAAATAGCATTCAGAACTGAAGCTCACAAAGGTGAGTCACAATCACAAAGCCAGTCATCAGTGCAGTTAATTCAGGAGCCTGTTAGCCCACATCCTCAGTTCAGCGCAGAGAAGAGTAAATGTTGCAGAGCAGAAAGCCGAACCGACCAGCCCTTCCCCTCCCTACATCTTGACCTTTTCAAGTTGGCCCGTAACTCAAATTGACCAAATCCCAGGTTCTTCCATGCTCTCAGACCAGAGCCCTGCTGTTTTGATAGGTTCTCGGGCCTGTGCCCAGGCCCCACCCTTTTATCACAGTTCGACACCAGAATGGTTAATATCCTTGGTAAAGGTTAAATTGTATTAAACCACTTCCTACAATGGCTTGAAGATGACCTGGTACTATGTCCTCACGGCAATTCGAGATTGATAGTAACCTTCAGCTTTACCAGAAATAAGTCACATTTCAAAAACTGAAACCTAAAAATATCCCAAACCACAGCCCAATTAATTATAGGAAAGACATTGCTTAAAAAAAGATATACCTTTTTCTTGAAATTGACAAAGTAGTTCGATTGATCAATGAAGAAGAACTCCAGAGCAGATCTCCTTAAGTTATAGCGCCTCAGATGCACTTCCCGGAGTTGGGAGAGTGGACGCTTGAAGTCATACCCAATACCTGAAAGAGCAACACAACAATTCAGTTTACCTTGTACCTTTCTCACTCGATGACCATGATTCACTCTCAAAACCCATAAATCTGCAGCCGTGAAGGACAAAGGCAGCAAGTGCATGGATGCACCACCACCTCCAGGTTCTCCTTCAACTGGTATGACATCCTGATTTGGAAATAGACTGCCAATCCAATCCTTCATCAACAATTGTTCCTGAAGAATACTGGGAATATGATCATCAATGGGACTACAGCACTTTAGAATGTATCGTCATCCTTTCAAGGGCAATTAAGGATGGGTGTTGAATCCTGGCCCAGGCAGCTATACACTAATTCTTTTAAAAAAAACTGAGCGTAGTTCATTGAGGTCAACAGAACAGATTTTCTGGAAAGAACACAGGGTGCAATCTTCGCTTCTTTTTGCATTTAGCCTGTGTTACTGCACAAATTTTTATCCTGATGTTGGTAATGATCAATTAACTAAGATTGAATTCTCTGTCAGGAGATATAAATGTTTCAAAAGTACCGCTTTGAAGAGCAACAGGGTGGTTCCATCTGGTATTCATCCATCAACCGTCTTCTGTAATCTTAAATTCATCCAAAAGATCCACTGTCAGGTGCTAACCACGTTGCTTTCTGAGATCCCAATATTCACAAACTTCTTCTGTTTTTGAGGAGTATCATCACTGCGGTAATGATTAATTTTCCCCAAGAATGTGTTATAATTCAGGAACATTGGCCTGGCTTGAAAAGAGATCAGTGATTTCTGAAACTGGGTTCAGGAATTGTTCATATTGGGCATTATTTAAGGAAAGAGAGGGAGAGCGAAAAGGAGGGAGAGAGAATACGATGAAGGGAGAGCAAGAAAGGAAAAGTGAGAAATAAAGGGAGACTGAGGAGTGAGAGGAAGAGAGGGAGACAAAGGGAGAAATGGAGAGCGAGAAAGAGAGAAAGGGAGAATAATGTAGGGGAGAGAAGGGCGGGGAGAGAGGGGCGGGGAGAGGGAGTTCTCTTTTCATCAGGCAGTCATCAAGAGTGTGGTAACAGTGGGATAGAAGCTGTCCTTGTGTCTGGTGGTCCATGCAGTAGGCATCTTATAAAATTCTTTTCAATATTATTCAAAGAATGGGATCAGATCTAACTTTGTGACATAGGTTCTGATTGATGGGATACTACCCCCAGGTATCTACGTTGTGGCTCCAAAATACATAAATATCAAAATGACTCAGATAAAGAATGCGGAATATAAAAACTTGCGAAGGCTCTCTTTGTCAAAGGCACAAAATACATCAGGTGCATGGGGACAATAGGATTTATAAATCTTAAACAGATCAAGTGCAAGGGAAAAATAATAGCAAGTGGAGTTCAACTTGAAAATGTGAGATCTTTGGGTCCAAGTGAGGAAGTAATGCTTTAATGTCCAAAGCTTTGATTAGATTCCGTCTAGAGAAATGCAATCAGTTTAAGAGGCTGCACCTTAGAGATGATATATTGGCAGTGCAGATTCATCAGAGTAATATTTTAAATGGATAAATTGCAAAGACAGATCTGCAGATACAGCTTGCATACCCTGAAACTTATTATCTGAAAGTAAAAGTAGTTAAAATGATATGGAGAAAATATTTCTTCTGTTGGGGAAATCCAGGGCAGGAAATCACAAATCTTAAAATAGAAATCAAGTATTCTCAAGTGTAAACAAGAAACACTTTCCTGACACAAAAAATTAGAGAAGTCAGAAAAATTCTTCCTCAGAAGGCTGATCAATCAAAGTTGTTTTTTTTTGATAAATAGAGATCAATAGAGTTTAAGTGTAGATCAGCTACAACCTTAATGAATAGGAGTCTATAATCCTATGTCGTCCTTACTGAATCTTGATTCAGGTGAAGCACGGCTTTGAAATGCTAGCCTGGAGAAAGCATTCAAATCAAAATCACTGGAATGGGAATGAGAATTGGAACAATTAGTTACTATTGAAATATCAACCTAGCTGCAGAGCAGTTTCAGGACTCTCACCCTCTTCTGTCTCTTCTTTCTCTGAGCTGCCATCATAGAAATAAATGTGCTGTGTGGTGATCTCTAGACGTCCAGGGATCACTGCAACAATTGTGATCAGCTCGCACTCTTCAGAAATCACTAGTTTCTCCTTCTGACTGGGTTCCTCAGGTTCAACCCTACAAAAATAAAATTGGAAATTGGCTAGTAAATCAATCCAGGTTAGCAGTAGCACATCATCAAAACACTGGACCCTAAAGTTAAAATTGTGCAAACTCTACCTTTATCCCAAGCAAGCTGCTGCTAAGGCCATGTTATAAATCAACTGCATTTTGATCAATTTCTGCATGTCAATGAAACAGTATCAAAATATGACACAGAGCACTCATATTCACTCTTGTTCCTATATGCCAGCAGTTTCCTGTGCTTTTATATTTTAAAGATGCATTGGACGATAGTTCTTTAAAATTGAAAGGGAGGATTAAGAGCACCAACATCTTATAAAGAAGTCAGTAAAAAGGAAATACCTGTATGCTGAAAATGTTATGCCATGTTAGAAAGAAATGATACAGGAAATGGAGATATCCACTATGAAGTTTAGTTTGCTTACTGGTTGATAGCAGCAATATTATTCTAGACATCTGGGTATCATTCCATAAGACCATTAGACATAGGAGCAAAATTAGGCCATTCAGCCCATTGAGCCTGCTCCACAATTCCATCATGGCCGAATTATTATTCCTCTCCACCCCATTTTCCTGCCTTCTTCCTGTAATCTTTGACACACTTACAAATCAAAAAAATCGATCAATCTCTTCTTTAAATATACCAAATGACCTGGCCTCCATAGCCACCTGTGGTAATGAATTCCACAATTCACCCACCATCTAGCTAAAGAAATACCTCTTCACCTCTGTTCTAAAGGGACATACCCCTTTTCTGGTACTATGACGTCTGGTCCTAGACTACAGGAAACATCTTCCCCACATCCACTCTATCTAGGCCTTTCAATATTCAACAGGTTTAAATGAGATCCTGCTCATTCTGCTAAACTTCAGCAAGCACTGTTCTAGGGTGTTTTTTTCAAATCATTCTCAGGGTGTGCATGTCTCCGGTAAGACGTGAAGTTATTTCTGAGGTTGAATGATAAATAGCGCTGTGAAGCAGTCTGACGTTATGAAGTAGTTTTCAAGTCACCACAAGTGAAGCTAAAGTTACAGATTGTTGTGTGAGCAGTCAGTTATTTGGTCAGATCAGTGATAAATCAGCATGAAAAATCATCTGGGTTTTTTCATGACTATCTGACAACCTCAAGCTCCAAAAAGCTGGGCTGTTTATTTCAGGATTTTAAAAATCAAGATCAAAATCAGAAACTGCTGACAACTGTGGAAAAGCTTGGCTGATTTCCGGCATTGGTCAAAAACTGAAGTTGATTACCAGTTATCATAACCTTTACAAGAACACATAAATATTATATAAGAGAAAATAAAAAGGGCATCTTGAAGAATTGGACCAAGTTCCCTAAATGACCAGCAAACCTGCCTTGTAATTTTGCATTGCAATCTAAGATGTTGAAAGTTTATCCCTCTATTATTAGCACTGTGTTGCAGTAGCTGAACTGAATTTCCATTTAACTTAACTGCCCCCCCCCCCCAATCTTTCTCTACCCCTCCAGGAAAAAAATCTGCTCTTAAACTGAAAGGAGATACTGTAATATTTATCTTTGACCCTATTGGACAGAGGCCAAGGTTAATACAGTTGGCAACAGCCAATCCTGGATCAGCGCCAGAATGGTGAACTAAACCGTCTCATTCATAGGTCATTTGTTGTATGTGAAAAGTAGACTTTGGTTTAAGCATCATTTCTACTGACTTTCATGCAATGCCAGTGTCATTGTACAGACTGATAGATTAGAGGCCATTTTGCAGACAGAGAAAGCAAACTAAAAATAACCATTAGAATCTCCGCCTTGAAAAGAAAAATAATCTGGTCATTGTTTCAGTGCTGCTTGTGACCTCTTGTCATGTGCCAACTGACATCTGAATTACTTTATTGTGTTGTGAAGAAAAAGAAAGCCCTTAACTCCAAGTGGAGTCATCGGGACGCTGTTGTGACGTCGTTTTTTTTCAGCAGGCTTTCTTATTTTTTACAAGGCCGAGTTACAAGCTCGACGCTTGACCCAGCACGGATGGAAAGCATGCAAGGGAGCCAGCTGGATTCGAACTCCAGAACCTTCGGTCCAAAGTCCGGCGCTGATGCCACTACGCCACCAGCCAGCTTTATATAGTTTGTGATATCCTGAAATTATTAAAAATTTCAAAATTCCAAATCTCCTTTAACATCCTTGCCTGTATCAAGAGTTCGATCCTTTTTGTTCCAGAGTTCCACAGTCCAATCCTTTTTGCCCTTATGTCCCAAGATCTTAGATTTTAATTGGATATTTGGTGTATTCTTTATTTACTTACTACAATGTGAAAAGAGGCCATATAATCTACTGAATCCACCTAACCAATCCCATTAGACTACATTGGGTTTCAGCATTTTGGATAGAGCCTCTGAACACAACTGTTTCACTAATCAAACACTTACTGGTTGTTAAGGAAAACCAGGTCTTCATCTCCAAGCTGATCATCTTCCAGCTCACTAACTTTCGCCTCCTTTGCAACAGCCAGCGGTAGAGATTCTGGTGGGGTTCTTGCCTGATCACTACCTATGAAGAATCAAAAAGAATCATTCAATTTAGAATTCACCAACATTGCAACATATATCAAATGCAACACTTCAATTCTGTTGCAATTAAGGACTTGGGTGCTTCTGCTTGTGTTGTAGATGCTTTCCTTCTACTTTAATCACTTCAGGACAGATGTCATTAAAAGTCTTTGAGCAGTGTGATTCACTGCAGAGCTTGCTGAGACCAAAGTAGGCAATGTGGAGTCAATTAGCTGGTTGGCCAGAGTTAAAATCAGACCAGACCAGATGAGGTCTGTAGGTTTTATTTCTTAAAATAATTAGTTATCTTTCTAAATTGACAATTTCATTATTTCTGAGATTCTGATGCTGGGGCAAACTTGAAATATAATGTCATGAGTTTAAAAACGGTTGCTATGTTTCTTGCAATAGTCGGTTGTTAGACCATATGACAGCGAGACATAAGAGCAGAATTAGGATTTCCCACCATTCACTCATCAATGATTTATTATTCCTCTCAACACCATTCTCTTGCCTTCTCCCGTAACCTTTGACTCCTTTACTAATCAAGAACCTATCAAGCTCTTAGTTAAATGTACCCAATGAATTCAAAATTCAAATATATTATCAAAGTACATACATTTCACCACCATATCCCACCTTGAGATTCATTTTTGCAGACGTTCACGGTAGAACAGAGAAATACAATAAAATCACTGAAAAACCACACACAAGCAAAGACTGACAAACAACCAAAGTGCAAAAGAAGACGAACTGTGCAAATAATAAGAAACTTAAGTAAGTAAATAAATATCACTGAAAGCACGAGTTGCAGAGACAATGAAAGTGAGCCAATAGATTTTGGAATCAGTTCAAAGTTGAGGCGAGTGAAGTATCCATGCTGGTTGAAGAATCTGATGGTTAAAAGAAAATATCTACTGCTAAACCTGGTGGCGGGGGACCTAGGGCTTGGCTTCAACAGCCTTCTGTGGCAATCAATTCCATAGATTTGCCACTCTCTAGCTAAAGAAATTCCTCCTCACCTTTGTTCTAAAGGGATGCACTTGCACTCTGAGTCTGTGCTCCCTGGTCTTAGACCACCACACCTTACCCCCGCCTCCCAAATTGGAAACATTTTCTCTATGTCCACTCCATCCAGGCCTTTCAGTGTTCTATAGGTTTCAATGAAGTCCCCCATCCTTCTTTGAAACTCCAATGAGTACAGGCCCAAAGCCATCAAAAACTCCTGATACATTAACCCTTTCATACCTAGGATCATTTTCATTAATCTCCATTGGACCCTTCCCAATGTCAGCACATTCTTTCTCAGATAAGAGGTCCCAAACTGCTCACAATATTCCAAGTGTGGTCTAAACAATGTCTTATAAATTTTCAACATTACATCCCTGCAATTATAATCTAGCCCTCTTGTAATGAATGCTAACATTGCATTTGCCTTCTTTATTACTAACTCAACCTGCAAGTAAATCTTTAGGGAATCCTATATGGGGACTCCTATGTCCTTTTGCACCTCCAAGTTTTGAATTCACCCCCATTTATAAAATAGTCTTTGCCTTTATTCCTTCTGCAAAAGTGCATGACCAAACACAGCATTCCATCTGCTACATCTTTGCCCATTCTCCTAATTTGTCCAAGTCCTTCAGCAAATTTCCTACTTCCTCAACACTACTTGCCTTCCCAACTATCTTTGTATTGTCTGCAACTTGGCTACAAAGCCACCAATTCAATCATCCAAACAATTGACGTAAAACTTGAAAAGAAGCAGTCCAACATCAGGTCCTGTGGAACGCCACTAGTCACTGGTAGCCAAACAGAAAAAGTTCCCTTTATTCCTACTCTATGCTTCCTACCAGTCAGCCAATCTTCATTCACGCTAGTATCTTTCTTGTAAACCACGAGCTCTAACCTTGTTTAACATTCTCATGTGCAGCACCTTCTGAAAGCCATCTGAAAATCCAAGTAAACAACATCCACAGACTCTCCTTTGTCTATCCTGCCTGTTATTTCCTCAAAGAATTCCAACAGATTTGTCAGGCAAGATTTCCCCTTAAGAAAACCATGCCGACTGTCCCCCAATTTAATCCCAGCCTAATCACGGGACAATATACAATGACCAATTAGCCTATCAACCAGTATATCTTAGGACTGCGGGAGGAAACCGGAGCACCCAGAGGAAACCTGCGTGGTCACGGAGAGAAAGTACAAACTTCTTACAAGCAGTGGCTGGTACAGTAAAGTAGGTGCTAACCACCACACTAATGATGTGCCTCCAAGTACACTGAAACTTCATCTTTAATAATGCACTCTAACATATTGCATTCCACAGAAGCTAGGCTAGCTGTCCTATAACTTTCATCCTTTTGCCTCCCTCCCTTATTCAAGAGTGGAGTGACATTTGCAATTTTCTAGTCCTCTGCAACCATTCCAGAATCTAGTGATTCTTGAAAGATCATTACTAATGTCTCCATAAATCTCTTCAGCTACCTCTTTCAAAATGCAGTCCATCTGGTCCAAGTGACTTAACTACCTTCTAGACCTTCTCCTTCATAATAGCAACTACACTTTTTTCTGCCTTCTGACATTCTTGACTCTCTGACATGCTGCTGGTGTCTTCCACAGTGAAGACTGATGCAAAATACTTATTCAATTTGTTCACCATTTCCTTGTCCTCCATTACTACCTCTCCAGCATCATTTTCCAGCAGTCCACTATCTACTCTTGCCTCTCTTTTACTGCATATCTGACACAAACTTCTGCTATCCTCTTTTATATTATGGGCCAGCTTCCCTTCATATTTCATCTTTTCTTCCCTTATTGCTTTTTATGTTGCCTTTTCTTGGTTTTTAAAAGCAGCTCAATCCTCCAGCTTCCCACTAATTTTTGTGATATCTATGCTACCCCTTTTGCTTTGATGTTGCTTATTATTTCTCTAGTCAGCCATTGTTGCCTCATCCTCCCTTTAGAATGCTTCTTCTTCTCTGAAATGAAGATTATAGTTAAAAATTACTTCACAGCAGTTAGCAAGACATTTTTGGAAGGTGCTAAAAAATTTTAAATGTTTTAAAAAGAACATTACTGCTAGTCTAAAGACAAAACAAAATTACCAAGATTATCTCGCAAGGCACTGGCATCCAAATGTTTGTCAAAGTTGTAGTTTGGAACCAATTTGAGCCTCATCCTTGAGTAAGTCTCCGCACTTGATAGCTTCCATTTTATTTCAGATGGATTCCTGTAGAGTAACAAGAATACTTGTAATTCGTATTGGTTTGTTGTCTAAAAAAAAAATCATCTATGTATATGTACACCCAGTGGCCACTTTATTAGATACACCTGCACACCTGTCTGTTCATGTAAATAATCTAACCAGCCAATCATGTGGCAGCAACTCAATGCATAAAACCAAGCAGAAATGATCAAGACCAAACATCAGAATGGGGAAGATGTGATCTGAGAGTCTTTGATCATGGAATGATTGTTGGTGCCAGATGGGGTGGGTTCAGTATCTCAGAAACTGCTGATCTCCTGGGATTTTCACACACAACAGTCTCTAGAGTTTACAGGGAATGGTGCAAAAACAAAAAAATCAGTGAGCAGCAGTTCTATGGATGAAAGCACTTTGTTAATGAGAGAGGTTGGAGGAGAATGGCCAGACTGGGTTCAAGCTGACAGGAAGGACACAGTAACTCAAATAACAATGTGTTATAATACTAGTGTGCAGAAGAGCATCTCTGAACATACAACATGTCGAACCTTGAAGAGGATGGAGACAGCAACAGAAGACCATGAACATAGAGTCCGTGGTCATTTTATAGGTACAGAAAGTATCTAATCAAGTGAGGCATTAAATATTGAATCATAGTGTTGTGCAGTACATTAATAGGCTCTTCAGCTCGCCATGTCCACACTAATTCCATTTTCCCAGTGTAGTGTCATATTTTTTCTACATTTTCCTATTTAACTGTCTGTCCAGATGCCTATTAAATGTAGTAATTGTATCTGAGTCCACTCACCATGCTTAAAAAAAAACCCGAGACATCCATTAAAACTACTACACCTTACTTTGAAATTATGCCTTCATGTTTACCACCACTCTCCAACCCCACGTCTCTCAGGTTCCCCTATCACCTCTTGGGTTCTCAGAGCCCCCATTGTCTTCCCACCCCAGCTTCCATGGACACCTCAACCCTCCCCCCACTTCCTCTGATGCCATCAAATATCCTCCCCTCTATGATCCCAGCTCTAATCCCTGCCATGTCTTCACCATTCTGTCTGACATTCCCCTCTCTGAAGTAGAACATTCTGTCTCCAGCAAGGGACTTACCTTTGTTCTTCTTCACCTGCATCTCGGTGAGTACTACTCCCACCATGACTTTGAGCTCTTCTTCCATTGCCCCCATCTCCAAGTTCACATCTTTGACAAGGATTCTCCACCTTGCACTAATGACACCTTCTCCATCTCCAACCCTCCTCCTCTTTTTGGTTCTCTGCCTGCTCTGGATCTCTTCAATTGCTGATAAGACCTCAACTGGCTCGATGTCAGCACTCCTCCTCACTCTTCAAACCTTACCTCCACTGAACATCCTTCCCTCCACTCTCTCTGCACAAATTCCAACCTTACCATCAAACCCACAGAGAAAAGGAGGTGCTTTTGTAGTGCGGTGGACTGACATCTATCTTGATCAGGCCAAGTGACAACTCTCAGACACCTCCTCTTCCTTACCTCCTGAGAAGGAACCCACTCCAAACCATCAGAATATTGTCTCTGACACCATCACTTACGTCATCAACTCTGGAGATCTCCCATCCACTGCCACCATGCTCATAGTTCCATTCCCCCACACTGCTCATTTCTATCTCCTACCCGAGATCCACAAACCTGGCTGTCTAGGTAGGCCCATTGTCTCTGCCTACTCCATTAACTCCATTCTACCCCCTTGATTCAGTCCCTTTCCACCTACATTCATGACACTTCACATTCTCTCAACCTCCTCAGCAACATTCAACTCCCTGGCTTTGGCTAACTTATTTTCACCACAGATGTCTAGTCTATACTTCCATCCCTCATCAAGAAGGCCTTAAAGCTCTCCACTTCTTTCTCAACAAAGGAACCAACCAATTCCCCTCCACCACCACCCTCCTCCATCTGGCAGAACTGATCCTCACTCTCAACAATTTCTCCTTTAGCCCCCCCACTTTCTCCAAATTCAAAGGATAGCCAAGAGCACCTGCATGGGCCCCAGTTATGCCTGCCTTTTTGTTGGCTACATTTTCCAAGACTTCCCTGGTAATACTCCCCAAATCTTCCTGCACAACATTGACGATTGCATTGGTGCTGCTGCTGCTTCACGCACCCATGCTGACCTCAACAATTTCTTCATCTTTGCCTCCAACTTGCACCCTGCTCTTAAATGCACTTGCAAACAAGAGAAAATCTGCAGATGCTGAAAATCCAAGCAACATACACAAAATGCTGGAGGAACTCAGCAGGCCAGGCAGCATCTAGGAAAAGAGTACAATCGATGTTTCGGGCCAAAACACTTCCTCAGGATTTCAGCCCAAAACGTCAGCTGTACTCTTTTCCTAGGTGCTGCCTGGCCAGCTGAGTTCCTCCAGCATTTTCTGTGTGTTGCTTATGCCTAAATTCAAATGGTCCATTTCTAACACCTCTTTCCCCTTACCTGATCTCCCAGTCTCCAGCTCCAGAGACAAACTATCGACCAAAAACTTTTATAAACCTACCAAATTCCATGGCAGTCTTGACTATACCTCATCCCACCTGTCTCCTGTAAAAATTCAGTTTCTTTGTCTCTGCTGCAACTGTTCCCAAGATGAGACTTTCCTTTCCAGGACATCACAGATATCCTCTTTCTTCAAAGAATGGGGCTTCTGTTCCTCCATCATTGATGCTGCCCTCACCCATATCTTTTCCATTTCCCAGATATCCGTGCTCACCCCATCTTCTTGCTGCCTTAACAGGGATAAAGTCCCTCTTGTCCTTAACCACAATCCCATGAGCCTTGGCATCCAGCACATCATTCTCTGCAACTTCTGTCATCTTCAATGGTATCCTACCACCAAACACATTTTCACCTTCCCCCCACCACTCTCCACTTTCTGTAGGGATTGCTCCCTCCACGATTCCCTTGTCCATTCATCCCTTCCCTCTAGTCTCCCTGCTGGCACAGTCCCTACAAGCCACTGAAATGCTACACCTGCCCATTCACCGCCTGCCTTACCTCCATTCAGGGCCCCAAACAGTCCTTCCAGATGAGGTAACACTTCACCTGAGACTATGTTAGGGTCTATTGTATCCGATGCAGCCTCTGATACATTGGTGAGACCCGACATAAATTGGAGTACTGCTTGGATGAGCACCTCCACTCCATCCCCCAAAAGCAGTACTCCCGGTGGCCAAACATTTTAATTCCCAACTCCATTCTCATTTCAACATGTCAGTCCATGGCCTCCTCTTTTGCCACAATGAGACCACTCTCAGGGAGGAGCAACACTTCATATTACATCTAGGCAACCTCCAACTTGATAGCATAAACATTAGTTTCTTTTTCTGGTAACTTCTTTTCCTTTCCACTTTCCTTTTTTTCTATTTGCCACTCTGGCGTCTTGCCCTATCTCCTCACCTGCTAATCACCCTCCTCTGGAGCCCCTCCTTCTTCCCTTTCTCCCATGGTCCTATGAGATTCTGACTTCTCCAACCCTTATCTTCCCCACCCAAGTGGCTTCACCTATCACCTTCTAGCTAGTCCTCCTTCCCCTCCCACCTTCTTTTTGTCCTGGCGTTTTTCTCCTTCCTTTCCAGTCCTGAAGAAGATTCTCAGTCTGAAACGTCAACTGTAGATGCTGCCTGAACTGCTGAGTTCCTCCAGCATTTTGTGTGTCTCCCCCATGTTTCTGATGCCCCTCATGGGGCACAGGTTTTGACTAGCTGCCTATCTATGCCTCTCACTATCATATATATACTTCTATCAGGTAACCCCTCAGCCTTCTTCACTCCAGGGAAGGTAAACCCAGGTAAGCAGGAAAATGGCACAGTCAAATGGTTTGATTTAATAACAAGTGCTTTCATCAACTGATGTCGTCATACTGAAGTGCAACAACTCTGAGGCACAAAAAGTTATGAGTCTTGAGAATAGGATCAGAAAGCAAAGTGTTGAAAGCCCATTAACTTAACCACAAACTCCAAGCTTATGGCTAAGTGCAGCACAGAGCACTGCACTTCCCAAGGGCTCTTGGATCATCAGAACTGTCTTTCCAGAATGTAAATACTCCCATGGCAATATTCAAAGAAGAGCCAGGTGGTGTCCAAAATCAAACATCAATCCTTTAACCAAACCCTAACAACTCCACCGATGATTTTGAGATATTGCCGCAGGGTAATTGGTTACAGTGGTTCCTTCAACACAAGTTCAAAGGAATTTCATTGGCTAGGATCTATTTCTTGGAAGGTGCTACTTAAGTGCAAATATTTAATTTGAAGTAATGAAGAACTCTGTAATCATATTAATTCAGGGTTCTTGTCAAGACAAGTTTCACTGCCAAAGAATGGAATATTTTCTCCTTGTAGATTCACTAACACCAAATATTCCCCAGTCATGTGCATAACATATGCAACACTTCACCAACCACGTGGATCAGCTTCGACCATTTTCTACAGCAAGCTCTCCACTTCTCACCACTGATACCCCAACTTTGACTTTGCAATTAGGTGATAAGTAGTTTAAATATCATTCCTAATAAACTGTACCATGAGTGATATGGAAAAGAGTCCAAGTTCAATAGGACTGGAGTTGAGAATGCTGAAACAGATTTGAATTAGAATTAACCAGAAGACCTTGGTTAATGCTGGAAGAGTTTTGCTACAAAACTACTATATTATTTATTTAGTACAATGGTGGGCCAGTAGTCCAAGCATGTTCTTAGAAGTTTTAAAAGCTGGTGTACCAGTAAAAGTTACGAGGAAGTTTTATTGTTTGAAAAAAAACTTAGCATCTTCAAATTTCTGTGAAGGTGGCTGTGAATTCTCATATTTATTGATTATGACTTACCGTTCTGCCCAGGCTCCACGAGGGCAGGTTAGGAGTCGCCTCAGTGAGCTCCACTGGCGAAGTACTGCTCTGTGGTGGCTGTTAATCTGTTTCAGCGTGTTGCTGTATCGAGCATTCTCACTCCTCACGCGTTTCCAGAAGGGCTCCAGTATCAACTCCTAGCATAAGGACAAGACATTCTTATGCAGTGTTTTGTTCTTCCATAATCATAAATCATTTTTCACAATGGAAATAACAATTTAGCCAAACAAATTCTAATCAGCTTCCAAGTTTCACTGCAGTTATAAGACTTTTTGCCTCATTCCTCTGCTTGTACTTACACATCAGTGTCTGTTTTGCAGTTGTAGACGAACGGACAGTGTATAGGTGAATGGGGGACCTACAAGGTGAACTACAAGGTATTCTACAACAGGTCATTAAGCCAATTGTGACTTTCTAATTACATTAACTGGCACCAAGATGAGGAAGAACCACAGCCACAAAGGGATTCTTCATTCATACACTTTCTAACCTTCAACACATTTGTTATTCATTCATTGCAGAGTCAAAATCTTTATGTTAGCCATTTATCACTAATGTACACACATCACCACAATATTTGTCATTCAAAGAGAAGACCTGTTGCCATTTGATTGGGCCATCAATTGATGTACAATCTTTACTATAACACTAAACCTAATAGCAAGAGTCAGAAATTATTCTCGGCAGAAACACAGAACAAAAACTTGGCTGCAAAAAAGAAAACTCAAGTCCTTTAAAACTAACGATGATCTGTTTAATTGACTTATGTTTTTAAGTCTGGTTATAATGATAGAAATATTGGAATTACTATGTGAAAGAAAAGGCCAGAGCATATACACTCAGTGGCCACTTTATGGATACCTCCAACACCTAATTAGTGCATGTTCAAGGTCTTCTGCTGCTATAGCCCATCCACTTCAAGGTTCAAAGTGTAATGTGTTCAGTGACACTCTTCTGCACACCACTGTTATAACGTTGTTATTTGAGTTACTGATGCCTTCCTGTCATCTTGAACCAGTCTGGCCATACTCCTCTGACCTCTCTCATTAACAAGGCGTTTTTGCCCACAGAACTGCAGTGCACTGGATGTATTTTTTTTGTTTTTCACACCATCCTCTGTAAACTCTAGGGACTGTTGTGCATGAAAATCCCAAGAGATACTCAAACCACCCTGTCTGGCACCAACAATCATTCCTCGATCAAAGTCACTGAGATCACATTTCTTCCCCATTTTGCTGTTTGGACTGAACAACAACTGAACCTTTTGACCATACCTGCATGCTTTTAGGCAATGAAATGCTGCTATGTGATGAACTGATCAGATTTCATTAACCAATATATGTACGGCTGTGCCTAATAAAGTGGCCATTGAGGGCAAGTTTGCCTAGTGGCATCCCAGTTTAAGACATGATATCGAGAATGATGATTAGGATCTTAAAGAATCTCCCAAAACCTGAGAAATAACATGAGGAATCCCACCTTGGCCAGGAATATTTTGAGGTCCCAAGGTACCTATTCCTCCTAAACATGCTAAACTTATTATGTTCTGCTATAAAAGAATATATTTCCTGGAAGTACTATTAATTTTATTAAAACTGATTTTGTGCAATGCCAACAGCATTTAATGTCCTGTTCCAATTGCCTTCCTAATCATTGCAATCCTTCTGGTGATGGGAGGCTCACAGTGCTGCTGGACAGAAATTCTAGCATTTAGAAGGACCGGTGATATACTTCTGAATTAGCACGGTGTGTGACATGGAAGGTAACTTGCTGGTGGTGGTACTCCCATGGATGTACTTCCCTCATCTTTCTTTGGGAGGACTTATTAAGGTAGTCTGAGTGAGCAAATTCAGTTCACTTGCAGCCATTGGGTACTAGTGGGATATGGAGCGAACGTTCAGGCTGGTGGCTGGAATGCTTTGTCCTCTATGGTGTTTAGCTCCGTTAGAGTTGTTGGAGCTGCACTCATCCCAGCAAGGCAAAAATAGACTATGAAGTCTTGGGTGGCAGGAAAAGAGTCACTCACCAAGGGCCACCCATTCTCCAACCTGCTTCAAGCTACCTAAAAACCAAACTTATGTGCCTGGTCCAATTGAGTTTCTGGTCAGCAGTGACTCCCAGGAAATGGATGGTGGAGGACTTGGTGATGGTAATGCCACCGACTGTCAAGGGTGGGTGTTTGGACTGTCTCTTTTCCAGGAGATGGTCATTATTTGCCACTTTGGTGGTACAGATGTCATTTGCTATTTACCAGTCCATGCCTTTTGTCTAGGTCTAGCTGTACGCAGTCATGCATCGTTTTATTTGCTGAAGATTGTGAATAGAAATGAACCCTGCACAACCATCAGCAAGCATTCCCACTTCCGACGTGATGATGAAAGGGAAGATGAAGGAGCTGCTGATAGTTGGGGATCTGAAAGAATCAATACATTCATTCAGGAAATTGGTGAAGTAAAGTCCATGATGGAATAAGATTCATATTACTGTGGAAGGAGATAAAACAGGCAGAGACTGCATTAAAATGGAGCAAAAGAATCTGTGATAGGAGATTATGCGTGGAGCCCTCAGCAGTATCAATAGGATACAAAAGTGCTTAATGGGTCAACTTGGCTTCAGTGTTCACTAGTTGCTTTAGTTACCTGGAACTTGGAACGACTCTCCCCACGCTCATGCTCCCGACGTAGAGCACTGCTCATTAGTGAGTCATAACAGGAATTCCAGAAGCTGGACATCTGTTTGTGACTTGTGTCGAATGTGTCCGATTCATATTGAGCCATGGCTTTTAAAACCTGCAAAAACATATGTGGTTATGCAAACAATCATACCAAATAAAAACCCATTGAAACAAATAGTAGATAGAAAGATCACAGCCAGGCAAGGTGAAGTAATGCAGTGTAAGGTAGGGCCTAAAAGTAAGACTGGATATAATATGATGGAAGAAGTATTCTGGGTCAGAGTGGAACATACTAGAAGAAACAGAAGTACAGCCGGCCCTCCTTATCCACGAGTTCCGCATGCGTGAATTCAACCAACCGCGAATCGCGAAAACCCGGAAGTGCTCTTCCAGCACTTGTTGTTCGAGCATGTACAGACTTTTTTTTCTTGTCATTATTCCCTAAACTATGCAGTATAACAACTAGTTTACATAGCATTTACATTGTATTAGGTATTATAAGTAATCTAGAGATGATTTAAAGTATACGGGAGGATGTGCATGGGTTATCGTGGATCGGAATGGAAAAAAATCATAAGTTCTCTTACTAAGTAAGTCGGAACATGTACATCCGGTATTATCCGTCAGTTAGTCAAATGTTTGTCTTAGTATATAGCATATATTTTACCTTTCTATGCACGTAAAACACTTAAGAACGTATGTTTCAGCACCGGGCTCGGGAAGTTCCCAAGATCGATCCAGTGACAGACCACTTCCGAGCGCACTCTCCTTCTGTGCCGGGTTGATGTGGAGGATCAAAAACCAAAAACCCCAAAACCCAATAATTAAACCACTGTGTTGCTTAGTAATAATTGTAGCTTTCATCGGGGCAGGGCCTTTCTCACTTTATCCTTTAAAATTGTTCCGATTGTTGACCAACTGTAACCTAATGCTTTTCCAATGACTGATGGTGTTTCACCTCTTTCCGATTGCTTTATTATTTCCACTTTATTTTCAATCACAATTATTTTCGTGAACAGAAACACTGTGGATTCAGAACTCGACCGCCAGGCCCTAATGTCTAACGGACTGAGACAGGTTAAATAAGGTCTGGGGTTCCGCTGGGTCCCAAGATCCATCGCATTGAGACAGGTTGAATAAGGGACTTGAGCATCCGCGTTATTTGGTACCTGTGAGGGGTCCCGGAACCAATCCCTTGCGGATAAGGGGGGCCGACTGTAGAGGCAAGACTGGAAAATGTATCTTACACAAGGTATAGAGAACAAAATAAAGGCAGAAGTTGCAGGTATGGAGCATTGTGATTGTTACTGGAGTTGAATTTAAGAAAGACAAAATTAAATCTTACTACTGCTTTTGGGAATTCAAATTCATGTGCTGAATTAAATTTTTAATAATAAAGCTCATAGTGGTAATGGTAAATATGAAATCAGCAGATTGTTGCAAAGTCCTATCTAGTTCACAGTGATCTTCAGTGGAAAGAAAATCTACCATTGTTAGGGTATGACTTCTTTGATTCCAGATCTACCAATGTGGTAAACTTTGAAATGGCTGCAAACCACTCAACTTAACGAGTGTGTAGGCATGGAAAGTACAGTGCTGGTTTTGCTAGTGACGTTGTTGTTCATGTACAAAATAAAATGGTCCTTTGAGCGTGTTCATCTATGCAAAAAGGCTTTAGCTGTCCTCCCACTTCAACTCCCTCTTAGTCTCCATACCTCTTGATTCCTTGTTTTGGACTTGTTCATCATTGGATTAAGTACTTGCTCCATCAATCCTGTATAGCATATATGTCAAACTCAAGGCCCGCGGTGGAATTATCTTTGGCCCGTGAGATAATATCTAATTACTCTTAAAGCTGGCCCCAGTAATCGAAGCGCCTATGGCGTATGATATGGCTAATGCTGAGTTTATTCAGGTACCAGGTTTTCAGGGTTTTTAGTGTTTATTCGGCAGTCTTGCTCGGCAGTCTTCTTCATAAGAAACGGAACTTGTAAAGTGAAACACTTTGTAGTTATAGCAGAGACTGAGACACATGAGAGCAGGCTGAAAAAACGGAGGCAACGAAAGCTGCGTTCGCACGCGTCCGACTGATCCGGTCCGCATGAAGCTGCATTTTGCTCAATCCGGCCCGTGACCTAAAATGAGTTTGACACCCCTGCATAGCAACTATGAAGCAATGGCCATCCCCAGAGTGAAAAAATACACATACAGGCAAGTTCCCTTCTCCAAGTTGGAGGAGAAAAAAGACAGTTTCAACTCTAAGGTATTGTCTGGGAAGCAGATCTTCAACTTCTCTTAATAGTCACAGTTAGTCTTATCCCTCCAGTTTTTAAAAATAATCAATATATTATCTTTGCAAATTATAATTTTTAAAAAATTTGCCATTGCTTATCTACCATCATATATTTTAATATACAAGCTGTTCCTGTATAGCTACAACAGTGGCATCTACCTGACAATGCTGGAAACTGCTCAGGTATTTCCTGTCCACAAGAAGCAGGATAACTCCAATCCAGCTAATTACCACCTCATTATAGTTTTCTTTCGAACATCAGCAAAGTGCTGAAAGAGATAGGTGATAGTGCCCACAAGTAGCACTGGCTTAGGGAAAATCTGCTCTCAAAAGCTCAGGTCAGGTTCTGCCAAAGTCACTCAGCTTCTACCCTTATTAAAGCCTAGGTCCAGGCTCGGACAAAAGAACTGAAATCCTCAGGTAAAGTGAAAATAGGTTTACCAAAGAAACATTTGATTGAATAAGACATCAATGTGCCCCAGCCAAATTGTAGTGAATGAGAATTGAGGGAAAGTCTTCCACTAGTTGGAATCGTAGTAGGCACAAAGGAAGATTGTTGTGGTGGTTGGAGGTCTATCGTTTCAGTCACTGGATACCTCTTCAGGAGAACCTCAGGGAGATGTCCCAGCCCCAACCATCTTCAGCTGCTTCATCATAAGTAGGGGTGTTCACTGAAGATTGCAGAACATTCAGCACAATTTGTGATTCCTTAGATAATGGAGCAGTTCACATAAAATGCAACAAACCTGGATGATATCCTGTCTTGGACTGTTAGTTGACAAGTAACATTTGCACCATGCATGCCAGGCAACAACGATATTCAACAAAAGAAGATCCAGATATCACCCCATGACATTTAATGGTATTACCATCACTGAATCTCCTATTGTCAATATTCTGGGCATTACCACTAACCAGAAACTGCACTGGCATAGCCACAAACATATGGCAACAAGAGTAGATCAGGGGCTAGGAATCCTGTGGGAAGTAACTCACCTCTTAATTCCCCAAAGCCTGTCCACTACCTACAAGACTCAAGTGAGGAGTGTGATGGAACACTCTACCTGCCTGGATGAGTGCAGCTTCACTACACTCAAGAAGCTTGACACCATTCAGGACGTAGCATCCCACTTGGTCGGCACCCCACTCATGAACTTCCACTCACTCCGCTATCATCACGGTAGCAGCAATTTGTACCATCTTCAGGATGTACTGCAACAACTCACCAAGAATCCTTGGGTAGCACCTTCCAAACCTATCACCTCTACTCGATAAGAAGGACAGAAGTCACAAAAACATGGGAAACCATTATCTGGAAGTTGCCTCTCCAAGCCACACACCATCCTGACTTGGAAATACATTGTCATTCCTTCCCTGTTGCTGGGTCAAAATCCTGGAACTTCCCCCCTTGATTATGCCTACATGTCAGGGACTGCAGTGGTTCCAGGCAGCAGCTCACCACCACCTTCTCAATTAAATTTTGGCTCTGCTTGCAAAGCCCACATCCCTTGAATGAAAAAAAACCCAAAATGATGCAGATGTGAGACTCCTGAAATAAGAACATAAATTGCTGGGAATGTTAACCTTAGAGAACAAACAACAAGCATCAATCTAGGTTAATGCCTTTCATTAGAACTTTAATGAAAGGTCATTGACACAAAATGTGGTCATTTTTTTTAAACTAAGTTCTGTGTCTACTTTAGCCATCTTTCATATCCATGTAAATTGTTTTGGTGAAATTCAAGACCATGTAGTTATAATTAATAACATCACCATCCAAATATTATGAACCCTAGAAAATAATTTATCATAATATTATAAATTAACTCAGTTCCAGTGTGTAATGCTAGATACAAGACAGCTC
This sequence comes from Hemitrygon akajei, assembly GCF_048418815.1. NCBI lineage: Eukaryota > Metazoa > Chordata > Chondrichthyes > Myliobatiformes > Dasyatidae > Hemitrygon > Hemitrygon akajei. Next base: position 107,587,231 of record NC_133124.1, on the reverse strand, counting down.
CTTCCCTGGATAGCTCAACAATGTATCTGAAAAGCTATTATGAATTCATTTACAAACATCCTCCAACCTATTATTATTAATCTAGTTTATAGTGTCTACAAGAACATTGGTTACCTCCCTACCCCACCACCACACATTAATGCTTAACTGAGGATTTAATATTGGAGATGTATGGGCCACATTGCACTGAAGAAACTGGGAAAAAGATTAAGAAAGAAGCAGGCTATTTGGGTAACAGCAGGATGTAAAAAGGCAACAAGGAGAACAGGTTGTGAGGATGTGCATCGACTACCTACTTTCTCAGTAAGTGAAATGTGAAGAATCAAACAATCAAACTATATGATGGGATAAAACACAAAATAAATCATGACAAACTATTTGATCGACACCAAGAACGTGTATTAAAATTTTACATGTTCTAGAAGAAAACGATGCTGTGAATATGAGGAAGCACAGTATTTAAATAGTGAAGATGAATTCTGAAAGCCCAGAAGAGTGAGGATTATGCTAACAGCACTTCCATGTCACCCTTCCGTGCATGTCACACTGTGATCAAATAGTACACAGAGATGCTTAAAATACTCACATTTCTTTCCATGAATGATTTCCACTCCGAGGTGACACAGAAATGCTGGAAATCCTCGTAGAATGTCGGACTGCCGTTGGTGGGAGGCAGGGACGGCAACTGATACTGGAGCTCAAGTAGCTGGTAGCATTGGTCCATTAGAGTGCGGGTGATTGGCATCAGGTACGAGAAGATGTCTGACTTGTCTTTGATAGATCGGGAGAGAGGCTCTTCTAGCTTTCCCAACAAGAAACAGGCCTCTTCCTTCCGTATCGGCATGGTTTGAAGGAGGCTGTGTAGCTTGACACAGGCCATTGCACACACCTGAGTAGAGCAGAACATAGATGAATTCAAACTGAAAAAATGTCTAGTCTGCTTATGTACTGTAGGTAATTAATGGGCACTGATGGAGGTAAGGAGCTGATGACACATTTAAATTCAATAAGTGATAACCAATGGTCCTATTCAAATGCCAAACATTGTGTTGAATGAAGAATAATCTAGCTCAACCAAGAAGGGGATTGTCCTTGAGAATCGGCTCCATTTGATTCAGTATGTACTTGATATCAGGCAAAGCAAAAGGAAGATCTATCCAGATTTAATGAATGCAGTGACATGTGAACTTAATAAATTCGTAATGTGGAAAAGATTGCCCAAACCTGTCAATGCCTGTGTTTATGCTGTACATCAGGGGTTCCCAACCTGGGGTCCATGCACCCCCTGGTTAATGGTAGGGATCCATGGCATAAAGAAGTTTGGGAATCCCTGCTCCATAGAACTTTAAAGTTGCTTCTTTTTACTTCTTTATTCTTCATGGGTTTCTCTCAAATTCTTTAATTCAATTTGCCTCAGATACACCTATGGTGAAAGGTCCATGTACTGGGTATGCTGTTGCCTGAGTTCCTTATTTATTTATCAGGGACTATCTTTTAGTGGCAGCATCAACTTTGAATATTCAAGTGGAAACATCTTCCTATATCTAAGATATCAACACATTCATAATTTTAAATAACTTTACTTTATTGCCTGTTTTTATTCCCAGTAAAAAAGACAAATTGCCCAGCCAATTTTCTATTTGTTAGAATCTCTGAGTTTTATTATAATTGCAATAAATATTTGTACTCCTTTCTCCAGTGCTTCTGAGCAGTCTTTTGTATCATCGGAGATCAGAACTCTGCACATTTGTCCAAGTATGATGCAACTAAAGTATCATAACAGTGAGGCCATAAATTTTGAAACAATCTAAAACAATGGAATAAAAGAGCCTGACAGGCTTGAAAATTTTTGAAGATGGTAGAAGATGGAAAGCGTATTAAAGCATGCTCAATCATGATTTTAAATAAAGACACCAACAACAATGTCAAGGACAATGTGTTAAATGTTAGTGGATCACTGCCATCTGTTTTACTGCTTTCATGTCTGGGCACCACACCAGAAATGATAACAAGGCCTTAAAAGGTGCAGAGGAGATTTATTATAACAATGTTATGGATAGGATGTTTTATTATGAGAAGTGATGACAGAAACTGAAATTGTTCTTGTTACAGCAAAGGCTTGGGGAAGTTTTAATGAAAATGTTAAATTTCATGAGGGTTTTAATTAGAATGAAAAGGGAGAGGAAACTTCCTGAACTGAATATTGGTTTACCAAGCACGTGTACTTAAGACAATCAGAAAACAATGAAAAGAAAGATATAGTTTCAGACAATGAGATATGATGGCCTGGAATTCCCCAATTTAATCCCTGTAGTTGATTGAATGGTAACTCAAAGGGGTATAAGGGTTATTAGAGATGCAAGAAGACTGTTACAGAAAAGAGTAAAATTAACCAAAGACCAGCCTTTCAAGGAGTTGCATTATTAAAAACAAACAATTTTCCTCAGTTAATTAAAAATAGCTCATTGTGAGTCCTACAATGAAGAGGGATGTTCCCTGCATTTAGAAAAGCTTCAATTTAATGTCTTATTAAATGGAGATGGCAAATATGTCAGCAGATTGCATGTAAGCAGCTGAGAACAGAAAATCAGTTTTACTGTTTACAAACATTGGGAAAAGTAGATATTTTGCAAAGACAGATAAAGATTCATCAGACTAATCTTCCAGAATCAGACAGTCCCAACATCATTGACAAAGTGAGACCACATTGAATCGGGGGGCTGTTTAAGTATAACCTCCCGGTTGTATTTGCCATTAAAACTGTCAACAGCAGAAATAAGTTGAACAAACTTGGAATCTAACATATCCAAAAGACCTGCACCCTCTAAATTCCTGTGATCACAATTACATTAGAATTTTGTGTGGCAGGAAGATGGAGACTGGCTGGAAACTAGAGCCTTGAGTTTAGCTGATCATAGAGTACATGCACCAGGGATAAACTAGATAAAGTATAGTGAAAATTGTAGAAAAGTTTTAAAGGTATTTCCCATTCTCTTACAATAGGGAAAGCAACCACTTGGCCCATCTATAGAAACATTGAACATAGAAAACCTACAGCACAATACAGGCCCAAAGCTGTGCCGAATATGTATTTACTTTAGAAATTACCTAGGGTCACCCACAGTACTATTTTTCTAAGCTCCATGTACCTATCCCAGTCTCTTAAAAGATCCTATCGTATCCGCTTCCAGCATCGTTGCTGGCTGCCCATTCCACGCACTCACTACTCTTTGCGTAATAAACTTACCCCTGACATCTCCTCCGTACCTACTTCTAAGCACCTTAAAACTGTGCCCTCTTGTGATAGCCATTTCAGCCCTGGGAAAAAGCCTCTGATTATCCACATGATCAATGACTCTCATCATCTTATACACCTTTATCAGGTCACCTCTTATCCTCTGCCACTCCAAGGTAAAAGGCTGAGTTCACTCAGCCTATTCTCATATGGCATGCTCCCCAATCTAGGCAACATCCTTGTAAATATGTAGTGATGTGACCAGAACTGAGCACAGTACTCCAACACACACAAAATGCTGGTGGAACGCAGCAGGCCAGGCAGCATCTATAGGGAGAGGCACTGTCGACGTTTCGGGCCAAGGGTTCCTGACGAAGGGTCTTGGCCTGAAACGTCGACAGTGCTTCTCCCTATAGATGCTGCCTGGCCTGCTGCGTTCTACCAGCATTTTGTGTGTGTTGCTTCAATTTCCAGCATCTGCAGATTTGCTTGTATTTGCACAGTACTCCAAGTGGGGTTTGACCAGGGTCCTATATAGCTGTAACATTACCTCTTGGTTCTTAAACTCAATCCTATGGTTGATGAAGGCCAATACATCATATGCCTTCTTAACCACAGAGCCAACCTGTGCAGCAGCTTTGAGTGTCCTATGGACTTGGACCCCAAGATCCCTCCGATCCTCCACACTGCCAAGAGTCTTACCATTAATACTATATTCTGCCATCATATTTGACCTATCAAAATAAACCACCTCACACTTACCTGTGTTAAACTCCATCTGCTACTTCTCAGCCCAGTTTTGCATCCTATCGATGTCCCGCTGTAACCTTTGACAGCTCTCCACACTATCCACAACACCTCCAACCTTAGTGTCATCAGCAAATTTTACTTCCTTACTTTCTCAATAAGCCTTGCATGGGGTACCTTATCAAATGCCTTGCTGAAATCTATACACACTACATCCACTGCTCTACATTCATCAATGTGTTTAGTCACTTTCTCAAAAAATTCAATCAGACTCATAAGGTGACCTGCCCTATACAAAGCCATGCTGACTATTCCTAATCATATTATGCCTCTCTAAATGTTTATAAATCCTGCCTCTCAGGATCTTTTCCATCAATTTACCAACCACTCAAGTAAGACTCACTGGTCTATAATTTCCTGGGCTATCTCTACTCCCTTTCTTGAATAAGAGAAGAACATCTGCAACCCTCCAATCCTCTGGACCCTCTCACATCCCCATTAATGATGCACAGATCACTCTGAAAGGCTCAGCAATCTCATCCCTTGCCTCCCACAGTAGCCTGGGGTATATCTCGTCCGGTTCCGAGTGACTTATCCAACTTGATGCTTTCCAAAAACTTCAGCACATCTTCTTTCTTAATATCTATATACTCAAGCTTTTCAGTCCACTGTAAGTCATCCCTACAATTGCCAAGATCCTTTTCCATAGTGAATACTGAAGCGAAGTATTTATTAAGTACCTCTGCCATCTCCTCCAGTTCCATACACACTTTTCCACTGTCACACTTGATTGGTCCTATTCTCTCACATCTTATCCTCTTGCTCTTCACATACTTGTAGTACACCTTGGGATTTTCCTTAATGCTGCCCGCCATGGCCCCTTCTGGCTCTCCTAATTTCATTCTTAAGTTCCTTCTTGCTAGCCTTATAATCTTCTAGATCTCTATCATTACCTAGTTTTTTGAATCTTTCGTAAACTTTTCTTTTCTTCTTGACTAGATTTACAACAGCCTTTGTACACCATCCTTTCCCTGTCTCATTGGAATGTACCTATACAGGACACCACAAAAATATCCCCTGAACATTTGCCACATTTCTGCCGTACATTTCCCTGAGAACATCTGTTCCCAATTTATGCTTCCAAGTTCATGCCTGATAGCTTCATATTTCCCCTTACTCCAATTAAATGCTTTCCTAACTTGTCTGTTCCTATCCCTCTCCAATGCTATGATAAAGGAGATAGAATTGTGATCACTATCTCCAAAATGCTCTCTCACTAAGAGATCTGATACCTGACCAGGTTCATTTCCCAATACCAGATCAAGTACAGCCTCTCCTCTTGTAGGCTTATCAACATATTGTGTGAGGAAACCTTCCTGAACACACCTAACAAACTCCACCACATCTAAACCCCTTGCTCTAGGCAGATGCCAATCAACATTTGGGAAACTAAAATCTCCCACCACAACAACCCTGTTATTATTACTCCTTTCCAGAATCTGTCTCCCTATCTGCTCCTCAATGTCCCTATTACTATTGGGTGGTCTATAAAAAACACCCAGTAGAGTTACTGACCCCTTCCTGTTTCTATCTTCCACCCACAGAGACTCCATAGACAATCCCTCCATGACTTCCTCCTTTTCTATCTCTGATTAGCAGTGCCATGCCCTCACGTCTTTTGCCTCCCTCCCTGTCCTTTTTGAAACATCTAAAACTTTGCACTCTAAGTAACCATTCCTGCCCCTGAACCTTTCAAGTCTCTGTAATGGCCACAATATCATAGCTCCAAGTACTGATCCACGATCTAAGCTCATCTGCTTTGTTCATAATACTCCTTGCATTAAAATAGACACATCTCAAACCATCGATCTGAGCACGTCCCTTCTCTATCACCTGCTTATCCTCCCTCTTGCACTGTCTACAAGCTTTCTCTGTTTGTGAGCCAACTGCTCCTTCCTCTGTCTCTTCAGTTCGTTTCCCAACCCCCAACAATTCTAGTTTAAACTCTCCCCAGTAGCCTTAGCAAATCTCCCCGCCAGGATATTGGTCCTCCTTGGATTCAAGTGCAACCCATCCTTTTTGTACAGGTCACACCTGCCTCAAAAGAGGTCTCAATGATCCAGAAATCTGAATCCCTGTCCCCTGCTCCAATCCCTCAGCCATGCATTTATCCTCCACCTCATTCTATTCCTATTCTCATTGTTGTGCGGCACAGACAGTAATCCCAAGATTACTACCTTTGAGGTCCTGCTTCTCAATTTCCTTCCTAACTCCCTGTAGTCTGCTTTCAGAACATCCTCCTTTTTCCTGCCTATGTCGTTGGTACCAAGATATACCACGACCTTTGACTGTTCTCCTTCCCACTTCAGGATATTGTGGATGTGATCTGAAACATCCCGGACCCTGGCACCTAGGAGGCAAACTACCATCTCAGTTTCTTTCCTGCGTCCACAGAATCGCCTGTCTGACCCCCTAACTATAGTCCCCTATCACTACTGCTATCCTCTTCCTTTCCCTACCCTTCTGAGCCACAGGGCCAGACTCTGTGCCAGAGGTACAGCCACTGTTGCTTCCCCCAGGTAGGCTGTGCCCCCCAAAAGTACTCAAACAGGAGTACGTATTGTTAAGGGCATCCGCCATTGGGGTACTTTCTAGTATTTGACTCTTGCCCTTCCTTCTCCTGACCCACTTATCTGCCTCCCAAGGCCCTGCTGTGACTATCTGCCTATAGCTCCTCTCTTTCACCTCCTCACTTTCCCTGACCAGATGAAAGTCATTGAGCTGCATCTCCAGTTCCCTAACCCGGTCCCTAAAGAGCTGCAGCTCAATGCACCTGGCACAGATGTGGCCGTCCAGGAGGTTGGGAGTCCCCTGGACATCCCACATCTGACACCCAGTACAGAACACTGGCCTCACAGACATTCTTCCTGTTTCCATTCCTCACAAGCAACTTATCTTGCCTCGGCCCGTTATCGCTGAAGCTCCATTGAGCCAAAGCTCTCATACTCTGTCTCCCTCTACTCTGTCACCCGCTCTATAAAATTCTCTTCCTTTTAAATCCTTCCCACCAGTCCGACTCGCTGACGTCCACGTACTTGTGCAGTCGTCAAACCGCTGCAGAAAAAACTATCTCCCTTTAAACTCTTCCCGCTGGTCTAACTCGACGTCCACGTGCTTGCGCAGTCATATCTCGATCAAACTGCTGAAGAAAAAACTGTCTCCTTTTAAACTCTTCCTAGGGGTCTAACTCGCCAAGGCCCACACGCTTGCACGGTCATGCCGCGATCAAAACCTGGCTGTAAGATCATTCCTGATTCATTCCCCCACCTACTTCCCTGCAACCTTCTCTCTCTTGATCTTATCAAATCCTTCCTGAACTTCGGCCATCTTCTTTAATTGGGGGCAATTTACAGAAGCCAACATCCCTTTAGACACAGATGGAAACTACAGCTAGGAGAGACCACATTTGAACTTTGTACAGACTGTCAGTGAGGTCATATTCCAAGCTGGGCCACTGGAAGTAACTAGGAGCTGCACTTCTTGCCGCACCACCGAGCCAATGAGAAGAAATACTACACTACAACTGAGAAGAAATATTTCAGAATTCGTTATAAATGTATATATGATCCATCTGCAGTAAATCAGGAGCTTGGGAGTGACAAAACAGTTGTTTAAGAAAAGAGAAAGGAAAAAGCAGGTCATCTGGACATCAGATGTTAGCAAACTATTGGAATTTATTATTAAATTTACAGCAGCAGTTCATTTAGAAATCATTATTAAATAGAATCAACATGGGTTCATGAAGAAAAGTAAATATTTGCCTAATCTGTAGGAGTCTTTTGATGATATGATTATGAAGGGATAGGAACGGGAACCAGTGGACAACAGGTGTGGATTTACAATACCAAACAAAAGGTTAGTTCATAAATTAAATTGATGAGTCACATGGCTGTGAGTTATACCTCGAATAAAGGATTGATTAAAGAGCAGAAAAGCGTGTTGAAAATTAATGTGTCATTTTCAGCCTGGTGTATTATTACCAATGGGATCAATACTGGCAGCTGAGTTAGTCACAGTTGTTTAAGGAATTGGATGAATAGGCAAAGAGCACATCAGAGTTAGTTTTAATATCACCGGCATACGTCATGAAATTTGTTGTCTTTGTGGCAGCGGTATAATGCAAGGCATACTAATAGAAAAATACTGTGAATTACAGAAAATATATATATAAATTTATATTGTTAAATTTATATATCTAAATTAAATAAGTAGTGAAGAAATAGAAACAAAAAAGTAGTGAGGTTGTGTTCATGGGTTCAATGTCCTTTCAGAAATCAGGTGGCAGAAGGGAAGAAGCTGTTCCTGAATCATTGAGTGGGTTTCCTTAGGCTTCTGTACCTCCTTCCTGATGGCAGCAATGAGAAAAAGACATGACCCGAGTGATGAGGGTCCATTATGATGGACCCCGCCTTTTTTGTGGCATCAATCCTTGAAGATATCCTGGATACTATGGAGGCTAGTGCCCATGATGGAAAACATGGCATTGGAATGCTCTATCTTGGGGCTTATGTTTATATGCAAGTTTGTTGGTTACATAAAACCAGACACGGAGGCTGAATGCAAAGAATATGCAGAGATATAAACAAGCTAGGTAAGTTGGCAATAGTATGGCAGGTGTGGCGCAATGTGGGAAAATTTGGTAGGGAAAATAGGAAGACAGCTGTTAAACAGTGAGAAGTTATTAAGTGTTAATGTATCAAGTTATTAGATGAGCAGAGTCATGAGATGCAGAGAGTAAATTTGCAACCAATTAGAAGATAAAATTTATGTTGCACTTTATTGCAAAAGAGTTTGATTACAAAAGAAAAACACTTTGTTAGGCTCTAGTGACTTCGGAGAACTGTGCACAAATTTGGTCTCCTTCCATGCATGAGGAGATTGAAGTGCTGGACAGATTCACCAAATTGAATCCTGATATGAGGGAGTGTCCTGTGAAGCAACATTTTACCCTTACCTTTGAAGGTAAGGGATCACATTGAGACATAGCAATGCTTTTAAAGGATTTGAAAGGTCCTTCTAGCTGGAGACCCTCAGTGAGAAGTCAGAATTTAAGGATTAGGGATCAGCCCTTAGAACTAAGATGAGAAGTTTCTTTTGCAGAGGCTTGTATGTCATTGGAATTCTCTGTTTCAGGGTGGTGGGTGGACACTCCATTTTTTCCATTTATTATATTCATGTCTGTGATTCATAAATTTACCTTTTGCTCATGCTAAAGAGGGTTGGAGGATGTCAGGGAGATGAGGGAAGCAAGCAGTCTCCTTGTCACAAGCTGAAGCCTCAGATGCTGAGGTCAAGATGCCAAGTGTGCTGATTTACAAACCTGCATATCATCCTGTATAATGTAGCCCAGGATAATCCTGAGGCCAATCTGAGCCATTTCCTTCAGATCAGATGTTCCATTGTCTGAATGGTACCAAACAGATAGCTTGTCCAGTAAGTTAATGGTTCCTTCCAAAATCTGAAAACAGGAAACACAGTAAATAATCACTTGATTTATCTTCATTGCACTCTCTCTCTATCTCCCTCTCTCTAAACATGAACATATATCTCTCTCTGCATCTGTATGTTTATTGCCATTCTCTTAACATAATATATATATTTCAAGCCTCAACAGAATTCATTGACTGATGTTACAGATCAGTTTGTTTCTGGCCTCCAACAACAAACTGCAAACATTTGCAGCAGTTACGATACTGATCAAAACCAAAGATGTGCACTGTTGTATTTTTTTCTGATCCTTATGTATGGATAAGGTTGCCACCAGCAAAATGCCATTATCAGTTTGCAGTGGCCTTTCTTGAACACTACAGTTCACATGGTGGGACAATGTTGCTGCTCAGTGGAGGAATTCCATTTCAAAGTCTCCCCACTCAGTTGAGATGAACTGTACCAGATTTAGCTAATAGTGCAACCTAGGATGGTCAAGTTTATAAGGCATAGAACCACATTACCCTCTGTACATCCCCACCTCTCCTCAGTTCCACAGAGTCATTAAAGCAAGCCCAATCTCCATTCATCTCTGACAAACACCATCACCCCACCGTCTGCTACTCTACACCCACAGCCACTATTTACCTTTTCACTCCACAGCACTTGATTACTCTGGCCTTCTGAGAAAAGGAAGTCTTGAAGCAGCCGGAGCAGCTTCAGAACGTTTTGTATATGGCTGGTCAGCATAGTATTTGTGGCATCCTTAATGTCAGAGAATGCAGACTCCAGCATCATCTCCAACAAGCTGTAATTCAGAGTGAGAAAAAATAATCACATTGTCAATACTATAACAGAATTTATCCAGCATTAATAAAACCTTGGATCTAGAACCAAACTCGCAGTCTACAGGGCTGCAGTGATCCATTTCACTTCAGAGACATTATAGTAGGCATTGCAGTCACTGGAAAAATGTCACAATGCTTACTTTGAAAAATCCTTCAATTTCAGTAGAAGGTCAAGAAAACCAATGGCTTAATGTCCTCTCCCAGGTCAACATCACTGCATTGGTGCTCTATTTAATCCCATTCAGCAATACTGCCAATACTAGTTTTCTGAAACAGGATGTCTATTCTAAGCTCCATCTTGCGAGGTAATCGGGTGGTCAGAGATAAAGGATCATGAGTGAGTTCAAAGCTACCTTTGCATACCATAAATTCCCATTCCAGCGAGTCTGTGCCCAACTGACTCCTCACATTGGAGAAGGACCGCTCTGGATGGTATTGAGAACCTCAGGTCCAGGAAGCAGATGCAAAGAAGCCTGTGTAAGTAATGGAAGACCACTCCACCAACTAGCCACTCACTCACCGTGACAGTCACATTCTGCCCAATCTCTTGAAGAGTGTGGTTCTCACAATGGCCTCATTAGCTACCTCACGTCCCACAACAACCTCAGTCCTGTAAAACTATTTAAGGAAAATAAACCTCCTCCATTTCCTGCCATTCTCTACTATTTATATTCTGCTTTATTTTTTTGGTGGTATTTTGTAGTTGCTTTATTAATCTTCTGCTTTGTGAAGCTTGGTTCAAAAGCCCCACTTCATCAATGTACTGCTGAAAGTGCCCTTTATAGCCAGAGGCCCTTCCATTTGGAAGAAACTTTAAAATCAAAGCTCCTTCTGGTCCATGAATTTGTTAAAAGCTAGGTTGAAACATATACGAAAACTTGAGATCTTTTAAAGTATTCAAATTTCACATTATTTTCCCCATTGATATTAGGTGAGATTTCATGAAGTTACTCAACAGAAGTAGATAATATTGTTAGGAATACAGTTAGGGTTGCTTTTACATTTATCTAATTTTCAAAACAATAATATCTTACATTTCTTTACCTCTTCCCCCTTCTCTGTTCCTCATTTCCCCACTCTACCCCTCCCTCCTTACCTCTTCTCCTCACCTGCCTATCACCTCCCCCGGTACCCATACTCCTTGCCTTTCTCCCATGCTCCACTCTCCTCTCCTATCAGATTTCTTCTTCTCCACCCTTTACCTTTTCCACTTATTACCTTCTGGCTTCCAAATTCATCCCCCCTCCCCCACCCATTTGGCTTCATCTAATACCTCCTAGTTTGTACTCCTTCCCCTCCCTTCACTTTCTTATTATGTAATCTTCCCCCTTCCTTTCCAGCTCTGATGAGGGATCTAGGCCCAAAACATCAAATGTTTACTTGTTTCCATAGATGCTGCCTGATCTGCTGAGTTTCTCCAGTATTTTGTGTGTGCTGTGCTGGATTTTCAGCATCTGCAGAATCTCAAGTATTTATGGTATCTTATACTCACTGGGTTATTTATTATTACGACCAAAATGGAAAACAGTCAGGAAATTTATGTGACAATAAATGCTGTCATTTTTCAAAAACCAGCAACAAAGTTTGCTTGGTGTTTATGTCAATATTAAACCCTCAAGCAGTCAATCTAATGGAGATATGTGTGATTTAGGTTTTGTGGAATCTTTCCATGTGCGCATTGATTTCTTTATTAATTATGAGCTGTGGGTGTCACTTGCAAGACCGGTATTTATTGCCTACACTTAATTGCCGTTGTGAAGGTCACCTTGTACAGCTGCATCCTTCCAGCTAAGGTATTCTACAGTGTTTGGTTTAAATTCCCATTACTTGGACCCAATAATGAAAAAAAAGTAATATATCAACAAGTTGGGATGTTTCCTAATTTGAAAGGAAAACTGCAGGGTGTGGTTTTCCTAGTTATTTTGACTTTGAAGACAAGTTCACGTGTTTGGGAAGTACTGTTAGCTTAGCTTTGATGAGCGAAGTACAATGCCTTTGGAGATGGTGCACGCCATAACCAGAGGAATCGAGAAAACAATTGTTTAGCATTGTACAACCAGGCTCAAAGACAGCATCTATCCACTATTATGAGACTTCTGAATGGATCTTTTATACAATAAAATGGACTCTTGGCCACACAATTTACCTTGTTATGCTCTTTCACTTTATCGTTTTCTTTCACTGCACTCTTTCAGTAACTTTTACACTTTACTCTGTATTGTTATTATACCTTATTCTAGCTCAATGCACTGTTTAATGATTTGATCTGCATAAACAGTATGTAAGACAAGGTTTTCACTGTATCTTGGAATATGCGACAATAATAAACCAATACCAATAAATAAGCTGCCAATCAGCTGGACTTATTCATTTATTTATTCACTGATACAGCGCAGCTACACTGATCACCTATTTAACCTTCACTTAATCATGGGACAAATTACAAAGACCAATTAACCTACTAATTGGTACGTATTTGGACTGTAGAAGGAAACCAGACGACTGGGATTTTGACCAAAGCAGTAATGATGTCTAAAACCCAGTTGGCCTGGCAAAACCCAATGCAAACACCCACAAGTTTATAGCTGAGATAGTACTAGTGACAATGCCATTCATCACTTTGTTGATGATTGAGTGCAAATGATGGGATAATAGTTGGTTATATTCGACCTATCCTGATTTTTCCTGATAGGACATATTGAGGTGGTTTTCCACATTATTATGTGGAAATCAATGGTGATATTTGGAAGAGTTGGAATAGAGGTGCAGCTGGTGCTGATGAACATCTTAGATTGTGGTGGAGTGCAGTTCTTTTGCTGCTCATGGCCCACAATGCCACAGTTACAGTACACCTAATTTCTTGTCCTGTATCAAATGCATTTAACACAACTGCATTCCACACCACTGGGTAAAGGGTGTCTTCTGTTGAGAATGGTAATCTATTGACTGTGTGGTACCAATAATGCTATAAATATGCTGCTACAACAAATGCACTGGGGAGGATGAGATCAAGCGGCCCTAGTTTACCGTCTGTTATACTCTTGTTCTGAACGTAGGGCTGGAATATCATAGTGAGACCTCCTGACAATGGACATTGAAGTTCTCCACACAGGGTGAATTCTGTATACTTACTACACTTGGTGCTTCTTCCCAGTGTTGTTCAGCAGGGAAGTTTACTGGGTGGTAACTGGATATTTGCTCATTGGTGTTTGACCTGCAGATTGCCAAGGCCACCCACTTCTGACTCCATACCTCTGCATCACCCTCAATATTTTCACAATATATTCAGTGTTCTAAATGGGTTCCTTGATGTAATTCAATAAATTGAACATCAAAACCTGGGCAAAACCATTGCAAGGTCAATTGTGCTGGGCTTTGAAATCAAGATTTTGTGGATCCAGGATCTACAAAAACATTTCAAATTTTACTTTGAATGGAACTGATTAAAACTTGCATTTTTTTACTGTGATCTATTTTACTTATGTTGACACCTGAGGTCCCAATTACCATTTTAAGCACGTGGCATTTTATGGCACCCTCCTTTAAAATGAAGCCTGCAAAATTAGGGCTACAAGCAATCCTCTGCCTGAAGCCATTATTCCCAAGCAAGGGAATTCAAATTTGACTGCATTCAGTTTAAACTGTTTGATCTTCCTTTGTAGCTGTCAGTTGTACTAGAAATCTGAAATAAATTACGGAAAATATTATTGACCATGAATATATTTTTCACTCTGCACATGCTGCTTGTCTGCAGAGTAATTCCAGAATTTCCTTTTTCATTTCTGATAATTTATCTTCAATCTAGCATCATTACTCAAATACTTCAACATCTGAAAATTTATTCCCTAAACCTTTTTTTCCTCTTGTTTACTTTCATAAAACAATCAAAATAGAGCTGCACTCCAAATAATGAGTCCACATTTTAAAATATATCTATATATATATATATATATATATATATATATATATATACACACAGTTGTTTCCTTCAGTTTAGTAACTGGCTTTGGAGAGGGATGGATGATTAAAAGGCAAACCCTGTGTTTATACTCAGTGGCTGCTTTATTAGGTAGCTCCTGTACCTAATAAAAAGGCTACTAGGTGTACGTTCATGGTCTTCTACTGCTTGTATACTTCAAGGTTGGATGTGTTGTGCATTCAGAGATGCTCTTCTCCACACCGTTATTGTAACACGTGTTTATTTTAGTTACTGTCACCTTCCAGTCAGCTTGAACTGGGCTGGCCATTCTCCTCTGATCTCTTTTATTAACAAGGCGTTTTCATCCATAGATCTGCAGCTCACTGCACCACCATCCTCTGTAAACTCCAGAGACTGTCGTGCATGAAAATCCCAGGAGATCAGCAATTTCTGAGATACTCAAGCACCAACAATCATTCCAAGGTCAAAGTCACTTAGATCACATTATTCAACATTGTGATATTTGGTCTGAATAACAACTGAACCTCTTGACCATGTCTGTATGGCTTTTATGCATTGACTTGCTGCCACATGATTGGCTGATTAGATATTTGCATTAATGAGCAGATGTACATGTACCTAATAAAGCGGCCACTGAGTTGTAAATGACATTAATGTGCAATACAGACCTTCTTTTGATTTCATCTGGGGGATGCACCAGCTCACAAGCTGCCCCAAGTTTGGTCAGGACTGAAAAGACCTGTCCTCGCTCTTTCCAAGCTGCATCTTCACAACCTTCCACCCCTCGCCATGTTACTGAGAAGATGATGTTCGTCAGCAAGTTGCAAAGCTCTTCTTCGGGTGTTTGCTGGGAGGAGAAATAAAATGATTGAGCTAATTTTGTTATCAGATTTTTTCAGTTCCATTGTTACTACAAACTTTTTGATGGTCACAAACAACTCTAGGTGCTCTTCAGACTTACACACAAAATGAGTGAAGGGCAACGGGGAGGTTTAAAAGAATTATAACAACCGTGGTAAAGGAAGGAGACTGATGCTAGAAGTACCAAAGCATGAATATACAACACAGCCCACACATGAACTGCCGTCTTCTTGGGAAGGGCAGAGGAAGCTGAAGGAATCAACAAGATGATTACTTCATCAAGGAGCAGTCAAATGAGCTCATCGACATTCGGCTTCCAGGAACTCTAATATCTCATTTAAAGCGATCAAGATTATGTCAGAGTCTTTCCAAGCGAAACTATGGGTTTCATTTCAATTCACTTAAGTACTTTTTAAACCAATTTCTCGAATGTTTTATGGTCTGCTTTGTTGCTGGGAGGATAATTAATGCTGGGCTTGAGGTGCTATTCATTTTTAAACTAAGGATGTTCATTTTTTTAAAAATTTGTAGTTTTTACTTTTCAGGCAAACAACAGCACAGGTTAGATATTGTGCAGCATTCCCATTACACAGAGCCATCAAACATCCGAGTAGGTTATAGCATGGATGAGAAACGAAGTGGAATCCTGTATGGGCCAGAATCTGCTTCAACTCCATCTACAAGCTTACAGAAGGTTATTGTCTTCAGAAAGGCGATGGTGCATGTTCTCCTGCTTACAGCTGAGGTTGAGAGCGTTGACAGCTTCAAGCTCCTTGGAGTGAACATCACTAATAGCCTATCCTGGTCCAACCACGTAAACACCATGCCCATGAAAGTGCACCCCTACTTCCTCAGGAGGCTAAAGAAATGTGGCAGGTCTCATTTGGCCCTTACCAACTTTTATCAATATGCCATTGAAGGCTTTCTATCCAGACGGCAACTACTCTGCCCAAGAGTGGAAGAAACTCCAGTTGTGGACACAGAATCATGGAAAACTGCCTCCTTTCTATGGACTCTGTCTACACTTCTCACTAATTCAGTACAGTAGTCATTATAATCAAAGAACCCACCTGCCCTGCCAATCCCTTTCCCCTCCCCCTGGGTAGAAGATATAAAAGTCTGAAAACACATATCACCAGACTCAAGGCTCTATTGCCGTTAGACTAGTTAACTGACTCCTAGTGTGATAAGATGGACTTGAGCTCGCAATCCACCCTGTTACAGCTTTGTATCTTATTGTCTGCCTGTGCTGAAATTACCCTGTAACTTCAACACTTTATCTTGTTATTGTTCTACCTCAACATACAGATGCAATGAAATTATCTGTATGTATGGCATGAAAAACAAAGTTTTTTCACTGAAACTCAAAATGTGACAATAATAAACCTATTTACCAATTACCTCATTATCACACCGGGTGATCATTTGCTTTAAGCATATGGTAATTTTGAACAGGAACAGGCACAGGCCCTTTGCTCACGATGTCTGTGCGAATCTAAGCAATGTCATCTGACAGTGCAAGGTCTGTATTCTGCTGTTCTCTGCTCATTTGTGTGTTTGTCCAAATGTATCTTAAACATTACGATCATAGCTGCTTCTACCATCTCCCTGGTGGTGTGTTCCTGGTATCTAACACCATGTAAAACACTTGTTCTCAAAGTTCAAAGTAAATTTTATTATCAGAGTACATGCGGTATATGTCATCATATACAACCCTGAGATTAATCTTCTTCTGGGCAAGCTCAGCAAATCTGTAGAATAGTAACTATAGCAGAATCAATGAAAGATTAACCAGAGTGCAGAATACAACAAACAGAAATATAAATAATAAATAGCAATAATAACGAGTACATGAAATAATGAGATAAAGTGTTCTTAAAGTGAGGCCACTGGTTGTAAGAACGTTTCAATGATGGGCAAGTGAATGCCATTTTCCCTTTTTATTCAAGAGCCTGATGGTTGAGAGGTAGTTTTGTATAGCTCCTTAAACTTTCTCCCTTCTCACCTTAAACCTTTGCCTTTTAGTATCTGCAACTTCCATTCAGTGAAAAACACTGACTTGTTACCCTATCCATTGCTGTCATAACATAGTTCTACTAGGTTTCCCCCTCAGCCTCTGATGCTCCAGAGAAAACAATCAATACAAGTCTGTCCAAGCCCTCCAACTCTCTCTAAAGCAGGCAATAGGCTGGCAGTCCTCTCCAAAGTCTCCACCCTGTTCCTGTAAAATGGCACCCAGAAATGAACTCAATGTTTCTGACGTTGCCTTACCAGCTTTATACAGCTGCAACATAACTTCCTGACTTTTATACTAAACACCCCACACTATGTAGGCAAGTATGCCATACACCTTCTTCACGGCTATACATACTTGTGTTGCTACTTTCAGGGAGCTATGGGCCCGCATCCTAAATCCCCTCGTACACCAATATTCCTAAGGGTCCTGCCATTTACTGCATACTTTCCTCTTACACTTGACCTCCCAAGTGCAACATTTCACACATTGAGCCCTGATGAAAACCCACCAAATGAATAGATAGAAAAAGAAATACTGTAATAAAGCCAGTGGGGCATTATGTTACCTGAGGGTTGCTGGTATTGGAAGCATCATCACTGGGAAGATTCTCCTGGTAACTGCTGTCATCCAGAACATTGGATAAGCTGGAACTTTTCCACGTTCGAACAGCTGGGAAGGGTTTGAAACTCTCCAGTGGAGATGGTGTTTCTGATTTGCTGACGGGAGTTAGATTTCCACTCTCCAATGTAGTAAAGGAACTGGCACTCCCCACGTCCATTCCCAGGTCAAAAGACGGGACTGTGAAAGGTGACAGGGGCTGGTAGAAAGCATCTTCAGCTATGTCGTGTAGGGCAACTTCAGCTAAGATAGGATTGTCTATTGTGTTACTGTGCTCCAAGGAGTCAAATGACTTGAAATTCAGGGAATCAAAAGCCTTCATCTTGCCAGAAGGGAAACCAGGTGACATAGAAATATCAGAATGTCCTTCTGAAAGGTCATCATTGAGATCCATGTTGAATGGAAGAAAGACCTCGCAATCCTGGAAGTCCGACTGACTGCTTCTCTGATTATTCCTCTCTTTACCTTGCTCCTGGATAAGTTCTTGGTTCTGATAAGAGTTCTTAAGTAAATCTATGGAGTAGTTGGAAAATGAGCTTGATAGACTGGCCTCTCGAGACTCATATGATTCTTTGATGTAGAGTTTGGTCAAGTTGTCCTGCCATCCAGCTTGTTTTGCCAACTGATGCACAATGTCTTGTTGAGAGTAAATAAGATGAAATAACTAGAAAATATAATTTATAAGGAGATGACTAAGTCTGAAGTCCAGAAAAACTTACTTTCTCAGATAACCCATCTGCATTTATAACATTCAGGTATGAAGTTCTTAATATACTTTTCCCAATCTTTGCCTCTTGTAATTCAAAGGAACAGTCTTCCCCGCTATTATTTCAGGATTATATCAACATGATCCTACAACTGCCTTGTCAATATATTGTTAATTAATCTCAGATCAGACTGCCCTTTTATGGCAGTCTGCTTCAGATCCACTGATTTAAGGTGTTGCTTTGGGAAAATGATTGTCCTCTCATCAGGATATGGTGTTTTAAACTTTAAAAATTGTTTGATTGATAATACGGTATCTGGACAGAATCTGGAGGTGGCAAATCATTATCAACTTACATTGACTGTGGGTCCCTTTCTATCTCATTTTGATGCTTCTCATTCTTAGGTTCAAAGCATTCAGCCCAGTCTCTCCTACACCTCAAACTTACTGTCGCATTTCTGAAATAGAATTACAGGATAAGACAGCACTGAAGGAAGATTATGATGCAATGTGCCTGTACTGAATTTTTAGTTTGGTAGTCTAATTTGCACCATTCTCCTGCTCTTCCCCATTGTCCACTACTTCTTTTTCAAATATTTATTTAATTCCCATTTTCAAGTTACTGTGGAATTATTTTCCAGCATTTATGCAGACAGTGCCTTTGTGATCACAATAGCTCACTGCAGGAAATATTTTCCCCTCATAGTGGCTCTGTTTTTGATGCCAGATACTTCTAATTGTATTTTATTCTTCTTATTGACCCCTTTGTTATTGAAAATATTTGTTACACTTCCATCAAACTATCTCTTAATCTTCAAGGTGGTGACATTGTACTATTTTCTTGTAAGTAACACCTACGTCTTGTTGATTAACAAATGTAATTGATTATCATTGTAGTTCCTTTGCCTTTCTACCTCTTAATTTCCTTCCCACTATCCTATAATATACATTCAGCAGTGCAATTATCCTATTGCTCAAAAATACAAAATAACTACATTTTTATTTTACAAATGAAAGTAAACTTTAGAAATTGAAGCTGGAACAGGCTCTGCCATTCATTAAGATCATTTTGGATCTTTTATCTCAGCACCACTTTTCAGCACAACTCCCCTTTCTCTTGATACCTAGAAGTACTGTATATTGATTTTGAACCTTAAAGTACTTAATCCCTTCCTGATGTTGCAACAATTTTGTTGGCCAAGCTTCCACCCCTCCATTTTCCCTTCTGTAACTTTCCGGAATATACTTCAGTTAGGAATTTCAAGTGTTTATTTCTCCACTTGTTTGAACCAGGACTCAATTACTGGCATTATAATTGATTACCATGCAGTTATTTCTGTCTGTGGCACGTTAACCTAAATTGCTGAGCTCTGTGTATATTAAGCAGATCCCTTTTGAGTCGACCTTGCATTAGCCCCCTGCCTGACCCTTCCTATTTCTGACATACTATTTATTCTAATATTATTCTAACACTATGCACATTGCATTTCCATTCTAATCCTTCAACTTTGTATACATTCTCTGTCAGATTAATTTAAATCATTGCCATGGTACTACTTAAGCCCTGCTCTGCTTTGACCTTTCATGTATCATCCAATTCCTTTGCCCCTCCTCGGTCAGCTGTGACCTATGCCTCCAAGCACCCAACATTGAAGTTCCCTTACCAGACTTTGTCTCTAAACCTTTCTCCTCTTCTTAATGGACTGTTCAAAACCCTCTCCCTTCCTAACATCAGTCTTAATGTATTCATCTTCTGTGAGACATATTACTACATTAAAATTGATAAGTAAATACCAATTGCTTTTTTTCCCCAATTCAAATATTTTCAAAGCAAATTTTAAGAATTCTAAAAATATTTTTATTTGTAGGCCGATCAAAAAGTAGTTTGATTGTGCTCAAACCTAATGAAATTCTTTTCCAATCCCTCCTCATTCATCGTCATTACTTGTGATACCCTCTGTGGAGTCTGACCAAATCAAATCAAGATACATAGGGTAGCAGGGGATCTGTGAGCCTTACTGTCATTACACATATCCCCAAAACAAGTATTTTCCTGTTATTCCAATGGTATCCATTCTTTTCGTACACAAAGACAAATGACTATCTACTTATTTTTAATGAGTATTCCCCCCCCCCCCCACCCCCATTTTATTTCTACATTAAAAAGACAGTCACTCATCCAGAGATTCAGCCAATTGGAGGTAGGGAAGATTCTGAACTTGACCACTATGTTAAGAATAATGCCAACAAGAAGTATAGCCCATGGCTGGTGGCTCAAGTGTTAAAATTGGTCCTGAAAGAGAGAAAATGGTGCCTATTCTTGATCATGATCCAGTGACTCTCACTGGAAAAGATACACGTACGAGGATGTATGGGTGATATAGTTAGTATAGTCTAATAAGCACCAGATCTACTAATTTCAATTTTATAATTCAACCTAGTGTAATGTCAACTGTTAGCTTCTAAATTCATGATCCAATACAATAATAACTTTCAGAGATTCACGAACATTCTGTGTATTATTGAGTTTAGCACACCTCTATATGTAAGAAAATACCCCTGGCTAATTCAGCTGCAATATAGAATATTCTGAGCAAATATATACCCAATGATGGAAATGCTTTGTGTAAAGTTATGTAATAACTGAGGTTGTTGGGTGTGTTATTTCACTTGCCTTTCGACAGACATCCAGTCGCACAGTCAAGTCTGCTTTGTGAGACAGATAAACCACAGCAACCAGGTCCTTGTAATTTGGAACAGGATCTTAAATTTAAAAAAATCAACATTAAAGAGAGGTGATGAAAGATGTTCTTTGTCTTCTGGATGAGATCTTAAAGCAGCTTTCTTTTCAGGTGGATCTTTCAGTTCACAAAACTAACTAACTTTACTTTTTCCATATGCATGTATGCCATCAAATTAAACAACTTTCCTCTGGACCAAGGTACACAACACATAAATTAGTACTACCACAAATAATACGGTTAGTTTACAACACAGGTTAGAAAGTAAAGAGTACACACTACTGGCCCTTCATTCATGATGAGATTTGGATGGTGAGAAATTTTGTAGTTTATTATACAAGACATCTCTAACAGCTTGAAAAAGCATTAAAGCAAAAAATGAATGGAAGAGGTGGTTTTCCTGCTCAGCCCTGAAGAAACACTATTATTGTGTCACTCAAGATGAGTCAGGGTAACTTGGGTACTTACCTGAGCACAGCACTTGCTCTGAGAGGCACCGAATGAGTGACACTGAGGCAGGAAAGTCATTCAGGAAAGAAGTCAAACCCTGGTACCCAATATCCTTTAGCTTCAGCCGTAACTTGTTTCTTTCATTGACTTTCTCATACTTTAACATCCTGTACATTAGCTGGCCAGAGGAGAATTTAAAAAAGACAGCATAAGTTATTTCCTACGTGGAACCTAAACAGGCTTGAAGATGACTATATAATCCATTTGTGAATGTAAATCTGCACAAGATAGGGGTGGGATCAACCCTTCTCTTCCAATCAAATGAGATCATAGTTTACCTGCATCTCCAAATGAAGATCCATTAGATACAGTACATAAATGAATAAAAGTTCTCACATCCCTGCCAGTGGAGTATGAACAGCTCTGAGGAAGGTCCTGGCTAGATAAAATAAATACTCGTACAATTCACTAGATGGGGGCAACATTCACATTGTTAATTATCTACCTCTAACTATCCTGAGAACACCATGTGACCTGAGGTAGCAATACCCTGCATTTTGGAACAGAATGACCGTAATCAGTTTGTAATAAACTGTGTCCAGACTGTAAAGGTGAAAAATCTTCCCTATGAAATCAATCAAGTCATGGGTGGCTGGGTTCTGCTGCCAAAATCGGCCAGTGGTTAAGTACTGTAGCTGTTTCCTTCTTTGAACACATTTTTGGTCCAAAATACACTTCCCCAAATTTTCTCATGCTTTCCTGAGGCAAGCAACAAAATAGCAATTTTAATGCATTTTATTTTGTAGCCTGATACAGTGGGATTTAAACTGAAGGTCTCTGATCTGCAAACTCAGAACCACTTAAGAATAGATTAGGAAGTGGAAATTGGGTATGCATGCACAGAGGATATCTTGTACAGCATGGGCAATGTAGAGCGGATTCTGGAAATCTGATACATCTTACAATCAGAAAAGAGGGAAGATTAAACATCAATCAGGATTTGTGGAAGAGAGAAACAAAGTTACCAAATTATGTTGATGAGAGTTAATCAGAAGTGGTTGAAATGACCAGGCCTGTTTCCCTGCAATGGTTCATGATTAATTCAATAATGACTGTGGTATGATGATCTATTTGCCTATGAAGTAAATGGCCCCTCTTTAAGTGCATTAAACAGCTAGTGTAAGTCAGACCAACAAAAACTATAATCGAAGACCCACAATTGAGAAATACACACTCACAGGATGTTGTACACACTACTGAAGAGGCCTTACTCTAAGAAACTAGTATATCTGCTGCTCTGTTTGTTCTATCAGTATGTGTTGTGAAAGGGAGGGCTGGGGAATAAAGTAATAAGGGATTTGGCTGGGACGTTGGTGAAAGGGTTAGGGTGATGTTTGCTGCCAAGAATCATGAGGCTAATTTGGGGGAGGGGGGAGGATCCAGGAGAAAGATGGCCTAGGTAGGTGGATGCATCAGAAAGACTGTTAGTTGAGGTTGGAAGCTCCAAGGGACTAGAGTAAAAACATAACTTGAAAGGACTTAACTGTAATGGGCTCTCAATGCTGGACTTCAAGAACTGAGAAATGGTAAGGCAGATCCCCTATAAGGAACACTGAAGCAAACTTCACAGGTTTGCTTGCTTCTGAATGAATAGTTCACACAGGTAACACAGTATTGGACACAAGTCCCATTAGTGTCACCCAAAGTGAGAACTGCAAACTGTGGGATTCCACTGTGCATCTACAAGTTTTCCTTATCTTAGCATGCCTGGTGAATGTAGGACCTTAAAGGAAAATTACATACTCCACACAAATTGAAGCAAAACCTCTTTCCTTGCATTGAATATTTTCTTTGAAGTCAGACAACATGGTACATAAAAACATTGTGCTAAGTAATCTGATTTCTTTCCTACTCTAACGAAGATTGAATCTATTATTAGTAACCAATCCATTATCGTATTGTGCAACTATCCTGAAAGGCAAGGAAGAAAATCGAGAAATTTTACTCTTCTTTTGTCCAGCATGTCCTTCCTTCCAATTTTAAAATTAAACACGTTTATTCAGGAGCAACTCACCCTGAAGATTTTTTCACGCACTTCATCGGAATATTTCTTCTGAAGGATCAGTGAATAAAACACTTCCACGTTGCCAGGCTCAAACAGTAAGGTATAGAGCTGCTCTCGACAGGGAGCTCCCTTCAACAGACTGAGCAACACGTCCAAAATGCCACTGAGCTAGAAAAGAAAGAACTTTTATTCTCTTGGTCTGAGGATTTAATGAAACAGGAATAGCCAACATTCGGTCATGCTGAAATCTTGTGTTATTCTATTAGAAAGGACTTAAGTGACCATCTTGTTCGGTGATGCCAGGCACACCTTTGAGTGAGGAGGTTGTGGTCCAAGCCCGACTACAGAGACATGAAGCATGATCTAGCTGCTATTTCCCTGCCTGGTCTGTTAAGGTACTATCAACGCAGCTTCTCTTCCCAGTCCCCAGGCTATCTGACATCATTATTGATGACCTTGCCTCTGCTTTTCTCATATATGCAATTGTCATGTTTCTAATCAAAAACAAACTATGATCTCACTGCTCTTTGAAACACATCCCATCTCCAACCACTATTTTCCCTTGAACATACAATATACAATTAAATTTCTGCCCTTGTGGTTTCATTGGTAATTTGGAGGATCATGACAAAAAAAATCCCAGTGAAGGATCTTGGCCTGAAAAGTTGACTGCTTATTTCCATCCATAAGACCATAAGATATAGGAGCAGAAGGCCAATCAGCCCATCGAGTCTGCTCCACCATTCAATCAAGGGCTGATCCAATTCTTCCAGTCATCCCCACTCCCCTGCCTTCACCATTTCAATCAATGATTCAAATTCTTGGATCATTGGGATCTATTTTGGGGGAGGTATGACTTATACAAAAACGATGGGTTACACCTGAACTCAAAGGGTATGAATATCCTGGCGGGGTTGTTTAATGTAGCTGTTAGGGAGGGTTTAAACTAATTTGGCAAGGGGAAGGAAACCAGGGTGTTAGGGTCGAGGAAGAGGAAAATAGAAATAAGTCGATACTGCGCAGCAAAGATGGCAAGAGGGACAGGCAGGTGAATAGACAGGATAATCTGCTGTGTGATAGAAATATAGCAAAATCGGTAACAGATACTGATCTAAATGTACTGTACTTAATGTATGCAGCATTAAAAATAAAGTGGATGACCTTGTTGTACAGCTACAGGTTAAAAGATATGACATTGTTGCCATCACCGAGTCATGGCTAAGTAATGGATGTGATTGGGAACTGAATGTCCAGGGATACACAGTGTACAGAAAAGATAGGAAGGGAGGTAAAGGGGGTGGCGTGGCCCTGATGGTAAGCAATGTATCAAATTACTAGAAAGAAGGACCATAGGATCAGAAGAGGTAGAATCCTTATGGGTCGAGTTAAAAAATGGCAAGGGTAAAAAGACACTAATAGCAGTTATATACAGGCCTCCAAACAGCTACAAGTTACTGTGGACTACAAGTTACAGCTGGAAGTAGAAAAGGCATGTCAGAAGGATAATGTCAAGATAATTATGGGGGATTTTAATATGAAAGTGAATTGGGAAAGTCAGGAAGGTACTGGATCTCAGGAGCGGGAGTTTGTAGAATGCCTACGGGATGGCTTTCTGGAGCAGCTTGTCCATAAGCCCACCAGGGGATCGGCTGTTTTGGATTGGGTGCTGTGTAATGAACCTGAGGCGATTAGGGAGCTAGAGGTACTGGAACCCCTTGGAAGTAGTGATCATAATATGATCGAGTTCAGTTTCAAATAAAAAACGAAGCTGGTATCAGGTGTATCGATATTTCAGTGGAACAAAGGAAATTACAGTGGTATGAGAGAGGAACTGGCCCAAGTTGATTGGAAAAGTAAGCTAGATGGAGAGATGGTAGAGCAGAATTGGATGAAATTCCTACAAGAAATAAGGAGAGTGCAGGAAAAATATATTCCAAGAAAAAAGAAAATCATGAATGGAAAAATGGCACAAAATGTGGCTAACAAAAGAGGTTAAGGCTAAAATAAAAGCAAAAGAGACGGTGCACAAGGAAGCAAAAATTAGTGGGAAAACTGAGGACTGGACGACTTTTAAAAACTTACAGAAAGGAAACTAAAAAAGTCATTAGGAAAGAAAAGATGAATTATGAAAGGAAGTTGGCAATTAACATACAAAAGATACTAAGAGTTTTTTTTAATATATGAAGAGTAAAAGAGTGACAAAGGTAGGTATAGGACCGACTGAAAATGATGCTGGAGAAATTATAATGGGTAACAAAGAGATGGCAGAGGAACTAAATGAATATTTTGCATTAGTCTTCACAGTGGAAGACATCAGCAACATACCTGATAGCCAGAGGTCTCAGGGAATTGAATTAGGTACAGTCAAGATTACTAGAGAGAAAGTGCTTGGGAAGCTAAATGGACTAAGGATAGATAAGTCTCCCGGACCGGATGAGGTGCACCCACGGATTCTGAAGGAGGTGGCTTTGGAGATTGTGGAGGCATTGGAAATGATCTTCCAGGAATCAATAGACTCTGGCATGGTTCTGGAGGACTGGAAAGTTGCAAATGTAGTTCCGCTGTTTAAAAAAGGAGGGAGGCAGTAAAAAACAATTACAGACCTATTAGTCTGACATCGGTAGTTGGAAAGTTATTGGAGTTGATCCTCAAGGATGAGGTTATGAAATACCTCGAGGTGCATGACAAGATAGGCCCAAGCCAGCATGGTTTCATAAAGGAAAGATCTTGCCTCACCAACCTATCGGAATTTTTTGAGGTAATCTCGAATAAGATTGTCAAGGGAGAGGCTGTGGATTTTGTGCATTTGGATTTTCAAAAGGGCTTCGATAAGGTGCCACATAAGAGGCTGCTTAATAAGATGAGAGCTCATGGAGTTACAGGCAAGATATTGGAATGGGTGGAGCATTGGCTGATAGGCAGAAAGCAAAGGGTGGGAATAAAGGGATCCTATTCTGGCTGGTTGCTGGTTACTAGTGGTGTTCCGCAGGGGTCAGTGGTGGGGCTGCTTCTTAGTACACTGTATATCAATGATTTAGATTATGGATGAAATGGTTTTGTGGCTAAGCTTGTGGATGGCACCAAGATAGGTGGAGAAGCAGGAAGTGTTGAAGAAACAGAAAGGCTGCAGAGAGACTTGGTCAGTTTAGGAGAGTGGGCAAAGAAATGGCAGATGAGATACAATGTTGAGAAGTGTACAGTTGTACATTTTGGAAGAAGTAGTAATGGGGCAGATTATTATTTAGATGGGGAGAAAATTCAAAAATCGGAAGTGCAAAGGGACTTGGGGGTCCTCATGCAGGATACCCTAAAGCTTAACCACCAGGTTGGATCGGCAGTAAGGAAAGCGAATGCTATGTTGGCATTCATTTCAAGAGGAATAGTGTATAAGAGTAAGGAGGTGTTGATGAGGCTCTATGGGGCACTGGTGAGACCTCATTTGGAATACTGTGTGCAGTTTTGGGATCCCTATCTTAGGAAGAATGTACTGATGTTGGAGAGAATTCAGAGAAGATTACGAGGATGATTCCTGGAAATGCAGGGGCTAACATATGAGGAGCGTTTGTCAGCTCTTGGACTGTATTCATTAGAGTATAGAAGAATGAGAGGAGTTTGCATAGAAACATGCAAATGTTGAAAGGGTTGGACAGAGTAGATGTGGAAAGGCGGTTTCCCTTGGGTGGGTGAGTCCAGGACAAGAGGCCACAGTCTTAGAATTAGAGGGTACCCATTTAAAACAGAGATGAGGAGAATTTTCTTTTAGCCAGAGGGTCGTGGATTTATGGAATTCGTTGCCATATACAGCTGCGGAGGCCTGATCATTGAGCGTGTTTAAGGAGGAGATTGATAGGTATCTAATTAGTCAGGGTATCAAGGGATATGGGGAAAAAGCCGGAAATTGGAATTAGATGGGAGAATAGTTTTGCTCATGGTAGAGTGGTGGAGTAGACTCGATGGGCCGAATGGCCTACTTCTGTGTCTTGTCTTGTGACCCCATACCCTTTGATGCCCTGGCTAATCAAGAACCTATCTATCTCTGCCTTAAATGCACCCAATGACTTGGCCTCCACAGCTGCTCATGACAACAAATTCCACAGATTTACTACCCTCTAACTAAAGTAATTTCTCTGCATCTCTGTTCTAAATGGAATCCTTCAATCCTAAAGTCATGCCCTCTTGTCCTACAATCCCCTACCATGGGAAATAACTTTACTATATCTAATCTGTTCAGGCCTTTTAACATTCTGAATGTTTCCATGAGGTCCCCCCTCATTCTCCTGAACTCCAGGGAATACAGCCCAAGAGCTGTCAGACGTTCCTCATATGGTAACCCTTTCATTCCTGGAATCATTCTTATGATTCTTCTCTGAACCCTTTCCAATGTCAGTATTTCCTTTCTAAAATAAGCAGCCCAAAACTGCACACAATACTCCAAGTGTTGGAGTATTGCTCTATACCTCTAGAAATAAATGCCAACATTGCATTCACCTTCTTCACAACCAACTCAACCTTGAGATTAACCTTTAGGGTGTCTTGCACAAGGACTCCCAAGTCCCTTTGCATCTCTGCATTTTGAATTCTCTCCCCATCTAAACTATAGTCTGCCCATTTATTTCTTCCACCAAAGTGCATGGCCATACACTTTCCAACATTGTATTTCATTTACCACTTCTTTGCCCATTCCCCTAAACTATCTGAGTCTCTCTGCAGGCTCTCTGTTTCTTTTACACTATCATCTCCTCCACCTATCTTTGTTATCATCGGCAAATTTAGCCACATATCCATTAATACTGTAGTCCAAATCATTGACATACATTGTAAAAAGCTGCAGTCCCAACACCGACCCCTGTGGAACTCCACTGGTAACCGGCAGCCAGCCAGAATAGGATCCCTTTATTCCCACTCTCTGTTTTCTGCCGACCAGCCAATGCTCCACCCATGCTAGTAACTTCTCTGTAATTCCATGGGCTCTTATCTTGCTAAACAGCCTCATGTGCAGCACCTTGTCAAAGGCCTTCTGAAAATCCAAGTACACCATGTCTACTACATCTCCCTTGTCTAGCCTGCTTATAATTTCCTCAAAGAATTGCAGTAGGTTTATCAGGCAGGATCTTCCTTTCAGGAAACCATGCTGGCTTTGGCCTATCTTGTCATGTGCCTCTCATCCTTAACAATCAATTCCAACAACTTCCCAACCACCAATGTCAGGCTAACAAGGTCTAAAATTTCCTTTCTGATGCCTCCCACCCTTCTTAAACAGTGGAGTAACATTTGCAATTTTCCAGTCATCCCATACAATGCTAGAATCCATTAATTCTTTAAACATCATTGTTAATTCCTCTACAATCTCTCCAGCTACCTCCTTCAGAACCTGAAGGTGCATTCCATTAGGTCCTGGAGATTTATCCACCCTCAGACCATTAAGCTTCCATCACAGTTGTAATTTCCATTGCACAAACTTCACTTCCCTGACACTCTTGAATGTCCAGTATACTGCAGACGTCTTCCACTGTGAAGACTGATGCAAAATACACATTCAGGTCCTCTGTCATCTCTGCATCTCTCATTACAATATCTCCAGCGTCATTTTATATTGGTCCTATATGTACCCTCGATTCTCTTTTACCCTTTATATACTTAAAAAAGTTTTTAGTATCTTCTTTGATATTAGTCACCAGCTTCCTTTCATAATTCATCTTTTCCTTCCTAATGACCTTCTAAGTTTCCTTCTGCAAATTTTGAAAAGCTTCCCAATCCTCTATCTTCCCACGAGCTCTGGCTTCCTTGTATGCCCTCTCTTTTGCTTTTACTTTGGCTCTGACTTCACTTGTCAGCCACGGTAATGTCCTTCTTCCCTTTGAAAATTATTTGGAATATATCCATCTCGCACTTCCCTCATTTTTCGCAGAAACTCCAGCCATTGCTGCTCTGTTGTCCTTCCTGCAAATGTCCCTTTCCAGTCAACTTCGGCCAGTTCCCCTCCATGCCTTTGTAATTTCCTTTATTCCACTGAAATACTGACACATTGGATTTTTTTCCCTCTCAAGTTTCAATGTGAACTCGATCATATTGTGATCATTGCTCCCTAAGGGTTCCTTAACCTTAAGCTCTCTTATCACCTCTGGATCAATGCACAACACCCAATCCAGGACAGCCGATCCCCTAGTGGGCTCAGCAACAAGCTGTTCTAAAAAGCCATCCCTTAGACATTCTATAAATTCTCTCTCTTGAAGTTCAGTACTGTCCTGGTTTTTCCAATCCAGTTTTATGTTAAAATCCCCAATGATTATCGTGACATTGCCTTTCTGACAGGCCTTTTCTATCTCCTGCTGTAATTTGTAATCCACATCCTGCTGCTGTTCAGAGGTCTGTATACAACTGCCTTTAGTGTCCTTTTACCCATGTCATTTCTTAACTCAACCCATAGGGACTCTACACCTTCCAATCCTATGTCATCTCTTTCTAATAATATTATTTCTTATACACAGAGCCACATCACCCCCTCTGCCTACTAACCTATCTTTCCAATACACCGTATATCCTTGGACATTCAGCTCCCAATGGCAGCCATCCTATAGCCAAGTTTCAGAGATGGCCACAACGTCATATTTGCCAATCTGTAGCTGAATTTTAAGTTCGTCCATTTTATTCCTTATGCTGCGTGCATTCAAATATAACATTTTCAGTCCAGTATTTGCTGCTTTGCCCTGTAACTTATGCCATTGGCTGTGATTAGGCCGCATCTCCTGCCTGTTCTTTCTATAATCTCTGTTGCATGCTATCTTTGATTTATTTCTGTTTTTCTCTTCCTCAGCCCTATCACTCCGGTTCCCATCCCCCTGCCAAATTAGTTTAAATCCCTCCTACAGCTCTATTAAATGTGCCCGCTAGGATTTTGGACCCCTTTGAGTTTAGGTGTAACCCGTCCTTTTTGTACAGGTCGTATCTCCCCCAGAAGAGGCCTGAATGATTCCGGAATCTGAAGCTCTGCCCCCTACATCAGTCTCTCAGCCACACATTAATACGTCTGATCATGCTATTCTTGCACTTGCCAGCACGCGGCACAGGCAGCAATACTGAGATTACTGCCCTTGAGGTCCTGCTTTTCAGCTTCCTACCTAACTCCCTGAATTCTCTCTTCAGGACCTCCTTCCTTTTCCTACCTATGTCATTGGTACCAACGTGTACCAAGATTTCTGGCTGTTCACCCTCTCCCTTCAGAATACTTTGTGTCTGATCCAAGACATCCTGTACCCCGGCACCTGGGAGGCAACATACCATGCGGGTATCTCTGTCAGACTGACAGAACCTCCTGTCTGTTCCCCTCACTATGGAATCCCCAATGACTACCGCATTCCTCATCTTCCTCTTTCCCTTCTGCACCATGGAACCAGGCTCAGGGCCAGAGACCCGATCACCGTGGTCGTCCTCTGTCAGGTCATTCCCATCAACTACATCCAAAACAAGGTAATGATTACTGAGGGGGATGGCCACAGGGGCACTCTCTACTATCTGAGCTCCTCCCTTCACTTCCCTGACCATCACCCACTCCTGCAGCCTCGGAGTGACTGACTTCCTGTAGCTCCTCTCTATCTCCTGTTCACTCTCTACTATCTGAGCTCCTCCCTTCACTTCCCTGACCATCACCCACTCGGAGTGACTGACTTCCTGTAGCTCCTCTCTATCTCCTGTTCACTCTCTACTATCTGAGCTCCTCCCTTCACTTCCCTGACCATCACCCACTCCTGCAGCCTCGGAGTGACTGACTCCCTGTAGCTCCTCTCTATCTCCTGTTCACTCTCTACTATCTGAGCTCCTCCCTTCACTTCCCTGACCATCACCCACTCCTGCAGCCTCGGAGTGACTGACTCCCTGTAGCTCCTCTCTATCTCCTGTTCACTCTCCCTAATAAGCTGTAGGTCATCGAGATGCAGCTCCAGATCCCTAACACCGTCTCTCAGGAGCAGCATCTCAGTGTACCTGGTGCAGATGTGGCCATCTGGGAGACTGGAAGATTCCCAGGATTCCCACATCCGACACCCAGAGCAAAGTACTAACCCCACCAACATGCTCTCTATTCCGCAAAAAAAAAGCAAAGGAAAACCAAAAATGAGTCTACCTACCCACTTACCTCGCTGAAGCATCAATAGATGCTGCCTGACCTGCTGAGCTCCTCCAGCACACTTTGTGTATTCCTCTAGATATCCAGCATCTGCAGTACCTCTTGCGTCTAAAATAATCCATTGCTTCCCCTCAATCTTCCAGTAGCCTTTGACATGTCAGCAATGCTGTTCTCCTCTAATGCCTCTATCCTGTTGTCTATATAGGTGGATTGCACTTAACTAGATCCATTCTTATCTAAATTATCTTTGTCACAGAATTAGTACAATGGCTTTTCTTCAATGGTCCCTGCCTCTGCTTACCTAAATGCTGTCCTTCAACAATATCATCCATAAAGTCAGAATCTGCGAAGTTGGCAGGTGCACCAATGTGCATGTAATTTGTGGCTGTTTATGTAGTTGTAATGGTTATCGTGGTAGCCAGTTCCATGTTCTCCTCACTCTTGTGTTAAAAATGATTTTTTGTATCAAATTCACCATTTTATTTAGACAGGGACATAGACTGGTAGGGTTCAGATGATGTGGAACAATCGCAGGCAAATAGTGCGGGCCCAGTTCGGCAACTTGGTTGGCATGGAGAAGTTGGGCTGCTACTGTGATGTATAATCAGAGACCACATGCTGATGGAATCATAAGAAATGGAATGGGCCATTGAGCCGTTTGAACTTTTTCTACTATTGAATACACTGACACTACTCTTCTAACTCTGTTTCAACTTCCTGCACAATCCCCATATCCCTTTATTTTCTTGGTATAACAGCCTCAATCTTGACCACACAATGATCAAGTATCTACAACCCACTTGGAACAGAATCCCAAATACTTGTGATCTTTTGAGTGCAGAAATTCTCTCCTTTAGTCCTTAGTGGATAGCCCTTCACTTTGCAATTTTAACCCAAACAGGAGGAGTCTACCTGTCAGTGTCTAGCCTATCAAATGACAGTAAACACTGGATGCATTCAGAGTACAAGCCCACACCCCCTTACCTGATCTTCATCATTCACCGCTGCCATGTAAGAAATGATGTTGTGCAACTCCTCCGCTGAGATTGCTTTATAAATGAAATCCTTAAGCAGGCTGAAAATTGATAGCTGGACTGTTTTAACATCAGCTGTGACCTGGTTATCCTTCTGTGCGCTAAAATAAAGGGGCCAAATATTAGAGGGTGCCAAACTGCTCCATCCTTCATTTACGGTCATTCCCCTGTAACAATTTTTATTCAGTAGTTTGAATCGCAAGCAACTAATCCCCTTTTGATAAGCAAATTTTCTACTCTTATTTAGTCTGGCCCAGGCAACCAACACAGCTAACACTAATCTACTTTCTGAGGTAGCTTTGCAAGTTAATTGTATCAAAGCATTAACAGTTACAAAGAAATGACCCTCAGCCAATCAAAGATAAATCACAGATGCCAAGGATAAAAAAAACATTTCTAGATCTCTGTACTCTGCTGAGTGAAAAGCAGTTATACAGCTGTATAGGGAGCAGCTCTGAATAACTCACAATTAGAATCAGTACTCTGTATAACCAAAAACTGAAATTTATTCACCACCTTCAAACCAGAAACCTCAAAAGAGGAACTTTTCCACTCACCCATAATGAGTCCGGATAGAGTCCAGTACATATTGCACCCCATACTTCTTTCTGATACGCTGCTTGTGATCTTTGGTGATCGTGGATAAGTACCGTATGTGCCCTGAGAATGTAAAGACAAATAGAGCATTGACTTGCACCTCTGATACAGACCTTATCAAATCACCAAGACCAGGTATCTTTAGAAAGGTTTAGACTCGTCATGAACTAACAGTAAGCCTTGCTCTCAGGGCATTGCAAATGATAACAAACACATTCCAATGATGAGTTTTCAAAGAGGGAAAGTGGATCAGTAACAAAGGCCCAGAAGAGTGATGGACAGCACCAGTGAAAGAATGAAGCTTGCTGAATTCTTCCCAAAAGAACATCAAATATAGCAGGACTAGTAGTGATTTGTGCCATTAGTCCTGATAGAGCAAATCAAACTTCCCATTTAACTATTTTTGTAATAGTCTAAGAGGTTTAATATATTCAAGATTTCCTAATTTAGATGCATCTGGCAATTTTAACTTTAACACACTGCAGGCAGAGATAGAAATTAAACTGGTGGCCAGACTTGGCAGTACAGTATGCAACACACAGATCGGAAAAACAGCCCGAATTTCAAATACATTACTGCTGGTGACTTTGAGAGAACATTATTTTAGGAAGGAAGAGGGCACTGGGCAGACTATTTTCACTTAATGACGTGACCTGTGTTCAACTCCTACCCTAAAGAATTAAAACATTTTTTTCATAAGTGAAATGTGAAGCATTACCTAATCGAACAGCAAAGTCGCTGTGGCTCCAGATGCGGAAGTCGAAGAGCAGGTATTGGTACAGATAGTGGAGTAGAAGGTTATTGCCTTCACTAGCTGCTTGCTCCATTAGAAACTGACAGGCCATGAGCACGTTCATATCCACTCTGTGACTTGGAACCTGCATCAAAGAGAGGCATGTATTAACACAGTTATCTTCAATCCCAAACAGCTTTGCAGCATACAAGGAGCTCTTCAAACGTGGCCACTTTTACACTTTAAGAAATATTAGGGCCAATTAGTGTCAGATAGATACAACTAACAATGTTTTTATTTTGAAGAGGTTGGTTGAAGGTGAATTTTGCCCCAGTTGTTAATACTACGTGTGACATGCTTTTCTGTCAGCAACTTCTGCTCTGAAATCCATTCAACTGAAAGTTACTGGAGCAGCAGATGTAGCACTAATTTGTACTACATTAATAGGTAGAACTCCACTTCCTTTAAGGCAGGTATGGCCTCAGCTTAACTGTTATAATAAAAGAAAACACCTCTCATGGTGCATACTTGCTTAGTACAGCACTAAGGTATCAGCCTAGTCGATAGAGAGGTTACTAGTGTTTGGCATTGCATGTCCATATCAAAGAAACCAAGTGGTATACCAGAAATATGAAGTTTCCAACACTACATTACAAGAAATGATATTGAAAGATTTTTCCAAATAAAATAATGATAATTAAAGTTGCTTTACTTAGAATAAATAACAAGCAAAATCTGTGAAGAATGAAGGCTTTGGGATGGCAATTCTTCATTGGGGGTTTGAGGAAATTTGGGATGTCACCAAGGAGTCAAGCGAATTTCTATAAATGTACCATGGAGAACGTTCTGATTGATCGCATCATCAGGTATCGAGGCACCAATGCACAACAGAGGGTTGTACACTCAGCCAGTTCCATCATGGGCACAAGCTTCCCCACCATTGAGGACGTCTTCAATTGGCAATGCCTCAAGGTGGTGGCATCCATTGGAAAGACCCTCACCATTTAGGATTCACTATCCCAGCTATGCCCTCTTCTCATAACTACCCTCGGGGGGAATACATAAGCTTGGTGATGCACATTTAACGTTTTAGGACCAGTTTCTTTCCTCCACCATCAGATTTTAGAACTGTCCATGAACTCTACCCGACTAACTTCCCCTCCTTTTGCACTACTTATTCATTTTTACATATTCTTATTGCAACTTTTAATAGTTTTACTCATTAAAAGTAAATTTCATGACATATGTCGGTGTAATAATCTTGATTGTGGTTTCCAATAAATGCTTTAAATTCGCAAGAGTGTGGTAAAAGAGATCGGAACAGAGAAATAGAGGTAAATGTATTGGTATAGGAACAACAGAAGGAAGAAGCCTATCTCCAATTACAGGTGTAGTGCTGATGTACTGAACACCTACTATCATTGTTTAAAGAGGACGAGATAAACCAAGTACTTACAGATTCAGTAGTGGACAAATTACCGGGGGAAAATCTGGGAGATGCTTTGAATTGTTATTGAGAAAGGCTTGATTGACAAAGAATAGTCAGCAACGATTTACTAAAGGAAGATCAAGTCCCATGAATGATGACACTGTTTTAAGCAGTGCTGAGGACAATAGAATGTTTGGTGTGGTCTGTATGGATTTGGGAAGGGCCCATTTGGTAGCCAGACAAGTAAGGTAAAAGCCCAACTGATCTGAGACAAAGTGGAAAACGGCGCAAAATTAGTTCAGTGACAAGAAGCAGAATTAA
This sequence comes from Hemitrygon akajei, assembly GCF_048418815.1. NCBI lineage: Eukaryota > Metazoa > Chordata > Chondrichthyes > Myliobatiformes > Dasyatidae > Hemitrygon > Hemitrygon akajei. The sequence goes on along the minus strand of NC_133124.1, from coordinate 107,551,280 downwards.
TGTTCGACAAGTCTCTTGTAGTTCATAACAAGGAAAGAAGATCTAGATGGCAGTAAGATATTACTGGGTAGCTCAGGTAGGCATAAATATAGCAAGTGAAATTCAGTTCAAAGAAAGGTGCGGTAATCTTTGGGCAGGGCTCAATAAACAGTCTGAAATTCAGTCCAAATAAGGGTGTGGTAATGCTTTGGGAAGAGCATAATAAACAAGCAAAATGCAGATGTATGAAAATGCCCTTTCCTGTGGTTTCCCTTCTAGAGGATACTAAAGAGACTGACGTTTTAGAGTTGGAGCGAGGGATGTTTGACAAGTTTGTATTTGCTGATCAAGGTGAACTCTAGTGAGCGTTAGAGGAAAGCAATCACCAAAAAAAACTCTTATGAAATCCTCCATCCCTCATTATCTTTCTCAACCCATCATCAACCTTTCACTGGTGATCATTTCACACTGTGCAGGCCCAGTACCTCATTGCTGTCATCCAGTCTTGCCTGGTCCCGTTCTTCCCTAATCTACAATTCCTTCTCTACTTTTCACATTTGTGTACCCAAGGATCTATTATTGGCCCTCTTATCTTTTAATTTATTAGCTACATTGTCCAAATAAAATTATATTAGTTTCTACTTGTAAGCTTACTCCACCACCAGTCTGATGGTAGGTCATTGTTCCAAAACATTAACTCGTATCTCTCTCCGCTGATCTTGTCTGACTTGAGTATCTTCTATTTTCTATTTTAATAATATTTAATTAAAATCAATATTTTTTTGCTTCTATTTCAGATTTCCAGCATCTTCAGTTTTCTTTTGCTTTCATACAAATTGCTTTCTGACCCCTCCATTCCCTAGAACTTGGTTGTTGAATAAGACTGAGCTGAAATTTCCTCCGCTAACCATTGGAAAGACAAAAGCTATTTTCTTCCCCTATTACCCCTATTACCCATCTTTTTGTCACATACATGTGATTACCACATTTCACAATGTTGGTATCTGACCAAAACATAACTTCCATATCATCTCTAAAATGACCTACTTCCATTCATAACTCTGCCTTGGCCCTAGCACATATGCTGCTTAAACGTTGCAGTTCTTTGGTTAACTATAGATTTGCGTATTCCCCTGCACTCCTAACCAGGTTTATTTCCTTTTTTAACATGCCAAAACTGCAGCCCAACTTCGGAATAAATTCCAGTTTGTGCCCCATTGCTGCAGTCAAACAGGTGTTGCTATTTATCAAGTGTCTGCAAATTCAGGGTTTTTCTTATGAGAAAAGTCAACAAGTTTATGAATAATGTTCATTCAAAAACACCAGTGTCTGGCAAAACCTCCTCATTAAGTTTAATGAGACCTTTTCACTGTAATGAGACTTGATTAAGTTAAAAAAACAGCAAAGGAAGTTACACCCCTGGCAATCCTCTATTGAAATTTCACTTTTCTGTGAGTTCTCATCCACTTCAGTTCCAGCTCCTGCAAAGGGAAGATTGCTTATTTTTTGTGTACTAAGACAAGGATCCCATAGTGGTTTGCAATTTGAAATAATAAACAGAGTATCACTTTTTTAAGAAAAGATTATTTTTCTGCACTTCCGAAAGTGAGGGGCATTTCCTTCTACAATGTTCCAAGCATTCTCAGATCAGGTACAACATAGGTTATATACAAAGTAAATTTTGTGTTTCAATGTCAGGATTTGAACATAGAACACAGAATAGTACAGCACATTACAGGCCCTTTGGCCCACAATGTTGTGCCGACCCTTAAACCCTGCCTCCCATATATCCCCCCACCTTAAATTCCTCCATATACCTGTCTAGTAGTCTCTTAAATTTCACTAGTGTATCTACCTCCACCACTGACTCAGGCAGTGCATTCCACGCACCAACCACTCTCTGAGTGAAAAACCTTCCTCTAATATCCCCCTTGAACTTCCCTCCCCTTACCTTAAACCAATGTCCTCTTGTACTGAGCAGTGGTGCCCTGGGGAAGAGACACTGGCTGTCCACTCTATCTGTTCTTCTTAATATCTTGTCTACCTCTATCATGTCTCCTCTCATCCTCCTCTCCAAAGAGTAAAGCCCTAGCTCCCTTAATCTCTGATCATAATGCAAACTCTCTAAACCAGTCAGCATCCTGGTAAATCTCCTCTGTACCCTTTCCAATGCTTCCACATCCTTCCTAGAGTGAGGCGACCAGAACTGGACACAGTACTCCAAGTGTGGCCTAACCAGAGTTTTATAGAGCTGCATCATTACCTCACGACTCTTAAACTCCATCCCTCCACTTATGAAAGCTAACACCTCATAAGGTTTCTTAACTACCCTATCTACCTGTGAGGCAACTTTCAGGGGTCTGTGGACATGTACCCCCAGATCCTATTTGACACTGAATAACTGGAAGAGAAGTAGATGTCTCACGGTGCAGATTCTCAGAAATATAAAATTGCAATAGATTTCAGTTACACTTCCCCATTGATCACTCGAGCTTCTCTTTCTCTCTTTCTGTCTCTCTTCTTCATCTCCCTGCAAACATCTCACTCTCCCTCCCTGCAAATGCCTCCGGTTCAACCAAAGCTTGCAAACTCATCAGAATTTCTGGCTTTAAAGCTGAAATCATGTAAACTTTTTGTAAAAACTGGAAGTAAATTTCCTTGAAATTTAAAATGTTAAACTAATTCACAGGATTAAAGTACAGAGAAAACTAAATCCTCTGAATGTGGATCAAGAGGTCAAAATTTAACTTGACAAATTAGGCTCTGGAATCAAGTGACATGATTTTTTAATTCATCACCGATGACATTTATATAGTGATGACAAGGCAGTTGCTAATAGTCAATAGTGACAATAGCATTTATAATATTAGTTGTGAAAAATATTTGTTGATTTAATGTTGTTACATCTTAAAAGAGTTTGGCACATGCTTGCTCTCTGCTGGGAACTTATCAATGAGGAAATTTTGCTTGGAGCTGCTTGTGCCTCAAGGACTGATGTTAGCAATCTACGGAGACTATGTATCCAATTGCAAGAAGATATTAAAACAAAATGCAGAATATGCAAATGGTTCATAAATTAATTTAAACATTGGCAAAAGAGCTTTGTACTATTTTGGAAGGAAAAATAAGAATCTAGTGGACTAGTACAAAAAATATTAAGATACACACAGCATTAACATTTAATAAATCATAAACCAAACAAACTATGCACTTTGGTGTATTTCTTGAGGAATAGTATTAAAGTACAGGAACTATTCTAACATATGCATTAGATTGTATTTGAGGACATTTAAAGTCATATAGAGATGCTGGAGAGAATACAATAATATTTACAAAGGAATTAACAGAAATATCCAGAATTATACCTATCAGATAAGGAAGCATAGATCTTCTCTTGTAAAAGTGCTGATGGAGGGATGAGCTAATAAGGATTTTGAAAATTAAGAAGGGTTTCAATACATAAACATGCTGGGAAAACATTTGCAGAATGGTTGCAGGAAAGAACACAAGGGAGAAAATTAAGGCTATCAACATATGATAGTTTCTGGGAAAACAAATAGTGAATTTAGAACAGAACTTTGTTTTATCCTGAGATTGAAAAGAACATAGAACTTGTTACCCTCAGGGGTTGTGGTGAAAAATATAGCTATGGCAAAGGGGAGACTAGATTATTCTTTGAAGGAGAAGAAATATAATTCAAAATAATTTAAATGAGGAAGGATGGAGAGGGGTTTTTACAGGAGCTCATGTGTCCACAAAGACTGCTTGGACTGAATGGCTTGCTTCTGTGCAGGTCATCATCTCAAAATGAGTGCATATTCAGTTATGATAGAAGTTCAGATGCTGCCAATCACAGAGGAAAACAAAGTTCAAAATTCTGAGTCTGAAAAAGCGACAGATAAAGGTGCATTTAAAGTTTATTTTAAGCTGAGTTTGACTGAAACAGAAGGGCTGGAATCTGAAGCAAACAAGCTGCTGGGGGATCTCCATGGATCGTGGAGGCAGAGGGATACTGACCTTTCAGGTCAGGTCCTGATGCAGGTTCTTGACCTGAAATATCGACCATGAGTTTGATAGAGCTTTGTAGGGCAATTTTATTAATGGCCACAAAGCAACTTCAGCTAAACAGTGTTGAGGCCGAAATCTTACCATGCTTTCATGTCTCAAATTCCAAGAATGGCAAATTTTATATCATTGTGAGTATCCCTATTCAATGGGGAGCTATATGTACTCACTGGGAATCTAATTTTGACCTTAACTTCAATTCCACTAAAGTGTTACGCAAGGTTGTACTCAGCCGACAAAGGGATGGATGTAAAACCGAGCCAATCTGTCCTCTACAATGATCAATCCTTTTCCTTTTGTAAATGGAAACCATCACATGATGTTCCAACTACATGAAGCACACGTTTTCCCATCACTGGTATTTGGAGGTCAGAGCAATAAAACCCTTACCTTTTGCAGCAAGGCACCGATGATAGCTGGGCCATTGCACTGGATGAGATTTTCCTGATTTATAGGATGATTTTGAATAAAATTCTTAATAAGCAGCAAGAAAGCAGCAACACCGTTTCTCTCCAGTTTGCTCTCTTAAAAAAAAGCACAAGAATGTTAGCATGAAGCTAGCTATTTGACAACCTCTAAAATAAATGAATTCTTCCAACTGTTCATTACTAACTTTCATAGTAAAAAAAACTCTATTTGCTTTAAGACTACATCATGAAATTAAGCAAAAATCAGTAAGATTTTCCAGCCACTTATATAAAAAAATCATTTGGAAAAGGATTATTGTTGTGTCTATAATTCTCCTGAGGGTGAAAGAGCAAAATCCCAAGATTGGGAGTGAGAATTAAACTCATAAACACCTGATAGATCTGAGCCTATCTGGCAATTGCTGAGAGAGCTTTGGAATTTCTGGAAGTCTCTATATAAACATAAGTCTTCCTGTATAGATATCCATTATATATTTCTTCTGCTCAGCAAAGGCGCTTTGCAGCCATATATTTTCATCAATATGACAAAATGTCCAAGGGGACTATATCAGGCAACTGCTGCCTGATGTAAACCATTCCTGATAGTGCGTACCTCTCGTCTCCTCCTAACCTTCTCTACTAGAAGGGGGAGATAATCTCCAGTCAGTAAGTGAACCCCATCATCCTGTTGAACAGCTCGCTTGTCATTTTCTGACCTATACAATTTTCATTTCCTCCAGTTTACTGCAAAATTGGAGAATGTGAATTAACCCCGGCAACCTCTTCCCGATTCCTCCCTCTCACGGGTCCATTTAGTTTACCTGAAGACTTTCCCAAGGGCAGGACCATGCTCTGGAAGTTCTGTGAGGATGTCAGTTCTGGTCCCACAAGGTCAGACGTCTCTTGGTTCTCCTCTGAATCATCACCCTTGCATGACACTTGTTCCAGCAAGAGGAGGAGGGACCCCATGCCTCCCATGCAGCTGATCACATCCTTAATCACAAACAGGAAAAACATCAAAGCAAAATAGCTTCGCATGCCACCAATATTATATTAAAGAATTATTTTTATATCATTAAAGGAAATGAATCAGGTATTTTATAGATTACTACCACGAACTGTTCAGGGGCTGCCTCTAAATTATAAACACGAGAAAGTCTGCAAATGTCTCTAGATTAAGGCAGGCAATTGTTTATGTACTGCCTGAGTGTTGACTGTCTGTACAGGATTGACTGTGTGGATAGTTGCAATGGTTGGCCCAACATAAATGAAATACATTGTTATGGCATCTCAAGCATATTTATTTTTGGATAAACAACTCTTTCTGGTAGATGTTGATATTATGAACTGAATCACAGAAATGGGAGCAAACATGTTGGCTTACACAATATTTTTGATACCTACCTTAATATCCCAGTTGATTGTGTTGTGCCCGGTCAATCTCCCATCATAAGAATGATTTGTAGAGAGGTCCAAGCAAATATGATTTCTGCATGCCTAACAACAAAAGAAATAATTATAGCAGGTAAGTATCCTTGTAGCCCCTAAAAGCACATTCGGCAACCTCAGGCACAAACTATGACTACACTCTTGGAAGGAAATATTCTGAATTTATTTCCATATGTAATGTCTTCAACCACCTCCTGACCAGCACCACCATTGCTCTCGATATGCACAACCTTCCCACTTCATCTGCTTCTCCAATTACAGAATGTTACACTGGAGATGAAGCACATTCAGTTCACCATCACAGCTCCTTCTATATAGTATTACAAGGACAACAAAAACCTGTATATTTATCCAATTCTTGAAGGCCACAGCAGAACCATCCTCCATCAAATCTGCAGAGAGTGGATTCCACATTCCAACATCAATATGTTTAAAAGATTTTCCTCCTGTCTCTATGAGCTCTCCTCCCCTTTAATGTATACTTGTGAACTTTAATTCTTGACTCACCACCAACACAAACCAGCAGTTTTTCCATTCTCTGCTCTGTTCAAGCAACTCATTGTTTGATAAATTTCCATTAAACCTCTTCTAAGTCTTCCCTTTTTCACTGAACTAGTCCCAGTCTTTCTAATCTATCCTTGTAACTGTGGTTCCTCATTCCAGAAGTCAATTATTTTTCTGGATACTCTCTAATGGCTTTGCATCCTTCCTAAAATGAGGCACCAGACTTGTTCAGAATATTCCAAGTGAGGCTGAATCAGTGTCCTAGGTCCAAACTTATCCACCTGTGAGATTCAACTAACTGGCCTATAAATGTCAGACTTATCCTTGGTCCCTTCTGTGAATGAGGGAGAAACATTTGCCACTCACCAGATCTCCAAAACCATCACCACATCCATTGAATGTGGTCAGTGTTCCCATGATGTCCTCCTGTATTTCCCACAAAATCCCAGGATGCACTTCATCTGGTCCTGGTGACATAGCCACTTTAAGTTCTGCCAGGTTTTCTAATACCTTTATATTGTCAATTTTTTGCCACATCCAGTGTTTTTACTATCTCCCTCACTATTACTTTGAAAATACCTTATTTCCTGATGAAGACATGAACATTTTTCTATAAGCATTTTAATTACCGCTCTCAGCTTCCATCAGACTATTCTCAATTTTGTCCTTACTGAGATGGACTCATCCATCTACTACCATTTTACTATTAACTATCCTGTGAAAACTTTTAGGTTCCAATTTATGTTGGCAGCCAATCTTTCCTCATACTTCCTCTTTACTGCTGTCATTTTAATTTCCACTTCTCTTCCTATTCTTTTAAAATCAGCTTAGCTCTTGCTGGGAGGATCAATTTGCAACTTGCCATATGCAACCTTTCTTGCTTTATCATTCTCCACATCTCCTTTGTCATATGTGGACCTCTGAATAGTTCCTCCTGCTCTACAGTAAAATATGCCTCACTCATAAGTGAAACATATCTTTTTTAAAGCCAGCCCATTATCCTATCACAGTTAAATTATGTTTCTAGTTTAGCTGGGCCTGATTCAATGTCATCTTGCTGAATATGGCCACCTTCCAATTAATTACTTTTGGTTTGGATTGCTCATACTATTGTTTTGTAGCTAACCTAAATCTTATGATGATATGGTCATTACAAACGGAACTTTCCTCTACAAAAACTTGGTGGACTTGACCCACCTCAGTTGCTCAGAAACAGATCTAATCTTAGCTTTGTCAACAGAACAATAGCTAGCTATTGTTATGAATAACAGTTTTTCACATTTTTGATGTGTATTTTTTTGTTCATCATTTGAAACTTCCAAATTGAGAGTAAACTTGATGAACATAATCACCTTGGGAGAGTAGTAAAGGAGTAGTTTACTACTCAGATCTGATATTTCACCGTCCGGCTTGAAGGGTAACAGATTGTTTGGACCTAAAGAATAAAATACAAATGGAACACAAATTAGTTCTCTGTTTTTCCTAGTCTGTGGGTCTGACACAGTAATCCAGCAATCCCAATTCCAGCAAAGGGCCACCATACAGGGATTTTGTCTCCGCTTACCCTCACGTCCCATGGACGCTACAGGAGAAAAGTGCAGAGACAGTCAAACCATTAGAGTGAGGGAAACAGCAAAGACTATGGAGACAGACTGAGATGTGCGCAATGGATACTTGAATAAGGAGCAAGACAACTGAGAATATATGCTGGGAGCCAGAGAAGTGAGATGGGGAGATAATGAGAGGCAGAAAGATGTTAAAACAGAACAGTGTTAGGATGAGATAGAGATAGAGATAAAGATTGAATGTAATTGCAGGAGAGAAAGATCAAGTCACATTGATACAGCACTTTCACATCCCCAAATACTGAAAGGATTTGTGTTTAGATGTTTTTGTTTCATAAGCAAACATATGGATAAGCAGTGCATGGTAAGATTACATGATAACTAGTTTTTGGCGGTGATGACTAGATGAACACTGTTGGCCAGGACAGGAAGAGAACTAGCTTGCGTTTCCTGATATAGTGCAACCAGACTAACTCTATTCACCTTGGCAACAAACAGAGAGGCATCTCCAACAGTTCAGCCAGTAGAAATGCATTTAAGTATTAGATAATGTTATGTGTCCACTTTTATAAGAATCAGATAATCATAACAATAAACAGGAGTACAGTAAAACATAATGTCCATGCTAGCACCAACATCATAAACTGTCCACAAAACAATTCCACTCCCATATGCCTGCTGGAAACAAGACCCAAGGCAAACATTGAGCGAGATACTGAATGAGATGGACAGAATGGGATCACTTACAACAGAGTTGAGGATGAAGTAAGTGGCATGTTATTGTAAAAAGAAGTGGTAAGTCATTATACTAAGGACACCTTGTGGAAGATCAAGAGGGGTGTATCCTACACATTGGTAGAACGAGATGTTTTTCTTTGGGCGTGGTACAAGTACTGAATTACATGTGAGCAGAGCATTGCCAGGTGAAGAGAGGCATTCATCTTTACTGCTGCGCATGAAAACAGCTTGATAATGAGACACAGTCACGTTAGTGGAAAAAAAAGTAACTAAGTATGGTGCCTTAAACATTAGGGTTCTACAATAATAGAGAGACAAGATCACTCACCTCCAGTAAAGAGGGCTTTGATGTGCATCGGCTGCAAGGCCTCGTGAAACACAAACACAGATCCCAGCTGGCCTTCCAGGGAGGTGGGTGTGCCCCATTCCGTATCCTGTGTGCCGGCTGCGATGGTGTGGACGACCGCTGGCAACAAGCTGGTGTCTCTGGTGGGAGGGGCAAAGCTGGCGGGGAAGGACTGAGAGCGGTTGAGCGGGTGGTGGGAGGTGAAGGAGAGATCCGGAGACTGAGAAGGAGATACAATAACCGTTGTAGTTGTCCTGTGACCCGCTGAGCCAATGCAGCAATATGTGAACGACTGATGAGGATAAAATATACACAAAATAAAAGTTCAGCAGTTTCATAAATGAAATATTAAAAGAAATAAAAAGGATGTGAGAGAAGCAGCTGCCGGCATATGAATCAAACTCGTCAAGTAAATGTACAGGGCAGAAGCTAAACACAATATTCATTTTAAAACAAAACCACAGGAGGAACTCAGCAGGTCAAGCAGCATCTGTGGGGGGGAGGGGGGCAAGGAATTGTCAATGTTTCGGGGGCGAGGCACCACACGGATTCTGCTTGAACTATTGAGTTCTTTCATCAGTCTTTTTTGTTGCTTCATATTTCAGCATCTGCAGTCTCTCATGTCTCCATTTTAAAAACAAGATACATATTGGAATAGCTAGTCGCATCTTAAGATCAATTTACAAGGACATCCAAATCCCTCTGAACATCAACATAGCTGCTCTCATTTTAAAAGTATTCTAATTTTCTTTTTGTCTCATCTCATCCATGCCTACATTATACTCCACCTCCCAACTCCTGATTGCTTCACATAAACCACTCTCTATCTTATTTTTGAACCTTCTTCAAAAACTCCTTTCCACCTCACTTTGTAATACTAGCAAACTTGGATAATTGCACCTCGACCTTTCATTTAAATCATGAATATAGATTGTAAATAGTTGAGGCCCAAGCTGGCTTGTCGTGGCAGTCTACTAGTTACTTGTCAAACTGAAAATAACCAATTTATCTCCTCTCTTAGTGTGCTATACTGTATGTTCTATCAATGTGAAGTTTTTATGCCAAGCATATGCTATAACTGTAACATAACATAACTGTAACTATAACATTGTGTGCTGCGTCTGTGAGGCTGAGTCGGGCGGCGCCGTGGAAGTCCATAGCGGGGGTATTCCCTTCTGCCACCGGCGTGGGATGACGAGACTGTCGGGACCCTGGGGACTTGTGGAAACTGTGGTGATTTCTTTTGAACTTACAGTCCTTTAACATCTTGGACTATTTTTACTGTGCCCATAGTCTGTTTTTTTTTTATCAATTATGCTATTGTTTGCACTGTTGTAACTATATGTTGCAATTATGTGGTTTTGTGCAGGTCTTGTAGCTTTAGTTTTTGGTCTTGTTTGGCTGGTGGATTTGGAGCTCCTTTCCGGGGAATGCGCTAGATGGTAGCGCGATATTAATACGCAGCAGCCTCTCCGGACTCTGGATTGGGGATTGCCAAACGTTATGTGGATTTTCTGGTGTAGTCTGTTTTGTCATATGCTTTTGTGATATCATTCTGGGGGAACGTTGTCTCATTTTTTAACTGCATTGCATTTGTGGTTTCTAAATGACAATAATCTGAATCTGAATTGTCTGTGAGGCACCTTATCAAATGCCACTTATATTCCAGATACATTACCTCCACTGGTTCCATTTTGACCCCTTTGTTCCATTCAATAAATGTATCACGATAACATAGATTAATCATGTTTTTAAAAAAAAAAATAATCTGTTCTTGAAATGCTCTGTTATAATTTCCCAAAATACTGGATGAACTGGCCTATAATTCCTTGTTTTCATTCTTGCTTCATTCTACTTCTTGAAGAGCGGTGTTATAGTTACAACATTGAGAAGACATGGAACAGGAACACCAGAACAAGAGAAGGTCCTTCAGCTTCTCAAGAAGACATCTCCTAATGTTCTACCAATAATCTACTATCTAAGCAAAACCAAAGACAGATCTTGCAATGTGAAAACCAGCTTTTGAATTTCATTTCACATTTCACAATACACACATATAATTTTTCTTATTTAAATGTAAAGAAACCTAAATTAAATTATTCACCATGTTTCTCAGAATGGCATTTGCTTAGTTAAGGTTATGCTGAAGTATAACATGAACTCCAAGTATATTAAAAAAAAAGCATAGTAAGACTCTATTTTTTTCCAAAACTTTTATTGATATTAGTGAAGAAGGAGAACATTCATAAGTTTAAGATCTAGATCACTCTTACCTCGTTAAGTGAAGGAAACCGTAACTGTGCAGTCTTCCTCAGGTAGCCGTCTACGTAGATATTCACCAAATTCTGCCCGAAGGGTCGGCGTCCTGCGATGTGGACAATGTCAATGCAGTGCTGCAAACCAGAGACAGATAATTAAACGTTTTTCTCTCCATATCACGTAATTTCTTTTTGAGGGCGTGAAGTTGGGAGTGACGGGTTAAGCACATGCTTTACCAAGATTCAGATTCATTCATTTATCTCGTGTACATCAAACCAGATCATGAAATGCGTCATTTGCATTTGAAACCAACACAACCGAAGGATCTGCTGGGGACGGCCTGCAATGGTTACCACACATTCTGGCAATGTAGCAATAAACCAAGTACCATAATAGACACAACAGTTATCTGAAAGTTTCTTTATCTATGCTGGCACACACGAAGATTTGACATATTACTCTCCAGCAGCATGTTGTGCAAAAGTTTAATATTGATGTAATCTTCTGTAAGGAAGGATATAAAATCGTTTTTTACTGTAATATAGCCACTAACTGTTTCAAAGATGGGTGATTGTCCTGAAACATTAAATCAGTTTCTCTCATTTCAGGATCTTCCTGACCTAATGAGCATTTTCAGCAAATTTTGGCTTTATTTTCCATTTTTATATGCCAATCTTTAAAACAGGTCTGACAGAACTGCTATTCATGTTATTTTGTAGGAGTTGCCCATAAATCGACCTTCTCTAACAAAGCAGTGGTGTTGGCATCAAAGGCAGAAGAAGGCTACGGTACTCTGAAGCACTGCGATTGAGTATCTGAGCTGCAGCAACTCTAGGGGAACCCTTGCATCCATCCCACAGCCATTGGCTTGTAACAAGGACAGCTCCAGTTCCCTACAAACCAAAAACCCGACAACAGTTATGATCCACAAAATTCAGCTGAAGGAAATGAAACTTCAGAGAGATTTTTGCTTGCTTGGCTTTGCCTGTGTTCCCTGTGTGGTTGTCTTTTAACTGCTTTCTAAAGGAGCCCAGGGAAACCATACTAGAATTTCAAATTCTCAGAGAATTCAGGCTTTGACAATAAATGAACCAGCACAGATGGGGAGTGGCAGCAAGAGATGGTGGAGAGTCATACCCAGGTTGAGTCATTAAAGCAGCAGTCTTGGAGAGCTACAGTCATGTATTCTCTTTTTGTGCAAACTGCAACGACCAGCATCCCCTCTGCGGTGAAGAAGGCCTCAAATCCAGTGCCACTGGCTGTAAAGAAACTGCACAAAAAGAAAAACAGTTTGTTAAATGGCCTTCCTAGTACTTCTGTACTCTCCACCTTCATTTTCAGTTTTAGGATCCATTTCCTTATTTCAGGAGTGCCTTGCAGTTAGAAAACTTGGGTTTCTAACTGCAAAACACACACAAAATGCTGGAGGAACTCAGCAAGTCAGGCAGCATCTATAGAAAAGAGTACAGTTGATGTTTTGGGCCGAGACCCTTCAGCGGGACAGAAAGCTTGGGTTTGTTATTTTCCAATACTCAAGGTAGAGAACAATTTTCTGAATGAAGGGTTTGGGCCTAAAATGTCGACTGTCACTCCTTTCCATCAATGCGATGTGACCTGCTGAGTTCCTCCAGCATTCTGTATGTGTTGCTTGGATTTCCAGCATCTGCAGATTTTCTCTTGTTTGTAATTTTCTGAATGCGCTGATTTGCTAACTTCATTTATCTGACTGTTTCTGAATTCTCAAGTGAGATACTGGTGTCTCTCCCTGGCAAATATGGCTCTGCAAAGAAAGCCTGCTTCTGAAGCTCAGTCCATTTGATTCTAAAGCCATTCTCTACTCTTCCTGTCCTGACAGCGTCTGAAGGAATAGTACAAACAGCTGAAGAGCAGGTCTAGTAGTATATATACAAACGTTTGTAGGTTAATTTTGTTATACTTTCTCCAAGTGGCTCAGCCCCAATTCCAAAGGGGCTGCAACAATCCGACAGTTTTTCCAGCCTCCAGCCCACCCAATGTGATATCTCCACCAAAGTCAGTGCTGTTGAACGTTGAACCCATGTCACTCCCTAGCTGTGGGAAAGTGATCAGAATCACGATACCCCGGAAGGTGACAATTTGGCCATTTCAATGCTTTTGACAGCTCCCTGCCCTATTATATCACTGCAAAATTATTTCCCTGAAGTGCCTGTCTAACTTCCTTTTGAAATCATTATTTGTTTCCACTTGAACGACCATAGCCGGGAACATGCTCCAGATTGTTACCATTATTGCATAATGAAATTCTTCCTCACATCTCTCCTCTCTTCCAACCTAACCACTTCTCTTGCTGAAAACCTTAAATCAGTGTCCCCTCTTCTTTGTTCCACCTGCTAGGAGGCGCAGATATTCGTTACCTATCTGTTACAATCATGTACACCTCCTGCACCTATCCCCACGACTCCTTGTGTTGCTGCTAAAATGTCACATTCCAGAAAATACTCCTATAAATCTCTGAATGTTTTAAAATGTGATCTATCTAGAATTCAATATGATTTGACTGCTTTTTGTATTTCTATTTATAAAGCCCAAGATCTCATAAACCTTGCTGATTGCTTTCCAGTATGTCCTGCCATCTTGAAAATCTGGGCATTCCAACCACCAGACACACACTTTAGAACTGTGTCATTAGAACTATATTTCCTCTTAAGTCCTTTCAGCTGATGTTCATCACTTTATGCTTCTCTGTCTTAAATTCCATCTACTGTTTGACTGTTCATCTCGCTGGCATATCATGTGCCACTGAGTGATGCTGTTTGGATCTAGGACCTGAAGAGCCTTCTGGGTGAGGCAAAGATTCATAAGCATCTTCTCCAACCTTGTTTATTGCAGTCTGTAATATCAATGTGCGTCCCTCTACGGACGAGGTAACTGTTCTGCAGAGGACGTACGCTCTGTCTACAAAGGCCACTTTGGCCTTCTGGATGCATGTCATTTCAACTCCCCCTCCCTTTCCCATATCGACCTGCTTGTTCTCGGCCTTTCTATTGCCAGGATATGGCCAAATACAAACTACATTACTTCCAACCACTGTCACTCAATTCTACCTGTCCTTCTCCCCAATATGACTCCATCTGCCCATCATCTCTTTCCCCAGTTGGTTCAACCTAACTCCTACCAGCCCCAGCTTCACCTCCCCCCCCACCCCCCACCTCTTTATACCAGCCATTTCCCAATTTGCTGTCAGTACAGCACAAGCCTTAGTACAGCTTTAGTACCTTCTGGTACAGCACAAGCTTTTACCTTCCACGATAATTCTTGTGTGTTGCACCTTATTAAATGTCTTCTATAAATCGGAGTAGTACAGTCTATTTGCCTGTTACCCTTTATCCACAATATATATTACTTCTTAAAAGAGTCAAATAAATTGGACTAGCATAATTTTGCTTTCCCAGGAACATACTGATTTTGATAATTAGCAATTAACACTTACAAGTGGTTGATTTTTGATATTTCCTGACAGTACAGGTCAATAACATTTGACAATTTGTATTTATACAGGTTGGTAATATCTTAACTGGTAGTTCTCATTTGCAATTATCATTTACAATTCCTACCTGTACAGTTGTTTCCTTTTTGGCCTCTTTCGTAATAAGTAAAAGTCCTCTTGTTCCTCATTCAGACAGAGCCATGCATGAAATGCAAAGCCATTACCAGGCCACTTATGGATGGTGGGAACCATTATTCCTGCCATGCTGGGAGTCAGGTCAAAATACTGCAGCACACTTTCTGAGTTATCTTTCCTTGCCATCGCTGACAAGGCCCGAATCACACGGGTGGTGTACGGGTGTGCTTTGCTGTCATCGGTCCGAAGAAGCTTTATCAACTGCCGAAGCTCTGGAGGTTGAATGGAGAGACTGCCTAGTGACTGGAGAAGGTCAATAAGGTTCTCGCTGCACTTCCTGTCGAGCTGTGCGTGGCAGCCCAAAGATGTCAGCACAGTGGGAAGCATTCCAGCTTTTACACAAGTCGCACGCGTCCACAGCGTGGCATTACAGACTTTCTTTAGCCACTCAGAGACAAAGATCTGTAGATCACGGGACTTCAGATCAGGAATCCACTGCACCAAGATTAATAAGGGTTGCTCATTGTTGATCATTGTGAGGTCGGTCATGTTCTCATCTTCAATGGCCTGCAAACAGAAGGGAACCATCACGAGATGTAAGCACTCACATAACTAACCCATTCAGAAAAGCTGGAAGCACAACAGTGGCCATCACTTTTATCCTCAACATAACTGGTAATGAAAGATAGATTGTAGGTTTTCCAGTAATTTGAATAGTAAGGAATCAAGGGCTATGGGTTTCATATAGAGAAGCATCACTGGGGTAAATGAAAAACCTAGATTTTGATAGAATGGTGAAGCAAGTGCAAAGGGGCAAATGGCTTACCACTGCTTCTACTTCTCATGTTTCTATAAAACACCCAGAGCCCAAGCGGAAGATCAGTCCAAGTGAGATCCCACTGTCTTCTCTTCCACTTCACTGTAAGATTTTATTACCAGTTATGGCTTTGTTGAAATTTAGTTTGCAGCTTGGTGTGTCCAGCCCTACCTACCATGTTCATGAGTTCTTGCAGGAGACGACTTGTTGGCTCTCCTTGGCTTTTCAACACTTCATACAGGTGGGAATAACCAATCCGCTCCTTAAACACCTCCTGTTGGCAAAAGAAAACACAAGTGATGTTTAAAGCAGATATATGAATATTGCAAGGACAAATCACCCCGGGACATGGGACTGTGGTCATTCTTTTCTATATACAAACACAGTAAGAGTCACAATGTAATCTGCTAACTCTATCAGAAAGCTGATAAAAGCGAGTGAAAAAGACTTGCAGTGCCTTTCCCAGTCTCAGGACATCACATTGTGCTTTACCACCAATGAAGGACTTTTCAAGCACTGTTGCAATATGTGGAAACACAACAGCCAAAGGACTCCTTGGAAGCACAAAGAAGAAATATCTGCTGGAAATCCTTTCTGGTGGTGGTAGTTGAGCAATAAATTTTGGTCAGGTGCTGGCAGAACACTTCATTCTTTCTTCAAAATAATGCCCAGGGCTGGTTTGCCTCCAGCTATGAAGCTAATCAAAGCCTCGGCTTAACATCTCATCCAACAATGGCACTTTGCACAGTGCAAGACTCATTCTGTGTAAGCTTAAAATGCCATCTTTAGAAAATGTTCAAAAGCTCTGCAGTGGAGCCGAATAAAACATGCTGAACAGAAAGAATCATAAATAATTAGTAATTATACCTCAATTGAAAGACTGAGAAATCAGGACAAATCAAGTTTCCTTCGAAACTGAGGTAATGGTCTGTTTTGATTTTTTTCCTTTATGGTAAATAAAATCCTTAGGAAAAGCAATAATGCTATTCTGACCCAATGGCAATTTCAGTAAAGAAACAAAAACCAGTGGCTGTTGTATCAATCTGCATTTTCATGAGTTAAAGTCATTCATTGAAGGGTTGGGACTGATGATGAAGTGAAGGACCAAAAATTGGTTGGAAGAACTATACTTTAGAAATTTCCACCTGAAAGTATTTCAGTGGAATTGTTGATCCGCTTCTTCATTCCAAATGGGGACCTGCTCCAGGGAATAGCAAATTTCACAGGAAAGTGATTACAAACAGACAGCGGCTAAGTAGAAATTTCAGGCTAATGTATTTTAACACAGATATGATATGATTTAACACATCCCCTGATATGAAGAGCCTGATTTCAATTCTTTGTCCTATGAGAATATGGCTGCATAACAAGAAATGCAGATAAAGACAAAGATCTAAAACAGGCTGTTTGGTAATAGAGAGGGTTAGGGTAAAATTGAGAGGACACTGGAACTCCAGATATCATACCTTGGCAGAGGGTGAATTCTTCATGATTGCTGTCAGCACTCTGATAGCGTGGACTGTGATGGAATCCGATTCTTTCTCAAATACCTACAAAAGGGGCAGATTATTACAACAACTCCTTAAGAAGTCAATAAAGTGGTGCTGCAGCTACCTACTTCAGAAGCAAGGCCAACTGTGAATGTGCTCATGAAGCCAGACTGCAGAAGGAGATGAGGAGACAGGACTGTAATTGGGTTGTCGCCTTTGAAAATATCATTGTGATTGGCTCTGAATAGTCATCTGAATTTGCATTGCAAGTAGCACCAGACTGGGCCATTCAACAAGTTGTCTCTATTTCATCGAGGGCAAATAATGATGATAAGCAAGTGCCAAATTGCAGTGACATGTAGGCACTGGCAGATGGGAAAACTGTGGAAAAAGTAAAAGGGAAGGAGAGAATAGAGGAGGTAACTGAATTCTCCAGAATAAACAATGCAGAAAGTTTAGAAAGAACTAAGAATTTAACTTCAGGCAAGACGGAGACAAATTTGAGAAGAGGGATGGTGAATACAGGATGGAGGGCATTATATCTGAGTGTATGCAATATACAAAAAAAAGGTAGATAAGCTTATCGTGCAGTCAGAAATTGGCAGAAACATTGTTGGGGGCATCTGATAGTCATGGATAAAAGAAGATCATAGCTGAGTCCTAAACCTCCAAGGATACACATTCTATCAAAATTACAAGCAGATGGGCAGAGGGGTTGGGATGGCATTGTTGGTAAAAAATGAAATCAAGTTCTTGGCAAGCAGTGCCATAGGATCAGAAGATATAGAATCCTTATGGATATAATTAAGTAACTGCAAGGGTGGAAAGACCCAGTTGGGAGTTATATGGCTCTGAGCAATAGCCGTGTTGTGGGATACAAGTTACAGTGGGAGATAGAAAATGCATATAAAGGGGGCAATGTTATGATAGTCATGGGGGATTTCAATATGTAGGTAGATTGGGAAAATCAGATTGGTATTGGATCCTAAGAGAAGGAATTTGAAAAATGACTATGAGATGGCTTTTTGGATCAGTTTCTGGTTGAGCCCACCAGGGAAAAGGCAATTCAGGATTGGATGTTGTGCAATGAACCAAATGTGGTTATGGAGCTTAAGGTAAAGGAATCCATAGGAAGCAGTGAATTAAATATGATAGAATTCACCTCGCAGTTTCAGCAGGAGAAGCTAAAATCAGATGCATTGGTATTACAATTGATTAAAGATAACTACAGAGGCATGAGAGAGGAGTTGGTCAAAGTTAATTGGAAGGGACCCCAGCAGGGATGAAGGTAGAATAGCAATGTTTGGAGTTTCTGGGAGTACTTCAGAAGACATAAGATCAGTTCATCCTGAAGAAGAAGCATTCTAAAGGAGGATGAGACAACTGTGGCTGACAAGGGAAGTCAAAGTCAGCCTAAAAGCAAAAGAGAGGGCATACAATATAGCAAAAATTGGTGAGATGCTAGAGGATTAGGAAGCTTATTCAAGCCAACAGAAGGCGTAAAAAAACAATAATGAAGGAAATGGCATAAGAACTGAGTTAAATATTTTATGTCAGTCTTCACTGTGTAAGACACTAGCAGTTGTCAGAAATTCAAGAGTATCAAGGGACAGAAATGAGTGTAGTCACTATTACTAAGGAGAAGGTGCTTGGGAAGCTGAAAGGCCTAAAGGTACATAAGTCACTTGGACCAGATGGACTATACCACAGGGTTCTGAAAGAAGTAGTTACATAACAACATAAGAAATAGAAGCAGGAGGAGGCCATCTGTTCTGTCAAGTCTGCTCCGCCATTCAATATGATCATGGCTGATCTGAACATGGACTCATCTCCACCTACCTGCCTTTTCCCCATAATCCTTAATTCTCCTACTATGCAAAGATCTATCCAACCTTGTCTTAAATATATTTACTGAAGTAGCCTCCACTGCTTCATTGAGAAGAGAATTCCACAGATTCACCACTCTTTAGAAAAAGAAGTTCCTCCATCCTAATTTTACTCCCCTGAATGCTGAGTCTACGTCCCCTAGTTCTAGTCTCACCTACCAGTGGAAACAACTTTCCTGCCTCTATCTCATCTACCCCTTTCATAATTTTATATGTTTCTATAAGATCTCCTCCCATCCT
Source organism: Hemitrygon akajei (assembly GCF_048418815.1). Taxonomy (NCBI): domain Eukaryota; kingdom Metazoa; phylum Chordata; class Chondrichthyes; order Myliobatiformes; family Dasyatidae; genus Hemitrygon; species Hemitrygon akajei. Next base: position 107,531,934 of record NC_133124.1, on the reverse strand, counting down.
TCTGAATTCCAGCAAGTACAGTCCCAGGCAACTCAATCTCTCCTCATAGTCTAATCCTTTCATCTCTGAAATTAACCTAGTGAAACTCCTCTGCACTGCCTCCAAAGCCAGTATATCCTTCTTCAAGTAAGGAGACCAAAGCTGTATGCAGTTCTCCAGATGTGGTCTCACCAGTACCCTATGAAGTTGTAGCATAACCTCCCTACTCTTAAATTCAATCCCTCTAGCAATGAAGGCCAACATTCCATTTGCCTTCTTGATAGCCTGCTGCACCTGCAAACCAACCTTTTGCAATTCATGCACAAGCACTCCCAAGTCCTTCTGCACAGCAGTATACTGCAATCTTTTACCATTTAAATAATAACCTGATCTTCCATTGTTCCTTCCAAAGTCGATGACCTTGCATTTCCCAACATTGTACTCCAACTGCTAGACCCTTGCCACTCACTTAACCTATCTATATCCCTTTGCAGACTCTCTGTATCCCCTACACAATTTGTTTTTCCATTCAATTTAGTATCATCAGCAAACATAGATACATTACACTCAGTCCCCTTCCAGATTGTTAATGTATATCGTGATCAGTTGCGGGCCCATCACTGAGCCCTGTGGCACACCGCTCACCACTGTTTGCCAACCAGAGAAACACCCATGTAGCCCAAGTTGAAGAGATTGTGGAGGCATTAGTAGTAATCTTTGAAGAATCACTAGATTCTGGAATAGTTCAGAAGGACTGGAAAATTGAAAATGTCATTCCACCTTAAAGAAGTGAGAGAGACAGAAGATGGAAAATTATAGGCCAGTTAGCTTGTCTTCAGTGATTGGAAAGATGTTAGGGTCTATTACAAAGGATTAGGTTTCAGGTTACTTGGAAGAACATGACAAAAGAAGGCTGAAGTTGACATGGTTTCCTTAAGGGGATATCTTGTCTTACAAATCTGTTGGAATTCTTAAGAGAAGTAACAAGCAGGATAGACAAAGGAGAGACAGTGGGTGTTATTTTCTTGTGTTTTCAGAAGACCTTTGACAAGATGCCATGTGAGTTTGCTAAACACAATAGGAGCCCATGGTATTATCGGAGGGTTCTAGCACAGACAGAAGATTAGTTGACTTGCAGAAGGCGAAGAGTGGGAATAAAGAGGGCCTTTAATAAAGAATAGGTAGGAAATATCCTTTGTTTTAGAGGAAAGGCAGAAGTTCCCAAGGTCATTTTGTGCTCAAGGGCTGCCTGTAAATTACCAGAGTTATTGATGAACAGAATTTCACATGTTGCACACGATGTACATCTGTGGATGGTGATCCATCCTATGTGATTCTTTATGCTTGCTGGAATCTTATCCAAGGCACAGCAATTAAGGTGCTTGTGGAAAACATTTTGAACAAGTTTTATAACTGCAACAGATGAGAATCTCCTTATCCTTCCCCTGTAGTTACAGACAGTAGTACCCAATGGCTTCAATGCAGATACAAGTCACCAATATGCTACATTGCACAAACCATAAAAGTCAGGAAATTGTTTTAGTGGTATTAGAAACATGAACATCACACCACAACAATGATCCATTTCATGTCCATTACTATAATAGGAATCGGTTTCTGCTTCTAATTTGCAAAGGTCATTTCATTTGTAGTCTATAAATACTATTCTGAGATTCATAGTGACCTTATATGATTGCCTTTATGAAGCTCTATTCTCTGTCTATTTCTCTCTCTCCAACAAACTTCACCTTTTGTGAAATGAATTAGTTTGTCCAGTCTTTATTTCCTCTGATAAGAATAAACAAGGCCATTTAAGTTCTCAAGCCTGTTCGACATTGAAATTTATTGGTGACTTCCATCCAAATCTCTGTTATTATCCCTAAAAAGAACTATCAATCCCAGTTTTGAAATTTTCATCTAATCCAGCATGAAGTGTTTCAGAGAGAAAGTCTGAATTTCCTTTCCCTTGTTCTTTAAAAAAAAAGTGCTTTCTGACTTCACTCCCAAATGCTTAAGCTCCTAATTTAAGATTGTGCCATCTTGTTTTGAATTTGCCAATCAGTAGATATTGCTTCTCTGCATTTATTCTTTTCAATCCCTTTTGCTACTTTCTGCATTGTGATGAACTTGGACCTTAATCTTCTATACTCAAGGGAACAAAAGTACAGTTTCAGAAATCTGTAATCATTTTGTATGAAACTGTCTTCACTCCAGTAGTTTCCAGATATGAGAATAATACTTTGTATGAAGCTAACCATCGACAGTGGAATTCTAACATCTTGAATATTCTAACCTTCCTAAAATGCAGTCATTTTCCTCATTGTGCCTCATTACTAAAAGTTAATACGTTGAAAGGGAGTTAATCTTGCTCTTGCATAACTCCTTGCTTGTCAAAGACTTTTATTTGTTTTTTTTTGCTGGGAATCAAGTGGAAACCCCACACATACTCAAGCTGATCTCTATCTGCCATAGTTTAAACTCGCTTAAATTGTCCATGGTCTTTTAAACATGCTGCTCATTCCTGCAGAATATCAACAGGCAACATATAGCAGATCACAGATCAAAACATTAAACCTTCTGTAAATCTGTATGACATTTTCATTGCCTTATGCTGGTAGTGTAATAAAATATTGTGATTAAGATTACAAGAGGTTTGTATATTTTTGTTCAAGTTTGGCTATGTAAATCAAGTTTGTGTACGTTTGTTGTGGTATGACATTAGTTATTTCACAACCATGAAATTCAATCAGCCTAGTAGAGATATACTAATGATTGACAGCCAAGCACACAAGCAGGAAATAGGATCAGCACCCCAGCTGGTATCAGCAAGCTGCAGCTTCCTTGTATTTCATACATTAAGTACCTGCTTTCAGGTTTGTTTTTCTTTAAAATAATTTTTTGTTCCAATACTCAGGTTACAAAGTTTCTCTCTGCTGCTGTAGGAGGTTTGACATTAAGTGAAAGGGTAGGGGAAAGAGACTGTAGATAGCAAACAGAATGAGGGTAGGCAGGAGCAGGAAGGGGAAACAGCAGCAGAACAAGAAGGGGAGGTAGAGGGCACGAGAGGGAATGAAGAGAACAAGAGTGGAAGGGAGATGGGGAGTACAGGAAAGAGAAGGTGATGGAGAGTATGAGAGAGGGAGGGAGATGCAGAGAATGAGATTGAGAGAATGATTGGGCAGATGGAGAGAACGAGAGGGGCATGGACAATAAGGGGATGGGGAAAAGTTTTTCAATATATGACTGCATCGTGCTGACATCAAGCCTGGTCATTCATTTTCATTCAGATTATCAGCAGCTGCAGCAGTACCTTACTGAGATTGATTTCAGTCAATAATTGAGTGGTAAGGTCAGTCCCACCCTTGCAGTCATCCTTAGATCTACTGCTTACATAGAGCTGTCAAAGAGAGGGAAAGGAGAGGCAAGGGAGGGTTGATGGGGAGGTTGGAAAAGCAACAAAAAGAAAACAGAATGTATAAAATACATGACATTGGAAACCACACAAAGCTCACAAAACACAACAGAGCAACACAAATTAACTTCTTAATTTTCAGATGGATAAAATGTTCCTACTCATTGTCTAATCATAAAATTATTTCTGATGGAAGATACTTGAGAAAGAGCATAACAAGATGTCCTCACTGCAGAAACTTGGGAAGACTTCCAAGGTCCTCAGTCGTCCATGTTTGCCCTTTCTGTCCTAAGGAATGGAAATGAAAAGTGGCATAGGAGTTGATCAGAAGGTAGAAGGTCATCAGGGAACAATGTTACTGGCTGAGGGACTGTGGGCCCACTTGGTGCTGTAGTTTGTCACAGTGGCAAATGGATCTCAATGTGGGAAGCATAGGGTGATGCATATTCATTAAAATAATCAAATGGCACATCAGCTTTTATTGCAAAGGAGTTGAAGCTAGAAAAGGGGGATTTTAGTTGCAGTTATCCAGGATCCTGGTGAGCATCTACAGTACTGGTTCCAGTTTTGGTCTTTGTACCCAAGGAATGAAGCAGTTTAACAGTCCAAATAAACTTCACTGTGTAAATTCCTGCGAAATGAGGACTGTCCTATCAAGAGTGATTAAATAGTTTGGGCCTGGATTCTTTAGAGTTTAGCAAAATGGCGGGTGAAGTTACTGAAACGTTCAAAATTCTGTGGGGGCTTGACAGGGTAGATAAAGAGACATTTTCATTAGTGGCAGAACTTCAAATGACAGTACATAGTTAAAAGACAAGGGACCAGCCATTAAATACTGAGATTCACAGTACGAGGGGTGATTGATAAGTTCGTAGCCCAAGGTAGAAGGAGTCAATTTTAGAAAACTTAGCACTTTTATTTTTCAACATAGTCCCCTCCTACACTTACACACTTAGTCCAGCAGTCGTGGAGCATACGGATGCAGGAAGTTTGAAGTTAATAACTCATCTCCTTCTACCTTAGGCCACGAACTTATCAATCACCCTGCTGTGGACACTTTCTGGAGGTCCAAGACCACTGGACTAAGTGTGTAAATGTAGGAGGGGACTATGTTGAAAAATAAATGTGCTAGGTTTTCTAAAATTGACTCCTTCTACCTTAGGCCATGAACTTATCAATCACCCCTTGTATGTTCTTTACTCAGAGGGTAATGAATTTGGAATTCTGTACCCTGAGAGCTATGGAGGCCAAATTATTTTAGATGGAGTTAGTTAAGTATTTGAAAGAGCAAACAATTGAGGAGCGTAGGGAAGTGACATGGAGGAGGAACTGAGGAGCAATGGACATATTGAATGGAGGAGCAGGCTTGAGGGTTGTGGTGCTCTGCTACTGCTCCTGTGTGTTCCTGGATCAGTTCTGTAATTGGTTTGGATCCTGCACCATCTCGTGGGTCTGTTAATAGAGTCAATGTCGAAATGTGCAGTGAGAACAACAAGGTTTATTACATCTGTTTTTCTTTTTAAGTATGTCTTTTGACAGTGAAAATATACTCAGCTTTGACCTTCTTCCTTATAAGAATGCACAAAACATGCTGTTTGCACACTGACTGGCTCAGATGTATTGTCCTCACACTGACTGGCTCAGATGTATTGTCCTCACACTGACTGGCTCAGATGTATTGTCCTCACACTGACTGGCTAATTGCACAGCCCATTGCAGTAGATTAATTCACGTCTAGTCACTTACGCACATTGAGTTGGATCATCTCAGATTCACTCCCCAGAATTTACCTACCAATAATCATTAAAAGATACTCTCACATTTATGCACTCACATTCATTAAAAGAAGCACAAATAAATAAACACAACCTTTTTATTATTAAAATTCTGGCAGCTTCTATAAAATCAGATAATCCTTTCTGCTTGATAATCAACCATTCCATCTGCACTGAAAACTACTCCCCAAGAATTTGGGTATCAACTGAGAAAAGTAGGTTTGTACCTGTTGACAGTTTGTACTTGAAAGAATAGCCTGTACATATTAAAGTGGCCACTGAGTGTATGTTTGTAGAATTCTACTGCTGTAGCTCATCCACTTCAAGATTTAACATGTGCATTCAGAGATGCTCTTCTGTGAACCATTGTTGTGGTGCTTGGCTATTTTCGTTCTGTGTTCATTTCCTGTCAGCTTGAACCAGTCTGGCTATTATCCTCTGATCTCTCTCATTAATTAGGGCATTTTCACCTACAGAACTGCTGCTCACTGGATGATTTTTGCCTTTCGCTCCATTCTCTGTCAACTCTAGAGACTGTTGTGTGTGAAAATCCCAAGAGATCAATGGTTTCTGAGACACTGAATTGCTGCCACATGATTGGCTGACAGATAATTGCATCAATGAGCAGGTGCACATGTTTACCTAATAAAGTCACCACTGAATACATCTTGTCCAACTCATGAAGTATAGACACTTGAATCGGGTGACAAATCATAGCCAGGGCTGAAAATGGGGAGAGGAATCACGGAATCTTGCAACACTGAAAGTCATTCTGACCATAGTATCTGTACGGCTCTTTGGAAGAGCTATCCAGTTGATCCCACTCACATTCACCCTAGGTTTCAATCCCTCTTGAATCTTCAATACTGATTTCGGAATTCAAGCATTTCTAGTTTTCCCTTTCATTCATTCAATAAAATTTTCCGCAGCCCAACTTCAATTTTATGAGTCCAGGAGACAGAAGCACAGAACACCAATAGCAAGCGACGGGGCAGACCCGCTCAGTAAGCTGTCCATACCTTGCTGTTCTGGATGAGTCTGATGATGTGCTCAAAGCAGTTGTTATTAAGGAACATGGCTTGAAGCACAGGGCGATCCTTACAGTTCAACATTTCAGAGATAGAACCTGTAATATAAAAAGCTCAGTTTGGTTTTCGTCACCTCTGCAGATGAAAAGACAGCACGACATCCACAACAGCTGAGCTGCCAACCATTTTGCTTGGAATTAAAACATTGGAACTGACCATAAAAGAAAATGGCCTATCTAATTCATCCATGTTACATCACGATTCTATAATGATACACCAAAAGTGCAGCTCTAGAGTAATCAATGTAATTACAGGCTCAAATTTGACACAAGTCATGAAGAGCTTTAGAAACCTTAAGTTAACCATTAATTACAACTACCACGTGTACTAAGTGTACATATGCACTATACTCTCACTTTTTTTTCCTGGAAGAAATTTAATTTTTGCATCAATACCATTTGCTTCCACTGCTTTCCAAGAAGAATTAACTTCTTGTACATTGAAACAATGCTTCCAAACATTGGCTTTGATTTTTCCCTTTTAGATATGAAAATGTGAAAGCATCTTCACTTACTGAGCATGTTGATCCGTAGTGTGATGAACCCATCCTCAAGCCGGGTTTTTATTCCCTCCTCCAGCACGGGCACGGGCCGGTCAGCATTCAACAACTTAAAGTAACCTTCCAAAATTGTCTTAATCTCCACTTGCCTCTGGTCAAGGCTACTGGCATGAAGAATGTGGATCATTGAAATCAGGCACTTTAAGGCAACGTGCAGTGGTCTGGTGTCCTTCGGCTCCTGAGTTCCTGTGTCACACGAGGTCCTGAGAACCAGCATGAGAGCCTCAACTGAGGTGGAGGTGATGGCAAGAAGTGCATTTTGCTGTACGAGAAGAGTCAGATGCAGATTTAAGTTATGCATCAGGCAGGTTAAATTCAACTGAATAAATTTCTTTAAGTGGAGTGATGCACTCAGTCATTCCACCATGCATTTACACCAACACTTGATGTGTTTGGGTATCCACTCAGACAACGTTCCCTGTGTGGCTGATCAGGCAGCATATACTTAGTCACTGAGCCGACAAGAAAGGACATGACAACTGTTAGCAGCAAAGGTGCTCAGTGGGTTGAGCAGTATCTGTGGGGTTGGGGTGGGAGAGGGATTGTTGACATTTCAGGTCAAAATGGTGCATTAGAAGTGAGAGTGGAGAGAGGAAATAGCTAATATAAAAAGACAGGGGGAGTGGTGAGGCAGAGGTCTGAGGTAGCTAGTGGATAGAGGGGGGTGCAAGGGAGTGTTGAAGGATGACTGACCGATTGAGCTAGATAGGGTAGAATTCACCTCTGCTGAGAGGAAGACATGGAAAGCGAGGCCTGTTTTCTGGGGTTTTGTCGTGGGCAATGCAAAACTTTGATTTTTGAACACACACATATGCAAGAGTGCCTGTGCTCAATCACTGAGGTCAGAGTGACTTTGGTTCTGGAATGGAAGTGAAGGAGTTTGGACTGCTTCCCATTTTTATTGTAGAGTTGTTCTGCTTCAGTGTAAAGCTTGTTGGAGGTGATGAACATTGCAATAAGAAAGATTGATGGGACTGATGGAAAGTGTGGAATTGTGAACCAGGAGGTAAATCTAGCAGCAGACTAGAACAATCATGTGTTGTTTCTTATATTTTCCCATCATGTAGGAGTTCGTTCGGCCCATTGAATCTGTGTCAGTTCTCAAAGTAATTCCATTCCCTCACTTACAGTATTTTCCTGTAACCCATTTTCTCAGATGGTTATTGACTCTGCAGATTCCCCTACAACCACTATTTATAGCTGACTATTAACCTACCAACCTGCGAGTCTTTGGGGTGTGAGAGGAAGTCAGGGAACCAGAGGGAAAATACAGAAGTGAAAGGTCTTGTCCTCTCTCTAGGAAGTGAGTGAGGAACACAGCACCAACAAAAAGTACTTTTTTTTATATATTAGTTAAGTTTTCAGTTTGGAATGACTGCTCAAGTTTTACCTTACTCCCACTGATAATGGCTCCATAAAGATATATCAGCCGCAGTTGAATCATCTTTGGCAAGCTCTGACTGTTCTGGAAACTTTCTACAAGATCATGAAAACAAAAATTTTTTTAAGTTAGAGTAGTGCCAAATGGGAAAGTTGTATTTGTACAATATTCCCATATCATTCAGGGCTTTAAAGTACAACCATGGGAGAAATTAACCTCAATAATTATAGTCTATTTCTATTGAACAAACAAGTCCTTCAATAGGAAATAGATTCTGCAGAATGTACAGAAGTTGAAGGTAATTTTGATACTGGTAGAAGGGTAAATTGTACAAACTCTTATTATCTCTCAATTACTCTTATATTATCTCTCAATTGTCAACTTCACTTAAGTCAATGGGAACTAAAACAAAAGGACAGAAGAGATGTATAAAGGATGATGGCCATAGAGCCAGAAAACCATAAGTCATAAGGCACAGAAACAGGCTGTTCAGCCCAACTGATCCATGTTGACCAAGATGCCCCATTCAAGTTAGTCCCATTTGCGAGATTTCTAAATGTTTTCAATCCATGTACCTATCGAACTGTTTTTGTACCTGCAGTACCTCTACCACTTCCTCTAGCAGATCATTCCACAAAGACACACCCTTTATGTAAGAATTTCCAGCATCTGCAGATTTCCTCGTGTTTGCTCTTTATGTAAGAGAGTTCTTTTTGTTTTTACACAAAGGGTGGTCCGTGCTTTTGAGTCCACAATTCCCCAATTCTGGGGAAAGGTCTGTGAGTGTATTCTATCTATGCCCCTGGTGCTATTATTCACTTCTATCACCACTCAGTGTCCTATGCTCCACAGAATAGAGTCTTCGCCTGGCCAACCTCTTCCAGTCCTTCAAGTCCTGGCAGCATTTTTGTAAATCTGTTCTGCATTCCTTCCAATTTAATAACGTCTTTCCTATAGTAGGGCAACCAAAACCGAACATAATGCTCCAAGTGCATCCCCACCAGCATCCAGTACAACTGCACCATGACCTCCCAATTTATGTAACCAATCTTCCGGTTTCCTTTCTCATGTCACACACTTCAGAACAAACATTTCAGGTTAATTTTAAGTGAATACTGCTAGAAAATCCAGAGTCTGTTTTGTATCACTTCAGTGATCTACATAACGCTATTACAGTGCTACTACACAGGCTCAATTCCGCTGCTGTCTTTCAGGAAACTGTACATCCTCCCCGTGACTTTTGCATTTGCTCTGGGTGCTCCGGTTTCCTACCACATCCCAAAGAAGTCTGCTTTAGTATGTCAGTTGGCCATATGTGTGTAATTGGATAGCACAGGCTCATTGGGCTGAAGGGCCTGCCTGATTCAGGGTTATAAGGTCAGTCAACATTCTGAAGCTGGTGAAGCCACCTCCTTCTGTTTGTGACAACGACTGTATATCACAGCCCCAGCACCCTTATTCTGACCAAACAATACCTTCTCAGCTATTTCCTTCGGTCAATACGACCTCTTCTACTTACCATGGAAGAATGGATTGAATTCCTGAGGTAAAACAGCTGGCGCAAACTTGTATTTACTCCTTTCCATCATACTGATAATCTCCCTGGAACCAAACAGGAGTGCAGAGTTAGGAATTTGGATAAACAGCCAAGCGATGCAGGCAGATCAATGACCCTGCTCACAGGCCTGCTGATGAAGGAAGGCTGTGGGTTAAGATTCCACCTCCTCACCAACCGTCAAAGCCACTATATTCTATTCCATCAACAAGAGCATGGCAGTTAATCCTTTGTAGCACTGACTTTATATCAAATCCAAGAGACAGGACAACAATGTGGCACTCCCAGCCCATTGGGGGATTTGATAGATCACTGTTTTAGTGAGGGAAGAACAAATACGTTTCAATGAACCCTTCAATCTCCTGAATTTTCTTTCCCTTTTGCAACAATTAGTAAGCATGTCTGAAAAGCAGAGGAGGAGGAAGAGAGGCAGTTCTGCTAGGGTTAGAGACTTTCACCCCACTATTTACCCAGCCTTGGTACACTTCACCTGATATCCTTACCAAACAAAACATTAATCTCACTCCAAAGACCTCAGCCTTTCCAGCAGGAGGAACAAGATTTCAGGATTTCCATGCATCAGGATAACTTCACGTTCATGTTTGTGAAGAAAAAGCTTTTCAGGATGTATATTGTATACATTTCTCTGACATTAAATTGGACCTTTGAACCTTTAAAATAGCCTCGCTATCTTAATAGTACCTCACTTATCAGCCCAGGAACGAGAGCTCGATTGGAACTGACATTAAAAGAAGTTTTTGTACCATTGTACATAAATAGTCATTCCAGTCAGTGCTGCTCGGTCAGGGGCCAGGCACAGTCCCCACCCTCCACTGGCATTCTCACCACAATGAATCACCCACAACACAGTGTGGAGAAGCTGTCTGTGAGGGCTGGGGCAAACCATGCAACCAGCCCACACTGCAGACTGGAATTCAGGATACAACTGGGCCAACCTGGTGAGCGTGGGCTGACAGTACTCACCACATGCAGAAAGACCAGCAGCCTCTCATCTATCTCACCACTTTGTTGGATGCAATGGAACTGAGCATTCTTGAGCTGGTGACCAGTGTGAAGTCTCTGGGCTTGAGAGAGCTATGCAAACATGCAAACGGACAGCAGCATCCATCAATTCCAACAGAGCTGATGAGAGAGTCTGTAGAATTTGCAGTAATACACACACACAATGCTGGAAGAACTCAGTGAGCTGGTCAGGCAGCATCTATGGAGGGGAATAAATAGTTGCATTTCGGGTCGAGATCTTTCATCAGGGCCCTTATCAGATCTTGATCTGAAAAGCTGAAGCCTGTGAGGTGTTAATGATCTGTGTCAGGCTCCTGGAACAGCAACTGGTCCCCAGGCAGCATGCAGCTTGAGCTAATTTTAACTATAGGATGGTACCTACACCAGAGTGTAGTCAATGAAGAGGGCTGCACTGAATCAGAGCTTTATAGAACTAAGCAAGGTACCTTTCTCCGGATTGCACACCAGAGGAATTAGTTTTCCAACAACTAACCTGTCAAAGCTGCTGATTATTTTTAACATCTTTGAAAGAACTTCAATTGCATGTATTTTCCCACTGAGCTCTGATTGAAAAAATCAATTTCTCCCCCAAACTGAAACACGATAACAACCATCTTCTAAGTCTGTACAGGTCACTTTGACCAGGATGAAATGCCTTGCATCCTCACACAATTTCTCTATCATGGTGCATGCCATGAAGTTATTTCCTGTGCATTTCAGAGGAACTTGGCCCATGATTTCTTAGGAAAACGTAAGTTTTTTTGTGATGGCTAGTGTGGTCTGCCAGATGTCAATTACTTCTCTGTCATCCCTCAGCAGAACCACCATGCCCACCCTTCTAACACACATCTGGCATGACTCCAACCACTAGCTCCCCACTAATTCTGACCCTAACTGTTCCTCCTCACCAAACCATAGATCCTCTTCACCCCACTCCTAGATGATGGATTGTGTGGCTGGTCACCCCAAGCCCCAAGTCCATGCTTGGAACAGAATATTTGGCAATCTCAAAAACTTCAGTTGTTTAGTTTAACACTTGCAGTGAGGGTCCTGGATTTTGTGCCTCCTCAACCTTTCAAACTCAAGAAACAACAAAGTCAGGAACAATTACTGTTCAGTTCTTTTTGCATTTGAATGATTGGTTACATGTGATTGTCTCAACTCTCAATTCAGGGTACCAAGAAAAACCAAAGGAAAAGGGTGATAAATGGGCAAAACAAATGAATTAAATAAGGATTTCACAGCGGACATGAAGGTGGCTTTCCAAAGCCAGTAATCAAAGGAAAGCGGAATTACAAAGCGAATTTCACTGGGTCACAGAGAGAGGTCTGACGAAAAGAGGAAGCAAGCATTTATTTGGAAGGGCTGGGCAGTCAGAGTTCTAAACTAACTTGGATTAACAGTATGAATGAAATGGAAGATTGTCAAGCACAGCATGAGAGAACATCTATTAATGAACAGAAAGTTGCATCCGCATTGCACCTACTTACCCGCCCAATTGTCGCCTCCAGATTTGATATGGATCGAAGAGGCATTCACACAAGTGCAGTGCATACACGGTCAGTTGTTCAACCTCTGAGGTGGCTGGTAAATGTCTCTTTTGTGTTTCATTCTTTAGCTAGGAAGAGAGAGGAATGAAATAAAAAAAATAAACAACTGGTAGCAGAAGACCATAATACATAGGGGCAGAATTAGGCCATTTGGCCCATTGAGTCTGCTCCGCCATTCCATCATGGCAGATTTATTATCCCCTCTTATTCTTCTGCCTTTGCCCCCTAACCAATAAAGAACAAATCAACCTCTGCTTTAAATATACCAAATGACTTGGCCTGTCAGTGGCAATGAATTCCACAGACTCATCTCCCTCTGACTAAAGAAATTCCTCCTCATCCCTGTTTTAAAGGAACATCCCTCCAGTCTGAGGTTGTGCCCCCTGGTTCTAGCCTCTGCCACAATGGGAAACATCCTCTCCACGCAGGCCTTTCACAAAAGTCTTTCTACAAAACATCTACATTGGTATTTTTAGAATTACATTCCTAAAATTGTAGGTTCAAGAGATGTGGGTGCCTGCACTGGGTTATGGAACATGCAAATAGTCATGGTAAGTTTTTGCATTCTAGCAATAAACATCAGTTATCATTTATGAAAAACATGTCATACAGCTCCCAATGACTCTGCTGGTGTCTATAATCCAACGGGTGACATTTCACATCTAACTTCATCAAAAATATTTCAATTTCTTTCTCATATTATCTTATGACACAGGAGCCCATTCCATCCCTCATCTATACCGTTTCTCAGAACATTCCCATGACATATCTTCTCTCTCTGTCTCTCTCTCTCTCACACACAAACACACATCGCTCACTCCAATTACCCCATTAACCCACCTACACCAGGGGCAAATCACAGCAGCTAGCTAAGCCACCAGAATATATTTTAGGATGCTGGGAAAAATAACAGAGTATCTAGAGGGAACTGCCCTCATACTGGGAGAATGAAGAATCTCCACATAGACTGACCGAAGAACAGGATTGAACCTGGGTTACTGCACCAGAATCATAAAGGCAATGCAGATATTGACACAGAAGGAAACCAACAACTCCTGAGGGAGCAATATCATTAGTCCCATTACTTCTTTCCTTATTTTCTCCAACCTTCCAAAACTCACTCTTTCTGAGATACTCATTAACTATCAACATTTCACTGATTTTGCCATTAACCTACACAAGGTCAAACACAAGGTAGTCAATTAACCCACCAGCATGTCTTGGGGATGTGGAATGAAAGTAGAGCTCCCAATGGAAACTAACTGGATCTTAGTGAGAACCTGCAGACTCTTCACAGACCTTCCAAATTCCGCTTAATGCTATCTTGCTTCAGATTGGATGGAAAGTTGGAGGAGAAATCACTAGGGGAGCTTCTATGCATCTACCATGCCTGCCTGAGAGATTGAGAGGTGCTTTTGAAGTCACCTGGACGAGTAACTGCCATGCACACAATGGCCACAATCTAGCAGAGGTAGAGAGAAATAATGAGAGAGGCTGAACGTTGAATTCTAACCACTCTCTGGTAAAGATGTTCCTCTTGAATTCCCTACTTGATTTCTTGGTGACTATCTTACATTTATGGATCCTAGCTCTGATCTTGCATAAACCTTTTTATATTTATTTTATCAAATATTATCATAATCTTAAGAGCACTATCATAGAAAGATAGAGGGTTATCATGGATGAGTGGGGCTACAGGATATGTTTCCATACTGTAAAGCCCTGAATATTCTATCCAGTCACACTTCTGATTTTTCCTTCTTTTCCCATATGTTTTACCTGTTTTCCATCTACTTTTGAATTTTAGGAATCCAAATTTAGAAATAAACCCTTGTTTCTATGTAGCCTCAGTACCCTGCACTGGTACTTAGGATCTGTGCATTGCCATCTCAAATCTTTTGGCTCATCCCCTCTTAGATACTTTTTCTAAGTACATTCTTCATACCGGATTGTTTCCTCTCACCAACACTGAAGTTCAGTGGGCACATAGAACCAGAATCAGATTTACTATCATTGATGTTGTCATGAAACTTCTTCTTTGGCAGCAGCACAGTGCAATACATAATGAATAAATAACAGTGCAAAAACAGAGCAAAAATAGTGAAGTGGTGTTCATGAGCTCAATGACTTTAGAAATATGGTGAGGAAGGGGAGGAAGCTGTTCCCAAGGATGCTCTTTATTGAGTATAGCTCGGCATTCAATGTTATTAACCCCCCCCAAAACGAATCAATTCTTCAATATCTTGGCCTCAATCTTATGCAACTGGATCCTCAATTTTCTCACTTGCAAACCCCAGTCAGTTTGGATTGGCAACAACATCTCCTCCACAATTTCCATCAGCACGGGTGCACCACAAGGCTATGTGCTTAGCGCCCTGCTCTACTTGCTTTATACTTCAGGTTTAGCACAGCTCCGATGCCGTATATGTTTGCTGACAACACCACTGTCGTAGGCCAAATCAAATATGATAATGAATCCACATATGGAAGTAAGTTTGAAAATCTGGCTGAGTAGTGCCACACCAACAACCTCTCGCTCAAGACCACGGAGATGCTTGTTGACTTCAGGAGGAGGAAGCCAGAGGTCCATCAGCCAGTTCCCATCGGGGGAACAAAGAGGGAGAGTGTCACAACTTTAAATTTCTCGGTGTTATCACTTCAGTGGATCTGTCTTGGTTTCAGCATGCTAGTGCCATTATGAAGAAAGCATAGCATCGCCTCGACTTCCTTAGACATTTGCAAAGATTTGGCATGACATCTATAACATTGACAAACTTCAGCAGATGTGTGGTGGAGAGTATATTGACTGACTGCATTACAGCCTGGTATGGAATGCCCTGGAACAAAAAGTCCTACTAAAAGTAATGCATATGGCCTAGCCCATCACAGGTAAAAGCCTCGCCACCATTGAGCACATCTACATAGAGAACTGTTATAGGAAAGGAGCATCCATCATCAAAGACCTCCACCACCCAGCCCATGCTCTCTTCTCACTGCTGCTTTGAGGAAGGTGGTACAGGAGCCTCAGGACCCACACCATCAGCTTCAGAACACTTATTAACCCTCAACCATCAGACTCTTGAACCAGTGGACATAACTTCACTCACCACATCACTGAACTATTTCCACAACCTATGGACTCACTTTCAAGGACTCTTCATCTCATATTCTCAATATTTATTGCTTATTTATGTATTATTTCTCTTTGTATTTTCACAGTTTGTTGTCTTTTGCATTTTGTTTTTTTTTTTGTCTGTCCATTTGGGTGAGGTCTTTCATCGATTCTATTGTGTTTCTTGGATTTACTGTGTATAAACAAATCTCAGTGTTGTATATGATGACATATACTCTATGTACTTCGATAATAAATTTACTTTGAACCTTGAACATCACAAATCTTCTCAAACTCCTAATGAAATATGGTCACTGGCATGCCTGCTACATAACTGCATCAATATGTTGGGCCCAGGATAGATCTTCAAAGATGTTGACACTCAGGAACTTGAAATTGCTCACCCTTTCCACTGCTGATCCTTTGATAAGGAAAGAGGTGTGTTCTCCCAACTTCCCTTTCCTGAAATCCACAATCAATTCCTAGCCCTTACTGCCATTGAGTGCAAGTTTTTATGTTGTGACATCACTCAACCAGCTGATCTAACTCACTCTGTAGGCCTCCTTGTCATCATCTGAGATTCTGCCAACAGTTGTGTCATCGGCAAATCTATAGATGGAGTTTGAGTAAGGAGAAAGTAGAGCAGTGGGCCAAGCATACATCCTTGATGTGCAGTTGTGTGGATTGTCAGTGAGGAGATGTTACTTCCAACTTACACTGATCGTAGTCCCCCAATGAGGAAGTCAAGGATCCAGTTGCAGAGAGAGATAGAGACCCAGGTTTTGAAACGTGTTGATTAGTTTTGAGGGGGTGACAGTGTTGAACACTGAGCTGTAATCAATGAACAGCAGTTTGATGTAGGTTTTGCTGTTGTCCGGGTGAGTGGAGAGCCAATGAGACTGCACCTGTTGTATTACTCTATCCTTATATCCTTTCTACAATTTTATTAACAACTTCCTTGATTTTGAAGTTTTCCTTTCATCACAGCCATAAATTGACCTCATCCATAAATGTACAAATAGTGCTTCTTGTTTGCAAGATCAGATTATTCACCATGTCAATACAGCACCATTCCTTTTATTTTGAACCCATCTAAACTCCTTCCCAAATTAACAATATTTCTGATGCAATCCTGTATTTATTGATGAACTTACAATGGCCCTGGTTCTCGCCTTGTATTTCTTTTGTTGATGAAGTGTATGTAGAATACTATTCCAAGCTGAAAATATGGCTTTAGTTTATCTGTCTTGTCTATTTCCTACAACAGTTACCATGCACTCATCTAAGCTGACAATGCCAATTCAGGTCCAAATAAGAAACAATTCACACGACAGCTGGGTTCATGCTGATCTTACTTGCAGATCAAGTAGACATAATATGGCAAATATTCAGATTGAGTACAACAATGGTTTCATTAAAGAAGTAAATGAAAATCACAAAATGCAATATATAGCAGAAAAATTATCTTGATGAAGGGTATTGTTATAATGAAGAATGGTTTGCCACAAATGGCTGCTTTAACAGTCCATTTTTTGTTCAAAAGAAATCAACGGTTGCTCCATGAATATTAATGGTCAGAAGGAACAATGAGAATTATTATGTCTGCTCAAGCATAGAAGATTAGGGGAAATTAATTGGAAAATTGGATCAGATAAGGAGAGATAAAATATGAGCAGGGAATGAGCATAAATAGTGATTTATGCTGAGACAAATAATGGCACAAAATCAATTGTTAATTTTCCTCTAACTGTCCTTGTTAATGTGTTGTAGATCACTGGTTGGAAAGCTGAGTAACTGATGCACATAATTGTAGAATCAAAACATCTACAAAATGAAACAAAACAAAGCTATTTATGTGTGCTCTGATACTAGATCTTTTCTTATTGGATCTATCATTTGAGGTATAATTTTAATGGGCAAGTTAGTAAATGCAGACTTGTCTTTATCCATTTTGATTCCTGGCTCATGGATTATACATGACAAGCTCCGAATTAGGCTCCTGTTATGAAGAAAGGTATGAGAAAGGTAAAAGAAAGTTAGTGTTAACTTCAGTTCTTTGGGATTTATTTGGAAAACTTTTCCTTTCATGCAGAACTGCCTGGGGAAATTAATCAACATTTTCCTGTGTCATCTACTGCCTGAGAAAACTGAGGAAAGCATACTACTCAGATCCCAACACTACATATTCCAGTAGCCATTCCCAGGGAGGAAATTCTGCACCTTTATCCTCACTCTACTGCTCTGAGCAGACAAGAATAGAAATGATTACAGTGATATGTGTTCGAGTCTGCACAGACCCAGTTGATCATTGACAAGAGAACATCTGCAGATGCTGGAAATCCAAGCATTTGATCATTTTTCAGATTCTAAAATAAAATTAATTACAAGTTTTCAAAATGAAGCAAAATAGTTCCCTTCTTAAGCCAAAGAAAGAGGGCTCACCTCAGATGTGCACCCAGCCAACAGGTTAATAACCTCCAGAATGAAGGTTGGAGTGATTTTTGCTTCAATATTTTCAAAATTTCTGTTTGAAGGAAGAAACATATCCAGTTATTAGATATCTTGGGCCAAGGTTCAGTCACACAGAAGTAGATTATAGAACTGAATCCAATCAAGAGTTTCAGATAATTTACAAGCTGAATGATGGACACCATAGAGATACAGTAACCTGCAACACTAGAGCAAGGTATATGTTGTGTAGCTGAATGCAAGTACTCTTGGATGCAAACCAGTAATTTGTTCCTGTTAAAATTCTTTCATTGTTCACAAGCATAAAATCATTCCTGATCCACTGCAACTGGGCATCTTAATATCAAAGGCAATTTTACTTTGAAAAGCTTTCTTGATGCACATTAGAATGATAATCTGGCTCAGCTTTATTAATTCAGTTGAAATTGAGCATACACATTGTGCAGTCAGCTAAATACAACTGTTAATAAGCATGTTCTTAGTGGTCTCCTGTCACTGACTCAGAAAGTACAGGGGTCATGTTGTATTTCTGAGGCATGAACACAAAAAAAATCTAAAATGAGATCTCACTGCAGTACTAAATACTGTGCATTCTACAACGTCAGAGCTGCCATTTGTAAATTGAAATCACTTAGATGTATAAAGATGGCATACTTTGAAAACATTCCTTTTTGTTATTCTGGTGAACTCATACCCATTCACAAACACAATGGTAATAAATAGCCTTGTCATCATTATACTGTTATATCTGGGACCTTTGTGTGAACCAGTTACGTTGTGTGATTGCTGTTTTCTGGTGCGTTTCTAGAGTTGTAAAAGTTCAAGTATTTAAATGGGGTTTTTATTAGAAAATAGTTTGAGAAGTCCTGGAGCAGATTATTTTCTATTCAGCTTTCTGGTCTAGTTCAGGAAAATAGGAAAAATAATAAATCTCTTGAAAGAGGTTATTTGAGTGCAAGGAAGACTGCCTGTGCTGACCTGATTTTCTGCCTAGTCCCATCTACATGCAGCCCTCCACACTCCCCTCATCCATGCATCTATCCAAAATTCTCTTAAAAATTGCAATTGACACGGCTTTCACCATCTCTGCTGGCAGCTCATTTCACACTCACATCACCCTTTAAATCAGTGGTTCCCAACATGGGGCGTATGCCCCACAGGGGGGTAATTTGATTTTTAAGGGGGGCAATTCGAGAATGAGTTATTAACAGTGAATTTTTTCTAGTAAGTCTGTGTGAGTATGAGTGTGTGTGCGAGTTAATACATATGTGTATATACAGTATGCATACATAAAAATACTTGTGTGTATGTACATGTGTAATTGCGTATGTACTGTATATATAGTGTATCACCATCATTACAACCATCAAATGGCTTTCATAATTAAATTAATGAATTGACTGATGTAGGAAGGAACGAATGAACAAGTCCAAACGCGTAAGAAACTCGTACGAGGTCGCGCCAATGCTGCTTTTTGCAGTAGCTTTCGGTTCTTGGTGGTGTGAAGGTGTGTACATTGCGTCATCTCTTTTAAACGGTGTATCTGTCTTTGTATGCTGTAGAAACAAATCAGCATTGTTTTATTTATTTATTATTATTATTTTAATATCACTTAATGTTCTTTTTTTTAACAATTTCTTAGTAATTTCTTCCTCAGAACTTTAACAGTCCTTTGGTTCTTTTATTTTTCTCTTTCATGAATGCCATGTTCTTTGGAAGCTTGTTTAAACCAAGTTAATGGTCTTTTAGGCTTCCTCCAGGTGAATAGGAGTTCACTTTTTGAATAATAAGAATTATGTATCACCACAAGGGGCATCAGGATTTTAGAGGTGATTAGGTAGGGCATGGCCAAAAAAAGGTTGGGAACCACTGCTTTAAATGAAGAAGTTCTGCCTCAGATTCCCCTGAAATAATTCTTCAATATTTCACCTTTCACCCTTTAGTACAATTGCAGAATTCTGAGATAGGGATTGCAAATTAATTTCTCGTCAGATCAAACTAACAGGAAAATAGATCGGACACAGAGAAAGCCCGAATGGCAAATCGGTTTTCAGAGAGCCTTTGCCAATGAAGCCAGAAAACCTGAAGTTAAATGCCCTTTTGTGTGCTTCCATAATTTTGGAAGTACTCAGAAAACTGGCGTGGATCAGAGAAAAAGGCTAGATAAAGGAATTAAAAAGGTTGGTATTTCATAATCAAAGTAGTAATAGGACAAGGGGCTTTTACTTTTAATAAGGGGCTGCCCAGGGGTGTGATGTCCAAGTGTGAAACAACATATCTTCCCTCCATGTTGCCGTTGTCAACTCCAAATACCTCACCTTCCTGTTTTGATGTTGAAACTATCCTGAATCTGGTATACCATCTATACAGAGACCAAGACTATCAGCAGAAGTCAGAGACTTTGTCATTCTAAGGAAGTGACTCACTTTTGTCCCCCGATGGATCCTCCATCACTGAAACGGCACAGGCAAAACACAGGAGAGTGAACTTTCCACTTACATATTAGTGAACAAAAACTCGACATCAACCAAAACAAAACTGCTTGCTTGAACATTCCATTTCCTCCACCATCTCAGAAAACATCACCACAATTTAACAAAGTATTTTTGAAAAAATCTCCAAACTGCTAACTTCCAACATCTGGAAAGACAACGGCAACAGTTTTTCCTCATCACACTGCCTTCCCTCTTTGAAAAGGATGAGGGAGTGGTGGTAGACATTATTCTCGTGTACCTTAAAAGGTCTTTGACAAGGTCCCACATGGTAGTCTGCTCTGAAAGATGAAATGATATATGATCCAGGGTGAGCTAACCAATTGGATACAAAAATCAGTGAGATAGGAAAGGTCAGAGGGTGATATTGGACAGTTGATATGGAGGTTGGAGGCCTATCTCCAGTGATGTGCCACAGAGACTGACGCTGGGTCCTCTGTTGCTTTGTCATATTTCTTAACAATTTGGATGGAGATGTAAATGCACAACTAGCAAGTTTACAGATGACACTGAAATTGGTTGTTTAGTGGACAGTGAAGAAGGTTGTCTAACTGCATTTAGATCAAATGGGAAAATAGGGAAAGGATTGGCAAATGGAATTAACTCAGACAGCTGTGAAGTCTTGCATTTTGGGAAATTAATGCTGGAAGAAGATACACAATTCATTACAGGACCGTGGAGACTAGTGTTAGAACAGAGGTTATAGATGAAAGCAGACAAAGTGGTGAAGAGGGTGTATGGCACCCTTTTCTTCATCAAACAGGACAATTGGGACATCACACCACAACTGTGCAAGACATTGGTGAGAATACACCAGGGACACTGCATGTACACTTCCCATCACCTGGGTGTAAAAGGAATGGGATTAAGCTGGAGAAGTTCAGAAAAAAAAAATCACAAGTATGTTGCTGTGACTGAAGGGCTTGAGTTACAAGAAGAGATTGGATAGGATCGGACTGATTTCCCAGGAGGGAAGAAAGCCGAGCAGTGCCCCTAATGGAAATTTATAAAATCATGAGGGGCATAGAAAATGTGGATATTCTGTCTATTTACCAGGGTAGGGGAAAGGTTTATGGTGAGAGGGGAAAGATTTAAAAGGGACTTGAGAAGTAGTTTTTGTCCCCACAGGGTGCGGTAGATGTGTGTGTCTATATTTTTTAGTGTGTGTATTTTGTACATTTCAGTTTGCTGATTGGCTTCCTCTGTTGGTTTGACCTCTGCAGCTGTGTACTTGTCTCTGACATTGTGCTCACTTCAGAATAGGAGCAACAGACAACCATTTGACTTGTTCCTGTGACTCTTTGACAGCTGGCAACTAGGTTCATCAGGAACAGATTAATCAGATTAATCTTCAGGTGTCTGCCTATATGTATCTTGCTGTGACCCTTCGCATATGAGCATCTCTGATGAGAACCATCACTTTTACCAGTGGATTTGGGCGATTCCAAGGTACCATTGTGGAGTCTTATTTTCACTCACAGGTTTAGCAACACTAATGCTTTCAGTCAAAATGGCTTTTTGTTACTGTGAAACATTCCCTTCTTCAGTTGCTGCCTCCCTACTCTCTCCTCCAAGTGAAGCGGCAATGAGGTGGGTCAAGCATGAAGTTGAAGATGCATCAACAGCCCTGCTGGTGCAAAGCTAATTGGAGGGTGAGAAGAGAAATGGTATTGAACCTTCAGGTAGCTAAAATAATATTGGTACAGTTATATCTTCAAGGGCTCTTTTCCCCCAGAGATCTCAGCGGAACCCTTGATAAGCTGGATGATTTTGTAGAATTGATAGATCATAGAGTTGTACAGCATAGTAACAGGTCACAAGGCCCATGGTCACTATGTCGACTAGTGGACATCCATCTATATTACTCCCATCTGTCAGCACCTTGCGTGGCCCAAGTGCTTCACGTGCCTGTTTGCATGCTTTGTAAGGAATGAAAGTGACTCTGCTTCCACCTCTCTCTCAGGCAGTGTATTCCAGCTACTCATCACTCTCTGCGTGTAAAAGGTTCCCCTCAGATCCCCTCTTACCCCTTAGCTTCATTCCTATAGTTTTATCTATGTCAAATATGATGACAATTTCCCCGCAGTCCACCCTATCTTACCCTTCATAATTTTCTCTACCTTAATCATGTCCCTTTTTAACCTCCTTGTCTCCAGGGAAAGTAGGCCTAGCTACTCCAATTACTTTACGTAATTAAAATGTTCCATCCCCAGCAAAATCCTATTGAACATCCTCTGTACCCTCTTCAGCACCATCACGTCCTTCCTACAGTGTGGTTACCAGAACTGCACACAGCTCTGCAGCTGACACTTCATCCATGCTATATAATGTTTGAGAATTATCTCCCTATTTTTTTTATTCAGTGCCCTGATTAATGAAAGCTAGCATTGCATTTACCTTCTGAACTACAGTACATTGTCTACCTGCACAGTCACCTTGAAGGATCTTTGCACTTTTTCTTCTGTTCCTCATAACTCATTTGGACCCATTCATGGTGCATGTCCTAACCCCAAAATTATTATACCTCATATTATTCAGGATGAAATTCCACCTGCCATTTCTTAACCCATTTCACCAATACGTTGTTATCATGATGTAGTCCAAGGCTATTCTCCACCACCATCAACATCTCCACCAAACTTTGTATCATCTGCAAAGTTATTAGAGGAGATGTTTGATGAAATTACAATACAAAATCTCTCAATTAAAACTAAAGTGAACTATGGCATTTTATATGAAAGTGACTCCTCTGGTGTTCCACGCACAGTGGAGACTCATTACAACACTTCAAATGGAGGCTGCTCAGGAGATTTAGTTTCCATACTGACGTGACCATGGGACATTCACATCTGCATCAGCCAATCATAAGACAATGGGCTATGTTAATAGGCCTGCATTAGAGCAGTCATCAGACACCAGCCAAGTTATTTTGTCACTTGGCACATCAGGTGTGGTTTTAGTCATATTTGTTCTATCAATAGTTAGGAGTCAGTCCTCACAACACCTAACAAGAGAACGTCTCTTGTTAGAGAAAATTTGCAGATGCTGGAAATCCAAGCAACACACACAAAATGCTGAAGGAAATCTGCAGCATCAATGGCCGGACCAGGCAGTATCTACGGAAAAGAGTACAGTCGACGTTTCGGGCCGAGATCCTTCAGCAGGACTGGAGAAAAGAAATCTGAGGAGTAAAATTAAGCCCTCACCTTTCAACTCTACTCCTCATCTTGTTTTCGCCAGTCCTGCTGAAGGGTCTCAGCTTGAAATGTCAACTGTTTACTCTTTTCCATAGATGCTGCCTGGTCTGCTGAGTTCCTCCAGCATTTTATGTGTTCCTCACAACACCAAGTTTGGTTCCTGTGACGGAAATGCTACACCTGCCCATTTACTTCCTCCCCTACTTCAATTCATGGGTCACCAACAGTCCTTCCAGGTGAGACAACACTTCATCTGTGAATCTGTTGGGATCATCTATTGTATCTGGTGCTTCCAATGCAGCCTTCACTACGTTGGTGAGACCCGCCGTAAATTGGGGGACCGCTTTGTTGAGCACCTCCGCTCCACCTGCTTAAAGCGGAATATTCTGGTGGCCAACCATTTTAATTCCTATCCCCCCATTCCTGTTCTGACATACCAGTCCATGGCCTCCTCTTTTGTCATGATGAGGCCATTGCTGGGGTGGAGGAGCAATACTTCATATTCCACCTGGGTAGCCTCCAAACTGATGGCACGAAAATTGATTTCTCCTTCTGGTAATGATTTTCCTCTTACCTCTTCTCCTCATTTACCTATCACTTTCCTCAGTGCTCCTCTTTCTTTCCTTTCACCCAGGGTCCTCTTTCCTTTCCTACCAGGTTCCTTGTTCTCCAGTCCTGGCTTCACCTACCATCTTCTAGCTAGTCCTCCTTCCCCTCCACCCACCTTTTTATTCTGGCATCTTCCCCCATCATTTCCAGTTCTGAAGAAGGGTCAGCCTGAAACATCAACTATATATTCATTTCAATAGCTGCTGCCTGACTTGCTGAGTTTTTCCAAAATCGTGTGTGTTGCTCTGGATTTCCAGCATCTGCAGAATCTCTTGTGTTAATAATTTTGGTTATTCAGGTTTCCTTTCCTCAAAAACTTTTAGACCATCCACCTGTATTACTTTATACCAGCAAAGGTGTAACATTCAGAAGAGATTTAACAGTTATAGTACAGCTGTTGTAAAATATATAATAATTCAATGGAACCATTGTCAGACTCAAAATAGCAAAGTAAATTATGTCTTGAAGCTATTGAAATTGTATTGAATTATCCCGTTATTTTTGTTCTAAAGGGTGTAGAAACTCGGTGCACTTTGGAGTTCCGAGCGATTCCACTGAGACGGTCTCCAGGAGAATTCGTGTCTGAATAAAGCCCTTTATATCCACCAGATGCAGCGTCTCCAATGACTCAGTTCCAAGTTCCACAATGCCAGCTTTGCACCACTTCAAGAAATCCATGTCATTTTTTGTCAAATGCTGGTTGATAATTGGCTCATCAATGTGCACTAAAATGGATTGAAATCAGATATTGGCGTTGTCCAACAGCGGGAGTTTCCATCTGAAATATTGTGATGGATTTCTGCATTCTATAGAATTATTTGCAGATAAAATGCCATAGTTCCCATCATTTTTTTTAAACTTGAGAGTTATGTTATTCAGTAAGTCGGGCGGAAGACATGACAATTGATGGGAGCTGTGGATAGTGTGAAGGGTAGCTTTAGGCTGAAGGGTGATATCAGTGTCTTGCGGAAATAGGAAGAGGAAATGGACTTTAATCCTGATTAATGTTTAACATTGGGAGCATTAATGATGTTGCGAATGATAGGGTCAAAAGAGTATTGAGTAACGGAGGGATTTTGTGCACAAGTCTAGTCTTTCCAGCATTTCCTGTTTCAGATTCCAAAATTTACAGTGATGTAAGATTTCCAAATAAAAGACATGGGATTTGGTAGGTGAGTTTGCAATTGCAAATTGCCCCTGGCATGCAGCTGAATGGTAGAATTTATTGGGCTGGAGTGGGGGGCGGTGGCGAGTTGATGGTAGTGTAGACTCAGCAGGTCATAAAAGGTCTAAGTTTGTGCTGTACAACAGCCATTTTCAGGGCTACAGTATAATGATGTCTTAGGGCTACAGTATTAGGTCATTTTGCTCTACACTATTGGCCATCTGCATACATGGACACCTCTGCGTCAATCCTTTATCAATATTTGGCCAACACACAGATTCCTTGGTGATGATTTTTATGTTGTTGATTCTAGTGTCTGGCAGGTAGTGAGTCAATCATTTACTCAAGTGTACATGGAATGACTACTCCATGTTCCTATTTAAAACACCCTTAATTAGTTGATAATTCAAGCCTACCAATTCAGAATTTCTACAAAACCTCAATTGGACATTTGTCACTAGTTTATCCTTCAAATGACATTCATAAACTTTCCTGAAATGCATTTTTCTGAATTGCAAGCTAATTAGCTTTTCACTGAAAAACACTGTCAAGTGTGAAAACTTACTAATAGAAACATAGAAAACCTACAGCATGTGGCAGAACATCAGCCTGTGGAGTAAAACCTTCTGTAAAATCAACTTCTGATCTTGTTCCCCTTCTTGTCTGTTATCACCAACCACCCACCAATGTAGTCCATCTAGGAGGAGCTCAAGACAGCAAGTGATTGCAGCTTGCCATAGACTTTCAAACTTGTCAAGAGTCTAAAGACTAATGTTGTTTCACCCTAAGGGTAAATGACTGATCTGCATGTCATATTTATCCTTTTCCATAACAGAACAGTCAGTTACTAGATAAATATGCATCTTTTCTAGGAATCATAACTAAGCTTAGAGGCCTGTTGGCTCACACTACTGCTTGCAATAGAGATGTTATTGAAGATAAAGTTTGTGTTATCAGTGGTTGTAGGACTATACAGATTCACTTTCTGATAACTTGTAAGACATGTGTTTCCCTGTGCTGTTACCATGAAGGAATCTTGGTGAGAAACATTAAAATTTCCCCTCTCCCAGTTAATGCAACTTGATTTGCCAAAGCCTCTAGCATTACAGTTTGGATTTTCACACCTGCATTTTTGACTCCTACTCTATAGGATATGCACCTAAGACTACACTCTTGTTTTTTTTAAATTTATTTGGAGATATAGCGCAAAACAGGCCCTTCCAGCCCAACAATCTACCTTGCACAGCAACTCAGCTATTTAAACACTAGCCTAATAACAGGACAATTTACAATGACCAATTAGCCTATTAACTGAACTGAGTGAGGAAACTGGAACATCTGGAGGAAACCCACGCAGTCACAGGGAGAATGTTTAAACAACGCTGGAACTGAAATCCAAATTCTATTGCCCTAAACTGTAATAGCGTCGTGCTAACCGCTACAATATTGTGGCGTCCCTCTTGCCTAGGTTGTGCTTACGAGCTACTGCTATTTATTCTTCCTTTGAAATAAACGACATAAACTTCTTAAAGAATAGTTGGGTTACAAATGATTGCTGGTACACCTTGTTTCTAGACTGAAGTTGTCTTTTGATTCAGGTTATGTTACATTTGCAACAGCCAAAGAATGGAATTCCCTGGAAACCTTGACTTCAGGGAAGTTATAATTCAGCATTCCATATCAGACGATAGGATTTTAGTGCCTAACTGCTTCATCTGGATCCTTTCAACTTAGAGCTCACATAAGATTGTTTCTAGCTGCACAATCCAAAAAGTCCTTACAGTTACAGTACTTTGATACGACTTTATGTGTGATGGTTTCTCTCAGCTTTTAATTGCATGTGCCAGATTTATAGCTCTTTGCTAGCTCAAATTGCTGTGGGTTGAAATCTGCTTTCAACTTCTGAATTACCTCTGCAAGTGAGATATCTGCCACTTTCTGCAGAACTGCTAGGTTAGCAAGTGTGCAACACACTTCAGAGTCTACTTCATTAAGTTATGTTGCTTTTCTTCCTTTTCATCAAGATCCCATTTAATGGCTACACATTTCAAGCACCATCTCAAGTATATTATTGGCTTTGAAATCACAGGTCTTGAGTTCAGTGGCATAGTGCTAAATGAATTGATCTAATCCCGGAGACCTCAGCAAAATGAATAAAAGTTTATGATGGGGAGATCAATCCTTCAGGGTCAGTTTTCTAATGCAGAGTCCACGAAGTAAGATCACTTCTCTTAGAGACTAGATATGGACTTTTAAAAAATAACTTATCCAATCTCACCACCAACTGTAACAAAACCCAAGACATATTTTGTGTACTTACAGTACCCATTACAGGATGCAGGATCTTCAAATAAGATTGCTTACTTCATTGAATTCTTACAAGGAAGCTTGAGATGAAAAACATTTTCCTTTTAGTCCTCTTAAAACCTTTTTGAGCATAACTTCAATCATACTTGTGGGTTGTTCTTAATGGAAATGATGATAACCCAACCAAACCAATGGGAAATTGTGATCTGATCAAATGCTTGTTTTTAATTTGCAGTGATCTTCACATTGAACTCCATTAAAAAACAATCTTCAGTAATTAAGCAACCAATGCCACCCTAAAGCAGAACCTGACAGCATTGAGGGCCAGGAGACGAGTGTCAGCTTGACATCCAAGTCAGAACTAATAAATATCATCTCTTGGCAGACAAAGCACCTGAAATCCACCAACCCACTTATGTTAAACCAACCTCCCCAATATTTGACATTTACACACTTGGGGAAAATATTCTATCCACCCCATCTTACCTCTCATAATTTTATATATGCTGTTTGGTCGCTTCTCAGCCTCTGATGCTCCAGAGAAAACCATCTAAGTTTATTCTACCACTCCATATAATTAACATTATCCAATCCAGACACCATCCTGATAAACCTCTCGTGTCCCTTCACACTTGACATCCTTCCGGTTATACTGAAACCAGAACTGGACACTTCTAATGTGGCTGAAACAAAGTTTGTACACAGCTGTAACCTGACTTGCCAAGTTTCATACTCAGTGTCCTTATCTATGCCATATGCCTTTTTTAAAAAAACTACTTGGGTTGCAACTTTCAGGGAGCTATGGGCCTGCATTTCATCAACATACAGATCATCCAGATCATTTATATAGATTAAGAACAGAGGCACCTCTTAGCCCTCATAGTTCCCTGTTGAAGTTCTTTCCAGCTTCCTTTTGGGGCCTTATCTGATTTTAGCTCTCTAAACTTTACATATGGTTCCCTTTGTTTTTGACTAAACTTACAGCAGCTCTTGTTATCCAACGTTCCTGAACCTTCCCATTGTCAGCACGAGGACTGCAGTCGTAATCCTTACCACCTCCACTTAGGAACTAGGAAAATAGGCAGTAAATTTCAAGCAGTGACTCTAAAACCAGACTATAGATAAAACTGCAGATTAATTCCAGAGTTCTGCATCCAAGCTCAGAGTTCATTTTATTATTCAGTGAATCTCAGTAATGGTAAACATGTGTGACTGTTGAGCTAGTCTCAGTGCCTACCAAATCTAGTACAGTTTCTCTGTCCCACAGCAGCAATTTCTGAGTTCTGTATAATTCAATAGTACTGTCCCAGCCTCATATATATATTAGTGGATTCTGGTTAATTGGTCCATCAGTTAATCTGGCATCTGCGTATTTGGGACAATGCTTAAAGGAAAAAGAACCATGAAAATAGCTGGGATTCCCCTTTATTTGGAACACTATGCCACTTAATTGGGAAAGGATACTGCTGTTGAACAGTTTTTAAACAGGCATCAGCTGCGTGCACTTGCATGACCATTAGACACTGCACTGTGCTTGGAGTGATAAGTTTTTAAATAGCATCAGTTGAGCGTGTTTGTTTTCAAAAAGCAGTGACTGACAGTTGACTTCTGTCACTGACAGTTGGTGAGAAGTAAGCAGTGAGAGAATTCAGAATTGTTTTGCTCATTGAAGTTTCAAGCATTCAGACTTTGGGATGTTAGAAATGGCTGGGAGTGAAAATAAAACGGTTTCACTACTTCAAATTAGAAGCTATGGAGAATAAAGGCATCAGCAATCATCTTGAATGCTACAATGAAGATTTGGAGGATGCAATTGTCGACAATGTTATATGAAGGCAGATACTAGGTGTCTGCTATGATTTTGCTCATTTACAGTCAAAAGAACGCAACACAGTTGAATTCCTCTCTTCATAAATATTAAGAACTGATAACACAGTTTTATAGGACTGAAATAGCATTGATAGTGTTCGAATTTGTTTTGTATTTCATTTAAAAACATTATTTGTTACTTAGTTGGTCTTTTTTATACCTTTTTAACTATTTTCATGAAACTTCAGCTAATTGGGGTATCCGTTTAATTGGGCCAAAATGTACTGCTCCTGATGAGCCCCAATTAACCGGCATCCACTGTATTTACTAACGAACACCAAAAGAACAATTTAATCAGTCTTTTATCTCATCTGTATATGTAGGTCCATTCCTCTATTTAAGGGCAGTTTGAGGAGATACTTGGCTCAACTTTCACCTCATTTCAATTCATGGAGAAGGTTTTGATGCAGATTTTCATCTTTTCTTTTGCTTGACTGCCAAAATATTTCATAGCTCAATCCTTGGCTGAAAAACAAATTAACCAAAATCCAAAAAAGCAAAGGATAATTTAGAAAATGATGATAATAGCATGCACCTGCAGATTATAATGAGGAACTTTATCAGGAGGAGTGCTTGTCCAAGGCCTGCCTCAGCCTCCTCAGTCGATAATCTCTGTACACATTGACTCAATTGATGGCTCAGAACTTGCAGCACATTGCCTGGCAACAGTGGAATCTCAGCAGTCATCTCTTCAGGCCTAAAAGTGACAAGAAAATACAGAGGATTGAAACCATAGTAACGAAACATAAATCAGATCAAGCCTTGAGCAAGAAACGTGCTGCCCTCCCCTTCTATGAAGCAAAACGTGATATCATTTACTGTGTTTCTTTTAAATCAGTTCAGAGGTTCCACAACTGCTTAGTTTTTAAAAAAGTAAACGTACTACACAGCTACTCTTGCAATCATAAATACAAAAGTAAGAGCAAGCTCCAACTAAGTGTTTTTTCAAAATACTGGAATACACAAGCCCTTGTAAAGGTCACCTCAAATCTCTTCTAACCTGTTTTAATTGATTAAGCTGTGTCACTTGTCACTTATTCTCCCAAATTAGTTCTTAGCACTCTCTAAAAATTTAAGACAATTTAACAAGGCACCCAAGTGCAGTATTGAGGAAGAACTGCATCATTGGGGTGAAATACTTTCTGCACGATGTCAAACCAAACCTCCATCAACTGTCTCAGCTGGATTCAAAAATTTCCCATCTTATTTTGAAATGGAATGATGAAGTTATACCTGCTACCCCACCTATTTTTATCATTAATAAATATGTCTGATTGGATCTTGCTGTGTGCAATCTGGTCACCATTTTTATTACAACTGTGAGTACACTGCAAAGGAGTTCATTGGCTTTTCATTGGGGATGGCCTGAGGTAATGAAAGGTGGAGTGTGAATTTAAAAGTCACTTTAATTGAATTGTTGAGAGGAGACAAGTTGTGAATGAAATGAGGGTCAGAAACTTCCAAAAAAAAACACCAGGAAAACCAGAAGAAAATGTCCAATACTTTAGAAGGGATATTAATGCAAGCATGCTCCCTTGGTTTTAGTGCCCTTTACATACCTTCTCACAACTTTAGAAGAGGACTGGACAAACAAAACGCAGCAAATGCAAGAACAAAATAAGATACGGAATTTCAATTTATAGGACTGGTGTATAATACCGGGACAAGAAGAATTATGAGCATCATTCAAAATTGAGCAGCTTGTTCTTTGTCATTTTTAGTTAGAACGACTGTATGAGAGACCTGGAATTCTATGACTATGGAGCTGAGGCAGGACTTAGTTCCCATACACACTCCCTCCATAGCAATCCTTGTCCATCCAGGTCCTCAGGGCTCACTAATATCTGGCTTTTGGCCCAGAGATTCCACAGTATTGGTAGGCATGGTTCTACTTAACTTTGAGGTACAGTACACATAGGCACCAGTTTACCCTTATAACATTAGGATGCAGTGGTGGCAAATGACGATCTGTCACTGTGCAACTCTGGACTACATGAAAGATATACAGGACATCTAGGCAGTCATTTAGGTAGGCA
Organism: Hemitrygon akajei; assembly: GCF_048418815.1. NCBI lineage: Eukaryota > Metazoa > Chordata > Chondrichthyes > Myliobatiformes > Dasyatidae > Hemitrygon > Hemitrygon akajei. The sequence continues at coordinate 107,500,356 of NC_133124.1, read as the reverse complement.
AGTTATAAAAGAATATGGAGCCTAGAGTGCCAGAATGGCCAAAAATGCTGGCGTGGCCATGACATGATGGGTCAAAGGGACCGTTTATGTGCTGTTCGATTCTATGATTACAGGTGATACACCATATAACACTTCAGTAATTTTATTGCAAGTGGCATTAACTATAACTTCAAGGTGCTCTTTTAAAGATCTGTTACAGGCTCATGGTTTTTTTTTATCATTTGAGGAATGATCATCCTTTCCCCATCCATCTCCAACTTTAATTTTATTAGTGGCAGAAACCTATCCACACACAAAATGCTGGTGGAACGCTGCAGGTCAGGCAGCATCTATGGAAATCAATTAAGAGTTGATGTTTTGGGCTGAGACCCCTCATCAGGACTGGAAAGAAAGGTGGGGTGGGGAGATGCCAGAACTTGAGCTTGAGGAATTGCTAGATAAAGTAAAGTGACTACTGTCAGTGTATAGGGAAGAAAAACATCTAGCTTCCTGACTTTTGATCTCCTTACCTCCCATCAAGAGGAAGATGTGAACAGCAAACTTTTTCAAATAAACAAAATATAAAGTATTATTCTTTTTTCTGAAAGCTTTGGAATGGTGCCTTTAGAAGTTTACATTTGCTTCAGGTAAAGTCCTAGTGACTTGATTTTGATTGGAGCAGTGAGCAGGCAGCAAGAACAATGACAACATAACTGCACACAGATCATTTTAGTCATGTGTGGTACAGATGCAATATATTTTTCATAAGGGTCTCTAGGAAGTAGATTGGATTGTAAAGCTAGTCCACTCTACAGAAAGATATTGTGCTTCCAAGCTGGAAAATACTTGCAATCAATCCTGTTATTCATTAATTGTAAATGCGGGTTACTTATACTGTGGCTCTGAAGATAATACCATTTTGATCAAATCTAAAGCTAAATAGTCCTTTTGTATTTGGGTTGCTGACTCTGTTCTGGGGAAAGAGGCTGCTACGTTGAAAATGTGGCTGCATTCATGAAATGGGGAGAAATGCAATGCACGTGGTGAATTTACCTTCGCTGAAGTGGCTCAAAGGAGCTGATGTCAATAATTCGCTCAAATGATGTGACGAAAGCTTCAAGCCATTGCTGAAGATAGTGAGGATCCTTCTGTAAATAAAGAAGAAGAATTATTAATTCCAGCAAATCCTCAGGGCTTTGAATCTCACTCAGAATTTTGAGCGGAGCTCATACAGAAAGCAGGTCACTAAACTGCATGCTTTCTTCCCGAGGAAGACTCTTAGCTTCAGTCTGTTTTGTTGCTGTCAAGATTTTGTTTGCAGTGGAACTTGATCATTTGACATCATCTTGCTCGCCCAATGGCCTTTGTGCTGCAGGCCTTTTCCATGTAGTCGGGAGTCTCATTTTAAATTTGCCATTCTGCTCAATCAAAACTATTTAGCTGGCTTGGGTACATGTGAATGAATAATCACAATGTTCTTGAATTTCTGGGCCAAGGAACTGTCTGGATTCACAAAGAGCAAAGGCGGCATCCAGATGCAGTGACACTTCACTTGAACTCTTTTTGTTGTCCTCAAGAGCAGAACACACAATGCTACCCCACAACAAAAAGGAAAGTGCTACAGCTATTTGTTAGACCATTATCGAATTTCAAAGTCATCCATACCATTCCCTTCTGGATATTTTTGTTAACAATAATGGGCCATACTCGCCTGCAATAGCTGGAGATATTTTTACAACCTCATCTGTAACATTTTCCTGACAAATACGCTGTGGTGAATTCTAGCCATTTACATGATTTCCAAATATCACTTCAGCTAAATTATAGAGCCTATTTTGCTTTAACCATAATCTCTTATTTCTGAATTTCTGGGCCAATTTTATCAGTATTCAATAATTTTTTGTAGTTAAGGAAACCAATTTAATATGTTTAAAAAGAGAATAAATGATATCCTATAATGATTTCGCACTGGACATAGATATTTTTGATTTAAATCTAGGATAGCAATTGTCATAGAGCATTGCTGGCAGTCATCTTGCCAAGGTTGGATTCAGCTGAGAAGAGAAACAAATATCTATTCACCATTTATACTTAAATTTACTTTTCCTGTTGGCTCTGGCTTCTGACCAGGGGGTTGTCACCACCTCCAGAATCAGAATCAGGTTTACTGTCACCAGCATATGTTGTGAAATACATTAACTTAGCGGAAGCAGTACAGTGCAATATATGATAAATACAGAAAAAAAATGAATGAATTACAGTAAGTAAACTTATATTATATAGTTACATTAAAAATAATACTGCAAAAACAAATGATAAAAAAGCGAGGTAGCGTACATGGGTTTAATGTCCATTTAGGAATCGGATGGCAGTGGGGAAGAAGTTATTCCTGAATCACTGAGCGTGGGCCTTTAGACTTCTGTACCTCCTTCCTGACAGTAACAATGAGAAGAGGGCACGTCCTGGGTGATGGGGGTCCATGATAATGGATGCTGCCTTTCTGAGGCACCACTCCTTGAAGATGTCTTCGATACTATGGAGTCTAGTACCCATGATGGAGCTGACTAACTTTACAACTTTCTGTAGCTTCTTTTGATCCTGTGCAGTAAGTCCACTGGCCCCGCCCCCCCATGCCATACAGTGATGCAGAATGTTCTCTACAGTATATCTGTAGAAGATATCTCCATATTCTGCTGAGATACCTGCACTCCTCTTAATCTGGCCACTTAAATTACTCTTCAGAATTGGTGAATAGGCCTTTTGTGGAGAAGTGTCCACATTTTCCCTGAAGCCTCATCATGATTCTTGCTTTGCTCTGAACTCTTTATAAACTGCCTCTTGATCAATTCCTTAGTCATCTGCTCACACTGATCCGCATGAATGATCACATTTGTGGGTTGATTTGGTCAATTGTAAAGGCAATAGAAGTAAACGTTCCATGTTTTTAAATGAAGAAATTGAACCAGTTAGATGTGAGTACATATCTTGACTCATCTGCATTCTATGGTACAAAACCTCTTTAACCTCATTCCACTGCTCGAAGCATATTCACGCCCACTCTTCTACTCACATTTTTCATTTTGACTGCATTTTCTTGTCCTTGTATCCACTAACTGCTACCACCATCCCCTCCCCTTGTTCTAGTGCACTTGGTAATTAATCAACTTCTACATTCTTATAAAATTAACTTCAAAACATCAATTAACTTGCTACTTAATGCACTTACCCTCACTGACTGCATTGTGCCCACTGTGGAAGCAAGCACAAAAACCAAGATACCCTGTGCAGTTAACCGTCACTGAACCGTTTCTGTTATAAACAACAGAAATATATCTACCCCAACAAGAGATGTAGAGTTCGAAACATCCCTGGACTGAGTATGATGCTATTCTAGCAGATGCTGGATCTCTGAAATAAAAACAGAAAATGCAAGAAGCCCTCAGTAGGTCAGATCACAACTGTGGAAAGAGAAACACATCATGTTTCAGGTCTATGAGCCTTCATCAGAACTGGGTAAGAGAGAAAAATAAATTTGTTTTCAGTGGCAGAGAATTTGGGGGAGGGACAATTAGAGCAAAAAGAATACTTCTGATAGGCTGTGACCAAATGAGTTAATAGGAGCAGTCAGGTTGAGTTGCATACTACTGCTTTGTGTGATATGTTGTTAATAGCAAAGCTGTGGGATATGTCCTGCAAGCCAAGATATATTCATAGAAATAGAAAAACAGCTCAAATAAAGATAAGTGGAAATGGCCAGTTCTGATCCAGATGGAAAGAAAGAGCATTAACTAAAGTCAGAGACTTGATAAGTCCAGAAGCTATACAGCAGAGGGCACAGGCTCCACCTTCTCCAATGGCAGGGGGTCATGGGGCTCCTGCCCTCTCCTGTGGTCTTGGGCAATTATTCAACACCTCAATTGCCATGTTGCTCTGTGGAGAATTCTGAGACATGGACATCCTGAGCTTTCAGCTGCTCTTCTTTCCGATATGATCACTGGGCAGATATTTGGAAAATCTCCGCTTTGCCCCATTCTCCTCCCCATTTCTTATTTTGCACCTCATGTGCACCTTCTGTCTGGTCCTGAGCCACCCCTCAGTCCTGAGCCACCCCTTCAAACACAATCAATGTGAATGCTATGTTTGTGGTACTGGGAAGCCGGGTGGCTGTGAATGACACACACGAGAGACGGAGAGTTGAGCTACAGCTGTTTACATGTCAGTCACCTACTCAGAGTGTTCTCTCCCATTACGTTCAGTACATAATGCACAGGGAGGCTCGACAGCAACATGCAAGGTTCAAAATATACATATTCCTTCTCCCTTATTTTAAATGTTTCTCCCCCTTCCCATACATAGACCAGCTGATGAATATTCAATGGTGTAATCATCAAATTCAACAAACAATTAAAACAACATTTATTTTCTAAACTAGGAAAGAGTGTGTCTATTCCCAGACACTCTGCGGAATTATTCTGCTCCATGTGCTAAGGGATAGTCACTAAACTAGAGATTCAATCTGTCTGGAGGCTGCCTGTCCCTGTGAGGGTACCAACGACTTGAGGAGGATGCCAAAGTCATTTCATCTTTTGGTGGTGGATGTATAGGTCTTGGCTTGGTACTCCACTGCTATAGGGGGCACTCCCCCACCCCCAGAAAACATAGGTCATGTGGGAGAACTGGCTGTGTCATTTGATCTTAATGGAGATTCTGCAGTTGATGTTTCAGAACCCTGTCCTATTTCTACAACTGGATCAGGGTTGGGCAGTTTGTGTTGGTTTTCAGTCGCCTCAGAAGTGGGCAACAGCTCATCAACATGCCTTCTCCAAATGTTGTGCTAACCAGTTTCTACTGTGTATGACACAGGACCAGTTTGTGTCACTTTGTTCCAGAGATGCACTTCAGGGCAAGCACTCGCTCTCTTGCTGTGGGACTTCTGTATTGCGCTTTGGCACACCTTTGTGCTTGGGTTTTCTGTTCATTTAGCAAAATCTGTTTTGTGTTTGGGGGTCTAAGCAGGTCAGGATGGATGCAAATCAGCGCAGTGACTGGAGCAATTTTGGCGGTGGCGTCAGGTATGTTGTGGTACGTTAGCAAGAAAGTGTAAAAATGCTGTTTAAGAGATCCACCCCACTAAAATCTTGAGAGATTGTTTCATTGTTTGTACAAGTCGTTCAGCAAGGCCTATAGTGGCTGGATAAAATGGTGCTGACTTGATGTGCTGAATACCGTTAGCTTCTATAAATGCCTTGAACTCTTCAGACTGTATTTGTGCACCATTGTCACTTCCAAGCTGTTGAGGAAGCACAAAATAGCTAAAGGTGGAACATTGTTCCTCAACACTTTTTCTCAGATGTAAATCTCTTCATGATGGCAAACTCAGGTCATTTCCTGTTTGCGTCCACTAAGACCACGGACAAGTGGCCTTCTACAGGTCCTGCAAGATCTATGTGAATCCTCTGCCATGCTTCTTCAGGTCATTCCCATGGATGCAAAGGAACAAATCAAGGAATATTTCTCACTTGCTGATAAGGTGAGCATGCTTTGGTCTTCCCTTCGATGGCTACATCCAGTCCTGGCTACCATAAGTAGCTGCACAGTGTCCAGCATGTAACTCGACAAGCACTTGCTTCCTAATGGTGGAGGAATGACAACACAGTAGCCCCATAGCAAACAGCCTGATTGGACTGTGAGCTCCTTCCATCAAGCCTGATAAGGTGTGAATTCTACGCTTGGCTCTCCTATGTATTCACGAATTACCATGTACCCCACTTTAGACGGAACAGGGTCAATATGTGCGTGCTTCCAGACTTGCACTGCAATTATCAGAACTGTAGGTATTTCCTTCAAGTAAAAGCTCTCTTTTGGGGATGGCTCTGGAGCAGAAACAGCTAAGGGAAGCCTGGATAGTCCACAGCATTCAAATGGTGCTCAGACCTCCATGCTTTATATCGTACCTATGTGCAGATAGTAACAGAGCCCAATGTTGCATTTGACTAGTAGCCAGGGTAATGATCTGTCTGTAGCGTAGATCATCAACCGAAGAGGAATTGATGGAATTTCATAACTCCGAAGACAATTGCGAGTGCTCCTGCTCAATCTGGGCATGGCGGCTTTCTGCCTTGCTTAATGTCCTTGATGCAAAAGTGACTGGATGCTCTTCACCTGACGGTATAACGTGTGAGATGACTGCCGTGACGCAGGCCAGCTGTACGCTCAATGACAGGAAGAAGTGTGTGGGTGCTTCAGATTCTGACAAAGCTGTTTCAGCCTTTTTAAAAGCCTCTTCACAGTGATCCGTCCACTGCCAGCACATTGATTCATTTAAAATTTCATTAAGTGGTTTCATGAACAATTTTGTGTAGAATGTTAGTAGTTCTAAGAAAGATTTTAATCGACTTGCATTCTGTGGTGATGGAGCCTCCATGATTGACTTCACCTTTGATGGTGCCTTGTAAAGTTATACATTGTCAATGGAGTGTACTGAAGATGGACCAAATGAAGGTTGGAAGTACTCATACTTGTCCATCTGGACCCTTAGCCCATATTCCTTGAGTCTTTGCAGTGTGGCACCCAGGTTTTGTAGGTGCTCATGCTCATTTTCCCAGTAATGAGTAAGACATCCAAATAACATTGCACCCCTATCAACCTGCTCCGGATCTGGCCCATTGCTCACTGGAGAAGTGCAGGAGTTGAGGTGACACCAAACTAAAGCCTTCACTGCCTGAATATTCCTTTGTGAGTTACTATGGTCAACATTTCCTGTGACTCTTGTTCCACATGCTTCTGCAAGTACACTTGACACAAGTCAATCTTGCTAAAAGTCCGGCTAATCCTGCAAAAAGTTCATTAATAAGGGGGAAGAGGGTATTGTTCAACCACAAGAACTGGGTTAATGGTCACATTCAAGTATCCACAAAGCCTTAAAGATCCAACCCTTTTGAGGACAGGGTTGCTTACACACATTGGTCCCGAGTAAGTTATTGGAACCACTCTTTCAAAATCAGCCTCTTCCTTTGGTTTGAGGGTGTATGGAACTGGTCTTTCTTGCAGGCATTTGGGTGTTGTGTCGGATTTAGTAGCCAGATTCATTGAGCTTTCTTTCATTCTGCCCAGATCTCCGTTGAATACTTCTGTGCGTTTCTGCAAAACCTCTTGTAGACCAGTGCTCGCAATAATCAAGTGTACTTCGTACGAGTTGACTTTGAGCTGCTTCAACCACGAGCGGTGTAGAACAGCTGGATAACAGTGGAAATTTCTTTCTCTGTTTGTTCATCTTCACTGTAACATGTACTACTCCCCTTACTGGAATAAACTCACCAGTGTAACTCTTTAAAGTCAACCTTGCCCGTTCTGGGCTGAGATGCTACAATTTCTCCTTGTAAACTAACTGTGACACCAGCGATCCTGCAGCGCCCATTTCCAACTGCATCCTCACCAGAGCCCCATCTAGCCGCAGGGTCACCCAATAGCTGTTTTTGTGTTCTGAAACAGATAAAACATGCAAAGCTTCTTCAACCACAGAGTGATGGTCACTCAGTCCATCTTCAGTACACTCCATCTTGTTCATGTTTCTTTTTAGCTTTCCAAAAGTCATTTTTTTTATTACATGTCTTTTCACTTTCACAAGTGTGTTCAATATGTCCCTTTTTTGCCAATCTAAATCAGTATACCAGCATTCTTTACTTGAATGCCCTGTTTTGCCATAATGGCAACACTGATTGCCAATAGGTGTCTTATTCTTAAAGTCAGTAGAAACTTTATGAACTTGGGAAGACTTAATAGCTGTGCTTCTTTAGTTGTCATCTCTATTGCCTCCTGTAATGTTAGTCTGTCTTCTGTAAGCAAACATTTCTAAATTGCCTCACTACGCAGACCACATGCGAGTCTATCATGTAATGTGTTATTCAGTGACTTCCCAAAATCAGTGTTCAGACAATTGCTTCAACACCGCCACAAATTGTGAAATAGACTTGCCTTCCTCTTGATTCCTTTTGTGAAATCTAAACTTGTCAGGAATAATCAAACGTTTAGATGAATAGTGGTCTTTTAAAACTTAAACTATGTCCTCTTAAGGCTTATCGCCAGGATTAGCAGGTTGCACTAGACTGCATAATAAATCAAACCTTTTTGCACCCAACAGAAGGACAGAAAAATTGGAAACTGAATATCACCTGAAGTTTGATTTGCCAGTGCAAACTATACAAATCTTTCAGTTTATGAATTTCATTGTTTTATCATTTTGTCACACAGCCCCATATTTCCAAACATTGTTGCCATTTTCAAACAGAATCATGCGTCAGAAAAGTTACTGATTTATCCGTCTTTCTCTCCCTCTCATTTATTCTATTTAACCTTCACTTTCTCATTCTCTCCCCTCAGATCCTTCACTTGCCACACTTCTTGTGGCTGTTTTCTTTTCATTCACCCCCGTTACACAGTGGTGTACCGCCAGCACTGCCTATAGACTTTTCTTGCCGACTGGAACAAAACAATAAATACCACATGAGGTTTTGTCATCTCATTGCCCGTTTTTAGGTCTGTGGTTTTGGGAAGGCTGCTGGCCGTGAACAGCACACACACGAGAGACACAGAGGTGAGGAACAAACAGGTAGATGCTGATTTTGAAGTCATCCACCCAGAATGCCTTATCACATTATGTTCAGCACCTAACACACAGGGATGCTCGACCGCAACGTGCAAGGGTCAAAATATACATGAATGCATGACAATAAGAGTCAGAAGTACAGCAGCTCTGATTTTCTGTCAGTGCTTGGAACTATAGGCCTTAGCTATATCTTCCTTTGAATGAAGGTCCTCAAAGGGTCACAGGAGATATTTCCTACGACGTTCTCCCAAAGACTCACTCAACACCTGGTGAAACTGCCACTCCACGTTCATTCCTAGTGGTTCTGATGAGGAAGTGCAAATTTTGGCAAAGCTCCACCACAAACAGACCTGTATTTTCAGCACACAAAGGTGTGGAATTTCACATCACAAGGGAGAAGGATCCCAAACCTGCTGGGCTCATGTTATTCAGTGAGAGGAAAACACTAATTTTGTATTGTATTTTCTAAATTCTTGGCCTTATTCAGCAACCTTGTGCAATACATTCTAGGTTGTATACCTTTCTGTAGTGTGGGGGAGGTCTAAAGGTTCAGTGGCTTAGAACTTAATGTGTTAGTGTCGACTGAAAAGGATAAAAGCTTGAAGTAAACAAAAATGTTGGGTAATGGATATAAAGAATAGGAGAGTAGAAGTAATTATATAGCTCTACTAAAGAGGCAGGACATGCATGACAGAACAAATTGCATTTGTTGTGTGATCCATGATTGAATAATATTCAAAACACAAGTTTAAAAATAACCTATACTCAGTGACTACTTTATTAGGTACCTCCTGTACCTTATAAAGCGGCTACTGAGTATATGTTTGTGGTCATCTACTGCAGTAGCCCATCCACTTCAAGATTTGACATGTTGTACATTCAGAGATGATCTTCGGTTGTAAGGTGTGGTTACTTGAGTTACTGTCACCTTCCTGTCTGCTTTAACCATTCTGGCCATTCTCCTCTGACCTTTCTCATTAACAAGGTGTTTTCACCCACAGAACTGTCGCTCACTGGATGTTTCTTTGTTTTATGCATCATTCTCTACAACCTCTAGAGACTGTTGTGTGTGAAAATCCCAGATCATCAGCAGATTTTGAGGTACTCAAATCACCCTGTCTGGCATCAACAATCATAGTCACTTAAATCACATTTCTTTCCCATTCTGATGTTTGGTTTGAACAACAACTGAACTTCTTAACCATGTTTGCATGTTTTTTATGCATTAAGTTGCTGCTGCATGATTGGCTGTTAGATATTTGCATTATAAGCAGCTGTACAGGTGTACCTAATAACGTGGCCACAGTGTGTTGTTTCAACCCAACTTTTCTACTTTGACCTAGATGTCTGTGCAAGCTATTTTTATTTGGCCTACATCCCTCTAGGTATTTTTTATTGACGTACATGTCCAAATGCCTTTTAACCACTGTAATTGTATCTGTCTCTTCAGCTTCCTCTGTAGCACGTTTCATTTACCCAACACCCTGAGTGAAAAGTTGCTGCTCAGGTCCTTTTTAAATCTTAAACCCATGCCTTAAGTCTTTGTCTTTTAGTTTTGACTCTCCTATCCAGAGAAAAGATTGGGAACATCCACTTTACCAACCTTTTATAACAGGGGTTCCCAACCCAAGGTCCACAGTCCCCTTGCATAGTGGTCCATGGCTTAAAAATGGTTGAGAACCCTTACTCTGTAAGGCCATTTTTCAGCCTCCTATGCTCCAGGGTAAGAAGTCCCTGACTTTCCTTGTAACTCAAGTCTCTAGCTCTAGTAACATCTTCATGAATTTTTTTTCACCTTTTCCAGGATATCCTTCCCATTTCTGGGCAATGAGAACTGTACATAATACTCCAAGAGTGGTCTCACCAATGACTTACACAGTTACAACACATTGTCCCAATGAAGGCAAGTGTGACAGATACCTTCTTTATCAGCTTTTTAACTGTGTTGTCCCTTTCAAGGAATTATGCATCTGTGTCCCTTCGTCTCTCTGTTCCATAACGCTATGCTGGGCTGTACTATTTACTCAGAATTTGATGTCCTGGTTTAAATTACCAAAGTGCATACCTTGCAATTGTCTGAGTTAAATTCTATCTACTATTCCTTGGCCCACTTTTGCAGTTATCGAGATCCTGTTGCAGTCTTAGATAATCTTCTTCATTGTCCACTAGGCCCCTAAATTTGGCAATATCAAACTTACTAATTATATTTACAGGATTGTCATACAAATTGTTAAGACAGAAGACAACACTGGACCCTGCACTGATTCCTGTGGCACATCACTGGTGACAGATCTCCTATCTAAATAACAATTTTCCTCTTCCACTCCTACCCTCAATCTCCTTTCGCCAAGCCAGTTTGCTAGCTCACCCTTGATTGCACATGATCTAATCTTCCAGAGTGGCCGAACAATGTAGGATCTTGTCAAAGGTCTGGCTAAACCCCTGCTGCTGCAATTTTGAGATAAATGCCTATTGTTTGACAGGATATTGACCTAAAAGATTAATCTTATTTCTCTCATTAGATGCTGCCTGTTTTGCTGAGTATTTTGAGAAGTTAGTGTTTTTAAATCAAAATGAAAAATGGTAGAAATTTATTGCTGATGCCACCTTGCTCTGAGGTAGATTTCTGCTTCTCTAATTTCCTCATCTCTAGTTCACTGCTGTTCACTGTATTCTCCCTCACTCTGTCTTCCTGCCCTCCATTGGACTCATTCTCCCTTGCTTCAATCTTGTACATCCATCTCTCCCCAAATCCTACCATCAGATCAGTATACAGAGATGATGATTGCATTTTATATGCCCTACAAGTGGCCCAAGCTCTAGTGATAATATTTGCTTTAAAGGGTACAAATCCCAATGGTGGGGTATAAGTTATTATTGATGAATGGTTTATCAAAAGTGCAATTGCATCAAACAGCATGCAAACATGCTGTTCAACACATTGAGTTGGTGCTCATTTCGAACACTCATTTATACAAATTCCACTTTACTCTCCTCACATTCCCATTAACAGCCCTCAGTTTCTTTCCACTTGGGGGGGGGGGTGTTGCATGTCTTTGGAAGGCAGGAGGAAATAAGAGCTCTCAGAGGAAAGCCACACAGTGCAAATTCCAGAGAGCAGCAGAGATTAGTATTGAATCCAGGTAGATGGAGGAGCAAGGCAGAAGCTCCAGCTGCTGTGCCACAGTGCTGACCCCAGGACGCGAGGTCAAACACCTCACCTAGCAGTGCAAGTTGAATAGCCGCAGAGTGGGAAGTGTGGCCGGTGACACTGGGGCAGGTGGTATCACTGAGAGCATTCTCCCAGACTGGAATTGGCCATGCTCCCAGTCAACTCTCAATTCCCTGAATGATTTCTGGAAGTCTGGAAGTTACTTAGGCCACATGCACAGACTAGCTGCAATCCAGATGCAATCAGAAACTAATGTCAGTGTATGGAAATAATATAAGCTCCCTTTAGAGTTGAGGCTGTGTGTTTCCAGAGTGAGAGTCAAGCCCAGAAACACAGAACACGAACATGAACACACACAAGCTTTCAGTTCACATTAACCATGCAGGCACTTTGACACGATTACTTAATTTGTCCCACTTCCTCCTTGCAACATGACACCACATTTTTTTCTTTTGCAAGTGTATTTCCAATTCTCTTCTGAATCTGATTTCACCACCTTTTCAAACAGTGTACTCCAGATCTTAATAACATGCTGTATTTTTTTTAAAAAAACAGCTTTTCTCCTTTTGCCCATTAGAAAAGTTATTCTAAACTTTTAATCTCTCTTCATTGAACTACCTGCTGGTAGAGAGAACTTTTTTTTCCCACTTCAGTCTTAACAAAACTCCTCATAATCTGTTCATCTTTAGGATGGAAAATTTCAGTGTTTCTCAACTCTCCACAAAGTTTCATTCTGGCAAACCTCCTCTGCACCACCTCCAGTACTCAAGCTGATGACTAACCAGTGAACTATAAAGATTTAGAATTGAAAAGCAATGAATTCGCACTATATCAGAGACACAGGAGATTCTGCAGATGCTGGAAATCTTGTGGAACACACACAAAACGCTGGAGGAACTCAGAAGGTCAGGCAGCATCTACGGATGGAAATAAACAGTAAACATTTTAGGCCAAGACCTTTCATCAGGAGATCCTGTGAAGAGTCACAGTGTGAAACATCAACTGTTTACTTTCCTCCATATATGCTACCTGACCTATTCGGTCCTCCAGCATAGTGAGTGCGTTGCTGAAGTCATACTCATCACTGCTTACAAAGTGAAGGATTCCATTTACGTTTCAATCAGCAATATCTAAAAGGTGTTACCTGACTCCTGCCCTCGCTGGAAGTTAAGGACACTTAAAAATACGAGTCTAAACATTGAACAATATAGGCACCATGTAGCTAGATGCACAATGCACAGCTAATGTTCATGTGTCTAGGATAACTTGGGGATTTATTTCCCTCGTCCTCCTTGGTCCTGTGGTTAAGGAGGTCAATGAAAGCACATTCACCATGATACCGATTGGGATCAGCTAACTTAGCGTAATCTGACTTCTGAAAGCCAAGCCTTTCTTCACTTGAACTAAGGGTTGAACTTTAACCTCACCAATTAGACAATCATACATTAAAAAGAACTCATCCCTTTGAGAACACCATTCCATGTGTCTGTAAGAGCTGTCTCTGCAGAATTCTCAAGAGTTCCCTCATTGAATGAGCCCAACTCTCCATTTTGCACCCCTTCTTTAAGAATGGGCCACTTTGATTAGTCTTCCTTATCAATAACATGCCTCCAGACTGACCTGATAACCTTTTGATCAAGACATTTAAAATCTGAGGCAGATTTTAATTAATTAAAATTATTAAGTCAAAAATGTCAATGTATTTTAAATACACTTATTATTAAGAGATGAAGTCATTATAAGGAATTAAATAATCCAGGTCAGGAACATCATTTTGATTTATCAGATTTTGTGAGGTATGCCGATCATGTTTGAAGGGGCAGATCCACAGTACACTGAACCTTTCACTCAACATAACCATTGTTCCACCCTGGGCGATGTAGAGTGGAGGATCATAAATGTAAGAGATTCTTCAGATGGTAGAAATCCACAGTGGCACACATAGATTGCTGGAGAAACTTCGCAGTTCAGGCAGAATTTATGGAGAGGATTACACAGTTGACAATTTGGGCCGAGATCTGATGAAAGGTCCTGACAAATAGTCTCAACCCACAACATTGACTATTTATTCCTCTCCATAGATGCTGCCTGACCTGCTAAGTTCCTCCAGCATTTTGTGTGTGTTTCTGTTGACCCCAGATGGCCAGTGATGTAGTAGCATCTGCAATGGACTCTGAGCGAGTGGTCCCAGAATCTCCTGCATGTTGCATATTCCAAGTTGCAACATGTGGCACGGTACTGTGAATGCACTAACCAATGCAAAAGTGTTAACAAGCTCGCTCTTGAACTGCCTACTGAGGAAGACATGACCTGGGCCAAATACACGGTACCATGAGAAACTAACTCAAAAAAGTAGACAGAATAAACTTGTCTCAGGATGTGACTTATTTTTGTAACACACTGCATTGCTGTGCACCCAGCCTTGGTTTGACACATACCCTCATGCCCAAACTGGATGACACGTTAGGTTGTTTCAAAAAGCAATTACGAATCAACCACAATGATATGAAACCTGGTATTTGTAGGCCAAATGAAGCAATGTCAGCAAAATTGTTTCTTAACTTATAAAAGTCAGTATTGTTTTTGTAACCTGACAGCTTTGTTTTTGCTTTGCTTAGAGATACAGCACAGTAATGGGCCTTTAGAACATAAAACCTTACAGCACATTACAGGCTCTTCGGCCCACAGTGTTGTGCTGACCATGTAACCTACTTGAGAGACTGCCTAGAAATCACCTAGCAGATAGCCCTCTGTTTTTCTAAGCTCCATGTACCCATCTAAGAGGCTCTTAAAAGACCCTATTGTATCTGCTTCTACCACTGCCAACTGCCAATGTGCATTCCACACATCCACCACTGTGTGTGGAAAAAGTTACCCCTGACCCCTTGATACCTATTTCCAAGCACCTTAAAACTATGCCCCCTCATTTTAGCCATTTCAGCCCTGGGAAAAAGCCTCTGGCTATCCACATGATCAATGCCCCTCATCATCTTATACACCTCTATCAGGTCACCTCTCATCCTCCGTCGCTCCAAGGAGAAAAAGCCAAGTTCACTCAACCTACTCTCATAAGGTATGCCCTCCAATCCAGGCAACATCCTTGTAAATCTCCTCTGCACCCTCTCTATAGTATCCACATCCCTCCTGTAGTGAAGTGGCCAGAACTGAATACAGTACAGTACTCCAAGTGGGGTCTGATCCAGGTCTTATACAGCTGTAACATTACCTCATGGCTTTTGAACTCAATCCAGGGTTGATGAATGCCAACACACCTTATGCCTTCTTAACCACACTGTCAACTTTCGCAAGATCTCAAGATTCCAAGATCTTGCTGATCCTCCACTCTGCCAAGAGTCTTACATTTATATTATATTCTGTCTTCAAATTGGACCTATCGAAATGAACCAATTCACACTTATCTGGGTTGAAGTCCATCTGCCTCTTCTCAGCCCAGTTCTGCACCCTATTGATGTTCCACTGTAACCTCTGACAACCTTCCACACTATCCACAACACCTCCAACCTTTGTGCCATCAGCAAGCTTACTAACCCACCCTTCTAATTCTTCATCCAGGTAATTTACAAAAAAAAAAGTTACAAAGAGGAGGGGTGCCAGAACAGATCCCTGCAGACCACCACTAGTCACCAACCTCCATGCAGAATACGAACTATATACAACCACCCTTTGCCTTCTGTGGCAAGCCAATTTTGGATCCACAAAGCAAGGTCTCCTTGGATCCTATGCCCCTTACTTTCTGAAGAAGCCTTGCTGGGAAACCTTATCAAATACCTTACTGAAATCCATATACACTACATCCACTGCTCTACCTTCATCAATGTGTTTTGTTACATCTTCAAAGAATTCAATCCGACTCGTAAGGCACGACCTGCCCTTGACAAAGCTATGCTGACTATCACTAATGAGATTACGTCTCTCCAAATGCTCAGAAATGCTGCCTCTCAGGATCTTCTCCAACAACTTGCCCACCACTGAAGTCAGACTCACTGGTCTCTAATTTCCTGGGTTACCTCTACTCCCTTTCTTGAACAAGGGAACAACATTTGCAACCTTCCAAACCTCCGGTACTTCTCTCATCCCTATTGATGACACAAAGATCATCACAAGAGGCTCAGCAGTCTCCTCCCTCACCTCCCATAGTAGCCTGGGGTATATCTCATCCAGTTCCGGTGACTTATCTAACTTCATGCTTTTCAAAAGCTCTAGCACATCCTCTTTCTTAATGTCTATATGCTCAAGCATTTCAGTCTACTGTAAGTCATTCTCACAAATGCCAATGTCCTTTTCCCTGGTGAATACTGAAGCAAAGTATTCATTGAGTACCTCTGCTATCTCCTCCGACTCCATGTCCACATTTCCACTATAGCACCTGATTGGTCCTATTCTCATACAGCTCATCCTCTTGCTCTTCACATACTTGTAGAATGCCTTGGGGATTTCCTTAATCCTGCTCACCAAGGCCTTCTCATACCCTTTCTAGCTCTTCTAATTCCTTTCTTAAGCTCCTTCCTATCAACCTTGTAATTTTTTAGAGCTCTAACAGTATCTAGTTTCTTGAAACTTTCGTAAGCGTTTCTTTTCTTCTTAACTAGATTTTCTACGTACTTTGTACACCATGGTTCTTTAACCCTACCATCCTTTCCCTGAGAACATCTGCTCCCAATTTATGCTCCCAAGTTCCTGCCTAATAGCATCCTATTTCCCCCTCCCCAATTAAATGTTTTCCCAAATTGTCTGCTTCTATCCCTCTCCAGCACTATGGTGAAGGAGATACAATTGTGGTCACTACCTCCAAAATGCCCTCCCACTGAGAGATCTGACACCTGACCAGGTTCATTTCCCAATACCAGATCAAATACAGCCTCTCCTCTGGTAGGCTTATCTACACATTGTGTCAGGAATCCTTCTTGACCACACTTAGCAAACTCCACCCCATCTAAACCCCTTGTGCTAAGGAGATGCCAATCAATATTAGGAAAGTTAAAATCTTCCTGGCCAAATCTTTCTGGCCCAGCGAACCCACACCAGCCAATTACACCCATGTGACCAATCAACTTACTAACCTGTACATCTTTGGAATATTTGAGGAAATTGGAGCACCTGGAGGAAACCCAGGTGGTAATAGGGAAAACATCCAAACTCCTTACAGTGATAGAATTGAACAAGGTAACTGTTACACTCCTATGCCGTCCTTTTATTGATAATAAACTTTTTTTTAAAAAAAATCAATTCAGATGATCAATTGTTTGATGAAATTCGGACAAGAATATCCTACATTATTAGTTCAGATCTCTAAATACTACGTGGCCAAACTCCATTAATAAATGAGTGATTCAAAGTAAACCATTTGCTTATAAATTCACCAGTTGAAGGAACCTGTTTTATTTATAGTTTTGCCTCTGCCCACATCCTGAAAATTTTTTATTACTTTTAGAATATATTCACAGCAACAACATATTTTGGAGGTTTAGATTTCAGAATATTTTACTCTTCTCCTCCCTCACATCTTCATTATGTTGAATTCAAGAATCTCTTTGCCTATCTCAATCTCACAGCACTGTATAAATTCACTACCATCCTCTAGGCAAGACATTAAACCTGAACCTGTCTGATACGTGAATTTTTTTTATATAGCATTACACAAGGCAAAGACAACCTGCCCATAAGATAAACAAAGACAAAATTACAGAAGTATTTCCTGGGGCAGTATGATCCCAGAATGTCTTCACAGAAAAGAAAAAAGGGCACTTGATAATGTTAGTCCTCATTACAAGTTCTTGTATTCAACAGCATAAAATAATATTTTGTGCATTTGGATTTTCTAAGTAAAACTTATAATGCAGCTTGAGACATTATGTCCCTCTGCACTCTCAGAGCAACCACGGCTTTTCATATCACAGATCCTTTGGTCAAGTTTTCACAGAGAAAAACAAAAGAAAAATAAATAGCCTGACATCTAAATATCTGTCAATAGTTCTAAAGTTCTGTGCAATAAAAGGAATTGAACTTCTATTGCCATGTTTACATATTGGACATCACTAGAATGGTTATTTGGATTGTTCACTTACAAAGTTTTTATTTCAGAGCGAACAGTCAGCTTTCAAGAGCTTTTCCATTATCATCACTGCTAATTTTAGCATCAAACATTAATATCTGAGGAGACAGTAGAGATTTATGTTCTTCCCAATTTGTTAAACCTTGATGTTTCACTGCACAGTGGACCTACGCCCAGGTTTAAGAAACAAGATGAGGTTATTTATAATGATTTAATCTTTTCATTAAGCTAAAGTGCCTCAGGGGTTTACACAGTGAACAAGCTCCCCAAGTCCTGCACTGAAGTGTCAGATGAGATCATGTACTCAAGTCTTGAAATGAACCTTGAACTCACATACTTCTAACTCAAGAATTGAGAGGATTACAACAAAGCCAAGAAATACATCCAACAACTAGAGACATACTTTAGTTATGTCTCATGTTTGATTCCCTCAGTGACTTAACTCTGTACTTCTCCACCTATACGGAGTCATGAGGCACGTTAGATATTATGCTGATTTATCACATCATCTGGCTGAAGGTCCACACCTTAGTGTTAACTGCTGATTAATATGTTGGCAATATACAGCAAAAGCAACAGCAAAATCCCAAACACTGGCAAACTGAACGACCAGTTCACCTGGAGACTCAAGAGACGACAGATGCTGGAATTTGGAGCAACAAACAAATTGCTGGAAGCAAATCATCATCATTTTGGGTCAAGATCCTGCATTGGGACTGAGTGTAGAGCAGTATGAAGAGGTGAGATGGGGTGGAAAGAAAGTGCCTGGCAGGTGATAGGTGGAACCAGGTGAGGAGGGAGATGATGCACAAATGGAACAAAGTGAAGAGGGGGGAGGGGAGGGATGGGGTCAGGAAGCAGCAGGGTGGGTGACAGGTAGAAACTGATAGTGAGGATAAAAGGGGGCAGATAGAGCCATGTGGGGCAGCTCCAACAGAATCCCACAGCCAGTCACCACCTTCATCTCACCACCACTTTCTCTGTCACTCCCTGGTTCACTTGTCCCTTCCCAATCATGCCTCCACCTCCCTAGAAACTTTCCCCTGCACCCTGAGGCAATGCAATCCCTGAACCTACATCTCCTCCCTCACCACCATCTCAAACCCAAACAGCTCCTCCAGCTCAGGCATAAGTTCATGTGCATCACGTTGTCTACCGCATTCAGCGCTGTTGATATGGACTCTTATGTGTTGGCAAGACCAAGCATAGACTGGATGACCATTTCATGGAAAACTTGCTTCCTGCCCACGGTGGCCATCCTGACCTCCCAGTTGCATACTATGTCAACTCCTCCTTCCACTCCTACATTAACCTGTCCATCCTTGGCCTTCTCCACCGCCATGGTGAGGCAAACACAAACTAGAAGAATACTCCATATCCTCCATGCAACCTAATCCCATGAACACTGAATTTTCCAATTTCCAGTAACCCACAACTCCTGTGCTCTTTTCTCTCTCTTTCTGGTCTCTCCTTGCCCCAAATCACCATTTTCATCCCCCCCCCCCATATGGTTTCATCTGCCCATCATTGCTTCCATGTATCATATTTTGTTCATTATCAAATTCCATAATCTGCAGTATCTTGTTTCCACTTACCACCTTCCAGCTTCTTGTCCCCACCTCTACCCTTCCCTCCCCCACCGAGCTCCATCCACCTCAACACAGGTGCCCCTCGGGTGTCCTAAGCTCCCTCCTTTACTCCCTGTATACCCATGACTGTGTCGCCACCCACAGCTCCAATCTTCTAATTAAATTTGCTGACGACACTACATTGATTGGCCTAATCTCAAATGATAACGAGGTAGCCTACACAGAAGAAGTCATCAGCCTGACACAGTGGTGTCAAGAAAACAACCTCTCCCTCAATGTTGCAAAAACAAAGGAGCTGGTTGTGGACTACAGGAGGAATGGAGACAGGTTAACCCCTATTGACATCAATGGATCTGGGGTTGAGAGGGTGAACAGCTTTAAATTCCTCAGCATACACATCACTGAAGACCTCATGTGATCTGTACACACCAGCTGTGTGGTGAAAAAAACACAACAGCGCATCTTTTACCTCAGATGGTTGAAGAAATTTGATTTGGCCCCCCAAATCCTAAGAACTTTCTACAGGGGCACAATTGAGAGCATCCTGACTGGCTGCATCACTGCCTGGTATGGGAACTGTACTTGCCTCAATCGCAGGACTCTGCTGACAGCCCAGTGTGTCTGTAGTTGTGAACTTCACACTATTCAGGACATTTACAAAGACAGGTGTGTAAAAAGGGCCCGAAGGATCACTGGAGACCCGAGTCACCCCAACCACAAACTGTTCCAGCTTCTATCATTCAGGAAATGGTACTGCAGCATAAAAGCCAGGACCAACAGGCTCCGGGTCAGCTTCTTCCACCAGGCCATCAGACTGCTTAATACATGTTGATACAACTGTATTTCTATGTTATATTGACTGTCCTGTTGTACATACTATTTATTACAAATTGCTATAAATTGCACATTGCACATTTAGACGGAGACGTAAAGATTTTTACTCCTCATGTATGTGAAGGATGTAAGTAATAACATTAATTGAATTCAATTACCACAAATTAATTAACAAATAATAAGGTACATTCACGACACGCCAAAAACGCAATAACAGTATACACTACTTGATGAGACCTTGGGAGTTCAGTCGTCTCACAGCCAACCTCTTGCCTTCCAGCCCTTGCTTCACCCCTCAACACTTATACTGAACACTCTCAGTCCTAATTCAGGGTCTCAACCCAAAATATCGATTCTTCATTTGCCTCCACAGATACTGCTTGACCTGCTGAGTTCCCCAGTAGTGTGGTTTGTGATCTGTTAATGGACCAATTAAGACAGAAATGCTGAGATTATGAACGATTCTCAACTCTTGCAGTACATTTTGACCAAAGGAGTTTTTTTTTTAGTATGAACTCCAATATTCATCTCCACATTGACTGTTACATTGTAGCTTTGGTTATCATCCTAATGGTGAGGTAATCTAAAATTGGTGTCTTTTGGGGTTTTCACATAAAGACCCAATGTATGCTTTACCAGCTAGTTCTTTTTCTGTCAGGATGCTCCTATCTGCTCAATTTTAGCTCCATTGCTGCAACTTTGAGAGGTCAGATATAACAAAATGGGTAACCTTGAGAATTAAGTCTTTAAAGTAAAATGTAGAGATTGGAGGGATACAGGCCTTGTGTAAGAAGAAAAAAACTAGTTTGGTTAGGTGTTCAATTACTATCAAAGACATCTTCAAAAATTGATACCTCAGGAACGAATCTATCGTTAAGGTCTGCCACCCTTCAGTACATGCCTCTTCTCATAACGACCATCAGGAGGAGGTACAGGAGCCTGACGATGGACACCAGGTGTTCTTGGAGCAGCTGCTTTCCCTCCACCATCAGACTTCTGAACTGTCCATGAACCCATCAACACTACCTCATGATTTTGCTCTCTTTTTGCAGTATTTATTTATAGGTTAGAATAGGACACAGTGTTTTTTTTGTACTTCTGCAAAACAACCAATCTGACAACATACATCAGTGATAATAAACCTGATTTTGATTAATTAATTTGGTGCAACATCATAGGCTGAAGGACTTGCTCCTGTGCTGTATTGTTCTATGTTCAAAAACTGGTTGCTTATATTGATTGGAAAAGATCTAAAATGCAGAATATGACTAATTTAAGATGTGACATTAGGCACACATATTTGTGAAAAATAAACAGTTTTAGATCTAAATTCCTAGATGTTCAATTGGATAACTTTATTATTGTAACATTAAGATTTTTATAATTGTTTCTCTCTGGAGGGCAATATGCTGCACCCCGTTCCCTGGTTTTACTTCACCATAGAAATTTGATTGGCACCCTTAGGCGTGACTAACCTTTACATCTTTGATATAATTTCCACATCAGGTTTGCTTTGGCCAATAACATTTCCTTGTGCAATGCTTGTGGAGCAGGTTGTACCAGAGGTAACCATAATAAAGCCTTCTAGAAACAACCTAATCTCCTCACTGTGGTGTTGTAGGAGGAATGTAATGAAGCAGGGCACTTGTACTGTGTCCTCCTGGTTTCCTTGACTCCTCTTTCCACCACTTTAAAAAGCCCTCACCTCACTGCCAAATCTTGCTTCTGACACCTCGAGGAAAGTCCCTAACACACCTTAGTGCCCCAATCTCACAACTGCCTTGACCAGCAACAACACAAACCCCCAAAGTCTCTCTACTTTACCTACTTCTGTCCATCTATCATTGCAGCTCCCATGTCCCAATGTCTCCCACCACAGGCCTCTAATGTCTCCACCATCTTCCAGCTCCACTTACTGCTTCTACACCTCCAACTCCTGGCTTCAGCACAGGGTATAAAACCAAACACTGACAAAAGCACTGAACTCACAGGTGAGTGGAACTACCCTTGACATCCCTAGTGTGTGCTGTGACCTTCCTGTGCAAGTGCATGGTTCTATGATGTAGAAGGACATAATTTGATGAAACACTTGTATCTTAGACATTTCTGATCAACAATTCTACGTAATTATGAAAATATGTTTCCTAGCTTACAAAGACATTAAGAAAAATCAAAGGTTGTCAATGCAATTAATGACTTTGCATCCCTTACTGTCAGGTGCAGATATTCGAACACAGTCACTGGCAGCCAACAGACTGAAGTACTATGTGGATAAACCATCTCAACCTCCTCCAGTGATCCCCAACATGACAGATGCCAGACATTAGCCAACTTGATTCATTCCATGTGACATCAGGAAATGGCTAAAGCGCTGGATACAGGAAAGGTTATGAGCTTTGAAAGCATCGTTCGTACTTATGCTCCAGTACATGCCGTCCTCTTGGCCAAACTGTTCCAGTGTAAACACATCTCCTCAAAATACACCATCCATAAATCCACCCCACCCCATTAGTTGATTCTCATCCAGATGAAGGATCCGGACTCAAAATGTCAATTGTCCATTTCCTTTCACTGGTGGGGAGTTCTTCCAGCAGATTGTTTGTTTGTTGTTTCATATTCCAGCATCTTCAATCTATCCTTGATCATCAGCAAAGGGATGGAAGGGAATAATAAGGTGCACTCACTCAGCAACAGCAGGCTTGAAGAAGCTCAGTTTGGGTTCACACAAAGACACTCTGTACGTGACTCCATTAGCCTCAGTCTAAACATGAAGGAAAGAGCTGAACTCCAGAGATGAGGCAAGAGTAGCTGTCTTTAACATTGACACACTTAATTGATTATGACATTATGGAGTCCTGGCTAAACTGGAGTCAATGGGAATGGGGACTCTCCACAGGGTGGAGTTGTCGCTAATTCGGATAGTTGTGGTGATTAGAGGTCAATAATCTCAGAAAGAAAGAGACAAAGACTAGCTTTATTTGTCACATATATATCAAAACATAGGGTGAAATGAGTTGTTTGCGTCAAATCAAATAAGTGAGGATTATGCTGGGCAGCCAGCAAGTGTCGCCATGATTTCAGCCCCAGCATAAAATGGCCACAATTCATGAACCCAAACCATAGGCCTTTGGACTGTGGGAGGAAACTGGAGCACCTGGAGTAATGGGAAGAATGTACAAACTTCTTACAGACAGCAGTAGGGATCTATACAGCTGGTGCTATAAAGCATTGTGCTAACCGCTGCACTACATTGCTGCCCCTTGGCACGTCGCTGCAGGAGGCCCTGCCACCTTCATGATTGCATCATGTTCAGAACCATTTGAGACTCCTCAGATAATGTAACAATCCACAACCAAATGCTACAAGACATGGCCAACATCCAGACCTCGGCTAAAGTGTGACAATTAACACAGTGATGATATCCAACAACTGAAAAACCTGCCACAGCCCCCTAAATTTCAATACTAATACCATCACAGGGTCAATATGCTGGGTTTTACTATTGACCAGAAACTGAACTGGAGAAGCCATATGGCTAAAAGGTTAGGCTTTGCTTTACAGAAAACCAATCAATTGTACTGTGGGTTTGGCACAAAACACTCAGATATATCATTTAAAGCCAACTGCAAAGAACCTAGTCAGAGTTAAGAAAGTTAAACAAAACATAGAGGAAAACACTTGTATTTATGCTGCATGCCTCAAAATTTGAAAAATCTCACACAATCTAGAACATATCTGGACAAGTAACTTACCTCACATCTCTCCAAACCCTGTCTACCACCTACAAGACTCAAGTCCAGAGTGCCTTAGAATACTCTCTGCCATCCCGATCAGTGCAAGAACAAGAACACGAGGAACTTGCTACCATATAGGACACCCCATCCATAACCGCCTACTCATTCCCACATCGATGCACACTGGCAGTATTTTTGTACCATCTATGACAGCTCACCAAGACTTCTTAGACAGCACCATCAAAACTCATGATCTCCACCAGCTAGGAGGACAAGGGTAGCAAATACATGGGAACACCACTGTCTGAATTTGCCCTCCAAACCATCTGCCGTCCTGACTTGGAAATGCATAGACATTCCTTCAATGTCACCGAGTCAAAATCCTGGAACTGTCTCTCCAACAACATTGGGGCATACCTCACCTCCAAAACTAGAGTGGTCCAAGAAGGCAAAGATTAGGTTTATTCGTCACATGTATATCAAAACATTGAAACATTTGCATCAATGATCAACACATTCCAAGGATGTAGTGGGGGCAGCCTGCAAGTGTCACCATTCTTCCAGCACCCACACAGCATGCCCACAACTAACTAACCCTCGCCCATACTGGAGATCCCAGATGAAACCCATGCACTGATGGGGAGAAAGTACAAACTTCTTACAAACAGCAGTGGGAATTAAACCCCAATTGCTGGTGTTGTAAAGTATTACGCTCCACGCCACCCACCTTCCAGCAGGTAGTTCTCCACCAACTTCTCAAAGACAAGTACTGATGGGCAATTAAATACTAGACCAGCCTGGGGAGCCCAAATCTCTTGAATGAATTATTTTTAAAAATTCAGAACAAAAGCAATCTATCAAGTTTATGCTTTTTGATCAAAATGTTTTTGTTTTTACAATGGTTCATATTTGAAACAAGCAGTCTGAGAAAAGAGTGAAATCAGATACAATTACTATGTTTAAAGTGTGTTTAGACTGACATTTAAATAGACAGAGGTATGGTCCTATTGCTGGCAAATAGAATTAATGAAGATTGGCACAAAGGCCAGCATACGGTGGATGGGAGGGCTCATTTCTATGTAGTGCAACTCTCTGGGAAACCAGGTCAGCTGCAGAGGTTGGATCTATAATTTCTTGATCCCTGGTGAAGCAAATCTAGTTGTTTACCACATACATATTAACATTTCTGTCATGGTGTTGCACTGATGAGTGTTTTGTGGGTTATCTGTCACATTCTGTGGGTGACCAAGGTATCAACTTAAGTGCTCAAAACAATTTTACTCATCAACAAACACATGATCATTAGTAGTACAACAGCTTAGATACAGATACAGTCCAATGTTCAGTTGTGCTTATTTGCCTCTTCAAAGATCCTGAGACAGTTATTGCTACTGCAACAAAGCAGAATCAATGGCTGGAACGCACAGCTGACACTCAACACTGCATCTCTTGCCTAAAGAATGGAATTCAGCAGAAAGTGGCTCTCCACCAAAGAGGGTAAGTTCCCACAAACACTGTCCATGAGGTAGCTTTGACCAGCTGTGGACATTTGCTTCATAGCCTCTGAGCTCTGTTTCTGACTGTTCTCTACTGAGAGGGTGCCAACAATGGATTTATCTGCAGGTCTTCAAAGTAGAGGTGGAGAAAACTACAACCAAAGTGTTTTTTTATTAGTCTTTCAGGGAACTTCACTAACTATTTCACTGCAGGTGTGTTTACAGACATTTGCCAGCTGAGAAACAAATGTTGATTTGAATAGCACTGGAGTAGCTATGCAGATAGCACTTTATGCAATTGCATAAGACAGTGGCTAGAAATGCCAGTGCAGCAAAGAGTGAACTCAAGCTTTGTTCTGCAGCAATGAGACAATAATTGTTTCATCGGCATAATTTTGCTGACAGGAATGCACAGCCCAGGTTCAGGGAGCAATGAGCAGCAGGGGTCGGGAAAGTGGTGTTGACCTGACTGGGGTCCACTTTGAAGCTGGGTAGGGATGGGCAGATAAAAATACTCCACTGTGTACTGTGGATCAGAGAGGTCAGGGTGGGAGATGAGACATCCAGAATTATAGTTGGAAATCAGGAGGGGAGATGAAATAAGTGAAGTATGTGTTCAGGGGGCCTGAGATTCAGGACGTTGAAGGGTGGGCGGAGGAGGGAGGAAACATGTAGACAAATTTCTGCATTGATGCAAAATTACTCTAATATCATCTTTAACAAAAGCAAATTGCAATTTTATAACACTAGCGATGGGAGCATTAGGGGTGGTATGGAGGTGGGGAGAGAAAGACTTCTTGTCTCTATTAGAGAAACACAAGACAATGGGGTGATGTCGTTTAGCACATCAATCACGGTTACTAGTTGCAATGTTTATGCGCTCAGAGAGTTAGCCCTCATAGCTTTGAGTTTGGGTGAATTAAATTGACTTTATTTCTTACATCCTTCAGATACATGAGTAAAAATCTTTACCTTATATCTTTACATCTCCGTCTAAATGTGCAATTGTAGTAATTTATAATAAATAGAACAATCAATGTAACATAAAATACACACAAATCAGTGTGAGTTCATCAGTCTGATGACCTGGTGGAAGAAGCTGTCCCGGAGCCTGTTGGTCCTGGCTTTTATATGTGACCTTTGGGCCCTTTTCTCACACCTGTCTTTGTAAATGTCCTGAATCATGGTAAGTTTACATCTACAAATGCACTGGGCTGACCACATCACTCTCTGTAGAGTTCTGAAATTAAGGGAGGTACAGTTCCCATACCAGGCAGTGATACAGCCAGTCAGGATGCTCTCAATTGTGCCCTTGTAGAAAGTTCTCAGGATTTGGGGTCCCATACCAAACTTACTCAACCGTCTGAAGTGAAAGAGGTGCTGTTGTGCCTTTTTCACCACACATTTGGTGTGTATAGACCACGTGAGGTCCTCGGGGATGTGGATGACGAGGAACTTAAAGCTGTTCACCCTCTCAACCCCAGATCCATTGATATCAATAGGGGTTAGCCCGTCTCCATTCCTCCTGTATCCATAACCAGCTCCTTTGTTTTTGTGACATTGAGGGAGAGGTTGTTTTCTCAACACCACTGTGTCAGAGAGATAACTTCTTCCCTGTAGGTCACCTTGTTATTGTTTGAGATAAAGCCAATTAATGTAGTGTTGTCGGCAAACTTGGGACTTCTGTTTGGGACTTCTATTGCCAGAAGCATTTAAGACCATCCATGTGAGTTACTTTGTCCAGCAAAGGTAACTGGAAAACATCTGCAGGTGATGTCATCTGGTAGAAAATAGTATAAACATCAGAAACATTGGGGATTGCTATGAATGACAAGGAGACTGATAGGAAAATGAGATTACAGAAAGAAGTTCACCAGTATGTTCATAGGACAGCAGGACTCATACATTAGGCTAAACTGTTTAGGAGAATGAGGGATGATCCTATTAAAACATGCACTCAGTGGCCACTATATTAGGAACACCTGTACACTTGCTCGTTATTGCAAATATCTAATCAGCAGATCATGTGGCAGCAACTCAATGCATAAAGCATGCTGACATGGCTAAGAGGTTCAGTTGTTGTTCAGACCAAGCATCAGGATGAGGAAGAAATGTGATCTAAATGACTTTGACTGTGGAATGGTTGGTGGTGTCAGATGGGGTGATCTGAGTATCTCAGAAACTGCTGACCTCCTGGGATTTTCATGCACAATAATCTCTCAAGTTTACAGAGAATGGTGTGAAAACAAAAAAAAAGGAACATCCATTGAGTGGCAGTTCTGTGGGTGAAAATGCCTTGTTAATGGGAAAGGTCAGAGGAGAATGACCAGACTGGTCCAAGCTGTCAGGAAGGTGACAGTAGCTCAAATAATCATGCGTTACAACAGTGACATACAGAAAAGCATCACAAAATGCACAACACATTAAATCTTGAAGTGAATGGGCTACAGAAACAGAAGACCACAAACAAACACTCAATGGCCACTTTTTCAGGTATGGGGGATGAACCTGTAGATATTTTGCCCCATAAATTGCTGAATATATTTAGGGAGGAGTTAAATAAATTCTTCAAAACAAAGAGCATTATAAAGAAAGGAGAGAGGACAAGAACATGCTGTCAAGACAGGGGATCAGTCTGCATGTATTGATCGGTAGAGCAGGCTCAAAAGGACACCCATCTGTCACTAGTCCTGTTGAACCATTAATAGGCAGTTTCAAGGCTTGTTGCCAAGCCCTATAGAAATAGTGCAATGAACTTCAGAAATCTGCAGCTGAGGTATAAGCAAGATGGGCAAAATTGCAGGAAAATTGTATTTTGTCATTTGTGGTTACTTTCAAATGCTACAGGCATATTCATTTCTGGGGAAGGGAAGAAGCAGTTTCAACTTCAGCAATTATTTAATGTTTTTTATTTAGCCATTAATTCTGTAGGGCAGTTTCACCAGAGCATTATTTTTCAAATTGACATCCCAGGGATATTTTGCGACAATCCAGCAATGTGATTTGTTTTGGTTCACGGACTATTCAGCAGTTCAGGCAGGACCTGCATAGACAGCAGCAGAGTTAGCTTGGGCTGGAGAATTGAAGTGACAGGCTGCTGATAACTCGTGGACAAAACGGAGGTGTCCTGTGGAGGGAACCACAGCCTGAGCAGTTACTGCAGTATACGACATTGGAAGTTGTACAAGCGAATTGCTGCTTCACCTTGGTAGGAATGCTTGGATCTATGGATGATGGAAAGGGAAGAGGCATTATGGCAGGGATTGCCTCTCCTGTGGCTGCAGGGGATGGTGCTATGAAGGGGGGAGTGAATATGAGTGGATATGGAAGAGTGAACCATGTAGCTGCAATGGAAACAGTCCCACAGAAAGCCGACAAAAAGAGAGAAGAGAATTGTTTAGCAGTGACAGAAGTTATAGCTGGCAATACACTGAATGTGGAAGTAGGTGAGTATGTATGAACAAGGGAAACTAAAGGAATAGAAAAGTCCTTACAAGTAAACAGGGCGGAGGAGATGTAGTCAAGGTAACTGGGAGACTGTGGGCTTGCTGAGAGTATTGATTGCTCGCCCTGACCCTGAGATGAAGCTAGAGGAGTTGGGGAATCAAAGAACAATTGGACCATGCTGAAGTGAGAGCAGTGTTACAAATTTCCAAATGTGTTTTGTTTCTCCAATTTTGAGGTGGTCACAGTTTGAAAACCAAATGCAACATAATAGATCGGGTGATCAGATTGCAGAATGCCTGCATTCAGTCCACGTCCAGTAACTCTAACCTTCTCATTGCCTACAGTTATGTTCTGTAACTCTAAAACATTAGACCAATTGAAAGGAAAGCAAAGGGAGCCGGGAGGTAACTTGTGTACATACTTAGATTTTCTTTAAGCAAGCCATCCACGTACCACGTGGTTGTATAATGACGTATGCAATTCACTTATTTTTCATACAACCCATAATTATTTAAACAAAATAAGTTTACGATATTACTCAAATACTACTGAAATTTTAAATACACAACACTTCCTCCCTGCTTAGCTATAAACTCCATTTCAATATAGAATGTATCTCATCTGTAAACACTGTATACTATACAACTACTACACAGACATTCACAGCATAGTAAATTTTTAAATTGTTTCATTCAGTGCTGAAGATTTAATCACTGTGGGCCTTTCCTGACAAGGGGAGGATCACTCTGCTTGGCAGGTGAGACTTGTGGCTGTGAAACATTCTCAGGTTTTGGGGCTCCTCCGTGGTGGTTGTAGGAGTTGACTCTGGAACTGCAGGAAGTGGTTCTGCTTTTCCCAGCTTTTCGCTTTGGATCTACTTCAGTCCTTGCTTCTCTCCTGGTCGAGGCTTCTTCCTCTCTCTCTATCCATTTCTTGATCTGTATCATGGTCTTGTTCACGTTCTTTCTCTCTATCTCTTCTTTCCTTTTCAACTTCTTGTCTTCCTTTTTCTTGCTTCCTTTTTCTCCTTCCTAAGACATGCATCTTGATCTTAGAAAAGTGCATTTAGTTTCACTGGAGTATTCTCTCATTAATCCTTCGATTGCTCCCTTTATGATTTGATCTTTCCTCTTGCTTTCTTCATTTTCAATATCCTCTGTTTTCATATCTCCATTAACTCCTATCTTTTTGGCCTTCCATTTATCTAGCTGGGCTGTACTCTTTGTATCTACTTTTACAAGCACCTTTCTGTCTCCCTCTTGAAGTTCACGCAATAACCTTTAAACAAACTAAGATGATTCTGGTTTTTTTATACTCACAAAAGCCAAATGCTTGCAACTTTCCTTAAACTCCAAGAAATCACTTCCAGCTTAAAACCAAGCCACGTTTTGCAAGTAATTGCCTGATTAGCATATCAGAAGCTTTCTCAGATATGTTGCCTACAAAATTGTTATAGTTGGACCACTGCTTTTGTCTCTTTTATGATTCCTCTGTGCAGCATGATCCTTCCTTGTTACAATATACTTTCTAACCAGAGGCACTGAGGTTGGCACCAACACCTTTTTGCCTTCTGTAGAGCAACGGTTCATGGTGTACAACATGGAGACCGTTGTGGCATCACCCAGTACCCTTCTTCATTCTCTTTCAGTTGACTTTTGCAGGAGATGTGGCACATAACTGGTGGATGAAACGACAATCAAGCTGCAGTTATCTCAGTCAATCACATCCCCACAATGATGGGCCTCCTGATTTTACCACATACAAGCTCAATGTGGCTTGTTGGTCGTTGTATTTTACTTTTACGAATGGCATTCTCAAAGGAATTACCTTTTCTCCAGAATAAGTTCTCAGCTGGATATCTACAGGCTTCAGTTTAGTATCTTTGAAATGCAGTTCTTGTGTAATGAATGAAACAACCGAGCCAGCGTCCAATTCCATTTTAATTAATTTACCGTTCACTTCTGGTTTAAGCCATATTGCTTGTCTATTGTTAGTTTTCTAATTGTAAGTCTCAGGACTACCCAGTCCTGTGTTTCTCTCATCATTATCAGATTTTTCATCAACAGCATGTAGATTCAAAAAGAGCACTAACCCGCAAATTTAATTTTTATCTTTATCTCTTCCAGGTCAGTCCATATATTTTTGTTTGCCTGAGATACTCCTTGTTTGTGTCTTTCTCTGGGGCATTTTCTGAAAGTTTCACCTTTAAATCTGCATTAGTCTGGTGTATGTGAGCTCCTACCACAATGGTAACACAATTTGTTCAGCCATGTTGGTTTTGGTTTAGATGCTGCAATTTTGTCCATGTTCATTTTCATTCCTGACTGCAACTCAATTGCATCTGTCTGCTGTTTCCATGGATTCAGCTACTTCAGCTGCTCCTTAAAATGAAAGTTGTGCTTCAGTTACCCCTAATGTGATTGCTTTCTTGTAAGATTTCACAAACTAAACAATCCCTTAGTGCATTACTAAGTTCATTACCAAACTGACAATGCTCAGACAACTTCTTCAATTCAGCTACATATGCTGAAATGGGCTCCCCATTTTGATTCCATTTATGAAACCTAAAATACTCTGCAAACAACAATGGTCTTCATTTTAAATGTTCTTGCATTACTTTCATGATATCAGCAAAGCTCATTTCAGTTGGTTTGGTTGGAGAAGTTAAATTTCTAAGCAATCTGTATGCCTTTAAACCCAATACATTCAGCAAAATTGGCACTTGCTTCTGATTGGCTATTACATTTGCTTTCAAATACTACTCACTTAGCTCAGTATACATGAACCAGTTATCCATTGAGCAATTAAACACATCAATCTTTCTGAAGTAGCTAGCCATTTCTGCTAATTCTCTATGATTATTATCACCTGCTACTCACTTTTTATGAACCTGTGAATTCTTCCATTTTCTGCCTTTTTTGTTAAACTCAATTAGCTCTGTTTCCTTTTCTGAAGAGAAAAGTACTGTGTTGCTTTTTTTAAAAAAAACTCAACTGTTTTATTTTGTTTTTTGAAAACTCAAATGTCTCGCTGTGCTTCAATAGGTAGGTAGCCACCTCAGGTTCATTTTAAAATACTTCATCACCACTTACACTTTTTGTAACTCAAAAGCATTAGACTAATTAAAAGGAAAACAAGGGAGCCAGGTGATAACTTGTACACATTCCTAAGTTTTACTTCAAGCAAAGTTCGCATGTATCATGTGATGGTGTAATGACATATGCAAGTCACTTATTTTTTCATATGTTATAATCCATAATGAATTATTTAAACAAGAATGCTTAATCAAACAATATATTTATAATATTTCTCAAATATTAAATGCACACACCTAACACTTGAATTCATGATCCATTCCCACTCTGACACTTTGGTCTGTGTCCTCCTGCACTGCACTGTTATAACAAACTCCAACATAACTCTGACAAACAACACCTCATCTTCCACCAGAGCACACTGCATCAGCAGGATCCAGTACTGAATTTTCCAACTTTAGTTAGCTCACTTTTCCTGTATCAGAGCTGGCCACACTTATCAGAATTATTTTCTCCTCCCACATTCATATTGTCTGGTCTGCTAGGCACATCTTAGAGGACCGACTGCACAAGATTGCACACACTTTACACTATGAGCAACACATTGCAATGACAAGTGAACTTAACTGCCCTATCAGTTCACCTTTTCTGAGAAATGTCCTTTGTTACAAAAGTACCTTCTTCACCTCTGCTACCTTCACTAGTTTCCTTCATTTACAGTTCTAATGAAGGGTTCTGACCTGACACATTAACTGCTGCTTTTTCCACAGAAGTATTTTGTCCCTTGAGGTTTTCCAGCACGTATTGTTTCCTAACAGTTCAGTTAGCCTCCACTCTGTTCTTTCTTCCAAAGCTTTCATCTTTGACAAATCTCTAATCTTTTGCATCTGCAACGTCAAATAGTTCCAGCCTTCCTAAGCATGGTCGGCACGGAAGCCGATTGTTCTGTCCTGCTCTGCTTATCCCATCATTCTGTTTGGCCATGCTTCATCTGAACCTCAAACCTTCTAACCAGTCCTTGAAATCCACTCCCATTTCATTTTATTTGTGCTAAAGACTTTCTTTTTCTCAGCTATAATTACAAAACCTAAAATGCACAGCTATTATGTCAAACACATTGTAAAGTACAATTAACTTAAACCATTAGAATCTAAAATACCTCATTAAGATCTCCCATTGGTGTCCTTTTCCCCGATGTGAACATTCCCAGTGTCCGGAGATGCTTCTTGCTATATTGGGCACCTGTTCCAAGTGTGTCCCTGTGCTGTGCCCTCTCCTGTAACAAGATGTCCCTTCTGCTATGCGCAAAACAGCAAGATTTGCGAAATAATTTCTGAAATACTCTGATACAAATGCAACATCCTTTATATCTTACAACACTTTAAATCCAAACATTGTAGCGCTTGACTTTTACTTGATTGTAAACCTGCTCCTGGCAAATCACAATTAACTTGCAGAGGCTCTTCAGAGTATCGAGTCCAATGCAGAAATAGATCAACTGGCCCAACACGTCAATGTTCTATGCTAAGGGATATTAGGGGTTCACACCTATCCCTTCATCCCTTCTCATTTAATCCTTACAGCTCAACCTTTTATGCTTTTACATGTGATACATGCTTCTCATGAATTCATGAAAAATCACAAAGAATTATTGATTTATTGACATCCTGTTCTAATTTCTCTGCAGAGAAACATTTTTTATTTATTTACTATATCAATTGCTGTCAAAGTTTTCAAGCCCATCACAAGGTCAACCTTTCTGAAAAATATTCTCTTGTTTTGTTATCATTCCTGTGAATTTAATACTTTGTCGGTATCTCAGGAGCCATTCAGTAATTATTTTTGTTCCTAAGCTGACATGCTTCTAATTCGTCAAGTAGAGTGGGGTTTGACTTACTAGCCAGAGAGTCAGGAGAAGGAAACAATGATTGCATAGCATAGCGGAGTGTCACTGACAATCCGCACCCAGATTGTGGCACAATCTATGGCGCAAAGCTTTGCAAACTGGAAGGGAGGAGTGGGGATGAAGTGAAGTTCTGCAGAAGGAAAGGGATAAGGACAGATTGCCAGCAAAGGAATGGAGGGTTAATTTATCACAATGCAAATCAAAAGAAGCGATTAAAACAAATTTAAAGAATGAGCTGTGGGTGGCAGGGGTGGGGTATGTGAAATCTGTTAAGCAAGAAACAGAACTGGGGGAGAAGAAAACATTCAATCTCTGGACAGAAAAGGGTGGAGTCAAGACAAAAGACAAGCAAGTTTAACAATTAAATACTTAACTTCTGAGTTGAAATGCTGCACCTAGAACTAAGCGAGGAAAATAAGCACCTTTATGAAAATGCCCAAAGTTAAATTGACGTTTCACAGACAGAACACAAAATGCTGAATAGGCCCATTTACTTCAACTAATCTAATCCTTTTACCTGTTTCCTCATATCACTCTGTACCTTTCAACTCTTCCTCTCAACATAGGCCGTTCTATTTCTTCAGGCTCCAGACAGGGTTAGGATCCTCAACATACCATACACCCAGACATTGGGGGATTAAAATCCAAATTCTCTGCTGCACAGCTATCCCTACCCACACCCACCTGACTTCAAACCGCCATCAACAGTGAGGCATTCAGCTTTAGGCAAGGCAAAAAGCACCAAATTTTTCCACCATTTAAAGTGCTTTAATCCTTTCATATTTATAGATTTCTTGGTTTCACATGTAAATGACAAAATCCCCATCAGGCCTAATCTTTTCATGTTTAGGTTTATTTTAGCATCAGTAATAAACCACCAAAATCACACAAGGCCAAACAAAAGAAAATGTGTTTTCCAAAAAATTCATTCAAATTACAAATGTACTTTAAATTACTTGCTGCTTAATACAAGGTGATTGACTGTAAGGTGTACACAGGTACAAAACTGAAACCTGACCTGACCGTAACACAACCAGAAACCTAACACCAGCACTTCTCATACCAGGCTTGACCTTACCACATTTGCTATTATTGCATCAAACACTGAAATCAAATCTATGTCAAGGGAAAGAACTCCTAATCAGGTGAGGGATCCTATCCACCACCATGGGCAGAAGTCACCACTGGGGCAAATTTAAAGCTGATACCTGGGAAGGCGCCGTCCCACCCCAAGAAACATTTGATGTCCAGTTCTGAGATGGATATCATATCCTCTGGGGTACTAAATCAAATGTGAAACAAGATTCTTAAAAAAAGCATATCCCTGGCTCAAACAAGATCCCCGAGTTGCGAGACCTTTGGAAAATCAAGTAGTCACTTTTCTTAAGGCCTCAGGATGATACTTGTTCTCAGACTTGTCAATCTGCAACTGCAAAAATTTGCTCACTATCGCTGACCTGTTTATAATTTTTCTAGAGTTCCCCCTTCCCTTCTGATTTCCAGTTGCTCACATCTCCTATAAGGTGGGCTGGTCCATCACCAAACAAAAGGGAGGAGCAACATCTCAGAAGGCACTGTAGACCTCAAAGCTCCAGGGTATGTGAAAGCCCAGACAAAACAGTGGAATGAGCACATCATCTTGCATTTGAC
This sequence comes from Hemitrygon akajei, assembly GCF_048418815.1. NCBI lineage: Eukaryota > Metazoa > Chordata > Chondrichthyes > Myliobatiformes > Dasyatidae > Hemitrygon > Hemitrygon akajei. Next base: position 107,464,836 of record NC_133124.1, on the reverse strand, counting down.
CCAAATACTTGTCCTCTCCAGCACCTCCCACAGGACCCTCTTCAGCCCCTTCAGGACCAAGAACCAGACCAGAGGCAGGCCAGTCTTAATCCCAGGAATGTGTGAAGAAGTATTGGTGGCACTCAACTCTGAGCCCGCTGAGAAAGCTCACACACAAGCTACCATCTTAGTTGATACTCCAATGTGGTATTGAAGGAATATTCTCAGATGTGCAAGGAATATTATTAGAATGCATTTTAAACCCATTTGAATTCTCTCAAAGACAAATAAAAATATTGCGCACACAGAGGGCAGGAAGAATGGTGACCTCATTTATACCCAGGCCAATGCTCAGCTTTCAATCACCACAATTGTGTAAGATTTTGTCTGCTGCCTTTCCTATGCTGCACATGACTACATCGAAAACTTCAAACACGAGATTGTGCAGATGCTGAAAGCCCAGAGCAACATTCATTTCCACAGATGTGACCTGACCAGCTGAGTTCCTCCAGCATTTTATGTGTTTTACTTCAACAATTTTATTGTTTAGTTTTAACACAATCTGACAACTTCATTATTTCTAATAAAAGATGTCAATTTCCAAATTGTTACAAAGAAATTCAACCTTCCCTCCACTGACTCCATCTACACTTTCCAATCCCTCAGGTAAACAACTAACATAATCAAGGATCTCTCCCATTCCAGTCACTCTATTTTCTTCCCTTTTCTGTCAGGCCTGAGAATGCAAACCACTGGGCTCAAGAACATCTTCTACCCCACTGTTATCAAATGGATGTCTCATATGCTAACAGGTGAATTCTTGACCTCCGAGTTCATATCATTGTGGCCCTTGCACTTGTCTACCTTCACTTCAATTCTGTTCTAAGTATAGCACTACATTTTGCATTCTGTCTTATTTTTACTACTTAAATGTAATTATGTATAGTATGATCTCTCTGTAAGGCATGCAAAACATTGTACTCTGGTACATATGACAATAATAAAGCTATATCAAGTTCTTAAATGGCATGAGGTTTGAAATTCATCTTGCCTTGATAACAAAAATGGGAATGTAATAGACAGAAGAGCAGTTGAGGTAGGCTTAATTCAGTCATTATCAAAGTGAGTGGCAGGGAATGGCCTATTCCTGTTCCTATTTTCTTGTGTTCTTCTTGTGTTCTAATGGGTATGTTCTCATTTTAGTGACCAAGACTGTAATAACTAACCTTCCTTACAAAAAATTTCCAAAAAGCATTGAATAAAAAGTATTTTTAAACCATTACTGGGAACATTTGAAAATGATGGACAGTGGAAAAAAAACAGCTGTTCCCACAAGCCAGTGCCAAATTCAGATTGTTGATTAGTGAGTTTGATGGCAAGTTCCGTGGCAAAGGGCCAGAATTATTGAAGTTAAGAAGTCAGACGTGCCTAAGCGTGGTCCCAGTGCACAGCACTGTTAAACTGAACTATTATGGGTGTGATTAACAGTGGTCAATATTGGAATGAAAGTCTAACTTCCATGACAACAATCTAAAAAGGACCAATGAACAGGGTCTTTCCATCCTCTAATTGATGATCCTATGAGGCCCACGTGACATTAAGAGCACACATTTGTTTCTTGACTGATTGAAATCCGATCATGTTCTGGAAAAAGACCATTTTCAATCTTTTAGCACTCAAACAAAGAGGACTATGTAATTAAGTTCTTTGGTCATTCAGTAGGGTAATATCTGAAACATGTAAGCAGAGGAAGAAAAGAAAGATGATGTGGTACATGTGAGAAAAACAGGTCACTCAGATAAAAGGTTCTTAAATTATCTCTGACATATGTTATGAAATTTGTTGTTTTGCAGCAGCACAGTTCAATACATAAATTCCTATATATACTATGTACTACATGGCCTTTCAACTTGCAACATCCATGCTGACTATTTTGGCCTATTTGCCTGCATTTGGACTGTATCCTTCTATGCCTTATCTATACATTGTATGTGTCCAAATGCCTCTTAAGCATAATAATTGTACCTGATTCCACTACCCCTCTGCAAGTGTGTTCCAGATATCAATTGAATAAAACTCACCTAAGATCTTCTTTAAATCTCTTACCTCTCGCTTTAAACCTCTTGATATTGATACCACTACCATGAGAAAAGAAATTGACTATCTGCACCCTCTCATAACCTTAGATACTCCAAGGAAAACAAGGCCAGTTAATCTAATCTCTCTTGATAAGTAAAGTTCTTTAATCCAGAAAACTCCTGGACAATCTCCTCTGTACTCTCTCAGTACATTCTCTTTTAATATGGACACTGAATGCAGCTCAACCAGTGTAGATTCACTTTTGTTCCTTCTACCAAACTGTATGATCATACACTTCACTACACTGTATTCCATCTGTCACTTCTTTACCCATTCCCCTAATTCCCTCTGTCCTTCTGCAGATTCCTTGCTTCCTCAACACTACCTGGCCCTTCACCTATCTTCAAATAATCTGAAAATTTGGCCACAAAGCTATCATATTTGTCATCCAAGTCATTCACATATAATGTGAAAGGACGTAATCCCAACACCGACCCCTGTAGAACAGCACCAGTCACCGGCAGCCAACCAGAAAAGGCTCTCTTTATTCCCACTCTTTGCCTTCCGTCAGTCAGCCAGCCAATCTTCTATCCATGCTGGATGACAGGCAAGATGAACATACACAAGTCTTCCTCATCACTGTTGACCTTTCTTGTCACTTTCAGGGAATAATGGAAAAGATTAATTGGCAGAATTTATCAAAAAACGGTGTCAGAGTAGACTGCATTCTTTAAAATTGTCCATTCCAACCAGATAAATATCAGTAAAAACCATTTTCACCTTGTACAGGATTTCCACCATGATAGCAAGAACACCTTTGCCAAAAAAAGAACTTCAATAGACATAAACCTTCACCTTGTTTTGTTATTGAAAATTTTGACAAGATTCTAAACACTCCATGTTTCCCAAGCCATTGTTCAATGTGAGTTAGGATATTGTGACATCCAAAGCTCAACAGGAAGAATGTGAGATGCTTACAGGAAGTGTAAACCAAATGTAAGGACTTTAATCATTACCAAATAAAATTCCTATGAGGTAGCGTATATTTAGTTGATGAATCAATTTTTTTTCATATTTCAATTAGTAGTTAAATCACTGCAAAGAGCCATTGACCATGACCTCAAACTATTGTCTACTAATTTACCACAATTCAATGACAATTAGTTGGCTGGTGGTGCAGTTGCATGAGAACTGGATTTCGAGGCAAATGATTGTGGGTTCGAATCCGGCCGGCTCCTTGCACACTTCCCATCCATACTAGGTTGAGCATCAAGCTAGCAACTCAGCCTAGTTAAAAAAAAGACAAATGCTAAGGAAATGGCAAGAGTGCATTTCTGGATAGGAAAGAAATTCAAGACTCCCTACATCCTGCACACATTTTGACTTTCACTTGAAGTAGGGTTCGGGTTGGTAGAATGGTTGAACTCTTATCCCCGAGTGAATGTTGCTGCATGGTGTGGATTTCATTTGAATGTCATTGGTGCTCACAGGATGCCTGGGATAATTGCACCAACAACTTACAGAACACAGAAAGGGACAAACAGCTTTGGAATGAATCAGGAATCTTTGGCACCTCTGCTGTGCTTATGGAGAGGTTGATGGAAACAGCATTCTCCATCGGCCTGTCCTTTTCCTCCTACTTGCTTTTCTGTTTCTCCCTGATATTGGTACCAAATTGTTGATAACATTTGATAGTTTTTGGAGGTAAGAACCAACAGTTCCATTTACTGAACACTGTAACGTTGTTGAAGCCTTCATCGGTCACCATAAAGTTACAATCAAAGAAATTGCTTTGAGAAAACTGGGGAGTTCAGTGATTTTAAACGATACAGCTGTTCATCTTCTCAGGCTGAAAAATGTTCTTCACAATATCCATTTATTAAATAATTCTAACCGCCAAGATTCAAGAATAGCAGATCTTGCCTTTTTGAAAAATATATTTATTTAATCTTTCACTAATTTGACCCCAAATCACTCTCACAACATAATTTGAGAGAATGCACTGAATGTTCTCATTCCTCGCTGTGCATTGTCTTACTTACATCACTGAATAGGCTCACAATTGATATTTTGTCACTCAAACACCTAACCCATCATTCCTGGCTGTCAATTACTATTCTATCCTGCAGTATGGAAGTATGCCTTACCGTTTCTGGATACTCGTCTTCCCAACTGATACAACATGCATAAAATGCTGAAGGAATGCAGCAGGTAGGGTGGCATTTTTGGAAGGAAATGAATAGTCGATGTGTCAGGCCAAGGCCTGATGACAGCGTCTCGGCACAAAATGTTGACTGTTTATTTCTCTCCATAGATGCTGTCTAACCTGCTGAGCATCTCTAGTGTTTTGTGTGTTGCTCCAGATTTCCAGGAGCTGCAGAATCTCTGTGTCTTCACCATCTCCAATTTCACCCCATTCTCTCTTGGAATAAGTTGCCTATCTGTTTGGATACGCAAAATATTCCACGGCACCATTCAAAGACTAGGAAGCTCTTCCAATGATGTGGGTCAATACTGCCATGAATCAACACCATCATAGTGTCTAGAATTTCTGGTCACTTACTTATTAGCTGCTTGTAGGAGGTTGCTTTGAAAACAACAATATTACTCTCAATAAAAACACAAAATGCTGGCAGAACACAGCAGGCCAGACAGCATCTATGGGAGGAGGTAGTGACGACGTTTCGGGTCGAAACCCTTCATCAGGAGTGAAGTAACATGGGATGGTCAAGGGGGGATAAGAAGTGGGGGGAGGGATGAAGTAAAGAGCTGGGAAGTGATAGGCTGAAGGGAAATGGGCTAGGGAGAAGAATTATGGGAAATAAAAAAGAAAGAAAGGTAGGGCTGGGGGGAGATTATAGTGAGGGGGGAAAAGAGAGAGAACGAGAATCAGACTAAAATAATAGATAGGGATGGGGGGGCAGGGGTATCAACGGAGGTCTGTGAGGTGATTACTCTCAAGTTCGCCTCTAAAATACCGATTGCAATTTAAATGTAATCTGTTACTCAAGTTCTAATATAGTTAGAAAATGAGACATGCTCAATACAGATATACAGAATGTTAATTATATAAGTCTATTAACACATCCGAAGGCATTTCACAGGAGGGTAATATATCAAAAATTGAGACTAGGCCAAAGGAAGAAATATTGATGGGTGGGGGACAAGTTTTGAGCAGCATTAAGGAGAGGTAGCAGGATTTTGGGGAAGAAAGTCCAGAGCTTAAGTCCATAAACACTTTACGGAAAAAGTCACATGAAATGGAAATACACATTGATAAAAGGCTACAACTGGAGCTCAGTGATTTCATGGAGGTGATTCATGCAGAGAGGAGGAAGTTCTAATAAAACAAGTGTAGATGGCTAAGGAAATCAGGAGATGATAATGATCAAGATCAGAATCTCAAATACAAAGTATTGATAAATAATCAAAGACTAAAGGCATGGCATTGGGTGAAAAGGATTGTAAGCTGGCTAAGATACAAGAACCCCTCAAGCTTCTAATAGTCCGTTCAGAATAACAGCTCCACTTGACTTTCTCTCCTTCATTATGCCATTCTGCAAATGATGCTACAGCAGCTTTTATAACCACCCAAGAGTGCAATTGAACTTCCTTTAACATCTCGCCTTGAAGATGGCATCTCAGTAACTACAGCATTCCCTCATTACTGCAATTAAGTATCAAGCTAGATTGTAGAACCATATCCATTTTTTTTTCAAGTCAGGATATCTCCTTGTACAATAAAACAGTCATGGTTGCAGTTCCTTGCTCTTTCTCCAAAGCTCTGCCAAATTTATCTTCAATGTTTATCAATTTCCCTTTGAAAATGGCAACCTAATATTCTGAATCATAACTATTTGCTGCATAAATTGGATAGATTTCCAATTAATTTAAAGATGACCTCTGGCCTTCGACTTCTCTGCATATAAGAATATTCTCGATTTACGCTATCTAACTCAGCTTCATTTGTCCACATTTATTCAGCCCTACAGCCAATATATGCACTGCCGGATTCGCCTTCCACTCAAGTGCCTGTTGTGAAAGTTATGTTACTTATGGCTCACCTGTCTGACATCACATTTTAGAGATTGAAAACCATTTCTCCTTTCCATCTCTGAGCATGCAACAATGATCAGATTCAGAGGAGAGTGAAGGCGCGTGTCAGTGAAGATAGACTCAAGCAAACCAAGATGGCAAATAGATTGAAGGTTTCATTTGTGATTTGGAGGTTAACTACAACCTTTTGTACACTATCGCTCCATTCAGATCAGTGAAGGTCTACAGGTGATTAGCTCAATGTGGGGTTGTGCAAGCATCCTCAGTAACTTCAGAATTAGAGGGAGATAAATAAAAATAGCTATCTTTCCCGTTCCTCTTTGTTCTAGAATGTAGAATTTCTAGTATCAATTCTTGCTATAGTGCCCAGCATAGTCAAATAATTATCATACACATTTAAATCCGAAGAATGGATCCTTAAATGAAGGTGGGGTTGCTCAATCTATTGAACTGTATACCAGATTAGACAACTGTTAGTTGGGAAAAATATGGGATATTGTTGTCAAGGGTGCAATGCGACTGAAGTATTTAAGTTTATGTGACAGGGTAGACTGGGATGTTTTAACAACGGTTTAGCTTTTATCTGTGACCCTTGTTATAAAGAGTAAACACAAGTGATTCAGATTAATACTGTAAGCCTGAGAATCTTCACAGAGATTGAGGCGCTACGGATTCACTTCTCAGTTTAGTCACTGGTGGACTCCATATTCAATATGGAGTTGGATGGATGGATGAAATGTTACATTTTGAGAAAAGAGAAAATAATTTGAATGAAGGTTGCATACCTGCTGAGTCAAATGGCCTTTTTCAATATTTTGACTTCTAAGTGTTTGTTTTCTAATTGAAAAAAAATTCTTGTGCTGAAGTCAGGATTAACTTTGGTGATACGTTATCATCTACAGGCTGGAATCTTTTATGAAAATGGTCAATAGTCATTTTTGTAAAGCATCAATGGATGGGGTTGCAAAAATAAAGCATCTCAGAGGTGCTCAGAAATTAAGCCATGGAAAAATAAAATGGGTTGCATTTTTCACCTAATGCACCATTAAGTGGTACTGAACACTTTACATGTCAGCTGATTTTGAAGGCTCTGGCAGCCAAAGGCATTATCTGTGATCACTGCCATTTTGTGCATTACAGTGTCAGCTATGACTCAGTCAAAAGCAAAAACATAATCTGGAGTAGCACTGAAGGATGATGATACACTGAGATTAGACTTTTAGTTGTACGGTATGTGTATATTTACATGTACACATTATTAGCACCAGACTGGAAATGTAGTGTATTTTGTCCTGTATATGTCGGACTGTCAATCAGCATCACCTGAGAAAGACAAGATGCGTATTATCACAATATTGTTTATGAGACTTTACTGTGTCAAAATGGCTGCTGCCTTTGCTAAATAAGAACAGCAGCTAGACCGTATTTCAAAATATCAGTCTGTTGGAGGCAAAAGGATGGTTGACATTTTGGATCAAGTAATCATCCCTTAGCATCCATAGAAGTTACCTGACCTACTAAGTTTCTCTGATGGTTTTATTTTGTTTCTAGTTTGTTCCACATTCCAGCATCTGCTGTTTCTGGTGTCTCCATTGGAAGCATCTCATCTTTGGGATATAAAGGTGGTGTAAATTTTCAAGGTTTTCATTGGTTTAAAAGAATCAGATATTTAAAAAGGATTTTGGATGCAAATACTGCCCAAGCAGTGAAGCTCATGTCCCTGCTACCCAAGGTGGTATAGCTGCACTCCATGGCTGATCTCAAGCATTGCAGAGCATCGTTGAGCAGGCACTTTGAGGAGCACCTTTGATAAGCCAGCACCAGTGCATTATCAGCCAGTTCAAGTCAATGTTAAAGACCTTGTGGCTTCATTCGGGATATAGAGACACAGTGAATATCAGAGGCTATACCACATGATGAGTGGTTCAGTAGTCCAGAACTATTAAACCAGAGAAATTCTACAACTGTAGTTCTAAAAGATGAATTCAGATTTAAAACTCAGGAAGTGAAAAAAGCTGGCAATATGAAAAGACAGTTGTCAGATAAAAAGAACTCATCTTATTTAGTGCCATCTTCTGTGGAAGGATACTGACTGATTGTATCTAGTCTAATTGGCCTCTGAAGTGCCAAACTATATTGTATTCCAGGGAAAGGTTGCCTTCTGAGAGCACCTGTGTACAGGGACACCCATATCCCAGGAAAAAGCATTTGCAAATAGTAGCATCTATGTAGCGCCACGGATTATCTCGTCAACTGTCTGTCACGTATTGCTGGTTGTTACGGAGAACAAATGCTGTACTTCCTTATAGACCAACTGTTAACAACTATTCAGTAGGTGAAAAGCTTCAGGACAAGAGTGAAAAGGTCTCGGACATATGGAAATACAAATACAGAATTATTTGTGCCATTTACCATCAAAAGATCACATCACTATGAACAGAACAGTTTAAAAGCAGGTAGCAAAAGTAGCTTCAGCTTAAAGACTGTTGTGTATACACTCCAAAAATAAAAATGGCCAGCTTTAAAAAAAGTCTATTCATGATCCATTCTTGAGCAGTAAAAATAACTGGCTTATCTCCACACAATTGAAGTTTTAATACTTCCTAAAAAGTACAAGAATAAAAACAAGTGAATTTACAACTTCATTACCTCGGATGCTGGCAGAAGAGGCTGAGAAATGGATAAGTCCATTATCTGCACACTTGCAGCAGCTCTCCTGAAGAATGTGTGTACAGGGTGGCAATTGGTAACAGTGATGAATGATGGCTGTTTGCACTGTGGGCTCTCAACAGGCTCCCTGCGACACAGGACTCCATGATATACTGAACTCCAAGCAGATCAGACAAGCCAGGAAGTGGCAAGTTACACAGACAAGTCAGAAACATGCTTCCTCTCTCTCTCTCTCTGTGCTAATCTCTATCTTGTTGAATCAACAAGCATATGAAGGATGTGGCAAGTCATTTTGTGCCCTTGCTTCAAACAAAACAAAAAAAAAGTAATAAATATATTTTTCCCTTTCTGAAACCATTCTAACATGCCAGAATGGCCTGAATTTGCAGAGTATCCTTACAGACAGTATTATAGTTGAACCCAGTGCAATCTTGCACAGGGACACAAGGCAAAATATAAAATCTCTATTAGCACTTTGGTTCAAATCACAATTCTCTTTGATGAGCAACCTTGCTTGTGGCTACTTCACTACAACAAGACAACAACAAAATGCAGCACTTACACTTCTCTGATCTGGCTCTTAATAGCTCCTGAGTAATTTCAGAGCTATCATCTCCATCACCAGGGGGAGAGCAGCAATACAATGGCAATGTTTCTTAAAAGTCTCACACCATCTTGTCTTGTATGCATCCAATCAATAGTAAAAGCATTCCAGTATTCCAGTTCTCCAAGTGGCATCTATGTGAGAGCCTCCTTTTCATAGAACATACAAACATAGTGCACAATACAGGCCCTTTGGCCCACAAAGCTGTGACGAACATGTCCCTACCTTAGAACTACCTGGGCTTTACCCATAGCCCTCTATTTTTCTAAGCTCCATGTAGCTATCCAGGAGTCTCTTAAAAGACCCTATCATTTCCGCCTCCACCACTGCCGCCGGCAGCCCATTCCACACACATTGAATGGAGAAAGTCCACCAACTTCTCCCCAAGGTAAATGAGTGACTCTCAATGAATGACAAACTTATCAGTAACACTCACATTAAAATATTTCTTCAAAGCAAATACTTAGCATGCACCTGAGAATTAAACCCATAATATAATCCCCCCCCCAACAAAATTCAGAGAGGGAATAATTTGCAAGTTTGAAGAACAAACCTTTTAAACAAAAAATATTTTATAGAGTCATACAGCAGTACAGCTCAGATACAGGCCCTTTAGCCCAACGAGCCTCAACCACTTCCTCTGGAAGCTCACTTCATATACACATCACCCTCTTTTGCCCCTTAGGTCTTTTATAAAATCTTTCCTCTTTACCCTAAACCTATGCTCCCTAGTTTTAGAATCCTCTACTCTGAGGAAAAGACTTTTACCATCCATCTTAACTATGCCTTTCATAATTTTAAACATTTCATTCCTCATTCAAGGTTGGCCCTCATTCTCCTGTGTTCCAAGGAATGAAGATCTCGCCTGTCAAATTTCTCCCTGTAATTTGGGGCCTCTAATCCTGCCACATCCGCATTAATCTTTGCTGCTTTCTTTCCCGTTTTACTGTGTCTTTCACATAATGGGACAAACAAAACTATATTTAATTCAGCCTCAATAATAACTTCTATAACAAGAGCATAATATTCTAAATCCTTAGTCAGTGCCATGAATGAGGAAGACTAGCATGCTTTTTCATTGCCCCTTCTATTGGTGATGCTACTTTCAAAGAACTATTGACTTGTACTCCTATTCCCTCTATCCCATTACACTCCTAGAGGCCCTACCAGTCACTGTATGTTCTATCCTAGTTTGATCTCCCAAAATGCAATACCTCATATTTATCTGGATTGCAAGTCATTTACCAGTCCTCAGTCCACTTCCCCAGCTGATCAAGAGTCCCTGTAATGCAAGACAACCTTTTTCACTATCAACAACACTTCCTAATTTAGTGCCATCCATAAACTTACTGATCAAGCCTTCAGCATTTGTATCCTGATCTTTTCTATCAATAGGGAACAGCAAGGGTCCTAACATTGACCCCTGCACCACAACACTAGTCACTGGCCTTCACTCCAAGAAACACTTCAACCACCACCCTCTGCTTCCCAACTTGAGCCAATTTTGAATCCAAGTAGCCAATTCCCTGGATCCCAGACTTAACTTTTCTGACTAGCTGACCATACTGGTCAAAGGCCTTGCTGAAGTCCAAATTGACAGCACCAACTATCTTATCCTTATCCAGCTGTTGGGTTTTACTTCTTGAAAGAACTTTAAAAGTTCATCAAGCACAACTTCCCATGCACAAAGTCAGGCTGACTGTTCCTGAACCAATTCTATCTATCTAAATGCTGGTAGATCCCATCTTACAGAATTCCCTCCAGGAACTTCCCCACTATTGATGTCAGGCTGACTGACTTGTGTTTCCCTGGCTTGCCCCTGCTACCCTTCTTAAATAATAGAACAACATCAGTCACCTTCCAGTCTTTAGGAACTTCACTGGATAGCTAATGATGAAGCAAATATCTCCACAAGATCATCCAGAATTTCCCTTTAGCTTTCCACAAAATACAAGGCTGTATTTGGTCAAGGGACACACACACACACACACACACACACACACACACACACACACACACACACACACACACACACACACACACACACACACACACACACACACACACACACACACACACACACACACACACACACACACACACACACACACACACTTTTACTCTTAATACACACCCACCCTTTTACTCTCAATAAGGTTCTGGAAGCTTTTGAATATTTTCCTAAACTTTACTGTCAGACTCATCTCATACCCTCTCTCTGACCTCCTGATTTCCCTCTTAAGTATCCTTAATCAGCTTATAATTGTCAAGGGATTCATCTGATCCTAATGTCCTAAAACCCAATGAATGTTTCTTCTTTTCCTTGACCAGAGCTTCAATATCTTGTGTTAGCCACTATTCCTAAACTTGCCAACTTTACCCTTCACTCTAACAAGAATACATTGTTTCTGGACTCTTGATATGAAACGCTTCAAGCTCCCCACTTGTCATTCATTCCTTTCCTTTCAAACAGACCCACCTAATCAACTTCTGCTAGATCCCATTGAATTCCCCAAAATCAACTCTACCCCAGTTCACGACCTTTTACTGTGGACCTGTCCTATACTTTTCCAGCAATATCTTAAAACCAATAGAATGATGGACACTGGAGTCAAAGTGCTTCCTGACAGCCACTTCAGTTACTTATCCGACTTTGTTCCCCAACAGGAGGTTCAGTATTGCACCTTCTTGAGTAGACCCTCAATATATTGACTCGGGGAAACTTCCCTGGACAATTTTCACAAATACCACCCATCCAGGCTCTTAACACTCTGCTTGGCCCAGTCAATACTGGGGAAATTAAAATTTCCCATTAATACAACCCTATTATTCTTGCAACTATGTGCACACCTCAAGTTTCCACTGACTATTGGGTAGGTCAATAATACAGGCTCACTAGAGGGACCCTCCACTTTGTGTTTCTAATTCAGAGCCTCATTGAATACTCCCCTAAGAATGTCATCTCAAAACATTCCTCCCTGATCAAAAAAGGTACACTCTCGTCACTGACCTACACCTGTCATGTCTACGGCATCTGTATCCTGGAATGTTGAGCATTCCTGCTTTTCTCTCAGGCAGGTTTCTATTATGGGTATAATATCCCAGTCCTCAGATCCAACCCACGCTCCTACTTCATCCTCCTTACCTACTAAACCGCGAGTGTTGAAATAAATGCAGAGTTCCTTTCTCTGCCTTTACTGTATCCCTGGCTGTCCTGATTACTCACTGGCTACTGCTTTATCCAATGACTTGCTCTTGCTCCAGGTCTCATACCCCTTCCAATTTACTTTAAATCCTCCTGTGTAGCACAGTCAAATTTTCCTACAAGGATATTAGTCCCTCTCTGGTTCAAGTGTAACTTGAGTCTCTTCTAATGGTTGCTTCTGTTCCAGAAGAGATTGCAATGGTCCAAGAACTTGATTCCCTGCCTCCTGCACCAACTCCTCAGTCACAAATTCATCTGGACAATGCTTTAATTTCTGACCTTGTGAGCATATAGCACTGGGAGTCATCTGGAAATTATTACCCTCAAGATCCTGCTTCTTAACTTCTTACCCAAGTCTTTATTTTCTGTTCTGTAGTCTCACCTAATGGAAACATCTACATAAAGTGGTAGATACAGCCCAGTCCATCAAAAGCAAAGCTCTCCCTGCCACTGAGCAATTTTATGAGCAGCACTGCTCCAAGAAAGAAGTATCCATCATCAAGGACCCCTACGATCCTCTTCTCACTACTACCATTGGGCAGGAGATACAGCAGCCTTAGGTTCCACACCACCAAATTCATGAACAATTATCACCTTACAACCATAGGCCTCCTGAACTGGCAAGGACAACTTCACTCATCTCAACTCGCAACTGATTCCATAACCTACAGACTCACTTTCAAGGATCTACAACTCATATTCTCAGTATTGTTTATCTTTTCCTTTGCACAATTTTTCTTCTTTTGCATATTGATTTCAGTTTTTGCGTATGTTTAGTTTTTCATACACTCTATTCCACTCCTTTATTTTCCTGTAAATGTCTGCAAGAAAATGAATCTTAAGGTAGTATGTGGTGACATGTGTAATTTGACAATAAATTGACTTCGACTAAAACTCCCTCTACTCATCCCGCAGCACCCTATCATTTGTTCTACTTATGTCACTTGTACTAACATGACCTCTGAGTGTTTACCATCCCCCTTGACTACTTTCTATAGCTACTCAGAAACTTCCTTCACTCTGGAACCCAGGAGGCATACACCATCTTACCACCTTATCTGCAGCCACAGAAACTCCTATCTGCACCTTTCACTGGTGCAGGGACCTGGCTACTGCTGCTAGCCTCTAAAACAACATTCCCCTCAATATTATCCAAGGGGTTACATATAGTGAGAGGAATTGCCACAGGGTAACCCTGCAATAACCATCTTCTCCCCTTACTTTTCCTGGTGGTCACCCAACTATCTGAAGCCTATACCTTGGATGTGACCATATGAAATCTTGGAGAGTGCATTTTTGTCTGATCATAGTTACCATCCTTTACATCAATTTAATGAAATAGAGTTCCCTTTACTTCTTTTTATATGTAGCAGTTATAACTGAATGGGCTGTTGACTGCATATTTTCATCCATAAATGACAAATCAAAATGTGAAATCCATTTCTAATGTATCAAACATTAACAATATCAATAAACACAGTTATAAGAATGAAAGAAGCAGGACCAAGAAAAGGTTGTCCAATCCTTTGAGCCTGCTCCACCATTCACAAAGGCATTGGCTAATCTTCTACCTCAATCCTTGTTTCCTGCACTATCCCATATCCCTTTATTCCTGAACATACAGAAATATATCCAAATCAGTTTTAAATAAACTCAATGTCCACATCTCCACAGTCCCCTGGGTGTGAAGACTTTGAAAGTTCATCACCTCCTGAGTGAAGAAACTTTTATCACATTAGCACTTAATTACTTATCTCTTATTCTGAGACTCTGAGGCTAAGTCCCCACTAGACCGGATAATTTTGAAGACGCCAGTTTCACGTAAAAACGATAGGCGTCCACACTAAGCGTTTTTGAAAATACTTCTGTCCACATTAAAATGGATATTTTGGCGAATCTCCTCCTACTGGGCATGCGCAGGACACATCTACCAAAAACAAGTGACATGTTTGGTGTCGAATCTCGCTGTGAAAGAGATGGTGTGCGTTTGTTCAGTTACAGACTAGAAAAACTTAAACGATGGACAGCTGTTAGCTCTCGCACAGGAGGACTTAAAACTGAAAAAAACAAATACTGCAGCGTATGGAGGCAACCGACAGGGAGTTCACAGACAGTATGACCCAGCTGACGACGAACATTGAAAAACTGACTAACTCTGTTGCATTAATAAATCCCCTTGTTAAATGTATAGAACATGTCTGCTTCAGTATTATCTTGTATTTCCATACAATGTTACATTAGGCTGTAACACATCTATTGTCAGAGAAGTACTTGCATAAATAGGTAAACCACCTTCATACGAGCAAGGACAGAAAACAGGGCAAAGTGAGTATACTTATTTATACAGTAAGTTATGGGTCAAAGTATTTGGTCAGTACATTACTAACTCTTCTGGCTTCAGTCTCGTTGCCGTCTGTTCTGAAATTGTTAGGTTGCGTTCAAGAAAACAATGAAATGGCGCGCTGCCGTCACCATCTGTTCCGGCACGTCATGACAGCACTTTTAGATTTCTCCAGTTACCCCGTCCACACTGCTCCAGCCAATCCAGCATTTTCAAAATTACGCACTCTGGAGAGCGTTTTAGAAAATCTGTTTTCGGGGGAGGAAAATGCCATTTTAGTGTGGACAGAGGGTCAAAACGAAGAGAAAAAGCCTCGGTTACAGATTTATCCGGTCTAGTGTGGATGTAGTGTGACTTCTCAGCCAAGGGAAACACCTCCATTCATCATAAAACTGCTCAGCTCTGGAAAATTAGCTGGCATCACTCATTAATGTCAAATTTTCCCTCATTTTTTGTAATTTCAGATATCTACAACTATCATCAGAACTTGCATTTATGTCCCACTGTCTACACAATAAATTACTCAAGACGTATCACAAAAGTGTAACTGAACAAAGTTGCATACCAAGTAGCAGCATACGAGGACAGAAAAGGCCAGAAATGTGGGTGAAGTGTTACGTTTTAAAGACCATCTTAAGAAAGAGACAAAGATAAATGCGTAGAGAGGGAAAGTTCAGAGTTTAGGGCTTGGGACCTGAAAGTATAGCAACAGCTGGTAGGAAGATTAAAGTCTGGGATATGCAGGACAGCAAGATTTCAGTAAGAGCTTCAGCTGGTTACCATAATTGGGAGAAGCAAATATACTTAGTTAGTCAGTTAACCATTTATTTAAAGATACAGCTCAAAACATGCCCTTCCTGCCGTCTGAGTGTTGCCGCCCAGCAACCCACCGCTTTCACCCTAGCCTAATCACATGGAGACTGCTCACACTTAGGCAATGAATATCTCACTTCCTCTTTATCAGGATTTATATCCCACATACTGAATGTTGGCAAAAAAAGTCTTTTGATTGACATTGAAGAAGTCTACACATACACTTTTAAGAACTGAATGTACCTTAAACTATGATCTGAATTCATTGGATTACCAGAAACAACCATTTTACTTGGGAATAGCTGCTGGTATTCACAAGTGTTCTGTGGTATCTGGGTGACAGAACTTGGAGCAAAAGCCATCCTGCAAGTTAGCACCCATTCCATCTGCTGTCAATCAGCAAAGTTTACATAGGTATGATGAGCATTTAATCACCAATAATTTGCTGAATGATCTGTTTCGGGCTTCATCATAACACTTCGCCTGGCACCTCATCACGGTCTTGGTTCAAAGAGTGAGCTGGCTACTTTTGACATCATGGGCAACATTAACTCACCACTCTATACAAGAAGTGTGGCATCACAAAGCTCTGGTAGAGCTTAAGTGAATTGGTATCAAGAGAAAAACACTTCAATGCTGGAGTTAAACCTCACTCAATGGAAGATCTTGATGGCATTCAAATAACATCACAAGAATTCCTTAGGGCAGTGTTTGAGGCTGCTTCATTAAGATGTTCCTACCAAATAAATATCAGAAAGGGGTATTCATATTTACTTAATGTTTGACGTCATTCTCAACTCCTCAGGAAATCAAGAAAACATTAAGGAATGAGCTGATAAATGAGAAGTAATATTTATGCCATATGTGCCAGGCAATAACCATGTCAAGGAGTGTTTAATCAGCCAGACTTAATACTTAAAAGCACTACTTTACTAGGCCACCCACCACTAACAGTCTTAGAGACTCAAATGGGCCAACTACAAATACTGTGATAACAAGAACAAGTTATAGATTGGGTAAACTGTTACAATGACTTACCACATGAGAGCCCATGTATATCACATGGCACATCAAGAATGTAACAGATATACTATCCACTAGCCTGCTGTATAGAATTAGACCCTTTGGACTATAAAGGTCTACACTGACCATCAGGTACCTATTTGCATTAAACATAGACTAGGCCATTAAATTGTCCCAACATTCCAACTACCACTTACATTAAACTGGGACAATTTGGTTTTTAATGAACATACTAAACCTCATCTTTGGGATGTGGAAGGAAACCAGAACTTATTAAGGTAACCCACACAGACGCAATGAGAACATGCAAACTTAACAGAGGCCGGGATTGACCCTGGGCTGTTGAAGCTGTGAGACAATAATTCTACAACCTTCACTACACTGTTACCCTGAATTCTCAAGATGTTTTATCCCCCTTCCACCATCATCAATATTCACTTCTTCCACTACTGCTTGTGTTCACAATTTCTACCAGTTATAAAATCCACTGCAGTGATTCATTCAGGTTACTGTGTTGTCACCTCCAATTCCAGCAACTCCACCAAAGATAAGCACTTCAGACAAACTGCTAGAAGAATTCAGTGGATCAAAAAGCATCTGAAGGGGAAAAGGGACAATTGACAGTTTGGGTCGAGATCCTGCATGAGGACTGACAGAAGACAATATGCACATACAAGTGAGAAATGAGACAGAGGCTGGAAAGAGATAGATGGAACTAGAGGTGGGGAGCGGGGGAGGGAGAATGATATGTAGTTGGAGCCAGGTGAGGGGCAAGGACAGGAACAAAGAAGTTTTGAGACAGAGATTCACAGGTGGTAGGTGACAACAGCAAAGAGGAAAATAAGAAATAAAATCTTCCAGATATGCAGAACCGATGGAGGAGGCTTGATAAAGAGGCTGTTATGTGACAGAATGACCAGATGAAGAATGGATGGGTAGATGAAACCAGGTGAAGCACCAAGGTAAAGGGATGGCTTTCTTTCAGAAGGTAAGGGGAGTCTATGGATTTGTAGTTGATATCAGTGGTAGCTTGCCTTTTGAGATGGCAGAAGTAGTCAAGATAAATTTCAGGCCAGAGAGGAAGTGGTACATAAAATGGTAAAGGTGACAAGTTCTGCACAAGTGTAGGTAGAAACACCGATGCAGTCATTACTGTAGCAGAGAAAGATTTGGGGCTATTTGTCAGAGCAGATTTGGAATGAGGGCCATTCTTTATAAGCCATCAAAAGGACAGATGTAACTGGGGTCATACCAATGCCTATTGGCTACACATTTGATTTGTGGAAAGGGGGAGGAATCGAAGGAGATTTTAATGAGGTGGATGAGAGATTTAGTAGAGGGAACTGGAAGATGTTAAGATGTTGGAAGACATGAGAGATGTCCTTGAAGAGAGTGGAAGAGACTGAACAAGGAAAGACAGGGTAGATTCAAGTGATAACTTTGATGGGGCAAGGACAGGCAGAAACAACAGGTCCACCAGACAGTCCTCCTGTGGGTCTTAGATAAAAACTGGCAGTGCATGTTTAGGGCAGTATCAGATCAGACGCTGTGGAAGGGGGATCTCCTGCTGTGATTAACTCTGATTTATACAATGCCCTTGTAGTCATGGGAGTTATAGTCTAGGGGGAAGGCAAGAAGAAGCATTCATGATCCACCACTACAAGATACTGGAAAGTCCTGCAAGAGTATTTTAACCAGAAGGACTGCAGCTGTGCCAGGTAGTGGCTCAATAGATAATTGAATTCCTAACACCTAATGTGGTCTAGAATCTCAGGTGTTGAATTTAACACCTGAAATTGAAATTGAAAAAGTATGATATCAACTTGGTATGATTTCAATGTAACCGATAGAAATAAACACAACAAATTCTGCAACACTGCAACCTTTGAAATTGGTTACAATGGAGCATCATTGATTAATTAGGTGACACAAGATTGGGATAAATTTGCTTCTCAAGTTGAATGAAGTATCCATTTTATCAAAGACACTAATTATTGTCTGCCTCGCCACCAGCAACCATCTTTACCCTCTTATCTACCAGGTCCCTTCCATTCAAATTAAAAACTTTCATGTCTACCTTTTCCCAGCTCTGATGAAGGGCCACCAACACCTAATTTTCTTTTGTATGCTGCCTGACCTGATAAGTATTTGCAAAACGTTTCCATTTTATTTCCCATTTCCAGCATCCACTGAAACCTGCCAATGCTTTATTAAGAACCTTCCTTCTTGTCATATCATATGTAGAAACACCCACTGATGATTGTGTTCTTCATTTCCAGTTGCAGCTCAGAAGCTGCATTATTTTACACTCAGGCAGTAATTCAGGTATGGGCAGACACCCGGCACAAAACGCAGACAACAATCACCTTCAATAGCATTCTGCCATCTTGCCCTTCACATTCAAAAGGATTACAAGTTTCTCCAGTTTTAATTTATTCGGCTGAAATGATGGTCTATAACTGGAGACTCAATCAGACTAGCAATATGGAAATTCTGAATGCTAGGACAGGTAAGAAGCTGGGTATCCTGACAGGGACACTTTCCCTCCAATTTGCCAAACTCTTTTCACCATGTGCATATGCCAAGAGTGTGATGTGTAGCACTATTTTGCACTTTCTTCTGGAATATTACATAACTCACAGGCTTGGAACACCAAAGAAATGTCTGGATTTGTGAACTTTAAAGCATGATATCTTCAAGGTTACAATAAAATGACACAGTTTAAGATAGTGACCCCACAGACATTAAACTATAAGAAACAAGCCAAGATATACATCCCTCATTCCATCTGTTGACAAAAAGGCCAAGGGGTACAGGCCCAAAGGAAGACCTTCTTTTGCAGGTTCAATGCTGTGAAAGAATCTAGTATCTTTCACCCTCTGTATCCGGATCTAAGTCTAGGAACTCTGTATCCGATAGTACTGTGGGAACACCTTCACCAAAAGGATAGCAGTGATTCAAGAAAGCAGTTTGTCATCACATTCAAGTGCAATTTGAAATAAGTAATAAATGTTGGGTGTTCCTGGTGGCACCTGTAAATAAGAAGTTTGTGTACAAAGAAAATTCACATTTAGTGAAAATGTAATGGATCTGCTCTTCTTACTCTTGAACCCAATATGTTCAAGTGTAAGGAGAACAGATTCTCACATCTTCACACAAATATTTTAGTAAAAGCTTAAGTACCAATGTCAGCATGGACTGGTTGGGCTGAATGGCCTGAACACATGCTGGACAGCTCCATGACCTTATGACCCTGCACCTCCCTAAGGCCTTGGGATCCTTCAAAAATTGTGACATCCTGAGCTGAAAGCAAATCTACAGCTGAGGCAATTAGTGACTTACATTTTAAAATATTACTTTACACCTTGTGTTGAGAATTGTATGGTACTATTAATAAAGCTCAGAAATGTTGACTTCTATTTTAAAAAAGAAAGCTTTTCAAATGGTCCTGCCATATTGAAAACATTCCACATGAAAGCCATGAAGCCTCTCAGTTCCTATCTCCCTTTAAAATGGCACCGTGTAGATTGCAAATTGATGCCACTATTTCTTCTTAACAAATTGCATCACTTTGTACATTTCACCTTCTATCCAAACATACATTTTACCAGTGCCACGGCCTCCAAAATCTGTTACCATTGTCCTCATTGTTTATAACAGTTCTGAGTTAAGTGTCATCTACAAACTTTGAGATTACTCTCTGTTTACCAACGTCAAGGTCATTTACACACACTAACAAGAACTGTTCTAAGTACTTGCATACTTCCTTCTTCTGAGAAAGTTTCATTTACTACAATCTTCTGCTTTCTGTAATGACCTCATTTTTTTCATCCACATTACCACTCTCCCTTTAATGACGAGTCTTTAAACTTTGTCAATTGCTATCTTCTGTGGCTATTCTGGAAATCTAAAACACAAAATGTAAAAAATAAACTTGGGTCAGGCAGCAATCACAGAAAGAGAAACAGTTAACATTTCAGGGCTGATGCACCATCAATAACTCTCGGAGACGGGAGGCGAATGATAGGCTTTTATTAGCTGCAAGAGACCACCACACAACATCCTGGAGACTGAGGGAGGAGCAGTGCCTCCAATTGCCTTTATACAGGGGTCTGTGGGAGGAGCCACAGGAGCAGTCAGCAGAGGGGCGTGTCCAGACAGGTATATGTAGTTCACCGCAAGGTCTGAAACTCTTCACCAGAAATAATTCAAAGAAACAAGTTACTCTAGGTAACAGAAGAGAAGGATGGGGCAAAGTATGAAACCAGGGGCTTTTCTCAAATGGAATGAATATTGGGCCAGTTAAGCTAAGGTTAAGCTTCATTTGTGTAAATGTATTGCTAACATTATACCGTACAGTTTCAGTATTGTGGTGCTGCCTGAGCAGTGCACAGTCTAAATGTACAAAAAAAGGAGACAAATCAAAAAAAGATTGCAGGCTAAATGGACAGTTCTCATGAAAACAGAAAACTCAAGCTAGCTAAAGTTTGAAAATTTAATATTGAGCCCTGCGGGCTGCAATGTGCCCCGATGGAAGGTAAGGTGTTATTCCTTAAACTTGCCTAGGACCTTGTTGTCACAGTATCAAAAATCACAGCTAAAATGTTGGAGCGGAATGGTGAATCAAAGCTCAGGATTGTCCTAAGAATGGAGGACAGGCACTCCACAAAGTAATCACTGATTTGCATTCAATTTCTCAAATTCAAAGGAGAGCACATTATGAACACTAAATACAATACACTTGCAAGAACTGCAAGTAAATTGCTGCCTCTTCTAGGCAAACATTTTGGGTGCCTGAATGGAGGGGAGGGGAAATAGGAGAAAGGACAGGCGTTGCACCTGCCAAAGGATGAGTGGATGAGATGTAAGTGCAGGGAGTTATCAAAGAACCAATTTATTCTAAATGCTCAAAGGGAAGGAGAAGAAAATACATATCTGGTGGTGGAATCTAATTGGAGCTAGTGGAAATTGCAAAGGCTGATCAGTTGAGTACAAAGACTTTGACAGACTTCTATAAGCTACTGTATATTGATCGGTTGAATCATGACCTGGTATGGAAACACCAATGCCCTTGCATGGGAAACTCTACAAAAAGTAGTGGATATGGCCAGTGCAACATGGGTAAATCCCTCCCTACCACTGAGTCTATCCACATGGAGCACTGATGAAAGAAAGCAGCATCCATCATCAAGGATTCCCACCATCCAGGCCATGCTCTCTTCCCACTGCTGCCATCAAGAAGGTGGTATAGGAGCCTCAGGACTCACACTGCTAGGTACAGGAATGGTCATTACCCCTCATCCATCAGGCTCTTGAACTTTACTTGTCCCATCACTGAACAGTTCCCACAACCTATGGAACCACTTTGAAAGACACCATCTCATATTCTTGATATTTATTGTTTATTTTTTATTATTATTTCCCCCCTCTTTGTTTTTGTTTTTGCAGAGTTTGTTCCCTTTTGCACATTGGTTATTTGTCCATCCTGTTGGGTGGGGTCTTTCATTTGTTCTCTTTACTGTGAATGCCCAAAAGAAAATGAATCTCCAGGTTGTAAATGATGACGTATATGTATTTTGATAAGAAATTTACTTTGGTGTGGTGGAAGGACCAGAGAATCTCTGTTCTTGCTCTGTCCAGGAGATGAAGAGATGAGAGAAATAAATGTGTTCAATGGTTCTATACACTGTGGTAGAGAGGAAGTCATAGTTAAATGAGAAGGAAGACATTCCCATGTGGAATATTTCTTCAGAGCAAATGTAACTGAGATGGAGAAACTGCAAAAATTAAATGAGTTATTTCATTCAATTTGCTTTCTTACAGAAGGCATGTTGGGTGGAAGCACAATCAAGAAGTTGTGGGCTTATGGTGGGTGTTGCTCTCACCCACAAAAAGGCTCCAGAAAGGAAGAGTCAGAAATGGACAACGTAAAAGTGAGACTTAGACCGAGTGGAGAAAGCTATATCAAAACAGTCATTGATACACCGGAGAAAAAGAGTTGATGATGTGGGCCCCAGTTGGACTGAAAGAAAAGCTGTTCCACATAACCCACAGAAATTCAGGAATAGATGGGGACCTTACAAGTGCCCATAGCCATATATTTGAACTGGAAAAAGAGTGGTGAAGGAGAAGTTGCTTATGTGAGGATGAGTTCAGCCAGGTGAATGCATGTGGTTAATGAAAGGAATGGCTTGATCCTTTATTAATGACACTTCACCAACTGTTTCACCCATATTAATCCTTTCAGTTATTTCAACAAAGACCCAGATCAGTTTGTCAGACTGTTCTTGTTGGTTACTATCTAAGTTTATCTCTACATCTGACAAAGGATCTTTAATCTGCAATGTTAATTCTGTTTCTCTTTCCATGGTTGCTGCCTGATCTGCTCGTTTTTCAAGCATTTTCAGTATTTTTTTAAGGTTTCCAGTGTCTGGAGCTTTTCTTTTGACTATCCAAAAGGATTGACAAATTGATTCCAGGGACGAAGGACTTTGGATATGTGGACAGACTGGAGAATCTGGGCTTGTTCTCCTTGGGACAGAGGGGAGTGTGAGGAACTAAATGGTCTCCTTCCATTGTAACCATCCTGTGATATCATCTATAAAAGTTTCAAAGGTGACTTCTGAGACCAAAATGGAACCCATAGACTTTTCTACAAAGAGCAGGGAATTTTGAAATGCTGTGAAACTTCTATTTACACAGGGCTTCTGTATGCATCTGGTACACGGACTTCAGGCTCTCTACACCATCGTCCCTCTCTAGGAGAGGACATCATGAATGACAAGAGAAAGACCAGAGACACAAGTACAGTTTCTGGAAAAATGCAACACAAGTTGTCACAACCGCTGACACCGCTGCAGAGTCTAAGTGCTCTCGCAGGCAAACAACTAGAAGGTGGTAGCAATCACGCGCGTGAGAATGTACTTTCCAGCCAGTTAGGGTTTCTTTGTAATTTTATTTAACTCCCTTCCTTTCATTTCAGTCTTGTCAGGTCTTGACCAAAGCACAGTGATGACAAACCTCCCTACTTATTGCCATCCACATTTTGAAAAAGAAGATTATTAATTTAGTATGAGGTTGCTGCTTTAGTGCCACAGTGATGGCATTAGCTTTTAGCTTTTAAGTTTGGGAGTTTTCAGTTAATGGTCCTGTTAGCCAAGCATTTATTACTTCCGTTGCCTTACTGCCTTAAGGTGCTGAGGAGGCATGCGGCATGCTTTCCTTCATCAGCCATGACAATAAATAAGAATTAGACTGTCATGAAACAGTCGTACAAAACACTAGTGATGCTATACTTGGAGCATTTTGCACAGTTCTAGTTGCTGTACTGTAGGAAAGATGATATTACACTGGAGAAGGCACAGAAAAAGGTACATGTGGATGTTACCAGAGCTGGAGAGTTTTAATCATCAGGAGAGAATGGATAGTCAAGTCTGTTTTCCCAGAAGCAAAAAGAGGTCAAGAAATGATATGATAGAGATATATCAAATTATGACATCAACAGGTAGGGAAAATAATCATTGTTCATTTCCCTTGGTGGCAGTGTCCAAATCTAAACGGCAAAAAATTAATGTGAGAGGGAGGAGGTTTGAAGGAGATACAAGAGCGTGGGGGTTTGAAGATGATACAACAGGAAAGAGGTTTGAAGAAGACAGAAGGGATAAATATTTCATGCAAAGAACAGTCAGTAACAGGAGTGAGCTGCCAGGGGAGGGAACAGAAACAATTAGGAAGCATCTGTACGGGTATTTGAATGAGCAGAGCATAGAGGGCAATGAAACTAATACAGGCAAGTGGGATTTGTATAGATAGGCATGATGGTCAGCATTGACATGGTGGGCCAAAGGGTTTGCTTCTATACTGAATAATTCGATGACTCTATTTTAAGTGTAATTGGTAAGAAATTCCCAAGAGTTAGGAGGTATGTCGTATTCCCTCTGTCCACCTGCTAATCTCAGCTCATGACAGAATTCAGAATAGAGTGCCTGTGTTGTGGGTCTAATGTCAGGCAATGTGAACAATGTGGCCCATCCAGAGGAGTTGATTGAATGTAATTAAGGCATCATTACTGATGATGATGGGTTGGGAATGGTCACTCATGCCAGTTCACTTAGCCTTCCAATAAATTTGGAAGATTTTTCACAGACGACACCGATAATAACCTTCAAAACATACTATTCTTCCTTTGACTATAAATGTTTACTAACTTTTTGTTGCTTAATAGCAAAATCTCAGCAATAGGAAACAAAAAGTAAGAGCAATAAGCGCCTAGTAAATCTACCAACAATCTATTCTCTTACCCTCTCTTTACTCAGTATGGCCTTTTCATAAAGAGGCATCTCACTTAGATTTCTGTATTCCTATCTTGTTACGAACCCAAGAATTCTATCAATCTTAACTGGATTAGCAAATTTGCGGATAACATCAAGATTGGGGAGTGCAGTGGACAGTGAAGAAAGCCATCACAGCTTGCAGAGGGATCTGGATTAGTTGGAGAAATAGGCTGAAAAATGACAGATGGAATTTAATGGAAACAAGTGCAAGGTTTTATACTTCGGTAGGACCAACCTGGGTGGGTCTTGTACAGTGAATGGTAGGTCACTGAGGAATGCTGTAGAACAAAGGGATCTGGGAATTCAGGTTCATAATTCATTGAAAGTGGAGTCACAGGTATATAAGGTCATAAAGAAAGCTTTTGGAACATTGTCCTTTGAAAAGGAAGCTCAATGTATCTGTCATTAACACTTTTTTGTAAAATACTAACTTGATGCTCAGCAGTGAGGCCCCAGTACTGTGGGAGAGCTTTTTTTATAAACTGTCATTAGAAAATTTTGTTCTTGCTTCTCTGTGTCAAATGGGCCGATAAATGGGTGAAAACATGGCTAGTAAATTAAATCACACATTCCTGGCTTTCTGTATTCTCAAAAACTGAAAGTTTGTGACATTCAAAAGTATTTAAAATACAGAATTAGTAAACATTTTAAAATATTTTTGATCTAATTTATTGATCCTTAAAATGACAAAACACTTTAGATCTAATCTGACCCATGTACTTTAAGCAGATCCCCAGATAAGTGCTCAGTAATTACTTCAACTTCATGCGACGACACCGGACACAACTTCCTGGCACAGTTGGGAAACAGGTGATCATTTCCAAGAAATTCTGGGCTTCCAAGTTCATGCAGGTGTGCACAGAACCTCTGTACCAGCTGGACAGACAAAACAGCCAGCATTTGCCCTCTGAAGCACACTGGGGAAAAAATGTTATCAGTGGTGATGCAACTTCAGGGCAAGGCAAGATGTTTGTTGATGACTCTGCTTCATTATCTGAGAAGTTGCAAATTAAACATCCTGCTAGACCTGGAGAGAGAGTCACACACAGAGACACAGATCATTGTCAAGTATCACACATGCCACATGTACCAGGAAATAACAGTCTCCAGCAAAATGACATCCAACAATCAAAACTTGACATTTAATGTCATTACAATTGTTGAATTGCTCATGGTAAATATCAAAAAGCTTATTATTGACCTGAAACTTTGGTGGTCCAGATATCTAAAGACCTATCAGATTAGAAGCTTGATATCTGCAGCAGGTGCCTAATCTAACAACACCATTTACAAAGTGTTTCAAGAGAATGATGGAACACCACATATTTGTCTAGCTGAGCCCAGCTGCTGTAATACTCAACATCATCCTAGTCAAAATAGCTTTACTGGCACCTAAACATTCATTCCCTTCACATGGAGCACAGGGCAACAGTGCAGACCATTAACAAAATGCACTGAGGCAACTTGTAAAGACTTCTTCAGCAGTATTTCCCAAACAGTAACCTCCACCATGCAGATGATAGTGTAGAAAGAACCAAGATCTGAAAGATCAGCCAGACTTGGAAATATATACTGTTCATTCAAAACTGCTGGGTCATAATTCTGGATACCCAACAGTACTGTGCAAATAACTTTGACAAGAGAATAGCAGTTCAGGAAAGCACCTTGATGTGCTATTTTCTCAAAGGCAGTTAGTAATGAGCCTTGCCAGTGATTTCCACCCCATGCACCAAGGGGAGCATCACACATGCCTATAGTTACAGACAGCACTAATGATTCTAAAAGATGTGTTCCCTCGCTGCAGTGCACAGATCAGAATGTTAACATCTAACCTTCAGTTCATTCTGTACAATTTGTACTTCTGCACTCAAGACCAGGCTTCAATGTTCAACCAGTAAGGTAGAGAAACTGCATTCTTATTTCAGCAAATGCAAGAGCACTGACTCAATACTACCGAGAACTGGTTACACTTCATATCGGCCCATCAGTGTTTCAGCAGCCATATCTGGTGCATTTGAACGAGACTGACAACCTGCACTGAAATGTTAAATGGAGGCAAGTTGTTTCATAAAGGGAGGGGGAAGAGAGGGAGGGAGGGGTGGAAGAGAGGGAGGGTGGGAAGAGAGGGAGGGTGGGAAGAGAGGGAGGGTGGGAAGAGAGGGAGGGGGGGAAGAGAGGGAGGGGGGGAAGAGAGGGAGGGGGGGAAGAGAGGGAGGGGGGGAAGAGAGGGAGGGGGGGAAGAGAGGGAGGGGGAAGAGAGGGAGGGGGAAGAGAGGGAGGGGGGAGGAAAGGAAGGTGTTATAAAGAGTTACAGGAAACAACAAGGATACAAGGGATTAGGGACAACACCCTCTCTGAGGGCAATAGAAGCAGACAGATGGAGGGACAGGGAGATATTATCAAATTTGTTTAAGGCAGATGTTGGGCCTGTGGATGAATGGTTAACGACATTGGGGTGAAGGCAGTGAATTTGTGTTGAAACCAGAATTCCAAAGACACACACACACACACACACACACACACACACACACACACACACACACACACACACACACACACACACACACACACACACACACACACACACACACACACACACACACACACACAAATAATGGAGGAATGCTAAAGAGAGGAAATGGAAAAACTTGGAGAGAAAATGGGAATTTAACCAAAGACGTGGGAATTAAACTTGAATGTTAGGTGGGTTGTGGGACAGTATAGATTACCTGCAGCAAAGGTGGTGGTGCATGAGCAAGGGAAACAGATAGCAGTGTTTTAGGCAAGCTCACGTCAGCAGGAAGGACTACATTTTGTTTTTCCCTTTTCTCTCTCATTCCGGATGTGGCTAACGGTAATGAAGTGATAAGACTGATTGCACCAGGCAGCAGTAATTAAAGAGTTTAGTTACTAAATGCAAAAGAGGAACAAGAGAAAAAAAAACATAGCTACTGTGAGTAGAAATGGAATTCACTTCTTACAGCACCATTAGTTCGAAGAAGTTTAAATGCCCCGAACCAAATGGAAGGGAGGGGGATGAAAAAGGAGTATTTAGAATAATTTAATTGCACTATACCCCATACTGACCATCTGGAGTACTGGTTTTGGCACCACACCAAATATAATTAGAGGAGGTGCAGCATGAATTCCCAGGGTCAATAGAAGAGCAGAGGGTTATATTACAAGGTTAGCTTTCAGTCACCTAGGTTTTAATCCCATATTGAGATTTTTTGGGGGGATTCTATATCAAAGTGCTTGCAATGATAAAAGTATTAATCAGATCCAGAGACTCTTTTCCTCAATCAAAACTTCCAGAATGAAAGACACATTTTGAACAGGGCTATTCAAGAGCAATTTAAATGGCAGAAAGTCAGAGATCATTTATATCTGTCGGCAAAAAGTGCAATATGTAATTCTTCATCTGGAGAACTAGACAGTGGATCAATTGCAATTATTAAAAGTAATGTTATAATTATTTGCTCGGTCATCGTTATCGAGTTAGTAAAGGACATACAGAACACTAAATGCTAACATCAAATAGTAAGCGTGAGTGACATGAATTCTGAATCATACAATATGAGGTATAGATGCATACATTAGTATCAACAAATGTGTGAGGAGTGGAGAAGGGTAATCTTTAAGGTGTAAATATTAACTTATGTTCTGTGTTGGAATTCTTGCAGTATTATGTGTAGGAATATATGGAGGTATTTGGAGGAATTTAAGGTGGGGGGTTATATGGGAGGCAGGGTTTGAGGGTCGGCACAACCTTGTGGGCTGAAGGGCCTGTAATGTGCTGTACTATTCTATATTCATATGAATAATGTTCTCCAGTGGTAGTGAAGCACAAGCTGGTTTCGTACAGACTCCAGAGATTCTGCAGATATTGGAAATCCAGAACAACACAAATAAACTGCTGGAAGGACTCAGCAGATCAGGCAGGATCTATGGATGAAAATAAACAGGCAATATTTCAGGCTGAGACCCTTCATCAGGACTGGTTTCATACAGTATTGATGAGCCATGAACATTGGGCTGGTATTAACCTAGTTTACTCTGTTAGAGTTGAAGTGCAATTTGCACAGTCTAAGGCAGAAAAGAAAGTTCTACCACTGTATAAAATCTAAAGAGCCTGATGTCTGGCTTTTAAATAGGGAATTGGTCATCTGAAGGATCTGCAGGGTTTCCAAAACCCAAGGAATCTTCTTCACTGCATAGGTAAACATTTTGTGAAGGATGAAAATAAATAGGTATTTTCATTTCTGGTTCCATCTCAGAATCAGAATCAGGTTTAATATCACTGGCATATGTCGTGAAATCTGTAAGCCCTCCTGCAGGGAATAGGCTTTAGGCCTCACGCTAAGCCAGAAGCCTTTCAACTTTGCCTGTCACCTCTCTTTCTCTGCTCAAAAACCACATGTTAATAGTTGCAAAATTTCTGTTTGCAAAGAGAAGCACAAGTAGTTACAAAACTTCCTTGCAGGTTTTTCCTTTACATAACCTCAGAAAATGAGGGCAGCACACACTGTTGATTCAACACTGTGCAATTGTGCCACAGAAAATGACTGATAACCTGGATCCGCTATGCAGCTAAAACCAGTCACTGATAATTCCATATTTTTACTCTCTCAGTCTGGGATATCTCTTGTTCAAATTCCAATGGCTGTCTGCAAGGGATTATGCAACCATTTTTCACATGCAAGCTAAGCCAAAGGGAATCACCCAAGGCTTTGCAGCTCAGTCCAAAATCTTTTCTCACTCAACTTCATATCAAGAATTATCAGATGAAATTCCTGATCTTAGTGGCACTGCCCCACAATAATAAATACAGATGATCCTGTAAAGGAAGTTATTACAAGCAACAACTTGCACTGCCTTCAACATTATACATCCTGTATATTTTCCTTTAGTGCTCCCTTTATATATGAAATGATCTCTCTGGATGCCATGAAATCAAAAGCTTTTCACTGTATCTCAGTGCAAGTAACAATAATAAACTAAATGCCCAAACAGTATGGCAAAATGTCCAGTAGTATTTTGGATGTATCAAATGCCAATAATGATGTAGTTTGAATTGGTGTATAGACTTACTGTTTTCAAATGAGTACAGTATATAACCAAAGAAGATTGTCACCCACCACAATAAACGTTGTGATTGCCTAAAATAAAAACATTCTTCAAATTTACTGGAGTGTGGAGTCTGGAGTGTGGATTCATCACTGCTAGATGGAAAGGGGCATTGAATTTCCTTAGACTACATTTAGGGAAATACAACATGCTTAATTCACCTTAGCAATTCTGTTCTGCAATGTGTCAAGTTATAATGTTAAATTTCACAGCAAACCCACTGCATCTTACTTTAAGAATTTACCCCTCCTTATGTAATCTCACCTATTTACTTGTTTTGTATTCTTTATCAGAAACTATTATTTACCTTATTTACTCTGCTTTTGGACTGTTTGTCCTACTCCCATCAGGGAGGAGGCTCCGTAGTATCCAAGCCAGGACCACCAGACTCAACAAGTTACTTTCCCCAAGATGCAAGGCTGATCAACTCCTCCACCCCCAACCACCACTACTTTACCATTTCCTGTCAGTCACCTTATGTATAGACACTCCTGTGCCTAGCTTCACTTTATGGACGTACAATCGATGTACATCTTTAAGCTATCATATGTATTTCTATCTATTGTGATTTTTATCATTATTATTGTGTTTTTTATCTCTTGTGCTACATCAGATCTGGAGTAACAACTATCTCGTTCTCCTCTATGGTTGTGTACAGGAAATGACATAAAACAATCCTGAATCTACAGCAAGCATTTCCTCAAGGTCTTTTGAACTGTGTATCATTCACTTGAATGTACACTTTGAATACTCTTATCAAAAGGTCCTGGCAAGGACCAACAATTATAATAAGTACTCAGCACCTTTAATGTGGCAAAGCTTCCTAACGTGCTTAACGGGAGTGTTAGCAAAACAACATTTGAGGCAAAGTTGCCCAAGGTGATCTTGTCCTTGATGACAGTTTGGTTAATCAGGTAGATTTTAAGCAATGTGGAAGTTTAAAAGTTCAAAGTAAAGTTATTATCATAGTACATATATGTCACCAAATACTACCCTGAGATTCATTCACAATAGAACTAAGAAATAAAACTCAACTAATGAAGCACTACAAAGAGTGACAAAAAACCAATGTGCAAAAGATGACAAATTGCGGAAATATAAAACAAACGAATAAATAAATAACACTGGGAACATGAGTTGTAGAGACCTTGAAAGGGAGTCCACGGGTAGTGCTCTGTGATAATTTCAGAGTTGAGGTGAGTGAAGTTGTCCATGCTGGTCCAGGAGCCTGATGGTGTTCCTGAACCTGGTGGTGTGGGATCTAAGGCTCCCTTACCTCCTTCCTGATAGTAGCTGCAAGAAGAGAGCGTGACCTGGATGGTGGAGGTCCTTGATGATGGACGCTGCCTTCTTGTGACAGCACTCTTTGTAGATGTACTCAATGGTGGGGAGGGTTTTTTCTGTGATGAACTGGGCTGCATCCACCATTTTTTGTAGGTTTTTCTGTTCTTGAGCACTGGCTGTGATGCAACCAGTCCACTGTGCACCTATAGAATTTTGTCAAAGTTTCAGGTTACATGCCGAGTTTGCAAGTTTCTTCGAAAGTAGAAGTGCTGCCGTGCTTTCTTTGAAATGGCACACACCTGCAAGTCTCAGCACAGATCTGTGATATGATAACACCCAGGATTTTAAAAAGGGAGGAAGTTCTATAGCTTGGATCTTGGCAGCTACTACCCTTGATGGAGTGATGATACTCACAATTGGAGTAGTGGAAGCTTTAAAATGAAGGGCGTAAAGATATTGTGGGAGAAGAGTCAAAGACAGCAAAGGTTTGAATGTCCTCAAGTTTAAAGAGCATTGAACAAGGGAGGTTAGCTGGAATGAGTTGGAACAGTCACATAGATAGAATAAAATGGGATTAGTATAAATAGTTGTTTGATATTTGGCACAAACTTTGTGAGTTGAAAGGTTTGTTCCTGTGCTGTGTTCCTATGACTTCAAAATTAACATAGCATAGATTTCAACAAAAGATGAGCTGAGCCAGAACCAGTCAAGTAATGCTGTGAAGGTTAAAGCCAACATCATTAGAATTGCAAATAGGTTTTTCTGAAACACATTTCATGGTCAAATATCAGCAGCTATTCAGCCAAAATAATTTTCTCTGTAGGCATTAGATCACAGCTGCCTAATTGGAACAAGTTCCATTGGCAATTAATATTGGATTCCTATTGTCTCTTTACTTTACACCTTAGATCCCATGAACGTTCAATGATTTTCAGTGGTGTATGTCTTCACATTGGTCATCAGAACTTTTTCAACCAAGATACAAAAGGGATGATCTTCTTAGCTGTGGGTGGCAGTTCTGAAGGGAAGTGCTAGCAATCAGCCAATTGAATAAAACGAGTATTGGACTTTCATGAACCTGTTTTAGTTCTGGGGCTTATGCTCCAATACAGGACTCCACATGCAGCCAAGCTGACTGCAAAAAAGTACTTCCCAGCTGTCATTCATACCTTGTATAGGATTGGAGATCCCATATCACTTGGGATGCTTGGGTTGAAAAAATGAGGACAGCTAGTTGCATTCACAGTAGAACTTCAATTTTATATGTTTAGTTATTTCTTAGAATTTATGTTTAATAAACCTTTTGTTTTGAATCCAAAAGATTTTTTTTTTAAATTTGTATTAACGTTACTAGTTTACAGATGTCTGATTGTCACAGATGGTAAAGTGCTTCCCCCAGCTGCACACTCTGCCAGGCATAGTGCATGGCTGGGCTTCAGAACACTGGCACTTGGAGCCTCTTCCGTCTGGAAATTAACCCCTCACCCCGGGCATGGAAACCCAGTGAGGCCAACTCTCCACGTCAAGCCAAGTGGATGGACACCTGGAGCTGGGTCCAAAATGTTCAGCCCATGAGTTATGACTAATAGAAGTAAATCCCTCAAGACCAACAAATATTCCTTTTTAACTGGATTTCATGTCAACCTACCCATATGCAACACAGATGCCAGTCGTTTACTCCAAGTTCCCAAGTAGACCTAATTGCCTTCTGGCCTGACTCATTCCTTCTCACTTACAAAGTCATCTTCATAATTTGCAAGTCCATTAGAAAATTTAGAAAATGCTTTGTTGTCCATGCAGTGGAATAAAATCATTCGGCTCCCTGGCTGGCTGAAGTTCTTTTCTTAAGCATCTTCAACACTGTTGGTTCCTAAATATCTACCATACCAGGGGTCCCCAACCTGGGGTCCACAGAGCCCTTGCTTAATGGTATTGGTCCATAGCATAAAAAGGATTGGGAACCCTGCACTATGCCAATTGGACAACACAGAGACACAGGGTTACAGCAGACATTGCAATCTGGTACAAACAATCTGCTGGATGAAACTCAGTGGATTAAGAAGCATTTGTGTGGCTAAAGGAACCTTTAATGTTTTTGGTTCAAGCCCTGTATTGGGACTAGCAGTAGAGAGGAGAAATGGCCAGTGTAAAGAGGACAGAGGGAGTGGTGAGACGGACATTTTGACTTGTGCACTTAGCAGATGGGGACAAGAGGAGATGGATGGAGGAGCCATTTTCACCAACCTGGTTTATCCTCCCTAGGATTTCCTTTCACATGACCCAACTTCCAATAAAATTGTTTCGGCATGTTATTCCCATCTACCTAAATTTAAGGGCGGAAAAGCAAATGAATAAACCTATGAATTGACAGCAGTTAGAAGGTAGAAATACACATAAAGCCATATAATAACTTCAAAATACAAGGCTCTTGGATGTGCTCAGCGGATGAGATGAGAGAGAAAAAAAGAGGGAGAGAGAGAGAGATGCTTAAGAATAAAAAAAATTCAGCTCCATTTATAAATTCCTTAATTGAAAACCTTCAAATGAAGAGGTGTACTATCAGAGACCTGCGTAATCTATTGCTCTTGCTCTCAATTTGTCTTCACGCTCATAACCTATGTTGCAACCAACAGATGACATCATCCAACCTACTGCCATAAGACAGAACAAACCTGTATCCTGTTCCAGCAAGGCTTCCACTATCCTGTTTACACAACCAACACGAATAAACATGAGTCACTTATAACAATGTGTGCACAGTAAAGCAGAGTAGAAGGTACAATAGAATACTAATCCATATTCAGTCAAAGCTCAGCTGGGTATTTCATCATGGAGCTTACAAAACAGCAACAGCCACTTTGCCCCATCAAACCCACTCCTTTCACAGATCACGTACGCTCCACCTGTCACAGGCTATACCTGCCCTTTCAAGCAATGTTCAAGGACAAGATTTCCTTCTAAAGCAGCCCTTTGGGATTGGGGATATTTTAATTCCACTCTGATTTTATGGGTTCCAAGACCAATTTGGGAACCGTAGATGGGGCAGGTATGTAGGCCGCAGATGCTGTGCCTCTGTGCTTTCCTGATGCATGGCTTTCAGGTTTTCAGCAGCATCTTGAATGCTCCTTTGCCACTTGGAATGGACATCCGGTGATTTTCAGTGCGGATGTTGAACTTCTGCAAGAAGGCCATTGAACAACAAATCCTTGATTTTCTCTTCGTCTGTCTGGCAGGTTGTCCCTCGCACGATAGAGATTAGCAAGGAGTGGCCCCATTGAAGTCTGGTGTCAGGTATCCAAGCAACATGGCCTACCTAGTTTAATCAACAGGATCAATGAAAAGCTACACACAAATTACCAATGTGCAAAAATTATTCAGGGATGTTGACTTGGGGAACAATATTGGGGATCATTTGCCTTCCAGTCACTTTGAAGGATTATCTGGTGCATTGATGGTGTTTTACCAGTTGTCTGCTATAGGTAGCCTTGGTTTTAGAAACAAATAGGAGGGCACAGATCACCTTTGCCTAGTTTTCCAGGACTTTGGCTCAGTCACTAGGTCTTGTATACTCCATGTAATACATAGTATACCTACCTATTTAAACAATTTCACCGATGTATAAGCACGCAAACTTTATCTGTTTGGGGAGCATACCAACTAACAAGTTAATTTCACTGTGTACTGTGTACCTCATTCCAGGATCTTTGTAATTCCTTAATCCACTACTGATCCCATACCACCTATTCAAGCAGCTATCAAAATTGGCCGAAGTTTCATAGAAATAGTTAAAAGGGTATGAAAAAAAGAAACTGTTGTTTAGATGAGTAACATGTTTGTAATTAACAAACCATCATTGACAAACTCTACTGACTGTAAAAGGTTAACCCTTGCACTCGTGTAAGGTTTTGTCACTCCGTATTTTCTGCCAGCTGACAATGAGTGGTAAAATGAAGATGGCCTAAAATTTAGTCCAGTAGGGTAATTATTTTCAGCTACTGTCAAGTATTTTTGTGGCATCTTGGCAAGGGTCTGAATTTTTTTTAAAAGTCACAATAAAAAAGAATGATCAAAAATCACTGCTTTTTGAATTGGGTCTGTCAGCCCAAATGGAGAACATAACACAAGCATACACAACTGATGCAATCTATAAAATGTTCACTCCTAACAGAGTGTAGTTTTTAAATGGCCACACGAGTACACATGACTGATGCTAGTTTGAAACTGTTCAGCAATGTTCCCCTGTCCTAGTAAGAGCGATATTGCATCTGAAATAAATAAAGGAAATCCTGTCTATTTTTCAATTTGCTTTTGTTCTTTCAGACTTGTCCTAAATAAGTGGCTGCCCCAATTAACCAAAAGCCCAATTAACGAGAATCCACTGTATTCCCACCCAAAGTTCAAAGTAAAGTTATTATCAAAGTATGTATATATCACCATATGTACTGAGATTCGTTCTCTTGCAGATATTCACAGTGGAACAAATAAATTTAATAGAATCAATGAAAAACTACACAAACAAAAACTGATAAACATCCAATGTGCAAAAGAAGACAAACTGAGCAAATACATGAATAAATGAATATTAAATATTGAGAACATGAGTTGTAGAGTTGTATGCTCAATGGTAGGGAAGGCTTTGCCTGTGATGGACTGGGCAGAATCCATCACTTTTTGTCGGTTTTTGTGTTCTTGGACATTGGAGTTTGTACAACAGGCTGTGATGCAATCAGTCAGGATAGTCTACACTGTGCATCTATAGAAGTTTGTTAAAGTTTCAGATTACATACTAAATCTGTGAAAACATCCAATAAACTAGAGGCATTGTCACATCTTTGTAATAGCATTTACTTGCTGATCTCAGGCCCAATTCTCTGATAATATTAAGGAATTTAAAGTTACTGATTGTGTGTGTGTGTATATGTGTGTGTGCGCACGCGCACCCTTAACTCCTGGTGGAGTTGTCGGGGCGCCGTCAGGACAAGCTTTTTGCACCGAACTTTTTGGTGATTGCTCATCTTGGGCATCTGAAACTCGGCGGAGCCCATCCCTCTCCAGTTTTTTTTAAAACGAGGCTGAGTTGCTAGCTCGACACTCAACCCAGGCATGGATGGAGAGCGTGCGAGGGAGCTGGTCGGATTCAAACTCAAATCTTACTGATTCTGTCTACCTCCAATCTCCTAATTAGGACTGGCTCATTGACCTCTGGTTTCTTCCTCCTGTAGTCAGCTCTTTGACTTTGCTGACGTTGAGTGAAAGGTTGCTGTTGTGGTACCATTCAACTAGATTTTCAATGGAGTGAGTAAATAAATGGTTGTAGATGGGATGCTTACCAAGTGGACCGCTGGGTCCTGTATCGCAGCAGTCTTATGTTAGAGATTCCCAAGAGAGAGTGAGGATATTGTACTTTCTTCAAGGTGTCTTTCAGAACTTTGTCCTTCAGATACTGTCTTGCCCTGTGAGAACTCAGAGTGCATTGCCTGTTACAAGAGTTTGATGCTGGGCATATGCAAATAATGTGGCCAAGTCATTAAAACTGACTGCACCTAGTTACAGACAGAACTATTGACCTGGGAGAGGAGGTCGATTTTCATCTACTTGTTTTATCTAGATCTGCAGATTCATGCAACATAGCATTGCTGGTGTATCTTCAGTGCCAGTAGTAGGTTCTCTGTGTCTTTGAAGCATATAGCAGGGTAGGAACCTTTGCTGTCTAGCAGACCATGAGCTCCGTGCTGTGTTTGAGGCCTTGGTTTCTGAATACTCTTTTCCTCAGATGATCAAGGG
This sequence comes from Hemitrygon akajei, assembly GCF_048418815.1. Classification (NCBI taxonomy): domain Eukaryota; kingdom Metazoa; phylum Chordata; class Chondrichthyes; order Myliobatiformes; family Dasyatidae; genus Hemitrygon; species Hemitrygon akajei. The sequence continues at coordinate 107,427,538 of NC_133124.1, read as the reverse complement.
TGTTCCAGAGTTCGGAGTTCAATATCGGCAGTGTTTTATAAGGAGCCTCTGTAGTCCTCCCTGACCAATGCATGGGTATTCCCTCCCACAGTCCAAAGGCATGCCAGGTAGATTCATTGGTCATTGTAAATTGTCCCGTGATTAAATTAGCATTAATCAGGATTGTGGGGTAGCATGGCTCAAAGGATCAGGAAGTCCTACTCTGCATGGCATCGCTAAAAAAATAAATATTTGTGTATGTGCTTTTGTATTTAAGACAAAGTGTACATTCATCTACTGGCCACAGGAAATTCAAAGAATCTCAGTAATACAAGAGCAGTTATTCAGATAAACAGCTGGAGTCCTCACAGTAATTATTAAAGTTCAAAAAGAAAATAAAGTAAACTAAAATCAAAATATAATTCATCTTTAGAGCTGAAAAAAGTTGAAAATGAAAGGAATCACAACCTATTTTGTGCAATACTAGCCAAGGCTTTCTGATCACCAATCAGTTTTACTGGCTTTGTGACAAAATTGTCTTGTTACATTTAGACTTCTTGTGACGGGGTACTCAGAGTTCATTTCCTTCATTATACTTTCACACATTTAATGATCTTCTCTGATCCTTTCTTCTAATAAATATTTTAGAACAATTTTCCAAGCAGTCATTGACTTCTGCTCCCTAAAATCCAGATTAGCTTTGATTAGCCCATCTTTCCCTTCATAAGCTGCTTTACCTTCCTAACATAACAAATCTGCTTGCTAATATTATCTTTCCAACACTACTCTAGGTGTCACTGTGGCTCAGTAGAAGCACTCTTACCTCCAAAAGGCCATTCAAACCCCACTCCACGAATTTAAGCACAAGAAGGTGGCACTAGAAAGGTGGAGGCAGGAGGCAAGTTAGAAATTACCAACTTATTATGACATAGGAAACCATTGGGCTCAGCTGGATTATGCAATCCTTTAAGTATTATTCCCCACCCCAATTCCTTTTACATCCCAGTATCTCTGCAACATATTCTCTTTGACAATAGATTATTTGAATCTTTTAGACAATAACCTGCTCTGAGTGCAAGTTACAGAAGATTAACTTAGCACATGTTTAAGATGTGAAAGGAACCTAGAGGGCCTGGACATAACATACAAGGACCAAATAGAGAGTGTCCAAAACCAAGAGGCAGCTGCACCAAGTACTGTGCCACCCTTAACAGAGAGAAACTGAGAACGAAGACATTTGGTCTCGGGCTGACTTAACGAAACCTTAACATACAAGATTCACTTTGACAGGAAGAGAGAACACTGAAACTTCTGCAGGAGCAGAAATTGAAGAATTCTGCGGCAGCATTTCAAACAGACGGGATGATTCCATGATGTCATTTGTTCCACCATTACCATACCAGCTTTTTTGATCATTACTTCTTAACCATCTGTATGGCCTTTCAAGCTGGCCACTATACTTCCTCCATTAAACTAACCATGTGAGTTCAGTATTGCTTCAAAAGTTGTGAAGTGTTTTGAGAGATGAAAGGCACATAGGTAGATGGGGTAGAAGTTTGTCGTTAGTTACACACCCTAAGCACGCAATAGGGTAGCACAAAAGAATATTGTTCTTTGCTTGCAAAATTCAGTTTCAAAGAAGTCAGATCAGAAACAGAGGAAAGCACATTTATGTGTTTTGTGTAAACATCAGGAGGACACATTTCTACCCAAGCTCAATGGCTTTCCCTTCAATCAATTCCTCCAAAGACATTTGCTTGACCTTCATCCACCATAGCCTCACCCCATGCATCTATTTTTTTGTTTTTATTTCCACTTTTATGATATTTTTATTTAAACACTAAGTTCAGATACTAACAAAACAGTTTTATACTATTCTTTACAACATAGCACACTTTCAGAAGAGAGGCTTTTAAAAAAAAATTGTTCAGCTTCTATGACAAGCCACCATTCCTGTTCTTTTCTCCTTTCTGGCAGCCAGTTTTCTCCAGGTTAATCACAAACTTGCTCATTCTTGTCATGAATCTGTTCTACAAACATTCGTTAACCTCTAATCTATGCTCTTGGATAAATCCCACGCCTTAAAAGGGAGGTTGCTCAATTGCATCACAACCCATCTTTCGCCAGTATCATTCTATAGGGCAAGATACATTAGGAAAGGCAATGGTATATTAAAAACCACAGAAAAGGTGCATTATTAATTTAAAGATAAATCACTAAAGGGGAACTTAATAAATCTGATAGACTCTGGATTAGAGCCAGAAAAATTATTAAAGCCTTAAAATTCAACAAATACACTGATATTAAGGATTTCTTAAACATCAAAGGTGTCCTATAAGACTCTTAAAAAATCTATCTCCTCCTTAAAAAAGTTAGTGACTGCTTCCACCACTTTTTGAGGTAGAGAGTTCAAATGACTCAGCTCTTAAAGGGAAAAAAGAAATATATTATTTATTCCTTCTATCATTCATTCTGTGCGGGTTCTTGTTTCTTGGTCGTCTGTGAAGAGTAAGAATTCCAGGTTGTATACTGTATATATTCTCTGCTATTAAATTGAACCATTTGAACTAAACTATTTAAATGGGCGGTCCATTTTAATACAGTGATTTCTCATTCTAGATTCTCCCTTTAATAGAACATAGAATAGTACAGCACAGTACAGGCCCTTTGGCCCAAAATGTTGTACCAACCCTTAAAACCTGCCTCCCATATATCCCCCCACCTTAAATTCCTCCATATACCTGTCTAGTAGTCTCTTAAACTTCACTATTGTGTCTGCCTCCACCACTGACTCAGGCAGTGCATTCCATGCACCAGCCACTCTCTGAGTAAAAAACCTTCCTCTAATATCCCCCTTGAACTTCCCACTCCTTACCTTAAAGCCATGTCCTCTTGTATTGAGCAGTGGTGCCCTGGGGAAGAGGCGCTGGCTGTCTACTCTATTCCTCTTAATATCTTGTATACCTCTATCATGTCTCCTCTCATCCTTCTCTCCAAAGAGTAAAGCCCTAGCTCCCTTAATCTCTGATCATAATGCATACTCTCTAAACCAGGCAGCATCCTGGTAAATCTCCTCTGAACCCTTTCCAATGCTTCCACATCCTTCCTGTAGTGAGGCGACCAGAACCGGACACAGTACTCCAAGTGTGGCCTAACCAGACAGGCCTAACCTTTAAGAAGCGTCCTCTACACATTTCCTCTGTCAAGTCCCTCAGGGACTTATTGTGATTTAATTAAGTCACTTCTACACTTATGAACTCCAATGATAGAATCTTAGTCTTAACCCATCCATCCAGGTATGAGACTAGTAAACCTCTCTGATTTGTTTTGAATGCAATAACATCCTTCCCTAAGAGACTAATACTGTATATAGCAATCCAGATGTGGTTTCATCATTTATATATCCTTTTATATAAATGAAGCCTGACTATTTTACTCTTGAACTCAATTCCTCCAGCAATGAATGTCAATATTGTTAGTGTTCCTAACTACCTACTATACAGACCAGACCATCCAATTTAGTGCTATTCAACTCAGTTTTCCCTTGGCACTCTGTTTAAGTTTTGTAGGCACTTGGATTTTAATGAAAAAATTAGGACAATCAAGTTTTTAAATTATCCTGCATAAATATTTTAGATACTGTGTGGCTGAAAATGCTGTACCCTTACCTAAAAGGGTACCACTATTTTCATTCCGCAGCTGAGGTATCTGTTAGAATTTGATTTTAATATATTTTATTTATGGGAAGTGTTGCCTAATGAGATGCCTGTTCATATATAGCAGGATGTCTTACTTTGACCGTACCCTCTACCTCTAAATCTCTAATAAATTAGAACAACAGAGGGATGCAATTGTGGTGCTAAAATTGGCCTCAAGTCTCCTTGGGATAATGAAAGTCAATTCTGATGCTATTCTCATGGACATGTATGAAACTGCGATCTCTTCCCCACTTGTAATAGTTGATGATGCTTAGTTTCTAAAAATCACGTGAAAAGCAGAGGGTAGTTGAAACCATGAACTGTATTCCGGCAAGAAACAATGTTTTCAGCAAGAAGGTGAGAAGGTCAATGAATTGCTTGTGGGACTAGAAATGTGAGCTTTCCTTTCCAATTTTAAGTCTAAAAAACAATTATGTTTCCTTAATAGAATGTAAGCCAATTGTTCAGTCAATTAAACTCAATACAGGGAACAAATTCATCTAAGCTATAATGGAAGGGCTGAAATGGTGCAAGGATGGTTTGGTTGAACATTTGGATTGTATCTTTAGATAGACATCCAGAAGGAAGAGCTGTTCTTCTGAGGAAAGCAGTTTAGACATTTACACAGTGGCAAGCACCTAAAAAGGTGATCTCAAAAGGCATTATCCATCACAGCTCATGTTGACGCATACATCATTTTTTTCTTCCCTCTTACGTGAAAGCCAAACACCATAATGACTTGAACATAAACTTAGAAACCACAAAGTCACTGATCTGCTTCACTAGCCAACTTGGTTTATAGAGCACATTTGACCTAATTAAAAATAAAGACCTCACTGGAGGCAAAAAGGACCGAGTCAATACAGGAAGATGTTGACTATGTGACCAATTTCTTAGTCAGGGGAGTCACTTCCAGAAGGAAAAAAAAGAGTGGACATATCCAAAATGGACTACAAAAAAAAATTCTGCACTCAGACCATTGAGATTCCTGATTGGCTGATCCTATTTACTGATTTTCACATTTTGAGAATAAACAAAATTATTGAATCCGGTCATTATTTTCTAACTAAATGGGGTACTGGACCTTCTGGTTTGCTCACACATCCCAAAGATGTGTTAATAGGCTGCTGTAACTTACCCTTTAGTTAGGGAGGTCGCACAAACAAATATCAGAGGGTAGTTTATAGATATGTAGGAAAGAGCATAAGCTGTAGGGCTAGAGGTAAATAAGGCACACACACTTAATAGGCTGAATTGCCACCTTCAGTGTCATAAGTACATAAGCATAGACAAGTGTATATGAGCAATATTTTCTGCATTACTACTGCAATTTGAAAAACTATTTCATTGGTTGTAGTGTGCTTTGAGGCATCTTGATGTTGTGAAAAGCACCATTTAAATGTAAGCTGTTGTTCTTGCAATGCACTAACACTTTCTATACAAGCTATGCAAGAATCCCTGTTTGCTCGTTGTCACATGAGTTTACTGAGTACAAAGCATGTATGCACATGCTCTACTTGGCCTCTCCACAGAACTGCTCTCATCCACTCTTTGTCGACCATTTACTCAGCTCTAACAGCAGCCAAATGCCAAGTCTGGAGATTCTGAAATTAACCCTTTCACCAACACTTGCTCTTAAGAGAACATTGTCCACAGAACAAGAAGAATGAACTTGTGCCCGACACCCATGTCTTGCATTTGGCCAATAATCCCCCACCTCCTCAGTGTTGCACATTGTCCCAAAACCCACTTTATGTTGGATCCTTAAAACTAACAACAGATTTAATCTCTAGGGCCTGAAAAGATGTTAATACATCATGTAAACTCTTTAAAAATGCTTAAATTGAAAGCACAGTTATTATACAGTCAGTCCTTAACACAAGAAAACTGATTAATTATGTAGCATAAACATAGGAGATTTTGCAGATGCTGGAAATCCAGAGCAACAAAATCGAAATGCCAAGAGGGTCTCAGCACAAAATATCAACAGTTTATTTCTCTCCATTGATCAGATGTTCCCAACCCAGGGCCCACGGACCCCTTGTTTAATGGTTGGGGTCATTGGGAACCCCCGACATAGATGTCGCCTGATCTGCCGAATTCCTCTTGGATTTTGTTTGTTCTTTAATCCTTTAAATCAAAGTCATTGTTTTCCCACTCATGATTGACAAATCATACAGCAAAATAAAATTTATTGTCAATGCCTCAAAGCTTATTAAAGGAAAATGTCTGTCTAGCCTTTCACTTCTTGGTCACTGTGTAAGGCCATGTCTGGTGGTTCAGATGCCTCACAGAGCCAAGTGACCACCAATAATCAATCCATCTTCTGTTCATAGTTGTAGAACTCTTCCCTGGTTGAGACATTGAAAACAAGCCAGTATACCAGTGCCTGAATGAAGCAGGAAGTCTCAGACAGGAAGGAAGAGTTGAGGCCTGCACCTGTGTTATATCAGAAGCTCAGTTAACTTTACATGCTGATGAGGAGTGCAGGGTAAGAAATGAAACAGCGCAAAGCAAAGCCAATCTGATGTCCCAAATTTTATATTACAAAGTACCAATGTGATGCTCATGAATGAGTGGGTTTGGGGCGTTGAATCCCACCCAAGTTTACACGACCAGAAGCTGATTGTCCGGAAATGAAACAATACATTTAACACAACAAACCCCTGACACAGAAACCAGGCCAATTGAATCTTCTTGCATACCTTACCGCCAGGATTACTGTTTCTGGCACAATGTACATGTAACATCTCGCCCGAACTACATCAAACCCATCGCTAAAAATATTCCGCTACAACAGTGAAATCACATGAATACAAAATAGTTAAGAGATACAACTTAAAACTTTGAGCAACCTGATTTAGAGATCACATATCACAAACCGATTAGATCGTCAATGAATTAGACAAATTTGTGCCATTTCGGTTACGTTGAATCTCGCCCTGACACAAGTACCAAGTTATTTACATTTTATCAGTAAACGCACCTTGGCAGAATGAAGAAAGAATAAGTTTAGTACTGTATTTGGACAGCGTATCTGTCGGGAACACGCCCTCCCACCTCTCATTTGAGGAGCTCTCCGATTTATTTTAAAATCTTTATTAAACATTAAACTGGCCAAACACAATACACTTGACGCAATCTGCCCGAAATATATCGTTGAATTGAACTGTAATTTAGAAATTGTATATCATAAATTGTCGGGGGGAAATTAAAGAGTATCTATAACTTTCTTACCATCAAACAAAGTAAACACGGGGCCAATAAACATTTCCTAAGTCAATGGAAAGCCAGGTGTCAACCTGCACCATCAGGCGACAATATCACCAAAAGATAATCGCATGTATAATTTAAAGGACGACATTAAAATACAATTTGTATCAAGCACGGTATTTCAAACTCTATTAAAATGCATTTTATATCAAGCACGGTATTTCAGACTTAGCATCACAAGATGTACACGCCACATACAAAATTCTATCACTGTCATTGCGCACTGACTGCCGATATATATTTGTATTTTTTAACAAGCGAAAGTAGGAAGAGCGGGCGGTAAGAGTGTGACGGGACAGGCGGGCCCGGCGCCGTGTTACAGGTGTGCCTTCGCTCACCTTGGTGAAGTACAACATCCACAGCTCGTACAGTCTCTCCTTCGAAGCCATTCCTCGACTGGCAATAAACCGAGCGTTCTTCCTATTATTAACTCCCCTCTCTCACACAGACAGCTTTTTCCTCGCCACTCTTCATCTTTGCTCTCCTCTCCTTCCCCCGTTGTTGTCAAAGAGGGACGTGAAATTATTCACTTGTTGCAATAAAAAGATAGTTGCTTAAAATTGAGCATCAGTGAAGACCTTCTTCACTTATTTTCTTCCTAGCAAGCTGAACTCTTTATTTGGTATTGTGGAATAAAACCTTCAAGTTAAAAGTTGCTCCGGCTTCAGTATCTCTCTCTGTCCCTTTCACACACTGAGCTCTTCCGCCATCTCGGTTCCAGGCTCTGTTTCTTTGATGTTGTGACTTCAGTTGATTATTTTGGGGGGTAAACTCAGTGTTTGCTCCTCTGTGACTCAATGCACGCGTACTGCAGGCGAGCCCTCTGCCGGAGGCGCGCCTCCCGCCGCAGCGCCTGTATTACGGGAGTGGGGTTTAAAGCGTCTACTCGCAGGCTGCACAATTGGAAGAAATGCTGGAAATACGCCTCCCTACCAATGAAATGCTCGCTTCCGTTCCCAACTCGCACTACGTGCCCGCGCTTCAGCAAACTGAACACAAGGACGTCAGATGAGATGAGATCCGCAGCTAGGTGTGCAGGGGCTGAGAGACAAAGGGAGGGGCCAGGTGTGTGCGTGTGTGAGAGAGAAAGAGAGAGATTCACGTGAGAGGGAGGACAAAAGCAAGAGAAACAGACGAAAGAGACAAAGGAGACAGAGGGAGAGACAGACAGATGAAACAGACAAGAGATAGAGAGAGAGACTGATGGGAAAGAAAGAGAGACAGACTGAGAAAAGGGGAGACAGATGAGCGAGGTAGGCGAGAAAGAAAGGGACAAATGGAAGAGATGGACAGATGAGAGCGAAAGAGACGGAGATAGAGAGGTGGAGCGGGGTGGAACTGAAGACTTCTGTGAGGGTTCAGGATTTCACTGAACAATTGCAGGTCACGATGAAACAACAGGGTGGAAGATGAAGGAAGTTGTGCTCCATGTTGGTACCTACAACACAGGTGGAGGGAGGAGTTTTGGAAGGCTTTTGATAAGGTCCTACACAGGAGGAGGTCAACAAAGATCGAGCATGGGGAAACTATGCAGGAATGAGTCACATTAAAGACGCAAAGAGGCTTTAATGGAATAGAGGCAAAATTCAAAGTAAATTTATTATCAAAATATAGGTATGTCACCATATACTATCCAGAGCTCAATTTTTCTTGTGGGCATTCACAGTAAATACAAAGAAACACAATAGAATCAATGAAAACCCGCATTTAGGGGGCTTATAAATGGGCAGAAATAGGACAAGTGGTGCATAACTTGGAAATACACAGCTTACTCACTCTAGTAGAGAAAGCAGAACTATTAAATAGTGGGAGGTTGTGAGCATTGATATTCAAAGGTTACCTGGATGTTCCCTCAAAGTTGATTTTGCAAGTGGAGTGGGTCACTCGGAGGGCGAGAAGGCTTGAGTACGAGAGTAAAGGCATTTTACTGACCTGTGCTTTGTGTGCAGTGTTGTTCGTACATACAGAGTATATCTGCTAAAATGGGATAGCAGTGAAGAGCCATCAGATTTGTGACACAAGAGATTGCAGATGTTGGAGCAACTCAATGGGTCAGGCAGCTTCTGTGGAAGGAAATGGGCACAATGTTCTGAGTTGAGATATTTCATCAGTCCTGATATATTGCATGAACTTAATAATTCTCTTGGGACTGTCTGCATAACGTGATACAGTTTGGAAACAACCCCTTGGCCCATCAACTCCCTTTTACTGACCTTACTCAAACCCATTTTCTCCCCATATTCATATTAATTCCACACCTTGGATTCTAGTGATCCATTTATAATGGCTACTTCACTTATCATCCTGATATTCTTCTTGATGTGGAAGGATACTAAAGCACCCATGAGTTACAGACAACACTGGAGATCACACTTGATCTTTGACCGCTGAAACTCTGAGGCAGCAACTCTTCTAGCAGCACCATCGTGCTTCCCAGGCCAACATTCATCCTTCAGCTAATGCCATCCGAAACAGTCTGAGTTGTTTCCTAGTATTGCATATTTCCATGAGTAGGATCATGGCCTGGGTTGTTTTTTTGTTAGATTGATTTGCATTTTTAGGCCAGTCAGAAGATAACTGTATAACATTTTACTGGAGACAGAAGCAAGCAAAATCAGAATCAGGTTTAATATCACTGACATATGTCGTGAAATTTGTTGTTTTGTGGCAGCAGTACATTGCAATACATAGAAATGAAAACTATAAATTACAATAGGTATATATAAAAACAAATTCAGTAAGTTGAGCTGAAAGGGGGAAAAGTACTGAAGAAGTGTTCATAGGTTCATTATCCTTTCAGAAATCTAATGGCAGAGAGGAAGAAGCTGCTTCTGAAATGTTGAGTCAGTATTTTCAGGCTCACGGATATCCTCCTTGATGGTAGCAATGAAAAGAGGCCACGTACTGGGTGATGGGGGTCCTTAATGATGGATGCCGCTGTTTTGAGGCATCACCTTTTGAAGATGTCCTCAATACTGGGGTGGCCAGTGGCCATAATGGAGATAGCCGAGTATAAAATTTACTGTATCTTTTTCTGATTCTGTATAGTGGCCCCTCCACACCAGAAGGCGATGCGACCAGTTAGAATGCTCTCCACGGTAAATCTGTAGAAATTTGTGAATGTCTTTGTGACGTACCAATTCTCCTCAAACTCCTAATGAAGTGTTGCCAGTAACATTGCTTTTCTGACTTGCACTTTCTATTTCCCGTTGTAATTTGTAGCCCATGTCTTTGGTCCTGTTCGGAGCCCTACCTACTTTTCATGATCATTATTCCCAACATCCTGAGAAAATGATCATGAAAAGTAGGCAGGGCTCTGAACAGTAGCAAGATGTGGGCTACAAATGACGATGGGAGATAGAAAGTGCATGTCAAAAAGGCAATGTTATGATAGTCATGAGGGATTTCAATATGGAGGTAGATTGGAAAGATCAGGTCGGTGCTGGATCCCAAGAAGAGGAATTTCTATAATGCCTATGAGCTGACTTTTTGAAGCAGCACGGTTGAGTCCATGAAGAACTCAACTATTCTGGATTGGGTGTTGTGCAATGAAATGGAATTGATTAGAGAGCTTAAGGTAAAGGAACCCTCAGGGGTCAGTGATCATGATATGGTAGAATTCACCCTGCAATTTGAGAAGGCTAAACTAAAGTCAGATGTATCAGTATTACAGTGGAGTAAAGAGGATTACGGAGGCATGAGAGAAGAGCTGGCCAAAATTGATTGGAAGGACACACTAGCAGGGATGAAGGCAGAGCAGAAATGGTTGGAGTTTCTGGAAGCAATTTGGAAGGTGCAGGATATATACATCCCAAAGAAGAAGTATTCTAAAGGCAGGATAATACAACTATGGATGGCAAGTGAAGTCAAAGCCAACAAAAAAAGCCAAAGTGAGGGCATATAATAGAACACAAATTAGTGGGAAGTTAGAGCATTGAGAAGCTTTTAAAAACAAACAGAAGGCAACTAAAATGTCATAAAGAAAGAAAAGATGGAATAGGAAGATAAGCTAGCCAATAATCATGATTCAACAGTGGCTAGATGGGAGATGCCAGAGAGTAGTGGTGGATAATTGTTTATCGGGATGGAGGCCGGTGACTAGCGGGGTGCCTCAGGGATCTGTTTTGGGCCCAATGTTGTTTGTAATATACATAAATGATCTGGATGATGGGGTGGTAAATTGGATTAGTAAGTATGCTGATGATACTAAGGTAGGAGGTGTTGTGGATAATGAGGTGGGTTTTCAAAGCTTGCAGGGAGATTTATGCCGGTTAGAAGAATGGGCTGAACGTTGGCAGATGGAGTTTAATGCTGAGAAGTGTGAGGTTCTACATTTTGGCAGGAATAATCCAAATAGAACATACAGGGTAAATGGTAGGGCATTGAGGAATGCAGTGGAACAGAGAGATCTAGGAATAACAGTGCATAGTTCCCTGAAGGTGGAGTCTCATGTAGATAGGGTGGTGAAGAAGGCTTTTGGAACGCTGGCCTTTATAAATCAGAGCATTGAGTACAGAAGTTGGGATGTAATGTTAAAATTGTACAAGGCATTGGTAAGGCCAAATTTGGAATATTGTGTACAGTTCTGGTCACCGAATTATAGGAAAGATATCAATAAATTAGAGAGAGTGCAGAGACGATTTACTAGGATGTTACCTGGGTTTCAGCACTTAAGTTACAGAGAAAGGTTGAACAAGTTAGGTCTCTATTCATTGGAGCGTAGAAGGTTGAGGGGGGATTTGATCGAGGTATTTAAAATGTTGAGAGGGATAGATAGAGTTGACGTGAATAGGCTGTTTCCATTGAGAGTAGGGGAGATTCAAACGAGAGGACATGATTTGAGAGTTAGGGGGCAAAAGTTTAAGGGAAACACGAGGGGGTATTTCTTTACTCAGAGAGTGATAGCTGTGTGGAATGAGCTTCCTGTAGAAGTAGTAGAGGCCAGTTCAGTTGTGTCATTTAAGGTAAAATTGGATAGGTATATGGATAGGAAAGGAGTGGAGGGTTATGGGCTGAGTGCGGGTAGGTGGGACTAGGTGAGATTAAGAGTTCGGCACGGACTAGGAGGGCCGGAATGGCCTGTTTCCGTGCTGTGATTGTTATATGGTTATATATGGTTATAATATTAAAGTGGATACCAAAAGTTTCTTCAGATATATAAAGTGTAAAAGAGAGGTGAGAGTAGATATTGGACTGCTGGAAAATGATGCTGGAGAGGTAGTAATGGGGGACAAGGAAATGGCAGATGAACTGAATAAGTATTTTGCATCATTCTTCACTGTGGAAGACACTAGCAGTGTGCTGGAAGTTCAAGACTGTCAGGGGGCAGAATTGTGTGAAGTTGCCATTACTAGGGAAAAGCTTCTTGGGAAACTGAAAGGTCTGAAAGTAGATAAGTCACTAGGACCAGATGGTCTACACCCCAGAGTTCTTAAAGAGGTGGCTGAAGAGATTGTGGAGATATTAGTAATCATCTTTCAAGAATCAATTGATTCTGGCATGGTTCTGGAGGACTGGAAAATTGCAAGTGTCACTCCACTGTTCAAGGGACAGAGGCAAAAGAAAGGAAATTATAGACCTGTTAATCTGACCTCAATGGTTGGAAAGATATTGGAGTCGATTGTGAAGGATGTGGTTTTGGAGTACTTAGAGGCACATGATAGGACAAAGTCAGCATGGTTTCCTTAAGGTTAAATCTTGCCTGAAAAACCTGCTGGAATTTTTTCAAAGAAATAACGAGCAGGATGGACAAAGAAGAATCAGTTGATGCTGCGTACTTGGATTTTCAGAAGGAATCTGACAAGGTGCCACATGAGGCTGCTTAACAAGTTAAGAGCCTATGGTATTACAGGAAAGATGCTAGCTTGGATAGAGCATTGCCTGATTGGTAGGAATGGGAATAAAGGGAGCCTTTTCTAGTTGGCTGCCAGTGACTGGTGGTGTTGCACAGGGGTCTGTATAGGGACCGCCTCTTTTTATGTTATATGTCAATAATTTGGATGATGGAATTAATAGCTTTGTTTAAATAGCTTAATAGCTAAATTAATAGCTTTGTGGTTAAGTCTGCAGACAAGGATAGGTGGAGGGGCAGGTTGTTTGAGGAAGCAGAGAGGCTACAGAAGGACATTTATTGGAGTAGGAGAATGGGCAAAGAAGAGACAGAAGGAATATAATGCAGGGAAGTGTTTGGTCATGCACTTCGGTAGAAGAAATGTAACTGTAGACTGTTTCCTAAATGGAGAGAAAACTTGAAAAAATCTGAAGTGCAAAGTGAGTTGGGAATCTTCATACAGGATTTAGGGAATCCAAAGGTTAATTTGGAGGTTGGATCAGTGGTGAGGAAGGCAAATGCGATATTAGCATTCATTTTTGAGAGAACTAGAATATAAAAACAAGAATATAATGTTGGGGCTTTATAAAGCAGAGGTGAGGCCTCACTTGGAGTATTGTGAGCAGTTTTGGGAGGGCCCTTTATCAAAGTAACAATGTGTTGACATTAGAGAGGGTTCAAAGGAGGGTCACGAAAATGATTCTGGGATTGAAAGGCTTGTCATATGAGAAGTGTTTGATGGCTCTGAGCTTCTACTCACTGGAATTCAGCAGAATGAGGGGTGACCTTTCGTATGTTGAAAGGCTTTGATAGTGTGGATGTGGAGAGGATGCTTCCTATGGTGGGGGAGTTCAAGACCAGAGGACGCAGCCTCAGAAAATAGAGGTCCTTTTAGAATGGAGATGAGGAGGAATTTCTCTAGCCAGTGGCGAAACTGTGGAATTTGTTGCCACTAATGGTTGTGGAAGCTAAGTCTTTATGTATATTTATGTCAGAACATAATAGATTGTTGATTAGTCAGGGCATGAGGGATACAGGGAGAAGGCAGGAAATTGGGACTGAGAGGAAAATTGGATCTGTCATGATGAAATGGCGCAACAGATTTGGTGGACAAAATGGCCTAATTCTGCTCCTATATCTTCAAGTCTGATACTCTTCCACTAGGGAAAACTGTACCTTTTTTTTTATAGGATCTTACATATTTCAATAAGATCACTCCACATTTTTCAAAACTTCAAAAAAATCGCTGGTCTGACACAGATGATATGTCAACCAGATCGTCCCATAAATTCACTATGTGATTCTCTTCTGAGCATTCTTTAATTAAGAGTACATCCTTTGGAAAAATTAGATTGAAACTGTACACATTACCGTAGGCGTGCCTCACCTAGATATAATTGTAACAATAAGTTTACATTTTAACATTCTAACCTGTAGTAATAAAAGCTAACGTGTCTTCTGCTTTCTTCATTACTGACTACCCGCTGGTTTCAAATGTTTATATTTCAGATTTTGATGCGAGTAAAAAATGTTAACTTTGCAATTGAAGTGGCTATTATTAGACAACGTTATGTGTAATGATGACCCACGTTGCTTCTCTACTTTCTCTTCTGTTTCAAGGCTTCAATTTTCTTTGTCTGCTTGTTCCGACCGTTCCGCGCTGCTGTGACGTCTTGGATGAATCGATATGCTCGGAGAATGCGCCTTGGCTCTGCTCGATTGCTCCGTGAGACGTTGGCTATGCCTGCCGTGAGGGCTATCGGGATTTGGAGTATTAAACAGTTTTCGGGAAGATGGCGGAAGAGGCTGGGAGGCTGCAGGAGCAGGCGCTGAAGAGGAGGGAACGGCTCCGGGCACTGAGGGAGCGGCAGCTGCAGGTAAGGAAACCCGAAGGGCTGCCTGCTTCGCCCCCTCCTCGTCATTCTGGAGCTCTAATGCCACGCAATATAATTTGTGAATATTTAATTCTGGAGGAACGCTTGATGGTCTGGGGGGGGGGGTGTTGGTGGGTAGAGAGTGACTGGGGGAGTGGAAGGACCGGGGGAGTAGACGGGAAGGGGATGGAGAGTGCGACCCAGGGGATTGGAGGGGGGGATGGGGATGGAGAGTGTGAACAGGGGAGGGATGAGGATGGAGAGTGTGACCAGGGGAGTGGGGGAGGGATGAGGATGGAGAGTGTGAACGGGGGAGTAGGGAATAAAGTGACCCGTGGAGTGAGGGAATTGGAAGGGGGGGGGGGAGTAGAGTGAGCAGTGGAGTGGGGGAGTTGGAGGGGGTAGAGTGATCAGTGGTGGGGGAGGTGGAGAGTGACTGGGCATCAGGTGATTTTCCTTAAACTTGTGTTGGGTCTCATTGTAACTTAGTTTCTTTTAACATTGATGTGTCCTGATTTGCTGAGTATTTCCAGCATTTTCTGTTTACACTTATTAGCTTTCCCAGTGTTCATGGATAGAAATGATGAAGCTGAGGGCAGTTAAGTATCAATCACATCATTGTGCGAGACTGGAGTAAAGCATAACCCTGGCTGGTCAGCACATTGCTCCTTTGCCAGCTGATTTTATGTCAATCCATCAGGTTTGAGATCATGTGAGTTTTACGTGTAAGCTGTTTTTGGGGGGAAAAAGCTAAATTCGGATTACCATTGTTGTAATTTATACTCACTTTCTTTGGAGCCTTGGTAGAACAGTATAAAGAAAATCCTGGGAAAAACAAAATGCTGGAAAAACTTGGCAAGCATGTCAAGCACCATCTGTAGAAAGAGACACAAAGTTGTCATGTTTGTTGAGCTTGCCAATTCTTATACAACCTGGAAGGGCTGATTGCTTGAAACTTGCTTTCCTTGTTAAGTTCTGTGAACTGTCCAGTGTCGCTTTAGAAGGTGATGCACTAATTCTTGACCATGCATTAAGGTTTAATTGGAACAGTGTTAGATGCCAAAGCTATCGAAGTTAGAGTGAGAATGTGATGGCGAATTAATCCAGCAGGTAGCTGGGAAATCACAGTTCACTCCAGGCCCCCACCAATCAGTGTTTATAGAAATTGTTCTGTCTTGCACACCTCCTTTGTACTTTTCTTCTCTCACCTTTAAATAAATCCACACCAATAAAAGACATTTCAATCCTGAGCTGTTTATCTCTGCTTCATGATTTTATGAACACCTCCCTCAGCCTCAGTCGCTGTTGAGGAGGGGTTCCTAACTTGGGGTCCAGGGACCACTTGCTTAATAGTATTGGTCCATACATAAAAAGGTTGGGAATCTTTGCTCCAGAGAAAATGTCCCGAGCTTGTCCAACTTTTCACAGCAAGTCTTCCAAACTAAGCACCAACCTTTCCAAAGCCACCACATCCTTCCTATAGTGAGATAACCAGAATTTAACAAAATACTAAAAATGTGGCCTAACCAGAACCTTACAAAGCTGTAACATAACTTTCTGCCTTTTGAACTCCGTACCTCTACTAAAGTATGCCTTGCACATTCTTTACACTATCAAAATTTGTGGCCACTTATACAGAGCCATTTACCTGGATCCTAAGATCCCTCTGTTTATCAGCATTGCTAAAGATTTTACCATTAATAGTGTGCTCTCAATTTGTGTTGGGTCGCCTATGGTGTAGCACTTCACACTTGCCTGATTCAAAATCCATTTGCCACTTCTTGGCCCATATCTGTATCTTGCTGAATCTTTTGGCATTCTTCTATGCAATTCACACTGCCACCAATCTTTGTGCCATCTGCAAACTTAGCCTTACCCATACTACTATATTTTCATCCAAGTTATCTGTACATGACAATGAAAGTCCCGGTACCAATCCCTTCATTGCTAGTTAGAGACCTTCATCTAAAATAAGACCCATCCACCACTACCTACTGTTTTCTATGGGCAAGCCAATTTTGAATCCAGTCAGCGAAGTCACATGGATCCCAGTTTATCCAAATTTTTTCTGTATGAGACCTTATTGAATGTTTTACTAAAATTCATGTATACACCATACACTGCTTTAGCTTCATCAAATACCTTTGCTAACTTCTTGAGAAACTCAATCAGATCAGTTGGACCTGCCCTACTCAAAGCCTTGGCTACTGTCCCTAATTAGAACACCTTTTGCAAATGCTTATACATCCTATCCCTGGAATCCTCTCCATTAGTTTCCCTGCTGTTGACATGAAATTATAGTTTCCAGGATTATCCCTATTTTTCTCCTTGAATAAAGGAACAATATTAGCTACCTGCCAGTCCTCTAGCACCACACTGGTGGCTATTGAGAATCAAAGATTTTGATCAACACATCACCGATCACATTTCTTGCCTCTCTTAATTACATGGTGTATATCATCAGGCCCAGTGGATATATCTACCCTAATATTTTTCAAGACACCTCACATCACGCCCTTCCTAATCTTGAAATGCCCTCACATCTTGCCATGCTCCTCTCTGATCTCACTATTTTCTACATCCTTCTTGCTAAATACCAATGCGAAATTCTTACTTAGGATCTCACCCACACACCTTCAAGCACAAGTTCCTTTATTCTCCATCATTCAAAATTCAAAGTAAAATTTATTATCAGAGTACATACATGTCACCACATACAACCGTGAGATTCTTTTTCTTTGGGCACGCTGAGCAAATCTACAGAACAGTAACTGTAAATAAACTGTGCAACGCAGATATAAATAAATAGCAATAAATAAGAATGAGTCCTTTAGTAAGTGTAACTATCCCCTTTTGTTCAAGAACCTGATGGTTGAGGGGTAGTAACTATTCTTGAACCTGGTGATGTGAGTCCTGATGCACCTGACCTTTGAACTGATGGGAGCAGCAAGAAATGAGCATGGCCTGGGTAGTGAGGATCTTTGATGATAATGCTGTTTTTCTATGGCAGTGTTTCATGTAGATGTGTTCAATGGTTGGGAGGGCTTTACTTGTGATGTACTGGGCTGAATCCGCTACCTTTTATAGGATTTTCTGCTCAAAGGCATCGCTGTTCCCATACCAGGCCATAGTGCGGCCAGTCAGCACACTTTGATAGAAGTTTGCCAAGGATGTCAATTATGTGCCGAACCTCCTTAGATTCCTGAGGAAGTAGGGGCACTATTGTGCTTCCTTCGCGATTATACTTACGATGGTCTTCTGAGATAGTGACACCCAGGAACTTAGTGTTACTGATCCTCTCCACCTCTGATCCTCCGATGAGTACCGGCTCAAGGACCTCTGGGTTTACTCTCCTGAAGTCTACAATCAGTTCCTTGGTGAGAGATTGTTGTCGTGACACCACTCAGCCAAGTTTTCAATCTCATTCCTGTATGCTGATTCGTCACCCCCTTTGATACAGCCTGCAACAGTGGAATCATCAGCAAACTTCTATATCGTGTTGGAGTTGTACTCAGTCACACGGTCGTAGGTGTAAAGCCTGAACATCGTCATCAGATACTGAGACCAAAGCATCATCGAGAGACACTGGGGTGCATGATGGTTCCTCCCTGTCCTGGTGGCCAAAGCAAGCATAGAAGGTGTTAAGCTCATCTGGAAACAAAGCTCTGTTATCCCCTATGTCACCAGATTTAACTTTGTAAGGGGTTATGGTATTCAAACCCTGGCACAGCTATCAAGCATCCCTCGCTGATTCCAGTCTAGTCTGGAATCTCCACTTCACCTGAAAGATGGCTTACAGGAGATCGTACCGGTACCTCTTGTGGCATTCTTGATCTCCAAATTTGAATGCTTTCGATCTGGTTCTCAGAGTATTCCATATTTCATTGTTCATCCAGGGCTTCCAATTGGGGGAAAACACTCCACAATTTTGTGTGGACATCTTCATTCACAGCTGTTTTAATATAGTCTGCAATGACCCTGATGGTCCTCGAATAAGTTCTTGAACGCTGCCCAGTCCACTGACTGGAGGCAATCCTGTAAC
The DNA here is from genome assembly GCF_048418815.1 of Hemitrygon akajei. Classification (NCBI taxonomy): domain Eukaryota; kingdom Metazoa; phylum Chordata; class Chondrichthyes; order Myliobatiformes; family Dasyatidae; genus Hemitrygon; species Hemitrygon akajei. The sequence goes on along the minus strand of NC_133124.1, from coordinate 107,408,842 downwards.
TGTTCCTCAACCTCTTAGTTGTCTTAATCTTTGGAGCCTTGCTGTTTAGGCTCTGTTTGTTTGCAGGTAGCAGGTGCACAGCCAAATGACCTGACTTGCCAAAATGTGGTCTCGGGAAGGAATGATAGCAGTGTAGCAGTGGTCTGGTGTGTTGGGACCTCTGGTGCAACAGGTTGCATGCTGGTGATAATTGAGCAGAGTTAAAATTTGAAATGTGTTGGGTTAAGCCATTTCTTGTTTACACACAGCATTGTGCAGTTTCATCAGTGCTTGCTTATAATTGGCCACTGGTGGTGTGTGAATTGTAGTCAGGATCCGGGATGAGAGCGCCAGAGGCAAGTAGAATGGTTTACATTTAATTGTTCTAAGTCAGAAGAACAAGAAGTTGGGGCAGGGCTTCAAATTCTTGGATCATTGGGATCTATTTTGGGGGAGGTATGACTTATACAAAAACGATGGGTTACACCTGAACTCAAAGGGTACTAATATCCTGGCGGGGTTGTTTAATATAGCTGTTAGGGAGGGTTTAAACTAATTTGGCAAGGGGAAGGAAACCAGGGTGTTAGGGTCAAGGAAGAGGAAAATAGAAATAAGTCGATACTGCGCAGCAAAGATGGCAAGAGGGACAGGCAGGTGAATAGACAGGATAATCTGCTGTGCGATAGAAATATAGCAAAATCGGTAACAGATACTGATCTAAATGTACTGTACTTAATGTATGCAGCATTAAAAATAAAGTGGATGACCTTGTTGTACAGCTACAGGTTAAAAGATATGACATTGTTGCCATCACCGAGTCATGGCTAAGTAATGGATGTGATTGGGAACTGAATGTCCAGGGATACACAGTGTACAGAAAAGATAGGAAGGGAGGTAAAGGGGGTGGCGTGGCCCTGATGGTAAGCAATGTATCAAATTACTAGAAAGAAGGAACATAGGATCAGAAGAGGTAGAATCCTTATGGGTCGAGTTAAAAAATGGCAAGGGTAAAAAGACACTAATAGCAGTTATATACAGGCCTCCAAACAGCAGCCGGGATGTGGACTACAAGTTACAGCTGTAAGTAGAAAAAGCGTGTCAGAAGGATAATGTCAAGATAATTATGGGGGATTTTAATATGAACCCATGGGAAGTAGTGATCATAATATGATTGAGTTCAGTTTCAAATTTGAAAAGGAGAAACTGGTATCAGGTGTATCGATATTTCAGTGGAACAAAGGAAATTACAGTGGTAAGAGAGAGGAACTGGCCCAAGTTGATTGGAAAAGTAAGCTAGATGGAGGGACGGTAGAGCAGAATTGGATTAAATTCCTACAAGAAATAAGGAGAGTGCAGGAAAAATATATTCCAAGAAAAAAGAAAATTATGACTGGAAAAATGGCACAAATGTGGCTAACGAGAGAGGTTAAGGCTAAAATAAAAGCAAAAGAGATGACGTACAAGGAAGCAAAAATTAGTGGGAAAACTGAGGACTGGACAACTTTTAAAAACTTACAGAAGGAAACTAAGAAAATCATTAGGAAAGAAAAGATGAATTGTGAAAGGAAGTTGGCAGTTAACTTAAAAAAAGAGACTAAGAGTTTTTAAAAATATATGAAGAGTAAAGGATGACACAGGTAGATATAGGACCAATTGGAAATGATGCCGGTGAAATTATAATGGGTAACAGAGATGGCAGAGGAACTAAATGGGTATTTTGCATCAGTCTTCACAGTGGAAGACTTAAGTAACATACCTAATAGCCAGAGGTCTCAGGGAATAGAATTAGGTACAGTCAAGATTACTAGATCAGATCAGATTCAGTTTATTGTCATTTAGAAATCACAAATGCAATGCAGTTTAAAAAATGAGACAACGTTCCTCCAGAATGATATCACAAAAGCATATGACAAAACAGACTACACCAGAAAATCCACATAACGTTTGGCAATCCCCAGTCCAGAGTCCGGAGAGGCTGCTGCAGATTAATATCGCGCTACCATCTTAGCGCGTTCCCCAGAAAGGAGCTCCAAATCCACCAGACAAACAAGACCAAAAACTAAAGCTACAAGACCTGCACAAAGTCACATAGTTACAACAGTGCAAACAATAGCATAATTGATTAAAAAAACAGACCATGGGCACAGTGAAAATAGTCCAAAGATGTTAAAAGACTATAAGTTTGAAAGAAACCATCACACAGTTTTCACAAGTCCTCAGGGTCCCGATTGACTCTTCATCCCATGCCGGCGGCAGAAGGGAATACCCCCGCTATGGACTTCCACGGCGGCGCCCGACTCAGCCTTGCAGACGCAGCACACAATGAAAGCTCCGTCGAACCCAGCCTTGCAGACGCAGCACACAGTGAAAGCAACCTGACCGCAGCGGATTCCGAGTTTGTCGAACCTCCGATCATCCCCTCCGGCACAGCTTCTCCGAGCACCATCCTCTGCCGAGCATATTAAGATGCCTCCGCCAACTGCCATCAGCTATGCGACCCCGAGGACTGGGGGCCTGTTCTTCCCAGCAGAGACCCGGACCTCACAGCAGCAGCAGCAACGAAGAAGGTCTTCCTAGAGATTTCCAGATGTTCCTCCGTGCTCCCACGTCAGTTTTCAACCGATTATGATTGCGCACGGCACCCCGCTTCACAAATAACAGATAATCAGCTCCGGAGTGGCCGCTACAAGCTGTGTCGCGCCACCATCTTGAATCTTTAGAGAGAAAGTGCTTGGGAAGCTAAATGGACTAAGGATAGATAAGTCTCCTGGACCGGATGAGGTGCACCCAGTGGTTCTGAAGGAGGCGACTTTGGAGATTGTGGAGGTATTGGAAATGATCTTCCAGGAATCAGTAGACTCTGGCATGGTTCTGGAGGACTAGAAGGGCGCAAATGTAGTTGTGCTGTTTAAGAAAGGAGGGAGGCAGCAAAAAGAAAATTACAGACCTATTCATCTGACATCAGTAGTTGAAAAGTTGTTGGAGTCGATTCTCAAGGACGAGGTGATGAAATACCTCGAGGTGCATGACAAGATAGGCCCACGCCAGCATGGTTTCATGAAGGGAAGATCCTGTCTCACCAACCTATTGGAAGTTTTTGAGATAATCTCAAATAAGATTGACAAGGGAGAGGCTGTGGATGTTGTGTATTTGGATTTTCAAAAGGCCTTCGATAAGATGCCGCATAAGAGGCTGCTTAATAAGATGAGAGCCCATGGAGTTACAGGCAAGATATTGGAATGGGTGGAGCATTGGCTGATAGGCAGAAAGCAAAGGGTGGGAATAAAGGGATCCTATTCTGGTTGGTTGCTGGTTACTAGTGGTGTTCCGCAGGGGTCATTGGTGGGGCTGCTTCTTTGTACACTGTATATCAATGATTTAGATTATGGCTTAAATGGTTTTGTGGCTAAGTTTGTGGATGGCACCAAGATAGGTGGAGAAGCAGGAAGTGTTGAAGAAAGGGAAAGGCTGCAGAGAGACTTGGTCAGTTTAGGAGAGTGGGCAAAGAAATGGCAGATGAGATACAATGTTGAGAAATGTACAGTTGTACATTTTGGAAGAAGTAGTAATGGGGCAGATTATTATTTAGGTGGGGAGAAAATTCAAAAATCGGAAGTGCAAAGGGACTTGGGGGTCCCCATGCAGGATACCCTAAAGGTTAACCACCAGGTTGGATCGGCAGTAAGGAAAGCAAATACTATGTTGGCATTCATTTCAAGAGGAATAGTGTATAAGAGTAAGGAGGTGTTGATGAGGCTCTATGGGGCACTGGTGAGACCTCATTTGGAATACCGTGTGCAGTTTTGGGTCCCTTATCTTAGAAGGGATGTACTGATGTTGGAGTGAGTTCAGAGAAGATTTTCGAGGATGATTCCTGGAATGCAGGGGCTAAAATAAGAGGAGCATTTGTCGGCTCTTGGACTGTATTCATTAGGGTATAGAAGAATGAGAGGGGATTTAATAGAAACATTTCGAATGTTGAAAGGGTTGGATAGAGTAAACGTGGAAAGGCTGTTTTCCTTGGTGGGTGAGTCCAGGACAAGAGGCCAGAGTCTTAGAATTAGAGGGTACCCATTTAAAACAGAGATGAGGAGAAATTTTTTTAGCCAGAGGGTTGTGGATTTACGGAATTCGTTGCCACATACAGCTGTGGAGGCCCAATCATTGAGGGTGTTTAAGGAGGAGATTGATAGGTATCTAATTAGTCAGGGTATCAAGGGTTATGGGGAAAAGCCGGAGATTGGAACTAGATGGGAGAATAGTTTAGCTCATGGTGGAGTGGCGGAGCAGACTCGATGGGCCAAATGGCCTATTTCTGCTCCTTTGTCTTGTGATATAATGCCAATGTCTGTGCACCAACTAGAATTGACTAAAAAGCATCCTCTGCCACCTTTTTCCTTACCAGAGTTTGAGGTTCGATCCATTCTGAAAATCAAAAAACCTGGTTGGATAGCTGCTCTGGCATGTTTGCTGTTAACCGAAGTCTCAATGCACCAAACAATTGAGATCTGACTCTGATTCAGCAGTCTTGCCCTGAGATTGTCAATCCTATTTTCAAGTGACTACGTTTGCCAACGAGAAGCTCGGTCGACAGGAGGCCTCGACCCCCTGCACTTCAGCCTGGTTTGAACCTCACCTCTCCTGCCGCGTTTTTGGCCGTGGCCTTGGCATTGACCCTTAAAGGTGTCGTGCTCAACTGCTCTGCATTTAACCACCCAACGTGAGATTAGAAGGTCATTGATGTAATTTCATAGTCTATTGTTAAAAATAAATTTTTATGCTGTAGATTGCAGTGAAAGTCGTTCAAAAGGAGCATATTTAAGAGGAAAACTGGTACAATTTCCTACAGCTCGTAGCGAGTTGCCAGTGTATGGGTCTTGCTCTCTTCCTAGTTATCCTCTTGCCTTTGAAATACGTGTATAATGCCTTGATTTTTTAAAAATCCTACTGCCCAGTAAATTTTCATGACATTTTTTAGCTCTCCTAATTCCTTTGGGCTCCTTTATAGTCCTCTAGCACCTTGATTCTAGCTTCCTGAGCCTTGTGTATGCTTCCCCTTCTCTCTTGACTGAATTAACTACCCTTTTCATCATCCACAGTTCCTGTACCTTGCCAAACTTGGCCTTCCCTCTTTCCGGAATGAATTGGTCTTAAACTCTGTAATTTGTTTTTAAACTCCACATGTCAGATATGGATTTGCTCGGAAACATCTTTTCCTAATTAATTCCCCCTAGCTCCTATCTTAAGCCCAAGTAATCTGTCCTGCTTTAATTTAACACTTTGTTGCAAGTTCCACTCTTATTCTTATTCATGGTTATCTTAAAGCTTGAGGAATTATGATCACTGTTTCTCTAGTTTTCACCCACTAAAAGGTCTGTCACCTGGCTTGTTCATTTCCCATTAAGAGGTCTAGTATACCCTCTCCTCTAGTTGGATTAACCTCTTACTGCTTCAAGAAACTTCTTGGACATGGCTAACAAATGCTATCCATTAAATCTTTTGCACTAAAGAGTTCTTAGTTCATGTTGGGAATGTTGAAATCTCCTACTTTAATAACCCTGTTGTTTTTGCTCCTTTTCACAATCTGCCTGCATATCTGCTCCTCGGTCTCTATGACTATTTTGGGGTCTACAGTATAAACCCATCAGACTGATGGCCCCTTTTCATATTTTTGAGTTATAACTATATAGACTCAATTGACGAGCCCTCCATTTTGTCCCTCTGTGTGCAGCTGTATATTGTCCCTGATGAGTCGTGCACCCCTTCCCTCTCTTTTACCTCCTTCTGTTTTAAACATCAAAGTTAAAATGAAACTGTTTTGATACTTCAAAGAGTTAGGAACTACAAAGAATTTGGTATCAACAATCATCTTTAATATTACAATGAAAATCAAGATTCTGAGAATGTATTTGTTGAAAATTGTATGAAGACAATCCTCTTTCTGGCACTGATTTTGTTCATTTACAGTTAATCTAAGGAACATAGCAGCATATACTCAGCTCTAACATGGATTCCAAGTAGATGACACTGGCCACTCCCTGGTATGCTGTTGTAACAGGCATGCTAAATCAGGTGAGGGCAGGCAGCAGGCTTTTACCCAGTGAGTTTAGGGCATGCCTGTCCTAGCATGCAAAGTCAGCTCCGGCGGACTGGGTGGGTGAGATCCAATGGCCTGGAAGGCAGTTCTGCAATACATAATGAGGCACAGAAGACCTCATGGTCAACCACTGGAAGCAAGGAAGAGCTCAGTTGTGAAGACATTTGTATCACTGGACCCAGACTTCTGAGGTTGAAAGGGTAGAGGTTTCCTGTCAGTGGCAGATACAACCGATAACTACCAATCCAACTAGTAGGAACTAATACTGTTTTATAGTACTGTAGTGCTGTTTATAGTTTCGTAATTGTTCAGTAGATATTTCATTATGTATTTGTGTTACTCAGTTAAATGGTAGTTTATCTATTTTGTACAATTTCCATGCAACGTTGGCTAATTGGGCCCAAAAGTACTGGTCTTGATGTGTCCCAATTAACCAGATTGCACTGTAGTGTTTTTCAAAAACATGAGATGTGGTTAAAGATGAAGTGGAATTGTGGACCTGTACAGTCTTTGAAAGATTAATGTATTGTTGTTGGGCAGACGTAAGTGGCATCATTGGCTTGAAGCAAAGACAATGACAACAGGGTTTGTATTGTGACAATAGGATGCTTTCCTTTTTCCTTAATATTATTCTAAGGCTACTAAATTAAAGTGTTTTCATTTTTGCTGTGTCATCAGGTTGCAATATCTGTATGTTTATTTCAGTACATGACTTTGCACCACACATGTAAGTTACCAACTCTAAGTGCAGCAGTTGCTCCTCAGTGCTGCACAGTCGTGTCAGCCAGCATCAACATCTTAAGCATTGTTTTGCAGAAACTTACTTGAATCCACTGTTTGCTGACTGAGTACTACCAAATGAGGCAAGGCGACTAAATGATAATTCAGTTAACAGCTTCTCCAGAAGCGTGGGTGAAAAGGAAATTGTTATTGTGTTGCTGCTGCTTGTGATAAGATTGATTTTGGAAGCTGGTTAAATATAGAAGTTGTTATGCATCTTCACTGTAGTGAATTCAGACCCTGTAAACAAAATTTTCATCTGACATCTAGAGTTTTTTTTGAAAAGTCCAAAATATTTGAAATAGTATAGTTCAAGAGAATTGATTTGGAAATGTGGATTCTTAATGATGTTTAAAAACTGTAGCAGAAAATGTATAAAACATGTTTTAAAAAAACCTGTTTGGATCCATTACTGCCCTTGTTGAGCAGACATAGCAAGGAAACTGTTAGTCCAAATCAACATGTATACACCTCCAAAGGACATGGGAACGAACACACACACACACACACACACACACACACACACACACACACACACACACACACCACCCCCCCCCCCCCCCCCACAAAAAAAGAGTAAACAGTCGATGTTTTGTGCTGAAGCCCTTTATCGAGACTGGAGGAAAAAAAGATGAGTCAGAGCAAGGTGGGGGAGGGGATGAAGCAACACAAGGTGATAGGTGAAACCAGGAGGGGTGAAGTAAAGAGCTGAGAAGTTGATTGGTGAAAGAGATACAGGGCTGCAGAAGGGAGAATCTGATAATGCTCCCCCTTCACCATTCCTCATTCCCATTTCCCTCTTTCACCTCACCTCCTTACCGCCTCTGGTTTCACCTATCACCTTATGTTTCTTCCTCCACTCCCGCCACCTTCTCACTCTAACTTTTAATCTTTTTTGATCCTCTCCTGATGAAGGGTCTCGGTCCAAAACATTGACTGTGTTCTTTTCCAAAGATGCTGCCGGGCCTGCTGAGTTCCTCCAGCATATTGTGTGTGTTGCTTGGATTTCCAGCATCTGCAGATGTTCTCATGTTTGTGAGAGGACATAGGAGTTTAGTAACTACAGTGCTTTAGTGTTGATTGCCATGGTTACTTTCCTATGAATATTTTTTGTTCTCAATATGTTGATCCTGGGGAGATTCTCTAGGATCAGGTATAGTTTGAAATTTTATCCTTTGTTCCAAGTGATAGCCATGGATCAGCTTTAAGAAGGTTATATTGAGAGATTTTCCAAAACATTGATCACTGAGTATGAGTTAAATCAGAGCACTTTTCGGCTGCAGAATGTCATTAGAAAGTAGTGACACAGCACTTGGATGGGTCTTTCTTTCAAGAGCAGCATTCTTTAACCTTAAAGAAGTGGACAGCTGCATTCCTTTGGGTGAATGTACTTACACAATGCCATTAATTTGGCATTTCAAAGTTTTGATCCAAGACTTCCTAACTAGGGTGATAGGTGACTTTGAGGGAAACCTGTTGCTCATTTCCTTAATGGCAAAGATACTTTAGAAGTTGCTTAGGCAAGTACAGTGGTACATTTTGTAGAAGGGCTAAACAAAAAAATATGATAAAATGCTGAAGAAAGTCACAGAGCACATTGAGTTTGTACCCATTAATATTTTTTTAAATTCTCCACATATTCCCATCAATTCCCTCAATATACCTCTAGCCTATATACAAGGGACAATTTCCTCTGGGCAGTTAATTTACCAACCCCTCTGTTTTGGGTTGTGGGAGAAAGCTGAGGTGCATAGCAGAAACTCAGGTAGTCACGTGGGGGAATATGCAATTTCTGCACAGCTGCTGATTGAATCTGGTTGGCTGGAGGCAGCCACTCTACCAGCTTGCCTTTGTTCTATAGGTGGTAATAGTGAAATAATAGCTTTTTAAAATAAAAATGTATTCTTAAAAAAACTGTTTAAAGTTTAAGACCTCTGGTGGTTAAAAATTTAAGTGTAATTGTGGAGGACAAAGGCATGATAGAGATGGTAAATATTTTGAAACTGGTTTATGTGCTGTTGGGAACAATGGACCAGCACCAGAGGAATACTTGATGGAGCTGTATGTAGAATAGGTTATGAAAATGCTTGTAGTAGTTTTATAGTATGGAGGACTATTGAAGACTTAAATAGGTTAATAGAATGGGTAGATGTGATAGGTCCTACATATAGGAGGAAAATGAGAGCCTACAAGATTTGTGTACAAGCTAGAGGAATCAAATACATAATGTCCACATAGATGTTGTCATAAAGGACTAGAGAATCTTGTTTTATAGAAAGTTTTGAAGCTAGTGTGTATATATATATAAATATAGGCTTGACTACATTTTGAATTCTGTAAAGCATTTTAAGGCTTCCCATTAGTTTAAGAATACAATTTTTAATTCTTTGAGAAAGTAGTTTATATTCACCAAGGTTTTCTGGGATGGGGAATCTTTTGACCAAGGGAGGAGATGAGATTATTGGAATAGTCAAAACTGAATAGATTTAAGAGATTTTTGATGCTGTTAAGAGCTCTCATTTTAAGTGGTGTAGCAGTTAGCATGATGCTAATAGAGTTCAATTCTGGCACTCTTCTGTAAGGAGTCTCTGTATGTCCTCCCTGTGGAATGTGTGTTTTCCATGGGTACTCCTGTTTCCTTCCACTGACCAAAAATGTACTGGATAGGTTAATTGGTCATTGTAAATTGTTCTGTGATAGCTTCGGGTGAATTGGGTTTGTTGGGTTGCTGGGGAGGCTTGGCTTGGAGGGCCGGAAAGGCTTGCTCTGTGCAGTATTGCTAGAATAAAAATTAACAAATGATGAATGATTGTGACTTGTGGTCAAACTGAAGCTGAAACTAACCTAGAATTTGCAGTGGATGGAATATGTGAGGTTGTTGGGCTAGTCATTGGACAAAGTTTTACGTTAGTATTTTAACTGATGACTTGTTGATCATTTTGTATAGGTTGTTAAATTAATTTGCTCAAGTGATTTCTAGAGGCAAAGAACTACAGTGTAACAGTCAATTTTTACCATGCATATATTGGGATGGATTGCTTCTGATACTTGTAGCAAATACTGGGATGGTGGACAAGGAAATTTGTCCTTTTTTTGCATGTGATAAGTGCCTGATGTAAAATTAGCGGTGATATTCCGTTTTATGAAATTTGCTGCATTGAAACTGAGGATTGAATTCTGATCACCATTCCCAATTTATAGTGGTGTGGATATAAATATAATTTATGGAGCTGCAAGCAATTCTGATGGCATAGGACAAAAACTGCATGAAACCAAATTTAACTAATCCATTTTGCCAGTACGTGATCCATATCCCTTCATTCCTGAAAGCTCAAAGCCGTTTGAACTACGAGGGATAAAGTGAAGTTGGTGGGTTCCAGGCACCTATCATTCTTTGTCAAAAAAAATTGCCATGCATATCCCCTTTTAAACTTTCCTCCTTTCATCTTGATGCATGATGAATGAAAGCCAAAGGACCAGAGACAGATTCAAAGTTAAGTTGTGTTTTACTTTGGAACTCAAGCAAATTCTGCCCATTATATAATTTCTTCCATTCAGCAGTAAAGCAACATACTGTACAGCAGATGTAAACATGAGGTTCAGCAGAAGCTGGAAATCTAGACCAATACACCAAAAATGCTGGAGGAGCTCAGCAGATCAGGCAGCATCTGTGGAAATGAACAAACTGTCCATGTTTTGGGCTGAGACCCTTCGTCAGGACTGGAAAAGAAGGGGAAGATGCTAGAATAAGGAGGTAGGGTAGAATTCTTCGGTCTGTAGATAGCAATTTTGTGTATTGATTTCATTTGCACTTTGGGCTTAATATCTGCAACTCTTCTCATTTCCACCTTTTATCATGTCATCTAATGAACTACTGCATCTGAATAGATGAAAGAGTTTGTGTAACACATGTACTGTAGAAAAGGCCTAAGCTGAGGAAAAACAGTCACTGAAGCAAAGGGAGAATTTCTCAGGATGGTCAGTAATGCAAACTATTTTGAGGGGAAGTAATGAAGCCATACAGAGCATGGCATGTACAAGGCCGAATAAAATTCGAGCCAAAAGTTAATGGAATGAGGCTTGGAACTTATGGAAGAAGTTGGAGTCTGGAATTGAGTTTTTAAGGGATTGGTTTTAGTGGGCATTTTCTTCCTGCCTTAGGATGAACACACAGCAACAGAAAGGCTGTCAAGCACCCGAGAAGAAACAGGCTTGAATATGAGTCCATAGGTTGTGGCAACATTTCAGTTATAGGGAGAGTGAAGTTATTTCCTTTGGTTCAAGACCCTGATGGTTGAGGGATAATAATTGTTCCTGAACCTGCTGGTGTGAGTCCTAAGGCTCCTGTACCACGTTCCTGTTCGCAGCCATGAGAAGGGAACATGACCTGGGTGGTGGGATCCCTGATGATGGATGTTGCTTTCTTGTGTCAGTGCTCTGTATAGATGTGCTCAATGGTGAGGAGGGCTTTACCTGTGATGGACTGGGCCATATTCACTGCTTTTTGTAGAATTTCCATTCAAGAGTGTTGGTGTTTCCATACCAAGCTGTGATGCAGCCAATCATTGTATTATCCAATACACATCTACAGAAGTTTGTCAAAGCTTTAAACTCCATATTTTTACATGTCATGTGATTTACCTGTTGTATCCAGGCTCCAGTATGTGCAGTTGCTAATGAGCCTCTCTGTGTCTTTTGGATATGGCAGGCATCTGGAATAGCCAGGGAAGAAGACCTGCATGGTCACAGGGGGGACATATAAATTTCATATAGATCAGTCAGGATCTACTATGGGTCATTGGAACTGTGCAACAGTAACTGTTGCACCACTGTGTTTCCCTCAAGTGCCCTTTGCAACATCCTATAGCAACGGAACTTAGTTCAGCCTTGTTGCCTTTCCAGACTGTCTGAAAATTCAAAAGTCAGAGTTGCACAAGCATGGAAGTGATCTCTTGGGTCCACTGAGTTCATGCTGCCCATCAAGGCATAATTTGGCTGAACAAATATGGTCTCTGGGGCAAGCTGTCCTTGCAAGTTATAAAGCTTGACAATAAAAGGATTAATTCATGAATCTGCAGTCTTATTTCCACATTTAGTATAAGGAAGGTGTGTCAAGGCATTTGGAGATGCCACAGTCATGATTGTCTTCAAGAAGAGAGAAAAGTTCAGTGGGGGAATTACAGAGATGTTTTCTGCCATAAGGAATGCCATTCCTTGGATTCTCCTCAACCATGACCTCCCAGTAGTTAAACAGCTGTTCTGCAAATTGCAGTATGGAGTCTATCTATCTAGTGACCTAGCAAGACATGATCTTCACTGTGACAACTTTAAAAGAAATATAAATCTTTCTCCACGGTCTTGAACCTTGCTAGTCTTTGGCTCCAGTTGGAAGCAACAGGCAAAATCCTTTCCAAATTCAGTCACACACAAATTCATTTTATATTGGCTTCATGATGACTTGTAATCAATGATCGTAATGAATGGATCTATTGCAGAGCCAATGGTAATACTCCAGTTAAACATGGCTATTTCATTGTCAATGACACTTCTTTTAATCTTTCACTATAACACTGTACCTTGTTGCCAGCAAATTTCCAATGGGGTTGGAAGTTGTTCAGTCAATGGTGAGTACACTTGAGAGCCTCAGTGATTGAACTACTTGTATGCAGATAAGGCTTGCATTTGCGCTGATTCATTGAAACACAAGAGATGGGTCTTCTGCTCAATGTCCATGAGACAAAACTGTAGCAACTTGCTTTTGCTGCACAACACTGCCCTCTAACAATTTGGGTTCATGGTAAGACCCTAGAAAATATAGATCACTTCCAATATTTTGGCAGCCAACTGTCAAAGGCAGATACTGATGAAGGTGCTGTTGAATTTCACCAATGCATCAGAATAGCAATAAAGACTTAAGAAATAGTACTAAATTCCTGGACTTAATGGGGATAATGAGCCTTGGGTTGCCTGCATTAGGCATCTCAAATCATTTAAAAGATGCCATCAATGCTATTTCTGAAAAACCATAAAGCCACTGGAATAAGAGAACCAATGTTGCTATCCCAGTTCCAAAATCCAAATTTCACCCGTCTTTGACTGCTTCTCTTTCCACAGTTGCTGCCTCATATGATGAGTATTTGCAGCTTTTATTTTTATTTCTAATTATATTCAGTTGGCTCTATTAGACAGTGTAAATTGCATCCCTTGGGCACAAGACTTCCAAAATGGACACTAAACTCTGAGTTCTGTCTTGAGAAATCACCAAACGGCCAGATGAAATGATTTAATGTACTCATAAAATTCCTGGCCGATGACTGCTCAAAACAGGCAACATTCAGGATGGTATTGAAAACCATCAGCCCTTGTATTGGGAGCATGCAGAAGCCCTGCACAAAAGCAGAATGAGTGCATCACTTCATAAGCTACACTTGTGCCACATTGAGCACTCCTGTCCCAATGTGTGGAAGAATCTCTAGTTCCCACCTGGCCTCAGTCACCTCAGTGCTCACAAAACTGGAGCAGAAGCAAATTATCATTTGTCTTGGTGAAATGCCAATAAAGAATGAGGATGACATGAGCAAGTTAACTCTAAATCAGAATTTCAAGGCTATCTATATTTGTTTGGCAGCATTTGGATAAAGGGTGTTATGCTTCCAAGATTATTCATAAAATATTGTAGATGCATTCAACTTGTTGATTTGACACTTGAAGACAACATTGTGTTTGGCATGCTGAACATAAATTTAGCTATGCTTTCCTGTCAAACTTAACTTGATGAATTTTCAATTCAAAGTTCATCTTTTGTGAGCAAATCTTTTCCAAACAATCACATTTTTCAATTATGTGCTCTTGAGATCTGTCATGTGAAGCATGTACACTCTTCTTTGCCAGGCTTATGTCTGTTGTTATTTTAGCACAGATAAACAGAAGTAGGCCTTTCAACTCTACAGTTCTTCAAGCCTCCTTTCCCCTTTACAGTTAAATTCATTTAATGGATTATGACTAATTTGCATTTTCACTCCATTTACCTGTAATGACTCTAAGTTACTTAATATACTTTGTTAGTAAGAATAATGCCATGTGTTTTGAGTTGGCTTTTTTTCTCAGTAGTTTTCATTTAATAAAGGGAGTTCAAAGTTTTCACTGTCCTTTTATTTAAAGAAATGTTTCCTGACATCACAAACAAGAAAATATGCAGATGCTGGAAATCCAGACAACACAGAAAATGCAGGAGGAACTCAGCAGGCCAGGCAGCAGTTGTGGCAAAGAGTATAGTTGATGTTTTGGTCTGAGACCCTTCATCAAGGCTGGAGAAAAAAGATGTGCAGTTGGAAAGTGGGGGAGGAGTGGAAGAAACACCTTCACCTAACACCTTGTTTCTTTTTCCTCTCCCCACACCTTATAACTGACTCCTCATCTTTTTTTCCAGTCCTGATGGACTGTGTGTGTGTGTGTGTGTGTGTGTGTGTGTGTGTGTGTGTGTGTGTGTGTGTGTGTGTGTGTGTGTGTGTGTGTGTGTGTGTGTGTGTGTGTGTGTGTGTGTGTGTGTGTGTGTGTGTGTCTTTCTTTCCTCCTCCTCCTCCTCCCCCCCCCCTCTCTCTTTCTCCCCGGTGACCTACCTTTAATTTTAGAGGTATATTCATTTTAAAAAGCTTCTGATCACATCTCCCTTTTTTTATACTTGAGCGAATGCAACTTAGTCTGGATGCTTGTTGTTATTACTTAACTCAACTCTCAGAGAGCAGTGCTACTTGTCTCTATGCAAACAATACTTGTAAATGTTTCTTTTCTCCATGGGACAACAGTTTATGATGTAGAGTATGATCTTTGTTCTTGTGGGAGTTTGATCTAGTTTGTATCAGTTTGGTTTGGAAGTAAGAAGCAGCAGACTCGTGTCATGTTGTTCAGACTATGATCTGGTGAACTCTGTCAGATTGGAAGTCCCCAGAAAAATATGAACATTAGCTATATTTCTGATATTCACAATTGGATACTTCCAGCATGGGAATTTTGTGCGTCCAGAAATTGTTAAGAGTCACAGCGATATAACACGGAAACAGGTCCTTCAGTGCAACCAATTCATGCCGACCTCTATGCCAGGTCTCCAGTAGTCTCCTCATTTCCCATGATAACTTGAAATAAATCTCATCCTTCTGTGGGGAAGTATCCCTTCATTCCATTTTTGATCTCAGAATGCCCCTTACACTTAAAACCATAGAGTAACGCAACATGGACACAGGATCTTTGGCCCATTGACTCCATGCCAACCGTGTGCCAACCCTGTTAGTCCCAATTTCCTGTGTTTGGCCCATATTCATTTAAAGCTAATCCCTGCCTCTGTCATGTCCTCTAGTAGCTCATTCCATATGCTCTCGACTTTCTGGGTGGAAAAAGTTGCACCTCAGGTCCTTTTTAAACCTCACCATATACCTATGCCTCCTAATTTTGTACCCCTCCACCCTGAGAGGATAAATGTTACTATCCACCTCATTTACACCTCTCATAATTTTAAACAGTACTGTAAGATTGCCCATATTTTCTTATGTTCTAAGCCCACTGTCGTATAACTGAGTGGTTGTTGAGCCATTTCAGAGGCAGTTAACTATGTTTAGTGTGCTTGGTCCTAATTATAGATCAGGATGGCTAAAAATTGGGTGGGAGCGTATTAGGGAAGCACTGTGTTCTTGCTGTAAGTGTAAAGAATCCTTTGAGAATTGTGGGAATTATTTTTATGTGAGTGTTTGGGTCATATTTCTTCTAGTAGTATCTTGTGTCTAGGTTAAATGATTGTCAGAGCCCAATTGAACTTGTATTTGGGCTGATACCATTTAGTAATGATGCTGAATTGAGGCTGTGTTTTCAGATCTGAATTAATCTACCATCACTATCCAAGTCATCCTGGGGCTATTTGAGTGGAAGTAGTGTTTTATTCTAGTTTTTATGGGCATCATTATCTCTCAACCAAATTCATCTCAAAGCTTTTAGTACACTTTACACGTTGGGGCAAGTGTTCGGCTTTAAGAATATTCATAGTATCAAACAAGTGATTTAAAAAATTTTTTTAAACAAACCCTTTCCCATTTAAAAGTAAACCTTTTTTTATGTTAAGAGAAACTTAATGAAGTGGCCTATATATCTGGCTTTAAATAGTATTCCTTTCAAAAACCAAAGTTTCTGTGAGACAATATTGCAAGTCATATAGTATAATGCAAGAAGGTTCACTTATATAGGGTATGGAGGAAATGTGGTTTCAGCGTCAAGTCAGTGTTTAGAGTGATCTAAAATATCTGTTAACATAATGTAAAATGTGTTTGCTTTTGCTTATCATTTAAAAACCCTAATGCACCGTTTATTTTTTTTCATTATCTTGTATAAACTTAAACAACTTATTATTTTTGATGGTAGCAGGAAGGCTATTACTTTTATTCCCAGTTAATTCCGAACTTTCTGAATATTGAAGCTTTAAGATGCCTTTTTGAACTCCAGTATTTTGAGAATATTTAAAAGGCACAACTTCAAGACACACAAGCAAGTAGAGCAACAACTTGTATTTATAATTTGCTTAAACCTTGAGGTCCGACATGGACATTGTAACTTTAAGGAGGAATTTGAAGAAAAAGGAAGAGATGGAAAAGTTCAGGGAGAAAACTCTAGAGCATAATTTGCAACTGAAAGCAAAGCTGTTAATGGTGGATGTTCAAGAGACAAATCGGAGCACTTCAGATAAAGAAAGATCCTCTATTAACCCCAAAGGAAATTAAAGTGTCACAGTAGCATTACTAGTGCACAGATATACAAATATAAAGATATTAGAAGAGAAGTAAGAAAGAATAAAAAAAAGTTGCCTTAAGCTGGCTAACGGTGGGGGGGGAGGGGGGCAACGGGTCATCAGATCCCTGGTTTTGGGTTGACTCTTATAGAGCCTAATGGCAAAGGGTGAGAATTACCTCATATAGCACTCTTTGGAGCAGCTGCAGTTATCTTAGTCTGTTACTGAAAGTGCTCCTCTGTTCAGCCAAGGTGGCATGCAGAGGGTGAGAAACATTGTCCAGAGTAGCCAGGAGTTTCTGTAAGGCCCTTTGTTCTACCACAGCCTCCAGTGTGTCCAGTTTGACTCCTTTAGTAGAGCCAGCCTTTCTAATCAGTTTAATATCACCCATATTGATGCCATTTCCCCAGCACACCACTGCATAGAAGATTGTACTGGTGACAACAGAGGCTTGCATTCTCCAAAGGACCTCAGTCTCCTCAGGAAGTAGAAACAACAGTGGCCCTTCTTGTACACAGCCTCTGTTGGTGCTCCACACAAGTCTGCCATCCAGGTGCACCCCCAGGAGTAATGGGGAAAAATGTATAGTCGCTGTTTTGGGCTGAGACCCTTTATCCAGAGAGTAGTGAGAGTGTGGAATGAGCTGCCAGTTGAAGTGGTGAATGCAGGCTCATGTTTAACATTTAAGAAAAACTTGGACAGGTACATGGATGAGAGGGGTATGGAGAGTTATGGTCTAGGTGCAGGTCAGTGGGACTAGGCAGAAAAATGGTTGGGCACAGCCAAGAAGGGCCAAAAGGCCTGTTTCTGTGCTCTAATGTTCTATGGTTCTATGTCAAAGTTCACTTTGTTTTTATACTTTTAGAGGGACTGAGATGGGAATGTTTCTCCATTGATTTCCCAGAAAAGCTGAACTTATTTAATTCCCACCAAATCCACCAATTCTTCAAATAAATTTCACTGTATTTCAGGGAATTTGCTTAACTAATGCTAGCATTAGACCCTAATAAAATAGGGCTGTCTTGTTTATTAAAATTAGTTCACTTTTATTGGAAAATGTTACAACCTGGAATCGTGTCACGCTGCACTGACTTTAATGGTTTTCCAATTAGTGATTGGGACAGGGAGACACTGCAGTGAAAGATGTTCTTGCACTTTGGAAAGAAAGATATGGAAAATAAATTCCAGCTTAAAGTTACTGAGCATCCGTTGCCTTTGCTGAACTAATTTTGGATTGAAAGAGATTAAAAAAAAATTAATGACAATCTACTGTATATGAGGCTTTCAATTTTCTTTTCAGCCTACGCTTAGAGAAGATTAAGTGACTGGGAGAAATTGACCGTTGAGGAAAAGTTTGGATAAGCCATGGTATTGAAGAGCAGAGCAGATTAAAAGTGTTGACTGGCCTGCTTCTGCTTTTTTTGAGATTTGATTCAAAAGTGTCGTACATTTATACCCCTCTATTCACCACAGAATCAACTTTTGTATTTGACAGCCGTAATATGTAAAGTAGTTTGAAATTATTATAAGTCTCTATCAGATATTTTTTACTTGCCATGTACATTGTTAATGAAATGGAATTAAAATACTGGGCAACCATGATTTGAATTAATCATGAAATGGTTCAAGGAATCACAATTGAATGATATAGTATGCCCATCAAGAATAAAATTGTAGGTGTTAGTCATTTGAAATAAAATCAAATGTTCAAAATACTTAGCAGATCAGGCCACATCTTTGAGCTGTACTCTGGATTTTACTTATCTTTAACTCCATGGTCACATAGCTTTACTGTCATAGACATCATGACACTCTACCTTACTTCTCTGTAGCATAACAAGCATCTTTTTCCTTTTCAGCCTGAAGCACTAACTTTGAATGGCACATTGGATGTATAATTTTGTGACTTTCTGAATGGGTGGCATGGTCGCATAGCACAGCACTTTACAGTACAGGCGACCTAGGTTCAATTCTGCCACTACCTGTAAGGAGGTTGTATGTTTTCCCATGATTGTGTGGCTTTCCTCTGAGTGCTCTAATTTCCTCCCATAGCCCAAAGACGTACTGGTTGTTAGATTAATTGGTCATTGTAAATTGTCCTGTGATTAGGCTAAGGTTCAACTTGGGATTTGCTGGGCAGTGTGTCTTAAAGGGCTGTG
This sequence comes from Hemitrygon akajei, assembly GCF_048418815.1. NCBI lineage: Eukaryota > Metazoa > Chordata > Chondrichthyes > Myliobatiformes > Dasyatidae > Hemitrygon > Hemitrygon akajei. The sequence continues at coordinate 107,390,058 of NC_133124.1, read as the reverse complement.
AGGTCCTACTCTGCGCGGATCCTCAATCAATAAATGAAGAATTATACAACTGTAGAAGTTTGATGTGTACTAGGACCATTTAGCTGATTGCATGGATGTTGATTTGAAAACATTTGCCAGACAAAACTCATTTTCCTGCTTTTGGCTTGTGGTCTTGTAGAGACAGCACACGAGCTCAGTATTCTTGTCACCAGCTCAGAGTACAATGTATCATTCAAATTATTGTTTGTGTTGAAAAACAACAAAAAGGCTCCTTTGCTTTATTCACCTACTGTGTTGCTGTTTGCTTCAGGTCTTCTGTCTGCAATCCCAGTAGTTGACTTTAGCAGGGAAATGTAATTGGCTTCATCTTTTAACTATACAGTATTACAATTAGTCTGGGAATTATAAAACAAAACTATACACTATTGGAGTGCTTTATTCAGCCCACCTTATCTATGAAAGAATTATCTGCTTAGGCTTGTACACCTATAAAAATAATTTCCATTTATGTGCTATTATTTTGGTTCCACTGCTAATGAAAGTTAGATTTTTATGTTCAGGTCCCATTTTTTAATAAATCCTCACCCCACTCACCTTTCCTAAATATATTAAATTTATTCTCATTGGTCAGTGGAATTAGCAATCACAGTAACAGTCCTAATCTTCCTCCACTGCGTTTAGCTACCCCATCTATGCTGTAATGGACTTAGATCTGGCTTTGATATTTTTATTTACAGAATACATTTCTCATGTCAGAGCATATTTACTCGAACAATGAAGGGAAAAGTATGATAAATCCGTCCAGATGGTTAGACATCTGTGATTACATTCTGGGTTGATTTAGGAAATGGAACCTAACAAGGAAACAGTTTTTCCTTAACTGTGCCAAATTCATGGTATTGAAAATCAGTTAAGTTGGAGTTGAGCACAATTAGAACCTGTCACTGGGCATGCAGCATACCATAAATGTGAGTGTCTGTTAATGATCACAAATCTGAACATTACTTAAATGATCACTTTAATGTTTTGACAGCCCACTACCTTGCTCCCTATTTGTATGAGTACATACTAACATTGACTTCTCTGTATTGTTCCAATCCACCAGAAAAAGTATCTGTTTTAACATATTGAGTCTGTTTCTTATCTGATTTTGATAGAGATCAGAATTGGGTTTAATATCACTGTTATATGTTGTGAAATTTGTTTCTTTGTGGCAGCAGTACATTGTAATACATAGTTATGCCAACTAGTGGAAGGGTGCCGCGGCAACAACCTGGCACTCAACGTCAGTAAGACAAAAGAGCTGATTGTGGACTTCAGGAAGGGTAAGATGAAAGAACACATACCAATCCTCATAGTGGGATCAGAAGTGGAGAGACTGAGCAGCTTCAAGTTCCTGGGTTTCAAGATCTGAGGATCTAACCTGGTCCCAACATACTGATGTAGTCATAAAGAAGGCAAGACAGTGGCTATACTTTATTAGGAGTTTGAAGAGATTTGGCATGTCAACAAATACACTCAAAACTACAGCTTCTATAGTTGTACCGTGGAGAGCATCCTGACAGGCTGCATCACTGTCTGGTATGGAGGGGCTACTGCACAGGACCAAAAGAAGCTGCAGAAAGTTGTAATTCTAGTCAGCTCCATCTTGGGCACTAGCCTACAAAGTACCCAGGACATATTTAGGAAGCGGTGTCTCAGAAAGGCAGCATCATTATTAAGGAAGTCCAGCACCCAGGGCATGCCCTTCTCTCACTGTTGCCATCAGGTAGGAGATACAGAGGCCTGAAGGCACACACTCAGCGATTCAGGAACAGCTTCTTCCTCTCTGCCATCCGATTCCTAAATGGACATTGAAGCTTTGGACACAACCTCACTTTTTTTAATATACAGTATTTCTGTTTTTGCACATTTTTTAAGATGTATTCAATATATGTCGTATTTACTATGTTTTTTATTATTATTTTCCCTCTCTGCTAGGTTATGTATTGCATTGAACTGCTGCTGCTAAGTTAGCAAATTTCACGGCCCATACCAGAGATAATAAACCTGATTCTGAAGAAGTATATTTGTGTATATAAATAAATTAAGTAGTGCAAAAAGAGAACAAAAACAGTAGTGAGGTGGTGTTCATTGTCCATTCAGAAATCTGATGACTGAGGGGAGAAAGTTGTGTCTGAAACACTGTGTGCCTTGAGGCTCTTGTATTACCACCTTGGTGGTAGCAGTGGGAAGAGGCTATGTCTTGAGTGATGGGAATCCTTAATAATGGATGCTGGCTTTTACGAGGCATTGCCTTTTGAAGGTGTCCTTGATGCTAGGGAGGCGAGTGCTCATGATGGAGCTGACTGAGTTTACAACTTTCTGCAGCTTTTTCCCAACCCTATGCAGTGACTCCTCTATACCAGATGGTAACACATCCAGTTAGAATGCTCTCTTTGGTGACATACCAAATCTCCTAAAACTCCTAATGAAATATAGCTGCTGTTGTGCCTTTCTAGTTGCATCAATATGTTGGGCCATGAAAGATTTTCAGTGATGTTGACATGCAGGAACTTGAAACAGCTCACCCTTTCCACCGATGAAGACTGGTGTCCCTCAACTTTCCCTTCCTGAAGCCCACAATCAATTCCTTCATCTTACTGACAATGAGTGCAAGGTTGTTGTTGCGACGCCACTCAAACAGCTTGCTCCTGTAAGCTGCCTCGTCACCATCTGAAGTTCTGCCAACAATAGTTGTGTAATTGGCAGTTTTATAGATGGTGTTCGAGCTGTCCTTAGCCACACAGTTGGAGTGTAGAAAGAGTATAGCAGTGGGCGAAGCACACATAAGGTGTGCCAGTGTTGATTTTCAGTGAGATGGAGATGTTATTTCTGATTTGCATTGATTGTGATCTGGTGAGGAAGTCAAGGATCCGGTTGCAAAGGGGGCTACATAGTAGATGCGAGTGCAACTAGTTGATGGTCATTGAGGCAGGACATCCTCCTCTTTTTGGGCTCTAGTATGATTGTTGCCTTTTGAAGCAGGTAGTAACTTCCAACTAGCAGTGGAGAATGAAGAAATCTTTGAATGTTCCCATCAGCTGGTTGGCACAGGTTTTCAGCGCCCTACCAGGTACACATCAGAGCCTAATGCTTTGTGAGGGTTCACCCTCTTGAAAGATATCCTGACATCGATCTCCGAGACAGATCATAAGATCACAAGATGTTGCAGAGATTCACACAGGTGTAGTTTATCCTCCCTTTCAAAGAATACATAAAAGGCTTTGAGCTCATCCGGGAGTGAAGCATCAGTGATTCATGATGTTAGGTTATACCTTGTAGGAAGTTTTGGGAAGTAATGCATCCAATTCTGTCTCTAACTTCAATTGGAATTGTTTTCTTCAAACTTTAAAATGTGTATCCGTATGTTGTACCTGAATTTCTTGTATAGGTGTGGGTCACTGATTTTGATACCACAGATCTAGCCCTCAGTAGACTAACCTGGTTCATCCACAGCTTTTGGTTTGGCTATGTCTGGTATGTTCTCGAGGGCGCACACTCATCCACACAGGTCTTGAAGTTGGTGACAACTGTGGTGTATTCATTCAAATTCAAAGATGAATCCCTGAATATTATCCAGTCCACAGACTTGAGCAGTCTTGTAAGCACTTCTCCATCTCCCTTGACCAACCTTGGTTCTCATCTCTGCTGCTGAGGTCTTAAGCCTCTGATTGTCCACTAGGAGTAGAAATGCAGCCAGGTGGGTGGACTTTCCAAAGTGTGGGCATGTGATGGTACGGTAAGCATCCTTGATGGTTGTGTAACGGTGATAAAGTATGTTGGCATCTCTGGTTTCACAGGTGATATGTTGGTGGTAGTTGTCAGACTTCTTCAAGCTGGCCTGGTTGAAACCTCCTGGGTGTATTGTTTCTTAACTGCTGCTCATGATGCTCAGCTCCTCCAGTGAATGACGTTGGCCAAATATGGAATGTCTACTGCTATCAGAATGATGGTGGAAAACTGTCTTCGCAGATAGAATAGATGTGACTTGACTGCTAGATGTTCCCTGCTAGATGTTCCAGATTGGATGAGCAGGATTGTGACTGAACTGCCACGTTTTTGTGCCACAGTGAGTTAATACTCCACCTCAACCTTTAAATGACCTGGTTATCCTGTCTTTGCAGAGAATGTTGAAGCCATTTGGAGTGAAATTATGGGGATGAGCCATGCTTCTCAGAAGCAAAGTGCACACAGTCCAAAGAAGGACCCAACAAGACAGACAAATAGCCAATGTGCAAAAGATAATGAGCTGTGCAAGTAGAAAAAGAAAAAAAGAAAAAATAATATATAAGCAGTAAATACCAGGGACATGAGATCAAGCATCCTTGAAAGTGAGTCCATAGGTTGTGGAAGCAGTTCAATGATGGGGTGAGTGTAGTTATTCCTTCTGGTTCACGAGCCAGACGGTTGAGAGGTAATAACCAGGTGGTGTTGGGTCCTGATGATCCAGTACCACCTTCCTGATGGCAGCAGTAAGAAGAGAGCATGACCTGGGTGGTGGGGGTTCTTGATGATGGATGCTACTTTCTTATGACAGTGCTCAGTGGCAGGGAGGACTTTGCCTGTGATGAACTGAACTGTACCCACTACTTTTTGTAGGATTTTCCATTCAAGGTCATTGGTCCTGAAGCAACTCCATGCCAGGTCATGAAGCAACTAGTTAATATACTCTCCACCACACAAGAGGTTTGTCAAAGGTTTAGATGTCATTCCAATTGTTCACAGACTTCTAAGGAAGAAGAGGTGTTACCGTGCTTTCTTCATAATTGCGCTTGTGTGCTGGGCCCAGGACAGATCCTCTGAAATGATAACACCGAGGAATTTAAAGTTGCTGACCCTCTCCACCTCAGATTCTCTGATGATGAATGGCTGGTTCATGGACCTCTGGTTTCCTCTTCCTTTCCTATGATGGTATTGAATGCTGAGTTGTAATCGATAAACATATGCTTTTCAAACATCAGTTTAAATTACTTTCAGTTAGGCAGTGTTAAATAATGTATACAGTAATTGTCAGCAGCTTTTTGGCAGTAGATAGTCTTGAATGTATACAGTATCCTCAGATAATTTTATGTAGGAGGTGATGGATATTTTTGCTTGATCAGCTCTTTTATTTTGTTTCCTTTTACTATTTATTTCCCTTTCTGCCTGTCTCATCAGCATTCCCTATTTTTCCCTTCCTCCTTCCTCTCTACGGTTCATTTTCTTCCTCTTCACACGCATCGATTCAGGTGCGATTTTCATTTAACCAGTTAATGGAATTTTTCCCTGCTATCTGGCTAAAGGCCTCTTGGGGCTATTTGAAACAAAACCATATTTGCTGAGTTTTCTAAACCACGTTGACCATCTACCAGTGCTTTTACTGTAAACTAGCTTGATTGGATCTTTGGTTCCATTGGTGTCTGTGAATGTTTGTTGTCCTCAGTTTGACTTGTGACTCAAAAAAAAGTGATTGAACTCTTAAGTGCAGCAAGGTTTAAATGATGTTACTGGGTTTAGAGCAGAGGTGTCGAACTCAATTGCACATGGGGCCAAAACTCAAAGCACACTTTAGGTCGCGGGCCGAACAGGATAAACATTTATTGAACACACTAAAACTAAACATTTTTTGAACATAAATATGAATAAAAACAGACAGGAATATTACTCCACAAAAAATAAACTAAAACTTTAAATAACTTAAATATTTTGCTCTCCATAAAAATATCTCCTGTCAGTATTATACAAGTTAGAAATATGAGCATGCTGCAAAAAAACCCTGAAAATATAAATAAAATTTGTGCTTTTCAGCAAAAGTTAAAACAACAACAAATCAAAACACTTAGTTTTCTTTGCTCTTATGCCGTTTTGTCAGAGCTGGATGCTTGGCATCTTTTCTTGGCAATAAGTTTGTTTAGGTTTGGTGTAAGGTTCTGTGTTGTGGAGATTCTCAGGATGGACTGCAGGTGTTCATCAGTGAGATGACTCCTGTGTGATGTTTTGTTAATCTTCATCACTGAGAAAAGCTTCTCACACAGATATGTGCTACCAAACATGCACAAGGTTCGAGCCGCATGTAGATGGAGCTGAGGCATTGCTTCAGGAACGGAGTGAATAAACTGTACAGGCCCTGCAGTGTCGTACTTTGCCTTTAGTGTCCCATTACACTGCAGCTTTGACTTCAGAATAGGTTCCCGGGTAGCCTATCGGCAGCTGTTGCACTGCATTATGGGATCTGTAGTTTGCGTGTTATCAGCGCTTCATATCGCCGGGCCATTAATAATTAAAATAATAGATCTATCTAAAATGATCTCGCGGGCCGGATATAATTGTACGCCGGGCCGGATATGGCCCGCGGGCCTTGTGTTTGACACCTATGGTTTAGAGGGCTTGAGTTATGAAGAGGCTGAGCTATGACTCTCAGGCTGGGGTTGTTTACCCTGGAGCAAAGCAAGCAGAGGGGTGATCATAAGAGGCAGTGATCAGCTGGGTAGTCACAAATGAGAAAATCTGCTGATGCTAGAAATCCAAGCAACACACACAATGCTGGAAGAACTCAGCAGGCTGGGCAGCATCTATGGAAAAAAGTACAGTCAACATTTCGGGCTGAGACCCTTCAGGACTCGGATGTCGGTCCGAAATGTTGACTGTACTTTGTTCCATAGACGCTGCCTGGCCAGCTGTGTTCCTGCAGCATTTTTTGTGTTAGCTGGGCTAAAGAGGAGGGGTTAAGCTGGCTTGCTAAGAGAATAGGAACTTCAGATTTGGAAAGGAGACAGGCAAAGCAAGAATTGGATGTTGAAGTATTAAATTACAAAAAAAAGTTGAGCAATAAAGGGGGTTAAAGTGCTAAAAGATGCTGCAATAGAAAATTATAAGTATTATATCTAAATGCTCACTGCTTTCGTAATAAAGCAGCGCAAATAGAAGTAAACAGATATGATCTTATTGCACATGGCTAAATTTAGAAGCTTAATATTCCACTATTCTATATTTAGGCAAACAAAAAGGAAAAGGGTGTGATAAGTTATCTTGACAAGACAGGTCATGATGCTAAAACTTGAAACATTTTGGGTTAAGCTTTATATATTTTTTTAAAAAGTTCGGGGTGAAGCTATTGATGGAGTTACTCCTTGGCCAAGAACTGGTAGTTGTAACAGTGGGTGTGGCAAAAATGATGAAATTAGATGTGTACCCTGGCAGTAGAGTAATTATGGAATAATTATAAATTATGTGTTGATAGCACTGGAAGATGAAGTCATAGAATGCATTTAAGATGCTTCTCCAGATCAGTATTTTGAGGAGCTAATGGAGCTTTTCCAGTCAAGATGGCGCCAGTGTACAGTGTTCCCTTGGTTGACATCTTCCAGATCAGAATCAGAATCAGACTTTAATCGCCAAGTACCTATGCACATACAAGGAATTTACTTCCGGCAGATGTTGTCTCTCTGCTCATAACAATAATAATGATAAATATAAATGAAAATATAGATTATACATACAGGTAGTGCAATCCAAGTAATAGTTAGCCGACAGTTAACCGGCAGTTAACTGTTCAGCAAAGTGACCGCAGTAGGGAAAAAACTTCTCCAGTGCCTATTAGTCTTAGTCTGGAGGGATCTGAAGCGCCTACCAGACGGAAGCAGATCAAACAGTCCGTGGCAGGATGGGAGGAGTCCTTTATGATGTTCCCAGCCCTCTTCTTCAACTTGGAAGAGTACAGGTCCACAATAGAGGGCAGGGAGGCTCCAATGATGCGCTCAGCAGTCCTCACTGTGCGCTGTAGTCTGGTTCTATCCTGCTTGGTGGCGGCTCCAAACCACACAATGATGGAGGTGCACAGGACAGACTCAATGACTGCAGTGTAGAACTGCAGCAGCAATTCCTGAGGCAGACCGTATTTCCTCAAGAGCCGCAGGAAATACATCCGCTGCTGGGCCTTCTTCAGGATGGAGCTGATGTTCTGCTCCCACTTCAGATCCTGAGAGATGGTGGTTCCCAGGAACCTGAAGTTCTCCACGGTGGACACAGGGCTGCTGAGGACTGTGAGGGGAGACATAGCGGGGGGATGTCTCCTGAAATCCACTATCATCTCCTTTGTCTTGAGCGTGTTCAGCTCCAGATTGTTCCGACTGCACCAGAGCGCCAGTTGGTCCACTTGCTGTCGATATGCAGACACATCACTATTCTGGATGAGTCCGATGACGGTAGTGTCGTCTGCAAACTTCAAAAGCTTCACATAGGGGTTGGAGGAGGTGCAGTCATTGGTGTAGAGGGAGAACAGCAGTGGAGAGAGGACACACCCCTGGGGGGCGCCGGTGTTGGTGATTCGAATATCCGAGGTGACCTGTCCCATCCTTACCTGCTGACTTCTGTTGGTCAGGAAGCTGTAAATCCAATCACAGAGGTCAGGTGGCACAGTAAGGTGAGACAATTTGGAGCAGAGGGTATGAGGGACGATGGTGTTAAACGCTGAACTGAAATCCACAAACAGCATCCGAGCATAGGTCCCAGGACGATCCAGATGTTGCAGGATATAGTGCAGTCCCAGGTTGACTGCATCGTCTACTGACCTATTTGCCCGGTAGGCAAACTGCAGGGGATCTAGCAGGCTGCTGGTGAGGGTCTTCAGGTGGTTCAACACCAAGCGTTCAAAGGATTTCATGACTATAGATGTCAGTGCGACAGGTCTGTAGTCGTTCAGTCCTGTGATGGTGGGTTTCTTGGGGACCGAGATGATGATAGAGCGCTTGAAGCAAGTCGGAACCTCACTCAGCTCCAGAGATCTGTTAAAGAGCTGAGTGAAGATGGGAGCCAGCTGATCAGCACAGGCTCGTAGACAGGAGGGGGAGACCCCATCTGGGCCTGGAGATTTTCGGGTCTTAAGTCGCTGGAACAGTCGACATACTTCTCCTTCGCTGATTCTAAGCTGTGATCCAGGGGGGCTGGGCAGAGATGGTGGGGAGGTGATTGCAGTGATTGGGGGATGAGTGCCAGTGAGTGATGGTCGAGGGAAGATAGGAAGAGAGACCGAAGAGGGGGGAGGGACAGGTGTAAGATGGACCCTCTCAAATCTACAGTAAAAGTTAGATAGCCCATGATAAAGTCTATTTTACTACTTTTATGCCTGTTTTTCATCTTGTGTGTTTCTGTAACTGGTAGAGCGTGTGATTTTCAGTCTAGAGATCAACTGAATGATCCAGCACTTCGTTGTCTCCAAGAAGATTCTGTGAAGTGAGAGCACGCTAGGATGGCCTCAAGTCGATGTTCAACTCCATTTTGCCGGTTGAAATGTTTATTAATTGCCGATGAAAGCATTGAGCTAAATTGAGACATCAAGACTAATGCAGAAGGCGAGCTAGAGTTCAGTGCTGACTGACTGCCTTTTGATTGTTGCCAGAGAAGGAATTTGTGAGCGGCCTATCACTGTGTGCTTTCGTGTGGTGTCGTTTTCTTTTGATGGAGGATGTTACAATGTTTCTGTGTTATCCATTGGACTATTGCATTTATGGACTGGACTTTCTTAGACTTGTGGTTTTTATATTTTGTGTTTTTCACCCATTCCTTTTCATTTTGTTCTGAGAGGGAAGGGGTTTGGGGTTTGATGTTCTTATTGCATTCTTTTAGTTATTTTGAGTGGGGAGGGGTTTGGATTCTAAGTTCTTGTTACATTTTGTGTAGGGGAGGGTGTTTGGGAGTTTGATTGGGATCCCCTTTTTTTGCAGGGGAGGATAGGTGGGTAAGTTTGATGTTTTTCTCAACAATTTTCATGATTGTGTGGAAAGTCAGAGGCTTTTTCCCAAGGCTGAAATGGCTAACATGAAAGGGCACAGTTTTAAGGTACTTGGAATTGGGTACAGAGAAGATGTCAGGGGTAAGATTCGAAGCAAGAAGGGTGCAAGTGGAACGTCTGACAGGATTTTCGGAGAGAAGGCATTTTACTACTCGGGGTAAAGAGATGCAAGACTGCGCAGGCACATGACGTCAGCAAGTAGAGAACAGAAAGAGTTTAAAAAGAAGACTGCCATATACAGCAGGCAGCGGAGTGAGAAGGTAGCAGAGTGATAGGGCTTTGCTCAAGCGGGGCTTCGACGAAGAAGGGTCAAGGCAAAGAACTGATTTGCAGAGATTCACAGATAACAGCCTTTGACTTCCCCAGGGGACTCTTCCCTTTCTCCTGTGGTCCTCTTCCGCTAACATCCGTCGCTCTGTCATGACAAGTGAGCTCAGACCCATGCCATGCTCCTCCTGTGACGTGTGTGAACTCAGGAAGGCTGACAGTGTCCCTGAAGACTACGTGTGCAGGAAGTGTGTCAAACTGCAGCTCCTGATAGACCGCATGGCGGCACTGGAGCTGCGCATGGACTCACGTCAGAGCATCCTTGATACTGAGAATGTTGTGGATAGCACATTTAGTGAGTTGGTCACACCGCAGTTTAAGGATCTAAGGAAAGATAGGGAATGGGTGACCAACAGGGAGAGTATTAGCAGGAAGGTAGTACAGGAGTCTCCTGAGGTCATCTCCCTCTAAAACAGATATACCGCTTGGAATCTGTTGGGGGAAGATGGCTTATCAGGTGAAGACAGCAGTAGCCAGGATCATGGCACCGTGGGTGGCTCTGCTGTACATGAGGGCAAGAAAAAGAGTGGCAGAGCTGTTGTGGTAGGGGATTCCATGAGAGAGGAGCTTCTGTGGCTACAAACGGGACTCCCATATGCAGTGTTGCCTCCTGGGTGCAAGGGTCAGAGATGTCTCGGAGAGGCTGCAGGGCATTCTGAAAGGGGAGGGTGAGCAGCCGGCTGTCGTGGTGCATGTAGGTACTAACAATATAGGAAGAAAGTGGGATGAGGTCCTACAAGCTGAATTTAGCGAACTAGGAGATAAATTAAAGAGTAGGACCTCAAAGGTAATAATCTCAGGATTATTACCGGTGCCACTTGCTAGCCAGAGTTGGAATAGCAGGATAGCTAGAATGAATATGTGGCTTGAGCAGTGGTGCAGGAGGGAGGGTTTCAGATTCTTGGGGCATTGGAACCGCTCCTGGGGGAGGTGGGACCAGTACTGTCCTGACAGTCTACATCTTGGCAGGGCTGGGATCAATGTCCTAGGGAGCTGGGATCAATGTCCTAGGGAAATTGTTTGCTAGTGCTGTTGGGGAGGCTTTAAACTAATCTGGCAAGAGTATGGGAACCCACACAGGAAAGAAGAGGGAAGTGATGCAGAGACCAAAGCTGGAGTTAGTGAAGAAGAAAGTAAGAGTAGAGTGCATAAAAGTAAAAAGCAAAAATTGCATAGTTCACTAGATTCTAAAAGGACAATGATCTATCTAATTATCAAATTATCTACATGCCCGTAGTATTAGAAACAAGGTTAGTGAACTTGTGGCACAGATCAGTACAAAGGCATATGATTTAGTGGCCATTACAGAAACCTGGTTGCAAGGTGTAGATTACTAGGAATTAAATGTCCAAGAGTATCAGGCAATACAGAAAGATAGGCAGGAAGGCAAAGGCGGTGGGGTGGCGCTCTTAATTAAGGATGAGATCAGGGCGATTGTGAGAGAGGATATAAGATCTACGGAGCAAAATGTTGAGTCCATCTGGGTAGAGATTAAGAATAGTAAAGGGAAAATATCACTGGTGGGTGTTGTCTAGATTGATATTATGGGTTGTCACTCTTGTTCAAAGGTACATTTATTATCAAAGTATACAACTCTAAAATTCTTCTCTAATGTCACCTCTGGAGTTCAGCTTTTGTATCTGTTCTGGACAAACACTGTGATGAGGTCTGGAGCTGAGTAGTCTTGATGAAACCTAAGCCTGGAGTTGGCAAGTTTGGTCTGTTGGTATCAACAGCATTGTGTCCTAACAGTATCCAAAGGCATCAGAAAGTGGAGAAACTTTAGTTGCTGCATCTACAGAAAGCATTAAAATTCTTGCCATCCTTGGCTCACTGAGTGTCTGCAGAAACATTCCAAGAGCTGTAGCAGTTAAAATAGGACAGCAAACTCAGAAGTCTGGTTATTGCGGGGTGGGGGGGGGGGGGGGAGAGAGGAGGAGGAGTTAGCTTTTTTCCAAGAGTCATTGTGTCGATTGTCTGGTTCCAGTAAAAGGAAAATGGCTCTTTGCATAGTGCACTTTTAATAACTGTCCTTTGCTGTTGCTGAGTTTGAAAATATATTCCAAATTTATTTGCTGCAATAAAATAAAGGTATAATTGGATGAATTCTGAAGGGCGGAGAGAAGATTGGCACTTTTTGTGTTCCCCAGTTCCATTTCTATGATACTTAAGCTTCTCATTCCTCTTCTGTAATGTGAATTCCATTGTCTTTGTATCTATCCACAAATAGCCACCCTCTTGTATATCTGGACTCTTTATGGAAGATTTTGGTTAGTGAGTGTTCAACTAAGGTGGACAGGTCAGCGGTAACAATTAACTGCATCGGCAGTGGTAGGAAGTCTCATTAAATAACTGAAACTTTGGATGCCCTACTCTGTGCACTTCACCCACGAACCCCGAACTTTGAGGTCATTTGTGATTTTATTTTTCCTAACTGATCTGAGGCCGGTGGTAATGGTTTGATGCGTACCAGAGATTGAACTTTGGTTGTTGGGTGATTTTTTAAAAAAGAGTTATGCTGATGACACTAGCATTGAAGAAGGCCCTTTAACGCCACCTTGTTTTGTTCTGAAATTTAAAAAAAAATCTTTTCCTGTAGAGTACTGCAGGTTAAATTGTTCCAGTATTTACCTCAGTGTATAATTTGCATGTTGCCAGGAATGTAGTTGCTTCCTATCATTGTCTTCAATCTAAAATACTTGCTTTTACTGGCCCTTCCCATAGATTTTTTTTCAGATAATTAAAATAAAAAAAAGATTCTTAACAGATGTTTCGCTTGGTTTATGGAATAGGGAAATTCATAATGTTTATCAGAAGTGCTGAAAAACAGTTTAAGTTCTCGGGTGACTCAATCAGGCAATAGTGACAGTTGCATTTTTTAGTGGATTCACTGTCGAAGTTCCCAACACACTATTTAAGGGGGGAAATAACTTATTTGCAGAGGGCCTTTCATGGCCGTTGGATATCCTGGAGTATTTTGCAGCCAATTAAGTGCCTTTTGAAGTATAGTTTCTGTTGTGATGTTGGAAAGCATTGATATAGACCAGAGATCTGTTTGGGTCATGGCCAGGACTCTTTCACTTGGCTTACTGCCAAAAAAAGTGAATTAACCAGCCATTTGTTTTAACACTGAGGGTATTTGCCATCTGCAAAATAGTTGATATGTTTATCTACATAATAACATCCACTGCACATCAAATTAATTTTAGGTGAAGCGCTTTGGATATCTATTGAGACAGAAGATGCCATAGATATAACAGCAATTCAACTCAGATTGATCTGTGCTTGGTTACAATTCCACAGCAATTATCGAATCTTTCTGTTAAAAGAAAACCTTTAATGCAATCTTATTTATTTGATCTCAGTGAAAAGCTGTATTGTGATAAGGTTGCTACAATTTGAAGCTTTTATTTTTTGTATGGAAACACTAGTATGGAGCTTGGAATATAGAAAAGTACACAGGAACAGGCCCTTTGTCTGTTAGGACTGTGCCAACTATCATTAAACTACGGTAATTCCATCTGCCTACAATTGATAGGTATCCTTCTGTTTCCAGCCTGTTCATGTCTATCTAAATTTTTTTGAAACATGGCTACATTATCTGCTTCTATCACCTCCTCTGGCAGTGCGTTCCAGACATCTATCATCCTTTTGTATGTAAAACAAAAGTTTAAAAAGAACTTGCCTCAATCGTCTTTTAAACTCTCCTCCAAAAGAGTGAAATAGATCTGCTGGTTGAGCCATAACAATAGCCTTGCATTCATTATCAGCAAGAGCAAGCAATTGATTTGCAGTCTTCAGGAGGAGGAAGTCTGGTGAACACATACCATTCTTTGTTGCGGGGAGAAGGTGAGCAAGTTCCTGGGTGCCAACATCTCAGAGGATCTATCCAGGGCCCAACACAGATGCAATCACAGAGACATGCCAGCAGCTCTCCTTCATTAGGGGTTTGAGAAGGGGTCTGGTACATCACCTTGTAAATTTCTACAGGTGTAAGGTAGAGAGCTTTCTGACAGGTTGCATCACAACCTGGTATGAAGCCTCAAATGCACAGGATAGCAAAAGGCTGCAGAAAATTGTAGACTCAACAAATTCCATCATGGACGCAACCCTCCTTGACAACGAGGGCATCTTCAAGGGGGGAATGCTTCAAAAAGGCAGCATCCATTAAAATATCTTCATTATCCAGGACGTGCTCTCTTCACATACCTACCATCAGGGAAGAGGGACAGAAGCCTGAAGACCCAGACTCACTGTTTTAAGAACAGCTACTTCTCCCTCACCATCAGATTTCTGAACAGTCCGTGATACAATGAGCACTACAACATTTATCTTTTCAGTTTATATTATTTTGTAACTTGTAACTTTTATGTCTTGCACTATTACTGCTGCTGTAAAACAGCAAATTTCACATGTCAGAACCTGATTCTGATCTTACGGCTAAGCAAAGATTGTCAAAAGCAGCAAATAATTCATTGGCACTAGATGAGGCACTGTGATGGCAATGACACAAACAAAAACTCTTATGGAATAAGAGTTCTTAATGTGGGTGATGATTGATCTAGGTGGCCATTGTCAGAATTTGGGTTGCTGGAGCCACTCTTCAGTTTATTGAATTTGAAATTTGTAGTGGCTGCACAATTTCAGATTGGAATGTGGAGTTTTATTTTTGTTTTTGAGGTCTTTTGGTGGGATTGCCTTTTGGCTGTCAGCTAATGGTGTTCTTCAAGGAGCATATTTTGCATGCAGAAATTGTGTCCTTCTGCACATAGTGCTTCATAAATATTTCTCATTGGTATCAGTAGATGGATAGTTAATGTGACTATGACACATTTTGAACAGCAGTATATTGTCTTTGCAACAAATTGGGATAAGGAAGTCTATGCCCTGCAAACCTGTTTAACCAGCAGTTGATATTTACCAGTTTCATTTATAAACTCTTGTCTTGACCTTTGTTCTGGAGGGGTTGCCTGTAAGTTAGTGTAGGACTAACTTGGATACTTCATGAGGAAGGAATTTCTTGTGATAGATGAGGCATTATCCACATGTAGTATTTAGCCCAGATTAGGTGGAAACAGCAAGTCTATTTCTTGCAGAAAAATTAATAACTTTTAAAGAGGATATTTGGGATTCCTTTATGGTTATTTTGCAGCCTTTAAATTTCCAGATATAGTGCAATTAGTTTTGCATAATTAAATTTGAATGTGTGCGAGAAGTGTAGACTACTGTAGTATCTAAGAGTCCCCTCTTCCTCTGCCCTCCCCACAACTGTGAAAATATCTTGCTCCATTATGTGTACTAGCCTCCGTAGTATCCAAGACATCTCCAAGGAGTGATGCCTTAGGAAGGTGGCACTCCACCTCTTCTCATTGTTACCATCAGGAAGGAGGTACAGAAGCCTGAAGGCACACACTCAGCGATTCAGGAACAGCTGCTGTCCATTTGCCATCTGAAACTCATGAACACTACTTCACCACATTCTTGTACTTGTGGGGTTTTTTTTGCACTACTTATTTTAACTTAAATAAGTGTGTGTGTGTGTATGCAATGAGTTATGGGATCCAAGGAGACCTTGCTTTGTGGATCCAGAATTGGCTTGCCCACAGAAGGCAAAGGGTGGTTGTAGGTGGTTCGTATTCTGCATGGAGGTCAATCACCAGTGGTGTTCCGCAGGGATCTGTTCTGGGATCCCTCTTTGTGATTTTTATAAATGACCTGGATGAGGAAGTAGAAGGGTGTGTTAGTAAGTTTGTTGATGACACTGAAGTTGGGGGTGATGTGGATAGTCTCGAGCACTGTCAGAGGTTACAGCAGGACATTGATAGGATGCAAAACTGGGCTGAGAAGTGGCAGATGGAGTTCAACCAAGATAAGTGTGAAGTGGTTCATTTTGGTAGGTCAAATTTGAAGACGGAATATAATATTAGTAGTAAGACTCTTGGAGGATCTTTGTGCTGATGACACAAAGATGGGAGGGAGTGTAATGAGTGCGGAGGACATTGAAACCCTGCAGGGGGACATAGATAGGCTGAGTGATTGGGCAGACATTTGGCAGATGAAATATGATACTGACAAGTGTGAGATCTTGCACTTTAGCAGGAAAAATAATAGAGCAAGTTATTATCTAAATGGAGAGAAACTGGAAAGTGCTTCTGTGCAAAGGGATCTGGGGGTCCTGGTGCAGGAAACACAAAAAGTTAGTATGCAAGTGCAGCAGGTGGTCAAGAAGGCCAATGGAATGCTGGCTTTTATTGCTAGGGGGATGGAGTATAAGAACAGGGAGGTCTTACTGCAGTTGTACCGGGTATTGGTGAGACCACACCTGGAGTACTGCGTGCAGTTCTGGTGTCCATATTTAAGAAAGGACATACTGGCTCTCGAGGCAGTGCAGAGAAGGTTCACTAGGTTAATTCCGGGGATGGGTGGGTTGATGTATGATGAGAGGTTGAGTAGATTGGGACTCTACTCATTGGAGTTCCGAAGAATGAGAGGCGATCTTATTGAAACATATAAGATTGTGAAGGGGCTTGATCGGGTGGATGCGGGGAGAATGTTCCCAATGATGGGTGTAACTAGGACTAGGGGGCATAATCTTAAAATAAGGGGATGCCGTTCCAGGACTGAGATGCGGAGAAATTTCTTCACTCAGAGGGTAGTGGGGCTGTGGAATTTACTGCCCCAGAGAGCTGTGGAAGCTACTACACTCAATAAATTCAAAACGGAGATAGACATTTTCCTGGATAAAAATGGCATTAGGGGATACGGTGAGCGAGCAGGTAAGTGGACATGAGGCTAGGTTTAGATCAGCCATGTGATCTCCTGGACCAGTTTTCGATAGCCTGGATGGGTCGGAGAGGAATTTTCCAGATTTTTTCTCCTCAATTGGCAACTCGTTTTTTTTACCCCGGGTGATCACATGGGTTTGGGCGGGATGAATAATAAAATAAAATGGGCGGCATGGTGCCCTGTTGGTTGGCACTGTTGCCTTGTGGGATTCGGTGAAAACTAGAGTTAAGATTGGATCAGCCATGATCTTGTTGAATGGCGGAGCAGGCTTGAGGGGCCGATTGGCCTACTCCTGCTCCTATCTCTTATGTTATTATGTTCAGTGAGATCTTGGGGTCCATGTCCAGAGGACACTCAAAGCTGCTGCAAGGCTAGAGAGGGAGATGTAGAATCATAGAAATCTACAGCACATTACAGGCCCTTCGGCCCACAGTGTTGTGCTGACCATGTAACCAACTCTAGAAGCTGGCTAGAATTTCCCTACTGCATAGCCCTCTATTTTTCAAAGCTCCATGTACCTATCTAAGAGTCCCTTAAAAGACCTGTTGTATCCGCCTCTACCACTGTCGCTGGCAGTGCATTCCACCACATTGCCACTGTTTTAAAAAAAAAACTTGTATCTGACAACACCCTTGTACCTACTTCCAAGCACCTTAAAACTGTGCCCCCTGGTATTAGCCATTTCAGCTCTGGGAAGAAACCTCTGACTATCCACACGATCAAGGCCTCTCATCATCTTATACATCTCTATCAGGTCACCTCTCGTCCTCTGTTGCTCCAAGGAGAAAAGGCCAAGTTCACTAACCTATTCTCATAAGGCATGCTCCCCAATCCGGGCAACATCCTTGTAAATCTCTGCACTCTATGGTATCCACATCCTTCCTGTAGTGAAGTGACCAGAACTGAACACATTACCTCATGACTCTTGAACTCAATCCCACTGTTGATGAAGGCCATCACATCACGCACCATCACACAAGCTCCCCAAAACTTGTACTGATGCCGTAAAGTTGACACATTTCATGACGTATGCCGGTGATATTAAAACTGGATTCTGATTCTGACCTTCCCCTTCTCAGCTGAAAAAAAAATCCCTCAAACACTGGATGTTTCAACCTGTGCAGCCCTTTTTGGGGAGCTGTATACCTGGACCCCTAGATTCCTGTTCATCAGCACTGTTGAGGATCCTGTCATTAATAGTATAGTCTCTTTTTATGATGGATCTCCCAAAGAAATGGTTCTTCTCCACTGCAGATAATATAGAGGATGGGAATTCAGAAATCAGAGGTGCAAAGGGACTTGTGACTCCTAAGGGTTAACTTGCAGGTTAAGTTGGTAGTAAGGAAGGCAAATGCAGTGTTAGCATTCATTTTAGGAGGACTAGAATATAAAAGCATCATGCAATACCGAGGCTTTATAAGATATTGGTGGGATCACACTTGCAGCTTTGGGACTCTTGTCTAAGAAAGAATGTACTGGCACTGAAGTGGATGCAGAGGTGGTTCATGAAAATATTCCTGGGAATGAAAGGGTTAATGTAGGGATGTTTGGCTCTAGGTCTGCACTTGCTGGAGTTTAGAAAAATGGGGGAGAGGAAGCTTATTAAAACATTTCACATATTGAAATAGATTGGATGTAGTGGATGTTTCCAATATGGAGGATTCTAGGACCAGAGGACACAGCCTTAGAATAGAAGGATGCCCCTTTAGAATGGCGATGAGGAATTTCTTTAGCCAGAGAGTGGTGAATCTGTCAAATTGATTGTCATACGATAGCTGAGGAGGCCAAGTCATTAGGTACAGTATATTTAAAGCTAAGATTGGCCGGTTCTTGATTTGTAGAGTGTCAAAGGTTACAAGGAGAAGGCAGGAAAATAGGGTTGAGAGGAATAATAGATCAGTCCTGATTGGCCTAATTCTGATCCTATGTCTTATGGTCTGAAGTGGTCCATTTTAACATTCTAATAGGTTCATCTATATGTTGGGATTTTACTCTGGTTATTCACATTTCTTGATAATGAATACCAGTTACACTCTAACACTCCTCAGAATATAGAACATTAATATTGCTTTTAGATCTGTTTTTGCTTTAGCTATTTTTAAAATGTGAAATGGTCACAAAATATGTTAAATGGTGGAAGTGCATTCAATTTTCAGCCTTTCTGGAAGCCTGTGAACTTTGGATAGGCTTCAGAGCATTTTAATTTACCAGGTTACAATTCATTACTTGTAAGCGCCTGTAACAGTAACCTGGGATGAGCCCAAAAACAAGCTAATAAACTGCAGTACACACAAAATGCTGGTGGAACGCAGTAGGTCAGGCAGCATCTATACCCTGCGTTCCACCAGCATTTTGTGTGTTATAGATGCTGCCTGGCCTGCTGCGTTCCAGGTACAGAAAGACACTGCAAAATTATACAATTTGGCAATTTTTTCACAGTTCATAGCGTAGGTATTGATTGACTATTTCACACAGACCCTCATGTCAGTAGCTGACTACATGATGATGGTTGCATTGTCTGTTCTTTCAGGCATCTAATACTTCCAATGTGATGAGGTATGGAGACACTCAGAGTAATGTCTGTGACACACCTATATTTCATTGGGGATGGAAGTAGGTTGGAGAGTGGTTATAACCTGCTAAGGCTGTAAAAATAGTTCATGTGGGTGTCAATAATTTAACCTGTCGGTGTATTCATGAAGGTAGGAGTGACGGGCTGGAACATAAGCCTTTGGAAGGTTGGGTAGCTTTTAAGTGTCTGTGGGCAAGCGAGTGAAATGCGGACAGAGTTCTGCAGTAAATATTACAAGCTTCTGTTATGGCATCTCTTGAATGTTCCTGATAGCATATAAAGAAGGAACATGTAGATGATTCAGTGGCCAAAGCCTACCATCAGTCATCAACTGTAACCGCTTTTCAAATCTTAGATTTGTTCCCTACTTTTCACTTTAAGTTTAATTGTCATTCAACCATGCATGAATACCGATGAATATAACCAAAGGGAATGGTTTTTCCCCAAGGCAAAAGTTCAAAACACGGTACTAACAGTCACAAGGCACATACAAGATCGCGGTCACACAAAAAATATAATATAGTCCAAATCCCTGAGTCCATGGATGTTGTTGGCAAGAATAAACTGCATCAGTTTGTAGACAAACACAATCCAGCTTGTCTTCCAACAGACAAGCACTGGATGGCAGTACCGACAAGAGCATGGATGCAGCTCTGCCTCTGGGTTCACTTCTACGGGGTGGTTGCAATAGGCAACACCGTGGCATGAAGCCTGGCCCATGCTACAACCAAAGTCAAGCAGCTCCCCTGTCGCCAGTCCCACCAAGAAACCAGTAAACTGGACTTACAACATTCCGCATTACCAATGCCCAGCAGGGTCTTGTGATCACAAGAAAAACAACTAAGACAATCACACTGTTAGACTACATACTAGCTTCGTGCGTTGATTATGATACGCCTCTATAGCAGGCAGTAACATAGATTGCACTAAGTCCAGCTCCTTTGCTAAAAGCAACTCTCTAGTGGATTGCACTAAGTCCAGCTCCTTTGCCAAAAGCAACTCTCTAGTGGGTTAGACCTATAGTACCTGAAGTTCTTCATATCCAGTGGTGTCTTGCAATCTTAAACCAAAAAGGCTTTTTTAAAAAAAAAAGACAATAACACCATTGATGTCGCTGCATCTGAGCACATTGCCACCTTACTGGAAAGATGACGATCAGATCATCATTTTTTTTAAAACAGTTAACCTGCAAAAAGGTTGACTTTTGAGTGGGAATGAACATTGTGACGTATACTTTAATTTTCAGGCTTTATGTTCTAGAAGTCAATTTCTATTTTGTGAGCATTTTCCTACTTAGACTTGAAGTACCAGCTACTTGTTCGTAAAAACAGGAGAGACACACTGCACTGGAAGTCAAACTTAAACTTGAAGGTTATAATTTAGAAGCAAAGAATAGCAAAAACTGGAAAGGAAGTGGAAGGATAGGAGTGAGTAGTGGTGAGATCTGGGGTGTGTGTGAGACTGCACTTAAATTAGGGTTGGAGACCATGTGCCAGAGTATAGGGAACAGGAGCCTAAAGACATGGAGCCAAGTAAGTAAGAACTTGCTGAGCAGCAGTGATCGTATAAATTGGATTTTTCCAGCCAAAGTCGAGGTAGGGTTAGAAAAGCTGAAGGGCATATTATGATTTTAGAGGAAGCTAAATAATTCTGCAAGTTATAACAAGTAAATTCACCTTGTAAAACTTGTCCTCAGTATGATACCTGACACATTTTGAGCTGACTCATCTTAACCAGATCAACAGCACATTGAACCAACAGGAAGCCCTCACTTTTTTTTTGCTGTTCTGTTTATCTAACATAATATATTGATGTGTATATTTGAAGAAAGCAGCCCACTCACTGATAAACAGTATCTAGTTTTTCACTCATATTTGCTCTTCAGATGAGGTGCAAAGAAGCTGTTACTTACTGAATTGTAGTTAACATGATGTGCATTCGAGAGGCTGGGAAATGAACTGATGGACAAGAAATTTTAAATTAACTTCTTGGTGGAGCAGGCCATGTGAAAAATGAAAAATGGAGTAAAATTGAAGTTACTCCAAAGTAATCAAAAAGTATCAAACAAGAAAAATGTTGGAACTCGTATTACATCCTTTATATCTGTAGATATCCTGAAGGATTTCAGTTAATGAAGTATTTTGAGCTGCAGTAACTGTGCTTCTATCCATTTAACTGAAGTCTTACATTTGGCATTAAGATAAACAACCAAATATCCAGTTCAAAGTAAATTTATTATCAAAGTACATATACAATACCACATACAATCCTGAGATTCATTTTCTTGCGGGCATGCACAATAAATCCAAAATAGCATCAATTGAAGACTGCACCGGCTGGGTTTTAACCAGTGTTTAAGACAATAAACTGTGCAAGTGCAAAAGAAAGAAAACATAATAAATAAGCAGTAAATATCAAGAACATGAGATACAGAGTCCTTAAAAGTGAGTCCATTGGCTGTGGAAACATATCAAAGATGGGGCAAAGAAGTTATCACCCTCAACCATCAGGCTCTTGAACTAATGGGGATAAGTATTCCTGAACCTAGTGGTGTGATTCCTGAAGCTCCTGTACTACCATCTTGATGGCAGAAGTGAGAGGTACGCTTGTCCTGGGTAGTGGGGTCCCTGATGATGAATGCTGTTTTCCTGCAACAATCTTTGTGTAGATGTGCTCAATGGTAGAGAAGGCTTTATTACACATAATGGACTGGGCCGCACCATTAGCTTTTGTAGGATTTTCCTCTCAAAGGCATTGATGTTTCCATGCTAGGCCGTAATGCAGCCAGTCAATATACTTTCCACTACACACATATAGAAGTTTGTCAGTTTTTTAGATGTCATGCTGAATTTCCCCAAATCTCCAAAGAAGTAGAGGCACTGCCATACTTTCTTCATAATTGCACTTGTATGGTGGGCCCAGGACAATTCATGCAAAATAATAACACTAAGAAGTTTATAGTTGCTGACCCTCTCTAATTCTGATCCTCCGAGGACTGGCTTATGAGCCTCTGGTTTCCTCCTGAGGTCAATAATCAGCTCCTTGGTCTTGCTGATGTTGAGTAAGGAATTGTGGTTATGGCACCACTCAGCTGGATTTTCATTCTCTCTCCTATTTGCTGATTTGTCACCACCTTTGCGGCCTAAGACAGCAGTGTCATCAATAAATTTGATCCATAGAGCATGGCCCAGTCCACCAAATTGAAGCAATCCTCTGCCTCCCATGACCAACTCTTTGATCTTTAGCCTCTGCCTGTATGTAGGTAGAATGACAGTCATGTGATCAGATATATGGAAATGTGGTATCAGCATGAAACAGTAGGCATTCTTTTATCTTAGTATAACAGTGGTGTAGTGTGTTGCAACTTCCGGCTACAGGTTATATGCTGATAGTTATCTGGACAGGAATTTCTTTAAACAAGCCAGGTTGAAGTCCCTGATTTGAAATGTGTTGGGTTGGACTCTTTCTTGTTTGGAGATGGCAAAATGCACTACCTCAGGTTCTTGATTATAGTCTGCTGCTGGTATGTAAATGATGATCAAAATTATGACGGAGATCTCAAAGTTGGGGAACACAAGTTTGACAAAACCGCCACATTGGAACACCACCGAAAGTTTATCGGTTATGATATTTAGTTCAAGGATGTATGCCCTCAGTCTGAGAAGGCAAATTTGTTGTCTTTAAAAACAGCCTCATTAACTTTTCAATACTGTACGAGGGTGAAAAAACAAACCAGGCATTAAGCCTCTGAAAGTGAGACTTGGAGCACACTAGTTTTAACTTGGTGCAAAAGAATTAGAATTAGAGCTTTGACTGGTAGAGAAAATGTTGATCAACATCATAAAGTTAAATCAGGAGCATATAATGGAAATGGTTATGGATGGTACCTATTCAAGAAGCTTTTGGAACATTGCCTAGGATTTTACTGACTGGAGTCTGCTACCTGTACTCACCGCTGAAGTGTATTGATATTACAAAGAGGGCAAAAAGCAGTGTTACTGACAAAAGGTAATTTTTGCCTCCAAAAGTTCTAATGTTTAGGATGAATGTAACTCAAGTGGTCATCTTTGTAATTTCTACCTTCAAAAGCAGATGTGATAAAGAAGATAATTTGTGATACAACGTCCTTCGTCCTGGATAAAATAAATAGGTTTTTTTTAACTGTTGGAGGCAGAAATTTTCTTTCTGTCAGTATCATTGCTTGTTTTCCAAATTGCAACTGCAGCTATGCGATCTCCACTGGAAATGTTGACTGCATAGACACTCTTGGACCTGCTGCGTCACTCCAGCAGTTTCTTTTTCACATAGATGACAATTTGATTCTTTCCACCACTGGCTCAGGAAACCTTGATTACTGCTACACAGCCATCAAAAACACCTACTGATCCATCCCCACCTACACTTGGGTAAGTCGGACCACCAGTCTGTGCTTCTCCCTGTGTACAAATCCAAGCTAAAATGTGAGGATCAGGTATAAAGTCAGATAGTGCTCGTCTGAGGAAGTGCAGGAGGTTTTATACAAGTAGTTTAAGTTGGTAGACTGGTTCACTCATGTTCAAAGGCTCAGTGGATGATCAAGATAATTAAGTTTGGCATAGACTTAAATCATAAATTGTGTATGTAGTGTATTTTGTACGAAAGTGTTCCCAAAACAGAAACCATGTATGAACTGGGAGATCCACTCCTTACTGTGTGTTTTGAATAGAAGGGGGATGGAATATCACCACCTGTCCGGATCATCTCCAGTGTACCTTTACTCACAGTCACTGTTGTAGATGTCTAATCAGTATTGCGGAGAGTGAACCTGCAGAAAGCATCTGTCCCAAATGAAGTCCTCGTATGTGTTCTTAGTTCCTGTGCAAATCTGCTGGTAGGGGTAATTGCAGACATCTGTAACCTATCACTATTTTATTCAGAGGTTTCCACTTGCCTTAAGAAGACCATTATCATCCCAGTACCAAAGAAAACTAAGATAACATGTCTTAATGATTGTTGTTTGGTGGATTACCATCCATTACCACAATGATCTTCGAGAAGCTGTTCACAGGAAATAACAGTTCCTATCTCCCATGCAGCCTTATCCCACTGCAATTCACCTACTGCTGAAAGGGCGGATGCCATCTACTTGGCCCTAAGCTCGTCCCTGAGGCCTCATCACAGCTTTTCACTGAGACTGTGATGCCAAATATGAGAGGAGGTGGGTGTCTGCTGCTAGCATTTAGTAGCATCAAGGAATGCTCATAAAACTGAAGTCAGTGTGCTTCAGTTCTTAGAATCATACCCTGCCTGCAGGAAGATGTTCCTGACCATTGGAGGTCAATCATACTATAGCCCCAGCATATCACTACAGGAGCTCTTAGGTCTGTTTTATCAATTCAACCATCTTAACATTTGTCCTGACGAAGGGGCTCGGCCCGAAACGTCGACAGTGTTTCTCCCTATAGATGCTGCCTGGCCTGTTGTGTTCCACCAGCATTTTGTGTGTGTTATCTTAACATTTCACAGCTTCATGAATGACCTCCCCTCCTCATGTGTCAGAAATCTGGATGTTTGTTGATTTCACAATGCTCAATTCCATTTACAGGTTCTTAGCAAATGAAGTGATCCTTGTTCATGCACAGTGGGACCAAGACAGTATTCAAGCATGGGCTGACAGGTGCTAAACTGTTGTACCACATAAGTCAGCCTTCCTTTGATATTCAAAGGATTGCCATTGCTCTGCCTCTGTTAACATCTTGGGTCTTCCTTTGACTAGAAATCCTATGGGCCAATCATGTACATACTCAGACTGTAAGTGTAGGTCTTGAGCTAACCTTGTAACAAAAACAAACATGTAAGTGGATAAATAACTGATCTGGTGGGAGGTATCAGTAATAGAGCTGTCACAAAGCAATTTAACTTATACATTTTTAATTCACAGAACAGAGACAAAGATGAAAAAGAGCCAGCAAATAAGCAGTTCAAAGAGGACGATGATGAAGAAGAAGTAAAACATAGGTGAGAGGAATATCAATCATCTCAAGGTTAATTTTAAACTCTTTTGTCCTTTTCGCAGCAGCTTATGTTGTAGCTCCAGTGTAAATTTGAGTTGAAACAATAGATGGAGAGATTGTACTGTGGAGAGCTTTCTAATTGGCTACATCACCATCTAGTATGGGGGGGGCACAGAAAGTTGTGAACTCAGTCAGCTCCAACATGGGCATGAGCCTCCACAGCATCCAGGACATCTTCAAGGAGCGATGCCTCAAAAATGTAGCATCCATCATTAAGGACCCCCATCACCCAGGGCATGCCACTCTTCTCATTGCTACCATCAGGGAGGCAGTACAGGACCCTGAAAGGCACACACTTAATGATTCAGGAATAGCTTCCTGCCCTTTGCCATCCTATTTCTGAATGGACATTGATCCTAATAACACTACCTTACTACTTTGTTTTCTCTTTGCACTACTTATTTAACTTAACTTTTAAAGATATATGTACTTAGTTTTTATTATTATGTATTGTAATGTACTGCTTCACACCAAATGCCAGTGAAGTTAAACCTGATTTTGACCACTTGTTCATATGGTTTAACTTTTTCTGATGTATTGTCCACTGTCATTTTACAATCAACTGCGTAGGAGAGGATCATGTGTGGAATACTTTCACTATTATAGGACAAAATTGCAGCCAGCAAAGTGAGTATCAGTTCATTAAGGATGCAGAATCAAAAAGGGTAGCAGATACAGTATTCTGTATTATCCCAGTGCGTGGACTATAAGAAATAAGGTGGATGCTCTTGTTGCACTTTTACAGATTGTTGGGTATAATGTTGTGGCTGTCACTGAATCGTGGCTGAAGGATGGTTGTAGTTGGGAGCTGAATGTCCAAGGTTACCCATTGTATTGGAGGGTTAGGAAGGTAGGCTGAGGGGTGGCATGGCTCTGCTGGTAAAGAATAACATCAAATCATTAGAAAGATGTGACATAGAAGATATTGAATCCTTGTGGGTTGAGTTAAGAAACTGCAAGGATAAAAGTACCCTGATGACAGCTATATACAGGCTTCAAAAAAAATGTGGGATGTGGACTACAGATTTCATTGGGAATCAGAAAAGGTGTGTCAAAAGGGCAATGTTATGACAGTCATGGGAGATTTTAACATGCAATTAGATTGGGGAAAATCAGGTTGATAATGGATCGTTGGCTGTCGGTGACTGCAGAGGTCAGTGTTGGAACTGCTTTTTATGCTGTATATAAATGATTTAGACAATGGAATCAATGGCTTTGTTGCCAAATTTGCAGCTGATATGAAGATTGGTGGAGGGGAGGTAGTGGTGACAAAACAGGTAGACTGCAGAGGGACTTAGAGTAAGAGAATGGCGAAGAAAGTGGCAAATGAAATACAATGTTGGAAAATGCATGATCATGCACTTTTGTAGAAGAAATTAATATGCAGACTCTTCAGTAAACGGGGAGAAAATCCAAAGATCTGAGTCCTTGTGCAGAACATCTTAAGGTTTAACTTGCATTTGGAGTAAGTAGTGAGGAAGGCAAATGCAATGTTAGCATTCATTTCAAGAGGTTCAGAATACAAGAGCAGCAATGTAATGTTGAGTCTTTATAAGACAGTGATAAGGCCTCACCTTGAGTATTGTGAACAGTTTTTGACTCCTTATCTAAGAAAAAATGTTCTGGAATTGGAGAGGGTTCAGAGGAGGTTCACAAGGATGAATTTGGGAATGAAGGGGTTATCATATGAGGAATGTTTGATGGCTCTAGGTCTATACTTACTGGAATTTTGAAGGATGGGGGTGGTTCTCATTGAAACCTTTTTGAATGTTGAAAGCCTAGATTGAGTAGATATGGAAAGGCTATTTCCCATGGTGGGGAAGTCTAGGTTAAGAGAGCAGAGCCTCAGGATAGAGAGGCATTGAACTGAAAGAGGTGCAGAGAAATTTCTTCAGCCAAAGGGTGGTGAATTTGTTTCCACAGGCAGCTGTGGAGGCCAGGTCGTTTGGTGTATTTCAGGCAGAGATTGATAAGTTCTTGATTGTCCACAGCATCAAAGGTTATGGGGAGAATAATGGATCAGCCATGATTGAATGGTGGAGCAGACTTGATGGGCCAAATGGCTTAATTCTGTTCCTATGTCTTATAGTCTTTTTCATCGCAAACTGAGAGGCACTGAGATTAACACCCTGATTATTGGATGGAATCGGGACTGGCGAGCAGTGATGGGGTTTAAAAAGGAGAATTCCATGGTTTTGTGGCCTTGTATTGTACTAGATTTAGCAAAGTCTCTTTAGTTTGGTTAAGTCACTAATTTAAGTTTTTTAACAAAACTAAAGCAATTGTCAAGCTATGATCTGTTGTACTGCATATTGGAATCTTTCTAATTGTCAATGCGAAACACAAGTGATGTGTTTTGTTAATCAACATTGGATCGTGGGAATAGAATTTCAGTCCTGTGATTTCCTCATTCTTCAGCCCTGTGCATCGTGACTGCATGATGTTCCACGTATGGAGTAATTTGGGAAGATCTGGTGAAATTAAATTATCTTCAGCCACACCTTTCCTTTGTATTTATCTTCACTTCTGCTTTTTGCTACAGTCGAGGTTGCCTGCAAACAATCTGATATTTTTCAATAATTTAGTCAGATGTAAAGATCACTCACCTCATCAAAACTATTTGCTTATTAGATTAATCTCAGCTGCTCCCTATTTTGTGGGTGTTTCTTTCATAGAAAAGTGTCCAAATCAGTGCTGTTCATTTAGATTAGGGGTTCCCAACCTTTTTTATTCCATTACCATTAAGCAAGGGGCCATGGACCCCAGGTTGGGAACCTCTGAACTGAGATCATCTTATCCTTAGAACTTCGTTGCATGGAGTAGAGAATTTTATCTTAAGGTACTAAGGATTATTTTAACTGTGAAAGCATAAATCACCAACAATCAGGGCCTTATTCTGGCACAAGATAAAATCCTCTCTTCTCTTTCAGTATTTTTATTAGTTTCTGCAAAGAGGAATACAGAGTACAAGAAGATATATATTATAAGTCAAAAGAAAAAAATAAAATAGTACCAAATACATTGTATTAAAAATACAGTTACAATCACAAAACCCTGTATACATAAAAATTATATTAAATCATAATACTGAAATATAATAATTTTGTTATACAGAAAAAAATCTAACCCCATTACCAAAGTCAGAGCTGTTGAGAAAAGCAAGAAAAAAGGGGGAAAGAAACCCTTATCATATAATAAAATATATTATTAGCCGCCATCTGTACTTTTACAACAAATCAAAAAATTGAAAATAACTCAAAAATGGTCCCCACAATGTATAAAAGTCTTGGCTAGATTCAAAAACTGAACATCGGATCTTCTCTAAATTTAAGCATGACATAACATCCCGTAACCATTGAGCATTAGTAGGTGAGAGATAAAATCCTGAAGCTAGTAACTTCAGAACTATTCATTCTATCCTTTCCCTTAACTTGTGAAAAGGGTCAGGATATGATCAAGTCCAAAGTGTTCCTGGTCATTTGATTATGTTTCTTAATGGGTAAAGATATTTCATGTCGGTAAAAAATTTCTTCCAGGTAGAAACTATACACTTAAAATTGCTTTTGGTTAAATGCTGGAATCGGAACAAAACAGTGCTGGAAATGCCCAGCAGGTCAAATGGCTGAAAAAGATAAGCTAATGCTTTGGGTAAATAACCGTTCTTCAGAAAAGAGTTGTGGAATCAGAATTAATTCATAGCAGCTTAAGATGTCTACAGTACAATAGTCACTTGATGTGTAGGAAAGTGCATTAAAGACAAATTTTAAAAATCACTACATAACCACATCTAATTTTAAAGTGGGTTATACTAGGAAAGGAAGCACATCAGGAGCCTAGTGTGTTTGAAAATTGAAATAAAAACAAAATAATAAAGGCAGACAAGCCAACGCAATGAAACAAGACTTTTTAGAATTTTGCATGCTGATGAATTCTCCAAAGATGTGTTTAATATATTAAGTATGTTACTGATAATCATTCAAGCAACTGTGATGAGCTTTTAATCTGTATTTGGGTGGTATTCTTTGAAAGAGGAATGCTGACTGTTATACAAAGAATATTTCCTGATGGAACAGTGTATGATTGGCTGGAATTCAGCATAATGTCCATTTGGAAAGTCTGTCAGCCCAGATCACTTAGCATTCTTCTTCACTGTACAGGCCTATCAGACTTGCTGTATGTCAGTGAAAAGGCAGGTGCAAAGGTAGTTATCCATCAATGACAAGACCTATAATAATAACCTGTTCTGTCTCTATTATTTAGTTTGGAAGGAAGGGTGGGGCATATTTGAAAAATTCTTGTTTAGAAATGAACAGATTTCTCAATGAGCTAAGACAAGTTGATGCTGCTTTTGTTCCCAGGCTGCTTCAGTCAATTGGAAGCTTAGAAGATGTTCCTGATATGTTAACATTTAGTGACTTCCTTGTTAGTTAGTCATCCAAGGGCAAAATTAAAATGCTCACGCTTGGCCTTTATAATCATAGAAATTTAATTAAATGGCTCTTGGTGTATTCTTGCAACATATTTGTGATTTGTCATAATTGAATGAAAAGAGAAGGAAATTAAAACAAAAGAAGTCTGACTAATGTGCCTTGCCTTGCCCTACCCTAACTCTTCTGCCCATCGTTTCTTTTCTCTGTAGCTTTTGGCTGACATTCACTTACTTTTATAGGAAAATATTTTCATTTAATAGAGCATTTTTCACCACATCTGAATCATAAATCACTTTGCAACCAAAGAAGTAAACTAAAATGTTCCGTCACATCTCACTGTAATGTCTTAATATTCCCCAGTTTTGTAATGCAATGTGTGGCTCTGTTTAGTAAGCTAATACAGCTTGCATTCAGTATCACAAACTTCTTTTTCCCTTTCTCTGTTCCCACAAGTTTCAGGAAAAAAAAAACAACATTGAATTGGAATTGTTAAAAATATGTAAAATTTAATCAATGACTCTGAATAGTACCTTCCATAGTCATTTTTCATTCCCTCATAATTTGACTTCATCTCCAATTTGTATCCCTTCTGATACTATTGATACGGATGAAAATAAACCATATCTGAAATAAACAATTGAAAACTACTTGACTAGCACATTGTGCATTTTATTTCAGACTTTCTGGCCATTCTCACCAGCCACCTGAACTATAATTCTTAGTGCTTCTGCCTCTTAAGACCTCTTGTATACATTTCTTCATCACCACATCTCATTTGCCAGTTTTCGTTTGGGTACATTTGTCAATGCCCTCTGAACCAGAGCCATAGAGTGGTACACTGCAGAAATGGGTCCTTCAGTCCAATGTGCCCATGTCAACCAGATGCCTATTTAAGCTAACCTTATTTGCCCACATTTGACCCAGAACTCTCCAGACCTCTGTCACAGTTTCCTTTAAATAATTTTACACCTGCCTCAATCATATCCTGACAGCTTGATCCTACCAAAGAGCAACACCTCACACTTATCCACATTAAGTTCCATCTGTCATTTTTCAGTAAATTTTTCTGCTGGTTCCAATCCCACTGCAAGCTCTGATAATCTTCCTCGCTGTCCACTACTTCCTGAATCTTGGTGTTATCCACAAATTTGCTGATCCAGTTAACCACATTATCATCCAGCTCATTGATATAGATATAATGCCCTGCTTAAGATTTCCACTGCTTCAGTATCTATCTCTGATAGGTCGGATTAATGCTATTAAGATGGTTATTTTACCCAAGTTTTTATATATATTTCAAGCGGTACCAATTTTTATTCCGAAATCCTTTTTTGCTAATGTTGATTCAAAAATTTCCTCATATATATGGCAGAATAAAAATCCTAGATTAGGTAAAAAATATTTACAGAAGGCAAGGAAGGAAGGTGGATTGGCATTGCCTAATTTTAGATTTTATTATTGGGCAGTTAATATCTGATATTTGATATGTTGGTTAAAGGATTGGGATATATCTTTTAGCCCTCATTGGGTGAACCTGGAAATTAAATCTGTACAAGGATTTGCACTGGGTTCTATTTTAGGGACTTCTCTTCCCTTTGCTCTTTCTAAATTGCCGAAGCGAATTGACAACCCGATAGTTAAACATACTTTACGTATATGGTTTCAATTTCGGAAATGTTTTGGGTTGACTCAGTTTGTTTTAAATATTCCTATTGTATCCAATTGCTTTTTTTATCCTTCTATTATAGACCAAGCTTATTCAGCTTGGAAGACTAAAGGATTACTATGATTTTCCGATTTATTTTTGGATAATTGTTTTATGTCTTTTGAACAATTATCTAATAAATATAATTTGCCTAGATTTCATTTTTTTAGATATTTACAGATTAGGAATTTCTTAAATACTGTACTTCCTACTTTTCCAAATTTTGTGTCTTCAGGTATTTTGGAGAATTTGTTTGAACTAAATCCTTCTCAGAAAGGGCTAATATCAAAACTTTACAATATAATTATGAAGATACGTTCAGAGCCCTTCTATAAGATTAAAAATGATTGGGAAAGAGAACTTAACCTTACTATCCCTATTGAGAATTGGGATAAAATTCTTCAATTAG
The DNA here is from genome assembly GCF_048418815.1 of Hemitrygon akajei. Taxonomy (NCBI): domain Eukaryota; kingdom Metazoa; phylum Chordata; class Chondrichthyes; order Myliobatiformes; family Dasyatidae; genus Hemitrygon; species Hemitrygon akajei. The sequence goes on along the minus strand of NC_133124.1, from coordinate 107,357,983 downwards.
TTAATACATCATCTATATGTACTAAACATTCATTAATACAGTTTAAGGTTGTGCATAGGGCTCATATGTCCAAGGATAAATTGGCTCATTTTTATTCCTATATAAATCCTATTTGTGACAGATGTCATTCTGAGATAGCGTCTTTAACTCATATGTTCTGGTCGTGTCCACTTTTGAAAAAATATTGGAAAGACATTTTTGATATTATTTCTACGGTATTGAACATTGATTTACAACCTCATTTTTGGTTTACCAATGATGGACTCACTCCATTTATCCTCTTCCGCTTGTCGAATGATTGCATTTCTTACATTAATGGCTAGAAGATCTATTTTGTTGAATTGGAAAGCAATTAATCCTCTTACCGTATTTCATTGGTTTTCTCAAACTATGTTATGTCTAAATTTAGAAAAAATTCGAAGTGTTGTATTTGATACTTCTATTAAACTTGAAAAGATATGGAGACCATTTATTCAATATTTTCATATGATGTAATATGACCCTGTTCCAAGCCTATTTGTTTTTCCAGTTTCGATTTTATATATGTTGAGAGGATCGGAGTTGACGAGACTGATGATTTTGTATTTTTGTGAGATATTATAAACAGCCATTTTTTTTCCATTTTTTCTTTTTCTCTTTTTTCTTTTTTGTTTTTCCCCCTTATTAGTTATTAGATTATTAGATTAGTTTTTTTGTTTTTTTTCTTTTTCTTTCTGTTTTTTAAAATATATATATTATGATATACCTAGGTTTGCCTTGTTTATTTGTAAATTGTATCGTCTATGATTTGGGAATACTCATTTATACTGTAACCATTGCTTATGTATTCTTTCATGTTCAGTTGAAATGTGTATGTTTGTAATCCCATTATCTATGTATCAATTTTATTTTGTTGATAATAATAATAATAAAAAGATTGAAAAAGAAGATTTCCACTGCTTGGATATGAGGTATTTTTATTTTTACAGTTTTCTGCAATAGCAGTTTATCCTGTCAGTAAGAGTGCTTTGGCTAAAGATGAGGAGCCACTTTGGCTGACACAACATTGCTAAGTTAGACAATTGGGTTTGTCTTGGTATGGTAGGGGAAAAGTGTATACCTGCAGCTTTTTTGTCTTTGCTCCCTCAAGGCTGTCCTCGCTGAAGCCTCAAAGAGCTAAAGCTGCAAATAACCACCCTAACATTCCTTACTCCAACAATTGCTGCTCAGCTTGTCCCTACCTTCTTTTAATTTGTTCTTGCTAATCAATCCAAATCACTGATTGGCCACTCTTCAAATACCAAACCACTGTGAATCAATGCACTTTATGTCCTCAAGTGAGATACATATTCTCATGCCCCTGAATTGTTGATTGGCTGTTTCCTTTTAATTCTTCTGTCTTTTACCTTAATTCTATGCCTTCAGTTGATCCTTTACTGGGAGTGGGGGGCGTGGGTGGGGGAGGAGGAAGAAGCTGTTCATTTCCCCATCTATATCTGTCATGATTTTAAACACCTCCAAGGTCGACCCTTAATCTCCTGTGTTCCAAGGAATGAAGTCTTCACCAGCTTGTACCCTCCCCTATAACTTGGGCCCAAAGGTCCTGGTAATGTTCTTGTGAATCATTCCACTCTTTTCAGCTTCCTGTAGCAAGATGACCAAAGGTGTACACAGTCTATGTGTGGCCCCACCAGCATCTTGTGCAACTGCCCCACAACATTCCACCACTTGGAGTGCTGATTCATGAAGGCTGAGTGCCAAATGCTTCTTTCACCACTCTATTGACCTGTGATGTCACTTTCACATGACTATGTATTTGTACTCTTGCATTCCTCTGTTCTTTAACACTGTATCTGGAGCTCTACCTTTTAATTATGGAAGTCCTACCTTGGTCTGACTTGCCAAAATGCATCACCTCGCATTTATCTGGATTGAATACTACTTGACATTTTGCAACTATGTGCCTAGTTGATCAAGATTCCCTTGTAACATTTGTCAACCTTCATTGTCTATGACACACCTATTAGTGTCATCTGCATGCAACTCCTTACTTGTATTCATTCGTTTTCTGTCTTTTTGAAATTGAAAGACATCTTTGGCCAAATTCCTTTTGCTGGGAGGGACATGGAATGACCTGCTGGAATTGATGGTAGAGACAGCTACAGTACAGTTACAATATGTAAGATAATTGGGGAGGTATGTGAATAGGGAAGTTTTACATGGAAGTGGGATTAGGCTTCTTGGTTGGCATAGGTGACGTGTTGAGCTGTTTCTGTGATGTATACAGTGGCATGCAAAAGTTTGGGCACCCCGGTCAAAATTGCTGTTACTGTGAATAGCTAAGTGAGTAAAAGATGACCTGATTTTCAAAAGGCATAAAGTTAAATATAACACACTTCTTTAATATTTTAAGCAAGGTTACTTTTTTATTTCCATCTTATACAGTTTCAAAATTTTTTAAAAAAGGAAAAGGGCCCAAAGCAAAAGTTTGGGCACCCTGCATGGTCAGTACTTAGTAACACCCCCCTTTGCCAAGTATCACAGCTTGAAAATGCTTTCTAAGAGTCTTTCAATTCTTGTTTGGGGTATTTTCGCCCATTCTTCCTTGCAAAAAGCTTCTAGTTCTGTGAGATTCTTGGGCCGTCTTGCATGCACTGCTCTTTTGACGTCTATCCACAGATTTTTGATGATGTTTAGGTCAGGGACTGTAAGATAGATAGATAGATACTTTATTCATCCCCATGGGGAAATTCAACATTTTTTCCAATGTCCCATACACTTATTGTAGCAAAACTAATTACATACAATACTTAACTCAGTAAAAATATGATATGCATCTAAAATCACCCTCTCAAAAAGCATTAATAAATAGCTTTTAAAAAGTTCTTAAGTAGTTAAATACATTGAGTCCTAACCCCGGCACTTTAACATATCTTACTCCTGGCGGTTGAATTGTAAAGCCGAATGGAATTGGGGAGTATTGATCTCTTCATCCTGTCTGAGGAGCATTGCATCAATAGCAACCTGTCGCTGAAACTGCTTCTCTGTCTCTGGATGGTGCTATGTAGAGGATGTTCAGGGTTTTCCATAATTGACCGTAGCCTACTCAGCGCCCTTTGCTCTGCTACCGATGTTATACTCTCCAGTACTTTGCCCACGACAGAGCCCGCCTTCCTTACCAGCTTATTAAGACATGAGGCATCCCTCTTCTTAATGCTGCCTCCCCAACACGCCACCACAAAGAAGAGGGCGCTCTCCACAACTGACCTATAGAACATCTTCAGCATCTCACTACAAACATTGAATGACGCCAACCTCCTAAGGAAGTACAGTCGACTCTGTGCCTTCCTGCACAAGGCATCTGTGTTGGCAGTCCAGTCTAGCTTCTCATCTAACTGTACTCCCAGATACTTGTAGGTCTTAACCTGCTCCACACATTCTCCATTAATAATCACTGGCTCCATATGAGGCCTAGATCTCTGTAAGGGCCATGGCAAAACCTTCAGCTTGCTCCTCTTGAGGTAGTCCATTGTGGATTTTGAGGTGTGTTTAGGACCATTATCCTGTTGTAGAAGCCATCCTCTTTTCATTTTCAGCTTTTTTACAGACGGTGTGATGTTTGCTTCCAGAATTTGCTGGTATTTAATTGAATTCATTCTTCCCTCTACCAGTGAAACATTCCCCGTGCCACTGGCTACAACACAAGCCCAAAGCATGATTGATCCACCCTGGTGCTTAACAGTTGGAGGGGTGTTCTTTTCATGAAATTCTGCACCCTTTTTTCTCCAAACATAACATTGCTCTTTGCGGCCAAAAAGTTATATTTTAACTTCATCAGTCCACAGGACTTGTTTCCAAAATTCATCAGGCTTGTTCAGGTGTTCCTTTGCAAACTGCTGACGCTGAATTTTGTGGAAAATGCAGGAAAGGTTTTCTTCTGATGACTCTTCCACAAAGGTCATATTTGTGCAGGTGTCGCTGCAGAGTAGAACAGTGCACCACCACTCCAGAGTCTGCTAAATCTTCCTGAAGGTCTTTTGCAGTCAAACAAAGGTTTTGATTTGCCTTTCTAGCAATCCTACGAGCAGTTCTTTCAGAAAGTTTTCTTGGTCTTCCAGACCTCAACTTGACCTCCACCGTTCCTGTTAACTGCCATTGCTTAATTACATTATGAACTGAGGAAACGGCTACCTGAAAACGCTTTGCTATCTTCTTAAAGCCTTCTACTTTGTGGGCATCATTTATTGTGATTTTTAGAGTGCTAGGCAGCTGCTTAGAGGAGCCCATGGCTGCTGATTGTTGGGACAAGGTTTGAGGAGCCAGGGTATTCATAAAGCTTTGAAATTTGCATCACCTGGCCTTTCCTAATGATGACTGTGAACAAGCCATAGCCCTAACAAGCTAATTAAGGTCTGAGACCTTGGTAGAAGTTATCTGAGAGCTGAAATCTCTTGGGATGCCCAAACTTTTGCTTGGTGCTGCTTTCCTTTTCTTCACTCTAAAGTTGTACAAAACAAAAATAATACACTAATCTTGCTTAAAACTTTGAAAAGAATGTTTCATTTTTAACTTGATGACTTTTGGAGATCAGTTCATCTTATACTCACTTAACTATTCACAGTAACAGAAATTTTGACCGGGGTGCCCAAACTTTTGCATGCCACTGTATATGTATGAATTCAGTCAAAGATAAAACTTCCATTTATGAAACATCAGCATAGCTAAACAATCCCAAAGCATTTCACAGACTTATCAAAACTAAAATCTGCAGTTATGTAAAGCTAGTTGACTAAATACTGGGTAAAAGTGAAACATTTCAAGGAGTAAATAGGTTGAAAGGCAGATGGGTTTTCTATTTTGTGTCTGTATTGTATATTGTGTTGCGTGTTTATTAATGGGTAATTTGTTATGTGGGTTGGGGTGTTTTAGAAGTGAAGAGTATAGCTACATATTCATGCTTTGTTTTTAGTTCAAGTTTTAGGCTGGTTAGAGGCAGCCGGAAATATTTTTTCATTGACCACTTCTCTTATTGTTTAAATACACTTAAGACCGCTTGGCTTAAGTACTTTTGAATATGCTTAGACTGTTTATTTCATTGTATTGGTAGTCTTAGTTTCATTCTTTTTATTATTTCAAGACAGTGATTTTACTGGTTTCTCGGTGAGGGATTGAGCATATGTACTTCTTGACTTGCATCTTATTTTTGGAGAGCGTGTCATACAGTGTCAAACATCGATGCTTAGCCTCTGAGCACTTTCGGTTTGTTTGAAAGAAACCACTAGAGAATTCTAGATGGTGTCTTGGTAGATGGAGGGGTGACAGGATGATTGAGAAATTAAATTTGAGCGATGATTAGAAGAGAATATCTAATCCTATTCCTATTTTCTTCAACTTTTTGACAAAACAGTACTGGAGATCTTTACTGTTCTGCCTTCAGAAACTGATCCCTGCATTTCAGACCTCTTGTTTGTTGTGTTATCACTTTGGCTTAACTTCGAAACATTTAATATTGAAGTGACATTTGCTGCTTTTAAATGACAGAATTGGGTTGATTATCACTGATGTATGTGATGAAATGGATTAGTTTGTGGCAGCAGTACTAAGTATGACAAATTATGAAGTTACAAAACTAAAGAAATATTCCTGTAACTCTTTCCTGATGGTAGTAATGTGAAGAGGTCATTTCCCAGACGGTTAAGGCCTTTATGGATGCTGCCGCCTTGAGGCAATCCCTCTTGAAGATGTCCTCAATGACAGGGAGGGTTGTGGTCATGAAAAAACTGGTCAAGTCTACAACCTTCTGCAACCTCTTGCGATCCTGTGCATTGTATTTATGCACCAATTTGCAGTACAATAAGGAAATAATTTAGGAAGTGTGTAGAAAAATACATTTTTTAAAAAGACACTTGAAAACATGGACAAAACTGCAGTTTGTATGATTCTGTCAGTTCTGCCTTGCTATATTCTGGATAATGTGTTCAAATCTCCAGAGTGGGACTCAATCCCACAAACTTCTGATCCAGTGGCAAAAATTTGCTGTTAAGCCAGGGTAACATCTTGATCATTCCTGATGCATATTTTAAACAACTAATTTTATATCAACTTATTTTGCATTTTTGAACTGTCTTTGATTTTCTTCCAGAGAATTAAAGTTGCGCAACTATGTCCCAGAAGACAAAGAATTGAAGGAACGTCTAGTGCCCAATGTCAAACCAGTCTCAGGTTAGTATCATGTGAGATGCAGCCCATGTCCAGGTCCTCTATGTAGCTCTCTCACAGGTATGTCATTTCAAGATATCACTGTTGGATCAAAAAATCTATTTAAGAATGAAATAACAGGTTTAATGGAAGATATTCCACTCTCCAATTCATTATGTTCAGGCAGTTTTAATAATTTGTTACTGCTGTGGACAGTTTATGACAGGAAAGAATTTTAAGGACCCTTTTTTTGTTGGTAAAATGAAAGAGAAATGGAAGCATTTATAGCTATAGGCTTTATTTAGTAAACACAATTATGTACATCAAGTATGAAATGTAGTAATCTCAGGAGTTCACATTTCAAAGTAAATTTATTATTAAAGTATATATGTCACCATATACAACCCCGAGATTCATTTTCTTGTGGGCATACAAAGTAAATCCAAGAAACGCAATAGAATTAATGAAAAACCATACCCAACTGGACAGACAAACAACCAATGTGCAAAGGACAACAAACTGTGCAAGTACAAGAGATAATAATAAATAAATATGGAGAACATGAGATGAGTTCTTGTAATTGAGTCCATGGTTTGTGGGAACAATTCAGTGATGAGGTAAGTGAAGTTATCCTTTCTGGTTCAAGAGCCTAATGTTTGAGGGATAATAACTTTTCCTGAACCTGGTGGTGTGGGTCTTGAGGCTCCTGTATCACCTTCCTGGTGGCAGCAATGAGAAAAGAGTATGGCCTGAGTGGTGGGAGTTCTTGATGATGGATGTTGGTTTCCTGCAACAGCGCTTCATGTAGATGTGCTCAATGGTGGGTAACCTGTGATGGACTGGGCCATATCCACTACTTTTTGTATGATTTTTCCATTCAACAGCATTGGTGTTTCCCTGCCAGGTTCTGATGCAACCAGTGTTGCTCTCTACCACACATCTATAGAAGTTTGTCAAACTTTTAGATGTCATGCTAAATCTTTGCTAACTTCTAAGGAAGTAAAGGTACTGCTGTGCTTTCTTCATAATTGCACTTGTGTGTTGGGCTCAGGACAGAGCTCCTGAAGTAATAACATTGAGGAATTTAAAGTTGCTGACCCTCTTCACCTCTGATCTCCCGATGTGGACTGGCTGACAAACCTTCAGTTTCCTCCTGAAGTCAATAACAATTTCCTTGATCTTGCTGACATTGGGTGAGAGGTAGTGGATGTTGTGGCACCACTCAGCTGGATTTCTGTCTCTCTGCAATATACTGAATTGTCACCATCTTTGATTCGGCCAACAGCGGTGGTGCCTTCAAATATAAATATGGCACCTTGATCTTGAATGGATAGATTGCTTTGTGATTTTGACAACGTTTAGTTCTGTGTGCTGAATTTGTACTTGTTAACTGGTGCAAAATAGTATTTTCCTTTATTTGAACTTCTAATCATAAAGAGAAAGTTCAAGCATTCTAGCTTGAACAGTATACTTCCCACAAAGGCATGTTCTCTGAGTCTTGAACTCAACCCCAACTTGTGTAAATTGGTTCTTGTACCATCCCATGTTTGGATAAGGAGTTCCAGAAAATGCTCCCTTTCTTTCTGTTTTCCAATGGAAATATTACACGTTGAGTGCTTAGTTCAGGTCTTCATCCTATTCTAGCTAGACATAACTTCATCTAACATTTGCAAATGTGCAGCTGCTTGTTTACTGGCACGAGGGCAGTGAGTTGTTTTCACTCACTTGCTTGTCCTCCTGAGGTGGTTGCTTTAACCATGTGACTTATAGAGCACTGAATTCAATTTTTCATCTATTCATGGCTATTTGCTGTAATTTTTGTGTTCACAGTTGAGGATAAGGTGAAAGACCAGCTTGAAGCAGGGAAGCCTGAACCTGTCATTGAAGAAGTGGTACGTCATTTCTTTTACAGTAAATTGGGATCTCACTTTAAACTTAACCCTATGCAAAAGCCGGTAACAGGGAAAACTAGATAGTACTTCACTAGCTCTGTATTAAAGTAGCTCAAAATATGATCATAAGACCATGCTGATCTAAAGTATCGGTGCTCCAGGACTTGGGAAAAGAAAAATCACCTGATAGCAGAAGCAGTAAATAACTAAATACATTGCATAACAGAAAGTCAAGATTAGATTAGCATTTAGTGTAGTTCACTACTGTGCTGATACACTGTGTAGGCCTACATGTAGGCCAACAATGGTCAAAATGCCACAGAAGTTCCATTGTTGGAACAAGTTACTGTTAGTAATTAAGGAGCAACAATTGTAAACTAACAGACAAGTTAACACCAGGAATTTACCTGATGACAGTGTTTTATGAGATGCAGAAATGAGTTTAAAAGATTGACAGGTGATGTAGTTGAAGTAAAAATCCTGAGGGAAATCTGGAAATATTTCAGAAGGGGCAGACAGCATCTGCAGAGATACATGTTTCAGATTGACTGTTAAGTTCTAAAATTAGAGCAGTAGGTCTTTGATAATCCATTATGTTAGAACTTTGGAGTGGCTGATTTTCCAGATTGTTGGATGTTATTCCTGTTGATACCCCAAAAACACTTTTTAAGGTGTTACACAATAACATTAAATATTGCATTGAACTGAACTGAAAGGGAACATGGGAATTGGGCCACTGGCTGGTTTCAAGGAAGTTAAAAGCAAGGAAGAAAAGTAGGGCATTTTCAATGGAACACTGCAAATGGCACCCAGTCATTGATGCTGAGCTAATGAATTTCTGAATATTGGGTAGTGGATTATTGGAGTCTTCCTCGATTATTTTAACCACAAAAAGTGTAATTAAAACAGGGAGCTTGGTCTCTTAACATCTTGTTGTGGAGAGAAAATACATTAGACTAGTTGTAGTCCATATGCCCCTTTGAGTCTGTTCTACTATTTTGTATTGTGATTGAACTTCACCTTCAATTTCCTGCATTTGATTAGCAAGATCTAATTGTTAGATTTATCCTCAATTATTCAAGAGGTAATGAAAAAATTAAATGCCATATTAACACAAATTGCCAACAAGAGTATTGGTAAGATTTCCATGGTTATGATTGCCCTGTCATGTGCATTGCCTTCTTGGAATATATCACAGAAGAATTAAGGCCCTCTCTTTACTTAATAGAACCAGACTTAGGTCTAATTAATGTCCATGTATGGTCAACCTGTTGGTCAATAATTAACAGAAAACAGCTTCAGATTATTGAGAAAGAGGGACCACAAGGCTGTTCAACTCAGATATGCATTTCATATTGTGACTGAAGTTCTATATCAGGTCCAGTTTCACTTTTTCAGAAGTTATTTTGCATTTCCATTCTTGACCTGTTGCATAAGGTAATGCCAATTAACTCACTGTGCTACGCCAGGCAAAAATTGAGTAGCTTGGGTTACACCCATAAGCCAAATGGGATTGTCTTGTATGTCATTGCTCTTCAAGTGCTCGTCCAAATGTATTTTAAATCTAATGAAAGCTTTTTCCTTCATGCTCTGTGAGGCATTAAGTTCCATGTTCACATTACTATTTGAGAGGAAGAGTTTTTTAACTAACCTTTATTCCTATAATTGAACAAAAACCTGTAGATTGCTGACTCCATGTAGGTTGTGCATGTGAATTAAATTGGCTGTGCCTCTGTTTGAAAGAAAACCACTGCCCTTTGTCCCTATAACCCTCAACCAGAAATTACCAGCCTAGCAGCTTAAATATAAATCATTTTTGTTGCATCCCTCATGTTAAGTCTTCTTGAAATGTGCATAATAATCTACCCGAGGCCTTAACGTAGTTTATACAGTTACAACATGATCCCCTTGTTTTTGCATTCTGTCTTGGCCTTTAAAGGTAAGCATGGGGGACATCACGTGATGACGTAGGATCGAGACGCAGGGACCCAGCTCTCCCGTAAAAAGTTAATAAATTAATGTTTAAATGAAGAAAAGTTAGTCAATACTTTCTAAAAGTTACTTATAAACGACTCCGGACTGTGTCAAGCTATGCCTCAAGGAAGGAAGATGAAGAAAACTAATACCGGGAAGACTACGCAAGTTGGAACAAGAACAAGGCCCACGTCTACCGAGGAACCGCGGTCTCAGGTACATTATATCACCAGCGATACGGAACAGGAGACTGTGGCAACATTGGCCACTTCCAAAGGAAAAGACCATCGTGAACTGCGCAAACGCGAAGGATGGAGCATGCGCAAACGGGAGCAACGAGAACTACAAAGCCCAGCTACCACTGCAACTGAAAGTGATAGCGAATCGGAGGGAGAGTCAAATCTCTCGGAAGGATCAGATGAAGAAGGAGTTAAAAGTCCTTCTAGAAATATAGAAAAGACTTTGAGGCAAATAATGTGTAAATTAGACACATTAAAAGTAATTAAAAATAATCAAAAAATACTTGAAAAAAAAATGACCAATATGGAGATTATGCTTGATAAAATGACAAAGAGACAGGAAAAAATGGAAAAAAGAATTACGGACTTGGAAACTACATCGGAGGACATGGTTGAAAGAATGGACAAAATGGAAAAGGAAAATACTGCTTGGACATCAGAAAGAAAACAATTTATGGAAAAAATTAATAAGCTTGAAAATCTCAGTAGACGAAATAATATTAAAATTGTTGGACTTAAAGAAGATATAGAAGGAGAAGATCCAATAAATTTTTTTCAAAAATGGATCCCTGAAAAATTGGAAATGGAAAGAGAAACTCCAATTGAGATTGAAAGGGTGCATAGATCTTTAAGGTCAAGACCTCAAGCTGATCAAAATCCACGATCAATTTTGATAAAATGCTTACGATACCAAGACAAAGAAAAGATCCTGAAGGCCGCTGCCCAAAGTGCCAAAAGTAGAAACGGGCCACTGATGATAGCAGGGAAACCAGTTCTTTTTTATCCTGATATAAGTTACAACCTTTTGAAGAGAAAGAAGGAATTTAACCCAGCGAAAAAAGCCTTATGGGAAAAGGGTTATAAATTTACAATGTATCATCCAGCAACACTGATAATTTTCTTGGAGGAGGGAAAATTTTTTTTTTCCGATTATCGAAAAGCGGAGGAGTTTGTACAAGAACTTCCATCTATTCGCTAATTACACATAGAGGCTTCCAAACGTAATGGATTAAAGATGAAGATAGACCCAAGGAACAGAAGTGATGGACATTTATGGATATTATAGAAGAGAAAAGCAAAATTTTAGAAATACTAAATGAGAATAGTATTTTTTTTTCTCTTCTTATACATATACTTTTTTATGTTGCGGGGGGGCTGGGAGGCTGTGGATCGGTTACTGCGGGATTCACGTGTGTAATCATGGCGGTTGCCATGACCCGTACAGCAGAGGGGGGTAATGTTGTGTTTTTTTTTCCACAACATTAGTAGGGGGGTATTTTGTTTTTTTTTCTTTATATTTTAATTTTTTTCTATCTTTTTGCCTGGATGATTGGTGGGGACACACATAGCAACATGGAGATTTTTATAAAGATTTCCCAAGATACCACGAAAGTGGAAAGATTAGGTATTATTATAGATTGGAGTAATATAATAAAAAAAATAATGACTAATCTACTAAATTTTTTAAGTTTTAATGTTAATGGGCTTAATGGGCCAGTAAAAAGAAAAAGAATTTTAACATATATTAAAAAAAATGAGAACTCTGTGGAGCATGTGGGGATCTTCCAACATCCAGGCATTTCCCTTTTTTTTTCTTTCTTATTTTGTTTAATAGGGATGTTAGGGGGGAGGGGATAAGGGGAGGGGGGCTGGGTAACACTTTTTTTTTCATACACATTTATTCTGTAACTATTTGAAAACAATTTAAAAAAGTTTTTTAAAAAAAAGGTAAGCATCTGAAAGCCACTATTTTGTTTCCTGTGTTGTCTTCTTTGAGGATTTGTAGATGTAGATTGCAAGATCCTTCTGTTCTTCTGTACTTTTCTAATTTTAATCTCACATTGTCTCATATTGAGTCATGCTGCTTCAGATTGAATATCATTTGTGACTTATTAATTCTCTCTAAACTAATCTATTGGTACCTCACTGTCAACCACATGGTCAGTTTTGCCTTTTTTTTTTGCTGAGCTGCCTGGTGATGTAGTGGCATCAGCATCAGACTTCGAGATGAGTGGTCCCGGGTTCGAATCTGGCCAGTCTCTTGCACGTTTTGCATCCAGGCTGGGTTGAGATTGTGCTAACAATTCGGCCTCATTAAAAAAAACACAACCAAATGCAAAGGAAATGTCAAGATTGCCGCCTGATACACCACAGTGTATGGAGAGGAACAACAACAAAAAAAACTTTGCTTTGACTATCAGACTTGAAGGGCCAAATTACCTAATTCTACTCCTTATATCTTATGGTTTTATCATGTCTGTCATTTCCAATATTCCGTATTATTCTTCTTAAGTATTGATGTATCATCTCCCTCCATGAAAATAAATACAGTAAATTAATTCCAAAAATCCCCACCTCAACCTGCTTACTGATAATTAAATGATCTGTAATTATTTACAGATGCCCTTGATTTTATGCCCTTATCACTCACTTTTCTTCCGAATTTCATAGCTTGGATTTTATTTTTTGACTTGTTTTTTCAGGACTGGTAGCATTCATCATCCTCATCATCATCATGTGCCTTGTCGTATGATGTGGGAGATCATGGTCTCTTGACCATGATTGTTCTTGGCAAGTTTCTCTACAGAAATAGTTTGCTGTTGCCTTCTGGGCAACGCCTTTACAATACAGGTGACCCCAGCTATTATCAATACTCCTCAGAGGTTGTCTGCGTGGCATCAGCGGTCGCATAACCAGGACTTGTGATGAGCACCAGTCTTCACGTGACCCTATTCGGGGGAGCTAACCTTGCCCGAGAGTCACCTGCAGGCTAGTGGAGGGAAGGAGAGCCTTGCACCTCCTTTGGTAGAAATGTTTCTCCATCCCACCACCCATGGTAGCATTTGCAGCATTTATTCCCAGTTCTCTTACATGGTTCATACTGAGGTATTGACTGTTTACTCTTCTGCATAGATGCTGCCTGGCCAGCTGAGTTCCTCCAGCATTTTGTTTGTGTTGCTTTGGATTTCCAGCATCTGCAGATTTTCTCATGTTTGTCAGTGGGCTAAAAGGTCAGTTTCTGCTCCTTTCTCTTGTGTTCTCGTGTTCTATCTGACGATAGAAAGCATCTTTACTGAAAATGGAATTGAACACTCTTTCATCAACACCCCACTTCTGACTTGATAAATGGTAGGTCATTAAAACAGCTGAACATAAGTGAATCTCAAATGAGAAAACCTGCAGATGCTGGATAATCAAGCAAAACGCACAAAATGCAGGAGGAATTCAGCAGGCCAAGCAACATCTATGGAAGAGAGTAAACAGTTGATGTTTTGGGTCAAGAGCCTTCAGCAGAACTGGAGAAAAAAATAAGAGGATTCAGAATGAGAAGGGAGGAAGAAATACAAGGTGATAGGTGAAACTGGGTGGGCAGAGGGTTGAAGTAAAGAGCAGGGAAGTCAATTAGTGAAAGATAAAGGGCTAATGAAGGAGGAATCTGATAGGAGAGGACAGAAGACAAAAAAAAGGGGGAAGGAGCACCAGAGGGAGGTGATGGTCAGTTAAGAAGATTTGAGAGAGGGAAATGAGAATAGGAATGGTGAAGGAGGTTGTGGGGGAGGGGGCATTACCAAAAGTTTGAGTAATCGATGTTCATACCACCAGATTAGAGTTTACCCAGACAGAATACAAGTGTTGCTCCTCCAACCTGAGTGTGGCCTCATTGTGGCAGTAGATGAGGCCATGAACTGGAATAGGGATGGGAAGTGGAATGAAAATGGGTGGCCACTGGGAGATCCTGCTTTTTCTGGCGGATGGAGTGCAGGTGCTCAGTGAAGTGGCCTCCCAATCTGCATCGGGTCTCACTGATATACAGGAGGTCGCATCAGAAGCACTGGATACAGTTAATAACCCCAACAGACTCGCAGGTGAAGTGTTGTCTCACCTGGAAGGACAGTTTGGGGCCCTAAATGGTAGTTAGGGAGGAGGTGGAGGGGCAGGTGTGGCACTTGTTCCGCTTGCAAGGATAAGTGCCAGGAAGGGGTTCAGTGGGGAGGGACGAATGGACAAGGGAGTCCTGTGACAAGCAGAAAGTGGGGAGTGGGAGGGAAAGACGTGCTTGGAGGTGGGATCCCGTTGGAGATGGCGGAAATTATGGAGAGTTACGTGCTGGACAATGAGGCTGGTGGGGTGGTAGGTGAGGACAAAAGGAACCCTATCCCTGGTGGGGTGGCAGGAGGATGGGGTTGAGGGCAGATGTGTGCAAAATGGAAGAGAAGCGGTTGAGGGCAGCGTTAAGGGTGGAGGAAGGGAAGCTGCTTTCTTTGTAGAAGGAGGGCATCTGTTTAGTTCTGGAATGAAAAGCCTCATCCTGAGAGCAGATGTGGTGGGGCCGGAGGAATTCAGAGAAGGAGATAGCATTTTTATAAGTAACAGGGCAGGAAGAGGTATATTCCAGGTAGCTGTGAGAGTCAGTGGGTTTATAAAAGATATCAGTAGATCAGCGGTCTCTAGAGATGGACAGAGATTGAGAAAGGGGAGGGAGGTGTCGGAAATGGGCCAGGTAAATTTGAGGAAGTTGGAGGCGAAGTTGATGAGCTTCGTAGGAAATGGCACCAATGCAATCGTCGATGTAGCATAGCAAAATCGGGAAGTAATCAGAATCAGGTTTATTATCACTGGCATGTGGTGTGAAATTTGTTAATTTAGCAGCAGCAGTTCAATGCAATACATAATTTAGCAGAGAAAAAATAATAAATAAAATTTTTAAAAAATAAATAAATTACTTACATTGAATGGATTTTTTTAAAAACTGCAAAAGCAGAACTATATATTTTTTAAAAAAGTGAGCTAGTGTCCAAAGATTCAGTGTCCATTTAGGAATCGGATGGCAGAGGGGAAGAAGCTGTTCCTGAATCACTGAGTGTGTGCCTTCAGGCTTCTGTACCTCCTACCTGATGGTAACAGTGAGAAAAGGGCATGCCCTGAGTTCTGGAGGTCCTTAATAATGGGCACTGTCTTTCTGAGACATCGCTCCCTAAAGATGTCCTGGGTACTTAGTAGGCTAGTACCCAAATTGGAGCTGACTAGATTTACAATCTTCTGCAGCTTCTTTTGGTCCTGCGCAGTAGCCCCTCCAAGCCAGACAGTGATGCAGCCTGTCAGAATGCTCTCCACGGTACAACTATACAAGTTTTTGAGTGTATTTATTGACATGCCAAATCTCTTCAAACTCCTAATAAAGTATAGCCGCTGTCTTGCCTTCTTTATAACTACATTGATATGCTGGGACCAGGTTTGATCCTCCGAGGTCTTGACACCCAGGAACTTAAAGCTGATCACTCTCTCCACTTCTGATCCCTCTATGAGGATTGGTATGTGTTCCTTTGTCCTACCCTTCCTGAAGTCCACAGTCAGCTCTTTCGTCTTACTGATGTTGAGTGTCAGGTTGTTGCTGTGGTACCACTCCACTAGTTGGCATATCTCACTCCTGTACGCCCTCTCGTCACCACCTGAGATTCTACCAACTATGGTTGTATCTTCAGCCAGTTTATAGATGGTATTTGAACTATAGTCACACAGTCATGTGTATATAGAGAGTAGAGCAGTGGGCTAAGCACACATCCCTGAGGTGCACCAGTGTTGATTGTCAGGAGGATATGTTATCACCATATCTAGTCTTCTGGTTAGAAAGTTGAGGATCCAATTACAGAGGGAGGTAGAGAGGCCCAGGTTCTGCAAATTTTTAATCAGGATTGTGGGAATGATGGTATTAAATGCTGAGCTATAGTCGATGAACAGCATCCTGACATAGGTGTTTGTGTTGTCCAGGTGGTCTAAAGCTGTGTGGAGAGCCATTGAGATTGCGTCTGCTGTGACAATAGGCAATTGCAATGATACCAGTGTAGGCTGTTCCATATAGCCATAAAAAAGGCAGGCATAGCTGGGACCCATGTGAGTGCTCATGGCTACACCTTTTGTTTGAAGGAAGTGGGAGTAACCAAAGGAGAAATTATTGAGAGTGAGAACCGGTTCTGCCAGATGGAGGAGAGTGGTGGTGGAGGGGAACTGGTTGGCTGTGGTGTCCAGAAAGAAACGGAGCGTTTTGAGGCCTGATCAAATTCCTAGCTCTAGATAGATAGATACTTTATTGTTCCCAAAGGAAATTAATATCATAGTAGCATTACAATTGCATAGACATACAAATGTTAGAAGAGAAGAAAGAGTAAAAAATATTACCTCCACCAGTTTAACAGGAGGGGGTCATCACTTCCCTGAATATAGGTTGACTCATTATAGCGCCTAATGGTAGAGAGTAAACATTGCCTCCTATAGTGCTCTTTGGAGCAGCACAGTTCAAAGGTCCAATTTAATGTCAGAGAAATATATACAATATACATCCTGAAATGCTTTTTCTTCGCAAACATCCACGAAAACAGAAGTGCCTCAAAGAATGAATGACAGATAAATGTAAGAACCCCAAAGGCCCCCCCCAGCTCCCCTCCCTCCTGCACGTAAGCAGCAGCGAGCAGCAGTCCCCCCCTCGGTACCTCCACTGAGCACTCAGCATGAGCAAAACTATAGCAAAAACACAGACTTGCAGTTACCCCAAAGACTTAGCGTTTCATCCGGCATTCGACATACCGCAGATTCTCTCTCTCCCTAATAAGGGAGAAGGAGGTGTCTCTATTTTTTCCCCAGCGAGCAGGGAGACATAACAAACAACTCACTGGTTTGCAATGTTACGTTGCTTTTTTTCCAGCTGTGTGCCTGAAGATAGCAAAGATCCCGGGTCTTCGGGCCCACAGCAGATATCCCAACTCCCCTGACGACGACATACGGGTCTCCTGCCGTGACACCAACCCTCAATCTGCTCGTCTCCAGAGCCCCGAGATCTTGGGCTTCTGAATCCGAGCTGGACTCTCAGGCCGAACCCTTGGCGTGCCGAACAATGACCAGTCCTGAAACCCCGAGAATGGGTCCATTCCGGCAAAGAACCGAAGTCAGCGTGTAACTCCAGGTTAGGGTCTTCAAAAGCACCCTAAAAGGGGAAAATAAAAATATTAAAGATGGAAATAGAGCTGTTTCCGAAGATGCAAGCAAAGGAGTCACCATTTAGTGCCATCTTAACTTTGCTCCGCCTCCCAACTGTCTTAGTCTATTACTAAAAGCGCTCCTCTGTTCAGACAAGGTGGCATGCAGAGGGTGCGAAACATTGTCCAGAATTGCCAGGATTTTGTTCTACCACAGCCTCCAGTGTGTCTAGTTTGACTCCTATAGCAGCTAGCCTTTCTGATCAGTTTATTGAGCCTGTTGGCATCACTGTGTTGATGCTACTGCCCCAGCACTCCACCACATAGAAGATTGTATTGGCAGAACTTGTGAAGGAGAGGCCTGCACACTCCAAAGGACCTCAGTCTCTTCAGGAAGTGGAGCTGACCCTGGCCCTTGTTACAGCCTCTAGTGTTGGTGCTCCACTCAAGTCTGTCATCCAGGTGCAACCCCCAGGTACTTGTAGGTTCTAACCACATCCATGTCCTCACCATCTCCTTTGTCCTACTGATATTGAGCTGCAGATGATTTAGCTTGCATCATTTGTCGAAGTCCTCCACTATTCCTTGTATTCATTCTCCCATTCTCCCTTTATATTCCCAACTATGGCTGAGTAGTTAGAAAATTTCTGTAGATGACATGAGTCAGTGTTGTATCTAAAGTCTGGGGTATATGGGATTAACAGAAAAGGAGTCAATACAGGCCCCTGTGGGGCCCCAGTGCTGCTTATAACCATGTCTGAATCACAGCTCTGAAGCTGCACAAACTGTGGTCTGCCAGTCAGACAATCAGTCCCATTATCCAGGATACAATGGAAGTGCCAACCTGCATTGAACAGAGCTTTCCCCCAGCAATGGGGGCTGTATGGTATTGAAGGTACTTGAGAAATTGAAAAACATGATCCTCACAGTGCTGCCATGGCTTATTCAGGTTCTGTTCAGCAGGTAGATGACAGCATCGTCAACTCCAATGTGATTATGGTAGGCAGACTGCATGGGATCGAGGGTTGATCTGACCAGGGGTCGGAGGTGAGCCAGGACCAACCTCTCGTGGGTCTTCATGTGTGAGAGGTCAGGGCCACTGAACGGTAGTCATTCAAGGTTTTTGGTTGGCCCTCTTTGGGTACTGGGTCCACACATGGTGTTTTCCACACAGCCGGGGCCCTTTCCAAACTGAGACTCAGATTGAAAATATGCTGGAGAACTCCATACAGCTGCTCAACACATTCCTTCAGCACCTTGGGGTTCACACCATCTGGTTCCAATGCTTTACCGTGTCTGAGTTTCCCCAGAGCCCTTCTCACCCCTGCCCTGTGGTTTCACCTATCACCTGCCTCTTTGTATTTCTTCCTTACTTCCGTTCACCTTACTCTCATCTTTTTTTCTCCATTTCTGATGAAGGGTCTTGGCCTGAAACATCAACTGTTTACTTTTTTTCCCTGGATGCTGCTTGGCCTGCTGAGTTCCTCCAGCATTTTGTGTGTGGTGCTTGAATATGAGTGAATTAGGATAGTACCCTGGGGAACTTGTGCAGTAATATTCTGGGTCTGGATTGATGAACCTTTGAGAATTACAGCCATTTTACAATGTTACACTCTGTCTCTCCTTTAGACTCCTTTACCAACCATTCACTGTATAGGACCAATCTTACTTAACTATTAAAATTACTTACTCTATTTTGTATTTGCTCCATAATCAGTCCTCCATATATTTCAACATTCCTTTGAAAAATCATATTGGTATTCAGTGTTTGTCACTACATTTATAAAATATTCTATTATTTTCCTTACTACTCACAGCAATCCATTTCCCTGTTTTTTCACCACCTTTCTTGAATATTTACTACCTTGTCATCTAAAGGGATAATGTAGAAAGACAGTTGACAGACTGTCTTTCCCTCTACTTTTCAGCATGATTACAGAATTCCCACATACTAATCTGATTAATTAACACATTGTAATCTGATTAATGTTTTATTTTTTTTTAACTCTCTAGGACTTGGTGAACCTTGCCCCCAGGAAGCCTGACTGGTATGTGACTAACTTTAGTAAATCAAGATGTTATTTGCAAAGAAATTTATTCGATTTGTTTCTAATTTTGTCTGTTTATTCTACCACTTCCTTGTTGATGCCAATCTTTCTGCAATTGCCAAGAAAGATTTTGGAATGCTAAAGAATGTTTTTTATTTCAGGGATCTGAAAAGGGATGTGGCAAAGAAACTAGAAAAGCTGGAGAAGAGAACACAGAGAGCAATAGCAGAACTAATCCGTAAGTAATTACTGAAGGGAAATTGCAGGAACTTTGACGTTAAAAAAAATTGAGTAAATTAACTAACAGTGTGATGTTTGAAGGTGTTCAAGTAAAGTGATGGCAATTACAAAAGGAAATTAATAGAACTGAGGTTATTAGTTTTCCATGGTAACAGCTTCAAACAAATTAAAAATCAGCAAGTTCTACGTACGAAGGGCAGTCCATAACAACACTGTCACTCAAAGAGAAATAGTCAAAGACTTTGAATGAAGATTGGGACCAGTTGTGGTTATGATCTGAGTTAGTGCAGCAAACTTGAGACCTATCTCCTTTAGCATATCTCAGGAATTGTTTGACATTTATATAAAACTAAATAAAGGCAATGGATTGATAATGCAATACAATGAAATAGTTCATTGGAGAGAAGGGTATCTTAGCCATGACAGTCAAATACATCTCATTCCCATTCTTGTTTTCACGGAGAGTTTTAGTGAGGTTGTTACACATCAGATGCAGGCAGACAGTAGAGGATTCATCTGTGGCCATTCCTCTGAGCAATGTATGTTCCTTTGGATACAGCTGGAGATTCTGTGGCTGCAAAAGAGCTGCCAAGATGGTGTGTTGCCTCCTGAGTGCCGAGATTGAGGATGTCTGAGCAGCCGCAGAACATCCTCAAGGTGGAGGGTGAGCAGCTAGAGGTTGTGGTGCACATTAGCACCAGTGACATGGGTAGAAGAGGTCCTGCTTTTCACCCTCTTTTTTTAAACTCCCACACTGAGCATTGGAAGTTGGCTGTCAAAGATACCAGGACATAAAGTGGAGAGATCGAAAAGAAGATACAGTGGCCACTTAATTTATTGTATCTGTACACCTTGATGCAAATGTCTGATCAATCAAGTGGCAAAACTTAATGCATAAAAGCATGCAGGCATGGTCAAGAGGTTCAGTTGTTGTTCAAACCAAATGGGGAAGACTGTGATCTAAGTGACTTCATCTGTGGAACAATGTTAGTGTCAGGCATGGTGGTTTGAGTATCTCAGAAACTGATGATCTACTGGGATTTTTATGCACAACAGTCTCTAGAGTTTACAGAGAATGGTGCAATAAACAAAAAAACATCCAGTGAGCGGCAGTTCTGTGGGGAAAAACGCGTTGTTAATGAAAAGGGTCAAAGGAGAAAGGCCAGACTAGTCAAGTCAACAGGAAGGTGATAGTGACTCAAGTAAGCGCATATTACAACGGTGGCTTGCAGAGAGCATATCTGAACACATGCACACGGAACACATGCTACAGCAGCAGAAGACCATGAGCATACACAGTGTCCACTTTATTAGGTATGTGTGTGTGTGTATACGCCCTTAACTCCTGGTGGAGTTGTCGGGGTGCCGTCATGACAAGCTTTTCGCACCGATCTTTTTGGTGATTGCTCATCGTACAGCGTGTCTTAGGCATCTGAAACCTGGCGGAGACCATCCTTCTCCAGGTTCTTGGAGCCAGCTGGATTCGAACTCAGGAGCCTTTTCTCCGAAGTCTGGCGCTGATGCCATTACGCCACCAGCCGGCCTTTATTAGGTATAGGAGGTAATTAATAAAGATATCATGACCAGTAAATCTAAGGAAGGACAGGCAGAACAGAGTAATAGACATGGTTTGCAAGGGTTTAAGTGTGTTTATTTTAATGCTAGGTGTTTTAAAAGTAAGGGGGCGGGAAGGGAGAGGGAGGACTGGTTGCTCAATGTTTGAATTTTCCAAAAAGATAGGGAGGTAAAAGAGAGGGGTGAGTTGTACCATTAATCAAGGGAAATTGCCCATTTGCACTCGGGAGACACAATGGAGGGCTTATTCACTGAGCATATCTGTAGAACTCAAAAATAGGAGAAGTACAAAACACTTCGGAGCTATATTTCAGAACCTTCCCCTTCCCTCTCCCCCATGCCAAAAGCCACGGGAGCATTAAAGAACAGATGCAGGCAGTTTACAGATGTATAAACAACAGGTGTTGCCATGGGTGATTTCAAACTTGCTTATTATTGCCTGCAACCTCCTTAATGCAAGAGGTTAGATGGAGAAGAATTTGTTGGTGCATCCAGAAGGATTCTTAAGTCGTCCCAATGGGAGGAGGAGCTGATCTGGTGTGGGTAATTGAGCCTGGTCATGTGACTGACTTCTCAGTGGGAGAACAATAAGGAAATAGTAATCACAATTCTTAAAGTTTTAAGATTGCTTTAGGTAAAGATGATCACGGACCTTGAAGGAGAAAAAAAAATTGGAGCAGGGCAAATTGTAAGATTATTAGGCAGGAACTAGGGAGAATTAGGAGCATCTGTTTTTGGGCGTTCACAATTGACATGTGGAGGAGGGTGTTTAACTTGCATGGAGGACAGGACCACAATAAGAAGGAAGGACAAGGATGGTAAGGTAAGGGAACCTTGGATATTGAGAGAATTGCTTAATTTAGTTGAGAAGAAAAAGAAAGCATTTGAAGATTTAGGAATTTAAAATTAGACAGTTCTTGAAGATTATAGAGAAATGGACTCAGGGAATTAGGAAAGCCAGGAGGGTCCATGAGAAGATCTTGCAGGAAGGATTAAACTAAATCCCAAAGCATTCTATACGTCAAGAGCAAGAGGATAACTAGGGGATTGGGTAAATCCAGTCAAAGATAAAGAAAGGAATATCCACTTGGAGTCAGAATGTGAGTGAGGTCCTACATGTGCTATCTGACCACAAGTCGCTACAAAGGATTACAAGGACTGCTGAGAGGATCATCAGGGTCTCTCTTTCACCCATTATAGATATTTAGCAGGAGCGCTGTGTATGCAAGGCCCTTAGCATTGTCAGTGATTTCTCACATCTATCCAACAATCTATTTGACTCTCTACCACCAGGCAGGAGGTATGTAGCATTAGGACAAGAACTGTGTTAGGATGGGAAGCAGATTCTTATCTCTCCACCCCCCCCCCCCCTCCAGATTGTAAGATTACTGAACTCCCTGCCACCACATATGAATTGCCTCGTATGGCCTCATAATGTATGAAGCAACAGTAGCATTATACTGTTTACTTTTTAAGGTTGCAAAATGTATGAGGTAGTGTTCAAAGTTCAAAATAAACTTATTATCAAAGTACATATACAGTGGTATGCAAAGGTTTGGGCACCCCAGTCAAAACTTCTGTTACTGTGAATAGCTAAGCAAGTAAAAGATGACCTAATTTCCAAAAGGCATAAAGTTAAAGATGACACATCCTTTTAATATTTTAAGCAAGGTTACTTTTTTATTTCCATCTTTTACAGTTTCAAAATTACAAAAAAAGGAAAAGGGCCTGAAGCAAAAGTTTGGGCACCCTGCATGGTCAGTACTTAGTAACACCCCCTTTGGCAAGTATCACAGCTTGTAAATGCTTTCTGGAGCCAGCTAAGTGTCTTTCAGTTCTTGTTTGGGGGATTTTCACCCATTCTTCCTTGCAAAAGGCTTCTAGTTCTGTGAGATTCTTGGGCCGTCTTACATGCACTGCTTTTTTGAGGTCTATCCACAGATTTTCGATTATGTTTAGGTCAGGGAATGTGAGGGCCATGGTAAAACCTTCAGCTTGCGCCTCTTGAGGTAGTCCATTGTGGATTTTGAGGTGTGTTTAGGACCATTATCCTGTTGTAGAAGCCATCCTCTTTTCACCTTCAGCTTTTTTACAGACGGTGTGATGTTTGCTTCCAGAATTTGCTAGTATTTAATCGAATTCATTTTTCCCTCTACCAGTGAAACATTCCCCGTGCTACTGGCTGCAACACAAGCCCAAAGCATGATCGATCCACCCCCATGCTTAACAGTTGGAGAGGTATTCTTTTCATGAAATTCTGTACCCATTTTTCTGCCAACATAACATTGCTCATTGCGGCCAAAAAGTTCTATTTTAACTTCATCAGTCCACTATACTTATTTCCAAAATTCATCAGGCTTGTTTAGATGTTCCTTTGCAAACTTCTGACGCTGAATTTTGTGGTGAGGATGCAGGAAAGGTTTTCTTCTGATGACTCTTCCAAGAAGGTCATATTTGTGCAAGTGTTGCTGCACAGTAGAACAGTCCACCACCACTCCAGAGTCTGCTAAATCTTCCTGAAGGTCTTTTGCAGTCAGATGGGGGTTTTGATTTGCCTTTCTAGCGATCCTATGAGCAGTTCTCTCAGAAAGTTTTCTTGGTCTTCCAGAGCACAACTTGACTTCCACTGTTCCTGTTAAACTGCCATTTCTTAATTACATTACGAACTAAGGAAACGGCTACCTGAAAACGTTTGCTATCTTTCTATAGCCTTCTGCTTTGTGGGCATCATTTATTTTAATTTTCAGAGTGCTAGACAACTGCTTAGAGGAGCCCATGGCTGCTGATTGTTGGGACAAGGTTTGAGGAGTCAGGGCATTTATAAAGCTTTGAAATTTGCATCACCTGGCCTTTCCTAACAATGACTGTGAACAAGCCATAGCCCTAATAAGCTAATTAAGGTTTGAGACCTTGGTAAAAGTTATCTGAGAGCTCAGATCTCTTCTTGTGCCCAAACTTTTGCATTGTGCTCCTTTCCTTTTTTTTCCACTCTAAAATTGTACAAAATAAAAATAATACATTAATCTTGCTTAAAATGTTGAAAAGAGTGTTTCATCTTTAACTTTATGACTTTTGGAGATCAGTTCATCTTCTACTCACTTAACTATTCACAGTAGCAGAAATTTTGACCAGGGGTGCCCAAACTTTTGCATGCCACTGTATATCATCATGTAAAATCCTGAGATTTGTTTTCTTGCAGGCAGTCAATAAATCGAAGAACCATAATAGAATCAATGAAAGACTTCACCCAACAGAGTGAACAAACAATTAATATGTAAAAGACAACAAACTGTGCAAATACAAAGGAGAAAAATATAGTAATATAAAGTAAATAAACAGCAAATATCGAGAACAAAAGATGAAGAGTCCTTGAATGAGACCATAGGTTGTGGAATGGTTCAGTGTTGGGCCTCTTAAAGAACATTAAGGTGGGTAAGCCCCCAGTGCCTCTTGGGGATATATACCCCAGGTTATTGAGAGACTATGATCAACATCGTTGTCCTTTCTAGCCACAAGTGGGGTTCCAAAGCGCTGGTGAGTTGCTCGTGTTTTGTCTTTCAAGAAGGGAAATGGTCATCATACTGTGAGTCTCAAGTTAATGGTAGGGATGCTATTGGAGAGGAGATCTGGGCATAGGATAGGAACATTTTGGAAAGTCATGGCCTAATTATGGACAATCAGCATGGTTTTGTACATGGCATATCTTATTAATTTGATTGAAAAACGTTTTATTCTGCACTTCGTTTTGGTACTACCTTGTATACTGTAGTATGAACTGATCTGTTCCAACAGCATACAAGACAAGTTTTTCCACAGTATCTTGGTACATGTGATAAAAATAACCCAATTTACCAAATTGCATTTGAATTGTACAATTATCAGTAAATATCCCCACTTTTAATCTTGTTGAAGGAAAGTCATTCATGAAGCAACTCAAGGTGGTTGCTTCGGACATTGTCCTGAGGAACTTCTCCAGTTAAGGAAAGAATATTTGGCCCCTCAGCCACATCATCTTCCTTATAATTCCAGCCACTGAAATATTTTCACTTATCCATTTTATCAAGACAATGATGCCACACTCAAAAATTTATTTGCTGTCATGGGGAGTCACTATTACATTACCACTAGAATTCAGGCCTTCAGTTGATGTTTTGATTAATGCAGAGCAAAATGATCCTTGTGGAAACCAAACTGGACAAGTGGTAGGTTATTGATGAGCAACAGTCATAATTGCACCTTCTGTCTCTGAATGTAGACTATCTGGACAGTCATTTAGTCAGACTGAATTTGTCTTGCTTTTCATGAACAAGTTATATGTGAACTATGTTCTACTTTGTCGGGTTGATACCAGTGGTTTAATAGCACTGTAGAGTCTTGGACAAAAGAACTGCATTCCAGAGCTAGCTGTACTTCTAACCAAGTCCAGTCTGGCAACTATTGTTTTGGCAAAAGTGGTCAATAGTGGTGTTACCAAGCCACACTGAGGCTGAAGTTGTCCACCAAGAGCACGTTCTGTGCTTTTGCTACTTTCATTGTGCTAAATTATTGGCTTAGTGGGGTGTGTTAGGTGGTAATGAGTGATTTCTTTAACCTTGTGCCAAGGGATCTGGAATCAACGTTGAGTACTGTCGGGCATATTTCTTCCCACCAGTATACCACTGGGCTATCACATTTGGTATGTCCATTCTGCTGTAGAACAATATGTACCTGAGAATTATGACAATCGGGTCTGGCATATTGTTGGATATAATTCTGAGAACTGCGAATGGCTTGTACTTGACAGGTCTGAGGGACAGCTTTCCCAGTTCAGGCCATCAATCCCCAGATGTTTGCAAGGAGGACTTTGAAAGGTTGCCTGGACAGCACATTGCTATATTCATGGCAAGTGATCAGTCCAGTTTTATTCTTTTTCTTTTTGTACATAGAGCTGTTGCTGCAATTGAGTGACATGCTTGGCTGCTTCAAGAGGGTATTTAATAATCAACTGCATGGGTAGGTCTATATTGGCCAGAGCTTGTAAGGATAGCAGGGCCCTTTTCTAATTGATGGAGGAAATCCAGATCATCACTGTTGAAACCAGTTTTTTCCCCCTATTTGACTGAAATTAAATTCCACATCTGCTTTGCAGGGAACTGAACGTGAATCTTTGAATTGTCCAGGTCTCTGAATTACTAGTCTGGTGATTTATATTACCAGTCTGGCAGCTTAACTACTAGTAAAGAGTATAAATGCCATTAAGCAGGTTATAATTTTGTTTTGATTGATTATTTCTCTCTGTGGCTTGTGGTGCATATTGGGTTGCAACCTTGCTGTTTCCTTAGCATTTGTCCGTTTATTATGAGGCCGAGTTGCCTGCTTGATGCTCAAATCAGCACAGATGAAAATGTGCAAAGATCTGGCCAGATTCGAACCCAAGACCACTTGCCTCGAGGTCTGGTGCGAATGCCACTACACCATCAGCTGGCTAATAAGTTAGTTTGCCTTAAGCTAATTCTTGGATTTGGATATATTATTGAGTGTTAATTTAGATAATTTATTTCCCACAGGTGAGAAACTAAAAGGCAATGAAGATGACCTAGCATCTGCAGTTGGAGCAGTAAAACAGGAGGATTATGACTCTGAGTGACTCCTGGTCCTCCGGTGGACAATGGCTTTGGGTCAGCCACAAGCTAGTTAACTTCAGGGTATAGGTACATGCACGTCATTTTGTGTCCTCTGCTCACCTTCTCTTTGAAAAGAAAATGCCAATATATCAGATCAAGGTTGAAGCACATGAAAAGGTGGCCTTCATTCCACCTTACAGGCAAGACTCTGCTCTCTACATTGACATCTGGCTGCTGATGTAATGATCCCATTGTCTCTGTTGCCACTGATCTGCGACAAATTTCCATCTTCAATTCAAATGTCTCGTTATTGTGCTAATTTTAAATTTAATGATGGATGTATATTTTTCTATGATATTGATTGATACACCTTCACTAGATCTCCTGTCATTTCATTTCCAGGTCAGAGCCCAGATTTGTTCTTTAAAAATCAGCCCTTCTGAAATAAAGGTCATTGTTTTGACTCATTTGCTTTGCCTTAATGTTTAAACATTGATTGCAGTGTTCAGTATTGTCTAAGTAGCTCATTGTGCAGTTAGCACATACAATGCTGGGAGGAACTCAGCAGGTCCAGCAGCATCTATGGAGTGGAAGGAACAGTTGATTCTTCAGGCTGAGGCCCTTCATCAGGACTGGACCAGAAGGGGGAAGAAGAGCAAGAAGAAGAAAATGGGGTGGTAAGAAGGAGTGCAAGCTGGCAAGTGATAGGTGAAGCCAGATGAGAAAAAGGGGTGGGTGGGGGAGGTGATGAATGGAGAAACAGAGGGCTTGATGGGTGGAAAAGGTAAAGGGCTGAAGAAGGAATCTGGTCAAGGAAAATGGACCATGGGAGAAAGGGGAGGAGGGGCCCCAGAGAGAGGTGATGGGTGGGTGTGGAGAAGAGAATGGGATAAGTGGGGAGCCAGAATGCGGATTGGAAAAAGAGAGGAGAGGGTGTAAAACTACCAGAAGTTAGATAAATCAATGTTCGTGCTGTCAAGTTGGAGGATACCCAGATGGAATGTGAGGTGTAGCTCCAACTTGACAGTGGCCTCATCATGGCAGCAGAGGCGGCCACCATTGGTTGTCAGAATGGGAAGGGGCAGTGAAATTAAAATGGTTGGGGACCAGTGGGTTAGACCATAGACATGGGAGTGGAATTAGGCCATTGAGCCCATGGAGTCTGCTCTGCCGTTCCATTATGGCTGATCCTGGATCCCACTCAACCCCATACACTTCTTGCCATGTCTTTGATGCCCTGATCAATCAGGAAACTATCAACTTCCACCTTAAATATACCCAAGGACGTGACCTCCACCACAGTCTGTGGCAGAGCATTCCACAGATTTACTACTCTTGCTGAAAATATTCCTCCTTACCTCTACGCTAAAGGGTCACCCCTCAATACCCCTTCATTCCTGGAATAATCCTCGTGAACCTCCTCTGGACTCTTTCCAAAGACAACACATCCAAATGTGTTTGACAATGCAGTTCACAATCTGTCGAGTCTCACTGATGAAGAGGAGGCTGCACCAGGACACTTTGTGTGTTTTAATCTGGATTTCCAGCATTGCAGAATCTCTCGTATTTATCATTATGCAGTTGTTTTTGGAGTGGTGCCTCATGTCTTTCATCACAGACTGGAGAATTGCCTAGAGTTGGCTTTAAAGGAAGGAACCAAAAGTGCTCAGACCTGGGGCTCCCTAAAACAATTTGTCAAATGTATTCACTTTCTCACAATCTCTGCTTTGGCTCACTTCATCCTTTAGGGAATTCCATTAAATTGCTGTGATTTGGTGTGAATAGGTGAATTTGGAGGAAAAAGTGTGGCTGTAAGGTTGTATAGAAGCAGAGACCAGAGTTGTGATTAAGATTTAAGAGGACTGTCAGTATGAGGTTAAAGCTCAATAATTGTAAAGTGTCATTCTCTCCACAGGCTTCAAACCTAAATCTAGACTTGTTCAATAAGTGTTAATAAAATGTAAGTTTGCAAAGCATCATAACCTGTATGAAATGTATATTGTAAGTACTCGGCATTCAAGATGAGGTAGTAAATTTGACGAGACATTGGGCTTTGTGGGAGAAGACAGGGTGTGGTAGTAGATGGTTGCCTCTCTGACTTGGAGGCCTGTGACTAGAGAAGTGCTGCAGGGATTGCTGCTGGGTTTGTTATAGTTTGTTATCTATATCAATGATCTAGATGATAATGTGGTTAACTGGATCAGCAAATAAGCAGATGACACCAAGATTAGGGATGTAGTGGACACTAAGGAAGACTATCAGAGCTTGCAGTGGTATCTAGACCAGCTGGAAAAATGGCAGCTGGAATTTAATATAGACAAGTGTCAGGTGTTGCAATTCAGTAGGACCTACCAGGGTAGGGCTTGCATAGTGAACACTAGGGCACTGAAGAGTGCCATAGAACAAAGGGATCTGGGAAGACAGGTCCACAATTCATTCAAAGTGGTGGCACAGATTGATGGGATTGAAAATTGGCATATTGGCCTTTATAAATCAAAAGAATTGAGTACAGGAAATGGGATGTTATGTTGAAGTTGTATAAGACATTGGTGAGGCCTAATATGGAAAATTATGTGTTGTTTAGATCACCTACTTGTAGGAATGAAGTAATTAAGGTTGAAAGAGTACGGAGAAAATTTACTAGGATGTTGCCAGGACTGGAGGACTTGGGTTGTAAGAAAAGATTGAATAGGTTAGGACTTTATTCCTTGGAACGTAGGAAATTGAGGGGAGATTTGATAGAGGCATACAAAATTATGAGGGGTATAGATGGGGTAAATGCAAGCAGGCTTTTCCCTCTGAGGTTCATGACTTAAGGATGAAAGGTGAAACATGTAAGGGGAACATGAGGGGAAACCTAAGTCAAAGGGTGGTGAGTGCATGGACTGAGCTGCCAGCACAAGTTGTGCATGCAAGCTTGATTTCAATGTTGTTAAGAGAAGTTTGGATAGGTATGTGGATGGTGGGGGTCATGGTCCGGGTGCAGGTCGATGGGAGTAAGCAGTTCAAATGGTTTAGAATGGACTACTTGGGCCAAAGGGCCTGTTGCTGTGCTCTGCTGGTAAGGCACAGAGTCATAGAAAAGTAGTGTCTGAATGACCAGAGATGAGTGAAATATGCCTTTCAGGTAATGTGTCAAATGATTATGTTCAAGAATGTTTTCTTTTAAAAAGCTAAGCATTTCTTATCCTACAGACCAAAATATCTTCTATGTGGTTTATCTCAATATTTGAAGGTTTGTGTGTGTGTGACCCCTTCTTTCCCCCCCCCCCCCCACTTTAGCTGTAGAGAGCAATTCGAATTGCTTTAAAGTTGATATTCCGGAAAAGGCAACTCAGTGTGATTGCCACTAGATCTACACCCTAAACATTCATTTCCTCCTGCACATTGTACGTGTAGTGATTCAAAAGACAGCTCACCAACACCCTCTTACGGTCTTATGAGAAAATCTGCAAATGCTGGAAATCCAAAGCAACAACAAAATGCTGGGAGAACTCAGCAGGTCAGGCAACGTCCATAGAAGGGAGGTGAACGATCGAGATTTCGGGCTGAGTCCTTTCATCAGGACTGTTTAACAATATTTATAAAGGAATAAGAAATTGTCCAATTCGAGAAGATTATACAATCTCTGACACAGAAGATGCATTTTTGCGGCTAGAACAGTAACACTGATGTTATGCTTAAGTTTCCGTTATTACAAGAGAGCTAGCTGTATGTGGTGGTCATGGATTCGGGCTGCATCAGCGGAAGTTGAGAGAGGGTCGAATTCCTGCATCAGGGAGGTGCTTAACCTTTAAACAAACTGATAAGCTCAGCGGTCAGCACTGAACCAGGGTCTCGAACAAAACGTGGACTGTTCTTTCACCTCAAAGTATACTGTTAGTTCAGTAGCGTTCTTCCTGCAGTTGACTTCCCCTTTCAAATTCCATGATCTTTCGACCACCTGGAGACAAGCTAGCCCGCCGGAACTGAGGCATTTCTGTACCGGCGAATATCCGGGAAGGGTTGGGGAGGAGTTAGTTTAATGAGCACATTCAGAGAATTGGAAAATTCGAAATGAAGCCTTGGGGAAGAAGCCAGCAATATTTCAACTATCTCACAGAAAATGCTGAAGGAACTCAGCAGATCGGGTAGTATTTGTGGAGGGGAGTAGACAGTCGACGTTCCAAGCCGAGACCCTTAATCAGATGCTGCCTGACTTGCCTCCAGCAGTTTGTGTGTGTTGCTGGAATTTTGCAGCTTCTGCGGAATCTTTTGTTTATTATTTCAAATGTGATATCGATTTACTTCTGCATTTCCGCTCCGGTGATGTATTCCCGGTGCTTCTCCCGGTTACGTCATGGCGCCGCGCGTAAGGGCCGTGCGCACGTCGGATGACGTGAGACGTTGAAGGACGGCCATGCCGGACTCGGGGAAGAGGGTGAGTATCTGGGTGCTTTGACCCTCAGTGAATTAAACCTGGGGGTGGTTCACAGGGCTTGGCAGCAAGTGGAGGAGCTTGGCCATTTTAACCGGTCAGAAAAAGCACCACAGTCTCATTTCTCCCGGGGACACTGCAGCCCTGGCGCAATGGCATCTGCCAGCTCCACTTCCACCCTCTTTCTGGAGATCTGGCCCATCCTTTCCACCCCCACGATTTCCCCCAGGGTCGCCGTTCTTCTCTGGTAATATCCGCGTCCTGTTCCATTGTGAAGACGTGAGCGATACTATGCGTTTCAGACGGCAGGTTCAACCTCTGAACTGGAATGCCTGAAGGAGCGGCTAGGAGGTCAGGGTGTTAAGCAACAGCCGGGTGTTAAAGAGAGAAACTAATAAAATGGAACCCACGCTCTTCAATTAGTTGCCACTTTCGAAATATTGGAAACAAAAAGGAGCATTACTCCAATCAGACTACGGCGAAATATTGTGTATAATTCACATAATCAAACGTGAAAGTCTTAAGAGATTGTAAAAATAATAAATTACCAAAGTGGTTCAGGGATAAGGAATTTCAGTTGCAATTTTAAACTGAAGAAACAGAGATTTGATAGAGGTGATAGAATAATTCAGTATATGAGCAACACAAAATGTTGGAGGAACTCAGCAGGTCAAGCAGCATCTATAGAGGGAAATAAATATTTGATGTTTTGGGTGATCATCCCCTCTTCTGGTCTCCTGAAAGCTTGTACTCCTCCCTTTCTGTCCACCTTATTCTGGCTTCTGCCCCTTACGTTCCAAACCTCATAAAAGGTCTTGACCCAGAACATTGACTATTCCCGTCCATAAATGCTGCTTGACCTGAGTTCCACCAGCATTTTGTGTGTGTTCCTCAAGATTTCCAGCATCTGCAGGATCTCTTGTGTCCATAATTTATTACAGGCCGCCATATTTGCACCGATCAGGATGCCAATCTAAACTAAACCCATCTGCCTGCATGTAGTCCATATCTCTGTTCCCTGTGTATTCATACATATGTCTAAATGCCTCCTAAATATCACTATCATATTTGCTTATACCTCCCCTCCTAGCATGATTTTGGGCATCTGCCACTCGGTAAAATTAAACTGCCTTGCACATCTCCTCTCAGGTTAAATATATGCCTTCTAGTATTTGACATTTCAGCCCTGTGGAAAAAGAATCTGTCTATCCTGTTTGTGTCTCTCATTACTTATTATTCATTTATTTGGAGCTACAAAACGGAACAGGACCTTCTGGCCCAATGAGCTATGCTGCCCAGCAGCACAGCTATTCAACACAGGACAATTTATATAGCTAATTGACTTACTAATTGAATTAAATATATTTAAATCTTACATCCATCCCACAACGTGAGGGAGTAAAAACCTTTGCATTATGGCTTCGTTGCAATGTACAGACATGAATTTATGAATCTAATGGCTTGTAGAAAGAAGCTGTCCCGTAGTTTGTTGGTCCTGGCTTTAATGCTGTGGTACAGTTTGCCGGATAGAAGCAGCTGAAGCAGTTTATGGTTGGCATGATTGGTTTCCCTGACGATCCTCCAGGTGTTCTGTCTGCACCTGATGCTGTAAATGTCCTTGATGGAGGGAAGTTTACATCCACAGATGCGCTGGGCTGCCTGTACCACTCTCTACAGTACCCATTGATCAAGGTCGATGCATTTCTCGAACCAGGTGGTGACACAGCCAGTCAAGTTGCTCTCCATGGTGCCCCTGTAGAAGTTCTTGAGGATTTGGGGGCTCATGCCAAACTACTTCACTTGCTTGAGGTGGAAGATACTCTTGTGCTTTTTTTTTGCCATACAGCTGGTGTTTACAGTCCAGGTGAGATCTTTGGTGATGTGTATACCAAGGAACTTGAAGCTACTCACCCTCTGAACTGAACTGTTGATCAGGGCGAGTCTGTCTCAGTTCCTCCTGTAATCCACGATCAGCTCTTTTGTTTTTTGGACATTGAGGGAGAGGTTGTTATCCTGACACCACTGTGTCAGGGTGTCAAACTCTCGTCTGTAGGCTGTCTCATCACTACTAGAAATAAAGCTGCTCAAGTCGTGTAATCTACGAATGTGATGAGACTGGAGCTGCGTGTGGCAGCACAGTCATGGGTGTAAAGGGAGTAGAGGAGGAGACTCAGGACACAACCGGGGGGAGGGGGCACCTTTGTCGAGGGGCAGAGGTGAGGGAGTCCATCCTTCCCACCTGTTGGCAATCCAATGGGTCTAGGATCCAGCTGCACAAGGCAGGGTGCGGGTCAAGGTCTCTCAGCTTCCTGTCAAGTCTGGAGGTAAGTATGGTGTTAAACTAGTCCAGGAACAGCATTCTAACATGTGCATCCCTCTTCACCAGGTGAGTGAGAACAGTGTGTAGTGCTGTGGCTATGGCATCATCGGCAGACCAGTTTCTTTGGTAGGCGAATTGTAGGGGTCCAGTGTGGGTGGTAGCATGCTGCAGATATAATTTTTAACTAGCCTCTCAAAGCATTTGCTTATAATTGTAGTGAGTGCGACAGGGTGCCAATCATTCAGGCATGCTACTCTCGCTTTCTTAGGCACAGGAACAATGATGGACAACTTGAAACAGGAGGGCACTACACACTGGGAGAGGGAGAGATTAAAAATGTTCATAAACACACACCAGCCAGCTGCTCAGCACACACTTTGAGGACATGCCCTGGGGTGCAGCTGTCTTGTGGCTGTTGACACATTGGAATGTTCTACGTACCTCGTTGGTGGCTCTCCTCGGGGGTTGAGTCCTATCAACCTCGAATCGAGAGTAATAAAACATTTAGCTTGTTCGGTAGCGAGATGGCAACGTTGGCTGTACTGTTGCATTTCCTCTTGAAGTAAGCAATGGTGTGCAGTCCTTGCCATATGCTGCATGTGTTATTGTGGCAGAGTTGTGACTGGATTTTGTCCCCATGTTGCTGTTTTGCCACCTTGATGGCTCTGTAATTCATGGTACGTTTTTGGACTGTGGGAGGAAACTGGAGAACCCAAAGAAAGCCCATGAGATCGTGGGGAGAACTAATCTTTTTAACACCTGTTACGTACCCCGTAACTGGGTCACTTACCAGCAAAGATAGAGAGGTCCGTTGAAGTCTGATGGTACTATTTTTAACAGTATTTATTGGTAAAAATACACAAAAATAATATCAATGCAACCATACAGATAATATATGTCATCAATACTAAATCTAAAAGCGCAGGTATAATAATAATCAATAAGAAATAACTCTATCGTTGTCTAGGGGATATTGTATTGTCCGATGGAAATATAAAAGTCACTCAAGTTCATTCAAGCTGCGGCTTTTGGTTGGAGAGAGAGACGGATTAAAACTTGCCCATTCCCTTTTTGATGTCAATCCTTCGAGAGTCGTTGGGGCTGATTTCTCCTTTGTTGTTAGCTAAAGCCGTTCTTCTGTGGCAAGGCCCACCAATTCCGAGGCAAATGGAAAAGGACGCACGTGGCTTTCCACCGGCTTTCGCTATTACGCTGTTACAGGATTTCTAGCGTTTCTTCTGGTGCGTCTGAGGGGCTGTTCCCACAGACCCTCTTTTATCCCCACTCACGAGGTCTCAGATGTCGATCAGGGTGGAATGATGCCACCCCCCAACCAGCCCACGTTGCCTGAGGGCCTCCATGAAGTACAGTACTCAATACACAATTCCGTCTCCAAGAGACAATGGCCGTTTCCCGTAGCTTTGTATCGCCGAGGGGCCAAGACATTCCAAACGTCTCTCTCTCATTTCCTGGGTCTCCTGACCTGAATTAATAGCGATCTGGCGATTCTCAAAAAGGAGGGGGCCTCGGCCCCTCAGAGTTGGGCACAGGCGTAACACACCGCACTCCAGAATGCTCCAAGTTGTAATAGTGTTGCACTAACCCTTATGCTACCATGACATAATAGATATACTTCTATCAATTCGCCTCTTGGCTACTGACACTGGTGAAAACAGTCCAAGCTTATTCAACCTCTCCTTAAACCTAATACAATCCAATCCAGGTTTCAATTACCTCAAATCTGTGTCCCCTCATTTTTGATCTTCTCATGAAGGAAAGTAGATTCTTCCTATTAAGCTCACCATACTGTGCCATGAATTTCCATTCTGCATCCTCTCTTCCAAAGTGTATAGAGCTAACTCATCCTGTCTTTCTACATTAGAATTTTCCAATCCTGACAACATCCTCATGAGCCTTCCTGGTGTTGTCTCTTGCACAATCCCAATTTGTCCTGTAATTTGGCTGTTGTGTTGTTGTCTGACTAGTGTCATATATCGTTCTAACACGCCCTTCTTGATTACATATTCAATAGCTTGGGTAACCTTGAATACCTTTTCAACACCTTACTGACCTGCCTGGTGAACTTTACACATCTGTGCACATATGCTCCAAGGTTCCAGTTATTGTATATTCTTTATCTTGTTTTGGACCCTGTCCCCCTCCCCTTTTCCAGTCGGATAACTTTACCCATTTCCATTTACCACTTTCTTTCCAGCTGACCAGACTAGAATATGCTCAAAGCTATTCAGCATCCGTGGAGCATGGAAGGTAGATGTGGGGAAGGCGGTGGAATATGTTGGTTCTGTGACAATTACTGGGGGAAAAAATTACTGTATAATGACACTAGTTTTCTAGTGTTAAATAAATTCAGTGTCATCTCCTTACCCTTTTACACGGTAAAATTTTACAGATCAGTTCTATCTATTGAGTCACAATGGTAAAATGTAGCAAAGATAAACCAAACGAATGATTGTACTCATCATCACATAAAGTGCCACATCTTCAATGTGAACCTTGCTGCTAATTATCATGCAATAAATGTAGATGAGCTGAAAACAACTTTTCATTCTTTGATAGCACTTGAAATTTCAGTTTGATGTTATTTTCATAAAAATAAAACAACCTTATGGGCTTTATGCAGTGACTTTATTCCAGAATTTGGAAAGTGGAAACTAATTGAGCGTAGGTTTCAACTTCATCAGTTTCCCCCTGTGGCTGTAAACTGTTTCTCAATATCCTGACCTCTCGGCTACTTTTTCCTGGGCTAGGCTATTGCTTAAACTAAAATCACTCTTTAAGTTGCAGTGTCCTTCTGAAATTTAGGATTATTTGCCATGCTCTGGATATTAGTGGAATTTCATCAAGTTCAGTGGAACATTTTTGAGTAGAAGTTGAAGGAGATTTAGGCTGACAAGCCCTTTTGGATAGATTCCTTATGTTTTTATGAAATATATGAAAATCTAACTGAACCAGTTCATCAAATTCAATTAAAAAATCTTAATATTCTTAGAAACCTTTGTTAGTATGTGAGTATTCCATACTAAATAAATGAGATCATTGCTGGAACACTTAAAATATATAACAATATGGATATGAATTCATCATCATTATATGCCACATCTTATGAAGTGGGTGATCATGGTGTCATGACAATGAAAGTTCTTGGCAAATTTTTCTACAGACATGACTTACCATTGCTGCCTTCTATACAGTGTCTTTACGAGATTAGTGACCCCAGCCGTTATCAATACCCCTCAGAAACTGTCTGCCTGGTGTCAGTGGTCGCATAACCAGGACTTGTGATATGGACCAACTGCTGATATGACCATCCACTGCCTGCTCCCATGGCTTCAAGTGACCCTGATTGGGGTACTATGAAGATGCTACACCTTGCCCAAGGGTGACCTGCAGAGTAGCAGAGGAAAGAAGCACCTTGTATCTCCTTCGGTAGAGACTCGAATATGAATTAGGAAGTTTAATTAGTAAGTTTTCAGGTGACAAAATGGTAATATTGATTGCGGGGAGGAAAGTTGTAGGCTACAGCAGCAATATATATAATGAGTTGCTAAGATTAGCAGAGCAATGGCAGATAGGATTTAAACCTGACAAGTGCAAAGTGATCCTCTTTGGAAGAATTAACAAGGGTAGTGTCTACACAATGAATGGAAGGCACATACAGGGTACTGAGGACCAGAGGGCCCTTTGTATGCAAGTCCAAAGAACCCTGAAGATAGCAATACAGATGGATGAGGTGGTGAAGAAGACATGCATGACATTTGCTTTCACTAGTCAAGGCACAGAATACAAGAGTTTTTAAAGTCTTGGTATAATTTTAGAATGCATTGGTTAAGCCATTGTTGGAGTAGCGTTTTCTGTATATGTATTATTACTAATATAGGAAAACATCATTCCATTGGAGGTGGTGCAGTGGAGAATGATCAGGACATTATACCAAGATAATGTCCTGGTAAATCACTGCACCACCTCCAGTGGAATCATAGCCCACCTATATTAGAATATTAGAGATTTTTTTTAAAGTCTTGGTACAATTTTATAACACATTGGTTAAGCCATTGTTGGAGTACCGTTTCTCCTTGAATGATGTAACTAGCTTCAGAGTTCGATGTTTAGCTGGATGAATCATTGCTGAAGACAGAAGTATTTAATATGAGCATCATAATTTCTTTTTTTTAAACTTTAGGTATCATGAGATATAAAGTTTGAAGAGCTTTTACCTGTTCACTTTGCAATGGCAATGACAGCCCGTCTCATACCCAGGTGCATCCGGCACCTGAGTGCTTCGTTCCTCACTGTTCCAGTCTCTGCTACTGTGCTAACTACCTGCAGGCGAATCATGCCTGAACAGTGCTGGTCGTCTGTGCCGTTTGCTGGTGTGCACAGGTCTGCTGTTTGCCACCAAACTGACTTGTCTCCTGCTGCTGAAAAACCCTTCATCCAGCATCCAGAGGACACAAAGATGAAGGAGCTGATTGAGTTAGCCCAGACTGTAGAGGAGCTGCTACAGATTCCCAGTAACCAGAAAATCACTGGCAACCAAGCAGCTTCAGTGCTTATTCGTATTTGTGGCCTGAAGATAAGCCAGAAGCTGGACTCACAGGATATTATGGGGGACGAGCGCTTCAAGCATCTTTTGAACACCATTGACAGACAGGTTGGTGACTTTCATTTTGTGAGAAACTTGGCTCATCAGGGATGCTATATGTAGTGAAATACTGTGTTGTCAGTGTATCACCAGCTGGAATAATAATTTTTGGGTAATATACTGTCAGAATTATAATCCAGGCATGGTGAAATTAAAGCATGATAGTTTTAAGAATTTACATCCAATTTATACGAATCTAGAATGTATATGTAGCCAGTAGTAAAAAGTGAGCATGAAGGTGTCAAATATTCTTCATGAATACTGGGAACCTGATGTTCATACTTGCTTTGTCTTTTATATTGCTTGTGTTTATGATTAATCCTAAATTGCCTCCTCCCCCCCCCACCCCCCACTATCCTCCTCACTTGGTTTCCCCCGTCACTCACCAGCTTGTACTCCTTCCCCTCACCACCTTATTCTGGTGGTTTCCCTCTTCCTTTCCAGTTCTGATGAAGTGTCTTGGCCTGAAAAGTCGGCTATTTATTCCTCTCCATAGTTGCTGATTTCCTCCAGCGTTTTGTGTGTTGCTCTGGACTTCTGGCAATTGCAGAATCTCTTGTGCTTTTGGCTTATTAAGTCACTCTGTTGTAGTAAGGTAACCAGAGGTGGGCAATAAACTTTGTCCTTCCTAGAGTATCCAAAAATGAACAAAATAAAAATAGAAAATAATGAAAGCACTCAGCAGGTAAGGAAGCATACGTGCTTGAGAAAGAGAATTGAGTTTTTGAGTTGATATTTTAATCAGAATTGAAAAAAATGTTTTTTTATATAATGGTGGGGTTGGAAAGAACCAAAGAGTAGGCCTGTGTTGCAGACCTGGAGTAGTTGAAAGACAGAGTGGTGTTTGTGCCAGCTGAAAGAGTAATAAAGACTGTTGATGTAAGTAGAAGATGGATGAAATATGAAATAACCAGAAGAGGGATGAATAAAAAACCTTAATGTTAGAAATATAAGAATATCTGAGATTGTCTTAGGTGCAGAACATTTTAATATGAGTAGTTGGAATGTGAGAAGCTGTCCTTCGGGTTTGTATGAAGCTAGAGTGAGATTGGGAATTATAGTGAAAAGCAACTGGAAGCTTATTGTCTGCCTTGCATAATAAATAAAACAATGTGCAGAACAGCTGCACAACCTATGTTTGCCTTTTTCAGTCCACGTCATAAATTGGTCAAACTTAAATGGAAAGAGTTTGAGGTTCTGGATGATGGGATAGGAAGAGGTGAGAGAGCAGACCTTGGATCTCATGTTTCTAGACATTACACCATGTGGGACCTTGTCAGATGCCTGATGGAAATCCACATGTCAATGCCTGTTGCCCTACCTTCAATAACCTTGGTTATCTCATCAAAAAAATCTACCTAATTAGCGAAATACAATATTTTTTTTTACACA
Organism: Hemitrygon akajei; assembly: GCF_048418815.1. NCBI lineage: Eukaryota > Metazoa > Chordata > Chondrichthyes > Myliobatiformes > Dasyatidae > Hemitrygon > Hemitrygon akajei. The sequence continues at coordinate 107,318,472 of NC_133124.1, read as the reverse complement.
AAACATACTATCTCTGATTACTGCCTACACTGACAAATTTACATAAATTCTATCCTTTAGAATTTTCTCCAGAACTTTCCTACCTCAGAAGTAAACTCACTAGCTTGTCTTTATTGGGCTTATCCTTGCTGCCCTTCTTAAATAAAGGAACAATATTGGCTGTTCTTCAATATTCCCTTGTCTTCCACATTGTGAACATGCTTTCTTTTGTCCTCTTGGTAATTTCAGATTTAATTCATATCTTTCCCTCAGATGTCCCTTTTTATATTCATAAGCCTGTACCACCACCTTTCACCTGACACCACCACCACTTGCATCATTCAGACTCTCTTGGTCTCCACATTTTTTTTCCCTCTGCAAAAGTCATTCTTTTTTATCTTCATTATTTCGAGTTATATTAAAATGTTGTTAACTGAATTGCTAATCCTGCTTCTTTATCCAGAAATGCAGCCCAACCTACTGAGTGTTTCCAGCATTTTCTATTGTCCTTTCCTTCATCTTCATACATTGCTTTTGCTTTAGGAATGTAAATACTCATGGAAATCTGATCTGTCTGTGGTTGAAGAATTCTGTGAATAGTCACTCTGATGGACAGTTTCATACTCCACCAAACTGACTTTCACTCTCACCATTGTTCAGTTGTGTTCACTTGGTCCCTCACTTTTTCTCATGTATGTGCACAACACCTTCATAGTAGTGCAGTGGTTGCACTGGACCTGTATACTAAGGCATGTATTGTTGATCTGGGAACAGAAATTAGAATTTTAATTTAATAAATGTGGACTAATAAAGTTTATTATCATTAATGGAGATCATGAATCCAGTGGGTTATCTTAAAAATATGGTTTCCTTCCCTAAGGGAGGGAAATTTACCATCATTGTTCTGTCTGGCCTAGGATCTTAGATCACAACCGTGTGCTTCTCAGTAAGTCTGTTCAGATAGCCTAAAATGATTTGGTTACCGGATCAAGGGGATTTATTAACTTTTGCTACCTTTAATTTCTCCACTACTTCTCCTTTGTTTCCCTCAACACACTCAGACCCCATTTAATGCAGAGGATGCATTCCTCAGAGGTGGAGAGCTATGTAAATCAGTGCTATGCAGGGTCTGAGTGTATGTCTTATATTTTTGTCTTCTGTATTACCTCAGCTACATATTTTTTCTGCATTTTTCCTCCAATCTCTACTTTTAAGGTCCACATGTACTTTGAATATTTTGCAGGCAGTTAGCACCAACACAATGGTTGTGAACGATTTTTCATAACCTTTTTTCCTCCTCTGTTAATATTTCTTTCTCTCACTTGTAGAAACATTTGGTTGCAGACCCTCTGCATTTCCCCTTGCTAGACTGCTCCACAAAGTGGTGTGGAGAAGCAAATTAGTAACGTGGCCACAGGCAATAATCAATTATTTTTGCACTGCTGGTTTGAGGAAGATCTACAAAGGGGTATGACCCAGGCCCATATGATTCCCTTGTGTTGTCAGGACTTAGAAATTTCTCAACCTGCTCTGAATGTGAGTGATGATTCCAGATCTTCTATCAACCCAAGGTATGATTCTGTCAACCTACTCTTGATCAACAAAGTACAATATAAATGGACCACAGAATGTTTCTGTTCATCTGGCCCATTACAGTAAGCAGACAGTTACCTATGCTTGCCAATCCTTTGAGTGTTCTTAATGCTTTTGGGTACTGATTGGTAAGGCTCTGTGGGGCTTGGGCCCTTCCTGCTGAACCTGACCCTAGAAATATTTTGACAAGTTCAAATGAGGGGTTTAACCCATAATGTTACCCATTCATTTCCTTACATAGATGCTGTCTGACCCACTGAATTCCTCTAGCATGTTGTTTGTTGCTGCCAAATCCAGTATCTGCAATCTCTTTTGTCTCCAGTCATAATCACACTTCGTAGCTGTGAACATGCTTAAAAGTTCTTGCACATCTAGGATTGTGTCAATTATCCAAAAGTATAATTTACCTGAATCTTCATCTTCCTGTGTCCCACCTGTTTTTCCATTGTACCGAGTGGGGTTACTGAACTACATTGTATGCCAAGCGCAAATTAAGTGAGAATATTTCCACCATAAATGCTGGAAAACAAATCAAGGCCAGTCTATATGTTGCTTTTTTTTCTTTTCAGGTTTCAATTGTATGGAATGGGAACTTGATCAGCTTGCTAAGGAGCCTCTTTTTCATCGGAATTGATGCTAAAAACCCAGTCCTTCAGTCTATTGAAAACGAGGTCCACTGGCGGCTGAGACGGCTAACTTTTAAACATCTCACTTCGCTTCTTGACTACTACACCAGTTTTGCACAGTCAGAGCAACAGAAGGTGTTGCTAAGTGATATAATAAAACATGTGGAATTGAGGTGGGCAGAGATCACGGATGCAAAGACTGTGGCCTTGTTAATGACGAAGGTTGGACGCCTGTCGGATGCACTGATGGACAAACTGGAAGATAAGGTATACAGGACTCACTCAATGTATGTTATAAACAACATAGGAATAACTAGCATCCTTGTACAAGATTGACCTTGTTCTTGGTTGTGCTGTCAGCATTGTCTCAGTGTTGGCAAGTCCCACCCCAGAGATTTAAGTGTTTAATTCACTTCTACAATGCTGTGGAAACAGCACTGTTGAGGTTGCTGCTTTCAGAATGAAACTTGCCCAGTCTGCTCCCTCTTCTGGTTGTAAAGGATCCCATGGCACCAAAGGAAGACAAAAAATGTAGTTGTCCCAGTGTCTTAGTCATATAGCACAGAAACAGACCCTTAAGCTCAACCAATCCATGCTGAACAGTGTCCATCTAAGCTAATCTCATTGGCCCTTATTCCTCTAAACCTTTTCCACCCATGTGCCTGTCCAAGTGCCTTTTAAATTTTGGCAATGTACCTTCTCAACCACTTCTAGCAGTTCATTTTATACAAGGATCACCCTCTGGGTTTAAAAAAAAAGTTGCCCCCTCAGGTTCTTACTAAACCTTTGCCTCCTCATTTAAACTTATGCCCTCTAGTTCTTGATTCCCCAGCCTAGGGGAAGAAACACTGTGCATTCACATCCTCTATGCTCCACATGATTTTGTACATCTCTAAAAGATCATCCCTAATTCTCCTATGCTCCAATGAATAAAATCCTAGCCTGCTCAGCTTTCTTTCCATTACACAGTCCCTTGAGACCTGGCAAACATCTTTGTAAATCTTTTCTGCATTCTTCCCAGCTTAATGGCACCATTCCTATAGCAGAGTGTTCAAAGCTGAACACGATATTCCAAATGCAGCATACTCAGCATCCTGGCTGTTGAAGGCCAGTGGGCAAAAAGCCTTTTTCACCACACTCTCTACTTACGGCCTCACTTTTAGGGAGCTATGTACTTGTTCTCCTCAATCCCCTTATTCTGCAAAATTCTCTAGGACCTTACCGATTACTGTGAAAGCCCTATCCTGATTTGTCTTTCCAGAATAAAACACCTCATCCTTAACTGAATTAAAGTCCATTTGCCTTCATCTGCACTTGATGATTCTTGATAATTCTTAATGAGCATCTTCAGTGTATACAACACCTATTTTAGTGACATTTGCAAATTTACTAAAAGTGTCTCTACATTGTCATCCAATTTATTGATATACGTGAAAAATAACAATCGGCCCACCACTGGTCATTGACCTTCAGTCTGAAAAGCAATCTTTCACCATCACGCTCTGCTTCCTACCATAAAGCCAATTGTGCAGCCAATTAGCTCTTGCTGGATTCCCATTGATCTAACTGTCAGAAACAGTCTACCAAGCAGACGCTTATTAAAGGTCTTACTGAAGTGTATATACAGTTGCAAGAAAAAGTTGATGAACCTTTGGCAATTACATAGTTTTTTGCATTAATTACTCATAAAATGTGGTCTGATCTTCATGAAGTCACAATAATAGACAATCTGCCTAAACTAATAACACACAAACAAGTGTACTACTTCTCATTGATACTGACTGCACTATTTAAACAATCACGATCTAGGTTCAAAAAAGTACGTGATCCTTTGGGATAATGCCTTCTACAAAAACTATCTGGAGTCAGGTGTTCCCATCAGTGAGCTGGGATTGGAGATGCCCTGCCCTGTAAAAAAGACACATGAAGTCAGGTTACTGACAGAAAACACAAAGTGCACTGCAGATGCTGTGGTCAAAGCAACACGTACAACACACTGGAGGAACTCAGCAGGTCGGGCAGCATCCGTGGAAATGAACAGTCAATGTTTTGGGCCGAGACCCTTCGTCAGGACTGAAGAGGGAGGGGGCAGGGGCCCTATAAAGAAGGTGGGGAGAGGGTGGGAAGGAGAAGGCTGGTAGGTGCCAGGTGAAAAACCAGTCAGAGGAAAGATCAAGGGGTGGGGGAGGGGATAGGCAGGAAAGGTGAAGAAGGAATGTAAGGGGAAAGCACTGTGTAGTAGAAGAAGGCAGAATCATGAGAGAGGTGATAGGCAGCTGGAGGAGGAGGCAGAGTGAAACTGGGATGGGGGAAGGAGAGGGAGGGAATTACCGAAAGTTGGAGAATTCAATGTTCATGCCAAGTGGCTGGAGACTACCCAGACAGTATATGAGGTGTTGCTTCTCCAACCTGAGTTTGGCCTCATCATGGCAGTAGAGGAGGCCATCTATGGACATATCTGAATGGGAATGTGAAGCAGAGTTGAAGTGGGTGGCAACCGGGAGATCCTGTCTGTTGTGGCGGACAGAGTGGAGGTGGTTGAAGTGGGTGGCAACCGGGAGATCCTGTCCTCTACATCGGTGAGACCTGACGCAGATTGGGGGACCGCTTTGTCGAGGCTCCTGGTGCGGCCTCCTCAACATTGGCGAGACCCGACGCAAATTGGGGGACCGCTTCGTCGAGCACCTCCGCTCTGTCTGCCGTTGATTGATGAAAGAGATACAGGCTGCAGAAGTGGGTATCTGATAGGAGAGGACAGAAGACATGGAAGAAAGAAAAGGGGGAGTAGCACCAGAGGAAGTTGACAAGTAGGTAAGGAGATAAGGTGTGTGAGGGGAATGGGGAATAGCGAAGGGTGCGGTAGGCATTACTAGAAGTTTGAGAGATTGATGTTTATGCCATCAGGTTGGAAGCTACCCAAGTGGAATTTAAGGTGTTGCTCCTCCAACCTGAGTGTGGCCTCATTGTGACAGTTGAGGTGGCCATGGACTGAGATGTCTGAATGGGAAGGGGAGTTAAAGTGGGTGACCACTTGGAGATCCTGCTTTTTCTGGCAAATGGAACATAGGTGCTTGATGAAGCATTCTCCTTATCTGCATTGGGTTTTACCAATATACAGGGAACTGGATAGAGTAGGTGACCCTAACAGACTTGCAGGTGAAGTGTTGGCTCAACTAGAAGGATTGTTTGGGTCCCTGAATGATAGTGAGGGAGAAGGTGTAGGGCCAGCTGTAGCACTTGTTCTGCTTGCAAGGATAAGTGAAGATGGGTCCTCACCTAATCCTCCCGCCACCCACCAAAAATAGGGTTCCTCTTGCTCTGAACTACCATCCCACCAGCCTCTTTGTCCAGCATATAATTCTGCATAACTTCCGCCATCTCCAGCAGGATCCCACCACCAGGCTCATCTTTTCCTCTCCCATCCCCCACTTTCTGCTTTCCGCAGGCATTGCTCCCTATGCGACTCCCTTGTCAGTTCGTTCCTCCCCACTGATCTCCCCCCTGGCATTTATCCTTTTACCCAGTCCTGCTGAAGGGACTTGGCCTGAAACGTCAACAGTATTCTTTTCCATAGATGCTGTGGGTCCTGAGTTGCTCCAGCATTTTGTGCCACCCAGTTGAGATGCTATGGAATGACCTGAAGACGCTGTTCATGCAAGGTATCCCAGAAATATTGATGAACTAAAACAGTTTTGTATGGAGGAATGGTCTAAACTCTCTCCTGGTCATTGTGCAAATCTGATCAGCAGCCACAGTAAACGCTTGGTAGAGGTTATTGCTGTTAAAGGATGTTCTACCAGTTACTAAATAGAGGGGTTCACATACTGTACTTTTTCCAGCCTGGACTATAAATAATACAAAGTGTACAATAAAGACATGAAAAATACAATTATTCATGTGTTATTGGTTTAAACTGATTGTGTTTGTCTATTATTGTGACTTAGACGAAGATCAGACCATATTTTATGAGTAATTACTGCAGAAAGACAGGTAATTGCAATGGGTTCACCAACCTTTCCTTGCAACTGTATACCACATCTACCACCCTGCCATATCAACCTTCTTGCTTGCTTCTTCAAAGAACTCAGGAGATATGCCTAGCAATTACAGGCCTGTCAGTTTGACATCAGTGGTGGGTAAATTAATGGAAAGTATTCTTAGAGATGGTATATATAATTATTTGGATAAACAGGGTCTGATTAGGAACAGTCAGCATGGATTTGTGCGTGGAAGGTCATGTTTGACAGATCTTATTGAATTTTTTGAAGAGGTTACAAGGAAAGTTGACGAGGGTAAAGCAGTGGATGTTGTCTATATGGACTTCAGTAAGGCCTTTGACAAGGTTCCGCACGGAAGGTTAGTTAGGAAGGTTCAATCGTTAGGTATTAATAGTAAAGTAGTAAAATGGATTCAGCAGTGGCTGGATGGGAGATGCCAGATGTAGTGGTGGATAACTGTTTGTCAGGTTGGAGGCCGATGACTAGTGGTGCGCCTCAGGGATATGTACTGGGTCCAATGTTGTTTGTCATATACATTAATGATCTGGATGATGGGGTGGTAAATTGGATTAGTAAGTATGCAGATGATACTAAGGTAGTATTGTGGATAATGAAGTAGGTTTTCAAAGTTTGCAGAGAGATTTAGGCCAGTTAGAAGAGTGGGCTGAACGATGGCAGATGGAGTTTAATGCTGATAAGTATGAGGTGCTACATTTTGGTAGGAATAATCCAAATATCCAAATATGACATATATGGTAAATGGTAGGGCATTGAAGAATGCAGTAGAACAGAGTGATCTAGGAATAATGGTGCATAGTTCCCTGAAGGTGGAATCTCATGTGATAGGGTGGTGAAGAAAGCCTTTGGTATGTTGGCCTTTATAAATCAGAGCATTGAGTATAGGAGTTGGGATGAAATGTTAAAATTGTACAAGGCATTGGTGAGGCCAAATTGGGAGTATTGTGTACAGTTCTGGTCATCGAATTATAGGAAAGATGTCAACAAAATAGAGAGAGTACAGAGAAGATTTACTAGAATGTTACCTGGGTTTCAGCACCTAAGTTACAGGGAAAGGTTGAACAAGTTAGGTCTTTATTCTTTGGAGCATAGAAGGTTGAGGGGGGGACTTGATAGAGGTATTTAAAATTATGAGGGGCATAGATAGAGTTGACGTGGATAGGCTTTTTTCATTGAGAGTAGGGGAGATTCAAACGAGGACATAAGTTGAGAGTTAGGGGGCAAAAGTTTAAGGGTAACACGAGGGGGAATTTCTTTATTCAGAGAGTGGTAGCTGTGTGGAACGAGCTTCCGGTAGAAGTGGTAGAGGCAGGTTCGGTATTGTCATTTAAAGTAAAATTGGATAGGTATATGCACAGGAAAGGAATGGAGGGTTACGGGCTGAGTGCCGGTCAGTGGGACTAGGTGAGAGTAAGCGTTCGGCACAGACTAGAAGGGCCGAGATAGTTTTTTTCCGTGCTGTAATGGTTATATGGTTGTATGATCTCCCACACACAAAGACTATCCCAATGCTTGGACCAGCTAAAGAAGCTAATCTGGACTTTGTTTTAGTGCTATTTGTAGGCCATTGCTTAATACCAGTTAATCACATTATTTACTTGATTCCAACCGAAAACACTTGTCTTCATAAAGCAGACTTCATTTTTAAATCTCTTTGGAGTATCATGGGATTGTGAAAGGTGCTATATCATTCTAAGTTTATAAAAGTTTTAGTCTTCTGAGTCGACATGGAATATGCAATTTCACTGTGCATTTGTCAACTTCATGTTTCAGTGCTTGGAACTGGCTGAACATTTCACTCCTGATGACACAAGAAAAGTGATGCTGGCCTTGGCAATTCAAAATCGGCGGTCTGTTCCCTTGCTACGTGCCCTGTCATACCACTTCATGCAAAAGTACTTTGATCTCAAGACTGAATTACTGATTGACATGGCTTTTGCTTATGGTAAGTGCAAATCAATGACCAAATCATATAAACTTAACCAAATGCAAGTGAAATGTCCGTTGTGTGGGTCTTTGCAATCTGTGTTTAGCTCTGATTGCTAGGTAATTAAGCTTGCAAGCCTAGCGCCAGATTCATGAACCGACATTCTACTCAAACTCTATTTTGACAAGAGGAAGGGGAAGGGTTCATCCCATAATACCATGACATATTGCAACATTTAAAAAATAAAGTGTCTGCTTTTTAGAAACAAAGTAGTTTAATAAAAATAATAGCTGCTCAAAGTTTAATATTGGCTTCTTATATTTCCACAGGAAAGCTGAATTTCCAACAGACGCAGGTTTTCCAGCGGCTGGCCTCTGAACTTCTCCCCAGAGTACCAGAGTTGAGTCCCCTTGATGTCATGCGATGCACAAAGTCATTTGCTTACCTGAAGTGGCTCAACCTACCTTTGTTTGAAGCTCTAGCACAGGTGAAGTTGCAATTATTAACTTTGAAATTGGAGCTAGTTTGATCATTTCCATTTTCCTACTTTACCCTGATCTTCTGTTCTCTTAAAAGTCTTCGTTGGGTCTGCCTAACACTTAGCAGCTAATAATGTGTTACATATTACCTTGCATAATATTCTTCAATGTCTTGCTGTGACCAATAAACTTTTGAGATTTTAATTTAGGTACGTAATTCGATTGGAGAGCATTCATCCCTTTGCCAGGTGCCATAATAAAATTATCGATTTTAGAACCATAGAAAACCTACAGCACAATACAGGCCCTTCGGCCCTCAAAGTTGTGCCGAACAAGTCCCTACCTTAGAAATTACTAGGCTTACCCATAGCCCTCATTTTAGATGCTAATTCATATCTTCCAAAATTAAACTGAGAAAGTAAAATGTAAATTGACTCTCTTGAAGACAATGTGCTTCATAATCCTGTATGGAGATTCCTGGTTTCTCCTTTAGAACGTAAAACAGTATAGTTTAGAAACAAGCTCTTCAGCCTACGAGCAACACACATCAAATGCTGGTGGAACGCAGCAGGCCAGGCAGCATCTATAGGAAGAAGCACTGTAGACGTTTTGGGCCGAGACCTTTCATCAGGACATCTGCAGATTTCCTCGTGTTTGTGTTTTTTAATTCACTACTGCTTCAGCCTACGATGTCTGTTATGAGCATGATGTCAAATTAAACTCAATCTCTTCTGCCTACGCATGATCCATACCTCTCTGGTCTCTTCATATGAATCACAATACAGGAAGGAGATGCAAAGCCTTGTCACATGGTGTCATGACAACAAATTTTCTCCCAGTGTCAGATAAATAAAAATGAGGTCATTGACTTCAGCAAGATGCACCAGTGCACGATCCTGTCGTCATCAATGGTGCTGAGGTAGAGAAATTGAGAGTTTCAAGTTCCTAAGGGTGAAGGACACTATTAGACTTGTGCTTGTCAACTAAATTGAGGTCACTACCAAGAAGGCTTGCTGGTGCCTTGGCTTGTTCCATGGAAAGCATCTTATCCAGATGTACATCAGCTTGGTATAACAAATTCTCTGTCCATGACCTCAAGAACATACAGAGAGTTATAGACACAGCTCAGCACATCATGAAAACCAGCCTTCCCTCCTTGGAATGTGTTTTCTTGCTGCCTTGTTAAGCTAGCCAGTATAATCAAGGATCCCACCCACCCTGGAAATTCTCTTTGCTCCCCTCTCCCATTGAGCAGAAGATTGAAAGTACATACCATCAATCTCAAGGACAGCTGTACCACTGTTATAAGATTAGTGAATGGTTCTTTAGTATAATAAGATGGACTCTTGATCACACAATCTACCTCGCTGTGACCTTGCACCTTACTGTCTACATATATTGCACTTTCTCTGTACTGTAACACTAATCTGCACTCTGTTATTCTTTTATCAGGCCTCACCTCAGCTTCTTGACACTCCAGAGAAAACAACTGGCTTTTCCAAGTTTGTCCAATCTCTCCTATAGCGCAAACCCTCTAATCTGGCCAATGTGCATGTAAATTTCTTCTGTACCCTTCCCAGAATCTCTAAGTTCAGCTTATTTTGGCAACATGACTTTCTGACTGTAACACTCAGTGCCCTGACCAATGAAGGCAAACATGTCATACATCTTGTTTACCTCTCTATTGACTGTTTTATTTGATAAAAGCACAGAATGTCATATAATCCGTCTTGATTGGTAAATTAGAAAATTTGTACAAGGATGGTATATGCAAAGAAAAGGCAGTTAGAGGTTGGTATCTACCGTAATTGAGAAATACAACTTGTTTATGTATACAGTAGTGGATTTCTGGGAGGGAATACTCAATTATTTGGGAGCTACGATCAAATTCAGATGGTTTATAACAGAGTATTATACCTGAAAGTGAGTTATGGACATGGTGTGTACGTAGAAAAGTAAGTATTTAAGAAGATTAAGGAGAATACCTAATACCATTCTAGAGACTAGGTTTGTTGATTTCTGTGCTTTTGACTTTTGAAGTTTGGAAAAGGTGCAGATAAATTAATGTATTGCATTATTGTATTCAGTATGTATACGAGCACTGTGACGAGATGACTGAAGTGCAGCTCTGTAACATCATCATGGCCTTCGCTCGTCTTAATTATCAACCAGCCACTGGAGAGACCTTCTTTGCTAAGGTAGGGATGGTGAGAGAGAATGTATTATCTTTAGGACAACTGTATCTCAGTGGTAGCTTACTTTACTCAGAGTGAGAAAGCTGGGATTGGTATTATAGTGAAGTGTGGAAGGTGCGCTTGTGTAAAATTGTTCTTGTTTTCAGCAGTGATGGCTGTATTTAGTCTCTTTGAAAAAAAAATTCAGCATTTCAGGACTTGCAATCCAGTTGTAGGAACTTGGATGGTGGAGGAATGCTGAATTTCATTTACCCTTTGTGTTAAAATAATTTCTTCATGATCAAGTTCTGAATTTAATTTACTGTATGTCCCTGTGTTTATAATTCTCTCACCAGAAGAATAGTTTCCTATTAAAAGATTTCACCACTTTGTGCTTGCAATGCCTTTATAAAATAAACATCTGAGCCTTATCACTACTTTGGTGAATGTTGCCTCTATTTCTTCCAATGCCAATCTATCCACATTGCTCTGTACAACTGAAGTGCTGTCTTAATTGCTGTCCTTGCCTTTTGTATTTGTAACTTTAAAATGATATTTTTGCAGCTGGATACCTAATTTAGTTTTAATTTATTCATTTACTGGATATAGGCATTATAAGAAGATAAATATTTATTGTCCATGCATAATTCCTTTTGATAAGGTGGTGGTGAATGACATTCTTGAACTATTGCAGTCTTGGTGAAGCTCTTTGCATAGTCTTGTTGGGTAGGGTGTTCCAGGATTTAAAACCAGTAATAATGAAGGAATTGTTATGAATTTCTGGGTCAAAATGGTGGGTGACTTCGAAATAATGGTGTTCCTTTGCTATTCCCAACTCCTCACTATTTAATCTTCAATATTTCTTGATCCAAAGCGGATCTCTTTACTCTTGGTTTCTTTGGCTATGAGGGACAAAATTGGCTCTTGTTTGCTCTCTACTCTGTCTGTTATCAACAGGGCCAGAATATAGCTTAATTGATCACCATTATGGTTTAGTATCACCATAAGAAATAAAAGCAGGAGTAGACCATTTGTCCTTTTGTGCTTGCCCTGCCATTCCATCAGGTAATGTCTGATCTTCTACCTCAGCTGCACTTGTCTGCACTAAGCCCACATCCACTGATAGTCTGATTTCTAAAGAAACATGCGGATTGGTTCACTGTATCGATGGCTATTGGCATCCAGGAGAATGTGAGCAAAAAGTTGAAAGTATATTGTAATTTTGTTAATATTCTTTTAAAATTTTTTTGTGAAGTAGTAGCATTACATTAGAAACAGTTGGCAGGACCAGTGGAAGACAGGATACTTTCAATAAGATCTAATTTTATTTTTGTCTCCAGATTCACAATAAACTTAACAGTGCCCTGTTGGAGATGGATCCATTCCTGCTGGTTGATTTGGTATGGTCACTTTGTATATTACAACAGGTTAATCCTCTTTACCTCCATCATGTACTTCAACCGCATTTCTACCAAAGAATTACAGGTGAGTCTTGCACTTCAGTCGTTTGTTTAAAATTCTTCTTGTTGAATATCTTGAAGGCCCAAGTTCAGAACTTGTGTTTGAATATTGTACATTTGAATGTCTATGCACTTATAGACAAACAACAGAGAAAAGAATGAAAAGGCTAGAATTTGTCTTTTAATTGCTGCTTATTAACCAGTGTATTTAGGGTTAGGATCTTGCCATCCTCACCTAATCTATATTTGCGTATAACCCTAATCTCAGATAATTGTAGGAAAACAGATTAATTGCTCATCGTTGTTGTAGGCACGTGAAGTGTGCCAATACAGGATGTCACTGGGTTATGAGCGCCTGACTTATGGACACCTGTACAGTGTCTTGAAAAGTATTCAGCCCCCAACACTTAGTTCACATAAATGAGTATTACAACCAGGGATTTTGATCAATTTAACTGAGAATTTTTATTTGTGGATCACATGCTCCTGTTTTCACAGCACAGCCCCCAAAACAGGGAGAATTGTAATGCATGAAATACTAAAAACTCAAAAACTGAAATGCCAGCAGTTCAGAAGAATTCATCCCCCTTTCCTCAGTACTTAGCTCTCACAGCTATCACAGCCAGTAGTCTTTTTGGATAAGTTTGTTGGCATTGCACAATGTAATGGAGTATGATTTTCCCATTCCTCCTTCCAAAATTGCTCAAGTTGTATCAGATTAGTTTGGGAGTGACAGTGGACAGCAATCTTGAGGTCTTGCCAGAGATGTTCGATCATGTTAAGGTCAGGATTCTGACTTGAGACACTCAAGGTCATCAATTTTTTTTTCATTTGAAACCACTCTGTGGTTGCTTTGGCAGTATACTTTGGGATCGATTTTCCTGCTAAAAGACCTCCCCAGTTTAAGCTTTCTGGCCGAGGCTAGCAGGTTTTTAACCAGGATCTCTCTGTATTCATCTTCCTATCAATCCTGACCCTGCTGCTGAAAAGCATTCTATAGCATAATGCCGCCTCCACTATACCTTACATTAGGAATGGTGTCACCTGGTTGATGCGCAGTATTAGGTTTATGTCACATGTACCACTTTATGTTGAGGCCATAAAGTCCCACTTTAGTTTCATCTGACCACAAAACCTTCTTCCATATCTTTATGGGCAGAGATATGCTTTTTTAGTGGTATGTATGGTGTAATTCTAATACTGTGCATCAACCAGTTAACACCATGGTATGGTGGAGGTAGCATCATGCTATGGGAATGCTTTACAGCAGCAGGGACTGGATATCTGGTCAGGATTGATGATAATATGAATGCTGCTAAATACAGAGAGATTCTGGATAACAACCTGCGAGCTTCTGCCAGAAAGATTAAATTGGGGAGGAAGTTCGTATTTCAGCAGAGCAACAACCCAAAGCATGCTGCTAGAGCAACGATGGACTGGCTTTAATTGAAGGAAGTTGATGACATTGAGTGGCCCAATCAGACCTGACCTTAACCCAATCGAATATCTCTGGCAAGACCCTAAGATTGCTTCCACCGCCACTCCCCAAATAACATGGCACAGCTTGACCAATTTTGCAAGGAGGAATGGGCAAATCTTGGTCCACCACATTGTGCAAAGCTAATAGAGACTCATTCAAAAAGACTACTGGCTATAATAGCTACAAAGATGGTTCAACTAAATACTGCGCAAACGGGATGAATACTTTTGAACTGTTGACATTTCAGTTTTTGAAAATTTATTTTTTCATGCTTTACAATCATACAGTGAAACCCCGTTCAAACGTGATCGTTTGGGCAGGGTCGTGCTAAATCAGGGTTCAAGAAAATCAGCGTTCAAACTGACCCAATGTTGACCTAACAGCCTTAAATACGCCAATTTTCACCCTATTTGACCCGTTTTTTGCACATTTACCTTCTGGCAAGTAAATTACCTTTGAATTAAAGAATTCCGCGAATAAATCGTTTTTGTTACTGTAGAGATTAAAACACAAATTAATTTTTAGTAAAGCTTTTTAATACACAAAACACGAAGTGTTGATTCCGGTATCCCGAGGTCTCGTGCAACTTGAGTTTGACTTTTAGTCTTGATTGCATCAAGTGCGTGAAGCTTATCTTTCACAGAAAAGATTTTCTGTTTCTAGTAGTTTGTTCCATTTTGAGCAAAAAAAGAAGGTCCACTGACTCTCACAAAATGCTGGTGGAACGCAGCAGGCCAGACAACATCTGGTCGAGACTCTTCATCAGGACTAATGGAAAAAAGAAGTAGTAAGAGATTTGAAAGTGGGAGGGGGTGGGAAAGACCCAAAATGATAGGAGAAGACAGGAGGGGGAGGGATGAAGCCAGGAGCTGGGAAGTTGATTGGAAAAAGAGATACAAGGCTGGAGAAGGGAGAGTATGGATTGACATGGATGGACATGGAGTCCAATGACTCATCGTGTTTACCGAATTTGCGTTAAATCGGGGCACGTAAGATTGGGGTTTCACTGTACATGTGATTCAAAATTAAAAGCTTTCAATTAAATTGATCAAAATCCTTGGTTGTTATACTTATTTGTGTGAACAAAGGATTGGGGGCTGAATACTTTTTAAAGGCACTGTAGGTACAAATTAATTCTCATAATGTTATTCAGTTCCAAAGTCTGACCTATGACTTTTGAACTGACTAATACCCATTACCCACCCTCTCCCTCTCCCCCATCTTCCTGCTCCCCTCCCCATTTTTAGTAATTGTTCGTTAATGTATCAACCCATTGTAATTCATTTGCTGTAAAACGCTTCATTAAATATGTGAAAAGTGGCAAATGGATGTAACAGAATTTAAACCATCAGTTGAATTGGCTAAGCAAAGTGTGTAACCTTTACATTAATAGATTTTTACAATCTTCACAGTAATTCTCCTATTCCAAGAAAATTAAAGGTTGTTTCTCCCTTTTGCTAAAAATAGATTGAGTCTGTGTTCTACGCAGGCTCCTAGTGCCAGCCAGGTGTGTTTAAATTACCAAAGGTACCTTCAGATGGGGCATTAAATCATTCAGTAAATGAGTTGTAGCCGCCTTTGCAAGAGAAAAAGCTTTCTTGGTGTCTAGAGTAATACTCTTCCTGCAACTATCAGAAGTGAAACTATTGGAACATCATATGAATGAGTTGGAGGAGCTCATTGGGTCAAGCAGCACCTGTGGAGGACAATGGACAGGTGATTTTTCAGGTCAGGACCTTTCATCAGGACTCTCTTGTCCATTTCCCTCCATAGATGCCAACAGTAATTTGTTGTGTGCATCAGCTGTGGATTGCAATCATATCTTAGAGGAACAGTTTCCAGTCGGATTGCAACCTGTTGACTTGCTAATTTGTTTGTATTTCTGTTGGTACCAGAAGGGACCAGGCCACAGAAAGGGGAGAACTATAAACTGAAGTTGGTACATATCAATGCCACAGCTCAACTTGAATGTTCTGACTATAGTGGTCCCTTTTTGCCAAGTCAGTGCCTGGATGCCTGGACCTCAAGAGCCAGGAAGAAGCCAAGCCCACTAAGTAGTGGTGTATGTGAAGCTTTGCAATCTGCCTTTGGAGACCAGACCAAATATCGCTGTGATGTCAGCACATTGTATGGTTGGGTTATTGGTGAGTTGGTAAAATTGTTTTTTCTTTTACTCTCTACCCCGCCCCACCACACCACACACATAATTTTAACTCCTTAAAGCTGACCTTTGGAAAGAGAAACATACTTAACATTTCAGATCGAAAACCCTTTTTCTATTTAAACTCAAGCTTAGTCTGACATTATGATGCAGGACCAAGGGATGTATTAGAGGCTGTTAAATCAAAGCCCTATTCCCAGTTCAGATACGTAAGAATAGAGAGGCTTCATTTTAAGAACAGTATCACAACACTAAGCGGAGAGGTCTGGAGCAGTTTGGTACAGGGTGCTTGTTTGGGATCTTAAAAGAGAACAATAAATACCTGCAATGAGGAAGTAAAAATAAATAGAGGGTAGAACAAAATGGATTACTTTTGAGAGATTTAGCAATTGATTTGTTTTTTTAAAGTTGTTAAAGATAGGTGCAAACACTTAAAGAAATCCCTAGGCAATATTTAGTTGTGAACCAGTTGTTACATAGAAACATAGAAAACCTACAGCACAATACAGGCCCTTTGGCCCACAAAGTTGTGCAGAACATGTCCCTACCTTAGAAGTTACTAGGCTAACCTATAGCCCTCTGTTTTAAGCTCAATGTACCTATCTAAAAGCCTCTTAAAAGACCCTATCGCATCCGCCTCCACCACCATTGCCAGCAGCCCATTCCACACACTCACCACTCTCTGAGTTAAAAACTTACCCCTGACATCTCCTCTGTACCTACTCCCAAGCACCTTGAACCTGTGTCCTCTTGTGGCAACCATTTCAGCCCTGGGAAAAAGCTTCTGACTATCCATACGATCAATGCCTCTCATCATCTTGTACACCTCTATCAAGTCACCTCTCGTCCTCCTTCGCTCCAAGGAGAAAAGGCCGAGTTCACTCAACCTATTCTCATAAGGCATGCTCCCCAATCCAGGCAACATCCCTGTAAATCTCCTCTACACCCTTTCTATGGCTTCTACATCCTTCCTGTAGTGAGGCGACCAGAACTGAGCACAGTACTCCAAGGTCTAACCAGGGTCCTATATAGCTGCAACATTACCTCTCAATTCAATTCAATTCCACGATTGATGAAGGTCAATATACCATACACCTTCTTAACCACAGAGTCAACCTGTGCAGCTGCTTTGAGTGTCCTATGGACTCGGACCCCAAGATCCCTCTGATCCTCCACACTGCCAAGAATCTTACCATTAATACTATATTTTGTCATCATATTTGACCTACCAAAATGAACCACTTCACAGTTATCTTGGTTGAACTCCATCTGTCACTTCTCTGCCCAGTTTTGTATCCTATCAATGTCCCACTGTAACCTCTGACAGCCCTCCACACTATCCACAACACCTCCAATCTTTGTGTCATCAGCAAACTTACTAACCCATCCCTCCACTTCCTCATCCAGGTCATTTATAAAAATCACGAAGAGTAAGGGTCCCAGAACAGATCCCTGAGGCACACCACTGGTCACCAGCCTCCATGCAGAATATAACCCGTCTACAACCACTCTTTGCCTTCTGTGGACAAGCCAGTTCTGGATCCACAAAGCAATATCCCCTTGGATCCCATGCCTCCTTACCTTCTCAGTAAGCCTTGCATGGGGTACCTTATAAATTCTCCTGATAAATTGGTGTGCCCCGTTTCTCAACATAATATTTACTTGACTGTTGCAGTTTGTGAAACTTTGCTGAAACTTAAACCTAACAATCATCCTGTGCTTTTTACACCTTCTAACATAATAACATCCTATTTAAACACAGGCAACCTATACATAACAGGTACTTTCATCCCTTAAAAGAAGCTGCTTTGTAATTTTCTGAAATGTGAGACCTCTTTTCTCATGGAACTCTGGTTCATAATGCATTCCTATGAGAAGTTTGTCTCTCATTAAACCATTTCTTCAGTGATAACAAAGCGACTCGCCACCTAATTTAACAACTGAGCCAACATTTGGCTTGTGAATTAGGAAAATATTTAGCAAATGAGGATATCAGGATGTAATTCAAAAATCAGGGCCCATGGGAGAAAGGGGGCATAAGAGGAGTTCAAGGGGCTAATAGGTTAAAGTATGGTGACTTAGTTTTAAGTGGAGTATAGGCTGAGGGATTACTTTAGACAGCCATGGGTCTTGGCTCTCCACAATGTAATCAGAGAAATTGCTTCAAGATGAAGAGTGCAGCACACTGCCCTCTGAGATATCTGATCAGGTGTCCTCAGACTGGACAGAGAGTGGTAAAGGAGGGGGTTTTGCTGAGACTGTCAACCCAATCAATGCGATGATGTCATCTTCAAATCTTTGAGTCCAGAGTCTTGAGGGAATAAAAATACAAAGTGACAACATTTGTTGTTTCTCTTGCATTTTATGTTTACTTTTTCCAACATAAATTTTGTAAGACTAAATTTTACACTGTATATCAAATTTTTTGGGTAGCAATTTGTGAATTTTTAAGGGTAAATTTCCATAATCCCAACAGTCGTAATGCAATGGTCACCCATATTTCCTTTCACATAGTGACTAAATATAGCTGATAGAGATGCCCATTGATCAAATACACTGAATGTCAGATTTCATGTTTGATTTTAGACTTGTTTTCTTTTTGACATCCTTTCTTCCTTTCTTTAGTAGTATGAAAGGCGTTAATATGGCAGGAAACTCCTTTGCCTGTAATCCTAAGTAGGGTTTTACCAGCAGAATGCCATCCTGCTGTGGTTTCATGTCAGCTTGATTGGAATACTATTACTATTAAAAAATTATGGTTTCTTTGGCCGCAGATGGAGAAGTTCTGATGGATTCTGAGAGTAAGCCTCTTGCCCTCCAGGAGTACACAGCCTTGCACATACTTCAACCTGTGGGGACAATGAGCCTTCCTTCTGGAGCCAAGAGGTAAAGAGTGAGCATACACTGAGACAGTAAATAGCTGCATATTGATTGGAATTTAGTGTTCCCCAAAATAATAGAATGTTGCTGTAATGATGGAGGCTACTCAACCTATTCACCCCATGTTATCTCTCCGCAAACCAGTCTGTTCAATCCCACTTCTCAACACTTCCTCTCAATAATTTATCTAGTTTTCCTTTGAAATTGACAATTGAATTTATTTCCAATTGGTCATGCAGACCAGGTGATGAATACTTGCTATGAGAAATGGTTTTCTTCATGTATCCTCTAGCCCTTCTGCCAGTTGCTTTAAATTGATGCCCATTTGTTCTTGACCAGTAGCATTTGATATGGTGCTGATTCAAAGATCTTTAAGGAAGATAGAAGCTCATGATGTAAAAGTTGGTTGCTAATAAATATCAAGTGGTTCTTTTTCTGATTGGTCAGATATAATCTGTGATATGCCAGGAGAATTGGTGTTGAGGCTTCAACTTTTTACAATTTTATGTTTTATATAAATAATTTGGATGAAAACATTGTGGCTAAAATTGTTGATGACATGAGGATTGGTGGAAGGTAAGCTGTGATGAGGATTTGAGGGAGTTAGCAAGGAATAAATACGGATTAAGTAAGCGGACGAAGGAAACCTGAAATTGTCCATTTTAGTGGGAAAATTTTTAACTATTTTTAACTGTTGAGAGATTACAGAACACTGAGATTAGGAAGTATATGGGTGTCTTAGTGCATAATTTGCAGAAGTCCAGAGAGGAAGTGCAACAAGTAATTGGGAAAGTGAATCAAATGTTATTAGCCAATAGACAGTAGGTGCAGGAGTAGGCCATTCGGCCCTTCTGGCCAGCACCACCATTCACTGTGATCATGGCTGATCATACACAATCAGTACCCCGTTCCTGCCCTCTCCCCATATCCTTTGACCCCGCTATCTATAAGAGCTCTATCTAACACTCTCTTGAATGCATCCAGAGACTTGGCCTCCACTGCCTTCTGGGGCAGAGCATTCCACATATCCACCACTCTGGGTGAAAAAGTTTTTCCGCATCTCTGTTCTAAATGGCCTACCCCTTATTCTTAAACTGTGGCCTGTAGTTCTGGACTCACCCATCAGCGGGAACATGCTTCCTGCCTCCAGGGTGTCCAATCCCTTAATAATCTTATATGTTTCAATCAGATCCCCTATCATCCTTCTAAATTCCAGTGTATACAAGCCCAGTCGCTCCAATCTTTCAACATATGACAGTCCCGCCATTCCGGGAATTAACCTTGTGAACTTACGCTGCACTCCTTCAATAGCAAGAATGTCCTTCCTCAAATTTGGAGACCAAAACTGCACACAGTACTCCAGATGGGGTCTCACCAGGGCCCTATACAGCTGCAGAA
The DNA here is from genome assembly GCF_048418815.1 of Hemitrygon akajei. NCBI lineage: Eukaryota > Metazoa > Chordata > Chondrichthyes > Myliobatiformes > Dasyatidae > Hemitrygon > Hemitrygon akajei. The sequence goes on along the minus strand of NC_133124.1, from coordinate 107,298,299 downwards.
GGACCTCTTTACTCCTATACTCAATTCCTCTTGTTATAAAAGCCAGCATGCCATTAGCTTTCTTCACTGCCTGCTGTACCTGCATGCTTGCTTTCATTGACTGATGTACAAGAACACCTAGATCTCGTTGTACTTCCCCTTTTCCTAACTTGACTCCATTTAGATAGTAATCTGCCTTCCTGTTCTTGCCACCAAAGTGGATAACCTCACATTTATCCACATTAAACTGCATCTGCCATACATTTGCCCACTCACCCAACCTGTCCAAGTCACCCTGCATTCTCATAACATCCTCCTGACATTTCACACTGCCACCCAGCTTTGTGTCATCAGCAAATTTGCTAATGTTACTTTTAATCCCTTCATCTAAATCATTAATGTATATTGTAAACAGCTGCGGTCTCAGCATCAAACCTTGCGGTACCCCACTGGTCACAGCCTGCCATTCCAAAAGGGACCCGTTAATCACTACTCTTTGTTTCCTGTCTGCCAGCCAATTTTCAATCCATGTCAGTACTCTGCCCCCAATACCATTTGCCCTAATTTTGCCCACTAATCTCCTATGTGGGACTTTATCAAAAGCTTTCTGGAAGTCCAGGTACACTACATCCACTGGCTCTCCCTTGTCCATTTTCATAGTTATATCCTCAAAAAATTCCAGAAGATTAGTCAAGCATGATTTTCCCTTCATAAATCCATGCTGACTCAGACTGATCCTTCTACTGCTATCCAAATGTGTCGTAATTTTCTCTTTTATAATTGACTCCAGCATCTTTCCCACCACTGATGTCAGGCTAACTGGTCTATAATTCCCTGTTTTCTCTCTCCCTCCTTTCTTGAAAAGTGGGACAACATTAGCCACCCTCTAATCAGCAGGAACTGTTCCTGAATCTATAGAACATTGGAAAATGATTACCAATGCGTCCACGATTTCTAGAGCCACCTCTTTAATTACCCTAGGATGCAGACCATCAGGTCCCGGGGACTTATCAGCCTTCAGACTCAACAGTCTATCCAACACTGTTTCTTGCCTAATATAAATTTCCTTCAGTTCATCCTTTACCCTAGTTCCTTTGGCCACTATTACATCTGGGAGATTGTTTGTGTCTTCCCTAGTGAAGACAGATCCAAAGTACCTGTTCAACTCATCTGCCATTTCCTTGTTCCCCATAATAAATTCACCCGTTTCTGTCTTCAATGGCCCAATTTTGGTCTTAACTATTTTTTTGCTATTCACATACCTAAAGAAGCTTTTACTATCCTCCTTTATATTCTTGGCTAGTTTACCTTCATACCTCATTTTTTCTTGGCGTATTGCCTTTTTTGTTATCTTCTGTTGCTCTTTAAAAGCTTCCCAGTCCTCTGGTTTCCCGCTCATCTTTGATATGTTATACTTCTCCTCTTTTATTTTTATACTGCCCTTTACTTCCCTTGTCAGCCACGGCCGCCCCTTACTCCCCTGAGGATCTTTCTTCCTCTTTGGAATGAACCGATCCTGCACCTTCTGCATTATTCCCAGAAATACCTGCCATTGTTGTTCCACTGTCTTCCCTGCTAGGGTATTGTTCCATTGAACTTTGGCCAACTCCTCCCTCATAGCTCCATAGTTCCCTTTGTTCAACTGTAATACTGACACATCTGATTTTCCTTTCTCCTTCTCAAATTGTAGGTTAAAACATATCATATTATGGTCACTACCTCCTAATGGTTCCTTTACCTCGAGGTCCCTGATCAAATCCGGTTCATTGCACAACACTAAATCTAGAATTGCCTTCTCCCTGGTAGGCTCCAGTACAAGCTGTTCTAAGAGTCCATCTCGGAGGCACTCCACAAACTCCCTTTTTGGGGTCCAGTACCATTCTGATTCTCCCAGTCTACCTGCATGTTGAAATCCCCCATGACAACTGTATCATTACCTTTGCGACATGCCAATTTTAACTCTTCATTCAACTTACACCCTACATCCAGACTGCTGTTTGGGGGCCTGTAGATAACTCCCATTAGGGTTTTTCTACCCTTAGAATTTCTCAGTTCTATCCATACTGACTCTACATCCCCAGATTCTATGTCCCCCCCCCCCCTCGCAAGGGACTGAATATCATTCCTCAGCAACAGAGCCACCCCACCCCCTCTGCCAGTCAGTCTGTCCTTTTGATAAGATGTATACCTTGAATATTCATTTCCCAGGCCCTGTCCGCTTGAAGCCACGTCTCTGTTATTCCCACAACATCGTACTTGCCAATTTCCAACTGAACCTCAAGCTCATCTACTTTATTCCTTATACTTCGTGCATTCATATATAATACTTTTAATTCGGTACTGCCCTCTCCTTTCATATCAATTCCTATTTCACTTGGCCATACTGTATGATCTTTTCTTGAGCTTTCTACTCCATTGATTCTGTTGTCCTTTTTAACTTTTCTTATTTTCACTTTCCCTTTAACTCCATCCTTGTATTTCCAGTTCATCCCCTCTCCCCACTGCTTAGTTTAAACACATCCGTGTTGCAGTGGCAAACCTGTCTGCCAGAATGCTGGTCCCCTGCCTATTAAGGTGCAACCCGTCCCTGTTGTTATTGTTTACTGCTTGGTGGAATTGAATATAAAAGTAGGAAGATTATGCTGAAGTTGCATCGGGTATTGATAAGACCTCACCTAGAGTCCTCTGCGCCCCCCCCCCCCCCCCCCGCCGTTCAGTTGGAATCAATGTATCTCAGGTTAGTACTGGCTCTATATTTTCCCAGTACTCATAGGTGATGCTGACTTGAATATTGGAGCAAACATGGAATCTGCTGTGCCTACAATTAAGCAGTGTGTAAGTATGCTGTAAAAGACATCAGCAAATGCACAAGTTATTGTGGAATAGTTTGTGACAACTTGTGATACATTCTGTGGGGATTTACTTTATTGTTGTTTCCATGCAAGTTTTGCAGTTCCAGTCTCTATCTGAACATCTCTTTAAATTCACAGACTGGCGCTCATGGCTAGGGAATATCCAAATTACATGTCACGAAGCCGAGATTTGTTGGGACGGTTCACAATGGCTCGTCGGCACTTGAATGTTGCTGGATTCTTGGTTGTGGATGTAAGTCTCCAACTCTGAAGTGAGAGTGAACCATCTTTCTAAAAGTTCCTAAAATGCACAGGAGGAAAATCAAAAATATTTAGCCGATAATTCATGAGAGAGGTATCAAAAAAGCATTGGAGAATATTAACTGTTGCTTAAGTTTGGCAAGGATAATGTCCACAAATGCCTTGAAAACAAAGACTGGCCACAAACAGAATTACAGGAGCTATCTGTATTAAAATGGGATCAAAACAATCAAGGGTCCTCTTTGCACATATTTTAACACTCTACAGGTTCTTGGGCTTTAACATTGCTTCTAATGGTTTTGTACCTTAACTATGGCTTTTTTTATTATGAGGGAAGGCTGAATCAATATTGATAATTCAAGTATTAGAACAACTTAATATTATCTGGCAGGAATCAGGTGCTAAAAGATCTAATGAATCTCAAATGGAGAGTTCAAATAGTGAGTCCCAGACTCTTAATACTACACAGTAAACAATTTTGCTTTTTTAAAAATAATTTCTCACCCTCTACTATAACAGCGGCATTCTGTTTGTCTCCTGTCTTCTCTATGAATTCATATTTGTCAGTTTCTGTGGTAAAGGTTTCAGACCACATTTGTCCTTCTAGTCTCTTTTTTCTCTTTAAGTTCTTAATTTTTTCTGTAACATTTCTACTTATAATTGAATATTTAAATATTAAGCAATTTAACAATTAGTTTATTTTAGTCTTTTTCTCAGCACTTCATCCTCATTTCTGCACTTTATTTTATACTTGACACCTCTTCTGTGGCTTCTGATCCACTTTAAGTACTGCTTCTTCTTGGTTGTTAAGCACATTTACTGCCATATTGTTACCTTGTCTGTTGTCTCTCAGAATTACAGGCCACCGATGTTTCCAGGATTTTTTTTTTTTTGTTGTTCTTTTAGATTTGATCTTTTTCTTTGAGTTCCAATACGTAAATCACCTATTTGTTGTAAATGTAAATAATGTGATTCATTCTCTTAGATTCTTGCCTTTATTTGTAAGTTATTGAATGCAACTGGTTATCAGCATCTTTTTTTTAATGTTTCATCTGAGCTCCTTATTTAGTTCTGATCTGGATTTTGCTTTTATATAGATATTAATCACTGTATAAATTATTACAGTGCTTTAATTTGGCCTTCATTAATCGTGGGCTGAGAGGTAATGTTGCAGCTATATAGGACCCTGGTCAGACCCCACTTGGAGTTCTGTGCTCAGTTCTGGTTGCCTCACCACAGGAAGGATGTGGAAGCTATAGAAAGGGTGCAGAGGAGCTTTACGAGGATGTTGCCTGGATTGGGGAGCATGCCTTATGAGAATAGGTTGAGTGAACTTGGGCTTTTCTCCTTGGAGTGACGCGGGATGAGAGGTGACCTGATAGAGCTGTACAAGATGATGAGAGGCATTGATCGTGTGGATAGTCAGAGGCTTTTCCCCAGCACGAAATGGCTAGCACGAGAGGGCATAGTTTTAAGGTGCTTGGAAGTAGGTACAGAGGAGATGTCAGGGGTAGGTGTTTTTTTTTTAAACGCAGAGAGTGGTGAGTGTGTGGAATGGGCTGCCGGCAGCGGTGATGGAGGCAGGAACGATAGGGTCTTTTAAGAGACTCCTGGATGGCTACGTGAAGGTTAGAAAAATAGAGGGCTATGGGTAAAGCCTAGGTAGTTCTAAGGTAGGGACATGTTCGACACAACTTTGTGGGCTGAAGAGCCGGTATTGTGCTGTAGGTTTTCTATGTTTCTATTACACCAATTGTTTGCTTAAAAAACTATCAGGTATCTATTATTTAATATATTAACTGCACAAAGTCCTCAAGTTGAATACAAATAATCCATGGATAAACAATTTCTTCTGTGCATGATACTTGGGTGTTGAGAAAATAATGTGTGTTCGTTATGTTTTGGTTCTGTCTTTCTTCGCAGGTGCCATATTATGACTGGCTTGAACTAAAGTCAGAGTGGCAGAAGGTTGCATACTTGAAGGACAGAATAAGCAAAGCCATAGCTGAAGAAATGGCACAGTGAAGCACAAGGATCAGTGTCTCTCCACTGTGAATCTTGCTTGAAGCTAGGTTGTGAAGACAGAAGTTCCTTCTGGATTGCATGTGATAAAGACCAGTAGAGTCAATGATTTTCATTGTACATACTATATTTTAAATTAAAAGAGTCCATTGGTTCTGCAGTTTATATTTGAGAGGTGCAGAGATTTTATTTGCTAGGTTTACATTATCATATGCAGTCCTGTTTAGCTTTGGAGCACCCAGCTCCCTATAATTTCCAATTTCACCTTTTTAATCCCTTTGCGTGGAAGCAAAAATCCTTTGTTTTATCCAATTCTATACATAATGAGTAATGCTGACCAGTACTTAAGACTCAAAAGACCAAATCATTAGAAGTCAACTACACTTTAAAGACTGAAGTTTGAATTTTTTTTTTGTATTTTGGAGCAATAAAAAAATTCCTTTGTTTAGATTTATCAGACCAGTAATTCTATTGCTTTGTTTCCCTCATTCCTTTTACACCTTCAAATCTCCATTCAGTCAAGACATGTACTGAGCTTCTACCTAGTCTGGGTTCAAAGTACATATACATAATGATATACAACCCTGAGATTTATTTTCTTGTGGGCAATCACTATAAATTCAAGAAATACAGTAGGATCAATGAAAGACTACACCCAATAGGATGGACAACAACCAATGTGCAAAACAAACAACAAACTGCAAATACAGAAGGAAAAAAATAATAAGTAAGCAATAAATATCAAGAACATGAGATGAGGAATCTTAAAAGTGTTGAATAGGTTGTGGGAAAATTTCAATGATTGGGGCAAGTGAAGTTGAGTGAAGTTATTCCCTTTGGTTCAAGAGCCTGCTTGTTGAAGGGTAATAACTATTCCTGAACCTGGTCGTGAGAGTCCTGAGGCTCCTGTATCATCTCCCTGATAGCAGCAGCGAGAAGAAAGCGTGGCCTGAATGGTGGGGATCCTTGATGATGGATGCTGCTTTCCTGCAACAGCACTCCGTGTAGATGTGCTCAATGGTGGGAAGGGCTTTACTGGACCATATCCATCATCTTTTTGCCAGCTTTTCTGTACAAGGGCATTAGTGTTTCCATACTTGACAATGATGAAACCAGTTAATATACTCTCTACCCCAAATTTATAGAAGTTCAAAGTTTTAGATAGCATGGCTAATTGAAAGTAGAGACACTGATGTGCTTTATTCATATTTGCACTTACGTGCTGGACCCAGGTCAGATTCTCTGAAATGATAACACCGAACAATTTAAAGTTACTGAGCCTCTCCACCTCTGATTTTCCCCAATGGGCACTGGCTCAAGGACCTCTGGTTTCCTCCTCCTGAAATCAATAATCATTTTGGTCTTGTTGGCATTGAGTGAGATTGCTGTTGTGGCACCACTCAGCCAGAGTTTGTTTCCCTCCTATATGCTAATTAGTCACCACCTTTGTTTTGGCCAATGACAGTGGTATCATCAGCAAACATAAATGTCATTGGAGCTGTGCTTAGCCTCACAGTTCTAAGTATAAAGTGAGTAGAGCAGGGGGTTAAGCACACAGCCATGTGGTGCACTTGTGCTGAGGGAGATTGTGGAGGGGATGTTGCCAATCTGAACTGAATAGAGTCTGAAAGTGAGGAGATCGAGGATCCAGTTGCACATGGAGGTATTGATTACTTGAAGCTTATTGATTAGTTTTGAGGGGATGATAGTATGGAATGCTGATCTGTAGTCAATGAAGAGCATCCTGATGAATGCATCTTTGCTGTCCAGCTGATCCAGGATGGAGTGAAGAACCAACGAATGGCATCTGTTGTTGACCTGTTGTGACAGTAGCTGAATTAGAGTTGATGGGCTTCATCACCATCCTCTCAAAGCACTTCACAGTGGATGTAAGTGCAACGGGATAGGTTTCCATGTTAAGTAGTGGTATAATTGAAGTCTACTTGAAACAGGTTGGTACCTCAAATTGCCGAAGTGAGAAGTTAAAGACCTCAGTGAACACTCCAGCCAGTTGATCAGCACAGGTCTTTAGTACTCGGTCAGGTACACCATCTGGGCTGGATACTATCTGTGGATTCACCCTCCTGAAGGATGCTGTCATTAGCAGTATGCCTGATGATGTAGAGTGAAGGAAAATAAGTGGGTGCAGTTACTATTACAAGAGAGAAGGTGCTCAAAAAGCTGAAAGACCTAAAGGTACACAAGTCACCTGGACCAGATGAACTGCACCCTGGGGTTCTGAAAGAAGTAGCGTTAGAGATTGTGGTGGTATTAGAAAGGATCTTTCAAAAATAATTGGACTCTGGCATGGTGCCAGAGGACTGGAAAATTGCAAGTGTCACTCCACTCTTTAAGAAATGAAGAAGGCAGCAGAAAGGAAATTGTAGACCAGTTAGCCTGACCTCAGTGGTTGGAAAGATGTTGAAGAGTCAATTGTTAAGGATGACACAGGACAAGATAGTACAAAGTCAGCATGGTTTCCTTCAGGGAAAATCCTGCCGGATGAACCTGTTGGAATTCTTTGAGGAGATTACAAGTAGGTTAGATAAAGGGGATGCAGTGGATGTTGTATATTTGGACTTTCAGAAGGCCTTTGACAAGGTGCACACATGAGGCTGTTCACCAAGTTAAGAGCCCATGGTATTACAGGAAAGTTACTAACCTGGTTAGAGCATTGGCTGATTGGTAAGAGGCAGCAAGTGGGAATAAAAGGATCCTCTTCTGGCTGGCTGTTCCGCAGGAATTGGTGTTGGGACCACTTTTTATGCTGTCTCTAAAGATTTAGATGATGGAATAGATGGCTTTGTTTTCAAGTTTGCAGATGATATGAAGATTGGTGGAGGAGCAGGTAATGTTGCGGAAACAGGTAGGATGCAGAAGGACTTAGGAGAATGGGTAAGAAAGTGGCAGATTAAGTACAATGTTGGAAAATGCATGGTCATACACTTTGATAGTGGAAATACTGGTAGTAGGGCTTCTGGTTAGGAAAGACTGAATTATTTTTGGGGACACCCTCATCTATGACTGTTTGTATGAGGTCTGTAACAACTGTGGTGTATTCGTTCAGATCCTCTGAGTCCTTGAACATGGTCCAGTATGCTGACTCAAAGCAATCCCACAGCTGTTCCTCAGCTTCCCACAACCACTGCTTTGTTGTCTTTATCTCTTTAGCCTCTGCCTGTATGCAGGTAGGGTAGGACAGCTAAGTGATCAGATTTCCTGAAATGCAGTCAAGGCAAGGAACAGTTGGCATTCCTAATCATAATGTTACAGTGGTTGAGTGTGTTGGAACCCCTGGCATTGCAGGTGATAGATTGATGATAATTGAGCAAAGATTTCTTCAACCAATCCAGATTGAAGTCCCTGACAAAGATGTGAAAGACATCAGTTTAGGCTGTTCCTTGTTTGCTAATCTCAGCAGTCAATACATCGATCACTCTGTTTAACATCTGCCTTTGGTGGTATATAAACTGGTCAGGATCACAGAGGAGAACTTTCTTGGTCAGTAGAATGGTCATCAAATGTTCCAGATTGGGGGAACAAGAGTGCGACGAGACTGCTACTTCCAGAAAGCATTTATCATGAAACACAGGGCCCCACCTTTTGCCTTCTCTGAATTACGTGTCCGTTCCATCTGGTGTATCAAGAAGCTCTTGCGTTGTACCATGTATCTGGTGTGTCCAGAGTGAACCATGTCTCTGTGAAACATTGCAATTCCTCATTTCCCTCCAATACAACAATCTTGCCCTTAGGTCCTCAGTCTTGGTCTTCAGTGACTATACATTTTCTAACAAGATGCCGGGTAGAGAAATGTTTAGTCTGGCTTGGAGTTCTCTCTTTTGGTCATGGTGATGTTGTGGTGACCCACTTTCCAGCCCACTCGAACCGGCTCACAAAATGGCGCGCGCTGACAGAGAAGCTGGCCCCAAAAAGGGTGCCAGGCCTTCTTCACCAGCAAGGGGAAAAGCCCACACGCGGGAAGGGACTGTGAATATGTGCCTCTTACAGCATTCCTGCCCGGGGAGGACGGAAACGGGAAGGCTTAAAAGTGAGGCCGAAGTTTGAATAAATCTTTTATGCAACTGTAACTCACCATCTGCGTGTTGTTATTCCAGCGCTGTGTGTAGCACACCGCTACAATTGGTGACCCCGACAGCCCAAATGCTATTTAGACCGAAGATGAACCACAGTGCATCTGTTCATGCAGTTTCGTTAAAACTGCCAAGCTTCTGGACGCTGCGACCTCACCTATGGTTCCAACAAGCAGAAGCCCAATTCCACATTCGGCAGATAACCTCGGATTCCACACATTACTACTACGTGGTGAGCTCCCTCGACCAGGAGACAGCCGCCCAGGTGCAGGAGTTTATACAGTCACCCCTGGAGGACAGCAAATACACAGCATTCAAAGCCCTGCTCAAAAGGAGGACTCTCAGCTGCACATGGTGCCCCCTGGTGCCCAAAGCAACAGGGGGCTGGAGACCATGCGGCAACTACTGCAGACTGAACAAGGCTACAACACCGGACCGCTACCCTGTGCCGCACATTCAGGACTTTGCAGCAAACCTGCACGGCGCAAGGATCTTTTCCAAGGTAGACCTTGTTCCGGGATACCATCAAATCCCAATACATGCGGACGACATCCCCAAAACAGCACTCATCACTCTGTTCGACCTTTTCGAATTCCTCTGAATGCCGTTCGGCCTAAAGAATGCCGCACAGACGTTCCAGCGGCTCATGAACGTGACCTGGACTTTGCATTCATCTATTTGGATGACATCCTCATAGCCAGCAGTAGTCACCAGGAGCGTCTGTCCCACCTCTGTCAACTCTACGCCCGACTGAGTGAATACGGTCTAACAATCAACCCGGCCAAATGCCAGTTCGGGCTCGACGCCATCGACTTCCTGGGTCACAGGATTACTAAAGATGGGGCAACCCCGCGGTCTGCCACTTCCCCCGACCCAACACACTCAAAGGCCTGCAGGAATTCGTGGGTATGGTGAATTTCTACCACCGCTTCCTCCCCTCAGCAGCCCAAATCATGCGCCCCCTGTTCACCCTGATGTTGGATAAGGGCAAGGACATTACCTGGGACGAAGAGGCCGCAGCCACTTTCGTCAAAACCAAAGAAGCCTTGGCAAACGCCGTGATGCTAGTGCACCCCAGAACAGACGTCCCTACCACCCTCACAGTGGACGCATCCAACACAGCTGTCGGTGGAGTGCTGGAACAACTCATCGAGGGTCGCTGGCAACCTCTGGCATTCTTTAGTGAACACCTACGACCACCCAAACTCAAATACAGTGCTTTTGACCGGGAGCTGTTGGCCCTATACCTGGCAATCCGGCATTTCAGGTACTTCTTAGAAAGTAGGCCCTTCACTGCGTTCACGGACCACAAACCGCTTACCTTTGCGTTCACGAAAGCATCCAACCCCTGGTCGTCCCGCCAGCAGCGACATCTGTCCTACATCTCCGAATACACGACGGACATCCAGCATGTCTCGGGAAAGGACAACGTCGTGGCGGACGCACTATCCAGACCTACCATCCAGGCCCTGACCCAGGGTGTGGACTATGCAGCGCTGGCGGAGGCGCAGCAGGCAGATGATGAGATTTCTAGTTATGGAACTGCAGTCTCTGGTTTGCAGCTCCAAGACTTCCCCGTAGGCCCAGGTGAGAGGACCCTACTGTGTGACGTAGCTACCGGCCAACCTCGCCCCATCGTCCCGGCAGCGGCAAGTTTTCGACTCCATTCACAACTTAGCGCACCCCTCCATCAAGACAGCCGTCTGGATGGTCTCCAACAGTTTTGTTTGGCACGGACTCCGCAAGCAGGTCAGTGAATGGGCCAAAACGTGCATGCGGTGCCAAACAGCCAAGGTGCAGAGGCACACCAATGCCCTTCCGCAGCAGTTCCACCCCACCCACCGGCGTTTCAACCACATCCATGTGGATATCGTGGTGCCCCTGCCAGTGTCACGAGGAGCGCGGCACCACCTAACTATTGTAGACCGGTTCACAAGATGGCCAGAGGCAGTCCCGCTCACCAACACCACCTCCGAATCCTGCGCCCAAGCACTGAGTGCAATCTGGGTATCTCGCTTGGGTGTACCGGCCCAAATTACCTCCGACAGAGGTGCCCAGTTCACCTCCAGCCTGTGGTCAGCTATGGCCAGCCTTTTGGGAACACAGCTACACCACACAACTGCCTACCACCTACAATTGAACGGACTAGTAGAGCGTTTCCACCGTCACCTGAAATCGGCTCTCATGGCCCATCTGAAAGGGCCTAACTGGGCGGACGAACTTCCCTGGGTCCTGCTCGGCATCCACACGGCGCCCAAAGAGGATCTGCACGCCTCGTCGGCCGAGTTGGTGTACGGCGCACCCCTGGTCGTCCCAGGAGAGTTCATACCAGCCCCAAGGGGGCAAGAGGAAGAACCCACAGCAGTCTTGGACAGACTATGTGAGAGGCTTGGTAACCTAGCCCCCATACCCACTTCACAGCATTGGCAGAACCCGACCTGCGTACCCAAAGACCTGCAGCACTGTAAGTTTGTTTTTGTACGACGGGGCGGACATCGGGCACCGCTACAGCGGCCCTATGAGGGGCCGTTTAAGGTGATCAGGAACAACGGGTCCACGTTCATGCTGAGCATTGGGGGGAAAGAGGAGGTTTTCACAGTGGACCGACTCAAACTGGCCCATGTGGACTTGGTGCAGCCAGTCGGAGCTCAGGCACCACGGCGCAGAGGCAGACCTCCCAAACAGAGGCCGACTCAGACTGTGGACATTGGGGGGGTGTATTGCCAGTTCTGGGGGGAGTTACGTGGTGACCCACTTCCCAGCGCACTCGAACCGGCTCACAAAATGGCGCGCTCCAGCAGAGAAGCCGGCCCCAAAAAGGGCGCCAGGGCTTCTTCACCAGCAAGGGGAAAAGCCCGCACGCGGGAAGGGACTGTGAATATGCATTCCCGCCCGGGGAGGGCAGAAACGGGAAGGCTTAAAAGCGAGGTCGCGAAGTTTGAATAAATCTTTTATGCAACTGTAACTCACCGTCTGCGTGTCATTATTCCAGCGCTGTGTGTAGCACACTGCTACAATGTCCTTTCAACCACTTAAAGGTGCATTTAAACATTTGAACATCAGGTGAAGGCAGGATCGGGTTGATTATCTTATCTGAAGTAAGAACACTGGTTGAATTAAGTGTTAACAACCAAATACTTGCAGGCTAGTATCCAAAGAGAAGCAGCTTGTTTAGTGAAATGTATGTCATGTTAATTCTTTATTTCTTATTGACTTGATTTCCTGCAGCACAGAAGCAGGACCACTCCCCTACCCCAATTCCTTTATTTTTTTTCAGATAAGTGAATGACAGATACACAAAATTTGACAGAGATACAAGAAGCGACTTGAATAGATGATCAGAACCTTTGTTGGAGAGGAACGTTTTAAGGATTGCTTGAAATGATGAAAGTTGGTGGAAAGATTTAGGCAGAGAATTCCTGAGCTCTGTTAACTGAAAGCATCGGTCACAGTTTTGGTGCAATTGTATTTTGAATAATCAGAAGCCAGACATGGAAGTGGACGGACATCTCAGAGAGTAGCAAGGTGGGAAGAAATGACAGAATTAAGATGGGGAACTGAAGACAAGGACAAGAATTATAAAATCATTAAGTTGGTTAAGCCAGTTCCTTCTGAGGATTTTGAGCACAGGACTGATGAGTAGTTAGGGAAAGTCTTGAGTGCCCTAATGCTTATGGAGTTCAGAATAACCACCTGGAATTCCCCCATCTGCATTGTAGAAATGTATGTTAAGAGTTTACAACAGAGGAATTGAGGTGTGTACTGAGTTGGGACATATTAGAATAATAGAATCCCTTAGCAGAAAAACAGGCCGTTTAGCCCAACTCGTCCATATTCACCACAGGTGGGCACCCGCCTGTACTCATCCCACCACCCAGCATATGGTCCATACTGTGCTCATTTAGACATTCCTGAAATCCCGTCAGCAACCTTGCTTCAACGACTATCAGTACATTTCAGGTACTTACCACACTCAGGTGAAGGTGGTGTTATGAGGTGACATCATGGTTCTGTATTAAGATGTGGTCTGATGTTTATTTCCTGGTCAAATATAATGTCAAAGTTACAAATAGTATGATTAAAACACTAAGAGGAACAGAATTAGTAACTAGCAAACTGAATGTGATAATGACTAAAGAAAATTAAAAATATCAATCAGGTTCATTATCATACATCATGAGATTTGTTGTTTTGTGGCAGTACAGTGCAAGACATAAAATATACTACAAGTTACAAAAATAAATAGTGAAAAAGAGGAATAACGTGGACCATTTCAGACATTTCACGGAGGGAAAGAAGCTGTCCTAAAATGCTGAGTGTGGGTCCTCAGACCCACCTCCTCCCCGATGGAATTAATATGAAGAAGCATTTTCCAGATGGTGTGAGTCCCAAAGAAGAACACTACCTTATTGAGATACACCTTTTGAAGATGTTGTCATTAGTGGGGAGGCTTATACCTGTGATGGAACTGGCTAAGTCTAGAACCCGCTGCAGCTTTTTCAACCCTGGTCATAGGAGTCTCCATACCAGACAGTGTTGCGTCTGTCAGAATGCTCTATGCTATAGGTCTGTAGAAGTTTGCAAGAGTCTTACCAAATAGCCCAAAATTTCTAAAGTATAGTCACTGGCATGCCACCTTCATGATTGTATCAATGTGTTAGGCCCAAGATAGATGCTCTGAGTAACTTGAAGCCACTCCCTGTTTCCACTGCTGACTCCTCAATAAGGACTGGTGTGTGTTCTCCCAACTTCCCCTTCATGAAGCCCATAATTAATTCCTTAGTCTTGCGAGGTTGTTGTTGTAACACCACTCAACCAGCTTATCTATTTCTGTACGCATCCATGTGGCCGTCTTAGATTCTGCCAACAACAGCGGTGTTGTCAACTGATTTATAGATGGCTTTTGAGTTCAAGATTCAGGATTGATTAATGATATTTCCAGTACACAAGTATAAAGGAGAACAAAATGATCGTTACTCTGGATCAGATGCAGCTCAACAATACAATAAATATAAATAGATAAGTTAGCTTATATAGATAGATCGTATATGCAGCAGGCACTACTATGACTGGTGGGGTATGGGATGAGTTAGTGGGTGGACGTGTTGATCAAAAGTTTCAAAGGTACATCTACTGTCAGAGAAATGTATACAACATACATCCTGAAATTCTTTTCTTTCACAACCATCCACAAAAACAGAGAGGTGCCCCAAAGAATGAATGACAGTTAAATGTTAGAACTCCAAAGCTACCCCCCCCATGCGTAAGCAGTAGTAAAACAATGATCCCCTCTCCCCCACCAGCAAAAGAAAGCATCAGCACCCCCCCACCCAGCACTCAAGTGTGCAGCAAGGCATCAATAAAGACAGACTTACAGTACTCCAAAGACTACTCGTTCACCCAGTAATTCAACATACCACAGGCTCTCTCTCTCCCTAATAAGGGGAAAAGAGGTATCTCCGTTTCACAGCCTCATTGCTTGGTGGTCCTGGTGTGCATGCTACATAGTCTCCTCCCTGATGGGTGTAGGACAAACAGTCCTTGAGCAGGGTGGGTGGGATCCTTCATGATATTGCTGGCCTTTTTCTGTATATGTCCTTTATGGTGGGTAGGCTTGTGACCATGACATGTTGGGCAGTTGCATTTGCCTATTGTAGAGCCTTACTGTCTGCCGCAATACTATGATGCAGCGTGTTAGGATGCTGTGTACTACACATCTGTAGAAGGTCATGAGTGTTGATGTGCATAGTCCAGCAAGCTTCAGCATTCTCAAAAGGTAAAGGCATTGATGAGCTTTCTTGATTATGGAGGATGTGTTCTGCGACCATGAGAGATTGTGTGAGATGTGCACTCCCAGGAGTTTAAAACTTCTCGCAGTTTCCACCGCTGTGCTACCAATGTAAAGAGGGCGTGAGTGGTGAGAGTTCTTCTGAAGACGATAACCATCTCCTATGTCTTGTTGACATTGAGGAAGTTATTTGCTTGCACCAGGTCTTGAATTCTTCCACCTCCTCAATGTAGGCCTTCTCGTTGTTATTGGTGATGAGGCCCACCGCTGTTGGGTCATTGGCGAACTGTCATAGTGAACAGATTGTACAGCAGGTTTAGAATAAACTAGTGAATTATATAGTCAAGGCTTTAAACCGATAACATGGGGGAGAGGGTGGAAGTATTCAGGAAAGTTAGTTTTAAAACCCACAAGTGGAATGTCAAATAGCTACAACAGCTTTGTGTGGCACGTCTGGAAGAGACAGAAAGTATGACAAAGGTAATTGGACAATACTATCTACTGTGGCACCTAGGGAAAATAAAATCAAGTCATACTTAAAAGGCACTGCTTCTGAATGTGCATAACAGATAGAAACTAATGTTTCAGTAAATGTCTATTGCAAGTCACAATTTCAAAATAACCATGCTTGTGAATAAAGAATTTCATGAAACTCGATTGTTCGAGACGATGGACGGAATGGAAATGGATGATGGACAGTCCTGAAAATGGACAAAGGCAGTTAAATTAATAGAACTCTGTTTAGAAAATAATTGGGTGATGCTACAAAAAAAACAAGGGAATTGTTTATAAGTCCTGAAACCATTGTGGGCATCTGATAAATTACAGAATTAGAGGTAAACATAATAAATAAAAATATAATTAATAATAAGAATAATAAACTGAGGGTTTATAATGCATTGGTCAGACTGCGATTAGAATGTTGTGAGCAGATTTGAGCCTATTATCTAAGAAAGGATGTGCTGGTATTGTAGACACTCCAGAGGAGATTCACGAGAATGATCCTGCGAATGAAAGGGTTAATATATGAGGAGCACTTAATGGCTTTGAGCCTGTACTTGCTGGAGTTCAGAAGACTGAGGGGGGATTCTCATTGAATAGTGGATGTGGAGAGGATGGGGGAGTCAAGGACCAGAGGGCACAGCCTCAGAATAGAACAATGTCCCTTTAGAACAGAGATAAGGAGGATTTCTTTAGCCAGGCGGTGGTGAATCTATGGAATTCATTGCCACGAACCACTGCAGAGGCCAAGTCATTGGGTGTACTTAAAGTGGATTTTGAGAGGTTTTTGATTAGTAAGGGTGTCAAAGGTTATGGTGAGAAGGCAGGAGAATGAGTTTGAGAGGGATAATAAATCAGCCATGCTGGAGCAGACTCGATGGACTGAATGACCTAATTCTGCTCCTATGCCTTATGGTTTTTTAAAATAATAAAACACTTTAATCTGGTAAAGAAATTAACAATAGCGTGGAGTATAAAATGCAATTTTCAAAATCAGTATATCATGGAACAACACTGGGAAGAGGCTATATAAGAATGTAAATAACACAATAAGGAAAGCTCAATTAGTAACTTTCTAACTTCCTAATTAACCTTTTAGGATGAGTGGTCACATCATGATAGAATTTTCCATGAACATTGAAAATTATTTAGTTTAAATCTAATCTAAGATTCAAAAGCATTGGGGGCTGTGTTAGACTGGGAAACTACATTAAGACAGGGTAGTGGACAAACAATAGCTAACATTTAAAGAGTTAAAACACTGCTACATAGTTTAAAAGATTTTTACCCCTTTTAAATGCTCAAAAACCAAACAAGGTAAGTGGTCCTATCATGGCTAACGAGTTAAAGGCATTATCAGATAAATGAAAAAGGCTTTATAATATTGTAAGGCCAATAAGTCCATGAACGGGGCAAGAAGGAACAGTTGAGGAGGATGGCCGTTTGCTTTGTGAGGTGGTGGACTCCTCCCATTGCTTACACAGGTCTGAAGGAGTGTTGCTCCAACACTCAGTAGGTTCCCATGACAGAGCCCCCAAGCATGCCTTCCTTTCACTAATAGTACAGTGCAGCTGCCACACCTACCATCCAACACATGCACCATTGTCACTCATACTTCAGAATCGCTGCAGATGCTGGAAGTATGAAACACAAATACAAACTACTCAAAAATTCAGCAAGGCAGGAAGCACCTGCAGTTTCTTGTTCAGCACCACCCAAGTCTGCAGCCTCTAAACCAAGAATGATAAAGCTAGTAAGCACACCACGTTCAGGTTCCCCTCCTGGACTGCCTGGAAATATATTGCCACTCCCTCATTGGCAGTGAGTGTAAGCCCTGGCTTTCCCTATCACACAGCTTCATGGCAAAGCCTTCATTAGGGCAGCAGCAAGAATGACAGGCCAGTTTCCTCTCAGGGGCAGGGGTGCGGTGGGGGTAACCAGGTACAGACAATAAATGGTTACCTTGGTAATGATGCCCCGTGCCCAATACATGTAAAAACTACAAGTGGAAAACTGTATCCTGAAGTGGCACTTTAGAGAAAGAAAGGAATATTATGTCTCAAATAACTAATTTTCAAAATGAACTCTAGGGATTCAGGGGCATGACTCAGCACAAAAACACATTGACTGGAGTCAAAAGTAAAGTCCTGCTCTAGAATGAGTGGAAGACCATGATTGTGTCTTTCTTCATTCTGAATCCCATATACAGGGGATTTATCATGTTCATTCATTTCTCCTTTGCTACTATTAACTTATTTAAATTCCTCATTCTGTTTACCCCATGTTTTCAGTAGTTTTCATTTGTCTTCTACAATGAGGACAGATTAACATTATTTCTTTAAGTTTCTGAAATTCCTTATTGTTGATATAATACTGGCTTTCAATTGACCCACCTTTATCTTTTGCAAGCTGCTTCTCCTAACATACATGCAGAACCAATTACAATACTAACAATACTGTTTATTTTTCCTCAGTTTCTACTTTCTCAATATTCAATAGTTGTATTCAGATCTGTTTTGAAGATGATGCAGGCACCTTAAAGGAGTTAAGAGATGCACAAAACATTTTGGACTACCTAAGCCACACGCAGTGTTTGTTAATATATAGTTGCTATGAACCTTCTTGTTAACCTTCAAGTTAATATGACCCTCAGGGTAATGATGTTATTAATAGCATTTGCCATTGAAGACTATTGATATTTTCTATCAGGAAATGAACAGAGATGTTCCATGTTAAAAGTTCCACTCCTACTTTTTTTTTGAAATGGGGTGGAAAAGTTTGAGATCTTAGAGTTCTTCATTTCAAAGTGCATTGGGATTTTGTAGCAGTGCTTGTAGTTGTAATATCCAAAATAAAACAAACAACTTCTGCATGCTAAGTATCTAGAAATCAAATAAAATAAATATTTTTGTTGATATTCATTGAGGGATGCAGTTTACCCCAGCACATCACTAAGAACTTTCCTGTACAGTAGAAATGGATCCTCAGACAGCTGTCTCATCAAAGATCATTGTTGGGATAGCTAAAGACGTTAACTGATCAGTCTCCACCCCAAAAGTAAAATGAACTATACTCACGTCCTGTCAGAAAAACTTCTTTGCAGAACACATTATAACTAAGATTCAAATCCCAGCTTCAGTGTAATGTGACAAAAAGGCTACCTTTACCATGACTTGTAGAATTTAATAAGTTATCTTGGAATCCCAACAAATCTAGCCTGAAGAAGAAAAACATCAACTTTAACATTGCTAGAGTTACAGGGCAGCTGTACTTCAATTGGACTCTAGTTGCACTTGGTGAAAGCCCCTCTAGTGAAGGGGATTATTGTGTCCATTTACTCAACTGTGGTCCCCACCGGACATTCATCTCTCACCTGTGGCTCCAGGTAGCTGAGTAGCTGTTTGGGGTGGCAGCGTCCACACCCTGGTACTCTGCTTCGACAAGGGTGGTGGGGGGGGGGGGGGGTGTCTAAATCAGGTGAGGGTAGCCGGCAGCCTCATACCCCAGTGAGATAGGGACATGTCTATCCTAACACGCGAAGTCAGCTCCAGCAGATAGGGCAAGTAAGATCTTCAGTGAGATCCAGTGGCCTGGAAGGCGGTACTGCAGTGCTCCAGAGAGAATGAAGGGCATGACAAGGCACACAAGACGTCATGGTCATCCACTGTAACCAAGGAAGGCCCCAGTTGTGACGCTTGTTCATACCACTGGACTCGTATTTCTGAAGTTGAGAGAGTGGAACTTTCCCAGCGCAAGTGCTTTTCCACTTTAAAAACTCTGCCTGCCATCATTGGACGCGACGGACTACCCTCAGTTAATAGACAATGTAAAGGGGTTGTTCCTATATAAACTATATTGTACTGACATAGGCATAAGAATCCATCTGTGTAGTATTTTTACTATTACTAATCTGTAGAATATGGGGTTAGATCACACCTCAAAGCTGAATTCTGTCTTAAGAACCAGCTGTCAGTAATGTGAGTATCAATATGTTGTTTTGTCATGAAAAAGATAACTATTCTGCAATGAACATTAGAGAATCAAACCAGCCAACCCTACATGCTATGATGATAGGCTGAAGGGTCTGAATACACTGCATGATTCTTTATGGCTATGATATGATTGTGAAGGGCAACAGGCTGAAGAAAACACTTTCTCCATGTCACACACCAGCCTGATTGCATTCCCTAATCATCAATAGATCAAAATCCAGCAACTCTTAACCCAGCAGTTTAATTAAACCATCCTCATCCAGTGGATGGCTGCAATTCAAAAGGCCTTCTCACATTCTCTAGAAAGAATGGACAGTAAAAATAGCCTTCCGACAATGCCCACATCGCGAGTGAATTCTAAATTAGACGTACTGCTTTCAGCTAGGAATGAACACTTCCAGGAACGACCCTGGGTTATGGGAAGTGTGTGGCAGCAGCTCTGTCTGCTGTGCCAGCTTGGTTACAATCCAGAGAGAAGGGCAGAAAATGAGGGAAAAGAAATATGGAGGGAAGTGTTGGGGTGTGAGAGGCTGGTAAACAAAAGCCATTTTGCTCTGAAGAATTTGTAATCACATAGCACCTTTCAGGATGTAGTACCTTATAGCTAATTACCATAATTTTCTAAACATGTCTTTCTTGAAATATTTGTGCATAATAATGTACAAGAAGCTGCAGTAAGTGACCATTAAATCTGTTTCAATGATCCAATTGAGGGATAAGTATTGGCATGTATATGAGAAAGAATTCCCCTGTATGAATTAATAATCACATTTTGTTTGATACCGTTTGTTTTTATATATGTTTGGGATATTTGGCTATACGATGAATGTTCCAAATCTGCAGGATGTTTTTGACAATGTCGACAATTATGAATCCTTGCTCTCAGGTGAACAGGTATAACTCGTACAACAGGAGCAGGCCCAATTTAACATCTTGTCCCTCATGAATTGTCCTCCATGATTGCTCTCACATTTGTGAAATTTACCCTTTATAGTCTTAAGGTGTTAAGTATTAACAGTTTAATAGATTTTTTTTCTGTGTGTCTGGTGGAGGATGCCTTCTTAAAACATTAAACCATCTCACCTCTTTCCCACTATTGACAGGCCCACTACCTACTTACAGTATTTAAAGAAATACATTCTTCTGATTTCTAACATTCAGCTTTCCTTTGAACTAAATCATCCCTTTTAGTTATTATCTGAGCAGAAATTAATTATGGGTTTTCACTTTGAGAAGGGAAAGCTCCCTCCTGTAGATTACCGTGTCTCTCTCCACAGGCCCCAGATCTTCAGCACCTTTCCCCACCCCCATCCCCGTTTCACCAAATGCCAACCTCCCCAGCTGTCTCACTGATGGTCTTTGTGCCTTGGTGATTATTGCGAGTGACACCCCTGCTGGTTCTTAAAAAGACACTGCTTGAATCTAAATGAATCCTTAATGAGGGGCGAAGAATGAAAGGCTCAACAAAGACTGACACTGGAGAAATTACAGCAAAATATGCTTTATCTTTTAACTTTTGAAAAGATCAGACTGATGCAATAGGATGCAAGTCCTGAGAAGTAGCTTTATTTTCTGCAGTATTGATTACAAGCAAGCTGTCTCTTTTTCCTCTCTCTCTCTCTCTCTCTCTCTCTCTCTCTACAATTCTGCAGTGCCTGGTACACACCCTGATTTTCTTCTGAATCCTGCTGACATCATCTAGCATGACACAGCTAAGTACAGTAGAGTGCACTGTCAGAAGGGATGCTGGTGCAGAGCACTCTCAGCCCCAAGCACACACACATAAATACACACGCAGGATCCAGCACACATTTGCTCTCTTTCGGTCTCTCTCTCTCTCCCCCACCTTCCTTGCTTCCCCCTCCCCCAGCTCAACAGCATTGGTAAAGAGGTGGAGAGCTATCAAACGACACAAGCTGGCTGCTCTACCTAAACAAATCCACGGCATTAATCCTGAGATCCAGCTCAACAATGCCTGGGGATGCAACGAAAGATGCAGCAAATGTACATCAGGAGTTCCAACCCAAGCAAAGAAGCCCAGGTGAGTCAGTGGGGTGAATCGGTGGAGGGGGTGAGGATTTGATCCGGTTTAATATATATAAGAAAGTCTAAGAGGATTGCTGTTTAACAATCTTAACGTTGCACCCCTGCCTTCTGATGTAGAAATGCAGATTTTTTTTTGAACAGGGCACCGTGTGATAGACATTTTATTAAAGGGGAGGGTAAAAACACAAATCTGTCTTCATTGAAGTCTGCTTTTAATGGTTTTGAAATCACTATTAGAATACAAATAACAACTAAAACTGAAATGCAGAGCCTTTCTACAATTAGGTTTAATCATTTATCATTAATATTAAAAATAAATCTCTGCCAGCTTCCACAGTTATACATAGAACAGCTTCAATCTGTGGGTTCTGGTATAAGGTTGCTAGGTGGTGGTGTCAGATTATGTAACACTTATAAGCTTCGTAAATACACACTCAAGGCTGCCTATTTTAGAATACAGTGCACATACTGAAGCCCAGTGGAAGTGAAGGCCAAATACTGTTTACGGAGCTTAGGTAAAATGAAATTCTAGTTTGACGCAGCTGGCAGAAATCTGAGCAAAATGAATGGTAAAACAAAGCGAGGATGATCACAAATGTCTTTGAATATACAAGGCCGTAATCAGACCAAACAACTGAGCCCACAGCCAACAGACTAAGGTTTAAAGATGCCTTTCCATGCCGTTTCATCCTGGCTTGAAGGTAATGTTCTCATCTCAGGGCTCACCAAGCCGGGATGAATCATGCGAATTGAGCACTCTGTCTAGGCCGACATTTCCGTGTAATGCAGAGCGAGTGCTACACTTTTGGACGTGCAAGCTTTGGATAAGGACAGAGCAGGGATCGATCTGATCTCTGAGGAAGATGTAAAATATCCTGCAGCAATCAGAGGGACAAAACGGGAACAGATGCCCAGTCCTGTTCTGTCTCTCACAGAACCACTGAAGGAGATTTGCTCTTTGATGTTTTATGAAGTTTATTGGCTGCCATATTTCCCATGCTACAATACAGGCTGCAGTTTTAAAATTCCTTTATTGGCTCTAAACAATTTCAGATCAGTAAAAAAGCAATAGTTTATCGGTATTTTTGCTACAGAGTTTATCTGATAGGTAACCATCGGCATGGATGCGCAAGAGCTTGGCCTGTAGTGTTCAGAAGCCTGAGGGAGTACTGCCTTTTCAGAAGTACCAGCCTTCAAAAAAAAGCCACGTCAACACCAAGCCATTCAATTCAGATGAATGTAAAAGTGTTTGTAGAACTATTCAAACACTTATTACTTCAACAATGTCACTGTAAATATGGAAAGGATAATTGATCCTTCATTAGAAAACAATAGAATGCTCCTGTAGCCCTCCTCGAGCAGAAAAATATCTCATGGAGATGAACAAAACCAGGGAGCAGCCATTTTTGGCTGCTACTGGCGTAAAGTATCTACCATGTTTCCTTCTACTGTGATGTTATTGGGTTCACCATCTGCAAAGTCCTAAATTCAAAAGAAGATTTTAAGCTCTATCTGATACAGGTATCTATGGGTACCCTCACAACAGGGAGATTATACTGTACCCACCTACTATTTAAGGACTTGCTTATTTCCCTGTTCCGCCTCTTGGGCAAGGTCTATCTGTCAATACACACTGCTACCCGGTGCTAGGCTACCCTTCCTACCAAGGAGTGGTTACTTCCAGTTAATGAAGTAGTTTAAACAGTTTATTTTATTTCTAATGGTACACATTTAAATTTAAATTTAGTTCTTAACAAACATTTAATACTCACAGGGGATTTCTGATTTATAAAACATTTCTGAATTACAGAAGAGCTATAAACTACGTACAAATTATTTCCAAGGTACAAATTTTACAAACTAAAAGAACATACCAATGAGTACAGATGGAGTCATCCAGTGCAGGCTGAGGAATGAATTTTAGTTCTTCTTTCTGTCACTCCACCTTTGTCATTTCCCTTGTCGTTCCTAACCATCCCCAATGCTTTCTAATATTTATATTGTTTTGCTACTAGTTGACATTATTTGCATGTGATGTTTCTAAGATTTGTTTGCTGGGATAAAGTAATTCACATGGATGGTCTAAAAGATTCTGGGGACAGAGATTCAAGACACCCAAATTCAATGCCATGGTGGCTGGCTCTCTGAATATACAAATATCCCAACTATTAATAGATAAGCTATGTCTGTGTCCATGCTTGATGTGCTAAGAGACATAATCCTATTGTCTTGCATTTTGCTAATACAGACAAGAAGCCTGGTGGTCACCTCACTTTGCAAATCGTATCTCTTGAGCAGCCATTCAGCTGCTGTGGGCCTGCAGCCTGTGCTGTGTGAACAGCATTGTTTGCAAAGCTGTGCTTTTAACTTCAAAACTAACTGATGCTTGCAATTTACATTAAGAACTGAAGACTGGTTCTTGTTTACAAGAGGCTGAGCAAGGGATATTAGTTAGAAGTTTAATTTTGTCACAAACAAATATGCCCCAATGGAAATGTCATATTGCTGTACTAAAAAGCTAAGGTTAGCACAAGGCTCTCAGGCCCTGGAAAGCGAATACCTATTGTACTGCAGTCACTGCACAAGCAGATGGCAGAAAGAGCCCAGAAATAACGAAATGTATCTTCTTCATAGGAAGTCCCTGAGGGCATTGGAAAAACTTGGTTTTGTTATAGTTCTGTGGGTTGTGAAGAGGCTAAAGAACCTTGTGTAGGCCTTGGCCACACGTGGTGAAGTTACCACTTGGTTGGTTAGCTTGGGACGTTATGTGCATCTTTTACTGCTTGCACGAAGCCTCCACATTCTCCTGTGGAAGGGACTTAAGACAGCCAGTGCCTTTCCAACTGGTTATGAGCCAGGGACTTCCACCAATTCATGACAGTCTTCCATTTCTACAAGGAGGCTTTGAAAGTGTCCTTGAAGTTTTTTTCTCTGACCTCTAGGAAATGGCTTGTCATGCTCAGAGCCAAGAGGAGAGTGCTTAGTTTTGGAAATCCGTCTGCATGCCAAACACCAATAATGGCCCGCCACCGAAGCTGGCTGAGTGTCATCAGAATCTCGATGCTGAGGGTATTAAGCTCAGAGGACGCTGCCCATGGTTGGCCTTTACTGTCAGTGGAGTTGGAGGAGCTAGTGGAAATTGCAGTGATTGCTTTTCTTCAGTCATCCCTGTAGGAGACAGAAGTGCAGTGGTATTCAGGCAGCCGGAGGCTGTGCTGGAGATCTGCATTACATCACAAACGTCTGTCTTCATTGAAGAGCAGCTCCTGTGATATGGGAAGTTTTCCAGGGTGTTTCCATGGATCTTGTTAGTTAAGAAGTGGGTTCTCCTGTAGTTGGAGACTAGTAGAGGACAATGTCTTCCAGACACTTGGTGTAATCCTCAGTGCTAGAGTTCAGTGTGACTTGCAAGAGCTGTTGTCCACATTCAGTGAATCACTGATTGAAATTGGATCTGCAGTGTTTATGAATATTCTTGGCACAAAATGGCTGCTAGTCCTTATAAACTGCACTGGGCATGTGTTCACAACATTAAGAATACTTCTTTAAGAAACTTACCATTGAGCAGCTAAGCTGGTGGGTTGCAGCTCAGAATATAAAACATTGCTAGACCTTGGAAAGTTTGTAGGAAAGATTCATTTGGAACAGAGAACAGTTAGAGGGCGTATAGTTCAGAATTTAGAAGTCTGTTGATAGTAGAGTGGAAATACTGAGTGGAATAAGAAATTTTATGGTTGTAAAATGCTGGAGTAGTATGTTGGATTTTAAGTGAAATGATTAAGTTTCAATTGCAAGGACGTAGTGAGAAGGATGTGAACATACGATTTACATGGAGGAGCACACACAACATTGAAGAATGAAGTCTGCTCACTGACTGCGGTTTCTCCAAGTGCTGCACGTCCACTGCAACGCAGAGCAGGAAATTTACTAACTTCTTGGGCACGGAAGTTCATGCACTGTTACTGCCATTCTCAGCATTGCTGAAACTACAGCAATTCACTTAGTGAACAAGTCACTCTGTTCCTATCTGAAGGAACTCGGGGAATAGGGTGTGTCTGGAATAGGCATACAGAAGAGTGTGGCAGTCTAGAGTGAGTTGTACAGGAGAAGGGCCTGAACGAGTTATGAATAGTGAAATAAAATTAAAAAGGTGTGATTGAGGTACAGGCCTGAAGAGATCATCTTTGGAGTTCTGGATGTAGAACTGTTTTCCCTATTTAAGGAAGAATGTTAATGTATTGTCAATAATTTTTAAGTTACTGGAATAATCTCTGGAATGGACCCATAGTCTTATGTTGAAAGACTAAACAAAGTAGTATTATATTCACTGAAGTCGATTGTCAATGGCAAGATAAATGTACATAAAAATCTTGCAATTTGAGTATGCAATAGAAAGTAAAACCAGGACAAGCTTTAAATTTTAAAGAAGTCAAACCATTAAATCACAGTTCAGGATTTAAAATGGTAATAGTAATTGGTCCAATGGAGGACAGGAACTCCTATCTTGGCTAAGTTGCTTATGTGAAAGTCTGGGCAGGTTAGACTTGCTGGACTTCAGAAGAGTGAATGGTGACCTGACTGAATCATATAAGATCCTGAGAGGTCCTGACAAAGTGTTTGTGGAGAGGATCTTTCCTCTTGTGGCTAAATCTAGAACAAAGGTTTACCATTAAAAATAAGTGGTCACCTGTTTTGGACAGAAATGATAAACACAAGGGATTCTGCAGATGCTAGAAACAGTGTTCTTACTGATTGCATCACAGGCTACATTCGTTTCTGTGAAATCTAATACCATCAAGGGCTGTTTGCTATTTCTCTCACAACAAACCATGGATCACCAGTGATCTAAAGGCTCCTTTTAATCACAAAAAGAGAGCCTATAGATCAGGGGACGGGGAGAAATTGAAATGTGCAGAGGGAGGTAAAGGAAGGTGGCTAAAGAGGTGGCTGTAGAGCCTCGTAATGCAGCCGTGAATGAGTTAAACCAATTCTTCAATCGGTTTGATAACTGCCCTCCTGACCACATTCCCCTCACCAGTCCAGATGCCGAGGCACCCAATGCTCCCTCAGCACCAACGCCTCCCCTTGTCCCTCCTCCCCCTGCCAGTTCAACACGTGGATGAAAAACTCAGGCTATCATTGTCTACACCCCTTCCTTGCCCTGCATCCACCATCCACACCTCCACATACCAACTGCTATTATCCCGATCTTCACCCCCCACCCTGGCCCCCAATTTCAGCCAACTCCTTGAGTTGTCATGGACTTATCTTCACTACTGAGCAGGCGAGAAGGGCTCTGGGGAAGCTCACACATGGCAAAGCATTGGGACCAGATGGTGTGGACCCCAATCTCCTCAGGGAGTGGGTTGAGAGCTGAGTGGAGTTCTCCAGCACATCTTCAATCCGAGTCTCAGACTGGAGAGGGTCCCAGTACCCGAGAAGGGTTAACTGAAAGTCTTTAATGACCACCGTCCAGTGGCCCTGACCATACCCTGTAAAGGGATGGGAACAAGTGCAGAGAGACAGAGGGGTGTAAAATTAGGGTAGAAGCAAAAAGTAGTAAGGTGAAAAGTAAAAGTGGCAGGCAGGCAAATCCAGGGCAAAAAGCAAAAAGAGCCACTTTTCAACATAATTGTATAAGGGATAAGAGTATTGTAAAAACAAGCCTGAAGGCTTTGTGTGTCAGTGCGAGGAGCATTCGTAACAAGGTGGATGAATTGAATGTGCAGATAGTTATTAATGAATATGATATAGTTAGGATCACAGAGACATGGCTCCAGGGTGACCAAGGATGGGAGCTCAACATCCAGGGATATTCAATATTCAGGAGGGATAGACAGGAAAGAAAAGGAAGTGGGGTAGCATTGCTGGTTAGAGAGGAGATTAACACAATAGAAAGGAAGGACATTAGCCTGGAGGATGTGGAATCGATATGGGTAGAGCTGCATAACACTAAGGGGCAGAAAACGCTGGTGGGAGTTGTGTACAGGCCACCTAACAGTAGTAGTGAGGTTGGAGATGGCATTAAACAGGAAATTAGAAATGCGTGCAATAAAGGAACAGTAGTTATAATGGGTGACTTCAATCTACATATAGATTGGGTGAACCAAATTGGTAAGGGTGCTGAGGAAGAGGATTTCTTGGAATGTATGCGGGATGGTTTCCTGAACCAACATGTCGAGGAACCAACTAGAGAGCAGGCCATTCTAGATTGGGTATTGAGCAATGAGGAAGGGTTAGTTAGCAATCTTGTGCGAGGCCCCTTGGGTAAGAGTGACCATAATATGGTGGAATTCTTCATTAAGATGGAGAGTGACATAGTTAATTCAGAAACAAAGGTTCTGTACTTAAAGAAGGGTAACTTTGAAGGTATGAGACGTGAATTAGCTAAGATAGACTGGCAAATGATACTTCAAGGGTTGACGGTGGATATGCAATGGCAAGCATTTAAAGATCGCATGGTTGAACTACAACAATTGTTCATCCCAGTTTGGCAAAAGAATAAACCAGGGAAGGTAGTGCACCCCTGGCTGACAAGGGAAATTAGGGATAGTATCAAGTCCAAAGAAGAAACATAAATTAGCAAAAAAAAAAGCGGCACACCTGAGGACTGGGAGAAATTCAGAGACCAGCAGAGGAGGACAAAGGGCTTAATTAGGAAAGGGAAAAAAGATTATGAGAGAACGCTGGCTGTAAAAGCTTTTATAGATATGTGAAAAGAAAAAGATTGGTCAAGACAAATGTAGGTCCTTTACAGTCAGAAACAGGTGAATTGATCATAGGGAACAAAGACATGGCAGACCATTGAATAACTACTTTGGTTCTGTCTTCACTAAGGAGGACATAAATAATCTTCCAGAAATAGTAAGGGACCGAGGATCTAGTGAGATGGAGGAACTGAGGGAAATACATGTTAGTAGGGAAGTGGTGTTAGGTAAATTGAAGGGATTAAAGGCAGATAAAGCCCCAGGGCCAGATGGTCTGCATCCCAGAGTGCTTAAGGAAGTAGCCTAAGAAATAGTGGATGTATTAGTGATAATTTTTCAAAACTCCTTAGATTCTGGATTAGTTCCTGAGGATTGGAGGGTGGCTAATGTAACCCCACTTTTTAAAAAAGGAGGGAGAGAGAAACCAAGGAATTATAGACCGGTTAATCTGACATCGGTGGTGGGGAAAATGCTAGAGTCGGTTATCAAAGATGTAATAACAGCACATTTGGAAAGAGGTGAAATCATTGGACAAAGTCAGCATGGATTTGTGAAAGGAAAATCATGTCTGACGAATCTTATAGAATTTTTTGAAGATGTAACTAGTAGAGTTTCAAAAGGCTTTTGACAAGGTCCCACACAGGAGATTAATGTGCAAACTTAAAGCACATGGTATTGGGGGTATGGTATTGATGTGGATAGAGAATTGGTTGGCAGACAGGAAGCAAAGAGTGGGAGTAAACGGGACCTTTTCAGAATGGCAGGCAGTGACTAGTGGGGTACCGCAAGGCTCAGTGCTGGGACCCCAGTTGTTTACAATATATATTAATGATTTAGACGAGGGAATTAAATGCAGCATCTCCAAGTTTGCAGATGACACGAAGCTAGGCGGTGGTGTTAGCTGTGAGGAGGATGCTAAGAGGATGCAGGGTGAGTGGGCAAATTCATGGCAGATGCAGCTTAATGTGGATAAATGTGAGGTTATCCACTTTGGTTGCAAGAATAGGAAAACAGATTATTATCTGAATTGTGGCCAATTAGGAAAAGGGGAGATGCAACGAGACCTGGGTGTCATTGTACACCAGTCATTGAAGGTGGGCATGCAAGTACAGCAGGCGGTAAAAAAGGGAAATGGTATGTTGGCATTCATAGCAAGAGGATTCGAGTACAGGAGCAGGGAGGTTCTACTGCAGTTGTACAAGGCCTTGGTGAGACTGCACCTAGAATATTGTGTGCAGTTTTGGTCCCCTAATCTGAGGAAAGACATTCTTGCCATAGAGGGAGTACAGAGAAGGTTCACCAGATTGATTCCTGGGATGGCAGGACTTTCATATGAAGAAAGACTGGATCGACTAGGCTTATACTCACTGGAATTTAGAAGATTGAGGGGGGATCTTATTGAAACATATAAAATTCTAAAGGGATTGGACAGGCTAGATGCAGGAAGATTGTTTCCGATATTGGGGAAGTCCAGAATGAGGGGTCACAGTTTAAGGATAAAGGGGAAGCCTTTTAGGACCGAGATGAGGAAAAACTTCTTCACACAGAGAGTGGTGAATCTGTGGAATTCTCTGCCACAGGAAACAGTTGAGGCTGGTTCATTGGCTATATTTAAGAGGAAGTTAGATATGGCCCTTGTGGCTAAAGGGATCGGGGGTATGGAGAGAAAGCAGGTACAGGGTTCTGAGTTGGATGATCAGCCATGATCATACTGAATGGCGGTGCAGGCTCGAAGGGCTGAATGGCCTACTCCTGCACCTATTTTCTATGTTTCTATGTTTCTAAAGCTTGGACTTTAGATACAAGACTGAGCCATGTCATCTGCAGAAATTCTCTGATGACTCAGCAATAGTTAGGTGTATAAAGGGAGTACGGGACAATGATTACAGAGCCCTGGTGGAGGACTTTGTCAAATGGTACAAGCTGATGGTGATGGACTTTAGGAAGACTAAATCTGTACTGATCCCTGTTGCTATTGATGATGAGGACGTGGATGTTGTGAGGATCTTCAAGTACCTGGGGGTGCACCTGGATGACAGACTGGAGTGGAGCACCAACACACAGTCTGTGTACAAGAAGGACCAGAGTCACCTCTACTTCCTGAGGAGTTTGAGGTCCTTTGGAGTATGTAGGCCTCTGTCACATGTTCTACTTGTCTGTTGTCACCTGTACAATCTTCAATGCAGTGGTGTGATGCACTGATGCCAACAGGTTCAATAAACTGATTAGAAAGACTGGCTGTTGTCAGAGTCAAACTGGACACACTAGAGGCTGTGGTAGAACAAAGGACCCTATGGAAAATTCTGGCAATTCTGGACAATGTTTCTCACCCTCTGCATGCCACCTTGGCTGAACAGAGGAGCACTTTCAGTAATAGACTCAGATAACTGCAGCTGCTCCAAAGAGTGCTATATGAGGTAATTCTCACCCTCTGCCGTTAGGCTCTATAAAGAGTCAACCTATAGCAAGGAAAGTGATAACCTCCTCTTGTTAGACTGTTTAAGGTAACTTAATTTTTTATTATTACTTACTTCTCTTCCAATGTTTGGATATTTGTATATCTGTGCACTTGTAATGCTACAGTGACACTGAAATTTCCTTTGGGATCAATAAAGTATCTATTGATCTAGTGAGCAATACACACAAAATCCCAGAAAAATTCAGCAAGTCAGGCATATCTATGGAGGGTAAAAACAGCCAACATTTTGGCTGAGACACTCCATTAGGACCGGAAAGGAGGGGGGCAGAAGACAGAACAAGATGAGGGGAGGGGAAGGAGTACAAGCTGGCAGGTGATAGGAGAGGTCAGTTGAGGGAAGAGGTGTGCAGATGGTGGAGGGGGATGAAATAAAAGCTGGGGATGGACAGATGAAAGAGAAAGGGCTGAGGGAGGAGGAATCTTGTAGAAGACATTATGGGAAGGAGCAGCAGAACTAGAGAGAAGTGAATGTGTAGGCGAGGTGAAAAGGACTGAGGGTAAACAGGATGGGGAACTGAAAGGGGGGGGGGGAAGAGATGTTGGAGAAATTGATGACCTATACCCCCTCCCACAAACCATCCACTTTCCCCCTCACTTGGCCACTTATGAGGAGTGCGAGTACCTGGAGTAAATTACTCAAGTGTTAAGGGAGTGTCAGGAGTGAGTTACGCCGGAGACAATGAGAATTGCGAGATATTGAGAGTCAGGAATGATTGACGTGGAGATAGTGAATGTCAGGAGTGAGTTACATGGGGGATAATGAGTGTTGGGAGTGAGTTATGCAGGAGATCCTAGCTTAAAACAACATTAGACTATTGAATCCGTGGGAGCAATCTCATTCATCCCATACCTCTCTCTTTATTTCCCAAACTCCTGTAACTTATTCTCGCTCACACATGCCTTTCAACTTCCTTTTGAATCTTTTTACTGTTAACCTGCACTAAGTGGTAACTTAGAGTATCCTATTAACCTACCAATGGATCTTTGGGACGTGAGCATAAGTTGGAGTACCTGGAAAAAACACATACAATCATGGAAAGCAATCAAAAACTCTTCACAGGTTACTCCCAAGGTCAAGATCGAACCTGAGCCTCTGGGGCCAAGAGGTAGCAGCATAACAGTTGTGGGAGTGTCTCTCTCACACAGAAATGGTGGATAGCTGGAGCGAATCACAATAGAAATAGTGAATATTCCCATGGTAAGCTCCCAGGAGATAGTGAGTGACCGCAGCAAGTTCACAGGGGATGGTGGGTGTCCATGTTGAGTTTCAGGTGAGCTTCACTTTTCAGAACAGCTGCATAAGGACTGCACTTAGTGCTTTGCATGGCATGGTGGATTTCTGCAAACTGTCCATCACACATAGGAAAGATACGGTTAAATTGGAAATAGTGCTGAAAAGATTTACGTGGATTTTGTCAGGACTAGACGATCTGAGTCATAGGGAAGAGGTTGATGAGGATGGGTCTTCACATTCCTCAGAACAAAGGAGACTGAGCAGCAAGCTTACAGATTTTTTAAAAAATTATGTGAGGCAGAGACAAGGTGGACGGGGCCAGTCTTTTCCCCAGGGAAAGGGAGCCCAAAATGAGGGGATAGGTTTAGGATGAGAGGGGAAAGATGTGAAATGGATCCAAGGGGCAGTTCATTCATGCAGAGGGTGGTGAGTATATGGAATGAGCTGCCAGAGGTAGTGGTTGAAGATGGTACAATAGTATCAATTTAAGAAGCACTTGAACAAGTACAGACAGGGTCAGGGCTTGGAAGGATGTGGGTTGATCGCAGGAAGTTGGGACTAGCTGGGAAGACACCTGATCAGCACAGACCTGTTTGGCCGAAGGGGCTTTATCTATGTTGAATTGCACATTAACCATGATGATCCAAAAGCAAATTTATAGGGATAATGGATATTGGAAATCAAGTTCATACACAGTGGCGAGGTCTTGATGGAGAATGGCAGGAAGAGCAAGAACAGTAATTGAAGCAGAGATCATACTAGAGGATAAAGAATCATATCAGACAAGCAAAGGAGAAAAGTAATGGAGTAAGACAGTGAGAAAGAGGAGATAAAAGGGGAGGGATAGTGGATGAGAAAGAGCCGGTACAGATTAGGAGATGAGAATATGAGAGAGAAAAGGAAGCTGCAGAGGTAGAGGAGAGAAACAGTGGAAGAGGTGGCAGATACAAAGACAAGGAGGGGAAATACACACCTTGGCCAGCATCGTGGCATCCATTACCACATATGGGAGAGTGCTGGGTAGTTAAGTGCTACCTTTGCATTTTGGAAAAAATAGCTGCATATTTTCAACACACCTCACCAAATTATCAGCTTATTCACTGAAATACTATTCGAAGGCCTTTATACAGGCAATAATACATAGGCAATAACAAGCAGTAGGGCCTCACTAAATACTGTTTCGTATACTCCAGCCTAGTAATACTTTCACTTAGCCCATTTCATCGTACTACACTCAGGTACTCCTTACAGAGCCCAATATACTGACTAAGCACACATTTTCAATCCGAGGAGACTACAGATCTGTACATTAATGATTACCAGTGCTTTACTGCTAGCTTCACTATTCCACTGAGTGGGAGTTCTAGCCAATATTTATCACTCAGACAATGTAATAGAACAAGCTATTTAATCATTTAACATCAATGCAAACATTTCCAGAGGAATCATATTAAAGATTATACCAAAATCCAAATTCATCCAGAACCTCATATTCAAAACTCTTAAAGAAAACCCAATAAGGCAGGTTGTCAATCTGCAAGTGTGCTGGGTCTGTGGTCCAGAAATGGCCACTAAGTCCAAAATGGAGTCCATTATTAAGAGGTTTGGGGGTACTGTGAGACACATGATAAGATAGACCAGAGTGAGCATGGAAACCTCTGCCTGACAGACCTGTTGGAATTCTTTGAAAAATAACAAGCAGGATAGATAAAGGAGAATCAGTGGATGTTGTTTACTTGGATATTCAGAAGGCCTTTGACAAGGTGCCACACGAGGCTGCTAAACAAGATCAGAACCCATGGTATTAAATGAAATATACAAGCATTATAGGGGATTGGCTGACTGGCGGGTGGCAATGAGTGGGACTAAAGAGTGCCTTTGCTGGTTGGCTGTTGGTGACCAATGGTGTTCCACAGGAATCGGTGATAGGACTGCTTCTTAACGTATTATACGTCAATGATTTGGAAAGTGGAATTGATGGCTTTGTGGCCAAGTTTATGGATGATATAAAGATCGGTGAGAGAGGGTGGGTAGTATTGAAAAAGGGAGTCTAGTGAGATTAAAAAAATGAGCAAAGAAGTGGCAGATGGAATACAGTGCTGGAATGATATATGTATTGGAATGCACCTTCATTCATAATAACACTCATTTTCATATCGTTAACTGAAAGCAGCAAACAGAAAAAAATACA
Organism: Hemitrygon akajei; assembly: GCF_048418815.1. Lineage (NCBI taxonomy): Eukaryota > Metazoa > Chordata > Chondrichthyes > Myliobatiformes > Dasyatidae > Hemitrygon > Hemitrygon akajei. The sequence continues at coordinate 107,264,156 of NC_133124.1, read as the reverse complement.
CACAAAATGCCCATTTTGCTTTATACAACAATTAAGGAGAATAAGATTTCCCTATTAGGTGAATGAATGTAAAAAAGCTGTTCAGTTTGATTGATTTAACATTTCAAGATAGCACATTATATTTCAGCAAACATGATCCAGATAGTGCTTAGATAATGCTGAGCAATGGCTTCCCGGAGATGCTTGTTCTCACTTAGCCTCTCAAACTGCCTCATATGCCAAAAGAAATCAAAATGCTCTTTTGGTTTGCTTTTACATGTAGTCAACCACAAACAGTGAGAGTGGAGCCACACTTTATTCCACATCATAGAAGACTGAGAGGTTCATGTGTTTTAAGAATAGTTGTGAGTGTTTTTATGGTAAGATTTCACTCATATTCTGTACTCTTGGGCACCATTTCACATTCATAAACTGCTGCAATAATGCTTGAACTCTTAGCTTCTAGACTTTTATCACTAGGCCAAAATCCATCACCTCTTGGGAAAATTGACTGTTGCTGGGGCAAGGACACATTTTTATGGGCAAGTTATGCCCTCCAGTACCTGTATGAAGCTGTGCCACTGTTACTTACTGAGGGACTCTGGATGTGTATTGCACCTTCCTCCATGAATCCCCTGTAAAACCCATTTCGTCATATTTCAGTCACAGCCCACAAAGCTGAGACACCCTTGACCAGGGCAATCAGTGCCAATCCGTTACCACGGTGTCACCTGTTTGTTCTTCACATGCTGTTTTTAGTAAGGGATTTGATAAAGCCCCACTTTTCTCTTTATAAGCAATTGGGAGATTGATCAGAAAATTAAAAGCTTACTGCATCCACAAAAGTGTGCCAACTTAGATTAAAGGACAGTAGACAACATGGTTTTAGAATCAGGAATATGCTATAGGTTACCTAGCTCCATTGCTAGTTGATGTGGATCAGTGTTATGAACTTAGTTGTCTAATATTAGGTGTACGTAAAGCCATAAGACATAGGGGCAGAATTAGGCCATTTGGCACATCGAGTCTGCTCCGCCATTAATCATAGTTTCTGACAGATCGTGGTTTTTTTTTACAGTTTCATTGTTTTTAATTCTCTAATCAGGATATAATGATTGTTTTGCTTCAGACAGTGGCTGTTTTTGTAACGGTCTCTGATTTCCACGAAAGCTCGCCATGACCTTGCAGGTGTTAAATTTAATAGCTTTTGGTTGATGTTCTAATGTCTTTGTGTAATTTGAATTTGGTCAGGGGACGTTAGTCTGGCACTGGACCCTCATTAACTTGCACACTTGTTTGACTTTTTGGGTTGATTGTTTTGTCTGCTTTTTTGGGGGTAGTTAGCATGGCATGAATTCTTTCATGCCCTGAGATGTATTAAAGGGGCAATACTGCCCCCCCCAGTGCTCAGTCATTATTGATCCTAGTTTGGACTGCTCTGACCAAGGTTTTCTGTTCTGTGTCCTTGTATTATTCAAGGTTTGATTTGGTTTATTTGTTTAGTTAAACTCTTAGTTTTACTGTTTACTGCTCTTTATAGTGATTTTTTTGATATTTAGAAACTTTTCAATTCATTACTTTTGGGAGAATCTTTGCTTGACATTTTTTTCTTAAAACTTGTGTCCAGGACTTTTGCACAGTACTATACACGGGGTGCTGGAGTAGCAAATCGTTCATGCTGGAATGAACTTCTTTACAAGAAAGATGACAGAGGGGAGATTTACAAACGTAATTATAAGAGGGATAAGAGTGTACAACAAGTTGAGGGGGTCAATAACTGGGGAACATAGATCAAGATAATTGGTATGGAATTAGAGTGGAATTGAGGAAAACATTTTTCACCAAGGAAGACTAGGGAACGGAACTCAGTGAGGCTGTTAAAGGCAGAAATTCTCAGGTGGTAATTGTAAATGAGAATTTGAAGCTGTAATGCATGAGGATATGGGCAGTGAGCTTGAAAGTGGAATAATCCTTGTTGATCTAAAATTATTGCCAAGTGCCCTACTTTCTGTTGCCATACTTATCTAAAATTCGCTGATTCTTTTCCATGAGTACTTTAATTCAGTCAGAGATGCTATTTTTGGATAAATGAGAAATACCTGCAATTGAACTTAGAAAATTCCAAAAGCCAAAACACATTTGCCTCCCAGTGATTCAGTTTCTCACTGACACTACTAGCTGTTTTGCACCAACACTGCCATTTTACATTGCTGCACTATGCCCCCACCCCTTAGCTCCATTTTAGCAATTTCCCGAATTCCCTGAACATATATAAATATCCAGAACTTTAACCATATTGATAATTTGCTCCCTTTGTCTCCAATTCCCTAACCGTGTAAAAGGAGCAGCGCACAGGTAATTGGGTTACCGTCAGGCGAGGGGAGGGGAAAAGGGCAGGCAGAGCAGGGTTCCCCTGTGGCCATTCCCCTCAACAACAAGTATACCTATTTGAATGCTGGTGGGGGTGGGGAGATGACTTACCTGGGGCAAGCTGTGGCAGCCGGATCTCTGGCACCGAGTCTGGTTCTGCAGTGCAGAAGGGAGGGTGGAAGAAGAGGAGAGCGGTAGTGATAGGAGACTCGATAGTTAGAGGTACAGACAGGAGGTTCTGTGGTCATGACAGAGACTCCCAGATGGTTTGTTGCCTCCCGGGTACCAGGGTCAGGGATGTCTCTGATCGCGTGCACAGCATTCTGAAGTGGGAAGGTGATCAGCCAGATGTCATGGTACACATCGGCACCAATGATGTAGGAAGAAAGTGAGGAGGTCCTGAAGAGTGAGGATAGAGAGCTTGGTAGGAAGTTAAAAAGCAGGACCTTGAGAGAGGTAATCTCAAGATTGCAACCTGTGCCACACACCAGTGAGGGTAAGAATAGGATACTCTGGAGGATGAACACGTGGCTGAGGGACTGATGTAGGGGGCAGGTTTTCAGGTTTCAGATTTCAGGATCATTGGAACCTCTTCTGTGGCAGGTGGGACCTGTACAAGAGAGATGGGTTACACCTGAACTACAACAGGACCAATATCCTTGCAGGGAGGTTTGTTAGTGCTATTGGGGAGGGTTTAAACTTGATTTGCAGGGGGATAGGAACCAGAGTGCCAAGAGCAGATAGTGGAATGGAGGTGAAAATAAATGATGCTAAAAGTTCATGCAAAGTCACTAATAGAAGGGTTATGTGTGGTGGTAATAACCTGTGGTGTGTCTATTTCAATGCCAGGAGTATTGTGGGGAAGGCTGACGAGCTGAGGGCGTGGATTGCTACGTGGAATTATGACGTTATAGCCATTAGTGAAACTTGGCAACAGGAGGGGCAGGACTGGCAGCTCAATGTTCCAGGGTTCCGATGTTTCAGATGTGATAGAGGCAGAGGGATGAAGGGTGGAGGGGTGGCATTGCTAGTCAGGGAAAATGTTACAGCAGTGCTCAGGCAGGACAGATTAGAGGGCTTGTCTACCGAGGCCATATGGATGGAGCTGAGAAACAGGAAAGGTATGACCACATTAGTGGGGTTGTATTATAGACCACCTAATAGTCAGTGAAAATTGGAGGAGCAAATCTGCAGAGAGATAGCAGACAACTGCAGGAAACAAAGTTGTGATAGTAGGGGATTTTAATTTTCCAGATATTGACTGGGACTCCCATACTGTTAAAGGCTTAGATGGGTTAGAGTTTGTAAAATGTGTTCAGTAAAGTTTTCTAAATCGATATATAGAGGTACCGACTAGAGAGGATGCAATAGTAGATCTCCTATTAGGAAACGAGTTAGGACAGGTGACGGAAGTGTGTGTAGGGGAACACTTTGGTTCCAGCGATCACAACACCATTAGTTTCAACTTGATCTTTACCAGATAAAGATAGATCTGGTCCTCGGGTTGAGGTTCTAAACTGGAAAAAGGCCAAAATTGAAGAAATGAGAAAGGATCTAAAAAGTGTGGATTGGGGCAGGTTGTTCTCTGGCAAGGATGTGATTGGTAAGTGGGAGGCCTTCAAAGGAGAAATTTTGACAGTGCAGAGTTTGTATGTTCCTGTCAGGATTAAAGGCAAAGTGAATAAGAATAAGGAACCTTGGTTCTCAAGGGATATTGGAACTCTGATAAAGAGAGAGATGTATGACATGTATAGGAAACAGGGAGCAAATAAGGTGCTTGAGTATAAAAAGTGCAAAAAATACTTAAGAAATCCGGGGGGTTAAAAGAAGACATGACGTTGCTTTGGCAGTCAAGGTGAAGGATAATGCAAAGAGCTTCTACAGGTATATAAAGAGCAAAAGGATAAAATTGGTCCTCTTGAAGATCAGAGTGGTTAGCTATGTATGGAACCAAAAGAAATGGGCGATTCCTTAAATGGGTTTTTTGCATCTGTATTTACTAAGAAAACTGGCAATGGAGTCAATAGAAACAAGGCAAACAAGTAGTGAGGTCATGGAACCTATATGGATTGAAGAGGAGGAGGTGCTTGTTATCTTGAGGCAAATCAGAGTAGATAAATCCCCAGGACCTGACAGGGTATTCCCTCTGACCTTGAAGGAGACTAGTGTTGAAATTGCAGGGGCCCTGGCAGATATATTTTAAATGTCGGTATCTACTGGTGAGGTGCCGGAGGACTGGAGGATAGCTCATGTTGTTCCGTTGTTCAAAAAAAGGCTCTGAAAGTAATCCAGGAAATTATAGGCCAGTAAGTTTGATTTTGGTAGTAGGTAAATTATTGGAAGGAGTACTAAGAGATAGGATCTACAAGTATTTGGATAGACAGGGACTTATTAGGGAGAGTCAACATGCTTTGTGTGTGGTAGGTCATGTATAACCAATCTATTAGAGTTTTGAGGAGGTTACCAGGAAAGTGGATGAAGGGAAGGCAGTGGATGTTGTCTACATGGACTTCAGTAAAGCCTTTGACAAGGTCCCGCATAGGAGGTCAGTTAGGAAGATTCAGTCGCTAGGTATACATGGAGAGGTAGTAAATTTGATTAGATATTGGCTCAATGGAAGAAGCCAGAGAGTGGTAGTGGAGGATTGCTTCTCTGAGTGGAGGCCTGTGACTAGTGGTGTGCCACAGGGATCAGTGCTGGGTCTATTGTTATTTGTCATCTATATCAATGATCTGGATGATAATGTGGTAAATTGGATAAGCAAATTTGCTGATGATAAAAGATTGGAGGTGTAGTGGACAGTGAGGAAGATTTCCAAAGCTTGCAAAGGGATTTGGACCAGCTGGAAAAATGGTCTGAAAAATGGCAGATGGAGTTTAATACAGACAAGTGTGAGGTATTGCATTTTGGAAGGACAAACCAAGGTAGAACATACAAGGTAAATGGTAGGGCACTGAGGAGTGCAGTTGAACAGAGGGATCTGGGAATACAGATACAAAATTCCCTAAAAGTGGCATCACAGGTAGATAGGGTCATAAAGAGAGCTTTTGGTACATTGGCGTTTATAAATCAAAGTATTGAGTATAAGAATTGGAATGTTATAGTGAGGTTGTTCAAGGCATTGGTGAGGCCGAATTTGGAGTATTGTGTACAGTTTTGGTCACCAAATTACAGGAAGGATATTAAGGTTAAAAGAGTGCAGAGAAGGTTTACAAGGATGTTGTCAGGACTTCAGAAACTGAGTTACAGAGAAAGGTTGAATAGGTTAGGACATTATTCCCGGAGCATAGAAGAATGAGGGGAGATTTGATAGAAGTGTATAAAATTATGATGGGTACCGATAGAGTGAATGCAAGCAGGCTTTTTCCACTGAGGCTAGGGAAGAAAAAAAAAAAGAGGCCATGGTTAAGGGTGAAGGGGGAAAAGTTTAAAGGGAACCTTAGTGGGGGTTTCTTCACACAGAGAGTGGTGGGAGTGTGGAATGAACTGCCAGATGAAGTGGTAAATGCAGGCTCACTTTTAACATTTCAGAAAAACTTGGACAGGAACATGAATGAGAGGTGTATGGAGGGATATGGTCCAGGTGCAGGTCAGTAGGACTAGGCAGAAAAATGGTTCAGGACAGCCAAGAAGGGCCAAAGGGCCTGTTTCTGTGCTGTAATGTTCTATGGTTCTAATTTATTTCCACTATTACCCTTTCCCACAAAATAAGTTAAGCAATCAAGAGAATAAGATTAGAGCGAGTGATACTAAAGTTTAGCTGTTACTTAAAGTGTGTGGGCACTAAGCAAAAGAGTGGGGTAAGAACATTAGACATTACCTGATGACCTACTGCTGTTTTTGAAAAGGTACATCTGAAATTTTCAGAAGTTTTAACTATTTGGTCTGGCAGAGTCTTTATCTTCTTTGGTTGTGTTATTGATATAAGGTCAGGTTCAGCTTACAAGGTATTATCCCCTGGAGATGCTCAGTCCATTTAAACTATAGCAGAGGATGATTACCTTAGACTTCAAATAGAACAGTGATCAAACTGCTTACTTAGAATGACTTTAACACAATGTCATTGAATCTTGTCATGTGACAGCATGCCTGCGCTGTGCTTCATTTCTAATTACAAAAACAAGGAATTAAACATGAAATTGGCATTATAACAAAGATGCTAAAATAATCTGAACAATATTCCAGGAAATGTTAGAATATTTAGTTTGTAGCAGGAAAGAGTAATGAATAATTGAATTAATGACTGAACAAATGTTGCAATTCCCAAAAACAAAGATATTGCAGAGAAATTTGAAACTAGTTGATTGTACTACATATAAACATATAAATCAGGAGTAGCTTTAGACCATTCAGCCCCTCAGTTCTACTCTGCCAGTTAATAAGATCACTGCTGATCTAATTAAGTCAAATCACTGCAACCTTTTATTTCCATGTTCATCAAGAATGCATCCTTGTCTGCTTCAGAATTACTGAAAGACTGTTTCCATTGATCTTTGAGGGAGTGAGTTTAAAAAACACTGAAATTTTGCATAATAGGCAGCATGTCATTTTTAAACAGGGACCCTTTATTCCAAATGCTTGCACAACATCCTCTTCACTTTCCCAAATCTCTCAGGATCTTACTTTTTCATTCGTTCCCCTTCACTTTTCTAACATCTACTGAATATAAGGCTGGCCTGTCTGACATCTCTTCACAAGGCAGTCTGCTCACATATTAGTCTAGTACAGTGCTGTGCTGGAACAGGCCCCTCATCCTTGTATTTCTGTACTGATAACCTTCTGAATAGCTTCCTATGCATGTGTTTAAATAGGAGACAAATACTGTATTCAGTATTCTAGGCATGGCTGCAAAATTGTGGGCCAAATCCTGCATTGCTCTGTGTTCTAGAATTCAACCAGTACCCAATATAATTGAAGTATAGCCTCCTTTTGAATTCAGTTCAGCCAGCAAAGAGCAATGACATTCTGTTACCTTGCCTAGTGTCTTGCAGTACCTGAAAACTAAAGATTTATGAATTGTGCACAATGACATCCCCGCCGCTTCACATCCTAGAGCTCTGCATTTGGATGATATGCCTTTTTCACTTTTTCTGCTCAAATGCATTTCTCTCCTCATCTATTTGCTTTTTCAGCTAAACTATCTATATCCCGTTGTGGCCTCCTCAGGCCTTCTTCACAACTCACTTTCTGACCTATTTGTGTGACATCAGCAAATTTCAAAAGCAAACCTTCACTGCCTTGATCCAGGATGTTCAGTAAATTGTAAAAGGTTGAGGGCCCAGCATTGTGTCAGAACACGCAATCCCTTCCCTAAACATCTTTCTGCATCCTTTATTTTGATGAGCAAAAGAACATACTTAGAGACAAGTGAGGGGAACAATTTTTGGCCTAATCATTCTGCACTGGTAGTTATCTTGTGTGAAAATTAATAGCTTTAATCATATTTGAATACTGTGTTTCTCCATCTCTTCACTCACTTCACTCATCTAGCTACTGAATCGTAATTGTAATTACCAAAGTCATTTTTTTTGCCTTAACTACTAATATTTTGAAAAAGTCAACAACCTGACATAAAACCGAAAATGCTGGAGAATTCCCTGCTGGTCAGGCCACACCTGTGAGAAACAAAAGAGTAAATGTTTCAGCTTGACAACCCCACAACTGTTTTGTGTGTTTATGAGGGCAATGGCGGAGCTCTTTCTTTCAAAGTTGTCCCAATGGTGAGGTTGGCTTTGCAAGGAGGCTCCCTCATCTAAATCGGGTCCTGACAGAGAAGCTCCGACAGGATCTCAGAACAGTATTTGCTGAGGCCTACAAGTTAGGAATGGCCACATTTACAAGGGATTGCAGAGAACTAATAGTTCCTGTGATCTTAGAGCAAGGATGCCATCTTTTAAATGAATCAAATAGGAAAAATTCTTACCCTCGGCCATTAGGCTCTATGATGAGTCAACCAATAGCTGGGGAAGTGGTGACCCCCTCCTGTTAGACTGTTTGAGGCAACTTATTTTTTTATTCTTTCTTACTTCTCTTCTAATATTTGTATATCTGTGCACTTGTAATGCTACTATGACACTGTAAATTCCTTTAGGATCAATAAAATAACCATCCATCCATCAGGTAGAGGAGGTACCTAATAAAGTATTTATGCATGTTCATGGTCTTGTGCTGCTGTAGCCCATCCACTTCAAGGTTTGCCATGTTGTGTCTTCAGAGATGCTCTTCTGCACATCATTATTATAATGTGTGTTTATTTGAGTTACTGTCACCTTCCAGTCAGCTTGAACCTGTCTCTCTCATTAACAATATCCTCTGATCTCTCTCATTAACAATATGTTTTCATCCAGAGAACTGCCACTCACTGGGTGTTTTTAGTACCATTCTCTGTAAATTTTAGAGAATGTTGTGTGTGAAAATTCCAGGAGATCCGCAGTTTCTGATATACTCCAACCACCCTGTCTGGCACTAATAATTATTCCATGGTTAAAGTCACTTAGGTCACATTTCTTTCCTAGTCTGATATTAGGTCTGAACCGTTAAACCTCTTGACCACTTCTGCATTCTTCTATCCATTGAGTTGCTGCCACATGATTATTTGATTAGATATTTGCATTAATGAGCAGGTGTACCTAATAAAGTGGACACTGAATGTATGTCAATATCTTGGAAAGGATGCTAAAGAGATCACTAGAATGTCACCAGGGAAGACAGAGGAGAAGAAACAATCCGAGATTGTCCTCAAAGCATTGAAGATACATTGGAAATGCTTACAAGTCCAAACCATTTCCACTGGCATGCTGGCCAATAACCAGAGAACCCAGACAAGGTAATTGATGAAAGAAATTCAGGTGAGATCAGGGTTTATTTAATGATTATTCGGTGCGGTGCATAGGTGGAAAGCAGGGTAAGCAGCTGATTCTAAAGTAACTACTAAAAGAAAATTGGCTAGATAATTGGGAAGGTAAATTTGAAGCTCCACGTAAAAAAGGAAATAGTGGAAAGGAACCTTTTCCAAATAACTTGAAAAGATGTGGCAGAAAAGTAGGGGCCAAAATGGTTTCCTTCTACCCACTATGCTTCCACTGATGAAACCTGGTGAGAGAAGCCTTTTTTAAACATCAGGATGATTTCTGCACCTTCAGTCATCATAGACAGGAATGGCAGTGAGATCAGCGCATCAAGGCAGAATCAGTAATTGGGTTAAAAGCTTTTCCTCTCTGAGTGCAGTAGAGAAGCTTAATGTGCATCAGTTAATCAATAGAAAGGTTTCTATTTCAACTCTGAGGCCCCTGCAGATGCAGAGTTCTGATTACACACTGGAGAAAAGCGAAGTTGCTGCAGCCCAGAAATGTGTTGCAGCGTCAGCTCCTGTAAATGTACAAGCTGCAGACGATGATGGGAGTGGTTTGCTCACATCTGGTGAGGTATGGTTCATGTATTGCTGTGTCATCCCTCAATGTACGCCGTGCTCTGGGGATGTGATTCACTCTCAGGTAATGTGCAGATGTTTGCACCTTCCTTATGATTCATTCCCCTCTGGTGCCACTTTACTTGTGTGCATCTCAATGTCAGCTCCTCTGTGTAGGGTACCTGCTGGGCAAGGGGAATGTTTCGCCCAGCCTGCTATTGTAATATCAATATGTAATGTTGAATTCCTATGCACATACAAACCAGATGAAAACAGCAAATCTCTGCCCGAGAAAAAAAAAGTGTGGCTGTCCTGCCGAAGGGTTTCGACCTGAAACATCGACTGTACTTGTTTCCATAGATGCTGCCTGGCCTGCTGAGTTCCTCCAGCATTTTGTGTGTGTTGCTCAGATTCCCAGCATCTGCAGATTTTCTCTTGCTTGTGGTTATAAATCTTATTGTTTATTTTATATTGCACTGAATGAGTGACACATCGATTGGCAATGATTTGCCCCAGCAATGCACTCTGATGATTATGCTAAACCCCCCCAGCTGGAGGGTATCTCCAATCTAATGGCTGTGCAATTTTAACTGATGTGCCTTTCAATTGTTTTCTTCGAAAAGTAGGCAAACAATAATGTCTCAAGCTATTATGGCGTGATCCAGGAGTTCTCTTTGTGATTGTTCCAGAATGTTCCTTGCACGAGAACACAGAGCTAATTAAATCTCTGAGAGGTGGCAATGCATTTCAATAAGGTGGGGACTCAGCACATGTTGTGACACACACTGGAACAGTGCTACCTTCCGGGCGGCTTGAAAACAAGCTCTCTGAGACGATCGCAAGTCAGCTTCCCGCTCGCACAATATCACCACTCATTGCTTGCTTTACAATGATGACAAGTTGCTGCTGTTTCTTCCCATAGACGTGTTACTGATGAAATCAGACTGCACTGCAGCTGGTTAGTATCTTCAGGTGAAAGGTTGAATTTGCAAATTTCTTAACTATGTTTCTTTTTTTGACTCCAATTTATTTCTTTTCCTGCTGCATTCACCCCAAGTGTTGTAGAGGCTTAGCTCACCACCAAATCCCTAACTTCATTAATCCAGTCTTCCATCATTTGGCCCAAAGCCTTCAAGCATTAGCAAATCAAGGGTTTGTCTGGGTGCTTTTAAGTGTTGTGAAAGTACATGGAATCACTGCCCAGTCAAATAGTGCATTTCAGATTCCAGCACCCTCTGATAGAAATAGAAAATCTTTCTCATATCCTCTCTAAACCTGCTACCCTTTGCCTTATATAGTGCAGTTTAGTCCTGGGCACTTCTAAAAAATTTCTCATTCTTTACCCTTTCTATGCCCTTGTAATTTTGAATACCTCACTCCGGTCTCCCTTCAATCTCCTGCGCTACAAGAAAACAAACCCAAGTTACCCAATCTCTCCTCATTCAAGAAATGCACCACCCCAGGCACAATCCTGGTGGATCTCCTATGATCCCCCTCCAGGACAATTGTGTCCTTCCAGTAGTGTGGCCACCAGGGTTGCATGCAGTGCTTCAGCTGTGGCTTAACCAATGTTCAATGTTGGATCTGGTCTGATCGGATTTGACACATAAAGCTAATCTTATAATCTGTTCTATAAAGTGGAACCATAACCTCCCGCTCTCAATTTATATGCCATGAAAATAATGAATCCTATATACCATCTTCCCCACTTTATCTGTCTGTACTGCCACCTTGAAAATATATACAAAGTTTCCTCTGCTCAATATGCTCTGGGCTCTACCACTCATTGTAACTACACTAGTTTTATTAGTCCTACCAAAATACATCACTATCTTTGAATGATGCTCTCACTTAACCTTTGACCTTTTCCTTGGGATAGATTCCTGTCATGTACGTCAAAATCCTTCAGTCTGGGGCAGAGCCTCAACTTTGACCTTCACCTTGGGATGGTGTCCATCATCGTGGTCAGAGTCCTTTGGTGTTTGAAAGTGATTCACCAAGGAGCTGTGTAGATGACATGACAGTTAAAAGACCACACCTCTGCCTGCATGGGAATTCCTACACTGAAGTGCTGGGAATTTGTGCTCACTTCTCTGGGCAGGGCTCGAATCCGTGACGAAAGAGATAACATTCAGCGAGAATGCTTGCAATCCAAAATAAAAATAGCATTTCCAGCATCTGTAGATTTTCTCTTGTTTGTAAAAACAGGAAGTGTTGGATCAGGCAGGATCCATGAAGTGATAAACAGGGTCAATACTTCAGGCTGATGAGCTACCATAACTTCACACACTAGAGAAAATCTGCAGTTGCTGGAAATCCAACCAACACACAAAATGCTGGAGGAACTCAGCAGGCTTGGCAGCATCTATGGAAAAGAGTAAACAGTTGACATTTCGGGCTGAGGCCCTTCAGCAGAAGTACAAGGTAGTAGGTGATATGTGAAACCAGGAGAGGGGAGGGGTGAAGTAAAGAGCTGAGAAGTCAATTGGTGAAAGATAAAGGGATGGAGAAAGGGGAATATGATAGGCGAGGAGAGAAAGACATGGAAGAAAGGGAAGGGGAAGGAGAATCTGAGGGTAGTAATGGGCAGGTAAAGAGATAAGGTGAGAGAGGGAAATGGGAATGGGGAATGGTGAAGGGGGAAATGGGCAATTACCGGAAGTTTGAGAAATCATTGTTCATGCCATCAGGTTGGAGGTTACCCAGATGGAATACAAGGTGTTGCTCCTCCAACCTGAGCATGGCCTCATCACGACAGTAGAGGAGGCCATGGATTGGCATGTCAGAATGGGAATTAAAATGGGTGGGAGATCTCGCTTTCTCTGGCAGTTGGTACGTAGGTGCTTAGTGAAGGTGTCTGCCAATCTACCTTGGGCCTCATTGAGATAACTTCAAGCACTTTTTGATATTATTTAATATTTACTCACAATGGACTTGGAAGAGTGGAGAAACCATGCAAAGTTTATTTCCCAGAAAGAGTACGATACCACAGAATTTTTGACATGAAGGACGACCAATCTTGTCTATACTGTAGATATAAAACACCTTACAGAAAACTGCACGTGATATGTCGATGTTAGCCCACAGTCAGCCTGTGGCTGATTTACTACAGAAAGACTGTGTGGTAATGATCACAGGAAGTCTCCAAAGCCTTCAGCAGCTCTCACTCACATTAAACATTTTAGATTTATGGAATCTGTACAATTATATTTCAATGTGAATATCAGGAAAACAGTATCTGACTGGCAGGTTGGATGAGTTCAAACACATCCACCGTGGAGTTGGAAATTGATGTGAGAAAATGTTTCCATTTATGCATGAGAGCAAAACAAGAAGGCATAAATATTAGATAACCATCAGCATATCAGATGTTCACTCAACCCTGGAACATTTGGACAGCAAAGATGCTTACATCAGGATGCTCTTTATCGACTACAGCTTAGCATTCAATACCAACATCCTCACAAAACTAATCAATGAGCTTCAAGACCTTGGCCTCAATACCTCCTTGTGCAACTCGATCCTCGATTTCCTCACTTGTAGACCCCAAACAGTTTGGATTGGCAATGACATCTCCTCCACAATCTCCATCAGCACAGGTGCACTGCAAGACTGTGCTTCGTCCCTTGCTCAACTTACTTTACACTTATGACTGCGTGGCTAAGCACAGCTCCAGTGCTATATTTAAGTTTGCTGACAATACCACTGTCTTTGGCTGAATCAAAGGTGGTGATGACTCAGCATATAGGAGCTGGTGATGAATCAATAACCATGGAACTGATTATTGACTTCAGCAGGAGGAAATCAGAAGTCCATGAGTCATTCCTCAATGGGGGATCAGAGGTGGAGAGGGTCACCAACTTTAAAGTCTTTGGAGATATCATTTTGGAGGATCTATCCTGGGCCCAGCACACATCCAGTTATGAAGAAAACACACAGTGCCTCTACTTCCTTAGGAGTTAGTGAAGATCCAGCATGTCATCTATAACTTTGACAAACTTCTATAGATGTGTGGTGGACTTATTGACTGGCTACATCACAGCCTGGTATGGAAACACCAATGCTCTTGAATGGAAAGTCCTACAAAAGTTAGTGGATATGGCCCAGTCTATCATGGGTAAAGCCCTCCCCATCATTGAGCACATCTACATGGAGCGCTGTCGCAGGAAAGCAGCAACCATTATCAGGGACCCCCCCCCCACCCCCCAACACATGGGTGTGAGTGAGAAGAAACATCAGGAAGAAGGTACAGGAGCCTCAGAACTCACATCATCAGGCTCAGGAACAGTTATTACCCCTCACCAATCAGTCTCTTGAAGCAAAGGGGTTAACTTCACTTGCCTCGTCACTGAACTGTTCCCACAATCTATGGATTCACTTTCAAAGACATCATTTCATGTTTTTGATATTTATTGCTTTTTTGTTATTATTATTATTATTATTTCTTTTTATTTGTATTTGCAGTTTGTTGTCTTTTGCACACTGGTTGTTGCCCTATTAAGGTAATTGGATTTACTGAGTATGCCTGCAAGAAAATAAATCTCAGCGTTGTATACGGTAACATATATGTACTTTGAAAATAAATTTACTTTGAGAATGCAGCTGGCTGTTCTTCTTACAGAGGGTGTTAGAATGAGGAACGGGCTGCCACGTGGAGTGGCTGAGCAGTTAGCAATGGAATATTTGAGGGGAGGCTTGATGCTGACATGAAGGAGAGAGGAATGGACAGAGAAACAGAGGGATAGGAAGAAAAGTATTAATAAAAAAAAAGCACACATAATAGCGTAAATAATTGGTGCAATGTAAGCTATAGGAACCGGGCCCTCTGCACTGGGATGTCTGTGCTGAACACAATGCCAATAAACTAAATCCATTCTGGCTCCACATGATCCATATCCCTCCATTCCCAGTATATCCATATGCCCATTCGAAAGCCTCTTAAATGCTTCTTTTGTATCTGCTTCTGCCAGTACTCCTGGCAGGCCAGCAAAATCTACTTGTCTGATAAAAGGAGTAGTTTGTGAGATCTCCTGAAAAAAACCTCTTGCAGCCGCTGGTCTGACCTCATGTTGATGAAGCGTCTTGCCACGATAGTCTGGGCCTAGACGTGATTGCAGCTCATGCTATACAGCAGAGTCTTGATAATCTTTCAAGCAATGGGTCAGAGCATTTTGTGATTAGAAAAGCCCACCGTTAATCAGGGAGAGAAGAAAACAAAAATGAACCTTGCCAGTAATAAACAGAAATGCTGAGAAACAGAATCTGGTTTATTATCACCAGCATGTGACGTGAAATTTGTTAACTTAGCAGCAGCAGTTCAATGCAATACATAATTTAGCAGAGAGAAAAAATAAAAATAATAATGATAATAAATAAATAAATTACAAAATGCCTTGGAAGTTCTGCGGCCTGATTAGCTGCGTACCCTGTGTTTTTCTTTTAAATTCTCAGCATCTGCAGCATTTTGCCTTCATATAACCTTGTCAGTGTGGCATACAATCTGAACCAGGAAGAAATCACTTTAAAATCCTACAGAACCCTTTACTATTATGACGTATTTGCCTCACTATACTCGCTTGTGAGTTTTTCCCGAACAGATCGTTATTTTTCAATATATATTCAGTCCTTGGAGACATTTGCTCCTTTTTGAATGGCTCTTTGCACCCAATGCATTGTTTGAATCAGCTCACAGACAATCGGCAGGCCTGGCTGCAGAGGCAGTGCCATCTGTTTATACCCTGAGGTCTGTCGATGACGAAGGTGCCATCTGGAGCTCCGCCCCTTACCTCCTCGCGCTGCAGCCAACACACTGCAGTAGCTCTTTCTGAACCCAGACTGCTGAACGGAATTGGCATGGCTGCATTATCTGATAATGCAAACAGATAGCGTTCCACTCATCCTCTAATTAGCCAGCCATCTGTCCTTGCTGCAAAAAGGGGAGGATCAAAGTTGTACGTTAATCATCAACTATGATAGAAGGAGGTAAAGGATGGATTTATGTAACTGAGTTTATGCTGAACCGAGGATATCTATAATGGAGTTACTCTGCTTGTTTCCTGTATTCCTTGTTTCCCCTGACACATTTTTGTGACTAGTCAAAGCTGAGGACGTAGCCAGTGCTTAAAGGTAGGCAAAATCAAAACTCACCTGCAGAAGAAAATGTTTCAGTGGATAACTAGTTAGATCCATGGAATGTGTTATTTTGCAAGATAGTTCAAGAAGTTACCAGGAAAACGGGTGACTACTTGGATGTTGTCTACATGGACTTTAAGGCATTTGACAAGGTCCCGCTTGGGAGACTGGTCAAGGTGGGTCAGTCACTTGGCATTCAGGATGAGGTAGTAAATTGGATTAGACATTGAGTCGGTGGGAGAAGACAGAGCGGTAGTAGATGGTTGCCTCTCTGACTGGAGGCCTATGACTGGTGGTGCGCTGCAGGGATCGGGGCTGGGCCCTTTGTTGTTTGTCATCTATATCAATGATCTGGATGATAATACAGTTAACTGAATCAGCAAATTTGTGGATGACGCCAAGTTTGGGGGGGGAAGTGAGCAGTGAGGAAGTTTATCACGTCCTACAGAGGGATCTGCATCAACTGGAAAAATGGAAGATGGAATTTAATTCAGACAAGTACAACATTTTGAACTTAGGCAGGACCAACCCAGATAGGTCGTTCACAGCGAACGGTAGGGCACTGAGGCATGTGATAAAACAAAGGGATCTGGGAATATAGGCCCATAATTCATTGGAAGTTGTGTCGCAGGTCGATTGGGACATAAAGCAAGCTTTCGGCACATTGTCCTTCATAAATCAATGTATTGCGTACAGGAGGTGGGATGCTATGTTGAAGTTGTATCAGATGGTGGTGAGGCCTTATTTGCAGGATTGTGTGCAGTTTTGGTTACCTACCTACAGGAAAGATGTAAACAAGGTTGAAAGAGTGAAGAAAAATTTTGCAAGGCTGTTACCAGCTCTGGAGGACCTTAGTTATGAGGAAAAATTCAATAGGTTAGGACTGTATTCAAATTAGAATGTAGAAGATTACAAAGAGATGTGATTGAGGTATACAAAATTACACGGGGTATAGATAGAGTAAATGCAAGCAGGCTTTTTCCACTGAGGTTGGGTGGGTCTACAACCAGAGGTCATGGGTTGAGGGTGAAAGGTGAGAAGTTTAATAGGAGCACAAGGGGAAGCTATTCACTCAGAGGGTTGCAAGAGTGTGGAATGAGCTGCAAGCACAAGTGGTGCATGCGAGCTTGATTTCAATGTTTAAGAGAAGTTTGGATAGGTATGGAGGGCTATGGGTCCAGTGCAGGTCGATGGGAGTAGGCAGGTCAAATGGTTTCAGCATGGACGAGGTGGGCTGAAGGGCTTGTTTCAGTGTTGTACTTCTCTATGACTCTAAGACGATAATATAAATTTAATCAAATTGGATAGATTTCTTCCTGAATGTTATATTTTAGGATAAAGTACATGCACCTTTTAACACAGTAAAATGTGAAGTGCAGGTGACTTTTGACCAATGGTCTCTAAGTGCTGGATTTTCCTTGGCTTGACATTGGGTCTGTTATGAGCTAATTGGTAAATATCTGAAATACCTCACCAAGTGTGTGTACTGAAGAAGAACATTATGAGTTTGTATCTTTAAAGGATGCCCCTGCATGCTCTTATATTTTAGTAGCACAACTATTAATATTCATGTTACAAGTGCATCAGGGAAGGACCATCTCCAACAAAGAAGATTCTCAACACCTACACTTCACATTCAATGACAATAGCATCACTGAATCCCCTCCGTGTAGTATTTTGGGGATGACCATTGATCAGAACTTCAGTTGCACATACATACACAGGGTGCAGGAGCAGGTCAGCACTATAGGGAGAGATTCACTAGTGCTTTTCCACCATCTGCAAGTCAGGAGTATGAAGCAATACTCCACTTGCAGAAGTGTACTGTATATCCTACAATGCTCAGGGAGTGTGGCATTGCCCAGAATAAGGTAGCCATTTACCACTTTAATGATTTGTTCCACTGCAGTAAACACCATCAGCACGATGCAATTGAGTTACTTTTCAAACTACCCTGACAAAAATTCTCAAACCCTGGTCTCCACCTTTGAGAAGATCAAGACCATTATGTGCCGAGTCAGATCAGCAATAATCATGTTTGTTGGGCAGAGCTGACTTGAGGGGTCAAATGGATTAGTCCTACTTCCATTTTTTTATGTTTCTCTGGGAACACCACCACACATCATGACTTGGAAATATATTACCTGTAAATATACTGTAGGACTTGTAAATATATATCCAATAATATTGGAATGATACATTTCTAAATCATATATATATTGATTAGGATTTAGTATATTGTAAATCCTGCAACTTCCTCACAGTAGGAGTCTTTACAGTAAAAAGCAACAGTAGGTCAAGGAGACTTCTCAGTACAATCCTCTCAGTGGGACAACCAATAAAGACTTGTGTTGAGAACTACCAGAATCCCAGAAATGATTAAAACTAATACATTGTACAACGCGTGGCATACATAGCACATACTTAATGATGCAGACATCGATTGGTTGATATGGGACCCATTGGTCCACACCTGAATGAAGGTCAGGAGCCCAAAGTCTCCACAACTAAATAAAGGGTGGTGTCAATGTAGAAGCAACGTGGAAAATGGACGCGAGAGCCTATCTCGCTAGGATGAGTATTTCAATTGTATCTGTATTCAAACTTCATGAAGATGTGACTATTTGACTGTCCAGTTAAGGATTGCTGCTTTGTTCCTGGTTTAAAATTGTTCTGTCCAACTGATTTTGGATTTTTATTTAGTAATCACACAACATTCTTCTGTAATGGGCTTGTAATAAATACACATACAAATAGAACTTTCCCCATGTCATGGTCTTTTTAAGATTCCTGATTGGTCAGGATTAAGGGATATGGTGAGAGGGCAGGTGTATAGGGTTGAATGGGATCCGGGATCAGCCATGATGAAATGGCATAGCAGACTCGATGGGCTGAATGGCCTAATTCTGCTCCTATGTCTTTATGGTCTTATTTGATGTGCTACTAGCAGAACTGTGGGTAACTTGCCAGCATATATAAAGGAGTTTTATTTCTCTTTTAGGTTCAGGTATTACACATTTAAATTTTTGTCTAGGATTTATTTAAGAAATATGCTTTATTGTGAAACAAACCATGGGACAAAGAAAAAAAAATCCTTTCCAGCAAATTAGCACAATTTTCTGCATGCCCATCTTTTGTACTGTACTGTTCTATGGTTCTACAAATCTAAGATTCATTAGGAAGTCACTCCAAGCTGAGGGAGGCCAAGACGTTTCCTCCAATCTCCTTCCCCCCTCTTCCTAAATAACCATTTTAAATTGATTGTTCCTTGCAACTAATTTCCAAACAAAAAAATATATTACATTCCCAAAGTCCTGAAGAAGGGTCTTGGCTTGAAATGTTGACTGTTTATTCATTTCCGTAGATGCTGCCAGACCTGGAGCATCTTTAGATCTCCAGCATCTGCAGACTTTCTCATTTATATTATATATTCCTTTTTCTAAAATTGAAGGACTTGCCTTTTTTTGTAACAGGATGTTACAGTGCCAGAGAGGGACTGATCCGGGCCAAAAGACAGATTTTCAATGGGTTAATAATATTAGTGGATGTAAAGATAAGTGATTAGTTCACTAAAGCAGGAAGTTAATATTGGATAATTGCGGTGCAAATTCAAAACATGATAATTTATTTAAAAGTAAAATATCGAAAAGTAAAATAAATTCTCTTTCTTGACACTTTCTTAACAGCTTGTTTTTTATCCTCTGTTCGATGGTATTCTTGTCCCTGATACCACTCTGATAAACTCTGTGCACCATACCCAAGGAACTTCTTTGTGATTAGCTTTGAAGTTGTATACACTTCAGGGCTCCTCATCTTAGCAAGAATTAACTGGAACAGAATGAAATCTGTGGGGACTAAGTGTTAAATTGTGACATTAAATTATTCATATATTAAGTTCGTATAATGTTGTAGGGTTATCTCATAGCCATGCTTAAATTGAACCAAAGGATTTGACAAGGTAGGTAGAGAGGACCATTTGTTTCTAAGGCCAAGTAGCATATTCTTAAAATTAGAACTGGATTGCTCAGGAGAGCTCGTCTCTCAGTTTTGTGTGAAGTGCCCCCCTGAACAAACCAGGCAAAGGCAAAATATTCAAAATGAGATGGGCACATTTTTAGCCTGGTTCTTACATGGAATGGAATTTGGGTGATGGTGTTAAGATACAAATTAGCCATGACCTTATTGAATGGTGAAAAAAATCTAAATAGATTTTAGTTGCAGTCAATTACATAATTGGAGTGAGATGAGGTCAGGCATAAAGTATGTCACTTTTGTGGAAAGACTGGAATTATTCATCAATGGAAAGTAGATAGGGAGAAAGGTTTTCTTCCCTATATTTACCATTCCATCAGTGCTCTGTTTCTTGGTAGGCATCTTGCCTTCTAACCCATTCAAATCTGGTATGCAATTCCAAAAGAGTGAATTTTAGCTTCCAGCACAATCTTTCATTGCAGCAGCAAAGGCCTTCTGAAAACTAAATACAGAACTGACATTGGTTCCCCTATGTTTACATCTTGTATTACTTCTTTAAAAGACTCCATAGTTTTTGCTGACAGGAATGATGACAGAGCCCTGCGCTGATTTGTCTTACCACTCCTGGTGGTCACCCACCTGTATGACATCTATACATTAGGTGTGACCACCTCAGCAAAAGTTTAATTTACAATATTTCACAGTTTTTCTAGTTGATAAGCTCCAGCTCCACTTCCTTGACCCAGACTGCCAAGAGCTGCATCTGCATGCACTTCCTACTGGCAGCATCATTAGTGAGACCAAAAGGTTCCCTGACTTCCCACAATCTGTAGATAAAACTTTCTACTGACCAACCATCCCACCAACACTGAATCAAGGACTTAGGGTCAATAATAAAATAAAACCTTACCTGAGCATATCTCCATACTGTTATTTCTACTCCCCCACTCCACTTGAACCTACCTTCTTTAAATTGACTGTTTTAAATTACCTAATTAGTCAATCAATTATTAACAATTTGAAAATGTGCCTCTTTTAAGGCCAAGTTAAATGAAACTCACTAGCAAGTTCCAAGATTACTGCTTTTAAACATTCACACCTTTCTCTGCAAGTTCTGTCTTCTAATAAGTGCCTCTGATGTCTTCTGTCTGGTTGACTCCAGAAGATGTTGTTCTAAGAACGTTCCCTCTCATTCCTTTTCCTGAAAATGTATTGACCTTAAGTATTATCTCTGCTTCTCTCTCAACAGATGCTGTCCAACATGCTGAGAATTTATAGTATTTTCCATTTTTATTTTGGATTTGCACCATCTTGCTTTGTCAAGGTTTAACTTCTTGATGAGACCAGGACCTTCATTTCCAACACCCATTCGATCTCATCCTACAATAACTCAATTTTATTCTCAACAGCTCTACTCCAAATCTACTATTTACCTGGATAGGGGCAAATTGTAGTGCCTATTAAAACTATTGCTGAACCCCATCTTATAGTGAATTAGCCTAATAATTGTTTGCATCCTGGGGAAAGTCTATTGATTGTTGATTCTAGAGGCTTATGGATAAGAATAAGAAATGACTCATTCTTATTACTTTTTTAAACAAAGATGTCTAATCAAGTCCTACTGATGGAAGCATGCCCAAAGGGACATTCCGAGAGAAATTGAGTGGGTTTGAAAGTGAAAATTACCACAGCTGTAAGCAGTGTTCCTGTGGTGTACTGATCTGTGCCCTATGAAAGTGCAGAGAAATGGAGATTGGTAATGCAGGATAAAATGTAATGAACAAAAGTCTAATAAAAATATTGTAAACATTTTTACTCTACATGTTAAAATTGGTTCATTTTGTCACATGTACAGAGCTACTGTGAAAAACTTTGTTTTGCATTTCATCCATACAGATAATTTTATCATATGTGTGCTTTGAGGTAGTACAATAGAAAAAAAGTAACAGGATGCAGAACAAAGTGTTACAGTGATTTCTATGTTTTTCATATGTTCACATTTTTCATGATATAGAAGGACATTCCAGAACATTGGCATCAGTCCTATTGACAAACTTATTTCCCTGTAACCTGTCCTGTTACTAGATTTGCCTGCTTCCCACCTACACTTGAGGTAATTCAGTGTCCTTCTTTGGGTTTTAGGAGGAGATTGGGGTAAATGGTGTGGACTTGCATGTTCTCCCATCAGGGTGAGAGTACAATACAGAACCTATACTTCTGGAGCTGTGTGGCAAGTTCTTTTATCTGCTCTGTTCTGTATGCAATCCATCTGCCTTCACTTCTTGTTTCCTTTTGTCAAATCTGCAGATCTTTCTCCTGATGTTTCCTGTGGCTCCTCCCATGGCATCATTACCCCGAAAGAGCTGACTTCACCCCAAGACTCCCCAACAATGGACTCATCGTACTTGATGCAGTTTGCTGACAGCTCAAAGTGGTCCACGGGAACAGAACAAAGCGAGGTACTGACTGCCAGCCCTGTTTTGGATCATGCTGCTGAAAACCTGCCTGTTGAATGCCCCGCTGATGAAGGTGCCCGACCTCAGCCCGAAGGAGCGAGCTGCGATACGGACGCTGATCACTCATATCCTGAGTCGTCCACAGACGCATCTTGCATCAAGGGGAGCCCTTCAGAAAATGAAGGCCAAGGAGCCAAGCACAATATGGATGTGGCTGGAGAAATGGTGGACATGTTTGGACTAAGCACTTCTGACAGTGCCCAGCTTATCGTTGCAGATATTGGCTCAGGGATATCCAAAAAGGAAGCTCGAGACATTAACAGTGGCTTACAGGATGGTTCATCGGCCTCTACTGACTCTCTCAGTTCCACCACACGGGCCAGCTTGGAGGCCAGTGCGGGCTTGTCCTCGGGAGTGTCAGAGGTGAGCAGCACTCCAGACACAGGCACAATATCCAGGGAAGAACCAGATGGAGACACACAACTGATAGATACCAAAGCAGACAGGGGGGCAGAGATGGGCACTTTGGAGGTGGAGGGAGATCATGATCTGCCCAGCATACAAACAGACACATCCGTTCAGTTGTCTTTCATTGCAAAAGACACAGCATGTGCAGAAATGGACCAGGATGTACTGAAAGCAGGTGATAATGGAAAAGATTTTGCTGATGATACACTCTGTCTTGTCAATTACCCTCTCAACAGCATGAGTGGTAGTGCTGAGTGTTCACCAGCACCAGAACATCAGCAGCTTTCAGACACTGGAGGTGAACATCCTGTGTCTATAGATCCACTCCACGTACTGACTGTGCAATCAAGGGCTGAAAATGTAAAGACTGAACCTTCACAAACTCAGGACCAAGTTACAACCACAGGACTCACTGATATGCCTTTGTGTTATTTGGAACCCACCAAAGAATTGCCTGTGCATTCCAGTGCTGTGGACCATATGTGTGCCACAGATCCAGATCTTTTCTTCACTGCACCATCCACTCCAGTAAAATTAGCAAGTGGCGCCCAGAAGTTCTTTTCCTATCTGACAACTGGCTTACATGAGGAGCCTGTTGAAGCCCTGGAGAGTGAAGGAAGTGAGGGCATCTGCTCTCCACCAACCTCTCCCTCAGGATCATACAGAACCGCAGAAGGAGGTAGCTGGACATCATCAGGGACCCCAAACACACCGTTGTCTTGCTCCCCAAACTTACTAACGGAAGCTGAAACAATGGAAGTATCTGCTTGCTATGTCGAATCATTGTCTGCTTTTGCAGAGGAACTCAATGAAGAGCAGCTTGATGAAGTGCTGCCTCTTGCTAATGCTCCTTATAATATCATTGATGAGGAAATTTGGACCTCCACAGAGGAGTCAACTGAAAGGTGCCTTACTGAAACACAAGATGACCTTGCTCCTTTAGCATTTGACAATGAAAATCTTGAAACTAGTGAAGATGATGTTGATGATGATGATTATTATGGTGTTGATGTAGATGGTGAGGATGATTATGGTGTTGATGAAGAGGGTGAAGATGCATATGGTGTTGATGAAGATGGTGAAGATGATACTGATGATGAAGGTGATGACAATGGACAAGAAAATGCAACTCTTAAAGATCAGGACATTTCCAGTAAAGGTCCTAGATTAATTAAGGCTAATAATATGAATCAACAATCAGATATGACAAACTGTGATGTTGGCACAGAGTTAACAGACTCACCAACACAGAATATTACAAATGAGGAAAAGAATTGTACAATCACTTCTGATGATTTCCATCCAATATCCATTCCTCAGGAGGAAGAAGACAAATCAGAGTCAAAATGCAAGGAGGAGTTCAGTGATGATGAATCTAATTGTGAAAATATTGCAACAATACCTAGTAATGAAGACAACCCAATAGGAATGTGTGCACCCAAATTAAACGCTAATGTTCATGAGGTTTCTTGGCAGCTTGAGTCTAATCCTGTTCATCTTCAAACTGAGGAAGAAAGCACAAAACTAGTGGGATTACCTGGCAACTTTTCTTGTCAGAAATTAAAAGACAGTAATTTGTTTTCTGCGTTGGAATGTACTTCAGTGGAAGAGATGGATGTAAATAATGGGTCACCTAACATGGATGATAGCACAACTTACTCAGAACATAACTATTTGCTCACCTCTAAGACAGAAAAGGACCAATATGTTTGTAGGAAACAGAACAATGATTGCACTACTAATGCTCCTCTTGCTTCCTCTGAGGAACTTGCTGAAGATTGCAATGACTCATTAAAAGAAGAAAGAGGCATAGGAACAGAGAAAGAACCTAATATGCAATTTGTACCTGTAACCTCTAGTCAACTCAATTTAGCATTGGATGACCCAGTCAAGGACATTTCTAAAACTTTTATTAGTTCTGTATATGACAGTTTTCTTGAAGTAGAAGATGAAATTGAAAGTTCTATTCCATTAGCTTCAGCACATTGTATTCCAGGGGAACAATCATCCATTAAATTTAAAATGTCAGACGTAGAAAGTGGCCCTGAAGTTGAGACTGGTGTGATGTCCCAATCTCCATACGAAGCTGTTGATAATGAGAGGATGGTGCCTTTGTCATTGCTATCTTTTCAAGGCAGTATTATTTTTGAGGCAGAGTCTATTGAAATTACATCACTGCCTGCCGTGGCCCCAACAGAACAGGCCGTTTTACAGGATCATGGTGATATTATTCCCTGTAATGAACCAAATGACTATGGTGATGTCAATAAAGGTGAACATGCTGTTGATGTAAACTGTGACGTTGGAGATGAAGATGAAGACAGTTCAGTATCCTTCCTTTACTCACTTTCTGAAAACTCTATCACTGCAGGAGTTGATGAATCATTTGCATTTCAAGACACCACGTCAGAATCATCGGCTTCTGCATCGCTTGAAGGAGAGGATGAGAGAATCACTGCAGAGCACTATGACCTACCATCAGGAGCCAATGAAGAACACACTGAAAGACCAGAAAGTGAATCTGTTGATTCAGACAATGATAGTGAGGTAGAGATGTCTTCAGCGACATCAACATCAGACTCTGAAGCATGTGGGCCCTACTGCACTACAAGTATGAAATTGCGTGACATGGCATCAGTGCTGCAGACTGTGAATTTTGGCAAAGGTGAAGAACAACCAAGTTCTGTAACGGAAGTGCAAAAGGATTGCAGGAAGGAACCTGAAGGCATAGACTCCACTAGCGAGGATGAGGCCCAATCTCCATTACCTGTACACAACTTACACACAGATACATTGTCAGAAGGCAGGTCATTGCCATTTCTCAGTGCGCCAGGTGAGTTGCAGCAAATGCCATTGGCTGAGTCTATTAAAGAAAGCCCAGAGAATCTTTCAGAGATAGTGGTGAAGACTGACGAAAATGAGATGTGTTCAACTGATTTGCACAGTGAAGATCTGTTGCTTAGCTCTTCAGCGACTGGGGAAATGACTTGTGAGCTGGAACCTTGTGAAGACCAACTATCAGAGCTGGAATCTCTGCCCGCCTTTGGACAGACTCAATCAGATGGTTGTAGTGAGACACTAGCCTTGTCTCAGGATGTAAAGGAGCATTCACCCACAGAATCAAATTCAACAAGTCTCACATCTCATTTGGAAAAGGACTCGAATAAAGATGAACTTGACGTTGAACTAGCTTCTAATTTACCTGAAGGTATGAATAAATTTGATGATTACCACAATGACATTATCAGCACACTGTCTGGAGATGATGAGAACAAAGGACCCAATTCTGAGATGTCCTTGAATGTGCCTGTTGACCTGGCTAGTGATGCTGATGTACCAAACATCAGCTCAAGTGAATCAAATTCTGAAAACAACAATTCTGTGTTCACCATACAAAAACTCTGTGAAGGTGGTCAGTATTTGATTGGGAAATCCATAGATTCCACAAATATCAATAGTATCAGTGAGGATTTGGAGTCAGTCTATAAGAAAATTGACAATCAGCCTACTTTTTTTGAAGAAACTGAAAAATCATCTGATGTCAGTCATTTCCAGTTAGAATCAGCCATTTTAAACACAGCTGAGTCCTCCCCTCCAAGTGAATCACAAACTTCAGACGTCGAAGGAGATTATCTCAGACCAAAGTCATCTTGTTCTATACTAGCTTCCTCAGAGGATGGTGTTGTTGAGGAACGTGATGTCTCTCTTCATGCTGAAGAGTTTCTGGAAATAGTACCTAAAAGCAAACCAGAGATGGGATCTGAAAATGTTATTGCATTGGGCTTTAGAGATGTAACTCTGCCTCCTTGTGAAGCCACTAATGAGAGCGTGAGTGACAGACAACTAATTCAGGAGGTATCTCATTCCTTACCAGGCGCATGCCAGTCTGAAATGAAGTCTGGCCTCAATAATCTTTCTGATTTAACAAGTACAGGGAAAATAGCTGGAACGCCCACAAGAAACCTTGGAGAAAATAACCTGGAGGAGCAACATAATGAAACTTTCAACATTGCACCAACAGAAATGATGAACATTGTTCCTGGGGACACTTCAGTGAATGGGGATTCAGCATACGAGGATCATCAAGATTTTACAAGCAACCCAATATCTCTATCATTAAAAAAATTATCTTCATCAGAAACTGATGATTATGACATGGCCAGTGAACCAGAAATTTCTGAATCTATTACCCCTGCTAAAGATGCCAAATCTACAGATGAACTTAATAGTCCTTTGCCAGATGTGAGCATGCAACAGGATATCACCTCATTAGATTCACCTCAATTGCTCTCCACCAAGGTGGGATCTAGTTACTCAGATGCATTGTCAGATCAATCAAATCAGCAACCTGAAGATCAACAGGTTGAAATTGAAAAGGGAAATGAAACTTGTACCGTTGAAAGCCAAGAACATTTTAATCCCGAACAAAATGTTGACATTGATCAACCTAATTTGCCAGATCCCGAGTTAAGTTCAAACTCTATATTCGGAAATGATCCCATATTGTGTTCTGCCCCCCTATCACAAGAATGCTTTGACCCTGTAAGGTTCTGGAATGTTCAAACTATAACTGCTGTCAGCCAGTTAAAGGTCTTGAGTTCCAGTTTAGAAGAGGGCACACATCCAGTAAACAACTCAGACAATTGTGATAATCAGATCAAGCTTCCCTCTACACCTCTTGAAGATATTGATAGGCAAGCAGAACCCTCTAATATTCTGCAAAACAATGTCGCTGATAAAGCAGAAGATTTTGATTCTACAGACAAAGAGAATGATGACCAAACAGGGCTCTTAGAAAGCTTAGCTGACAACACAGATCAAGTGGATAGTGTGATCTTGTCATTAGAGAATACTCCCAATACCTTTTTGAATCAGGTGATAAAAGATGACAGTAATCACACAGAGATTTCTAGCAGTAAATCAAAACCTGATTCTGTTGAGTTACAGACCATAGAGACAACACTCAGAGATGGACATGGGAAACTGGAGGCCCCCAGTGCACTTCCAGAAGATCACATTATGTCAGAGATCCAGACATCAGAAGTTGGGGATTTTGTTGGAGAGTTGGAAGTAGCCAGTATCCATTCAGGAGATGGTGCTTGTAAACCAGAAGGTGCAGACAGTGTAATAGATGTTATTAAACAAGTAAATGGTTCTCACCTCTCGGCAGAAGATAATGCCAGTAGATCTATAGGTGTCGATGTGCCAGATGTTTGTATGGATGGGCAACTGGAAACTTCCAAAGCTGTATCAGAAGATGTTTCTTTTCAACCAAAGACCATTAATGGAATGGTGAAAGATATTTCAGAAAATGTTGATGCAGGCAATTTGGACATTTCTGGTGTCATTACAGAATGTGCAAATCATACCTTGGACAAACTCCAAGAGGACTCTGTTGGTCAACTGGAATTATCCAACAGCAACTCAAGTGAGGATACTGACCAATTAGGAAATGTGAAAACGATACTCAGTGATGGTGAAAGTGAAGTAGAATTATCGGAAACATTACCGGGTGAGATTGCCGCATGTATATCAGATGCTGCCAATATGTCAACCGGAGAGTGCACTGAGCTAGTCTTAAGCAGCCACTCAGGCAGTGGCACTGACACTGACAAGGTAGAGGTTTCTGGCACAGGAGAAGATGATAACTCTGAAGTCAGTTTATCATGTAAGGACAACAAAGAAATAATTGAAGATGTTGCTGCAATAATGAAACTCAGCAACACAATGCCAGTGGTGGAATCTGACTGGTTTGAAGGCATGGGTACTCTTCCATTGGAGGAGGAGAGTCAAGAAAAGGTTGGTAATGTCAAAATAGGAAGTGATACTAACCAGGTTGAAGATGTGGAGTCTCTGCAAGTAATAGAAGATAAACAAATAAAAGTCAGTCACGTTCAACCAGATGATAGTAGATCAGATTCTACTTGTTTAGTATTATGCCAAGACAAAGTGTTAGATGGCGATTTTGCTAAAATCTCAGATACTCTACAAATAAGCTCCACTAAAGTATCAGAGATTTCAGGAGACCTTAGTTCCCAGATAGAGAAGCCCAGTAGCCTGTTACAAAATAATTGTCATGAAGTAACAGATGAAGGTCAAACCAAGTTCTCTGAAATATTACTGAAGGATGATCCCAAGGACTCAGGGCTAGAAGATGTTAAAGATCAAACGGAGGTCACTGACGCTCTTTTGGAAGATGCTGCTCATAATTTGGAGACTGTGGGTGCTCTGTCAAGTGAAGATAATAGTGATGAAGATGACAAATTCACATACATGTCATTAAGTGGAAATCAGAGAATAAATGATTTGGCACAAATCATACCACATAATGAAGCAAAGATCTCTACCAATGCATCTGAAGAAACTGATCTAGTAGGCACATCAATAGATACTGGTGATTCAAAAGTCGCAGACAGTGGGAAACCAAATACATTTGATTCAGCAACAGCAAACAACACAAATGTAGAAGAGAACATGAGCAAGAGTTCAGAAGATAGTGCTGATGAAATAGGTTCCTTCCCCCACTTGGAAGGACATAATGAAAGCACATTAGAAGTTCTAGAGGCAATATCAAATCATAATAATCAAAACATAGAGCCAGCTGGTACCCAGCTGAAAGATAATGTTTGCCCATTGAAAGTAATAAACTCAGCATCAGAAAGTGAACACAAAGACATTTCAGATATCCCTCAAAACAGCAAAGATGGTCAGCTAAATCTCCTTGACCCCTGTCAGACAAATCTCTCAGGAATGTCACCAGATAACAATGTTAGCCAGCTGGAGGATTTGCACTCTGAACAAAAGAACATTAATAATCAACTTGATCTCCCAGACCAAGCTCCAATAGTGGATGATCAGCAACAGGACATCAGTGAACCTGTGTCAAAACCTTCTCATCACAATTTTGGAGTCTCAGTTTCTGCAGAAGGAGTGGGTCTTCCTACCTCCACAGGAGAATCAACTGATGAATGTCTTAAGTGTCCTCAAAGCCCCATCAATAATGTTACAGAGATAATTGATCAAGGAACTCCTGATGATCTCACAGATATCACTCATCATGATGTGACTTCAGTAACTCACGATGTTTCAAAGGGTGGATCAGAAAAAGTAGATGATATTAATAGCCACACTTTAGCTGCAGAACCAAATACAGAAATGGATGTTTATGAGGCAGTGTCATCCTCTAATGTACCGGAGTTTACACCTGAAGCTGAACTTGACCTTTCCACTGATGAATCCAATAACTTAATATCAGAAGTTTCCAAGTCAGAGGATGTTGAGATCTGTGACCATGTAATTCTTCCATCAGAGCCTGTTTGCATGTCTTCTTCCATCTCTCCTGTCTGTCAACGACTGCAAGATGTTCTTCAGGACTGTAGGGCAGATGAGGTTGCTTTAAAAGAAGTGGTGGTGTCAGGAGAGTTGTCAAAGAAGGTGCCCACTGACCTAAAAGAAAGTAAGGGAGACAAGGGGGTGCCAAGTGATATGTTAGATTCATGTGAATACTATGAACCTGAAAAATTGAGCTGCACCCAAAGTGTTGCTGATTTAGAAATAGACTCACATTCTAGTTCGGATATAAACCAGACTGAATCTAATACTCCTGTTGTCGCACAAAATACTGAACAATTGTATTGTGACAAAAAAGGCAATGGTGCATCATTGGAGACTCCATGTCAAGATGAAAAACCTATTTGCTTTGTCGGCAGTGATAGAGAAGAAAAGGGTGATACTTATCCCCACATGTCACTAAATGTGACTGGAGAAAGCTCTCAGGATAAAAAATTGGATACTTTGCATCATTCCGAAAATTTTTCCTGCATTAGTCATTCACTGGTAGAGGGACCAGAATTTAATGTATTGCTTAATGCATCTTGCAAAGCTCCAGATAGACCTCTTTTGTGTCCTCATGCAACACTGAATAAAATTCCTTCAGCAAGTTCAACATCAGAATTTGATTTAGCTTCTGCACCCATCCATTCCACTGCAGACCTTCCCTGCTTAGATAAAGCTTCCCCTGCAACCTGCTCTGAACTGGATAATGATGGCTTTTCTGCTGTTGTATCTTCCTCATCAAATAAACTGACATCAGGACAACAGGACCAAGAAAGCTTTTCAAAACATGCTGCTCCACCTGAAAGAGCACCAGGGGAAGAAAAAAGCCAAGAAGAGTTTAAGCTGTCCGATGCAATGGATCTGGAAGCCAAACAACCAGGTAAAGTTTCTGTTGCATTAAAATGCTGAGAATGAAGCTAATCCATTTGGACTGCAACCCAAAATGAATCTCTCTCCTTCTCAACATTTTGGTTCTCTCATTTATCTCAATTTTGCTTGCTTGATTTGCATACAGTACTGTGCAAAAGTCTTAGGCATATATATATATATATGGCTAGGGTGCCTCAGTCTTTTGCTCAGTACTGTAGTCATCCTATGCATTGCACTACATTGCTGCTGCAAGCAAAAAATAATTTCATGATATATGTGATGATGATAAAGCTGATTCTGATATGGGTCTCTGTTGTGGATGGAGAGTGGGAAGGGAGTCGGAAGAGGGAAATCATAACTGGGAAAAGGGATGCACCAGAGAGACATTTTGTAATGATCAATAATCCAACTGTTTGGAATCAAATTACATTGCTTAGTGTCTCAGGCTGGGTGCACCACCCCTGCCCCTGGTGTTCCCTCTCTGCCACCTGTCCCACACCTCTCCCACAGGGCTCCACCCTCACCATTCCTAATATCCTTTGCATCTGCCAGAATTACAAACTTGCTATCTGCCTAACACTTAAAGTTATGTAATTCATCCCTTCATTGGTGGCACGGTAGCACAAAGGTTAGTGCAATGCTTTACAGTGCTGGCAGTCGGGGTTCAATTCTTGCCACTGTCTGCATGGACTGTATATGTACTCCCTGTGACTGCACGGGATTCCCCTGGGTGCTCCTGTTACCTTCCTCATTCCAAAAGTGTACAGTTAGGGTAACGAGTTGTGTATGCTGGTGCTGGAAGCACGACAACACCTGCGGGCTGCCCCCAGCACAATCTTTGGACCATGTTGGTCGTTGCCACAGACAATGCATTTCACTGTACACTTTGAAGTTTTGATGTACATGTAAAAAAGCAGCTAATCTTTAAAAATCTCTTTTTCCTTACATCAAAAGATTGTGGTCCAGTGCTCCTTCATGCAGATATTGGAGCTGTTCTTCATCAAAAAGATCATTAAGATCCCAGTTACTTAAGTCAGAATGCCATTTTATTTTCCATGATACTTTTTGATGAACAATTGATTGGTCCTTTTAGCTAGTGCTCCATCAACCAAAATTGCTGTGTTAAATTAGAATTCTCGTGAGCACATAATTACCATGTCAGATAATTCAAGTCTGAACAATGCGATGTGATGCCATATAACTATTAGACCTTTCCATAGTATTTCACTATTTTTGTTATTTGTTTTATAAAAGTGTACACTTATTTTAGAATCAGATTTGTAACTATACATGCTCTCTTGCTGTTACTAAGATAAACCACAATGCATACCTTTTGAATTTGTCAATAATGGGAACAAGGGCATACTACTCATTCCCTCAAGCTTGTTCTACCTTTCAGTAATATCATGACTGTTCTGTACTTTAACCACCTTTAAGCCATAGTCCTTGAACCCTTTATGCAAATTATTTTATTTTCCTAATTTTCAATCAACAGTTAGAGCACTGACTGTTTTGGAGGAAATTTCTAGCGTGAGGAAAGTCACAGAATACCCACCATGATTCAATACATTGATTCCTCACGGAAGTGAGCGTTTGGTCCAAAGAATAAATGCTGCAAATTTTTTAAATGTCTACTTCTCAAAACTTTGTCAGGGAACGTGGAATGAGTGCTTCAGATATTTTGGACTTTTCCCTCAAGAAAATTCCCAGTAATTTTATACTCAGTAATGAAAAGCACTCTAGAAGCAGCCGACACATGAAGAAATGTTCCACTGAGGTATTGGAAGTCACCTCCAAAAACAGAAGCAGTTCATGCCTCTCACGAATTGAGAGGTTAACCTCAGGCACTTGCGTGCTCAAGCACATCATCTGAGATGGAGGTTCAATGAGGTACTGAGGTGATGGTTGGAGATCTCCTCTTTGAGATAATTCATCAAAGTAAAGTTCCATCTGCCTTTTCTCTTGGACCTAGAACATAAGTCATAGAGAAGCACCAAAGATTTTGTAATAGCCTGCTTAATAGTTACCTCAATAAACACCTAAAAGATATTGCTCTGTTTTGCTTAGTTTGTGGAAATTTGCTTTATGCTAATTGCTGCAGAGTGCCCCCATGTTACAACAGAGCTTTAACTTCATTGGTTGTAAATCACTCTGAGATGTCCATGCGGCATCCCCAGGGCGTGAAAAACAGTGACTTGTTTGCATGCCTGAGTTTAAACCCTAAACTTGGCCACTTTTCAAAGTCAGACGTTGGTGTCCATTCCTTCAGGCTTTATCTCCTGTTGTTTTCACACTTGGTAGTATCCCATTTAGTGGCATACGTTACAATTACGATTAGTCAGAAGTAATCAAGTTAACTCGCAATAGAACACAGAACAGTGAAACAGAGGAACAGACCCTTCAGCCCACAATGTCTGCTCCGAACACAGAAATGTAACTACAATGTAAACAAGTGATGTAGCAATAACTTAACAAGATGTATTTTTGTAGTCCCACAGATCCCTGAGAAATTGGAGCAGTGTCCTGGGGTTGATCATCTGGACTCCATCCAAGCAGAGATCAAGTCCTTGGACACAAAACCCATCTGTCGCACCCGTCAAGCCTTCAGTCCATCAGATTCCAGTTCCTCCAGTGAGAATGAGCTGCCGTTCCCGATCCCACTCGAAGATGTTAGGAAAAGAATCCCTCCCCAAGAGGACCCTGTTAAATCGGAATCCACGGATGCACAGATTCCATCGAAGCAACGGGCTTTTGAGACCACTGCTGTCAACAGAGGTAAAACAGAGAAGCTTTAGGGAAGGAAGCCTCCAGTCCTCATGCAGTCTCTTACCGGGAGCCACAGCTAGTGGCTCTGCTGTCTCTCAGCTCCAGAAACCCAGGTTCAATCCTGGCCTCTGATGCTCTCTGTATGCAGTTCTTATTTCCCCCCGAGACCATGTGAGTTTCCCCCAGATACTCTGGTTTCCTCTCAAAACCAAGTTGGTCAGTTAATTGACCACTTTAAATTTCTCCTAGGATGCTGGTGGGTGGTAAAATCAGATAGGAGTTGATGGGACTGGAGGGGTAGGTATTAAAATAGTGGTATTACAGTGCATGGGTTTTTGAAGGTTGATATGGACAGAGTGGATGGTCTCTTTCCATATTCTATCACTTTCAATGCGACTTCAGTTCCACATCACTATGATTCATAAATGCCCTGTACCAGCAAGCTCACGCTGTATTATCATCTTGGAATAAATGTTGACCTTGTTGATAAAGGCCATATTCCAATATTGCAGATGAGGAGGTTACCTTCTGAAGTTTATAGGATGACCATGGCTCAGGCTTTCTGATTGGGAGGAACCTCTGCACCAGAGCCAACCTTAATCCAACTCTGCGCACTCTATCACTTAGAGAGTGATTTATATGCAAGTTGCATGAGACATGAATCAAACCAATGGACAGTGATTTTATTTGTACAGCCCTATTAGCTTACTGAAACAAAAGAACATCTTAAAACATTCTGCTCTCATTGTTTAAGATAGAACATATTCAGTTTGCTTTTGAGGGCTGTGGTCTGAGGGTGTTTGTGCAGGTTTCCTTCTTCATCAACCTTTGATCTCTGAGCACTGGGCCTAAGATCAAGCATGACCATTTCTGATGTAGCCAACAGCCACAGTATATCCTGCTCGTGCACCTAATTATAACCAAGGCTAACAAAGCTGTACGAATAGTGTTAGATCCACAAGAATTAAAAAAAAAGTAGCATGCCTGAAGAATGGGGACACTTTAGAACTCAGCAAAGTGAACCTGTAGAAAATACGAGGAAAGGAATATAAAATTGAACTGTAAGTTCTTAGAACATAGCTCTTTTGAAAGCTGTGCTGATTGTGCAAAACATTGTGTAGGAACCTATTGTGTAGTGATCTCTGTTCTGGAGCACTTTCAGGAAAACACGCATATGTGTGCACAGTGATCATAAAGCACTCCTGAGTAAAACCCATTACAGCACCAATAAGGTTACAGAGAATGCATGAGGATATATGACAGCTTCTAAATTTGACGCTATCTAGACAAGATATCCAAGTAGTCAATACATCTATTTTAAGGACAAAAGCTACTTGAACTATATTGAATTTGGGACAAGCAACTTCTAATCTCTCAGAAAGTAATGCAGGAAGTCAAGAAGGTCAGACAGGATGAAAAGAGATAACATGGGTTGACTTTTTCTCAAGTCATATTACCACCTAAAAGATGAAGTGGATGCTCAAGGTGACCTGATCTTCAGAGGTGAAAGGATCATTCTTCCCAGACTGAAGGTACAATGAGATTAGGATTTTTTTCACTCTTCACATCTGGAAGTGAATGGTCATTGCAGCTGAATGAGAGAAATTTTCTATTGCCCGAGATCGAGGACAAGCCCTCCAGATGCCGAGCAAGGCACCAATCATATTCACTACCAGAAAGCCTCAGGTAGCTTCTGGGCCAAGGTTAGATCAAATCTGCTTTGCTTAGAGGAAAAAATATATTTGTTATTAGTATTGGTTTATTATTGTCACATGTACTGAGATACAATGAAAAGCTTGTCTTGCATCTTGTCCAATAGATCAATTCATTACACAGGGCGTTGCTGCAGAACACGGTAAAACAATAGCAATGCAGAATGAAGTGTGACAGCTACAGAGAAAGTGCAGTGCAAGTAAACAATAAGATATACGGTCAGAATGAGGTAGACTGTGAGGTCAAGAGTCATTTTATTAGACTAGGGAATCATTTAATAGTCTTCTATCAGTGGGTAGAAGCTGTCCTTGAATCTTGTGGTATGTTCTTTCAGGCATTTGTATCTTTGACCAAATGGGGGGGTGGGGGGGGGGTGGGGTGATGTTAAGAATAGAGATTGTCTAGTTTTTGGAGATATTCACTGGCAACCATTTTACAAGGCTCTCAAAGGGCTGGCAGAACACTGGAAATACCGTCTTGTATTTTGTATTTAAATAAAGTTCTGCTTTGATAAAGCATGTTGCTATTTCGATTAACTATTCCAAGCAGATGATGAGGTTGCTTCTCCCTGTATTCCTCAATCCCAATGGTTAAAGGTTACAAAATTTTACAATATGGATTAAATGAGACATAAATTAATGTTCAGGTTTACCTCTACCTGGGGTAAATTGGTGATATATTTACTATTTAAAATTATCTTTAATTTTCTTAAGACCTTTTTTTAAAATGACCTAGTTTCACTACTGCTGCTATTCTGTGTTACTAGGGTCTTGCAATGAATCAGACAGTGACGATTCGGTCCCTGAGCTTGAGGAGCCGGAGGTTTCCGTTCCACTAGCTGGACAAGAACAGGTGTGTGGTATAGACATTAATGTGAATGCTTTACTTGCATTGTTTTGATTACTAATTGTATGAAGACCTTGCCCAAAACTTAGGGAATTTTGATATGAGGCCTGGGTTCATCTCATGGAAACTCTTACAGGTCAATCATGAGATCTGGATGGTGGAAGCATCTGGGATCCACTATTTTTGTGGAAATATCCATTAAAGAGTTTTACACAAAATGGCTACTCCACGTCTCTGTTATGCAACACCTTGGAAATGTGCTGCAGAGACGTTGTGAATGTTGATGTAATCATTGTTTGACGTTTGGAGTGGGAGATTGCTGCATTTAACTGGCTCTGGGGAGGGTGGGGGCCAACATTGCTGAACCCCCTACCTCAGGTCCTGGGCTCCAGTGGAAGTGGACTGACAAGGCCAAGGTACAATAATAATTTTTTTTAAAGCCACTTGGGCATGTGCATGGCTTAGAAAGGTTTAGAAGATTATGTGCCAGTTGGACAATGGGACTAGCCTGGGTGGTGCACCTTGATTGGCCTGAGCCATTTGGACCACAGGGCCTGTTTCCATGTGCTATTGTTCTAAATCCAGGTACTCATACCTCACCTTATATTTGCAATTAATTTTCAATTTTTACCTGACCACCTTTATGCTAGGCTTTTAACAGAAAATTAATCTGGTCTTATTAGTTATAAGAACAAGCTATTGGATTGCTGTGAAAACCAGCCTGATTTATAAAGCTCCTTCAGGGAGGAAATCATCTGCCTGAACCAACCCAGCCTAAATGTGATTTCAAACCATCAGTGTGGCTGGCGTAAAGATGCTTTTACAAGGAACAGTTAGGATGGACATAAATGTTAATATTCCTCTTGACATCTACATCCATAAAAAGATAAATTAAAATGGCTGGAAACAGAAATTAATTTCTATCAATTGCAGAATTCTTTATTTTTCACATTATTGGAATAATGCTCGATCAAAAAACAAAGGATAGCAATATTTATTAACTTTGTACTTAATTGTTCCAAAGATTTCTTAGGATTAACTGGTGATGAGGGTTCTATGCAATGTAAAAACTCCCTGATGGAAGTTAAATACTGGCCTTCAAATGGTAGCCAGGATATGGGCTACAAATTACAAAGGGAGATAGAAAAGGTATATAAAAAGGGCAATATTACAATAATCATGGGGGATTTCAATATGCAGGTAGATTGGTGCTGGATCCTATAAATTGGCTTTTAAGAGCAGCTTGTGGTTGAGCCCACTAGGCGAACAGCAGTTCTGGTTTGGGTGTTATGTAATGACCCAGATTTGATTAGAGAGCTTAAGGTAAAGGAATCCTTAGGAGGCAGTTATCATAATGGTGATAGAATTCATCCTGCAGTTTGAGAAGGAGAAGCTAAAATTGGATGTATCAGTATTACAGTGGAGTAAAGAAGATTACGGAGGGAATGTGAGGCAACTGTGGGTGAAAAGGAACTCTAAGGCAACAAAAGAAAAAGAGAAGGCAAATAATTTAGCAAAAATTAATGAGAAGATAGAGGATTAGGAAGCCTTTAAAAACAACACAAGGCAACTAAAAAACTATAAAGAGAGAAAAGATGAAATATGAAGGTAAGCTAGCTAATAATATAAAAGAGGATACCAAAAGTTTTTTTTAAGATACACAAAGAGTAAAAGAGAGATGAGAGTGGATATTGGACTACTGGAAAATATTGCTGGAAAGGTAGTAATGAGGACCAATAAATGGCAGATGAAATTAATAAGTATTTTGCATTAGTCTTTACCGTGGAAGACGCTAGTAGAATGCCAGAAATTTGAGAGTGTCAGGGTGCTGAAGTGAATCTCGTTGCTATTATTAAGAAGGTGCTTGGGAAGCTGAAAAGCCTGAAAGTAGATAAATTACCTGCACCAGATGAGCCTATATCCTAGGGATCTGAAAGAGGTGGCTGAAGAAACTGTGGAGACATTAGATAATGATCTTTCAAGAATCACTAGATTCTGGAATGGGTCTGGAGGACTGGAAAATTCCAAATGTCACTCCACTCTTTAAGAAGGGAGGGAGGCAGAAGAAAGGAAATCGTAGGCCAGTTATCCTGACTTCAGTGGCTGGAAAGAAGTTGGAATCTATTGTTAAGGATGAGGTTTCAGGGTACTTGGAGATGCATAACAAAATAGGCCAAAGTCAGCATGATTTCCTAAGGAGAAATCTTGCCTAACAAATCTGTTTGAATTCTTTGAGGAAATAATAGGCAGGATAGACAAAGGAGAGTCTGTGGATGTTGTTTACTTGGATTTTCAGAGGGCTTTTGACAAGGCGCTGCACTTGAGTCTGCTTTACTAGATAAGAGCCCAGGGAATTACAGGAAGCATATCAGCATGGGTAGAAGATTGGCTGATTGACAGGAGGCAAAGAGTGCGAATAAAGGGGGTCTGTTCTGAATGGTTGCCAGTGACTAGCAGTGTTCTGCAGGGGTTGGTATTGGGACCTTTTCTTTTCACATTAATGTTAATGATTTGAATGATGGAATTGATGGCTTTGTGGCCAGGTTTGTGGACGATAGGAAGGTAGGTGGAGGGGCACGTAGTGTTGAGGAGGTAGGATGTCTGCAGAAGGACTTGGACAGATTAGGAGAATTGGTAAAGAAATGGCAGATGGAATACAGTGTAGGGAAGTGCATGGCCTTACACTTTGGTACAAGGAATAAAGGAGTTGACTATTTTCTAAATGAGGAGAAATTTCAAAAATCAGCGGTGCAAAGGGATTGGATGTTCTTGCGCAAGGTTCCCTAAAGTTTAATTTACAGGTTGAGTCAGTGTAAGGAAGACAAATGCCATGTTAGCATTCTAGTCATCACAAAAATGAATATAAAAGCAAGGATGTAATGCCAAGGTTTTATAAGGCACTGGTCAGACTGCAATTGGAGCATTGTGAGCAATTTTCAATCCCTTATCTAAGAAAAGATGTGCTGGCATTGGAGACGGTCCAGAGGTGGTTCACGAGAATGATACCTGGAATGAAAGAGTTAACATGTGAGGAATGTTTGATGGCTCTGGGCCTGTACCTGCTGGAGTTTAGAAGAATGAGGGAGGAGCTCATTGAAATGTATTGGAATATTGAAAGGTCTAGATAGAGGATGTTTCTTAAGGAGGGGGAATCTAGGTCCAGAGGGCACAGCCTCAGAATAGAGGGATGCCCCTTTAAAACAGAGATGAGTGGGAATTTATTTAGATAGTGGGTGGTGATTCTGTGGAATTCATTGCCACTATGGCTGTGCAGGCCTAGTTGTTGAATATATTTAAGGCAGAGGTTGATGGATTCTTGATAAATCAGGGCATCAAAGATTATGTGGAGAAGGCAGGAAAATAGGGTTGAGAGGGAAAATAAATCAGCCATGGTGGAATAGTGAAGCAGATTCGATGGGCTGAAAGGCCTAATTCTGCTCCTATGTCTTGTGGTTTTATGGTCCAATCATACAGGGTGGTTAAAGTTTCTTATTACAGGAAAAAATGTGAGAAAACAAAAGCTTATTTTTTAAAGAGCAGAGAAAATCAAGGTGAGATTTGTGTGACTATAGAAATACTCAGCAAACAAACAGACCCTTCGGTCCATTGTGTCTGACAGAACATGATGTCAAATTAAACTCTGCCCATTTGCCTGCACATGGTCCATATCCCTAATTTCCTGTCTGTTCATGTGTCTGTTTAAATGCTTCTTAAACATTGCTCTTGTATCTGTTTTTACCAGCTCCCAGGCACATTTCTTGGGGGTGGGGGGGGGGGGGGTGCGGAGGTGGGAAAACATGCTTTGGAAATCTTTTTTTTTAAACTTTTCTTCTCACCATATATCTATGCACTCTGGTATTTGATTTGTTCACCCTGGGGAGAAAGATTCGGACTATCCACCTTTTCAAAGTCTCTCATCATTTTATGAAGTTCTATTAGGTGTTCCCTCAGCCCCTGATGCTCCAAAGAGAACAAGCCAAGTTTGTCCATCCTCTCCTTGTAGCTAATACAATCCAGTCCTGGTACTATCCTGTGAACTGCTTTTGCACCATCTCCAAACCCTCTATATCCTACCTACAGTGTGACAAAATACTATAATTACATAAAACAGTCTTAAATTTGCCCTAACCAAAGTTTACCACAGCTACAATGTGACTTCCCAACCTTTATACTCAATGCCCTGATCAATGAATGTAAGCAAGCAAAACATAATCCTTATCACCTTGTGTCTCTGCTTGTGTTGTCACATTCAGGGAGCAATTCACTTGAACCTCAATACCCTCTGCATCTTATTTCTCTGAGGAATTCTGCTATTTACTCCATATTCTCATTTTGTATTTGATCTCCAAAAGTGCATCACTTTCCACTTATTAAGTTCCATCTGCCATTTCTCTGCATAAATTTCCACTGAACCACCGTCTAACTTGCTATATCCTTTTATAACTTTTCTTGCTATTCACAATGCCAAAAGTTTTCACGTCACTTTCTAACTTGCCAATCTGACAGTGCACACATTTATTTATACTTTTGATACACGTTCCCACAGAGGTCTCAGCACTGATCCGTGAGGAACAGCACTAGTCACTGACTTCAAGTCAGAGAACATCCCTTTGCCCAATACTCTGTCTCCCATGACCAAAGCAATTTTGAACCCGATTTATCAAGTCTCCATGTGCTTTAATGTTCTGGACTAGCCTAATTTGAGGAATCTTGTCAAATGATTTACAAAATTTCATGTGGAATTCTTCCACTGCCTTAATTTCATCAATTATTTTCATCACTTATTCGAAAAGCTCTATCAAATTTGTGAGGCAGCGTCACCCCAGCTGACTATTCTTTATATGTCCATGCTTTGCTAAATACAAATAAATTCTATCCTTGAAGATCTCCTACAGTAATTTCCCCACCACTGATGTAAAGTTCACCAGCCTATACTTGGCCGATTTGTCCCAGTTGCCCTTCTCATACAGAGGAACAACACTGGCACCTCTGCCCTTCAGCCCTCTGGCATTTTGCCTGTGTCTAAAGAGGATACAAAGATATAGATCTGTTAGACTTTCAGAAGGTTGCAATACTAACTCAGGAGGAAACTATTCCCAAGATCAAGAAGTGTCAATAATAGTCTGGTGCAGATACAAGGTGATTGAAAATCAATGAAAAGAATTTTTCATTTTGCATAAAATGCTTCTATGATCTAACCTGTACTGTCTGAATCGCTGCGGCAAGTAGATTCAATATAACTTTCAGAAAGAAATTGGATAAAATCTTGGAGGAATCACTGCCAAACTGCCCTTGCTGAACTGAGCTAAGCATCCCTCCAAGATGCCGAAGATGAATTAATCTTTTAAGAAGCTGGCAGGAAATAAAGCAGATACATGAGCAGAGCCTGTAACTGAATCAGATTTGGGATAGAAACTTGTCCTCGTGTAACCGGATTAAAAATCAATGGAACTGAACATCAGAAGCCAAGTGTGACACACACATATATTTATGAGCAGCAATTGGATTTATTTGGATATTTGAACTTTTCTAAAGGATATCTGTGTAAACTTATTCACAGCCATTGATCCATCACTCCATTTCAATATATTTCCTTTGCACTTCTGTTCCAAATCTTTAATAACTTTTTTTTGAGTGTGGTGCTGACTATTGGCTACAAAATTCCAACTGTGCCTTAACTGGTGATTTCTAAAAGTTTATCATGACTTAATTGCATTAATAAAACCAAAGATCTCGCATGTGTGTTTAGTAGTCTTGCCGATTTCTCTTGGTGTCTTTGGGGATCCCCAACTCACTCTGATCTTTCTCTGTAAATAGGCAAGTTAAACATGTGAATATGTATGTGTCTGTTCTTCCTCCTGTGGTGCACATTGCCGATAATATATGGCAGTCCATATCACTGTGGGAGACAAGAAGGAACAATGGGGTTCAGGGTTGACTCATCTGTGTTGTAGCTGCCCTGAGAGTGACTATGGCCTCAGTGGAGGACAGTACTTTTTGCTATATTTAACCCCCATTCCTGTTATATCTAAACAGGAATGGTTTGTGTTGGTACAGCAAAGCTACTTTGTCTACATCCATGGGATGATAATCAATGTCTATGAAAATTAAGTATAATTCATTCTTTTTCTTTTTTGGAAAAACATTACTTCTAGTCACAGTTGGCGCAAGCGGTGGGGATTGGTGACGAGCCTGTGAGTAAAGCTAAACAGAGCCGCAGCGAAAAGAAGGCACGAAAGGTGAGTCAAACTGTGCCCTCAGCCCAGGGGTTCCCAACCCGGGGTGCACTGACACCTTGCTTAATGGCAGTGGCCATGGCAGAGACAATGTTGTGTAGCTGTGTGGATAGGCATGCAGTTAGACACAAGTGTTCAGATTTGTTGTCAACATGCACCTATCAGTATGTGGAGTGAACAGCCATATTAACTTTTGTGTGGATGCAGTTGTCCCTGTTAGAACTGTTCGCTGCTATCCCAATAATAAGCCCTGGATCACTAGTCACATCAAAGGCCTCCTAAACCAGAAGAAGAGGGCCTTTAAAGATGGTGATCGGTTGGAGCTTAAAAGAGTTCAGAAGGAACTCAGAGTACAGATAAGGGGGGCAAAGGAGCAGTATAGGAGGAAGCTAGAACAAAAGCTGCAGAAAAAAAGCATGAAGGAGGTGTGGGATGGGATGAAGATCATCACCGGATGCAGTGCAAAGCGGGGGGCGAACATAAGTGGAGATGTGGAGAAAGCGAACCAGCTGAACAACTTCTTCAACAGGTTCGACAGCTCAATCTCATCCTCACCGCAGAAATCCACACCAGGCTTACTTCCCTCACAGGAAAATAGCCACTCACAGGAGACCTTGCCCACGCCCAGGATTACGGCTGCACAGGTGGAAGGTCAACTGAGGAAGATCTGTACCAGCAAGGCGGCTGGACCGGATGGAGTTTCCCCACGATTACTGAGGGCCTGTGCGACTGAGCTGGGAGAACCACTACAGCGCATCTTCAACATGAGCCTGGAGCAGAGAAGAGTACCCAGACAGTGGAAAACATCCTGTATTGTCCCGGTACCGAAGAAACCACAACCAAAGGAGTTGAATGACTTCAGACCTGTTGCCTTGACGTCGCACGTTATGAAGACCATGGAGCGGCTGATTATACAGAATCTGAGGCCACAAACCAGGCACGCCCAGGATCCTCTTCAGTTTGCGTATAAGGAGAAGGTGGGAGTGGAGGATGCTATCACGTATTTGCTGCTCAAATCACTCTCTCACCTAGAGGGGGTCAGTTGTGCTGTGAGGATTACATTCCTTGACTTCTCTAGTGCCTTTAACACCATCCAGCCCAAGATCTTAAGGCACAAACTAACGGAGATGGGAGTAGACTCTCACATGGTGGATTGGATAGTGGACTACTTGACAGATAGACCTCAGTATGTGCGGTTGGGAGACTGTAGGTCTGACACGGTGGTCAGCAGCACAGGAGCGCCGCAGGGAACCGTACTCTCTCCGGTCCTGTTCACCCTGTACACATCAGACTTCCAATATAACTCGGAGTCCTGCCATGTGCAGAAGTTCGCTGATGACACGGCCATAGTGGGGTGTGTCAGGAATGGACAGGAGGAGGAGTATAGGAAACTGATACAGGACTTTGTGATATGGTGCAACTCAAACTACCTGCGTCTCAATATCACCAAGACCAAGGAGATGGTGGTGGACTTTAGGAGATCTAGGCCTCATATGGAGCCAGTGATCATTAATGGAGAATGTGTGGAGCAGGTTAAGACCTACAAGTATCTGGGAGTACAGTTAGACGAGAAGCTAGACTGGACTGCCAACACAGATGCCTTGTGCAGGAAGGCACAGAGTCGACTGTACTTCCTAAGAAGGTTGGCGTCATTCAATGTCTGTAGTGAGATGCTGAAGATGTTCTATAGGTCAGTTGTGGAGAGCGCCCTCTTCTTTGTGGTGGCGTGTTGGGGAGGAAGCATTAAGAAGAGGGACGCCTCACGTCTTAATAAGCTGGTAAGGAAGGCGGGCTCTGTCGTGGGCAAAGTACTGGAGAGTTTAACATTGGTAGCTGAGCGAAGGGCGCTGAGTAGGCTACGGTCAATTATGGATAACTCTGAACATCCTCTACATAGCACCATCCAGAGACAGAGAAGCAGTTTCAGCGACAGGTTACTATCGATACAATGCTCCTCAGACAGGATGAAGAGGTCAATACTCCCCAATGCCATTAGGCTTTACAATTCTACCGCCAGGACTTAAGAACTTTTTAAAAGCTATTATTAATGCTTTTTG
The DNA here is from genome assembly GCF_048418815.1 of Hemitrygon akajei. Classification (NCBI taxonomy): domain Eukaryota; kingdom Metazoa; phylum Chordata; class Chondrichthyes; order Myliobatiformes; family Dasyatidae; genus Hemitrygon; species Hemitrygon akajei. The sequence continues at coordinate 107,219,548 of NC_133124.1, read as the reverse complement.
AGATAGTGATTTAGATGCATATCATATTTTTTACTGAGTTAAGTATTGTATGTAATTAGTTTTGCTACAACAAGTGTATGGGACATTGGAAAAAAAGTTGAATTTCCCCATGGGGATGAATAAAGTATCTATCTATCTATCTATCTATCTATCTATCTAAATACCTTGTCATTAATACTGGAAGACCTAGGAGAAGGTTTACATTTTTTGAGAATTTCCATGGGTTTGTTTGGCATGAACCTAGATATGGAAGTGTAGTCACGTGAAATGAGATATACCTTCATATGGTTAGATAGGCTTACTCACAGAATTACACTGTCAGCCGATGGCTCAGGTACCTCCATCAACTCTCTGGCTATGAGGTATTCTTAGTCTTCATCTCCTGAGTGATTACTTCTCCACGCTAAACATAGTCTTGGAAGAAGCACCTAGGATAATAAAGGGGATTCTTTGAATTTCATAGTTACCAACAAAATACAATGTTTTGGGTGATGGTCTAGACTAGAGGTTTTCTGCCAGGATTTCATCCTGAATATATAACCCACAATACATGGATCAATGCAAGTTGAGCTGCATGTTGGTCTCAGAACTTAATGACTTTTGAATCCACCAACCAATACTTCATATCAAATGCCAAGAGGAAAGTTATTGAACAAATAACAATTTGCATATGGATTTAAAAAATGTTTTGTAATAAATATTACCTCTCACTCTGACTTACTCTGCTCTTTTTTGACCTGTAATTAATCATTTCCCTCTTATCTTTCACTTCTTCCTTACTCTCGCCCTTCTCTGTCCCTCTGTATTTCTCTCACTGTTTTTCTCTTCTATGCACTTTTTTCACCCATCTGTGATATGCTGCTTTCCATTTTGATGCCTCTTATTGTCTCACTGCTCCCTCATCTTTTCTGCCTCCCTCTACAATGGCCCCATCTCACTGCCTCCATCTAATTCTTCCCCTTACTGCCCTTCACTGTTGCTTCTTGTTTCTCTTTTTTGCCCTTTTATATTCTCCTATGATCACGTATGATCTACCCATGTGTCATCGTTATTTCTCTTTCACTCCATTATTTATTCCTTCTTTCGCTTATTTTTTGTTTCTGTTTCTGACTCTCATTTCCTCTCTCCTACTTGCCCACCCCATCCCACCCCACAAATTCTTTCCTAGGCTATGTCCAAGCTCGGTCTGCGACAGGTACATGGTGTAACAAGGATCACAATCAGAAAGTCTAAAAACATCTTGTTTGTTATAACGAAACCAGATGTTTTCAAGAGTCCGGTGTCTGACATCTACATAGTCTTTGGGGAAGCAAAGGTAAGGATCCATTCGTAACTGTGAATAATTGGGTCCTTTAGTATCATCAAATGCCAACTGTTTAATTAAAACGTGGGGCTTAGATATACGGGAGGCTCTGCTCTGTATTTGGACTTGTCACAAATTGTGACAGAAAACCTTACCTTGTACGAGCTCTGTTTTGTAACTGTCCTGGGAACTTCAGTGAAATGGGGGAGAACCTGGGTATACAGCTGCACTTTTCATTCATTCGAGCTTGTGCTGCCAGTGGAGTAAAACGTGGCCAAACTGTCAACTTCTCTGAGTCTTTGTTCCATAACTCTAAAGAACTTCATCTATCAAAGAAACGCCAGCCTCAGTCTTGACTGTTTTATTCTGGTTGTTTGGTTGAGGTGCTGAGGGTGGGATTGCCCATAAATCTAGTAAGAAATAGGTCAGTGGCCTCTTATAACTGCTTTGCCATTCAATAAGAGCGAGGTTAGTCTCTCAGTTCTGCACTGTTTTCCTTTTATTAGTTCTACATCCTTTGATTCTTTCAGTATCCAAAACCTTTTAGTGACTGAGCTCTACAGGCCTGCTAGTCAGTGAATTCCAATGATTCTTTACCCACTGGATGAAAGAAAGTACTTCTCATTTGCCCTGAATAGCCAACCCCTTATTTTGATGCTGCTATCCAGCATCATCTCTGTATCTTCACAATCAAACCCTGTGATTGTTGTATTGAAATGGGATGCAGAGAAATTACTAAGCTAAGAAAGTGGATCAGTGTCCACCTTTGTAGAGGGCAGAGGTGCAATGGTTGGTAGCGGATTCATCACTGAGTTAGAATTACAACGTCAGTCTTCCGAACTGCATCTGTGAACCTTCTGGCTAAACTTTAGTGCAATAATTCCTATTGCAATCATTAATCGGAACTCCAAAGGGGCCATTAAAGATCCCAAGATGCTAATTTAAAAAATGGAGAGTTTGTTTGTGCCCTCTCCAATAACCTTATTATTATAAACTGTGTCTTCAAAATCAGATTTATTTTATCGCCATGTTGTGCGTAAGTTGATGTTTTATTTATATTGACGAAACTACAAAAGTACTTGGAGAAATCTTGGGTTCCTAATAGGCGCTATGTAAACACAAGTCTTTCTCCTGTTTTCTCTTTTTCCAGATTGAAGATCTGTCCCAACAGGCTCATAAAGCTGCTGCTGAAAAGTTCAAAGTTCCTATTGAACACGCAACTTTGATCCCTGAAACAACTCCAACACATAGTATTAAGGAGGAGAGCGAGGAAGAGGAGGTGAAATGCTTCTGCATCATTTTGTGTTCAAACGTCGACCATTACAGTCATTAGGACACAAACCAGTATCACTCTTTCCTTTCCCACTTTTGTAATGTATAGTAATCTCACATCACAAGTGTCTCGGGGAAAAATACCATTATATAACCTCCTCCTGACCTTTATTGTAGCTTTTACCTATATTATTATTACTTTAGCATACTAAAGGTAGATTCTATGCAGAATGATTGTAAGCAATGACATAAATTAGCTTAGTACCACATGAGAAAGAATGAACAATGGAGATATAGTCATATGAATAGTATTGTGACATGACAGCCTTTTTGAGCTTCTACAGATAATACCTAAAATCAAAGTACTACAGTTGTTGGAAGTCAAAGTATACAATGCTGGAAATAATCAGAAGGCCAGGCAACATCTTTAGAAACAGAAACGGAGTTGATGTACCTTCCTCTTCCTAATGAAAGGAGTTCAGTTTGGTGTTGATTCTACCTCCATGGATGTTGCCTGACCTGCTGAGTATGTCCAGCACTCTCTGTTATTGTTACCCTTATTACCTCACAGTCACAATTGCATCTTTCTACTTTGATATTCTTAACTGAAGGTCTAATGTAAAATGCAATTCTAAAATGAGTTTTTGAAACCAAATGGTTCCCATAATTATCCTTTGATCATTTCTAATGTGCTGACTATGAAAGGTAGTTAAATCTTAAAGGACTCATTAAAACTGAGGAACTTAGGAGTAAGAAGAAAGGACTCAGGATGGGGATGATTAATACCCTGTCAAATTTGACTGCAAAATTAATTAACTATTTAAAGACATCAACATAATGCGAACAAGTAGACTCAAGGCAGTCAAGCAATGGAAAAATCAAAAAAAGCAGAGACTGGAATTCTGAAATGAAAATAGAAATGCTGAAAATACTCAGTAGGTCAAGTGACACATCTAGAAAGAAAAGAGTAAAAGTTTCAGGTTAACATTCTGATGAAGGGTCTTCAACTAGAAATGTTAATTTTATTTCTGTTCCAAGAAATGTCAAACCACTTTACTTGCTGAGTGTTTCCAGTATTTTCTGTTTTGAGTTAGATAAATGGAGAAAATGATAGAGTTCACAAGGGTGTCAGGAGATTGAAAATAAATGACTTGGTTCTGCAGCCTTTTCTGTCTTATAAATTCTTAGACTATAGAACAGTACAGCACAGGAGTATTGTTATGCCGAACCAATTAAATTAGTAATCAAACGGCTAACTAAACAAGCCTTATTTGCCTACACAATGTCCATATCCTTCCATATTCTTCACTTTCATGTGTTTATCTAAACATCTCATTAAAAGATTCCAAAGTTTCTGCCTCTACCACCACCCAGACAGCTCATTCCAGGCACCCACCACTCGCAGTGTGTTTAAAAAAAAAAGAAAAGAAAATCTTACCCCTCACATCGCCTTTGAAATTGCCCCCTCACCTTTAATGCATGCTCTCTTGAATTAGACCTTCTTCAACCCTGTGGTAAAGATATTGTCTGTCTACTCTAACTATGCCTTTCATAATCTTATAAACCTCTATCAGATCTTCCCTCTGCCATTCCAGAGAAAACAACCCAAGTTTCACGTGCCCTCTGATCCAGGCAAAATGCTGGTAAACCTCCTCTGCACTGTCTCCAAAGCCTCGACATCCTTCCTATAAAAGGGTGATGGAACTGTATGCAATACTCCAAATGTGGCCTAACTGGAGTTTTATAAAGCTGCAACATTACTTTTGAACTCGATTCCTCTACTAATAAGGGCAAGCATGCCATATACCCTCTTAACCACCTAATCAACCTCTGTAGCCAATTTCACTATTATCTTGGACTCCAAGATCCCTCTGCTCATAAAAACTGTTAGGGCTCTTTCTCTTAACAGTGTACTGTCTCTTCATATTTGGCCATGTAAAACTCTATCTGCCATTTCTCTGCCCAAATATGCAACTGATTTATATCGTGCAGCATTCTTTGCCAGTCTCCTACGTTATCTACAACACCACCAATCTTTGTATCACCTGCAAACTTACTAACCCACTGATCTAAATTTTTGTCCAGGTAATGGATATACATCACAAAGAGCAGTGGTCCCTGTACAGATCCCTATGGAATGCCACTAATCACAGACCTCCAGCTGGAAAAAGTCCCTTTGACCACTACCCACTGTCTTCTGTGGGCAAGTCAGTTCTGAATCTAAACGGCCAGTTCACCATGGATCCCATGTATCTCAATCTTCTGGATGAGCCTCCCATGAGAGACCTTGTCAAACGCTTTACTAAGATCCATGTAGACAACATCCACAACTCCTACCTTCATCAATCACCCTTGTCATCTCATCAAAAAACTCAATCAAATTAGTAAGACAGTCTTTTCCTGCACAAAACCATGCTGGTTCTCCCTAATGAGACCATGGTTTTCAAAATGCTCATAAATCCTATCCCTAATAATTCTCTCCAATATCTTCCCTACAACTGACAAGAAACTCATTGGTCTATACTTTCCAGGATGATCCTTCTTGAATAATGGAACAACATTAGCTTTTCACCAGTCTTCCAGGACCTTGCCCGTGGACAAGATGATATTGGTTAAGGCCCCCGCAATCCCTTCTCTTGCTTCTCTCGATAACTTGGGGTATATCACATCAGGACCTGGGAAGGGGGAATTTATGCTCCTTAATGCTCTTTAAGAGACCCAACACTACCACCTTCTTTATCTTGAACTGTAATGTGTCATGCTGTCAGATGAGAGTTAAAAGAGAAAGACTGCAGCTCACATTCCATTTGTATACAGTTCTCAAAGGACTTGAATTCATTGCTGTGGCATATTTTGCTGGTTTGGATTCCCTTAGATGAAGGTAAGAGGGGGAAACAGGACTCAGTTTGGATGATGTGGTTTCCTGTGCTGCACAACAAACAAAGTGAACCCCAGGGTCATTGGGAAATAACAGAAGGTGCTTATTCCAGCCTGGCAGTAATCCTTGTTAGGGAGGACCCAAGAATGAAGAGGATTGACCATAATAAAACCATAAAATGTAGGAGAAAAAATTAGGCCATTGAAATTGCTCCACCATTTGATCATGGCTGAGTTATTTTCCCTCTCAACCCCATTCTCCTGTCTTCTTCACTTACTTTTGAAGCCCTGACTAATCATGAACCTATCAACCTCCACTTTAAATATACCCAGTGGCTTGGCCTCTACAGTCATATGAAGCAATGAATTCCACAAATTCACCATCCTCTGGCTTAAGAAATTCCTCCTAATCCCTCTTCTAAAGAGACATCTTTCTATAACTTTATGACTGTTTCACAAGTGAGGTGCATTATGGGCATGGCTACTGTTGTAACCAATTTGATGTAGTTGCATCAAATTAACAGCAATATGATGATGATTAAGCCTTTTTTTATATATATTGCCCAGACTTGAACATTTTCTGATTGGACCATTATAACCTTTGCCATGTGCTTAAATTTCAGCTGGATGAAACGGGACTGGAAGCTAGAGATATAGAGCTGGTAATGGCCCAGGCAAATGTCTCAAGAGGCAAAGCTGTACGAGCTCTCAGGCACAACAAGAATGATATTGTTAATGCTATAATGGTGAGATACCCTGGAACTTCTGGTTTTGTTTTATAGCTGTCTTTATATTTACCCTTTTCTTTTAAACTATCTTCTTACCTCCTTTGAAAAAGGTGGCTTACTTTAAGTGGGTTCAGACACTCTTTCTGACTATTCCCACTGGACCCAACATTGAGTTTGCCCTTACCCAATCAGGCGAATCTCCCATCCCTGCAGGTTGGAAGAGCCTTGAGTGAGAAAAGTCTGTGACTATCCATTTCATTGTCTGAAAGAAAAATAAATTTGCCACGTGATTGAACTCTAAATTAAAAATTGTGACTGCTACAGCAGCAAATAGCAAAAACTGTCACTTTAAATAATTAAGTTGTTGTTGGAAGTTCAGCAGATTCATTAATCAACCTCTGCGGTGAGAAACTGGAATCTAATACATCCTGGATTGCTTGACTCTAGTCAAACAATATGTGGTCTGCTCTTTAAGCTCTCTCTGCCCTTAGTTAAATACTCAGTTTTTCCCATGAATTGACAATAAAAGATGGCTTTGCTTCCATCGCCCACTATTGGAAATATCTTTCCCCAGTGCGTGGGTAATAAACAGAAACCCAAGGGAGATCTTATCCTTTGGCAGGAGTGGTGGACTCAGATTAGACCTTATTAGCATGGTGCTGACATCCCTAGTTTAGGATGGTTACATATTTAGAGTCAGTGTGGAAATTTTGGCAGCTAACCACGAAAGGACTAGATGGGGTAAGGTGTCAGGAGAAGGGATGGAGGGGTGGCAGTGGCTGTGGTTGAGAAAGTGAGCTGACAAGAAGGGTCTCTCTACTTGATGATGAGTCAAAGGAAAGAATAAACTGAAAAATGCACCTTTAGCTTCCAATTCCCTCTGGATATATTCTCTGCTGGGCTTTCATTAAACATTAAACCTGGTTCTCGTATTTGATAGCTGTTCAGGAAGTCAGCTTTAAATTGAATATGGAAAGCTCCAGATATCATTACTAAAATGTTCATCAATGAATGGGTTGCCTGCTTGTTCATTTTACCTGTTGAGCAAGTTGGAACCAACTCTTTGGATGAGACAATCTGCTGAGTGATTATGTTTAATTATTCTATTTTCTTTCTCTTCTAGGAATTAACAATGTAAACTGCAAAATGGAGATCTATTTCTATATATATTCGCTGGATATTATCAACATTATAAACTATAACCAAACTGTAAATCATACAAGTTTGCATCTGTAATACTGCTAATAAACTCAATCTATGGAAACCAAACTAAGAGATTGCATGTGTTTCTTTAATCACTGCGAAGAAGAGATTTTCATGGGCTGAAAGCTCACCAGAAACTTGTACACACACTGTAGAGCAGAGGTTCCTAACTTTTTTTTAATGTCATGGACATTTACCATTAACTGAGGGGTCTGTGGACCACAAGTTGGGAACCTTTGGTCTGGACTGGCATACTGAAGGGGTATTGGACTGCCAGAAGCACTATCTTTAGGGTAAGATGTTAAATCATTTGCATTCTTAGGTAATTATAAATATTCCCCAATAGTTATAGAAGAGGAACAAGAGAATTTGTGGCATGCTGGCATATTTTATCCTTTAAAATACACAATTAAAATCCTTTATTTGATCATTATCCCTTCACCATTTTATGGAATCATTTGCTTGTAGAACTTCGGCCAGTTTGTAGACATTTGGCTGTTCTATTACACGAAGGATGTGGAGGCTTTGGAAAGGGTACAGAAGAGATGTACCAGGATGCTACATGGATTAGAGGGTATGAACTATAAGGGGTGGTGGTTGGACAAACTTGTTTTCTCTGGAAAGTCGGATGCTGAGGGAAGACCTGGTAGAAATTTAGAAAATTATGAAAAGCATAGGTAGGGTAGACAGAATCTTTTTCCTCGGGTAAAAATGTCAAATTCTGGAACATGTGCGCTTGGGGTGACAGGGGGAAGTTTAAGGGAGATATGAGGGCATGACTTTTTCTGGTGCCTTACGGTAGTGATAGAAACAGATATGATAATGGCATTTAAGGAACTTGTAGATACACATGTAAGTATGCTGCGAATGGAGGAATTTGGTTAATAAGCAGGCAGAAGAGATTGCTTATTTTGGCATCATGACTGACATGGACATAATAGGCCAAAGGGCCTGTTTCTCTGCTTTACTGTTTTCTGTCCTATTGTGCCTTAGTTAAGTCCACGTTCCCTGACGGACCCTCCTTGATGTAGTCCTTTTTTCATCTTGCTTTTGCCTCCGCAGCACTCGTGCCCTCTTGCTTCTTTTATTCCTGTTGGAGATTCAATGCATCTGGCTCAAAAACCCTCTGCAAATCAGGAGTTTGGTCCATCCTGTAAATCGCTAAGCCTTCGGGTCTTACCTACTTATCCAGTGTGTCCAGAGTGAGTAATGTCTCCATGAAACAGACCAGTTAGCCTGACTTGAGTCATTGCTAAGATGTTAAGAGTCCTTTATTACGGATGACGTTTTGGGATACTTTGAGGCACAAGAGAAAATGGGCTGATGTCAAAGGGGAAACGAGAGAAAATCTGCAGATGCTGGAAATCCGAGCAGCACACACAAAATGCTGGAGGAACTCAGCAGGCCAGGCACCATTTAGGAAAAGAGTACAGTCGATGTTTTGGGCCGAAACCCTTCGGCAGGACTGGAGAAAAAAAGGCTGAGGAGTAGATTTGAAAGATGGGGGTGGGGTGGTGAGGGGAGAGAGAAACACAAGGTGATAGTGAAACCTGAAGGGGGAGGGATGAAGTAAAGAGCTGGGAAGATGATTGGTGAAAGAGACAGAAAGCCATGGAAGAAAGAAAAGGGGGATGGAGGACCAGAGGGAGGCGATGGGCGGGCAAGAAGATAAGATGAGAGAGGGAAAAGGGGATGGGAAAATGGTGAAGGGGGGGGGGGTCACTAATGGAAGTTCGAGAAATCAATGTTTATGCCATCAGATTGAAGGCAACCCAGATGGAATATAAGGTGTTGATCCTCCAACCGAAGTGTGGCATCATCATGACTTTGGAAGAGGCCATGGATAGACATATCGGAATGGGAAGTGGAATTAAAATGGGAGATCCCGCTGCTGCTGGAAACCCTTCCCTCACCACCACTCCGCAATCCTGTCTCCCTCAGGTCCCACCACCAGCTCTTGAGTCTTTGGATAACTCCGTCTTCCTCTCACCCTACCATCCTTGAACACCCCAAACCTCCTTTCCCCTCAGATACTACCAGACTTCGTCCCCCCTCTGATCCCAACTCTCATCCGTGTTGCTTCTTCACCATTCCCTCTGACCTTGCCCCTCTCTGAGGCAGAACGTTCTGTCCTCAGTAAGGGCTTCACCCTCTGTGCCCACAACTCAGTAAGTCCCGCGCCCGCCATGACGCTGAACTCTTCTTCCGCCGCTTCCGTCTGTGAGCCTATTTCTTTGGCAAGGACTCTCCACCCCACACCGATGACCACTTCTCCTATCTTTAACTCTCCTTCTCTTCCTGGACACCCTGCCCTGGTCTTCTGCCTGCTTTGAACCTTGTCATTGCCAACTGCCAATGGGACATCAACTTCAACGCTCCTCTCTCCTATTCCAACCTCACTCCTTCCAAACGCTCGGCTCGCCACTCCCTCCACACCAATCCTAACTTCTCCAGATAAGATGGGTGCTGTAGAAGTCTGCCGTACTGACCTCTAACCTTGCTGAGGCCCAGCACCAACTCTCAGACACCTCCTCTTACTCACCCCTTGAACAGGACCCCACTAAGTAACACTAGGCCATTGTCTCCCACACCATCACCAACCTCATTAACTCTAGGGATCTCCCATCCACCCTCACCAACCTTATAGTTCTGGCACCCTGCACCTCCTGTTTCTTCCTCCTATCCAAGATCCACAAACCTGTTTGTCCAGTAGACCCATTGTTTTGGCTTGCTCCTGCCTCACTGAACTCATATCTGCATACCCTGACTCTGTTTTATCCTTCACTGGTTCAGTCCCTTCCCACCTACATCCATGACACTTCACACACTCTGGAGCTTTTCAATGATTCAGGTTCCCTGGCCCCCATCACCTTATTTTTACTATTGATGTCCAGTCCATTTACATCTCCATTCCCCCACCAGGAAGGCCTCAAAGGTCTCTGCTTTGTTCCTGGACACCAGACCAAACCTGTTCCCCTCCACCACCACTCTCCTCTGCCTAGCAGAACTTGTCTTCACTCTCAATAATTTCTCCTTTGGCTCCTCCCAATTCCTTTAAACGAAAGGAGTAGCATGTGATGCACCATCAATAACTCACGCTGAGACTTAGGAAGTGAGATATTGGCTTTTATTGACTGGAAGAACAAACAACACTACATCCTGGGAAAATGAGGGAGAGCAGCAGACCACAGTCGCCTTTATACAGGGGTCTGTGGGAGGAGCCACAGGAGCAGTCAGCAGGGTCTGTGGGAGGAGCCACAGGAGCAGTCAGACAGGTATATCTAGTTCACCACACCATGGGCACTTGCAAGGGTCCCAGTTATGCTTGCCTGTTTGTCGGCTATGTGGAACAGTCTATGTTCAAAGCTTACACTGGTGACCGTCCCACACTTTTTCTACTCTACATCGACGACTGCATTGGTGCCACTTCCTGCACCCATGCTGAACTCGTCAACTTCATCCACTTTGCCTCCAACTTCCACCCTGCACTCAAATTTACCTGGTCTCTTTCTGACACCTCCCTCCCCTTTCTTGACTCTCTGTCTCTGTCTCTGGAGACAGATTATCCACTGATGTCTATTATAAACGCTCAGGCTCACAGCTACCCTGACTCTTCCTACCCTATTGCTTGTAAAAACACCATCCCCTTCTCTCAATTCCTCTGTCTCTGCTGCATCTGCTCTCAGGATGAGGCTTTTCATTCTAGAATGAAGAAGATGTCCTCCTTTTTCAAACAAAGGGGCTTCCTTTCCTCCATCATCAATGCTGCCCTCAACTGCATCTTTTCCATTTTGTGCACATATGCCCTTACCCCATCCTCCCGCCACCCTACCAGGGATAGGGTTCCTCTTGTTCTCGCCTACCAGCTCACTAGCCTCTGCATTCAGCACATAATTCTCTGTAACTTCTTTAGAAATAACGGGCAGATTAGGCAAAGGAGTCAGTGGATGTTGTTTACAGGGACTTTCAAAAGGCCTTATAACTTGAGTTGCTAAACAAGGAAAGGGCCCATGGTATTACAGGAAATATACTAGCATAGCAATAAAGTCAAGGTCAATGTAAAAAAAATTCTCAGAGTGTATCCATGTCACCACATACAACCCTGAAGTTCTTTTTCCTGCAGCATACTCGGCAAGTCTATAGAACAGTATCTGTAAATAGGATCAATGAAAAAGCAAGAGCATGGAAGACAGATAACTGTGCAAATGCAAATAGAAATAAATAACATAAATAATGAGGGTTTAAAAAACAATTAAAGCTAGATCACTGCTTGTGAGAACATCTCAATAGATGAGTGTAAAGTTGTCCTCTTTTTTTTTGAGAGCATTATGGTTGAAGTGTAGTAATTGTCCTTGAACCTGGTGGTGCAAATCCTGAGGCTCTTGTACCTTCTAGCTGATGGCAGCAGTGAGAAGAGAGAATGGCCTTGGTGGTGAGGTTCTTTGATGATGGATGCTGATTCTCTACGGCAGTGTTTCATGTAGATGCTTTTCTTCGACAGTGTTTCATGCAAAAGAGTGGCTGACTGGCAGAAGACTAAGGGCGGGAATAAAGGGGACCTTTTCCAGTTGACTGCTGGTGACTAGTGGTGTTTTGCCGGCATTGGTGTTGGGTTTGCTATTTTTTGCTTTACTTGTTAATGACAGAATTGATGGCTTTGTGGACAGCTTCTGGATGATACATAAATAGGCAGACAGGCAGGTATAGTTGAGGAAGCAGGGAATCTGTAGAAGGACTTCACAGATTAGAAGAATGGGCAAAGAAGTAGCAGATGGATTACAGTATAGGTATAATATGGTCATGCACTTTGGTAAAAGGAATAAAGGCCTGGTCTATTTTCTAATTGGGGAGCAAATTTAGAAATAAAAAGTGCAAAATGACTTGGAAGTCATAGGGCAAGATTCCCTAAATGTTAACTTGAGTTAGTAGTAAGGAAAGCAAATGCAATGTCATTTCAAGAGGGCTAGAATAGAAAGACGTACAGTAATTTTGAGGGGTTTTAAGGGATTGGCTAGAGTATAGTGAACAGCTTTGGAGTATTCAGAGCTGTTTTGGACCTTTTGGATCTGAGAAAGGATTTACTGTCATTGGAGAGGGTCCTGAGAAGGTTTATGAGAATGATCTTGGGAAAGAAAATATGAGGTGTAGTTGATGGCTCTGGGCCTCCACTTGCAGAGTTTAGAAGAATTAAAGGAGATCTCATTGAACACTGCCAAATATTGAAAGGCCTAGACAGAGTGGAGAGGATGGTTCCACTCGTGGGAGAGTCTTGGACTAGTACAAGGACAAACCTTTAGAGCAGAGATGAGGAGGAATTTCTTTAGCTAGTGAGTGCTGAATCTGTAGAAATCACAACCACACCTGACAGTGGAGGCCAAGTTATTGGGTATAATTAAAATCTGTTTTAATAAAAGGTTAATCTGTACTTAATTAGTATGGGGTTCAAAGGTTACTGGGAGAAGGCAGAAGAATGCGGTTGAGGGGGGAAGTATCAGCCAAGTTAAATCATAGAGAAGACTTGATGGGCTGAATGGACAATTCTGATCCTGTCTTATGGCTTTATGGTCTTCTGATTTATTACAACTAAATGGCTTCTTTCCTCCTCCCCCATCTCCCAATGTCTCAAGGGATATTCTAAAAGCACAGAGGAGCTTGGAGTTGCCCATTAAAACAATAAAATCTCCATAGCAGGTTTAATGCACTTAATTGTCCTAAAGCATTGTACCAGAGCATCAAGCTGATAAGGAAATGTGCTTACAAGCATACGAGGAGCAGAAGTGTGCACCTTGGTCTCCCTGTTCTTTTACTTAACAGCATCTTGGTTGATCTGAAGCCAAAAAACAAATTACTGGAGGAACTCAGCAAGACAAGCTGCCGTGGAGGCAGAGAGATTACTGACATATTGTGTTGAGACCCTGGTGCATGATCTCGAGCTAAAATGTTAACCATCCCTCTGCTTCTGCAGATGCTGCCTGATCTAATGAGCTCCTCCAGCAATCTGTTTGCATTTCAGTTTAGAGCTTCTGCTCTCCGGAGATTCCAAGGTTAATCTGATTGCAATTACAACACTGCACTCCCATCTACTCAAGGTACTTCTAGGAGGCTTCAAGGAGCTTCCTAAATGTGGAAAGATAGGTAGCCGGAATTCCACAGTTTAGGGTTTTGATGGTTGCAGGGATATCTATCTGTGATAGAGTGATTCAATTAAAGGAGTTGCACTGGGAGAGTACACCTCTCAGTGAGTTTTCGTGTGGTGGAGATTTCAGAGGTAAGGAGGTTTGATACAATATTATTCCAGCATCATCTGACCTTAGCTTTTGGAATTCTCTCCACTGTTACACATCAGCAAGGCCTTCATTTTCTGTTCCTGTAGCAGGTGGTTACAGCTGTCTGTGTGGAGTCCTTTTCAGAATCAAGGTCAGACAGAAAATTCCATTTGTCACCTTAATTTTAAATGTCGTTTATCACAGCTCTCTATATGACAACATAAGAAATAGAGTAATGCATAATGAAAATCAGTCCTTTTGCCCAACTTATTCATGTCAGCCATGGTGCCTGCCAAAGTAATCCCATTTGCCTGCTTTTGACCTACTGTATATCACTCGAACACCACTCCTCCCCACCACATCCATATACTTATCCAAATGTCTTCTAAAGTGAACAAAGATTTATACCCCTTAAACCTGATCTGACATTTCACCAAGCTCTGACAAATCTTCTGCCTTGGCTCTATTTTCCTGCACTGGTTCTTGATTCCCTAACATTCATACTCTGCTCTGAATGAAATCAAGTACCAAGTCTACATAGCCTTGTTGGTTAGAGAGATCCAAAGATTCACAACCCACTGCTTTGCATTCTGCCACTTACTCTGAGAGAGTGATACACACAAAATGCTGCAGGAACCCTGCAGGCCAGGCAGCATCTAGGGGAGAAAAGCACAGCCAAGAGGTAATGTTGCAGCTGTATAGGACCCTGGTCAGACCCCACTTGGAGTACTGTGCTCAGTTCTGGTTGCCTCACTACAGGAAGGATGTGGAAACCATAGAAAGGGTGCAGAGGAGATTTACGAGGAAGTTGCCTGGATTGGGGACCATGCCTTATGAGAACAGGTTGAGTGAACTCGGCCTTTTCTCCTTGGAGCGACGGAGGATGAGGGTGTATAAGATGACGAGAGGCATGGATCATGTGGATAGTCATAGGCTTTTTCCCAGGGCTGAAATGTCTAGCATGAGAGAGAACAGTTTTAAGGTGCTTGGAAATAGATACAGAGGAAATGTCAGGGGTAAGTTTATTATGTAGAGAGTGGTGAGTGTGTGGAATGGGCTGCCGGCGACAGTGGTGGAGGCAGATACGATAGGGTCTTTTAAAAGACTCCTGGATAGGTACATGGAGCTTAGAAAAATAGAGAGCTATGGGCAACCCTAGGTAATCTCTAAGGTAAGGACAAGTTCGGCACAGCTTTGTGGGCCGAAGGGCCTGTATTGTGCTGTAGGTTTTCTCTGTTTCTTAGTTGATGTTTTGGGCTGATACCCTTTGGCAGGACTGGAGAAAAGATGCTTAGGAGTAGATTTAAAAGGTGGGGGAGTGGAGAGAGAGAAGCACAAGATGATAGGTGAAACCTGAAGGGGAAGGGATGAACTAAAGAGATGGGATGTAAATTGGTGAAAGAGACGGAAGGCCATGGAAGAAAGAAGAAGGAGGAGCACCAAAGGGAAGCGATGGGTGGACAAGGGGATAAGGTGAGAGAGGGAAAAGGGGATGCTCGGATTTCCAGCATCTGCAGATTTTCTCTTGCCTGAGACAGTGATCCCTGGTTTGAGGCTGCTCAGCTGGGAGAAACATCATCCCTACATTTACTCAGTCAAGCTCTGAAATAATCTTTCTAAAGCTGATATACAAAATAATTTATACATCTGAACATTAATAACCATCATATAATCTTGGACTGGAGTTACATGTTAACTAATGAAGTGAGACTAACAGCAGATCATTTTATAGCAGACCAATGGTAATAGAACGTAGAACAGTACAGAACAGGAACAGGCCCTTCACCACACGATGATGTGCTGAACTGACTAAGCTAATGGCACCTAATTAAACCAGTTCCTTCTGTCCATTAATCAAAATCAGAATCAGGTTTATTATCACTGGTATGTGACGTGAAATTTGTTAACTTAGCAGCAGCAATTCAAGGCAATACATAATCTAGCAGAGGGAGAGAGAAAAAAAAAATAAAATAAAACATAATAATAAATAAACATGTAAATCAATTGCATATATTGAATAGATTAAAAAATGTGCAAAAACAGAAATACTGTACAATAAAAAAAGTGAGGTTGTGTCCAAAGCTTCAATGTCCATTTAGGAATTGGTTGGCAGAGGGGAAGAAGCTGTTCCTGAATCACTGAGTGTGTGCCTTCAGGCTTCTGTATCTCCTACCTGATGGTAACAGTGAGAAAAGGGCATGCCCTGGGTGCTGGAGGGCTTTTATAATGGGTGCTGTCTTTCTGGGACACCACTTCCTAAAAATGTTCAGGGTACTTTGTAGGCTAGTACCCAAGATGGAGCTGACCAGATTTACGACCTTCTGCAGCTTCTTTCAGTCCTGTGCAGTAGCCCCTCCATACCAGAAAGTGATGTAGCCTGTCAGAATGCTCTCCACGGTACAACTATAGAAGTTTTTGAGTGTATTTGTTGACATGCCAAATCGCTTCAAACTCCTAATAAAGTATAGCTCATAAGCTTCCATTCATTGCATGTTTATGTGTCTATCTAACACCACCACACTTGGCAGCCCGTTGTAGGACCTGCCACTCTCTCTGTAAAATAAATTTTCCCTGCTCTTACCTTAAAATCCATATTCTGTAGTTCCTGACATTTCTACCTTGTGAGCAGATTCTGGCTCTCCACCCTATATATCCCTCTCATAATTTTATAGGCTTCTATAAGGTGGCCAGCATTTTGTGTGTGTTGCTCAGATTTCCAGCATCTGCACGTTCAAGATCAAAGTTGATGGTTGGGGGAAGAGTAATAAAAAATGTGTACAGAGGAGGTATAAATATGGGAGGTAGAGTCATCCTGTGAAATTGCTGAACTCAATTAACTCGATATTGTTCCAGGTTCAACTGTTTGGGCTGTCAGTTCGTTACCAAGTTTGTTAACATGAAGGACAAACTGTATAGGAAGTGAACTTACCTCAAGATGTTCTGCGAGACTGCTAATTCTTGTTCAGGATGTGGCAGAGTAGTGCTGGATTGCTTCAATAACGCCTTTCAAGAAATAGAACCTATTTCCTTACTGAAGGGGTTCCCAAACTGGGGTCCATGGACACCTCCCCCTCCCCCCAGTTAATGGATGGAGCCCATGACATAAAAATGGTTGGTAACCCCTGGCTTGCTGGGTCTCACCCACACAAGAGATCCATCATTAACTCTCAGTTTCATCATGCAAAATATGAGCAATAGAAGTGGCCTTGTCTGTGTCACCTTAATACCAAGAACAAATTGAGAAAGTTTAGAAGACATTAAGGTTGAGAAGATTATGCATTAGGATAAACAATAAGTTATTATTAACTTGCTTCTCAGCATCCGCTGTTAGCTTGGGAGAGGAAATGTAGTAACCTGGAGTGAAACATTAGATTTCCTTTGTCGTCAGGAGAGAAGAGGCTAAAAAGGAGAATGGTTTGCTTTATTTTCAAATGGCCTTGTAATGACTTTGCTTTGCAGTAAAATGTAGGAACCAAACGAAAGAGCAGATACCATTGCATAACTTATCTGTAATCCAACACTTTAAAATAGACTTTGCAGGTTGAATTACTGAGGGACAGATGGTGAGCAGACTATTAATTTGTACCCAGTGCTTGTTGCCATCAGAAAGTGCTGACTGACTCCCAATGTGATTTTATTTACACTGAAGTGATGCTTGCCAAGATCAAGGTCATGCCAGGCTCAATTACTCAGCACAACAGAGAGGATGCTTCTGGCTTCTGTCCTTGCACTTGCTCACATCAAGAAAGCCTATTTATTTTTTGGGGGAAAAAAGGAAACAGAGCCCCATTCTTTTCTCATTTTGTCCTCTAATGTTACAACAATGCAGCCAGCGATTTCTATAAATAACCCCGATGCACTTTGGGGAAAAGGTACAGTGCTACAGGGGGGGGGGGGGGTGGATATAAACTGGAAACATTGGATTCCAGACATCCTTTTAAATGACTTTATTCAGCCTGTATAACAGTCTGCTTCAATCTCGCCCCATCCATCTGAGCACAGAGATTAATTCTTTTACAGTTAATTCTTCAACCTACTCTTCCAGCAGAAGATCTCTATTCAGATCCAAGCATTTATTTAGCCAAGGAACAACTCAGGGTGCCACAGTGTGTGCCAGTGCGAATCTTTACTTCAGCAGCATGCATCTGGAGGTTGAGTGGTTGTGGCTGGATTACACAAATAATTCCCTAACACTTATTCCTGTGTAAAAAGACTTCAAGGATCGTATGCTTGAGCTGTGTAAAACTCACTTTTATCAAGAAAAAAATTATTGAATAGGTTTGTGTGTTGTCATTTCCTACCTTTAAATGGGAGGTGTACAAGCTCCTGGCCAGGATATAAATAATTAATTTTAACACACTAGGTAATATTAACAGTATTGAGACAATTCATTATCCTGGCTTTGATCATTTAAGGAACCCAGAAAGGTACATTCAAGAAATTTCTCCCAATTTATCTTGTGTTTTTTTTTTTGCCTATGCTAGGTGAGCGCTCAACTATGCTGAGTATGGTTTATCTAATCTTGATCCTTAAGACATCACAAAAACTAGGACAAGGCTAAAGGATCAGAAGGTTATTTTTCTGGGCAGCATAGTCTTCCCCCATTCCCTTCCATTGACTCCGCTTGACCTGCCAATTGCTCCAGTGGATTGCAATGTTTTTTTGGATGGCTGTCTATACCAAAAGCAGAAGTCGCAGGGTGATGAGTGGTACAATTTTGTATTCAGTGAGGCAACACAGGGATCAGTCCAAGGGCTCTAGCTGGTTACACTGTTCATTGATGACTTGGATGGTGAGATCAGGGATAATATATCCAAGGTTGATGATGCAAAGAAAATCCGATATGAGCTGTGAGGAAGGTGCAGAGTAGCTGCAGTAGACCACAGACAGGTAAAATGAATAGGAGAAGGCAAAGTGACAGAGTACACAGCAAATAAAAAGGCAGGCCACTATGGTAAAGATGCCCTGGCACACAAATCACTGGAAGCTGGCATGCAGGTACAACAAGTAATTAGGTAGGCAGAGGACTTTATGGCTTTGAATTACAAGGTCGTTTGAGGACAAGAGTATAATTGCAGTAGAACATTGTTAAGTAGCCACGACAAGACCACCTTTGGAATATTGTGCACAGATTTAGTTGCCCCACCCAATAATGATATAATTGAGACAGAGTGTAATGAAAAGTTTGTCCCCCAATTTGTAGGGGACGAGGTGGATGCAGAAGTGGAAGGGGAAAATAGTTTTGCTGTGGAAGGGAGGTTAGAAGAGTGAGAGATACTTTTATGTTTCAATTAAATTTTCCTTTAAAAAAACAGTACTTTAAAAAAGGTTGATACATTGATATGAAACAGGGCTGGGTATCCACATTAGAGGGGCAGCCATTCAGAGCCCGCCAGAAGTAATCTGCTCATACTGAGAGAAGGAACCGTTTGGAATTTTCTACCCATGATAGCAAAGGGAAATTGATTGTTAAATACATTTGTTTTGATGTTAAATATATGATTCCTACCATCAACCAGTAAAGTTGGTTAAATAAAAGACCAGGAAAGGGATATGTACAGTTAGGCTAAGTTGCCAGGAGCTGGTAGTGCAGGCAGATACTTGTAATGTTCAGAAGTCTTTAGGAGAGGTACCTTGTAATTTTCCTATGCAAGGATATGGGCTTATTGCAGGTAAACAGGGCTCATGTAGATAGACGTAGAACCATAGAACATTACAGCACAGAAACAGGCCTTTTGGCCCTTCTTGGCTGTGCCAAACCATTTTTCTGCCTAGTCCCACTGACCTGCACCTGGGCCATATCCCTCCAAACCCCTCTCATCCATGTACCTGTCCAAGTTTTTCCTTAAATGTCAAAAGTGAGCCTGCATTCACCACTTCATCTGGCAGCTCATTCCACACTCCTACCACTCTCTGTGTGAAGAAGCCCCCCCAATGTTCCCTTTAAACTTTTCCCCCTTCACCCTTAACCCATGACCTCTGTTTTTTTTCCCTCCCCTGGCCTCAGTGGAAAAAGCCTGCTTGCATTCACTCTATCTATACCCATCATTATTTTATACACCTCTATCAAATCACCCCTCATTCTTCTATGCTCCAGGGAAGACCATGGGCAAGATGGGCCAAATTCTGTGCTCTTCAAACTTTAAGAAGAGCCTTATATCCCCTAAAGTGAAGAATGATTAAAGAGTGCTAATCAAGCATCCCAGTTTCATTTTAGTGCAAATTTGAGTTACTCTACAGATGAATCAGAAATCATGGATTCCAGTCCCATGCAGATGGGGAAAATGTGGCCTGGACCACTGGTTCAATCCCTGCCATTTGTTGGGAGAAAGTTTGCAGCCAAGCTCCTGAATGTCTACTGTCCAGAGGATTCAGTCAGCTATAAATGGTCATCATAGGAAGATCTAACATCATTCTGCTGTATATCTTCAGCAAGTCACTCAAAGTAGATAAGGTGGACTCTGTTGTCTAACTGAGAGAGAAGTAGTTGTCATTTACACAAAGCAGCTCCAGAATACATTACACTATCAAATTTGGGTAATGGATCAAATAAATACCCCATTTTACAAATTCCATTGTTGTTTCAATCATACCAGTAGTGACTTGGGAAGGAGGAAAATAAACAAGAGCAAAGTGTGATTTAAGATTTATTTACTGTGTTATATAGAGTTCCATACTTTGATAATAACTTGTACAGATTAGTTCAGATTTGGACATCCAAAAAGGCCATCAAAACACACATTTGGAAGAAGAGTCAAAAACTGGCAGCCTAGAAGAGCAAAGCTTGTACAATATTTAACGGGAGTACAACATTCATTAGACCATTTACATCAATAGCTTGGTTGACAAAGCAGACTGCACTTCCCTTCTTTAGGAGATTCAGTAAGATTCAAGGCAAGTGAAGGATAAAGTAAATACAAGTTATGCCATTGATTAAAAGATTTAATAAATATGGATGCAAAGAAAACCAGTTCTGGTAGAAAATAAATGTCACAGTGTCAAACCCTCCCAACCATGCACCTAGCCACATTTCTCTTAAGTGTTGAAATTGACCCTGCATCTACTTGCGTTGGCAGCTCATTCTACACTCACATCCCTGAGTGAAGAAATTCCTCGCCATGTTCTCTGCCTTCTTTCAAGCTCGTTGATATATTTCCTGTGGTAGGTGACCAGAACTGCACTCAATACTCCAAATCAGGCCTCACCAATACCAAAAAACTTCCCAACTCCTGTACTCAGTACTTTGATTTATGAAAGCCGATGTGCCGAAAGCTCTGAGACAGCCAAATGCAAATTGTCCCCATTTACTTCACCTCTGAACCCCTTCCCTAAAATGCAAGTCTACAATGAGCACACTTTGAAGTGCGCTCAGCAACAACGTACACTTTGAACAAGCTCATGGAGATGCGAGGAACAAAGTATACATTTAAAACAGGAAATACAATGAAACTGGTACTGGACAATTTCAAATCATTACTTAACATTTTTCAAAAGAACAAAATTCAGTTCTCACTTTACTGCATAGCGATCATGACTAATTACAAAAAGCTCTCAAGCAAATGTTAGTTGCCCAAGGTGACTTAGAAACCCTTGGTTCCAATTGTGTACACTATGAAGGAGTTGGTTTAACAATTTTGCACTGCCAATGATCAGCCAAACATGTCAGGGGCAGCACATAATAGAAAGATTTGCAAGGGTGCATACAATTTTTGATGGGACTAAACCAAGACACCTCTAGGCACAAACTGGAAAACCTGCCTACAAGATAGATATCAATACACATTTCAAACAGCATAGAGAGAAAAAAAGTTAGCAGCTTGAAGAAAATGTTCTACATAGAACACAGCTCAATTAAACTCAGAAGCATTTGCGGTGGACTATAGAGGGTCCAGACTCATCATACTCCTGCTTGGTGATCCACATTTGCTGAAAGGTGGAGAGAGAGGCCAAGATGGAACCTCCAATCCAGACTGAATATTTCCTCTCGGGCGGAGCAATGATCTTAATCTTCATTGAGCTAGGAGCCAAGGCTGTAATCTCCTTCTGCATTCTATCTGCAATGCCTGGGTACATAGTGGATCCACCAGACAATACCGTGTTGGCATATAGATCCTTCCTGATATCTATATCACATTTCATGATACTATTAAAGGTGGTCTCATGTATCCCAGTTGTCTCCATTCCTAGGAAAGAAGGTTGGAATAAAGCCTCTGGGCACCTGAAACGCTCATTGCCGATGGTGATGACTTGGCCATCAGGCAACTCGTAGCTTTTCTCCAAGGATGAGGAGGCAGCAGCCATCATCATCTCAGCCTCGAAGTCAAGAGCCACATAACACAACTTCTCCTTTACATCTCGTACAATCTCCCTCTCAGCTGTGGTTGTGAACGAGTATCCACGTTCAGTCATAACTTTCATTAAATAGTCGGTGAGGTCCCTGCCAGCCAGGTCTAGCCGTAGAATGGCATGGGGCAAGGCATAGCCCTCATAGATGGGCACTGTGTGGGTAACCCCATCGCCAGAGTCTAATACAATGCCTGTAGTGCGCCCAGAAGCATACAAGGATAGCACTGCTTGAATGGAGACATACATGGCTGGTGTATTAAATGTCTCAAACATGATTTGGGTCATCTTCTCCCGATTGGCCTTGGGGTTCAGAGGTGCCTCTGTGAGGAGAACAGGATGCTCCTCTGGGGCAACTCTCAGCTCATTGTAGAAGGTGTGGTGCCAGATCTTCTCCATATCATCCCAGTTCGTCACAATTCCATGCTCAATTGGATACTTTAAGGTCAGAATTCCTCTCTTGCTTTGGGCTTCATCACCAACATAACTGTCTTTCTGACCCATTCCCACCATAACACCCTGAAAATAATAAATAATAATAATAAGGCTAGTATATATAATCTAAGTACAAAGTCAAATGGACAGCTTCCACAAATATTGTTACCTTGAGAAGGCAACAGGCAAATTCTTTACTTTGTCACTTCACAAATCAGCAAATGAAAGTCAGGGAAATAGAATTGCATTTAAAATTAAGCAGGGTTTCTTTTGTTTAGGGGTGCTCCCAGCATGGAGTAGACAGTTTAAAAGTAAATGTATTTTAAATGTTAGATTTAAACTCCTGTATCCTCTAGTTTATAGCCTAGGTGTTTAGACACCATCCCAAAATTTAAAAAAAATAAATTGCAAACTTTGATTTGAACCTTGGAGGCCAGTAAACACAAACATGTTTGAGTGTGCAGATCAAAACTCTTGATACAAACACAATGTAAAAAAATGAAATAAAGAACCATATTGGTGCACAGGAGTCGCTGGAAGCAAAATCTATTGATTTGCAGGTAATGAGAGAGATTCATAACGCAAGCACCTTGGGTAATCTTGTGCCATCAATAAAAAAAGTTTTAAAAAATTATAATCAAGAAATATGAAGACCCAATTGAAAACAGGACAAGAAAATTCTTTCCATCTGATGTAATACAGTACGAAGAAAAATGTATTTCATCAACATTTATTTAATTTCAACTTGCACCAGAATAAAAGCAACACAATTTTAAATTCTCAGATCCTCCATTTTCAAGAGTTGGCCTTTAAGGAACACTGGGCCCAGAAATGTGGTACTAATTGTAGACAGCAAGCACCATTCAGGTCTCCTAGCAACCCAGAATTTCACATCTTCTGATGAATAAGATTTTGGGCAAGGTGGGAGGGAGTGTAGAAGCAATTTATTACCCAATCCTATAATAGCTCAATTGACAATTGAATTTTTTTTTTGTTAAATTCTGGACATTTTCAAAAGTAGTGAAGAGTCATGCATATTGGTCTAGGTTCAAGTCTCCTCTCTAATTAAATAAGCATGCTATTCTTGATCCATTTCTCACAGAAGATCAGCATTTTGAAAGCATCACTTCTAAGCTTCTAGGCTTTAAAAAAATATTAGCATTTAATACCAATGTTAGAAAACCATAATAGTGAAATTTAGATTCTAGAATGTTAATCTACACATCTGAAGTGTTAAATCAATAACAGAAATGAGAAAGAAAGATTAATGTGCCCGAAACTCTATTAGCCACACATTCAGGTCCAGAGCACAAATGAATTAATTTATACTCAAAAGACAAAGTGAAACTTTACCTGATGTCGAGGGCGTCCCACGATGGAGGGAAATACAGCCCTGGGAGCATCATCGCCTGCAAATCCAGCCTTACACATCCCAGATCCATTATCTACAACCAAGGCTGCAATCTCATCATCCCCCATGGTTCTAAATCTGTTAGAATTCACTGCAGATAGGACAGCAGATTAGAGACAGGAAAATTAAACAACTCTTACATTTGCAATTGACTAGTAAAGCTTACCTTTGAGAAGGCACACATTTAAGACCTCTCTGTATTTAAGATTAAGAACACATTCCTTACCTTAGTCACTGTTCTTTTATACTGCACAGGGTACCCGTTCATCTAAAATCACATGAGCCAGGCATAGGGGAGGAGCTAAAAATTAGCTTAACCACACATCTTTATATTTATTTTAAACCTGGAATTTTCTTGAAAATTGATTCCTTTTTATTTGTTACAAGTAGGAATGACTGAATCTTTCCTCTAAATCTGGTACTGAGTTTAACCTCTTCTTTGCCTGAATTCAATTGCCAGGAATATTTAGAAAGGAAGACTTGAGAAAGCACCGGTTTGAAGCACTTGACAAACATTGAATTTCTTTGTTTGAACTGCCTGTTAGGCAGTTGAAAAAAACACCTACTGTAGGGTAGACTACAGGATGATCCCACAAATTCAAGATTCAAGACTGGTTGCTGTCATTCTCCAGTACACAAGTGTACAAGAGAACAAAATGATTCTTACTCTGGATCTGATATAGCATTAAAAATGCAGTAAGTATAAATATAAAAGCAAATAAAAATACACTGGAAATAAGTCATATTTTTCAGCACCCCTGATTAAAATTGACTGATAATGAAAATGTTAACTAATCATTGTCATGAAAAGGGCCTTGGTCTGAAACGTCGACTAACTATTCATTTTCATAAATGCTGCCGAACTTGCTGCATTTTGTGTGTGTTGCATTGCAATCAATTAATCTATCAAAGATTCTGAAGTGACACAGGGATAATCCCTGTGGTGGAAAGTTGGCTAAGAGAGTTGTTCCTTTCAGCCTGCACTTAAAACATTTTATACCTGACGTTACTCAAAGTTATTTGACTTCTATTGAATGTTGTCCATTTCCAGTATATCTCTGACATTTCCCTGAAACTGAAAATTCACATTTTGGAAAGGTAAGGATGAGGTATATTCCCTCATTTAAAAGGTGATACCACTGACAATTCAGCATTCCCTCGGCACTGCTTTGAGGTGTTAACCTCATCTACACTCCCAAATTGGCGATTCGAAGTGAGATGACAAAACATTATCAATGGAGATAGAGGACTGGAAGCCTTCGTGCTGTGTGATAAACCATTCTTTGTTCACTTCAACATTACCTTGCTAATTGGAGCTATCATGGAATAAGGAAGAAATAAATCAATTTAAAGCGAGAAAAGATCAGTACGTTTCCGTATCTGGTTCCCAGGAGTTGCTTTAAATATGCATAGTTCTGTTTAAAGTGTCACAGATGTCCTTGCAGCAACCACCGGCTTCTCAATTACAAACAGCAGCCCTTTCCAGCCATCATCTATAAAATGTTTCTGGTTTCTGTTCTGGGGGAGAGAAAACAGCAAATAGCCATATCTTCGCAAAGAGAGTTCTGCTTCTTTGTCTGAATAGAAAGCACCCAATTAATATCTAATGAGCTTTGTGGGATGATCAGTGTGACTGTGATCAAAGTCACAGGAGAGACACTGAAGCTGGTGATATAGAAGTGTTTATTCATCACAACAAGCATGCATTCTTGTGGAGACACTCATAATAGAGTCTCACAAACTCACATTTTAATACCCTTAAGATCAAAGGTAACAGTGGGTGATACAATACAATGTCAATAATTACAATGACATTGTTTACTTCAATAGTTCGGGTTGCCGATGCTTCCTTTGAATTACATACTTACAGTGGCAGACACCTCTGAACATTCGAACACCTGCTGGGACAAATTAACTAGCACAGGTATTCTAAAAACTTCTTAAGACACAGAGCCCGGTGCCTGAGGTTAGCGTTGTCAGGGCTGACACTGAGAACAGCTATTAATTGCAACTATATCTGTGACAACATCAGCCTGGTGTAACAGCTTGAACTCAAGACATAATGGAGCAAATAACTTAACCATGTAATACATGCTAAATGCTGAGGAACTCACCAGGCAGCATTTATGAAAAAGAGTACAGTTGATGTTTTGGGCCCTGGCCTTTCATCAGGGCATGTTGCCTGGTTTGATGTAAGCCAATTAACATAACTCCATTGTGTTAATGTTTGGCTGATACATATGTGAACATCTCATGGTCACCATTTTCCAAACCGTATCTCTTAGTCTGTGAGCATGCAAAGGCATGCTTTTAACTTCAATTTACTGCTTGCAATTTATTATCCACATTAAGACATGAATACTGGTTCTTGTTTGCATTAATATCTGCTATGTTCACATAACTCCAGAATACTGCCATTAATTATAATGGTTATAATAATCAATATTGTTAACAGCTAAGAATGTGATCTTTCTCATAAATTAGCATGGAAATAAGCTGGAGGAAATGTAGTGGATAACTAGTGTTACTGCCAAGTCAAATAATGTTTTTAGGCTGCATATGGTGACAATATTAAAGCCAGCAAAAATGGACTAGGTAAGGAGAACTCCCAGCCAATGAAATTTGGTGATTACCTGGATACCTGATTGAAATTGATTTTATACATATAATTTATATATAAAATCCTTCACTCATTTCATTTTCTGGATAAATATCTTTGTTTTTATGAGGAGATTCCCACCGCTGTCTGTAAAGAGCTTGTACATTTTCCCCGTGAACTCGTGGAATTGCCCTGGTGTTCCAGTTCCCTACAATGATAGGTCATTGTAAATTGTCCTGTGATTAGGCTAGGGTTGAATTGCGAGTTGCTGGGCAGCGTGGATGGAAGGGCTGGGAGGTTCTATTCCACGCTGTATTTCAATAAATAAAATAAATACCTAAATTTGTTTTAGTTTGTTTCCTTGGCTTGTCATAGAGATTTGCTTTAAAGTTCATCCTTACTTGGTATGCTAAATGTGTGCAGTATTTACAGCTAAATGACAATTAAGGCATGCAAATTTGGGGAAAATTGCCTTTTAAAATTTGTCAGAACTTTAATGTGATTGATTGCTACATTAAAACAAACTTCACGGTTTCCGACAACAGCTGCCTGCACTCTGTTGCTGCTGGGTGCTGTGGCACAAAGGTACCAGCCTGCAACTGTGCACTCCACGGCAGCCACAGAAGTGAGGAAGAAAGGCAGGGGTGAGGTAGAGCATATCTTCAATATGTGTGGCCACACACACTCTGGTGTCTTCACACTCATTCTGTGAGGGGCTCCATGCCATGAAAAGGTATAAGCTTAGCAGTCAAGCAGAAATAGCAGTACAGCTGTGTTGCGAATCCTAAAGGTCTGCAGTGTGATCCGGCAGATATTCATAGCACTGAATAGTCAGGCAGGAATAGGTGCACATTAGTTATTGTTAATTAAATTTACCAGATAACTTGCTCTGGAGTTTGGTCCTTGTTTCACTGGACCAGCGTTGAGGACATCTTCAAAGGGTGATGCCTCAAGAAGGCAGTATCCATCATGAAGGCCTCACCACCCAGGACATGCCCTTTTCGTATTACTCCCGTCAGAGAGGAGGGTCAGGAGAAGACACACACTCAACGTTTTAGGAACAACTTCTTCCCTTATGCTATCAGATTTCTGAGCAGTTCATGAAGCCTACCTCACTATTTTGCTCTATTTGCACTATTTTTTAAAGTATTCTTATTGTCATTTATATGCGTTGCACTGTACTGTTGCCGCAAAAGAACAAATATCAAGGTGTATATTAGCGATAGTAAACTTGATTCTGAGATTATGAACAAAGGCTGTAGGTTGGACATTATGCTTCAGTTTCTGGGAAGGCAGCAATGAGTGTTCTCCATACTGATCATATCTGGTGTAAGATGTACCACATCATTGTTTCTGGGAATTTAAGGAATGATGTTAAATCATTGGAAGGACTTCAGCAAAGTTTTACTAGACCAAAGCCTGTAATGGCTAGATGGCCAGTTTCTGTATACGGAAAGCTTTTATGTATGTGCTGGAGCTTTATAAACAGTTTTGATAGAACGGGTGAGGAGAGGACGTTTCTTCATGTGGCAGAATCTGCAACTAGGGATTGCTGTTCAAACCTAAATAGTCACCAATGTAAGGCAGAGGGCAGTCCAGTGGTACAGTCAGTAGAGCATTTGTGCTTTTGTTTAGAAACAGAAACAAGTATAGACTATTTATCATCTCATGCTTTATGGTAGTGAAAGGGTTAAAACAGCTATTGAAGAATACACCGTGGACAGCCGCGACCAGCATTTAAGATCATCACATACAAAGATAGTTAATAAGCTGCAGAGTTCTGTAGAACATTTAGGAACTTCTAAGCAAGGAGATTGACAGCTACTTACTTAACGGAGTGTACACTCAGGGCCACATTATTAGTTACGGGGGTACCTGATAAAGAGGTCGCTGAGTGTATATTTGTGGTCTTCTGCTTCTGTAGTCCATCTGACTCAAGGTTCAACATGTAGTGTGTTCAGAGATTCTCTTCTGCACATCACCTTTGGAACACATGGGTTACTGTCAGCTTGAACCAGTTTGGCCATTCTCCTCTGACCTTTCTCATTAACAAGACATTTTCACCCACAGAACTGCTGCTTACTATGATGTTTTGTTTATCACACCATTCTCTGTAACTTCCAGAGACTGTTGTGCGTGAAAATCCTAGATCAGCAGTTTCTGAGATACTCAAACCACCTCCATCCGGCACCAACAATCATTCCGCGGTCAAAGTCACTTAGATCACATTTCCTCTCCCATTCCAGAACAACAACTGCACCTCTTGACCATTTCTGCATGCTTTTATGCATTGAGTGGCTGCCGCATGACTGGCTGCTTAGATATTTGCATTAACGAGCAGGTGGACAGGTGTACCTAATAGAGCAGCCACTGAGTGTAATTCCAAGGTTGGTTGACCTTAGGATTCTGAATCCAAAATTGTTTTCAGAAGCCATTGATAACAATCATGATTCTGTCAAATAAGCATGACTTTTGGATGGAACTACATTTGTTATGATTTATGAAATAAAACCCTAATGTAGCATTTTCTCAGCTTTACTAAGCAGAGCCGTAAATTGGAACCTTGGTTCACCTTACTCGGACTCAAAGCCTCAGAGGCCTGAGAAGTCTGTAGTAAGATAAGAAACAGTGGTTCTACTCTAAAGCATCTCCAAAGGCATTTGGGTCCCAACAACAGGCAGAAGAGCTAGCAGTTTCTATGTTAATAACCAAAGGCCTAGCATTAAGACAGACAAATATCTAAATGATAAAGTCGGGCCATGATATTCACATGGAGAAGTAGACCTTTGCATGAACTATCGGGAGTAATCAGTTCCATGCCTCTCTGCATCTGAATGGTTCATTCCCACTAACTGGGACACTACACTATTGATCATGGTGAAAATGTAGGAGATACTGTAGCAGTGTATAATCCATCTGCAATGGAGGGGAGAGGCAGATGAATGGAAACTACAAGCAGTTAGTTTGACCTCAGTGGTTGGGAAGATGTTGGAGTTGATTGTTAAGGATGTGGCTTCAGGGTACTTGGAGGAACATGATAAAATAGGCCAAAGTCAGCATGGATTCCTCCAGGGGAAATCTAGCCTGACAACTCTATTGGAATCCTTTGAAGAAATAACAAGCAGGATAGACGACAGATAATTAGTGGATGTTGTGCACTTGGATTTTCAGAAGGCCTTTGACAAGGTGTTACACAAAAGTCTGCTTAACAAATTAAGAGACTATGGTATTACAGGAAAGGTAATGGATAAAGCAGTGGCTGATTGGCAGGAGACAAATAGTGGGAATAAACGGATCCTTTTCTATTTGACTGCCAGTGACTAGTGGTGTTCCACAGGGGCCTGTGAGACTGTTACTTTTTACGTTATATGTCAAGGACTTGGATGATGGAAGGACTTGGCTTTGTGGCCAAGTTTGTGGATGATCTGAAGATAGGTGGACGGGCAGGTAGTTTTGAGTTAGCAGTAGAAAGGCTACTGAAGGATTTAGACAGATTAGGAGAATGGGCAAAGAAGTGGCAGATGGAATACAATGTATGGAAGTGTATGGTCATGCACTTCGGTAGGAGAAATAAAAAGTAGAGACTATTTTCAAATGGAATGAAAATTCAAAAATTTGATGTGC
Source organism: Hemitrygon akajei (assembly GCF_048418815.1). Taxonomy (NCBI): domain Eukaryota; kingdom Metazoa; phylum Chordata; class Chondrichthyes; order Myliobatiformes; family Dasyatidae; genus Hemitrygon; species Hemitrygon akajei. The sequence continues at coordinate 107,189,487 of NC_133124.1, read as the reverse complement.
AAAGGGAGCAGGATTGTGTGGGATTCCCTAAATAGTAATTTGTAGGTTGAGTCTGTGGCGAGGAAGGCAAGTGCGATGTTAGCATTCATTTCATGAGGACTAGAATATAAAAGCAAGGATGTAATGTTGAGACTTTATAAAGCACTGGTGAGGCCTCACTTGGAGTATTGTGAGCAGTTTTAGGCCCCTTATCTAAGAAAGGATGTGCTGACGTTGGAGGGGATTCAAAGGAGGTTCCTGAAAATGATTCCAGGATTGAAAGGCTTGTCATATGAAAAACGTTTGATGGCTCTCGGCCTGTGGAATTCAATGCCAATGGAGGCCACATCATTGGGTATATTTATTGCGGAGTTTGATAGATTCTTTATTAGTTAATGTGTGAGAGGATACGGGGAGAAGGCAGGAGACTGGGGCTGAGAGGGAAATAGATCAGGCTTGAGAGCTTCTATATCTAATGCCTTATGGTTTAATGGGGTGAGGAGGCTGAAAGGGTTCAGACCAAGACCAGAATTTTGATGTGGTATCGTCCCATTGGAGAACAGAAGGAAAAGCAGGGAGCTGGGTCTTAGAAACAGGTCTTAGAAATGGTTCTTATGACATTAAACAGGACACCTGGAACTGCAGGAGAAGCTGGGATTGCAGTGAGACCCCAGGACCTACAGGTGAGGATGACCCTGAGTCTGGGATTCAAAGACCAAAGGGGAGACACTAACCCGATTGAAACTAATCACCTTGTGTAGTATGCTGTGGGTGCCTGGACACGGGTTTTGCAAATAAGAGTTTGAATAAGCTAAATATACTTCTGCCAGTTGTCTGCAGTGTGAAGTATAAATCCAGCACAGCAGCTTGTATTATTTTGTGAGGGATGACTGATTTTCATAAATATACTTTTTGCCGTATTCTGTAATCTCTTTGGCAAATTAGATATGCTGTCAGGTTTAAATAATTGACCTGACATTGATTCACATTCTTGGAAGAGTTGCAAATATCTTCCCCATCTGCCTGCAACATTGCATCTTGCTTCACTCCTAAAAGGCACTGGCTTTAATTTTTAGATGACTTTCACTTGTCTGATACCATCCAATTAGTGGAACCACCTTCTGTCTCCTCTTGGAAGATGATCAAATCGACCTTCAAGCATCTACGTTCCAGGGAATGCAAATCTCTTTAACTCCTGGAATGCAGAGATTACTTAATGAGCCTATGGGTCAAACCCTCCAAGAAATTTAATGGAAGGAGGATTAAAGGGTTAATGAAAAGTGTAAGCTTAAGCAACACTAGCTGTTGAATTAGTAGGTTAGGGCTCAAGCTTCACTTCCAAGGTTTGAGTAATTAATAGATGTGTTTAATTTGACAATCCAGTGCAGTACTGCAGGTGTGCTGCTTTGTCAGAGCACCATCTTACAATCAAGAGATCTTACAGAACAATTAAAGGACAACTGCCTGGTTTCCTTGGCCAATATCCCCCTCTCAATTAATATCACAAAAAGGTACCATGTAATCATTTACTTTGTAGTTTTGTGGTAATTAGCTCTGATTACTACATTGCACTACTACAGTGACCTTAAATCACCAAGATGCCATCGATTTTGGAATGTATCATAAATTTGAAGGGTATTTTTTAAATTTAGACAGATAAAACAGATGGCCAATTACTGCTTTCTCTTTTCTTTACAGCAATTTGTAAACTGTCCAAGTAAATGATCCTTGCTTTATCATCTGCTCCACATGCAGCCATTTGCTTTTCTTCCCTGCATTATTTGAAATGCTCTGGTACTTTGTGTTTCCAATGCAACTGCCTGAGGCCCCTTCTGTCTCCAAATATTCGTCACTCTATATAAAATCTGGGGCAGAGACAACGTCACAGCATACGCGAGATGGGAGAGATTAGGGAGATGATTTTATTTCCCTTTGCTTTTTCCTTTTGATACTCACTTTGATATTTCAAGCAAATTTAACTGTACTGTAGCTTATCTTATCATGTAAAATTTGATCAGCTATTACTCTGCTCAGATATAAATTTAAAAAGTTAAACGGTCTTTTCCCAAAAATAAAGGCATCACATTTGTACAATTATTGCTGGAGTTATGGCTTTTTATTCATATTTATATATTTCTACTACATTGAGTCTGTTGTGATCAAAAGGATATGGGAACATAGAGCATGGAACAGTATGAGTCCTTCGACTCACAATGTTGTGCTGTCATATAAACCTTCTCCAGAATCTCTCCTTCACAGCCCATAGCTCTCCATTTTTCTTACATCTATGTACCTGCCTAAGAGTCTCTCAATTGTCCTGCTGTACCAGCCTCTACCACTACTCCCAGCAGTGCATCCCTACCACTTTCTGTTATTAAAAAAACCTACCTCTGAATCTCCCCTAAACTTTCCACCACTCACCTTAAATACATGCCCTCTGGTATTGATGACTGCCACACTGGGATAAAGGTGCTGACTGTCCACTCTATCTATGCTTCTCATAATCTTATCAAGTAGCCTCCCATCCTCTGTGGCTGCAAAGAAAAAAGCATTAGCTCATGCAAACTATCTTCATATGACACGTTCTCTAATACCAGGTACAACCCTGGTAAATTCCTCTGCACCCTCTCTAAAGTTTCCACATCCTTTCTATAATGAGGTGACCAGAAATGAACACAATACTCTAACCAGGGTTTTATGGAGCTGCAACATTACCTCACAGCTCTTGAACTCAATCTCCCTGCTAATGAAGGTCAGCACATTATATGCCTTTTTAACTTGTGCAGCATTTTTGAGGGATCTATGGACTTGGACTCCAGTAACCAGTACTGGACCTTATACACGAACTTCAAGTTCAACCTTTGGAAGTGTATCACTTTATACTTCCTGGATTGAACTCTACCTACCACTTCTCTGCCCAACTCTGTAAACTTCTGACAACTTCCTGCACTAACCACCAACCTTCATGTCATCTGCAAACTTACTGACCCACCTGCCCACTTCCTCATCCAAGTCACTTATGAAAATCAGGAACAGCAGGGCTGTCAGAACAGATCCCTGTGGAACACTGCTGATAGCGGACAGGACACAGAATACACTCCATCTACTGCCATGCTTCCCTGGGTCTCAAGCTTCATGACTTTCTGCAAGAACCATCAATGGGAAAGTTGACCAGAATTTTACTGAAGAACGAGAAGCTGCAGTCGTATGGAATGACTAGGATTGTTCTCCTGAGTTACTGAGGGTTACTGTATGAGGAACACATAGGAGCTCTTGCGCTGTATTCCCTGGAGTTCAGGAGAATGAGAGGGGATCTCATAGAAACATTCTGAATGTTAAACGGCCTGAACAGATTAGACTTGGCAAAGTTATTTCCGGTGGTAGGAGAGTCTAGGACAAGAGGGCATGAGTTCAGGATTGAAGGATGTCTGTTTAGAACAGAGATGTGGAGAAATTACTTTAGTCAGAGGGTGGTAAATCTGTGGAATTTGTTGCCATGAGTGACTGTGGAGGCCAAGTCATTGGGTGCATTTAAGGCAGAGATAGATAGGTTCTTGATTAGCCAGGGCATTAAAGGGTATGGGGTGAAGGCAGGGGAGTGGGGGTGACTGGAAGAATTAGATCAACCCATGATTGAATGGTGGAGCAGACTCAATGGGCTGAATGGCCTACTTCTGCTCCTATATCTTATTGTCTTATGGTCTAACTGGCATGACTAAGAAGTTACCTAAGAAGCTAAAGGGTTTTGAAGTAGAGATTAACTGTGGATCGTACAAGAAGACACAAGTTTAAAGTAATCTGCAACATTTTTGATGGCATGAGTTATGATTTGGAGTGCAGAAAGATTGATAAAATTAGATTCAAGAGTAACTTCCAAACAAGGGAATTGGCGAGCTCTTTGCAGTACGGTTGTGATGAAGTGAATCATCTCCTTCTGGCTGTGAGATTTTATGTAAGCATACAGAAATTGCAAGAGAGAAACACTGAGAAAGACTGAGAATGGCAACGTTTCAGCAGTATCTCCTCTTGATAAAATACCGCTTTAAACAACTTTGGAAGCACAATCGCCTGCAAACCCTGACTTGTATGTCAATTATTTATTATCCATTATCCGTAACCAGGGCTGCAATCTCAAACCCCTTGCGATTCAGAGTGTTTAAAAATCATTAACAATAATAAAAGGTGATTAGAGAGATACACACCATGCAAGCGGCCCAAGTGCCATACCTGCCAATTCACCTCCTCCCTCACCTCCATTCAGGGCCCCAAACAGTCCTTCCAGGTGCGACAATACTTCACCTGCAAATCTACTGCTATCATCTCCCAATGCGGCCTCCTGTACGTTGGCGAGACCCGTCATAAACTGGGAGATGGCTTCGTCGAGTATCTTCGCTCTATCGCCAAAAATGGAACGTCCCGGTGGCCAAACATTTTAATTCCAATTCCCATTCCTGTTCCAACATGTTGGTCCATGGCCTCCTCTTGTGCCACGATGAGGCTACCCTCTAGGTGGAAGAGCAGCACCTTATATTCCATCTGGGTAGCCTCCAACCTGATGACATAAATATTGATTTCTCCTTGTGGTTAAAAAAAATCCTTCCCACTCCTCTTCATCAATTCCCCACTCTGGCCTCATGCCTCTTCTCACCTGCCTATCAACTCCCCCTGAGTCCTCTCCTCCTTCCCTTTCTCCTATGGTCCACTCTCCTCTCTTATCTGATTCCTTCCTCCCCAGCCCTTTATCTTTGCTACCCACCTGGTTTCACCTATAACCTTCTAGATATCCTCATTCCTCCCCACCCACCCCCCAACATTTTATTCTGGCACTTTCACCCTTCCTTTCCAGTCCTGAAGAAGGGTCTCAGCCCAAAACGTCAACTGCTTATTCATTTCCATGGATGCTGCCTGGCCTGCTGAGTTTCTCCAAGTGTGTGTGTGTGTGTGTGTGTGTGTGTGTGTGTGTGTGTGTGTGTGTGTGTGTGTGTGTGTGTGTGTGTGTGTGTGTGTGTGTGTGTGTGTGTGTGTGTGTGTGTGTGTGTGTGTGTGTTGCTTTGGATTTCCAGCATCTGCAGAAATCCTCATGTTTATCATTTTCACACCCAGAGCTTTATATAATCATAATTCTTAATTATTTTATCACCCTGTCGTCTGGCAATGAGCTGATGATGATACTGTGCCATACGTATACTTTTAGTGCCAGTATTTCCCAGTGCCTCACTGGGGCAGGTGCGATGAGGATTGGAAGTGAAGTGGATGGCGAGGTGTGTTGTACATCCCACTGCTGAGTCCTGGAAAGTGGAGAGCTCAGGTATAGGAGTCACTCTGCTGTTGGATCTCTGTCTATTTTCTGATCCTTAGGATTCTTCTGGGAGTCAGGAATGACGAGCAGTCTTAATTCCAAGATTTTGGGTTTTTATAGAGCACAATTAAACATACAAATACTAAGCAAACTAAATAAAGAGCTGAAACAAGAGGATATAGAAGCAAAGAAGCCAAGATGGCACCTCTGAAAAATCCATCACTTTCATAGATAAGTTAAGGAAAATTCTTTAGATGGACAATGAACTAGCTATAGTCTACATAATTAAAACAATGACATCACATGGATAATGTGCTAATACTTAGCCAATGAAAAATGAGGAAGGTGAGAAACCATTAACTGCTGTACCGCTTTCGGCCAATGAGTGGCGCTGTAGCACCAGATATTGTGGGAAAATACATGAATTTGTTAAAAAGTATTCTTTAAAAAAAGTGGTTTCCAACACTGCGTACAGTTCTTTCCTACAGTGCTTTCGTTATGGCTCTTTATTTGTTGAGAGGAGATGAGAAGCAAACAGGATTACATCTGCTTGCTGTTTCTTCACCCCTGTGAATAACACACACTCTGCCCGCCTACAGGCAGACCTGGCATCATGGAGACAAGCTTCCTCCATTGTATCCTCTGCTTCCAGACCGCCACAGGGCCGGGGTCCTGAGGGAAAGTTAAGCATCTACCACTGGAGATCACGTTCTGTATCTTTTGGACATATTTGCCTGCAAGCCTGTTGAGCAGATTGCAGGAGGTGTTGGAATTGAAGATTATGAGAAAATGCCTGATGAGTCTGTTCCAATTCCTTTTGAAATTGTATCCTGTGCCCTTTATGTCACCTCTCAATTTTTGTTTGTTATCAAATGAACCACTTTGCACATCTCGTGGAGTCCCAGCACCATATAGCACAGAAATAGCCCTTCGTTCCAGCTCGTCCAGCTCATCCCACCTATTGTACTCAATGTCCTGTCCATTGAAGGCAAGTGTGCCATTCGTTTTTATTCTCACTGTCTACCTGTGTCACTGCTTCCAAGCCATCAGATCTCTGAGCGTCCACAAACTCATGAACACCACCTCGTTATTCCTCTTTTGTACTGTTTATTTGAAATTTACAGTGATTTTTATGCCTTGCAATGTAATACACTGCAAAACAGCAAATCTCTTGATGTATGACTGTGACGGTGAACCTGATTGTAATTCTGATTCTGATGGTTCGAATCTGTTCTGGTGAAGCTCAGTGGCTACTTACTGCTGGCAAACAAAATAAAGAGCCTGTACTGTACTAACTGGTTCATTAATCACACTTCTTCTGGTAAACAATCACTGCAATCAATAGCCTGTAACTTCCCTTTTGGAGTTGAGCTTTTGAACCGCCTGTACACCTGCCATTTTTGCAGTGTGAACTGAAGTCTCCAAGTTGCAGGATGGTTGTGGCATGGCATGAATTGAGGTGATGGGGCCCAGGCCTGAGAGAGGGCAATGAACCAATATTTGCCCATAGCTGGAGCAGACATGGAGGCAATTCTATGCGGTAGCTTTGTGGGCCGAAGGGCCTGTATTGTGCTGTAGGTTTTCTATGTTTCTAAAACTGAGGTGAGGCAGAGTCAAGGTGGTGGGGACCAAGCCTGGACTCAAGAGCAAGGAAAGAACCAAGGATGAATTGATATAAGTGCCAGGCTGAATTGAAAAGATCAGGTAAGGTGTGAATAAAGGTTCAAGGGTGAATTGAAGTGGATCCAAGAGTGAGGAATGGCCCTAGGTTTGGATGATTTAAGCGCCAGGCCAGATTGTAAAGGTCAGGGTGTTGGGGCCGGAGGCGAGGGTCGGGTCAGTTCAGTTCACTGCTGTGTGAGGTTTACCCGTCTCTGTGCTGAGCTGAGACTGCAAACATGGCTGCTTCATGGTTGTGGATTCATTTTCGTAAACTCCAGGTGCTTTTGTTGTTTGCATGATTTGTTTTTTTCCTGCACATTGGGTGTTTGGTGACTTTCCTTTTTTTTAATGAATTCGATTAGGTTTCTTTGTTCTGTGTTTTTTTGTTTTATAACCATATAACAATTACAGCACGGAAACAGGCCATCTCGGCTCTTCTAGTCCATGTCGAATGCTTACTCTCACCTAGTCACACTGACCCGCACTCAGCCCATAACCCTCCATTCCTTTCCTGTCCATATACCTATCCAATTTTTTTTTAAATGACAAAATCGAACCTGCCTCTACCACTTCTACTGGAAGCTCATTCCACACAGCTACCACTCTCTGAGTAAAGAAGTTCTCCCTCATGTTACCCTTAAACTTTTGGCCCTTAACTCTCAACTCATGTCCTCTTGTTTGAATCTCCCCTACTCTCAATGGAAAAAGCCTATCCATGTCAACTCTATCTATCCCCCTCATAATTTTAAAAACTTCTATCAAGACCCCCCTCAACCTTCTATGCTCCAAAGAATAAAGACCTAACTTGTTCAACCTTTCTCTGTAACTTAGGTGCTGAAACCCAGGTAACATTCTAGTAAATCTCCTCTGTACTCTCTCTATTTTGTTGACATTTTGTAAGGAGATGAATCTCAGGATTGTATATAGTATACATACTTAAATAATAAACATACTATGACTCTTGTATCCTTAGGTCTCTGTTCTACAACATTCTCCTAGGCCCTGTCATTTACTGTGTAAATGCTGGCCTGGTTAAATTTCCAAAATGCATCATTTTGCACATGTCTGAGTTAAACCCATTTAGCGTTCCTTTACCCACTTTCCCATTTGATGAAGATCCTATTGTAATCTTAGACAATCTCACTTTCACCAGAAAGCTTAGATATTATGTCACCTACACTCTTATACAAATGATTAGCACACTTCACCACAACAGGGGCCCTGCGGCACACCACAGGTCACCTAACTGAAAAGATTCTCCGCTACCACCCCTTGCCTTCTACTACGCGGGACCTTGTCAAAAGCCTTGCTAAAGTTCCAGTTGACAATGTCTATTGCCTTGCCCTTGTCAAACCCCTTAGTCACTTCTTCAAAAAACTCAATTAAATCTGTGTGACACAATTTCCCATGCAGTAAGAATAGTGACTATCCTTAATCTGTCCTTGCCTTTCCTAATACAGATAGATGACTCTCCCAGCATCTTGTCCAGAGAATTTCCCATCTCTGATGTTTGGTTCACTGGCCTATAGTTCCATGGTTTATCCTTGAAGCACCTCTTAAAGAAAAGTTAAAGCCTAAGCATTAGCGTTCTCCAGTCTTCCGGTATGTACACGTGGCTGAGGAGGATACAAAAGTCTCTGCATTTTTATCTGCTCTATGACCCCCCACTTCACATGTCTTCCTGAAATCTGTCACCATCTTCTCATTATGTTCCATCTTTCTAAGTTTGGTTTCATTTGCATCCTTTAGAATTAGGTTCTGATTTAAACATCCAGGCGATGTCATCTTAAATGATCAGTGATCACTTTAAACCTCCGGGGTCACAGGTGTCAACTGGTTGTCAGCGGCAACCGCTCTCTGCTTTCTCTTCCTCCGGAGAAATGTTCTATCCAACCATACATTCAGCCATGATTAATATAGGTTCAATTTTGCTAGCAGATTTATTATTTAGAATCTTCTCAAATTTCTCTTGGAAACTCCACATTTCACATCATCTAGCCTTCCTGCATCGAACCACGGGTTTGTAAGGTGGTACCCAGGGATCACAAAGGAACTGTAAAGTATGACTACATTAAGCCTTCAGATGGCTTCCCCAACTTGGCACCAGGCTACAATCTAGGAGGACTTTGCATGGTTAACTGGACTAGGAGCTAATGTGCCATGCCCATATCTGAGAGGTGTCCAGACTAGTACTTGAATCACTGAGGCACTGAAGGTCATGGGACACATGCTGGAAAGTAAGATTAATGCTGATAGGTGCTTACTGATCAGTGGGGACGTGGTGGGCTAAATGCCTGTTTCCAAGCTCTGTGACCCTGTAACGTTAGGCATAGATAGCCCTGATCTTTTTTTTCTCAATTGACTTCATATAAGCTTTGTCTGAGAAGAGGAAACATTTATATTCTTGGAGATTGTTTTTGTTTCTACAGTGAAGCATAGATTTTCAAAGTGGTCGGATGTCCTGGTTTTGACAGTGTAGATTTTCACTAGATAAATGCATAAAAGAGGGTTTTTCATTTGTATTTCTCTTCATACTACCTCTCTTTAACTAAAAAACACTGCAGCAGGTTTTGATCCTAAATGTTGATAATTCCTTTCCTCCCACGGATGCTGCTCAACTTACTGAGTTCCCTCAGCAGGTTGTTTGTCACTCCAGATTAAAGCAGTCCTCCAACCTGATGGCGTGAACATTGACTCCCTGTGGTAATTACTTGTGGCAATCCCTCCCGCTCTCCCTTCTCTCTTTTTCCATTTACCATTCTATTTACCCTCTCACCCCTTCTCCTCACCCACCCATCACTTCCTTCTGGTGCCCCTCCTCCTTCCCTTTCTTCCATGGCCTTTCATCCTCCCAGTTTGTTTCTTCTTCAGTCCTTTACCTCTTCCACCTCTTACCTCCCAGCTTCTTACATCACTCTCCCACCCACTCATCTGGTTTCACCTCCCACCTACCAGCTTGTATTCCTTCCCCTCCCCCCACCTTCTTAACCTGGCTTCTTTCCCTTCCTTTCTAGTCCTAACAGACGGTCTTGACCTGAAATAATGACTACTTTTTCCTCTCCATAGATTCTGCCTGATTTGCTGAGTTCCTCCAGCACTTTGTGTGTGTGGCTCAGGATTTCCAGCATCTGCGGAATCTCTTGTGTGTAAAGGGAACTCCTGGCTTACTTTGCCTATTACTGACTGTCTCCTAAGCTCTTCTCACTATCATGTTCCGTCTCATGTCCGACCACAATTGGTTCAAATGGTTTAGTTTATTATCAAAGAATTTATACAGTGTACAACCTGAAATACTTGTCTTCAAAGACACCCATGAAGAACCCCAAAAGAATAAACAACAGCCAAATGTTAGAACCCCAAAGTTCTCCCCCTCCCCTGCACAAATAGCATCAATGCATCAAGCTTCCCCCCACCCACTTCAGCAAAAAGCATCAGGATACACCACCCACCAAACAACAGCAAAACACCCAGAGAGAGACCATGACCTGCAATCAACAAAAATTATTGTTTACCTGACAGTTCACCGTGCCCCACTATCAAGGGACAGAGTGATTTCACCCATTTTCACAGCGAAAGAGGAGAACGAGAGTCACTGTTACTATGTCACAGTCTGCTGCGTCGCTTGTTATTCCGGGATTCTCCATCTTGAGGATCAGCAGCGAACTCTCCCACTATCGTCAGAGAAAGAGAGAGAGGGTGCGACTGCTCAACAACAGAGACCTCCGTCTATACAACTGCCTCAGTGAAATCCTGATGTTCCATCTCCTGCGGCAACTCTGGCCTGGAATTGGTCATCCACAGGGCTGCAATATTGCACATTAATAGAGTGCTTTGTCTTCAAGGTAAAGGCCACTCTTGTTAAAGCTGAAATGTAAGTTTAATTTGTCATTGTTATTCCATCACATTCATGGTGTGGGATTCTCTTTCTCTGCAAAGGGTTGCAGAGCTAGTCATTAGCGGGTTAAACTTTAGTTTCAGCTGAATGAAGCATCATTTACAGGGATCCCCATCACATAAACAGTGACTCACCTATACACACAAATATGCAAGTTTCCTGTGTTGTTGCTAAGCTCCTGTCTTCTGGATCTGTTTCTTGAATCCTAAGCTCAATAAAGATCTCTTTTTCTTTGACCTTCAATAACTAAAAAAGAGCCATTCTATCATAATTGATGATGAGGAACTACATGCAGAAAAGGTGGAAGATAGGAGAATAAGAAGGACACCACTTATTGTACATAGACTTTTTTGAGAGCAGGACATAGTGTTCATAATCATAACGGGACACTTTCCTGAAGACCTATTGAAACCCCTAGACTCCTACCGATGACAGTAGGAAGTTCAACTTATGATCATCCATATCATGAATACGATGTCATACGATAACACTGGTGGCAGCCTGATTCAGCTGCTCATGCATACACTTTAGGGCAAGACATTTCTGGTTCAAGTCCTTCGATGTTGTTTTTCTGATAAGTTGTTAAAATGATCCTTTCGGCAGCAAAACTATGAGTGAACTAGAAGTCTCTTACTCAGTGATTCCAATATTGCAGGTTAATTGTGTCTTGTAGTTTCCAGAGTACTTTCTCTATGCACCCTTTATTCTCAACAGCTATGGTGTGGACTCCTGCAACTGTAGTAAGAGCTGGGTTAGGAGAAGAGGACAGAGAATAGGGTGGCAGAAGCTAATGGTGGCTGTGCATAGTGTGCAGCAGTCCCTACAGAGCTCAGAGTGTCAGAAGCAGCTACTTGGTCAGGGAAACAGTTTCAGCAAAGGATTGAGTGAAACCTGACAAAGTTGCTGCTGGCCAAACGGGAACGAAAGGAAGGGAGACCAAAGAGAAAGTCACCGGAATAGAGGGTTATTAGTTCAATCGTTCCATTTAATATCAGAGTATGTATACAATATACAACCTGAAATTCTTGTTCTTCAACAGACATCCATGAAAACAGGCATACCCTAAAGAATGAGTGACAGCAAAAACCTTAGAAGCCAAGAGCCCCCTTACTCCCCCCTCCCACACACAAGCAGCAGCAAGCATCAACCCTCCGCCTGCCCCACTAGTTAGCAGCATATGTAACCACAGATGTAGACACAGAAGAGAGGGCTTGTATTAAATGAAAACTTTGCATCTATCTTCACAATAGAATCAGATGGTGTGAAAGCTCCTCTAAAACTTGGGTGGAAAGATAACAGCATACAGAGAAGATGTACAAAGGCTGACATTACTGAAAGATGGTAAGGTACCAACAAGAAGAAGTCAAGTTTCCTTGAGAATGTTTTTGGTGTTAATAAATATTTAAAAAAATAATAAATTAATAAGTATTAATAGTAATAAATAATCAGTACCATTACACTGTCTGTCTCACAGAATGCTCAGTGTCATACAGGTGGAAAAAGTTAACACATGAGATATTAACATCAGCAATTATATAGAGCTAGAGATAATACATTACAGTTTGCAAAGAAGGTCACCAAGGATGTCTGTTTAAAGAGAATTGGCCATGTTTAATAAATGTCAGAGGACAGTGAGTGGGACAAGGCCCCATCAGGATTCCCATGGTGCAGGATGCTATTGAGCGCAGGAAGCCTTCAAGATGTAGTTTACTGAAAACACACCCTCAATATCAAACTGTGGTTAACTGTCGAACATGGAATTACTATCGAAAGTGGCTGAGGGACCTATGTGGGATCTACAAACTCTTCCAGTGGAGGATTTGCTCGCGAAGGCAGGTTGGCGAGTGCCTTCAGGACGATGAAAGTTTTTATTTGACCTCTGAATGCTCTTGTCAGAGAGATTCACGATGCTCAGCACCTTCTCTTTGTGGATGCTCGTGGGCCAGGGATACCTGTCATCCTGCAAGGGTGTTAGAGTCTTCGATTAGACCTCAAGCATTTTCTCTATCCTTCTCGAAATCTCATGCTGTGAGTGAGTTCCTGCTTCTGGAGTCTGTTGTCTTCTGGAGCTGGATGGGCTTGATCAAAGCCTCAGTGCAAGGATGTGGTCTCGGAGGTGATATTGGTTCGTGGAATTGGAGGCGTTTTGCAGGGATATCTTTGGTGGTGTCTCCCCAAATACTTTGAGATTTCTATTCTAGATTGTCCATGACCTAAGCAAATGGGAGGATTTGGTTCATTGCTATCTGGTGTCAATAATGAACATTTATCCATTTCCAAAATTAAAAACCTGGAATCTGACTTACTAATTCACAACTGATATTGTGTTTGAGGGGTCAGGGCATGCTTTGCCCTGCCTCTGGTGTCACATATCTCTCTAATCTCTGCACAGTCAATATGAATTCACGTCTGATCAAAGCCCTGTATGACTGGATCATTGTGTTTTTGACAAGGACTTTCCTTTTGGCTTTTTACTTGCTTTGTCACTCTGCACTTCTTGGACATATTTAGCATCAGATCTGTAGGGCTCCGAGATCTTTTTCAGCTTCAATTTTTTTCTATTTCAACATAATTTGCAAATTGTGCTATCTAGGGTTCATTCATAGTGCAATACCTTAGGAGCTGTTTGCATTAAATCTCATCTGTTACTGTTTTGCCAATTTGTTTACCTAGTTCAACTCATTCTGTAACTCCTGAGATATGATCCAACTGTCCATCTGCATAATTTGTCAAATTTATAATCAACAGTTGACCCACCAATGAGGATGCCCATTCAGTGTTTTCACCCCCATGTATTTCTCAGCAATGTCACGTTTCCAGAGAACTTCAGAGAACGGTCAGCAAATAACACACACAATTCTTAGCTTCAGAAATAGGTTGGCCAAGTCAGAATTCCACAATTATTGTGAAAATTGATTGGCATTATTAATCTCACAGGAAAAAAACCCAGATTTTAATTATTTAAGGCTATTCCACAATGTTCATCCCTCGGTGAGTTCAGCAACGACATTAGCCAGGGACAACCTTAACCGAGCTTGGCAAAATGGCTTTACTGAATCCTTTCCTGGATAAGATAAATATCAGGAGAGGAGCCAACCCAGTCCTCAGAGGAGGGCCTAGAAAAGAGCTAAATGAAGTTAAAGACACCTAAGAACGTGACTACTAACCTCTTCAAATCGTAGCAATGAGCTGCCTTGCCTCTCGCTGTGAGGTGTGCTCACTGCTCCCTGTTCATAGGGTTCTTCATTCCAATCCCCTTGCAGTGAATAGGAGCTGCAGTTACTGCACAGTTTTGCAGATCTGTGTTGGTTATTGAATGAAATTAAAGGATTACAGTAAAGGTCCAGCACTTGCTGGACTTACCTGGTGTTGATTGATCCATTATGCTGGCTAACACAGTATCAGTTTACAAGCAGCACAGCCCAGGGTTTCACTCAGCACTGTCCTGATCCCAATCCATGAACTCCCTCCCTACTGCCTGGAGGTTTAAAGTACTGGTTGGAAGAATGTGCCAAACAATGAAGTGCTGGATAACCAGGACTTTACCGTTACTATCCACGGATCACTAAGATGAAAAATTCCAAATTCTTGAAAATGGGAACCCTCTCAATTTCAATACAAAATGGTCAGCCCACTTTCTAGTGATCACCTTCCCCGCTGAGACTTTAACCTGAAACACCAACTCTGTTTCATTTCCCACAGATGCTGCCTGACCTGCTGTGCATTTTCAGTGTTTCCTGCTTTTTTGTGTATTTCCAGTGCCTGCAGTTCTTTTGATTATCTATACAAACTCTCTGCAGTTTGGTAGCCATAATAGAAAACAACAGACACGAAGTGTTAAACAGTTCAATTTAATATTGGTGAATGTATACAATACACAGGCTGAAATTCTTACTCTTCACAAACATCCACGAAACAGAAAAAAAAACCCAAAAGAATAAATGACAGAAACGTTAGAACCCCAGTAGAGAAACAAGTCTACCTTTCCCCAAGGTTTGGATGTCATGGCTGCCATTGAAGTTAGTGGAGGATTTCTTTGGATCATGTGCAGTTAAACTGTAGTCTACAGCAAAGTACTTAATGCTCGATCAAAACTGACTTCAGAAAGTCATCAGTTAGAAGAGTGAGGAGATCACTGAATGGCTGGAACCGTGAAAGTGGATTCACAACAGGTTAAAATTATGGACGCTAGAGCTGAAAAGCCCAAGTGGTAAAATAGCAACTCCCAGTTAGTGATTGATCATTAATATTCATTGCTGAGCTTTTCTGCTTACCTTTATTCCCTGTTTGTAAGTTTCTAAACACAAATAGATTAAGAAAAAGATTGTTAGGGCAGACACCAACAGGAGTTTGTTTTGGTTGAGAGCCATCCAGGACTAGAACACAGAATCAATCTGAAAAGCAAACAGAGCTGGTCATCCTTGCCATCAAAGAGATATTCAAGGTCAGGGATAATAATTAACCTCAGCAACCAATATGTAACTTAGTAGAAGGAAGCCTTTGCTGGTGTGTCGCAGCAGTTTTGACTGGGCTTTTACACAGGAGGCCTCTGACAGGATGAGATCCTGGTTTTCTGCCCTTGTGTGCATCGCTGTGGCTGCAGTGGGGCACGGCAGCCCGATCCAAAGGACACCAACATCCAAGGATGCTCTGCAAGCTGCCATCCACAAATACAATGCAGGGTCTGGCCAGGAGAACCTCTATAAGCTCATGAGAACGTACTGCATCGCGATGAAGGTATAGAAATGCCATTGAACTAACTGGATTGTGAAACTGGATTCACAAAGATTTTTAAAGCTTCGGGATTGGCGGCTGGGTTCAAGTCAGCAGGCCATGGTGTTCTCTTGTACCTGGCCAGAGGCAAGGGAAAGCCGTGAAGCCAGGTTCCCTGGCTGCTCATGGTAGTGAAAGCTTCACGTTAGAGTTGGTACCACTCCCACCTAATTATCAGCGAGGATGTGGCCTGCCCAAAGATGAAATGCTCTTTGGTCAGGTGTTTAAAGTTCATGCCTGTTTTGTGCCATTGGCCTGTTTAAAATGGGCACTGGAGTCATGTGATGTAAACAGGGCACTGATTATTACTTAATTTGTAACCTGTTCTGAGCACAATCCAAATAATTCCTGGTCTTTTTCAACTGAAGAGGGGACCAAAAGGAAAATGTTCAGTTAACTCTAAATAAGCTTTTATTAGTCACAAATGTAGCCCCAACCTCTAAATCCATTCAGCCAGAATATACCCTGCTGATGGCAGCCCTGACACAATTGAGAAGCTTCTACCCAGTCAGGTGTATCAGCTGCTTCTTTCAGAAACTAATCAGCCTTCAAGGACATCAGAAACAAGTATGAACTTGTACTTCCCAGATTTAGTTACAGTCACTCCCCAGTGTTAACTATAGAGCAGTAATAAAGAGTTGTTCACTAAACTGGTTTGCTTTTCCTTCAGCACTCTGGTGAGAAATCAAGTTTTATAAACTTTCACACATCCAGGGACAAATTTGGTCCAGGCAGATGGAGGGGCTGGGAGCTGGGGAAATGTCGTTTCTGTTTTATGCAGTGTGACAATGGATGAAGTTCAATTTCAAATGTAAATCTGCTTTCGGCTGGTTTCTATTTTTATTCAGAATTGCTACTTTTCTGTTCAGAGGTTCTGTTTTTATTTTGAATGTCTTCTGGTGCATTTAAATTTGTTATTTGTAAATTTGTCAACATATCAGTTTGAAGCCCGTGGCACAGGCCTGAAAACTCTTACAGAAACACAGTAATAGGGTGAAACTCTATTCTCCCAGTGAATGCAAGGAGCAATACTGATTTCCCCATGGAGCAGAATCTCCGAAGGATTTCTAATGGACATCATTCTGGACAAGCACGTATCTGAGAATAATGGTGGTGGGGCATAGTCTAATGCAGTCCTTCCCCTCCCTGTGTCACCCACCACTGCCTCTTTTCTATTTCTATACCAGAAAACCCAAAACACTGTTCTTGAGTTGGGCTGTATCTTACTGCAGGATACTACTACCACGTCGACTCAGGCCTTGGGTGTTGGCATCGGGCAGGATGCTGTACCTTTAAGGACTCAGAAATGAGTTTGTTTAACACTACAGGTCAGCAGATATGCTAAATCCAAACAGAATAGGCACCTGCTCTTTAACCCAGGCCATAATGATCTGAGACAATGTCTCCACTGCCCCTGTACAAAGTGCACAGGGTAGTTTTGCCAAACAAGTCCAGAGGCTATGGTGAACAAATCTAATGATCTCCTTAAGGTGGCAGTAAGAGTAGATAGTGTCGTAATGAAAGCATGTTGGATGCCGGTCTTCATTAGCTGGGGAATAGAATGTAAGAGAGGGCAATTATGCTACAACAAGAAGTTGTCAGCATTTTGGATGAAAGCCTCCCAGTGCTGAGGATAGCATGGGGGGTTGTGCGCAGTGGGAGGAAAGGATAACACCTCCACCATTTCTGAAACTGGAGCGGTACTATGGGATGACTGGACCATACAGATGCCTTGCTCATGATTCAATGTCAAAACGAGGCACGTTCAGGCAAATATCAATGATACAGTGGTACTTGTTACAGAGGAAGAGCATGCATACTCTCTTGTACAGGTCATGAGAACTTAACTGATGAACTCCTATAATATTATTAAATTCACAAGACCAATGTATGTACACATTCCTAGTTCCTACAAATGGCAGTGTGAATTTTCTCTCTCACTCTCCACTAACAATGGAGGTATGGTTACCTTATCAAATGATACTTATGTACTTTCTGACTTACAGACAGAATTGATTTGTGGACATCTGGAGAAACAGGACCTGTTTCTTTACTTGAGAACAGCCTGGGGTGAACAACATTCCTCATCAAGCAAGACCATCAAAGTGCAGATCAACTGGCTCATTGGTCAGAACACCTTTCAGCTACATAAGTGAAAGATCTACCCTGAAGATTCTGGAGACGAAGGATAATAGAAGCTCATGGAAAGTGGAGTGGGGGGCAGTGGGCAACAGACCTACCATGGGCCAGATCCTGGCATTGTATGTGGACCAGTATAATGCCAAGAAGGCTATTAATGGAGATACTGATGGGAAAGTACAGTGATGGAATAGAGCAAAAGGACCAATGGTCTGCTTTTAATGGACGTGGAGCTGCCGGGACAGTATTAGTTTGTATCTGCAGCATCTGCCCCAGAACTATTTGATAAGCAACATACTGTAGTTGGAACTTCACCCTGTGTTTTTCCCTGCTTTATTTGTCGTGTTTGGAAGGGAAGCATGGGGACCTTTACTCCAAATCTGACCTGTGCTATGCCTGCCTTGGAAATATCTGATGAAGAAATGTGGAGGGAATTTTACCCTCCGTAGTGTGGAAGCTCATGTTGTGGAATAAAGTTATTAGATTTTTAAAAATACTGTTCCTCTGGAAAAAAATCTCAGCTGGTGAACAGATCAGTCCATTGAAGAAAATAAAGCAAACGTTTATTAACAAACTTGATTCACTGGGGGAGGGGCACTGCTGGCAGTATGCAATGACTTCACAATCTCTTCTTTCCGTAGGAACTAACACAAGGCAGGGAATATGAGATTGGATTTTCCCTCATGGAGACTGTATGCACTAAAGGAATGGAGGACAGAATGCAACAGTGTGCATTTATAGAGAATGGGGTAAGTGGCATCTGCTCTCACTGTGTCAGTGTCTCATTGACAATGGCGACCTGATGGGATTACTGTATTCACAAATTTCCCCTTTTAACTTCGGGTGACAGAGGGTGGAGAGACCCTGGTTCTAGGCCAGTGGGTAGTCTATCCACTTTGCCGCAGTGATGAATATTGTTGATTCTAAACCTCCTCATGGAATCCAGGAGTCTCCCACTGGGAACCAAGCAAGTGTAGCAAATGGAGGTTCATGCATCCAATCACCCTTGCTCTAGGGATTGTCTTTTGTCTTCAATATGGAAAATCTTGCAAATTACAGATGGGAGAGAGGGACTGTCTGAACCAGAGGTTCCCCGCCTAGGGTCTACTGATCCCTCAGTTAATGGTAAGGGCCCATGGCATAAAAAGGTTGAGAACCCTGGTGGTTCCTGTGTTGATTTATAAAAATGCATTGAACCCCTTTCTACTGTCTGTGTTACATCTTTCCCATGTAGGTTATCCTATACCTTGCCTCAGGCCCAGTTCTGACACAGAGTCTCAACCCAAAATGTTGACAATTCCTGTGACGTTCACTGATTTTACTTGAACTGTTGAGTTTGTCTGCAGATTGTTTGTTGCTCCGGATTCCAACATTTGCAGTCGTTTGTGTCTCTAACTTATCTATACCATTTTAAATGCATGTTAGCCAACCAGGAGGCCTGTCAGCCCATTAGTTCTGTTTGATCTTTTCTATAGCATTCTCCATCTGTTGCTCTAATGTCTTCCTACTGCATTAGCTTTAAATATTTAATTTTCTCTTAAGTAATGGTATCTACTTCAGCAATTCTCTGGGTACTTCCAGGCTCTGTGTGTCGAACTTTAAAATAATGTTCTCCTTGTTGTTTAAATGTCAGTATTAAAATGGTGTCCATGGCTGTGCAATCAGAGGTAAAAGCATTCCATCAGACTGTATCAAAACACCTGCATTAAATCTCCCCTAATCTATCATGCTCCAGGGGAAATGGTATCTCATCTCGACTGCAGTTAGGTTTTCTGACCTCTGGCATCCCCTTGAAGAGCCTTGTTTTCTCTTTTCTATAGCAGTGCAGACAAAAATGAATTTGTTATTAACTGTCAAGGGACCAACAGTGCAACACTTAGTATGACTCCTTCACTTCTGTATCTGAAGAGATTAAGAGATTTCAGATAACTGGTTTTCACTGCTGGTACCAGAACGGGCTGCCTCTTCAGTAAGTATTCCAACTGTAATACTGCTTCAATTGTTTTCTCTGCCTTAGCACTGACTGACTGCTGGGAACGTCCAGGTACGGAAATTTGCAACTTTCCACATTCCTCTGGTTATATTCTCAGTTCCACCCCTCCCCCCCGCCATCCCCACCACCATTTACCCATTGACCGATGACCTCTAGTGCCTATCCCCATGGCAAATTTGGCCTTACTATATTACCAATATTTCCTTTAGCTTTTCCATCCATCCTTTAATTTCTCTCATACCAAATTCTTATGTAGGGCCCTCAGCTTGAAAGATTTACCCTGATTTTTTTCCCTACAGATTCTGCCTGACCTGTTAAGTGTTTTTAACATTTTCTGTTATATTCATTTCCTCTTTACTAACCCTTAAATACCCTTGGCCATTTTGTAGCCTGATTAGACTTTTACGGAATTAATCATTGGGATGTCTAGATTGCTCTTAAATGAAGAAACTAATTTAAGATAAAGACATCACACCTGTCAAAGAACACTGTTCTACCTCTAACAAGAGAAAATTTGCAGATGCTGGATATCCGAGCAACACACACAAAATGGTGGAGGAACTCAGCAGGGCAGGCAGCAGTCCTGCTGAAGGTTTCAGCTCGAAATGTCGACTGTACTTTTTTCCATAGATTGAATTGAATTAACTTTATTTCTTACATTCTTCACATACATGAGGAGTAAAAATCTTTATGTTACGTCTCCATCTAAATGTGCCATCTGCAATCATAGTAATTTATAATAAATAGAACAGTCAATGTAATATAAAGTGCACCCAAATCAGCGTGAGTTCATCAGTCTGATGGCCTAGTGGAAGAAGCTGTCCCAGAGCCTGCTGGTCCTGACTTTTATGCTGTGGTACCGTTTCCCGGATGATAGCAGCTGGAATGGATTGTGGTTGGGATGACTTGAGTCCCCAATTATCCTACAGGCCCTTTTTACACGCCTGTCCTTGTAAATGTCCTGAATTATGGGAAGTTCCCAATTACAGATGTGCTGGGCTGTCTGCACCACTCTCTGCAGAGTCCTGCGATTAAGGGAGGTGTCGTTCCCATATCAGGCAGTGATGCAGCCTATCAGGATGCTCTTAATTGTGCCCCTGTAGAAAGTTCTTACGATTTGGGGGCCCATACCAAACTTCCTCAACCGTCTGAGGTGAAAGAGGTGCTGTTGTGCCTTTTTCACCACACAGCTGGTGTGTACAGACCACGTGAGGTCCTCGGTGATGTGGATGGCGAGGAACTTAAAGCTGTTTACTCTTTGATGTCAATAGGGGTTAGCCCATCTCCATTCTTCCTGTAATCCACAGCCAGCTCCTTTGCTTTTCTGACATTTCTTGACACCACTGTGTCAAAGAGATGACTTCTTCCTGTAGGCCACCTCATTATGCTCAGATGCTGCCTGGCCTGCTGAGTTCTTCCAGAACTTTGTGTGTGGTGCACTGTTCTAACTCTCGTCAGTGATCTTTGCTCTCCTTTGAGCTTCTATGAATTGGATTACCTACAACAAGCATCTCAAGAGACCGGAAAAACGATACCAACCCAGATACCACAGGATCCCTCAAGATCATTGGAGTGATGTAAACTAATGTCTGCATCCTGTCCCAGGTCAACATCTCCAGTACTGGGGCACTAGTTACACTCAGTCACCTCTGCTGGGCAAGGCACGTCATTCAGATACCCAACAGCAAATTCCTGAAACAGGAATATTTGTCAGTATCTTTACATTGATTACAAAATCACAGTTCCTGTAGTTCTTATGAGCAAGGCACTTAAAGGTCCATATACAAAAATAAGTGAATCCCATTGATCATTTGCAAAAGATCATTTAAATAGAGCTGAAATATTTCTTTAATAGTCTTTAACTAAAGTGGATTGGAACACAAAGGTTGTTAAAAGCTCCGTATAGTTTGCATTTGAAATTTTTGGTTCAATCTTAGAGGGTGTTGGCTTGGAGGAAGGGCAGCTTAAATTGTTCAGGAAGAGGAAAGTTCCAACGACAAAGCCAAGGCTGGGATGCTGTTAGGATGAGACAAGCTAACTTAATGTAGGGTTGGTCTTCTGGACAGAAGTCGAAAGGCCTTTTCATTCCAAACCTTTTGTAATGAACGTAACATGCCTCTAGGTATGAACAGATTCTGAAAATTGAAAATGTAACTATTTATTCCATTTATCATTCCAATTTCCCAACAGACGGCACTGACCTGTAATGCAGAGATTACAATTCAATACAATGTCCCAAGACCAGTAAGAACTTCGGTCACTTGCACATAGGTAAGAATTTTTTCCATGATGACTTCACTAGAGATGGCTACAAATCAATGGTGTACGTAAAGGGATGCTGATTGGACAAACCAAATGTAACTTCTTAGCTTGGAGATAGTAATCATTAGTTGTTAGTGCTTCAAAGAGAGGGCAATGAATTGAAAGACCAGACTTAGTTAATATCAGGCAAAGACATATCTACCATATGCTAACATGAGAAAAATGATTCTGCTTTGAATTTTTATTTGTCCTTAAACCTAGCTCGCACAGTATCTGTACGCTCGATATCAATATGATCCTTGAGCTTGATGGCTTTTAGCAGGAGTTTGTTGCAAGAATCACCCCTTGTAATGATGATCAGTGAGGCCCAGAGAATCTGTATGTACCGACAAATGACTTCAATTGTCTCAACTAAAAAGCATGTGGGTTCACAAACTAACTATCTGTGTGCACCCTACTAGAATCCCTGACCCTCCATGAACAGTCAATGAAGAGAAAAGGTATAACTTGGGGAAGGAGTCTATTCCTCCTGGTCCTGATCTCCACATGTCCGTGGTGGTCCTCCTTTTCTGCAATGGTTGCTGGAGAGTTAACTCCCCTGTGTACTTGGAGCTCTTGACTGTTATACTGTTCCTCATCAATTGAACCATTGGATCTCCATCGTATTGGCTCAAGGTCACCTGACCTACCTGGGTCACCTTCTTACTGGCCATTCTACAGGACTACAACCAACATTGTTTCATGGTTCTGTCCACCCCAGCCTTGTGTATTTGTGTCTTTCAATTCTGACTGGTCCAAACTAGTTAAATGAGGCAACCCAGACAGAGTCTAATGAGATTGCAGATCGCTTCTCTGGTAGGTCTGGCATTTTACACAATAAGTAGCTACTCCTCTGAGAGTGGGCTCAGATTTAGCAGGTCATTATCTGAAGTTCCTTGTGTCGACATTCAATTGCTCTGATTAGCCTGTCCCAGAGCAGTTCAGAGCCCACAAAATGGGGGGGGAAACAAGGCAACTGGTTGGTCTGTTTCCCTTGTCCTTGATTAGACTGCACTTTCTTCTGGCCAACAAGTTGAAATATTTGGTTCAAGTTGTGACAGCAAAAGCTATTAAGTCCCCACGTGTAACAATATCCAAGCAGCTTCTGTTTTTTTGTGAGTATGTGGTTCACAACACTGAAGCCTTTTTCAACAGGGTAGGAGGATGGAAAGACAATGAAGAGCAGTTTGGCTCTTCTCCAAACACCAGGAAACTTCTTATGGCAGCATAGCCACATACCACAAAAGCTGACATTTTTGAAAAGCATGCTTGCTTCTTCATAATTCTAAATTTTGATTATTTCTTCCTGCAAGCTCTCTTCCTGTTCTTCCACCTTGCAAAGACACGGGTAATTACTCAGTTCAGAATTTCTAGATCGTTCAAGTCCTTGAATTGATTCTGAAAATCCTTCTTCAGAGACTGCAGGCGTCAGCAGTACTCTTGCAAATCACAGTCTGTGAAAGAGAGCGCCATACTCTCCATGCAGGGAAACTGAGAATATTCTTCTTCCAATGTATTATTTATATACTTCCAATTTTCTGATAAAAGTGGACACTGCACTTTTTGCCTGGATTAAATTGAATTTCTCACCCTGCAGTTGCATATATAGAAAGTTCATTTTGTTATATAGATCGGCTAGGTTTGCCACATCTCCATGTAGAAGTTCAGTCATGTTTCCCAAACACTTGACCACTTTGAGCAAAATTTAACCACAGTGTCAAAAAGATCAAAAAAACGTTTTAAGCAGCAGCCTTTTGACAGGCAATGCACTTTAGTGTGAAGAAGCAAGTGTTCAAACTCTTCATTGTTATCGTGGTATAACTGATGAAATATTCTGCTATTTAATGGATGAGCTTTAATGTTGTTGATAGCAGATATTGCAAGAGTCTTGCTTGAAAAAAGTTGCTGGCTGAGGTTTTTGGCTGCGAAATGTTGACGATGAATGGATTGCAAACAGACTTGGAATTTCTTTTTACATAAATGGCACTAAACCAGCACGGTGACCTGTCATATACGGTGCTCCATCTGTTGCACAAGAAATCACGTTCTTAATCGGAATACTTTTATTCTCAATATATGTTCTGAGCTCATCATAGATTGATTCTCCATTGATATTTGCTTTCAACTTTTTACAGAAGAGAATCTCTTCATAAACTTGTCCATTTTTGATAATCCGTACATATGCCATTAGCAATGCCTCATTGTCTTGCACAGTTGACTCATCCAGTTGTATCCCAAACTCTGTTTTTAGCTCTGTGCATAGTTGATATTCAATGCCTTCATTCATTTTGTCAATACGACGAGCTGCAGAGTTATTACTCAGAGGCATTGATTTTAAGATACTGGTATCTTTTTTGAGAATAGTGGTGAGCACTTCTGATACAGCAGGCATTATTAATCTTTCAGCATTTGTATGAGATTTTCCATACTTTGCTATCATTTTGGAAATGTTATAAGTAGCAATGAGACCACCATCAAGGTCAATTCTAGCTTCCTTGGCAAATGACTTGAGTGTGCAACACTTTTCAAATGTTTCTCTCATCTTCTGGAACTGAGTAATACCATAAATAGCCTTTTCAGGGTGTCTTTTATGGAAGTGTTTTTGTAATCTTGATGGTTTCATGGCTTCATTAGACAGTACAGTAATTCAAGTAAGATATATGGGGCATTGCTGATCTGATGGGAATGGAATAAAACCGTATTCCAGGTATACAATATTATATTGATGCAATTTCTGTAGTTTCTGTTTCTTAGTAGGATTAGAATTCAGACCCATAAAGGTCACACCATACGTATTTACCCATCGTTAATGGGGCTAAATTAAAATGAAAAAATTAACACAAATGCAGAATGCCTATTGGATTTTGATGATGACAGCAAGTTGACATGGATGGAATGATGGTAGCGGCATGCAAAAGAACAGCAAGGTGAAGATGAAGACAATCGCAACAGTGAAAGTTACATTGACAAGGATTCAGATTGGAATCTAAATGTTAGGCAGGATAGAGCTAGTGTTCAGTAAGCTACCTTTATATTATTCCAGTTAGCATGATTGATCCATCACTTAAGATCTCATAATCCCCAAAGATGGTTCTTGTCTGCACAGATAAAGCTGATGTTTCTTTGAATGCTTCAAGAGGAACCCTCGGGATTGGCAGGCTCACTGATTGTCTCTCTTTCACCGTTTGGTTTCGACCAGTGCTGTATCTTGTGCAATCTGTTTTCCATAGACCTGCAGAGAAAGTTGAGAGGGTGTACTTGACTTACCAACAGTTAAATTGCATGAACTTGTTCTGTGCCTTGACTCAAGAGGAACTGTTGTGCACCCTGGTTGCTAATTCATGCACCTCCAATAATGTGCATTCAGTTAGATGAGATTGCCGAGTTTCAGATGTGTTGTGACGAGAGAGTTCACCGTCTGCAGAGGTATGGGATCTTCCTGTGTTCCAGTGCCTTGTCCTTTTGCTCTACTAACAGTCAGTTAGGTCTCATGCTTCAAGTTAGAGTGCTACTTACTGGCTCCACAAGAAGCTTGAACGCCCTCCGATGATTACTATTTCCCCTAATACCCCATTAGGGCATGTCACCCCACCCGTTGGGAATCACTGGTTTAAAGAATTCATACTTGTTGAGTCATGCCCTGAATTCATAATCTTCGAATCTTTTTAATGCTATCTTGAGATTCTGGACATGTTCCCTGTCAACCTCACTGGTAACAATGATGCCATCCAGGTAAAACTGAACACCTGGACAGGCTTGCAGCACTTTCTGCTTTCTAACGGAGTGCAGGTGCAGATGCAAGTCCAAAAATAAGCCTATTATAGCGATAAACCCTCTGGTGAGCATTTGGATTGTGAGATCTTCCATCTCCATCTATAGGTCAGCGAAGTCCACCTTGCTGAAATGTTTTCTTCCAGAAAGGTTTACAGAAGTATCCTCTATCCTGAGCAGAGGGTGTTGATTTACTTTCAGTACTGGGTTGATGGTGACCTCAAAATCACCACAGATGCTGACAGACACATTCTTCTTGGCTACTGGGACCATTGGCATTTCCCATGAGCTCCATGCAACCTTAGAGAGAATTCCTTCAGTCTCTGTGTGATCTAGCTCACTGGCTCCCTTATCACAGGTGGTATAAGGAACTGGAGGGGCTTTGCAAAACATGGGTGTGGCATTTTCATTTAACATAATTTTACACTTCTAGTTCTATGTGTTCCTGCATTACTTTCACGATATCAGCAATGTTAACTTTTGCTGGTTTGGTTGGAGCAGTGAAACTTTGAAGCAAACTCTATGCCTTTAAATCCAATTCAGCAAAATTCTTGGAATCATACTTGATTAAATCATTTTAACATCTTCAATGCCCAACTTAAGTGCCCTTTAACCTCCGTACTTAAATACCGGACAAATTTATGGGACATGATTTCATAATCTAACGTTTTAGTCTCCAAAATAATTCTGATGAATCAACATGTATATAACGAGATCTAGGTGTTCTTGTACATCAGTCAATGAAAGCAAGCATGCAGGTACAACAGGCAGTGAAGAAAGCTAATGGCATGCTGGCCTTTATAACAAGAGGAATTGAGTATAGGAGTAAAGAGGTCCTTCTGCAGCTGTATAGGGCTCTGGTGAGACCCCATCTGGAGTACTGTGTGCAGTTTTGGTCTCCAAATTTGAGGAAGGACATTCTTGCTATTGAGGGAGTGCAGCGTAAGTTCACAAGGTTAATTCCCGGAATGGCAGGACTGTCATATGTTGAAAGATTGGAGCGACTGGGCTTGTATACACTGGAATTTAGAAGGATGAGAGGGGTTCTGATTGAAGCATATAAGATTATTAAGGGATTGGACACACTGGAGGCAGGAAGTATGTTCCCGCTGATGGGTGAGTCCGGAACTAGAGGCCACAGTTTAAGAATAAGGGGTAGGCCATTTAGAACAGAGATGCGGAAAAACTTTTTCACCCAGAGAGTGGTGGATATGTAGAATGCTCTGCCCCAGAAGGCAGTGGAGGCCAAGTCTCTGGATGCATTCAAGAGAGTGTTAGATAGAGCTCTTATAGATAGCGGGGTCAAGGGATATGGGGAGAGGGCAGGAACGGGGTACTGATTGTGTATGATCAGCCATGATCACAGTGAATGGAGGTGCTGGCTAGAAGGGCCAAATGGCCTACTCCTGCACCTACTGTCTATTGTCTATTGATTCAGAGAAATTATTTTCTCTGGTGGAGGAAGCCCAAAATGTAGACATTTACTCTTAAAACTAGAGTTGAATCTAATTTTGTTGACCAAAGGGAAACATTAGGGAACAGTTTTTCAGCTCAGAAATATTGGAAAACCTGGAAAACTCTCTCTTAAATTGCCAAGGCTGAGAGCTTCCAGGACATGAAGTGATGTTATTGTATAAAATGATCAAGAAAGTAAAGCAGAAGTGAATAAGTAGAGTTGCAGTACATTATGGAATGGATGTATTACATGGAATAATTGGTTAAAGAGGGTGAATATCCCACTCTTTCCTGATGTGGCCCTGGGGATAGATGCCCAGTCGTGACTTGTGAGTGCCGAGTTCAATCTGCTTTTGGCTCTTCTTTCTTACAGAACCGAGTGAAGATTTTGAAAGAGGCGTATGAACAACAGAAGACAAGGGAGAACCAATTGTCGAGGCAGCCACAAGTCTTGATCATGGGACATAATTTGTAAAATATATTAAAATATTGCCTGTGGACTTCCTTGAAAATACTGCTAATGTAAGACATATTTCAGGAGTAAAATTTGCAATCCACATTGCATTATTCAGTCTTTGGGCTAGTTCCCAACCCATTTTCTTGAGACATTATGCCAAATATTTCTCTGCATCAATAGCATGTGGCATCAAAAAGCCCGATTAAGTAATCTATACCCCTTAGCGTGGTTATAAGGCTAATGTTAAATGGGATTATTTTTAAAGCGTGAATCACATTGTTTGAATAATCAAATTATAATTGCTATTAAATGTAATTTGACTCTGAGTTTTATGTTGGGAACAGCCTGGAACATATATCCAATTCGGCTCACTTCAGAGCCCAAGAAGAGCAGGGTGAGCTGCCTCAATGACTATTGCCCAGTCGTGTTCACCTCTACCATAACGAAAAGCTTCAAGAAGTTGGTTATGCCTTGAATTAACTCTTGCCTGAGTAAGGATTTTGCCCCACTAAAATTTGCCTACCACGGCAACAGGTCTCACTGACTCTCTATTCTGCTTCGGAGCACCTAGACAACCACAAGGCCTATGTCAGGCTAATGTTTATTGATGCTCGGTGTTCAACACCATCACTCCCTCTGTACCAATAACCAAGCTCAAAGATGGGCCTCTCTACCTCCCTCTGCAATTGGATCCTTCAGAGAGACAGTCAGTAGTGATTGATGATAGCATCTCCTCCTCACTGGCTATCAGCACAGAGGCACCTCAAGAATGTGTAGTTAACTCTACTCTCTCTACACTCATTACTATGTATCTTGGCACAGTTCAAATGTTGTCTGCAAATTCTCCATTGACACCACTGCTATTGGCAGAATCGCAGGCGATGAGGAGGAGCTGTACAGGAGCGAGATAGATTGGCTGGTTGAGTGGTGTGGAGACTCTAAGGTACATGACCACGAGAAGCCATAGAGGATTATTGTCTCAGCCAGCTTTCTCTTGAGCACAAGCCTCCCTCCCCACGCCCTCCTCCATTGAGGACATCTTCGAGTGGTGGTGCCTCAAGAAAATGGCATCCATCATTAAGGATTCTCTGAATCTGAGACATACCCTCTTCTCGACACTGCCATCAGGGAGGAGGTACAGGAGCCTGGGACACCTGGCTCTTGCTCTTGCTTTACAAGTGGACGAAGGAGCTGAGTTGAGGGTGGCTTGATGTAAATCCAAAGCAACATTTGACTGAGCATCAAAGAGCCCCATTAAAACAGAGCCAGCAGAAAACCGACTGGACTTTCTCTAAGGACTTGTCATGCCTCATGTAAAGATGATTATGCTTGATGGAAGCCAATAGTCTCAGCTTTAATTCATGACTGAGGTATTTGAATTTGAATTTATTAAAATCTTACATCCGTCCCACAACGTGAGAGGGTAAAAATCTTTGTGTAATGACTCCATTGCAATGTACAGACAGGTGAACTTAAAAGTCTAATGGCTTGTAGAAAGAAGCTGTCCCATAGTCTGTTGGTTCTGGCTTTAATGCCAGGCAGAAGCAGCCGGAAGAGTTTATGGTTGGGGTGACTGGTGTGCCCGATGATCTTCCAGGCCTTCTTTAAACACATGGCAGTGCACTAGCCCTGGCCTTTTCCAAGTATCCCGGGGAAAGGTCAGAAAAATGGATGTATGCTGATGATCGCACAGTTCAATCCCATTCCCGGATTCTCAGTAAAGCAGCCTGTTTTCACATGCTACAAGATGTGATCAACTATCCTTTAAATTTAATCACATGACCCACAACGTAACTAGTACCATAAATGTGCTTGGGCTCACCATGTATCAGAAACTTAACTGAAGCCATTACTGATACACGGAACTTACACGAGCAGGGGTGTGATTCTCATTTCCAAACCCTTCCACTATCCACAAAATGCAAAACAAGAATGCAATGGAACATTCACCATTTACTTGAATGAGAGGTAACAAAATATATTGATGAAGGGAGTACATTGATGTAGTTACTATACACTTCTGTAAGATCTTTGATATGTGGAAAATACATAGAAAACATAGAAACATAGAAAACATAGAACACAAAGCTGTGCTGAACATTTCCTTACCTTAGAAATTACCTAGGATTACCCATAGCCCTCTATTTTGCTAAGCTCCATGTACCTGTACATGTCCAGGAGTCTCTTAAAAGACCCTATCGTATCCACCTCCACCACTGTCATTGGCAGCCCATTCCACACGCTCACCACTCTCTGCATAAAAAACTTACCCGACATCTTCTCTGTACCTACTTTCAAGCACCTTAAAACTGTGCCCTCTCGTGCTAGCCACTTCAGTCCTGTGGATAATCCACACAATCAATGTCTCATCGTCTTGTACACCCCTATCAGTTCACCTCTCATCCTCCGTCGCTCCAAGGAAAAAAGGCCGAGTTCACTCAACCTATTCTCACAAAGCATGCTCCCCAATCCAGGCAACATCCTTGTAAATATCCTCTGCACCCTTTCTATTGTTTCCACATCCTTCCACTAGTGAGGTGACCAGAACTGAGCACAGTACTCCAAGTAGCATCTGACCAGGGTCCTATATAGCTGCAACATTACCTCTTGGCTCCTAAACTCAATCTCATGAATGATGAAGGCCAATGCACTGTATGCTTCCTTAACCACTTAGTGTTGTTTCAGTAACGTACGTATCCATGGAATGCTCTGCCACAGATGGCGGAAGAGGCAATGCATAGGTATACTTAAGGCAGAAGTTGTTAGTTTCCTGATCGGTCAGGGCATCAAAAGATGACCAACCTATGGCGCATGCGCCAAAAGTGGCACATTGGATGATTAGAAGTGGTGCATTGCCCCCCAGTGATAATAATAAAAAAGTAAGCCTACTCATGCATAACCAAAAACCTACCGTAGATTCCTGATTTTAAGTCGCTACTTTTTTCCCACATTTTGAACAGCTTTGAACTCTGCGGCCTTTAATACAGAGCGGCTAATGTATTATTTTTTTTCATGCCGCCTTGTAAACATTTTGCCTCGTAACAGTAGACCAATAAAATTGATGAGTAGTTCACAGAGGCCCAATGAAATTTTACGATAAATCAAGCGCACTTTCACAATTAAATTATTGTAAATCAGTCATTTGTACTCACCCTCATCAACATGGAAAACACTCGAAGAAAAGCATTGTGCTGCCTTTATGGCAGTTATTTAGTTTATAATATTTTCGCTTAGTAATTCATTTTCTAGTTAAAGTTAGAAGAGTTTTAACTATATTTGTTTTCTGTACTACATCGCGGGATGCTATGACGTCACACCCGGTTTTGCCGCGTCTTGTGGGATACCAGTTTGCGATAAACGGGAAGGAGGGGGTCGAGCGGCGGAGCGAAAACGCTGCTTTTAAGTTAAAGGCGATCAATAACTTTTCCTGGTAGGCTGCAGTATATATATTTTTTACCAGTCGTTAGGAGATATTGGAATGTTGTTCAGTAAAGAAGTATACGCAACATATATTTAAAAGTAGCCGCGTTACGGGCACGGTTCGAAAAAAAGCATTTGCAATATGTATTTGTTTTTGTTACCATATGGATTTAATTAAAAGTTAAAAAATCCTCACGTGTAATATCTTTCTGTGTAAATATCTCATATTACAACGTGGGACACCTGCGGCCGAAAATCCGGTGCGGCCTAAAATCCGGTGCGGCCTTTACAAGTAAAAAATTGATTTTATTTGTAAAATTAGAGCCAGCGGCTTTTAATCAGGTGCGCTCTGTAGTCCGGAATCT
Source organism: Hemitrygon akajei (assembly GCF_048418815.1). Lineage (NCBI taxonomy): Eukaryota > Metazoa > Chordata > Chondrichthyes > Myliobatiformes > Dasyatidae > Hemitrygon > Hemitrygon akajei. The sequence continues at coordinate 107,157,978 of NC_133124.1, read as the reverse complement.
ACGGTATTTGTAGAAAAAAAATCTCTGACAGGAATTCAAGTAGCTTAGAGCTAGAAATAGGTTTTACTGAGAATAAATCTAAAACTTAGCAATTATTTTTAGCAATTTTATTATTTTGTGCACATCTTTTGGTGAATGTTATCTTCTTTCACATTAATCTGTTTTCAATTAAAAAATGTTCAATGAGTCAAACTAGGAAAGAAGGACTTTTGTTCTGCAGTCATTCCTTAACTGTTCAATACACGTTTGATACTTGTTTGATCCTGAGGCGTCAGGCGTCTGCACCAGCGGTGCGTCGCAGGTTTTTGCCAGTCAGTTTACAATTGACATTCGTGCACTACGGAGTTGTGCTTTGTTTGTCCTTTGTAAACATCTGCAGTTTTGTACTTTATCAAAAATTAAGCCTTGTTTTTACATTCAGTAACCCATCACAGTGCTAAAGAAAATGAGCAAAAGAAAAACAGAAAGTGATAGTAAGCGTGAATTCAATGAACAGTGGGAAAATAAGTTCTTAGTTACAGTGTTCTCACATAATAGAAGACATGATCTTAATAGACACCACAAAACACAACATCAGACTGAAATAGAAGGAAAACTGAAGCTAGTGCTTGGGTCTGAGTTATGGAAAGAATATGTGATTAAGAAAAAGGAAGAAATCAAAAGAAGACAAAATATATTTGTTAAAAGTATCATTAAGGTAAGTAATGTTTATCTTGTTTTTATATTAAATCAATGTATCATGTAAAAATGCTAAACATGTCTATACTAACATATTTTTACAAGAATTGAATGGGGGTACAAGAGTTGTATGGCGCATCTGAACTCGTGCATGAAAAAATTGACGCATGGAATGTAAAAATTTAGCCACCTCGCTCCAGACATTCAATCTCTTTTTTATTGTTACCACAGGACTGAATATGTTTGATACTTCCAAGATGTTCTAGAGCAATTCACCAGTGTTTCTTCAACCACAGCAATCCCCTCCAACCTATGACAACTACTGGAAAGAACTAGTGTAGCATACAAACAAAAGCTTCTGATCGTGCCTCGTGTTACCTGGAATTATATTGGTTTTCCTTCATGAACTTTGAGTCAGATTTCTGGAATTATTTATTTTTCAGAACTATGAGAGCACCTTCACTAGACAGGGAGTAGAAACTTAAGACAATAGCTCACTATGGTCTCTGCAAAAGTAATCATACATGGCCACTACATGCTGGTTTTAATATAATACACAAATTTGCCTAAACATAAATAAATAAATTATGACCCTTGCATTTTTCCACAATGTCCAGCAGATGGCAGGCTCTGTTCATCTGTTAGACACTACTGCACAGAAATGTGGTCCAATTCACAAAAAGCACTCTCACAGAATTATAGCTTGTTCCTAATTCTCTTATTAGAGGCAACACGGCAACACTTTGTATGAAAGTTTATGTTGATATTAATCTTTTCTTTAATTTCCTTCTTAGTATAAGGAAATGTATTTTTGGAGAAAATAATTAAATTATCCATCATCCTGAGGATAAACCATCTGAACACTAGCCCATAACTCACTCGAGGATATGCTGAGCTTGTCAATTTCATCAATTTTGCTTCTAACTTCCACCCTGCCCTTAAGTTCACTTGTCCATTTCTGACACCTCCCTCCCTTTTTTTGATCTCCCTGACTCTGGAGACAAACTGTCAACTGACATCTTTTATAAACCTATTGATTCCAATGGTTGTCTTGACTACATCTCTCCCTACCCTGTCTCCTGTAAAAATGTGATTCCCTTTTCCCAGTTCCTTTCTTTCTAAGACATTTGTTCCCAGGATGTGTGTTTCCATTCCAGGACATCAGAGATTTCCTCCTTCCAAAGAACAGGGTTTCCCTTCCTCCACCTGCAACTCCTCCTTAACTTCCTTAACATCTGCGCTCACCCCTTCTTCCCATCTCCTTAACAGTGATAGAGTTCCTCTTGTCCTTGCCTGTTACCCCATGAGCCTCCGCATCCAACACATCATCCTCCACAACTTCTGCCATCTCCAAAGGGATTCTTCCACCAAACACATCTTAACCTCCACCCTTCTCTCCGCTTTCCGCAGGAATTGCTCCTTCTGTGATTCCCCAGTCTATTTGTTCCTTCATACTAATCTCTCTCCAGCTACTTATTCCTGCTAGTGGTCAAAGTGCTGCTCCTGCCCATTTATTTTCTCCCTCACTTCTTTACAGGGCCCCAAGCAGTCCTTCCAGGTGAGGCAACACTTGACTTTGTTACTTTGCTGGTGTCAGCTACTGTGTCCGGTGCTCCCAAAGTGGTCTCCTCTACATTGCTGAGTCCCGTTGTAAATTGGGGAAACTGCTTCGACAAGCACCTCCGCTCCAACCACCAAAGGTGGAATTTCCCTGTGGCCAAACGTTTTATTTCCGATTCTCATTCCCATTCCGACACGTCAGTCCATGGCCTCGTCTTGTGTCACCCTCAGGGTGGAGGAGCAACACCTTATAATCCGTCTGGGTACCCTCCTACCTGATGGCATGAATATCAATTTCTCCTTCCGGTAAAAAAAATTTCCTCCTCTCCAGCCTTCATCTTTCCTACCCATCTGGCTTCGCCTATCATTTCCTAGCTATTCACCTTCTCTTCCTCCCACCTTTTAAACCGGCATCTTCTCCCTTCCTTTCCAGTCCTAAAGAAGGGTCTTGGCCCAAAACGTCGACTGTTCATTCATCTCCATAGATGCTGCCTGACCTGCTGAGTTCCTCCAGCATTTTGTGTGTATTTCAAAGATATCTATTATTCTATATGCAAGCTATATCAATCATCCCTTCATGTAAATCTAGGCTGTAAATAATAATCTATAAATCATCTAAGATCCATATTTAGGTGCAAGACACACAACACGGCTTTCCGCAGGGATCGCTCCCTTGTCCATTCGTCCCTCCCCACTGATCTCCCTCCTGGCATTTATCCTTGCAAGCGGAGTAAATGCTACACCTGCCCCTACATCTCCTCCCTCACTACCATTCAGGGCCCCAAACTGTCCTTCCAGGTGAAGCAACACTCCAGCTCTGAGTCTGTTGGGGTCATTTACTGTGTCTGGTGCTCCCAGTGTGGCCTTCTGTATACTGGTGACACCCAATGTAGATTGGGAGACTGCTTCACCAAGCACCTACCAAAAAAAGTGGGATCTCCCAGTGGCCAGCCATTTCAATTTCACTTCCCATTCCCATTCCAATATGTCCATTCATGGCCTCCTCCACTGTCGTGATGAGGCCACACTTAGGCTGGAGGAACAACACCTTCACTCACCCCACCTTCATCATTTCCCATCGCTTTTTCCCTCCTCTCACCTTGCCTCCTTGCCCGCCTGTCACCTCCCTCTTGTGCTCCTCCCCCTGTTGTTTCCTCCATGGCCTTCTGTCTCTTTCACCAATCAACTTCCCAGCTCTTAGCTTCATCCCTCCCCCTCCAGGTTTCACCTATCGCCTGGCGTTTCCCCCTCCCCTCCCTCTACCTTTTAAATCTATTCCTCAGCTTTCTTTCTCCGGTCTTGCTGAAGGGTTTTGGCCTGAAACGTCGACTGTGTTCTTTTCCATAGATGCTGCCTGACCTGCTGAGTTCCTCCAGCATTTTGTGTGTGTGTTGTTTGGATTTCTGGCATCTGCACATTTTATCTTATTTATGTTTAGATGCGAGACCATCACTTAATCTTGGTATTTAATTATTATAGATATGAACTATAAAAAAATCTAATATATAAAAATAACTGAAAATATACTAAATTATAACAAATTAAATAATGTAGGGATGCAGCATCAGACGATGTGTTGTAGCTGCACGATATGGGAGCTGGTGGACCCCACTGGGTTTCTGATGACTACATCTGCAGCAGGTATTGGTGCTTGAGGAACTCAGGCTGGTGGGCAATGAGCTGGAATTTGAGCTTCAACCACCATGATGCAGCAGGGAGGGGAAGAGTCACCTGGACACTGTGTCAGCAACTGAACCATGGCACCGTGTGTCAGGAATCATTTATGAGGGAGGAGAGAATTTGTAATTGTGGATAAAACAGCCAGGGGAATAGACACAATTGTCTGTTGTGAGAACTGAGGGCCCCGAAGGCTGCGTTGTTTTCTGGTGCCTGCATTCGGGACATCTCATCTGACCTGCAGAGGAATTTGGAGGGGAGGGGTGAGATCCAGTTGTTGTGGTCCACATAGGTGCCAATGAAGTAGGAAGAATGAGGGAATAAGTTCTGCTGAGGGCATTTGAGCAGCTGGGGACTAAATTAAAATGCAGAACCAGAAAGGTAATTGTCTCTGGATTGTTAGTTGAGCCACGTGCAAATAGGCACAGGGTTAATAAGATCAGCGAGTTAAATGCGTGGTTTAAAAATTAGCAAGGGAGAACGTGTGGGATATTGACACCTGTATAGGGGAAGGATGGAGCAGGTCCAATGAAACAGGCTTCACCTGACCTAAGCTGGGATAAGTATCCTGGTATATCACATTACTGGGCTGTGTATACGTCTTTAAATGAAATAGCGGGGGGTGGGAGGGGATATTCCACTGCTTGGAAAAGTATGGATAAAGTAAAAGGGAAAAAAGGTGAGTGCAGAGAAGTTATTGAGGTCTCCAAAATAAAGAATACGTCAAAAAGATTAGAAAGGAATTAAGTTCAAGCAACAGGGAGACAAAACTGAAAAGGAGGGTGGCAGATACAGAACAAAAGGTGTTAAATTTGAATGCACACAGTACACATGATAAGGTCTTTTAGTGCAACTAGAAATCAGCAGGTATGATATTGTGGACATCACAGAGTCGTGGTTGGAAGAAGGTCACAGCTGGGTGTCTTCGGTGAAGGAACTCTTGGAAGTGGTGATCATGGTGCGATAGAATTGACTCTGCAGTTTGAGAGGGCGAAGCTAAAATCGGATGTATCAGTATTATATTGGAGTAAAGGAGCACAAGAGAGGTGCTGGCCAAAGCTGATTGGAAAGAGACATGAGCATGGATGACGGTAGAGCAGTAACCATTGGAGTTTCTGGGAGTAATTCGGAAGATGGAGGATCAGTTCATCCCAAAGAAGAAGTAGACTGGAGAGATAGTAATGAGGAACGTTTACTGAGCACATTGTGTCAGTCTTCACTGTGGAAGACACGTAAAAGCCAGAAATTTGAGAGTGCCAAGGTGTACGAGTTGAGTGTCGTTGTTATTGCTAAAAATAAAGGTGTTTGGAAAGCTGGAAGAACTGAAGGCAGGTAAGTCACTTGGATCAGATGGACTACACCCCAGGGTTTCTGAAAGAGGAAGCCAAAGGGGTTATGGAGGCATTAGTAGTGATCTTTCAATTATTACTAGATTATGGAATAGTTCTGGAGCACTGGAAAATTACAAATGTCACTCCACTCTTTCAGAAAGAAGGAAAATAGAAACATACCAGTTAGCCTGACTTCGATGATTGGCAAAATGTTAATCATTATTAATGAAGAGTTTTCGGTTACTTGGGGCCATATGATAAAATAGGCTGAAGTCAGCATGGTTTCCTTAAGGGGCAATTTTGCCTGACACATTTGTTGGAATTCTTTGAGGAAATAACAGGCAGGGCAGACAAAAGAGAGTGAGTGGATGTTAATTACATAGAACATAGAACATAGAAATCTACAGCCCTTCGGCCCACGATGTTGTGCCAACCATCTGACCTACTCTAGAAACGACCTAGAATTTCCCTACTGCATAGCCCTCTATTTTTGAAAGCTTCGTGTACCTACCTAAGAGTCCCTTAAAATACCCTACTGTTTCCACTTCTACCACCATCGTTGGCTGTGCATTCCACATCCCCACCACTCTTTGTGTGAAAAACTTACCTCTGACATCCCCCCTGTACTTATTTCCAAGCACCTTAAAGCTATGCCCCCTTGTGTTACCATTTCAGCCCAGGGAAAAAGCCTCTGGCTATCCATACAATCAATGCATTTCATCATCTCATACACCTCTGTCAGCTCACCTCTCATCCTTTGTTGCTGCAAACTATGTTCATTCAACCTATTCTCATAAGGCACACTCTCCAATCCAGGCAACATCCTTGTAAATCTCCTCTGCACTCTCTCAATTGTATCCACATCATTCCTGTAGTGAGGTGATCAGAACTGAGCACAGTACTCCAAGTGGGGTCTGACCAAGGTCTTATATAGCTCTAACATTACCTTACATTTCTTGAACTTAATCCCACAGTTGATGAAGGCCAACAAACCATACACCTTCTTAACAACACTGTCAGCCTGCGAAGCAGCTTTGAGTGTCCTATGGACATGGTCCCCAAGATCTCTCTGATCCTCCACACTGCCGAGAGTCTTACTATTAATATTATATTCTGTCTTCAAATTTGACCTGCCAAAATGAACCACTTCACACTTATCTGGATTGAACTCCTTCTACCACTTCTCACCCCAGTTCTGTATCCTATTGATGTCCCACTGTAACCTCTCACAACCCTCCAGACTATCCACAACACCCCCAACTTTCGTGTCATCAGCAAACTTACTAACCCACCCTTCTACTTCCTCATCCAGGTCATTTATGAAAATCACAAAGAGGGGTCCAAGAACAGATCCCTGCAGAACACCACTGGTCACCGACCTCCATGCAGAATACGAACCATCTGCAACTAATGGAATGTTGGCCTTTATTACAAAGGGAATTGAGTACAAGAGCAAGGAAATCCTCTTGCATTTGTACAGAGCCCTGGTGAGACCACACCTGGAGTATTATGTACAGTTTTGGTCTCCAGGGTTAAGGAAGGACATCCTGGCTGTAGAGGAAGTGCAGCGTAGATTCACAAGGTTAATTCCTGGGATGTCTGGACTGTCTTACGCAGAGAGGTTAGAGAGACTGGGCTTGTACATGCTGGAATTAAGGAGATTGAGAGGGGATCTGATTGAAACATATAAGATTATTAAGGGATTGGACAAGATAGAGGCAGGAAATATGTTCCAGATGCTGGGAGAGTCCAGTACCAGAGGGCATGGTTTGAGAATAAGGGGTAGGTCATTTAGGACAGAGTTAAGGAAAAACTTCTTCTCCCAGAGAGTTGTGGGGGTCTGGAATGAACTGTCTTGGAAGGTAGTGGAGGCCAATTCTCTGGATGCTTTCAAGAAGGAGCTAGATAGGTATCTTATGGATAGGGGAATCAAGGGATATGGGGACAAGGCAGGAACCGGGTATTGATAGTAATTGATCAGCCATGATCTCAAAATGGCGGTGCAGGCTCGAAGGGCCGTTTGGTCTACTTCTGCACCTATTGTCTATTGTTTATTGTCTATAACCACCCTTTGCCTTCTGTTTGCAAGCCAAGTCTGGATCTACCATGCAAGGTCTCCTTGGATCCCATGCCTGCTTACTTTCTGAATGGAGAACCTTATCAAATGCCTTACTGAAGTCCATATGCACTACTTCACTGCTCTACCTTCATCAATGTGTTTTGTTACAATCTCAAAGAAGTCAATCAGGCTCATAAGGCACAACCTGCTCTTGATAAAGGCATGCTGACTATCCCTAATCAGATTATGTCTCTCTGAGTGTTCATAAATCTGTCTCTCAGGATCTTCTTCAACAACTTGCCCACCACTGAAGTAAGACTCACTGGTCTATAATGTCCTTGGTTATCTCTATCCCCTTTCTTGAACAAAGGAACTTGCAACCCTCCAATCATCTGGTACTTCTCACATCTCTGTTAATGATGCAAAGATCATTGTGAGAGGCCCAGCAATCTTCTCCTTTGCTTCCCACAGCCGCATGGTGCCTAACTCGTCTGGATCCGGCGACTTATCTAACAGTGCTTTTCTGAAGTTCCAGCACATCCCCTTTCTTAATGTCTGTATGCTCAAGTGTTTCAGTCTGCTGTAAGTCATCCCCACAACTGCCAAGGTCATTTTTCATGGTGAATACTGAAGCAAAGTATTAATTACCTCCGCTGCCTCTTCCAACTCCATGCACATGTTTCCATTATCACAGCTGATTGGTCCTATTCTCACACGGCTCATCCTCTTGCTCTTCACATACTTGTAGAATGCCTTGGGGTTTTCCTTAATCCTGCTTGCCAAGACCTTCTCATGGCCCCTTCTTGCTTTCCTAATTTCATTCTTAAGCTCCTTCCTGGCAACATTGTAATTTTCTAGAGCTCTAACAGTACCTAGTTTCTTGAACCTTTTGTAATGTTTTCTTTTCTTCTTATCTAGATTTTCCACCTCCTTTCCACATCCTTCCCTGAACATTTGCCACATTTCTGCCATACATTTCCCTGAGAACATCTGCTCCCAATTTACGCTCTCAAGTTTCTGCCTAATAGCACCATAGATCCTCCTACCCCAATTAAATGGTTTCCCAAATTGTCTGCTTCTCCAGTGCTATTGTAAAGGAGATAGAGTCGTAATCACTACCTCCGCAATGCTCTCCCACCGAGAGATCTGACATCTGACCAGGTTCATTTCCCAATACCAGATCAACTACTGCCTCTCCTCTAGTTGGTTTATCTATATATTGCATCAAGAAACCTTCCTGAACACACCTAACAAATTTCACCCCATCCAAAGCCCTTGATCTAAGGAGATGCCAGGTTAATATTAGGAAAGTTAAAATAACTCATCACATCATTCCAGAATCTGCCTCCCTATCTGCTCCCTGATGTCTCTGTTACTATTATGGGATCTATAAAAAACACCCAGTAGAGTTAATGCCCCCTTCCTGTTTCTGACTTCCACCCACAATGACTCAGTAGACAATCCCTCCATGACTTCTTCCTCTTCTGCAGCTGTGATGCTATCCCTGATTAGCATTGCCACAACCCCACCTCTTTTGCATCCCTCCCTGTCCTTCTTGAAACATCTAAAGCCAGGCACACTCAGCAGCCAATCCTGCCCCCGAGACATCCAAGTCTCTGTATTGGCCACGATGTCATAGTTCTACGTATTGATCCATGCTCTAAGTTTATCCGTCTTGCTTATGATACTCCTCGTATTAAAATAGGCACATCTAGCTGACTGCATCTTTGCTCTTCCATCTGCCTATCCTTCCTCACAAACTCCCTACAATCTGTCTCTACTTGTGCGTTAACCACCCCATCCTCTGCCTCTTCAATTCGGTTCCCACCTCCGAGCCAAATCTAGTTTAAACCTTCCCCAATAGCATTAGCAAACCTCCCTCCCAGGATATTGGTTCCCCTCCAGTTCAGGTGCACTCTTCCCATCACGAATATTCTGCAACCACTCAGAGACATCCTGTACCCTAGCACCCAGGAGGCAACACATTATCCTGGCATCTCTTTTGCTCCTATCTGTCCCTCTAACTATCAAGTCCCCCATGACTATTGTTCCGCCTGACTTCACCCTAACCTTCTGAGGCTCAGAGCTGACCACAGTGCTATTGGTCTGGTTGTTGTTGCCTAGCCCAGATAAGTCATCCCCTCAGCAGTATGCTACCTGTTGCTGAGGGGAATGACCACAGGGGGACCCTGCACTGACTTCTTTCTCCCTTTGCCTCTCTCGGTGTTCACCTATCTACTCCCCGAATTTTGCACTCTGGATGTAACCACCTGTTCAAAAGTCTTGTCTATTGATTGCTCTACCTCCTGGATGATCCTTAGTTCATCCAACTCCTTAATGCAGACTTTCAGGAGCTGGAGTTGGCTGCACTTCCCACAGGTGTAGACCATCAGGTTCTATGAATTCCAACACCCAACAGGAGGAGCATTCCGCGGCCATATCTGCCATCTTGCCTGTACTGTAACTATGGGCAACCAAGACCAAATCAGCAATAACAAAAGGAAAAACTTACCCTTCTTACCTGCTTCTTTGGTCTCAGCTTCTTCTCGTCGAAGCCCCTTAAGTCAAAGCTTCTAAGTTCCCACTCTGACTCTAGCCCTCATCCCAATGACGGCCACTCTGCTGGATCCTATCTCTCTTTTCTGGTTTAAAAAATAAGAAAACCCCCACGCCAGGAGAAAGAACTCACTGTGTTTGGTGGCGCTCTGCCTGCAGTCTGCTGCCGCCAATGCCTCTGGTTTTCAGAAGGCATTTCACAAGGTGCTGTACATGAGGCTGCTAAACAAGATAAGAGCCCATGGTTTTGTAGGTAAGATACTAGAATAGACTGAAGATTGACTGACTGCGGAAGGTAGAGAGTGGGTCTTTCCTGGTTGATTGCCAGTGACTAGTGGTGTTCCACAAGGGTTGGTGTTGGGTCCACTACTTTTCATATTAAATGTCAATGATTTGGATGATGAAACCGATGGCTTTGCCATTGTTTGCAAACCATACAAAGGTAGGTTTAAGGGCAGGCAGTGTTGAGGAAAGAGGGAGTATTGGGAATGGGCAAAGAAGTGGCAGATGGAATATAGTGCAGGGAAGTATATGGTCATGCACTTAAATAGAAGGAATAACATTGTTGGCTATTTTCTAAGTGGGGAGTGAACTCAGAGTTGCAAAGGGATTTAAGAGTCCTGGAACAAGATTCCCTAAAGGTTTACTTGCAGGTTAGACTGTAAGACCATAAGACATAGGAGCAGAATTAGGCCATTTGGCCCATCAAGTCATGGCTGATCCTTTATTTCCTCCTCTCAACCCCATTTCTAAGCCTTCTCCCTGTAACCTTTGATGCCGTGTCCAATCAATAACCTATCAATGTCTGCCTTAATACATCCAATGACCTGGCCTCCACAACTGCACGTAACAATAAATACCACAAAATCACCACCCTCTGGCGAAAGATATTTCTCCGCATCTCCGTTTTGAATGGACGCCTCTCTACGCTGAGGTTGTGCCATCTTGTCCTAGACTCTCCTGCTATGGGGAACTTCCTTTTCACATCTACTCTTTCTAGGCCTTTCAACATTCAAAAGGTTTCAATGAGATTCCACCCCCTTATCCTTCTAAATTCCAGTGAGTACAGACCCACAGCCATCAAACGTTCCTCGTAGATAACCATTTCATTCTTGGAATCATCCTTGTGAACCTCCTCTGGACCCCCTCCAATGCCAGCACATCTTTTCTAAGATGAGGGGCCCCAAACCGTTCATAATACTCAAGGTGAGGCCTCACCAGTGCCTTATAAAGCCTCAGCATCACATCCCTGCTCTTGTATTCTAGACCTCTTGAAAGGTTAAGTCAGTATTAAACAAGGCAAATGTAATGTTAGCATTCATTTACAGAGGACTAGAATATAGAAGTAAGGATGCAATGCTGAGGCTTTATAAGGTATTGGTCAGTCTACATTTGGAGTACTCTGAGCAATTTTGGATACCATATCTAAGAAAGGATGTGCTGGCATTGGAGAGAAGATTCATGAGAATTGGCCCAGGAATAAAAAGGTTAAGAAGCAATTGATGGGTGTGGATCTGAACTCACTGGAGTTTGGAAGAATGGGAGGGGGTGATCTTATTGAAACCTACTGAATATTGATTTGTCTACGTAGAATGGACATGGAGAGGATGTTCCCCATAGTGGGAGAGTGTAGAACCGGAAGGCATAGCCTCACAATAGAAGGACAACCCCTTTTAGGAGAGGTTAGGAGGAATTACTTTAGCCAAAGGTTGTTGAATCTTTGGAAATCATTGCCACAGATAGCTGTGGAGGACAAGACATTAGGTATATTTAAAGTAGAGGTAGATAGGAGTTTGGCATCAAAGGTTACGGAGAGAAGGCTGGGGTATGGGGTTGAAAGGGAAAATAAATCAGCATGATCGAATGGTGAAGCAGACTCAATGGGCTGGATGGCCTAATTCTGCCCCTATGCCTTATGGTCTAAGCTTCTGTTAAGTTAAAGGGCATCATAAAAGGTTCAAGGGGGTACAGATTTACAAGTCTTTAAAGTAACAACTTTGTTCCAAATTACAAAAAAATCAAACAGTTCAGGATTCACCTCTTGAGAAATAGAATTAATATACACAGTAGTTACGTTAAACTTATGAAACTACTTCCACTACAAATCAACAGAAAGTTTATAAAGCTCGAAAGAAAGTGTGAGAAAGAAGGTGACAGCCCAGATACTAAGCAGGTACAAGAAACCTCTGTTTATTTCTCTAGACAGGAGGCCGACGCATAGATTTGGAAGAGGAAGGTATAGCATATCTAAGTTTGCTGATGACACTAAACTGAGTGGAAAAGCAAACTGTACAGAGGACTCAGGATTTGAGTGAGTAGATTTTCCCAGCGAGTAGTGAATCTGTGGAATTCTTTGCACAAGGAAGCAGTTGCAGCTTCCTCATTAAATATATTTAAGACATAGATGTGTTTTTTTTTGCACAGGAGGGCAATTAGCGGTATCGAGAAAGGGCAGGTCAGTGGAGCTGAGTCCATGGCCAGATCAGCCATGATCTTGTTGAATGATGGAGCAGACTCGATCAGTCAGGTGGTCTACTCCTGTTCTTATTTATTATGTTCTATTATGTAATAATTCCTTGACACAGCAAAAATCTTATCTATATTTAGATCAGTTTTCAACTGATTTTGAGTACGGTATTATATCTAAACAATTAAAATAAAATTTTATCAATTTTTGTTATTGTATTTGAACAGTCGATTGCACTCAGAGTTTGCTGAAAATACTGCCATTTATTTATTTAGTGCAGGTTCAACATTTTAAAAAGACCAGAGACATCAATTTTATGTAAAGTACAGATTGGGTTGGGTTTGTTTGAAGCCAAGTAAGAGTAAGAGAGAACGATTTTACAAATTATAATCAGTTGGCAACAAACGCACATGTGAAGATTTTGATTCAGCTGGGATGCCAGTCAGATATTTGCACTCCAGTCTCTCTCTAGGTTTCACATGAAGCATGGCCTTCAGTGTAAAAGTATTTTGCAAAGGTGTTGGGGATGGAGACGAATGGAAACTGAGTAGGGAATAAAATCTTATTTATGTAAGCATCATTCAAGCAGCAGAGGTCAGAAGACGTATATGTATTTCAGATACTCATGATATTTCCAGCCTTCTCCATTGGTTTTCTTAATGGTAAGTTATATGCTGTTTAAATCTCCAGTGGATGCTCAAAGTTTTCTGGAACAATGACATTCTATCGGGCTGACTAATGTAATTTAGTCTATAGATTTGGATCTGTTACAGAATGATGTTTGGGGTTTTTTTTTGGGTATGGCTTACATGTATTTTTTATATACGGTTAAAGCTCTTTTTGCTGGGCTTATTTTGACTTTATTATTTTTCCATATTATTAACCTATTAGCATTGAAAATAACTTATTAGGTTTTTTTTCCTTTTTGTTTTTCTTTTTAAGCTGATATACGCTTTTTTATACTCTTAACATTTAAATATTAAGATTTTTTAAAAAAATAAAATGTCGTTTCTTCTTCCCGACAGACTTCAGTGCTTGGAACGTCATATCTGTTTTGATGTGTTGGAAAGTTTTAAACTTTCATTTAAAATACCAATCCAGTATTAGTCATTTATGGATTTTATCATTTTAATTCTTTTTTAATCCTTTTGTTTATATAGATTTATAATACTAATTTTATATTTTAACTTTTGTTACACCAACCCTCTCTTATAATGTGGGTTGTTTGTATTTTTTTTAACTTTGTTGTGTCTGAGTTGCTGTCTTGAGACACGGGGGTAATTTTAGTATTAGATTGCTTGCTTGCCTCTTTTTGGCTTTTTTCCTGGGGTTCTGAGGGTGGAGGGAGGGGGATTTTTCTTTTTTCTTTTCTTTTTGCTTGCTTTCTGCTTAGTTTTATTTCATGGGCTTATATGAAACTACAAAAATGGTCGCAGTGCCGTGACTTCTGGTTTCTCCTTGAACTTACTTCCTTCTTCCGGGTACATGAGTTCACTTTTTTTTCAAACTTATGTGTTAACTGTAATAAATATTGTCAATATGGATAGGACTATCAACTTTGTTTCTTGGAATACTAATGGTTTAAATCATCCGATCAAACGGAAAAAAACATTCAAAGTATTCCATAGAATGAATGCTAATGTTATTTTTGTACAAGAGACTCATGTAAGGAAGGTGGATAGTCAACAGTTGTTTAGGTTTTGGAAGGGCCAACAGTATCACTCAAATTCGCAAGCCAAAGTAAGAGGTGTTTCCATTTTTATAGATTCATCAACTTCTTTTATACATCATGAAACAATTTCAGATCCGCAAGGTAGATTTTTGCTTATTACTGGTCTACTTTTTAATCAAAAAGTTGTTTTAGTTAATGTTTATGCTCCAAATACTGATTGTCCTGAATTTTTAAATGTTTATTTACATCCTTTCCTAATTTGAATCAATATAGATTGATAATGGGTGGGGATTTTAACTGTTGTTTAAACCCTTTGATGGATAGATCCAAGCCCACCCAAACTCTTCCGAATAAATCGGCTTCTCTCATTAACTCTTTTATGATTGATTCAGCTATTTGTGAAATTTGGCGTTTTTTACACCCTAATGACAAAAAGTTTTCATACTTTTCCCATGTTTACCATAATTACTCAAGAATTGATTACTTTTTCATTGATCACCATTTACTTACAGATGTTATGGATTGTAAATATGACTCTATTACCATATCTGATCATGCACCTTTGAAGTTATCTATTAAGATGACGGATTCATATATTAATACTAAAGGTTGGAGGTTTAATCCTGTTTTATTGCAGGATTCTGACTTTGTTAACTTTATTAAACAGCAAATTGATTTGTTTTTCTCAACAAATTCTACAGCAGAGATCTCTAGTGGAACTTTATGGGATACTTTTAAGGCATATATTCGTGGACAGATTATTTCATATTCTGCTGGAGTTAGGAAATGAACTAATTCTAAAATATTAACTTTTAGAATATAATTAATATTGCTTTGATAAAATCAAAGCAATTGACAAGATTTATTCAATGACCCCTAGTAAAGAACTTTATAAAGAAAGAGTGGAACTTCAAATGGAGCATAGCTTATTATTATCCTCCTCGATTGAAAGTCAGTTAATTAAATCAAAAGCCCAATTCTATATATATGGAGATAAGTCTGGTAAATTACTAGCTAACCAATTGAAAATTGCTTCGGATAAACGACAGATTACTAGGATTCGTAAACAAGATGGTACTTGGACGATCGATCACAAAGAGATAAATAAAGCCTTTCAAGATTTTTATAATTCCTTATATCAATCAGAATGTACTAAGGACTCTTATATAATAAATGAATTTTTAAGGAAATTGAATATTCCAAAAGTAACCGTTGAGGATAGTGTATTTTTGGATACACCTATTATGGAGTCTGAAATAGAAAAGGCTATTTTTTCAATGAATTCGGGTAAAGCTTCTGGTCCAGATGGTTTTTCTACAGAATTTTAAAAATCTTTTTCTTCCATACTTTCTCCTTGGTTTTGTAAAATTATTAAAGATGCATTAAGTATAGGCAAATTACCACAATCTTTTTATGAAGCTTCTATTTCTTTAATTCTTAAAAAAGATAAAGACCCTACTGAATGTGCATCCTACCGGCCTATATCCTTGTTGAATACGGATTTTAAGATTTTTAGTAAAATTTTGGCTATTAGATTAGAAAATATATTACCTTGAATTATTTCTGAAGATCAGACTGGATTTATTAAAAATTGCTATTCATCTTTTAACATTAGAAAATTAATTAATATTATTTATACCTCTTCGTCTAAAATACCAGAATGTGTCATTTCTTTAGATGCTGAAAAAGCATTTGATAGAGTCGAATGGTCATATTTATTTAATACAATGCACCATTTTAATTTTAGTTCAAAATTTATATCATGGACTAAATTAATATACCATAAACCCTTAGCTTCGGTTTTTACCAATAATCAAAGATCCCCTTTTTTTCCAGCTATTTCGTGGTACAAGGCAAGGTTGTCCTTTAAGTCCTTTATTATTTGACATTGCTTTAGAACCCTTGGCTATAGCTATTCGTGAATCACCCAATATTTTCGGTATTACCCGTGGGGAGACGACGTATAAGGTATCATTATATGCGGATGATTTGTTATTATATATATCTGACCCTGAAAGATCTATTCCTGCTATTTCTTCTTTGCTTGCTCAATTTAGTAACTTTTCTGGTTATAAATTGAATTTTAATAAGAGTGAACTATTTCCATTAAATATGCATGTTCCAATTTATAATCATGTACCATATAGAATTGTTACAGATTATTTTACTTATTTAGGTATTAAGATTACTAAAAAACATAAAGATTTATTTAAAATTAATTTTCTACCTTTAATCGATCAAATTAAGCAACTTGCTAATAGGTGGTCTCCACTATCTTTGTCTTTGGTAGGCAGAGTTAATGCCATTAAGATGATGATACTACCTAAATTTTTATATTTATTTCAAGCATTACCAATTTTTATTCCTAAATCTTTTTTTGATATGGTTGACTCTAAAATATCTTCTTATTTGTGGCAGAACAAAAATCCTAGACTAGGCAAAAAATATTTACAGAAGCCTAAGAAGGAGGGCGGCTTGGCTCTACCAAACTTAAGATTTTACTATTGGGCAGTTAATATACGGTATTTAATATTCTGGACACAAGAATCGACTACAGCTGCTTGCCCACAATGGGTAAATTTGGAATGTAAATCTGTGCAAGATTTTTCACTGATTTCAATCTTAGGATCTTCACTTCCTTTTTCATTATTCAAAATGAATAAACAGATAACTAATCCCATAGTCAAGTATACATTACGAATTTGGTTTCAATTTCGTAAATTTTTTGGCTTGAATAAGTTTATGCTGTCATGTCCTATAATATCTAACTACTTCTTTTGGCCTTCATCTATAGATCAAGCTTTTCTCTTATGGAAAACAAAAGGTATAACATGTTTTCGTGATCTGTTTTTGGATGATAACATTATGTCCTTTGAACAGCTATCTAATAAATATAATTTACCTAAAACCCATTTTTTTAGATATTTGCAAGTCAGAAATTTTTTGTATAATGAATTAAAGTCTTTTTTGAAAGAATGTCCATTGGACATTACAGAAAGAATTTTAGCCCTCAATCCTTGTCAAAAGGGTTTAGTAGCTATCATTTATAATATGATTATGAGTGTACAGCCAGATGTATCAGAAAAAATTAAGAAGGAATGGCAAGAAGAATTGCATTGTCCTATATCTACTGAGCAATGGGAAAATTTTTTATCATTGGTAAATTCGTCCTCTATTTGTGCTAAACATGCCCTAATACAATTTAAGGTTGTACATAGAGCTCACATTTCTAAAGATAAACTTGCTCGATTTTATTCTTATGTTAATTCAACCTGTGACAGATGTCATTCTGATGTTGCTTCATTGACTCATATGTTCTGGTCTTGTCCTTGTTTACAAAATTATTGGAAAGATATTTTTAATATTATTTCAAGAGTTTTAAATATTAATTTCCAACCGCATCCTTTTACTGCAATTTTTGGTTTACCAATGATAGAGAATAATCGTCTATCCGCTTCATCTCAACGAATGATTGCATTTGTTACATTAATGGCTAGAAGATCTATTTTACTGAATTGGAAAGAAATTAACCCTCCAACTGTATTTCAGTGGTTTTCTCAAACTATTTCTTGTTTGAGTTTAGAAAAAATTAAAAGTGTGGTTTTTGATTCTTCAGTTAAATTTGAGGAAACTTGGAGACCATTTATTCAACATTTTCATATGAGTTAAATGGTCTGATCCTAAACCCTACTGTTATTATCCTTAATTATTTGGATGGAGGTTCGGAGTTATCAGCACTACTGTATGTATTTAACATTATGCAATTGCCCAGGTTGGTTAGTTTTTTTTAAAGTTTTCTTTTAGTTTTTTTGGGGGTTTTTTTTCTCTTTTTCGATTCTTTTACATTAATACTATGAGTTTGGGAGGCCTTATATATTGATTATTATATATCTGATTGTCTATTTAAACTATTAATTATGTACTCTCAAACGTTTTGTATTCATATTTCACTTACGTTTTTCTTAAAATTAATAAAAAGATTTAAAAAGAAAAAGCATGATCTTCCTGCCTTTATATTCTATTCCCCTTGAAATAAATGCCAAAAATACATTTGCCTTCTTTACCGCAGACTCAATCTGTGAACTAACCTTCTGGGAGTCTTGCAGGAAGACTCCTAAATCCCTTTGTCCCTCTGATGTTTGAATTTTCTCCCCATTTAGGTAATAGTCTGCACTGGTGAACCTTTTACCAAAATGCATTATCATACATCTCCCAACACTGTATTTCATCTGCCACTTTTTTGCCCATTCTTCCAACTTGTCTAAATCCTGCAGTATCTATGGGAGAAAAGGAATTGTTGATGTTTTGGGTCAAAACTCTGAAGGACTTCGACACAAAATGGTTTCAACATGAAATATTAACAGTTCATTTCCTCTTACAGGTGCTGTTTGATCCAATGAGTTCTTTCAGCAGATTGTTTGCTGCATTATGTAAAGGTATCTTTGCCTTTTGTTATTTATCTACCCTCTCCAATTATTACATACAATTTAGGGAGGACTAAAGAACATGCTTGCTTGAGTGGGTTGATTTGGAATAGAGGTTAGGTTGATTGGCCAACATATCCTACTACTACAATCAATGGTCACTCTGTTAGGGCCACCTGTATGTTAAAGCAAATATCTAATCAGCCAATCACGTGGCAGTAACTCAATGCATAAAAGCATGCATACATGGTCAAGAGGTTCAGTTGCTGTTCAGACCAAACATTAGAATGGAGAGGGAATGTGATCTAAGTGACTTGGACCATGGAATTATTGTTGGTGCCAGACAGGGTGGTTTGAGTATCTCAGAAACCTCTGATCTCTGAAGATTTTCACACACAACAGTCTCTGGAGTTTACAGCAAATGGTGTGAAAAACAAACAAAAAAATCCAGTAGGTGGCAGTTCTGTGGATGAAAATTCCTTGTTAATGAGAGAGGTCAGAGGAGAATTGCCAACCAGGTTCAAGTAGACAGGAAGGTGACAGTAACTGAAATAACCATGTGTTACAACAGCGGTGTGTAGAAGAACCTTCAACTTTGAAGTGGATAGTCTACAGGAAGAGAAAACCACAAGCATGCACTCAGTGGTGTTTTCTGGGGTACAGGAGGTATCTAATAAAGTGTTGTTTAATAGTCAACAATATATTTCAACACAAACAACATGCAATTATATAGAGATTTAGAAAAGAAACAATTCAAGCCACTGCCATAGAAACCTAAATAGAAATATTGAACCAAAGGAGGTGATATTGAAAGGGATGGGTGAACACATAAAAAGATAAAGATAACGATCAGCTGTATAACGATCAGCTGTATTTATCTCACATATGTCTAAACGTTGAAACATACAGTGAAATGCGTTGTTTGTGTCAATGACCAGCGAAGTCCTGGATTGTGCTGTTTGTGAAAGTGTCACCATGCTTCTGGCAACAACGTGCAACAGCGTGCTCACAACTCACTAACCCTAGCCAAACGTCTTTGCAATGCGGGAGGAATCCGGAGCAGGCAGTGGAGACCCTTGTGTTAATGTATGAGGAGAATGACAGTGGTGTGAATTCAACCCTGGCCGGTGATTGTTAGCACTGTAAAATGATTGAGCTAACCATTACCCTATCATGGCACACCAATTCATTGAAAAGATGTGTGTTAATGAGAAGAAAGGGGTAGAAATTTCAGCATGTGGACCCAAGATGGCCTAAGGCTAATGCTGGATAAAGGGGATGGATTTTGCATGGGGAAGTGGAGGAAGACAAAAGAGGACCTCCCAGAGAACCGTGAGACTAAAAGAGAGTCCAGAGGTAGTGAAGAGTTGTACAACTAATTAGTATTAAGTCAAGTTAAATCAAGTTTATTGTCATTTAATGATATACATGTATATAACATATATAACCATATAATGTATACAGAAACTAGACAATGTTTCTCCGAGCCAGGGTGTAAGGCATAGTAGTGCACACAACATATATGACACAATAACTTATGAAGGTAAGGATACAATCTACAGATGAATCATGCATAAATAACAAACTAAAGTGCATTAATATTAAATACTGTAAGGTATGGAACAGATTAACCAGTGACACTTCAAATACAAAGCAGCAGGTGTTAGTGTGAGTTTTTGGGTCGATGATTCATTTATACAAATGACTTCGGTCACCAGTCTTCTGTTCTCTGACAAAGTACTGTGGATTGTGTTCATAACAATGCATTTCCTAAAAGCTGTGAACCCAGTTTATCTGTAACAATGCTGTTCCTAAAAGCTGTGAATACCGGAATACTAGCCCAGACGCTGTGGATGGAAGTGTGAAATTTACAGGTAGTTTCGAAGACAGCATTATTTATACTTTGTAAATATGAATTGTCCTCTATGTTAGCACGTAAAATACCAAATACCTGTATTGTGGATTTAACTTGCATTCCTAAAGGCTGGGAATACCAGCCCAGATGTCCTGGCGTCGGGAGGAATGGATGAAGTCAGAAGGTGTGATGTTTTGTATGTAGCTTCAAAAGAAAGCATTGTCTATACTTGTAAATATGAATTGTCCTTTGTGTTTAGCAAATAAATATCAAGCCCACATTGGGCTAGCAGACCTTTTCCACCGAAAGCATCTCCGTCTGTATGATGCCTGCTGAACCTTGTGTTGTTGAATAAAGAAGCTGCTTTGTATCTACCAGTAACTCTAATGAATCACTACCCAAAAACTCACTCTAACAGCGGGGAGTTCAGAAGCCTGATGGCCTGGGGGAGGGAACTGTCTCCCACCCTGACCGTTCTTGTTTTATGCATCGGAGTCTCCTGCCTGATGGTAGAAAGTCAAAGAGGATGCTGGATGGATGAGTGAGATCCTTAATAATACTAAGGGCCCGGCATACACAGTGCTCCTGAAAAATGTCCCCGATGGACAGTAGTGAGAACCCTGTGATTCTCTCAGTCGTTCTCACAGTCCTTTGTAGGGACTTCTGGTCTGATGCTTGGCAGCTCCAATACCAGATGGAGACACAGCTTCAGCTTGTCAGGCCACTCTCAATGGTGTTCCTGTAGAATGCAGTTAAGATGCACACAAGGACAAGGATTACGGCCACTGGAGGGACAAGGAACCCATCTAAGTCATCAATCATGTGAACGATGAGGTTACATGATAGTCAGCAGCGGGATATAGAGAAGACTTTGGATGGTTGGGGTGTAAGGAGAAGGGTAGATGTGTGATTGACCGGGCTAACATTGGATCAGTTCTCCATGTAATAAAGACTGGGAATGGACGAGGGTTTCAGTAGATACATGGATGTGCATTGTTATGTGAGTGAAAATGTGAGAATGCTCAGCCTTTCTGATGATGTTTGGAAGTCAAGTTAAGTCAAGTTTGTTGTCTCTTAACTAAATACAGTACATGTATATAACCATATAATGTATATAGAAACAAGACAACGCTTCTCTGAACCAGGGTGTAAAACACAGTAGTACACATAACATACATAACACACTAAAACTTATGAAGGTAAGGATAAGCTCTACAGATCAATCACACATAAATAACAAATTAAAGTACATTAATATTAAATATTGTAAAGTACGGAACAGATTAACCAGTGACACTTCAAATACAATGCAGCGGGGAGTTCAGAAGCCCAATGGCCTGGGGGCAAAAGAATCTGTTTCCTATCCTGACCATTCTTGTTTTATGCATAGGAGTCTCCTGCCTGATGGTAGAAAGGCAAAGAGGATGCTGGCTGGATGGGTGGGATCCTTACTAATACTAAGGGCCCGGTGTACGCAGCGGTCCTGATAAATGTCCCCAGTGGATAGTAGGGAGACTCCTATGATCCTCTCAGCTGTCCTGAGTCCTTTGAAGGGACTTCTGGTCCAATGGTTGACTGCTCCCATACCAGATGTAGATGCAACTTATCAGGACACTCTCAATGGTGCTCCTGTAAAATGCCTTTATGATGTGGGGGAAGCTTTGCTTGCCTTAATCTTCTTAGGAAGTGGAAGTGCAGCTGTGCCATATTGTTCAGGGAGGTGGTATTAAAGGACCAGGTGAGGTCATTCATGATGTGAATTCCCAGGAATCTGGGGTACATTACTCTCTCTATAGAGGAGCCATGTATTCGCAGAGGGGTGTGGTTCATCTGCACCTTCCTGAAATGGTTTCTATGTTTCTATTTAAAAGAATTGCAGAAGGATGGGAAAGTATGTAACAGTCTGGTCAGAATGTGGAATTAATGGGTCTGGAATTTGACTCTTCTCTCTAAGTTGTGAGAGCTCCAGAGCTTTGCAGATCAGTGGCAGTGACTTCTGCCCCTTTCCCCACTACTGATCCACTATCCTGCTCGTGGTCTTTCCTGACGCAGGGATTCTGACAGCTCTTCCATCCACCACAGACGCTGAGTTCCTCTCCAGATTGTTTGTTGCATCCTCATCTTATGCCTGGACTCCGATTTGCTCACTCTCCTTCTCTACCTTCATGACCAATTCAATTCTCTCCCAAATACATGAATATACATACTGGAGCAGTAGTAGTCCAACTCCTGGTTGTTCTGCCATTTTAAGAAGACCACTACCATCCTGGTACCTAAGAAAAACAAAATAAGATGCCTGAACTGCCCAGTGGCTCTGACATCCACCAACAAGAAGTGTTTCAAGCAGCTGGTTAAGCACATACATTTACTCCAGTCTTCCAGACAACCTTGACCAATTGCAATTCACCTACTGCCGAAACAAGTTCCTAGGAAAGACTGTCACTAATAGTCTGTGCTGATCCAAACACATTGACACCACAACTAAGAAAGATCACCAGTGCCTCTATTTGGCATGTCCCTGTTGACCATGTCTCTTACCATTTTTTCCATCTGAATAACCATCTCATTTGTCTTGTTGACATTGAGGGAGGATTTATTTGACTGGCACCAGGCCTCAACCTCTTCCTCCTCCTCTTTGGAGACTGCCTTATCATTGCTGCTGACGTGCCCCACCACTGTTGTGCCATCGGCGAACTTGACAATATGATCACTTGGGTGTTTGGACATACAGTCATGTGTAAGCAGAGTGTACAGCGATGGGAGGCACCTGTATTGAGGATGATGGGAAGGGTGGAACGGGCTGTGCATCCTGACTCTCCGAGGGCTTTTGGTTAGGAAGTCCAGCACCCAGTTACACAGTGGTGCATTCAGACCGCGGAGTAGGCATTTGTTCACCAAGGTCTGAATGCCAAACTGAAATCCAAAAACAGTATTCTAATGTAAGTGTCAGGAAGTGTCATAAGTAGCATGAAGTCCTAAAGAGAGAATATAGGAAACTGAAAAGCAGCATCTTAAGAGAGGTAACCTCTACGTTGCTGCCTGTCCACGTGCTAATGAGGGGAAGAATAGGTTGAATGAATGGCTAAAGAATTGTGTAATGGGCAATGGTCAGATTTGTGGATCATATGAACTTGCTGTCAGATTTTCTAGAGCTGTAGCGAAGAGTTTAATCTAGTTTGGAAGGGGGATGGGAGACAGAGTAATGGGTTAGAAGATGAAGTAGTTGGTGCAAATATAGACGTTTTCCATAGAGAGATTGTGAGGAAGGATAGGCATTGGAAATGGCGTGATTTCAGTCAGTTGGATGGGATAAAATAGGTCTGTTTTAATGTGAGAAGCATCTGGATCCAGGGTGATGAACTTATGGCATGGGTCAGTACATGGAACTATAACATTGTGGCCATTCCAGAGACATGGCTGTCACAAGAGCAGTGATAGTTGCTTATTGTTCCAGTGTTCAGATGTTTCACAAAGGAGAGGGAGCAAAGGACAAGACTTGGGGAGTGGCATTGCCAGTCAGAAAGAGCCACCCCAATAGCAACAGCGACACTGAGAAGCAGATTCAGAGGCAGATTTTGGAAAGGTGAGAAAAATTACAGGGTTTTTGTTATGGTGATTTCAGCTTCCCTAATATTGATTGGCACCTCCTTAGTGCAAAAGATCTCAATGGGATGGAATTTGTTAGGTGCATCCAGGATGGATTCCTGATACAATATGTAGACAAGCCAACTAGAGGAGGGATCATATTGGATCTAGTAACAAGCAACGAACCTTGTCAGGTGACAGATGTCTTGGTGTGTGAACATTTCAGAGACAGTGACCACAACTCCCTGCATGGGATTCAGGATAGGTTTGTCCCACTGAGGCAGGGAAAGAATGGTTGGGTGAAGGAATCATGATTGACCAGAGATGTGAAGCATCTCGTCAAGAGGAAGAAAGAAGCATACTTAAGGCTTAGGAAGCAAGGATCAGAGAGGGCTCTGGAGAACAAACCAGGAAGGACCTTAACAATGGGCTTAAGAGAGCTAGAATGGGACATGAGAAGACCATATGTGAAGAAGAGGAGGATGACTAGAATGAAGATAGCACCAATCAGGCATAGAAAAGGAAACTTGCGCCTGGAATTGGAGGAGGTAGGGAAGGTCCTTAATGAATACTCTGCTTCAGTATTCACCAGTGAGAGGGTCATTGATGATTGTGAGGTCAGTGTAGAGCAGGCTGATATGCTGGAACATATCCATATTAAGAAAAGGTATGTGCTGGAATTTTGAAAAACATTAGGAGAGATAAGTACCTGGGGATGGATGAGATATACCCCAGGTTACTATGTGAGGTGAGGGAAGACATTGCTGCACCTTTAACAATGATATTTCTGTTATCACTTTTCGGAGTAATAATACCAGAGGGTTCAAATGTTATCCATTTGCTCAAGAAAGATAGTAGAGATAATCCTGGGCATTACAGATGAGTGATTCTTGCGTTAGTGGTGGGAAAATATTTTGTGAGGATTCTTAGAGATAGGATTTATGAGCATTTGGAGAAGCTTAATCTGATTAGGAATAATTAGCATGTCTCTGTGAGGGACACGTTATGCCTCACGAGCCTAACTAAATTCCGTCAGTAAGTGACAAAAGAAATTGATGAAGATTGAGCTCAGGATATGGCGTTTATGAATTTTGACAAGGTTCCCCCATGGTAGGTTAATTCAGGAAGTCAGGAGGTATGAGATCAAGGGTAAACTGCCTGCGTGGATTCTGATTTGGCTTGTCCACAGAAGGCAGAGTTTGGTATAAGTTAGAGAGTATTCTGTCTGGAGGTTGTTAACCAGTGGTGTTCCTCAGAGATCTGCTCTGGGTCTCCTGCTCTTTGTGATTTTCATAAATAACCTGGATAAGGAAGTGGAAGGGTTGGTTAGTTAGTGTGCACATGACACGAAGGTTGGTGATGTTGTGAATATTGTAGAAGATTGCTGTAGGTTACAATGGGACATCAATATGAGATGCAGAGCATGGCTGAGAGTGGCAGATGGAGTTCAATCTGGAAAAAAAAGTGCAGTGATAAAATTTGGAAGGTCAAAATTGAAAGGAGGTTATTGGGTTAATGGCAGGATTCCAAGTGGAGGAACAAAGGATCCTGGCAGCTTGGAGGCGAGGAAGAATCAAGGCAGCGGGTCCTGGGCCTGGGTCCGACAGCGAATCGAAGCAGCAGGGCCCAGGTCTGAGAATGATGAACGATCCGAGGGTTGGCTGATTTAAGTGCTAGGTCAGGGTGTCAGAGACAAGGGACAGGCCGATTCAGCTCACTGCTCCATGAGGTCTACTCATCTCTGTGCTGAACTGAGGCTGTGGCCTTCAGCTAACGGGCTCCAGAATTGCCTGCTGTGATGACCGGCTCCGTGGCTGTGGACTCACTTTTATGAATTTCAGTTCTGAATGTTAATTTGTTACTTTTATTGTTTGCATGATCTTTCTGCAATTTTTTTCACCTACAGTTGGAAATCAATGTCATTGAGAAAACAGAAGTGGTATAGTTAATGTAGCATTGATTTTGAGAGGACTAGAATATAAGAGCAAGAATGTAATGTAGAGGACTTATAAGGTACTGGTGGGACTGCACTTGAAGTATTCTGTGCAGTTGTGGGTCCCTTATCTAAGAAAAGATATTGGAGAGGGTCCAGTGGACGTTTATGAAAATAATTCAGGGAATGAAAGGGTTAAGGTATGAGGAGCATTTAATGGCGCTGGGCCTGTACTTGCTGGAGTTTAGAAGAATGAGGAGGGATCTCATTGAAACCTATCAAATATTGAGAGGCCTAGATAGAATGGATGTGGAGAGGATGTTTCCTATCGTTGGGGAGTCCAGGTCCAGAAGTGAGGAACATTTCTTTAAAGCAGAGATGAGTAGGAATTTCTTTAGCCAAAGGGTAGAGAAACCAAACCATGGACGGCTGTGGAGGCCAAATCTTTCGATATATTTAAAGTGGAGGCTGATAGTTTCTTGATTAGTCAAGGCATCAATGCTTATGGAGAGAAGCAGGAGAATGGGATTGAGAGGGATAATAAATCAGCCATTATGGAATGGTACAGCAAATTCAATGGGCTGAATGGTCTAACTCTGCTTTGGTGTCTTTTGCTCTTATGTTCTATGTTCTATATAAATATCAAGCTCTGACTGTTTTGTTTTGAAAGCATAGTTCATGCACAGTGGTATCAGGAAATAAGCAGCCTGTTGCAAATCTGACAGAAATATTTTCAATTTTAACATCACATTTTCTGAAAATATATAATCCCTCAGAGGGCACATGTCATAATTCTGGGAACAGAAATAAACCAAAGCAGAGTGAATTGTAAGATAATAATTCATATTAATTTGCTCATACTACTTACTGAGCTCCTTTTCATCTTCCGGTTTTGAGTTTCCATTCTGGTATGTAGTCCATATATTTGATGTGATTATTGAAAGAGGTGAACATTTCTCTCCTTTCTCTTGCAATATTACCTGAATGACCATCATATATATGTTTTCAGATTCATTGAATCCTAAAAATATTACCAAAAACAATGGAACTAATCGGAACCACTATGAGATACCATTAAATCTTATCTGATAGAACTCTGGAAAGTTGAACTGTTGAACATAAACGAAACACAAGCAATTAATGGCTGGTTCAAAGGAAATCAATGTTCAAGAAAACACAAGTTGTTCTCTTTCTGCTGGAATTTTTCACTGGAATGATAACGCCCTTTAGTTATTTATGCTTTCTTTTTCAGTGTAGTTAATGAAAGAACTCATGCAGTATCAAGAAAAGATTCACCCACGAAATTCGACCATGACGAATTCCAATTAAAAGTGTGTATGGAACTGGAGGAGATAGCAGAGGTACTTAATGAGTACTTTGCTTCAGTATTTACTATGGAAAAGGATCTTGGCAATTGTAGGGTTGACTTGCAGCGGACTGAAAAGTTTGAGCATGTAGATATTAAGAAAGGGGATGTGCTGGAGCTTTTGGAAAGCATCAAGTTGGATGAGTCCCTTAGGCTACTGTGGGAGGTGAGGGAGGAGATTGCTGAGCCTCTGGCAATGATCTTTGCATCATCAATGCAGATGGGAGAGGTTCTGGAGGATTGGAGGGCTGCGGATGTTGTTCCATTATTCAAAAAAGGGAGTAGAGATAGCCCAGGAAATTATAGGCCAGTGAGTCTTACTTCAGTGGTTGGTAAGTTGATGGAGAAGATCCTGAGAGGAAGGATTTATGAACATTTGGAGAGGCATAATATGATTAGAAATAATCAGCATGGCTTTGTGAAAGGCAGGTGGTGCCTAATGAACCTGAATGGATTTTTGAGGATGTGACTAAACACATTGATGAAGGTAGAGCAGTAGATGTAGTGTATATGGATTTCAGCAAGGCGTTTACAATGTATCCCATGCAAGGCTTATTGAGAAAATAAGGAGGCATGGGACCCAAGGGGACATTGCTTTGTGGATCCAGAACTGGCTTGTCCACAGAAGGCAAAGAGTGGTTGTAGACGGGTCATATTCTGCATTGAGGTCGGTCACCAATGGTATGACTCAGGGATCTTTTCTCGGACCCCTATTCTTCGTTATTTTTATAAAAGATCTGGATGAGGAAGTGGAGGGATGAGTTAGTAAGTTTGCTGATGACACAAAGGTTGGGGGTGCTGTGGATAGTGTGGAGGGCTGTCAGAGGTTACAGCGGGACATTGATAGGATGCAAAACTGGACTGAGAAGTGGCAGATAGAGTTCAACTCAGATAAGTGTGAGGTGGTTCATTTTGGTAGGTCAAATATAATGGTAGAATATAATATTAATGGTAAGACTCTTGGCGGTTTGGAGGATCAGAGGGATCTTGGGGTCCATCTCCATAGGACACTCAAAGCTGCTACACAGGTTGACTCTGTGGTTAGGAAGGCATACAGTGCATTGGCCTTCATCAACCATAGGATTGAGTTCAAGAGCCAAGAGGTAGTGTTACAGCTATATAGAACCCTGGTCAGACCCACTTGGAGTACTGTACTCAGTTCTGGTCACCTCACTACAGGAAGGATGTGGAAACCATAGAAAGGGTGCAGAGGTGATTTACAAGGATGTTGCCTGGATTGGGGAGCATGCCCTGTGAGAATAAGTTGAATGAACTTGGCCTTTTCTACTTGGAGCGACGGAGGATAAGGGGTGACCTGGTGGAGGTGTATAAGATGATAAGAGGCATTGATCATGTGGATAGTCAGAGGCTTTTCCCCAAAGCTAAAATGACTAGCGTGAGAGGACACAGCTTTAAGGTGCTTGGAAGTAGGTACAGAGGAGATATCAGGGGTACGTTTTTTATGCAGAGAGTGGTGAGTGTGTGGAATGGGCTGTCAGTGACAGTGGTGGAGGCGGATACGATAGGGTCTTTTAAGAGACTCCTGGAGAGGTACATGGAGCTTAGCAAAACAGAGGGCTATGGGTAATCCTAGGTAATTTCTCAGGTGAGGATATGCTCGGCACAGCTTTGTGGGCCAAAGGGCCTGTATTGTGCTGTAGGTTTTCTATGTTTCTATGCTTCTACTTACTAAAATATTATTTGCATATTCCTTAAGCCGAAATGGTCATACCCTCTCAGTTCACAAGCTCATTGATCCAGACCGTGGCTTTTCTAATTTCATAAACATGAGAAATTCTGCAGATGCTGGAAATTCAAAGCAACACAAAATGCTGAAGGAACTCAGCAGGCCAGGCAGCATCTGTGAAAAAGAGCAAAGAGTTGAAGTTTCAGACTGTGATCCTTCTTCCGGACCCTTCTAATTTCATGTTTCCTTAGTTAAATCTTCATCTTATATTACTTTACTGTTGCTATGACAACATCATGGCAGTTGTCTCACAACTCCAACAAACAAGATTTGATTTTAAATTCCAGCACTCTCTAGGTGGAGTCTGCATGTTCTCACCATGGCTGTGTGAGTTCTTTTCCTGGGTGAAACATTCCAAAGACAAACTGGTTGGTAGGTTAATCTGCTGGTGGAGGTTGCTGGTGGGAGAATCGGGAGGTGTAAATGAGTATATGAGAGAAAATAGATTATAAAAACAAAGTGGGAATAGTATTGTTCTGAGAGTCGACATAGACTTGATGAGCTGGATGACATCCTTTACTGTTTATATTTGTGACCAGAGCATTGTAAATTTTTGCAAGTTATCCTCTGACTTATAGTCCAATATGCTGTCTATAAGTCTATAAGGTATAGGAGCAGAACTAGATTATTTGTCCCATTAAGACTGCGCTATTGCTCAATCATGGCTGAATTTTTAACTTAAATCACCGAATCAGCCTTCTCACCAAAACCGTCTTGCCAATTAGAATCTAATACACCCATTTCTTGGCCTCTACAGCCTTCCATGGCAATGAATTCCAGATTCATCACCCTCTGGCTGAAGAAATTCCTCCTCCTCTCAGTTTTAAAGGATTGAACCTTTATTCTGAGGCTGAGCCCTCGGTTTCTAGACTGTCCGACTCCACACTTTATTTGCTTTGTTGTCTGATGTGCTAATACATGATTGGACTTGTTCAGAATTGAACGGAACAGAGTATATTTTTTTTAAAAATCAGAAGCCTGTGGAATGAATTTTGAAAGTCCTTACATAATATCCACGAAATAGCTCTCCCACGTGAAATTAATTAAAGACTCAAAGAATTCCATTAGATTTGTGACACATAACATATTGCTTTTAAATTCATGCTGAGTAACTCCTCTGCAATGTTTAGATAAACATTTGTATCTCATACAAAATTCTCAAGCGTGTTCTGGGTAAATTTTCTGGGTAAATTAGTTACCTAATAAAGTCTGCCTCCTTTTTGGATATTTTAACTGCAGTTATTTGGTTTTAGTCTTTCCACTGAATATACTGAGAAAGAAACCAGAGGAAAGAAGAAAAGGAAAAAAAAAAGAGATTTAAAAAAAACTAGAGATGGAAAGAAAGAACTTTAATTTATAAGCCTCTGGTAGACTATTAATACATGACATGTAATTACTGCTGCAAGTAATTACACATTTTCTGATCAGCCATGATACAAATGCACTCCTGATTAACCTTAAAGAAAGTTATTCACAGCAATTTAGTGGTCACCTTTGTTCTATGACAGGGAGTTATTTACTCACTTTAAGGAGTACCTAACAATATCTCTGGCATTCCGTATCAGTGATGATATAAATCAGGTTTGAAGTGCCAATCATATTGATGAACTTTCAGGCACAAATTGAGAAGTAAAAAGCACAACACACACAAAACGCTGGAAGAACTCAGCAGGTCAGGCTACATCAATGGAAAAAGTGTACATTTATGTACATAAGAGTGCATCTACGGAAAAAAAATTTCTCTCAGCATTTTGTGTGTGTTGCTTGGATTTCCAGCATCTGCAGATTTTCTCTTGTTTATGAGTAAAAAAACAATCTTTGTCCCACTTTTTAAACATTTTATGAAAAGCAAAATAAATATTATAACATGCACATAACGTTAAGATGGAGCTTGACATAACGTTAAATAATGAAAGCAACACACACAAAATGCTGGTGGAACGCAGCAGGCCAGGCAGCATCTATAGGGAGAAGCGCTGTCGACGTTTCAGGCCGAGACCCTTCGTCAGGACTTTCATTAAATAATGAAAGCTGAAATATCTGACGGGTTGACAATCCATGGACACAAGATCATTCTTTTAGGACCAGGAAAACAGTTCAGCAATGCATCTTCAAAGATCATTAAAAACTAATTCAAATCTCATGAAATAAGCTGCAAGGGTTTTTAATAACAATAAATAATTTGTAAATTGGAAGTTCTCATCAGACCTCTGATTCATGAAGATTACAACAGATAAAATCCCAAAGTGATGCTCCCTTCAGATGACAGCAGTGTCTGCATTTCCGTGACTGAGTGTGAACATGCAGTCTTCACTCGTTGCTATGAGCTGTCCAGCATTCTGTGTGTGTCCATAGATGCTGCTTGACCTGCCTGGTTCCTCCAGCATTTTCTCTGTGTTATTAGCTACCGGCATGCAACCCAGACAAAAGCTGACCTACACCTGCAAAATCCAGTATATAGGAAAATGAAGTAACTGATTAGCTGATAGGAAGTTGCCATAAATGACAATTCAGTGAAGAGTCACTTTCTCTGCTTTTGATTATGGTGATTGATTGATTGTTAGAAGCTGGCTAAACCAATTTGGAGACTCCCACAACTGCAAAAAATCTTCAAGTGGCGACATGGGATCCTTACATTCAATCAACAGGGGAAATCAGTTTAAGCTTTTTGTTCAAAGACAGCAATTCAGCATCCTCTGCACCTAAATTTTAAGCAGCAAAAAGAGTATGGTTTCAAGTCCCACAGATACGATAAGAAGTGAGATTTTAATTGTTGAGCCACACCTTTCAATGGTCAGTATAAATTTGTATAGGGACTATTTTAGGTAACTTTAAAGTTAATGAGAAGAGGGCATATCCTAGTTGATGGGGTCCTTAATAATGGATGCCACCTTTTTGAGGCATCAGCTTTTGAAGATGCCTTTGATGGTGGAGAGACCAGTGTCCATGATGAAGCTGGTTGAGTTTTCAACTCTTCGCGGCTTTTAACAATCCATTGTAGTTGTTCCTCCAAACTATACAGTGATGCATGTACAAACAAGCTGGATGAACTCAGCAGGTTGGGCAGCATCCATTGAAATGTCAGGATGTCCTGACAAAGGGTCTCGGCCTGAAACATTGACTGCTAGTTTCAATGGATGCTGCCCAACCTGCTGAGTTCAATCTGCTTGTTTGTATGTGTTGATTTGACCCCAGCATCTGCAGTGTACTTTGTGTTTACTATACAGTGATGCAACCTGTTAGAATGCTTCCATGGTACATCTGTACAAATCTGCGGTGTCATTGGTGACATACCAAATCTCCTCAAACTCCTATGAAGTATAGCCGCTGTTGTGCCTTCTTCATAATTGCATCTATATATTGGGCCCAGGATAGATCTTCAGAGATGTTGACATGAAGAACTTGAAGTTGCTCACCCACTGCTGATCCCTTGAAGAGTACTGATGTGAGTTCCCTCAACTTTCCCTTCGTGAAGTCCACAATCAGTTCCTTGGTCTTATTTACAATGAGTGCAAGTCATCGCAACACCACTCAACCAGCTGATGTATCTCACTCCTTCTTGTCTTCTCCTCACCAGCTGTGATTCTGCCAACAAGTTGTGTCATTGGAGAATTTATAGATGGCACTTGCGCTGTTCTTAGCCACGTAGTCATGGGCATACAGAGAGTAGAACAGCAGGCTATGCACATATCCTTAAGGTGCACAAATGTTGGTTGTCAGTGAAGAGGAAATGTTATTTCTGATCCACACCAACTGTGGTCTCCCAATGCAGAAGTCAAGGGTCCAATTGCAAATGGAAACACAGTTGTCCAGTTTTTAAACTTGTTAATTAGTACTGAGGGGATGGTGGTGTTGAACTCTGAGCTGTAATCAATAAACTGCTCTCCCTTTCCACTGTTTGATGCAGGAATTGCTGCTGTTCATTTTGTCAAATGCTGAGTGGAGAGCCAGTGAGATTACATCAACTACAGACATGTTGTGGAGGTAGGTAAATTACAGCGGTCCAGGTCCTTGATTAGGCAGGGGTTAATTCTGGCCATGATTAACCTCTCAAAGCTCTTCATCACAGTAAATGTGAATGTAACTGGATGATAGTCGTTGAAGCAGTTCACTCTGCTCTTCTTGGACATCAGTATGATTAATGCCCTTTTGAATAATCAAGAATTTTTAATGATAGATCTTCTGAAGCAGCAGAAGATCTTTATATTTACACGAGCTTTCCATGTCTTTGTACTCCAACCCCTCCTATCCAGGGTCTTCAGATCGATCACACATAAATCCATTGTTTCTGCGGAAATATATTTAATTTTTTGACTCCATCTATGTCACAACTTCCATGAACTTCCCTAGACAACTCATACCACAACTATACTACCCCCTGTACACCACGTATTTTCTTTACGTTACCAATTGTTTTGTATAAGTCCTTTGCCACATGGAACATTTATCTGGTTGGTTATATTCTTCTTGAAATTCTGTTGCTTCCAGATTGGATAACACAATGTAAAGAACATAAAAACTATTTTAATTACTGATTACCAGGAAATAAGATGCTGGATTTATTTTTAAAAACTCAGATATTTGTGAGGATTTCAGGAATGGAACAACTTTTCATTTCAAGGGCCCAGAAGCAGCATTGCATAATGCCCATACAAACACAACACAGAGTAAATATGGTGTGAATATTTGTAGCATTGACGTTTCCAGTTCAGGTGAATGGCAGAGATACTTGAAGGCAAATTAAAATCTGTTTGACCAGAAGCTCCCACTACCCTGTGACCAACTATCTCAAGTGCTTCACATACAATTTCGTACTTTGAAATTCAATGAGTGCTCATGTTATATTTGAGATTTATTACACTAGTCATTGACCTAGTGCTGTAGAGGCATGAGAAAGGAGTATGTATTTGAAACAAAATTTACAATGTGGTTGACAGAGAGGAAGAATGATTTTGACCAGGAGAATTTAGATGGTCAGATTAACTGGGCAGAGAAGAGGGAAATAGATTTTAATTTGAGTTACTTCACTTGGGAAAGTGCTCCAGGACAAGGGAATAAGTAAAATATGTGAGAATAATAGGAAATATGGAGGAAGAGAGGGATCTTCGAGTGTATATTGAAAGATCCTTAAAGTAAGGAGGACCATAAAACCATAACACATAGGAGCAGAATTATGCCATTCAGCCCATCGAGTCTGTTCTGCCATTCCATCATGGACAGGCAGAAAAAGTGGTTAAGGTACATTCAGGTCAAAGAAGGTAACAGCAGGCTACATCTTAAGCAATGTTAAGCCACACTTTGAGTATTGTGTTCATTTCTGATCACCATATTAGAGCAGTTATCTAGTTCACCTGACATGGTGCATGGTTTACCAGGAACTTGCCAGGTGAGGAAAGATTGGATAAACTCAGAATGTTCTCTTGTTTTCTTTGAATGAGGCTGAGGAAGACATAAATAATGTATGTGGGATTATAAGGATCTTAGGTAGTGTAGGAAGAACCTTTTTCCCGTAGCTGGATGTTGGAGGTGGCAAAAAGTAAAGAATGAAGTAATTAAACAAAAGATTAGAGGACAAGTTTTGTCACTAAAAGCAGGACAAGTGTAATCTGTTAAGTACCTTTCCCCTGTCTCAACCTACTTTCAATTAACAGCAAGCTAACAGAAGTTGTTATCCACGGTGCTATCAAATGGCATTTATTCTCTATTAACCTAGTCTCTGGTGTCCTGATTAGGAACCACTAGAACCTCTATAGGAGTTCCTCAAGCCAGTATCCTGCGTCCAATCAGCTTCAGCTGCTTCATCAATGCCCTTCTTTCCATCAAAAATCGAAAGTGGGGATGTTTGATGACTTTGAAGTCTATTCACAGCTCCTCAGAAAACTGAGTAACCTAGCCTGCATGAAGGAAGACGAGGGCAATACTCAGGCATAACTTGATAAGTAATAAATAACATAGTCACTACGAGCGGCCTGATGAAGGATTCTGACTCGAAATGGTGTCTGCTCATTTCGCTCCGTTTATGCTGCTTGATCAGATGAGCTCCTCCAGCATTTTGTGTGTATTACTCATGACAGAAGTGCCAGAGAATGAACTTGTCCAACAAGATAGAATTGAACCACCTGCCCTCAATATCGAATGACATTACAATCATCAAGACCCCTCTCATCAATGTCCTGTGGGTCAACATTGACCAAAAATTCAACGAGATCAGCTACGTAGACCCTGTTGCTGCGAGAGCTGCCGAGAGACTGGATACCTGACATCTTCACGTCACCTGACCTTTTCACCCTTTATGAAGGGCCCAGAGGTAAAGATTTTAGGATGAGAATTACAGCTTGTAGAGATTTCTGACCAAAGCTGTATCAATTCAACGATGACGTACAAAGCTCAGATAAAGGTGACACTGATTTAGTCTGGTACGAATAATAATTATGAAGAATTTGGGTTTGTGAGTTCTGCTGAAGATCTCAGTGCCTGCAACACTTCTGCTATTTTTAGAATTACTGTATGACCCCAAATCAAGCAATAATGGAACTGGATGTTTTAAGGGAGGGCAGCTTTGGAATGCAGAGGCTAAACTGAAGCTCTGACGGTCACTTGAGAAATGTTCCATCAGCTATGGATTAACTGATGTCTTCCTAGTGCAGCTTTGCCAGTGCCACCCAAGGTGGACAAAAAGCAGTTCCTTAGAGACAATCCAGAAAGGTTCAAAGGAAATAGCACAGTGACTGCAAAAGCAACAGCAAGAAAATGGAAGTGTCCAGTATTCACTCATTGCGTAAAAGCAGATGAGACAAATAGGGAGCCTGAGGAAGCAACTGAAGTGCAGATATTTGTGGCTGAGGTCATGGTACTCGGTAATATTTCAAATGCAAAGTTTAACTTTAACTACTGTAGTTACAGATGAGAGCTATCAGTCCCTGAGCTAAGTTTAATGTGGACAGCTCAATGACTGCAGGTGACTCACAGACTACATAATACAATGTATTCAAAATTGATATTGCAATAGGGTATAACTGCAGACAAGAACAATGAAGACCCATTCCTTCAATCTGACTTCTGCTGACTGAGACCCTGCACAAAGAAATTCCTCTCACTAAATTACCTAGTGGATAATGTGCATGTTCAATATCTGGCACTGATTATCACAGATTATTGCAGTTTAGTCTTCATACATGACAGCTGGCATGGAGAAGACCACAAACCAATGAATTATTCAACGGGAATTAATTATTCCAAAAACCATTTAAAGACTTCCATCAATCATTCATAGAGTATGATCTGCCAGAACTTTTCAATTAAATCTGCAAATATAAGATCCTGGGATATACTACAATGATTCCCAGATTTTTTTCCCCTTCTCTCAAATTTCTGCTGTTTGCTTTGGGACTAGACTTTGACTGCCAAGTGAGAAAATAGCTTAACAGATTCCAGCAGGAGTCAGGAAACCATCTACTGGCAGGAGGCTGGAGATCACGGCATGTTAAAGGAGGGGCAGAACCAGAGAGTAATTGTGCCACATTTTTAAGATATTTCCTCCCTCCCTTCTCTGATACCTGCCCAAAAGAAACACAATGGACAGACAGAGTGAGAGAATGGGGAGAGGCAGAAAGGAAGGGGTGGGGGGGGGGGAGATTTGAGTTTGATGTACATCCTTCTTCACGATTTTGTCTTTTTCAGGATGGTCACAGCTGGTGAGCAAATTGACTGGATGGGATAACTGAAAATGGAGAACAGGAATGCTGAAATTAAATCTGAATTGAAACTACACATAAAGATGAAAAAAAAGTGTTCTTTAATATAATTTCTACTTCGGAATATTCTAACTTACAGAGCAATTTAAAAAAAAACCCGGACTGTCGCGCAGGCGAACGCGAAAGTGGCAGAAGTGACTTGAAATTAAAGCGGATTTTAAGCGGCGATATGCATGCGCGAGAGGTGGACTCTTCCCACACCATCACCCCCACCCCCCCGGAAATCCTGGAAAAGGATTAAGGAAAGTGTAGAAAGGCGCCTAATGTGACAGCACAGAACGCCGGAGCCTAGGGTTATAACCTGCCTCTTGCCAGTTGGGAAGATTCAAAGGGGGGTGGAGTAGACAGAAATTTAAAGCAATGGGTTAATAAACAACTGACTTCCGTCATCTAGCTGTGATTTTTTTCTGTGTAGCTCCCTAACTGCAGGGAGAATCAGTCAAGAACAGTGACAGCCTCAGATCTTGCTCTCTCCACAACTTGAGGAAGAAAAGTTAACGAGAGTTGCAATTAGTTTTTTTTTAAACTCTGGGGGGAGGGACAAATTAGAATGGACTCGTTGATCCGATTCAGCCGAAGGTGAGGAGAGGGAAGGCGTTTGAAATAGCGAATCTGAAAACTGGATGAAGAGGAAGGCGCCGTACTGACATCGGCCGGTGTCAGATATGGGGACCGTCACCATCTCCAGCAGCTTAGGGGTCCTGCTGTACTGCTCGGTCCTCAGCTGTGTGTATGCTCTGGTAAGTGTGTTCCTTACAGCAAGAACATGTTTCTTTTAATAGCGTGGTACAGATCAATTCACTGATTTATGCCAGTCTGAAGATCCCATATTTCTTATATTAATTTCTACTGCTGAACTGATTAAGCCTCACTGTTCTATCACACAATCAGTTCTTATGAACGTGCACCTGGATCCAGGGAGGTCAGCACGTTACAGTTCTCATTTCCAAAATCACCACCTCTCTTATCCAAGTGAGATGATATGAGGGTGTAAAATAAGACAGAGCAAAAAACACTTTACTACCAGTATTTTATAGAAAAGACTCTGTTCATCTCTACGAGTGACGGTAGGGGATGCAGAATATGTTTTCTTGGTACGAGTAGAATGTTCTGCAAG
The DNA here is from genome assembly GCF_048418815.1 of Hemitrygon akajei. Lineage (NCBI taxonomy): Eukaryota > Metazoa > Chordata > Chondrichthyes > Myliobatiformes > Dasyatidae > Hemitrygon > Hemitrygon akajei. Next base: position 107,120,197 of record NC_133124.1, on the reverse strand, counting down.
ATCTAAGTTGGCTAGAAGGTCACAAATTTTAACCCTGATCTTGCTAAAGTATATTCAGTGAAATCTGCTGAAATCCAGTGCTAACTGTTTGCTATAATCATTTCTGTTGTGAGTGTGTGTGTGTGTGTGTGTGTGTTCAGATCACTCATTGGCCTCACTTGTCCATGTCACTGAGATTTCCTCTAACCTTATAAGTCTGAAATTTCCATTTCTGCCTTTTTTCAAAATTCACTTATATACCACTTATATACAGCTGTGGCCAAAGCACTGGAATTCTCTTCCTTAGCCATCTGGCTAATTAATTATTTGTCCTCTTTTACTTCACTTCACAAAATCTATTTCTTTAACCAGGGTTTTGATCATCTGTTCTTTTTTTTTGTGTGGCATGTGCCATCATGTTTTCCCAATGATGTTCCTGTAAAGCAGCTTTGTTTTAAAATGATAATATGAATTAAAATTAATACGTACTTGAGCATGGACCAGTGTGAGAGCTAATGCCATTGTTTGTGCCTCTGATTGTACATTAGAGTGCCCATGAGAACATGTGTGTGTGTGTGTATCCATGCATTTTCACAGATTTGATGCTAATTATCTGAAACTTGTCCTCTGTGGTTATGGACCTCAGTGGAAAATACTTCATATACTTTATTAAGGCTCCTAATATTGAATATAATAAATGTAATGGAATTACTCCATAAATATTAAGAATTCATCAAGTCATGCCAACCATGAAGAGTGTGAAAATTCTTACTTCAGCTAAGATAAATTCATTTACTTATTTTCTTTAAATTCATTTCAGTAATAATTGAAATGCAATGGCCACACAATGCTAGCAGCAGCTTGTCATTTTATTATTTACTAACTAATTTTTCCCTAGTTACTCAAATTTGCATTGACTGTGGATATTCTGATACCATTTTCCCTGCTCTCTTTCCCAGCTATCTCACCCTTGTATCTGTCCTTTGTGAGTACTGGAGAGTCAAATACAACTGCTAAGGTTGAATGTGAGATCTTTGCATCTCTGTCTCTCAGTAAAGGGAGGATGAACAAGCTTGTATGTATAGAAGCATATAGCACAGCGTCAGGGGAGCACAATGTACTCATGGCCAATGACATACTTTTGAAAGGTGTGCAGGTGAATCATGTAAAGCACCAGATAATCAGCTTTACGGGTCTTGGTTGAAGAATAAGTGTTGGGTAGGACACCCTCGCCCGTCTGTTTTTCTGCGGATGGTGCAATGGGATCTGTGAGGGTAAGTGGAGCAGTTGTCAAACCACATCTCCAATAGTGCTGCAATCTTTCATCAAAGCACTTGGATGTGGTGTGTGAACCCCACAACCTGTTGAATCAGAGATGAAAGTGGTATCAGTTGAACCACTGCTATCACAGAGTACACACGCTGTGAATAGCAGCCACGGGGTTAGAATGTCGGTACCATAAGAAAGTACACTGGATGTGCTTGATTAAAAAGTGACAAAAAATTAATCTGAGCTGTAGATAAATACAGGAAAGCTGCTTAGAAGTCCATGATGGTTTGCGAATCGGTGTGTTAAATATCAAGGCATGACAAGAAATTGTGTTGGGAATCTGACCACTTTACTAATTTTAAAAGAGGGAGAAAGTAAAATTTCATATCTTAAATGTAAGAAAAGGTTTCCATTAACAACTGGAAGACATGACAACAAATATCAAGAGAATAAAACAAGATAGAAGTTAGACTTGGGCTTCAATTCTACCTTAACCACTAACCTCACAAATGGAATTTGCTGCTTTGCTTTAAAATATCTTCAGCCCTTAACTCCGGTTTATGGCTGACCCTAAAGACCTTCAATACCATTTCTGCTTGAGTACGTGATGTAGGCTGGACCTTCAGAGCATTGTAGCTGCCAGTATAAAATGTAGAAACAGAAAATAATTTAATTCCATGACAAGATGTGCAAATTAATATCCATAAAATTGTAGAATTCATAATGTTAGTTTTGATTATAGAGTATTGTGTAGAATGTATAATAAAACATCAGTGTTAAACTGAATATATAGATTGGGCAATATCAGATTAGAGTAAAATGAGCAATACATTGCTGGAGAGTGTTGCAATTTAACGCCTTTCAGTTGAAAGAATATAAATTTAAGACATAAATATTGTTAAAATTTAAAAATTCAATGAAATTGGAGGTAAATTTGCTTGTAAAATACAGGGATGTGGAAGTTCAACTTTTTAAGCAATTAAAAAGATAAAAGATCTTTGTACACAAGTGATAATAAAACTTAATAAAAAGTTAATTTCTTCTCTTCCCTTAATTATGCATTCATGATGGAATGTAAATAAATGTATAAGAACCCAAATGGAAAACCATTGATAAGATGGCTTGTTTGCCTATTGTATTTGAAGGGTGCATAAAGTGGATATGCTAGCAGTAATTAGGAGGGTTTTGTTTGGACGTTCTCAAATTCAATTAATAATGAAGATTTTGTGAAGTTTTACAGAGAGCTGGAATCCTAAGATGGCAGATACTAAATGTAAGAAGAAATAATATTCAAGTCTGTGTGGATTTAAAAATATTGCATTGTATACAGAACTGGAAGTTCCCAATGAGAAGACAGGAATGAATAAGTTAAAGGGGCTCTGCACAATGGAATAGCTTTAAGGGGAATAGATAGCAACTGACCTAGACTGGAAGAATCAGGGAAGTGAAGAATGAGAAATTATGGAGTACATAGAACAGATACCACATTTGTTCTAATCTGTCATGGTAAAATTCTACTCAATTGGATTGTATGTCTGCTTTATTTAAAGTTTGAGTTATTCATGGTAATTGAATAAATTGATTTTTTTTCTCAATCAGTTTGCACTACAAATTATTTTAAAATTTTGCAATGTTCAAACGTAGAAAATTTGGAGTATTTTTATTGACAATTTAAATTTTACTATAGATTAGCACAAATGAAAAAGCTACTGAATTTATTCAGGATTATTTTCAGTGATAGTGTGTCCCAGAAATGAGAACAGGCTCAGGTATATTAAAAATATTATGAAATAATGAGTCAGATTTAACAGTCAAACAAATGAACATTTATAGAGTGACATTCCTGCCACTGAGTTCAATAGACATTTCAAAGAGAGAAACACAAAACTACTGCTAGGATTCTGGATTTAAGTAAAGCTGATTTCCATGCACTAAGGCAAAGAATGTCTGTGATAAGCAGGATATATATATATTAATGGGTAAAATGATGAAAAAAGTACTGGAAGATGTTCAAAAGGAGGGTTGTAATGTTAAAAAATAAGAATTCTAATTATGAAAGAAAATCTAATGGATGACCAAAGAGTAAAGAACCGTATAAAACCTGAAAGAAAGAGCATTCAAAATGTGAAAACCTAGCATATGTATAGATGGCTGGGAGAGATGTAATGGACAACAAATGTAGCCGAATAATTAGAGCTACAAATGGAGTGTAAAAAGAGAATCAGCACAAAACATTTGGAAGAAGAGTGGTGAGCAGCCTGAAAACTGATAATAATTATTTGCAACAGCATTTACCCTGAAGAAACTTTATTGAATCAGGGATGGGGTTAATTAAAATTAATGACATAAAATGATAGATAAGAAGACCGACAATCCCTCAGTAGAGATGGTTTCAGACCCAGTACTTTAATGCAAGAAGGTGAGAGATTGCAAATGCAACAATAATCTTCACATTTACTATTTTTGGATTGCAAAATTGCATGTTAGACTTTATTTTTTAAAGAAGGTGACAGAAGTAAATCTGAGAATTATCGACCAAAAATGGTTGTTGATATCTGAAATGAAATTTTAAAAAATGATGGAGATTCTCAGAAGGCTAGGCACCATCTGTGGAGGTGAGAAATGGAGTTAATATTTCAGATGTATAACATTTCATCAGAAATGGTGTCAGAACTTCAATTCTGGTGAAGGGGGATCAATGTATAATGTTAACTTCATTTTTTTCCACAGGTACTGCATGATCTGCTAGGTATTTCCAGCCTTTGCTGTTGTATTCAATGAAATTATGGATCAATTGTCCTAACATCTGCAATTAGGAAATTAAAGTCCGTAATTAGGAACAATAGCACTGAATGCTTTGAATAATTTCAATTTATTGGATTAGTCAGCCGAGATTTGTAAAGAGTCAAACCATCGACTCACCCCTGCCCATGATAAATTGGATTGCACTGTTTGTAATGTTGACAAAGGGATGGTCTATAGATTTTAGTTATAAGGAATTCCAAAAGACATCTGATGAAGCTACCTCCAAACGAAGGAGATACCGTACTTTCCAAAAGTGAAATATATGGAACTGAATCCAAATTTTTTACCTGATAGCAGATTTGGCTGAGAGGCAGGAGATCTAGTTGGGCTGATGAAAAGGCTCACTTTAGTAGATGTAACTAGTGTCAGCTTACAAGGAATCTTGTAGGTGTTGTAAATATTTAAAAATAATTTAAAAATGAAATGGAAAACTAAGCATCCAAGTTTGCCTGTGACATGCTGAATGTGGAATTCGAAGTGTGTATGTGGAAGAATTACGTTACAAATTAATATTAATAGATTAAATGAATTGATAGAAGTGTACATAAACTGATTTCACAGTAGGTTTATGTATGGTTCTCCATTTTAGTCTGTAGGGGATGGAAAATGTTGAAAAGTTAGAAGTAATGGCGGTTCTAAAAAGACAGCACATAAATCGGAGGTACAGAATACATTCAGAAAATAGTTTAAGAGGCTAATAGAATGCTGGCTTTTACACTAAACTAGAGTGTAAAGAAGTTAAGGAAAATAAAAAGAAATAGCAGAGGCTGTAAATCTCAAATGAAAACGGAAAATCTTGAAATCGTGCAGAAGGTCAGGCTATAAGTGTGGAAAGAGAAACAGATTTAATGTGGGAAGCTGAAGAGCCTTTGTCAGAATTCAGAAAGAGAAAGCAAGTTAGAGTTAAACTGTAGGGAAAATGTGGGAAGGATGGATAGAATAAAAGCGAATATCTGCCATGGGATGAGGCCAAAGTTTCCAAGGGAATAAGTTGTAAAGGTCATTTAGTCAATAGGCTAAAGGGGGCAGTTGTAAAAAGCAAAAAAAAAAAATCAAAAGTCATGAAAATAGGGTGGATAAAGAATGGGGTTACAATCAAAGGAACATAAAGATTGCAAAATGCAGAGCCATAGGATGTGCTCAGGCTGAGCAAAAATTATCAATAAGTAACGTAGTTGTAATCCACTTAGCGGCAGTAGTTCAATGCAATACATAATATAGAAAAAAAATGAATAAGTAAATCAATTACAGTGTGTGTATATATATATACAGAATAGAATTTGTAGAATTTGGTATTGAGTCTGAAAGGCTGCAATATGCCAAGATGGAAGATGAAGTACTGTTCCTCAAGTTTACATAACACCTTGTTGTAACAAGGTCACAGACAGAGAGGGCTGGATGGAAGTTGAGGCAGAATTAGCTAACAATAGGGAGCTCAGATTTGCCCAGACAGAATGAATTCAGGTGCTCCACAAAGCAGTCACCCACCAAAGAAGAGGCCACATTGTGAGCATTGAATGTGGTGCACTGGATTGTAAGAAATGCTTTGCTTGAGATGACTGAATCGTTGGGTGGGGCAAGGCAGAAATGAAAGGGCAAGTATTGCACTTTCTGTGGTTCCAAAGCAAGGAGTGGTTGATGTGAATGGATAGGCAAACCATGGAGATGGGAATAGAATGGCCAGTTTCAAATACAGGAGAGGGAAAGATGTTCGGTGCTGGGACCTTCTTGAAACTGGTTAAAAGTTGTGAAGGATGATCTGTTTAATTCCATAGTTTCTGGGGTTGAAGGTGAAAACCCTGTGAAAACTTTCCTTGCTCTATCCAGAAGGAGAACAGATGAGATCAGCAATACAAGAAGTAGATGAAATGTGGTCAGTGCACTCTGGTAGGTGGGAAGCCATATTTTAGAATGCAGAAAGGCAGCTCAGAGGCACTTATGTGGAAAATTTTAAGCAAAAACAACTGAGCTGGAGGAACTGAGAGAATGCGTGGAGTTGTTAAAAAGCAACCTGTGCATATCTGTGGGTTTATTATGAATATTTATCCCTAGCCTGATCTCTGAGATGGAGACAGAGAGAACTAGAAAAGGAAGGGAGATGTCTGAGATAGATCACACAAAAGGGAGGACAGGGTAGAAATTGGCTGTAAAAGGACGGATATTTTCAAGTTCTATTTCAGTGCTGGAAGCAGCCCCAGTACAGCTTAGGTTAGAAGAAGATTAGAAGAAGTCAGAGTAGAACTGAAACTGAGGCTGCTACATGTATCCCACAGAAAGACCAGGTATAACTAGGGCCCATACGAGTTCCCATATCTTTGATATGGAAAACAGGAATCGAGTTGAAGGAGAAGTTGCTCAATGTGTGAGAATAAGTTCAGCCAGGTGAATTAACGTGGCAATGAAGGGAATAATTCAACGAACAATCAGAGGGTTGTTAAGTCATTGTGGTGTGATACAGAGGGTTGGTGGGATTGTACATTCGTGATAAAGATGAGCACTTTGGGATCAGAGACTTGGAAACAGTCTAAGTGGCAGAGGGCATCGAAGGTGTCATAGATATAAGTGGAAAGGCGCTGGACCAAGAGAATAAAGGGGGAAGGAAGAAATAAGCTTGGTGTGACAAGAAGACTAGGTGAACAGTCCTGTTGGTATTTCTTGGGCAGGAGACAGATGAAGGCTATCTGGAGCTGAGAGAGTCCAGGGCTAGGGAGGGAAGCAGTCCTGAGGAAATGAAACATAGAAACATAGAAGCTGATGACTGGGAGATAACTGCCTGATGTTTGGTGATGGGAGGTGTATGCTTTGGAGAGAAGTATGAGGATATGTCTAAGAAATTAATGTTTGGTCTCTGTGAGATAGAATGAACCTAATCTTAAGACTGGGCACGTTATATATTTTCAGGCTCAATAATAAAATCTACAACATCAGGTAACTTGCTTTGCATAAACACAACAGATTCGGCAGATGCTGGAAATCCAAAGCAACATACACAATGCTGGAGGAACTTAGCTGGTCAGGCAGCATCTGTGGAAAGGAATAAACAGTCGATGTTTCGGACCAAGACCCTTCTTCAGGACTGGAAAGGATGGGGGAAGACACCAGGGTAAAAAGATGGGAGGGGTGGGGAATGAGTGTAGCTAGAAGGTTATAGGTGAAACCAGGTGGTTGGGAAAGGTAAAGGGCTGGAGTGGAAGGAATTTGACAGGAGAGGAGAGTGAACCACAGGAGAAAGGGAAAAAGGAGGAGCACCGGGGGAGGTGACAGCCATTGAAAAGAGATAGAGGCCAGAGTGGAGAATAGAAGAAGAGGGAAGGGGGAGGGAATTTTTTTAACTGGAAGGCGAAATCGATGTTCATTCCATCAGGTTGGAGGATACACAGATAGAATAGGAGGTAACTTGCTTTGTCTGTGCTGGACCTGGCCTTTTCAACATCTCTGATATTGGCTTGGTTTGTCCCTTCTCATTTATAGTGCCCAGCCTGCTAGATGTGTCCCACAAGCCTCCATTTCACAGCTTTTATCTTTCTATTAACTGTTTGCAATGTTACACCTTAACTACCTGATAATTTGCTTCCACATCCACCCTGGTTTAACTCTTGTCAGTGATTTTCCCATTGTTCTGCCCATCACTGTCCCATCTTAAAACTGACTTTTTTTTCTTCCCATTTCTGACAAAGGGTCTTTAACCCCAGTATTAACCCTGAAATTATTTCCAGACTTACCGCTGTTTGGTTTTTCTTATATACATAGAACTGTTATCAGACAGTTTTATAGCAATCAGTGAGTTGACTTTCCTAACAAAAGGAGCTTCATCGGGACCTGATGAAAGGTCTCAGAATGAAACAGCAAACATTTATGTCCTCCACAGACGCTGCCTGACCCGCTGAGTTCCTCCAGCATTTTATGTTGCTCAGTATTTCCAGCATCTGCAGAATCTTACTGCAGTTGTATAGGATCTTGAGTATTGTGTGCAGCTTCTGTCACTTTTCAGAGAGGATGTTCTTGCAGAGGAAAGAGCAGAACAAATGTTCACTCGACCAGTTACTGGGATGGCAGGACTGAAGAGAGTTTGGGATAATTAGGCTTATATTTACTAAGAAGTTTGATGGGGTGCTTCATTAAAACATAAAATCCTGATAGGACTGAATGGACTAGATTTTGAAAGATTTTAAAAGATTAGCTTTATCTGTCACTGGTGCATTGAAACGTATAGTGAAATACATTGTTTTGTGGCAGTTCCAGGGTGTGTTGGAGGTAGTCTGCAAGTTGCTGTGCTTCTGGTGCAAACATAGCAATGCCTCCAGCTTAGTCACTCTAACCCATATGTCTTTGGACTGTGAAAGGAAGAATATTCCTGAAAATCCAGAAGGATGAGCAACAACCTTAGGATATGGGGTAATTAATTTGGGAATGCCATCAGGAGAAATTTTTCAACCAAAGCCTGGCAACCTTATGGAATTCTCTACTGCAGAAGGCAGTTGAGGCAAAGTCGCTAAACATTTTTAAAAAGTTGGATGTCGTCCACCAACTAATCCTATCTCACCACTCCTCTTCCCCTCTCCATGCTGGCCATCTCGCTTCTCCACTCTCAATCCTTTGTAATTTATTTTTTAATTGAAGTTCATCATCAAACAAACATTTCCATAAGATGTATTTCAGACATTGTACATATATATCATATAATCATATATATCACAAATCTCCACAAAGTATTTATCTGAGGTACACACTTATAGAAAAGAGTGGAAAGAAAAAACAAGCAAAAAGAAAGAACTATGTACAAGTAGGGAGTGATTTTTTTTACAGCATATTCGTTGATTTGTGAGAATAAAATCAGGCCTATGAGGCATTATGTAGTTAAACCATTTTTCCCAGTATGAATCAAATTGTTCCAGCTTATGATTAACAGATGCTGTTATCTTCTCCATTTTGTAAATGTCCATTGTAATTTCCATCCATGCATTTAAAGTTGGGCTCTCCTGTGATAACCATTTCCTAGTAAGAGCCTTTTTCCACTCTCAATCCTGATGCAGGGCTTCCTTCTGAAATGCCAACAGTTCCTTTCCTCTCACAGATACTGTTCAATTCACTTAGTTCCTCCAGCAAATTGCATCTGCAGTCTTCTGTAACTTTCTAGATACAGTTTAGTTCTAATGGTTAAAGAAATCAAGGAACAGAATATTGAATTTGGATGATCAGACTATGATCCTGTTGATAGATCTACTCCTAATCCCATCTTCTGTGCTTTGTATTATGGTATCGCTGTGACTTCCCTTGAGTTCAATTTCATTAGATGGTGAAACAGAGCCATGTGGTGCAGTGAAATCTGTGCTGAGTGAGCTAACCTCAGTTGTATCCATGGGAAAAAAGGTATACGTGGCCTCGGTTCACCTGCTGCTGCTTATTGCTGATCAGTGACCAATGTTCCCGTCCATATCGTCACAACTGCTGTGAAGAACTCTGGCAATGACACTCAAATTCGCAGAATAGGTCAAAGGCACTCACTGTCTAGATCTTTGACTGGGACTTCAGAGAGCTGGTGGAACCATCGGAAATAAAGAGTGGTCAAGTGAGATAACATGGAGAATGGTGACATTTATAAATGATGAAAGTTTGCAAGTTCCTTGGAGGACACTCTGAACATAAGACTGCTCTTTCAGCAGTCAGGATACACTGAGGGATCTATGGGAATGGACCCTCAGGCAGAGACAGCACTTTAGTATGGGTGAATATCGAAGTTTGATGAGAAAAATGTGAAACAAATTGGCAATGACTGACAGAGAAATGAAAAGAATTTGCAATATGTTTAAATGCCATTGCAGTTGAATGGCGATAACTGTGGTGTTTCAGCTGTTTTGGTTCCTGGTTCAGATTTTCCTTGCCTGCTTGACTACTCAGAAAGGCAGACCATAGTAATTTCTTGTTGATTCAATTCTGCTATATTTTTAGAGCTGGGTGATGGTCGTCTTTTCAATCCTAGTACCGTGGGCTGCTCATTCTGTAGTTCCAGATGCTGCTGTGGAATTTGCCTGCTTTTAATTCTCCACTGACAGTTCGTTGGGGGCACGCGGTTACTTAATCTTATGGGAAGCTCACTCCAAAGTCGTCTCTGCTCTGTGAGTGCAATGTAGAGAGCTCAGCAGCAAATATGAACACTCATCGTATTTTCACCAGCCAGGTGGTCCTCTTACATTGCTGGTCATCGATGCAATGTCCGCCTCTCCTTTTCTCTATAATTAGTGAATGTAGTTTCAACTGAACAAGTACTAAGCTCCACCCATTTCTCCCTAAACCATACTTCCCCCACTACAGACCTCCCTTACCATGTATTTCTTTGAGAAAGATTTTTGTCACCTGTCCTTTTAATTTCATCCTTGGCTCAGCCTTAACTATTGTCTACTGATGTTGCTCTGAAGAGTTCCACGTTTTTTTTACTATGGTAAAATTGATGTACTCTATGCAGTCACTGGCCACTTTATTAGGTACAATAGCGGAACCCAGTGTGGTCTTCTGTTACTATATGCCGACCGTGTCAAGGTTCAACATGTTGTGCTTTAAAGGCTGATTTATACTTGTGCGTACAGGCTATGGCGCAGCCTACGCCATGGCCCTGATTTTCACTTCTGCGTCGCTCTACGCCGTAGCGAGCATGCGTTGGTGTGCGCCAAAACGCTGGTTGGTGGTGGGGTTTCTATGCCACTGTGTTGAGTTTCTTCGTGAGAGATGTGGACGAGAAAATGCATTTCAAACATTTTCGCACGTCGGCAGGTAGATTTGACAATTCGATTCATCTATTTTGCATTGGTGTACAGACATGGCGGAGAAGAAGCAACCGGAAATGCGATGCTACCAAGTGGACCAGTCACAGTTGTTGTGGTCTGCGTCGCAGCGATGCTTGAGTTACTCTTTTGGGGAGGTGCATGTCACCCTGCGGTGTAGGGTATGGTGTAGGTATGGTGCAGGGTACACAGTACCTACGGCGTAGATGTGATGCACAAGTATAAATCAGCCTTAAGAGATGTTCTTCTGGACGTCACTGTTGTAACATGCTTGAACCAGTCTGGCCATTATCCTCTGACCTCTCTTGTTAACAAGGTGTTTGACCCACAGAAATGCCACTCACTTGTTTTCTGATGTTCCACCATTCTCTGTAAACTCTAAAGAATATTGTGCATGAAAATCCCAGGAGATCAACAGTTTCTGAGATACCTAAATCACCCTATCTGGCATCATTCCATGGTTAAAGTCGCTTAGATCACATTTTTCTGATTTGGTCTGCACAACGGAACCTCTTGACCATGCCTGCATGCTTTTTATGCATTGAGTTGCTGGCACATGATTGCTAATTAGATATTTGCAATAATGAGCAAGTGTACAGGTGTGCTTAATAAAGTAGCTACGGAGTGTAAGTTAAAGGTTGTTTCTGCATGAGTAAGTTCCATTTGAAACGAGAAAATCTGCAGATGCTGGAATTCCAAGCAACACACTCACAATGCTGGAGGAACTCAGCAGACCAGGCAGCATCTTTGGAAAAAAGCACAGTTGGCGTTTTGGGCCAGAAGCTTCCATTTGAAGCTTTGGTTATGATCAGTATTCATAGAAAGATAAGATTAAAAGTGGGGATACTATTAAAATATTTTGAATGAACAATATATCTATACAAATCAAATGAATGTTGATAAATAGTAGATTAATAGTCCTTGATTAATTTTATAAAGAGAATACAACCAAATTGATACAGAACTGAATTGCTGGTATTACCTTGACTTTTGATCATACTGAAGCTTCATGTTAGTAACTAATTTGAGGTTTCGAGAAACAGGAGGCCATTCAAGGTCAGTAAAAACTGTGGGTGAGGGTGTGGGCAGGGGGAACTATAAATGGGGGAACAAATGGAATGACCAAATGTGGGTGGAATTTTGAATTCTAATTCTGCTCTTGGCTTATTATGGCTCACTGAGCAGTAAATAAATTTGTAATGCTTGAATTCCAATCATAGCTGATAGCAATAACATACTGATTATCCAGAGTTATGGATGTAACACAATATTTGACAAAATTAGCTATAATCTACTAATGAGATTCATCTAGAAATTATATTCAGAATGTCCAACTACTGTGCAGTGTATGAGACAATAGAATTTTTAACCCTCTCCTTGGACTGATTTGGATTCATATTCTATGAGATGGGGAATTTTAGTTACAGATAATTCTATGCTTGTGCTCCATACAGACTCTAACACTCTTGAAAAATGATTGAAAAGACTTGGGACTTGGTCTATTTTCCAAACTGAATTCAGTAAAAAAAAATTGTTAAACCACTCTCTGGGCTTGGATTCAAACTTCCATGCGAGTTTCCATAAATATTATAGCACAGGTGGGATCTTTCAGCTGTAAATCCATTCCTCCCAAGCCATTAATAGTCCTCCATTTTAAATATTTATACTGCTCCTTTAATTTCATATTCTGGTTCATGCCTCAATAGCTAATGATGATGAAGCATTTCATGGTACAATACTCCTGTCCACAAACCATTCTTCTCCCTCGCTCAAGTCATGGTTACCAATGTGAAGGTAAAGTTCAACTGGCCAGAAGTGAAGGAGAGTTGTATGTCAAACAGGTTTAAAAAAAAGCAAGGCTTTTGTCACCGAGATTTTTGAGAATCAACAATGTAGAACAGATGGGAATAGACATGATGGGGGAATGGGTAAATATTGGTGTCTACTTCGCAGCATTTTGATACATCAAGGAAAGTGGAGGATGGAAGAAGAGATGCTGTGCTGGAGAACACTAGAAATGTTGTCTTTAGATTAAAGAACTTCCAAGTGCTCCCTTTGATAAAATTCAATTTCTCTGATGTTCTATAGATGCAAAGGTTGCATTTTACCTCATTTCGCAGTCCCTGCCCCGTCAGTTCCTCCAGCTCCAGTCTATTATCACTCTCTCTGTCTACCCAAGCCCATTGTCTCCAGTTCTCACAAGAGGTTCTGTAATGCTAGAAATCCAGAGTTTATTTCTCTCCATAGGTGCTGCCTGAGCTGCTAAGTTCCTCCGGCATTTTGTGAGTGTCTCCAGTTCTCAATCACCTACTTTTCCATTGTTGAATTCCAAGCATTTGCCTTGCATTCCTGATCCTCCTCTTCCTACTCATTCTATGCCTCTCCATCCTCTGTCTTGACTCATCCTATTCGTCCAGCATTGTAAATGCCAATCACCTGTAAATGGAGTGGCTGGAGTGTTGCCGTGGGAGATTGCGCAGAGCCAGTTACTTCCCTAGAGAGGCAGACACTGGTGCAACGAAGATAGTGCAAATGGCCGTGGTAATATATCCCTCTTCAATAGTGGACACTTGCAAGGAACTCTATAGAGGAGAGCTGAGGCGGAGCGTATTTTTTTGCAAAGGAGGCAAGAGGCTGAAGAAAGATTGTCAACAGTCAGACAGGGAAGATGAAAGAGAAACCTTACAAGGCCAGTATAAAGGGTAAAGGAATGATCAAAAAGTGGGACTGGAAGTTTGATATTGCAGGGATAAGATAGATTTATGAATAAAAGTGACATTTTATATATAATACATCATGGGATAAAGAGCTAGTCCTGATTAGGGGAGGGGCCAATAGGCCAGTTGTTCCTCAAGTGGGTACAGTAAGTCCCTTGTGTGTATCTGCTACACTTGCTCTGTGGGCTCTGTTTACCAGTGGCTGTAATAGAAATATTTGCAGAGACTAAGTTGTACTTCTTGGACAACTCCCAAGAAGTATTTCTGCACTGTGAAAAATTACCTGTGTGAAACCATGAGGCCTCTAATGGCAAACTATCTATTATTCTGTGGTCAATGTGAATGATGTGTTTTTTCATGTTGCGTTAGGTAGGTTCGTGGAAGCATTAGTGCTAGTTTTAAAGTGACCTTTCCTCCAGCAGTAAATGAAGTAATGGGTTGATTGCCTATCCCACACCTGCTTTTACTCACTGTTAATTTACGTAGCAAAGATTAGAATTACATCCGCAGTCTAATTGGGGTTTCAGCTAATTTGTAGACAAAATGTGCAATCTTTCACAGATCGGAACCCCCATTAGTGTACTTTGCAATACTTATTGATGTGTAGGCACTGTAGTCATGTAGGGACCATAACAGCTATTTTTTACACAGTAAGCCCCCACCAATAATGCTGTGGTAAATGTCCAGTTAATCTGTTAAAATGGCTTACCGATAGAAAACTGACTTTAAGATAAAACATTAGACCAAGGCCCCATTTTCTTTCCAAAAGAATGAGGAAGGTCCTATATAATTATTTAAGTGTTCCCTTTGCATCCTGGATAACCCTCATTTCTCAGCTACATCAGATTACCTATGTGATGATTGTGAGGTATAGGTAGATGTCACTATGTTGCCAATTGAAAGTGATCATGTGTTTAAAAAGGGGAAAACATGTATTTGAGTGCCTGTGTGTTTGTGTAAATGAACACTAGTGAAGGTGCAAGTCTGGACAAAATAGAGTTTGACAATTCTGCCTCTTCTGCTGAATTTCCTGACACTCAACAATCTGGTCAGTTTATGAAGGCTGGTCACGTGAGTGAGAGGCTAAAGGTGCGCAGAACTGCAAAGTGGAAAGGATCAGTATTACTGATCTAAAGAAGGTGGGGGGCAGTTTACGAGACAACTGGTGAACTTGGTGAATGGAAGTATTTTCAAAGTCAGATTAAAACATTATTGGAGGTAAAAAATCCCTCAGTTCTTCAGAATGTTTATGTAATAGTCACATTACAGTATCAGTAATTAACAGAACTAGAGTTACATTATGGTTTTAACAAAAGTCCGAAAATAGAATGCTGATTTTCTCAGGATGTGACTTTAAGGCTGTTGTGGATTACTGCAAAAACCCAACTGGCTGAAGCTTCCATCCTAATCCAGCCTGTTCTGCTGAGGGTGTTTCCTCAAATTCTGAAGGGCCTAGAAACTCCTGAGAACAACTCCAGTGAATAACATCACTGGGCAGTTGAAAATTGATTTAAACTGGAGTAGAACAATTCTCTGCACATATTTTGGTATTATGGGCAAATTTAACACTTGATATTGTGGCAGAATTTCTATTTTCTGTTGTATCTTTTGTCTAGTGTTAAAAGTAAATTCTCCAAATTCTCCAAGAATAGCATTAGCAGCAATACAGCATACAACATTCAACCGGAGTGAGATTTTCAACCTCTCTGATCTGAGGCAGCTACTTTCATATACTTTTTTTCCCTTGAGGTAATGCTGTTTTAAGAACCAACACTTTTATTGCCTTCAGTGTCGGTGACCTCTGGTGGACTTGAAACAACTTTGTGCTTTTCTGGTTGTTTTCAGCTTTATAATCTCAGTACCACTCGAGGCGGCTGCTGCTGCTGCTGGTATCTGCCACATCTCAGCTTCTCCTCATTAGGGAGCTACTCAAGCTCCTTACTGTAGGAGGAAGGTCATGAGTAATTGTGTGTTTTGTGGGATTTCCACGTTGCCTATACATGCCCCTTAGTCATCCAAGAAGCACCTGGCAGTCACCCCAGCACAGAGAACATGCCATTTATTGGTGCTGTTCCTCTTTAGCCAGCCCAAGTTCCTTCTCCCAGGAACAATCTCCCGGTGCCTTCTTTTTTTCCAGCTTCTCGTTGTTCAGAAGCTTACTTCTCAGTGGCTGGAAGAGTGTTGCTTGCATTGTGTGTGTTCTTCTAAAAGTGTCTTATGGAGGTCACTTGAGCAATGCTGAATGCCGGCTGCTGTGGGAGCCTGTACCAAATCACTAGAGGATGCCACACAGTCAACACAACAACTCTATTTGTGCAAAAGCATATTGCTGGTCTTGGTTTCTATGTATGAGGGTTATGCACAACATTGTTTGAATGCCATAAATAGGTAGTAAAGCAAGTTCTAGCTCATCACACTAGATACACCACACCATTGCTTTCACTGGCATTTGTGGCGGGAGTGGTTCTGTTTCAGTGCTTATAGATCATGATACAGTATGTGGCTTTGCTCTTCTAAATTCTGAACAAGACAAGAGATTGGAGTTACGTTTTCTGGTTTCATCTTATAACTATCAGCTGTGCGTATGCACACACACGTAAATTTAATGGCCACTGTTTGTAGGTATACCTCTACACTTGCTTGTTAATGCAAATACCTAATCAGCAGCAACTCAATGCATAAAAGCATGCAAACATGGTCAAGAGGTTCAGTTGCTGTTCAGACCAGGCATTAGAATAGGGAAGAAATGTGATCTGATGACTGTGGAATGATTGTTGGTGCCGGGGTTTGAATATCGCAGAAACTGCGGATCTCCTGGGATTTTCACACACAGTTGTCTCTAGAGTTTTCAGCAAATGGTTCAAAAAAAACAAAAAGCAGGCAATGAGTTGCATTTCTGTGGGTGCAAATGCCTTGTTAATGAGAATGGCCTGACTGGTTCAAGCTGACAGGAAGGTGACAGTAACTCGAATAAACACATATTACAACAGTGGTGAGCAGAAGAGCAATTCTGAAATCATGACAACTTGAACCTTGAAGTGGATGAGCTTCAGCAGCAGGAGAGTGGCCACGATTATTAGGCACAGGAGGTATAGGGCCCAGATTTAATGGGAATATAGAACTCTGCAAGAGTTTTACGCACATGTATATAGCCAGACATTTGCACAGTACTGTATATTATGTCTTCCCAGTTACCAAGTAACACTAAATACTTCTGAGCTAATACAAAGCTAACTTCTCTTATTTCTGTTTCCCAACCAGCTTCCTATTTTAACTAATGTACAATACTGTGCAAAAGTCTTGTGCACCCTATCTATAGACACATTCCAAAGATTTTTGCACAGTACTGTATTTTGGCAGTACCCTCTGTATTGGCTGATGTTTCCTGCCATTATTGCCGCTACTTAGCGATTTCCACGTGAACGTAGAAGTTCTGAAGATGTGATAATTTTATCTAATGCATTCTGACACATAGAAACATAGAAAACCTACAGCAGATTACAGGCCCATTGGCCCACAATATTGTGCCGACCATATAACCTGCTCTAGAAGCTGCCTAGAATTTCCCTACCACATAGCCCTCTATTTTTCTAAGTTCCATGTACCTAATTGAGAGTCTCTTAAAAGACCCTATCGTATCCGCTTCCAGCACTGTTGCCAGCAGCCCATTCCACACACTCACCACTCTCTGCATAAAAAAACTTACCGCTGACGTCCCCTTTGTACCTGCTTCCAAGCACCTTAAAACTGTGCCCCTCGTGTTAGTCATTTCAGCCCTGGGAAAAAGCCTTTGGCTACCCACACAATCAATGCCTCTCATCATCTTATACACCTCTATCAGGTCACCTCTCATCCTCCGTTACTCCAAGGAGAAAAGGCCAAGTTCACTCAACCTATTCTCATAAGGCATGCTCCCCAATCCAGGCAACACCCTTATAAATCTCCTCTGCACTCACTCACTCTGCATCCATATCCTTCCTGTAATGAGGTGACCAGAACTGAACACAGTACTCCAAGCGGCTCTTGAAATCAATCCCACGGTTGATGAAAGTCAACACACCATACGCCTTCTTAACAACATTGTCCACCTGCGCAGCAGCTTTGAGTGTCCTATGGACATTGGCCCCAAGATCTCACTGATCCTCCACTCTGCCAAGAGTCTTACCATTAATTTTATATTCTGTCTTCAAATTTGACCTACCAAAATGAACCACTTTATACTTATCTGGGTTGAACTCCATCTGCCACATCTCAGCCCAGTTCCGCATCTTATTGATGTCCCGCTTTAACCTCTGACAACCCTCCAGACAACCCACAATACCCACAACTTTGTATCATTGGCAAACTTACTAATACACCCTTCTACTTCCTTATCCAGATCATTTATAAAACTCACAAAGAGGAGGGATACGGGAACAGATCCCTGCGGAACACACTGGTCATCGTCCTCCATGCAGAATACAAACTATCCACAACCACTCTTTGCCTTCTGTAGTTAGGTCAATTCTGGATCCACAAAGCAAGATCTCCTTGGATCTCATGCCTCGTTACTTTCTGAATGAGCCTTGCATGGGAAACCTTATCAAATGCCTTACAGAAATCCATACACACTACGCTCACTGCTCTACCTTCATCAATGTGTTTTGTTACATCTTCAAAGAAATCAATCAGGTTCGTAAGGCATGACCTACCCTTGACAAAGTCTTGTTGACTATCCCTGATCAGATTATGTCTCTAAATGCTCGTAAATCCTGACTTTCAGGATCTTCTCCAACAACTTCCCACCACTGAAGTAAGACTGACTGGTCTATAATTTTCTGGGTTATCTCTATTCCCTTTCTTGAACAAGGGAATAATGTTTGCAACTGTCCAATCCTCTGGTACTTCTCTCGTCTCTATTGATGATGTAAAGATCATTGCCAGAAGCTCAGCAATCTCCTCTCTCGCTTCTCACAGTAGGCTGGGCTATAGCTCTATATTTCTTAATGTTTATACACTTAAGCATTTTAGTCCACTTTATTTCAACCCCACAATTGCCTAGCTCCTTTTCACTGGTGAATACTGAAGCAAAGTATTCATTAATTACCTCCACTACCTCCTCTAGCACCACCCACATGTTTCTACTCTCACTCCTAATTGGTCCTATTCTCACACGTCTCATCAGTTTACTCTTCACATACTTGTAGAATGCCTTGGGGTTTTCCTTAATCCTGCTTGCCGAGGCCTTCTCATGCCCTGTCTAGCTCTCCTAATTTCATTCTTCAGTTCCTTCCCGGCAACCTTGTAATTTTCTAGAGCTCTAAGAATACCTAGTTTCCTGAACCCTTTCGTAAACTTTTCTTTTCTTCTTAACCAGATTTTCTACATCCTTTGTACACCATGGCTCTTTTTACCCTATAATCCTCTCCCTGCCTCAAAGGAACATACCCATGCAGAATTTCCTTGAGAACACCTGCTCCCAATTTATGTTCCTGCCTAATAGCATCATATTTCCCTCACCCCAATTAAATGTTTTCCTAAATGTTTTGCTGCTATCCCTCTCCAGTGCTAAGGTAAAGGAGATAGAGTTGTGATCACTACCTTCAAAATGCTCTCCCATCAAGAGATCTGACACCTGACCAGGTTGATTTCCCAATACCAGTTCAAGTACAGTCTCTCCTCTAGTTGGCTTATCTAGATGTCAGTCAATATTAGGAAAGATAAAATCAACCATCACAGTAACCCTATTATTATTGCACTGATCCAGAATTTGCCTCTCTATCTGCTCCTTGATGTCTCTATTGGGTGGTCTATAAAAAAACACCCAGTAGAGCTATTTTTCCCCCTTCCTGTTTTTGACTTCCACCCATGGAGACTCCATAGACAATCCCTCCAAGATTTCCTTCCCTCCCTGTCCTTTTTGAAACATCTAAAGCTCGGCACACTCAGCAACCATTCCTTCCCCTGAGTCATCCGAGTTTCTGAAATGGCCACAACATCATAGCTCCATGTATTGATCCACGCTCTAAATTCATCTGCCTTGCTCATGAATTGAATTGAATTGAGTTTATTACTTGCATCCTTCACATACATGAGGAGTAAAAATCTTTATGTCTCCATCTAAATGTGCAATGTGCAATTTATAGTAATTTATAATAAATAGTATGTACAACAGGACAGTCAATGTAACATAGAAATACAATTGTATCAGCATGAATTAAGCAGTCTGATGGCCTGGTGGAAGAAGCTGTCCAGGCTTTTATGCTGTGGTACCGTTTCCTGGATGATAGCAGCTGCAACAGTTTGTGGTTGGGGTGACTCGGGTCCCCAGTGATCCTTCTGGCCCTTTTTACACACCTGTCTTTGTAAATGTCCTGAATAGTGGGAAGTTCACATCTATAGATGCACCGGGCTGTCTGCACCACTCTCTGCAGAGTCCTGCGATTAAGGGGGGTACAGTTCCCATACCAGGCAGTGATGCAGCCAGTTAGGATGCTCTCAATTGTGCCCCTGTAGAAAGTTCTTAGGATTTGACAGCCGATACAAAACTTTTTCAATCGTCTGAGGTGAAAGAGGCGTTCTTCTGTCTTTTTCACCACACAGCCGGTAGGTGCAGACCATGTGAGATCTTCGGTGATGTGTATGCTGAGGAACATAAAGCTGTTTACCCTCTCAACCCCAGATCCATTGATGTCAATAGGGATTAACCTGTCTCCATTCCTTCTGTAGTCCACCACCAGCTCCTTTGTGTTTGTGACATTGAGGGAGAGGTTTTTTTCTTGACACCACTGTGTCAGGGTGATGACTTCTTCTCTGTAGGCTACCTCGTTATTACTTGAGGTTAGGGTAATCAGTGTAGTATCGTCAGCAAATTTAATTAGAAGATTGGAGCTGTGGGTGGCAACACAGTCATGGAGATACAGAGAGTAAAGGAGGGGCTTGGGACACACTCTTACCACCTACCGGTGATCTGATAGAAAGTCCAGGATGCAGCTACACCTTGCATTAAAATAGACACATCTGAAACCGTCTGGCTGAGTGCTTCTTTGCTCTGTCCCCTGCTTATCCTTCCTCATAAACTCTCTACAAGCTGTCACTACTTGTGTGCCAACTGCCCCATCCTCTGCCTCTTCCCTTTGGTTCCCAACCCCTGCAGATCTAGTTTAAACCCTTCCCATTAGCATTAGCAAAGGTTGGCAAATTCTGGTGATCCCACACCGAAACTGGAGCGTTCTCTGTGAGATTAGATACTAAAGGCATGGCTTCTCCATGGATTTCACTGGACAGGAATGGTTGCAAAGTTTCATAATACATGCAAGTTAGTTTAGGATTTTTCAGTTTATTTAAACATTTTACATGTTTTAGCTTTATTTACTTCTTATAAAATGATTTTTTATTAGCTTGAATAGTGTATCTAGATTTAAATGTTGAAGGTTGTGTCCAGAAGACCCTATTATTTCGTTGGGTTGTCCAGTGATGGATACAGCCACTAAGATCCTGCTCAGATAATCATCTGAGGAAAATGGAATGATTTGTTGATGGACCTCAGTAAACACAAGCAGCTTGTCCCTAAGGTTGTCAACATTGTATTGCAACAACAAAGGACAGTTGTGGATGGCACTGTTGGTGATCTTTGTTGCCTCAGCAAATCCTCTTGTATAGCAGAAGCACCCAAGTGCAGCCAAGATTAAATTTAGCTTTTGCTGTTGTAACCATTGATTTCCTTTGAAATTATGTTGAGTAAGGGATAAAGGAGAATGAAAGCATAATGTGGGATCTTACTGGTAACCCACTCTGAAAGCTGATTATTTTTGAAAACAGTGATGTTTTGAATGTGCATTCAGAAGTAATTCGAAAAAATTCTGAGAAAGAATACATAAAAGCCAAGTGTATTTTCTCTAAACTCTAGTTGATCATCTAGATTGCTCAATGGGCAACTATTTTGCTCTCTTGTGTGAGGAAGCTGGACATGGTTCCTCCTTCAATAATCAAGGCCCTTCTGCAGCACCAAAGGATTCCTCATGTCCATTTAAACGAGCCTTCCTGCAATAAGAACAAACACTGAGACCGAGGCTGTGGCGGTGATGTTAAATCAAAGGCTCTTGTAGCCATTTGTGCTCTTTATAACAACACTTTAAATTGCAGTAAATGCCAGCTTGTGGCCACCAGAATAGGAACCAAATCGGGTTTATTATCAATGACACATATCATGAAATTTGTTTTGTGACAGCAGTATAATGCAAGACATAAAAATATCACTATAAGTTACAATAAAAAATAGACAGATAGTGAGGTAGTGTTCATGAGTTGATGGATTGTTCAGAAATTTGACAGCAGAGGGGAAGAAGCTCTTGTGTATGGGTCTTTAGGCTGCTGCACCTCATTCTTGATGGTGGTAATGAGAAGAGGGAAGGTCCTTGATGGTAAAGGTTTCTTAATGATGGATCTTGAAGATGTCTTGATGGCGGGGAGGCTTATGTCCTGATGGATCTGGCTGAGTCTACCACCCTCTGCAGTCTCTTTTCATCTTATGCATTGGCACCTCCATACCAGACAGTGATGCAACCAGTTCATCTGCAGTCCATTTTTTAGAAATTTGCAAGTGTCTTTTGTGACATACCAAAACTCCTCAGATTCCTGTTGAAGCAGAGCCACAGGGATATCTTCTTTGTGGTTGCATCAATATTTTGGGTCCAGGAAAGATCCTCTGAGATATTGACACACAGGAACTTGAAGCTGCTCACCCCTTCCACAGCTGACTCTTTGATAAGGACTGGTGTGTGTTCTTCTGCCTTCTCCTTCTGTGCCAATGTTGCACCTGAAAGATTTCTGTTTTAGTGACAGCCTGATAGGATGTTAGTCATAGGCTTTTCACTCAGACTCTGAGGATTGCACAGGGCCTGACATAGTCACTGGTCCATGTGTTCCTGGTCTTGATCCATGGGTCTCTCTGGTCCTTGGTGAAAGGGTTAATACAGATGAAGCCTTTTTAAAAAGTGTTAAAGAGGATGTTGAAAGCAAGATTCTATTTTTTTCTTAATAGCTTGCAGCTGTGACTGGTCAATAACTTTTTAATTTGATTTTCTTGGACAATCCTCGTGATTGGTAATCCTAGTGAATCTGACACCAGTTTTCTCTAAGTTTAGAATCAGTGGTATTTAACCCTTAACTTTGTGACTTCTTTTGGTATTTCCCTGTAAACATCCAGCATGCAATAAAATTTTGCCGGAGCCTTCAAACAGCCCCTATATTTATTTAAACTCCTGCTCTGGCTCACACCCTTTTTCAGTCAATTGATGAAGAAGCTGAGTCTGGCACTCAACCAGACTCTACTAAGTATATACATTGTAGTGCATAACACAGCTAATATTGAGCAATCTGATTCTGTGCATTCATTCTATATGCTCATTGGAAAATGGGACGCTATAAATTGTCTTTAAGTCTTTCCAATGAAAATTTCACCCAATTACTGTAGGTGTGTTGCTTTACTAATCCCTGTGCAAAGGGCAAGTGATATTCAGTGTGCACTGGTGTTTTACTTCATTGCTTTGTTTTAAATCTCATTTTTCACATGCTGCAAAAATTTCTAAGTGATGTTCCTGTAAATTGACAGCATTCATCTAGTCGTCACAATTCTTACCTGGCTCAATATCCCAAGTTCAAGATCCATTCTGATGAGCTGTGGACATCATCCGTGCTAAGGCAGTGCTGCACTATCAGTGTGCCTTTGGAATGTGGCATTACATTTTCTGCTGACTGAAACAAACAGAAAAGGCTCACTATTTGTAGAAGAACAGAGGAATTCCCCGTATCCAGGCCAAAATTTAGCCCTCAACCAAAAATACCTCTACAGAGTATTTGGCTACTTATCTCATGGCTGTGTTCACAACCACATTATGAAATGCACCCAAAGAAATGGAAAAATACATGGAGGCCGTCACATGCAATGAAAGGGTTTCATTTTGAATTTATTTAAATCTTACATCCATCTCATAACGTGAGGGAGTAAGAATCTTTGCGTTATGACTCCGTCGCAATGTACAGACATGTGAATTTAAAAGTCTAATGGCTTGTAGAAGGAAGCTGTCCTGTAGCCTGTTGGTCCTGACTTTAATGCTGTGGTACCATTTGCCAGACGGAAGCAGCTGAAACAGTTTATGGTTGGGGTGACTGGTGTCCCTGATGATCTCCCAGGCCTTCCTTCTGCACCTGCTGCTCTAAAGGTCCTCAGTGGAGGGAAGTTCACATTCACAAAAGTGCTGGGCTGTCTGTACCACTCTCCGCAGTGCCCAGCGATCAAGGTTGGTGCAGTTCCAATACCAGGTGGTGATACAGCCAGTCAGTATTCTCTTAATGAATTGAATTGACGTTATTACTTACATCCTTCATATACATGAGGAGTAAAAATCTTTACGTCTCCATCTAAATGTGCAATGTGCAATTTATAATAAATAGTATGTACAACAGGACAGTCAATATAACATAGAAATACAATTGTATCAGCATGAATTAGTCATGCCCCTGTAGAAGGTCCTGAAGATTCAGGGGCCCATGTTGAACTTCTCAGTCACCTGAGATGGAAGAGACTCTGTTGTGCTTTTTTTTTGCCACACAGCCGGTGTGTACAGTCCAGGTGAGATCTTTGGTGATGTGTATACCAAGGAACTTGAAACTGCTCACCATCTCAACTGCAGACACACTGATGATGATTGGAGCGAGCCTGTCTCGGTTCCTCCTGTAATCCATGATCAGCTCTTTTGTTGTTTTGGACATTGAGGGAGATGTTGTTATCCTGACATCGCTGTGACATCAAGCTCTCCTCTCTAGGCTGTCTCATCACTGCCAGAAATGAGGCTGATCAAAGTCATGTCATTTTGTCTGCAAATTCAAAGAATAAGACCGATTGTATATTTTCCTGTTTCTGTGGTAAGTATACTTCTATAAAAGATCATTAATTAGTTTAGAAATTTGTGATTGCCTTGTAAAGATAAGTAAACATCTTTCTTTTGATATGCTTCATTATTGCTCATATTTTAGCATAAAAAATGTGGCCTCACTCTAATTGATTAATTTCTTTGGTTGGATGAAGGTACTGTCCCTGGTGTTCCTGTATAAACCAAAAATTCCAAAGATCATTTAATGGGAAGTGTGAGCCTAACTCTCAGTGCTACATCTGGTCTCAATGCCTCTTGGTTAATGGGAAGAAAAGAAAAAACTCTCGATTATCCTCCTTTCTGTGAGTTTGGAAAAGCTGTAAGGTTTTCCATCAGATGGGCAGAATGGTGGAAGAACTTGCTTGCTACTCTTAACCATTTTTCCTTTCATTGATTTCAGTTGATCTGGGAGCACTATTTTATCTCCTGTTTATTGGCTTTTAACTTCCAACTAGCATCTGTGGCACAATGTTTATTTTGCCAGCTGTGGTAAACTATGTATACCTGTCTGGACACGCCCTTCTGCTGACTGCACCTGTGGCTCCTCCCATAGACCCCTGTATAAAGGCGATTGGAGGCACTGCTCCTCCCTCAGTCTCCAAGATGTCGTGCTCCCTATTTGCTGCTAATAAAAGCCTATAGTTCACCTTCCGTCTCCGAGAGTTATTGATGGTGCATCACCAGCACTGGCTATGTGCTCCAGACTTTCTCGTGTAAATGATTCAAGGTGTTATGTGGTCATGAGTGAGTGATGTGGGACAAGTAGAAAACATTATTTAGTTGCTAATGTAGGTTTTTGTTTATTCAAATAATATAAAACAACTAAAAATGGCCATCTTCTGTTTCACAGTTTGCATCTACGCTGACTTCCACTCCACTCCCCATCAAAGTTATTACTACCCCCCTCATACACCCCCCCAATACCAACCTGACTAATTCTTCCTCGTATTAAGATGATGAGTAAGAACAGGAATCACACTAACTGCTTCTGCAGTCCGTGGTTAAACAGTGAATGACACTGATGTGAGGTCCTCAGGGTATGGCAACTGCCTGGAACAGAATGTTAACTGGGTGTTACATCTAGAGGAGGAAAGGGAGAAGGGAGGAGAGTTAAACATTAACTGTTGGTTAATTCCATGTGTAAGTAATTGGATGTAAATGAATATCATGTGAAGGAGTAGAAGTAACAGAGTCTTGGTGAGTTTAAACAAGCATTTGGCTTCAGAGAAAAAACAGTAATTAAAAAAAACTTTGATCGAGGTAGATAATGCAGTAAGTATAATTATTTAAGGTCATTTATTTATCTTTTAATTTGTTTATTTTAATACATGCAGCGTAGCAGGGACCTCACTCCATATTAACCTGTGTCATATGGGAACTCCAGGATCTTTTCCATGTCCTGGACAAGCACAGATGTACATCAGCTGGAGGTGCTTGAGCCCTGGGCTTTGGGCCTTGAGGATAGACTGTTCTCACAGATACTTGCACGCAGGTGAAGAGAAGAAATGGTGACATCCACACTCAAAACATAAGAGCAGACAAGTAGTTTAGGAGACTCCCATGGACTTACTTGCTCAGTCGCATTCTGATAATACTGTTGAGAAAGAGGTTTCCACTGGGAAGTGTAGCTAAGACTGTAGGCATTTGCTGTGACTTAACTATACAGTGGGGTGTAGTACGAAGGTGGGGGTGGGGAGGGGAGACGATGGAGGAGTAGAGTACAGCAGAAGGAGAAAGGTCAAATAGTTATAGGGGATATTGTGGTTATCCAAACGGAGAGAAGTTTCTTTACACTTGCAAGGCAGCAGGACGGCATGTTTCCTCCTTAGTGCCGGGGTCGAGGATATCAGTAAGTGGTTATTCTGGGAGAGGTCGGTGCAGAGCTAGAAACTGTAGTTGATATGGGTGCCGACTGAAAACAGAAGAAAGTCTTGCAGGCAGATACGAATAGAAAATGTGTGAAGAAGCACAGTGACACTATGGTTCCGTGAGCCTGAGTTCAGTAATGATGTTCAGGGCTGCCTGGGGTTTGCTCATTACCTCAGGTGCTCTATATTGCAGAAACCTGCTGTTTGCTAGGTTATTGCCTGTTGTAAATTACCCCCATTGCAGGTGGCTGATAGGAGAGTCGGGAGAATAATATGCCATGTATCATTGAGTATAAGAATGGGATAGAAAAGATGCATGTAGGTCTGAGGAGATGGTGCAGTGAGGTTAGGTTTCAGATTCATAGGTACTGGGATTAGATCAGATTAAAAAGGTACCTGTACAGGTCAGAACTGGGGTTAATATCTTTGCAGGTTGGTTTTCTGGTTATGTTAGTAAGGATTTAGTTTGTCATAGAAAGCAGAGTAAGGCTTCGGAAGGGTGAAGAGCAGTTCTGAAATTGGAAGGCAACAAAAAAGTGGGAGAATTTGGAATACCAGGGACATAAAGCTGGGAAAACCGACCAACAGCATGCGCACTTGTGCGTCATGGTTCAGACTTGTATGTAGAGGCTGATTGGATGCAAGGTGAGAACCAGGGGAACTCTGTTTTTGCTCTCTTCGGGAGAGGGAGTGACAGCAGAGGTGCAGGAAATAGATGAGGTTATGAAGGGGAAGCTGCAGTTCAGAAAGAAGGGTGACATTTTGGGGACAGTTTCATCAATGGAGCAAATACCACAAAAATGGGAGATCTAGGAGAATGGAATGGGATCCTTACAGCCAGTAGATTGGGAGGAAATATAGTCAAGATCACTGTAGGATTCTGTAGGCTTATTGTGGATGTTGGTGGCTTGCCCAACTCCTCCGATTGTGCCATTCCATTCCACAGATCATCTTTTGCAGTTTCTATCCAAATCTTTTTTATTATTATTATATCCAAAATAACAAGAGTACATCAAAGTAGGGAACACTTACAATGTCTCAAAGGAAAAAGAACAATGTTTGAAAGATTGAAAATAAGAACCCATTAGGTGTTCAACCCCGGAGCCATGTGTCATACAAAAAGCCTCTAAAGATAAACATCAAATTGCCATCTTTCGCAGTTTCTTTCAGCTCCATAAACTCGAGAGATTCTGCAGATGCTGGAAATTCAGAGCAAAACACACAAAATGCTTGTGCATCTCAACAGGTTAAGAGGTGATCTGCCCGACCTGCTGAGTTCCTCCAGTATTTTGTGTGCCTTCCTCCGTCTTTGACAAGATTCCATCACTGGGCACAAATTCCCCTCCTACCTCCTTTCAGAATTTTGACCATCTGTTCTCTTTGCCACTCCCTGATCCACTTGTCTGCCCCCACCAATTTCTTCCCATCTTGAATCACTTCCTTCTGCAACCACAGGAGATGTCGTATCTGTCCTTTCACTTTACCCCATCCAGAGACTCAATCAGACTTTCCATGCAGAGATGCGAATCACTTGCACTTATAATCTTTTATCTTTTCTTCTTCCTGTTTGGTGTGCTGTATCTGGAGTTTGCAATGTCGTCTCCTTTACTTTGCTGAAACCGAAATGAGGTTGTGTGATTGCTTGGCCGAGCACAAGTGTTCAGTCTGTGGGGCTGACACTGAGCGTCCTGTTGCTTGCTCTTTAATCCTCCATCCCACTGCCATTCTGACATTTCTGTCCTGCATTGTTGCATTAAGGCTCATCATGAGCTGAAGAACTTAAGAACTTTTTAAAAGCTATTATTAATGCTTTTTGAGATAGTGATTTAGATGCATATCATATTTTTTACTGAGTTAAGTATTGTATGTAATTAGTTTTGTTACAACAAGTGTATGGGACATTGGAAAAAAAAGTTGAATTTCCCCATGGGGATGAATAAAGTATCTATCTATCTATCTATCTATCCGGACACACTGTAGACCTTTGGAACAAATATCAAATTCTCCAACTTTAGTTAATTTCCCTTCTCTCTCTGTATCAGAATTGCTCATTTCTGCTGCATGTCGCCTGACAGTGTTAGCTCAGCTGTTTTTCTAGATTATTGCAGCCTGACCTGCTGAGCATGTCCCACAGCCCTGCTATTAGCAACACATCACAATTTTCTCCTATTTTATCACACTCAAACTGCCTCCATTAACCACTTTGACAGGAGAACTCTCCACAAGGCAATCCAGACCTCATCTTTTCGCAGATACTCCTTTCGTCCTATTCACTCTAGCTGCCACCATTATTGTAATTTACCGTAGATTCCGGATTATAAGCCGCTACTTTTTTCCCACATTTTGAACAGCTTTGAACTCTGCGGCCTATAATCCAGAGCGGCTAATACATGGTTTTTTTTCATGCCGCCTCGTAAACATTTTGCCTCGTAACAGTAGACCAATAAAATTGATGAGTAGTTCACAGAGGTCCAATGAAATTGTACGATAAATCAAGCGCACTTTCACAATTAAATTATTGTAAATCAGTCATTTGTACTCACCCTCATCAACATGGAAAATACTCGAAGAAAAGCAAGACCCGAGCGCGTCAGACCCGATTAGACCCGATCGCATTGCGCAAGCGCGTCAGACCCGATCGCAATGCGCAAGCGCGTCAGACCCGATTAGACCCGATCGCATTGCGCAAGCGCGTCAGACCCGATTAGACCCGATCACAATGCGCAAGCGCGTCAGACCCGATTAGACCCGATCGCATTGCGCAAGCGCGTCAGACCCGATTAGACCCGAGCGAAAACGCTGCTTTTAAGTTAAAGTCGATCAATAACTTTTCCTGGTAGGCTGCAGTATATATATTTTTACCAGTCGCTAGGAGATATTGGAATGTTGTTTGTGCTGTTCAGTAAAAAAGTATATGCAACGTAATTTGTGTTACCGATACGTATGTATATTTAAAAGTAGCGGTGCGGCCTAAAATCCGGTGCGGCCTTTACAATTAAAAAATTGATTTTATTTCTAAAATTAGAGCCTGCGGCTTTTAATCAGGTGCGCTCTGTAGTCCGGAATCTACGGTAAATCTACCTTTTTTATTTTCTCTTTTTCACTGTTCTAATGAAAGACCTTGCTCTGAAACTTTACCTCTGTTTCACGTGCTCAGGCACTGCCAGGTCTGCATGTGGTTAGAGCATTTCTGATTTTATGAGCTGAGATACAATCAATACAAAGATATAGTATGCACTAAGTGCCTTATTTGCATTCAGAAGTATACGGCAAGCCCCGTCTGAGATTGCAATTCTGCATTTAGTTTTAAGCAAAGACGTCTGGCAGCAATGTGAGCAATAAGCAATAAGTGCAGCAATGTGAGAGCATGTTGATCCACATGAAAGTAATGAGGCATGGGATCCAAGGAGACCTTGCTTTGTGGATCCAGAATTGGCTTGACCACAGAAGGCAAAGGGTGGTTGAGAGTGTTTCGTATTCCGCATGGAGGACGATGACCAGTGACGTTCCGCCGGGATCTGTTCTGGGACCCCTCCTCTTTGTGGTTTTTTTTAAATGACCTGGATGAGGAAGTGGAAGGGTGTGTTAGTAAGTTTGCTGATGATCTAAAACTTGTGGGTGTTGTGTATAGTCTGGAGGGTTGTCAGAGGTTACAGCAGGACGTCAATAGGATGCAGAACTGGGCTGAGAAGTGGCAGATGGAGTTCAACCCAGATAAGTGTAAAGTGGTTCATTTCAACAGGTGAAATTTAAAGACAGAATATAATATTAATGGTAAGACTGATGGCAGAGTGGAGGATCAGCGAGATCTTGGGGCCCGTGTTCATAGGACATCCAAAGCTGCTGCACAGGGGGACGATGTTGTTAAGAAGGTGTATGGTGTGTGGGCATTCATCAATCATGGGATTAAGTTTAAGAGCTGTGAGGTAATGTTACAGCTATATAAGACCTTAGTTGGACACCACTTAGAGTACTGTGTTCAGTTCTGGTCTCCTCATTACAGGAAGGATGTGGATGCTATAGAAAGCATGTTGATTTGTCATGGACATGATTGAATAAGAGCTGGCATAGTAATGAGGAAGGATAAAGATAAAATAGAACATAGTGAACATTTGGAGTAAGGATGATTTTACAATATTGAAAAGAGAGTTACCAAAAACAGACTGGAACTAGTTACTGAAAGTCTCAGTGTCAGAAGGATGGAAGGTTCTCATCTGCAACAACAAGAAAAGGACTGAGAAACCAGATTCTAAACTGGTGGGGTGAGAACCACTGCTTCAAGAAGTTCTGGTTAAACCTGTTCCCACCACAATAAAAGGTAGGACTATAAATATGGAGCCTCCTGGATCCATCAGGGTAAGATTTTTTAATGAAGGGGAATTATGTCAGATACCAAGAACTTAATACTGCTGAAAACTTTAAAGATTTGAGAGAATCTAGGAATGAATTCAAATAGACATTTGGAAAGCAGAACAGGAACACTGGAAGGTAGAATCAAAGCCCGAGGATGTTTTATAATGAGCATGAGGATACTAAGGAAAGAGTTGTGCTTGTTAGGGACTGATAAGATAACTTTTGTGTGCCAGCGGAGAATTCTGAATGTTTGCCTTGGTAAAAAAGGGGCGAATATTGATGTTGTATTGTCAGAGGTATTGAACATAATAAACCATAAGTCAGAGGGTATTAACAGATTGAGATGCAGTGGATTCCGGTTAATTGGGCCATTGGTTAATCAGGACAGCTGCTTATTTGGGACAAATCTTAAAGAATAAAAACTAATTGAGAAAATAATCGGGATTCTCTCCTTTTATTTGAGACATGATGCTGCTTAAATGGAACAGGAGTCTGTTGCCTGAACAATTTCTAACCAGAGTCAGTAGCATGCACTTTTGTGGCCGCTAGACACTACATTGTGCTTAGAGCAAACAGTTTTTAAATAGTGTTAGATGTGTGTGTGTTGTGTCAAAAGGCAGTGATTCTTGTCACTGATAGTTGGTGAGAAATATGCAGAAAGACAATTTGTTGTTTTACTCAGAGATTTCAAGCATCCCAGTTTCACTCTGCCTCCTGCAGCTGCCTATCACCTCTCTCATGATTCTGCCTTCTTCTACTACACATAGTGCTTTCCCCCTTACATTCCTTCTTCACCTTTCCTGCCTATCCCCTCCCTGCTTCCCCTCCCCCACCCCTTGATCTTTCCTCTGATTGGTTTTTCACCTGGCACCTTCCACCCTCCCCCCACCTTCTTTATAGGGCCCCTGCCCCCTCCCTCTTCAGTCCTGACGAAGGGTCTCGGCCTGAAATGTTGACTGTTTCCACGGATGCTTCCTGACCTGCTGAGTTCCTCCAGTGTGTTGTACGTGTTGATTTGACCACAGCATCTGCAGTGTACTTTGTATTCAGACTTGGAGATACCTGCTGAAAATTAAATTATCAACAGGGTAGGAACTACGAAGAATTTGAAGGTATTGGCAATTGTCTTGAATGTTATAATGAAAATGAAGGATTTTGGAGGATGCGATCATCGAAGGGATTGTATGGAGACACTCCAGTATCTGCACTAAGTGTCTGTTCATTCATAGTCAATCAAAAGAACACGGCAGCGTACACTGGATGAATTCCCCCATCAATAACTATTAGGAACTAACGTGTAGTTTTATAGTATTGTAGTAGTATCGGTAGTATTCTAATTTGTTCTGTATATCTTTTAGAAACATAATTTGTTACACAGTTAAATGGTAGCTTACTCTTTTTATACATTTTTAACTATTTTCATGCAACTTTGGCTAATTGGGCCAAAATGTACTGGTCTCAATGTGTCCTAATTAACTGGAATTCACTGTATTTGAATGTGAATACAGTCGGCTCTCCTTATCCGCGAATCACGAAAACCCGGAAGTGCTCTTCCAGCACTTGTTGTTCGAGCATGTACAGACTTTTTTTCTTGTCATTATTCCCTAAACAATGCAGTGTAACAATTATTTTACATAGCATTTACATTGTATTAGGTATTATAAGTAATCTAGAGATGATTTAAAGTATACGGGAGGATGTGCATGGGTTATTGTGGATTGGGATAAAAAAAATCGGAAGTTCTCTTACTAAGTAAGTCAGAACAGGTACATCCGGTATTATTTAGCATCAGTTAGTCAAACGTTTGTCTTAGTATATAGTATATATTTTACCTTTCTATGGATATAAAACATTTAAGAACGTATGTTTCAGCGCCGGGCTCGGGAAGTTCCGAGTTCGATCCAGTGACAGACCACCCCCGAGCGCGCTCTCCACCTTGCCAGGTTGATGTGGAGGATCAAAAACCCAAAACCCCAAAACCCAATAATTAAACCACTGTGTTGCTTAGTAATAATTGTAGCTTTCATCGGGGCAGAGCCTTTCTCACTTTATCCTTTAAAATTGTTCCGATTGTTAATCGACGTAGCCTAACGCTTCTCCAATGACCGATGGCGTTCCACCTCTTTCTGATTGCTTTATTATTTCCACTTCATTTTCAATCGTGATTGTGTTTATTTTCGTGAACAGAAACACTGTGGATTCAGACCTCTGCCACTGGGTCCTAATGTCCACCACAATCCTAATGTCCACCACACTGATACAG
Organism: Hemitrygon akajei; assembly: GCF_048418815.1. Lineage (NCBI taxonomy): Eukaryota > Metazoa > Chordata > Chondrichthyes > Myliobatiformes > Dasyatidae > Hemitrygon > Hemitrygon akajei. The sequence goes on along the minus strand of NC_133124.1, from coordinate 107,087,251 downwards.
GCTAAATAAGGTTGGGGTTCCACAGGGTCCTAAGGTCAACTTGAGCATCCATGAATTTTGGTATCCATGAGAGGTCCCGGAACCAATCCCTCGCGGATAAGGAGGGCTGACTGTACTGTATTGCAAGTAGTTAAAGTAAGTTCGTGACGCTTTGACCTCACAGTATTCAGTACTCTCTGGCTGTGGGATTGGAACATTGCCCGTGTTGTACCATTGTTCAAAGGAGGGAATAATATAACAGATTCATCATTTTAACCTTTTCAGTGGGATGATTACTGGTAACAGTTCTTAAGATTAGTAAAAAAACTTCCTGTAGAAAAGTACAGATTAATCAATGATAGTCAATGAGCTTTTGAACAGTTCAATTTTTGAAGCAGTAACAGAGTTAATGAGGGCAATGTATGTGGTGCGGCTTACTTTGACAAGGCTGGCTGGTCAACATTCAAAGTATGTTTATTATCAAAGTATGTATACCATATGCGACCTTGAGATTCACCTCTTTATAGGCAGTCACAAAACCAAGAAAGACAACAGAACCCATTAAATAAAAGACCATCAGACACCCTGTGTGAGAGGAGGAAAAACAATCGTGCATGCAATAAAAGTAAGCAAGTAGCATTCGGAACTGAAGTTCACAGCCACAAAGCCAGTTGTCACTGCAGACGATCCACAAGCCTGTTAGTTGCAGGCCACATCCTTAGTTTAACGCAGAAACAAGAGTACCTTGCAGAACAGTGAGCTGAATATTGGCCCGTCCCTCACCTTCAGCCCCGACACCCTGAACTTTGCAATCTGGCCCTGGCCAGCAAACTATGGGTTGTTCCTCACTGTTAGAGCCCAGGCTCCATTGCATCAACTCTGCCTTGCCTCGCCTCAGCTCTGTCACATCGAACAGCCTCCAGGTCCGCTCTAACAACAGCCAAACATTGGCTCGTTACCCACTCTGGGGCCTGGGCCCCACTGCTTCGATTTGGCCCATACTCACCACACTGCAACTGTCCTGCATCTTTGAGATTCCAGTTCGCACTGTAAAAATACCATGCCGTTCAGAAGCTCGACTCTGAAAGGGAAGTTACAGGCTGTTGATTGCAGTGATTGTATCTGAGAAAAAGTTTAATTAATACCGTAGTTTATAGTTTTGTCCGCTGTGCTTCACTGTGCCATCTTAAACTAGAAAAAGTAAAGGTGAGTGGAATCGAAATAGACTGGCAAATTGGATCCAAAATCAGCTCAATGGCAGAAAGTAGAGGTTACATTTGACAGTATTTTTGTGACTGGATGACTGATGCCCATGGATTTTGTAGTATATATTAATGATTTAGACTTAAATGTAGTGTGCAAGATAAAGAAGTTTGCGGGTGGTACAAACATTTACTGTGGTTGACAAAGAAGCAGAAGGCATTTGAGTTTAGGAACATAGATGATTTGATGAATTAGTGTGAATAGAACAGTGCAGAGCAGGTACTGCAGATGCCTCACATCTTCAGTGATCCAGGTTCAATACCGACCTCTGAAATGGTGTGCATGCAGTTTGCACATTCTCTCTGAAACTGTGTGGGATTTCCCACAAATATTCTTCACATTGGTTTCTTCCCACATACCAAAGACACATTGCTTAGCAGGTTAACTGCCTACTGTAAATTGCCCCCAGTGTACTGTAGGTGGTTTAAGATAGGGGTGTTAATGGGTATGTGAGAAAGAATGGGTTTGGTGAGGTTGCTCTAAGAGCCAGAGAAGAATTAATGAGTCGAGTGGCTCCTTATTAAAAATATGAATGCGCCCTATCCTCGTTATATGTATCTTCAGACTATGCGGATTCACAGTTATGCGAGGAGCCTATTTCTACCAACGTCTCCTTTTATGCGTCCAAACTCACAGTTATGCGACGAGCACTGCTTTCCCACCAATACAACGCACATGCGCGCGCCTCACAATCCCATTCCCGCCAGTCTCGCATTGTTTTTGGCAAGGTGTGGATGTGTGATCTTGTGCTCCTAAACTTTTGAGTTTTATCACTTTTGAGTGATTTTGTGCTTGAAATATTTAACTATGCCTCCTAAACGTCCGATGTCAATTCCTGGGCCATCGGCCAAGTGGCAGAGGACTGCTTAAACGCTTGAAAAAAAGTTGGAAATTATAAACAGGGCGGTGTTAGGTAAAGGTAACACAGCTCTGGGACGCTACTGCTGGGAACAGAAACTTGCCTTTAAAGTTCTTTTGCTTGACAAGGCACTAGCCCATCCTAAACATTTGGACAGCATTCATCTTAACATAACAGTGCGTTTCCTGCTACCTAACACAACTTCGCTGATTCAACTACTCGACCAAGGTGTGATCCACATTTAAGGCAATTTTTTTATGGTGAACTATCTCTCAGATGCTGCAAGCAACAGACGATTTTGAAAATCCCGGGAGGTTACCAACGGTGAGGGAAGGGTGGAAGTTGGAACACTTGGCATAAATGACGATGGACATGGACCCAAGTTTAGAACGGAGTCAGCATTTCAGTCGTTCCCTGTCGTCAACACTTCTTTCCTACAAGCAAATTTATGCTGAAAAACAAAATGGTGCCAAGAAAACCACCCTCACCACTTCCTTCAAACCAGTGTCATCTCCTGCTTCCGGCAGTTCTGAGAGTGCTGTGAGTCTTCCTTCACCCCTTGCTGTGCTTGATCCTGACGACCCACAACCATCCACCTTATCCATGTAAAGCTGCCCAACACCACAACCACCACTCATCTCCCGGAGCGAACACACCTGCCACTGTTAGTGAGTACTGTACACCCTAGTACGTTAACTTTCTATGATTTATTACGTTGAATATTACCTTAAATTAATTAAATATAATACGAATGTTGCCTTTTGGGTCTGCTTTTGTGTCGTATTGGTATGAAAATGTAAATAAATTACAGATAAAACATATTTAGGACGTCCTCTGGAACGCATACCTATTTTCTCCATTTAAATAATTATTCACATTACGCGTTTTCATACTACGCGTCGACTGCGAGGAACATCTCCCCTGCATATAACGAGGACAGGGTGTACAGTAATTTGGCCAAAATAGTTGAGAAATGAATTTGATCAGAAAATTGTGAGGAAATGGATTTGGTGAGGCGCATGAAAGCAAAGGAATAAATGGATTCCTGCTAATTGGACCATCAGTTAATTGGGTCAGCCACTTATTTGGGGAATCTCAAAAAGAACAAAAACAAATCGAGAAAATAGCCAGAGTCTCCTTTGTTTACTTGGGATACTCTGCCACTTAACTGGAATAGGGGATGTTGCCGAGCGATTTCTCACTGGCGTCAGTCGCGTGCACCTGCGTGGCCATTAGACACAACATCATGCTTGGAACGAACAGTTTTTAAATTGCATCACTTGCAATTAATGTGCATGAGGCAGGGATTTTTGTGACTGATACCTATTGCAGTTGGCAAGAAATAAGTGATAAGAAAATTCAGAACTGTTTTGCTCACAGTAGTTTCAAGCAAAGTTTAAAGTTTAAAGTTCAAAGTAAATTTATTATCAAAGTACATGTATGTTACAATATATAACTCTGCAATTCATTTTCTGTGAGCATTCACAGTAAATCAAGAAACATGATAGAATCAATTTAAAAGAAAAACAACAATACAGACAATCAATGGGCAAAATACAACAAACTGTGCAAATACAAAAAAAAAGTAATAATAATAATAATTAAATAAGCAATAAATATTGAGAGCATGAGATGAAGAGTCTTTCAAAATGAGTTCATAGGTTGTGGGAAGAGTCAGTGACGAGGTGAGTGAAGTTTAGTGAAGTTATCCCCTCTGATTCAAGGGCCTGGTGGTTGAGGGGTAATAGCTGTTCCTGAATTTGGTGGAAGCTCCTATGCTATCTTCCTGATGACAGCAGCAAGAAGAGAGCATGATCTGGATGGTGGGGGTCCTTGATGAAGGATGCTGCTGCCCTGCGACAGCACTCTATGTAGATGTGGTCAGTGTTGTGGAGGGCTTTACCCATGACAGATTGGCTTTTTCCATTCAAGGGCTTTGGTGTTTCCATACCAGGCTGTGATGCAACCAGTCAATATAGTGTCCACTGCACATCTATAGAAAAGTTGTGGAAGTTTTGGATGATAAGTCAAATCTTCGCAAACTTCTTAGATAGTAGAGACCCTGTTGTGCTTTCTTTGTAATGGCACTTGTTTATTGGACCCAGGACAGACAGACAGAAATGATAACTGAGGAATTTAAAGTTGCTGACTCTCTTCACCTCTAATCCCTGAATGAAGACTGGCTCATGGACTTCTGGTTTCCTCTTCCTGAAGTTTATAATCAAGTCCTTGATCTTGCTGACATTGAATGAGAGGATGTTATTGTGGAATCAGTCAGCCCGATTTTCAATCTCCCTCCAATAAGCTGATTTGGCCAACGACAGTGGTATTGTCAGCAACTTAAATGTGGCATTGGAGCAGTGCTTAGCCTCACAGTCATAAGTGTAAAGCCAGTAGAGCAGGAGGCTAATCACACAGCTTTGTGGTGCCCCTGTTTTGATGGAGATTGTGGAGGAGATGTTGCCAATACGAGCTGACTGCCGTCTGCAAATGAGGAAACTGAGAATTCAGTTGCACAAGGAGGTATTGAGGCCAAGATCTTGAAGCTTCATTATTAGTTTTGAAGGGTGATAGTATTGAATGCCGAGCTGTAGTCAATGATATGTATCCTGATATATGCATCTTCATTGACCGGACGTCTCAGGACTGGGTGAGAGTAATGAAATGGCATCTGCTGTTGACCTGTTGTGATGGTACGTGAATTGGAGTGGATCCAAGTCACTTCACAGGCAGGGGTTGATATGTTTCATCAACAACCTCTCAAAGCAGTTCATTACTATGGATGTAAGTGTTTCTGGATGATAGTTACTGAGGCAACTTACCACGTTTCAAGCATTGTAATGATCACATTATCAAACTCGAAGTATTCAGTCTTGGAGATGACAGAAAGGGCAAGGAGTGAAAATGAAAAGATTTTACTGCTTCACAAAGTTAGGAATTATGAAGAATTTGAAGGCATCAATAATCATCTTGAATGTTACAATTAAAATGAAGATTTGGAGGATGTGATTGTTGAAAACATCGTATGAAGGCAGTCCATTATCTGCAGTAGGTGACTGCACTGATCTTCTCATTTACATCAATCAAATGAACACAGCAGTGTACACTGGATAAATTCCTCTGTCAATAACAATTAGAAACTAGTACACAGTTTTATAGTATTTGTAGCGTTCTAAAACATTCTGTATTTCATCTAAATACATAATTTGTTACTCAGTTCAATAGCGGTTTGTCTTTTTTAAACATTTAGCAATTTCCATGTAACTTTGACTAACTGGAGCAGCCACTTAATTGAGCCAAAATGTACTTGTCCCGATGTGTCCCAATTAACTGGAATCCAATGAATATGAAAATAAAGGAAGATGATGAGAAGTGTGGAGAAAAGTGTGTACACAGGTAGATAGCCTGGAAAAGATGTATGGCATGCCTTCCTTTATTACTTAAAGTATGGAACACAAGAAGAGAGAGATATAGAACACATGCTAGGCCACAATTTGAGTATTATGTCCAGTTCTAGGCCCATATCGTGCTGAAGAAGGAGTAGAGGAGATTCAGGAGAATATCACCAAGAATGCAAAATGAGTAAGTTTAGATAGTGTAGGCTTTTATTTTGGACTGAAGATGGCTGAAGTGAGATTTAGCTGTGCTATATTGAATTATGAGGGACTTGGGAAGGGTAACTATGAAATAGATATTTTCTGCAATAGATGTTCAAAAGCTAGGCACTGAAAAAATTAAAATAATTAATGGAAGGATCAGTGGAGAAATCAGAAATAAATTACACCCAAAAGATGATACATATTTGGAACTCACTAGGTGAGGAGGTAGTGGAGGAAGAAGAAACCATCAATGAATCAGGAATCTGTCTGGATATATATTTTAAATCCCTTACTTTAAAGCCATGGTGTTAGAAGGTGAACTTTGGTGTTGGCTTTTCTTAAATGTTATGGGTACAGTAGGCTGAATAGCTTTCTTTTGTGCTGTAAATAATTCTAACATGAGGCACCTGATTTACACATACATCAATATTCAAGTAATAAAATTAGCATAATTGCATGTATGTGTGTGAGCATGATCATTTTCATAATCGCAATAGTTATGCTGAAGTTATTTGGTGATCAGAATTATATGGGCAAGTGCATGCCTTATGAGATTTAGGTATATATACTATATACACACACAGAAAATTTGATTGACAAGCTAAGAGCAAATACGTGTGGTGATTGGCAGAATTATGTAGGTTGATAAATGTCTTCGTAAGTGTAATTATCTCTATTAATGTAATTGTCTTGCATCCGCAAAGGAAACAGCATTATGAAGGACCCCATGCACCCCTCATAGAATCTCTTTTCCCTCCTGCCATCTGGGAAAAGGCTCCGAAGCATTCGGGCTCTCACGACCAGACTATGTAACAGTTTCTTCCCCCAAGCTATCAGACTCCTCAATACCCGAAGCCTGGACTGACACCTTGCCCTACTGTCCTGTTTATTATTTATTGTAATGCCTGCACTGTTTTTGTGCACTTTATGCAGTCCAGTGTAGGTCTGTAGTCTAGTGTAGCTTTCTTTGTGTTGTTTTTTTTTTACGTAGTTCAGTCTAGTTTTTGTACTGTGTCATGTAACACCATGGTCCTGAAAAATGTTGTCTCATTTTCACTATTTACTGTACCAGCAGTTGTGGTCGAAATGACAATAAAAGTGACTTGACTTGACTTGACTCTAGATCTACGTAAGCATGTAAGTATGTCTTTTGTAAGATATTTGGCTGTTTCTTATGCTCTACTGTTCATATTACAACATTATTATTTTATGTACCTCATTTATGTCTTCCTCTTGTCCACAACTCAGTGTAAAACGCTGAAGTAGATTCAATAATGGACCAGTGAAGAACGGATTTGATCAGTGTGACCTATTAAAGTCAGTGTTATAAAATTATAATCATTTACGGGTGTGGACATTGTTGGCAATGCAAGCATTTGATGTCCACCTCTAACTGCTCTTGCCTTGAGGACTTGGTTAAGTGTCAACCACATTGTTGGATATGGAGATACATACAGCCCAGACAAGATAAGGATGCAGATTTCCTTTCCTGAAGGACATTAGTGAACCAATTGTTTTTTATGACAATCCCTAAAATTTAAGGTTACAGATGCAGTACTAGCCTGTGTATAAATGTTCCACTTGCCATCAGCTGCTGCGGGGCGAGGTGAACATCAGGTGTGGAGATGCTGGGGTGAAGGTAAACGATGCATTCTACAAGTCATTTATCAGTCATTGGTTGGATGAAAGGAGGGGATGCAAGTTGTTGCAGATTCTCTGACATTTAATGGATTATAACTAGAGGTAATGAGGGAGGAACAGGCTTCCATTTCTTCAGGAAAATAGAGAAGGTAATTTTGAGGGTGTAATGGGTAATATTGGACTGCAGTTAAATTGCCTTTGTGGTGAGGCTATTTTGGAATCTCTTAATGGAAAAATAAGACACCCTAATAGAATTGTCTGGAAGGATTTTTTTCCCTTCCATGAACAGTGATAATTATGTCAAATTTATCAGATAGAACATGCAACATAAGTCCTATCTTTTATATCTGATGGTTATCAGCAAGGACAGGAAAAGCATATCACCACTGAGAAACCAGATTCCTGAGCTGGTTGGGGTGAGAACCACTGCTTCCAAGAAACATGTCTCAACATTTGCTTAGGCTGTTGGGAAATCCTTTTTCTTTGAAGCCTCAGTTTCTTGGCAAGATTTCTGTCCAACCAAGTGAGGTTATTGCAATAGTGGAATGGTTATATTGCTGTACTAATAATTCAGCAAATTTATCTGTAAAGGCAATGTGTCAGCATACAGCGTTCAGGCTTAGGCTGTCGAGGATCAGTTACATTCGGGCCACAGCCGCCTTCTACAAGAAAGTACTTGATCGCTAATATTTAACATACTGTAGCTCTACTATAATTTTTTTCCCACCATCATCATCATCATTATGTGTTCACCAGTGAACAGAAATTGGAAGTGGATCAGCCATATAAAGGATGTGTTTCAGGACCAGATGAAAGGATAGTGACATTCTCCAGTGCTTTCCATTGTGTGCACAACATACATGAGAATATGATGGAGTACCATCCACTTGCCTGGATGAGGCCAGTACCTCCTCCACTCCAATGATGTGCTGGCAGTTTAGTAGCTCTGGTCAATGATCCATTGGAATGGATAATGGCAAAGCCCACAGAAGGCAAGATCATGTGCAAGAGAGAATAAGCCTCAGGGTGATTGGAAGTGGATAAATAGGAGTGATGGACTTACTCCCCACGAGTCAGCATAGACCGGCTGGAACAAAAGACATCCTTCTATGTTGGGATGTTATGGGTACAGCATACACTTAGTGGCCACTTTATTACGGCTGTACACCAACTCATTAGTAGAGATACGTGGTTCGTCCGTCATGCGGCAGCAACTCAATGCACAAAACCATGCAGACATGGTCAGGGCTCAGCTATTGTTCAGATCTAGCATCAGAATCGGGAAGAAATTACTTCGACTGTAGAATAACTGTTGGTGCCAGACAGGGTGGTTTGAGTATCACAGCAACTGCTGATATGCTGGGATTTTCACGCACAGCAGAGTTTCCAGAGAGTTGTGCAAAAAAAAAGTGTCCAGTGAGCGGCAGTTCTGTGGGTGAAAACACCTTATTAATGAGAGAGGTCAGAGGAGAATGGCCAGCCATTTCAAGCTGACAGTAAAACAGATAACCATGCCTTACATCAGTGGTTTGCAGAAGAGCATCTCTGAACGTGTCACATGTTGAACCTTGAAGTGGATGATCTACAGAAGCAGAAGACCATGGACATGCACTCAGTGGCCATTTTATTCAGTACTGGACATTTTATTAGGCTACTGAGTGTACGTTTATATAATTACATAAGTGATATATCTCTTATTCTCCTTATCTACAAAACATTTAACATTTCATTTTTGATCACTTGATTTGACTCAGCATTTATAATAAGCCAGTGCAAATTCCAGAGATGAAAATAGATTTCCTGATTCTGTAGCTGAGTGAGTTAACTCTACTTCTGAGAATGTTTCTTGTGGTCATGGAGATAAAAAAAATCATAGTTTCTTTGGGTTAAAACTAAGCAAGGGAACTGGTGGAGGGGTGTGGGAGTATTGGTGACTAGGCAATGTCCAACATGGACAACACAAGGGTATAGCAGGAACCTGATGGGTCCAGGGCTTAATACTGGGCTACTGTAACTTTTGCTGAAGAGATTGCAAGGGCATCAGCAAGAGCACAAAGCACTTTGGGTTCTCTCCCAGCAATCAGATGGTTTGGGCTGTCCGTTATGGTGGTGGAGGGTGTAATAGGAGTCCAAATGTTCCTTGTAGGGCTTAGGGATTGCACATGCTGTGTCTGATTCATAGGAACTGTATTAATTAAAACTTCTTTGTCCTCCAGTTTGCCCACAGTTTGCTTCCAAATAGATTTAGCCCGATGGTGAGGTTATCAGTGTCCAAGTAACATTGTTAAGAAGTGAGTTGGGACCCCAAGTTAATAAGTAGAATGGCTCATTAATTTAGTATTTGAGTTGTGTGTCTTCTATCAAAGAAGCAATGAAAACTTTCTGATTTTAATTGCTGTTTGTTCTGTATTCTATCAGTAGAATTGACTTAAGACCCCTCTTCTGTATAAGTATTGGCATCATGGGTTAAATTTATTTTATTAAATGTCTGCTAGCTTGCAAATGTGTTTATGCTGCCTCTTTGAAAGTGAATTTCCATTAGTCACAATTTGTTGCTCTTTTATCTTTGTCCTGCTCATTTTCAGTGTTCAAATATGTGATCAATTCAATTCTGAAAGCTGCTTTTGATATTTTGATCTCCTTTTCAAGAAGGCAATTATAAAAACTTGTTGATGTTTTTAAAGAGTGTCCAGACTTTCCACTGAAGAGTTTTTTGCTCCCTGACTACTTTTGTATGGCTGTCAAATTCTTTACAGATCAAGAGCTCTTTGTAGTTCTTTCCCTCAACTTGGCCCTGGCATTTCATTGGCGCGACCTATTGAGGTAGTGGAAGGCACATGTGGAAAGCCAGGAAGATTTGCCAGCTCTGTAGATCAGGATTTACGTTCAGCTCAGCCTTGGGGAATGATGGGCTTCTCTGTCTAGGTCTATGAGGTTCAATGTGAAATCAGAATATCTTCTTCCTGCTTCAAAAATAATGGAAAAATATTTTCAACTGTCTCTGGAGCTGTTCATTACTTATCAAGCCATGTATCCAAATAAAACTCTGAAATTTGTCTTCTTCAAATAGTCATGAAAGAAAGACAGAGCATGAAAGTTATTGAGAGAGGAACATCAAACATACCTCCTTTCACAAAAAAGGAACAGCATCTCAATCATCAACCCCCAACATCCTCCCATGAAACAGAACAAGAACATTGATCCTTCCAAAAATAACCCTCCCCCGCACAATAAACTAACAGAACATCAACCCCCAAATGCCCTCCCCTCACACAACAAAATGTAAAAGGAACGGGCGATTTAAAAAAAACACAGACTATGAAATCCGTAAGTCTGAAGAAGTCCACTGTCCATAAACCATAAACGCAGAACCATGATACCATCCTCTGATATCACCGACATTCGTCGAAAGAGAGGGGCACCACATGAGGCAGTGAGACCTACCTGCCCGACACAGCAATAGGCCGCTCACGGACGCCCCCGGCAGTGATCAGGTAGTCGGCGGTGAAACTCTCGCTCGTCGTCTGCATTCGTCTCGATGTCTTAGTCTTCCTCGACAATTTAATCAGCGATAAATAGACGCTTTAAATGGCGAAATAGAGGCACACCCCATCTCGAGGTATGTTTGCATTGAGTCTGACTGGGTATGCGCCGGAATCCTCTCAGAGCCAGTAAAGCTCTGGATCACTCGAGCGATCTTCAAACTGTAAATTGCAGGCTCTAACAGTCTCAGAAACACATTTAAGGTGAAAGGCAGATGTAAAGAGGTAAAAAAGGGATCTTTGTTATGTGGAAGATGTCGACCACGGAGGCATTGTACTCTGGTGCCATCCTGACTGGAAACACTGGTATGAAAATTGATACACAGAGGAAGGGCTGGAAATCTTTCACAAGCGAAGGGGAAAGAGTTAAAATTTTTTGTCAGTGGCCTTTAAAATTATCCTAAAGATGATCGTTTGGTTCCTGGTCGTTATATGACCTGAGAGAATGCTTGGTTTAACAGCATCAGGGAAGCTTTGAATTTAATCTGTTCTGTACCAGTTCTGGAAAACAATTATCCTCAGTTTAATCCTCCCCTTTTACAAACAAAAGGCTTTGAGAGATAATAAACTAAAGCAGAATAGTTTGATTAACGAAGTGATGTATATTCACTATCTAAGGCTAGAGGGCCTTCTTTTTTTGCCACGCTCAGCTTTCTAAACGCAGAAGCTGATACCTCTTAGATCAGGGGTGGGCAAACTTTTTGACTTGTGGGCCACAAAGGGTTCTAAAATTTGACAGGGGGGCCGGACCAGGAGCAGATGGACGGAGTGTTTTGGTAATACACCTCATAAGAGAAAATAAAATATCATGGGATATGTAGAAAACATGTGCTTTAATTTCAATTGAAAAGGAACAAATGCATTACAACAAAATATCTGTCTTTGAAGTCCCATGGTATTTAGCTATTTATTGAAATGACTTTTAAAACACTGAAAATTAAATGAATAAAATACAGCTTTTTTTAATAGTACCAGTTATTATTTTAAAGCACTGAAAATTCTGTTATCCTTCAAGATATTATCATCATCACTCTCCTCCTGAATGTCTTTATTTCAAAAACGGTAGGAGATGCAGGTCTACTTGTCCTGCTCCTTCTTATTCAATTGTCCTCTGTGCCAAAACTCAACAATGACCAGCACAAGGACAGAACAGTGACAGCGCGCCAGTATGCGGAGCGCGTTATTTGATCTGGAGCGCATTTTTTATTTTGAGAACGTACGTGCACCTGCACACTACTCATGTCCATCACTTAACAGAAATGACATATAACATGTAAGGCTTATTGAAAAAAATATTTTCAAATGCATTTTTACATAACACAACGAAGAAACTTATTTTTAATTTCAGTGGGAACAGTGTTGTTGGTCTCCCTTTTTAGCCAGCGCATCAAAGTCTGGATTTAGTTTTGTTGTGGCGATTCTCAGGATGGATCTGAGGTGTTAACAAGGTTTATTAATATAATTTCATCAAGTTCTGCGGGCCGGATTAAAAAGCTTAACGGGCCGCATATGGCCCGTGGGCCGTAGTTTGCCCATGCCTGTCTTAGATCAAAGTTTTGTTTTTAAGTAAATTAAACTTCTTTGTTTAGCTTCTTGTCATAAATAGATGCCAGTCTTCAGTTAATGTAAATGTGAAGCAGTAAGTAGCCTGAAGTTAAAAAGGACAGCTTTGCAAAGATGTGCTGGCTATAGCTGAGACTTGCTAACCCATAACATGAGGCTAACTGTTCAATTGATGCAGTATAAGGCAATGGAGTTCTGTTAACAGGGCTTGAATCAAACCAGACAATGCTGGCTAGGTTATTTAGTTCAAAGAAACTTGCAGAACAGACTGATACCATCACTTAGCACATCAAATAACTGATTTATTTATTAGTTAGAAGGTTTGTCTGCTCAGAGAATCTGCTCACAGTACTAATGGTGGGTACCTGGCAGGTCTGTCCCAAGCAGCTTTTAGCATGTTTATGTGAAAAAGTATTTGGAAAAATATCATGTGTGCGCAGTTACCCAAATTGCAGAAACCAGTATAAATGTAGAGAGAATGGGTGAACTAGAATCCATTCTTTCGCCTTCAATTCTGTAACAAACAATTTGTTTATCTGCAACTTGTTAGTATGTCATTTTAGCTTACAGCAATTGTACCCATGTTTGGGAAATCCTTTGTGTTTTAGAAATGGATTGTAATTTGGAAATCTATTAGAAATCCATAGAATCATAGAACAGTACAGCACAGAAACAGGCCTTTTGGCCCTTCTTGGCTGTGCCAAACCATTTTTCTGCCTAGTCCCACTGACCTGCAGCTGGGCCATATCCCTCCAAACCCTTCTCATCCATACACCTGTCCAAGTTTTTCTTAAATGTCAAAAGTGAGCCCACATTCACCACTTCAACTGGCAGCTCATTCCACACTCCCACCACTCTCTGTGTGAAGAAGCCCCCCCCAATGTTCCCTTTAAACTTTTCCCCCATCACCCTTAACCCATGGCCTCTGGTTTTTTTCTCCCCTAGCCTCAGTGGAAAAAGCCTGGTTGCATTCACTCTATCTATACCGATCATAATTTTATACATCTCTATCAAATCACCCTTCATTCTCCTACACTCCAGGGAATAAAGTCCTAACCTATTCAACCTATTCATCCACTCTAAGTTTTAAATGTGTTTTAAGAATTTTGTTTGAATTTAAACTTGTATCACTAAAAATAAATGAGCTGTATTTAAACCACTTTGTTAGCTGGAAGCATCTCCTCCCTGGTAGGGAGGGGGACCCACTGCTCAAATTGTGGGTATAGGCAGCTAAACTCACCATGGAGGATAAACAGGGATGTAAGCTAGCCTTTGAAAATTTGGTGGTTACAGTATAACTGTCTTTAGTGAGGGTACTTGTAGCTATCTGCATCGGATAGGGTTTAAGATCTTTGTCTGACCTTGGAAGTTTGCGGTCAGCAACCCCAATACCATCACTACAGCAGCTAGATGGGCCAAATATTCATTTCTTTATGAAGCCTCATGATTTTATGTAACTTTAGAACTAATCAGAGAAGAGTATCTGATTTACAGCAAAGCAATCAGTACTGTTAGTCAGAAGGTTATGTGAGCCTTGGAAGTGTTGGTCCAGGAGACTGTAAATGCCCAAAGGGGCACAGTCTGAGTGACAGAGGACTCTCAGGAGTGAGCTTGCAGACAAGTTAATAGCAAAAGAGATAAGCATGAATGACGCACACTTTAATGGAAATGTCTGTTATTAATATTAATTGTAGGCTGAAATTCATTGGAAAGCACTTTTGCAAATGTTTTTGTATTGAATAGATTTGCTGAAGAGCTGATCTCTGATTCACTTTAGTGAAATCTGATGTTAAATTTGAAATTTCTGGCATGAAATTCGGCTATTTATTTATTTACTTATTTAGAGATAAGCCCTTCCAGCTCTTAGAACTGCACTGCCCCACAGCCCCAGTCAACCCTGATTTAACCCGAATCTAATCACTGTAAGCAGAAACCCGAGGACCTGGAGAAAACCTGGAGCATTCTACGGGGAGGACACACAGGGACTCCTTATGGAGGACGCTGGGATTGAACTCCAAACTCCGAAGACCTGAGCTGTAATAGTGTCACACTAACTGCCACGCTAGGGTGTCGCCCACTTTCTTGTTAATATTAACATGATTCAGATTTCAGCTGGAAGAACAAAGGATGCATGGAAGCCTTCACCCAGTAACCTCTGATTCGGGGCCTCTATTCACCTCCCTCATTTGGAGCTGAATATTCCTTTGATACTCACACATCTGCGATCCTGTATTGCAGGGGTTTATTTGTAACACAGAAGCTCCATGTTCTCAGATGGAGATAAGAGACCCCACGGTTCTGCCTAGAGCATATATGTCAAACTCAAGGCCCGCGGGCCGTGGAATTATCTTTCGCCCGCAAGATAATATCTAATTACTATTAAAGCTGGCCCCAGTAATCGAAGCGCCTATGGCGTATGATATGGCTAATGCTGAGTTTATTCAGGTACCAGGTTTTCAGGGTTTTTAGTGTTTATTCGGCAGTCTTGCTCGGCAGTCTTCTTCATAAGAAACGGAATTTGTAAAGTGAAACACTTTGTAGTTATAGCAGAGACTGAGACACATGACAGCAGGCTGAAAAAACGGAGGC
The DNA here is from genome assembly GCF_048418815.1 of Hemitrygon akajei. NCBI lineage: Eukaryota > Metazoa > Chordata > Chondrichthyes > Myliobatiformes > Dasyatidae > Hemitrygon > Hemitrygon akajei. The sequence continues at coordinate 107,072,216 of NC_133124.1, read as the reverse complement.
AACGAAAGCTGCGTTCGCACGCGTCCGACTGATCCGGCCCGCATGAAGCTGCATTTTGCTCAATCCGGCCCGTGACCTAAAATGAGTTTGACACCCCTGGCCTAGAGGGTAGAAAAAGCAGAATGATTTGATAAAAATAAGGCCAAAATTTATTTCTCAATCGCCTTGCATGAGCCTGGACAAACATTCTGCAGAGCTGCTTTGGGCAGGGACATTTGTGAGCAGATGATGTTGTCCTATGTTCCCACAGCAGGGTGCCAGCCATGGAAAATCTTACATTGGCCAGGGAGAGGGGCACTCTTCAAGGCATGGCAGGGCTGCCACTTCTCAGGCAGGCAAATTGGCCCATTAAACCGGCACCAGGTTTAAAACAATCCCCCTGGGAGAAATATGGCAGCCTGGTTTTGTAGTGGTTAGTGTAATGCTTTACAATGCCAGGGATCAGATGATTGGTGTTCAAATCCCGCTGCTGTCTACAAAGATTTTGTATTTTCTTTCTTTGACTGCGAGGGTTTCCTCTCTGGGTGGTCTAATTTCCTCCTACATTCCAAAGACATACAGGTTAGGGTAAGTAAGTTGCGGGCATGTTATGTTGGCGCAGGAAGCATAGTGAAACTTGCAGGCCACCTCCAGCACATCCTTGGATTGTGTTGGTCATTGATGCAAACAACACATCTCACTGTATATTTTGATATCTCGATGTATCTGTGACAAATAAAGCTAATCTAATCTAAAAAGGTTGCTGAAAGAATGATAGGTAATGCTTTTAAATAAAAATAACAAGAACTACAGTGGTGCTAGAGAGTTTGTGAACCCGGTAGAATTTTCTCTATTTCTGCATAAATATGACCTAAAATGTGGTCAGATCTTCACATAAGTCGTAAAACTAGATAAAGCGAACCCAATTAAATAAATAACACAAAATACATTATACTGTGCTGAATTTCCTCCATTTGTAGATGACAACTCTTATTGTGGACTGATGAACACTCAAGTCTTTAGAAATGCTTTTGTAACCTTTTCCAGCTTCATACATCGCTACAGTTCTTCTTCTAAGGTCCTCTGAAAGGTATTTTGATTGAGGCATCATGCACATAGACAGACTCTGTCAGTAACCTGACATTGTGTATCTTTTTCATATGGCAGGGCACCTTTATAACCCACGCCTCCAATCTCATCTCATTGATTGGAACACTTGACTCCAAGTAGCTTTTGTAGAAGGCATTACCCCAGAGGTTCACATACTTTTTTCAAGAGATGCATGTGATATTGGATCATTTTTCTCAATAAATAAATGAACTAGTATAATGTTTTTGAGTTATTTATTTAATTGGGTTCTCTTTATGTAATTTTTGGACTTGAGTGAAGATATGATCACTTTTTAGGTAATATTTATGCGGAAGTAGAGATGATTCTACGGGGTCTAGACCCATTGTACATATATTCAATTGGTCAGGAAGCATTTTAGATTTCCAGCATCTATATTTTCATTTGTTTTGGAGGTGAAGGTTTTTAAAAATTGATTTATTTAAATATGTGAGTATGTTTTCCATCTAACATTGAGAATCCTTTTTAGAAAAATATTACAAAGTTTTTGGCACTTTTACTTTTTCACAGGTGCTGACGGATTGCGAGAGTTGGTGAAGACTTTGAAGTTGTAGGTTTGTTGGCTGAGCACGGGCTATCACTACGGCCGTGACTTTTGTGACTGCTGTGGCTGATCACCTGCATTAGGAGGGGCTCTTTGTCTTTCTGCTGAGCTGGAGCTTCTCTGCCAGTGCAAGCCAGTGCTGTAAAGCATACTGGAAGGCACAGCATGGCCCAAAGCACAGGCAACTGACTATTTCAGTTTGGAGGAGGATCTGCCCCTCCTGCTGCAACACTGCAAATTTCCTTCTTTGTTTTCTGACTTCTCTGTGGCAGATTTCCATGATTTTACAATTAGGAAGCGTCACTTTCTAAAAGTCTCCTCACTGTCTGTAATATAGCACCATATACACCTTTATAACAGCTGTGTAGTATACAAGCAATAAGCATCAGTCACAATAGTTGAAGACTACCAGTTTAGTTTATGTGGGAAAGAGGCAGTGATTGGAGTTGTGATTTATAAAGTAATAGGGTGAGCTGGGCCACAGTTAGCATACCAATTTAGAAAGGAAAGAAATTACTTTTAGAAGGTGACCTTTACTTGTTGCTTGTTTATCTGTAAAATCATGAAAATCAATGGCACTGAAGGTTATGAGCCAAAAACTGAAGCTAATTAAGTTACTTCCAGCACTCAGTCCATAGTTTTGTAGATTCCAGCTCTTCAAATCTTCAGTTACTGTAGCTACCTTGTTAAAATGGTGGGAGTTTCTGCCTTCACCTGGCCTTTGAGGTTATGATGTGCAGATCACTACCATTTTTGGATAAAAAATGTTTTATTCATTTCAATCTAATCCTTCTGTTAATTACTGTATAATTACATCCATGTCCATCTCTGCCAATGGGACCAGGTCCCTTCTGTTCATTCTCTTTGAGCCTTTCATGGATACTGAGTGCTTCAACTAACTCCTCTCTCTGCTCTTATTAGAATGGATGCTGGTACCAAACCCTCAGTTTTGCAAAATGGCAATTATGTTCGGCTAAATAATCACTTTCCTTCAATGTAATTGTTAGTATCAGAAACATTGTGAGATGTTCCAGAAGGTATTTATATATTTATGTAAATGCATTAAAATATTTCATTGGCTGTAAAGTGTTCTGGGAGTGACCTGAGGCCATGCAAAGTTATTATCTATAGGCTTGAGTTTTAAAGAAGCTTCTATTCACACACGTTCTGTGTCTAAGTCAATGATGCTGTAGTCTGAATTTTCACTTTTTCCCTTATTATCCTGCTCAGTCTTTCAAATAAAGTTTCACCAACAAAATGGTTTTCACCGACGAAATTCTTAGAAGTGAAGGTCCCTTTATCCTGTAAATTATGGGTAAATTAGGTTTTCATTTCTAAGTATTTTGTTTGTGCAATCAAAGATCCTGTGATTTGAGCCACATGATAACAATTGAATTCATCTGCAAGCCGCTGGAACCCTTGAAGCAACGAGAGTGAACCTTTAATAACCTCCTGCTGTAAGTTTGTTAAAGGCATTGTTTTGTTACGTTAGGGTTATATACTGTTACATGTCTTGTCATTCTATGAACCTTCAGCAAGACTGTTTATTAAAATTAAAGCAAGTTTGCAGAACTTTCCACTCAAATGAGCATTCTTCCATCAAATTTGCGGAGCAGGATGAATCTATAAATCAAAGGAAGAATCCACCATTGTGCATGTGTTTTTCACTCAGGAAGACCTAATCTTCTACTGAAAGACTCCTTATTATGAGAGATGTTTCCTGTGCAAAGGAATCACATTTTCAGAAGATCAAAGCATCAGATGAAAGTCTCATTCTCTTAGAGGGTTGCGCTGGGAGTAACACCTTCAAGTGATGGTTTACTATTAAAGAAAAAAATAGAGAAGTGAAAAACCTGAAGTGTCTCACATCCTTTGGACCCAGAGGACTCCATAACAGGTGACAGGGTCTTAGAAAAGATGACTGCAGAGTCAGCAAGAGGATTCATTATGACCTTTCAAGACTGCTTAGATTCTGGAAGAATGACATATTGAAAATAGCAAAAATAACACTTCCAATTGAAAATTAAGAGAGAGACAAAATAAAGAAATGTTGACCTGATGGCCCAGTTTCTATTGCTGTAAATGTTTTTGAATTGATCATTACGTATCTGGTAATAGGGCACAGATGAATCTGCAGTACCAATGAGTCAACGTAGTTTAATGAAGGGAAGATCAGGGTCAACAAATGTAAAACGTTTTTCAAAGTAGCTATCATTTTAGGTGATGGGGATCATGTTGACAGAATACTTATGGCGATTCAAAATGTGGTTGATAAGTGTTTAAGAAATGAAACAAAGACCCACAGGATGAGAGTATCATTTCAACATTGGTAATTATAGGAAAAACTCCCTCTTCTCAAATTGACCTTATTAAAGAGTGGTTCTCACTGTTAAGGAATGAAATCCGATGATTGATTTAACAGATCTATTTTGAGGTTGTCATACTGTTACTGGTGAGGTGCCATAATGTGTTATTGGACCCTCAGCAATTCATAACCTGATTTAAAGACTTGGTCAAAAAGCAGAATGTAAACTGCCCGAATATGTTAATGACACAGAGCTGGATGAGAACATGAACACAAAGTCTGGAATTGGTAGGATGGTAGCAGATGGGACAAGTATTGTTGACTCCATCAATTTCTTTGGCAATGAGTTCCAGACATCAGTAACTCTATGGACTGCACCTCATGTCCTATTTTTTTCACCTTAAACCTATGTTGTTTTGTATATGATACCTGTAACATGGGATAAAGTTTCAGCTATCATTTTATAATTGTTGCCCCCTCCTTCCAATTTCTTGTGGCTCATCCGGGGAAATTGAGGGGAGGTCAGAAACAAGAAGTGTGCTTGTAGGTCCTAATCAATGGCCCCTCAGAGCTTTGTAAAGTAGCAATTAATGATGTTCTGAAGGAACGACAAAGAACGATGGAAGCTCCCCTCCAAGAGTAGGTTGGATTTGGTGGTTGTCCAGTGACCCCTGCTGGACAAGTAGTCTCAGATATAACACTACCCATGGTTGAGTTGCCTCAGAGATTTGTGAGGTACAGGAATACCTTACCTTTGGATCTCTACCCTCATCCTCAACCACTGGCCTTTATCTTGCATGTACAAAAGTCATCCTTAAGATCAATAGGGAGGGTAGAGAATTGGCATGGAAACTTTACAGCCTTCTTCAGTCATTTTATTTGATTTGGTTCAAACCAATATATAAATGACAAGCTCAAGGTTTCTTAACTGTCATTTGTCAGAGCAACCCATTGCCCACAGCCTCTCTCACAGAAGTCTATGCTTTATGTAGCCAATTTTCCCCATGAAAGATTCAATGCCCTTTTGGGAAGAGCATTCCAAGCTGCAGTAACCCTTAGGATAAAGAGGTTTCCTTTCCATATTTGGCGATTTTATTAAATTGGTAAATCTGAACCATATCATTTCCTCCTGCTCTTCCTCGTCCTCACCTTAACTCATTGTTGACTAACGTCTGCACATATCTCTTTGCTATATTCAGGTAGATGCAGATGATGTTATTACCAGAGACGAACAGATTTACCTGCTGCTTCATGCTAAACACAAGTGTGAACAGAAATTGAAGTCCAGGATAACTAAAGCTACTGGTGAGTCCTCCAGCAATTCTGACCAAGTACTGTATTTACTGTATTAAAGATCGCAAGTTGCTTCACAAGAATGCAGTGTTACAAGCCATAACAGAAGAGATAGCCAGTGGGGTGGGGAGGAAGGTGATTGAAAAGGTTTTAAGGAATCTCAAAAGAAGGATGTAGATGAGAATTAGAGGGATGCAATTCCAAACTTCTGTGCATGTGCAGTTGAGTGCATGGCTGCTAATGACAGGGGAACAGAAGTGGAGAGTGCAGCATGCAGAATTTAGAGGTGTGCAGAGTTTCTGTGTTGGGGAAAGGGAGAAATCTAAACAGCACCAGTGGGTGAATTGGGATAAATACGGTGGCTAATGTGAAGGATTAATAATCACAGTAAAAAAGAAAGCAGAATGTTGGAAGTATTCATCAGGTCTGGCAGCATCTGCCAAGGGAGAAACAGATTTAATATTTCAGGGCTGTGACTTTTCAGCAGAACCTTGGAAGTTTAGAATTGAACACATCCTGAGTTGCAGTAGAAAACTGAACAACATGCGTGTTGTTACTGGTGCTTGGCAAGGACTGTTAATTACTAAATTTTTCAGGGGAAAATATTAATATAGCAAGATGAATGAGGGTAAAGGAGGGAACAGGAGAGCTATTTGCGCTTTGAAATAAACACTGCAACTGTTGGAAATCTGAATAAAGAGAATACCAAGGGTGAGTTCATTGTCAGATGCACGAGTACATATATACACATGTACAATAAAATACTTAATTGCAGCAGCATCACAGGTTCAAAGGTTCATTTATTGTCAAAGTATGTCTGCACTATACAATTCTGAGAATTGTCTTCTCCAGATAGCCACAAAACAAGAAAACCATGGAAGTCGTTCAAAGAAATACATCAACAACAACCCCCTGCACAAAAAACTTACAAATCGCCCCATATTAAAACTTACAAATTGCACCAAAGTTAAATAGCGCAGCAGCAGCAAGAGCACCAAACCCCCCCCACCCTTCCAAGCAGTAAAGAACATCAAACCTCAACGCCCCTGCACAAAAAACACTTACAAATCACGCAGTGGCAGCAATAGTATCAACCACCTCCGCCCCCATGCAGAAAAGCAAATCAGCAAACTGTGAGAATATCAAACCCCACCCCCTACAAATCAAATTGCTCAGATGACAAGAAAGACTGAAATTTGTTTTTTGCAGAATAGTGCAAAATATGTAAATTACTATAAATTGCAAAAATTGAAGTAATTAAATCATTTATTTTCCAATTTTAGAGCATAAAATATTTATTTTGTAATGTAGGGATTAGAGTTTTGCCAGCTAGTTCAAAAATCGAATGGTTGGAGATAATTAGCTATTCTTGAAGCCAGTGGTGTTGGACTTGAGGCTTCTTTACCTCCTGCGCAGTCGTAGCTGTGAAAAGATGGCATGGTCTGGATGCTGGGGAACTTTGATGTATGTTATCTTTTTGAATGTGGGAATGCAATTAAGATGGCATGTGTGGAGAACAAAGTAATTGATGATAAATTTACAGCTTGATGCCTTTTATCACAACTAGTTTGAAGGTGAGATGTGGTTCCTCAAACGTATTGGGTTTTGAGTGTAAAGACAAAATGGTTGAAATTGGAGAGAGGTGGAGAAACAGGTGCTGCCCAAACTGCTATTCCCAGAATTTCATTTCTGATTTTCGACAACTGCGGTCTTTTGCATTTCAATGATTATAACGGGGGATAAAATGCCTCTTATAATAAACAGGACGAACAGAAATAGCAGGAGATGCAGCAAGTTTAAAGCCAGTACTGCTCATCAGATGGATGTGGACAAATTTAAATAGAAATGTAAAGCTATGCTGCTGGATTTTAAATGGTGAAAGTGACAATCTAGACATAATATAATATGAAATAGTGAAACTGAGGACTCAAACTAACCCTGTTTGAAAAATATGCAGAGTGACAAGAGCTGTGGAACAGGAAAGTGAGACAAATATGTACAGTGACAGGAACAGTGAAGTGTGTGTGCATGATGATAAAATTGGTGAAGTTTGTAGGAAGTGTGAAATGAGTGGTAACTGGAACACCCAATAGTAGGTGGAAGTGTGAGGTGTACATGCATCTGTGATGGTAGGAATTGTGAAATCTATGCACAGTGGAGGGTGGTAAAAGACTTGTGAGCAATTTGAGTGCTCAGTGACAGGAATCGTGAGCGCTGCCTACACAAAGACAAGAAGTGTGAGAAGTGTGTCCCGGTGAGTAGAGTTGGAAAATATGAATCAAAGGTGACAGGATCTATATAGAGTGTGTGCACGGTGACAGAATTTAGAGAAATTGTGCTTAATAACAAGATCTGCGAACTGCTTTTGAAAGGTATTCTGTATGTGCAAAGTTACAGGAAACTTATAAATCATGCATATTCTGTCAACTTGTGCGACACAACATAAATTTGGGCTTGGACTTGTGAAACTATGAAACACACAAATACTGACACGCATGGTGATAGCTCTGTGAGTGATAGCTGACAGTGTAAACATGTGTTCCTAGATATGATAACCCACAGCCAAGCAAGGACACCCTTCAGTTATTTATAGAACAATAGACAGTGCTTTGCCAGTTGTGACTGACTAGGGATTATTAGGCTGGGTTTTTGCCTGCTTCTGGAAAACAGCGTCTATTCTAAAGTCAAAAGTTGAAGAAAAGTGAGCTGAAGATCAACGCCTGTGCAGTCGGACAGAGTTGGGAGTGGAGGGGGCAAGAACTCCGAGGAATCAGCTTGGTTTACGAGCAGTCACATTTGGCTTCAGTAGAGACACTTGGAGAGAGCAGCTGAGCTGAGGGAGACAAGGGCAGCCTATTGAACTCAAGTCATTAAATAATGAAATTGGCTCCAAGTTGTTTGCTTGCTGAAAGAGCTCAACCTCTCGGTGATATGTAAAGGCTAGCTGTGAAATATTCCACAGTTTATTATTATTTATTTTTATAAGAGGCACTGAGTGATCTTTCCCTTTTGCCAGCTTAGCAAGCCATCTCAGAGCTCGTGCTGGAGGGTGGGCAGGAGGGTATGGGCAGCTGAGGAAACCGCGGCTCTGCGTTTGGCAGGATGCCCTCGCCCTTCTGACTGACACCCTGAGTCATGGCATCAAATGCTGACAAAAAGGCTCATTTGGCAGAACTGCACTACCTCCGCCACCTCTGACAGTCACAGCAGTGATATTGTGAGTCTAGAGGTGATGTTTTAAAACATCTTTTTCTAATAAAGATAAATTATCTGTAGAATTGGTTAAGAGTAAAGCACTTACAGAATACAAAAAGATTTCGTGCTGAACGCAGTCCTTTGATATATAATTACATGCAACTTTTATATAGTTGGAAAGGAAAAGGCTAGCTTTTCTGTCACATCTTCGTAACCTCAGGGAGCTCCGATGATCCTGAGAGCCAATGAAATGCTTTCTGAAGTTGTATAGGAACACGTTGCAGCCACTTGAGGACTTGTACTCTCACAAACCGCGGTGGGATATGCGGTCTGATCGTATCTTTTACTGATCATAACAGCCGTGTTTGTGTTGCTAACTTTACAATTAAAAAGAGGGCCCAGAATTTCTGCATTTTAACCTTGACCAGAAATAGGAAGTCATCAATGTAGATTATTAGTATATATCTGGAACAAACTTCTAATTTTAACCTGGTTTTGGATTCTTTATTAACCAAAGTTAAGTGAAAAGGTTAATATTCACTAATATAGAAAAATAAGGATTTTTCCAAGTAGTTCTACCTCGCTGTCTTTTGGAATGCATGATCTAGATTAAACCAGTTACCTAATTCCAACATCATCAAAGACAGCTAAGGGAGTGTTTCTAAGTTGCAGCTTATGGCTATACCCACTCATGGGGAAGGCTTTGGGAGTAAACCCTGAGGGAAAATCTGGAGCTGGAGCCCCTAAGGCAGTCCGATGTTGAGTTCAACGCTGACTGGCACCTCCTGCCAATCTGTATTATCAGGCTCTACCGTTCCTTTCGATTTATCAATTGCATGAAGAGGGGAAGCCTGTTGCATAGGCAATAGCCTGCTCTCCGAATCATACTGCCCTGGTTTATGTACTGGCCTGCCTATCACACAGGTGGCAGCTTAGGACACAACATCCATAGTCGACCTCGACCAACGGACGGCGTCTCTGTTAGGTTGCATATCCAAACTTTAGCGATGGCTCCTGCGCATGAGGGAATATTCACATTAGATTAGTGTGCTCGAGCCGATCAGTCAATCATTCATGCAGTGAACGTGGGATCTAGGGTTAGTGAGAGACACAGTAAACCATTCTAATCCCTAGAAATACTATCCCACAACTGGAAGAGTACACAATGTTCAGAAGGTTCTGTGCAATAAATCTCTTAGACCTGCTACATGCAAGATAGAAAAAGTACATTTCTCTGATAACTGGAATGACTGGGCAGTTGCCCAAGGGGATTGTGGGATGGCTGTTTTTAGCAGTCTGGTTAGGGGTTGTATACTGAGTTTTACTGCAAACATACCTAACCTTGTTTCAAGTTTCTCTGCCACACAGAAGCATGCTCTGTACACTAGGCTACCACTGATTGCTCTCTCCAAAACCTAAAATTAGCCTCTAAGAATATTTCATTCCCAAATACCACAATATCGTTTTTTTTCTTTTTCTCTGGATGACAGTGTGTCACTATTTTAACACAGCGCAGCTTTGCGAAATCCAAACACGCATGCAAGCAGGACCCAACCGACAGTGTGGGCTCGTAGAAACTTGGGCCAGGGAGGAAGGGCAGCCAAAAATAACTTTCTTGTTTACCAAAATCTTGGTAATTTAAGATTATTTTTCAAGTTAAAGGAATGTGGAGATTGAATATTTGTAAATGGACTGATGCTGCTGGAAGAGAAGAGGCTGGTGCAAGGTCTTGTCATATATTTATCATAATTATTTGTTGTTGATCTGACTTCATTCCTCTCTGTTGTGTTGCTACATGCTGTATTAACGCTGCATAGAGATCTGTCAAACTCCTGCACTTCAGTCCAGTCATTTCTCAATCCTGTTATATTCCATTGCAGTGCTCAATAAAGCATGTTATATGGCCATTGCATGGAGCAGCCGTGGCTGTCTTGCTCATGAACGAGCGACTACGTAAGCGTCTTGGCTTACCGTGCTACCTAACTGGGAGCAACCATTGCTCCCAATCCCAGAACAATATGCTCCCATTTTCTCAGAGAGAATTAAACCTGGGAAATGCCTGGACAAAATTCCACTTTGATGCAAAGTAACCTGGAAATATCATTATTACATTTTATTCTGGAATGCTTCAGTTTTCAATCACATAACTTTTTGTGAAAACTGCATAATAATATATAAAATACCCACTAACATGAGGGACATATGCAGTGTATTTTATACAATATTACATGAAGTATTGTGTATATTATGTATAGGAATCTTAAATCCAATAGTGTATAGATGTGCTATACCCAGTAATACTGGAAATATTATATAACGTTATATCTGGTAACACAGAAGTTCTAAGTTGTTGCATGAAAGCCAAACAGTGTCTCTGAAGAAAGATTAAACATTTGGGTGGGTTCTCATTCAAAAGATGAGTTTAAGAGGCTCCCCACAGGAGTGCAGCTTCTGCCTCTTTGTTACTCAGCACTGAGAAGAGATTGTGATGCACCATCAATAACTCTCCGAGACGTGAGGCGAGATAAAGGCTTTTATTGGCTGGAAGAAAGAACAAGCAGCAATTGACCACCACACTACATCCTGGTGACTGAGGCCGGGGCTCAGGCCTCAATCGCCTTTATACCGGGGTCCGTGGGAGGAGCCACAGGAGCAGTCAGCGGGGGCGTGTCCAGACAGGTATATGTAGTTCACCACAGATTGCCAGCCAACTAAAGGCACCTTTCGGATGGGTGCCAGTCATCAACAGCACATGCAGTGCTTTGGGGAAGAGGGAAGCAGCATTGACAGGGATGTTCATTTCCATGCTTCTGTCTTTTAGACCCACAAACCCTCTGCCACACTGAGCCCTTTACTTGTAACAACTGAGTACTCGTAATACTTGTTTCAGTCTTTGTAATTGAATCATTTTTAGGGATGTGGGCGTTGCTGACATGGTTGGTATTTATTGCCAATTCTGAGTTAATCATAAGGTGGTGGTGAGTGAACTTTAAAGGTAATCCTAAAATGCTGTTGGATAGCGACTTAAGATCCTGGATTTAGAACAGGAAGGAATAGCGATATACGACTAAGCTAGGATTGTATGTGACTTGGAAAGATGTCTGAAGGTGGTTGTGATCATGCCTTGCTGTCTTTGTCCTTACTGGAAAGACACTGGCTTGAGAGCTGTTGTCCAAGAAGCCACAGTAACTTTGTAGTTGTTGCACACGGTTTCTCTTGTACACTGGTGGGGAGGTGAGTGAATATTTTAGATGATGGGTGGACGCCTGTCAGGTGGGATGCTTTATCCAGGATGGCGTCAAGCTTCTTGAGTATTATTGGAGATTCAGTAGAGAGTATTCTGTTATTCCGCTGATTTGTGCCTGGTAGATGATGAAGAGTTTTTGGGATGGCGGACGTTGAGTCATTTGCTGCAGGATGCCGAGCTTCTGGCGCTCTGTACCTGACTGATCCAAATGAGCTCTTGGTCAATGATTCCTCCCTCAAGGTAGTGAGGTATTTGTTAAGGATAGTATCACTGAATGTCAGGTGTAGGTGGTTAGACTCTTTCTTACTGGAGGTGATTCTTGGCATATTTGTAGCACAGAAGTTGCTTGGCATTTACTGTACCACTGCTAGAATGTTGCCCTGAGGAGAGGTATTTCCCAAATATCATGTAATAGCTTGAGCATAGAATGAGTAACGTGTGTATGAGTGGGCTTCAGTGAATGTTAACAGACTTCAATATCAGCAGAGAGACCCCTTAAATGATGTTATTTTCTATCTTTAGCAATGCCGGTTTACCAGGACAGGAGCTAAGTTTGTGTCTTGAGAGATTGAAACATGCACTGCACGATGATTGAGTTCCTTAGGTATACATTATCACACAGGAAATATATACTAGAAGGATCCCTGCCAATTTTGTGATTGCTGTCATTTCTCCCAGAAATGAAAATTAACATGTTTTTTTTAATCCTGGGATGGTGAACTTACCATACAAGGAAAGACTGTGTCAACCTGGCCAGTATTTACCAGACTTTAGAAAAGAAGGAAAGTACAGAATTCCAATAGGGATTATCAAACTGGATACAGAGAGGATGTTTCTCTGGCTGGAGGTGGGGGGTAAACTGATTTTCTTTTTCACTCCTGCCTCCAGAACTCCAGCACAGCTTTTAGTAAGAACCGATACAAACCCAGCGTTAAGCTCAAGTAATAATCCCTGACTCCCCGCATGCTTGACAGATGTGGTGTCCCAGGAGTAGGCACCTCAAAGAACTGGAGACGTAGTACTATACTGTCTCTGCAAAATTCTGACAGAATTAAGAAATTAAGTTCAGTTCCTTCTCCCAGCCAACGTCCCCACCATCAATGTTGCACTTGCACCCAGACAGCCCCAGTGGCTGGTCGTACCGTCTGTGCATCCAGCATCAGACCCTCCACTCCGAACTGCAGCATTTTACGAAATTTCTGAGAAATATCATGAGGAACATTCTGACTGGCTGCATCACTGCCTGCTGTGGAAACACCAAAAGAGGCTGCAGAGGTTTGTAGACTCAGTCAATTCCATCATGGCACAACCCTACCCTCCATCGTGGACATCTACAAAAGGCAGTGCCTCAATCAGGTGGCACACATCATGAAAGACCTTCTCATTACTACCATCAGGAGGAGGTAGAGGGTCCCGAAAGCCCACACTCAACACTTTAGGAACAGCTTCTTCCTCTCTTCCACCAGATTTCTGGACAGTACCGCACTCTTCCTCTTGCACTGTTTGTTTGTTTTTTATTGCAACTTACTTCTAATATTTTATGACTTGCTGCCTCAACACAACAGATTTCATGACATGTGTAATTGATAATAAGTCTGATTGTGATTGGGATTTTTGATTTGGAATGTTCTCAGTATTTCCTTTCAAAATCATGACGACCCCACTGACTCATGGGAATCCTTGATCAAACTGGAGATGTATCCAGGAAGACGTTGATCACCATGAATTTCTTCACTGGGGTAAATGCAAAAAGCAGAGCCTCCCAAACAACCTGTATCACCTGTGGCAAAGGTTACAGATTACAGAGCAGAAGACTTTAAAGGTTAAAGGTTAACCTTATTGTCATACGAACATCGGAACATACAGTGAAACGTGCATTTGCATCAACAACCTACACGGACCAAGGATGTACTGGGGCGGCTGCAAATATCGCGATGCTCCCACACCAACACAGCATGCCCATAACTTACTAACTCAAGCATGTGCATTTTGAACTTTGAGCTTTGCTCTAATATAAGGGAAGAGATATCTAGTGTAACATTGATGCAGATAGTGTGTTCTACTGGAAAAGGCAGAAAATATTGCAACATTTACAAACAAAGAGCTAGATAATTAATCTGAGCTGGAGGTTTGAGGGGCTGCAGATACTGGAATCTGGGGCAAGAATTGCACTGCCGAACAAACTTAGTAGGTCAAGCATCAATTGTGGAGGCAAAGGGATGGTTGATGTCTTAAATTGAGACCCTGCATCAGGACTGAGAGTGTAAAAAGATGATGGCCAATGTAAAGAAGTGAGAAGGCAGGAACCAAATTGAGGGGATGATGGGTATCTGTAATGAACATAGTAAAATTGAATATGAAGGGAATCTTGATCCAGCAATGCCCTTAACTGAGATAAATTGCTTTGCTCAGTTCCTTTCACAATGTTCCAGTTGTCAATCAGCATTAAGGTGAAAGATGTTTGTTGTTGTTTACCTCAGACTCCTGTATTCCTAATGAAGGCCTGATTGTCATACCAGTGTCCCTCAAACATCTGGTAGAATAAACACAAGGCACTGACTTGCCAGGAGTGACGTTCAGCTGTCGTCTACAGACTTGAGCCATTATTCCTCGGCCAAGTGAGTGAGGGATCTTAGTCTGCAGTTCACTTGCATCCAGGTCCAATAAGCCTCCAGCTGGATCAGAACATGAAAATGCACACGCGTCATGTCATCCCAGAGATAAACTTGGCCATGCTGATACATAACAAATTTTAACAGCAGTATTTTAGAAATATAATGATGTGAATTGTTAACAGGTCTGAAATCTATATAGTCCCCTCCTTGACATTGGTAGATGCATTTACTCTTGTCTTGCTTGAAGGCACAAGCAACAGGAGTTCAAATCCCAACTGAGGTGATTAAAATCAGTTAATAAATCTAAAATTGAAAAAAACTAGTTCCTGGGAAGCTATCTATTTTTGTTCCATCCACACTCTCAAAAGTATTTTCTGAAATAGACGAGCAAACCGCTCAGTTTTAAGTAGGGTTGGGCAGTACACCGAAAATAAATCAAATCAAGCTTTTTGGTCTACAGATTTATATTTCTACCCTGATCCATGCTCAAAATATCTTCCTGGGTCAGGTGGAATCGCTTTCCCTTTTAAGTTAAGAATTCATGACCAGGTTCACCTCATGACTTGACCACAAAATATAGTCAGTGTCATCAGCATAGTACTGAGAGAGTGTCATCAGTATAGAGCTGAGAGGATACTGCCCATCAGGACAGTGAATGTGAATTTAACTTTATATCTAATTTACAATAAATCTAATCCAGGATGGCGATTTTAATTTTATTCTTTTAATGAGCATGAAAGAAAGTAAACCAGTTGTCCAAAAACTTGTTCCATGTTGGTAGTATGAAATCTGATATGTATATATAATATTTACTCCTCAAAATCTACTGGAAGGGTAAGAAAACCAATGTCAATGTCTTCTCCATGTCAACTTCAGCAGCATCGAGACCCAAGTTACTCTCAGTCCATTCTTTTGGGTAGGCCAGATGATTTACATGCCCACCACAGGACTGTTGAAAAGACATTCTGTTCCTAGCTTAGTCACAGAAGAGAATGCCAGGTAGACCAGGAAAAAAAATTCGAAGAATGTGCTCAAGTCTTTAAAATAGTGCAACATTCCCACTGACTCCTGGAGTATTTTGGTACTGGACTTGTCAAAGTGGAGACGGCATTTGGGATGGTACTGAGAATCTTAGGGCTATACATTAGGACCACACAGACTCCCTGAGTTTGCACTGAATGGGGCAGGCCACCTCATGAACACCCACCCATCACAGCAGAGACCTACTGCCACTTCTGTGGAAGAGCCTACAGTTCTTGTGTTGGTCTCTCTGAACACCACAAAACTGGAGTGCAAGTAAGTCATCCTCAATCCTGACAGGCAACTTAGGAAGGAGAAATGCAGAAGTGCAAATGTATATATTCTGCCTCTGAAGTTGTGGTTCCATTGACGCCACTAAGCAGTGTGTTTAGTGCCACTTATAATGTCACCTTCACTAAGTTATAATATACGAGTGGGTTCTGACTCTTAATGTCTTCTAGACATAGAACTGCAAGTGATCACGAAGATACATCTGAAACTCTTAAATTCTCACAACCCCTGAGTGAAGACATTTTACCTCATATTCCCCTTAAACTTTTCACCTTTCACCCTTAACCCGTGACCTGTGGTTGTAGTCCCACCCAACCTCAGAACGCATGGGTTTCTTCTTTAGTTTGCTTTCTGCGACTGCTCCAAGTCCAGTGTCTGCTAATGTATAATACATCAATATTTACATATACAAGAGAATTGATAAAGAGTGTGCTCTTCTTGGCAGTGGCAATGAGGAACTCAACAACTGGGTAATATCTAACTCAAGCCTCGCCACGAATCAGTCACCGTTCTCTGAACTCATTCCCTGAAACAGTTCTTTCCAGTTCTGTCCCTGTTTCCTAGTAGGATTCATTTTGGCTGAATTACTTGAGCTTTGATACCAATATGTTTTATGATTATCCATGTCAGGTGGAAAGTGGAGCATTTTATGAAATATTTTAATACTCTGAGACAATGGTAATGTCTAGATTATAGTTGCATTTCCATCATATTGGGCTTTCTACGTGTTTGTAATGTGTTCCCTTATTTTTATGACAGTTGTGTTGGTGGTTCTTCATCAGTTTGCAAAAAAAAAAGTACATCTGTGATTAATTTCTTCATATTTGTAGCAAGGCTCAATCTTGGGTGACAGTGGCTAGTTGCAAGATATTTTAATAGCTGGCCTAGATGTCGTAGGCGATGTGAGTTTGCTGACGTGGAAGGACATTGATGTTATACGTTCTTTGAGTCTTGCAATGTACTCTCAATTTGCCTGAGGTCATTGGCCTGAAAAGCTGACTCGCTTTCAGTCAGCGCTGATGCATCCTGACCTGCAGCAGTTTGCAGAACGTACAGCTATGCCTTCAGCTTTCAAGCATCTGCAGTATTTTGCTTTTAGTTTGTTAATGTGTAAGGCTGGAGTAGGAAACATGTTTCAGAAGGTGCTTTTGATGTCAGAGAAATGTATACAATATACTGATGCACCAGCAATAACTCTCGGAGACAGGAGGCGAACGTTCGATAGGCTTTTATTAGCAGCAAAAGTGACCACAACATCTTGGAGACTGAGGGAGGAGCAGTGCCTCCAATCGCCTTTATACAGGGGTCTGTGGGAGGAGCCACAGGAGCAGTCAGCAGGGGGGCATGTCCAGACAGGTATACACACATAGTTTACCACATATACATCCTGAAATTTTTCTTTGCAAACATTGACAAAAGCCAAGGAAAATGAATGAATGCCCCAAAGCATGAATGACGGTTAAAAAGTCAGAACCCTAAAGCCCCCTCAACCCCCCGTCCCATGCACAAGCAGCAGCAAAGCAATGACCTGCCCCCCACCTGCAAAAAAGCATCAGCACCCTCTGCCGAGCACTCAAGCGTGCAGCAAAGCTTCAATAAAGACACAGATGCACTACCCCAAAGACTACTTGTGTATTCTGTGTTGTGTGTTTATTATGTGTATTGTGGTAACTAGTTACATTAGTTGGGTGATGTGGCGGAACTGAAGAGAGTAAGTTATGTATCCATGCTTATTTCATGGCAGTTTGTAGCCTGAGACCGCATAGGTCATACCTTTGCCGACTGCTGAGATAATGCTCAATTGTATGTTTGCTAATTGCTGATGGAGGATGAAAATAGGGAATTCGACTCTGGAGCAATCACTTGGATCAGTTTTGCTGCTACAGCTGGTACATAAAGTGCTTTTGGGGGGGGGGTCCAACCCTCTTTCATGTGGCATTGACATTTCCTTCAGTTTTATTTTTCTTGGCATATTTGATTTGTTTAATATCCAAAGCTGACCTGCTTCTCTTGTCTTTATTTAGGGTGTCCTATGTACTGCAGGCCATACTGATTCACACAACTTTAATCCCACCTGCCCCTGAGCATTTCCTTCATTGCTTTATTATGTTTTTGTACTTTGCTCCACGGTAGGATTTTGTGCTCCCCAATGGGATGGCATCCTCTGCTGGCCCGAAGGACCACCAGGCAAATTGGTTCCAGTGCAGTGTCCAGATTACATATACGATTTCAACCACCAAGGTAGGAGCTACAAATTCCTCCAGACTGCTGTATTTGAATTTACATTTCTTAGAATGTATCAGAGAGGCCATGAAGGCAGAAAGATTGCTTTCATTGTGAGTTTGAATAATAAACTGTATTCTTGAAAGAAATGGACCAAGGGTGACGTAAATTTGCTTGCGAAACTTCCAGGGAGTAAGCCTTGCAACGCCCACCAAATGCTGGAGAAACTCAGCAGGCCAGGCAGCATCTATGGAAAAGTGAGTAGTCGACGTTTAGGGCCAACTGTACTCTTTTCCATAGATGCTGCCTGACCTGCTGAGTTCCACCAGCATTTGGTTGTGTTACTTGGCTTTCCAGCGTTTGCAGATTTTCTCTCGTTTGAGAGAGTAAGCCTTGGTGTTTTCTTCATAGATGGTAAATAATTAGCTCCTCATACCCTTGGTCCTCATGCCCATTGTGCTAGGAGGGTTTTAAGTTCATTCTGAATTTTAATCTCATTCCTACTAATTAGTTTAGTTTCAGGATTTCTCCTGTGTGGCTCTGGGATTTTTTCTCCTGTCTATGTAAAGCCATAAGAGTCTCACAATCTTACTTTGCATTTTTATTACTAATCAAAGAAATTTAATGGAAGATGAATGAAACCAGTGATAGAAAGTGCATAGATAACATTCCGTGTAGCTCAGTGGAAGGAAAGCAATACTTTGGCTGATTTAACGTTTGATATGAGTGTGGGAAAACAGGATGAGCTATCTCTCACCTGTTGTTACGGCCACCAGGCTTGAGCCCCACATCCAAGCTGGAAATTTAGTTTGGGACTCTGCCAGAGTCTATAACAATTATAGCTTTCCCAGCAGGCTCAGGATACATACTGAGTTTGTAAATTAGTAATTTGACTCTGAGAAGTCTAAACCTCACAGTTCTTTGTGTCTACTTTCCCAAACAGTTACTAAAAGCCTGATTTTCCTTTAATAAATTTCAAATGTTGCTTTTTTTTATCCAACTGGCTCACATTTGTGATTATAATGTGAATGATTTTACTATTGGGCTTAAGATCAAATTCATCTCCCGCAGAATTAAGGAATCACACTTGTAGTTCACTTACTTCTTTTTGGCTGTGAGATTGCTGGTGCCACCCAAATTAAATTTTGCCCCACCTTGCCTCAGGAGTTGATTATGGAGGTGGATGAAGAGACAAAGATACCTTTGTTACTTACTTACTTTGTGAAATTTGCCAGGCCATGCTTACCGGCAGTGCAATATCAATGGGAGCTGGGAGCTTGCAATAAACAACAACCGAACATGGGCGAATTACACAGAGTGTTCAAGGCACCTTCCAATTGTGAACCAGAGCGCAGAAGAGGTGACGTACACTGATAAATCATTCTTATTCTGATATAATTCTGAGCACATAGCTTATCAGAATATTGGAAGGCTCTGATCTTCTACCAGTAACATTCACAATTTCAGTGAGGTGAACAACCTCAGAATCTTTTAGTGTCAGCCAGGAACCTGAGGAATCTTGTGCTCTGAATAACTAGAACACCAAACAGCAGCACTGGAGCAGGAATAGGTCATCTGAGTTTTTAAGCTTGCTTCATCATTAAGACTGTGGCCAACCTTCTACCTTAACTATACATTCCCACATTATTTCCAAATCCATTGTTATGGTACAAGGATTACTTCTGTAACAAACGATCTACATTAATAGCTTCGATGAAGGGATTGGGTGAAGTGAAAGGGGAAACAAAGTGTGGGGTCTGGGGTCTGTGTAGGAAGAACTGGCAGAATAGGGACATGGATGAAAGAAAATATGGAAGATTATGGGCTATGTAGGAGGGAAGGGACAGATTGATTGTGGAGTAGATTTAAAGGTCGGCCCAACATGGTTGGCCACAACATCCGTATTGTTCTATGTTCTATGAAATTGGTAAATTCAGTGTTTATGCTGTTAGTTTATAGACTTGCCCAAGTGAAAATGCAGGGAGATGTACCTCTCACTTACATTGGCAGTGAACAGATGTGTAGCTGTGGGAATGGGGAGGAGAAAAAAAAGATTAACATCCAGGAGCACCAGACTGTCATGGTGGATGGGAAAGTGGATATTCATTTGGTGGAATAAATTTTCAAGTACTTTATGAAAGACAAACTTCGTCAAAGTTTGTGTTGTGTCGTTAGTGATTAGTGTGATTTTATATATGTCCCAAGGTCATATCAGAATTATAACTTTGAAGACGGCCCATCACTATTCCCTGCTCCCTGCTCCTCCCCTGCCCTCCACACACATTCCACTCGTAGCATGAGCTGTCAGTTGTTCCATTACTGAGCAGTGTTATGGTGCTGAACGAAGCTCTCTGCCAGTGTCTTGAGGCCAGTGTGAACCAGAATTTGTGACATCTCATTACATTCTGCAAACAGAGTACAGTATACACTGTGAAGTTTGGCATTGCAAACCTGGAGTCCATATATAGACCAGTATATCTGGATGCCTAGAATAGGCTGAAGTAAGGAGAAAAAGATTGACTATGGCATTAATAGAACACTGAAATGGAGTATTTTGTTGCTGCAAAACTTGAGTGTTAATCATTTTATGAACATAAAATAGCTTCATGTTACATCAATTGTGATTAGTACAAATGTACACCTATCCCTTGATAGAGCTCTAAATATCAAGACAGTTCTTCAGTACTAGCTGCCAAAAACATACCCTGCACAGCATGAATTGTCAGTCATTCAGTTCCTATGCATCAGTTGTTCTGCTGATAGGAGTCCTGTATGTTTATGTCTTGTGGCTAATGTTAACCAGTCAGTGACACATCATTACTTTATTTCAGGATATCTTTTATCGTCTGTACCTCATATACACAGTGGGCTACTCTGTCTCATTTGGCTCGTTGACTGTGGCTGTTATTATACTGGGCTACTTCAGGTAAAGAATGTTGTCTGGTTATTTCACAAATCCTGTAATTAGCAGAAGGATTTCTTTCTCATTGAAGGTCAAACTGGTGATAGGGTAAATGGAACTGGCTTTATGTGGGCATAACTTAGCAATATTCTGTGTCCTGTTATCAGTGTTCTGTTGTTACACCCACTGAGAAAAAATTCTAAATTATAGTCAGTTGAAGAGACAAACCAAAGGAACTATCAGCAGGGCAATAAATTAATTAAGAATTAACACTATAAGAAATAGAAACAGAAGATGACTAGGTGAGGCCTGATATAGATCGGGGGACCACTTTGTCAGTGCCTTTGCTTCATCTGCCACAAAAAACAGGATTTCCTGATGGCAACCAACTTCCTATTCCTATTCTGACATGTCAGTCCATGGCCTCCTGTACTGCCATGATGAAGCCACACTCAGTTTGGAGGAGCAACCTCCTATTCCGACTGGGTAGCCGCTAACCTGATAGCATGAGCATCAATTTCTCTAATATCTGTTAATTTCTTCCATCTCTCTCTTCTCTCTTTATCCATTTCCCATTCTGGTTTCCTGTTTACCCTTTCTCTTCTCCTTGCTTGCCCATCTCCTCCATCTGATGCCCCTCCTTCCATGGTCTACTGTCCTCTCCTATTAGATTCCTTCTTCAGTCCTTTACCTCTTCCACCTATCACTTCCTCAATTCTTACTTCATTTCCCCCTCTGCCAGCTTCCTACCTTTTCCCTTACCTGTTTTCACCTATCACCTTCCAGCTTGTACTCCTTCCTCTCCCCCACCATCGTATTCTGGCTTCTTCCCTTTCCCTTTCTATTCTCGATGAAGGGTCTCAGCCCGAAACATCAACTGTTTATTCCTCCCCACAGAATGCTGCCTGATTTGCTGAGTTCTTCCAGCATTTCGTGTATGTTGCTCATGATTTCCAGCATCTGTAGAATTTCTTGTGTGAGGATGACCACACAACCTCTCATGACTACTTTACTATTTAATAAGATCATTGTTGAGTTTGTTAACTCATTGCCAATTGCATCAAAGACATATTCTTTAATTCTTACAATGTTGAAAGATTTATTGAACTCTGAATATATGTTGCAACGGCATCTCTTAGATCAAAAATATTCATTCCATTTGTTGTGGGAAAAGTTATTTCTTATTTCATGGCTAATGCAGGGTTTAGGGCCAGTGATAACTATTTCTAGGCTATGTGGTTAGGGGAAACATCATCCCTCAATCTATCCTATTAAACCCCTTAAGAAGACACAAGCAATTCTGCAGATGCTACAAATCTTGATCAACATGCACAAAATTCTGGAGGAACTCAGCAGGTCAGGCAGCATCAATGGAGGTAATGTGCAGTTGGCATTTCAGGTTGAGACCCTTCATCAGGATGAAGGATCTCAGCCTGAAAGGTTGACTGCTCATTTCCCTCCATAGATGCTGGCTGCCCGCTAACTCCCTTAAGAATTTAATGTTTCCAAGAGATCGCCATTCATTTATTTGAAACCTAAAGGAATGTGGCTGAGTGTTTTGCCTCTCTTCACAGAATAATTGACATTCAAGGAATCTGTGTTGCACTTCCTCTGTGACAAATGTATCTGTCCAAAACGAAAAGAGACCAGACTGTGCACAATATTGTAGGCTGTGCCTCACCAGGCCATATTTACTTTTGCACTTAAATTCTCTTACCATAAAGACCTATATAGTGTTTGATCTAAATCCTTACACTACCTGCAGTTTAGCTTTCAGTGATTTGTGTACAGAGAAATCCAGATTCGTCTGTACACCAACACATTTCAACCTTAATCCTGAATTGAACCTTGCTGGAACTGTGCACTGGAAGCCAGATACCTCATTAACGTACCTATTTGAATTGGTGTAGGTCACACACAAAGTTCATGCTCACAAACTTACGAACAGGAATTTGGGCCTGAGTCTGTGTTAGCTGAGCTTCCCATTATCTGGCTCATGACATTGTGGTTCAATTTTTGTGAAGAGGCCTCATTTGTTGAAGTTAGCTAGTACTGATTGATGCCTCATCTAACATGGTACAAGCACCTTCACTGTCTGCACACACGTGCATTGTATAGGCGCAGCATTAATATGCTTTACCAAGGTTGCTCAGATATAATGAGATCCATTTGTGCTTCAGATTTATTTTTGTCCATCCATGATTTGTTTACATGAGCCCCAAAAAGTTGTCTTATACCTTTATTTTTTATTCCATCTTCTGTGAACTTAAAAACTTTTTGTTTGTTCCTCTCACTTTGGTTGCCTCTATTGAAACCTGTTAACCATAGTTTTAGATAAGTGAAGTGGATATGGCAAGTAGAATATATTGTGAAAAATGTGAGGTCATCTATAATAGTAGAAAAGGTAGTGAAATGGTGGTGTTTCTTTTAAATAGCAAAAGGTGTTAGTGTTCAGAGGGACTTTGCACAGGAATCACTTTGTAGGTTCAACAAGCAATTAGGAAGGCAAGTGTTAGGTTGAGTTTTATCACAAGAGGATTGGTATAGAAGGGTAAAGATACCTTGCTCCTGGTAAGACTATATCCAGAAGGTCTCTCTACTGAAGTGTAATAAATTTGTAATGGAGAAGGGTGGTGAAAGTACACAGGATTGTTTTCTGGGATGACAGTTTGTTGCTGAAATGGCAATTAATTAGACCACATCTGTGCTCTCTTGAATTTGGAAGCATGGGAGGTAAACCTATTGAAATAAATGAACTATTTTAAAGATATTGACAGCAGAGTTACAGAACTGATAATCAGTGTAGCTGTAATGTCTAGAGCCAGAACTCACAGTCACTAAATAAAGGTTGCCCAGTCATAATTTCTTCATCGAGGTTGAGGTGAATCTTCAGTAGTCATGGACCAAGAGGGTTGTGAAAGCTGATTTATTGAATGCAATCAATATAGAAATTAATAGATTTTTAGATATTAGGGAACGAAAGGATGTGGAGTTATTTCAGAAAAGTGGCACAGAGGTAATAGGCCACTATAGTCATATTGAATAGAGAAGTAGGCTTGAGGAAGCAAATGATCTACTGATGGTTCTGTTTCACATATTCTTACCTAATCTTTTATGATTATAGATATACTAATACTTGAACTTTGAGTACCCATTTTCAACCTTGTATAAGAGTAAGACAACAACATTTTCTAAGAAAGTTATAACAGTATGCTGAATTCATCTCTTTTGTTTTGCATTGAAAATGCAAGCAAATGCGCTTCATCCCACAACCAAACAATTCTGAATTGGCAGTTATCAACGTGATTGATATCCTTCAGTTAACTCCCTGACTTCGGATCCGGAGGCGTGCATTCAGTTTGCTACATTTTTGCCTCGGGAATTAAATTGAGTCAGTTCATCTTGAGGAGTTTTGTGACATCCTAATTCTGTGAACCGACATCCATACCAAAAAAAACCCTTTGCATAGAAGGAAAACGGAAAGTAATGTTAAGGAGGTGTTTTTAAAATAAGATGAAACACTTTTACTTGATTTTGCAGTGAGTGTGAAAGGGATTTTTTTTTGGAGTCTATAGAGTGTATAGATTTCACACTGACCATTATGTGTTTCTATTCCCTCACAGACGCCTTCACTGTACCAGGAACTACATCCACATCCATCTCTTTGTGTCTTTCATGCTCCGAGCAATCAGTACCTTTGTGAAGGATGCAGTGCTGTACTCAAAGACAGCTTTCTTAGATATGGAAGGGGTTGACTGGGTGAGCCTGAAATCTATAACTGAATCTCCTCCATCTCAGGACAAGTCTGAATATGTAAGTGCTGCCTTTTTCTGCGAGCAATTTCTTAAATTACACACAGTTAGATATTACTGATTATTTATTCACTCCCATCGCTGTTTTTCACTAGCAGTTCTCATTCCTTCCTTACAGAAGCCATAACGCTCACAGCTGTCTCCCAGTGCTAGACACAAAATCATGTTAAAAAGTTAATAATCTTCTTTAAAAATATTAAATATTTTGACAAGGTTCAATCATTGATGGGTATTGGAGGAAGGCTTGTCTATTTAATAAGTCACCAACATCAATTTAAAATCTATGATTATTGTCAAAGAATTCAAATTCAATAAAACAAAAACATGGAAAGGGTTAATGCCAGTAATGATGACCACTAAGGTGTCAGACAGCTTAGCACCTTTTGGGGAAGGAAATCTTCCATCTCCCTTCTATGATCCTTGGTTATCCTCTGCAATTACTTTACCAGTCATTTCATTGTATTGAAGGTTTTCATCACACCTTCTAGAGGGAAAGGTCCCAGTATGAAGCAGTTGCTGTGGTAACCAGGGATAACCAATAAATGCTAGCATATTTTAATACCGAATGGCAAGTAGCAAATTCCTGAGGTGAGATTTTCAATTGGAACTAGAGAGAATTTTGCGGACTGGTCATATACACAGGACACAAACGTCCAAATGTATTCCAGTTTGCATTGAACAGGTGGAGGAGATTTTCACCTTGCAGGGTTTATTTTGAAACAACCCAACATCTTTACCAATCTGAGCAGCCATGAAGTGTTTTACAACCAGTCCACTGTACATTGACTCTCCAACTTACATTACCAAAGATTGCACTGAGCGGTCATTTCCATGTCTGAGAAAGAGTTAGAACTCCACTGCATCACTTGCCCAATCACGTTTAGTAATTATTGCTCATTATTGATGAATTTCTTCATGAAACAGCAATAGAAAATGTGGAATGTGAGGATAAAGATTGGGATTGAGAATTAGTATATATTTAAGTTTATATATTTGGTGCTCCTAAATTATTAGAAGTGGGAAGTGCGTGAGAGCTGAAGAGAATCGTGCATGTAGGTGTTTATCCCTAATTTTTCATCCCAACACATCACTGTAATTTCAATCAGCATTTTAGAGCAATAGCTAGCTGTTCCCTGCTGATAGATTTCTCCGTACTCTCCTCCAGATTGGATGCAAGGTGGTTGTCATCATTTTCCTTTACTTTCTGGCTACTAATTACTACTGGATTCTGGTCGAAGGCCTTTATCTCCATAGCCTCATCTTCATGACATTTTTCTCTGATAAGAAGTATCTCTGGGGCTTCACCTTAATTGGCTGGGGTAAGGTATCATTTTAAGCAAACTTCATTCTGCACTGTGTGCTGTCTCCCTTCCTCCCCACTCCTCCAGCTATTAATTTGTTGTCTGAATGGTTTCACCTGTTTACAATTAGACAGTGTCCGTGCATTTTTAAGCTTTTCTTAATAGACAGACATTCTCAACATGTGGTTTTCTCCATATTTTGGTGTGGATGCCTGAACAATAAGAAAGAAATCCATCCCTTAGTGATGCACTATCAATTACTCCAAAAGACTGGAAGTAGAGTAAATACTGAAAGGCTTTTATTAACAGTAAAATGGATCCATGTCCATGCTGGACTGTGGGAGGAGCAGTGACACAATCGCCTTTATCCAGGGGTCTGTGGGAGGAGCCACAGGAGCAGTCAGCAGAGGGGCGTGTCCAGGCATGTCCAGACAGATAACCCAGTTACAACCTATATACATGGTTTACCACACTTAGGTAACCACTTACCTGAAAAAAAAAGACAGGAAATATTTTTTATCACATCCAAGGTACTAGATGAGTGATGGAAAAACTGTGTCACTGGTTTAGGATCCCCGATAAATATGAATGTGAGATACAGAATAGATAGAAACTGCACCCTCTGCATTGACAGTGGAGTTATTAACCTGTCAAATTGTCATTACTAAAGTGCTACGTGTGTGGGAGGGCATGCCATACACACGAGGGAGTTAGTAAGATAACTATGATGCAGGAGCAGGCCCATCAATTCCAAGCTGACTCCCAGCAGCTTAGTCACGTATACCATTGACACTGATCTCTTTATTTCCCTGAACCACTGCATTGGATTACCAAGTTCTGTGCTGGAATGAAGCCTGAGGCTCTGCAACAGGACCCGGGCCTCAGCACTTTTGTTAGAGTGATATAATTAATGAGTAACAGATGAAACAGAAAAGCAATATGGAAACAGAAGATAATGCCTTGCACAGAGTTTCTGTTTTATTAATTTTTTGGGTTGTTTTTAAACCGTAGGGGTCCCCGGTGTGTTTGTCGCAGCATGGACAAGTGTGAGGGCAACTCTGGCAGATACACAGTACGTATGGAGGCGTTACCAGCTTGGGTAGTGATTTTCTGTGGCAAATTTGTATATGTGAAATAGAGCACAAGCAGAAATGACCTAAGGTAACTCACGTGGTCCTCCAACTTGCTCAGTAAGACTACTTTTAATTATTTTTCCCAATTCGGCAGCACATCTTGAATTTAGGAGTAGGCTGTCTAAACCTTTAAACCCATTTCCTTAATCAACTGAATAATGGTTGATCTGAATATCACTTCCATTTAATTGCTTTTATTGTTTGACAAAGATAACTATGACAAGATAACTATGATGCAGGAGCAGGCCCATCAATTCCAAGCTTTTTTAGTGTTCGACAAAAATCTGTCGATCTCACCCTTCAATTGATCTACCATCATCAGCCTTTTGAAGGGGAATACCCTTGATTATCACGATACTTTTTATGAAAAACTGGCCTTGTAATGCACTTATAAATGGTTTGGTCTTGAATTTGAAATTCATGAGATTAAAGGATTAGGATTTTTAATGTTGCCAAAAAATGCAGATCGATTTAAGATTGCAAATCTTCCAGATTTCAGGAAAGGATCAGTAAGAAATATAAGAAAGCAAGAAGGATAAACACAATTGTAAAAGCTTCTGCAGATATGTGAAAATACCTGGACTATTCCTCTTCCCACCCTGTCTCTTGCAAAAATGTTATCCCTTTCTTACAATTCCTCCGTCTCTGCTGCATCTGCTCTGAAGATGAGGCTTTTCATTCCAGGACAAAGGAGATGTCTTCCTTTTTTAAACAAAGGGGCTTCCCTTCTTCCACTATCAACTCTGCTCTCAAACGCATCTCTCCCATTTCCCGCACATCTGCCCTCACCCCATCCGCCCACCACCCCACTCGGGATAGGGTTCCCCTTGTCCTCACCTACCACCCCACCAGCCTCCAGGTCCAACGTATAATTCTCCGTAACTTCTGCCACCTCCAACGGGATCCCACTACCAAGCTAATCTTTCCCTCCCCCCCACTTTCTGCTTTCCGCAGGGATCGCTCCCTACGCGACTCCCTTGTCCACTCGTTCCCCCCCCCCCCCCCCATCCCTTCCCACCAATCTCCCTCCTGGCACTTATCTTTGTAAACGGAACAAGTGCTACACCTGCCCTTACACTTCTTCCCTCACCACCATTCAGGGCCCCAGACAGTCCTTCCAGGTGAGGCGACACTTCACCTGTGAGTCGGCTGGTGTGGTATACTGCGTCCGGTGCTCCCGGTGTGGCCTTTTATATATTGGTGAGACCCGACGCAGACTGGGAGACCATTTCGCTGAACACCTATGCTCGGTCCGCCAGAAAAAGCAGGATCTCCCAGTGGCCACACATTTTAATTCCACGTCCCATTCCCATTCTGATATGTCTATCCATGGCCTCCTCTACTGTCAAAATGAATCCAAACTCAGGCTGGAGGAACAACACCTTATATACCGGCTGGGTAGCCTCCAACCTGATGGCATGAACATTGACTTCTCTAACTTCCGTTAATGCCCCTCCTCCCCTTCTTACCCCATCCCTGACATATTTAGTTGTTTGCCTGTTCTCCATCTCCCTCTGGTGCTTCCCCCCACCTCTTTCTTTCTCCCAAGGCCTCCCGTCCCATGATCCTTTCCCTTCTCCAGCTCTGTATCACTTTCGCAAATCACCTTTCCAGCTCTTAGCTTCATCCCACCCCCTCCAATCTTCTCCTATCATTTCGCATTTCCACCTCCCCCGACTACTTTCAAATCTCTTACTATCTTTCCTTTCAGTTAGTCCTGACAAAGGGTCTCGGCCCGAAACGTCGACAGTGCTTCTCCTTATAGATGCTGCCTGGCCTGCTGTGTTCCTCCAGCAGTTTGTGTGTGTTGTTTGAATTTCCAGCATCTGCAGATTTCCTCGTGTTTGCTGTGAAAATGAAATGGTTAGAAAAGGTTAAAATGAGTCTCTTAAAATGAGACTGGGACTAAAGAAATTATATTGAGCAAGGAACCAATAAAGACATTAAATTCATGAAAGAAGATACAGAAGACCTGCCAGAAAAACAATGGATATAGAGTGAGTGAAGAGCTGGATAGAAGTAACATCATTAAAAAAAAATAGTAATTGAAAAACTAATGGGAGTGATAGTCAATAAAATTGCATAATCTTGTGACATGAACCTGATGATTTGCAAGATCTGGCTCTGGAGATGATGGGTGCACTGGTTGTCATCTTCTAAATTTTCAAGGGGTCTAGAGCTCTTCATACAGTTAGGAATATATTGGATCTTGCAGCCCAGCTATTTACAATCTATGTTACTAATTTGATAAGGGGGTTTTGTGTAATAAATTCAGAGCTAATCAGGATGATATTGTGAATTGTGAGGAGCTCAAAACTATCCAGTATTGACTGTACTAGCAGTGCCTTCATCCCTGAAGTTCTAAAGAACTTTTATGCATGCTTCGAGGCGTGCATGAATGACTTTAGAAAGTCATCCCCAGTTTGGCTGTGAGATACAGGCCGAATACTCAGGAAGTATTCACACCAGCGCATGGACATCTTCAAAACCTCACTCATCCAGGATGCTTATCCTGCGTGCTTCAAATCAGCCACCACTATCCCCATACCAAAGAGCTCTACACTTTCAGAACTAAGTAACTATTGCCTGGTGGCACTGATGCCAATCATCATGAAGTGCTTTAATTGGCTGGTAATGGCACACATCAAAAACTACATTCCTGTCACACTGGGCACTTGCCAATATGCTTACTGACAGAGTTGCTCTACAACAGGTACCATAGCATTTGGCACCTGGCCTTGACACACCTAGAAAGCAAGGACACTGATGTCAGAATGTTGTTTCTGGATTTCAGTTCGGCATTCAGCACTGTTGTCCCACAGACCTTGGTGAACAAGCTCCTACTCCTCAGTGTAAATATACCACTGTGCACCTGGGTGTTGGACTTCCTAACCAACGGAGCTCAGATAGTCAGGGTGCACAACTGCTCCTCCCTCCTCAACACGGTTGCCCTCTAGAGCTGCTTGCTAAACCCATCGCTTACGCATGACTGTGTGGCCAAGCACTTGAGTAATGGCATTGCCAACTTCGCTGATGACACAACAGTGCTGGGGCTCATCACCAATAACGATGAGATGCTCTACAGAGAGGAGGTGGAAGAGCTCGAGACCTGGCACCAGGCAAATAACTTCTTCCTTAATGTCAGCAAGACAAAGTTCAAGTTCAGTTTATAGTCATTCAACCGTACACATCTATACCCCCAAACAAAACAACATTCCTCCGGACCAAGGTACACAACTCGGTACATATAACTCACGTACACAACACATAAGGTAGATTAACTATAATAAGGCGCATTTACACCACAAGTTAAAAAGTATGCTGTATAACGCTACTGACGCTTCATACGTGATGAGACCTTGGTGGTAGCAAGGAGTTTATTTTTCTCACAGGCTGAGGGAAGAAGCTGTCCCCATCCTAACAGTCCTTGTTTTAATGCTATGGTACCTCCTCTCTGATGGTAGGGGGTCAAAGAGATTGTTGGATGGATGGGAGGGATCATTGCCAATGCTAAGGGCCCTGTGTATGCAGCGTTTCTGATGGTTGGACGAGAGACCACAATGACTCTCAGCAGCCCTCGCGGTACTTTGAAGGGACTTGCGGTCAGATGTCTTGTAATTCCCATACCAGATGGTGAAGCAGCTGCATCAGGGTACTCTCGATGGTGTTCCTGTAAAAATCGGTTGGAATGGGAGCGATGGGGAGCCGGCCTCACTGCAATCTCCTCAGGAAGTAGAGAAATTGCTGTGCTTTCTTGATCAAAGAGGTGGTTATTGACTTCAGGAGAACTTGCACCACCTGCATCTCTCTTTATATCGAAGGCCTAATGCCCTTCCCTTGGACAACATTGGTGGCGTGGAGAGGGGAGACTTGCAGCTTGGGCAACTGCCGGTCTTCCATTAAAAAAAAAACCTTGTCCAGGCTTGTGCCCTGGAAACTTTCCAAGGCACAAATCCATGGTCTGTTGAGACTAACAGAGGCCTACACACACAGCAGTGGAAACTCCGAGCATTTTCAAACTCCTAGGAGTGCACATCTTGCACAATCTCTCTTGGTCCCAGAAAAAGCTTGGAAAATGCCTGCACTTTTTGAGGAGGCTGAAGAGAGCGGAGCTACTGTACAGCTCTCTACAGATGTGCAGTAGAGAGCATCCTAACCTGCATCACTGCAGGGTACGGAAGCTACGCTGCGGCAGACAGGAAAACTCGAAAACAGCCCAACACATCACTGGCACCATCAGGACAGAAAGGTGCCAGAAAAGGACCAGTAACCTCATGAAGAATCCCATCCAGCCTGTTCATGGACTCTTTGGCCCACTCTCACCAGGGAGGAGACTACACAGCATCCATGTCAGACTCAATAAACAGTTACTTTCCCCAAGGCAGATCAACACCTCCAGCCACTAACCCACCCCTCCACTTGCCCCACCACCACTAGTTTACCATTTTCTGTCAAAGTCAGTAGCAATTATTTTGCCCTCCTTTACGCTGGTGTACTGGAGATGACATTAAACAATCTTGAATCTTGAAACTAGGGCTCTCAAATCTATCCCAGCACCCAAAGTGATCCTGACTGATCTTCTTCAGAATCAGCATCAGGTTTAATATCACTGACATGTATCGTGAACTGTGTTAACTTTCAGGCATCAGTACAATGTAATAGAGAAAAAGAACTGAATTACAGTATTAAATTAGTGTATTAAATAGCTAAACTAAATTAGTGCAAAAAATAGAAATAAAAAATTAGTGAGTAGTGTTCATGGGTTCAATGTTCATTCAGAAATCGGATGGCATAGGGGTAGAAGCTGTTACTGAATTATTGAGTGTGTGATTTCAGGCTTCTGTACCTCCTCCCTGATGGTAACAATGGGAAGCGGGCTTTTGAGGCATCACTTCTTGACAGTGTTCTGGAAGTTATGGAGGCTAGTGCCTATGATGGAGCTGACTCAGTTTACAAATCTCTGCAGCTTACCTCAATCCTGTGCAGTAGAGCCCCCACCTCCCATACCAGATAGTGATGCAGCCAGTTAGAATGCTCTCCATGGTACATCTGTAGAAATCTCTGTGTATTTTGGGTGAAATACCAAATTACCTCAAACTCCTAATGAAATATCGCCACTGTTGCACCTTCTTTGTAGCTGCATTCATATGTTTGGCCCAGTTTTCATCCTCAGCGATATTGACGTCCGGGAACTTGAAAATGCACACTCTTTTCACTTCTGATCCCTCTTCTGCACTGCCTCCAATGCTAGTACAATATGTCCTCACTTAAATAGAGGGGCAGAAACAGCACACAGGTGTGGCCATACCAACACTACAATTGTAGGGTGTAGGGAAACTTAAAAAATGAGGGAAAATATGAGCTCAACCACCGGTTGGAACAGCTAGAATAGTAGAATATTTTTTAAATGGTGCGAGATTAAAGCTTAGTCACTGAGTATATTTGGGATAGTGATTTTTTTAAATGAGTTTTTAAAGGCTTGGCATATAAAACACAATGGGGGATTACATGTGGAATTTGCTGAAACTCTGTATAATTCACCTTCCTCCAAGCCAAATTCCAAAATCTATGAGATAAACTTCCATTAACCATCCACTTTGATTATGTTGTACTTGTACAGTAGTGATAATTGCTTTGTATATCCAGACACATAGAGCATAGAGAATTTATCGGATTTTAGAACACAGAAGCCATTCAGCAAAGTCAATCACAGATTGTGAAAACTGATGTATCAAATTTCTCACTGTTCTTGTTAAGCTAATGAAAATATATACAGGAATTATAGATAATTGTTTCTTATATAACTAATTGCATCTAATGATATTCTTCCTCTATTTTTACTCCTATAGGTGCTGGGATCTAAGTGCTGGAAACTTAAAATTGATTTATCAATTACCTATTCTGGCTTCAATATTGGTGAGATATAATAAATTCTACCTTCCTCCCTTTAGGATCTAACTCCATTCTACAAACTCCTGTGTCATCACATTTTTCTGGTTTCACATTTCTCCTCTTTTTCAGGTGAATTTCATGCTTTTTATCAATATTATCAGACTTCTCGCCACCAAACTGAGAGAGTCCAATGTCGGAAGGTGTGATACCCGTCAACAGTACCGGTAAGCTCTAGGGCTTTGGTAAAGCAGGCCCTTCTGAAAAGTGGTGTTTAATGTAGAAACAGAAATGGACAAGGAGGCCCTCATCGTTTTTGTTAAATTAAAGCACCTTATTAGATCAATGTTCATTTATCTATTGCTACCACATTTGGCTTGACAATATTTGAAATATTAAAGAAACTTTACCCAAAACTTTAACAACAAAATGTTTGATGGGATATTAAAGAGGTAGTTTTATCCTAACATTTACTTTACAGTTTCTAGCACCACTTCTTGATAAAACCCCTACTTTGTAGTTCACAACCCATCGTCAATTCTAAAATCACTGATTACATTTGAACTTCAAACTTGGCACACAACTTATTTCTTATTTGAGCCTTCTGAAACCCTTCCATTTTCTTGTAGCTGAATAGACAGTCAAGGCCTCTATTCAGCTGAAAGGAATCTCTTTTCACAAATGTTGCCTGACCTACTGTGTATTTCCAGCATTTTCTTTTTTTTGCTTTAGGCTTTTGTTTTGTGTGTTTTGTCTGGAGGGACACCTCCAACAATGTTCAGCAAATTTAAGGTGGTTAACCTTCTTGCTTGTGGATTGGAAAATAACATGTCCAAGAATTGCTTCAGCCACTGATGGAAGCTGTGATTGTCGATGTAATCTGTAAAATATGAAATTAAATGGAAATACCTCATCTGAGCTATTTTGTTTACAGGAAGCTGCTGAAGTCGACTCTGGTCCTGTCACCTCTGTTCGGAGTACACTACATTGTCTTCATGGCAATCCCTTACACTGAGGTGTCCGGCATTCTCTGGCAAATCCAGATGCATTACGAAATGTTCTTTAATTCCTCTCAGGTAATTATAGTCATAGAGTCGTCCAACATAGAAACAGGTCCTTTGGCCCAAAGTATCCATGCTGACCCTTTTGCCCAGTGGCAATAATCCTATTTACCTGCATTAGTTCCCTGTCCTTCTATGCCTTGCCTTTTTAAAATGCCTGTCTAAACAACTCTTTAAATGTAGTGATTTGATATGATTTCATCATCTCCTCTGGCAGCAAGTTCCCAATTTTTTTTTTGCGTAAACAGCTTTCCCCTTTAAAAATCCTTCCTCTCATTTAAACCAATGCCCTGTTGCTTTTAACACCAGATTCAGGGCAAAAAGGTCCTGCTTTTTCTGTGCTGCTTATGGTTTTTTAAAACTATCAATTCATTCTTTAGCCAACTTCACTCAGGGAATAAAAAAATAACCTATCCAATTTCTCTCCATAACTAAAATCCTCCAATCCAGGCAACGTCCCAGTGAATCAGCTCTGCACTCTTGCCAGTACATTCTGATACTTCCTAAAGAGTAGTGATGAGAACTGCATACAAAATTCTCAGTGCATTTGGACCCATGTTTTGTACATTTGCCTATGATATTCCAGCTTTTATATTCCATGTGTCAAGTTGTGAAGGTGAGCATGCTACATGTCATCTTCACCACTCTATCTCCCAGTGTCATCACTTTCAGGAAATTATGGACTTGAACACCAAGATCTCTCCATCCACCTTAGTGCCTTATCATGTTCTACTCCAATTTGACTTCCTATTGTCTTGCATTTTCTGGAATTAAATTCCATCTTCAATTCTCTGACCAACTGCCTTTTTCCTCTATATACCTCTGTACCATTTTACAAACATCTACCAAACGAAAGAAGTCCCAGCGCTGATCCCAAACATCACAACGTCACAGAATTCCGAACAGGAAAAACTCTTCCACTACCACCGTCTGTCTTCTGCTGGCTCTGTCGTCTTACGAATTCTCTTTTAAATAACTCCCATTTGTCAGCTGTCACATTACCCACGTGTATTTGCTCTCATTCTATTTTTGCCAACTCTTCTCTTAACACTGTTAAATCGGCCTCCTCATAGTAGAAGTTATTAGCCTGAGGAGAATATTATCCCTTTGCATAACTGCCTTAATTGCGTTATGGTCACTGTTCTGAAGTGTTGCCATGGCAACACTTCAACACCTGTCCAATTTCACTTCCAAAGATGAGGTCCAGAATTGCCCTGCCTGGAGATCTTCCTTTGGTCCAGGTTGCTACTGGATGTTGCATCCTAGCTGTCTATGTGATACGCAGAGCAGTACAACATGGAGAGCAAGCTGTTGCCTATACAGCATATTTTGCCCTCTCCATGCAGCTGATGACCCTAAAGGAATGGCAGACACCAATACAGCGTGGCATCAGCGGCACTGCAGGAGTTGCCAGTCAGTGTTGAACTCAACGTGGGCCTGCCTTCAGGACTGCAGCTCCGGATTTTTTCCTCGGGGTTTACTCCCGAATCCTTTGCCATGAATGGGTGCAGCCGCAAGCAGTGGAGGTTTGAGATCAGAGATTTCCTTCTCCTAGACAAACTGCCAACCACAGCTGACGAGGCCCAAGTTTAAGGCACCAGTAACCTGCCTTTGCACCTTCTCCCGTCAGTAGAAATGGTTCCTCTGGGCTTAGTAGCTAAGCCACACATGAAGGCCAGGAGCTGAATAGGTAGTGTGAGTTTATCCTCACTAACCACCCCCCAGCTCTATCAACCTTAAGGATGCATAATATGCCCTGCCTATAGTAGGCCCGACTGGAAATAGTCTTAAAAATCTCCCTTTGACTCGTTTGACCCTTCTATGCACCTAATTCTGACTGAAATTTGTATAAGAACATCAAGTCAGATTATTGTTGCAAGTGGTTCTTGGATGTAAGCTGTTAGATTGATTTAAAATTTGATAGCTTTAAAAAAGCCGATCAAGTCTATTGTTCATGCCACTTCTAACCTATAGCTCATTTAAGTACACTCATCACTGCCTTTTGATCGGCCAAACAGATGATTTTACTTCTGTTTACTCAGAGTAATTAAAAATTAACATAAATACTGTCTTTCGATGAAACCCAGATTCATAGAATAAAATATCCAGGTTTCTCCCGCTATCTGAAGGAAGAGCATTCCTATGAAACGGTTCATAAGCCAGAATGTCGTAAAGTGAATAAGCAATTACCATTTATTTATATGGGAAAAATTTGACAGCGTTCACAGTCCCAAAAAATAACCTACAAAATCATGCGAAAAAATACATAAAACCTAAAATAACAGTAACATATAATAAAAGCAGGAATGATATGATAAATACACAGCCTATATAAAGTAGAAAAACTTCTCTGAAATCATTGCAGCACTGTCTAGCGTAGCGAAAATCTCACTACGTAGCGCTACTAGTGTAGTGGATGCTCTCTCAGCGGAAGCACTCTCTCCAGTAACCTTTATGCTATGAAGCTGCCAAATCATACCAAATAACACACAAAAATACACAGCCTATATAAAGTAGAAATAATGTATGTACAGTGTAGTTTCACTTACCGGAATAGGGAAGACAGCGAGCACACTGATGATGGTTTGTTAGGCTGAGTCGTCGGAGGTTGGGGTGCTCGGCAATTTTTTCCAATAAATTGCAGTTTCATCACAGTTAAACACTTATATGAATAACCACCTTCTGTATCTATTTTCTTCAGTTCTGTTGGGAAATTTTTGGCCGCTTCAGTATCAGCCGAAGCACTCTCTCCAGTAAACGTTAAACTATGAAGCTGCTGAAAAGTTCCCAGCAGATTAAAAGAGACTACTTTGCTACGAGCAGAAACAATAATAACATCTGCAGCTTTCAAGGTTCTTTCTCTCTGCGTGTAAATAGTGCGAATGGTGGACGTAGGCAAGTTCAATGCGCGGACAATGTCCTTACTTCGTTGACCACGATCGAAACATTTAATTACGTCCAGTTTTACGCTAAGCGTAACACCCTTACGAGTTCTCTTAGGCTTTTCCGATACCTTAGGACACATCTTGCTGACGGATGCACAAAATAAATCGAGATAAAGTACAGATGCTCACAGACATGTGTTTAAGCTATGGCGGCTTGATGCTGAATGCAGATCCGGGGGAGGAGATTGGCTGCTCGGGGCGCGCGCTGCCTTTTTTCGTAAAAGCGAAAACTCTTTGGTTAGTGAAAACAGGTAACTAATGTAGGTCTTTCGTAAAAGCAAGGTGTCGTAAAGCGAACGTTCGGAAAATGGGGGCCACTTGTAGTTGGACTGAATCAGTTTTTTCCCCCAATGTTGTCAGTTATTGCGATCAATTGGGAGGTTTTAAGATTCTCAAAATTATGCTGGAAATGGCTTTTATATTTTTCCTAAATGGAATACAATCTTCATTCTAGAATGATACAAGATTGAATGTGAAAGGCATAATGAACTAGACATAATTTGGTATGTCATACACTGAATAACTTTAACGAGTAATTTATTCTTATCAAATACTGAATGGCCATTGTACTTCTCACCGATGACTCTGCCACAGGTAGACTAGACCTCAGAATGGCAAGGTATCAATTACCTCCGTGTCAGCATTCAGTCATATATGTTACTCTGAGAGAATTGTTCTTGTGCTTCAAAGTTCAAACACTAAAAAATAAAAATGTAGAAGCTAAAATTATTCATGGAAATATTCAGTTATTCAGCATTTGGAGAGATATAAGTAGAGTTATTCTTCGAGTTTGATGGCCTTTCATCAGTAATGAAAGTTAAAAAAAAGAAGCAGACCTTAATTATAGAGCCATAGAGTCATTGAAAAGTACAGCACTGAATGCTGAATGACCGAACCTTCTTGACCTACCTTCATGTACAGAGAGAACAATAAGTAGTAGTAGGATAAAAGAAGGGTTAGGTTAAATTAAACAATGAATAGGGAAATAAACTTGTGACATGGAAAGAGACAAAATATGCATTAAAATGAGGTTTAAATGGAGATTGCAGAAAAATGACTGATAACTGATTTCCAGAGAGCAGTAGATAGGAACTGAAATTGTTGAACACACTTGAAAGAAGGTAAGATGTCTAATCTAAAGATGTATGTCTGTCCACAATTTTGAGATTTGTTAGAATAAATCAGGTTATAAGGATAGTGAGCTCAGAACTGGGGTTTGGCCGAGAATCAAACTACAATCTACTGTAAGCTCGTAACTCGCCTTACAGACTGAGCAGAGGCGTTTCAGGGTGATCACTCAATTTGCACTTTGTCTCCCAAATGTGGAGTAGATTATGTTGTGAATAGCAAATGTGGCTTTAAATATTATCCTCTTAACTTTACAGGGTTGCTTTGTGGCTGTTATCTACTGCTTTTGCAATGGAGAGGTAAGCACTTGTGTTCCTGTGTGTAAGTGTATTGAATTTAGTGAGAGCGAAGTTTCAGATGTAATGGCTGACTGGCTGACTGAGTAGTTATAGCATGCTGAGAGCTTATCTAGTTCTACCCTGCAGAGTACTATTTTTTTAATAGGGGCTCTGATTCTTGAGTCCTAACATTCACTGCTGTGCCTTGTGTAAATTTTAAAAAGGCATTTGTTCTGGGAACCCCTGCAGCAGTGGCATGGTGGACTCGGTGCGGAATGAGCGACAAAGCCAATGTGCAGATGTTGCCAGTGAGGGCTGGTGACGCCTGGGCTGGGTCAAGTGGTGCTGTCAGTCAGTGGGGGGCTCGAGGCTGCATTGGGGCTGGCCTGGTGTCCCCTGGACAGGGGATTAGTGTAGTGGCCACTGGCCGTTGAGCTTGTTACTGCAGATAAATCACTAGGCTGGGAGCCAAGCAAAGGGACAGGGAGGCAGCAGTCTCCACCATGTTGAACTGGAGGTGATGGGAGAGACCACATAAGCTCAGTGGCTGATGATCTTCCATCAGAGCTAGAAGAACATAGACTATATCACAGTACAGGCTCGTTGGCCCACAATGTTGACCCGACCTTTTAACCTACTCCAAGCTCAGCCTAACCCTTCCCTCCCACGTAGCCCTCTATCTTTCTGTCATCCATGTTCCTACAGCAGTCCTCTAAATGCCCCAAATGTATTTACTTCAACTGACACCCCGCAGTGCATTCCACACACTTAACACTATAAAAAAAAATGCTTACCTTTGACACAAAGAAGAGAATATCTGCAGATGCTAGAAATCTGAGCAACACACACAAAATGCTGGCAGAAGTTTCATAAAATTATGTGCTGGATGCGGAAGCTGGTAGGGAGGTAGGTGAGGACACGAGGAACCCTATCCGTGGTAGGGTAGCGGGAGGATGGGGTAAGAGCAGACATGCCCTG
Organism: Hemitrygon akajei; assembly: GCF_048418815.1. NCBI lineage: Eukaryota > Metazoa > Chordata > Chondrichthyes > Myliobatiformes > Dasyatidae > Hemitrygon > Hemitrygon akajei. The sequence goes on along the minus strand of NC_133124.1, from coordinate 107,032,949 downwards.
CCCTTAAGTTCACTTGGTCCATTTCCAATGCCTCCCTTCCCTTTCTCAATCTCACTGACTCCATCTCTGGAGACAGCTTATCTGCTGATGTCTATTACAAACCCACAGATTCTCTCAGCTACCTGGACTACACCTCATCCCACCCTACTACTTGTAAAAACGCCATCCCCTTTTCTGAATTCTTCTGTCTCTGCCACATTTGCTCTCAGGATGAGGCTTTTCATTCTATAATGAAGGAGGTGTCCTCCTTTTTCAAAGAAAGGGGCTTCCTTTCCTCCATCATCAATGCTGCCCTCAACTGTATCTCTTCTCTTTCACGCACGTCCGCTCTCACCCATCGTGCCGCCACCCTACCAGGGATAAAGTTCCTTTTGTCCTCACCTACCACCCCACCAGCCTATGTGTCCAGCACATAATTCTCTGAAACTTCCAATGTCTCCAGTGGGATACCACCACCAAGCACATCTTCCCCCCTCCCACTTTCTGCTTTCCGCAGTGATCACTCCCTTGTCCATTTGTCCCTCCCCACTGATCTCCCTCCTGGCACTTATCCTTGCAAGTGGAACCTGCCCCTACACCTCCTCCCTCATTATCATCCAGGGCCCTAAACAGTCCTTCCAGGTGAGGCGACACTTCAGCTGTGAGTCTGTTGGGGCCATTTACTGTGCTCGGTGATCCCAGTGTGGCTTGCTGTACATCGGTGAGACCCGACATAGATCGGGAGACTGCTTCACCGAGCACCTTTGCTCCACCCGTCAGAACAAGCGGGATCTCCCAGTGGCCACCTATTTTAATTCCACTTCCTATTCCCATTCCAACATGTCCTTCTATGGCCTCCACCACGGTCATGATGAGGCCACACTTAGGTTGGAGGAACAACACCTTGTACTCTGTCTGGGTAGCTTCCAACCTGATGACATGATTATCGATTTCTCAAACTTTAAGTAATGTGGTAATGCTCCCCAGCCACCACCCCACACCTTGTCAATTTCCCATCCCCTTTTCCCTCTCTCAGATCTCCTTGCCTGCCCATCGCTTCCCTCTGTTGCTCCTTTCTCCCCCCTTTATCTTACTTCCATGGCCTTCTGTCACTTTCATCAATCAACTTCCCAGCTCTTTGCTTCATCCCTCCTCCTCCTCCAGATTTCACCTGTTGCCTGGTGTTTCTCTCTCCCCTCCCCCCACCTTTTAAGTCCACTCCTCAGCTTCTTTCCTCCAGTCCTGCCGAAGGGTTTTGGCCTGAAACATCGACGGTACTTTTTCAATAGATGCTGCGTGGCATGCAGAGTTCCTCCGGCATTTTGTGCGTGTTACTCACTTACCTTAGACATCCGCTCTATACTTTCCTCTGCTTACCTTAAAATTATGCCCTCTTGTATTAACCATTGCTGCCCTAGGAAAAAGGTGTAGGCTGTCCACTTCCTGCCTCTTAAAATCTTGTACACCTCTATCAAGTCACCTCTCATCCTCCTCTCCAAAGAGAAACAAAAACCTTTACCAGGATTTTAATTATGTACAGAGAGTATAAAAGTCAGTAGGGGGGAGGGTAAAACACAGGATAGGAGAGGTTAAATGGAGGAGAAGGGATGGAGCAGCTGATGTCAGTCCCCATCAATGATCTATTATCCATAGCACACGAGCTCAGCCCGATCAAGGTGGACAGCCATTGGACATTGCCTCAGTGACACACACATCAAGCCAATTGACAACAAGGTGACTTCAAATTTGTTTATCGTCGTGGGAGCAGCAACAAAGGGCTGAGCCAGTTTATAGACGCACCAGCAGGGAAGTTAGAGGATCTGGCCAGCTTTTCAGTATAGCAGACTGTCAGTAAAGCGAGTCTACAAATGTAATGTGATAATAACCCCCTCTAATGTAGATAACATTAGCTCTCTCAGTCAGAGGGATACATGCTGACTGCTACATAAGCTGAATCTTGCCCCTGGGTTGTTTCTGAGCACAGGAGTGTAAAACTGTGACATTAGATTTACTGCAAATATGAAGCTGTACAGATGGGCAGGAGTTTCCTTTAATGCTTCTTTGAAATTCTTGAGCTTATAAATTGCGTGGCATCTAATTATTTTACAGTCAAAGGAATGAGTATAAAGGCCAAGGTGCATGTGCACTCTGTGCACTTGGCACACGGAGCACCATGATGCTTGGAACACCTCTCCGTGCTCAGTGTTTGCCTAAAATTTGTGTTGTATTAACTTGTAATTTGTACTAGCCACGTCCTGCAATACCATGTCAGCAGGATGCAGCCTTAAGCCCCACATTTCATTTGTGAATCAATGAGTGTAGCTTAATGAAAGTTTCAAGCTACCTTTGTGTCATCTAATAAGATTCCAAGCTGCCCTTTAATTTGGGAAAGCCAAAAGTGTACGGATTAAGCTTTGCTGCGAGGGGTTGTCACAGGAGGTTAAGCTTTTATGCACTCTTACTGAGAGGTCAGCTGATCTTGTGGCTAATGGGCTATTTCTGGCTGTTTGATGAGAATAATTGGGGAGAAGAAAATGGCAGACCTGCAGCTGGTAATTTTGCTTTGTGCCGAGTGAGGTTTGGAACGCTGTTTTTTTTGCCTTTTTAATTGTGTATCTTTCTATTTTGCTTCAGGTCCAGAGTGAGATCAAAAAAGCATGGGCCCGTTGGATTTTGGCACTTGACTTCAAACGCAAAGCTCGGAGTGGAAGTACTGCCTACAGTTATGGGCCAATGGTGTCACACACGAACAACAGCATCAGTGCCAACCTAACCACCCGTGCACCACAAACTCTCCACCTCAATAGCCGAGTGGGTGGCGGGTTACTCGATGGGCATTGGAACCTGCCGGGCTACGTGAAGAGCAGCTCCGTGTCTGAGAACTCACACCCCTCCTCCCTTCCTGAGCAGTATGGCAGGGATGACGAGAATGGCAAGTCTCCAACATCCAACAAGCCTTCACTGGTTGTCGAGGAAGAGAGGGAAACTGTAATGTAATTGATAGACACACTTAAGAAACTTCATTTCCAACTGCACACCACAAACGTTAGACACTGGCATTGGACTGTATCATTTCTGCCACACTGGAATAGCAGGCTCCTGAAAATAGAAAAGGGAAAATAATTGTGAAGAGAGAGTTAGGAAGATATGACATGTCTGGCCGCATCATGCTTTCCTGCTATCTACTAAGGGTTGTCTGGACATTTGAGTAATTATTTAGAGCTTTGTTAAACACTGTTTCACAACATTGTCACAGGTGCCAGTGTTCAGTGGCTCGATTCAAAACAACTTGGATGACAATCATTGCTTCACCCAGCCTGAATCTAGCAGAGGAACTCCCTGATTCCAGTACTTCACAGCTCACTCAGCCGAACTAGTTGACCATATTAAGCTGCACATAATCTTATCAAATTCACAGGAGAGAGTGAGTCATCAAATCCCATTTAGGCAATAAAAAGAGAAAATGCTGGAGATACTCAGCTGGTCTTTGGGCTCCTTATTTTAGAAACGATTTAATGACATTGGAGAGGGTTCAGAGAAGATTCACAAGAATGATTCCAGGAATGCAAGGGTTACTGTATGAGGAACATCTGGTAGCTCTTGGGCTGTATTCCCTGGAGCTCAGGAGCATGAGGGGGGATCTCATAGAAACATTCTGAATGTTAAAAGGCCTGAACAGTTTAGATATGGCAAAGTTATTTCCCATGATAGGGGATTCTAAGACAAGAGGGCATGACTTCAGGATTAAAGGATGTCCTTTTAGAACAGAGATGCAGAGAAATTACTTTAGTCAGAGGGTGGTAAATCTGTGGAATTTGTTGCCATGAGCAGCTGTGGAGGCCAAGTCATTGGGTGTATTTAAGGTAGAGATAGAAAGGTTCTTGATTAGTCAGGCTTCAAAGGGTATGGGGAGAAGGCAGGTGAGTGGGGGTGACTGGAAGAATTGGATCAGCCCATGATTGAATGGTGGAGCAGACTTGATGGGCCAAATGGCCTAATTCTGCTCCTGTGTCTTATGGTCTTATAAGTCAGGCAACATCTGTGAAGAGTGGAACATGGTTAACATTTTGGGGTGACAGAAGTCAGATTCAGCTTTCCGAATGAATGACAAAGCTGTGGACATCTGGAGGGATTAGATAACTACCAGAGTGAAGGGTCTGGGAGATGGCCTGAACAAAATTATGCACTAGCTGGGGTTTAAAATGTGCCCCTTCCTATTGTTATAGAGTTGTTATGGAGATGTACCGCTTCACATAGTGATGCAGAGCCCCACTGAGGTGTGACACCATCCTGGACATCTTGCACTGATACTAGACCTTTTCATTTTAGGTGTTTAACAAAATGAAGATCAGAAATTATGTGTAGCAAGTAGATTCAGTAATCAACGTCAGGACAGGTCCTCAGTGAAAGAATCATTAGAATTCAGACTGAGCTGAGGTCAATTACTACCTGAAGGACCACAGATCAATGTCCCTGTAAGATTCAGTTATATCCAATGTGTTGAGTTGGATCGTAGTCACTCCAGTAAAATACAACCTCAATTTAAACCACGATCTTCTTCACAAAGTAGGTTTTGATATATATGCATGTATTAGGTTCAACTGACTTTGTGTCCACTTGCTGTCCAGTGAAACTAATTGAAGTGCATTCTAAATGTGCCTGGTTGTTGTTGCTGATTGAGTTTGTGATGTCAATGTTGTCTGGTTGATAATTGTGAGAAAAAGGAGTAAATTATTATTTATTGTTAATATTTTTAAAATTCAAAAGACTGCATCTTTAGTGAATGTGAAAAGAAAATAAATGTGCTGTCTCTACCATGACTGACAAGCAGCAGTGAATTGTACTCTGTTTGGATATTGATTTTAAAATAATATAGTGTGGAGAATGAGATGACAATCTGGGGGTTAGCTAATTTACCTGTAAAGGTTATTCGGATAGAATCCTCAATTACTCTTCATATGAGTAAACAGCATCTGTTGATGATAATGGGGAAGTCATGAATTTAAATCCTCACAAAATAAGTAGGGTATGTTGTTAAATACATTCAGTAATTCTGAAGCAACAGCAAAGCAAACTGTTTTGGTTTACTATGTCCTTCAGTAAGTAATAACATGCCATCTCACCCCGACTTGGTCTTCATCAGAACCACTCCTGTTCTTTCTTGTTGGTCTATGCTTTATGAAGTGGCCTAGCAAATTATAAAGTGCCACATAAAAAAGCATTATTACAGATCAGGATTAACATATCTACCCTGCATGGATGCCATAAATATGAATACTAATATAAATTTATAGCAGCTCTTGTGTGGAACCATACACAATAACAAATCAAATCATTGAACATGGAACAAAACAGCACAGGAACAGGCCTTTTGTCCCATAATATCTGCTCTGACCATGATGTGAATTTAAACTCATTACGTCTGTCTGCACACGGTCTATATCCTCAATCCCTTGAATAAGGGTGAAGCAACGTGGTTATGAGGAGAAGGCAGTAGAATGGGGATAATAAATAATCAGTGATGGAATGGCAGAGCAGACTCGATGGTCTGAATGGCCTAATTGTGCTATGGTGTTATAGTCTTATGGAAAGGGAACTGGTTCACGTTTACTTTCATTCTGTATTTTGGAGCATCTTTTGTTTCAATGATATCTATGTCCCTCTTGCCAGATTACAGTTTTGTTCAGGATGGGATTGAAGTTCTCCTGTTGCCTTTGAAGTTGCATCTGCTCAGACAAATAGAGAATATTTCAATTCCGTATGTCACCACATACTGCTCTGACAGTCACTTTCTTGTAGGCATTCACAATAGAACAAAGAAATACAATGCAATCAATGAAAAATTACACACAAAGTTTGACAACCAATGTGCAAAAGAAGACAAACTGAGCAAATGCAAAAAAAATTAGCAAACACACAAATAAATAAATTAACAATATTGAGAATAGGAGTTGTAGAGTCCTTGAAAGTGAGTTTATAGATTGTGGAATCAGTTCAGTGTTGAGGTTCGTGATGTTATCCACACTGGTTCAAGAGCCTGATGGTTGAAAGATAATAACTGTCCCTGAAGCTGGTGGTGTGGGACCTAAGGCTCCTGTACCTCCTTGCTGATGACAGCAGCGAGAAGAGAGAATGGCCTGCAAACAGGTGGCTTTGCACATGAAAACTCAGGTTTTTAACAATCTGAATTAAAATTTAATTGTTAACACCACCAAAGAGGATTTCACTTTGGCCAAAATCATTAAACGAACCCTTGCTGTTGCTTGCACAGCATGCAATTGATTCTGATGGAAGTTGCCCAGTTCCCTTGAGGACAGGCTGGTCTAAGCCATTCAGTATACCAGACCACTAATTACAGTTAATCAGTGTCATTAACGTCTGTGTGTGAATTGAAAGCAAAGTACTGAGCCCTCCTCATAAACTCAGGAAAACACCATCCACTACTAATTTTTTTGGAGTCTGTTTGGCTCTTAGATCCCCTCTTTATGGTTCATTGGGCAAGACCAGATCTCTGTCCTCATCTCTGTAGTAAAAGCAGATAGGAAATACGCTGTGGAAATGGAAAACAATTAATGTTTCAGAACCGAGCCCTTTGCCACTATTGTGAAAGAGGGTTGCAGGAGCGGAGAAGGTAGGGAAGCGAGGGCCAATATTTCTGATGGGGTGAGATCAAATGAGTTAATGTCATAGAATCAGAATCAGGATGCATTATGACTGACATACTGGACAAGCAATACCATCAGGCAGGTGTCTGGTCCGAGGACAATTACCCTAAACGCACAGCCAAGGTCATAAAGAACTATCGCCAGCTAAAAGAACACTCCACAAAGCCATGATCTCAATATCATAGAGTCATGGAATTGTAGAAAACTACAACATACAAACAGGCCCTTCAGCCCATCTAGTCCACACCAAACCATTTAAACTGGCTAGTCCCATCGACCTGCACCCAGATCATAGGCCTCCTTACCCCTACCATCTAAGCTTCTCTTAAACATTGAAATTGAAATTGCATCCACCAATTGAGCTGGCAGCTTGTTCCACACTGTCACTACCCTCTAAGTGAAGAAGTTCTCCCTCAGTTCCCATTAAACATATCACCTTTCACACTGAATGCAAGACCTCTAGTTGTAGTTTCACTCAACTTCAGTGGAAAAGGCCTGCTAGCATTTACCTTAATTATACTCCTCTTAACTTTGTATCCTCAAACAAATTCAATCTTGCCTCATAAATCAGGTTCTCCAGTCTTGGCTACATCGTAAATTTTCTCTGTACTCTTTCAAGTAGGTTGGTGACCAAAATTGCACCACAATATTCCAAATTGGGTCTCACCAATGTCTTATACAACTTAGCATAACATCCCAACTCCCGTACTCAATGCCAAACAAGAGAAAATCTGCAAGTGCTGGAAATCCAAGTAACACACACAAAATGCTGGAGGAACTCAGCAGGCCAGGCAGCATCTATGAAAGGGAGTACAGTTGACGTTTCAGGCTGAAACCCTTTGGCAGGATTCTCAGTCAGATGGACACAGTCAACTGTACTCTATTCCATAGATGCTGCCTGATCTGCTGAGTTCCTCCACCATTTTGTGTGCGTTCCTGTACTCAGTAATTTGATCTATGAAGGCGAAGATGCCAAAAGCTTTCTTAATGACCCTACCTACCTATCATTGAGGCTGTTTCAGATTACCTGGAGGAACAGATGAAAGCAAGAAAGCCAAAGCCTGCAGAAGAACTGTGGCAAGTTCTCCAAAATTTGGAACAACCTACCCGTGGATTTTCTTATAAAACTGCAGAACAGTGTATCTACGATAATGATGCAGTTTTAAAGACAAAGGGTGGTCACACCAAATATTTTTTGATTCAGTTTTTTTACAGTTTACTGCATTTTATGGTAATTTTTTGATACTTAGAAGCTTTTCATGTCATTATTTTTGAAAGCATCTTGGCTTTGCAGATGTTTTTTCACATGTGTCTCAGACTTTTGCTCAATTCTGCACAGAGGTCACAAAATCTTAGCCTCAAACATACTCTTGCATCCAGAATATAGTTGATGGGGGACTTTAAAGGCACCTGATAATTTCCTGACCACAGTGTTGATGGGGTCCAAACCCGTTGTCTCTTTAGTAAGCTATTCATTTAGTCAGCAAGTGGGACATTGTGGGAAGGCAAGGAGACCTTCAGAGTCTCTGACACTACAACTGTAAGAAGATCATCCAGCTAACAGTCCATGTTAAGGAGATAGAGCTGGAACCGGATGAATTCTGGATCATTTGGGAGGCTGAGGGATTGATAGGCACGAGATATGTGAGGTTGTTACACCCAAGGTGGAGGACACAGATAACTGGGTGACCGTCAGGAGGGAGAAGGGGATAGGCAACCAGTGGAGTGTACCCCTGTAGCTGTTCCTCCCACTTGCAGGTATATTGGTTTGGATACTGTTGAGGGGGGATGACCTAGTAGAGGAAAGCCACAGTGGTCAGATCTCTGGCATTGAGTCTGGCTCTGAAGGGAAGTGGGGGTGAAGAGGTAAGCTGTGGTGATGGGGTATTCATAGGCTAGGGAAGCAGAAAGGAAGGCTGTGGATGAGAATGAGATTCCCGGATGGTTTGTTGCATCCCGCGTGCCAGTGTCAGGGATATCTCAGATTGAGTCCATGGCATTCTTAAGTGAGAGAGTGAGCAGCCAGAGGTTGTGGTCCACGTTGGGATCAATGACTTGAAGTGAATTCAGGAAATTAGGTGCTAAGTTAAGGACAGGACTTCCAAGGTTGTGATCTCAGTATTGCTATCCATGCCACATGCTACGGAGGCCAGAAATGGGAAGATCATACAGTTTAACATTTAGCTAAGGATTTGGTTCAGAATTTTGGTTTCTCTTTTAGGGAAGGTGGGACCTATACAAAAGAGATTGTTTGCACCTGAACTGAAGGGGGACTAATATCCCAGCAGGAAAGTTTGCTAGTGCCGCACGGGGTGGGGGTGGGGTTAAACTAGAGTTGCAGGGTGATTGGATTCAGAGTGCTGGACGGATAGTGGAGTGGTTGTGGGGATAGTTGTTATACAAAGTCAGGAATCTAAAGGTCAAGCATGGTGGGACTAATGCTCTGAGCTGCGTACTTTTCAATGTAAGGAGTATTGTCGAAAAGGTGGATGAGTTTGGGGCATATGGAATTATGACATTGTAGCCATTAGTAAGACTTGGTTGCAAGAGTAGCAGGACTGGCAGCTCAGTGATGTGGGGTCCCATTGTTTAGATGTGATAAAGTAGGAGGTATTAAAGGGAGAGGGGTGGCATTACTAATTAGGAAAAATGGGAGCACAGCAGTTCTAAATCAGGATAGACCAGAGAACTCACCTATGAAGCTTTCTATGTAGAATTAAGGAATAAGAAAGTTATAGCCATGTTAGTGGGATTATATTTTGGCCACCAACGGTCTTTGGGATTTAAGGGAACAAAATTGTAGAGAGATAACAGACTGCCGCAAGAAACATAAGGTTGTGATAGGAGGTGATTCTAACTTTCCACATATTGACTGGAGCTCCCATACTGGATGGGAAAGAGTTTGTCAAATGTGTTCAGTAGAGTCCCAACTAGGCAGTGTGATACTATATTTCCCATTAAGGAATGAGACAGGGCAGGTGACAGAAGTTTGTGTAGGGTACAGACTTTGCATGTTTCTGTCAGAATAAAAGGCAAGGATGATAGGTTTGGGGAACCTTGGTTTTCAAGAGATATTGAGACCCTGGTTAAGAAAAAAAGGGGGCTGCATAGCAGGTATAGGCAGACAGGAACGAATGAGGTACTTGAAGGTTATAAGAAAGGCAAGAGAACACTTAAGAAGGAAATCAGGGCTAAACGAATACTTGAGGTTGCTCTAGCAGACAAGTGAAGAAGAATCCTAAGGGCTTCTACAGATGTGTTAAGAGCATATCTACATGGCCTTTAGCAAGGCATTTGACAAGGTCCCATGTGGGAGTTTGGTCAAGAAGGTTCAGTTGCTTGGCATTCAAGGTAAGGTACTAAATTGGATTAGACATTGGCTTCATGCAAGAAGTTAAAGAGTTTGTTGTAATGTAGATGGTTGCCTCTATCACTGGAGGCCTGTAACTAGTGGTGTGCTGCAGGGATTGGTGCTAGGCCTGTTGTTGTTTGTCATCTGCTGTAAATCACAAGATGCTGAAGGAACTCGGCAAATCAGACAGCATCTATGTAGGGGAATAAGCAGTCGATGTTTTGGGCCAAGATTTGTCAACAGACCTGCGGAGTATTGTTTCTGGTCCTGCCTGTGTAAGTCATCTTACACAGGCAGGAAAGAGTGAAGAGAAGATTTGCAAGGATGTTGCCTGGATTGGGGAGCATACCTTATGAAAACAGGTTAAGTGAAATCGGCCTTTTCTCCTTGGAGCAACGGAGGATGAGAGGTGACCTGACAGAGGTGTATAAGATGATGAGAGGCATTGATCATGTGGATAGTCAGAGGCTTTTTCCCAGGGCTGAAATGTTTGCCACAAGAGGACACAGGCTTAAGATGCTGGGGAGTAGGTACAGAGGAGATGTCAGGAGTAAGTCTTTTACTCAGAGAGTGGTGAGTGCGTGGAATGGGCTACCGGCAACAGTGGTGGAGGCGGATACGATAGGGTCTTTTAAGAGACTTTTAGATAGGTACATGGAGCTTAGAAAAATAGAGGGCTATGGGAAGTCTAGAAATTTCTAAGGTAGGGACATGTTCGACACAACTTTGTGGGCCGAAGGGCCTGTATTGTGCTGTAGGTTTTCTGTGTTTCTATGTTTCTTCTACAGGAGTCACCTTATAAAGATTGTGGAAGCTTGACATGAGTCAATTGGGTGTTGTGTTTCCTAAATTAAAAGGGCAGAAAGTTGTGAAAATTGACACATTAATACCACTTTTTCTTATTTCTCCTAAAACACTAGAACAGGGACGTTAATAATCATAATTACTTCTCCAGGAATGACACCACTCACCTTTCCAACACAAATAATTCTCTCTTGGTGATAGATCAATCTAATTAAGTTCTCAAGTCATAGCAAATACCAGCATAATTTGCTACCATAGGAACATAAAAAAATAATCATGAGAGCCATAAGAGTGGGAATTAATTCCACTTAACAACAGAGAAATAATGACATCATCTTTATGCAAGGGTATAACATTTACTGATAAGAAAATTCCAGTAAAAGTATTAGTGAATAATTAATTTAGGGCAGTGAGGTCATTTGATAGCCATGGACAAGTTCAAAGTTGAAAGTAAATTTATGATCAAAGAGCTTATATGTCACCATATATAACTCATTTTCTTATGGGCATTCACAGTAAATACAAAGGGACAATGAAAGACCGCACACAACAAACCGTCAAACAACCTATGTGGAAAGACCAACCAGCTATGCAAGTTAAAAAAAAAATAAAATAATAACAATATATAAGTAATTAACATAGAGAACATACCAGGCTGTGATGCAGGGCCTAGTCCTGAAGAAGGGTCTAGGCCCAGAACTCCTCCATAGATGCTGCCTGACCTGCTGAATTCCTCCAGCATTTCGTGTGCTACTTAAAATAAACCAGTGCTGTTGAACTGGTGGAACAAGATTCATAAAAGAAAAGGGTAATGTCGTCACTACTAATAGGAAAATCCCTATTAGTAGAGCACAAGTACCTGATGCTGATTAATGAAGCAATTGGATGCAACTTTGGGATAGTCTTTGGGATCTTTGCAAATAGATTGATTAAGACAGGACAAAGGGGCATCACAGTCTGATATGGAAACACCAATCCTACAAAAAGTAGTGGGTACCACCCATTCCATCACGGTAAAGTCCTCCTCACTATTGAGCACACCTACATGGACTGCTGTTGTAGGAAAGCATCATCACGGACCTCCACCATCCAGGCCATGCTCTCTTCTCAGGAAGGAGGTATAGGAGCTTCATAACACACACCTCCACATTCAGGAACAGTTATTACCCCTCAACCATCAGGCTCTTGAACCACTTCACTCAATTTCAGTCTCCCCATCACTGAACTGTTCCCACAACCAATGGACTCACTTTGAAGGACTCATGTTCTCAATATTTATTTTTATCATTATTCTTATTGTTTTCTTTGAACTTACACAGTTTGTTGCCTTTTGCACCTTGGTTGCTTGTCTGTCCTGTTGGGTGGGGTCTTTCACTGAATCTATAGTATTTCTTGTAGTCACTGTGAATGGCCACAAGAAAATGAATCTCAGTATTTTATATAGTGGCATATGCACGTACTTTGATAATAAGTTTACTTTGAGCTTTGGAGAGGAAGAGGGCAGAAGCCTGAATAAGAAAGTGGGAGGAGGGTGAGGGGTACAAGCTAGCAGGATATGGGTGAAACAAGGTAAAGGGGAAGGTGGGAGGGTGGGGAAGAGGAATGAAGCGAGCTGCTGCTAAGTGATAGGAGGAAGAGATAATCGCCTTCCAGTTTATTCGTAAATGTGGTTGACTTATTGCATACGTTCGGATTCTGTTCATAGACTTCAGTTCAGCATTCAACACAATCATCCCTCAGAAACTGATTGGAAAGCTGAGCCTACTGGGCCTGAACATCTCCCTCTGCAACTGGATCCTAGACTTCCTGACTGGGAGACTTCAGTCAGTCCGGATCGGGAGCAGCATCTCCAACACCATCACACTGAGCACGGGGGCTCCCCAGGGTTGCGTGCTCAGTCCACTGCTGTTCACTCTGCTGACCCACGACTGTGCTGCAACACACAGCTCGAACCATATCATCAAGTTCACCGATGACATGACTGTGCTGGGTCTCATCAGCAAGAACGACGAGTCAGCTTACAGAGAGGAGGTGCAGCGGCTAACGGACTGGTGCAGAGCCAACAGCCTGTCTCTGAATGTGAACAAAACAAAAGAGATGGTTGTTGACTTCAGGAGGGCACAGAGCGACCACTCCCCGCTGAACATCGACGGCTCCTTGATAGAGATCGTGAAGAGCACCAAATTTCTTGGTGTTTACCTGACGGAGAATCTCACCTGGTCCCTCAGCACCAGATCCATAGCAAAGAAAGCCCAGCAGTGTCTCTACTTTTTGCGAAGGATGAGGAAAGTCCATGTCCCACCCCGTCCCATCCTCATCACATTCTACAGGGGTTGTATTGAGAGCATCCTGAACAGCTGCATCACTGCCTGGTTCGGAAATTGCACCATCTCAGATCGCAAGACCCTGCAGCGGATAGTGAGATCAGCTGAGAAGATCATCGGGATCTCTCTTCCCGTCATCACAGACTTTTACACTACATGCTGCATCCGCAAAGGAAACAGCATTATGAAGGACCCCGTGCACCCCTCATATAATCTCTTCTCCCTCCTGCCGTCTGCAAAAAGGCTCCAAAGCATTCGGGCTCTCACGACCAGACTATGTAACAGTTTCTTCCCCCAAACTATCAGACTCCTCAGTACCCGAAGCCTGGACTGACACCTTGCCCTATTGTCCTGTTTATTATTTATTGTAATGCCTGCACTGTTGTTGTGCAATTTATGTAGTCCTGTGTAGGTCTGTAGTCTAGTGTAGCTTTCTCTGTGTTGTTTTTTTTTACGTAGTCCAGTCTAGTTTTTGTACTGTGTCATGTAACACCATGGTCCTGAAAAACATTGTCTCATTTTTACAATGCACTGTACCAGCAGTTATGGTTGAAATGACAATAAAAGTGACTTGACTTGACTTTATTCCAGCAGTTCATGTGTGTCCAGCTTCTGCAGAACTTCTTGTGTCTATAATCAGCTGGAGAAACTGTGAGGGGAAATGAGTTGTCGACATTTTGGGTCAACGTGTCCTAATGCAGGGGTTTGACCCAAAACGATAACTATTCCGTTCCCCCCGCAAAATGCTGAGTTTCTTAAGTCGATTGTTTGTCCTTCCATTCACTTGTGTTTTTTTCATCTTTTTCTTTCATCTACATGTTTATCTAGGAATTTTGAGTCATAGAGAAGTACAGCACAGAAGCAGGCCTTTCAGCCCATCTATTCCATGCCAAACCACTTAAATTGCCTCGTCCCATCGACCTGCAGCTGGACCATAGCTCTCCATACTCCTCCCATCAATGTGCTTATCCAGAGAGACTCAGAGACATTCTAATAATAAATACAATCACACCAATCAATAAAGTGATGGGCACAAAACAGCAGAATGGTGAAAAGATTGTAGGCTCCTCTGCCAAAGTACAGAGAACAAGGTTAACACTTCAGTTTGAGACCATGAAGGGTCTTGGAACTGACATATTCACGCTGTTTGTCTTTGCAGAAGTGCTGCCTAACCTGCTGAGTGTGTCTGGCATTCTTTATATTTCAGATTTCTAACATTTGCAATTTGTTAATTTTCAACTGCAGATAAACAAGTTTTATCATCCGTACATAGAAACATAGAAAACCTACAGCACAATACAGGCCCTTCAGCCCACAATGCGGTGTGTACTTACTTTAGAAATTACCTAGGTTTACCCCTAGCTCTCTATTTTTCTAAGCTCCATGTACCTATCAAAGAGTCTCTTAAACGATCCTATTGTATCCGCTTCCAGCACTGTTGCCGGCAGCCCATTCCACGCACTCACCACTCTGCGTAAAAAACTTACCCCTGACATCCCCTTTGTACCTTCTTCCAAGCACCTTAAAACTATGCCCTCTTGTGTTAGCCATTTCATCCCTGCGAAAAAGCCTCCGACTATCCACATGATCAATGCTTCTCATCATCTTATACACCTCTATCAGGTCACCTCTCATCCTCCATCACTCCAAGGAGAAAAGGCCGAGTTCACTCAATCTATTCTTGTAAAGCATGCTCCCCAATCCAGGCAACATCCTTGTAAATCTCCTCTGCACCCTTTCTACAGATTCCACATAACTTCCTGTAGTGAGGCAACCAGAACTGAGCACAGTACTCTAAGTGGGGTCTGACCAGGGTCCTATATAGCTGCAACATTACCTCTCGGCTTTTGAACTCAATCCCATGGTTGATGAAGGCCAATACACTGTATGCCTTCTTAACCACAGAGTCAACCTGTACAGCAGCTTTGAGTGTCCTGTGGAGAGAGACCCTAAGATCCCTTTGATCCTCCACACTGCCAAGAGTCTTACCATTAATACTATATTCTACCATCATATTTGACCTACCAAAATGAACCACCTCACACTTATCTGGGTTGAACTTAATCTGCCACTTCTCAGCCCAGTTTTGCATCATATTGATGTCCTACTGTAACTTCTGACAGCCCTCCGCACTATCCACAACACTCCCAACTATGAAATATACCTGCTAAAGTGGATTTTATTATCGGCTGTTAAAGAGTGACTGCGATTGTAGGTTGGCTTACTCGATAAGTGCTGTGTTATTTAGTAGAACAATCCCTGGCTTGTAGCAGGGCTTTCTGGACCTGTCCGCAGAGAGGCCTTAGGAATAAGTGGCTGTGATGTGATGAATGAGTCTGTTATGTTCCTTGCTCAGAGGGTCACAAAAGGACCCAGACACAAACCTGCCAAACATGAAAGTTGATCAAAGAAAGTCTTCCTCCAAATAAGTTCTTGTAGATGTTCATTGATTTTCACTTTTGCAGCAATATTTCAGAATTTGTTTAAATATTGTATTTGACTGAGTTTAATGAGAAAATAATGTCATTATACCAAAGTGCATAGGTTAACTGCTATATTATTTTCTGGCTTTGTTCAAATATATTTGTAAGTTATTAAAAGTGAAGCATATATTTAAGAAACACCAATTTATTAATTAATAGCTAAAACTAAATCTATAAAACTTGAACAAATGAAAAATAATAAAGTAATTAAACAATTTTTTTTAAAGATTAGCTCATTTTTCCATGAAATCTTTACCCAATAATACCATTACAACCAATGGTGTCTCAGAACTGTGCCAGCCCATCCATGCCACACAATATGCAGCAAAATGATTAAAAGATTCAGCAAGACAAGAGTCTGATGGTGGGGCCAGCTGGCTGATTCAGGCATCAATCTGGCCCAGTGATGCAGCATCCTTTAGTGGAAAATTCAAATTATTCCCGATTCTCTAAGAGAAGTTCTTCATTTTGTAAGTTTCAAGTGACCCATCCCTCAATCTGACATGATGCTCCTGGTGTAGAAATCCCAATTGTGGGAAATGTCCTTATAGTATCTACCCTATCTAGCGTACTCACATACGCTAGCAGCATTGCCTTAGCTAGAAACTAGATTTAACCCTCATTTATTGCACTAAATGCCTGCTGCTTTTAACCCTAACCACCAGTCAAGGGACATCAAAAAAATAAAGAAGCAATTGGGAAAATGTCACTATTTAAATAATCACTAGGGTGACTTTCAACCTGCTTGTTAAAGCTGAAGCGCAAGCTGTGTGATTGCCAGAGGCAGACGTCTTTAGAGACTGCAGCTGGATGAAGTGATCTTTAACGTTATAAAGTATGGATGGGGAATAACAACCTGAAATAATTATCTCTGTTTCATCAACAGTGCAGCAATGCTGCTGGACGAGAAGATGGAGGATGGGAAAACAGGCCTTTAGCATAGACCATTTCCTCTCACCCACAGCTGGGAAAATATTCCAGTCATGCAAAATATGCATATTCAATGAGTTCTTAACCTCTAATGAAGTCTATCTCAGAGTGTACAGACTGAAGCATGTAAATTCAGACAAGATGTGTGTGATTTATACAAAGACTCTTCACAATCTCTGGAACTTTCTGTACATTTTATGGCAACGCAGAAAGCCAATTAGTCGTATAACGCCATCCTTAATTGGATGGCACCTGAAACCAAAAAATATTGACCAATGAAAATATTCACTCTAGGGTCAACATCTCAGCCACTAAGCCCCTAGTTAACCTTATTCAGCCTCTTTGTGCACACTTCAGTGTTGGTGTGCTACATCAGACTTCTTAAAGCAGACACTCTTACTTGAGCGCTTTTACTGAAAAGAGGGGTAAAGAAAAAGAAATACAAGGATGCGTTCAGAGCTTCCTTGAAAAGTGCAAATCTCCACCAATTTCTGGGAATTCCCGCTCAAAATGGAGAGCAAGCATTTAGAAAGGTATTGATAATATTAAGCATTGGGAGCACAGGGAGATCTGGGTACAGCAAAAAAATCCATCTCCCATGCTATCAGCCACCTCCTGCCCCTTCTGTGGAAATGTCTATAGCTATTACAACAAGCATCGGCTGAAGGAACTCAAAAGGTTGAGCAGCAACTGTGGGAGAAATGTAATTATTGTTATTTTGGTTCAAAATGCTGCATCAGGCTGAGAGTGGAGAGGTGAGATGGCCAGTGGTGACAAAGGAGTCTGAGGTGACTGGTGGACTGAGGGGAATATAGAATATAGAAATCTACAGCACATTACAGGCCCTTCAGCCCACAATGTTGTGCTGACCATGCAAACTACTCTAGAAGCTGCCTAAAATTACTTTACCGCATAGCCCTCTATTTTTCTAAGCTCCATGTACAATCTAAGAGTCTCTTAAAAGACCCTGTTGTAACCACCTCTCCTACCATCACTGGCACCCACCACTCTCTGTGTGAAAAACTCACCCCTGACATCCCCTCTGTACCTACTTCCAAGCACCTGAAAGCTATGCCTCTCATGTTAGCCATTTCAGCCCTGGGAAAAAGCCTCTGGCTATACACATGGTCAATGCCTCTCATTGTCTTATACACCTCTATCAGGTCACTTCTCATCCTCTGTTGCTCCAAGGAGAAAAAGCCAAGTACACTCAACCTAGTCTCATAAGACACGTTCTCCAATCCAGGCAACATCCTTGTAAATCTCCTCTGCACTCTCTCTGCAGCATCCACATCCTTCCTGTAGTGAGCTGACCAGAACTGTCACAGTATTGCAAGTGGGGTCTGACCAAGGAGAGATGTAAGGTAACAGACAGAGAGTGCCAGGTTGGAGCTGAGAGAGAATGGCAGGCAAATGATGGTGGAGGCAGACAAAGAGAGAGAGAGAGAAAATAGAGAGAGGCAGATGGAACATGGTGGAGAGAAGGGAATGTGAATATTGGAAACAACCACTAGAGGGAGTTAAGCAGGAATGCAAAGGTTGGACTTCAGCATCTGCAGGCTCTCTTGGCTATCAGATTGGCCTTCAACTACAAGAAAAGAACCAGGTAGACATTGACCCATTGGAGGGCGAGAAAGTGAAATACTTTTGGGGAACAAAGAAATGGCAGAGGAGTTAAAGAAGGTATTTTATATTTATGTTTACAGTAGAAGATACTTTGAACATCTCGTTAATATCAAACATTATCAGGGAGGAATTAAACCCACACTGTTACCAGAGAATTGGCATTAGGCCAGCTAGTGGGGTGGCGAGCTCCTAAGACCCTTGGTCTGGATAGCTTGCACCCAAGGATCCTAAAAGAAGTAGTTGCTAAGATATAGGATGAAACTGCTTAGGTTCTGGATATGTGCCAGAGGACTGGAAAACTGCCAACTGCCTCGTGGGTAACTACAGCCTAGCATCTATTGTTGGAAATGTTTCTCTACTATTAAGGAAGCTACAGCAACATGGTTGAAAAAATCATTATCCATTCAAGCACATTTGGCAGGGTTTCATGGAGGAGAAATTATGCCCGACAAATTTCAGAAATTTGTTTTAAGTTCACAGAGGCACAAAGATAGAGAATGGAAACAGGCCAAGTGGCCCACCATATCCAAGCCAATGTTAGGGATGTTAGAGCAATTTTAGCACATCAAGCAAATGACTTCAGCCACCAATCTTCAAATCTGGATATAGACTGTAGATTTAATTTAAAATACAGCTTTGAACAACAGGCTCCTAAAGACCTTGAATCACAGACCAGATAATGCTGATTAAAATTCATTTAGATGGCCATGGTATGGATGTGAATCAGGAGGTGTGAAGTTTGAGTGTAGTTTCAAAGAAAGCATTGTGAATGCATTGTAAATATGGGATTGTCCTTTGATGTATAACACATAAAATATAGGGTAGTGTGGGCCAACCTTTTTCCAACTGAATCACCTCAATAAGATGCCTGCTGTATCTTATTTTGTTGAATAAAGAGGCTGCTTCATATCTATCAGTAGCTTTCTCCAATGACTTCATTCAAACAATAGCGGATCCTTCTGCACTAGTCCCGTCTCCCAGAAGAAGTGGGCTAAGTGCTAGGGGATGTGACAACTGTGCACCTAGAGACTTGTTAATTCTGTCAGCAATCCTGCTTCAACCACTATCTTGGACGGTACATTCGATGCATTCACAGCTCATGAAAGAGGTCCTTCTCAACTCCCCCACAACACTTCCCCTTGCCCTAAATCTACATCCTCTTGCTTTGTCTGTCTTTGATGTGGTGAAAGGTTTCCTGCAATTTATTTATCTATATCCCTCAATTCTAAATATGTCAACAATGGTCCCTTTTAACCTCCACTGCAGCAGGGAGAACAAACCAAGTCTGGCCAATTCCTATTCTCTGAATCGCACCAAGTCTGTTAACACACTAGCAATCTCTTTCCTGCTTGCCAGAGTAGCTTGGTATATATCCTGTTCAGCCCTCGGGATTTATCTACCTTTAAATCCACTAAGGCAATGAGTACTTTGTTCCATATTTGACATATTGGCCCTTTGGACCCCTTTTAAATCGTTCCTATCTCACTTTAAATTAATGCTCTCTAGTTTTGCACTCTCTTTTCTGGGGAAAAGACTGTGACCACCATCTTATTTCTGCCTCTCAAGAGTTGGTAAACTTCTACAAGGCCATTGTTCAGCCTCCATTTTCTCAGCCTATCAAGGCTGACTTTTTAACTCAAGCACAGTCAGGATTCAAATACTTCCGGTCAAGATGGCATCTGGTCCAATGCTCCTTCAGTCAACTTCTTCTGGATAGATCATGAAACCAAATATTTTACTTCTTTTACTCTATATCTTTTATGCTTGTTTTCCATCTCGAATGCGACTCTAGAACTGTTGGAGTCTGTGATTCGGAGATCAGCACCCTGCAGTCTCTGAGAGGATTCCGGGAGGCAGAGACAGACTGTGGGAACTTTGTGGTGAAAAGCCTGTGGGATGGGGCACGAGCTGATATCCATCTCCATTTCACCTATTAAAGCTTCCAATGTTTGCCAAATAAAACGACAAGGGAGATTGAAGCATCGAGGTGATGAGCACCAACAGCCTGCCTTTTTTTTCTTTTTCAATCTTTTTATTAGTATTAATAATATTATGAACAAAATACAATTGATATATTAATAAAGGGATTACAAACATACAAATTCCCATTACACATGAAAGAATACATAAGTAATGAATACAGTATAAATAAGTTTTCCCAAAACATAAACCATATAGTGTATGTATGAACAAGGTAAATCTAGATATTTCATAATATATAATATAAAAAAGGAAAAAAATATATGCAAAATTGACTAACCTACTAATCTAATATCTAAGGAAAAAAGGAAGCAAAAAAAGAAAAAAAAAGAAAAGCTAAAAAAGAGAAAAAAAGGGCTGTTTATAATATCTCACAAGAATACATAAACATCAATGTCGTCAACTCCGATCCTCTCAACATAAATACGATTAAAGCTGAAAAAACCAATAAGCTTGGAACAGGGTCGTATTGCATCATATGAAAATATTGAATAAATGGTCTCCATATCTTTTCAAATTTAATAGAAGTATCGAATACACCACTTCTAATTTTTTCTAAATTTAAACATAACATAGTTTGAGAAAGCCAATGAAATACAGTGGGGGGATTAATTTCCTTCCAATTCAACAAAATAGATCTTCTAGCCATCAAAGTGAGAAAAGCAACCTGCCTTTTTATCGCAGGGGGATCACTCTGCTACGCACGGGGGTGACTGCCTTTTTATCGCAGGGGGATCACTCTGCTACGCACGGGGGTGACTGCCTTTTTATTGCTGGTTAGATCGCTCTGCTACGGAGAAGGAAAGGCCTGCCGTTACGCCCAGAGAACGTTACCCATTTTCTGCATTTTAGGTATGGACTTGGACTACAGACATTTTCTTATATCCTGTGTTTTTTGGCTCAGTCTTTCTCTCTTTTGTGTGTGCAGGGGAGGGGGACTTGGGCGTTGATCTACCTGTTCCATTTTTGTTCATTTATTTGTATGGGGAGGGGGATTTGGGCATTGATGATCGTGCTGCCATTCTTTTCTTTCTTTGTTTCGTGGCTATCTAGAGAAGTATTTCAGAGTTGTATACTTTAACAATAAATGAACCTTTGAACCTTTCAGATTCTGTGAATCTTTACTGTTCAATCACATCTGTCCTGCAGCGTGTGATGAGATTTGCATACAATACTCCAAGAGCGGTCTCATCTATAGCGAGGTCCCAATTCTTTCCCAGAGTGCTCTGGCAAATGAAGGAAAACATAACATACAACTTTTTCACTACTTTGTCCAACTGTGTTACTACTTTGAGGGTACTCCACGATTTCTCTGTTCTACAACATTTTCCAGAGCGCTGCCATTTACTGTGTAGTTCCTGCCATGGTTCACCTGACCAAAATTCAACACTTCATACCTGTCTGAATTAAATTCCATCTGCCATTCATTGTCCCACTTTCTCACTTGATCAGGTTCCTATTGTAACCTTAGACAACCTTTCTCACTATCCAGTGTAGTGATATCTGTAAACTTATTGAACATGCCACCCATGTGCTCATCCAAATCTATATATATGACAAATGACGGGATCACACTGCTCTCAGTGGCACGTAATGATCGCAGACCTCCAATCTGAAAAACAACCCTCCACTACTACCCACTGACTCCTCTGAGCAAACCAATTTTGTGCCCACTTGGCCAGTGAACTCATCTTTTAGCCCTTCTAGGCTACTATGAGGGACCTTGTCAAAGGCATTGTGAACGGATATGTAGACAATGTCTGCTGGCCTGCCTTTGCCAATCCTCTTGGTCACCTCTTCAAATAAAAACACAATCAAACTTGTGAGACACAATTTCCCATGCACAAAGCCGGGCTGGACAACCTAATCACTTGAATGAAAGGAAACAAATGTATTTCATCTAAATTTGTAGAAAACACAAAACTTGGTGCGAGGCAAATTGTGAAAAGGACATTGGATTAAGATGAATTGATCTGGGTTTCACAATACTTTTTTTGGCTCTAGACTGGAAGATTTTCAACACTATAAGAAGTAGTTGTGTTCAGTTCTGGTTGCACCTATAGAGGAAAGATATGGAAGTTTTAGAGAGAGTGCAGAGGAGATTTTCTGGTATGCTTCCTGGATTAGAGAAAATGTCTTATGGGGAAAAGTTGGACAAATTAGGGTTTTTCTCTTCAGAGTAAGGAGGATGAGGATGAGACTTGATAGAGGTGTATAGGATGATTAGAGGCATAGATAGAGTGAACAGTCAGATACCTTTTTCCCAGGCAATAGCTAATATAGATACCTTTCAGGTGATTGGAGGAAATTATAAGGGGGATGTCGGAGGTGGGTTTTTGCACAGTGTCATGGGTGTATGGGATGCACTGCCTGGGCTGATGGTAGAGGCAGATACTTTAGAGACATTTATGAGACTCTTAGATACACACAGGGATGAATGAAAAGTAGAGGGTTATGTGGGAGAGAAGGGTTAGATTGATCTTGGCGAAGGTTAAAATGTCAGGAACAAAATGAGATGAAGGGTATGCATTGTGCAGCACTGTTCAATGTTCTATGTAATTCTTTTAATACTTCAGTGCTTTACAAATTCAATTTTACATAATAGAACAATACAGTAACACAAATTTAAAAGCAGCATGGGAATCAAGACTTTGTTAAATTTAAAAGGAACATATGGATTTGAATGATGTAAATTTTGAGACAGTGCAGCCAACAGAACAATACGAATTTGAAGGGACTGTGGGAACGAGGGTTCAGGTGAGTGGGTGGGGATTTCAAGTACATGGGGGCTGTGAAGTACAGACATGGAGGGGAGGGCTGCAAATATTACCGGTTTAACCAAATGCTGAACTATCACTTCTGAATTTTCTTACGGTGGATTATTGAAGTTTTATTGCAAACAGTTTACAGAGCAAGATTGATGGGTTAATATAATGGGGGCTGAAAGTAGGTGACTAGAGCAGATTGTACAAAAAATGAAGTTGTTCATTTTGGAAGGAATAGGATTATTTAACTGGAGAAAACGACAACACAAAGGGTTTTGTGGACCTTTGACTGAAAGCCAGCACAATACAGGTACTAGGAAAGGTTAGCAAAATATTTTAATTCTCTGACCGGAAATATTAACCTGCTTCCTTTACTAAAAATAGTGTCTGATCTGCTGAGTGCTTTCAGAATTGTTTTTATTTTTGATACTCAACATCAAAAAATATTTGTTTTTTTTTTCTTATTTTAAAGGGGTTGGTGTATTAAAGTAGGGAAGTCTACTACAACCATACGGAACACCAGTGACACCATATCTGAAGTACCGGTACTCTGAATAGGTTTAGTGACCTTATTTAAGGAAGGATGTTTGTTTTAATAGGAGGCCATTCAGTGAAGGTTCACTATAATGATCCCAGGTGTAGACCGCTCGTTTCTTTGCAAAAATACAATCCACCTTGTCCCTCACTGAATATTTTGATGCAGATGAATATCTTTGTTACCATGCACTCAAACCACATTTGTCCCGCATTTCTGGTTGCAAGAAGAAATCTGATGCAATGTTTTACTGGGCCTTGGTTCAAATAACCTCAAAGGGCAACCACATGCGTAACCTTGAGAAACTGCCCGCAGATGTATTTTGACTCTGGGTTTCTTTCCTGAGGAACACCACAGAAGCTGACATCCTGCCATAGTAACTTAGCATCATGGAGACTTCAAAGAAACAATTGTTGGCGGGTACATGCGCTTCCTTCATGTTTGGTCTACTTGTAAGTTTTTTTGGTGTTGGAGGATGATTTGTCACTGCCTCCAACAAATTCATGTACAGTCACTCACTCTGGGTTCACGGTTTTGCTTTGTGGACTGACCAGGTTCAACCTGAATCCAAATACTACATGATCAGAATTCTAATGGCCATCTACACCAAACAGCTGGCTGAATCCACGTGCCCGGAACAGCAGTTGTTCCTTCCCTATCCTACCTGAGTTGAGCTGATGGAAAACGGGTTAAGAAATTCGATAGAAAGCCTTTGCATCACTTCTCTCACCAATATGCAAATGAAGCTGGTGTTTTGAAAAGAGCAAACACATCCCAATTACCAATATGTTGAATATCAAATTAGTTTGCTTTTAAAGGTGGCAATAATAAAAATATTAGATTAGGACACCAGAAGAGCATCTTCCTCTTCTTCATGCTAGACTCCATAGTCTCAAGTGTTGGCTACAGTCAGTTACAGTATTCTGACCTCTTCGTTAGAGTGCAATGAGCTCAAATTCTACACCATTGGCTTAAGTATGTAAACGGTAATGAGCTACAGTATGGCAAAGAGGAATAACTAAAGGTGTCATATTTTGGATAAAACTCTCTAGCCAATGCATAAGATCAGCTAGTACTAATCTGAAGGGGGGAGAATTGTTCTAGTGACTGGATTATTAGTGCAACGTTGTAAAGTGTTACTTCATTGATATTGTGGAACTTGGCACTGAGTAAATTGCCATGTTTTGTATGTTATTACAGAGATTGCATTTCGAAAGTAATTAATTTCCTGTGTGGAAAAGCACGAAATATTGTTTTACAAACTTTATATCGTACAATATCCTTGATATCTCTACAGATCTTAATCATCTTTAGCCCCTTAATGCATCTAAAAACTTATTTGCAATTGTGGCTACCACTGTGTACCACCTTCTCATTTTGAAACCCAAAGCTACTCTTACAGGTACTTTTGTGCTTTTTGTCTGCTGTTGCATGAGACTTTACATCTGTTTGACTAGCTGGCTTTGTTATATCATTCGGCCTACTTCAACCTGTGAAGATTATCGGGCTCCCTGCTGCTCGAGCGTGGTTTTTAATTGAATGTATTTATCCTTGGCACTTGAACATTTACCTATTTGTTGTATTCTGATTATCCAGCATATACATAGTGCTTTTTTGTTCAGTCTCTGTGTGTGAATTATACAATAGCTTAGAGAGTGTATCCCTCTAATTACAATTAGAGATATTCAAATTATCAGCTCACTTGAGGCAGAATCTAAGACTGGAATACCATCAATGGACTTGACTTTATCAGGTAAGATCCAAATCAGCTCCATTTTAGAAAATTGTAGAAAGTAGTCCAAATGACTTGAATGGTTCTAACAGCTCTCAAAAAGCTCACATTATTTTGCTCAAAAGTACGATCCATCATCCTAAACACCCTAAAAATTTCCTCCCTGTCACAATCAGATTACAGTCTCTCCTTTCACGTGTGAGGAGAGGCCGTCTAGTCTTCCTTTTGGCTTCCCTTAGAGCACAGGGAGCACGTGAAGAACATGACTGCAGGCTGATGAGGGATAATAAGGTGGATAGCAGGAATTTCCTTCTCCATAGCAATGTGTTTAAAACCAGAGAGCATAGGTTTAGGATAAGAGATTAAGATGGAATCTGAGGAACATCTTTTCATCTAGGGGTGGTTGGAATCTGAAGTGCACTCCCTGAGAAAGAGTGTTGGAGGTCAAGACTCTTGTAACACTTTAGATATCTTTAGTACTTACTGCTGTGATAATTTTTTTTAAAAACAGTTACAACACTGTTATACACCACAGCTAGCTACTCTGGTGGGTTCTTCCAGACCTAGATCTACAAGGGTAACAGGCTGGAGGACCACCATCCTCCAAGTCAGATCCCCTTCTGACTTTGGTAAATATTGGCATTCACTTCATCAATGCTGGGTCTAAGACTCTGATATTTCCTGCCCCAATTCATTGTGGGGATATATTCACCAGAATGAATTGCAATGGTTCAAGATGGTGGTCATTACCTTCTCAAGGGCAGTTACGGCTGGGCAATAAATGCTGGCCTAGCCAAATCTGCCCACATCCCGAAAAGTGAATTTAAAAATTATAGTTCGCACTTTATTGCAGTGCTTAGGGTTTTCCACAATGTATCAGTTACCATCTTTTTGAAGGGATATTAACACAAGTGTCCATCTGCACACTTCAATTACAGTATATGGTCAAAATCAAAGTCGAAGTGGAGTTTATTATCATATGAACAAGTAAATGTATGCACAGGTGCAACAAAACTTACTTGCAGCAGCACGGCGTTATATAAGAAGGAAAACACAGGCTTTTGTGCCCAGCGCCTAAAAGACTATGGACAATTTGGACAGCAATTCCTTAGCTAGATATTTGTGGGAATGAGCCACACTTTCTACGTTACAATATGAAAGATTATTTTTCCATATTGAAGTGCTTTGGGAGATATGTAAACACCTGTATTTCTTTCCTTCCTTTGTTTGTTACCTTTATTTGTGTAATATGGTGGAATTCTTCATTAAGATGGAGAGTGACATAGTTAATTCAGAAACAAAGGTTCTGAACTTAAAGTAGGGTAACTTTGAAGGTATGAGACGTGAATTAGCTAAGATAGACTGGCAAATGATACTTAAAGGGTTGACGGTGGATATGCAATGGTAAGCATTTAAAGATCGCATGGATGAACTACAACAATTGTTCATCCCAGTTTGGCAAAAGAATAAATCAGGGAAGGTAGTGCACCCATGGCTGACAATGGAAATTAGGGATAGCATCAAGTCCAAAGAAGAAACATATAAATTAGCCAGAAAAAGCGGCACACCTGAGGACTGGGAGAAGTTCAGAGACCAGCAGAGGAGGACAAAGGGCTTAATTAGGAAAGGGAAAAAAGATTATGAGAGAAAGCTGGCAGGGAACATAAAAACTGACTGTAAAAGCTTTTATAGAAATGTGAAAAGAAAAATGGTCAAGACAAATGTAGGTCCCTTACAGTCCGAAACAGGTGAATTGATCATAGGGAACAAAGACATGGCAGACCAATTGAATAACTACTTTGGTTCTGTCTTCACTAAGGAGGACATAAATAATCTTCTGGAAATAGTAGGGGACCGAGGGTCTAGTGAGATGGAGGAACTGAGGGAAATACATGTTAGTAGGGAAGTGGTGTTAGGTAAATTGAAGGGATTAAAGGCAGATAAATCCCCAGGGCCAGATGGTCTGCATCCCAGAGTGCTTAAGGAAATAGCCCAAGAAATAGTGGATGCATTAGTGATAATTTTTCAAAACTCCTTAGATTCTGGATTAGTTCCTGAGGATTGGAGGGTGGCTAATGTAATCCCACTTTTTAAAAAAGATGGGAGAGAGAAACCGGGGAATTATAGACCGGTTAGTCTGACATTGGTGGTGGGGAAAATACTAGAGTTGGTTATCAAAGATGTGATAACAGCACATTTGGAAAGAGATTAAATCATCGGACAAAGTCAGCATGGATTTGTGAAAGGAAAATCATGTCTGATGAATCTAATAGAATTTTTTGAAGATGTAACTAGTAGAGTGGATGGGGAGAGCCAGTGGATGTGGTATATTTAGATTTTCAAAAGGCTTTTGACAAGGTCCCACACAGGAGATTAGTGTGCAAACTTAAAGCACATGGTATTGATGTGGATAGAGAATTGATTGGCAGACAGGATGCAAAGAGTGGGAGCAAACGGGACCTTTTCAGAATGGCAGGCAGTGACTAGTGGGGTACCGCAAGGCTCAGTGCTGGGACCCCAATTGTTTACAATATATATTAATGATTTAGATGAGGGAATTAAATGCAGCATCTCTGAGTTTGTGGATGACACGAAGCTGGGCGGTGGTGTTAGCTGTGAGGTGGATGCTAAGAGGATGCAGGGTGACTTGGATAGGTTAGGTGAGTGGGCAAATTCATGGCAGATGCAATTTAATGTGGATAAATGTGAAGTTATCCACTTTGGTTGCAAGAATAGGAAAACAAATTATTATCTGAACAGTGGCCGATTAGGAAAAGGGGAGGTGCAACGAGACTTGGGTGTCATTGTACACCAGCCATTGAAGGTGGGCATGCAGGTACAACAGGTGGTGAAAAAGGCAAATGGTATGTTGGCATTCATAGCAAAAGGATTTGAGTACAGGAGCAGGGAGGTTCTACTGCAGTTGTACAAGGCCTTGGTGAGACTGCACCTAGAATATTGTGTGCAGTTTTGGTCCCCTAATCTGAGGAAAGACATTCTTGCCATAGAGAGAGTACAGAGAAGGTTCACCAGATTGATTCCTGGGATGGCAGGACTTTCATATGAAGAAAGACTGGATCGACTAGGCTTATACTCACTGGAATTTAGAAGATTGAGGGGGGATCTTATTGAAACGTATAAAATTCTAAAGGGATTGGACAGGCTAGATGCAGGAAGATTGTTTCCAATGTTAGGGAAGTCCAGAACGAGGGGTCACTGTTTAGGGATAAAGGGGAAGCCTTTTAGGACCCAGATGAGGAAAAACTTCTTCACACAGAGAGTGGTGAATCTGTGGAATTCTCTGCTACAGGAAACAGTTGAGGCTGGTTCATTGGCTATACTTAAGAGGAAGTTAGATATGGCCCTTGTGGCTAAAGGGATCGGGGGTATGGAGAGAAAGCAGGTACAGGGTTCTGAGTTGGATGATCAGCCATGATCATACTGAATGGCGGTGCAGGCTCGAAGGGCCGAATGGCCTACTCCTGCACCTATTTTCTATGTTTCTATGTTTCTATGTAATAGAGCCATTAGATGAGATTTATTGGAACTTTTGCTTCTAGAAATCATGGCGCCTTATTATATATCTAAAGGATTTTAAGCATTCTACAAACACTTCCCATTTGAACCAGCCCAGGTTTTTAACTGAACGTTGTAAAATATTTGCATAATAGCAGTTAGGCCTTTTGAACTGTCTCTATCAGGTTGAAATCATCTCCTCACAGTATCCACATCACTGCATTTAAAGGAGGGGAATCGTTCTGATTTGCTCCCACATGTATAAAGCTTGTTCACAGGCAAGAATTGGGCATTATTCCTCTACAGAAAGAGCCCACAGCGTCAAACAGTCGCTCAAGAAGCCAATGTGGAATTTGTCGGGAATGTGAGAGAATTAGTGAGAAGGCAGAACAGATGTGAGCCAAAACAAAGGTCAATATGTACCAGTGAAAAACATAATCCTCAGTCTAATTCTCAGTCTATGGATACTGCTGGCAAAACCAGCATTTATTGCCCATTCCTGCTTGACTGAGAAAGCTTATATTTTTCACACCTGAAGTCTAGTGGCTAAGGTACTTTCTCAGTACTGCTAGGAAGGGATTCCTGAGGATTTGGACTTAGCAACAATGGAAGAATCCAATTCTAGATGATTTGAAAGGCACTGTCTTACTTGCATGTCTGATAGCCTTGTGCTCAGTGGTAAGGATCAAAGGTTTAGGTGGTGCCTTCACAGGCGGCTGGCAGTGGAAGTGGGGATGTTTATGGTGCTGGATCAAGTGACCAGCTTTCTCTTGCATGGTTGTGGGACTTCTTGAATGTTATTGCAGTTGCACCCAGCCAAGGTGGAGGAGAGTATTTCACAACACAGTTGCTTGTAACTTGTTGGTAGTGGAAAGGCATTGGGAGTCAAGAGGTATGTTACTTGCTCCACATTATTTATGGTTTGGCTGAGTTCCACATCAAGGTATAGGGAAAAGACACACAGATCCTCCCCAGCACAGTTTTAATTGTCCATAAAGTCTAAATCCGAAGGTAAGACATAATTTCAATTATAGAATATGTTATGCATGCTGCAGAGTAATAAGACAATGCAATGATGGCAATAATATTTACTGATATTTATTTATACCTGGCTCTACATTTATATCAGTGCACTTGTAGAATTCACTGTGATGTGGGGCTATTCCTTAGATGCAAAATGAGCTAAAAATCTCAGCTGCATTTAAATGCAAAATTAATCATTGTACATAAAATAAATACAAAGCAACAAATGAACGGTTGTTTATAAATTACATTGAAGATAGAGAATGTCTTTTGGCTGGAAAGTTTGAGACAAGTACAAAGTTTGATTCTACCATGCACCCACAAACTCAGATTGGGATAATGAATTTCACTGCCTTCATATCCATTTCTTTTAATGGAGTGCAAATTTATTAATTAACCAGGCTCGCTTGTCAGTAGGGACATGGAGTTCTACTGAATCTTGTGACTGGGGTGTCAGTTTGCTAAATCAATCTTCCCTGTCAGTCACAGGAAGTGGTTGATATCTGGAATGTGCTGTCAGAAGGAAGTCCTGGAATCAGATGCAATTGCTGTGTTTCACTGAAATAGGGAAGTCATAGAAAAATACAGTCCTAATGAAGGAAAATGTGATCAGATGGAGGGATCGAGAAGTTAATAGGGATGGGGTGGACTGAGGGGCACATTTCTTTATTTTATGACCATATGATTCTATAAACATTTAAATGGAAATTCTCTGTTACCCTTTTCATTTCATTTTCTCCCAACCCAAGAATGATTGCAGCCACGTTTTTGCTTCCCAGTGCTCTCTCGCCCTGCTTTCACCTGCTGTAGCTGTCTCGATCAGGCCTCTTGCCTGAAACGCTCATGGTCTTACACCCTCTTGTTGCTTGGGTAAAACAGCCAGTTTCACATCTTCAACTCAGTAGATTGGGGCATGAATGCATTACTAAACCAATCTAGCCTGACCATCTAAAAATATTCACCTGCTGTAGAAACTGATCAAAGTCCAAATAGCTGTAGATGATGGGGCTAGAAATGGGAACAGGACCATGGACAATTGATCTGTCAACTCGTTAGGATCATGAACTGTGGGCAGCATTTATAAGCCTTGAGGATCCTGAGAATGGGGATAGAATATGGTGTGTAGTGCTGGAGAAGGCAAAACTTGACCTCACAATCCGGGGGAAAATAACAGAATCACGTCAAGGACCTACTCTGTTATCCCCACTATGAATAAATAAATGGCATGGATCAGAAGCATCCTCCAGCACTCCCTTTAAGAATAATTGGCTTAATGGATTGCCTGGGAAATAAATTGCATCCTGTGGGCTGTATAGCAGATCATTCACAAGCCAGTTCACAAACACCCTGATGGATATAAGTGTAGATTATGTGACTAACTGCAGCATTAAGAACTGAATGTACCTTATGGGATGTACTTCTCAAAAATCGTTGTACCAGTCACTCCTGTTAGTTGAGAGCTGCTGCATTTAATGAAGGATGTTCTGTTTATAGCTCAACCTCTGTTGTGTTGCTATGTGGGCAGGAGCACAAAACACTTACAGACAGAATGATAAGCCATGGGCCCATGTCCTATCACAGATACAAACAGATGTAAGGGCACTCATGCGTCCAATGTAATTGGCGCATTTCCAGCATGGGACAAGCGTGGGAGGACAAGATATTTTGTGGCTGTTAAAACAGGAGCAATACCCATAAAGTGTGGAGCCGCTGAAATAAAAAATAACATTGAAAATATTGGAGGAAGAAGAATAGTATAGAAATCATGACAGTTTTTCATCTTATTTACATAAAGACACAATAGGAGGCTCTTCAGCTTATTGGGTCCAAGCTTGTTCCCAGGGGATCGCTCCCATTAACCCTATTTCCTCTCCCTTAATTCCCAATTTGTGTGCACATTGTTTTCTCTCACTGATGTCCATTAACTCCTCTTTAATTCTGTACTAAGGGATAAATTGCAGTAATGAATTAACCTCCTAGCAGACCTTTGGTGTGTGGGGGCAAACTCCCGTGATCACTGAGAGAGTATGCAATATCTGCCCAAAAGGCACTGGAGCTCGGAATTGAACTGGATACCCGGGGTTGTGAGTCAGCAGCAGCACTGTGCTGCTGCTCGCTGAGTGAAGATGATGGGGAAAATCGTCTGTGCTATATCACACTCACAGAAAACCTTGAGAAAATGCACACTGCCTTGACAATTCCCTCAGCTTCCACCCCAAACGTATCCTCCGTAATCCTTCTCATTAGTGTGAATATGCTACTTTCCTACACCACTTTCCCACATTAGTTCACGTCAAGGTAGAGAAGTGACATATAAGCCTGTTCTTACTGATTGGATTAGAAACTATGGCCTAGTGATTGAAACGTCAGCATGTCAACATTCTCTCCAGCTTGGGCTCACCATGACTGTATTGCCCATTTGAATCTATTAAGTCTTTTTTGCAGGTGCTTTCTTTGGCCCTCCCCTAGAATTCACTCCTGCCTTCCCAGTACTTTTGGCATTGCCTGGTCCTTTAGTATTAGCCCTCCCCCCACCTTTTGCCCCTGCCTGTTTCTGTCCTGCCCCTTTCTGTCTTGTTCCATTTTTATTTTCTCCATCCTTTGTTTTGCTCTTTGATTCATCCCTGTCGTTTTTAGTGCTGTCCTTCTTCTGCCCGTCCTTCTTCTTAACTTCTTTCTTGGACCCGTTAGCTGAAACGCTTGCGGAGACAGTGGGAACCTCATCCTTTTTCTCTGCCTCTGCCGCGGCTGTGGAATATAAAAGGACACCGATTAATGGGACAGGCAACGAATCTCAAAACGCAGAAACAGAGCAATCCTGGAGCGGTACCAGGAATCCCATCTGAAACATCCACAAAAGGGTCTACATCATCTGAGGGTCCCTTTGTGAGCCTGGCGATATCCCCAAATACAGAAAAACAGGAAGGAACAAAGAAACATAATTTTACCTACTACACAGGGTCTCAAACATCATCTCAAATAAAAAGAAGCAATGTTGGAAACACTTAGTAGGTCAAGCAACATCTGTGAAAGAGACACAGAATTTAAAATTCACATCAGAGACCCTGGACCAGAGGCCTCTACTATTATTTCAGATTTCTGGAATTTTTAATGTTTTTTAATCTATTCTTTTAATTTAATATAATCCATTCATTTCTTACCTTGCAGCCTTTGATTACCAAAGCAAAATGCTGAAGTCATTTGAAATGAAAACAGAATCAGAATCAGATCAGGTTTATTATCTCTGGCATGTGCCGTGAAATTTGTTAACAGCAGCAGTAGTTCAATGCAATACTTAATATAGAAAGAAAAAAAAGTAAAAATAAATAAGTTAATCAATTACAGTATATGTATATTGAATAGATTAAAAATCATGCAAAAACAGAAATAACATATATTTAAAAAGCGAGTTAGTGTTCACGGGTTCAATGTCCATTTAGGAATCAGATGGCAGAGGGGAAGAAGCTGTTCCTGAATCGCTGAGTGTGTGCCTTCAGGCTTCTGTACCTCCTACCTGGTGGTAACAGTGAGAAAAGGGTATGCTCTAGGTGCTGGAGGTCCTTAATAATGGACACTGCCTTTCTGAGACACTATTCCTTGAAGATGTCCTGGGTACTTTGTAGGCTAGTACCCAAGATGGAGCTGACTAAATTTATGACCCTCTGCAGCTTCTTTCGGTCCTGTGCAGTAGCCCCCCCACCATACCAGATAGTGATGCAGTCTGCCAGAATGCTCTCCACAGTACATCTATAGAAGTTTTTGTTGACATGCCAAATCTCTTCAAACTAATGAAGTATAGTCACTGTCCTGCCTTCTTTATAGCTGCATCAATATGTTGGAACCAGGTTAGCTCCTTATAGATCTTGAAAGAACCTGCATTTATGTACAGCTGCCCATGGCTTCTGATTGTTCCTAGCTGTCTCTGACATCCCAGCTTCACTACCCTGAGATTTCCTACCGTGTTTTTTCCTGCCCCTTTCTGTTCTTTTATACCCTGCACCATTTTTATAAGCAAAGTTGAATGTAGAAGAATGCACTAAAAATAGAAAATGTTGAGAGTACGCAGCAGGCTGTGTGGCATCTGGTGGGATGCAAGTTAACATGTCAGGGCAATGAGAAAAGTTAAGGATGCAAAGTACAAGTATAGAGGTGGGTAAGAGGGAGGAGAGGAAGATAAGAGAAACCCAGTTTTGGGATGGAAAGCAGCAGAGATTAAATAACAATAGATGCTTGGTTGGTTCGGGGGTGAAGGGTGGAAAGGGGTTAGTGAAGAAATGGAAGAAATGAAATAAGAATTGTCAGTGGGAAAAGCAGAATTTTTCTCAGCAACAGTTAACCTAAGATATAGTCAGTAGATAAGGTAATATTGAGTTTTGAGTTTTAATATTGAGTCTTGAAACTTGTAAAATGTGTCTTGAAAAGGGCACAGTTTTACTGGAGATTGTTTTTCACTGAAACAATGGAAAGCAGGATCACAGGGGGAATGGTTGATTTAAAGTGACTGAGAATTGGAGGTTGTGAGCATGTTTGTAGTCTGACCAAAAAGGATTCTGCTGTTTTGCTACCTAATCTATAATGAAGTGCTGACCTGTTTTGATCATTGAAGATAGAACATAAAAATTGAAAGAACTGTAGTTTGATCACTGTTTTCTTGTGCCCTGCCTTTAATCTTTAGAAATGTTACTCATACCCATTTCTCTTTCATTACAGATGCTGCATGAATACTGTGCATTTCCAATATATATTTCATTTGTCTAAAAAGGTATTACTTTAATCAAGCAAATCTATATTCCCTTTGGGAAATCTAACAAATGACTCTATTTCAGGCTTGATTGAGATTTAACAAAGCAATTTCAGTATGATATGAATCATCACAAACAAACGTGTTCATCCTCAAACATCAATCAATATTGCCTTGGGATTTGGGACAATGCTATGTTTTTAAGTAGCGGATGGAAGTCTTGTTTTGTAGGTTGTACATTAACACGTGTATTTTTGTTGAACATTATTCCTTTCATAACACCTATCTAACTGAGAAACTGCACTTGGAATCTAAGTCCCTGATGGGGACAAAAGCTCCAATCTGGTATGTTTAATAGAAGTGACCAGCAGACAGATTCCATGGAAACCTTTGAAACTTGAATTGGGTAGGAGTAGTTGTTATGAACTAGTGAATTAAAGAGTCCCAGTAAGTGCTCAACACAGAGATAAAATGCAAATACTTATTTGAAGCAAGCAAGATGCAGGGCATTGGATAAGACTATAGATATGGAAATAGTTTTGAATAGCTTTGACAAAAATATAATGGTTGCAAATGTTTATGTTCTTTGATTTCCTATGACTTGAAACAAAAGTGTAGACTGTGTACATTGTGTGCTTAGAATTAATATCAGGAGATAAATTTCTAGGCAAAAATAGTTTTATTGCTTAAAGGAAAAGTAATATTCTGCTGTAAGAGTCGCTCTTTTTAAGGGATTATGCAGTCAGTCAGAGGACATTTACAATTTCTGGCATTTTCGGTAATTAGCACAAATTAGTTTGCCTTCCCTTTCTGCCTTACATTCAAGAGATGAGGTTTCCTGAAGAGACAATGATCTTTATTTTCAGTATTTTTATTGCATATGAGTATTATTCCATGCAATGCACAATGTATTAATCCTGCTGTTAGTGAAGCTATTTTTATTGAGGCTGGTCTCTCAAGAGCAGAATACTAATTGCAAAAGTAAACAGAAGCTGAGGCGGGAAGGAAAATGTTATCTTGAGGGCTGTTAGTGTTGTCCTTAATTTTGCTTCATTACAGTAATATAATCTCTAGCCTTTGCCTATTGTCTGGGGTCTTCAAAGGGGTCAGACCACAGTGATATTTCTAAATCCAGTCCGTTAACAGTAAACAAAGAATTAAGAAGATGACTTCTCAGAAATTCAGAGGTTACATCATCCTTTTTAATTGTATAGATTCATTCTATTAATTAATTGCTATAAACTGAATTTTACTGCTTTTTGATATGTTAAATCTGTACTGCATATTGCAGCTATGACTAATTAGATCCCTTGCAAAACTGGGTTAGAATTTAGTGCTGTTATGCTCTCAAGATCATGCATTAAGAAGGAAACTGCAGGGTACCAAGTGGAATTTCATCTAAGCTGGCACAGCTCAAGACCCTTCACTGCACTAAAATCTGAAGAGGATGTCAGCCCTTAAAGGCAACCTGCCCATGGTAATCTGTCCTCAGTCACACACATTGCAGAGAGGCTACATAATAGATGGTGAAGGTTTCATAATTGTAAGGACAAACATCAAAAGCCTAGTGGCCGAGATAGTAGCCAGTACTGCAATTTGGTGTTTGGGAGTACGTGGGGTTAAGAGTAATAATTGGGAACCTACTGGGACCACCATTAAATAGCATGCTAGGTGGTGGTTTTAGTAGATTTTTCCAACACATTGAAGCAAGCCCTGATGGAATGATCATGATCTCATACAAGCCAGAGAAAAACGTAGTGCAAGGTGTACTACTGTTGCACACGCATACGCACATGCACACGTTTGTCAGGTATCATCATTAGTAATATTTCATTATGATCAATGCATCCACTTTGATTTGATCCCCAACAATCTCTGTCCTTACCATCTAAGCTTCCACCATTAAGGTGACAGCCCCTCTATACCTCAAGGTGCATTTTTTTTGTGAGCTGTTCGAGCAACCTGCACAGTTCTGGAGTTGCTAATCAAGCTTTTGATACTCAGCAATCTTTCAGCGTGTAGAGCAACAGTCAATGCTATCCTTAATTGCCCTTGAGGAGGAGGTGGTGAGCCACCTTCTTGAACTGCTTCAGGTGAAGGTACTGAGGAAATGAGGATCCTGAGGATTGGTTTCAAGAGTTTGGATTTAGTGATAGCAAAGAAAAAGTGAAATCTTTTCAAGTCAGAACATGGAGAGAAATCTGTAGTTGGGGGTAATCCAATGGATCCACTGCATAATGGTCATAGAGAGAATCATTTTGAGATGTGCCGTTACAGCATTTGTACCTGGTGTTCACTTCAGTGCAGGTGGTACCTTCTTCCTTGCTGAAGACTTTTGTAAAATACTCATTTATTCTTCAGTCATGCTTTCTGCCTCCATGAGTAACTTTCCTTCTTGTCTCTTAATCATAACCCTTGCTCTTACAACCTATAGCCTACTTCCAGATTTGCTCTAATGTTTTCTGCCAGTCTTGGCTTATGTTCAATTTTTCGTGTCAGCTCTGTTTATATGTAATCAGCCTGGTGATCAAACTGGCATTTATCATAAGTTATCATTGTATTTCTATGTTTCACTGACTTTCCTATTTTACATACTATTTATTACAAATTACTATAAATTGCACATTGCACATTTAGAAGGAGATGTAACGTTAAGATTTTTACTCCTCATGTATATGAAGGATGTAAGTAACAAACTCAATTCATATTCTTCTTTATCAGCTTAACTTCACTCTTTCTCGTTTTAGTTCTGCAGGACACACTATAATTTCCTTGTCCTTCTCGTGAATGGGAACGTATGTACGCAGCAACATAAGTGTTCCACTTTTAAGGCCTCTCAGTGTTCAACTACAGTTTTGTCTGTCAAGCCTTGATTCCAGTTTTCTAATATAAGATCAGTTCTCATTCACCATGTAACTACTCTGGCCTTTACCTTCACTGTTAGGAAAGTATGATATTACGATGGATTTTATTCCAGTAGTTTAACCATGGAAACTCGCTTCATGTGGTCTGACTCATTTCTGGCCCAGCAATTTTGCCTTCCTCACTGGGCCAGGAATACACTAATCAAGAATGTTCTGCTAAATGTCACTCTCACTTCATCCCTTATGTCATTACTAGTCCACTTCCTGTTTGTGTAGCTGAGGTAATTGGTACTCTGTGGATCCCGTATATCCTTTGCAGAACTTAGATCTGATCTGCTATTTATGAGATCAATTACGTCTATCTATTACAAAATATTTCTGCTGTTTATGCCTGTAGTCCTATTTTGCATCTCCACTAGATCGGCACCTCATTTTTAGATATGTATGTTTCTTTACCTTTTCAATTTAACAGTTTGATTGCACGTCTTGATTGGAATGGTGGAGTGGGAGATATGCTAGGCCATGAGATTACACACTCAGTGGCCACTTTATTAGGTACCTTCTTTTCCTAATAAATTGACCACTGTGTGTATGTTTGTGGTCGTCTGCTGCTGTAACCCATCCACTTCAAGGACTGACATGTCGTGCATTCAGAGATGCTCTTCTGCACACCACTGTTGTAATACATAGCTATTAGAGTTACTGTCGCCTTCCTGTCTGCTTTAACCAGTCTGGCCATTATCCTCTGACCTCTCTCATTAACAAGGCAACTTTTGCCCACAGAACTGCCACTCACTGGATGTTTTTTTTTTGGTTTTTCTCTGTCAATGCTAGAGAGTGTTGTATGTGAAAATCCCAGGAGATCAGCTGTTTCTGAGATACTTAAACCAACCTGTCGGGCACCAACAATCATTCCACAATCAAAGTCACGTTTCTTCCCCATTCTGATGCTTGGTCTTAACAACCACTGAATCTCTTGACCATGTCTGCATGCTTTTATGCACTGAGATGCTGCCACATGATTGGTTGAAGATATATTTGCATTAATGAGCACGTGTACAGGTGTACCTAATAAAGTGGCCACTGAGTATAGATTGAGTTTGTAATATTTATTCCTGCTGCTAATGATGACTCACAGGACATCATGAGTACCAAATTTACCAGTTTCTGCAGAGGTTCCTTTCAACAGACACAAATCCAAAAGGTATACAGAACAGATGTGTGGTTCACAAGCAGAGACGGCAATAAGGACATGTCTGGCTCCAGGAGACCTTCTGAAGTGAATTCAGCACAGAAGTGCTCAAAATAATTTCCTATATTACTAGAACAATCTATTCCAAGTAAATTTTTTCAATGTTTGAATT
The DNA here is from genome assembly GCF_048418815.1 of Hemitrygon akajei. Taxonomy (NCBI): domain Eukaryota; kingdom Metazoa; phylum Chordata; class Chondrichthyes; order Myliobatiformes; family Dasyatidae; genus Hemitrygon; species Hemitrygon akajei. Next base: position 106,994,266 of record NC_133124.1, on the reverse strand, counting down.
GCACATAGAAAGTCAAATCTTTGGCTAGAATTGCTGTACTAGGCATATAACACCTTGGTGGTATGTGAGATTGTGAAAGTTGCTGTATAAATGCAGATACCTAATTGATAATTCTGTAGAAGCAGCAGTTTAGTACAAAGCATTAATGAAACTGAAAGAGTTTTAAGACCATGAGACGTGGGAGCAGAATTAGGCCATTTGGCCCATTGAGTCTCCTCTACCACTTGATCATGGCTGATTTATTTTCCATCTCATCCCCATAACCTTTGCTACATTTACAACTCAAGAACATATCAACATCCACTTTAAATATACCCAATGACTTGGCATCCACATCTGCCTGTGGCAATGAATTCCGTAAATTCATCAGCCTCTGGCTAAAGAAACTCCACCTCATCTCTGTTCTAAAGGGAGTTTGAGGAGATTTGGCATGTCACTAAAGACTAAAATATTTCTGCAGATGTTCCATGGAAATCCTTCTAACTACTTGCCTCACCGCCTGGTATGACAGGATTGGAAAAAGCTGCAAAGGTTTGCAAACTCCACTAGCTTCATCAAGGGCACTAGCCTCACCAGCATCGAGAACGTCTTCAAAAGGTGATGCCTCAAAAAGGCAACATCCATCATTACGAACCCTCATCACCCACCCAGGACACGCTGTTATCTTATTATGACTGTCAGAGGGAGGTACAGGAGCTTGAACAGGCACACTCAGTGTTCTAGGAACAGCTTCTTCCTTTCTTCCATCAGATTTCTGAATCATCTTGTGTACATTACCTTACTATTTTTGTTCTCTTTTTGAACTACTTATTTAATTCATATATAAGCAATACTGTGCAAAAGTCTTAGGCACATATCTACAGCGAGGGTGCCCCAGGCTTTTGCACGGCGCTGTATTCGTCCACTTGGAGCACAGAGTAGGTTTGTAAATCTGATGGGAACAAGAGATGTTGTGACTGGCGAGGGTGGAGTTTCACAGGACAGGTGGCAGAGAATGAGTGCCCGGGAAGTGGGGGTGCAGGGCTAACGAAGGACCAGGCAGAGTAATTTAATTCCAAATAATTGGTTTATTGATCATTACAGAATGCCTCTCTGGTGCTTCTCAATCTCAGCCCTCTCCCTTTCTGTTCACACCTTCAGTCCACAACAGAAACCTGCGCTGTATTGCACCATACTGCTGCTGCGGAACAATAAATTTCTCTACATATGTCAGTGATATTAAACCAGATTCTGAATCTGACAGCCTTCTAATCTGAGGCTGTGCCATCTGGTCCTATGCTCTCTCAATATTGGAAGCATTCTCTTCCACTCTAGGCCCTTCAATATTTGGTAGGTTTCAATTCAAACCCCTCTCATTCTTCTAAACTCCAGAGTTATAATTAAATGTTTCCCCAGGGGAATATCAACTTTATGTTCCAAGGTACAAATTACAAAATTCATAACAAAGTAAAGCTGTACTGATCCGAAACAGTCAGTGTTGCATTTCATGTAGTAGCTTTAATATCCTCTACCTATTTCAAGATGTTTTACAGCCACTGAATTATCTTTGAACTGTTGTCACTCTTATATATGGAGAGAGTTGCAGCCATATTTGCACCAAAGAAGAACCCCATTTCAGCCAGCTGAGTCTATGCCAACTCACAGTGCAATACCATTTTCTACCCACCGACAATGAGGGTAAAACACAGTGGCCAATTAACTTATCAAACCACCTGGCTGTGGGTTAAGGGAGAAGTACAAACTCTGCACAAACAGAACTTGAGATCGGGTTTGAGCCTGGGTCACTGGAGTTTTGAAGCAGCACACACTGTACTTAGTGCTACTCAAATACATTTTCAAAGTATTAATAATCAACACAAGCGAAATGCTGAAAAACTCGGAAAGTTAGGAAGCATCTACGGAGGGGAATAAACAATTGAAGTTTCTGGTCGAGATGCTTCATCAGGGCTCCTGACTTGCTGATTTCCTCCAGCGGAAGCAAGGCAGAGTTAAGGCCTGAGCCCGTCCACGAGAGTGAAGGAAGTCCCGAGGTTTAAGTTCAGGGCTGAAACAGAAAGCTTGGTTACGAGCTAATTCATGGTGTCGGCATCCAGGCTCCAGAGTGAGGAATGAAATGATGTCTGGATGGTTTAAGCGTCTGGCCAGATTGAAAAAAAAATCAGGATGTCGGGACTGGAGGCAAGGAATGGAACAGTTCCATTTGCTGCTCTGCCACATTTACTCAGCTCTGCACTGAACTGAGGCTGTGGTCTGCTCCAGCTGCAGTGATGTTTGGCTTCATGTCTGCGGACTCACTTTTGTAAAACTCCAGTTTTAAATACTACTTGTTCACTTTTATTGTTTGCTCTATTTGTTTTTTTTCCTCTCCGCCCATTGGGTGTTTGATGGTCTTTTTTTTTGAAGGTTTTTTTTTGGGTTTCTTTGTTTAGTGGCTGCCTGTAAGGAGATGAATCTCAAGGTTGGATAATGTATACACACTTTAATCATAAATGTACTTTGAACTTTGAACATTTTGTGAATGTTGCTGAATATTTCTAGCATCTGCAGAATCTCAATGTGCTAATGACCAGATAATCTGATTAAATGATTTTGATTGGCTGGGATAAATCTTGGCTATATATTGGGAGAAACTTCTAGCTTGTTAAAGTAGTGTGTTTGGATATTTAAAATGAACTGTGCATTCTAAAGCTGCCCAGTCCTATCCAAAAGATGACATTACCTATCCTTGCATAATACAGTGAAATGTCAGCCTAGATTTAGTGATCAAATTCTTCAGAGCAGAACTTGAAACCAGAACTGTCTGACTCAGTGAATGCCAGGTGACAGATACAGGAAGAGAAAGTATATTAAGCAAGGAAAACTTATGTTACTGAACGGGGATGCCAATTAAATTGTATAGCCTTTACATTACTTTTATTTTTCAGAGTTCCAGGATCTGCACTATTTTATTTTAATATTAAATTTTCACTAATGTAGAATTATACTTTAACTATGAACTAAGTTTATCAAGTGCAGAAATGTGTGTAATTTCACACAAGAGTTAGGCAAGTGTATTAAAACTGTGCTCCAGATGTGTTTGATTTGTGAAGGCTTAAAATAGCAAACTCTAATCCCAAATTTATTTGAAATCCATTTCTGTTTGTCAGATACCGTGGTTATATGTAAGGCTGCACAGGCTCCTTTATCATGCCATTTAAATAGTAAATCTGTGAATTCACATGGTGGTATTTTGCAGGAAGAAATGAATTAAATATTTTGAGGATTATCCCAAACTATCGATCTTGTTAAAGTTATTGAATTATCAGAGTATCCTTAAGGAAAAGCATGATTTGCCAGATAGCGACAACAGTACGAAAATGCTAAAGGCTGGACCACAGTACAGCATCAAGCTATACATGAGCTAAGAGAAAAAAGCTGACATATTGGTTATCTCTGTTTTCCCATCTCCAATTGTACCATAAAATAATTGATGAATTATTCATGCCCCTTAATGAGCAGAGTGTTTTATATAACAGTACAAAGACTGATCTACATGATAAGTGCCGAGAATTTGAAAATCTGACATCTTTTCTGAGCTTCAAGCTTGGAGTTAAGTGTCAACCCATTTTCAGTTAGAGCTTCTTTACACAGCAGACCATTGTAAATCAATGAGTCTTTCCCAGTGGATGCACAGAAAACATTTCCTTTGATTTAATTGCAGTCTGCCATTTTCAAATGGCTTCATTCATAGTTTGTACTGACTCAGCTGCACTTACCAGGCTCCTGAATGTTATAATTACCAGAAAGGAAAAGGAGAATATAGGAAGTCATTTTGCCTTTGCCAATTATTTGCTAATTTTTGACAGATAGTACAGTATACAGTATGGGTTTTGGGTATAGAGAGCTTGAGTCATTATTCCATGATCAGATCGCCTTTAACACATTATGAATAGCTGGTGTTCTGCATAATTATTCTGGTCATATTCTGATTGCTACCTGCTAGGGGAATAGCAAGGGCCACTGGGACACAAAAATAGGATTTGTTGCTTCCACAAGCAAAATAACATCTGCAGATACTGGAAATCCAAGCAACACACACAAAAATGCTGGAGGAGCTTACCAGGCATCTGTCAAAAAGAATACAATCGGCGTTTCGGGCCAAGACCCTTCATCAGGATGGGCGGAGTCATTTCTTCATTTGAATAAAAAAATGATAATGTTCACTTTTTATTTTGTCATTCCATTCTATTTGCAATTCCTCTGATAATGAAGAAAACTGTGCTGAAAATCTGGATACCATTCATGCACAGGCTGATGTAGCAAGTGCCATTTATATCAAAAAAAGTACCATTTATTGACTGTTTCTAAAAGGAGATGAGATAACTATGTCTGTATAGTTTCAGTGGCAATATCACCATCAACTGCCCCATTGTCACCACCGACCAGTAACATCACCAGCTCCAGGAATACTGTGGCTACACAAAAAGAGAAGGGGCTTAACATTCTGTAGCAAATAATTCAGCTCTTCTCCTTCCAAATTAATTTTTATCATTAACAAAGCACAATAGAATCCCATCCATTTATCTGGAAGAGTACAGCTCCAAAAAACACCCAAGAAGTCAATCAAGACAAAACAGTCCATTATCCACTATCTTAACCAGTGACAGGTGCAGGATTCTCTAAAGATTAACTTCCAGGTTGAGTCAGTGATAAGGAAGGTAGATGCAATGTTTGCATTTATTTTGAGAGGATTAGAATATAAAAGCAAGGAAGTAATGCTGAAGCTTTATAAGGCACTGGTCAGGCCACATTTGGAGTATTATGAGCAGCTTTGGGCCCCGGATCTAAGAGCAGATGTGCTGGCATTGGAGAGGGTCCAGAGGAGGTTTATGAGAATGATCTTGGGAGTGCAAGAGTTAATATAAGAGGAGTGTTTGATGGCTCTGGGCCTGTACTCACTGGAATTTAGAAGAATTTGGGGTAGGGTGGAATTGCATTGAAACCTATCAAATATTGGAAGGCCTAGATATAAGCCTTCGCACTCTGTGTGAAAATCATGCCTTGCAAATCTTTAAACTTTCTGCATCTCACCTTAAAACTATGCCCTTTGAAATTTGTCATTTCCACTCTTGGAAATAGGCTCTGACTATCCTATTTATGTCCCTCATAATTTTATATACATCTCCAAAATCACTCCTCCTCTCTAGAGAAAGCAATCCATTTTGTCCAACCTCCCTTTATACCTAATGCTCACTACTCCTACCAATGCCCTGATGCACCTCTGCAATGCCTCCACAGTCTCCCTGTAATGTGGTGACCCGAAATGCACACAGTACTCCAAGTGCTGACTGCCAAGGTTTCATACTTGTTAACTTTTATACTCAGTACCTTACTAATAAAGGCTAGTATGTCATATGCCTTCAATAGCACTCTCTTTAGACATAACTAGCATCAATCTGTAGAGAATTAATGCCTGGAAAGAAGCTCAAATCAATCTGCATCTGACTCAAAGTGGACACATAAATTTGATAAACGCTACATAAATGTTACCTCCTTTTCTCTTATTATTATATAGAAAGATTTAAAAAAATGTATACAGTGCCTATAAAAATTATGCACCCCCCCCCGTGGAAGTTTTCATATTTTATTGTTTTACAACATTGAATCACAATGGAATTAATTTGGCATTTGTGACACTGATCCACAGTAAAAGATTCTTTCGTGTCAAAATGAAAACTGATCTCTACAAACTGTCTAAATTAATTACAAATATAAAACACAAAATAATTGATTGCATAAGTATTCACCTCCCTTTAATATCAAACCATGACTGGCACAGCCACTTGGTTTTAGCAGTCACATAATTAGTTAAATGGAGATCTGTGTGCAGTCAAATTGTTTCAATTGATTGTAGTAAAAATACACCTGTTAACTAGATGGTCCAACTGCAGGTGAGTCAGTATCCTGGCAAAAACAACACCATGAAGACAAAAGAAGACTCCAAGCAACTCCGTGAAAAGGTTATTTGAAAGCACAAGTCTGGGTTGGATGCAAGAACGTTTCCAAGTCACTGAATATCTCTTGGAGTACAGCTAAGTCAAACATCAAGAAATGTAAAGAATATGGCAGAACTGTAAATCTGCCTAGAGTAAGCCGACCTCAAAAATTGAGCAACCCTGCAAGAAGGGGACCAGTGAGGGGAGGCCACCAAGAGACCTCTGACAACTCTGGATGAATTACAAGCTTCAGTGGCTGAAATGGGAGAGACTGCATGTGCAACAACTGTTGCCCAGGTGCTTCACCAGTTGCAGCTTTATGGGACAGTGCCAAAGAGAAAGCCACTGTTGAAATCTCAGCTAGAGTTTGCCAGAAGACATGTGGGAGACCCCGAAATCAACTGGAAGAAGGTACTATTGTCTGATGAAACAAAAATTGAGATTTTAAGCTTAAAAATTAAGCCAAACACCACACATCATCAGAAACATACCATCCCTACCGTAAAGCATGGTGGTGGCTGCATCGTGCTGTGGGGATGCTTCACCTCAGGAGGCTCTGGAAGGCTTGTGAAGGTAGAGGGTAAAATGACTGCAGCAAAATATAAGGAAATCCTGGAGGAAAACCTGATGCAGTCTGCAAGAGAACAGCGAGCTAGAAGAAGTTTTTTTTCTAGCAAGACAGTGACCCCAAGCATAAAGCCAAAGCTACATAGGAATGGCTTAAAAACAACAAAGTTAATGTCCTGGAGTGGCCAAGTCAGAGTCCAGACCTCAATCCAATTGAGAATTTGTGGCTAGACTTGAAAAGGTTGGCTCACTCACAATCCCTATGCAATCTGACAGAGCCTGAGCAGTTTTGCAAAGAAGAATGGGGAAAACTTGCAGTGTCCAGATATGCAAAGCTGATAGAGACCTATCCACACAGATTCGAGGCTGTAAATTCTGACAAAGGTTCATCTTCTAAATACTGACTTGAAGGGGATGAATTCAATTGCAAAGTTTGTATTTTCTGTTTCCTATTTATAACTAATTAATTTAGATCACTTTGTAGAGATCTGCTTTCACTTTGACATGAAAGAGTCTTCTGTTGATGTGTCAAAAAAGCCAAATTAAATCCACTGTGATTCAATATTGTAAAACAATAAAACATTAAAAAATTCCAAGGGGGGGTGGTGGCATGAATACTTTTTATAGGTGTATACAGTAGAGCACTGCACAGCCATTCTACCATTGCTGACTACAAAAGATGCTATCAAATTCTTTTCTTACTTATTTCACGTCTCTCTACAGGTTTTTGTTGAACCTTATATGAATAATATAACTACTTCCTCATTTTGCACAATATCTTTCCTGAAGGCATTGTCTTCTCACAGATATGTGGTATTGATTCAGCAGCTTTGCCATAGGTTTTCCTTCCATGAATATCAACATTAGGGGCTGGCTGGTTTCATTGTTGCAACTAGCACAAAATATTGGGGCTCTGGGAACTGGTACCCTGAATAGTTATTCCTAACTCTACTTGCATCGGTTAACTCCATGGAAATTCAACCTTGTTGTGAATGTTCTGCTACCAGCTTCCTTGCTCTCATTCATAGATGTTAATCTAGAGTTCCGCACCATCTTCTGCTGCCATAATTGCCAGTGCTCGCACTGATTCATTGGATCATAGGGCTGCCGCAAAGTTAACAAATTTCATGACATATGAATCATATTAAACATGATTCAGATTCTGATTCTCTCTTCCAGGGAGCTGGGACCTGTACAGAAGAGACAACTTGCACCTGAACTGGATGGGGACTAATATCCTGGCAAGAAGATTCACTAGTGCTGCAGGGTGTGCGAAAGGGGTTTAAATTAGAGCTGCAGAGGGATGGGAGCCAGAGTGCCACAACAGATAGTGGAGAAGTTGTGGAGACAGATGCTTTTAAGTTCTCAGATAAACTCAAGAATCAAAAGGTTGAGGTGGTCTGAGCAGACAAAGTGATGGAGAATCCGAAGGGATTCTGACTGATGTGTTAAATGCAAAAGGATTTCACGGGACAAAATTGGCCCTCTTGAAGGTCAGAATGGTCATCTATGCTTGGAGCCAAGAGAGCTGGGGAAGATCGTAAAGTGAATTTTGGCATTTGCTTTTACTCGGGAGACGGGCACAGAGTCTTTAGAAAGTGAGGCAAAGCAGCAATGAGGTCATGGACCCTATACAGGTTACAGAGGAGGAGGTGTTTGCTCTTGAGGCAAGTTAGAGTGGATAAATTCCCAGGGCCTAACAAGGTGTTCCCTCAGACCCTGTGGGAGGCAAGTGCAGAAATTGCTGGGGTCCTAGCAGAAATATTTGAATCACCTTTAGTGACAGATGAAGTACCGGAGGGTTGGAGGATAGATAATGTTTTTCGGCTGTTTAAGAAAGGCTCTAAAGATAAACCAGGAAATTCTAGGCAGCTGAGCATGACATCAGTAGTGAGAAAGTCATTGGAAGGTATTCTAAGGGATTGGATATGTGAGTATTTGGACAGACAAGGACTGATTGGCTTTATGCGTGGTGTGGCGTGTCTAAGCAATCTTATAGAGTTTTTCTGGGAAGTTACCAGGAAAGGATGAAGTTAAGACAGTAGATGTTGTCTACATGGACTTTAGCAAGGCATTTGACAAGGCCCCACATGGGAAGATGGTCAAAAATGGTCAGTCGCTTGGCATTCAAGATGAGGTAGTAAACTGTATTAGACATTGGCTTTGTAGGGGAAGCCAGAGAGTGGTAGTAGATGATTGCCCTTCAGACTGGAGGGCTGTTAATAGTGGAGTGCCACAGGGTTTGATGCTGGGTCCATTGTTCTTTGTCATCTACGTCAATGATGATAATCGATGATAATTGGGTTAACTGAGATTGGGGTGTAGTGGACAGTGAAGAAGACTATCAGAGCTTGCAGCAGCTGGAAAAATGGGCTGAAGAATGGCAGATGGAATTTAATGTGGTCAAGCCCGAGGTGTTGCACTTTAGTAGACCAGCCAGGCTAGGTCTTGCACAGTGAATGGTAGGGTAGTGAGGAATGCGGTAGAACAAAGGGATTAGGGAATTTTGGTCCATAATTCATTGAAAGTTGTGGGACAGGTGTTGCCACCTTGGCCTTCATTAGTCAAAGTATTGAGTATAGGAGATGGGGTGTTTTGTTGAAGTTATATGAGAGAATGCTGAGGCCTAATTTGGAGTAGAGTGTGCAGTTTTGGTCACTTACTTGTAAGAAAAATGTAAATAAAATTGAAAAAGAGTAGAGAAAATTTACAAGGATGTTCCTGGCACTGGGGAACCTGAGTTATATGGAAAAATTGAATAGGTTAGGACTTTATTCCTTGGAGCATAAATGATTCAGGAGGGACTTGATAGAGATATACAAAATTATGAAGGGTATAGATAGAATAAATCCAAGCGGGCCTTTTCCACTGAGGTAGGATAGCTTCCAATGAAGTTGAATCTTCTAGTGCTTCCTCTGACTGATGAACGTGTGACCACTGGTTCTATCTATGCTGCCACTAGATACATTGTTGTCCATTCATTAATGGAATGGCAGCCATCATTTTTAAGTTGATAGGGTTGTTCAGAAGGCGTATTATGTACTGGCCTTCATTAGTCAGAGGACTGAGTTCAAGAGCCACGAGTAATGTTGCAGCTCTGTAAAACCCTGGTTAGATCACAGCTAGAGTGGACACAAAGCAAGTCATTGAATTCTCCAACTTCTGGTAATTCCCTCCCCCTCCCTTCCCCCATCCCAGTTTCACTCTGCCTCCTCCTCCAGCTGCCCATCACCTCCCTCATGGTTCCGCCTTCTTCTACTACTCATAGTGCTTTCCCAATACATTCCTTCTTCACCTTTCCTGCCTATCTCCTCCCTGCTTCCCTTCTCCCACTCCTTGTTCTTACCCCTTACTGGTTTTTCACCTGGCACCTACCAGCCTTCTCCTTCCCACCCTCCCCCCACCTTCTTTATAGGGCCCCTGCCCCCTCCCTCTTCAGTCCTGACGAAGGGTCTCGGCCCGAAATGTCGACTGTGCTTCTTCCTATAGATGTCCCCTGGCCTGCTGCGTTCCACCAACACTTTGTGTGTGTTGCTTGAATTTCCAGCATCTGCAGATTTCCTCGTAGCTGCAGTGTATTTTGTGTTTACGTCAGACTCAATCTTTCCTCAACACTTTGCAACTTTTCAAGTTTGCTCCCAATCCTCATTTAAAATCTACTTTGAAAACTACCCTTTTGAATCATAAAAACTCATTATTTATTTAATTTTCCATCATGCTTTTTTCTTGCTAACTTTCTTAAATATGTGTTCCCAGATAACTGACAATATTGCCAGGACTTCTTTCCATGAACCCTATGGAAACATTTTATGACTTTGAAACTTGCTACTGAATCTCCCTTCGACCTTCGCTGCTCCAAGGGGATCAATAACATCTTCTTTAAATTTAACACATATCTGACGTCCTTCATTCCTGATGTAATCCTAGCAAGTCTGTGTTGCATGCTTTCCAAAATACAACACTAACCCTGGAAGCTTAAGAAGGTAAGCACATTTAAAGTATTTTAAATATTGATGTAAAATAACTTTCTGGGGCCAGGCTGTTGCAAAGCTGCCAGTCCCTGAGTGGTTTTGTTGATATAATACTTGGGCTGGTTTTAACACTGCTGTATGTTAGTGGGGAACTTGCAAGCACAGCAGTCTATCACAGGAGATTGGATCACCTCAGGCTTGTTGACATTTTCTGTTTAGTTTCTTCTGTGCACTAATTTTAGCAGATTTTTATTTTATTTGTGTTAATGCCACTGATGATGCCGCAATGCATTCCCACTGTGAGATTCATCCTGCCCAGGGACAACAAATAACATCCCCACAATATATATATGTGTGATCAATGAGCATTTTCCCCAAAGAAATAAAACAGATCCATGCTGACAATCAACAGTCATCACTAGGTGACACTTTGACACAAGGACTAAGAGAATCAATCAGACAATCTGACCTTGGCCAGACTGACTAAGCCTGCATTTAGTCCAGTTAGACAGTCTGACCTTGGTGTTAGTCTGTCCAGATCGTTTGACCTTTATGGTCAGTCCAACCTAACAACCTGTTCCTGTCTCTCTTTCAGTCAAATGGTCTAATGCTGCAGTTAGCCCATAAAGGTGGTCTGATACTGTGGTCTGCCCACACTGATCATTTCACCCCAGATTCAGTCACATCGTCATCCTACCTGAGCTTAGTTCAGTCAGGTAGTTTCACCTTGGTTTGTAAAAGAAAAAGTCTGCCAGATAAGGGATAACCTAAAATGTGACTTAATTTCACTCTGATTTACAGTTTCTGAGTGAATGATAGGACGTGAAGATTCTTTCACAGATAGAGGAAGGGGTGTCTGTCTGGTTAAGTGGGTGGGTGGTTTGAGTTGTTGTGTGCTCATTCCAACATTTAGGTGAGCCCTTTATGTCTTCCGGTTGCATGGCCTCAAAATTCTCAATACCATCCTAAATGCTGCTTCTCCACACATTGTTGTCATGGGCAGATGTTCCCAGGAGTTAACTGGGACGATTTTTACAAGGCCCTAAGCACATCCTTAAACCTTTTCCTTTACTTGCCTTATCATCCCCTCTAATCACAGTGTTCGGAATTGAGTGGTTTTGCTCGAGTCTGATGGTGGGAATGTAAATGACGATTGAATATAATTAGGTATGTTGCCCTGGGAGAGGACCCTGACATTCATTCACTTGTGTTTCCACTGAATTTTGGAAGTTTTTATGGAGCTACCATTGTGGTACCTGCTGTATATACCCTAAGCCTTCTATAAAAAGTACTGAACTATCATTTTAGGTGAGAAACTAAACTCCATTCAGTTGATTGTAAAAGATCTTATGACATAGTTTGAAGCTAATTATGAAAGATAATTCAATCAGCAGTCACTCCTCAAGCAATAGCACAAGAAGCAGCTGAATTAGTTTCTGATCCTGTTTCAATGCTGCTTGGTTTACTGACTACTTCTGGCATTTTTTCTGTCATTAGTTTCATCATCTAATCTCAGTGCTGTTTATGAAACCATCTCTGTGCAAAGTGGCCCATTACTTTGACGTTCTGATGGTGAGAGAAGCATTTTATAGCTTCCAGTTAATTTATTTAAACAGGTATGAATCAATCAGAGTGATGGTGGAGGGGATAAATAATCAACATGTCAGGCCAAGGAACTCAGTCAGTCTCAGCCTGAACTATGTTATTTAAGCCCTGAAGCTCTTCCAACATCCAACAGAGCAATACAGGCAATTCCTTTTGAAAATGTACATACAAAGTGTTTGCTCATTACCCACAATAAAAAAAATCTAAACAATTTTCTCGGTGGGGTATGCAATAGTTCCCTTTTTTTTGCAGATCTCTCAGATGGATGATCCATGCTTAGTGTTTAAAGGGTGAAAGCTAATTTCAAGGCAACTATGCTGTTTCTATGATCCATGAAACATACAGAAGAAAGAATATACTGTATACAAGAAAAGAGAAAAGGTTATGCAGTATCAATGTCATAGCAATGTTAAATTCAATTAAATTGTTCTCTTCATAAACAAAGCATAAATTAAAATGTACATTGGGTGATCACTGCTGGAACGGGCATACCCTTCAACAGCCCACTTCACCTTGCACATTTGGTTTGTAGGCCAGGAACTTCTTTTAACATAGAGAAGTCCATTTGGACCATTGATTCAATGATGATGTTCAGAGCCATCACACTCCTTAAATTATTTCCCTTTGAATCCATCTCACACCAGCCCAATAATTTCTCAACAGCCACCAACGCTTGAGGTAATTAGCAGTTGTCAACTAAAGTCACAACCCACATGTTTTTGTGACATGAAACCCAGGAGAAACTCACACTCTCAGAGAGAATGTGTGAGCTCCACATAGAGAGCACAGGAAGTCAGAATTGAACCTGGTGAATAGAACTATGCAATTTCACATTTTCCTTCATCTTGTGTAGGTTGTGCGAGGGATAATGGGACAAGTACCCTATTATCCTTATTATTCAAAATCTGTGATGAGATCTCTAATAGTGATTAAGACCATACTTTGATTTTATTTGTTATTCATTCTTGCTATGTGAAGGTCACTATGATCATCATCCCTGACCGTCCTATGAGGAGTTAATGATTTAGTGACACTGAATACCACTTCTGTAGGCAACTGATAGTCAGTCACCACGTTGATGTTGATCTGAAGCCACATGTGAACCAAACAATCTGAGGCATCTTTTCTTCCCTAAAGGCACCCATTACAGAAATCTGACAGTATTATAGTCATTTTTTACTGACATTGAAATTTTAGAAATGAATTAAGCAGATGATTGCACCAGATTTTTTTTGCATAGTAGTTTAGAAGTATACTTACACAGACAAATACTTTGTAAGTAAAATATATACTATTTGAGAGAATAGGAGTCACGAGGAGGTCTATGGGCTCTTGATTCTACTGCACTATTTAATATGATCAGGGATTGACTGCATTTCCTAGCCTAATCACTCTAGATTTCTGTTGTTTCGGCATCTATCTACTTCATGCTCAGCAGCTCCTTGGCAATAGAGAACATAAATGTTTCACAACCCACTAAAAAAATAATGTTCTCTTCATTGCTGTCTTGAATGACTTATCCCACCTGAGTTCTCGATTCCCAAACTAGGATCAATCTTCTCTCAGTAAACTCTTTAAAATCTCTCTCCATCATCTAAACTCCAAGGAGTACGGGACAATGTTGTTTAATCTTCCCTCATTAGCTTTACTTCCAAAGTCTATCTGGTAACCTTCACTTCACCTTCTCTAAGGAACGTTTAAAATTCCTTAAATTAAGAAAAGTAAAACTGTAATAAACATTATAGACATGGTCTCATCAAAGCACCGTACAGCTGCTGCAGCACTTTCCTATTTTGTTTATGCCTCTTGGCAATAAAATCCAATGTCCTTTTTGTCTCCTTAATTACCGGTACAAACTTTCTTTGGCTCTTATAAAGTCATACAGATCTCACTGTATCCCAATAGTCTCATACTATTTAAATAATATATTGTTGTTCTATCTTTCAATCAAAATGGATAACTTCATTTTCCACTCATTATATTCCACCTGCATACATTTTGTCTTTTCTTCAAAACTTACTCTTCTATTTATCTTTATCTCAATAGGAAAACACAATCCATTACACTTGGCTCCTTCATCTAAGTTATTTATACAAACCTAAATACCTGAAGCAACACACCACTGAAACAGTTATAATTTTTCAGAGTGACCCATTTTCCATCTGTTAACCAATCCTCTGTCCACAGTGTTATGTGTTATCTGCTTCGCTATGAGCTCTTATTAATCATTTATGTGACAGCTTATTAAATCCCTTTTGGAAATCCACTCTTCCGTTATTCTGAAGCAAAAAAAAAGTGCTTGAGGAACTTTGCAGGCTTGGTGTTATCTGTGGAGGCAGAGGGATAGCCAACATTTAGGGTAGCGACCCTATGTCAGGAGTTAAACATTTAAGCTCAGTTTATTCTACACAACTAGATATAATCTCAAAGATTTTTTTATAGATATGTTAAACATGATTTCATGAAATCTTGCTGACTCTTCCTAATCATATTTGCTCTTCTAAGTGGTCTGATATCACTTCTGTAATAATGGATGATATTTTCCAATGATACATAGGAGGTTTAATAAGCTTGAAATATCATGTTTTCCTCTCCATTCTTTATTGGATAGAATTATTTCAATTGCTACTTTCCAGTCTGGAGGAATATTTTTAAAATTGTGATATCTTTGTAAGACAACAACTTTCTCTGACTACCGCTATAGTTTTCATGTCTTTTAGATCTTGAGGACTACTGAAGGGGCTCAGGCTGAAACGGCAACTGTTTATTTCCCTCCATAGGTGCTACGTGAAATGCTGTGTTGCTCTAGAAATTTCTCCGTCTTGCTCAAGATTTCCAGCATCTGCAGAATCAGTTGTATTTATAGTACATTTGCTGAATTGATATTATAATTTTAAATTCCTAACTTCTTGATCCTTGCTCACTTTTTGTGTTTATTACTGTGAAACAGATACAAAGTCTTTGTTTAACACCTGTGACTTTAAGCTATTTTTATTACTAATTCACCTGCCGCAACTGCTGAAATAAAACATTATATAATCGTTTGCATTTTTTGTACTTATAGAAGCTTTTACAATCTGTTTTTAAATTTATTGCCAGTTTATTATATTTCTCCCTCGATGTTAGTTTTATCCTTTGCTACATTCCAAAATTCTTCCAATTCAGTGTACAGAATACAGAATACTGTTTTAAAAATACAGTGTATTCTCTGCAAAATTCAAAACCCTTTATTTCAATATAATATATTTAATTTGAATGGATTGCTTTTCCTATCATGTTTTTATTTCTGAACGGAATTAAGAAATGCTTTATTTATTTAGTGTAAATGTTTCCTACCACTTATCTATCATCAAAGCTTTGAGTCTAGTTTCCCAACATACTTTAGCTAACCCACCCTCCCCTTCCATATTTAATTGCCTTTATTTACTTTAGGCTTAGATTTAAGTTTCTTGCTTTCAAACTGAATTTGAAATATTATCAGATTATGATCATTGCTCCTCTTGGGTCTTTTATTATAGTTTTACTAATTAATCTTTTCTTATTACACATGACTAGATCTGAAATAACTTGTTTTCCCATGAAGTCCACAAATTTTGTTCCGGAAAACTATCCTGTGAACTTGACTTCATGACTACCCTTGCTAATTTGACTTGCTTAGGGTGTATGAAGATTAAAATTTCCCATGAATATTTCATCATCTTTGTTTCAAATCTCTGTAATTTATTATATTGACAATTTATTAAGAGAATAAAGTTCCGCTTAAAATACAGAGCAACTTAAAAATTGTGGATCCGGACCAGCTGGAAAAATGGGCTGAAAGATTCCAGATGGAATTTAATTCAGACAAGTGCAAGGTGTGGCACTTCAGTAGATCAACCAGGGTGGGTCTTACACAGTGAACAGTGGGGCACTGAGGAGTCTGGTAGAACAGAGGGATCTGGGAATACAGGCACATAATTCATTGAAAGTGGCATCACTGGTACATAGGATCCTAAAGAAAGCTTTTGGCACATTGGCATTTATAAATCAATGTATTGAGTACAAAAGATAGGATGTTAAGATGAAGTTGTATTAGACATTGGTGAGGCCTAGTTTGGGGTATTGTGTGCAGTTTTGGTCACATACCTACAGGAAAGATATAAACAAGGTTGAAAGAGTGCAGAGAACATTTACAAGGATATTGTTGGGACTGGAGGACGTAAGTTAAAAGGAGAGATTGGATAGATTAGACAATATCTTTCAGAACATAGAAGATAGAGATGAGATTTGATAGAGGTATACAAAATTATGATGGATATAGATAGGGGGAAATGCAAGCAGGTGTTTTATACTGAGATTGGATGGGATTACAACTAGAGGTCATAGGGTAAGGTTAAAAGGTGAAAAGTTTAAGGGGAACTTGAGGGGAAACTTCTTCACGCAGAGGGTTGTGAGAGTATGGGATGAGCTGCTAGCTCAAGTGGTGCATACAAGCTCAATTTCAAAGTTTAAGAGAAGTTTGGATAGGTACATGGGTGCTAGGCATATAAAGGGCTATGATCTAGGTGCAGGTCAATGGGAGTAGGCAGTTTAAATGGTTCAGCATGGACTAGATGGGCTGAAGGTCCTGTTTCTGGTGCTGTCCTTTTAATGACTGTATAAACCTGTTCTCCATGGATCTTTTCCATGTAATCCCTCAAATGAAAGAAAAAGTAGAACGTGAACACGTATGTATAGTAGGTAACTCAAAATCTAAAGCATAAATTACTCTTTATTACAATGGAATTCAACTACCAGAATAGGGCCTTGATGAAATTTTATATGCTTTATGATGGATATTACGTAGTTTTCCCATCTTTTTACATAAGGATATACTTGCCTTAGATGTGAGGAAAATTGCAGGTATTCAATTGATCAGCAGGAGTGAGGTTTTGGTTTAAACAATCATTATAAATCAGGTTAGATTAGAAATCATCTGAGATTTTCTGTTGAAGATGAGGTGAGAAGAAATTTCTTCAATCCATGAGTTCTAAATATTTGATATTCTTCACCGTAGGGGGGCTGTATATAACGTACTGTTGGCCAGAAAGGCCTCCATCTTGTGAAACGTTTGAGAATCGATTCTTGCTCTGGGACAATCTAATCAGAACAATTGGATGTGTACAAAGGAGTTTCTGCTATTGACCTGCTAATCCTCAGATCATTCTCAGATAAACTGTCTGGTGTGTACAATGGTAGGTTTGCAGAAATGATCTCACTATCATGGTCTAGTGTCTGAGTGAGCTGGTTTGACTGGGTTGAACCAGAGTCAAAGAGAATAAAGAGACATAAATTACCAGTTGTCACTTGCGGCAGAAATGCAATAAATGGATGTTGGTTTGGACCAAAGCCGATAAGAAGGTGTTCTAGGTCAGTCAGATAACCCATAGCCAATAACGCTGAAGTGCATTTGAACTGCTAAGGAATGAATATTAAAGAATACACTTCAAATGCAAATATAGCAATAACTCTCTCCAGAGACCAGCCATCGCAGATGTGGACACGTGGAGATCGGAGTGAGACCACAAGGAACACATGGCAGCATTGACTCCTTTTACTGGTATTACCTTTTCTTTTCTTTGACTGTTTATGGAGTGTCAGGAAAACTTAGTAGATGTGCACACAGGTATTCGGTTTTATAAATTCACATGCTCTTCTGTAGAGTCAATAAAGGTAATTGTCAGTAATTACAGATTCTCCCTGTGCCTCTCTGATCATTATTACTAAGAGATCCTTGTAACATGCTCTATCACTGTCTGTTTAAAACAAAGATCTAAAGACTTTTTAACTCCAAAAGATAAAGAAATATACAGGTAATGTGGGAAGGTGAATCCCATTATTGAATATTAAGGACAAAGGGAAATTACTAACAGAGGGCTTGAGAAGCAAGAAATGGCAATTTATTGCGTCCACATCACATAACCAATAAGCTACCGTACTTGTTGATGAAGTTTAGAAATCGAGCACCTGAACTGACATGGAGGTAAGATCATTGCCTCTGCACATCAGCCCACAACAGTCCTCCTTATCTCAAACTTAGGACTGAATAGAAGATTCTTTTACCAAAAAAAATTTGCCTTTTAGACATTTACAGCATGCACCCAATGAAACCTTGGATAAATACATTTCAATTAAAAGGCAGTTCACTGAAAGTCCTTCATGTAAAGCTGGAAAATTTGGGGCTAGAACAGGTGGAGAGGCTGTAGTGTCTACTAGAGATCCCTATTAGTGGAAAGATTATAATAAAAGGACAGAAGAGAGGCCAAACAAGTAGTGGTCTTAATTTCAGAGAGGAGCCATTTCATCTTCTTCTTGAAGGACTGGTAGAGAGCGAACAGATCTGTGCTGGAGTTGGCCAGAGACAGTTTGTAGAGGGATAATGTCAGAAGAATCTAAGATTCAGGGAAAAGAAACAGAGGAAGAGGTTAAAAAAAGAGTGATGATCAGAACTAGGAATCTAAAACATTTTGTTTTTTTTCTGGTGTTTATTTTTTCCACATAAATTTCTGTTCTTATTAATAAGAGGTTGAACCCTTCAAAAGTCATGTCAAAAGCCTTCTGATAGTCCAAGTAAATGATATCAACCACTGTATTGTTATCATAAATTTTAGTTGCCTCTTCATACAACTCCAGCAGATGAGTAAAACATGATTTGCCCTTTCTGAACCCATGCTGGCTATCTGATAACATGCCTGTTCTTATCAGCTGATTTTGCTTCTCATTCTTTATTCTTGTTTCCATTATCATGCCTGCAATACAGGTTAAGCTTACTGGTCTATAGTTACCAGGGTCAGTACAGTCACCCTTCTTATACACTGGGACAACATTAGCCCATTTCTGATTCTTCAAGATTTCACCAGTCCTCCATGACTTTTGAAAAATACATATTAGCGTGTGTATATATAACCACAGACCTCTTTAAGTACCCATTGGATATATGTTGTCTGACCCTGGAGATTTATTAACTTTCAGCCTTTTCAGCTGAAGCTGAACCTCACTTTCTAAGATCACTAAATCACTTAAAACAACCTTAGTTTTCTCTACAAATACTGGGATACCGTTAATATCTTTGCAGGTGAATACTTCGGCAAAATATGAGTTAAGAATATCTGTTATGTACTTTTCTGCATAATTTAACATTTCATTATTATTCCTAATACACTTAACTTCCTCCTTGACTTTCACTACTAAAGTGTTGAAAAAATCTCTTAGGGTCAATCTTAGCATCATGAGCAGTATCCCTCTCAACCTGCCCTTTGGCAACCCAAATCTCCCTCTTGACTGTACCTCTCACTTGCTGTAGTTTACAGTTGTTATTATTGTGTATTAGAAAGTATAGCTGCCATATTACAACAAATTTCTTGACATATGCCTGTGATATTAAACCTGATTCTGATTCTGATTAAGTTCTGGAGCCAAAATGCAGATCAACCAAACCTGTTACATCTTTCTGAAGAGTGTCATAACCTGGCTGGATCCTGTCTTTTCTAAACTCTTGGCACACATACAGTACATATGAATTAATTAAAACATTTTCAGATGGCCATACCCAGATGAAATACTCAAGAACGTGCAATACTCATACAATTTCATACACATACATGCAGACACAAACTCATGAAAGTTTGCAGAGGTACCCACACAAAAAACTCATCTACAATATACATGGACACAGATCCACCTGTACAGTACGGTATTTGCATACATAAATATGACACTATATGTATGCTAAAACACACTTTCCATGGAAACACACAGATTAAGAGCAGGACTAGCCCTTCTGACCTGCTCAGCCATCCAATGGAATTATTGCTAATTTGAGTGCAACCACATTCCTCATAATCTTTCATCCTGTTTCTGATCAAGCATCTTGTCTACTTCTGTCTTACAAGACTTTGTTTGTCTGATTCTTTGTAGAAAAGAATTCCAAAGGCATACCAACTTCTTTGAAAAAAGATCATTTAAAAAAAAATTATAAATAGTTGATCCCTCATTTTTACAGAGAACTTTAGTTCTAAATTTTCCACAAGAAGAAATATCCTCACCCATCCTGGCAAGAACTCTTGGGATTTTATGCATTCCATCATTTTCCTTCTCACTCCTCTAAACTCCAGTGGATTCCAGCTAAACCTGCTCAATCTTTCCTCATAAGACAATCCTTCTACTCTAGGTGTTAATCTAGTAAACCCTCTCTGAACTGTTTTCAATGTATAACTTATAAGCTCCCTTAAATAAGGGGACCAGTACAGTACACAGTATCTCCAGTTCATGTTTCGGCTAAGCAACCCTGAATAGAAATACTGCCTGTGTTATTTTATAAACTGTCTTCATCTCCAACCCAGAATATCAAATCCAGTTGTTTCAACTGCTGATTCAGCTGTGATCAGCTTGCTACACATGAACTGTTCAAACCTTAAAGACTCCACAAGAATTTTGACCCCAGGGCACCTCAAACAGAAGCATTTCAATTAGCTACAGCAGCAGAGAAAGAAGGTAAGCGCTGATGTGACGGTGATCTGATAGTGAAGTACATAAACCAGAGTAAGGGAAACATGCAAGCAGTCACGCTTAATTAGATGGTGAAGTAATGAAATGAAACATCTGATAAAATCTGATTTAATCTTTAGCATATGACAGGCTAATTTCCCTGTTTATATATACGAGCCACCAGGCAGATTCTGTAGCACTAGAGCTGTATTATAATAAAATCAATATGGCACATAAGCAGGTCCTTCAACCCATCATGTCTGTGTCTGTGTTACTGCCTAATACACTGCTGCCGTTTAAGGCAGCAATGAAGGCCTTCCATCTCTGGTGGTGTTCAAGGCTTCCTTCATCATGTCAGTAGATTCCTCTCTGTTTTCACCACTGTCATTCATGCAAGTCCCGGGTATAGACCCAGGAATTCCATCACACTCAGAAGTAGGAGGATTCTTCATTGCTGTTTCTGTAAGAACAGTCAGTGTTGTTAGCCCTGATTTGGATGCCCGAACCTGGAGGACCGGTGGAACATTCGTAGTGCAGCCTCTACCCTTTGACCTGTTTGGCATGGGTGACTCTACCAAGAGCCAAAAGATAAAGCCCTGACTCCAACCAGTGTAGTTCTCTGGGTCATTGAGGCATGCAAGCCTCCAAACCATCACAAGGTTGCGATCCTTTTAGAGGATGTCTGTGTCTATCCCAGGTAGAACAGTCATCCTATTTCCCAACTCTTTCCCCCTAGCTTTGAACGTTATTCTTCTTTATGAACCTACCCAACCCTCTTTTGAAAGCCCTGATTGACTATTTCTACCAACCTTACAGTCAATAAGTTCCAGATTGTAACAACAGCCTGCATGAAAATCCCCATTTCCTCACATACAATGGTGGTGGTGTGCTACGTTACCACACTAAAACTACAAAGCCCAGAATTAAACATTCACAGGCATAAATTCACATTCTATAGTGTAAGATGCTACTTCAATATTAAATTGATAATCTGGAAGTAAACAAAACGCAACTAGCTTCAGAAATGATGACCATAAAACTGCTGGATTGTCATAAAAAGCTGTCTGGTTCACAAATGCCCTTCTGTTCTTACCCAGTCTGTCCTATGTGTGACTTCGGACTTGCAGCAAATTGGTTGACTGTTAAGCAACTTTGTGAAAAACTCTGTTGTAGAATAAGAGCATGTCAAAGAGAAGAAGAATAAGAGTAAGAAGTCTGTCCAACATCAATCCAAATAGAGATCAGCCCTGTTGTGTATTTAATATTTCAGTAGTATTTGTGTAATCTTGTGTGTGTGTGTATATATGTACACACACACACACACACACACACACACACAAGATTACACTTCTTGTTTTGGTTAAATAATCATTATGGGTTATGTGTAAGAATATGTGAATTGTATATGCCATCATGCTACCACATGATGGACATATGCCTCACTTAAAGTAAACACAAATTTAGACCCACACTTGGGACTCCCATGTCTTCCTTTGAATTAATTTAATGTTTTGAAGTTATAAAATGCCCCATTGTTGGTCAGGCAGCATTCAGTTAGAGTTGTATACACAGAATCATAGCTTACAATCAATCTGCCAGACTTCTTCACCATCACCTATAAGCAAGGCTCAGCAGAGAGAGCAGCAGAGCAGTAAGCAGGTGAGAGGGAGTAACTTTGTGAGCCTTTGTCATTGCTGACAGAGCTCATGAAGTCTCATGGCAGCAGGTTAAATATGGCAAGGAAACTTCCCCTGAATTATTACCTATCATTCTCTCTCAGCTGATGAATCAGTATTACTTCACCTTGACGAAACACTTGCAGTAAGCGCTGAAGTAGCTAGTCCAAAGCATGCACTTTGACTAGAGGATTTCACCAAGAATGACTTGGTAGCATTGTACTGACTGAGCGGAAAGCTGAAAAACATGACTGCCTAGAAGATTTCAAAGAAAACAAGGTTAGCTTTATTTGTCAGATGTACATCAGAACAGAGTGAAACGTGTCATTTGAGGCACATCAAGTTTTCGAGTCACTGGGCAGCTTGCAAGTGTCGCCACACTTCTGATGCCAATACAGCACGCTCACAAATTATTAACCCTAACCTTACATCTTTAGAACGTGGGAGGAAACAGGACTACCCAGAGGCACCCTCACAGTCACAAGGAGAACATGCAGAAAGTGGCTGGAATTAAACCCTGATCTTACAGCTGGCTGCTGTGAATTGTTGCGCTGACTGCTACACTACCGTGCCGCTCCATCTAACTGGGTCTTTGACAGCTAGCGAGCCAACCAGCACCTGGGATTGTCCTATCTGACCTTCTGCTAACCAGCCTACCTGTGGCGGATGCACTGTCCCTGGCAGCTGAGGCAGCAATGATGACCACGTGGTCCTTGTAGGGGCAAAGTCCTGTCTTCTTACCAAGGACATCATTATGTTGTGTGGAACTACAATTGTGCTAAATGGGGAAGACTCAGACGTATCTGACGCTAGAAACAGACGCCTCTGTGGTGCTCCTGACTTTCTGCAGCAGCATCAGTACACACCTGTGACTCATAACCTTTGTAAGCAAGCCAAGGAATCATTCCTGGTTCAATGAGACGATGCTTGGAGCAACATTCGTCCTACCTAAAGATGGGGTACCAACCTGGTGAGGCTGCAGCACATTGCTATGTGTGCTGAAGAGCAAACAGAACAAGCCATTGATAAAACTAAACCAAGAGATCAGATAAAAGCTCTGTAAGTGTTGATGTAAAATTAATTAGCTAATGTGAAAAGGAGAGTCTAAGACCATCCCCATACTCAGTGATGGTATGGCTTGGACTGTTCATTCGTCCCACCACTGGCACATCACTGCTGCCATCCACACCATTTTCATCTAAGGTACCAGGACAGTGCTTATGAGGGGTGATTGATAAGTTCGTGGCCTAAGGTAGGAGATGAGTTATACAGCTCTCGTTACATGCACATGCAGTTCAACTCGTTGAGTGATTATGCAGAAAGTTTGAAGTTAATGACTCATCTTCTACTGTAGGCCACGAACTTATCAATCACCCCGATGAGTTATTAACTGATGAGCTATTAACTTCAAACTTCCTGCATAATCACTTAAAGAGTTGAACTGCATGTGCATGTAATGAGAGCTGTATAACTCATCTCCTTCTGCCCTAGGGCACGAACTTATCAATCACCCTTCGTAAATTCGCAGTCTTTAACATCAGGAATGACAGAGGCAACAGGCATATAGACTGCAGGTTCCCCTCCAAGCAACATCCCCTCTTATCTTGGAAATGCTGTCTGCTGTGATTCAATCAATGTCACTGGGTCTAAATCCCAAAATCCTCGACTCAATGGCAATTTGGGAGTAACTTCACCAAAAGGATTGCATCAGGTTAAGAGAGCATATGCAGAAGAGAGTTTTCAGATGCTGGAAATCCAGAGCAACACACTCAACTTGCTGTGGGAACTCAGTAGGTCAAGCTGTATCTATGGAAGGGAATAAACAGTCAATGTTTCAGGCTGAGTTCATTCATCAGGCCTGGAAAGAAAGGGGGCAGAAGCTAAAATAAGAAGAAATGGGGGAAGAGAAGAAGTACAGGCTGGCAGGTGATAGGTTAGACAAGGCGAGCGGAAAGGTGGGCTGGTGGGGTTGGGGGGGTGATGAAGTGAGAAGCTGGGACATGATAGGTGGAAGAGGTAAAGGGCTGAAGAAGAAGGAATCTGATAGGATCATGGGAGAAAGGGAAGGAGGAGGGGCCACCAGAGAGAGGGGAGGAGCAGGTGAGGAGAAGGGTAAGGGGGAACGTTAATGGGGAATGGAAAATAGAGAAGGCCGAAGGAGGAGAAATTACCAGAGGTCAGAGGAATCAATGTTCATGCCACCAGATTGGAGACTACTCAGATAAAGTATCAGGTGTTGCTCCATCAACCAGAGAGTGGCTTCTTCATGGCAGTGAAAGAGGCCATGGACCGATATGTCGGAGTAGGAATGAGAATTAAATGGGTGGCTACCAAAAAGTCCTGCCTATTGTAGCAGATGGAGTGAAGGTCAAATTCTCAAGAGCAAGTTGGTATAAACAATGAATATTGGCCTTGCCTGAAGCATCATGATTGGGAAAATAAAAATGAATGCAAAGAAATTCCCTTTCTATCCTTTTCCCAAATTTTCTTTTTGGCTTTCAACAATGGGTCTTTAACCATCCAGTAATAGCAATGGCTTCCTTCTCTGTTCCTGTCTCTTTCAAAGACTTATCAATGTAAATCTTCTGTGCTCCATTTTCTACTTTCTTATGTATATTTAGCATCGACTATTCTTTTTTTTGCCTTGCACTGTTTTGTTTCTTTAATTAAAATATTTCATATTATCCAAACTTACACTTAATTTTCATAAACTGCTGGTGATGAGCAGTTGATGCTCCAACTATCAAAGACCATGACTCGAATGTTAATTGAAAAGACACAGTGATTTGAGTTTTGTGGATTGTGAATAGCTAGCTCACCTCCCGGCATCTCTGTCAGCTCATTTAGCGGAGGGACGTTATCCAAAGTGTTGGCATACTTCTTGGCAGCCTGGCGCTGGGCATAACGGGCTTCAATTTCCTTCTTTGTCCTAGGTATCCGACACTTGAAGATGCAACATAGAACAATTACTGAAAAGAAACAGAAATATCTCAAGATCTTTTGAATAAAGAAATTTGCTGGTTATTGAAAGGTTGCAGCATTTGCCCTTGACATAAATGCATCGAACCAAGTCCTTATCTAGACATAAGCATGAACTCTAAGCTGACCCTCCTTTGGACTACAGAGGTCCTAATTGTATTCCCAAGAGGGTGGCAAAAATCCACCAGTAATGTTTGTATCTTTAGGATCTTCTTCACATCACAGACCAGTTACTCTAATAATCTGCTATCCAAGTCCCTGTGGTTTGAAATCTGGCTCATGTTTGTGATACTCGCTTTCCTCTTCCTAGGATACTGTTTTCTGCAGTCCCTTCCACTTGCCAGGTGGCTAGTTTGGTGCCAGATACCAGGGGCTTAATTCTCATCGTCCTTCCATTCACCAGCACATGGTCCACGTGCTCCATTGCCATTAACTAGGGCTCTGGTCCCCATTTCCTTTGTCACTTGCCATGGCTCCAGTTAAATGAGTTAATAGTTAGACCATAAGACCATAAGACATAGGAGCAGAATTAGGCCATTCAGCCCTTCGAGTCTGCTCTGCCACTTCATCATGGCTGATCCCAGATCCCATTCAACCCCATACACCTGCCCTCTCACCATATCCCTTGAACATCAGGAATCTATCAACTTCCACTTTAAGTATACCCATGGACTTGGCCTTCACCGCAGTCTGTGGCAGAGCCTTCCACAGATTCACCACTTTATCAATACCTGGACCAGACGGACTACACCCCAGGGTTCTGAAGAAGGTAGCTGAAAAGATTGTGGGGCATTACTAATGATCTTTCAAGAATCACTGGGTAACTGCAATGGTTCCAGAAGACTGGAAAATTGCAAACTCTTTAAGAATGGTGGGAGATCAAAAACAGGAAATTGTGGGTCAGTTAGACTGAGTTCAATGGTTTGGAAGATGTTGGAGTTCATTATTAACGATGAGGCTTTGGGATACATGAAGGCACATGATAAAATAGGCCTAAGTCAGCTCAACATCTTTGAAGAAATAACAAGCAGGATAGACAAAGGACAGTCAGTGGATGTCGTTTATTTGGTTTTCAGTAGGTCTTTGACAAGGTGCTGCACATGAGGCTGCTGAACAAGGCAAGAGCCCATGGTTTACGGGAAAGATACCAGCATGGATAGAGGATTGACTACCTTGCAGAAGGCAAAGAGTGGGGATACAGGGTGGCTTGTCTGGTTGGCTGCCGGTGACTAGTGGTGTTTCGTGGGGGTTGGTGTTGGGACCACTTCTTTATATGTTATATTTATATTTGAATAACAAAATTCCTGGCTTTGTAGCTAAGTTTCCAGATGATACAAAGGTAGGTAGAGGGACAGGTAGTGTTGAAGAAGCAGGGAGACTGCAGAAGGACTTCATCAGATTAGGAGAATGGGCAAAGAAGTGGCAGATGGAATAAAGGGAAGTGTATGGTCCGACACTCTGGTAGAAGGAATAAAGGTGTGGACTATTTTTCTAAATGGGCAGAAAATTCAGAAATCATAGGTGCTGGGAATCTTAGTGCATGATTCCCTAAAGGTTAACATACTGGTTAAGTCAATGATAAGGATGGCAACATCCACTGACACTCCTTTGTCTATTTTGCGTGTTATTTCCTCAAAATATTCAAACAGATTTGTCAGGCAATGCTGGCATTCATTTTAAGAGGACTCAAATATAAAAGCAAGGATGTAATGCTGAGGCTTTATAAGACATTGGTCAGACTGCACTTAGAGTAATATGAGCAGTTTTGGGCTCCTTCTCAAAGGAAGGATGTGCTGACATTGGTGTGGGTACAGAGGAAGTTCACAAGAATTATCCCAGGAATGAAAGGGTTAATGTATAGGGAGTGCTTGAAGGTTCTGGCCTGTATTCGCTGGTGTTTAAATGAATGAGGGGGAAATTGCTTTGAAACCTATTGAATATTAAAAGGCCTACAAGAGTGGATATGAAGAGGATGTTTTCTGTAGTTTTGGAGTCTAAGGCCAGAGGACACAGCCTCCGAGTAGAAGGATGTTCCTTTAGGACAGAGGTGAGGAGGAACTTCTTTAGCCTGAGAGTAGTGAACCTGTGGAATTCATTGCTGTAGATATCTGTGGAGGCTAAATCATTGGGTATATTTAAGGTGGAGTTGATAAGTTCTTGATTAATCAGGGCATCAAAGGTAATGGAGAGAAGGCAGGAGAATGGGGTTGACAGGGATAATAAATCAGCCATGATGGTTTGGTGGAGCAGACTCAATGGGCCAAATGGCCTAATTCTGCTCCAATGTCTGATCGTCATGATTTTTTGTGCTATCTTTTTTTCTTTTATCTTTGTTTCCTATCCTAGGATGGAAGTGCAAAATTGCCTCACATGAAAATATGTAGGAATTGCACAGGAACATGTTGGCATACACAGTAGGTGCAAAGAAATGTTGCAATTTAATTATCATTAACTCTTGAACAAAAGCTCATTCCATTGATGTTTTTCCCAGCTTTGCAAACTGTTCAGCCACACGCATGAATTTAACTTATTGCTATTCCTCTGATATCAGATCTCTTCGCCCAGTTCAGCCTATTGATTTTGTATCTAGAGCAATTACAAGCTATACGGAATGCTCAGTGATTGCCCAGTATGGGTAAGATCAATATAAGAGGCCTAATTTGGAGTTTTGTGCGCAGTTCTGGATACCTGCCTACAGGACAGTTATCAATCAGATTGAAAGAATGCAGATAAAATTTACAAGTATATTGCCAGGACTTGAGTTATAGGTAAACGTTGAATAGGTTAGGTCTTTATTCCAAGGAGTGTAGGAGAATGAGTGGAGATTTGATAGAGGTATACAAAATTTTGAGGGGTATAGATAGAATACATGTAAGTAGGCTTTTTCAACTGAGGGCTGGTGTGACTAGAACTAGAGGTCATATGTTAAGTGTGAAAGGTGAAATGTTTAAGGGAAACTTCAGGAGGAATGTCTTCACCTGGAGAAGGGTGAGAATATGGAAGGAGCTACCAGGGGAAGTGATGGATGAGGGTTGGATTTCAACATTTAAAAGAAATTTGGACATGCACTGGACATGGAAGGGAGAGGTATGGAGAACTATAGTTCAGGTGTGGAAACACTTTAAATTCCTGTGTGGTATTATCTCAGAGGCCCTGTCTTGGACCCATCATATAAATATAGTTGCGAAGAGAGAACGACAGCACCTCCACTTCCTCAGGAGTCAGCAGAGGTCTGGCATGTCTTTTGCAAGCTTGGCAAATTCTGTAGATGTGTGGTGGAAGTACGATGACTAGCTGCGTTGCAGCCTGGGTTGGAAATACCAATACCTTTGAGTGGAAAATCCTACAGTGGATTCAGCCCAGAACATCATGGGTAAAACCCTCCCAACCATTAAGCAAATCTACATAGAAAAGCAGCGTCGATCATCAAAGATCCTCACCAGCCAGGCCATGCTCTTTCCTCGCTGCTGCTATCTGATAGAAGGTACAAGAGCCTCAGGACTTGCATCACCAGGTTCAAGAACAGTCACTACCCCTCAACCATCAGGCTCTTGAACTAAAGGCGATAACTACACTCATTTAAGGACTCTTATCTTGTTATTTATTGTTATTTGTTTATATTTGCATTTGCACAGTTTGTTGTCCGTTCATCCTGTTTTACAGTTACTGTTTTATAGATTTGCTTGGGATTGTTTTTGGTGACAAGTAACTATTTTGATAATATTATTTTACCTTGAATTTTAGAACTTTGAACTTTGATAAAACTACGCATAACAATAATTTGGGATGGACTGGATGAGTCAATGGACCTTTTTCTGTGCTGTGGTGCTGTAAGGCACCAATTTGAAATCCTGTTCTGTACAGTGACAAAACAGACCTAAATCAGATTGCCGGCTCAGACCCACTGTGAAATATTAATAGAGCAGTCAGGGAATTAGGTGAAAACAGAAGTGGCATTTTTGATTAGATATTTACTCTTATTTCCCTGTTGAATTTTGAGATAAATCTATTAATAAGGATCATATCTACAGTCAGGCAATGCAGACATTTGCTTCCATAAAAAAGATCAGCAGACCTCTTCTGGAAGGGTTGGGACTTGCATTTTTAATGCTCCCTTTGATCTTTCACCGTCCAGTATGGAGTTTAATGTTACATCATAACTACTACTGAAAACATTTACACAATGAGTCTTCTTTCTCTTACAAACAACTGAATGAGGGTGAAAAACTGCACCCAGCTTACTTAAAGAGATAGAAATACTTTGCTTCTGTTACAGCTGATGCTTTGAAGTGTATAAGTACAGTATGTTTGCCCTTCCATTATTATTGATTAGCTCAAAGGCAGTTTGTCTCTCAGCAGCATAATTGACACAGGATTATATCAGGGTTGGTCCCTTCTTTCACCAATAGCGATTGGAATGGTGAAATGAGGTTTTCTTTATGAAGACTGGACCTCATTTTTGAGTTAGGACGATTGGATCAGGCAATGACACTCAGTGCCTGACTGCATTTCCAGAACAATAAAACTGATGGAAGGAGAGCAGATTGGTACTAAATAAAAACTCTCCACACGTGTCTCCTCTGGGATTCCAACACCCAGCCTGAGGCAGTTTTTCAAAGGCTTTCAGATGGAACCTAGTTCCCAGTAATTCCCATGAATCATTGACTTCCCAAAATAAGAACCTAATTTCCCTCTACTGATTTGAATTCATGTTGACATCATACCTTTGGCTACAGTCGAAGAACTGAATGAAAACAAATAAATCAAGAATGTACTGTGTGTCAAGAACAGGTTTGAAGTGCTCCAATGTTAACAATCCTGTTGTGAATAGGCCTCATTTTCCTGTAGGAGTGTCTTCTCTATTCCATTTAGCAGACTACCACTTTGCAGCTTTTCATCTGTTTTCTTACTTTTGTAGCATTTGCAACAATCCACTGATTATTATACATAGCCAAACTTTTAACTTTAAGTTTATTCTATCTTAAAGAGGACTTAACCTTGAATTTCAGAAGTTCCTAAGCTGACAGCTGACATGGAGAGTGATTCCAGATTTTCAGTTGCCTTTGCATGGAAATCACATTTCCTCAATTCACTCTTGAGTGACCTAGTTCTAATTCTGAAATCGGATCCTTACATTCCACCAGCAGAAGTGCCTTTTCTATCATCATCCCAGCAATATAGATTGCTCTTTCATCTTTCTGACTGGAACAGATTTAGGAGGACTAGAAAGGGTATGAATTGTAAACTAAAGCTGAATTCTGATGGGATCTCCAGACTTTAGATTGTTGGCAGAGAATTACAGCAGTTTTCTTAGTCCAATAGTTTTATACAAACCCCTCATACAAATTCTTCTCCCTCCTGACATCTGGCAAAAGGTACCGAAGCATTTGGGCTCTCACGACCAGACTGTGCAACAGTTTCTTCCCCCAAGCCATTAGACTCCTTAATTCCCAGAGTCTAGTCTCTCTCTCTCACACACACACACACACACACACACACACACACACACACACACACACACACACACACACACACACACACACACACACACACACACACACACACACACACACACACACACACACACACACCACTCCCTTTGCAATTTTTGCTCATTTCTTTTTCAATTCCTGCTAAAACATTGTTTACATTTACATCATTTATTATTATATTGTAATTTCCCCTTTACTGTGCCTATTGTCTTCTTTATTAATTATTGTATTGTCTTGCACTGTTTTGTGCACTTTATGTAGTCCTACGTAGGTCTGAAGTTTAATGTAGTTTCATGTTGTTTCACATTCCTTTTTACGAAAGGAATAAATGATGATGACATTTTTCCTAAATTGGCTTAAATGCTCTTGGGTACATAAGATGAATTATTTGATTGAGGCTTTTAAATAATTAAAGAATTTGATGGGGAGATATAGAAAAAAAACCCATCTCCAATGAAACACAAAACAGGAGACATTTAAAAGTAAGACTTAGGCCACCAAGACAAATCTCAAGGAGAAATCAGGGAATCCTAGCCCTCATCCTCTCCCACTCTGGATAATATAAATAATGAATTAAGTGAGCATCAACTGTTTATTTTTTCCATTGATGCTGCCTGGCCTGCTGAGTTCCTCCAGCATTTTGTGTGCAATGAATAAATGGAGTTGGACTAGGTTAATGAAGGCATGGGTCAGTTCAAAATGTCAAGGTCTAGCAACACTGAATCTCCAGTAATGAGACTGATAAATACAAGAGGGATCATTTTCCCACTGCCCACAAACTAACACCCTAACCCACAAATGTTAGCAGAAACCCAAAACTCTGCTTCAAGAGAAGGATAGATGCTTCTGTTGAAGTATTCAATAACAAGGTCATTAGATTTTATTATCTGAGGGTATCAATGAAAAAGATGAGCAAGTAGGATTAAAATGCCAGTATCCAATTTAGGGATAGAACAGGTTCAAATAGGGTAAAACACGTCTCAATCCTAATTACACACAGTATACCAGTGGCAGTGAAGTTTCAATGAAGCACAGTCTGTCACACAGACCAACTTTACTTCAAAATTTAAGGCTCTGTTGTCACAACAGAGAAAGGAAAACATAATTTTTGTTTGTAACGAGTCAGTGATCTAGCTATCCTGGGAATACTGATAAGTGATCTTCCAGGGAGCATGCTGTCACCCTGTCCCCGAGCTTAACTGTAGAAGGGGAAGCAGTAATGAGTTGTCCTCTTGTATTCCTGCCGTAATCATTCTTAATGCTGTGCTGTGGAGTGATATCTGTCACCGCATGTTTGAGCTTCACTTCGATATCCTACCACCTCGACAAGGTCTAGTCTGATTCAAAGACTCATGTTCGTGATGAGAGCCCAGGGCACTGCCTGCTTTCTCCCAACCAGTCTCTGCCAGAGAAGGGAGATGCCAAGTGTAATTTATTTCCAAAGCAATTATGTTTCCAGTGAGACATACTGGCGTCAGGGCTGATCAGTAAGTCAGAATGACAATCTATCAAATTGTGCTGAATTTTCAAAGATTCAGTTTCAACAGAAACCCAGAAAGAATCTACTCCTACAAAGCTTCAGTAAGTAGGAGCCGGAAAAGGAGGGGGTGCCTTCCATTAGTTCTCCTGAGGAGTGCACTGCCTATTAGTTACCCCAGGTCACATAGAGAATGGCCTTATGCAATGTTTGACTTTCCCTGTGCTTCCAATTAACCACTCATCCTCAAGACTTGTACAAAAGTAAGGCAACATTGGATTAACCTTTCACACTAACACTGTTGTAGGCTGAATCAGAGGTGGTGACAAATCGCCATATTGGAAATCTGCTTGGATGGTGCTACAACAACCTCTCACTCACCATCAGCAAAACCAAAGAGCTGATTATTGATTGTAGGAGGAAGGAATCAGAGGTCCATGAGCCAGGTCTCATTAGGGGTTCAGAGTGGTGAGACTCCGTAACGTTAAATTTCTTGGCACTATCATTTTGGAGGATCTCTCCTGGTATCATATTGTAAATGTCATAACAAAGAAGGCATGGCAGTGTCCCTAATATCTTAGACGGTTGCGCAGATTTGGCATGTAACTGAAACTTCTATAGACGTGTAGTGGTTGCATCATGGCCAAATATGGAAAAGCCCACAAGAAGAAGTGGATACAGTAAAGTCCATCACAGGAAATTTCCCACTCCGCCAAGGCAGCACCCATCAGCAATGGCCACCACCATCCAGGTCACCTCGCTGCTGCCATCCAGAAGGAGGTTCAGGAGCTTTAGATTCCACACCAACAAGTTCAGGAACCGAACCTGGTTCAACCCTTCAACCATTAGGTTCCTGAACCAGCGTGGATAACTTCACTCACCTCAAACTTGCATTTGTACATTTGTCTTCTTTTGCACATTGATTGTCAGTCTTTGTGCGCAGTTTTTCATTGAATCTACTGTATTTCTTTATTTTACTGTGAATGTCTGCAAGAAAATGTATCTCAGGGTAGTATATGGTGACATATATGTACTTTGATAATAAATTTATTTTGAATTTTGAACTTTGAACACATCAACAGTCATTACTTAGTTTGAGAATTGGTTCGGTATAAAATAAAACACTCTCTAGTCTGTGCTATCAAATACTTAACATGGGAAAAGTACAAGAGGAATTATTGTCAACAGTCAGTACACCACGTCCTTAGATTCAATGAACCTGTCTGAGTTACATTACTGACAAATTCCACTCTGCTGGTGTCACAATGTGAAGTTAGATATATGCCACCATAAAAATTAACATGACAGCAAGGTGTTTAAATAGATTAGGCCTCAGTAGGAATTAGCCAGTGAATATAAAAAAAATGCTGATCATTTCTTGTAAAGTTGCTGCTCCAAGGCTCTATGATTAAAACCTGCAGCATTTATGCACAATGATCACTGCACACCAAAAATTAATTCATAAGCTGCTTTAGAACTTGTTCTCTGAAAATGTCAAGTCATCATGAATTAGCTTCATTAGTAGAATAAAATGTTTTACATAAGAAAAGAACCAGAGTCAACTTATAAAGTTATAAATTGAAGGCATGTCTGGATATATAATTGGAATGAAACCACGGAATTGGAGCACTTTTTATGACTTCAAAACATCTCAAAATGTCTCACAGATAATGAAGAAATTTTGAGGGTGTGGTGGGAAATTAAAGTTATGTAATTTTGTCCAGGGAAATGAGTGTTGGATGAGAGATAAGTATTGCCTGGGACACCACTTACTCCCCCACAGACAGCGCTATGAATTTCTACAGCCCCAAACAAATTCAGAGAGGGCCCATTAGAAAGATGTAAGACTGCGCTCTCTCCTGTTATAACTGAACCTCATATTCCCAAAACTCAATAGAAGCCTTTCATCTTTTGGGAGGCAAAGAAGACGATAGAAAATGCTGTCAGTCCAGGTGTGAAAAGGTGGAAGAGTGATAAGTGGAAACGGTTATGTTGGGCATGGGTGTGACAATGAATGTATTTTAATTTGTTACAAAGTTCAAAGTTCAAGTCCAAAGTAAATTTATTTTCAAAGTATGTATATGTCATCATATACTACCCTGAGATTCATTTTCTTGCAGACATTCACAGTAAAACAAAGAACTGCAACAGAATCATGAAAAATTACACACAAAGACTGACAACAATCAATGTCAAAAAGAAGTCAAAATGTGCAAATACAGAAAAAAATAATAAATAAAGTTGAGTGTATTATTAAAGTGTGGATGTTACAGTTACGCTGATTTTGCCTAATAGCCATAGACAAGAAATAGACTCCAGTGCAAAGGATTTCTTTGACTGGATCAAATTAAATTTAGGAAGCTGAGTTTACTCAATATTATGAGTTATAATATTTGCCCTGAGGTACTTTATCATAATTTACATATTAATTATTAAAGGGCCATCATTAATAAAGCTGCTCAAACTCGTAAATGTACCTACTCTATAGGACATCCATATAATAATGACATAATTCTATGAATCAATCCCCTTTGTTGTTTTCATAATTTCAGGTGTTATTTGGTTATTTTATACTTTACACATTTACTGCCTCTTAATTTACAGATACAATGATTCTGAACGTATGATTTAGAATCAAAAGGGAGAATGCTGCATTAGGGTGTACAATTGTTATTTTTCTTATATTGTCTTTGTAGTTTAACTTTGCTATGTTTGCATTTTTTTGTAATCACCTATACACACCCACACACATGTAATTGTTCAGTGAGTTTTTCAGCAATTACAATGCAGTTGTTTCTGTATTTTTTGAAGTTTTTAGTTTTTTTAGTTTTCTGTAGTAGATATCACACCACTTAAATCTGGCTATTTTATAGGTTAATGATTATCACTGGAATTTGGTTATCTCTGGACTGAGTATCAGATACCCATGGTGCCTTTTTCCTTTTCTATTTCCTTTGTTCTCTCAGCTTTTTTTTGTTCTTTTAACACTTAATAAAATGGCCGTAAGGAACACGTTTTATGTCTCATTCTCAACTTGCAAAGAACCTCTGGATTACACAATCAGTGGGATCCCACACCCCTCTTTTAAATATGTCAATGGGCTTGAAGTTCTGCGATACAGCAAATTTAATAACAGATAAGAGGGAAACAGGAACACCATAGCACTGGCCATATCTGGAATTACACTGACTTACTCACGGCCAAGATGAATATGGAGAAGACACCGACTACTTGCCAAAGTCGCAGACCCCAGAAAACCACGGTCTCCGATGTCACCGGGTCTGGCTTTTTAGGAGGAATTGTAGTAGACTAGGAAAGAGAAAGAATATCACTATGCAGTTTTGAATACATTCATTTTTCACTACAAAATGTAGAAGGCCTGCAAATACATTCACTTAGCAGGAAGCAATGTCAACTTTACAGCAATGTGGGAATGGATGTGGGAATATGAATCTACAGTACAACCCACTGGACGGATTCTGCAATACTATTACTTGAGGGGTTGACCTAAATCACAAATGAACTTACCCATTAAGTTCCATACTTCTTAACAGCCACCCTTTAAAGCAATGCTTTCTAGAGTGGAAATGTAAAATCTTACTGCTACAATTCCTTCCATTACCCACTCCTTTAATGCAATTGTCCTTAAATCTGTATATTGTAGCTTGCATTCTACCACTGGAATTACTTGTTCATTATTTACTTCATTTTGAAACCATTCAGAATTCTGAATAACTGTATGAAGTTTAATTTTAATTTTAATTCTGAGGGAAACAGTCCTAGCTTTTCCACTCTCTCTCCATAGCTGAAGCCTTTCATCCTTAGTACCTTCAGTACCATATGAACCAGTTTCTCCTGCTTTAACTGAGGTCTAACACATTATTTACAAAGAGTTGGCAAAAGTTTGCTTTAGTACTCATTTCCTCCATTATCAGTAAGTGGTTTTGAAACACCTTTTTGGCTCAACTTTTCATATACAAAGATTAGTACATGTATACCCTGCTACCGCACCCAAACTGAAATTGTCCTCCCAGTTCAATTCTCCCTTCTTCATTCTTCTAACCAAAACGTGTAACTCCTCTGTATTAAATTTTCAGATTGCACCCTAACCATTTCACAGGTTTGTGTACCTTAACTGTTATCTCCTTTGCTGTGATGTATTCTGATTTTTGCATGGTCAGCAGAATGCAAAATGCTGCCTTATGTCCAGATTATTAATTTATATCAAATGGACAAATGCTTCTTTGTAACTTTCTGTTTTTGCACATGGCTATTGTGAGAGAGGGCTTCTTCACTGAGATGCAGGGGAGATTTAAAGAAACAGAAGACCACTATAGAAACATAAGCAGAAAGAACACAAATAGGTTATAAGAAAACAAAAAAGAAACAAGGATGTTGGTGCCATAAGTTGTGATGAAAACCTGTAAAGATGGGGATGGTTTGGAGCGAATGGAATATTGTGTCTCGCTTGGAGCTTTAAAATATGTGAACACTTACAGTACCTGACAACACATACTTCTGGCCTGTACATTTAGTAACACCAACATATAGATTATTCTGTAGTTATATATCCACAAATTAGAGGAAAGGAGCTTCACTCAGTGGTAGGATTTTACAGACAGTGGCATCAGGGCATTATCTGTAAGTGGCATCCATTGAAACACATGAGGAAGCAAGGGTATTGTAGTTACCCAGTCTTGAGTCTCGTGTTTCAAGAGTCTGGTGTCAAACATGCAAGCACAGGTTACTGCTGTTACGTACCCCGTAACTGGGTCACTTACCAGCAAAGATAGAGAGGTCCGTTGAAGTCTGATGGTACTATTTTTAACAGTATTTATTGATTAAAAAAATACACAAAATAATGTCAATGCAAACATGCAGATAATATACATCGTCAATACTAAATCTAAAAGCGCGGGTATAATAATAATCAATAAGAAATAGCTCTATCGTTGTCTAGGGGATAATGTATTGTCTGATGGAAATATAAAAGTCACTCAGTTCATTCAAGCTGCAGCTTTTGGGGTTGGAGAGAAAGATGGGTTTAAAACTTGCCCAGTCCTTTTATGATGTCAATCCTTCGAGAGTCGTTGGGAGTTGGTTTCCCCGTTGTTAGCTAAAACCTTTCGGCCGTGGAAAAGGGCCCACCAATTCCAGGGCAAATGGAACCGGACACACGTGGCCTTTCCCCTGGTTTCTTGCTATTACGGGATCGCTGGCGTTTCTTCTGGTGCGTCTGCGGGGCTGTTCCCACAGACCCTCTTTTATCCTGACTCACAGGGTCTCAGATGTCAATCAGGTTGGGATGAGGCAATCCCTCCACCAACCTCCCCCTCGTTTCATTGCCTGGGGCGTCGATGCATCGTACAGGATGCAATACACAAGTCCGTCTCCAAGAGACAATAGCCGGCATCAATGGGTCCGCCTCTCGGAGGCCAAGACACATTCCAACGACTTGTGGATTCTGCATGTCTTTCTCTCATTTCCTGGGTCTCCTGAATGGATTCAATAGTGATCTTGCAATTCTCACAAAGGAGGGGGCTACCCCGCACCCTTCGGCCCCTCCGAGCTGTGGTACATTCATAACACCCCCTTTCTTCAAAGCGTTTTCACCAGCGGTGAAAACGAAGTAGTACAGAGTCTTACAGGATTTTAGAATCTAACACAATACAAAAGCTTTTCTCTTCACTACAGAGTAATACAGTTATACATTCAATTCAGTATCTAGATGGTTACCGATTACAATTGTCACTTCCTTTAATATCTTAACATCTTGTACCCTACTAAAGTCTTGTAGCATCAGACTCCAATTGAATAACCACCTATTTTTAGGTCTTATTTTTCTTTAGCCAACAAAACTAAAGAGTTGTGATCTTAGCTTACGGGTATACCACAACAGTTCATGCAAATACTAATCTTTATGTGGCTTTCAAACTCAACAGGCAGGCTTCCATGGGGGTTGTCTTTTATTATTCACAGGCTTTGTCGAAATCCCTTAAAACCGGTTTCTGCTATTTAAAAATGGCGTCCCCATTAACCCTCGCCTCTTTTCCGGTTAGTTCCCACGTGGGGAGCTTGGGTACCCTGGCGAAATAGGCTGTTGCCCGCTTCTTTCATAGGAGTTGTTTTATCAACACTGTGTCCCAAACTTAGACCATCTTCTGAATTTCCACCCAATTCTTTAATTTTACGCAAGTTGCTAGCTTTCTCTTCAGGACCCTTCAGGCTATTAGTTTTCAGTTCGAACTCTTTGTTCAAGCAGCATTTCAAATTCTGCCTTTTCACACCACACTCTGGAATAACAATAGCATGGGGGGGGGGCCCCGTCATCTTCCAACTCAACCTGTAAGTGATCCGCGGGTTTTAAATTTTTTTCATTCGATTTGGGAACTACATATTTCCCGTTTTCTTCAATGATAATATTCATCTCCCCACGTTTGATCTCCGCATTAACTTTTAACACACCTTCGAGCACAAACACCTGGGAACTCTCACTTCCCACTATTACCAAGGTTAACCCTTTCTTCACTGAACCAAGTCTATCTGACCCACAGGGACTGCATTCCTTTTCAACTGAATCAAATACCTCAGACTTTTTCTGAGCTCCATTACTAGGTTCAGTACCACGTGCATCCACATCTTGGACACACTCAAACGGGACATTTGCCTCTTCCAGGCTTTCAATACCCGTACCCGGTCCAAATTCTAAATTCCCCTGATTCTCCCAGCTGCTCTTTGGGCAACTCCCTTCTGGAGAAAATTCAACCCCGCGGGCTGTAACAAACTCATCTGCCAACCCAGCAGACTTCTTCAAGGTAAGGGCATCCTTTTCATCTAGGACTGCCCTCATTTCATTATCGGGAACACCTTTAGAATTTTCAACTTCTTCAAACAGTTCTGCCATACCAGACAGATCATCCATGTCCACCTCTGGACCTTTTAACAGCTCTATCTGTTTCTCATCTCCATTTCGTGCCTCTAGCACTTCATTCCTCGCTAAGGGCAGGTCTATCTCCTCTCCCTTACTCTCTTTCACTTTACTACCCTCTGTTTTACCACCCTCCAAACCCTCGTGGTACAGAGTCGGTAAAAACGTCTCGGCCAAATCGATACTGGCCTGATTTAAACTGCTCTCGTTCTCAGCTGCCTTTCTCGACATGCTGCGAGTGACCGCGCATGCGGGATAACTCTTAGAATCTAGGGGTGGAGCCTCAACGCTCACAGGCTGTTTTGTCAGCGTCATTGCCGACCAAACCCTACCACCGGCTAAATCGTTACCCAGAAGGACGTCCGCGTCAGTTCTCGGGAATTCTGATCGTACCCCCATTTCAACTGGTCCAGAGACTAGCTCACAATTCATAATGATTTTATGCAAGGACACCATTTCCGTCCCTTTGCCTATTCCTTTCACAGCTACCATTCCCGTCTTGCAACCAAAATCTAGTACCTTACTGCTGATCAATAATAGTTCTGCCCCCGTGTCTCTCCAGATCCGTACTGGAACTGGGGTGCCTCCCTCCCGCACAGACATGGTTCTGTTTGACATACAAGTCTCAGACCCTTCTCGTACTCTGTCTACCCGGGGCTCTCTTGTCGATTTACTGATTACCACGGCACATCCGATAGGGACGGCTGCTTTCCCTTTTCCTGTCTCCTTCCTCGGAGCAAAGCACCGAGATGCAATATGCCCCCCCTTTCCACAATTAAAACAGGTCAAGCCCGGAAATCTCTGGCCGTCTTGCCTTTCCCCCTCCATCTTACCACTAGCTCCCGGCGGGACGTCTGCCTCAGCCGGCGGGCTTTCTCGATCGTTCCCACGGTCTCTCTGGGAACTTTTATTCGAGGAAAACTTTGTCTTGTGGGTTAGGGCATATTCATCTGCGAACCTAGCAAATTCTGAGATGGACTTTTCGGCTTCTCATTCAAATACATCCGGATATCCTCCAAAACACAACCTTTAAATTTCTCAATCAGAATTAACTCCCTGAGATGCCAATAATCCTCTTCCACTATCTCTGCTGTGCACCAATGGTCCAAGAGCACACCCTTCTCATAGGCAAACTCGGTATACGCCTGATTCCACCCTTTCTTTAAATTTCTGAACTTTTGTCTATACGCTTCAGGTACTAGCTCATAACTCCGGAGAATGGCCGCCTTTACTTTGTCATAACTCTCCTCCTCTTCCTCCTCCATGGACAACACCGTATATGCCCGCTGTGCCTTCCCTTTTAACATACTTTGTAACAACGCCACCCATTGATCTCTGGGCCACTTCTGATTCACTGCCACCTTTTCAAAAAGCAAGAAATAACAATCAACATCCGTCTCCTCGAACGGAGATACTAACCTCAACTCCCGACTAACATTAAACCACTCCTCTTGGTCTGACCCCTGAACTCGTTGCTCTTGCCTTAACTTCTCCATCTCCAAGTCATGTTTCCTCTGTTTCTCTGCCACTCTCTCCTTCTTGGCCCTTTCCTTCTCATTCTTGGCCCTTTTCTTCTCTTTCTCAGCTCTTTCTTTCT
Source organism: Hemitrygon akajei (assembly GCF_048418815.1). Classification (NCBI taxonomy): domain Eukaryota; kingdom Metazoa; phylum Chordata; class Chondrichthyes; order Myliobatiformes; family Dasyatidae; genus Hemitrygon; species Hemitrygon akajei. The sequence continues at coordinate 106,953,494 of NC_133124.1, read as the reverse complement.
CCTTCTCAGCTGCTTCCAGCTGTTTTAACTGAAGTTCATGCTCTCTTTGCTTCTCAGCTCTGTCCTGCTCCCGTTTCACCTCTAACTCCTTTAGCTGGAGCTCATGCTCCCTTTGTTTGTCGGCTCTTTCTTTCTCCTTCTCAGCTGCTTCCAGCTGCTTTACCCTAATTTCATGTTCCAACCTTAATTTCTCCAACTCTAACTGAGCCGTCCCACCAGCTGGTACCTTTTCAGGGATATTTTCCAATACCTCAGCTGTAAACACATTCTTCCCAATATAATACTGAGTTATTGCCCTTCGCACCTCCCGCTTTTTCATTGACAACCCTCTGCGAGGGTTTAAACCCTTCGCCAAATTTATCAAGTCTGATTTGGTGGCCGCCTCCAGCGCCTCCAGAGTCGGGTTTTCTATAAATTCCCCCACGTCCATCTTTGCTGGTTTCCCATCTGGCTACCCGCGCAACCAGATCCAAGTTTGGACTTACAAGCCCGATTCACTGGCTCCCCAATTTGGTGTCAAATCCTGGGACGAGAACCCCAATTGTTACGTACCCCGTAACTGGGTCACTTACCAGCAAAGATAGAGAGGTCCGTTGAAGTCTGATGGTACTATTTTTAACAGTATTTATTGATAAAAAAAAATACACAAAATAATGTCAATGCAAACATGCAGATAATATACATCGTCAATACTAAATCTAAAAGCGCGGGTATAATAATAATCAATAAGCAATAGCTCTATCGTTGTCTAGGGGATAATGTATTGTCCGATGGAAATATAAAAGTCACTCAGTTCATTCAAGCTGCAGCTTTTGGGGTTGTAGAGAAAGACGGGTTTAAAACTTGCCCAGTCCTTTTATGATGTCAATCCTTTGAGAGTTGTTGGGAGTTGGTTTCCCCGTTGTTAGCTAAAACCTTTCGGCCGTGGAAAAGGGCCCACCGATTCCAGGGCAAATGGAACCGGATGCACGTGGCGTTTCCCCTGGTTTCTTGCTATTACGGGATCATTTGCGTTTCTTCTGGTGCGTCTGCGGGGCTGTTCCCACAGACCCTCTTTTTATCCTGACTCACAGGGTCTCAGATGTCAATTAGGTTGGGATGAGGCAATCCCTCCACCAACCTCCCCCTCGTTTCATTGCCTGGGGCGTCAATGCATCGTACAGGATGCAATACACAAGTCCGTCTCCAAGAGACAATAGCCGGCATCAATGGGTCCGCCTCTCGGAGGCCAAGACACATTCCAACGACTTGTGGATTCTGCATGTATTTCCCTCATTTCCAGGGTCTCCTGAATGGACTCAATAGTGATCTTGCGATTCTCACAAAGGAGGGGGCTACCCCGCACCCTTCGGCCCCTTCGAGCTGTGGTACATTCATAACACTGCTCAATGTTTGGGAGTAATGAGGACCTCAATTATGTGGATACTGGCTTGGCTCATGTTGGTTTGTTTATCCCTTCAGTGCATTTGGGAGAGTTTTGTGGAGGCATCGCTGGTGGTTTTATCCCCCAGTGCCTTGATGTGCTTTGCAGGAGGTAGTCCAAGTCTCAGAATGATATAAGAGGGCAGGGATCACTCTTGAAAGTGGACTCATTGTTAGGTCTGAGATCTTGATCTTCAAATACCTTTCCCTCAAATGGCCAAAAGATGTGTTTGCACATGAATGGCATCATCTTAAAAAAATGATCACTTACATCTGTAGTTTTTTATAGTAAGTAGAGAGGCTAAGAAGGGCTTTGACAGATTAGGAGAATGGGCAATACATGGCAGATGTATTGGAATACAGTATTGGGAAGTATATGGTCATGCACTTTGGTTGAAGAAATGAAAGGGTTGACTTTTTTTTCTAAATGGAGAGAAAATACATAAAAGACTGAGGTGCAAAGGGACGTGGGAGTTCTTGTGCAGGATTCTCTAAAGGTTAATTTGTAGGTTGAGTCTGTGGTGAGGAAGGCAAATGCAATGTTAGCATTAATTTCAAGAGGACCAGACCATAAAAGCAAGGGTGTGATGTTATAAAGCACTGGAGAGGCCTCACAAGGAGTATTGTGAGCAGTTTTGGGCCCCTTATCTTAGAAAGGATGTGCTGAAACTGGAGAGGGTTCAAAGAGGTTGATTCTGGAGTTGAATGGCTTGTCATGTGAAAAGCATTTGATGGACTCCGGGCCTGAATTCACTGGAATTCAGAAGAATGAGGGATGATCTCATTGAAACCTATCAAATGGTGAGAAAGGCCTTGATAGAGTGAATATGGAGAGGATGTTTCCTATAATGGGAGAGTCTAAGACCAGAGGACACAGCCTCAGAATATAGGGGCATCCTTTTAGAACAGAGATGAGGAGGAATTTCTTTAGCCAGAAAATGGTGAATCTGTGGAATTCTTTGCTATAGGAAGATATGGGGGCCAAGTCTTTATGTATATTTAAAGGAGAGGTTGATAGATTGTTAATTGCTCAGGGCATGAAGGGATATGGGGAGAAGGCAGGAGACTGGGGCTGAGAGCAAAATTGGATCAGCCATGATTAAATGGTGGAACAGACATGATAGGCCAAATGGCCTAATTCTGCTCCTATATCTTGTGGTCTGTCTTTGTTGAGAGGTGGTCCACATTTTTCATTGTTTTTACATGAATCTTTCGTATTGGGAAAAGCAGTGATGTTGGTAGAGGACTTTTGGTCTTGGTGAATATTGTGTGCAAGCTCTGTCCTCTTGTCTGTTTTATGATCAAGTAGATGTCTTGAAGCTCAGCCTCTGAGCACACACAAGCTCATGCAACATATGAACTTCACTACTGAAATCAAGATAAACCTGGTTCTGCAGTACACAGAATGGAGGTTGAACTGTCATTCCAAAGATCAGCTCCATTCTCACAGGAAGATTGTTGGAAGTGAGATGCAACATTATGCTTTTTGATATGAATGGCTGCGATCAACAAAAGGACTTTTATCTACAAGCTATTGACTATGAACAGTGACTGGAGAACTTGTACAATTGGGATTACAGATGTAAAATCTGGGCACACACTTGCTAAATATATCTCTCTTATGTAGTTATTTTCCCTTTCTGCTTGCTCTTCTTGCCTGCTTTTTTTGACTGCTCTTTTATCCCTGTGACTAGATTTTTTTCCTCCCTGGTGTTCCTCCAGTCACTTTTGCTTTTAGCATGCTCCTCTGCTTTTCATGAAAAATGCACGAGTTGTTGTGGATAATTACACATGCTATCAAAGTGAGACAATCTGACAATTATTGCATGTGATAATATATAATAACATATTTGGAAAAGTATAAATGTTAATTGTTTTAATCATAGATAATAAATGTTTAAAGTTTCAATAGAAGAAAACAACTTAAATACAAGAAATGTATGATAGAAGTGCCAATTTAAGAGTGTGGTGTATAATTAAGATGCTTTTAGCCAGTTATTGCTGAGCATAGTCTGAACTTGAACACTTAATGGTGAAATTATTATTCTGGTTCTTTCAATTCTCCTTCTTCTTGGTTACAAGTTCTTCCTCTATTTTGTATTTAACTATTGAAGTTTCCTCCGACAGCAGTGCTTAGCCAGAAGAGTTGCTGCGTTACTGTTCCAGTGACACAAGTTCACTCCCGGTCTCCAGTTCTCCATAGTCTCTCTGTATGTGTTTGCCAAGGTTTCCTCCAAGTGCTCTAGTGTCAGCTCACATCCTAAAGACACATTGTCTGGGTGGTTAATTGGTCACTATAAATGGCTGCAGGTGCATGTACTGTAGGTGAGTGATAGAATCTATGGAAAGTTGATAGGAACATGAAGAGGATAAAATGTGATTAGTACATAATTAGTCTGGCTGGATGCTCGATGGATGGTGGAGATTCGGTGTGCTGAAGGAACTGCTTGCATGGTATAACTCTATGACTACTGATTTAATGACTGCTATTCCAATAATATTGGGACGTGGGACTGGAAACTTGACTAGGTTGGACATTTTTCTGTTCCCTAGCCAAATGAAGAGTAAAATCAAAATTCCTAGTGCACTTAACTGATAATTCGATGCTTTCACCTGCATGACATGTGTACACATGGGGGATGGTGGGCATATAGCAGTGATATTGGCTGTCATAGAGTGCTCATTTGAAATTTCTCCTGAAGCATTGATTGGACCTTAATCAAGGTCTGATCACCAGGTTACTGCATGAACACATCAGAAGATTCTTTGGAGGGGATTGGTCATTAGTGCTCCTACCTCACAACTCCAGGGACCTGGGTTCAGTTCTGACCTCAGGTCCTATCTGTGTGGATTCTATACATTCTCCGTGAGACCGTATAGGTTTCCTCCACAATCCAAAGGCGTGCTGTTATGTTAACTGGCGGCTGGAAATTATCCTTTAATATAGGGAAGTGGCAAAAGAACCGAGGGGTAGTTGATGAGCATGTGAGAGGGAATGTTTTAGGACTGATGGGGTTTCTCTGCAGGAAGCTGACCTGTACCCTGCAGGCCGAACAGCCTCGTTCTGCTCAATGGCGATTAGGAATTGATTTATTGGTGTCACGTATACCGAAGCTGACTATGCCATCCAGACAGATCACTTCACAACATCTGTACATCAAAGCAGTACAAAGCAAAACCAGAATGCAGAATACCGTGTTACAGTTATACAGAGGAAGTGCATAGTAGGAAGACAATAAGGTACAAGGTAGAATGTGAGGTCAAGGGTCCATCTAATTGTACAAGATCTTCTTTCAATAGTTTTGTAACAGCAGGATAGAATCTGTCCTTGAGCCTGGTGGAATTCTCTTTCAGGCTTTTTTGTAATTTTCTATTCGAGGGGGGAGGACAGACGAGAGACTGTACAGGGTGATCTTACTGAAATTCATTGAACGATGAAAGGCCCTGGTAGAGTGGATGTGGAGAGAATGTTTTCTATGGTGGTAGAATCTCAGAGCAGATGACACAGCCTCAGATTAGAGGGGCATCCTTTTAAAATGGAAATGAGGAGGAACTTTAGCCAAGAGTCAGTGGAATTCTTTGCCACAGGCAGCTGTGGAGGCCAAGTCTTTATGTATATTTGAGGCAGAGGTTGATAGATTCTTGATTGGTCAGGGCATGAAGGGATATAGGGAGAAGGCAGGAGATTGGGGCTGAGAGGAAAACTGGATCAGCCATGATGAAATGGTGGAGCAGATTCAATAGGCCAAATGGCCTAATTCTGCTCCTATATCTCATGGTCTCATGGTCCACCAGAGAAAGCAGGACTACGCTCTATCCGCCAGAGAAATCTCCCAGTGGCACTCCCATTCCTGTTCTGATATGTCTATCCATGGCCTCCTCTACTGTCAAGATGAAGCCGCACTCAGGTTGGAGGAACAACACCTTATATACTGGCTGGGTAGCCTCCAACCTGATGGCATGAACATTGACTTCTCTAACTTCTGTTAATGACCCCATCCCTGATATATTTAGTTTTTTTCTCCCCCTCCTTTTTTATCTCTCTTTCTGCCCATCACTCTGCCTGTTCTCCATCTCCCTCTGGTTCTCCCCTCCCCCTTTCTTTCTCCCTAGACCTCCCATCCCATGATCCTTTCCCTTCTCCAGCTCTGTATCCCTTTTGCCAATCATCTTTCCGGTTCTCAGCTTCACCCCACCCCCTCCGGTCTTCTCCTATCATTTCGCATTTTCCCCTCTCCCTGCTACTTTCAAATCTCTTACTATCTTTCCTTTCAGTTAGTCCTGACAAAGGGTCTCGGCCCGAAACGTCGACAGTGCGTCTCCTTATAGATGCTGCCTGGCCTGCTGTGTTCCACCAGCATTTTGTGTGTGTTGCTTGGATTTCCAGTATCTGCAGATTTCCTCGTGTTCTTCAGCTTTAATGTGCAAATGAATGAGTCTAGATGCCTGTAGCAAACAAGTTTGCCTGATTACTCTCCATAGCCAATAGCCTTCAGTAACTTAACAGTTCATAGAAGGGCAGAGGGGCAATGTTTATAATGCTTTTTATTGTGTCCCTTGTGTTCTTGACTCCAAAAGAACTTTAGAGTGTTCACAGTTCTACCTGAGTGAACACAGCAGTAATGCATGCATTGAGATAACCTGGTGAGAAAACGGATCCTTAAGTTTGTTGTTGGCAGCATTGGCTGAGGGAAGGAATGTTGGGCTGTGCACAGAACATTTGGCTCTCCTACAAGATGCCTCCTAATCAAAATAGCTGTTCTTCAATGCGGAGACTTCAGGTAAGTAGCAGAATGATGAGAGGGGTGGGAAATTATAAAGAGGGGGAGACAGACAGATAGAGTGACAGACAGAAAGGTAGGGTGGGAAATGACAAAATGTGAAAAGAGAAGCAGTAAGCACCTGGCTCACTGAGCCATCTCCACCATTTATCAACTTCATATCTGATGTATCTCAATCACATTGAACAATGTCTGTTTTTATGAACCCAGTGACTGAACCTCTGGAGAAGAATATTCTGAAGGTTTGTTACCTTCTCTGTGAAGAAATGTTGTTTTCCTCTCTGCTAACTGTCCTTCCCTTTATTTTGAGACGATGACCTCAAATCTCGTCAGTTAGGGGTAACATACACCCTGTCAAACCATGCAGGAATTTTATAAGGTTTAATGGGAACCCCTGTTATTCATTTGAATTGTAAAACAGGCCTAGTTTAGACAATCTTTCCTTATAAGGCAAACCTGCTGTGCCTTGAACCTGTGTAATAAAACTTTCCTGTACTCCTACTATGGCCAGTAAATTCTTCCTTAGATCAGGGGATAAAAACTGAATACAATATATACAGAACGGATCCAAGGGGACATTGCTTTGTGGATCGGGAACTGGCTTGCCCACAGAAGGCAAAGAGTGGTTGTAGACGGGTCGTATTCTGCATGGAGGTCGGTGACCAGTGGTGTGCCTCAGGGATCAGTTCTGGGACCCTTACTCTTCGTGATTTTAATAAATGACCTGGATGAGGAAGTGGAGGGATGGGTTGGTAAGTTTGCTGATAACAGAACGGTTGGGGGTGTTGTGGATAGTGTAGAGGGCTGTCAGAGGTTACAGCGGGACATTGATAGGTTACAAATCTGGGCTGATGGAGTTCAACCCAGATAAGTGTGAAGTGGTTCATTTTGGAAGGTCAAATATGATGGCAGAATATAGTATTAACGGCAAGACTCTTGGCAGTGTGGAGGATCAGAGGAATCTTGGGGTCCGAGTCCATAGGACACTCAAAGCAACTGCGCAGATTGACTCTGTGGTTAAGAAGGCATACAGTGTACTGGCCTTCATCAATCGTGGAATTGAATTTAGGAGCTGAGAGGTAATGTTGCAGCTATATAGGACCCTGGTCAGACCCCACTTGGAGTACCGTGCTTAGTTCTTGTTGCCTCACTACAGGAAGGATGTGGAAACCATAGAAAGGGTGCAGAGGAGATTTACAAGGATGTTACCTGGATTGGGGAGCATGCTTTATGGAAACAGGTTGATTGAACTTGGCCTTTTCTCCTTGGAACGACGGAGGATGAGAGGTGGTCTGATAGAGGTGTATACGATGATGAGAGGCATTGATTGTGTGGATAGTCAGAGGCTTTTTCCTAGGGCTGAAATGGCTGCCACAAGAGTGCATAGGTTTAAGGTGCTGGGGAGTAGGTACAGAGGAGATGTTAGGGGTAAGTTTTTTACTCGGAGAGTGGTGAGTGCATGGAATGGGCTGACGGCAGCAGTGGTGGAGGCGGATAAGATAGAGTCTTTTAAGAGACTTTTGGATAGGTACATGGAGCTTAGAAAAATAGAGGGCTATGAGTAACCCTAGTAATTTCTAAGGTAAGGACATGTTTGGCACAAATTGTGGGCCAAAAGGCTTGTATTGTGCTGTAGGTTTTCTATGTTTCGAATATTTCAAATACAGTTCCACCAAGACTATATAATATGGAAAAATCCTGCGCTTACATCCTCTCACACTAAAGACAACCGCACCATTTACCTTCCTAATTATTTGCAATGCCTCTGCCTGTTGGCTTTCGGTGACTTGTATACAACACCCAGGTCCTGCCTAATCGGCACAGTTCTATCACTCAACATTGAAAAAATACCCTGCTTACCTATGCTGTGCATCATCCCGCACCCCTCCTTTCTGTACTGCATGTGCCATGTCTTCAATCACTCACTTATCCCTTGATATTTCTTCACACCCTTTTCACTACCCACAATCCTAAATGGTTTTGTATTCTCCAGAAGCTTGGAAAATGCCATTTCATCCCCTTAGACAATTTAGATTGTGAAGAGTCGAGGCCTCAGGACTAATTGATGCAGTATCCCACAAGTATTTTAGATAGATCTCTTTATTTCTACTCTTTTGTTCTTCTTCTTCAATTCTCAGCCCAGATCAGAAATCTTCCCCCGTCTTGGGTGCTCTCCCCTCCTGTGTAGAACTTTATGGAAAATGGAACGTTGAAAGGGAAAACAAAGGCAGGTGCTAAAGAGCTGTTGAGGGAGAGATATAAGGCAGAGGCTGGAGGAGACTAAGAGGGTCAGAGAGGGGAGGAAAAGGATGGTGAAGCTATGATGTGAGGGGACTTAAACAACTGAGGGAAGACAAGAAGATAGCAAGGGGAGGGAAGTGGAAGGTAGTAATTACTCGCAATATTTTAAGATGCAAAAGGAAATGGGAAAGGAAAAACAGTAAAACTTTGAACTAAAAAAGACAAAGAAATAAAAACAGAAAATGCTGGAACCCTCAGGGAGGCAGGCAGCATTTGTTGAAAGAAGCAGTGTTGTTGTTTCAGTTTAAGAACCCCTTGTCTTCATCTTCCGATAAAGTTCTCCCAAGCAGAACTTCTTTCTGCCTGACCTGCTGACTGTTATGGATTTTCAGCATGGACAGTTTCTTGATAATCATCTCATGGATGAGATTGTTTAAAAATGTTCAACCACCTTTAGCAAATGTTCTGCTCCTGCCACCTGTTGGCCAAGAATAGTACTACGGACATCTATAACTCTTTATCACCTTTCCAGCTCTTTCCACCCCCTCCTGTCTTCTCCTATCATTTTGGATTTCCCCCTCTCCCTCCTACTTTCAAATCTCTTACTATCTTTTCTTTCAGTTAGTCCTGATGAAGGGTCTCGGCCCAAAACGTCGACAGTGCTTCTTCCTATAGATGCTGCCTGGACTGCTGCGTTCCACCAGCATTTTGTGTGTGTTGCTTGAATTTCCAGCATCTGCAGATTTCCTCGTGTTTGTGTTATCTTATTTAGCTGGGTCACTGCCATAGAGCCTTGCCTCTTCTAGCATCCATCCTGTAGTTTGATCAGTTAGTACCCATTCAGGTGCGAGAGTAGGCCAGCTCCTGCTCCAGGTTAGCAAAATGACACTTTTTATGGGACATGGGGGTTTGAGGTGGACTGAGGTTTGTGCCTCATTTAAAGAAGTGCGATTGTGGTACTTTGGATTTCTGACAACTCTCCAGGTAAACAAGTGTAAGGCTGCAACTCTGTCCGAAGGCCTCAGGTTAAACCAGAGTCGAGGGCTTCAGCTGGAGCTGAAACACGAGCTCAACGTTTTAGAAACAGCTTCTTTCCCTCCATCATCAGATTTCTGAACTGCCCATGAACCTAAGAACACTGCCTCACAAATTTTCTCTCTTTTTGCTCTGTTTATTTATTTATTTATTTGTTTGTTTGTTTGTTTATTGTTATTAATATTTCTTATTGTAACTTATAGTCCATTTTATATATTACACTGTACTGCTGCTGCTAGGTAACAATTTTCACAACATACAGTACGTCAGTGATTAGAAACCTGATCCTGATTTTCTACAGGAAAGAAGCAGGCCCCATGACCCTGAGTCCATGCTAAGCATCAGGCAACTAGGCCGGCTGGTGGCACAATGGCATTAGCGCCGGACTCCCGAGCGAAGGCTCCCGAGTTCGAATCCAAGTCGGGTCACCCCCGAGCACGCTTTCCATCCGTACCGGGTTGAGCGTTGAGCCTCTCGGCCTCGTAAAAAAAAACCAAGGGTCGAGTCAGGAACGTTCATATTATGCCCCGATTAATCCGAAAGGACACCAATCCTGACAAGAATGATGACTGTCTGGTGCAACACGCTAAAAAAAGTCAAGCAACTATTTATACTAATCTCATGTTATTTTGCTACAAATCCGGCTGGATTCCACAATTTACCTATTCATGGAGCATTTTACAGTCAGCAATCAACCTACCAAACTGTAGGTGTTTAGGTGTGGGAGAAACAGGAAAACCCAGTGGCACCCCGTGTGTTCGTGCCCTGTGGCACCCCGTGTGTTCGTGCCCTGTGGCACCCCCTGTATTCGTGCCCTGTGGCACCCCGTGTGTTCGTGCCCTGTGGCACCCCGTGTATTCGTGCCCTGTGGCACCCCGTGTGTTCGTGCCCTGTGGCACCCCGTGTATTCGTGCAAACTCCCTACAGGCAACGGTGGTCAGGATTGAACCTTACAGACAACAGCTCTGCTCGCTCGGCTACCGTGCGGCCCAGAAAAAACAGGATTCATGCCGGAGAGGACCTTTGGTTTTACATTTAGTAATACATTTAAAAATTAGCTTAGTAACTATCAAATACATTAATACCATGGCCAAGAAAGCTCATTAATGCCTCTGTTTCTTCAGGAGACAAGTTAGTCTCCTCTCCCGCTCAGCAGAAGATACACAAACCCTGTGAAAGCACATACCACAGGCTCAAGGAAAGTTCCTACACCGCTGTTATAAAACTATTGAATGCTTGGCTAGAATGATAAGATGGACTCTTGATTTTACAGTCTTATTATGATCTTGCATCTTATTGTTTACTGGCACAGCACTTTCTCTATTACACTTTATTTTGCACTCTATTATTGTTTTAGCTTGTAGTCCCTCAAACCACTGTGTAATGATTTGAACTGAATGAACAGTATGCAAGAGAGGTTTTTAACATTATCTTGGTATATATTACAGTAATAAACTCATTCCAACTCCAATTCATTAGCAACTTTCAGAGCTACGCGAGTATACACATAGTCAGGCCTACTTAAGGCTTAGCCTCCCTTACTAGGAAGTGCAAGGAATTCGTTATTTGTTTCAGAGGCAAGGCCTGGACTCCTGTACTTCAGATGTAGCTGGCAGAACATTTCTGATGTCCTCACACAGTTTATAAAATGGCCACAGCATCAATGAATTCCTAAGTCAAAGTGTGATTTTTTTTCCTTTTAGGCAGGTCATATCAGACCATAGCTGATGTGGATAATTTCACTTTCCATGATAAAAATCTCTTCACGTCACAGTCAGAGCAAACTAATAAAGGAGATCAGTACAGGAAGTTTTAGAACAGCTTATCAATGGGTTATGTTCCACTTGTAATAACAATATTTAAGCTTATCTGGATTTAGATTATCACTACATCATCTTGAAGCTGCAAGATTGTTGTAGCAGTAGATGCTTTCATTTAACTGTGGCTTATACAGTGTATGTTTCCTGATGGACTCTATGAAACGATGCAAGTGTAAAAGAGAGAGGTGTATGGTGCAAGGGGAGTCCAGGCACTCACAATTGTGGGCAATTCAGAGTCCTACTGCAGACCTGAGCACAAGCTCTATTCTGATGTAAGTGCAGTGGTGAGTGGATGCTCAAATGGCTGATTTACCCACTGTCAGACGAGATGATAAGCTGAAAAGCCTCCTTGACCTCACAGCTGGCTGTCACAATCTCAGGTTCAAAGTTCAAAGTTCAATTGTCATTCAACCATACATGAATACCCATGAACACAGTCAAATGAAACAATTTTAGTCCAAGGCCGAAGTCCAAAACACTGTACCGACATACATACAGAGCACGAGGTGCATAGAGCACTTACGGGATAACAGTATCCTCTGGTATTGTTTCAAGAAGAGCAGGATATTCCCTTTGTACCCTTCAACAACATTGTCCTTCAGCTAGATTCACTTACACTAATGGTTTGCTCCTTTGATTCATTCCTGTTGTACACCATGCATTTCATGAGTGATTACAATTCAAAGATACAGAATCAATGATAAAGGAATTGGAGAAATCTTTAGGTGAAAAGTGCTATATAAATAGGATCTAGAAATTTGATAGGAATCTGAAAGGAGAGGAGAGTGGCCAGGTGGGTAGGAAAGGTAAAGGGCTGCAGAGGAAGGACCCTTCAAACCAGTCACTGATTAAGTCGATGGTAAGCAGCTAAGTGGCTGAGTGAGAGCTCTTCTTTGCTGTTCTCTCTGATGGGAGCACATTCAGCTTACTAATAAGATCTCTTAGTGCCCATCAACACTGGATCTGTCACGTAAGGAAGAAGTACTTAGAGCATTTAATGAAATATACCCAAAGACAAAGACGATTAAATTAGAATAAAAGGCAAACCTTCCCCTCTCTGGTATTTATTTGCCTTGAATCCTACTAATAAATGTCACTGTTGACCTTTGTCACTTCCATTTTGCTTTCACTCCCAATTAACCACCGTTCGTGGAAATACAGCTGTGGGATATAGTTAAGATTGTTTTAATTAATTCCTCAAATTAGAATGATATTGCTAATTAATATATCTGAATTACCTCTCTAATTTCTCAACTACATTCCAGACAATGGTGATGTTTTCTGAAAGTGCATATTTTTACAAGCTAAATGACAGCACTCAATTCCATCACATGCCATCTCCCTGCCAAGTCTTGGGTTTCCACTCTTGTTACCCCTTTGTGCAGGTAAATAGAAATCTAAGGGGAGCTGATGGGCATGAGAGAGAGAGAGAGAGTCCCAGGGGGACAGGGAAATAAGAAGGGGAATGGGAATAATGGGATTATTCTGCTGACGGTCTGTATGGACCTAATCAGATCAATGGACCCCCTGTGTGTCATAATAAATAAGTAAATTGAAGGTGGCAGTATGTGAGCAAAAATTTCCATATTGGAAGGAAGGTGCCATTATCTTTGATCCCTTGGTACTATGTTGGATAAGGTCAAAGCCTGTGATTCAGTTACATTTTGGTCAGAGCTTTGGTTAGGTTACTTTGATTGACAGTTATCTTTTGAGAAAGGATAAGGCCTGTGTTGAGTTTAACAGCAGTGTTATATAGCTAAAGCTAGATTAAAATACCATAAGACATAGAGGCAGAATTAGGTCATTCAGGCAAGCGAGTCCTGCCTGATATATTAACCCTCTCAACCCACTCTCCCTAACCTTTGACACACTTACAAATCGAAAACCTATCAGCCTCTGCTTAAAATATATCCAATGACCTGGCCTCCACAGGCGTCGCTGACAATGAGTTCCACAGATTCACCACCCTCTAACAAAAAAAATCTTCATCTCTGTTATAAAGGGATGCTCTTGTATTCTGAGGCTGTACTGTCAGTCCTAGACTTCCCCCACTACAGGAAACATCCTCTCCACATTCACTCTATCTAGGCTTTTCAATATAAGGCTTCAATGAGATTCCCCCCTGATTCTGTTAAAGTCAAGCGAGCACAGGCCCAGAATCATCAGATGCTTCTCATACATTAACCCTTTCATTCACAGGATTATTTATGAATGGTGTTTGAGCTGTGCCTAGGCACACAGTCATGGGTGTTGAGACATTAGAGCAGTGGGCTAAGCATCCATCCTTGAGCTCTGCCAGTGTTGATTGTCAGCGAGAAGGAGATGTTATTTCCGATTCACACAGACTTTTGCCTCTCAATGAGGAATTCAAGGATCCACTTGCAGAGGGAGATACAAAGGTTCAGGATTCAGAGCTTGTTGATTAGTACTGAGGGTATGATGGTGTTAAATGCTGAGCTGTAATCAATAAATAGAACCCTGACTTAGACATTGCTATAGACCCAGTGGTCCAAGAACAAGTGGAGAGCCAGAGAGACTGCATCCGCTGTAGACCTAATCTGGCAATAGGAGAATTCCAGCGGCTCCAGGTCCTTGCTTAGGCAGGAGTTGACCTCGGATTTGATGAACCTCTGAAAGCACTTTCTCACTGTAGATGTGAATGTAACTGAGGCAGCTCACTCTAATTTTCTTGAGCACTGGTATGATTGTTGCCCTTTTGAAGCAGGTGGGAACCTCTGACTGCAGCAATGAGAGACTGAAGGTGTCTTTGAACACTCCCACCAGATGGTTGGCACAGATTTTCAGTGCCCAACCAGGTATAGTACTGGAGCCTGATGCCTTGTGAGGATTCACTGCAATCTTCTGCAAACAGAATCCAAAAATATTTTGGCTGCTTTTATAATATTGTATTTAAATTTTGTCATAAAGAATAGAAGAAGGGATAGACTACTTGACCTTCAAGTGCTCTGACATTCAATGAGGTTGTGGTTGACTATCTCCACAAACTTTGATTCATCTAGTATTCAGAAGTCTATCAACCTTCTTGTGAATGCAATCAATCATTGAGACTCCACAATTCCCTGGTGAAGAAGTTCAGAGATTCATCAATACTGAATGGAAATGCTTCTCTTCATTTCATTCCAAATTTGAGACCATTGCTGCTAGACTCTCAGCCAAGAGAAAGATTCTTATAACTACCTTATTGTGACCACCAAGAAGTGTATATGTTTCAATGAGGTTGGCTGCCAGTGCTCAAAACTCTGAAGAGTATAAGCCATACCATAAAGACATAAGATATAGGAGCAGAATTAGGTCATTTGGTCCATCAACTCCATTCGACAATTTCATCATGGCCGATCCAATTTTCTTCTTAACCCCAGTCTCCTGCCATCTCCCTGTATCTCTTCATGCCCTGACCAATCAAGAATCTATCATCCTCGGCCTTAAATATACATAAAGACTTGGCCTCCACAGCTGCCTGTGGCAAAGAGTTACACAGATTCACCACTCTGTGGCTAAAGAAATTCCTCCACATCTCTGTTATAAAAGACGCATCTCTATTCTGAGGCTGCATCCTCTGGTCTTGGACTCTCCTACCATAGGAGAGATCCTCTCCACATCCACTCTATCAAGGCCTTTCACATTTGATAGATTTTAATGAGGTCACCCTTCATTCTTCTGAATTCCAGTGAATACAGACCCAGAGCCATCAAACTCTCTTCATATGACATGCCATTCAACCCAGGAATATTTTTTGTGAACCTCCTTTGAACCCTCTCTACTTTCAGCACATCCTTTCTAAGATAAAGGGCCTAATCTGCTCAATAGCTCCTCAAGCTCCTGGCATACCAGAACTCTGAATAATTTTTACAGCACTCTCACTTTGCCTAGTGTATTTTCTTAAGAGAGGTGAGTAAATTTCTATACTATGGATTAGGTGTGTGGTATCACCAATACCCACTATGATGCAACAGAGTGAGCTTGCTTCAGTAGATGATGCTACATCCCATTTATTAATGCTGACATTTAAACCTTGAATTAACGCTTGGACAATTGAGGAACAATTGCTCCCCACTTTGAGCAGAATGCAGCTTTGAAAGTTGCAATATAACACTTTCAAACTTTATATAGCTACATTTTGTGACAGATTCAGAATTGGCTATTTCTGTTGTTTTTATTCTGTTTATTCATTTTTCTATTTTTATAGCCTAGCTGGTAGGAATGTCCCACAGTCTTATTATTAGCAACACATTACACAAAGAAGCATTAACTGCCAAAGTAAGTCATGTGGTCTCACCCTATTTACCTTAGTTCTACTCATCCATTCCAAACTTTTCTGTGATTGAATATCAGTTTCTCTCTCAGTTTTGGTGAAAGGTCCCAGAACTGGAACGGTATCTGTTTTTCTTGCCACAGATGCTGTCCTACTTGCTGAGTTTTTCCAGTTATTTCTGTTTGTATTTCAGATTCCCAGCATCTGCAGATATTTTGATATTCACTTAGTTGAAAAAGTTCCTTTTTTTCAGAATTTTAACTTAGGCGTGCTTCACAATGAGAACTTTGGTGATTTTGCGATCACTTGTTTCAATTGGTCCAACTATCTGTTGATTGTTCGGCTCATTCTAGCCTGCTTCTCACTCAGAAACTTGCAGACTCAAGGTTTTCTTAACAACATTCTCTACAATGACGCTGACACACATAGCGTGTCAAGGTGTTGTCCTTGTCTAATTGCAATGAAGTTCCAAAGCCTCCTGTTTCAAAGAAGGTAAACCAATCTTACCGAATCTTTCAGTGTAACTACATATTTCCAATCTTGCACCTTCCTAGTAAAACTTTTTCTCTGCACCCTTTAATTCCTCTCCAGTCCAGCTGTATGTTTTCTGTAATGCGATGACCAGGGCATGGCCCAACTGGAATTGCATACAATTCTGGAATGAATATTGGTCTGCGGACAATAGCATTCATGTAATTTTTTAATATACAGCGTGGAATAGGCCTTTCCGGCCCTTCGAGATACGCCACCCAGTAATCCCCCTATTTAGTCCTAGCCTAAATCATGGGACAATTTACAATGTTCAATCAACCTACTGGCCAGTACATCTTTGGATTGTGGGAGGAAACCCACACGGTCACGGGGAGAATGTACAAACTCCTTACAGGCAGTGACAGGAATTGAACCCGGGTCAGCTGTACTGTAAAGCGTTGTGCTCACCACTACGCTACTGTACTGCCTCAATGATGTCATCCCTTTAAAGTTTGTTTATTAACTACTTCTTATGGTTCAACAATGAAAAAAGCAAGCTCCATACTGAGTCAAAACTTTAATAATGTCAATTGGCTCAGTATGCTGCTTTTTTTAACATAAAGATTTTTGCCATGTGTTTTAATCACATTTCCAGCGATTCACGGTTTTGCAGTGACTTTTGATGAAAATATTGTGTTTAGCTGCATTGCCTGAATTAAAATAGGAAATTCCAGGTTATCCACTCACAACTCTCTCATGCCCTCTCATGACTCCTGATGAAGGGTTTCAGTCTGAAGCGTCGTCACTACCTCCTCCCATAGATGCTGTCTGGCCTACTGAGTTCTGCCAGCATTTTGTGTTTTTATTTATTTCCATCATCTGCAGATTCACTTGTGTTGCCTCTCATGCCCTCACCTGTTCTGGATGTTTACTGAGAGACAGCAAGTTGAATGGTTTAACTGAGATGAATAACTCTGCCCAAACCAGTGAATTTTATGGCTATGAACAGAGAGTGAGGAAGGAAGGCTTTACATTGTACATTGAAATGTTTACAGCAGATGAAGATGAGCATGCGAAAGTAAAGGTTATCTCACTGGTTACAAAGATGAAGAATTACACTGGACAATAAAGCCTTCAAATGACACCCAAGGAGATCAGTTATGAGTCCTATCACACTTTACACCTGCTGGTAATAAAGCAATTAATATTTAACAATTATTTACACACAACCAGGAACAGGGAGAAGTTGTCTACTGGCCTGTGATCAAATGCAAAAGTTGAGTCTTGAAGATCCCTAGAAAGGAATCAGCAAAGGAAACATATCTTTCCTACCAGTTACCGCTGGGTAAACAACAGACTGGACCAGCTTCATCCAGAGGGGAATGTATAACCAGAAATATTTCAAATATCTGAGTGATAGAACATTCAGAAAATCAACTGCTAGTTTGCTAGATCGTTAGTCTCTGAAGCGCTGATCAGAATTTATCGCAGACAACTTTGTGAGGCTCCTAAAGGACTGCCAG
Organism: Hemitrygon akajei; assembly: GCF_048418815.1. NCBI lineage: Eukaryota > Metazoa > Chordata > Chondrichthyes > Myliobatiformes > Dasyatidae > Hemitrygon > Hemitrygon akajei. The sequence continues at coordinate 106,935,928 of NC_133124.1, read as the reverse complement.
TTTGATTATAGTGTCACTTTCTTGGAGTAAAGGCAAGACTGAAAAGGAAAAGGAAGCATTGAAGAAGGCTAACTGAGAATCATCATCCTATCTGAGCATCTCACCCTTCGGCCATACTGGAATTCAATGACCAATGAGCAGTCTTGTGCAGAGACTCACGAGCACAAGAAGTTGAACTCAATTCCCAATAACAGAAAGGCAACAAAAATAAATGTACAAGAAATTGTTATAAGCCTACAAGAACTGGCGAAGTGAGATGGGCACACCTTTACAGTGTCAGAGAGAGTGAATTGGGAAATAGGAGGCAGTCTGCAATTTTCCTTTTGGGTCTTCTGTGCACTGGATGCAGTTGCAACCAACAACATGTTTGATAGACTTTGTCCAGTTGTCATGAACTTCCTGGGACTATTAGATTTCTAGGTGAAAGTAATTAAAGTGCTTGAGGCCAAGGTAGCAAAACCAGTAAAGGTCAATTAAGTAATGAGTGTCAGTGTAATTAAATGAATTTAAATGGATGAGTTATAAATAGAAACAAGACCTGTAGAGATGAATGAACCTATACAGCATGAAATGGGCTTGGAAAGGAAACAGGTAATAATACACTAAGTGTGGAAAATAAACTGAAGTAATTAACTTAATAGTGATCCAGAAAAAGTATCCAAGTACTTATGTGAGGAAATGGAATTCAGATGGATGGTGTAATAGCAGCATGGTATGGAGGACCAAAGAGTGGCTTTTATGCTTTAAAACTCTGTGACTTCACACATGCTGGTCAATGGGTTGGTATAGATGGGTACTTGATGGTCAGCGTGGATTCAATGAGCTGTTTCTATTGGTTCCAGGGGTCTGTTTCTATGCTGTATTACACTTTGATGGTACATGAACTGATAGCTGGGTACAAACTAGGTAAGAATGGAAAGAAGTACGGGAAGACAGTTATTGACTAAATATAAACTAACATTATAAATACTAACATCTGTTATGAAAGGAATCCATGCCATAAAGAGCAGCTTTTAAAGATGAAAAAAGTTACAGAGTACTTTTATATATTTGAAGTTTAAAAATTAATATGACTTATTTTATTATTTCAGTATGTCACTGACATTGAAGGCAGGGAAACAAAGAATCTGCAGCCTAAGTTTCAGAGATTTGAAAGATGTTAAAATTTGGAAGTACTTTTGACAGAATAACCAGGGAATACAAATCTATGGAGATAAGTCTCGTCAGGACTCTCTGAAATCCAGGGAGACAACACCCCATTCTAGACTTGCACTTATGAGCACAGAGGTGACAACTATTGCTCTCTTCTTCATTCTGTCCTGTGCTGCTGAGTCACTGTGATGTCACAGACGTGACTCCCTAAGGAATGATCACCCTCAGCTATACTCAAAGGGAGACTGTTTATGAGCAAGATGGGCTGAATGGCCACCTACCTACTTCGTCACTTTGACCTGGTACTAACCCACTCCCTCTTTGTCCGCTCACTCTTAAACATTTTAACCACAGTAAATCCTGTCATACTTTCAAATGCCAAAGTGAAGTTGATAAATCAGATCAGCTTTTAAAATTGATAAAGTACATGTCACCACATACAATCCTGAGATTAATTTTCTTGCGGGCAACCTGGTTTCCTCCTCCTGAAGTCAATAGTTATCTCCTTGGTCCTGCTGTCATTGAATGAGAAGTTGTGTTGTGGCACCGCTCAGGCGGATTTTCAATTCCCTTCCTATATGATGATTTGTCACCACCCTTGATTTGGCCAACAACAGTGGTGTCAGTAAACTCAAGTATGGCATTGGAGTTGTGCTTAGCCTCACGGGCATAATTATAAAGCCTTGTGGTGCTCCTGTGCTGATGGAGAGTATGGAGGAGATGTTGTTGCCAATCTGAACTGAATGGGGTCTGCAAGGGAGGAAATCGAGGATCCAGTTGCACAAGGAGCTAAGGAGGCCTATATTAGTTTTGAGGGAATGAGAGTATTGAATGACGAGCTGTAGACAATGAATAGCATCCTGATGCATGCAACTCTCCGACCAGATGTTCCAGGATAGAGTGAAAAGCCCATGGAATGGAACTGCTGTTGACCTGTCCTGATGGTAACTCTGAAAACCAGAGTTTAAACTGCTGCATCTGCAGACACTTCCTGCTCTTGTGGTTTCCTAGGTCAATGGAGCTATCTACAGCTTTCCCACATTGCACATGATGTTCATTGCACTCTCCTGAGCGGCTCTGTCATTCCTAACTTTACAGTTTATAATTTGTGAAGCAGAGGTTATTTACCGTCCAGTCACCAAGCTAAGACTCCTATTCTGCCCACTTCACTCATATCAGACCCTCAAACCACTTCCAGATCCATGTTGTGTTTCAACTATTGCATTTTCTATTCTTGTTGTGTTCAAACTCTCTCAGTGCTCTGCTTAGACTATCAGGACTGTTTTTAAACTCCTGTGGCCTTTGTTCCCACTGTATCTAAGCTCTCACTCTTTTCTCCTGCTATGCTTAAACTCTTTGGATCTCTCTTCCTGCTGTGCTTAGACTTCCAGTGCTCTGTTCATGTTGGGTTTGGATCTTCAGTTTCTCTTTGGCGAGTGTGTTTAAACTTTCACAGCTTCTGTTCCCACAGTATTTAATAACTCTTGACATCTCTTTTTCAGCAGTATTTAAACCTTTAGGGTCTGTAATCCAGCTGAGTTTAAATGCTTGGCACTTTTGTTTCCACTGTTTAAACTCACAGGGTCCCTACTTCCAACAGTGTTTAAATTCTCAGGGTCTCTATTTCCTCCGTGTTTAAACTCTCGGGGTCTCTACTTCCACTGTGTTTAAACTCTCGGGGTCTCTACTTCCACTGTGTTTAAACTCTCGGGGTCTATACTTCCACTGTGTTTAAACTCTCGGGGTCTCTCTGTCCACTGTGTTTAAACTCTCGGGGTCTCTCTGTCCACTGTGTTTAAACTCTCAGGGTCTCTACTTCCACTGTGTTTAAACTCTCGGGGGCTTTATTTCCACTGTGTTTAAACACTCGGGGTCTCTACTTCCACTGTGTTTAAACTCTCGGGGTCTCTACTTCCACTGTGTTTAAACACTCGGGGTCTCTACTTCCGCTGTGTTTAAACTCACGGGGTCTCTACTTCTACTGTGTTTAAACTCTCGGGGTCTCTATTTCCTGTGTGTTTAAACACTCGGGGTCTCTATTTCCACTGTGTTTAAATTCTCGGGGCCTCTCTTCCCACTGTGTTTACATTCTCGGGGCCTCTCTTCCCACTGTGTTTAAACTCTCGGGGCCTCAGGGGCTCTGTTCGCACTGTGTTTAAACTCTTGAGACCGCTCATTCTGCAGTTTTTAGGATTTTTACTTCCTCTGTTTTCAAGTGACTTGAGTTCAAACTGGCAGACCAAATGGATAGACAATAGTCACAGGGATAGACAATCAATAGTTTTTGTGTAATTATATTTGTGTACCTAGAGACAACGCTGACAACATTAATTTTGGATGTCTGGCTCTCTGTCATCGGAGGTTTTTAGTATATTTGTGTTAGTTAGTTTCTCCTTTCCTAAGTGAACTTTCAAAGGTGCCTTATCAATTACAATATCTATCTCAAAGGAACCATTTTGTCTACCCAAAGTATTGAAGTAAACAATATCATTGTAACTTTTGAACCACCTATTACCTTTGACTTAAGCACCTCCAGAATGATGCCTACTTGCTGGGCTGAATAAAGACGTCCACATCACCAGCTTCCGTATCTCTCCAGTGACTTTGATCACAGTCACACCGAGATACCTCCACTAGTAGTAACTATACTGTAGGACAAAGTCTAAATCAAGAAATAATGGGAATTAGGAAGAGAAGTTCTCCAATGATCCTGAGTGACGTTTATCATTATATACACTAAACTGGACAAATCACACTGGCAGGGATTGCCTTGAGGAGAAGTACATAGATTTTCTCTGGGATGACTTCTTAGGACAAAATGTTGAGGTGAATTTGGAGACAGAACTGTAACAAGAGAGCTGTGGATGGTGATGTACCCAAGTGCAGAGTAAGGTCTAGAATTAACTCAGACTCAAAATAAACAAAGATTCAATCACAAACAGTAGCTATTAGAAATGAACTCCTACAATTGAGAACTAAGTGCTCAGCATGAGGCCTTTAAGTACAACATCTCCGTGAAGGAATGTGGCAGGAAATAAATGGCAGTCTGAGTCTTAAAGGGGAAGCAGCAGCTAGCCATTCTCTGGGGAAGTGGAGCACTAAAACTTGCTCAGTTGGGACCGTGACAGCAAGAGACTGCAGCTGCAGTAACACGGAGTGAAAAACAAACTGCTGGAAGAATATAGTGGATCAGGCAGCATCTGTGGAGGCAAAGGATGAGATGTTCTGAATCAAATCTCTGCATGAGGACTGAGAACATAGAAGGGAAATGGGCAGTTAAAGGAGGTGAGAGGAAGATGTGAGTCAGGATCACCAGGAATCTGTCATTGTGCCATGGATGTAACTAATTAAGAAATTTGTGGGGAAGGTTCTCTTAGAAACCATATCGTGGTAGAATTTCAAATTCTGTTTCATAGTGAGTATAATTAGATCTTAAAGTGGTGTCTTAAGTGCAAATAAAAGTATCATTTGAGTACAGAGGTAGCAAAAGTAACTGGAAAAATACACTGGTAAGATGTTACAACTCAATGGTGAACCTTCAAGGAAATACGTCATCCATTTCAAAATATGAAATACTCTTTGATAAGGATGGATCATTTGCTGATAACCAAGGAAATTAAGCAAGGTATTAAACTGAGAGAGGAAGGAAGTGATGCTGTGCAGATTAGTAGTAAGCCAGAAGATTAAAAAAAATTAGAAACAGGAAAGGATAATAAAAAAATCTATAACAAAGAAAAAGACCAAGAATGAGAGTAAATCAGTAAACCAGGTGAAAAAAGGCAATGAGAGTGCTATTTAAAAACAAAGGTTGTAGATAAAGTTGATCACTCAGAGGAAATGGGGAATTAATTAGGAGAAATTAGGAAATGGCAGAGAGCTTAATTAATTATTTTGGATCAGTCCTCATGATAGAGATCAGAAAATAGTCCTAAATATAGAAAATCAGATTATTTAAGAAGGAAGAAACTTAAAACAAATGCTGTAAAGATCAACTTAGCAGAGTAAAGTGGCAAAAGACCAACATGTTTGCTGGACCTGATGACTTGCATTGGCAGACCTTAATGGACATGACTGCAGGTGTCGTGCATCCAGTACATGGGGTAGAATCTACCGATACTTCTTGGACACTGCAAATGTAATGGCACTATTCTAGAAAAGATAGAGATAGAAAGCCGACAACCACAGGCCAAGCAGCCTAACAATAGCCTTTGGAAAAATGCTGGGATCCATTATTGTGAAAGTATTAGCAGCTCGATCAAAGTAATCAAGCAGAGTTAAAATGGTTTTATTTCTATGTATCTACCTACCTACCTATCTATCTTTTTACTTGGAGATACACTATGGAACGGGCTCTTCCAGCCCAACAAGCTGCAACACCCAAAATCCATCTATTTAACACTAGACTAACCACAGGACAATCTCTGACCTGTGCAAAAGGGACAGGGACACCTAAACCCAAGGCCAATATCCTTGTGGGCAGGTTTGCAAGAACAGTTGGGGAGGGTTTAAACTGATTTGGCAGAGGGATGGTAAACTGAGTGATAGGGCTGAAGATGGTGCAGTTGGTACACAAGCAGAGACAGTGTGTAGTGAGATTGTCAGGAAGGACTGGCAGATGATAGGGCAAGATTGCATTCAGTGGGATGAGTTGCGATGGAACAGAGGGCCAAAATCAAAAAGGATGATGAATACAGGCTGAAGGTGTTATATTTGAATGCACGAGTATATGGAATAAGGTAGATGATCTTGTGACGCAGTTAGAGATAGGCAGGTATGACATTGTGGGCATCACTGAGATGTGGCTGAAAGAAGATTATAGTTGGGAACTTAACATCCAAAGATACATGTTGTATCAAAAAGACAGGCAGGTAGGCAGACAGGGTGGCATAGCTCTGTTGGTTAAAAAAAAAGTGAAATCAAATCCTTAGAAAGAGGTGACCTAGGATCAGAAGATGTAGAATTGTCGTGGGTAGAGTTAAGGAACTGCAAGAGTAAAAAGACTTTGACAGGAGTTATATACAAGCTTCTGAACAGTAACCAGCATGTGGGCTACTAATTAAAATGGGAGATAAAAAATGCATGTCAAAAGGGCAATGTTACGATAGTCATGGGGTTTTTTATATACAGTTAGATTGGGAAAATCAGGTTGGTGCTAATTTTGGATCCCAAGAGAGAGAATTTGTAGCATGCCAATGAGATTTTTTAGAGCAACTTGTGGGTTGAGTCCACTGGAGGATCAGCTATTCTGGATTGAGTGTTGTGTAATGTACCAGAGTTGATTAGGGAGTTCAAGGTAAAGGAACCCCTAGGAAGCATGAATAATAATAATATGATAGAATTCATATAATTCATTCAATTTGAGAGACAGAGAAGCTAAAGATAGATGTATCAGTATTACAGTGGAGTAAACCAAATCACAGAGGCATGAGAGAGGAGCTGGACAAAGTTGATTGGAAGGGAACACTAGCAGAGATGACGGCTGAGCAGCATGGCTGAAATTTCTGGAAGCAATTTGGAAGGTGCAAGATAGAAACATTCTAAAGAAGAAATCTAAAGGCAGGATGACGCAACTGTGGCTGACAAGGGGTGTCAAAGTCAACATAAAAGCTAAAGAGAGGATATATAAAAGAGCAAAAATTTGTCGGAGTTAGAGGATTCGGAAACTTTTGAAAACCAACAGGAGGCAACTGAAGAAAGCTATAAGGAAGGAAAAGGTGAAATTTGTAGACAAGCCAGCCAATAATATCAAAGAGGATACCAAACATTTTTTTCAGGTATATAAAGAGAGAAGAGTGGACTACTGAAAAATGATGCTGGAGAGGTAGTAATGGGGGACAAGGAAATGGCGGATGAACTGAATAAATATTTTGCATCAGTCTTCACCATGGAAGACACCAACGGTATGCCAGAAGTTCAAGAGAGTCCGGGGCCAGAAGTGAGTGTAATTCCTATTACTGTACTAAGGAGAAGGTGCTTAGGAAGCTGTAAGTTCTGAAGGTAGATAAGTCACCTGGACGAGATGGACTTCATCCATGTTTCTGAAAGAGGTAGCTGAAGAAATTGAGGAGGCATTAGTAATGATCTTTCAAGAATCAATTGAATCATGGATCCAGAGGATGGGAAGATTGCAAATGTCACTCCATTCTTCAAGAAGGGAGGGAGGCAGAAGAAAGGAAATTATAGGCCAGTTAGCCTGACGTTAGTGGTTGGGAAGATATTGGAGTTGATTGTTAAGGGCAAGGTTTTGAGGCACCTGATAAAATAGGCCAAAGTCAGCATGGTTATCTTAAGGGAAAATCTTGCCTGACAGATTTGTTGGAATTCTTTGAGGAAATAACAAGAAGGATAGACAAAGGATAATTGATAGATTTTCTGTATTTGGATTATAAGAAGGCTTCTGACAAGGTACTGCATATGAGGCTGCTTAGCAAGTTGAGAAATTTTATTACAAGAAAGCGTGGATAGAGCATTAGCTGCTTGGCAGGAGGCCAATGAATAAAGAGAGCCTTTTCTGATTGGCTTCCGGTGACTAGGGTTCTGCAGGCATTGGTGTTGGGACCACTTCTTTTTATGTTGTATGTCAATGATTTGGATAATGCTATTGATGGCTTTTTGGCCAAGTTTGTGGATGATACAAAGATAGGTGGACGGGCGGGTAGCAGGGAAGCTGCAAAAAGACTGAGATGGATTAGGAGAATGGGCAAAGATCTGGCAGATGGATACCATGTCAGGAATTGCACGGTCATGCCTTTGGTAGAAGGAATAGAAGTGTAGACTATTTTCTTAACGGGAAGAAAACTCAAAACTCTCAGGTACAAAGGGACTTGGGAGTCCTCACGCAGGTTAGTTTCCAGGTTGAATTGGTGGTGAAGTGAGCAAATGCAATGCTAGCATTCATTTTGAAAGGACTAGAATATAAAGACAGGGATGTAATGTTGAGACTATGTAAAGCTGCACTTGGAGGATTGTGAGCAGTTTTGGGCCCCTTATCTAAGAAACGATATGCTGAAATTGGAAAGGGTTCTAGGACCAAAGTGCAGAAACTTAGAATAGAGGGACATCCATTTAGAACAGAGATGAGGAGGAATTTCTTTAGCCAGAGGGTAGTGAATTTACGGAATTCATTGCCACAGGCAGCTGTGGAGGTCAAGTCATTGGGTATATTTATGTTTGAGGTTGATAGGTTCTTGATTAGTCAGGGTGTGAAAGGTTATGAAGAGAAGTCTGGAGAATGGTGTTGAGAGGGAAGTGATCAGCCACGAACAAATGGCAGTGCAGATAGGATGGGCTGAATGGTCTAGTTCTGTTCCTGTGCCTTATGGACAATTTACAATGACCAATGAACTTACTTTGGGCTGTGGGAGGAAACTGGAGTACTCGGAGGAAACCCATGTGATCACAGTGAGAGCGTACAAATTCCTTACAGAGTTGAATTCCCAATTCCAATGCCCCAAGCTGCAATTGCATCGTGCTCATCGCTATAGCATCATGGTTTTATAAAAAATAAATTCTCTTTGACAAACGTGCTCGACTTCTTTGGAGACATAACTAACAGGTGGATAAAGAGGAACCAGAAGATGTCATGTGTTTGGATTTCCAGAAGGCATCCAATAAGGTAAAAGGTTATGTAAAGGAAAATTACATGATGTTGAGGGCAATACACTCACTCAACTATTCACATTACTGATATACATAAAGGATCCCAGTCTGCTGTAGTAAACAAACAGAAAATCTGCAGATGCTACAAATCCGAGCAACACACAGTAAATGCTGGAGGAACTCAGCAGGCCAGGAACCTTATGGAAAAGAGTAAACAGTCAACATTTTAGCCCAGGCCCTTCATCAGGACTTGGGCTGAAGTGGAGTTTGTTGATGACACTAAGAAAGGTGTGTTCACCTACATAAGCTGAATTTTAATGTCCTAGTTCTGATGAAAGGTCATCAAGCTGAACATTTAAGTTTTTTCCCCTTCAACACCTGCTGCCTGACCTGCTGGAGCTTTTCCTGTTTTTATTTCAGACTCTTGGCATCTACTGTTTTTTCACAGCTACCTGGGCTATTCCTCTTCCCACCCTGTCTCTTGCAAAAAATGCGATCCCCTTCTCGCAATTCCTCTTTCTCTGCTGCATCTGCTCTCAGGATGAGGCTTTTCATTCCAGGACGAAGGGGATATCTTCCTTTTTTAAAGAAAGGGGCTTCCCTTCCTCCACCATTAACTCTGCTCTCAAACGCATCTCTCCCATTTCACGCACATCTGCTCTCACCCCATCCTCCCGCCACCCCACTCGGGATAGGGCTCCCCTTATCTTCACCTACCACCCCACCAGCCTCTGGGTCCAACATATAATCCTCCATAACTTCCGCCACCTCCAACGGGATCCCACCACCAAGCACATCTTTCCCTCCTGCTCCATTTCTGCTTTCCACAGGGATTGCTCCCTACGTGACTCCCTTGTCCATTCGTTCCCCCTCCTCCCTTCCTTCCCACTGATCTCCCTCCTGGCACTTATTCTTGTAAGCGGAACAAGTGCTACACCTGCCCTTACACTTCCTCCCTCGCCACCATTCAGGACCCCAGACAGTCCTTCCAGGTGAGGCGACACTTCACCTGTGAGTCGGCTGGTGTGGTATACTGCGTCCGGTGCTCCCAGTGTGGCCTTTTATATATTGGTGAGACCCGACGCAGACGGGGAGACCGTTTTGCTGAACACCTACACTCTGTCCACCAGAGTGGCCACACATTTTAATTGCATGTCCCATTCCCATTCTGATATGTCTATCCATGGCCTCCTCTATGTCAAGATAAAGCCACACTCAGGTTGGAGGAACAGCACCTTATATTCCGTCTGGGTGGCCTCTAACCGGATGGCATGAACATTGGTTTCTCTAACTTCTGTTAATGCCCCCCTCCCCTTGTTACCCCACCCCTTATTTATTTATTTATTTATTTATCTACCTATTTATTATTTTCCCCTTTTCTCTCCCTTTTCCCCCTCTTTTTTTCTCTCTCTGTCCCTCTCGCAATCAATCCTTGCCTGTTCTCCATCTCCCTCTGTTGCTCCCCTCCCCCTTTCTTCCTCTCTTGGCCTCCCGTCCCATGATCCTTTCCCTTCTCCAGATCTGAATCCCTTTTGCCAATCAACTTTCCAGCTCTTAGCTTCATCACTCCCCCTCCTGTCTTCTCTTATCATTTTGGATCTCCCCCTCCCCCTCCCACTTTCAAATCTCTTACTATCTTTCCTTTCAGTTAGTCCTGATGAAGGGTCTCAGCCCGAAACATCAACTGTGCTTCTTCCTATAGATGCTGCCTGGCCTGCTGCCTTCCACCAGCATTTTGTGTGTGTCACTTTTTTAAATGCTTTTTGTTTACAACGACAGAATTGGAGACAATTGCTAATTACTTTCGTTAAGCAAAATTACATCCATTACTGTGGCTGCCCCACGGGAATCAGGTTGCTTTTTTTGAACAATTAATTGGAAGTTACCTCTTTTGCAATGCAATTAGAGTGATATCAAAACCATTAGTGACTCATGTAAATGTGCCAGTCCAAGTGTTGGGAGAAGTACTCTGGTACATTATAGGAGCCATCTGTCCTTTTGCCTTGTCATCGCATTACCATGAGATCAGTCACTTTACCGGAAGCCTCTTTCATTCTGTGCATAAATGTGGTTTACAAATTGTCTTAGTCACCTTACTTTTGCTCATTTATTTGTGTTTGAATTTTTGGGTAAATATCTGTTCTTGGAATTGTTGTTAAAGTGGGCAATTGTTGTCCATTTCTGGCTATGATGGTCGGCCTTCTTCCTGAATCATTGATATAACTGGGAGGCTCACTCAACTGCTGCAGAGTCAAGTAAAAGGTACCAGGCTTGCCTTAAGCCAGAAATAATGTGAAGCGTGGACTGTGATGAACTACATATACCTGTCTGGACACGCCCCTCTGCTGACTGCTCCTGTGGCTCCTCCCACAGACCCCTGTATAAAGGCAATTGGAGGCACTGCTCCTCCCTCAGTCTCCAGGATGTTGTGTGGTGGTCTCTTGCAGCTAATAAAAGCCTATCGTTTGCCTCCCGTCTCTGAGAGTTATTGATGGTGCATCCTGGACAAAGTACTGAAGGCAGGTCACAGTGCCTAACGGCTATTAGTTGGACTTTTGCAACAATCGTTACTTTGGTCCTAAGTATTTGAGATTGAGTTCAGAATCCTGATTGTCCTGAACAATCCTAACAAGACTAAGTGTATTAGAAATAGAAGCAGGAATAGGCCACTTGGCCTTTTGTGCCTGCTAGTCATTCATAAAGCTCATGGCTATTCTTCTATCTCAACATCATTTTTCTGCACCATAGCCATATTTTTAATCCATGCATTGTTTTTTTTGTTTTGAATGAACTAAATAACAATATCCATGACCCTATGGAGCAGAGAACTCCAAAGGCCACCCACCACTCTCTAATGGTGAAATTTCTTCCCATCTAAATCATAAGCATCCTATCCTTTTTCTGTGACTCCTGGTTCTAGACTCCTTAGCCAGGGGAAACATCCTAACTGCATTCAGAAAAATATCATCAGCTTCAATGCAAACTATTATTCTTCAAAACTCAAGAGCATCAAGGCCAATTCTATACAATCTTTCTTCATATGGAAAACCCATCAATCCTGGACGAGTGATTTGTCATTGTAGACTCTTTATGGCAAGAACACCGCAGCAGTGTAATGGTTAGGGCAAGGTTATAACAGCTCGAGGTGTTGGACTTCAGAGCAATTTCAGCACTATCTAAAAGAAGTTTGTATATTCTTCTCATGATTGCTTGGGTTTCCTCCGGGTGCTCTGGTTTCCTCCCACAGTCCAAAGACATATCAGTTAGTAGGTTAATTGGTAATTGTAAATTGTCCTGTGATTAAGCTAGGGTTAAATAGATGGGTTGCTGGCCAGCGTAGCCAAAAGGTCTACTCAGTGCTGTAGCTCTAGGTGTTATTATGTTCTGTTTTTATTGAGGTCATTATAAATCCCGGCATTTTCCTTCTTACTTCCTCCTTTATTTCGTAGTATAGTCATATTTTCTGCTCCTTAATCTTCAGGAACAAATTGTGGAATCTATAAAATATTGAAAGTTTGATAACCACCTCTTTTGATATTATTACTTGTGATTTATCAGCTTTTAGTTTCACCAATTTTTCATGTTAATTTTTACTGCTACACACTTCAGTCCCTCATATTCTCTAAACCCTTAATTCTCTCAAACCTGCAGTGGGTTTATTGTGTTTCTTCCTTGAACACAAACAAAAAATAATTTTTTAATTTCTCTGCAATTTCCCTATCCCCTGTTATAAATTTTCACATCACTTCCCATTAGAGCCCCACAATTACCACACTCTTCTGTATAATTATAGATGCTCTCAAAGTCAGTACTGTATTTATATTTCTTACCAATTTATTTTCATATTCTATCCTCTTTAATCTGTTTCTCAGTCTCCTTTAATTGAAATCTAAAATGCTCCCAATCCTGTTTTGAAAAGTCTCGTCCTTGGATTTTAAATGGCTTTTAATTTCTATTAATCCTGGGATCAGATTTACTAGTTCTGTGTCATTTGGCTAGAAATTGTGAAATGCGTCATACTTCCTTTGAAAAGAAGAAAAATTCAACACTCTTCAGAGGCCATTAACCAAAATGTGACGTTAGAGTAGATCAGTACAAGCTGGGTCAAATAGGTAGGCATTAAGAAATGTCTTCAGGAGGGAGACCAGATACTTCCAGAATCTCAAACAAGAGGAAATCTGCAGGTGCTGGAAATCCAAGCAAAACAGACAAAATGCTGGAGGAACTTGGCAGGCCTGGCAGCATCTATGGAAAAAAGTACACTTGACGTTTCAGGCCAAGACCCTTCGGCAGGATCTAGGATCCACAAGGGAAAGCCGTAGAGAACCAGCAAACCGTAGGCATTGCTGAGGTAGGTAGGGAGGTAATACAGAAGTACTGGAGGCTTGGAAAGGATCACAGAGACAGGAGTATATAGCTATGGAAGATTGGGGAGCACTGTGGAACAGCTGTGGAACTGCTGAAGCTGCATTCTCACAACACCAAACTTCTCATGTGTCATTGACAGCATCTATTTTGCCCGTGAGCAATTCACAACTTCCATTTAAATTCAAAGCTTGTTATCCAAACTATGTGTTATTACTTCAATACTTATTGCAAAACTAGACTTATGACCATGAACCAGCAAAGACAGTAATGAACAGTATCTCCTTTTTAATTCATTTACTGCTTGTAGGCGTCGCTTCTAATGCCAACATTTATTGCCCATCCCCAACTACGCTTGAGAAAATGGCGGTGAGCTAGTTTTTTGAACCTTAGCAGTCCTCCAGGTAAAGGTATTTTGCACACTCTGTCCAGATAGGGACTTCTATAGCTTCGGAGTGACAATATATTTCAAAGTCCAGATGGTATGCAACCTGGTGAGGAACCTGGACATGATGGTGTTTCCATACCCTGGTGCCTTTGTCCTTGGTGGTAGTGGTCGTGGGTTTGCAAAAGGCAATTGAAGTAACCTGGACAAGTAACTGAAGATTATTCTTGTAAGCGGTGCTTATTGCAGCTTTTGCAACCAGTGCTGAAGGAATGGTTGTTAGGCTGGGTGCTAAACATCTTGCTTGGTCTTGAGTGTTGATGCTGCACAAATCTAGGCAAGTGAAGAATATTCTATCAGATGTCTGATGTGTAGAAGGTGGAAAGGCACTGGGGAATCAGGAGGAGTCACACAATACAATCAATCCTTTTTTTTTGCAGCGGGATGGTAGGGGCCATTTTCAACTCAAAGCTCAATGTTCCAGCAATATGCTTGGCTCCCCCTTAGGCTACTGTCATCCATGTCTTCAATAAAGAATAAAACTTCATCCCTCAATGTCCATCACACCTTGAAAGAAATGAAAACAACTAGAGTTCTTCTGTTGCATCACCATTCTTTCAGACAGATTATCCCTATCTCATTCTTGGATGTCTGTCTCTGTGCTCCTGACCTTTGTACAACTTATTGCAAAATCCCACATAGAATGGGGATTCCTTTCTCTTGCTGACACTGCAAACAAAGTCTTATAGTTGGTGAGTATGTGTATTTTTCCCCCAATCTCGGGTCCACCACCAGAGACCAGGGAGCTTGAGGGTTTGGCACAGTATCTTTACTGTACCTCGTAGTGCACTTGTCTGGACTGAGATCTCAGATGTTGTTCCCAGGATTTGTTGGAGCCATTCTCCTAGTACAGATGTCACAGATCCAAATGCTCCTATCACCACCGGGATTACTCTGGCTTTTACCTTCCTCATCCTTTCTGCCTGCTCTTTCAAGCTCTTTTCTCCAGCTTCTCACATTCTCTCTTCCTGATGTTACTGTCATTCTTCTCTTTCTTGTCCAGAATTACCATGTCTGGTTGGCTGGCCAGTACCTGCTTATCAGTCCCCAGGATCTTGGCTCTGTCATTCTCCACTACCTTCTCGGGTATTTCCCATTTGAACGTGGGAGTGTCCAATCCATACTCAGCACAGATGTTCCTGTACACGATTTTGCAAGTTGGTTGTGCCATTCAGAGTATCCTGTCCCTGCCTGCATTTTAAACCCTGCTACTATGCACTGTACTGCTACCACGTTAAAAAAACAACATGACATATGTGAGTGATGATAAACCTAATTCTGATATGGGTCTCTGTTGTGGACTGAGAGTGGGCAGGGGACAAGGAAAGGGGAGGGAGTGGGAGACACCATAAAGACATCTGTAATGATCAATAAACCAATTGTTTGGAATCAAATGACCTTGCCTTGTGTCTCAGGGCTGGGTGTGTCTGCACACACGCCACCCCCCCAGCCCATGGCATTCCTTCTCTGCCACCTGTTCCACACCACTCCCACAGCAATCCACCCTCACCATTCCAAACACTCTTTGCTCCCACCAGATTTACAAACTCGCTCTCTGCTCCACATGAACAAATAGAGTAATTTCTATACATCCTAGCTACCGTATGTGCCTAAGTACTTAGAAACATAGAAAAACTACAGCACAATACTGGCCCTTCGACCCACAAAACTGTCCCTAACATGTACTTACTTTAGAAATTACCTAGGCTTACCCATAGCTCTCTTTTTTTCTGAGCTCCATGTACCTATCCAGTTGTCTCTTGTCGTATCCATCTCCACTATCATCGCCAGCAGCCCATTCCACGCACTCACTACTCTCTGTGTAAAAAAACTTACCCCTGACATCTCCTCTGTACCTACTTCCGAGCACCTTAAAACTGTGTCCTCTCTTGATAGCCATTTCAGCTTTGGGAAAAAGCTGCTGACTATCCACATGATCAATGCCTCTCATCATCTCATACACCTCTATCAGGTCACCTCTCATCCTCCGTCACTCCAAGGAGAAAAGTTCACTCAACGTTCACCAGGCAACATCCTTGTAAATCTCCTCTGCACCCTTTCTATAGTTTCCACATCCTTCCTGTAGTGAGGTGACCAGAACAGAGCACAGAACTCCAAGTGGCATCTGACCAGGGTCCTATTAAGCTGTAACATTACCTCTCAGCTCTTAAACTCAATGCCCAGTTGATGAATGCCAATGCTTGCTTAACTACAGAGTCAACCTGCGTAACAGCTTTGAGTGTCCTATGGACTCAGACCCCAAGATCCCTCTAATCCTCCAAGAGCCAAGAGTCTTACCATTAGTTCTATACTCTGCTATCATATTTGACCTACCAAAATGAACCACCTCACACTTATCTGGGTTGAACTCCATCTGCCACTTCTCAGCCCATTTTGCATCCTATCAATGTCCCGTTGTAACCTCTGACGGCCCTCCACACTATCCACAACACCACCAATTTTTGTGTCATCAGCAAATTTACTAACCCATCCCTCCACTTCCTCATCCAGGTCATTTATAAAAATCACAAAGAGAAGGGGTCCCAGAACAGACCCCTGAGGCACACCACTGGTCACCGACATCCATGCGGAATATGACCTGTCTACATGCCTCCTTACTTTCTCAGTAAGCCTTGCATGGGGTAACTTGTCAAATGCCTCGCTGGAATCCATATACACTACAGCTACTGCTCTATCTTCATCAATGTGTTTAATCACATCCTCAAAAAATTCAATCAGGCTCGTAAAGCATGACTTGCCTTTGACAAAGCCGTGCTGACTATTCCTAATCATATTATGCTTCTCCACTTATTTGTTTCAATTATTTGAGAGAACTCTTAAAGAACAAAATCAAATTGAGGGATTAGCTGGGGTTTTCTTCATTTATTTGGGACACTATGCTACTTAATTGGGACAGGAAACAGTTGTTGAACAATGTTTAACTATATCAGTTGCGTTTACTTGCATGGCCTTAGACACTACACTATTGTTCCAGTTTCTGTCATCTGCTGTCTTGTGTCCCCCTTTTCAGAGTAACTAAAGAATCAATTTCTGCCATCTGTTCACTGTGTAAAAGCAAATCATTTCATCAAGCCTGGGTAGGTGAAGATTTGTTCTGTAATGGAGAAATGGAGAACTGTGGTTTAGGTGAGAGCCAAGCATTATTTGCCAGTTACTGGAACATTGAAATTGCCACCTACCATCTCTGCGCAAATGAAGTAGAAAGCAAAAGAAGGATTAAATGTAAAATTGACTCACACCTGATTCCCCAAAGCCTTTCACCCTTCAACAAGTCAGATGTATGATCGAATATCCCTCACTTGCTCTTTTACCAATTCCCTTACGTTTTGAATTCCCTGCCTACCAACTCTGCTGCTGGTGGAAAGTTTCATTATTTATTGTCAAAGCCTTTCATGTTTTGGATGCTTTTCAATCTCTCTGTTACTTTTCTCATATCAGCTATGATAATATTTTATTAACATATCCTTTGCTGGCTTAAGTTGTCATTTGATATAAACTGCTGAAAAATTCTGGACCTTCCACTCTCCTGTATACTCTTCCCCAGCACCATTTTTCTAACTTATCTTTCTCCACCAGTACAAAAGTAAGTTGAATAAGCTGCCAAGTGTAAGATGCTTTTAAACAACGAGGCAAAGAATAACAATAGAGGGGAGAATAAATCTTCCTATGCAGCAGCAATGAGCTGAAGCAAAAGCAGAAACCGTTTCCAGCATCTGACTCAATGTGAGCAATGCAGACTCTATGACCCCCTGGAGTTTCTCTGTACCAAGAATTTGCTTCTCTTATGATGTATCCAGGCCTCTGCTGGTAGTTACAGCACAATCTATGGTTACCAACAGCATCAAGGCAGCTCAGTCAAACAAAAATGCAGAAGGTAGTCAGAGAAATCAGAGGACAACTCACGTCTGGGTCCAAAAACTGGGAAGATGTTGCTGAGATAAACAGAGAGAGCCGAACATTGATGGAGCTGATAATGCCGAGGATGGAAATGCACCAGCGCTGGTCTTCAGAATACGCCATCCCCTCGGACACTCCCCTTGAGCCACAGCCGGTCACGGTGTGCGTTCATCCACAAACAGACACACGCACACATACACACACCATGAGGGAGCTGTGTGATTGATGAACTGAAGCCGGGTTGACAGAATTCACATCTGTCCCTGAGTCGCCTGCCTCTTGCAGCTTCACGGAACAGAGGGCCTGCACTGCACCTTGGGGAAATCATTAATTAATTAAACACGTCTCCTTTTACACACAGACTGCAGACCAACAACAATCAACAAAGCAAAGAGCGTTGGCAGATTCCTTTAGTACTAAAACAACCAAGTTTCTGTTTTCACAGCATTCTTATTTTGCATCAACCTGTGCTGTTTACATGGGAGTATTTCGAGAGTTAGCTTACAGGTAAGTCTTGTTTCATTCTGTGTGCTCTGGGGTGAAGAGCTGGGGAATATAGGAACTTGGAAACAGGAGCAGGTTCTTCAGTCCCGGAGCCTCGCCAATTAGACGAACTCCATTTACTGCCATTGATCCCTTTATCATTGATTTCCTTAACGACAGAACGCATTCTGATCAGAATTTCATCGTCAGAGGAACATTGATTTTTACAGGTATTCGTATATCAGATGTCTGTTAAGTGATGTCATTCCCTTTGAAATGTTTTTTTTTTGGTACCATTCTTTTCTCACAGCAACCACCTGCTAAACAGGAACAATTTACTTCTCCTGCTCACACTGAGTCTCATTGCTTCTGCTCTCCTGTCACCTGATCTTCTGGTCCCAGTCTTTCCAGTCCCCAAGGATGGCAAACATCCAATACCATGATGGTCCCAAAAGTGGCGCCCAAGGTCCCTGACTTTCCGGTTTCACCTACCTCAACCCTCTGACAGTTACAAGCTTCCAGTTCTCTGATCAGTGACCATCCAGTCTTTCTCTGATATATTTATTGCTGACCCCTTTGTCTCCAATCTCATTCACTGATATGTTGATTCTCCCACTGCCCAGACCTTCTGATTCCCTGTCTTTGAGGCCAAGGCGTCCTTTGAGGCCTTAGCCCTTCTAAGCCTGGGAACCTGACACTCTGATGCTGACCCTGTTTTCCAAGTTTTCATACTAAGTGCCCTTAAGGTGGCAATCTTCCAGTCAACTGGCTTGAGCATTTGATAGCCAGAAGAAGCACACTGACCACACTTGGCTCTGGCCATGATGGCCAGACCCTTGAATGATGTCACCAATCCCACCACTCAATTCCCATGCACAAATCCCCTTGTGGAGAGATTGGATCTTGTTCTCCAGTACCTAGCCCTGATCAAGACTCCAAACACTGGCCCTCAGACAGGATGAAGAGGTCAATACTCCCCAATGCCATTAGGCTTTACAATTCAACTGCCAGGACTTAAGAACTTTTTTTAAAGCTATTATTAATGCTTTTTGAGTTAGTGATTTAGATGCATATCATATTATTACTGAGTTAAGTATTGTATGTAATGAGTTTTTGCTACAACAAGTGTATGGGACATTGGAAAAAATGTTGAATTTCCCCATGGGGATGAATAAAGTATCTATCTATCTATCTATCTATCTATCAATCTCTCTTTTGTCCTGATCTGATCATGGATACGGTTGAGGTATTTTATTGTACTGTTGGGCAGGGTAGAAGAAGTGTACTTTTAATTTAGTTACAGTCAAAGCTTTCAATTTTTAGTCTGATAAGGTTGTTGAGTATCAAACAATTGAAATCATTTTAGAGTTCCACACATCCAAATATGACCATTAAATTTGAAAATGATATTAATATTCCTCCACAAAATATTGATGACCTAATGTAATCTATTCACTCAGTATAAGTCAGGATTCTAAACTTTACTGGGAATCAATAGCAGATAAATATGTGAGTAACTGTACAAGCAATTTATTAAATGCCAGTAACACCGTCTTTAACATACTTCTTTCAGACTTTAGGGTTATTTCAATAGTATTAAAAGTATCATAACTGCATTCAAATTTATTTGGTTTCAACCTTGACATTGTCAGCAGGTTATGTATTAAGCCTCAGGCCAGGAATATAAACTAAACAAGACAGCATATAGAGGGATGTATATATCTTGGATGAACATTAATAAAAATATAATATGTGTCTCCCTATATCTGGAACAAACTCTTAATATGAATAACATTAGCAAGAAAATAAATTAAATTAGAAGTCATCATAGTTTGTGGACTGTGTAGTCTCCACATGGCAATGGTGACTGTCTTTTAAAAGTGGAGACATGCTGGTATCATAAAGGCCAACATATATTTTACATAGCTCTCAAATTGTTTTATTTTACCTTCCTTTAATTGGCACAGTCCACATGAGATCCGCTTCCCATGCTGGTCCTGCTGATTATGGTTCAGAATATTATGGTCCAAAAGGTCCACAAGATTCAAAACAATTTGGCAAATTGGATCTAAAATGAGCTTGGTGATTGTCAAGTGTTGCTTTTTGTGATTAGAAACTTGCAGGTAGTGTTGTATTGCAGGGATCAGTGCTGGGGGCCTTGCTGTTTGTTTTATACCTGAGTGATCTGGATATGGGTGTAGAACATATATGTCAAACTCAAGGCCCGCAGGCCAAATCCAGCCCGCGGTGGAATTATCTTTGGCCCGCGAGATAATATCTAATTACTATTAAAGCTGGCCCCAGTAATCGAAGCGCCTATGGCGTATGATATGGCTAATGCTGAGTTTATTCAGGTACCAGGTTTTCAGGGTTTTTAGTGTTTATTCGGCAGTCTTGCTCGGCAGTCTTCTTCATAAGAAAAGGAATTTGTAAAGTGAAACACTTTGTAGTTATAGCAGAGACTGAGACACATGAGAGCAGGCTGAAAAAACGGAGGCAACGAAAGCTGCGTTCGCACGCGTCCGACTGATCTGGCCCGCATGAAGCTGCATTTTGCTCAATCCGGCCTGTGACCTAAAATGAGTTTGACACCCCTGGACTGTAGAAGGATTGATTAGTAAGTGTGCAGGTGACAGGAAAATTGGTGGTGAGAGGGGTATTCAATGGTCAGCCATAGACTGCATTCAAGAATAGATAATGAGCTTCTACTTTAGAATAAAAGAAGCCCATCATTTGTGCAGCCCACAGATCTATGATATTTCACATGTCAGGGGAAATGTTTGATCACACAAGTCCATGGGGACTTATTAACTTGTAGCCAATCTCCTACCACTGTACCTTTTATCCAATTTCAGTATCATTGGGATGAATTGCGCCATTGTGCTGTATCGTTCTGTTTTCACAATGTTTGAATGGCTTAGTACCAGGCCAAGGTATTTAGCATTGGGAAAAGTAAAACTTCAGCGTATTGACAGATTCAGAATTTGTAGCTTAGAATTCCTGCACATTATAGTCCTGATATGAAATATACTCTAGTGTTTAACTCCAGATTGATTAGTAATTCCTGAATTAGTGGACCAGAGTCATCAGGAAGAAGTCTGTATTTGCCAATGACTACACAAAATGGTCCAATTTACATCTCCAAGTTAGCAACGAAAGGATGGAAGCCATGTAATCAGCACCTTGGCAAACAGGGTTCTCCCTGATATAACACTCTATCATTGAATCAGTGTCAGAGCAAGCCTTGTCCACTGGTAACACACGAAACCTTCAATAACTGGCTAAACTAATTTCTATTTTATTGAATTGTCATACAGTCAAAAACCATGTAGAATATTAATGATGCTCAGAAACATTTAAGAAAAACTAAGAACTATTAATTAAATCAATTTTAAAACATTAATAATTAAAGCATTAAAACTCTTAAAATAGTTAAAATTGTATTTAATGAATGAAACATTCTATATTGAGGCAAATTAGAGTGGATAAGCCCCCAAGGCCTGACAAGATGTCCCCTGGACCATGTGGGAGGTCATTGAGAAATTGCAAGAGTCCTGGCAGAGCTATTTGAAACATCCTTAGCCACAGGTGAGATGCCAGAGGACTGGGGGATAGTTAATGTTGCATTGTTCAATAAAGTCTCTACGAATAAGTGGGAAAATTACAGCCTGATATCAGTAGTGGCTAAATTATTGGGAGGTATTCTAAGGTTATATAAATATTCGATAGTCAGGAATAAATATCATGGTGTTGTGTGTAGTAGGTCATGTCTAACCATTGAGGAGGTCATTAGGAAAGTTGAAGGAAAGGCAGTGGGCATAGTCTACATGCACTTTAGCAAGGCCTTTGACAAAGTCCTGCATGGGAGGCTGGCCCAGAAGTTTTGGTCGCTTAGCATTCAGGATGAGGTAGTAATTAGATTCCATAAAGGCTTAGTGGGAGAAGCCAGAGAGTGGTCACTAGATAGTTACCTCTCCGACTGGAAGCAAGTTACTTGTGGTGTGTCGCAAGGGTCGATGGTAGGGGTTTGTCAGCTCTGTTAATGATTTAAATGATGATGTGGTAATCATTAATCATCAAATTTATAGAATCATAGAGTCATAGAAATATATAGCATAAGAGCAGGTCCTCTGGCCCATCTAGTCCATGCCAAATGATTAATATGTCTAGTCCCTTTTAAACTGCACCTGGTCCGTAGCTCTCTATATTCCTGCCATCCATGTACCTACCCAAATTCCTCTTAAATGTTGAAATCGAACCTGCATTCACCACATGCACTGGTCATTCGTATCACACTCTCACCACCTTCTGAGTGAAGAGGTTTCCCCTTATTTTCCCTGTAAACATTTCACCTTTCCCCCTTAAATCATGACCTCTGTTTTCAGTCTAACCTACCAAAAGCCTGCTTGCATATACCCTATCTATACACCTCATAATTTTGCATACCTCTACCAAATCTCCTTTCCATTTTCTACTATCTAGGGAATAAAGTCTTAACCTATTCAACCTTTCCCTATAACTCAGGTCCTCAAGTCCTGGCACCATCCTTGTAAATTTTTTCTGCACTCTTTTAATCTTACTGACATTTTACCTGTAGTTAGGAGATCCAAACTGCAAACAATACTCCAAATTAGGCTTTACCAAAGTATTACACAATTTCAATCGTAATCAACGCACGATAAACTTACAGATGACACCAAGGTTTGGGGCATTGTGAGTAGTAGGGAAAGGCTGTCAAATATTGCAACATGATCTGAACCGGCTGGAAAATAGCAGATAGAGTTTAATGCAGACAAGTGTGAGGTATTGCACTTTGGGAGGACCAACCAAGGTAGACTTACACCGTGAACAGTAGGCCACTAAAGAGTGCAGCAGGACAGAGGGATCAGGGAGTACCAATACATAATTCCTTGAAAGAGTTGTCACAGGCAGATAGGGTAATAAAGAGAGAGCTTTCGGCAAATTAAGTATTGAGCACAAGAGTTGGGATGTTATGCTGAAGTTGTATAAAACATTGGTGAGGCCAAATTTGGAGTATCATTTGCAATTCTGGTCCCCTACTAACAGAAAACATATCAACTAGATTAAAAGAGTACAAAGAAAATCGACAATTATGTCGCCAGGATTTGAGTTATAAAGAAAGGCTGAATAGGTTAGGACTTTGTTCCCTGAGGTATAGGAGAATGAAGGGAGATTTGAGAGAAGTTTATAAAATTGTGAGAGGTTTTAATAGGGTGAATGCAAGCAGGTTTTTTCTACTGAGGTTGGGGTGAGAATAGAACTAGAGGTCATACGTTAAAGATGAAAAGTGAAGTGTTTAAGTGGTATCTGAGGGGAACCTTCACTCACAGGGTGGTGCAGGTATAGAACGAGCTATCAGCAGAAGTGATTGATGGAAGTTTGAATGCAACATTTAAAAGAAGTCTGGTTAAGTACATGGATGGGAAGGGTACAGACGGCTATGGTCCAGGTGCAGGTCAATGGGACTAGGCAAAATAAAAGTTTTGCATGGTCTAGATGGGCCAAAGGGCCTGTTTCTGTGCTGTAGATGTCTATGACTCTAATATAAAAATACCACCTTCTTCTAAAGTAATCTGAAAATGTGATCCCTTCAGTCTTCTTGACCTTCCCGCACATTGTAAACCTGTCATCTTCCCTTAGAATACTGCCCTGATCGCAGTTCGACAAACCAGTCATTGGTGGAGAAGCATCTTCAGGCACTTCTCCACACAATCTGAGTTCTTGAGCCCCTTTTAATTCTGACCTTTTAAAAATTTAATGTCAGCCTTCATACGTACTCTGAAATTATGCAGCTTGAATACATGCCCTGCAGCTCAGATAAAAGACCTTCAACCTGAAACGTGAACTCGGTTTCTCTCTTTCCACTGTTGTTTGTCCTGCAGAATATGCCCAATATTTTCAGTTTTTATTAAGATCGTAGATGTCTTTAGACTTAAATATGCAGATTATCCTGATCATGCTCCTATCACACACATCCCACTGAAACCTTTGATCTTTTTTAAGAATTTCAGCTCACAAAATCTCCAGACCCATCACTCTTACATTATAAGACCATAAGGTATTGGAGCAGAAAGGGGCCATTTGATCCATCAGGCCTGCTCTGCCATTCAATAATGGCTGTCTTATTTTTCCCCTGAGTTCCTTACTCCTGCCATCCCCCTCCATAAACTTGTCACCGTTAATAATCATGAGCTTAACAACTGTCATATTAAGTATACCAAATGACTTGGCTTCCATAGCCATCTGTGGCAATGAATTTCACAGATTCAGCACCCTCTAGCTAAAAAAATTCCTTTTCATCTCTGTTCTAAAGGGGTGTCCTTTTATTCTGAAGCTGTCCGTTCTGGTCTTAGACTCTTCTACTACTGGAAGCATCCTCTCCAATCCAGACCTTGAACTACATTGGCTCATTGAATCAAAATCAGCTTGCATAACTGCTTCAAACCTTCCTGCCCTTGTTATCTCTCCCCGAAAACTGCGTTCATCTAACTTCTGTTGAACGCACATCAAGAGTTCCTTTTGCCCTAACATTGATGGGAAGCATTCAGCAGGGAGGGCCCTAAGCTGCTAATGACCCTTCTTCCAGTCTCCTCTGGCTCCTTTACCTGCCTTGTGATGTTTTTATGTATTAAAAGACCTGGTAGATATTTAACCTTATTCATGAGGGTCTGAAAGCATTTGCTCTGTGTGTGTGTGAAGTAGAAGTGAAGGGATCTGTGCATGAAAATATCAGTTTTGATATAGAGTTTAATAAGCCAGGGAAGGTGAAAACTGTATTTAACCCCGGACTGAATGAAAAGTAATGGGAAATCCAATAAAGTATTCATTAAAGCCTCAAAAAATCTTGAACAAGGGCTCCCAAGTCACTTTGCACCTCTGATTTTTGAAATTTCTCCTCACTTAGAAAGTACTCCATTCCTTTATTCCTTGCACCATTGTGGATGACCATATACTTCCCTACACTCTATTCCATCTGCCACTTCTTGCCCATTCTCCCAATATGTCTAAGTCCTTATGTAGACTCCCTGCTTCCTCAACACTACCTGCCCCTCCACCTATCTTCATATCATCCCAAGCTTGGCCACAAAGTCATCAATCCTATCATGCAAGTCATTGACATATAATAAGAATAGAAGCGATCGGAATACTGAACCTTGCAGAACACCACTAGTTACCAGCAGCCGACCAGAATAGGTGCCTTTTATTCCAACTCTTTCCTCCTACTTCTGCCAAACTTCTGTTTTTGCTCATACTTTTCCTGTAATACCATAGGCTCTTATCTTGTTAAACAGCCTCATGTGCGGCACCTTGTCAAAGGCCTCGGAAAATTCAAATAAACAATATCCACTGACTCTCCTTTGTCTGTACTGTCTGGTTCATCTTTCTCTTTGAAAACCGTCAGAAACTGAACAAAACCTGCTTTATGTCAGAAAATTCTCACCTTGTATAAATACCAAGGATATTTGCATGCATTGGACTCTTGTGCATTCCAAATTTAATCCTCTGCTCTGTCATTAAGCTCAAGTACTCCTTCTCAATACCAATTTAGCTCCTTCCTTCCCTGAAGGATCAACTTTATTCTCCATATACATTTAATTAGGAATTTGTTGTGTTCTTCTTTATGACATTATAATATATGATAAATGTTATTTAAAAAATTGTCCATGACTATATCTTTAACTTCTTACCCCAAAATCATCTTATGTAGCTTAGTGCAGTCTGGTTTTTGCTCGATCATTTACTTACGAACACTTCAGGATACTTTTGTACGTTGGAAGTGCTATATCGCTGGAAAGAACAGAAAATGCTCCACAGACCAAGCAGAGTCATCTCCTTCCTGATTTTTCAGGTGCTTACATACTCTGGAGAATTTGAAGAATAGTGAAATAACGTACCGTCTAGGACATCCTTGGGATGTGGGAAGTAACTGAAACACCCATGAGAAGCTTATGCAGTGAGAGAGAACATTCAAATTCCAATGGACTACACTGGAAGTTGGAATTGCTCCAGTAGTAAATTATGATAAATGATTATGTGGTACTTGAGATATTCTACAGTGACTAGTTTACTCCCAATCCGCTGTCCATTGTCAGGAGAAGGTATTAATCAAATACCATTGTCAAAATGCTTTGGATTCTTTATGGGACTTAGACAGCAATTTAAGAAATAATTGTCCTTTTAGCTATCCTCCAAATCTTGGTTCCCAGCACAATCTTAGCAGAAAACTTAGCCTTAGTTAATGATTCTACATGAGATCTCACTTTGCTGTTTACAGGCTTCCTCACTGTTGATGTGTACCGAAGCTTGCAAAATTCAAAAATTGCAAAATGTCTTCTGTCTTATGTAATTGAAAAATAAAATGTAGTTCAAATGTAGAATTTTAGACAACATGCAATATAATCATTCCTTTCCCTCTCCTCCCTTAACATCTGGCAAAAAAAAAAATCCTCCAGCCACAGGAGATCTTTCTCAGGAACTTATGGATCAAAATCCAACAGTCTTATTTTTAGACAAAATAAATTGACATGTGGAGCTAATTAATTCGGAACGATCCTTCGTACTTCTCAACATTTGCTGATGATCGTGGAGTCACAGTAGGTTAAAATATTTAATTCATAATCTCATTGAAGTATAGGCTTGCTGGTTGCTTTGACTTTAATACTGCCCTATGATACTTGTTGCTACCACCTGCCCACCCCTCTGTTCACCACTCCCACCCACACAGAAAAAAACATTCTAAAAGGCTTGAAATGTTTAAGGAGGTCATTGTCCATTAGTTTATTTTGCTCACCATTCAGATTTTAGTGTGCACAAGTTATAACTATCACCAAAAAGTGCAATGGGAGGTAGTTAAGCAAGTATTTTTCTAAAGATTATTAATAGCATTGTGGAACAAACGACCAATGTGGCTGAGCCTGCAAACGCCTAGAA
This sequence comes from Hemitrygon akajei, assembly GCF_048418815.1. Lineage (NCBI taxonomy): Eukaryota > Metazoa > Chordata > Chondrichthyes > Myliobatiformes > Dasyatidae > Hemitrygon > Hemitrygon akajei. Next base: position 106,909,014 of record NC_133124.1, on the reverse strand, counting down.
CGAAGACTGGAGATCCTGCAAATCAGAAGCAACAGCAGAAAATGCTGTAAACACTCAGCACATCAGGCAGCATGTCCGGAAAGAGACATAGAGTTAGTCTTTCAGGTTGGAAATTTTTCATTAGATCTCGGAAGTAGAAATCGGGACAAAAATTGATGAAACTCAGAAAATGGTGAAAAAATGTAATTTTGCTGACGGCATTTACGGAACCACCTTCTTCGTTGCCACAGGCTTCCATGGTCTTCACGTAATTATTGGTTCTTCATTCCTCTAAGTTTCAGTAAAGGTGGCAGGAGTGGATAAGCTAGAGGGAATATCTGTGATAGGGTGAGCCCAGCTCATGTGAGTTATGGGTAATTATGCTTCTCTGTCTGCATTACAGATTGTATGACATGCACAGCAGGTCAGTCTAATTAAGTGAAGAGGGAATACATAATCCAAACTCAGTTTTCAAAACAGAATTGGAATTGCTTTATTATTGTCAGATGTGTTACATTTTGTAGCTTCAAAATATTAAACTAATTCGAAGGAAGACCTGGGAGTCCAGAAATGTGGGTCAGACTTTGTGTTTACTGTTACGAATGTACCACAACTCTGAGGGGCCAAAGGGTACAAAGTAGCCCCCTCCTTTTGAGAATCGCAAGATCACTATTAAGTCAGTTCAGGAGACCCAGGAAATGAGAGAAAGACATGCAGAATCCACAAAGAGTTTGGAATGTGTCCTGGCCTCCGAAAGGCGGAACCATTGATAACGGCTATTGTCTCTTGGAGACGGAATTGTGTATTGAATCCTGTACGATGCATCGAAGCCCCCCAGGCAATGAACCGAGGGGGGGGGGTTGGTGGAGGGATTGCATCATCCCAACCTGATTGACATCTGAGACCCTGTGAGTCAGGATAAAAGAGGGTCCAGGGAACAGCCCCTTGAGATGCACCAGAAGAAATGCTAGAACTCCTGTAACAGCGTAACAGCGAAAGCCGGTGGAACCAGCCCACGTGCGTCCTTTTCCATTTGCCCCGGAATTGGTGGGTCTTGCCACGGAAGCACGGCTTTAGCTAACCTCGAAGGGGAAATCAGTCCCCCAACGACTCTCGAAGGATTGACATCATAAAAGGAATGGGCAAGTTAAACCTCCATCTTTCTCTCCAACCAAAAAGGCTGCAGCCTACAGCTTGACTGAACTAAAGTGACTTTTATATTTCCATCGGACAATACATTATCCCCTAGACAACGATAGAGCTATTTCTTATTGATTATTATTATACCCGCGCTTTTAGATTTAGTATTGACGACGTATATTATCTGTATGTTTGCATTGATATTATTTTTGTGTATTTTATCAATAAATACTGTTAAAAATAGTACCATCAGACTTCAACGGACCTCTCTATCTTTGCTGGTAAGTGACCCAGTTACGGGGTACGTAACATTACTTAAAGCGAAGCACGCATATATCTCGTGGTAGCGTGATGATGTATGCAATTAATGTATTTTTACATATAACACGTAATTAATTATTTAAAAGAACAAGAATGCTTAGTCAACCAATATATACAAGATTATTCAAACATTATTGAAATATTAAATACATGACACTCCCCCTTGCTTAGCTATAAACTTCAGCTCAATAGAGAAAGCACCTCAACTATATACACAGTATATTATATCATACAACTACAATATACTAACATCCACAGCACAATTAAATTTAAATTGTTTCATTCAGGCCGGAAGATTTAATCACTGTGGAGGATTTTTTATACTTATGGGATAACAACTTTCCTGACAAAGGGGTTCATTCCATTTGGCAGGTGAGATTTGTGGCTGTGAAACAAAATCAAGTTCTGGGGCCTCCTCCATGTTGATTGTAAGAGTCGACTCTGAGATTGCAGGAAATGGTTCTGACAGTGGGAGCCAAATTTCTTCTTTAACAATTGCCTCTGCTCCCCTCAACTGGTCAATGTGTCATCTCCAGATGACATTGATGACAAGGAGAGTGGTCCAGTTCTGTCCGTAATCCTTCCGAGTACCCACTCTTGATCACCTCTGTAGTCCCTTGCCAGGACTACTTGCCTGGGAGTAAAACATCAAGACTCCTTGTTTGAGGAGCCCTCAGTTTGTCTCAGCTGTTTGCCCTGCATACTCCTTCTGAGATTGGGTTGGAGAAGATCCAACCAGGAGTACAAGGGATGACCCAGGAACAGCATGGCTGGTGAGTTGTTGTTACAGAATGTGTTGCATTGTGATATGTAAGGAAGAAATTGACGAGCTTCTGGTTCATTAATAGTGTGTTCTGCCGATGTTGATAGCAGTGTATTCTGTAGACTCTGGACAAACCTTCCTGCCAAGCCATTTGTAGCTGGGTGGTACAGTGCAGATGTAATATGTCTTATTTCATTCATTTTTAGAATGAGTGAAACTGTTCCACCACAAACTGTGATTCATGGTCACTGACTAAGTGTTCAGGAACACCAGTCCTTCAGAAGAGTCTTCTCAACACATCAACTATGTGCAAGGCTGTAGTGGAAGTTATTGGGACCACTTCTGGCCATTTTGTAGCTGCATCCACTACTACTAAGAAATTTGTGCCCATAAATATTCCGGCAAAATCCACATGAATCCTCTGCCTGGGCAATGCAGCCATTCCTAGGGATGGAGAAGCGTTGCTCTGGGTAGCTTCTGTACGTGTTAGCATCCCACACAGTGCATGGCAAGCTGCTTGATCTGCTGATCTATCTCAGGCCACCAGGCAAAGCTTTTAGCTGGCCCCTGATACTCGTGGTCCCACCTTGCCATGGACAGTGCTGGACTACTTCTCCAAGACAGCCCACTTCATTGCACTTCCCAAACTTCCATCAGCTGCTGAGATGGAGGACCTGGTTCTCTAACATGTAGTTCACCTCCTCAGTTTCCCTCAGGACATTGTGTTGAGCCTGGGCACACAAGTCATCTCCTGTTTCTTGTGAGCTTTCTGCTTCCTCCTTCTCCACACCTCAGTGAGTTTGTCCTCTGGCTATCATTCACAGACTGACGGTCAATCGGATAGAGCTAAACAGCAAACGGAGATGTTTCTGCCATGCTTCACTGCCTCTAACCCTTCCACATGGTCTGGGCTAAACTGCCCAAGAATTTACACACCTCCTCTGCTATAGGTATGTCACCCTTGGAAGTGCTTCTTGGCCACCAACCCCCATTGTTCCCCACAGAGGAGTCAACAGAAAAGGTTCAGTCCACCAGGGCCCTGGTTCGCTGATGCCAGAATGCTTAGAAAAGGTCACAGAGGGCCATCCTAGCAGCCAACTATGCCTACTCACTGCTGCATTTGGAGGTTCCCACATGCTTCTAAAGGTCGATAATTATACCAGCACCCAGGAAGAGCAGGGTAGCTGCCTCGATGACTATCACCCAGTTGCATTCACATCTGCTGTGATGAAGTGCTTTCAGAGGATGGTCAAGGTGAGAACCAACTCCTGCCTAAGCAAGGACCTCAACCCACTGCAAGTTGCTTATCACCACAGTACGTCTACAGTGGATGCAATCTCATTGACTATCTACTCGGCCTTGGACCACCTGGGCATTAGCAATACTACAACTCACCGTTCAGTACAATAAAACCCTTAGTTCTAATCAACAAGCTCCAAAACATGAGCCTCTGTACCTCCCTCTGCAATTGGATCCTTTACTTTCTCACCGGGAGACCTTAGTCTGTGTGGATTGGAAATAACATCTCCTCTTCACTGACAATCAGTACTGGAGCACTTCAAGGATGCATGTTTAGCCCACTGCTCTACTCTCTCTACACCCATGACTGCGTGACTAGACACAGCACAAATGCCACCTATAAATTTGCTAATTCACAACTATTGTCAGAATTTCAGATGGTGACGAGGAGGCGTACAGGTGAGAGATAAATCTGCTGTTTGAGTGGTGTCGTAACAATAACCTTGCACTCAAACATATCAGACTAAGGAATTGACTGTGGATTTCAGAAAGGGGAAGTAAGTGGTCTGTACAGAGAAGAGTAAAGTTAAAAATTCAAGTTGTAGTTCCAAAATAAGCACTGAAGTGCATGCTATTGATGAAAAATTTGAAAATGATGACAGTGACACAGGACTGAGTAACCTTGAGATTTATGATGTGAAAACTGACTTAAGAAAAGCAGTGTGGCTTAAACCAGAAATGAACAGCAAATTAATTACTATTGAATTGGGCACTGGTTGGGCTGTTTCAGTCATTCCACAAAATAAGTTTGAATGCCATTTCAAAGATACTGAGCTGAAGCTTGCAGATATCCAACTAAGAACTTAAGCTGGAGAAAAGATTATTTCCGTGGGAATGACATTCATAACAACCAACAAGCCACATTGAGCTTGCTAGGTGGTAAAAACAGAAGGGCCAGCATTATGGGGCTGTGAGTGGCTGACACAACTACAACTTGATTGGAGATCCATCCACCATTTACATGCCACATCCCCTGCAATAGAGTCAGCTGAAAGGTTCTATATGATGCCACTGCAGTTTTCAATGATGGCATTGGAAAACTTAAACATATCAAACATAAAGCGATAGCTGGTTCTTTGCTTGCAAAGATCAGGGGAGAACTCCATTGCTGTAGGATAGTGGTCATTAACCTTTTTAAGCCCAAGATCCCCTACCTCAGCCTTAGTGAAAGGCAAGATTGACCTATTAAATCGATTAGTCACACACATGCACACCGGGCAGAGAAGACCGGAAGTAAAACCCCACAACCCGGAAGAAGAAATAATGTATGAATACCAGGGGTCACCAACCTTTTTTGCACAGTGGACTGGTTTAATATTGACAATATCCTTGCGGACCGGCCGACGGGGGGGGGGGGGGGGGGGGGAGTTAAACATGACGGGAATACAGCGATACTCGAAGCAGGTTCTTTATGTCCAGTCTATTCCACAATTTAGTTTACGTGGTTCTCAGCACTTAGCTTCTGTCCTGCTTGCTTGTATTTTTTTCCACTGAAAAAACTCAATGGGTTTGTCTTTAAGTGCAGGGTGCTTGGACTCAGGGTACCGAAGCAGTTTTGAGGGCTTCATTGCCTCATCAGACAGCCTCCAGGCCTGAAATCCAGCAACCCGCCTGCGCCCCCCAGACGCTTTGGCCAGGTGCGGCTGGTCATGGGTGGGTGAGAGGACAAGGTCAGGCCCAGAGGTCCCCGTGCCGGGGCCATGGCGGTCGCAGTCCAGAGAGAGCGAGCGACTGACTGAGGAGTGTGACGGGGTGTGTGCCCGACCCCCTTGTAGGATCTATCGGCCGACAGAAGTTTGTCTCGAGGGATGACTTTCAGTAGATTTCAGCGAGTTAGCTGCTCTGCTACTTACAAAACGCTGAGCCTGAATTAGGTCGTCTGCGAATATTTTAGCACCGGGTTCCCCACGAACATTCGGTGTGCTGAACAGATTTAGAGGCGGCACCCATCTGTCCGCACTTCTGGCCAGTAGCAACGGCACTTCTTGCCAGCCACGTCAGGCCAACCAGTGATCCCTGGCGTGAGGGTGTCACTGCGTTTAGGCGACTGATGACCTCGCGTACATTCAAGTTCAACAGTGGGTGTGACAGGGAATGAGGAAAGGTGCAGCTGACTCATATCGTTTCCCCGCGGCCCGGTGGTTGGGGACCACTGAAGTACACTGTGTAGTGCGGGGGAGCTACATGCATGCGCACTGCGCAGAAAGAACGGAACTAAAACCCTGCAACCCGGAAACAATCTCTCAACAGTGTTTGTGTATTTATTTTTCAGTTTTTTTCGGGATCTACTGGGAAAGTCTCAAAGATCAACCAGTTGATCGCGATTGACGGATTGGTGACCACTATTGTAGGACTTCTCCTCCCGCCTACGCTGCGTAGATTTATAGTGAGGATCAGTGTGTGTGGACTTCCACTCTTTAGGCTGGGGCACGATCCACAATGGCACAAAAAGCTGTGATGACTGCGGCAACCACAAAGTGTCAGAGATTTCCTTCTCCTGGACAGACTGTCTGGCAAGGCCAACAAATCCCATCCACCCAGGTTTGGAATTGGAGTTGTCCTTCTCCTAAGCTGGCTGCCAGCCAAGGCTGTTGAGCCCAGCCTGCCCACCCAGTGAAACCGCTGGACCCTCGGTCGCGGCATGACATAGCAAACTCAGTAAGAAAAGGGACGCCACATGAAGGTGTAGCTGTGGGCACAGTAGTGTAGGAGAGGCCATATGCACTGCGAGCAGCATCAGCAGAACACACTACACTGACACTGAATCAGAAGCTCACCATTTTCCTCTTTCCATATCGCAATGCAGCACATTCTGCAAACAACAGCTCACCAGCAGCACTGTTCCTGGGATGTTCGCTGCATTAGAGCTCGGACCTCCTCAAACCCAATCTCAGAATGAGTACATAAGACAAACGGCTGAGACAAACTGAAGGCACCTCAGACAGGGAGATTTGATTTTTCACTTCTGGACAAGCAACACTGGCAAGGGACTACAGACGCGATGAAAAGTGGGTACTTGGTAATATTAAGGACAAAACTGGACCACTCTCCCACACAGCGGAGCTTGCATCAGATATCATCTGTAGACGACACATCAATCAGTTGAGAGGAGCAGAGGCGATTGTAGAGAAGAAAGGTGTTCAGAGTTGTCAGAACCACTTAGTCAACTCCTACAACAACCATGGAGGAGACCTGTGGTGAACTACATATACCTGTCTGGACACGCCCCCCCGCTGACTGCTCCTGTGGCTCCTCCCACGGACCCCGGTATAAAGGCGATTGGAGACACAGCATCGGCCTCAGTCTCCAGGATGTAGTGTGATGGTCAATTGCTGCTTGTTCTTTCTTCGAGCCAATAAAAGCCTATATCTCGCCTCACGTCTCCGAGAGTTATTGATGGTGCATCAAGACCCCAGAAGCTGAGATTGTTTTGTAGCCATAGGTCTCACCTATCAAGCAGAATGATCCCCCTTGTCAGGCAAGATGTCAACCCTGTCAGGTTTGTGCAGGCAGGCACCTCACAGTCTCCGCCCAGCTAACAAGGGTCGCCTGCCACCCATTTCCAATTCATCATCTGGAGCCTATTTAAATCCAGCTCTCATCCTCAATCATTATTCACCCATCAGAGCAGCCAGCATCAACTAGTTCACCCATCGGAACAGCCAGCCTCAACCAGTTGCTCCTAGCCTTTCTTTACTTTGCTGTCTTGTTGCGTCAAGTATATTTTCTCTCTTGTTTTGTGGCCCCTTGTAGCTTGTTAGTTTGCAGTTCATTAGTAAAGAACCATTTACTGATAAATCATCTCCGCTGCTCTGGGTCAAGCCTCCTCTGCATTCTGTGACAAGAATTAATTATCAGACCTGTCTAAATTGTCAGTTCCTGTCAAAAGACTGGGCAAAATCCCATTTACCTATTTATGTGAGTACTGTTAATAGAAAAGAAGATGCAAGAGATGTCATGGTGTGTCTGATTCATCTCTCATAATTAAAAATTTCATGCACTGCTTGACAAAGGCAAATTCTCTAGCTGACCTGCCTAATATTTTAACAGTGTATAATGAGGTCAACTAGCACATTGAGCTAGGATTGATTTCCTGAAAAATGCTCTCCCTCCTACAGGGTGAAAAACAGTATATTTTAAAACAAAGGATTCTAAGTAATTTTAAGTGCTTGGAATATCCTAGGGTCATGAAAGAGACCATATACTGTAAAGGAAAAGTGGGTAAGAGAACTTGTGATTCATTTAGGTGAGTCAATCAAAATGCAGGGAATACACACAAAAATACATTATAGAAATGAAATTTATTAGGTGGTTACCAAAAAAAGTTAAAGGTAGTATTCAACTTTAAGAAAAAAAGAATTGCATAAAAACATGATTGAATGCTGATATGTATAAATATGCATCGTTCATGAATGTGGCAATTGATTAATTGAACCAATTTCTGCTTTCCTAGAGAAAACAAGCTAGATATATTGACCCTGGGGAAGCCAGTTGAAATCCCTCTCTGGTGGTATGAAGAGTTTAATTTAATGTTTAAAAAATAGTATCAGCAAATGTGACTCACGAACAACATTGCCTCCAATTTTTTTTACAGGTGCGCAGACCAGAGCAGGAAGTTTTTACATGGCTTGAAAACTGCGCAGAACTTCAGATTTTATTTTTATAACATGCATTTATTAATATTTAGAATGAAAATGAAAAATTCATATATTTTTTGATTTTATTTATTAATTGAAGGGCATAATGAAATACCGTAAATCTTTCATGTTTCATCAACTTTTTCTCATCTGTCTTTACTCCAGCTGCCTGGTAACAAGGACTATGTGTGCAAGAGGATTTCTGTTACTGCGCGGATGTGCACTCGCACAGCTTAGAGGAAACAGTTTCCACAAAACTGTTGGATATCTTAAGAACCTACCAGGTTCTCTTAAATCCTTCTGGGAAAGCAACTGACTACAGATACCAAGGTTTGACTGTATGTGACTCAAATTCCACATCACTATGTTAATTGAACTGTCCCTTAAAAGCTATTACAGAAACTAGATTTGGTCAGTAAATTTCTGCATCAACAGCAATGCTCATAATTCAAGGATTAATAATATACAGTAGAGGAAATTTTTCACTTCACTGCTTACTAATATAAATGCTACAAACTAATAAAAACTTACTAAAAAAATTGCTATATTTATTTACATTTAGATTCAGTGTGTTGGTATATGAATCCTAAAGTAGGAAAGCAGACCAACTAACGGGCCAACCTGTAAATTTGTGGGATGCACAAGGAAGTCTGAGCAACCAAATGAAACAATGGGAGAATCACTGGGTGGATGTGTAAGCTACACAAAGGAAGCACCGGGGGCCAGGATTGAACCCAGGATGCAGGCACTGTCAGCTGCGTTATTGAACCACCTTTATCTATCCTCCTGCTCCAGGACATTTATACTCCAGTGTTTGTGCCCTGTCTAGTGGAAGACTGCTGAATAGTACAAGTAGAAAATGCAAATGGCCCTGAAGAATGATCTCAGCAGCTTTGGGCTTTCAGTTTGGACAGTGTTGACTTTGTTTTACATTTGGGTGTTTTAGTTAACAGCCCTGTTTGGCCTAATGTTTATTGTTTTCTTTTGTTATGTTTTCAGGCAACAATAAATATATGAGTTAGGCAAGGGTATTTATAACAAATAACACGTTTATTAAACACTGAAAACAAACCCCCCAAAAGTAAACAAACACTAACGTAACCGGAAATCAGCTGCTGTGCGGCAGCTTAACAGTTCTTAAAGCGATGTTGCAAGAACAGTTCTTTAAAGTGGTATTGCCAAAAGTTCAAAATGCTCACAGTCCATTTAAAAGGAGAGACTTTTTAAGACGATTTAAATTCTCTTTCACGTCGTTTTGTTTCAGTTTCCAAAGTCGAACTCTTCCCACGAAGAATTTTACGAAACGAAACGGCTTAAAGGCACTGACCTTTCCTTTATCACACTGTCCTCAATCTTTTCTGGTATTTCCCAGAGATTAACACGAGAACAGTCAACAAATTCCTTCTGAATAAGGATCAAACAAGGTCGAACCCGTTTCACTGTCAAAATCGATTCTCCTCGATCTTTAACTCCCGAACTCCGATCTTCACTCTCCACTGATTCTCAACTAGCAGTATTGTAAAGAAACTGCTGGCAATGACCTTTTAAACTTTAGGCATTAGATAAAACTTCATCTTTCAACTAAACTGCGTCATCACATTAAATCACGCAGTGGCATGAAGTCAACATGGCAAATCCAGCCACAAACTGCCCCTCCTCACAGGGAGGGGTCCTCCTTTTATACCCTGTAAAAAAAATCCTGTCACATGATCTCTACTGGCGGGAAAATGACATCACTCCACCATCACAAGACCATTACCTCAAGTCCAGTATAACTTCAACCCCAGTCATGGGACAAGGGTTCCACTGTCACGTGTCACGGGTACGTAACACTTTTCCCTCTAACTCTGTTTGCATTAAAGTCTGTGAGCTATCAACTTGCTTCGGTGTCTCTCACTCCACACTTGAGCCATATCCGAACAGAGTGACGATTAGCATGCTCTCATCCACAATCAGCTCTGTCAATGATTAATGAGCCTGCAATTTATTTTCATATAATAATGGCAAGCATTTTTCTCAACCAGTTAGAATCAGGGATATCAGTTAAAAAGTATATGATCTTCAAAAAAAGTGGCTCATTTGGAAATGCTGTCAGAATCGTTTGATGGATATTTTGCTGCTGGAGACCTGAAGATTTCAGAAGAATGGATCATGAATCCATATTGCTACAATTTGATGAAAATGTCAGATGATGAAGAGCTGAAGGAAGATCTTATTGATTTGTGGACAAATCAAGCTTTTGAAATGCAATTTGAAAGCAAGACTTTGGAGGAGTTTTGGTGTGCAGCACTGGATATGTTCCCAAGACTTGGTGGAAAAGCACTCCGTGTCCTTATTCCATTTGCAACAACATACTTGTGTGAATCTGGATTCAGTTCTCTTTTGTCCATCAAGACAAAATCTAGGAATCGCCTGAATCCACAGGCAGACCTGCGGATCGCAGTCAGCAAGAAAGTTCCACGTTTTGACAAAATCATGAATGAGAAGCAGGAGCAAAGAAGTCATTGAATTTTATGTTCACAATTGGGATTGATTTTACTGTTTACAATTTTTTCTGAATAAATTAGAATCTAATTGCTTGATTTATATTTGCATTTTAAGCGCTGAGTTGAAAGCTTATTTTTTTTAAGTTCAATTTATTCACCCGCAGTATTGTATGTAGTTCAATTTGTGGTTCAAAAATTAGAAATTAGACTTCTTCATCTTCAAATGTGATATTACTTTTGTAGGGGGTGCGAACATTAATCAAACATTTCCTAGGGGTGTGGGGCATAGAAAAGGTTGGGAACCACTGCCTTACAACATAAATGGAAGCCATTTTGGCCCACACGAGGAAATCTGCAGATGCTGGAAATTCAAACAACAACACACACAACATGCTGGTGGAACACAGCAGGCCAGGCAGCATCTATAAGGAAAAGCACTGTTGACGTTTTGGGCCGAGACGGCCCGTTGAGTCTATGCTGGCTCAAGATCAATTTTACTTACCACTTATTTTTCCAGAGATCTATTCTCCCCAGTTTCCTATTAACTCTCCCAAATACTACTATTCACACCAATTAACCTAGAAATACGCAGGTCTTCAGTGGTAAATTTGGAAGGAGCTCACACGGTTACAGAGAGATGTGCAAACTTGACGTTGCACGTGATGAAGACCATGGAGTGGCTGATAATACAGAATCTGAGGCCACAAACCAGGCATGCCCAGGATCCTCTTCAGTTTGCGTATAAGGAGAAGGTGGGAGTGGAGGATGCTATCACGTATTTGCTGCACAAATCACTCTCTCACCTAGAGGGGGTCAGTTGTGCTGTGAGGATTACATTCCTTGACTTCTCTAGTGCCTTTAACACCATCCAGCCCAAGATCTTAAGGCACAAACTAACGGAGATGGGAGTAGACTCTCACATGGTGGATTGGATAGTGGACTACTTGACAGATAGACCTCAGTATGTGTGGTTGGGAGACTGTAGGTCTGACACGGTGGTCAGCAGCACAGGAGCGCCACAGGGAACCGTACTCTCTCCGGTCCTGTTCACCCTGTACACATCAGACTTCCAATATAACTCGGAGTCCTGCCATGTGCAGAAGTTCGCTGATGACACGGCCATAGTGGGGTGTGTCAGGAATGGACAGGAGGAGGAGTATAGGAAACTGATACAGGACTTTGTGATATGGTGCAACTCAAACTACCTGCGTCTCAATATCACCAAGACCAAGGAGATGGTGGTGGACTTTAGGAGATCTAGGCCTCATATGGAGCCAGTGATCATTAATGGAGAATGTGTGGAGCAGGTTAAGACCTACAAGTATCTGGGAGTACAGTTAGACGAGAAGCTAGACTGGACTGCCAACACAGATGCCTTGTGCAGGAAGGCACAGAGTCGACTGTACTTCCTAAGAAGGTTGGCGTCATTCAATGTCTGTAGTGAGATGCTGAAGATGTTCTATAGGTCAGTTGTGGAGAGCGCCCTCTTCTTTGTGGTGGCGTGTTGGGGAGGAAGCATTAAGAAGAGGGACGCCTCACGTCTTAATAAGCTGGTAAGGAAGGCGGGCTCTGTCGTGGGCAAAGTACTGGAGAGTTTAACATCGGTAGCTGAGCGAAGGGCGCTGAGTAGGCTACGGTCAATTATGGATAACTCTGAACATCCTCTACATAGCACCATCCAGAGACAGAGAAGCAGTTTCAGTGACAGGTTACTATCGATGCAATGCTCCTCAGACAGGATGAAGAGGTCAATACTCCCCAATGCCATTAGGCTTTACAATTCTACCGCCAGGACTTAAGAACTTTTTAAAAGCTATTATTAATGCTTTTTGAGACGGTGATTTAGATGCATATCATATTTTTTTACTGAGTTAAGTATTGTATGTAATTAGTTTTGCTACAACAAGTGTATGGGACATTGGAAAAAAAGTTGAATTTCCCCATGGGGATGAATAAAGTATCTATCTATCTAACTCCACACGAGCAGTACCGGGTGTCAGGATTGACCCTGGGTTGCTGAGGGTGCAAGGCAGTGGCTCTACCAGCTGCATAACTGTGTCACACCAAATCTCCGTACACCATGGGACATCCCACTGAATGTGACACTGTGCCTGAGAACAATAGCTGGCAGGTCACTCACAGGCCAATCAGGCCACTCAAAAGCCATTTGCAGATTGATGTAACTTTCTGTGTTTAGGAGTGTGGATAGAGGGATTTTTTAAATTCACTTTTATCTTTTGTTTGCTATTGATCCATTAAAAATATTTTTGGATCTTTTGTACCTTGCTAAGTGGGCTTTGTATCTTCTCCCAGTGCCAACCGTGTCACACTCCAAATAGGTCAGAAAAGATGAGTCCTGGATAATCCTACCACAGTCCAGACTTCGCTGGATCTCTATTCAATGTCAAATGAAGTTTATTGCTTTTAATCTATTACTGCTGATTTCAGCTAATTATTTGGAGAGAAAGGGTCTCGGTGCAGCCATCAGGAAGTTACTGGATGATTGATAGATGCAAGGCTAAATAGTTTGAGATGGCATGATTGCTTCCACCCAACACTGTTTGCAAGCTGGCTGTTGTCAGGTTTAGTTCATTACTGATATGCCAGGCAGTTTGGAAGGCTGCCAAATTTCATCAAAGAACAGTTGGCTTGAAGTGCTCAGATTTTGGTCGTACATAAAGGGGAGCCAAGCCAGCCCATTGGATCTACCACACACTCAGTACATGCTGCCATGTTAGAGCCTCTGAAGCTGGACAGAAAGGAAGATACCTTAGCAAAGCATATCAAGTTCTAACACATTCCTCTCAGCCATATTCCTCACTAGCTAGTAAAATTTTAAGTTAAATTATTCTCAGTCACGAACAGCAGAACCAGAAGAAATTGTTTAACCTTCATTGTCCAATCTGAAACTTCTTCAGTTTAAAGTCCCTTTACTGAATTTATTTTAGGCTTTCTCTATAACATAGGCACAGCCCACTGTTGCAACTCCTTCCTCATTCCACATTGTAGGAAGTCCTCACTGTTTCCTCTCTATCACTGTGAGGTTCCCAAGCCTGCACTATCCCAAAGGTTTTCAGTAAATTGATCGTTAAATATTTACTCTGTGTTCCCATTGAAGAAAACACAATGTACATTCTCCACTGGTATCATCAGCTCTCCTGACCTCTGTCTTTGAATTTCGTCCCATTGAGCTCAGAGTGGACTGCAGCATTATGATGGTACAACTCAGCATGTTTAGCATTAAAGGGATATGAATATCATGGCATCAAGTGTGGACGTTTAATTTAAAGTTGCAGTCAATCTTCTGGAAAACTATTGAATCCAGGGCATTTTCTGCTCATCCACCTTTAATCTATTTCTTTTGCTTTCCTTCCCAAACTTCACTACATTGTACTGAATTTCCCACTTGACTGCCAATTCCATTAACCTGCCTGTATTCAGATAAATTATTCTTGAGCTTATCTAAGGAATGGTGATGACTATCAAGGAAATTTTTATATGGTTGTAATTGGTTTGAAAATCTCAGTGATACCTCCAGTACATACTGTGTAAATTAACAATTCTGGTACTACACCGTTTAAAGGTGTCCTCTTGTCAGTTTGATTAAGATTATTGACAAGACATACAATACCACAGAATCTTTCTGAGCAGTTGAGTTAAATGTAAATATTTTAAGACAGCCATGCTATGCTCCTGGAGAAGACACATTAGTAACCAGCAAATTTTAATGCATTCTACCTTTTGCTCCAGTAAAATTAATCCATGCATACCAGCAATGAAAAACGAATACCTAGAATTGATAGGAAGTTCTAAACTTCTAAACTGTCTTCAATTTGTACAACTCCCATCAACCATCCACCTAATAGTCCATAAGCAACATTTCATCCAGTATTATATCCTAACCAGCCTTCATGTGACACTTAAATATCTTATCAAAATCCACACTTTATAAAGTTTTCCCTACGTCATTCTTCTAAAGAATGTTATTTTCTCAAGAATGCTTGCCTTTTGCTATTTGATGCTGTTTTCAGTAATATAACTTTCTTAAAATCCTTACCCTTTATTCAAAATAATGAATCCTAAGTGTTTCTGCCTCCCACTGAAACCCTCGCTCTCCTTCTCTCCGCAGGATTTGTGGCATTGCTGCTGATCCTAGCCGTGGGTGGACAGCACACGTGGTGAAGACAGAGCATCTTGCAATTAGCTAAAGTCACGTCCTGCGCCACTGGAAAGAGCTTCCTTCAGACAATTTGGAGGTACCATAACTATGGCTGCTGGTGTGGTTTGCATGGAGCTGGGAAACCGGTAGATGGCACTGATAGGTACTGCCAGCTAAATATCTCACTTCGGTCTGGGTTCTTTAAGCATCCTTTACTATTATGATATCTAACTGTGCTGAGACAACAAAGAAGGGAACTGTTATCATCCAGTGCCTGTTAATCTTGGTAGATCATCTATGCAGCCCTCCTGTATGGGCGTATCCTGAGAGTTGTATCTTACCCTGTCTACATGATTAGGGACATGAGAGAGAAGGAGGTTAGATTCCCTTTTCCCCCAATGCTTCTGGTGGGGAATGGAGATGGGAAGTGGGTGGAGGGGTCCCACGTTAGCATGAGAAAGAACCTAGCAAAATGAAATCAACCTCTTATGTTTCAATCAGATGTGGTCATTGCAATTCAAAGCGTCAGAATGTAATTAATATGCCTGACTGTTTGGGGCAGTTAGGGGCTGACGGACTTCTACTCCTTGTTCAATTTTTCATTCTGTTTAGTTTGATGCATAATGATTGATGTAGACTCAAGTCTGCCAGATGGGTTTGGTTGAAATCTGTACTAATGACAGATGGTAAAGGTATTCCTAGAATAGTACTTCAAACGTACCCTCCGGTAGAAGAATGCTAGTGGCTGTTAACACAGAGCAGAATAGATATAGGAAATTCACAGTAGACATTCTACAGGTGACGAAAAAAACATTAATTAATTAAAAGGCACTTGATATATTTAAAAAGACTGCCCAATATTTTAATGTCACAAGTATAGGGTCAGTAATCAAAGACTTCCCATGTTCTCATGCTGTTTCAAAGCCAGTGAAGTCCTTCTGTAGTTCAGATGCCATAGTAATTTAGGAAATTAATAACCAATTTTCACACAGTGGGTTCTCACAATTTGTAAAGACCTTTCACTGAGTATGTGTTGTTAGCTGGAAAATTGTCCCTTGGTTATCCTCTATTGAGGAGGGGGTACAGACAAAGCTTCAAAGGAATGTCTCATTGAACAAGGGCATCTCTGACAGTACAACTCTTCCTCAGTGCTGTAATGTACTAACATCAGAGGTTGTTGGGACCACATCCCTTGGCTGAGAGTTGCCCACAAGCTGATAATCCTTGGAATGAGGGGAAAGGTTACCTTTATCTTTGCAAGATGTTATTCAGAGGATCTCTGGCTATTATTTTCACACTGCCAACTATTCCACACTATCTGATATTCCAAAGGACTTTCATAGATCTCATTTACTTCATGGAACTGAAAAGGGATATAGTGTTGACAGTTGACTCAACCATCCACCACCACCTCTCAATCCCTTTGCTGTTCTTGCTTTAAGTGCTGGAATGTTTAAAATTAGTCTCTGCTGCAATCATCTAAAAATTTCAAATGGATGCTTAGCCACTTCTTCACTATGACGCAGAACATTAGTTTTGTATTTGTGATCATTTTCTGGCATCGCAAGGCTTGCATTAATTGGCCAAGTGTAATTGCCCTTGAGAAGGCAGTGATGTCACCTACTGCAGTCGTATCAATGCTGAGAGACGATACTATGTAAAGCATTAATTAGACCATAGTTGGAGTACTTTGTACAGGTCTGGTCACAACAGTATTAGAAGGACGTGATTAGACTGTGCAGAGATAAAGCTGAGAGCCAGAGAACATAGATTAGTGGTCTTTATGAAAGTAATCAAAGGAAGTTAATAATAAAGGATGTCACTTTAAGGTATTTGGAAAAAAAGATGTTTGAACAGTGGCAGCGTGGACTTATGGAAAGGAAATGATGTTTGATTAATATATTGCAATTCTTTAAGGGCAGGCATAGGCTTAATGATTATTACAACACAGAAACAGGCTCTTTGGCTCAATTGGCCCATGCAGACCACAGCATCCCCCCCGCCATTCCCAGTTGCCAGTGTTCGGGGAGAATGAGGAGAATCCAGGGGCTGTAGTGTGCTTGGATTTTCAGAAGGTTTCCAATAAGGCCTGGAAGATCATCGGAGACACCAGTCACCACAACCATAAACTCTTTCGGCTGCTTCCGTCTGGCAAACGGTACCACAGTATTAAATCCAGGACCAACAGGCTACAGGACAGCTTCTTTCTACAAGCTATTAGACTTTTAAATTCACATGTCTGTACATTGTGACGGAGTCATAACGCAAAGATTTTTACTTCTACAGGTTGTGGGACGGATGTAAGATTTAAATAAATTGTAATTCTAAATGAGGTCTCACCCAGGGAGGCCAGTGAAGAAGGTCAGGACATCCTGATGAAGGGTCTCGGCCCGAAACATTGACAGTGCTTCTTCCTATAGATGCTGCCTGGCCTGCTGTGTTCCACCAGCATTTTGTGTGTGTTGTTAGGACAGATGGAATTTGTGTAAGTTAACATGGTGTGAATAGGAATAAAGAGGGGGCTCTCAGGTTGGCGAACTGTAAGCAGCAAGTGCCACAGAGATTGCTGGTAAGGTCCCAATCATTCACAATCAAAATGTGAGTGAGATATGTAAGATATTTATTTTTAAAGGGAATGCAACAAACACTGGTTCTAGGGATCAAGGCACACAAAATGCTGGAGGAACTTAGCAAGTCAGGCAGCATCTATAGAGGGAAAAACACAGTCAACATTTTGGGCTGATATCCAAGTCCCAAAGAAGAGTCTCAGCCCGAAAAATCGATTATTTAATTCCTTTTTCTAGGTACTGCCTGACCTGCTGAGATCCTCCAGCATCTGGTGTGTGTTGCTCAAGATTTCCAGCATCTGCAGAATCTCTTTTGTCTCTAGTTCAAAGGATGCCAGGTCTGTTATATAAAGATGGATTGAATAGGCTAGGCAGAGAGAAAATGGAAAAGCAAACTTACTTTCACATACAAATACATAGAGGATCAAGAGGATAGATGTGGAGAGTATGTTTCTGCTTGTTGAGGAACAGAGAGTCATTGACTTAAAGTAAGGACTAGGTCATTTACAACCAAAATGTGGAGAAATTTCATTACTCAGATGGTATTAAATCTTAGTAATTCTCTATCACAGACACTTGAGGAGGATTGGCTACTAATTAGATTCAAAAGAGAACTGGATATATTTCTGGATATTAGAGAATATTAGGGATGAGGGGATGGGATTGGAAAATTGTGTTGAGGTAGATCAGCCATGATGTTGATGAATGATGAGCAGGCCTTTGGGGGCAATTGCCTTCCTTTGCTCCTACTTCTTCAGTTCTTAATGCAGGAGGAATAATGTTCTTCTGCACTGGACTTTGGAGAAGGTGGGCATGATTTCCCTAGAGGGTCTGACGGTAACTTGATAGAGGAACAGTATAAAATACAATGAGAGGCATAGGTAGAGTAGATGATAACTTCTTTTGATGTGGTAAGGATATCAAAAACTGAAAGCATTGGTTTCAGTTGAAAAGTTGGAGTTTTAACAGGAATTTTAGGAACAAGTTTTTTAAAAAGTAGTTGATATATGGAATGTGCTGCCAGAGGAGGTGGGGAATTCGATAGAATTATTATGTTAAGAGGTATTCAGGCCCACACTGAAATTGGCAAGGCGTAGATAAACACAGAGCTAGCTAGGGAGATTAGTGTAGATGAGCAAAGATGTCCACATGGATGTGCTGGCTCGACGGCCTTGTTTTAATGCTGTACGACAACGTGATTCTCCGAAGAGTTGCGATCTGGAATTCACTGCCTAAAAGGGCGATAGATGGATGTTCAACCAAAAAGGAATTAGCTCAGTATTTGAAATGCAAATCATTTCTTAACCTGAGGATAAAGGCCAGGAAAATGAAATTATTGGACTTCTCTCATTAAAAGCCAGCATGGACATTATGGCAAAATGGCTATAATAATTCCATAATTCAATAATTCTCAAGGTCTCCCTTCAGCTCAGGATGTGGGTGTCATTAATTATCATCCCTGGTTGCCCTGATATCTTCTGGAGAAGTTTAAAGTGCAGTAAAGAAATAACAAAGTTTGTGTAAGGTCACATTTAGGTCAGGCAAGGGAAAGAAAGAAGATTTTCTTCTATTGAGATGATCAGTAAACCATTTTGTCTTTTACTATAATTTGGAACCTATCTTGACACTTTCATCACACTAACTTTATATCTCCAGATTAATTAAATTCAACTTAAAATTCCTAACTCACCATGACTGCATTTTAACTCTGAGGCTAAGTACAGCTCCAATGCTGTATTCAAGTTTGCTGACAGCACCACTGTCATTTTCCAAATCAAAGTTGGAATATATATCAGCATATAGGGGAGACCGAATACCTGGATAAATGGTACCACAACAACAACCTCTCTTACTTGATGTCAGCAAAACCAAAGAGCTGATTATTAATTACAGCAAGAGGAAACCAAAGATTCATGAGCCATTCCTAATTGGAAATATAGAGATGAAGAGGGTCAGTAGATTTGGATTGCTCAGCATTATCATTTCAGAGGATCTGTCCTGTGTCCAGCACATAAATGCTTATTACAAGGAAAGTACAGCAGCATCTCTACTTTCTTAGAACTGTGTAAAGATTTGGCATGTAATCTAAACTACTGACAAACTTCTATACATGCATGGTGAAGAGTTTACTCACTGATTGCATCATAGCCAGGTATAGAAACACCAATGTCCTTGAACAGAAAAGGCTACAAAAAGGAGTGAATACAGCCCAATCCACCAATAGTAAAGTCCTCTACACCATTGATCACATGTATAAGGAGCAATGTTTAAGGGTAACACGAGGGGGAATTTCTTTACTCAGAGAGTGGTAGCTGTGTGGAATGAGCTTCCAGTAGAAGTGGTACAGGCAGGTTCGGTATTGTCATTTAAAGTAAAATTGGATAGCTATATGGAAAGGAAAGGAATGGAGGGTTATGGGCTGAGTGCGGGCCAGTGGGACTAGGTGAGTGTAAGCGTTGGCACGGACTAGAAGGGCCGGGATGGCCTGTTTCTGTGCTGTAATTGTTATATGGTTATATGGTTGTATGTTGCAGGAAGCCAACATCCATTATGGAGAACCCCCACCATTCAGGCCACGCTCTCTCTTGCTTCTGAACCAGAGTAGATAACTTCACTCACCCCAACACTGAACTGTTTCCACAACCCAGGATTCACTTTCAAGGACTCTACAACTCATGTTTTCAATATTTATTACTCGATTAGTATTTTTTTTTGGAATTTCTTTCTTTTTTGTATTTACAAACGTTTATATAAAATGTTGACATTTGCACTGTGGTTGTTTGTCCTTTGTTGTATCCAGTTTTTCATCGATTCCATTGTGTTTCTTCTGAATTTACTGTGAATGCCCACAAGAAAATTAATCTCAGGGTAGCTTATGGTGGTGTATATGTACTTTGAAGTGTTTTTATGGATCATTACACCAGATCTCTGAAATTTAGATCACTAGGGGGCCACACTGAGTCAGTCTGTTTTTTTCTTGCAGGTGCTGTATGAAACATGACAAGTGTTATGAGAGGCTGAACTCAAAATGTCGATTCTTCCACCTATATCTTACAAGTTATTCCTTTCAGTGTGTTTCAGAGCAACAAGTGCACTGTGGTAGGTTCTTAACCTTCTCACTTGTCACCTCTCTTATTTGCGATAATGATGAGATTTTAGCCTCTGAGCCATGAGCAAAATAGTCTCACTTCCATAGTGAAAGTAGTTTATCTATGGTGAAGAGTTCATAGAGGTTTAATTGTATGGTTTTCGACCTCAAATCTACCCATCTATTCCCAGATCAGTTGGAAATCAAACCAAACTTGTTGGTGATTGGGTGATTCTAGATAGTGTCTCAAATGTTTTCTATCTCTGAACATTTCCAATGATCTCTGTGAAATGTTTGTGCTGAGCTGTTTATATCAATTAATCTTTAATACATTGATGGGCTTGCCGTATTTTCAAGGGAGGATTAGTTCTGCCTTGACAATAGTGGATCAAAGTCAAAGTTGAGTGTAATGTCATATGCACAAGTACGCATGACAAATCAGTGAAAAACTTACTTGTTCCAGAAAACTTAATTGAGACAGAACACCCACCAGAGAATGGTAAATTATACAATATTATACAAGAAAGGAAATATTTAGAACAAAAAATGTCCTTTGTAGTCCAGATTATTGACTGGTCATAAGTGTTAACTGTTCTGAGGTAGTTATTAGGTTTGTGAAGGTTGGTTCAGGAACTGAATGGTTCAAGGGATGTAGCCATTCTCAATCCTGGTGGTATGTGAACTTCAGCCTTTCCCTATCTATGGTAGCTGCTAGAAAATTGCATGGCTCAGATGGTGGGGATCTTCTACGACAGGTCTTACCTTCTTGAGGTAGCACCTCATGTAAACACTACCGGTGGTGGGGAAGGATGTTTTGGATGGAGTTCACTGCTCTGCAGCTTTTTATATTACTGGGCATTCAAATGACTGTACCAGATTATGGTGCAACTATTTAGGATACTTTCAACAGTAATCTATAGAAGTTTGTCAGTGTTTGGGGGTGACTTACATAGATTAAGGATCAACTTTATTTGCCATATACACTACAAGCATCAGAATTTGCTATGGTGCATTAGCACGACATGCAACAAAAACAACAACACTCAACAATTATGGAACAATAAGAATTATTTAAAAATAAAGTTATAAGTACAGATATGGAATGAAATGTTATACATACACGTGCAAGTAAATATGCAAAAAACAACATGTATTTACAATCTAAACTGCATTATAAAGAGTGGTTTGAAGTGTTTGAAGTGCAGTGTAGTGACTGAGATAATGGATGGAGGGAGATGAGATGCTAACTAGAATGGTTGACCAGATCAACTGCTTGGGTGAAGAAATTTTAAGATGGCATGAAGTTTTTGGAAGCATTAGGAAAAGACAATTTGCTGAGTGGATAATGTCTGCATTGATTTATCCTGTCCACTTCTTTGTCCTTTCTACATACAAGTCCTGTAGCGATGCTACACGGAGCCAATGACTTTTTCCGCCTTTCAGACAGTTACTTGTAGTTTTGTATATAGTGAGAGGAGGCTGCATCAAACCAGGCAGTAATGACTGATAGGAGGATGCTCTCTATGATAACAGTATAGAATTTCACCAGTATATTCAGGGGAAGATGGAATTTTTCCAACTGCTGCAAGAAGTACGTCCTCTGCCCAATTGCATGTCAATTAAAAATGACCAATTAACCTACTAACTGGTACACCTTTGGACAGTGTGAGGAAGCTGGTGCACCAGGAGGAGATTTGCACATACATGGGAATGAACATATGAACTTGCTTACAGAGGATGCTGGAATTGAATTAACCATTATGCTGTTGTGGTATGTTAGCTTGTTTAAATTCCTGGTGATATTTGGATTCATCTCCTCCGGTGATTACTCTCCTATGACAGTGATGTCATCCACAAACTTTATCAGTTTAACTGATGGATCATTGGAGATTCAGTTATTGGTGTAAAGAGAAAATAGATGAGAGATTACACACCCCTGTAGTGGACCTGTGCTAACTGAGAGGGAGGAGGAGATGTGTTTGCCTCATCTCGCATACTACCTACCATGCAGGTGGGATCTACCTGTTTCATATGAGCTAATCCTCAGTCGTTATGTTTTTATTTCAGCTGCAGAGACCCAGGGTGGAAAATGCAAGTATCTCCTATGCCAATGTGATCAGCAATTCGCAAACTGCATCAGCTCTCAAGCTAACTATAACTCCAAATACATGTACTACAATGGGTGCAGCTAAACACAGGCCTGACAAATCCAACAAGAATATGGGAAACAGAGTAAAACAGAAGAGCAGAATTTCTTTGTTGTTGATGCTTACAATGGTTAACACAGAAGATGGCAAAGAAGAACATGTGACAATTGTGTATTATCAGGATCTCCACTGCAAGTGCACTCTAGAGGTAGTGAAATACTGGGGGGGGGGGGGGGGGGGGGGGGGTGTGTGTGTGTGTGTGTGTGTGTGTGTGTGTGTGTGTGTGTGTGTGTGTGTGTGTGTGTGTGTGTGTGTGTGTGTGTGTGTGTGTGTGTGTGTGTGTGTGTGTGTGTGTGTGTGTGTGTGTGTACACAAACTCTGGTTAGACAACGCTGGCAGTATTGTGTTCAGGTCTGGTCATCTCATTATAGGAAGGATGTTGAAGCTTTAGAGAGGGTGCAGAGGAAATTTACCAGGATGCTGCCTGAATTAGAGAGCCTGAACTTTTCCTCTTATGAAGAAAGTTTGAGCGAGTTGGGGCTTTTATCTTTGGAGTGAAGATAGATACGAGGTGACTTTATTTATTTATTTATATGTAACACTTGCCCAACAGGCTGGTATATGTCTTGGGGAAAAAAGTCCAGCCACTCACCAATCCCCACCTCCCGTATACGCAGGTGCTGTGGGAATCGAGTTAACGCCGCGTCGCACACACAATATCAAACTCACACCAGATACCGTTATGGAATATGCTTTAAAGATTTTACTAAAACTAAAAGGTTACTAACAATACAGTATATATGAAGGAAAAGAAAATAAAGTAAAAGGCAGCAAACTTGTCAGAGTTCAGTCAGTTTAGTGCACATCGTTGGAGCTCAACCATCGAACCATTCCACCCCTCGTCACTTTCCTCAGACCTCCACGTCCTTGCACCGGGGACCACCCTGGTGGTTGACCAAGCAGTGCAGCACACGTCCACCTCCTTCGGCGTCTTCTTCCTGACTTCCCGAAAAGACTGCAAAAACCCCGCTCCCAGACCCACAAGACAAAATAACATTCCCCCATTGGTTAACAAATGAATACAATCCCCGTTATCAGCAGTTGTAAAGCTAAACAAGCTGCGAGAGAAAGCACTTATCATAACAAAGAAGCATTCCTACTCTTAACAAAACAAAGAAGCCATTTTGATTAACATACGCAGTACATTGTACATTCTCCCCAAACCAGCAAACGTCATGCCCTCATGACATTACCAGAGTTCCCCAAAGCTTCTTGCAACACACAAAACCCAACCCAGGTGCAGAAAGCAGTGACATAACTGCCCAGAGCAGTAGAAATCACACTCGGTTCTCCTGGCACTGCATTATGTCAACTCCTCCGGGGGGCGCCTACTTCTCTGAGATCTCTGTACCCTTTCAACCGACCCTTCCGCCTCAGACACCGCGGGGGACACTCCTGTTGGACCCCGACTCTCCCCCTCACTGGGCTCCCTCTTCACCCGAGAACCCTCTGCCTCGGACACCCCTGGTCTACCTGTCAGACCCTCACCCCTCCGTCACGGGGCTCCCTCCTCAGCTGAGAACCCTCCAGCTCACGTTCGGGTTCCACCCTCTCTCCCCCCCAACGCTGGCTGCCTCTCCGTCTGACCATCAACACCCTCCCTGCTCTCACCTAACTCAGTATGGGAAGGGCCAGGAGAGAGTTGAAAAGGGCATACAAGTTGGTCGAGGCAGCAGCTACCACACAAAATCAGAGGAATAAGAGGAGATATGATCAAAAGGTGAAGTTTGCTAAATTATTGCCAGGCGACCGGGTCCTTTTACGGAATTTGGGACTCCCCGGTAAGCGCAAGTTGGCAGATGGATGGGCGGCCACTCCCTATGTGATAGAGAGCCAGATGCCGAACCTACCAGTTTACTGGGTGAAACCCGAGGATGGGAATGGGCCTGTCAAGGTACTCCATCGGAATCACCTGCTGCCCCTGGGTCAAGCAGTGCAGGTTGACAAAGAGCCAGAGTGGGAGGTTACACCCAGTACAAGGACTCTGCGAGGGTGCGGAGCGAGGGAAGAGCCCACTGCGGAAGAACTGGGACTGGTCCATAACCTGGGAATGGATACCGATTCGGAAGACGACGATTCAGATGGGTGGCCCCCGTTTCCATTCGCTGGCACTCCACTACCAGAAGAGGAGGCCTCCACAAGCCTGCATTTCCACTCCGGTGACACGAGAGAATCCCCGAAGCTAAAAGCCTCAGCGGGCAGCTCCCTTCGGTGTTCACATCCTTCCCCTTTAGGGGTCCTCACTGGTACGCAGTACATTATACATATATATTTAGTGATACAGTGCGGAGTAGGCCCTCCTTGCCCTTCAAATCATGCCACCCCAGTAACCCCTGACTCAACCTCAGCCTAATCACAGGACAATTTACAATGACCAATTAACCTATCAACATGTACATCTTTGGACTGTGGGAGGAAGCTGGAGCACCCGGACAAAACCACGTGGTCACGTGGATCTATGGATTCCTTACAGGTGACGTTGTAATTGAACCCTGAACTCCGATGCCCTGAGCTGTAATAATGTCACGCGAACCACTAAACTACCATGGCACCTTAACAGAGGTGTATAAGATGATAAGAAGCATTGATAAAGAGGATAGTTAGCAATTTTTTCCCAGGGTGGAAATGGCTAATATGAAAGGGCCTAATTTTAATGCAATTGGAGTCAATTATAAGGGGTGTCAGAGGTAGCAGATGGTAGTGGAGATTGAGGCAGATACATTAGAGACATTGAAGAGATGCTTAGAGAGACACATGGATAAAAGAACAATGGAAGTCTACGTGAGAGTGAAGTATTATATTGAGTAGGTCAAAAGATTGGCTCAACTTCACGGTCCAAAGGGCCTGTACTGTTCTACGTTTATTTTTAGTGTGAGAGAGCAAGAGATGAAAAATTTTACTCATAATGTTTCTTCAGAGAGCAAGGTGAAGAATGCTAATTTAAAGACTGGAAACATCTTATTTTGGGCACATACTTACTGTATTTTAAACCAAATGTTACAGTACAGTTAGACATGGATTTCTGTCAGCACCATGCCTCTTTAATAAACTAATTACTAGTTCAATGAATTAGATGGAAAGCAAAGATACTCTGAGCAGTCAATTCAAATACTTCCAAGACAGCTTCTAAATTGGTTAGTTATTGAGTAAATCCACTTCTACTTTGACACTGAACTATCAGAAAATTCAAAGTACCTCAAATGAGGTGAGAGAATTGTACTTTGTGACTATCCAATATGACTTGGTTACCCATACCTATAGCAAAACAACCTATCTCATTCGATGTCTAGGATCAGACTTAAAGATAGACTCAGATGAGGGTGCAGATGATGGAACCTGGAGCAAAAGGAAAAGCACTCGAGGAACTCAGCAGAGCAGCATCTATGGAGGGAAATGGATAGTCAATGTTTTGGGTCAAGATCCTTCATCAGGACTGGAGAGGAAGAGGGGAGGTAGCCAGTATATAAAGGTGGGGAGGGGGAAGGAATGGAGAAAGAGCTGGCAGGTGAAGGCAGATCAGGGAGAGGTTAGAGTGGGAATGCTGTCAGAAGCTGTGTGGTGATAGGTAGAAATGACAAAGGACTGAAAATAATGAAAGTTGAAAGGATGTAACAGCATGAAGTAAAGGTCAGGTGAATGTGAGGTCAAACACCTTTGCTCTATCTACAGTGACAGCCGGGATCTCCTAACGACCAACTATTTAAATTCTACTTCCTATTACCACACCAACATTTCTATCCATGCCATCTTCCACTGTCAGGTCACAACCAAAGAAAAATTAGAAGAACAGTACCTCATGTCATGCCTGGGCAGTCTCTCACTTGGCAGCATGAACATTGGTTTCCAAACTTCTGGTAACTGTTCCCTGTATTACTTTTCCTGCCACGGTGTTCACTGTCAATGATGGAACCAAGTGCAGAGGAAAGACTGGCTCCTTGAAGAGATGGCAAACAGAATTTACACATAGATATACCAACAGAACATTGGTGACTCAATCAAGCGACACAGCGGGACAAACGTTCTCGAAACGGGGACAAAGTGCTAAAGAAGGTCCACCAGGATGCGGAAGCCATAGAAAGGGTGCAGAGGAGATTTACAAGGATGTTGCCTGGATTGGGGAGCATGTTGTATGAAAACAGGTTGAGTGAACTCGGCCTTTTCTCCTTGGAGCAACGGAGGATGAGAGGTGACCTGATAGAGATGTACAAGATGATGAGAGGCATTGATCGTGTGGATAGTCAGAGGATTTTTCCCAGGGCTGAAATGGTTGCCACAAGAGGACGCAGGTTTAAGGTGCTGGGGAGTAGGTATAGAGGAGATGTCAGGGCTAAGTTTTTTACGCGGAGAGTGGTGAATACATGGAATGGGCTGCCGGCAACGGTGGTGGAGGCGTATACGATAGGGTCTTTTAAGAGGCACTTGGATAGGTACATGGTGCTTAGAAAAATAGAGGGCTATGGGTAAACCTAGTAATTTCTAAGGTAAGGATGTGTTCGGCACAACTTTGTGGGCTGAAGGGCCTGTATTGTGCTGTTGGTTTTCTATGTTTCTGAATAGTATAGGTGACCAGGAATCCCCGGCCCTATCAAAACACACTTAACAAGGTTAAACAATTAATGATACAGGTTAAACAACAACTAACCAATTAAGGTGCTCTTGGAACCTCAGAGCCAGATGCTCTCTAGCCCCACACACAGACCTGGAGAGCTCATTACATTTCCTGTGTTTTTCTTTATTCCCTCTCCTGTTGATCCATCTGGCCCCATTGTCCTGTGTCTTCCCCCTCCTCCATCACCACACACTTCACCCACTGGTTCCCTCATCACCTCTCTCCCTGTATTCCATGGTCCACTGTCCCATCTTATCAGATTCTGGCATCTTCAGTCCTTTTGTCATTTGCCAACTTCTGATATCATTCCAGCTCCCCCACCTCTCATCTGCTTTCCCTTGCATGATTAACCTTTCCCCTGCCAGCTCTTTCTCCATCCCTTCCCTCCAAATTTTTATACTGGCTATCTCCCCTCCATTGCTTGATATCAATGAGACACAATGTTAAAAGTGGATTAGAAAACTATTGTCACCTTTACAGGAATATCACTCATTCAACTCTACTGACGAGATAATTTTTTTGCAGAGAATTGTGACCTGGATTGTACTGTCTGGGAGGTGAGGAATGGAGATTTTGTACAAACTTTGTAAGGAGATTCAGACAAACACGGTTGGCAGGGCTACTGGAAGATGAAATGGGTTTGATCAGAGAACTCTTCTCAAGGTGTACACACACACGAAGGCAAATCCTGCATCTGTTGGGGAAATGAAGATAGAGAGAGATTGAGGTACGAGGCAGCACGGGTGGGGTGGGTGGGGATGTATTCAGTGACGCTGGGCAAAGGAGGCCGAATGTTTTTCCAATTTGGTAAGTTACAGGAAACTGTTTCCAGGGACAGAAAGAGGCAGATGTAATATAGTTGGCAAAAGTCGCTCAGTGATTCTCAGGGACACCAAGAAAAAATGGGCAGCCGCTCTTTTAATAATGGGGGGTTACATCCGCTCACATTTCTTGCTGTTTCCCTCTTGCACTTGTGAGGGTCCCATCAAAATCACTAGCCGCTCAGAGCTTATACGCAAAATTAAGAGGGAGCGAAGGCAGAAAATCAATTTCACTTTCGTTTTTCTTCTGCGAGGTTTCCCTTCAGGCCGAAAAGCTCGCGGTGACAGTTTCGTCTGGAACGATGAACCGACGAGAAGCTACGCTGGGTGCGGGCTGTAGGTAAGGTACTGGGGGTGGGGGAAGTTTTCTACCGCCATTCTGTCACACACGTTAAGGACACAGGTTACAAGAACAGAGAATACAAAAGTTAGATCAGATTCGCCTCTTCGAGCGAGTTAGCACTGAGAATGAAAGGCTGTTACGCCTTCTAGACCCAGGAAAGGTCTGAGGTCGACGGGATTCCGTGTCCGCGGACTGCCGGGGTCACGTTGGGCCTGGCATCGGCCGGAAGGCGGCCGGGAGTTACGGTGGTGGGAATGAGGAAGTAAAAATGTTGTAGACGGCGTTGTTCTGGATCAGGGGACCACTGTGTCGACCCTTGGGCGACTGGATTGTAAAGTGAAAGTAAAGCCTTCCGAAAGGAATATGAAGAAGCATTTGGAAAGCAGAAGATCGAAGTACTGGCGGGGGCTGGGTGAAGTTATGTAAGATTGGAGGAAATGAAGTCAAGACCTAGTCACGAATTCCAGCAACAGCGCCTGTTTTCCTGACACGAGAGCTCGTTCTCACGGGCACATATCAGCCGTGCTTCTTATTTTGGTTGCAGTCCCGACGCGATTCGGCAGTGTCAGAGCTGCCAAATTGGAGCTCAATCGCTCAGCCTGGTAAAAACCCGGGAAATTCCTCACAAATGCCAGTCCTTCCACTATAGCTTTTCCCTCACATTCGTGTCACCAAGTTCACAAAACTAAGTTGCCAGTCTATGGAATTTCACTTGATTAAATGATTCACAAGGAACAATCCCCTTTCTATAACTCAAAGAATACACTCTTTGACCTTCCCAAGCTCCTAAATTGCTGGGAGGTGTTCCTGACTCAGCACCTTATGCAAGTAAGAGACAGCGACAGCGTGAAGCAACTGCAGCATTTTAGAACATAGAAATTCACAGCACGTTACAGGCCCTTCGGCCCACAATGTTGTGCTGACTATGTAACCTACTCTAGAAACTGCCTAGAATTTCCCTAGTACATAGCCCTCTATTTTTCTAAGCCCCACGTACTTATCTGAGAGTCTTTTAAAGACCCCATTGGATCCGCTTCTATCATTGCCGCTGGCAGCCCATTCCACGCACCCACCACTCTCTGTGTGAAAAACTTACCTCTGACATCCCCCTGTACCTATTTCCAAGCACCTTAAAACTATGCCCCCTCGTGTTTACCATTTCAGCCCTGGGGAAAAAAGCCTCTGCTATCCACACCATCACTGCCCCTCATTTTCAGGGGTATCCACCCAAGCACCCGAGAAACAGCGTCTCCGGGAGGAACACAGATTTAGTTATAGTACTTTACATCAAACAGAAAATGTTGGAAGCACTCAGGCAGGGTCTGTGGAAATCAAATAGATGGAGTGGTTACCGGACGTTTGGGAGGTAGGCATTCGTGCTCTTGTGGTGGACAGAGCAAAGGTGCCTGATAGAATGGTCTCCCAATCTACGTTGGGTCGCACCGATATAGAGGAGGCCATGCCAGGAGCACTGGATTATGATGAATGATCCCAGCAGATTCACGAGTGAAGCGCCACCTCACCTGGAAGGACTGTTTAGAGTCTTGAATGCTGGTGAGGGAGGAGGTGAAGGGGCAGGTGTAACACTTACTACAGTTGCAAGGATAAGTGTCAGGAGGGAAATCTGTGGGGAGGGATGAGGTTGCTCTGCCAGGATTTGAGAAATTCAGTAATGGAGAGAGGTTGAGCAAATTGGGACTGTTTTCATTAGCACATAACAGAATGAAGGGTGATCTTATGGAGCTGTATAAAATTATGAGGGGCATAGATAGGGTAAATATGCACAGCCTTTTTTCCACAGTGGGAAGGAACTAGTTCGGGTCAGGTGCTTGAAGTTGATAAGTGGAACCAGATAAGGGAGGGAGGGTTGACATTTCAGGTCGCGACCCTTCTTCAGGACTGAAGGAAAAGTTGTTGAGGGCGAGGACCAGTTCTGCCAGATGGAGGAGGGGAACTGGTTGGTTCTTTTGCTAAGAAAGTGGCGGAGCGCTTTGACGCCGCCTTGATGGGGGATGAAGTGTATAGGGACTGATCATCCATGGTGAAATGACACGGTCAGGGACAGGGAATTGAATGTTCCAGAGGAGACTGAGAGTGTCACCGATATAGGTGGGAAGGGGGTGAACCAAAGGGGATAAAATAGGATTGAGGTATGTGGACAAGAGTTCAGTGGGGTAGGAGCAGGCAGAGACAGTAGGCTACCCAGACAGTCAGACTGTCTTTGAAAGAAAAATTGATGAGGGTGGGATGATGTGTAGATGAAACCAGATTGGTGAGGGGATAGGAAAAGAAGAAGGAACCCAGCTGGATGGGGGGGTGGATGCCGCAACCAGGTTGGGTAAAGGGGAATAGAAAAAGTGGACAGAGGGAAAGAGACCTAGGGTGGACTGGTGTGAGTGGAAAAGAAAGATGTAGATGTGAATTACCTGAAATTTAAACATTCAATGTAGGCTACTCAAATGAAGTATGAGGTATTGTTCTTCTGCTTTATGTTTGACCTCATACTAGCAGTGGAGGAGGCTGAGGCAGATGGGTTGTTGTGAGAACGGGAAGGGTAGTTAAAATGACATACAACTGAAAGTTCAAGATGTCTGTTGTAGATGGCGCTATAAAACAATTGCCAAATCTATGCCTGATCTCACCATGTAAAGCAGGCCACTCCAGGAGCAACAAAAGCAATAGAAATTCTGCTACCAAATGTTCAAGTATAAGTTTATTGCTATCTGACTGTACGTATATACAGTGGATTATGGATAATTGAGACATATCAGGACCAATACATTTTGGCCTAATTAACACGGCTGCCCCATTAGCTGAAGTTTCATGGAAATAGTTAAAAATGTATAAGAAAGATAAACTACCATTTAACAGAGTAACAATTTAAGTATTTAAATAAAATACAGAACAAATTAAAACACTACCCATACTACTACAGGTAGTCCCCGAGGTACAAATGTCCGACTTACGGACAACTCATACTTACGAACCGAGGAAGGAGAACGCCGTCTGCCATTTTAAGTCGGATCGCGACGCTGTTCGCCATTTTACGTCGTTGCTGTTGACACTGTGTTGAGTGTGTAACTTTGTATTTGGCTTAAATTTTTCTTAGCAAGATTCACCTGCCACCCCCCCCCCCCCATTCTGGTCGGCTGGTGGCGCAGTGAGATTAGCGCTGGGCTCGAGAACGAGTTCGATCCAGTGTCAGACCGCTCCCATGCCGGGTTGATGTGGATCCAGTGACTCCCGTACCATCCGTGCCGGGTTGAAGTCGAGTGTGCAACTCAACCTCGTAAAAAAAAACACTGCCATCTCCAGTTTAAATTCCCACACGGGATATTGTGGAGGATCAAATACCCAAACCTAGCACAGCCCCCACTTGTCCCATTTAACCTGTTTCAGTGTGGTGCACTTTAGGACCTGGGGAATTCAGTGTAGTGGTCCTTAGGCAGACCTTGGGAGCCGGCAGAGGTCGGGACCCGCCGCCCGCAGTGTTTCTGTTCCGTTGATGGGAAGCGATCGTGATTGAAAATAAAGTGGAAATAATAAAGTGTTTGGAAAGAATTGAAACGCCATCAGTCATTGGAAAAGCGTTAGGCTACAGTTGGTCAACGATCGGAACAATTTTAAAGGATAAAGTGAGAATAATGGAACATGTGAAAGGCTATGCCCCGATGAAAGCTACAATTATTACTGAGCAATGTAGTGGTTTAATTATTGGAATACATACTTTTCTTAAGTGTTTTATATGCATAGAAAGGTAAAAATATATACTATATACTAAGACGAATGTTTGACTAACTGACGCTAAATAATACCGGATGTACTTGTTCCGACTTGCGTACAAATCCGACTTAAAGACGGACTCAGGAACGGAACTCGTACGCAACCTGGGGACTACCTGTACAGTACTATCAAAACTGTGTATTAGTTCCTAATAGTTATCAACAGAGGAATTCATTCAGTGTACACTGCCGTGTTCTTTCAATTGACTGTAAATGAATAAAATCAGCGCCAACATAGTGCAAATAATGGGCTGCCTTCAAATAATGTGATTGCATTCTCCAGATCTTCATTTTCATTGTGACATTCAAGGTGATTGTTGATACCTTCAAATTCTTCATAATCCCTAACTTGTTGAAGTTGTGAAATCATTTCATTTTCACTCTCAGTCATTCCTGGCATCTCCAAGCCTGAATACTTGAAGCTGCTGTGAGTAAAACAGTTCTGTTTACTGCTTTTTTTCTCATCAACAATCAGGTACAAAAATGACTAGATTTTGAACACAAACATGTGCTACTGATGCTATTTAAAAATTGTTTGTTCTAAGCCCGGGTGTAGTGTCTAATGACCATGCAAGTGCACGCGACTGGTGCAGGTTAGAAAGTGTTCACCAACCGTCTCCTGTCCCAATTAAGTAGCATAGTGTCCCAAATAAACAAATGGCTAGATTAACTAAAGACTCAATTAACCAGAATCCACTGCACAACTAAATGAAACAAAGTTCCTCTGGACCAAGGTGCAGCCACAATACATATATCACAATTATCAACTAAAACAAAATATTACCACAAACCTGTTACTAAAATACAATTCAAAATGCATGTGAAGTGTGCAGTACAGTGAACAGCTCGCTGTCCTATTGACGAGACCTTGGTGGTGGCAGGGTATTCATTAGTCTCGTGGCCTGTGGGAGAAAAGCTGTTGCGCAGTCTGGAAGTCCTAGTCCTGATGCTCCTGTACCTCCTTCCTGATGGCAGTAGGTCAAAGTGATTGTAGGATAGATGGTAGGGATATTCAACAATGCTTCACACCCTTTGTATACAATGCTTACAGTTAATGTCACAAATAGTGAGGAGGGAGACCCCAATGATCCTCTTGGCACTCTTCACTATCCTGGTGGGTCTTCTGGTCTGAGGTCTGACAGCTTTCATACCACTTAATGATGGAGTCAGACAGGGTATTCTTGATGGTGCTCCTGAAGAAAGAGTTAGAATGGGGACGAGGAGCCTTAGACACCTCAATCTCCTCAGAAAGTGTAGCAATAGAATAAGCAACAGAAGCTGCAGCTTCCTCCCGCCCCTCAGGCCTAAACAAAGATGACTTCATTTCTTCATCTCTTTCCTGTCCGGTGTCTTTATTTCCTCTCTGATGCAATGTTTAATAGTACAAAGTCATTACTTTGAATTGTACTTAATGTAATTAAATACAAGAGGGGATGGACTTTGGTTCAATAAGATTTTGAGGATGAAGCAGTTGGAGATTAGATTGGGGAGATATAAAAGTCTCAGCAACTGTTCTCCATTATTGAACCAAGTTGACCTCATGCTAGGACAAACAACTCATGCAGATCAGTTTTAATGAAAGCTTCTTGAAAAAAATTTAGACGTTACGCCTTTATTTTATAATGGTACCGTGAATGCTATAGCTCAAAGATTCAAAGTGCGTTTATTATCAAAGCACTTAATTTAAAAAATAAAGACCAACACCCAATGCACAGGGAAAGAGAAAAAACACAAGTCCTGCAAACAACAGAAGTGAGCAACAACAGCATACTGAACCAAACTGAATGCCAAATCTATAGAATGTCAAAAGAAAGGAATATAGACATCTCCACCTCCCTCTTCCCCTCCCTCTCACTCTCCCTCTCCATCTCCCTCCCCATCTCCCTCCCCAACTCCTTCTCCCTCTCCATCTCCCTCCCCAACTCCTTCTCCCTCCCTCCCTCTCTCCCCTCCCTCTCCCCCTCCCCTCTCATTCTCCCTCTCCCTCTCACTCTCCATCTCCTTCCCCATCTCCCTCTCCCTCTCCATCTCCTTCCCCATCTCCCTCTCCATCTCCCTCCCCAACTCCTTCTCTCTCTCCCTCCCTCCCTCCTCCCCCCTCGCCCCTCTCTCTCCCCATCTCCCTCTCCCTCTCCATAACTTCTAGATTTGCAGATTCCTGATTTGCCAGCAGACTGGTATACTGTTCCCCAGTTTCTGGAATTGCGCACCACAGTCCTCTCATACATGCACTCTCCCAACCTGGAAAATGTAAGTACAGTTAACATCTCTTCCTATGCCGACCCTGACTAATGAAGTGGTGAGGGAGCATTTGGAAAGGTACCAAGAGCCACCTGTCCATGATCCAGAAGCAGATGGAATTTCAGCATTAACAGGGAAAGGTTACACCACCCGCCAGACGACCCATCAGCTCCTTCCTGCTGCCTCTGTGGAAAGGTTCTCAGCTCTCATTTAGGCTGCATCAGTCACCCCAAAACCCACAGGGGTGAAGTGGAATCAAAGCAACTTCAATCTTGAGCTATTGCCTATGAAGAACAAGAATGATGGCAAGGCATGTTTCCTCTAAGAGATTCAGCCAGGCTTTAAACAATGTTGGCTGCTTAAACTGGTGCCAGGAAACTGCCAGCCTCACTTGACAGGCAAGCAGTAATGTAGTTAGTGTTGCCTTTAAAATGAAGTGATCGCAGTAAGCAGGCAAATTGAACTTCATGCATCCTTTACACCAGCACAGGGTTGGCAAAGGACATTCAGGCACACCTTGTCCCCAATGTTGTGATTGTGACGAAGTCACTGGAGACTCGGAGCTGATGGATGTAAAACGTTTTTATTCAACACAACAAGCAGGCTTTATTTAGAGTAACTTTTGAACAGAACCTCTCCAAACACAAAGACATCAAGTTTTATACTCTTAAGGACAAGGACGATAGTAGGTGATACAATACAATTTCAGTGAAATTCTTTACTTTGATATTTTGTGTTTGACTAGAGGTTCCATTCAGTTACATATTTTTGATGAGAATGACTGAATAGATTCCACTGAATGTTTTTCTGTTAGCAAGTAATTCACATAGAAGGTTAAAAACTTAACAAGGACAGCGAACCCAGATGTATAAAATTAGTTCTGTGAGGGCTGAATCTCAATTAATGATAAACACTCACAAGTATATTTGATTTGCTAAGTGACAAGTCTGGCCAGGTATGTACATTCCTTGATCTCAGTCCTGATGGTGCAAAATAAATTAGATAAAGGTGTCTGATGCCTGGTTTGATGCAGGCCAATTAACACATGTCCACTGCTTTACATTTGGCTGATACATATGAGAATGTTTGATTGTCATTCAATTTGAAAACCATACCTCTTGAACACCTTCTGCTTTGGGCTGGTAACCTGTGCTCTAGAGATAATACTGTTTGTTTACAAAGCTGCCCTTTTTAATTTCAAAACTGATTACCGCTTACAGTTTGCATTTTGAACAGGTCTTTTGAAGACTGGTTTTCATTTGATTTAATTCTTCATCTGCATAGTTCTTTAACTCCCAAGTAATCCATAATACCTATGATATTTTCAGTTTTGATAACTTGTCTCTTGAGTCTCAATTCATATTAACATTCAATGGATAGGTTTGCTGAATGAACCCAATCTTCTAAGGACCAATTTTGATTGTATCAGAAAGAATCTGGCAAGTGTGGATTGAGGAGGCTGTTTTCTGGCAAAGATATACTTGGTAAGTTTGAGGCCTTCAAAAGTGAAATTTTGAGAATACAAAGCTTGTATGTGCCTCTCAGAATAACAGGTGAAGATAACAGGTTTAGGGAACCTTGGTTTTCATGAGATATTGTCACTCTGGTTAAGAAAAAAAATGAGGTGTATTGCAGGTATAGACCAGTAAGAACAAATGAGGTGCTTATGGAGTATAAGAAATGCAAGCGAACACTTAAGAAAGAAATCAGGAGGGCTAAAAGAAGGCATGACGTTGCCCTAACAGACAAGGAGAAGGATAATCCTAAGGGATTCTACAGATATGTTAAGAGCAGAAAATTTTCAAGGGATAAAATTGGTCCTCTGGAAGATTGGAATGGTAATCTATTTGTGGAGCTAAAAGAGTTGAAGATTGTAAGTGGATTTCTTACATCTGTATTTACTCAGGAGATGGACACGGAGTCTATAGAAAGTGAGGCAAAGCAGCACTGAGGTTATGGACCATATACAGATTACAGAGGAGGAGGTGTTTGCTGTCTTGAGGCAAATTAGGGTGGATAAATCCCCAAGGCCTGACAAGGTGTTCCATCAGATCCTGTGGGAGGCAAGTGTAGGAATTTCAGGGACCCTAATTTGAGGTATTTAAATTTTCCCTAGGGACAGGTGAGGTATTGGAGAATGTTGTTCAGCTGTTTAAGAAAGGCTCTAAAAATAGAACTGGAAATTATAGGGTGGTGAGCATAACATTAGCAGTGGGAAAGTTATTGGAAGGTCTTCTAAGAGACTGCATATGAGTTTTTGGATTGACAGGCTGATTAGGGATAGTCTGCATAG
Source organism: Hemitrygon akajei (assembly GCF_048418815.1). Lineage (NCBI taxonomy): Eukaryota > Metazoa > Chordata > Chondrichthyes > Myliobatiformes > Dasyatidae > Hemitrygon > Hemitrygon akajei. The sequence continues at coordinate 106,872,279 of NC_133124.1, read as the reverse complement.
CTTTTTGTGGGGTAGGTTGTTCTAACCCATCATACAGAGCTTTTCAAGTAGGTTACCAGGAAAGTTGATGAAGACAAGGCAGTGGTGTTGTCTACATGGAATTTAGCAAGGCATTTGAAAAGGTCTTGCATGGGAGTTTGGTCGGGTCGGGGGTGGTTTCTGTCCCTTGACATTCAAGATGAGGTAATAACTTAGATTAGTTTTTAGAGCTGTGAAGTGCCACAGGGATCGGTGCTTGTCATTTCTCATCTGTATCAACATATCAGCATCAGTATCTATATCGGTGCTTTGTTGTTTGTGATTTGGATCAGCAGATTTGCAGATGTCACCAAGATTGGGTGTGTATTGGACAGTGAGGAAGACTATCAGAGAATGCAGCAGGATCTGAACCAGCTGGAAAAATGGGCAGAAGATGGCAAATGGAATTTAGTGCAGACAAGTGTCTTACACGGTGAACAGTAGGGCATTGAGGAGTTCTGTAGAACAAAGGGATCTGAGAATACAGGCCCTTAATTCATTGAAAGTGGCATCACAAGTAGAAAGCTTTTGAGAAAAGAAAGCTTTTGGCACATTGGCCTTCTTAGATCAAAGTATTGAGTACCGGAGATGGGATGTTACGTTAAAGTTGTATAAGACATTGGTGAGGTCTAATTTGGTGTATTGTGTGCATTTTTGGTGACCTACCTACAGGAAAAATGTAAATAAGGTTGAAAGAGTGCAGAGAAAATTTACAAGGATGTTGAGTTATAAGGAAAGATTAAATAGGTTAGGACTTTATTCCTTGGAATGTAGAAGATTGAGAAGAGGTTTGATAGAGATATGCAAAATTATGAGAGGTATCGATAGGGTAAATGCAAGCAGACTTTTCCCACTGAGGTTGGGTAGGACTGTAATTAGAGGTCATGGGTTAAGGGTGAAAGGTGAAATGTTTAAGGAGAACATGAGGGGACTGCTTTTCACTCAGAGAGTTGGGAGAGTGTGGAACGAGCAAGTGGTGCATGTGAGCTTGATTTCAATGTTTATGATAAGTTTGGATAGATGCATAAATGGCGGGGGTATGGAGGGCAATGGTCCAGCTGCAGGTTTACGAGACTATGTAGTTTAAATATTTTGGTGTGAACTAGATGGGTTCAAGAGCCTGTTTCTGTGTTGTACTTCTCTATGACTGTATGATTATGACCCTGATCAGTTTCTCAGCTATTTCAATATGTCCTGGTGGAAGTACTCCTTTCACAATCATTCATGTGTGAATCTAACTCCAGATTAGACAAGAAACATTCAGCATTGTTGTCTGCTCTACAATAGGATTGCATCAAGAGCAGTGAATTAGGTTGGAACAAAAACCCCACTGCTGTTGGAAATCTGAAGCAAAGAGAAGAAATGCTGGAAGCTCGGAGCCACTTAGACAGCATCAGCTGTTTGACTGTAGCAATGCTAAAAGGCTGAACATCTGGTATCAGAAAGATGTTTGCACTTCTCCTTCCCAAGGCAATGACTGATGCTGTCTGCAGAAAGCAAGCATTACCCAGTTACTGAGAATAACTTAACAGTGTTGCTTTTCTCTCTGGAGTATTTAAGAAACTCTGCACATAGCTGATCTGACCAGCAAGTTCCACTAGAGATATCCAAGTGACACAGAAAGGCCTACAGTCATTCCAACTTGCAACTTACTTGACTACATCACCACTACTCTCTTCATTCAACCCCCAACCCCCCAACATCTCCGAAACGTGTCTGGACACCCATGGTTACAGCTGTTGAAGCTGTCAGGCTGCTGGGAAGGAATCTCTCAACCACTATGGTTCGACCGCATGCAGCAGTGCTGCCTCTGAACTGTAGCAGTCTGTGTTCAATCCTGACCATTATCGGAATGGTATAAGCTAGATGGAGTTCATAAGACTGCTGGGTGAGAATAAAAAGATGATAGATGGTTATTGTGGACTAGATGGGTCAAAGGGCCCATCAAATGTCACCAAATGCTCCCATAATGCTGCAGCTGCATTATACAGTGCTGCTTCCTCTTCCAACTTTGTCTGGAGATCCACGGTCCCTTACAGCTTCTGCAATTTAACAAGCTCTGGGGAAGATCTGGAGTGTTCCTGGTCTGGCCCTCACACACAAACCATTTCCCTAGTTTTTTGGAATGGAATAAAAATAGTACAAACATTTGAAATGCAAACACAGGCTTCAACTGATATTGGAAAGTATTTTATACGGAGGGTGGCTTAAATTAAGCTTGTGTATGTTGGGAAATCGTCTGCACCGCGTGTGGTGAAATCATGAGTCTTGTAGTTCTGAGGGGGAAATTATCAACTGCAATATTATCCTGAGAGGTAAAAAAATACATAAAGAGAATATAGATCTTAATGAATAATAGAATAAATAATAATAAAATTAGTTGCTGTAGAAAATGTCCTGAAAAGTCTGGTATGAATAAGTTCGGGGGGGAAAAAAATGATACAGTGACACCTAGTGGCTAAGACTTTTAATTACAAAGCGCTCAGCAAATGACAGAATATTCCCATTTCAAATATTCAAGCAGGATTTATCTCCCCTTGCCTGTTTTATTTGAGCTTTACTTAGACAATAACACATAATGCTGAATAAAAATGTGATAAAAATATGTTCTTCACAGTACCCAGCAACCAGAAAGGAAGATACAATGTCCAAAGAAAATTCAGGTCCTGAATGTTCCCACGATCTCTACTGAGAAGATAGTGGACAAACTGACCATTCATTTCCAGATACGAAAGAATGGAGGAGGTGAAGTGCTGGATGTGGAATATCCAACTAGTGTGGAAGGATGTGCGTTCGTCACCTTTGTGAATGAGGAAGGTACGTGAGTTAACATCTGAGATGAAAAGGTGATTTGTTAGTATTTAGCATTTTAAGGTTATTTTTATTTCATGAGCTTAGCCATTGATTGTTTGACACAAGGCACACCCAAGGTTGCCTGAACTCAATGGCTCAACAAGACAATAATAAAAACGAGGGACATTATACCAGTGTCACACCAAAGAGAATTGAAAGTGGCACCAGAGGCAGGGAGGGTCATTTCAGGAGGGGAACCATTGGAAGGCTGGTTATTGCCAGTAGTAATGAAAAGAGCAGAAGTGAGATTGGGAAGCAGAATTATGATGGAAACTGGACTGTGGAGTTACAGGGGGCAAGAAAGCGGAAGCCAGAGATTGAGGTAGAGAGAAGATAGGATTATATGATATGGGAGCAAAACACTTTTTTTTTTGAACAGCTTAGAATGAGCTCTCTCAATGCATCTGACTCAGATAAATACAAGTTTAAAATCCTGCCTTGTTGCTTTTGTTCTGTTGGCACAAGGCAGGCAGCGAACTCTGATAGACTATTAGGTCCGTCCAGCATTGTGATAGTGGTGCCCATTAATGTCTATTGCCTGTGTCCTAAATGATTTCTTTCTTGCAGATGCAAATAATGTCCTAAAGCAAGAACAAATACTGGAGGTAGATAAAGAGCAGTACAAACTGAAGATATGCGAGGTGGAAAATGGAGAGAGTGCCACTGATAAAGTACAGGTATGTATTTTGGGAGAGATTTCAATTTCTCCCCACCCCCAAAAGACGATCTAGTGAGTTTTAGATCATTCCACTGCTGGCTTCCCTGTACTGAAAGTAATAAGAAGTACGAGTTGACCGTTAATCACTCTGCCATTCAGCAAAATCATATCTGATTTTCAGCCTCAGCTTCACATTGTCAGTGTAAGTACATGTTGCCTGAAACAAAAAAAGTAGTTCAGCAGAGGAATGGTTCTTTCAGCCCACCATTTCGATGCCAGCCAGGGTATCAATTAAAACAAGTCCCACCTGCATGTACAACGTCCAGATCCATCTCTGCCTGTTCATTTGTCTGTTTAAATGCCTCTTCAATGTTCCTATCAAAACTGCTTCTACCAACTCCCCAGGGAGTGCATACCACTCTGTGTGAAAAATGAACTTGCCTTATACATCTCCTTTAAACTTTTACCCTCATACCTTAAACTTACATCCTCCTATATTTTACATTTCTACTCTGACTCTCTACCTTGTATATGCCTCTCATAACTTTATATACAAATGTTTGTACTTATATTGGTCACCCTTTCACCAGGATCTAGGCAATATCCTTGTAAACCTCTTCTGCATCCTCTCCAAAGCCTCCATATTCTTTCAATAGCATGGTCTTCTTGTTTTAACCCCCCTCTACCTGCACCTTATCTATAATGTTCATTGTTTTATATAGTGCTCTGATGTACTCCTCTGCCTACTGTGGCCCAGGGAGCAAAACCCCATCCTATATAGTCAATCCTCGTAATTCAAGTTTCCAATCTTGATAAGTTTCTCATGAATCTTTTCTGCATTCTTTCCAGTTAATGATATCTTCCTTTAGCTGGGCCAGCAAACATGCCAGTGCCTTGTTCACTACCCCATTCACCCACGTCTCCATTTCAGGGAACTGTGTACCTGTACGCCTTGATCTCCCTGTTCTGCAACACTGTCCAGGACGCTACCATTGACTCTGCAAGTCCTGCCCTGGTTTAAGTTCATCCATGTCAAATTCCAATAGTGATTCTGTAACCCACTTCCCCAGTTAAAGTAGAACCTGTTGTAATCTTAGATAACCGTATCCAATTTTGGTGTCATCCACAGTCTTACTAACCAGGTTAACAACGTTGTCATCCAAATCATTTATATAGATGACAAAAAACACAAATGGTGTAGCATTGTACCAATCTGTATAACAGTCCTTTACTACCACCTTCTGTCTCTTTCCACCAAGCCAGTTTGGTATCCAGTTGACAAACTCACCCTGGATCCCATGCAATCTCAGCTTTCAGACTAGCCTGCCTTAAGGGACTTTGTCAAACACCTTGCTGAACTCCATGTAGAGAGTATCGACTGCCTCAGTCGATATCAAGATCCTCAGTCAGTTTTGAGAGGTATGATTTTATAGAAAGCCATAGAAAGCCATGCTGACTATCCCTTATCAATCCTTGCTTTTCCAAATGCTGGGAGATCCTGTTCCTCAGAATCCCATCCTTCATTCTTCCAGTATCTCACTTGTGGCTAAAGCTGATGCCAATATCTCTACTAGAATTCTTACATTTTTTTCCCTAGGATGCCACACTGTCCTACAATGCACTTGATCAGGCCCTGGTGATTTATCTTTCTTCATATACTTTATGGCCAGCAACACTTCCTCAGTTGAAGTGTGGATATGTTCCAATACATAACTATTTATTTCCCTTAATTCCCTAATTTCCATTACTTTCTCCATGATAAATCATCATCATCATGTGTCACTTTGTATGACGTGGGTGATCATGGTCTCATGACCATGATTGTTCTTGGCAAATTTTTCTACAGCAGTGGTTTGCCATTGCCTTCTCCTAGGCAGTGTCTTTACAAGATGGGTGACCCTAGTCATTATCAATACTCTTCAGAGTGTCTGTCTGGCGTCAATGGTCACATAACCAGGACTTGTGATATGCACCAGCAGCTCATTTGACCATCCACCACCTGCTCCCATGGCTTCACATGACCCTAATCGGGATGGGGGGGAGGGGGGGGTGGTGGGGAGGCTAAGCAGATGCTACACCTTGCCTAAGGGTGACCCTCAGACTAGTAGAGGGCAGGAGTGCCTTACCCCTCATTTTATAGACATATCAACACCTTGCCACCCCTTCATGATAAATACAAATGAGAAATATTCACTTAACATCTCATTCATTTCCTGTCATTCTACACATGGCAGCCATGTTGATCCATAAGGGGCCTATTCTTTTCCTAGATATCATTTTGCTCTTAAAATATCTGTGGAATCTCTTAGAATTCTCCTCTACCATATTTACTAAAGCTATCTTTTTGCCTTTCTAATTTCCCACTTCTACATCTCTGATACTCCTCAAGGGAATTGATCCCAGCTGTCCAAAGCTGACATTAATACGACTATAGCTTTTTCCACTCAGAGCCTTAATATCCCTTGTCAACCAGGGTTTCCTAATCTTGCCAGCCTTACCCTTCACTCTAATGAGACTGTACTGTCCCTGAACTCTCCCTATCTCACTTTTAAAAACCTCTCACTCACTAAATGTCCCTTTACTAGTAAACAGTCTCTTCCCAATGAATCTTTTCATGTTCCTGTCAAATGCTTTCAAAATTTGCTTGGCCCTAATTTATGTTTTTAATCAATGGACCATAACCGTGCTTTTCCCTAGCTACTTTAAACCTAATAGAATTATGCTCACTGGCCCAAAGTGCTTTTCCGCTGATATTATTGTCTCTTACCAAGCCTCATTTCTCAGCTGGAGGTTGAATTTTGTCCCTCTCCAGTAGGGCCCAGCTACACACTGTTTGAGAAAACTTTCCTGGACACATTTAATATATTCAGCCCCACCCAAGCTCCCTGTACTACAGCTGACCCATCATAGCTGTTCCATTTTGTTGAATGAAGTTGAAATCATCCACTATTACAACCTCATTATTCTTACATCTATCTGCGATCTCCCAATATATTTGTTCCTCTAATTCCTGCTGACTATTGGGAGACTTAAAATGCAATCTCATGAAATTGATCATCCCCTCTTTATTTCTGAGTTCTACCCTGGAAGTTCCATGTCCAGTCTCAGTGGATGATTCCCCAGTAATATCTTCCCTGACTACTGCTGTAATGTTCTCCCTAATCAAAAATGCCATTTTCCCTGTTCCTTACCTCCACCTCTAGAACACCTGTAGCATTGGGAAAATGGAATTCAATGGGAATGTTGCAAAAAGAAGTAATCTAATCAATATTTTCTCCTCATTGTGGAGAAGACTACTTTGTGAAAGGAAAAGACAGTTTACCAAGTTGGTGGAGGCAGGAATGAATCTCCTTAGTACTGCTTGACGGGAATCCTCGAGCTTTTGGCAGTGGGAAGGGAGATGGGGAAGAGGCAGATGGTGCTCATTATATGTTCCCTTTTGATTTACCAGGTGATACAGTTTGTGATTGCAAAACTGGACACAGGCCGCTTTCACACAAAGATGGTTCAAGAATTAATCCTCAGGCACAGATTTGAAATTTTAAATTACCAAGGGTCTGTTGCTATGATCAAAGGCTCTTTCTCCTCTTTAAAAGAACTTCGGAGAATCCTTATGAAATACAATATCTATCAGCAATCACTAATTGCAGTCACTGATTCTGGGCAATCGACTGACAGCAGGGAGCTCAAAAGAGATCTTCGTACATCTCTGCCACCTAGAAGTTCTCAGTAATTACAGGTAACTACTGTTGGCTCTAGTACAAGCTTGGATTCATTAACACCCAGAATGGTTGCTGTATACTGCATTTGCTAGATCACCTGAAATATAAAGACAAACAACACAATTCTGGGTAATATTTTTTCCAAAAAGCAACATTTTCCATTAACTTTGGTTTCATCCTCATCTGATGCTGGTTTATTATTATAACATGTACCAGGATACAGTGAAAGTTTAGTCTATACTGATCAAATCATTACACAGGACAAAGAACTGGAATAAGTTAAAACAATATCAATACAGAATAAAGTGTAAAAGCTACTGTAAAAGGGCACTGCAGGTACACGATAAAGTGCAAGATCACAATGTGGTAGATTGTGACCATTGCACGGAGTCCATTTATCAAATTTGAAAGTTCAATGTAAATTTACTGCCACAATACATATAGTGCAAGGTTAAAAGATTACTTCTTTTTCCAATGTTTCCATTTATTTCCATTTTCCTGATAGTGCAATACATACTGTATACCACCTTGAGATTCATTTTCTTGCAGGCATTTACAGGAAGAAAAGAAATATAATATAGCATTTACAATAAACAAAATCTGCCACACAACCTGTGTGCAAAAGAAGACGAACTGTGCCAGCTAAAAAATAATAATGAGAACATGAGTTGTAAAGAGACCTTGTAAAGTGAGCATGTAGGTCTGTAGATTGTAGAATCAATTCAGAGTAGTGGTGATTGAAGTTATTCATGCTGGTTTAGGAGCCTGATGGTTTTAGGGTAATATCTGTTGCTGAACCTGGTGGTGTGGAACCTAAGGCTACTGTATCTCCTGCTTGACGGTAGTAGTGGGTAGAAGGTATGGCCTAAATTCAAGAGTCTGGTACTGGTGGGAGAGAAGCTGTCCTTGAGCCTGATGGCTTGCACTTGCAGGCTTTTTTATACCAGTAACTAATGTCAACAGGACTGGGAATGTACTTTCAGAAGCATTTGTGATCTTCAGGGTGCGGCGGATAAAGCAGCCTTTCTGATGGTAGCAGCAATCTCTCTTAAAGTGGATAAGGAAGCCCATAAACAAATTCTCATCTGGCCCAGTTGTTCATTCCCAAGTGCGTAGAGGTTTGAGGCAGACATGTACAAAAACATATACAAGGGCTTGGGCTGCTTGATGCGTCATTTCAGAGTATTTAATGATTGGAAGGGAGGTGTAAAGTTGGATCATGAGAGGGTCATAAGTTTGGGTGGAGTGGATGTAGCTTAGAGATTGGTAGTGTGAAGGAAATTGTATTATCCTGTAGGAATGGTGGTTATCCCTGTACACTAAAGGGCTGCTTCTCAAGTCAGTTCCCACTGCTGCTTGAGATCTGCTCATGGAGGTCCTCTTTAGTCATACAAAAACCAGTGGCAAATGTTGTGAAGCTTTGCTGCTACGGAAGTGAGGTGCAACAACAAAAATCCTGGAGATGGTCTCCAGATGTGCTGTACACAACTTTGGCTGGGCTTTTGACTTCTGTGCAACAGATACACCAAGGAACTTGGAGTTAAAATTGGTTACCTTGTAACTTTGTCACCCCATGACAGGAAGGATGTGAAGGCTTCGGAGAGGGTGCAGTAGAAGTTCACCAAGAGGCTGCCTGGATTAGAGTATTAACTATAAGTATAGGTTGTATAAACTTGAGTTTTTTTTTCTAGATTGTTGGAGGCTAAGAGACAATTTGATAAAGGTTTATAAAATTATGAGAAGTGTATATAGAATAGATAGCCAGGGTCTTTTTCCCAGGCAAAAATATCAAATACTAGAGGATATCATCAGTGTGCACGCCACCCCTGCTCATGAAGTTCCACCTATCACTTACCAACCTCTGCCGCACCCTTACCTTTCACTACTTTAAACTGGCTCTCCTCTTGCTACACTTCTCAGTCTCGACCTGAAAAGCCAGCTATCCCTTTGTCTCCACAAATGTTGCTGAGATCCTCCAGCAGTTTATTTTAGGTGCAGGGGTCCAGTGGGAGCCAGGCAGAGATCTTAATGAGGGGCTGGCGGTCAGAGAGGATCCGCTGGAAGGATTGTCTTCTGCATCGATGATCTCTGAGCAGACTGTCTGAATTTCAGATTATATTCCTTCACAGTAAAAGAAAAGCAACTGCTACAGTTACCTGCTCTGTCTACAGAAATGCTTTGTGCTATCACCCAAGCTCTCTGAAGCAGTCTTTGTGAGATCTGAAGGAGCCTGAAGGAAAGTAATAATGATTATGTCTTGATACTTTCATGACTAGGCAATGGAATTCTCAAAACGAAACAAATCCTATACTTAAATATCTGTGCATATGTATAATTACCTGTGAATAATAAAAACATAAAAATTAAGATTGTTTGAAAGACAAATTTTGCTTGAAGTGTTTAGAGCCATTTTTTTGAACCACTGCACTCCTGGCAATATTAATCCTTTGGTAGCATGGAGACACAAGAGACTGCAGATGCTGGAAATCTGGAGCAACACACACAAAATGCTGGGGGATCTCAACAGGTCAGGCAACATCTATGGAGGGAAATGAACAGCTGAGGTTTCTGATGAAGGGTCTCAGCCTGAAACTCTGACTGCTCTTTTCCCTCCATTGATGCTGCCTGAGCTGCTGAGTTCCTCCAGCATCTTATGTTGGATCCCTTAGCACCACCGGACAAGGAGTTTCACGATACCAAAGCTCTTGGCAGTAGGTTAAAATGGTTCATCTGGTTGCTTTGCAATCTATTTCCAGATCTTTCAATTCGGATCACACACGTGATCATACTATTAATTAATAAAATTGCTTCCCCCTTTTTAAAGAGGCACATACAAAAGACTGCAATTAATGATGAGCTTTATTTGTCACATGTACATCGAATCATACAGTGAAATGTGTCATTTTTGCATCACATCAAATCAGCGAGGATTGTTCTGGGCAACTTCCAAGTGTCGCCATGCTTCCGGCACCAACATTGCTTGTCTACAACTCACTAACTCTAACCGGTAAGTGTTTGGAATGTGGGAGGAAACCAGGGCTCCTGGAGAAAACCCCCATGATCACAGGGAGACCATATAAACTCCTTACAGCCAGCGGCAGAAATCGATCCCGATCTTACAACTGGCGCTGTAAAGCCATGGGTTAGCCGCTACGTTATCATGCCACCACTGATCAATGAAGATTATGCTGGGCAGCCCATAAGTGTTGCTGTGCCTCCAGCACCAACATAGCATGCACACAACTCATTAACTCCAACCGTACTTCTTTGGAAACTCACATAATCACAGGGATAAGCTCCTTACAGGCAGTGGTGGGAATTGAACCCCAATCTTACAATTCGTGCTGTAATAGCGTTACATTAACCGCTGTGCCACTGTGTTGCCCTTAGGAAAATTAAAATGAAAATTATGTATGATTCCAGTAAGAGTTAGACCAGAAGTAGACTGACTGGTTCTCCAAGCCTGTTTTGTGACTCATCAAAATCATGGCTTCAGTGCTGATGTCCTGCCCTATTTCCAAAATTCTTGATTCCTTTATTTTGGATGAATGTAACAAGTAAGTTTCCACAGCTTTCTGGAACTAGAGAATACTAAAGGTTCACTCCCATCCCAACTGAAAAATATTCTCACTTCAATCCTAAATGGCTATACTTTATTCCCAACCAGTGCTCTCTGGTACTAGACAACTCCTGTGACTTCTGCCTCTCTGATCAAGCTTCCAATGCTACAGGACATGAGCACTCCCTCTGCAGTCCAGACTCCAGTATTTACATATGTGAGTGCTCCATCTCAAGATTCTGATTTGTTGCTGGGTTCAGTAGAGTTAGGGCACCAAAGCTCAAAGTCAGACTTGCTCATGAGGTGAGATGTAGAGAGCATTAGGATCATGGTTTCAGAATAACCATTCTGAAGTCACTAGTGGTGTTGCCTGTGGCCATATAATAGAAGTGAAACCAGTCAAGGACATAGGTGGAAGAAGTGACCGTTACCAGCCATCCAAACTACACAGGAAGTGTGGTGTGGACAAGAAGTCATCAACTCTTCTTCTGTGGGGAATACAAAGAGCTTGCTGACATCAACACGAGGTACTCCTAAAATGATGAGCTGCCAGCCAACTGAAACACCGGACTACCTGTCTGCTAAAGAACATGTAGTAGACAGAGACACTGTAAGTGAGCTCAGCAATAGATTGAATCAAAGATCTACAGTCCTATCAAATCTGGTCATGAATGCCGAAGGACAACTAAACAGCCATTTGGAGGGGGGGGGGGGGGGGGACTCCAAGAAGTTTTTATCCTAGACAGTGGCAGGGCCCAGCATGTGAATACAAACAAAGTACGGCAGAAGCATTCACAACCATATTCAACCAGATTTCCTTCTGAGACCCCACCGTGATAGAACGCAGCCTTCAGCAGTCTTGATTCACTCCATGAGAAGTGGCCAAAAAGGCTGGATGTGGAAGGAGGCTGCAGAAGCAGACGATATCTCAGTCCTGGAGTTGAGAACCTGCAGTCCAGAACGATCTGCTGCTCCAAACAATTCTAATACTGGCATCTACTCAAAAATATGGAAAAATGTCCAGGTATGTCCCATTTACACAGAGCAGGACAAATCAAATCAGATAATTAACATCCAATGAACTTGCTCTCAATTGTTAGTAAAGTGACGGAAACTATGACTGTATGACAAACTATCACATAGGAATTATCAATAACCTATTCACCACTTTGCTCCTCAGCTTATCAGAATGGACCGAAGTTCTGAATTCCAGAGGTCAGATAACCATGTTCTGGAGTAGATGTAAGATTAAGCTGTCTTTGCACTGAGGAAGCTGATTAGAGAAAGTTTAAACAGTAAGTAAAAAGGGAACTAAGAGAAAGAGAGAGCATGAGAGAAGTGGCAGAAAACATAAACAAATTAAAATCCTATTATGTCACGTGAACAAAAAAAAGTAAGGGGTGGGTGGAACTCTGCAGGTGAATATTGTAGCTAAGGTCCTAAATTAATACTTTGCATTGGTCTTCACCAAAGAGCTTGCAGCTGGAGCCCCAGCAAGAAAAAAATAAAGTTGAAATTCTGAGTCGGTAAAGGGGAGAAACAAGAAAAAGATTGTTGCATTTGAAAATGATAAATTACCTGGTGCAGATTAGGATGATTCCTAGGTATCTGAGGGGAGGGAATTAGAGGCTCTAGCCAGAAGTCTGCAGATTTCTGTAGATTAGAGATACTGTATATTTATGCAGCACAGAAGAACGGCCTTTCAGATATACCATCAAGTTGCCTTCCTGAAGTACTTGGGTAGGAATGTTTTAGAGGGATATGTCTGTATTTGGCCATATCCCTCAAAAATTTTCCTATCCAAGTACTGATTTAAGTGTCTCTTATACAGTATACTATAATTATTCCCACTTAACCACTTCCTCTGACAGCTCATCCCATATATCCACCATCCAGGTGAATAACCTTTGGTTCCCTTTAAATATTAACATTCTCACCTTAAAGCTATTCCCTCTAATTTTAGACTCCCCTGTCCCTTGGAAAAACACTGTGACCATTCACCTTATCTATGCCCCTCGTGATTATATAAACTTATGTATGGTCACTCCACAGCCCCCTACACTCCAGGGGAAAAAGTTCCAGCTTTTTCAGGGCAGCAAACACAAAATGCTGGAGAATTCAACAGGTCAGGCAGCATCCATGGAGGGGAATGAACAGTTGAATTGTTGGGTCGAGACACTTCATCGGAAGTGGCCAGAAAGAGGCCAGCAGATACAAAATGCCGGAGGAATTCAGTAGGTCAGACAGCACCTGTGGAGAGAAATGAACAGTCAACATTTCAGGCTGAGCCCCGCAAAGTCTTGGCCAAAAATGGGAACAGTCCATTTCTCTCCATATATGCTATCTGACCTGCTAAATTATTCCAGATTTCCAGTGTCTGCAGTCTCATATATGTCTCCATGTCTTCAAAGAAAGAGGGCTGAAGCCAAAATAGTGGGGTGGTGGGAGGGAGTTGAGCATGAGCTGGCAGATAATAGGTGAACCGAGGTGATGGGAGAAGATGGGTAGGTTGGAGGGGTAACAGTGTGAATGATGTGAGAAGCTGGGAGGTGATAGGTGGAAATGGCAAAGAAGGCGGAATCTGTTATGAGAGGACAGTGGACCATGGAAATAAAGGGAAGAAAGTGGAGAAGCGGAGGGAGTATGGTGTGTGTGATGGGCAGATTGGCAGGGCAGGGAGGGGCAAGATAAGGAGTATAGGGGCCAGAGGGATAAGGGAAAACAAAGGGATATGGAGAACAGAGAGGAATGGTTACCAAAATTTGGAATAATGGAAGTTGATGCCGTCAGGTTAGAGACTGCCAAGGTTTAAGACCACCAAGGTTCCTTTAATCCATGTCTAACCTCAGCTTGGCAGTACAGGAGGCCATGGGTAGATGTGTCAGTGTGGGAGTGGGAAGTGGAATTAAGATGCCCTGTTCACCAGGACATGCTGGCTGTTACAACAGATGGAGTGAAGGTGCTCAGAGATGTGCTCCCCGATCTGCGTCATATCTCACTGATGTAGAGGAAGCCACAATGGGAGCATTGGATACAATAAATGACACTGATGGGTTCACGTGTGAAGTGTGGTCTCACCTGCAAGGACCGTTTAGGGCCCAGAAAGGTGGTGAAGGAGGAGGAGGAGTTGCTACAGGCGTAGAACGGTTGTACGGATAAGAGCCTGGAGGGGATCGATGGGGAGAGACAAGCGAGCAAGAGAGTTTCTGAGAGTGTGATCCATGCATAAAGTAAAGGGCGGAAGGGGAGGGGGAAGATGTGCCTGGTGTTGGGATCCCAATGGAGATGGTGGAAGTTGCAAATACATATATGTTGGATGTGGAGGCTAGTGGGATGATAGATAAAAGCAAGGGAACCTAATCCCTGCTACATTGGAGGAGCTGGGGCAGGGCAGACGTTTGGGAAATGGAGGAGATGTGGGTGAGGCCTTCATTGATAGCAGTGGAGGGGAAACTTTGTTCTGAATAAAGATGATATCTTGGAAAGCCTCATCATGAGAACTGATGCAGCAGAGATGAAGGAGCTGAGTGAAGGGGATAGCATTCCTGCATTAGACGGCGGTAAGAAGTTCAGTCAAGGTAACTGTGGGAGTCAGTCAATTTGTAAAATGTATCATAGAAAATCTGTCTCTGGAGATGGGGACAAAGAGATCGGGAAAACAGAGAGAGGTGTCAGGGATGGACCAAGTGAATTTGAAGGCAGGATGTAAGTTGATGAAATTGATGATCTCCTCTCGGCTGCAGGAAGCAGTGCCATAGGATCAGTATTTAAGTTCTGTCCTGGTTTAACTTCCCAAAATTGCAGCCTTTCACACCAACTCATATGTCAGGTTTGCCATATAAGGAAAGATTTTTTTTTGAAAAGGTAACAGTAAGGGTTGATCATTTTTTCCTTTCTACTATCTGGGGATCACTGTCCAGACATACACTTATTGCTCCCTTTTGGAGTCTACAATTGAAGCTGCATCCACTCTGCTGGGAGTGTAGTGGACACAATATCAATTTTAGTGTTGAAAAATGTGGTAAACTATGTATACCTGTCTGGACATGCCATCCCCGCCCCCCCCCCCCCCCCCACCGCTGACTGCTCCTGTGGCTCCTCCCACAGACCCCTGTATAAAGGTGATTGGGGCACTGCTCCTCCCTCAGTTTTCAACATGCTCGTGTTCCCTTTTCGCTGTTAATAAAAGCCTATCATTCACTTCCAGTCTCCTCGAGTTATTGATGATGCATCAGTTTTATTAACAGTGATTTTAAAACATGGAACACATTTTATGACCCGACAGATTGGATATTGACCCTCAATCCCAGGAAGCCGGCAATGCTTTCGAACTCTGGTTAGCGTGCTTCGAATCGTACCTGGAGGAGATTCAAGTGACTGAGCCTGCCACGATGCGCAGAGTTCTCCTCTCCAGCAACAGTCCAAGGGTCTACTCCATGATCAGAGACCAACCGAGCTACCAGGGTGCGATAGACGCCCTGAAAAGACAATGCCTGCAGCTGGTGAACACCATCTATGCAAGACATCGCTTAGCAACACGGCAGCAGCGGGCAGGAGAGTCGAGCGCTAAGTTTGTCCGGGCCCTGCAGACACTCGTGCGGGGCTGCGATTGCAGGGGGCTGACGGCGGAACAGCATGCGGAGCTCCTGGTAAGAGACGCCTTCGTTACGGGGATCAGGTCAGTGTACGTGCGCCAGCGGCTGCTGGAACGCGCCGTTTGGTGATTGAGCTGGCCGACATGCTGGAGGCCGCTCTGCACAACGCTGACGCTCTCCGGGCGCGCGATCGCCCGCCGGCCTTGTGGATGCTACAGACCCCACAACCCGCTGGCGAATCGACCACGGCTGCTGCCAGTCACGAGTCAGCGACGTGTTACTTCTGCGGACTCGAGAAGCACCCCTCCTTTGTCGATCTCCTTGAAGAGATCCGGATGATGACCAGGGACTGCCAAGTCTGCGCTGAGTGCAAACCGCACTTCTACCGTCCTGAAAAGGAGCAACTTATCAATGCCACCCGCCCCTTTGAGCGACTGAGTGTTGACTTTTTTGCGGTTCTCCACCAACTGCAATGTGTACTTTCTTAACATAATTGATGAGTACTCATGGTTCCCCTTTGCCATCCCCTGCCCTGATACCACTGCCACGTCCGTCATAAACGCCCTGCGCCAGCTCTTCACTCTGTTCGGATATCCCCGCTATATCCACAGTTACAGAGGGTCCTCCTTTATGAGTGACGAGCTGCGCCGGTACCTGCTGGCTAGGGGTATTGCTACTAGTAGGACCACGAGCTATAATCCCCGGGGCAATGGACAGGTGGAGAGGGAGAATGCCACAGTGTGGAAGGCCACACTCTTACCCCTTAGGTCAAAGGGACTGCCGGTCTCTCGCTGGCAGGAGGTCCTCCCTGAGGCACTCCACTCCATCTGCTCCCTGTTATGTACGTCCACCAATGCCACCCCTCATGAGCGACTCTTTTCTTTTCCCAGGAAGTCGGCCACCAGGACCGCCCTACCGGCTTGACTGACGTCCCCAGGGCCAATGCTGCTCCAGAAACATGTGAGGAGCAATAAATACTCCCCGCTGGTCGAGAGGGTTCACCTACTATATGCGTACCCCCAGTATGCCTACGTGGTCTTACCTGATGGGCGGGAGGACACGGTCTCCGTCCGTGACCTGGCACCCGCAGGAGCACCAGACCCTTACCCCGAACACTCCACGGTGACTATGAACCCTGTACCCACCAATGTATATACCCATGAGAAACTGCGCACACCAAGCTCTACACAGACTCCTCACGACACTCCCATACCGGGTGCCACGCACACGCATGAGGGGTTACTGACGCCTAACGGGCTGGCACCTCAAATCAGGCCGGAGCCAGCACAATCACCGTCACCGGTGCAATCACCACCGGCACTGGTGCAATCACAGCCGGTGCTACGTAGATCGCAGCGACAGACTCGACCGCCTGATAGACTTGACCTGTAAATATACTTATCAGAAACTTCGCCCCATGGGGACTCTCTTTTAAAACAAAGGAGGGGTGAATGTGGTAAACTATGTATACCTGTCTGGACAGGCCCCCCTGCTGACTGCTCCTGTGGCTCCTCCCACAGACCCCTGCTGACTGCTTCTGTGGCTCCTCCCACAGACCCCTGTATAAAGGTGATTGGGGCACTGCTCCTCCCTCAGTCTTCAACATGGTCGTGCTCCCTTTTTTGCTGTTAATAAAAGCCTATCGTTCACTTCCAGTCTCCTAGAGTTATTGATGGTGCATCAAAAAGAAAGCTAAAAGACAGGAATTTACTGGGAATTGGGGGCAGGTCAGAGGAGCTGCACTAATTGGATTGTTGTTCCATGGAGTAATGAGTCTCTTTCCATCTGAACCACTCTGTGATTTAGTGATTTGCAATACCCTTAGGGCAGGTACTGCACACAGAAGATTATCTCTGTACCCTTGTATTAAACTCTCTGTGGGGAGACACAAAATGGTCGAGATACAATATACTTCCATGAAGGCAGAGTATATTATTTATAGACACATGTTCCACTGACAAAACTCCAGCAAACCTTCTTGATTAGTTACTATCTCTACTCTCTCCATTAAACTGAGCCAGCAATGGTACTGCACAAGCACAGAGTTCTGCTGTCTCTGCACTGTCACAATAAATGCCTAAAGTCAGTTAGAATATGTGTTTTACATATGATAAATCTCCCTCTGTAAGGTTTCAATAAACGCTTATTTGTCTGCAGAAGAAAACACAAAACAATCTGCCAGAATTTTTTGGATAACAAAATGTGAGAATAAGGAAATAAATATTAGTTAAAAATACTACTGGAAAAATTTGGAGAATGCCTATTGATGTTACTGGACGGGAACCTGCAAAGGTAATTTGGAAAAGGGTGAAGAGGGTGGTGACAGGGACAGCTGACAAGTGGGGGGCTTTTTAAAGTGAGATTGAGAGAGTCGCAGGGAATTAGGTTCCCAATGGAGTGAAGGGCAAGGCTGGCAGAAT
Source organism: Hemitrygon akajei (assembly GCF_048418815.1). Taxonomy (NCBI): domain Eukaryota; kingdom Metazoa; phylum Chordata; class Chondrichthyes; order Myliobatiformes; family Dasyatidae; genus Hemitrygon; species Hemitrygon akajei. The sequence continues at coordinate 106,854,454 of NC_133124.1, read as the reverse complement.
TAGGGAACCTTGGTTAATGAGGCTTATTTAGATTCTCGTCAGGACAAAGAAGGGGGCATTTGTCAGGTGACGGCTGGTGGAATCAAGTACGGTAAGTCCTCTGAAGAGTAAGAGGGGGACACTAATCAGGGAAGTAAGAGGGCAAAAAAAAAGGACATGAGATGTCTTCGGCCATAAGGTGAGGAGTATCTATGAGATACAGAATATTAAGAGCAAAGTAATAACTAGGGAAAAATTAAGTTCACGGCACTGGTTCGAGGATGGTGGGTTTACCACAAGAGAAGAGGTTGTTTTGATTAGGCGAGAAGAATGAGAGTGAATGAAATTGAAATGTACAAAAATCACAGAGGAGCAGGCAGGATGAATGGAGGGAACGTATTTCCCTCGTTCACAGTCTCAGAATAAGGGACAGGTTGTTAATGATCAAGGTGAGAAGGTGGTGAGCCCTTGCAGCTTTTCACACTGGATGGCTGTGGAGTACACTTGTTAAATTCGTTCATTACAGAGATTGATAGGTTTATAGAAATGAAAGGAAACAAAGGCAGAAAAATGGCACTGACATAAAAGCTTATCCACAATGCTGGTGAGAGATGAAGCTGGCTCGAGGGGCCAGTAAGCTTACATCTCCTCCTATTTCTCATGTCCTTGTACTTTTTTATTGTCTGCAACACATGCTTAGTGCAAAATAAAATGTCTGTACACAGTTCTATCTGGGACATCAACTCCTCTACTTTATCTTTTAGCCACAATTTGCTTAAAACATTGCATCACCAGGTAGTTAAAATAAAAACAGGATGCTGCACATCATAAGCATTATCTTATTTTGCATGCAAATGCTTGCAAGCGGAAATGTTACTGTCATAAATAGGCAGGTCTGAGAAAAAAAAGTGTACCCATTGATGTCAGTTCAAAATGTTTGAGAAAAGCAAGAGCTTCATCGATAGCATTTTGGAAAATCAAGTGTGTAGTACAAGAACGCTCATTCATATGAACTGAATTTCATCTACTGTGTGCCTGGGAAAGCTTCAGTTCTCTAATGCTGCAGGGAGACCAGGAAGTCAGGCACCCGATGCACCATCAGACATTGGCGCCTTCTTTACTTCTTTATGATTCCTGGAACACTTCCAAATGTGTACAACAAGGCTTTGCCTTAAGCCAGTGTAGTCAAGTGGCACCATGAGAGTGAGGCAGGAAAAGGCATTTTCCACTTGCTCCATAAGTCTTTCATTCTTCAGATATCCAAGTGCTAGGACGTTCTGTAAAAGTAGCATTGGACTTGTACCAAGACTGTCCCCAGGCCAAAATTTTGCAGCAGATTGAGAGAAACCCATAAGCATCAGATGTAGGAGGACAGTACTAGATCCCACCTCACAGGTAGTACTTTGGCACCTAAACCCTTCAAGCTACTGCTTCACAGCTGTGGGCAGTAGGATGGGATGTTAGTAACCAGAGGGGCTAACAAAATCCTGCAGCTACATTCCTGTCCCTTTCCCCAGAAAAGCCTGTGTCAGGAAAACCTTGTGCAACAGGGGACTGGGAACAGGAAATGCAGGCGGCCTGACATTATCTATCACCTGACAAAGTCCGTTCATTGCAATAAAGCTACTCGGACAATCACAGACTAACTAGAGTGCATCCATGTAATTCTCAAATATCTGCGTCAACCTTCAATCATATTGTTCTGCTGAAGCAAAGACTTCTTCATAGAGAATAGACCATAGAACATTACAGCACAGTGCAGTACAGACTCACTGGTTCATGATGTTGTGCCGACATTTTAACCGACTCTAAGATTATTTTAACACTTCCTTCCTATATATCCCTACATATTTGTATCAACCATGTACCTAACTAAGAGTTCCTTAAGTGTGCCTAATGTATTTGGTACTACCACTATTCCTGGCAGGATCTTCCATGAACTCGGCACTCTCCTTGTTTGAAAAACTTACCTCTGATATCCCCTTTATATCTTCCTCCTATCACCTTAAAATTATAGCCTCTCATATTAGCCATTTCTGCCCTGGGAAGAAAGTCTCTGGCTATCCACTGAAACTGTGCCTCTTAGCATCTTGTATATCTCTGGCAAGGCACATCTCATCCTCCTTCGCTCCAGAGAGATTGTGTAACATTGGATCATCACCTCAACCAATAAAGAGAGTCACAGAATCTAGCAGTGTAGACTTCTGTGCCAATATATTTTGCCTGATCAACTGCCAATGTCCCTTTACACAACTCAGCTGATAACAAGTTGTTGCCCTTTGAATATGAGATTTCCCTGTTCATCTCAAAAAAAAGGATGGAGATAATCAGTCACCTCTGATGACTGGCAGTCTTCACTGAGTAACAATTTACAATGTTTCCTGAAATGAGTCATCTGAAACTGCAACAAAGAATTCTCATTTCTCAACATAGTCACCAATATTTTCCAACTTACGTATAAAAGAAGTGATACAACCCTGTATGGTGCACCTACTGAATCATCTTTCGCTATCTGTTGCACAGTACATTGTAATCTGAAAATTTTAGGCATTGTTTAGTTCTTTTGGGCACAGTTGTTCTTCTTGAATTGTGTATATTACCTCTGCTTCTCCTAACTCTTTGATGCCTTTGCATATGGTTGTGAATTCTGCATCATTGCTACTTTTAGTCCAGACCAACATTGTAAAATTAACTTTTCTTTAATCTTATAACACCTCAAACTCAGTGTGCTGGTGATCACTAGGACCTGAAACAGTCTGTATTTTTCTTAGGTAAGCACCTGTGTAACTCCAGCATATCTGATGGAAAAGAAACCAATTCAATTATTGAAAATGTTTTAACAATTGTAAGATTCCTGCCATATTTATCAGTGCTTACATTTCCAAAATTGTTGCAATTGGGATCCACATGAAGTCCTAGGCCTGTACAATGCCCAATAAAAGCATATTCTTGCCTCTGAAGTTTTATTTTGCATTCACAACATATTTAAAAATATGCTTCTAAATGTTTAGCAGGGTTATCAGTTGCTTCTTACAATTCTTCTCTGAAACTTATTGTCATAAATGTTCAGTAACAACTTCTATACCCTGAGATTCATCCACTAACTCTATCTTTAAAAAGCTTCTGGAACAGGCATTCTACTAGTGGTACTTCCAAAAGTGTTTATGAAAAGCAATTAAATCTTCTGGCAAGTTTTCTAAAATTTCTTGCCAAAATCTATTTTGATCATGTAGAACTGTAAAAATGTTAAGTCCTTGTAGGCGTGTTTCTACACCTTTTATCTTCAGTAGTGAATTTTTCTCTTTTTAATAGTTGTATTCAAGTCTTTAGGGTGTAAGCATATATACAGTGACCCATCCTTCTTAGATTTTTAGATGTGTAATGAAGCAAATTTGATTAGGGAGCTTAAGGTAATGGAACCCTTAGGAACCAGTGATCATAATGTAATAGAACACACCTTGTTTGAGAGGGAGAAGGTAAAACCTGATGTATCAGTATAATTGTGGAATAAAGGGAATTACGGAGGCATGAAAGAGGAGCTAGCCAAAGTTGATTGGAAGGGGATACTAGGAGGAATGACAGCAGAGTAACAACTGGAGTTTCTGGTGGCGATTCAGAAAGTACAGGTTAGATATATCACAAAGATGAAGAAGTATTCCAAAGGAAGGATGAGACAACCGTGGCTGACAAGGGAAGTCAAAGACAGTATAAAAGCAAACAAGAAGACATAAAATAGAGCAATAATTAGTGGTAAGTTAGAGGGTTGGCATGTTTTTAAAAACCAACAGAAGGCAACCAGAAGGTTATAAGTAGAGAAAAGATGAAATATTAAGGGAAGCTATCCAAAATATAAAAGAGGATAACAAATTTTTTTCAGATGTATAAAGAGTAAAAGAGAGGCAAGAGTGGATAATCGACCATTGGAAAATAAATAAAAATAACTAGAGAGACAAGGTGCTTGAAAGATGAAAGGTCTGAAGGTAAATAAATCACCTGGTTCCAAAGGACTGGAAAGTTACAAATGTCACTCCACTGTTTAAGAATGTGAGAGAGGAGGTAGAATAGGCTAGTTAGCCTGATTTTAGTGGTTGGAAAGATGTTGGAGTCTATTGTTATAGATTAAATTTCTGGTTACTTGGAGGCACTTGATAAGATAGGCCAAAGTCAACATCGTTTGCTAAAGAGGAAATCTTGCCTGGAAAATTTTGTTAGAATTTTAGAGGAAATAAGAAGGAGGATAGACAAAGGAGAATCAGCAGATGTTATTTTCTTGGAGTTTAAGAAGGCTTTTGACAAGGTGCTGCACATGAGGCTACATAACAAGACAAGAGCCCATAGTATTACAGGAAAGGTACTAGCATGGATAAAAGATTGGCTGACTGGCTGGAGGCAAAGAATAAGACTAAAGGGGGCCTTTTCTGGTTTGCAGCCGAATACTAGTGGTGTTCGTAGTGTCAGTGTTGGGACTGTTTCCTTTCACATTATGGATGAATGATATGGATGATGAGATTGATAGCTTTGTGGTCAAGTTTGTGGACAATATGAAAAGATGGGTGGAGTTTCAAGTAGTGTTGAGGAAGCAAGGTATCTGCAGAAGAACTTAGATGGATTGGGAGAATGGGCAAAGAAGTGGCAGATGGAATTTAGTGTTAGGAAATGGTACGGTCATGCATTTTGGTAGAAGGAATAAAGGCACAGAATATTTTCTAAAAGGGGAGAAAATTCAGAAATCAGAGGTGCAAAGGTATTTTTGAGTCCGTGTGCAGGATTCCCTAAATGTTATTTTGTAGGTTGAGTTGGTGGTGAGGAAGGCAAATGCAATGATAGCATTCATTTTGAGAGGACTAGTATATAACAGCAAGGATGTAATTCTGAGGCTTTATAAGGCACTGGTCAGATGACACTTGAAATATTGTGCGCAATTTTGGGCCCCTTATCTAAGAAAAGATGTGCTGGCATTGGAAAGGGTCCAGAGGAGGTTCACGAGAATGATTCCAGCAATGGAAGGGTTAAGCTATGAGGAGCAACACACAGAAAATGCTGGAGGAACTGAGCAGGCCAAGAAGCATCCATGGAAAAAAGTATAGTCGATGTTTTGGCCTGAAACATCGACTGTACTTTTTTCCATCGATGCTGCCTGGCCTGTTGAGTTCCTCCAGCATTTTGTGTGTGTTGCTCAAATTTCCAGCATCTGCTGACTTTCTCTTGTTTAAGGTATGAGGAATGTTTGAAAGATTTGGTCCTATACTTACTGGAATTTAAAAGAATGAGGGAGGGAATCTTGTTGAAACCAATCGAATATTGAAAGGTCTGGATAGAGAGGATGTAGAGAAGATGTTTCCAGTGATGGATAAGTCTAGGACTGGAGGGCACAACCTCAGGCTAAAGGGATGTTAATTTAGAACAGAGATGAGCAGAAGTTAATTTAGCCAGAGGGTAGTGAAACTGTGGAATTCATTGCTGCAGGCAGCTGTGGAGGCCAAATTATTAAGTACAGTATATATGAAGTGGAGGTGGTTGGGCTCTTGATTAGTCAATGCATCAAAGGTTATGGAGAGAAGGCAGGAGAATGGGGTTGAGAGGGATAATAAATCAGCCATGATGGATTGGTGGAGCAGACTTGATGAGCCAAATGATGTAATTTGGCTCTTATGTTTTAAGGTATTATAGATTAAACTGATCCAAACAGTTGGTGTTTTGTGAATTAGAATTCTTTGTCTGACAAGCCCATTTAACTCCTGACTCTAACTGTGGCACATTCCTCCTCATCTATACTCCAAACAAAGAACCCAGAAATTGCTCCTGCTTCCACATCAGCTGTTTTGGCAGTTTTGTGTAGATCATGTTTATCTTGGCATTACATTGTAAAGTGATTGTTTTTTCTTCACATTTTGTATGTTAGCAAATGCAGTACAAAAATTTTACTGGGGAATTTATGTTTCCTCCCATAGTTCCAACAATCTTGTCTTTAGTCTGCAGTTTTGTTTTCTGTGAACCCCGGTGATTTCCATGGATTTACATACTGCACAGAGATTCTGTTCTGTTGACCCATTAATTATCTTAATTAAGACCTCCACCTCCTTCTGATGGATGACAAGTTTCATCTGTTTTCTCTAAGGGCAAGTTAATTCCTTGTAACAATCTTTCCTACACACTTGAGCTTGCAGTTCCAAGGACAAGATTGCCTCTGAGTACTTCAAGTGTAAATGCATGATACAACCTTCACCGGGTTCTTGCCACACTGTTCTATATCGATGGTACAAGTCATCAGCAAGTGGCCTGCTCCTGTTAAATGCATACCTCTCAAAGCAAATGTGTGCTGAACAGTTGGCAGCATTTAGAACATTTATGGAAGACACTAAATTGGTGTCATGTATTTATTCACCTTCTTGACTCAGCCTGTCCAAGATGAACTCCTGTTCAGTATTTTCTGTTTTATTTGAGAGAAACATCATACCCTTCTACCATTACCAAAGTAAGAAGTAATTCTACCTGGACTTGTTCTGCCTCATTCCAGTTCTATGTCCAATGTATATTTCAACCAAGCTAACTTGAAATTCCTCAGCAAATTTCCATCGGGTATTTTGAGAGATTGTGCTGACGATACAGCACTTCCTGAGTAGTGCTCACAAAATGCTGTAGAACTCAGCAGGTCAGGCAGCATCTATGGAGAGGAATAAGCAGTTATATTTCAGGCCGAGACCCTTCATCAGCACTCCCTGAAGCACTCAAGCACACAATTAGGTTTGAAATGCCTTTCAAGGCACACAAAGATTTTCTCCCAAAAGTAGACTTTACTTAAGATAAAAAATATATGTACAGAAGGAAGTATCAGTGGAGTTCAACCTGAAAAAGAGTGAATGATTCACTTTGGAAAGTCAAATTTGAAGGCAGAATCCAGGGTTAATGGCAGGACTTTTAGAACTGTTGAGGAACAGAGGGATCTCGGATCCCTCAAAATTGCCACACAAGTTGACAGGGTTGTTAAGAAGGTGCATGGTATGTTGAACTTCATTTGTCAGACTGCAGAAGTAAAAGGTTGAATACGTCCATAAATACTGCAGCAAGATGGTCCTGGATGTTTCCAGCAGTCTCTGATTTCAGGGGAATACTGATCAGATATTAACTGAACTGGATTTACTGTATATTCTCCAGAAGAGGTGAACTCATTGAAGCTTATACAATACCACCGGGGTTAGACAGGGTACGTTGCAGGCTGGCTGTGTCTGTTGGCGGGGATGCTGTTGCATAATATAGGGTCAGGCATTTAGGACAGGGAAGAGGAGAAACTTCTTCATCTAGGGTTAAGAAATCATTGGAATTCTATACTCGAGAGGCTTGTTTAATATTCTCATGATGAAGATTGTTATTGGATAATAAGTGATTTGAAGGAATGGAATAGGAAAGAGCATTAAAGTGGAAGATCAGCTATGATTTCAGTGAATAGAGGAGCAGCTTTGAGGGGCTGAATGGATTACCCCACTTCTATTTCTTGTGGTTTTTCAGGGGTTTTTTTTGTGTTTATTAGCTAGCCCTATTACTATTTAACTATCAAGAGCACAAACTCAGAGTTAAGCATTAGATTGCAGAATGTAGAACAGTGCAGCACAGGACAGGCATAAAGTTGTGCCAAACTAATTAAACCAATAATTCCTAACTAATGTAATTTTTAATAATGTAGTAACTCCTAATTCCCATGAAGAATTGAAAGTCTTGTAAAACCCCAGCCCAATTAAAGGAAAATATCTGGAAAACGCCTCCCTGGCTCCGTTGGGTAATTGCAAATTTCCTTGGATGCTAAAAATGCCGTCTGAACTCCCCTGAACCATTTGTTGACCTTTTTGCACATAAATTGCCTGCTGTGTTTTCAATAGTGACTGCAATTAATCGTTTGGAAAGCACTTCTGCATAAGCTTAGAAATGAGAACACATAAATGTAGTCATTCACATGAATGTAGAGAGTGAGATAAATTAGATAGTTTTCTCACAAAGATGGCAAAGGTGGAATAGGTTAAATATCTTCTACTGGTAAAATAAGGTTCTTTGATTTTGGAACTAAACTATTACATTTTTCTGTTTTCTGCATGTTTTTTGCCGGTGGGGGAGTGGGGATCTTAGCTTTGCCCTCTGTTTACGCATGGGAGGGGGGAGCTGGGGGGTGCTTTGGGGTTCTAACATTGAACTGTCATTCATTCTTTGGGGAACTCCTCTGTTTTCGTGGACGTTTGTGAAGAAATAGCATTCAGGGTGTATATTGTATACATTTCTCTGACATTAAATGTACCTTTGAAACCTTTGAAAAGCGACAAAGACCTTGCTTTGTGCCCAACCATTGTATTACACTGGAAGAATTTAAATAACAGCTTAGCTATGAAGTTTTTGAAAGGGTTTGACACCAAGTGTACTTCTCCCTTCCTTTTTGTCCATTATGTGAATACCATTCAAGATTACCGATAAGATCATCAAGACCAGAGAATCTTTTGATAATGCACCAATATTGAGTTAAACATACTAAAATAGCAACTTGCCACATCTCATTGCTTCCTGAGGAAGACATTGGCTTATTCATTTAAAATATTATTGATGTTTCTTAAGGAATGGTGACAATCATTCAAGAAATGTTTACAGTATTAATTTGTAATTGGCTTGAGATTCTCCATATTGCCTCCAGTAACGGAGGTGTTGTACAGGTGAATGATTCTGGTATTTCACAGGTTGCAAGTGCTTTAATATCAGTTCTTCTACGGTCAAACGCAGCTTGAACTGAGTATTGCTATGGCGTTCCAATCATGATTAACTTCTTTCCCCAAAAGTACGCTTCATTCATAAAATAGCATAGTAGTCTCCATTCACTTTACTAGACATACTATAAGCTTTACTTGTAACATTTACAGTATGTTAACGTGCAGTTGAAGCTTTAGTGAAAAGTATTCCATTAGTGGTAAATCTGAGAGGATATTATACCCTGCAGAAGCTTGGTGGTGGCAGCACCAAGTTTCAAACGATCCTTCAACGTGTACACTTGCTCCTTGTGCTGTACTAGTCTGATATTTTGGCTTCATCTCTGGCCACAGCTGAGGCTCTAAAGTACTGGAGATTTGCTAATGAGGTACCGTTGTTTAGAAAGGGTAGCAGAAGCAAGCCTGTAAACTATAAGCTGGTGGATCTGCCATCAGTAGTGTGCAAAACACCAGAGGGGACTCTGAAGCATAGGATCTATCAACGTTTGGAGAGAAAAGGTCTGATTCAGGGTAGGAAGCATTGCTTTATGTTGGAAATTGTATATGACAGTTTTTTTTTGAGTACTTACTTCAAGGAGGTATCCTAGAGGAGAGATAAGGGTCAGGCAGTGGATGTGGTTTATATGGAGTTTAGTAAGGTTTTTTGACAAGGTGCTGGAAATCTGACATTAAAGCAAGAACTACTGTCAACACTCAAAGCGTCAGGCAGGATCTGAATAATCAGAAATAGAATTAATGTTTCAGATCAAAGACTCTTTGACAGGACTGGAAAGAGAGAAAACAAGTGACTTTTAAACTGGTATGAAGGTAGGAGAGGAATGGGTAAGAAAAATGGGAAGAATGTGTGCAGTAAGGGAATGAGAAAGAAAGGGATGGAGTTAGAAAGAGAGCAATGGAGAAAGGGATGGAGGGCGGAGCAGGACAGCAGATAAGGAGTGAAGAAGGAAGGAGCAAATGAGGGAAGAGGGTAAGGTAGGTGGCATCTTAAATGCAATAACTACAGTTAACTAGTTCAGGAAGTTCTATCACTTTTCTATTATAAGCTAATGCTGATGCACTTTATAAGGCCTCACAAACAAGAGTGAAGTAAATGACTGTTTGATCTGTTTCTGTGAGATAACCTGGCCATTATCACTGGAAGAATTCCTCTGCTCACCTTCATAATAGTGATATGTGGTGTTTTTATATGTCATCCTATGAGGGGCGATGGGGGTCTGAGTCATCTGATTGACAGCACCTTGCAGAGTGGACCACGCCCTCCGTACAGCTCCGCCGAGAGGGTAGCACTATCTCAGCTCTGCTGCTCCCAGAATGCAGCACTCAGCCTACCATGGCCCTTCTGCAGTGCAGTGCTGCCTCAGTAATGCTCTGGCCACACTTCACAAGTCAGTACTGCACTGAAGTGCCTACATGGGTTATGTGTTTAAAGCTCACATGTGTCACTGAATTCATAACTGCTTGACTCAGAAACAGGAGTGATAAGGTGCTAACAAAATAACAGAAATAAACATTGAATATTACAATTACCTGATGAAAACCCCGCATAAAATAAAATTCTTTAATTTAGCATTGCCTTAAGTTCTTAATACAATCGGTTTTATGCATGTCAAACAACAGTGACTTAAGGTGGTTGAGGGGAAATGGTACGTAACCACATGTCGTGACTGTGCGAGGAACTTCCCAGCTGATTGGAAAGTCATTGACTGCCGGATGAGCATCAGACTTACTACTGCATTGAAAGGAAGAAGCAGAGCTGAGCTCATACCACTTCCTAGGCGGCAGGTTCACACCCTGCTTTTCAAAGAGAATGGCTGAGCAGGAGAGCCTGGAGTACGGCAAAGCCGACTTCGTCCTGTTGGACAATCTCACCACGGAAGACTTCCTGGCAAATCTGAAAGTGAGGTGAGTGACGGTGGAGCCAATGGGTGAAGCAAAGTGGAATTTGGGGAGAGATCAGTGCTGCTTTCCTCTCTGAGTCAGGATGATGTCATAGTGTACAAAGTCAGAGAAGAACATGTGCGATATGTAAGAGAAGCACTGAAATGCTCTTAATACATCACATTTTGAGTCAAATCCAAAAGACAGTATGACAAGATAATGCTAAATAGGGTATGAAATTAATGACTGTGGGACAGCTAAATATATACTTCAATATCTACCTGGGGAAATTAGTTTCAAAGGGGAAATCCAATGGGCTTAATGATCTTTTAAATTTATAACCATAGTTACTTTACTGACTCTGAGTCAAAATGCTGTTTCAAACTCTGCTCCAGAAATGTGAGAATGTACTCTCATGACATGGACCATGGTGGAATAGAGGTTAACTTACTGGACCATTCATCCAGAGTCAGAATCCCATCCCAACAGCGGGGATACTTCAATGAAAGCAGGGCATTGATGAACAGGTTACAGGAAATGAGTGGCATCATTCCATTGATTTGCTTATGTTTGACTGTAGACTGATAGGGTGATCATTGGCTTTGTCTGGTTTGTTTTGTGACAGCTGAGCAAACACATCTGGTCAAATTTCCTCACTGGTAGTTAGATGCCATTTCTAACTGTACTAAAACATCTTTGCTAGAGGCATGGCTAGTTCTTGTCCCCAGGCTTTCAGTGCCAAATCAGAGATGTTGTCCACTAGAATTACGATTGTCCTACTTTGCGCTCTCAGTCATAGTGTCATTGAGTAGCACAGCAGGGAAAAAGGCCTTTCGGGCTAACAGTTGCATCTGACAAAGGTAACCCTATTTGCTTGTATTTGACCTCTCATATCCATGTACCCATTGTCACTGTTCTTATTTCAACATTTCCTCTGGCAGCTCATTCCATATACGTGCCACCCTGTGTGCAAAGAAGTTGTCTGTCAGATCCCATTAAAATCTGTCCCGCTCACACCCTAAACCTATGCCCTCTAGTTTATGGGACATTTTCTCATGGAAAAAGACTGTGCACATTTACCTTATCAATGCCCCACATAATCTCATACACTCCTCTAAGGATAGCCCTCAGATTCCTATGCTCAAATGAAAATGTCCTAGCCTCTCAACATCTCCTTCTAATTTCAGACTCGGTCATGGTCCTAGTAATTTTGTTATAAATCTTTTTTGCACTTTTTTCCAACTTAATTAAATGCTTTTTATAAAAAGGAAGTGAAAAATTTCACAATATTCCATGTTTGGCCTCACCAACATCTTGTACAACTGCAACATAATGTCCCAGCTCCAATACTTATTGCACAACCAATGGACTCACTTTCAAGAATTATTCATCTCATGTTCTCGATACTTATTGCTTAGTTATTTATATTAGTGTTTCTTCTTCTTGCATTTGTAAAGTTTGTTAGGGCACTCTGTTTGGATGCCCTAGCTGGGCAGCCCTTCATTGATTCTGTTATAGTTACTATTCTATAGATTTGTTGGGTATGCCCACAAGAAACTGAATCTCAGGGTTGTATACGGTGACATATATGTACTGATATGATAATAAAATTTACTTTGAACTCTGAACTTTAACTGATGAAGGATAGCAAACCAGATGCCTTCTTCACCACCCCATCTGCCAGTGATGCCATATTATAGAAATTATTAGTTGTCCTCCTCAGTCCCTCTATTCTACAACACCTCCCAGGGCTCTACTACTTACTGTGAAAGTCCTACTTTGATTTAACTTCCTAAAATACACCATATTGCACTTACCAGAATTGAATATCATTTGCCATTCCATGGTCCACTTCCTTAGCTGAATAAAATCCCCTGTAATGTTTACCTTCTTCACTGTTTATGATACCTTCTATTTTCATCTCTTCTGTATATAAGGTTCCTATGGAGTGACTTGAATTAATTGAAAAATGGATTCTATTATAAGACCATAAGACATAGGAGTAGAATGAGGCCACTCAGCCCATTGGGTCTGCTCAGACAGCCCATCATGGCCGATCTATTATCCCTCTCAACCCTATTCTCCTGCCTTCTTCCCATAACTTTTGACATCCTTACTAATCCATAACCTATCAACCTCTACATTAAATATACCCAATGACTTGGCCTCCACAGATTCACCACCCTCTGGCTAAAGAAATTCCTTCTCAACTCTGTTCAAAATGGACATATCTGTATCCTGAGACTGGGCCCACTGGTCTTAGACTCACCCACTACACGAACCATCCCCTCCAGATCCACTCTGTCTAGGCCTTTCAATTTTTGACTGGTTTCAATAAGATCCCCCCTCATTGTTCTAAACTCCAGAGAGTACAGGCTGAAAGCCATCAAACACTCCTCATCTGTTAACCCTTTCATTCCTGAGGTAATTCTTGTGAACTTCCTCTGGACCCTCTTGAATGCCAGCACACCTTTTCTTAGATAATGAGCCTAAAATTGCTCACAATATGCAAAGTGTGGTAACACCAATGCCTCATAAAGCCTCAGCATCACATCTTTGCTGCTGATGCACCATCAATAACTCTCGGAGACGTGAGGCGAGAGATAGGCTTTTATTAGCTGGAAGAGAGCACTATCAGCAGCAAGAGACCATCACACAACATCCTGGAGACTGAGGGAGGAGCAGTGCCTCCAATCGCCTTTATACAGGGGCCTGTGGGAGGAGCCACAGGAGCAGTCAGCAGAGGGGCGTGTCCAGACAGGTATACACATAGGGGTCTGTGGGAGGAGCCACGGTCAGTGGGAGGAGCCACAGGAGCAATCAGCAGAGGGGCGTGTCCAGACAGGTATATGTAGTTCACCACAGCTCCTATACTCCAGTCCTCTTGAAATGAATGCTAATAATGCATTTGCCTTCTTTGCCACTGAATCAACCTGCAAGTTAGGCTTTAGGGAGTCCTGCACAAGGACTCTCAGACCCATTTGCACCTCTGATTTTTGAGTTTACTCCATTTAGAAAACAATCTAATCTTAATTCCTTCTACCAAAGTGCATGACTATACACTTCCCTACACTATATTCCATCTGCCACTTCTTTGCCCATTCTCCCAATTTCCCAAGTCCTTCTGTGGACTCCCTGATTCCTCAACAATACTTGGCCCTCCATCTGTCTTTGTATCACCCGCAAATTTGGCCACAATGCCATCAGTTCCATCATTCAAATTGTCCAAATCTTCGCCTCCTGCCAGTAAGCCAATCTTTTATCCATGCTAGTACATTTCCTTTAATACCATGGCCTTTTATCTTGTTAAGCAACCTATGTGCAATGCCTTGTCAAAGGCCTTCTAAAAATCCGAGGAAACTCTTTCCACTGATTCTCCTTTGTGTATCCTTCCTGTTATGTCCTCAAAGAATTTCAAAAATTTGCCAGGCAAAATTTCCCCTTAAGGAAACCACAGTGACTTTGGTGTACTTTATCATGCACTTCCTAGTATCCCAAAACACCTTCCTTAATAATGGACTCCAACATCTTCCTAGCCACTGATCTTTACTAATGCCTCCACAATCATATTAGCTACCTCTTTCAGAACCCTGGGGTGTAGTCCATCTGGTCCAGGTGACTTTTCTACTTTCAGACTTTTCAGCAACTATACTCACTTCTGCCTCCAACACTCTCGAGTTTATGTTACACTGCTAGTGTCTTCCACAGTGAAGGCTAACACAAAATACTTATTAAGTTTGTACGCTATTTCTTTGTCCCCCATTACTACCTCTTCAGTGTCATTTTCCAGCCTTCCAATATCCACTCTTACTTCTCTTTCACTCTTTATTATATCTGAAAAAAACTTTTGCTATTCTCTTTGATATTATTGTCTAGCTTACCTTCATATTTCATCCCCTAATGATTTTCTTAGTTGCCTTCTTGTTGGTCTTTAAAAGCTCCCAATCCTTTACCTTCCTACTATTTTTTATTCTATAATGTACACTCTCATTTGCTTTTATGCTGTCTTTGACTTCCCTTGTCAGTCACAGTTTTGTCATCCACCCTTCAGACTACTTCTTCATCTTTGGGATGTACCTACTCTGCATCTTCCAAATTACCCCCAGAAACTCTAGCCGTTGCTGTTCTGCTGTTATCCCTGCTAGTGTCCCCTTCCAATCAATTTTGACAGCTCCTTTCTCATACCTCTGAAATTCCCTTCTCTCCACTATAATACCAATACATTCAATTTTAGCTTCTCCTTCTCAAACTGCAAAGTGAATTCTATCATATTATGATCATTGAGTTCCTTTATCTTAAGCTCCCTCGTCAAATCTGGCTCATTACACAACACCTAATCCAGAATTGCCTTTCCCTTAGTGGGCTCAACCACACGTTGCTCTAAAAAACCATCTCTTAGGCTTTCTATAAATTCCCTCTCCTGTGATCCAGCACCAACCTGATTTTCCCAATCTACCTACATATTGAAATCCCCCATGATTATTGTAACATTGCCCTTTTTGCATGCCTTTTTCTATTTTCCATTGAAATTTATATCCTATATCCTGGCTACTGTTCTGGGGCCTGTAAATAAGTCTCACCAGGGTCTATTTTCCTTGTAGTTTCTTAACTCCAACTACAAGCATTCTACATATTCCAATCCAATGTCACCTCTTTCCAAGGATTTGAATTCATTTCTTCCTAACAAAGCTGCCACACTCCCTCTGCCTACCTGGCAGTCCTTTTGATAGATGTATCCTTGTATGTTAAGCTCCCAACTTCTCTCAGTGCAACTCAGTGATGCCCATACCTGCCAATCTCTAACAATGCTACAAGATCATCTATCTTATTTAGTATACTGTGCATTCAAATATAACACCTTCAGCCCTGCCCTGTATACATTACTACCTTTGAGGTCCTGCTCTTCAACATCTTCCCTAACTCGCTATACTCACTGAGCCAGACTTCTTCCTCATTTCTACCTACAGTATTGGTGCTAATATACACCACAACATCTGGTTGCTCACTCTCCCTCTTGAGAGTCTTCTGCGGCCACAGAATCTGCTGCCATTGCCGTTTTCAATGACAGCTGCCATTAAGGTTGTCAGTGATGATGCCACCCAGGAAGTAGAAGAAGCTGCTGTCCATCCCCCTAACTACTGAGTCTCCTATCACTATCACTCTGCCTGACTTCACCCTTCCTGTCTGGCTGCTGCTGTGCTCTGACAGTTGATAACCCCTCTCCCCACCATGGAGTGTCCAAAGGGGTAAACTTTTTGCTGAGGGGAATGTCCACAGGAAAACCCTGCACTGATTGTTACTTCTCCTGGTGGTTACCCATGTACTACCTGAAGCCTACACTGGGTGTGATCACCTCATTGAAAGACTCATCTATGAAGTTATAAGCCTCCTGGATGGTTCTGAGTGTCTCCAGCTCCAGATCCAGTTCCTTGACCTTGTCAGTCAGGAGCTGAAGTTGGGTGCACTTCCCACAGATGTGGTCATCAGGGAGACCAATGGGTATCTTTAAATCCCACATCTCACAGAAGCAACTCTACTGCCTGAACTACAATCCTGCCTCTGCTTAGGTTCTAGACAGCACCTGTTCTTGAGTAAAAACCTGACCCCTCTAACACTGTTCACTTCAATAATGGCTGCTCTGCTTACACCTTGCTTTTTTTTTAAAAAAATTGGCTCTTGCTAAGTACTGTTAACCCAAGCAATTTCCTGCTCTGCAGACAAACGCCCTCAGGACTTGTGGTGCAGATCTCAGGAGTCTGTTTTGATGCGTGATCACTTGGCATTTTTGGCTGAACGTGGTGTGAACGCTTCAGCCTTGTATTTGGATCATATGTTGCACTCGTCCATTGCTGAGGATGGGAATGCTCCTGTAGCCTTTCCCTCCCATTCCGGTTTAATTATTCACATGTATTCAAGAGCGGATTGCGGAAGTCTAACCAGTTGTAATTGCGGTCGTCTGTATTGTTTTTCTGCTTTTGTTATTTCATATGCTATTTGATAGTCGTAGAAGTTTTGCCAGGTTGGTGGCTCAATTTCATGCACGTGCCCACTGCTCTCCCTTATAATTTCAACGAATAAAAACCCAACCAGCCTTTTTTTTAAATAAAAAGATTAAGTATGCACACACTACTGCGAATGTGGTCTCCTGAAAGCCCTGTAGAACTGCACCAAGGATTTATTCCCCTTGCAAACTCTGCCATTGCAGTTTGGTCGATAAAAGCCAAGACATCATCTGCCTTGCTAACTTGCCGTGTTTTATGAACAAGGAGACGCATATCTCTCTGAACACCAAAACCTACTGGATTCTCATAATTTGAAAGGTATTCTGCATTTTTTCCCCCTGTTTTCCATTGAAGTTAATCACCTCACATTTCCCCACATCAAACTCCATTAACACCATTCTGTCTCCTTACCTAACCACTCTGTTCTTTAGCAGAATACTTGCACTCTCCTCATAGCATGGCTTCTACTAAGCATTGCATTGGTGGCAGAAGTGGTTTTATTAGACCTGGTACATTCATCGCACTCATTAATATAGACAGTAAAATGTGATAGGTCTCAGGACTTGTCCCTGAAACACTTCACTAGTAGTAACCTATAACTACAAAAATGATTTCTGTCTTATAAGCAGTCATTTATCTGTACTAAGATATTGACCCCAACCTACAGGCATACTACAGGCTGGAAAGAATTTTGATTTTCAGCCCACAAAGGAGATTCCTTAGAACTTAGAACAGTACAGAACAATACAGGCCTTCAGCCGACCTACTCCATGTTCAAGCTAACCCGTTTCTCCCATACAGCCCATAACCCTCTATTTTTCTTACATCCATGTGCCTATCAAAGAGTCTTTTAAACGTCCCTGTTGTATCAGCCTCTACCACCACCCCAAGAGTGTATTCCAGGCACCCACTATACCCTGTGTAAAAAAATAAACTACCTCTGACAGCTGCCCTATACTTGCCTTCACTCATTTTAAATAGATCTCCTCTGGTACTGGCCATTACCACCCTAGGATGTGCTGGCTGTCCACTCTCTCTATGCCTCTCAAAATCTAATACAAGCCACAACAAAGAGAAAAGTCCTAGCTTGCTCAACCTTTCCTCATAAGACATGTTCTCTAGTCTAGGCAGCATCCTGATAAATCTCCTCTGCATCCTTTCTAAAGCTTTACTTTCTAAAGTGTAGAGTGTTAGATGATTGAAATAAGATTACTATGGAACGGTTCTCCAAATTGAATCATACAAGATGATTAAGAGTTCAACTGAGTAGAAAATGGCTTCAGCACATATAAGCTAGCTCATTCACTGCAGAGAACAATCAATGCTGTTAATGGACTATTGAAAGTGTGGTGAAAGTTAATAGAACATAGAACAATACAGCATAGTGCAGGCCATTCGGCCCACAATGTTGTGCCGACCCTTAAACCCTGCCTCCCATATAACCCTCCACCTTAAATTCCTCCATATACCTGTCTAGTAGTCTCTTAAATTTCACTAGTGTATCTGCCTCCACCACTGACTTAGGCAGTGCATTCCACAAATGAACCACTCTCTGAGTGAAAAACCTTCCTCTAATATCCCCCTTGAACTTCCCTCCCCTTACCTTAAAGCCATGACCTCTTGTGTTGAGCAGTGGTGCCCTGGGGAAGAGGTGCTGGCTGCCCACACTATCTATTCCTCTTAATATCTTGTACACCTCTATCATGTCTCCTCTCATGAAAGCCATGAAATCAATTGATTAATAGATGAAAGGAGAGAATGAAGGATTGGTGGGTCTGTTAAAGTAGGTCAAACAGCTTTCTATCTTCACAGGTATCCTTGATCTTGTGATCTGCAAAGGTGGAGACAAAATTAATTAAGATGTAATGTTAGCGTGATCATAAGCATGATTCTTAACTGCGTGTGGTTTACAAGACCTTGTCATTTTTTTATATTCTAAACAAGTTATATTGGTAGGCAAACCTTTAAAAGAGAATTTATTACAACAAAGATCATTGAGGAACAATTTACTTTATCATCTTCTTCTCCTATAGGTTTGATAAGAATAGAATCTACACCTACATCGGAGAAGTGGTTGTCTCAGTAAATCCCTATCAGCAGATTGATTTATATGGGCGAGATATGATTGAGCACTACAAGGGAAGGGAACTATATGAAAGACCACCACACTTGTATGCTATTGCAGATGCAGCCTACAAAGCAATGAAGAGGAGATCAAAGGATACCTGCATTGTAATATCAGGTGAGAATTAAGGATATGGCAACTTCACGTTATGTCCAAGGCTATCCACATCATGCCATCAGTTCTTGGAAAGAGCAGATGTGTTATGTTCAAAGTCAAAAAGTTTAAAGTATATTTGTTATCAATATACATATATGTCATTATATACAACAATGAGATTCATTTTCTTGCAGGCATACTCAAGATTTTAACCATAATAGAATCAATGAAAGACCACACCAACCTGGGCTTTCAACCAGTGTGCAAAAGGCAACAAACTGTGCAAATACAAAAATACATACATACATACATACATAAATAAGTAAGTAAGTAAGTATGTAAGTAAGTAATAAAGAGCATGAGATAAGGGTTCTTGAAATTGAGGCCAAAGGTTCTGGTAACTTTTCAATGATGGGGCAAGTGAAGTTGAGTGAAGTTATGTACCTTGGTTCAAGAACTGATGGTTGAGGGGTAATAACTGTTCCTGAACCTGGTGGTGTGAGTCCTGAAGCTCCTGTACCTTCTTCCTGATGGCAACAGCAAGAAGATCTGGGTGGTGGGAATCCCTGATAATGGATGCTACTTTCCTGCAACAACGTTCCATTCAGATGTGTTCAATGGTGGTGAGGGTTTTACCAATGATGGGCTGGGCCATATCCATTACTTTTTGTAGGATTTTCCATTCAAGGACAATGGTGTTTCTATGCTAGATTGTGATACGGCCAGTCAATATACTGTCCACCTCACATCTTTTGAAGTTTTTGCAAAATACTAAGGAAGTAAAGGCACTGCAGTGCTTTCTTTGTAATTGTACCTACATGCTGGCTCCGGGACAAGTGTGATTATAGCACAGAAGTAAAGTAATTTGAAGCAAAGTTATTTTTAATGTGATAGTTTTCAAATACAGGAAGGCAGAAAAAGAGAGATAGGACCAAGGAGGCTTTAAAATAGACTTCAGAGTATACTATTTATAAAATATTCACATTACTTGATACCACCCTCAGTGGCGATTCAATGGTTGAGAAGAATTGAGTCCTAACATAAATATTGAAATAATTAGTGTTTTTGTACTGATGACATGAATTATTTTCCTTTTGATGTGTTTTGTGATATTGCAAAGTGGTGTTCACTACTGTATTACTAAGTTTATCAATGTCAGCTGCTGGGTATTGAAGACAAAAATATAGAGAAGTTGGAAGTGTGGGAGGTTCAGGGTGAGCAACAGGGTAAAGCAAAGTTCAAATTTTGTGACAACAGAAACAGGACCAGCTTATTGATGTCCCCAGCTTGTTCTGTTGTTCTTTACAATGCAGGTGATTTGTGCCAAAACATTCTCATTCGCATTTTTACCATATCCACCAGAGCAGTGAGATTAGATCTGTCTCACTTCTTGTCATCAGGAGCTACTTGCATATTTTACCACATTGTCCTCTAAATGCCGTGATACAGCTGTTCTGAAGCTACATCTGCCACCCAGCTTCCGCCTGTCAGCCAGAATATTGTCTGGTCCCTGCTGCTGCAGCTGGTGGCTTCACTCAATTAATTCTAGACATCATTTTATTTGGATCAAAGAGCTGAAATCTGACTTCCATCTTGCTGCAGTAGGTCAATCATCCACTCAGCAATCCTGGCTGCGAGCTCCTTTAGTGCACTCAGGCGCTGTGGCTTCCCATTCGCAGGAATTGGAGAGTTCATGGAAGGCTTTGATCTGTTCCATTGACCAACATGCTACAGGCAGTAAACTATCCATAGCATGTTGCTTGTTTTATGGATAATCTTTTATTTTAAAAGCTTTATTTAGTGATACGGCACAGAGTAGGCCCTTACAACCCTTTGAGTTGCGCAACCCCACAACCCTAATTTCACCCTAACCTAAATCACAGGACAGTTTACAATGACCAATTAACCTACGTGTTTGGACTGTGGGAGGAAACTAGAGCAGCTGGGGAAAACTCACACGTTCCACAGGGAGGATGTACAGGGACTCCTTACAGTATGGTGCTGAATTGAACTCTGAACTCCGTAATGCCCTAAGTTGTAATAGCATTGCACTAACCGCCACAGTAACGTGACCTCCATATGTTCTGTGCAGCACTTTCACCTGGTTGGCTGCCACGTTTTGTGCATGCTTGGAACTGCTCCCCAGCTGACATGTTCTTCACTGAACCCAGGCTGGTGTGATGCTATTGGGGAGCTGGGGATGTGCCAGGCTGCATGGTTGCAAATTTAGCTCAACCTAATTGTTGTTGATAACCCTCAAAGGTTTTCAGATGCCCAACCCTGAGCTGTCAAATCTGTTCTGAATGCAGGGTAATGCACGAAAGATAATTGATATCTGCAGTGTTACAATGGAAACAGGAACAGAAAATGCCCAATTGTTCATAGCCATCATTCAACATGACTGTTGTTGATATCTGCTGTGATTGACTAAATCAAGCCACACGGAGCTGTAATTGGGATATATAGAAACGGGGAGATACAGAGATGGCTTTATTCAGAACAGCAGATCTTCTGGAGAATATCTAATATCTCCTCCCACAATATACTTTCTAAACACAAAGGCTAAATAATTAACTACAGTTGCAATGGCTATAATCACTTACTTAAGTCTAACATTTTAAATGTAGACCGGTCACTTTGCAGAATTGCATATAGCGTCTCCCATGTAGCAGAACCCTTTGAGTATTCAGTACTGGTGAATCAGTCATGGAGTCCACCTTCTGGAGGCACTGCCTACTGAAGATGTCCTCAGTGGTGGGGAGGCTAGAGCCCATGATGGACTGGCTGACTCTACAAACCTCTGCAGCTTTTTTCAATCTTTGCCATTCGAGGCCCCCATACCTGGCATTGTTGTAACCAGTCAAAATGTTCTCCACTATACGTCTGTCAAAATTTGCTGGAATCTTTAGTAACATACCAAATCTCCTCAAGCTCATTATAAACTGGTGTGGTTTCTTTGTGATGGGGCCCTGGATAGATCTTCAGAGATGTTGATGACCAGGAACTTTAAGATGTTCACTATTCCCACTGCTGACCTCTCGATGAGGACTGGTGTACATTCTCCCAATTTCCCCTTCCTAAAGTCCACAATCAGTTGATTCCTTGGTCTTTCAGATATTGAATGCAAAGGTGGTGTTGTGACATCACTCAACTAGCCACGTATCCCACTCCTGTACGCCTCCTCGTCACCATCTGAGATTCTGCCGATAGTAGTTGTATAATCGGTGAATTTACAGTACTGTACAAAAGTCTTAGGCATGTATAGCTTGGGTGTCTAAGACTTTTGCACAGTACTGTATAGTGGTTAAAACAGGAAGGTGATTAGGAACAGTAATATAAGTATCTAGCTTTGTAATAGGATTGTATTACAAATAGTATTTGTAAAAGTATTAAGTGTTATTTGGTAGCTGGAAAGTTGAGTAAATACAGTCTTAGGCACCCTACCTATATACATTTGTGCCTAAGACTTTTGCACAGTACTGTATAGACTGTGTTTGAGCTGTGCCTAACCACATAGATATAAGTATAGCAAGAGTGGAGCAGTGGGCTAGGCACACATCCTTGAGGTTTGTCTGCATTGATTGTCAACGAGGAGGAAATGCTATTTCTGATCCACACAGGCTGTGGTCTCCTGATGAGGAGCAGAATGGATCCAGTTGTGGAGGGCCTGGTTTTGAAGCTTGTTAATTAATACTGAAGGGATGATGGTGTTGAGTTGTAATCAATAAACAGCAGCCTGACGTAGGTATAGATATTGTCCAGGTGATCCAAAGCCAAGTGAATCGCCAGTCAGATTGCGTCTGCTGCAGAGCTGTTGTGCTCAGCAAATTGCAGTGGATTTATATTCTTGATCACGCAGAAGGTAATTCTACCCACGTCAAATTTCTCAAAGCACTCACAGTAGATGTGAGTGCTCAGGGCGAAAGTCACTGAGGTAGCTCACCTTGCTTTCCTCGTATGATTACTACCTTTTGAAGCAGGTGGGAAACTGACTGAGACGTCCTTGAACACTCCAACCAGTCGTTTGTTTGTTTGATTTTTTTTGCGTGTCGCACCAGACAGTCAGCCATTCTTGTCTGGCGCGTGGTGTCAGGATTGGTCTCCTTTCGGATTAACCGGGTCACGTTATGACTTGACCTTTGTATTTTTTACGAGGTCGAGTGGCTAGCTCGACGCTCAACCCAGCACAGATGGAAAGCGTGCTCAGGGGTGGATCGACTTGGGTTTGAACTTGGGAGCCTTCGCTCCGGAGTCCGGAGCTGATGCCACTGCAGCACCAGCCGGCTAGCCAGTTGGTTGGCACAGGTTTTCAGTGCCCTGCCAGGTACACCATCACACCCTGACGTCTTGCAGGGATTCGCGCTTCAGGCCATGACCTTTTAGCAGAACTGAAAACGAAAGGAGCAGAAGCCAGAATAAGAAGGTGAGGAGAGGGAAAGGGGTGCAAGCTGGCAGGTGAGACCAGATGAAGGATGATGTTTGGGGGAAGAAGGAAGGAGGTGATATTGGAAGGGGTGAAGACTGAAGATGAAGAAATTTGATAGGAGAGGGCTGTAGCCATGGAAGACAGGAAAGGAGGAGGAGAACCAAAGGGAGGTGATGAGTGATGAGGAAAAGGGAACTGGTAAGAAAGTAACTAGAATGGGGAAAGGAAAAACAGAGAGGAGGGAATGGGGGTAAGATTATTGCGATAGGCAGAAAGATCGCAGTCTGATCAGACACAATATTATTGAATATAGGAGCAGGCACAAAGGACAGAATGGACTAGTTCTTTCCCTTAATCCCTATTTTTTAATGTTTACTTCAGCTGGACTGAACTCCAGTGCTTGTGATATGTAGGCAAAAAGTTAATTAGATATTTTGATAATTTTCCAGCCAGCTGTGTAAATATTAGGCAGATCACTATCAGCATTGTCTCCTGGTGGTACCACGCATCACCGATCCTTCATCCTTGACAGATCTCAACTGATTGTCCTTGCATTGATTTCAATAGCATGAAAGTGATATGACACTCCAGGTTACTGTCCTCAAAGTGAATATACTGAGAATATTCTGTAATTATGTAACACTTCGGTTAGGCTGCACTTGGAGTATTGTGTGCATTTCTGGTCATCCATAACAGGCAGAATTGGGGACTTTGCCGGGCTGCCTCCGTTAAAGGGTATGAGCTATGAGGACAAACTGGGGTTGTTTACTCTGGAGAAATAGAGGCTGAGTTGAGGCCCGATAAAATTTTATAAAATTATGAAAGGCATTAATAGGGTAAATGGTTAGAATTTTTTCCCAGGGTAGAAGTGCCAGAGGACATGTATGTAAGATGAGAGGGGGAAAGTTTTATAGTGATGTGCTAGACAAGGTTTCTTTACACTGAGAGTGATAGGTGCCTGCAACAGGCTGCCAGGAGTAGAGGTGGAAGCCAATAAAACAGTGATGTTGAAGAGGATTTGAGATAGGCACATGAATACGCAGAGTCCGGAGGGCTATGGATCATGTACATGCAGTTTAATTCAACATCATGTTTGGCACAAGTGTGAAGATTGATGGGCCTTTTCCTGTCCTACATTGTTCTATGTCCTATGTTCTCACTGTCTCACCATAAATCCACTGATGTGTACAGATACAGGCTTCTCTAAGTATGGACACACAGTAATGCAATTAGTAGGAAAGACGTGATGAGCCAACTTTGGAAAATTATATAACCGACTGGAATACAGTTAGTAGACTGAACTTGAAAGTTCAATAGTAAGTGCATTTGTTTTGCAAATATGCACTACCCCTTTTGATGTAGACACATTAAAGCATTTATGAAAGCATTGTATTGTATAAAAAACAAGAACAGAATCTATCCAAATGTAGAATATATGGCTATCAGGCTGCTGGGGAAGTTATCAGATTTGAACCGCTTAAGTACTATTGAACAACCACAAAAATTGCCATCTATGTGGCAAGTAGGAATAAGGAGAATGATTGCCCCAATCTGCTTTCTTTCAATGCAGCAAAAGCCTGAGAGGCTGATGGACAAGATGAGGGTCTGATGCACTGTGAGGAGTTCAGAGAGGAATAGACAGCTGCGGAGGATTAAAGGCACTTAAGGGATTTGGAGGAACAGTTCTGTTCATCCTGCTCCCACAGGAAATGTTTTAAACTTATTTCCTTTGGGAGTCTCATCTATGACAAAATAACACTGAAGAATTGACAGTATTGAGGTGAAGAATAGTGATATGTCATTTTAAATGCTCCTTATTCTGGTAAAAATACTCTCTGACAGTATTATCAAACTTGCAAACATGGCCCAATACATCCCTTTCTCCTAAATCCATGACCTCCGTCACTAAAAAGATAAGAATACAGAGCGCACGAGAAAACCACTTTCTTCAGATTCCACATTATCATCATTCATCCACTGTCACTGGGTGAAATTCCTCATATTGTACACCCAAAATTATGGGAACAGCTTCCCCACACTTATTAACTGTTTATGAAGACCCACTATCACCCACATAGGAGAATTCAGGGTGCTTATATACCTGCTGACTTGGGAAAACTGCCAACATAATCAAAGACTCCTGCCACCCTGGTCATTCTCTCTTCCCCCTGCCCCCTCCATCAAGCAGAAGATACAAAAGCTTAGGGGCATGTACCCCAGGCTCAAGGACATTTTCTATCAAACTCTTGTGCGATCCTTTCATATGCTGAAAGATGAACTCTTTGCGGCCCTTGCACTTTATTTGTCGACTTGCACTCATCCTCTCTGTAAGTCCAACACTAAGTGTGCATTCTGTTTTCTTTTTATTACCCGGATGAATGTATGTATGACATGATGTGACACAAGTTACTCTATCTCAGTGCATGTGACAATGGTACAGCAACACCGATACCAGCAATGCTAGAACTTTTATTGTAAAATAACACATCCTGAATTTTCCTTAGAGATGCTCTCTAACAGCAAAGGAAATCTATTATCATCACAATCTGACTGATGATTCTCACACCATCTTATGGCTCTTAAGTGCTTTGTGACATGAAGAAACAAGCTAGCATGGTTCGGGAGGGTTTAAACTAACTTGCAAGGGGGATGGGACCCGGAGTGATAGAGCAGTGAAAGAAGTGCATGGAGTAAAGTCGGATCTAACATATAGAGAGGCTTTGAGGAAGGAGCAGCAGAATAAAGGGTATAAAGGTAGTAAGGTAGAAGGGCTAAAGTGTGTGTACTTCAATGCAAGAAGCATCAGGAACAAAGGTGATGAACTGAGAGCTTGGATACATACATGGAATTACGGTGTAGTGGCCATTACAGAGACTTGGCTGGCACCAGGGCAGGAATTGATTCTCAATATTCCTGGATTTCAGTGCTTTAAAAGGGATAGAGAGGGGGGGAAAGGGGAGGAGGGGTGGCATTACTGGTCAAGGATACTATTACTGCTGCAGAAAGGGTGGGTAATGTAGCAGGATCCTCTTTTGAGTCAGTATGGGTGGAAGTCAGGAACAAGAAGGGAGCAGTTACTCTACTGGGGGTATTCTATAGGCCCCCTGGTAGCAGCAGAGATACCGAGGAGCAGATCGGGAGGCAGATTTTGGAAAGGTGCAAAAATAACAGGGTTGTTATCATGGGTGACTTTAACTTCCCTAATATTGATTGGCACCTGATTAGTTCCAATGGTTTAGATGGGGCAGAGTTTGTTAAGTGTGTCCAGGATGGATTGCTGTCACAGTATGTTGACAGACCGACTAGGGGGAATGCCATACTGGATCTAGTATTAGGTAATGAACCGGGTCAGGTCACAGATGTCAGTGGGTGAGCATCTGGGGGACAGTGATCACTGCTCCCTGACCTTTAGCATTATCATGGAAAAGGATAGAATCAGAGAGTACAGGAAAATTTTTAATTGGGGAAGGGCAAATTATGAGGCTATAAGGCTAGAACTTGTGGGTGTGAATTGGGGTGATGTTTTTGCAGGGAAATGTACTATGGACATGTGGTCGATGTTTAAGGATCTCTTGCAGGATGTTAGGGATAAATTTGTCCCGGTGAGGAAGATAAAGAATGGTAGGGTGAAGGAACCATGGGTGACAAGTGAAGTGGAAAATCTAGTCAGGTGGAAGAAGGCAGCATACATGAGGTTCAGGAAGCAAGGATCAGATGGGTCTATTGAGGAATATAGGGTAGCAAGAAAGGAGCTTAAGAAGGGGCTGTGAAGAGCAAGAAGGGGGCATGAGAAGGCCTTGGCGAGTAGGGTAAAGGAAAACCCCAAGGCATTCTTCAATTATGTGAAGAACAATAGGATGACAGGAGTGAAGGTAGGACCGATTAGGGATAAAAGTGGGAAGATGTGCCTGGAGGCTGTGGAAGTGAGTGAGGTCCTCAATGAATACTTCTCTTCGGTATTCACTACTGAGAGGGAACTTGATGACGGTGAGGACAATATGAGTGAGGTTGATGTTCTGGAGCATGTTGATATTAAGGGAGAGGAGGTGTTGGAGTTGTTAAAATACATTAGGACAGATAAGTCCCCGGGGCCTGACGGAATATTCCCCAGGCTGCTCCACGAGGCAAGGGAAGAGATTGCTGAACCTCTGGCTAGGATCTTTATGTCCTCGTTGTCCACAGGAATGGTACCGGAGGATTGGAGGGAGGCGAATGTTGTCCCCTTGTTCAAAAAAGTTGGTAGGGATAGTCCAGGTAATTATAGACCAGCGAGCCTTACGTCTGTGGTGGGAGAGCTGTTGGAAAAGATTCTTAGAGATAGGATCTATAAGCATTTAGAGAATCATGGTCTGATCAGGGACAGTCAGCAAGGCTTTGTGAAGGGCAGATCGTGCCTAACAAGCCTGATAGAGTTCTTTGAGGAGGTGACCAGGCATATAGATGAGGGTAGTGCAGTGGATGTGATCTACATGGATTTTAGTAAGGCATTTGACAAGGTTCCACACGGTAGGCTTATTCAGAAAGTCAGAAGGCATGGGATCCAGGGAAGTTTGGCCAGGTGGATTCAGAATTGGCTTGCCTGCAGAAGGCAGAGGGTCGTGGTGGAGGGAGTACATTCAGATTGGAGGGTTGTGACTAGTGGTGTCCCACAAGGATCTGTTCTGGGACCTCTACTTTTTGTGATTTTTATTAATGACCTGGATGTGGGGGTAGAAGGGTG
The DNA here is from genome assembly GCF_048418815.1 of Hemitrygon akajei. Lineage (NCBI taxonomy): Eukaryota > Metazoa > Chordata > Chondrichthyes > Myliobatiformes > Dasyatidae > Hemitrygon > Hemitrygon akajei. The sequence continues at coordinate 106,826,487 of NC_133124.1, read as the reverse complement.
TGTTGGCAAGTTTGCAGATGACACAAAGGTTGGTGGTGTTGTAGATAGTGTAGAGGATTGTCAAAGATTGCAGAGAGACATTGATAGGATGCAGAAGTGGACTGAGAAGTGGCAGATGGAGTTCAACCCAGAGAAGTGTGAGGTGGTACACTTTGGAAGGACAAACTCCAAGGCAGAGTATAAAATAAATGGCAGGATACTTGGTAGTGTGGAGGAGCAGAGGGGGTACATGTCCACAGATCCCTGAAAGTTGCCTCACAGGTAGTTAGGATAGTTAAGAAAGCTTATGGGGTGTTAGCTTTCATAAGTCAAGGGATAGAGCTTAAGAGACACGATGTAATGATGCAGCTCTATAAAACTCTAGTTAGGCCACACTTTGAATACTGTGTCCAGTTCTGGTCGCTTCACTATAGGAAGGATGTGGAAGCATTGGAAAGGGTACAGAGGAGATTTACCAGGATGCTGCCTGGTTTAGAGAGTATGGATTATGATCAGAGATTAAGGGAGATAGGGCTTTATTCTTTGGAGAGAAGGAGGATGAGAGGAGACATGATAGAGGTGTACAAGATATTAAGAGGAATAGGTAGAGTGGACAGCCTGCGCCTCTTCAACTTCCTATTCAACTGAGTGGGCAGGTAAAGCCTCACTAAACTCTTTATAGAACTGTTGAGCTGGATATTGAGCAGCAGGTATGGAATGGGGCTCCTCGAATGCATAACCATCTGTCTCAAAGGTGACAGTGTTATTAACTGGAGTAAGGGTGACACAACCCCAGCTTGATGGGTTTTTATATTGCAATGATCTGACATCTGACCTCCATTTTGTTACTAGTTTCAAGGAAACAAAAATTAACTGGCTATGCTGACTCTGAATTAAACAGGACGTTTACTTGTTCTCCTTCTCAGGTGAGAGTGGTTCTGGCAAGACGGAGGCGAGTAAGTACATAATGCAGTACATTGCTGCCATCACCAATCCCAGTCAGAGAGCAGATGTTGAGAGGTAAGAGCAAGTCACATGCCCTGTTTTTATTTCATTCTCCTTTACAATTATATACTTGAAATGACATTAAACAACCTTGAATCTTTCTATGCCAGTTTTATTTGGAGTCAGGCCTGCACATTCAGGCTTCTCTCGGTTTCCACCTTGCTACCAAGAGTCACCTGCCACTTGTTTCCAACTCATCACCTGCAGCCTATTTAAACCCAGCTCTCATCCAAAATCCTTGTTGACTCATATGAACCAGCCATCCTCAACCAGTTGATCCTAGCCTTCTGTTGTCTTGTCATGTTAAGTATCTGTTCTCTCTTGTTTAGTAGTCCCTTGCAGCTTGTTATTTAGCAGTTTATTGCTTACTGTTAAGCAGGAGTAAATTTACCAGATACTGTTAAATTGTCTCCGCTGCTCTGTGTTTGGGTCAAACCTCCTCTATATTTCCTAACCTTTGGTCACTACATTATAGGGAAGATATGAGAACTTGAGAAGGGGAGTCCAGAAAAGATTTATGAGAATTGTTTTGGGAATGAAGGACTACAGCTACAAGGCAGGAGTTGAGAATCTGGAACTGTTTGAAAAGAGATAACAAAGGAAGATTTAGCCTAAGTAAAATAAAAATGAAGCAAAGTGGGTTGTTCTCTTTGTGGAGAGGTTGAGGACTAAAAGTTGCAGTGTGACATAAAAGGAAGAGAATTAAGAATGATTTAGGAAAAATGACTTTGTGCAGCATGTTGTTGGAACTGAGATATGTTCTCTGCAAAAGGGGTTACATTTCCTGCAACCTTCAAGATAAAATGGGATAAATATATGGTGAAGAAAAATCTGCAAGGTTACAGAGAAATGATCCAGGGAGCAGCTAGTGAGTTGTTCTAGTAAGATAAATATTTAACAATAATCTGCAAAGATAAATATTTAATATAAAAGCATTATGAGATTAAATTCGACATAGCAATGTGGAGAAGTTCAGGGAAAAGATTCCAGAATTTAAGATCAAGAATGGGAAAACAGGAGTATGAACAAGGGACTTAAGCCTGGAAATGTAACTGCATAGTGCAACATGCTTGAATACTCGGTGTAGGAGTACCAAGTTTTGGATGTTTGTTTCAATCCTCCAATCACGTGCTGAAAAGAATGTATTAAAACACTGATATATTAATGCTTTCTTTAAATTTAAAGCACTACATGACATTTGATTTCACCTTGTAGGCTGTGTGAATATGTGTATAATTCATACCTGGATCTAATTCCTGGAAGTGCGAACCTGGTACACAAAGTATTTGATAATGTTTTCTTTTCTTTAAACTTTCCACTGTGTAGCATGTATAAACATTATGCAACTCAGCAGAATGGCTGATACATTTCTTTGGCTGAACTGTAGATCTCCACTTAACATTTTTGTCTTCTTTAATTCTACCAGATTTTGCTAACACTCCTCTGAAGATCTTTGAAATATTACATAATGTTAAAGCTACTATTTAAAACATGTTCTTGGCAAAGCATTGAGGTTGTCCTACTTTATATTTAGGAGTAGGAATAAAATTATTTGATTGGCAGATGAATTAAGAAGCTTCCCAGTGGCAACAGCATTTTTTAAGGGAAATTAATACTTAGAGATTCATTTTCAGTTTTTGAGGTCAATACTACCTTTGTGTTATTTGTAGTTTCCAAGAGGAATATTTTTATCTGACCATCTATTCTATTTATTTTATTGCCAACCTCTGAACATTTCAAGTGTGAAAAACACATTGCTAAAATCAAACTGCATCCTAGAAGCATTTGGAAACGCAAAGACAAATCGAAATGATAACTCCAGCCGTTTTGGGAAGTACATGGACATCAACTTTGACTTCAAAGGAGACCCCACTGGTGGACATATCAACAATTATTTGCTTGAGAAAGTAAGACAATGCCTTTATTTTCCTTAGAGTTACAGACACTCAACTTGCTTGTGCAGTGTACATCATAAATCTCTCTCTTTAATTCTTAAAGACATTTTAAGGACAGTTCTTTACTTCTTCTAGTTGGCTATATCTTACTCATTTTATCAGTGGTTTTCACTCATTTGCTGCTCTTTTCTATCTATGGGTCTGTGTCCTGTTATTCCGTATATCTCAAGGCCTCTCATAATATGATAATGATAATATAATAATATATTATTTCATTGAGATATGATAATATCATCTATCTCAAACACTACTTGTTGCTTTCCCTGATTTCCCCACTGCCTTTCTTCTTTCACTTTCCTTCTCTCCTTGTGTCATTGCAGCTTTTCTCTTTCCCTTCATGATTATAATTTTCCGCTAAGCACTTCCTATCTTCTCTCAGCACCGTGCCACCCACCTCTCTCCAAAACTTACTCTCCACATCTTCTCCTCTGGACTCTCCTTCCTTTACTCCTATGGGTAGATCCTCTACACTGCTCCTCCCCATCCTCTGCCTCTTTCCCATCATCCTTCACTCTGCAGTCCTGAGGAAAAAAAATCAATGTTGTTTTCTGAGATGATGAATGAGCAGGATAGTCAGGAGAAGGCAGAAAGTGGGGACATCAGTGTCTAAACACCTCCTGCGTATAAGTGAATTGAAGCTGACAGGCATCCACGTGCAGGTTTAATTACATGTAGAGCAATACAGTGATAGATTTGGACAGCAAGGATACAGACCTTTAGGCCATTATTCTATGCTGGCCATCAAGTACTTATCTATAATAGTTCCGCCTACCATCACTTTATTCATAGTCTTCTATGCCTTGGCAATTCATCTGCTCATTTAGTTACCTCTTAGATAAAGGTTGAGAGAGTCACTGTTTCCCCACCCACTCAGGCAGTGCATTTGAGTACAAGAATTAGGACGCCATGTTACATTTTTTTAAAATTCTGGTGATACTGTATTCAATATAAAACTCATTAGCAGAGAGGACTGAGAAGGTGGAATTTATTAGGAAGGGAAGTGTTTAAGGAGAGTGAGTTAAATGTATTAGACCAAGCAATCCGATGAGGAAAAAGAGAATGATTGTTGGAGTTAAAGGCAGAAGGTGATAATTGAACTGCATACCCAGTGTGAACTCTAATGACCTTTTATTGTATTCAATATTCCATAACACACCGACATACAGTAAATGACTTTCTATTTCCTTATTCAAGTGGACTTGTTGTACATCTTAAATATTTTCTGGTGGGCATATTGCTGTTAATTTTCATGGACCTTGTTCTTGAGTTACAAAATATTGTTTCTCTTTCTCTAGTCGCGAGTTACTGTGCAACAGAAAGGGGAAAGGAATTTCCATTCATTTTATCAGGTAATAAGTGATCTGTTATCATCTGATTTTTTTTACCTAATGTATTAATTTTCAGTAATTAAGGCCAGAACCCAAAGGGTGACAGGTGACTGTTGGTTGTGATGTTCTGATTGGAATGGTTCCTGCAGCAAAATGTCACGTGGGGAGGGAGAGCAAACTACAGTGCGGGAACACCACACACAAATTGGGAAATAGGCTGGGCATGCTTATACACAAGTTACTAAAAGCTACCGTGTGGTGCAGAGTCAGTTAGGAAGGTGAAAATATGAACATGAGAATAAAGCTGTTTTATTGTAAATATACAGCCCCTTGATCAAACCATATTGAGAATGTTGTGTACTGTTCTGGTTTCCTTATCTAAACTAGGACATATTTGTTCTAGAAGGATTACCGTGAACAACACTGCAGACTGCTGGTGTGTTTGACAAATTAGGAGAAATCGAGTAGGCCAAGAGGCCAAGGCTTTCTCTGTAGAGTTAGGAAAAGAGGTGGATATCAGGGCCCTGCCTGAGAATTCTGGGAAAGGGAGAGACTAGAGGTAAATTGAGAGTATTTGAATCTGGTAATTGGAATGGTAAGGTACAATAAAAAGTTTGTCTTCGTACAGATTAATTCATTACAGGTGGTACAATTGAGGTGGTACAATGTAAAACAATAACAGATTGCAGAATTAAGTGTAACAGGTATAGAGAAAGTGCAGTGCAGCTAGAAATAAATTGCAAGGCCATTGTTGAGGTGGCTTATAAGGTCAGGAGTCCATCGTATCGTACTGGCCAACCATTCAATTGTTTTATAACAGCAAGGCAGAAGCTGTCCTTGACCCTGTTGGTACATGCCTTCAGGCTTTTGTACCATCTGCCTAAAGGGAGAGGGAATACTTGGGGTGGCTGTGGTCTTTGATTATGCTGGCTGCCTACCTAAGGCAGCTGTGTCCACAATTCACTGCAGTTCCTCACAGTCACAAATATGGCAATTGTCATAACGTGGTGCATCCAGACAGGATGCTTTCTATGGAGCATCAATAAAAATTGATAAAGGTCGATGGGGGACGTACCAAATTTGTTTTGCTTTCTGAGGAAGTAGAGGCATTTGTGATCTCTCTTGGCTATGACATCTATATGGTTGGACCAGGACAGGCTATTGGCAATGTTCACTTCTAAGAGCTTGAAACTCTCAACCCTCCTGACCTCAGCATTCTTGATGTGGACAGGAGCCCTTCCTGTTCTGTGTTCAGGAAAGAGGTGTGCCGAATGTTCTCATTTATAAATGCTAAACATACGTTAACTATACGTAAGAGGGTTGAACCCATACCCTTAGCTTCAGTAGGGAGCTGGATCATTAAGCCGAAGGAAGACATTCCGAGCAATAATCAGGGCTTTGTAATGCTAATCTGCTGAATATGTTGTGGAGGCTAATATCTTCTACCCCTGATTGGTGTCACTTCATGAGGGCCCATTTTGGGTATTCAATATTTTAGAATCCCTTAGAAGCTGGAGAAATTTATGGAAATATTCACAGAAGATTAAAAAGAATAAGCTTTGGCGTGAGATTTATAGTTCTGAATGGGCATTTGAGGCTTGGTTCAGCATTGTTTTTTAACCTAGGGTAGAGAAGTCACTGGTTCAAGAATGAGTCTAGTTTCAAGACTGGCACAGAGCGAGCCTGAGTAAGTTGTACCACGGAAGGCACCATACCAAGAAGCCAAGTTAGCTGCTTAACAGTTGTAGTGTGTGGAAGAACTGAAGATGACTCCCTCAGATGCAGGCTGTACTGGAATGGAGGCTTCACTCAGCTGCAGGTTTCTATCTGCAGCAGCTTGGTTTGCTGTCAATTGAACTCAAACACACCCCACTTCCTCTGGCTGTCATGGCCACTGCGCCCAAACATCCTTATCCCCCCATGAACAATGTGCAGCTGCCAACTATTGACTGATAAGTGGAAATTCGAGCTAAATGATAAGTGAACGGTAGGAATTGCTATTTATAATTTAGTGCTTTACGTGTTAAATTTATGGAATCTGGGTATTCAGGAAAATTAAGTGAACAAGTGGGCACTTAGACTTGCAAAAGCCAACATTAAACCATTATTTCTCACAGTGAGTTTTAACAGTTATAAGAATAAACTGCCTAGCTAAGATGGTGTGGTTTCATTTCCTACCACATTCAGAACGTACGTGGCTTGCTACACCTTTACACATTTCAAAGACTAATTGGGCTATGGAATATATTTTTAGAGTTGGACATAGATTTATCATAGTTAGTGCAACACTGTTGCTAGAACATTGTTCTCTGATTCAGACAGGTCTGGGAATTTAGCACAAATCTGATGGATTGTTTTAAAAATATACTGAATGCAGAAATACCCTACCATGAAGGGACCTTGAGACCCTAATTTGATTAGGCTGCATGTCACTTCATTCATTGCTTGATCCTAAATGGCAGGGCACCTTAGGATGTGAGATAGACACAGACTTTCAAAATTGCTTTTGTTTCAAGAACAAAACTAAAAAAAAATTGGAGATAGTTCGCAATATCAAATTTCCAAATATCTTCAAATATGTCAGGGAGAAAGTTTTGTATATTATATAAATTCCAGATCTCAATTTAATTCAGTCTGCCCCATTTAAACATGCTTTAAATTGTGTGTTAAAAATGGTGCCTTGTAAAGTATTAATCATGTGCACTCATTAATCCTGCACACTGGATCAAATGTATTTTTTATAAATCCCTTTCATCCGTCTTGCTGTTTCCAGCTTTTACTGGGTGGTTCTGATGAACTGTTGAAATCCCTGTACCTGCAGAGAGACACTGCTGAATACGTATTCACCAGAGATGGAGCATCTGCCAATGTAAGTAGACACAGGATGAGTGCTTTGGTATTGCAATTACCTTGCTGATAAGCATGCCGACCTAAATTATAAGTGTCTAATATCATGCAATAGCTGGAGTCACATACACAATTAGATATTTGGTTCTGAGATAATATGTTCATAATCGGGACCAAGTTAATCTGAAGTATTCCCAAACACATTTCCAGCAGGATCTTGAAAGATCAATGTCACTAAGATGATGACTTTGATAGCCTTTATGCTAGAAGGACCACGTCTACATCCCATGAAGCATGTATGCCTGGTATATGTACCGAGACTCAGTGAGATTTTTATTTGCTTTACATTCCATCCAGACAGGTATTAAAAAGGAAAACAAAGTACAGTTACATTCACAGCGAAAATAGAGTTCAGGTAGACAGATAAAGTACAAGGGGCCATGACGAGATAGACTAGGAGGTCAAGAGTTCACTGTTTAGTGTATGCCTTTTCAATAGTCTCACCTTTGGGAAGGTGGGGCTCGCCAGCCTTGGACGGCAGCCCGCCTAGGAGAAGGAAAACTTTGTTGTCTTGTGGCCATACCCAGCCATGGGAAAGGCTTTGGGAGTAAACCCTGAGGAAGAAATCCGGAGCTGGGTTCCCTAAAGCAGTATGATGTTTACAACTTCACTCTGGCAAACTCTGCGACGACGCTGGTGCCAGGCTGTATCGGTGCTTGTCCTTCCCTTGGACTACATCAGTGACGTGGAGAAGGGGAACCTGCCACATGGACAACAGCCGGTTCTTCAAATCTTCCCACCCAGGCTTGCACCCTGGAGAGGACACGGTCCACCCGAGGTGCAAACCCATAATCCCCTGGGATTGACGGCTGCCTACTACTATAGCGGGATAGAAGGTGGCCTTGAGCCTGGTGGTATGTTCCCTCAAGCTTTTTTATTTTCTGCCTGATGAGAGGGAAAGAAGAGAGAATGACTGTATGGGAAGGGGCTTTGATTATGTTAGTGGGTTTCCTGAGGCAGCTGGAGTCAGTGGAGGGAAGGTTGGTTTGTGTGATGGACTGGGCTGCATTTATAACTCTCTGCAATCTCTTGTGGTCTTGGGCAGCACAGTTGTCGTGCCAAGCTATGAAGTATCAGAAAAGGTTACTTTCTACGGTCCTTCTGTGAAAACTGGTGTGAGTTATCAGGAACATGCTACATTTCCTTACCCTTCTGAGGAAATAGAGGCATTGGTGTAGCACTCAGTAGCATCCTTGTGGCTAGACCAGGACAAACTGTTGGTGATAGTTGAAACCTGAAATTCTCGACCATCTCCATCTCTGCAGAGTTGATACAGACAGTCCGCCTCACTTCCTCAAGTCAATGACCAACTCTTTTGTTTGAGGGCATTGATTGTTGTCTTGATACCAGCGGACTCCTTATCTCTTTGCTGAACTGATTTCGTCATTGTCTGAGATCTAGATGGTGTCACGTACAAGTTGTAAACAGAGTTAGGGTAGAAACTGGCCACACAGTGTATAGTAAGAGGTTGAGATTACAGCCTTTGCAGGACACTGGTGATGAGAATAATTGTGGAGGAATGTTGCCACCTGTGCTTGCTGATCATCCTCTTTTGATCATGAAGTCAAGCATCCAGTTACAGAGTGGGATGCTGGATCCTAGGTCTGGGAGCTTGCAGATGAGTTTGTTTGTGAACAGTGCACTGAAAGTAGACTTGCCGTCACTAAATAGGAGACTGACATAGACATTTTTTAAAAATCCTGATGTTTGAAAAACAAGTGTAGGGCTGTGGAGAAGGAGTCTGTCATGACCCATGTTTCAATGAATTTCAGTGGATCAAGGTTGTTTGGGAGGCTAGAGATTTGTTACAAGGAGAAAATGTATGGAAGTGTGAATATATATCTCAAAGTGCAGAGATTACTTTTTATTTGGGTCAGACACCTGACGATCAAAAAGAGTCAGCTTCCAGCTTGGACCTTTCTTCTGTCGAGGTGGGCAATAGTACTGTTAACACACAGCTGTGGAAGGAAGCTGGGACCCAGGCTGATCGTTCATGTGAATTGGTTTGAAAAAAGGAAGTATCAGCAAGAGACCAGTCCTGATGCAAACACACCCACAGTCCTTAGGAAGGAAGTGGTTACCGTTTAAAAGAAAATCAAACAATATTTTTTACTTCTTTCCCAATTTGTTTTTGCTTGTGTTGACAGCTAGTGAATTCTCAGTGTATTGCTGTTTTAAATATAGGAGAAAGGGAGTAGTCTGGACTTGGTTGAAGGTATCAACACCCAGTTCATTGAAGTTAAAAAATGTCAGCAATTTAATTCCAATACTAGGGTGGGAATCAGATCAGTATAGTTTCTAAATTGGTTACTCTTGTCATGTATACTGAGATACAGTGAAAAGCTTGCCTTGCATACTGTCCATGCAGATCAATTCATTACAAAAGTGTATCGAGTCAGTACAAGGAAAACAATAGCAGAACGCAGACTAAAAGTGTTAGTTACAGAGAAAGTACACTCCAGGTAGAATAGAAGGTGCAGGTAGCAGAACGCAGACTAAAAGTGTTAGTTACAGAGAAAGTACACTCCAGGTAGAATAGAAGGTGCAGGTCATAATGAGGTAGATTGTGAGGTCAACAGTCCAGTTTTTCACACTAGGAAACCATCCAATACTCTTATCTCTAGATACAACACTGAATCAAGTCATCTGTAGAAATTCTCTGATAACTTAGCAATAGTTGGGAGTAAAAAGGGAGGACGGGAGGATGAATACAGGGCCCTGGTGGTGCAAGCTGAATCACCTGCAGCTCAACATCAGTAAGACAAAGAAGTTAGTGATAGACTTTAGAAAGACTAGGCCTGTATTGCCCTCTGTTACTATTGATGGTGAGGACTTGGATGTGGTCAGGACCTACAAGTACCTGAGGGTGCATCTGGAAGACAGACTTGACTGGAGCATCAATACAGAGGCCATGTACAAGAAGGGCCAGAGTCACCTTTATTTCCTGAGGAGACTGAGGTCCTTTGGAGTATGCAGGCCTCTCCTTCACATGTCCTACCAGTCTGTTGTCACCAGTACAATCTTCTAATTGTAGTGTGCTGGGGCAATGGCATCAACATGGGTGATGCTGACAGGCTCAATAAACTGATTAGAAAGGCTGGCTCTGTTATGAGTCAAACTGGACACACTGGAAGCTGTGGTAGAACAAAGGACCCTATGGAAAATCCTGGCAATTCTGGACAATGTTTCTCACCCTCTGCATGTCACCTTGGCTGAACAGAGGAGCACTTTCAGTAATAGACTAAGACAACTGCACTGCTCCAAAGAGCACTATATGAGGTCATCTTTACCCTTGGCCATTAGGCTCTATAATGAGTCAACCTATAGCAGGGGAAGTGATAACACTCTCTGTTAGTCTGTTTGTGGTAACTTGTTCTTTATTCTTTCTACTTCACTTCTAATATTTATATCTGTGCACTTGTAATGCTACTGCATTGTAATTTCCTTTGGGATCAATAAAGTATCTATCTGTAACAGAGGGGTAGAAGCTGTTCAGTCTGGTAAAACATGCCTTCAGGCTTTTGTGTCTTCTGCCCAATGGGAGAGAGGAGAAAAGGGGATCTCCATGGTGGGTGAGGTCTTTGATTCTGCTGGCTGCTGGTTCTGCCCAATGGGAGAGAGGAGAAAAGGGGATCTCCATGGTGGGTGAGGTCTTTGATTCTGCTGGCTGCTGGTTCTGCCCAATGGGAGAGAGGAGAAAAGGGGATCTCCATGGTGGGTGAGGTCTTTGATTCTGCTGGCTGCTGGTTCTGCTTCAGCTGGATCCTCTATTTCCTCACTTGCAGATCCCACTCTGTTCAGATTGGCAGCAACATCTCCTCCAGAATCACCATCAGTACAGGTGCACCACAAGGCTGTGTGCTTAGCCCTTTACTTTACTTACTTTACATTTACTACTGTGAGGCTAAGCACAGCTCCAATGTCATATTTAAGTTTGCTGATGCCGCCCCTGTTGTTGGCCAAATCGGTGGTGACAAATCAGCAAATAGGAGGGAGATTGAAAGTCTAGCTGAGTATTTCCACAACATCTCACTCATTGTCAGCAAGGCCAAGAAACTAACTATTGAATATAGGAGGAGAAAACTGGAGGGCCGTGAGCCAATCCTCATTGGGGATCAGAAGTGGAGCAGGTCAGCAATCAGTGTCATCATTTCAGTGGATCTCCACTGGGTCCAGCATATAAATGCCATTACAAAGAAGGCAGGGCAGCAGCTCTACTTTCTTAGAAGATCTGACATGTTATCTAAAACTTCGACAGATGTGCGGCAGGAAGTATTTTGACTGGTTGCATGACGACCTGGTATGGAAGCATCAAAGCCCTTGAATGGAAAAGCCTACAAAAAATAATACCACTGAATTTCAAGGGGACATGGATTCAAATATGTCATAGAAAATGGCTGTTGTTAGTATTCCTGAATGTTTCTAAAATCTATATAATTCATCGCCCTATAGCTTGGTGCTAACTCTGCCAATTTCTTATCTTCACGTTCATTGTAATTCACTTCCAGACTGGGATTAATGACAAAGCAAACTTCAAGATGGTGAAGAACGCAATGGAAGTGCTTGGATTCAGTGAAGAGGAAATCGCTGCCATCTATAAAGTCTTGGCCACCATCCTGCATCTGGTGAGGATAAACTTTAATGTTAAATTGTTTTACATAAGCCTCTAGGATACCTCACTAAAGGAGAAAAGAACAGGTTACTATCGATGCAATGCTCCTCAGACAGGATGAAGAGGTCAATACTCCCCAATGCCATTAGGCTTTACAATTCTACCGCCAGGACTTAAGAACTTTTTAAAGCTATTATTAATGCTTTTTGAGATGGTGATTTAGATGCATATCATATTTTTTTTTACTGAGTTAAGTATTGTATGTAATTAGTTTTGCTACAACAAGTGTATGGGACATTGGAAAAAAGTTGAATTTCCCCATGGGGATGAATAAAGTATCTATCTATCTATCTATCTATCTATCTATCTATCTATCTATCTATCTATCTATCAAGAGATGAAAGGTTTAACAATGAATGTAAAGTGTGGGTTTGATGAGGAAAAAGCATGTTGAGTAACAAAAAGAATATATAATGGCAACGTAGTAGGTGCAATTTATCTCAGCTTTCCTTAATGTTCTCCATGATAGTCTAACTAAATCAAAGAAGTAGCAGAATGGATGCCTTGCTAGTTTTGGGACAGTGAGCAGACTGTGAAATTAAAGTTAGCTGTTCGGTGACAGTGTGTAGCAGCTTTCCACAAGGACCCGCTCCGCTACCATTTATAATTCATATCAATGATGTTGATGCTGGAATCAAAATCCCCAGCTCAACATTTGCAGATGATACCAGGTTGAGTTGGGGAAGGAAATACCATTATTGAAGAGGATTGCAATAAAATTGAGCAGGATATTAAAAACTTGAAGAAAGGCAAATGATCAACAAATGTATCTTAGCAGATGGGATCCTGGAGTGGAGTGTAATCACTAAAAGTTGTGTTGCAGATTAACAAGGTCACCAAAATTCCATAAATTACTAAGATTTATTTCCAGAGACGTAGAATTTTAAAATATGGAAACTGTACTGAACCTTCAGAGAGCCATAGTTCTTGTAGCCATATTATAGAAAGGATACAGAGGCATTGAGTGAATGCAAATAAGGATGGAACTGGAAATTCAGGTGTATATAAATATAAAGAAAGGTGAACATATTGACTCTCTTTTCTTTTGAGAAAATCACTGGGCCAACCTATACAGGTCTCTGAAAGTTCAAGGACTTTTGATAAAATGGGTCTAGAGAGAATGTTTTCACTTGCGGGGAAGCGCAGAACCAGGGACCTTTGATATAAGATAGTCCTCAGGATATCCTATAGAGAATTCAGAATAAACATCTTTACCCAGTGAGTGGTAAGAATGCTGATTCACTATCACAGGGAAAAAGATGCTTCAAAGTAAACTTGTGTGCAGAAAGGCAATAGAAGATTATTTATTTATTTAGCAATACAGGACCTGGCAGCCCTTTCAGCCATGCCACCCCAGAACCTCACAATCCCAATTAACCCTCACCAATACTCCCTCTAATTTGTAATGACCAGTGTGCGTAAAAATCTTGGGCTGTGCAATTTTTTGCCCAATGACGACAATGCGTGTGCTCTAATTCCTTCAATAAAAACAGTATAAATAAGCCATTTCTAAAATTTGCAGACAAATCATCGCAAACTTCACGTTGTCAACACTGTCTACGTTAGAAACTGGTAAAGGAAGTGTGATTGTGCACTATCTTGAAATATACAACACACCAGTGTGGCAGCCTCTTGTGTGCAATTGGAATTTCTTTGTGCTGGTAGCAAAAGATGTGTGTGCATGCACACATGTACACCTAGAGGGAATATTGACCCTAACCTAACCACGGGACAACTTACAGACCTTTTCATTGCTAACTGCCGACAAGACATCAACCGCCTTGACTTTACCACTCCTCTCTCCAGCTCTCTTCTTCTGAACACACTGTTCTCCACTCTCTCCACCCGAATCCTAACCTCACCATCAAACCCACAGATAAGGGGGTGGGGATGCTGTAGTAGTGTGGCGGACTGACCTCTGCCTTGCTGAGGTCATGTGACAACTCTCAGACACATCCTCTTACTTACCCCTCGAACAGGACCCCACTAAGGAGTACCATTGTCACCTGTACAATCACTGATCTTATTAACTCTGGGGATCTCCCATCCATTGCCACCCCCCTCATTGTTCCTTTATCCCGCACCTCCCATTTCTACCTCCTACCCAAGATCCATAAACTTGCCCGTCGACGTAGACCCATTGTTTCTGCTTGTTCCTGTCCCTCTGAACTTGCATATATCTGCATACCTCGACTCAGTTTTATCTCCCCCAGTTCAGTCCCTTCCTACTTACATCTGTGACTCTTCACACGCTCTGGATCTTTTCAATGACTTCTAATTCCCTGGCCCCGATCGTCTCATTTCCCCCATGGACTTCTGGTCTTTATACGCCTCCATCCCCATCAGGAGGAGTTTAAAGCACTTTGCTTCTTTCTAGGAAATAGACCCAACCTGTTCCCCTCCACCAGCGCACTCCTCTGTCTGGCAGAACTGGCCCTCACTCTCAATAATTTCTCCTTCGGCTCTTCTCACTTCCTTTCAACTGAAGATGTAGCCAGGAACACTCACATGGGTCCCAGCTACGTCTGCCTTTTCATCCGCTACGTGAAGTAGTCTGTATTCCAAGCCTACACTGGTATTACTCTCCAGATTTTCCTACACTACATTGATGACTGCATTGGGGCTGCTGAACTCGTTGACTTCATCAACTTTGCTTCCAACTTCCACCCTGCCCTCAAATTTACCTGATCCGTTTCTGATACCATCATCCCATTTCTCGATCTCACTGTCTCTATCTCTGGAGACAGTTTATGCTCTGATATCTTTTATAAACTCACCAATTCTCACAGCTACTGGACTATACCTCTTCCCACCCTGTCACTTGTAAGAATGCCACCCCTTTCTCTCAGTTTCTCCATCTCCATCACATCCGCTCTCAGGATGAGGCTTTTCATTCCAGAACTAATAAGGTGCCCTCCTCTTCAAGGAAAGGGGCTTTCCTTCTTCCACCATCAACACTGCCTCACCTGTGGCTCTTCCATTTCACGCATGCCTATCCTCACCCCCATCTCCACCACCCACCAGGGTTAGAATTCCCCTTGTCCTCATCTACCACCAAATTAGCCTCCGCATCCAGCATATAATTCTCTGAAACTTCTGTCATCCTTAACGGTATCCCACCACCCAGCACATCTTTCCCTCCCCCCACCCAACTTTCTGCTTTCTGCAGGGATCATTCCCTATGCAATTCCCAAGTCCATTTGTCCCTCCCCACTAATCTTCCTCCTGGTACTTATCCTTGCAAGTGGAACAAGTGCCATACCTTCCCCTACACCTGCTCCCTCACTCCTATTTACTCCAAACAGTCCTTCCAGGTGAGGTGACACTTCACCTGTGAATCTGTTGGGTTCATCTCCTGTATCTGGTGCTCCTGGTGTGGCCTCCTGCATATCGGTGAGACCCGACATAGATTGGGAGATCGCTTCACCAAGCGTCAGAAAAATCAGATCTCCCGGTGACCACCCATTTCAATTCTACTTCCCATTCCCATTCTGAAATTTCAGTCCATGGCTTCCTTATGAGGCCACATTCAGGTTGGTGGAGCAATGCCTTATATTCTGTGTGGGTAGCCTCCAACCTGATGGCATGAACATTGATTCTTGAACTTCCAGTAATTGCCTTTACCATTCCACCTTCAGCATTCCCATTCCCGTTTCCCCCCTCACCTTTTCTCCTTATCTGCCAATCACCTCCCTCTGGTTTTCCTCCCCTTTCCCTTTCTTCCATGGTCTTCTGCCCTCTCCTATCAGATTCCCCTTCTCCAGCTCCTTATGTCTTTCATCTATCAATTTACCAGCTCTTTACTTCACCCCTCCTCCTCTCCCAGTTTCACCTATCACCTACTAACTCATCCTTCTTCCTCCCCTCCCCCCCACCTTCTTGCTCTCATCTTCTCTTCCAGTCCTGATGAAGGATCTCAGCCCAAAACATCAACTGTTTACTCCTTTCCACAGATGCTGCCTGGCCTGCTGAGTTCCTCCAGCATTTTGTGTGTGTTGCTTGGATTTCCAGCATCTGCAGATTTTCTCGTCTTTGTGCTAAAACTCTATCAACCTCAGTCCTGTAAATCCAATTGGCTCAGTCTTCAATTGAATAGTGCATTCTAGGATTCTTTAGTGTGTATCTAGAAGTCATGCATATAATACATTTGAGTATATAAATCTTAATTAATTTGTATGCATTCATGTATCATGCAGGTGCAGCAGCTCCCATGATTCCTCTTATGCACATGTTGTCAGTATCCTCAAAGACTTTGTTGACTCCTGGTTTTGTTGATCTTCATAGGGGAACCTGAATTTTGTCACAGAAGGTGACACTGTCTCAATTGACAATGAAGACCTGATCTCTCAGATTGCGGAGATCACAATGACTGAGCCAAATACCGTGAAGAAGACACTTCTCCATCGCACTGTAGCTACCGGAGGGGGTGAAGTAATTGAAAAGCAGCACACATCCCAGGAAGCCACGTATGGCAGGGTTGCCTTCGCTAAGGTAGAAATATTTGCTTGTGAGTCTGGGTGTATCTATTGTTTGAGTGTTGTAGGAATGCCATAAATTGAAAGAGAGATGGAGTTTAGCACTAGCGCCCTTATATCTTAATCAGGCTGTTATGGGCTCAAAGTTCACTTCAAGGACTTGAGCTAAAAATGTGGACAAACAACAATACAGTTCTGGTTACCCGCCTGCAGGAAAGATATCAATAAGCTTCAAAGTGTGCAGAGAAAATTTACAAGTTTGTTGTTGGAACTTGTGGACCCGAGTTACACAGAAAGGTTGAACAGGTTAGGACTTTATTCCATGGGGCATAGGAGAATGCGGGGAAATCTTATAGAGGAATGCAAAGTTATGAGGGGTACAGTTAGGGTAAATGCAAGCAGACTTTCAGTGAGACTAGAACCAGAGGTCATAGGTTTAAGGTGAAAGGTGAAATATGTAAAGGAAATGAGGAGGAACTTCTTCACTCAAAGGGTGTTGCGAGTGTGGAGCGAGCCAGTAGTGGAAATGGTGGTTGCAGGCTCAATTGCAACATTTAAGAGAAGTTTATGTAACCCCTGGGTCGCCTCAGGCATCGCTCAAACTCGTTCTAGTCTAGGGGGAGCAGCCTTCGGCCCCGCCAAACTGGGTAATCAGCTGGTGTGGATGATGTGTGATGTCCCCGCCTCGCCCAAAAAACAGACAGTACACCTTATGCGCTTAAATGAGTACAATTTATAAAGATTACTATAACTAAGCGATTACTAACAATACAGTATATATGAATAAGAGAAAAAAAGAAAAGGCGCCAAACTTATCAAAGTCCAAACCACTTCGTGCACAACCGTTGGAGCTCAATTACTGAAGTCTTCTGGCCACCATTCGATCCCCTCCGACTTCCTCGACCCGCCTCCTGGGACCCCCACGGTGGTCGACCAGACGCTCCACACTCCTCTGTCTCCGTCTCCTCTCATCACCGAAAACCTTGGGCCGGGGACCGTCGCCCAGCTTCCAGCATCCCGTCCTCTCTCTCTCACTCCATCGCGCCGACTCCCCAAAATCCCCACCAACAATCAGTTTACAGTCCCACACAAGTTTCCAGCACTTATCATAACAAAGACACTAGCATTCCTACTATTAACACAGGCACCAGCATTCCTACTTTTAACAAAACAAAGACGCCATTTTGATTACATACACAGTAACAAAAAAAAAGGAAACCCCCCGTTACACTCTCCCCCCACCAAATAAAAGTCATGTCCTCATGACTATTAGATAACTCGTCACCTTTCCTGCCAACACACCGTAACCCAAGCACAAGCAGTGACATCTCCTCCACACACAGTAAACCTCACGCCCTGTTCCTTAGGCGCTATATAGGCCAACTATCTGGGCGTTCCCTAACCCTTCTGAGACCTCCGTACCCCCCTCACCTAAACCCTTAGGCTAGGACACAGCTGGGGATACCTTGGGTCCACTACCAACTCCTCTTTCAACCTCTCACTCATGCCCCACACTGCACACAGCTAACCCTCCCCACTACAGCTGACTCAGTGGAAGAAGGGCCAAAGGTCTCTTCCTCAATCGAGGGAAAGTCAGCAAAAGGCAGCATGTACCACACATCCAGCACATCAGCTTTTGAATCCATATTCTTCCTCATTTCTTTGATTGGTAGCTGCTGTTTGATCTTCTCCAAACGGAAACACGTGACCTGCACTGCTCCTGCAGTCTCTTCAGCCTCCTGCAATTGAGATTATCATCTTCTCTGGCCCCTGGCTCAGCAGTTCTGACTCCTGCATCCCGGCCATCTCAATCTGGAATGCAATTACTCCAACAGCTTCTTCCACCCCGACCTGAAAAGCAGCAGTTAAAGATTGGTCACCCTCCAGTTCAGTATTCACTGCACTTCTCTCCAGCTTTTTTTCTCCTCATGACTTCTTCCAGATCAACCTTCAGGTTTTGCACTTCATTTGAACTGTCGATGGTCATCTTCAGGTTCCCTTCAAGCTACTGCTTCCCCCTTCCGAGATTTGTCCGCAATTTCTTCACCTCCGCAAACTCCCTTCTCCAGGCTCTCAGTTTGCTGTGGCCCTCAGTCAAACAACTTTCTTCGTTCTCTCCAACTTGTACATCTTTCAAATGGTTCCAGATCACTCTCTCCGGTCTCTCAGTCTTCATTTCAAACTTGATTCCATAGAGACAGACACTCACGAGCTGCGACCTTCGCCAGCCCTGGCACGTGTCCAGAAAACACTTTAACTCTGTAGTTCTCAGCCGCTCCTGCAACGACCTCACTTCATATTCTCCTGAGGCAAATCCAAATACCAGGAGATCATCCACATACGTCAAAATTCCAAATGCCTCCACACCCCCATGGTCTTCCACATGCCCTGCAGGAAGGTTGCAAGGGCTCCAGAGATACCCTGTGGTATCGTTTCGGACTGGAAAGATTCCTAGGGAACTTTTAACCGCCGTCTTCTCCTTGTCGGCCTCCTCATCGGGATCTGGCAACATCCACTCCTCAGATCCAGCACCTTAAACGTCTTCGCACCACTCAGATAGGCCATCGCCTCCACGGCCCAATATAATCCACACACACGCTGCCTACGTCTGCCACGCTGTAGGGGCCAGTCGCTGCAACCTCTGCCTCACCTAGGTGTCTTCAGCAGTCAACTCCCCTCCCTGGTGGTATTTCACAGCGTCCACTAAGAGGGTCTCACCCTCAGATACTCCTCCAGGCCATACCACCACCGGCTCTTGTTTGAATTCGGTATCGGCCCAATGCTGCTACACACGTCCGCACAAGCAGCTCGAAACTCTGGGTGCATCGATAATGCCTCCAAACAGCTCTCACCCGCCTCCTCCGGGCAGGCCCCCAAGCGCACCAACAGGATATTGGTTCTCTCCATAACCGAAATGCTGCCCGTCTCAACAGTGTCTGGACACATCAGCATCAACAATTCACGAACCTCAGTCACCTCCACATTTGCCTCTAAGAACTCCATTTTCACTGACCAACAACCGTCGTCTTTATAATCACCGGCACTGGTACCCCAAATCTCCAGTGCCGTCAATGTTATCAAGGGTAAAGGCTTCCAAAAACGGTTATAAAACAAACTGTACAGCAACTTAACCAGTGCCCCGGTGCCGAGGATGGCTTTAACTTGACCTCTATCCATCCGTAACAACACCTGAGTGCGTGGTCCCTCTAAGCCTTCAGGAATAGGGTCTGTTCCTTGCGGGAGTTCCTTGGTACATTGCTGGGAACGTGCTCCCCCAGAGACCCCAAGCCGTTCCCCCACTGGGCCTCCTCTAAGTTTCCCGACACCTCTCGGATCAACGGAACAACTGATCCCCTTGACAAATCCCCCTGTCTCCGTAAGCAATTTATCTGCCCTCCTAACCAAAAGGGATACCCTAAAAACTTCCCACCAATCTCCTGCCACGGATATGATAAGCCCCCCAGCTGCGGTATTTGACTTCCAGTCGAACCACACGCATTTTCCCACACTTTCCCAGAACTGGCAGCTGTCACTTCGAGATAATTGCGCCCGACAGTTCTAACAACGCTACCAGCCCGCCTACTCAAACTTTCAACCAATCCCAGTCGCTTTCCCTCAGCCAAGCACTGCCACTCACCCAACAACTGAGAGGTCTGCTCCGCCCACGTCTCCGCCCCTTTAGGGCTGGACATTATTCCAACAACCGGGCGGAGCCCACCATAGCTGAAACATCCCAACCTGTCATTCCTCACTCTCCAAACAGTATGGACAACCCATGGTACCACCACCATTTCGTCAGCGCTAGTCGGAACTCGAACAACGACCCCCGGGCCACCAACAGCAGCCACCCCACCCAACACACATGCAGAGACACCCAGCAATCGCACACCCACAAAGGCACACTAGCTCTTCGCCGCAGACACAATTCAAAGAGGGCGATCACACAGCTTCCACAGAAATCAATCCCGGACGAACACCCCCACAATGTAACCCCTGGGTCGCCTCAGGCATCGCTCAAACTCGTTCTAGTCTAGGGGGAGCAGCCTTCGGCCCCGCCAAACTGGGTAATCAGCTGGTGTGGATGATGTGTGATGTCCCCGCCTCACCCAAAAAACAGACAGTACACCTTATGCGCTTAAATGAGTACAATTTATAAAGATTACTATAACTAAGCGATTACTAACGATACAGTATATATGAATAAGAGAAAAAAAGAAAAGGCGCCAAACTTATCAAAGTCCAAACCACTTCGTGCACAACCGTTGGAGCTCAATTACTGAAGTCTTCTGGCCACCATTCGATCCCCTCCGACTTCCTCGACCCGCCTCCTGGGACCCCCACGGTGGTCGACCAGACGCTCCACACTCCTCTGTCTCCGTCTCCTCTCATCACCGAAAACCTTGGGCCGGGGACCATCGCCCAGCTTCCAGCACCCCGTCCTCTCTCTCTCACTCCATCGCGCCGACTCCCCAAAATCCCCGCCAACAATCAGTTTACAGTCCCAAACAAGTTTCCAGCACTTATCATAACAAAGACGCTAGCATTCCTACTATTAACACAGGCGCCAGCATTCCTACTTTTAACAAAACAAAGACGCCATTTTGATTACATACACAGTAACAAAAAAAAAGAAACCCCCCGTTACATTTATATAGGTACATGGATGACAGGAAGGCTATAGCTGTGCGCAGGTAGATGGCACAAGGCAGAAAACCAGGTTGGCCTGGACTAGATTGGCCTAAAGATCTGTTTCTGTGCTGTAGTGCTCTGTGACTCTAAAAGGCACTGTTCTTCAGATGAGATGTTAGAGGCCGACAGCTCAGAAACGGGCCCAACTCATCCATGCAAACCAACTTGCTTTCCTGAGGGAGTTCCATTTGCCAGTGCAAGGTTGATTTGAAACATCATGGAAGTCATTCTGAAAACACTCAGAGAGCATTTCCTCTTAGACAGAATTACTAAAGCAAATTATCTCATCATTCGGTTCGTTGGTGTTTCTGGAATCTTGTTGTGTATCAGGTGGCTTTCTGTGTCCTATATTGCAATGGTGACTGCAATTCCGAAGTATTTCATTGGTTGCAGAGTGCAATAGTACACATAAAACTACTGAAGAACAAGCTTTCCTTTATTTTCAAATGTATTGCACAAAGCCATTCACCACTATAATTACTTCTGAAAAGCTGGACTGTTATGAAAACTTTTGTTCTGGCCAAATCAAAGTCAAAGGCAAAGTTGAAGGTCTGCACAAATGCAATGAAAAACTTGCAGCAGCATCACACACACATAGCATCAGGTGCACAACATTTTCAACAAAAACATAAATTAACCGTGAATTATACCCCCTTTTTAACAAGAAAACACAATTGGAACAAACAAACAAAGCCCTTTATATTGCAAGGTGTTGCACTCAATATACTGAGTTAGTGTACGAGTGGTGTAGGTTGGTTCAGTCCCTGCATGGTTGAAAGGAAGTAGCTGTTCTTGAACCAAGTAAGCTTAAGGCTTCTGTACCTCCTGCCCTACAACAGCTATGAAGAGGTGGCATGACCCGGATGATGAGATCTTTGATGGCAGATGTTGCCTTCTTGAGACAATGCCTCCTGTAGATGTCCTGTAGGTTGGACATACTATTGCATACCAAGGGCGGAGCGAGAATAACTCCTTATACTGCAATTGACACATATATGCAGTGAGGCAAAGCTACAAAAGAGCCAAGTCCCTGTTGCAAGGGCCCCATTATATGAAAGCCAGTGAATACCCTGAGCTGGCCGTCAGGTGCTTTATCTAAAAAGACGCTATCTGAACAACCACATTAATAATCTCATAAAGAATTTATTGGTTGGCGAGAAGGACATGTGAAATCAATATAGTGTGTCATGATAATATTTTAGAGCCATTGATTGTGTACAGAGAAACAAAGCAAATTAACTTTAAAAAAACAAATATTCCTAGAAAAGTTAGTGATCGATTTACACTCAGTGGTTTCTTTATTAGGTACACCTGTACGCCTGCTCATTAATGTGAATATCTAATTAGCCAATCATGAAGCAGCAACTCAATGAGTAAAAGCATGCAGACATGGTCAAGAGGTCCAATTGTTGTTAAGACAAAACATCAGAATGGGGAAGAAATGTGATTAAGTGACTGACCGTGGAATGATTGTCTGTACCAGGTGGGGTGGTCTGAGTATCTCAGACGCTACTGACCTCATGGGATTTTCACACACACCTGTCTCTAGAGATTACAGAGAATGGTGTGAAAACAAACAAAAATACATATGCAACACAAGTGAATCTGCAGATGCTGGAAATAAATAAAAACACAAAATGCTGGCAGAACTCAGCAGGCCAGACAGCATCTATGGGAGGAGGTAGTGATGCTTTTTATTTGTGCCTTTTATTTGCTGCAGAAGGCTAAATGAAAACTCATTTACCCCCTATATAATTTCTTGATTTTTTTGTCAGCTAAACAAAGAATTACATGCAACGCCTGAGAAAAGGGCTCCAAAAACTCATCAAAACACCTAGTAAATGATGTGGAAATACAGCAACTGCCTTTCCCACTCCTGCAATTTCTAAACTATCCTCATCCACTCTTTCATTATTCATTTTAGTATATTACCTACCTAAACAAGACACACATTTTTCTGACTAAATGTCTTTGTGCAGGGGATTTCATATTTCACAAATTTGATTGAGTATTTTGAAGAGAATAGCAAAATGACTGTCTAGGGCTGAGCAGCAGACATGGTCCACATGGATTTTAGCAAGGGCTTTGACAAGATCCTGCATAATAGAACTGTCTAGAAGATTAGGTCACCTGAAATGTAGGGAGAGTTAGTAAGATGGATATAAAATTGGCTAGGTGCAAGGAGTTAGAGTGGAGATAGCTTTTCATATTGGAGAACCTTCAAGGACCTTCAAATTAGTAATTTCTGGATTGCTACCTGTGCCACATGCCAGTGAAGGCAGCAACAGGATGATTTGGCAGTTTAATACGTGGCTGAGAAGCCGGTGTTGGGGGCAGGGCATCAGGTTCTTGGATCACTGAGATCTTTTCCTGGGGAAGTATGACCTGTTCAAAAGTGACAGGTTGCACCAGAACCCAAGGGAAACCAATATCCTCGCAGGCAGGTTTGTTAGTGTTGTTGGGGAGATTTTAACCTAATTTGGCAGGTGGGTGGGAACTGGAGTGAAGGGACTCAGGATAGGATGGTTGGTAAAAAAGCAAAGATAGTATGCAGTCAGATTGTCAGGAAGGAAAGGCAGATGATGGGACAAAATTTCCCCAACAGGGTGAGTATCAGTGCAGTAGAGATGCAGAATCAAAAAGGGTAGCAAACACAGTACACAAAGTGTTATATCTCAATGCATGTAGTGTAAGAAATCAGGTGGATGATCTTGTTGCATGATGTTTTAATCATCACTGAATTGTGGCTGAAGGATGGTTGTAGTTGGGAGCTGAATGTCCAAGGTTACGCATTGTATCAGAGGATAGGAAGGTAGGCAGAGGGGATGGTGTGGCTCTGCTGGTAAAGAATGGCATCGAATCAGTAGAAAGATGTGACATTGGATCAGAGGATGTTGAATCCTTGTGGGTTGAGTTAAGAAACTGCAGGGGTAAGAGGACACTGATGGCGTTATACACAGGCCTTCCAACAGTAGCTGGGATGTGGACCACAGATTACAACAGGAAATAGAAAAGGTGTGTCAAAAGGACAATGATGTGATACTCATGGGGGATTTTAACATGCAGGTCAATTGGGAAAATCAGGTTGGTAATGGATCTCAAGAGAGTGAGTTTGTTAAATGCCTACAAGATGGCGTTTTAGAGCAGTTTGTCATTGAGCCTATGAGGGGGTCAGCTATACTGGATTGGGTGTTATGTAATGAACTGGAGGTGATCAGGGAGCTTAAGGTAAAAGAACACTGAGAAGAATCTGATTGCAATATGATCGAGTTCAACTTGAAATCTGATAGGGAGAATGTAAAGCCTGACGTAGCAGGATTTCAGTGGAGCAAAGGAAATTACAGTGGTATAAGAGAGGAGTTAGCCAAAGTAAATTGGAAGGAGATGCTGGTCGGGATGACAGCAGAGCAGCAATGGCATGAGTTTCTGGGAAAAATTAGGTAGGTGCAGGATAGATGTTTCCAAAAACAAAGAAAAACTCAAATGGCCAAATATTACAACCATGTCCAACAAGGGATGTCAAAGCTAATGTAAAAGCAAAAAAGAGGGCATTCAACAAAACAAAAATTAATGAGAAGATAGAGGATTAAGAGGCTTTTTTACTGGGTGAACGAATAGTCTTTGGGGTACTGCAAGTCTGCATCTTTATTGATGCTTTGCTGCACATTTGAGTGCTGGGTGGGGGGTGCTGATGCTTTTTTGCTGATGGGGAGGGGGATCATTGCTTTGCTGCTGCTTACACATGGGGGTAGCTGGGAGGGAGCTTTGGGGTTCTAACATTTAACTGTCATTCATTCTTTAGGGCACCTTTGTTTTCGTGGATGGTTACAAAGAAAAAGTATTTCAGGATGTATATTGTATACATTTCACTGACATTAAATGTACCTTTGAAACCTTTTAAAAACCTACAGAGAGCAAGTAAAAGAATTATTGAGGGGAGAAGATGAAATATGAAAGCAAGCTAGCAAACAGTGGATAGTAAAAGTTTCTCAAGTATGTAAAAAATGAAAGAGAGATGAGAGTGGATATAGGATTGCTAGAAAATGAGGCTGGAGAGATAATAACTGGGGTCAAGGAGATGGCAGATGAACTAAATGGGTATTTTGCATCAGCCTTCACTATGGCAGACACTAGCAGTATACCTGATGTTGAAGGGTGTGAGGGAAGAGAAGTGAGTGCAGTTATATTGCAAGGGTGAAGGTGCTCAAAAAGCTGAAAGACCTGAGGGTACAGTAGTCACCCAGACAAGATGAACTGCACCCTAGGGTTCTGAAAGAGGTAGCAGTAGAGATTATGGAGGCATTAGTAATGATCTTTCAAAAATCATTGGACTCTGGCATGGTGCCAGAGGACTGGAAAATTTGCAAATGTCACTCCACTCTTTAAGAAAGGAGGCGGGCAGCAGAAAGGAAATTATAGACCAGTTAGCCTGACCTCAGTGGTTGGGAAGATGTTGGAGTCAGTTGTTAAGGATGAAGTTTTGGAGTACTTAGTGACACAGGACAATGTAGGACAAAGTCAGCATGGCTTCTTTAAGGGAAAATCTTGATTGATGAACCTGTTGGAACTCTTTAAGGAGATTACAAGTAGGATAGATAAAGGAGATGCAGTGGATGTTGTATTTCAGAAGGCCCTTGACCAGGTGCTACACATGAGGCTGCTTATCAAGTTAAGAGTCCATGGGATTGCGGGAAAGTTACTGGCATAGTTAGAGCATTGGCCGTTTGGTAGGAGACAGTTAGTGTGAATAAAAGGATCCTTGTCTGGTTGGCTGCCAGTGACTAGTGGTGTTCCACAGTGGTTGGTGTTGGGACCACTTCTTTTTATGCTGTATATCAATGATTTAGATGATGGAATAGATGGCTTTGCTGTCAAGTTTGCAGATCATACGAAGATTGGTAAAGGGGCAGGTAGTATTGAGGAAACAGGTAGGGTGCAGAAGGACCTAAACAGATTAGGAGAATGGGCAAGAAAGTGGCAAATGAAATGCAATGTTGGAAAATGCATGGTCATGCACGTTGGTAGTAGAAATAAATGTGCAAATTATTTTCTGAACAGGGAGAAAATCCAAAAATCTGAGATGCAAAGGGAATCCTTGAACAGAACACCCTAAAGGTTAACTTGCAGGTTGAGTCGGTGGTGAGGAAGGCAAATGCAATGTTAGCATTCATTTCAAGAGGTCTAGAATACAAGAGCAAGGATATGATGCTGAGGCTTTATAAGGCACTGCTGAGGCCTCACCTTGAGTATTGTGAATGGTTTTGGGTTCCTCATCTAAGTAAAGATGTGCTGGCATTGGAGAGGGTTCAAATGAGGTTCACAAGGATGATTCCAGGAATGAAAGGGTTATCATAAAGTAACGTTTGATAATTCTGGGCCTGTACTCACTGGAATTTAGAAGGATGAGGGGGGACCTCAGTGAAACCTCTTGCATATTGAAAGACCTAGACAGAGTAGATGTTGGAAGGATGTTTCCCGTGGTATGGGCATCTAGGACAAAAGGGCACAGACTCAGGATAGAGAGGCATTCATTTAAAATAGATGCGGAGAAGTTTCTTCAGCCAGAGGGTGGTGAATTTGTGGAATTCTTTACCACAAGAAGTTGTGAAGGCCAGGTCGTTAGGTGAATTAAGGCAGAGTTGATAGGTTCTTGATTGGACATGGCATCAAAGGTTACAGGGAGAAGTCCGGAGAGTGGGCTGAGGAAGGGAAAAAAATGATCAGCCATGATTGAATGGAGGAGCAGACTCGATGGGCCAAATGGCCTAATTCTGCTCCTATGTCTTATGGTCTTATGGAGTATTGTGTGTAGTTCTAGACACCAAATTTTCAGAATAATATATACAATTAAGCTAGACAACAAAAAAGATTCACAAGGATGTTGCCTGGATTGTGAATTTGAGTTATCAGGAGAAACTCGGTATATAAATTTGTTTTCCCTGGAGTGAAGAAGACAAAACTGACTTGATAGAAATAAAACAAATTATGAGAAGCATAGCAATGGTAGATAGCCAGTGTCTATATGGGTAGGTAGCCAAGGTCTATATGGGTAGATAGCCAATGTCTATATAGGTAGATATCCAGTGTCTATATGGGTATATAGCCAAGGTCTATTTGGGTAGATAGCCAGTGTCTATATGGGTAGATAGCCAGGGTCTATATGGGTAGATAGCCAGAGTCTATATAGGTAGATAGCTAGGGTCTATGTGGGTAGATATATCGTATGTTCATTTCTGTTTACTTATCTCTTTAACTTGATCAAGAAATATTTTATTCCAACAAAAAGGATTTTAGCTATAACAAAGGAATTTGCATTGAACCTGTCTATCTGTCAGCTACCTAGATTTTTTTGCTAGATCTTCTTTTGTTATGAAATTGTCTACTGCCTACAACCTTTGTAATGCGACAGCATTTAGGTTGGTCCTGCCCGGGTTTGCCTTCACCTTTCTCTACCCCACAGGCAATTTATGAGCGTCTCTTCTGTTGGATTGTGGACCACATCAACACGGTCATTGCAGTAAAGGGTTATGATCCACGTATTCATGGCAAGAACACTGTAATTGGAGTTTTGGATATCTATGGGTTTGAGATCTTTGACAGCAACAGGTAAAGAACACACCATTACCTGCTGAAAAGGTGCAGCACATGATTCAGCTGACCTCATAATACTTTCAGGTTAAAAGCATTTTGTGTCTTGACATTGATTTCGTGACAAAGTACTGACAGGAATTTCTGGTTAGGAAATCCTGACCTTGCAGAATTGTCATTCATTAATTATGTAAAAAATATTTTTTCCATAAATTTAAAAATAATTAATCAAATAATAATCTAATATCAATGCCTGTAGCAAATGGAAGTGACTTTTGGAAATTGGTGTAAATACTGTGTTAAGAAAAGCATAGCTAAGGTTCAAGCCTGGTCTAATGACTGGCAAATTATTTTTGCTATTCACAAGTACTAGGCACTTCTATTGGGCAAACCAATATCTATATCCTAGAGATTACTATTGGTAAAATTAGCCAGGCCAGCGGCAGTGTGGTTCAAATAGAAGTCTGAGTTTATGTACTCTGAGTCAAGTTATTATTCAGTTAGTGCTATTAGCATAATAAAACATCCCAGGAGTACAGTGATAGCATCAGATAAGGGAGCGTTTAGCCAGATTGTAAGTTTAAAGAGCATTTACAAGAGGAGAGAGAGCTGAAAGGCAGAGTGACTTACATAGAAAATTTCACAGAGCACTGGCATGGTTGCCCATGGCACAGAAAGACAAAGGTGATGGACTGGATGAAAGACACGAGAGTTATTGAATTGAACTGAGATGAATAGGAGAGGGAGAAGATTAATAGCAAAACATGTTGGAAACAGGGGCCAAGTCATTTAAACCGTAAGACTATAAGATATAGGAGAAGAATGATGCCATTTGGCCCTTTGAGTCTGCTCCGCCATTTCATCATGGTTGATCCAAGTTTCCTCTCAGCCAAAATCCCTGGCCTTCTCCCCATATCTCTTCATGCTCTGACCAATCAAGAATCTATCAACCTCTGCCCTAAATATACATAAAGACTTGACCTCCAAAGAAATTCCTCCTCATCTCTGTTCAAAAAGGATGCCCCTCCACTCTGAGACAGTGTTCTCTGGTCTTAAGCTCACCTACTATAGGAAACATCCACTCCACATCCATTCCATCAAGGCTTTTCCCCATTCAATAGGTTTCAATGAGGTCACCCCTCATTCAGTTGGCCAGCTCAGGAGTGATTTGTGAAAGACTTAAGATAGAACAGAGGCTTTAGAACTTTGGATAAACAAAAGTTGGTGGAGAATGGAAGAAGAGAGTACATGTGGTACAACCATGTACTGTTCTGAAGATAACAGAAGTTCAGATGTGCATTTTACATGAAATAAACAGAATGAGTGAAGGCAGGTGGCATGGCAGATTATGGCGGGTATAGATAGGGTAAATGCAAGGAGGCTTTTTCCATTGAGGTTGGATGAGACTAGGAGTAGAAGTTATGAGTTAATGGTGAAAGGTGAAATGTTTAAGGGGAACATGAGGGGGAACTTCTTGACTCAGAGGGTGGTGAGTGTGTGGAACAAGCTGCCAAAAGAAGTGGTGGATGCAGGTTTGATTTTAATATTTAAGTGAAATTTGGTCAGGTACATGGATGGCAAGGGTATGGAGGGCAATGGTCCAGGTAAAAACTGACGGGACTGGACAGATTAAGAGTTTGGCACAGACTAGTTGAGCTGAAGGGCCTGTTTCTGTTCTGTAGAGTTCTATGACTCATGATTTTATGACAGTGAGCCTATAAGTGGTCTTGGAGATCTAATCATTATTCTCCCTGAATGGAGATTTTCATCATTTGCTGGATTTGATGTACAAATGCAAGCTAAGTGCTTATCAATTGTTTGGACCTTCCCACAGTTTTGAGCAATTCTGTATAAACTACTGCAATGAGAAGCTTCAACAACTCTTCATTGAGCTGATCCTGCGACAGGAGCAAGCAGAATACCAGAGAGAGGGGATCGAATGGCAGCATGTAAGTTACTCCAGAATGGAGAGCAATTCTGGGCAATGAAGATATGAGAAGGTCAAATGTGTTGGAAGTCCTGGAGTCTCAGGGGTATGGTGACATAAAGCGTATGCATTAGAAAATCAGAGTGCTGGATAATTAACTGGAAAATGAACTTAAATCTCATCATATCAATTGAGGAATCTAATTTCAGCTAATAAAGTAAATCTGAAGTTAAAAACAAATACTTTCAATAACTATGCTGCAAAATTTCACCTGGTTCACTAATGGTTCTTATGGGAGGAGACCTGCAATTTTTTTCTGAACTGGGCTCTATGTAATTCCAGACCTACAACAATATAGTTAACTTTTAATTCCCTTCGGAACTGGTCTAGCAAAGCATTGTATCAAAGCTGCTGGACGCGAAGAAGGAATTTCTGTGGAAGAAGGCTCTTTGCTATCTTTGGAAATGAAATAATAATATCTTGCCAATATACAGTGAATCTATTGCACTTATTCCCATTTACCATGTCTGGATTAGCTCCTTGGGTTGGCACTATACAAGTAATTCAAAGATGGGAGGTTCGTGAATGGCTATTGACAATTGCTCTCCTTTCAACCCTTTCCCTTTCCAGGTTGACTACTTCAACAATCAGATCATTGTGGATCTCGTGGAACAGCCACACAAAGGAGTCATTGCTATCCTAGACGAGGCCTGTATGAACGTAGGGAAGGTGACAGACACCATGTTGGTGGACACCATGGATGTCAAACTGGGCAAACATGCTCACTACACCAGCAGAAAGGTAGGACACTATTGGAAGATGATACAGAAGTCAGGAAATGTGTAACATAGATACAGGCTGTGAGTCAATTTGTCAAGACAAAGAAACACCAGGCTGGTGCA
Organism: Hemitrygon akajei; assembly: GCF_048418815.1. Lineage (NCBI taxonomy): Eukaryota > Metazoa > Chordata > Chondrichthyes > Myliobatiformes > Dasyatidae > Hemitrygon > Hemitrygon akajei. Next base: position 106,796,060 of record NC_133124.1, on the reverse strand, counting down.
CAAATGCAGAGATTTTCCCCATTATGCCAGTCATTAGGATTCATGTGAGTCAAGTACACAACTACAGTGGTGTTCCCTCACACTCAGGTTTCTCTTATTGTGAGGTGGATCTCAGTCACTCAGAAGATGTCCGCAAAAGCAGTTCCCAACCTGTGACCTGAACAACCAAAAATCTCCCAAAAGACAACATCGAAGGGTGAGAAGCAGTAGATGGTTAGCTCAGTAACTGGTCCAACATTGACATGGGCATATGCTGCCACTGTACAAATTGCCACAGCTTGACAAAACTAAACACAACTAATTCCCAGATGGAATGACATTGGACATTTTTGGGACTACATTCTGTACCCAAGGGAGTAGGATTTCCTTCATCACAGCTGTGAGTGTTATTGTCCTGGCAAGGATGTAGTTCACTTATTGTTGCCCTAACCATCCTCTTGGAAATACTGTACCACAGTCAGTGTAGTGTGCAGTGTCCCAGGATTTTGGTCCTGTGATGATGGAGAAATGCAATGTCTGGCTGATGTATAATGCAGAGGAAGATACTGTAAGAGTCACAGCCAATGTTAGTTTTTCCATCACCTGATATTCACAAGGGAGCTCTCCAGCAGCAGACACTGATGTCCCTATGACTGTGTGGGTTTCATAGAAACATAGAAAACATACAGCGCAATACAGGCCCACAATACAGGCCCTTTGGCCCACAAAGCTGTGCCAAACATGTCCCTATCTTAAAACTACCTAGGCTTTTCCCATAACCCTCTATTTTTCTAAGCTCCATGTAGCCATTCAGGAGTCTCTTAAAAGACCCTATCATTTCCTCCTTCACCACTGTCACTGGCAGCCCATTCCACGCACTCAACTCTACGTAAAAAAACTTACCCCTGACATCTCCTCTGTACCTACTTCCAAGCACCTTAAAACTATGCCCTCTCGTGCCAGCCATTTCAGCCCCAGGGAAAAGCCTCTGACTATCCACATGATAAATGCTTCTCATTATCTTGTACACCTCTATCAGGTCACCTCTCATCCTCCGTTACTCCAAGGAGAAAAGGCCGAGTTCACTCAACCTATTCTCATAAGGCAAGGGTTAAGAGTTGTGGGAATATTTTGTTGACACCAGAAGCAGAGCAATTCTTGTGGGCTGCCCTAGCACATTCCCAACGCCCTAGCACGTCCCCAATGCAAGCGACACATCTCACTGTATGTTTCGATGCTTCAATGTGCATAAGGCAAATAAATCTTATCTCATTTAAGCTAATCTAATGACCTGGCACTAAAGCAAAGTTATTCTTACCATTCCCAAATTGAAAGGTTCTGAGGCTCGGAACTCACAACCAATGAGCCACCTGAGGTTAGGTGACTCACATGAAATCTGTCAACCTCTTTCATGGAAGCATCGACTCATACAAAAGAGAAGCATGCCCATAGTGTCACTCAAAAGGTGCTAAAGCTTGTGGTATCTAATGTTTGTGAACGTTTAATCTGCAGCTGTCTCCAACTGAAAAGGATATGGAGTTCAACAAGCATTTCAGAATAAAGCATTATGCAGGACAAGTCACGTAAGTTTCTGATTTAATTGTGCAGGCTGGGTTGTAATGATTTATTTAAACAAGGATGTCCCAATTTCACAATTGTTTTGGGGACTTCCCACATGGCATAGTCCCATTTCACACACCCAGATGGGTGAAGTCCAATTTCCATGAAGTAGTTTGGTCTGCAAGGTGAAAGCCTGGCAATGTTCACTAAAAAAGAGAGATCGATTGCATAAAGTGCTGACATGGGCGAACTCAACAGTTCTGGTGGATCTCTCAGTATAGAATAGAAGGGAGAAAGGGAGCAGTAAACTAAAACTGTGTTTTGTGTTTCGATTCAGGTACTCGGTAGAGGGTTTTATTGATAAGAACAAGGATACACTCTATCAGGACTTCAAACGCCTGATGTACAACAGGTGAGGACAGGACCATGCAGATCTCTGCAGTGTCTTTTTAGCTTTAATTTATAGTCTTCAACAAACAGTTGGTAAGACTGAGTGACCTATACCCTTCTGGTTATGTACATATCTTTGTAAATGTGGCTGACTGCCGAAGGAGCGGGAGTACGTAAAGTGTATCCATCCTTAGAAAGGACAAACCCAGGTAGTCAAAGGCCAGATAACATCTGTGCTCGGAAAATTTTGGAGGTTTTAATCAAGGTTGAAATTACCATGTTTCTGGATAAAGGGAAAATAGTTAGAAGCAGCCAACATGATTTTCAAAATGACGAGAAACCTATAGAACTGATTGATCTGAGAACAGATAAATTTGATTGGATCTCTTGGCTATTGAAGGGGACCAATACCAACAGATTTAGAAAGGGATTTTCCAGTCGTAATTTTCATGGATCATTTGGGACCATTATGGTCTTGGTTGTAAATTCAAGCTGCATCAGGAAACCAACATTGAGAGCCACCTCCTACACTCCTGTTCCTTGGATAACCTTCACTGTTCAGTAAACAATCAACAACACTTCGGAGAAAAGCAGCTTTATTCAGGCACCTCTTTACCTGGTCTGTAGAAAAGGACTGATTTCATCAGTCACCAAGTGACAGCACTTTGCTCTTCGAAGGATTCAGCACTTGAAAATGTATGCATACAATTTGTGAGATCTTACAAGAAGTTATTTTTACAACTGTCCTTCTATTATGCAAATTATTCATATGGAAGTGAGGCACAACTTCACTCACCACAACACTGAACTGACGACTGAACACAACCTATGCATCACTTTCAAGGCCTCTACAACTCATTTTTTTCAGTATTAATTATCTATTTTTTATTTTTTGTTATTATTACTTTTATTTATTATTAGTTATTATTAGAGTTGTTTTTTTGCATTTCCACAGTTTATCACCTTTTGCATATTGGTTACTTCTCAGTCTATGTTTGTGTGCAGTTTTTCATTGAATCTATTGTATTTATTTCTTCTACTGTGAATGCCTGTGAGCAAATGAATCTCAGGGTAACATATGGTCACACACACACACACACACACTTTGATAATATATTTGCTGTGGTTACAAGTGAAATAGGCTCAATTGCAGCTAAAGGTATGTATAGGCAAGCATATTGTAAGATAAATGATATTTTGGTGAAAAGGGATTTCAGTCTGTGAACTTTTATCAACTGATATTCTTGCAAGATCCAACAGAGGGCAGCAAAACTATAAAGTATTTCTGAAAATAATTTCAGTCTTTCAGCCCAAATTCCTCTGTAATGGGAGGAGTAATGAATGCTGTACTCTGTAGTAACTCTTTATGCTGGGATGCTTAATGGGAATTTTCCCAGGATGGACAAGAACGTTTCTGTTCACTCTCTGACTGGCAAACTCCAGACGTATTTCTGGGGTTTAGGGTGGTTTGTTTACGGCAATGTTAGTTCTGAATTTCCACTGGGGTTCTTAATTTGAATGTGCACTGAATGGTTTTTCTTCCTGGTCCATTCAGACCAAAAGTGAAGCACCTCATTATTCGAGAAGCACCCTGGATTATCTTGAAGCCTTCAGAAGTGCCACGTGTCTTATTTGTCATTCCTGATGCAGGGTCTCAACCTGTAACATCAGCTACCCACAAATGCTGTTTGACCTGCTGAATTCCTCCACCAGTTTATTTTGCTCTCTCTATTTGTGTTGCAAAACATAGTGATAGCTACAACTGTACGTAGCACACGTAGCAACCGGCCTGCGGATCCCGGGAGTGGATGAGAAAGGGGGAAGGAAGTCCTTGCTCCTAATACTGATAGATATCTCCAGCCTTGGGTATAAGGTTTTCAATGAAGTGAGCTGAAATGATGTTTTTTTTTTCACTGTGTTCCCAGTCTTAACCCTGTTTTGAAAGACATGTGGCCAGAGGGGGAAATGAGCATCACGGAAGTTACGAAACGGCCCCTGACTGCTGCATCTCTCTTCAGGAATTCCATGATTGCCCTTGTTGTTAACTTGGAATGCAAGGTAGGACAAGGCTGCCTGACTCTGCGCAGAACCAACATTACATATTACCACGGGGAACAAATCTGCTTTGGTTGTCTTCACTCCTCTCCTTTATGTGGCAATTTCAGGTTATGGTACAAGTTCAGTGAGACTATTAACCTTGCATTGACCCTAAGAAGGAGCCGCACTTTATGCATGGGTAGAGGTGAAGAGGAAGAGGTCAACAGCTGTTGTCTCCATTAGCATGCATACACAGAAAGCCCAGTGACACATTATTCACACATTATAGTCTAACCTGAACAGACAGTTTGAGACACAAAATGCATTCTCTCATTTCAGTCCCACACATACATGTGCACACAAATCTGTCACACATCCAATTGACTCACATGTTCACTCATACATCTCATTCACAAGATCACACAGCTCACTCATTCATGTGATGACTCATTCTTTTCGTTCACACAAGAATTTAACCCACCCTACACGCAGCTTATTACACAACCAACCCATATCTTTCATATGCACATACAATCTACAAGTACGCACGCACGCACGCACGCACGCACGCACACACACACACACACACACACACACACACACACACATCTCATTTGTACACAGTTTACTTATGCCTGTCATCTACATGATTAATTTGTTCATATCACTTACCCTTACTTCTCATATAGAGTCATTGAGCAATACAGCACAGATACAGGCACTGCCTATCCACATGCTTTTTAACTCATGCTACCTGTCTCAACCACTTCCTGTGGCTCATCCCATTTACTCACCATTCTCTAGGTGAAAACATTGCTCCTTGGGTCCCTGCTAAATTTTTCCCCTCTCACACTGAATCTATGCCTCTAGCTTTGGACTTTGCAACTCTGGGGAAAATATTGTTACTGTCCACCTTATCTATGTGTATCATCATTTGAAGCATTTCTATAAGGACACACCTCATTCTCCGTCATTCCAGGGAATAAAGACAAAGCCTGGCTAACATCTCCCTATAACTCAGACCGTCTAGCCTAGTAATGTCCTTGTAAATATTTTCTGCACTCTTTCCAGTGTATCCACATATTCCTGTATGTGGTTATAAAGCTCTCCAAGTGCAGTCTCCTCAACGATTTATACAACTGCAACATTATGTCCGAAATCCTTTACTCTCTGCCTTGACTGATGAAGGGCATGACGCTAAACATCTTTTCCACAACCATGACTGCCTGTGACACCTTATTTGTACGCAAGCTGCTCTGTTCCATTAAACTCCCTATAGCCTTACCATTCATAGTACAAATCATAGGTTGGTTGACTTTTTCAAATCACCTTACACTTGTCAGTATTGAAATCTATTTACCACTCCTTGACCCACATCACTAACTGATCAGGACCTCGAAATCTATGATATTTCTGTATTATCAACAACAACTCTTAATTTTGTATCATCTTAAACCCATTGTATGCATCCTTCTTTTTCCTGACCAGAGCCTCAATACCTCTCTTTAGCCAGGGTTTCCTAAGCATGCCAGGTTTCCCCTTCACCCTAAAAGGAACATACTGCTCTTGGACACTTGCCATTGCATTGCTAAAAGCCTCCCACTTACCGATCATTCCTTTCTATTCACTGACCTGTCTCACATACAGACAACTCATTCACATGCATATGCTTTTCATGCAAAAAGCCCACTCCCATTTCCTTCACGTGCTTACTTAGCCCTAATACAGACCTCAGACACATTGGTGCTTTTCACTCGCACATGCTAGTTCGCTCATCTGTATTCCAGTCGGGTCTCTATGTTTTATCTTAAAGACTCATTCTAGATTCCTTTTTTTTTTGGAAGAAATGGTGTTTGATTATTTCTACAATAATTCATCCTTTCAGCCAAATTACTTTGTAATCTTTATTCTGTAGAAATGTTGAGCTGAGTTCAGTTCTGGATCTGGCTTGTCTTTTCTTTATCGCTTTTGCTCTCAGCCCTTTGGAGCCTAGATAGAATAAGATAAATGATGGCACTGGTGTTGGTCCTTGTCCTTCCTGAGCGGTTGTCGTATTTCTGGGCTATTATAATTAACTAACCAGCTCCTGTACGAGTGGAAAGCAGGACAGTTGTTCATCCCCATCATTGCTGCCGTGTGTGATCTGTTCGGGGAGGCTAAACGATTTGGGGCCTTACATGGGAGTGCCCTGTGGAGAGCTAATGAACAAAATATCTAAATTAAAATGAGCCTACAAAGCTTCCAGTTATGGTTCCTGGCCACATAATTTGTTGTATTTAATGGTCTGAATTATTTTATGTCGTATCCTGAAGGAGGGTCATGGAGAACTTATTGGGGAAGAATGATCTGAACCCATTGGCTGAACGATCAGGTCCCGTGATGACTTCTTGGATGTTTTCTATAAAAGCAGCACTGGCTTTAATTCCTTGTTTTCACTTGTACTGTCATTGGCTTTTAGGCCAGGGAAAGAAAAACAAGTCATCCAGAATGACATTGTCTCTGGAGATCACATGCTAAAATGTCAACGCAGTTAACGGTGAAATGTAACGTTTCTGTGCATAAATTAGCCGTCAGGCTTTGAAATGAAAAGCCCACAGACTTCCACAACAGGTTTAACACCAAGGGTTGTGCCTATGTGGAATTGGCTGCTTGAGGCAGTGATCGGTGCAGGCTCAATGACAACTTTTAACAGACAGTTGAACAGGTACATGGATAGGAAAGGTTAAGGGTCAAACACTGGCAAATGGGACTGGCTTGTTTAAAGCACCTGGGCCAGCATGGAGCAGTTGGGCCGAAAACCTTATTTCCATGCCACGTAACTCCTTGACATCTTGACTCCATTGATACTCACTATCCCTCTCACGGCATCTTCCCTTGCAATGTTTTACCAAACCACAATGTAAACTCTGTTCTAACTTGGGATGGTAGAGCCCAGAGCATTTTATATTGAACTCAATGGTTTCTGTTAACCATCCATTTTTATTTGTGAATGGAGGGTCATCACGCTGTTATATTATTTCTGGTTTTCCAGATTCTGGATTGTTTGCAGCCCACAGTTCCTGAAGTTTCTTTTTGCTCTCTGTCTCACTCTGCTTTCATGTACCTCTTTTCAATCGAGTTGCTGATGATTAACAAGCCTTTAACAATGGTGTTTCTCTCTTTACAGATGCAATTGATCCTTTAATTATGATTTGTCAATAGCTCCAATTTATCATATTTTATCAATGCAAGGATGACAGATTAATTAAGTCTACCTCAGACTTCTTTTAATAATTCCTATTGATTTTATACATTGTGGGTAAATGAGAAAGAGATCGTTTATTCAAATGTTTTAATTTGGGAATAACTAGACAAAGGGAATGAATATAATCAGACTGGGTCTATTATAATGAAGTAAATGAATTTGGTGTGTCTCACTTTGTTGGAGTGGGCCTATGAGCCCCAATATTTGTAGTTCTTTTGTACTTCAATTGCCTAGTGCGTTCTCTTGTTTCAATCAGGAACCTTACTACGTGCGATGCATCAAGCCTAATGATCAGAAGTCACCAATCCTCTTTGATTATGAACGCTGCAGACACCAAGTAGAATATTTGGGCCTGTTGGAAAATGTGCGTGTGCGAAGAGCTGGATTTGCCTATAGGCAGCCATACAATCGCTTCCTGTTGAGGTAATTCTAATTGCGGCATATCAATGCATACAGAAACAGCATGGTAACAAAGTGACGTCTATTTTTTTCTCTCTGTTGCAATTCTAATTCATTCTTTCAATAGAATAGTAAACCAATCTTCGGACTGCGGCCCTGGTTGAAGGAATATGGGTGAAAAACACATATTACTTAAGGGTGAATTTAAGCCTTTCTTGAACAGCAGATCCACATTAGCAATCCTCAAATCCTCTGGTACCTCACCTGTCGCTAAGGATAATTTAAATATCTCTGCTAAGGCCTCAGCAATTTCTGCACTTACCTCCCACAGGGCCCAAGGAGACACCTTGTCAGACCCTGGGCAGTTGTCCACTCTAACTTGCCTCAAGAGCAAACACCTCCTCTGAAAGCTGTGTAGGGTCCATGGCCTCGCCGCTGCTTTGCCTTATTTCTGTAGACTCTAAAGACAGGCATCAATCTTTTTAAGATCTCACCATCTCCTTTGGCTCCAAGCATAGATTACCATTCTGATTTTTCAGAGGACCAATTTTGTCCCATGAAATCCTTTTCCTCTGAACGTATCTGTAGAATCACTGAGGATTCTCCTTCACCTTATCTGCTAGGGCAGCCCCATGCTTTCTTTTACCCCTCCTGATTTCTTTCTTAAGTGCTCTCTTGCATGTCCTATTCTCCATAAGTACCCCATAATTTCCAACCAGCCTATACCTGCTATACACCATTTTTTCTTAACCAAGGCCTCAATATCTCGAAAACCAAGGTTACCTAAACTTGTTACCTAATCCTTTTATTCTTTGTATCTTTTACCTTGTGCCTTTTATACAGGCACACAGAAACACCGTACTGTCAAAATTTCACTTTTGAAGGCCTCCCACTTACCAAGCACATCTTTGCCAGAAAACAGCCTGTCCCAGTCCACCTTGCCAGTTACTTACCCATACCTTCTCCAATTTAGAAACTCAACCTGAGAACCAGACCTATCATTTTCCGTAACTACCTTGAATCTAATGGCATTATGGTCACTGGATGCAAAGTGTCCCCTACACAAACTTCTGTCACCTGCCCTGTCTCATTCCCTAAGAGCAGATCAAGTATGACACACACTCTTGTTGGGACTTCTATGTGTAGGTTAAGGAAACTTGCCTGAACACATTTAACAAACTCTATCCCATCTAGTCCTTTTGCAGTCCCAGTTAATAAATGGAAAATTAAAATCACCTATTATCACAACTTTATGTTTCATGCAACAGTCTGTGATCTCTCTGCAATTTGTTCCTCTAACTTTCATGGACTGTTGGGTGGTCTGTAACATAGCCCCATTAACATGGTCAGACCTTTCTTATTCCTCAGTCCCACCCAAAAATCCTCACTGAACGAGTTTTCTAGCCTGTCCTAAGTGCTGCTGTGACATTTTCCCTGAGTAGTAATACCACCCCTCTCCCTTTAATCCCCCCACTCCCTATCTCTTATCAAACAAAGGAACTCCAAAATATTGAGCTGCCAGTCCTGCCCTCCTGCAACCAGGCTCTCTACTGCCAGGCCTCCATCTCTGGTGGCGTTCAGGGCCTCATCATGTCAGAACTCTGTTTTCGCTACTGTCAGTCACCGGCTGAAGACTCACCAGTACCATCACACTCACTTGTAGAATTGCTATTCGCAAAACAGTTCTGTTTTACCAGTCAGTGTTGTTAGCCCTGAGCTGAACCCCTAAACGTGGAGGACCTGTGGATCACTCTTAGTCTGGCCTCTACCCTTTGACCTGTTTGCCATGGGTAACCCTGCCAAGAGCCCAAGCATAAAGCCCTGACTCCAGCAAACATAGCTCTCTGGGTCATTGAGGCAAACAAGTCTCCAACCCCTTGACAACATTGTGGTCCTCTTGGAGGTCACTAATGGCTACAGTATCATAATTCCATGTGTTGATCCATGCCCTGAGCTCATCTACCTTCCCTACAATACTTCTTGCAATGGAACATACACAGCTCAGACCATTAGTCCCAACATGCCCAGCCTTAGTTTCCTAACTTTGTCTTAACAACATCTTTCTCCACAACCACTCCATTATCTGTTCTGGCACTTGGGTTCCTACCCCCCTGCAGCTCTAATTTAAACTCTCTTCCCCCACCCCCCGCCACCATGCAGTATTAGCAAACCTTCCCGCTAGGATATCAGTCCTTCTCCAATTCTGGTGCAAACTCTCTCTTCTGTACAGGTTCCACCTTCTTGGGAAGAGAGCCCAACAATCCAAAAATATGAAGCCATCTCTCCTACACCAACTGCTAAACCATGTGTTAAACTGCACGATCTCCCTGTTTCTGATCTCACTGGCATGTGGCATGGGTAGTAATCCTGATACCACAACCCTGGATGTCCTGTTCTGTCCTTAGCACCTAACTCCCTGAACACACTTTGCAGAATCTCATCCTTCTTCCTACCTTTTCATTGCTACCTACATGGACCACGATCTCTGGCTGCTCAAGCTCTCACCTATAAATGCTGCAGACATGATCTGAGATCTTCCTCACCCTGGCACTCGAGAGGCAACATATGATCCAGGAATCTCGTTCTCGCCTAATCAAACCTCCTTTCTGTTCCCCTAACTAACGAATCCCCAAATCGACAGTGTGCCTCCTTTCCCCCCTCCCTTCCCTCCTGAACTACAGAGCCAGACACAGTGCTGGGTACCTGACCACTGTGACTTTCCTCTGCTAGGTCATCCCCCTAACACTATCCAAGGTGGTACACCGGTTATTGAGGAGGATGGCCTCAGGAGTACTCTGCACTGGCTGTTTAATCCCTTTCACCCTCCTGACTGTCACCCAGGTTTTTGGATGCTATTTGTCAGGTGTTTTTTCAGGATCCTGGATGGACCAGCGGAGGCCAAGGGGAGATCTGATAGAGGTTTATAAGATTATGAGAGGCATAGGTAGAGTAGACAGACAATATCTTTTTCCAGGGGTTGAAATGTCTAATGCCAGAGAGTATGGATTTAAGGTGAGGGGGGTAATCTCAAAAGAGATTTGAGGTGCAAGTTCTGCACACAGAGATTGGTGGGTGCCTGGAATGTACTTTCTGGGGTGGTGGTAGAGGTAGAAACATTTGAGACTTTTCAGATGTTTAGATGGATTCACGAATGTGAAGGAAGTGGAAGGCTGTGCAGATTGTGTAGCAGAAGAGATTAGCTTAGCCATTTGATTACTAGTTTGTGAGTGGAAGGGACTATTCCCATGTGCTATGCTCTTTGGGATCTTTGGAGGAGCTCTTCCATTCCGCCCTATTTCCCTAAAGTGGCTCCATCATCTTTTAAAGGATTATTTTTAAAATATATATCCAGCCCCCTACAAGATGCTGGATTCTGTTTCTTCTGCTGTCACTGGCTGAACATTTCACGTCCTGCCAATCCATTATCTCTGAAGACGTTTATTAATCTGTTTGTTTTGAATTAATCGCTGCCGGTAAGGTCTGTTCTTCTTTCCAATACAAGATCGTGGAGGCTTTTCTGTAGAATGGAATAAAGAGAAATAGGAATTAGCAAAACTAAATCGATCATTGAAACATAGAAACCCTACAGCACAATACAGGCCCTTCGGCCCACAATGCTATGCCGAACATGTACTTAATTTAGAAATTACCTCGGGTTACCCATAGCCCTCTATTTTTCTAAGCTCTATGTACCTATCCAAGAGTCTCTTAAAAGACCCTATCGTATCTGCCTCCACCACCATCGCCGGCAGCCCATTCCATGCACTCACCGTTCTCTGCGTAAAAGACTTACCTCGACATCTCCTCTGTACCTACTTCCAAGCACCTTAAAACTGTGCCCTCTCATGTTTGCCATCTCAGCCCTGGGAAAAAGCCTCTGACATGATGAATGCCTCTCATCATTTTATACACCTCTATCAGGTCACCTCTCATCCTCTGTTGCTCCAAGGAGAAAAGGCCAAGTTCACTCAACCTATTCTCATAAGGCATGCTCCCCAATCCAGGCAACATCCTTATAAATCTCCTCTGCACCCTTTCTATAGTTTCCACATCCTTCCTGTAGTAAGGTGACCAGAACTGAGCACAGTACTTCAAGTGGGGTCTGACCAGGGTCCTATACAGCTGTAACATTATCTCTCAACTCTTGAACTCAGTCCCACGATTAATGAAGGCCAATATACCATATGCCTTCTTAACCACACAGTCAACCTGCACAGCAGCTTTGAGTGTCCTATGGACTCAGACCCCAAGATTCCTCTGATCCTCCACACTACCAAGAATCTTACCATTAATACTATATTCTGACATCATATTTGACCTTCCAAAATGAACCACTTCACACTTATCTGGGTTGAACTCCATCTGCCACTTCTCAGCCCAGTTTTGCATCCTATTGATGTCCTAATGTAACCTTTGACAGCCCTCCACACTATCCACAACATCCCCAACCTTTATGTCGTCAGCAAATTTACTAACCCATCCTTCCACTTCCTCATTCAGGTCATGTATAAAAAATTACGAACAGAAGGGGTCCCAGAACAGATCCCTGAGGCACTCCACTGGTGACTGACCTCCATACAGAATATGACCATCTACAACCACTCTTTGCCTTCTGTGGGCAAGCCAGTTCTGGATCCACAAAGCAATGTCCCCTTGGATCCCATGCCTCCTTACTTTCTGAATAAGCCTTGCATGGGGTACCTTATCAAATGCCTTGCTGAAATCCATATATACTACATCTACTGCTCTACCTTCATCAATGTATTTAGTCACATCCTCAAAAAATTCAGTCAGGCTCTTAAACCACGACCTGCTCTTGACAAAGCCATGCTGACTATTCCTAATCATATTATGTCTCTCCAAATGCTCATAAATCCTGCCTCTCAGGATCTTCTCCATCAACTTACCAACCACTGAAGTAAGACTAACTGGTCTATAATTTCCTGGGCTATCTCTACTTGAATAAGGGAACAATATCTGCAACTCTCCAATCCTCCTGAAATTCTCTTGTCCCCATTGATGATGCAAAGATCATTTCCAAAGGCACAGCAATCACCTCCCTTGCCTCCCACAGTAGCATCCAGTCCTGGAGACTTATCCAACTTGATGCTTTCCAAAAGCTCCAGCACATCCTCGTTATTAATGTCTATATGCTCAAGCTTTTCAGACCGCTGTAAGTCATTCCTACAATCGCCAAGGTCCTTTTCCATAGTGAATACTGAAGCAAAGTATTCATAAAGTACTTCCGCTACCTCCTCAGTTTCATACACATTTTTTCACTGTCATACTTGATTGGTCCGCTCTCTCCGTAAAAAAACTTACCCCTGACATCTCCTCTGTACCTACTTCCAAGCACCTTAAAACTATGCCCTCTCATGCAAGTCCTTTCAACCCTGGGGAAAACCCTCTGCCTATCCACACGATCAATGCCTCTCATTATCTTGTACATCTCCATCAGGTCACCCCTCATCCTCCGTCACTCCAAGGATAAAAGGCTGAGTTCACTCAACTTATTCTTATAAGGCATGCTCCCCAATCCAGGAAACATCCTTGTAAATCTCCTCTGCACCCTTTCTGTAGTTTCCACGTCCTTCCTGTAGTGAGGCGATCTCTATCATTACCTAGTTATTTAAACTTTTCATAAGTTTTTCTTTTCTTCCTGCCTAAATTTTCAACAGCCTTTGTACACCATGGTTCCTGTACTCTACCATCCTTTCCTTGTCTCACTGGAACATAACAATGCAGAATGCCACACAATTATCCCCTGAACATTTGCCTCAAGTACATTTCCCTGAGAATTAAAATACTGCTGAAACAGAAGACTTTGCTATTTGTCCCTGGGTATAGCTGCACCTTGGAGAATATTTTTCGGGGAAATAAAGAGAGGCTTGCATGAATTTATGTCTCTGAAAACCATTGTCGAATATTGTAAAGTTAATCTGATTAACACTAACCTTGTAATAACAAGGGCAGAATGAGAAAAGGACAAGATCAATTGATGAGATCATGGAAGAAGAACAAATGTATTGATTAAATTAACACCTCTTGTGCAAAGACATTGGGAAATGATTGAATTAACAAAAGATAACTGCTTTGCTTGATTGTATGATTATATCAAAAGTACACAAACGTGGGAATCTGTGTTTGGTCAAAGACTCTCTGGACTGTTCTGATTAATGAGTATTGTGTAATAAAGCTTCTTTCTGGATGTCTTGATTTTATTTTGCCTCTACATTTCCTGAATTCACTTTTGGGCATGAGGGAAGATGGCAAAACTGGTAGTTAACGGGCAACTCTAGTTTCCCCTTGAGAAGGTGAATTGTTGCAATCTATGTGGTGAAGTTACTCCATTTTATTTACAGCATGTATTTTGTTATAGGCACATTAATTATTTGAACACACTTTAAAATCCATTGTATTTAAAAATGCATTCCAGATATAAGATGACATGCGAGTACACTTGGCCAAACCACCTCATGGCAACAGACATGGAAGCAACCCAGGCACTTATAGATCAACACGGTTTCCAGCCTGATGTCGCCTATGGAAAGACCAAGCTATTTATTCGAACACCTCAGACTTTGTTTGAACTGGAGAAAGAACGGGTTGAAAAAATTCCCTACATTGTACTCTTTCTGCAAAAGGTAGGGAATCACAGTCGATTAACTTGTAATCCATTGAGGATACAGCAGAGTGTCTCTGTACTAATAGTTTTCCACAACAGCTCTTATTTTGTTTTCTTTGCAATTTCCTTGCTTTCTTAGTGGCAATTCAAAATCATATCACAGACTCCCAACGAGGGGAAGCTGACATTCTCTACTGAGTTTTCCAAACTGTTGTGTCATTTTAAAATACTCTAGTGCTAAATTGTTAGAGATGCCAAACTTTAGATGAAATATTAAAGTGAGGCCTCTCAGGTGGGTGTGAATGTTATGGGTTATGATGTTTTTGGACTGAGAAGCTGATGCATTTAATTTAACAGCACTTTGGGAGATCCAGAGGTTGCAATATATACACATAAGGTTGTTCTCACTGCTATCTGCTGGCTTTAAATCTGCATGACTTTGACAGTCTCAATCCAATTCCTAATTGACGTTACATTACAAGTTGGTATTGGTATTGATTTATTATTGTCACATGTACCAGGATACAATGGAATAACTTGTCTAGTATATCATTTGTGCAGATCAAATCATTACATAGTTCATTGAGCTAGAATGTGGTAAAACAATAATACAGAATAAAATGTAAAATCTATCAAAAATGTGCAGTGCAGGTAAATGATGGACTGGAAGATCATAACGAGTTAGATTGTAGGGTTGTACAAGATGCCCATTGAAGAGTCTGATGTTAGTGGGATAGGAGCTGTCCTACAGCACGGTGGCCTAAGCTTTCAGGCTTTTGAATGTGCTGCTTGACAGGAGAGGGAGAAGAGAGAGTGTCCGGGGTCAGTGCGGTCTCTGATTATGCTGGCTGCTTCACTGAAGGAGCGAGATGTGGAGAGGGAGTGAGAGGTATAGGGGGAAGGCTGCTTGCTGTGATGTGATGAGTTGCATCCACAGCTCTCTGCAGTTTCTTGTGGTCATGCGCAGAGTAGCCGGCGTGCCAAGCCGTTACGCATCCAGACAGAAAGCTTTCTGTAATGCATCAATAAAAATTGTTCGGAGTCAACGAGGACATGCCAAATTTCTTTACCCTCCTGAGGAAGTAGAGGTGTATATGAGTTTTCTAGGCTGTTATCTCAGTGGCAATGTACCAGGACATGCTGTTGGTGGTGACATTCACATCAAGGAACTTGAAGCTCTCAACCTCAACACCATTGATATAAATGTGCACCACCCCCTGTCAATGACCAGCTCTTCTGTTTTGTTGACATTGAGGGAGAGGTTGTTGTTATGAAGCCATGTTAGTAAGCTCTCCAACCCCTCCTTGTACTCCCACTCAATGTTATTGGAGGTGTGGTCGTGGTATCACCTACAAACTAGTAGATGGAGATAGTGCAGAATCTGGCCATGCAGGGAGTAGTGTAGTGGTCTGAAGGTGTATCCTTGTGGAGCGTTAGTGTTCATAATGACCATGGCCATAATTCATCATTGATTGACAGATATACTGTACCATTGACTGCTGGTGTTAGAATAGAGGAGAAGGTACCTTGATATACCAGGATGTCTTCTTCTGAGGCCGGATATACAGCAGGCGGTGAAAAAGGCAAATGGTATGTTGGCATTCATAGCAAAAGGTTTTGAGTACAGGAGCAGGGAGGTTCTACTGCAGTTGTACAAGGCCTTGGTGAGACCGCACGTAGAATATTGTGTGCAGTTTTGGTCCCCTAATCTGAGGAAAGACATTCTTGCCATAGAGGGAGTACAGAGAAGGTTCACCAGATTGATTCCTGGGATGACAGGACTTTCATATGAAGAAAGACTAGATTGACTAGGCTTATACTCACTGGAATTTAGAAGATTGAGGGGGGATCTTATTGAAACATATAAAATTCCAAAGGAATTGTACAGGCTAGATGCAGGAAGATTGTTTCCGATGTTGGGGAAGTCCAGAACGAAGGGTCACAGTTTAAGGATAAAGGGGAAGCCTTTTAGGAACGAGATGAGGAAAAACTTCTTCACACAGAGAGTGGTGAATCTGTGGAATTCTCTGCCACAGGAAACAGTTGAGGCCGGTTCATTGGCTATACTTAAGAGGAAGTTAGATATGGCCCTTGTGGCTAAAGGGATCGGGGGTATGGAGAGAAAGCAGGTACAGGGTTCTGAGTTGGATGATCAGCCATGATCATACTGAATGGCGGTGCAGGCTTGAAGGGCCGAATGGCCTACTCCTGCACCTATTTTCTATGTTTCTATGATATGATGCATAATGGTTTTGCTATATGTTACTTTACCCAATGGCACTGCATGCTGAAATTGTACATCTGAAGCTGGACGAATTCACATTCCAAACACCAACAACCATCACAATTGTTTCTCTTTATGAAGAAAAAGGAATTTATGATGTAATTTGTTTGAAACTCCAAAAAAATTGATGAAGCTAATATTTCTTGTCATGAGGGTAAAAAGAATTTGCATTTATAAAGCATTATTCACAGTCAGAGGAAGCCCCAGAGCACTCTGTTGCCAATCACACACTCCTTGAAGTGGTAAAATAATTACCAGGATACTTGAGTATAAAGCTCTTCATTGAATAGTAACATGAGATCTTTAACATGGCTGCAGATGGGGCTCATTTTGGAGTCTCATCTGTGTGTGCTGCAGAAGTATCAGATCTAAAGCAAGGGAAACAGGCTTTCTCTTTACAACACAGCAATTGATGGGATATTCAAATTTACCCAATTTTATGTTTATAACAATAATAACTGTCTGATAACAGTATTAATGTTTAAATATTCTGCATTTTAATTTACTCCTCAAAAGCTTTCATTTTTAGCTTATGTCTTTGGAAGAATGGTATGTTTTGTGGCTACCAGTGATTAATAGAGAGAAGAATGTGGATGCACAAACCAGTTATTCATTGTCAGATCTCTACAAATCACATGAAGGTGTCTGGCCTACTTTGATGACCTTGGCCTTTTCATGCCAGGTTTGATAAATGTGTGGTTCTTTTATACAGCTGCAATTTATCTGGCCCTGGGGGAGAACTTTAAATTGATAGACTCTTCCCATTTTAGAAACTGTAGCAACAAAACAGGGGTAGCAAATGAAGAAGTATTATTGGAGATACATTGGCATGCACATATACAAATAGATGTGCAGATATACAGACTCAGCGGTAGGCAAATTTTCAGGCTCCGCTAGATTGGCATCTCTACACAACAACACAAGTTACATAAGCATTCACATGTACTGAAGTATCCATGCAAAAAACAAAACAAAAACAGAGAAGTATGCATGCATACACAGGTACACAAGTATTCAGATAAACTTACCTGAGAACAATAGCGCACACACACAGAAAGATTGGCACACAAGAATACAAGCTGATACGCAGGCTTACAAGTGCCCAGCCACACACACTGATGGACACATGCATACAGACACATACAAAGGAATGCATGCAAGCACACAAATGTAAAGAAGCATGTGGAGAAAACCTATGAAGTCATACCTATACCTACACTTACATGCATTCAGTAATGTCAACAACCAAGTACACAGTCACAAAATAAAGGAACACAAATATTCAGTCACATATATAAACAGGCAACCATATGGATATATTAAGAAAAAGCAAAAGTAGGGACACTGAAATCCAATGGAGTTTCAATTCCATACCAGAAATTAAAACCTGGTTTCTTCATTTTTTAGAATTCCTGTCCCGTGAGAAACATTTCTACTTGTGGTTTCATACAGTGCAGCACATACATTGATCGTGGAGCAAATCTCTCAAGAGATGCTGTTCCCTTTTTTTTTGCCTGGACATGTTTTGAACTCAGACTAAAGCATGCAATTTACATTGACAAACATTTCGGAAATTGTAGTCTGTGTAGTGAGCTCACATAGTGTCTATTTATTAGTGTCAGGGCTGCCAAGTTCATTGCAGCATAAACACCATGGCAAAACGACATAATTAAAAGCATGTTGAAGTGTTTGTATTTTACTTTAGTTCCCATTTCACCTCCAAGGCACCAAAATGCTTTTATTTCCTCTGTGTGCTTAATATGAGCAGATTAATGACCGTGATAAAGTAGTGGTATAAAGGTGCAGACCTGCAAAGGAAAAATAGGCCACAGCAACTGAACAGGAACAGAAGCAGACAGCTCTGTTGCTTTAATAAATGGAAGCTGCAGCTGTTCACAGCAATCTACTAATTTCTAATTAATTATTCATAGAAAAATTCTTATCAAGTAACTGAAGCTGCATCATGAATTCCACAGAGAATTCAAAGGCCAGTCTTAGCAGTGAGCAATTCCTTTCCCCAGATTTGTAGGGCTGCCTTCCGCTCAATATTTTCTTATGTGAATATCTATTTGCTCCAGCTGAATCTCCTGTACAATTTGTTTTTATCAAATCAACTACATTAAAATTACTCAGTTAAAATAATTGGGTTACGTCCACAATAAAAACACAAGCACTAATCAGAAGTGCCTCTTATAGTAGCGAGGGAAATCACTTGGGAGTTTACACATGGAGGTGTGAGGTAGATCTTGATTTTGTGCCAGAGTGTGAAGTCGATGTTGGGGATTTATCCGCCTGTATTACGGCTCTCCCAAATTCTATTTCCTTTGTGTTTAATGTGTAAATCTCCCTCTACAGTTTACCAGAAAACATTCCTCGAGCAGTTGCAAGAAAGCTTGAATATCAGCTAAAATAAAGGTTCTATTGAAACAATCTCAAGGGTGGTGTAATGTGAATCAGTTGCTTTGTAGAGTACTGATTACACTGTTCGACCAGCATGTTCCAGGACTAATATAATATCAGGCTATGTGTCGACTAAAGCCCTGTTTGCAGTGCCAAAACCAAGGCCACTTGGTATTGTTTACCTGCAACCTCGTCAGTAGTACCGTTACACATTGTATTTGCATATTCTTCCTTTCCCCACTAGTTGGAAGAAATATCGCTGGCTGCTGAATGAATCCCCCATGGAATTCATTCCAGGCTTCTGCTACTTGATTAAGAACTTCACTATGAATTATAGATGAAAAATTGATAAATTACCATAAACATCTGCGTAGTTTGTGAAACAACATAGCAGGTTGATGCTCTGTGGAATGAGCAGTCGTGCTCTGATAATTACTGATGCAGTGTTAATGCTGGGGATTCATGCTGATTGAATCAGAGAATCACTGTACACAAAGGGGAGACAGTGGAAAGTTGCATTCCATTGATCAGTTTTGGATTGGAACCCTGACCCCCTCAGAGGACAGGCCAATATTTGCTCAGTTCTTCAATGAGATTTGATTTAGTAATAATGTACAAGGAAATGCTAAGAATTGTCACCATCTGCTTTATCAATTTACATTGGCAGATTTGGAGAGGGACCCTTGCTAGGAAACGTTGCCGAGGCATGAAAGCTGTCTACACAATTATGAGTCGTTACAAGACGTACAAAGTTAAGGCCTATCTCTTGGAGGTAATAACACGCTTCCAGAATGTAAGGAGCATGAATGACTATGGAAAAAGTGTGATCTGGCCAAAGCCTCCAACAGTCTTAATCAAATTTGAGGAGAACATGAAGCACCTTTTCAGAAGGTAAAACATATTTTTGTAACGATTTTTGTTAAATATTCTGTGCAATAACGGATTCAGAGCAAAAATGATCATTACTTCCTCTTGATCACTACCAAAGCAGGGACAGTGCAGGTTAGATACAACATAAAACCCCCACTACCTGGTTTCAGGTTCTAATCATGACACATGTAGGATGTGTTAGAAACAGCGTAACACTCCCACTACGTTCTCTTGTTAAGAATTCTGACATCATTTGAAACACAAAATTCTCTTTACATGCAGTGCAAAAGTCTTAGGCACATATATATAGCCAGGGTGCCTAAGACTTCGCACAGTACTGCAGTGATTTTATGTATTGCATTGTACTGCTGCTGCAAAAAGAAACAAAATTCCATGACATAAGTGAGTGATGATAAACCTGATTCTGATATGGGTCACTATTGTGGACTGAGAGTGATAAAGGGGCAGGGAGAGGTGAGAGAGCAGGAAGCACCAGAGAGACATTCTGTAATGATCAATAAACCAAATGTTTAGAATCAAGCGTCTTACGGCTGGGTATGTCTGCACCGTGCCAACCTTGTCCCTGGCTCTCCTTCCCTGCAACCTGTACCACACCCCTCCACCCTGATTTACAAACTCGCTTTCCACTTCATGTTGACAAGTGCAGGACTATGCAAAAGTATTAGGCACCCTAACTATATATATTTGCCTAAGGCTTTTGCGCAATGCTGTATCCTGAACCTGTACTCACTGTGGAGGTACATGATGGGTTAAATACAGATCAACTTTTAAACACTGACTATCTGTAATATCTACTGTATAACTTGCCATTATATTACAAAAACATTCACTTCATATAGTATAAATATAAAGCATTTGAGACTGTAATGAGCTAATTGGTGAGAAGGGGTCAAATATTGATGTCACTTTCTCTCAAATTGTAATGTTTCTGAGTGTTTTTTACAACAATGAAGTCCTTTGGGTCAGAAAGCCCTTCCACTGGTGTCCATCAAAGCAGCTTTCTTAGTTTTCTAGGTAGAAAATAATTATCTTCAGCTGTGTTATTAGGGACTCGAAAAAGATGAACTTCCTGATGACATCTTATCCCTTCCTCTGCAAAAGTTACAGCAAAAAACAGAAGGAATGTAGAATGTAATCAAGATTCTTATCCTTCACTTTCCTGGCCCTTGAAATCCTGATAAAATCAGGGTTTTCTATTGCTGACTACAACTGTATCACCAGCTGAAACAGGTGGTTTCTTTACAGGTGGAGGGCACGGCAGATTGTCAAGAACATCGCACCTTCTGACATGCCACAGATCAAGGTAAAAATTGCAGCAATGGATGCTTTGCTGGGACGGAGGAAAGAGTGGGGTTTACAGAGAGCGTGGGAACAGGATTACCTCTCATCTGTAAGTAATCTTTCACCTTAATGCCCTCTCAACTACGTGGCTACTCTTCCTTCGACACATTGAACTAATCCTTTGTAATCATCTCAGTCATTCACAAGGGCACCGATGAAGCAAAACCAAAGAAAGTCAAAGTTAAAAAGAGAATTTGGCAAATACAGACACATTTGGCATAATGCTCCAAGTGGAAAAGAAATCTCTCTCTCTCTCTCTCTCTCTCTCTCTCTCTCTCTCTCTCTCTCTCTCTCTCTCTCTCTCTCTCTCTCTCTCTCTCTCTCTCTCTCTCTCTCTCTCTCTCTCTCTCTCTCTCTCTCTCTCCCCCCCCCCCCCCCTCTCTCTCCCTCTCTCTCCCTCTCTCTCCCTCTCTCTCCCTCTCTCTCTCCCTCCCTCCCTCCCACACACACATACACATCCTTGCATTATATACCTTTATAAACTTTTTCATCATTCTGATTCACAAATCACTTCTTTGTCAGATTATTATTATTATGTAAAGCACTTGAGGATTTACATAGTGCATATATTATCCATCTAAGAGTAGGATGGGTAGATTTATGTTTGATGTTAAGGCTTTCAAGCAAAAGGGGTAAATGATATTGAATTACAAGATGTAAGGGAGTGCTGCCAAAGGCTTGTTGAGGCTGAATGGGCCTCTGATGTTCTCAAACTGCCAATAATCCTTTCTGATAGAAAGTCACTATGACATTGCCTGGGGGCAAGGGGAAGAACCTTATTGATTACAAATCTATTCCTCCTGCGAATACTGCCTCTTCTGTTTGAGGAGAACACAGATGGAGCATCAAGTGAAGCTGACCTAAACAGTTATCCAACACAATATATCCTTGCCACGTTCTCCGAGGACACAATCTGACATTGTAAACTCTGTTCTTTTAGGACAGGGATAACCCAGAGATGAAGTCTCAGTATGTCACCTCCAGGAATGGGCTAAAATGTAAGGAAAAGTTCAACAGCGTACTGTTCTCTGCACATGTCCGAAAGGTAAGGAGAAAGAAGATAGGTGATCATCTAAAACCTCATTATCTCTGTTGATGTTAGTACAATGTTCATTCAGAATCCCCATCACCTACTATTTTATTTCATTGAGTAATTGTTAGAATTAATGCCCCTGATTAAAAAGCCAAGGTAGTAAAGTCATCATTTAATTGAATGACACTCCACCACTCCTGGAAAGAGAAATCCTTTCCCATGAAAATTGAATTGTGTTTAACATATATTCATTTCCCTTTTAAAGTTTATTTTTGAATCTGGTTCCTCCACAATTTCAGGTTGCATATTCCAGATCACAGTAGCTTGTTTATATGCAAAATAGTCCTCATTCTCTCTTCCCTGGTTCTCTTGCTATCTTAACCATGAGTTAGATCTTTGTCTATTGATTCCACTCTTGGCTTATAGTTATATAATTTAGTCTTCACCACCACCATCATCATCAGTATTGATAGTTTTTTCAAAGGACAAATTATGTTATGACTGAGCATGGAGTAAAGACGTTATAACAGAGAACAAGAAAGTTTAAATAAATGGGTCTGGGAAGTAGGAACTGATGTTATTGGACTTCAGTCATTTAGAATTTGTTTTAAAGACCTAAAGGGGGGGGGGGGAGGTGTAAATTGTAGGTAACGCAAAAGTAGGTTGAAAGGCAACTTGTCGAGTGGATATTTGGACTCTGTGAAAGGATGCAAATTGAGTGGGTGGCCAAAGAGCTGGCAAACAGTGGTTCATGTGGGAAAATGTGAGGATGTGCACTTCAGAAGGAGAAATCAAATGCAGACAATTATCTGAACGGACGGTAAGTGGAAATTACTGAAGTGCAGAGGTAGCTGTGTTCTTGTGCATGAATCACAAAATGTTAGCAGGCAGGTGCAGCATATAATTAGGAACGCAAATGAAAAATTGGTCTTTTTTGCAAGAGGGTTGGAGTTTAGAAATAGAAAAGGATTGTTACAGTTATTCAGTGTGTTAGTGAGGTCACACCTGGAACCTCCTGCAAAGTTTTGGTCCCCTTATTTAAGATGCAATATAATGGTGTTGGAAGCTGTCCACTAGAGGTTCATTCTATCATAAGCAGCTAAAGAAGTTTCAATCTGCATTCTTTGGATTTTAGCAGAATAAGAAATGATCTCATTGAGACATGGAAGAAAATCAAGGGCATGATGAGTAGACATTGAGATGTTTTCACTAATGGGACAGCCTTGAACAAGGGGAAATAGTTACAAGATAAGGCATAATAATTTCAATTTGATGTCTGTTGTGATTTTTTTCTCATAGAATGTGGTATATCTCTGGAATTCTCTACCCTGGAGGGCTGTGATGATCAGTCAGCAATGCTATCTTAAGGGCAAATAGATAATATTTTGAAATACTCAGACATATGTGGAAATAGCAGAGAATAGAGGTTGAGGACTGGGTCAGGCTAGCCATATCATATTGAATGGCGGGGAAGGCTTGACAGACCTACTCTAGCTCCCGTTTCCTTGCATTCTATGTCTATCTTTTGTTCCAGATCTTGATCCATTCAACATTCAGAAAAATCCATTTTGATCTCACAAATTGAAGCCTTACTGACCTTGATGTGAAGGGCTCAAATGCAGTTCTATGATAAAATAACTGATCAAGAGATTTAAGAATAGGTTAATACAAAGAATAAAACAATGGATAATTATCACACTTGTGCTATAAAATAACCAAATGAATTGAAGTATAAAATTAATCCACAACTGAAGTATTTTTACAACTATTAAAGAAAATTGTACAATATTCAGAATTAGAAATTAGAATTGGATTTATTACTTAAATTATGTTGAAATGTGTTATTTTGCAATAGCAGTACAGTGTAAAGACATGAAATTACTCTATTATAAAGGTAAATGAAGCCGGCTGGTGGTGTAGTGGCCTCAGTGCCGGACTTCGGAGTGAAGGCTCCTGAGTTCGAATCCAGCTGGCTCCAAGAACCTGGAGAGGGATGGGCTCTGCCAGGTTTCAGATGCCCAAGACACACCACATGATGAGCAATCACCAAAAAAGATCGGTGCAAAAAGCTTGTCATGACGGCACCCTGATGACTCCACCAGGAGTTAAGGGCGCATGCGTGCACACACACACAAAGGTAAATACATAGTGCAGAAATTAAAGAATAATGAGGTAGTGTTCATGGGTTCATGGACCATTTTTAAATCTAATGGCAGAGGGAAATAAGCTATTTCTGAATCATTAAGGGAGGGTCTTCAGTCTCCTGTACCTTTTCCCCTGATTGTTAGTGCGGGTCCTGGATGGTGATGAATGCCACCTTCTTGAAGCACCATCTCTTGAGGCTGTCCTCGCAGGTGGGAAAGCCGGCTGAGTCTACAACTCTCTGCCCCCTCCATACCAGGCTGTGATGCAGCCAGATGCAACGTTAAGTTAGTGACTGCTCCTTTCAGAAAAATAATTATAATGGACCGGGGAGTTGTTATGTGTATGCATACAGCTATATTGTCATGTAGAATTGGATATTAGCATGTAGTTGTATCTGAATGTTAGACTTGTGAATGAATGAACATAAAAATGTATATCTGCATGCATGTATGTGACTATTTGAGTGTGAACATACAGTATACATTTCACCAAGTATTCAGTTTATTTTTGATTGGTTGTTTATTGTAATCTTCTCTGGTAGTTAAACCAGACAAAGTTGAAAGTTCAAACTAGATTTATTAGCAAAGTTCAATTTCATTCCATGGTTGCTGTTTCCAATGGTACTGTGGTGAACTACAAATACCTGTCTGGACACGCTCCCCCTGCTGACTGCTCCTGTGGCTCCTCCCACAGACCCCGGTATAAAGGCAATTGGGGCCTGAGCCTTGCCTCTCAGTCTCCAGGATGTAGCATAGTGGTCAACTGCTGCTTGTTCTTTCATCAGGTACAGAAGATATCAAGCCCAGCCTGGTTGACAAATGGTTTTTTTTGTCCTTTAAAGGACATTTTTCTCACAAACACTTCTTGTGCAACTATATGGCTGGCTAAGGGCAATATTGAGAAATGTTTATAATCTGACCATCTAAATATAATTCCTTTTGGGCTGGCATATCTCTGAAAAGTATTCTGGGCTCTATGACCTAAGCAGACAACAATCTGTGTATAGGGCTCAGTGAGATTTGAATTGTGACAATAAATAGACACTCAGGAATAAGGAATTGAACAAATTCTACTGAATAGTCCAATGTTAATTTGAAAGCTTTCATTAAATGAAATGAGTATGTGTGTGAGTGTATGTGTGTGCTTTTATATCTGTTCATGTTCTTTGCATAACTGCATACTTTGGTTTGGAATGTTTATTGATTCCTCAGTAAATGTAATTATTTCTTCTGTGTTGATAAGGTAAATAGGTTCAACAAATGTGAAGACCGAGCTATTCTCATTACTGACTTGCACCTGTACAAACTAGAGCCAGCCAAACGCTACAAAAATATGAAAGTGCTGCCACTTAATCAAGTGAGTATCCAGCTGGGTATCATCCCCTTTTATCTCAATAATATACTTGATTCATAAAACAAATATACATACCATTCGGTCTTCCTTTCCTTGTATTGGTGTTGGATTATTATTGTCACATGTACTGAGACTCCTTGAAAAGGTTGTCTTGCATACTGTTGATACAGATCAAGTCACTACACTACATATTGAAGTAAAACAAGGTAAAGCACTAACAATGCAGAATAAAGTTTAACAACTACAGAGAAGGCACAGTGCAGGTAAACAATAAAATGCGAGATCATAATGAAGCAGGTATCTTTTAAAAATTTATTCATTTACAGGATATGGGTGTTGCCAGCTAAGCCAATATTTATTGCCCATCCCTAGTTGCCTTTGAGAAGGTGGTAATGGGCTGTCTTCTTGAACCGCCGCAGTCCCTGAGGTGGGGTACACCCACAGTGCTGTTAGGGAGGGAATTCCATGATTTTGACCCAGTGACAATGAAGGAACAGCGATGTTTCCAAGTCAGGATGGTGAGTGACTTGCAGGGGGATTTCGAAGGGTTGGTGTTCCCAGGTATCTGCTGTTCTCATCCTTCTACATGTTAGTGGTCGTGGGTCTGGAAGGTGCTGCCTTAAGAACTTACAGTATGTGTGCTGTTGCAGTGCATCTTGTAGATAGTACACACTGCTGCAATTGTTCATTGATGATGGAGGGATTGGATGCTTGTGGAAGGGGTACCAATCAAGTGGGCTGCCTTGTACTGGTTGGTGTCAAGCTTCTTGAGTGTTGATGGAGCTGCACTCATCCAGGCGAGTGGCGAGTATTCCATTAAACTCCTGACCTGAGCCTTGTAGATGTTGGACAGGCTTTGGGGAGTCAGGAGGTGAGTTACACACGGCAGGATTCCTAACCTTTGACCTGCTTTGGTATCATGGTGTTTATATGGTTAGACCAGTTCAGTTTCCTGTCAATGGAAACCCCCAGGATGTTGATAGTAGGGAATTCAGTGTTGGAGATGCCACTGTATGTCAAGGGATGATGGTAGAGTCTCTCTTGTTGGAGATTGGCACTTGAGCATTTGTGTGGCTCGAAAGTTACTTACTCCTTGTCAGCTCAAGCTTGGATATCGTCCAGGTCCTGCTGCATTTGGGTATGAACTGTTTCTCTGTCTGAGGAGTTATAAATGGTGTTGTGCAGTCATCTGCGAACATCCCAACTTCTGATCTTATGATAGAAGGAAGGTCATTGATGAAGCAACTGAAGGTGGTTGGTCATAGGACACTTCCCTGAGGAATGCCTGCAGTGATGTCCTGAGGATGAAGTGATTGACCTCCAACCATCACAACCATCTTCCTTTGTGTCCGGTATGATTCCAACCATACCTGGAGATAGTAGGGTCAAGTGCCCAATTAGTGTGCCATCAAACCAAAGCATATTCTTCCAATGCAGCTGGCGTTGTCCCTTAAATTGAACAGATCTCATCCTTGATCATTGCCTTTTATAGATGGAATCTCACATTAGGAATCTTTTCAAAGAGAGAGTCTAAATGACTGGAGCTGACAATCCTTGTAACTATATTTTGGATGTATTTGTATCTTCCCTTTCGGCCCGACCCTGAGAGGTTAGAGGTAGCGTTTTAAAGCCACGAGGTTGTCTAAGCCCTGCCTGATGTGATTTCTAGACAATCCGTAAGTTGACAAACAAATAAGGTGCTACCAATAAACAGATTGAAGTCCAGTGTGAGTTTTAAATTCAGATACAAAGAACTCCAAGCTTTCTCTCAGCTGAAAGTGTTTTTGTCTTTGAATCAGAAAACTGTGTTTATATTCTCTTCTGCACCCTTGTATAATTTGTGAGCGGTCGCTCCAGTGTAGCACCAAGAGAGTGCAGAGTTGTCACCTTTTGGGGTAGATATTAACATAAAATCCAGTCTTCTCTCTTAGACGGATATACAAGGTGCCATGGTGGTGTTATCCAAGAAAAGATTTTTTCCTCTATTAACCTAAATAAAATATAGATTATCTGATTATTCTCACTTGAGTGCTTGTAGCAGGACGTTGCGTATTAATTGGCTGCAGTATCATATTACTACATTATCACAGCGACTCACTTCAAAAGAAATTAATTAGCTGATTTTCACTCTGGAATGTCCTGGGATCATGAAAGGTGCCATTTTAATGGAATTTTCCTCATTTACCCAAATAAGGGAACTATGTGAAGTCTAACCTAAGATTCTTAAAGGAACCTTCGTGGCTTAATCATAATGCAGGCTTTTGATTCAAGAGAAATAAAAATTATAGACACCCCAGTATTATAAAACCAAAGTACTTCTTTGGGTGTAATGACTATTACACCATGAGAAATGCTGCAAAAACACAAGTTACTTCTCTAAAATAACAAAGACATTCTGATTGAGTAAATCATGACATCTTGTGAGGATCTCAGAACAAGGGAGCATATAAAACTTGGAACTAGGCCAATGTGGAGTGCAACCCAGAGGCACTTGTGGAAACTAAGCATAACAGAAATCAAGAGTCAGCTTGTGGATTCTGGGCACTTAGATCTATCAACTTTTTTTTGTTAGTTAAGGACAACAAACTAAATGAAACAAAACTGCATGAAAGCAGTTGATGGATGAGTCAAACATGATCCAAACGAGGCAGGGAACAGAGCTGATGGGCTGAATGGTGTACAGATGTGTATTTCTAGTTGAAATTTCTGTATGGTTTCCAGATTCGGAACGATAGGACACACTATTGACTGATACACCAGCAGATGATTTAAAAGAATGTCAGGGGCAAATTTTTTACTCAGAGAGTGGTAAGTGCGTGGAATGGGCTGCCGCCAACGGTGGTGGAGGCGGATATGATAGGGTCTCTTAAGAGACTTTTAGATAGGTACATAGAGCTTAGAAAACTAGAAGGCTATAGGTAAGCCTAGTAATTTCTAAGGTAGGGACATGTTCAGCACAACTTTGTGAGCTGAAGGACCTGTAACTGTGCTGTAGGTTTTCTATGTTTCTATGAAATGCTTTTACTTTTGACAACGTTGTCACTGAAGACATACGCTGCACAATCTAAATGAAGCTCTTGCACCTCCATTTGATCTTTTAGGTTACTGGACTCAGTGTCACTGATGGCATGGATCAATTGATCATCTTCCACACAAAGACAAATGACGACCTGGTTGTTTGCCTACAAGGGGAGTTGAATAGGATTGGAGAAGTTGTTGGGGTCCTGGCAAATCACTTTAACAAGTAAGTGATACATTGTGATGGAAATAAAAACAGGTATGCCATTATGCGGCTGTTGGCTGACCATGAAAATACAGGCCTATAATGTGTAGATATTGCATGTGTTCAGGAACAGGTCACATGTCTTAAAATTTATAGTTTTGTGGCAACAATTTGTTGTTTTCCAGAGCAATAATTCTTCTGGACCATGGCTGAGATTTGATTATCTTGTTGCATGAGTTTGGTGTCAGGATTTTAACCATCTTTCATTTCCTAGCAGTTGGCCATCAGACGTGAAAAAAAGAGTGATATTTCTGTAGTGTAAAAACTATTTGGAGGTCAGTGTTAATTGGCATTAAATATAGAACACAGAACATAGAATGGTACTACGACGTACAGGCCTTTCGCACTTGTGCTAACATTGTAACCTGCTCTAACATCAATCTTACCCTTCCCTCCTACAAAGCCCTCCACTTTTCTTTCTTCCATCCATGTTCCTAAGAGTCTCGTAAATATAGAACATAGAAAATTAATTTGACAAAATCAGCGAACACTAAAATATCTTCTAGTAAATGCAATGGCCACAGTTAGTACAGAAAGCAATCATCCTCAGGTTTGCCAGTTCGTAAACTGGACTTGGCTTGAAGCTGCTGATATAGGGAGAGTAGCGTTGTGTGAGGCTGCAGTCATTTTGGAAGAGCTGGTGATGGTGATTGGGTTTCTGCAATAGTGGTGACTTGAGATGGTTTAAGACAGTACTGAGTAGGATAGTGTGGCAGGATATGAGTACCAGAAGATATGAATGTGCATCTTTACCAAGATATGAGTGGTTTAAAACATAGAACATAATCTCTTAAATGTTCCTAATACACCTGTCTCTACTACCACCCTGGCACTGCGTTCCACACACCCACAACTCCCTGTGCAAAGTACTTACATCTGATGTCCCCACTATACTTTCCTCCAATCACCTTAAAATTATGCCACCATATATTAGCCATTTTGTCGTGTGAAAATGTCTCTTACTGTTTATGCCCCTTATCATCTTATACAACTATATCAAGGCACCTCTCATCCTTCTTCCCTCTAAAGCAGGGGTTCCCAACCTAGGGCCCACAGACCCCTTGCTTAATGGGGTATTGGTCCATGCATAAAAAAGGTTGTGAGCCCCTGCTGTAAAGAGAAAAACCCCAGCTCACTCAACCTATCCTCGTAAGACATGCTTTCACATCCAGGCAGCAGATTGGTAAATCTTACCTGCATCCTCTTTAAAGCTTCCATATGCTTCCTATAATGAACACAATATACCAAGTGTTTTATAGTGCTGCAATATTACCTCACAGCTTCTGAATTCAATCCCTTGACTAATGAAGACCATACTCTTCTCAACCACTCCATCAAGTTGTGTGGCAATTTTGAGGAATCTAAAGATGTAGATCCCAAGGTACCTGTTCCTCCTCTCTGCTAAGAATCCTGCCATTAACTTTGTACTCTACCTTCAAATTCAACCTTCCAAAGTGAATCACTTCACACTTTTCCACATTGAACCCCACCTGCCACTTCTCAGCCCAGCTCTGCATCCTGTCAATATCCTGTTGTAACAATGGCAACCTTCCACACTATCCACAACAACATCAACCGTTATGTCACCTGCAAAATTACCAACCCATCCTTCCACTTTATCATCCAAATTATTTATAAAAGTCACAAAGAACAGGGGTCCCAGAGCAGATCCCTAGAACACCACTAGTCACAGACATCCGGATGGAATACACTCTATCTATTGCTATCCTCCGGCTTCTGTGGACCAGCCAATTCTGAATGCACACTGTCAAATTTCCCTGGATCCTATGCCTTCTGACTTTCTGTATGAGGTTACACATCCACCATTCTACCTTCATCAATTTGTTTTGTTACATCTTCACAAAGGAATGAAATGGAAGAACCAGGGGATTGGAGAGCCCTGCGAAGAGGGGAGCACAAAAAAGTGATGCAGCCCTGCAAATTTCAACAAAGCTTTCAATATAATTCAGCAGCTTTAAAAATGTTTCTGTAAAGAGGGCTGCCAGCAACTTGGGTGGAGATTTCACTGGTTCCACGTCAACAGGCTCATCAATAAGTAATACACAATAGACAATAGGTGCAGCAGTAGGCCATTCGGCCCTTCAAGCCAGCACCGCCATTCAATGTGATCATGGCTGATCATCCACAATCAGTACCCCATTCCTGCCTTCTCCCCATATCCCTTGACTCCGCTATCTTTAAAAGGTCTATCTAACTCTTTCTTGAAAGCATCCAGAGAATTGGCCTCCACTGCCTTCTGAGGCAGAGCATTCCAAAGATCCACAACTCTCTGGGTGAAAAAGTTTTTCCTCAACTCCATTCTAAATGGCCTACCCCTTATTCTTAAACTGTGGTCTCTGGTTCTGGACTTCCCCGACATCGGGAACATGTTTCCAGCCTCTAGCGTGTCCAATCCCTTAATTATAACCATATAACAATCACAGCACGGAAACAGGCCATTCCGGCCCTCCTAGTCCGTGCCGAACTCTTAATCTCACCTAGTCCCACCTACCCGCACTCAGCCCATAACCCTCCACTCCTTTCCTGTCTATATACCTATCCAATTTTACCTTAAATGACACAACTGAACTGGCCTCTACTACTTCTACAGGAAGCTCATTCCACACAGCTATCACTCTCTGAGTAAAGAAATACCCCCTTGTGTTTCCCTTAAACTTTTGCCCCCTAACTCTCAAATCATGTCCTCTCGTTTGAATCTCCCCTACTCTCAATGGAAACAGCCTATTCACGTCAACTCTATCTATCCCTCTCAACATTTTAAATACCTCGATCAAATCCCCCCTCAACCTTCTACACTCCAATGAATAGAGACCTAACTTGTTCAACCTTTCTCTGTAACTTAAGTGCTGAAACCCAGGTAACATCCTAGTAAATCGTCTCTGCATTCTCTCTATTGATATCTTTCCTATAATTCGGTGACCAGAACTGTACACAATATTCCAAATTTGGCCTTACCAATGCCTTGTACAATTTTAACATTACATCCCAACTTCTGTACTCAATGCTCTGATTTATAAAGGCCAGCGTTCCAAAAGCCTTCTTCACCACCCTATCTACATGAGACTCCACCTTCAGGGAACTATGCACTGTTATTCCTAGATCTCCCTGTTCCACTGCATTCCTCAATGCCCTGTATGTTCTATTTGGATTATTCCTGCCAAAATGTAGAACCTCACACTTCTCAGCATTAAACTCCATCTGCCAACGTTCAGCCCATTCTTCTAACCGGCATAAATCTCCCTGCAAGCTTTGAAAACCCACCTCATTATCCACAACACCTCCTACCTTAGTATCATCGGCATACTTACTAATCCAATTTACCACCCCATCATCCAGATCATTTATGTATATTACAAACAACATTGGGGCCAAAACAGATCCCTGAGGCACCCCGCTAGTCACCGGCCTCCATCCCGATAAATCCCGATTATCTTATATGTTTCAATTTTAATAAAGTAAAAATAAAGTAAAATTAAAAGATACATGCTGTAGATAATATGTTGCTTCTCTATGCCTGGGCAGGAAGAGAACAATATTAAGGACTATGCTGATGGGATATCTGCATCTATCCCAGGTCTGATTTCCAATGGAGCAAGCTAGAGCAAAGCTTGTGTGGAATTCATGCAGCAGCTGATCTGAAGCTCTTTATTTCTAGCACCAGATGCAGACTGCACAGAGAATGTTCTGTTCCCTGTTACTGACAACTTTTAAAAGGACAAAATTAGCTTTCACTAACACCCTGTTGACACCAATTACTTGATGTGTGGCTGCTTTATCTGCTTGGGAGGTTCCTATAATAAGATGACAGTTGCCTGCTATTTGTTCTAATCTCACAAACAAAGCTTAGAAGTAGGTTTAATGACTGACTGAAAAAAGTAATCAGGAACACAACACTCTTTAAAGTACATCATCTCTGTCTCCATGGTAAAAGCTGGGGCACTTGTCTAGTGTTTTCACACTACATTAATGTTCTGTTTGTCGGGATGGGGGTTGGTGGAGAAATTAGCTCCATAAGCTTTCATTTTCAATCATTTTTCTTTACTGTCTAATGAGAATCCATATCCTTGTGAAATACCTCTTGCTTTTGTGGCGTGGTGTTGACCACAGCTGACCCTGGTTGGTTCGGATTGGCAACAACATCTCCACAACTACCTCAGCACAGCTGCACCGCAAGTCTGTGTGCTTAGCCCCCTGCTCTACTCGCTTCACACTGATGGCTGTAAGGCTAAGTACAGCCCTAATGCCTGCCCTGAAGAAGTTTAAGACTTCTCTTCGGGAATTCAGTGAGACCTTCTCTCGCTGCTGTGATCTCTGCTGCCCACCAGCTCTTCGACCAGGTCCTCACCCAGTCTCATTACCCTATCACATGGCTTCCAGCTCCGTTTTCAGGCCTCACTGAGGATCCCAGGTACCTGTGTTTGATTGACTGCTTCTTCAGCCACTTCGCCTTCCAGTTTCTACATGCCACAGGTCTGTACCTCATTCTCCTCTGTCTACCATGGACCTCTCCAACATTTCATTTTCTGCTGGATCAACACCTTCATCCACAAGTTCTTCACCTTCCTCGTGTCCATAAAGGATTGGAAGATCGCCTGTCTCAAGACCATGGAACCTGTCATCTCCAATTCCAGTTCCATCCCTGGATGCCTTCAAATCACAAATATTCCAGCCTCCAGCTCCAGCTCCAACCTAGACTTCGGCCACCTCCACTGTCCACATACCTCGACTCCTTTCTACCCCCTTTGGTCCAGGCCCTTTCCACCTACATCTGCAACACTCTGCATCTCCTCAGTAACTTCCAATTCCCTGGCCCTGACAGCCTCATTTCCACCATGGCTGTCCTGTCCCTGTACAGTTCTATCCCCCATTGAGAAGGCTGTAAAGCTCTCTGTTTCTTTCTGGACAAAAGACCCAGCCAGTTCCCCTCCATCACCAACCTCTTCCATCTGGCAGAACTGCTCCTCACCATCAACAATTTCTCCTTCGGCTCCTCCCTCTTTCTCCAAACTCAAGGGGTATCCATGGACACCTGCATGGGTGCCAGCTACTGTATGCCAACCTTTTCATTGGCCATGTGGAATAGTCCATATTCCAAACATTCCCTAGTAATGCTGGCCAACTCTTCCTGCCCTATATTGACAAATGTGTTGCTGCTGCCTCATGTACCCATGAGGTATTTGCTTCGTGCTTGTCAATTTAATCAATTTTGCCTCCAACTTCCATCCTGCCCTTAAATTCACTTGGTCAATTTCTGACTCCTCTCTCCCCTTTCTTGATCTCTTTGACTTCACCTCTAGAGACAAGCTGTCTACCAATATCTTCAATAACCCTCTGATTCCCACAGCTATCTTGACTATACCTCTTTCCAACCTGTCTCTTGTAAAAAGACTACTCCCTTTTCTCAGTCCCTTCGTCTCCTCCACATCTGTTCCCTGGATGAGGATTTCCTTTCCTGGACATTGGAGATGTCCTCCTTCAAAGAGTGGGGTTTCCCTTTTTCCACAATTGATGCCTCCCTCATCCATATCTCCTCCATTTCCCAGAAGTACACACTCACCCCATCTTCCCATTGCCTTACAGGGACAGAGTTCCTCTTGTCCTCACCTACCGCCCCATGAGCCTCTGCATCCAGCACATCATTCTCTGCAACTTCTACCATCTTCAACGGTATTCCACCATCCCACATACCTTTACATCTCCCCCCACTCTCCGCTTTCTGCAGGGACCATTCACTCCATGATTCTCTTGTCCTTCTGTCCCTTCCCACTACTGGCACATATTCCTGCAAGGGACAGAAATGCTGTACCTGTCCATTCAACCCTTCCCACACTTCCATTCAGGATCACAAACAGTCCTTCCACGTGAGACAACGCTTCACCTGGGAATCTGTTGAAGTCATTTATTGTATCTGGTGCTTCCGATGAGGCCTCCTCTACATTGGTGTGACCCAACGTAAACTGGGAGATCTCTTTGTCAAGTGCCTCGGCTCCATCCGCAAAATGCAGAATCTCCCAGTGGCCAACCATTTTAATTCCTATAGATGCACAGAGGAGAGTGTCCTGCATCACAGTCTGGTAGGAAAACAACAGCAGAAGTGCCTACAAGAAGTGGTGGGTACAGCCCAGTCCATCAGAGGAAAGGCCCTACCCCCATCGAGCACATCTAAAAGAATGCTGGCGTCAGAAAACAGCGTCCATCATCAAGGGATCCTACCATCCAGACCATGCTCTCTTTTCACTGCTGCCATCAAGAAAGGGGCACAGGGGACTTAGGTCGCTGACACAGGTTCAGAAACAATTATTACCCTTCAACCATCAGGCTCCTGAACCAGCATGGATAACTTCATTCATCTCAACCCTGAGCTGGTTCTGTGGCCATCTTCATGGACCCTACAGCTCATGTTCACAGAATTATTTATTACTATTATTATTAATATTGAATTTGCACAGTTTTTCTTCTTCTGCACATTGGTTGTTTGTCAGTCTTTGTGTGTAATTTGTCATTGATTCGATTGCATTTCTGTGTTCTACTGTGAACGTTTTCAAGAAAATCACTCTTGGTGTAGTATATGGTGACATATACGTACTTTGATAATACATTTACTTTGAACTTTGATTATACATTGACGACTTCCCTGCAAAGATCCAATTACCTAACCAGCTGGGCCAGCCCTTATTCAACTGGCAGCAGTCCCATCTCTGGATCAAAAGGTTATGGGTGCAATTCTCATTCCAGTAAGCTGAGAATACAGATAAGCAGATATAGGTATAAAAGGGGAAAAAAAACCAGGAAATTCCTGTCGGTGCACTGACCAATATTTATTCTTTATCCATCAGAGTTATAAAGAGAATCAGGACATTTGACTCACCGAGTCTATGCTAACCATTATCTGCCATTTACATTAGTTCTTCATTAATCTAGTTTTTCTTCTAGTTAATGTAGAAAACTGAAATGCCTTAGGAAAGTATATTAAAACTGCATATTAAAACTACAATAAAAATCTGCCATCAGGATGTGACAGTACATAAAACTATTGTGTGTCTGACCTCAACCTATATTTTTTTCAAATTAACCTCCCACATGACTTGCAGATCAATAGTTAAATCAGGTGGAAGATAAAATTGTTTAGGCAGTACTTTAACAGCTCAATAAAGCCTTGCTGAAGGCTGGCATGAGCAGATGTACTCAGACGGTGATGTCAGTCTGCTTGTCTCCTCAGGCAAGATATCTCTAATTATTGGAAATCATCTTACTTCTCCAGAGATGCAAGTGGTCATTATGTTTCCAGCAGTTTCTATTTGATGTACCCTTGATTTTGAGGGAGCTCCTCCAGTTATTCACTCATTGTGGCAGAGTGAGCTACAAACTCTGAGGATATTATGAGTTGTTAACTGTGGTTAATCCCAATACAAGGAGGTTTTCTCGTCTCCAATCACTCTGCCCGAGCTTTCGTTCCATCGCTCCCTTGATGCTATACTATCATGGTTTCAGAAGAAGTGCTTCCTAACAATTACAAAACTGTTCCATTAATTTATTTGGTTTTATTCAACATGAATTCACTAATGCTGCTGTGCACACTGGTTAATGTGGGAGTTCTCCTGTTTCTTTCAACTACGGACAGGAATTCCTATTACATTGATCGCATTCCACTCAATGATATCCAGGAGATCAATCTCCATTTCTTAGAGTGTTGGTAACCTCTTTTCTTCATTCCCGTTCACTCTTTGTAAAACTTATGTAAGTCCAATAATGATGGTGATGTCATAAGGAACATAAGGACATAAGAAATAGGAGCCCGAGTAGGCCATCCGGCCCATCGAGCCTGCCCCGCCATTCAATAAGATCATGTTTGATCTGGCCATGCCTTTTCCCCATAACCCTTAATTCCCCTACTGTGCAAAAGAGAGTCAAAAATATTAGAGACAAGAGAGAAGAAGAATTTAGTACTGTTCATCGGTGTCTGTGTCAGAAATGTTTGTTAATTTTAAACAATGATCTAAAATGTTGCCTTGAATTTAAAGCTCAGTTGCCTTCCTTGAGTCTTCCCCATTTAACAGCCATGGGTTTGTGTTTGTGCCTTGGTCAGGGACATTGAAATAGTCTAATCATTGTCCTTGAGTAATCCCATTTTTGAACAGCCAGAGGATATGCGGTGTAAATAGTTTTTCTCTCTCGGAATCAAACTCTGACAAGTGACAGATGGCTTGCTTTGAGGTCTAATTCTATTCTTCCCCCCTCCCTCCCCTATAGCTCTGGGAATAAAGGACATGACCAGCACCATCTGTTAGAGACAGCTGTCAGCACGCGTCTGGCTGGCTTCTAAGAGGCCATGGGAGGGATATGAGAGTGCCTGCCACCTGCTGGCAGTATTGTGGCACAGGGCAACCCATGCACCACAGCATATTGAATGGGGACCTACTTCACACAGATCGTTGGGGGTTGAAGCTGTGAGCAGAGGTGAGAAGGGCAGGCAGTTGAATAATCTTTACAACAAGAGGCAACAAAGTGGCAGATGGAATACTGTGTAGGGAAGTGTATGGTCATGCACTTTGGTAGAAGGAATAAAGGCTTAGGCACTTTTCTAAATGGAGTGAATTCAAAAATAAGAGGTGCAAAGGGTCTGGGAAGTCCGAGAGCAGGGTTCACTAAAGGTTAACTTGCAGATTTAGTTGGTAGTAAGGAAGGCAAATGCCAAGTTAGCATTAATTTCCAGAGGACTAGAATAGAAAAGCAAAGACTTAGTGCTGAAGCTTTATAAAGCATTGGTCAGACTGCATTTGGAGTATTGGGAATAGTTTTGGGTCTATATCTAAGAAAGGATGTGCTGGCATAGGAGAGGGCCTGAGGAGATTAATAAGAAAGATCTTGGGAACGAAAGGGTTAACGTATGAGGCGTTTGAGGCTCTGGGCCTGTACTCACTGGTGTTAGGAAGAATGAGAGGGGGATCTCATTGAAACCTAGATAATACTGAAAGCCTAGACAGAGTGAGTTCCTTAAGGTTGATATAGTCGGGAGTGGCAGTAGGGATAAGCTCCTATTAAATGCTCCCAAGGGCATGCATCTCAAGCAGCCTCTAACAACCAAGTCTAGCTCCTGGTCTTCACGTGTGGCTTTCTTCTAAGCCTGGCAGAGCCATTACTACTGACAGGTAAAGGGGTCAGAAGCGGGTTACTGGTGCCTTAAAGTCACTCTCTTCGGGCAGTTGGGGCTCGTCAGCTGTGGTTGGCAGCTCATCGAGCAGAAGGAGAACTCTGATCTCAGACCTCTGCTGCCTTGTGTCTATACCCTGGGGGAGGCTTCAGGTAGTAAAACCCGAGGAAAAATCCGGAGATGGGTTCCCTATGTTAGTGATGGTGCTGATGCTGAACTGTATTGGTCTCTGCCATTCCTTTAGATTTATCAGCTGCACAGAGAGGGGGTCCTGATATGTGGGCAACAGCTTGCTCACCATATCATACTGCGCTGGCTTGCGTTTCACAAAAAAAGCTGGGACGCAACATCTGTGGTTGACTCCAAACAATGGAGGGCTTCAAGATAGTGTGAACACGGAGAGGACATTTCCTGTAGTGGTGGGGGAGGCTTGGACAGCCTCAGGATACAAGGACAGAGATGAAGAGGAATTCCCTTAGCCAGAGGGTGGTGAATCTCTGCAATTCATTGCCACAGATGGCTCTGGAGACCAAGTCAATGAGTACATTTAAAGTGAAGTTTGATAGGTTCTTGATTAGTTGGGGAATTAAAGGTTATGGGGAGAAGGCAGGAGAATGGGTTGAGAGAGAAAATAAATCAGCCCTATTGAATTATGGAGCAGGCTCGATGGGCTAAATGGCCTAATTCTGCTCCTATGTCTTATCGTCTTATGGTCTAATGACCAAGCAGTTAAGTGACAACAAGCATGAGATCACTATTGGCTAACGTGGGTTGTCAGGCAAATGTGTTTTCTGTGAAAACCCAATTTCAGAAACTCAGAACAGAAGTACGTGCTTGAAAAGTAGCCTGTGCTGAACATGGTTAATCTCAGTCAGTCTGCTGGCTTTGGGCATTCACACTTCTCTCAGCGGACTGATTTTTAATTGATAGATTGCGTGGGTTTGTAAAGTGGGGGTGGTGGATATGATGAAACATCAAGTCACCAGAAAGGCAGCGGCAATCCGACATTTGCAAGTCAGTACAAGCTTTAATATGCCACTGGGCCAGATGGGACAACATGAAGATAGGCCCTTAGGTTTCCTGTGCTTTGCACACCCCGCTAATGAAAGCCAAGTGAGACTGTAGTGCCTTTTGAGAAGGCTCAGGAGCTGTCAGAGAATCAAGGAAGAGTGCATCCTTACATTACTTTCCTGAATGGCTTTATCAAGGCCATTCATGGAAAGACTTATCCTGTAACTTTAATATAGACTATAGAACAGTACAGCATAGTATGAACCCTTCAGCCATGCTGTTGTATCGATCTTTTAACCTACTCATCAGTCAATCTAACATTTCCCTCCTGTGTGGGCCATAACTTTCCAGTGTTCTTCCATCCACATGCCTATCTAAGAGCATCTTAAACATCTCTAATGTATCAGCCTTTACCACCGTTCAAAGTACTTACCACTCTGAGTAAAATGCCTACCTCTGGTATCTCTGTGAACTTTCCTCCACTCATCTTAAGCCGATTTCCTCCGGTGTTAATCATCATCATCTGGGGAAAAAGACACTGGCTGTCCGCTCTGCCTATGCCACTTACAATCTTATACAGTTTTATCTAGTTGCTTCTCATTCTCCTTCACTCCAAAGAGAAAAAATCCAAACTTGCTCAACCTTTCCTCCTAAGGCATGCTCTCTAATCAGGCAGCATTCTGGAAAAGGTTTACATTTGGTTTGTAAACCTTGGGATCCACGAGGGATCTGCAGCTTGGAGAGGTGAACTATATCTTGATGCCAGCTCTGCTGTTCCTACTGGATTTAATAAGTCATGATGAGTTTGGAAAGCTAAGTACAGAAATATTCTCGTTAGCTACTCTAGGTGAAGGGGCACAGATCTCCTCAGATAATTAAGCGGTCCACTCCCAAACACGGCAATGCCAAGTCACTATCCAGGCCTGGGCTGATAGGAGACAAGTAATATTTGCACCACACAGGTTCCAGATAATGAAGAAATCCACCAGTGAAAATTCACCCATCATCCCCTGACATTCAATGGCACTGCCATCACAGAACCTACCATTATTAATACCCTGGGTATTACAGAGACACCACATACACTAATACACTATGTAAGATGGAAGGTCAAAGGCTAGTTATCCTGTGGCAAGTAACTCAATAAATTATAACTCTCAAAGTTATGATGCCTGTCCAGCATCTACAAGGCTCAAGTGTGATGGAATACTCTCCGCCTGCCTGTATGAGTGCAGTTTCACCAACGCTCAAAAGCTCAACATCACAAAAGACGTAGCAGACCACTTGAAAGGTGTTGATAGGTCATCCACAACCACTCACTCACTCCAGCACTGACACACTGTAGTGGCCGATTCTTGCAGTGCTTCTACAGGGCGCAACAACTTGCAAAGACCCCTTAGATGGCACCTTCAAATCCCATTTCTTCTACCAGCTGGACAAGGACAGCAAAGGCATTGGAACGCTATAATCTGGAGGATGCTCTCCAAGCTGCCCACCCTCCTGATTTGGAAATATATTGCTGTTCCTTCACTGATACTGGTTCAAAATCCTAGAGCTGTCTTAATCTGCCGCAGAACTGGGGGCAGACCACACTTCGTGTTCTGCAGCAGATCAAGAGGGGAGTTCACTGTCACCTTCTCAAGGGAGTTCAGTACTGGCTGAGCTCGCATAATCCTCGTCCCTTAAATGAATATATATGTAAAACAGAAGCTGCAGGTGGACGTGAGGGAAAACCTTTTCCTGCGGGTTGGTGTAATCTGGCACTCAAATCCCATAAAGTAGTGGAAGCAGAGCGAACAATTTCAAAAGGGCACTGTTCAGACACATGGGGGAAAATAATGTGCGTATTTCTGATTGAGGTGTTGCAGAATGGAGCTGGCTAGATTGCTCCTTTTGTAAAGTAATGACTCAACAATACGATGAGGACTAAAGTAAAGGAGACGGAACATTGGAATTTCGGGCTCTAGCTGATATCCCTCAGGATAAGTGCAAGGTCCTACTGACAGCACACAGTCTACTCTGTGGCAAACCAGCCTTTATGGGACTTCTGCACCTACAGTTAGGCTTAACAGCAGCTACTTGGAGACAAAGGACATTCATTTAATAATGTACTGTCCTAGCCCCCACTGCAAATTCTTCCTTATTTGCGATGCCTTTGACCCTAGGTGAAAACTCTGCTCTCTAAAAAAAGTGTGAATATCAGAGCTGAAGTGAGGATTCCTTGAGTATTGCGAAGGTGTACCACAGAGAGAGGGACCTCATGAGGTCTTATTTTCATTAAGCTGAAACATCTCCTGCTAGAGAAATAATGACAGGAACTAAATCTGTGGAAATAATGATGCTTTAAGTTATAATAATGATGCATTAAGGTTTTGCTTTCAGCTGAATTTAACTTAATCTGAATGAGCAGCAATAGAGAGAGAGCAGAAGAGACTCACCAGGATGTTGCCTGGAATGGACAGCTGTACATAGTTATCAAGAGAGAATGGATAGGTGGAGTTTATTCTCACTGGAACATGGGAGGCTGAGGGAGTGACCTTACAGATGTTTATAAACTCATGAGGGCACAGATAGAATAAATAGTTGGATCTTTTTACCAAGTGCAGGGGAGTCCAGGATGAGCCAGTACAGGTTTAAAGTGAGAGGAATGACATTTATAGATTTGAGGGGTAAGGTTTTCAAGAAATTAGCTGCTGGAGAATGCAGATAGTTTTTACATTTAAAATTATTTGGACAGATACTGAATAGGAAAAGGCTATTGGGATATAAGGCAAATGTTGGTAAATGGGATTAGGGTACATAGGTATCATGATCGGCATTGATAAGGTGGTCAAAGGTTTCCATTTCTGTACTGTACACTCTGTGGCCACTTTATTAGCTACCTCCTCTACTTAGTAAAGTGGCAACAGAGGTGCATATCACTGTTGTAACATGTGGTTATTTGAGTTACTGTCACTTGACAGGGCATTCAGTTATCGACAATCTCTTGTTAATAAGCTACTTTTGCCCACAGAACTGCTGCTCAGTTTATGTTTTTATTTTTCACACCATTCTCTGTAAACTCTAGAGATTGTTGTGCGTGAAACTCCTAGGAGATCAGACGTTTCTGAGAGACTCATAGAATCCTATCTGTCATCAACAACCATTCCACAGCCAAAGTCACTTAGATCACATTTTTACTCCATTCTGATGTTTGGTCTGAACAACAACTGAACCTCTTGACCAGGTCTGCATGCTTTTATGCATTGAGTTGCTGCCACATGATTGGTGGATTAGATATTTGCTTTATCGAGCTGTGTCAAGATGTACGTAATAAAGTGGCCACTGACTGTATGTTTCTCCAATTCTATGAGTGTGAGGTGACATACTCACCAGGTTGATCAAAGTCCCTATTTCACCAACTTACTTAGCTCCTGCAGGTGTTAACCTTGAGATTCCAGGAGGGCCACCTACAGTTTATGATGGCATTCTGTGTTCTTATCCTTTGTGAGGAGCACGGACTCCACACACCCCAATAATCTTTTCACACTTTAGAACTTTTTAGAATACTTTTTAGAATGCGC
The DNA here is from genome assembly GCF_048418815.1 of Hemitrygon akajei. Taxonomy (NCBI): domain Eukaryota; kingdom Metazoa; phylum Chordata; class Chondrichthyes; order Myliobatiformes; family Dasyatidae; genus Hemitrygon; species Hemitrygon akajei. The sequence goes on along the minus strand of NC_133124.1, from coordinate 106,753,350 downwards.
ATCACTCAATATTTGAGCATTAACAGCTCTCCAAAAGCAGTGAAGTTTAAAAATTTTGCACCTGCTGAGGAATAGGAGACTCAGAGTACAAATGTGAATATGCAGTTTATAAACAGGATTAGAGCACTCAGTCTCTAGAACTACTCCATCATTCCTCAAGGTCATGCTGAAATATTTGTAACCAGGGAAGAATAGGAAACAATGTCTCCCAAGTCCCTTTACAGCATCCTGCTTTACATCCACAGTCCTTTTAGTTTTTGTCCTCCCAATTCAGAAACCACTGTATTGAATACTTGCAATATTTCATTAAATGCAGACTTTCAATTGAATTTATCTACTGTTGTCAGGCTACAAAGAGTATGTTTCTGTTGTAGCATGGTTAAAAAGCCCAAGACATGGCACACACTTGATATTTTCAATAGAATACTGAGTGCTCCACTTGTACAGACAAGGACAAAAGAATCCCAGGAGTCATCAGGAATATTTTAACTTTTAAGGTGGCTATGAGAAAATCTTTGAATCATCTGTCCACATGGTAGTCTCTTCCCATGACAACGCTCTTACAATTGTTTAACACCATTGAATGTATACTCAGTGACCACTCTATTAGATACAGGAGTGGAATCCAGTGAGACCTTCTGTTGCTATAGCCCATGTTCAAGGTTTGATATGTTGTCTCTTATTAACAAGGTATTTTGTCCACAGAACTGTCATTCACTGGATTTTTTAAATTTTTCACACCATTCTCTATAAAGTCTAGAGCAGGGATTCCTAACTTTTTTATGCCATGGATCCATTCCATTAAGCAAGGGGAATGTGAACCTCAGTTTGGGAACCACTGCTCTAGAGATCGTTATGCATGAAAACCCCAGGAGATAGGCAGTTTCTGAGATACTTAAACCTCCCATCTTGCATCAACAATTATGCCACAGTAAAAGTCACTTACATCACATTTCTTCCCCATTCTGATGATTGCTCAATCATGGATGCTAGCCTCCTTAGCATCAAAGAGGCAATGGCCCAAGAAAGTAGCATCCATCATCAAGGACCCCCATCGCGCAGAACATGCCCTCTTCTCATTACTGTCATCGAGGAGGAAGTACAGGAACCTGAAGGCACACAGCCAGCATCATAGGAGGAGCCTCTTCCCCAGTGCCATCAGATTTCTGAATGGACAATGAACCCATAGTAATTTATAGTTTTTATTTTGTATTATAATGTACTGTTGCCAAGAAACAACATATTTCGCAACTTATGCCAGTGATATTAAACCTGATTCTGATTCTGGTCTGAACAACTGAACCTCTTGACCATATCTGCATGTTTTTATACATTGACTTGCTGCAATATGATTGCCTGAGTAGATATTTGCATTAACAGGCAGGTGTACAGGTATACCTAATAAAGTGGCCACTGAATGTAATAAATCCAAGCAAGTTCCTCTAAGCAGCAACATAATAGTAAAATAGATAATTAGTATATTTGTGGCATTGGCTGAGGACTACATTTTGACTGAGATGCTGTTGGATTTTAAGGCAACACCAGTGAATCTGCAGATGCCGGAGATAAATAAAAACACAAAATGCTGGCAGAACTCAGCAGGCCAGGCAGCATCTATGGGAGGAGGTAGTGACGATGTTTCGAGCCGAAACCCTTCATCAGGAGGGTTGGATTTTGTTCTTTTTTTATAAAGTATGTGGAACATGAAATAAAAACATAAATTATGACACTCTAGGTCAGACAGTACCTGTGCGGGGAAAATAGTGCAGAATCCTTCATCAAAGCTTGCAAATCTGACATGGCACACGTGGCCTTGCCTTAACAGCTACCCAAAAAGACTCAACTTCCAACAGTGGAGAACCTCCTCAGAACTGTATCAGACTGGAATCCACATCTAAATTGTTTTGAGAGTAGAACGTAAATCCAGGACATTTTATCCTGGAGTACTGTCCCCTTTATCATGATTCATAACTCACACCAGTTTCCAACGCACAGGTGACCTATGATTACATCATGATTGCTGAGACCCTAAGCAGACAGTTGGAAAGTTGATGACAGTCTCTCAACCTGTCTGTGCTTGTTTATAATGCCTTTGTTCAGTAATAAAAACTCCTGAAGTGAAATCACATCTCCATCAGAAGGCAGGGGGAATGACAGATGAAGACTTTTGGGCAAATGTTGTGCTCACGGTGATTTATACTCAAAGCAGAATGCGGTGCTTTAAGGGGCAGAACATTGTCGTCAGAACGCTGGTATGCTGCTGACTGGTCGTAATTGCACCTGAAGCTGACAGGGTTCCAAGTATTTCAGATAAATGAAATTTCATGTTTCTCCAGCTGCAGGCAACATTGAAAGCTGAATGAGATAATTTAGCCCATCATATTGTTACGGGTGAGAGAACCAAAATCACTCACTAACCCACCATCAGTTTCAGTCCCAACATTCTGGACATTGAATTTAACCTGCCACCCCCTTAGACTAGTGAATATGGTACTTTAGAAGATTTTAATTAGCCTGCTCTCAAGTAACACACACAAAATGCTGGAGGAACTCAGCAGGCCAGGCAGTATCTATGGAAAAGAGTAAACAGTCCACAACACTCACAAAATGCTGGTGGAACGCAGCAGGCCAGACAGCATCTATAGGGAGAAGCACTGTCGACATTTCGGGCTGAGGCCCTTCATCAGGACTGGAAAAAAAAGATGAGGTCAGAGTAAGAAGGTGGGGGGCAGGGAGGAAGAAATGCAAACCACATTCATCCTATAAAAAAACTCTGGGATCTTTAACATTTCATTCAAATCCTTATTGCTCTTCCAAACACCAGTGAGCACTGTAATGTGTTAGCCTTCAAATTGAGGGTTTTAATTTCTAATTATTCTCTGAACTGCCTCCTATACATTAATATCCTTCCTTAAATAATCAGACCAATAATGTAGATGTGCTTCAGACGTGGTCTCTCCAGTCCCCAATATAACTAAAGCCTAAAATGTCTACTATTATATTCAACTCTGCTAGCAATAGAAAATTTGTTGGATTTCCAAATTAGTTACAGTATCTGCATACTAGCCTTTTGAGAACTATGTAATTGGACAACTAAGCAATATCCAGCATTGTTTCTTTGCTTGCCATCCATCATCAGAACCAAGTGAGCAGGACTGTGAATAAAAACACTCTAACATAAAAGCTCTTAAGGCCAGCTAATGTTTGTTTCACTTGCTCTTCACGGTCCTACGGGTTCAGATGTAATTTGTCAGTCCATCTAGGTACAAGTCAAGTGTATGAGATGGCATTCTAGACAAGCCTAAATGTAAGAGTCCCCACTCATTCTTGCTTTAGTAATCAGAACTAACAGGACAAAGAATCATCTCTAAAATAAGAGAGGATAGTTTTTCCTTAGAACTGTGGTGGATTACTGCCATGAATGTAATACTTCCTAATTGGTAGGGGTGGGGGGGGGGGGTTGCTTTTCAAATCACTTCAACAAAATGAGATGTTTTTAAAGACTAGAGATAATTAGCACAAAAGGGAAAATTGCCACACTCAGAAGCCAAATCAATGGCCATTGCATGTTGTTTTGTCGGCTGTTGGATGAGGGAAAAATGTTAAATTAGACAGTAGAAGGAACAAATATAATAACACGCCTAGAAATTTTACACTAGGGGTGTCTATTATCACCTGCAATATTGGGAAACATGGCAGGTAACTTACACATAGCAAAAACTACCACAGTGGAATAATGGTCAGACAAATTACTCGTTTATAATGTTCCTTGTGTGCTGAATATTGACCAGAACAGTAGGTAAATTTTCTCGCACCTCTTTGGATAATGCCAAATGATTTTTCACTCGGAGGGAAAGCGGTTTCTCTATATTACAGCTCAGTGAAAAGTGGTTCTGATGAATGCAGCTCAGAAGTGTTTATTGACAATTTCTGTTCAAGACTCTGGATGTCTTTATTCCCACAGTGATCAGATTCAAATTTAAGTGCTACAGACTAAGTCACAGCTGAAAGCACTTCCCTTTTCGACAGGCATCTTAAGTATGAGATCTCAGCTCAACATCACAGCTAAAGACAGAAGTAGGTATTTATAGTAGGTATCTAGTGATGGAGAAGCCAGCATTTGGCTGGTTAGGTTCCCATCTGGAGAGTCTGTGGCTTGCTTGAATCTGCTTTTCCTTGTTCTTCCTCCATAATATCTGACTTCATTTTATTCTGCTGCCAAGTGGAAGGGAATTGGAGGAGCTCTTGCCTGAAAGAGTCTGGCCCATATTCATAGCTGAGTTAAGTGAGGTATTACAGACAGTGATACAAGCAAAGTAGGCTGAAAATAGAGCCAAGCAGTTAAATGCAGAAGACAGTAGAGTTCTGAAAGTCTATGCTGGCTTATTTTTGAATATAAACACTGGTACTGATAAGTTTTTGTGAGGTTATTATACGGTTTGATTGAAGGGCAGGTAAATGGCAAGGCAGATGGGAGCAGAGAAATCTGAACTATCTTTTATTGTTCCAGTCCTGGCTAAAAGTGATGAGAATTTCAGCTGAAGGAGCATCCAAGTTTAGCTGGGAAATGTAAAGTCTAAAAGCCCTGTACAGTTGTTGTGCTAGTGGAGCTCACGGGACAGATGAGCTGTGTGATATAAAGTTGGTGCCTCAGTGTGTGGCTTGCTAAGCTGAACTCCAAAGTAAAGTTAGATTTTCACTGGCAATGTTTCAGATTTGTAAATCTGACAAAGGTGAAGGCATAACCCATACAAAAGGGACGAGTTACACCTGAACTCCAGGGGTATCAATATCCTTTTAGGCAGGATTACTGGAACTGCAGGGAGGGTTTATATTAGTTTGGCAGGGGAATGATAAACTGGAGATTGGGCAACTGGTGTAAATGTATATGCAGCATGCAGAGACTGTGAGGAAGGACAAACACCAGAAAGGGCATCGTTGCGGTCAATTGGACAGAATGAAATGTGTCTATTTTCATGAGAGAAATATTATGAACAAGGGCAATGAGCTTAGAGAATGGATCAGTATATGGAACTACAACATTGTGGCCATTACAGAGGCTTGGCTATCACCTGGGCAGGAATGGCTCCTGGATGTGCTGGGCTTTAGATGTTTCAAAAGGGAAAGGGAGGGATGTAAAAGAGGTGGGGAGAGTGTCATTGCCAATCAGGGAGAACATTGCTATTGCAGAAAGGGAGGATGCTGTAGAAGGATTGACTACTGAGGCAGTATGGATAAAAGTCAGAAACAGGAAGGGAGCAAACACTCTAGACCCACCAATAGCAATAGAGATACTTAGGTGAACATCATAAGGCAGATTTTGTAGGAAGTTATGATGCAATTAGGCAGGAATTTGGGAGTGTAAATTCATAATGGATGTGCACAACAGAAATGTGGAGATTGTCTAGGGAGCACCTGGACAGAGTCTGAATAGGTTTGTCCCATGGAGGCAGGGAAAGGATGGCGGGGTGAAGGAACCATGGTTGGCAAGAGATGTGTAACATCTAGTCAGGAGGAAGAAAGAAGCGTGCTTAAGAATTAGGAAGCAAGGATTAGAATCACTAGAGAGTTACAAGATATCCAGGAAGGAACTTCAGGGTAGACTTAGGGGAGCTTGAAGCAGTCATGAAAAGGGCTTGGCGAGAAGGATTACGGAGAATCCCAGGGCATTTGACGCATATGTGAAGAATAAGAGGATGACTAGAGTGAGGGTAACACCAATCAGGGATAAAAGAGGAAACATATGTCTGGAGTCGGAAGAGGGAGGAGAGATCCCTAATGAATATTTGCTTCAGTATTCACCAGTGAGAGGGATCTTGATGAATGTGAGGTCAGCGTAGAACAGGTTAATATGCTGGATCAGAAGATGTGCTGAAACTTTTGAAAAACACTAGGATAGGTAAGTCCCCAGGGCCAGATGGGAATTCTAGATAGATGAGCGTTACAGTAGTGCTGGGCAAACTATTGGAAATGATTTTTAGACACAGGATGTACAAGCATTTGGAGAAGCATAGTCTGACTAGGGATAGCCAGTGTGGCTTGTGAGGAACAGGTCGTGCCTCATGAACTGATTGAATTCTTTGAGGAAGTGACATAGCAAGTTGGTGAAGGCAGAGCAGTGGATGTGGTGTATGTGGATTTTAGTAAGGTGTTCGACGTGGCTCCTCATGGAAGGCTCACTTCGAAAATCAGGAGGCATGGGATCCTGAGAAAAGTGGATTCACAACTAGCTTGCCCACAAAAGGCAGGAGGTGATAACTGATGGCGTGCATCCTGCCTGGAAGCTGGTGACCAGTGTTGCTCCACAGGGATCTGTTCCGGGAGCCCTTCTGTTTCTGATTTTTATAAACAACTTGGTTGAGGAAGCGGAAGGGTGGGTTAGTGAGCTTGCAGGTAACATGAAAGCTGGTGGTGTTTTGGATAGTGCAGTGGTTGTTGTAGGTTACAATGGGACACTCTGATAGGATGCAAAGCTGGGCAGAGTAGTGGCAGATACAGTTCAATCTGTGGTGATTCACGTTGGAAAGTCAAAATTGAAGCAGAATACAGTGTTAATGGCAGGATTCTTAACAATGTGGAAGAACGGAGGGATCTTGTGCTGCACACCCATAGATCCCTAAAGCTGCAGCACAAGCTGATAAGGTTGTTAAGAAGGTGTATGGGATGTTGCCTTTTGTTAGTCGGGGGATTGAACTCAAGAGACGCAAGGTAATGTCGCAGCTCTACAAAATTCTGGTTAGATCATATTTGATATATTATGTTCAGTTCTGGTCACCTCATTATCGGAAAGATGTGGAAGCTTTAAATAAGGTATGGAGGAGATTTACCAGGATGCTGCTTGGATTATAGAGCATGTGTTATGAGGACAGGATGAGCCAGCTCCGGCTTGTCGCTCTGGAGTGAAGGAGGATGTGAGGTGACTTGATAGACATATAGAAGATGATAAGAAGCATTTATAGAAGGGACTTGATAGATGTGTACAAGATGATAAGAGGCATGGATGCAGTGGACAGCCAATGGCTTTTTCCCCCCAGGGTAGAAGTGGCTAATATGACGTGGCATAACGTTAAGGTGATTGGGGGAAGGTATGGTGGATGTCAGAGGTAACTATTTTACACAGACAATGGTGGGTGCGGGAATAAGGTTTATTTGGAAGTCTCCGAAATTCCATGGCACAGAGCTGAGTTAGTCAATGAACGTCTATGGTAAAACTCTCCACTATCTACAGTATATATATATATAGTACTGTGCAAAAGTCTTGGGCACATATATATAACTAGAGTGCCTAAGAATTGTGCGCAGTACTGTACCAATTTTATGTGATGATAAACCTGATTCTGATAGGGATCTCTGTTGTGGACTGAATGTGGGAAGAGTGCAGGGAGAGGGGAATTATGGTTTGGAAAAGAGGAAGAGAAAGGGGAGGGAGCAGGAAGCACATTCTGTAACAGAGACTAGAGAGACATTCTGTAATGATCAATGAACCAATTGTTTGGAATTAAATGACCTTCCCTGGTGTCTCAGGGCTGACTGTGTCTGCACCAGCACCACCCCCTGCCACTGGCACTCCCTCTCTGCCAACTGTCCCACACCCTTCCCATGGCGCTCCACCCTTGCCATTCCCAACACCCTTTGCTCCTGCCGAAGGGTCTCAGCCCAAGATGTCGACTGGACTCTTTGCATAGATGCTGCCTGGCCTGCTGAGTTCCGCCAGCACTTTGTGTGTGTGACTCGGATTTCCAGCATCTGCTGATTTTCTCTTGTTTACCCTTTGTTCCTGCCAGATTTACAAACTTGCTCTCCGCTTCACATTGACAAATACAGTACCGTGCAAAAGTCATAGGCACCCTAGCTATATACATGTACCTAGGGCTTTTGCACAGTTCTGCACCTCACACACATGAAGTGGGTTGCTGTTGTCTGCGGTCAGTCATTCCATCTACAGATATTACTACTGAGCTTCCTCAGGCAGAGTCCTAGGCTCATAATGTTTTACTTTCTTCGTTTCATCATAATATCTGGCATGGACATGTTTGCTGATGGCTCCACAACCTCTTCCCAGACCTCAGGAAAAGAAGGTGCCCCTGTCTGCCCACAGCAACATCCACACAGCAATTAGTCATGAACTGATAAATGGAAAGAAATATTTGTACCAGGCAATAACCATTCCCAACAAGAAAATAAATCCAGCCATCTGGCCTTGATATAATACTGTACTGCAGTTATTTATCCGGCAAATTCCATGCCACAACTTCTTATCAATGGGGACAAGGACTGCAAGCACCTTCAGGGTTCCCTCCAACTTCACACACCATCCTTCATGATCTCTAGGTCGAATTCATGGAATTGCGCACCCAAAAACACTGGGAAAGTGCTTTTGCTAGAGGATTGCAGTGATTCAAGAAAGCAGTTTGCAGCCATCTTCTCAAGGGCAATAATTTCAAATTGCTATTGTGGCTGGCTCCATGCAGCCAAGTTTCATTGCTAATCACTTACCATTGGCTCCCTTTATGCAAGAGCTCCATGGGGCTCAGAAATGTATTTCATATTCTTTGCCTCTCTCAGCAAGTCACAAAGACTGGGGGTTTGCTGAATGGGACAATTGATCAGCTGTTTGTACATTTATTCATACTGGATGGCTCTTAGAGTTGAGCTGTCAGTACTGACAGGCTTACTCATACCCACTGCCCTTTGGAGTCATTCCCTGTAGGAATCGACCCCTTCAGTAAATGCTGGAGATTACATTTTCCAGTCATTCTCCTTCCTTTCCTAATAGGAATTTTCCCACTTCAGGGCCCCTCCCACCTGTGTTATTTCTCAGCATCAGCAATCTGTCAGGGACAAACTTGTCTCCTTTCTCAATACCGAGGCAACAGTTGCTAAGCAACGTAGGTAAGCTCATTTAAAAAGCTGAAGTAATGGACTTGCCCTAGAGAAACACAGAGAGGAGGTGTGGAGAGATAATTTGCTCAGTCAGCTGCCTGTGTGCATTGTTAGAGTGACACTGCCTAGAGCTCAACCCCCACCGCCTTCCCATTCCATAGTCAGCTTCCCACAAAAATCCCAAATATTAAAATTCCAGTTTTAATGTTTCAGGAAAATTTCAGTGAACCGGCTAAATAGATGATAATTTTAGCCAGTGAAAGTGACAGCCAGGATAAGCCCAGATGATTTGCTAAACCTGTGCCACAATCCATGGTTTATTTGTCAGCCCCACCCCTTGCCTCACTGACGAGTGAAATCCTGATCAGGCATACGAACCAGATAAAAATCAAGCTAGATAGACAGAAGATTCTTTCCTAGGGGATTCAAAATTGGTCTAGGAAGCCATGCCACCCACTGTGAAAAGGGACATCACTGTAAGTATTACAATGCTAACGAATCTGTTAAGCCGTTAAAGGTACCTCACACTGACAGCTGAAAGCACTAGCGAGGACTACAGCCAGCCCAAGCTCAGTCTGCCACTTCCATGCCCACATTGTCGCCAGGACCTACCCTGGGTCTCATACACTGGACGGGTTTTGTATCCCGCAGACTTCTTTGCCACGTTTGCTTGATGCCTCAGCTGCTGCTTTTGTTACTGAAGGGAGGCCCAGACCCAGAAAATAGACCTGGTGACCATGAAGGATTGGTGACGTATCTCCACTCCACGTCAGGATGACATGTGACCAGGAGAGAAACGTGCTGCTGGTTGGGTTTCTTTGCATCTGCTGCCCCTGTGCTTCTTTGCAGTCGAGGCTGTGGCTTGGAAGGCGCTGACAGAGGAGTCTGGGAGGATAATTGCCATACATTTCACTGGTGGGACGCAGTGCAGTCTCTTCGACTGATGGTGGAGGGAAGAAGTGTTTTGAATGGTTGATGGGATGCTATCAAAATGGATTGCTTTGTCCCAGGTGGTGTTGAAATTCTGGAGAGTTGCTGGTGCAGAGCACTCTGTCACACTCATATGATTTGTAGGCTTGGTGAAACGCTTTTGTGTGAATTAATTTGCTATACTTGCTATCCATTTGGGGCAAAACTAATTTATTCTCTAGAACAGCTGACCAACATGACTACATTCCTATACCCAAGTCAGAAATTCAAATCCCAGTATAGATATTCTTCTCTTGCTTGGATGAATTTAACTCCAAAAGCAGTTCAAGAAAACCATCCAGGCAAAGTTGTGCACTTGGCTGACACCCTGCACACCATCCTAAAAATCTATTATTTCCAATACCTGCATACCATAGCTGTAAAGTGAGCCACCTGCAAAATGCAAACACGAGGAAATCTGCAGATGCTGGAAATTCAAACAACACACACAAAATGCTGGTGGAACACAGCAGGCCAGGCAGCATCTAAAGGAAGAAGCACTGTCGACGTTTCGGGCCGTGACCCTTCATGTGTTGATTTTGACTAAAGGACAGGACCACACATCCCAAGCTTGCAGTTTCTACCACCAAGAAGGGCAGGTAGAGAAGGAGAATGAGAAGACCACTAACTCTCCTGAAGTGGAAATATATTGGCATTCCTTCATCAACTTTGGGTCTAAATTTCAGAAGGAGGCAGCCCAACTGCATTCACAATAATAATGAGGACTGAAAAATAAATATTGCCCTTGACAGACAAGACCTTATTCTGTTAATGAATTAAATAATACAATCTAGATATATGTTTATCTTTGTGATAGATATTTTCTAGTTTTTTCACAACATTCATCCCACCGAGTCTACACCAGCTCTCTGAGCAATTTCACCTACCCCGCTGTCTGTTTATTTCCCTGTAGCAGTTTTCATCACACGTGCATTTAACTCCCCCAACCCAATGGTTCTACCACTGCTCTACACTAAGGGTTATTTTTTGCAGACAATTAATCCACAGGTTGATTTACAAAATTAAAAAGATTACCTTTAATTGTCACCTGTACATTGAAATATCAAAACATTTGTGTCAGCAACCAATGTAGTCCAAGTAGGTGCTGAGGCAGCTCACGAGTGTCCCAAGCTTCTACTGCAAACATAACAGACCCACAAATCATTAAACTTAACCCTCTCTGGGATGATCTAATTTTGTGTCCACTTCTTACATAAATGCAGCACCTTCCATAGACATTTTCTACTGGTAATTGCAAAATTACCAGTGTTATAACATTTTATAATTTGCTGTGGTGGGAATGAGCTTGTTGTATTGTTTACACAACATACAGTCAACAACCACATCCACCTGTAATTAACTTGCTCCTTCCACACACATTACTTTTCTCTTAATTGCCAAAATTGACATTCAGCATTGAGAAGCCTCTGGTGGGAATAGGTTTACTCGGTCTTCTGAGAGCAATTTAATTTGGCTAACAATTCATTTGAGACCTAAAGAGATGCTAGTGAGGAATGGAACTTGATTGGAACCCATTACATCTCTTTGTTTGTTGTAATTTGGTCAGGTATCCAGGATTCAAGGCAGTCAGATTATTTAAAGATACAAATTGGTCGTTTTTTTATTTTCTTCATGAAGAATGGGAAGAATTCCTACATGCAGCATTCATTGTCAGCATCAAGTTTTGCCTGAATGGGAACTGTATCGATTAGATATAGAACAAAACTCCTGCTGTGTTGTCCTGTCAGACCTTTGAAGGCAGTTGCATGGTTTGGGGATAGAATAAGCCTCCTTGTAACTGCAGAACTCTTTGGCTCAGTGCCTTTCAACTAAACTTATCACAGTTGTACCACATCGCTTAGATTAAGGTAATGGATCTCAGCCTGGCTGGCGACCCTGAAGGCTACTTACCACTGTGTTTTCCACATTGCAACAAACCCTTTCTAGTACTGCTGCCACAAATTGGACAGAAGAACGACAGTAAACTGTCCAGGCCCTTGTGACATGACCCACCTTACTGAAATATAAATCTCAGTGCTGATTATTCAAGTCGATCTAACCTACATAGCTTTTCAGAGCGAGTATGTTACACTTCCATTGCCATTTGTAAGAAGTTCTTCCAAAATACAGGGCTGAACAGTACAACTTTGATCTTGAAATTGCAACTCATTTATTGACCTATCAGAGGAAGTCATCTGTATGTGGCTGTGGGCAGTCGTTTAAACACTTCGATCCCTTTCAGATCAACCTTATAAAAGTAAAGGGCAGAAAAACGGATCTTTATTGCAACTTCTGCCTTAAAGAAAACAATAATGAAAATAGGCACTCTCTTCTGAACATATCTGCGATGAAACTCATCTGGAGGTCAAATATGACTTCTGTTGCAAAAAGCATTTATTATTATTTATGGAGTTAACAAATTCCAGTAATCACAGATGGAAATAATTTATGATCTTTAAGAGGTTGTAATTTCCTAGGCTCTTCCACAGAAACTGCTTGATAATGGTACATTGTTAAGAGTCTCATCAGTCAAATATATTGAATGATTCAAATCTCATTACTTGCCGGGATGTAGCGACTAAACTTGACAATAAAAAAAGGAAACACAAGAGATTCTGCAAATGCTGGAAAACAGGAAGTCGTAAGCAATTCGCACAAAATGCTGGAGAATCTCGACAGTATCTAAGGAGGGGAATAACACTTGATGTTCCGGGCCAAGATCCTTCATCAGGACTTCAGAAGAAAAAAGAAATCAGAATAAGAAGGTGGGGGAGGGGGGAGAAATACAAGCTAGAAGGTGATAGGTAAAACCACGTGAGGGGGAAGGAGGGGAGGTGGAGGAGGGAGGATGAAGTAAGAAGCAGGGAGGTGATAGCTGAAGGAGGTAAGGGGTTGAAGAAGAAGGAATCTAATAATAGAGGATAGTGGATCATGGAAAAAAGGGAAGGAGGAGAAGAGAAGAGGTAAGAGAAGAGAATGGAAGCAGAGAGAAAGGGAAGGGGGAAAAATTTACCATAGGTTAGAGAAATCGATGTTCATGCAATCAGGTTGGAGGCTACCCAGACGGAATATGAGATGTTACTTCTCCAACCTAAGTGTGGCCGCATCATGCAAGTCTTCATTACAGCAAATAATTTTTCCAGTGTTGAAAATTAACACTTGCAAGTGTAGAGACTCAATCCTTCATATTTTAAAAGTCTTTAAACGTAATGGTTAACTTTTCTCAGGACCTGGTAACTCTGGAAGTTTGGGAAGACTGATCCTCATACTTCTCAAACTGTTTTTGGCATCCAGCTGAAATAAACAGTGCAATATGATTATACTTCTGGGCATTTGAAAAGATATTAAAGATAATATTTTACTTTATAACCTTTTTAAACCTGAAGGACTGATTCTCTATGTTTGGAGAAGTTAATTTTCAACATCAGGATGGTTGTTTGGCAGTAATTTAGACTCACTAAAGGATTTCTACACTGAAAATGTCTAATTAAAATGGATTTAACCCTATATTTTTTTTGTCAAGTAGAGGTAAATGATGCATTTCCAGCATCAAAAGTAGTCCTAATGACATCATTCCTGATATAATATTGTGGTTTATCATTCCCTAGTGAAATTCAGTGACATTTTTCCCAAAGTTTGACTGACATTGGTCGCTCATTGTTCATACAGGTCTCCCTAACTCTGCTTTTCGTCACTTGTATGATTGAAGGGGCCTCTTCTACTCTCACTTGCAGTTTTTGAAGTCCGTTGCAGAGCAGTCTGCGGGCTGTTTGCTCATTCTAAAACCTAGTTTTAATCACCACCCAGAGTTCAGCTCCGCTTCACTGTGTATTCAGAACTTGGAAATTGCTTTCAATTGGTGCTTGTGTGCTGGCTTTGCTGCAAGTCTTGGAGCATGATGGACAGGTATACCAAGCAAAAAGGCTCACTGATGCAGTTCTTGTCCCTGCAAGCTCTTCTGTGACCCAAACTACGGAGGGCTATGGTCCTGATGCAGGTTGATGAGAGTAGCAGTTGAAATGGTTTGGCACTGACTAGACAGGCTGAAGGGCCTGTTTCTGAGCTGTACTTTTCTATGACTCTAAGCTCATAGTCTAGCCTCGCTGAGGAGCAATGTCTGTGTAGGCTAATGGTTCTCCAGATGGTGGTCATGGAGTTCTCTAGATGTCTCCAGGCTCACACATGCTCTGACAAGCAAGAAGAAGATCGCTTCCAGTCAAGCTTGTCCTTTCTTGCAAATCTTGGGATGTCAATATGGGACATTTGTCCTAGGTCTCATGTAGACAGGTTGGTTAAAACAGACTCTAATCAACAAGTGGCACTTTGACTGAACTTGCACCCACAGCCCCAGAGAATGGTGTTATTGGTATGACTGCTAACTCATTGGCAGCAGAAGCACGCAAGTGATGAGGAGCGAATGAAGTTGGGAATGTTCTCTTGTGAGGCAATATTTTCTGTTCAGACTTTAGTAATTAGGAAATACAGACCCATTCTCTGTTCAGTGCTTTTCATGTGGATTTAAATCCTGTGACTAGGGAAAGACCCAGCCAGCCCGTGACATTTGGGATACATTCTGCAAAGAGTCCAGACTCCTGATGAACTCAAAAGCTGTCTGTGTAAAAGCGAACACACGATATCTGCGAATAAATGCATTGAAGCCTATTTTTGACAAAATTGAGAAAGTTAGGAATTCCACAGCAAAAGTGTCAGAATGTCACAGCACAATTTCCAAGTAAAGGCAGCCTTAGTGGATAATTTGATCAAGAGGAACCCCTGGACATGAATGAGCCCATTCTCTGAACTTATTACAGGAAAAGAAAATATCTTTCTGTTCTTTAGCTAATGTATTGACTTCTGATTTACATTTAAGTTTACATCATGGAGAGAAATGGTGAGGGAGGTCATTAGGCTGACATACTTCCTCCTAATGTGCACCCCTCTCTCTTCCATTGCTTGCAAATCTTCTTCCTTTTCACCCTCTGCATTAAGCAATTCCTTGAATGACATCAGAACCTCTGGGAAATCTCCAGCACTTTGGGTCTGTTCTAGTCATTGGTGACACCACAGTATGTTTAGCACTTTGGGCATGTCTAGGAAACCACTTTAATGTATAGAAGACTCAGGGCAGGACATGAAATAAGCAAAGCCTCTAGAGAGAGCTGCACCCAGTTGATAAACTGCAGGAAGGGGCAACCATTAGAAACTATAGTAGTGGTGATGGCTCAAATTATAATTGTGGGCTTAGGAGGAAGATTCACACGAGGCGGATTTCCATATTAACTAAAACCTCTTTAATGAGTGGCATAGTGATGCAACAGTTGGTGTGTGATGGATATTCGCTGCCCTGGGCTGGGATACCTTTTTGTCAAGCTCAGCTTTCTAACATGGCAGCTGACACTTCTAGAGTTTTTGAGTAAGTTAAACTTCTAACCAATATTCCGTGCTCAACTACCGGTACCTGTTATAGCTTCCAAGAACCAGTCTTCAATTCTCCATGTACATTGCAGATAGTAATCAGTCTGAAGTTAAACGGACAGTTTTACTGCATGGAGCTGACTACTCAAGAGACACAGTGTAAGATAATGGGGTGATGTTAATGGCTACGGTGTGACTGTGATCAAAGTCAGCGGAGAGACACTGAAGCTGATGATATAGAGGTCCTGTTCAGCACAACAAGCAGATATCATACTGGAGTTACTCTCAGAAGAGGCTTACAAACCCAAAGGTTCATCACATTATATACCCTTGAGGTCAAAGGTAACAGCAGGTGGTTCAATACAATTTCAATAGATACAATGATACTGTTTACTTCAATACTTTGAGTAGACAAAATTATTCTATTAGAAGCACATTGTAATTGATAAGACACCTCTGGAGGTCCAGACACCTTTGGGAGAAATTATTTAACACAAATATTCTAAAATCTTTTGATGACAGAGAGCTAGGCACCCAACATTAATCTGAAACAAGAGAAAATCTGCAGATGCTGGAAATCCAACGCTGCTTCTTACTCTGACTTCTCCTCTTCCTTTGTAGTCCTCATGACGGATCTCAGCCCAGAACATGGACTGTTTACTCTTTTCCATAGATGCTGCCTGGCCTGCTGAGTTGCTCCAGCATCTTGTGTGTATTACCCAAAGTTAATGTCATCAGAGCTGTCTCTGAGTACACGAATATGATAGGTACTCAAAAACTATTGATGACCTATACTTGTGACCATGTTTGATATGCTAAGTGGCCACATCCATCTGGTCTGCCAGCTTGCACTCAAATCACAATGGTGTAAATAGCTTGCAATTTTGCCAGTTTGATGCAAGCTAATTAACTCAATCGCATTGTTTTAACGTTTGGCTCTTGCATATGCAATCTCTTAGCCTGTGGAGCAGCCTGTGATTTTAACTTCAATTTACTGCTTGCAATTTACAAGTAAAAACTGTAGGCTAATTGCAAGCTCCCTGAACCTACTTTCATTTACAATAAGCATTGAAGCCTGATTCTTGTTTTAATTAATATCTGCTAAATCCATGTAATTTCAAAATACTCCCTAACAGCCTACATCTCATTGGCTAAATTGCGTAGTTCAAGGGAGTTTGCAAACCAGATTGATAACTATCACTTAGCATATCAAATAAATGATCTATCAATAGTTGGAAGATTTGTGCACTCAGGGAATCAGCCTTCACAGCATTAACTTTGGGTGTCTGTGATACACGTCCCCAGAATCCTTTAAAGCATCTGTGTGAAGAGATAGCTGAAAAAATATCACATGCATGTGAAGTCATCAAGTTGCCAAAGCAGTGTAAATGTAAGAGAGCTGTTAGGCTTGTTAGGAATGGTCAAGGAACAGTAAAAAGAATGACAGAAAGATGTGGTGAATTAGAATCCATTCCTTTGCCTTGGGATTCTCTGATGGATGACTCATTCATCTGCAAGACATTGGTATGTCTTTTTGGCTTAGAAGAATTGTACCTGTGTTTCGGAAATCCTTTGCATTTGAGAAATCAATTATAATTTAGAAACTTTTTATAAGATAGAAATCCTCTGAGAGTTTCATATGTTTATTAAGAATTTTATTTAAATTTAAGTGTATATCATTAAAAATAAATGAATGGTGTTTAAAACTACTTAGTTAGCTGGATGTATTGCCTCCTTGGTAGGGATGGGGGACCCACTGCTCAAATATGGTATCAGCAGCTAATCTTGTCCTAGATGATAAACAAGGAAGTGACCTAGCCTTTGAAGAGTAGGTGGATATGGGCTTAAAATCACTGTTTGGGTTTAAAACTTGGTGGTCAACAATCTTAACACCATCGCAGATGTAGGTTCAGTCCAGATCTTAGCCGCTATCTGACTGGAGCTTCCACATTCTTCCCGAGAACACAAGGACTTCCACTGGGCACTCCCATTTCCAACTGTACCTGAAAGACACATGGTCAGTTAATTGGCTGCTGTAAATTACCCCTCATTATGGCTTAATGGCAAACACAATCAGAAAGGAGTTGATGGGCATTTGAAGGAGAATGAGTTGCAGGAGTATGGGGAAATAAAGAGAGAGCAATAGGACTGATTGGAGTGATCTGTGGGGGGACACATGGGTACAATGGGCCAAATGGCTTCCTTCTGTGTCACTGTAAGTAAGTGAATTGAACACCCAGTATTGTTCCCTTGTGATATGAAGCAGGCCACTTCTTCGAAGCAAATAACACACACAAAATGTTGGAGGAACTCAGCAAGTTAAGCAGCATCTATGGAGGGGAATATGCAGTCGACATTTTGGGCTGAGACCCTTTGTCAGGATGCTTCACCCTGGCTTGCTGAGTTCCTCCAGCACTTTATATGCGTTGCTCTAGATTTCCAACATCTGCAGAATCTCTTGAGTTTTAATAATGTTGGCCTGCTTTTGAGGCAAATACAACCCTGTTACCATCAAAACCTTGGTACAAATATAATTCCTAAGGAGTAGTTTAAAGCAGGAATGTAAAAAAATAGAGGTGAAGAGATTTAGGGAGGCATTTTAGGAGTTGACAGCTAATGGCAGTGTTCCTGTTGTTGATGTGATTAAGATCAAAGATAGTTCAGCCCACAATTGAAATAGCTCAGATATATTTCGAGTTTGGGGACCTGGAGGAGATTTCAATAGACGATAGACAATAGGTGCAGAAGTAGACCATTCGGCCCTTCGAGCCTGCACCGCCATTCTGCGATCATGGCTGTTCATCTACTATCAATACCCGGTTCCTGCCTTGTCCCCATATCCCTTGATTCCCCTATCCATAAGATACCTATCTAGCTCCTTCTTGAAAGCATCCAAAGAATTGGCCTCCACTGCCTTCCGAGGCAGTGCATTCCAGACCCCCACAACTCTCCGGGAGAAGAAGTTTTTCCTTAACTCTGTCCTAAATGACCTACCCCTTATTCTCAAACCATGCCCTCTGGTACTGGACTCTCCCAGCATCTGGAACATATTTCCTGCCTCAGACGTAGTGAAGATCTAGGTCACAGAGGGATTTGAAAACAGGGATGCGAGCTTTGCTATTGAGGTTTTGCTTAACTTGAAGTCAATATAGGCAAGCAAGAGTTCCTGCAAACATCTGAAATAAAATTCAGAAAGCACAAGATAGATCAGTCAATATATGAGAGAGAGAAAAATGCATTTGGGACAGAGGCTTTCCATCAAAAAGAATAAACAAAATGTACTTCATAACTGTGCCATCCCTTTTTCAATCAGTGCAAAGAGACAGGGTAGAGCCTCAGAAAAAAATAGAAAGCAAGCGGGCAAAGCAGAGGGAAAGGACCATGATTAATGCTTGCAGTATTTATGGGACTCTTCAGTTCTGTTTCTCACAGAAAAGCAATATGCATCAGAATCCAACATTCTGGAATAGGAGTAACTTGCTGAATCCACATGGTCAGCAGTCCTAGGCTGGTAATAATTTTGGACCATTGAACCTGGGCTTCAATACAGTTTCTTTGGTCTGATTTATACTTATCTCCTTAGCTACTGTTGGCATTGCAGAATTGTGGGATTACTTCTGTATTCTGACTTTCAACACACAGCTTTCAGATGTTTTTCAGTCCCAAGTGGTAATACATTACAACAGTGGTATAAAGGGAACTTTAAAATCTATGATTTATCTGATTGGGGATGTTTGATGGGCTGTACAAAAGGAGCTTTATTTTGTGTATTATCCAGGCTGCATCCATCCCTGGAGTGTCTGATAAAATTCTGAAGTGGGAGGAGTTTTATTCTGTATCTAACCACTGAAATATTTAAGAGGGCAGTATAGAGGGACCTTTATCCTACACAAATTCTATACTGTAGTTATTCTTGGATTATTTTTATGATTCAACGTAGAGGAAGCTTTATTCCCTTATCTATAATGCTGTTTTTGCTTTGGGGATGTTTGATAAGAACTGTACTTGCAGTATAGTCTATCCAACATATATTGTTCTTCATTGGCATTTCCAGACTTAGGTCAAGAATCATTTAGTTCCACTCTTGTGTTGTGGCTTTTATGCCAGATATAGTCTTCAAATACCCCATTCAATTATCAACCAGAAAGTGTGCCGGTGCAGTGAATTTTATCATGAATGTCTGCTCTCACCAAAAGGCAGATTCCTAGATTTGGGAAGTGGTTCAAATTTCCCATGATTTTGCTGTGAACCTTGGCTGTCATACAGCAATGTAACATAGTAGGAATAGGTCAGTGGAAGACTCTTGCTTATGTTTAGTAAACAGAAAGTACACTGCAGATGCTGGGGTCAAATCAACACGTACAAACAAGCTGGAGGAACTCAGCAGGTCGGGCAGCATCCGTTGACTGCTCGTTTCAACGGATGCTGCTCGACCTGCTGAGTTCCTCCAGCTTGTTTGTACGTCTTGCTTATGTTTGATGTGTGGCCTATCCACCCCTGAGCTTTAGTGAACAAATGAAGGTTTGCTTGGAGCTTCACCTCTGCACATGCCGAACAGCAGCGTTGTGTGCCTTCTGCAGCTTACTTACTGAAGTCTAGGTGTTGGAGTGTGGTCACCAGTTCAATATATTCTCAGTCATTCTGAAGATTAGCCACATTTCCACAGGAAGATTGCTGGAAACATGCAAACTAATTGAAAGGGAAACAAGGGAACTAGGAGATAACTTATGCACATTAAGTTTTACTTTAAGTTGGACTGGGAGAGGAAACCAGAGCACCTAGAGGCTCGACGTGACTGTGAAACAATCCCAGGTTCTGGGGCCTCCTCTGTAGTAGTTATAGGAGTTGACTCTGGGACTGTAAGAAGTGGTTCTGACAGCTCTGGCCACCTTTCTACACTAACAATTGGCTCTGTTGTCCTCGATTGATTGATGTGTCATCTCCCAATGATATCAGATGCAATCTTCACTGTGTAGGAGAGTGGTCCAGTTCTGTCCTTAATCTTTCTGAGTACCCACTTTTGATCAGATCTATAGTCCCTCACCAGGACTGCTTGTTCAGGAGAGAAACATCGAACCTCCTTCTTTGAGGAGCCTTTAATTTGTTACAACTCTTTGCCCTGCATATTCCTTCTGAGATTGGATTTGAGGAGATCCAAGTGTGAACAAGTGCATAGGAAGACCCAGGAAAAACATAACTGGTGAGCTGCTTGTTGTGGAGTGTGCTGCATTGCGATATGCAAGGAGGAAATTGGCGATTCAGTGGAGTGTGTGCTGTTGACATTACTTGCAGAGCATTCTTTAGACTCTGAACAAACCTTTCTGCTGATGGTGTGATAGTGATCTTAAAATCACCATAGATCCAGACAGACCCATTCTTCTTGCCTACTGGGACACTGGTGTTGTCCATAGGCTCCATGCAATCTCAGAAAGAATTCCATCGACCTGCATGCAATCTAGCTCACTGGAACTTTATCATGGATATTATAATAAACCGGAAGAGCTTTGCAGAACTTGGGTGTGGCATTTTCATTTAACGTTATTTTATCCTTGATATGTTTTGAGTTTTCTGTTGCCATCCTTGAACAGTGCTGTGGCATCATCCAGTACCTTTCTTAATTCGCTTTCAGTTGACTTTATTGTAGGAAATATGGCATGCAAATGGTGGATGGATCTCCAATCAGGCCGTAGATGTCTCAGCCAATCACATCCCCACAATGCTGGCCCTCCTGTTTTTACCATATACACACCAAATACATGTATTTCATTGTCACAAGTACCATTCCCACAGGAGTTATCTTTTCTCCAGTATAAGTTCTCAGTTGGATATCTGCTGGCTTCAGCTCAGTGTCTTTGAAATGCTGTTCACACTCATTTTGTGGAATGACAGAAACAGCAAAGCCAGTGTCCAATTCCTTGTTAATTAATTTGCTGTTCACTTCTGGTGTAAGCCATATTGCTGGTCTCCTGTTAGTTTTCACCTTGTACATTAATCTCAAGGCCACTCAGTCCTGTGCCACTCTCATCATTATCAGATTTTTCATTAGCAGCATGCAGATTAGTGCTCCTTTTGAAACTGCAAGTTGACTTTCTATCTTTATCTCTTCCCTGGGCAGTCCATTTATTTTTTGTCTGCCCAATATTGTATATGAACTACACTGTGGCATTTTCTGTCAGCTTCATTCACCTTTAAATCTGTTTTGGTCTGGTGAATGTGAGCCGGTGCCACAATGATAACACAGTTTGTTTGGCTAGGCCAGTTTCTGTTTAGATGCTGTAATTTTCTTCACTGAAATTGGCTCCTTCGTAGACTCATTGGTTAATATCATGGTTATATGCTGTCAGAAACAGAGACAAGTGCCTGTAGGCAACCGAGCTTGAGGGCAGTTTTACAGTAGCTCCCAACATAAGCGTTAAGGGGTCTAAAGAAGGCCTTGGACAGAGGCTGGAGCAGCCTCTTGTGTGCTTCTTGTGGAGTGTGAGGTGGCACCAGCCAGGCCTCCTGTGCCTGTGAATGGGCAGGACCCACACTTTGACAGGACACCATTGTGATGAGATTGTGCTTCTCTTCAGCCAGTGTGTTCATAAGAAACCATTGAACAACTGCTGTGCATACATCAGTTCATTGCTGACTTTCAGCCCTGTGCCTCGTGAGGCAGATGTCAGTGACAGTTTGGAGGTCAGATGTTGTTCCGTCTGTATCGCGGACTCAGCACCGTGTCCACTAATGGAGCAGAAAAATCCTGAGCTGATGGCCAGATGCTCAATATACTTGTGGATGTAGGTGGTCCCTTGGCTTTATACCAGGGACATCTGGCATTTGTAATACAACCTGGGCGTGGTATGGCAGGTCATGATAGAAAGGTAAGTGTTGTAAAGTTCTTTATTTTTACATTAACTTCTTGAATTCAGTTCTAACATTTAAGGGTTAGCAGCCATGGCCTGAGGTCAGCTCATCCCTTGTGACCTGCTCCACTTTGTGGGACGGCCACAGGGGAGAGGCGTGCAGGACAAACAGACTGTGCCCAGGGCACTGCGGATGGTTGGGGGCACAGAGAAGGGGCAGGCTGCAGACAAGATTGAAAGTGATCTTGTCCCAATGGCACTTCCAGCCGAATACACACCGTACTTTTCTCTTCTAAAAATATCTAATCATGCTGTTCTTTTTGTAATCTTTAACTTCTATTATTTCAGGAATCAGATACCATTGGAGATCAATGTCAGCAATCCAGTCCAGTGCAATATGCGCGGCAAGAGACGCACAGTTGGGGTGGAGAGGAGGATCGAGCAAACAGAACCAGACTTCAAGAAAAATGCCAAAGGCTTCACATTGTACTGTTCAGACATATGACAAGCACACATTTGTGGATTTCAGTCATTAAAAACACAGGCAATTGTTTATTTTTATTTTAAGATTTGCTTTTTTAATAAAATAAATTCTATTCCCTCTCCATGCGCTCATTTTTGAATTGAAAGGCAATGTGATTGAAAAGCACTTTACTACATGACCACTACATTTTCTGCTTTACAACTATAACTGTTGCACTTTAAGTAATTTGGGATTTTTTTTGTGGCCGTGAAATACAGTAAATGAATGGAGGTTTTTTTTGCCTCATTGTCAATACTTCATATTTCACAGAAGGTCCATCAAATCGACAGCATCTCTCAGAGCAACCCTGACTCACCCCACCCCCTCATTTCCTTGAAACCTATTCTCACACGCATACCACCCTGATTCTCCCACCAGGACTAAAATTAGTTTACAGTACCGATCCACCTACCGACCAGTTCTGCAAGGACAGCAAAGCATCCCGGAAAATCCCACATATTCATCGGGGAAGCTCCACACAGAAAGCACAAGACAGCAGAATGGAATTTGGGCTGCTGGAATGCTGAGCCACCACACTGGGAAATCTGACAGTAGCTGTCAGTTCAATGAGCGACACCCTCCTCAGGAGATCTTCCTATTGACTAATTAGATGACAGCCACAGCTCTAGCCCAGTGTAAGATAACTAACATCATACCACCTTAAAGGGAAAAGGTGATTCTTAGTTTCCGTTCAATGTTGGCTTGCATTGAGCGGAACTACAAACACTAAGGCATAAATGTTCAACAATTTAACGGTAAAAGTTCAAAGTAAGTTTATTATCAAAGTATGTACGTGTCACCAGGCACAACCCTGAGATTCACTTTCTTGCAGGCATTCACAAAGAAATACAATAGACTCAATGAAAAACTACACACAAATGAAGACTGACAGACACTTGATGATCTTAGGTGCTTATGTCCACCGATGCATCAATAATCATTAATGTTAAATTAAACTCCCTCTCCTTGTGCCTTGCAGCTCTTACTGCCATAGTACATCCGCTGTGAGTGAATCCTTTACTTACACATCAGAGGAAGAGTACAGGTCCTCCACAAGTTACCACAGAATCCTGTTCTTCAGAACTTTTGTTTCCTAAACTGGTCACAAGTCAGAAATGCAGCCAGGAACTGAGTTCAAACACAGCAGAAATGCCTACAAAGCCAATTAAGGGTAGCTTCATAATCCCATGGGAGTAGATAGTCTGAAGAAGGATCTCAAATCTTGTTTTGCCATTATTCATAATTAAGCTTATTTGAATTTTGCCCAAACCTTTCATAGCTGAATAATGATATTCTTTTAAAAGAATTTAACTGCAGATGATGCTTTAACTGCTTTTGATGGTTTTAAAAATGACACTGCCACTGCTCCCAGATAGTACTTGCAAAATAGACATCAACACCTATGTGTAAAGCACTCTGTTGGGTTTGATATGGCCGAATGTTCATAAGTTGTGGGGGAATCTGTATCCAAAATTCAATAGCAAATGCTGTAACTGGTACAGATCTAAGAGAAGAAAATGCCTTAAACCCTCAATGGATCAGACAGCATCTGCCAAGAGAGAATCATTCAACCTTTCTGGAAGATGTGAGATTGTTAACTCAAGCCACTCTAGGATGAGATTCTGATAACCTTGTCGAATTAGGTTGGATTGAAACTGATATAACCAGTATCAAAAATGTTTCCTGAAACACAAAGCATTCTGAAACACCCAGTTCCGTGTTTCACAGATCTGTGGCAGCTAACAGGATTTATGTTAGAGATTGGGATGCAGCTCTTTATTCAGACTTTCTCAACAGGATTCGCATTTATTTCCTATCACACATCCAATCAAGTAGGTACCCGTACAGATCACTGAACCTCTGGTGAGGAGGCTACCTTCACAGAGCAATCAGTCACGTGATTTTGATCCCTTCATCAGAACAAAATACTGATTCCTTTTAAGTCAGGATGATATGCCTAATTGAGCAACTTGTGGGCAACATTCAAGTAATGCTTGTCTTGGTTCTTCAAGATGACTGAGGACACAGGTTTGGGAGCAGCTGTCAAATGGACAAAACTTCTCACAATACTCCAGGTGAGACCTCATCGATGACTTAATAAAGACTCAGCATTACATTGTTTCTTTTATATTCTAATTCTCTTGAAATGAATGCTAACGTTGCCTTGCCTTCGCATCTACTGACTCAAACTGCAAGTTAAACTTTAAAGAATCCTACACAAGGACTTTGCATTCCTTGTCCCTTTGCATTTGGATTTTTGAATTTTTTCCCCATTTAGAAAATAGTCTGTGCTCTTAATCCTTTTACCACAAGTGCATAACCATACACTTCGCAACACTGTATTCAATCAGCCACTTCTTTGTCCATTCTTTGACTCTAAGTATTTCTACAGCCTACCTGATGTTTTAACACTACCTGCCACTCCTCCTATCTTTGTATCTTTGGGATGTATCTATTCTGTGCCTTCTGATTGGTCCCCCAAAACTCCAGCCATTGATTTTCTGCCATCATCCTGCTATTGTTCCCTTGCAATCATCTTTGGACAGCTCCTCTCCCATGTCTCTGCAATTCCCTTTACTCCACTGCCTTTATTTTTTGCTACAACGTGTATACTTGGATGTTAAGCTTCCAACTATAATCTTCTTCGAACCATGATTCAGTGATGCCCATAATATTATAACTGCCAATATTTAGCTGAACTACAAGATCATCTACCCTATTCCGTATACTGCGTGCTTTGAAATATATGCACCTTCAATCCTGTATCCATCACCCTTTTTGATTTTGCCACCATGTTACACTGCAACTCATCTCACTAACTGCAATTTTGCCCTGTCATCTGCTTGTCCTGCCTGACAGCCTCACTACACGTTGCATCTGTATGTATGCCAATTGCTCCAACGTCAGCCACATCACTCCAGTTCGCATCTCTGTCAAATTAGTTTAAACCCTCCCTATCAGCTCTAGTAAACCTGCCCACAAGGACATTGGTCCCTCTCATGTTCAGGGGTAACTCATCAATTTTGTACAGAACATACTTTGGCCAGAAGAGGTCCCAATGATCCAGAAATCTGAAGTCCTGCCCCCTGCACTAGTTCCTCAGCCACACATTTGTCTGCCAACTCATCCTACTCTTATCTTCACTGGCACCTGGTATAGGCAGCAATCCATAGATTCCTACCCTGGAGATCCCACTTACTACCGAACTGTCTAAATTATTTCTTCAGGACTTCCTCCCTTTCTCTATCTATAATTTGGTGCTAGTATGTACAAGACCACCAGCTACTCGCCATCTCCCTTCAGAAATCGTGGACCCAATCTGAAATGTCCACGACATTTCAAACTGACCCTGGCACTTGGGAGGCAACATACCATCTGGGTATCTCTTTCACATCCACAGAATCTCGTGTCCACTCTATCCCCTATCACTACTAAACTCCTCTTCTCCCTTCTTCCCTTCTGAGCCACAGCACCAAACTCAGTGCCAGGAACCCGGTAGGAAGGGAGATGAGAAAAATGCCCCTAGGATGAATAATTGAAATACTAGAGAACATAAAGGGGAAAATGGGCAAACAAAGAAGGAAAGGCCAGTGACACAAATTTATCAATGAAAAGCTTAAATGATAAAAACTCGGCATCTCTTGGATGGCATAGTGGCAAAGCTAGTACAACATCTGGCTCACAGCTCCAGTAATCCAGGTTCAATGCTGACCTCCAGGTTCATAGTTCAAAGTACATTTATTATCGAGGTATGTATACCATATACAACCTTGAGTTTTGTCTCCTCACAGGCAGCCACAAGGCAAAGAATTCCAATAGAACCCATTAAAGAAAGAAGTCTGACAGACACTCAATGTGCAGAAAAAGAAACAAGTTGTGCGAACAATAAAAGTAAGCAAATAACATTCAAAACTTGTCATGGTCCGGTCCGTAAAGTCCGCGTTCTGGTTCACGGTCTGGTCCGTGGACTCCGGACTCCGGGTCTTCTGGCTGTCCATTGTTTCAGTTGGGCTTAATCACAGGCACCTGATCCTCATATTGGGGCTGGGATATAAGTGGCCCTGGGTTGGGGTGTGGTGGCTGGTTTGTCTTGTCAGTATCCTGTCCTTGTCCCTGTGGGGTAAGTCAGGTGGTCTTTGCCATTACCCTGTGGTTGGATCTGTCCCTTCCTGTCCTTGCCTCTGTTGGGTAAGCCAGGCTGTCTTTGCTGTTACCCTGAGGCTGTACTGTTCCCCTCCCTTCCCCTTCTTTCTGCTACCTCTTGCCTGGATCCTTGTCTGTGACCCTTTGCCTATTCTCACTGTCAAATTCTACTGCTGGAGCAAGACCAGAGCCTTGGTGTGTCCAGATAAGGAACTGTCTTTTGTTGTTTGAAACTGTCTCTTTGTGTCCTCGCCTTTGTTAGGTAGGTCTGACTGTTTGCTGCTAGTGTTGAGAACTGTCTTGTGTTCAGCTTTCTGTGTATGAGTCCTGGCCCTACATTCTGTTCCCAAGGAGGGGCCCTTGACCAAGGCTCTGCATTCTGCATTCCTGTCTCCCAAGTCCAAGTCTGAGCCTCATGTCCTTGTCCAGCCCAGGAGTTCTGTGTCCAGTCCTGTTGCCTTGCCATGTCTTGTCCTTGTCTAGATATGAAGTCTGAGCCAGAGTCAAGACCCAGGTTCTATGTCACTGTCCAGTCTCTAGCTTGGAGTCCTCATCCAGGTTCCTCTTTCAATCTTTTTATTAATATTAATAACATGAACAAAATACAATTGATATATTAATAAAGGGATTACAAACATACAAATTCCCATTGCACATGAAAGAATGCATAAGCAACGATTACAGTATAAATGAGTTTCCCCAAAACATGAACCATACAGTATATGTATGAACAAGGTAAATCTAGGTATTCCATAATATATGATATAAAAAAAAGAAAAAAGAGAAGAAAAAAATGTTTGCCAAATTAGCTAAACTACTAATCTAATAGCTAATAAAGAAGAAAAAAGAAGCAAAAAAAGAAAGAAAAAAAGAAAAACTGGAAAAAGGAAAAAAAAGGGCTGTTTATAATATCTCACAAGAGTACATAATCATCAATGTCGTCAACTCCGATCCTCTCAACATAAATAAGATTAAAGCTGGAAAATCAAATAAGCTTGGAACAGGGTCATATTACATCATATGAAAATATTGAATAAATGGTCTCCATATCTTTTCAAATTTAATAGAAGTATCGAATACACCACTTCTAATTTTTTCTAAATTTAAACATAACATAGTTTGAGACAACCAATGAAATACAGTGGGAGGATTAATTTCCTTCCAATTCAACAAAATAGATCTTCTAGCCATCAGAGTGAGAAATGCAATCATTCGACAGGCGGAAGAAGATAAATGAAGTGAGTCCATCATTGGTAAACCAAAAATTGCGGTAATAGGATGGGGTTGTAAATCGATATTCAATACCGCAGAGATAATATCAAAAATATCTTTCCAATATTTTTTCAAAAGCGGACATGACCAAAACATATGAGTTAAAGACGTGGTTTCAAACTGACATCTATCACAAATAGGATTTATATAAGAATAAAACTGAGCTAATTTATCCTTGGACATATGGGCCCTATGTACGACCTTAAATTGTATTAATGAATGTTTGGCACATATAGATGATGTATTAACTAATTGAAGAATTCTATCCCAATTCTCAATAGGAATAATAAGATTAAGCTCTCTTTCCCAATCATTTTTTGTCTTATAAAGGGGCTCCGAACGTATCTTCATAATTATATTATAAGGTTTTGACATAAGCCCTTTTTGAAAAGGGTTTAATTCAAACAAACTCTCCAAAATATCTGAAGACACAAAATTTGGAAACGTAGGAAGTACCGTACTTAAAAAATGCCTAATCTGTAAATATCTAAAAAAATGAAATCTAGGCAAATTATATTTATTAGATAATTGCTCAAAAGACATAAAACAATTGTCCAAAAATAAATCAGAAAATCTTAGTAATCCCTTAGTTTTCCAAGCCGAAAAAGTTTGGTCTATAATTGAAGGGTGGAAAAAGCAATTAGATACAATAGGCATATTTAAAACGAATTGAGTCAACCCGAAAAATTTCCAAAATTGAAACCATATATGTAAAGTATGTTTAACTATCGGGTTGTCAATTCGTTTCGGCAATTTAGAAAGAGCAAAAGGGAGAGAAGTCCCTAAAATAGAACCCAGAGCATAACCTGGTACCGATTTAATTTCCAAACTCACCCAATGAGGGCCAAAAGATCCATCCCAATCTTTCAACCAACATAACAAATATCTAATATTAACTGCCCAATAATAAAATCTGAAATTAGGTAATGCCAACCCACCTTCCTTCTTAGTCTTCTGTAAGTATATTTTACCTAACCTGGGATTTTTATTCTGCCATATATATGAGGAAATTTTTGAATCAACATTAGTAAAAAAAGATTTCGGAATAAAAGTTGGTACCGCTTGAAAAATATATAAAAACTTAGGTAAAATAACCATCTTAATAGCATTAATCCTACCTATCAGAGATAAAGATAATGGTGACCACTTAGTAAACAAGCATTTAATCTGATCAATTAAGGGTAAAAAATTAAACCTAAATAATTCTTTATGGTTTTTTGTGATTTTAATCCCTAAGTAAATAAAAGAGTCATTAACTAATTTAAAAGGTAAGTTTCCATAAATTGGGACCTGTCTATTCAAAGGAAACAATTCACTCTTATTAAGATTTAACTTATACCCAGAAAACTCACTAAATTGAGCCAACAATGATAGAACTGCTGGAATAGATTTCTCAGGGTTGGAAATGAATAATAATAAATCATCAGCATACAAAGATACCTTATGAATATCTGTCCCACGATTAATACCCGAAATATCCTATGATTCTCTGATAGCAATTGCCAAAGGTTCTAAAGCAATGTTAAATAGTAATGGGCTAAGAGGACAGCCTTGTCTAGTGCCCCGAAATAAACGAAAAAAGGGAGATCTTTAATTATTAGTAAACACCGAGGCTACTGGAGTGTGATAAATCAGTTTAATCCAGGAAATGAATGTCGGACTAAAATTAAACTTCTCCAACACATAAAATAAGTAAGGCCATTCAACTCTATCAAATGCTTTCTCTGCATCTAATGAAATAACACATTCTGAAGTGCTATGTGAAGGAGTATAAACAATATTCAGTAATCTCCTAACATTGAAAAAAGAATAGCGATTTTTAATAAAACCGGTTTGATCTTCCGAAATAATTTGCGGTAATACCTTCTCCAGCCTGGATGCCAGTAACTTGGAAAAGATCTTGGAGTCTACATTCAATAAAGATATTGGTCTATAGGATGCACAGTCAGTAGGATCTTTATCTTTATTCAGTATTAAAGAAATGGAAGCTCTATAAAAAGATTGTGGCAAATTCCCCAATCTAATTGCTTCTTCAAAAACCCTGCATAACCAAGGAGAAAGAGTAGTGGAAAAACATTTAAAAAATTCTACTGTATACCCATCTGGACCTGGTGCTTTCCCAGAATTCATTGAGGAAATAACCCCTTTAATTTCTGCATCCGTAATAGGAGTATCTAATATTGAAAGATCATCGGATGATAATTTTGGAAAATTCAATTTCCCAAGAAAATCACACATGGTATTATGATCCTGAGGGAATTCAGATTGATACAGGGAGGTATAAAAGTCTTGAAATGACTTATTTATCTCATCATGGTTAACTGTCAAATCCCCATTCTGTTGACGAATCTTAGTGATTTGACGTTTAACCAAAACATTCTTCAACTGACTAGCTAACAGTTTACCCGATTTATCACTATGTATATAAAAATCAGATCTGGTTTTCATTAATTGATTTTCAATCGGAGATGTAAGTAATAAACTATGTTCCGTTTGAAGTTCAACCCTTTGTTTGTAAAGCTCCTTACTAGAAGTGATCAAATATTTCTTGTCAATCTCTTTAATTTTATCAATCAATAAAAGAGTTTCCTTCTTAATGCGTTTTCTCAGACCAACAGAGTAAGAGATAATCTGTCCATGTATATACGCTTTAAAAGTGTCCCAAACTGTTCCACAAGAAATATCATCCGTGGAATTAGTTGAAAAGAAGAAATCGATCTGTTCCTTCATAAATTTAATAAAGTCCGAATCTTGCAGTAAGGCAGAGTCAAATCGCCATTGTCTAACATTAGAAGCTGTATCCGTAAATTTAATAGAAAGTTTTAATGGAGCATGGTCAGAGATAGCTATAATATCATAATTACAACCAACTACCGATGGAATAAAACAAGAGTCAATAAAAAAATAATCAATTCTCGAATAAGAATGATAAACGTGAGAAAAAAGAAAACTCTTTGTCGTTAGGATGCCGAAATCTCCAAATATCAAAAACTCCATTATCAGTCAAAAAGGAGTTAATACAAGTGGCCGACTTATTGGGTAAAGTCTGAATAGATATAGATTTGTCCATCAAAGGATTTAAACAACAATTAAAGTCACCACCCATTATTAACTTATATTCATTTAACTTAGGTAAAGAAGTAAATAAGGACTTAAAAAAATCAGGACAATCCACATTTGGAGCATAAACATTCACCATAGCAACCTTTTTATTACAAAGTAAACCCGTAATTAACAAAAATCTACCATTCGGATCTGAAAGGATATCGTGTTGAACAAATGCAATAGAGGAGTCAATAAAAATTGAAACTCCCTTAACTTTGGCATTCGAATTCGAATGATACTGTTGACCCCGCCAAGACCTAAAAAAGTGATATTTGTCCTCCTTCCTCACATGAGTTTCTTGTACAAAAATGATATGAGCATTAAGTCTTTGGAATACTTTGAAAATCTTCTTTCGTTTAATTGGATGGTTTAAACCATTAGTATTCCAACACACAAAATTAATGGTCTGAGCCATGCTTCTAAAATCAACCCTTTGGTATGAAAAGGGTTAACCAAATTATAAACTCATGCACCCAGAAGAGGAACAAAAATAAAGAGCGGACCCAGAAGTGACGACATCGTAGACATATTTGAAGTTCAAAAACAGCCCAAATGAAAAAACTAAAACAAACTGGTAAAAGAAAAATAAAATTAGAAAACAGACCATCCCCCACCCCCACAAGAAAAAGAAAAAAAGCCAAAATATGGCTAGAAAAAGGAAAAAATGAGACTAATTCTACCCCCATATCAGCGGAAGACCACTCCGTATATAAAGGATATATATATTAAAAAAACCACCCCGACTTTAAAAATTATAATCACTATACTAAAACCACACTTCTTAATATACTTAGTTATAAAAAAAAGAGTATAATCACTAAAAGCATAAATCGGGTTATAACCCAAACAAATCAAGAAATATTTAAACTATGATAAGCGATGCATTATAGGAAGAAGACGAGAGAAGAAAAAATAACGCCATCTTAAACAAAACCAAGAATATTTTTCCAAAAAACCACCATCTTAATAAAAAAGAATTCACCTTCGAAGGGTTAAAAATACACCTTCGAAAGAACAAGAATAATAGTCAAAAATATAGTATAATGGTTAAAGTGTATAAAACAGAGCGATTAATATAACAAAAACACACTTTAACTTAAATATAAAGTATAGGATAAACCTACACCAATAACCAGAGACTAAATCTGGTTTGAGGAATCGAAAACCATCTTACACGATCAGAATCACTCATTTATTAACGATTAGTGTCTGTAGCAGTAGGGAAGTTCTCCTCCAGATAACTTCTCGCTTCAGATGTAGAAAGGAAAACCTGGCGTGGAACATTCGGCGGAGAGATTCTGAGCTTCACAGGGTATAAGAGCGCAGGTTTTAGATTTTTCTCATAACATTCAGACATCAGAGGTTTAAAAAGAAGCCTTTTCTTCATAACTTCAGGACTAAAATCTTCCACCAAACGGAAATAGTAATCTTGAAATGTAACCATTCCAACCCGCCGAGCCACACGAATAAGTTGTTCTTTGTCGTGTACATAATAAAACCGGACAATTACAACCGAAGGTTTAGCTGGAACACTTGATGATCGACGCCAAATTCTATGTGCTCGATCAAGTAATGGAGGGTTATCTGGGAAAACCGACGGGAACGCATCTT
This sequence comes from Hemitrygon akajei, assembly GCF_048418815.1. Classification (NCBI taxonomy): domain Eukaryota; kingdom Metazoa; phylum Chordata; class Chondrichthyes; order Myliobatiformes; family Dasyatidae; genus Hemitrygon; species Hemitrygon akajei. Next base: position 106,720,584 of record NC_133124.1, on the reverse strand, counting down.
TTAAAAGTTGAGCAAAATATTTTGAAGGGTCGTCTTTTTCTATGCTGTCTGGGAGACCAAGTATATGTAGGTTCTGTCTTCTGGACCGATTCTCAAAGTCGACACTCTTGGCTTTAAGTGTTTCCACCAATTTAGTGGTCGACATTAAATCCTGTTGCAATTTTTCAATTGTCAAATCTCGTTTCCGAGCTTCTTCTTGCAGAGACGCGATAAGAACTTGCTGTTGGTTAATTACTGAATCCGTCTTAACCATATAATCTTGAAAAGCCTTTATATCTTGTTTAAAAACTTGTTGTAGTTCATCAAATTTTTTATCCAAAACCTCCAATAACAGTTCATAAGTTAATTCAGTGCATTGCGGATGAGCTTGCTTCTTTCCATTACCATTCGGGTTCCGTCCCGGTTCTCGTCCTTTGGATCTAAGAGCCATTTCTGTTTGCATATCTTCAAAAATTCACAATAAACTCTTAACGATAAGTCCAGAAAAATAGCAAGAATCTTTTGGTGTAGGTAAAAATAAGTTGGATAAGGGTGATCAAAGGTTAAAAAAAGTAAAGGTTATGGAGCGAATCTAAAACAGTACTCACTCCATGAGCGTCTCCCGCTGACTCTGCTCATCCAGGTTCCTAGCTCCTCGTCCAGGTCCTGCTTTCCTAGTTATCCTAGCCCAGGCCCTGTATCCTAGTCTTGCCCAGGGCCTGTGTCTTGTCCAGTGACATTTCTTTGCTACTTCCCTTGCTTCCTTGACACACCTAGTCCTGTTCCTAGTACAGTGTCTGTGTCCACTCTCAATGCCTACATTATGACAGAATGAACCAGCCATACATGGACCCAGCAGTGCAGACTCTGTTGTTTAACTCTCATCATCCTGGGTTCCCTCCTGATTGAATACCCCCCACCTGCCCAGGTTGTCCCTAGTCCTGGAAAGCCTGTTTGGTTACCGGAGGCTCCCATTGGGGTGGGGGTACTCTCATGGTCCGGTTCGTGAAGTCTGCATTCTGGATCACAGTCTGGTCTGTGGACTCCGGATCTTCTGGCTGTCCATTGTTTCAGTTGGGCTTAATCACAGGCACCTGATCCTCGTTGGGGCTGGAATACAAGTGGCCCTGGGTTCGAATGTGGCTGCTGCTTTGTCTCGTCAGTATCCTGTCCTCGTCTCTGTGGGGTAAGTCAGGCTGTCTTTGCTATTACCCTGCAGTTGGATCTGTCCCTTCCCGTCCTTGCCTCTGTTGGGTAAGCTAAGCCATCTTTGCTGTTACCCTGAGGCAGGACTGTTCCCTTCCTCTTCTTTCTGTGACCCTCTCACCTGCACTTCAGTGTCTGTGTCTTGCATTTGGGTCCCGCTCTCAACACCTGCATTCTGACAGAACTGAAGTCCACAGCCACAAAGCCGGTTTTAGCTGATCCAGGAGCCTGTTAGTTGCAGGCCACAGCCTCTGTTCAGTGCAGAGATTAATAAATCTCATGGACCAGTGAGCCCCACACCAGCCTGTCTATCCCATCTGGTCCCAACACCCTGACCTTTTTAATCTGGCCCAGAGCTTAAATCGACCAAATGGCAGGTGTTCCTCACTCCTGGACCCAGCCTTGCTGCTTCAATACACTCTCGGGCCTGGGACCTGCTGCCTCCCTCTGGCTAATAGCCAACCTTTCTGATCTTCCCCAGGGCTTAAATCAGTCAGACATAGGCCTGTCCTTGCTCTCGGGCCTGGGTGCTATCCGTGTGGAGTTCGGGGTAGGCTCAAGCTGCTCTAAAAAACCATCTTGTAGGCATCCAACAAACTCATCCCCTGCATATTGAAGTCCCCTATTATAATTGTGACATTACCCTTAAACATGCCTTTTCCAGCACCCTTTGCAACCTCAACCACATCTTGATTACTATTTGGAGTACTATATATGATTTCCATAAGGTTTTTTCACCCTTGCAGTTTCTCAACTCCACCCACAAAGATTCAACATTCTCTGACCCTATGTCACCTCTTTCTAAAGATGTAAATCCATCTCTTATCAACAGAGCCACACCACCACCTGTCCTTTCAATACAAAGTAAATCTTTTGATGTTAAGCTCCCAACTATGGCCTCCTTTCAGCTATGAATCAGTGATGCCCAATGTTTTGAACTCATAAATTGTTTACAGAGCTTTGTGTATTTTGTCACAGGCTATCTGAAAATGCCCTTTCTCTTTATAGTCTCAGTCTAATACATCAAATTAATTAAATTGAGAAAATGTCTGTTGTACTCAGCCTCATCCTTGACTCGTGTGTGCTTTCCTAAATGTTCAATTCTATTGAAAAATAGAATAAGAAAACAGTGTAAATCTATGTCCCCACTCAAATCCATGCCATCATTGTTAAACAGGTTAGGTTAAAATTAGGTCTTGTACAAAGCAGGCAGGTCCTGTCTCTAAAAATAACCCCAGGGACAGGTGTTTGAGTACATGGGCCTAGCACCTCTCAGATCCACTCCACTAAGTACAATAGGTGCATGGATACATCACTACTTCAAACTACACTCTGTCGCATCTCAACCTGAACCACAGAACTCAGCACATCAAGTAGCATCTGCGGAGTAATAGATGGTTAACGTTTCGGATTGAAACCCTGTATCACCAGTTCAGACATGTCAAATGTCGGTCATTGATACTGGGCCAGAATCCTGCAAGTATCGTGGCAGCATTCCAACCACAAGACTCACTTCTGTAACTTAGACAGAGATGAACTTTAGACAACAATTGGAAGCTTTAGCTACATAACCATGCCTCTAGTATAGGATTTGAACAAGTAAACTTCAGACTCTGAAGCAAATGTGTTATTACCAGAGATGTATACAGTGTCTATAGTAAGTATTTACCCCTTCAAGTCAGTATTTAAAAGATGCACCTTTGGCAGAAATTACAGCCTTGGATCTGTGTGGATAGGTCTCTATCAGCTTTGCACATCTGGACAGTGCAATTTTTCCGAATTCTTTACAGAACTACTCAAATTCTCTCAGATTGCATGGGGATCATAAAAGAACAGCCCTTTTCAAGTCCAGCCGCAATTTTCAATTGGATTGAGGTCTGGACTCTGACTTGGCCACTCCAGGACATTAATTTTGTTACAACACACAAAATGCTGGTGGAACGCAGCAGGCCAGGCAGCATCTATAGGAAGAAGTGCAGTTGACGTTTCGGGCCGAGACCCTTCGTCAGGACTAACTGAAAGGAAAGATAGTAAGAGATTTCAGTGCTTCTTCCTATAGATACTGCCTGGCCTGTTGTGTTCCACCAGCATTTTGTGTGTGTTGTTTGAATTTCCAGCATCTGCAGATTTCCTCGTGTTTGCTCATTAATTTTGTTGTTTTAAGCCATTCCTGTGTAGCTTTGGATTCACGCTTGGGGTCATTGTCTTGCTGGAAAACAAATCTCCCAAGTTGCAGTTCTCCTGCAGACTGCATCAGGTTTTCCTCCAGGATTTCCCTGTATTTTGCTGCATTCATTTTACCCTCTACCTTCACAAGCCTTCCAGGGCCTGCTGCAGTGAAGCATCCCCACAGCATGATGCAGCTACCACTATACTTCATGGTATGGATAGTCTGTTTTTGATGATGTGTGGTGTATGGCTTGTATCAAACATTGTGTTTAGTTTGATGGCCAAAAAGCTCAATTTTAGTTTCATCAGACCATAGCACCTCCTTCCAGTTGACTTCAGAGTCTCCCACATGCCTTCTGGCAAACTCTAGCCAAGGTTTCATGTGAGTTTCTCCCCCCAATAGTGGCCTTCTCTTTACCACTTTCCCATAAAGCTGTGACTGGTGAAGCACCCGAGCAACAGTTGTATGTGCAGTCACTCCCATCTCAGCCACTGAAGTTTGTAACTCCTCCAGAGCTGTCATAGGTCTCTTGCTGGCCTCTCTCACTAGTCCCCTTCTTGCACAGTTTTTGAGCACAGCATGCTCTAGGCAGATTTACAGCTGTGCCATATTCATTTTATTTCTTCTTGATTGACTTAACTATACTCAGTGACTGAAATCTTGTTGTATCCATCACCTAACTTAAACTTTTCAATAACCTTTTTGCAGAGCTGCTTGGACTGCTCTTTTGTCTTCATGGTGTAGTTTTTACCAGGATATTGACTCACTAATGGTTGGACCTTCCAAATACAAGTGTATTTTTACTATAAGTAATTGAAACACCTTGACTGCACACAGGTGATCTCCATTTAACTAATTACGTGACTTCTAAAACCAACTGGCTGCAGCAGTGATGACGGTATGTCATATTAAAGGGAGTGAATAATTATGCAATCAATTATTTTGGGTTTTACATTTGTAGTTATTTGAGATCAATCTGTTTTCACTTTGTCATGAAGAAGTCTTTTTCTGTTGATCAATGTGAAGAAAGCCAAATTAGATCTGTGATTTATTGTTGTAAAACAATAAAACATAAAAGCTTCCAAGGGGGATGAATACTTTTTTATAAGCACTGTATTTTTGTCCCTACTTCCATATAATGACATAGATTAATCTTCAATGCATCACAAATGACAGTGAAGGAATTCTGCTAATAACGCATTTAAAATGGGTCAGCACAGATGTCCTAATTAAATGCCCAACAAGAACACGACATCTGGGGAACACAGACAAAATTCTGGAGGAACTCAGTGAGTCAGGCAGCATCTATGGAGAGGAATCAAAATTGACATTTCAGGTTGAGACCTTTCATCAGGACTTAAAGGAGGGAGGCAGAGGCCAAAATAAAAAGAAAAGGGATTGGGAAGGAGTCCAGGTGATATTAAGAAGACCACACTGGAAGCAGCACATTTTGTGTGTGTTCCTCAAGATTTCCTACATCAGCAAAATCTCTTGTGTTTATGATTATATGTGTGGATAACTTTGCCTTTAGGGGGAAGCACCTAATAGTATTAACCCGAGGTGCAATCCTTGCATAAGACTGCCCCCTAGTAAGGGACTTCATTAAGAGTTAGAAGTACGACTGCAGGCTTCCCCACATGAGAAAAACTTTCCTTGTGGGTGGCTGTAAATTGCAAATTAATGTTTTTATTAGAATAAAATAAAATGATACCAAAGGTTTTCATAAACTTAATTTCAGAATATCAAAATCACTAGCAAAGCAATGTCTACGCCTTTACCTCATTTCCTGAAAAACTAATAGACTCTGATAAGCTGCATTGATCTGATGCAATTGAGAACAACATTCAAAATTGAAAGTAAATTTATTTTCAAAGTAGATGCTTGCCACCGTATACTCCGAGATTCATTTCCCTGTGAACATTCTTAGTAAATACAAAAAAATACAATAGAATCAATGAAAATCTGAGCACAAAATGGACAACCAATGTACAAAAGATAAAAAACTTCAAATACTAAAAAACAAAATAATAACAATAAATAAATAAGAAATAGACATCGAGAACCTGAGATAGAGTCCTTGAAAGTGAGTCAATAGGTTGTGAGAACAGTTCAGTTTTAGGGTGAGGGAAGTTATCCCCTTTGGTTCAAGAGCCTGATGGTTGAGGGGTAATAACTGTTCTTGAATGTGGTGGTGTGGATCCTGAGGGCCCTGTACCTCTTTCCTGACAGCAGCAGCAAGAAGAGTGGTGGGGGTCTTTGATGATGGATGCTGCGTTCCTGTGATATTCACTCCTTGTGTTGTCAGTTAAAAAACAGTTAATGTTTGATGATATTTTTGTAAGACAGGAGTCACATTTCTTTCTTCTCCACACCTTTCTTGCTGTATGATACAAATTCTTCCTGTGGCGCCATACCTTGTAAGGTGCTTTAAATCTCTGCCAATAATTTCTACAATAACCTAATAATGCAATTATCACATTTACAGTATTGTTAAGAATTTCTTGTTCCGCAACCTTGAAATCTGAATATATATTCTGAAATATCTTACTATGTCCCTTTGATATTCCAAAGTATTTTTCAGAACTTTAAATAATGCTGCAAATGATGGGTGAAATTATACTTGAAGCTCTTTATCACCGTATCATTAACAAATGGAATAAATATAAACATCAATTATACTAAAAGCCAGCTTCCAAGTCATGGGTTATGATGTGTGTGGCTGCTTATATGATGGTACAAATTACAATAAATGAAATGTTATGGATTCCAGGAGTTTTTATTTAAAATTAAGATAGTTTTACAAATGTTAAAGCTCCTTCCATAGTAGAGGAGTGGTGATGTGACTAGTATGCACTCCAGTTGTGACAATTTTTTGTACCATTGGACCAAGATTTCTGAGGCCAGGAGAGTGGCACTGCCCAGTGTAATGGCTTTTTCACTATAAAACCCCTCCTCCGTGCGACTCGTTACACAATTGATGAACTACACAGACAAACATCATTGTTGGAAACAACGGACAACCAACCTACACTCAGCTAACTGACTGGTTACCGGTTTGATTTGCAGGAATAAATTGTGATAAAAAAAGAAAGAAGTGTAGAGAAGCGGATGGCCAGGATGTTGCCTGGATTAGAGGACAAGTGCTATAAAGTGAAGCTGGACAGACTTGGGTTACTTCTCTGGAGCAGAGGAAGCTGAAAGAAGACAATAGAAGCACATAACATTATGAGAAGCCTCAGCAGAGCAGACAGCTGGTATCCTTCTCCCAGGGTGGAGATGTTTAATCCTAGAGGACATGCATTTAAGTTGAGGGCAAAAAGCTCAAAGGAGCTGTGTGGGCAAATTTCATTTTTGCACAGAGTGTGAGGTGATCTTGCTGGAATGGGGTGCTAGAGGAAGCAGATGCAAAAGAGGCTTTTAGAAGGCTCCTGGGTAAGCATATGAACATGCAGAGAATGGGGGGATGTGGGCCATGTATTCACAGAGGGGATAGATATCATTAGCTTCATTAGTTTGGCAGAACATTGTGGACCCACAGGCCTGTTCCTGTTCTGTGTTCGATGTTCTCTAAAAGGTCTGGAGGGGATTATAGGCAACAAAAGGCAAGAAGTCAAAAGAGAGGATGCAGACAAATTATGGAGAATCTAAAGAAAATGATGAACTGAAAAGAAAGGTAGAGGAGAGCAGCAGCAACCTGGGTCAGTTGAGACTAAAGGCTGATTTATACTTGTGCCTACGGGCTACGCCGTAACCCTGATTTCCACATCTGCGTAGCTCTACGCCGTAGCGAGCATGCGTTGGTGTGCCCGAAAACGTGAGTTGGCGGTGGGGTTTCTATGCCACTATGTTGAGTTTCTTCGCGACAGACATGGACGAAGAAATGCATTTCAAACATTTTTGCATGTCAACAGGTAGATTTGACAATTTGATTCATCTATTTCGCATCGGTGTATGCACAGCCTACAGACACGGTGGAGAAACAACTGGAAATGCGTAGGAGGAAATGCGATGCTACCAAGCGGACCAATCACAGTTGTTGTGGTCTGCGTCGCCGCGACGTGTGAGTAACTTTTCCGGAGAGGTGCACGTCACCCTACCGCGTAGGGTACGTGGTACCTACGGCGTCGATGCGATGCACAAGTATAAATCAGCCTTTACAGTGCTCTTTGGATGGGGTTTGCATGCCTTCTCTCTGATTACATTCGTTTCTCACTGGTTCTTCATTTATTCGCATAGCCCTGAGGCATTAAGTCATAGAGTAACTCAACATAGAAACAGGTTCTTCAGCCCAATTTAACAATGCTGACCAAGATGCCCATCTAAGCTAGTCCCATTTGCCCTCATATATCCTATATCCCTCTGAACCATCCTTAGCCACGTACCTGTCCCAGTGTCTTTGAACATGCTGGTTGGTAGGTTAATAATCTCCTATAAATCAATGTAGATGCTAGGAGAATTTCAGCGGAGTTCATGGGTAGGTGAAAAAGAATGCGTAACAGGGAAATAACTAGGAGAATGTGATTGACAGATTGATGTGTGAGCAGCATAGATCTGATGGAGTGAATGGCATTCTTCCATGTTGTAAGAGAATTTAAGAGAAAGCAACTATTTCAGAAGAAGATGAAAAGGGAAGAGTGGAGCAAGAATTAAAACACCATAAAAAGAAAGGCGGGGGAGCAGTCAGAGTGAGAAGAGAGAAATAAGTGGGCAGAGAAATGAGAAGGCGAGAGAGAAAAGTGGCAAGGAGGATTGTGGAAAGAAAGAGAAAATCAAGAGGGAAGGCAGAAAGGAAACCAAACTGAGGAAAGGGAATAGAGAGTTTTGGTGGTATAAACAAAAACAGCAAAAATATATGAGGAAGAAGGAAGAGAGAATCAGAGGGAAGAAACACAAAGAAGGAGGAAAGGAGAAAATGGGGAAAAATTACTGTAATGGAACACCTTATTCACACGATGATGAGTTTTGCCACAGCAGCTTCCCACATTACAAATGGCTAGTCAGTGTGTTTATGTTGATGTGGCGAGGAGTTAACAGCCACCGTAAAAGGTGCTGTCAGAACTTTTAATCCTTGTGGGTGGGGAAACCATCCAATGAGAGATTTCTCCTCCTATACGGTTTTCTCTCAGTATTTCAATGAAGAAGAAAGGAAGCCAAACAGCAACAGGGGAAGGGCAGAAAGATTTAGCAGAGAAATGATGACACAAAAAAGAAACTAGTGAGGACAAATAAAGTGAAAAACAAGAAATGAAATTGTAATTCTTCCTGCATTTTGCTGTTTTTCTGGAAATACCTTGAATAACGATGACATCATTTACAATTAAACAATGCACACTGTTGGTTTCAGTTACTCAAAATATTTATGACTACTGCCATAGTGTCGAGCTATAATTAGATAAGAGCTGATGCAGGAACGGAGCACAGTCATGCATCATCCCAGCTTCGCTTCTCTCCTCCTCGCCAAGCCTGCTCTTCCCATCCAGTTCCCTTCCCACCATACTGGAGCCAGGCAACACCAACTAATTATCACTTGCTGGAGACATTGGGTGTGTGAATTTTTTTTTTGTCTTCATCTCACAACAGCATATCACATTTCTCTGGTAATATTTGGTTCTCAGACCTCTACCTACCATTCCCGACATTGTTTGTCTGAGTTCTTGAGGAAGGATTGCGGACTGAATAAAGATGATGTCCATTTACACACTTACTTCGTCCGGCTTTACGGGTCACCATCCATAATCTCCTTCACCTGCCTTATGAGACACTATTATTTTAATATAATCACCAACCACCTTGCAGAACAATGGCATAGAATTAATCTGAACAGGCTGCTGCACAGATAAAAATGACTTTAACATAACATTCAGCAAGTTGGATCATATTTCTGGGAGGGTCAACACCAGTCATTAATATAGGATGACTTTTTACAGAAGATTGTTTTGTGCTATGGTGCATCTCTGGTGTCTAAGTGAGGTCAACAGTTCTAAAGCACTAGAAATTCATCTCAATTTAGTTTATTAACAACTGGCATTGGTATTGGTTTATTAATGCCATGTACCAAGATACAACGAAAAGCTTGTCTTTAAACCTATTTAAACAGATAAAATCATTACACAGATTGCACAACAGTAACAATACAGATTAAAGAGTAAAATCTACCAACAGGTAAGCGATAAAGTGCAGGAATGAAGTAGATTGTGAAGCCAAGAATCCATTTGGTGGGCTGCGATCAGCAAGAGAGGTTGTTTGTTGATGACACAGTACGAGGTTTAAAAGGAGCCCCGGTGCTTTCGGCTCTTTTCGGCAGGCTGCAGTCAGCACACGGCCAATAAAAAGAAGGGAAGAGTCGGTGGGGCCGCCAAGGTTGGAGTGGGGAAGTGTTAGAGTGGTCTGGCTTTGGCTCAGCAGGCTTAGGCGAGTACAGCTTTGGGCAAGCACAGGTGGAGATTTGAAGCAAGTAAGTAGTTTGTAGTAACTTTTTGTTGTTAGTATATGACTAGTACACTGAGAATGGGCCCAGAGTTAGTGGTACATTCCGTGTGTGAGATGCGGGAACTCTGGGAGATCTTCAGTCTCCCTGATAACTACATCTGCATGAAACACACTGAGCTGCAGCTCCTTAGAGACTGTGTTAAGGAACTGGAGATGCAGCTCCACGACCTTGAGCTCTTATGGAAAAGTAAGGTGGCAATGGTTAGGAACTACAGGAAGGCAGTTCCCCTAAGTTGCAGGAGGCAGGTGCCTGGGTGACTGTTAGGAGCAGGAAAGGGTTTAAGCAACCAGTGCAGAGTGCCCCTGTGGCCATTACCCTCTATAATAAATACATTGCTTTGTATGTTGTTGGGGGGAATGACCTAGCACGGGAAAGCACAGCGACCAGGTCTCTAGCACTGGGTCTGGCTCTGTGGCTCAGAAGGGAAGGTGGGAAGCTGTGGTGATAGGGGGTTCTATGATGCTGAGATACATCCTATGACGTGCTGGGACACAACTTCAGTGATGTAACTTGGGGCCATCGGGTGTTTCGGGCCTTCAACATCAGAAACTCTCGCCCAGGCAGCCCAGCCAGGGTCAATCAGGCCCTGGCTTCTGTCCCACCAGCTTTGGTCTAAGAGTCACACCTCTTGATCCACAGCCATCTGGAGGCTCACTCAGCAGCCTCTATGATGGTCCTGATGGCTCTTTCCTTTGCAGCCCTCATTATGCCAAGAAGAGAGTAGGTTCTGCAAACTGAGCAGCCAGAAAAACCTCAACACTCCACCTCTATAGTCTAACATCATCCCATCCTCCCCCGTCTCTGGCACTGCTTTGCCAGTTCCTAGTGTTTGGCTTCTTACGCTCAAGCACCTCCTCAATCTGCTCTTCCCAAAGTACTAGCAGTTCCACCGTGACCAGCTGCTTCGAGGTCTCTGATAGATTGACCACGTCAGGCCCCAGTGATGATGATGCAATGAAGTCAGGGAGCTCAGGTTGCTTGCCAAGATTGACTTTCAGTTGCCAGTCAGACGCTGTGGCGAGAAAGTCTGCTGATGATATGGACTGAGGCTGGGGTTGACAAAGGCTATGAGCTCTCTGTATTGGCAGAGCTGCTCACCGTTGTTAATGGCCGAGGAGGTACTCTCTGCCACTGCTTTTATCATCTGGTTATGGGGCCAGCGGTAGTGTCCTTCCCCGCGGCTTTCGGGCAACTGCTGAGGATGTGTTCAAGGTCCCTCTGCCAGGGCAGAGAGGACATGATGGCGCCTCACAAAGGTTCGCTGGGCTAGGCAGGACATCAAGGGCATCATACACAGCCTGGACCACAAACTCAGTGCACTGAGGGTCTGCCTGCTAGACGTTGGACCAGATTTTCCTCTTTAGCGCACCCTCGCACCACGTGCAAGCTCCCAGCTGCTTTATTCCTTTAATTAGAAGAGCAGAAAGCAGATTCTACAAACGTGAAAGAGACACCCGGATGGTATGTTGCCTCTCAGGTCAAGGGTCAGGGATGTCTCGGATCAGGTCCATGGCATTCTAAAGGGGAAGGGTGAGTAGCCAGAAGTCATGGCTTAAGTAGGTAAAGGGAGAAGGTCCTGAAGAGAGAGGCAGTTTGGCAGAAAGCTGAAGAGTAGGACCTCAAGGGTAGTAATCTGTGGATTGCCGACTGTGCCATGTGCCAGTGAGGGTAAGGATACGATGAATGTGTGGCTGAAGAACTGGTGTGGCAGCAGGGATTCAAATATCGAGATCATTGGGATGGGTTACACCTGAACCCGGGAGGGACCAATATCCTTGTGGACAGGTTTGCCAGAGCTGTGGGGAAGGGTTTAAACTAATTTGGCAAGGGGATGGGAACCTGGGTGATAGGGTTAAGGACGGGGCAGTAGCTATACTGTACAACTAGATGCAGTGTGTTTAAAGTTCAAAATAAGTTTATTCTCAAATTGCATATCTTTCACCATATATAACCCTGAGATTCATTTCTTGTGGGCATACTCGGTAAATCTAAGAACGATAATAGAATCAACGAAAGACTGCACCCAGTAGGACAGACAAACAACCAATGTGCAAAAGGCAACAAACTGCACAAATACGAAAGAAAAAAAGACAGAAATAATTATAATAAATAAATAAACGACCAATAAATATCAAGAACATGAGATGATGAGTCCTTGAAAGTGGGTCCATTAGTTATGGAAACAATTCTGTGATGGGGCGAGTGAAGTTATCCCGAGTGGTTCAAGAGTCTGAGTGAGGGGTAATAACTGTTCATGAACCTGGTTGTGTGGGTCCTGAGGCTCCTGTACTTTCTTCCTGATGGCAACAGCACGAAGAGATCATGACCTGGGTGGTGGGGGCCCATGATGATAGATCCTGCTTTCCTATGACAGTACTATATGCAGATGAGCTCAATGGTGGGGAGGCTTAACCTGTCATGTTCTGGGCTGTATTCACTACTGTTTGTAGGATTTTCCATTCAATGGCATTGGTGTTTCCATACCAGGTCATGATGCAACCAGTCAATATACTGTCTTCCACACAACTATAGAAGTTTGTCAAAGTTTTAAACGTCATGCCAAATCTTTGCAAACTTTTATGGAAATAGAGGTGCTTCCATGATTTCTTTGTAATTGCACTTACGTACTGGGCCTGGGACAGGTCCTCTGAAATGATAACACCGAGGAATTTGAAGTTGCTGGTGTTCTCTACCTTTGACACTGGATGAGAACTCTGGGCAACCAGTTTCCTGAAGTCAATGATCAGCTCCTTGGTCTTGTTGACATTGAGTATGAGGTTGTTGTTGTGGCACCACTCAGCCAGATTTTCAATCTCCCTCCTACATGCTGATTCATCATCACCTCCTCTGATTCCTCCAATGACAGTAAGCTGTCAGCAAACTTAAATGACGCATTGGAGCTGTGTTTAGCCTCGTAGTCATAAGTATAAAGTGACTAGAGCAGGGGGCGAAGGACACAGCCCTTGGTGTGCCTGTGCTGATGGAGATTGTGGAGGAGATGTTGTTGTCATTCTGAACTGACTGGGGTCTGCAAGTGAGGAAATCGCAGCTCCAATTGCACAAGGAGGTATTGAGGCCAAGGATGTGAATCATTGATTATTTTTGAGGGGATGATAGTACTGAATGCCGGGTTGCATATCCTGACGTGTGCACTGATTGTAGTGAAACTGAGGAAGAACAGGTCAATAATAAGGCAAATTTGCAGACAGTGGGATGAATTAAAGAATAATAAAGGCCTAAATCAAAAAGGGTGATGAATACAGGACTGAAGGTATTATACTTCAAAGTAGGTTTATTATCAATGTATACTATATACAACCATGAGATTCACATTTTTTTTTACAGGCAGATGTAACCCAATAAAACTCATTAATAAAATGAAGACTATCAAGCTCCCAGAAAAAAAAAAAAACCGTGTGAACAACAGTTAGCAAATAATTTTCAGAACTGAAGTTCACAAAAGTGAGTTCACAGCCACAAAGCCAGTCCAGGAGCCCACAGGCCACAGACTCTGGTGAGCACAGAGACAAGTAAACCTCGTGCACCAGTGGGCTGAACACTGGCCTATACCTCTCCTCCAGCCCCGACATCCTACTTTTTCAATCTAGCCTGTCGCTTAAATCGGCCGAACCTTGGGTCATTTCTTGCTCTCAAGCATGGACTTCAGACGGATAGACATACTTTATTGATCCCGAGGGAAATTGGGTTTCGTTACAGTCGCACTAACCAAGAATAGTGTAGAAATATAGCAATATAAAACCATAAATAATTAAATAATAGTAAGTAAATTATTCCTAGTGGAAATAAGTCCAGGACCAGCCTATTGGCTCAGGGTGTCTGACACTCCGAGGGAGGAGTTGTAAGGTTTGATGGCCACAGGCAGGAATGACTTCCTATGACGCTCAATGTTGCATCTCGGTGGAATGAGTCTCTGGCTGAATGTACTCCTGTGCCTAACCAGTACATTATGGAGTGGATGCGAGACATTGTCCAAGATGGCATGCAACTTGGACAGCATCCTCTTTTCAGACACCACTGTCAGAGAGTCCAGTTCCACCCCCACAACATCACTGGCCTTACGAATGAGTTTGTTGATTCTATTGGTGTCTGCTACCCTCAGCCTGCTGCCCCAGCACACAACAGCAAACATGATAGCACTGGCCACCACAGACTCGTAGAACATCCTCAGCATCATGCGGCCGATGTTAAAGGACCTCAGTCTCCTCAGGAAGTAGAGACAGCTCTGACCCTTCTTGTAGACAGCCTCAGTGTTCTTTGACCAGTCCAGTTTATTGTCAATTCGTATCCCCAGGTATTTGTAATCCTTCACCATGTCCACACTGACCCCTTGGATGGAAACAGGGGTCACTGGTGCCTTAGCCCTCCTCAGGTCCACCACCAGCTCCTTAGTCTTTTTCACATTAAGCTGCAGATGATTCTGCTCACACCATGTGACAAAGTTTCCCACCGTAGCCCTGTACTCCACCTCATCTCCCTTGCTGATGCATCCAACTATGGCAGAGTCATCAGAAAACTTCTGAAGATGGTAAGACTCTGTGCAGTAGTTGAAGTCCGAGCTGTAGATGGTGAAGAGAAAGGGAGACAGGACAGTCCCCTGTGGAGCCCCAATGCTGCTGACCACTTTGTCTGACACACAGTGTTGCAAGCGCACGTACTGTGGTCTGCCAGTCAGGTAATCAACAATCCATGACACCAGGGAAGCATCCACCTGCATCACTGTCAACTTCTCACCCAGCAGACCAGGGCAGATGGTGTTGAACGCACTGAAGAAGTCAAAAAACATGACCCTCACAGTGCTTGCTGGCTTGTCCAGGTGGGCGTAGACATGGTTCAGCAGGTAGACGATGGCATCCTCAACTCCTAGTCAGGGCTGGTAGGCGAACTGGAGGGGATCTAAGTGTGGCCTAACCATAGGCCGGAGCTGCTCTAGAACAAATCGGGTCTTCATGATGTGGGAGGTCAATGCCACCGGTCTGTAGTCATTGGAGCCACTGGGGCGCGGCATCTTCGGTACAGGAACGAGGCGGGACGTCTTCCACAGCACAGGAACCCTCTGGAGACTCAGGCTCAGGTTGAAGACATGGTGAAGTACTCCACATAGCTGGGGGCACAGCTATGTATGCTGTGGGGAGTAGGGAGTATTCGAGATGGGGCTTTACCTTGCCCCACCTCAGTTCTGCCACATTGAATCGCCTCTCAATCTGCTCCGGCTTTTAGGGCTGGGCCCCAATGCCTCAAATCGGCCTGTATTTGTGACGCAACAACCATCCTGCAACTTTGAGACTTCAGTTCGCACTGCAAAAACGCCAGGTAATACAGGTGGCTTGAAAGCTCAGCTCCGAAAGTGAATGTTGTGCATTTGGATTTTCAGAAGCGTTTGACAAGGTGCCGCACACGACCCCATGGTATTGCAGCAAAGATACTAGCAGGCATAGAAAATTGGCTGACTGGCAAGAGACAAAGAGTGGGAATAAAGGAGCCTTATCTCTTGGCTGCCGGTGACTAATGGTGTGCCGCAGGGATCTTTGTTGGGACCATTTCTTTTCACGTTATATGCCAGTGATTTGGATGAAGGAATTGTGAGCAGGTAGTTTTGAGGAAGCAGGATGTCTGCTGAAGGACTTTGACAGAATGGGAAAATGGGCAAAGAAGTGGCAGATGAAATATAGCGCAGGTAAGTACATGGTCATGCACTTTGGCAGAAGGAATAAAGGCATGGACTATTTTCTAAATAGGGAGAACATTCAAAAGTTAGAGTTGCAAAGAAACTTGGGATTCTTTGTGCAGGATTTCCTAAAGGTTAATTTGCAAGTGGAGTCAATGGTAGGGAACATGAATGCAATGTTAGTATTCATTTTGAGAGGACTAGAATACAAAAGCAAGGATGCAAAGTTGAGGATTTAAAAGTCATTAGTCAGACTGCACATGGAGCATTGAGAGCAGTTATAGGCCCATTATCTAAGAAAAGATGTGCCTGCATCGAAGAGGGTCCAGAAGATGTTGATGAGAATGATCCCAGGAATGAAAAGGTTAACGTTTGAGGAGAGTTTAATGGCTCTGGGCCTGTACTTGCTGGAGTTTAGAAGAATGAGGGAGGATCTCATTAAAACCTATCGAATACTGAAAGGCGTAAATAGAGTGGATGTGGAGAGGATGTTTCCTATAGTGTGAGGGTCTAGGACCAGAGGGCATAGGTCTCAGAATTGACAGATCCATTTAGAACAGAGATGAGGAGGAGTTCCTTTATCCAGATGGTGGTGAATCTGTGGAAATCTTTGCCACGGGCAGATGTGCAGGCCAAGTCAGTGGATATATTTAAGGTGGAGGTTGATCGTTTCTTGATTAATCATGACATCAAATATTAAAGGAAGAAGGCAGGAGAATGGAGGTGAGAGGGATAATAACTCAACCATGATAGAATGATGGAGCAAACTCAATGGGCCAAAGAGCATAATTGTGCTCCTATATCTTTTGGTCTTGTGGTCATTCAAGAGTCTGTGAACTGTGGGATTGAAGCTGTCCTTGAGCAACATGCACAAAATGCTGGCAAAACTCAGCAAGTCAGTCAGCATCCATGGAGAGGAGGAAACAGTTGATGTTTTGGGCCAAGGCCCTTAATCAGAAGCTGTCCTCGAGCTGATTGGTGATATATCTTAATCAGGCTTTGGTACCTCCTGCCTGATGAGCGAGGGTGGAGTTTTTAAGCTTTCTGCTTTATTGAGGCAGTGAGAAGTATAGACAGAGTAAATAGAAAGGAGGCTGGTTCCTGTGATGTACTGAGTTGTGCCCACACCACTCAGCAGTTTCTTGCGATCACATATAGTGCAAGCTGTTGTGCCTAACAAAACAGTACACTTTCTATGGTGCTATGATTTAAAAAATGGTAAGAGTTAACATGAACATGCTGAATTTCTTTAGCCTCCTGAGGAAGTAGAGGCATTGGTGAGATTTCCTGTCCATCACATCAGTCATTGGACCAGGACAACATATTGGTGATGTTCACACCTAGGAACTTGTACTAGAATGAGCATCTGCACTACCCCTCCTTTCTGAGGTGAATGATGAGCTCTTTTGTTTTGTTGACTTTCAGGCTAGGTTGTTGTCATGACACTATGTCAGAAAGCTCTCTATCTCCTTCCTGTTCTCTGACACATTGCTATTTGAGATGCAGCCCACCACATTACTATAAATAACAGCTAATGCTGTTTACTTGCAAAGCCCTGCTTTTACTAATTCTAAATACTCTACCAGGGTGTAATTTCATGTAGCAATTGCACTTATCCTGCAGATCACTGCACAGCTTAAGCAACATGACCCAATTGGGATCAAGTAGGTACCCCTCAGAGTTCAGCAGAAATCCTGCAAAGAAAGAAATGAGTTAAAATGTTGGAGAAAGACATCTGACAAAATCTTACACCTTATCGAGCTAAAAAGCACTGGAGAAACTCTGCAAGTCAGGCAGCAGCTAAGGAAGGAAATGCAGAGTTAGGGCTTTGGGTTGAAACTTCACCCAGACCGCCTCGATTGTCCGTTTCCTCCATAGATGCTTTTTAACATGCTGAGATCTTCCAGTGCTTTGTATGTTGCTCCCGATATCAGAATCCACAGTCATCTGTGCCACCTCATCTACCTATACTTCACAGGAGGCCCACTGTGATATCAGCACTTTTAGCAGGAGTGATATTTATATCAGAGACCTTTCCACAAGACAATCCCTACTCATATTTAAAATCTTCAAAAACCTCCTATACCTCCTCACACAGGGTCCCAATTCTACTCACAGCGAGATCACTCCCACGTTTCAACAATTCCTTCTTACTTTCTCAACTGATATATGTCACATACGGGACATTACTGTTGACTACTGCATTGCAGAGCAGAAAGATCTCAATTATCATGGCAAAACAATATTCAATATTTCATTCAGAGTTGGCAGTTAGTTGCCTTGCTGGGTTCACCATTCTAGGAGGGCACTCCTACTCTTACACACACCTTCCTGGCAACTTGTTAGAAGTGAGTGCATTAGAAGTATCACAAACATGGGACAATCTGCAGGTGCTGGAAATCCAAAATAACATTCACAGTATACTGGAGGAATTCAGCAGACCAGGTAGCATCTATGGATAAGAGTAAACAGCTGACATTTTGAGTGGAGACCCTTCATTAAAGAAGGGTCTTGAAACATCAACTGGCTGAGAGACTGGGGCAAGGCTTCAGTTCTTGGATCATTGGGATCTCTTCTGGGGACCTGTACAAAAGTGACGGGTTGCACCTGAACCCAAGGGGGTGGGGGGCAGATTTGTTAGAGCTGTTGGGGAGGGTTTAAAGTAATTTGGCAGGTGGGTGGGAGCCAGAGTGAAGGGACTCGAGACAGGACGGATGGTACAAAAGCAATGATAGCATACTGTCAAGCTGTCAGGAAGGGCACGCAGGTGAGGACAAAATCACAGCCAGCAGGGTGAGTACCAGTGCATTAAGAATGCAGACTCACAAAGGGTAGCAAATACAGAACTCAAAGTGCGATATCTCAATGCACGGAGTATAAGAAATAAGGTGGATGATTTGCTGCACTATTACAGATCATCAAGGATTATGTTGTGGCCATCATTGAATCGTGGCTGAAGGATGGTTGCAGTTGGAAGCTGAAGGCTACATGTTGTGTCAGAGGGATATGAAGGTAGGCAGAGGAGCTGGCGTGGCTCTGCTGGTAAAGAATGGCACTAAATCAGTAGAAAGATGTGACATAGGATTGGAAGATGTTGAATCCTTGTGGGTTGACTTAAGAAACTGCAAAGGTAAGAAGACGCTGATAGTAAATACATACAGAGCACCCAACAGTAGCTGGGATGTGGACCACAGATTATAATAGGATATAGAAAAGGTGTGTCAAAAGGACAATGTTATGATAGTCATGGGAGAATTTAAGATGCAGGTCAATTGGGAAAATCAGATTGATAATGGAACTCAAGAGAGTGACTTTGTTGAATGCATACAAGATGGCCTTTGAGGGATCAGCTATACCGAATTGGGTGTTATGTACTGAACTGGAGGTGATTAGGGAGCTTAAGGTAAAAGAATCCTTAGGAGTCAGTGATCACAATATGATTGAATTCAACTGGAAATTTGATAGGGAGAGGGTAAAGTCTGATGTAGTGGTATTTCAGTGGAGTAAAGGAAATTACGTTGGTCTGAAAGAGGAGCTGCCCAATGAAAATTAAAAGGACATGCTGGCAGGAGTGACAGCAGAGCAGCAATGGCGTGAACTTCTGGAAAAAAATTGAGGAGGGTGCAGGACAGATGTATTCCAAAAACAAAGAAATATTCAAATGGCAAAATAGTACAACTGTGACTGATACGGGAAGTCAAAGCTAATGTAAATGCAAGCGAGAGGTCATACAACAAAGCAAAAATTAGCGAGCAGGAAGATAGAGGATTGGGAAGCTTTAAAACCCTACAGAGAATTATTAGGAGGGAAAAGATGAAATATGAAAGCAAGCTAGCAAACAATTTCAAAATGGATAGTAAAAGATTTTTCAAGTATGTAAAAAATAAAAGAGAGATGAGAGTGGATATAGGACCACCAGAAAATGCGGACCAGAGAAATAATAGCAGGAAATAAGGAGATGGCAGATGAACCAAATGAGTATTTTGTATCAGTCTTCACTGTGGGTGGAGTTAAGAAATTGCAACGGTAAAAAACCATAATGGGAATCATATATATGCCTCCAAATAGTAGCCAAGATGTGGGGTTCAGAATGAAAAGGGATCTGAATAAGGGTAATGACACAATTATAATGGGAGTCTTCAAAATGCAAAAGGATTGGAAAAATCAGGGTGGCATTGGATCGCAAGAGAGAGGATTAGTCGAATGCATATGAGATGACTTTTTAGAGCAGCTTATGCTTGAGCCTACTCAGGGAAAGGCTATCTTAGATTGTGTGTTGTGTAATAACCCAGATTTTATAAGGGAGCTTAATGTAAAGGAACCCTTAGGAGACAGTGATCATAATATGATTGAAGTCATACTGCAGTTTGAGAGGGACAAGCACAAGTCACATGTATCAGTAGTTCAATGGAATAAAGGGATTTACAGAGGCATGAAAAGAGAAGTTTGCCCAGGTGGATCGGAGGAGGAAGCTGGTGGGGAGGTGAGAGTTGATATTGCACCACTGGAAAATGATGCTGGTGAGGTAGTAATGGGGGACAGAGAAATGGCAGATGAACTTAATGGGTACTTTTCATCAGTATTTACTGTGGAAGACACTAGCAGTGTGCCAGGGGTCTGTAAGTGTCAGGGAGCAGGAGTGAGATATTACCAAGAGAAAAAGTGCTAGGCAAACTCAAAGGTATTAAGGTGGACAAGTCACCTGAACCAGATGGACTATATTCCACAGGCCTGAGAGAGGTTGCTGAAGAGATAACAAATGTATTGGTCATGACCTTTCAAAATCACTTGATTCTGGCAAGGTCTTGGAGGACTGGAAAATTGTAAATGTCACGCCAATCTTAAGAAGGGAGGAAGACAAAAGAAAAGAAATGATAGGTCGGTTAACCTAACCTCAGTGGTTGGGAAAGTGTTGGAGTCTATTATTAAGGATGAGGCTTTGGGGACTTGGAGACTAATGATAAAATAAGTCAAAGTCAGCATGGTTTCTGTAAAGAGAAAATTTGCCTGACGAATCTGGTAGAGTTCTTCAAGGAAACAGTGTGGACAAAGGAGAGGCAGTGGATGTCATTTACTTGTATTTTCAGAAGGCATTTGATAAGGTGCCACACATGAGGCTGCTGAACAATATAAAATCCAATGGCTGCCAGTGACTAGAGCTGTTCCTCGGGGTCAGTATTGGGACTGCTACTTTTCACATTGTTTGCCAGTGCTGTGGACAGTGGAGATGATGGCTTTGTTGCAAGGTTTGCAGATGATACAAAAATAGATGGAAGGGTAGGTAGTGCTGAGGAAGCAATGTGATTGCATCAGGACTTAGACAAATTCGAGGAATGGGCAAAAAAGTGGCAGATGGAATACAGTGTTGGAAAATGCATGATAATACATCTTGGTAAAAGGAACAATAGTGGGATTATTATCTAAATGGGAAGAAAATTTGAAAATCAGAGGTGCAGAGGGACTTAGGAGTCCTTGTACAATACTCCCAGAAGGTTAATTTACAGGTTGAATCTGTAGGAAAGGTAGCAAATGCAATGTTGGCATTTATTTCAAGGGGAATAGAATATGAAAGCAAGGAGATAATGCTGAGGCTTTATAAGACACTTTATAAGGCATGGAGTACTATCAACAGTTTTGGGCCCCATATCTCAGAAAGGATGGGTTGTCATTGGAGAGAATCCAGAGGAGGTTCATGAAGATGATTCCAGGAATGAAGGGGTTAACAGCTGAGGAATGTTTGTCAGCTTTCAACCCGTACTCACCGGAATTTAGAAGAATGCTGGGGGGTGGGGAGAGGATCTCATTGAAACCTATTGAATGTAGAAAGGACTGGATATAGTGGATGTGGAGAGGATGTTTCCTCTGGTGGGGGTATCCAGAACTAGAGGGCACAGCCTCAAAACTGAGAGGGGACCTTTTAGAACAGAGGTAAGGAGGAGTTCTTTTAGCCAGAGAACTGTGAATCGATGGAATGCTCTGCCTATAGACTGTAGTGGAGGCCAAGTCAGTGGGTATATTTAAGGCGCAAGTTGATAGTTTCCTGATCGGTCAGAACATCCAAGAATATGGCAAGAGGCAGGTGTATGGGGTTGTGGAATCTGGAATCGGCCATTATGAACGGCAGAGCAGACTCGATGGGCTGGTTCTGCTCCTATGACTTATGGTCTTGTAGTCTAAGACACAAACAGTCTGCCAGATGTTGAAGGGTGTGCGGGAAGAGAAGTGAGTGCAAGGGCGAAGATGTACAAAAAGCTGAAAGACGTAAGTGTACATAAGTCACCCAGACCAGGTATACTGCACACTAGGGTTCTGAAAGAGGTAGCAGTAGAGATTGCCGAGGCAATAGAAATGATCTTTCAAAAATCATTGGACTCTGGCATGGTGCCAGAGGACTGGAAAATTGCAAATATCACTTCAATATTTAAGAAAGGAGGAAGGTAGCAGAAAGAAAATTATAGACCAGTTAGCCTGACCTCAGTGATTGGGAAGATGTTGGAATCAATTTTTAAGGATGAGGTGATGGAGTACTTGGTGACACAGGTCAAGATAGTACAAACTCAGCATGGTTTCCTTAAGGGAAAATCTTCCCTGACGAACCTGTTGGAATCCTTTGAGGAGACTACAAGTAGGATAGATAAAGGGGATGCAGTGGATGTTGTATATTTGGAAGGCGCCACACATGAGGATGCTTACCAAGTTAACAGCCCATGGTATTACAGGAAAGTTACTGGCAGGTTTTGAGCATTGGCTCATTGGTAAGAGGCAGTTACTGGGAATAAAAGATTCCTTTTTTAGTTGGCTGCCAGTGAATAGTGGTGTTCTACAGGGGTTGTTGTTGGGTCCATTTCTTTTTACACTGTATATCAATGATTTAGATGATGGAATAGATAGCGTTGTTGCCAAGTTTGCAGTTGATACGAAGATTGGTGGAGGGGCAGGTAGTGTTGAGGAGATAGGTAGTGCAGAAAGATGAGGAGAATGGGCAAGAAGTGGCAAATGAAATACAACGTTGGAAAATGCATGGTCACGCACTTTGGTAGTAGAAATAAATGTACAGTTTATTTTCTAAACGGGGAGAAAATCCAAAAATCTGAGATGCAAAGGAACTTGGGGGTCCTTGGGTAGAACATCCTAAAGTTTAACTTGCAGGTGGAGTTGGTGGTGAGGAAGGCAAATGCAATGTTAGCATTCACTTCAAGAGGTCTAGAATATAAGAGCAGGGATGTGATGCTGAGGCTTTATAACTCACTGGTGAGGCCTCACCTTGAGTACTCTGAACAGTTTTGAGCTACTCATCTTAGAAAAGACTTGCTGAAATTGGAGAGATGATCCTGGGAATGAAAGGGTTATCATACAAATAACGTTTGATGGCTCTGGGTCTGTACTTGCTAAAATTTAGAGGGATGGGGGGGGAATCATATTGAAACCTTTTGAATGTTGAAAGGCCTGGACAGAGTTGATTTGGAAAAGATGTTTCCCATAGTGTGGGAGTCTAGGACAAGAGGGCACAACCTCAGGATAAAGGGGCGTCTGCTTAAAACAGAGATATGGAGAAATTTCTTCAGTCGGAGAGTGATGAATTTGCTGAATTTGTTACCACAGGCAGCTGTGGAAGCCAGGTCATTAGGTGTACTTAAGCCAGATTTTGATAGGTTCTTGATTGGACATGGCATCAAAGGTTACGGGGAGAAGGCTGGGGAGTGCGACTGAGGAGGGGAAAAAAGGATCAGCCATGATTGAATGGCAGAGCAGACTCGATGGGCCAAACGGCCTATTTCTGCTCCTATGTCTTATGGTTTTATGGTCTAACTCAGAAGGCATACGTGTTATGCAACACACTCAAAATGCTGCAGGAATTCAGCAAGCCTGGCAGCATCCACAAAATAATGGCCTTCTGAGTTCTTCCAGCGTTTTGGGTGAATTGTCGTCACCACCATTTCCTAGCAGGGAAGACTAGCATATCATTTGTCCCTGAAATCAAACCTTTTGGGATTGTAGATAGCATATTAGCATAGATTGAGAACTAGTTAATGAAGGTAAATTGGAGAAAGGAATATTGAAGGGCATAATGGCACAATTGGTAAAGATGCTGCCTCACAGTTCCATTGACCTGAGATGAATCCTGACCTCCAGTGGTGTCTGTGAGGAGTCTGCATACTCCCCATGGGGATGGGTTTCCTCACACGTGCCAAAGATTGGCTTTTGTAGCTTACTAAGTCACTATAAATTGCTGCTGGTTTGTAGGTGAGTGGCAAAATCTGTGGAAGAAGGTAGAAGGCTGGCTTTATTTGTAACATGTACATCAAATTAAATCAAATCAAACCAAATTAAGTTTAATTATCATTCAACCATACATAGAACGAGACAGTGTGCCTCTACGGCCATGGTGCAAAATATGCATAACAACACACTGTAAACAACAAGCAAGCATTCAAAATAGTGAGCAAGGAATCATGTTCAGCCAAAAATAACACACATATTTATTTATATATATATGTACGTACACACACACACACACACACACACACACACACACACACACACACACACACACACACACACACACACACACACACACACACACACACACACACACACACACACACACACACACACACACACACACACACACACCTCAAGAACCTCAGCAACACATTGATGGTAGTTTCCTGGCATTGTGCAAGCGTACACAATCCAGCCTTTCATTCCATCACTTGCACATGAAAGGGCAGCACCAATGGGAGAGGCCTGCCCCTAACCCTGAGCCGAGCGCAGATGCCACACTGCACCACCGCCAGTGTTTCCTCACCTGGTCTGCAGCAGCAGGGAAGCCCAAGGCTTGAGGCCTGGCCCTCAATACAACTGAAGCTACACAGCTCCCATGTTGACTGTCCCTCCACCAGACAAGGGTAACAGGCTTGTGGCCACTTACATTATCACTGTCCAACGGAGTCTTGCAATCGCAAGTGAAATGCCTGAGACAACCTCCCACAGTTATACTGCATGCCGCCTTTTCACACCAACCCTGACGCCTACAACTTGTGGGCAGCAGCACAGATTGGAGCCACATCAGTTCCTCTGAACCCAAACTGGCTCATCTGGTATCCCAACTGGCTCCATTGCCAATATCCCAGCTGGCTGCTTCGACACCTCCGCCGCTGACACCAGTCCAGCTACTGTAGGGGGATGCCCACAAGTGTCAGTGAACTTCCGGTGCCAACATTGCACGCCCACAACTTAACAACCCTAGCCAAATGTCTTGTTAATGCGGGAGGAAACTGGAGCCACGCAGTCACAGGAGAATGTACAAACTCCTTACGGACAGCAGTGGGAATCGAACCCAGTCCTGATGGAAGATCTCAGCCCGAAACTTGCACTGTTTACTCTTTTCCATTGATGCTACCTGGCCTGCTGAGCATTTTGTGTGTGTTGCTTTGGATTTCCAGCATCTGCAGATTTCCTTGTGTTTGTGATACTCTCACTCAGTGATTGCTGGTTCTGTAGTGTTAGTACAGCTGGTGATGGTGCTGTAAAGAGAGCCACAGTTGGCTCTGCAGAGCACAGTGACAACTGGCACTGTAAAGCACCAACTGACGGGAAGAAAAGGTTACAGGATCAATCATTCTATGAACAGGATCAATCTATGAGCCAGCATATCCTCAAGGGGCAAAAAATGGTCCCCTTCTATGGAAATATGGCAGTTGAGAGTTGTAAATGGATGAATGGTAACAATGCTTGGACCTGAGCTATTTGCCAAATGTATCAATGGCTTGAGTAAAGGATAGAACATAAGTTTGACATGGAAGTTAGGATAGGAAAGTAAACAATGAGAAGAACGCAGATAAGCTGCAAAGGGATACGTGCAGTTTAGGTAACTGAACAAAGAAGAAACAGATGGAGTTCAGTATGAGGAAATGTAAAATTATCCAGTTTTATAAAAAGACACCTTTGGCACCAGAATGAAACTCGCTAATAAGAGTCAGGTACAGTAGGTGTTGCTTGCATAGTCACTATTGTTGGAACGGCACAACCTAACCCAGAACTGTTTTCTCCATATCTATCCAGAAGATATAAAAGTATCATTTATGAAATGAACCATTGTAAGATTATTGCAGAAAAGGATCCTTCATTACACCCTATGATTACCTTGCACAGTATTGTCCTTCCAGGCGATGAGCTAACTTGAATCAGAGTCATGGAGTTATAAGTCATGGAGGCAGACCATTCAGCCCCACTCATCCATGCTATCCAATGTGCCTTTCTCAACTAGTCCCATTTGCCTGTATTTAATCCGTCTCTCTCTAAACTTTCTATCTATGAACCTGTCACTATGTGTATTCTATACTGTAATTGTATCCACCTCTGCTATTTCTTAGGCAGTTCATTTCACCCTATATGTTGAAAACATGTCCTCAGGTCCCTTTCACATTTTTCCTTCTCACCTTAAACCTGTGCCCTTTAGTTTTAAACTCTCCTTTCCAGGGAAAAAGACTGTGACCATCTATTGTATCCATGCTCCTCATGATTTTATAAAGCTCTGTAAGGTCACTCCTTAGCCTCCTTTCCTGCGAGGAAGACAGATCCAGAGTTCCCCCTCACTCTTCATAACTCAGTCCCTCAAATCCTGGAAACATTCTTGTGAACATTCTCCAGCTTAATCACTTCCTTCCTATTGGATCTTGACTGGAACTGCACACGATACTCCAAAAACAGTACGGTAACAGGCCCTTCTGCCCCAGTGAGTCCTCACCACCCATTACACCCATCTGACCAATTACCTACTGACCCGCACACCTTTGGAATGTGGGAGAAACTTGGAGAACCTGGTGGAAACCCATGCGGTGATGGGGAGAACGTATAAGCTCCTTACAGACAGTGACGCAATTGAACCCAGGTCGGTGGCACTGTAAATCGTTAGACTAAATGCCATGCAACGTGCTATCATTCGTACAAAATTCTTTAAACAATTATTAAATTATAGCTCATGACCCAAAATGCATTTTTCATCACATTCAGCCACAGAGTATGTGGATTTTCATGCCAACACCATTAAGGCAGCCTCTCTGCAGATTAAAACCCTACATCAGAGACAACCACACACAGCACGGGACTCAGCACCTACATTTATGAAACTGTTGAATTTAAAAACATGAAAGCACACTTGTTCAGCCTCTGCACATGGAGGGCAGAGAATCTGACTGCTGATAATGAGAGTAGAAAAATTCTTTGGACCATGACACGCTGTTGTCCAGTTCCACAATTCTGGCATAACGTATACACCTGTACTTCTGTGTCTGAACAGTTCGCAATCATGGGCCTGCATCTGGCATTCAACAGAAATCTCAAAATGGAAAATGGAAAATTGTGAAATCTATTTTGCCTCCACCTCTCAATACCCATTTGATCATATTTCAGTTAAAAATACTGACAGTATTAGGCATGAATTAAGGATCATGAGAAGGATGCAACATTTCAAAATTTGCACAAATGCTTTCACAAAGCACCTTGAACACAGCATGGAAAATTCCAAAAGGGGCTTTGTCAAAGTCCTAATCTAACAGAGTGGATGTGGATCAAAGAACCATGTATTAGGCAAGATTAACATCAGGGATAGATAAAGCTTTAAACAAGGTCTAAATGAAAGAAAGGGATGTGGTGAAGCAGGCAGGTTTAGAGAAATTGAGAATCAGACCAAGAAGGATTTTTTAGTGTCATTGTTACACTACTGCTCAACGGGTGGTCATGACTTCAACGTTTGGAAAGGGGCAATGGCAACATCAACTCAAATGAAGTACTACTTCTCACCATGTGTGCTGAGCACAATCCTATCATCACAAACACTATTCCACCAGCAAAATACATTTATGGCATCTTGGCAGCATACCCAAATAAACAGTGGCATCTCAATGACCAAGCCAGGGACTGCCGTTATATGAATATCACAAGGGCCGTAACTGGAACAGTTGACAGGTGGACAGATCATCACCTGATCCACTCCACCATGTCCATTAGACTCATGAAAAAGAGAAGGGTTCATAAGACACAGACCAGGCCAAGACTAAAACTTGAGAGCCTGCTTGACACTATCACCCAATAGGACCTTCAGGCCTCGTGTATGTAATACCCCTAATGGAAATATCTAGAGGATATTGAAGAGCACTGGGGTCTGCTTAAATTCACCATCCTCGATACCTGCAAAACCAACTTATCTCCAAGGAACAGAAAGCCCTTTGTGCCTGGCAGAATGACATCAGCAGCGCTGTCAAAAGAGAAGTTTCTCCATTGCCAAGGCAAATGTCCAGTGAGAGAGCTAAACAAAACTCTTGGTGTACTGAGAAAGCCCTGGAAATCCAGAGACAGACAGACTCTGGTGACATGACAGGCTTCTTCAGTGCAACCAAAGCAGTCTATAGTCCAAGTTACTGCAGATTTGATCCCCTGCACTCAAAGAACAAGATGAACTTGCCAAAGGAACAGAAGGATATCAATGATCAATGGAGCAAGCACTTTCAGGAACTTAACTGTGAAAGCACAGCTTGACCAGACATTACTCCTCCAGAAACCTGTGAGAGAAAACATGGGAGAAACCTCCCAAAATGAAAGAGATCCATGATACCAGCAGGCGCCTACAAAGCCACTGGTCCTGACAGGGTCATAGCAGAGATTATCAAGGGAAGTGGGTTATCACTCCGACACCAAATACATGCCCTGCTCCTGAAAAGGAACAACTGTCCTCAGAGCTCAGGGACACTCTAATAGTGACCATATTCAGGAAGGGAGAGAAAGCCAATTACAGAGGCATCTCCTTCCTGTCAACAACAGGCACTTGGGTGATTTCACACATATATGATATTTCCTCAGGTCCCCTTTTACCAAATAGGTCTTTTGGACACTCAGTTCCCAGCTACCCATAATTAATAGATCAGTTATTGATGTAGTAAGTGACTTGTCGCCATCCAGTCTGCAAGCTCCTTGAATTAAGCAATTTAGCCAGCATTGTCTGTTTTGAAACAAGCCAAATTAAATAACCCATTGTCCTATACTGCACCTCTTGAGCAGCAATAAACCAGATGCAGTGACCAACATGCTACTTTCTACAGACAATGCAGTTGCTCTGTTTTAGAGCTCACTAACAAATCTGCTCCATGAACAGTGTTTTGTTTTATCTTCGAACTGATTACTGCTAACCACTTACCTTTTAAAAACCAAAGACTGGCTCCCATTTATGACTAGAAGCTAAACAAAGCATATAGTTGGAAGTTTAACTTACACTGTCTAATCTTGACAAATGGCAGCTGTTGTGTTAGAGAGTCGAACTTGGCAAAAATATGGGGCCTCCAGGCCCAGGAAATGAATATCCATCACACACCCTTCTTGCTAAGCAAAGATTTCTAACCAATCTTCTTTCTACAAATATCATCTTTGAGATCAAGTCTCCTCTTGGGAACAGACGATCACTCCTCCAACCATTCCAGTAGGTTAGCAGTTTTAGTAAAGCTCTCTTTGATCTGATGCTCAAAGAACTCATTGAGCCTTTCCCAATGTAGGGGCATCTGTCTGATTTTCTCATTAGAGTGCTCCTCAATCTCAGATGCACACATTTCCTAAACCCCAAGGAATTGTTACCATTATAATATTCCATAAACACACGACAAGAATGCATCATACTAGACCACATTTGAGATCTTCTTCCACACAAACAGTTCTTGTGACTTCCTTGATGCATGTCAGGGGATAGCAAAGCAGTCTTATGAGAGATAACCCATGATAGGTATAGGTTTAATGGAGTCTTAGGAGTGGAGCCATTATACAAAAATCAAAAGTCAACTTCCATCTTTGCAAGCTCAACAGAAGGAGCATTATAAAAACAATAATTACAATGCTAAGAAATTTTTCCATTGGAAAACTTCAAAACAAAATCTGTAATCCAATTTAAAGTAATGCCAATCCACCCAGAAACTGTAGTCACTGCTACAGAAGGTAAATTTACAATCGCTGGAAAGGACAGAGCCATTGTTTCAACTAGAGCATTAAGTCAGTCGGAAGCTTAGAATGAGTCTGCAAAAGAAATGTGTGAAAGAAGCTGCCTCACTCATCTGATTGTGTCAGTTCAGTTACTCTTACAATATATAGAGAAATATGCTTTTAACTTTACTGTGTTTCTTCAAGTCATTGTAGACAAATATCAAGTCCTTCTAGAATATTCTTTGTTGCATCCATCATAAGTTGAATTGAATTGAATCAACTTTATTATTTACATCCTTCATATACACGAGGAGTAAAAATCCTTATGTTACGTCTCCATCTAAATGTGCAATTATAGTAATTTATAATAAATATTATGTACAACAGGATAGTCAATATAACAGTTGTGTCAGCATGAATTAAGCAGTCTGATGGCCTGGTGGAAAAAGCTGTCCCCGAGCCTGGTGGTCCTGGCATTTATGTTGTGGTACCGTTTTCCAGATGGTAGCAGCTGGAATAGATCGTGGTTGGGGTCTCGGGTCCCCATTGATCCCTTGGGCGCTTTTTACACACCTGTCTTTGTAAATGTCCTGAATAGTGGGACATTCCTTAAAACTGGACTTGCATTTCTGTCTTGAAGATAGACAACATCAAATTACTCCCAGACTCATTTCTTCTATAAGCCTTAAAAAATGGCTGATCTCTGATAGCAGTATGTTCGAATAACTTTAATCATGAGAAATGTCTGCATTTCTAGTGAACCTAAGTGCTATTACAACAGTGAGCTCTGTCAAGGAATGGCTGTACAGGTGCTTTGCCTCTAATATGTTTCAAAATCATGAAAATTTATTAGGGCAGGATCGTTCTTTTCTGCCTGTTGATAATAACATCATGCA
This sequence comes from Hemitrygon akajei, assembly GCF_048418815.1. NCBI lineage: Eukaryota > Metazoa > Chordata > Chondrichthyes > Myliobatiformes > Dasyatidae > Hemitrygon > Hemitrygon akajei. Next base: position 106,690,192 of record NC_133124.1, on the reverse strand, counting down.
ATTGAATACACAGTATTAATTAAATGCTTGCCTGTGAACTTAACATTGTCTATTTGGGAAGTAATATTATCTGACTAACCCAGAAACTTAGTTGACTCCAACAGTAAAATTTGTAATGGCTTGCTTCTCCATTTCCAACTTGTCGAAGTCTCTCTGAGATGTACAGTGGATTCTGGTTAACTGGTCCATCCGTTAATCAAAGCGTCCGCTATTTGCAGCAACTCTAAAAGAACACATGCTAGGACTGGTATGTCCCCCTTTCACCGGGGTTTGAGGCCTGTCAGCTACCCTCATCTCCTTTAGCCCTCTTATTGACGTGGCATACTGGGTTGTGGCCACTGTCGCATGCAAACAGAAACTTGGAGCCACAGGTGAGAGCTGAGTGTCCAACGGGGACCAATGGTGAGGTAACTGCCCCAGAATGAACACGACAAGCCCCTTTACCAGGGGCACTTCCTCTCCCTGGACACCCCATACACGGCAGTGGATACTAAATTAATTCCTCTGCCGATAATTATTTGGAACTAATACATGTTCTAATTTTGTCTGTATTTCATTTAAATACATAATTTGGTACTCAGTTAAATGGTAGTTTGGCTTTTTAATACACCTTTTTAACTATTTCCATGAAACTTCGGCAACTGGGGCAACCACTTAATTGGGCCAAAAGGTACTGGTTCCAATGTGCCCCAATTAACCAGAAATCTCTGTAATTGAATTTGTAAGGACACCAATTCTGAACTATTTTTTGTTGTAAGGTATATACAACACAGCACAAAATATTCCTGGTTAAGGACAAATAGGAAATCTGAGTAGATACAATAGTCAATGGGACTAAAATATCTAAAAAACATATTGGACTTATCAGTTTCAGTTGACCAGAGAGAAAAACATCTTTGTTTTTTCTTAGCTTGTGCTTCAGTTCACCTTTCCATCTTATCTTCCCATGCAAAAACTTGATTTGAGGGATTCACTGAACCATTTGGAACATAATCCAAAAACGCAAAAAATGTCATTCAACAATATTGAATTGAATTGAATTGAATGATCTTTATTGTCATTATACATAGGTACAATGAAACTCTGTTTGGCTTCCTATCAGGCAATCAAACAAAGCGGTAGATAAAAACAAGACAGTATAGAAAAACAGTATTAAATAGATAAGTAACAGAAAATAAGTTACAACAGCACCAGAATGTCACAGTAATGCACAAAGTGCCATTAGTGCAAGTATTTGAGTCCTTGTGTGTGCTCACAGTTTCAGTCATTGTTCTGTGGGAGTGGTGTGATGGAGGCCACAGCTCTGGGGTAGAAGCTGTTCCTCAGTCTATTTGTTCTGGTTTTTAGTGCCCTGAACCTTTTGCTGGATGGAAGCGGGTCAAACAGGGAGTGGCCGAGGTGTGTGGTGTCTCTGGTTATGCTGATTGCTTTCCTCCTGAGTCTGCTGGAGTAGATGGTGTCCAGTCCTGGGAGCTCCATCCTGACAATTCGCTGGGCCACCTTCACCACACGATGCAGGTCTTGTCGCTCAGCGGCTGTGCAACTAGCATACCACACTGTGGCACTGTTGGTCAGGATGGTTTCAATTGTGCTTCTGTAGAAGTTAAGCAACAGCTTTTGTGGGAGTTTGGCCTGTTTCAGCTTTCTGAGGCATAAGAGTCTTTGTTGTGCCTTTTTTACAAACATCGAGGTGTTGGTGGTCCATGTCAGCTGTTTTAACAACATAACTTCAAGGAACTTTAGGTGTTCCACCCTTTCCACTACCTCTCCATGTATATGGAGGAGGGTGTGTACTCTGTCCTTTGATCTCCTGAAGTCAATGATCATCTCTTTTGTTAAGGACCAGGTTGTTGTCCTTACACCACTCAGTTAGATGATCCACCTCGAGCCTGTAGGCTGTTTCATCCTCATCCGAGATCAGGCCAACCACTGGGATTAGTGACATAATAGGAGAAATGGAAACATCTAAAATCTTTATAATGTGTTGATATACTTGTTGGCCCTAAAGGGAACTTATAAAAAGATATCTGTCTAGTGGAGAAGCCTTCATTAAAAAAAAGCATTTTTCACAATGCTCAATTTCAATGTCATGTTGCCATGAGTGGGACCATTCAATGACACAACAGTGTCTAAACTTTTCTTCATGTGTAAGGGAATCTATGTCAAGGGATTCCTCTATTAGTGTACCTTCACTATCTGAGCTGGAATCTTTCATACTTATTAAGCTGTCTGTAATCCTTTCTGCAGGTGATTCTTTGCCTTTCCATGTATATACACTAATGTGCAAAAGTCACACACACACACACACGCACGCACGCACGCGCTAGGGTGCCGAAGACATTTGCACAGAACTGTACATCTCAATATGGAGTAGAGAGCAAGTTTGTGTATCTGGTGGTAGCAAAGGATGGAAATGATGAGGGTGGAGCACTGCGGGAGGGGTGTGGGAGAGATGGCAGAGAAGGAGAGCCAGGGGCAGGGATGGCATGGTGCAAACTCAGCCCTGAGACACCAGGCAATGTCATTTGATTCCAGGCAATTGGTTTATTGATCATTGCAGAAAGTCTCTCTGGTGCTTCCCACTCCCATCCCCTTTTCCCAAAAACGATTCCCTCTCCCTGCCCCTTCCCACTCTCAGTCCAAATAGGGACCCATATCAGAATCAGGTTTATCATCATTCACATATGCCATGAAATTTGTTCTTTTTTGCAGCAGCAGTACAATGCAATACATAAAATTACTACAGTACTGTGCAAAAGTCTGAGGCACCTAGCTATGTATATGAGCCTAAGACTTTAAAGCAGTACTGGATATCCATTTCATCTGCAATTTGGCCAGAGTGAATGTTTAAGTGGATGGGAACAATCACTTTGGCAGAGGCAAGGATTAAGTGTTCCAGTGTATTAGTTCACTTATGACTAAGAGGAAAGGACCATGTAGTGATATTTAAGTTAGAATCATCATTGCTCGCAGATCCCTTTAATCTAATATTCTCTGAATTGTTAAGCCTTAGGGATGTCTGATCCAATGAGACAACAAGGCAGCACTGAACAGTACTATTATAAGCACAAACACTAAACAAAAACATTTCTTTTTGGAGTTTGAGTTTGGCTTACTCTGAAGCCAACAATGCATTTTGGGTGTATTGTCCCTGGACAATGTATCTGAGATCTTCCTCAGGTGAATGGGACTTTTTTCATTGCTCTTCATATCTAAACATGTGTTTTATTGTTTCAATACATCTTACCTTTGCCCCGTTCCTGTCAGGGTTCCATGGAAGGACCCATGTAACGGTCTAACATAAGGCTTGCACTCATTCCGGGGGACGAATTCTGCTAGGGCAGGTTTGATGTTAACTATGGAGAGAGTTTTACTTACAGTCTTGTTTCATCTTCTGATCTCGATTACCACAGTGCTATTGTTGATACCTAGGTCATGAGAGAAGGAGATTTTCAGGATGGAAACTGGGGTCGGAATTATTTTTATTGAAGTTCTTTCCTTGGACCAGTCCCCTTTTTGTGGTTTCCAAACTGTCTTGTTAGGTTCCTTTGCTTTTTCTTAAATTCCCATAAACTCACTCAATTCCTTGAGAAGAGTGGTATCAGGTAGAGGCGACGGTTGGCCTGAGCTAGTCATCAGGGGTGTATTTAGGTAGGCATTGTGCATTAAAAAATAAGGTGTAACATTCCTGTGTACTCCAATTTTTGCAATGGGCACTTTGTTTATGGACAGTTGCAAGTCAGAGACAATGGAGTAGACCAGGCTTCCTTAATCTCCTGACTCCTTCGCTCCACCCCGCCGCTTGATTGCGTGTGGAATGGGGTGCTGTACTCCACTTGTATGCCTGTTTTTCCCACACATGGCTTGAAAGACTTTACCACCGAAGGAAGGCACTCTGAATGCATGTATGCAGGCAGGGGTGCCAGGAGTTTTGGAGCGCTGGAGAGCTGTGACAGTTGCGGTCTCACTACAAGAAATCATGAAAACTAACCATGTATAGCCTGTACAAAGATTAATTATCAAAAAATATACTTATTAGGTTTCCGATAAAGTGGGTGCCAGAAATGGGCCTATAATCAATTTGGCACAGCTGCATTGGTGCAGTTGGTATTGTTTCTTGTAGCAGGTGGTCTTGTGACTTTATTCTTCACAATTTGCAATGCACCGTTTACAATCACTCAACACGTAAGGCCACTGGTATAACGCAGCTAATTGTGCATGAGTGGCTTCTCCGCCACCATGGTTGTGTTTGAATCCTCGATGGTCTACTTGAATCCGTGCTTCCTGCTTGTGGGCAGGACGTATTTGCTTCCTTTTTCATCTCGGCCAACATTGCCTTCACCTTCAGCTTCGTATTCGTCCCGTGTTGGAAATCCTTTGGGATTGAGTTCAGTAGTATTGAGAAGAATTCTTAGAACATCATCCTGGTTATTTTTTATTTGTTGCTTAGTTACCACCAAAATCCTGTCTCCCTCACTACAGAGACCTACAGTATGCCCAGGAAGCATAGCACCTGTACTAATGGTTTAGTCAATAATTCATAAATATTCTTCCACATCAACAAATGTGGAAGTACTTTACCTCTCTGTGTTCTCCATCTGGTAATTCATCAGCCAGAAATATCTCTTTCTACTGCACTCCTAACAGAATAAGAATCAGTACATAAGACCATAAGATATAGGAGGAAAATTAGGCCATTTGGTCCATTGAGTCTACTCTGCCATTTCATCATGGCTAATCAATTTTTCCATTTCATTTTAAAATCTTTTTTATTAATTATTATTGAAGATCAACAAAAAAGATACATTAAGTCAATATGTCATTATGTACAATAAAGAATTAAATTAGCAAATAACTGATTAACAAAGCTAAGCAATATACCAATAATAATAAGAAAAAATAAAGTGTTAAGAATATTTTTTGAAAGAAAAAGGAAAAAAAAGAACCCCTACTAGCTAACTAAAAAAAAACCCTAGTAACTGGAAAAAAAACCCATTGGGAGCACAACCCCAGAGCTATACATCATACAAGCTTCCATAAAAAAAACATCAATCCGCCAACTCAAATTCATTTTTTTTAAAAATCGGAAGGAAACCATATCAATTTACTCAAATCAGATGATAGTAGCGGGCGAATGAACCCACCTTTTCTCAAAGTCAAATCGAGGATCAAAAGTTCAACTTCTGATTTTCTCCAAACTAAGACATAGCATCACCTGAGATTCAGCTTTTCCTCTGAGCCCCAGTCTCCTGCCTTCCCCCAGTATCCCTTCATGTCCTGACATATCACGACTGGTTCTGTTGCATGTCCTAGTTTTGGACATAATTCTAGGGCTTTGACTTCTGAAAAACAAACTGTATGATTCTCTAAAGGATGCTCTTGCACTCCTGTGGTTCAAATTCAGTTTCTGATAAAAGTTCTCCTTTTATAATCAGGAGCAAGCATTATAATTGAGTGGGTCCATCTTTCTGGATTTTCATTACTGATCCATCATAGTATTATATCTGAGAACAGTGTTCTGAAGGATGTCGTGCTATATTAGGTTATGGAGAAGATGGTTCTGCATCTTCCATAATGATTTTAAGTCATAGCTCTCAGGAATGCATTCCCACTTTATGATGTCATCTTGTAAAATTAATTTGCTTTTTCCCATAAGCACCAGAGAGAACTTCCTGCAATGATCAATAAACCAGTTGCTTGGAATCAAATGACATTGTCTGGTGTCTCAGGGCTGGGTGTGTTTGCACCCATGGCATCCCTGGCCCTGGCTCTCTTTCTCTGCCATCTGTCAATGTAGAGTAGGGAGCGAGATGGTAAATCTGGCGGCAACCAAAACATGCAGCATAGAGGCCAGGAAGTCAGGAGACAGGGCACATCCCTTGCTGATCTTGCCAACTAAAGTGCCGAGGAAGATTGAAATCATCGAGGCGACGTGAATGGCGACTGAGTGTCAGTGCCGTCCACCAGCTTCTCGCTCGCTGCTCCCAGAGGTGTCTGTCAGTGGGCGGTCTCTCACCCTTTCTTGCTTATTGCTCCTGAGGGAAGGTCCCTGCATTCGAGTGATCTCTCTCTCTCATTCGACGCCATCGACGGATAGTGCCAGAGCAAGGTTTAACAGATGCGGATTGCACATTTGGACTCTAATTAGGTTTATGATATGTTCTAGTTTTTAGTTCTAGTCACTCTTTGTTGTGTCTGCTTTTGGGCAAATTTTGAATTGGGGCAGCCTGCAGATGATGAACACTGAGCTGAACTGAAATATGCCTTGTGATTTTGTGTTTTATTTTCACTCTCTATTTTTGCCTCTGTTTGCACGATTTGTTTTGCACAGGGGAAAGGGAGATGGGTTTGTTGTTCAATATTTTTTGAATGGGTTGTTTCCATGGTTCTTCTTTGTTTCGTGACTGTCTGTGGGGAAAACAAATTTCAGGACTGTATATTCCATACATACTTTGATAGTAAACGTACTTTGAACATTATAGATTGAACTAGGTCCCAGTCTGCCCTTGCTAGTTGTTCTCTGATCTTATAAACTGCTCTTAAGCCCTGGCTTTCAATTATTTTACTCAATACTGTACTAACTCCTCCACATATGTCTCCACCATTAATTTGTTTACAAGTGCACACATCTATCTGATGTGGATCTTCATGCTCGTGGTGCCAAGGCTATGGGAAATAACCGTATATGAATTGCTGAACGTGTTGGGGAGAATGACTGGCCCAGAAAGCCTGCAACCTCCCAGCATTCTGAAGTAGCCACTTCAGAATTCCTTCAGCATCAGCTGGTGGCTTGGCACATACTGCCTGCAAACTCTCAATAGTCAAAGGTCCAAAAACTTGATGGGAAGCTTGTAGTAGGAAGCTACAGCGGTTCCCTGTACAGGAACTTGTCTCAGTATTCTTCTTTCGCTGGCTACAGTTAATCTTTTAGTAATTCCAATGCATATTCCCCAATATCTGTTCCACAGGCCTCATTAGTACCTCTAGGGCAGAGTTTCCTTACCTGGGTTCCACAGACCCCTTGCTTAATGCTATTGGTCCACGGCATTAAAAAGGCTGAGAACCCCTGCTCTAGGGTTTACTGATGTGGATGTTGCCTCATGTATGCCTGGAACAAATACATGATACCCCCATACATTGAGGTTAAGATATGAGTCACCAGGTTCTATCACATAAGCAAGTGGTCCCAACTTGGGTGCTTGGTTTCTATCCAAAAAGGGGCCAATTTACTATCTCCAGGCATGAATTATTGCTGCATTGTTGGGCGATGTTATAAATTGTGATGGTCTGAGTCTATCAGGTTGTATAGTGGGGGTTGCTCTGTCTAATCTGCATCCTAATCTATGTTCTAAATCTTCATCATTCCAGTCTCTGACTTGAAGAATTTGAGGAGCAGTCAGGACATTATCCCATTTTTCTGCTATATTATTAATACATTCATAAAATTGACCAGCATTTGCCTGTGCAACTACTGGAAATCAGGAAGGGTACCATGTTGTAATACTAGATGGGGTGCCATAGCACTTGCTGAGCATGCTCAGAGTTTTACTTCTGCTAAATAATAATTCTTTCTAAAATAATAATTGTGGTATAATGTGACCACGTTGGGCACCAACTGTGATGGCATTGGTTTTGCTGACCATGAACTTCTAAACTCAAATGAAGCCCTTAAGACCTAAGGGAGATTATATTGTAACTAACCAATCTTCAAAGACCAGTTCACTTCCCTGTTTCTTCTCCATGGCGTGTTTAGCTGCCAGTAGTTATTATTTGAAAGGTGGGTCCCCTCTCCCTAACAAGGAGAAGACACATCCAGCTAACAAACTAGTTTAAAACACAGTTCATTTATTTTCAATGATACACGTTTAAATCCAAACAACATTCTTAAAACACATTTAAAACTTAGAGTATTTCCATCCTTCAAAACATTTCTAAATTACAAACCATTCCTAACACACAAAGCATTTCTAAAACACAGGTACAATTTTCATAAGCTAAAAAGACGTATCGAATGATTCGTCCATCACAGAAATTGATGTCAGAGGAATAGATTCCAGTGAACCCCATGTTTCTTTCATGCTTCTTAATGTTCTTTAACCATTCCTAATAACCCTGAACTACTCTCTACATTTATACAGTTTCTTTGTCACTTGGGTGACTTCACATGTACATGATATTTCTTCAGATAACCTTTTTTATACAAAAGGTTTAAAAGCTTTTTGGAGACACAGTTCCCAGCTACCCACAACTAATACTATAAAGCTAACTTCCTTGAGTCATAAAACTTCCAACTTATTAAAGGATCAGTTGTTGATACGTATTGGGTGGCAGGGTGGAGATACAATAGACAGTAGGTGCAGGAGTAGGCCATTTGGCCCTTCTAGCCAGCACCGCCATTCACTGTGATCATGGCTGATCATACACAATCAGTACCCCGTTCCTGCCCTCTCCCCATATCCCTTGACCCCGCTATCTATAAGAGCTCTATCTAACTCTCTCTTGAATGCATCCAGAGACTTGGCCTCCACTGCCTTCTGGGGCAGAGCATTCCACATATCCACCACTCTCTGGGTGAAAAAGTTTTTCCGCATCTCTGTTCTAAATGGCCTACCCCTTATTCTTAAACCGTGGCCTCTAGTTCTGGACTCACCCATCAGCAGGAACATGCTTCCTGCCTCCAGCATGTCCAATCCCTTAATAATCTTATATGTTTCAATCAGATCCCCTCTCATCCTTCTAAATTCCAGTGTATACAAGCCCAGTCGCTCCAATCTTTCAACATATGACAGTCCCGCCATTCCGGGTATTAACCTTGTGAACCTACGCTGCACTCCCTCAATAGCAAGAATGTCCTTCCTCAAATTTGGAGACCGAAACTGCACACAGTACTCCAGGTGGGGACTCACCAGGGCCCTGTACAGCTGCAGAAGGACCTCTTTACTCCTATACTCAATTCCTCTTGTTATAAAGGCCAGCATGCCATTAGCTTTCTTCACTGCCTGCTGTACCTGCATGCTTGCTTTCATTGACTGATGTACAAGAACACCTAGATCTCGTTGTACTTCTCCTTTTCCTAACTTGACTCCATTTAGATAGTAATCTGCCTTCCTGTTCTTGCCACCAAAGTGGATAACCTCACATTTATCCACATTAAACCGCATCTGCCATACATTTGCCCACTCACCTAACCTGTCCAAGTCACCCTGCATTCTCATAACATCTTCCTGACATTTCACACTGCCACCCAGCTTTGTGTCATCAGCAAATTTGCTAATGTTACTTTTAATCCCTTCATCTAAATCATGAATGTATATTGTAAACAGCTGCGGTCTCAGCACCAAACCTTGCGGTACCCCACTGGTCACAGCCTGCCATTCCAAAAGGGACCCGTTAATCACTACTCTTTGTTTCCTGTCAGCCAGCCAATTTTCAATCCATGTCAGTACTCTGCCCCCAATACCATGTGCCCTAATTTTGCCCACTAATCTCCTATGTGGGACTTTATCAAAAGCTTTCTGGAAGTCCAGGTACACTACATCCACTGGCTCTCCCTTGTCCATCTCGATCAAATGTGTAAAATGCTCCTTCCTTCCGCTAGCCTGCAGATGACCCTTGGGCAAGGGGTAACAGCTGCTTTGCCCCCGATCAGGCTCATGTGAAACCATGGGAGCAGCTGGTGCATATCACAAGTCCTGGTTATGCAAACCCTGAAGCCAAGCAAACAATCTCTAAAGAGTATTGAAAATGGTTGGGACCACCCATCTTGTAAAGACACTGCCCAGAAGGCGGCAATGGAAAATCATTTGTAGAAAAAATTGCCAAGAGCTAAAGGTCAATGAGACCATGACCCCCCACATCATTTGACACGGCACACGTTGATGATAATGATTGAGATGCTAAGTGATTTGTGGTCCACAAGTTTCTTCAAATTAAGCAACTTAGCCAGCACTGTCTATTTTGAAACAAGTCACACCAAATAATCTATTGTCTTATACTGCACTTCTTGAGCAGCAACCCAGTGCCATGACCAACATCCTATTTTCTACAATGCTTCTTATTTGCAAAGCTGCTCTATAGACAGTTCCTTGTTTTACTTTTAAACTGGTTATTACTTTGCATTTACATTTTAAGAGTTGAAGACTGGCTCCCGTGTATAACTAAAAGCTGAACAAAGCACATAGTTGGAAATTTAACCTACAATGTTTGATCTTGACAAGTGGCAGCTGCTGTGTTTAGAAAGCAGAGTTTGCCCCCTGACCCAGGAAGTGAATATCTATCACACTCAGCTGGATTCTGCTCGTCGATGTGGAAATTGTGTGTTCTCCATGTGACATTGTAGATACCTCAGATGCTCCAGTTTCCTCCCCCATCCCACAGACAAAGCTTGGTAGATTAACTGTAAATTACAGCTTTGGCATTAGGTAAATCAAGGGGTTGTTGATGAGTATCTGTGGGAAGTTACCAAGATGTCAATGGTGGAATGTGAATGATGGAATTGCTCTGACATCTAACATATGAATGATGGACTAAATGGTTTTATACTATGTCGTAAGCAAGCATGTCAAACTCTCTCCCCCAAAGAGAGAATTAGAACTTTGCAGTACTCATTAATAAGGACGGCAGAAGCTAAGTTGCCTGTGCAGATAAATGGAGATAAGATGCTGGTCAGTTGAAATCTCTTTCAAGGGGAGAATAAACACCAGGAGGTTAATGACTCATTTGTGCTGCCTGTTCTTTAAAACTGAGGAGAACTGAAATTTCTTTCTCAGAGGTTAGTGAATCTCTGCTTTAAGGATGACAGAGGTCAGATCATTAAATGTACTTAAAGTGGAGACTGGTAAATATGTGAAAGATTTTGGAATTCTGCCACAGGACCTGAGGGCATGATTGCTTTGAATGATGAGGCAAGATTGAGGGGGCTGGCAGTCTACATGTGCCCGTGTTTCCTTACATCCTTACACTCAGTAGCCATTTTAGTAGGTACACCTGCTCGTTAATGCAATTATCTAATCAGTCAGTCACATGGCATCATCTCATATGCATAGTCAAGAGGATCAGTTACTGTTCAGCCCAAACATCAGAATGAAGAAGAAATGTGATCCAAGTTACTTTGACCCTTGGTGCAAGGCAGGATGGTTTGAGTATCTCAGAAACTGATGATCTGTGATTTTCATGCCCAACAGTTTCTATAATTTACAGAGAATGGTGTGGAAAACAAAAAAAACATCCAGTGAACAGCAGTTCTGTGCGCAAAAATGCTTTGCTAATGAGAGGCCAGAGGAGGATGTCCAGTCTGCTTCAAGCTGACAGCAACTCAAATAACCACAGATTACAAGAGTGATGTGCAGTGGAGCATCTCTGGACACACAACGCATTGAACCTTGAAGGGGATGGCCTACAGCAGCAGAAGACCACACCAAGTTCCACTCCTATACTCAAAACAGAGTGTGTGTTCATTTGCCAGGTTCCACGTTTCATTTGTGAACTTGTGTGAATAATATTGCCAACCTGATTGCAATAAGCAACCTGTCACCCCTCACTGTTAAAGGTTAGGGACAAAGAATAGCAACTTCAACAAGCTACGAAAGGGGCAGCCAGCACATGTGAAATTACAAACAGATTTATCTGCACTCTTAGGACAAGAGGAGGGAGGAGGCAAAGGGAATATTAGCAGAACAGAGGGAAGGATGAAGGTCAAGTGTTTCACTGCTTGAGGCAAGTTCCAATTCTAAGAGTGACAGTGGATTGCAACAAAGAACCTGTTAACAATAAAATTGTAATCTTTATTCAGGTACGTTGCCACGGATTTTAAAATTAACCTCCATACTTAACAAAAGTAGGGGGTTTCCAATCCAGTTAAGAAAAACTAGGAACATTTCTTACCTGAACTTAACTTGCGTGGCGGGGGGGGGGGGGGGGGGAAGGTGGTAGCATTGTAACGTAACAGTTAAGGCAACTCTATTACAGCTCCAGCGACCCAGGTTCAATTCTTACCGCTGTCTGCAAGGAGTTTGTACTTCCCCTCTGACTGTGCGGGTTTCTTCCCATATTCCGAAAATGTACGGGTTAGTAGGTTAATTGATCACATGGGTGGGATTGGACAGCGTGGGCTCTTGGGCTGGAAAGCCTGTTACCCTGCTGCTTCCCTAAAAAAAGTACACTTTTACGAGGGAGGCTAGAATGAATTAACAAACTTCATCGCTGAACCATAAATTTGTGCACTCTACATTTCACCTCCACTGTTATCTGCACAGCAGCTCTCAGGATTGCACAGGAATGGGACGAGTGCACATATAGAGATACAATCTGTCACAGCCCTTGTAACATTTCACATCTTAAGGTACCTTTTGCAAGCTGATTACTTAAATTGGCTCACTCAAGTTGCTATTGGTAATTTGCAAGGAGGCCTTCATTGTTCCCAGTCTGAAGTCCAGGATATATTAAACTTGGTCATATTAAAAACAATTGTATTACATAACAGCTTGTATGGCCAGTATTTATTGTTCAGTATTGCTGGGTCTCAATCCTGGAACTCATTACCCAAAGGCACAGCGAGTGCATCGTCCTTGGACTCCGGCAGTACAAAGTGGGGGGCACATTACCACCTTCTAGAGAGTAATCAGGGAAGGGCAAGAAATGCTGCCTTTGCTAAGATCACAGAAATCAATACTAGTAAAAGGTTACCCAAATTGGGCAACCCCTGAGCAATTTTATACAATTAGTTGGCATTCCTGACAGCTGAGAGTCAACCAGCCTGGTGTGAAATCAAAACTATCACTAGGTTCAGATGGGCATTTTTTTTGTACATGAGAATCCAACAGCTTCAAAGTTAATTTTGCAGACAACTGGTACCCTTTCTTTCTCCCTCAGCCTCCTGTCCCATGATCCTTTCCCTTCTCCAGCTCTTAGCTTCATCCCACCCCCTCCGGTCTTCTCCCATCATTTTGCATTTCCCCCTCCCCCCACTACTTTCAAATCTCTTAGTATCTTTCCTTTCAGTTAGTCCTGACGAAGGGTCTCGGCCCAAAACGTCGACAGTGCTTCTCCTTATAGATGCTGCCTGGCCTGCTGTGTTCCACCAGCATTTTGTGTTTGTTGTTTGAATTTCCAGCATCTGCAGATTTCTTCGCGTAGGTACTTGTATATAGTTTCCAAACATCTGAAACTCTACTGAATGCAAATTCTCAATATCTATGCTAAGATTGTAAACTTAAGTTTCCTGGGTTAGTAGTCCAATGAATTATCGGCCTAACATAATGACTGCACTAATATAGCCCATTATCTAGCCACCAATATTCTTTAAGTTGATAGATATGTCATGCACAGATTTCTTGAGTCTCTAGTTACAGAGACAATGGCATTATTTAAAGTGTTAACAGAAGAGATTCTGCAGACGCTGGAAATCCAGAGGAACAATCATAAAATCCTCCTGAGGAACTCAGTAGGTCAGGCAGCATCTATGGAGAGGAATGAACAGTCCATATTTTGGGCCATGACCCTTCATCACCACTGGAAAATAAGGGCAAAGAAGCCAGAATAAGTAGAGGAGGGGAAGGAGCAAAGCTGACAGTGATGAGTGAAACCAGTTGAGAGGGAAGATAGGTGGGTGGTGAAGGGGGAATGAAGTGAGAAGCTGGAAGGTGATAGGCAATAGAGGTACAGGGCTGGAGGAGGAGGAATTTCTGTCCCACCAACATCTACAACTTCAACACAGGATACATGAAGATCTTCCGACAATACCATGACATTGGATCAGGAAAACAGGAAAGGTACTAAGGAAATTTCCAAGATTTTCCTTTAAGCAAAAATTACATTCTATTGACTTAGATTTCATGGTATTTTGGGGTTAGACTAGGGATCACTCCAGACCAATATATTACCCTGCATTGATAATGGAAGAAATCTTATCACTTCACCAATATGCTTAAAAATTGTTTAGCAGGGCAGTGAAGTCGCTGAGCTAACTAGGAAATTAGCAGAAAGGTAAATACTAGCTACTTTTCTGTTGCTATTGGCATTAGTCAAGGGAAGGAGACTAATTACTGTTCTGTGGAATTCCCTGCTTTCTAGAAAAAAAAGTTTATAAAGGAGCATTCTATTAAGAGACAAATATCATCTTATTTCATTACACGGAGAACGTCTGGACCTTCCCAAGTGAAACAACTGCAGACGGCCTATATAATTGAAGAGCTAGAATACATTGAAGCCACAACTATAAAACTAAATGAGATTAGAAATGAGCAGAAGAAACCTCTTCATGAACAGCTGAAACAGATTGAGATAAGAACAATGGATATTTAGGGTTGTATTGGACACTTAATTGAAGGAAAATAATTTAAACATAAAAATAAAGAAAACAAATTGATTAAATAATTAAAGTGAAGGAAAATGTGGGGGATACTGGTAGGAGATTAGAACAATGAAATTGGCTTAAAATGCTCTGGGAAAGGTTCAATGCTTTGGGAAACAAAGATCATTCCTCTGATGTAAACAACTGGTTTACAAATACGGCAATAGTTTGATAATATAAATTTGGCACAGATTTCCACCAGCCTCTATTAACAAAATGATACATCTCTAGAGATACACAGCGTTGGAAAACAACAGAGGCTGGTAAAGTTAATTCCAGCAGATCCCATGGGATATTGGTACCTTTATTGTCATTCAGGAGTGTATAAGTTTACTTTGAACTTCCAATTTTTATTTCAGAATCTCAGCATATGAATTTTTAATTCCAGCCAACCTGGAATCAGAAAATAAACAAACAAGATTGACATATGCATTTTTTTTTTTTGGTTTACAAGCTCCACCATCTTGAACACATATTCTAAATATAAATTCTCAGAAATGAAGCAATAGTTTAAGCAAAGAAGCAAGTTTTAAAACAAAAATACATGTCTTGGCAGTCAATCTGAGCAAACACATTCAAGGTGGAAGATCTCAAAATTCAAAATTTCATGCAACATTACTAACTCACAGTACAGAAGAAAATACAGAATTAAATAACATTGACAAATATAATCTATTCTCAAATTCTGACAAAAGATTTGAGAAAGTTGATTAAGTTAGTTTACATTGACAACAGTTTAAATAAAAAATTCCAATACAAATGCTCACATTCACAGTAGCATCATATTTACATAAGATATTCCAAAATTAATTAGCAGCATTGGCTTAACTGACATCTCTTGGAAGGTAAAAGGGCTATAGAAGATTTCCTGTGATGTTACTAACTTTCAAAAGGTAGTTTCCCTTTTGTTTTTCATGCATGAACACCTTAATTGCACTCCCTAAGATGTTCAGTTCCCATTCCCAAACCCTCCAGATAAAGGCTGTAAATCTCTGGTTGGAAGCAAGCATAGGGACGATCCAGCTATCTTTAAATTAGAGGAGACTTTTCTATCTAACATGCATCCATCATATTTAGCTATACTTGCACCACAAATGAAAAGGAAAGCAGACTGCTTCAGTGCTGATACTGGGTTCTCTTGAACAAGAGCCAGAACGTAAGTAGTGATTTAAGCTATGAAGACTTGGAGATACCTATTTTTCCATGGGATTTGTGAACAGAATTGATAGGCTCAGTTAAATACAAATGTATTATAGCAGCTAAATATCAGAAACCCTGGGCTACTTAGGAGTTATTCCACAGGAGTTCTGCTACCTTTGAATTTAAAAAAAAAGTACCAGTAGTGTGGGCCAAAATACTAAAACCCACAAGCAACTTCTTTGTGTAAACTAGACAAGTAATATTAGCAGAATGTACCACTCAATATTTCAGAAGCACGTCACTTAGATCTTTTAATAGGAGGAGGGATTTTTCACCATAATCAAAACAGGCAATTGGGTTATTTACAAGCTCCCAGTTTTTCATTTTGATGATATCTCCATCTCTCAACTTCCTCACCCAAAGAAGGATTCAGCATTTTGGGTTGCCCACATTTCAAGCATTAAAGATTAAACCTCCTGGCATTTTACAGTGATGTGGAAGAAAACCCACTGGGGAATTTAAAATGCAATTTTCTCTCCATCTAGTTACTGAAATAAAGTGGAGGCAGGAGGGAAATAAGGCTGTTTGGGTGGTTGGAAGCAGGATGTCATGTGGTTAAATGCCCTGGATTTTGTAAAGTGATCATAATAATAAGTGATTTCACTTTGTATACACCTGATAAGAAACTGTATTGCTCCTCCCAGGTTGCAAAATAGACGGAGGTCTATCTGAGATTCCTTGCTTACAGCTTCACTGGTTATTTTCCACTAGATTCATTTCATTTGGAAAGTTTGGGTGTATGTATGTGAATCCATACAAGGGTGGAGGAGAAAACAGGAAAAATAATCAAAATCCACAAAGGTTGAAGGCAATAAAGGATGAATAAGATGCATATCCACCAGCCAATGACCTCATTAAGTACAGAGAGATTATACTAACTATAAAATAGCAGCTTTCCACTTTAACCATTTTTAGAAAAATGTGATGTGCCAATTTTCTAAAAAATATAAATACTGAATGGAGCCGTTTAAAGAGAGACTGCCATTACCAAAATATAGCTCCCCCTCCCCAGCTTCTTAAATCTCCAGTGAATCCAGTTATGTATGCGCTTTCTATATTGGGTATCTTGTAATGCTATTCGATTATGTAAAAAAATTTCAATTGATGATATGCATTCATTTTAATGTTTTCTTTCGGATAACTGATTTTATTTAGGAGAACTGGGATGTGGCATGCCAAAAACCATTAGGGGCAGATTCACAGAATACCTAGACAAATATTTACATTATGTCCCCATTCGAACAGTTTGTAGAGCATTGCACAGATATCCGTTTTAATTCCTTGTACTTCATCTCTTTTCTTAAGATATAAAAAGGAAAATGAAGATAATTTTCCCTTTCACAGACAAAGATAAAAGCAAAAAGGTCTAACATTTTCAATGTCAAACATCACGAGATCACAGAAGCTTCCTACACAAACCAGTAGGAGGAACACTCAAATTATTCAAAGATATCAGCAACTCTCTAATGAATTACACACTGGCAGATCTCAGATTGAAGCTGTTTTCTCCATCAGTCACCGATCTAAAGTAACAGAATTCCTGCTAAAGTCATCTCGATTTCCCTCGTTTTTCAAATCCGCAAAGACCTGTGTGAAATAGTGAGGATCAGCGTTGATCTGCAGCATTTTGGTACTCATGGAGTTAATAATACGAAGGCACCGGTCCCAGAAAGCATCCTTGGCACTCTCTACTAAAAAGGGTTTCAGTGGGTAGGAGATCTCGTTGCCCATGTAGGAGTAGGAGAGATACAGGCAGGTCAAGAGGGTGGCTTGCAAGTCATGCTCTGTGGCCACCTGGTCCCCATCGATGACATCCCTACAAAGCAAGTAGACAAAGACCACATTGGCTGGTGTGACAAATGCCTGGTCCTGCCAACCTTGCAGCAATAAGGAGCGGTCAACACTGCGCAACCAAAGAACAGGATCTGTCGAGGACAAGTGCTTCACCCTGTAGCACCGTCGGCAGAGGAACTCCCCCAGGCACTTCAGCAGCTCACTGGTGGATGCCTGGACTATAACACGTTTGGGTGATCCTGCTCCACTGTTATGAGAGGAGGCTTTCTTGATGGAGGAGAGTTGCTTGGTGCCCAAAGGGTCAGTGGGTACCTGGAGTTCATAGCTGGAAAGGTTGGCACAAGAAAGAGACTTCTTCACATTCTCGCTGTTGAGGAGCACCACGTCATTCTGGTGGTGGTAATGGCTAGGGTTGGACTTCCTGGAGCTTTTCTTCTTGGTTGAGGCCACCAGACGCTTCCAGGTCAAGGCGGGGATAAACATGGAGTGACGTTTTAAGTTCTTGTCCTTCTGACCATTGTTTTTGGCACTTTGAATGGCGTGGTAGTGATTCAAAGACTTGGAATCGGTACCATCCTCAAATAAACTAGATCTCCTCGAGCTAGGAGACAGAGACAACACGGTGCCCATTTTACGTGGCTCGTTTTCAACCTACGCCTGTGAATTATAGATCCAACACTTCCGAGTACTGGGGTCGGTGCCTTTAAGAGAAGGGGGAAAATGCCCGATTAATTCGTGCGAATTTCTGCATTCTCGATTTAATGCATTCTAACAAAAATGTCAAATTAACAGAACCATTGCAAATGCAAATCTCGGCGAATTTGCAAATTACACTCCGCTGGAGAGCCAAGTAGCATTATCTGGTTTAAAAGATATAATAGCAATCAGCTATTCGGTGGCATTAGACGTTTAAACGAGGCAAAAACAAATCCATTCGACAGCAACGGAACGATTCCCGGATTAACATCAATTTGTGGCCCCGGCACCAGACCGCCCAGATGACGAAATTGGTCCAAGGGTCCAGCAGAAAATGGCACAGATGCAATGCAATTTGGTAGCCCCTCTTGATGGGAATTTTCCCCCACAAATAAATCAGATTCTGGGTCCTGGTACATTATAATTCTTTCCTAATTCAATAAATTAAAAGGCAACTGTCCGCTCCAAAATTATCCTACATACATTTTCAGCAGGCAGAATTTTCTTTATGTATGGAGTAAATTCATGCATCTTACCTGCGTCAGTTGAAATCTTTGTCCTCCTCTGCGGAAGGACTGATTATTGAAATGTTGCTGTTCAAAAGAGGCTGCAAAACGCGTTTTCGCTGTGCGTTGTGTATCAAGTTGACAGTCCAAGGCGATTTCATCTAACGCTCCGTCTGGCTCCAGCTGTGTGTGCCGGAAACCAATTATTCAAAATCCCTTTCAATTCCACCCTTCATAATGTCTACTTGCAAAAGAAACAGGCCATTCCCCTTTTCCACCAGTTTATTCTTCATTCCCTCCGCCTCTGTCTTTGTTGCTCCCACTATTTTCCTGCAGATTCTCGCTGTAGAAACGGCAGCCGACTCTTTCGCATCCCTCCGCTCTGGCAGCGAGCGGCTGAGACTGGGGTGGAGATCTGCAGGCGGCACACGCCTCCCTTCTCCTCCCATTTCACGGACGGAGAATGAAATTCATTCTCTCGGGGGAAACCTGTCCTTTCTTTTCCCCATCAGTGTGAATGGTAATTAGCAGATAATCTGTTTTAGTGATGTTGTTTGAAGGACAAATACCAGGTTAAAAGATAAGAGATTCTCTGATTTTTTTCCCCTCCTCCATTATCATGGAATTGTTTATATTGGGGCATTGGTTTAACATTCCCCTAAAGGTGCCCATCAACACTGCTTCATTACTGCATTAGCGTGTTGGCCCAGATTTTGCACTCATTTCTCTGCAGAGGGACTGAGATCCAGAACCGGTGAAATGAATGCACTGAGGACAACATTGCACCGCGGGATTAAATAGTCGGTTGAAATTAACTTCAATACTGACGTACACGTACAGGAACTTAAATTTCACAGCTTTTGTTAGCGCACAATACACACTGAGGTTTACACATGCACATCCTTAACATGTTTAATCATTATCTGATGCCCGTTCCACTGCTGTTTAACTCAAAATCATAGACCCATCTCCTTCTCCATGCACACCTCTGCTCTGAATCTACTCCCCTAGTTCTGATGAAAGGTTAGCTCACTCCATTTAAGGCTCGTGCAGCGTTTCTGGCATCTAGTGTGTTATTTACTACAGAGCTTTGCTGATGGACACAATTACATTGACCTCCTATCTTTCCACCTCACTTCCTGTAGGGACATAGATCTAGCAGCTTCTTCATCTCTTTTCCTTCTATTCTTGCATTTTCACCACGTCTAGCCTCATATCCTTCCTGCTCAGAACCAAAATAGGGTTTCTCTTGTCTTAACCTTTAAACTATGACAAACAACCAATGCTATCTCTGATGTCTCTGAAATGATGCCATCACCAGAATTAACCTCCCATTCTTGAGGGACCGTTTGTATTACCCTGGTCCACTACTCTGTTGGCCCCAATGCTTCCTCCCCTTTCTATTATATTAAATGATCATTATGTCACTTTTGCCTCCATATTTCCCCTTTTACACAGGCCCCAAGCATTCTTTCCAAGTGAAACATTGAATTGCATGCACGTTTTAATCTATTTAGTCATTGGCATTCATTGTTCTTTGGTTATGTTTTGTAACACCAAAACGTAAAAACTAATTGGAAGAAAAACAAGGGAGTCTGGATTGCAAATTTATCTTCATTTTTACTCTGAGTGTGGTGGCGTGATGATGTATATCGTTTACATATTAACCCAAAAGGTATGATGTAAACAACAAAGAATGTTTAATTAAACAGTATATTCACAATATTACAAAAATATTACTGAAATAGTAAATACACAACACTCCTCCCTGCTTAACGATAAACTCCAACTCAACATAGAATGCAACTCAACTTATATATTGCTCTCTAGTCATTACTACACACACACACACACACAATACTGTACAAAACAACTGCTATATACACATCTACAGAAGGGTAAATACAGTCATAGAAAATTACAGCACAGAAACAGACCTTTCGGCCCAGCTAGTTAGTGCTGAACCATTTAAATAGCTTAGTCCCATTGACCTGCATCCAGACCATAGCCCTCCACACCCCTCCCAACATTGTACCTATCTGTGGTGAACTACATATACCTGTCTGGACACGCCCCTCTGCTGACTGCTCCTGTGGCTCCTCCCACAGACCCCGGTATAAAGGCGATTGGAGGCACAGCCCCTTCCTCAGTCTCCAGGATATTGTGTGGTGGTCACTTGCTGCTTGTGCTTTCTTCCAGCCAATAAAAGCCTACATTAACCCACATCTCAGAGTTATTGATGGTGCATCACTATCTAAACTTAACTTAATCATTAAAATCAAAATCACATCCACCACTTGTGCTCACAACTCCTTCTACACTCTCAGCACCATCTGAGTGAAGATGATTCCCCTCATGTTCCCCTTAAACATTTCACCTGTCACACTTAACCCATGACCTCTAGTTGTAGTCTGACCCAACCTCAGTGAAAAAAAGCCTGCATGAACTTACACTATGTCCTTTATAATTTTGTATACCTCTATCAAATCTCCGCTCAATCTTCTACATTCCAGGGAATAGAAGTTTTACCTATTCAATCTTTCCTTATAACTCAGGTCCTCCAATCCCATCAAAATCCTTGTAAATTTTCTCTACATACTTTCAACCTTATTCACATCTTTCCCATAGGAAAGTGACCAAAACTGCAAACAATACTCTAAATTAGGCCTCACCAATGTCTTATACAAGTTCAACCTAACAACTCAAATGCTGTACTCAATATTTTGACCTATGAAGGCTAAAGTGCCAAAAGCTTTCTTTCTACCTACCTGTGATGCCATTTTCAATGAATTATGGATTATTCCTAGATCCCTTTATTCTACCGCACTCCTTAATGCTCTACTGCTCACTGTGTAAAACCTACCCAAAGTGCAACACCTCACACTTGTCTGCATTAAATTCCATCTGTCATTTTTCCAGCTGGTCCAGATCCTGAAAGTCTTCCTCACTGTCTACTATGCCTCCAGTCTTGGTTCATCCACAAATTTGCTGATCCAGTTAACCACATTATCATCCAGATCGTTGATATAGATGACAGACCACATATCCAGCACTAATGGCTGTGGCACTCCACTAGTCATAGGCCTCAGTCAGAGAGGCAACTACCACTGTCTGGCTTCTCCCACAAAGCCAATGTCTAATCCAATTTACTACCTCATCTTGAATGCCAAGCGATTGAAACTTAACTAACCTCCCATGTGGGACCTTGTCAAATGCCTTAGTGGAGTCAATGTAGATAACATTTACTGCCTTGTCTTTATCAACTTTCCTGGTAACTTCTTTGAAGAATCTGTAAGATTAGTTTGACACTATCTACCACACACAAAGCAACGCTGACTATCCCTAATCATGCATAAACTCTTCTCGGGCTTTCATCTGGATACAGGATTCAATTTTAACCAATGTTTCAATGACAAAGTCTGCCATCTTCATCAGCGATGATGCCTGGGCATGTCTAGTCCAGTGGTATATCTATTCAACTCCTGTCATCTGTTCCTCCTGATCGGTTCATCCTCAACCACTCAGGTTTCTGCTGTCCCTTCTTATTTAATGCAATCTCATCCCTTGCCTCCTTCAATAACCTGGGGTAAACCCCATCAGCCCTGGTGACTTATCCACCTTAATACTCATTATGAGGCCCAGCACTTCCCCCTATTTGTTTTCTAAACATCTTTATATATTTATATACCCAGCAATGATCTCCTGGTCCTCCATATTCTTTTCCTTGGTAAATATTGAAGCAAAGTACTCATTAAGTACCTCACTCGCATTCTCCACATCCAAGTAAATGTTGACCACCACCCTACCCCTTTATCCTTGAGTGATCCTACCCTCTCCCTAGTTATCCTTTTGCTCTGGATGTATTTATAGAATGCCTTGGGATTCAACTTAATCTTACTTGCCAAGGGCTTTTCATGCCCCCTCCTGGCTTTCCTAATTCCCTTCTTTAGTTCTTTTCTAGATTCTTTATAACCTCATGTACTCCATTTGATCCCAACTTCTGAAGCTTTGCATACTCTTCCTTGTCCTTCTTGACTAAATTCTTCACCTCCCTGGACATCCAAGGCTCTCTTATCTTTCCATCCTTGTCCTTCCTTCTAACAGCAACATAGCTTTCCTGTAATCAGTGCAATTGATCTTTAAACACCCTCCACATGTCTGATGTGGACTTGCCAGAGAAAAGGTGTTCCAATTAACACTTCTTACCTCCTGCCTAATGCCCATGTAATTTTCCCTACTCCAATTTAAGACTCTCCCACAAGGACCATACCTATCCTGAAAGTTAAGGAGCTGTGGTCACTGTTCCCTAACTGTTCACCCACTGAAAGGTCAGTTACATGGCCTGAGTAATTACCCAACATCAGGTTCAGTAGAGCCCTTTCTGTCATTGGACCATCCATATATTGATTTAAGAACCCTTCCTGGATACACTTAATAAATTCTGCCCCATCTAAACCTCTTGCACCAAGAAGGTCCCAATTTATATTGGGAAGTTGAAATCCTTCATGCCGACAACCCCATTATTTTTATAGATTTCCTTAATCTGATTACACATCTGTTTCTCAATGTCCTAGTGTCTATTAGGGGGTCTGTAGTACAGTCCCGTCAGTGTGATTGCACCCTTCCTATTCCTGAGTTCCACCCAAATGGACTCAGCATCTGACCCCTCCATTATGTCTCCCCTGAGTGCAGCTATGATATTGTCCCTGATTAGTAGTGCAATTCCACTCCCTCTTTTACCTCCTCCTCTATCTTTCCTAAAACTTTGAAAACCTGGTATATTAATCACCCATTCCTGCTCACCTCTCAATCAAGTTTCAGTAATTGTATTTCCATATACTGATCCATGCTCTAAGTTCATCACCCTTACCCATAATACTCCTAGCATTAAAATATACACACTTCAAACTGTCCGACCTATGATACTTGCTATTTTGATTTTGCCTTTCAATACTTTCCCTGACAGCTACCTTCTGGTCCGATCCTTCCCCTACTGATGTGGGGCTTTGGTTCCCATCTCCCTTTAAGAATAGCTTAAACTCTTCTAAGTAGCATCAAAAACCACCCGGCCACGATATTGGTTCCACTCCAGTTACTTTCACAACATCAGCAAAGGTTAATTCAGCAGGTTTGGTTGGAACAGTCAAACTCCAAAGCAAACCTATACACCTATAAATCCAATGCACTCAGCAAAATTGGCACTCACTTCTCATTGGCTGTTTCATTTGCTTCAAAATACTGTTCAATTTGTTCCTCATACACGCTCCTGTTATCTCTTGTCTTATTTTTGATTTATGATTATTATCACCCGGTATTCACTATTTATGAACCTGTGAATCTGCCCGTTTCCTGCCTCTTTTTAAACTCAATGTCTCTGTCCCCTTGTGAAGAAAGCGTGCTGTGCATCAAAATTCTAAGTAGTTGTCTTGGGTTCATTTAAAATTTCCTTGTCATCACTTTTACGTTTTGTAACTCCAAAACATAAAAACTAATTGGAAGAAAAACAAGTGAGTCTGGAATGTGAGCTTAACCTCAGTTTTACTTTGAGCAAGGTGCTTATATATCACATGGTGGAGTGATGATGTTTGCCATTTATATACTTTTACATATAACCCGTAATACCTTATGTAAACAACAAAGAACACAATCAAATAATATATTTACAATATCACTTAAATATTATTGAATTATTAAATAAACAACCATGTGCTTTCTGCTATTCTAAAGAGATCAGGTTTAAATCCTATGAGAAATATGCGGAACCCCATCAATCGGTCTACAAGGGTAACGCTGAACTTCCTTGTTACTTTCATTCTCCATCCCATTCCTAAACTGAGCTGTCCATTTCCAATACTCCAAAGAAGCCTAATGCAAGTTCAAAGTGCAGTAAATCAGCCTTTGATTGAACATAGGCTTGCAGAATCAGTGTTGCATTAAACAACCTTACATAATGATTCTGCTATTTGAATTTTACATATAATTTATAAATAGCCTTTTATTTCCTTACCATATGCATTTCAGAAAAAGCTACAGAGGGTTGTAAGGCCAACCAGCTCCGTCATAGATACAAACCATCGAGGACATCTTCAAAGGGCGGTGCCTCAAGGAGGCAGCATCGATCATTAAGGACCCTCACCATCTAGGACATCGACTCTTCTCATTGGTACCAAGAAGGAGGAGGTACAGGCTGAAGACATGTGCATTCTTCCCCTAGACCATCAGATTTCCGAGCTGTCCATGAACCCATGAACACCATGTCACTTACTGCTCTCCACCCAGACCACACCCAAGGAGGAGGGTGAGGCAACAGCTCTATCAGCTGAGCCGCCCATAAAAAAAATGAATGGGAAATCGCCCTGAGCTCTACATGTGGTATTAATACACATGATTAACATATTGGCCAGCTGAGTATTGTCAACATTCTCTGGTTTTCTTTCAGATTTCCATCATCTGTTGTCTCCTTTCTGCAAAGTGGATTTTTTTTTGTGTGTAATAGCACAAGGAACTACTTTGCATTCATCTTCAGTAGAGAAGCAAATGCTACAAAGGTAGCAGTTTGGAAAAAGGTTAGCATAAATAGATACGAAGAGGAGGCACTCCATGAATTAATTAAAGTCATTAATTCAAATAGGAGGCATCCTAGAACCTAATGGAATTAAAGGTGGAAATTACAGAAGATCGGACTACAGTTTTCCAGTTGACTTTGTATATCACAGAATTATAGACTAAGGGTTAGAAGCTTGTAAATTTCACACTCCTGCTTAAATAGAGAAGAGTTTAAATATGGGACCAATAAGCCAATCAGCCTAGCATTAATGGCAGGAAGATGCAGATAAAATTAACTGGTATTTGTGCAAGAGCGCCTCAACAACTTAAAATCAGTATGGATTGTTCTGATTCTGAACCAATTCTGATCAGAGTATGGAGAGGCTTGATCAGGGAAGCACTATTAGTGGGCATATAACATTTTAGAAAGCATTTTATTTGATAATGTACCACATTGTATCTTAACAAAATTCATGGGATTAAATTGAGACAGCTTTTGCACAAAATTGACTTGGGACAGAAAGCAGAGAGTTCTCCTGAATGGTTGCTTTTCAAATGAGTTTTCCAAAGTGGTAGGATCAATACCATTGCACTTTATTCGGATGTTAAGAATAGAATAGAATAGAATAGTACAGCACATTACAGGCCCTTCAGCCCACAATGTTGTGCCAACCCTCAAACCCTGCCTCCCATATAATCCCCCCACCTTAAATTCCTCCATATACCCGTTTAATGAATTTGAGCCACGTGATAAACTTTTAAAGATTTTTCAGATGTTAAGGGAGATCGAGAAAGTAGTTAAAAACACATGCAGGATTTTTAATATAGAATACAACAGAAAAGAAGTAATAGTAAATATTTAAATGATTCAGTTGGGACACATTGAATGTATGAGGACAAATCAATCGGACAATTATTATGTTCAGTATTCTAGGTGTTATGATAAATATGTAATAGGCAAAAGCAACGTTATACTAGACATTATTTGGTATTGATTAAGGCACTCTTTGACTTTGAGAAAGGATCTTTAAAATCCATTCACTTTGCAGTACTTATTGACCATTGCTAATTGCTCTCAGAATGAGAGGTTTAATGCATCATTGCAGAGGCCAGTCAGAATCAATTACATTCCTATAGGTTTATAGAGCAGGTAAGGACAGTGGTTTTCTTTCCCTGAAGAATATGATTCTTTTCCTCCTGAATTTGGAGTGATGTTAACGGCCTTTCCTTTCCCGGCAGACTTTTCCCAGTAAGTAAGAACTGCTGAGACTGGCAGTTTATATGTTGTACTCAGCAGTGTGGTCGTCCCATCCGTAGGAATTCTGTGAAATCCTGTGAATGTGGAAGACTTTGGACATGAGCATAATGCGGTTTGAAATGTAGAGACATTCAGAACATGAATATATCATTCTGCAGCTCAAATACCTCTACTATTTAATCTGATTAAGGGTGATCAATCTCTATCTCAACACTGTCTGCTCAGTTTTGATCTATATCCTTTGATGAATTTCGCCAACAAAACCCAAAACTTTCAGTAATAGAAGCACTGATTGATCTGTGTACACAGTGTGTGAGGGAGAAAATATTATACTTCCATCACATTTTTCTGTTTTACTTGTAAATGGCTTAGGTCCAATTACCATACATGACAGTCACCAGTTACTTGTACATTTTGTTTATTAGGTTTGCTCTTATATTTATATTTAATGTGTTTTATAATGCTTTGTGTTTTTTGATGCTGCATCAGATCAGGAGTAAGAATTACTTTGTTCTCCTTTTCACTAGTGTACCGAAGGATCACAATAAACAATCTTGAATCTTGAGAAACTCGTACAAAGTTAGAATGGCAAATATATATTATAGTTAATCCTGTCTCTTCGTTTGAAGTTCATGTCCAGAGAACTAAATGGAATCAAATTTCATGGATAGACTGCAATGCATACTAACTACAACATGATACATTTTTTTGCATATATTTGTAACTGGGCTTCACTCATCAGAGGAATGCATTTCTCTTTATTCACTCTGCTTAGTTTCTCAATAACCTTAAACATTCAGTCAGGTCACTTGTCACTCTTCTAAATTCCAAGGATTTATTCATTGGTGACCGTCAGTTAAACCCTTAAGCCCTTACAATCAGTTTGGTGTATCTGCACTGGATAGTTCATTCATATTTTCTTACAACATAGTTGGAGAATATTTGGCCCATCAGTCTATGCAGTCCCATCAGTACCATGTTCCCACTTACTTCCTTGTAGCCTATTCACGCCCACGTGTTCATCATTTCTCTCCTAATTCTTCTGTCACCTGGGGAAAGTCACAGCAATGAATTAACCAACCAGCACACCTTTGACATATGGGTGAAACTGGAGCGCCAAAGGGAGAACTAGTTCATTAGCGGGAGAACGTGTGAACTCTGCATTGTCAAGACTGGACCCAGGCTCCAGGCTGTGTACCAGCAGCACCAGCTGCTGCACTATTGTGCTGCTTATGAGAACCCAGGAAGTAGGAGTGACTTCAAAATCTGAACCTTTTGTTCAGCCTGGTTTGACCGAGACACAGATAAAAGTGGGAGCTTTGATTTGAATTTCCGATATGTTATCGACCATCCTTTTGCCTTCACAGATGCTGCTTGATCGTCCTGAGCTTTGACTCCCAGCCTGTGCTGAGTTACCTGGAACAGGGACTGGGCAATTGCAGTTGGCCATGCTGCTTCAAGCTGATGGGAAAGGAGGATCAGCCAAAGCTTATTATTGACATCCAGGACCCACTCTCCCTTCTATATGCAATGCCATTTCCACAAATAGATTCTTCCCCCCCCCCCCACCGTATTTAATTTATGTCTCACTTAAAACCCACAGTGGTGAAAGTAAGGGTCTCCAAACTGACTAACAATCAAATTGCTAAAATCATAATGAGATGAAGAAGAGGTATGGTTATAGAGTGGCAATGGGCAGTGTTGTGATCAGGGAATTGGAGTTTGAGACTCCTGGTCCCATTAGCTTCACAACAGTAGATTACACTGCCCTGCCTTGTACACAGGGCATAATGAGGTGGTCCATAAGGTCAGTGAGGATGTTGTTACTGAAGGCTGATGGTTCAACTGAAGGCAGATTATGTAAAGTGAGAACATAGTGCGAGCAAATTAGGGGTGGTGAGAAGGGTTTAATCAATGACAATTAAACTACTTTACTTGCTGAAATGCCCTTTCCTGTCCTTAAAGTTCATGCTTCTAAACCATTCTTCATTAATCATTGAATGAGTAATGAATTCTAAACATAGCTCCAGTCATCAGTAGACAAAATAGTTATTTATCTATTTACGGTTGTGAGTTCTGTTTATTCCTTTTGTTTCATCCATTCATTATGGTTATAAAGACAGTTTGTGTTGGTCAACTGGGAAAACAAGTCAAAAACAAATATCTGCCTTCAAAATTACACAAGAAAGTTGAAAATTTCTATTCTCCAACTCAAGGGAGCGGAGTTACTTAGTAATTAAATTAAACAGAGATAAAGAGTCATAGCTACAGATACAGTGAGACAAAAGTAGATATTTTAAAAAAGAGAAGGGGACACAAATAGAAAGAGATCGACACCGAGCCACAACGTCGGAGTGTTAATTCTATAGAAACAATGGGATTTGCTTAATCATGCACTGCAATCCAGCATCCATTTTATAGTGGATTAGCTCCCGTGGTTCAATACATAGTTAAGAATGCTGAGGTGGAGAGAGATAAAGACAAAAAGAATGGGAGGTTGAGATAGAGTGAGGAAATATGTGAGGTGGAGAGATGAGGTAAAGGTACAGATAAAGCAACACACAGCACTTGCAAAAAAAAAGACATACAGAACATTGAAACGGTAAGGAGGTGGTGGGGGGAAGAGAGAGTTATGGGTATCTGGTGCAGAGAGAAATAGACACATGCAAAGAAAAGGTTTTTGAGGTTAAGAAAGAGGTGGAAACTGAGACAGAAATGTGGGATGGAACCGTACAGAGATACAGACAATGCAAATGAGCCGCAGATTGAGCTACAAGAATATAGCAGCTGTGACTGTGTGCATCAAGCCCAACAAAGTTACAGTAATTCATATACTTTTGTCTCATCCTTTTGCTCTGGTGCAGTTAGTTTCCCAGTGGCCTCTGCTTTTGACCTGTTGTGATGGTAGGCAAAATGGAAGCAAGTCAATCCTCCGGCAGGAGTTGATATGTTTCATGTCCAGCCTTTTAAGTAGATCTGCTACTGGATGACAGACAGACAGACAATACAATTACCCCTGCCCCCTCATCGTCCAAGCCCATGCTCTCTTCTCATAGCTACAATCCGGCTAGAGATACAGGAGCTGTAAGTCTCACACTACCAGGTTCAGGAGCAGTTATTATCCTACAACCATCAGGCTCCTGAACCAGAGTGGATAGCTTCACTCACCTCAGTGCTGAACGGATCCCTCACTATCCACTTTCAAGGACTCTAAAACCCAGTATTACTTACTTTAAAAAAATTCATTATTTGTTTTATTTGTCCTCTTGTTGTTTGTCAGTATTTGTTAAGTATAGCTTTTCATAAATTCTACTGTATTTCCTCATTTTCCTGTAAATGCCCACAAAAATATGATTTTCAAGGTAGTATACAGTGAGATATGGGTAATTTGATAGTAAATTTGAACTGAGATTTGATACTCAGCATTCTACAATATGGGGATGGGTGTTTGTGGTGGCTAAGCCGAGTGCTTCCTTCCTTCGGAATCTTCTACAATGGAGACAGAAGAAGGATTCCATCGACTGTTAAATTTTCTCTTTGCCCTGTGCTAAACTGTGATGAGTCATTGAGTATATGAGACATCTCCAGCCCTGAATTCCAACTCTCTTTACTTTACATGAATACACAATTCCCTGTACGTGAGCATGACAAGATCAGTGGCACCTAAAACCTGCTCTGGCATTGAATAAATTCAGGGCTTCTCTGATTAAACCTTCCTATCTGTACATGGTAACTTTTCAGCCCTTTTGGTATCAAATATCTGTCTGCCACTGCTTTGAAATATAACCAAAGACTCTGTTTCCTCTTTATTCCTTGAGAAAGAGACTTCTAAGCACTCTTCACCCAATAAAAGTAAACATTTTTGCCTCATCTGTGTCTTAAACAGGTAACTTCTTATTTTTAAGTAGTGATCTCAAGCACAAAGGTGAAATATACTCTTAACCTCTCAATCCTATCGAGAACTCTCAGGAGCTCGTATAGTATATTCAAGTCAGCTGTCATTCTTAGAACTCTAGCAGTTATAAGACAAGTCTGTCCAACCCTTTTGCATAAGACAGCCCATTCTCTCCAGGTTTTCATCTGGCAAACTACTCACAGCACATGAACAATCTTCCTTAATTAAGAAAACCAGGACTGTACATTCAGGTAGATAAGGTGATAAAGAAAGCTTCTAGCATATCAGCCTTCATTAAGTCTAGGCACCCACTCATCCATCTTCCCCCCTCTCCTGGTCTCACCTATCACCTGCCAGCTTGTACTCCTTCCCCAGCCCCTCTTTTTTTAATCTCACCTCTGCCCCCTTCATTTCCAGTCCTCTTGAAGGGTCACGGCCCAAAACAATGACTCTTTCTTCCCCTCCATAGATGCTGCCTGACTTGTTGAGTTCTTCCAGCATTTTATTTCAGTACATGGGTAGGGATGTTACATTGAAGTTGGAGAGGACATTGCTGAGGCCAAATTTAGAGTATTGTGTGGATTTCTGGACACCTACCTGCAGGAAAGATATCAATAAGCTTGAAAGAGTGCAGAGAAAATTTACAGGTTGTTGCCAGGACTTGAGGACCTAAGCTATATGGAGAGGTTAAATAGGCATTTTATTCTCTGAAACACAGAAGACAAAAGGAGATCTTGTAGAGGTATACAGAATTATTTAGGTGTAGATAGGGTGATTGCATGCAGGGTTTTGTTCCCCCAGATCGGGTGAGACTAGAACTCGAGATCATTGGTTTAGGGTGAAAGGTGAAATATTTAAGGGGGATCTGAGGGGAACCTTCTTCACTCAGAGGCTGGTGCAAACTTAGAATGAGCTGCCAATGGAAGTGGTGAATGTGGGTACAATTGCTACACTTAAAAGAAGTTTGGATAGCTGAATGGATGGGAGGGTTCTGGGGTGGGGGATATGGTCTGGGTGCGGGTGCAGAAGATCAGGTCAGCATATACTAGATGGGTCGAAAGCCCTGCTTCTGCGGTCGACTCCATGACTCTACATATTCCTTGTGATCTCACCAGTGCCCTAAGTTACTGAGTCATGCCTTTCAACCTTTTTGACTCAATTCCTGTAGCAATTAATAATAACATTCTGTTAGTCTTTCTAATTACTTGTTGTCTCTGTGTGTAAAGCTTATACAAACCTTCTGCAGCAGAAGCATCAGATCTCTCTGCAATCTCTCATCAATGTACCTCCTTTCTATTTTTCCCACCAAAATGGACAATCTCAGATTTTCCCATATATTACTGCATTTGCCAGATACTTATCTGCTCACTAAGCCTGTTCACATCTCTTTGTGACGAAAACTGGGAAATCTCAGGAAGTCAGGCAGTATCTGACAAAAGCCTGTAGATTCGTTAAGTCCCTTCATAATTTACTTTCCAACCTATCTTTGTAACATCAACAAAATGCAGCAACCTTACCTCCAATGTTTCTTCCAAGTCATTTGTACACATTGTAAAAAGTCAAGGCCATAGCACCAGCTGCTGGGGCACATCCCCCTTTATGTCTGGGCCAGCTGGCGGTGTAGTGGCATCAGCACCAGACTTTGAGGTGAATGGTCCTGGGTTCGAATCCGGCCGGCTCCTTGCAGGCTTTCCATCTGAGCTGGGGTTGAGCGTCGAGCTATCAACTAGGCCTCATAAATGAAACAGACAAAATGCTGAAGAACTGCCACCTGATGCACAAAGCATGGAAAGGAATAACAACAACTAGAAAAAAGACTTTTTGTGCATATTTTATTTCTGTTAGACAGTCCATGTCAATATGAATACTCCTTTAACATGAACTTTAATTTTCTGCAGTAATCTCTGATAGCACAACTTATCTAAACATAGTGTATTTACCCCAAGTTCCCCTTTATCCACGAGATCTTATTCCATTTCAGCACGCTTCCCACTAATCCCGAAATTGTCAATAGACTCACCTATTGTAAGGAGGATGATAATGCTAACTTCAATGAGCTGCTTACTGGGTGGAATCAGAATGAGAAAAAATACCTGCCTTGTTATTAAGCATTTCTTTCTATGAAATGAAGATATCCCTGTGTATCAGGCAATATGGATTGTGATCAACCTAGCTGTTACTAGACATGACTACCTTAAAACATTTGTTATGCTTTTAATGTCTGAGAATTCAAATAATAGAAAAACACCTTTAAACAATGGGAGAAGCAAACTTCACGCAAGTATATTAAACAGTTCATTAATAATTTCTCACTGCCCAGTAGTTTTTAATAGTTCTTCACTGCCCCAGACCTCAGGAAGAGAGGTGAGGGGAATGATTACACTTTCTTTCTGTTTCTAGGTTAGACAGTTCTCACGTGACAGTAAGACCATTAAAATTAGACTGCTGGCACAGCTGAACCTCCCCATTGCCTCATTCTGTCACAATAACAAGGCCAGGACTGCTCCATTCAGTGCGAGCAAGTCTTGTTTTATAAAAGGGAAGATGTAAGAGAAAGCTGTTGCTTTTGCAGATCTCCGGAGGGTTCTTCACAGACCGTGTTCCATTTTAATACAACCTGTGATTAATTTTATATCAAGTACAGAGTGTAATGGCAGAATCTTGCGTTTGGAATAGCAAGCATAATGCAGTCAGCCTTGCTTCATTGGGAACGTTCTAGTTTCTAAGTCAGAAGTTGGATCTCCCTCCAAGAACTTGAGCACCAATTGTACAGAGCACTGGGCAGGGCTGCACTGTTGAACTTCTGAATCGCTTGTTAAGCTGGGTCTCCTCTGCTCTCCTTCCATGAGCATTGGCACCATTGGAAGCAGCAATAATCA
Source organism: Hemitrygon akajei (assembly GCF_048418815.1). Taxonomy (NCBI): domain Eukaryota; kingdom Metazoa; phylum Chordata; class Chondrichthyes; order Myliobatiformes; family Dasyatidae; genus Hemitrygon; species Hemitrygon akajei. The sequence continues at coordinate 106,657,068 of NC_133124.1, read as the reverse complement.
AGGCGCCTGCAACAGATTATGTCATATATGTTTCATATCTGCACACATAATGCACATACAGTGCGCACAATAACACACACATGCAAGCTCACATGCAGAGACACCCAAACACACATAGACACACGCATGTGCAGTTGGTTACCCATGCGAAGCACACATTGCACAAATGTACATAACAAGCTCCATAAGAACATAAGACGTGTGAGCAGTTTTGGGCTATTTGCCCCATCGCATCTACTGCCCCATTCCATCATGACGGATTTATTACCCCTCTCAACCCCATTCTCCTGCTTTCTCCCTGTAACCTTTGACACCCTTACTAATCAAGAGGCTATCAACCTCCACTTCAAATATACCCAATGACTTGACCTCCACAGTCACTTGTAGCAATGAACTCCACAGACTTACCACCCTCTGGCTAAAGAAATTCCTCCTCATCTCTGTTCTAAAGAAACACCCTTGAATTCTGAGGCTGTGCCTTCTGGTCCTTGACTCTCCCCTGGTAGGAGACATCCTTTCCACATCCACTCTATCTAGGCCTTTCAATATTCGATAGATTTTAATGGAAGTTATTTATTTATTGGGAGATACAGGATGAAATGGGCCCTTCTGGCCCTTTGAGCCACACCACCCAGCACCCGACCGATTTAACCCTCACCTAATCATGGGACAATTTACATTGACCTGTTAGCATTCTAACTGGCATGTCTTCTAAACTCTGGTGAGTACAGACCCAGAGTCGTTGAATGGACTTGGTATGTTACCCTTTCATTCTGGACTCTCTCCGGTGCCAGCACATGCCTCTTGGATAAGGGGCCCAAAGCTGTTAACAATACTCCAAGTGTGGTCTGGCCAATGGCTTTTAACACTCCAGAATTACATTGCTACCTCTGCATTCTCATCCTCGTGAAATGAATTCTGACATTGTATTTGCCTTCCTTACCACCGATTCAACCTGCAAGTTAACCTTTTGGGAATCCTGCACCATTATTCCCTCTGCCAAAGTGTATGACCATACACTTCACCACACTGTATTCCATCTGCTGCAATGTTGTACGTTCTGTAGACATTGAAACCGGTTAATTGTTCATTGTTATATTTGTGTTTCAGCAGTAGAAAATACTGCGTTGGGAGAGGTGAAATGGACTATCTCCTGAACATCGGCTGTTTTGAATGAAGACTTTTGTATCTCCCAGTTACAGCATGTGGCTCAGTTTAATCAATCACAACATGGAGCTGCAGTAAGATCCGACCTTAAAAGTTGTTCTGTTGTGGGCCCAGCACCCCTGGAAGGTTAGATTTACCGCAGAGTCAGTGAACTCCAAAGATATCCGAATGGTATCAAATCAGATTACCATGAACAAGCCAAGTATTCTATTGAATCAAGTACTTTAGTAAGGGTTACTCAAACTGAGGTTATTAATATGAAGGAAATGTTTTTTAGGGAAGCTGTGGAAACTATTGTCTTGAAACCAGTCAACATTTCTAACTTCATTTCCTTAAAATCCAAAAATATATAAATTTGTGTCTCGAATATACTCGGCAAATGAGCCTTCCAGGTAGAGAATTCCGAAGATTCACTATCCTATTGCTGCGGTGATTTGTTCTTATCTCTATACTGAATAGATGACCCCATATTTTATGGCAATGATCTTTGGTTATAGAAAGCCAACAGAGGAAAATATTCTCTCTGCATTTTGTTGGCATAGTTATGTTGGCAGTTAATCTTTTCTAGTATGCTCACATTGTCTATCTTGTGTTATTTGTTACTTCCTCTCTGACTTCTTTATAGGCAGCCAAGTTCTTATTGTATTATTTGTCGAATTACAGCATGGAGAAGGAATAGGCCCTTTTGTCATGCCACCAAGCAAACCCCCGATTTAATTCTAGCCTAATCATGAGACAGTTTACAATGATTAATTAACCTACCAACTGGCACATCTTGAGGCCTGTGGGAGGAAACTGGAGGAAACCCATGTGATGCAGAACGTACAAACTCCTCACAGGCAGCAGTGGGAATTGAACCCTGGTTGCCTGTACTGTAAAACGTTGTGCTAACCACTACGCTACCTAAACAAGTATACAGTGCTAAACAAGATAAAGCCCATGGTATTACAGTAAAGATACTAGCATAGGTAGGCTGACTGGCAGGAGGCAGAAGTGGGGAAAATAGGGAGCCTATTCTGGCCGGTAACTAGTGGTGTTCCACAGGGGCTAGCTCCTTTTCATGTTATATGTCAATGATTTGGAGGATGGAATTGATGGACTTGTAGCCAAGATTGCAGATGATATGAAGAAAGGTGGAGGCACAGATAGTGTTGTTGAAGCAGGGAGTTTGCAGAAGGACTTCAACAGATGAGGAGAGTGAGCAAAGAAGTGGCAGATGGAATAGTGTCGGGAAGTGTGTGTTCAGGCACTTTGGTAGAAGGAATAATGGTGTAAGCTGTTTTCTACTAAACAGGGAGGAGATTCAAACATCAGAGGTGCAGGGGGACTTGGGAGTCCGCATGCAGGATTCCCTAAGGGTTAACTTGCAGGTTGAGTTGGTGGTGAGGAAGGCAAGTGCGATGTTAGCATTCATTTTGAAAGGACTAGAATATAAAAGCAAGGATGTGATGTTGAGTCTTTATAAGACATTGGTCAGACCAACTTGAACTATTGTGAGCAGTTTTGGACCCCTTATTGAAGACAAGGTGTGCTGGCATTGGAGAGGGTCCAGTGGTGGTTCACGGGAATGATTCTGGAAATGAAATGGTTAACGTATGAGGCGTCTTTGATGGCTTTGGGAGAAGAATGAGGGAGGATCTCATTGAAACCCATCAAATGTTAAAAGGTCTAGATAGAGTGGATGTGGAAAGGATGTTTCCTATAGGACCAGAGAGCACAGCCTCAGAATAGAGGGATGTCCATTTAAAATAGAGATGATGAGGAATCTCTTTACACGGAGGATGATGAATCTGTGTAACTCTTTGCCACGGATGGCTGTGGAGGACAAGTTATTGAGTATATTTAAAGCGAGGTTTGATATATTCTTGATTAGTACGGGCGTCAAAGGTTACTGGGAGAAGAGCAGAGAATGGGGTTGAGAGGGATAATAAATCAGTCATGATGGAATGGTGGAGCAGACTCGATGGGCCGAATGGCCTAGCTCTGCTCCTATGTCTCAAATGACTAATGCAGAATAGCCTCATTCTGCCCCGTTTCCATGAAATGATGTTGTCTTCAGTTACATCTTCATAAGGACAGCAGATTGATTTTCCTGCTTTTAGAAAGATATTCTACCAGTTCACGCTCATCTTCCAGCGTGCCATATTTAAGTGTATTAAGAAGCCTGCTTGTGCAATTGTGGGCTGGTGTTTCTGCAAATGAATGCACTAGTTTGTCAAAAACACTACTCAAAGAGCTGGAAATCTATCTTCATAACTTCTACTGTCGAAAGAGAAGAGATTCTCATGGACCCGTGCTGCAAAGGCCTGTTTAAAGATACAGCTTAAGGTTTACTCAAGATCATTCATGTAAAATATAATAAGGTCCCCCATGGTTGTCCAGGATAAAGGATCTGTGCACTGTAAATGCCTGTTCTGATCTGAGCCGCTACTGCCCTCTGCTGGCTAATAATTTAAAGTCAGTTTGGCTGACTGCTGACGTGAATAAAATAAATTCCTTTGCACTTCCTACATTAAAAGCAGCAGCCATTTTCTGAACCGTAAGAGTCCACAGGAAGCAGTAATCTGATATAATTAGAAAGCCAGAATGCAATTTGTTTAGCAGCAAAAGAACAACAAACTGCTGGGAGGTGAAGCAATAGTCAACATTTCAGGCCAAGACCCTTTGCTCCTACAGGTGCAGCCTGACCCGCTGGAGCTTGTTTTACTTTTGCTCCAGATTCCAGCATCTGCAGTCCCTTATCATCTTGCAATGTTGTTTTGCTGGTTGAGAGAGACCAGACCAGCACATGGGAAATTCATTCCAATTGTTCAGAGACACATGGGATCCACCATTCATCTCACAGAGCAATTTCACAGTGATGCACCATCAATATCTATTGATAAAGATATAGGCTTTTATTGGCTGGAAGAAAGAACAAGCAGCAAAGGACCACCATACTACATCCTGGAGACTGAGGCCGGGGCTGTGCCTCCAATCGCCTTTATACCGGGGTCAGTGGGAGGAGCCACAGGAGCAGTCAGCGGGGAGGGGGGGGGGGGGCGTGTCCAGACAGGTATATGTAGTTCACCACATTCACCCCCGCTTTGTTTTAAAAGAGAGTCCCCATGGGGCAAAGTTTCTTACAAGTATATTTACAGGTTAAGTTTATCAGGTGGTCGAATCTGTCGCTGCGATCTACGTAGCACCTACTGTGATTGCACAGGTGCCGGTGGTGGTGATTGCACAGGTGCCGGTGGTGGTGATTGCACAGGTGGTGGTGGTGGTGATTGCACAGGTGCCGGTGGTGGTGATTGCACAGATGCCGGTGGTGATTGCACAGGTGCCGGTGGTGGTGATTGCACAGGTGCTGGAGGTGATTGCACAGGTGCCGGTGGTGGTGCTTGCACAGGTGCTGGAGGTGATTGCACAGGTGCCGGTGGTGGTGATTGCACAGGTGCTGGAGGTGATTGCACAGGTGCCGGTGGTGGTGCTTGCACAGGTGCTGGAGGTGATTGCACAGGTGCCGGTGGTGGTGATTGCACAGGTGCTGGAGGTGATTGCACAGGTGCTGGAGGTGATTGCACAGGTGCCGGAGGTGGTGATTGCACAGGTGCTGGTGGTGATTGCACAGGTGCCGGTGGTGGTGATTGCACAGGTGCCGGTGGAGGTGATTGCACAGGTGCCGGTGGTGATTGCACCGGAGACGGTGGTTGTGCTGGTTCCGGCCTAACTGGAGGTGTCAGCCCACTAGGCATCAGTGATCCCTCACGCGTGTGCGAGGCACCTGGTATATGCGTATGCGAGACGCCCGATATAGGAGTGTCGTGAGGAGTCTGTGTGGGGCACGGTGTGCGCGGTGTCACCTCGGGTACAGGGTTCATAGTTACCGTGGAGTGTTCGGGGTAGTGGTCTGCTGCTCCTGCGGGCGCCAGGTCGCGGACGGAGACCGTGTCTTCCCGCCCATCAGGTAAGACCACGTAGGCATACTGGGGGTTTGCATATAGAAGGTGAACCCTCTCGACCAGCGGGGAGTGTTTATTGCTCCTCACATGTTTCCGGAGCAGCACTGGCCCTGGGGACATCAGCCAAACTGGTAGGGTGGTCCCAGTGACAGACTTCCTGGGAAAAGAAAATAGGCGTTCGTGAGGGGTGGCATTGGTGGACGTACATAACAGGGAGCGGATAGAGTGGAGTGCCTCAGGGAGGACCTCCTGCCATCGAGAGACCGGCAACCCTTTTGACTTAAGGGCTAAAAGTGTGGCCTTCTACACTGTGGCATTCTCCCTCTCCACCTGTCCATTACCCCGGGTATTATAGCTTGTGGTCCTACTAGTAGCAATGCCCCTAGTCAGCAGGTACTGGCGCAGCTCGTCACTCATAAAGGAGGACCCTCTATCACTGTGGATATAGCAGGGATATCCGAACAGAGTGAAGAGCTGGCATAGGGCTTTTATGACGGATGTGGCAGTGGTGTCAGGGCAGGGGATGGCAAAGGGGAACCGCGAGTACTCATCGATAATGTTGAGAAAGTAGACATTGCGGTCGGTGGAGGGAAGGGGGCCCTTAAAGTCAACACTCAGTCACTCAAAGGGGCGGGTGGCCTTGATAAGTTGCGCCTTTTCAGGACGGTAGAAGTGTGGTTTGCACTCAGTGCAGACTTGGCAGTCCCTGGTCATCGTCCTGATGTCCTCAAGGGAGTACAGCAGGTTCCGGGCTTTCACGAAATGGTAAAATCGGGTGACCCCCGGGTGGCAACGATCTGCATGGAGGGCGTATAGCTGGTCGAGCTGTGCGCTGGCACACGTTCCCCGGGATAGGGCATCAGGGGGCTCATTGAGCCTTCCAGGCCGGTACAGAATATCATAGTTGTAGGTGGAGAGTTCGATTCTCCACCGCAAAATTTTATCATTTTTGATTTTGCCCTGCTGTTGGTTGCTGAACATGAACGCAACTGAGCGCTGGTCGGTCAGCAAGGTGAACCTTTTGCCAGCGAGATAGTGCCTCCAGTGCCTAATAGCTTCCATTATGGCCTGGGCTTCTTTTCCTATTACGCCCAATGGGTCCCCCATTACGCAGACAAGGCCCGCCCCCGGTCAAGTCTACCACATTTCCCCTCTCTGCCGAGGCCTGTGCGGCCTTCAGCTGCATTAAAGGGGACATTGCCAAAGCAACGATGCATGTGGAGGACGAGATCATTCCCTTCAAAGTAGAGAGTGACGCCTCCGATTTCGAGCTGGCTGCTACCCTCAATCAGGCAGGAAGGCCGGTAGCATTCTTTTCTCGTACCCTTCAAGGCCCTGAAATTCGGCACTTCACGGTGGATTGAGGCGAGATATAGGCTTTTATTGGCTGGAAGAAAGAACAAGCAGCAAGCGACCACCACACAACATCCTGGTGACTGAGGCCGGGGCGGTGTCTCCAATCGCCTTTATATCGGGGTCCGTGGGAGGAGCCACAGGAGCAGTCAGCGGGGGGGGGGAGCGTGTCCAGACAGGTATATGTAGTTCACCACACACAGCATCATCTATCTCTGCCTTGATTCACTTAATATCCACAAATCTATTAATATCCACTCTGAATAATCTTAGGGACCGAGTCTCCCCAGCCCTCCATGGAAGAGAATTCTAAAGGCTCATCATCCTCTGCATGAAATCTTTTCTTTTACCTTCTGATGCACCATCAATAACACTCTCTGAGACGTAAAGGCGAGATATCGGCTTTTATTGACTGGAAGAAGGAACAAGCAATGGTTGAACACCATACTACATCCTGGAGACAGAGAGGCCAGGCTCAGACCTCCATCACCTTTATACCGGGGTCTGTGGGAGGAGCCACAGGAGCAGTCATCAGGGGGCGTGTCCAGACAGGTATATGTAGTTCACCACATTCACCCCCCCTTTGTTTTAAAAGAGAGTCCCCATGGGGCGAAGTTTCTTACAAGTATATTTACAGGTTAAGTCTATCAGGTGGTCGAATCTGTCGCTGCGATCTACGTAGCACCGGCTGTGATTGCACAGGTGCCGGTGGTGGTGATTGCACAGGTGCCGGTGGTGATTGCACAGGTGCCGGTGGTGGTGATTGCACAGGTGCCGGTGGTGATTGCACAGGTGCCGGTGGTGATTGCACAGGTGCCGGTGGTGGTGATTGCACAGGTGCCGGAGGTGGTGATTGCACAGGTGCCAGAGGTGGTGATTGCACAGGTGCCGGAGGTGGTGATTGCACAGGTGCCAGTGGTGGTGATTGCACAGGTGCTGGAGGTGGTGATTGCACAGGTGCCGGAGGTGGTGATTGCACAGGTGCTGGAGGTGGTGATTGCACAGGTGCCGGTGGAGGTGATTGCACAGGTGCTGGAGGTGATTGCACAGGTGCCGGTGGTGGTGATTGCACAGGTGCCGGAGGTGGTGATTGCACAGGTGCCAGTGGTGATTGCACCAGAGACGGTGGTTGTGCTGGTTCCGGCCTAACTGGAGGTGTCAGCCCACTAGGCATCAGTGATCCCTCATGCGTGTGCGAGGCACCTGGTATATGCGTATGCGAGACGCCCGATATAGGAGTGTCGTGAAGAGTCTGTGTAGGGCTCGGTGTGCGCGGTGTCACCTCGGGTACAGGGTTCATAGTTACCGTGGAGTGTTCGGGGTAGTGGTCTGCTGCTCCTGCGGGCGCCAGGTCGCGGACGGAGACCGTGTCTTCCCGCCCATCAGGTAAGACCACGTAGGCATACTGGGGGTTTGCATATAGAAGGTGAACCCTCTCGACCAGCGGGGAGTATTTATTGCTCCTCACATGTTTCTGGAGCAGCACTGGCCCTGGGGATGTCAGCCAAGCCGGTAGGGTGGTCCCAGTGGCAGACTTCCTGGGAAAAGAAGAGTCGCTCATGAGGGGTGGCATTGGTGGACGTACATAACAGGGAGCGGATAGAGTGGAGTGCCTCGGGGAGGACCTCCTGCCATCGAGAGACCGGCAACCCTTTTGACTTAAGGGCTAAAAGTTTGGCCTTCCACACTGTGGCATTCTCCCTCTCCACCTGTCCATTTCCCCGGGGATTATAACTCGTGGTCCTACTAGTAGCAATGCCCCTAGCTAGCAGGTACTGGCGCAGCTCGTCACTCATAAAGGAGGACCCTCTATCACTGTGGATATAGCAGGGATATCCGAACAGAGTGAAGAGCTGGCGCAGAGCTTTTATGACGGACGTGGCAGTGGTGTCGGGGCAGGGGATGGCAAAGGGGAACCGCGAGTACTCGTCGATAATATTGAGAAAATAGACATTGCGGTCGGTGGAGGGAAGGGGCCCTTAAAGTCAACACTCAGTCACTCAAAGGGGCGGGTGGCCTTGACAAGTTGCGCCTTTTCAGGACGGTAGAAGTGCGGTTTGCACTCAGCGCAGACTTGGCAGTCCCTGGTCATCGTCCTGATGTCCTCAAGGGAGTACGGCAGGTTCCGGGCTTTCACGAAATGGTAAAATCGGGTGACCCCCGGGTGGCAAAGATCTGCTTGGAGGGCGTATAGCTGGTCGAGCTGCGCGCTGGCACACGCTCCCCGGGATAGGGCATCAGGGGGCTCATTGAGCCTTCTAGGCCAGTACAGGATATCATAGTTGTAGGTGGAGAGTTCTATTCTCCACCGCAAAATTTTATCATTTTTGATTTTGCCCCGCTGTGGTTGCTGAACATGAACGCAACTGAGCGCTGGTCGGTTAGCAAGGTGAACCTTTTGCCGGCGAGATAGTGCCTCAAGTGCCTAATAGCTTCCACTGTGGCCTGGGCTTCTTTCTCCACCGCGGAGTGCCGAATTTCAGAGCCTTGAAGGGTACGAGAAAAGAATGCTACTAGCCTGCCTACCTGATTGAGGGTAGCAGCCAGCGCGAAGTCGGAGGCGTCACTCTCTACTTGGAAGGGAATGGTCTCATCCATCGCATGCATCGTTGCTTTGGCAATGTCCCCTTTAATGCAGCTGAAGGCCACGCGGGCCTTGGCAGAGAGGGGAAAAGTGGTAGACTTGACCAGGGGGCGGGTCTTGTCTGCGTAATGGGGGACCCATTGGGCGTAATAGGAAAAGAAGCCCAGGCACCGTCTGAGGGCTTTGAGAGTGGTGGGAAGAGGGAGTTCTAACAGGGGGCGCATACGGTCCGGATCAGGGCCAATGACCCCGTTTTCCACAACATACCCAAGGATAGCGAGTTGGGTGGTTCTAAACACACACTTGTCCCTATTATAAGTAAGGTTCAGTGCTTCGGCCACTTGGAAAAATCGTTGGAGGTTGGAGTTGTGATCCGGCCAGTCGTAACCACAGATGGTGATGTTATCCAGATAGGGAAATGTGGCCTTCAATTGGCACTGGTCCACCATCCGGTCCATTTCCCTCTGGAAAACCGAGACACCATTTGTGACACCAAATGGGACGCGCAGGAAGTGATAGAGCCTGCCGCCCGCCTCGAAGGTGATGTAGGGGCGGTCCTCTGGGCGGATGGGGAGCTGGTGATAAGCGGATTTCAGATCTATTGTCGAGTACACCTTGTACTGAGCTATCTGGTTGACCATATCCGCGATGCAGGGTAGGGGGTACGCGTCAAGCTGCGTGAACCTATTGATGGTTTGACTATAGTCCACGACCATCCTATTTTTCTGCCCGGTCCGAACAACAACCACCTGGGCCCTCCAAGGACTTGTGCTTGGCTCAATGATACCCTCCCCGAGCAGCCGCTGCACCTCTGACTGAATGAAGGCCCTGTCCCCCGCGCTGTACCTCCTGCTTTTAGTTGCCACAGGTTTACAGTCGGGACTCAGGTTGGCGAACAGCGGTGGGGGAGGGATCTTGAGGGTGGAGAGGCCGCAAGTGGTGTCGGTAGTGCAGCTGTCGGCATGGTGCTGGGTGGGACGTGTGGGTCGGTGTGTGTGTGTGGTCAGTAGCGGGGTATATGACGAAGTCCCACAAAACTGAGGATTCCTGACAGTGAGTGGTGGGAGGGGCCTGTCATATGCCATAGTCACACTTTCGAGGTGGCTCTGGAAGTCCAGCCCCAATAGCACAGGCGCGCAAAGTCCCGATATTCTGTGCCCTGCACCACCAATGTCGCTACACAACCCACCCGGATGTCTGTGGAATGCGACCCAGAAGCCAAGGTGACCCTCTGGCTTACAGGCCGTGTCACGAGTCCGCAGCATTGCACCGTGTCCAGGTCAATAAAACTCTCAGTGCTGCCCGTGTCAAACAGGCAGCTAGTCCTGTGCCCCTCCACCAGGATGTCCGTCATTGACCTTGCAAGCTGGTGTGGGGCGCTTTGGTCGAGGGTTACGGTGGCCAGAGTTGAACTGCCATCTTGGTGCCCGGTAAGCACCAGTGGGTCGGGGGCGGGGCATGTTGACGCCTACAAAGATGGCCGCCCACATCCGGGCATGCAAGATGGCGGCCCCCATGCCTCGCGTGAGGCGGGCAGGCAAGATGGCAGCCCCCATGCCTCACACGCAGCGCTGCCCGACCCCGCTCGTGGTTTAGACTTACAGACCTTGGCGAAATGGCCCTTCTTCCCGCAGCTGGAGCAGGTCGCTTCTCGGGCCGGGCAGCATTTTCGGGGGTGCTTTTCGAGTCTGCAGAAGTAACACTGCACAGGCTTGCGACTGGCAGCAGCTGTGGTCGGGTTCGGGGAGTTCGTGGAATCGCGACTGGCAGCGGCGTTGACGAATTCGCTCGCGGGAACCGGCGGCGGCGGGGTCTGAGGTGTCCACGGAACCAGCAGGGAATCGCGCGGCTGGACAGCGTCAGCGTTGTGCAGAGCAGCCTCCAGCGTGTCGGCCGTCTCGATCGCCGAGCGTAAGGTAAGATCAGTATTTTCCAGCAGCCGCTGACGCACATACACTGACCTGATTCCTGTAACAAAGGCGTCTCGTACCAAGAGTTCCACATGCTGTTCCGCCATGAGAGTTTTGCAGTCACAAGTTCGGACGAGTGTCTGTAGGGCTCGGAGAAACTGGGCGCTCGACTCTCCAGGCCGCTGTCGTCGCATAGCTAAGCGATGTCTTGCGTAGGTGTTCACCGGCCGCAGGTACTGTCTTTTGAGGGTGTCCAGTGCCCCTTCATAGGTTGACAGGCCTCTGATAAGTGAGTAAACTTTCGGGGTGACCCTCGAGAGGAGAATTCGGTGCATAACAGCGGGCTCAATCGCACGAATCTCCTCCAAGTATGATTGGAAGCATGCAAGCCAGAGTTCAAAGGCAAGAGCTGCTTCAGGGGCTTGGGGGTCCAAATCCAATCTTTCCGGACGTAAAACGCTTTCCATGTTTTAAAACTTCCAGTGAATAAAATTGATGCACCATCAATAACTCTCTCTAAGACGTAAAGGCGAGATATCGGCTTTTATTGACTGGAAGAAGGAACAAGCAGTGGTTGACCACCATACTACATCCTGGAGACTGAGAGGCCGGGCTCAGGCCTCAATCGCCTTTATACCGGGGTCAGTGGGAGGAGCCACAGGAGCAGTCAGCAGGGGGCGTGTCCAGACAGGTATATGTAGTTCACCACACCTTCCATTCTAAGCAGCCCTCCTTTATTCTGAAACTGTGACTCTACACTCTGGGCTCCTCAGCTGGGGGAAACATCGCCCTGCACTGACTTTGTTGCATCTTCTAATAACGATCTCTATTCATTAAAGGCAGGTCTACACTCTTCAATGGCAAGACCACTCCCAAGAACCAGTGTGGCGAGACCTCATGACACTCCCTTTGTTGGCATGTTCCTGTTCAAGATAAGATTCAGGATTGTTCAATATCTTTTCCAGTATGAAGGAGAGCAGAATAATTGTTACCCTGGATCTGATGCAACACAAAACAGAACCACAATAAGATAAAGAATACAATAATTGAAACAAAATCACAATAAATATTGTGGCATTCTGGGAGTGTGTCCATAGCTCGCCCCAGCAATCCTAGTGGCCAGCACTACTTATTGTTCTTGTTTTAAAATGTGTTCATGGGATTATGGTGGAATGTTCAAGTTCATTTATTGTTACATTTTACGCTCAGGTTATACAGTTATTCGCGTGTGTGTTTGTGGTTTGCCCTGACTGTAACGGGGTGTGTGATAATCACCTCCCCTGTCTGTATGTGACTGAGTGGGTTCTCTCCCCGGGACATAGTGCCTGCAGTTTTATTGTGCTGGTCTCAATAAACATGGCAGTGGAGATAAACAAGCTTATCTCGTCTGTCATCCTGGACCAAATGCTCACCTATATGTATAAGATAGCATATATACACAGATTGAATGTATGTCCACAAAGTGACACTAGGCACAGGAAATGATGAAGAGGTGGTGGGTGGTGGTGGGGACTGTGGAAGGAGGCAGTGATCAGCCTTACTGCTTGCGGAAAGTAACTGTTTATAAGGCTGGTGGTCCTGGCGAGGTCTCTTCCCTGAGGGGAGTGGGACAACCAGTTTTTGGGTGTGGTAATCCTGGCATGGGTACTATGTAGCCACCTCCCTGATGGGACAGTCTACGGGCAGATTGGGTGGGATCCTTCAAGATGTTAATGACCTTGAGAACTTCAAGTTCATTGAACACGCAGAAGTGGAGAATAGAGCCCACCCATCTCACAAAAATACCCATCACCTTCCCCAGCAGACACCTTTTTACTGTTTCTTATGGACCTCAGAACCCAATGAGCTCGAGTGACAAATCATCCTAAATATAATAATTAATTCTTAAAATGGCAATGCATTGACCCAAGAATCGTAAGGAGACAAGAGTGTTTCAGACACAGGCAATCAAATACAGATTCCTTACATTATCTCAGCTGGGAGACTGTGACACAGAGGAAGTTTTGTCATGATGGAGAGTGGGGATTAGCAACTTCTGTGAGAAGGGTTAAAATCGTGGTCAGGTGTTTCTCACAAAATGGTGTGTCTGGGATTTTTCTGTCATCTCTAAGCGGTTTAAGATGCTGAATAAATATGTAAACCATTATTCTAGCTCAAGGTTCAAAGTGAATTTATTATAATATCACCATATACAACCTTGCAAATCATTTTCTTGTGGGCCTACTCAATAAATCCAATAACCGTAATAGAATCAACGAAAGACCGCACCAACGGAGTGGAGAACCAATGTTCAAAAAACAATGAAAAGGAATAAATAAATATGCAATAAATATTGAGAACATGAGATGAAGGGTCCTTGAAAGTGAGTCCATAGGTTATAGGAACAATTCAGTGATGGGGCAAGTGAAGTTACCCCTCTGCTTCAGGAGCCTGATAGTTGAGAGTAACTATTCCTGAATCTGGTTGTGCGAGTCCTGAGGCTCCTGTATCTTCTTCCTGATGGCAACAGTGAGAAGAAAGCATGGCCTGGGTGGTGGGGGTCCCTGATAATGGATGCTGCTTTCCTGTGACAATGGTCCGTGTAGATGTGTTCAATGGTGGGGAGGGCTTTACTCACGATGGACTGGGCCGTATCCACTACTTTTTGTAGGATTTTCCTTTCAAGGGTATTGGTGTTTTCATACCAGGCTGTGATACAACTAGTCAATCTGCTCTCCACCACACATCTATAGAAGTTAGACAAAGTTATAGATGTCATGCCAAATCTTCACAAGCTCCGAATGAAGTAGAGGCACTGCTGTGCTTTCTTCATAATTGCACTTACGTGGTGGAGCCAGGATAAGCCCTCTGAACTGAGAGCACCGATGGATTTAACGTTGCGGACCCTCTGATCCCCCAATGAGGACCAGCTCATGGAGCTCTGGTTTCATCCTCCTGCCCCATTTTCACTCTTCCTCCTGAGTGCTGATTCATCACAACCTTTGAGTCAGCCTACGAAAGTGGTGTCATCAGCACACTTAAATATGGTACTGGAGCTGTGCTTGGCCACACAGTCATCAGTGTAAAGTGAGTAGAGCAGGGTCTAAGCACACAGCCTTGTGGTACACCTGTGCAGATTGCAGAGGAGATGTTGTTGCCAATCCAAACTGATTGGGAGCCTACAAGTGAGGAAATCAAAGATCCAATTGCACAATAACATATTGATGCCTAGGTCTTGGAGCTTATTGAGAGTTAGAGATCTCAGTGAACACACCAACCAGTTGATCTTCAATACTCGGCCAGGTACCCTGTCTGGGCTGGATGGTTTCCATGGGTTCACCCATCTGAAGGATGCTCTCATGTCGCCCTCCAAGAATGAATTACAGAATCAGCAGGGGTGATGGTTCATGATGGTTCGTCCATGTTTTGACAGTCAAAATGAGCAGAGAAGGCATTGAGCTCATCTGGGAGTGAAGCCCTGTTGTCACCCATGTCGCCTGGTTTCACTTGGTAGGAAGTGAGAGCATTCAAGCCCTGCCACAGCAGTTGAACATCCTTCAATGAGACAAGTTTGGTCCGGAATTGCCATTTGGCTCATGAGATGGCTTTCCGGAGATTGTACCTGAACCTTTTGTAACTTTGTTGGTCATCAGGCCTGAATGCCTCTGATCTGGCCCTCAGCAAATTGCAGATCTCATGGTTCATCCAGGGCTTCTGGTTGGGGAAAGCTCTGAATGATTTTGTGGGGACACACTCGTCTTCAACTGTTTTCTGGGCCTGTGGTCTAAGATTCAGTGGTCAGTGAAAAGTAAAGTGGGGGGGGGGGATGTTAACTGGGATATCCAAATGACTCTTCTGCTCTCCTGACATAGTAACATCAGATCTACGTCCTCCATCTTGCCACATAGCGACGATGATTAACATTGCTTTGGAAGAACACCAATCACTCACTTTCAGCCAGATATTGCAATCGGGAGCTAGTGACAATTACTGCACAAGCTGAACTTAGAGGCTTGACCCTTCCTCATCAGAGGATACAGAGGACAACTCAGCCCCTTCCTGTTACCCTCAGTGGCCCAGTGACCAAGACGACTAGTGTAACTAGTGTAGGGTTATCTGGACTAGCATCAGATCAATGAACTAAGTGACTTCATTTTGTTCTGAGGACCTTGTGGATTTTCACTTTGGCAATGCATTGTGGATTATTGATTGCTCTATTTAGAATGGTGCAGTTTTGCAACAATCGGTCCCCTTGCTGTCAGTCCAGATCCAATTGCCTGAAAGCAAGCAGCAGTTTACTAATCAGAGATGTCTGAATGCTGGAGCTGAAGAAAACCGATCACACAAGACGAGAAGAGAAGGTGGCCATCTTTAGCCTGCCTGTCATTCAATGGCTAATCTTCTTCATGGAGATGATCCTTGGCTTGTTCCTCCTCCTTCAACAGTAATCTAACTTGCAGCGAGTAGTGTCTGCAAGAATTAGCTAAGAGTAAACACGTTAAAGAGCTGGTGGTGTTCAGCAATTAAAGAGAATAGTTAAAGAGCTTAGAAAAATAGAGGGCTATGCGTAAGCTTAGGTAGTTCTAAGGTAAGGACATGTTCGGCACAGCTTTGTATTGTACAGGGCCTGTATTGTGATGTAGGTTTTCTATGTTTCTATAATCACGAAAGGAGATTTTAAAGATCCCACATTTAAACACTATCTTTCACAACCTCAAAATATTTCAAAAAGCAGAAATTAGAATGTTGCATTCTAATTTCATACACTTTGTTTATACAAGTACACAGGTGGGATATCTGGAATGACAGAACAATCTGGAAATGATTGCAATTGAAAAATTGATTTTGATTATTCATGGTTTAAATATGAAGCAATTTGGCCTTTGGTCTGGGGGCCACTTACATAGACTGTTACCAGTAACAAGACATCTACCGTGGGCAGGCACTACAGAAGCCTGAGTTCTCATACCACCTAGTCCAAGTAAAGATACTTCCCCTTAGTTTCGGCCCGAAGCGTCGACTGTTCACTCTTTTCCATGTTTGCTGCCTGGCCTGCTGAGTTCCTCCAGCATGTTGTGTGTGTTGCTTCCCTTCAACACTAGGTTCCAGAGTGAACTGGCACAGACAGCCCTCGTCATTGCAGTTTAGCAACACTATGACCATTTTGATCTCTTTGTGTTCTAATTGTTCTTGCTAGTAAAAAAAAGTGTATAATTTATGTTTATTTTTTCTTGTAAATGCTGATTATCTGATGCTACGTGCCTAGGAGTGCCATTGAAAGTATTTATTGCTTCTGGGTATAAATGTATTTGTACAAATTACAATAAACTCTGACATTGACTCTGTCATTTCTGTTGTTGCACACAGTGTCAATGAAAACACATGTTTGTGTTCAAGACCTTATGATAAGAGAAATGTACCGAATTACCAAAATATCTGAAATTAGAAAACAAAGTGTTGGAAACTCTCAACATGTATGGAAAGAGGACAAATTAGTGGTTTTTTTTTCTGGCCATTTTACTTCTCAAGTTTTTACTTTGCACAAAACTTATGAGATGTATTAGAGCTCAAGTAAAATATTAGGGTCTAAAACACCGACAGAAAATGCTGAAAATTTTCAGCAGCGGCCCGATTCATTTTGGCTTCACTTTATCTCTTAGCCTGCTGGACATTTGCGGTGCAGCAGGGGGCGCCTGAGGGCCCAGCTACACCCCTAACAAACATGGCGCCTGCTGTTTTTCCGAGCCGACACCCATTTCCCCGCAGGAAGATGGTGGCGTCGAATCGTCATCCAACTGCGTCGGAAGTGTGGAGTGCTAAAGGAAGTGGGAGCTGCTCTGGTCGGACCTGGGGTGTTCGTGCGGCGACAAGATGATGGGTTCAGCCCGGGGCGGTGTCCGCGGGGGACAGGATCAGTTCACCTGGGAGGACGTGAAAGCCGATAAACATCGTGAGAATTACTTGGGTGAGCAGGGACTGTGCACAACGGCTCGGCACTGTCCGGTGGGGTGCGGGAGAGGGGCATGGGGAGACCTGTCGGTCGTGGAGAAAGGGAAGCGGGCTATTTAGGGTCAGGGAACGAACCGCAGGGAAGGTGAACGGGGGTACTTTTTGGGTCCAGGAGACGTGGGGGGGGGGTTCTGTTTAGTTGGAGAGAGGAGTGAGAAGAGGGGGTGTGGTCAAATCATGAGAGAGCAACTTTCCTTTGTCATTGCTTTAGTTACTTTGCTGGTATTAGCTGCCATGTACCATTGAGTTATATTGAGAAGCAATCCAAGAACACGCGCAAAAATAATGTTAATTTGAAATTTCGTTTGCCTTTTCTCCAAACATCCAAAAATTAGAGGGTTCTGGGGTAGTGTGGGTTTAGTACTTTTTCTTAAGGAGAATGTGGGTCGGCACAACATGGGGGGTGGGGGGGTGGGGGCTGAAGGGCCTGGGTATTTGCAGTAGTTTGTCGTACATTGTAACTGGAGTACAAAGCTATGGAAGTGCAGTGATTTTGTCATCCAGCAGTCCATGTGCTTGAAGTAGTTTTGTGATAGTTGATCTATATAAATTTGTGCCTCGTTATTGACTACACGCAGGAAACTCACTCATGGCACCAGTTGGACGATGGCAGAAAGGGAAGGACTTAACCTGGTACACCAAGGAAAAGAAAACCGAGGGGAAGCAGTCTCGCGAAGAGGAGTTGATGGCTGTTAGGAAAGCTGAGCAGGAAGCCCTAATGGCAGCACTGTGAGTTGAGAAATTCTGCATTCCTTTCTGCGTTATCTCCCTCCCTCTTCCAAAAGCTTGTGCCAACTTCCTTGGATTGTGGTTGCCTCCCAAAGCATACCACCGATCAGTTGTCGGCCCCATGATGGGACACTTACCTAATTGGGGCAAATTGGAAAAGGGGTCCAAAATGTTTGCGGTCCTCATGGAGTTCAACATTAGGCAGAGTGAGGGGTGACTGCAGAGTGAACCCTTGCAAAAAGGAGTAACTGGGACTTGTATTTTGGATTATATGTAGTTTGTTTCTTTTTGCAGGATTGTATTCAAAGCACTGTTAGTGATATATCAAAGGTAGATCTGGAGGAGGAGTAAGGGAGGTACAAATACAGTATTATGCGATTTCTGAACACTTACAGATTTCATGTTTACCAATAAATAAATAAAAAGTGAATGTGTGCATTTATACATTTTGCAAGTGATTCTGCAGTTACTCGTTTCTACTAATGCTAAGTGCAGATTTGATCATCTGGATTCCAAAGTTGCAGCTTGTCTAATATGTTAATATATTAGCCTCACAGTGGTTTAGGGATTAAGGCTGTTTTGACATGCTCTCAGTTTTATATTTTCACCAAGATGCTTAGTCTTATTTGGAGCCCTGGAAATTTGCTATGCTGATGTTTCTATGATGGTATTCTTATGAAGTCAGTGTAGTCTCTCTAATTTCAGATTCAGTTTATTGTCATTTATAAACCACAAATACAATGCAGTTTAAAAATGAGACAACGTTCTCTGGAATGATATCACGAAAAAGCACAAAACAGACCACACAAGAAAAACCACATAAAGTTTGGTAATCCCCAGTCCAGAGTCCGGAGAGGTTGCTGCATATCGATATCGCGCTACTGTCTTAGGACGTTCCCCAGAAAGGAACTACAAACCCATCAGACAAAACTAAAGCTACACGACATACACAAAACCACATAGTTACATATAGTTATAGTTAACATATAGTTTCAACAGTGCAGACAATAGATATAGCGAAACAGTAGATATTTCAGATTGAAACCCGATTTCACAACCTAGGTCTTTCTCTAAACTGCTTATCATATTGCAAAGAGGACCATGTGGCCCTTGGGATGCGGGTTGTGTCCCAATGGAGGAATCCATTAATCACATTTCCCATGACTCTGCACAAATTTTCTCCCTCACTCCCCAGTTTGAAGGGAAATGATGATAGCAAGTGGGAGATTCTTAAAGAGTGTGATAGCAAGCATCCAGGAACAGGTGAGGGGTAAACCTGGCAAGTTTAGAGAACAACACAAGAGGCTGGAGTAACTCAGTAGGTCAGGAGGCATCTGCAGAGGGACATAAACAACCAAGGTTTCAGGCTACGGCCCTTCTCAGGCTTAACCTGCTGAACTCTGCCATTGTTTTGTGTTTTGCTCAAGATTTCCAGCATCTGCAGAATTTCTTTGTTTCTTATGTTTGGGGAAACCTTGGCTGACGAGTGAAATTGAGGCTGTCGTCAAGAATGAGCAGGGAACTTGCACGGGGTTTAGGAGTTGGGGTCAATTGAAACTCTTCATGACAATAAATGAATTAAGAGATGAGGGCAAAGAGAGACTGTAAGGTGCATCTATTGGGTAGGGTTAAGGAAAATCCTAAGAGGGCCTGTTGGGGAGTATTCTAGATTTACGTGAATATAGCAGATATTAATTCAAACAAGAACCACTCTTCAGTTCTGTAAATGTAAATAAGTTCAGGAAGCTTGCAATTACCTTTCGTTTAATTTGAAATTGCAAGCAATAAATTGAAGTTAAAAGACCAGGCTAAGAGATTGCACGTGCAGGAGCCAAACGGGAGTTGTATTAATTAGCTTGCACCAAACCCGGCAACACTAAGTTAGCTGCACCATTGTGACTTGAGTGCAAGCTGACAGACCAGACGAGGTTGTCACTTAGCATATCAAGCATGGTCACAGGGATGGACGATCAATAGTTTTTATGTAATTATCATATTTGTGTACTCAGAGACAACCCTGACAGCACTAATTTTGGGTGTGTGCCGTGCGCAATCATAATCGATTGAAAACAGACGTGGAAGCACGGAAAAACATCGGGAAATTGCAGGAAGACTTTCTTCGTTGCTGCTGCTGTGAGGTCCGGGATTCTGCTGGGGAGAACAGGCCCCCCAGTCCTCGGGGTCGCGTTGCTGCTGGCCGTTGGCGGGGCCGTCTTAATACGCTCAGCTGAGGATGGTGCTCGGAGAAGATGTGCCGGAGGGGATGGTCGTCGGCTCGGAGGTTCAACAGACTCGGAGTCTTTTTGACGGACTCAGGTCGCTTTCAGTGTGTGCTGCGTCTGCAAGGCTGAGTCGGGCAGCGCTGTGGAAGTCCATAGCGGGGGTATTCCCTTCTGCCGCTGGCATGGGATGGCGAGTCTGTCGGGACCCTGGGGACTTGTGGAAACTGTGGTGATTTCTTTTGAACTTACAGTCCTTTAACATCTTGGACTATTTTTACTGTGCCCATAATCTGTTTTTTTATCAATTATGCTATTGTTTGCACTGTTGTAACTATGTGGTTTTGTGCAGGTCTTGTAGCTTTAGTTTTTGGTCTTGTTTTCTCTGGTGGATTTGGAGCTCCATTCCGGGGAACGTGCTAAGACGGTAGCGCGATATTAATACACAGCAACCTCTCCGGACTCTGGATTGGGGATTGCCAAACGTTATGTGGATTTTCTGGTGTAGTCTGTTTTGTCATATGCTTTTGAGATATCATTCTGGGGGAATGTTGTCTCATTTTTTAACTGCATTGCATTTGTGGTTTCTAAATGACAATAAACTGAATCTGAATCTGTTGTCAGAAGGTTTTAGAATATTTGTGTTAATTAGTTTCTCCCGAAAGCATTTGAGCCTTCAGAGGTGTCTTATCAATAAAAGTGTGCTTCCCCTATGTATCTCAAAGGAACCACTTGTCAACCCAAAGTATTTAAGTAAACAATGTCATCGTAACTATTGAAATTGTATTCAATCACCTACTGTTACCTCTGATTTTAAGGGTGATGTACCTTTAGGTTTTTGAGTCTCTACCAAGCATGTCTGCAGAATGATGTTGTCTCGTTATGAATAGTGATTTCTATTTCACCAGCTCCAGTGTCTCTCCGGTGACTTTGTTCAGTCATAACAAGATCTATAGCTATATTAAGAGTAAAAGGGTGGCTAGGGAGAGAATAGGTCCCTTTAGAGATCAGCAGGGCTGCCTGTGTCTTGAAGCGAATTAGATCATGTTGTTCCGATAATGCTCTGAGGTAGTGAGATGAACCCAGGGAATTAAAGACCTTTGACGTAAGTAGTGGGGAAGATGCTGGAAGGAATTCAGAGGGACAGAATCTACCGATATTTGGATAGACAAAGTCTGATCAGGAGGAGTCAGCATGGCTTTCTGTGTGGCAAATTGTGCTTGGAGAGTCTCTTAGTCTTTTGAAGAGGTAACTAAAATGTAGATGAGGGTAGGGCAGTGGATGTTGTCTGTGAACTTTAGCAAAGCTTCAGCCAAGGTCCTGCATGGTAGGCTGGTCTGGAATGTTACAATAGGTCCCGTGGAGTCCAACGTGAGCTAGCTAGGTGGATCAAAATTGGTTGTGAGGTAGGAGTCAGAGGGTAGTGGTTAGAGGTTGCTCATTGGAATAGAGGCTGCTGACTAGTGGTGTACCACAGGGACTGGTGTTGGGAACCTTGTTATATATCTAAATAATGATTTCGATGCAAATGTACAATGCCTGAGTAGTAAATTTACAGATGAGACAAAATTAGACGTTGATAGTGGAAAGAGGTTATTATAGATTACAAGGTTATTTTGAACAGTTAAGGAAGTGGGCTGAGGGCATTTCAATGAAGATAGGAGCAAAAGCACATAGTTCATTCAAAGCTGCATCACAGCTAGGGTAGTGAAAAAGGCATTTAGCTTCCCGGCCTTGAGTCGGGATATCGACTATAGGAATTGGGACATATTGCAGCTCTATAGGTCGATGGTGAGGCTGCACTTGAAGTACTATACACAGTTTTGTCTCCCTACTACAGGAAAGGTATAGTTAAACCAGAAAGGATGCATAAAAGATTTATAAGGAAGTAGTCAGGGCTAGAGGGAGGGCCTGTGTAGGCTTGGTCTTTGTTCCTTGGCACATAGTAGAATGAGGTAGACCTTACGGAAGTATTTAAATATATGAGGGACATAGACAAAGGAGATGGCAACAGTCTTTTTCTTGGGATAAGGGGGGGTCCAAATCTGAAGATTTAGGATTAGAGGGACCTGAGGGAAAACCTTTTCACCCGGGGGTGGTGAGTGTTGTGCATTTAATATTTGAGTAGTATTTTGTAAATGTATTGTTTGATTAAGCATTCTTGTGCACTTACATAATTTATTATGGGCTGTACGTAAAAATAAGTGAATTGCATACATGACATTACCATGTCGTATGTGCACATCACAAAGAACGTACATGAGTTATTCCTGACTCCGTGTTTCATCTTTCAATTAGTTTTTATGTCTGGAACTACAAAAAAATAACAATGGTGATGAGGTATTTTTAAAATGAACCTGATACAACTACCTATCTGTGGAAGTGCAACAAGACGTTCAAGTTTTTAAAAAAACACATCAAGAAATGGTCTAGTAAAAAAATACACTGCAGCACATATTCTTCGTAAGGGATAGAAATGGTTAAGTTTTTTAAAAAATGGCAAAAAATTGACAAATTCATGGGTTCATTAACAATGATTACCAGGTGATTAATCATTAATTAAGAAAGAGCAGAAATGGCTGGCTACAGCGGAAAGATTGATGTGTTTGTACAAGAGATGTATACTGAAGGGAATGAAATGGCCATTGAGAAGCGAGTGCCAATTTTGTTGAGTGCATTGGATTTAAAGACATCGTTTGCTTAGAAATCTTAACTGCTCCAACCAAACCAGCTGAAATGAGCTTCGTTGATATCATGAAAGTAATGCAGAAACATTTAGAACTGTTAGATTTCATAAGTGGAATCAAAAGGAAGGGGAGTCCATTTCAGTGTACGTGGCTGAATTGAAGTTGTCTGAGCATTGTCAGTTCAATAATGGGCTTGATGCACTGAGCGAGTGCTTAGTTTCTGGAATCTTACATGAAAGTGTTCAGAATCAGTTCCTAACTGAAGTACAACTTTTTTTTTAAAAGAGCAGTTGAAATAGCTGTATCAATAGAAATAGTGCTCAGAGATACAACTAAGCTGCAGCCAGGAATAAAAGTGAGTGCAGTGTGAACAAAATTGCAACATCTAAACGGAAACATGCCTGGTCAAATAAATTGTCAATGTTGTGGCAGGGGCTTGCATACACCTAACCAGTGCAGATTTAAAGGTGAAACTTGCAGAAAATGTAACAAAGTAGGAAGAGCACATAAAGAGCACATCAATCAGACAAAAATAAATGAACTGCACAGGGAAGTAGGAAGAGCACATAAAGAGCACATCAATCAGACAAAAATAAATGAACTGCACAGGGAAGAGCTAAAGATTAAAAAGTCAAATTGCAGTTTTGAAAAGAGCACTTATCTGCATGATGTTGATTTTTTTAAAAATCTGATCAGGATGTGAGTGATAAAGGAATGTGTAGCCTTGAGTTTTGCAATGTGAAAACTAACACCAGACAGCAATGTGGCTTACACCAGAAGTGAATGGCAGATTATTTAAAATGGGATTGGACACTGCCTGCGGCTGCTCCATTCCACAAAATGAGTTTAAGCGCCATTTCAAAGATACTGAACTGAAATCTGCAGATATCTGATTAAGAACTTGTACTGCAGAACCTGTGGGGATGGCATTCAAAGCCCATATTGAGTTTGTATGTGGTAAAAACAGGAGGGCCAGCATTGTGGGGACCGCAGTGGCTGAGACAGCTACAGTTTGATTGGAGATCCACCCACTATGTTCATGCCACAACTGTCTGCATGCTGTACACTATGAGCCATTGCCTGACAGAGGGCAAATAGGTGTTGGTGCCATCCTCTGTGCCTGTGATCTAACCTTACCAAAGTTGGTGCAGTCTTTCATTGATTCCATTTTATTATAGGTTTTTTCAGGATGCCCACAAGAAAATTAATCTCAGGGTTGCATATGGTGACATATAAATGGATACTTTATTGATCCAATGGAAATTACAGTGTCATAATAGCATTACAAGTGCACAGATATGCAAATATTAGAAGAGAAGAAAGAAAGGATAAAAAATAAGTTACATCAAACAGTCTTAACAGGAGGGGGTCATCGCTTCCCCGGCTTATAGGTTGACTCATTGTACAGCCTAATGGCCGAGGGTAAGAATAACCTCGTATAGTACTGTTTGGAGCAGGGCAGTTGTCTTAGTCTATCACTAAAAGTGCTCCTCTGTTCAGCCGAGGAGGCATGCAGAGAGTGAGAAACATTGTCCAGAGTCGCCAGGATTTTCCATAGGGTCCTTTGTTCTACTACAGCCTCCAGTTTGGCTCTTATAACAGAGCCAGCCTTTCTAATCAGTTTATTGAGCCTGTTGGTATTTTGATAATAATAAATTTACCATGAACTTTGGTTGGAAAGCATTTGGACCAAGGAAGTACCACGTCTCTCAGTGGGATCGTGACAGTGATAAAAAAAAACAATGGTCTGACTGCAGCAGTGTTTGGAGGCAACTTATCTGAGAAAGCTTCTGATGTGATAATTGGGCAGTTACTGCAAAATGTGGCTTGTTTTTAAACTGGAAGAGAGTTCAATGAGCTTCAGGAAAGTTGCAAGCATTTGTTTTTAGAGAACCAGAATCTACTTTGTGTGCATTAAAGGATATTGCATGAACTTCAAGTGCGAAGGGGGAAAAAAGCTGTTTGTGAAAGTAGATGCAAAGACCTAAGCCCAGCTAAATGAATGGAAGGTCAAAAAGAAAGGAATCAAAGGAGATTTGAAAACAGGATTTGTCAGATGATGTGGATGCGGAAACCAAGAAGAGAGATCAAATTGTAAAGGGAACAATAAAATGATTAATAAGAGAATACTCCAGTGAGCTAAATGTACCTTCTCATGATCAAGATGCACAAACTAGAAAGGAGGAAAAGAGAACAATGACGTATGTACTATGGGAACGGAAGAGGATAAATGAGACCTAAATTTCTTGAAATTTCATAGATACTAGAAGCTGGAAGAAAAAGGAAGGCAAAAAAGAGAAAAGCATGAAAGTAACGTGAAGAAAGGAGATGAAAGGTGTTTAGACCTGTCAGAACTACGTACTTCCTGAGTCAATTGCTACATCCACCACGTAGGAGGCTCCAGAACCTGAGATTGTTTCAGAGTTTAGTCTCACTTGGCAGTTAACCCTCAAGAGTAGGCAATCCTCTACACTGATTAAATTTTTAGACCTCAATGGGACAATTTAAAATTTACTATGCTGTGGATGTCTGTATAATGGTTGCATTATATGTATACTGTGTATATAGCTGAGATACATTCGAGTTGTCCTTTATATCTAAGCAGGGAGGAGTGTTGTGTATTTAATATTTCAGTAGTATTTGAGTAAGGTATATTGTTTGATTAATCGTTCTTTAAATCATTACAGGTTGTATGTAAACAGTGAATTGTATACATCATGACTTAACATGTAATATGCATGTCACCTCAAAGCAACTGAGAATGTACACGAGTTATTCCTGGCTCTGTTTTCCTTTCAATTAGTTTTTGTTTTGTTTTGGAGTTTTAAAAAAATGGTGAATATATGGAACAAGCTTCTAGAAGTGGTGTGTTTTTAAGAGGCAGTTGGGTAGGTACATGGACACTGGTCAGCATGGTCTCATTGGGCTGAAGGGTCTGTATTGATACTGTGCTGCTCTGACTCGTATGACCGCACCCCCTTTAATTCTTTTACCCCATACCTATACTGTAATTTACGATAGACATTTAACCTACTGGCACATTGTTGAAAGATGCAAGGGAACTGGAGGATCTGGCAGAAGCTCAGTCATGGGGAGAATGTACAAAGTCCACGTAAATATTACTTCTCCCCGTAACCTCGTGGGATTTCTCCAGGTGCTCCAGTTTCCTCCCATATGGTGGTATAGTTGGAAGGGCCCGTTACTGTGCTGTATCTAAATAAATCCTGGGGGTGGGGGGGGGAGCCTGGATTTAATGTGGGCCCCTAGAACTCCGAGGCATTTCAGTAACAGCTATGGCACCATGATATAGAATGAAGATGTATTGGTGCAGCTGGCTTCAAATGTTTAAATGTGAGGTGTTGCATTTTGGGAAGACATATGAATTTATACTTTCACAGGGCCTCAGGGAGTGTTGTTGAACAGAGGTACCTTGGAGTTCCAAGTGTCCTGTTCCCTGAAAATGGCATCACAGTAGACAGTGGTGAAAAATTCTTTTGGCATGCTGGGCTTCTTCATTCTCGATGTACTCTTCAATGTAGAGAAGTTGGGATGTTAATGTGATAGCTGTACAAGGTGTTGGTGAGGTTACATGTTCAGATTTGACCACTGCTATGGTCACCAAGCTGGGAAGAGTGCAGAGCAGACTCAGGAAGACATTGATGGGACTTGAGGGAATGAGTTATTGAAAGAGGTTAAGCATTAATTTATTCATTGGAACATGAGAGGTGCTCTTAAGAGATATATATAATCATCACAGGAGTTAGATGGGGTGAATTTTCACCAGGGTTGGGAATCAAGAACAAGACTACACAGGTTTAGGGTAGAAGGAAGAGATTTAATAACCAGAGCACCACCTTCCACCCAGAGTGTAATCTATTTGTGGATTGAGCTGTCAGATGAGATGCTCGAGGCACATTACCAACATTTAAAAGACACTCGGGCAGGTACAAAGATAGGTAAGGTTTTGAGAATTTGGGCCAAACATGCAAATGGAACTAGCTTAGAATCTTGGTCAGCATAGACCAGTTGGGCTGAAAGGGCTTATTTCAATGCTGTATGACTGTATTTCACAGTGCCTACGAGAGGTGGTTATTAGATGTCAACATATTAATTAAATTTGGTGTAATTTTTTTCCCCTCTTTGTTAGAGGATATAAGAATCCCAAAAGGAAACCAACTGGAGTAACCAAAGAGGTAAGGAAAAATTACAATGTTCTTTAAGAAATAAAACAATTTTTGTCTTAGTCATAACGTGATCGTCCACATACTTCACACCGTTTCCTTTTATTTACACATGGGCAGTGTACTGTGTGAAAGGTGCCCCATTATTTTGCATGTCCAACTTCCCCTTGTGTGCATGTCATTTATTCTCTACATGCTGTGTGCAATCTCTGTATCTGCTACCCTGTCACTGAGAGATTCTCTATATACTCCAAATCCAAACATGAACATTCTCTCTAAACTTTTGTGTATCATTCTGTTAGTGCATTGCCCTAATGTTTGATTATTTGTCTCTATCTTGCATTGCACCTTGCATAATGCACTTTACGTTCTACACTGAAAGTTCATACATTTTTGTGTGAGAAAATTCTGTATCTATCTTTCCTTTTGTAGACTGTTTTTACAAGCGTCTTGTTTACTGTGTAAAAACACCAGAACATTGCATTAATATTTATCATTGTTACTTTTTTACTGTTCCTGTTGATTTGTTCACTAACCTGGACGATGTTCTGCTTATGTGGAGTTGCAAAATGCTGCCTTAGAATAAAAAGTGTTCTCATCTAATTTCAGGAACTGGCAGAGGTCTGTAAGCGCGAGGGTGTGGACCCAGATAGCAAAGATGTTGATAGAGTCCTTGGGCTTGGCAGTTCAAGGTAGGAAGATCCCAGTCTTGCCAGTTGTAGATTGATCTAGTTATCTACAGTAAGTGTCTTAATCCGAATTGTCGACTGTCTATTTCCCTCAACAGATGTGGCCTGATATGTTGAGTTCTTCCAGCAATTTTTTTCTTTAGTGTACTCAAGAATGCCCTTGAATATATGTGTAAAGCAATATAATGCTTCTGTAATTGCTGTTTAACATATGCCACTATGTATAATAACTACTATAAATATATGAACATTTTAATTCTGCTGACACAGCAAATTTGATTTATCCCTGTCATTTTGTTTAATATTTCTGTAACTGGAATTGGTATGGAATGGTTTATTATTGTCATACTGTATGAGTTGCAATGAATAGCTTTTGTTTTGTATACCAACAGACAGATCCTTCCATACACATGTAATGCCGGACCTCCAGTTTGTCAGGTTCTGCGTAATTGCTGAGTTCCTGGCTTCAGTGGTTCAACTCCAACACTCGCCTTTGTACAAACATCTATTGCACTGCATGCATATTAAGTCTCCGCAACATTCTGGTTGCGTCTAACAAGACCTAAGCAGAATCATCATTAGATAGCCTATAGCACATGGTGACAGACATATCCCTGATTCTTGTGCTGCTAAAGAGCTATGTAATTTGGATGCAGCCATATAGAGATACCTAGAGCTAATATTTATAGTGCATAGGAGCTGGACTCTACATCCTTTTTCCCAGATGATTTAACACAGTGATTTTTGAAACTGATTTTCAAAGCTCAGCATAGTCAAAGCTTAATTGGATTTATTTTTACATTTCCTGAACACACTTACTGAATGGGAAGGAAGGCTAATAAGGAATAGCAGGTGTAGGCTATACATAGTCCCCTCCTACATTTACACACTTAGTCCAGCAGTCGTGGAGCATACGGATCTTGGACCTCCAGAAAGTGTTCCCAGCATGGGTGATTGATAAGTTTGTGGCCTAAGGTAGACAGAGATGAATTATACAGCTCTCGTTACATGCACGTGCAGGTCAACTCTTTTGAGTGATTATGCAGAAAGTTTGAAGTTAATAACTGATCTCTTTCTACCTTGGGCCACGAACATATCAATCACCCCTGATGAGTTATTAACATCTCTCAATTACACCATAGTTTCAGAGTGATTAGGTAACTTTCCACACAAAGGATGGTGAATATTTGGAATGCGCTACAAAAAGCGATGGAAGCTGATTCTGTGACAGTATTTAAAGGGTATTTAGGTTTTAAACAGTAAAGGCAAGGTGATATGGGCCTAATGCCAGCAAATGAATTAGGGTACATAGGCATCAGAGTTGGCATGAATAAGGTGGGCTGAAAGGGCCTTGTTTCTGTGCTGTATAATTCTACAATAGTTTCTCAAAAGAAAAGTTTTTCTAAATTTACGAGGGGTGATTGATAAGTTTGTGGCCTAAGTTAATTGTGAGATAGGACCTGTATCATGGTTAGAAATGTTTTCCACTGTGTAGGGCTTCATGATAAATCTTTTCTATACTCTCTATTACTACCACATCCTTCCTGCTCTGTGGCAAACACATGTACATAATACTCAACTTGTAACCCTAGACTCTTTCTGTACATCAACTCTCCGAAGGTCCTTGTCTGTGTACCTCTTTTTAACTAATTGCTATATTTGCATCTGTATTATTTGCTTTTCACGAAACTTTGTAACATGATTACTCTGTACATTGACCATTTATGGACAAACTTTCCCAACCTCAAATTTCCCCACATTATTCTGTCATCTATTCGGTTAACTATCTAAATACCTTAAAGAAACTTCAAGGGGCACTAGTAAAGCTGAACACTTAACATCAGTAAAAGGTTCATTCTTGTCCATTTTGTTTAATCCAAGTCATCAATGAGTCATTAATAATGAATAGCAGAGAACTCAATGTTGATTCCTGTGGCACCCAAAAGTATTTCTGCCAAACTAAGAATGACTCCTTTATTACTTATTTCTGTTCCATGAATCAATCTTCTATCCCTACTAATATATTACCACTAACCATGTGAATCTTTATGCAATGTTATGTGAACTAGCAAATAAAAACCATTCAGCTAATTCCACCAGTAACGTAATTTACCATGGTCAGTATTCAAAGTAATTTCTCAAACATGACTTACATAAAATCATGCTGCTTTTATGCAGATTTATTTAGCATCTGTTACGATGTTCCTAATGATGGATTCTACTGTTTTGCTGACAACCAATGCTGTCTAGTGATCTCCAGCCTCTCTGGTCCTGACCTCTCAGCTTCTTCCCGACTTTCCTGACCCCCTTCTGTGATCACAGTGAAACTACAATGGTACTCAGAGATGGGCCTACCACTTGGTTGGAAATTTCTTCCTCTGTACAGGGGGTATGCCACTTGCTGGGAGCAATATACTCCTGAAAGTGTGTACAGGTGGCCCATGTTTTTCGAACATTTGCTTTACGACACCTCGCTGTTACGAAAGACCTACATTAGTTACCTGTTTTTGCTAACCAAAGAGTTAGCAACCAAAGGCAGCAGCCAAGCTCCTCCCCTGGAACTGCATTCTAGCCGCCATAGCTTAAACACATGCCTGTGAACATCTGTGCTTTTATCTCGATTTATTTTGTGCATCCGTTAGCAAGATGAGTTCTAAGGTGTCGGAAAAGCCTAAAAGAGCTCGTAAGGGTGTTACAGTGTAAAACTAGACATAATTAAGCATTTCGATTGTGATGAACAAAGTAAGGACATTGTCCGCACGTTGAACCATTTGCACTGTTTATATGCAGAGAGAAAGAATCTTGAAAGCTGCAGATGTTACTGTTGGTTCTGCTGGTAGCAAAGTGGTCTCTCTTAGTCGGCATCCAATAATGGATAAAATGGAAAGTCTATTGCTTGAGTGGATTGATGGGTGTACAAAGCATGGTGTTCCGTTATCTTATACTTAAGGAGAAATCATTTAGTCTTTTTAATAAGCTGAAACAGAAAGCAGTGGACGATGGTGATGAAAGTGTTGCAAAAGTGGAATTTAAAGGTAGTCATGGGTGGTTTGATTGGTTTTTGAGGCGAGGGCAGCTTCATAGCTTAAAGTTTACGGGAGAGTGCCGAATTTTTACTGCCGAAAAGTTCCCAGCAGAACTGAAGAAAATAATTACAGAAGGTGGTTATTTGTATAAGCAAGTGTTTAACTGTGATGAAACTACAATTTATTGGGAAAAGTTGCCAAGCACCCCAACCTCCGACTCAGCCTAACACACCATCAGTGTGCTTGCTATCTTCCAGATTCCAGTAAGTTGAAACTACAAACGTATATACATTATTTCTACTTTATATAGGCTGTGTATTTTTGGTATGATTTGGTAGCTTCAGAGCTTAAAAGTTACCGGTGAGACTGCTTCCGCTACGTAGTGAGATTTTCGCTACGCTAGACAGTGCTGCAATGATTGCAGAAAAGTATTTCTACTTTATATAGGCTATGTATTTATCATATAATTCCTGCTTTTACTATATGTTACTGTTATTTTAGGTTTTATGTGTTATTTGGCATGATTTTGTAGGTTATTTTTTGGGTCTGGGAACACTCACAAATTTTTCCCATATAAATAAATGGTAATTGCTTATTCAGTTTACGGCATTCCAGCTTACGAACCGTTTCATAGGAATGCTTTACCTTCAGATAGCAGGGGCAACCTGTATTTGGTGAGTCCATGATTTGTGATGGGGGAGAGAGAACTGATCCAGCCTCTTTCCTTACAGTGGTACTACTTCTAGAATGATGCTAACTAAAGAAGACCGTGAAGCAGCCAAGCTTGGACTGGCCATCTTTACGGTAGGGAATGGTTTATTTTTCTATAGATCTGATTACAGAGGGCTGGAATAACTTGTACAGAATCATAAATATACTCTTCTGCAAGGTCATGATATCAAAGGTTAAGTTAGTAGACTAGATGTGCACATTGCTGGACTGATGCGTCTTGAAATTTTACCAGGGCAGCCTGGAAAGTAAACTTCGGAGTAACTAACTAGTCCAAGAAATTGCTCATTTTAATTAATTGTCATATAAAATTCTGTCCTGCTTGGCTGAACCATGTGGCTAGCAATTATGGTTGATTCTTCAATGTGCCCTGGTAAAAGCAACCCAGTTATACCAAAATGCTACACTAAAGTTCATTTATTGTGCTGGCTGTAGCATTTTAAGAAGGCAGACTATTTTTGTGACAGCAGAGAGTAAGTAATAAATATTGCCCATGTTAGTGACATCTATATCCTGTTTGTTTATGTTTTGAGTATAATATGGAGTTTTAAATAAAATGTTCCAACATGTATGAAGAAATTTTCCTTTAGGCGTTGAAAGAAAAATGAAATACATTTTAAAGGGAGAGCTAGTTTAAAAAAACTAAGTGCTGTGGAAATTTGAAACCTCTCCTCCAGAAAGCTGGACAGTTGGTCAGAATTATCAGAAAAAATGATGGTGCAGGACTGGGAACATGGATAGATCTTAGCCTCATAACTATTTAATTATACTCCCAATTCTTGATTTCTTGAATAGCAGATATTTTATCCTATCAATTTCTCTCTCTCTCCCCCCCCCCCACCCCAAACCCCAAAATCTTCCACTCTTTAATCCAGTAAATCTTAATCTGTAAATTTCTGGACATGATATCTTTTTATGATACCTCCTTTGTGTGGGGATAAAATTGGAGGATTGGTAAACAAATCTTTACAGCGACAAGAATGTGCAAAGTCTGCTTCAATGGCGTCCCAAGATAAGGACTGAACTTGAGGTTCTGGGCTGCATAGCAGAATAGGTTTTTTGAGCTGCATGTCGAACCACTTCTATGTTCTCTTATTAGAAAATAGTCAAGGTGCTTTAATTTCACTTTGCTTCCAAGATCCTCCTATTTTCCTAGAGTTATTGTTTTTGGTCCCACAGGTACAGTAATAACTGGCTTGCCCCTCCCTTCCTTTCCAATTTTCTTTCAAGTCACCCTGGTATCATATAGGAAACATACAATCTGGCGCTCAATCTTGATTGCAAAGATACTGTTTTAAATACTTGAAACAAAAACCAATAGATTTCTAGATGTGAAAAGTATAAGGAAATGTTGATCATCTTATTGAACAGCAGAGTAGAGCTTAAGAGGCCAGGTAGCCTACTGTTACTTTGTTCTCTGATACAACTATCCCTGTAACTTGTTTCACTATACTTCCCATTTCGGGAGCAGCCAGCTTTAAAGTGGTAGAGTCAACATTGAGGCTATTATCCACATAGGTACATCATGCTGCTTAGAAATAATTTCTGTAGACAATTATACTGTCTCAGTAGGATCTGCCTTCATCTTTTGGCTACAACAATCTTTGTTCTAGTCTTGCACTTCTCTGCTAATTGTGACCAAGGTTTAAGGGTAACGCTGAGCAGCCACTCATTAGACAGTAT
Organism: Hemitrygon akajei; assembly: GCF_048418815.1. Lineage (NCBI taxonomy): Eukaryota > Metazoa > Chordata > Chondrichthyes > Myliobatiformes > Dasyatidae > Hemitrygon > Hemitrygon akajei. The sequence continues at coordinate 106,624,179 of NC_133124.1, read as the reverse complement.
TTTTATTTAGGGGTAGCATGGAACAGGCCTTGCCAGCTCAACAAGCCACACTGCACAGCAACTCGCCTAACACTAGGACAGTTTGCAATGACCAAGTAACCTCCTAACCGGTATGTTTGTCTTTGGACTGTGGAAGGAAACTCAGTCACAGAACGTACAAACTGCTCTAGGATGCCTTTCTAGGATACAAAAGGCATGTATGTACAGTAAATCTTTTACTTTGTTTCTAGGTCTTGGTGTAGAAGTGCAGAAACTAGCACTAAAGTATTACAAGTTCTTGACTTTCATAATATTGCCAAAAAAATCCATTAATTTTAAATACCTGCTTGGGCTTACTCTACCTACAGTAACTATTCAAACTAAGAAGTAGCATAGTTATTGTGCTGTAACCAAATTTTCAATGTCATGTTTGGAGCTGCATTGCAAATTCTTCAATTTTATGATGATGGCTCTGGAAAGGAAGACAATCATATGGGTGCATTATGGAATTTTAGGGAGGGAGCTAATAGTTTCAGCAGTTCTTGCAGGCAAGCCCTTACTTAACTTCCTATCGAATCTGTTGATATTTGCAGCGTGTACTACTTGCCAATTGTGTAAGGGATCCAGGGAATGTGCTAAATTGTCCAGATTTTCTTGCCATTCATTGCTATATACAGATACTGTTAAGAGAAATGAAGTATGGACATATAAAGCCTCCAGATATTTGTTCCCAGGACTAGATGAGTATTTTCATGGACTTTCCAGGATAAAATTTTCAGGAAATTTTGTATCATATTCTTGCATTGGCTTCATTTTGGCAAGGCTCACACAGAATTAATTAGTCATACAGAAATTCACTTACTCAGACACTCTAGTAATTCCTGCAAGTCCACTTGAATTCTGGGACTAGTAGCAGTAGACCCGATTGTGGCCCTAGAGCAGAAACTGTAACAGAGGAATAAGATGTTCTGGAAAAATTGTGGAAGAAGGTCTCATCAAAATAGATGCAAAAGCCAGAAAAACTGGAAGAATGTAAGAGGCTCCTTATGGAAAACAGGGTAGAAGAATATACAGGCAATGTAGGTGTGCGAGTTCAAGAACTGAGTTCAAATGCTTACTCATTTGAGATGGAGCTAAAGTTTAAGAATATGAATTGCATGAGTGGAAGGTAAAAGCTAGCACCAGTAGTCCAACACAAGTGATTCTGCAGATGCTAGAAATCCTGAGTCTAATTTCTGAATATTGATGAAGGGTCTCAGCCCAAAACATCAACTGTTTATTCATTTTCATAAATGCTGCCTGACCTGTTCCTCCAGCAGTTTGTGTTCTGTAGCAGTTGTCATGTTACCTTCATGTCACTGCCAGATGTTTTCCACTAATTCAAGCGGAACCATTTTCTGTGACTATCTTGAAGAAAGAAGGTAGTCTAAGGAGGAGAGATGAAACCATCTCCCCTTGTTGCACTTTCCATGCATACATAAGATAGACGCTGGTTACATACACGTCTTCAACCTAAAATGTAACTACATCAATCACCCACTCCATTGATGCTGCCCAATTCTGAGTACTTCAATTTCTGGATATTGGAGTAATCAAGGATATGGTGTTCAACATATTCGTGTTGAACCTCCTAAGCTTTCAGTTTTCTGTTCTTCGCATTACTTACCACTGTCATTTTTTGTTACAGCACCACAAATGCAGTGAAGCTGTGGAATCAGTGAGTCAAAAGCGGAAACCAGAGGAGAGTAGAGAAGAGGAGATTGAGAAGTAAGTGCAAGAATGTCCAATGTGGCCTCTCAGAATCAGTGGTCTTTTTTATCCTGATAGTGCTTTGAAAAACAGGCCATTTATGTCCTGCTTTAAGCTTTATTCTGAGTATCCTGTGAGATTTGCAAAAACTGCATTTGTTTGGAGCAAAGAAAGCCTTCTAAAATACTCATTTCATTAGTTCATTGAAGGAGTAGGGGTGGAAATGTTTCCGGATCTCTAGATTCTTTTGAACAGTTGTCTCAGTAAAGCCTGCCCATCTCACACTCTAGGTCAATACATCGAAAACGGCACAAGAAAGATAAAAAACATAAAAAGGAAAAGAAGAAAAAAAAGCACAAGAACAGAGAAAAATTATCCAAAGCAAGCCATCGAGACAGGTAAATACTGATAGATGCTGGTTTGGACAGGGGCAACCCTGGTATCTATGGAAGCAAAGGGATGTTTCAGGTTAAGACACTGCATCAGGACAGCTTGCAGAATAAAGGTCAGTATTGAGAAGGGGTGAAACCAGCACCTGTCATCCCTCCCTTTTAAACCTTTATACTACCTTACCTCTACATCCTAACCTGAAGCAAGGTATCAAACCAAAATATTAAGCATCCTATGCCTCCAGTTTTGCTGTTTGAGTCTCTTTGCTTCAGCAGTTTTTGCTCCGAATTCCAGCAGCTGCAGATTCATGTTTCCGCCTTGTCTTTGTTGAGAACATGTTAAAATTGGCACCATGAAGAGATATAAATATTCATTGGAAAAGGAGCATCAAAGACCTTTTTAATGCAAATGACCACACCAAGGAAACAATTCTGAGAAGGCAAGGAAAAACATTGAAAATTTAGCTGAAGTTGTATTTTTGAGAATACCATGGAACATGAAGACAAGTGATACCTTAAGTTTGAGATGGGAAGGGGGCAATATTGAACATCACAAAGCAGATACAATAAAATTCTTGACCTCTGGTAAAGTCTGGGATGAAGGATGAATAGGATTCATACAGGTTTTATAAGTAATTCTTTGAGAATGTAACAGCAGCCAGCTATAAATGATACTAGAAGCATGATTACTGCGTGATGTGAGCAATCTTAAGATGGAAGATGTGGAAATGTCAGAACTCAAATTCTTAGATGAACCCTCCTATCACTATATAAAACAAATTACAGAAGCTTTGCTATTGAATCATTTGACACAATAGGGGGAGGAAGGGATGCTTTTTCTCCAAAGAGCATCTTTAGTGAAAGGAGAAAGTTAACATTGTATAAAAACTCCCTGTCTAATTTTAAATGAAAGTCGTGACCAGGAGTTGACATAATTTATGGAATCTGCCTAGGTGTTTAAAAGTAGTGTATTATTATTCAAGCAACCTTTTGAAAATTTCTCAGTTGTGTAAATTTACCCAAAAGTTAAGTTTTACACTACTTACGATGGTTCGAACCAGTTACATAATTCTCATACCCATCCAGGTTTAGTTATGTAGACTCTGAATGACATCCAAAGTTGTTATCATAAGCCCCTTAGATAAGGGTACATACTAAGCTTATGTGGGAAGAATTCAGATTTCTTGTTAGGTGTATTTTTACTTTGTGAAGAGACCTTGGCTTCTAATGTTTTCTTTTCTTTTTCCAGAAGACATCACCATTCAGAGAATGAAGTAAACAGCCAGCACAGATAACAGTCATTTAAAGGCAGTTGAACATTCCCTCGCCAATTTGTATTTATCCAGGGGCTAATCTCAGTGAGGGCAGCTTCTCCAAGAATCACAGCATGAAAATTAATGCTTTAATAATTAGTAACTTTGAGGGAGAAGATATAGGATATTTTACAGCCAGGCTCGTCATTTTAGCACGCAAGTTTTGTCAACACCTTAAATCTACAAGAGGCTATATAGATTGCAGATTTATGCAGGTTAATGGTTGTTGGCATTGGCAAACAAGGAGCATATCTTTGAAACAAATCTGCTGTAGATTGCAGGGAGAGTGGTTAATTCATTAATTGGTCTAGTGAATGTACAGATTTAATGCCCAAGATGTAAAGTTCATTATTTTACTATGTCTCTATTAAATGCTGTTGGAACATTCCTTTCTCAGTTATTAGGGCTTAATATCAGAGCAGCATTGACCAATTTTTGGAGCACACATTAAACTCTGGGGTAATGGAGGTTAATAAAAGTTCTAGAATGTTTTATGCAGTACAAGAAAATTTCTCTACCAAAGTCATATGCATTAAAAATTGCAACAAGTGCAGGAATCAAGTTCTTAATCTTAGATTTTATTCTAACAGTAGCTTTAATTACAGTGCTTTTGTCAAAATGAAAGTTGAAATGTATACAAAACATCTGATTAGTAGTGTAATGAAAGGATCAACTTCACATCAATAACTCAACCTGATCAGACTCAAGTATTTACTGTCCAGTTTCTCAGCTGGTTTTAAAAGCTTTAAACACTGGCAAATCAAGGCCTTACAGTATTTATAATCAGATGAGTTCTGCAGGTTTGGAGAATGGTATGGGAGAAAAGGGAAATGGAATTGATGGCAATACAATGTCTTGCGCAATACCTAAAATGGAATGACGCACACATGTAGTTTCCACACATTGGGAAAAGCAAAGAAGGTTAGGGGCTTAGGTGCATTCAATGACATTGATACTTGCTACATCAGCCATGGGACAAGCTAACAAAACCCAAAAAAAACCTTTCCATCTGACCCAACAGTGCCTGCATGCTGTGATCAGTTTACCACTTTGGTAGGGGGTAAGCCACAAAGGAAAAGTCAGGAATTGAACAGGCAAAATTCCTGGCATTTCAGGTAACCACTCAAAATTTGCTGTGTTCACTAATTATCTCTTCCCCAATGCAATTCATGTTTTTTGAAGTTAAGTGGTCCCCAGATGATGAAACCTTCAGCTTTTCACTAAAATAAATTGAAAATCGATCTGAGTGATTAAATCAAGCCATTGAGTTTGACTTTAAATTATTCAAAAAGGCAGATAAAGTAGGTTACAAGTCTTTTTATTCTGAACTTCAATTCCAGCCTCCATAGGTCTAGGAAAGGGATGTTCAAATAAGCTTTAAATTGAGACCAACTCACAGAAGTGCAAGAGAATCTGAACCCAGAAATCATTGAAGTGTGTTGGCAGTTTTAAAACCAAAAATACAAGCAATCCTTCACTGCTGAAATTCCAGCTTTGGGCAATGAGGGAAGACGAGCAGAAAAATCAATAAAGGTCAGATGCAAGTTCCCTCCCTCCATCAAAAGCCATGCCCCAAACTGCAGGAAAGCCCCATTTAAGAGCTTGTAAAGCAAATCTCTTATGAGACTTTGTACATTGTACTGTTGGGAGTGCATTCAACTCCCAATTCCAAGCTCAGTTTGTCCCCTTTCTACACTAAATTCTTACATGTCAATATGAACCTTAAAGGAAACAGAACAATCATGGGGTAAATATTGCATAGGAGTAGCAGGAAACTGCCTCGTTACAAAAAGGGACAATATATACACATTTTAAATAAGAAACCACATTTGCTTTCAAGTCTGTACTTCTCACCCATACAGTATGGTGTTATTTATAGTTCTAGTGATCAGATATAATGAAGCAGGTTCCTGGCACCCAATACCACAAAGTAGCAGTTGCCATACGACATAATGAAGCAGAAATAAAGGGAGGAAGAGTGGTGGGTAGGAAGGAAGAAAGGAATTATTTGTTACTTTTAAGCTGCTGGGACAACCATTCCAGTCCTTCATATAAACCATCGCCACTGGTTGCACAGGTTGCCTGGATAAACCAGGTCCTCTGGCGGAGTGCATGCAGACCCAATTTATCAGTGATCTCTGCAGCATTCATTGCATTAGGCAGATCCTGAAAACAGAAGAACAATTGGAAACAGCATCACATTTAGTTCTAGGCTGATCAATATCACTGTGACAGCTTTAGTAATGCTAATTATTATTGTCACAAGTACTGAGATAGTGAAAATTTGATTTACATGATATCAAGACAGATTATACCATACGTAATTACATCAAGGTAGTAAAAAAATGCAAAATCGTGTTACAATTACAGACAAAGTCTATTGCAGGTAGATTGGGAAATCAAAAGTTAATCTTTAGTGTACAAGAGGTCCACCCAAGAGTTTGATAACAGTGGGATAGAGGCTGTCTTTAGGTTTAGTGGTCCTTGCTCCTGATGTGAGAGGAGAGAGTACTCAGGGCAGAAGGGTTCCTTGATTTTGTTAGCAGCTTTTCAATCAGCAGAAAGTATAGACAAACTTAATGAAGGGGAGGTTGGTTTGCATGATGGGCTACATGGCATTCACTATTCTATGTTTTTTTCAGTAGAGTAGTTGCATTATCAAGCTGTGATGCATCTATAAAATTTGATGAAGATCAATAGGGAAAATGCATTTGAAAGAATCATGTGAGCATACCAGAACTAACATATCTACCAACACAGTTAAAATGGAGACATCATTCACTTCAAAAATGACAAAACTGAATAGAGAATACATGTGATAAACAAGCACTCATATAGCTCATGCCAATAAACAAACATATCCAACTAATCAGAATAATAAAATTTACACTTCAGTTTCCAGATATGGTTTACCAATTAATTAGGTTGGTGGCTTTTTGTCCACATATGCTACCCAGTACTGTAATTATATGTTCATAAAATAGAGAACCAGAAATTAGGCCATTTGGACCATCCTGTTTACTCAGCCATATTCAATCATGATTAACTTTTTCTCAGCCCCACTGTCCATTATTTGTAATAACTGCAGCTATTTGCTCACCTGTTTATTTGCAAAAAGTAGCAACACAGCCTCTCGGAGCTCATCTTCAGCAAGCATTCTCATCAATTCTTCCTTAGCTTCATTCACTCTCTCCCTGTCATTACTGTCAACCACAAAAATCAAACCTGGAACCCAGCAACAAGAAGATGTAACAAGAAAACAGTTCCTCACCCCACCCCAAGCTTTTTCTGCTGTCATAATATAAATATCCCATTAAGGGCCATTATGAGATCTGTGCCCAAATGACAAAATCTGATGTCAATGAATATTTAATTAATAAGAAACAAATCTCTGGTCTGGGACATTTATAATGCTGCTGAGATATATCGTAGGATGCACTGGGACACATCAGTGATGTAACCTGGGGTCAGTGGGTGTTCTGAGTCTTTCAACATCAGACACATTTTCCCAGGTGACCCAGCCAGGATTGCTAAGGCCCTGACTTGTATTATAGGTAGCTTATGCTGTAGAGAAATCAGTATGAAGAGGGGACTGTATTTTGCAGGGTAGAGGGAAGTAAAGTGCAGAAAGCACTATTTTTAACAATGGCTCAGGTAGGGCTTGAGCTAATGATGGACATCTAAGCCCTTAGATTGTAAATGATCAGTGTGGGGTCCAGAGAGACATTGGTGCCCATCTTAAAACTGATCAGGGCCAATTGAGTTGAATCTTCAACATTCTCAATTAATTACTCATCATCAATACCTATGTTAACAAATACTAGGCTATAAAACATCTTGAAAAACAGGACAGCAAGTTGTAAATGTCACCTGGTCTGCATCTTCACTTGTCCTTCAGCTAGTAAGCAGTCATTTGTTCAGTAAAAGTTTGTATCAAATCCAATTTAAAATAAAACGGTAGACTTTAGTCAGATGCCCAATGGATATTTTAAGCCAGCTGAAAAAAGTTGGATGGTCTAGTCATTTGACAGGTGCCTTTGTCAGTCTCCCAAGATCACCAAGTCAAGGGAAAAGCTAGCTACCACACTTACCTATATTGGTGTGAACCCTAGGAGCCGCATCATCAGCGCTAATTTAATGGTGGCCATTACGGAAGGGTCTCCCTGCTCTCATATGCCTCCTTGGTAGCTGAAAAGCCAGTCCCTGAACTGCAGTGAGCAGCACCAATGTACAAGCCGTTTTCTAAACCCTTTGATCTTGTAAAACACTACTTTGCCCACTAAAATTTTATTTCTACCTTTTTACTTCACAATAGAATGCAAGCATCTTAACTATATAAAGCAAATCTTAATAAGACTAGTGTCAAACATGGGTGGTCCGACTGATGGCCCAATGTATTTAAAACCAGCTCTCCATCTCCCAAATCTATCTGGGTAATGTTTCAACCCAACTGTAATAAATAAAACTAATCTACAGCACTAATGGGGAAAAAACCCATTTCATCTCCAGTATAAAAGTCACCCTAAACTCAACTGTTCCACTGCAGTACATGTACAATCATTTTCTTTGTGCACATTCAGAAGCCAAGCTTTAAGCCAAACTTGTTCTCTGCAATAAATGAGAGTCTGTAGAGGTCATCTACGAACTGCCCCCTCAAAACCTATGATAACAAAGGTTCACAATGATAATCTGGAAAACATCACTTCCCATGTCCCTCAGTGAAGACAGATAGTGATGATGAAATATACTATTACCTTGAGTTTACCAGTATGGTCTTTGTATAAGTATGACTGAAAGTCAAAAACTCAAATCCCTCAAAGAACTCATGGTTTTAGCATTGAAAGCTACAAATCTATACACTTCTGAAATCTAGATCATCATGAAACCTTCAATCTACTAGAAGAAAAAACATGTCAACATTCTCTCTCAGGCCAATACCCCTCTGAAGCTATAATTACACTCAGCCAGCCTCATTTGTCATGTGATGTTCAGTTGCATGACACCAGACTCTCAAAGTAAACACAATATCTTAAGGCATGGGAACATAATTAGGCTATGTGGCCCATCGAGTCTGCTATATCAGAGCTTCGCCATGGGAACGGACTACCAGGTGGGCAGAAGATTAAAAGGTGTACTCACGGCCTCCTTAAAAATGAAAATATTCCTAATACTCCTAGGGATCTCTAGTCATTGACTGTACAAATGGAGCACTCAACTGTATTGAAAGTAGCCAGTTCAAACTTTGGAAGCACATAGAAATCCAATGTAAATGACAGAAGCAGCACATTATTCAACATTCTAAAACATTGTCCCATTAGCCTCTGGCATCACGGCAAAGGTGGGAGGTCACCTCAGAACCAGAATGGAGGCAAATCATCCTGGATCCTAAAGAGCTGCTGTCTAAGCATGCAAAGTCTAAATTCATCTACTTAGATAAATTTTCTCTCAAATGAAAAGCCAGTGAACAAAGGTATTTTTGTGGAATATTTTAAAAAAACAGCAATCTGAACTCACCTTGTGTGTTCTGGAAGTAGTGGCGCCAAAGTGGACGGATTTTGTCTTGACCACCCACATCCCATACAGTAAAGCTAATGCTTTTGTATTCCACTGTTTCTACATTGAAACCTAAGAAATAAAAAAGGCTTATAACAACTCTGTTGAATGTACCATCGTCAGCCCTTCAATTCAATACCTTTAACATTCAATCTTGATTAGCTGACAGCTCCAATTCCTTCAACAATGAAAACTTTTCCAATACAACCTTATTCCTAACCTCTACTCATAAAAAACAGCATTTGGTATCCTCCACTTAAACAATTTTCTCAACTTAATCTGCCATCAGTTGGGTGGCGGAATGAACATTAAATCCTCTAGCCTGCAGGTCACCATTGCGCAAGGTACAGCACTTACTTAGCCCCTGATCAGGGTCACATTAAGCCATAAGAGCAGCTGGTGCATATCACCAAATGCTGGGTATACAAACACTGACACTGGGCAGACAAATCTCTGAAGAGTATCAATAATGCCTGGGGTCACCCGTCTTGTAAAGACAGTGCCCAGAAGGTGGCCAATAAGCATGGTCATCAGACCATGATTGCCTACGTCATACAACATGGTATATAATGATGACGACTACACCATTACGACAAACTATGCTCCCAGATCTGTGTTCTTGTAACCATTTCATAAGTGTTTTCTCATTTATCTAATCAAAATACAAATTAATTTTGCCATCATTCCACTAGCATAGATATCCTTTGAATTTTTTTTTAAAATCACTCTCTCAGTTCACCATGCCTCCAAGCTTGGTGACATTTGTAAATTTGGAGGTTGTGCTCCCTAAATCCTAGCTCAAGACATCAGTTCGTACCAAGAAAAGCAGACCAGCAAATTAAATGCCATGATAAAATACATTATGAGGCCTATGTACACCACACAGACTGTTTTTCTTATTAACCCTAAAAACTATCAATTTGACTTTTTAATCAAATTATGCTGGTCTTCTCTAATCAATTCAAGTTTGCTCAAATTAATGAAACTCCATCCCGTATATTTGGTTTTGGCATTTCTCCCAATGCTAAGTTTATACTGTCTGTTCTGTAATAACCAAGCTCAACCAAGATTCCAACCTCAGCCTCCACTATTTTCTCCCAGGTTTCTCTCAAATGCTTGGACGACTTGTACACTAAGCATGTGGCCTTTTTTGTATGTCCTTTATCCATAGCCATCTCATCTTCCTATGATGAAGAGGAATACCACATCTGATACCACATATGCAGTACCTCAGTCTCTGAGAATATTGAAAGCAGGCAAGGAGATTGCTGGTGTTTTGACAGATCTTTCTAAACTAACAAAAAGTGATGTCCCAGAGGACAAGAGAATAGCAAATGTGCCTTTGCGCCAAAAATGGGGACAATCCACATAATTCTTAACCAGTGATCCTCACATCATCTGAGTATATGACGGATAGGATTTATGCACATTTGGAAAGACATAGCTTGTTTAGAAACAATAAGCATGGTTTTGAGGTGGTGACAAAGGAGTTTCATGAGGACAAGCAAGTGCATGTTACTTATGTGGGCTCTAGTGAGACTGGACTGCCAACACAGATGCCTTGTGCAGGAAGGCACAGAGTCGACTGTACTTCCTTAGAAGGTTGGCGTCATTCAATGTCTGTAGTGAGATGCTGAAGATGTTCTATAGGTCAGTTGTGGAGAGCGCCCTCTTCTTTGTGGTGGCATGTTGGGGAGGAAGCATTAAGAAGAGGGACACCTCACGTCTTAATAAGCTGGTAAGGAAGGCGGGCTCTGTCGTGGGCAAAGTACTGGAGAGTTTAACATCGGTAGCTGAGCGAAGGGCGCTGAGTAGGCTACGGTCAATTATGGATAACTCTGAACATCCTCTACATAGCACCATCCAGAGACAGAGAAGCAGTTTCAGCGACAGATTACTATCGATGCAATGCTCCTCAGACAGGATGAAGAGGTCAATACTCCCCAATGCCATTAGGCTTTACAATTCTACCGCCAGGACTTAAGAACTTTTTAAAAGCTATTATTAATGCTTTTTGAGATAGTGATTTAGATGCATATCATATTTTTTTTTACTGAGTTAAGTATTGTATGTAATTAGTTTTGCTACAACAAGTGTATGGGACATTGGAAAAAAGTTGAATTTCCCCATGGGGATGAATAAAGTATCTATCTATCTATCATTTGATAAAATCCATTATAGTAGATTGACTTAGGAAAAAAAGCATGCAGATCCAGGGCGAATTGCAAATTTAGATCGCAAACCAGATTGCCCAATAGAAGGCAGTACGGGTGGAAGTTGCCTTTCCTCGCTGGAGGGCGTACTGGTGGCATTCCACAAGAATCAGTGCTGGGACCAAATCAATGATTTGGATGAAAATGTACTTGGGTTGATCAAGTTTGCATTCTTGCAGATTAGTGGAGCTGTAGACAGTGTAAAGGACTAAATGTATTGATCAGTTACAGATACAGGCTGAGAAGTGGCAGATGGGGTTTAATCTGGGCAAGTGAGTTGTTGCACTTGAGAAGATGAAGTGAAAGGAAAATGTATACAGATAATAGAGCTCTTCATAGAGGGATTCTGGGGTCTATGTCTATAGTTCATTTAAAGTGGCTACACAAGTGGATTAAGGTGATTAAAAAGTTGAATGGCACATGTGCTTGCCTTTATTAGTAGGAGTTATAAGAAGTTGTGCTGTAGCTATATAAAACTTTAGACCACAACTCGAGTACTGGTTTGCCCCATTATAGTAAGGATATAGAGAGGGTGCAGAAAAGGTCTAACCTACAAGGAGAGGTTGGACAAATTCAGCTGCTCTCCCTAGAGTATTGGTGGCTGAGAGGAGACCTGATTGCCTTTTATAATTTTAAAAGAAAACCAAAGATAGGGTATATATCCAAATCTTCCGCCCCTCCACCACGAGTAGAATTATGAAACACCAAAAGATCAAACTGATCCCACTGCAATCACTGTTAACCTTTTATAGACACCTACCACCCTCACATTGTCTAAGTTAGGGTGGGGGTGGAATTTAAAAGCGATATGAGGGTAGTAGGTTGCTGCAACAGGTTACCAGTGATTGTAATAGAATCATTTTGGTTGAATTTAAGGCTTTTTGAGGTTAACACATGAATACAAAGGGAATGGAGCGACGTGGATGATACACAGGAGGATATTTAGTACAAATTGGCAAGACGGGCACAATATTGTGAGATGAATTGCCTTCCCAGTAATGTACTACTCTATGTTCCTATCTTTCATCAACTCTTTTCCCTCTCTGCTGGATACGGATAGTTGAAGTCCCTCACTATGATCAGTACGCCCTTTGCACACCTTCAATTTTCCTGTATATCTGCTCCTTACTAACATTCTCCTTCATTGGTGGCTAGGGTGTACTCTTACAAATAATACTTCAAATAAAACCATGAAATGCTGGAAATACTGTAAATATCAAGCTTTCTACATATCCTGCATTAACTGGACAATTAGAGCACTGAGTTTTTAATTGTAATGTCCACCACGTGCAACTTAAGTTACAACATCTCTATTATATCATGTCTCCATGTATTAAATTCTGACAACTCACTTACCTATGGTGGGAATAGTGGTTACAATTTCACCCAGTTTGAGTTTGTACAGAATGGTGGTCTTGCCAGCTGCATCCAGGCCCACCATGAGAATACGCATTTCTTTTCTTCCAAACAGAGATTTCAACATAGTGCTAAGAAACCCCCCCATATTTGCAGTGTTTGATTGGACACACCAAGGACACAATTATTTATCTGAAAGAAAATAACAAAACATGTCAGGCACCAAATGCAGAAAAACAACTAATGGCACAAAACATTTGCAACAGCACTATTTTCAGCGTAAATTAGAAAAAATCTGCTCCAGTCATCATATGCAGTGGGATGCAGCTACATTTGAACATTCAACCTGTCATATGGTATGGACACAGGCCCTTCAGCCCACTGAGTGCACATGCACTGTACCCGAATCCAATTCTATTTCCCACCACATTCCAATTAACTTCACCCAGACACCTTTCAGATGTTGGTTGATAGCTCTACGCAGGGTGACACCAAAGGTTTAATTTTCATGTTTTATTGTTTGGGCACATGTGAAGAAAGAACACGTGACTGCCCCTCTATTGTAGTTCCTCCAGAAATTTGATCTGGGTCACCCAAGACATGTTAAAGCAGATCCTGCTGATAATGGGTCTCTCAAGATCTGCCTTTCTGAATTAGATCCAGTACAATTATACTTCTGTAAATGAACAAGGACCTTGAATATAATTCATTATGACAATAAATCTAACGCTACTAGAGCACAACTAATGAATTGTATTATTCAGGGACTACCTATAGTGTATGCTGGGGATGGGTTTAACCTGATACCAACTTCAGCCTGTCAGCAGAAATAAGAACCAGATCAAGGAATATATTTCAAATGTGTGCACAAATACAACGCCAGCAGTGCTCTAATCATGGCCGCAAGCCCCGATTACATTTCCTATTTGCTGTTTATTTCTGCTATTTGGATTTCACAAGTCTGATAGTTTAAAAAGGCCTCTAAATTATTAAGGAGAAACAGCCACAACTAGAAAGTTAATTAATTAAACAAAACCAAGTCTTTAAAAATAGAACTGTTTACACTTAAATTTCAAAACATAATCACAGCAGCGATCGCTTGAGATATGGTTTTGTCAGTTTCCAAAGTAATCTTCTACTGACAATGCAGATTCTTCCAGCATCTGCAGTCTCACAAGTCTGCTAGAATTTAAACTTTCTATTGCATTGTTGCAGTTACATTTACCAGGACAAAGCAGAGTATTCTTTTACTTAATTTATGCCTTAGAGATGGTGGAGTGACTTTGAGGTTTCAGTTCCTTGTTTGCTCTTGCAAACAATATTTAAGTGGCTATTCAGGTCAAATTTCTGGTCAATGGTGACTTCCAACATCTCCTTCAGCACTGTTTGAACTGAGATGACTTTCTATATGCAAGGTTAGACCCCATAGGGCTCACTAAGAAAATTACAGCAACTCAGCACCAAATATTGCTCACTTTTCACATTTTTTCCATTACGATCTATACTGGCTCCTGTCCAAAACTTTAAATCTAGCCTCATCCTTAAAGCCTTTTGTGATCTGAATGGTCTCATCCCAAACTTCCAACAAATTTGCAGATTCCAACCAAAGGCACATAGTTCATGAAATTATATACGTGTTTTGTAAATCCTACTTTTTACCTGATTCCGGCAGATGTGACTACAGCTGGCTACACTCCAAACTCAATAATCTACCAAATGCATATCCTCTCAAAACACAGCAAGCTTTTTTACACCAATCCTACTACACCCTTTAGTGTAGAGTACTATATTTGTACTCTATATAGTACTACTTTGGAACACTGCTTTTATGCTTTAAAACGTGACAAAGCTTTATTTGTTACATGTACATTGAAACATACACTGAATACCAACAATCCAGGAGGTGATGGGGGCAGCCTCCAAATGTGGCTATGTTTCCAGCACCAACATAATGTACCCACAACTTACTAACACTAACCTATATGTCTTTGGAATGTGGATAAAAAATGGAGCACCCAGAAAAAAACCATGTGGTCAAGTAGAGAACGCACAAACTCCTTAAAGACAGTGGTAGGGATTGAACTGGGATCATTGGTGCTGCAAAGCGTTATGCCAACCACTGAGCTACCATCCAACCTCCTCCTTTGGTAAACGTATACAAATGCAAGTTACTATCTTACTTCATGAACGTATTTGCCCAACAGTTATCACAATAACAGATCTATGGCCATGAGGAATTCACCCAGTTCCCATGATAACGCTGAGAAAGACAAATTCTTAAGTTACATTGACAGGTGTTCTTAGTTCACATACTAAATATTACATGCTTCAATTACAATCTAGTGGAAACACAATACATCAATATAAAAGCCCATGGGATAGATTTCCACGTCACCAGTGGAACAAATCCTTTGGGTCCTCATAAAATATTCATTCATATCAAAATGTTTGCCTAATATTATGGTAAAGAGTGGGTTTAATACTGCACTATATTCCCCATGGTTTGTTTCTGTAAATCTAAAGGCAGAGTAAACTTAAGTTGGCCTATAATGCTTGTCTGAGTTTGTAGTAATGCACATTCATGATAACTAATATATCTTCATCAAGGAAAATAAGGTGATTTTAAGAGTCTTCAAAATTTGAGTAATTAATAATGTGAAGCTTTTCAAATTGTTCATTTTCACGAGAAAGTCAAAATAAAAAGAGACATTTGAAACATGTATCAATGAAGTCCAGATCTTCAAGGTGAATGGCCTATACACCAGCCCAATCAATTCAAATTTATTAAAAGTGGGGTGGGGGTGGAGGGGGAGTCAAATGCACGTAGACAGCGCTGAATATCCACTTGCCTTCCACTCTCGTCCTTGTTAATTTCAATCTTATTTGATGCTTTAATCAGCGAGATATGGAGTCAATCATGGACTCCAGGCCACACAATGCTTGAAATCTCATTGAACTTCCTTGGAGACTGCCAAGTGCCAGATTGCTGAACTGGCCTGAAAACACACCATTTAAATAAATCACAGGTTCGAACAGTAGCAGAATCATATTTGAAAGTAGTAAAATAAGCAGTCTTGTGAACTGCCTTTAGTCACATTGTTTGCTAGCACCATCTCCTTCAATGTCAGTTCTACATTCTTCAAAGAAAATGTAAATGCACACACATTTTCTTCTGTAAGCAAGCTGGTTAACTGGAGGTAACCACAGACATTTGTACCACAATTATATATTTAGCAACTGAAGCAGCTCTGGAGGGAAGTTTTTGCAGATTTCTCTCTCCCTTCTTTCCAAATTTAGGTGTAATGAGTTAAAAAAAAAATAGGGGTGCCATGGTAGCATGGCAGTTAGCTCGAAGTTATTACAGCTCCGGTCAGAGTTTGGAGTTCAATTCTGGTGCCATCTCTTAGGAGTTTATTATACATTCTCCCTGTGACCACATGGTTTCCTCTGGTTTCTTTCCAAAGCCCAAAGATGTACTGGTTAGTAGGTTATTTGGTCATTGTAAATTGTCCTGTCACTAGGCTAGGATAAAATAGGGGGGTTGCTGGGTGGCATAGCTTGTTGGATTGGAAGAGCCTGTTCCACACTAAAGAAACAGTGCCTATGGTGAGTGTAAAAATACAAGCAATAGCCACTAGCCCAGTGTTAAGCATTAATGAATTAATTCATGAATTCCATAAGTTACTGTTTCTGTTGGAATTACCAATACAACCAGAAGATGGACCTTTGCAGAAGTAGCTGAATGACAAAATTTTAAGGGTGCTGTAAAAGGTTTTGATGTTGTGAGGATAAGGGGACTTATGATTAGGAACATCAGCATGACTGCCCAGCTAAAGCAGGAAGAAGAATTCACATTCTCAGAGTGTGAAAAAGGCAATACTTAAATCTTATGGAAAAAAGGAGCAGGATCTTAACGTCAGAACAGAAAGTGAAAAAACTTCTGTATTATAGCTGAGCCCACATTCCAAAACAAAGCAGCAATAAAAGATAAATCAAAATGCTATTAGTGTATAAACAAATAAATTCAGATACAATAAAGGCTCAAAAATTGGGGAAATAAATGGTGTCCGTACAACATAGTATCTAAAATAAAGACTTCAGTTTCTATAGATAACTGACTTTTCAAAATCACAATATTTTCAAGTGGGGCATTCATGCTACTGAAAAAGGCTAGGTTAAGACAAAATCCATTATTTATTGTGGTTAAGAAATAGTAAGTTAGTTTAACAGATTGGAAATGATCAGTAGACACTAATTAGTCTCAATACAAGAAGAAAGGCAAAATTTAGTAATAAGCAAATCAATGGTACAGAAAAGTAGGTCCATTTTGGCATTTAGAAATTTTCAAACAAGTGGAAACAAAATAAAGATAACTTAAAAACAAAAAGTTGAAAAAATACAATTTCTGAATAAAAGGAAATTAAACATGAAGAGGAAGCAAAGATAATTGAGGAACAGTAACAATGCAAGGGAAATTGAAATAGAAAGTTTGAAGAAAATATAAACAGTGATACTTGCTCTTTTGAACCGTTGAACCAGAAGAACACGAATGCCTAATGGATAGGAAGCCTAACTGAAAAAAAAGCACAAACCATCTTCAGAGAATATGGGTCATTGTTAGTGATCAGTCTTTAAGTATATAAATAGTGAGTCAAACTTCTTTTGTAATTTAGCCACTCAGTAACTGTGGATAGTCTTGGAAACTACAAGTAGAGATATTACAAACTGAAGTAATGAAGATAACTTGAAATAAGTTTAATAGCTCAGTAGTTTCATTGTTTCCATCTAGAAATCAGCTTAATGTGGGTGTTATCTTGTACTACAAAAGATTGTGCAATTTATTTGTATTTAACCATTTGATCTGGTTCACTAGTTCATGTTTCTTTAACACAAAATCTAATTCCCATCCACAAACCTTGCTAAGCTCTCAGATCTGAAAGCCAAATGTCTGCTAAACAAACTCACTTGGAGGTGTATTTATCATAGAGGACCTCCATTGGTCGGGATTGTTCCACCCTGCTGTCTATGGGATACACAAACCAGGGCAGTATGATACAGAGAGCAAGCTGCTGCCCAAGCAGCTGGCTCCCCCCTCTACACAGCTGGTTAATCTAAAGGAATGGCACAGATTGATATAGTTTGGCACCAGTGCGTTGCAGGTGTTGCCAGTCAGCGTTGAACTCAATGTAAGACTGACTTAGGGACTCCACTTCTGGAATTTTCCATGGGGTTTATTTACTCCCCCAAAGCATTCCCCATGAGTGGTTATAGTTGCAAAGCAGTGGAGGTTTGAGATCAGAATTGTCCTTCTAGATGAGTTGGCAACCACAGCTGGCCAATCCCATCTGCCCTGGAATTCATCATACTTACGCTAATATTTTCAGGCACACAAACATGCAATCACCCTCAGTGTTAATCATCAAAGTAGTAGCCAATTTGAGTCACAGGTTCCAGCTTGGCAGAGAAACCAGCGAAAAATGCCTTGCTCAAAGGCAAGATGTTGTAATTTACTTTGCATATTACCACATCTAGCAACTTCAGTCCAATCAGAAATTACACTGATGATTGGGGATAGGAACAAAATCGATCAGTGGATATCTCAGTAAGAGCTGATTAAAACCTCAATGTGTTTTTTTGGGTTTTAGCACTGCCTAAGAAACTTGGGTGCAACTTCATTTATTAAAACCAGCCTGTCAAAGCACATTTTGCTGAATGCCCTGGTGTCTGCAAAGCAGCAATATGCTTCATTTTTGAAGTATTAACTGATTATAGCAATAATATACACAATAAATCCGAAACAGATTGGCAAATCAGAGCTGGTCAGATCAAGATGAGTAAATAGTGTACACCAGTCAGTACTTGGTTCAGTTTGCCTGGCCCACAGTTACACAATTAAAACCAGAATCCGCATGAAATAGATTAATCAAACTGATGCCAAAGATCAAAGTATCTATTAAGAATATGAGACAATAGCAAGTGAGAGGCAATGAACACTGACAGCTTTAAGGTAAAATTCAATGCAAGCTTTTAAAACTGGCCAAATTATTTCAAAAATAAAGTACATAAAACTATTCTGAAAACAAATAACTAACCTCAATAAACAACAGCTTCACTTAAACTAGACTAAGTGCTTTAGTAGAAAACCATAACAGGCAAGGGAAGCAACATGACCTCTCTTTTTCCTCCAGTCCTGCTGAAGGGTCTTGGCCTGAAATGTCAACTGTACTCTTTTCCATCGATGCTGCCTAGCCTGATGAATTCCTCCAGCATTTTGTGTGTATTGCATGGCCTGCTTCAATTTTGAAACCCTCTCATTCCTACCATCAAGTATGTGGTACAGGGGCCTTAAAGACATGCACTTAACATTTTAGAAACAGTTTTTTCCTCTCTGCCATCGCATTTGTAAACAGTCCATGAACACTACCTTACATTCTTTTGTACTATTTTTATTGTAACTTGAGGGAACTTTTTAAGTCTTCTGTATTGTTGCCACAAAACAATGTCATGGCATATGTCAGTGATAATAAATCTGATTCTGATTGTAGGATGGTCAGATAGGAAGTAACATCTTCTCACATTTAGAGAAATATCAGTGGCACACTGTTCACATGATAGCCAAAATCTTCTTATAGAAATTTAAGTGTAGTAATCTCCCGAGCCAAAATTTGCATAGAGCAGATATAATCAGCAAGCCAGTGAATACCTTTAAAGAACTACCGTAGTTAATGAACTTACCAATGAAAACTCACTGACATGAAACAATAACTGCTATCTGACATAAGTATTTCCAACAACTGTTGCTTTAGTTTGCTTTACTAAATGCTAGTTTTACTCTTAAGGAGAAATTAATTTTCAAGAGTGCAGTAGACATTGGATTGGGAGATACACACATAATCTGCAAAGGTCCATGGTAAGTTTATCACTCATTTATTCCATTTAGACACACTAACCCAACTTGCTTATTCCCATGGCAAAAATATCTCCCCCATCATGCATGCCTACAATTAAAAGCAACCTAGACACCTACATTTAAAAGAAAACACTTCCTACGTTAGTATTGATCCTCCAGTTGATAAAGATCAAAAAATGCTACATCTTTGAAAAAATAAAAGTTAACATTTCTGATCAAAAAAAGCCTTCATTAGAATCTGTTCTGATAGAGGGTCTCAAACCTGAAACATTAACTCCTTCCCAGCTTCAGCCTCATCTGCTGCAAGTTTCTAGCACTTAGTGGTTGAATTTTGTATTTCCAGCACCTGTATTTTGATTCTCAAAATGGGATATATTGGAAAATATGAATTGATGATTTCATGACTTAATATAGTGACAATGGAAGGATGTGATTGGTCCTATACATCCCAGGAGCAGCGAAATAGTTCTCAAAATCCACAGTCCACAAGATGTAGTGAATAGTCTGCATTACAAGTTTAGATCAGTGTAATTGATCAAATTGTCCAAAGGATAATTTGAGAAGAAACTCAACTTGAATTAATATCTTTTCACTCTTTATTGTGCAAGTTAATTTTGCGTTTATTTGAAAGAAGAGTACCAAATCAGATTTACTGGCAAATCCTTGAACTGTTCCCATCTCTAAAAGAATTGGAGAATGGCAACAGAACAGGGAATTGGAGAGCAAGAGATATAAATAATACATTTTTCATTGAACTATACAGAAAGAAATCATCTACTCTGCAAAGTAACAGCATGTCAACTCCATCTCTTGTTTTAAAATAATAAAGAGGCTTCCAATATAATGGTTAGGTAAAATAATTACAAATACTCTACATCTGATCTGATGACTGAGAACCAGCTCTAGTTCGCAAATCATTATTTCAAATGAAACTGAATGGAAGACTGAATTTGTAATTAGTTTGAAAACTCTCACCAGTAGCAGATTATATGTCCAAAAATGCTTTACTCCTTATCTTTTGCTCCTGAAAGCCTTCATTCAAGTATCCATTTCATTATCTGTTATTATGAAAGAGATGCACTTGAGCATCCAAAATAAGCTAGCAGTCAAATCAGAAGTCCTTTCCAACTATGCACTATTAATCTGATATTTGCAAGTTATAATTTCCCCTTCTCAACAGATGAGCCAAAATTTAGCATTGACAGTTTGACAACACCAGTAGTACAACTGATCTTAACATGGGTTTTCAGTAGTTTTTTAATATATTCAGCAAATCTATACACAAATGGTTTGCATATTGCAGCAAGATGAGCTCAGGAACATGCTACAGAGTATGATCAAAATTCTGAATAAGTTGACATAAATAGACCTGCTAGAGATTGCAGGTCAGCTTACAGATTTTCCCAATATCCCAGCTAATATTTATTTGCCAATCAACATAAAAAGTTATGGAAGTGACACTGCCAGTTGATCTACAATACCTTGAAAGGTACAAAACAGCTACTGCATGGTCTCCACATACAGTAACTAATGTTTGAAAGTAATGAGCTATGTAGTACTGACTTCAGTACTTATTGTGGATTTTACAAAATAGTGAGATGTTCAGGAATCTGCAGAACTGCTATCTCTATGTCTTAAGCAACCTCTTGAACAAGTCAACATGGACACAAATGGCTAACCAATAAGCTGCACTGCCCAATGCTTTTTAATAGAACTGTAGTTCTGCTTTCAGTATATACTGAGTTCTATACTGGAAATAGTTTTGACTAATTATATTTCCACTATCTTGAAGGGCAAGCAGTATATTTCAATCTGTTTTCCCTGCATGCAATTTGTTTACTATGTCTTTTATTATTCAGCTCTTACAAACTTTCATTCTTTTAATTTTCATCCTTAACCAAGTTGCATTATGGACTATTTGCAGCCTGGTGATAAGGATGTGGTAGTCATTACTGTAACCACAGTTTGATTCCTTATTAAGGAAGTGTAGGCCAAACGCACTGGAATCATTTCCCCTACAACAATTATACAGTTTTACAAAATTATCAAAGAACTTTATTGAGCGAATATATTCATGGGGGGGGGGGGGGGGGAAGAGAGAAGAATCCAACTTTAGGAATCTAATATAAAAAATCATTTTCAAAGGGAACAGTAGCAACTCACCACCAAATAAGAGTAACTGATCTAAAGGTTTAAATATTTCAAGAGAACATGAATTTCTCTAGGTGAAGTGAGATGAATTAGGATAGGAGAGTCTGTTCATGGGGAGCATATAACAAGACTGACTATGCTTCATATAAACTTCAACAACTATATGGATAATGGAAGCTGTCCAGGTGAACATATACTGTAACATCTTTCTTTCAGTAAGGATGGTGTAATCAATGACAATTTTATATATTAGTCCCATTACTTTATGATGAATTTGTTTCTGTAATTATAACTTGGAAGGAATCACACTAGAAAAGGGTGATAGTTGCAGAATATCTGCAGATTGGAGAATTCAGAGGGCTTATAGTGCGGAAAGATTTCAAAATATGTACATCATGTAATTATAACCATTTTTCAATGTCACTAAAGTGCTATTTAATAGGAAGACACAAGTTAACCACTACAAAGCTTTCACACTAGCTGCGGTTTCTTTGATTAATAAATTTTTAAAAAGCAAAAAGAAGGAATAAATGGATGCTTCCTGGGTTGACAGCAGTACCATAGGGATAAATGCTTGGGTCTCAACCATGCAATTTGGTTGAAGAAACCAAACATTACATAGAACATAGAATAGTACAGCACAGTATAGGCCCTTCAGCCCACAATGTTGTGCCAACCCTTAAAACACTGCCTCCCAGATAACCCCCACCTTAAATTCCTCCATATACCTGTCTAGTAGTCTCTTAAATTTCACTAGTGCATCTGCCTTCACCACTGACTCAGGCAGTGCATTCCACGCACCAACCAACCTGAGTAAAAAACCTTCCTCTAATATCCCCCTTGAACTTCCCACCCCTTACCCTTAAAGCCATGTCCTCTTATATTGAGCAGCGGTGCCCTGGGGAAGAGGCGCCGGCTGTCCACTATCTATTCCTCTTCAAAATTCCTCATTTTCAAGTTTGCCAAGGACAGTCAACAAGGTAGAAATGCAGGTAGTGACAAAGACCCATAGGAGTCAAACTGAATGAGTAGACAACATCATTGCATATAGTGTTCAAATGGCAATATGCAAAGATATCCATTGAAAGCTCAAAAATGACAACAGGTTGGATACTGGTCAAATGGGGCCTGAACGTCCTTCCAAACAAGTCACTGATAGTTAACAGGCACCTTTAATGCAAGATGATTTCATTGAAAAAACAAAAATGCTTCACTACAATTTTAAGAGACCTTGCTGAGACCATACCCGTAAGAAGAGCTACAATTTTACTCTCCTTACCAAAAAAAATACTTGACGCAAGAGAAAATTTTCCACACTGATTCCTAGAATGGCTGGTCTGTCCTACAGACAGAAAATGGACTCAGGCGATTATTCTTAACAAATTTAAGTTCATTTCGTTCAAAACAATAAAATATTTAGAGGACTTAACAGAGTGGACATGAGGAGATATCTCCACTGGCCGAGGAATCGGGAACTCCGGAGATAGTAATGTCAAAATGAGGTGAAGGCCAATTCTGAGAAATTTCTTCAACACTCGGTAATTTTTTTCTAGTTTTCTACCCGAATGTCCTGGGGTCACGGATTAAATTCAAAATAAAAAAAAAATTCTGAACTATTAGAAGCATCAAATGAAATGCCGAAGATAGCGTTAAAATACAAGATTGGCCCGATCGTATCGAATCAGCCGAGAAGCTAACGGCCTTTTCTTTTCCTTCGCATTAAAACAGATATGAATATAATTACTGCATATTGTAAGGAGGAGAGAAATCTTTCAATACCGAAACAGGTGGCACGTCGGAAGCACATTCACAAGCGGCAGCCTCCCTCCCCAGCTCATAACCAGTCAATAACCCAAGATGGCGACTCTCAAATCGCGACCCGAAAAAGACGGCCAAACCGCCCTCCCCCCACGAAATTTGACTGCTCGACGGGAAAAACCCGGCGATCCATCGAAGCAGCTACCGTGACACGATCCTCCGAGAGCTCGGTAGGCCAGGCGCTGGAAAAGTGATGGCAGCCTGTCGGCCCGATAATCGCAGCCGCGCCGAACCTGAACAGCGGGCCTTCCTCTCCCCGACCGAATACTGAAGCCGCCGGCCTCTGCTCCCTTCCTTCTCGCAAGCCAGCGAGCTTCCCTTCCCGCTTAATGCGCCAAGCGTGCCCCGGGCACTCGCCTGCTCGCCCTCACCTTGGTTTAAAAAGACAAGGGGGAAAACTCCGAGCTTCGCTCGCTCGAGCTCGCCTCCTCTCTCTGCGCCACGTCAAGGAGAAAGTGGAAGGGAGGGGGTTGGGGGGTCGACGGGATGATGTCACGTCGATAGGGCAGCCGGTTGCTACGGCAACCCAAGGACGGCCAAAGTCATTCAAACCGTGATCAGAGGAAGAAAGAATCACTCCACCCTCGAAGGCTTATTTCGTAATTTTCGTTCTCTGTCAGCGGCTGTTCAGGTCAGGAAGCGGTCAGCGAGGAGAGGCCGGCAGGCTGTGGACCCTGAAAGGGAGGAGCTGTTGCTGAGAGCGAGGCAGGTGTTGAAAAGGATTGATAGATGGGCCGAAGGGCCCGTTACTGTGCTGTACTTTTCTCGATGACACATATAACCCGAAAGTAAACTGAAGATGCAGGAATTCAGAAATAAAAGTAAAAATTCTGAGGGGGAGAAAAAGGAAAACAGTTCCATTGTGCTCTATGTTCCCCACATTCCCATCAATTACCCCTGAGGGACGATTTACAGTAGCCATTTACTGGAGCTGTGAGCCAGCAAGTCTGGAGTCAAGAGAGCATGCAGATGTTGGAAACCCTGCTCTGATTTTTTTCAATAATTTTAAGTCCCCTGGTCCCCATCACCTTATTTTCACCATGGATGTCCAGTCCCTATATACCTTCATCCCCCACCAGGAAGACCTCAAAGCTCTACGCTTCTTTTTGGATTCCAGACCTAACTCCTCTGCCAGCACTCTCCTCCGTCTAGCAGAATTATTAAGTACTCTTAAATAATTTCTCCTTTGGCTCCTCTCACGTCCTCCAAACTAAAGGTGTAACCATGGGTGGGGAGCGTATCTACAGAAAATAGCACCTATGGCAAGCTATTAATCTTTTAACTAACAAATTATGACACTACATGAAAATTATAACTGCACCTTCCTTGATTTCACTGATGCAAATTGGTCTATGATGTCATCTAAGTCAGTTTTTTCAGTTTCTTCTCTTTTTACACTCAGCAGAGCAAGATCACAGAGTCTGCTTTGACCCATGGAGGCTCTCAAATACGGAAGTATTAGTTATAACTTGCTGAATGATCTCTCACAGCTGGTGATGGAAACTGCGATGGTTAGCATTATCTGAATAGCAATGTGAAGATTGGGGAAGACGCTCTCATCTCCATACTGAACAATAAATTCAAGAAGCTCTTCAGGTCTTGATATTTTCATGTTGACCTGCCTTGATAGCAACTTCCTGCAATCCAAAATGTCTTCATATAGCTGTTGTTGATCAACATCAGAGCTGTACAATTCGCCCAAATTTTCGCACTTCTTCTTTAGGTCATTACTATCGGCGCCGTAACACAGTCCCTCAACATCGAGAAGGAACACAAACTTGGTGTCAGTGTCGTGCAAACAAGCGAACCTTTTGTCCATTTCTCTGTGAAGATGGTCGAGTGTTCCCTTCATGACTCTTTCCATTTCCTCCTTAGCTGTTAAATGAGCATCTCTTGAGCTCTCATCAGCCATTCATTTCTTTTGTCTCTGATGTCTTTAAGCTCCACTTTCCTTCTTCTTCGTGAAGAAACATTTCATGGTCTTCTTACACAATGCTCTGAAATAAGGCCATCCTAGAGCTTCTCACCCATGATAATCAAAGACAGATCATACATCTGAAGAAAATTCTTTTTTCAGTATCCGAGGATGGCTTGTCTGACTTTAATAGAAACTGCTCAGTGGCGCCCAGTGGTGCCCAGGGCACGTGCCATACCTTAGATATGCCACTGGCCATGGGCACCCATATGGGTCCCAGCTATGCCTGCCTTTTTGTTGGTTCTGTGGAACAGTCCATGTTCCAAGTCTATACTGGTCCATTTCCGACACCTCCCTCCCCTTTCTTGATCTTTCTGTCTCTGAGATAGAGACTTATCTCCTGATAAGCATCAGGAGATGGCTTATCTACTGATGTCTACTATAAGCCTACGGACTCTCACAGCTATCTGGACTATTCCCCTTCCCACCCTTCTCTTGGAAAAATGCCATCCCCTTCTTGCAATTCCTCCATCTCCGTTGCATCCGTTCTCAGGATGAGGCTTTTCATTCCAGGACGAAGGGGATGGCTTCCTTTTTTTAAAGAAAGGGGCTTCCCTTCCTCCATCATCGACTCTGCTCCCAAACGCATCTCTTCCATTTCACGCACACCTGCTCTCACCCCATCCCCCTGCCACCTCACTAGGGATAGGGCTCCCCTTATCTTCACCTACCACTCCACCAGCCTCCGGGTCCAACATATAATTCTCTGTAACTTCCAACATATAATTCTCTGTAACTTCCACCACCTCCAACGGGATCGCACCACCAAGCAGATCTTTCCCTCCCCCTCCTTTCTGCTTTCCACAGGGATCGCTCCCTTGGCGACTCCCTTGTCCATTCGTCCCCCCCACCCCATCCCATCCCACCGATCTCCCTCCAAGCACTTATCCTCGTAAGCGGAACAAGTTCTACACCTGCCCTTATACTTCCTCCCTCAGCACCATTCAGGGCCCCAGACAGTCCTTCCAGGTGAGGTGACATTTCACCTGTGAGTCGGCTGGTGTGATATACTGTGTCTGGTGCTCCCGTTGTGGCTTTCTATATATTGGTGAGACCCGACGCAGACTGGGAGACCATTACACTGAACACCTATGCTCTGTCCACCAGAGAAAGCAGGATCTCCCAGTGGCCACACATTTTAATTCCAAGTCCCATTCCTATTCTGATATGTCAATCCATGGCCTCCTCTACTATCAAGATGAAGCCACACTCATGTTGGAGGAACAACACCTTATATTCCGTCTGGGTAGCCTCCAACCCGATGGCATGAACATTGATTTCTCTAACTTCTGTTAATGACCCCCATCCATTATTTATTTATATATTTATTATTTTTTCCTTTTTCTCTCTCTCTGCCCCTCTCACAATCACTCCTCGCCTGTTCTCTATCTTCCTCTGGTGCTCCTCTCCCCCATTCTTTCTCCCTAGGCCTCCTGTCCCATGATCCTCTCCCTTCCCTAGCTTCTATCCCTTTTGCCAATCAACTTTCCAGCTCTTAGCTTCATCCCTCCCCCTCCTGTCTTCTCCTATCATTTTGGATCTCCCCCTCCCCCTCCCACTTTCAAATCTCTTACTATCTCTTCCTTCAGTTAGTCCTGATGAAGGGTCTCAGCCCGAAACATCGACTGTACTTCTTCCTATAGATGCTGCCTGGCCTGCTGCGTTCCACCAGCATTTTGTGTGTGTTGTTTGATTTCAAGCATCAGCAGATTTCCTCGTGTAAATGCTGGAAGAACTCATCAGGTCTCTCTTCTGGCTCCATCTGTCAACCATCCTTCATTTCTTCTTTATCCATCAGAAACATTGACAATTTCTCCCCACCTCACTTAACCCACTGAATTCCTCCAGCAGATTGTTTGTTATTCCAGATTCCAGCTCCTGCTGTCTCTCCTGTCTTTTGTTTCTCAATAGAATGTATATTTCAGAACTTTGAAATATTTCTTTAAATTAATCTGATTTCCACATTCAAACAACCAATCCACCAATTTAACTTAATAATTTGTTTTTTTTTAAAATATCAGTCTCTAGTTACTGACTGAACTGTGTCATCTTTAAAACTATGCAGGGATCACCTTTTCACAGGGATCCCATTACGATGAGATTACTAATTAACTCTGACTCATTCATTATACAACATAAATTCTAAGATAACTTTTTCCCCAGAAGATTCTAAGACAGTTGGTGGAACTGCCTCAAATGAGATCTATGAACTATAGTATTCTTTAAACTAATGTTGTCTATTTGATCTGAACAGTTTAAGTGACAATTAATGTACACATGATTGTGGTATTAGCTCCCCTATATTAATTCTCTCTCCAGTTCTGTTACTCCTGTTTGAGAATCCATAAACTGGCCGTTTTTGTCACATGTTATATCTTATCTCCAACATACTGCTTTTCCTTCTTGTTCCAAAGAACAAAGTTCATACCTAATTACTGGCCTATGCCATTTTTTATTAGCTAAGATCTTTCCACAACCATCTTTGTTTTCTGATGAAGAGTCTTGTCCCGAAATGTCAACGGCTTATACCCTTTTATAGGTGCCTCCTGACTTGCTAAGTTCCTCTGGCATTTTGTGTGTGTTGCTCAAGATTTTCAACATCTGCGGAATCTCTTTGCTATCGTTTTTATTTTATATGACTTTTTAAAATATTAAGGACCTTGAAATATCTAACTTCTTTGTTGTCCTGCAACTGTGTAATACCAATTAGATCGAGCCTATTTATTTAAGTTTTCTATGCCATCCATTTTTATTACATGCCTTATGGATTCCAGTGCAATTCCTTTAATTTTAGCTTTTTTTATAATTTTTCTTGAGTTTACTATTTATTTACTACTATTCTGTTACCATTAATATCTCAGCCCCTTCCTGCCTCATTTTACCAGTTGGTGCCCAAACTGCTAATTTGACTTGTTGCCTCAACTTCCTGGACAGATATTGAAAATAATTAAAATAATTTACAGGAGTTAATAGAATGATGGACTTTAAGTGTGGAGAACTTAGTGCAAGGCAGATAGCTAATGATACAAAGCTCTGGTACTGAAGGTATTGTGAGAAGTTCAGAAGACACGTATGGCTGATGGACCAGAAGAAATCGCCAAATCATGACACCATTAACTGTCTTCTATTGACAACACTCTATCAACCTTTGCACCATCTGTGTTTATTTTGATGCATTAGCAAATATGCAAGTACTGTTAGCTTTAGGTTGATCATTGATGGCACTATGAGCCAGTCCATTAACATCAGTTTTAGTGCGTGCTAAAGAGTATTGAAGCAACTAAAATGCCACAGAGAAACATCTTGAGGACCATGCATGCATTTGCATTGCCTGTTTTTGTTGTGGTCTGCTAATATTACTTTGCTTATATACAAACATAAGAAATGGAAGCAAGCAATGGGTTACGTAGCACTTAGACTGCTGTGTTTTTCACTGAGATCATGGCTGATCTGACCTTTGCATCAGATACACTTTCAGCCCAGATTCCTCTACAATATTTGATTCCCTTTATTGTCCAAATTGAGACTGTATTGGAAGGCTTGAGTTATAAGGAGAGATGAGATCGGCTTTATTTGTTCTCCCTTGAACAAAAAGGGCTGAGAGGTGACATGACAGATATATACAACTGTAAGAGGGATAAATGGGCAGAGTATGTTTCCTTGGGTAGGGATCTCTAATCGCAGACAGCAAGGATACAGTAAGTTAAAAGTGAGAGGGAGGAGGTTTGAAGGGGATTTGAGGGATACATTTTTCAAAAAGAGCGTAGTCGCTATCTGGAATGAGGTGGTGATAGAGGAAGGCACAGCAAGGTATTTAAGAGTCGCCTGGACAAGTGCATAGAGGGAGTTAAAAACAAACTCTGGAGGAACCCAATGGATTAGGCTGGATCGTAGAGAAAAATTATAGTCATGCTACCTGACCACATTAATGCATAGGTTCCATCATATTAATGTTAGATTTGCTGACACGCTTTTGGTACTCATACCTTCTCAGACATTTGTTGTTTTTGAGTGCAGAGGGTGTGGACCTGAAGTAAGTCTGAAACTTAACATATTAAGAGCGTTAGCAAGTTAGACCATTGCTCTAAATCAGTATTTCTCAACCTGGGTTGTGATGACAGCCTCTCCCTCCCAAATTACATGCCACCAGCTGACTTAATGGGAATGAATAAACTCTGACAGCACAGTAGAAAAGTGGAGGGGAAATTTTCATTCTAAAGAAGGAATTTTTATACATCATGACTCAGCAGAACTTAATACCCAGAAAAGGAAAAGTCACACAGCTGGTGAGAACCTAATAATGCTAGCATGTAAAATCATAGTGGGTAAAATGCTAGGACAAGATGCAGTATGAGAAAATGAAGAGGTTTCACTCTCAATCAGTACTATAAGTTGATGTATTGATAAATGCCAATAAATCTCATGTTGTAGGATTTCTAAGATTTGTAAATGATGTTGAAATTCAAGAAAACTTTTTTCTGTTGCAAAGAGCTGCCAGAAAAGCCAAGATATATTTAATATTTCATCTTCATATCGGGGAACAAAAGATCTGTCTTGGAGGAACTGTGTTGGCATCTATACTGATGGTGCCCCATCAATGGTTGGCTCCTTGAGAGGTTTGGTTTCCCTTGTAAAAGAAGAAAATCCTGACATTATCACAACACAAACAAGACAAATTCTGCAGATGCTGGAAATCCAAGTAACACGCACAAAATGTTGGAGGAACTCAGCAGGTCAGATAGCATCTATGGAAAAGAATACCATCAACATTCCAGGCCAAGATCCTTCAGCAGGACTAGAGAAAAATAGATGAGTAGTCAGAGTTAGAAGGTGGGTGAAAGGGAGGGAGAAAAACAAGGTGATAGGTGAAACTAGGAGGGGGAGGGGTGAAGTAAAGAGTTAGGAAGTTGATTGGTAAAAGAGATGCAGGAGGAATCTAATAGGAGAGGACTGAAGGCCATAGAAGGAATAAGAAGGGGGAGGAGCACCAGAGGGAGGCAATGAGATAAGGTGAGCATGGGAAAAGGGGATGGGGAATGGGGGGGGGGGGGTATTACCAGAAGTTCAAGAAATCGATGTTCATGCTATCAGGTTGGAGGCTACGCAGACAGAATACAAGGTATTGCTTCTCCACCCTGAGTGTGGCTCATTACGGCAGTTGTCACTAAACACTGCTTTCTTCACAGAGAGGTGCTGATGTCAAAAACTGTTGAAGATGAAATAAGTAAAGTTCTGGATGATGGTTCAAAAATATTTAACTTCCTGTAGCCATTAGTGAAACTTGGCTACAGGAGAGGCAGGACTGGCAGTTTAATGTTCCAGGGTTCCAATGTTTCAGACGTGATAGAGGCAGAGGGATGAAGGGTAGGAGGGGTGGCATTGCAAGTCAGGGAAAATGTTACAGCAGTGCTCAGGCAGGACAGATTAGAGGGTTTGTCTACCAAGGCCATATGGTGGAGCTGAGAAACAGGAAAGGTATGACCACATTAGTGGGGTTGTATTATAGACCACCCAATAGTCAGGGAGAATTGGAGGAGCAAATCTGCATAGAGATAGCAGAGAACTGGAAACATATAAAGTTGTGATAGTATGGGGTTTTAATTTTCCACATATTGATTGGGACTCCCATACTGTTAAAGGTCTAGATGGGTTAGAGTTTGTAAAATATGTTCAGGAAAGTTTTCTAAATTGATATATAGAGGTACCGACTAGAGAGGATGCAATATTCGATCTCTTATGAGGAAACAAGTTAGGACAGGTGACAGAAGTGTGTGTAGGGGAACACTTTGGTTCCAGTGATTATAACACCATTAGTTTCAATTTGATCATGGATAAAGATAGATCTGGTCCTTGGGTTGAGGTTCTGATGCACCATCAATAACTCTCCGAGACGTGAGCCGAGATATAGGCTTTTATTGGCTGGAAGAAAGAACAAGCAGCAATTGACCACCACACTACATCCTGGAGACTGAGGCCAGGCTCAGTCTCCAATCGCCTTTATACCGGGGTCCGTGGGAGGAGCCACGGTCAGTGGGAGGAGCCACAGGAGCAGGTATATGTAGTTAACCACAGGTTCTAAACTGGAAAAAGGCCAAATTTGAAGAAATGAGAAAGGATCTAAAAAGCGTGGATTGGGACAGGTTGTTCTCTGGCAAGGATGTCGTTGGTAATTGGGAGGCCTTCAAAGGAGATATTTTGACAGTGCAGAGTTTGTATGTTCCTGTCAGGATTAAAGGCAAAGTGAATAAGGAACAAACACGAGGAAATCTGCAGATGCTGGAAATTCAAACAGCACACACAAAATGCTGGTGGAACACAGCAGGCCAGGCAGCATCTATAAGGAGAAGCACTGTCAACGTTTTGGGCCGTGATCCTTCGTCAGGACTAACTGAAAGGAAAGATGCTAAGAGATTTGAAAGTAGTGGGGGGAGGGGGAAATGCAAAATGATAGGAGAAGACTGGAGGGGGTGGGATGAAGCTAAGAGCTGGAAAGGTGATTGGTGAAAGTGATACAGAGCTGGAGAAGGGAAAGGATCATGGGACGGAAGGCCTCGGGAGAAAGAAAGGGGGGGAAGCACCAGAGGGAGATGGAGAACAGGCAGAATGATGGCATGAACATTGATTTCTCTAACTTCTGTTAATGCCCCTCCTCCCCTTCTTAACCCATCCCTGACATATTTAGTTGTTTGTTTTTTTTTCTCTCTCTTTGCCCATTACTCTACCTGTTCTTCATCTCCCTCTGGTGCTCCTCCCTCCCCCTTTCTTTCTCCCGAGGCCTCCCATCCCATGATCCTTTCCCTTCTCCAGCTCTGTATCACTTTCGCCAATCACTTTTCCAGCTCTTAGCTTCATCCCACCCCCTCCGGTCTTCTCCTATCATTTCACATTTTCCCCCTCCCCCACTACTTTCAAATCTCTTAGTATCTTTCAGTTAGTCCTGACGAAGGGTCTCGGCCCGAAACGTCGACAGTGCGTCTCCTTATAGATGCTGCCTGGCCTGCTGTGTTTCACCAGCATTTTGTGTGTGTTGTAAGAATAAGGAACCTTGGTTGACTAGGGATATTGGAACTCTGATAAAAAAGAAGAGAGAGGTGTATGACGTATAGGAAACGGAGCAAATGAGGTACTTGAGGAGTATAAGAAGTGCAAAAAAAATTTTAAGAACAAAATCAGGAGGGCTAAAAGAAGACATGAGGTGGCTTTGGCAGTCAAGGTGAAGAATAATCCAAAGAGCTTCTACGGGTATATTAAGAGCAAAAGGATGGTAAGGGATAAAATTGGTCCTCTTGAAGATCGGAGTGGTCGGCTATGTATGGAACCAAAAGAAATGGGGGAAATCTTAAATGGGTTTTCTGCGTCTGTATTTACTAAGGAAACTGGCATGGAGTCAATAGAAAAAAGGCAAACAAGTAGTGAGGTCATGGAACCTATACAAATTGAAGAGGAGGAGGTGCTTGCTATCTTGAGGCAAATCAGAGTAGATAAATTCCCAGGATCTGACAGGGTATTCCCTCAGACCTTGAAGGAGACTAGTGTTGAAATTGCAGGGGCCCTGGCAGATATATTTAAAATGTCGGTATCTACGGGTGAGGTGCCGGAGGATTAGAGGATAGCTCATGTTGTTCCGTTGTTGAAAAAAGGCTCTAAAAGTAATCCAGGAAATTATAGTTTGGTAAGTTTGACGTCAGTAGTAGGTAAGTTATTGGAAGGAGTACTAAGAGATAGGATCTACAAGTATTTAGATAGACAGGGACATATGAGGAGGAGTCAACATGGCTTTGTGTGTGGGAGGTCATGTTTAACAAATCTATTAGAGTTTTTCGAGGAGGTTACAAGGAAAGTGGATGAAGGGAATGCAGTGGATGTTGTCTACATGGACTTCAGTAAGGCCTTTGACAAGGTCCTGCATGGGAGGTTAGTTAGGAAGATTCAGTCACCAGGTATACATGGTGAGGTAGTAAATTGGATTAGACATTGGCTCAATGGGAGAAGTCAGAGAGTTCTAGTGGAGGATTGCTTCTCTGAGTGGGGGCCTGTGACTAGTGGTGTGCCACAGGGGTCAGTGCTGGGTCATCTATATCAATGATCTGGATGATAATGTGGTAAATTGGATCAGCAAGTTTGCTGATGATACAAAGATTGGAGATGTAGTGGACAGTGAGGAAGGTTTTCAAAGCTTGCAGAGGGATTTGGACCAGCTGGGAAAATGGGCTGAAAAATGGCAGATGGAGTTTAATACAGACAAGTGTGAGGTATTGCACTTTGGAAGGAAAAACCGTGGTAGAATATACAAGGTAAATGGTAGGGCACTGAGGAGTGCAGTAGAACAGAGGGATCTGGGAATACAGAAACAAAATTCCCTAAAAGTGGAGTCACAGGTAGATCGGGTAGTAAAGAGAGCTTTTAGTATTTTGGCCTTTATAAATCAAAGTATTGAGTATAAGAGTTGGAATGTTATGGTGAGGTTGTATGAGGCATTGGTGAGGTCGAATTTGGAGTATTGTGTGCAGTTTTGGTCACCGAATTACAGGAAGGATATTAATAAGGTTGAAAGAGTGCTGAGAAGGTTTACAAGGATGTTGCTGGGACTTGAGAAACTGAGTTACAGAGAAAGGTTGAATAGGTTAGGACATTATTCCCGGAGCATAGAAGAATGAGGGGAGATTTGATAGAGGTATATAAAATTATGATGGGTATAGACAGAGTGAATGCAAGCAGGCTTTTTCCACTGAGGCTAGGGGAAAAAAACCCCAGAGGATATGGGTTAAGGGTGAAGGGAGAAAAATTTAAAGGGAACATTGGGGGTGGGGGCTTCTTCACCCAGAGAGTGATGGGAGTATAGAATGAGCTGCCAGATGAAGTGGTAAATGCAGGCTCACTTTTAACATATAACAAAAACTTGGACAGGTACATGGATGAGAGGTGTATGGAGGGATACGGTCCAGGTGCAGGTCAGTAGGACTAGGCAGAAAAATGGTTTGGCACAGCCAAGAAGGGCCAAAAGGCCTGTTTCTGTGCTGTAATGTTCTAGGGTTCTATGGCTTATTATACAAAGACCAGTTCACTCGAGAATGTTTTAAAAAAACTGAAAATCTGGACAAAGAACACACCAATCTCCTGCTACGTTTAGAAATCTGGTGGCCTGGCAGAGGAAGAGTTCTCAAAGGATGTTTGAGATGAAAGGTGAAGTGCCAGAGTACCTTCAAGAAAATAGTAGGCCAGATTTTGCTGAGTGCTTTGAAGATGAAGAATGGCTGCAGAAAGAAGCCTACTTAGCAGACATTTGTCATCATATGAACCAGTTGGACAAGTTTCTGCAAGGCTCTGGAGAAAATGTTTTGACTTCAAGTGACAAAATTCTTGGATTTAAAAGGAAACTAGCACCTTACTGATCACGCTAATGTACCATGAGCTGTAGATGTAATAAATTTTATGCAGGGGTTCCCTGAGACCTGAAAATGATTTCAAGGGTTCCTCCAGGGCAAAAAGATTGAGAAAGACTGCTCTAAATTTTTGACTTTGTCACTTCTTACTCAGATACGGCCCAGTTGCCTGGATTTTATGTTGTATCTGTCAGTTGTTGATTGGGAGGGGGTCAATGGGGTAAACTGTTAAACAGCCTCATTGAGAATTAAAGCAGCTTTTCCGTCTTCTGTTGTCAGTTTGGTTCACTGGTACGGTATAAGTGCTGGTTCTCTGAACCTTAGCTTGAATGTTTGCTGTATCCAATCCATTGTATAATTTCCCTTCTGGAAGCAGATATGAAAGTGACATTTAAGAGGCTTTTAGATGACTCATTGATATGCAGGGGAAAGCAGGATATTGTGCATCTGAAGGCAGAAGGGACTTTGTTTAATTTTATTTTTATTTTTATTTTGAGATACAGCGTGAGACAGACCCTTCTGGCCCACCAAACCATGTCACCTAGCAACCCACCAATTTAACTCGAACCTAATCACGGGACAATTTACAATAGGCAATTAACCTGCTAACCTACTAGGCTTTGGACTGTGGGAGAAAACTGAAGTAACTGGAGGAAACTCAGCACACACGGAAATAATGTGCAAACTTCTTGTTGCGGAATTGAACTCTGAACTCTACCGTTCCGTGTTGTAATAGCATTGCACTAATTGAACTCTGAACTCTACTGTTCCACGTTGTAATAGCATTGCACTAACCGCTACACTATCGTTGCATTATTGTCAGCACAAACATTATAAGCTTAAAGCCCTCTTGCAGTATTGTACTACTTTATGTTCAATGTTCTGCATATGGAGTAAATTAATGAAAATAAAATTTCTCCATTTTAAGAAAGGGCAGACGATGCAATCATTAAACAGTTATGTTGGTAGAAACTATTAAAACCAATATTCTGAGGCAAAATTAATTGGTGTATGTAAATGTATAGGCAATATTTTTGAGTTACACATACGTGTGAGATACAAATTGTGTAAGACTAGTTGATCAAGCCCTCTGAAGTAACAGAGAGAGTTAACACTTCATATTTCTAGCAGATAACAACCATATAGTAAGCACACTTACTTCAAATGCGAAGTGTTCTCACTATGGGTTTTGACAAGATAGACAGTTTTACAGACCACATAGACCTAGAGGCTCAGAACAGATTCTATTCTTCATAAAACTATTTTCTCACATTTGTTTTTAAAATACTCAATATTTTACAAATTCAAATGGAGCAATATAATCTTGCCAACAGTACACAAAGGTCATTCCACTGGAATGAAATCTAGGCTTGTTGGGTTTTGTTGATTAATCAACACTGCTATTGGCAATAAAAATTTGAAATGAATCTCATACAGGATAATTGTACAGCCACCATCTGCTCATTAACAAAAATTAAAGCCTCTCCTGTTAAACTGTTGTGGCATTTCTCTCTTAAGCTGTCTATTTGCAGCTCTTTTTAATTTTATCCCCCTTTACTACACAATTAACCAAAAAGTTTGTCTTATAATATAGGTCCCCTTAGTCCTCCATGATTTTACAAAGGCTTACAGTCAGGCTAGAGGAAAACAATAAGTATTGCATGCTCCATATGTTATGCATCTCTCTCTTAAAGCAAAGATATCCAAATCTGATTTGATGAGATATTTAGAAGAACTTATCAGGAACTAGACCTGAAAATAAGGCTATCATGGTGAAACCTTAGCACAGAATCATAGAATCAAAATGTCCCAGCATATTGGAGGATACACTTGCAGTAGCATTTGTGTCAATTCTTCAAAAGTGACATTTACAAGTGTTATTCGACCATTTCCTCATATGCCTGAAAAATACGGCTATTACTGGTCAAAAACCTAAAATGTTCCTCCTAAAATCACTGCAAAGGTAGGTTTACATTACTTGTATAGCAGTCTAAGAAGGTAGTCCCCATTACAGCTTTCTGAATAGTCAGAATGGCTATGGAGTACTCCCATTATCAATGACACGGCTGCTCCTTGTATGTTAGCAAGATGATCCTGACTCCTCAATTTTTTTCAAACCATTGGACTTCAGGAAGGTGCTGGTTGCTATTCCAACTATTCAACAGCTTGACACTATCAAGAAAATTGCAATCAATTTGAGTACCATGCTTTTAACCAACAACATTCTTTATTTTCACTATTCAATTTACGAAGCTGCTGTGTGTACTAATTACCTGATATACTTCAGTAACTTGGCAAGGACTTGTCAATAGCAGTTTCCAAACCTGTGACTTTCTTTTCCAAGAAAAGAAAATGACGCAGCCACATAAAATTCCCCTCCCTTCAAGTTTCTCTCTAATTCAAACAATTTTGGTTCACATAGTAATAGTAATTTTTCAATGTTGGGTAAAAATACTAGTCTTTATGGAAAAGCACACACTGTTAATAGGATGGTTACTGCTGTGGCGTAGAAATTAGAGAAGGCAGCTCACCATGACTTCTCATGGCAGTGGCGACGCTGAGGTGGTGCTTGTTGGTGCTATAGCACCAGCAGAAATTACAATAGCACCGCCAAGAAATTAACTGAAATTTGACATACAAATTGTAGCTGCTTTCTCTGTATAGTTTTGAATACAGCTTGTCTCTCCAGCTGATCTAGTGAAACAGTGCCCCCAATTACCATAGCACCCACGCAGCAATAAAGTTATAAACTCTGTGCTGGTCTAAGGTCAGATCCACTCTACACTTCTGCTTATTTGTTCATTGTCAATGTCTTGCCATTGCTGTCCTCACTCAGATCAGTTAAGCTGACCTAAGATCACTTAAGGTGGTGATATCACTCACTCTCTACTCACGTGAGAAATTGATAGTATACATACTGTATATTGTGCAGGATCCAGGCGCAGATCCATGGTTTTGCAAGACTAATGGATGCCACACACACACATTGTGCTTTTACAAGCTAGCGTGGGCCTGGCACATACATTATTTTGGCCAGCGTGAAAAATGGATCAATTTTTAGTGAGAAAACGACCTCATCCAGAGGAATCAGTGGTGTTAAGAGAGCCTGAGCCTGTCTTAATTGAAAGTGACATGCAGAAAGAAGTAAGTGGGGATGAGGACGACAGCAGTTCATCGAAGGAGTGTGAGGGCGAAGTAGAGGACAAGAAATGGAGTGGGATTCGGAAGAGAATGTGGATGAAGCTGCTCTTAGTGCTAGTGGGAATACTGTTAGCGATGTTAGCCAGCAGCCTGAGGAAGGACCCCATCGGCCAGCATTGAAAAAGTACCCTTCACAACAGTTTAGCAATCAGCAAAGGAGTTTTATTCGTGACTGGTTTGACCTGTACTCCCGGCTGGAATATTCGATCACGAAAGATACTACGTTCTGCTTCGCATGCAGGCATTTCCTGTGTGGAGGACATGGGTTTCATTCTGAGTCTACCTTCACTGTCACCGGTTACTGCAACTGGCAGAAAGCTACAACAGCTTTCAAAACCCACCATGTACGTGCAGCTCATAAGTTTGCTATGGAGGCATGGGCTGAATTCAGATTGAGAAAACAAGATGGTTCAAGATTGGGAAACATGCAAGGACATGCAAAGATTGTCCAAGAAAATCGTGAGTCTGTGAGAGCAGTGGTTGAGTCTCTATGCTATACTGCATGCCAAGGCATTGCCCAGCGAAGACTCTGGGAGGATGATGGATCTGGCAATAGGGGAAACTTTGTTGCGTTCAGTGTAATTAGGCAGTTTGATAAGACTGTAGCTAAAAAAAATAGAGGACAATCCTGAAAATGCAAAAAACATCCATCACGATATCCAAAATTAAATTATGGGTATTATGGCAGATATGGTCAGACGACAAATAAGTGCAAAAATCAAGGAGGCTGGACA
Source organism: Hemitrygon akajei (assembly GCF_048418815.1). Taxonomy (NCBI): domain Eukaryota; kingdom Metazoa; phylum Chordata; class Chondrichthyes; order Myliobatiformes; family Dasyatidae; genus Hemitrygon; species Hemitrygon akajei. The sequence continues at coordinate 106,585,455 of NC_133124.1, read as the reverse complement.
TTTTGCCATCATGGTGGATGAAAGTAAAGATTTGAGTAAAAAGGAGCAAATGTCAGTGGTGGTGCGGTATTTGAATAATGAAACAGTGCTTGAAGAATTCTTGCACTTCACTCCAGCAGAAGGGTTGGACGCAGAGTTGCTTCTTAAAAGCATTGAACAAACACTCGCTCAGTGTGTTATTGATAAGAACGCGTGTATAGGCCAGTGTTATGATGGGACGGCAGTGATGTGCGGGTGCAATAACGAGGTACAAGAGAGGTTCAGGAAAGAGGTCCCACAGGCATTATATATACACTGCCATGCTCACAGACTTAACCTTGTTTCAGTGGATGTTGTGAGCAACGTACACCAAGCAGGTGAGGTTTTTGAAACTCTGCAGCTGCTTTACAACTTCTTTTCAAACTTTGTTGTCCACAGAGAGAACTGGAATCAACTGCACAGCCCGTGGAGTTGAAGAAATTGTCAGATACACATTGGGCATGGCAGTATACAGCTTTGTGGGCTGTAAGGAAATCACCCCCTGCCATTCTAGCTACACTATAGGATATTCTGTGTCAACCAAATGCACGGAGGAAAACGGAGGCCAGAGCTGTAAATGGACTGTTGATTAGCAGTTTGCTTTACTTCTCACTCTGTTTGAGGATTTATTCTGAGTCACCAAGTTCATGTCAGACCAGCTACAATCTCCCAGTTTGGAGCTTTCATCCACTGTGGCCTTGGCTCAGTCTGTTATCGATGCACTCTCAGCAAAACGGGAAGAGGAATCATGGAGTGAAATTCAGGCAAGAGCTAGTGACCTGTGCGTCAAGGCCAGTATACAGAGCAGACCACATGAAAGGAGACAGGGCCAGCCACCCTGCGCCAACATGATTTTGTTGTTGAGGTCCAAACTGAACATACACCTGTCACATCCTCTGATGACCTTCGCAAGCACTGTTTCTATCCAGTTATAGACAGACTTCTCACTGAAATGAAAAGACAGTTCTCAATTGAGACTGGAGGTGTTCTGACTGGAGTCTCAGCATTGAGTCCCAAACACAAGCTCTTCCTAGACAAGAATTGTCTTTGGCCAATGGCCCAATACTATGGAGTGACTGAAGTGAACCTGACTGCAGAGCTACATCAGGTTTAGCGTCTGCTGGAAACAAAACAAAAGCAAGGACAGACAGTGAATGACACAGTGGAATTTCTAGCTCTACTGAGACCCTACCGCGATGCATTTATAGATTCATACTAATTAATCTGAGTATCACTGACTCTGCCTGTGACATCTGCCTCATGTGAACGGAGTTTCTCTTGCCTCAGACGCCTCAAAAGCTACCTAAGGAATAGCAGTGGTGATGCTCAGAACAGCAACTTGGCACTGTTGGCCATAAGCAGCCGGAGGACCAAGGCACTTGACATCCAGAAAATAATTGATGCTTTTGCCACCAATCACAACAACAGATGGATTGTGCTTCTCTGAAAACATCAATGGTGAGTGCAGTTGATTTTTAAAAAAATTTGGGCCTAGACTAATGCTAATTATAATTATTATTTTGTGTTGGATACCCCATAGTCTTTATGTTTCCTGCAAATCCTAAAATATTTCATTTACTACTATTAAGCCTACTGGTTTTGCTTAGACTATCAAGCGGTGACTCTGCTGATTTTTGTTTTAAATTCAGTAGCTGTATTAATTGAGGTATTGCATGGTCAGAGTTGTCCAACTCCTGGTAAAGCCTTGCATCTGTTGTTTGCCGTATTTAACCTTAATAACAGTGTATCTTTTGTCATTGTCTGTCTATGTAATGTGAATAGCAGTGGACATTGTGGGGTAGTGTGCTTTTCAATTGAAAAGCACACATTTGATGCTGATTGCGGGATTGGTGCGTGATTTATGTTGTGCGCTGTGGGTCAGATGCTCTGTTGGTTTGTTTGTTTATGCTCTGTGTAGCCTGGGTTGTCTCCGATACTGTTGACACTGTTACAGTTCACTTCTATATTAGATCTATCAATTGCTGTTGCTTGTGAATCAACAGAGGCATTTATAGTAGGCACATAATGCTTGAAACTGATTTTTGAATATCACACGTCTGGCCTTGCAAATACATATTACCATACAGTACATCCCTCAGCACCATCACTGAATAATTCAGCCCCACTGTAGCACCAGCAAGAAAAAATCTCTGGTGCCACCAGTGTCTGATGAAGAACTGCAGTTGGGCATTAACTGCCAATGATGCTCATTCTCTAAGCAGAAAATGGACTAAATTCACAGGTTCACAAACTGTGAATACTGGGTAATAATAATCATAAATTTAAAAAAAGTAGAAATAGCTGGCCACATTGGAATGATAGACACGTTTTATTGCACAACAGGTAACTGGATTTTGTATACTGAGCAAATTGAGCAGTATTTTAAAACAAATGAAATAGCTGTTGAGAAGCAAGTTGCAATTTTGCTGTGTTCATTGGGTTTAGAGGCATATAGCTTGCTTAGAAGTTTCACTGCTCCAAGCACACCAACCGAAGTGAACTTTGCTGATATTATGAAAGTAATGCAGAAACATTTAGAAATGAAACCATTGTTGATTGCAGAACATTTTAGGTTTCATAAGTGGAATAATAATGAAGAGGAGTCCATTTCAGCATGCATGGCTGAATTGAAGAGATTGTCTGAGCATTGTCAGTTCAGTGATGGGCTTAATGATACACTGAGAAATTGGTTAATTTGTGTAATCTTACAAGAAAACATTCAAAAATGGCTCCTTATTGAACTGCAGCTTGCATTTTAAAGAGAAGTTGAAATTGCCGTACCAAATGAAACAGCAGTCAAAGACACAATTGAGTTGCAGGCAGGAATAAAATTGAGCGTCAACAAAATTGCAGCGCCTAAACAGAAAACAGCCTAGTCAAACAAATTATGTTGCTGTTGTGGCAGGGGCATATTTGTATACCAGACCAATGCAGGTTTGGTCTGGTCACAGAAAATGCCACAAAGTAGGACACATACAAAGAGCATGTCAGGTAGACAAAAATAAATGCACTGCTCTGGGAAGAGAAAAAAGATAAAGTCAAGTTGTAGTTTCAAGTGCATGAATCTGCACGTTGTTGATGAAAAATCTGATAGTGATGAGAGTGACGAAGGAATGTTTAGCCTTGAGATTTACAGTGTGAAAATTAACAATCAACAAGCACTATGGCTTACACCAGAAGTGAACAGCAAATTAAGTCTGTTCCAGTCATTCCACAAAATGAGTTTGAATGGCATTTTAAAGATACTAAACTGAAGTCCACAGATATCCAACGAAGAATGTACACTGGGAAAAAAAACTCCTGTGGGATAGACATTCGTAACAGAAATACAACAACCAACAAGCCACATTTGGCTTGTATGTGGTAAAACAGGTGGATCAGCATTGTGGGGATGTGATTGGCTGAGACAATTGCAACATGATTGGAGATTCATCTACCATTTGCATGTAATAGAGTCAACTGAAAATGTATTAAGAAAGACGCTGTATGATGTGTGTGATGCCACAACAGTGTTCAAAGATGGCGCTGGAAAGCTGAAACATTTTATGGGTAACATAGTCTTAAATAAAAATGCCACACCAAAGTTTTATAGAGCCTTATACCATCCATGATAAATTAGCCAGTGAGCTAGATTGCGTGAAGGCTGAAAGAATTCTTTACAAGTTTGGGTGGAGCCCATGGGCAACACTGATTCTCCCAGAAGCCAAAAAGAGTGGATCTTTCAGGATCTGTGGTGATTTTAAGGTCGCCAGTACTAAAAGTAGATCAATACCCTCTGCCAGAATAGAGGATATCTTTTCTGCAACGTGGATTTAGCTGAGGCCTACCTACAGATGGAGGTGGAAGAAGAGTTCAAAGTGTTTTTCATCATAAATACTCAGAAAGCATTTTATTGCTATAATAGGCTAATTGTTGGAGTAGTATCTGCACCTGCACTCTGGCAGAAAGCTATAGACTAGATACTGCAATGTTATCCAGGCACTCAGTGTTACCTAAATGATATCATTGTTACTGATAAGGATAACAAGGAACATCTCCAAAATCTCAAGACAGTGTTAATAAGATTTGAAAATTATGTGCTCAGAGCATGACACATTCTTTAAATGAAACATCACTTACTGTGCCACACACTATTTATGCATAAGGATTACACAAGTGTGCTGAGAAAGTTCTGTGTGCTGATGGATGTCCCAAGGCCAAATGACCTGTCAGAGTTTTGGCCTTTTTAGGATTTGTCTATTACTATAGCAGGTACCTGCCAAACCTGGCTACTGTGCTACATTCCTTGACATCATTACTACAGATCTGGAAGAAATGGCAATGGACAAAGCAGTCTGATGTGGCTTTCAAAACGGTAAAGGAAATGGTAACATCAAATATTGTACTCACACATTATGATCCACATCATCCAGTAAAAATTGCCTGTGACACCTCATCTTATGGTATAGGTGCAGTCATGTCACATGTTATGTGATAGAAGTGAATGCCCCATAGCCCTTGCATCACGTTCCCTTACCACTGCAGTGAAATTACGCAAAGTTTGATAGAAAGACCTTGAGTCTGGTTTGGGGTGTAAAACGTTTCAGCCGGTACTTGTGTGGGAGAGAGTTTACCCTCATTAACCACTAGTGATCGTTAACCACTAGTGACCATTTTCAATCCACAGAAGTGTGTTCCACTAACAGCAACAGCACAAATGCAGACATGGGTTCTGATTCTTGGAGGACACAATTACAAGATTGAATTCAAGAGGCCAACAAATCATGGAAATACTGATAGATTGTCTCGTTTACCCTCTGAAAAGGAAATATCTGGAACATTTACAAAAGACAACACACCTCTAGATGTGTTCTCCCTAATGCAAATTGAAAGTCTCTTTCTTATTGCAGAGATGATCCAAAGGGAAACCAGGAGAGACCCCACACTGTCTCAGGTCTATATGGCCAACCAGAATGGCTGGAATGGGGAACAGAAAGTCCAGTTCCCTCATTTTTACCAGCACTGGGATGAACTTGCTCTTGACAGAAGTCACCTTATATGTGGATAGATCGTTGTCGTACCATTCAAGCTGAGAGCTAAAGTGTTGGAGGAGCTACATGCTGGTCAACTAGCAATGGTCAAAACAAAAGCATTGGCTTGAAGATTTATCGGGTGGCCTGGGATAGATTAGCAGATTGAGCAGCTTACCATGCATGGTTCGGGATGCCAACATGTCCAGACGAATGGTGTCCAGAGCTATCAGAACCACTTGCTGCAGACCCAGAGTCAACTCCTACAACTATCACAGAGGAGGCAGCAGAACCTGAGATTGTTTCACAGTCACAAGTCTCACCTGCCAAGCAGACTGACCTCCCTAGTCAGGAAAGATGTTATACCACAACAATAAGAAATCCTTCACAGTGATTAAACCTTTAGGCCTGAATGGGACAATTTAAAATGACAGATTATATATATATATATATATATATATATATATATATATATATATATATATATATATATATATATATATATACACACACACACACATATATACACTCACAATATATGTGCATATACATAAGTTGTAAGTTCAGATGCATTCTATATTGATTTGGAGCTTATAATAGGGAGGAGTTGTGTATTTAATATTTCTGTAATATTTGAGTAATACTGTAAATATATTATTTGATTAAGCATTCTTTGTTTAAGTAATTCATTGTAGGTTATATGTAACAGTACATGAATGGCATACATCATCACAACGCCATGTCATATGTACATGCCATGCTGAAGTAAAAACCGAAACATATACAGTTGCTCCCGTGTTTATTTCTTTTAAATTGGTTTTAATGTTTTAGATTTACAAATGATAACAACACCTAGTACAGATAATGGACTGCCTTCAAACAAAGCTTTCAATGATTTCATCCTCCAAATCTTCATTTTCATTGTAACTTTCAAGGTGATTGTCGATACCTTCAAATTCTTCAAAGTCCTCAACTCGTTGAAGCAATGAAATTATTTCATTTTCACTCCCAGCCATTTCTGGCATCTGCAAGCCTAAATGCTTAAAACCACAGTGAGCAAAACAGTTCTGAATTGTCTTGCTGCTTACTTGTCGCCAACTTTCTGTGACAATGATCACTGCTTTTTGAACACAGGCACATGCAATTGACACTATTTAAAAACTGCTGTAGGATGGTGTAGTATCCACCTGCTATGCAAGTGCAGTGACTGATGCTAGTTAGAAACTGTTCAGCAATGTCTCCTGTCCCAATTAAGTTGCACAGTGTCCCAGATAAATGAAGGGAGTTCCTGTTATTTTCTCGATTAGTTTTTATTTTTTAAGCGTTGTCCCAAATAAGCGACAGTCTTGATTAACCAATGGCCCAATTAACCAGAATCCACTGTATATGTTACAAACCAGAAGTGCACCTTTTATTTGCCTGGATAGTGTATTTCTGGCATAAACCAACAATCTGGTGTACAGCAGAAAGCAACCTACTTGATTGGCATCTAATCCACCACCTAAAGCATTTATTCTCTCCACCATTGGCAAACCACAGAAACGGTGCATAAACAGACAAGAGAAAATCTGCTGATGTTGGAAATCCAAGCAACACACACAAAATGCTGGAGGAACTCAGCAGGCCAGGCAGCATCTATGGAAAAGAGTACAGTAAAAGTTTCGGGCTGAAACCCTTTAGCAGGACATAAAAGACATTAATAGTGCATAAAGTTTTCTTTGGCAGACATTTATTAATTAGATTTTGAAATATAGTGTTCCTTGATCAAAATTCTGACAGTTCCAAAATATCAGTACTGTTAGAGACTCAAAGGTCCTACATACCAACAAGCCTATAGCAGTCCATTGCCCTAAAGTGTTAAGTACTATTCTTCTTTCCAATCCATCTCCCATCTTCCAACTCAGAATGAACTTGAGCTCATCCAAAACTCTGCTTTACCTATTTTTTCGGCAATGGTGTCTTTTACAGATTACCCTGTGCTTGATTACCCACATATATTGATTTAAAAGTCTAAAAGCCTGTTACATTCCTTCTTTTTAACTGCAGACTGTGGAGATTGTGCACTTCCTGAACATGGCACTGCAAAAATATTGGAAATACTCAGTTGGTCAAGTAAGAAGAACATTAGTGTTAATATTGTCAGTTGATTGCCTTTCAACACAAGTGGACTGAATTTGAAAGGCTGGAATGCACTGTTGAGATCTAAAAGCTGTAAATATCTTTATCTTACTCACTCTGCAGAAGATACTTGACCTGCTGAATATCTAAATCATTGTCTATTTTAGTTTAGATTTCTAGCATTGGCAAATACCTACTTTTTAAAATGTGCAGTGTCATCTCAACTCTGAATAGTTTTAAGGAAAGTAATGCTACAACCTGATCGAAGCTGATTCTTTTGTACAGTCATGCTGCTGCTGGTAGTTTCTCAATCAAAAATCTATGTTGTTAAGGAGGGAAATAAGCAGCCGATGCTTCAAGCAAAGTCACTTCATCAGGTCTTGGCCCAAAACATCGACTGTTTATTTTCCTCCATAAATACTGCCTCACCTGTTGAGTTCCTCCAGCATTTTGTCTGTGATGTCCAGTACTGTATTTCCAGCATCTGCATCTCTGAGATCAGCATCTCTTGTCTCACCAATAAAATAAATGAGTTAAACCACCAGGTGGTGCTGGAAGGCCTTGCCTGCTTCGATTGCCAAGTATTGCCAAGCACCAGGGGGAGCCTTAGGACTTCTCATTTCACAGGCAGCTAAGTGTATGTTTGTTATATTAAGGAAGGGAGAGCTCATGGTTTCAATTAAATAATTTAATTCTGTAACATAAAGTTATACTCTTAAGGCTATGCCCAATTTCCATTCACATCTGTTTTTGAGGTGTTCGAAGCTTCATTCCTTTGTTTTCTATATTTTGGACCAGAACACACGACCAATTATTTAAGGCCTCTAACGTATGCTGTCATGTTTGCCTATGCTGTAATGGTAACTAAAATTCAGATAGTATTTAAGGAGCATTTGGGAATAACTTGATGTATACAATGAAAACATATTCAAATATTTTCACCGTGGGCACCACAGTAGTGACGCCTCACGTCTTAATAAGCTGGTAAGGAAGGCGGGCTCTGTCGTGGGCAAAGTACTGGAGAGTATAACATCGGTAGCAGAGCGAAGGGCGCTGAGTAGGCTACGGTCAATTATGGAAAACCCTGAACATTCTCTACATAGCACCATCCTGAGACAGAGAAGCAGTTTCAGCGACAGGTTGCTATCGATGCAATGCTCCTCAGACAGGATGAAGAGGTCAATACTCCCCAATGCCATTAGGCTTTACAATTCAACCGCCAGGAGTAAGATATGTTAAAGTGCCGGGGTTGATTGTATTTAATGTATCTAAGTAAACTACTTAAGAACTTTTTAAAAGCTATTATTAATGCTTTTTGAGAGAGTGATTTAGATGCATATCATATTTTTACTGAATAATTTTATGTAATTAGTTTTGCTAAAACAAGTGTATGGGACATTGGAAAAAATGTTGAATTTCCCCATGGGGATGAATAAAGTATCTATCTATCTATCTATCTAGTGTAGCGATTAGCATGACCCTATCATAGCTCAGGGTGTTCTGGTGTTCGGAGTTCAGTTCTATCACTGTTCTGTAAGGAGCCTCTGTATGTCCTTCCCCGTTTCCTCCCACCATTCAAAGATGTACTGGCTGGTTTAATTGGCCACTGTAAATTACCCCGCCGTTAGTTTAGGGTTAATTGGGGTTGTGGGACTGCTGGGACAGCATGGTTTGAAGAGCCAGAAGGGCCTACTCCATGCTGTACCACTAAATAAAAACATAGTAAAATCTCAGAGGGGGTAGGTGAGGGAGTGGTCAGGCCCGCATCAGGGCAGCACTGTGGGAGTAGGCAGGCTATTGCACAGTGCAGATGGTGAGTCTGGCCTGATATTTCTGCAGTGAACAGGGAGTCCAGAGACTGACATTCAGGCTCGGTGCATTTCCCTGGACCAATATTGAGACAGTACTGAGGGAGTTCAGTCAATGTTGCTATGTTTTGTAACTACAAAACATTAAACTAATTCAATGCAAGACACAGGAGTCCAAAATGTGAGTCAAACTTCATATTTTACTTTAAGCAAGGTAGCGTGATGACATATGCAATTCACATATTTATACATATAACCCAGAATGAATTATTTAAACAAAGAAGAATGCTTAATCAAACAATATATATACAAGATTACTCACATATTACTGAAATATTGAATACACAACACTCCTCCCTGCTTACCTATAAACTCCAACTCAATAGAGAATGCATCTTAACTTTATACACAATATACTGTATAATACAACTACTATATAAACACCTCCACAGCATAGTACATTTTAAATTGTCCTTTTCGGACCTAAGGAGTTAATCGCTGTGGAGGCTTCCTTACTCATGTGGGATAACATCTTTCATAACAAGGAAGATCACTGTGCTTGGCAGGTGAGACTTGTGGCTGTGAAACAATCTCACGTTCTGGAGTCACATCCATGGTGTTTGTAGGAATTGACTCTGAAACTACAGGAAGTGATTCTGACAGCGATAGCCACCTTTCCTCTTCTTCCTTTTTCTTCTTCTAGTTCACGCATCTTAATCTTGAGAATGAGCATTTAGTTCACTGGAGTATTCTCTTATTAATCCTTCTGTTGCTCCCTTTACGATCCGATCTCTCCTCTTGGCTTCCTCATCTGCAACATCCTCTAATGAACTCTCTGTATTTATACCTCCATTGACTCCATTCTTTTTAGCCTTCCATTCATCTAGCTGGGTTTTGGCTTTTGCATCTACTGTTAGAAGCTGCTTTTTTGCCTCCAACTTGGAAGTTCATGCAATAACCTTAATGCACGTAGAGTAGATTCTGATTCTTTACACTCACAAAAGCAAAATGCTCGCAACTTTCCTGAAGCTCCTTGAACTTTCTTCCAGCTTAAAACCAAGCCACATTTCACAAGTAATTGCTTGATTACCATATCAGAAACTTTCTCAGATATGTTGCCTACTGTTTCACATTCCCTCTGAGCAGCATGGTCTTTCTTTGGTCCAATATGCTTTCTAACCAGAGGCACAGGACCTGGCATGAACACTTGTTTGCCCTTTGTTTGGGAACAGTTCACGGTGTACAGCATGGAGACCATTGTAGCATCATCCAGTACCCTTCTTAATTTGCTTTTAATTGACTCTTTTACAGGGGGCGTGGTATACAAATGGTGGATTTTTAAAAAATGTTTATTAACAACCTAAGTCTGAACATAGAGAAGACCAAGGAAATGATTGTGGACTTTAGGAAGGTGCAGATGAACCATCCCCCTCTGTGTATACATGGCCTATCCATCGAGAGAGTTAAGTGCCCCAAGTTCCTCAGTGTTCACATCGTGGATGAGCTCACCTCAATATCACCTCCCTGAATAAGAAATGTTGGCCAGAAGAAACTGCAGTCTAATCAAGGATAGGAGAAGCAGACAAGCCAGTTGTGTTTGGTTTCCCCTTTTTTGTGGACTCTAAACTGATTCTTGCTCTTGGATAATCTAATTAGAGCAATTGAATGTAGACACAGGAAGCTTCAGGATCTGCTAAATCTGAGACCATTCCGCAACAAGTATTTATTTGTTATGTAAAGGGATGGACTCTGAACTGATTCTTGACCCTGGGACAATCTAATCAGAGCAATTAATCTGAGACCATTCTCAGAGGAGTAGCTACTTATTATGTAAAATGCCAGACCTACCAAAGAAGCGATCTGCAATCTCTTTAGACTCTGTCCGTGTCGCCTCATTTAACTGGTTTGGACCAGTCAGTGTCAAGGCACAAATACACAAAGCTGGGGTGGGCAGAACCATGAAACAATGTTGGTTGTAGCCCTGTACAATGACCAGTAAGAAGGTGACTCAGGTAGTTCAGGTGACCTTGAGCCAATGGGATGGAGATCCAATGGTTCAATTGATGAGGAACAGTATAAGACTCAGGAGCTCCATAACTCTCCAGCAGCCAGAGACTAACCATTGCAGATATGGAGGACCCCATGGACATGTGGAGATCAGGACCACAAGGAACGCCTGGCCAGCGTAGACTTCTTTCCCGGGTAATACCTCTTCTTTTCATTGACTGTTCAGGGACTGTCAGGGAATTCTAGTAGGGAGCACACAGGTAGATAAGCGTTTGAACCCATGTGCTTTTTAGCAGAAATAATGAAAGTTACTTGTCAGTAAAAACAGATTCTCTGTACCCTACTGATCATTATTACAAGGGGTGATCCTTGGAACAGAATTGGCTGTACCTCACTGATAGTTATTACAAGGGGTGATTCTTGTAACAGAAGGTACAGCATCTCCTCCACTTACTGAGGAATTTGAAGCAAGTAAGGCTCCCCCTGCCCTATTTTAACTGAATTTTATAGGAGCACCATTGACAGCATCCCGACAAGCTACATCACCATCTGGTATGGGAGCAGCTGAGCATCAGACTGGAAGTCCCTACAAAGTACTATGAAAATGGCCAAGAGTCTCCCTACCATCCATCGGGAACATTTATCAGGAGTGCTGTGTATGCAGGACCCTTGGTATTATCAAGGATCCTACCCATTCATCCAACATCCTCTTTGATCATCAGGGAGGAGACTCCGAAGCAAAAAGACAAGAATGGTCAGGATGGGGAACAGCTTTTCTCCTCAGGCCAATAGGCTTCTGCACTCCCTGCCGCATTGCATTCGAAATGCCACTGGATAATTTGTACTGAATATAGGCACTTCACTTTGTTATCTATGCATAATTTATTTGTAGATTTAATTCTTACTTTCCTAAGTTATAAATAAACTTGACTTGACTTGTACTCACTCTTTATGGGCTTGTAAATTCTTCAGTTTTCTGCCTTTTTAAAAATAAAACTCGATTGTGTCTAACCTTCCACTTTTTTTTACTCAACCATCTCTGCACATGCTGGGCTGCAGTTTTTACTTGTCATTCCTCACTGCATTTTTTTTAGTTTGAAAGTTTCACTGTACTTCAATAGGTCAACAGTCCTCTTGAGTTTGTTTTAAAAATAATCATCACAAGTGTTTGTTTTGTAGCTTCAACACATAAAACTATTTCAAAGGAAGACATGGGAGTCCCAAATGTAACTTCATGTTTTACTTTAAGCGAGCATATATACACACACACACACACACACACACACACACGATTACTCACACAATACTCAAAAATTAAGTACACAACAGTCATTGAGGATGCGTCTTAATCAACACTCATAAAACTGCTGCGTATCTTTCGCTAGGTCTTATAATAAAGAACCAAAAAAACAGAGTGGATCTGTTGAAAGACATGTTTATTGCTAAGAATGAGGAACACCTCCATTTCTCATGGATAGAGGCTGCTTCTGAATTACAGCTTACAATGTTCATTTTTTAATACAAGTTTTCAGGATATTCTTTGACTGTTACCTGTTTTGGAGTTCAACTCCTCCACTTCAGTACAGCTGCACTTCTCAAGACCAGCAGTATATCAACCTTTACTTACTTACACAATGAACAAGGACATTACATGCCTCTTGACACATACAGTATACACTTAGCTTATAGCAAAGCACTTTGGGATTATGCAAGTCCTATTTTGTTACATTACAAGATCAAATACATAAAAATATAAAAGTTTTGAATATATTTCCACAAAGCTGAAGGTACTTTGGGACTAAGATAGAGAAAACACTGAGTTAGTGCCCTGAATCAGGATAGTTCTGAGGGAATGCCAGAGCAACATTGGTATATTTCTTTAATCAGCAAAACACAGCATGTACCAGGTAATAAAATTTCCACATTTCAGGTCAAACTTTTGGTCATAAAGTTGCTGTTCTTTGGAATTCTCTTCCATAAAAACCCTGTGTTAACTTATCTGCTTTGTCTGTCTGATCAGTCCCACCCATCCTTAATAACCTTCCAGTTCATGCTGATCAGCAAAGTGCTTGGATGCACTATGCAACCAAGTTGGTTCTATTTTCAATCTTGCACTAGAATACTCTGTAATAATAAGCATGTTTGTAGAAATTTCATTGATTGAGATGGGAGACTACAATGTTCCCTGAGGCACCTAAGCCTTGGGAATCTTGACTTTGTAATTAATTTCCCAGATACCATGCATTTATTGTCCACCCCTGGTCTGATGTTAGGATTGTTTGGCTGGACCATTTCAAAGAGAGAACTACACTGTTGAAGGTTTGGGCAAAGTACTGGAGAGTTTAACATCGGTAGCTGAGCGAAGGGCGCTGAGTAGGCTACGGTCAATTATGGAAAACTCTGAACATCCTCTACATAGCACCATCCAGAGACAGAGAAGCAGTTTCAGCGACAGGTTACTATCGATGCAATGCTCCTCAGACAGGATGAAGAGGTCAATACTCCCCAATGCCATTAGGCTTTACAATTCAACCGCCAGGACTTAAGAACTTTTTAAAAGCTATTATTAATGCTTTTTGAGATAGTGATTTAGATGCATATCATATTTTTTACTGAGTTAAGTATTGTATGTAATTAGTTTTGCTACAACAAGTGTATGGGACATTGGAAAAAAAGTTGAATTTCCCCATGGGGATGAATAAAGTATCTATCTATCTATCTACCTCCAAAAATGATGTCTCATCGGCAGAGGATCCAGAACATTTTCTGTTTTTTTAAAAAATTTTGAGCATTGGCTTTGCTTTTGATTAGTGATATTGGAATCAAATAGCCCAGACTGGTTAAGGACACCATTGCTCTAAAATTGAACTTAAGACATTTTTTGTACCTTACATTAATGCTGCTTAGGAGCTAACATCTAACAGATTTTGCTTGAAAGATAGTAAAACTGACCAGAAGTATATTTACAAAATGTTAAGAGTGTTTGGTACCCAGAATTGTACCATAACACTGGACTGGCATTGTTGTGAAATTTACACAACACAATAGAAAGCACCTGTATGGAGAGGGTGGAGGGGGGAATATATAATCTAATCTGATTTAAAAGTAACACCTTAGATTAGGAAAGAGCACTGTGTTACAGAGAGTTGCCAAGAGAGCTGGCAGGGTTGTCATTATGAGATCTTAGGAGAAGGTTGCTGAGGTGATGACATGCAACCATGGTAACAACCCCTTTTTCACGACCTCTTGCATGTGGAAACTTACTTTTTCAAACAAACAAACACACACACACCATATTGACATTCTTCATAAATCACTCTTTCTACATTCATAGCCTGCAGCCCAATTCATAATGCAATCTAGTATTCAGACCAAAATGCTAGTCCAGTAACACCCTTTATCTCCATATTGATGCAACAGGCTGTATGGAGTAAGGGTGCCATAATTGCCTTCTCTAGAAACCCAATTCATGGGCAAAAACTCCGCGTGATTGCATGGAATTTACTGGAGCTGGGTTCAACTGCAATGGAATTACTGACAGAAGCCATACCAAGTCTGAACGCAATTTATTGTCTCACCCTGACCCAGCTAATTGTCTAATCCTGAACACATGGATACAACTTCATGCTTTAATAAAATAAATACATGTCACCTGGCACTAGTTTGATATTTTAGCAGAGTAAAGAGGTTCTCATGCCCATAAACACAGGCGGTAATATGTACAATTCCTATATAAATGTTTCTTTCTCTAAAGGAAACATTTCAACTAGATTCTTTCCAAATGCATTTTTAACAGAATTTATCAAACCTGCTTGATTAGATACAGACTCATGTTCTATGGGTTACAAGTTTATTTGATAGTTTAAGCCTGGAAAAATAATTGCAAACTCTACAATCAGCACCTTTGTGTTCGCTCAGCAGGTGACGGAAATTGCATTGCATATGATATGATCATTGGTGCAACTGGTCTGGGGAGGTAGCAGTTATAGTGTACAGTGCATGAATGATGTTGCTGCTGCCTTTTCAGATCAGACATGTGTAATGAAGAAAACTTGTAGGTCTGAAATGCCAGAATGGGACTCAATGGAAGTGTGAAGACCCATTCGAAAGTTTGTTAAAGTACACAGTCTTTACAGAAAATAGAATCAGGAAGACTGCAAACAATAGAAGCTACAAATCTCATGGATTCATGACAGCTCCAATTCCTTTGACACTACAGATAAAGCTTTCTATTTTGCTGGCATGTGTAATAGATAATTAACCACACCAATCTTCTTACTAGGTCTCCATCTCTAACTCAACAGATCATCCTTTTGCTTCAGATATATCTTGAGCCCCACCCCAAGTTGCACTATCATGCAAAGGCTCCACTCCCGGAAGTGGCCTTTCTGATTGGGAACTGTTACTTTAAGCTCCAGCTACAACGAGAGATCACAATAATAAGGTTTGCATATTTCGCTCAGCTCAGCATGCAATGTGCAGTTTCCATGTGCAATCACAGAGAAGGGCAAGGATTTACAAGGCTCTTCTGACTAATTATTCTGCTTAGGAAAATCACACCCTGCAATTTTTGACAAAGCTGAAGCAGATTGTCCAACTATTGCCTTTTAGTAGATATTTTCAAGAATTTTAGCTTGTTTTCTTTAGATTCATAGATTGCACTTTAACTTGGCTACCTGAACTGCACTCCCTCTTTAGCTGTAAACAATACATTTTGCATTCTCTTTATTGTTTTGTTCTACTTCAATGTATTTATTTATGGAATTATTTGTTCAGATGACAAACAAATAAGAAAGGAGGGAGGGAGAAAACAATCGACCTGTCAGCCTGACATCGGTGGTGGGAAAGATGCTAGAGTCCATTATTAAGGATGAAATAGTGGCATATCTAGATAGCAGTGATAGGATTGGGCCAAGCCAGCATGGATTTACCAAGGGTAAATCATGCTTGACTAATCTGTTGGAGTTTTTTGAGGATGTAACTAGGAAGTTAGACGGGGGAGATCCAGTGGATGTAGTGTACCTCGATTTTCAGAAGGCATTTGATAAGGTCCCACATAGAAGATTGGTGGGTAAAATCAAAGCTCAGGGCATCGGGGGGAAGGCATTGACATGGATAGAAAACTGGTTGGCAGATAGAAAGCAAAGGGTAGCGGTGAATGGGTGTTTCTCGGAAAGGCAGGTGGTAACTAGTGGGGTGCCACAGGGCTCGGTATTGGGACCACAGCTGTTTACCATTTACATTAACGATTTTGATGAAGGCATAGAAAATAACATCAGCAAATTTGCTGATGATACTAAGCTGGGTGGCAGTGTGACATGTGATGAGGATGTTAGAAGAATTCAGGGTGACTTGGATAGGCTGGGTGAGTGGGCAGATACTTGGCAGATGGCGTTTAATGTGAATAAGTGTGAGGTTATCCACTTTGGGAGTAAGAGTGCAGAGTTGGGTAAGGGAGAAATACAAAGAGATCTCAGACTCCTTGTTCATCAGTCACTGAAGGTGAATGAGCAAGTGCAGTAGGCAGTGAAGAAGGCTAATGGAATGTTGGCCTTTATTACAAAGGGAATTGAGTACAAGAGCAAGGAAATCCTCTTGCATTTGTACAGAGCCCTGGTGAGACCACACCTGGAGTATTGTGTACAGTTTTGGTCTCCAGGGTTAAGGAAGGACATCCTGGCTGTAGAGGTAGTGCAGTGTAGATTCACGAGGTTAATTCCTGGGATGTCTGGACTGTCTTACGCAGAGAGGTTAGAGAGACTGGGCTTGTACACGCTGGAATTAAAGAGATTGAGAGGGGATCTGATAGAAACATATAAGATTATTAAGGGATTGGACAAGATGGAGGCAGGAAATATGTTCCAGATGCTGGGAGAGTCCAGTACCAGAGGGCATGGTTTGAGAATAAGGGGTAGGTCATTTAGGACAGAGTTAAGGAAAAACTTCTTCTCCCAGAGAGTTGTGGGGGTCTGGAATGCACTGCCTCGGAAGGTAGTGGAGGCCAATTCTCTGGATGCTTTCAAGAAGGAGCTAGATAGGTATCTTATGGATAGGGGAATCAAGGGATATGGGAACAAGGCAGGAACCGGGTATTGATAGTAGTTGATCAGCCATGATCTCAAAATGGCGGTGCAGGCTCGAAGGACCGAATGGTCTACTTCTGCACCTATTGTCTATTGTCTATAAAAGCCTTTTACTGTATATTGGTTCATGGGACAATAATAAGCCAAAAACCAATTACCAATTATTAAGTCATACAGTTATACAGCAGAGAACAAACCCTTTGGTCCAACTAGTCTATGCTTGTCAAGGTGATTGTCTCAGGTAATAACATTTGCCTGCATTTGAACCATATTGCTCTAAATCTTTCCTGACCGTGAACCTATCTAACACCTATTAAGTATTGTAATTTTGCCTGCTTCTACCACTTGTTCCAAATACTCATCATCCTTTGTGTGAAAACTTGCCCATCAGATCCCCTTTAAATCTTTTCTGTCTCACCTTAAACCTACTGTATATGCTCTAGTATTAGACTCTCCTATCTTGGAAAAAATACACTTTGGCTATCTACTCTATCTATGCCCCTCATAATTCTACATAAGGACAACTCCCAGCTTCCTTTACTTTAGGGAAAACAGTACAAGGCTATTCAGTCATTCCTTATAACTCAAGCTCTCCAGTTCAAGCAACATTCTGATGAACACGAGATTCTGCAGATGCTCGAACTCCAGAACAACACACAAAGTACTGAAGGAACTCAATAGGTCAGGCAGCCTCTGTGGAGGGAATGAACAGCCGACATTTCTTATGAATCTTTTTTGTACCCACTCTAGCTTCATCGTATCCTTCCAGGCTGCCAGAAATCACACAAGATTCCAAGTACAGTCTAACTAGCATTTTGTACAACTGAATAATAGAGTCTTAAAGTGAAGCTCCACTTGCTCTTTTGGGTAAAGGGACAAAATTCTATCACCGTTTTCCAATGAAAATTAGGTCAATTCTCCATATATTCTGGCCAACGTGCTTCCCTCAATACTAGCAAATGCAGAATAATGGGTTGTTTTCTTTTTTGTTTGAGTTACCTAATCTTCAAGGAAAACTGCTTACATAAACATAGTTAACCTATTGACAGTTAGTCATTTTGGAATCTTCTGAATATGCGAAAGGTAATGTAAATACAAGGTGTTAAAAGTCAGACAGATGTTAAAAGTATGTAGTAAAATACAAGGTGTTAGAAGCATGAAGCGGTGGATTTCAATTATTCTTACATAAAATGGGAGATACAATCAATTTCACTCTCTGAAAGAGCGTAATGGTAGATCTCCAGGTATTCACATTTGATCTACGTCGTTCCATGTTACGTAACAGTTCTTACAATATAATGGCATAGAGAAGATAAGCAAGGAGCAATATTGTCAACTACATTAAGTTAGCAGGATTGGCAACAAAAGTAGTTTTGTGCAAGTCATCATCATGGGAGTAGAAATGCAAGTCCATATTCTTGCTCATTTACAGAATTGCTAGACACTGTAATGAGGAATCAGTAGAAATAATGTTACTATAGGAATAACATCTTTTATCACTAGCTCAAAACTTGTGTGTTGTTACTTAATTGTTTGCATTGGGTTCCTCATGTGTGATATCATCAAAACATTAGATTGCTACCCAGAATTTAGAGTGTCCAATGAACCTATCTGCAGTTGGTTTACCTCAGGATTAATTGATAGGCTAGATAGACAACAAGTTTCATGCCTGAATATTCCACACCTCAGAAACATGAATATTGGGGCATTTTTTCCACAATGATATATTAGAAAAATGATCAGGACAGCACCAAGATTTAAAGGAGAGAAAATGAGGTTGAGTTAATGAGCAGTGGCTGGACGAAGCTAAGTTTGATTTTTTGATTGGCTTTTTGTTGTGTAAAACTGATAAAATTGAGAGAGATTAAGATTAAAATCCTGAGATTAAGAAGCTAATGCCATGTTACATTGGCACTGTGATAGTTTTATTTATTTATTTAGTGATATAGTGAGAGAAGACCCTGCCAGCCCCTTGAATCATGCTGCCTCAGCAACCCCACAACCTCAATTAACCCTAACCTAATAATGGGACAATTTACAATGACCGATTAATCTGCCTGGTACGTCTTTGGACTGTGGGAGGAAATCCAAGCACCCATGGATAGATGTACAGAGACTCCTTACAGGATGGCATCAGAATTAAACTCTGAACTCCAGAACGCCCCAAGCTGTAATAGTGTCATGCTAACCGCGACAGTACCTTGGCACCTACTGTGATGGTAAGAAGTACTCCTTAGCAAAAATAAAAAAAACAAGAATATTCAGAGAAACAAAACCATGGTAACAAAGATAAAACAGAAACAAGAATGACAGGAAATTTTAAATCCAGGAACTGTAAGGTTGATCATCTTAGTTGATGCCAATTTTCATTTCTCAGATGTGGGGAATTCTGACAACATGATCATTAGTTGAAAGAGAAAACAACTTTAATTTATCTAACATCTACCTTCTTGAACTTTACAATATTAAAAAGTAGCAATGAATGAAAAAAGAATTTCTCTTTTAACTGTTGGCTTCAGGCATTTTGTCAAAATGTTCCCTTGCTTCAAATCATCTTGGAAATTTTCCCCTAGCTATGCTTCCTGTTGCATTGATGATATTCTTGGCTCCTTAATTTGCTCAGTGCACCTCAATTGCACCATCACAGGTAAATCTTTCAAACCCTGAATTTGAAAACTTGGTATGATTTGGTGGGTTATTTTTTGGGTCTGGGAACGCTCAGAAATCTTTCCCATATAAATTAATGGTAATTGCTTCTTCACTTTATGCCATTTTGGCTTACGAAAGGTTTAATAGGAATGCTCTACTTTCAGGTAGCTGAGGAAACCTGTACAAATTTGTAAGGATTGTTTTAGACCCCACACTTTCAGTTTTGCAAATGCTATACAAATTTCAAGAATGAAACTTAAAAAAAACTTGCTTTTATTTTATTCTTGCAGCATGGATTGAGTGTGATTGTTCACCTCAGTGGTTTAGAGCTTGTTTTCTAAAATTTGTTACCTCCCCTTGCTGTTTTTCCAGCACCAGAAAGTAAAGAGATAACATTTAGTCAGAGCCCTGTTGAAGCCTCAAAATTCTAGACAATGATCAAACTCAAGCCCTTTAAAAATGCAGATAACTTACTGAAAAAGCAAAGGATACCAAAGAATGATTTCAGGGTCACAATCTTCATGGGGTATAAACATTCCAGTCAGAAAGCTGTAATAGACTCTTACTTATGCTGGGTTGATGTTAGTGTTTAATTGAGAATAACTTTAGCTTGTTGGTGAGCATCATTAACTTTCTTACAAAACAACTAAAGTTTTCTGTTTCATTCTCAGTACTAAGAAAATAGTTACAAGCCACTTCCTCTTGACATTCTCTGAAATGTTAAATAACGTTTGGCTGCTGATTTTCCATTACACATTACAGTGGGTGTAATGTCACATTGTGTTTCAGTAACTGAGCTAATATCCAGAGGCTTTGATGAATTTTATCCAGCAAAATGAATTTGAATTTCACCATTGTGATTGGGGAATATACAGTGGCATGCAAAAGTTTGGGCACCCCTGGTCAAAATTTCTGTTACTCTGAATAGCTAAGCGAGTAAAAGATGACCTGATTTCCAAAAGGCATGAAGTTAAAGATGACACTTTTAAAAATATCTTGAGCAAGATTACTTTTTTTATTTCCATCTTTTACAGTTTCAAAATAACAAAAAGGAAAAGGGCCCGAAGCAAAAGTTTGGGCACCCTGCATGGTCAGTACTTAGTAACACCCCCTTTGGCAAGTATCACAGCTTGTAAACGCTTTATATATCCAGCTAAGAATCTTTCAATTCTTGTTTGGGGGATTTTCGCCCATTCTTCCTTGCAGAAGGCTTCTAGTTCTGTGAGATTCTTGGGCCATCTTGCATGCACTGCTCTTCTGAGGTCCAAGACCAAGGAGATGGTGGTGGACTTTAGGAGATCTAGGCCTCATATGGAGCCAGTGATCATTAATGGAGAATGTGTGGAGCAGGTTAAGACCTACAAGTATCTGGGAGTACAGTTAGACGAGAAGCTAGACTGGACCACCAACACAGATGCCTTGTGCAGGAAGGCACAGAGTCGACTGTACTTCCTTAGAAGGTTGGCGTCATTCAATGTCTGTAGTGAGATGCTGAAGATGTTCTATAGGTCAGTTGTGGAGAGCGCCCTCTTCTTTGTGGTGGCGTGTTGGGGAGGAAGCATTAAGAAGAGGGACGCCTCACGTCTTAATAAGCTGGTAAGGAAGGCGGGCTCTGCCGTGGGCAAAGTACTGGAGAGTTTAACATCGGTAGCTGAGCGAAGGGCGCTGAGTAGGCTACGGTCAATTATGGAAAACTCTGAACATCCTCTACATAGCACCATCCAGAGACAGAGAAGCAGTTTCAGCGACAGGTTACTATCGATGCAATGCTCCTCAGACAGGATGAAGAGGTCAATACTCCCCAATGCCATTAGGCTTTACAATTCAACCACCAGGACTTAAGAACTTTTTAAAAGCTATTACTAATGCTTTTTGAGATAGTGATTTAGATGCATATCATATTTTTTACTGAGTTAAGTATTGTATGTAATTAGTTTTGATACAACAAGTGTATGGGACATTGAAAAAAAAGTTGAATTTCCCCATGGGGATGAATAAAGTATCTATCTATCTATCTATCTAGCCACAGATTTTCAATGATCTTTAGGTCGGGGGACTGTGAGGGCCATGGCAAAACCTTCAAACTAACTTTACCTTAAGGTAGTCCATTGTGGATTTTGAGGTATGTTTATCCTGTTGTAGAAGCCATCCTCTTTTCATCTTCAGCTTCTTTTTTATATAGACAGTGTGATGTTTGCTTCCAGAATTTGCTAGTATTTAATTGAATTCATTCTTCCCTCTACCAGTGAAATGTTCCCCGTGCCACTGGCTGCAACACAAGCCCAAAGCATGATTGTTCCACCCCCATGCTTAACAGTTGGGGAGGTGTTCTTTTCATGAAATTCTGCACCCTTTTTTCTTCAAACATAGCTTTGCTCATTGCAGCCAAGAAGTTCTATTTTAACTTCATCAGTCCACAGGACTTGTTTCCAAAATGCATCAGGCTTGTTTAGATGTTCCTTTGCAAGCTTCTGACACCATATTTTGTGGTGAGGATGCAGGAGAGGTTTTCTTCTGATGACTCTTCCATGATGGTCATACTTGTGCAGGTGTCGCTGCACAGTAGAACAGTGTACCACCATTCCAGAGTCTGCTAAATCTTCCTGAAGGTCTTTTGCGGTCAAATGGGGGTTTTGATTTGCCTTTCTAGCAATCCTATGAGCAGTTCTCTCAGAAAGTTTTCTCGGTCTTCCAGACCTCAACTTGACCTCCATCGTTCCTGTTAACTGCCATTTCTTAATTACATTATGAACTGAGGAAACAGCTACCTGAAAATGCTTTGCTATCTTCTAATAGCCTTCTCCTGCTTTGTGGGCATCATTTATTTTAATTTTCAAAGTACTAGGCAGCTGCTTAGAGGAGCCCATGGCTGCTGATTGTTGGGACAATATCTGAGGAGTCGGTATTTTTAAAGCTTTAAAATTTGCATCACCTGGCCTTTCCTAACGATGATTGTGAACAAACCATAGCCCTAACAAGCTAATTAAGGTCTGAAACCTTGGTAAAAGTTATCTGAGAGCGCAAATCTCTTGGGGTGCCCAAACTTTTGCATGGTGCTGCTTTCCTTTTTTTTCACTCTAAAATTGTACAAAACAAAAATAATACACTAATCTTGCTTAAAGTGTTGAAAAGAATGTTTCATCTTTAACTTTATGACTTTTGGAGATCAGTTCATCTTCTACTCACTTAACTATTAACAGTAACAGAAATTTTGACCAGGGGTACCCACACTTTTGCATGCCAGTGTAAATAAAAATAATTAATTAAACCCAGGTTAAAAATATATCTGCAAAAAATCATTCTGGAATATACATTTCTGATGAGGTAGAAGTTGGCTGGTAGTGTTGGCTGTGAGAAAAATACAGATAAATTTCAATATTAGCGTTTGTGGCAAGTCTTCCGGCTATCCAGTCATCTTCGGAATCTGATCGGACCTCCTAAAATGGTGGATAAGTACTCCTCATAGTAAAATTACTTTCTCTGGACTCGGAATTCACTTGAATCACTCAGACATTATTCATTGAAACTTTAAGGGCTGTTGACAATCTCTCCCGGGATTTGGTGTGTGTGTAACCTATCTTTATTCTTGTATAACTTTACCTACAGAGTTCTACAACTAATTCTAACTTGTTTTGGAGGTTCGAAGTCTTTAGTGAAGGCCTCCCTGTTTGTCGGTTCACAGTTCAACTGCTGATTTATTTTTCCTTTGCTTTAAATATTTATTTATTTTGTCTTTTTCTTTTCTTCACCCCTTTTTTCTAATCTCTGAATTTTTCTCTCCCTTCTCTGTAAACGGTTGATAAATACTGGTCTTGAATTTATAATTTTCCCCTTCCCCTTCTTTTTTCTTTTTCCTTCTTACCTTTTTTTTCCCCTTTCTCTTACTTTATTCTTCTATAATTTTTCGCGGGTAGGTTAGTTTTGGTTTTCTTCCGATTTTCTCTGTATTAAGTTGTATATTTCTGCAGAAGGTGTTCTAATCTGTAGTTATGTTTTCTAGTGCATAAACTAGTTATTATTTGCTATAGTATTTATACGGAACTGTTGTTAATGACACAGATCTGGAAGTTGTATTTGGGTTAATTTTTTTGGTAGAGCTAGCTACTTGTTTTGGTAGCCGTCTAGTTTTGGGTTGTGCGGGTGGGGTGGATTTTCCAGTTCCAACATCTCTTTATTGCTTAGGACATGTTTATATTTTGACCTTACGAATCTATGTTTACATCTCTGCTCCCAGACTGCTATTGTACTGCTTGATTTTTTATATGCCTGCTGCCTTTTATGCATTAGTAATTGATAATGGCTAGTGCACTTAAATTCGTGAGCTGGAATGTAAAGGGACTGAACCACCCTCTTAAAAGGAGGAAGGTATTCTCACATATTAAACAACTCAAAGCTGACATTGCTTTCCTCCAAGAAACTCATATTCGTTGTTTTGATAACTCCCGGCTTCTGTCAAAGTGGGCGGGTCAGCATTTTCATTCATCCTTTGCTGCTAAAGCCAGGGGAGTTTCCATTCTTATTAACTCAAATATTCCTTTTGAACTCCATAATAAAATATCTGATACAAATGGCCATTTTATTATTGTTTCTGGTAAACTATATAACACTAAAGTTGCACTAGCAAACCTGTATGCCCCCAACTTTGATGATGTTAACTTTTTTGAACGTTTTTTTTTCCTCACTACCAGACTTAAACTCATACTCTCTTATATTGGGTGGTGACTTCAACTGTTGGTTGGATCCTAATCTGGACCGATCGTCCTCTGTTACCAGATCACCTACTAAATCTGCCTTAGCTATTCAATCGTTTCTCTCTAATTTTGGTATCTCTGATATATGGCGCTTCCTCCATCCTACGGAGAGAGATTATTCTTTTTTCTCACATGTTCACCATACCTTCACTAGAATTGACTATTTCTTACTAGATAACCAACTTATCCCAGTTGCCCACTCTTGTGACTATCAGAGTATACTGATCTCTGACCATGCCCCAATTACCCTCTCTCTGAACTTTCCTGGTCTCCCTCAGAGGAACAAACACTGGCGGTTCGATTCAACTTTACTATCGGATGATGATTTCGTAAAATTTATTAAGGACCAGATAACCTTTTATTTTAACACTAATACATCACCTGAAGTGCCATCCCAGATTGTCTGGGATGCCATGAAAGCATATCTGAGGGGTCAAATAATCTCTTACACAGCAAATCTCAATAGAAGATCCTGTGCAGATCGAGCAGACCTCATTAACCAGATTAAAGTTTTGGATCAAATATATGCCCAAACTAAGAACCCTGAATTATACAAGAAGCGCGTTGAACTCCAAACTAAATTTAACCTTCTGTCCACTCAACCTGTCGAACGCCAACTTCTCGAAAGCAAGAGCCGCTTTTACATTCATGGGGATAAGTCTGGTAAATCCCTAGCCAATCAACTGAGGCGTTCCAAAGCCAAACAACATATTACAAAGATCCGGAAGGAGAACAGAGACTTTACATCGGATCATTTAGAAATTAATGACGCATTTAAAAATTTTTATTCTCGGCTTTATTCCTCTGAATCCCTGAATGACAATATCTCTGTGGATCAATTTTTACAGAATCTGAATATCCCCTCACTTTCATCTGATTTCAAAGCCAAACTCAATGCGCCTATATCACCAGAAGAAATATCTTTTGCAATTTCTGCACTGTCCCCCTCAGGGAAATCTCCTGGACCTGATGGGTTCCCTGTGGAATTTTATAAATCATTCTCCTCACTTCTTTCCCCTCAGTTACTTTCAGTATTATCTGACTCGTTTAATTACGGCAAATTGCCACCCTCTTTCAATGAGGCATCTATTATTCTTCTTTTAAAAAAGGGCAAAGACCCAACAGAGTGTTCCTCGTACAGGCCGATCTCTCTGCTCAATGTTGATGTAAAGATCTTAGCTAAAGTGTTGGCTCATAGATTAGAAACCGTTATTCCCTCCATTATCTCTGATGACCAAACAGGCTTTATTAAAAACCGTCTCCCTTTTTTTAACATTCGGCATCTATTTAATATTTTATACTCAGTTCCAACTGGGACTCCTGAATGTGTTATCTCCCTTGATGCGGAGAAAGCATTTGACCGTATAGAGTGGAACTACCTTTTTGCAGTCTTAGAAAAATTTGACCTCGGCCAAAGTTTCATCTCTTGGATCCAATTGCTGTACCTGTGTCCTACTGCTTCTGTTCTAACTAATTTTCAGAAATCCCAAGTATTTAATCTCAAACGTGGCACCCGTCAGGGATGCCCCTTAAGTCCCTTTCTCTTTGATTTGGCTATAGAACCTCTGGCGCTAGCATTTTGAAATTGTCCTGAATTGACCGGGATTTGGAGAGGGAGTGTTGAGCATAAAGTTTCTCTCTATGCTGATGACTTATTACTCTTTCTCTCAAATCCGTCTACATCCTTACCTCTAATGTTTTCACTTCTTGACCAGTTTAGCCAGATCTCTGGCTATAAACTCAACTTACATAAGAGTGAGCTTTTCCCAATTAATAAAGAAGCACAAGAACTAATATTTCGTGATCTCCCTTTTAAAGTAGTCCATAATCAATTTACTTATCTTGGAATTACAGTCACAAGGAAGTTTAAAGATCTCTTTCGTGAAAACTTTGTCAATCTTTCATATGCTATAAAACAGAATCTGGTACAATGGTCACCTCTATCTATGTCCTTGGTAGGTCGTATTAATGTTGTTAAAATGTATGTTCTTCCCAAATTTTTATACTTATTTCAATCTATCCCAATTTTTATTCCTAAATCTTTTTTTGATTCCTTAGACTCTATTATTTTGTCATATCTGTGGCAGAATAAGCGCTCTAGAATTAATAAAATCCACCTCCAAAAATCTAAAAAAGAGGGTGGCATGGTTTTACCTAACTTTTGCTTATATTACTGGGCAGCTAATATACGTTGTGCTGCCTTCTGGTCTTTCTTCCACGGTCAACCCGAGTGCCCTAACTGGGTGGCAATGGAGTTGAGCTCCACTAAAGAATTATCTATATCTGCACTTCTTGGCTCTGCACTCCCTAGCAGTCTGCCCAGATCAATAGATAATCCTCTGGTCAGACACACTTTGCGTATATGGGCTCAGTTCAGGAAATGCTATGGTTTCTAGGGGTTTTCCGTTTCTAGCCCTGTCGCACATAATCACCTTTTTTTACCTACTACGTACGATTCAGCATTCCATGTTTGGTACAGGAAGGGCATTAGACATTTTGAAGATCTCTTCATTAATAATCGCTTCGCTTCTTTTCAGCAGCTCTCCGTTAAGTTCAACCTGCCTAATGCTCACTTTTTCAGATATCTCCAAATCCGACACTTTACTGCTCCTTTAATTCCTAACTTTCCTGAAATGCCAGTGAAAAATGCTATGGACCTATTTCTTTCCATTAATCCACTAGGTAAAGGTTTAATTTCAATTATCCGAGATAAACTAGCAGCCTTACGACTGGCCCCTGTGGATAAAATTAAAATGGCCTGGGAGCAGGATTTAAATATCTCCTTATCCGAGGAGAGCTGGGACTCAGTTCTCAAATCAGTCAACTCAACCTCCCTTTGTGCTCGCCATTGCCTCTTACAGTTTAAGATTGTTCATAGAGCCCATATGTCTAAATCTAAACTATCTCGATTCTACCCTGGCATTAGTCCGCTTTGTGATAAATGCAAGAGGGGCGTGGCCTCTTTCATCCACATGTACTGGTTCTGTCCTAGCTTGGAGAAATTCTGGAAAGATGTCTTCACTACATTATCGGGTATTCTGAATCAGCACCTAGAACCTAACCCATTAATTGCTCTGTTCGGTTTTTGGGGCGAGACAGATTTATGTCTGGGTCCGACCAAATGCCGAATACTATCCTTTGCCTCTCTCCTGGCGAGACGCTTGATCCTCCTCAGATGGAGAGATGTTGCCCCGCCCACTCATGCGCAATGGCTTAACGACATTATGGCCTGCTTGGACCTCGAAAAAATTCATTATTCAGTTCTTAATTCGGATCTAAAGTTCCATAAGGTCTGGGGATCTTTTATCAAGTACTTTCATAACTTTCCTCTTGACTAGGGTTTTTTTTTCTTTTTTTTCCTTCTTTTCGGTCCCTTGCTTTCAGCTCCCTTTTTCTTTTTTTTCTGGTAGTAGGCATTATTATCCTCTGTTGCTAAGTGTATTCACAGTCTGGGAGTTTGACTGTCCGGACTTATACTCTTTACACTGTGTGGTGGTTGGTCTGGAGTTGTTGTTGTTTTTTTCTTGTGTTGTGGGGATTGGGGAGGACACTAAGCTCACTTGTCTTTAATTTAGGTGCTTTTTTGTTAAATTCTCTTCGTTTGTAGCATATTGTTATTGTATGCTTAATCTTGCACTGTATTAATGCTCCCCACTGGGATTTGGGGTTTTTAATTTTGTAAAATGTTTTGAAAAACTAATAAAAAAAATAAAATAAAAAATTTCAATATTATTTAGGCAGGTTAAATAAATGGTTGACAACTTGGTAGATAGCATATAATATAGAAAAAAATTGTGAGGTTATGCATTTTGAAGAGTATTTCTAAGCGAGGAGAGAGTGAAAGATCGTGCTGTTCAAAAGGTCCTTCTGCAAGATTTTGTGAGACTGCATCTGGAATAGTGTAAAAAGGTCCAGCCTCCCTACCTGATGGAGAAAAGGCAGTAAGGATTCGCCAGGTTGATCCCTGGTATGGCTGGAAAACCACTTTAAGAAATAATTTCTTTAATTCATGGCATGAGAAACATTGCCTTTCTTGTTACACATGTAAACAACCTGAGCACAGATAGAGGGAAATAGTTTTAAAGCTGCACAGTTCATACACAATTAGGCATTGTTTATTTTAAAACAAGGATTGATGGCCAGAAGACTGATGACAGAAATAAAACCAGTAGGAATGATGTGAATGAATAGATTGTCAGAATATTACTCGTGGAGTGCCATTGGAATCAGCTTAGGACCGTCAGCTTGTGAATAGCTGGCTGCCCAGTGCTGATTCCAGCGGCACCCCACTAGTGACACTTACAATCCATTTACAAGTTACTTTGTCTGAAATGAAAAGACAGAATTTAATGCATATGAATTTGCTGAAGATAAAAAGTGAGCTGAGTAAGTGAGAGTCTGCAAATGGATTAGATGTTGAGTGGAGAAGAAAGTAGTTAGAGTCCTAACATAGGAGAATGCACACTCTGATGGAAAGTACAGAAGAAACCTAGAACTTAACAGTCGAACATAGAATATTACAGAGAAGTACAGGCCCTTTGGCCCACAATGTTTTAGCCTACTTTAAGATCAATCAAACCCTTACCTCCTACATAATCGTCCATTTTTCTATAATTCATGTGCCTATCTAACAGTTTCTTAGATGTCCATTATGTAACGGTCTCTACCATCATCTTCAGTGGGGCGTGCCATGTGCCCAGATAGTTTTCAGAGATAATAAACTAGTAAATGTGTATTTATAAAGGAGATTGGACCTGCTGATTCAGGAGATACAGAAACTAAACAATAGGCACAACAAGGTAGTTAGGAAGTCAAATGATTTGTTGGCTTTTAGTTCAAAAAAGTAGGAAGGAAATCTTGCTTGGATTACAAAAGGTTTTAGTGAAAGTCTGTGTGAAGCTCGGACCTTCAAAATTAGGAAAGTGTCAGTGCAATGTAGGTTTATAGTGCTGGTTTCTGGGATGCACAATGAAGAGTGACTGAAGAAGCTTGCCTTATACTTGCCAACTCACCAAAGTTTTGAAGAATGAGTCACAGAGGGTCTACCAAAGTAGAGGCCAAGAAATTAGTTTCTCTAGCTGGAAATTCTGGAATTAGAAGGCACAGTCTGAGGCTAAGTGATCAATTCTTATGAGTGAGATGAGGGAAATATCTTTATGCCATACATGTATATCTTTAGAATTTTCTACTTCAGAGGGTTGTGGATAATTTGTTGTGGAGTATGTTCAAGGTGGAAAGCAACACACACTGTCAGACACCAAGAGAATTGGGACATGTAGTAACTGGGTGGGGAGAGGCAGTAGTTTGTACATAAGATCAGTCATTCTCTTATTGAATGCTGGAAGGTTCATTTGACCTAATTCTGCCTCCATTTCCTACCATATTATAATTAGGAAAATAGCAGATTTTAAGGGCTTAGGGCTGACTGGTAAAATGGTTAGATGCAACCCATTCTGTCTATATCATAGACTTTGAGAGAAGCAGCAGAGAGGCAATATAGTCAAGATAGCGTTTTCGAAGCTTGTTCAAGAGCAGTAAGATTTGAGAGTACTTATTCATAAACCCCTGTAGAGGGCAGGAGAAGTTAGTGAAGTGGTTCATGAAAGTACATAGCAATGTAAATTGCAGCATTGATTACAAAAACAAAAAAAATGCAAAAATATTACACACAGTACTCTGCACATGTAAAAACTTCTGTAAAGCGATGATGCTTTCAAAAAATAATGAAATGAATAGTTTCTAAATATAAAAAAAACTAAAGAGCAGTAAACAATTAAAAAATTAGATCAAATAAATATTTGGTGTGACCACCCTTTGCCTTTAAAACAGCATCAATTTTCTCAGGTACTCTGTTGTGCAGTTTTGTAAGAAAATCAGCTGGTATGTTGTTCCAATTATCTTCGACAACTTGCCACAGTTCTTCTGCTGACTTTGGCTGTCTTGCTTGCTTCCGTCTCTCCAGGTAATCACAGACAGCCTCAATGATGTGGAGATTAGGGCTCTGTGGATGCCATTCCATCTGAAAGCATAGAACAACCTCGGGTGCCTAATACTTTTGCACAGTACTTTATGGGTAGATGGCTCACAGCTAGAGGACACTTTATAATTCTTACTGTAGGAGTAGTATTGGGAAGGTTCAGTGAAGATTTACCAAGATGGTACCATGGATCTCAGTTATATAGAGAGATTAGTGAATCTGGATTTATTTCCAGAGTAAAAGATTAAAAAGAAATGAATTAAATGTAAATATTCAGAGTTTTGACAGAACACATTATAATAAATCGGCTCTAATAGTAGAAGGGTTGGTAGCCACTAGTCATTTAATTAGAATACTTGAGAAAGTAGCTAGAGAGTTAATAATTAGTTTGTTATGTGTCAAATGAGATTTGGGATGTGCAACATGAAAGGGTGGTGGAATTAAATTCCAATGAAAGTTAAAAATAAGGTAATTAAGAAGGACTAATTAAGCCGATTGTAGGGATAATCTTCCAATATGGAACCAATGGTCAGTTTGGGTTTTGCCAGCATCCTACAACTCCAGATGTCATCACAGTTTAAATCAATCATTAGTATAAAGAATTCAATTTCACAGGTAATTTGAGAATGACTGCCCTTGAGATCAAAGCAGCGTTTAGCTAAATGTGGTATCAAGCAACTATGGGAAACCAAAGTCAAGGGGAAAACATTCCAATAGTGAAGGTCATACTTTATACAAAGGAAAATGTTTATGTTTGTTGATACTCAATCAAGAGCTCCTCAGGATGCTCAGTCAAGAATACTCTAGACAGAACTATTTTCAGCTAGTTCATCAATAACTTCTTTCCAGCGTAAGGTCACAAGTTGGATGTTTGCGGATGGTTGCACAATTTTAAGTTCCATTCACATCTCCTGAGCAAATTAAGCATTTCATGCCTAGTTGTAGCAAAGCTAGACAAAACTCAGGAGTGGGCTGATAAGAGGCAAGTGATGTTCATACCTTAAATGTGCTAGGTATGGAACATCTCAAACAAAAGAGTATACATATCTACCCTTATTACCATGATCAATAGTGTCATAGTTGTAGAAAATATAGCGCAGAAACAGGCCTTTTGGCCCATCTAGTCTGAGCCGAGACATTTAAACTATCTACTCCCATTAACCTGCATCAGGACCATACTTTCAACATCCTGGAGATAATCACTGAACAAAAACTGATGCAGCCATATAAATGGATGTGAATGCTATGGTTGGAAAAGCTAATCAGAGCCTGGATGTCCTTTTGGAGATGACTCATGGGTATCCCCTTCCCATCGAGTCTTCCCATCCACAAAGCACAAGTCAGGATTGTGATGGAATACTGCCTGTTTGTCTGGATAAGTGAAGTTTTGAGAAGTTTGACACCATCCAGGACAAAATACCCAGCTTGTCTGGTACTCCATCCACCTGTATAAACATTCATTTCCTCCACCATTGGCACAAAGTGTGTATCATCTCTAAAATACACTGCAGATACTCAAATGCATTACTCTGTCAGCCCCTCTCAAACCCATGATCATGAGGCTGGACAAGAACCCTTGACACTTGGATGTTCCTCCATATTGCCCTGCAAGTTGCATATCGTTTTGACTTGGAAAATGATCACGTTTGTTCATTGTAATTGCACCGAATTTCCAGAACCAACTACTCAACTTCACAGTGGAATGATCTTGACCAGAAAGACAGCTTCATCTTCTTTCCTTTCCAGTGAGGTCTGAACAATGAACAGCTGGACAAGTTATTGAAAGATATGTCATCATCACAATGGCCTATTCCTATGGCGAAGTGTTCCGTGACTTCTGGAGAAAATTGCTGAAAAGCTCAGCAGGTCAGGCAGCACTTGTTGAAAGGCAAATTGTCAACATTTTGGGTGTGTGGACCTCAAGGCTGGAAGGACAAGTGAAACCACTGAGGATAAGCAAGACAAAAGGTCAAGTGGAAATTTTGTTGGAGAGCAGAGGATCACAGATCCATTACACTATTTGTTTTTCTTCCCACCGATGCTGTCTGACTTTCTGCTTTTTGCCAGAATATATTTTTGTTTTAAATGTCAAGCATCTGCATTTTTTAAAAGTGTCCATGATTTTCTAGTTTTGTGCTTCTATGAAAACATCCCACCTTTTAATTAGTCAATGTGTAGAGATAAATATTTTCCTTAATTAACTTCTTTCAAGAAGGTCTTAACCTTGAAAAGAATCTATTATATTTCTAAACTTCTCAGTTCTTGTGAAGCCACCTACATCTCTTCAGATAATATTCATGTCATTCTACTGAACCTCTGTTTTTTTTCTGTACTCCAAAATGTCCCCTAAATGGATCAATTCAGAGTGTATTTGATATGTTTGAAATAATAACTTACAGAAATACAAAGTCAGTTGTTCATTTCTGTAATAATGCCTTTATTTTTCCATATCTGTGATACACAATCACAGGGTAATCACAGAACAACTGAATACCATGGCTCATCTTGTGCTTTTACTTTGTAATGTGAGTGACTCAGAGTTCTACTGAAAATCTTTCACCCATCAAACCTCTTCATAAAAGCAACTGTGATTACCTAAAGTTGTAATATGATTTAACAAAAAGCTGTAATTAAGTTTTCAACAGCTTAAACAACATAATGATATTTTTATATCTTTCCAAAAATAATTCTTGATAATGGACTATGACCTGATTGAAGAACATGTCAAGTAGAACTCTGATCAATGAAAAACACATCAGTCAGCATATAAAATGCAGTGGTGCATGTATGATATGGAGACTATGTCATGTGACTCAGTTATTAAATGAAACACATATGAATTAAAACCCAATGAAGTGAAGCATAGTTGAGAAACACATGTAAAATGCAACACTCTATACACCTGGTGGCTACTTTATTGGGTACAGTAGTGGAATCCAGTGAGGTTTCCTGCTGCTGTGGCACATTCACTTCAAGGTTTGACATGTTGTTCATACAGAGATGCTCTTCTGCACACCACTGTTGTAATGCATTGTTATTTAAGTTACCTTCCTGTTAGCTTGAGCCGTTCTGGCCATTCTCATCTGATCTCTCTCATCAACAAGGCATTTTCTCCCACAGAACTGCGAGTCATTAGATGTTTATTGCTTGTTATACCATTCCCTGTTATCTCTAGAGTGAAAATCCCATTTGATCAGCAGTTTTTGAGGTGCTGAAACCACACTATTTGGCACTAGCAATCATTCCATGATCAAAGTCAATTAGGTCATATTTGTTCCCCATTCATTCCCCATTTTTGACTGAACCTCTTGACCACACTTGTATGCTTTTGTGCATTAAATTGCTGCCACTTGATTGGCTGATTAGATATTTGCATTAATGAGCGTGTATATGAGTGTACCTAGTAAAGTCGCCACTGAGCGTAAATTCAATTTGTTTCCAAAACTATGTACATAAGAAGAGACTATGCTTAAAGAACATAACATGGATGAAAAATGATAGTTTTGTTGTCCCCAGATGATAATAAAATTAAGCTATCACTAATATTTGTGGAAGAAAATCCAATAAAATCATCACATGGAATACAATGATGGCTCATTATTAACTTAAAGTGATAAAGCAGCCCTGCCACAGAAGAATCTTGAGTATGGATTAGTGCCAACTAATTGAAAGAACCGGCTTGTAGACTACATGGACTGCAAAGGTGATCACAAGCTGTGAATGCATACCACAGGTTCCAGAAACCACCTGTGACATAAAGCAATATTCTGCTACTGAGACAAGTCAAAATCTTAAAAAGCTGAACCTTGCCTCTGACAGCTGAGAAAACCCTGCCCACAAACAGGGAAACCTAGCGATGTCTGTTGCAGTCACCAAGACAAAAATAAGATTGAGATGAACCAGGAGCTAAAGTACGTTCCAACCTTTACTAGATGAGTGGAGATACAGCCACTATGAGTCATACTGAGCCAGCTCGGGCACTGAGCTTCTTCACCACTTATAGGCCCCATTGATTGGCACTGCTGTGTCTCCTTGTGATTCTTATGATGGTAGACATTTTTCAGCTTCACCTTTACCTCCTTTCTCCCTTCTCCTTTGGAAGTCCCTTGTAATGAGGATGGCTTGCTTCTATCCCAGTTTTTCTCTGTTCTGAGCTGGTTACAGAGATAAGTAATAGTCTTACTGGAAAGAGGGTTGCGAGTATATAATAATTTTGTTAAGATTTATCAAATAGATTAGATACTGTAGACCATGGCAACTTATTTCACTTGTCCAGCGCTGTAGCCCAAAGGATGCTGCAAGTGCTTGAAATGAGATTAATTCTAAATTAATTCTGTAAAATAATTAATTATGCAAGAAGATCATTTACTGGAACAGGATCTCAGAAGATGATTGAAGTAGCCTGAATTCATTGATTAAAATTTATTTCAGATTGCTTTGTTTCAAAAAATAACTAGCAAAAGTAATGTAAATTATCTAAGACGTATCATAATAATAAGTGTAGCATGCTTAGGTGACTTTACAGTCCGAATCCCACTTCATCATTTACGGCAATACAAAGCTAACCTCATGTTCTTCTTATGAACCTGTACCTTCCTTTGACTCAGGTATCTGTATCACCGTGTGTATTATAACCTATTTACTCAGCACTTTTTAAAAAAGAACCAGATAGCTTCTACAACAGAATAGCGCTCCACAATGCCCAACCACATCCAAAGTGATTTATGGATCTACAGAGGTCCTACTGTCTTGCTGCCTTACATCTTCTTATTTACGCTTGCTGCCCTATTTTATCTGTCATATACCTTCCACAGAAGCAAGCAATTGAACTGAATTGACTTTATTTCTTACATCCTTTACATACATGAGGAGTAAAAATCTTTACGTTATGTCTCCGTCTAAATGTGCAATGTGCAATCATAGTAATTTATAATAATTTATAATAAATAGAACAGTCAATGTAACATAGAAATCAGCATGAGTTTATCAGTCTGATGGCCTGGTGGAAGAAGCTGTCCCGGAGCCTGTTGGTCCTGGCTTTTATGCTGCGGTACCATTTCCCGGATGGTAGCCGTTGTAATAGACTGTGGTTGGGGTGACTCGGGTCCCCAATGATCCTTCAGCCCTTTTCTCACACCTGCCTTTGTAGATGTCCTGAATCATGAGAAGGTCTCAACTACAGATGCGCTGAGCTGTCCGTACCACTCTCTGCAGAGCCCTGTGATTGAGAGAAGTGCAGTTCCCATACCAGGCAGTGATGCAGCAAGTCAGGATGCTCTCAGTTGTGCCCCTGTAGAAAGTCCATACCAAACTTCCTCAACCGTCTGAGGTGAAAGAGGTGCTGTTGTGCCTTTTTCACCATGCAGCTGGTGTGTACAGACCACGTGAAGTCCTCGGTGATGTGGATGCTGAGGAACTTAATGCTGATTACTCCAGATCCATTGATTAAGCAGAAACAGA
Organism: Hemitrygon akajei; assembly: GCF_048418815.1. Classification (NCBI taxonomy): domain Eukaryota; kingdom Metazoa; phylum Chordata; class Chondrichthyes; order Myliobatiformes; family Dasyatidae; genus Hemitrygon; species Hemitrygon akajei. Next base: position 106,549,575 of record NC_133124.1, on the reverse strand, counting down.
AGCAAACACCCCGTACTTACTGAGATGGTGCAAGGTGGTGTATAGTATAGAGAAATACTGCAGATCAAAGCAGCATGGCTTCCTGGATAATTGTACCAGCAGGTATTATAATTAGAGGGATAAACACAGCTCATATTATGAGTTAATCTGAAACTCATAATATGGGACGTAAGGGGTAGCAGCTCTGGTGGCGGGCTTGTTGTGCTCCGCCCAGCGTCAGCTTGTCCACTTTTGGTCCTCACCTGCCATCCAGCTCTCACCTGTGGCTCCAAGTAACTGTTTGCTTGTGACAGTGGCCACACTCTGCTACACCGCTCCAACGGATGGGCTAAACCAGGTGAGGGTAGCAGGAAAGCTCCAACCCTAGTGAGTTAAGGATATGCCTATCTATCTTAGCATGCAAAGCCAGTTCCAGTGGACTGAGCGGATGAGATGATCTACAAGAGCCAACTGCCAAGGAGGCTTCTGCAATACTTCAAGGAGAGTATGTCTCATGTACCTTCTTGAATTCCAATGGTTTAGTGGTTAAAGATTTAAAGAAAATGTATGTTGTTTAGATTGGAGAAGGTTAGAAGTTCTGCACCCTACCAATCACTGCTAATTCTACTTTCATTGTCCATACAAGTTTATAAATTTGTGTGTGATGTTGAAATCTGTTGATACCCGAAAGATGAAGTGTTCAGCAATCATTTAGGAGAACTGTAATAAACAGGGAGACAGACAGAATAATGGAAGTGAAAGATAGAAATTAGAGGCAATTTAGCAGAATAAGTCTAAGTCGCAAGGAATGGAAACACAGTGGATTCCGGTTATTTGGGCCATCGGGTCAGTTGCTTATTTGAGACAACTCTTAAAGAGCAAAAACTAATTATGAAATAGCTGGGATTCCCTTTGCTTATTTGGGACACTAAGCTGCTTAATTGGGGCAGGGAAGTTTCTAACTAGGCTCTAATTAGACTCTGGCGTGACTTCTAATTCCCTCATATCCCTGTCCCTAAATCCTAATTACCTTCTCTGTCCCAAAAACCATCTCTATAAACCTAGCAAAAAAAACAACTAAGGAACAATTAAAAAGCAACCAAATCTAATCCACGACTCAACGGCACCATCTTGAAAAAATTTTCTGCACTATAAAGCTGCTGACTCTCTTCACTGAGCTTGCACAATGAGGTGATTTGAGTTTCTCAGAGTCTTCCTAGAGATTGATCAGTCACAAGTTCCCAAGAATCTATAAGGATGTTAAATGTTTTCAAGGTTTTGAATTAAATGTCAAGGAGATCCACAACTAGATGGTAGAGTCAAATCTTGCAGGGGAGTTAGAGATGGATGCCCGACAAGATTTGGTTCTGCTTTCTTCCTTATATTCAGCTTTGCACGAGCATTGAAAATGTCACTAAAAATTTCAGGTCAGGAATTTTGCTGGACATTTTTCTTCTTTACACTGATCCAATAAAGGATCAGTAGATACTGCAAATAAAACTATGTGTTAAGGACCTCCACCCCTAGTTAAAGCATCCAATTAGAAGACAATGTAAATTCCATCAATGCTTTTCATACTGAACGTTAAAGACAGGCATGTATAGCAATAGTCAGGTAGCCTGCTGGAACATGCAGTATGTATGGAAGTAAAAAAGGCTGAAATAGGATTAATTTGGTTATACAAAACTTACACAAAATGCTGGAGGATCAGGCAACATCTATGGAGAGAAATAAACAGTCAACGTTTCGGGCCAGCACACTTCTTCAGGCCTGGAAAGGAAGGGGCAGAACCCAGAATACAAAGGTGTGGAGAGGGTGCGGAGCGCATGCTGGCAGGTGTGAGTTCAAGTTCAAGTTTATTGTCATTCAACCATATACTGTACATGTATGTGGCAAATGAAACAACATTCCCCTAGGCCAAAATGCACAACACAGTACATATAACTCGCACACAACACATGAAGTAATATTACCACAAATACATTAACAAACAATAAAAATATATTACAGAAGATTGTCATTTGGGTGACAGGTGAGACCAGGTGAGGAGGAAGGTGGGTGAGTGGGGGGGTGACAAATGGGAATGATGTGAGATCAGAAATATGGGTGTTTCCATACCAGGCTGTGATGCAACCAGTCAATATACTCTCCACTACACATGTAGAGAAGTTTTTCAAAGTTTTAGATGACATGCTGAATCTTCATGGACTTCTAAGGAAGGCACTACCATGCTTTCTTCATTATTGCATTTTCTTCATGATGGCCTGCCTAGCCCAGGACAGGTCCTCAGAAACCATAACACTGAGGACTTTAAAGTTTCTGACCCGCTCGACGTCTGATCCCCTGATGAGGACTGGCTTACACCTTCAGCTTCCTCCTCCTGGAGTCAATAACCAGCTCCTTGATCTTGTTGACATTTAGTGAGACATTTTTGTTGTGGCGCCACTCAGTCAGATTTTTAGTCTTCCTCCTATGTGCTGGTTCATCACCACCTATGATTCGCACTACAACATTAGTCTTGTCAGCAAACTTAAATATGGCATTGGAGCTGCCCTTAACTACACAGTCATAAGTGTAGAGTGAGTACAGCAGAGGGCTAAGGACACAGGTTTGTGGTATACCTGTGCCGATGGAGATTGTGGAGGAGGTGTTGTTCCCAATCCAAACAGTTGTATGAATATGTACTAGGAGCGAAATCTGTGGGGAGGAATGAGTGTACAAGGGAGCAGCGGAGAGAGCGATCCCTGCAGAAAGTTGGGGAGGGGAAGGAGGGCAGAAGTTGTGAAGAATGAATGCAGAGGCTCATGGGGTGGTGAGTGAGGACAAGGGGAACCATATCACTGTTTCATTAGGAGTTGGGAGTTGGATTGGGTGAGGGTAGATGTGTGGAAAATGGAGGAGACAAGGGTTAGGGCAGCAATGATAATGGTGGAAGGAAAGCCCTGTTTCTGAAAAAGAAATGTACTGGAATGGAATTAATTATATCATCAAAGTCATTCTCTTTGAAGATACAAAAAATTGATTATTTTAATTATGAGTAATCATTTCAAACACTCATTATGAATTATTAGCATTATATTTTCCCCTAATAGAATCAAATTAAAATAATGAAACCTATTCTTCATTTTCTGGAAAACGTGTTGCTTGACAATCAACAGCTGATGTAATCTTGGAGTGTATGCATTTCCAGTCACTGAATCTGTAATTTTCTTGCAGATAATTAAGAATCTCTGTCGACAGCACTGATCTTGCAGAGTGAGGCCAGGTATGTTCAAACTAATCCATATCTCATGTTGATGCATGCCAAACTGAAAGTCATTGAAAGAAGTTGGATGTTACAATGTCAACATTGATAATGATTCTCAAAGGAACAAAGAAATATAGAAAGATCTTAGACCGTGTTCCACCAGTCAATGTGGTCATGGCTAATCATCTATTGTAACACCATATTCTTTTTCTCTCCCAATACTCCTTAAGTTTTTCACCTCTGTTAACTTATTTAGCTCCTTAAATCTATTCAGCTGTTGTCCTCTACTATTCTCATATAGCAAAATCCATAGGTTTGTTATTTACAGTATTGTGCAAAAGTCTAGGGCACCCTAGTTGTATATGTGTGCCTAAGGCTTCTGCACAGTACTGTAGTTGACGTAAATCCAAGGCTACAGTAGTGAAGGCATTCACCAAATACAAAGATTAACCCTTTACAATACATTCCATCACTCAAATATTACAACCTCATTACATCTGGCCCACAGGCTTTATTACAAACCCTGTGGATGCCTGACCATATTACAAGCAAATCACAAAGCTACTAAGCATAAAAGCAAAATGGCTATAGTAACAGTCCAGTGCACTACAGCAGCCTATCAGCCTTCTAGTGCTGCATAGGACTATCAACTCCTTCCTGGAGCATAATAGTTATGGAGCTGATCTCCTACCTTACGTATCCTATCGGCCAGCCATTGGATACGGTCAGCCAAATCTGTATATTTTCTGACTCATACAACACTCCTGATCTACTGTGGCACCAGGCGCCTCCTTCTTTTTCCAGGATGTAAAGCAATGTCATTCTGTTCTGTAGGGTCACTGTCCTCATGGCTGTTATCTCAGCTGAAAGCCATATCAGCATCTGCTTTGTTTGCTAAAAGCCAGTGCAGTCTCATTGGCTAATGTCTCCATGGCTGAGACCATCAGCATAATCTCCCTTGATAACCGGGCAGTACAATGTGGGGGTAAAGCTATCATCCAGAACTGATCGGCCCTTTTAATTAATTGTTGGGTGTTCAGACACACCACTTTCTGTTCTGAAAGTGCCATGCACTGCCTATTGCCAGCTCTGGCTGTTTGTTGTATCCATACCATCCCTGACTCCAATTCCAATTCCACTTCCTCTATTTTTGTGGAGCCATTCACTGCAAAATGTCAGGATATCGGGGACCCTCTCTGACCTGCAGGTCTGGAGCTCAACTTGTTCACTGCCTGTTGTAGGACTCCCAACTACTTCTACAGGGTGCATGTAGCTGTTAATAATTTAACCTGCTGTTTCAGCAGCTCATTCATCCACCTGCTCAATCCTGCAGCTTGCAGATAATAGGGAATGTGAAATACCCACAGTTCCCTGGATTTTGTGGCCCATTCTTGAACCTTGGTTCCCGCAAATTGTGCAACATTGTCTGACTGTATTTCCCAGGGGAGCTCCATACATGGGGGATAAACATTGCAGATTATTAATTGTATGTATCTGATCAGTATGGCTAAAGTGCACTGTCACAAGTAATCTAGATTAAGTATCAACCATAGTCAACACATATCACTTCTTATTAGGCGTAGGCAGAGGCCCAATGTAGTCCACTTGCCAAATCTGGCCTGTCTCCCTTAACACTTCTGATTTGTCCCAAGGGACCTTGGCTTCATCTGCTGGCATGTTGGATAATTTGCTGCCACTGTTTTGGCTTCATCATATCTCATCAGCACCAACCCTCGGGTCTCTATTCATTTCCTTAATCCTTCCATCCCTAAATTCCTACTCTTCCAATGTGCTCACGGGGTGAAACAACCCTAATCTACTTCCACTTCAGTCTTTTTGGCTGTCATTATCTGAACAGCTCGTTCTATGGAAGTATTGTATGCCACCTCCTCTGTCACAGGAGAAGTGTGGGTATCTACATGGTAGACAGTGACCTGCTGCTGCAGACCATTGTCCCAGATGTTTCCTCAATAGGATTACCCCCAAAGGGAGATTAGTCAGATCACATTTCTGTGGATGTAATAACCCTAGTTGGTCATGCTTTCAAGGGGTGGAGGGCATAGAGGGGAGGGCAACCTTCCACCCTCTCCTCTCGATCCTCATCATCAAATCAAATATCTCCATCCCAGATATCTGTGTCATCACCCCATAAAATAAGAGCCCGGACTTTCACTGGGTCCAGTTGCAAATTAGCCCTTGGAGTTGCCTTCTGTTGCTGGACCTTAGCCTTGAAGCAGGCAAAAACGATACTCTTTTCCTCCATCTCTTGTGCCCAGATTTATGCCAACTGGACACCCTCCTGCATTGAAGTGCAGCACTGATTCAATGCCTCCACTTCATGTTTAAGATTCCTTATTTAATTCTCTTTCCAGGAGATTATCTCATGTTGTTGTTTGATGATGGCCATCAGCAGCCAAAAAGCCTCTCTCTGGCTCCCACTCTTGTACTGCAACCCTAACACCTTTAGTATGGACATGAGATAGTCTCCCTTCTTTACCCCCTGTCCATCCAATCCACTAGCATACTGTGGTGAACTACATATACCTGTCTGGACACACCCCGCTGCTGACTGCTCCTGTGGCTCCTCCCACTGACTGTGGCTCCTCCCACAGACCCCGGTATAAAGGCGATTGAGGCCTGAGCCCGGCCCTCAGTCTCCAGGATGTAGTGTGGTGGTCAATTGCTGGTTGTTCTTTTTTCCAGTCAATAAAAGCTGATATCTCGCCTCACGTCTCAAAGAGTTATTGATGGTGCATCAATTTTATTGACTGGAAGTTTAAACCATGGACAGCATTTTACGTCCGGAAAAATTAGACCTTGATCCGCAAGACTCCGAAGCAGCTCTTGCCTTTGAACTCTGGCTTGCATGCTTCCAATCATACTTGGAACAGATTCCCGTGACTGAGCCTGCCACGAAGTACAAAATATTACTATCTAGAGTAAGTCTGAATGTATTCTCCCTTATCAGGGACCTACCGACCTACCCAGGGACACTGGACGCCCTTAAAAGACAGTACATGCGGCCGGTGAACACCGTCTACACAAGACATTGCTTAGCAATGTGGCGGCAGTGACCCGACGAGACGAGCGCCGGGTTTCTCTGAGCCCTACAGACACTCGTGCGAACTTGTGACTGCAGAGGACTGACGGCGGAGCAGCATTCGGAGCTGCTAGTACGAGACGCTTTTGTTACAGGGATCAGGTCAGTGTACGTGCGCCAGTGGCTGCTGGAAAATGCCGATCTTACCTTACGCTCGGCGATCGAGACGGCCGACACGCTGGAGGCTGCTCTGCACAACGCTGACGCTGTCCAGCCGCGCGATCCTCCGCCGGTTCCATGGACCCCTCAGACCCCGCCACCCGCCGCTGCCAATCGTGAGTCCACGAACTCCCCGAACCCGACCACAGCTGCTGCCAGTCGCAAGCCCGCGCAGTGTTACTTCTGCAGACTCGAAAAGCACCCCCGAAAACGCTGCCCGGCCCGAGAAGCGACCTGCTCCAGCTGCGGGAAGAAGGGCCATTTCGCCAAGGTCTGTAAGTCTGAACCACGAGCGGGGTCGGGCAGCGCTGCGTGTGAGGCATGGGGGCGGCCATCTTTGTCGGCGCCACATCGCCCTGCCCCTGACCCACTGGTGCTTACCGGGCACCAAGACGGCAGTTCAACTCTGGCCTCCGTAACCCTCGACCAAAGCGCCCCACACCAGCTTGCAAGGTCAATGATGGACATCCTGGTGGAGGGGCACAGGACTAGCTGCCTGTTTGACACGGGCAGCACTGAGAGTTTTATTGACCCGGACATGGTGCAACGCTGCAGACTCGTGACTCGGCTGGTAAGCCAGAGGGTCACCATGGCTTCTGGGTCTTATTCCACAGACATCCGGGTGGGTTGTGTAGCAACATTGGTGGTGCAGGGCACAGAATATCGGAACTTTGCGCTACTGGTCATGCCTCAACTGTGCGCGCCTGTGCTATTGGGGCTGGACTTCCAGAGCCACCTCAAAAGTGTGACTATGGCATATGACAGGCCCCTCCCACCACTCACTGTCAGGAATCCTCAGTTTTGTGGGACTTCGTCATATACCCCGCTACTGACCACACACACACACCGACCTACACATCCCACCCAGCACCATGCCGACAGCTGCGCTACTGACACCACTTGCAGCCTCTCCACCCTCAAGATCCCTCCCCCACCGCTGTTCGCCAACCTGACCCCCGACTGTAAACCTGTGGCAACTAAAAGCAGGAGGTACAGCGCAGGGGACAAGGCCTTCATTCAGTCAGAGATGCAGCGGCTGCTCAGGGAGGGGATCATTGAGCCAAGCACAAGTCCTTGGAGGGCCCAGGTGGTTGTTGTTCGGACTGGGCAGAAAAATAGGATGGTCGTGGACTATAGTCAGACCATCAATAGGTTCATGCAGCTTGACGCGTACCCCCTACCCCGCATCGCGGATATGGTCAACCAGATAGCTCAGTACAAGGTGTACTCGACGATAGATCTGAAATCCGCTTATCACCAGCTCCCCATCCGCCCAGAGGACCGCCCCTACACCGCCTTCGAGGCAGGCGGCAGGCTCTATCACTTCCTGCATGTCCCATTTGGTGTCACAAATGGTGTCTCTGTCTTCCAGAGGGAAATGGACCGGATGGTGAACCAGTGCCAACTGAAGGCCACATTTCCCTATCTGGATAATATCACCATCTGTGGTCACGACTGGTCGGATCACAACGCCAACCTCCAACGATTTTTCCAAGTGGCCAAAGCCCTGAACCTTACCTATAACAGGGACAAGTGTGTGTTCGGAACCACCTGGCTCACTATCCTTGGGTATGTCGTGGAGAACGGGGTCATTGGCCCTGATCCCGACTGTATGCGCCCCCTGTTAGAACTCCCTCTTCCCACCACCCTCAAAGCCCTCAGACGGTGCCTGGACTTCTTTTCCTATTACGCCCAATGGGTCCCTCACTACTCAGACAAGGCCCGCCCCCCGGTCAAGTCTACCACATTTCCCCTCTCTGCCGAGGCCCGCGCAGCCTTCAGCTGCATTAAAGGGGACATTACCAACGCAACGATGCATGCGGTGGATGAGACCATTCCCTTCCAAGTAGAGAGTGACGCCTCCGATTTCGCGCTGGCTGCTACCCTCAATCAGGCAGGCAGGCCAGTAGCATTCTTTTCTCGTACCCTTCAAGGCCCTGAAATTCGGCACTCCGCGGTGGAGAAAGAAGCCCAGACCATAGTGGAAGCTATTAGGCACTGGAGGCACTATCTCGCTGGCAAAAGGTTCACCTTGCTGACTGACCAGTGCTCAGTTGTGTTCATGTTCAGCAACCAACAGCGGGGCAAAATCAAAAATGATAAAATTTTGCGGTGGAGAATAGAACTCTCCACCTACAACTATGATATCCTGTATCGGTCTGGAAGGCTCAATGAGCCCCCTGATGCCCTATCCTGGGTAGCGTGTGCCAGCGCACAGCTCGACCAGCTATATGCCCTCCATGCAGATCTTTGCCACCCGGGGGTCACCCGATTTTACCATTTCGTGAAAGCCCGGAACCTGCCGTACTCCCTTGAGGACATCAGGACGATGACCAGGGACTGTCAAGTCTGCGCTGAGTGCAAACCACACTTCTACCGTCCTGAAAAGGTGCAACTTATCAAGGCCACCCACCACTTTGAGCGACTGAGTGTTGACTTCAAGGGCCCCCTTTCCTCCACCGACCGCAATGTCTACTTTCTCAACATTATCGACGAGTACTCGCGGTTCCCCTTTGCTATCCCCTGCCCCGACACCACTGCCACATCCGTCATAAAAGCCCTGCGCCATCTCTTCACTCTGTTCGGATATCCCTGCTATATCCACAGTGATAGAGGGTCCTCCTTTATGAGTGACGAGCTGCACCGGTACCTGCTGGCTAAGGGCATTGCTACTAGTAGGACCACAAGCTGTAATCCCCGGGGAAATGAACAGGTGGAGAGGGAGAATACCACAGTGTGGAAGGCCACACTTTTAGCCCTTAAGTCAAAAGGATTGCCGGTCTCTCGATGGCAGGAGGTCCTCCCCGAGGGACTCCACTCTATCCGCTCCCTGTTATGTACATCTACCAATGACACCCCTCACGAGCGCCTATTCTCTTTTCCCAGGAAGTCTGCCACTGGGACCACCCTACCAGCTTGGCTGACATCCCCAGGGCCAGTGCTGCTCCAGAAACATGTGAGGAGCACTAAATACTCCCTGCTGGTCGAGAGGGTTCACCTTCTACATGCGAACCCCCAGTATGCTTACATGGTCTTACCTGATGGGCGGGAGGACACGGTCTCCGTCCGCGACCTGGCGCCCACAGGAGCAGCAGACCACTACCCCGAACACTCCACGGTAACTATGAACCCTGTACCCGAGGTGACACCGCGCACACCAAGCCCTACACAGACTCCTTACGACACTCCTATACCGGGCGTCTTGTACGCGCATATACCAGGCGCCTCGCACACGCATGAGGGATCACTGACGCCTAGTGGGCTGGCACCTCCAGTTAGGCCGGAACCAGCACAACCACCGTCTCCGGTGCAATCACCACCGGCACCTGTGCAATCACAGCCGGAGCTACGTAGATCGCAGGGACAGATTCGACCACCTGATAGACTTAACCTGTAAATATACTTGTAAGAAACTTCGCCCCATGGGGACTCTATTTTAAAACAAAGGGGGGGTGAATGTGGTTAACTACATGTACCTGTCTGGACACGCCCCCCTGCTGACTGCTCCTGTGGCTCCTCCCACAGACCCCGGTATAAAGGCGATTGAGGCCTGAGCCCTGCCCTCAGTCTCCAGGATGTAGCATGGTGGTCAATTGCTGCTTGTTCTTTCTTCCAGTCAATAAAAGCCGATATCTCGTCTCACGTCTCAGAGAGTTATTGATGGTGCATCACATACCATGGTCCGCTGGCAAACTGGCTAGACTGCCAAGCCCCGCAGAGTTATTGGTCCACAGTAATATTTGGTATCCTTTGCACAGGAGGTCTCCCTTCTTACCCTTACTCCAAAACGTTTTTGCTTTCTACCATACCCTCCAGATCCTTTGTCAACACTGCCAAAGTGTTACATTACACCAGAAGGTTCACAGATCAGCTTGATAAGGCTGAAAGACACAAACTCCAATGATCTACTTCGAACTACAAAACTTCATTTGTTAAGACACAATAGAAAGCATTTATACACTTATCTATGTGTGCTTGAGCCCCTTTCATTTCAGCACACCTCACACTTGATCCACGTCACCGTTCGTGATCAGCTCATCTGTGAGGCCTCGAAGACCACCCTTGTAATGTATGGATCTATTTCTTTTAGAGCAATGACTGTCCCCACCCTTGGAGCACTACATATGACATGTTGTCTGTGCATGTACTGTTATCTTTCTCTCTCGTTGCAATGTGAGTACATCAGTTAAAGCCATCTCCCATATGCGTGCTTTTATTTAATTCATATGTAGTTGTGCACAGACGCAACAACCCTCAAGCCTCCAGCCACTATACCTTTGCCCCATTCCACTGATATAAAATGCTGCTAGAAGTGGACCAATATATTAGCACCAGTTCAGAAGAGGAACTAATCATCACTTGTCCCCCACACTTCACAACCTCACACCTGTGTTCACCTGACTTTCATGTATACCCACAGTGCACTGCACTCTCACAGTTGTACTCTATCCCCATGGTCAATGTATTGTATTTCCACGGTCATAATCAAAGCTCTGCAGGGAGTTCATGTAAGTCCATGGCTACAGTGGTGAAGACATTGAACAGGCACAAAGATCTATGTCTCATTGTATCGTAAGCCATTTACAATACTGTAGAATTTAGAAGTTGTCTGCATGGAATTTAACAAGGCCTTTGACAAGGCCCAGCATTATAGGCTGGTCGGAAAGATTAAAACACACAGGATTCAGGGTGAGCTAGTGAACTGGATACAAAATTGGCTTTGGTTGCAGGAGTCTGAGGGTGATAGTGGAGGGATATTTTTCTGATTGGAGGCCTTTGACCACTGGTGTGCTGTAGGGATTGTGCTGGGTCTGCTGTCATATATATCAATGATTTGGATAAGAATGGAGGTGGTATGTTTAGTAAGTTTGGAGTTCTTATGAAAATTGGTGGCATAGCAGATAATGAAGATGGTTGCCTAAGGTTACAACAGGATCTAAAACAGCAATAAAAATGGCAAGTGAATAGCAAATGGAATTTAACTCAAGTAAATATGAAGTGACGTATTTTGGAAAATTAAACCACGGCAGGACATATCAGTGAACGTCAGAGCACTGGGGAATGTAGAAGAATAAAGATGCCCTGGGTTACGTATGCATACAGTAGTTCTCTGAAAATGGCAACAAAGTTAAACAGGTTTATGGGGAAGGTGTAGGCATGCTGGTCTTCATTAGCCAAGGCACTGAGTAGTAGAGTTGTGATGTCATGTTGCAGTTGTTGCAGTTAGAATTTTGCATGGAGAACTGGCATATGGTGTTTAACCTAGACTGGTGTGCAATGTTGCCCTTACAGAGGTCATACACGAGAGGAAAGTTAGGAGCATTAATGCACAGAGAGATCTGAGGGTACAAGTCTGTATCTCCCTGAAAGTGGCAGTCTCCCTGAATCACTGGAGGCTGAGAGGCAAACTGATAAAAGTAACTAACATTATGAAAAATAGATAGTCAATACGAGATCGCCTAAGCTTAAGGCGAGAGGACAAAAGTTTAAAGGAGTGCGTGGGGCACATATTTTGACAAGAGAGTGATAGGTGCCTGGAATATGCTGCTAGGGGAGCTGGTAGATTCATATATGATAGCAATGTTTAAGAGGTACTTCAAAAGATACATGGACAGGCAGGGAATAGAAGGGTATTGATCGCGTATAGGAAGTTTGTGAATAACTTAATTTGACATCACGTTTGGCACTGATATGATGGGCTGAATATCATATTCCTGGGCCATATTGTTCTCTATGGTCCCCTTAATCAAGGACAGCAGTGATAAACCTGGGCAGTGAATCTAACATCAGCTGTAGGGAAGTTACTAGAAATAATTTAAACATATTGTAGGCAGATTGGAAGGGAGAAGCAACTTTGAATCAAATTCCTGTCTTTGAGGTTGTTTTTGTTTTCCCTCAGATTATGTTGGAAACTTATTGACAGATAATAGCTTCATAGTACTGTATTACAGAATTCGTGGAGTGTTTGCAGGTGAATTAGATGAAACACTAGGAAATCTGCAGATGCTGGAAATGCAAACAACAACACACACAAAATGCTGGTAGAACACAGCAGGCCAGGCAGCATCTATAGGGAGAAGCGCTGTCGACGTTTCAGGCCGAGACCCTTCATCAGGACGAAGGGTCTCGGCCCGAAACGTCGACAGCGCTTCTCCCTATAGATGCTGCCTGGCCTGCTGTGTTCTACCAGCATTTTGTGTGAATTAGATGAATCTTGGTTATCTTTTAACAACATTTTGTAAAATCAGAACTCTTCATTCCCAGTCTGTGAAACATGCCTGAATTGATAGTGGTTTGTTGCCAACATAAATACTGACTTAGCCCTTAGCCCTAGAAGCTAAGCTTCATGTATTGTACTCTGAAGGGTTTATCTATGTTTCAGACCAGTCAGTGGTAGACAGGTAAGTCAGACACTGTTTTCATTGGGTAGCAGAGATGAAGAAAATGGGCATCCAATTGTTATGGAGAGTAGCTTTCCACTTCATTACAGCCGAGCCAAAGTTCTATGTTAATATGAGTCCTCAGAAGAGGAAGACCATGTTCCATCACAGAGCAATGAAGAAATTAGTTTAAAAAGGATAACAGAGAATATCAAGTAATGGTTCAAAGTTGCAAGGGGCACGTTTTGCAATACTGTTATTGCTAAAGGAAGGGTAGATTAATGGAGATAAGGGGTTTCATTATATTGAAATCTTAGGCAAGACCGTGTGATCTTTCCCAGCACAAACCATTTAAAAGATTGTGCTTTTAATTTGCCTAACATTCAGCAGTTCAAATATAATAACCGGGTTACCATTTGTACAAAAAACTTGTGCCACACCTAGCTGGCACATTGACAATATAAACAAAGAGCACATCCATGGAAAAGTGCAATTATTTACTGCCAAGGTAAATAGATCAGAAAATCAGGAAAGGTGTCTGTTGCATACAGGATTTCAGATGTAGGGCGAGAGATGTATAAAGTTTATCTTATTTTATTAATTATCACAGAACAGGCCCTTTCAGCCCAGTGAGCCGCTCTATTTAACACTAACCTCATCACAGGACTACTTACAATGACAAATTAACTTACTAACCAGTGCATCTTTAGACTGTGAGAGGAAACCAGAGCACCAGGAGTAAACCGCATGGATCGTGGGGAGAAAATATAAGCTCCATTCTGTCAGAGCTGAATTGAATTCCAAAATCCGGAATGCCTCGAGCTGTAACAATTGTTATTTTTTATAACTCAAGAAATTAATGGAAAGAAAAACATGAGAAGACTGGGTGTGGTGAACTACATATACCTGTCTGGACATGCCCCCACCCCCCCACCCTCCACTGACCTCTCCTGTGGCTCCTCCCACAGACCCCGGTATAAAGGCGATTGAGGCCTGAGCCCTGCCCTCAGTCTCCAGGATGTAGTGTTGTGGTCAACTACTGCTTGTTCTTTCTTCCAGTCAATAAAACCCGATATCTTGCCTCACGTCTCAGAGAGTTATTGATGGTGCATCACTGGGATAAAAGGGTCAAATTCATTTTTACTCATAGTGAGCCATGCATAGATATAACGGGGCCACATAATGACGTATACCTTTCACATACTTCTATGTATAACCTGTAACGGAATATGAAAACAGCAAAGAATGCCTAATCAAACAATATGTATTTAGAATATTACTTGAATATTACTGAAATATTAAATAAACAACACTTCTTCCTGCTTACTGTAGCTATGAACTCCAACTCAATATAGAATGCAACTCAACTCAATATGTAATGTATTTCTGACTAGTCATCTACACACATATTATATAATAAAATTACTATAAACACAACTTTTAAAAGGCCCCATTCAGGTCAAAATATTTCATCATTGTGGAGGATTTCTTACTCTTGTGGGATAACATCTTTTCTCACCGGGGAGGTCTCTCTGCTTGGCAGGTGAGACTTGTGGCTGTGAAACAACCTCAGGTTCTGGTGCCTCCTAATGCTGGTTGTAGGAGTTGACTCTGGGACTACAGCAAGTGGTTGTGACATTTTTCTGGACTTGATGGCATCCTGAACAGTGCATGCAAGCTGCTCAATCTACTGATCTGTCCTGGGCCAGCAAGACAAAGCTTTGAGTCAATGCTTTCATTTTGACAATGCCCAGATGACCAGCATTTAGCTCCCCCAGCTCTTTAGCTTTCAGCTTGGATGGTACAGCAACTCTCAAAGCCCACATAAGGCAATCCCCTTCAAGGGCAAGTTCATCCCGGCACTGGTAAAACTGGGGGAACTAGAATTTCTGATGCACATCTCAGCCATTTTGGGTGGCCATGTAAGCTTGAGACAGTGTGAGGTCTTTCTGGTTTCCCTTTGGATCTGTTGTAATAGAGAGACTTCTGATTTGCATTATGGAGAATACGTCAAGAGGAGTGTACTCATTTGTAAATTTTTCAGGTTTTTCCTTTTCCAATGTTAGACGGGACAATCCATCAGCATTTCCATTATTAGTTGTCTTCTTCTATTCAATTCTGTAAATGTGTCCTCCAAAAAGCAGATCCCATCTCTGCATTTGTCATGGTGCTGTGAGTGAAGGTCCCTCTGTGGACTGAAAGTGGACACTAATAGTTGATGATCAGTAATGAGGTTAGGTTCTCTCCCACTGGTTGAAATGTTTTACACCCCAGACCAGACTCCAGACCTCTTGGTTTTCTGTGTATCATTTTCCTTTGCAGCAGTAAAGGAACGTGATCTAAAGGCTATGGGGTATTCACTTCCATCACTGATAACATACAACATGACTGCACCTATAAGCATAAGGCGAAGTGTCACAGGCAAGCTTCACTGGATGATGTGGTCATAATGTGTGAGTACAGTGTCTGATGTCACCATTTCCTTTATCTTTTTGAAAGCCACCTTACACTGCTTTGTCCATTGTCATTCCTTCCCGATCTGTATTAATGAATTCCAGGAACCTGTTATAGTAATTGAAAAATCTTAAAAAGGACCACAACTACAACTCTCCCTTTGGCCTTGACCCACCAGTGCTTGAATTTTCTCAGCACATTTGTGTATTTCTTGTGTGTCAATGATGTGACTACAGTAAGTGATGCTTGGTTTAAAGAATTCACACTTGTGTCATGCTTGAGCTCATAATCTTCTAATCTTTTTAACCATGTCTTGAGGTTTTGGAGATGTTCCTTGTTATCCTTACTAGTAGATGTAATCCAGGTAACTCTGAGTGCCAAGCTACCCTTGCAGCACCTGGTCCGTAGATTTTTGCCAGAGTACCAGTGAAGATGCTCCTTCAAAAATAAGCCTACTATAGTGATAAAGCCCTTTTTGAATGTTTATGGCAAGAAATACCTTGGACTCCATCTGTAGGTAGGCCTCAGCTAAGTCCACTTTGCTGAAATGCTCCCCTCTAAATATGTTTGCGAAGATATCCTCTCTCCTTGGCAGAGGATATTGGTCTACTTTCAGTACTGTGTTGATGAAGACCTTAATATCATCACCGATCCTGACAGACCCATTCTTCTTGGCTACTGGGAGCACAGGCTTTGCCCATGAGCTCCACTCAACCTTGGAAAGAATTCCTTCACCCTCCATACAATGTAGCTCACTGGCTACTTTATCACAGATGGTATAAGGCTTTGTAAAACTTGAATGTGGTATTTTCAGTGAACATTATTTTACCCTTGATGTGTTTGAGTTCTCCAGTGCCATCTTGAACACTGCTGTGGATCATCCAATACCGTTCTTAATTCGCTTTCAATTGAAGCTCTTGCAGGAAATGTGGCATGTAAATTGTCGATGGATCTCCAGTCAATTTATAGTTGTCTCAGCCACTCACAGCCCACAATACTGGCCTTCCTATTTCTACCACATACAAGCCCAATGTGGCTTGTTGGTTGTTGTATTTCGCAGTTACAAATGCCATTTCCACAGGAGTTATCTTTCCTTCACTATAAGGTCTTAGTAGTATATCTGCAGACTTCAGCTTTGTATTTTTGAAATGCCATTCAAACTCATTTTGTGGAATGACTGAAAGAGCTGAGCCAGTATCCAATTCCATTTTAATTAATTTGCCATTCACTTCTAGTGTAAGCCATATTGGTTGTTTATTGTTAGTTGTTACATTGAAAATCTCAAGATGACTCAGTCATGTTTCATTCAAAGTTCAAAGTAAGTTTATTTTCAAAGTACATATATGTCACCATTTCCATGTGGGTATACACAATGAATGAAATGAATGAATGGAATTAATTTATTTTGGTCAGTACAAACATAACAAAAAACATCATTTACAATGATGATTTCATAGGACAAAATTACAATAAAAAACTTAGATATTTTTAAAAACAGACCAAAAGGGTGTAGGCTGAAGCTACAGCTTATTACGCCTACCCCTCTTACTGATACAACAACATATTTGGCATCAATCATCACATCAAAAACAAAAAAGTTCATAATCTTTTAACACAAAATCCAATTCCAAATATCATTTATTTACATTACTCCCATTCATTTTAAATCATGTATTTTATATTTGTTCATTAAATAATTTTTAAATAATTTTTTAAACTTGTTAAGTGTAGTGCATGTTTATAAATTCTTACTACAACTGTTCCATAGATTCACCCCTCTGACTGAAATACAGTGATTTTTTTACATTTGTTCTTATCCTTTGTTTTTGAAATATACATGTTCCTCTCAAATCATGTTGACTTTCTCTCATTTTAAACAACCTTTGGATACTTAATGGTAGCTGTCCATTTTTTACTTTATGCCTAATTTGTATTATTTTAAAATCCACGAAATCTCTGAATTTTAAAGTGTTTAGTTGAATAAATAGTGGATTGGTTGGCTCATAATAACTTGTCTTATTTACAATTTGTATGGCTTTCTTTTGGAGTAGAAAAATTGAGTTTGCATTTGTTTTGTATGTATTTCCCCATACCTCTACACAGAAAGTCATGTGTAGGAATGCAATAACATCTTATCTTTATCTCTTCCCTGTGCATTCCATTTATTTTTGTGAACCAGTGTGAAAAGGACAACAAACGGCAAATACAAAAATAAATAAATAATAATAAATAAGCAATCGATAAATATCAAAAGCATGAGATGAACAATCATTAAAAGTGAGTCCATAGATTGTGAGGACATTTCAGTGATGCAGCTTATGAAGCTGAGTGAAGTTATCCTCTTTAGTTCAAGATCCTGGTGGTTGAGGAGTAGTAACTGTTTCTGAACCTGACCATGTGAGGTCTCATCATTAACAGATTTTTTATCAACAGCATGCAGGTTTGTGCTCTTCTTGAAACTGCAATAACGTCTTAACTTTATCTCTTCCCTGTGCATTCCATTTATTTTTGTCTGCCTGACATGCTCTTTATATTTTTCCTACTTCGTTCTGTTTACTGAAAGTTTTGCCTTTAAACCTGCATTGGTCTGGTGTATGTAAGCCCCTACCACAATGGTAACACAATCTGGTCGGCCAGGCCAGTCTCTTTTTATACGTTGCAATTTTGTTCATGCACACTTTTATTCTTGACTGTAATTCAATTGTGTCTCTGCCTGCTGTTTCCATTGATACAGTGATTTCAATTGCTATTTTAAACGTTGGTTGTGCTTCAGTTAGGAGTCATTTTTGTATGCTTTCTTGTTAAATTCCGCAAACTAAATGATCGCTCAGTGCATCATTAAGCCAATCGCTGAACTGACACTGCTCAGACAACTTCTTCAATTCAGCCATGAAGGTTGAAATGGACTCCCCGTTCTTTTGATTCCGTTTATGAATCCTAAAAGAGTTTTGCAATCAACAGTAGTTTTAGTGCTAAAACAATATCATCAATGTTCATTTCTCTCACAGTCCGGTCCGTGGACTCCTCATTCCAGTTATTTCCTTTTCCCCGTGTTCCGTTGGGCAGCTTGATTAAGGCACCTGATCTACATTTCAAACCAGCAACATAAAAGGCTACAGGTTACAGCTACTTGTTTGCTGGACCATCACCAGAAGCTGGTCACTGGAAGCCAGTCCTGCGATTCATGCTCCGGGCTGCCGAGAAGTCTGTACCATCGCTGGGGCCGCCGAGAATCGTAGACTCTTAAGTTGCTTCGGTGCCTGTGGCTGCTTTTGTATCCAGCTGAGTTGCCGGCAGTTTTGCTGCAACTCCGAGTTGGGATGCGAATCCTGTCCTTTTCATGTCCGGCTGAGAATTGCTCACCGTAGCCGGTGCGGTATGCATGTTCCGAGCTGCTGAGAATAAGGGACTGTCCTCTGAGCCCGAGTCAAGTCAAGTTCTGAGCCCAAGTCAAGTCAAGTTCCAGGGTCGAGTCAAGTTCCTGGGGTTGAGTTGAGAGCCTGCCGTCCAAGCCGTATTGCCAGCCACTTCAAGCCTAGATACAAATAGACATGTTGTTGTGTGGTTCTGTCTCTTCATTGTCCAAGTCCTTCCAGCTGAGTAGGTCCAGCCATTTGCCGCTACTCCGAGTTGGGTATTCTGTCTCTTCGTTGTCCAAGTCCTTCCAGCTGAGTAGGTCCAGCCATTTGCCACTACTCCAAGTTGGGTATTCTGTCTCTTTGTTGTCCAAGTCCTTGCAGATGAGTAGGTCCAGCCATTTGCTGCTACTCCAAGTTGGGTATTCTGTCTCCTCGTGGTCTTAGTCAAAGTCCAGGCTCCAAGTCATGTTCCAGTTCCAGGCTCCGTGTCAAGTTCCGAGTCTGAGTCAAGACCCAAGTTCCGAGTCCGAGTCAAGACCCAAGTTCCGAGTCTGAGTCAAGACCCAAGTTCTGAGTCTGAGTCAAGACCAAGTTCCGGGTCCGAGTCAAGACCCAAGTTCCGGGTCCGAGTCAAGACCCAAGTTCCAAGTCTGAGTCAAGACCCAAGTTCCGAGTCTGAGTCAAGACCCAAGTTCTGAGTCCAGGTCAAGTTGGAGTCCAAGTCCGAGTCCAGGATGAGTCCAAGTCCAGGTCAAGTCCAGGTTTTACTGGTTTGTTATCCAATGTTTATGTCCATGTTGACATTTTGTCCTCGCTCCCTGGCCTCCCTAGTAACTATCAATAAACACTGTTCTGTTTATACGACACCTGTGTCTGTGTTCTGCACTTGGGTCCACTCCCAACACCTCCTTGTAACAATTTCAGCTTGGTTTGGTTGGAGCAGTTAAACTTCTGAGCAAACTGCAAGCTCCTCTACCTATTACACACAGCAAAACAGGCACCCTTTTTGTATTGGCTATTCCATTTGCATAAAATACTGCTCAGTTCACTCAATTCATACATCACCTTTTATGCGATCAACTACATCTACCTTTTGGATGTAGGCAGCCATTTCTGCTTTTTGTTTATTTCTGATTATTATCAACGGTACTCACTGTTTATGAATCCGTGAACTTTGTCCTTTTTCTGCCTTTTTTTTAACTTGACCATCTCTATCCCTTCCCAAAGAAACACTTGCTGCACTTTTTTTAAACTTGATCATCTTGCTACACTTCAACAGGTAGGTAGTTGACTCCGTTTTGCTTAAAGTTTCTTCATCACCACTGTTATGCTTTGTAACTCCAAAAGTTAATTGAAAGGAAAGTATGGGGAGACTGGGATAAATGCATGGATGTTTGTTTTTATTTTTAGCGAGGCATGCACATATATGACAGGGTGGCATGATGACATATGCCATTCACTTACTTTTACATATCCCTGCAATGAATTATGTAAACAAAGAATGTTTAATATATTTGCAATTTTATTGGAAAATTCCTGAAAGATTGAATACACAATGATAATGTTGTGTTAACCACTATGATACCATGGCGCTAAGGGGAAACTGAATTGTTTATGAGGTTGATTGTGAAAGAAAGGTTCCCTCCTGTTCCATTAAAAACATCTTGGCCCTACTGATATTCTATTGAAGAGATTTCTATAATACATGTACCTATGGCCGACCTGAGCTTTCACATAGCACACAGAAAACTTGGGCTCCATTTATTTTGGTCATCCACTGGGGGGGAGTGGGAACCGAACTGAAGTGACAGAGGAAAGGGAGGTTGGCTCAGAAATAGAGAAAGTTTGGATACAGTGCGAAAGGGAGGATAAGCAGGTGATAGAGAAGGGATGTGCTTGGTCTGATGGTTTGATATGTGTCTACTTTAATGCAAGGAGTATCATGAATAAAGTGGATGAGCTTAGAGTGTGGATCAGCACTTAGAGCTATGATGTTGTGGCCATTACAGAGACTTGGATGGTGCAGGGGCAGGAATGGCTACTCAAGTGCCAGATTTTAGATGTTTCAGAAAGGATAGGGAGGGAGACAAAAGAGGTGGGGGCGTGGCACTGTTGATCAGGGATAGTGTCACGGCTGCAGAAAAGGAGGAAGTCATGGAGGGGTTGTCTACGGAGTCTCTGTGGGTGGAATTTAGGAATAGGAAGGGGTCAATAACTCTACTGGATGTTTTTTATAGAGCACCCAATAGTAACAGGGATATTGAGGAGCAGATACGGAGACAGATTCTGGAAAGGAGTAATAATAACAGGGTTGCTATGGTGGGAGATTTTAATTTCCCAAATATTGATTGGCATCTCCCTAGAGTGAGGGGTTTAGATGGGGTGGAGTTTGTTAGGTGTGTTCAAGAAGGTTTCTTAACACAATATGTAGATAAGTCTACAAGAGGAGAGACTGTACTTGATTTGGTATTGGAAATGAACCTGGTCAGGTGTCAGGTCTCTCAGTAGGAGAGCATTTTGGAAATAATGATCACAATTCTATCTCCTTTACCATAGCATTGGAGAGGGATAGGAACGGACAAGTTAGGGAAACGTTTAATTGGAGTAAGGGGAAATATGAGGCTATTGGGCAGGAACTTGGAAGCATAAATTGGAAACAGATGTTCTCAGGGAAACGTACCAAAGAAATGTGGCAAATGTTCAGGGGATATTTGCGTGGGGTTCTGAGTAGGTACGTTCCAATGAGACAGGGAAAGGATGGTAGGGTACAAGATCCATGGTGAACAAAGGCTGTTCTAAACCTAGTCAACAAGAAAAGAAAAGCTTATGAAAGTTCAAAAAACTAAGTAATGATATGAATCTAGAAGATTATAAGGCTAGCAGGAAGGAGTTTAAGAATGAAATTAGGAGGGTCAGAAGGGGCCATGAGAAGGCCTTGGCGGACAGGATTAAGGAAAACCCCAAGACATTCTACAAGTATATGAAGAGCAAGAAGATAAAATGTGAAAGAATAGGACCAATCAAGTGTGACAATAGAAAAGTGTGTATGGAACCAGAGGAAAAAGCAGAGGTACTTCATGAATACTTTGTTTCAGTATTCATTATGGAAAAGGATCTTGGTGATTGTAGGGATGAAAGCTTGAGAATGTAGATATTAAGAAAACGGATGTGCTGGAGCTTTTGGAAAGCATCAAGTTGGATAAGTCACAGGGACTGGATGGGATTTACCCCTAGGCAGCTATGGGAAGTGAAGGAGGAGATCGCTAAGCCTCTGGCAATGATCTTTGCACCATCAATGAGAACAGGAGAGGTTCTGGAGGATTAGAGGGTTGCGGATGTTGTTCCCTTATTCAAGAAAGGGAGTAGGGATAGCCCAGGAAATTATAGACCAGTGAGTCGTACTTCTGTGGTTGGTAAGTTGATGGAGAAGATCCTGAGAGGGAGGATTTATGAACATTTGGAGAGGCATAATATGATTAGGAATAGTCAGCATGACTTTGTGAAAGGCAGGTCATGCCTTACGAGCCTGATTGAAGTTTTTGAGGATGTGACTAAGCACATTGATGAAGGTAGAGCTGTAGATGTAGTGTATATGGATTTTAGCAAGTCATTTGCTAAGGTAACCCATGCAAGATTTATTGAGAAAGTAAGGAGGCATGGGATCCAAGGGGACATTGCTTTGTGGATCTAGAACTGGCTTGCCCACAGAAGGCAAAGAGTGGTTGTAGATGGGTCATATTCTGCATGGGGACAGTGACCAGTGGTGTGCCTCAGAGATCTGTTCTGGGACCCCTACTCTTTGTGATTTTTATGAATGACCTGGATGAGGAAGTGGAGGGATGAGTTAGTAAATTTGTTGATGACACAAAGGTTGGGGGTGTTGTAGAATGTGTGGAGGGCAGTCAGAGTTTACAATGGGACATTGATAGGTTGCAAAACTGGGCTGAGAAGTGGCACATGGAGTTCAACCCAGATAAGTGTGAGGTGGTTCATTTTGGTCAGTCAAATATGATGGCAGAATATAATATTAATGGTAAGACTCTTGGCAGTGTAGAGGTTCAGAGGGATCTTGGGGTCCGAGTCCATAGGACACTCAAAGCTGCTGTGCAGGTTGACTGTGTGGTTAAGAAGGCATACAGTGCATTGGCCTTCATCAATAGTGGGATTGAGTGGTAATGTTGCAGCTATATAGGACCCTGGTCAGACCTCACTTGGTGTACTGTGCTCAATTCTGGTCGCCTCACTGTAGGAAGGATGTGGAAGCCATAGAAAGGGTGCAGAGGAGATTTACAAGCATGTTGCCTGGATTGGGGA
Organism: Hemitrygon akajei; assembly: GCF_048418815.1. Taxonomy (NCBI): domain Eukaryota; kingdom Metazoa; phylum Chordata; class Chondrichthyes; order Myliobatiformes; family Dasyatidae; genus Hemitrygon; species Hemitrygon akajei. Next base: position 106,526,583 of record NC_133124.1, on the reverse strand, counting down.
GCATGCCTTATGAGAATAGATTGAGTGAACTTGGCCTTTTCTCCTTGGAGTGACGGAGGATGAGAGGTGACTTGATGTAGGTGTATAAGATAATGAGAGGCATTGATCATGTGGATAGTCAGAGGCTTTTTCCCAGGGCTGAAATGGCTAACACGAGAGCGCACAGTTTTAAGGTGCTTGGAAGTAGGTACAGAGGAGATGTCAGGGGTAAGTTTTTTACTCAGAGAGTGATGAGTGCGTGGAATGGGCTGCTGGCGACGATGGTGGAGGCAGAAATGATAGGGTCTTTTAAGAGACTCCTGGATAGGTACATGGAGCTTAGAAAAATAGAGGGCTATGGGTAAGCCTAGGTAATTTCTAAAGTAAGGACATGTTCGGCACAGCATTGTGGGCTGAAGGGCCTGTATTGTGCTGTAGGTTTTCTGTTTCTATCCACTCACTGCTTGCACAACCCTGAGGATATTCATTGAGATGGAACTGTGAATTTTATTCTCCTGTTCCTATTTCCAAAGGGTTGTGGGCAAGGGAATATTGTAAGAATCTGCAGTATGAGTGAATGGGTCCTGCTGAAATGGGACTATTTAAAAATAACTAAATGTTAACTACTTCTAACCCATCTTCACATGGCCTTCAATGTGGCACTGGCTATGACAATGGGATTGAAATTAGGTGCCTATTCTTGGAAGGCATGCTGCCTCTGACTCATGGGCCATGATGCAGACTTGCCTGTACTGACTCTCCCTTTTGATGTTGGCTGCCGACACTTGCATTTGTCAGAATGCCAGTAAATCATATTGCTCTTTCTCTGATTGTTTCGGCTATGGATGGTTGGTGCTGACCTCATAATGATATTACATCATGGAGTTATGCTCTGTGGGTCTGCAGCCTATGTGAGGTTGAGATTTCAATCATGATACCATAATCAGTCCGAGAAATTAAATTGATTTCAAGTGCTTGCTCAATATGGATAAAAGTAAACAATTAACCCATATTATACCTTGTGTGATTTTTATTTCCATAATAGAAAGTTAGATCTGAATAAGTGTAAAAAAGGCTGCCTATTTTATTTACTGCCCTGAGCCATCTTTTTCTTCAGCATCTTTATTTTGAATATAACTTGGAGAATTCCCAAGTATCATGTTCCATTGGAGACATGGTTCATCCATCTCACAAACGTATACCATATCCATTATCAATCTACTTTTTATCTCTTTTCTGACCAGTTTGTTCAAATCTTGTACAATTTATTCCATTGTGCAATATTTATGCAATTTGGTGCTGGAGTAGATATTGAACTTCAGGGAATGTAACTTCTGGCATCCAACACCAAATGCTACATGTTCTCTTTCTGGCATTTGAAGCCCAGATATTGAAGCCTGGGGTCAGCAGGACCCAGATTGATGAGTCCTGGGATCAATACCCAGAAGCTGGTAAAGTCCAGGGGTCGAAGTGCTAAGGTTAGCAAGTCTGTGTGTCAAGGCCTGATGTCTTCAAGTCAGAGAGTTTGGTGACAGAGATCGGTGGTTGAAGGCACGTTGTCCGTCTGTGTGTGTGGGTGAGTAAGTAGGATGGTGGGAAAGAGACTTATTTGGCTATTGTTATTTTGTTGTTGTTGTTGCTTGTGTTGTTCTATAAACGTTGTGGGGAAGCTATGTTGACATTGGAATGTGTGGCAATCCTTGCGGGCTGCCCCCCCAGCACACCCATAAGTTGTGCAGTTTGTTAACGCAAATGACATTTCACGGTATGATTCAATGTACTGATCTGAATCTGAATCAACGATCTGTAATACTACTGCTGTTGAGGTCTATGATATAGCTTGTCCTTAGTTTTTAAAATTTCTGCTTTAGCAGATTTTCCTTGGAGAACTTATGAGGATGACGAGGCAATCGGAATATTTTATGAGATTGGATTCACTACTCATTATTGTTAGTCAGAGAGACTTGGCACTCTCCATGTCACCAGCTTTGAAAGCCAGTGAAGGAATTTTTAACATGACCAGCATGGTTAAAACAAACATAAGAGAGATAAGAGAGATTAACTTTATTTGTCATGTATGTTGAAAGATACAATGTAATGCATTGTTTGTGTCAAATCAAATTAACAAGGATTGTGCTGGGCAGCCCACAATTGTCACCATCCTTCCAGTACCAACATAATAAGTCCACAACCCACTAACCCTAACCATATATCTGTGAAATATGGAAGGAAACTGGAGCACCATGCAGTGATGGGAAGAACATACAAATTTTTAATTAAACCCCAATCTTACAACCGGCACTATAAAGCATTGCATTAATTGCTATGCTGCCAAGTATCACAGCTCTACTAAACATCGAAGTTTGATGATAACTGTTGGGTTGAGGAAGAAAGCTAGCTTGATGACAATGACTGTGCATTTCAACTGCAGAAAACTTCCCAATAGTAGCAGCAGCAGTGGTATCATTGATTTCCACCAGAACCACATGAAGTTTTGCTTTGCTTTGCTTTGCCATCCCAGAGGTCAAAGCCCTGCTAAATGACAATATTTATGAGATGGGCGTGATACTCCCTTCTCCATGTTGCTGAGTTTGGCATCAAACGGTTACAGCTATATCGAACAGCAGTCTTGCTTCTTTATGCACCTTAAAGTTCCACATGACTGCCAGCCTTGTACAAGAGCCAAAATTCTTAGTCAGTCCTCAGGCTGCTGAAGTTTCAATTCATCATTGTAGTAAAGTATTAAGTTACCACTTAAATTATATTAACCGTCTCCTGTTCTAAACAGTTTTGACAAGGATCAATTTTAGTTCCTTCTTGGTATATAATTCATTACAGTGACAGTAGTTAGTACTTTGGTGAAGTGAATGATTGAATAGAATTCAAACCTGTACTTTTTTTCTTTGTTATATTCTAATTCTGCATAGATTCCTATTAATAATGACACATTATGAATACATTTCATTTATTAATAATTCTTTCAAGTCCCTTCATCCAAGTCAATAATGTAGATTGTAAATAGTTGAGGCTCCAGCACTGATCCTTGCGGTACCACACTTGCCAACCAGAATGTGACCCATATACGCTCATCTCTAGTTTCTGTTATTTCTGTTTCTGTAATTTTCTATTCTCTTTTCATAGAGTCATATAGAAGTATAACACAGAACCAGTCCCTTCAGCCTATCTAGTCCATGCCCAAAACCATTTGAACTGCCTACTCCCAACCACCTTCACCAGGACCATAGCCGTCTGAAATCCTTCTATCCATGTACCTATCCAAACTTCTCTTAAATGCTGAAATTGAGCTCGCATGGACCACTTGTGCTGGCATCCCATTCCACACTCTCTCTGAGTGAAGAAGTTTCCCCTTATGTTCCCCTTAAGCTTTAATTGGTACAGCATCACCAATGGCTTATATAACTGCAACATAAATTCCCAACTGACTGATGAAGGCCAGTGTGCCATCATCACCCTGTCTACCTGTGATGCCACTTTCAGTGAACTACGTTCCTGTACTCCTCGGTCCTTCTGTCCAATAGCTTACATCATTCACTGTAGAAGTCCTACCCTGGTCTGAGCTCCCAAAATGCAAGACTTCATATTTGTCTGGATTTAAAACCGTTTGCCAATTCACAACCCACGTAGCTAGTTGCTCAAGATCCTCCTAATAAGTTTCTATAACCTTCTACATCATGCACAACACCAGCTCTTTCAGTATGTCTGCCATCTTACCAAGAATGCCTTGAACCCGAGTCACTGGCATTGTAATAGCATTACACTACCCGCTATGCTACTGAGCCACTTCATATTGTATATATTGTGTAAACTATATTATGGAATTAGCTAAGGAACATTAGATCTGGCCATGTGGCAATGTAATAGGGTTATTTCAGATCATTAACCTGAAGTAACAGCTCTGTTTCTATTGCCCCAGATGCTGCTTGACAAACTGAGTATTGCCAGCATTTTTAGTTGAGATATATCTGCCATAATAATACAGGGCCATAATAAAATATCATTACATAATTAATACTGAATAATCAGCTTAAAATCCAACATTGACATTAAAAAGTCCTAGAGGGATAGAGTTATATAGCAGAGAAACAGACCTTTCAGGCCAACTCATCCATGCTGACCATATTGTCTGCCTGAGCTAGATGCACGTGGCTGCATTTGGCACATATCCCTCTAAACCAGGGGTTTTGAACCTGAAGACCATGGATTCCTCAGTTAATGGTAGGGGTCCATGGCATAAAAAAGGCTGGGAACCATTGCTTTCAACCCTTGCTAGCTACATACCTAAATGTCTTTTTGAACATTGTAGTTGCAAATGCCTCATAGCTTCCTCAGGCAGTTTGAACCATATGGTTACCATATGTGAGTAACTTGACCTTCAGGGTCCTCTTGAATATTCTCCCCTCACTATAAGCCTATGCACTCCAGTTTTAGACTCTCCAACCCTGGCAATTCATCTCACCTACTGTATATGCGTCATGATTTTGTATGGTGATATTGCAGCTTTCTATGCACCAAGGAAGAAAGTCCAACCTATCCAGCCTCTTCTTATAACTCAAGTTTTCCAGAGTCTATGGTATCTTTGTGGGTCTTTCCTGCATCCTTTCCGGCTTACTGACATCATTCCTTTAGCTCAGAGACCAGAACTGCATACAGTAGGTCTGTTAAAGTTTTTTGTTGATGTGAACCAATTGGAAATCAGGAATTTTTTTTCAGTCTATAGGAATTATTCTAAAATTAATCAAATTTTCTACTCTTAGGGTCAATACTTTTAACATTTTCTTTACTGAGGAAAGACATATTTCTCTTTGAGAAAATGTGACAAAAATTCACACTACACTGACGCCTGAGATGCATGATATACCCTGCGAAGAGAGATTGAATGGACAAAATCTATGCTCCCTAACAGGGCTGGAAAACAAATGACATACGCAATTTTTTTTTTGTGTTGTGTGGCATGCAGTGCATCCCTCAATTCTTTCAACTCCACACATAGTAAAAAGATTATCCCAACTGCCAAATGAAGGAACAAATGATTTTTAACAACCTGAGAGCAGTGAGATATTTTCACAGGCAGGTTTAGTGCCAGTTAGATGGTTGTGAGAGCATCTGACGTTAGATGATGTTTTGAAGACCTTACGGACCAGGTGTACACATCAGTATTTGTATAATATACACTTGTACTATAGCATTGGCTTCACTCTGCTGATATATTTTGTGAGTGAACTCTGGATGTTCAGTAACCACAATGGTAAATACTGTATGTAGTTTTGGGCGTCCATTAATTTTTTTGTCCAATAAACATATTTTATTTACATTAGTAAAACCATGTTATTTAAGCTTATCTGTGGAGTATTTTTAAATTGCAATTACCCTTTTCAGCTTGTTCAGATGTCAGATACACCATCAAAAAACAAAAACCATTCAAGTGATGGGGGAAGCAAGATTTTCAAGAGTGATGGAGTGAAAGATTTGGCATGACAAAGCATTATGCATCTTACGTTCTGACATGTTGAGTAGGACATCCTAACTGAAGTATTGTGATGTTTAAGGTTATAGAAGTTGGGAGTAGAGTTTATAGTGCAGAAAGAATAATGTCCACCCACCATATTTGCAATATAAACACCTTTCCACATAAATCCCATTTATCCTCTCCAATAATCTGACTGTACCCTACCGACCCCAAAGTTGTCAGCCACTGATATACAGATAGGGCAATTTACAATAACCAATTAATCTCCAGCCATTTTTCTTTAGCATGGAGAGGAAAGTGCAGCTCCTGAGGAAACACATGTAGACGTGGGGGAATTTGCAGAATTCACACATGTGGTGTTCAAGGTTAGGACTGAACTCAGGTCTCTGGAACTGTAAGGCAGTAGTTTAACCACTGCACCACTGTGGTTGGGCAACCATGACTGACACAAGCTTGATGGCTTAGATTTTCAATGACTTCATGAAATAATCTCATGGGATTTTATGTCCATAAAGTGATGGTTTAAAATCTCATCCAAAGGGGGCATCTTTCACTATATAACATTGTACTAGAGTATTAACCTAGGTTTTTTTCAGTGATCTGCAATGGGATTTAAACCATCACTTCTGGTTTAGAGCAGAAATATGAAGCTAGAATTGCCATTGATATCCAACAGGCTACGCAGAGATGACTAGATAACACTGTCTCAGAATATGAGGACAATTTTCTGGCACTGTGATAAGCAGATGCAAATATTTGACTAACTCCATTGAGAATGCTGTGAATTTTCAGTCATTTTCATATATTCAAGACAGGCAACAACAATTTCTTTAGATACTAAGGTGATCAAAGTGTATGGGGATAGTACTTAAAGAAAGAGCTGAGGCAGAAGATCAGTTATGATATTGCATGGACACGTTATGGCAGTGAGAGAATAAATGGGATTTATGTGGAAAGGTGTTTATATTGCAAATATGGTGGGTGGACAGTATTTTTTCTGTGTTATAAACTCTACTCCCAACTTCTATAACTTTAAACATCACATTGTGTGGGCTCGGTTGTAGCGAAGACTAAGCCTCAAGCTGTGAGCTTGCCTGTTGTAGTAGTGCAGGAGCGGAGATGTTGGCGGTAGTCTAGCATGGTGTCCGTGCTGGACTGGGGTCTGGCCCCTCCTGGTGTGCTGCCCTCCAGTGTTTGACTGATGGAATGACATACTGGATTGTGTACATGTGTGTATGCATACGTCTGTCTGTGGACTATTGAGAACCGCTTGTCCCTGCAGATAACACCCATGCACCTTTAATTTACAGGACATTCCACTCAGGGACTTGGGCTATACATATTTTTTTGTGTGACAGTATGTCTACTTGTTCTCTTATATGTGTTATATATGCCTTGTACCTTGACAGTTAACTTTTCAGGACTGCATTTTGAGAAATGCATTTCTAACTTTCCTCAGTGCAGATGAAGAGATTTTCCCTTCACTCCTACCTGACCCACTGAGCTCCTCCAGCAGTTTGATTTTTGCTTCTGATAGGTTTATCAGAGGGTAGATCTGCCGATTATGAAGGAGCATTCCATAATACCATAAGACCAGAGACCTCAGTCTCAGAGTAGAAGGATGGCCACATAGAACAGAGATGAGGAGAAATTTCTTCAGCCACATGGTAGTGAACTGAATTAGGTCATTCGGCCATTTGGTCATGACTGAGCTATTTTCTTTCTCAACCCCACTCTCCTACCATCAGTCCGTAACCTCTAACGCCCTTACCAATCAAGTAACTATCAGCATCATGGGTAGAGCCCTCCCTGCAACAGAACACATCTACATGGAGCATTGTCGCAGAAAAGCACAATCCATCATCAGAGACCCCCACCACCCAGGTCATGCTCTCTTCTCGCTGCTGCCATCAGGAAGAAGGTACAGGAGCCTCAGGACTCTCTCAACCAGGTTCAGGAAGAATCATCATCTCTCAAATATCAGGCTCCTGCACCAGAAGGGATAACTTCACTCATCTTCACTTGCCCAGCACTGAACTGTTCCCACAACCTATGGACTCAGTTTCAAGGACTCTTCATCTCATATTCTCAATATTTATTGCTTATTTGTTTATTATTATTTTTTTTTTTATTTTGCATTTGCACCATTTGTTGTCTTCTTGATATTTATTGTCTGTCCTTTTGTGTGAGGTCTTCCATTGATTCTATTATGGTTATTGGAGTTCATGGGTATGCCCACAACCAAATGAATCTCTGGGTTGTATATGGTGGTACTTATGTACTTTGATAATAAATTTACTTTGAACTTTGAAATTTACCTAATGGATTGTCCTCCATTGCTATCTGTACAATAAATTTTACAGATTCACTACCATGTGGCTGAAGAAATTTCTCCTCATCTCTGTTCTATGTGGCCATCCTTCTACTCTGAGACTGAGGTCTCTGGTCCTAGACTCTCCCACTATTGGAAACATCCTCTCCACATCCACTCTACCTAGGCCTTTCAAAATTTTGTAGGTTTCAATGAGATCCCTTCATTCTTTTGAACTCTAGTGCATACAGGCCCAGTGCCATCAAATGCTCCTCATACATTAACCCTTTCATTTTTAGAATTATAATTGTGAACCTCCTCTGGACCTTCTTCAATGTCACCACATCCTTTCTTAGATATGGGTCACAAACTACTCACAATACTCCAAATGTGGTCTGATCAATGCCTTATAAAGACTCAATATTGATCCTTGCCTTTATATTCTAGACTAACGGTTTCACTCTCAATTTAGGAAATATTCAGTGCCTTTATTCCTTCTACCAAAGTGCATGCTCATACACTTCCCTACACTGTTTTCCATGTCTTATTCTTTGCTTATTCTCCCAATCTGTTTAAGTTCTTCTGCAGACTCCCTGCTTCCTCAACACTACCTGCACAGTAAGGGTTGTTTTACTTGTATATTTTGTGGTGTTTAGTTTTGTTAATTTCAGAATCGGAATCAGAATCAGAATCAGGTTTATGATCACCGGCATGTGACGTGAAATTTGTTAACTTAGCAGCAGCAGTTCAATGCAATACATAATCTAACAGAGAGAAGAAAAAATAATAAATAAAATAATAATAATAAATCAAATAATAATAATAAACAATAAATAAACAAATAAATCAATTATGTATATTGAATAGATTAAAACACATGCAAAAATTTAAATACTGTATATTTTAAAAAAGTGAGTTAGTGTCCAAAGATTCAATGTCCATTTAGGAATCGGATGGCAGAGGGGAAGAAACTGTTCCTGAATAGTTGAGTGTGTGCCTTCAGGCTTCTGTATCTCCTACCTGATGGTAACAGTGAAAAAAGGGCATGCCCTGGGTGCTGGAGGTCATTATTAATGGACACTGCCTTTCTGAGACACCACTCCCTAAATATGTGCTGGGTACTTTGTAGGCTAGTGCCCAAGATGGAGCTGACTAGATTTACAACCTTCTGCAGCTTCTTTCGGTCCTGTGCAGTAGCCCCTCCAGCCTGTCAGAGTGCTCTCCACATTACAACTATAGAAGTTTTTGAGTGTATTTGTTGAAATGCCAAATCTCTTCAAACTTCTAATAAAGTATAGCCACTGTCTTGCCTTCTTTTTTTTTGTAATTTATTTTTTTTATTGAAGTTCATCAAACAAACATTTCCATAAGATGTATTTCAGACATTGTACATTATATCATATAATCATATATATCACAAAATCTCCACAAAGTATTCATCTGGGGTATACACTTACAGAAAAGAGTGGAAAGAAAAAAACAAGTAAAAGGAAAGAACTATGTACAAGTAGGGAGTGATCTTTTTTTTACAACAGATTCATTGATTTGTGAGAATAAAATCAGGCCTATGAGGCATTATGTAGTTAAACCATTTTTCCCAGTATGAATCAAATTGTTCCAGCTAATGATTAACAGATGCTGTTATCTTCTCCATTTTGTAAATGTCCATTGTAATTTCCATCCATGTATTTAAAGTTGGGCTCTCCTGTGATAACCATTTCCTAGTAAGAGTCTTTTTACCAGCCACCAACAGTATATTCATTAAATATTTATCTCTTTTCAACCATTCTTGAGGTATATATCCAAAATATATGGTCTTACTCTCCAAGGATATTTCACATTTATAGATGTCTTATAGGGCATTGTGTATCCCCCTCCAATAGTTTTTGATAACAGGGCAGTCCCAAAAAATATGATAATGATTTGCATTTTGATTTCCACAATTTCTCCAGCAGACAGGGAGGTTACTATCATAATGGGATTTCTGAGAGGGTGTAATAAAATATCTTATCAAGTTTTTCCATCAAAACTCCCTCCATTTCTGTGAATTGGTACACTTCCATTGATATCTCCATATTGTTGTCCATTCTTCCTCAGATATAATTATCCCTTCTTCCTTCTCCCATTTTGTTTTAATGTATGAAGTCGAATGTGTTCTAAGATTTGACAACCCCTTATACATGCTTGAAGTGATTCTACTACCATTATCTGAATTATATGCTTTTCTAGAGCTTTATCAAGCATGTATTTGCCTTGGTTACATTTTTAAGCGACTTATTAACATATTGTTGCATCTGTAAATACCGATAATAATCTTGTTTTTTTAATAAGTGTTTCTCTTTAAGCATTTCAAAACTGAACAGTGTTCCTTCTTTCATTATGTTGCAAAGAACTGTTATTCCTTTAGCTGTCCAATCCTTAAATCTAGCATCCAATTTATTTGGTGTAAAATCAGTCATATGCACACCATTTAAGAATTGCAATATCTCCCTCTAGATTATATTCTTTTATAGTAGTTTTCAATATTTTAAGAGTCAATTTCACCCATGGGTTATCAATAGTATTTATGTACCTTTGCAGGTTGTTATCAGCCAAAATTACTTCTTTATAATTATATTGATATGTTTGGACCAGGTTAGATCGTCAGAGATCTTGACAGCCAGGAACTTGAAGCTGCTCACTTTCTCCACTTCTGATCCCTGTATAAGGATTGGTATGTGTTCCTTCATCTTACACTTCCTGAAGTCCACATTCAGCTCTTTCGTCTTACTGATGTTGAATGCCAGGTTGTTACTGCAGCACTACTCCACTAGTTGGCATATCTCACTCCTGTATGCCATCTCGTCATCACCTGAGATTCTACCAACAATGGTTTAGTGATGATATCAATTGTGGACTGGAGTTTAGGCTGAGCTTGACTGCATCAGTTGTATATACTCATCCAGACATTTGGGTGCTGCTGATAACACATATCTTACTGACTTTAAGCATGTTGTGATGAATTAATTTAGTGAGTAAAAAAAAATGACCTGGTGCTTTCCCAGTGTATATGATGCATAAAGTCTTCTCGGGCTTCCAGCCGGGTTCAGGCATCGATTTTAACCAACATTTTGATGACAAACTCCACCACCTTCCTCAAGAATGATGCCTAGGGAAGTCTAGTCTGTTGATATATCTACTCAATTCCTTCATCTGTCATCCTCAACCAATCAGGTTTCTGCTGTCCCACCTTTTTTATTACACTTCTTACTTAGAGAGACCACGGTCCTTGTTGAAATTATTATGCACTAGTGTTATTTCAATGGCTTCCTTCACCAGGCAGTCCCAAAAGCCTGGCATGGCACAGTAGTTCTGTGCCATTGAAGTCAATCCTGTGGACACTGTGTATGCAATGTTCTGCTACCACCGACTTCTCTGGGTAATCCAAACTACTGTGCCATGCGAATGGCAGTGTATGTTGTGTGTGCCATTAAAGTGATGGCATTGTCCTGGATGGCATCAGGCAGCTTGAGAGTTCTATGGTAGCGGAGTATATATCACTATGCTCCCTCCCTGGGCCATGTTGCAAATGAAAAAGTTTTGTAAATCAAGAAGCACATTATTTGGCACAGTGTACTCAGCCTTTAGAAGCTAGAGTCTTTCCATCTGATCCGGTTAATAGACGGTTGTGACTCTTAGGACTTTCATATTGTAGGATTTGATGATGACCTTTGAGTGCCAAGGGATGAAGCTGGATTTTTTTCCTATAAAGGATCGTCATTATGAAGTAGAGGGATAGGAGCCAGAGGAACCAGATTAGAAAGAGGAGGGATGTAGAGATAGGTAGATCTAAGGGCCAGTAAAAACAGGAAGGAGCAAAGTAATAGATATGATGGGGTGGATAGTTTGAAGTGTGTGTCTTAATCTAGGTGTATTACGGGTAATGGTAATGAATTTAAAGCATGGATCAGTACATGGAACTATAATGTTGTAATGATTACAGAGACTTGTTTGAGAGAGGAACAGGGTGGGTGCTTAATGTTCCAGCGTTTTGATGTTTTAGATAAGATAGGGAGAGAGGTAAAACAGTGGGGGGGGGGGGGTGGAGTTGTACTACTAATCAGAGACAATATCACGTATGCACTCTGAGAGGACATAACAGAGGGCTCGTTATGAATCTATATGGGTAGAACTCAAAGATAGGAAGAGTACAATCATTCTGATGCGTTTATAGTACAGATCTGCCCACCATCCCTCCCAAGAGCCACTGGGCCATTGAGGAACAGATAAGAGGGAAGATTAAGGAAAGGTGAAAAACAATAGGGTTGTTGTTATGAGGGAATTCAATTTCCTTAATATAAACTGTAACCTTATTAGTGCAAAGGGTTTAGATTGGGCAGAATTTGTTAAGTGCATCCAGGATGGTTTCTTACATCAGTATGTATATAGTCTAATAAGAGGAGGAGGTGTACTGGACCTAGTGTTGGGTAATGAGCCTGGTCAGATGACCGACCTATCAGTTGGGTGAGCAGTTCAGGAATAGTGAGCTCAACTCCTTAAGTTTTATATTTCTTTTTGTGGGAAAGCATTAAATTGGAGCAAGGCAAATTACAAGAGCATTAGGCAGGAACTAGGGAGAGTTAACTGGGAACAGCTGTTTTTGGGTAAGTCCACATCTGACGTGTGGAGGGTGTTTAAAGACCAACTGCACAGAGAACAGGGCAAGGATGTTCCAATCAGAAGGAAAGACAAAGATGGCAAGTTAAGAGAACATTCAATATCGCGAGAGGTAACAAATTTAGTCAAGAAGGAAAAGGAAATGTTTGTAAAACATAGGAAGCTAGAATCCAACAGAGCCCTTGAGGATTATAATGAAGCTGGAAAAGAACTCAAGAAGAGAATTAGGAAAGGCAGTAGGGGCCATGTAAAGTCCTTGGCAAGCAGGATTAAAGGAAATCCCAGGACATTCTATACATACATCAGGACCAAATGGATAACTAGGAACCACTCAAAGATATGGCAGATAGGGAGATCAGTGCCATGAGTATTAATATGCTATGACATTTTGAAGTAAAGTTAGAGATAGTGTTGGGTCTCCTAAAGAGTAATAAGGTGAATAAGTGCCCAGAGTCTGATGGGATATACCCCAGGTTATTGAGAAAGGCAAGTGAAGAGATTGCTGGGGCCTTGACCAATATCTTAGTGTCCACACTAGCCACAGTCCTGGAGGACTGACGAGTAGCTAATGTTGTTCCATTATTTTGGAAGGGAACCAGGGATAATCCTGGAAACTGTAGACTGGAGAGCCTCACATCAATGGTAGGGAAATTACTGGAGGGAATTCTCAGTGTTATATTTTATGAAAATCTGGAAAACTATGGCCTAATTAAGGAGAGCCAGCATGGCTTTGTACAAGGCAAATCATGTCTTACTAACCTGATAGAGCTTTTTTGGCAAGGTGATTGATGAAGATAGAACTGTGAATATTGTCTACATGGATTTTAGTAAGGCATTTGACAAGGTCCCTTTTAGGATGCTCATCCAGAAGATTAAAATAAATGGGATCCAAGGTGAATTGGCTGTTTGGATTCAGAATTGGCTTGCCCATAGAAAAAGGGACTTATTCTAGGTGGAGGTCTGGGTTTAGTGGTGTTCCGCAGGGATCTGTACTGGGAACACAGCTGTTTGTGATGTATAAAAATGATCTGGATGGAGATGTAGATGGGTGGATTAACAAGTTTACAGATGATATGAAGATTGGTGGTGTTGTAGATCGCATTGAAGACTAGCAAGGAATACAGAAGGATACAGATCAAGTGCCGGTATGGATGGAGAAATGACAGATGGAGTTTAACCTGACCAAATGTAAAGTGTTGTGCCTTGGTAGGCTGAATGTAAAGAGGCAGTACACTGTTAAGGGTGAGAACAGAGTTAATGAACAGAAGGGTCTTGGGGTCTAAGTTCATAGCTCCTTGAAAGGTCGATAGGGTGGTTAAAGGAGGCTTATGACAGGAGACTTTATTAGTCAAGGCATGAAGTTCAAAAGTCAAGAAGTGATGTTACACCTTTATAAACTCTAGTTAGGCTGCATCTGGAGTATAGCATTCAGTTCTGGTTGCCTCATTATAGGAATGATGTTGAGGCTTTGGAGAGGATGCAGAAGAGGTTTACCAGGATGCTGCCTGGATTAGAGGGCATGTGCTATAACAAGAAGTTGGATAAACTTGGGCTGTTTTTTTTTCTGGAACAGTGGTAGCTGAGGGGAGATCTGATAGAGGTTTATAGGATTATGAGAGGCATAGGTTGAGTAGACAGACACTATATTTTTCTCAGGGTTGAAAAATTTAATACCAGAATACAGGCATTTAAGGGGTGATAGGGTAATTTTAATGGAGGTGTGAGGGACAATTTTTTTACACAGAGAATGTGGGCGCCTGGAATGCTTTGCATGGCATGCTGTTAGAAGCAGATACATTAGGGACTTTTAAGAGACATTTTAGATAGGCTCATGAATGTGAGGAAAATGGAAACATATGGGCAATGTGTAGGCAGAGGGGACCAGTTTAGTTGCCATTTGAGTACTAATTTATTTGGTTCTGCACAACATTGTGGTCCTAAGGGCCTCTTCCTGTGCTGTACTGTCCTAGCTTCTATGTTCAAAGGATTTATATATTGTAAATGCTACTTTCCACATTTTCAGCCAAGGCCTGCCTAATGCTCGGGATTTTTATGAGGGGTGATTGATAAGTTTGTGACCTAAGGTAGAAGGAGATGAGATATACAGCTCTCGTTACATGCACATGCAGTTCAACTCTTTGAGTGATTATGCAGAAAGTTTGAAGTTAATAACTCTTCTCCTATCTTAGGCCACAAACTTATCAATCACCCCTGATGAGTCATTAACTTCAAACTTTCTGCATAATCATTCAAAGAGTTGACCTGCATGTACATGTAACGAGAGCTGTATGACTCATCTCCTTCTACCTTAGGCCATGAATTTATCAATCACCCCTCGTAGTCTGGACCACAGACAGCTTTGTTTTCCAGGGAATTTTAAATGTTACCGAATGATGTGCTAGTATCTGTGCCAGTTCTCAGAGCAAACCCATCAGTACAATCCCCCATTTAGCTCCCTGTAGCCTATCCCCTTTCACATGTTCGTCAACTAGCCTGATTTTCCTGTCGCCTACCTTCAATTAATTTTATTCTATTGCCTTCTCCAAATCCAATATGTTGAATTGATTGTGACTGATCCCCATGATAAGTTAACAACACAGTTATCCTGGGTGATGCAACTATCAAAATCATTGATGGAAATGTGAAATACAATTATCTTGTGCTGTCCAGCAGTCCCTGTGTTCATGCGAAAGAAATAACCCATGATGTGGCTTTAGTAGATAGTTCCATGCTGACAGAGTGAGGAGCTCAGGAACATAGGAACAGTGTTTCGGTTTCTGAGTGAAACCTTGGAGAGATTAGGCAAAAGGAATTTAAATAATTGCTTCTCATGCTTGCCGATGGATTGTTTTCTCAATAGTCCTAAAATGTCAGACTAGATTAACTACTCAAGTCACACAGAGTTAAGAATGGTACTAACTGAGCCAAGCTAACACCCATTCTTTGCAATCCCCAGGCAAAGTTTCAATCTGCAGCAATGATATGTCAGAGCACGTTGAGGAATTTGGTGATCACTCACTGCAACCTGCCACTGCTAAGCTGAAAAGATGAAATGGTTTTAGTACTTCTGGTTGAACAGTTGAATAGTTGCATTGAGTCAATGATAAGAAGACAAAGCAGAGTGACCCCCCCCCCCTTAGAATTTTGGTAGTCCACCTTGTTATCAGAAATCTAGCTGCACTGCCAAGTTAGGGATCAGCATTCTGAGTCTGCAGACAGTTTGAGGTTTGCTCATAAAAGGCAAGTTGCCACATGCACAATTGCACCATGGCTACCTGACGAGATGCATAACACACCAGCAGACTTAACTCAAATGATGACTGGCTGGGAGTTGGCATCCTGATGGAATAATATGACTGAAAGGCAAAATGTGAAAAAATCCTTTATTTTATCAGTGTTTTCGTTAGGCTCAATGACACAAGAAATTATGATGACCATTGGGAAACATCTCCCATGTCTAATCATCCCTAGTCGAATGCAGTTGCTAAAAGAAGGGACTTATTGATATTGAGGGAACACTACATATGCAAATAAAGGATATAAAATTGGTAGCAAACGTCAGGTTGAGATGAGCAGAAAGGTGAGTTCCAAACAATCGATCTTTGCAGAGGCCTGGAAGTAGGAATATTGCTGTTGCAATGAATGAGGTGAACCCAAGCGCAGGACACCAGCACAGAGATTTAGTTCGGATACAGACGCGGGCATAAGCGTTAGACAGCAAACAGGAGGGAGATCAGGAAGGCAGAACTTACCTTGACACGGAGAGACTGGGTTTCACAGATAAATCTCGGTACTGAAGCAAAACTTAGGACACACAATCTTAAGTGGTCAGGAAGCGTTAATTACCACACTGGCAAAACCAATGATCTGGCATCCAGTGGGTGCAAAGCCAGGGTTCTTATGCTGCAGGTCTTGATGAAAACCAGGTGTGCCATCATCAAAGGGAATTAGGAGAAAATGGGAAATTAACAGTTGGAACCGTGGCACCATCAAAGGGAATCAGGAGAAAATGGGGAATTAACGGTCGGGACTGTGACAATCGCAGAGTTTTATTCCTGTGAAGTCAAAGAAGGATGGAAGATCTTTAAAATTGCATGTGACCTTGTTTTGCCCAAATGATATAGCATGTCTCATTTTGATTTATGTCCAATAAACTCAGCATTAATTCAACTGCTTTTGTTTGGCTTCTGATTTAGAACTGTAACCAATATATTTTGTCCATTTATACCTACTGCTCACCATGTGTCTGTAAATTCAAAATAAGTTCTTCCATAAATTTGCCAATGCCAACACTGCTGTTGGCAGAATCTCATATGACGATGAGGAGGCCTACAGAGACAGATAGATTGTTGGTCGAGTGGTGTCACGGCAACAACCTTGCACTCAGTGTCAGCGAGACCATGGAAATGATTGTGGATTTCAGGAAATGGAAGGTCAAGAAAACACACACCAATCCTCTTTGAGGGATCAGCAGTGAAAAGAGTGAGCAGCTCCAAGTTCCTGGTGTTGAGGTCTCAGAGAATCAACCCTGGGTTCAGCATATTGATGCATTTACAAAGAAGGCATGCTAGCAGCTATAATTCATTTCATTTCAATCTTTTTTATTAATTTTCCAACAGCGTAAATGATACAAATCAGAGGAGAAGTTTTAGCAAACACATAATACAAAAAACATAGAAACAACAAAAGAATACATACTGTCAATGTCAATTAAATATAATATTGAGCTATTGTATATAAACAAGAAACCACAACTCCTCTTGGCAAATTGTAAAGAGAAGAAAAAAGATCAGAAATTTTATTAATAAGAAGAAAAAAAACCCGCTAAACTAACCTAAAACAAAAAAAAAAGATTGGGCAGTCCATTTGAGGATAAAATTAGAAAAAAAGAGGAAAGAAAACATCCTTCTAGTCATCTCCGAACCTTCACGGATAAGGAGGAACAAAAAAAAGAAAGAAAAATATTTTTCTTAAAAAAATAAAAAAGAGAGAAAAAAATTAAATCATATGAAAATATTGAATAAAGGGTCATCAAACTTGCTCAAAGTTAAAAGATGTGTCAAACGTCCGGCTTCTAATTTTCCCCAAACTTCAACAGGACATAATGGAGGAGACTCAGTTAAAATCAGTAGGTGGATTAGAATCTTTCCAGCATAACAAGATAGCTCTCCTAGCCAGTAAAGCTGAAAAGGCTATCACATGTTGAGTGGAAGCAGGAACTCTTCCTGTTTCCTCTGGAATAATCCCAAAGATTACCGTAAATGAATTGGGTTGTAAATCCACAACTATAACTTTTGATAATATTTTAAACACATCCCTCCAAAAATTATTTAACCTGACACAGGACCAAAACATATGAGTTAGAGTAGCCACCTCAGCATTGCATCTGTCACAGGTGGGGCTTATATCAGAAAAAATATGCACTAATTTATCTTTTGACATATGGGCCCTGTGTACTATCTTAAACTGAATTAGGGAGTGACATGCGCAGATAGATGAATTATTAACTAGACAATAAATTTTACTCCATTGATCATCTGAAAGTGAACGTTGAAGTTCTATTTCCCAAGTACGTTTAACCTTTAACGTTTAACGGTCAATTATGGATAACTCTGAACATCCTCTACATAGCACCATCCAGAGACAGAGAAGCAGTTTCAGCGACAGGTTACTATCGATGCAATGCTCCTCAGACAGGATGAAGAGGTCAATACTCCCCAATGCCATTAGGCTTTACAATTCTACCGCCAGGACTTAAGAACTTTTTAAAAGCTATTATTAATGCTTTTGAGATAGTGATTTAGATGCATATCATATTTTTTACTGAGTTAAGTATTGTATGTAATTAGTTTTGCTACAACAAGTGTATGGGACATTGGAAAAAGTTGAATTTCCCCATGGGGATGAATAAAGTATCTATCTATCTATCTATCTTATCATTAGGTGTCATACGTGCATTCATTAACTGTTTATATATAACAGCTGTTAATTGTTTTTGAAATGGTTTAAGCTGAAAAATAGCAGAAATCAAATTTGGTGAATAAGCCAATGAATAATTTGGTAAAAAATCACGTAAAAAAATTCCTAACTTTTAAATATCTAAAAAATTGTGCACTAGATATATCATATTTATCCACTAACTACAAAACAGACATTAAACAATCCTCTGAAAACAAATCTAAAAAAAATTTTATTTCCTTAGTTTTCCATATTAAAAAAGCCTTATCCAGAGTTGATGATTTAAAGAAAAAGTTAGAATGGATATTACTAGAGAGTACAAAGTTATTTAATTCAAAAAATCTACAAAACTGAAACCAAATTTTTAAAGTATGTTTAACAATAGGACTAAGACCTTGTCCACCTATCCTGGAGAATGAAAAAGGAAGAGGAGCTCCCAGTAAAGAAGCTAAAGAAAACCCCCTTACTGAATTCTCCTCCAAATGTAACCATGAAGGGCAGTCCTGGTTATCTATACCATGAATCCAGAAGGTGATATGATGAATATTAATTGCCCAATAATAAAATCTAAAGTTTGGTAGCCCCAGTCCTCCATCTTTTTTGGATTTTTGCAATAAAGATTTATTCACTCTGGAGCTTTTATTATTCCAAATGTATGACAGGATCATGGAATCTATTTTATCAAAAAATATTTTCGGAACAAAAGATGGAACTGCTTGAAATGTATATAAAAATTTTGGTAAAATAACCATTTTTATAGCATTTATTCGACCAATTAATGACATCGACATAGGTGACCATTTAGAAAGTGCTTGTTGAATATATCCAATTAGAGGGGAAAAATTATACTTATATAGGTCTTTAAAATATTTAGTAATTTTAATACCAAGGTAAGTAAAATAGTTTTTAGCAATATTAAAAGTATTTGATCATAATAATCAGAATAATTATTACTAGGAAATAGTTCACTTTTATGTAAGTTGAGTTTATATCCAGAGAAAATACTAAATTCCGTAAATATAGATAACATAAAAGGAATAGATTTCCTAGCATCTGAAATGTAAACTAATAAATCATCCGCATATAACGAAACCTTAAATAATTTATCCCCTCTCTTAATACCCTGCACAGAATTTGAATCCCTAAGAGTGATAGCAAGTGATTCTAAAACCAAATTAAATAATAAAGGACTGGGAGGACAACCCTGACAAGTTCCTCTATATAATCTAAAATAAGGAGACTTTTGATTATTAGTTATAATTGCAGCCACCAGGGTTTGATAAATCAGTTTAATCCAGGAAATAAATCCCGGACCGAAATTAAACCTCTTCAAAACCTGAAACAGATAAGGCCACTCCACCCAATCAAAAGCTTCCTCTGCATCCAGAGACACAATACATTCAGATTCTTTAACTGAGGGGGAATAAATGATATTTAACAGTCTTCGAATATTAAAATGTGAGTACCTATTTTTAATAAATCCAGTTTGATCATTTGAGATAACAGTAGGCAAAATATTCTCAAGTCTATTGGCTAAAATCTTAGAGAGAATTTTAAAATCTACATTCAGTAAAGAGATAAGTCAATAGGATGCACATTCCGATAAATCTTTTCCTTTTTTAGGAATCAATGAAATTAATGCCTCATAAAATGAATTGCGGTGAAAAAGGCAAATGGTATGTTGGCATTCATAGCAAAAGGATTTGAGTACAGGAGCAGGGAGGTTCTACTGCAGTTGTACAAGGCCTTGGTGAGACTGCACCTAGAATATTGTGTGCAGTTTTGGTCCCCTAATCTGAGGAAAGACATTCTTGCCATAGAGGGAGTACAGAGAAGGTTCACCAGATTGATTCCTGGGATGGCAGGACTTTCATATGAAGAAAGACTGGATCGACTAGGCTTATACTCACTGGAATTTAGAAGATTGAGGGGGGATCTTATAGAAACGTATAAAATTCTAAAGGGATTGGACAGGCTAGATGCAGGAAGATTGTTTCCGATGTTGGGGAAGTCCAGAACGAGGGGTCACAGTTTAAGGATAAAGGGGAAGCCTTTTAGGACCGAGATGAGGAAAAACTTCTTCACACAGAGAGTGGTGAATCTGTGGAATTCTCTGCCACAGGAAACAGTTGAGGCCGGTTCATTGGCTTTATTTAAGAGGAAGTTTGATATGGCCCTTGTGGCTAAAGGGATTGGGGGGTATGGAGAGAAAGCAGGTACAGGGTTCTGAGTTGGATGATCAGCCATGATCATACTGAATGGCGGTGCAGGCTCAAAGGGCCGAATGGCCTACTCCTGCACCTATTTTCTATGTTTCTATGTTTAAAAAGTTTTCGGAAGATTCCCAGAGGATGTAGAATCAGTAAAAGTTTGCTGAAGATATGGTATAAGCATTTCATGGAAAGTCTTGTAAAATTCCACTGTATAACCATCTGGTCCCGAAGCTTTCCCTAATTGCATAGAGGATATAGCTTTGGCTATCTCCTCTTGTTTAATAGGTGCATCTAATATATCAACATCTTGAGATGTAATTTTAGGTATATTTAATTTTTGCAAAAATCTATTCATAATAATAGTATTGTCTGAGAATTCAGATTTATAAAGGTTAGAGTAAAAATCCATAAATATCTTATTAATTTCATAAGGATCTAAGGTTTCAGTTCTATCTGGTCTATGTATTTTCAAAATCTGTCTTCTAACCATACCAGCCTTTAACTGACCAGCCAAAAGTTTACCTGACTTATCGCCCAAAAATATAAAATAGAATTTTAGATTTAAAAATTTGCTGTTCAATGGAAAAGGTCAGAGGCAAATCATATTGTGATTGAAGTTCAACCCTTTCTTTATATAGATCTTCAGTGGATTTTACTGAATATGCTTTATCAATCTCTCTAATTTTATTAGTAAGCACTGACTGTTCCGCTTTAGTTTTCTTTCTTAAAGCTGCTGAGTATGAAATTATCTGTCCCCTAAGAAAAGATTTCGTGTCCCATATAATCAAGTTTGATATTCCTTCAGTTGTATTAAATTCAAAAAATATAGAAATTTGCTCCTTAATAAAACTAACAAAGGTTGGATCCTGTAACAATATGGGATTCAATCTCCATTGTGACATTTTCAAAAAGCTATCAGAGAGCTTCAGGGTTAATTTCAAAGGTGCATGATCTGACAATGCAATGACATCATACACACACTCAACAAGGGAGTGTAGCAAACGTGTGACTAGAAAAAAGTAATCAATTTTAGAGTGAATGATTTATGATGAACGTGTGAAAAAAAGAAAAATCTTTGTCGTTAGGTGTTTATATCTCTAGATATCAACCAGGCCATATTCTAGTAGAAAAGAATTAATACAAGCCGCCGCTTTATTAGGAAGCAACGGATTGGTTGATGACCTGTCAATCGCCGGGTTCAGACAACAATTAAAGTCACCGCCCATGATCAACTTATATTCATTCAAATTTGGTAGCTCAGAAAAAAGCTTCTTAAAAAAATTCAGGACTATCTACATTAGGTGCGTATACACACACCAAAGCTACCTTTTGGTCGGATAATAAACCAGTAACAATTAAATATCTTCCAATCAAATCAGTAACAGTATTAAAATGTACAAAAGGGATTTTAGAGTTAACAAAAATAGATACCCCTCTAACTTTATTAGTCGAAAAAGAATGAAATAAAGGTTCTTTCCAAAATTTGAAAAACCGGTCCTCATCCTGTCTCCGTATATGATTTTCTTGTGCAAAAATAATATCTGCATTGTGTTTTTAATTTCTTAAAAATCTTTTTACACTTAATAGGATGATTCACATCGTTCAGGTTTCAAGAGATTATATTAATTTTATTAACATCCATGTTTAAAATTTAATTTAATATTTTATAAAGAAAACTATTGCGCAAGCGCAGATTAATGCAAAAAGTATGGATATGACTAGAAGGAATGACATATTTGAGAAAAAATGCCCAACAAAAGAACCACCCAATTGAGAAAGAAAACCTATTCTAATAGGCCCCCCCCCCCCCCACAAAGCCAGACAAACAGCAACCAATAGACTGGTCGCATGCTAAACTGGTGACCCTTGATCCTATCCTCCATTTTGCAGCTACGTATATTAAGATTAAAATATTAATTTCATCCAATTTAGCCATAATAAAAGGGACAAACAAGTTCCAAATACTGCAATGTTATGTCTAACAGTAATAAAAACATAACTGGCGACGGCCATCTTAAATTCATCTAAAGTATATTAATCACATATTCAAAGAAAAGTAAATCCAAGCAAATAATATTACAACTGAAGTTCTTTCTTTCAAAAAAACTTAACAGTCATAGAAAAAAAAGAATATATATATAATAAACCTAAAACTATATTAATGTTGAAACAAACAAAAAAATAAAAAGAATAGTTCACGGTAGGTCCTGTACAGACCTATATGGTATAATACTGTAAGAATTCCCTACAAAACAATTATAAGTATATACTAATTATTAATGAATAAAAAAAATTAATCAGCCCAATCCCATACCGGAGATTCAAAAAGCATAGAATAGACTTTACTCAGGGCATCTATAAACATCTCATACATCAGAATTACCTATTCAGCAATTGGCTTAACTTTAAGATTTTTAATGTATTCTCATCCTTCTTGAGGGGAGTAGATTCTCTGTGACTGAGACTCAGCAGGAAAGATTATCAGTTGTGCTGGGTACCGAAGAGATGGATGTAAATTTTGCTTATACATTTCGCTCATGATTTCCCGGTATTTCCTTCTTTCGGCAAAAACCTCGGGAGGAAAATCTTTGACTATACGAATCTCTGTTGATTTGAAGATTTTCTTTCACTTTCTTCTGGCCTCTCGAAGTATGGCTTCTTTGGTTGTATAGTAATGCAAACAAAGTACGATTGGCTGAGGATGCAATTCAGATGAATGTCGAAATCTTGGAACTCTGTGGACTCTATCGAGTAAAGGACTAGCTTCCAGGGTCTCACTAAAAAGTGAGTACAGCATATCTGAGAAGAACTTTAACAGGTCACCAGCTTCAGTATTTTCAGGCAGTCCTAGTATACGCAAATTCCTCCAACGTGCTCTACTAACTAAATCAATAATTTTTTTCTTCGTTTTAGATAGTTCCGAGGTAATTTCATTAATTTTCTTTTCCATCGAAGACATCTTCACTCCTTGTTCTTTAATAGTTTGCCCGAATTGTTCATGTTCGTGCTCAATTCGATTTGTAATCTGCTTGAGTGTCTGGAATTGAAAGTCCAAATTCTTCAGAGATTCTTGGATATTGAAGATAGATTTTTCAAGCTTCCCATTGGTATCCGTCAGCTTATCAATCTTAGTATTGAGCGATCCAAATTTGAACTTCATATCTTGTATTAAAGAAAATATTCCTGCTAAAGTAACAGGTTCCTCTGATTTCTTTATTTGTTCAGTTTGCTCCGTTTCAGGAAAAGTCTTGCCGCTTCTCAATTCAATACCAGATTGACTTCTGGCCATCATAATTAAATCATAAATCCTTCAGCAGAAGTAATCAATCATCAAACTTAAAAGGAATCCGTCAGTGGGATGTAAAATATAAAGAAAACTGGAGTTGCTATAAAAGGTGTCTCACTCCATGCGCTGCAAAATGCCGGATCTATAATTCATTAGGTGTCTGAGGAGATTTGGTATGTCACCAAAGACCAGCAAATTTCTACAGATGTACCATGGAGATCATTTTGGCTGGTTGAATCACCACCTGGTGTGGAGGTTCCAATCACAGGATCAGAAGAGGCCGCAAAGGGATGTGGACTCAGCCAGCTCCATCATGGGAAAAAGCCTCCCCCCCAACTAAAGCCATCTTCAAAGAGTACTGCCCGTAGACTGAAGCATCAATCATTGAGGACCCTCTTCACATTACTCCCATCAGGGAGGAGGTACAGGGGCCTTAAGACCCTCACTCAATTTTTTAGGAAAAGCTTCCCCCCGCTATCAGATTTCGGAACCATCCCATGAAGCATGAACATTATCTCACTATTCCTCTTTTGCACTCTCTATTCATCTATTTGTTTATTTAATTTATTTACTTGTTTACTTCCTTACTTTAATAATAATTTTTATGCCTTGCACTGTACTGCTGCCACAGCTACTGTTTTGGCTATTTTTGGGTAGGAATCAGGACACAACCTTAAGTCAAGTCAAGTCAAGTCACTTTTTATTGTCATTTCGACCATAACTATGGTACAGTACACAGTAAAAATGAGACAACGTTTTTCAGGACCATGGTGCTACATTAAAAATACAAAAACTACACTGAACTATGTAAACCAACACAAAAACTACACTAGCCTACAGACCTACCCAGGACTGCATAAAGTACACAGAACAGTGCAGGAATTACAATAAATAATAAACAAGACAATAGGCACAGCAGAGGGCAGTAGGTTGGTAGTCCGATTGCTTGGGGGAAAATCTGTTACTTAAATAAACAGCTGAATGGCGACGTCTGGGATTCTGTCCGTTTCTGTACTCCCGCTGAGTATTTCGTTGCCACAGATGTAATCCAATTTAATGTCCATTGGAGAGCAGAATGGATGGGAGAGCCGACCGGCTAGGGCTTGCTTTTTTCCTGGCACGGACTCCTGCCCGCTCGCCTCGCTTCCGCTTCCTCGCACACCACTTACGACGTCCCCACCTCCGGCCACCGGCATCAGGCGACTCCGAGGACTGCAGGCCCAATTCCCTCAGCAAGCCGAGGTCGCGCAATCTAACCAGCAGATTTCCATGATGGTTTGTTTTTGGGCGATCTCTGTATTGTAGCAGTTATCTGGCAATGGTAGATAGTCACTCTGTTACCATTGCCATAAACACTAATTGTGCCTTAAAATTAAATTAAATTACTAAATTAAAGTAGCACTAGATCCAAAAGGCTGCTGCTGCTGTGTGCCACGCTGCCTACAAATCCTTAAGGCTACAAATCCAGCCAAACACAAAAAGACACTGGAATAGCTTGTGGGGCAGATTTTTCTGCAGGCTATTAAAACTTTCATTCTAAAAAAAAACTTTCTGAATGAAAGATTTCTGTTCCTTTGATGTTCAGTGAGACCTGGAATATGGTTAAAAATACAATACACATACTAGCTGTTTGAAAGGAAATGTAGGCTCACCCAGGCATCAGATCTGGAAACCTGAAGAAAAGTTAAACCATTCTGAGGAGATAAGGTGGTGTTTAAATATATCAGAGGCAGTAAAAACTAAAGATAGTTGAAATGATTTATTTTGGCAATTGGCATTAACTGGTGAGCTCTGTTTATCAGACTCAGAATCGGGCACATGTCGTGAAATTTGTTGTTTTATGGCACCAGTACGTTCCAGTCTATAATAATAAAAATGGTAAATTATAGTAAATATATATATTCTGGATGATGGGGGTCCTCAATGATGGATGCTGCCTTTGTGAGGCATCACTCCTTGAAGATGTTCTGGATGCTGGAGAGGCAAGTGCCCATGATGGAGCTGACCGAGTTTACAACTTTCTGCAGTAATGTTGATGCTGTGCAGTAAACCCCCTCTCCCCCAAGCAAGATGGCAGTGCAGCCAATTAAAATGCTCTCCATGCTCTGTAGAAATTTGAGAGTGTCTTTGGTGACATACCAAATCTCCTCAAACTCATAATGAAATACGAAGGGTGATTGATAAGTTCGTGGCCTAAGGTAGAAGGAGTCAATTTTAGAAAATCTAGTACATTTATTTTTCAACCTGGTCCCCTCCTACATGCACACACTTAGTCCAGCGGTTGTGGAGCATACGGATCCCTTCTTTGTAGAAGTGGTCCACAGCAGGGGTGATTGATAAGTTTGTGGCCTAAGGTAGAAGGAGATGAGTTATTAACTTCAAACTTTCTGCATTTTCACTCAAAGAGTTGAACTGCACGTGCATGTAGCGAGATCTGTATAACTCATCTCCTTCTACCTGAGGCCACAAAGTTATCAATCACCTCTG
This sequence comes from Hemitrygon akajei, assembly GCF_048418815.1. Lineage (NCBI taxonomy): Eukaryota > Metazoa > Chordata > Chondrichthyes > Myliobatiformes > Dasyatidae > Hemitrygon > Hemitrygon akajei. The sequence continues at coordinate 106,500,205 of NC_133124.1, read as the reverse complement.
CTGTGGACCACCTGCAGGTCCAAGACGCTCTCGTTACATGCATGTGCAGTTCAACTCTTTGAGTGATAATGCAGGAAGTTTGAAGTTAATAACTCATTTCCTTCTACCTTAGGCCACGAACTTATCAATCACTCCTGCTGTGGACCACTTCAACAAAGAAGGGATCCGTATGCTCCACGACTGCTAGACTAAGTGTGTACATGTAGGAGGGGACCAGGTTGAAAAATAAATGTGCTAGGTTTTCTAAAATTGACTCCTTCTACCTTAGGCCACAAACTTATCAATCACCTCTCTTATAGCTGCTGTCATGTCTTCTTTGTTATTGTATTGATATGTTGGGCCCAGATAGATTCTCAGAGAAGTTGACACCACAGAGATTGAAATTGCTCACCCTTTCCACTGTTGATCCTCTTTATGAGGGCTGGTGTGTGTTCCCTTGACTTACTCATTCTGAAGTGCACAATCAATTGTTTTGGTTTTACGGACGATGTGTGCAAGATTGTTGCTGCGACTCCACTCAACCAGGGGATCTATCTCTCTCCTGTACGTTTCCTTATGACCATCTGAAATTCTGACAACTATAGTTGTGTTGTCAGCAAATTTATACATGGCATTTGAGCTGTGCCTATCCACACAGCCAAAGGTGTAGAAAGTAGAACAGTGAGCCAAGTGCACATCCTTGAGGTGCACCAGTGTTGATCATCAACGAGGTGGAAATGCTATATCAAATCCACACAGACTGTGGTCTTCTGGTAAGCAAGTCAAGGATTCAGTTGCAGATAGAGGTACAAAGGCTCAGGTTTGGGAGCTTTTCGATCAGAACTAAAGGAATAATTGCGTTAAACTCTGAGCAGTAGTCAATAAACAGCAGCCTAAGTATTAGTAATGTCCAGGTGATCCAAGGCCGCATGAAAAGCCAATAAGATCGCATCTGCTGTAGACCTATTGTTGTGATAGGCAAATTGCAGTGGGTCCAGGTCCTTGCTTAGGCAGGTGTTGATTTTAGTCATAATCAACCTCTCAAAGGACTTCCTCACTGTAGACGCAGGTTCTACTGAACGATAGTCATTAAGGCAGCTCACCCTGCTCTTCTTGGGCACTGGTATAATTGTCCTTATGAAGCAGGTGCAACTTTCAATTGTAGCAAAAAGATATTGAAAATGTCTTTGAACACACCAGCCAGTTAGTTGGCACAGGTTTTCAGAGCCCTACCAGATATACCATTGAGGCCTGTTGCCTTGTGAAGGTTAACCCTGTTGAAAGACGTTCTGATGTTGGCCTCTGAGACTAAGACCATAGGGTTATCAGGTGCTGCAGGGACTTGCACAGGTGTACTCTTATTCTCCCTTTCAAAGTGTGCATAAAAGGTGTCGAGCTGTTTTGGGAGTGAAGCATCACTGCCATTCATGAAGTTAGGTTTTGCTTTGTAGGAAGTAATGGTCTGCAATCCCTGCCAGAGTTGACGTGTATTTGATTCCACCTCTAGCCTCACTTGTAGTTGTTCTTTTGCTCTTGAGATAGCCCTAGTAAGTCATAACTGGCTGTCTTGTACAGTCCTAAATCGCTGAGTATGAATACCACAGATCTAGCCCTCAAATCTTCAGGACACACTCATCCTCATAGGTTTTAATGAAGTCAGTGACAATTGTGACATCTTCATCCGGACTCTAAGAAGAAACTCTGAATACAGTCCAATCCATTGACTCAAAGCAGTCCTGGGAGTACTTCTGCTCCTTCTTTCTCCATACCTTCTTGGTTCTCACTCCTGGTGCTGCGATCTTCAGTCTCTGCCTATACTCAGAGAGTAGAGGTTCAGCTAGGTGATCAGACTTTCCAAAGTGTGGGTATGGGGTGGCACGGTAAGAGCTCTCTATGGTGGTGTAATAGAGTTTCAGTGTGTTGGCTTCTCTGGTTCCACAAATGATATGTTGGTGATAATTATTCGGAGACTTTTTCAAGCTGGACTGGTTAAAATCCTCCAATATAATTGGGAAACCATTAGGGTTTGCTGTTCCATGCCTGTTGATTACATTGCTCAGTTCATCTAAATTTGCAGGGATTCACAACCATTTTTATGGCATGGATTGCTATCATCATCTGTGGACCCCAGGTGGGCAACCCCTAGTCTACAGCCTGTCTGACACAGGCCTGAGGGGGGTTGTATACAGTTACCAAGATGATGGCCGAAAACTCCCATGGCAGATAAAAGAGATGACACTTGATCATGAAATGTTCCAGGTTGGGGTGCAAGACTGGGGCAGAACCGCCTTGTTTGTGCACCATAAAGCATGCTCCACCTCTTCTGCCTTTGAAGGACCCAGCAGTCCTATCTTGGCGGTGAATCATGAAGCTATCGAGTTGTATTGCTGTGATCAGAATGGCAATCAATCTGAAATAGATTATTTTTATTTAAGCGTCTCCATCAAACGTTGTCTTGAGGGAAACAATCTCATCCTTTTGAATGTATGTAATCCTTCACCCTTTGAACAAATATATTACAATTCCACTGTTCCTTTCTGAAGCTTTCATGCATTTTGTCCAGAAATGAGCAGAGTACTCATTTTGAGACAAAGTGAAGTTTTTATGTAGATTTATATAACATCCTGGGTGTTGTACTTCATATTTATGCATATAAACCCTGAATTTCATAGGTTTTATGATTTGGTTTTCTAATACATCAGCATTTGTTAGAATATGAAACAGTTTCAATTGTGGCTTTCAGTGCCAAAATCTGTTGCAAAGTTGCTTGAAATTTCCTCTGCATTACCCCATTACAAACTCCCAGAGAGAGCCCATACAGATTAAATATAAGGTGAAATCTTTTGTAGACTCTGCCATCAAACATCCTACTTCTGAGATCAGAGAATAAAAGTCACTTTAAACGAGTTTAATCAATATTCTATCATACAGTATAATGCTACATTATATGAGGTATGGATTGAGTATAAATATTCCTCTGGCAAATAGACAATTCAAAATAATAGGGTGCTGCCATGATGGATGAAATTTTAAATGAGCACTGAGGCAACATTTTGATGGATGAGATGATTCCAAAGCGATGTTTAAGGAAGCTATTTCTGGTATCTTTGCCTTTGTTTCTACCACAAGTAATATTTACCAGAAAAGATCCTTCTGGTGGCTCAATCAAATTGGGAGCGAGAAAAGAGAGAACACACTGGTCTGCAAGTGAGATTTAAAAAGGAGCATTTGCAGGCATTTGCTGTTTTCCAGCAGCCTAATCAAATAGCGATTCATTAGCAAAGGCAAATAAAAATAAGGCATGGACAAGTGGAGTCGCCTTTATGGACAGGTGCTAGAGTGGGAAGGCTTTGGCTCATCAGATTTGGGCAAGAACAGGTTTAGTGTGGTACTTATCTGGTAAGTTTCTTCTTATTCATCTTCATACTTTGTCTGTTAGCACACAGAGCAGTGAGAATGGCTTCAGGGACTGTTCTGTGGGATGTAGGAGACCTCCAGGTTCCTGGATAACCACATCTGCACAAGGTGCGCTGAGTTGCAGCTCTTCAAAGAAGGTGTTAAGGAAATGAAGCTGCAGCTCGATGACCTTCAGCTAATACGGGAGATTGACGAGATGATAGATAGGAGCTAGAGGGAGGTAGTCACCTCTAACTTGCAGGAGGCAGGTACCTGGCTGGCTGTCAGGAGAGATCAAGAAAATGGGCAGGCAGTACAGAGCACTCCGGTGGCCTGTTCTCTCAATAATAAGTATACCGCTTTGTATCTCTAAGGCATTATAATGGGGGAGGGTGAGCAGCCAGAATCTTGGTATATATTATCACCATTAACATAGGTAGGAAAAAGGAGAAGAATTTAGAGAGCTAGGTAGAAAGCTGAAAAGCAGGACCTCTAAGGTAGTAATCTCTGGATTGCTGCCTGTACCATGCCCTTTGAGGGCAACAGTAGAATGATTTGGCAGATGAATGCATGTCTGAGGAACTATGCAGAGAGAATTTGTAGAACTTCTAAGAGATGGCTTTTTAGAGCAGCTTGTGGTTAAGCCCACTAGGGGATCAGCTATTCTAGATTTTGTGTTGTGTAATGAACCAAATTTGACTAGGGAGCTTAAGGTAAAGGAACCCTTATGAGATTGTGATAGATAGAATTCACCCTGCAGTTTGAGTGGGAGAAGCCAATGTCAAATGTATTGATATTACAGTGGAGTAAAGGGAATTACAGATGCATGAGAGAAGAGCTTGACAGAGTTGATTGGAAGAGGGCAATGGCTGGTGTTTCTGTGAGCAGTTCAGAAGGCACAGGAGAGATACATCCCAAATATGAAGGTAAGGTAGCCAATAATGTCAAAGGGTATACCAAATGTTTTTCAAGATATATAAAGAGTAAAAGAGCGGTGTGAGTAGGTATCAGAGTGCTGTAAAATGATGCTGGAGAGGTAGTAATGGGGGACAAGGAAATGGTGGATGAACTGAATAAGTGTGCTAACAGAATGCCGGAAGATCGAGACTGTCAGGGGGCAGAAGTGAGTGCAGTTGCTATTTCTCAGAAGAAGGTGCTTGGAAGCTGAAAGGTCTGACAGCAGATAAGACATCTGGACCAGATGGCTACACCCCAGAGTTCTGAAAGAGGTAGCTGAAGAGAACATGAGGGTATTAGTAATGATCTTTCAAGAATCCCTAGGCTCTGGCATGATTCCAGAAGAGTACAAAATTGTGAATGTCACTTCACTCTTCAAAAAGGGAGGGACGCAGAAGAAAGGAAATGATAAGCCAGTTAGCTTGACCTCAGTGGTTGGGAAGATGTTGGAATCTATTGTTAAATATGATTTTTTGGGGTACTTGGAGGCACATGACTTCCTTAAGGGGAAATATTGCCTGACATATTTGTTGGAATTCTTTGAAGAAATAACAGGCTGGATAGACAAAGGAGAGTCAGAGGATGGTGTTGATTTGACCCTTCAGAGGGTCTTTGACAGAGTGCCGCACATGAAGCTGCTTAGAAGATAAGGGCCCATGGTTTCACAGGAAAGATACTAACATGGATGGAATATTGGCTGATTGGCAGGAGGCAAAGACTGGGAATAAATGGACTGGCTGCTGGACCTCAGGGGTCGGTGTTGGGACCGCTTCATTTCATGTTACTGTATATGTTAATGATTTGCATAATGGAAATGTTGGCTTTGTGGCCATGTTTACGGATGATACAAAGAAAGATGATGGGCCAGGTAGTGTTGAGGAAGCAGGAAGGTTGCAGAAGGACTTAGACAGATTAGGGGAATGGGCAAAAAGTTGACAGATGGAGTAGTGTCAGGAAGTGCATGGTCATGCACTTTGGTAGAAGGAATAAAAGCATAGACTATTTTCTAAACGGGGAGAAAATTCACAAATTTGAGGCGCAAAGGGACTTGAGAGTCCTCGTGCAAGATTCCCTAAAGGCTAACATGCTGGTTGAGTTGGTGGTGAGGAAGGCAAATGCAATGCTAGCATTCAGTTTGAATAAAGGACTTGAATATAAAAGCAAGGATGTAATGCTTTATAAGGCATTGGTGAAGACTCACTTGGAGAATTGAGAGCAGTTCTCTTATCTAAGAAAAGACGTGCTAACATTGGAGAGGGTTCAAGGGAAGTTCACAAAAATGATTCCAGGCCTGAAAGTCTTGCAATATTAGAAGTGTTTGATGGCTTTGGGTCTGTACTTGCTGGAATTTAGAATAAAGATGGGGGATCTCATTGAAACCTATCAAATATTGAAAGGACTCGATAGAGTGGTTAGAGTGGATGTGGAGATGATGTTTCCTTTGGTGGGAGAGTATAGGACTAGATGGCACAATCTTAGAATAGATGGATGTTAATGTAGACTGGAGAAGAGGAGGAACTTCCTTAGTCAGAGGGTGGTGAATTTATGGAATTCATTGTCACTGGTGACTATGGAGGCCAGGTCATTTGGTGTATTTAAGACAGGAGATTGATAGATTCTTGATAACTCAGAGCATGAAAGGTTGGAGAAGGCTGGAGAATTAGGTTGAGAGGGAGATGGATCAGCCATAATCAAATGATGGAGCATACTTGATGGGCCAAATGGCCTAATTCTTCTCCTCTGTTTTTGGTCCTATTGTCCAAGATGAGCTATTTTCATGATATAGTGTCTCTGTTATAATTTGGTGAAAAGGCCAGTCTGTTTATAAAAGGATCTACAGTTTGCACATGTCAGAAGTCTGGAGGAATACTTGCCGCTTGGTTGAATCAGTGAGACTCCAACTATATCCAAGAAACTGAACACCATTCAGGCTAAAGCAATTCAATTAATTTGACATTTCCTTCCTCCACCAGCAAGTTATTGTGACTGCAGTATTTATCATCTACAACAGACACATTACTAATTCACCAACTTCTTTGACAACCTCCAAACACTCCAACTAGAAGAACAAAGGCAGCAAGGCATATAGCTCCAGTTCATGGACCATTCTGATTCGAAATTTTATAACTCTTTTTCATTCCTTCAAAATTCTGGGAATCCTTACCAAACAGCACTACAGTTAAAAACAATTAACTGAAGATCTCAAATACCAAGGATCACACTGGACTACATGTTGATAGATCTGTGTGAAACTGCCAGCAATTGCTCTTGTAAATGCCAGTAGTTTTAGGTATTCAGCACAAGTGCAGAAGAACTGAACTTTCTGGCTGAGTTCAGCAGACTATTCCCTGGCTAAACTCTATTGTTGAACTCTACATCATGTCCAGCAATGGAGCTTCAACTTGTTGAATTCCACAGTACGATTATTGGCAAAGCTGCTCACAGAACTTATTCCAGTTTAGACCTGGCATGGAATTCACAAATGCATTAGTTTGAACAGAGAGGAATGGCTCGGAGGATGTTAATAAGATCAGTTTGTTTTAATTAGTAGGTTGCTTTAATTTTTAAAAAAAATTAAAATGCATAATTGCAGGATGTTGGAATTTTGGGTCCAGATTTATCTCTAAGCAAGTTCCCATCACTAGATCTGCAAAAGGTAAATTTGAAGCTGTTGTATATCTTTGAGGCAATTGTGGGTATCCAGCTCTGTCCTACATTAGAAAAACAGCAATGGTTTAAAATTGCATATAATTAAGCATCACAGTTTCCAAGACAAAAAAAAGTTGCAATTTTAGCACAAATGCAGTTGGCGATAGGCATTAAATGCTGAGCTCAACAGTAATGGAAATGTTTTTTCACTTTATCTCTCCAATTTCTTGAAAAAGAGGTAGTGGTAAAAACAGTAATACTGGTACCGCCTGTGTACTAAGGGTCAAAGTTTGAAGTAAAGTTATTATCAATATACATACAATATACGTCACCATATACAACCCTGAGATTCATTTTCTTGCAGGAGTCATAGTAAATAAAAGAAACACAATAGAAGCAATGAAAAACCACACCCAACAGGGTGGACAACAACCAACGAGAAAAAAACCACAACAAACTGAAAAAATATAAGAAAAATGAGAAAAAAAGAAATAACAATAATAATAATAAATAAATAAGCAATAAATAACAAAAACATGAGAGTCTTTGAAAGTGAGTCCAGTTCACTGGGAACAGTGCAATGATAGGGTAATATGGCTGATGGTTGAGGGGTAATAACTGTTCCTAATCTGGTGGTATGGGTCCTGAGGCTCCTGCACCTTCTTCCTGGTGGCAGCAGCGAGGAGAAAACAGCCTTGATGATGGATGCTGCTTTCCTGCAATAGCAATCCATTTAGGGGTGCTCAACGGTGGGGAAGGCTTCACCTTGCCAGACTGGGCCATATCCATTACTTTTTGTAGGATTTTCTGTACAAGGGCATTGGCGTTTCATACCAGGCCAAGATACAATCAGTCAATGTACTCTCCACTATATATTTATAGAATTTTGTCGAAGTTTTATATGACATACTGATTCTACGCAAACTTCTAAGGAAGTAAAGGCTCTTTCGTGCTTTTTTTATAAAAGCACTTATATTCTAGACCTAGGGCAGATCCCCTGAAATGATAACAATGAGTAACTCAAAATTGCTGATCCTCTCCACCTCTGATCCCCCAAAGAAGACTGGCTCAATGAACTCTGGTTTCCTCCTCCTGAGGTCAATAACTAGCTCCTTGCTCTTGCTGGCATTGCATAAGATGTTGTTGTTATGGCACCACTCAGCCAGGGTTTTAATCTCTCTCCTATATGCTGATTTGTCACCACATTTGATTCAGCCAGCTGCAGTGGTGTCATCAGCAATCTTGAATATGGCACTGGAGCTGTGCTTAGCCACACAGTCATTGGTGTAAAGTGAGTAGAGCAGGGGTCTAAGCACACAGCCTTGCAGTGCACCTGTGATGAAGTCCAAAATGACTGGGGTTTGCAAGTGAAGAAATCGAGGATCCAGTTGCATGAGGACGTATTGGGGACTAGGGTCTGAAGTTTATTGATTAGTTTTGAGGGACGATGGTATTGAGTGTCAAGCTGTATTCAATGAAGTATGCATCTTTGCTTCCTAGATGTTCCAGGATTGAGTGAAGAGCCAATGAAATTGCATCTGCTTTTGACCTGTTGTGATAGTAGCCAAATTGGAGAGCATCCCAGTCGTTTCTCAGGTCAGATTTAATATGTTTCAAAGGTGTCAGGATAGGTTGTTTCTTGTTTGCTAATCATGGCATTCAATAGAGCACATGCTTTTTTTTCTTAATATCTCCTTTTGGTGATTTGTAAACTGTGGTCAGGATTACAGAGGAGAATTCTCTTGGCATGCAGAAGGGTTGGCACTTAGTCATCAGATGATCTAAGTCTTGGGATCAAGGGTGTGACGAGACCAGACAATGCACAACCTCTGCAAGAGACAGTGTAAACATTTTTCTTCTTCATTCAGTAATGTTACATTTATGAATCCTCCACTATTAAAGCTGGGTGGCAGGGTGGAGATTCAACTCTACCAAAGGAGGTGTAAGGCACTCCTTCCCTCTGCTAGCCTGCAGGTCATCCTTGGACAAGGTGTAACACTTGCTTAGCCCCCCGATCAGGGTCATGTGAAGCCATTGGAGCAGGTAGTGGATGATCATATGAGCAGCTGGTACGAAGTCCTGACTATGCAACTACTGACACCAGGCAAACAATCTCTGAAGAGTATTGATAATGGCTGGGGTCACCCATCTTCTAAAAACACTGCTCAGAAGAAGGTAATGGCAAACTACTTTGTGGAAAAATTTGCCAAGAACAACTATGATCATATTCAATGGATTATCTTCTGTGATTTCATCCATCTCCAATGAGTTCCCGACGTAAGACCCCAACCCTTCTAATATTCTGAAGGGACTGCTCCATTTGTGGTAACTTAGTTCGCTTTTCCAACTCTATTAATCCCTCTCTTTCTCACAGCACATCACATGCAAATGTTGGACATGTAAAACCTTTCTTTTACCTTGTCCCTTCTTATCATAGACTCTAGAATCCTTCGAGGTGAAGCTTACATGTCTCCCAATCTAGTATAAAATATTTTTTCACCAACAAGGTCTGGAAAGTGTTCTTTTTGAGGTTTATCCTGAACAGCTGAGGAACACAGGACTCTACATTCTATGGGCTATTGCAGGAGACATATACTAGGACAAATATCGGCTATTGTTGGTAGAGGAGCAACTTGCTGGAAGATGCTCTCCAGCCTGTCTGAAACTTCTTGTAATGTTTGTCTGCAGTCAAATGTCGCCAATTACTACTTTCAACATGCAGAATTATGGGCTGAGGCACACAAAAAGCTTGGTGCAGCAACAGCAAATTCTCTTTAGGGAAAGACTGCTGGATAGGAACCTCCCATCATTGAACACTGAGGGGCAAGACCCTGTGTAACAGCCCATTAATTATTTCACCTTTGGAATGTTTGAGGATTAAACATTAATGACAGGTCAATATATTGTAAGAAAATACAGGAATATGTTTTGAACAATGAAAGACCATGCTATGTCTCCATTGTATAACTGTAAATCTTATAAGTCCTGAAGAAGGGTCTCGGCCCAAAACATGAATGTTGCCTGGCCTGCTGAGTTCTTTCAAATTTTGTGTAGGTTGCTTTGGATTTCCAGCATCTGCAGAATTTATTGATTTTACAAATAAAGTTACAAATAAATTCTAGCGGGGGGATTATGTTCTCACTACTGCCACTGTGGTTCATCAGCCAGTGAGCACTGGAGGAGCCTCATATAGAAATTGGAAAGCAAAAACACATGAATAACAGGCTATTGGAGAATTCACAATGATGACTTATCAAAATTTATGCGAATTGATCTTCCTTTGGTATTAATCAGAGCACAGATGCAAGGTAAGAGATATTTTTGAGAGATAACTTTACACAAATGGTAGTGAGTACTTGGAACAAGCTCACAGATGAAGTGGTCAATTCAGGTACAACTATGATATTTTAAAGGCATTTGGATAGGTCTATGGAGAGGAAGGTCTTGGAGGCATATTGGCTGTACTTGGGTGACTAGGACTAGCAGAGAGGATGCTGTGGTCAGAGCCTGCTTCTGTGACTCCAATCACCGGCAGTCAGTGGCAACATGGAAATTATGATTAGTCTCTATCTTCATTCTTAGTTGCAGATTCTGGAAGTTTAGGGTTTTGCTCATCTCCAGTTGCCACTGAGAGTGAAGAAGAATGTCCTTTTGACTTGATGCACTTAGAAGTGATGGAATATTGATATTGATATCCTGGGCTACTTTGGTATAGTGACAGAGCAAGCACACAGGAAAATGAAAGTACATCGCCAAGTGAGAAGAAGATGTTAACGCAATCCATCTAATATTTTATTAAGGAAGTAAGCTTTAGCAAGTGACTTAAAGGAGCAGAGAAGTTCATACAGCAAAGAGGTTTAGAAAGTGAATTGTAGAACTCAGGGCCTGGATGACTGAAGCAAACACAGGGTTAATAATATGTCAGATGTGCAAATGTCCTACTTTGGAAAACTACAGCATTATTGGAAGTTTTATTTAGTATGAAAGTGGTTACAGAAATAGGGGAGGTGTATCTGTGGATGTATTTGCATATAAAAGAAATGAACTGAAAAAGATTAAAATTTGTAATGACTGAAGAACTGAATTTAGAATGATTTAGCTGTAAAGTACCACGTGACCTTCTCTTTCTAGGTGGTACTGGTTGAAGATACTTCCTTGTCATGTGTATGATATTTTCATTCATTTGCTGCAAGTAGACAGTGTTGGATATTAGTACAAGAGCTTAGGAGAACAATGGCACCTAACGGTAACTCCTTTGCTTGCATTTTCAGAAATAGCTCTATTTCTATCTTTGATTTCTCCTTTTTCCCTTTTCAAGGTTCTTTTGAAGACCCAGACCTGGAGTTACACACTGACTTTGGTTCTTTGCGGAAATGGGACCTGCTCTTGGGGCCTCATGACCGGCCGCTTTTCAATATACCAAGGGTGCGGCCTGGAAGACTAGCTGGCCTTCAGGGTGCCGGATTTTCATGGTTCTGGAGGCGAGCAGATTCAAGTCTGGTGCCACCGCCACCTGATGCATTGTGGGAAATGGAAGATCGAAAGCAGTGACCTGGCTGCTGACTGTGTGCCCAGAGACCTGAGTTCTTTGGGCACAGAGCTTGGAAGAAATGACGCAACAGACTTTTAACATCGTAAGTCAGTAAGTTGCTTTGTTATGTCTGCCCTCTCGCTGTGAAACAGAGACATCTCTTTTTCCCTTATGAGGGAGAGAAAGAGAGAGAGAGAGCCTGTGGTATGTCGAACACCAGGTGAATGAGTGGTCTTTGGGGTACTGCAAGTTTGTGTCTTTATTGATGCCTCGCTGCACACTTGAGTTCTCGGTGAGGGTGCCAATTTTTTTTGCTGGTGGGGGTGGGGATCATTGCTTTGCTGTTGCTTATGCATGGGAGGGGGAGCTGGGGGGGTTTGTAGTTCTAACAGTTAACTGTCATTCTTTGGGACACTCCTCTGTTTTTGTGGATGTTTGCGAAGAAGAATAATTTGAGGATGTATGCTGTATACATTTCTCTGACATTAAATGTACCTATTGAATTTGATGTCATTCAGTGGTAAAAATGCAGTAAGCTGAATGAAGTAAAGATTCTTTAGTGTCTTTGCAGCTTCAATTTTAAAGTTGAGCAGAGAATATTCTTATTTGTCTTACGTTGGACAGAACATCCCTTACAAAACTGACTTACAGATGAATGGCAACATAGTAAGCAAGCAATTGAGAGCCTTGCTGTAGCATTTTCAATTATGACGTCTCCTACACACAAAATAATTAAGTGTATGATCAGTTATTTTTTGCACAGTATAAAAGATTTTTACTATTGCTGCTTTTGAAAATCTTAGCCCCTGAATCCACTCTTTCTTGTGCAGATCGAAGTAGTAGCTTAATCCTGGAGGGTAGATCATAGATACACCCTCCCCTTGCTACCCTCTTCCACCCCACCAGTCTTCACATTCAATAGATTATCCTCCAAGATTGCAACATCTGCAATGAGATTCTAACACAGGATATAGCTTCCTCTCTCCTTTCAACATTCTAAAGAGCTTGTTCAATTTGTGGTGTTACGAATGTGCCACAACTCTGAGGGGCGACCAGAGTGGGCTGGTTGAGGGATGGCTTCATCCCAACCTGATTGACATCTGAGACCCCGTGAGTAAGGATAAAAGAGGGTCTGGGGAACAACCCCTTCAGACGCACCAGGAGAAACGCTAGAAATCCCGTGACAGCATTTAATAGCGACAGCTGGTGGGGGGCTCGTGTGCGTCCTTTCCCTTGCCTGGGATTGGCAGCCTCACCACGGAAGAACGGCTTAGCTAAAGGAGAGGCCACAAGTGAACGGCCACACCAACGAGACTCTGACGGATCGAAATCATAAAAGGAATTGGCAAGTTTCTCAAAATCTCTCTCTCGACTCCAACCAAGGCTGCAGCCTGCATGAACTGAGTGACTTTTATATTTCCATCGGACAATACATTTATCCCCTAGACAACGATAGATCTTATTTTTTATTGATTATTATTATACCCGCACTTTTAGATTTAGTATTGACAACGTATATTATCTGTATGTTTGCATTGATATGATTTTTGTGTATTTTTACTAATAAATACTGTCAAAAATAGTACCATCAGACTTCAACGGACCTCTCCATTTTTGCTGGTAAGTGACCCAGTTACGGGGTTCGTAACAGTGGTATCTTGATTTGTTCCTACATCTCCAATCTCATCACTTCCCTTCGCATGGCACATCACCACTGGATATGCAAAACCTGCTTTTTACCTTGTCCCTTTTTATCATCCATGTACCCAACCATCCTCCACTTACATTTCTCCCAGTCCTGTGTTGAGTATTTAATATTTCAATAATATTTGAATAATCTTGTTGGTTGATTAAGCATTCTTGTTGATTTAAAAAATTAATTACAGGTTATATGTAGATAGATAGATAGATAGATAGATACTTTATTCATCCCCATGGAGAAATTCAACTTTTTTTCCAATGTCCCATACACTTGTTGTAGCAAAACTAATTACATACAATACTTAACTCAGTAAAAAAATATGATATGCATCTAAATCACTATCTCAAAAAGCATTAATAATAGCTTTTAAAAAGTTCTTAAGTCCTGGCGGTTGAATTGTAAAGCCTAATGGCATTGGGGAGTATTGACCTCTTCATCCTGTCTGAGGAGCATTGCATCGATAGTAACCTGTCGCTGAAACTGCTTCTCTGTCTCTGGATGGTGCTATGTAGAGGATGTTCAGAGTTTTCCATAATTGACCGTAGCCTACTCAGCGCCCTTCGCTCAGCTACCGATGTTAAACTCTCCAGTACTTTGCCCACGACAGAGCCCGCCTTCCTTACCAGCTTATTAAGACGTGAGGCGTCCCTCTTCTTAATGCTTCCTCCCCAACACAAGGCATCTGTGTTGGCAGTCCAGTCTAGCTTCTCGTCTAACTGTACTCCCAGATACTTGTAGGTCTTAACCTGCTCCACACATTCTCCATTAATGATCACCATTAATGATCATTAATGATGTAAAAATACGTTAATTGCATACATTATCACACTACCACGTGATACGTGCATGCCTCGCTTAAAGTAAAGTTAGACCTGCATTTTTGGACTCCCGTGTCTTTCTTTGAATTAGTTTAATATTTTGAAGTTACAAAGTATAACAATCTGCTGCTCACAATGCAACTGCCTCTACCTTGAAGACCCCAAGCTATTAAAATAAACCTGGCCAACCTGTCTTCAATTTGCAATGGTGAGTTTGAGGTTTCAGTTACCTGCCAATTTAAGTTTCCTTCTCACTCCCACTTGGACCTGTCTGAGGAATTCTGCTCCAAAGGCACAATATAAGCTGAAGGAACAAGACCTCATGTTCAGTATAGGCATAGTGTAGTCTTTGGCAATCAGTTCTGTGTTCAACTATTCCAGAAAATCGATTTCCTTGTTGTGTCAGGACTAGCTATTTCTGAAGTAAGGTCACCCACCTGTAAAAAAACTAACTTAGTTTTTCTCTTTATAATGTACTCTTGGATCTGTTGGGTATTTCCAGCATTTTCTTTTGTTTCAGATTTCCAGCAATCACTGTGTTCTGACTCTTACATTTCCACTGTATACCTCTATGTTTCATTCTTTCTCTAATTGCCTCATTCAGCTTTTAACTGGAGGACTCCAAGCACATTGTATCACTTGGACAGCAATGCCAGTTTTCTCATCATCCCTAACTCTATTGGTTTAGAGGGATCTAGGCCAAATGCAGACAAATGGGACCATGTCGGGAAGATACCATGGTTGGCATGGATGAGTTGGTCCAATGGATCTGTTTCCACACTGTTTATGACTCTGTAAATTAAAATATACTCATTTCTCACCTGTCCAGGTCTGATCAAGGCTTGTTGTCCTGAAACATTGGTTCTAATGTAACTGACTCCACTGAATGATGTGGAGTATCTCTGGGATTTGTTGTTACTGTTTTTAAAGAAATAACTCCATAGTTCTAATATGTGCTGGTAATTTCATCATGCCCTCTTGCCTCTGGATCAGAATGTTTTGAATGCATCTTCACTCCAGTGCACCATTTCTTCATCTTTTTTGTCCGAGATCGATCCTTGGAATTGAAAAGAATTGGGGGCAGGGGAGAATCAATAGGGATGAAAAAATGGGATTAGTGTAGAAGGGTGCTTGATGGTCGGTATGTAAACAGTGGAACCTCAGGCCTGTTCCCATTTCGGTGACTCCGTTTCTCCTGTACTCAAATGCTCTTGCAATAAAAATGAGCGTCTTGGCCTGTGTTCACAATAGCTTGCAATAATTGCACATTAACCTTCAACAACTTTTGTACAAGGACATCTTTGGACACCAAGGTCTTTATGTCTCTCACCAGTTAACAAATATTCCACTTTTCTATTTCTTCACATTCGGATGAGGTTTCACCCATTATCCCAAGCAGAAATGCTTTTTCCAAGGAAAACTATGGAAACCTGTTTGTATTCCGGTATTTATTTTCTACCTGGAAGAATCAGCTGACTGCTTGGAAGGGCTGAGTACTGCACCACTCCTGTGATGGCAGGGCTGACATCAATGAACTTAGCTGAACCTAATGTTGTTCTGTCCTGTGAACCTTCCCTATTTGAACATGTCCTGTGGGTAAGACTCTTTCAGCCACCTCATGGACATGACGAACATGCATAACTTATAACAACTACCAGAACCCCATCAAAGGCATTAACAAGAAAAACAAAGACACACCCAAATATTTGCGTAGTTAAGTTAAGTGGAAAGGAAGCGCCTTGTCCTAGACATCGTCACAAGGGAATTCTGATTGGGAACAGATGACAGACATCAAAACAAAACAATAGATAGACTCTGATAGGCCAGGCCTATGAGATTTCTTTATAAATGATATTAGCCGTAATTAAATCTCATTCAAAGTTGATAGCTCAAGTCCCAATCCCCAGGTGTCCTGACTAATACTCCTCAACTAACATCCATAATTTTTCCAGGCAGCCTTGTCATTAGCTTGACCACTTTACCAGATTTCCAGTCTTTTCATGTCCATGAGTGAACACTAGCCAGAGCAGTCTACAACCAAGGAACATTGGATAAATTTCTTAACAACTGTAAACAACACAGAGGGAGGTCATTACCAGTTCACACGGAGAAGACACTTTAGTCCTATTCGCTCTTCCTTATTTCCCGAGAGCTTTGAAACTTACTCTTTCTCACACATGTTCTTCAAATCACCTTTTATCCTTTTTGCCATTAAATCACACTCAGGGGTAACTGACAGCATTCAATTAACCAGCCAGCATGGCTGTGGGATGTGGACCAGAGCACCTGAGGGAAAGTTGTACAGTTGTGGAGAGGATGTGTAAACTGCACAGATGGTAGCTAAAGTCCGGATTAAACCCAGGTCCCTGGAATTGTGCAGCCGCAACACTGAGTGCCGCACCACAAGGCTGCAGGAAAACTGTAATAATTAATGATTAACAGAGAAGATACCCTTTCTTGTTATTAGTTATCCATTCTCAGGAGCTCTGGGACAGTACTTACTGTTCAGCTTTAACTGCTTTTGAATTGAGAAGCTTAGAATCAGAAACAAGTTTATTATCACTGTCGGGAAATCTTAGGTTTTTTTGCAGCAAGACAAAATTTCCTACAAGCTTAAAAATAAATAAATAGTGCAAAATAAACAAATGATGTTACCTCTGTCATTCACTCTTACAGGGAGGATGGTAACAGTCTTTTCCCTGGGTTGGGGATTTGACAACTATAGACATAGGCTTAAGATGAGATGGGAGAGCTTTAGAGTGGACGTATTAGGCAAAGTTTTCACACAGAGTGGTGGGTATCTGGAAAACGTGCTATATGAAGTGGTAGAGGCAGGTACAATTGCCACCTTTAAAAGGCATTTGGACAGGCTCATGAATAAGAAAGGTTTGGAGGGTCATGGGCCAAAGGCAGGCAAATGGGAATAGCTCAGGTAAGTTTCTCAGTCAGTATGGGAAAACTGGTTTGATGGTGGAGCTAGGACAGGTGACGCCAATGGTTTTTGCAGACCGAGATGACTCTTTCCAATTCATCCACAAAATAGCTTATTCTATAGCTTTTTTGGATATCTGTAAAGAGTAAGAATTTCAGGTTGTATACTGTCTACATTCTCTGATATTAAATTGAACCATTTGAACCTTGCTGTATAACTCTATAACTCTAAAATTATTACCTTTCCCAAGTACTTTCTGTAACAGCTACGAGCCTTTTATGACTTATGCTCGAGGACACTCAGCTCCCTCTGCATGTCACAGTTCTGCAATTTCTTCCCTTTATCTTCAACGTTCCAGTGCAAGTTGGGAGGCTGGTTAAGAAGGCGTATGGGGTGTTGGCCTTCATTAGTCAGGGGACTGAATTCAAGAGCTGTGATGTAATGTTGCTTACACAAGCCTGGTTGGATGACACTTAGAGTATTGTGCTTATTTCTAGTCAGCTCATTATAGGAAGGATGTGGAAGCTTTAGAGATTTACCAGGATACTGCCTGGATTAGGTAACATTTCTTGTGAGGAAAGGTTGAGTGAGCTAAGGCTTTTCCCTTTGGAGCAAAGGAGGGTAAATAGTGATTTGATAGAGTTGTACAAATGATAAGAGACATAGATTGCGTAGATAGCCAGGGACTTCTTCCTGGGTGACTATAACTAATACAAAGGTGCATTACTTTATGGTGCTTGGAGGAAATTATAGAGGGGGGATGTCAAAGGCAGTTTTTTTGCACAAAGTGGTATGTACTGTATGTGCAATGTGCTACCAGAGGTGGTGGTAGAGGCTGATACATCAGGGACATTTAAAAGACTCTTAGATAGGCACATGGATGAAAGAAAAATGGAGGGCTATGTGGGAAGGAAGGATTAAATTGATCCTGGAGTAGGTTAAAAGGTTGGTACAACATAGTGGGCTAAGAGGCCTGTACCATTCTATGTTTGATGCTCTATGTTCTAGTGTCCTTTTCCCTCTGCTGAGATATTAGATGGTCATTACTTGACTGAAAATCTACCTCAGGAGTGGAATGAACAAAGATTGAGCCCATTTTTTTTTCTCAGACATACAATGTTCTTATCAAAAGCTAATTGAAGCATAGCATGAAACACTCAAAAAGTTCTCAACCATTAGCTTTGCCATAATTTTTCAAATGTGTATGATATTTTTATATTTTTTACCAAAGCTTAAGCCTCAGGTGAATTGGTACGGTGCGCCAGCATTGTAGAATAGTGGTTAGCACAACAATTTACCAAACAAGGGACCCGGATTCAATTCCTGCCACAGCCTGTAAGGAGTTCTCCCCATGACTGTGTGGGTTTCCTCCAGATGCTCCGGTTTCCCCCACATTCAAAAGATGTACCGGTTGGCAGGTTAATTTATCATTGTAAATTGTCTCATGATTAGTCTAGGATTAAATTTGCTGATAGCTGGGCGGCATGGCTTGAGGGGCCGGTAGGGTCTACTGCACGCTGTATGTCAATAAAAAAAATTATCATTTTCTAACCATATTGTGTAATATTCTGACAGTAACTTTTCACTTGACTTTGACTTTTCCTGGAATCTATTGGAAAAAAATAGACTCTAGTTGACTATATACACAACTAACATTCTCCAAAGTGATTCATGGCTCATGACTGCTTAACTTAAATATGCACAATTCTGTTTGATTTATAGACATGCTGCCAGCAGAAGTTGCAAAGTAAACACCTTGCTCTCTACCAGACAGATTCTGGTTGCATTACCCTGTGGCACCCCTGTGAAAGATCCACATGTAAAAGTTGACTATTTAACTGGGAAGTATTTGCAAATTATCAGCCAAAGTCCATTTGGAGGTCTGAAAAATTAGGCCTCCAATGTGCTTATTTTGAATTCTTTTGTGGGAAGAACACATTGCTGACAAGGCATTTGTTTCCCTTCTCCATCTGCCTTTAAGATGCTTGTAGTTTTGTGTCCTTGAACAAATGTACTTGTGAAAATGGATCTAATGCTTTCCAGGTGGAAATGATTAATAAGCTCTACTCGGGCTTCCAGCTCAGAATAGATATTGATTATAATCGATGTCTTGATGACAAACTGCTTGGGCATATCTAGTTTGGTGGTATTTATACCCCCATGAACCATCTCTCCTGATTGGTTAGTCTTCCTCTGACTAATCTAGGATCAGGTAATGGGGGAGACAGTTAGAGCAGTGGTGTGCTTTGTATGCTGGATGAAATACGGATCACTCGGGAGGCAGAGGCAGAGATAGATAAGAGTTATCGGGAGGCAGTCACACCGAAACGACAGGAGGTAGGCAAATGGGTGACAGTCAAGAGAGGCAGGGGCAGGGGGAGCAGACAGAGAGAGGAGAGCACCCCTGTGGCCGTTCCCATCAAAAATAAGTATACCGTTTTGGATACTGTTGGTGGGGATGACCTACCAGGAACAAGCTGCAGTGGTCCTGTCTCTGGCACTGAGGTTGGACCCTTGACTAGGAAGGGGAGGAGGGAAGAGAAGAGAGCGGTATAGATAGGGGATTCTATAGTCGGGGGGCGGATAGGAGATTTTGTGGGGAAGATTGGGAGTCTCAGATGGTATGTTGCTTCCCTGGTGCCGGGGTCCGAGACATCTCAGATCGGGTGCAGGTTATTCTCGAGAGGGAAGGCAAGAATCCAGATGTTGTGGTCCATGTAGGGACCAATGACGTGGGTAGGATGAGTGAGGGGGTCCTGCGTAGGGAGTTCAGGGAGTTAGGTGTGAAGCTGAAGAGCAGGACATCCAGGGTAACAATCTTAGAATTGCTACCTGTGCCACATGCGAGTGAGGCAAGGAACAGAAGGATTATAAAGATTAATACGTGGCTGAGAGGATGGTGCAGGAGGGAGGGCTTCAGGTTTGTAGATATTTGGGTTTTGTTCCAGGGAAGGTGGGATCTGTTCCGAAGGGACGGTTTACACATGAACTGGAGCGGTACTAACATTCTTGCAGGGAAGTTTGCTAGTGCTTCTTGGGGGGGTTTAAACTAAATTTGCAGGGGGCGGGGATCCAGAATGTGAGAGAGGATAGCGAGAGGAAGAATAAAGGACAGGTGGGGACTACACGGTTCCGGAATATTGTGTAGTAGAGGAAGGTGGGGCGGAAAAAGTGATAAGGAGGACTCATGTACAGAGGGATGGTCTGACGGAACATGGAGTTAAATGTGTTGAAAGAATAAGTAAATTTAGGAAGGACGACAAAATTCTAGGGGCGTGTAGCCCGATGGGAGTTCGGGGAGCTGGGTTAAGCACAATAGGCAGTGATTCAAACAGAGAGAGGAGAAATGGGTTAAAAATTCTATATCTGAATGCATAAAGTGTCAGAAATAAGGCGGATGAGCTTGAAGCCCAGGTGCGAATGGGTAACTATGATGTTGTTGGGATAACGGAGACATGGCTGCAGGGAGATCAGACCTGGGAAATGAATGTACAAGGGTATACTTCTGCCATGTGCAGAAGTTCGCTGATGACACGGCCATAGTGGGGTGTGTCAGGAATGGACAGGAGGAGGAGTATAGGAAACTGATACAGGACTTTGTGATATGGTGCAACTCAAACTACCTGCGTCTCAATATCACCAAGACCAAGGAGATGGTGGTGGACTTTAGGAGATCTAGGCCTCATATGGAGCCAGTGATCATTAATGGAGAATGTGTGGAGCAGGTTAAGACCTACAAGTATCTGGGAGTACAGTTAGACGAGAAGCTAGACTGGACTGCCAACACAGATGCCTTGTGCAGGAAGGCACAGAGTCGACTGTACTTCCTTAGAAGGTTGGCGTCATTCAATGTCTGTAGTGAGATGCTGAAGATGTTCTATAGGTCAGTTGTGGAGAGCGCCCTCTTCTTTGTGGTGGCGTGTTGGGGAGGAAGCATTAAGAAGAGGGACGCCTCACGTCTTAATAAGCTGGTAAGGAAGGCGGGCTCTGTCGTGGGCAAAGTACTGGAGAGTTTAACATCGGTAGCTGAGCGAAGGGCGCTGAGTAGGCTACGGTCAATTATGGAAAACTCTGAACATCCTCTACATAGCACCATCCAGAGACAGAGAAGCAGTTTCAGCGACAGGTTACTATCGATGCAATGCTCCTCAGACAGGATGAAGAGGTCAATACTCCCCAATGCCATTAGGCTTTACAATTCAACCGCTAGGACTTAAGAACTTTTAAAAGCTATTATTAATGCTTTTTGAGATAGTGATTTAGATGCATATCATATTTTTTACTGAGTTAAGTATTGTATGTTATTAGTTTTGCTACAACAAGTGTATGGGACATTGGAAAAAAAAGTTGAATTTCCCCATGGGGATGAATAAAGTATCTATCTATCTATCTACGTGCTATCATAGGGACAGAAATGTGGGCAGAGGGGTTGGGGTGGCCAAGTTGGTGAGGAATGAGATTCAGTCCTTTGCAAGGGGGGACATAGGGTCAGGAGAAGTAGAGTCTGTGTGGATAGAACTGAGGAACAGTAAGGGAAAAAGGACCCAAATGGGTGTTGTCTACAGGCCACCAAACAGTAGCATGGATATTGGGTGCAAGTTGAATAGGGAGTTAACATTGGCATGTGGCAAAGGTAATGTCGCAGTAGTTATGGGGGATTTCAACATGCAGGTGAACTGGGAGAATCAGGTTGGTGCTGGACCACAGGATAGGGAGTTTGTAGAGTGCCTACGGGATGCATTCTTGGAATAGCTTGTACGAGAGCCGACCAGGGACAAGACTATTCTGGATTTAGTGTTCTGTAATGAACAGGATTTGATAAGCGATCTCACAGTAAAGGAGCCATTAGGGGGTAGTGATCACAATATGATAAGCTTTTATCTGCAATTTGAGAAGGATAAGGGCAGCTCGGAGGTGTCAGTATTGCAGTTGAACAGGGGAAACTATGGAGCCATGAGGGAGGAGCTGGCCAAAGTTGACCGGATGGATAGCCTAGCAGAAAAGACAGTGGAACAGCAATGGCAGGTATTCTTGGGAATAATGCACAAGGTGCAAAATCAGTTCATCCCCCAGAGAAGGAAGGATTCAAAGGGGGGAAAGGGGCCACAATGGTTGACAAAGGAAGTCAGAGATTGCATAGCATTAAAAAAAAGGAAATATGACAGAGCTAAGGTGAGTGGGAGGACAGATGATTGGGAAGTTTTCAAGGAACAACAGAACTTAACTAAAAAGACAATGCGGGGAGAAAAAATGAGGTACGAACGTAAGCTAGCCAGGAATATAAAGGAAGATAGTAAAAGCTTTTTTAGGTATGTGAAGAGAAAGAAGATAGTTAAGAACAATGTTGGGCCCTTGAAGAATGAATTGGGTGAAATTGTTATGGGAAACAGAGAAATGGCAGAAGAATTTAATGAGTACTTTAGATCTGTTTTCACTAAGGAAGACACAAGCAATCTCCCAGATGTATGGATGGGCCAAGGACATAGGGTAACAGAGGAAATGAAACAGATTGACATTTGGAAGGAAACGGTGATGAGAAGACTGATGAGACTGAAGGCTGACAAATCCCCAGGTCCAGATGGTCTGCACCCTAGGGTACTAAAGGAGGTGGCCCTGGAAATTGCAGATGCATTGGTAATCATTTTCCAATGTTCCTTAGATTCAGGATCAGTTCCTGAGGATTGGAGAATGGCTAATGTTATCCCACTTTTTAAGAAAGGAGGGAGGGAGAAAACAGAGAACTATCGACCTGTCAGCCTGACATCGGTGGTGGGAAAGATGCTAGAGTCCATTATTAAGGATGAAATAATGGCATATCAAGATAGCAGTGATAGGATTAGGCCGAGCCAGCATGGATTTACCAAGGGTAAATCATGCTTGACTAATCTATTGGAGTTTTTCGAGGATGTAACCAGGAAGTTAGACGGGGGGGATCCAGTGGATGTAGTGTACCTCGATTTTCAGAAGGCATTTGATAAGGTCCCACATAGAAGATTGGTGGGTAAAATCAAAGCTCAGGGCATCGGGGGGAAGGCATTGACATGGATAGAAAACTGGTTGGCAGATAGAAAGCAAAGGGTAGCGGTGAATGGGTGTTTCTCGGGAATGGCAGGTGGTGACTAGTGGGGTGCCACAGGGCTCAGTATTGGGACCACAGCTGTTTACCATTTACATTAACGATTTGGATGAAGGCATAGAAAATAACATCAGCAAATTTGCTGATGATACTAAGCTGGGTGGCAGTGTGACATGTGATGAGGATGTTAGAAGAATTCAGGGTGACTTGGATAGGCTGGGTGAGTGGGCAGATACTTGGCAGATGGCGTTTAATGTGAATAAGTGTGAGGTTATCCACTTTGGGAGTAAGAACAGGAAGGCAGATTATTATCTGAACGGTGTAGAGTTGGGTAAGGGAGAAATACAAAGAGATCTCGGAGTCCTTGTTCATTAGTCACTGAAGGTTAATGAGCAAGTGCAGCAGGCAGTGAAGAAGGCTAATGGAATGTTGGCCTTTATTACAAAGGGAATTGAGTACAAGAGCAAGGAAATCCTCTTGCATTTGTACAGAGCCCTGGTGAGACCACACCTGGAGTATTATGTACAGTTTTGGTCTCCAGGGTTAAGGAAGGACATCCTGGCTGTAGAGGAAGTGCAGCGTAGATTCACGAGGTTAATTCCTGGGATGTCTGGACTGTCTTACGCAGAGAGGTTAGAGAGACTGGGCTTGTACATGCTGGAATTAAGGAGATTGAGAGGGGATCTGATTGAAACATATAAGATTATTAAGGGATTGGACAAGATAGAGGCAGGAAATATGTTCCAGATGCTGGGAGAGTCCAGTACCAGAGGGCATGGTTTGAGAATAAGGGGTAGGTCATTTAGGACGGAGTTAAGGAAAAACTTCTTCTCCCAGAGAGTTGTGGGGGTCTGGAATGCACTGCCTCGGAAGGTAGTGGAGGCCAATTCTCTGGATGCTTTCAAGAAGGAGCTAGATAGGTATCTTATGGATAGGGGAATCAAGGGATATGGGGACAAGGCAGGAACCGGGTATTGATAGTAATTGATCAGCCATGATCTCAAAATGGCGGTGCAGGCTCGAAGGGCTGAATGGTCTACTTCTGCACCTATTGTCTTTTGTCTATTGTTTCTACTCTCACACCTTGTTTACAATTGAATTCCAGTTCTTACAGAGCAAGACCTTCATCTTTGTCAAAATTATTTTCCTTTAGTTTTATTTCAATGGCTTACTTTACCAAAAGCTATTGACATGGCACAGTAGCTTTGTGCCATCAGAGTCAATCCTATGACCATTGTGAATGCAGTGTTCTGTACTTGTGCTGAAGGTTCACTCACAGAACTATTAGGTAAGGACTTACAATATCTTGAGCTTTGACTAACACAGTGGAAAAATTGGAGAAACTGTGAGAGTCTTTATTCATCACACCAGACATTCTCTTGGAAATACTCTTGTCAGAGTCCCATAAACTCAAAAGTACATCACATTTTTATACCCCTAAGATCAACTGTAGGTGATTCAATACAACTTCAATAGTTTTCGATTACATTGTTTACTTCAATTCTTTGGGTTGACAAGTAGTATCTTTGAGATACCTGTTTATAGAGGAAGCATATTGTCATCAATAAGACACCTCTTATATGGTTCAAATGCCTTTTTTGAGAGAAACTAATTAACACAGATATTATAAAAACTTCTGAGGATAGAGAGTCAGACCAAACCCATAGCTGCTTGAATTAATGTAAGCCAATTAACACAATCCCATTGTCTTAACATTTGGCTGATGCATATAGAAATGTCTCGTGGTCCACCATTTTTAAAAGTTCTTTCCAAAAGTACTAAAACTCACTCTGCTGACAGTACCCAATATATATATTTTAACCTTATGGAACATTTTTGTTATAAAAAGCAATGTTTTAGTTCAATTCCCTAGTTTTCCAATGACCCTCAAAAACATAACATTCTAATTCTCAATTTGAGAATACAAAAATCACCGTTTTTTCATAGTGCCAATTTCTTTCTAGAATATGGGAATTTCATATACAACATAGAGACACTCACATATCCATCACCTTAACTTGGATTCCACATGACATTCTCTTGGAGACATTCTGGGTAGAGTCCCACAAACTCAAAAATACATCACATTTTTATACCCTTAAGATCAACAACAACAGTAGGTGATTCAATACAAGTTCAATAGTAACAAATACATTGTTTACTTCATTACTTTGGGTAGACAATTGGTTCATTTGAGGTACATATTTACAGTGGAAGCATATTGTCATTGATAAGACACCTCTGCAGGTTCAAACACCTTTGTTGGGAGAAACACAAATGAAAATCATTGCTGGCTGGATTGATACAGACCAATTAACACAACCCCATTGTCTTAACGTTTGGCTGATGCATACGCAAATGTATCATGGTCACCATTTTGAAAAGGTGTGATTTTAACTTCAACTTACTACTTGCAATTTACAGTTTACATTTAGAACTGAAGACTGGCTCTTGTTTGAATTAATATCTGATCCAGACTGCTCTTTAATAACCTAATGAATGTGAAGCAAAAAATGTACATTTTATTGCAGATGGTATACGCAGTTTGGCATACTGATGATGGAGGGAATGAATGGTGAATGGGGTTCCTGTCAAGGGTGTACTTTATGTTGGAGCTCTATTACTCCAGGGAAACAGAAGTGATTTGAATTTATGGATGTTGAAAGTCTTTGGCTAATTGAAAGGAGAGCCACTCACTTTAGAACAGCCAAACGATGATCTGGTCACTTAGTAGCAATATTTATATGACTGATTCCATTATTTCTCTGAGCTATGGGGAAACTCAGTGTGTTGATACTAGGGGAATCTGGTTATAGCAATGTCTTTGAATATTAAGAGGTTATGGCTCAGTTCTCTTTATGGAGATGGTACTTGTTTGGGTAAATTTTACCTGTCGCTTATTAGCTCATGCCTGCATATTGTCCAGGTCTTGATGCATGCTGCCAAAAACTGGTTCATCTTCTAAGGAGTTGCAAATGGAACCTGCAATCATTATTGAATATTCAATTTCAGATATTGTGATGGAAATAAAGCCAATGGTGACACAGTTGACAACACTTGAGTGTCAGACGTTGCCCAGAGGAATTCCTGAAACTCTCCTAGAGTACAGATCACCAGTTTCTAACAACATATCCTCTCAAGGATGTAACTCCGTCTGGGGTCTCTCACCCTGGACACCTGCTGTCATCTTATGGCTGGCTACAAATGAACATTACTCACATATGAATGTCAGTTGAAATACTGGCAGACTAGTTGACTTCAGAAGGCAACCCTTATTAAAAAAAATCAAGGGCAAGGAGAAGTAATTTTGAAGTCTTTTTAGTTTATATGACAATCAATGGCTCTATCTGCATTGAATTCTAACAATTTCTTTGTATTGAGTTACTTTATAGAACAAAGTTTTTCTTTGCCCAGCCTCCCCTTAATAAAGTAAACTATCAAAAAGAAAGTCTAATCCTCAAACCCATGTTACAACAATTTAGCTCTTTTTAAAGGTGATAATTTGGCACTTGTCTGTTCTTGTTCTCTCACAACATCCATGCACAGGTGCTTTCCAGTGGGAGTTGTAGTGCAACAGAGCATCAATTAGTTAGAGACTGATCTGTTCTCATTGTTTACTTTATCTCAGGGCACTGAGGCCATTTGTAGTTCTCCAGCTGCTAGAGTAAACTGGGTGCCAGAATATATGAAATTGGGATGTTCCGCGTATTGATACAATATGTAGATGTTGAACTTTTCTGATTGTCTCTCTCATTCTGCATGGATCATTTGGCACATAAACAAATGAGTAGGAAAATACAGATAAAAACAGAAGTTAGAGCTAAAATAAGCAAAGATGAAGACAATGAAATGGCATTCTGTTAAAGTCTAGGGTAAGGATCTGCTGGGCCTGAGTATGATGAGAATGAGCTGACTAGCTCAAGGACCCCCACATGATATCTGCCTCAAACAAAGCTGCACTAAACATTTTACTTAGACATTTTAAAATAGACATTTTACTTCAGATAGGTGGAGAACATCTCAGGAGAATCATTTTAACAATGATTAACTCATCTTAATACAATTTTTAACTGTGCAACGCCTATTTGTGGAAGTTGCACAGAGAAATTTATAAAGTCTAGATTGTTGCAACATGCGTAGGATCAGTTGAACTGATCTTATTGCCATCAACCCACTTCACTCCTGGTTTTTAAGTACAGTTTATGACCTGCGGCAGTTGCAATGTTTCTTTATTTGTCTACATCATTGGAGAGCCTTTAAGTTGTCCTCATTAGTGAATAGCTCATCAGTCATCCTCACTGCTGTGCTGAGTTTGTTTAATAAGACAAGGGTCAGCAGATACCACCCATGTGCACCCACAGACTCACAGAGTTGTACAGCACGGAACAAGGAACTTTGGTCCATCCCAGAAATGTTGCCAGTAGCAGGATTGCAATCCACCCAAAATGATGACATTTCCTTTCCTCCCACTGACGTTGCTAGACCAGCTCAGCTTCTCCAGCAGATTGTTTGTTGATCTTTTATACCTACCTGAAGGGGAAGGCAGGACTGAGTGTTAACAAAGGATGACACCCACCTCTCTTTCATTACTGTACTTAAAGTTCAACATACACTCTTGTGCTTAAGATACTGAAAGATGACTTGCTCACTAATTTCAGACTTGGGCAAAAGTGCTACCAAGAAAGCCACAGCAAATGTTTTCATTAAAGAAAAGTCCCACGTTTTTACACAGCTTTCCATTAACCTGATAATAAATCTGATTCTGATTCTGAGTTGATTATGCGCCAGTTGTTTAGTCAGAAAATTTGGAACTGGTAAATACAGCTTCTAATTTGTGGTTAGTGTATATGGCAGAGTATTAAGATATTAGACACATAGAAAATAGTTGTCAGGCACAAAAAAAGAAACTGGTGTCACCACTCTGCATCAAAAACATCCTGAAGTTTCCCTGAAGGTATGGTCTTCAGTTATAAAAAGCTGAGTTTTGTCAGAGCTGCTTCTTCCCTCTTAGTTTATGAAATCAGTGAATGCAGAGGGTGATTCCGAAGCATGTAGGACTCCTTGATGTAGTGCTTTGATGCTTTGATTATTTGTTTAGAAGGTGAGGCATTCATTTATAATCTTCTGTCTGTCTCACTTCAGCAAAGCAATCATAACTGGAATATTCAAATTAAAAAGGATCACTTTTATCATCCTTTGTATCTGACGGACACTTTAAAGTTTTCTTTTTAAATTCTTGTCAATTAGATTCATCTCAGTATTTTTTACCATCTTCAAAGTTCACTACTCTTAAAAAAAAACATAGACTTATGCTGCAGCCTTACAAAAGGGTTATATTGTATCCCAGGTCACAGGATATTTGTCGTGAGGAGAAATATTGGTTGCAAGTGGCAATGTCAACCTCTATAATAACAGTAAAGTTTTACTAAAGTGGGAGATTCCTGCATGAATGATTAAGACCCCAACCCATATTGCTATTCGGACTAGTTCTTTATCAACAGGGGTGTGTACAAACTTGATCAAAATTTGTTGGAACAGCAGGCTTTGGCTGTTCAAGGTAAGTAATTTGTATAGAAGTTGAAGAAACAAACTGCAAGCATTTATTCCTTCAATGTAGATTGGAAAGAAACCTGCATATTAGATAGGTGGACAATTTAAATACTTTAATGGATAAGTGTCATCTTTATCATTAATCTTGGACAGTATTTCTGACAGGATTGCTCACAAGAGAAAAATATTTACTGTGCACTTGTGGACATTTCAAAATAAAGGTTTAAAGATCACAGTACAAAATGGTTTTTAAGATTATTATCTAGCAGGTTGGAAGCTGTATGACTGTACACCCAAATTCATTTCGAGGAAAATGCTTACCACCTATAGAAAACCTACCATGTAGAGATAATGTAGTTTGTAATTAACTATTGGCAGCCTACCTAACAGGAAACAAAAGATTTTTTTTAAAAATTCAAGATCTGCGTATAATTGACACACCATAATTTATACTTGGGAAACTAACAGCGGTCTCTCTTCAGGATGTTCTGCAAACCATATGATGCATATGTTGCTGCAATGAGGGTAGGTTTTAACCCAGGTTACGAATACAGTTGAAGATCTCCAGAATGGTTTAGCCACTTCAGGAGACATTTGGAAAGAAAGCAATGGAAAAAGCTTATTGATTTACTTTCACACCTGTTTAACAGGTTATACAAATCTATCTGGAACAAAACAGCTTTTGGCAACCATTGCTGCCTTGTTGATCACAATTAAAATGTAATATTGATTATATTCCTGCATCCCACAAATAGATTGAGAGGTTTTTTTTATTCCACCTAAACTATTCGAGTCTTTATATTCATGTTTTCAAAATTTTCAAAATAAAAGATAACGTAAATGATGAAGATATTGATTAGATGTACAAATCCAACTTTTCACTGATACTAGTTTAAGAAAGAAAATGTGCTATTTGAACATAGTCTATCTTCTATATGACTCCAGTCTCATCCATGTATGATTAACTCTGAATTGAGCCCTGACTGTCCTTGCAAACTAGTCAGCTCTGCAAATGACAAATAATGTCAGAGCCACCCATATCCCAAGAATGGATAAATCAAAGCCTATTTCAGGGTGTCATTGAATGTGTCCAGTTACCATAATTATGGGGAGTAGGATATTGTCAACAGTTAATCTAGCAATAGTTTAAGTTCAGTAGTGATATTTGGGTAGTGTGCAAGAAGAAAAACCAACAGTGATTGGAGCTTATAGTTTTGTAAAGAAATTCAAAACTAGAGCTCTCTTCAATGGGTTTCAAATGCCATCAGAGGATTTGATAGAAGTACTCAGTATTAGGAAACATTTTTTAAAAATAAGGATTGAGGTAAATTGAAAAAAAATTAAATTGAATATTGAGTTTGAAAAGTATTGCATATGATATCCTACCACTAAAAACATCTTTACCTCTCCCCCACCACTCTCTGCTTTCTACAGTGATCACTTTCTATGTTACTCCCTTGTCCAATTGTCCCTCCCCATGGAGCTCCCTCCTGGTACTTATTTCTGCACTTCCTTCTGGGACAGTGCTACACCTCTCCCTTCACCTCCTCCCTCACTACTAGTCAGGGCCCCAAAAAGCCTTTCCAAATGAGACGATTCTTCACCTGTGAGTCTGTTGGGACTGTCTACTGTATCCAGCACTCCCAGAGCAGCCTCTTTTACATTGGTGAGACCTGACTTAGATTGGGGGACAGCTTTGTTGAGCATCTTCGCTTTGTCCACCACAAAAAGTGGGATTTTCACATGACTACCAACTTCAATTTGACTTTCCATTCCCATTCCAAAATGTTGGTCAATAGCCTCTGCTATGGTCATGATGAGACCTCTCTTAGGTTGGAAGAGCAATGACTCATAATCTGCCTGGGTAGCCTCCAACCTGATGGCATGAACATTGATTTCTCTACCTTCCAGTCATTTCTCTTTCCCTTTCTTTTTCCATTCCCCATTCTGGCTCCCAACTTAACCCTTCTCTTCTCACTTGACAATCACCTCCCTATGGTGCCCCTCCTCCTTCCCTTTCTCCCATGGTTTACTATCATCTCCTATCAGATTCCTTTACATCTTGGACCTATCATCTACCAACTTCTCACTTCATCTCCTCTCCCCACCCACCCACCTTTCCCCCTCATCTGGTTTCACCTATCACCTGCCAGCGGGTACTCCTTCCCCTCCCCCGACATTCTTTTTCCCTTCGAGTCCTGATGACCGTATTGGTCTGAAATGACAGCTGTTTATTCCTTTCCATAGATGTTGCCTGATCTTCTTGAGTTCCTCCAGCATTGTGTATGCTTTCCTCAGTACTTCTAGCATTTGCAGAATCTCTTGTGTTTAAGTGTTCGCAGTAAAGTCTGTTATTATTTCCAAATTTCATTTTTGACATTTTATGATTATCATTTTCTAAATAACTATGGTTATAACTTAAAGCAAATTATGAGATTCAGTAATTAATCAAATTATGGCAAAAATATTGAAGATCCTTATTCCCCTGCTTACCCTTTCCCAGCCACATATTGTTACATGAATGACAGTTGCTTTTAATATGCAAATTATATGTGAACCTTCAGAAACAAAAATATATGCCTTTTATTGCAAATTACAGACATGAATAACTTGGAAACTTATGTTTAAATTTCTTGTAACTTTTATATCTCTTTTACTCACTAATTGTTCACTAAATGCAGCAGAATTAAGTCAAGTGGTTAACAATTTAAGTACTCTTTCAACAATATGACAATTCTTAGTAACAGTCAGTCAACCTTCAAGTGAATGATTAAATGTACAGTTTCACACATTTTTTTAACTTTTGAGATGCTCTCAGAGATATGAGATGATACTTCTTGGAAGTTATGAACCTCCAGGCTTTGGTACTACAGTTCCCCGTAGATGTGCATTTATCTGCAGTTGATCTTTCAGATGCATCTTGAAGATGTTGTTGTACTGCTGGATGAGGCATCACAGAGCATTAATACAAAGGCCAGGTCAGCAAAATGCTTTGGTAGCTATTGAAAGTGCCCAGGCCTACTGGCTGTCAGAACATGCAAGGAACTTGAATGTTAGTGAATGTGTTAGATATCCAAAAACACCTGAATGAAAAATAAAATGAACCACTATCAAAACATTTATCTCACTTGAAACTATCAACTGCTTGTCCATTGTGAAAATATGGTAGCTGGGGCTAGAGTACTTGAAATATTGAAGTGGCACAGTGTCATAATTTCAAAGGATTAGTTAGAATGGTAGTCTCAAGACAAAAAGAAATCAATTCTAGGTGCGGGCTGAAGTGGTTGTTCCCCATTGACTATTCTTTCCTATCAATGTTTTTTTCACTTAACATTTCTCCTTCAAATCTCTCATGGACCTTACTGTCATTCTCTTCTCCTCTAACCACTTCCTGCCTCATCTCCAAATGATTAGTTTATCTCTAGGCTTCTCACTGCTAACAATACTGGCCTTGGCTGTCTATGAAATCTGCTTGTCTTTCAGATGCCATTTCTCTCTTTTCCTACCAAAACATCACAGCAGTACTGAAACCTCCGATGTGTTTGCATTTGCACTCTCAATTTGTTCCACTATTTGCAGTTTTACACCTTCTTCCATGGGTTAATGTTGTGTTAATAATCAATTTGCACGTCTATGAAAATGATCCTTGCAACCTCACAGCTGCCAGACTTCTTCAGGTACACTGAGTCTTTGCTTGGGAGATTAAATATTCAAAGCCCATTTTCATAGTTTGCAAAATATTCACAAGGTAACAAGAGAATGCAACACGTACAACATGCTGGAGGAACTCAGCAGCTCGGGCAGCTCCGTGGAAACGAGCAGTCAACTTTTCGGGCCCGAAACTGCTGCCTGACCTGCTGAGTTCCTCCAGTGTGTTGTACGTGTTGCTTTGACCACAGCATCTGCAGTGTACATTGTGTTATCAAGAGAATGCTTCTCTTAAAGATAGAACATTATTAAATTTCTGATATTCTTTGCTAATTGTAATATATCCTTAGGTGGACCTTGAATACAGTTGCTGTAAACTCTGTATGTAATAAGAGTTTTAGCATGGAAGATCTCGAACAAGGGTGTTTCTTTTTCTTCTTGAGCCCTTAACTTCCAGTGGAGGAAATGCCATCAATGACCTGCCCCATCTCCATCATCCAAAATCGATGGTTTGGTTGGATTTCATCAATGTTTCTGTAATCCATTGTATTCTCTGTGCAGGGGACTGGCCTATGCAGCTTTACCAGAGCCCTGTTGGCCAGACTTACTCATTTCCACCTCACACGAACTGGACATAGGGTTGAACTTTGAGCTTACTTTAACACAAATGACAAAGAACTTACGTATTTCTTCACAGGGTGAATATATCACTGGCAATAAAAAATGAACACTACCTCACTGTTTTGCTTTCTCTTTGCACTATTTATATTTTTTATATTCTTATTGTAATTGACAGTAAATCTTACATATCGCACTATACTGCTGCTGCAAAAGAAACACATTTCATGAGATTTATCAGTGATAATCAATCTAATTCTGATTCTGATTTATTTTATTATCTCGAGTTCCCTTAGAAATGAGGAGTAAAGTAAATACACAAGCCACACGAGTGAATCTGCAGATGCTGGAAATAAATAAAAACACAAAATGCTGGCAGAAATCAGCAGGCCAGACAGCATCTATGGGAGGAGGTAATAACGATGTTTCAGGCTGAAACCCTTCATCAGGAGTGAAGTAACATGGGATGTTCGAGGGGGGATAAGAAGTGGGGGGAGGGATGAAGTAGAGAGCTGGGAAGTGATAGGCTGGAGGGAAATGGGCTAGGGGAAAGGTGGAGAATTATGGGAAATAAAAGAGAAAGAAAGGTAGGGCTGGGGGGAGCTTATAGTGAGGGGGGAAAAAAGAGAGAGAAAGAGAACCAGACTAAAATAATAGATAGGGTTGGGGGTAAGGGGGGGCAGGGGTATCAATGGAGGTCTGTGAGTTGAATGTTCATGCCGGCAGGTAGGAGGCTACCTAGGCGGGAGATAAGGTATTGCTCCATCGACCCGCGTGTGGCCTCATCCTGACGGCAGAGGAGGCCATGGACAGACATGTCGGAGTGGGAGTGGTCTGTGGAATTGAAGTGTGTGGCCACAGGGAGATCCCGCCACTGCTGGAGGACTGAGCGCCGGTGTTCGGCGAAACGGTCTCCCAGTCTGCGGCGGGTCTCCCCAATGTATAAATGGCCACATCGGGAGCACCGGATACAGTATATCACCCCAGTTGACTCGCAGGTGAAGTGGTGCCTCACCTGAAAGGACTATCTGGGGCCTGGGATGGTGGTGAGGGAAGATCACCGAACACCAAACACCGGCGCTCAGTCCTACAGCAGTGGCGGGATCTCCCTGTGGCCACACACTTCAATTCCACAGACCACTCCCACTCCGACATGTCTGTCCATGGCCTCCTCTGCCGTCAGGATGAGGCCACACGCAGGTCGATGGAGCAATACCTTATCTCCCGCCTGGGTAGCCTCCTTCCTGCCGGCATGAACATCCAACTCACAGAGCTCCGTTGATACCTCTGCCCCCCACCCTTACCCCCATCCCTATCTATTATTTTAGTCTGGTTCTCTTTCTCTCTCTTTTCCCCCCCCCCTCACTATAATCTCCCCCCAGCCCTACCTTTCTTTCTCTTTTATTTCCCATAATTCTCCACCTTCCCCCTCACCCATTTCCCTCCAACCTATCACTTCCCAGCTCTCTACTTCATCCCTCCCCCCACTTCTTATCCCCTCTCCACCATCCCATGTTACTTCACTCCTGATGAAGGGTTTCGGCCCGAAACATCGTCACTTCCTCCTCCCATAGATGCTGTCTGGCCTGCTGAGTTCTGCCAGCATTTTGTGTTTTTATTAAATACACAAGCCAGACCATTTAAGTGGTCAGAATTTCTTCCCCGAAGAACAGTAGTAAATTAGATAAGTTTTTATAGCAGTCTGGTAGTTTCACGGTTTTTGTAACAAAGACTGTATTTTTAAGAATTCTGGGTTAATTTAACCATTTGACTACAGTGGGGTTTAACCTCATGTCTCTGCTAGTTCAATAACTCGACCTGCTGGACTAGTAACTCTAGCACCACACTCCAGTACCCCTTACTGGGCAATGCTTGCCTCATGATGAGATCATTACATCCTCTGACCATATGACTTATTTGTATGAATGTCAAGGACACCAGAATTTCAAAGGTTATTGGTGAATTTTCTCCTGCTCAATAATTATCCCACAATCAATATCACTGAAAGCAAATAATCTTTCCTCTCCCAGTGTTGCTTGTATGACCTTTCTGATTCACAAGAATGACAAAACACAGTGAATATGTGGTTTGGATATTATTTCACCAGTGGCATAACACATTGTCAATAAAATGAGCAATTGCTTTTCATTAGTGAATGAAACTTGGCATGTCTGCTTTTTAATTCTGTACTCTGAAAGGGGTTGCATCATCATTTTGACATATGAAAGTTCAAAATGGAATTGACTGCAGCTACCTGGTTGCGGAACAGGTAAACAGAAAGTGCCGCAAGCAGAAACAGGGCCGTGGAGTTAATAGAATACAATGGGAACCATAGAAACTCAATATGTAGGACTAATCTTAGCAAACTCTTTTGTACTTTCTCAGCCCGCATTATTTTATCCTTCTTGGTTTTATCTGTAGATAAAACCGCACCAGAACTCATGGTGGATAACCTAATGGAAATAGGAGAAAAGAGATAAGGAAAATTTGTTATTATGGTTAATGTCCCTGGAGAAGCTTGTGGGAACCCATCTTTCTGGATCACTGAAGTTCTTCTGGTGAAGGTTCTCACACAATATGGTTGCACTGGGAAAACCAGGGTACAGTCGCGGCCATGGTGCAGGACTGGCATTGCATTTCCAAGTCAGGATGCTTGTGTGTTGGAGCAGAACCATGAGGTGATGATGTAGACCTGCACCTGCTGCTCTTGTCTTTTTAGTTGTGGAGCTTATGGTAGTGTAGCCATGATGAATTACTGCCGTGTCTTTTGTAGATGCTATTTATTGCAACCACAGTGCAATGGTGTGGAGAGAATGAATGTTTAGGTGATGAATCAGGTACTGATCAAATGGACTCATTTGTCTTGGATGTTGATGACCTTCATGGGAATTGTTGGAGTTGCGCTCATCCAGGCAAACCTGTGCCCTTTAAATTGCTAGACTAGCCAATTGCCACCAGATACCTGATTTCTGACTTGTTCTGGTAGCCACAATTTGATGTGCTTGGTCCAGATTCATTTTTATTCAGTGGTGACCCTTCCCTCAGGATGCTGATGATGAGGGACTCAGCAAAGCGAACACCATTGAATACCAAGTTCATATAGCTAGTCTTCTTGTTGTTCACATGGTCATTGCCTGGGACTCATGCAATGTGAATGTCACCCGATATCTGACTGTTGGCTAGGTCTGTGAACTAGTTCATTTTGTAACTAGTTGTGCATGAATACTGAACAATTATCACCAGACATCTGCAGTTCTAACTTGAGAACAGATAGAAAGTAATCTGTGAACCAGTTGAAGGTGAGGAAGCTGCCATCATGAAAGTTCAAGTACAGACTTGCCCACGAGGATTATTCATAGCCACCTCCTTTACACTGGGGCTGCTAGCTACTTGCTTGACTGTAGTCACATGGGAAACACAGCATGGAAGGAGAAGCAGGCACATGATTATAAAGCACCAAGGGCATATTAGAGGGGTGATTCATCAACTGTTTATAATCTTAAACTTAATTATATGGGTGACAATGTTGAATTGCTTGATTTTGTCTTCTGTAGTTTGCCTGGAAGTGTTTCCCATGACGATCAGCTCGAGTCTCTTTATTCATCATTCTCATCTGCTGGTCATTGCTGGGACCTCAGTACCAGCTTCTTCTCATTGTGATATTCCCTCAGCTGTAGTGAGGAACTTCTCCTGGCCTGACATAGTGAATGTGCTGATGGAACTCGCCGCTTGTTGCCAGTTTAAGTGGTCTGGTAGAATTGCAGTTTATACTGGATTATGTTATTGGGATGGAAGTGGGCATGATTGAGAGTGCTGAAGGTGGCTACACTTTGTACCAGTTCAGGTCAGCTTCGAGTGAATATGTGATCTGGGCAATATTAAATGCTATCCTGTCTAGCTTCTGGATCAGGTAAATGGGGTGGGAGCAGAGTTATAATCATAGCCAAAAATGCCTGTTATACTCCCGAAAGCAGATGCGACTGAGAGGTGCCGCATCAGGCAGACCTTTGTGTTGAAGCGTTGATAGTGTTGATTTTCACTGAAGAAGGAACACTAATGATCTGTGTTGAGATGAAGTTTGCTGTGAAAGTGAAGACATTGTGAATGCTGACACTGTCGAGTATCTGGCAGTGATGAACAGATGAGCCACTAAATGCAGGTGCCCTCTATCTCCAGACATTTATGTGGTGTTGACATGAGGATTGGCAGAAATAAAAAGTGTGCCCTAAACACAGGTGCTCTTTCATACAATAGGGGTCCCCTCTCTTTTTCAGATACAATAAGCAGTTTGTAGCCAAACATACTAACCAATATTTTACCCGAAAGTTTCTCATCAATTTTATGAAGGCCTTTAATTTAACTTTAATAGAAATGTTACTCACCTCTAAATACCTTTAGTGCACTTTGGTAAAAAATTGACTTGGCATTTAATAAAGTAAGTCCAATATCTTATCTCATAGAAGACAAGATGATAGGGGTCAAGGACCTCATACACTAATAATTCAACTGAGCTGAGAGAGGAGCTATTTCAGAGAGTGGCTAGTTTAAAATAATTGGATAGCAATACAAAAGAGTCTTTCAGGGACATTGCAGAGCACAGTTCACCCTCCCAAATGAAGTGGGATGTCATTAAATGCCGCTGAAAACTTGCAAATAATAAACTGTCATCCATTGTCTTCATCAGCCAGTACTGAATGTGAGGAAGCTGGAGATAAGAATCCTTCTAGGAGCATCCTTTACCAGGGATACTTTCCTAATCTCTTACCTTTTCTTCTTCCAGTTATCATTCTGCTTTTCTCATTCCAGAATTAATTTGTTAGGGGTTTTGGAACTGAAACGTGTGACCATCTCTTTTCAGACCTTGAAAATTCAACTGAAAAATACTTATATTAATATAACACGTTTCACATCTAAAACACTTTGCAGCCAGTTTTTCCACAATAAATTGATGAATAAACAATCAGGAGGTATATATGCAAGGGAAGCAGGATTTCAAAGGTGTACTCATGGAGGGAAGCCAATATTCACAATGTATTTTTAATTCATTCTTTTAATGTAAGTGCTGTTGGCAAGTATGCAATTTGAGCCTACGTCTAGATATGACTGACTCCACTGCAGAGGACTGTGAAGAGCCAGCCGGGAATTCCACATAGACCAGATTACTTCTTTGTTGAAGTTAAATTAGAAAACTAAATGTTCTTTTCAATAATAACCTACTTCATGGTTACATGTATTAGTTTTCTTTTTAATTTACTGATTATTTAAATCTCATCAAAATTCTCAAACTGCCATTGTGAGGAATTGAATTGCTGGTTCTGTTGTGCAGGCCTCTGGATTAACTGTAACACCATTATACCCAAATGCAGGCTCTTCAACCATGAAAGGCTAAATATAATATGTCTGGAGTTTCTCCTTTAATTGAAGCTCCTTCCTCAACAAAGTTACAAAGCCCAATATGAATACTCCAAAGTAAATATACTTTGTTTATTTCAAGTCCTTTTGTTAGGGTATTCATCAAAAAATCACTATGCCATCAATGTTAAGATATAGCAACTTGATACTGATGAGCTTCCTTTAAAAAACTCAACTTTCAGTTAAACTTTGAAATGATAATTTTGCTTTACAGTGCTGGCTGATAGAAGAGTTTTATGAGCAATTGATGAGTGTAAATCCTGGAGTAGGACCTACCAAAAGTAGCAGGAGTTTAACATTAGCCAACATCACACCCCTTCTTTGCCTTCATTTTCCCCTCTGCATTTCTGCTATACTACTCTTAGTACAAGCTTGGAAATTGAAAGGGTCTTTTATTTTATGACGAGAGCACCATCTGACTATTCACTTTCTGGCATCATCATAGTTAAATCAGTGGTCACTTTGCTCACTGCCAGCATTGAGCCATAATAGTGGTACAGCTCCCTAGAATTATATAAACCAACATCGACAAGTATTTCCAATCTATTGTAATCAATACTTCATCAGCTTTAACTAAGGGACACTGAAAAAGATTTACCAAAAGTTTAGTCCTAAATATAATCTTTTCTCATTCTGTTTTGAAGACAGGGCCTTGAAGTGAACAGTATTACGTACTGTATATACTTTTGGTAAAATGCATTTCCGGTAACTTTCTGTCATTCCTTTTTGGCTTTTTTCCTCATCTCACCATATTGATGTCAATGTTTTTTCTAAACATTTTAAACTTCTCTTAAGTTTTTACTCCCATCCCTTCTCAGCATTGTAGGTGAGAGAACAAGCCTCCAATATTTCTTCCCATGACCCGGCACAGGTTAATAAAACCTAAGCTTGCTCTCCCTTCTGCTGTCTCCCACAGATGGCTGGCTTGCTACCAAGTTCATCACTTTGGTACATGATAAAAGGAAATCAAATGGAAGCAATGTGTCTGGGTTTGGTTGCCTTGTGATGCAAGTGGGTTCACTAATTGGATTTGCATCTCCTCATCTTCAGTGTAGTTCAATGAAAGGACAGTTACTTTTCAGACTTCTTAGAACTTAATAGTCTCCATGGACCGACTAATATGCTCCTGTCCCTTTGATAGCTAACATTCTTGGGCACTGTTGGTGCAGGCTTAGACTTAAAAGGTGGTAAAGTCTTGATGGAGTACCAGAAGTAATTAAAGTTAGATGATTCCTTTTTGTTCCTACTCCAAAACTACAATTTGCACGCAGCTCTGAAGGGAGTACTTCAGTGAAGAGCCTGTGGGAAAGTCGACGCAAAAAAATGTCACTTCTCTCAGGAGAAAATTCTCATCTGATAAGGCACTGTTTACTTATATGCAAGTGGCCTGAATCCTAGATTCTGACCATCAGAAATTTGTGCTGAGTTTGAATCCCTCTCAATTAACATTACATTAGACTTGGGCTGCAGAGCAACTGAGCTTTATATCATAAACACCAGTAGGGTGGGAGGCTGGTAATGGAGAAGGTCAGTACCAACAGCACGCAGACTTAAGCTAATTGACAAACTACCCAAGGGGAGATGAAGAGAAACATTTTACAGCACAGTAATTTTTTGTGGTTTGGGAATGCAATACCTTGCAGGGTGATGAAAGAAGATTCAAGAATTACTTTAAAAGGAGAATAGGAAACTGAAATCAAAAGAAAGTTTTGTAGGTTTATTTGGAAAAATGGGTTAGATAGGGACTAGTTGAAAAGCTCTTACAGGAATTATAGAGTGAACAGACTCTGTTGAACTACAGTGGATTCTTTCTCTGAAGTCCTGAGGTATTGGAGAATGCTGTCTGGTTTAGACAAAAGATGCACAAATGTTACCAGGCCATCTTGAGACAATTTAAAATGTACAGAGTGAATTAATTTTTATGTTCTTAAGATGTTTTTATTCAACAATGTTCAGCAGGTTTTAGCTTTCAAAATACATTAATAAATTGTATTAAAGTATGAACCAAAAAACTTCGTGATCTTCTCAGTTGCTGCATTTTTTTAAACCTAAATTAAAGGACACTGATGAAGGTACCAGCTTCATTACTCATAATAATATCAAACACATCTCAGCTATGAACATCAAGGGTTAGGTCCAAAGCACTGCCATATCAAATACTGCAAGATCCAAGGACAGTGCAATTGAGATGGTAAATGAATGCTGCATTTTTTAAGAGTCATATAGCCATAGAGCATCACAGCACAAAAGCAGACCCTTCAGCCCATCTAGTCACTGCCAAACTGTTATTCTGCCTAGTCCCATTGACCTACATCTGTACTATAGCCCTTTATCACCTTCTCACCCAAACTTCTCTTAAATGTTGCAATCCACCCTGCCCCCCACCACTCCTGCTGGCAGCTTGTTCCACACTCACACACCGCCTGGGTGAAGAAACTCCCCCTTAGGCGCCCCTTAAATATTTTACCTTTCTCCCTTAGTCTATGACCTCAAGCTCTAATCTCACTCAATTTTAGCGGAAAATGCCTGCTTACATTTACCCGATCTATACCCCTCATAATTTTGTACAGCTCCATTAAATCTCCCCTCACCAGAATTGCACATAATACTCCACATTTGGCCTCGCAAATGTCTTTTACAACTTCACTATAATATCCCAAGTTCTGTACTCAGTACCATGATTTATAAAGGCCAATATACGAAAAGATCTCTTAACACAACTTTCAGGGAATTGTTGATCTGTATATACAGATCCTCTATTCTACTGCACACTACAGAGACCCATATTCACGGTGAAAATTGTACTCTGGTTTGTCCTGCCAAAGTGCAACACCTCACATTTGGCTACATTAAATTCCATCTGCCATTTTCTAGATGGACCTGATCTTGCTGAAAGCTTTGATAGTCTTTCTGGCTCTCCACTATGGCCCCAGTCTTGGTGTCGTTCAGAAATTTGCTGATCCAGTTCACCATCTTATCATCCAAATCATTAATAAAGATGACAAACAACAATGGACCCAGCACCGATCCCTGCAGCACACCACTGGTCACAGGCCCCCAGTCTGAGAGGCAACCACCTACTACTACTCTCTGGCTTCTCATGCTAAGTCAATGTTGGATCCAATTTACTACTTCATCCTGAATGCCAAGCAACTAAGGCCTTAATAAAGTCCACCTAGATAATGTCCACTGTCTTTCCTTAATTAACTTTCCTGGTAGTCTCCTCAGAAAATTCTTTTTGATTGCTTAGACATGA
Source organism: Hemitrygon akajei (assembly GCF_048418815.1). Taxonomy (NCBI): domain Eukaryota; kingdom Metazoa; phylum Chordata; class Chondrichthyes; order Myliobatiformes; family Dasyatidae; genus Hemitrygon; species Hemitrygon akajei. The sequence continues at coordinate 106,458,681 of NC_133124.1, read as the reverse complement.
TCTACAATGTGCAAAACCATGTTGGCCAGTCCCAATTTGGCCATGTCTATCCAAATACTTATATAAGGGATGCTACGGTAACACAAAGGTCAGTGCGACACTATGACATCTTGAATGTCGGAATTTGGAGTTCAGTTCCGAAGGTGTCAGTAAGGAGTTTGTATGTTCTCCCCATGGAATTCATAGGTTTCCTCCGTGTCCTCCTGTATCCTCCCACAGATCAAAGACATACCTGTTAGTAGGTTAATTGGCTATTGTAAATTGTCCCATGATTATGCTAAGATTAAATCGGGGCATTCTGGGCATTGGATTTCAAAGGGCTGGAATGGCCTATTCCACACTGTATTTCTAAATAAATAAATATCAGGTCCCTTTGAAAAGCTTCCATTTGAATGTCTGACGTCACACTCAGTGACCTATAGTTTCCCAGATTATTTCCCAGAGCATTTCAAAGTTCAAAGTAGATTTATTATCAAAGTATGTCACCATATACCACCCTGAGATTCATTTTCTTGTAGGCGCTCACAGATACAAAGAAGCACAATAGAATCAATAAAAGAAACTACACACAAAGACGGACAACTAGTGTGCAAAAGACGACAAATTGTGCAAGAAGAAAACTAATAAAGTAACAAATAATATTGAGAACATGAGTTGTCAAGTCCGTGAAAGTGAGTCCATAGGTTGTGGAATCAGTTCAGTGTAGAGGTGAGTGAAGTTTTCCACTCTGGTTAGGAGCTGGATTGCTGAAGGGTAATAACTATTCTTGAATCTGGTGGTGTGGGACCTAAGGCTCTTGTGCTTCTTCCTGTTGGCAACAGCAAGAAGAAAGCATGGCCTGGATGGTTGGGGTCCTTGATGCTACTTTACTGGGACAGCACTTCTTGTAGGTGTGCTCAATGGTGGGGAGTGCTTTTCCTGCGATGGTCTGGGCTGTATCCTTTACTTATTGAACAGCAGAACATCATTAGCTATCCTTTTGTCCTCTGGCACCTCACCTAGGTCTAAGGACATTTTACCAGGTCACCTGAAGTTTGTGCAACAGTTTCCCACGAGGTTTGAGAGGACACCTTGTCAGTTTCTGGGGACAAACAGTATCCACCCAAATTTGTCTCAAACGAGGAACCTCCTCTGCTGTAATCCAGATACTGTCCATGACCTCACTTCTGCTTTGCCTTAGTTCTATAGGCTCTGCAACTCACACAAAATGCTGGAGGAACTCAGCAGGCCAGGCAGCATCTATGGAAAAAATACAATTGACGTTTCGGGCCGAGACCCTTTGGCAGGACTCAGTCCTGTTGCTTGGATTTCCAACATCTGCAGGTATTCTCTTGTCATTCTTTAGACTCTGTGTCTGTCTCCTTAGTAAACACAGATGTAAAATATCTACTTAAGATCTCCCCCATCTCTTTAAGCTCCACATATAGATGATCACGCCGATCTTCAAGTGAACCTATTTTGGCCTTTGCTATCCTTCTGCTCTTAATATATCTGTACCCTTGGGATTACCCTCCACCTTGCCTGCGAGTAGCCTCATGCCTTCTATTAGCTCTCCTGATTTCCTTCTTAAGCGTCCTTTTGCAATCCTTATACTCCTCAAGTGCCTCATTTGCTCCTTGCTGCCTACACCTGCAATACACTTCTTTCTTCTTCTTCTTCTTAACCAGGGCCTCAATATCCCTCATAAACCAAGGTTTCCTAAACCTTTTAGCTTTTCCTTTTATTCTAATAGGAACATACAAACTCTGTACTCCCAATATTTCACTTTTGAAGCCCTCCCACTTACCAAGCATCCCCTTGCCAGAAAACAACTTATTCAATTGCCCTCCAGCCAGATGCTTTCTGATGCCTTTCTCTTAACCTGGAGATCAGTCCAATCCTGTTGACTACTTCCCCAGAACAATGAGTAACCCCTCAAACTTGAGCCAATCTATTCCTTTAATTGCATGTCACTGACTGTATCAAAGTTAATCAAGTTTTCTCACTCATTACTCCTTTCCCAAACATGCTTGAGTTACTCACTTTTTTCCTAAAACAACTGAAATACTGGTGAGTTCAACATGTGTACAATATTGAACAAGGCCACATTCTGCTAAGCCCTGAGCTGCCACTTGTGTTCCTGTTCAAAACATGCACTCGGCTTTTTATCCTCTGGAAACTTACACTCTGGCAAAACTGGGTCATAGATGTTAGTTTTGTGGTGGGGAATAGATGATCATTATGGGAGACTAGAAGATAGATGAAAATTGGTGACAAAGGAGAACATTGGATTATGATGGCTAAATGATTGTGTCGCCTGGGAATATAGTTGGATAGGGGAAGATGATTGGGAAATGGAGTCACCTGAGGAGCTCGGGAAGGGTGGGGGCAGGCGCTCAGAGTGGTCATGCAGATCAGTGATGTGGCTGTGTTTTTTGGGTAGCGATCCAATGAGTTATGATAAACATTGTGAAGAAAGTGGAGATCTAGTGTGAAGATTATAGGGTTGTGGCAGGGATGGTGCAGATGATCACTTTAGATTTAACTAGGATCAGTTTACATAAGATAATATTGATAGTAGAATATTTGCTGTAAAACTCTGCACAAGGCTGTTTTGGAGGATCTTAAAGGAATAGTTATTGCCCTCACCAGCATACACAAAGAGGTAAAATTATTTTATAAATGACCATCTAGATGACTGAAATATAACATAACCTGATATTGAACAGCAGACAGTATTTGATTTATTTATTTAGAGATACATTGTGGAACAGGCCCTTTCGGCCCAGTGAGCTGCCCTGCTCAGCAACCCACCTGATTTAACTCTAGCCTAATCACAGGACAATCTACAGTGGCCCGTGAGCTTACTAACCAGTACGTCTCTGGACTGAGGGAGGAAACTGGAGGACCCAGAGGAAACGGGTGTGTTTACGGGGAGGATGAACAAACTATTGACAGAGGACACCAGAAATGAACTCTGAACTCAAATGCCACGAGCTGTTATAGAGTCATGTAGCCACTACGTTAGCGTGACACCCAAAACTGGATGTAGTCAGCAGGTCAGTACCGCTCACAAACTGGAAATCATCAGAATGGAGCTTTAACTCTGTATTTGTCTCCACAGTTGCTGACTGAACTGTCAGTACTTCCAGCACTTTCTCTTTCTATTTCTGCTTTTCCCACCAACAGCTTTTAGTTGTTAGTCAGTCCAATACTGAACGGGATGTCTTTCAAGTCTGCATGAGATGGAAGAAGTTTGTCATAAGAATTCATTGTGATCATTTTACTGTTGGAACTTAGTTGGGGCAACATCCAATCTTTACTTCTATGATCATGATAATAGACCAAAATGGCATGTTGCTTGTAAAGTCCCTAACCAATAGGACTAACTAATCTGATTTTCATTTGTATTGATTGAGAGAAAAAAATTGACCAAAATATACACTTTTTCTAAAATGCCAGAGCAATCATGAGATCTTTGTTTTCCGCATATTCAATCATGCACATCTGGTGCATTTAAAACAACAAAGTTAACTGCATAGCTCATTTCTCCAGCAGTATGCAGAATTCTTATTCAAAGACCAGCCCTTTGCAGAGGGTGCTGTAATGACAGAGAATGAGGAATAGAGGGCCTGAGTTATAGGGAGATGTTGGCCACACTGCAAAGCATGGAAGAATGAGAGGTGAAATCATAGAAATTTAGAAAATCATGAGGGCGTATGGATATGATGGATGATCATTGCCTTTTACCCAGAATTGGGTGGAACCAAAGATAGGGGGCACAGATACAATATCAGAGGGGAGAGATGCAAAAAAGACCTGAGAGTTAACAACACAGACAGTAGTGGTTACCTGGAATGAAATGCCAAAGGAAGTTGTTGAAATAGATACAATTGCAACACTTAAGGGGCATTTGGATAGGTACATGGAGGAAGATGGCTTGGAGGGATATGGGCTGAATGCAGGCAACCTGGACTAGCAGGGAGGATACAATGGTCCAACTGGGCCAAAGAGCCTGCTGCCATGCTATATTACTCTATGATTCTATGGCTAAGGAACTACTAGTTCAGCCATTTGTACTTAAAATTGCATTTAACATCAGCTGAATCTCATCCTAATAAAGGAATATATCGGCACTGTGTCACATAACAGACAATTCTGAATAGCCCGCACTACCTCTTTAACTGGAAACTCAATGTGTCATCCACCACAATGAAAATATCAGGTAACAAGATTGTTTGTGATTAGCTGTCAAGACTGATAGGTATTGAGTGATTCCAGTGTAAATGAGAAATAGCTTCAAATAAAGGAGTTTTGAAAGTTTTAGTATCAGTTTACAGTAGAAAAAAATACTAGGGTGAAACTGGTGGTAGTAGCCAAAAAATTGAACTCAAGGTTTGCCTAAGCAAATGAAACTTGGCCAAAAAGACTGGCAACTGGGACACATGAACTCTTTCTGTCCTGCTTCATTGTCCCACAGACTTTTGTCTTACATGACATTTGTTCAATAGCTGGGCAGCATTCCTCAACAAGCAGGTCATGTTTACTGACCGGATGAGTCAGAGGGAATTTTATTGTGCATCTGATCTATGTTGTAACTGCCTTGAAAGTGTTGAAGTGGGGTTGTGTGGAGCTTACTCTAAATTTAACTTGAACTGTCCCAGACAATTTGAAGGGATATTGTTTTAACATTGCATATAACTAATACAACATTTAACCAGGAATCATTTGATAAAATTATATCAAAGGAGTTTCAATTTATAAGTGATCCTGAACTGTGCGGGGAATGTTTACTCTATATGTGTACCATCTCTATTGATCCTAGGTAAGGACTGTTGGGATGGCTGATGAAGGCTCCTAATATGGATTGTCTATCCATATGACAGTAACCATTAAAAGAGTCTGAAAGTATTTAATAGTCAGTGTAAAGGCAGCTGTATCAGTGTATGCAGAAATGCATATCTGACAGCTTTTGAGGGCATGTTTAGCACTGTCATGGATATCTTTCCCCTTCGCATCCACCACACTCTTCCTTGTCCCATTCAAACCATTAACTATGCATGTAACCTGTATTGCATCTGTCCTGAGAATGTTTAATTGACTGTGTACAGAATGTTGTACTCTGTTATAAGTCCGATCTGCTCTAGACCCAGGATTGTTTGGCAATGAGTACAAAAGTGTTGATTATTTCTCAAGCTCACGATAGTGGAATTTCTATCAGTCCCTTCAATCCATATTGTGAACATGATTACAATGCTTTCAGCTATGGAATTAACAGAGAGTTGTGTTGATACAGCCATGTACCTTGCTGGAATATTTCAGATAATAATTAAGAACAAATATTGTTAGTTTATACTTACACACTCATTGGCAAGCTGCATAAGAACTGTAGGCTTTCTGCTTTATAGTCCATCTGTAAATCTAGTGAGATTTTCAGACAATGTAGCAGCTTCACAGGATCAAAGTCTTTGTTACAACACAAAAGGAGCTGTATATTCTATCAAGACCACATTGTTCTTGACAAACCTATCAAAATTTTTCTGCATGCTATTTTTGCTCAAGTAATTATTCAATTTCCTACCCATTTCATTCTTTCCAGGTTGCAAGTTCCAGATCATAAAAACCTCCTGCACAAGAACGCTTTTCCTCAAGTCCTCCTGATTTTTTTGCCTATCATTTTATTCATTGTTTATTCTCCATTCATCCTTTTGAAATATGCCATGAACTTATACACTTCTAACAAGCACACTCTCAGCTCTCATTGTACTCCAGTCCAATGATAAATCAATAATCCTTGCAATTTGCTTTTCAAATACCTTTCCTGCCTTCTCAAGGATTTTCGCAGTGTGATGACAAGAAATCAATTCAATACTGTAGTTATAGTGCTAAGTTTTCATTTAACTTTCTTGCTTTTATATTCCATGCCTCTATTTATAACCAGGATCTGAGCACTCCTCCCAGTATCTCACACTGAAAGGCACATCCACACAGTATATGCAGGTCCCCCTATTCCTGCAGATCCTTTGGAACCATGTCATTTTGCCTCTGTTGCCTAATCTCAATTTTTCTCCCAATTAATAAAGCACACTTTTGTGTGCTTCTTCTTCACACGCATCTTGTCATTCTACTAGCTTATTGTGTTCCTCTTGCAATCTTTCATCAAACCACCCACTGTTTATTACTTCATGTTTGATGTCATCTGAACACGTTGTACTTTTACCCTGTACTGAAGATTACCTCTGACATTCTTTTCTCCAGACTGATGAAAGGTAAATTTTATCTCAACTCAATCTTTTGTTCACAAGTGAACTGTTACCCATTCTGCACCTGAACCTTATAAAAGTTCAAAGTTCAAAATCAATTTTATTATCGAAGTATATCTATGTCACCATATACAACCATGAGATTCATTTTCTTCTGGGCATACTCAATAAGTCTGTAGAATAATAACTATAACAGAATCAATGCAAGACCGCCCAACAAGGGTGTTCAACCAGCATGCAGAAAACAACAACCTGTCCAAGTACAAAAAGAAGAAATAATAATAATAAATAAATAAACAATATATATTGAGGACATGAGATGAAGAGTCCTTGAAAGTGAGTCCTTTGTTTGTGGGAACATTTCATTGATGGCGCAAGCTAAGCTGATTGAAGTTATCCACTTAGGTTCAAGAGCCGGATGGTTGAGGGGGTAGTACCTGTTCCTGAACCTGGTGGTGTGAGTCCTGAGGCTCTTGTACCTCCTTCCTGATGATGGCAGTGCAAAGAGAGCATATCCTGGGTAATGATGGTCCCTGATGATGACTGATATTTTTCTGCAGCAGCATTTTATGGAGATATGTTCAATATTTGAACTGGGCTGTATCCACTGTTTTTTGTAGGATTTACCATTCAAGGGCATTGGTGTTTCCATACCAGTCTGTGGTGTGCCTGTGCTGATACAGATTGTGGAGGAGATGTCCTTTCCAATCTGAACTGACTGGAGTCTGCAAGTGAAGAAATCAAGGATCTAATTGCAAAAAGAGGTATTGAGACCAAGGTCTTGAAGCTGATTGATTTGTTTTGAGGGGATGATAGTGTTGAATAGTGAGCTTTTGTCAATAAAGAGCATCCTAATGTTGCATCTTTGTTATCCAGATGTTGCAGTGTTGACTGAACAGACAATGAGGTGGTATCTGCTGTGGACCTATTGCTCCGGTATACAAATTGGAGTGGATTTAAGTTGCTTTTCAGGCAGGAGTTAACATGTTTCATCATAACATCTCAAAGCACAAATCAGTGTGGATATAAATGCTACTGGACTATAGTCATTGAGGCAGGTTACTATGCTTTTCTTGGGTAGCGGTATAATTGAAACCTGCTTGAAGCAGGTGGATACCACTCCTTACCAAAGCAAAAGGTTAAAGACCTCAATGAACACTCCAGCCATTGATCAGTTCAGGTCTTTAGTATCTGGCCAGGCACCCCATCTGGGCCGAATGCTTTTCATGGGTTTTCCCTGCTGAAGACTGATTGCACATCAGCTACAGAGGCTGAACTCATATTACCATTGTAGGAGATGGGAGTTTGTGATGGTTTCTCCATGTTTGATGATCAAAACTAACATAGAAGACATTGAGCTCATCTTGAGCCCTGCTATCTCCTATCTCACTTGATTTAACTTTATAAGAGGTACTAGTTTTCAAGTCCTGCCACAACTGTTGAGTATCCTTCGTTGATTCCAGTTTGGTCCAGAATTGACACATTGCCCGTGAGGTGGCTTTCCAGTGATCATACCTGGATCTCTTGAAGCTTCCTTGGTCATGAGACTTGAATGGCTCTGAACTGGGCCTCAGTAGATTGTGGACCTCATGGTTCATCCAGGACTTCTTCATGATTCCATGGACCTCAGTTTTGCTGATCAGCTTTTCATGCCACTAGAAGTACTGAAGACACTTGTCTTCCCGCAGGGTTTTCCCTCAGCTCCATCACAACCTTCTCTGTAGCTCCTCTGGAGAGAGATCGTTTTTAGAGAGAAGGTTTTGACAGCTCTTCTGCTCTTTGTATGCACCAGTTGTGCAGTGGCTACGCTCTGCAGGCAGCTGCTGTTGGGAACTGTACAAGAAAATTCCAATGCTTGCATCAGGGTGAAAACCAAACTAATGGTTTTATCAATACATTTTTTAATCTCATTTCCAAATCTTTTACAGGTCATTTGTTGCAGCTGCAAAGGACAAGCTGAGATTTCTAAAAACTTCTAAAAATAGGAGCAGGATCTCTAGAAAAGGTCTGCTCTTGGTCTGCCATTCAGTTAAACTTGTGATACTAATATGCCTCTGAAATTTTCAAAGTTCCAAGAGGACCTCCAGCACTCAGGGCATGCCCTTTTCTCACTGTTACCATCAGGTAGGAGGTACTGAAGCCTGAAGGCACACACTCAGCGATTCAGGAACAGCTTCTTCCCCTCTGCCATCCAATTCCTAAATGGACATTGAATCTTTGGACACTACCTCACTTTTTTAATATATAGTATTTATGTTTTTACACATTTTTAAAATCTATTCAATATACATATGCTGTAATTGATTTACTTACTTGTTTATTATTATTTTTTTCTCTTAGATTGTGTATTGCATTGAACTGCTGCTGCTAAGTTTACAAATTTCACGCCACTTGCTGGTGATACTAAACCTGATTCTGATTCAAAGAACGTTTATTATCGAAGTATGTATACATTATGCATACATTCATTTCCTCACAGGCAGCCACAAAACAACGAAACCCAAAAGAACCCATAAAAAAAGACTGGCAATCATCCAATGGGCAAAGAGAAAGAAAACAGATCAAGCAAACAATAAAAGTACACAAAAAACTTTCAGAATGAAAGTGAGTCCATAAACATGAGGCCTGGAGCAACCAGAGCAGGCTTTTCACTCATCTACCCACCTCAACTGTCTACACTTACTCAATTCCCATGCTGCATGTGACCCAGTATCATAATGGGACACAGGCCAATCAGTCTGGCAGATGATGGCACTTAGTAAGTGAAATTGAAAAAAAATGCACATGCTGGAATTCTGAAATTAAAATGGAAAATATTGGAAATTCTCAGACATTCGGGTCACAGTTGTGGAAAGAGGAACAATTAATGATTCACGTCGAAGGCCCTTCGCCAGAACCAGGAAAGAGAGGAAAGAAGTTCGCTCGCAGATGTAAAAGGAATAGTTGAATAAAGGGAAGATCACTTTAGTGAGACAAAATCACTTTATGTGGCAAATCAGTAGCAGATTATAATTGTTAGCATTGATCGTAAAAGAGTGGAGTGTAGAATGGAGAGAGTGGAGCTTGTGTTCCTGCTGTGCATGGTGTAGTGGTGAAATAAGTAATGGAAACTCAGCAATGCTGAGCAATAAAAGTTGAGGCTGACAGGTACAGATATATGCCAATGAAACCGAGACAATCCTTTAATTGACATAATTTCACTGATCTGCTGATGCGCCATGGCACCATGCTGTGGCTGATCGTTACGTTGTTCTGTTGTTTTCACTCTTTGCTGTATTTACTGCTATATTTATTCTTACCATGTACACTCTGAAAAAGCAGTTTTATTGCACGCTAGGATATGGAACAATAAACTCATCCGAACCTGAAGCATTTGCTCCTTGTTTTAGTGACATAAAAACACACGACATAGGTTGAGCCTTTAAAATCCATTTTCCATAGTGGAAATTGATGCTATGCATTCATTGATGTCATTACATACATGCCAGATGATTGCTAATCAACCCAGAAATTACCAGCCTGATCTAAAATGGCTTTTATGGTGGACTTTTTGCCAATATTAGCTCAGGAGATAAGGTTTCCTTCTTTCTCAGGGCTTGAAATAATTTACCACAAGTTGGAATATATACAGCTAAGTGTTAATTTTCTTTTATTAATTTCCATCTGGCAGACCTTAAGTGAAGAAGCGAGAGAATCACAGAGGAAGAATGACTCTGTATGCAGAGGTAACAGGTGAGTGTAAACCCAGAAGTATACATCAGCTCACTTACTGAAATGGAATGCAAATGTCACCATTGTCACTATGGAAATGTGGAACCTGTTTGTCAAAACATTAATAGCTCTTTAACAAGAGAAAAAAATTCCAGATAGCCACAAAAAAAGGTGAGTAGCTGAGAGAGAAGAAAGAATGTGAACTAAATCATGCGTCAGGGATAAAGAAACATCTGAAATTCAAGAAGAGGCCATTTGGGTGGAGCAAGATCAGAACCATAAGATTAACATTAGATCCATATCAGAGAACCAATTAGGCCAAAGAATATGTTTAAGAAAGAAGCCTAAAGCATCACAATTCTGGAAAGAGGTGGTATAGGGATGAGTAGATAATTAGGCAAGGTATAAGCTTGTAGTTTTGAATACTGTAGGATTTATAACTTGAATTGCATGGAAAGAGAAACAATGATTCACGTCGTTAGTTCAACTCAGTGTGGTTGAAAACAAACACTCAGCAGAGTGACACGTGTTGTGAACATTATAGGGTCATTTTGTGCTGCTCTTGAAATTCAATCTATCACTTCTCTATTTGAATTGTGCTTGGACCTACAACACGACTTCAGCATTAGGCACAAAGCAGATTACGAATGAGATTGGAAAACCTAATTTATTCTATTTAAGGGATATTGGTGGACATAGTGCCTATCAAAATGTCCATCTCAGATCCAGTCCTATTGTAGACTATGGTCAAAACCTTCTTTGCAATCTTGCTTGCTGCAATATTGCACCTCACCCCTAACATTTTGTTTGCACAGCACAGCATTGAACCTCTGGCCTGTCCCACACCGATCCCCTCATCTCCACCAGACTGCTCCAACACAATCTCCTTCCAGTCTTCTGACAATTAGTCCATGTCAGACCCCTAAGGTCCCATACGGAACGAGAAGTCGCGTCCAGTTTAAATTACCTCACTTTAGGAAGGATGTGAGTTTCGACATGAGAATGCAGAAAAATCCCAGCGATAAGGGCTTTCACCCACAAGATTAAAATGAAGGAATTGAGGCTCTTTTCCTCTGGACAAAGAAAGGTATGAGGGTGGATTGGGGGATTGGAAACAAGGTGGTATTGTTAGACAGCAGTCACTGAGTAGTGATTGATTTCCATGCAACAAATGAGGAAGAAGGAGAGTAACTGTTCCCATTATCAGATGATTTAGTTTTGGGGGCAAAAGATAGTAGGAAAATGAGGCCACACGCAGGTCTATGGAGCAATACCTTACCTCCCGCCTAGGTAGCCTCCTACCTGCCGGCATGAACATCCAACTCACAGACCTCTGTTGATACCCCTGCCCCCACCCTTACCCCCATCCCTATCTATTATTTTAGTCTGGTTCTCTTTCTCTCTCTTTTTTCCCCCCTCACTATAATCTCCCCCCAGCCCTACCTTTCTTTCTCTTTTATTTCCCATAATTCTCCACCTTCCCCCTAGCCCATTTCCCTCCAGCCTATCACTTCCCAGCTCCCTACTTCATCCCTCCCCCCACTTCTTATCCCCTCTCCACCATCCCATGTTACTTCACTCCTGATGAAGGGTTTCGGCCCGAAACATCGTCACTATCTCCTCCCATAGATGCTGTCTGGCCTGCTGAGTTCTGCCAGCATTTTGTGTTTTTATTTATTTCCAGCATCTGCAGATTCACTCGTGTGCCTAGGAAAATGTATGATTTTTTTATATGCAGAAGTTCAATGATCTGCAGCTCATAGCCTGAAACAGAACCAATCAGGACTTTAAAGAGAAAACTGAATAGGCATTTGAAGGAAAATACTCTTTGGGGCTTAGTGAAAAAAGTAGGAGAATGGGACAGATGTGATTGCTGTAATAGGAGCTAGCACAGACTTGATGGGTTGAGTGGTCTCATTCTGTACTTCTTAAAGATGTTTTCATCTTTCATCATTTAGGCATTACTGGCTGGCCTAGTATTTATTGCCTGCTCCAAAACACTCTTGAGTAGGTAGTTGTTTGGCATCATTAGACATGATACATTGAAATGGAGAATAAAATTATACCTGTGCAAATCCCTACAGCGTCTGGTGACCCTGTGATCTCTGTCCCAGAGGTCAATGGATGAGCTTCCTTCATTCTCTTGAAGGAAGGTGACAAGTCCTGATGTTGCACCTGGCTGTGTGCTGAAAACCAGCACTGCAGATGCTGGAAAACCAAGCAACACACACAAAATGCTGGAAGAAATCAGCACCTATGGAGATGAGTACAGTTAAAGATTTGGGTCAAGACCCTTTAGCTGGACTGTGGAAAGGCAAGAGTTTTTAAGGATGTGAAAGGACATCTTTCCCTTTCATTACTGCGGTCTGAGGTACTCATCTGCTTCAAATGGGCAACAACCGTAGTAATGATTGGTTTCGATAACTGTTGATCTGTAGAGTTCAATCTACCATAATGAAGTGCTTCAAGAAGTTAGTTAATTATCTCTTTTTCTTTCTTTTTAAATCTTTTTATTGATTTTAAACAAACATAAATGAAACATGAATACAAAGAGCTTGAGTACATAATTAATAGGTTAAAGTATAAATACAAATAGATGATAATCCATATATAATAACCTCCCAAACTCATAGTGGTTACAAAAAATGGAGAAAATAAGAACCCCCCCCAAAAAAAGGAAAAAAAACCTAACCGACATGGGCCATTGTATTATATCAAATATACACAGTAGCGTCAATAACTCTGCACCTCCATCCAGATAATTAAGGATGATAAGAGTAAGGTTTAGGAAAAGTCAGTTTAGCTCATATGAAAATGTTGAATAAAGATAGATAGATAGATAGATAGATACTTTATTCATCCCCATGGGGAAATTCAACTTTTTTCCAATGTCCCATACACTTGTTGTAGCAAAACTAATTACATACAATACTTAACTCAGTAAAAAAAATATGATATGCATCTAAATCACTATCTCAAAAAGCATTAATAATAGCTTTTAAAAAGTTCTTAAGTCCTGGCGGTTGAATTGTAAAGCCTAATGGCATTGGGGAGTATTGACCTCTTCATCCTGTCTGAGGAGCATTGCATCGATAGTAACCTAGAGGATGTTCAGAGTTATCCATAATTGACCGTAGCCTACTCAGCGCCCTTCGCTCAGCTACCGATGTTAAACTCTCCAGTACTTTGCCCACGACAGAGCCCGCCTTCCTTACCAGCTTATTAAGACGTGAGGCGTCCCTCTTCTTAATGCTTCCTCCCCAACACGCCACCACAAAGAAGAGGGCGCTCTCCACAACTGACCTATAGAACATCTTCAGCATCTCACTACAGACATTGAATGACGCCAACCTTCTTAGGATGGTCTCCAAGTTTCTTCAAATTTAACTGAAGGGTCAAAGACAACACTTCTAATTTTTTCTAAACTCAAACAAGAAATAGTTTGAGAAAACCACTGAAATATAGTTGGAGTTAATTAACTCTTGTCTGAGCAAGGACCTCGATCTTGCCTGAGCAAGGTCTCAAGCAGGTGCAATCTCACTGGCTCACAGTCTGCTTTGGAGTAATTTGACAACAACGGAAAATACTTAGGCTGCTGTTTATCAATTAGGTATTAATCACTGAACTTCCAGTCTTGGGTCTTTGTACCCTCCTCTGCAACTGGACCCTCATCTTCCTATTTAGGAATCCACAATTAGCATGAATCAATGATAGCATCTCCTCTTCGCTGGCAATCAACACAAGCACACAGACCAACTGCTTGCTCTACTCTCTCGATTATGTGGTTAACCACAGCTCAGACACTACTCATAATTTTGCAGATGACACCACTGTTGGTGTCAGATCTTAGATGACAACAAGGAGGAGTACGGGAGTGAGATAGATCGGCTGGTTGATTGGTGTTGAAGCGACAACTTCTCACTCATCGCAAGACCAGGAAATTAATTGTGTACTTCAGAAGGAGGAAGTCAGGGCACATGCACCAGTCTTCACTGAGGGGACAGCAACGGAAGGGGTGAACAGCTTTAGGTTCCTGGCTGTCAACATCTTCAAGAATCTGACCTGAGCCCACCATAGTGATGCAATCATAAAGAAAGCATGCCAGCAGCTCTGCTTTATTGGGTGTTTCAGAATATTTGGAATGCCACAAATTTCTATACATGTATAGTGGAGAGCATTCTGACTGGGTGCATCATAACCTGGTACGGAGGCTCCAGAGATGAGATCACAAGAAGCTGTAGAGAATTGCATACACAGCCTTCTCCATTACGGACACAACCTTCCTCACCATCGAGGACATACTTAAGAAGTGGTACCTCAGGAAGTTGGGATTTATCTTTAAGGACCATCACCATCTGGGATGTGATCGCTTCTCATTATTACTGTTAGGGAAGAGGTATGGGAGCCTGAAGACGCACACTCAGTGATTCAGGAACAAATAGAGGAGCTATAGGCAAGTAGCCTATCAGACAGGCAATTCTGTGGATGCAGGAAAGAAACATGGATGGTAGTTTGCCTCCCAGGTGCCAGGGTCCAGCATATTTCTGATCACGTCCAAGATATCCTGAAATGGGAAGGTGAATAGCCAGAGGTCGTGGTACATATTAGTACCAATGACACAGGTAGGAAAAAGGAGGAGGTCCTGAAAACAGACTACAGGGAGTTAGGAACGAAGTTGAGAAGCAGGACCTCAAAGGTAGTAATCTTGGGATTACTGCCTCTGCCACGCAACAGTGAGTATAGGAATGGAGTGAGGTGGAGGATAAATGCGTGGCTGAGGGATTGGAGCAGGGAGCAGGGATTCAGATTTCTGGATCATTGGGACCTCTTTTGGGGCAGACGTGACCTGTACAAAAAGGATGGGTTGCACTTGAATCCAAGGGGGACCAATATCCTGGCAGGGAGGTTTGCTAAGGCTACTGGGGAGAGTTTAAACTAGAATTGCTGGGAGATGGGAACCAAACTGAAGAGACCGAAGAAGGGGCTGTTGGCTTACAAATAGAGAAAGGTTGAAGACAGTGTGAGAGGGAGGATAGGCAGATGATAGAGGAGGGATGTGCTCAGACTGATGGTTTGAGATGTGTCTATTTTAATGCAAGAAGCATCATGAATAAAGTGGATGAGCTTAAAGTGTGGATCAGTACTTGGAGTTATGTTGTTGTGGCCATTACAGAGACTTGGATGGTTCAGGGGCAGGAATGGTTACTTTGACGGCCAGGCTATAGATGTTTCAGAAAGGACAGGGTGTGAGGCAAAAGAGGTGTGGGGCGTGGAACTGCTTATCAGAGATAGTGTCATGGTTGCAGAAAAGGAGGACGCCATGGAGGGATTGTCTACCAAGTCTCTGTGGATGGAAATTAGGAACAGCAAGGTATCAATAACCGACTGGGTGTTTTTTATAGACCACCCAATAGGAACAGGGACATAGAGGAGCAGTTAGGGAGACAGAGTCTGGAAAGGTGTAATAATAACAGGGTTGTCGTGGTGGGAGATTTTAATTTCCCATATATTGATTGGCATCTCCCTAGAGCAAGGGGTTTAGATGAGGTGGAGTTTGTTAGATGTGTTCAGGAAGGTTTCCTGACACAATATATAGATAAGCCTACAAGAGGAAAGGCTGTACTTGATCTAGTATTGGGAAATGAACCTGGTCAGGTGCCAGGTCTCTCAGTGGGAGAGCATTTTGGAGATAGTGATCACAATTCTATCTCCTTTACCATAGCATTGGAGAGGGATAGGAACAGACAAGTTAGGAAAGCATTTAATTGGGGAGTAAGGGGAAATATGAAGCTATCAGGCAGCAACTTGGAAACATAAATTGGAAACAGATGTTCTCAGGGAAATGTACGGCAGAAATATGGCAAATGTTTAGGGGATATTTGCTTGGTGTCCTGCATAGGTATGTTCCAGTGAGACAGGGAAAGGATGGTAGGGTACAGGAACCGTGGTGTACAAAGGCTGTAGTAAATCTAGTCAAGAAAAAAAGAAAAGCTTACGAAAGTTTCAGAGAGCTAGGTAATGTTAGAGATTTAGAAGATTCTAAGGCTAACAGGAAGGAGTTTAAGAAGGAAAATAGGAGAGCCAGAAGGGGCCACGAGAAGACCTTGGTGAGCAGGATTAGAGAAAACCCCAAGGCATTCTACAAGTATGTGAAGAGCAAGAGGATAAGACATGAAAGAATTGGATCAATCAAGTGTGATAGTGGAAAAGTGTGTATGGAACCGGAGGAGTTAGCAGAGATACTGAATGAATACTTTGCTTCAGTATTCACTACAGAAAAGGATCTTGGCGATTGTAGGGATGACTTACAGTGAATTGAAAAGATTGAACATATAGACATTAAGAAAGAGGATGTGCTGGAGCTTTAGAAAGCATCAAGTCGGATAAGTCTCCAGGACCGGATGAGGTGTGCCCTAGGCTACTGTGGAGAGCGAGGGAGGAGATTGCTGAGCCTTGGCAATGATCTTTGCATCATCAATGGAGACAGGAGAGGTTCTGGAGGATTAGAGGGTTGCAGATGTTGTTCCCTTATTCGAGAAAGGGAGTAGAGAGAGATCAGTGAGTCTTACTTCAGTGGTTGGTAAGTTGACGGAAAAGATCCTGAGAGGTAGGATTTATGAAAATATAGAGAGGTATAATATGATTAGGAGTAGTCAACGTGGCTTTGTCAAAGGCAGGCCATGCCTTACGAGCCTGATTGAATTTTTTGAGGATGTGACTAAACACATTTATGAAAGTAGAGCGGTAGATGTAGTGTATATGGATTTCAGCAAGTCATTTGCTAAGGTACTCCATGCAAGGCTTATTGAGAAAGTAAGAAGGCATGGGATCCAAGGTAACATTGCTTTGTGGATCCAGAACTGGCTTGCCCACAGAAGGCAAAGAGTGGTTGTAGGTGGGTCAGATTCTGCATGGAGACGGTGACCAGTGGTGTGCCTCAGGGATCTGTTCTGGAAACCCTTCTCTTCGTGATTTTTATAAATGACCTGGATGAGGAAGTGCTGGGATGGGTTAGTAAATTTGCTGATGATGCAAAGGTTGGGGGTGTTGTGGATAGTGTGGAGGGCTGTCAGAGGTTACAGCGGGACATTGATAGGATGCAAAACTGGGCTGAGAAGTGACAGATGGAGTTCAACCCAGATAAGTGTGAGGTGGTTCGTTTTGGTAGGTCAAATATGATGACAGAATATAGTATTAATGGTAAGACTCTTGGCAGTGTGGAGGATCAGAGGGATCTTGGAGTCCGAGTCCATAGGACACTCAAAGTTGCTGTGCAGGTTGACTCTGTGGTTAAGAAGTCATATGGTGCATTGGCCTTCATCAACCGTGGGATTGAGTTTAACTGCGAGAGGTAATGTTACAGCTACATAGGACCCTGGTCAGACCCCACTTGGAGTACAGTGCTCAGTTCTGGTTGCCTCACTACAGGAAGGATGTGGAAACCATAGAAAGGGTGCAGAGGAGATTTACAAGGATGTTGCATGGATTGGGGAATATGCTTTATGAGAATAGGTTGAGTGAACTCGGCCTTATCTCCTTGGAGCAGCAGAGGATGAGAGGTGACCTGATAGAGGTGTATAAGATGATGAGAGGCATTGATTGTGTGGATAGTCAGAGTCTTTTTCCCAGGGCTGAAATGGCTAACATGAGAGGGTACAGTCTTAAGGTGTTCGGAATTAGGCACAGAGGAGTTGTCAAGGGTAAGGTTTTTACACAGAGAGTGGTGAGTGCGTGGAATGGGCTGCCGGCAACTGTGGTGGAGGCGGATATGATAGGGCCTTTTAAGACGCTACTGGATAGGTACATGGAGGTTAGAAAAATGGAGGGCTATGAGTAACCTTAGGTAATTTCTATGTAAGTATATGTTCAGCACAGCATTGCGGGCTGAAAGGCCTGTATTGTACTGTAGGTTTTCTATATTTCTATGTTTCTAAATCCTTCCCTTCTCTGCCATCATGCTTCTGAAACCATGAGCACTACCTCGTTATTCTTATTTTCTGCATAATTTATCATATAAAATAATGATAATAAACCTGATTATCATTCTAATTATAAATGGCTTGCTAGGTATTTGTTTAATATTCAGCCACATTTCTGTGAGCCTGGAGTTATGCACAGACCAGGTAACAACAGTAGGTATCATTCCTGAAGGATATTGATCGACAAGATAAGGTTTTAATGACAATCCTGTAAATTCATGATTGCCTTGACTGAAGCTAGTTCTGTTTTCAACTATTCCAGACTACTTAGCTACCTGAATTAAATTCCATAGCTGCTGTCTTGGAAATTGAATTCATATTCCTTATTTATTAGTTCATGCCTTTCGAATACCTGTCTGGTAACTTGATACTACAGGCTGGGATAGACGTACATGAGGTTTGTTTCCTTAACCTGAGATGAATTAGTTTAGGACAACTAAAGAAATGCAGATAATCACTGAGTATCCCTATCATATTTAGTTTCTCTTCTAGCAGTGACAAACTTTCTACTAGACTTCTAGAAAGCTACATTAAAACAATTTGAAGCTCAGCTCACTTTGAAGTTCAATTTACCGACATAATCCAATGATTAGTTTCCAGCAATGTGGCGTGACCTGAGTGGTTGCAAGTGTTGGACACAGGAAGAGTGAAATAGGAACAAGTTTGTTTCAGTCTTTCTATGATTCCTAGGTCTTGCTCAAACATTGAAATTATATCCTTTTTTTCCCCAGAGATCTCTTACTTAGAAGAAGTACCGTAGTTTCTTTACATTTATTTCTATTAAGGACATGGTTTCAGTCACTGTGAAACAAGGTGAAATTTTCTTATTTGGTGTTTCAAGTCTAAGTCTTACATGAAAATATTAATTTGTTAATATTTTGATCCTTGTCCTTTAATGTCATACTATCCTGATAATTTCCCAATCCACCATAGCTAATGCACCCCATACCCACATCCAAAAGCAAAATGCTGTTGATGCTGGAAACCTGCAACAAAAGCAGAAAATACAAGCCAGATGGCAAGTATTAAAAAAGTAAGAGCTGACACTTAATAAGAACATAAGGAACAGGAGCAGGAGTAGGCCATCTGGCCCATCAAGCCTGCTCCACCATTTAATAAGATCATGGCTGATCTGGCCATGGACTCATCTCCACCTACCTGCCGTTTCCCCATGAGCCTTAATTCCCCTACTATGCAAAAATCTATCCAACCTTGTCTTAAATATATTTACTGAGGTAGCCTCTACTGCTTCACTGGGCAGAGAATTCCACAGATTCATCACTCTCTGGGAAAAGCAGTTCCTCCTCATCTCTGTCCTAAATCTACTCCCCCAAATCTTATGTCCTCTAGTTCTAGTCTCACTTATCACTGGAAACAACTTTCCTGCCACTATCTTACCTATCCCTTTCATAATTTTATATGTTTCTATAAGATCTCCTCTCATTCTTCTGAATTCAGGTTAGGAAAACGCTCATTCTGAAGATCTCAAAGATCATCCATGTGAAATGTCAATCCAGTTTGTATCTCTACTGATGATGCATAACCTACTGAGATTTCCCAGCATTTTCTGTTTGTTCTTCATTGCCACATAAACTGCTCCCAAGATTACAACAGGATTCCATACCTGGGAATTGTTCCTAAACCAAACAATGTCATAGGGGCAGTCATGACATTCAGATGTTGAACACAAAAGTTCCTGCAGATGCTGGAAATCCAGAGCAACACCAAAATTCTGGAGGAAGTCAACTGGTCAGGCAGCATCTATAGAAGCGAATAAGTAGTTGATGTTTTGGGCCAAGATCCTTCATCAGGACTTGATCAGGTCTTGGCCTGAAATGTCGACTGTTCATTCCCCTCCATAGATGCTACCTGATCTGCTGAGTTCTTTCTGCATTTTGTTAGTGGTGAAGATGGTTGATAACCTTGAAATTCATTCACATAACCCAAAAAATAAGTGGTTCTATGTAGTTAGAAATTAACCTAGGTAGACCAAATTTGTACACATTGTATTCCTGAGTAATTCATCACTTTTTAAGAAATATGACCACTGGCAGAAAGCTATTCATTTGCTTCAACACTCTTTCTCCAACACATTAAGCCTGAGGCTTGGAAATTGGAAGTGACCATGACTGTGACTTTGAGGGCAGAATATTCCAGGTACATATGTAAGGCTGCATTAGAAAGTGTAGGAAGATCTGAGTGAGGCCAGAATTTAGACCGAGTGTTGAATCATTTAAACATAATGATTTCATGGAAATCAGGTTAATAAAACTTAATTGTCAATGTATATTTTTCAGACTGATGAAGTTAAAAATCTTATTGGAGACAGATTCTGTATGTTGAGGAATTGTGATGGGACGGTTTATGTTGGAGAAAGAGTGTTGAAGCAAATGAATAGCTTTCTGCCAGTGGTCATATTTCTTAAAAAGTGATGAATTACTCAGGAATATTCTGCCCTCAAAGTCACAGTCATGGTCACTTCCAATTTCCAAGCCTCAGGCTTAATGCAGTCTCCTTCTTAATCTATACATTTCATGGCTTGCCGCTATCTGCTGCTTTAGAGACATTACAGACTCATTCTCAAGGAAAAGACAATTTGTTATTTATTCAGCCCACAGGAGCAAGAAAGGTGGGTAGGGGCACTTTCCTGCACTGCTTGTTTCCCCAAACTACAGGTATTCACAGAGGTCACTGGTAATCTGTTACCCGGAAGGCCTGGCTGTAGCCCTGAACATTTTCCAAGGCCCACTGATGCAAATAGAATATCTTTGTCGTTATTGCTCTTTTGCAGTCTGATCAGATACTGTCGATCATCTGGGAGGACTCTCCCAACTTCATTGCACCTTTGCAACCTCCATTATTTCATCTTGAACACTCCCCAGTGATGGGAATGGTGTTGCTTGCATGATGGCAAGTCCCTTTAAAAGCAGGTATCGGAGAATATATCTGCTTTTCTAGATGCTGGCAGTTATAAGAAATTACAAGACAATAGATAGAGAATATCATAATAAAGTTGCAGTCAACTTCAATGTGGTGTTATATAGAGAAATGTATAATTTCTATTCTTTGAAGTTTGCAATTGAAGGTCATGGTCATCATATGAATTTTCCAAATAAGATTCAAGTGATCATTTTTACTGTTTTAATGTCATTAGAAGGTTGTACAGTAATTTCTGGCTCAACGTCTAAACCAATGAAAATTTTATTTTTTATTAAGTATTTTTCTTTCTCTTGGATGGCATTGAGATTCAACTGGATTATTGGAGCAGTATCATGCCAGCTAGGTTTTATTCTGACTTTTATTAGGTACTTGGTGTGAGGAATAATCAGGTCACTTGAGGCAAACCTTGTGAAGCCAGTTCAGAGTGGGACTTCAGTGATCATTATGTACATTAGGACATCCACAGTTGGACAGGCTATTGAAAATAATTCCTTAAAATTGCTGGACTAATTGCAGGATTTTATTTCCAAATAGATAAATGGTCTTTCACAGAATCATTTACCAAGTGAGTGATGAACTTGTCCTGTGGCATTGAGCCTGCTCTCTGTTTAGAAATCCTGATTAACTTGGTGATCTTAGTCTAAATCTTGAAAGTACCATCATCAAAGCAGGAAGGGTGGGGAACAGATATTTAGACAGAGTTGAAGCTGAGTTCCATCTCCCTAAGGACTCTGGGTACAATCTTGCATTGCTAATAAACATATATTTATCTTATTTTAGGAAAACATGTAGAAGGTCATTCATCCAATTAATGTTTTGTTTCTTGGCAAAAGTTAAGAGGGGGACAAACTTAACAGGACAAATTTTTTTAAAAACTGGAAAATTAACTGGAAAGATAGGAAAATGTGGGGGCAATTCATTTCAAACTAGATCCACAATGACAACAGTCTTTAGACAAGTTCCAGCAGGTGTTGGAAAGGGTAAAATGGAGCAGAATATGATCACTAAAACTGTTTGTGATCACTGAGTGTGTGTGGTCACTGAGCGTGTGTGCACATGGGTGTGATCACTAAGGATGTGTGATAACTGAGTGTGTGCACATGGGTGTGATCACTGACTGTGTGTGTGAGATCATCAAGTGTGTGTGCACTTGTTTGTGATCACTGAGTGTGTATGCACATGGATGTGATGACAGAGAGTGGGTGCACAGGCATGTGATTACTGTGTGTGCGTGTGATCACTGAGTGTGTGCAGGGGGTGTGATCACTGAGAATATGTGCATAGGCATCTGTGGGTCTGATCACTGACTATGTGCATATGAGTGTGATCACAGTGTGTGTATGCACGGGGGACTGGTCACTGACTCTGTCTGTGATCGCCAAGTGTGTGTGATCACTGAGTGTGTGTGTACAGATGTGTGTGGGTGTGATCACTGACTATGATCACGTGCCTGTGCACACATTAAAATGTTGAGTGAAATTGATGAAATTTATAAGTTTACAGTGGGATTAAATCATTAGTGCAGATCACATACCGGTCTGCAAGTTTGGCCCACTTACACTTGGAAGTGAAACAGACACACACACAAACACGCAGACACACACACACCAATTTCAGACCTCTAAGGTTTATGCCTGCACATATCTCTAATTGTTTCCTATGACATTATCAGTTGTTACAAGTGGAAAGAAATCTAAGTTCCCATTCCTCCCTCTAACTAATCTAATTTTTGCTTATTCTGGAATACTTATTAACACATTGGTAATGATGTGGTGCTGGAATATCAATCCTAGCATCCTCCAGCTACTGAGTGTGGATTACTGCGTACTTCAGTAATGCACAGCCAATTCTGGGCATGTGGTGTTGTGTGGGCATGGACTGGATTCTCTTTGTAGCTGTTCATTGTTCTTTATTTAGTGCCATGATTTGATTGATTATTACATATAATTAAACACACAGAATATTTAAATGCGTCAATTCATTGCTCAGTCTGGGCTAGAAATTTACACATGAACTTCTAGATCTTTACACCAACCTCACAATTCAATTAAGTCATGGTGGATCTGTGTCTTAAATCCACTTCAACACTTATTCACCGTCATTTTTGATAGCTTTAACTAACAAAACTCTTAATGATTTAAGTCTTGAGTTCTTCAGTAGTTCTAGTATTCGAAGCCTTTTTGTTGAATTGATCTTTTAATGATGAGTGATAAAGGAAGTGAAAACACTTCCTTTCCAATTCCAAGAGTTGGATTTAAATGCAGACTTATTAATCACATGCAAATCTAATTTCAAGTATATCATGTATTTGGGCAAAGGAACCAAAACACAAATATTTGTTCCTAGTCATTAATTGCCTGACTGAATTGATATTCCAGACCAGGAAGACCACAAGGTATATACAAATGTGAGCTGTTGTAGACTGCTCTGAAGCTGGGTTATCTTTAATCTTTCAGCCACGTAATAAACCTTCTGATTCATTGAAGGTTTCTGAACAATTAGTGAGGAGGATTTGGGCTAAGCGGAATAAAGTTCTGTACTCAGAGTAGATTCAGCATCAGGTCTGGAACTGTAGTTGTTACGGCTGAACTAAAAAAAATAGGTGACAAAAGTTGGATTTACAAAACAGAAACAGCTTATGGTGAATCAGTATTTTCTTTTTCATTATAGCCCCTAAGTATAAGGATTACTTTAAAAGTTAAAAAAGTACAATTTGATTTAGGATTTCTCTTGGGATTTGCTGCCATGTTGTATTCATAGAGATCTCATGTACGCATCCTACACAATCAGGAAACCTCACCAACATTTCTACTTTTTGAAGAGGCTGAAGAGAGCTGGACTTAGCACATCTATAATCATGTCCTTCTACAGAAGCACCACAGAGAGCATCCTGACTTGTTGTATCACTGCCTGGTACAGAAACTCCACTGCGGCGGACAGGAAGGTTCTACAACAGGTAGTCAAAACTGCCCAGTGCGTTACTGGCACCAGCTTACTTGCCATCAAGGACATATTGTATATACAGAATGTTGCCAGAGAATTGTCAGTAACATCATGGAGGATCCCTCCCACCCTGCTCATGGACTGTTTGTCCCTCTCCCATCAGAGAGGAGGCTATGCAGCATCCATGCCAGAACCATCAGACTGAAAACAGTTACTTTCCCCAAACAATGAGGCTGATCACCACCACTACTTTATTATTTCCTGCCAGTGTCACCTTATGTACAGACACTCCAATGCCTAGTGTCACTTATGAATCTGTAATCAATCTTTGTATGTAAGCTATCTAATGTATTATATGTATTGTGTTTTTATAGTATTCTTGTGCTTTTTTTGTGCTGCATCAGATCCAGAGTAACAATTACTGTATTTCGTTCTCTTTTACTCATGTGTGCTAGAGATGACCCTGAATCTAAACAATCTTGAATCCAAATCCAAATGAATTAACTCGATTTGTATTCTGCTTTCCACAACCTCAGAATGTCCAGAGCATCTTACAGCCAATGAAGAATGTTTGAAGTTCATTTACAGGATTCATGAATGAAATATAATGAAGGCACTGACAGGTATTTTTGCACACAGATCCACCCAGCTGACTATGCCCATCTCCAAGGGTGACTAATTTAATTCTGGACACACCAGGTATATGCACATGCATGTGAATGTGTGTGGCCTCCTAAATGTTTTGTATGTGTACAGATGTGGATGAACTGTAGATGAACATATCCAGATGCTTGCATGCAGGTACACTTCAGTTTATGTGTGAGTATACATGAATGAGTGTGTGTGTGTGTGTGTGTGTGTGTGTGTGTGTGTGTGTGTGTGTGTGTGTGTGTGTGTGTGTGTGTGTGTGTGTGTGTGTGTGTGTGTGTGTGTGTGTGTTTTGGTGAACGTATAGTTAACATACTCAAGTAAGAGCTGCAGCTGCTGCTCTGTGATCAAATAGACTTTGATCTATTTGGTTAGGTTTTGCTATCCCCCAAGGGCTGAGTGCCTCAGTGACAATCGACTGATCTGTGTAGCATTTCAAATGTCCAATTATCCACTTATGAAATTGAGTCTGGTGTATGCAAAGTTCTCATCTCTTAGAAGAACACACACAGCCACGAATCTTCAAATAATGCCTTTCACCTTTACCTCCAAATAACTAACCCACTGCTCTATCAATATAGCTGTTAATGGTACAGCTGGGGTTTGCAATTCACAATATGTACAGTATTTCATTTCATTTCACATCCTTCAGTCACTTCAGAAAATGTCAAATACCAATTTTAATTGTATATTATATTTGTATTGGCATCTCATTAAAATTTAATCCAGAAAAACTGGATTGTTGATGGATGAATCAGGTCTTGTCTTCAATACTCCTACAATCAGCAATACTCCAAAGTAAGATGACCAGGATTCCTTCTGTCATAGATGGCTGTTGACAGGACAATCATTAAAATATGGCATTAATAAATTGTGTAATGCAAGGCAATAATTAAAAATCTCTTGAGCACTGGAAAGGGCAGGCATTCTTTGAGGAGTGGCTATTACCAATAGCAGGAAGCTGCTGGGCAACTCACATCACTGAGGGAATATATTAATTTACCTTTACTTTGAGCTGTCAATATTAGGAATGGAGGGCTTCAGATATTTTATAGCATGCCCACATCAGTTATAACTCAACCAAATTTAGAATATGGGGGCGGGGGGTGTTGTTGATAATTTTCTTTCTCAGAGCGCACATTATTCGTAAAGAATCAGCAGGATGGTGAGGAGAATTTTTAAATTTGATTATTAATGATTGGGATCATGCTGCCTGCAAGTAGACTTAATGGTGACACTCAGGAGGAAGCAGATGCATGTTTAGTAAACTTTCACCCACATTGCCTGTAAAAGAACCTTGCTGAGTGGATTCCCTGATAATAGTTCCATTGAATACAATAAATTGGACACTACAGTGACTGTGAGTCTGTTTCATGAAGTCACAAATGAGGCTGTCGAAAGGAAAATTACCTTCTGAGTGTAGATCCTCACCCTTGACCTTACTACAATGGGTGGCTCTACTAGGAGCTAAGCACTGGATGGCATTGCTCTCCAGATCTCAGGAACCCACAAGCCTCTTCCCTACAACAAGGTGACGATCGCGTGCCACTGGACGCTGACCCCGATCTGTCAAGGACTGTGTGGTGGCCGCCCCTGCATCAGCCTCTCCACATTAAGCACAGTCACCCACAGGCATTCTCCATTGAGGAAACCAACCCCTTAGGAGAACACCACACTCAACTCAAGTGATCGTGCTACTAGTACTACCCTTCACAAGGTCAGGTAGGATAGTCTTCACTATTTACCTCGAGGATTTCGGCACCAGGAGATCATGAGCTGCAGATGGGGGAATGACCAGAGGAATCTGCCATTACATCCACAGGAGGAACACAAGGCAAACCTTTGTCATTGACCAAAGGCAGAAATGAGCTTCATTCATTAAAATACATGACATTTGTCATGAACATATACCTCTCTTATCTGGTGACTTCCAACTCAGATTGTAATTTATTTGGAGTTGCATACATAGACTGAATTTACTGGGACCAACTTGGCCATTTGCAATGAGAAAGGTTCATCTCAAACTCCTATGGAAATGGGGTCAGGGCATTTGATACCTGTGATCATTTACTATGACTGCCAAACAAAGGTTGTTATTTTAATATCAAAATAACATTTATTCATAATAAAAGGTTATTTACAAGGATAAGCCTCTTCCTTCTTACATCCATAGTGAATGTGGTAAGTAGTGTTCTACTACATTCCTTAATAAGACTGTTGCCACGTGTGAGGCCCCTAAGGGTTCTACAGTAACTGAGGGGTTCCCCATACTGTGGTTCTTCCTCACTGAGCCCTATTTCTGACATTTAATTATGAATGTCAACAGCTGCTTTAGACACCAGATTCAAGTTTCAGGTTTATTGTATAGTACAGGGCACTCTGACCTTCTCCATCTCCTCCACATCCCTCTTCATTGTACTGACAAGCAGATGAGAACTTTTGCCCCTGTGAGAATGTAGGCACGTAAATAAATGTGGTTATCACTTCTTGTATGTATCATCATTAGGGAAATTTACATATTTCTCATCCCTGGCAAATGATGCATTCCCAATATGATTTTCATATTGAGGATTGTACAGCCAATTGTTCAATCCTCAGAATGTCTCTATTATACTCAGGGAGGAACCGTAGGCAAATAAATTGCTGGGAGTGATTACCAAACTGATTGCCAATGCATGGCCATCAAACCAAGCAAAGTTTCTGAAGAAAACTGAAAACTGAAGATAACTGAGAGCACCAGATGTGAACATTTCAGCCTTTGGAAGCATTGCCTTCCTGATAGATAAAGGAATCTTGGCCTCTGAAGCTTAAATATATTTGCCTTTGGTTCTGTCCTGAAAAGTAGACAGAAAATATAAATAAAAAATACACAGTGTCTGTGGAGTGAGGAACTGAATTAACATTTCAAGTCAGTGATACTTCACCACTTGATAATAACCAACCTGAAAGATAACCCTATTCTTGCACATTGGGTAATTAAATGCTCTTGTAATCCTCTGTCTGGACACCTCCATGCTGAACAAACCATTGCTTACTTCAAAACATCTCAGCAGAAACATAAATAAAGCATCTCCTGGCTCAAAATATTAATTTAAATTTGACTTCCTTACATTTAAACAAGGCCAAAGAAGTGCTGCTTAATCTGGAAATCTAATGCAAGAGGTACCAATTAGAAAATTGCTTTAGAACAGCTTCCATTAAATGTCTTAGTGAAATTGCTGGTTCTCCAGAATAAGCAACCACGCCAGTCAATATCCATGGCCATTAAAATCTAATGGGGGTTCAGGAGAATATTTCACGTTTTTGACAATTTAATCCAATCCCCAGTCATTGTCAGCTTAATGTGAGAGGCTAATTTTAACCCTGCTTTAGCCTCACTTGCAACAAGATTTTTATCCTTTCCCTGTTCTTTTTCAGCTCAGTCTTGGGCTTCAAGATCATTTGGGTTGCAAGAACAACGACAAAGTGCCCCAGGAGTGAGATGCTTTGATGAGAGACTTGAGTCAGTGCATAGCCAGAGAGCTGTACAGCACAGATATATGTTTGTGCTGACTGGGATGCCTCCCTCTGCTAATCCCATTTTCCAGCATTTGGCTTTTATCTCCTTTTTCCTTTCCTGTCCGTGTACCTGTCCAAATGCTTTTGAACTGCGGTGATTGTACCTGCTCCCTCCACCTCTTCTTGCAGCTTGTTCCATTGATCCAGCCTCTTTGTATGAAAAACCTACCCCTCAGATCGCCCTTAAATATTTTTGCTCTCACCTTAAGCCTGTGTCCTCTAGGTTTTGCCCCTACCCTTGGCAAAAAAAAAATCACTGTGATAATCGACTCTGTCTATGCCCCTCATAATCCTATAAGGTCATGCTTCAACCTTCTGTAATGCAGTGAGAACAGTCCTAGGGTACCCAATCACTCCTTGTAAAAGAAGCCCTTGATTCCAGAAAATGACCTGATGAATTCTTCCAGCACGTCTGCATCCTTTCCATATTGTGGTGGCTGGTTCTGCACTCAATTTTTTTCAGAAACTTCGCTTGGTTTGATGGCCATGCACCAGCAATCAGTCCGGAAATCACTGCCAGCAATTTAACTGCCCAAGGTTCCTCTCAGAGTATGATAGAGATATTCTGAGGATTGAACAATTGTCCAGCCCAGTGGCAACATGGTAATGCTTCTCATATATTCAATACCTCTGCCTGTGATTGCAGACAATCTAAATGCCTGCTTCACTACACTACCCTTGATTGCTGGGTACTGCAGAAAGTGATACGGACAGCCCAGCGCATCTGTGGATGTGAACTTCCCTCCATTGAGGACATTTATAGCAGCAGGTGCTATAAAGGAAGGCCTGGAAGATCATCGGGGACACCAGTCACCCCAACCATAAACTGCTTCAGCTGTTTCCGTCTGGCAAAATGGTACTGCAGCATTAAAGCCAGAACCAACAGGCTAAAGGACAGCTTCCTTTTACAAGCCATTAGACTTTTAAATTTCCATTGTAATGGAATCATAACACAAATATTTTTACTCCCTCACGTTGTGGGATGGATGTAAGATTTAAATAAATTCTTTAAATTAAATAAATTAAATAAATCCTAATTTTATCCACCTGTAATTTTCAGGGAGTTATGAACTTGCATCCCAAGATCCCTCTCTATGTCAACACTTGCAAGATCCCTGCCTATTTACTGTGTATATCTGGCCAGGATATGACAGCTTTCTTAAGGTTTATAAGTGATCTTCTTGGGGTATTAACACAGCTCTCTACAACTTCATGATCATGACTTTTAAAATTTGAATTTGCATTCATGATGGGATCTGATCTATATTCTGTGATGTATTGGTTATATGCACCTAAAACATCTGCCTGACTGATAAGCCAAGGTGTACGATTTGTCATTTTGTCCCAGAAATCCAACAAAGAATATAGCATTGAAAATGAAAGTTTAAAAAAAACTACAAATGTTGACCAAAATACAAACAGTGCTGGAAATACTCAGCAGGTCAGGTTGTACCTTTTGAAGGAGAAACCGAGTTTTTATTTCAGCTCAAAGGTACAGAGTTTGATGAGGGATCTTTGACATGAAACCTTAGCTCTGTTTCTGTGCCCACAGATGTGGCTTGACCTTTTGTGTATTTCCAGCAATTTCTGTTTTTATTGAAGAATACAGAGTCACCGAAGCACACCATTCATTAGCACGATTTGTCTTTCATCGTATCGACTGGATTCATATTGCACTGTCAGTACAGCACACAGTTTTAAAAAAACAACCACATCAAGCACGCTGGTTTGAAAAAGCAGAGAGCACTGAAGATACCTTCAGCAAAGCATGATAGCCTGAAGGTTTCTTTGAAAGGCTCATCACCAGCAAGTATTGTGATTGGAAGCAATTTTTGTGATCTAAAAGTTCAGAACATGCAAGTGGCAAACAATTAACCATTTGACCATGGTTAATGCTGAATCAAACAGAGCATAGAAAACCTACAGCACAATACAGGCCCTTCGGCCCACAATGCTGTGCCGAACATGTACTTAGAAATTACCTAGGGTTATCCGTAGCCCTCTATTTTTCTAAGCTCCATGAATTGCATAGTGTTAAATGATCACCCATTGAAATGAGGCATCTGTTAGAGATTAGTTGCCTCAGTTTATGAGAAAAAGCTGATAGATAACTGAGAGCAACAACAATAACATCAGTTTCCACTTCTAAACTTCCTCACCTTTGCAAAACATTCCAAGACAGGGATGTTTTTCAGCCTGGTTGCTGGTTTTGGCATAGCATGATCTCATATCTGCTGGATAGGGTTTACTGTCCATTCATTCGTTCGTTATGTGTCATGTTGTATGACCATGGTCTTTCTGTGACCTCGGCCATTGCCTTCTTCTGGGCAATGTCTTTACAAGATGGGTGATCCCCATCCCAGACAAGGCTCTTCAGAGACTGTCCGGCATCAGTGGTCGCATCAGTGATATCCACCAGCTGCTCATACAAGCATGCACTACCTGAAGAGGAGGAGTGCTTTACATTGGTAGAGACACACCTTCACCCCGCCATCCATTAACATGTGTAGAACTGATTTCCACATGCAGTAGCCTGCTGGTTCCTCATCCCTATTGATAGTATGATCAGTTCCTAGGTCATAGCTTGCAGCTAGTTAAATCTACCACACTCATCCCAACAGCCCCTGCCCACACGTTCATTCTGGCTGGAATACAATAGACCTGAATCTATACTTCCTATGATTGCAGGGCAGTGCAAAATGATTTACAGAATCAAAGTGCTTTTGAGGTAAAGTCAATGTTGTAAACTGAACTCAGCAATTTCTAAGGACCTGCAATGAATAGATTCATGGAGTCATAGAACACTACAGCACAGAAACAGTAAACACAAAGTACAGTGCAGATGCTGTGGTCAAATCAACACGTACAAAAGCTGGATGAACTCAGCAGGTCGGGCAGCATCCATCGAAAGGAATGTTCAGGATCCGTTCAGGACGAAGGGTCTCAGCCCGAAACGTTGACTGCTCGTTTCAAAGGATGCTGCCCGACCTGCTGAGTTCATCCAGCACAGAAACAGGCTCTTCATCGTGTCTAGTCCCGTCGCCCTGTGCTTGGACCATACACCACCCCCCCCCACCCATGTGCTCTCCTAAATGTTGAAATCGGACCTGCATCCACCACATCCACTGGCAACTTGTTCTATATTCTCACCACTCTCTATACGATAAAGTTCCCCTTAAACCAGGGGTTCCCAACCTGGGGTCCACGGATGCTACGGTTATTGGTAGGGGTCCGTGGCACAAAAAGAGTTGGGAACCCCTGCCTTAAATGTTTCACCTTTCACACTTAACTCTAGCTCTAGTTTCACCCAACCTCAGTGGAAAATGCCTGATTGTATTTATCCTATCTATACCCCTGATGATTTTGTATACCTAAAACATTAACTTTATGTTTAGGTTGATGAATAGCAGGAAACCCAAGGGAGGCCTCCACTGTCCATCTTTGAAAAGGCGTATCTAATCCTTCACGGCTTCAATTTAAAATCTTGTCTGAATGACATAACCTCCCAAAGCTGGATGTCAGAGAAGAGCATCAATTTGGATCATATATTCACATTCTTGGCGTGGGTTTGAATTCACGTCCTATTAACTCCATACTTAGATTGTACTACTGGACCATGGCTGGAGCCCACTGCAAGAACAGCAGAAACTCCATTCTTTTTGTTGTTCACTCAAGTCCTTGAATCCTTCTGACACAAAGCAATATGAAAATTCACCCATTCCCAGACAGCCAGGAAATAAAAACAAGGATCCACAAAATTTACACGTGACTTTTCTAAAAACTTTCTAACAGAAAACATACAGGGATGATTCTGGCAAAGGAAGGCACAGGACTATTCTCTAAGTATCTTCATAAACAACAGAAAATGAAAACAGAGAGCGAACAGGAAAACAGGAGTACCTAAGTGAAAGGAGCAGAGGCACTGACTGAAGCCAAGTATCAGACAATTGGTATCTTCATCCTTTGTATATGCACCGAGATTGATATTTTATTTTCTTATTGAGATATAGAGTGGAATAGGCCCTTCCAGTCCTTGATCCTCATTGCCAGCTATCCTGCAATTAATCCTAGCCTAATCACAGGACAATTTACAGTGACCAATTGACCTACCAACCAGAAAATCTTTGGACTGTGGGAGGAAACCAGAGCACCCATAGGAGATCTACGCAGTCACGGGGAGAACGTACAAATTCCTTACAGGCAGCAGTGGGAATTGAACCCGGGTTGCTGGTACTGTAAAGTGTTGTGCTAGCCATGCCACCTGATAGTGAGATGTAAATGAGATTTATATTACTATTCTGACAGAATTCCTTTTTATCCTGTGGTCTCAAAATGGACAGAAGCAGATACAGAAATGTACACAACAGATGAGATTGTTTACTTTTACTTACAGGAAATTGCTATGTGCTAACCTTAGAGAATGAGACAGTAATGAATTATTCATTTTTGAATATTTGGGAATATAATTCCCATGATTCCCATATATTTCATGAGCTGTACCGGGACATGAACACGAACATGTGTACACACACACACACACACACACACACACACACACACACACACACACACACACACACACACACACACACTTTCTTAGTAAGAAGTAAAACATACTTGCTTTTTTTTTACATTTACAGAATATACTGTTGAGACACTCAAGTGCCATACAATGCCAGATGGGAACAAATTATTTGCATTTAGCTGCTGTGTGCACTTTTCAAATTACTTTTCCCTTTGAAAGAAACTTGCTGGTACAGCTGCTTTGTCAGTAAAGCCAGAGGAATCCTGCGCATCACACCTGTCTACCTTGGGGCAAAATACAGATCAAGCCAACTGCCAGTCAGACTGAGCAGAACCAGCCCTGTGATCCACAGCTGCCAATTCCCAACAAGCCTGTTTTGTTTTTTATCTTCCTCTCTCTTGTGGAGATATAGGCACATTTCATGGTATGATTTCATTTGTTTGTGCTGGTCGATTAAGCATTCTTTGAGATCTGGTGAAAGGTCAGAGACCTGATACTTTAATTCTGTCTTCACAGATGCTGCCTGACCTTCTGTGTATCGCCAGTATTCTTTAATTTAAACCTCTGAGTAATCATTAACTTGGTGTAAATAGGGACATGGCCTTGAAACTCGATGACCACTCAGCTCCAGAACACCTCAAAATGGTAGTCAAAATAGACTGAAGTCTATACGTGATTCAAAAATGACTCCATCACCTTCAAGGCTATAATTGAATGTCAAGGGCTCTCCCAAAACAGTATTATACAGAAAGCTACTCATGAGCTGGTGTCGCACCTAACACAGGGGAATATGACTGTGATGATTGAAAGTCAACCAAACCTAGTATCCTTGTGCCAACTAAGTTCAGCTGCCTCACCATTAACTTTCCTGCTGTCACATGATCCAAAGTGGAAGTGTTCACTGATATTGCAGAATGGTCAATTTCATTTGCAATTCATCAGATAATGAAACAGCCTGTTCCAGCATCCGGCTAACGTTCAAACATGGGCTAATAATGCAGCGGCCTTCTTGGAAATCGAATTTTTGAGAGCTGTGATGGAACTGAAGTATCTGATGAAGGGCCGATTTCAGCTGTTCTGTCTCTGCTGGGTCCATTTTGACTGGTCAAGTCTTACTGACATGAGTACAATGATGGTCCAAGTGCAATGGGAGAGACACAGAAGTGGAATGAACAGTTCATTGAGTTTCAACAAGATCTGTACAGAACAAAGAAAAATAATAAATGCTAGACTAACAGGGATGCTAACGAAAGATCTTCAACTGAAGCTAACACTGTCACTGTGGCTTGGAAGCAGTAAGTTAATATTAAATCAATACCACTCCTTTACAGAATCTATCTAAATTATTAATCTTTTTTCCCTAAATGTGGATTAAGGTAAGCAGGGAGCATTGCCGTCACTGTGCTTCAGTCAAGACTTGACAAGACTGAAACGAAAGAAAGGGAGTTAAATACATTTACCAAGAAATCCAAATTGGCTGGAATTGGCATTCTCACGTGTGTGATTGCCGACTTCCTCCAGCTGCTCACCTGCAAGAGCACCTGGATTCCTCGGGAGTGTCTGCGGTTGTGACAACTTCGGCTTTCTTAATGGAGAATGGAGGTGTTTAGAGAATGATAATGCATTATGAATATAAAGCAGTAAGAGCCAATGAATTGGAAATTGTTAACATGGTGGACAGCACATGAGACATCTTGGATGTATTTAGGAAGGGACTGGATATGGGTGACAAGATAGAATTGAGGTATGAAGAGATTGGTTTAGTAGGCAGAAACAATGAGAAACAAAGAAAAACAGCCCAGGGAGGAAGAAAAAGCAGGTAGTGCTGGGCTAGAGAATGATCAACTTGGAGGTTGGGGCAGGAGATGTCCTAATGTGCTGAGATCTGTGATGGTCAGAGCGGCAGAGGATGACCTTCATTGGTGGAGTCATGGTCCAGTGAGGTGTCTGCGAGCTACCACCTAGCCTCTGTGAGATAGAGGCCAATCCACCACACCACAATGACGTAGCCTTTGTACGGGGGTTGACGACAAAGTTGGGATTGATGTGGCATGAGTGAAGAGATATGCATTGAATGAGAGAGGCTAGACTGAGTGAGAGAAGTGCAGAAGTCAATTGGTAATTGGAAATGTAAAGGTTGAGAGATTTTTTAAAAAGCCAGAAGGGGGTTTGCAAGAGGAATGTTGAAGAGGAGAGAGCAAGGGTCTTCATTTCGGTGTTAAGACTTAGGCATGGAGGAAGGAGCATTGGAAGAAGAGCTCAATATCATAATGGGCTCGGAGCTCACTGAGGTGCAGCTGTGGGATATGAAGGTGAGGTTTCTGCTGAGGACAGACCATTCAGCATTAGGGGGAGAGTCAGAGGGGATGGTGAACACACAGCAAAGACTGGAGATGGGGCCAGGTGCAGGGTCAGAAGAGCATAACGAAAGGGAAGGCTTAGGATGCTGGTTGTAATATGTCTTGTATAATCTACATTCTGCTTGATTTCTAGTCCATGTGCCAATGATGCTATTGCAAAGAAGTTTTCCATTGTAGAGGTACTTCAGTGTACGTGTGCATATGTCAATAAATTTGACTTGAATTCACTTTGTGGGTGGAATGTTTCTTGGATGAGAGAGGGGAGAGAGCCAACCTCCTTCCCTTCTTTCCCCTTTACACCCTCAATCCTGATACAGGGTGGAGACCTAAAATTTACATTATCCCTTTTCCTCCTCACGTTCTTCCTGATCCATTGAATTTCTCCAGATGTCTGTCTTTTTACACTCCAGACTACCATTTGGAGCCTTTATTTGATTGGTTTTCCAGTTCCAGCAATACGTCTGACAATGCAAAATCAAGCTAAGCTATCCACCCATCCGCCAACCTAAACATACACTCCTTCCAATATTGGGGTGTGCATGTTTATGTGGAACCTAATCAAATATCTTTTAAAAATCAGAGATATTCCTGATTCAGCCTATTTATCTTGTTAGACAAAGATCTCTATTAGATTTGTCAAACTTGATTTTCTTTTTAAATGCTGTGAAGTACTTTGAGAGGTTTGCAATGACATCACCAACCTCTCAGTACTAATCAATAAGCTTCAAAACCTGGGCTGGCTTCTGTACCTCCAGCTACAACTGGAAGCTTTTCCTCATCGGGAGACCACAGTCGGTGCAGATTGGAAATAACATTTCCACCTCGCTGATAATCAACACCTCAAAGATGTGTGCTTAGCCTGCTGCTCTACTCTCTACACCCATAACTAGGCGGCTAGGCACAGCTCAAATGCCATTTATAAATGTGCCAATGACACAGCTGTTGTTGGCAGAATCTCAGATGGTGATGAAGAGTGAGATAGACCAGCTGGTTGAATGGTGTCACAACAACGACCTTGCGCTCATTGTCAGTAAGACCAAGGAAATTATTGTGGACTTCTGGAAGGGGAAACCAGAGTGAACACACATCAGTCCCCTTTGAGAGGTCAGCTGTGGAAAGGGTGAGCAGTTTCAAGTTTGTGGGTGTCAATATGTATCCTGGGCCCAACATATTTGTGCAACTACGATGAAGGCTTGCCAGCAGCCATACTTCATTCTGAGTTAAGGAAATTTTGTATGTCACTAAAAATTCTAATAAGTTTCTACGGATGTATC
Source organism: Hemitrygon akajei (assembly GCF_048418815.1). NCBI lineage: Eukaryota > Metazoa > Chordata > Chondrichthyes > Myliobatiformes > Dasyatidae > Hemitrygon > Hemitrygon akajei. The sequence continues at coordinate 106,422,501 of NC_133124.1, read as the reverse complement.
ATAGGGAGCATTTTAGCTGGTTAAATCACCATATAGTGTGGAAGGCCACTGCACAAGATCATAAAAATGATGCAGAGTTTTACAAACTCAGCCAGCTCCGTCGTGGGTACTAACCTTCCTAGCATCAAAGATATCTTCAAAAAACTCATCTAGGAGATAGAAAACGCTAATCTCAAACCTCTACTGCTTTGCAGTTATACCCACTCCTGAGGAAGGCTTTGGGAGTAAATCCTGATGAAAAATCCAGAGCTGTAGTCCCTAACATAGTTCTATGTTGAGTTCAACGCTGACTGGCAATCCCTGCGATGCTGCTGGTACCAAACTGTATTGGTTTCTGCTGTTCCTTTCGATTTATCAGCTGTGTGTAGAGGGAAAGCCTACTGCATAGGCAACAGTTTGCTCTCCATATCATACAGTCCTAACTTCCGTATCACATAGACAGCTTGGACGCAACACTCATGGTCAACCCTCTAGTAATGGACGGCTCTAGTTTCTAGTGTAGGAACGATTGGAGTTCTTAGTACAGGGCAGATTAGTCTAGTGGACATTGTGATCTCTACTACAAGAGGACAACGCTGTCTGATGCAGGAGGTGCTGTGGTTTCTAATGCAATGAGACCTATGTTTCAAGGGCAGAATGGTGTAGGATCCCAACTGCAGGGTGAACTGGGTCAGTGATCTGGGGGTGGCTGTTGTTTCTGCTCCAGAAGAGACAAAGGTCCTAAGTTCAGGAGTGACCACAGTCTCTCATTCAGGGATGACTAAGCTTGTAGAGGGAGTTCCGGTTTTTAGTGCAGGAGAAACAGCAGACTCTAATTCAGGGGTGACTACGGTCTCTACTGCAGAAGTGACTTCTATCTCTAGCTGAGGAACTGAGTTACCCTTGTGCAGAAAGAGCTGGTCAATACAACAGCAGAAGGTGGAAGTGTCATGCAACTTGAACTCTCCAAGACATGAAGGCTGTGGTCTGTCATTAAGGGGAGAAAATAGTTTTTAGTACCATCGCTGCCACCACAGGAAATTAGGAAATCAAAAAGGTCAAAGGAACAATACTGTTTTAAATTTTATTTATTAACTCACTGAATATGGACATTGAAGGCAAGGCCAGCATTTATTTCTGAATTTTAATGGTTTCTTAAACTGTTGCAGTCACTCTAGTGACGATACCCCCACTGTGATGTTTGGTAGGGAAGTATAGATCTACAAAATGACTTCCATGTTGAAATGACTCAACATACAGATCACGTGATCAGTCCTAGCCATCACTTAATCTCAATCCTAAATGCTGACATGATCACTAACCATTCCCCAGGTTACCTTTCAACCCACTGCCTATGTTTTTTAAGTTGCTTAATAGTACTGATCTTCTCATTCTTGCTGAACCCTTGGACCAGCCCTCTTTCTCAGACATTATATTGTTATCCATTTCTGTAGCCTGTCTGGTGCTAGGCCATTGTACACGATCACTGTACATTGTACATTGTCTACTATCCACGCAAGGAGTTATTACAGGTATCCTACAATTTCATTCTGAATCAAATTGAGTCCATAGATCAAAGTAAGTTTATTATCAAAGTATGTACTGTATATGTTATCATACACATACAGTGAGATTCATTTTCTTTCAGGCATTTACAGGGAAAAAAGAAATACAATAGAATGTGCGCAAATTTGCTCTGCTCATATGATGAACTGAATACCAAGTCTTTGAGCCTACTCTGGGTTGCTACAGGGATTTGGATCTAAGAACTCAATTTGATTCAGACTGCTGTTGTTGTTCACCTCTACTGTGTGCATGATTTGTTTTTTCTCTTCCTCTGTGCGCATTGGGGGCTGGTCTTTTTTTAAAATTGGGCTCTTTCGGGTTCCTTGCTTTGCGACTGCCTGTAAGCAAACAAATCTCAAGGTTATATAATTTACACACTCTTCAATAATAAATGAACTTGAATAAAGACTGACAGAGAACTAATGTGTAAAGAAAGACGAAAACTGTGCAAATAAAAAAAATACAGAGAACATGAGCCATACCCATGAGTTGAGAGATATTCAGTAATGCAGACAAGTGTCGAGGTTGCAAAATGTGCAGAAGACCCATGGCTCAAGTATCAAGGAAGCAACAAATGAAGAACGTTGCCAAAAATGGTGTTAAATGCAATCACCTTCCAAGGGGCAAGGCAGTTTACGAGCTGACAACACACAAAATGCTGGAGGAATTCAGCAGGTCAGGCAGCATCCATGGAGGGGAATAAGCAGTCATTTTAGACCCTTCATCAGAATGGAAAAGGAAGGGGGACAAAGCCAGAATAATGGGGCCAACGTTTGTAATGCATGAGCTGCCTCTGAAGTTATAATGCCAGATGTCAACCAAGAGTAAAATCTTTTTGTACTTAAAAAGTTGTTGGTTAGCTGATTCTTTTTTTTGATTCGGTTAAAACATTTCTGAACTCTCCCATACCATTACAGCAAAGTACTTCCTGCTCTGGTCTAAACTAATCAAAGCTAAACCCCATGTCACCTCTGCCCCTCCCCCAACCACCCTTCAGACAAATTCTAACTTTTGCAATTTTAACTTCAACCTCTGATGAAAACAAAGCAATAAACAACTCCAAAATGTGAAAGACATTTCAATGAAGGCAGGGGTTTGGGTAGTAATTAGGCTGTAAAATGAACAAGGGACAGTTTGGATGATAACCATGGCAGATTCCTGGGGCTGAAATGAGCCAGACGCTCAGCTTGTAAGCACAGGGTGAGAAAGGCAGCAGGAATTCAAAGCCTTCCTTTTGTGTAGTAATTACTGTATCTACCTTGGTAGCTGAATGTTCTGCTAATGATACCTGTTAGGATCTGTCTGGATGATAACCCTTTAGGTTTCTTTTTACCTTCAATTATCTCATTCCATTGTCCAGTTTCAGGTTCCCAGTCAGCGAGGCTTGTAAACCCCTCTCCTTATTGTTCATAGGTAGCTCCTTGGGTCTGAAGATGGTCTGCTTCCACTCTGGCTTTATAGACTCCAAGTGACTCATCTACCCCATAAGCAGGCGCATAAGAGACGTTTAGATAGCATATGGATGATAGAAACATGAGGAGCTATGTGAGAGGGAAGAGCAAAATTGATCTTAGAGTAGGTGAAAAGTCAGCACAGCATTGTGGGCCGAAGGGCCTCTACTGCGTTGTACTGTACTATGTTCTATAGAATCAGGATCAGAATCAGCATATCACCAGCACAGGTTATGAAATTTATTAACTTTTAATGCACAGGATAAAAGCAAATGCATTTTGGGTGACTGCATTCAGTATATATCAGCGACCCTGAACTTCCCATTGTCTCTCATTCCACTCTGACCTCTCAACCTGTGGCCTCCTGTGTTATTGTAATGAGGCTCAATTATCTTCCACCTGCAGCCTTCAGGAGGATGAGCTTTAATCCAAGGAAGAGAATCTTAACTGTTCAGCATTGGTGACCTTCATTGGGAGCCAATATATACCGGCAAGATGAGTGAGTGGGATTTGTCTGTGGAGTTTTGGATCAATTCATGTTTAAGCAGGGTAAGCTGACCAGGGGAAACAGCACAGTCATTCAGAATTGTTCCCGCAAACCTGTGTGTAATCTTCCATTGTGTGGGAAAAGAGGCCTTTCCACCAACATTTATTACACAGAGATCATTACACAGTGTAGATGGCAGTCCCCTGCACTGGCTTGAAGCATAATTGGTTATATTTAGACATGAATTCCCTAATGATCCTTCATATTTCAGCTTGGACTTTTGAAATGACACAAGATGAAAAGACCTCAAGCTTACTTCAAAGCATGAAGGCGGTCTGTCCAGCTGTGACTAATTACTAGACTGTTCCTTGTAATCACTGGCTGAAACCAATGACAAATAGATGCATTTAGTTACATGTCAACACATAAGAGGGATGGAAAGAAAGGGAGGTGGGTACTTTGACACCTAATGCAAAGTGGAACCTTCTTCAAGGTTATCAGAGTTCCTACAGGGTTTGGCAAGTTGTACAAGAAAGAGAGGAGCTTTGTAATTGTGTCTCTGTGTTTCAAAATTAGAGAAAAATGCTTTTGATGAGAGTTACATATACAGGGCAACGAATGAGGTACTTCACTCATTGTCCTTCCCTCCGGTGATTATACGGTTCAGGTAAAAACAATGCAACTCCTTTCTAAAGAATCCTTGCTGGTAATCTGTGGATGCTTTCATTTTTTAGTATATTGATACAAGATAGACAGCTGGCAAATTTAGCACAGCACACAGACACAATCAACAACCACAACTTCTTAGCTTTTATAATCTCAGAAATGTAGACATGGTCAGTAAAATGCTGAAACTAGTCTACATAAAAAGAAAATAGAACTGACGACCACAAGCTTGCTCAAAAAGTCAACAAGAGTAGGGGGGAGCTCCCCAATTTACAAAATGCCTTCCCAATGTATTAATTTAATTGGAAAGATAAAACGAGTGAGTACAATTTTAATGTACAGGCAATCTTGTAAATGCTACAATGAGCATCATTAACTAGGGTTAGCGATTAATACCTATTTTTAGTCAATAGTAACAGTAATGAATACTATCATTACTATCAATCATAAGAATTACAGTCACCACAGCTCTCCATGATTACTGGCAATAATGCTATCAGTCACAATATCCACATATGAGCAATTGGGAATTTTAATATGGCAATGGACTACTTACTGGTAAATAAAATGAGTGATAAAAACCCATTTGGACACGTGATCTTATGGTTATAGGTTGTGAACTTTAAACCTTATATATGCTTTTTGATGGAATAGTAAGATCGTAAACAATGTGTGAGTGTTTTCATCATTACATGCCCTTCCTTGTTCAGTGAAGGTAGTTAATCTCCATTAAGTAAACAAACATAATGAAGAACATTTATTAGCAATATCTCTAGGAATGTAAGATATTTCCTCTCCCCATTAATACAACTTGACCTGCTGCACATGTCCTACAGCCCTGTAATTTGTCTCTTTTCATGTCACTCTCTGGCTGACCTTCCCTCATATCTTTATTTCCATGTTTTCTCTCTTTACCTGCCGCCATCAACAAGATGGCCTCCACATTCAGCTGCAAAGCGACTTGTACATTCAAGGTTGCTGTCACCAACATGGCAGCACAGATAGTCACAGTGACGGAGAAGGCATTTGGCAGACTGTCCCTCATCATTCATGGTACTGAGTACAGGGGTTGAAAGAGCAGAGTTAGGCCATTTGGCCCATCGAGTGTGCTCCACCATTCCATCGTGACTTATTTATTATCCCTCTCAACCCCATACTCCTGCCTTCTCCCCATAGCCTTTGATGCCTTGACGAATCAAGAAGCTACAAACTTGGTGTTATACGTACACAATGACTTGGCCTCCAGAGCCATCTGTGGCAGAGATTTCCATGGATTTGCTACCTTCTGACTAAAAGAAACTCTTCATCTCTGTTCTAAATGGATGCCTCTCTATTCTGAGACGGTGCACACTGGACCTAGACTTCCCCCACCATAGGAAACATCCTCTCCACATTAACTCTATTTAGGCCTTTCAGTATTCAATAGGCTTCAATGAGATTTCCCTCATTCTTCTAAACTCCAGTGAGTACAGACCCAGAGACATCAAATGCTCCTCATGCATTAATTCTTTCATTTCCAGAATCATTCTTGTAAACCTCCTCTTGACCCTTTCCAATGCCAGCACATCTTTTCTAAGACAAGGGTCCAAAAATTACTCACAACACTCTAAGTGTAGTCTGACCAATGCCTTATAAAGCCTCATTATATCCTTGCATTTATACTTTTGTCCTCTCAAAATTAGCACTAACTTTACATTTCCTTCCTTAGCACTAATTCAACCTACAGCTTAACTGTTAAAGAATCCTGCACGAAGACTCTTAAGTCCCTTTGCACCTCTGAATTTTGTGTTTTCTCCCCATTTAGAAAATAGTCTACGCCTTTATTCCTTCTACCAAAGTGCATGGCCATACAGTTCATTATACTAGATTCCATCTACCACTGCTTTGCCCATTCTCCCAATCTATCCAAGTCCTTCTGTAGACTCCCTGCTTCCTCAACACTACCTGTGCCTACACCTATATTTGTATCATCTGCAAACTTGGTCAGATTGCCATCACGTCCATCATCCAAATATTTGATATATCACTTGAAAAGAAGTGTTTGCAGCACCAGTGCCTGTGGAACATCACTAGTCATCAGCAGTCAATCATAACAGGTCCCTTTTATTTCCACTCTTTGCCTCCTGTCAACCTTCTATCCATGCTGGTATCTTTCCTGTAGTACCATGGGCTCCTATCTTGTTAAGTAGCCTTATGTGTGGTACCTTGTCGAAAGCTTTCTAAAAATCTAAGTAAGCAACATCCACTGACTCTCCTTTGTCTATCTTTTCTGTTATTTCCTCAAAGAATTCCAACATATTTGTCTGGAAAGATTTCCCCTCAAGGTAACCATGCTGACTTTAGTCTATTTGTTATGGGCCTCCAAGTACCCCAAAATTTCATCCTTGATAATGGACTCCAACATCTTGCCAACTATTGAGGTCAGGCTAACTGGCCCTTAATTTCCTTTCTTCTACCTCCCTCCCTTCTTAAAGAGAGGAGCAACTTGTGCAATTTTCCAGTCCTCTGGAAACATTCTAGAATCTAGTGATTCTTGAAAGATCATTACTAATGCCTCCACAAGCTCTTCAGCCACTTCTTTCAGAACCCTGGGCTGTTGTCCATCTGGTCCAGGTGACTTACCTACCTTCAGGCCTTTCAGCTTCCCAAGTACCTTCTCCCTAGTAATAGCAACTACACTAACTACCGACCCCTGACACTCTCGAATTTTTGGCATTCTATTAGCATCTTTTGCAGTGAAGACAGATAGAAACATAGAAACACAGAAGACCTACAGCACAATACAGGCCCTTTGGCCCACAATTAAGTGCAGAACATGTACTTACTTTAGAAATTACCTGGGGTTTACCCATAGCCCTCTATTTTTCTAAGCTCCATGTACCTATCCAGGAGTCTCTTAAAAGACCCTATCGTATCTGTCTCCACCACCGTTGCCGGCAGTCCATCCCACACACTCACCATTCTCTGCATAAAAAACTTACCCCTGACATCTCCTTTGTACCTACCTCCAATCACATTAAAACTGTGTCCTCTTGTGTTAGCCATTTCAGCCCTGGGAACAAGGCCTCTGACCACACTATCAATCCCTCTCATCATCTTATACACCTCTATCAGGTCACCTCATCCTCTGACACTTCAAGGAGAAAAGGCCGAGTTCACTCAACCTATTCTCATAAAGCATGTTCCCCAATTCAGGCAACATCCTTGTAAATCTCTGCACCCTTTCTATGGTTTCCACATCCTTCCTGTAGTGAGGCGACCAGAACTGAGCACGGTACTCCAAGTGGGGTCTGACCAGGGTCCTATATAGCTGTAACATTACCTCTCGGATCTTGAACTCAGTTCCATGGTTGATGAAGACCAATACACTGTATGCCTTCTTAACCACAGAGTCAACCTGCACAGTAGCTTTGATCGTCCTATGGACTTGGACCCCAAGATCCCTCTGATCCTCCACACTGCCAAGATGAAAAATACTTATTAAGTTTGTTCACCATTTCTTTGTCTCCCATTACTACCTCTTCAGATTCATTTTCCAATTGTCCAATATCCACTCTCGCCTCCGTTTACACTTTATAGATCTGAAAAAACTACTTGAGTATTTGATCCTCTTTTATATTATTGGTTACCTTGCCTTCATGTTTTATCTTCTCTCTCCTTATGGTTTTATTGGTTGTCTTCTGTTGGTTTTTAAAGGCTTCCCAATCCTCTCACTTCTCACCAATTTTTGCTGTATTATATGACTTCTCTTTTGGTTTTATGCTGTCTTTGACTTCCCTTGTTAACCATGGTTGTGGCATCCTCCTTCAAGAATACTTCTTCACCTTTGGGATGTATCTATCCTGTATCTTCTGAAATGCACCCAGAAACTTGAGCCGTTGCTGTTCTGCTGTCATCCCTGCTAGTGTCCTCCTCCAGTTAATTTTGGCCAGCTCCTCTCTTCTGCCACTGTATTTCCCTTTACTCTACTATAATATAGATACATCTGACTTTAGCTTCTTCCTCTCAAACTTCAGGGTGAATTCTATCATATTATGATCACTGTCTCCTAAGAGTTCCCTTACCTTAAACTCCCTAATCAATTTGGGTTCATTACATGACACTCAATCCAGAATTGCTGTTCTTATAGTGGGCTCAACCACAAACTTCCATAAAAGCCATCTCATAGGCATTCAACAAATTCCACCTCTTGGAACCAGCACCAACCTAATGTTCCCATTCCTCTTTTGCATATTGAAATCCCCCATGACTATTGTAACATTGCTCTTTTTACATACTTTCTCTATCATCCATAGTAATTTGTATCCCATATCCAGGCTACTGCTTGGAGGACATCAGGATCTTTTTTAACTTTTCAGTTTCTAAACTCTACCCATAAAAATTTTTCATCTTCCAATCCTCCATCACCTCTTTCTAAGGATTTGATTTCATTTTTTTTTCCCAACAGAGCGACCCCATCCCCTTTGCCCACCTGTCTGTCCTTTCGATACAATGTGTATTCTTGGATGTTAAGCTCCCAACTATGATCTTTTTTCAGCCATGACTCAGTGATGCCCACAACATCATGCCTGCCAATCTCTAACTGTGCTTAAGATCATCTACCTTATTCCAAAAACTGTGCATTTAAATAAAACGCCTTCAGTCCTGCATTCATCACCCATTTCGATTTTGCTCTATGTTGCACTCCAACTCACCCCACTGACTGCAATTTGGGCCTGTCATCTGCCTGTCCCTCCTCATAGTCTCCCTATACACAGTATCCGCAGTATACCATTGCCCCATCGCCAGCTCTATCACTTTGTTTCCAACCCCCTTGTCAATCTAGTTTAAACCTTCACTATCAGCTCTAGCAAACCTGCCTGCAAGGTTTTTGGTCCCCCTCGCGTTCAGGTGTAATCTGTCCTTTTTGTGCAGGTTATACCTTCCCCTAAGGGACATTAAATGTTCAATGATCTGGGGCTTTTCTCTGGAGTGAAGAAGGACGAGAGGCGATTTCATAGATGTATACATCCTGATAAGAGACATAGATGGTGCAGATAGCCAGAAAAATTTTCCCAGGAAAGAAATAGCTAACACATTGGGGCATAATTTTAAGGTGATTCAAAGTTCAAAGTACATTTATTATCAAGGTAGGTATTCGATAAGCAACCTTGAGATATGTCTTCCTGCAGAAAGCAACAAGGTAAAAAAACACAATAGAAAGCATTAAAAAATGCAACACAACAAAGACCATTAAACACCCAATGTGTGAAAAAAGAGCAAACTGCACAAACAATAATAAAGTAAATAAATAACACAGAAAATAAACCGCAGAGTCCTTGAAAAAGAGTCCACAGCCATGGAGCCGGTTCAGCGCTGAGGTGTGTGAAGTTGGTCCAGGAGCCCAATGGCAGCAGGCCACAGCAAATATCAAGGGGATGTCAGAGGTAAGTTTTTTAACTCAGAGCATGTGAGCACATGGAACTGCTTGTCAGGGGTGTGGTAGAGGCAGGTACATTAGGAAAATTTGTGGGACTCTTAGATAGGCACATGGATGATAGAAAAATTGGGTGCTATGTATAAGGGAAGGTTTAGATCAATCTTAGAGTAGATTAAAAGGTCAGCACAGCACCATGGGCTGAAGGACCTATACTATACTTTATACTTTATTGTCACCAGACAATTGATACTAGAGCGTATGATCATCACAGTGATATTTTTTTCTGCGCTTTGCGCTCCCTGAAATACAAATTGAAATAAATATAATAAAAATTTAAATTATAAATCATGATTAGAAAATAGAAAAGGGAAATTAAGATAGTGCAAGTCAGGTCCAGATATTTGGAAGGTACGGCCTAGATCCGGGTCAGGATCTGTTCAGCAGTCTTATCACAGTTGGAAAGAAGCTGTTCCCAAATCTGGCCGTACGAATCTTCATGCTCCTGAACCTTCTCCTGGAGGGAAGTGGGACAAAAAGTGTGTTGGCTGGGTGGGTCTTGTCCTCTTGGACAGGACAACTTCCATACCAGGTTGTGATGCACCCTAGAAGAATGCTTTCTACGGTGCCCCTATAAAAATTAGTGATTATATGTAAATATTTATAAATATTTTATATATATATATATATATAATCATTATGCTATAATGTTCCATTTTTCTATGTCACAGATTTACAAGATGTTGGTGAGGCCATACCTGTAATCTTCCAGCGTTGGTTACTCTTTTACAGGAAAGATGTCATAAAGCTGGAAAGAGTGCAGAGTGTTGCCAGGATTGAAGGGTTTAAGTTACAGGGAGAGCTTGGATAGGCTGCGACTTTATTCCTTGGACTGTAGGAAACTGAGTGGTGGATTTATGGTGGTATTTAAAATCATAAGGGTCATATGAGGGGTGAATGCACACAGTCTTTTTCCCAGGAAATGGGAGTCAAAAAATAGAGGGCCTAGGTTTAAGGTAAGAGAGGAAAGATTTAAAAGAGACCTGAGGGGAATTTCTTCACGCAGTGGGTGGTACAGATATGGAACAAGCTACCGGAAGTGGATGAGACAGGCACAATAACAACATTTAGAGAGGTACATGGTTAGGAAAGATTTAGATGGATATAGGTCAAATGTGGGCAAATGAGACTAGCTTAGATGGGCATCTTGGTTGGCATGGGTGAATTGGACAGAAGGCACTGATTTGATGCTGTCTTACTCTATGACTCCTATGACATTCACACACCAGGTTGTACCTTTTTTTGCATAGCAACCTTGGCCTATCCATACCTTTGTCCTCTTTGTTCTATCCATACCTCCTCTATCCTTTCTGCAATTTCAAACTAACTTGCTTCTCTCTTTCTCAGACTTGAGAAATCGTCTTTGTCCCGATCTGCTGAGTTGGATTGTATCCCCACATTTCAAAACGCCCTATTGCTTGATAAACATTTTGACCGTCTAAAAACGGATGTGAAAGGCACAATGTAAGTTTATTTATTTTATATTCCCTGGCCAAGGTTGGCAACTCAGAAAAAGGTACGGGCTCAATTCTGAAGCTTCCTTTTCTCTTGCACTCAGTGCTTTAATTGTGACAAATAAACAGAAGTAGCTCAAAACAGACATCAGATGCTTTATCATATCATCTAGTGCTGGTGTTCAGGTGAGATGTTGAATGGAAGCCTTTTCTTGATGATGTAATGCATCTCAGGACTCTTCAGACACTCCACAGAGATCAAAGACTAGCTGGTCACTTCCTTTACTTCTTGTGGATTGATATGTCAATTGATTTACAAAATTATTTTCTGGTAACACTTTTGCCTCAAATTTTTGTGCATTCTTGCTCCAGTCCTGACCTGTGCTCATGAGATTAAGATAAAGCTCTCAGCCCTCTCTGAGAGATTACCAAGAAGTAAAAAATCTTTGTGTGTCGCCTTGGAGTAAGCTAAAAACAATCTCAAGTGGTCTCGCTTGTTGGGGAGGAAGGAACACAAAGGCTTCAAGTGTGAGATAGAGGATAATGTCATGGTGTTGCAACTAAATACCATCCTTGAGGGTGAAAAATTATTGGGTAAGTGAATAGATTTATATTCAGCTTCAAATGATATATAAAAAAACTTTGGTGTAGTACCTTTCTTAATGTTAGGACGTTCTTGGGACTTCACAGTCTACAAAGTATCTTGAAATTTGGTCACAGTTTTACCAAAGGATACAGTATGTACAAAACTAGTTTGGACACAGTAGGGTCCCCTAACTACAACCAATGACCAGGTTATTCGTTGGGTGTCAGCTTGGGAACTACCTCCGATCAGCTGGAGTAGTCAACTACTCTGCCATGAAAAAACATAATTATACCATTTAATTTTACTTTGCAGAACAAATGAGGTCATTTTCTAACAATTCTTGCAAAACACTGTGCATCCCAACAACAACCAGATAAAGTCCCAACCTTCCTGCAGGAGGTCTCAAATCCACTGCCTGCTGATTCAGGGGCGAAAATTGTTTCAAAAATAATTTATGGACCATTTAGGCACTCACATTCATGTTGAATCCATAGCAAAGCATGTGAATACACAATCTTGTTAAAACTTAACAAAGAAATTCACTTGACAAGTAAATGCTATTTGGTTATTTATTGATGTGTTAAAATTGAGCACTGTAGCACAGATGACATTACCAAAATCATCAGTGGAAAATGTTAAGAGTTGTCTACAGTCACAAAGCAAAAAAAAACAGAAAACCCATCAAAATATATATACTTAATTACTAATATATACAATTCTGAAATAAATTATTAAAAAATGATTTTATTTTAGGAATACAAAATTCAAAAGCATATTGTTACAAACATGGGAATTAAAGCTCTCATTTTCTTCAAAGCCAACAATGTCTTTTATTGGGTTGTGACTACATAGCTGTTGGATATATGTTCTTATAGCTCACCACAATTACCATTTAACAACTTGCACTTATACAGCACATAGATGTAAAAAAAATCCTCCAGTGCTTCACTGCAGACAAACATAGACCCTCGGTCTAAAAATTAGGGATTGGAACAAGTAAAGAAGAGCTTGCTCAAAGGGGTAAGCTTAAAGAAGGGTCCTATACCAAAAGGGGATGGAAGGTCACTGAGGTTTTGAGAGGAAATTTCAGAATTTGACCTATAGATAGCTAAAGACACTACCATTGGTTTTTGTGACAAAGGAAGTGGAGAGTGGACAAGTAGTCATATTTGAAGAAACATGGAGGAGATTATATAGAAAGAGTGGGGTGTTATTGATTATATTGAATAAGCATCATTTAACATGTAAATCCCAAGTGAAGAGACATGTTGACAAACAAAAAGACAATTGAATCAGAATTAGGAGGATTTTTGGCGAAGCAAACTGACTGTGAGTAAAGATGATAAGCTGAGGCATAGGAATGGGAGTACTCCATTTAGCTCTTGAGCTTGTTTATCAGTTCAGTGGCTGTTCTGTAACCTGAATCTATATTCCTTTGGTGTTCTAATATCTTTGGTTTAAAAATAGTTTAGTGAATCACTACTGATTGTTATAATCGTCTTCTTTGACCATGCAAAATTTTCTAACTCTCAAAATGCCATAGTCTGATTTTTAGACCATCCTAGTCCTAGGCTTCCTAACAACTGAAACAGAAAGAACTTTCTTTACCTAATCATGCTTTAATCAAGTCACTTTTAAATCAGTCTAAGTACCATAGAATTAATCATATTTTCTGAAATATTTTCTCAAGACTTAGTTCGACAATCTTTTAGACCAGTCTCACTGCTTCCAAGGCCAAAATGTCCTTTCTAAACTGTGGTGCCCAGAACAGTTGAAAGTACTCCAGGTGAGGTCTAACTAAGGCTTTGTCTAGTTGTGTTACAACACACTCTCCGTGCTTTCTTTGTACCGAGACATAAAAAGGCCTTTGCCTTGTTATGGTCTGTACCAAATATAACATTTCAATGATCTTTTGACATGGACCATACATTCTTTTAGGTCTCTACTACTTCTAGCATTTCATCATTTAGGAAGTATTCTTTTCCATTGCGTATACACCCAAAATAAATGATTTCTTCCTCAGCTTTATTGAAAAATATATTGACTATATTGTACCCATTTACTTCACACTCTAACATCCACTTGTAATTTATTACTTCCGCTTACATCACTCACATTACTACCCATCTTTATGACATCAACAAAACGGATATGTGACATTCTGTTACTTGTGAATATACAGAATGGTTGTGAAGATAATTGCTGAATATTATGAGACACCTTCTGCCAAATCAAATGCCTGTCCATAGACAAAAATTTTGACTCCTGTTGTATATGTTTCATTTTCATGAGGTTTAACCTTAGTTGGCAATGTCTTTTTAAGAAATGACATTCTGTCTGCAAAAGTAATATGTGTATGCAGTCCCCTAATGATTCCTTAAGAGATCAAGCATTGCATACTCTTTACAAATCTTTACCTACAAAATTCCACACTGTTCAGCAATGCTGCCTTTAATTGCATACTCGTCTAATTTTCAAACAAAATGAATGGGTATGAGTCCTTAAGTTATTTCATCACCGAGAAATCTGGCTTCAACTCCATAAAATGTTATTTTCTCTCTCCCCTACCACATTCTCTGCAACAATCATCAATAAGTAAATAATATGAATATCTGTTTCACATCTTCTTAAAAGGGAAAAGCAGTGATGTATATATAAGTATATGAATTTTATGTCTAATGTTTGTCACATACACAGTTTAGTTGGACAGACTGTTACACGAGATGCAGAGGTTAGATCAGATTTACGTCTCTTCGTGATTCGTTATTTTCCTGACATTACCTGCAGTTTTAATAAGAAGATGAGCATATTTAAATTACTTGTCTACCTTTCACTTCTCTTTTAAGATGCTCCTTAAAATATCCTCATTTGACCAAATTTTCTGTCATCTGCAATTACTGTACTGTATGTCATTATGCCGTTTGGTATATATTTTCGTTTGAAAATGACCTTGTGAAGTGTCTTGCAGTATTATTAAATATGTTCTACAAACGGAAGCTCTCAATAAAATGTAGATAATAGATTTTAGGTGAATAAAACAAAATAGTGTTACCAGTAACAGTGCGACATCAGTACATGTTTTAAATCTGCAAGTAAGTATACATTCAAGGACAGGAGTGTGCTGCTACACGATTAGCCATCCCCTCATTGGAATAGAGCATTCCTGAGAGCTTGGTCTGACTACTTATTTATGTTTTCAACAGAAGGCGGGGCTGATGGTGAGATAGAGAAGATGACTAATCTATGGGAAAACTTTTTAGGCTTCAGTGTCTTTCTTCATCTGATAAATTCTAACACTTTATAAATAGATTGGAAAGTGTTAGCAGATTTTCCCTTTCGTTTCTCAGTCATGGGACTACAAAGAGGTGGATCACAGGAGGAAATTAGGTAGGCAAATCACACCTGTTACACATTTGGTAAATAAACGTGCAACCAGATGATCGTTGCTTTACATCTCTGCTCTATTGTCTGAGTTCCATTTTTTGTATTTTCATTTTCATTTTTTGCTGTCTGTTTCACAATGTTCTACCCATTGTCTTTCAAGAAGGAAGTATGATCTAATATTCACTCACTATTGCAGTGGTGTGAAGAGGAGAAATATTGTGCTTGAATGACAGGTGTCTGACATTACCATCTTATTGCAACATAAGCTTGGACTAACAATTATTGGAACATTGAATCAAAATGCATCACGATATAAGAATTTGGATGCTTTTGTCCAAAAATCTGGAAGTGTAAACTTGCTGTTGGTGTAAGTGACCATAAAGATGTCAGATTATAAATGGAGAAACTAGACAATTCTAAGATAAATAGTTCAGCTCTAGAAACTCCAGATGCACAATTGTGTAGTATTCACCAGAAACAACACAGCAAATGTCAAGACCTCAGTCATTAACCAAAGATCCCATTAGCCACTTTATTTGACCCTCTGGGGGTAATGATCAGAGGGAAAAAATGGTCCATTAACATCTGTGGGCTTACTGTGAGCTGAGGTTTACCCAGAATATTCCAAGGTCTGAAACTAACTTAGTAGAATCCAAGTGAAAAATAGTACAAAAACTGCACATGGTCTTCGACTGTTCACTATTGCTTGTAGATATGATACAATCCAGTCTGATTCATGGATCATTCCAATTCATATGTTTCTCACTGTAAAAGGCTTCTTCCCACTTTGACCGATTTCTAAATGGAATCAAATACCTATTTCCTGACCTTGGTCATCTTTTTGGATTCTTGAGTAAAAATGAGAGCATTGTATTATTTTCCAAGACCTAAACAATGTTGCTAAAATATCAAAAATAGGTGAGGATTATTTTTTCCTAGATATAAAAGGAAAGCTCATGTATCGCCTGATGGCTGGGCATCACACTGATGGTAAAGCATCTGTGTAGTGTTTTGATTGGTAACTGTCAAAATAAGCTCAAGAAATACAGATAATCTACACCTTATTGAATGAACAAATACTCAATATAATGGATAATCCCAGTAGGTCGTTCCATTCAACCATGATGAAGAATATACTCTTGAAAAATATGGCTATCCCAAAATGAGCAGTCACATGAGCAAATAGGAGTAAATAGATCAATAGCTTTTAAAATAACCTAAATGATATTTACGTAATGTTAAACACAATAGATTCTGCAGATGCTGGAAGTCCAGAGTAACACATACAAAATGCTGGAGGAACTCAGCATGTCTGGTAGCATGTACAGTATGGAGAGGAATAAACAGATGCTGTTTCAAACAAGACCCGAATCTTGATGAAGAATCTCAACCTGAAATGTCAACTGTTTATTCCTCTCCATACATGCTGTTTGACGTGCTGAGTTTCTCTAGCATTTTGCGTGTGTTACTTAGATAACCTGCTGTGTTGAAATTTACTCACAAGGACCTTAACACTTCACAGTAGTTACGTTACTGCAGTTAACCTAATACAGAAAATGTTGGAAACGTTCACTAGGATAATACTTGGTACTGTGCATAGGGGCATCATGGTAGCACAGTGGTTAGCGTAATGCTTTGCAGCGCTAGCGACCAGGGTTCAATTCCTGCTGCTGTCTGTAACGAGTTTGTACGTTCCCCTTGACAGTGTGGATATCCTCCAGGTTCTCCGATTTCCTCCCACATTCCAAAGACGTATGAGTTAGTCGGTAAATTGGTCACATGTCAGTAATTGAGCAGTGCAGGCTCATGTGCCAGAAAGGCCTGTTACTGGGCTGTATCTCTAAATTTAAAAAAAATGAAAGGACAGGCAGTATTTATGGAAAGAGAAAAAGACGTAATGTTTTAGGAAGAAGACATTTCATCAGAATGAACATCAGACAAAGTGTCTTTGACTTGAAATGTTAACTTTCTTTCTCTTTCCATGGATGTTGCCTGGTCTGTTGAGTGTTTCCAACATTTTCTGTTTTTTTTATTTCTGGTTTCCAGCATCTGCTTTTTCACAGATTACTGCATTTGCTCATTTGGGTCTTGCCGTTGTGTTTTAGTTCTTCACCAGCTGTATGTTTAAAATAAAGGCCTGTCTCCTTCTAGGATTCCCTTTTCGATTATATGAGCAAATACTAATTCCATTCCTTTGATTTAAATGCTGAATGGAGGAGCTTGCGGTCCATTTTGTTTATAAGGCACCTTTATTTGTGTTTTGACAGCCATCCCTTGAGGAAGTTTCAATGCCTTGTAAATCATAATCTTGCTCTGTCTTTTTGCAGTCAGGTTCCAAGCTTAAACTGTGTGAAGGTTCAGCCAACATTAGTTTTTTTACTCATTTATTAGTATTTAAAAGGCATTGTCTCCAAAATAAGATCAAAGCTTAAACTTGAAGCTGAGCCCTGGCTTAAGATCTTGATTTTCCAATACAGCAAGATACTTCGGTTCAGGACCATCAGCAATTCCTTGGATGGCCTCTTCCTCCTTCTATTTACAGGTATGAACATCGTAGATGCGTGTGCACTCTTGGCAGCTGACGTGACAGCACCAGTGGAAGATGCAGTGACACTTCTCTTTGCGTTTCTCAGTCCTCGTATCAAATCCGCGGCCACAGCACAGCAGCTCACACCCATCAATTCCGTGCGATGTGACGTTGCACTTTCGGTGCCGCGTACCAAACGAGCCAGTCTCGGGATTGGGGTTGCAGAAGTTTGGTGACAAGTCGTAGTAGATCAGATCTCTCTCTGTTGGAGCTTTGAATAAGGCATACTTGGGGCTCAGGGTCTCGACCCAGCCCCTGGATTCCTGGTGTTTCTCCACGATCATCTCGGAGGCACTGTCATATTTGTCTTTTAAGTAATCTCCTATTACCCGGAAGTCAGGCTGCGACCACCAGCAAGTCTTCACCTCACAGCTACCCGATAGTCCGTGACACTTGCACTTCAGATGCATGTGGTCCAGAATAGCCTGGAAAGAAAATGCAACAGCACCTCAATGGCTAACATTCAGACAACCGCACATGAACAATCTCAACACTTCACCTGATTCTCAGCTGCTTAGTAGATGATGCACGTCACACCTCAATGGAATCCCCAGTCAACACTTCCTAAAAGAGGAGAAACAGCTCCCAGGAAGTTGGAGGTAGGCGAACTTTCTTCTTCTCCACTATAATCCATGTGCTGTTGAGAGCCTCACATTTCCTGTCATCCCCAAGGTACCTCACCCAAAAGTATACATGTATGTCAGCATGGATTGCAGGAAGGGTCATGAGATCAAATCCCACTATGGCAGGCTGGGAAATGTAGTGATGTGGGGGGATGACGAGAGGAAATATTATCCTTTAACATTACTACATTGGCTCTGTCTACACTGCCTTGAGAAAGCCGCCAGCATAATGAATGGACTCCTCTCACCTCGGTGATTCTCTCTTTTCTCTGTTCCCATCCATCAAAATAGATTAATATCTGAGAGAACGCGCCACCAGACTTGGGGACAGCTTCTGTCAGACTCTTGAACTGAGCTAAACTCTGGATCTCCCCATCTACCTTGTCACGGCCCTTGCACTGTACCTGTCTACCGGCACTACGCTCTCTCTCTCTCTAACTCCAACACTACATTCTGCACTCTGTTTTCTTCTCACTACTTCAGTGTAATTATGTATGCTTCAATCTGTCGGGATGGCATGCCAAACAAAAGCTTTTCACTGTCTCTCAACACATTCAAGAATACTAAACTAAATGCAATAGGCTCATTAATATGCCTCAGCTGAGGGATCTGAACTTTCCAATTGTCTGGAGCAAGACTTCATGCAACTGACTTACAAAGGCTCTGGGGGAGAATAAGATCATCCAGTGTGGTCCACAAAGGCCCATTAACTGCAGCCCACTAACCAGCTCTGTTCTTCATCCCTCTGCCCCAAATAGTCTAGTGCTGAAACACAGGGGCTACTTTATGTAAAGATAAGTAAATTTGGTTTTCCTGATTCATTTATCTTTATGTTTCTAATTCTACCACAGGTCATTTGGATTTATCCTGGGATTTCCATGTCCCCACCCTATATTCTCACCGTAGGGAACACTGACCATGCGTCCGGCTTCATTATTGTGCCGATTCATAGCAGATCGCGCGTCCGGTCTGTTTTCCCGAGCATCCGCGAACTCCCGGGACACCATGCTCCCGAACTCGACATCTTCACTGCAGCCTCCCCACTTCCAGCCTTCCCCCGGCTTGCCCTTGTGGCGGCTGTCACAGCCGCAAATATTTGCGGTGCCCTCGGCGCAGGAGCGAGTGATGGCGAAGGCGACCCCTGCAGAAGCGATGGCGTGTACAAATGCCGATTCCCTTGTCGCTAAAGCAAAGAAACCCAAAATCTTCAATACCAGGTCACAAACGTGTTGGAGAAAATCAAATAATTTAAAAATGGCATGGACAGTGATTCAAAGGGGAGAGAAATAATGCTGTAAATGGAAGACAGAGCCAAGTTTTCAAGGTCTGAAGTATTAAGGCTGGACACTGGACAAGTAGAGGTTCGGCACTATTTAGTATCAGAATCAAAATCAGGTTTATTATCATGTTTTATATGACACGAATTTGATGTTTAGTGGCAATAGTAGGGCGCAAAAATATAAAATGATTATAATCAGAATTAGGATTATTATCATTGATATTGCCATGAAATTTGTAGTTTGTAGTGGTATAATAATACCTGACAATTATTATAAATTACAATAAGAATATGTAAAACAAGTAAATAAATAATGTAAAGTAGAGCAAAATAGTAAGATGGTGTTCATGGGTTAATGGACTATTGAGAGATCCAGCGGAAGAAGTTGTTGCTAAAAGACTGAGTATATATCTTCGGGCTCCTGCACCTCATCCTTGATGGTAGTAATGAGCAGAGGGTATAACCTAGATAGTGAGTGTCCTTCATAGTGGATGCTACCTTTCTAAGGCATTGCCTGTTGAATATGTCCTTGATGGTAAGGAAGCTAGTGCCCACGATGGAGCTGACTGTATTCATGAGTATTCATGTATGGGGAAATGACAATTAAGCTTGAATTGAATTGAATTGGTCAGTTAGGTAGAAAAGCGGCAATGGAATTTACTGTAAAAAAGTGTGAGCCATGGCATCTGAGCAGGTGCTTTAAAGCAAAAATTATACAATAAATTGAAGAATAGCGAAAGGCGTGGAGCAACAGAAGAACCTTTTAGTACCCATGCATGGATTCTTGAAGTTAGAAGGGGAGGCCGATAAGATGGCTAAAGGCCGACTTGTAAATTATTTTTTGTTCATAGAACAACTAACAGGAAGATTATTTTACAAGTGCATACAACACTATTAAGATCACAGTCTGAGTATTGCATACAATTCTGGTTATCACATCCAGAAGATACAACTGTGATATTGGCAGATGAAACATTTTAGCTTTAGGAAATGATTGGATTTGGTGGGATTGTTTCCTTTGAAGCAGAAGTTTTTGAGGGACGACAATTGAAGTGTATATAATTGAGGGAGCTACTACTAGGAATGATCTATTTCCTTTAATGTGGAAATTCACTTTAGGGCAACATAGTGGTGTGGCTGGTAGAACTGCTGTCTCCCAGCTCCAGCAACATGGGCTCATTGACTCTTGGGTTCCGTCCATGTGGGGTTCGCCTGTTCTCCTTGTGTGACCTCATGGGTTTCATCCAGGTGCTCCAGTTTCCTCCTGAAGCCTTGGGGGTTGGTAAATTATTTGGACAATCTAATACAGTCCCAGTGTCGTAGAACGTAGGGAGAATAAAATAGGATTTGTATGGAATTAGTGCAAATGGGTGGTTGATATGTGGCACAGACCCATTGGGCTGGAGGACCTGTTTCCATTCTCTCTCACTCTACAACTGAAACAGAGAAGTCCAGTGTCTTAAACTTTAAGTCATTTACAGGAGGGTTAGAGGTGAAATGAGAATTTCTTTTTACTTATTGATGGTAGCAGATATTTGGATCTCACTGCCTGGAAGGATGGTAGGAATTGAAACCCTGGACACATTTAAACCATACAAACACTGCAACCTGCTGGTGCAGGGGACCGTGTGCTGGGAGATAGGAGTAGGCTGGGCAGCTCTCTTTGGATCTTCATTGGACACAGTGAACTGAACAATCTCCTGCTATGTTCCATGCCTTCATCTGTGATTTTGTTCAGATGATACAAAACTTGGACATGTGTTGCAAGGGAGGAAGAAAGCTGTTAGAATAGTTAATTTTCCCTGAGAGTAGAAAAGTGTTACAGTTAATTCATTTCAGGGAAATATAAGGGAATAGATTTAGGAAAAATGAGCACAGTCAGGGAATATGTGATACTGTATATGATTGAATATTAAAAAAACTAGAGGAATAGAAGCTCTTGAAGTACGTGTTCACATCTTCCGAAGACTGCAAATCACTTTAAAGACTACAAAGACTATAGATCACTTTCTCTAATAACTTAAGTATAGAACAAATTAGATAATACTGTATAACATTTACATCATCACAGTAAAGACAGGATATTTTAGCATTGAAGAGAATTCAGAGGAATTTGTGAAGAGATAGATAAATGTGAAAAATATAGCAATTTGGAAAAGTTAGTAGGTTGAATTAGGTGTTGTATAGTGAAGGTTTAATCCAAGTATATATCATGTCCATATAATCCAAAGAGCTTTTAGTGGAGCAGAGAGATCACTGGCCCAAAACAGTAGATTTACAGTAATTGATAGTACACTCAGTTAAGATTTTTTTTTTAATCTGGAAATTTATTAGACTCATTGCTGAAGGAATGATGGAAGTTGAACATCTCATTCAGATTAAAAATTATTTTGCTATTGCCTTTGTTGTTGTAATGTATACAGCTACAGAAAATGTAATGAAGAATGGGATCTGATTCAATGGATATTTTCCCCAATCAGCTGATTTAGACAGTGCAGGTTTCTTTAAGGTTGTAAATATCTATGATAGTACACTTCCTATGTGGTGCAACAACAGTTACTACTTTATAATTCAATTTTGCCCACCTGTGACTCTCTTCCCAAGTCAAATCCAGTGCTATTAGCAAAATTATGTTCAAGAATACCCAGAATGAACCCATAAAAAGTGTATGTGACTTTAGCAACTTCCAACATAAGGACAATTAATATAAGGTAAAAACATAAGGTCTGGATCTGAAAAGATCCAAGATGGCGGGGCGACACAGCTTGCAGCAGCCACTCCAGAACTGATTATCTGTTATTTGTGAAGTGGGGTGCCGTGCGCAATCATAATCGATTGAAAACGGACGTGGAAGCACGAGAAACATCGGGAAATTCCAGGAAGACCTTCAGCATTGCTGCTGCTGCTGTGAGGTCCGGGACTCTGCTGGGAAGAACAGGCCCCCAGTCCTCGGGGTCACGTTGCCAATGGCCGTTGGTGGGGCCGTCTTAATACGCTCAGCAGAGGATGGTGCTCGGAGAAGCTGTGCCGGAGGGGATGGTCGTCGGCTCGAAGGTTTGATGGACTCAGGTCGCTTTTGGTGTGTGCTGCGTCTGCGAGGCTGGTTTCGACGGAGCTTCCATTGTGTGCTGCGTCTGCGAGGCTGAGTCGGGCGGTGCCTTGGAAGTCCATAGCGGGGGTACTCCCTTCTGCCGCCGGCGTGGGATGGCGAGTCTGTCAGGACCCTGGGGACTTGTGGAAACTGTGGTGATTTCTTTTGAACTTACAGTCCTTTAACATCTTGGACTATTTTTACTGTGCACATAGTATGTTTTTTTTTATCAATTATGCTATTGTTTGCACTGTTGTAACTATATGTTGTAATTATGTGGTTTTGTGCAGGTCTTGTAGCTTTAGTTTTTGGTCTTGTTTTTGTCTGGTGGATTTGGAGCTCCTTTCTGGGGATCGCGCTAGATGGTAGCGCGATATTAATACACAGCAGCCTCTCCGGACTCTGGATTGGGGATTGCCAAATGTTACGTGGATTTTCTGGTGTAGTCTGTTTTGTCATGTGCTTTTGTGATATCATTCTGGGGGAACATTGTCTAATTTTTTAACTGCATTGCATCTGTGGTTTCTAAATGACAATAAACTGAATCTGAATCTGAATTAATTTATCAAAGTGAATTGTCTCATTACTGAAGAAACTCATACACTAATCAGTCAAATTCTCTTCTGCTGTGGCATGTTCATGGAATTATACAGTAGGTACAGTACACATGTTAATGAGGCCTCTCAGAACAACTTGGCAACTTTGCACCTCGGCATTCAGTGAATTCACTTCAGTCCTGATCTCTATTTTCACCATGCCAGATCAAATTCAAAGCAACCTGCTTAGTCATTTGGATGTTGTTTCATGGGATAGCAAGTGATCAAATGAAATCTTCTGTGGCACTTAGCAGTGTCAAAAAGTTTGGTTAAATATACCATCCTTCTACAAAAACAACCTGTCCGAATTTCCATTTACAGCATCTGATTCATAACTGGCTCTGTTGACCAGTGTTTGAGGGTAACCTTCCAATTAATTCCAAGCTTTGTGTAATTAAATTCTTGCTACTTTTGTATTAAACTTGTTCTCCCTGATCCTGAACCCAAACTCAAGGGGTTATCTGAAAACACCATTCCACAATTATTTTCTGTATTCCCTTCAAGTTACCCCTGTAATACCCCACTCAGGGCCATAAATCCCTAACTTATTAAATAGATTGCCTTTATTGTTCTCCTCTGTGCTCCTCTTTACACATAATAAGCTCCTTCTGCAGTTCAGTGTCCTAATTTGACCTCATCAGCATTGAGCCCAACTGATTTGGTATTATTACCTTAGTTCTTTACTGCCAGACATGATGCTAGAAACTCTTTCACCTCTTTCAACATCTTTGGGGTATGTTAGTAGAATGCTTATGCCTTTTATTTCTACATTATTCTACTCCACGTGCCTTCATTCAAGGTTTGAACATTATTGTAATCCCACCAAACAGAACTGAATGGCTGTTCTCTCTTTGCTTTCTTTGAGAGGCAGGTTTAAACAATTTATGTAATCCTTGTAATTTAAGGCCCAATTATTCTAGTCACCTGCACTGCATCCACACCAACAACGATATATCTTTCCTTTGGTGCTCAAAATTGAGTGCAGCTGCTCAGACAGGCTCTGTCCAAGACTCTGAAACTCTGAATCTTCCTCCTTTGTGTATTCCTTGGGATAAGTACCAACATTCATTAGCCCTTTTTTAAAGTTGCCTGCAAATTTTAAATGATTTATTTGCTTGGACTCCCAAATCTCATCTAATTTCTTGTTATTTAGAAAGTTTTTTTTCTCTCTTAGATGAAAAATAAATGGCATCATTTTTACTCTCACTGAACATTACTTGATAAATACTTTTTCCAGCTCACTTAATCTGCATTTTTCATTACTCCATTTGTAGTGTTCTGCTCCCATTTATAGTCTTATTATTGCCTCAAATTCTGTCCTATTTGGATATTAAACTCTTTTATCCCTTCATTTAAATTAGTAATAGAAAGTGTTGAAGACCAAAATACATTAATGGGTTTCATTTGGCTTCAAACCATACTGTTAAGCATACCCAAATCCTATTTCTTGTAATGTATTATGAGAAAGTGTTGTTGATGAATTTCAGAGACTTGTGCTTGTAATTACAGAGTACAGTAACTTTCCAATTCAGCAATCCCAAGGAGGCATCTCAGATTTTGGGATGCAGATTTTTTGGAAAATCTTTTGCAGAGTGTGCATAAATTTCAGTCTGTTTTCCCAATTGGTGAGACTTCTGAAGTCAGGTGCACATGTAGGTAATACGTTAATCTAATTCTTGATAAAAGATTACCCAGTAGTGTGGTGTTATAGTGGTCCCATGTAAAGGATTAGAGATGGTGAGTTAAGTGAATTACCTTTATCCAACACAGGTCCAAAGATTGCCAGATTATCCTCAACAGTTGTGCAGTTCCATCTCCTTCCTCGAAACTGATGCTGGCATTCCTGAATCCCGATTTTCACTCCTTGTGCCACACTGGGCATAATTTCCATGTAGTTCCGGCAAAACCTGAGCTGCTTTGGTACAAGGCCAGGGATACTTCCACACAGTATGGGCTGAGTTGCCAGAGTCGAATACTGATGACCAACTGCCAAAGACCTGCCCAGGACATGAAAGAAGGAACTTTTTAAACCAGAGGTCAAATGATTGAGCAGAGAACCTTCTCAGAATTTCCTTTGCTTAGGGATGATTTATTTTGACAAACTTGTACCTTGTGATAGGTTATGTTTAATCGGTGTAATGTATAATCGATTATGTATAATTGGTGACATTCACCGATTATAAAGTCAGTTTCAATGCTAGGATTTGAAAACAGAAACACAGTTCTGGTCCAAACGATCCACAGTAGAAAATGCTTGCATTTATATAACACCTTTCATGACCTCAGGATGTCTTCATGTATGTAGGAAACCCTGAAAGCATGCTTCTGCAAACAGAAACACAATAACTAAATAATATTAAAAAATATAATGATGATTGAGGGATCATGATTAGCAAGAACACTCTGCTTATTGTGATAACATTGCACTGATATGTCAGTCCAAATCTATTGAGATTAGTTTGAACACATGGTCTTCTGGGTCAGAGAAAAGAGTGTCATTAGTTGAGCCACATCTGAGTCTTTGATCTGCTAACACACAGAGCAGAAACAACGAGATACCACCTCTCCACTTTCACACAACTTTACAATTTCATTTATTCCTATGTTATTTTCAATTACCCATGTTGTTTTTATTCAGATAGAACATGAAACAGCAGAGGCAAATTGTTCAGCCCATTATGTTGTACCCAACTAATGAAATCAGTGAAACCTTCCCCACACATTGACCATATTTATCTCTTCTCTGTACATTCATCTGCCTTTCTAAGAGTCTCTATAATCCCCTCAGCCTCTGCTGCTCTAGAGAAAACAGCTTGTCCAAACTCTCCTCAAAAGGAGGTAGCATTCCGGTAAATCTCATCTGTACTCCCTACAAAGCTTCATTTCCTTCCCAAAATGAGGCAACTAGAACTGAATGCAATACTGTAAATGATAATGAGAGAAATCATATGTATATTTTCTCTAATTTACCTTTTTTAAAACAAAAACATCTTTTATCACTTCTCCCAGGAAATTGCAGATGGAATAAGAAATGAGACAGAGGTTATGGTAAAGTTAATGAAACTGGCAGATGTTCCACCTTGGTCCTGGACCTTCTCTCTTCACAGGACGTGTGGAAAGAAGATTTCTTGATTTATTTTTACATAATTGCTTAGGAATTATGTACTGTGTCCTCCCTGTGAACTTTATTTCTTCTCTACCCATTATTCACAAAATGTATTCTTCACATTTGTCTGTCAATTTCTACCATTAGAAACCAGTATGTCAACATTTTTCATTTAATTTTAATATTTTAGTTGTCATAGTTGGTCATATGATCAGGCTATTTGGTTGTCTGGTGAAGCAAAGCTGCTCTCAACCACTTCAGACTTGTATATAAAGTAAAATGTAATTACCAATAAATCACAGAAATTCACTAACCCTGTCATTTTCTTTTCAAGTGAGTTACCTGCTCCATCTCCCTCCAATTCATGATATCTGCATTCGTATGTTTTAAGTAGAAATGGAATTTAATGTGTAATGGAAGGGCTTGAGAGGAGATAAGAGAGAACTTATTTTTCATTACAAAATTATAAATTCTTGAATTCGTTACTAGAAAGTGAGGTAGAAATGTAAGTCTTTAAAAATATATAGAGACATCTGAAGTGTTTTCAAGCTTGGGAATAAAATATGGAGATTAAGATAAGGTAAGATAAGGCTTGGATGATATGGACCTAATGAGCCTCCTTCTATGCCATTTTTACAATCCCATTCTGCTCTTGGTATGTGAAGTTCATCAGTGTAGAAAACAGAACAATTTCTTACTCTTTATGGAAATCTCCCATATTACTTCTCTCAATCTCTCCAAATCATTTTGCACTTGACATATTGCCTTACACACCCATACTCTTTGATGCTTAAGTAGGATTCTTTAGCATTACTGTACTTACCTCTATTCTTTACCTGTGACACTGACAGCTGTATCATCTTTGCCTAGCCACCTGAACTGAATACTGCCTATTGTTACCATGTGAGTATCTCATTCTCTGCTCCAATCCTTTGTTCAGATCTAATTCAATATATTTTGGATCAATTCCAAGAACTTAAAAACTCAACAAAAACAATCTTCCATGAACAGACATTTAACTCTTTTTCTCCTCAACTTCAATCTTCTAAACTTGTCTATGTGCAGTTTGACTGTTGTCTGTGTTCTCTTAAATGAACAGAAGTCCTGGATTCTGCCACAGGTCTCTTTTACAAAACTGGTGTAAAAATTGGCAGTAATTAATAATTACCATCCAGTGTGTCCCTGCTGGGAAGTGCATCTTTCTATGCAACGTTACAAAAAGTTAAAGTTAGTTACTATGATGACTTTCTTTGATTGAATGGCCTACCGGGTTTTATTTATTTTTTGGAATGAGGATGGTGCTGGAAGGCAACATTTACAACCCATCTCTGATTGCTGAGGTTTCCTAAATTCGGACATAAAATATAAAACTGGAATATTTATGATAATCCATAAGCTTCTCTGCAGCTGATGCACGGGTGATCTGAACCATTGATCACTTAGATGGAGATTCTGTCCTTGGACTTTGAAGAGTCAACATTGACTCCAAGATCTAGACACAAGCCTTATGTTGTTGACCAATAAATCATTGCTAGCAGAGACAATAAGTCTAAGACACTAATGAATAAGTGAGATCAGGTTAAAGACGCTTCATCAAACTTCCAGAGGTGATAAAAAACTAGGCTTTGGATTGGAAGTATTAACTCGATATCTCCCTCCACACTTATCTGATCTGTTTTATGCCTGGACACCGCACCCACTGCACACAATGGCTGTCCACCTTCCAGGACTCTGCATTGCTCATTAAAAAAAAACTATTGCCTTAAACAGGTAAGGTTGCAGTCACACCATCCAGGCCATTCTTTCCTCTTGCTGCTGCCATCAGAATGAGGTACAGGAGCCTTAGGTTCCACACTACCAGGCTCAGGAACAACTATTATCCTTCAATCATCAGGCTCCAGAATTATAGTGGATAACTTCACTCACCTCTACACTGTATTTGTTCCACAACCAATGGACTCACTTTCACAGACTCTACAACTCATGTACCCAGTGTTATAGATTTACACTGAATGTCAACCTTTGTCTGTAGTTTTCATTGATTCTGTTGAACTTCTTTGTTGTACTATGAATGTCTGCAATAAAATAAATTTCAGGCCAATATATGGTGACATATACATATGTTGATAATAAATTTACTTAGAAGTTTGAACATAGATCACCACCTGGAAGAGATCACTGAGCTTGTCTTAATGCCATTCTTAATAGGTAAAGTATGTGAAAGCTCATCAGTTTGTTTTGAAAGTTTTCAGAGATAATCCAGAGGCAATTATTTTCTATAGTCCCTCCCATTGTCAATGATCCTCTCAACCCCACATTTCAAAGGCTCATTTTATTGACAGATCATTTACTTGACAGATAGACCTCAGTATGTGCGGTTGGGAGACTGTAGGTCTGACACGGTGGTCAGCAGCACAGGAGCGCCGCAGGGAACCGTACTCTCTCCGGTTCTGTTCACCCTGTACACATCAGACTTCCAATATAACTCGGAGTCCTGCCATGTGCAGAAGTTCGCTGATGACACGGCCATAGTGGGGTGTGTCAGGAATGGACAGGAGGAGGAGTATAGGAAACTGATACAGGACTTTGTGATATGGTGCAACTCAAACTACCTGCATCTCAATATCACCAAGACCAAGGAGATGGTGGTGGACTTTAGGAGATCTAGGCCTCATATGGAGCCAGTGATCATTAATGGAGAATGTGTGGAGCAGGTTAAGACCTACAAGTATCTGGGAGTACAGTTAGGCGAGAAGCTAGACTGGACTGCCAACACAGATGCCTTGTGCAGGAAGGCACAGAGTCGACTGTACTTCCTTAGAAGGTTGGCGTCATTCAATGTCTGTAGTGAGATGCTGAAGATGTTCTATAGGTCAGTTGTGGAGAGCGCCCTCTTCTTTGTGGTGGCATGTTGGGGAGGAAGCATTAAGAAGAGGGACGCCTCACGTCTTAATAAGCTGGTAAGGAAGGCGGGCTCTGTCGTGGGCAAAGTACTGGAGAGTTTAACATCGGTAGCTGAGCAAAGGGCGCTGAGTAGGCTACGGTCAATTATGGATAACTCTGAACATCCTCTACATAGCACCATCCAGAGACAGAGAAGCAGTTTCAGCGACAGATTACTATCGATGCAATGCTCCTCAGACAGGATGAAGAGGTCAATACTCCCCAATGCCATTAGGCTTTACAATTCTACCGCCAGGACTTAAGAACTTTTTAAAAGCTATTATTAATGCTTTTTGAGATAGTGATTTAGATGCATATCATATTTTTTACTGAGTTAAGTATTGTATGTAATTAGTTTTGCTACAACAAGTGTATGGGACATTGGAAAAAAGTTGAATTTCCCCATGGGGATGAATAAAGTATCTATCTATCTATCTATCTATTGTCAACGTATGCATGTACAATACAACTCTGATATTTGTCTACTCCAGATAGCCACTAAATACAGAAAGACCATGGTGTTGATGAAAGAAAAAACATCAATCCCCCCCACATGAAAAGGAACAAAACTTTCCCCTCCCCACAGCAAAAAAAGCAGCCACAGTAGCAATCACCAACACCCTACACCCTTCAAGCACCACATTCTTCCTGCTTTGTTCCCCTTTTTCTAGCTGTCTTCCCTCTCCCTTTTCTCTTCCCACAACTACCATTAACAGTGGCAATTGTTTAGCCTTGATCACCATTTTCACAGAAGAACTAGGTGTATGTCTAACTGACCTTTTGGAAGCTTGCTCTTTTGCATATGGCTGCCACAATGCCTGCAAAACACTCATATTAATTCAATATGATTTTTCATAGTTGAGGTCCTTTCAACTACTTCAGAGAAATGTGTATGAAATCAGATGCAGTTCCCATTCTTTTTCTAAACAATGACTCATCTCTTTTGCACAAAATTAAGAAACTAATCTTTATGTGCATATTATTCAAAGTACACTATAGGTGCCAGCTGACCAACCCTGTAACATATTTTTCTGTAAATAATGCACGGGAAACTCTGTTATCCTTGATTTAACATTCCAGTTACCTGTTATTCAATATCATTACCTGCCAATCTAGAAAACTGGCAAAAGGTCACTGGCAGCTTCAAAAAACTTGGCAACATGCGAATAAGCAAGATAGATGTATGCAACATTTCTGGCTTTGGGTTGAAGAAAAACCAGTACAGACCCACATACCTTTAAATTCAGTTGCATAATGTTATTTCTTAAGTGTTATGCAAACAAAATATAAGTGAAATATGGTAACAATAATTTTATGTCGATCAGAAATTTGACTGGAGATTTCCTGATGTGAGTCACTCTTGCAATCCTGATGTGAGTTTTGTATCAGGCCCGCACACGATGTTATCATTCCTTATGCAGTCCCGTTTTTGAGATGTGGCTTGAGAATTTGGTCACATTGTCTTAGAGGGCCTTCTATTGGGCTTTCCTAGGGCAATTGTTTAACTTGCTCAAAACTGAACTGGAAAGCCTACATGCTAAGAAATTATTTAACTTCACCCGTGTTCCTCCATCTGCTGGACTCCCAAACATCCACCATGAACTGATCGATGCTACCACCTCCACTGCTTTCCACCCTGATCTCCTGATCTGTGAATCTGTGTGTTGTGTTCTGCGTCTTTAATCTATTAACTACATCAGCAGGAGGACAGCCTACCATGAAATATGAAATCTCATGTAGTTTAGGAAGAATTTTACCAATCAATGTCCCGTTGTTAATATTAACCACTTTTTGATATATGTTACTCAGGCATTCTTTGACAATTCTCACTACAGCATTTGACATTGGTTGAAATGATGAATCAAGTTGACCCAAGACTAGTTTTGACAGTATTCTGCAGCATGAGAAAAACAGATCTCAATTTTCCAGTAACACATCCTGCCATGCTACAAAACTCAATGCTTCTCATCAATCCATTTTGCGTGACTATCTGTGAGTCTAAAGGTTTAATCAGTCCCCTCATACAGTAATCAATTGCTTCCCTGCTTGTAATTTATTTCAGTCTGTTCAGTAAGACTTTCTTCAACAAATTTGTGCTTTCAATATACTTGGTACAAACACTCTGTCTTCACAACCTTGTTCAACCACCATCTCATTGTATACTATATGGTATGACCTTTTTACTTTGAACATTTCACAGTCATTTTTTAAGGTTATTCATGGATTTCTAGTAGAAGTATATATTTTTTTGCTTTCTTTTTTTTTTACCATAAATAGAAAATTATCTACAATGAAGAAGGTCACACTTTCAATGAAATCTGTGGCTTTTTTTTCCCTCTACTGTGAGATCTTCTCTCTATGAAGAATTCATGCTACAAGAATTGTTTTGATTACGGGCTATTGTTTTGGCAGTTAAGGCATCCTGCTGTTTTGAGTTAATGTACTTGCTGTGGTTTCTATTACACTTATAACAGCAATTTGCACAAGTCTCACCCACATACATTATATTTTACTTTGAAATTCTAGCCTTTGCTGTCATTCTATGACTGTAAACTGTCAACACGTTGGATAGATTGGAGGAAATTCTTTACTACTCATTAATGTCATCTCTATAAATGTAATTCTGCAAGATCAAGGTGAGAATGTGTTTTATGACTTAATTTATTGTTTAAATCACAAAGTCTAAGAAAGAACATAAAGTAAGCCATTACATTTTGTGCATCTTCTTCACTACTCAATAGGGTCATGACTCATCTTCTATCTCAATATCACCATCATGGATTGACTTCTTCTCCATTGATCCCTTAGTATCCAAAAACCTACTGATCGCTGCCTTGAATATATTCAGTGACTGAATTCAAAGACTCATCCCCTTTACCACAAGGAAATTTCCTGCCACCTCAGTCCTGTTTGGCTAACCATACAGTATATGTTGAGACTATTATCCTTGGTTCCAAACCCCACAGCAAGGAAACAATCAGCGCTGGTGACTACCCTAACAAATCTTATAAAGATTTTGTATGTTTCAATGAGATCACCTCTTTCGCTTAGTTACTCATCATATGACAAACCTTCCATTGCAGAAATCAGTCTGGTGAAACATTGCTTCATTCTTCCTATTGCAAATAAGAAGACTAATCCTATACACAATATTCTAGTTGCCTTCTCATTCTGGGTCTATTTGGTTGGAGCAAAATATCTATGCTTTTGCACTGGACCTGTTCTGGACACAGCACGTAAGTTCAATTGCGCAGAAAGCACGATTTCATAAGAATACAAGAAAAGAAGAAATAGGAGCAGGAGTAGGCCATCTGGCCCATTTATACTGATCCATCATTCAATAAGATCATAGCTGATCTGCCCATGGACTCATTTCCACCTACCTGTCTTTTCCCCATAACCCTTGATTCTCCTATTATGCAAAAATCTATCCAACCTTGCCTTAAATATACTTACTGAGGTAGCGTCATTGGGCAGAGAATTTCGAAGATTCACCACTCTTTGGGAAAAGCAGTTCTTCCTCATCTCTGTCGTAAATCTACTCCCCCAAATTTTGAGGCTATGTCCTCTTAGGGGTCTTGAGGAGCCTGCAGAGATTCAGCATGAATCTTCTACTTTTGACAAACTTCTACAGATGTGTAGAAGTTTGATAAACTTCTATAGATGTGTGGTGGAGAGAATATTGACAAGCTGCGTTATGGCCTGGTATGGGAACACCAATACCTTTGAACGGAAAATCCTACAAAAGGTAGTGGATTGGGCCCAGTACATCACAGATAAGTTTCTCCCAACCATTGAACACATCAACATGAAACGTTGACGCAGGAAAGCAGCATCCATCATCAGGGATCCCCACCACCCAGGGAATGCTCTCTTCTCACTGCTGCCATTAGGTGGAAGGTACAAGAGCCTCAGGACTTGCACCACTAGGTTCAAGAACAACTACTACCCCTCAACTATCAGGCTCTTGAACAAAAGGGGAAAACTACGTGCACGTGCCCCATCATGGAAATGTTCCTTCAACCAATGATCTCACTGAATTCTGCACTCTGCTTGATCTTTTGTTGATCCTGTTATAGTTACTATTCTACAGATTTGCCCATAGAAAAATGAACTTCAGGGTTGTATATGGAGTATATGTACTTCGATAATAAGTTTACTTTGAACTTTGAAATTCACTATAAATTAAGATCAATGTACATTTTACCATCTTAATTGCTTGCTGCAGCTGCATATTTACTTCCAGCGATTTGAATATAGGAGCACTTGTCTCCCTCTGATATGCCCTATCATTCAAAACTACTCTGCTTTTCTGGTTTTCTTATGGCAGCATCACTAAGGATGAAAGATGCAGTGTTGAGCAATGAGACAATACACTGTCCCACTTGACTTCCAGCTCTCTCTTCCAAATCCATTTCTCTTCTAAATTTCAAATTAATAATCCTACCACTTTTGTAACATCTTGTTAAGGAAGATGTCATTTGCTTTATGCAGTACGCTTTGGAACACATTGTGCTTGAGATCCAGTAGTATGGCACCAATATGTGCAAGCAAGCTATTTATTCTGCCTCCTCTAGAGTATGACTGGTATGCTCTTCCTTGCTTAGCTTGACAGTTAGTCATAACTATGCTTATTAACTTTGGTCATGCCTCAAGCTGCTGCTTTGGCCATCTTTGCCATTGGCTCGGAGATGAGGCTCTTCGTCTGACACAAAGTCTACATTTTCTTTACATCACATGATGTCCACTCTTTGCATCCTCAATGCTAGTTTGTAATGCAGGTGAAAGCAGTAATACATGAGCACGTGTTCCACCTGGGTGTAGTTCAGTTAACATTGGGAATCACAGGAATGACACCTAGAACTGTTGGAACATACACATTGTCTAATTGTCAGAAGCTACTTCCAGTGCACAGGGAACCCCAACCAACCTTGCTCTAAAAAAAAATAAGGCCAGACCATTATGAAGGCTAATTTTCTACAAGAAAATATCATAACTATTTTTTCAAGTGATATTTAGGTAAATAATTTTAAATCTGAGTTTGAAACATCATTAAGTTATGTAATAGAAGCACATACAGTACCTTGAAGAAGTATTCATCCCCCTCAACTATTTCACATTTTACTGCCTCATTTTCTAAATTTACAACATATTGAAGTAGGATTTTTTGAGCTAACCTAAAACATTGTGGATCATGTCAAATTGAAGACAAATTCCAAAATCTGTCAACAATTTTCTAAAAATTAAAAACAAATAGTAATGCTGAAAAACTATCCATCCTCTTTGTAATTACTACTCTAACTTTCCTTAGCTGCAGTACTGTGTATTACCTTACAAATTAATTCAATTTGTTGAAGCAGAAAACTGGAGGATCACCTGAATAAATACTTGCTCTCTATAAGGTCCAACAGTATAATAGATTTTCAACAGACCAAACCAAATGAAGACGAAGGAGCTTTCAAGGCAAGTCATGGAAATGTTAATAGAGAAGCACAAATCCAGGGAAGGGTACAAGATCATCTCAAAGTATTGAACTCAGTGCAGTCCATGGTGAAAAATGGAAAAAATATGAAACCACAGCCATACTGTCAAGGTCAGGCCACCCCTCTAAACTTAGTTGCTGGAGAAGTATGGCTCTTGTAAGAGAGGCTACTGTGATGCCAGCAATCACTCTGAGTGAGCTGCAAAGTCAATGGCTGCAACTGGAGATGAAACTTATGGCTTCATAATTTCTAAGGCCTTGCACTAAAAGGGGATTTATGGAAGAATTGCAAGGAAGAAGTCTTGGCTAAGAAAATAAAAGCATATCCTTTCCTGTAAGGACTTTGCAAAGTGTCACTTAGAAGATACTGTAAAGATGTGGCAGAAAGTCTTGTGGTCGGGTGAGACTAAAGTGGAAATATTCGGCTTCAACGGAGGTATATGTGGCATAAATCTAATACTGCGCATTAACCATGTAACACCATCCCTTCTTTAAAGTATAGCATCATGCTATGGTGATGCTTTTCAGCAGCAGGGACTGAAAATCTGGTCAGGATTGAAGGGAAGATGAACACTGCTAAATATAGAGAGTTCCTGGATTAAAACCTGCTAGAATCTGCCAGTAAGGTTAAACTGGGGAGTAAATTTATCTTTCAGCAGGACAACAACCCAAAGCACACTGCCGAAGCAACCATGGAGTGGCATGAAATGAAGAAAATTGATGTCCTTGAGTGGCCCAATCGGAGTCCTAACCTTAACCCGATCAAACTTCTCTGGCAAGACCTCAAAATTGCTGTCCACTGCCACTCCTCAACCACCCTGGCACGGCTTGAGGAATTTTACAAGGAGGAATGGGCAAATCTTGCTCCATCACTTTGTGTAAAGCTAATAGAGACTTATTCAAAAAGACTAATAATAGCTTTGAGAGGTGGTTCAACTAAGTACTGAGCAAAGGGGGATGAATACTTTTGAACTGCTATCACTTCAGCTTTAGAATTTTTAGTTTTTAGGGCTTTACAATTTTCTCTGTTTTGGAATCCCCTGTGAAGAAATGAGCATGTGATTCACAAATAAAAAAATCTCAATTAAATTGATCAAAATCCCAGGCTCTAATACTCATTTGTGTGAACAAAGGGTTGTGGCTGAATACTTTTATAAGGCACTCCAAATGGAGCAAGATTCAGTTAAACAAACTAGGTTTGCCGGTTTGACCTCATCTTCAGAAGATTGGCATTTTTCTCAACCCTTTCAATTCAGCCAAGCTATCTTCCCACCTTGCCCTATCCTTTTCCCATTTCCCTTCAACCCACTTCTCCACATTGCCAGATCATACTACAAAATACAAGCGGTTAGAAAGACTGGTGCACAAACATGTGTCACCATTCTACTTCATTTCAATTTGAAGTTAAAATTTATGTATAATAAAGGGAGCCTCACCTTGTAACTAACCCATGTTACAAATGTTGGTGTGTCCCAAGAAATAATGTACCGGCAGCTTCACTTCTCATTCAATTTGTGCTATCCATGATTTAACCAGCCAATGTGTGTTTGTGGTATTCTGCTGCTGTAACGCATCCACTTCACAGCTAGACATGCTGTTCATTCAGAGATGCTCTTCTGCACACTACTGTTGTACCGTTACTGTTGTCTTCCTGTCAGCTTGAACTAGTCTGGCCATTCTCTTCTGACCTCTCACATTAAAAAGGTATTTTCACCACAGAACTGTTGTTTACTGGATGCATTTTAATTTCTCACACTACTCTCTGGAAAGCTCCACAGACCATTGTGTGTGAAAATCCCATGAGATGTAGTGTATATAGATTTCAGCAAGGCATTTGATAAGGTTCCCCATGCCAGGCATATTGAAAAATTTAGGAGGCATGGGATCCAGGGGACCTTACTTTATGGATCCAGAATTGGCTTGTCCACAGAAGACAAAGAGTGGTTGTAGACAGGTCAGATTCTACATGAGATTGGTGACCAGTGGTGTGCCTCAAGGATCTGCTCTGGGACCCCTTCTCTTCATGATATTCATAAATGACCTGGATGAGGAAGTGGAGAAATGGGTTAGTAAATTTTCTGATGACACAAAGGTTGGGGGTGTTGTGGATAGTGTGGAGGGCTATCAGAGGTTACCACGGGACATTGATAGGATGTAAAACTGGGCTGAGAAGTGGCAGATGGAGTTCAACCCAGATAAGTGTGAGGTGGTTCATTTTGGTAGGTCAAATAGGATGGCAGAATATAGTATTAATGGTAAGGCTCTTGGCAATGTGGAAGATCAGAGGGATCTTGGGGTCCAAGTCCATAGGACACTCAAAGCTGCTGCGCAGGTTGACTGTGGTTATGAAGGCATACGGTGCATTGGCCTTCATCAATTGTGGGATTGAGTTTAGGAGCTGAGAGGTAATGTTGCAGCTATATAGGACCCTGGTCAGACCCCACTTGGAGTACTGTGCTCAGTTCTGGTCGCCTGACTACAGGAAGGATGTGGAAACCATAGAAAGGGTGCAGAGGAGATTTACAAGGATGTTGCCTGGATTAAGGAGCATGCCGTATGAGAATAGGTTGAGTGAACCTTGGAGTGACAGAGGATGAGGAGTGACCTGATAGAGATGTATAAGATGATGAGAGGCAATAATTGTGTGGATAGTCAGAGGCTTTTTCCCAGGGCTGAAATGGCTAACATGAGAGAGCACAATTTTAAGCTGCTTGGAAGCAGGTACAGAGGAGATATCAGGGCTAAGTTTTTTGATGCAGAGAATGGTGAGTGCGTGGAATGGGCTGGTGGCGATGGTGGTGGAGGCAGATACAATAGGGTCTTTTAAGAGATGCCGGGGTAGGTAACCATATAACAATCACAGCACGGAAACAGGCCATCTCGGCCCTCCTAGTCCATGCCAAACTCTTATCTCACCTAGTCCCACCTACCCGCACTCAGCCCATAACCCTCCACTCCTTTCCTGTCCATATACCTATATATGGACATGGAGCTTAGAAAAATAGAGGGCTATGGGTAACTCTAGGTAATTTCTAAAGTAAGTACATGTTCCGCACAACATTATGGGCTGAAGGGCCTATATTTTGCTGTAGGTTTTCTATGTTTCGAAAGAAATTATAGAATTTGGGATTAGTTAGAGCTGATCAATTGATGAAGGCTGATAGATGTAATAGGATTAATTATCAGGGATTGAATCAATGGTTTCAGAATTTAAATGGCAGTATGGAATAGGGGGAACTAAGTAGTCACATGGGATGGGTTTGGTTTAGGAAGGGGATTAAGTAACAATCTCTAATTATGATGAGATGCCTGAAAACGATCTGGTTAAATGCTTACATTAAGGGTTCCTTGTGCAGGCTGGAGTCCAATCAGTCAAGATACTCATGACTGCAATGGGCTTCACAGTGGCTGTGAAAGTTTGTTCCTGCATGAGTGGCCCATGGATTTTGCAGATAACATCATTGTGTTACATATGGCTAATATCATTGGGCAACAAAGATTTTTCTTCCTTAATACTTTTCTTTGTATCTTATTGATTTTGGGCTGCTCATTCTGAAAATCACCATGAGATTTCCCTATCACACCATTTTTTTTTCAAATGCCTATATTTGTTATTTAAATTCATAATTCAAGTCAATTAAAATGTTACCCACAATGTAAGCTGCAAAGATTTCTCTCTTGGTCAGGCATGCCAGTTGATTATACAAATGGAACACATCGTCAATGATTGGCAATTCAAAGAACTTTTAATGGGACTGGAGAAAATCACATCGAAGGCATTCAAGGATGTTGTTGAAAAATTTCTTGGCAATGACAGAGTACCAAACTACGTGCAGCTGGCTGACAACATGCTTCAGGCTTACAAAACCATGAAGTAACACCTGTCACTTCAAGTTCATTTTCTGCGTTCCCATTTAGACTTCTTCCCTGCATATCTTGGTGCTGTCGGTGACGAGCATGTTGAAAGTTTTCACCGGGACATTGTGGCCTTGGAGAAACGGTGTCAGGGCAACTGGAATCTATTAGTGCTGGCTGATAATTGTTGGACACTTTAGTGAGAAGTCTCAAACAGAGTACAAATGAAAATCATCAAGAAAACATTTTTAGTTTTGTTGGACTATTGCAAAGCGTCAGCACTGTTACGCAATTACATGCATTGCATTCAATAAAAGTTAATTTCTTGTTTCTCCAAATCCCTACGTGATACAATTAGTCTGAAATTATATTTGTGTTCAACTTCAAACAGTCTACATTAAACATTAAAAATCTAAGGAAGCAACATTTCTGAAAAAATTGTTGTCCAGTGTATTCAAATACATTCATAAAAGCAATGGTGCTTCAAAGCACCATGAATAAAACTACGTTAATAAACATTAGCAATACATTAAATTATGCTAAACACAAACAATGAAAATATATATTGTTGCTACAAATTCTAAGTCGACTCTATATCTGTATTATACTATACAATAAACCATTTGTGGAATTATGGTTAATTGTGGAATTGGCAGTACTTTGACAGTAATATGATCACTATACTTATCACTCCACTGTGTATTTGTGTGGTTTAACTTGCTTTTGCATTTATTTGTAAAAGCTTGCACAAAAACTCAGTGTACTTTGGGTGTCACAAGCAGCTGACAAGGTTCTAAACAATGGCAAATTTTAAATAAATACATATAATTATTTTATGGATGCATGCAAGGCAGGCTGGATTTCCTTAAAGGAGTGCACAATATTGTAAGATCTGTGACAAACTTTGGCTGTGTTTGTACAGCAATGCTCTATCTATCCTGAGGCTCAGCATCACAGTATTCCCTTATTCATTCATTCTTTGGCCCTGATAATCAAGATGTCATATTTACCTCTACACATTAGTGGCATACGAGGAGAGCAATGAGATAAGGCTATCATCATTTAGGTTGTGAACCATTGTTGTAATATTGAATAGTGTCAAAGGCCATGGGTCTTCAGTGTGACCCAGGAAACTGGAACCCACTCTGCAGAGAGAATCTGAGTCAAATGGCAAACATGATTCATCAGAATCTTGCTTTAAAATACAAACTCAAAAAGAAATCACACTGAACTATAAATACAAGCCTGATCCAGTTTTAGAGTCAGAATGCCATAAATTATATTATGACAATCTGTGACAACCATCTAGATTTAATAATAATGGGCAAACAAGCAAGAGAAACCTATTTAATAGACATAGTGATTCCAAACACATATTGATTTCTGTAAAATCTATAAGTGAAAACACCAGAAATATGCTGAATTAAAAGAGGAAATTGGATGACTTTGGGACATGAGCAAGGTATACATTGCCCCGATAGTAATATCTACAACTGGTGTCATCCCAAAGTCACTGCACAATAGAGATTGACACTAATATAATATCTATGTAAATCTTCACAATACTGAACACCACAAGAGCAGTCCAAAAGCTCCTAGCAATTGACAAGTGAGTGTGCTTGGCTATGCTTATACCTCAGGTTTTTCCAGCTTGAGCTGAGAACAAATAAATAATAATAATAATAATAATAATAACAATAATAATAATAATAATAATAATAATAATAAATAATTAAGCAGTAAGTATCAAGAGATGAAGAGTCCTTCAAAGTGAGTCCATAGGTTGTGGGAACAGTTGAATGATGGGGCATGTGAAGCTGAGTGAAGTTACCCCTCTTGTTCAAAAGCTTGATGGTTGAGGGGTAATAGCTGCTTCTGAAACTGGTGGTGTGAGTTCTGAGGCTCCTGTGCCTTCTTCCTGATAGCAGTGGCGAGAAGAGTCAATAATCTGGGGAGTAGGGTGAATTGATTTACCTTGGAATGTTGAAATTGAGGGCAGAATACATGATTAATAGCCGGATTCTTAACAGTGTGGAGGAACAGAGGAATATTGAGAACCACGTCCAAAGATCCTTCAAGGTTGCAGTGCAAGTTTATCGAGTGCTCAAGATGGTGTATGGTTTGTTCACCTTCATAGTCAGCAGATTGATTTCAAGAGCTGTGAGATAATATTTCAGACAGACAGACAGACATACTTTATTGATCTTGAGGGAAATTCGGTTTCGTTGCAGCTGCGCCAACCAAGAATAGTGTAGATGAATAGCAATATAAAACCATAAATAATTAAATAATATTAAGTTAATCATGCCAAGTGGAAATAAGTCCAGGACCAGCCTATTTCAGCTCTATTGCGTACTGTTCTATTCACCTCATTGCATGAAGGATGTGGAAGCTTTAGAG
This sequence comes from Hemitrygon akajei, assembly GCF_048418815.1. Classification (NCBI taxonomy): domain Eukaryota; kingdom Metazoa; phylum Chordata; class Chondrichthyes; order Myliobatiformes; family Dasyatidae; genus Hemitrygon; species Hemitrygon akajei. The sequence goes on along the minus strand of NC_133124.1, from coordinate 106,381,490 downwards.
AGGGTGCAGAGATTTACTAGAGTGCTGCCTGAATTAAAGAGCTTATCTTATGAGGATAGGTTAAGCAAGTTAGGGTTTTTCTTATTAGAATGAAGGGAAATGAGAGGTGACTTTGTAGCAGTGTACAGTATGATAAGAGGCAATGATATAGTGGACTAATCATACTAGTGCCCAAGAAGAGCGGGGAGAGCTTCCTCAATGACTATTGCCCAGTGGCATTCACATCTACAGTGAAGAAGTACTTTGAGAGGTTGGTCATGGCTAGAATCAACTCCTGACTAAGCAAGGATCTGGCCCCACTGCAATTATCAGCCCATTGCCACAATTGGTCTACGGCAGATGCAGTCTGCTGTTTGTTGAATACAGCTCAGTGTTCCACCCCATCATACCCTCAGTTCTAATCAACAAACTCCAAAACCTGAGCCTCTGCACCTTCATCTGCAGCTGAATCCTTCACTTCCTCACTGGGAGACCGAGTGTCTGTGAGGATCAGAAATAATATCTCCTCCTCACTCACCATCAACACTGGCTACCTCAAGGATGTGTGATTAGCCCATTACTCTACTCTCTCTACAGCCACAATTATGTGGCTGGCACCAGCTCAAATGCCATCTATAAGTTTACTGACAACACATCTATTGTTGACAGAATTTCAGATATTGACAAGGAGGTGTACAGGAATGAGACAGATGAGCTGGTTGAGTGGTTTTGCAGCAACAACCATGCATTCAACATCAGTAATCAATCAAGGAATTGATTGTGAACTTCAGGAAGGGGAAGTCGAGGGAAAACATACCAGTCCTCATCGAGGGATCAGCAGTGGAACGGGTGAGTGGTTTCAAGTTTCTGGATGTCAACGTCTCTGAAGATCTACCTTGGGCCTGACATACTGATGTTACTACAAAGAAGGCACGACAGTGACTATATTTCACTAGGAGTTTGATTGAAGAGAATTGGTATGTTACCAAAGACACTCGCAAACTCCTACAGATGTACTGTGGAGAGCATTCTAACTGGTTGCATCACCAGCTGGTGTGGAGGGGCCTCTACGCAGGATCGGAAAAAGCTGCAGGGAGTTGTAAACTCAGCCAGTAGCATCATGGGCACTAGCCTCCCCAGCATCCAGGACACCTTCAAAAGGTGATGCCTCAAAAAGGTGGCTTTCATCATTAAGAGCCCTCATCAATTAGGATATGCTCTCTGATGATTGGTACCATCAAAGAGGAGGAAGAGAAGCCTGCAGACCCACATGCACCATTTCAGAAACAGCTGCTTCTCCTCCGCCATCAGATTTCTGAATGGACAATGAACCCATGCACCCTTCTTCAGTACCACTTTTTCCTCTCTTTTTGCACTACTTATTTAATTTAATATTTTTAGACTGTATCTGGCTGGCCGAAACTCTAGCCACCAGAAGGTGCTAGCTAACCACAAGGCTCATGATGACAGTGTGCAGCCAAGGTTTGAACAAGGAGGCTGCTGACAGTGAAGGGAACATTGAACAGCGAAGCTGGCAAATGTTATGTGTAATACATCGAAGAGACAGAGCCGATTCTCTCGTCAGCGCCTCATGATCAGTCAGCCTACGATGCGCTCCTCGCTCTTCTGTGCGTGGGCAGCAGAAGCTGAAGGCTGCACACAACGCTCTGGCAGTGCAGGAAACGTACATTGCACAACCTGAGATGCCATGAGGCTTACAGTGGGTGTTGGCCAAGTTTCGGCTGTGCCAAAGTAAATCAGGCACAAAACAATAACTAAAATCATACACAGGTGTAACACAAGTTCTATTTTTTTTACCTAGTTTGGTTGGGTTTCACTTGGTGTATTAGTTTTGTTTTACTTACATATCATTGTCACATATACCAAGGCTCAGTGACATACTTCATTATGCATGCCATCCATATGGATCGTTTCATCACATCAGTACCCACTCGGAATGTAGAATAAAATGTTATGGGTACAGAGAAAGTGTAGTGCACACAGACAATAAGGTTCAAGGCCATAGTAAGGTAGATTGTGAGGTCAGAAGTCCATGCTGTCATACTAAGGGGGCATTCAACTAAGTGAGATACAAGCTGTCCTTGAACCTGGTAGGACATGCTCTCTGGCTTTTGAATCTTCTGCCTGATAGAATGCGGGCAAAGAAAGTGTGCAGTTTCACTCGAGAAGGGGGGCAAGTGGGGTGAGAGAGGAGCTGAACTCTTAAGGCAAGGGTTTTTACTAAACTATCTTTGGATCAGGAGGTGTAGGAGAACTTCCTCCAGTGCCAGGCAGTTACCTCAGCTCCCAAAGTAACTGCCTACTCTGTATTCTCCTACCAGTGTCCTATAATTGAACTCCTAAATTGACCTTGATACCTTCTGATCCCATTAGGCTCAGAACCCTTGCATCCAATAGTGCAGGACTCCTCACCCAATATGAATCTGTCACCCAAATAAAGCAGTGGATAGGATATCTATGAGAAAGACATTGGAATGATGCCTTATATTAAAAACTATAGGGCTTTTTGGAAACTTGTACTTTAGGAATCCTCTACTTCTAAACATTACTTCCACTCTCTCAGGCTCCGAGCTGGTCTTAGATTCATTAATCAGAGAGTAGAAACAGGCCCTTCTACCCATTATGTGCTCAATTAGCCAACTACACTAATCACTTGCTCTGTGGCTTCCTAAACCTTGGTGATTCAAATGCTCTCTGAATATATCTAGTTTTGAATACATTGGTTTTCATTGTCTCAAGATGGAGTTGTATACAGGAAGCCCACTCACAATCTGTATTTTCCCCAACTATAATAACTGCTAAGGGAACAATATTCCAGTGATAGTAAATTTAATGACAAAAATTGTGTCATCCAGTCAAAGAACATGAATAAACCAAGAAACCAACATCAAAAATAAATTAAACAGTAAAAATAGCTAAACAGTAAAATATATTTGCAACCTGTTGATATATAGCACAAACTAATACTAAATTCTATTATATTTTTTAAATATTAAAAGAAACAAATGGGAATTTCTTAATATTGAAGTTACTATTAAAACATCATTAACATGTATGAATAGCAGCTGATTATTACAATGTATAATAATGTAATAATACAATGTGAGGTCATTCAGAATTACCGCTATTCCAAAGTGGACTCTTTTCTGCATGATGTGCCTTCAAACAATGGTAGGACTGGGCCACACTAGAGATACAACAGTTCATCAGCTACAATGATTACATGCTGACATCTTGATTGTCTTACTACTGAAGTGGTTATGGAAAATTTCTTACCATATTGTATTAGGCTTAGAATCAATAATATATTTACATATAAAATCAATTAGTATATGTTAACCGATTATTCTCTTATTTATTTATTCATTTATTCATTCATTCATTCTCATATTGCACTTAAACAGGTGACCAAGAAGAAGGTGGTAACCTGTCTCAAGGACTATCGTCCAGAAGTGCTTTGAGAAGTTGGTGATGAAACATTGAGCTCATGCTGAGGAGTGACTTAGATCTGCTCTAGTTTGCCTACCGTCACAACAAGTCAACAGCAGATGCAATTTCATTGGCTCTTCTCTCAACACCTGAATAGTGAAAATGTGCATATCAGGATGCTCTTCATTGACTCAGCATTCAGCACCACTATCCCCTCAAAACTAATCACTAAGTTCTCAATAACTCCTTGTGCAAATAGATCCTCAATTTTGTCACTTACAGAATCCAGTAAATTCAGATTGGAAACAATATCTCCTTCACAATCACCATCAGCACAGGTGTACCATGAGGCTGTGTGCTTAGCCCTCTGTTCTACTCACTTTATACTTACGCCTGTGAGGCTAAGTACATCATATTTAAGTTTGCTGATGACACCACTGTTGTTGGCTGAATCAAAGGTGGTGATGAGTCAGCGGATAGGAGGAAAATTGAAAGTCTGGCTGAATGGTGCCATAACAATAACCTCTCACTCAACATCAGAGAAACCAAAGAGCTGAATAATGACTCCAGCTGGAGGAAACCGAAAGTCCATGAGCTAGTCCTCATCAGGAACTGCAGTGGTAAGGGCCAGTGACTTCATATTTCCATGTGTTATTATTTCAAAGGATATGTCTTGGGTTCAGCATGTAAGTGCTATTACAACGAAGACATGACAGTGCCTCTACTTTCTTAGAAGTTTGCTAAGATTTGGCGGCACGCCATCTAAATCTTTAACAAACTTTGACAGAGGCACAATGGAGAGTATCCAGACGGGTTGCATCAGGGCTTGGTATTGGAGTTCCAGTACCTTGAAAGGAAAAGCCTACAAAAAGTAATGAACCCAGTCCATCACAGGTGAAGCCCTCTGTACTATTGGGCACATCTACAAGGAATACTGCCACAAGAAAGCAGTATCCATCACCAAAGGCCACCCTGTCCCCACCATCCAGCAATGCTCTCTTCTCACTGCTGGCATCAGGAAAGAGGTACAGGAGCTTTAGGACACACACCACCAGGTTCAGGAACAATTATTACCCCTCAAACATTAGGCTCCTGAACCAGAATGCATAACTTCACTCACCAAACACTGAAATAATTCCACAAACTATGGTCTCACTTTCAACGACTCTACAACTCATGTTCTCAATATTTAATATTTATTTATTTATTATTATTGTTTTGTTTTCCTTTTTGTACTTGCATATTGGTTGTTTCGAAATGTGTGCAATTTTTCGGGCTCTTGAACCAAAGGAAATAACTTCATTCAACTTCACTTGCCCCATCAATGAAATGTTCCTACAACCAGAAGACTCATTTTAAAGGACCTGTCAATTCATGTTCTTGATATTTGTTGTTTATTTTTAAATTATTATTATTTCTTACATTTTGTATTTGTACAGTTTGTTATTTTTTGCACACTGATTGAACACCCAAGTTGGTGCAGTCTTTCATTGATCCCGTTATGGTTATTATTCTATAGATTTATTAAATATGCCTGCAGGAAAATGAATCTCAGGGTTGCATATGGTGATGTATATGTACTTTGATAATAAATGTACTTTAAACTTTGAGACGGTGCTGAGTTGTTTTATTAATTTATTTTAATATTTAATTTATCTGTTTATTGATGTGGCACACAGTAGGCCCTTCTGGCCCTTCAATCCACATTGCCCCAGCAACCCCCGACAAACCTGATTAACCCTTACCTAATTATGGTTGGATTTACAATGACCAGTTAACCTACCTGTTACGTCTTTGGACAGTGGGAAGAAACTGCAGCACCTGGGGAAGAGCCACATCTTCCACAGGGGAGACATACAGAGTCCTTACAGTATGACACTGGAGTTGAATGCCGAACTCTCGGACATCCCGAGCTGTAATTGCATCATGCTAGCAATTTTTTTTTTGAGGGGGCTCATGGTGAAGTTTTCTGGGGGAAGAGAGGGGAATTAAGGGTCAAGATAGGGATTAGAGAGAGTTATGTGGTGAATTAAAGGAATTGGAGAACAGGCCTTGTGTTGGTTGTTTACACAAATGACACACTTCATTGCATATTTCAATGTACACAATAAATAAACCTGAATCTTGAAGCTTCCTTTATATTCATTCTTTCATATGAAAAGAAGTATTGTGACTCTCAACATCAGTCATTAAATGAAAATACATTCACAGTTAACCCACCACATACATTCCTGGATAGTCATCACCAGTCAGCTGGATATCACATTCAATGCTCTGACTGACATTGCTTGTGGCTTTCTGACGCAAAGCTGCAGGAACTTGTCTATAACCCGAAATTGTCAGTCTGGGTAGACTTCAGTCAAACAAGGACCTGGCCCTCTTCTTCAGAGACTTATAAACAGCTGCCAGTCAAATCCATTACTTTGTACAAAGCTCTGAGCTGTGATCGGATTCTCTTCAGACCTTTCATTTCAAACTGGGAGAATGGAACACACCAGCTTTGCAGTACAAATGGTTCTGGCAACAATGTTTGTCATACAAATTGAATGGAATCTTTGGGAGTAAAGGTATGGGAAATAAACCAGCATAAAGCTAAATTTACAGAACAAATAACTTATAACAGGGGTTAGAGTCATTGTGTTATTGAAAAGCACAGCAAAGAAACAGGTTCTTCAGTCCATCTAGTCTGTGCTGAAACATTTAAACAGCCTGCTCCCTGTTATGTTTGTTCTTAATCAAGAAGAACTCAGCGTGGGTAAAACTGACACATTTCATTTTATACGGTAATGGCTCTAGCTCCACACAATCGTGTGTGACCAGCTGATGGCTTTGGCTTGACCTGAGTGTGCACAACCAGCTCACCAATGTCACTTCCAGTTCCAAGTGAACCATCCACATTGCACGCTAGGAACTGAAGTTCTTTATTATTCTGGGACCATAGCCTTCCATGTCCCTACCATCCATGTACCTATCCAAATTTCTCTTGATCGTTGAAATCGAGGTCACATGCACCACTTGCACTGGCAGCTTGTTCTACACTCTCACCACCCTCTGTGAAGAAGTTCCCTTCATGTTCCCCTTAAATTTTTCACCTTTCACCCTTAATCCACGACCTCTTGTTGTAGACCTACCCAACCTCAGTGGAAAAAGCCTGCCTGCATTTACCCTATCTTTACCTCTCATAATTTTGTCTACCTCTACTAAATCTCCCCTCAGTCTTCCACATTCCAAGGAACAAAGTCCCAACCTATTCAATCTTTCCATATAACTCAGGCCCTTCAGACCTGGCAACATCCTTGTAAGTTTTCTCTGCATTCTTTCAACCTTGTTTACTTCTTTCCTGTAGGTAGGTGACAGGTACAATGTCAACTTTGAAAAAATATCTTGGAAACCAGCATGGACTCTGTCTCTATTTGCTGTCACTTCTCTCCCCTCTCCCATTGGCCAAATGATACAAAAGCCTGAAAGCACATGCCACCAGGCTCAACAACAACTTCTACCCACTGTTACAAGCCCATTGAATGGTATGAGATAGACTCTTGACCTTACATTCTACCCCATTATAACCTTGCACCTTACTGTCTACCCGCTCTGCACTTTCTCTGTAGCAGTCACACTTAATTCTGCACTGTTATTCTGTTCCTTGTACTACCTCAATGCAATGTGTAGTGAACTGACCTGTATAAACAGTATGGAAGATGAGCTTTTTACTGTTGCTTGATGCATGTGACAATAATAAACAAATACCAATATTAATATATTTGGCCAGGTGCATGAATAGGAAAGGTTAAGAAAAATATGGGCCAAAATATAGAAAAATGGGTCTAGCTCAGACACAGTAGGTGTCTTGGATAACATGAACAAGTTGGTCCCAAGAACATGTACGACTCAATGAACCAAAAACTACATACCTATAGCTAGATTATGGTAACTACTTAGGAACTTCCTTGCTATCTTGAAAGGGAAGGTTCTCATCATCTCCCCCAAAGAGCTGCTGCACAAATCTTTACAATGCAGAACCTCATTTCCCACAGGATTGGAGCTAATCATCAGAACAACTGCAAACTGTTCAGCTCATTGGCGATCAGACTCTAGAACCAAGGTTATTCAAAGCTCAGGAGCTGAGCTGAAGTGTGTGAATAATGGTTGCACTTTCACACACTTACGTGCCAGTTTCCAAGCCGTAGCTGACATGTTTGTTAAAGCATGTGAGAGGATACACCTCATATCTACATGACAAAGATGCTCCATCAACCTGATGGCAGCATACATCATAGCCCTCCAGCACTTGAAGTTACATCAGCACAGACATTAGTTCATTGAGCAATAAAGTGTCTGAAGATCAAAAGATAAAGTTTAGCTTTATTTGACAAATGCACTTTGAAGTATCAAAACATCAAGTGAAATGCATTGTTTTGTGTCTGTGATCACCACAGTTAGATGACAGTGCTGGGGCAGCCAGCAAGTGTCACCACACTTCCAGCACCAACATGGCATGACCACAACCCTAACCGTACATCTCTGGAATGTGGGAGGAAACCCACCTTCCCAGGAAGATGTCCATGTGGTCAGGGGGGAATGCATACAAACTCCTGACAGACACCGATGGGAATTGAACTCCAATCGGTGATCACTGGTTCTGTAAAGCGGTTGTGTTAACTACTACACTACCATACCTGATACAGAACTAGTGGTCTACTACAAAGCAGAGTCGCATGTCCTCCTGTGACCTGGATTACCTATGGTAACCATCTCAAGGCAGTGGGAAGATTCCACTATCTCTGCAAAATCCTCCAAATTCGCGAGAAGAATAAGCAAACCAACTTCAATGTACTCTCGCAAGGCAACGACCCCAGCTTTAGTCTCAGTCAGTTTCTTCAGTTAAGCCCTGTTTATTAAATGGCTGATAGCTGACTCCCAAAACAGGCACACCATTCCAGGTGCTGTCACAGGAAGAGGAAATGATTCAACAACATTTCTACCATGGGATTGTTGGGTTTGGCTGAATATCACTCAGTGATATCCAGGGAGGCATTGACAATCTTCAAATCCGTGCATTGGGAGCAAATAGAAGTCATGAATAAATGGCTCACAGATTACCCATAAACCTTGCACTTTCAACCTCATTTATGGAATAATCCAATGATCCACAATGGCCTCAATCATCTTAAACGTCCCCTCCCCCAGATGTTAATCCAAATTTAGGCAGAATAATTTCATAGCAATAGAACAACATACACATTTTTCCATCAGATTTAGATGTACATACAGTCTTTCGCAGAACGTGCTTTGAATGCAATTTTAAGAGAAGTTATGATAACTTCTAACAGCAATTCCTGCTAACAGAGATCACAAAATCACGTTAATGGATGGGAGGGACTTTGGAGAGCTATAGTCCAGGAGTGAGTTGATGGGATTAGGCAAAATAACAGTTTCAGCATGGACTAGATGGGCCAAAGGGCCTGATTCACTGTTGTAATGTTCTATGACTCTATAACTGTCAAGAGGTGCTTTACAACTAATGACTTTTAAAATCCAGTTATACAATATGAGAGTATTTTCATATTGCTAAATATTTCATGCCTTTTTTGTTTGTTGAGACAAGGTAAACTGTAATAAACACCCATGCAGGAGGACTGCCAGGATGCTAAAAAAGTGGCTATTGGGCTCTTTTTGGACAAAGATTGGCCTAGGTTTCTTTCCTGGTGTGTGTGTCCACCATCAAGAGCGTTGCTTAAACTGAGTTGGGCATTGAAGAGAACTCGAGCTACAAAAGTGTTTGTGTGCACTGGCCCCACCTAAGACAGAAATGGGTCAGCAATAATCATTGTGCACAAAAAGCACTGGAAAGCCTGGTGCTCGTAGATGCCGATGGTGGTGATAGAGGCAGATACATTAAAGGCATTTAAGACTCTCTTAGATAGGCATATGGATGAAAGAAAAATGGAATGCTAAGAGGGAGGGAAGCGTTAGATTGATCTTGGAAGAGGTTAAAAGGACGTCACTCCGCTGTGGGATGAAGGGCCTGTACTGTGTTGTGGTATTCTATGTTCTAAGACAAATAAACATACTAGCCACAAAATTACAAAATGCCAACAAATAAATATAGCAGTAACATGCAACAGATGACCTTTTGATAAGTGAGCACATAATATTCTAGTTACCGTAGATATAATGACAAACTGACCGTAACCAGGATTTCTATGTTAACGGAGATCACAAAGCTGTGCTAATGAATCACTCCTTCACACCCTTTGCTGCTTCATCTTACTTCAAGATAACCAAGGGAAATAAACTGAGTTGTTGTGAATGGATGTACTTACCAACTAATCTTGTTTTAAGACCCCCTGAAAACGTTATACTTTGTTCTATGATGCTGGGGAGGACTTAGAGACAAACAAAGCCCTAATCACTGCTTAGCAAACTTGCCAACCCTAAAATAAAACTATAATTATGTATGTGTAATGTAGTTTGCTCAAATAAATATTTCCAAACATTACATTTTAAAATAAAAAGCTTTCATGATTTTTCAGCTATCAGCATAACAACTTTGCGTCTTTCAATATCTATTTATCACTTTCGAAAACATTTAAAATGCCAATTAGAATTCATTTTCCATCCTGGCTTGTTGTTCATAGCTGGGATGGTAGTGGGGATAAGCTCCCACTACCTAAAAATTACTCCAAATGGCATGCGTCTAATGGCCTCTGACAACCAAGTCCAACTCTTGGCCTTCAGGTGTGGCTTAGCTACTAGGTCTGGTGGAACCTTTTCTACTGACAAGAGAAGGGGCAAAGGCAAACCACTGGTGCCTCAAAACCAGTTGCTTTGGGCAAGTGGGGCTCATCACCCTTGGACGGCAGCCCGCCTAGGAGAAGGAAAACTCTGATTTTAAACCTCCACTGCCTTGCGGCCCTATCCACCCATGGGAAAGGCTTCGGGAGTAAACCCTGAGGAAGAAATCCAGAGCAAATTTAAGGCAGATTGATGATGTCTACAACTCCACTCTGTCAACCTCTGCGATGACACTGGTGCCAAGCTGTACCGGTGCTTGCCCTTCCCTTGGACTACATCAGTGATGTGGAGAGGGAGAACTCGCTGCATGGGCAACAGCCGGTTCTTCAAATCTTCCCGCCCAGGCTGGCGCCCTGGAGAGGACACAGTCCACCAGAGGCACAAAGCCATGATCCCCAGGATCGAAGCCTGCTGACCACTACTGTTGTCTGTGAGGTTTCGTTTTGCTTGATTAACTCCTCAGTGATATCAGAGTGGCTACTTGTCTGTGTGCTATTGAACCGACACCTCACTGATAATGGAAGTCTGGCCACAAAGATGCCATATTTTGTGGGCAGTTTTCTTTGAAGCCAACTATGAATGCATAGATTTGCTGCTGACAAGAATGTCTAAGCTATCAAATGGAAATATTTTTGCTACGCTATGGATCTCATGTCTCCAGATGTTCAAACATCATAGGAATTATTACCTATGTAGTGGGATAGCCACTTGCTTTGACAGTATGTTTGGCTTGAAATGCATGCAGAGCGTGCTCCCACATGTATCATTTCTTGTCTGTAATTGCTTATATCGCAGATGTACACAGCATAATTTTCACATCAAAAATGATCATAATCCCATCTTCATAATTTTAAACAACATGCTGTTCCACAAGCTTCCTTTTTCTAGAGAGCATCAACAGCTAGTTCAGTCTTCTTAATCATAACATCTCAGTTCTGTAGCAACGGGTGAATACAAGCATAGATAATGCAACTATTTAATAAATCTGATAATTTATTCCTTTAAGTTTATTTGGATCTAAATCACAATCTCTCCAAGATGGAAAGAATCATGTTGACCAAACTTACATTCAATATTCATGAAGCATCGCTTCCTTCCATTGGTTATCCACTTGAGATAATGGCCAATAGTACATGGGCAGTTTGGACTACCCCATCCTACCCTATCTAATTACCAAAATGGCTGAACTTCAAGCAGAAAGCCTAAAACTATATAGGCTTTCAGATAATCTCTAATCTTTCTTGCTTTTATTAAATCTCAAAGATGATAAGGCTTGCGTTAAACGCAACACTTTTTGCAGCAAAATGCTTCTGCTTGATGCCTCACAACTTTTACAGGGTTTCTGACATGTTAATCTCTTGGTATCTGACATATATTCTTGTTTTATCTTAGTCCCTTTGTATCTTGTTACCCAGGGGATTCTAGTAGTATACCTCAGTAATATGCAGAATATCAGAATTGAAATGAGTTAGAAAGATACCAATATTTGAAAATGACAGCTGCAAGAAAACACTAAATTACAATACAGTATATCAATCTAAGGTACCTACATAATAATATACCAACTACCTAAGTAGACAAAAAAAGGCTAGCAAGTACGAATACAGGTAGCTTTGCTATGACTCATGTTTCCATAACATGGTTTAAAACACAATTAATGGATTAGTGAACACGATTTACATTACATGGGTCGCAATGTTTATAGTACAATTATGATCAGGAAAACCTGTTTAAATCTGAGCTTTAAAGGCAACTATAGTCTGTTCTGCTATAATGCAACTTTCTATAATGTATGGATTCTTAGGAATACAACTACAATGGATTCCAGTTAATTGGGACACATCGGGACCAGTACATTTTGGCCCAATTAAACAGCTGCCCCAATTAGATAAAAAGATAGATAAAAAGTTATTAAAAAAAGACAAAGTACTGTTTAACAGAGTGAAAGATTATCTATTTAAATGTAATAGAGAACAAATTAAAATACTACCAATACTACTATAATGCAATAAAACTGTGTATTAGTTCTTAAAAATGATCAATGGAGTAATTCATCCAGTGTACACTGCTGTGTTCTTTTGTCTGACTGTAAGTGAACAAAATCAGTGCAGACACTTAGTACAGATGATGGACTACCTTCATACAATGCTCTGGATGATTGCATCCTCCAGATCTTCATTTTCTTCATTGTAAAATTCAAGATGATTGTTGATACTGTGCCCTGAAATTCTTCACAGAACCTAACTTGTTGAAGTAGTGAAATCGTTTCATTTTCACTCCCGGCCATCTGTGGCATCTCCAACCACGAGTGCTTAAAACCACAGTGAGGAAAATAGTTCTCAATTGTCTTACTGCTTATTTCTTGCTAGCTATTACTGACAAACATCACTGCTTTTTGAACAGAAACATGTAACCTATGCTATTTAAAACTTTTTTTTCTAGGCAGGGTGTAGTGTGCAACGGCCACGCAAGAGACACAAGTCAGAAACTCTTCGGCAACAGTCTGCTGTCCCAATTAGGCAGCATCCCAAATAAATTAAGGGAATACCGGCTAATTTCTTAATTAGTTTTCATTCCTTAAGAGTTGTCCCAAATAAACAGCTGCCCAATTAACCAAAATCCTGTGTATTGCATAAGAGCAAAACTACCTGTATTCAAATTTATGAAAAATGTTTAAAATGATTGTTTGCCAGCACTGTTTACAAGGAACATATAAATACTAAAGTGTACTTGTATTAGCAGAAATATTTAAATAGACTTATATATATCAATGTGGCTGCAACATTTTTCTATGTTAAATCATAACATCTGCAAGGTTTCCATGATTTTGCCATCCTTTCTTATTATATCATGTAACACTAACAAAAGCATGATCATCACTGTGACAACTTAGTCTAGTCTATCTCTTTCATTTCTGTTGTGTTTTTGAACTATTAATATTTATATTGTGTTCCTTATTAAGATTAATTCTTTGGCACATTTAAGTGATTTCCTATTCACCCTCCCTCATGATTACTTCTCCCAATGTTATAACCTTGCACTTTCCTTCAATAAATGTTATATGTCTTCAATCAACGCTATTATTAAACTTGTATTATCTATTATCATTATATTAGTTGTAATTTTCTTCATGTCTAACTACTTGAGTCATTTCAAATGTTGAAATAATTCCTTTTACACACACACACACACACACACACACGCACGCGCGCACGCACGCACGCACGCACACACACACACACCTCCTGTACCTAATAAAGAAGCCACTGAGTGGATATTCAGGGTCTCCTGCTGCTGTAGCCCACCACTTCAGGGTTCAACATGTTGTGAATTCAGTGATGCCCTTCGGCACAGCACTGTTGCAAAGCATTGCTGTTTGAGTTATTGTCTCCTTCATGTCAGCGTGGTCTCTCTCCTCTGACGTCTCTCATTGACCATGTTTTTGCCCATGTAACTGTCGCTCACTAGATGTTTTTTGTTTCTCACACCATTCTCTATCAATTCCAGAGTCCGTTGCTTGTGAAAATCCCAGGAGATTAGCATTTTCTGAGATACTCAAACCACCCCGTCTGCCACCAACAATCACTCCTTGGTCAAAATTCAAAGTTCATTGGAAACTTATTGTCAAAGTACATACCGTTCACACCAACATATACTACCCTGAGATTCATTTTCTTGAGGGCATTCACAATAAGTACAAAGAAACACAACAGAATCAACGAAAGCACACACACAAGAAACACAAACAACCAAAGCACAAATGCCAACAAAGTGTGAAAATACAAAAAAAGAGAAAAAATTGATATTGCTAAATAAATGAACAATATCAAGAACATGAGCTGTAGAGTCCTTAAAAGTGAATCCATAGGGTGTCCACAGGTTTTGGAATCAGATCAGTGTTGGTGTGAATATAATTATCCCCTTTCATTCAAGAGCCTAATGGTTGAGGGGTAATAATGGTTTCTGAACCTGATGATGTGGGACGTAAGGCTCCTATGTTTCCTTTCTGATGAGAGAAGAGACAAGGGAATATGGCCTAAGTTGTGGGGTCCCTTGATAATCGATGCTGCTTTCCTGCAAAACTGTTTCTTATAAGCGTGTTCAACGGTGGGGAGGTACTTTACCTGAGATGGACTGGACTGCAACCTTTACTTTTTATAGACGTTTCCATTCAAAGCTCCTGGTGTTTTCATACCAGGCCTTGATGCAACCAATCAGTATACTCTCCACTGTGCATCTATAAAAGTTTGTCAAAGTTTTAGTTATCATGTCAAATCTGCACAATCTTCTAAGACAGTAGAGGTGCTGCTGTGTCTTCTTTTTAATGGCACTTAGATTACATTTCTCCCACGTTCTGATGTTTGGTCTGAACAACAACTGACGATGTCCGCATTATCTTATGCATCGAGCTGTTGCCACATGATTAGCTGATTAGATATTTGTATTAAGGAGCAGGTGTACAGGTGTAGCTAATAAAGTGGCCGCTGAGTGTACATCATGAGGAATTGTTGACCTAACCATACAGCAGCATTATTTACCTTCCCCCAGTAGGTAAAATCGCAGAATGAACAGCATTGAAATCGGTGAGTGATCCATTATACCTGTGCCAATTTGTTGAAACTGCTATCCAATTAGTCCAGTTTCTCATCCACTCACATCACTTTACACAAATCTTACTCTCAAATAGTGATCCAATTTTCCTTTTAAACATATTAATCAATGTTCAAAGTTCAAAATAAAATGAGAATAACCAATGACCCTGAATATCCACTAAGTGGCTTCTTTATTAGGTACAGGAGGTACCTAATAAAGTGGCCACTGGGTGAGTGTGTGTGTGTGTGTGTGTGTGTGTGTGTGTGTGTGTGTGTGTGTGTGTGTGTGTGTGTGTGTGTGTGTGTGTGTGTGTGTGTGTGTGTGTGTGTGTGTGTGTGTGTGAGAGAGAAATCTGATTTAAGACTTAAGGAATTATTTCAACATTTGAAATGACTCAAGTAGTCAGACATGAAGAAAATTACAACTAATATAGTGATAATAGATAATACAAGTTTAATAATAGTTTTGATTGAAGACATATAACATTTATTGAAGGAAAGTGCAAGGTTATAACATTAGGAGAAATAATTGGGAGAAAACTGGAAAACAGTCACAGGAAAAAGTTTCCAGCAGTAAAGCTACCAAAATTGCATCTGTTTATGAGAAATGTTATAGCTATACTTAGTATAACTATTTGCTGTGGTTTACTTGTCAAAAATAAAATCAGTTTCACTTTTTGAAGATCAAAGCTTATTATCATTGTAGAAAAAAGATTGATATCATTTGGTTATTCATTCCATTACATCACTTCCTTTGTATACATTTGTTCATAGTCCAAAGTAAATTTATTATCAAAGTATGTATATGTCACCATATACAACCCTGAGATTCTTTATCTGGCAGGCATACACAGTAAGTCTACAAAACACAAAAGAGTCAATGAAATACCACACCCAACAGGACAAACAAATAACCAGTGTACAAAAGACAACAAACTGTGAAAATACAAAAGGAAAACATAGATATATACATAAGAAATAATGGAAGTTGATTCACTACCCTTTCAGCAATTCATTCCAGATAACAACTTGCTGTGTAAAAGAATGAAAACTTGTCATCCTTCCTGCAGCTCAAATGCCTGCAGCATCTTTCTCTACTTTTTCATTCAACTTTTCTCTCTTTTAATAGTGTTTATCTTAACCCTTATTGAAAATCTATATAAAACAGATATTGAATGACCTTTAGTAAATAATTTGTCATTTGATTACTCTGTTGCTTGACATAAGTTGGCTTTCTGAATCCATTGACTGTTGAAGTACACTCAGACATTCCTAAGTTAATTGTACTGCATTCTGCGGATTCTTGATATTCACCGAAAACTGACATCAAGTTGATTAAGGGTTACATTGTCCACTTAATGAAACATTGGAGATCCCAAGCATCTTTACTGATAACTGGAAAGACCCCAACTGAAGACAATTGGTCCTTTTTAATGGATAAAACTTAATCTGGCGTGTTATCAGTAGTTTTCAATATCATAGGGCTTGAGAAGAACTTAATAAATTCATTGTTGATTTCTGTAGTGAAGATCTTCAGCACTGTAGTTTGAATTTTGTCATGGTTCCTGTTCTTCACTATATTCCATCATGTAATCTTAGACAATTTTAATAATTACTACCATGTGGAATTGAAAGAACCTTGGGAGAAGTAGAATAGTCATCTTGGTGCATTTCACTAAAATTGTTTTTATACGCATTATTTTTACCTTTTACACCTGTGTTGGATATTATGGGGAAGATTCTGATTGGGTAAATCACTTCCCTATTGATCATCAGCAGTTATAAGCCTTCAGCAGCAGCACTCAACTGGAACCATTGCCATAATGTTATTGTCCTCTATCCTATGACAGATATTCCCTTTCTTCTCCCTTTGCTCTCCCTCCCCTACACTACAGCTTGAAAGATGCTTGATTTACAACTTTTCTATTTCTGATGCAGTGTCATTGGTCAGAGATGTTAATGATCAGCTGTGTAATTCTTGGATTCTTTGCTTTTATTTCAAATTTCTAGCATTTGGATTTGTTTAGCTTTTCAACATTCATGCAGTGCTTTTACGGCGAGTTCTGTGGATGACATTAGTCAATCAATCATGTCCTCATCACATGATGGAACAATGATAAGTACAAATGAGATACCTAACTGAGTCGTGCCACAGAAACAACCTCTTGCTCAATGTCAAGATAACTAAAGAGCTGATTGTTGACTTCAGGAAAGGGACAAACATGGACCAATCTAGACTAGATGATCAGCGGTGGAGAGAGTCAGCAGCTTTCAATTTTTGAGCGTTAGTATATCAGATAATCTGTCCTGGGCCCAGAGGATAGATGATGTCATAAAGAAAGTGTACCAGTATTATCTTTAGTTTCTTAGGAGATTAAGGTTTGGTGTGTCACTGAACACAACTATTTTTTACAAATCTACTGTAAAAAGCATCCTCTCTGGTTGGATTATAGTCTGGTATGACAATTTAACTATGTAGTCATGATAAAATTGCAGGGAATAGTCGACTCCACCCAATATATCACCAGCATTGACAGTATCTACATGAAGTGCTGCCTGATGAAGGCAACATCTTCATTAAAGATCACCACCATCTGGGCCATGATACCAACACAAAGGTACAGAGAACTGAGCTTCCACACCACCAGATTCAAGGACAGCTACTTCCTTTTAACCTTTCACTTCTTGAACCATCTGGGAAATCCCTAATCACTAGGGTTTAGCAACATTGTGAACACTTTGGCCTCTTCACACTGAACTGGACTTGGTTTTGTTCCAATTGTGTTTTCTTGAAAAATAATGTGCGTAATTTATCATTAATTTACATTTTTTTCTGCTGCTGATCTGAATCCATACATCTGTCATGCTGTTGCAAGGGAATTTTTCAATGCATCTGTGCATATATGTACCTGGGCAAATTAAAATAAATGCAACTTTGACAATCTGGTCATTACTGTTGTAATGGCAAATCTTTAGCATCCTCAATATTTCTGAGAGAGAAAGAAATTTTCCAGGGTAGCTGAAAGAATGAGCAAGAGAATAAAGCCATTTAGTTTGAGCAAATTGTACAATCAATGGACAAAAGAGACTGCAGATACTGCAAGCTGAAGCAACAAACACGATGAAGTCAGGAGGAAGTCAACAAGTCAGCATCTGTGGAAGGAAATGGAGAGTCAACATTTTGACTCTTCCTTTCACTTCATAGATGCTGCTTAAGCTCCTTTTACCCATCGGTTTGGCAAACCTAAAAAGAACTTGTTCTAAGCTCTACTATGGGGTGCCACGTAGTGTAGCAGTTAGCACAATGCTATTACAGCTCGGGGCGTTCTGGGGTTCAGAGTTCAGTTCCGACTCTGTTCTGTGTATGTCCTCCTCATAGAATGTGAGTGTTTCCCTGGCCGCTCCAGTTTCCTCCCACAATCCAAAGATGTACCAGGTAGGTTAATTGATCATTTTAAATTATCCTT
Source organism: Hemitrygon akajei (assembly GCF_048418815.1). Classification (NCBI taxonomy): domain Eukaryota; kingdom Metazoa; phylum Chordata; class Chondrichthyes; order Myliobatiformes; family Dasyatidae; genus Hemitrygon; species Hemitrygon akajei. Next base: position 106,363,207 of record NC_133124.1, on the reverse strand, counting down.
TGATTAGTTTAGGGTTAATTAGGTTTGTCAGGGGTTGCTAGTTCAAAGGGCTGGATAGGCCTAATCTGCACTGTATTGCAAAAAAATACATAAATAAAAAAATATACGTGCTCAAAATAACATGGATGAGACTGAAAGGTTTCTGTGAGGATTAGCAAAAGACTTATGAAGTAATCTCAGAAATATGTCACAATATTACAAGGGAAAATGTTGCTGGTTGTTAACCATAAACATATTTTGTCTGCTAGTTATACTTCATGCACATTCAGGTCTAAAGCTGCACCGGTAACTAGAAATGGACTTTGAAACTTCCAGGTGTGTGCACGTTCAGGGACAATGTACTACATCTCTCTCAGTAACTGAGAGCCAGAAGGGGAAATGAAAGGGTTTGCTGAGCTGGATTACTACTAAGGTATTTTTGTGTGTGTGACTAATAGGATGACTAGATTGAGAGTAGGACTGTTCAAAGATAAAGGGAGAAACATGAGGTTAGAGGTGAAGGAGAAGGTCCCTAATGGATATTTTGCTTCAGTGTTCACCAGAGAGAAGGACCTTGACAAACAACACGTACGGTATAAAGAAGCAAAGACATTTTCTTCTGTTACTACAAGAAGTTGCTGGCAGGAGGTGGTGGCAGAATTAATACAACAAGTCACATTCCCTGAAACTCAATATGTACTATGTACTGACAAAAAAATGCTAAACTGAGAGCTTAAATACTTTATTGTACACCTAGCATGTGCTCCCTACACTCAGCTGACTCAGGTAACACATTACATGCTCCCACTCCGAGAGAAATATTGGCATTCTCACCCACACTCCAACTCAAAGATACACTCCTAATCATTCATACACACCAACACTCCTCACGCCATTCACAGGAAATGTACGGAGATCGATCACTATCCTGGCCCTGAAGCATTCTTGATTAATTAGGCCAAAGCCTTAAATGTCCAGTCTTTTCACATTAGCATGGAAGACAATGTCAATTTACGCTCTGCACTCAGCATTGGAGTGGGCAAACAAAAATACGGCTTGTTTGTAAGCAGTTAAGTGCTGCATTAAGGTAAGGCACAATCAAACAATCTCCTTGGTCAACTGCTTTTCCCATTTATTTGCTACAAGATATAGGAGAATTCTCATTCCTGAGGCAGATGGTCCTGTGTAATTGCTTTCCTTCTAACACGGTCTCCTCCTCCAGCCTTTGAATGCTGATGAAGTAGAGGGACTTTGTAATATCTATAATAATGAGTTCATCTGCAGAACAGACAGTCAGCTTTCTAGGAACAGTTTCTTCCTGTCCACCATCGGATCTCCGAGTGGTCCATGAACTCATAAATACTATCTCACTATTTTGCTTTCATTTTGCATTACTTACGCATTTTTAATATTTCTTACTGTAACTTACAGTGTTTTTATGTATTGCACTGTACTGCTGCCATAAACACCACCTTTCACGACATATGATAACAAATCTGATTCTGATTTTAAAATGCTTGTGTTTTCAGAGAACATTGATAACAGCAGTGTGATTCTTTGGATTTTGTTTTATAGTTTTCTAATTTATCATGATCAAATTGGTGTGAGTAATTCAAATTCCGCATTAGAAGTACTAAATGTTCTGATCATCAACTTATTCTTCTATCAGATGCTGCATTAACAGTATTCCCTGTTAGTGTCACACAGTCGAATAACTGTTGAGCTCTATGGTCAAACTTGCCTAATCCACCCAATGCTGCCTGATCGGCAATTGTATTTTTATGAAAATTGCAGACACAGACTCAAATATTAAGGCCAGTGCCTCTAAGGCTCTTTAGTTAAATAATATGATTGGAATTTTAAATGTTACCAAATGGTTGCAATGAAATAATGCCCCATGTATATCTTTTGTCACCGGATATCAATTGGTGAAGGCTGATGTGGTCTTATTTACAAACTAGCCCTTTGAAGCATTGAACACTTTTGAAGACCAGGAAACTCTGCATGTATGCATACATCTGAGGTTCTCTTTCCATTATTAACAGTAATGTTAGAACCATGAGTAGATGCTTCCTACTGATCATTTCTAGCCACATGTGTTCCTCATCCCTACTCTGTTGTTTTTTCTGACATCTTCCGCACGTGAAACCTACAGATATTGAAGGGAAAAGTGGCCGTGTGACTTTCATCCTATGGTCCCTTTACAGATGATAAGTGTCTGTATGTGAAGTGACTTTGTTCTACTCCATTTCATGTACATTCCATGGTGTATGGAATGAGTTAGATTGGAGAATCTGGTCACAATTAGATCTTCTGTGAAAATACACCTTGAGAAGAATGACCATTTATAAAATCTGCTATGATCTCCATCCAGTGTCTTCTGCTGTGCTAGAGGTTGATCTTCCTGCCCTTCGTCCTCCACCTTCTGTTGCTCAAGGGGCTCAAATAAGGTTTGGGGCTCCTCCTGGTTAGGTCATATAGTATTATGCAACAGACAATGATATAGAAGGAATCCTCTCAAGCGAGTCCTGAGGGGATCTCAAAAGTAACAATGTGTAAATAGTTATTTCTCATTTCATTTTAGTAAACATTCGAATAATGCTGAAAACACAGCACTATGTACTTCTGTTTCTAGAACTCTTTTTCATTTGTATCACACAACATAGACAGGAACCATTTAGTGTATTTTACCTGCACGGGTTCTTTGAAGGAACTATGCAATTATTCCTAAATCATTTAACTTTTAGTATCAGCCCTGCCATTTTCTTCATGTTGCATTATATCACCTATTTTCTATCTTTTATTCTGTTCCTTCTACAATTATTTTTGACTGCATAGTACTCAAAATATTTTGAAAAAATTTAGAAGGGAAAATCTAAATCTCTCTTTCCTTTGTAACATTGATAAGCCTGAAGATTAAACTATTATTTACCAGTCTCAAAATAAACTCACAAATTTCCATTATGATAAGCAATCAATAATATGGGTGCAAGTTAACAGACCATTATTAATATACATTAGCTGCATCTTAATAATAAAACACCACCAAAACTGAAATCTATTCAATATTCAAACACATAGACAATCCATTAACATATATTTGCAGTTAATTGTGAAACCAATCACACATTGCTGTTCTCATCAATACATATTAAAGTTAAAACATATTTGTAACATGCTTACCGTAGGCATGCCATAAGCATGTTCATATTGAAACATACAACAATTTATTGGTACTAAAATTAAATAGTGTATCAACATTGACGTATACCAGAAATATACTACAATGCAGCCAAAACAACATCCTCTTGCATTTCCATATATCACCAGCCAATATCAAAGCAGTTCCAATACAATATTAACATTATTATACAGTAGCACTGCACAGATATTAACATATGTCCAGACTACCCCAAAATACCAGCTATTTTTTAAATTTCTCTTCCCAAAATATACCAGAATCATAAAAAAACCAAACAAAACCAACAACATTCCAATACAAACACGAGGAAATCTGCAGATGCTGGAAATTCAAACAACAACACACACAAAATGCTGGTGGAACACAGCAGGCCAGGCAGCATCTATAGGGAGAAGCACTGTCGACGTTTCGGGCTGAGACCCTTCGTCAGGACTAACTGAATCTCTTACTATCTTTCCTTTCAGCCAATACAAATATTTTGTAAGGGATATATGTTATTATTGAAATATACAAGGTACTAAATGGTAATTGGAGCACAGAAACAGAATATTTGGTAGAAAAGATACTTTTATCCCTCCAGCCTTTTTCTTCCAACCCCATTACTAAATCATTTTTTTATGTGTGTTAATCTATCTTCTGCAAACAGAATTGTGCTTTTGGCCTGAGTCTTTTTATTTGGTGAGATTTCAAATTCTAATCAATATGTGAAATTTCTCCATGGATTCATTAGTAACTCTGACACTGGATTCTGGTCTCAAGCACTTTCATAATCTTAGACTTCTACAGTATAGGTTCTCTCTCCATTCTTCTCTCATAAAAATTCTTGGTCTCTTATCTTTTCTGCTCAGTACAAACTATTCACCTGGGTATTTTTCTAGTATGTCTACATTCCAATTTTTTCACTGCACCTACCTTTTACACATAATATGAATACCAGAATTGTGTGTAGCTCTTAAAGTATGATATAACTAAAGTAATATTGCTTAGGAGAGACTGACAGCGCTAAGATAGAGTCAAACTGAAATGACAATCATTGAAATATGTAGCAATGCCTCAAGAATTTTCATAACCTCCATAAGTATGATAGGAATGCTCTGGTGTTCTAGATTAATAATCCTCTCTGCTGTTAATGACACTCAACAATTCAACATCATCTGTCAATTTACTTTTATCAATTTTAACGTATTCCAGTCATATATCGATATTGGCAGTTACTGGTAACATATCAATGGTAATCCACACCAACAGTACAAATACACCATGCCTGCTAAATATTGATTCTAAAATATTATATCATTATTGGAATATACAATCAGGATACCAGAACTTATTTTCCTTATTATTTCATTCTAGCTAGTGTTATATGAATTGTTCTCTAAACTCAATTACAAAATATACAAGATTAGACAAAACTGAAAAATTGTGGCCAAAGTTTATGACAGTATCAAGGGTTTATGCCACCATTGGGTACCTAATTCCATAAGACCATAAGACCATAAGACAGAGGAGCAGAATTAGGCCATTCGACCCATTGAGTCTGCTCTGCCATTTCATCCTGGCTGATTTATTATCCCTCTCAACCCCAATTCAATTGCCTTCTCCCCATAATTTTTCACACCCTTACTAATCAAGAACCTATCTAACTCTGCTTAAAATATACCCCAATGAATATACCCTCCACATCTGTCTGTGGCAATAGATTCCACAAATTTACCACCTTTTGGCTGAAGAAATTCCTCCTCATGTCTAATCTAAAGGGACATTCTTCTATTCTGAGGCTGTGCCCTCTGGACCTAGATTCTCCCATAATAGGAAACAGCTTCTCTACATCCACTCTATATTCGATAGATTTCATTGAGATCCCCCTCATTTCTTAACTCCAACAAGTACAGGCCCAGAGCTCCTCATACCAAATACCCCCATTCAGCCAAATACTGATGCTAATGGCATGTCTACAGTTTTGTCCAGCTGTGTTCTCCTACTGTAGCAACAGTAACATTCCTACTATAATTTACCATACAAGCAGCAAAATATTTACTTTTACTATTCTGCCATATATCAATCCTACACATTTGGACTCCCTCCTACATCTTTGAAATGAACTGTCTCCTTTAAACCTTTCATAATTAGATGTATTAATTTTATACTATCAGCTAGCATTCTTTCATTTTCCCTCAAAGCCCATCCAATCTTGCGTTTGACTAACCTATTATGTATTTCATCGTCTTCATAATGAGTTTTAGTATTGTTGAGCATTTAACACTTAACTTTCTGATTATTTTAGTCTAATTAAAATTTTTCCATTTATCTTAAGACTTCTTTGAACAATTCCATATTTCAAGAGTTGATATTATCATCTCTGTTAACCTTTCAGCATATTAATTTGGACCAGAGCCTGTTTGTTACTATCCTTAAATTTAACTAAACTTACATGCTGTTACAGTTTTTCACCTTTGCTCATGGTACAGAGAATATTACAGCACAGTACAGGCTCTTCACCCCACGATACAGTGCCAATCTTCTCTAAAATCATCTTATCCCTTCCATCCTACACAGCCCTCCATTTTCTTACATCCTTTAAACTTTCTAAGAGTTTCTAAAATGCTCCTAATGATTCTGCCTCCACCATAATCACTGGTAGGGAGTTCCATGCATTCACCACTCTCTGTGTAAAAGCCTTACTTCTGTTCTGCTCCTTGTAATTTGTTTGTCTTAACTTCCAAGAACTGAATGAAATAGATTTTCTCAAGGAACATCCCGCAAAGTAGTGCTGAGTTCATTTTAAGAACATTGCTCAGACTGACCCCATGTTTTACCTTTATTCCAGTGCATCTTGGGATAGTTAAAGTTACCCAATATTATTGCCCTTTCCTTTGTCCTTGCGTATCTCTCTGAATTGTCTCCTTCTATCTCATCTCCACTGTTTGGTGGCCTGTAACGTACAACAAGGATTTACATTTGCATTTCTTAACTTTAATGATATGGATTCCATCTCAACATGACTCCCTAGGACATAAATACATTGAAGCTATCCATCAAAGTCCTTTATCAGCACTGCCAAACTTTACTTATTTTCTCAAAATATTGTAATTGAGAACAATAATTTTCTGTCCCTGCTATGTGTTTGACTCAGCTATTTTCCTAGATCTTACATTCCCAACCCAAAGCTATTGCTGAGCTGTACCTGCGTCACTCTGTAGAAGGTCTGGTGTCCAGCACAGCTGTGGGCCTTTGCCAGTGGAAGACCTTCTGCCCTTTACCTTGAGCTGCTGTCTGTAGCCTGGCAGACCTGCCTCTGGCCCATATCCCTCTAAACCTTTCCTTTTCACATACCTGCCCTAGAGCCCTTTAGGTGTTGTTAATTTACATGCCTCAATTACTTCCCCAGGCAGCTCATTCCATATATTGACCGCCCTCGGGGTGAAAAGGATGTTCTTCAGGTTCCTATTAAATCTCGCTATTCTCTCCTCGAACAAATGCTGTCTTTTCTTGATTACCCAACCTTGGGCTAAAGATTGTGCATATTCACCATATCTCTACCCCTCATGATTTTATACACCTCCATTATATGACCCTGACTTCTATACTCCAGTGACTGGAGTATAATATTCCTCTGGACCTCCATTCCTGGAGCCACAGTAAGAGCAGTGTGAATTTTATCTGCACTCTTCCGACTTAATGGCACTTTTGCTGTGGCAGAGTGATCAAAACTGAACACAACATTCCAAGTGCAGACTCACCGATGTCTCTTTCTAACGCAACATAACATCCTGATGTCTGTACACATTTTCCTGACTGATGAAGGCCAGTATGCCAAAAGATTTCATTACTGTGCTTCTACCTGTGACTTCATTTACAAATTCAAGGTAAATTTAATAGCAAGGTATATCTCACCAAATACTACCCTGAGATTCATTTTCTTGCAGGCATTAACAGTAGAACAAAGAGGTAAATAGAATAATTGAAAAACCACACACAAAGACTAATAAACTGTGCAAATACAAAAAGAATCAAGTAATAATACTACTACTAATAATAATAATAATAAAAATAAAAATAAACAAATAATTAATACAGAGAACATGAGTTGTAGAGCCTCTGAAAGTGAGACCAGAGGTTATGTTCAATGATTAGTGAGTGAAGATGTTCATGCTGGTTCAGGAGCCTAATGGCTGAATGGTAATCGTTCCTGAATCTAGGGCTCTTGTACCCCCTTTCTGATTTCAGCAGAGAGAAGAGAGAATGGCCTGGAAGGTGGGGGTCAGTGATATTGGAGGAGAGAGCTTTTCCTGTGATGAACTGGGCTGTGTCCACCACTTCTTGTAGGCTCTTCAGTTCTTGGGCACTGATGTTTCCATACCAGGCCATGATGCAACCGGTCAGGATACTGTCCACTGTGTATCTATAGAAGTTTTAGATGACATTTTGCATCTGTGCAAACTTCTAAGAAAGTAGAGATGGTGCTGTGCTTTCTTTCAAAATGTCATTTCATGCTGATCCCAAGGTAGATTCACTGCTATGACAACACCCAGGAATTTAAAGTTGCTGACCCTCTCCACCTCCAGTTCCCTAATGAACACTGGCTCCTGGACCCCCAATTACTTCCTCCTGTAGTCAATATGTACATGTACTCTTAGGTCTTTCTGTCCTACCACACTCCCCTAGGCCCTATAATTCACTGTGAAAGTGCTACCCTGATTTGTCTTCCTAAATGCAACATCTTGCACTTACCCGAGTTTCCCATTCCTCAACCCTCTTACCCAATTGATTAAGTTCCCGCTGTAATTTTTGATAACCATCTTCACTGTCTATGACACTGCCTAGTTTAGTGTCATCTGCAAATTATCTCAGTTCTATAAGGTATTAGAATTGTTGATACGTTTTATCTTCACAAATGGATTTGGGAGTGCATTCTTTTTAAATGTTGTTACAAAATATAGGATTTCCACACAAACACATAGTTTTGAATTGCTGCCAGTTTCTCTCTTGTAGTTCACAACTGTGCTCCGACATTGGTCAGCCCAGTGAGGCTGTGACAGCTTTCAAACAATACACTGGGCAATCTTCCTAACAAACTTGAATTCACAACTCTGTTCTTCTTTAACAGAGAGGAAAAAATTGGGAAGGAACAAGCCAGTAACAATAGACAACAATTTTATTGAAGCTCTTGTTTCCTCAGAATTCTTCTGTGATGATGATAGAACACTTAAAGCTGAACACAAATATAATTTTGGACTACTTGTATCACATAGAAATTCGAAGAAGCAAGAATTTAAATTTTATTGAATATAATGTGTTTGATGGCATCACGGTGCTGACACTTTGAAAATAGTTCAACTGAGTTCAAATGGTTTGTTGATAATTTTCATTTGTAACTCAGTGTCTGAGGCTTCTCACTTAAGTGTCCATCAATAATCAGCCAGCTTTGATGGATTCCAGTTGCTCTGATACCGTTTCTCCATGACCGCTATGTCTTAGTGAAACCTTTCATCAGCGCCAGGGTTTGCAATTCTAAATGGGAATACTACAAATTAGGGGAGCCCAGGCTTTGTCTTGGTCACCAAATTTACACTGAAGTTACAGCTTGTAGCTTTCTTAATAAGAGGAATCATGCTCCATCTTTGAGATTTAAGCATACACTCGCCACAAATACAACAGAAAGCTTTGGAGTGGCTCTAACATTGGTGAGACACATTGCTATCATAAATACTCCTGAAATTGCAATTACTTTATTATAATGAGTACACACAACATACTATGTGCATAGAGCATGCGCATCAATGAGATCACATACATGTAAATGCAATACAGAGAATGGTGGTGCGTGATACTTCCATAGCCATTCTAAAATTTGTCCTGGCATGCCTGGACTAGATAGAAACCTTTTCAACTTTCATTGTAGGCAACATTTTAATTGACTTGAATTATGAATTGAAACAACAAATATATGCAATTACAAAAAAATAGTGCATTTTAGGGCAATTTCATGGTGATTTCATGGTCAGCAGCCCAAAATCCATAAGATACACCTAAAAGTATTCAGGAAACAAAATCTTTGTGGTCTGGTGTAATCAGATTATTTACAATTTTGGCGTTCATTCAGTTCAGTGTTGCATCTTCAGCTGTTTATAAGCAGTTTAAATGTACTTAAGTGTTTAATATATTGATTAAAATTATAATTTTTAATTGTTTGATTGCAGATGCATTCAGAATTTTTTGAGTTTGCTGACAGGTTTTGCTAGCTCTCTGATGCCAGGAGCAATGGTTAGTCAGACATCAAAGAAGTTGTTCTGAGTTTTCAAGCATGGAACTTGTTTGATTTCAACTCTTGCCTCCCTCTCAGTGCCAGTAAAACATTACACAAACCCTAACTACTGAACATGGAGCTGGTTTGGGAGGAGCTGACTGTAGCAGAAGTTGTGCTTAGCATGTAGATCAGAAGTATGCATGTGTGGCTTGTTGCCGGTTTTGGTCCAATTTTGCTTTTGTTCTACACTTGTTTGTTTGTTCTTTTCCTTACAACAGATTATCTTGCATTCACTCTGGGCTCCATGCCTAGTGAGAGACTTTATGTTGCTAACTTGACTCAACTTCAATGTAATCTATTCTACTATACAAACAGTGAGTGTTACTCCTTTGTTCCTATTGTTATAATGCGGGGATGTGTTTTCTTAAAGTTTGCTTTGCCTGTCTTGTTATCCAAGACAGGCCTTAACAGTGGAATCCAACTTCACATGTTACTGTCAGGAGACCACAATTATACCTTTGCCAGTGCATACCATACCCACTAAGATTTTATTCTCATTGAGAATGCTCACAGGGCACCTACAATATCAGCACAGTTTAATAGAAAACAGAATTAGTAAAGTATAAAAGATACCCAGTTTCTATTTTATCTTGGATATTCTTACAGTAATGTGAAATAAATTCAAGTGATGTCTGGAAAGCCATTTGGCCCTTGGTCATGGGATCATTGGATCATGAAGTCAAACAGTACAGAAACAATCACTTCTGTCCATCATGTCTATGTCCACCATCCATACTTGTCCCATTTACCAGCATTTAGTCTGTAGATCTCTATATCTTTGCTATTCAAGTGCTTATCCAAACAGTTCTTAAATGGTGTACAAATACCTACCTCCACCACCCACTTATATATGTTACAGGTTTCAAACACCCTCTGGGTGAAAAAGCTCGGCTTCGTCAGATCCTTTAGAAACCTTTTATCCTTTACTCCATCAGAACTGATGAAGGGCCTCGGCCAAAACGTCGACTGTTTGCTCTTTTCCATAGATGCTGCCTTGCCTGCTGAGTTCTTCCAGCATTTTGTGTGTATTGCTTGGATTTCCAGCGTCTGCAGATTTTCTCTTGTTTGCAATTTGATTAGATGCTCACAACTAATGCACTTGCTCATGTTTCTGTTCTTCTGGAAGGCATGTCAAGGCAATTTGGTAAGATAAGCTCAGATTCAGAACAATAAAAAATGTTTACTTAACTCGGAAACATTAACGAACATATCGATTTGTTCTCACTTAAAAATTGTAAATCAATAAAATTGCCATGCTTCCTTCGATTAAAACAATTTCTTATCTTAGCAGAAGGGTTTCCAATTCTGTGGTCCTTCTCTTCCTTGTAAGACCTTACAGTGAATGACTTTGTCTGTATAATAATCTTGTAATAAGTAGAATTCAGTTGAGATCAGCTCAGTGCCTACTGTCAAGGATCTAGTAACACAATTGATTTGTCCATCAATCATTTTTTTGTCTCCCACTTCCTTCACATCACTATTGTAGACCTGTATTTAATCGACTAAGAATTCTTCTCTTAACCCTCCATCTGTCTCTCCTTCTTTGTGGCCAGGATTGTGTTCAACATCTTAATATACCCTACTTTGATCCAGTGTCAGTCATATAAAGCACCACTGGGATGTTTGCTTCAGTACACTTTCGATATAAGTGCTTATTGATCTTTGTTCTTAGTTATTGGGGTCCAATAAAACTTTGTACAATAAATTCACCATTTCTGGGGTTTGATTGAAACTTTCTTGATTTGCATGACTCAGCTACTGATGATTGCAATCATCTGAACAATGGAACTTCAAGCAGTTTTGAAGTAAATTGACTGATGGACACTTTCATTTTGCAAGGGTGATTAAGCATTTCACAGTCAAAAAGGCCTGATTGTGGTTTGGCTGGAGTCCAATGACTAGCAGCATTAACCTTCAAAGACTGAGTAGATCATTTATAGTGCATTTTAAAAAAAATCCTATGAATTATCCTATAATGCATTTAATGGCACCTTTTGGCTTGTGTTTTGTTGTCCCATCCCATGATATTAACTATTTCACTTTGTAATGGTTGAACATGACTAGTAGAATTCACCTGGAGTTAAAATGTTTATGTGGTGTTTTTAAAGGTTAATTTGGGAACACTCCTGTCACTTTTCGGAGATTCAGTGATTAATAAATGTATCAACATCATACATAAAGCTTAGTCCCCATTGGAATACATCGCTTTTTTTTGCAAACCAAACCAAATTCATTCACCATTGATGGGCATTTCACATCATATCCCTTGTTTAGTTCTTATTGGTAGGTGTTCACAATTTGCAATGTGTTTCTATTTTAAAATTTATTGGAGGCCATTATTTCATACTTTCCTGAAAATTCATAGAGATTCTCCCAATCTTTCCAGAATGGCAACATAGGCAGATAGAATTATGAAGAAATGTCTGGCACTCTTGCCATCATTGGTCAAGAGCAGAGTTGGGTCATCATGTTACAACTATACCAGATGTTGATGAGACCACACTGTTTATAATTGTGCTATAAGCCATTGAGTCTATAGCTGATGTTTAGATTGACATGGATATTACTAAGAGTGGAGGTCTTGAGCTATCAAGAAAGAACAGATAGGCTGGGCCTTTTTTCCCTGGAGGATAAAAGGCCAAGGGGGTGATCTTAGGTAAAGACTGATTATAGTCTTTTTCCCAGGGTAGAGAGTCTGAATATAGAATGTGTAGCTTTAAGGTGAGAAGGGTAAGATTTAAAAGAGACTTGAGAGGCAATCTTTTCTCAGAGAGCATTGGGTATGTGGAACAAGGTGGCAGCGGAAGAGGTAAATGTAGGTACAATTATAATGTTAAAAATACATTTGATGGTTCATTGATAGGAAGTATTTAGAGGGATATACAGTAGGTCTAACGTAGGCAACTTGCTTGACATGGAGGGTCCATGCTGTATAACTCTATGACTCCAATTTGGCAAAATCCTTAGAGGCATCCTGAAGTTCGTAACTTGTTTTATATTTTCACTAGTGTTCTATTGAAGTTTCAGCAGGTGATCAGGAGAACCATTATGGTTAATTGATGCACCTTCAGAACTATGATCTAAGTTGTTGGGCTTTAGTGCCAGTGGTCCAAAAGCTCTGAGAATGTGGTAGAACCTCTATGTCACATATAAATTGGTATTTGTTGCATTTCATATAAAGATTGAAACCTAACTGAAGTAAATCCAGTGAGAGTTACAGAGTGTGTTTAATAAATTTTAACAGACATATTGATAAATAATTTACATCAGTAGACTTGATAACACCATCTAGACTATTGCTTCTTTGTATTGCTGAGAGAAGCTTGCAATGCCGTAATTGCTGCTTTCTGAATGATTTGCACTGAATTTCAGAATCAATTGTATTATTTTTGGAAGAGTCAGAATTCAATGAACATGACACAAGAAAACCTATTCTGCCATTTATCTCTTAGCTGTGTGCAGCATCTTCCATCTTAGAAGAATACCTCAACAATAAATATTGAGATTGGAAAAACTTTGAAATATCTTAAGTTCAATAGTTTTATGTTTCACAGTCATTCCTTTTTGATGTTGAAGACTATGCTTAATCCCAATTAAGTTGTCTTTCACATTTTATAGAATTCATTTTGTTGAGAGTCATGACCTTTTTTTAAATTGTATTTATATCTCTTACCCTTCAAATAGTTAGTCTGATGCAGCCTCAAGGGTAGCAGAGAGTGCTAACACTCTGATTTATTTTCCTTCCATGCTGGCTAATCCATTGATGGGACCTTGAAGTGTCCTTGGATGCACTCAATTGAATCAATACAAAGAAAACATGAGGAGAATTTTGGATTATTTTGATACACATTTGCCATTATCTAGCAAATATAAAATCTTTAGCTTCATCCTCAAATACCTCCATCATCTATAACGAATAAAGTGATGTCTGTAATGCTGAAGGCATTCTCTTCATCTATAATTAATCATTTATGTGAAATAGATACAAACTTTAAAGAAAATTCTCTTTTCATTCTGAGGGCAGCACCTGAGGCTTTTTTGCTCTCTGCAACACTCACACTCTAAGGTTGCTGGAATGTAAACTCAATACTCTAGAATATTTCATTAATTAACCGCCACTAAAGAATGGTTAACAAGGTGATAGAGCTAAAATCTAATTAAAACTCATAGATGGTTTTAACCTAAGATATGGTGAATATAAAAGAGGCAGGCAGACAGACTGGAAAATAGAAGTCAAAATAGCCCTTTCACATAAGTTAGCCACACACACCCATTGCAAGCCAAGTGACTCCCTCAACTATCTTGACCATAGTCCTATAAGAATGTAAATTCCTGTCTCCTAGCTCTAGTGCAAGAGTTCCCAACCTGGGACCCATGGACGCTGAGTTGATGGTAAGGCTCCATGGCATAAAAAAGGTTAGGAACCCCTGCTCCAGAGTCTGTATTGTATCTACTCTTTTAACGAGGATTTTTCTCTCACTTCAAAAATGTTTTCCCTCTAACATAGTTGGCAGAGCTGTTCACCACCTCTGAACTATTTCCCACACATTGACACTAACCTCTCTCCTTCTGGTCAGAGCAAGGCGTGTTTTCTTTGTGTGCATTTTTCTTCCTATTGGCCTGCACATTCAACAGATCATTCTTTGTAATTTCTGCTACCCTTTAAGGATATACAACTACAGCACCATCTTATTCTCCTTTCTTCCATGACTCTCTGGTCTACCCTTGCATTTCCACCAAACGTTTCCCTTCTTTGACACGTTCCTATGCTACTTTGAGAGATACAACACCTGCTGTTTAGCTTTAATTCTTCCCGACATCCAGTGACCAAAATCTTCTTCTAGGTGAAGCTGCATCTCATTTGTATTTCTTCCAACCAAGTGGGTTGCATTCAGTGCTCATAATGCGATGTCGACATTGAAGAAACCAAATGTAAATCTGGTGATCCTTTTGTGGAGCACCATCATTCAGTCTGATAATCCCAAGCTAACAGTTATTGATCACTTTAATCCTCTATCCTGCCCTCAGTCTGATATATCAATCTAAGGCCTTCTACATGGTTCAAGTGGGGCCTGAGGTAAGTTTGAGCAACAACAACTCAGTTTATGTCTGATCACATTGCAGGCTTTGAGATTTAACATACATTTTAATAATTTCAGTGATGTCACTTTCCCTATATCAGAAATGTTCAATTAGGTCATTTTTGCTATAAGCTTATCTTTCTGCAATATTACTTGGCTTTTCACTTCCCAGCGATACCACCTGCTGGGTGTTACCAATGTTCTCCTTCGTCTCAGTGCCCTAGAACATTTCTGACATGCGTTTCACAGCTTTTATGCATTTCTTAGTTTGTTTTCTATCTCTAGAACCTTCTCCCATTAGTCTAGCTTTGTTAACAGAGTGGACGCAAGAGATGACAGATGCAGGGATCTGGAGCAAAACATGGAGCTCAGTGGCAGCAGTCCAGATGAAGGGTCTTGATGTGAAACACTGACCGTCTATTTCACTCCACACGTGCTGAGTTACCCCAGCAATACCTTTATTTTGCTTTTCTTCAATCAGCAAATTGGTTTATTATTGACACATACACTGAGCTACAGAGGCAATCTTTGTCCTGCACGCCATCTGGACAGACCATTTCATCACATTGAGGCAAAACATCCTGTTACAGATACAGAGCAAATGCAGTACAGGCAGGCCATAAGGCGCAAGGAAATGACAACTGGTCTTTTCATGCGGGAGTTCTAATCAATAATCATACAATAGTGAGAAATAAGTTGTTTCAGACTTTTATGTCTTGTGCCAAATTGTGGGGGGTGGGGGTTTGGGTGGAGAAGAGAGAAAATCCAGGAGGGAGGACCCTTTATTATGTTATAATGATGTAGGAACAGCCTGTTATCCTAGTAACCATGACCTCAGTTTATCAGAGAAATCTTTCATTTTATTAGCTTTATTTATCACATGTACATCAAAACGTGCAAAATGTGTCGCTTCTGTCAATGACCAGCACAGTCTGAGCACCACCAAGCCTTTGGCACCAATGTAACATACTAACCATTTACTAACCTGCACGTCTGTGGAATGTGGGAGGAGACCAGAGTAAAAACTCCTTAAAGGCAATGGCGGGAATTGAACCCTGATCGCTGGTGCTCTAGAGTGTTAGGCTAACCACTACTCCACTCCATCGCTCCTTTTTGCAATTTAAAACAAGCTGGTTTTCTCACTTTCCCAGTTTTAATGACCAGAGAGCTTAGCTCATTTTTTTACTTTCTACTGAAACTGTCAGGCCTGCTGAGTGAACCTGGGATCACATCCAAGTCACGTTAATAGAAGGAACCACATTGTTTGTGATACTCCTCTGTGAGGTGGGTTTGGGTCAGGTTGATCTGTTTCCTAACTCCTCATTGAAAATAAGCAGCAAATTGCATTTTACTGTGAGAAATCTCAGGCTGTTTCCAGAGATGCACGGATTTTCAAATGTGCTGGCCTTTAAAAGCGGATCAGCATGCTTATCCTTAACAATATGTAGCAAGTGTGCATGCACATTGATAAGTGTAGGTCTTTTTAAAACTTACCCATGTGGATCCTCCTCAGTTATTCCCCGACCTGTCACCTACACGCCAGTACCCTACTCCAACCCCTACACTGATTACTATGGTAACAGATTGCCTTCTGAGGCTGGCCTAATTAAAGCTGCTTAGAGCAGAGGGATCTCTGTGCCCAATGAGGAAGAGCTTGATAAAGCTTGCCACACTTGTCCTGTGGGTCATCGGTGCTGAGCTGCATGCTTGCTATTGTAAGTGTTCATTTACACATAGTATTAGCCTTCATAACTGCAGACAAGACACTTGGAAAAAAGCAGTGTTTAAAATGAATGATTGCACGCTGGTCGTCTATGTGACACTTACTGACAGAAAAGAAAATCAACTTAATGTGAAGTAGGTCACTAATACTCCCTTTTAAATTTTTGCTTTCAATAAGTATCAATTTTATACCAGAGGTTTTATGAAATATCCTTTGAAAGTCTCTCCTTAGTTATTTTTTATAATAATGTAGCTTCAGTTGTTTCTATAACCAAGGAGTGTGGAGACTATTTCCACTCTAGCACCGAGGCAAAATGCATACGAACACTAAGATGTGCCATCTTTTTTAAAGGATATTAAACCAAAACCAGATCCTATAGTTCCTATGAGGAAACAAGCTTTCCCTGAATTTCCCTGAATCAATGTTATAAAGAACAGATGATCATTTATTAATCCAATGCATTTCTATGGGAAAATTAGCTGCTCCATTAGGTACAATTATAGTGGGGTCATTAAGTTTCTAGACAAGTAAACGAGAGCCCTGAGCTAACAATCCAGAGAGCTAAGTTCAAAAGCCCTGCTAGTGACTTAATAATGACAAATGAAAACAAAACTTACATTAAACTACCAGATCATCATGTAAACAGATGTGATTCACTAACTGTCTATTGGGGGATAATTGTTTTCACACCTGTAACCTGTGAAATGGATGGACCAAATGGGTTCCTTCTGATTCAAAATAAGTCCAAATCCTACTCTTGATATTCAATGGCATTACCATCAATGAGAGCCTCACCACTCGCATCCTGAAGTTCATCGCTGACAACCACCTTAATTGTGCTCACTGCATGAATACTTTGGGTACAAGAGCAAGTCAGAGATGAGCTATTCTACACTGAGTGTCTCACCTCCCAACATCCCTAAACCTTTCCAACGTCTACAGTAATTGATAAAGTTTTAGATACTAAGGGAATTGAGAACTATAGGATAAGTGGTGGTGCTGGGATAAAAGTTTTGTATTATTTTAACATTTGCTGGATGTTAGAGGAGGCGCCAGAGGGAGAATAGTGTACTCTAACTTTTACTTTCACTTCTGTGCCTATGTACACAGCACATCAGGTGCATGATGGAATACTCTCCACTGACTGGACAAATGTAGCTCAGTATCCAGGCCAAGCAGCCCCTGTGATTTCACACCATCCACTACTCCAAATATTATTTCTTTCCACCCCAAACTCCAGCACATCATGGCTGCAGTGGGTAACAATTACAAAAAAAAATGCTGCAGTCATTCTTCTCCAAAAACAGTTCCCAAACCCATAATCTCTACCATCAAGAAAGATAAGAGCAACAGATCATAAAAATGCCACCACATGTAGGTTCCCTCCTCAGGCTTACACAATCCTGACCTTGAAATACGCAATATATTGCAATATTGCTGGACCCTAAATTCTAGATCTTCCTATAGCATGGTGGGAATGCAGTCACCATTTTCTCAAGAGTAACCATGGATGGTTGACAAATATCAACAATACCAGCAGCACATACAGCTGGAAAACAGATAAATAATTTCTTACATTATGAATTGCTTATGATTTTCTAATCATTTTAGATATCTAGAGTTTATGGGCTGTACAGTTCCAAGTTCAAAGTTCAAAGTTCGAAGTACATTTATTATCTAAGTATGCATACATTATAAATCTTGAGATTTGTCTCCTTGCAGGTAGCCACAAAACAAGAAACTTAAAGGAACCCATAAAAAAGACCAACACCCAATGTGCAGAGAGAGAAAAAAAATCGTGCAACCAATATAAGTAGGAAAATAACACTCAGCACATCAGGTACATCGATCAATAGAGATGTATACACTGCAAATATCTACTATTACAAATTTTGTAGTTGAAATCACCTTAAGATATTCATTTCAACATTGTTACCTCAAAGAAGTACTAAATTTAAAAATATTCAAGTTAAAAGACCATAAAGTCATCCTTTTTCATAGGATAATTCACACTCTGTATTTCTGAAATTTGCATCCAATGGCCTCCAAGGAACAAAGTTTCAATAGCAGATTTCAAAACACAGGTGCTACTGCATCATAGGTTTCTGCATAAAGGGGAATCTTTAACCCCTGTTCATTCTTTCCCAGGATCACCCTAAGTAAGGACCACTACTATGTAAAGGTTGTTTTCTCTGACTGATCCTTGCACCTATAAATTATGAAATTAGATTCCTAGGAACACATTATTTGTACATTCTCCCTGTGGCCTTGTGAATTCCCCAGGTGCTCCGTTTTCATCCACATTCCAAAGATGTGCGGGTTAATTGGTCACCAAGGTGTAACTAGCCAGATGAGCCTATTACCTGGCTGTAATTCTAAATGAATAAAATAAAAAAGAAATACCCTAGTAACTAAATTTCCATTTATGAACCTTTCCAGCTTTGTGTTATACTATACTCTGAACCTTGGCCATTTACTACATAGTAAAATAAAAGATGATT
The DNA here is from genome assembly GCF_048418815.1 of Hemitrygon akajei. NCBI lineage: Eukaryota > Metazoa > Chordata > Chondrichthyes > Myliobatiformes > Dasyatidae > Hemitrygon > Hemitrygon akajei. The sequence goes on along the minus strand of NC_133124.1, from coordinate 106,344,414 downwards.
TTTTGTGTGTAGATCATTAACTTTTCTTCTGTAGCCTTTATGTGCATCCTAAATACCTACAAACTGATTTCATCCACCTTGTACTTTGACAGCATTTTACAATAAATTTTCCCAATCTGAAGAACAGCATCTGTTCTGCAAGAAGATAAAAGCAGAACAAAAGACTGTATATTACCAGATATGTACTTTGTGTTCTACTGCAATGCACATTGAATTGGTTTCTCTGCAGGCTGGAATTTAGGTTTGGATCATTAATGACGTCTATTGAGTTAGAAGGATATGGAATCAAACACCATGTGAGACAAAACACACAATGTACACTGAGAAACAAACAACTTCATTTAGCACCTTTATCATAAGAAGTTGACCGTTTGTGTTTCACAAGAGGACAATCAGACAAAAACAGAGATAAAGGAAGAAATGAGTTCAGGGCTAAAAGCTTTGTCTATGATCTACCTTCTGTGAATTATCATAAAAAGTTGTAGAAAGGTGGATTTAAAAAAAACACTTAAAGACTAAACAGCTGAAGGTACAGATCTCAACACTGTACTGAAACATGCCAGTGGGTCACTGTCAATTGTTCCAAAGAGTGCGAGTGAAAAGGAGAAACATATGGAATTAGTGTAGGATTAGTAAATGCTGACCTGCATTTAATGGGTTGACGGGTTGATGGGTTTGTTTCTCTCCTAGATGTTTCTGACTCTTTAAGTAGTACACACAGTCATATTGCATGAGTGTAGAGTTTGTGACAGAAATAAAGAGCAGGAAGAGATTAACAAATTAGTGAGAGAAATTTTATATGGAGATTGAATTCTTACATTTCTATTGCAAATATAGATTAATCAAATGGTGTGGGTTGGGTTTTGGATCAGATCAGATCAATGGTGGGTGAGAGCTGGAAAGAGAGCATTTCATTAGCAACAAGCAATCTGCTGGAGGAACTCAGCAGTTGAGTATTATCTGTAGGGTGAAAGGAACTGCTGATGCTTCAGGTCAGAACCCTGCGCTCAAATAGTCAAGGTGACAATTGTAGAAAGAGAGTTTTCAGGTTTAATGATGTACATTATTACCATAACTGCTGGTATTTAAATAAACCTGTACGAAGAGTTGAGCTCAGTAGCTTAGTGGAACCTCCTGACCCTTGCATCAGTGAATGGCTCTCATTATAAGTGGTCTGGCAGCACTGACGTGAGTCAGCAATCCTGGCCTGTCAATGTGACAGGAAGTTAGTCAACAACTTGCAGAGCATGAAATGAGCAACTGCAGGTGCAGAGAATGATGGATTAATGATGCATTATGTGCATTGATATAATCTGAGCTGTGAATGAACAGCGGCATAAAGAACGATCATGATATTTGCATGGTACACGGTATGGAATATTACTTAATCTCCTTGATATAATTTGCTCAGCCTTTCCGAACTTTGGTCTTCCAACAACCCTCCCAATCTGCAGCATTTCCAAGCCAGTGTCACACTAGGCTTCTCATCCAACGCTGGTGGGATGGCAGTGAATTTCAACAGTGGTACAGAAAGGAGTGGTCAGAAAGGAGTGGTACAGAAAGGAGTGGTACAGAAAGGAGTGGTCAGAAAGGAGTGGTACAGAAAGGAGTGGTACAGAAAGGAGTGGTCAGAAAGGAGTGGTACAGAAAGGAGTGGTACAGAAAGGAGTGGTCAGAAAGGAGTGATCAGAAAGGAGTGGTACAGAAAGGAGTGGTACAGAAAGGAGTGGTCAGAAAGGAGTGGTCAGAAAGGAGTGGTACAGAAAGGAGTGGTCAGAAAGGAGTGGTACAGAAAGGAGTGGTACAGAAAGGAGTGGTCAGAAAGGAGTGGTCAGAAAGGAGTGGTACAGAAAGGAGTGGTACAGAAAGGAGTGGTCAGAAAGGAGTGGTCAGAAAGGAGTGGTACAGAAAGGAGTGGTCAGAAAGGAGTGGTACAGAAAGGAGTGGTCAGAAAGGAGTGGTACAGAAAGGAGTGGTACAGAAAGGAGTGGTCAGAAAGGAGTGGTCAGAAAGGAGTGGTACAGAAAGGAGTGGTCAGAAAGGAGTGGTCAGAAAGGAGTGGTCAGAAAGGAGTGGTACAGAAAGGAGTGGTACAGAAAGGAGTGGTCAGAAAGGAGTGGTCAGAAAGGAGTGGTACAGAAAGGAGTGGTACAGAAAGGAGTGGTCAGAAAGGAGTGGTCAGAAAGGAGTGGTACAGAAAGGAGTGGTCAGAAAGGAGTGGTCAGAAAGGAGTGGTCAGAAAGGAGTGGTACAGAAAGGAGTGGTCAGAAAGGAGTGGTCAGAAAGGAGTGGTACAGAAAGGAGTGGTACAGAAAGGAGTGGTCAGAAAGGAGTGGTCAGAAAGGAGTGGTACAGAAAGGAGTGGTACAGAAAGGAGTGGTACAGAAAGGAGTGATACAGAAAGGAGTGGTCAGAAAGGAGTGGTACAGAAAGGAGTGGTCAGAAAGGAGTGGTACAGAAAGGAGTGGTACAGAAAGGAGTGGTCAGAAAGGAGTGGTACAGATAGGAGTGGTCAGAAAGGAGTGGTACAGAAAGGAGTGGTCAGAAAGGAGTGGTCAGAAAGGAGTGGTACAGAAAGGAGTGGTACAGAAAGGAGTGGTCAGAAAGGAGTGGTCAGAAAGGAGTGGTACAGAAAGGAGTGGTACAGAAAGGAGTGGTCAGAAAGGAGTGGTACAGAAAGGAGTGGTCAGAAAGGAGTGGTCAGAAAGGAGTGGTACAGAAAGGAGTGGTCAGAAAGGAGTGGTCAGAAAGGAGTGGTACAGAAAGGAGTGGTCAGAAAGGAGTGGTACAGAAAGGAGTGATACAGAAAGGAGTGGTCAGAAAGGAGTGGTACAGAAAGGAGTGATACAGAAAGGAGTGGTCAGAAAGGAGTGGTACAGAAAGGAGTGGTCAGAAAGGAGTGGTACAGAAAGGAGTGGTCAGAAAGGAGTGGTCAGAAAGGAGTGGTACAGAAAGGAGTGGTACAGAAAGGAGTGGTCAGAAAGGAGTGGTCAGAAAGGAGTGGTCAGAAAGGAGTGGTACAGAAAGGAGTGGTACAGAAAGGAGTGGTACAGAAAGGAGTGATACAGAAAGGAGTGGTCAGAAAGGAGTGGTACAGAAAGGAGTGGTCAGAAAGGAGTGGTACAGAAAGGAGTGGTCAGAAAGGAGTGGTACAGAAAGGAGTGGTACAGAAAGGAGTGGTCAGAAAGGAGTGGTACAGAAAGGAGTGGTCAGAAAGGAGTGGTACAGAAAGGAGTGGTACAGAAAGGAGTGGTCAGAAAGGAGTGGTCAGAAAGGAGTGGTCAGAAAGGAGTGGTACAGAAAGGAGTGGTACAGATAGGAGTGGTACAGAAAGGAGTGGTCAGAAAGGAGTGGTCAGAAAGGAGTGGTACAGAAAGGAGTGGTACAGAAAGGAGTGGTCAGAAAGGAGTGGTACAGAAAGGAGTGGTACAGAAAGGAGTGGTCAGAAAGGAGTGGTCAGAAAGGAGTGGTACAGAAAGGAGTGGTACAGATAGGAGTGGTACAGAAAGGAGTGGTACAGATAGGAGTGGTACAGAAAGGAGTGGTCAGAAAGGAGTGGTACAGAAAGGAGTGGTCAGAAAGGAGTGGTACAGAAAGGAGTGGTCAGAAAGGAGTGGTACAGAAAGGAGTGGTCAGAAAGGAGTGGTACAGAAAGGAGTGATACAGAAAGGAGTGGTCAGAAAGGAGTGGTACAGAAAGGAGTGGTACAGAAAGGAGTGGTATAGAAAGGAGTGGTCAGAAAGGAGTGATACAGAAAGGAGTGGTCAGAAAGGAGTGGTCAGAAAGGAGTGGTACAGAAAGGAGTGGTACAGAAAGGAGTGATACAGAAAGGAGTGGTACAGAAAGGAGTGGTCAGAAAGGAGTGGTCAGAAAGGAGTGATACAGAAAGGAGTGGTACAGAAAGGAGTGATACAGAAAGGAGTGGTACAGAAAGGAGTGGTCAGAAAGGAGTGGTCAGAAAGGAGTGATACAGAAAGGAGTGGTCAGAAAGGAGTGGTACAGAAAGGAGTGGTCAGAAAGGAGTGGTACAGAAAGGAGTGGTCAGAAAGGAGTGGTCAGAAAGGAGTGATACAGAAAGGAGTGGTCAGAAAGGAGTGGTACAGAAAGGAGTGGTCAGAAAGGAGTGGTCAGAAAGGAGTGGTACAGAAAGGAGTGGTACAGAAAGGAGTGATACAGAAAGGAGTGGTCAGAAAGGAGTGGTACAGAAAGGAGTGGTCAGAAAGGAGTGGTCAGAAAGGAGTGGTACAGAAAGGAGTGGTACAGAAAGGAGTGAATCAGAAAGGAGTGGTCAGAAAGGAGTGGTACAGAAAGGAGTGGTCAGAAAGGAGTGGTCAGAAAGGAGTGGTACAGAAAGGAGTGGTCAGAAAGGAGTGGTACAGAAAGGAGTGGTCAGAAAGGAGTGGTCAGAAAGGAGTGGTACAGAAAGGAGTGATACAGAAAGGAGTGGTCAGAAAGGAGTGGTACAGAAAGGAGTGGTACAGAAAGGAGTGGTCAGAAAGGAGTGGTACAGAAAGGAGTGGTCAGAAAGGAGTGGTACAGAAAGGAGTGATACAGAAAGGAGTGGTCAGAAAGGAGTGGTACAGAAAGGAGTGGTACAGAAAGGAGTGGTCAGAAAGGAGTGGTACAGAAAGGAGTGGTCAGAAAGGAGTGGTCAGAAAGGAGTGGTACAGAAAGGAGTGGTACAGAAAGGAGTGGTACAGAAAGGAGTGGTCAGAAAGGAGTGGTACAGAAAGGAGTGGTACAGAAAGGAGTGGTCAGAAAGGAGTGGTACAGAAAGGAGTGGTACAGAAAGGAGTGGTCAGAAAGGAGTGGTCAGAAAGGAGTGGTACAGAAAGGAGTGGTCAGAAAGGAGTGGTCAGAAAGGAGTGGTACAGAAAGGAGTGGTACAGATAGGAGTGGTCAGAAAGGAGTGATACAGAAAGGAGTGGTCAGAAAGGAGTGGTACAGAAAGGAGTGGTACAGAAAGGAGTGGTACAGAAAGGAGTGGTACAGAAAGGAGTGGTCAGAAAGGAGTGGTACAGAAAGGAGTGGTCAGAAAGGAGTGGTACAGAAAGGAGTGGTCAGAAAGGAGTGGTCAGAAAGGAGTGGTACAGAAAGGAGTGGTACAGAAAGGAGTGGTCAGAAAGGAGTGGTACAGAAAGGAGTGGTCAGAAAGGAGTGGTCAGAAAGGAGTGGTACAGAAAGGAGTGGTCAGAAAGGAGTGGTCAGAAAGGAGTGGTACAGAAAGGAGTGGTACAGAAAGGAGTGGTCAGAAAGGAGTAGTCAGAAAGGAGTGGTACAGAAAGGAGTGGTCAGAAAGGAGTGGTCAGAAAGGAGTGGTCAGAAAGGAGTGATACAGAAAGGAGTGGTCAGAAAGGAGTGGTACAGAAAGGAGTGGTCAGAAAGGAGTGATACAGAAAGGAGTGGTCAGAAAGGAGTGGTACAGAAAGGAGTGGTCAGAAAGGAGTGGTCAGAAAGGAGTGGTACAGAAAGGAGTGGTCAGAAAGGAGTGATACAGAAAGGAGTGGTCAGAAAGGAGTGGTACAGAAAGGAGTGGTCAGAAAGGAGTGGTCAGAAAGGAGTGGTACAGAAAGGAGTAGTCAGAAAGGAGTGGTCAGAAAGGAGTGGTCAGAAAGGAGTGGTCAGAAAGGAGTGGTACAGAAAGGAGTGGTCAGAAAGGAGTGGTCAGAAAGGAGTGGTCAGAAAGGAGTGGTACAGAAAGGAGTGGTCAGAAAGGAGTGGTACAGAAAGGAGTGGTCAGAAAGGAGTGGTCAGAAAGGTCCTGCTCTGGGTAGGGCCTCGCCAATCCACTAGCAACTTATCACCTGTTGGGAGAATCCATTAGAAACAGTGCTTTCCCAGTAATGTGTAACCATCAAATTTGGACATCTCAACAGTTTTTGCCCCAGTGGTGATATGAGGGCAGTTTTGACGAAGTTGGAATCTCTAGTCAGGGGCAAACAGAATACTAAAGCTTTTAAGAGTCTGAGTCAGTCTGAGGTACATAGGTGTCAAGGAAGGGAAAGGAATCGGAAGCTATGGAATAAGGCATGTATCAGAGTCTGAAGATAGCGGTTATGTTCTACCCAGTGATTAAGTAGAGTGACTTTCTGTATTTTCAGTACTGTATAGTAGGCAAGCAGCCAGGCAATATGGAGAGAGATGATGCAGTTTAGTCCAATAAAAATATTGAATCTAGATTTGAGCACAAAGTCGAGACAATCCATTACAGCCCTTAGAGAATGCTACACTCTGAACGGTTCCCTTTTTTGCATAACTTGTTCAATTGAGAACCTGGCTACTCTTTCAGTTTGATAAAGCATTTTGGTTTGGTATTGGTTCATTGAAGAGCAGAGGACTTACTTGTATCCTGGCAATATTTGTCCTGCAATCAAGATGAACAAAGAATATTAAACAATAAATACAATATTGCTCATTGAGTCATCTATCTTTAGGCATAATATCATTGCAAACACAGTAGCAAGTGCTTCATTGATAGCAATGTACTTTAGGATGACCTGGGAAAATGAAAGATGCTTAATAAATGTATCTTCTTTTTCATTTTAGGAGCAGTATATAAACAAATGTAGACAGAAAATCAATGGAATCAGCCGGTGTCACTCCAGTATGGTAAAGTATGAAGGCAAAAGCTACTTCAAGTGTTATGTTCATTTTCAAAAATCAGAAGAACTCTATAGATGTTGAAAATCTGAAGTATAAACATCATTTAAAAAAGCTAGAGATGATGAAAGGTTGTCAACCTGAAACATGGATTATCTTTCTCTCCACAGATGCTGACTAATATTTTCTGTTTTAATTCCATTAGCCTTTCCTGGATTAATTGGAATAGAACTAGCTGGGGATTCCCATTGGTTGGAAAAGCAGAAACGAGTACTGGAGATTCTGCTGACTAGTGTGGTGGATAAGGAGGGATAGTGTATAAAAATAAATCTTCATGCTACAGTATTTGTGACTGGAAGACATTTCAAAATACAGTAAAGCCAGTGGAATATCCTCGACGTGCAGTAACAATGGTCCAATTTTGATTCTGATTCTTAAATTGTGGGGTCATCACGGGCTTAACACTGTTTTATGAGGTTTACATATGAACTTGGAGGAAAGATTGGCATAAATTTGTGAGACGACAGCTATTTCAAGAAAATAAAAGGATGTGTAAGAGGGCTAACAGTTGAAACCCCTTTGAATACTAATATGATCACAGCAAAATCCATTCAGCTAAAGGAAAGGAGTCTTTTATGATATCAACTGGCATGGTGGGCAGGAGGTTGACCAGTCAGAAATTCAGTGTCAAACACAGCAGGAGTTGAACTTCACGAAGGAATCACGGGCAAGATGGGAAAACCACTGGAGATAACATGGCATTAAATATAGAAGACTCACCCCTGATTCATCTTCATACTGGTAAGCTAACAAATGGTACTTGCTTGGATTTCAATCCCTTTAGTTCTTTCTTGCTTCCACTGAACTCAAATAAAACTAAATATTAGGAGTGGAATATACCTATTAATATGGTGCTCAAGTGGCACGAACTACCTCAGGTTTTACCCTAAAGAGGGAGAAATGAGCTGGTTTTCCTTCCTTGAGGATGCCAATGGACCAAGAGTTTGCAGGACTATGAGAGCCATTTAACACAATATCAAACACAGCAGAGGCAAGGGACAGAAAATATTCTCAACCTGAATCATACTCAGACCATGAGCTGGTCTTGTAAATACAGTGGAAGGAAATGTAGCCCATTAGAAACTGAGAAATATTAAGAAACCATTAAATATAAATAAATGAACAAAATAAGCTTGTTTCATCATTTTCTGGCTCATGTTCCATGAATCATTTTATAATAACTGTTTATCTATTTTATTTGTTTATTTATTTTATTCATAAACAGTATGAACATGGTAAGCCTGGGACCAAGGCACAAGTTCAGTTGCTACTTCTGACTGAAGTTGGCAGGCTTGACTTGCAGTGCTTTTGATTTAAATGAATGGTTATAGATAAAGGAAGCAGTGTGCACTTTTATTACACAAATAGTTGAGATACTAATTGTCATGAGATGAAGTTTCAGGCTTGGGAACTAGTTTTTCATATATACAGAATATGTAGAAAATTAGTTTTCATATATACTGTATAGATAGACAATTAGTTTCCAAGCCTGGTACTCCATCTCATATTGATTAGTATCTCAACTATTTGTGTAAAAAAACTCACAGAAAGATGCATAAATAACCATAGCTGAAGCTGATTTATGAGGTAAGGTGTCAGTTTTAAATTCTAGTGCAATATCGTTTCTTTCTTTGTCATATAATTGTGATTTTTAGGCACTATCAATTATTTTGATAGTTCATTTAAACCTGTTTGTCTAGCTGCACAAGTCTAATGTACACTGTGAGATACATGGTTAACTTATGTTTGACTGTGTTATGATAACATTATTGCATTTCAGGAAATATTAAGCATTCACCTAGTATTTCTTTCATATTGGTTAGATTTGGAGTGAAGAATGTGTACTGCGAACAACATTAGATGTACTTCAAAATCAAATAATAACCTGGTAAGCTATAAGCATGTGATACAATAGAATCAACATGCAATGAAGAGAGGCAAACAATCTCACAACCATTGAATTAGATCTTTGTTCACTCTTTCATGCCACATCCAATAATGAGTGGTGGTGGGCAATTAAATTGTCAACAGGAGAAGGTGATTTATCTTTTAACAGGATGGAAGTAACTAATGAATGCAAATGCAAGGCTGAGATATTTACAAGTATTTGCAGGTAGACAGACAGTAATATTAAGTGGATTATCCATCTCAGCCTCCTTTTTAAATCTCTATCTTTAGAGAAACTGCATCAGCCAATATGAATTCTTCTGTGGGATCTAGAAATTGTTTCAAGTACTGGATACTGCAAAGGCTAGGGGACTAGTTAGCATTCCAAGTGTTTTAGTATAGCCACAGCATTGGCTGTACTCATTCCTCAAATAACCTTTCACCTGAAATCTTAACTTTGATTTTTGTTCTTTCCATGGATGCTGCCTGAACGGCTGAGTTTTTCTCATATTTTCTGTTCATACCAGGCATGATGATTGAAAATGTTCAAAGCTCATGTTGAAGGATGTCAATAGACAATAGACAATAGACAGTAGGTGCAGGAGTAGGCCATTCAGCCCTTCTAGCCAGCACCACCATTCACTGTGATCATGGCTGATCATACACAATCAGTACCCCGTTCCTGCCCTCTCCCCATATCCCTTGACCCCGCTATCTATAAGAGCTCAACAGGTACTATCACAAAACTGGCCTTAAACATTCCTTCACTCAGTCACAATTTCCTGTTATGGCTAAGATTCCTTATTAGGTTCTAAAGGTATTTGAAGACTAAATTTCCAGAAAGAGAAAGCCAAGACCAGAATATCTGCTGCTTCTTAATCTTCTCAGCATTCCATGATTATTGATTATGTGTCCTGTTAACTCCTGAGAAGTGGCTTCTGGGTAGAAGTGACTGACAAGATATGCTCCTTTCCACCATCACTTACACTTTATAGTTATGCTGCGAGACAGATGATCAATAACACGTGATCATTGCTTCCTCAACATACAAAAAAATGTTGTTCCCATGTGGCATACAGTGCTGTCCCTCGATTCATTAAACCCCCTCCCATAATAAAATGATACATAATAATTATCTTTATTGCCAAATGATGCAGTGAATGATTTCTTACAACCTGAGCACAGTGAAATCTTTTCACAGGATACGTATCATGCTGGCCAGGCTCCAGCTAGGTAATTGCAAGGACATTGGATGGTATGTTTTGAAATCCTCGCAGATGTGGTGTGCATGCCATTATTTGTATAGTAAATAGTTACAATGACATTGCTATTTAGAAATTATGTTATTGTTCAATTGTCTTTTTAAAAATATTAATAATTTTTGAACATGCTTCTAAGATGCTTAATTTGCTCCATCAGTCACTGTTATATGCTTATCAATAGTAAATCAATGAATACATGTAAATAAGCAACAGGACTCATCCTTTTTCCAGAGATTATCAATGATAATTTCCATTCAAAATTACCTTAGCAAGTAAGAGAGTTTTTAGAAGATTATTGCCAATTTGAGCATACACGCTCAATGAGATTATCATTGAGGATAGAGGGGCACCCTTTCAAATCAGAGATGTGGAGAAATTTCTTCAGCTAATGGGTGGTGAATTTGTGGAATTAGTTGCCACAAGCAGCTGTGGAGGCCAGGTCGTTGGGTGTATTTAAGGCAGAAATTAATAGGTTCTTGATTGGACATGGCATCAAAGGTTACAGGGAGAAAGCTGGGAACTGGGGTTGAGGAGGAGATAGAAAAAAAGGATCAGCCATGATTGAATGGCAGAACAGATTCGATGGGCCAGATGGCGTAATTCTGCTCCTATGTCTTATAATCTTATGGTTTCATTCTTATTCCTTACTACCTGATAAACATCAAATGATCAATCACACTTTTAAAAAGTCCCATTATCCCAGTATCATCAATTTTTCAGAGTAGCGTGTTCTAGATCTTCACATGACTACGTGGAAGAACTGGTTGCTGATCAGATGTTAATGATATGTTTCTAGTTTAAAAATTATAACTCTTTGTTTTTGATTCCTTTATTAGAGGAAATAAATTCTTTATGTTCACCATAGTGAGACTTCATATTTTTAAACATCTACGTTAAAGCATCCCTCAACCAAAAGAATAAAATGGAATCTTTTACAATTTAAGGGTTTATGTCTGGTAAGTCTGCAATGAAAGCTGGGATATCTTCCTCAGTTTTTATGTCAGAAGTGATTTCAGTAACCTTGTGGTTCGATAGGATTCTATATACCTGTAAAATCATACTTACATCTCTGCATGTATGTCTACCACTGTTTGAGTTTAGAGATATATGTGCATGGCTCAGTAGGTTGGTAATGTGAAGATTAAAATAAAGTAATTAAACTAGGTCAATGAAAATGAAAAAAAGTGTTAGTGGTTTAAATAAATAATCTTTGTACAATACACAGAATAAAGCGAGCAAATGTAACTAACTCAAAGCGAAAATTCAACTTGTAGAGAAGGATAGATGTTATTGAGACGTGACAGCAAGCCATTCAGGACTTGACCCTAACTATATCTTTACAGAAAGGATCCCAAAAATGTTAAAAGTAAATGAGTACCCTTAGTGATTAAAATAGACTTAACTAATTTGCAAAGACTTTCTAGCAGGGGTTCCCAACATTTTTTATGCCATGGAGCCTTACCATTAACTGAAGGTTCTGTGGACCCCAGGCTGGGAACTCCTACTTTATGGGTAGAATTATGAAACAGAAAATAACTTAAGATTGCAGTAGGTTGTAGAATCTCCTGTGATTTGGTGCAACATATAAATGCTGAGATTAACTTAACCTGTAGTAAAGGCAAAGAGATCTTGATATGGATTTTAATTAATATATACATTAAGAAGATGAAAGTACTTCCTATTAGAAAGGTAACTGTGGTCAGCTTAATTGTGGTCAGCCAAAAGGAGCAGAACATAGTAAATTTGATGATGATTAATGAGGCAAATTTTGTTGACCACCTACTGATGTGCGATTATTTATCTGACAACAATCGTAAAGGAATTTATCTTGGCATCATAAAGTTTGTTATGCCACAGAAGGATACCGCTCAACCTGGGAGTGAACTTCCTGTTGGTCAAGCAATCCACCAGTCCAGTTTACATACTGATTTGAAAATTATTCCCACTCAGGGATTTACCTGTTTCTCTTTTGAAAAAAACATGATTCATTCTGTATTTATCATTCTACAAGCAATAAACTGCAGTTCTGAGTTAAAAAAGATCTTCCTTCATGAATCTCCTTTACACTCAGTGACCACTTTATTAGGTACACCTGTACAAACATCTAATCAGCCAATCATGTGGCAGCAGCTCAATGCATAAAAGCATGCAGGCATGGTCAAAAGGTTCTGTTGTTGCTCAGTCAAAACATCAGAATGGGAAAGAAATGTGATCTAAGTGACTTTGACCATGGAATAATTTTTGGTGCCAGATGGGGTGATTTGAGTACCTCAGACATAGCTGATCTCATGGGATTTTCAGACACAACAGTCTCTGGAGTTTATAGAGAATAGTGTAAGAAACAAAAAAAAAATACAGTGAGTAGCAGTTCTGTAGGAGAGGTCAGGGGAGATCAGCCAGACCAGTCCAAGCTGATAGGAAGGTGACAGTTACTCAGATAACCAGGTGTTACAACAGTGGTGTGCAGGAGAGCATCTCTGAATGCACAACATGCTGAACCTTGAAGTGGATGGGCTACAGCAGCAGGAGACCAAGAAAATACAATCAGTGGCTAATTTATTAGATGGAGGAGTGTATATATGTAGCTCCTGGCTGTAAATCTGTAGGCCTTAGTCTCATAGTTTTGTGCACCTCTGTCAAAACTCCCACGAACCTCCTTTACTCAGAAAAAACAACTATAGCTTCTTCAGTCTGAATGATTGCTGAAATCTCTCATCCCTGCAACAGCGTTAGCAAATCCCTTTTGTGCCTTATCTCAGACCTTCTCACCCTTTCTGATACTGGATAATCAAAACAGAATATTGTACATCAGTTGGTGAGATCAACAATAAGCTTATTGTTACTCATTGCGCATTGGAGGCAGTTTGACCGCAGTTTCTGGAGTTGCACCACTGCAGTTAAAAGTAGAATTCCACAAGTGTCCATTAGTGATTCACGGCTCATCCACAGAATATGGACGGCTACTCAAACTGGCAGGATGTGACTTGTAGAAACCCACAGGCATTTGCACTGAGGCCACAGCTCCCTAGTTGTATATCTATAAATTACTGAAGTGGAACACGGCACACTCTAGGAATAAAAAAGACCAGCAATGCATGGAGTGCAGATTTAAGAGTTCTATCACAAAGAATATTACTTACTTAAGCAGATAGTAAAGAGATTCAACTTGATTTCACTATGTTTAGATGCAAGCTCGCCACCGTTGTGTACTTTCTAAATGATGAGAAGTAAGAAAGAACAGCTATCTAAAGACACACCACACACTGTGCATAGCTCATGGAAGTACTATAGATAGAAACAAGAAATTATTTTGAAAAAGTTAATCGTAATCTAGCCTTTCAATGCTCATGACTGGAATATAAGGTGTCATAAGGTGTCATACAGCTACTTAAAGTGCCTTAAGTTCCTATCATGAAGATACAAAGGCTACAGTAGGATAACACCCTAGCACTGGGAGAACTTATGGGACCAGAAATATTGGCATTACAGGGATTGTGGAATAAACTTATCAAAATGATAACTGGATCCTTAAGGTCAATTTAAATGAGGTCATACATCCCAGAGTCATATTCACTGGTATTTGAAGGTTTCAAGATATTAAGTAAAATAGATAAAATTGAACTTAGGCACATTATTATTTCCAACGGTTTGAGCTAGTTGGGGTTCAAGCTACGTCTGTATGTTAACCTGTCTATGTCTGAAAACGTCTGGCATTTATCTGGGGCACAAGAGGTTGCAGATATTGGAGCAAAGGGCTTGTTTCCCAATCTTCATTTCTACATCCCTCCCTGAATCTTCTGAGTGCATTTCCCACCCCGCTGGGTCTTATCTCTGGTCAGTGTCATAGAATTCCATGCACCTCTTTCCCTGCCTCCCGCTTATCTCCCAACTTCTTCAGATCTCATCCTCCACCTTTCTCTTCCTTCAGTTTTCTCACTCCCTTTCTTTCCCCATTCTGCACTGATTCTGGCTCACTTCTCTTCCCAAGTGAGGCTCAACGCTTGTATTACATTCACACCGATGGCCGGATGAAAAGACGGTGTTGCGCGCCATACAGATACGAGCTTTAAGTCACACAGATATTAATGGTTTAAACAAATGGGGAAAACTGCGGCAAATTGATTTCACTGTGTACAGCTGTCAGATCACCCGCTTTCTACATGGTGGACAATAAGAAGCAGCAGATATCTAAAAAGCCACAGGGAATCACTCTAAATCAGGATGTGATTTGTAACGCTGGCATTTGTAACAGATTGGGCAGATGGAACATTGTAAGGAGAGCAGTGGAAATAGATCCCGGAAAACATTAAAGGAACAAACAAAGCGAGTAATCGGCGGTGAAAGGGAGATTCAAATAAACAGATAAGTAGGAACAGTGTGGGAAATAATGGTAGGATAGGAGCGTAGAGACGCAGGAGAGTGGTGGAAAGTTTCAAGGAGCAGAAGACCAGCTGAAGGAATATAAAATCAAAAAGAGGTTCTGTTCATAAATCCGGTCATAACCGCACCCCCTCCCCTCCCCGCTTTCAATCCAGATCTTGGGAAAGCGGACGAACGCATCTCAGAGACAGCTACAAGGAGCTGAAGGAAAATGCGCTACGGTGTTAAACATCACTATTTGGGGGGGGGGGGACCGATAGAATCAAACGAGGGTATACACATACAGCGAGAACAATATAAAAACTTTCGATTCAGACACTGAATGCCGCAGAAAATAAACTTAAGTCACTTTGTCGAGTCAGACGTACATGGAAAGAAGATTGGCTCTTACACCCGTTCATTCCCACGACCCCGTCTAAACAGTTTTCAAGCTCAGTTTAGTAACAGCCTCCGTCGCAATATTTGCACTTTATAACAGGAGAGATGTTCGTAATTGGTTCTGGAATAATCTTCCCGCTTTAATCAAGACCCATCGTATTCACAGCCAGGTACAATCAATTTATTTAAGCATCCATGATATCTGGAGAAAGCCAACTGGCGTCATAATATAATTCAAGGTATTGCTGTCATAAGAGTTCCTGTTTTAGCAATTCTCTTTTCCTTTTCTTCCCTTTCTCTCAGCTCACCTGGGCGTCAGATCTCAACTTACCTGCCTATTTTGCTCCAAGCAAATATTTCCAACACCTGATAAACCAGCAGAAGCAGACACATGGATCCATCCCCGCAAACACAGTCACATGCGGGCATTCACACACAAATCCCAGTGGATAATTATATAACATAAACAGCATATATACCAAAGTATACGCGCAGGCATAACTAACATAACAGTATACACAACCTCGTGTACTGACTGACACATAACTATGCACAAACAAACGCCGACACACATACTTATTCACATGCGCTCAACAGAAATTAATTTGCATGTGCACAAGTGTACATGTAAACAAATATGTACACAAACACGCGTGTAAAAGTTACTGTAAACATCGGAGTGCCACTTTCTGCTAGCTCCCCCTCCCCTCGCCTTCGCGATGAAAGGCGAGGCGGACAACACACACACCTGATACCGTATCCTGTAACCAAACCAATTGGAGGATGCTGAGGGTTAAAGACCAAATTCTGTTTTCTTTTACATATTATTTCTTACAGAAAATCAACATCGAAACATTTCGTGCGAGGTGCGTGTCCAAGTCAAAACAAGTTTGTTTAAAACAAAGCTTTGAGAAACTTTTTCAACTTACCACCAAACTGGATAACTTGCCATGACTTGCTTCATGTTCAGTAAAACCAGGTAATATCCAAACAGCTGCATTTCCATAACTAGTCAGCGAATTAAACCTTATTCTTTCAATATAGGTTCTTTGCAATAGAACTAATGTTTTCCTGTATTCCCTTTTCCTCAGCGTTCAGTAAATGCCATTCAAAACGTCAAAAAAGGCTAGAATCGCAGGAATCAACAAAGTACTGGATACAACAATAGAGACTAAATTATACCAGAGAAAAATATTAACCCAAAAAAGGAGAGTTGACTGGTGTCCAATCAGGAACCATTGCCACAGGGAAAAGGGTGACTGTACAGTCAGGAACTGTCAATCAGGAAAAAGCTCACCACCAGGCGATTAACTGCAAAGAAATATTTTAACACTTATTGCAGCTTCTGTTAGATATAGCAGCTTGAAATATGTATTAGAATTAAACTGCAAACGTTGATGGAGTGGCAAAAGGTGCAGAGCTTAAATATAGTGTGTGTGTCTAAGAGAGGGAGAGACAGAGAGGTTATATGTGTTTATGTGAAAGGGGTTGTGTGTGCATTTGCGACTGTGTGTATAGGTGTGTGAGTGGGCTAGGTAGGAGGGCATTGGATCAGTGGACAAGACAGTGTGTGTATGCAAGCCTGAGTATGAGTATTGGGGGAAACTTGGCTCCCTAGGCTTTCTACTCAAGTCATCCTGTAGGAGTAGCTCTTGGGAATTAGTGTAATGCTAAACTATTTGAAGTTTTGTAAAATTGATAAAACTATCTTCCTTAATTTCCTAGTAGCTTGAAGTGATTAGGTATTATCCCACCATTGGATGCAACCAATGAATATGAACAGAATAATCTTCCAAAGAAATGGATTCAGAGGAAGGAAAGTAAGATCAGCGAAGTGAGATCTATTTCCTTAAAGTATTACCTTTTGTTTAAGCTACCTTTTATTTATTTAAATTCATATTTATTTCCATTATTAATTTCTCCACCTTAATTACAGGACTGCCTAGCAGTCTCTAGTGTTGTAACACATTCATTTGTTGGGAATAAAACTGTAGTGCCTCTGCTGGTGGGAGGTAGCAAATACAAGGTTAGTTCACATGGACAGCTCCCAGTATAAAAATGATCAAAGGAGGAAGTAAGGTTGCCATTAAATATTTATATCAAATACAAAGGAAGTTAATCTTTCCAGAGTCTACTCCTATTCGTCCATGGAAGGGCAGTAGATACCACATAAAGTGAATAACATAATATTGGCAATGGGCTCGAAACATTAACAGTGGCTCCTTCCACAGATGCTGCCTCCTAAACGGCTGAGTGTTTCCAGCATTTCGTGTTTTTTTTTAAGGTATTGGCATTGTTGCTCTGAGGATCCCACAGTTCCTACACGGAAATGAAGGCGTTCCCTTTAGCCAACTTCTCTGCAACTGGCAAGCTGATGCATGAGGGCTGTCAGGGAAATACCTAACTGTGCAAGTTATATGGTCTGCAAAGCATTTCCTGAAGCCAGGGTGGATGTAGATTCCATAGGGTGTTTCCTTTGCACTTTCAGATGAAAAAGTGCAGAATGGCCGACTGGTAGTTCTTCAAAGAGCCTGCAGAGATGCCATGGAAGTGCTCAATGCCGTAGGATTAAGATTCACAATTTCTCACTTCAAATGATCTGACCGATAAATTACTGTGTAGACCACAATAATATCACCTTTATCTTGCGTACCTAGTAATCCAGTGGTCGTGTGTGTGATCACATAGGATAACCAGCTCCAAAGGAATAAGAGATGTGATATGTGTTGACGGTCAGAAGTGAGTGCATCTGATTTCTTGTTCTGGCCCTGGATGTGCCATTGACTCCAAGCACTTTTGAATACTTATTCAACCCTGGGGTAAAATATACATCTGCTCCCTCTTTCTGGAGTTTAGAAGAATGAGGGGGGATCTCATTGAAACCTATCAAATATTGAAAGGGCAAGGCAGAATGGACAAGGAGAGGATGTTTCCAACAGTGGGGCAGTCTACGACCAGAGGGCACAGCCTCAGAATATTACAATATCCCTTTAGAACAGAGATGAGCAGGATTCTTTGTAAGCCAGAGGCTGGTAAATATGTGGAAATCATTACCAAAGATGGCTGTGGAGGCTAAGTAACTGGATATATTTAAAGTGGAGGTTAATAGGTCCTTGGTTAGTCAGGGTATCAAAGGTTATGGGGAGAAGGCAGGAGAATGAGGAGAGAAAGATAAATAAATCTGTCGTGATGGAATAGCAGGGCATATTTGGTGGGCTAAATGGCCTAGCCTGTTCCTATGTCTAATGGTCTAATCATAGCTGGTGCATCTCCTGTTGCTCTATTCTCTGTGGCTCTTGGACTTCATTTAAAAAGTAAAATTAGATAAGTGTCTGATTTCCTTTTAATTTATGTATATTTTAATTAATTTGCAGCAATTTTGTGTGTTCTGAAATACATTTACTATCTTTCTAATTGTTCATTTTAATAATGTTCTCAACTGTTTTTCAAATACCACTGCTAACCAGAGACATTTAGAAACAATATGTGGCTTACTGACAGAATGAGCTGTGAAAAAGCCATCAGAGCAGCCTATGGATATGGCCTAGCTACCTAGCTCCAACTTGCTGTGCTTCATGAAAGGGCTGAAGCAGAGATGCCCACATTATGTTTGGAGCCATCTGGCTGCAAAACACAGTGCAGTTACAGCCTATTATGGGCATCAATAACCCGGTGTGAATAGGGGTCATTACAATCTGCCGTCATAATCTTACTGTGTATTAGGGTCACTGTTGTCTAGATGTTCCTTTATTTTTTTGACTGCTAATCCACTTTCCTCTTCTGCATTGAATAGAAAAATCCTTCCTTGTTGTTTCTTTTTAATATGCAGTCAGTGGCTACTTTATTAGATACACCTGTGCACCTGCTCTTCAATGCAAATATCTAATCAGCCAATTATGTGGCATCAGCTCAATGTATAGAAGCACACAGGCAGGGTCATAAACTCAGTTGTTGTTGTTGAGACCAAACATCAGAATGTGGAAGAAATAAGATCTGAGTGATTTTGACCATGTTGGCCATGTTAATGAGAGAAATTAGAAAATGAATGACCAGACTAGTTTTAAGCTAACAGGAAGGGAATAGTAATTCAAATAAGCATGTGTTACAACAGTGGTGTGCAGAAGAACATTTCTGAATGCACAACATGTTGAACCTTGAAGTGGATGGGCTACAGTAGGAGAAGACCAAGAACATACACCCAGTGGCCACTTTATTAGGTACAGGAGAGCCCTGATAAGGTGGCCTCTGAATGTTTGTTAGAATGTGGTCCTGTGTACTTTTGTAGGAATTCTGTTGTCTTACTACTCTTTATCTAACTGTTCTGTGCAATTACTATGAGAGCAGTTGAGCCCCCTCAACCCATTCCCCCACTACAAATGCAGATGAAAGTTACCATTGAATCTGGCTTCACTTCTCTTTCATGGAGTACATTGTAGATCATAAAAACTTGCACCAGTAAATAGTTGTTATTCAACACATTTTCACTCATCTTTATTTTGTCTGTATTACATTCAGCAAATGAGAAAACAATACTAACTTTTGAGCTTTTAATTCAGGTCATATTTACTTCCATGGCCTTTCAAGAGAATATATTCAACAATATAACAAAATATCTTGAGGAAACCAGCTCACAGCTAGATAATATTTAAAGCAGACTGAAATCACCCCCAGTATTACTTGCTTAATTCTAATGGCTCTTCATCATTTGAAGATCCTTTGATTCCCACCCTTTTTAATTAATAAAGGTACATATGGTTACAAACTCACAAAATACCAACTAGGCACTTATGAATGCAGCAAGATTCCATGGCCCAGAAATGAGATAGATCACATGCAACAATTTTGTTAATGGTATTAGTTAAGAAAACTCTGCCATGGGTGGTCCCAAGCTCAGCTGTGAAAGGAGGAGGGTTGAGCATGGGGCTAGCAACTACATCCCATAAGAAAAACCAGAGCTACAGAAACACCAACAGAAGCTCCAAAGACTTCATCCCTGAGAGAAGAAGCAAAGACTGGCCCAGGACAGAGGATGTTCCATAATCCACAATAAAATCCAGCCTGTCCTTTGTCCTGTTTATCAAGCTCTGAGAAACGAGGCACAGCAAATGCCTGGGGCTGGGGAATGCAAATCCTGCCTTGGCTACTAGTCAAAGTGAGTTGAACAAAATTCCCTGCAGAGATGAAAATCTGTTAATATTGTAGGAACAGCTTGAGTTGATGCACTCAAATGCAAATTAGATGGATTATTTATTTCAAAAAATAACATTTTTCTATAAAGTATAGGGAGCTTGGTTTGAAGTGTGAGGTAAGCTTTGATTGATTGGAAGGGTGATCCCTGTCCATGGCAGGTCTGAAAGCGCTCCACGGCAGGTTTTCTTTAGTGTTTGAGTCTGTTGTAGATTCATTGATGGAAATTGGGCTCTATTGATTAATTACCAACTCAGCTATCAGGATAATATAAGGAAAATGAGAAAGAATTTAATCTTTTTGAACCAATGGTTTATGAGATCTGCTGGAATAACCCTCAGTTGTTTGTGATTGTTTTTTACTCAATTGACTGACTACTAAAAAAAAGTTAGTCAAGGTGGGTAAAGAATTTCATAAGTATACTGGTACGTGTTCTGATTCTGTCAGGTTTCATAGACCTGGAGTCAAAATGTACAGTAGGTTCTTCCTTTTGTAAAACCAATCATAAGTTTACTGCTATCATCTTCTTCATTTACAGTAACATCCTAAACAGTTATTAGCCCTGCACTCAATGATTCATTTCAGCCACAGGTTATGCAACACTTCAATTCCAAAAGCTTGGTCCAAGGCCACATACTCTCCTCCAGTCATGCACCCCTCGGTCATATCTGTACCCGTCTTATTCTGAACTCTCGAGTGTCCTGAATTCATTTTGCTCCAACATTAGTTTTGGTTGATGGCCTTGCTTTATTTGTAAAGCCTTAAGAATTCAAATTCCTTCCTAAAGCCTCAATATCTGCTATTTCTTCCATTGAGTCATTGTTGCCTTTTAGACATAATGTTATTCTGAGGCTACAGCTACATTTTGAATTAGTGCCTCAGAGATCCTATAACATTAATTCATAGACAAGCAGAAAGGTTATTCCGAATATCCTGGCCAAAATATATCCCCACCCCAACCTCACTGATGAGAAGGTATTTTATATTTCTTGTCTTGTTGTTGCATATAAGCCTTACTCTGCAAAAAAAAAACAGACGTTTGTATTTTTTACAGTATCAAAGGGATGCAGTTCAAAACTAATTTAATGATTGTGAAAGAATTAGTGATGTCTTGATGTTGTGAATGGTACCTTTCTGTATGTTCGTTTACAGGTGTGGGCATTTTCAGAAAGGTCAGAGTTACTGCCTGCCTGAATTGGCCTTGAAAATGAGGTGGTGAACTACCTTAATAAACTACAGCATGGTCTGATCTACTACCGTCCTGCTCCATGTTAACCTCCTGAAGGGATGTTGACAAGTCAGGATGGAGTGTGTCTCAGAGGGAAACTTGCAGTGGTGACCTGTTGCCCTATTCCTCCTGAATGGAAGATTGTAAGTTATAAATTAAATTGTGCCTATGATATACAGTAGTTTGGTTTGATAAAATACTGTCTTTTCTTCTGAAACCAAACTATTTAAACAAACTTTTGATCAATGTAAAATTTTGTTTGATATCACTCTTATGGTGCTATGTTAATGAATAATGTAAATAAAAATTGTTGCAATTGTGTTGTTTACATCTTGAGATGAACCTAAATGTTGCCTGAAGCTTCCACTTCCATTGACATAAAGGATTGGGTTTTTGTTCACATTTTGATCTTGTTCTCCTTATCCTTGTAATTATATATACTCTAGCACAGGGGTTCCTAACCTTTTTTATGCCATGACCAATAAGGGGTCCATGGAACCCCTGGTCTAGAAAGTTTATGTAACTAAAAAAAGGGGAGCATAGGTAAAGTCCAATCACCACAAGAGAAAACCTGCAGATGCTGGAAATCCAAGCAACACACAAAATGCTGGAGGACCTCAGCAGGCCAGGCAGCATCTACGGAAAAGAGTACAGTCAATGCTTTGGGCCGAGACCCTTCAGTAGGACTGGAGAAGAAAAGATGAGGATTCAGAGTTAGAAGGTCAGTGGAGGGGAGGAGGAAGAAACATAAGGTGATAGGTGAAACCAGGAGAGGGTGGAGGGGTGAAGTAAAGAGCTGGGAAGTTGATTGGTGAAAGAGATACAGGGCTGGAGAAGTGGAATCTGATTGGAGAGGATAGAAGGCTGTGGAATAATGAAAAGGGAGAGGAGCACCAGAGAGAGGTGGTGGGTAGGTAAGGAGATCTGGTGAGAAAGGGAAATGGGATTAGGGAATGGTGAAGTGGGGGTGGGGGCATAACCAGAAGTTTGAGAAATTGATGTTTATGCCATCAGGTTGGAGGCTACATAAATGGAATATAAGGTGTTGCTCCTTCAGCCAGTATAATTAATTTGTTGATTTCCATGAGAATTATCCTTTAGCTGTTTGGCCTGGACAGGCCTTGAATCTTCACAATGTTGCTTGTTTTTTTTAAAAACTGAATGAACAATATAAAAATGTTTTCAAATGGAATGTCAAAAATCATTGACTTCGGTTAAGGGTAACCAGGACTTCTTAAAGGAAGAGTATTCTCTAATTATATGACAACAGGTGAGTTAACAAGATTTTAGATGGTGGTTGGAGAAGGTCGATGGGTCAACGAGTACCTATAATGTCACATTGGAAATCTTGGTCTGGTAACTTGATTGGGAGGAGAATACTACCCCTTCTCAAGAGCCCTCAGGAAATACCTTTATTGCCGGTAGAAAGAATTCGTAATGAAATCTAATTATTGATGCCAGAAACTTAGTTCCCAGTACATCACAGCAATTTGAAAAAAAAAGATTTTGATCTTGTCTGAGTGGTAACGTTAACTACCTTACTCTATTACTCTCTGACTCAAAATATTCTTCTCTTCCCTTCACAGGGTTAAAGTGACTACGATAAGGATCACAAAACCTCTGTTGCGTTGAGGAATAAAAGGAATGATTCAGGTGAAGTGGGGATATTTTGCTCTGCTGGAGCTTTGACTGATGGTCAATAAAGTATTAATCTTTTTGTTCCTCTTGTTGCCACCCAGTAAATATATTTCCTTCGTCACCGTAGCTGTGAACGGGCTCAAAGACGACAAACATACAAACACAACATTAGATTGAAAGAGTCAAAACCCAATTTAAAAGGCTTTTGATGTCATTTTCTGGTAAGTTGCCTGGAACCTAATGTCTAGTTATACCATAGTTAGCACAAATAGTTATATAATTGGTGTAAAATTAATTATTGTAGACTGCTGCCAGAGTGGCAGCCACCACACAGAGAACAGAACCTCCTTCTGTTGATGAAGATACATGGAGATGTGGCTGAAACCCTTGGGACCTGGAGATGCTTAGGTGAAATCTAACACTTTCTTAACACCATTGCTTTTTGAGTATATTAGGATGTCCTGGAAAGGACATAAACAACACTTTATTTAAGAAGCTTTATTTAAGAAGTGTGTCACAGGTCAGTTGTTCCATACCAAAAGCAAGCCATGCAGCAAGTTTATTTGTTAAGGGCTATAATCGTAAAGCAGATAAAAGTCACACGGAAGTGTACAAGACTCTTGAGAGAGGGAAAAGGGTAAATAAGTCTTCAGAAGGATGTTATTAGATCTACAAGGTTGTAGGAAAACATAAACATGGGAATCTTTTACATCTTTAAAAGTGAGGACTGAGGAGAAAACCAACAGAAGATATTAAAATTGATCAATTTTAATATATAAACCATGTAGCTCTATCTGAGCATGGTTTAATAATACAAAATCTTCCCAGTATCTGGAATCTTCAGTTAGAAATCAATCTAAGCACACATTTAACCAGAGTAACACACACAAAATACTGGAGAAACTGGAGAAAGCCAGTCAGGCAACATTTATGGAGAAAAATTAAGAGTCATATTCTTACCCATTCTCATCTCCTCATCTGCCTAACACCCCCCTCTGGTGTCACTTCTCATTCCCTTTCTCTCATAATCCACTCTCCTCAATTAGATTCCTTCTTCAGCCCTTTACCTTTTCCACCTACCACCTCCTACCTTCTCACTTCGAACCCTCCTCCCCACCCACGTTGCTTCCCCCTTACCTGGCTTCACTACCATCTTCCACCTTGTACTCCTTTCCCTACCAATCTTCTTATTCTGGAATCTTTCCCTTTCCTTTCCAGTCTCAATGAAGGATCTCAGCCCAAAACATTGACTCCTTATTCCTCTCCATTGATGTTACCTGGCTTGCTGGATTACTTCAGCATTGCGTGTTTTAATCTGGATTTCCAACATCTGCAGAATGTCTTGTGTTTGCACAGTTCACCAGCAAACTCAAGATGGCAAATTGAAAGCTACTGTAGCTCCTCAGCACGGACAAGAATGACTTACAACGTATATGGAGTAGTTTGCATTGCACTTCAAACTAGGAAGCTGAAGATCCAGGAGTGGAGGTAGGCTAAGTGAAATTGGTTTAGAGGTGGGTGGCATGTGGGGCTTGGCTTGGAGGTTGGCAATGTAGCAGAGATAATGCAGCTGAAAGGTCGAGGCAGACAGGAGATACAGTGCTGGAGAGGATGTCAGGTATAGATGATGTAGTGTACTAAAATATATGACTTGAATTTGCAATGCATGTGCATACGCGCCACATAATTAGAACTGAACAAGTTGCACATGTTCTAGCAGCTCTTCTTGTCTCTTCATGTTTCACTGTATATTCTGCAATGCTCTGGTTTGATGTGAGGAATGCATGTTCACAAATTATACATTAGCAATATTAGCTGATCTACAAAAACATGCAAATTCTTTGGGTCTGCTGATGAGAGTGAATAGATATTTCATGGGGTGAGTCTGGAAGCATTTGGCATCTTGCATTAAGTTCAGCCATGGAGTTTGGTGTAATTCCATTGCAAACATTGTGTTCAGAGAAACATTAATACTCAGATAAAATGCCCAAGAAAATAGTAACTTAACACATAATGGAGACACAAAAGATTCTGAAGATGCTGAAAATCTTCAGCAATTGAAAGGTCTTGTCCCAAACCATCGACTGTTTATTTCCCTCCATAGATGCTACTGGACCTGCTGAGTTCCTCCAGCAGTTTGTGTGTGTTATTTAATACAGGATACTACTTTAACAAAAACCACATTGTATGAGGGGATTCAGAAAAAAATAAAATGGCTGCTTCAACTCAAGGTGTTGGAAGGTTGGTACATTAACCTTTCACTTCACACATGGAAGGCGTAACAGTGGAGAGATGATGTAGTATGCTTGCATTGGGCTATTGAAGCATCGGAAAGCTAACTGGAATAAAATTACTGTAGAAAATGTTGGGAATGCTTGGTGGGTCAGGCAAGATCTGTGGAAAGAGAGACATTTAATATTTCAGCTATGGGATCTGTGGTCAAAACAGAGACAAATAGTTAATTTACACTGGCAGATGAAGTCAGGAAGGATGGTTAGAACAAAGGGACTATCTCTGAAAGGAGTTGAAACAAGTTAATGAGGGCATTTGCAAGCATACGGTACTTCACTGTGAGTGTGTTTTACTATTAATAGTGAGGCTATGCCACTTTCTCTGCAAGGCCGACCATATGGATAGGTTAGGAAAAACTGATCATGATAACTCCGACCATTTGGACACCAAATTTTTAAAAAATGGGATTTATATGCAATGTAGGAAGGAGCCAAAGTTTTTTTTACCAGTCCACATCTTTCATATGTTTATTCCAATTGATTACAGACTACGTGACTGAGAAATATTTGGTATAAGGGTCTTGTTTTAGAAATTACGTTAATAGTGTAAAATTATCAAGATCTTCCAAACTATCACGACAAGGTACAACAAGGAATAGGTGGAAGGGGGCATTTCTCAGCTATTAGAAGACATGTTCAAGTGGTAACATGAACACAACTTAAAGCCCAAAAGAAGCACGTGTTCATCCATACAGAAAGAAGTAGCTTATCTTGAGATAGAAGTAGGTGCAAAGAGATTACAACCAAACAGTGGAAAAATTGAAGCAGTTGTAATGACAAGGAAATCAGAAAGTATTGTAGAGCTCAATTCATTCTTAAGCAGGGTATCGCACTATGTGAGACGTCCAGGAACTTGAAACTGTTCTACCTCCACTATATTAGCTTGAACGAAAGACAAAAATTAGTATTCGGGCAAAAAATTGCCACAGTTATTTAATTTATTTAAGAAGAGCCCAACAGTTGAGTTTTTGTTGGTACACTTTGATAAAGTACATATTAATTGGGTAATTGGTTAATCAGGGCAGCCACTTATTAGGGACAAATCTTAAGGAACAAAACCTAATTGAGAAAATTGCCAGGATTCCCTTTGTTTATTTGGGACACTGTGCCACTTAGTTGGGAAATGCAATGAAGGCAGTCCATTATCTGCAATACGTGTCTGAGCTGATCTTGTTCATTTGCAGTCAATCAAAAGAACAGCAGCAATGAATTATCCTATCGACAACCACCAGAAGCTAATGCTGGAACTGTGCCAGCCAGCGGTGTAGTGGCATCCACACCAGACTTCGAGGTGACTGGTTCGAATCCGGCCGGCTCCTTGCAAGCTTTCCATCATGAGTATAGAGCTAGGTAACTCAACCTTGTTAATAAAAACCAGACAAGTGCTAAAGAAATGGCCTGGTAGCTGTCTGATGTGCCACTAAACACATCGTGGAACAACAATTCTACAGGTTTTTAATAGTGTAGTAGAAATGGCCATGTTCTAATTTGTTCTGTGTTTCATTTAAATGCACAATTTGTTACTCAGATAAATGGTAGTTTGTCTCTGTTATGACTTTTAACTATTTCCATGAAACTTCGGCTAAACTGCTGCTTACTTGGGCCAAAATGTGTTGGTCCTGATGTGTCCCAATTAACCACAATCCACCGTATATTTATACTTGTGTGAGATACTTTTAAGTTATGGATCAGGAACTGTTACCCATCTTACAATGAAGCATTGTCAACATTGAGCACTGGAACATGTTCATCAGCCACAATAAACTATTTAAGCTAGTAACTAAATGCCTAACTGCAACTAGCAACTAAATTTCACTTCTGGGGTGCCATCAAAAAAGGTGACTCCTGTGAACAGATTAGGAAAGAGGTACAGAAGTCAGATGGCACGCAATCAATGATTCAGGAACAGATTCTTCCCCTCTGCCATCCGATTTCTGATTTGACATTGAACCCTTGAACACTACCTCACTACTTTTTCATTTCTGTTTTTGCACTACTTATTTAATTCAACTATTTAATATATATATATATATATATATATATATATATATATACTTACTATAATTCAATTTTGTTTTCTGTATTATCATGTATTGCATTGTACTGTTGCTGCAAAGTTAACAAGTATCTCAATGTATGCCAAAGCTATTAAACCTGATTCTAATTCTGATTCAGATTCTGATTCTGAACTGAACTAATCCCTTCTGCCTATATACAGTTCTGTGCAAAAGCCTTAGGCACATATACGTAGCTCGGGTGCCTAAAACTTTTGCACAGTACTGTACTTGTCAATGTCGAGCGGAGTGCGAATTTGTCATCTGGCAGGAGCAAAGGATGTTGGGAATGGTGAGGCTGGAGTGCCACGGAGGGTTGTGGGAGAGGTGGAGAGGAGGACTGCCAGGGGATGAGGGGTGGCATGAGACCCAGCCTTGAGACTGCAGCATAGGTCAGTTGATTCCAAATTATTGATCAGTACGGACTGTCTCTTTGGTGCTTCCTCCTCCCTTCCCTCTCTCTTTCCTTTTCCCAAACATGATTCCCCTCTCCCTGTCCCCTTCCTATTCTCTGTCCACAACAGAGACACAAGACTATACAACATAGGAGCCGAACTAGGCTGTTTGGCCCATCGAGTCTGCTCTGCCATTCAATCATGGCTGATCCTTTTTACCCCTGCTCAGCCCCACTCCCTGTAACCTTTGATGCCGTGTCTAATCAAGAACCTACAGTATCAAGCTCTGCCTTAAATACACCCAACGCCCTGGCCTCCACAGCTGCCCGTGGTAACAAATTCCACAAATTCACCATATATCAGAATCAGGTTTATCAGGACTCACATATGTTATGAAATTTGTGTTTTTTTTGTGGCAGCAGTTCAGTGAAATACATAAAATTACTCCAGTACGGTGCAGATGTCTTAGGCACCCTAGCTACAGTATATATACAGTACCCCACAACCGTCTGCCCTGGCACTCTTTCTCTGCCACCTGTTCCATGGCACTCCACTCTCACCATTCCCAACATCCTTTACTTCTGCCAGATTTACAAATTCGCTGCATGTCGACAAATACAGTACTGGGCAGAAGTCATAGGCACCCTAGCTATATATATGTGCCTAACACTTTTGCACAGGACTGTAATTTCTATTTCCCTCCATTTTCTGCAGATTTATTTGTCTGTCTAAGAACCTCTTAAGTGGTTCTATCATATTTGCCTCCTCTGCTACTGATGCACCATCAATAACTCTTGGAGACGTGAGGTGAGATATAGCTTTTATTGACTGGAAGAAAGAACAAGCAGCAAATGACCACCACACTACATCCTGGAGACTGAGGCCGGGGCTGTGTCTCCAATCGCCTTTATACCGGGGTCAGTGGGAGGAGCCACAGGAGCAGTCAGCAGGGGGGGCGTGTCCAGACAGGTATATGTAGTTCACCACATTCACCCCCGCTTTGTTTTAAAAGAGAGTCCCCATGGGGCGAAGTTTCTTACAAGTATATTTACAGGTTAAGTCTATCAGGTGGTCGAATCTGTCGCTGCGATCTACATAGCACCGGCTGTGATTGCACAGATGCCGGTGGTGGTGATTGCACAGGTGCCGGTGGTGGTGATTGCACAGATGCCGGTGGTGGTGATTGTACAGGTGCTGGAGGTGGTGATTGTACAGGTGCCGGTGGTGGTGATTGCACAGGTGCTGGAGATGGTGATTGCACAGGTGCCGGAGGTGGTGATTGTACAGGTGCCGGTGGTGGTGATTGCACAGGTGCTGGAGATGGTGATTGCACAGGTGCCGGTGGTGGTGATTGTACAGGTGCTGGAGATGGTGATTGCACAGGTGCCGGAGGTGGTGATTGTACAGGTGCTGGAGGTGGTGATTGTACAGGTGCTGGAGGTGGTGATTGTACAGGTGCCGGTGGTGGTGATTGCACAGGTGCTGGAGATGGTGATTGCACAGGTGCCGGGGGTGGTGATTGTACAGGTGCTGGAGGTGATGATTGCACAGGTGCTGGTGGTGGTGATTGCACAGGTGCTGGAGATGGTGATTGCACAGGTGCCGGAGGTGATGATTGCACAGGTGCCGGTGGTGGTGATTGCACAGGTGCCGGAGGTGGTGATTGCACAGGTGCCGGTGGTGGTGATTGCACAGGTGCTGGTGGTGGTGATTGCACAGGTGCCGGTGGTGGTGATTGCACCGGAGACGGTGGTGGTGATTGCACAGGTGCCAGAGGTGGTGATTGCACAGGTGCTGGTGGTGGTGATTGCACAGGTGCTGGAGATGGTGATTGCACAGGTGCCGGAGGTGGTGATTGCACAGGTGCCGGTGGTGGTGATTGCACAGGTGCCGGAGGTGGTGATTGCACAGGTGCCGGTGGTGGTGATTGCACAGGTGCCAGAGGTGGTGATTGCACAGGTGCCGGTGGTGGTGATTGCACAGGTGCCGGAGGTGGTGATTGTACAGGTGCTGGAGGTGATGATTGCACAGGTGCCGGAGGTGGTGATTGCACAGGTGCTGGTGGTGGTGATTGTACAGGTGCTGGAGGTGGTGATTGCACAGGTGCCAGAGGTGGTGATTGCACAGGTGCCGGTGGTGGTGATTGCACAGGTGCCGGTGGTGGTGATTGTACAGGTGCTGGAGGTGGTGATTGTACAGGTGCTGGAGGTGATGATTGCACAGGTGCTGGTGGTGGTGATTGCACAGGTGTCGGTGGTGGTGATTGCACAGGTGCTGGTGGTGGTTATTGCACAGGTGCCGGGGGTGGTGATTGCACAGGTGCTGGTGGTGGTGATTGCACAGGTGCCGGAGGTGGTGATTGCACAGGTGCTGGAGGTGGTGATTGCACAGGTGCCGGTGGTGGTGATTGCACAGGTGCCGGAGGTGGTGATTGCACAGGTGCTGGAGGTGGTGATTGCACAGGTGCCGGTGGTGGTGATTGCACAGGTGCTGGAGATGGTGATTGCACAGGTGCTGGTGCTGGTGATTGCACAGGTGCCGGAGGTGGTGATTGCACAGGTGCCGGAGGTGGTGATTGTACAGGTGCTGGAGGTGATGATTGCACAGGTGCTGGTGGTGGTGATTGCACAGGTGCTGGAGGTGGTGATTGCACAGGTGCCGGTGGTGGAGATTGCACAGGTGCCGGTGGTGATGATTGCACAGGTGCTGGTGGTGGTGATTGCACAGGAGACGGAGGTGGTGATTGCACAGGTGCCGGAGGTGGTGATTGCACAGGTGCCGGTGGTGGTGATTGCACAGGTGCCGGAGGTGGTGATTGCACAGGAGACGGAGGTGGTGATTGCACAGGTGCTGGTGGTGGTGATTGCACAGATGCCAGAGGTGGTGATTGTACAGGTGCTGGAGGTGATGATTGCACAGGTGCTGGTGGTGGTGATTGCACAGGTGCTGGAGGTGGTGATTGCACAGGTGCCGGTGGTGGTGATTGCACAGGTGCCGGTGGTGGTGATTGCACAGGAGACGGAGGTGGTGATTGCACAGGTGCTGGTGGTGGTGATTGCACAGGTGCCGGTGGTGGTGATTGCACAGATGCCGGTGGTGGTGATTGCACAGATGCCGGTGGTGGTGATTGCACAGGTGCTGGTGGTGGTGATTGCACAGGTGCCGGTGGTGGTGCTTGCACAGGTGCCGGTGGTGGTGATTGCACAGGTGCCGGTGGTGATTGCACAGGTGCCGGTGGTGATTGCACCGGAGACGGTGGTTGTGCTGGTTCCGGCCTGACTGGAGGTGTCAGCCCACTAGGCGTCAGTGATCCCTCATGCGTGTGCGGGGCACCTGGTATATACGCGTACGAGACGCCCGGTATACGAGTGTCGTGTAGAGTCTGTGTAGGGCTCGGTGTGCGTGGTGTCACCTCAGGTACAGGGTTCATAGTTACCGTGGAGTGTTCGGGGTAGTGGTCTGCTGCTCCTGCGGGCGCCAGGTCGCGGACGGAGACCGTGTCCTCCCGCCCATCAGGTAAGACCACGTAGGCATACTGGGGGTTCGCATGTAGAAGGTGAACCCTCTCGACAGGTGGGGAGTATTTATTGCTCCTCACATGTTTCCGGAGCAGCTCTGGCCCTGGGGATGTCAGCCAAGCTGGTAGGGTGGTCCCAGTGACAGACTTCCTGGGAAAAGAAGAGTCGCTCATGAGGGGTGGCATTGGTGGACGTACATAACAGGGAGCGGATGGAGTGGAGTGCCTCAGGGAGGACCTCCTGCCATCGAGAGACTGGCAACCCTTTTGACTTAAGGGCTAAAAATGTGGCCTTCCACACTGTGGCATTCTCCCTCTCCACCTGTCCATTTCCCCGGGGATTATAACTCGTGGTCCTACTAGTAGCAATACCCCTAGCTAGCAGGTACTGGCGCAGCTTGTCACTCATAAAGGAGGACCCTCTATCACTGTGGATATAGCAGGGATATCCGAACAGAGTGAAGAGATGGTGCAGGGCTTTTATGACGGACGTGGCAGTGGTGTCGGGACAGGGGATGGCAAAGGGGAACCGCAAGTACTCGTCGATAATGTTGAGAAAGTAGACATTGCGGTCGGTGGAGGGAAGAAGGCCCTTAAAGTCAACACTCAGTCGCTCAAAGGGGCGGGTGGCCTTGATAAGTTGCGCCTTTTCAGGACGGTAGAAGTGCGGTTTGCACTCAGCACAGACTTGGCAGTCCCTGGTCATCGTCCTGATGTCCTCAAGGGAGTAAGGCAGGTTCCGGGCTTTAACGAAATGGTAAAATCGGATGACCCCCGGGTGGCAAAGATCTGCATGGAGGGCGTATAGCTGGTCGAGCTGTGCGCTAGCACACGCTCCCCGGGATAGGGCATCAGGGGGCTCATTGAGCCTTCCAGGCCGGTACAGGATATCATAGTTGTAGGTGGAGAGTTCGATTCTCCACCGCAAAATTTTATCATTTTTGATTTTGCCCTGCTGTTGGTTGCTGAACATGAACGCAACTGAGCGCTGGTCGGTCAGCAAGGTGAACCTTTTGCCGGCCAGATAGTGCCTCCAGTGCCTAATAGCTTCCACTGTGGCCTGGGCTTCTTTCTCCACCGCGGAGTGCCGAAGTTCAGAGCCCTGAAGGGTACGAGAAAAGAATGCTACTAGCCTGCCTACCTGATTGAGGGTAGCAGCCAGCGTGAAATCGGAGGCATCACTCTCTACTTGGAAGGGAATGGTCTCGTCCACCGCATGCATCGTTGCTTTGGCAATGTCCCCTTTAATGCGGCTGAAGGCCGCGCAGGCCTCGGCAGAGAGGGGAAATGTGGTAGACTTGACCAGGGGGCGGGCCTTGTCTGTGTAATGGGGGACCCATTGGGCGTAATAGGAAAAGAAGCCCAGGCACCGTCTGAGGGCTCTGAGGGTGGTGGGAAGAGGGAGTTCTAACAGGGGGCGCATATGGTCCGGATCAGGGCCAATGACCCCATTCTCCACGACATACCCAAGGATAGCGAGTCACTCTTGTCCCTATTATAAGTAAGGTTCAGGGCTTTGGCCACTTGGAAAAATCATTGGCGGTTGGTGTTGTGATCCGGCCAGTCGTGACCGCAGATGGTGATGTTATCTAGATAGGGAAATGTGGCCTTCAGTTGGCACTGGTCCACCATCCGGTCCATTTCCCTCTGGAAGACAGAGACACAATTCGTGACACCAAAGGGGACGCGCAGGAAATGATAGAGCCTGCCGCCCGCCTCGGAGGCGGTGTAGGGGCGGTCCTCTGGGCGGATGGGGAGCTGGTGATAAGCGGATTTCAGATCTATTGTCGAGTACACCTTGTACTGAGCTATCTGGTTGACCATATCTGCGATGTAGGGTAGGGGGTACGCGTCAAGCTGCATGAACCTATTGATGGTCTGGCTATAGTCCACGACCATCCTATTTTTCTGCCCAGTCCGAACAACAACCACCTGGGCCGTCCAAGGACTTGTGCTTGGCTCAATGATCCCCTCCCTGAGCAGCCGCTGCATCTCTGACTGAATGATGGCCCTGTCCCCCGCGCTGTACCTCCTGCTTTTAGTTGCCACAGGTTTACAGTCGGGGGTCAGGTTGGCAAACAGCGGTGGGGGAGGGATCTTGAGGGTGGAGAGGCTGCAAGTGGTGTCAGTAGCGCGGCTGTCGGCATGGTGTGTAGGTCGGTGTGTGTGTGTGGTCAGTAGCGGGGTATATGGCGAAGTCCCACAAAACTGAGGATTCCTGACAGTGAGTGGTGGGAGGGGCCCGTCATATGCCATAGTCACACTTTCGAGGTGGCTCTGGAAGTCCAGCCCCAATAGCACAGGCGCGCACAGTTGAGGCATGACCAGTAGCGCAAAGTCCCGATATTCTGTGCCCTGCAGCACCAATGTCGCTACACAACCCACCCGGATGTCTGTGGAATAAGACCCAGAAGCCATGGTGACCCTCTGGCTTACAGGCCGTGTCACGAGTCTGCAGCGTTGCATCATGTCCAGGTTAATAAAACTCTCAGTGCTGCCTGTGTCAAACAGGCAGCTAGTCCTGTGCCCCTCCACCAGGATGTCTATCATTGACCTTGCAAGCTAGTGTGGTGCGCTTTGGTCGAGGGTTATGGAGGCCAGAGTTGAACAGCCGTCTTGGTGCCCGGTAAGCACTGGTGGGTCGGGGGTGGGGCGAGGTGGTGCCGACAAACATGGCCGCCCCCATGTCTCGCACGAGGCGGGCAGGCAAGATGGCGGCCCCCATGCCTCGCACGAGGTGGGCAGGCAAGATGGCGACGACCAAGATGGCGGCCCCCATGCCTCACACGCGGCGCTGCCCGACCCCGCTCGTGGTTTAGACTTACAGACCTTGGCGACATGGCCCTTCTTTCCGCAGCTGGAGCAAGTTGCTTCTCGGGCCGGGCAGCATTTTCGGGGGTGCTTTTCGAGTCCGCAGAAGTAACACTGTGCGGACTTGCGACTGGCAGCAGCTGTGGTTGGTTTCGGGGAGTTCGTGGACTCGCGACTGGCAGCAGCCAAGGTCGATTCGCTCGTGGGTGGCGGGGTCTGCGGTGTCCACGGAACCGGCGGGGGATCGCGCGGCTGGACAGCGTCAGCGTTGTGCAGAGCAGCCTCCAGCATGTCGGCCGTCTCGATCGCCGAGTGTAAGGTAAGATCGGCATTTTCCAGCAGCCGCTGGCGCACATACACTGACCTGATTCCTGTAACGAAGGTGTCTCGTACCAGCAGCTCCGAATGTTGTTCCGCTGTCAGTCCTTTTCAATCGCAAGTTCGCACGAGTGTCTGTAGGGCTTGGAGAAACTCAGAGCTCGACTCTCTGGCCCGCTGCCGCCGCGTTGCTAAGCGATGTCTTGCATAGACGGTGTTCACCGGCTGCAGGTATTGTCTTTTGAGGGCGTCCAGTGCCCCTTGGTAGGTCGGCAGGTCTCTGATAAGGGAGAATACTTTCGGACTGACTCTGGAAAGGAGGATTTTGTGCATTGTGGCAGGCTCAGTCACGGGAATCACTTCCAAGTATGATTGGAAGCATGCAAGCCAGAGTTCAAAGGCAAGAGCTGCTTCTGGAGCTTGAGGGTCCAAGTCTAATTTTTCCAGACGTAAAATACTCTCCATGTTTTAAAACTTCCAGCCAATAAAATTGATGCACCATCAATAACTCTCGGAGACGTGAGGCGAGATATAGGCTTTTATTGGCTGGAAGAAAGAACAAGCAGCAATTGACCATCACACTACATCCTGGTGACTGAGGCCGGGGCTGTGTCTCCAATCGCCTTTATACCGGGGTCTGTGGGAGGAGCCACAGGAGCAGTCAGCGGGGGGTGTGTCCAGACAGGTATATGTAGTTCACCACAGCTACTACAGCAGCACATTCAAGGCACCCAACACCCTCAGTGTAAAAGACTTGCTCCGCACATCTCCTTCGAAAATACAATTGCATTGTATCTTCAGCATTGCTAAAGAGAGAGGGAACGTACGCTCAGGTTATGAAAGTGGGTTTACAAATTGTCTTTGGAAGTAAAAGGTTTCATTAATTCCTATTGGGAAGACTATAAGTCCTTATTGGCAATTCTTTGTCCTAAGTTGGCAAAGCTGACAACAATACATTGTCCTGATGAAGGACCTTGGCCTGAAACATAGACTGTTGATTCTTTTCCATAGACGCTGCCTGGCCTGCTGAGTTCCTCCAGCATTTTGTGTGTGTTGCAATAATACATTGAAAGTAGGATGAACACTTCTCTAAATCTCAAAAACAGAATTAAGTTTAGAAGTTCAAACCAAAATGCTGCTGCAGATTCAAGGTCAAGATTACTCTAGTAAAAGCAAGTGTGACATCACTACACGACACACAGTATTTGTTTATATTTGCTCGTTTGTCTAACTGTGGGCGGTTATAGGCACCTTTTTAAGCACTCTTGTCTTTTCCACTTGTTTCTCATTCCACACTCTGCATGTCACTGCGTTAGTCATTAGTAACGTAGTAATGAAAATGCTGAACACACCAAGCACCACAGCAGCAAGATTAATCTCAGCTACGTGCCGATGTAAAACATGGCCTGCAGAGTTCTGACAAGGGCTGGAGAAATGGAAGGAGGGACAGGATACAGAATAGACTGAGCTTATTGTCACTGGAATGTAGAAGATAATGTACAGTATATAAGAGCAGCTCAGTCCCAGTTCAGGTTGTACTGTGAGCCCCATGTTTATGATCAATCGTATGAGCCTTTTCACTTGTATGAGGAATGGAGGGAGATATACTTCAGGGCAAGCAATATTCTTGAAATTGAAAATGATGATGTAAATTATGCTTGCTTAAAATACAGTGATACAACAGCGTAAGAAGCAATTTAATGATTAGAGATTGGTATCAATGAAGATGTCAAGCACAGAGTAGCAAAGCCAGAAGCTGCAAAACCGAGCCTAGGTCATGTGAGATTGGAGGGGAAGGTTGCTAACAATGAAATCAGATCATCCACAACAGGTGTACCAGTGAATGAGAGACTTCAGATTCACAGAAAGCTAAGGACAGGTAAGGAGGGCATTTGGCCCATCAGTCCATAACTTATCATAAAAAAGTCTTATCCAACCTTCCAGCGCTTAAACAAGGTAGCATCAGTGCTTAATATGGGGTTAGTAGCTCAAAACTGAGGTGCATGGAAATTGCTTTCCAACAGGTAGCAAATCTCTGGAATATTTTGTCCCCAGTAGTGGTAGAAGCAAGATCATTGGATATACTATATATAAGTTGGAGGTAGATAACTGAAAGATCAAGGAATTCAGGGTTACTGGAACTGGCACAGAACAGGAGTTCAGGCTGGCATAAACCAGCCCCAATGATATGAGCAGCTGTATGGGTCAGACTGGAGGGCTCAGCAGGCCCAAGCCTCCTATTTTCTTCTGTTCCTGTGCTCTTGATCTGTAGCCTTACACGTCACAGTTCATTCAAGTTCTTTTGAAATGCACTGAGATATTATTCCAGTACCATTGTTTGAGGAGATAAGTTTCAATCCTCTACCAACATTTTGGTGAAAATTTTCTCCTTCACTTCCACCCTAATCTGCTTACTAATAAGACTATAACTCCTGTTTCAGACTCCTCTGCTAAGGAAAGTAATATTTCTTCCTATTAACACTATTTTAATCCCTCACAATATTTTACACCCTAATTAAGTGTCCCTTCAGCATTGTCTATTTTATCCTATTTCGAAGAAAATAATTCTAGGCTATTAGAGCTATATTTTACTACACCAGGTAGTGCCCTTGTAATTTTCCTTTATACCTTTTCCATGATAACTACATCTGTATTTTAAAATAGTAACCAAAACTATACACTGAACTTAAATTCTCCATTAGTGGGAATTGCACACAATCTAGCATAACATCCCTACAATCTGTATCCCTTTCCACCACCTTGCTTTCCTATCCTGCTACTATAAGGTTACAAAGAAACACACTCAGAAGTGCATCTGCTCCTTCACACTTCTCAATCTCCTTCTCAACACTTCTTAACTATAATGCATTCCCTCACCTAGTCCCATCTTCCCAAATGATATCCTTTTCCTGCTCAACTGACCACATCATCCGGATCCTCCTAAGGTGGAAGCATTCCTCCACCCTGTCAACCACATCGGTATAATTTGCAAACTTCTTCATCGTGGTCTCCACGTTCAAAAAGTTAGTGACTGAGTACTGAGCCCAATGGCAGCAGCCTTTCAAATATAAAAAAAAACTATCAATCATTGTCTTCTGCCCCATTCCTTTGGGTTACATGCACTTTTAATTTTTTCATCGGTTTGCCACATTGGAATTTGTCAAAAACCTTATTGCAGTCCCTGCAAACCATATCAGAGATTTTGTCCTCATCAGCTCCTTAAACAATATTGAATATGATGAACAGTGTGAAGAGCAAAGTTCTGACAGCTCAGATGCCATTGATGATATTAATAAAAAATACAGCAATTCCAAAATTGATGTGGAAATTAATAAGACAATATGAGCATGAATGTAGCTGCTGACTATACTTTTCTCAGAAGCAGATTTATCAAGGCATTCAGTTCAAAAACAATATCAAAAAATGTACCAAAATTGAAGACAAATTCTAGTGAAGCACTGAAGACTGTAGATCAGATGCACGATGAAGTCGCTCAGTCTAGTTGAAAGTGAAGCTACCAATCACAGTTAGGAAGCATTGGCTCAAGGAACTAAACATGGATTTTAAAACGCAAACACGAGGAAATCTACAGATGCTTGAAATTCAAGCAACACACACAAAATGCTGGTGGAATGCAACAGGCCAGGCAGCATCTATAGGAAGAAGTACAGTCGACGTTTCAGGCCGAGACCCTTCGTCAGGACTAACTGAAAGAAAAGATAGTAAGAGATTTGAAAGTAGGAGGGGGAAGGGGAAATCTGAAATGATAGGACAAGACTGGAGGGGGAGGGGTGAAGCTAAGAGCTGGAAAGTTGATTGGCAAAAGGGATACAGAGCTGGAGAAGGGAAAAGATCATGGGATGGGAGGCCTAGGAAGAAAGAAAGGGGGAGGGGAGCACCAGAGGGAGAGAGTGATTGTGAGAGGGGCAGAGAGAGGAAAAAAGGTGAGAATAAATAAATAAATAAGGGATGGGGTAAGAAGGGGAGGAGGGGCATTAACAGAAGTTAGAGAAACCAATGTTCATGCCCTCAGGTTGGAGGCTACCCAGACATTGTTTATAAGATAAGGTGTTGTTTCTCCAACCTGAGTGTGGCTCCATCTTGACAATAGAGGAGGCCATGGATAGACATATCAGAATGGGAATGGGACGTGGAATTAAAATGTGTGGCCACTAGGAGATCCTGCTTTCTCTGGTGCACAGACTGTAGGTGTTCAGCGAAATGGTCTTCCAGTCTGCGTTGGGTCTCACCAATATATAAAAGGCCACACCGGGAGCACCGGACGCAGTATACCACACCAGCCGACTCACAGGTGAAGTGTCGCCTCACCTGGAAGGACTGTCTGGGGTCCTGAATGGTGGTGAGGGAGGAAGTGTAAGGGCAGGTGTAGCACTTGTTCCACTTATAAGGATAAGTGCTGGGAGGGAGATCAGTGGGAAGGGATGGGGGGGATGAATGGACAAGGGAGTCACATAGGGAGTGATCTCTACGGAAAGCAGAAAGAAGTGGGGGAGGGAAAGATGTGCTTGGTAGTGTGATCCTGTTGGAGGTGGCAGAAGTTACGGAGAATTATATGTTGGACCCGGAGGCTGGTGGGGTGGTAGGTGAGGACAAGGGGAACCCTATCCCGAGTGGGGTGGCGGGTGGATGGGGTGAGGGCAGATGTGCGTGCAATGAGAGTGATGCGTTTGAGAGCAGAGTTGATGGTGGAGGAAGGGAAGCCCCTTTCTTTAAAAAAGGAAGACATCCCCTTCGTCCTGGAATGAACAGCCTCATCCTGAGAGCAGATGCGGCGGAGACGGAGGAATTGCGAGAAGGGGATGGCATTTTTGCTCTCAGGATGGAAATCCATTAAATGGATTTTAATGGTTGGGTTGAGTTGTTCTCTGATTTTGGCAATTCATTTGCGAATATTTTATTACCATACGAGAAGACAGTAGATTTTAAGGATGGATTTATTGGGAGCACCTTGCAACTCCATCTGGATAAACTTCTGGAGCAAGTACAGATATGTTAAGATATCTATACAACATTAGGGAGCACAAAGGTTGCATTCACTGAGGACGCAAAGACAGGGGTGAAGGGGACATAAGGAGGCTGCCAAACACACAGATCGGCTAACTTATGAATAAAGATTGAGGGATATTCTGAGAAAGTGTCTCTTTCAGCAGCAAAGAGCACTGAAAAAAAACATAATACTTAAATGACTGAGATTGCAGAGCTCTGGGTAACAGAAAAATAGCACAGAGGTTTGTAATCAGGAAACTAAATGCTTAGGAAAGCAAATGGAATATTATATTTATTTGTGGAAGAATTAAACACAGAAGTATGTAAGTTTTAGTTATTTATGGGCCTTGATCTGATCGAGGGCTGTAAGACAAGATGTACTTCATTCAAGGAATCTGTAGATGGTGGTTTCCAAGTCCTCCATGACTTTGTTTTCCCTGACAGTGGAGCCCATGGATTTGGGGAAATTCTGGCTGAATAAATGAAGCAACTAACTGCAGTGCTTTTTGTATAATGGCACAGCCTGCAGCCACTGTTACTGGTGGTGCAGGGAATGGTTTTTTAAGATGGCAGTCAGTTGGGCTGCTTGCGTTGAACAGTGTTGAACTGCACTCATGCGTCATGTGCCTAGCTTTGTTACATGGCCACGTGGGTAGTAGTAACAGAAGTCTGTTTATTAATAGTTGCAAGGAAGGCCGGGGAGTGAGAATTAGGCTGAGGGGAGCCAAGGAGCGAGTGAGGCTGGACCGGGGATCGAACCCGTGTCACTACAGCAAAACTCTGGCGTTTAGTGGCGGGACTTAGGCAGAGCAAGGATGTGGATCAGGGGATGAGCGTGGCTGGGAAAGAACAGAGGGCGGAATGCTCTACTCCTATTAGCATGGGGGTAAATTAACAGAGGCAACCAGCACAGGAACAGAACTTAGAATATAGAAAACAGTGGTCGAGAGACAGCATAAATACAGGCAAACAGCATGGGTGGGCAGAGGAGCAGTAGCCTGGCCAAACTCTTCTTGAGCCC
Source organism: Hemitrygon akajei (assembly GCF_048418815.1). Classification (NCBI taxonomy): domain Eukaryota; kingdom Metazoa; phylum Chordata; class Chondrichthyes; order Myliobatiformes; family Dasyatidae; genus Hemitrygon; species Hemitrygon akajei. The sequence continues at coordinate 106,304,380 of NC_133124.1, read as the reverse complement.
GGGCATTGGTGGAATTGGTCTGCTAACTGGAGACAGGTGGCAGGCAACACTCCTCTTGCCATGGAGCATTAACTGGAAAGGTAAATGGCTGGTAATCCTTATCTCCACACAGAAGAGCACAGACAAACAGCAGGTAACTCTTCTCTTGACACGAAGTAGCACCTGAAGACGCAAACGGCTGACAATACTCATCTGGACGTGAAACGACAAAACCGAACAACGGCAGACAATTCGTATCTTGACTCGGAGTAGCAGCAAACAGCCGGCAATTCTCAGCTGGACACGAGACGACAAAACCAAATAACGACAGACAATTCATATCTTGACGGAGTAGCGACAAACGGCCGGCAATCACATAGCTGGACACGGAGAGATAGAATTCCCGAAGCATCCCCAGGCACCGAAGCAACTTAGAATCCACCATTCTCGATGGCCTGGAACATGCATTGCCGTACTGGCTGAGGTGACGGTCCAGCCCTGAGTAGATGTAAGCTGGAGTTTTTATGCTGCCGGATGGAATGAGAATCAGGTGCCCCAATCAAGGAGCCCGGTAGAACACGGGGAAAAGGGAATTAACAGAAAATAAGGAGTCAATGGACAGGACCGTGGCAAGCTTATACTTTGTAGATGATGGAGAGCTTTTGGGGTGAGAGCAGATGTTGCTTGCTGCAGGATACCCAACCTCTGTTCTTTTCTTATTGTCACAGTACTTATCTGGCTATTCTTGTTGAATTTTAAATCCATTCTAACCTCCAATGTGTTGATGGTGGGAAAACAGAAATGGCAGTGTTACCAAATGTTAAGGGTCACTCCATCAAAGTCTTGTTGTTAAATATTGTCATTGCCTGACAAGTTTGCAATACAAGTGTCACTTCTACTCACCTGCTCATCTCTGAATGTTACTTGGGTCCATGCAAGCATGTGGAGTGGCAAATTCTGCAGAATTCCCTATTGTAGAACCATCAGTGACCATCCCACTTCTAACCTTAGTCATGAAGGAAGATCGTTGATGAAACAACCAGTGATATTTGGTAGTAAGTATCTTTGTGGGAGATGCTTGAGTTGGCTTTGGTTAATAAATGTATTGTATTTTGTAGATGGTACACGGTGCCACCACTACACGCTAGTGGTGTAGGGAATGAACACTTTGCATGGTGAACCAGTAACAATCAAGCTTTACCTTGGATGGTGCTGCACTTCTTGAGAGTGATTGGGACTGCATTCATTGAAGCATGCAGAAACTATTTGAATGTGCGCTTGATTTGTGCCTTGTAGTGGTGAGAAGTTCCTTGCTGTGAGTTGGTGAGTCACTCATGCAGGATACCTGGGGCTTTTGACCCAATTTTGTAGCCTGTGTTTCTTTGGCTAGTCCTGAATATTGAGTCTTAAATTGAATCTTAATATTTGAATATTAAGAGCAGGTGTTTAGATTTTATATTTTTTCGTATGGCACTTAACATAGTTGGGCCTAGGACACTGCCCTAAGGAACTCCTGCAGTGATGTCCTTGAGCTGGGTTATAGACCTCCAAAAATACAGCCACCATCCATTTTCTCAAGGTAGGACTTCAGCCACTGAAGTGCTTTACTCGTAAAGCCATTGACTTCCGTTTTGCCTGGATGCTTTGTTGTCACATCCATTCAAAGGTTACCTTGATGTCAGTGGCAGTCAATCTCAGCTCACCTCTTGAACTTCATATTTGCCAAATGCTGGGATGAAGTTTGAAGCTGAGTGGTGCTTGTGAAAGCCAAACTGGGCACTGTTGAATGAGTTATTGATGAGTGAATGCCACTGCCAGAGATATAGGTTCCACCACATAGCTGGTGATTGAAAGCAGAATGATATCGTTGGATTTATTCCTTGTGAAAACAGGCTAAACCTGGACAATTTCTGGCATTGTCAGGTAGATATCATTTTAACCTGCTCTGTAAAAGCTTCACTCAAGGTACAGCTTGTTACGGAGTGCAGATTTTCAAGACTACATCTGGGTTGATGTTTGGACCAGTGCTCTCAGTTATTTCATGATATCATGTTGACTGAAGTAAATTATTGAAGACTAGCTTCTATGAATGCGAGTATCATAGGAGATCCAGTCCTGAAGAAGGGCCTCAGCTCAAAAAATCAACTGTTAGTTCATTTACAAAGATGTTGCCTGATCTGCTGAGTTGCTCCAGCATTTTGTGTGTGTTATCCTAGGAGGCTGCGATAGAGAAGGTGGAGAGGGAAGCAGCTAGTCTATGTTTGTGGGGTAGATGAGAGATAACAGTGAAATTGGCGCTGAGGGGTGAGGAGAATGAAAAAGAAAGCAAGGGAGAGTGAATTTTGTAAAGTGGCTGCAATTTGTTTATAGGTATGTATTAAACCCAGAGAAAAGAATTTTCTTACAAATAATGACAGTGGAAAATATCTCTGGTTTCGATCAATACTCTCTGGGTTCCTGGAGATTACTGAATCTGAAATAGTTACTATATCATTAGTTTAATGCTGATGTTGCAAATCTGTAAACTGAATTTCAAAGAGCATAAGATTTTATGGAGTTGATTAAAATAAGTAAATATTTACTAATAGCATTACCTGTAACCACCTGTATTATTGTGTGGTGAACTGTTTTTTTGACATTTATTTTGCGATCAACACCTTATTAAAAGCATAAAAAGCAGCCATTGATTTAAGTGGAAATATGTCTTTATTCTCCTCAGAATAAGTATGGAATGAAACTCCCACCACACTCAACAGACATCCAACAGACCTTCTCAGCCCCTGCTCTTCATTCTGCTCCACACGCGACCAAGTTTCTGAAGGAACTGCAGCACCCTCTCATGGTCAAGGTAAGAAGCTCTTCTGCAAGCTAACCTTGTTTTCTTTGGCCTCCATGTTTGCTCTTTATAATTATTTAAAGGTGAGGAAAGCAATATGACCCATCTTAAATCATCCATTCAGAGAGTCTGCATTCAATAATTTCTTAAAATGATTTCATTGCTTTGCATTCCCTGCTCTAAGTGGAAGGTTATTCTACATGTTAATCCGTCTGTGTGTTTGAAGAAAAATTTCCTGATACTTGTGCTAAAATTACTGCTGATTACTTTGAACCTGAGACCCTGCAGCTTAATTTAATTTTCTGGGATAATTTTCTCTCCATTTGCATAAAGCTCCATAAGTCCACTGCTCAGGCACCAGTTTCCCAAGTTTAAAAATATATGTCTTTTATGTGTTCGGTTTTCTGTTTTGTTTCTGTCCATTATTTTTTATTTTCCAAAACTGCACATGAATTTCAAGGTTCAGTCAGGACAAACACTATTTTGATTTGCTCCTCTAACTTGTATTGTACAATTGCACTGAATTATTCAATATCCTGTTGGCTTTGTTGGTTGCTGCTCTGCATTTGTTGAATTTGTTTGTAGTCAGGCTTATTAAGAGTCCATGGTCTCCTTAGATTTCACTCTTAGCTATGTCAACATTGTTCAAAGGGAATGGAAAAAAGATCAGCTTTCAGGACTCAACATTAAATTCAACAATTTCAGATAATCAACATTTCCAGCATTTTGAATTCGGTTTTCCATGACTCACTGCTTTTTCTTCTGGTAATTTCAGATACCGATTCATTTCCCCCCATTTATTCCTCCTCCAGCCAGACCTCTGGATCTAATGAAAATTAATCAACCAAGAATATTAAGAGTTTTTCTCTCTCCAAAGATATTTACCTGACCTGGTTAGTATTTTCAGAATCTTCTGTTTTTATTTCAGATTTCCAGCAACCAGAATATTTTGTTTTTGGAGAAGTTGGAATGGATTCCAAACAATTTCCTTTCGCCTTCTTTGCACTCACCACATCCTCAACAACCACTGGAAGACAAGAGCTGTTCCTTACTTTCTTCTTCACTCTCCACTGTTAGTCTCTTTACTAAGCCTGTCTACCCCTTTCTCAGTTTAAAGGAGACTACCAAACCCACCACCTCCCTTTTTTTAATACTATCCAAAAGCCTGGTCACCTATCTTTGAGATCTATTCCTCAGAATGGAGCAGTTGTCTGTTCAGCACAAGTGGTTGATAGCAGTAGAGAATAGTAGTAGAAATGAAGTGACTTATCGTAGCCCATTAGTGGCATCCGGTGTTTCCTTGTGGAAAATTTACCAGCAAACTCCTATCAACCCCATAACATCAAGCCACTACCTCCATCTTGCTGTAAAACAGAGAGATTTTGACCTCATTATGTTCCAAAAAATTAGAAATTTGTAGTACGTATGTCTACATATTTCAACTATATCCATTTATGAAAATCATTAATATAAAAATGCATCCTTTTAAGCATTGCTTAATGTGAAGAATGAATGAATTGGCATCTTTAAATTGTAAGTTACAATGAGTGCTTTTTTAATATGTCAAAGTGCTTTGAATATGATTTTTTTCTCAGTTCCTCCAACTCCAGTGCATCCGTTCTCAAGATGAGACTATGCTTTACCAAACATGAGACATCCTCCTTCTTCACAGATTGGGGTTTGCCTTCCTCTTGGTCATTGATGTCCTCATCCACATCTCCAATTCCCTGCCATTCACCCTCACCCCATCCTCCCTCTGCCATAATAGGGATAAGGTTTCCTTGTCCTTACTTACCAATCCACAACACCTCATATTCCAAATGGGTAATTTCCAACCTGATGGCATGAACATCGATTTCTCTAACTTCCAGTAATTTCTTATATCCTCCCCTTCTCTCTTTTTCCATTCCCCATTTTGACTCCCCTCTTACCCCTTTTCTTCTCCTCACTGCCGATCACCTCCCATTGCTGCCTTTCCTCTTCCCCTTTCTCCCATGGTCCACTGTCTTCTTCTTCAGCCTTTTCTCTCTTGCACTCATAACCTCCCAGTTTCTTACTTCATCACTCCTCCCCCACCCACCTTCTCCCTCACCTGGTTTTATCTATCACCTACCAGCTTGTTCTCCTTCCCTCCCCAAACCACCAACCCTCTTATTTTGGCTTCTTCGCCTTTCCTTCCAGCTCTGATGAAGTGTCTCAGCCTGAGATGTTGACTGTTTATTCCTCTCCATAGATGCTGCCTGACCTGCTGAGTTTCTCTCACAATTTGTGTGTGTTCTTCTGAATTCCCAGCATTTGCAGAATCTCCTGTGTTTAATATACTTACTGTATAATCTAGACCATACCAAAAGATGATGGAAGTATATTTAATTGTCACTCTTAAGAAGGACTTAAAAGGAAATAGTTACAAAGTCCTGTGGAAAGAGAGGGGACTGTGGGATAATTGAATGGTTGACTTTGAGATGGCAGAAGTATGATGTGGCAAAGAAACGGTTCCTGTATTGTAAAATTCTAGTATTTGATGCAGAGAAATTCTTGGTGTACAGGTAGCACTTAGAAAAGAAATACAATGATTATTTAGTATAGACAATTAACATTAGAGATGAGAAAACAAATACCTACTTAACACCATTGAAAAGAGTTTATTACAGCAGTATGGCAACTGTAACAGATTGGCCGCTTGATAAGGAGAGGGTGACACTTGGAAAGAAAAGCAGCAATGGCACATAAAAAAGCAAGTAACGGCATGGAGTTTCATTTCCCAAACTACATCACAATACCTGCGCCAAATTCATCACAGACCCCTAAGTTCAGAGACATCTGGATCTGGAGTTAATTACAGTTCTTAGTTTCTTTCCGCTCTCCTCTTTCATTCATTCAATGATTCCGGAGCATAGAGGATGTTCAAACCACTCCTGTGATTGTGTGGTTCATCTCAGATTTGCATTTCATCTTGTTTTTTTAGCTTCATTATTTGGTGAAAGGTTCACCCTCATTTTGCCTAAAAATCCATTTCAATGTCTGAGGAAATTCTGAGGAAAATGGAAATGGAAAATGTTGATAGGTTCCTGGTTTGCTCAGAGCACCAAAAAATATGGTTCAAAGGTGAGCAAGCACTGTTGGGATATAGATAGGCTATCAATTAATATAATGGTTGGACAAGCCTGGGAGGTGAATGTCTCAGGGCTCTGGAATCACTGAATGAATGAAAGAAGGGAGCAGCAAGAAACAAAGAAGTGTAATTAATTTCAAACCTGAAGCAAAGGCGGACAGCAGCGGAAAAATAATCCAGGAGGAAGAATTTGGACCCCAGGACTGGTCACGGCCCCCAGGCCCATCCTCCACTCCTCGAGTTTCCACTGCATGCTGATTGCAACGTGTCCTGTGACAAGAAGCAGCTCAAACAAGCTCTGCACAATAAGGCTCCGTGCAGCGCCAGAAGGCCAACTATTGTTCCCCGCTCTGCACATGATCTTTCCACGAACCAGCCCCATTACCATGGCCCCAAGGAAGGGCGACTGAACTCCCAGGAGGAGCTCAAGTGTTATGTGGAAGCACCACGTGTAGCTGGATCCTTGGCAGCACTCCTTGCTCTTGGGTTAGAAGGCAGTCTCTGGTGAGATCCGAATAAAGGAAGTTCATTTTTTGAGACTTCAAAAGTGTGCTGTCAAACAGAATGAGTGGTCTGATATGTTAGCTTCTGTTGCTTTTGGCTAGGAATCTGAGGAAACTTGGCATAGGTCACAAACCAAGCTTCAGACAATAACCTCCTTACCTGTTAAAATACTTTACAAAAGAAAAATCATACAACTTAATTTTAAACAGTTGACAACTAGCCAAAGTGCTGGATAAAACTAGGGGAAGGGAAAGTTCAGAAAAATAAAGAGGACTGGATAATGCAAATCATTTAATACAAATGTATAAAATAGAGTTAGACAGAATTGGAAAACATGAAATAAAATCAGCTAAGTGCTGGAGATAATAAACATGTCAGGCAGCAACCGTGGAGAGAAGGCATAGGCCACATGATTAACCTGCAACCATTCAGCCTAGTGCAGGACACGTGCAAAATTCGCACTCGTCTTATTATGAAGGAGTGCTAGCTGCAACTTTTAATGTCTTAGCACGCGATGGTACTTGTGAGTGCCTTGTACCAGTTGAGGTTCAGAAGTGCTAAGTGAAACTCTGCCTTACATGGGAGATTGCTGGTCAATGGCAGTGCCTCACTTCACTTAGAGGGCTTGCAGGAAGCCAATAAGAGCGTGACCTTCAATACAAAGCACAAAGGGAGAACGTACAGTGTGCTGAGCGTGTCCTGCGTTGGACCCAATGGTAAATCGTGGATTGATCTTCCAGCACATGTTTTCAAGTGCTTTACAAGTTAATCTGCTGTGGATACTTTAGCAGGGCAGGTGGAGAGAATTGTCTAAAATGTTGCTGCCCAGAAAAGCCTCCTTCCCCAATTCAAGCAGCAGTCTCTCTGGTCCAGGGGTTCCCAAACTGGGGTACACAGACCATTTGCTTAATGGTATTGGTCTATGGCATAAAAAAAGTTGGGAACCCCTGCGCTAGTCAGATGTTGCAGGAAGAATGCAAGGTGAACCAGAAACTAACCCAAATTTCTGTCCCTAGTTGTCTTGAGGTCCCAATGTCAGAGCTGAAGCTTTCAAACAGACGGCAATCTGGAAAGGAAATACTGAAGTTTTTTTTTGCTGATTAAAGGATAAATTGGACTCATTCCATCATGTATATAACAGGATGGCCAGTCTAACTCTGTTCTCAATGGGCATTGGCAGGTGCGAATATTAGTGGAAACATCCAAAAGCAAGTTTTAGTTTGCTTATACACTCAGAATAAAACTGCCCTCCAGAAAAACAACTTACTGTTGCCAATGGTTGGACCGTGATAAAAAGAGATTTGGCCAAGGTGCTGTGGTTGAATTTCAGATGGAAAAAGTCATTTTTTTGTTACATTAAGATGGTCATTGCCTGGAAATGGGGCATATTTGCTACTTGCCACTTCCTAGCCCATCCCTGAATGTTGCCCATTGGCATGCAGGTACAGACTAGAGATCAATCTCAGGCTTAGCACAATATGCAGAGTTAGACAGTTGACATCACTTTGTTCCCTTGCTCTACAGATTCTGATAAGCACTGAGATTGCATGATCAATAGGTTGCAGGCAAAAGGAAAGAGTCAGGAGGCCTTTTTCAGCTGGGTTGACTGTGCCGTGGAGACTCATTGCCTTGTTTTCTTCTGCACAAAGTCAGTGGTGGAACCAGGTGCTCAGTGACTAGTGGTTTAGCACTTGCGACCAACCAGCCACCCATTTGGCTGGCAAAAGATGGAATGGATGCAAAATGGTACAAGATGAGAAGTCTCTGCTGTCAGTGATTGATCATCAAATTGCCCTGTTTCTGATTGCAGACAGGCTGCATGTTGAGGGAGTGAAAAGACTTACCACTGAAGATCAAGTTTCTCAGGAATTTGGCAAATCCCTTTGACCCTTGCCAAGTTTATTAGATACACAACTGAAAGCATCCTATCTAGATGCACCACAACTGCTCTGCCCAAAGACTACAAGAAAAATGTAGAGAGTTTGCGGACACAGATCAGCACATCACGGACACCAGCATCCACGCCGTGGACTCTTGCTATACCTCTCGCTGCCTTGGTAAAGCAGCCAAGATAATTAAAGACTCGTCCACTCGGACGTTCTTTCTTCTCCCTTCTCCTATTGGACAAAGATACACAAGCCAGAAAGCATGTACTACCAAGCTCAAGGATAGCTTTTATCCCACTGTTATAAGACTATTGAATGGTCATCTTGTATGATAAGATGGACAAACTACCTCATTCTGGCCTTGTATCTTATTACCTGTCCACTTTGCCATCTCCCTGTAATTGTAGCACTTTATTCTGCATTCTGTTCTTGCCTTCCCCTGCACTAACCTCTATGCACCCAGGTGATGAAATGATCTTGGTACATGTGACAGCAATAAAACTATACAGCAAAGGTACTCATCTATATTCCCACAAGCTATGTGGCATAGTCTATATTCCAATTAACTTCCAATTCAGCATTTTCCATCCTATCACCTCCCAGTTTCTTACTTCATCCATCCACCCTCATCCACCACCTTCCCCTTCACCTGCCAGCCTGTACTCCTTCCCCTCCCCCACCTTCTCATTCTGGGTTCCTCTCCCTTCCTTTCCAGTCCAGAGGAAGGCTCTTGGCCTGAAACATCGACTGTTTATTCCTCTGCATAGATGCTGCCTGGCCTCATCATCATTTGTGATTTTCCAACGTCTGCAGAAACTATTGTATTTCCAATTCACACTTCCTGCATAAGGGGGAAGAGATGAATTTGCCTGTCTTTCACCTCCCAGTACATTACACAGTGAGACGCTCTGTCAGGCTTGAACAATTGCAGAGGTGGAAAACAAATCAGGTGACTTTTTTTTAACCTTTTCAGCCACACAAAGTAATCCATGCATCATTCTCAGGGGATGGTTATTTTCTCCAGCATGTGGCTGATCTCAGTTGCTGCCTCCTTAGTGGAACGAGTTCTCAGTAAGCATTTCTCCTCTTTGAGGTGCACATAGGTATAAGTTTTTTGAGGATCCGTTTTTAGCAGGGCCCCCTCTTCCTTCCTCCTGTTCCCACTCTCTGCTGCTTTCTTTGCTTTCTCCCTTTAGCATGACAGGTGCCCAGAGGGATGAATACCATGCAAGCTTATTTGGCAGAAACTGAGTTTAGCTAAAGGTAATAATTGAGTTTGCAATCTAAACTTAACTACAGACTGAAGTTTTTTGTAGATTTATCTTGTCTGACAATTGCAAGCATGGCATTTTGCTGAACCAACCTCCTTGCATTCTGTTGCAAACAGCCCTACAAGCCAGTGAGGACCTTCTTCAACGTGTGCAGGTAGTGGGGCTTTTCCTGTTGCTAAATGCTGGCATCCAGTTAATACCTAATGCGACATGTTAGCTGCCTTGCCATGACTCGATGTTGGACTGTGTGAATCAAACCAGTGCCACACAGGGATGGAACTCGCCTTCTGCCAAACTGTATCACTCTAATCGGGACATACAACATACTGTCCAATTTATGGAGTACTGCCCATTGTGCTGTACATGGACATTTCATGACTCATGATCAAAATATGAAATGAGTAACAAGTAGATGCACCAATAAAAGGAAATTATTTGGAACAATTTCATTGCATTTGGATCTACACTGATGTGTTGTTCAAGATGGTGGAGCCCATGCTACCACATTGGAGCAACTAGGCATAGGCAATAAAGGCAGCAACTGCCTGTGGTGCTTGGATCCAGGAATATCATAGGAAGAAGTGACTACTTCTTGGGCATCATCCTCAGCCTGAGAAGTCCCATGGCAACTATGGGCTGACTGTCCAAATCTTCACTTTCATAAAGATCCAACTGAGCATTTCATGAGGTTACACTTGTCTTCGATTTGTTTTAGAACCCATAGACTTTCAAAACCCTGTCCATTTGGCATAGATAAGGTGAAAGTACACAGTATTTTCCATGGAAAGGGAATAAATATTTAAGGGAATAGGGGGAAGATTTTAAAGGGATTGAGGGACAACATCTTCACACAGAGACTGGTGAAAGTAATTGAGGCAGGCACAAATAATGACAATTAAAAGACATTTGGATAAGTATGTAGATAGGAAAGTTTTAGAGCAGCAGTTCCAAACCTTTTTTATGCCATGAACCCTTACCATTAACCGAGGGGTCCATGAACCCCTGCTTTAGTGGGACATGGGCTAATTATCAGCAAATGGGTGTAATTCACTCAGCTGGATGAGTCAGGGCTAAGGGCCTTTGTCTGTACTGCATTAGTCTAAGAATTTTTGATTTCTTCTCTATCTTTGCTCCCAAACAATCAAGCAACAGATTAGATGGATGGAAAAGAGTCAATCGTATCACATCATGAGATGGGCTTTCAGTATAACAGTGGAGATGACCAGTACAGAAGTGTTGAAATGGAAGGTGAGCTCCAGCTGCCTGCCTTTGATTGCTCTGGTACCAGAGAGGGGAGAGCCTGCCACTGTGCCCAGAGAACGTTACCCCGGTTTTCTGCGTTTTGACATGGACTTGGACTGTAGACTATTTTTCAGTCTTATCGTTTTTTCATATTCTGTGTTTTTCACCTGACTTTTCTCATTTTCTTTTGTGCAAGGAGGGGATTTGGGGATTGATATGCCTGTTCCATTTTGCTTGTTTTTTTTGTGCAGGAGGGAGGATTTGGGCGTTGATGCTCTTGCTCCACTTTTGTTTGTTATTTTGTGTGGGTGGGGGAGGATTTGGGGGTTGATGATTGTGCTACCTTTCTTCGCTTTCTTGGTTTCATGGCTACTCGGAGAAGAATAATTTTAGATTTGTATACTTTGTTAATTAAAGAACCTTTGATCTGATTGATATAGGGAGACGAATGGAGAAGGTGGAGTTGAGTAGAAGTGGAGTATGAGGATGCTGATCTAGAACTGAAACTGAAGCGTTGATGAATGGCTTGATTCAAAGCTACAAATTCTCTCCATCTCTAGTTAACAGCTCAGCATTTGGAATGAGTCCTGGTTTTATCATCATCAAAGCATGTAATGGACTAGCAATTGACATCAGGGATATATTTAACCCCTCATTTATGACAAGATGGGCTGTGGTGCTGGGTATCTGGAGGACTGTACTCCCCATTATTACTCCTGGTTGCTATGAGATGATGATATTGTATACATGGCAAGAAATATTCCTTCAGGCAAAAGACTTCCACGAAAAAGTAAAAGTTAATATTTTTGAACAAATTTTTCAACTTTAGGGCAAAACTGTGTTATAGCCAATTGGAGGCACTGCTAAATTGTAGAGAACTTAGCAGAGATATCTTGCACAATGTTTAATTGGATCAGATAATCTCATTTTGGCGGACGTTAATGATTGATAAGTACTGACAAGGAAATGATATTCCTTTGCTCCTTGAAATAGTGCCATGAAATCTTTCAAATCCATTTGAGAGTTTTTCAGGAAATCAAAAGCTGAGGCAGCTGATTCTGTATGTGCTAACAGTTCTTTGTCGATCCTGGTGTCACTGCTTACAGTGCTGGCTATGTAGCAGCTTGGCTTGACCTCATTTCATCAGCTACACTTCATTTTTATTTCTGGTGCTGATGGAACTGGTGGGTTTCTGCCAGGAGGGCAGTGTATATATAACTCTGATTTCCTCCACATTAATGCAAAGGTCAAAAAGGAGTGGAGCACTGTGTTGGGAATTCAGTAAAGGTTACAAACCATTATCATGAAAAGTGATAGACATTGAGCTGTTAACACATAGTGGATCCTTTTGCAGACATACGTTTTGGGCTTGGATTACTGGAGGTTGTGAAACCATATTGTTACCTGCACATGGTGACTTTTAGCAGTAGGTAAGAAGAGAGGGGTTTGCACACAGAACTAAGTTTTCGATATCTGCCTTGAACTAACAGCAAGGGTCAGGTTCTGACAGCAGTTGTACAATGTGTGATATGTTGTGCTGAGCCCTCATACTGAACCACTGATAGCTCACCCTTTGCGTCTCACTGACTTGCATGTCAACGACTTGTCCAAAGACGAGCTACTGGAGAATGAACCCGGCAGATGCTCCCACGCTCACGGAGCCGGCCGCACACCTCTTTCCCGTCTCCTTGTCATGGTGCTCGGCGAGGCAAAAGGCAACCAAAGTGCCGGTGAGCCTGCAAAGAGTTGTGGACATCACGGGAACCAGTCTTCCCCCCCCCCCCCCCCCCCCACCACGGACTCTGTCTGCACTTCTTGCAGCCAGCAAAATCAAACACCCCACCTACCCTGGGCATTCTCTCCCCTCCCTCTCGCTTTGGGCAAAAGATAGAAAAACCTGAAAGCTCAGACTAGCAGACTCAAAGACTGCTTCAGCCTCACTGTTATATTGATTCCCTGGATGATAAATGGACTCTCGACCTCAAAATCAATCTCATTGTGATATTGCATCTTACTGCCTATCTACACTGCACTTTCTCTGTTGTACTTTATTCTGCATTCTGCTATTGTACTACCTCAATGCACTGTGTAAATATTTGATCAGTGTGAGCAGTCTGCAAGACAAGCTCTTCACTGTACCTTGGTATGCAAGGTATTTTTTCACTGTGCTTTGGTTCACATAAAAATAATAAATCAATTCCAATGTCTTGGAGCACTGTGGTTCTACTGAGGCCTGTGAGTGAAGAGGCACATCTCTTCTTTTAGACTTTGTCTTCAGATTAGTCTTCAAAAAACTGGTATGAGTAATATAAAAGCTACCAAATAGTACCTCCCTCCATCTAATATTCTCAAAATGAATCAAAATCAAACTTGAAATGAAATAATAAACCTTTTTAGTAGTTTGGGAGGGGGCATACTTACACTTGCAGGACGATGATTATGGGGCGGCACTGTAGTGTAGTGGGTGCAGCATGGTAGTGTAATGGTTAGCACAACGCTTTATAGAACCAGCGGCCCAGGTTCAATTCCCGCTGCTGCCTGTAAAGAGTTTGTACATTCTCCCCGTGACTGCGTGTGTTTCCTCTGGGTGCTTCAGTTTCCTCCCACAGTCCAAAGATGTACCGGTTATTAGGTTAATTGGACATTGTAAATTGTCCCATGATTAGGCCAGGATTAAATCGGTGGATTGCTGGGCACTGTGGCTTGAAGGTCCAAAAGGACCTAGTCCACACTGTATCTCAATAAATAAATAAATTGTTTAAGCCATAAGAATGACGCAGTATCAAATATATATATAAAAATAAACTACAGATGCTGGAAATCTGAAATACAAACAGAAAATGTTGGAATCACTCAGCAGGTGAAGCAGCTTCTATGGAATGAGAAAAAGGGCTAATGTTTCAATTCTGAGACATTTCATCAGAAGGGTGGATATAGGGCCCAGCTGCGAGTAAACAATGATCCCTTTAACTAGTGAAGGTTGGTGAGGGAATGGCCTTCAAGCTGCTAAGTGTTGGCTCCATTGTGCGGCTCGGCAGGAGTCCGCTGACAGCCACCTGGCAGGTCTGTAGACAGCTGTCAGATAGATGCAGTGTGCATCACCACACCTCCCCAATGCAGCAAGAAGTTGGACGTGCAATGGAGGTCAAACACATGATCGTTAGCTCTGCCCCTGAACCTAATAAAGCAACCTAACCTGAACCTAACCCCAGAGCAACAGGCTCTTTTGCTTACCGTGCGTGCGCCGAATATCAAACACCTACTGTAGCTATGCTAATTCCACTTACCAGCATTTGGTCATTAGCTTTCTCTACCATGGCCATTCAGATGCCTGTCCAAATAATTTTCCAATGTTGAGAAGGTTGCTGCCTTCACCTCCTTCACAGTCAGTGCATCCCAGATCCAGGTTCCCTCTATGTAGGAAAATGTTCCATCAGATAACCTGAAAACTCCTGTGAAATCATTCTGTCAAGAAACAGTCTGATCAATGTTTCATTCTCATGGATGAATGCAATAATTGCACTTTCTTCACATCATTCCAAAGACATTTATTCAGTAAGTGATTGAGCTGAGGGGCAGGGCTTGTGGCAGATCTGACCACTCAGCTTAATGTCCTCCACAGCTGGCACATCTGGTCCAGTCATTCATTCACTCCAATGGGGATCCTGACTCTTATTAAAAGAACTTCTATTGCTTATCTTTATTTAAGTGTACAGTATACTTAGGATCTTTTTATTCACTATAATTTAGTTCCTTCCTTCCTGTTTCTAAATGTCCTTGACCATCAGAGACACAGGATACAGTGTGAAGGCCTTCTAGAACAAGGATTCTTGAAGCTGTGAGGACAGACTGGGGGCATCCTGCAGCCGAGTTGCCACCCAGGGCTACTCACCTTGCAGACAGAACACAGCAACAGTGTTATCAGCTCCTACAGAGCACAGCACCGCTCAGGCTTAGCTTGACTGCAGGGCTACCTCGCGGCATAATCTGCTCTGGGATCAGCCGGGTTTGACCCAGGATATGGGAATAATGTCAAACGTAACGACAGCTGAGTCACATCACAAGCTGCCTCCTCCACATACTCAAAGTGTTCACACATCGGCACCATTCCAGCGCAGGAACTGATGCAGGCACAGGCACAATTGATGCCTCTTTAAATTCAACTTGGCACCTTTAGCAGCCAAACAGCAAGCTTCAACGAGCTGAGCTTTGCTGCTACACACACATTGTATAATTGCACACTCGATGCATTTCCACAGAAGTATTTAGAAAAGAGCATGTACATAAGCATGCAGTCAGTCACATACAGTATATACTCCGCCGTATGTGTTTGTGTGTATCCACACATGTGCATACATATCATATCAGTATTGATGTGATTACGCAGGTGAATACACATTTCAGCCCAGCTCTGTCCGCCCACACTCCTAGCCTTTTAGACCACTTCTCTGTATGTGCAGCACTAACTTTGGGTGCACACAGCGATTCGTAGTGCAGAGTTGGATATTTTAGCTCACAGTCACCCAGACCAACGATCCTATAGACTCAATAATTTTCAAAAATTACAGCAGTTGCTGTTTTTATAACCACCAAGTCTACCCTAATTAGAATTATAAACCCCAAAACTGCCCCAATTAGGATTATAAACCCTAAAATTGCCCTAATTAGAATGATAAACCCCAACTCTACCCTAATTAGAACTACAAATTCCAAATCTACCCCAATTAGAATTAAAACCCCCCAAAACTGCCCCAATTAGAATTATAAACACCACATCATCTGTCCTAATGAGAATTCTAAACCCCATGTCTGCTCCAATTAGCATTATAAAGCAGTATAAGGCTGATTGGCAAGAGGCAAAGAGTGGGAGTAAAGGGAGCCTTTTCTGGCTGGCTGCCGGTGACTAACGGCATTCCACAGGGGTCTGGGAGGGTCCGATTCTTTTTAAATTGTATATCATTGATTTGGATGATGGAATTGATGGCTTTGTTGCAAAGTTTGCAGACAGTATGAAGATAGGTGAAGGGGCAGGTAGTACTGAGGAAGTAGAGAGGCTGCAGAAGGACCTAGATAGATTAGGAGAATGGGCAAACGAATGGCAGATGGAGTACCGTGTCGGGTAATGTATGATCATGCTCTTTGGTAAAAGAAACAAAAGGGTTGACCATTTCCTAAATGGAGAAAAAAATACAAAAAAAATACATAAGTGCAAAGGGACCTGGGAGTCCTTGTGCAGGATTCCCTAAAGGTTAGTTTGCAGGTTGAGATTGTGGTGAGAAAGGCAAATGCAATGTTTGCATTCATTTCAAATGGACTAGAATATAAAAGTAAGGATGTAATGTTGAGACTTTATAAAGCACTGGCGAGGCCTTATTGCAGTATTGTGAGCAGTTTTTGGCCTCTTATCTTAGAAAGGATGTGCTGAAACTGGAGAGGGTTCAAAGGAGATTCACGAAAATGATTCCAGGATTGAATGGCTTGTCATATGAAGAGTTTGGTGGATCTGTGCCTGTATTCACTGGAATTCAGAAGAATGAGGGGTGACCTCATTGAAGCCTACCTCACTGAGACCTTGATAGAGTCGGTGTTTCCTATGGTGGGAGAGTTTTAAGACCAGAAGATACAGCTTCAGAATAGAGAGGTGACCTTTTAGAATGGAAATGAAGAGGAATTTCTTTAGCCAGAGTGGTGAATCTGTGGAATTCTTTGCCACAGGCAGCTGTGGAGGCCAAGTCTTTATGTATATTTAACGAACACACACAAAATGCTGGTGGAACACAGCAGGCCAGGCAGCATCTATAGGAAGAAGCACTGTCGACGTTTCGGGCCGAGACCCTTCGTCAAGACTAACTGAAAGGAGAGATACTAAGAGATCTGAAAGTAGTGGGGGGAGGGAGAAATGCAAAATGATAGGAGAAGACCGGAGGGGGTGGGATGAAGCTAAGAGCTGGAAAGGTGATTGGTGAAAGTGATACAGAACTGGAGAAGGGAAAGGATCATGGGACGGGAGGCCTCGGGAGAAAGAAAGGGGGAGGGGGGAGCAACAGAGGGAGATGGAGAACAGGCAGAGTGATGGGCAGACAGAGAGAAAAAAAACAAACGAACAACTAAATACGTCAGGGATGGGGTAAGAAGGGGAGGAGGGGCATTAACGGAAGTTAGAGAAGTCAATGTTCATGCCATCAGGTTGGAGGCTATCCAGCCGGCATATAAGGTGTTGTTCCTCCAACCTGAGTGTGGATTCATCTTGACAGTAGAGGAGGCCATGGATAGACATATCAGAATGGGAATGGGATGTGGAATTAAAATGTGTGGCCACTGGGAGGTCCTGCTTTTTCTGGCGGACCGAACGTAGGTGTTCAGCGAAATGGTCTCCCAGTCTGCGTCGGGTCTCACTAATATATAAAAGGCAACATCGGGAGCACCAGACGCAGTATACCACACCAGCTTGTAAGCGGAACAAGTGCTACACCTGCCCTTACACTTCCTCCCTCACCACCATTCAGGGCTCCAGACAGTCCTTCCAGGTGAGGCGACACTTCACCTGTGAGTCGGTTGACATATTTAGTTTGTTTTTTTTTTCTCTCCCTCTGCCCATCACTCTGCCTGTTCTCCATCTCCCTCTGGTGCTCCCCCCCCCTTCTTTCTCCCGAGGCCTCCCGTCCCATGATCCTTTCCCTTCTCCAGCTCTGTATCACTTTCACCAATCACCTTTCCAGCTCTTAGCTTCATCCCACCCCCTCCGGTCTTCTCCTATCATTTCGCATTTCCCCCTCCCCCCACTACTTTCAAACCTCTTAGTATCTCTCCTTTCAGTTAGTCCTGACGAAGGGTCTCGGCCCGAAACGTCGACAGTGTTTCTCCTTATAGATGCTGCCTGGCCTGCTGTGTTCCACCAGCATTTTGTGTGTGTTGTTTGAATTTCCAGCATCTGCAGATTTCCTCGTGTTTGATGTATATTTAAGGCATAGGTTGGTAGATTCTTGATTGGTCAGGGCATGAAGTGATACAGGGAGGAGGCAAGAGATTGGGGCTGAGAGGAAAATTGGATCAGACGTGGTGAAATGGCGGAGCAGACTCTATGGGCCAAACGACTAAATGCTGCTCCTATATCTTATGGTCTTACAGTATAAACCACAAATCTGCCCTAATTAGAATTGTATCAATTCCCCTGCCATTGGTAATAGATGACAGAACTGCAAACATTACTCCAGTTACGAGCTAACCAGTGTTTTAAAATGTCAGACCATGACCTCTTTGCTCTTATATTCCATGATCTTGCTCATGAAGGATAGTATCCTGCATGTCCTCTTCACCATGCTGCTTACAGTATCTCCAGGGATCCTTGGATTTCTGTGCCTCTGTTCCTCAGTACTTCCAAGGGCCCTACCCTTGTCAATCTTCCCAAAGTGCATGAACTCACCGTTATCTGGATTAACATTCCACTGCTCTTCCCATTTTACCAACAGATCAATATCTTTCTGTTACCTGATACTTTACTATCAACAATACTATTAATGCATGTGTCATCTGCAAACTTACTGATCATTATTCCATCATTCATATTCATTAATTCTGTCTCATTCTCACATTTTTTTTTGATGTCATCTGTTAACTATCTGCCCTCAGTTTCCCTGCTGATTCACTTTTGGAGGATCTCATTGACTGTTCCTGGCATTCTTTGTTTCTTCTGTAAAATAATCTTAGCGACATGAGGGCGCACTGAAATTCCACGGGAATTAAAAAAACATTGACAAGAAGGACAGAGACTGAAAGCAAAGAAATACCAGAGAGAAGAGTTGTTAGTTGTATTTGAAGTCAAGCATCCCTGATTGACTGTTGACCTGGCTGAGTAAAACAGAATGCCAGGTCCTGCCACTTGATGGCAGCAGAGTCACACAGAAAGCAGCCACGCTCCTTGTTTAGAGAGAACAGGTGCAGTGAACTGGGCACATGGCAGAATGGGCCCATTCTGTTACTGTTTGCTTGCCTAGAGCAAAACTATTGACAGAATATGTTAACAAGTGTCCCAAAGGGCATATGGCTTAAAGCACATATTTGTAATGGTCCTTCTATCAGGGGATCACTTGGATGCATGAAAAATGCATTACAGAATCTAGTGAGACAACAAGAATATTTACAGTACCTAAGCAATGTAGTAAAAATGACAAGAGAGTGATAGATCTGTGTTTGTTGGGATTTGACATAGTGAATACAGGAAAGTTCAGAAAAAAAGCTGATTGTTATTATCCTCCGCTGTTGGCTGAGCACACTGTTTTTTTGTTATGATGGGGTTCCACAGCTAAAGGTGACCCCATCTACAGTACGCAGCTCTCGTTTCTTTGAGAGCTGATGCATTGAGCCTCTGAAGCAGCACCTCTTGTACTCACACCCAACATGGTGAGACTTCAGCCTGGATAATGACCCTGAGTAGCATCTTGGCTTCTTCCCAGTCGCCATGGCACTGAAGCCTCTTGTATCCGTCCTTACGTCGTTGAGTGTTGAGGTCAGCTATCTTAGCACAGACCGAAGATCTAACTGGGGAATTCCTTCATCAGTTCTGTTGCAGAATCTTTAAAAAATGTTTCTGTTTCAAAAGGAGTTATAATGCTGATTCAGAATTTGTTCTGACCCTTTTGTAATGGACCCCAGTGAAACAGATAACCTTCCATTCACAGAGCAATAATAAATATACCTTTAGCACTGCATTTACTAATATTGTACACGCTAAAATAAACTCAATTGACATAATATCTCCTAATATATCACTAATAAAACATCTATTTATAAACTTTAATGTAACAGTATATAATAAAGCTACCAGTGAAAGCACCTATTAATATAAATTACATAGCTATAACATCCATAAATATAGCTTTGATATAGCATCTTTTAATTTCAGAATCAGAATCAGGTTTATTATCATTGGTATGTGTCGTGAAATTTGTTAACTTAGCAGCAGCAGTTCAATGCAGTACATAATACAGAATCAATCAATCAATTATAGTATATGTACTTTGAATAGATTAAAAATTGTGCAAGAACAGAAATAATACATATTTAAAAGTGAGGGTTCAATGTCCATTTAGGAATCGGATGGCAGAGGGGAAGAAGCTGTTCCTGAATCGCTGAGTGTGTGCCTTCAGGCTTCTGTACCTCCTTCCTGATGGTAACAGTGAGAAAAGGGCATGCCCTGGGTGCTGGAGGTCCTTAATAATGGATGCTGCCTTTCTGAGACATCGCTTCCTAAAGATGTCCTGGGTACTTTGTAGGCTTGTGCCCAAGATGGAGCCGACTAAACTTACGACCCTCTGCAGCTTCTTTCGGTCCTGTGCAGTAGCCCCTCCATACCAGACAGTGATGCAGCCTGTCAGAATGCTTTCCATGATACATCAATACAATTCTTTGAGTGTTTTTGTTGTCAAATTTAGCTGCCATTTTTCCCCAGCTTCAGGATATTGAAACCCTTCTGCAACCAATGTTGTACTTTTGAAGTGATGTAACTGCTGTACTGCAGGAAATGCATCAGGCAACTTGTGGAATGATGCTGGTCGAGGTATAAATATCGGCCAAGACACCTGCGTTCATCTTCAAAGTACTGTCACAAACAGTTGGAGATTTTTGTTTTCCATTTAAAATGAAAGCCTAGCTTTCCAGCTCAGAGGAAGGAATGCGACTGACAGAAGAGTGAAAGGTTGGATGGAAGCAGGGGACCTCACTGCTTTGAACCACGATGCCGGATAGGCTGAGAGACAGAACACCTGCGATTTGCTCAGAGAATGGCTTCGTGTCCGTTTAACCCCACGCAGAACCTGACCCAGCATAACATTCTCATCAGGCACATCACTTCCCATTCACACTCAATATGCCGACTGTAGCATCCAGAAAAAACATCCCTTGATGTATAATCCTGCTCCAAGGATAACATTCTCCCCAGTTAGCCCTGTTCCATGGCTCCAGTGCACTCAATGGAGTCAATCCATGGCTTGAAGTCAGTTAAAGTCAGCAGCAGCTGTCGGTTGACAGGCTTTCAGCACATTAACACCTTCCAGATAAGTGTCAGCTTGGCTCTCTTGAAACACTTTCACCTCAGAGTCAGAAGGTCTGAAAGGGTGGTTTTAGAACACCTTGGTGAGGAAAAGCAGAACAAAGGAGCTGGATTGAAAAATCAGAGCTGGGTCCACCTAGGACACTTTCTCTTACAGAAGCAATGGAAAGCCTGGAAGGCCTCGGATGCTCAGTTGATTGGTTTCTCATGGCAGTTAAGTCACAGAGCAATGGCATAGTTAGATAGTTGGAGCTAAAGTACATAGAGGCATCA
The DNA here is from genome assembly GCF_048418815.1 of Hemitrygon akajei. Lineage (NCBI taxonomy): Eukaryota > Metazoa > Chordata > Chondrichthyes > Myliobatiformes > Dasyatidae > Hemitrygon > Hemitrygon akajei. The sequence continues at coordinate 106,283,229 of NC_133124.1, read as the reverse complement.
GAGGCCTGAGTCCAACGGAGACTGGAAGCCTGGGGCGGCCTGTCCTGGGGTTGGAGGACTGTCTGTGTGTGTGAGTGAGCGGCTGGGTGGATGGGACGGAGGAGAAGGAGCTTGTTTTGCTGTTCTCTCGTTGCTCTTCTTCTGCCGAGCATTGTGGGCGTGATCTGCTGGTGAGGTGACACAACACAAACAATATGTCTTACTGTATGTTTCAATGTACATGTGACTAATCTGAATGTCCATCATGATCTAATTCAATGGAAGAACAGGCTCAGGGAGCAGGAACGTATTATCGCATTTCAGTACTGCCTGCTTAAACCTTTCATAGGTTATATATGTCACTGACACTACCAGACAGAGCTTTATTATAAAGTCAAATAGACTAGGTGCATACTTCAAAACACGGAAGACCATATGAGTTTTATAGAATATTAAAGCTTACAGTCAGTTTAGGGATTACGCAGTGGTCATGTATAAAAGTTGGACACAATATACTGTATCTTGTAAGTATCTGAATGGGAGGGAAGTAGTGTGAGTTTGATGTGGAGGGGCCAGATATTATTGCATATTATAGGAAATAACAAGCCGTATTATGGAGAACAGTAGACTCTGTTTGTATTCAAGGAAATGGTAGAATCTGAATATTGAGGTTAGCTGACCTTAGTGTTTATTCTAGGGTCGGATCACAGTAGACCCATGATTTTCTACCTGCTTCAGCAGTCCCTATGTATATGGAGAGATAGTGTAATCATAGTCTGATTTTTAAACCAATTTTCCTGGAATGTTTAGATGGTTCTTGTCTAAGCATTAAACTGGGTTGTTATAAATATGAAAAAGTGGTAATATATATTAGAACTCACATATTTTAAGATTTTTTGGACACCATTTTATGACTCTGTGTTAAATAAGGTCAACTTCGCAGAGACAGTGTGGAAAATAGAAAATGCTTTCCTCTCAACATGTGTGGTCACTTTGATAAGGTTTCATGTCCTGTTGGTTGACAAGGGATCTCAGCACTTGTGATTTGTTGAGAAAGGAGCTTCTGTTTCGATATTCAGGCATTGCTGTCAAATAATTGCTTATTTCTCCGGGGAACAAGTTGTACTCAGTGATGCCATCTAATCCTAGCTTCATTTTAAAGATTTTTAGAATTGTTATGATATAATTTCACATGTATATGATATTTGAATTTTTTTTTAATGAAAAGTAGGTTTGAATCAGTAAAGGGTTACATTGAGTGGATACAAAGCTGGCATTGATAAAGCTTTGTTCATGAAGCATTAATGTAGACAACTTCTAGTGTTATCAGTAAATAGTGAAAATGCAGAACAATCAGGAGAACAGCAGGTTCAACATATATAATGTAAAATAGAATAACTGATGCTTCATATGGTACAGAGAATAATTGATCCTGAATTGAATGCATATAATATAAAATTGGAAAACAAAAGTTTAAAAAAGGAGAGAGAGAGAAACCAGGGAATTATAGACCGGTTAGTCTGACATCGGTGGTGGGGAAAATGCTAGAGTCGGTTACCAAAGATGTGATAACAGCACATTTGGAAAGAGGTGAAATCATCGGACAAAGTCAGCATGGATTTGTGAAAGGAAAATCATGTCTGACGAATCTTATAGAATTTTTTGAAGATGTAACTAGTAGAGTGGATAGGGGAGAGCCAGTGGATGTGGTATATTTAGATTTTCAAAAGGCATTTGACAAGGTCCCACACAGGAGATTAGTGTGCAAACTTAAAGCACATGGTATTGGGGGTATGGTATTGATGTGGATAGAGAATTGGTTGGCAGACAGGATGCAAAGAGTGGGAGTAAACGGGACCTTTTCAGAATGGCAGGCAGTGACTAGTGGGGTACCACAAGGCTCAGTGCTGGGACCTCAGTTGTTTACAATATATATTAATGATTTAGACGAGGGAATTAAATGCAGCATCTCCAAGTTTGCGGATGACACAAAGCTGGGCGGCGGTGTTAGCTGTGAGGAGGATACTAAGAGGATGCAGGGTGACTTGGATAGGTTAGGTGAGTGGGCAAATTCATGGAAGATGCAATTTAATGTGGATAAGTGTGAGGTTATCCACTTTGGTTGCAAGAACAAGAAAACAGATTATTATCTGAACGGTGGCCGATTAGGAAAAGGGGAGATGCAACGAGACCTGGGTGACACCAGTCATTGAAAGTGGGCATGCAGGTACAGCAGGCAGTGAAAAAGGCAAATGGTATGTTGGCATTCATAGCAAAAGGATTTGAGTACAGGAGCAGGAAGGTTCTACTGCAGTTGTACAAGGCCTTGGTGAGGCCGCACCTAGAATATTGTGTGCAGTTTTGGTCCCCTAATCTGAGGAAAGACATTCTTGCCATAGAGGGAGTACAGAGAAGGTTCACCAGATTGATTCCTGGGATGGCAGGACTTTCATATGAAGAAAGACTGGATTGACTAGGCTTATACTCACTGGAATTTAGAAGATTGAGGGGGGATCTTATTGAAACGTATAAAATTCTAAAGGGATTGGACAGGCTAGATGCAGGAAGATTGTTTCCGATGTTGGGGAAGTCCAGAACAAGGGGTCACAGTTTAAGGATAAAGGGGAAGCCTTTTAAGACCGAGATGAGGAAAAACTTCTTCACACAGAGAGTGGTGAATATGTGGAATTCTCTGCCACAGGAAACAGTCGAGGCCAGTTCATTGGCTATATTTAAGAGGAAGTTAGATATGGCCCTTGTGGCTAAAGGGATCGGGGGTATGGAGAGAAAGCAGGTACAGGGTTCTGAGTTGGATGATCAGCCATGATCATACTGAATGGCGGTGCAGGCTCAAAGGGCCAAATGGCCTACTCCTGCACCTATTTTCTATGTTTCTATGTTTCTAAAATGCACAATCTATTATCCTATGTAACAGAAACCCCCTCTGTACATTAAGCAAAATACAAAGCCATTTATGTTAGACAGAAATGCAAATCTCATATTGTACAGAACAGAAGACCTAGTAAACAATATATAATAGTCAAATTTAACAAGATAGTAGGATATGGCAGATATTGTTTGTATTTTAGTCAACAGCAGAAGCAGCCTATTCTGTTGGAAGTAGCAGACCCAGTATATTTTACAGGGAACAGAGATCTTGTATACTCTGTAGGAAATAGTTCCTCCTTCTTTGTATGATTGCAGGAATCGCAATGTGGATTATAACATCCCCTATATATGTTGTAGAAACAGGAAACCTTATTAATGTGATATATAATTAGCAAATCCTATGTATATTAAAGAAGAGCAGGGCTTGTGTACACAGTAAATAGAATCTACATTTATTATGGAAAAAAGCTGAACTTGTGTGTGCAGTATTTAACTGAAACATCATAAAGGCATAGTGTCCTAGAGCACAAATATAGGCTCCTGATCTCCCATATCCACACAGTCCATCGAGTATCATCAGACCTTTAGTCACATCATCTTCCAACTGGTGTCACTGCTTACCACTCAGGTGGAAGAACGTTGCCAGATATTCCCATTCACTGACTCATTAAAATGCAAAATCCATCATAGATCTCCTGGAACAGGTGGTTCAGTACATTGTAATACAGTGGATTCTGGTTAACATCATGACCAGTACAATTCGCCCCAATTATGCATTAAACTGCCATTTAACCGAGTAATAAATAATGTATTTAAATAAAATACAGAACAAATTAGGACAATCAATGTCACTGCAGTACTATAAAAACCTGTATTAGTTACTAATAGTTATCAGTGGAGGAAATCACTGCCGTGTTTGCTGCCGTGTTCTTTGGATTGACTGTAAATGAACAAAATCAATGCTGACATCCAATGGAGATAACGGACTGCCTTCATACAATAACATTGATGATTGCATCCTCCAGATCTTCATTTTCATTGTAACATTCAAGGTAATTGTCTGTACCTACAAATTCTTTGTAGGTCCTAACTTGTTGAAGTAGTGAAATCATTTAATTTTCACTCCCAGCCATTTCTGGCATCTCCAGAATGCTTGAAATGACAGAAAGCAAAGCAGTTCTGTATTGTCTTACTGCTTATTTCTCACCAGCAATCAGGGACAGATACTCTTTTTAAACACAAGCCTACATAACTAATGCTATTTAAAAAGTGCTCTCTCTAAGCACGGTGTCGTGTCTAATGGCCACACAAGTGCACGTGACTAAAGCTAGTTAGAAACTGTTCAGCGACAGCCTACATTCCCAATCAAAGCAGCACAGTTTCCCAAGTAAGCAAAGGGAATACAAGCTATTTTCTTGATTTGTTTGTGTTCTTTAAGATTTGTCCCAGATAAGTGGCAACTCCGATTAATCGATGGCCCAATTAACCTGAATCCATGTCATAGCACAGAATGTGCATACCTTCAAAAGCAGTTCCTTTTCTTCAGGACTCTTCTGAGCTGGCAGCCTGAAGTTAAGATAGATCACTAACTAATGCCTCTTTCTGTCTCCATAACCTTCTTCATACAAGAGAACCCATTCAATTCACTGATCTCCTAAGCATCTCATACATCCTGCTCATTACACTGCCACAGACCACTCTGCAATTAAGCTGGCTCTTAAAACCTAACTTGATTTTAATAAAGCTTTAGTCACAAGTCTTGATGTCTTCTTCTTTGTCAATCTAATGTTGAGACACTTCACAACAGTAGCTGAAAGGCTTGGCTTCATTTCTTTACTGTTAGTACAGGTGGTTGTTCCACTTGCTTAATTATAATATACTTGCATGAAAGGTCTTGATATGCAGTCTAAACAAAACTTTTTTTCTGATATATTGGTTGACCTAAACTTTAAATCAGTTGTCTCAAATGCTTTATCTTCACTAGCATGATTAAATAGTGAATTCTGACATGCACTAACAAATTTGTCTTATTTAATGTTTGGTTTGTAAAGTGTATACATTAAAAAAAAGAACCTTTCCAGGGAATTTCTGTGTTTACGTTTTTACTTTTTTGTTTAGGTTGGGGTATTACTGATGGCCTGGCATCTATTGTCTAAGCCAAGTGAGAATGAGGTTGTGTATCTTCTTATTTCTGCTCATTGCTGAAGAACATAATCAATGGAAATATGGAATATTGAAGGATCTGTAAACCTGGTGACAGTTCCAGAAGTAAAAAGCCATCCTCAGCCTGTCCTAAGCCTGTACATGCTGAACAAGCTCTGCACTATAACACAGCTCCCCATTGCCTCAAAGTGTTCTCATAACCTAGTGCTGCACCAAAAGGACTGGCACGGTAGATCTCAGGCATGGTTCAGTGGTGTTGGCTGGTTTTCAGGAGTAGCACGTTTGCTCTTGTGTAAGCTCGCTGGAGCTTAACTGTTCCTCCTTGGTTGGGTAACTTAAATACCACTACAGAGAAATGTGAATGCTGTCTTAATAGCATTCAGGAAAGAAACTAACAGCCCTAATCTTTCTTGGTTGGTAATGTTTCCACAAACCTGATATCCTGTCTTTCTATGTGAGGAGGTTAAGGACTGTTACTGAAGAAACCATGGCAACTTGCTGCAATACATTCTGTGGTTAGTACTCTGTAAGTTTCTAGGAAAGCACAACTTCAACATTATAAGTTAATGGTTCCTTTCAAGGTACAGCAGGAGATACTGCAAAGTATATGACATAAATGCTTAATTTCTCTAAATTTCACCATGGAACATACATTTACTTTATCTCGCTGGCCTCTCTGGGCTTCCTTCTTTGAACAGAAAGGGGTTCTGTCCCACAAATGTGCACTAGGACCTTGATCAAGTACACCCAAAGGAGCTCACAATGTCAGTGTTTTACACCAGTACTTTTTACATCATTAAACATGTGCAACATCATTTGAATTACCTGTGTAGATATTAGCTTACCTTACTGAGAAAGCTTTACAATTCAACCGCCAGGAGTAAGATATGTTAAAGTGCCGGGGTTAGGACTCAATGTATTTAAGTAAACTACTTAAGAACTTTTTAAAAGCTATTATTAATGCTTTTTGAGAGGGTGATTTTAGATGCATATCATATTTTTACTGAGTTTAGTATTGTATGTAATTAGTTTTGCTACAATAAGTGTATGGGACATTGGAAAAAATGTTGAATTTCCCCATGGGGATGAATAAAGTATCTATCTATCTAAAGGTTGGCATAGTGAAGGTAGAAACGTGGTAGAGCATATCAATGGTATTCTCAGGTAAAGTTCACGCCTGAACTGAGGGGGCAAGTTTGGTACACTGGCAAAAATGTATCAATAAGGTCCAGCCAAGATGTCCAAAACTGTTATTAACCATCTGGTATCCAACATTAGGCTTTTCCTCAGACTCAGAAGACCTCCAAATTGACCTCTGCTGTTTTTGTTGGAAAATGGGGAATAGTCCCCAGTACAGGCATAGAATCATTTAATTTTGTGGCAACTTTTAGTATACTGAAAGTCATTTGTCCTATCATGATTGGCACCTTGAGAGATCAACTTCAAAGATCCACTTACACCAATACCGCAAATGTTTTCTTTTCAGCTACATATTTAATTCCTTTCTGAAGAACTACTGTGGATTTGTTTTCATACCCTTTTAATCAGTACACTGTTGACCATCATTTTAAAAATACTCCTTGTGTTCTCACTGCTTTATTTTAACTAGTCGGCCCGTAAGACCATAGGACATAGGACATAGGAACTGAATTAAACCATCTACCCACTGAGTCTTCTCCTCCATTCGTTCATGGCTGATTTATTATCCCTCTCAAGCCTATTCTCCAGCCTTCTACCCATAACATTTAATCCTTACTAATCAAGAAGCTATCGATCTCCGCTTTCAATATATCCAATTACCGACATGACTTGGCCTCCACAGCCACCTGTGGTAATGAATTCCATAGATTTACCACCAGTTACCAATGTGGCCAATGGTGACATCCTGAAGGCTGTTCATGAAACGTTTTGGTTCCTAGACTTCCTACCAGTGAAAATAGTTTCTCTCTATTGCATTAAAACAGATTATTATTCAAAACACCTGTAATAAATCTCCATTAGTCATTTATGCAGTCATACTGCATGGAAATAGGCCCTGTTGCTGACCAAATCCACATTGACCATGAAGTACTATTTACATTTATTCTCCCCATATTCCCCATCAACTCTCCCCTGATTATGCTACTAGGGTTAATTTATAAGCAACTGGTCTGCACAGGACTGTAGGAAACTGCAGGGAGATGTGGACGCAGTTCAACACATCATGGGAACCAGCTTCCCCTCTAAAGAATCTGTCTACACTTTTCATTACTTCAGTAAAGCAGTCAGTATAATCAGGGACCCCACTCACATTGTCTCTACTCCCCTCGCTCATCAGCAAGAAGATACAAAAGCCTGAAGGCACATACCACCAGGCTCAAAGGCAGTTTCTATCTGGCTGTTAAATGACTCTTGTATCATACGATGGACTCTTGACCTCACGCTACATTGTTGTGATCTTGCCCTTCATTGTTTATCTGCACTGCACTTTTACTCTTTATTTGGCATTGGTCTGGTTTTACCTTATTTTACCTCAATGCACCGCGTAATGATTTGATCTGCGTAGGCAGTATGCAAGACAAACTTTTCACTGTTTCTTGGTATAGGTGACAATAATAAACCAATACCAATATGAGTACTGATTCTCACATCCTTGTGAGATGGACAAAGCTGGAGCACTGTATGGTCACAGCAAGAATGTGAAACTCTATTTTGATAGCAGTGGGCTTCTAAGTCGTTGAGCAGTGAGGCAGCTGCTCTATCAGTTACTCCATTGTGCACCCATGTTTGCACCACTCCATGGACATGGTATCCTTCCTCTTCTTTATACAACGTCAGTTCATGATATAAAGGACACTGTCCATTTAATTTTCCAAGGAAATGTTTATCAATTCTGTGGAAAATCAAACAAAGCATTAACACCCCACTTCCCCACAATTTATTTTACAGGTTTATAACTTATTTTGACAAGTTACAATCAAAGTCCTCATCATGTCTAACCATTATAATCTGCCTTTATCCTAACAGGTTTCAGCACACTTTAACTTCTTTCAGTACAGTGCAAGTCTTAGTCATATGCATATATGTATATATAGCTAGGGCGCCTCTAGCACAGTACTGTAATAATTTTATATATTGCACCATAATGCTGTCACAAAAAAAACAAATTTCATGACATATTTGAGAGATGATAACTCTGATTCTGCTATGGGTCTCTATTGTGGACTGAGAGTGGGAAAGGAGTAGAGGGGGAATCATGGTAGGGAAAAGGGGAGGGAGTAGGAATTTTTAAATATTTTTGATTGTGTGTCATTGATTGTGTGGATAGACAGAGGCTTTTTCCCAGGGCTGAAACGGCTAACATAAGGGGGCATAGTTTTTTAAGGTGCTCAGAAATAGGTACCGAGGGAACGTCAGTTTTTCAGAGTGGTGGGTGTGTGGAATGCACTGCAGGCGGCAGTGGTGGAAGTGGATGCAATAGGGCCTTTAAGAGCTTCTTAGATAGGTTTTACTGAGCTTAGAAAAATAGAGGGCTGTGCGGTAGGGAAATTCTAGGCAGTTTCTAGAGTAGGTTACACGGTCGGCACAACATTGTGGGCCAAAGGGCCTGTAACGTGCTGTAGATTTCCATGTTCTATGCTTGTATTGACATACAGTGTGGAATAGGCCCTTCCAGCCCTTCGAGCCAAGATGCCCAGTAACTCCTGATTTAACTCTAGCCTAATCACAGGACAATTTTCAATAACCTACCAACTTGTGTGTCTTTGGAAACTGGAGGACCCAGGGAAAATCCACGTGGTCACAGGGAGAACGTACAAACTCCGTACGGGCAGCTGCTGGAATTGAACTTGGGTTGCTGGAACTGTAAAGTGCTGTGCTAACCACTATGCTACCATGCCACCTGGTCAACAAACCACTTGTTTAGAATCGAAAGATCTTGCTGGGTGTGCCTGTACCCACGCCAACCCCCGCCACTGGCACTCCTTCTCTGCCACATGTCCAACACCCCTCCTGCAGCTTTCCCAATATCCTTCACTTCCACCAGGGTTACCAACCTGCTCATTGAGAAATACAGTGCTGTGCAAATGTCTTAGGCACCTTTGCTATATTTATGTTCCATTAGACTTTTGCACAGCACTATATCAAACCAAAACTGAAACATAACTTTTTCAAACAGAGGTATCTGTGGAAAGAAAAATAGAATTAATGCTTCAGTTGTAAGGAACTTTCCAAAACTGGAAGATATTTGAATAAGAAAATAGTTTAAAGGGCATAATTTCAGCAATTAATCCCTGAATGTATTAATGTAAAATTTTCTCCTTCTACCACTTGAAGCAGTTATATTTTAAATTCTTTGTTAACCGAGTGAAGGAAAGAGAATGTGGTAATCACACTGTTACACACTCATCTGCAATACGAGTTCCACCCCAAGGTCACTCGAGTAAATAAATCCACTGATGGCGTGGGAGGTCAAGCAATGGAGATATTGTTTACTTCATAAGTGACATTCAACAAATGGGGGCAAAATGAGTCACTCGCAAAGCAAATGAATTAATCAGCTTCTTTCCTCCATGTACTGCAGCTCCAAAATTCATGAGATGATCTAATCATCATTGAAACCTTTCTGCAGAGGGTTTTAGCACATTATGCCAGTTTTTTGTGCGTGATTTAAGCAGCTATTTTTAAAACGTGCCCTGATGTGATTCCACTTATTTTCCCAAATATTTTGTAGACTTGGTAGATCTTGCATCGGCTTCAGTTGTTCACCCTTTTCTAATTTCTCAATCACCTCTACAGTTCCAACAATTCCTTAAATTAAGAACATTTATTTGACTTGATCAGTGTTGAATCCACTAAGGCCCTTAGATCTCATGGAATGTCAACTTTATTGATTGTATCACAATTTAAATACAATTGTGCTCACAAGGGAGCTGCTGACTCACAGCTCCAGCAACACCGTGTACGAACCTAATGTCCGATCGGCCTACGTGGAACTTTCACATTCTCCCTTTGACCATATGAGTCTCCCTCAGGTGCTCCAATTTCATCCCACTTCCCCAAAACACGCTAATTAGTGGGTTAATTTACCACTGTAAATTGTGCTGAATCTGAAGTAAATGTTGGGAGAACGAGTGGGAATTGTATCGATGTAAAGTAAATGGGTGGTTGATGGTCAGCAGTGATAAAACTGTTGGTATAAGAGCTCAGTCTCATGCTTTCTGAATCTATGACTCTTATTCTTGCTGTCCACAATTATTTACACATGCCCATGTAAAATTTTGTCTTCAAAAAGTGCAGTGTCTTTTTTTAAAACATGAAAACCTGACCATAAATTAGCTAATGCTTTCACTAAAGTAGAAATTTTTAAGAGCCTTTCCTAATGAGATGAAATGGATCGGGTGCAGTACAACCAGAAGTGATCTGTAGAACACATGGATTTGATAAAGTCATGGTCTTTAAATAAACCTGAGTACAGTGTGCTGAGTCAGCAAATATGCATTAGCACAGAGAACATGTGGAGAATTAGGAGTCTCCACTGGGACATTATTGCCTGCTAGCACACCTTTGATGTTCAAGAATTTACAACATAAGTGGACAAGATTCATCTCATCTTCTGGAAGTAACTTGACTCATGAATTTAGAGTGGCAATCCAAGATATTAACAAGAAACAATGCAGGATAAGTAATGCTCACAGAAGGAGAATGAACCTATAAACAAGTCTTCATGCCAGGAGATCTTGAGGTAGCTCATTAATGGGGTTTCCATAATCTGTTGATTTATAAATCCAATAACAAAACCATTATGACGCAAGTTAGGTTCCACCCTGCCCTTGTGGGCTGTCTCTGAGCAGTTTCCCATGTTCTACCCATGACCTGTGAGTTCCTTTGGGAACTCTGGTATGATTTTATATTGAAAGATGTCCTTGTAGGTTAATGGGCTATTATAAACCACATTATGACTGTAAATGGCATGAGAGCCAAAAGGGAAAGTTAGAGTGCACACGGCAGAGAAGGGCTATAGGAGAATAAGATGAAGAGGAATTAGGAGGTGATATGGACTGGTTATGTCAAAAGGCCTCCCTTTATGTCATAATAGTATGGTTACTGTAGTATTAATGATTAATGGCAAACATTCAGGTTGAATAGGTTAGGATTTTATTCCCTAGAGTGTAGGAGTATGAGGGGAGATTTGATAGAAATATACAAAATTGTGAGGGATATAAATAAGGTAAAGGTAAGCAGGCTTTTTTCACTGAGGTTGGTTGAGACTAGAACTAGAGGTCATGGGTTAAGGGTGGAAGATGGAATGTTTAAGGGGAACATGAGGGGGAGCTTCTACACTCAGAGGGTGGTGAGAGTGCGGAACAATCTGCCTGCGTAAGTGTTCAATTCGAACACTTAAGAGAAGTTTGGATAGATCCATAGATGGGAAGGGTATGGAGGGCTATGGTTCAGGTGCAGGTAGATGGGACTAGGCAGATCAATAGTTCAGCACTGACTGGATGGGCCCAAGGGTCTGTTTCTGTGCTGTGGTTCTCTGTGACTCTGTAACTTTATTCTTGCTGTCTTCAAAGTTCCAAGCTCTGGCTTGCAGAATTTTCAGCACTTGTCATTCAATGTGAACTTCTAGATAATGCACCATTGATCAGGGGAGGAAAGAATCTGATTATAAATTAACCCCACTCTAGCAGGAGCACTTTAAAAGAAAATGTTAGTGCAACCATTTCATAATGTAGGGAAAAAAAAGCATTTGTGGATGATTTGTGACCTAGCTTCCAGTGTAGAATATAACCACTGAGCTATCGTTAACATCTTCATTGGACAAATCTTTTCTAATTTACCCAACAGTCAAAAATATGACATTTCAATGACCCAGAGAAGCTAACCTTGTAGAACATAATAGGAAAACTCTGTGAAGGGGCATTTTCCAGGGGAATTCGTGTTTTATTTTATTATAAGCAAATACTGATATTTTCAGTCATGTTTAAAGAGAGTGCCAAATCTATACCCACTAGAATGGTACACTCATCTAGAGCTGCATATAGACTGAGATCTGGTCTTAGTCCCAGATGATTAATCTAAGCCTGAGTTGGTTGCTGATTATCTTAACTGTAGGTTTCTGGTCTCAGAAGCAGTTTATTCTCCTAACACCCACCATCCAGTGGGATCTGGAGACCAGGAGTATACCCAGCTTTAGGATAGAGACAAAGACCAGGACCAGTCTTGGTTTGCCCACAGGATGAGGAGATGGCAAGGGGAGTCAAATACTACTTGGCTTTTCAGCTGTAATGCCCACAGTACTCCTCCTGGTCTTTGCACTGTTACCCAATGATATCATGACCCAGTCCTTTTAAGGTTTTGAGCTACCCTGTAGATTCCTGGGATCTGTTAGCAAGCATACAGGACAGAGCATAATGAGGGGGCAGATGAGACAGAAATGGGGCTCCAAGGATATTGAGTGGAAGCCCACCAGAAGTCACGAGGAATTGAGTTGAAGTGTGGTGCAGTTCATTCCATATTTTACAAACATTAATGAGAGAGGAATTTTTATTCCATTCCAGTCCAGCAGTGAATGGATTGTATTCTGATTCATGACATCATCTAGGTCTGCCTCATGTTTTTCCATCTGACCCTCAAGCTTGCTTCAGAATACCACTGGGTACATTTTTAGATGAATGCTCTGTTATTGCATAAGAATATGAATAATGTTGTATGTTGACAGGTGCACTCATATACTCACTGAATAAACCCCACCATCAGGCTAGGGACTGGCACACAGAGCTGTTTACACAAAACTTGATGTTCATGGCATTTGTTGCTTGGCAACCCCTCGAATCTGTAGATGCATAGAATGCACGTTTATTGGAAAGAAATGCTTACATTATTTGGCACTTATCATGACCTCAGGGCAGTTCAAAATGTGTTATAGCCAGTTACGTATGTGTGTGAGTTTGTCTCTTCTGTAATGATGAAATCTTGGCAGTTAAATTGCACACACCAGAGCCAAAGGCAAGGCGATAAAAGATTAGATAATTGTGTAAGGTGTTAGCTGAGGGGCAAGGGTTGGCCAGGAGAACTCATCTGCCAATGGTTCTCTGCAGCCTTTTAGAGAGAGCCAGGTTTCAGTTAATTATCTCACCCATCAAAAAAACACATCTAACCATGCTGAAATCTCTGTGCTACACTCAAGAATCAATCAAGAGTCTGTGCTTACTTCTCTGAAGCAGACTGGAACCTATAACCTGCTGACTGAGAGGCCAGAACATTACCACCTGCTGCAGGAACTCAATGGGTTGAGCAGCATCTGTGGGGGAAGGGAGTTGTCGATATTTTGAGTCAAAACCCTGTATCAGAACATCTGCAGTCTCTTGTGTTTCCAATTTGCTGCCATTGAGCTGTGGTTTTGTCAAAACTGAATTCATTGATCCCACATCTGTAGCTAATCTCAAGGGTATGAAGGGCTTGGAGATGTGGCTTCAATCCACGACACCTACTGACTGACATTTGAACACAGGACTTTGCTGATCTCAGTTTAGCTTGTACAGATATGTCTCTCCTGCATGTCTGAGTCATTCAGCTGTCAGTTGAGACAGAAGTTTGTGGGTCCAAGCCCCGTATGTGATTTTGGAATATAGAACGAAATGAACTGTGGCTAGTTTTAAAAAGGCTGATATTTATAGTCCATAGTTTTCCTTGAGGATGTGGAAGTTGCCCACCTTACTTGGCTGGGAATGAACACACATGCAAGAGCAGGATTTGTTACTTCACAGGTGAGATTTACATAGTTTCAACAGCTCTTGTCCTCACTTAGATCCAAGCTTTTTATTTCTAAATACTTTAAATCAAAAGCAATTTTTCCTACTATACTGGGAAAATGACATGATACGGATCACACACAGGCCTTTGTTGCAGGATCATTCTGTCATCTTCCCTGCACAGTTTATAGACTTTGGATGTTTGCAAAGGGTTAACTTGTGTGATGCATTCATAGTCACACTATAGGCGAGACCGACAGCCAGTTAGCAAGTTCCTTCAGACAGCAATAACTGACACATTAATATTGTTCAGGGCACTGGCAGTTATGCAAATGTGTAATCATGTGTAATGTAATTGTCTGCCCATTTCACTTGGGAGAGCACAAACTCTCAGCAGGCACTGCTGCTGCCTCTCACCTCGAATGGCCAGGCACAAAACTGATCGCTAGATTAATTGTGTGATTTTTGCATGTTCTCCCCATGCCACATGGGTTTCCTCAGTTCTCTCATGCATCTCAAAGTGGTTAGCTTAGTAGGCTTATCAATTGCCCGCACTGTCCAACTCAGTGGGCACTCTGTTAGGTACACCTGTACACCTGCTCACTATTTTGAATATCTAATCAGCCAGTCATGTTTCATCAACTCAAGGCATAAAAAAATCCAGACATGATTAAGAGGTTCAGTGCTGTTCAGACCAACCATCAGAATGGGGAAGAAATGTGATTGAAGCGACTTTGACGGTGGAATGATTGTTGGTGTCAGATGGGTTGGCTTGAGTATCTCAGAAACTGCTGATCTCCTGAGATTCTCAGACACAATAGTCTCTAGAGTTTACAGACAATGGTTCAAATAAACCCAAAAACAATAGTCCAGTGAGTGGCAGCTGTGTGGGTGAAAATACCTTGTTAATGCGAGAGGTCAGAGGAGAATGGACAGACTGATTAAAGCTGACAGGAAGGCAACAGTAACTCGAATAACCATGCGTCCAAAAGTGTTGTGCAGAAGAGCGTCTCTGAATGCAGAACATGTCGAACCTTGAAATGGATGAGCTACAGTGGGAAAAGACCACAAACATACACTCAGAAGCCATTTTATTAGTTACAGGAGGTAGCTAATAAATTGGACACTGAGTGTAGGTGGGAGGTATGAGAATCAGAGTAGATGTGATAATCATGTGAGAGAGTAAATGGGGAAAAAGTTGGGGTGATGATCTGGAAGCTGTCATAGAATTGATAGGATGAATAACCTTTGTTGTAAGAGAATATGAGAAATTAAAAACCAGCTCTATTGCATATATAATTGATAGAAAACGAAGAAAAAAAGCATGAAACCACTTTCCTCACTTGTTTACTTATCAGCACTTTTGGATCATTTTGGACATCTCAGCCCTTTCTTAACTATATTTTCTTTTTGTTCCTCAGGCAGTTTGCTCAGCAATCCCATGCAGAGCACGGCTTGCTCAGCAGTCCTTGCTTGCCTCAGCTGGAGTTCTATGTCCAAATCTGGGAATCTGATCTCAAGGTGATGTGAAGACCTTAGAGAGGTAGCAGATGACATTTATTAAGAAAATCACTTAAGGGTTCGGGATGATTTGTGGGAAGGAGCAGCAAATCCTTTCTATGGAGTCGAGAAAGTCAAGTAGAAATTTTACAGTGTTCAGTTTATGATAGATTTTGGTGTAGTGTCCATTGGGAGGAATTAGTCATTTTCAAAAGGATTATGTATAAATATATGAAAGGGAAAAAATTGCAGGAATTTGTGGAAAGTGAAGCAAAGAGCAACTAATTAGTTAACTCCTTCAAAGACTGGCTAAGGGATAGTGAACTGAATTGCCTCCTCTTTCTCATAAGATTCTAGATGTACAGCCAAATTAATTTCACATCTTCTTCTCTTGAGTGGGAATCTGGATTCATTCAGTGAATTTCCTTTACTAATGGAGAAAAGGCGACTTTTATTGCTGCTCACAGACCCAATCGACAAACAATGTGGCACAATTTGTCTCATAAACAAAAGGAAAATCTGAGTGAAATGGCTTTTCTAGTGGCCACTGTGTGTAGAGAAGTACAGTACAGAAACAGGCCCTTTGGTCAGTGATGCCTGTGCCAACCTTGATGAATATTTGCACTTTATCTCATCTGTGTGCACACGAATTAGGTTCCTCCATTCCCAGCTTGTATGTGTACCTAGCTAAATACCTCGAAAACACTGCTATCATATTAGCCTCCACTTTATTATACCACACATTCTAGGCACCTACTACTCTCTGTGTGAAATAGACTTACCTCACATATCTCTTTTTCAAATTTCTTCCTCTCACCTTAAAACTATACACTCTTAGATTTTGATATATCCACTATGGGAAGAAGCCCATGACTCTATGCCTTTCATATTTTTAACTACTTCTTTCAGGTTGTTACTCAGTCCATAATGGTTCAGACAAACCAAACTGAGCTTGTCCAACCTATCTTTATATCTAATACTCTCTGATCGACGCAACATCAAAGTGAACATCTTTTGCACCTTCCACATCCTCTGGATCTGAACGCGCTGGAGTTTAGAAAGATGAGGAGGGATCTTATTGAAATGTACCGAATATTGAAGGTCCAAATAAAGTAGACATGCAGAGGATGTTTCTAGTAGTGGAAGGGTCTAGGACTAGATGGCACAGCCACAGAATAGAACAGAGATGGGGAGGAATTTCTTTAACTAGAGAGTGGTGAATCTGAGGAATTCATGGCCACAGACAGCTGCAGAGGACAAGTCATTGGGTATATTTAAAGAGGATGTTGATAGGTACTTAATTAGTAAGTGCATCAAAGGTTATGGAAAGAAGACAGGAGAATGGGGTTTACAGAGAAAATAAATCAGCCATGATCAAATGGTGAAGCAGACTTGCTGGGCTGAATGGCCAAATCCTGATGCTATAACTTATGGTAACACGGAGACCTAATCAGTGCACATTACTTCAAATATGGCCTAAACAAAGGTTTGTACAGCTGGAACATAACTTCACAACTTTTGTAGTCAATACCCCAATTTATAAAGCCAAGAATGCTGTACACCTTCTTTACCGCCCTCTCTATTTGTGTTGCTACTTTCAGGAAGTTGAGGGTTGGTACCCTAATATTTGTCTATACCTAGGGGTCCTGCCATTTACTGTATACTTATTTCTAACATTGGGCATCCTAAAGCATGATGCCTCACACTTCTTCAGATTAAATTCCATCTGCCATTTCTCTCCCTGTATTTCCAACTGATCTATATCTTCTTGTATCCCTTGACAACCTTCTTCATTATCCATAAATCCATTAATTTTTATATTGTCTGCAAACTTATGAATCAGCCCACCTACATTTCTGTCCAAAACATTTTTATATATATGTCACAAACAATAGAGACTAGAGCATCAGTCACTGTAGAACACCATGGGTCACAGATCTCAAGATAAAATAACTCCTCTCCATCGCTACCCTCTGTTGGAATCTAATCTAAATTTCTGTAGATCCCATGTATCCTAATCTTCTTGATAGGTACACCATGAGTACCTGTACTGTATGCTTTACTAAAGACAACATCCACTGCTCCTTCCTCGTCGATCTTCAACACCTTCTCAAAAACTCAATCATGGCTGTAAGATATGATCTCCCCAGTACAAAGCCATGTTAACTATGCTTAATAAATCTATGCCTTTTCAGATTTCCCATCCCTCAGAATCTCTACTACTGATTGTCATTTTTAAACAAAGCAAAGCATTGACTATTCCCTAGTCATTTGGGTCTTTGCCTTTTACTAATGAGAATGCCGAGATCCCTACTAAGTCCACAGAAATCTCTTCTTGACTCCATAAATAATCTGCTATATATCCCACCACCCCCTTCTGATACCTCCATGCTCTGGAGTATCAGCATAACCTCTAAGATCTCACGGTCTTCCATATTCTTCTCCTTGGTGAATATCGATGTGAAGTACTCCTTTTGTACCTCCCCCACCTCCTCGACTCCAGGCATAAATTCCTGCAATTGCCCATGTGCAGCCTTACCTCTTGCTATTAATATATGTCTATGTAAAATATATTTATACTTTTATTAATACAAATGTATTTATTTGGATTCTCCTTAATTCACCTGGCAAGGACATTTCATCACCCCTTTTAACTCTCTTGATTCCCTGTTTAAGATCTTTCCTGTTTCCTTTTTAGCCCTCAAGGGCTTTATTTGGTCTCAGCTTTCTAATCCTTGCATATGCTTCCTTTTACTCCTTTGACTAAGTTTGTAACATCTCTCATCATCCAAGGCTTGCAGTCATTGCCATCCTTGCCTTTCTTCCCCTTAGGAACATGTTAGTCCTGGATTGTGACCAGTTGGCATTTCAAATGATTCTCACGTGTTATGTGTGGACTTACCCGGTAACAGCCAGTCCCAATCTGCTCTCCCCTCCTCCGGCTTATGTTGGGGAAATTGCTGTTGTAATTAGCCTTTCCCCAATTTAGCACTTTCCACTGAAGTCCAGTTTTATCTTCTTCCATCCGAAAACTTAGATTTTTGGACTCACAGTCCATCTCGGAAACTCTGAACAAGCTCATTTCCAAATATAAGGTCTAGCTTAATCCATTTCCTAGGTGGATTTTTTACATCGTGTCTCAAGAAACTTCTCTGGATTCACCTACCAAATTCTGCCCCTTGTAAAACAGTAAGGGAGTCCTGGTAAGTACACTAGCAAGACTCTCTGGGAGGGTATATGTGACCTTCCAGTTTAGGTTCAAGCTATCCTTATACAGATTACTGATGTTCTACTGTCTGCGCCAGTTCCTTAGCCACACATTCAACTGTAGTACCACCCTATTTCTTGCTTCGCTGGCATGTGGCACAAGGGGCCACCCTGGGACTACAACCCTGGAGGTCTTGTCTTTTGACTTCCTACATAACTTACTAAATTCTCTTTGCGGGACTTCATCTCTCTGCCTGCCTATGTTATTAATACCTATATAGTCTACAGCTTCTTGTACGTGTTTGTACGTGTTGATTAGTCTACAGCCTCTGGCTGCTCACTCTTCATTTTCAAAGTGTCTTATACACACTCAGAGACATCCTTGACACCAGCACCAGAGAGGCAACACACCATCCTAGAGTCTCATTCACAGCCACAGAAATGCCTGTCTATGCCCTTAACTAAAAGGTCTCCTGTCATCCAGTAGCATTCACATCCATGGTGATGAAGAGTTTGAGAGGTTGGTGATGACTAGAACTAACTCCTGTCTCAGCAAGAACCTGGACACACTAAAATTTGCCTATCATCACAATAGGTCTAAAGCAGATGCGATAATATTGGCTCTTCACAAAGCCTTGGATCACCTGGATAATACAAATATCGATGTCAGGATGCTGTTTCTCAACTGCAGCTCAGTGCTTAACCCAATCATTCCTACAGTTCTGATTGAAAAGCTCCAGAACCTGGGTTTTTGTACCTCCCTCCGCAACTAGATCCTCGACTTCCTCACTGGGAGACCACAACATATGCAGATCGGAGATAATATCTCCACCTCACTGACAATCAACACTGATGCACCGCGCTGGTGTGTGCTTAGCCCACTGCTCTACTCTCTCTGTGTGGCTAGGCACAGCTCCAATGCCATCAATAAATTTGCTGATGACCCAACTCTTATTGGCAGAATTTCAGATGGTGATGAGAGGGTGTACAAGAGCAAGATATACCAGCTGGTTGAGTGGTGTTGCAGCAACCACCTTGCACTCAACACAGTAAGACGAAAGGACTGATTCTGAACTTCAGATAGGGTAAGACGAGGGAACACACCCAGTCCTCATCGAGGGATCAGAAATGAAAAGAGTAAGCAGCTTCAAGTTCCTGGGTATCAATATCTCTGAAGATTTATCCTGGGCTCAGCATATTGATGCAGCTATAAAGAAGGCACAACAGTGCTATGTCTCATTAGGTGTTTGAGGGGATTTGATATGTCACCAAAGACACACATTTCTACAGATATACCATGGAGAGCATTCTAACTGGCTGCATCACCGTCTGGTATTAGAGGCGCGGGCTACTGCACAGGATGGAAAGAAGCTGCAGCAGGTTGTGAACTTAGTCAGCTCCATCATGATGCCTCTGTAGTCTCCAGGAACAATGCCTCAGAAAGGTGGCACCCATCATTAAGGACCCCCATCACCAGGAGATGCCCTCTTCTCATTGCTACTGTCGAGGAAGAGGTACAGAAGCCTGAAGGCACACACTCAATGATTCAGGAACAGTTTCGTCCCCTCTGCTATCAGATTTATGAAAGGACATTGAACCCATGAACACAACCTCACTACTTTTTTATTTTTAATTCTGCACTACTTAATTTAATTTAACTACTTTATATATATAATTACTGCAACTTACATTTTTTCCAACACAGATGGAAGGCACAGAGTCGACTGTACTTCCTTAGAAGGTTGGCATCATTCAATGTTTGTAGTGAGATGCTGAAGATGTTCTATAGGTCAGTTGTGGAGAGCGCCCTCTTCTTTGTGGTGGCGTGTTGGGGAGGCAGCATTAAGAAGAGGGACGCCTCACGTCTTAATAAGCTGGTAAGGAAGGTGGGCTCTGTCGTGGGCAAAGTACTGGAGAGTATAACATCGGTAGCTGAGCGAAGGGCGCTGAGTAGGCTACGGTCAATTATGGAAAACCCTGAACATCCTCTACATAGCACCATCCAGAGACAGAGAAGCAGTTTCAGCGACAGGTTGCTATCGATGCAATGCTCCTCAGACAGGATGAAGAGGTCAATACTCCCCAATGCCATTAGGCTTTACAATTCAACCGCCAGGAGTAAGATATGTTAAAGTGCCGGGGTTAGGACTCAATGTATTTAAGTAAACTACTTAAGAACTTTTTAAAAGCTATTTATTAATGCTTTTTGAGAGGGTGATTTTAGATGCATATCATATTTTTACTGAGTTAAGTATTGTATGTAATTAGTTTTGCTACAATAAGTGTATGGGACATTGGAAAAAATGTTGAATTTCCCCATGGGGATGAATAAAGTATCTATCTATCTATCTATCTATCTATCTATCTATCTATCTATCTATCTATCTATTATTATGCATTGTATTGTGCTGTTGCCACCAAGAAAAGAAATTTCATGACATACACCAGTGATATTAGATCTGATTCTGATTCTCGATCTGGTTCTGACTTTTGCCCATGTTGCCGTTGACCTACCCTACTAACGGTACCAGATGTGGTGCCAGTTATCTGGCTTCTGAGGCCATCTTCCCCAACAGTATTTTAAGTAGCATGCTTGTTTGAAAGGGGGACATCCATAGGAGACTCCTTCACTACCTGTCTATGCTTCCTGGTTGCCACCCATCTATCTGACTGAAGCTTTGGCGTGACTTCCTCCCCCAAACTCCTGTCATCAACACTCTCTGCCTGTCCTATGCTCCTCAGTAAGCCCAGCTGCTGCTCCAGCTTATTCATGTGGGCTGAGAGGAGCTGTGGCAAGCCACATAACTTCCCAGACCTCTCCCTGATCTCCTAAATCTGATAGCAGGAGCACTCCACTCCACTGACTGCCATCACTGCCCTTTTAACAACTAATGCACTAAAGATAAGACAGGCAATGAAAAGCTGTCAAAACAAGGATGTTCTTTTTAAACAATGAATGCCCGTGAGGCTGGTGGAAATGGAGACTACCAGTGATTTCAGAAGTAAATCAGACACGTAAACAGGCAGCGCTGTGGAATTGAGCGGGAAAAAGGAGCTGACTGAAGAGCTGGCATGGACTTAGTATGCTGAACATTTTCCTCCTCAGTTATGGAGTCGTAGAGACATACAGCATGGAAACAGGCTCTTCAGCCACTGATCCACACTGCCCAAAGTGCTCATCAAAGCTTGCCTGCATTTGGCCCATATCCTGCTAACCCTTTCCTATCCACGTACCTGGAATCATACATAGAATATAGAGTGTCTTTTCAAGTGTTGTTAATGTACCTACCTCAGCCTGTTCCTCTGGTACAACTCATTCCATTTTCTGACCACCTTCTGGGTGAAAAAGGTGTCCCACAGGTTCTGATTAAACCCTCTCCCATCAGCTGAAACCCATGTCCTCCATCTCTTGATTTCCCAATCCAAAATGAGTGATGAAAAAAGAGAAAATAAACCCCACAATCTATATATTCCTCTCCTTCCTCTCTGGATGATTAATGAAATGAATGGATCATACATATAGTTAATGATAATGTCCCTTATTATGATAGCATCCCCATGACAGCCAGCATATCACCTCCTTTTGAGAGTGTAAGAGGAATCAACTAATAATGCACTAGATGGCAGTGCGTTCCAGAGGCTTCAAATTCTGGGAAGGATAAGACCTAATACACGGACAACCTTAGTTTGCCTGGTTTAATTGCATGTTCCTGATCTTCTCCAGTTCACAAATCGAGAAAATCAGTGAATTGATAGTGATAAGATTAGATCTGCGGCTGACATCCATCCACTAGAGGCTCAACATACTAATAATTTGAAGATGACACTTATTCCCAAAGTTCGCAACTTCCAGTCTCCCAGTTCCCCTGGCCATGCACTGGTACCATATCACAACCAGGCTCACACATAAACACTACAATGAAGTATTAGAGAATGGCTTTGGCCTCCAGAACACCTTCAAAAAAGATAGAAGAATTAGAAGTTGGTGGACGATGGAAATTTTTGATGGAACAACAGTTAGAGTGATGAAAGGATCATTGTGAAAAGTCCTGAGTTAAGTCACGTCATGCTTTCATTCTGGAAATTTCTCTCAGCCTCCTGCAATCTCATTTTCATTTCAAACACAAACTTCAAACAATCAGCTAAAAGTAAAAGCAGGTGTTAAACCAAGCGGCACCTCATGGAATTCACCCTTTTCTTGCAAAATCCAACATACTCCTCACAGTTGGAGTTTTACAATTCCTGTTTCAAGCGAATCAGCCTGAACTTTTCACATTGATGCAATCATGAAGAAGGCAAGCCAGCAGCTCTACTTCATTAAGAGTCTGAGGAGATTTGGCAGATGGAGAGCATTCTGACTAGCTGTACCGCCACCTGGTATGGAGTCTCCGATGCACAGAATCACAAAAGGCTGTAGACTCAGCCAGTTTCATCATCAGAGAAACTCACCCCACCATTGAGAAATCCTCAAGAGACAGATCGATAATTAAGACCCTCATCATCCAGGACATGCCCTCTTCATGCACAACCATTGGGGAGGAGGTACAGAGGCGCAACAACCCACACTCAACCTTTCAAGAACCGCTTCCGCCCCTCCATTGTCGGATTTCCGATGAATCCATGAACCCGATCTCATTATTTGTCTTCTGCGTATTTTATTCTTTTTTGTAACTTATGAAAATTTTAATGTCTTGCACTTCACTGCTGCCGCAAAAGAACAAAATTTACACATAGTGGTCACTTCATTAGGCACATCTGTACACTTGGTGATAATACAAATATATAATCAGCCAATCATTTGGCAGACACTCAGTGCAGAAAAGCATGCAGACATTGTCAAAAGGTTCAGTTGTTGGTTGGACCATGTGTCAGAATGGGGAAGCAATGTGATCTAACTGACTTTGACTGTGGAACGATTGTTGGTGCCAGAGGGCGTGGTTTGAATATCTCAGAAACTGCTGATCTAGGATTTTCACGACAGGAGTTTTCAGAGAGTAAGCAGAAAACAAAAATTTAAAAAAAAATCAAGTTAGTGGCAGTTCTGTGAGAAAGAACACCTTGTTAATGAAAAAAGTCAGAGGAGAACGACCAGACTGGTTCAGGCTGACAGGAAGGCAACAGTAACTCAAATGGCCACGTGTCACGACGGTGGTGTGCAGAAGGCCGTCTCTAATTGCACAACACGTTGAAGTGGATGGGTTACAGCAGCAGAATACCACAACATACACTCAGTAGCCACTTTGTTAGGTACAGGAGGTACCTAGTAAAGTGACTACCGTGTGTATATCAGTGATAATAAACTTGATTCTGATTATGAGCCTTCTGATTTAATGCTGGTGTCCAATGGTTTACAGCTGTGCTTACCATCACTCTGATAATGTTTCGATCCAATTCCGTCACAGCCACTTCTAGCCGATCTCCAGAGGGGCTGAATGGATTGCTCCCATTTATTGGAAAGGTGGTCCGATGACGAACGTACATTGCTGTTCTCTATATTTCGGTGTTTTGAGTTCAGATGGACAGACCAAACTCTGTTCTCACTGGATACAATTATTCTGCCCTCCATTCTCTGACCGACTGTGATAAACAACACGTTTCACAACATATGCCAGTGATATTAGACCGGATTCTGATGGGTGATGGGTGATTGCTGACAAAAAGTCGATGTATGGACGGATCTTGGGATCCATAGCTCTCTGAAAGTGTTAATGCAAGAAGACAAGTGTATAAAGAAGGGCTAAGACATGCAGTATCTGCCTTTATCAAATGGTGCATTGAGCATAAATACTGGGAAGTTATATTGTAATTGTACAAATCTTTGGCTGGGCCCCATTTGGAGAACTGAGCACATCTCTTGTCATCACATTAGAGGAACTATGCAGAGGGTACAGAGGAGGATCACGAGGATGTTGGAGATTGGAGAGTATCAGTACTAAGGAACAGTTGCCAAATTTTGGATGGCTTACTCTGAAGTGGAGGCTGAGAGGTTGGGGGTGGTGGGGGGGGGGGGGGAAGTGACCTGATGGAAGTATATAAAATTATGAGAGGTTTAGAGAGTTAGAAGTTCTTTCCCTAAGTAGAAATGTCAGCTGCCAGAGGACACACTGTAGCTTTAAGGTGAGCGGGGGGAAGTTTTCAAAAGATTTACATTTTTTTGCACAGAGAGCTAGTCTGCACTGCCACGAGAAGTGGTGGAAACAAATACAATCGTTATGAGGCATTTAGATAGATGCATATTTAGGCAGAGAATGGTGGCTTATAGACCATGCTCACACCGATGGGGTTAGCTTGACTTGGCATTGCAATCGACACAGACTGGGGCTGAAA
This sequence comes from Hemitrygon akajei, assembly GCF_048418815.1. Lineage (NCBI taxonomy): Eukaryota > Metazoa > Chordata > Chondrichthyes > Myliobatiformes > Dasyatidae > Hemitrygon > Hemitrygon akajei. The sequence continues at coordinate 106,258,429 of NC_133124.1, read as the reverse complement.
AACCTGCTCCTGTACGTACTTCTGTTCTATGTTCTACATCTAAGGCAAGCAAGAGAATGGGGATATTTTCTATAAGAGATGCAAGCTTTGGACCTGCATAACTTTCAAGTGGGACAGGAGAACAGACATTGAAAAATGGGGTCACCATTTTAAATGGGGCAACTGGGCAGATGGGAATGTTTCTATGGTTTATGGTATTCCTTTTGCTAGACGTTGAAATGCAGAGCCCTGTGTAATAATATCTCAAGCTTATTACTGTTAGAATGTTTTATGTTGAAAATTTGATCCTGCGTTGATGTAACATAATATTGGAATAGCTGTTGTCAACAAATGCATATTCTGTTATTGTGTCAAAACAAATTTTACTAGTAAAAAATCATTTGGGGGAAATATCGAATGCCAGTGATTCTTTTCAGACTTATCGAAGCACGATCGAGCATCTAATATCCCAAGGCAGTCTCACTGTGGGCTGAGGCTGTGGGGGATGGGACACAGCAATCTGGAATCAAAGCTAGATGAGGTACAAAAGGTCCTAAATTATAGATTTAAAACTTATATCATATCAGTACTCATATTTGTGGTTAGTGGTTGTCTTAACTGAATTGTAAGACTAATATTTAGCTTCCTATAAGTGTGCCATCTATTGGTGGTATTTGGAATTGTACCTGGGAAGTGTAACAGGCAAACAACAAACTGCTAGAGAAACTCATCAGGTCAAATAGCATCTGTGGAGGCAAAGGGGTAATCGATATTTTAGGGGCAGGCCCTTGCTACAAACTGTTGGCTCTCCCTTTCTCTTCACAGTTTCTCCAGAAACCATTTTTTCTGCTCCAAATTCCAGCATCTGTGGTCTCTCTTGTGTGTCAGCATTGAATGGCTGCTTCTACTTGAAGTCTCTTCATGACACATCCACCGAGGAAGTTTTTTTCATCTCTTCAACTAGTGTTCTGTGGGTCTCTCTCTCCACCCTCTGTCATTCTTACTACTCTTCTACTCTTTGACTATATTTTTACGAAGACTCGCTGCTGCAGCTATGTGTTTTTCCTCAGAACTTGGCTTTGCAGCCATTTTGTCCCATGTGGTTTCCAGCTCTGTTTTCAGGTCTCTCTGGTCCCAGCAGGACGTCAGGTGTAAACATTCTATTCATGGTTTCTCCACATAGTTTCTTCTCCATTTTCCCTCCAGCACTCCCATTATACATTGGTACCTCTTGTCAATTCCCCTCTCTCTCTCCACTATTCTGGTTGGCCCACAATTTTTCTTTGTCATCCACCAGATCCACTCTTTCTCCAGCAGTTCTTCATGTCCACAGAATCCATGAAGGATCATAAACTTGCCTGCCAAGTCCTCGTGCAGGGTCTCACCCTGAAACGCCAGGTGTCAATTTGCCTCTGCAGATGCTTCTGTCCTACTGAGCTCCTCTACAAGTTTGTTTCCAAGTTCCAGCATCTGCAGTCTCTCCTCTGCCTACAGGAGTGAGTGGCAACTGTGAACATTTTATGAAGTACACAGAATATTCAGGTTGCAACTACAGGAGCATGTGGGTTAGAGAGATGTGTTTACAGCTCAAATCCAGATCATTTGGCAAATCTCATCTCTGCCAGCTATCGGGTATTCACCCATTCTAATCTCATCTTCCAGCACTAGGCCATAACCAACTATGCCTTAGTATTTCAAGCGCTGATCTAAATATTTCTTAAATGTTGTGAGTGTGACTACCTCTAATATTCTTCAGGTGGTGTGAATCTTCCTCAGATCCTCTCTAATTATTCTACATTGCACCTTTAACCTACTCCCTCTTGCTATAGGTGCCTCTGTTATGGGGACAAGCTTCTTACAATTCTCCGTATCTATGACCTCCTGATTTTGTGTACCTGAGTCAGGTACCCTCTCAGCCTTCTCTGTTTCAGAGAAAATAAATCCAGCCTGTCTGGCCCTTCTTCATAAGTGAAATGGTTCACCCAGTCAGCATCCTGGACTATCTCCTCTCCATGTTCCCAGGTGCAATCCGATCCTTCCAGCTTCAGCTGTGACTTACTCATATTTTATAAGGCTGTTCCAAAACCCTGCAATTATTTTCTGTGGTCTGGCTCATAATAATATTTATTAGTAGAGATCAGGATAATAACATATAAATGGATCTATAAATTTAGAATATTTTCATTTGGATTTACTTTGAGAAAGGAATGTTTTGAGGAGGAAAAACCAAAATGCTAGTGTTTGATTTGATAGTTAATTACAGATGTGCCATGTATGTCCTTTCAGAAAGATCTAAGAGATTCTTCAGCCCTGGTTGTAATTTATTTTCAACCTATATTACAAAACAAAATATCTGACCATGTATTTTCCTGCTGTTTGCATGAGCTGCCGTTTGTACATTAGTAATCCTGCATTCTTCCACTGTCTACACTTCAGTTCAGTCCTGAGACAGAAAAGATAGATACAGTAGTAAAGCTACAGATTTATTTCTTTTTTTTTTTTGATTCATGCTCTTCCATTCTATTTTACTCAATCGTCAACAAATTACATTTATAAAGTGATGGAGCTCTTCAGTACAGAAGGTGGCTTTTCATCTCATCTGGGTTGTGACAACCTGGTCTGCTTAATCCCATTCCCCTGCATCTGGGTCACACTCCTCTTCACTCTTCCCAACGTTACAATTGAATCTGCATCTGCTGGCAGCTCACTCCACACGCATCCTGTCCTCCGCGTGGAGAAGCTCCCCATCTGTCCCTCTCATAACTCCGTACACTGCTGTAAGATCTCCCCTCGCTCTCTTGTCCGTGCAGATAAAGTTTGCCGATGTGGGGAAGTTAATGGACTGATAGCAAGAGTTTCGGATCATTGATTCAGAAACATCGCCTCTAATCCCAGCGTGGCAGCAACAAATTGAAGTAGATTGTAGAACTTTTAATTCAATAAATAGAAACAGTTTGAAGAATAAGAAGAATAATTAGGCATAATATGACGCAGAGTTGTAACAGAGGACAGATGATAGATAGGAGTCCCCTCTAACTGAGAAAGCATAGGGGATAGAGGTTTAGGAAGCTCAGGGCTTAGATTGCTGAAAGAATAGTGGAAATCAGAGAGCAGAAGGAGCCTGAATCGGCTGAACGTAACTAACTTCTCGGGTATGAAGGACAGACGAGGACAACAGTGACGGTGCCCGTCAAAGCCTCAGTTAGACTTGAAACAATAAGATCACAATGTGGTAAACGGGGAGCCAATGGGCCGAACCAAGGTTGGTGTGAGTGAAGATACGGACGGGAGATTTTTGGATTAGCACAAGTTGGCCGAAGTTGGAGAATTCGGCCAGCCAGGAAAGCATTAGAGTTGTTGAGTCTGGCAATAACAAAGGTGCGGGTGACGCTTCTGAAGTAGCTTTCATAAGGGAGGGATGGAGACGGGCAGAAAGCACATAGCAGTAAGGAGGATATGAAATTACAAGCTCCATTCTGGACCCACAACATTGTGGAAGTCTTTTTCACCATTAAGACTCGTTACCACAAGCTCCGAACTCCATCTCACTCCAAATTTCCTTGGTCACTTTTCTATTTCCCATATTTACATTTAATTACGCATTCTTTAATTTACATGGCGATCTCTGTTACGTTTAACTTATTCTAGCCAGTACGCTCACTTCATAATGCTTGTTCGCTATATATTCCATTTTCTCTTTTGTCCTAGTTTACATTGTTTCAGTGATGTTGTCCACCGTGGACAAAGCCTTTCCTCTCTATTGCTTTCTGTGATTCCTTCAGATGTAATGTTCCAAGCTCCCTTTTTCATTGTTCATTTTTTTCCCCATTCGCTGGGTCACTGAGCGCCCGTTCCTTCCCGTTGCTGGGATTCGAGCCGAAACGTCGTCAATTCGTATCCGTGGACAAGTGCTGCTTGACCCCCTGAGTCTGTTGATTGTTGCTTCTCATTCTTTCCGCCTTGTACTTTCTTCATTCTAAACCAGAATCCCCGATTCACTCTTGTCACTCCCATGGCGCGCCCAGGGGTCAACTCCTACTGTACCTCATTCCGGCAGGAGCCGTTCGCCAGCTTCTGCCCGATTCTATCTGCATCTCCTTTTACTCTCTTTTGGTTTCATCTTCTGCTCTCCTTTCCCCTTGCATCCACCCTGTCTCCAGTTCTCCATTGGATTCCACCGTGCGCTGTATCTCTCATTCCATCTTGCTCGCTGATTCCAGCTCTTCCATCTGATCCAAGGACCCCTCCCCACTCTCTGATTCCAGTGCTCTCCCTCTCCGTTCGCGTCCAGTTCCTCCTGATATGATCTCTCTCTCTAAATCCACCTCCCGCTATCTAATCGCAGTTCATTTTCTTTACGGCTGGCATCAATTAATTCAAACGGTTCAACTTCAAGTTCCTCCTTCCTGGGTCCAATTCAGTCTCGCTTTCTGTCCCCAATCCAATCTCTCTAACTTCGCCTGATTCTGTTTCTTCTGGCTAATTCGTGCTCACCCCTATTTCTGCAAGTTCCTTTCTCTCTCCTAGCACTTGCAGTCCTGTCTCTAATCCTGGCTCTTTCCCGCTGTCTCTGTCCCCTCTGCCTCATTCAGACTCCAGCTCACTACATCTGACAACTGGCTTTTCCTCAGTGTGCCGGGTCCCAGGCTGATTGCGGCTCCCACTGCTCCTCCCTCCCCCTGTCGTTCCCTGGCTGTCAGACGCGATACAACACCAGCAAACACCCCACCCGACCCCCTCCTCCCTCTTCCACCGCCCGCTCTCCCTTTTTCTGCTTCCAGCTCCACCCTGCTCGTTGTGGTGCTCGCTGGCTGAGCGGGGAAGAGGCGGACCGGCCAGCGCGCCTGCGCTTGTATCTGGGGCTCAGTCCGTCTGCTCTATAAGAAGGCGGCGCGATCGCGAAACTCACCAGAAACTAACCTCAATACGAAACGAGATGGTCAGCTTTCGAGCCGGTACAGCAAAATGCTGGATGGACACTGCTCTCTGGGATGGCAACTCGTCGCTGTTATAGTCCTTCTGACCATCGGCAACACCACTGCCTATTTTGGGTACGTCCTGAAAATTAAAAAAAAAACATTTTACAAACTTTCAAAACTTTCCTGAACTTTCAGAACTGTTTTCAAACATTTTATTCTATTTATTTCCTCAGGAAGGTCTCTTCTCACAGATTTTTGTTATGGATTTCTTGTAACGCAAACAGAAATGTACAAAACGAGTTTTAAAATTGATTGGGTGCGCCTCTGTGTTCGTAGTTTGGGGAATTAAAACGATCTGCACTGAGCTTCCAGCTACAGGTTGCTGTGTGTAATCAGACTTTTGATAATTCTTTAAAGTCGAATGTTCTCTGATCACTCCGGTGCAGTCACTTGCACTTTTGGACATGATAACATTTCTTTTCTTCCGATAGGTGAGACTGTCTACTGTATTTCATCTGAACGCACTCGGTCTTTTTCAGTGTTTGTCTCGAGAATCGCTGCGTTATGTCGCGTGTCACCGTAGTTCGATTCAGTGCTGAGTTAGGAGACAGTGTGATGCATGCGTTGTAGGTTCATTATTTATAAAATATACTTGCACGCACACACACTTCTATTTTGCTCCCGCCCACTAATATTTAAACATCTGCTCAACCTACTGACATGAGAATAGTAAACTAAGTATTGGGAGGGTGGAATTGTGTGTGTAAATGAAATACTAGATCGCGGTTTACATCAAACCCCGGGTTAGACTCCGGTCTGGAACTCATCTTTTTGCAGTTTCAAGTTATGCAGTTTTTCTTTTTCCCTTGAAACCTTCCTCCCCTTTTAGTGGGACCACCAGATTTTTTTTTTGTGTTTTGGAAGCAGCTTTACAGTTACCAGCTATAATAACACACGCCAGCACATGCTGTTTTACAAAAGAAAACTTTGGAATCTTATTTCTTAAAGAGAAAGATCTGGAGTTCTCTGCCCTGCTTATTCCGCTGGTTTTCTGTTTTTATCAAGGTTTGGAATGAGACTTGATCAATCCGTGTGACGTGAAGCAAACTGTTTAAGACCGAAGTCTATTATATCCTCAGTATTTCGGACAGATAGGAAATGATTAGTATAATCCAATCAAACTAATTAGCGCGTTGACTGAAAACTTTTACAGCACACGTTAAATGGAAATAAACGGTCCAAGTTTGTTTTAAGTTAATGATTGCCCTTGTAATGACCCAAGGAGTTCTGTCGTGATTTTATTAGTTTTGGTACAGTTATCTCCGCGATAATTAGGGCAGGTTTGATTTCTTCCTCCTCACATAACAAATTTAATCCAGCCGTGCTGACCGCTGACCGTCTGAACTGAGTGCAAAGTTAAACGATTTTAAAACTGGGAAGTGCGCCTAAAGTGCAGTGAGAAATAACTCAGGGTATAGTCTTCAGCAAACTGGAAAAACAAAATCTAATGTTCTTATCAGAGAAAACTATGCTTCGGAAATAGTGCAGGCATATGTTCCTGTTAAGGCGCACCTGCCTTGAATGGGTCATTCCCGAATTGTGCTACCCCCACCCATTGTTTGTTCCTTTCAATAAAAAAGAAGGGTTATTGATTTGCTTATTTTATCGTGATAAAATTACTGTTATTTCTGTGGACGGAATTTAGGGGAACAGGCGTTGTTTGGAGACATTTCCCATTGTAATCTTCCCGTCCAATTAAAGAAAACTGTCTGATTGACATACGCATAGTTCCCCATAACACTGTACTTGAAGGGTCAGATACAGAAAGGATGTGTGCTTAAGCAGTTATAACATCAATGTTATTATTTGTCTTCAATGAACTGCTATGGTTAGTATCATAAAGTTAGTGGAAGGTTGTTACTTGGAGTTCCTAGGTTACTCCAGGTAAAACCACAAAGGCTCTAACAATTTTTAATGGTAGTGGGAATAAGATAATTTTTTTGCAGTGGTAACTATTCACAAGTTTCTCTGAAAATAGGGTTTCCCTACAGATCTTCAAAACTTGCCCCATTCATGATTAAGCAAAGAAATCGTGCCCGGTTGATGTCTTGTCCATTGGTCTCAGAATGATACAGGGTATTTTGTTTTAACATAGGATGAATTCATTGCTTCCTCCATAGCTGACTGTTGGCTTGGCCCCCTAGTGAGCCAACTTCTGAAACCCACTTCTAAGGATGGAAGGAAGCTTGAATGTGCTCAACAAACCCCACCCTTGAGCTTGCCTCCAATCAGTGGGTTCTAACACCAGCTCTGCCAGGAACTCTCTTGACTGTGTTACACATGTGGCAAGTAAACCGTTTTATGCGTGTGTATGCATGTGTGTGTTGCAGCTGATGATTTTAAATCAATCTTCATCCTCTGCTTTCCTCTGTGTATGCTGCCAATTCCTTGGTTACCCCAGCGCTCAGTTCTAAGTAGGGAGAAGCCACCAGTTCTCAGACTTTTGCTGACTATTTGTGTTCTGTCGAGGTAATAGGATATTAGTTACATTTGTTTTTGTAGCACACAAGTTCTGAGTCTTAAACCTGAAGGTATTTTATTGGAGATTTATATTTCTCATAAAAGAAATTAGTATCTGCAGAACTTCAGGGCATTCAAAACACTTCACAGCCAATGAAATACTTTTGAAGCCGAGGCAGCATTTTATAGTTAAAACATGCAGCCAATTTAGACATAATGCCCCATAAACAGGAAAGTGATAATGAATAAAATCTGTTTTATGATGATGGTTGAAAGATGAATGTTGGCTGGTTAACTAGGGAAAATTCCTTTGCTTCTCTTGGGATTGTGTGTTAGGATGTTTTCAATGTCCCTGTCATCTCTGGGTGAGAAGGTTGCTCCTTCAAAGCTCGGTGTTCTGCTAGCTCTCCAGCGTCGGCATTGAGGTAGCACTGCACTGCTGGGGACACTGTCAAGTGAAACGTTAAACCAAAACACTGTCTGTGCTCAAAGGTGAATGTGTAATATTCTGAAGAAGAACAAAAAAGGAAGTCTCCCAACCATTATCTTAAACAGATTATTGAGTTTTGAGCTCCCTTATTTTTGTGGGACTTCACAATGTATAAATTGGCTGCCACATTTCCCACATTATAACAAGACTACACCTCAAGAAGTGTGTCATAGTTTACAATGTGCATTGGAATGTCCTGCGGTCAGCGAAGGCACGCTATAAATGCAAGTGCTTAATTTCCTTAACCAAACCAAACTGCAAGCCTACCTTGCTGGGATAAGTTATGGCAGCATAGGCTACGGACCTTCCTAGTTAACTGCTCAGTTCTACACAGACAGTGCACTTAACAGTTGGGGGCCTGAGCTTATGTATCTGTGTCAGTGTAAACTAATTGTATTCTTTTTGGAAGAAGTGTTGCAATTGTTCCTCATTAGCTTCTCAATACTCATCTGAGATGGTGACTGGTGCCAGCACCTTGTTGTTAAAATCAGTGCACTGTCCAAATATGCCTCATCTAACTGACCAGTGTTCATGCGGGACCTTTCACTCTGGGTTTACTCATGTACAACTCTTGTCTTTGCTTAGTATTCATAATTCAGCTGGGTTTTTGTGCCCTTTGGACTCCTGTGTTCAGTTTGGGTTGCCTCATAATGAGACGGATGTGGAAGCTTTAAAGAGCGGGCCAGTGGAGATTTACCAGGATGCTGTCTGGACTAGTGAACCTATTTTATATGGGAAGTTTTGTGCAATCCAGTTCTTTTACCTTTGGAGGAAAGGAAAATGAGAGATGACTCAATAGTGATGTATAAGATGAAAAGAGGCACAGATAGAGTGGGCAGTCAGCAACTCTTTCAAAGGGTGGAAATGGCTAATATGGGCAGGCATAATTTAAGGAGATCGTGAAAAGCGTAGGGGGATGTTAGAGATACCGGTTTTTTTGCATAGAGTGGTGGATGTGTGGAAGACCCTGCCGGGGTGGTGGTAGAGGCAGATACATTATGGGCACTTAAGAGAGTCTTAGATAGACACAAGTATGAAAGGTTGATGGAGGGCCATGTGAGAAGGAAGTGTTGGGTTGATCACGGAGCAGGCTAAAAGATCAGCACAGCATTGTGGGCCAAAGGTCCTATACAGTGCTGTACTGATCTGTGTTCTATGTTCTCTAGGATAGGGATAGTATCTGCCTTTGTTTTTCTCTAAGCCTCTTCCCTTGGGATCTCTGACACAACTTCAATTCCCCTGCTGTTTTAAACGGGGAATTAGTTTATCACCTTCTTGTAGTGGGAGTTTCCAAATCATGCTCTGCTGGACGTGATTTTCCCATGATCTTTTTCAATAAATTATTCCCATTGTTAACTTAACCTAGAATCAAGTTCAGCAATTGCAATGGAGGACTATAGTAGAACTGTTAATTTTGTGGGTGCTGTTAAGGTTCATAGATGGAGAGAAGACGGAAGAGGGGAGGGGATGATCAAATGATATAATATCATGGGTAGTCATTGACATTGAAGCTACAAGGATTCCTTGTGTGTCTTATAGGAGGATTTCTGCTTCCTCCACAATAAAACGTTTTAACTTAAATGTAGGAACAGGAGTGCAGACACAGTTACGGACATGTTCAAAAATACGGTGATGTGTACAGAGACACATATGGATAATCAGACATGCAGAATATGAAATATGCCGATGGAGTTCAACATGCTTGAGCAACCCAGACTAAGTGTGTTCACAGTGAGACACGGGCATGCAATTCATATAGAGCCAGTCACGCAGATTCAGAAATGTACCTTTGTGCTTGCAGAGCAAAACACACACACAGTTCATTAGAAATTGAGGACAACTTGCTTGAGGCATAGAAGATGATTATGTATGATTTTTCTAAAAATGCGGTGGATGTGGCACACCACCAGCACAGAATCATTGTCCAATCTCGAGAAAGTCCTGCACAACTGGATACCAGACTCTGCTGAACAGATGGAGCACACATGTGCACACACACACACACACACACACACACACACACACACACACACACACACACACACACACACACACACACACACACACACACACACACACACACACACACACACACACACACACACACATCTCCCTCTTTCAGTTTCTCTCCACTCCCCTCTCTCAAATTCTCTCTCCTTTCCTCTAACCAGTTTCATCAGTTTTCCCTCTCCTTTAATGCCTCCTCCCTTTCCACTTCCTCCTCTACTCATTTCCTTTTTCCGTGGCTCTTCATACCTCAGCAAACTGAATATCCTGAAGCCTCTGGGCTGTAGAGAAATTGCTCAGGACATGTGCTATATAGAATGTACAGGTGGGTACACCACAGAATATACGGAAATGCAGAGTACAGTTATAATAGTGAAAACAACCACACATTTGTACCCATATCAAGTCCCCTCTTACCCGAACTTGCCACTGCTCAGCCTTGCAGTTCCTGGGATACTAATTTATAGAACTGTCAATTCTTATCTTTGGTTATTAGTAATGACCATTCCTAATCTGGTTAAGATGTTACTGAAATCAACTGCGTTCACTGAGAAAAGCCTGTGACAAGGAGGCAGAAGAATCAGCAAAGTTATGCAGTTATAGAGTTATACAGAATGGCAACAGGCCCTTCAGCCCATTTTGTTCATGCTGACCAAGACTGGAGCCAATGAGTACTCAGGGAACATTTAATTTAGACCCTTATACAGTGCCACGGAGTGCTGGTTAGATTTATTTCTCATATCTCATCCTCTTCTCCTATGTCAGCTCTTTCTAAGTCAATGTCCACCAGTACTAAGCTTCAGGGATCATTCAAGCAAGTGTACTCTGTAGCTGAAAGTCAAATAAAGGATCCATATGTTGGACCTCTGAAATAAAAACAGAATATGTGGAAAACCTAGCAATTGCAGCAGTGGCTGTAGAAGGAGAAACAGTCAATGCTTTGAATCTGAGACCCTTCAGCAGACCTGATCTGTCTCCTTTTATTGCTGGCTCCAAAATATTTAGTGAATCTTTGGTCATCTTTGCGTAAAGCAATGTGATGGTTCATGTCCTTGGGTCTCTTCTGCCTTCTTTCTGTGGTGGTTGGCAGTCCAATAGGTACTTTGAATAGTCGGCCTAGATTTCTTACTTGGTGCGGGATTTGGGCTTCAACTCATTTTCTTTATCCAGCAGAGCGAGCACCATCAACTAAGCCAAGCTTTCAAATACCAGACTGTCCCCACCCAAATCCACAAGTGATTAACTTATGATTGTTTCTCAGATCATGATCAGGAACAGGGAGACCAGGTTGATTTCTTTTTTCCTGCTGAGGTGTACTGAGGCTGGTTTCGAAGGAGCAAAAAAGGCAGGGGTAGAACCCAGTTCTGGAGCTTGCGCACACAAGGCAACCCAACCCTTTAGCGTGTTACTGAGGGACTGCTGCAATGTTGGAGGATCACTTTTGTTTTGTCAGGGAAAACGTTTAATCAAGATACAGCTTGTCAGCCCAGTAAACATCGGAAAGAGACTGGAGTGTTTTCCCAGTGTCTTGATCTTACATGCCTACTTTGACTAATGATACCGAATGCTCGCTGTTCAACAATGTAATTGATCTGTGTGTAGCAGAGCTCTTCTTTCCTCTGGCATAATATCTAATGATTTTTCTATAAATTGAGAGTGATTATTTGTGCAGAGTGTAAGGGCTATCCTAAAACAATCGACCCAGTAGGAACTGCACATTAGAGAGTGGGTGGGAAAGAAATGATGCCTTTAACACTTGTATTCAGTGACCCTGAAGTATCTGCTTAGATAGTAGGCAGTGCTCGGGCTTAGCAGTCACCTGTTAGCGTGCCACTGGCTCAACCCCATGCTCTACTGGGAGCCTGAGCCAATGAGTTTCTGGCTGGGAGCCTAGTCTGCCTGGGATTGATGTTAGTTCTATCAGCACACTGCAGATCATTCCAATGTGTTTCTGACTTGACTTTCAAACCCAGGTCTTGCTGCTTTTGGCTGTTGGCGTCAGTAACAGCAAATTAGATGCATGTGGAAGAAGGCTGAAGTGGGGGAGAGAGCATAATGTCTTAATATTTTTTTTCCGTGACTTAAAGAACCCGTTTGTTGGCGGTCCTTCCTGTGGCTTGGTGGGAAGGAACACAAAGAAAAAGACAGCTGCATCTGTATTGTGCCAGTGCAGGCTCATTTAGTACACCACAAAACAATTCATAATGACGAGATTACTCTGAGATACTGCAATTATTGTCACAGTCAAATATAGCAACCAATTAGCAAACTGCACACAACCCATCCCTACCTCCCCAAAGCAATAATGATGCTCAGCCCTCCAGGCCTTCATCATTGCTAACCATCTACATCTATCTGTTGGCTTATCCAGGGCTAACTTTGCAGCACTCACGCCTTTATTAGAGAAAAAATCTGCTCGAGAAATATCAGAAATATAAAGAATCCTTGGCCAACATTCATATGCAGTACTGATGGAGATCTGAAGTGCTTCCTTATTGGATGGGACATTAAGCACAGAATTTATCTGCATACTAAGGATGTTTATGTATTTCCCTCAATAAATCTTAATAGAGGAGGGCAGTTGGCTCTAACCATTATCAATGAAGTAGGAATTCTGGCCTCTTGTGTAAAATCTGGTAGTTATGTTCCTTATTTTGCAACAGGGGCCACACCTTACAGTACTTCAATGGCTAGAAGGAGGTTTGGAAAACCCTGAGGTCATTATGTATTTTTTTCTCTTGCTACAGTATCCTTATGATCCCTTGATTACCCCATTGTCAGTAAAACTTATGATATCAGTTTTAAATATGCTCATTGAGTTTTTGTATCCTTTGGTACAGAAAATTACAAATAATTACAGAATTTGAGTGAAGAAATTTCCGTCACACTTGACTGTATCTGAAAGTACGGCCCCTGGTTTCAGAATTCTGACCAGGCTCCTTACGAATTTTGAATGTGCAGTGATTTAATCTCTCATTCTTCCAGGTTAATATTATTTCATTACATGGTACAGAATGAGAGGATGCTAATCAGCACACCAAGACCTTGGTTTGCTTTTCTGTAGTATTCTGTGTCTTTTCACTATCAGCAGAGGTAGTGAGCATAGCATGTGACCCAATGAAATGTATCTCAACCATTCTCTTAGAGTGTCAGATTGTCCGGGATAAGATGTTTCTCTTTCTAATTAGAAAGATATGTACTGATGTGGTATCCTTGTTAACCCCAGTATCTCAATGTGCCTGATGAGGCATGTTTGATGACCCCAGTATGCTTCTCAGTGAGCTGATGTTGCAATGTAGACACACAGAAGTAGTGATGGTGAAATAATGTCAAATTATTGGCCTTCACCATTTATTCCTATATATGCAGTACCCAGACGTGTGTTCAGCTCCTTGATATACTTTGAATAGTGTTGTGGAAAATTTTATCTGCCATTTATGTTACAGTATAAGGTGTTGTACAACACCTCTCCACAAACAAAAACTCAATTTTTCACTCAGGCCTCAGGGGTGAGACTTGAAACCTTTTGATTCCAAGACCAAGTGCCTTTCCGGTGAAGATATCTTTATTTCTGTCACCTCCAACTTTACCGTCAGTATAGGTGTCACGTAAAGAATAATTGTTTTTCAGTTACCAGGGAGTGACCCAATCGTGTACCTAATAGAGCTATTGCCAAACATTCTAATGACTTATTTGCAGTTCTGACCTCTGCTGTCTGTGTGGAGTTTGCACCTTCTCCCTGTGACTGCATGCTTTTCATCTGGGTTCCCCAGTTTCCCTTAATGCAGATTGGTAGATTACTTGGCCACTTGTGAGTGGCCCCTATTCATTGTTATTTTATTTATAAATCAGCTTTCATTTATCTGTTCTATTTGAAATCATTGCTATCACGCAGCAGCAAAATTGACTAATTGATGTTCAATTAAGGATATGGGACCAATATTCAAAAGCAAGACCTGTGCACCGAAACTGAACAGCACTAGAGTAAGTACGTACAAGTGTATATCACTAGTAGAAAACTCAGCCTTTAATTTTACAAATCTGGATATTCAGTGAAAAAGCAAACATTGACTGATGTTGATCAAAACAATTATTGAAGGAAATCTGCCAGAGTTTCCATAAACTGATACCAAAAATCAGTACGTTTCTTGAATTCAATTTCTCAAGGTCTTTGGCAGCAGCTTTAACCCTCAACATCTGAAGAATGAGTCTAGCTCTCTAACTACCAGCTTTCAAACCTGAAGAGCAATTTTCCTGACTACTCTCTTGTTAATGAGTTCCATTCATTTGGAGCTCAAATCAGAAATTCACGTGTGCATGGGATTTCTAATATCATCCACACATGGTTTTACAATCTTTGCTCCCAATAAATGAGGCTCCATTCTGGGAGCACCAAATTTGGAGTCTGTCTCCCAGTCTCCCACAGGAATGCCGTGTACTTGTTTTAATATAAGAATTATAGCTATATGAGTATGTCCTGGGAAATGCAACCCAACTGATCTCATTGTGGAGATCATTGACTATGAAACAACTAAGGGTTCTGCAGACTTCAACAAATAATGTCACAAAAATCCCTCCAAGGTACAGAAAACCCGAAAACTACTTTGGAGCGAGCTAATACATAGATGCTCAATATCAAGTTGGACAAAACCCAAACTAAAGTGAGAAGAAAAACAACAATATGAGTTGGATCGATTTGAAGTCACAGTTATGGATTATCACTATAGGAATTCTAGAAGTGATCAGTAATTTTGCAAATGATTGGGCCAGCTCTGAGGGCAGAGGGAGCCATAAACTACAACCAAAGTCACATTTAGCCTATGACAGGTAGAAAAGGCAGCTTCTCTCCCTTTTCTGAAAGACAATAATGAATTATTTGGCTCTTTAAGGCACAGTAGAAGTTAATATCTTGTCATAAATACCAGGCTTATTGTGTTCGGTTCCAGAGCCATCCTTGATAGCTACAAAAAACTGCTTTGTTCAAAACCAGATTTGAAATTGGGAATAAACCTCTAGGTAGATTCCATGGAGATGATAGCATTAGGGAGGCTGGGTGCACTATCATTGGAGTTAGTATGTGAGAGGCTTTGCTAGCTTATTACAGATCTCTCTTGTTGCTGATTGGTTATTTAATATGACCACTCTGGCTGCACAGATTCAGCGCCAAGTATGTGAAGCTGAATGGTAAAAGATTTGGGGTTTTAAACTCCAATGTGCTGAATGAGTAGATAATTATCCAGTTGTTCCTGTGCCTCGTGGCACCTGAGCCGATCCATTTCTTTTACGTCACAAGCAAGATGATGGAATGTCATCTTGCATCTGGTCAAATTTATTGAAGCTTTCTTTACAGCTGGTGTTTATACTTGTCAGTGTCTTTAAACTTATTCTGACTCTTGTTTCTGTATATATGTGTGTGTGTGTTATCTCTCAGTGAACTGTTAGCTTGCTTGGCAAGACCCTACCAGGAGAATTGAATGTTTGCCTTTAAGTGCTTCACTTCAACCTGTGTGGTTCAGATATTGCTAAGGGGAGTAGTGCACTTGCCAGCATGATTTCCACAGTCGTAGAACCAAACAGAGGTACCCAATGAGACAAGAATTAGTCCGGAGGCAAATTATTGAATCAGGTGTGTGTAGATTATAAATAATTTTAGTGCTGTCTTCTGAGAACTACTATTTATTCTCCTGGCTGATGTTACTGCTTGAAGATGACTTCTCAAAGAGCTTGTTTTCTTTATTGCTCATTATGGAAACTGGCATTTGTTCCTGACCATAATCACAGCTTACAATCAATTCAAATTACAGTTCTCAGAACTTGCTTTTCATGTCATGAATTAGAGACATATTATAAATTACAAACATTTAGATATGTTAGTGTCAGAAAATCACATGTTCACTTCAGGATGAGGCTGTCCTAACAATAATTCTGGTATTACAAATAAGGGATTGTAAGAGTTTATATCTGTAATGAGAGGAGTGCAGTTGGGAAAGGGCAGTTGCTGTTAATCGTACGATCTGCAAGTATGTAATAGTTTATACTAACCATCCCGAATCGGGGAGCTTTTGTACGATAGCGCAAATGCTAGTTCTTTGCTGTTTCATGGTGCGCCTGCCAGGAAATTGCTGGAGAAATTACGATTGGAACCCATGTACCTAATCCATGTCGTGATCAACCTAGTCTTTGATGCTATACAGCAGAGCGATCTGCTTTGTGTATGTAGGGTATGGTGGTGGTTAAGTTACTAGACTAATGATCTAGAGTCCTGGATTACCAGTCAAGACACCCAATTCAAATCCATTTGGAGCTCTGAAATTTAAATTCAGATTAATGAACTGGATTTTAAAATCACACAATTTTAATAGGCTAATAATGACGATCATAAAGCTGCTCTACTGTTCTAAAAACCCATCAAAGGAGGAAATCTATCTGTTTATATGTGAGTCCAAACCTACAATGTGATTGACTATGAAATGCACAGGAATGGCCTGGCATGTCACTCCTTTCAAGGCAATTTGGGAACAGGCTATAAACACTGATCTTGCCAGTGATGCTGAGACTTTGGAAAGGAATAAATAAGTGTAAACTCTGCTGGGCCAGGATGCATAAAACTTTTATTTTTCAGTGATATGTGTCTGAAAATTGTTGATTTTCTTTTCCCCCTGAGTTGAACATGATTGCAACCACTACCAGGCCAAATTGCACCACTGAGGAAATTCAATATTGGACTTCCTGTGGTGATTCATCATTGCATGTCTGACACATAGGATGACTTAATTTCCAACGCTTTGCTTCCTTTGGAGCATTGTGGGGAAATTAGGCCAGGTTGTCCCAAGATTAATATTGTGAAACATTCCTGGGACAACATTTTCACAATACAGTGCTGGATTGAGACAGTCTCTTAGCTTTGAACCTTTGGGATCCCATGGCCACCCCACCCCAGATGGTCCACGCACACAACAGAGGCCGACAGCCAAAATCCAATGTCATAAACACAAGAGGTTCTGCAGATGCTGGAAATCCAGAGCAATACACAAAATAATCCCTACACCTGCCAGCTTGTACTCTTTCCCCTCCCACTAGCTTCTTATTCTGTCTTCTTCCTCCTTTCTTTCCACTCCTGATGAAGGGTCTTGGCCTGAAACATCGACTGTTTATTCACCTCCATAGATGCTGCCTGACCTGCCGTGTTCCTCCAGCCCAGCAGTTTGTGTTTTGCTGAAGGTTCAATGTCTCTTGCCAATACCCCATCTCCTCCGAGCCACAATGGTCTTTGTTTTATGATCGCCAGCTGTCATAACCAGGCAACGCATAGATGTAGCAACTTCCAATTGTGGTGACCCTTACTGAAGGCCTCAGGGGTATTTAACAAGAGAATGAAGAGTTATTTTTAGTTCGGGGGTTGTTTCAGAAAAATGCTTTCCTATGTTTTAGCCACATCAGCCTTGGTAAATTCTGGTAATCAAAAATAAAATCTTATTTCTTTTCCTGTTCTTTTCCCCCTCAGTGCTCTAAGTAATTACCTTTAAGCATTGCAAAGGTGCTACTATTGGTAAGTTGCAGAATCCACAGCATTGTCAGTCTTGCAGTGTCTTACCCAAGAGGTGTGTCACTAGACTCACTTGGCACTTCTAAAACACTCTGACACTGAGGGTAACCATTACATCTCATCTGGTGTGCCAGTCTGAGACCAGGCCTCACACCACACAGTGTGGGCTCCTGATTGCTGGGAGCGAGCTGCTGCTTTTTCATTCTTCTGTGTCTTTGCACTGAAAATCTAATCGTTCACTAAAAAAGCAACTCGTCACCTTACATTTTTAAATACTGATGTTCAAAGGAGCATTTCTACATATCAGATGTAATCTTTGCTTCAGCTTGTTGTTTCCAGAACCAGTAGGGGCAACAATAGAACTTTTATAACAGCGATTAACATGTCAAAAAACCTTCAGTTTTCCTTCTATAAGCTTATTAATTGGATACTCTGAAACCTCTGGAGCAGAGAGACCACGTCAGGTCTCATTCAATTCCATGAAGATTTAATAGACTGAGATGGAAAGCGGCAATGGCATAAACCCACAGCAACATCTCACCTCTGCCCTCATCAAAACCAGCTTAGTCAACATCTGGCAGGGGCTTTCCCTTATCTGCAGGATCGGGCAATTTCAAATGGGTCCCTTGCAATAGCTTGGACAGCAATCTCACCAAATAGCTCAGCCAACCCCACAATGTGCCCAGCTGTTGATGTACGAGAGTGGCAAATTAGTGATTTTGTTCATTGTTAGATGGTGTAAAACACTCCTTAAGCTGTCAGGAGGATTCAGTTATGACCGGTTAGCTGTCCTATTTGGGAGAAATGGAACTGAAGGCTCAGAAGGTCTTTATCTAAGGAGTGGGCTTAATGTGACCGGAAGTTTTTGTTTTAATTGGAGGATTTGTCATCTCCAGGTTAATGCCATCTTAATGAGAAGAATTATGAGCAGAAAGAGCTACCCTGCTTCTTAGTGCTCTTTTTCTTTCTACTAATAATATTTTGGATGCCAAGATAATGTAATGGTTAGCGCGACACTATTACAGCTCAGGACGTTTTGGAGTTCAATTCCAGCAGGGCTTCTATGTTTTCTCCATGAACCCGGTTGGTTTCCTCCGATTGCTCTGTTTTTTCCCATAGTCCAAAGAAGTGCCGATTTGTCGGTTAATTGGTCATTGTAAATTGCCCTGTGGTTAGGCTAGGGTAACTGGGTGGGTTGCTGGCTGGTGTGGCTCATTGGGCCAGAAGAACCTGTTCTGCACTGTATCTCTAAAAGTTGGGCCACTCAGTAAGCTGGCAACTTATGAATTGTTCATTTGGCATTGGTATTCTCACTTCTGCATCAGAAGCATGGGGCTTGAAGGGACATTTCATTTTCATGAGTCATGTAGGCTCATGCGTGAGTGCAGTACTTGGGGAGTGCTGCACTGCCAGGGCTGCCTTTGTTCAGCTGGAACTTTGAATTCAGTCTCTCAAATGGACAGAAAGTTTTGAAAAGAGCAGAAAGGATCTCCCTGGTGTGTTGGCCAATGCCAAACCTTCAGCTAACACCACTAAAACAAATGAGCAAGTAGAACGTGCGGAAGCTTTGTCAGTGCAATCTTATTACTGTATTGTTTTGTTTGCAGTAGTCAGGTTGTAAAGCTCTTTGGAATGTCTTGAGTTCATTAAAAGCACTGAAAAAATTGAGTTCTTTCTGTTTCTAAGTCTAGCAGAGGTGTTGGCTTTATCTTGCACTCTGTGCTTGGCCCCCTTCGTACTGAGTATTCAAAGTCACAGATACTTGTGGTACTCCCACTTATTTGAGATCTATACAAGCATTTTCCAAGGTACGTTTGCCCACACCCATGGAGAGTTCTCTCCTCCATAGTCTTCCTAAAGCTGCAGGAATATTTCTGGTTTTATGTGGGGGAAAGGTCAGGGGACAGTCTAGTGTAGTTATGTAATTAGGTTAGTAATACAATGGACTGAACTAATACAGAGAAATGAATTTCTATTCTGACTAAAATTTAAAAAAAATTGAATCTGGTGAAGGGAAGTAAAACTGAACTCACTATCCAACCTAGCTCTTGTTACTCTGGACTCTCCATGTGGTAAAGGAAAGCTGCCAACCTCATGCCTCAAGACACGAGGGGATGGGTAGGGGCTGAGGCCTTTGGAATGAATTAAAATTTCATAAATCTGAATTCTGATTCTACATGATTCACCAAAGGGAAGCTTGGGAAGCCGTCTTTATTGGGCTGTAAAGTCATTTTAGTCATAATTCTTTTATTATTGTTTTTATTGGTAAAAATTGCGTTTAAGCATACAAAGCATCTGGAATATTAACAGCCAAGGTAGTTACTGATCACATGGGCAAGTCTATTTTTATCTACTTCTGATTTACAAATTGTGCTGCAGTACATAGGATGATCACAAGAGGGTGCTGCTCTGCTCAGCCTTCAAATTGCATATGCTTTGCCAGGATGTGAAAGGACGCTGTTCATGATCCCTGACTATCCAATCTGTTTTAGCTTCTCTACTTATGTAAGATGTAGGTTTTTTTTTAACAAAATTATAATAATTTGAAATACAGTCCCAGAGATTTTTTTTATATTCCTTCGGATGAAAAGGAATAGTGTTCTGTTTACTGTTTACTACTTATGTGCTTCTTGTCCCATTATGGAAATGGGCATCTTGGACCACTGTCTGTGCCCACCATAACCTATCCTCTTTCACCAATCCTATTCTCCTTATTCTCTTTCACTTCCATCAGCTCGCAAGGTTCCGCCAGTTACTTACACACTGGGGATAATGTACAACGGCAAGTTAATTTACCAGCCTGCATGTGTCTGGGATTTGGGGGGGGGGGGGGGAAGCAAACGAGAGTAGCTGGAGAAAACTCATGCAGTCACAGAGCAAGTGCACGAATTCCACGTACAGAGCACAGCAGTTCAGGATTAGACTTGGGTTCTTAACACTGAGCAGCAGCTCTACTGACTGTGGCCTCCTTGAGGGGTGGGGCGGGCAGGGGTAGGGAAGTCACAGACAGAATGCATTATTCCACACAATCAAAGCCAGCGAACAGGATTAACCAGTGAGACAGCAGATTAATTACCATCGGATCCCTACTCCAGCTGTTTCAAAGAAAGAGGATACAATACAGTGAAATTGACGATACAATTTGCATTGTAAATACTTTTGTATCACTGGTTTGGTCCCATCCCAGTAGAAGTGACTTTAAGGTGTATTGTCCCTGAAGCAGGATTTGTACCTGAACTTTGTCTTTTACACATCATACAGCAACCAACTCCTTGATCTACCCTTTCTCTTCATCTCTTGGCGCATGTTTCCTTTCTCTCTTTGCCTGTGCCTTGAACTCTGAACCCTGTACTCTGAACCCAGAACTTCGAACCCTAAACTCTCTCCCTAAAAGTCCACCTTTGTTGACTTCAGTCTCTCTCTGTACGTTGCTCCTAGATGCAATTTGAATTTCACATTCTGGGTCATCTCCATCTCCCCATCTTTTCACTGTATCCTTTATAGCCCACAACCCTTTCTTTCACCGGAATCTCTGCTAATAGCCCCTGCACCCTAACCTACTCTTGTTTTCAGTAAAATAAGCCTCAGCTCAATTTACCTTTCCTTGCCCCACGTGATTTCTTAGTTTTCACTTCCTCATTTTTAGTTCATGTTCCCATGGGGTTTGAAAATAGTGCTACACGAACAACTTACTCTGATCAATTTTGGCAGTTTACTTCATTATAACTAAAAACAGAAATTAGATTACTTAAAACTTTTTCCACAATGTCTACCTCTTTCAAAGACACATGGATCCTGCGCTGCATCAGGTAGCCATGACTGCACAAGCACTCCAGATGGTGTCTGTCTATCGTCTTGAACTGTGATCATGTAGCTCCCTTTCATTTTTTAAAAATCCAGATTCTGTAGGTTCTTGGGCCTTGTCTAGGTCAAATGCTTGAATGTGCCTTTATTAGGTGTATGATGCTATGGAGCACACTAGATCATACCTTGTGTGGGATAATTTCTCCATCAAGAGAGCATCAATAGTTAAGTGAAACCAGGGACTGGAAAAATGCTTCAGCGAAGCAGCTGTAGCTATAATGCTTCCTTATAAAAATAAAACGAGATGGGCCAGTGCCAACTTGCAATGAGTGGAACTGTCAGAAATGGTCTATTGCCTTTGACTAAGCCAATAATGTCATAAGGTAATGATGTCATCAAGGCTCATTCTGAAGGGAAATGCGCTAGGTTAGAGTATCTTTGGGACTCCTCTCTCTGATGGAGACTGGAAGGCAGTGTGGATTAGAATGTTGCACTTTCACCTCCTTGATCTCCATCCAAGTCCAGCCCAGGCTGATGGGATGGAAATGTAATGAGGGTTAGAACAGTGTTCATTCCTCTCCTTGATCTGGGTTCAGATTTGAGTGACAGGGGTGAAGCAACCCTTTCTCTTCACTCTGTCTCGCTTGCTTTCTTTCTCTCTCTCCTTCACTCTATTTCTGCATAACACTCTATGGTGTTTCGTGAACTTTATCTTCCTTGCTGTTTCTTTTTCCACATTCTTTTCAATTTATTTCCCTGTCCCTCTGGGGCCTTACTACATTTCTACTTCTCCTGACCTATTTATCCCCTTTGAACCAATCCTTTTGTATTAGACTTTGCTCAACTTATCTTTTTTTGTCTACTTTATTTTCTTTTTTCTTTGTCTTTCTCTACATCTTTTGCAATCCTGCTCTGGTATAAATATCACTGAAGGAAGTGGAGATACTTGTGCAAATATTTGGCAGAGTGTATTCTGAATTTGGCGGGGTTAAGGTGCACTAGTGGGACAGAGTAGACAAAACTAAACTAATTTGATGTGTTTACGATATATCATTTTCCCCAGAGCTCATCATTAATGTTTCAAGGAGTATTCTTGAAATAATAAATAGCACGCAAAGGTCATGCAGCATTAAATCAAGTACATAGTTTGGGGGAAAAAAGAATGAAAAAATGCGTGTTTCACTAGAAATGTTCAGTTTGCAGTTTTATGGGAGGCTCAAGTGTAACAAAATTAGATCTCTTTATCAACCGAACATGTCAATTTTCAACAAAAGATTTTTGCAGCTGCTGAACCTAACAGGAGAAATAGGCTGCAATTCCGCAGATGCAAAGTCTGGTTTTATGGATATGTGACTGCAAAAGCAGCACTATTAATGTGGGGAGCGGTAATTGCCCTGCTTAAATCCCAGATGTATTACTTTGTGTGTACCTGAGCCTTCAGCACGGAAGCTGTCTGCAGTGATCTGCGTGAGTTGAAGCAGTAAAATGTGAGCCTACCTGCAAGTGGGATGGCCTTCCTCTGTTCTGTGACTACCTGGTGTTGGCTGCCAATGGGCACGATTCTATGCATAAGCCAGAAGACAAAAGCAGAGGAGAATTACCATACTCACAGAACCTAGAACAGCACAGGGCAGAAACTATGAAGGCTGTGCCAATCCGAATTAATCCCATCAGTCTGCACTGTCCATATCCCTCCATTTCTTTCCTTGTACAAGTGCATATCTAAATGCTTCTTAAGCATTGCTATTGTATCTGCAGACTCAGAATCAGGAGACTGAGTTTTCAGTTGCTGTAGTGGAATCTATAGTGACTGAGACCAAAATGTCCCTTTGCATCCCCAGAAGACTGGCAATCAGATGAATTTTATGGAACATTCAAATGATATTTTAAAATTCTCAGGTTATTTATCTTTTCTAAGTCCCACTTCAAGAGTCTCATATTGGCATTTTTCAAATCAGTGAGCTGGGAAGCAAAGGAATAGACCTATACCCTTTAATTTGGATTTAGAAACACTCAAATGTATCTTCTAGCAAGGTTCTTGGAATTTTTAATTAAAGTTTGTAGTTTAAAACCTTGCTTTAACATCTGTATTCCAAGACTAACGGCACATGGAAGTCTTGATTTGCCTATCTAAGACGAGGACCAGGGTGTTGAAATTGTTCTGATACTTTCCTTTTTGATTCTTAGATTCCAATGCACCCCACAATAACTGGATGTATCTCTTTTACTTTAAACAGCAGTTGAATGAGTATTAGGACAACTGGCCTACTAGCATTCCTGCTAGCATTTTATGTAAGAAGTTGCAGAATGGTGTGAAGAAAATTATGTTGGTGTATTGTGAGTGCCTGAGATTGGACATGAGCATACCGGTGGGAAGAGCTGATAAGGCCTTTATGACTATTTAACTAAACAATACCTTATTGGTTCCAAAAGTTAATATCCAAAATGGAATATAACCCATTTGTAGTATTTCTCTTCCACACATTCATGAGCCTACCTTCCTGATTAGTGTTGATATATTGATATTTATTTGTTCCTGATTTGTATTATTGATATTTACTTATAAGCATGTCAATCTTGTCCTGTTTCATTGGTTTTCATTTTAGGACATGTTATAAAAGATGTTGCCTTAAATCTATTAGAAAGTTGAAATTCAGAGTGAAGAGCATTATAAGAAAATACTTTTGAAGTGTAACCAATATTGTAATGAATGAAATTCAAGGCCCAGTTTACACAAGATTCCAGAAATGAGATAGTGTAACTGAAGTTGTTAAGTGATAAACAGAAGATACAATCTAATTATTGACTTTGAAGGAGTACCATGCCTCTAAGAGCTGGCAGGGCTTAATTTAAAGGCTCAATGAAATAATGTTTCTGTCAATATCCTTGTATTCCTCACTGTAGACTACAGACATTGCTACGTGTTCAAGTTTCTGGCAAGTGATTTCCTCTTTGAGACTTTTGACAATATTTCTTGCTGATAAGTTTAAACTGGTGAGCAGTTCATTTGTAACATGCTTCTAAGTGTCTGAAAATGTTTGGTACAATATAAAAGGAAATAACCGTTTGTAAGTGCTCTTCATGGGGGTCCTTGCTTTCCTGAAGTTTCAGTCCTCACATTTCCCTTTCTCTCCTCTCCTTCACAGTTTAACTGGTAATGAACCACTCACCATCTTGCCTCTGACACAAGAAACAGAGCAGACACACGGGAAGGCCCACTTCAAGGTCTGTGATCGTCTGAAGCTGGAGCGAAAGCAGCGACGAATGTGTCGGCGGGATCCAGGAGTGGCCGAGACCCTAATGGAAGCAATCAGTATGAGTGCCCTTGAATGTCAGTACCAATTCAGATTTGAGAGGTGGAATTGCACTCTGGAAGGACGATACAGGACGAGCCTTTTGAGAAGAGGTCAGTCACTCTTGTTTTTACATTATGCATCTTTGGCGACCGATGTGTTTGATGGGGAAGTGGGAAAACAATGGTGAAAAAGGTTACCTCATTGTTCATTGAGGTACAACATGCTCTCCGATAGACTTTGGTTTTCTAGTTGAACACCACAGAATTAAATTGACAGCAGTGGAATAGAATAGGGGAAAAATATAGATTTGTGTTTTGGAAACAAAATTTTAAATGGAATGGTAGATCCAATGTTACCTTAAGTTGTACGGCAATGTAATTTTAAGCATTTTATGCTGTTTATTTGGTTCTTATGTTCAGTTTTACCCTGACCTCTTCCCTTTTGCACTACAGTAGTGTAATGGGTGCCACAGTACTGCAGTGGTTAGCGTGACACTATTACAGCCTGGGGCATATCAGAGTTCAGAGTTCAATTCTGACACCACCTGTAAGGAATTTGCATGCTCTTCCCATTCAATGCTTGGGTTTCCTCCCACAGTCCAAAGATGTACCAGTTAGGAGGTTAATTAGTAAATTGTCCTGTGATTAGGCTTGGGTCAAATAGGTGGATTGCTGGATTGTGCTGCTTGTTGGGCCAGAACGGCCTGTTCCACACTGTATCTCTCAATGAGAATAAAAGTAAATAAGTCTTTCAATTTCCTTCCCAGTCATCCCTCCCATTCTGTTAATCCAACACCTGCCCCAACCACCTCACATACTTTATGTCTTATTACAGGTATAAAGGTATATAGTCAGGGAGTTATTTTTCCCTAACCAAGCTTTGCCTACCAAAGTGGGTGAAAATTCTCAGGTGAATTTTCCTTCTTTGGAAGGAGGGTATTTGTGCAGTGAATGTATTAAACACCTTTCATTATTTGTACATCTCCCCCTATATGTGCTGTATAGGGGGAGGGAACTATCTGCTTAATGGGCTGTGCTAATAACTGAATGGAGGAGGACAAGTTATTAGCCAGACTCTCACTTCAGAGTTTGGAAAAAAAGGGACAAAGCCCTGTGTGGAAAAGGGGAAACGTCACTGGTGTTCGGGAGTTAGTCTTGGATTAGCATTTTGCCTCTGAATAAGCAGGCTAAAATGGACAAAAGGAATTGTGGAAGAGTGCTTTCAGCAGATGGTCACCGTTTCGGTGAATGTGGTAACAAAGAAATTGTTAGATGAGAAATATGTCATTAATGTTGTTCCCCTCTTAATTTTCCAGTGGCTGCATGATACAGCAGCAATGGTACCGCTGACAAATCATTTTAGTCAATTTGTTTTCAACAAACCCGGACGTGAGGCAGGCAAAACTTCAGCTTTAAGAATCATAGGTGCAAAGAACTGTTCCACCCAAGAAGAATAAACTTGCCACATGGCATGTCTGAAAAGGCTTGTACTATATTGCAGAATACTAAAAGAACCTCCCCAGTTTCCACTTAATCGGTATTAACTGATTTCACTGCCTCACTTTTCATAATGTGCTCATGCCCCCACTCATTAATCTATTGTACCCAAAGATCCACTGGCTTTATCATCAGGTATTCAACTTTCCTTACTCCTTGGCCGCCGCTTCAGTCCATATGACTACTGCAAGCTGTCACTTGCTTCAAGATTTCCATCAAGGGCAACACCTGAACTATGTGTCTTGATATTGGAAACAGCATCTCTCAGGAGATTGATGGCCTTTTCAGAGCTCTGGGCAAGTGGTTCCAAGTGCAATGACCTCAATCCATTATCAGTAGACATGAACCTGTAGCCCCGAAGCTGCGTTCTAATGCAACTCAACATTGGGCAGTCTCGTTCAGGAAAAAACTCCAGGGTAGATGATGTCGGAAATTAAATATCACACTGGTGGAGTAATGGATATTTTTCTTGGCGTTGCTGCTGAGTCACATTTCTGGAACTAGCAAAGGATTTAGTGGCATTTAAAGTTGTGCTGTATAGGGGGAGGGAAACATCTAATGTGCTGTGCTAATAACTGACAGAAGGAGGACAAGTTATTAGCCAGACTCTCACCTCAGAGTTTGGAGAAAAGGGACAAAGTCCTGTGTGGAAAAGGGGAATCTCGTCAGCCAGAGCAACAGAAGTGTCATGGGGAGGAGGGAAAGGGGAATAACAGGAAGAGAGCAGGAAAATGAGGCAAAAAGGTGTGGAGAGAAAATAACATTTAGGCGGGGAGAATGAGACAAGATTCGGCAAAAGAAAAAGACCAGACTAATAAAGGATGAGACAGAAAGAGTGGAAGAGGTTGCCAAAGGGATAAAATACCAGTTAAAATGAAAAATCATGATGTCAGCAAGAAAATCTTGACACTGATCTCTGAGTTAAAATGTATTACTTTTCTCTCTGTGATAGACCTAAAGCAAGAACGAAAAGTGACACCTCAAAGGAGAGAGAGGGAGAAAAAATGATTGAAGGAAATCATTACGGTTGATAAAAAGTGTAGAAAAATAAATGGTGTTGAACCACCCTCTGTCAATTCATGTTTTGATACTGGACTTGATATCCAGAGGCCACGGATATATGAGAACTTAATATTTGTTTGAGTAATGATTGTATTAGCTGTGAGCTGTTATGGAAACCCTACTGGCTCAGAATGTCCTTTTGGGGGCTGGATAACATTTTTCTCAGGGCAAATCACCAGTGACACTTGTATCTTGGGACTAATAGAGGATAAAAAGAACTGTGAAAGTCAAGAGTGAAATTCCTCATGTTTACAATCATGGTGTCTCGGTCATTCTGACCTGCTTAATACTTGAGTTGACTTTAAGCAACACCAGGGACATGTGATACAGCTATAAAACTGTAAAAAAGGAGTAGGCCATTCAGCCCTTGTGGCTAGTACATGCAGAAGGAAAAAATGAAACATATAGATGACCACAAACATGAGAAAATCTGCAGGTGCTGGAAATCCAAGGTAGAAACACAAAGTGCTGGAGGAACTCAGCAGGTCAGCCAGCATCTATGGAAATTAATAAACAGTTGATGTTTCATGCTGAGATCCTTCATCAGGACATATAGAATGTCATTCAGAGAAAGTAATGAGATGTTTAGATGGATTAGTGCAACAATATTCATGCAAGAACAATGAACCAAGAAGCTAAGGCATAGAACTCAACTGTTTGTTCTAATAAGACGGCAATTCAATTTGACTTTTTTTTTAAAATAAGAAATTAAAATAGCATTTTTAGTCCAAGAGGACAAGTACATTTGACTGTAATTATTTTTTCCATTTTCATTTGCCTTGCCAACACAAAGGTTATGAGTTTATTACAGGACATCTGGTGTGCAGCACACTGATTTATGAGCCTAGCTGTGACTTCTACAAGCTGCACACTTCAGATAAACTCCACATATGCAATATCACCTAATTAAACAGTAAATTGCACACTTTTTGCATTCTCTTTCATAAAACATGCGGGAAAAACAGAATCTCTCACCAGAGTTGTGACTTTTTCAATATCTGAGGATAAAACAAGGCAACTGTCACAATGTTGTCTACTCCACTGAACATGCTTATAATATCTAACTCTACCACTAACCTATGTGTTTTAAGTAGATCATTACGTCCAGTTAAAAAACAAAACAAGGATCACTTTAATTACTCAAACAATAAAATAGCTGATAATAAGTGCGATCTTTACCTCTTCCATCTATCGCCTCCCAGCTTCTCTCCTCCTCCATCCACACCCTTCCTTCACCTGATCTCACCTATCACCTGCCACCTTGTACTGCTCCCTCCTATTCCCCCCACCCACCCCACTATTCTGGTTTCTTCCCCCTTCCTTTTCAGTCATAATGCAGGGCCTCAGGTTGAAATGTCAACTGTTCATTTCCCTCCATTGATGCTACCTGACCTTCCTGAGTTCCTCCCACATTTTGTGTGTCTTCCTCAATAATTAGGATCTCATCTTTTGTTTGGCAGTGAAGTGGTGAGAAGTTCTGGTAATAAGGGAACAGTTCAGTATCCTGCTCCAGTATAGTTAGACTGAAGCCTTGGGCAGCTATTGCCTGGACTGGATACAGAATAAAGCTTCCTTGATACTAAAAAAAAATGTGGATAGAAAGATGCTGCAGATCAGGCAACATCTGCGGGGAAGGAAACAGCATTTATGTTTTGGGTCATTCTTACGTGATGCTGTCTGAATATTTTCCCCCAATATATTCAACTTTTTATTTCAAACTTCAAATATCTCCACACTCTTAGCCAAACAATTTTCAAGGTTCTTTACAAAGATAGTGCTGTTGACAAGGCAGTTGATTTTGTCATGAAAAAAAAACCAAGTAGTGTCCTTGGAGTCTAGAAAATAGAATAGAAACAGTGAACCTAATCAGACTCTCAAATTCAGTCATTTGAACTGACTTCAATGGATACCCCAGAGAGTTTATTGATTTTGTTTCTCTCAGCCATTTCTGCTACCACCTATGTCCTTTAATTTGCTTTATTTGGCTCCCAATTTTCTGTTTGCTTTATGTTATGTCATTAAAGCATTTTTGGGAACCTGCTGTAATTGGTATATACAAATGAGGGTCACGGCTCTCCACTGATCGCCAGTTTTCTAGGACTGGGTTATATAAAGACAGAGCCAATCTGGTCATCACCGCCCCCGTCACTGTGCCTCTTCACAAATGTTGAGAGCAGTGCTTGCTGTACTCTTGAGACTTTTCAGTTTCCTGCACCAGCCATCTCTTGGGGCCCAAGTCAGTGAGGCTGCCAACTTAGCAACATTTCTGTACTGATCGATGATTAATGTTATGTTGTGGATTCATGCCCATTGGTAACTGGAATGGGGAATACCCACATCACCTATAAGGCAGCAAAAAGGAAGAAAGAGAGAGAGACAAGCCTTTCAACTCATCAGTTTGGTCTGGATTCAAACTCGATTCCGAGAGGTTAAAAAATGTTATATCTAATTGCAACATCTGCCTCTTCTCAATGTTGAAGGATAGCTGCTTGCTCTCCCCACTTATGCAAATATTTCAATTGTTTAATCCATATTAAAATATTCCCTTCAAATATGCACAGATTTCCCGTGCATGTTTTTGCCTTGATTTGGGAATGGCAACTTTGAGGATCCACTTGTCCTGAGGGCCAGGTGACACTGGAAAAACTTGAAAAACAAAGAACGATCAGCAATACTAATTGAATCATATAGAAATTCCTTCTTTGTCATCTTTAATCTGCCTCGTTCAGCTGTTTTGCTATCATGTGCCTATGAATTAGATTTCATGTTGTCCAAATGACCACGATTGTTCTCCATTCTGTCTTCAAATCCTGGCCAGCAATATCTCATTCCTTATTGGCTTGCTTGGCCACTACCTTTGAAGCCTTTGAGTTCATTTCCAGCCCTTCATTATCCTATGTTAGGGATTTTCCACTCCAAACAATTCCGGCTGTGGGGCCAGGGCAAAATTTGTAGGATGTCTTGCCAGGCTGTTGCTGAGTTTTGTTGTTATTATTATAACTTTATCTTATTTTGGGGCATAACTGGGAGAGGAAAATGTCATAGCAGATTTAGGACCTGTTTCAGATTTATTCAGAGGCTGACAAGAGTGTGGAACAAGTTGCTATTGGAGGTGGTGGATGCAGATTTGATTTCAACAGTTTGGAGAACTGCAGTACATGAACGGGAAGGCTATTGAGGGCTATGATGCAGGTGTAGGTCCATGGGACTAGGCAAAATAATAGTCCACATGGACTAGATAGCCTGTTTCTGCACTGTCGTGCTCTATAACTAAATGAGACATGGACTCAATGTTTTTCAATATTATTTGTATAGGTCAATATACTAAGAAATGAAACATAAAGCACTCAAGTGACAGAACAAGGAACACCAGAGTACAGAATTTTCATCTTTTCCATCTAAGATGCTTAAATCAATAGATTATGTTTCAAAATCACGTTAGGGCTATGAGGCTGTGAGTGTAAATTCTTTCTTTCCATAGAATGTTGCAAGGTCTTGTATGAGTTTTGCAGGCTGCATTGTATCTTCTGCAAGTGACAGTGAAGCTTTGCCTGCTGTTAGTGTTCAGAACTTGGCACTGAGTTCAAGACAGTGATTACTAAAGGGAATGTTTACTCCCCCTCTACTCACTGTGCACACCTGCAGAGACTTCTTCAGGTAAGTATGGTGGGAATAGAGAATCATTAGATGAATATAGATCAGGATTCATCTAATTCGCCCCTGCTACCTTGGTAGTTAGAGAAAATAATCAAAAAGTTTATGCATAATCATAGCAACCAAAATCAGTCCATTACAAACCGGATTTGGCACAAGAAAAATCTCATTGATGGACCTTCTGAATTTGAGTTTCAAAGTCACCTGCACCTTGCAGTCATGCTACATATTTTAATTTTGACTTTACCCACAAACCTTATCCTAAAAGGTTTCCTAAAGCATATCCATAAATAGCACTATCTGTTGCCACCTCTCCCCTGGGAGCATTGTTCCACAGTCTGCTCACCTTTCGCAAGAGCTGATACTAAGAGACACACACAAAGCTGGTCAGTAATAAATGCGGGTGAGTCGTTCCCTTTTAAGCAGTGCTTAATTTGAGTAGGAATGATATGTTGTTGCTGAAATAGATGTGTGTAGGTCGGTTGTAGGGGCTGGCTGGTGGTGCAGTGGGATCGGCACTGGACTGCAAGGCAGATGGTCCTGGGTTCAAGCCCAGCCGGGTCCCAACTGGGCAGCAGCAGTATCTGCGTGGAAGAAAGGCTTGGCACTTCTGTATCTTGCTATGAAAACCCTATGGACCCTCTGGTCATGAGATCACGAAGAGTCGGACATAATGACTGAACAACAAAGATAGTTGTTCAATGTAGTGAATGTGAACAGTTGCATAGTGTAGTGAATGTGCCACAACTACTCTTCACTATCTGGGAAGAGAGGAGCTTTGAGCTCTGAGCTCTGCCTAGAAGCACAACTACCTATCCAAGTTCTGACCTTGTGTGTGGAGGAATCTACATCATTTGGTGACTCCACTAATTGCATCAGAAATCCATGCTTATCCACAATGAACTTGCTCTTGCCTTCTTTGTTGAGAAATTTCTCAATGTTTGTGTCTCAAATTTTTTCTTCCTCTGAACTGCATCCTTTAAAAATAAAGCAAGTAAACTTTAATTAAATCTCATCCTATAATAAAAAGTACTTCATTAGCAGCCAATGAAGTATTTCTAAATTGCAGTTGCTGCTGTAGTGTGGGAGAGATGGCAGACAATTTGTACGTGGCAGAATTTCTTAAACATTTATCAGGTAGTTTATTTCAGTGACATCAGGCGAACTTCCCAGCTTTTCATCAAATTGCTGTCATGGGATCCTATACATACAACTGACAGGGCAGCTGGGGCATCAATTAAGTATGTGAAAAGAAAATCGAGTAGTAAGAGGTGTCAGCCTAATTTCTCCTATGCTCCAGTACTCCATTACATAATTTTTTTTGAATGACAGGCCCATGGGCTCAATTTCAAATCAAACAATTCTTTGCTGTAACTATTCACCTCCCTCAGCATTTCATTAGGCTTTTAAACTATAAAACCAGAAAGTGGCCCAGTTAGCAGAGCTGCTGCCTCACAGCCTAGTGACCTGAGTTCATTCCTGATCTCCAGTGCTGTCTCAGTGAGGTTTGCACATTCTTCCTGTTTCCTCCCCATGCTCCGGTTTCCTTTCACCTTCCAAAGATATGCTAGCTGGTGAATTAATTAGCTGCTGTAAATTGTCCCCAGTGAGTGTAGTGCTAGAATCTGGGTGCGGATGTGGTGTGTGGGGAGGGGGTTTCTACCAATGTGGGGAGATTATAATGAGGCTTTGTGTAAATATGTTGTGGATTTGGTGGGCTGGAAGACATTTCCATGCTGCGTAACTCTAATGATTTTTTTCTTTATCCTAATGTTCCACATTTTACACCACTGTGTGCTTCCTTGGAGAAAACATGTCTTTAATTTTCTCTGCCTATAGGTTTTAAAGAGACTGCGTTCTTGTATGCCATCTCCTCGGCTGGGCTGACTCACGCTCTGGCCAAGGCCTGCAGTGCTGGTCGGATGGAGCGGTGCACCTGTGACGAAGCTCCCGACTTGGAAAACCGGGAAGCTTGGCAGTGGGGAGGCTGCGGGGACAACCTCAAGTACAGCAATAAATTTGTCAAAGAATTCATGGGACAGAAGAAATCCAACAAAGATTTACGAGCACGTGTAGATCTGCACAATACCAATGTTGGTGTTAAGGTGAGTGGTATAAGTAAATCAATGGTTCATTTTGAAAGGAACCTTGGTCAAGGTAGTCTTGGAAACAACTCTATTACTGTTAATCCTGATCAGTTAGTAACTATCAACTCCAAGTTGCATCCAAGCCCAAATGACTACATCAGCTAGACTGACACTTCAGGGTCAAGTGGCTGAATGAGTAATACTGCTTACTAAACATCTTTCCAAGAATACGTTTAATATTGTGTATAAAGTAATTCCCAAACTAGGAAGGACAGATCCAGATGTGTAAGCTTGTGGGCCTGGAAATTTGATCACCCAAGGCTGTGTTTTTCACGTTATGTAATTGAAAAATAAGTTTACCAGGTGTGAAACGAGCTGAATACCCATCTATTTTGCTTGGGATCACTCCAGAAGTTTGACAGTGTACTCTCTGGAGTGATGTAGCCTTCCCCAATATCATCTGTGCAACACAGGGACAATGAGGTTTTAATAATAGTGCTGGATTGAAACTCCCACACCACTTTTTGCCTAATGGTCTAATTTGGCATTGACTCCCTCCTTATATTCTGTTTGGGTAGTCTTCAACCTGATGGCACGAATATTGATTTCTCCTTTAATAAATTCCTCCTGCTGTTTTCTCTGTTCTCCACTCTGACCTTTTACCTCTTCTCACCTGCCTATTACTTTCCCCGGGTCCCCACCTCCTTACCTTTCTCCTATGGTCGACTCTCCTCTCCTATCAGATTCCTTCTTCTCCAGCTCTTGACTTTTCCCATCCACCTGGCTTCAGCTATCATCTTCCAGCTAGACTCCTTTCCCTCCCCCCCAGCTTTTTTATTCTGGCATCTTCCCCGCACCCCTCCCCCCCCACTTTCCTTCACGGCCCTGAAGAAGGGCCTCGACCCGAATCTATTCATTTCCATTGATGCTTCCTGACCTGCTGAGTTCCTCCAGCATTTTGTGTGTGTTACTGCGGATTTGAAGGATCTGCAGAATCTCTTGTGTTAATGATTGACTCCCTCCACCTCTCCAGTCTTACTCCTGACCTTATTACACACTACTGAGACCCACCTCCTGCACTCCACAAACCTCTCCTAGTCCATCTTTTCTGTTTCTTTTTCCCCCTCGAAGATCAGTTCCCCTGAATTTCCACTCCTCTCCCCCAGTGTCATTTATCTCATTTCAGAGAATAAAAGCGTGCAGTTATTTCCTTAGGAAGCAAGACGAGAACCACATACTTGTGATCGGTTGGCTTGTACAGCTTCTGATTGTGTTTCATCAGATTCTTTCAAACATAAATCCACAAATAATTCCCAGAGCAATGCTGAAACCAACATTTCAAGGTGACTAAAATGAATGATGTGCTCCTAGAGATGACATGAAAATGAAAACAAACACAAAAATGCCTTGGCTAAATAAATCATGAACAGATAAACAAACTAATTCAGGCCAGTGGGGAATATTTCAAACAGGGCATTCAGGTCTATCAAAAACACTGAGATTGCTGTGGTTCAATAAATAAAAACCTACATCTAGCCACTTGAGCAGCAATGGATGGGCAATAAATGTCAGCCTTGTGAGCAATGCCCACATCCCAAACATCAAAAATAGTTTTAAAGAGTCACATTTTGGAAAGGGAGTGGGTTACCGTGGAGCAAGTAGGTGAGATATACAATGGCAGAAATACTTTCCAAATCAGGTTCAGACACGTGAAGGGGCTTTGCTTTGGAGAGATTCATTAACCAAGATGATGGAAGTACTTTCTGCTCTTCTTTAAATGGCACTGAGATTTTTTTGAAATTCCTCATCCCACGGCTCTGACATTGGACACCTTCACTGGTGCACTACAATGCTGGCTCAGATTGTCCCTTGATTGTGGCTGCAATTCAGAAACTATTGACTCTAAGTCAAGATTGTTACCAGCTGAACCTTCCTGTTTTTAATATCAGGATTCTGCATTAAGACTGGCGAAAAGGCACAAACACCATTACTGGATTTCTTTAAGGAGATATTCTTGCTTTTATTATATTCCAGAAGAATGAAATGGTTCTTTTGAACTGTCACACAAAAGGGCATTGGCACCATGCACAGGAAATGGGGGCCCTGTGTCCAGGAGTGTGCCTGCACCATCACATCAGTCTGAAAACAGGCTGCCAGGCGCTTTCTAGGAAGATTTTCTGGACTGCACAAGCCCATCTTTAAGCAGGAGGATGCATGGCCACTCCTGGATTTCCACATCACCACGGGATTTTGCAGTATGCAGCTGACTTCAATAAAGCCCATGAGTTGCCAAGCCATGTGCCTTTGTAGCAGAAGAGAATCTAATACAGCTTTTAAGATTTTTTTAAATGTTAATGTGGGACTTGTAAAGAGCCCACTCTGAAGTAGAAGTGCATTAAGCTAGGCAGGGGAAAAAAGCAAAGGGAATGGTTCCAGCTTTCACTTTGGTCTGAATTCTTTCGAGCTGTTTGTTCCCAATGTTGTAGGTTCTTCCATTACAACCACAGCTTCAGACATATACTTTCCACTCAGTCCCTGTGCAGTATGTAGGTCACCTGTCGAATTTTCTGCCTCCCCTTGTGCAAAAATTCTTTCAGCTCAATATCACCTCCTCCCTCTCCCTCTTTACCAAATGCCAGGCCACCCACACAGGCAGCAAATCAGAGACCAGGTGCACTCATATATTGACAGCCATGGCAAACAGCAACATGGGTGGACGGAACATTTTAAAGTTGTGATATACAAAACTAAGAGCTGGGATGAAGGCATTATTGGAATAAATAACCTAAGTCTTAGTGCTGAGATTTAAGTGGCAAAATAGAGCCAACCGTGGATCTCTACTGCACATGCAGGAAGATAGGAAAGCCATTCATCCTTTGACACTTGGCACTGAACAGACTTTCTCAGGGGCATCTTAATCCACTGCCGCTGGAAGTATGTACCATACGAAAACATCCTATCCTAAGAGTGGATAAGTGCGAGTTAAAAATGAATGTATATTGCAATTCAAGGGGCTAAGCTTTTGTAATTAAGCATTGTGGAAATACATTTACCTTCACTTTGCTTCTCGTGCTGTAGAGGCCTTCAGGGCGACCATTTAAAATTTGCCTCTTGTTTTCTTGAATATAGGAATCATGGGACCAATGGCTGCTTGGCATGCAGATTAGATATTGCCTTAATCTAAGCACTTCAGGTCCTGGACTTAGACATGAGGAGGAAGTTATTTAGCCATGGGAAGGTAAATCTGTGGAGTTCATTGCCACAGATGGTTGCGGAGGACAACTCTTTAGGTATATTTAAAGAGGAGGTTGATATGTTCTTGATTAGAAAGGACATCAAAGGTCACAAAGAGAAGGCAGGAGAGTGGAGTTGAGAAGGAAGATTAATAACGCATGACTGAATAGCAGAGCGGGCTTGATGGACCAAATTCTGCTCCTATGTCTTACTGTTTTGTGGTATCCAGAATTACCCAGTGCACATTCAATACAATAAGTTGTCATTAAAAGTAAACTTTTAAAAACACTTAATTACCTGACTTTAACATACCTCTTATTTACTGTCACTGGGTTAAAGTCTTGAAAACCTTTACCCAAATAGCATCTTGAATAAATCTTCACTGCAGGGACTGGAACAGTTCCAAACAGGGTTTAGCAGCACTGAGAGTTAAAAATAAACAAAAAGAAATGTAGAGTCAAGAGGAGCAGAAGTTCTAGTCCTGAAATTACAGTTACAATAAAATTCCTTCCACTGCTGGCACCGTCCCATCTCATCCTGGACTGGTGCTCTCTGCCGATGAAGAACTAATCGCAGGGTCGCAGTTCTGTAGCAGATGCATGAAATGGGCCCTATTGTCTCTGCTGCAAGTTATGTGGCTAGGAAGACAGATTTAAACTAAATGTTCTTCCATTTGCTAGAGGCTTTATGTACAGTGATGGAAATGTTGACTAATCATGCATTCTATCACTATTGGGTGAGGGGTGGGTCCAGTTTCCAGGCTCTTGATACTCACAAGACTCATCATCATCATTATGTGCCATGTCGTATGACATAAGCGATCGTAGTCGCTTGACCATGATTGCTCTTGGCAAATTTTTCTAGTGAATCACTTGCAAGTACATGTACAAAATCACTGGATGATTTGGGGGTCTGCTGTAGGCTAATAACCTGCTGTGATTTACTGCTAAATTTCAAATTGACAACTGAACTCAGGATGCACCTGTAAAAGCAATTAGACTTTGCAGTGGCAACAAGCCTGGTTCCATTTTGGCATCAAGGAATCTTACGTGTTGCAATATTCTTGCCCATGCAAAGCAGGGAATCTTCAAGGATTACATAAAGTAACAACACAGGATATCTAATAAAGGGATATAGTGCAGATTAGAGCAGGTGGGGAGTGCAACACAAAGGGTGCCTGCTTCAACTAGTGCCCTGTTTCATGGGATGAGTGGCCATTCTATGTGCTGGAATATTTTTAAATTGCTGATATATACTTTTC
Source organism: Hemitrygon akajei (assembly GCF_048418815.1). Lineage (NCBI taxonomy): Eukaryota > Metazoa > Chordata > Chondrichthyes > Myliobatiformes > Dasyatidae > Hemitrygon > Hemitrygon akajei. Next base: position 106,221,074 of record NC_133124.1, on the reverse strand, counting down.
ACACTGGCAAAAGTTCTGAAGCTTTATTCTGCCTATTTCTCAGGAAGGTTGGTTCTGATGAGCCTTTTAGTTATTCCAGAAATATATCTTGTGATGTTTACATTTAAAAAAAAGAGCACATATGACTCCAATAAAACTTGAGTCATGTAATTGTTTGTTTCATTATGTACCGATAAATGATAATGTCTTCCAGAATTCCTAAATCACAACTACAGCAAAAGAGGGTGGATGATTTGGTCATAAAGTTGAGTAAGTCTATAAGGTATTCTCCATCATAAAGTTACCTATGGCTACCCTAACTGTCTACATCACAACCTGGTATGGAAAAACCAATGCCTTTGAATCGAAAATCCTACAAATGGTAGTCGATTCGGCCCAGTACATCCTTCCCAACCATTGAGCACATCTACATGAAACACTGTTGTAGGAAAGCAGCCACCATGATCAGAGATCCCCATCACCCAGGTCATGCTCTTTTCTTGCTGCTGCTATCATGCAGAAGGTACAAGAAGCTCGGGACTTGCATCACCAGGTTCAAGAACAGATACTGCCCCTCAACCACCAGGCTCTTGAACAAAAAGGGATAACTTCACCCTCAAGTACAAATAATGATCTTGCCTTTATGGACTCTTTTTCTCATTATCTCATATTCTCATTATTTATTGCTATTTATTTATATTTATATTTGCCCAGTTGTCTTCTGTACTATGGTCGATCTTTCATTGATCCTGTTATAGTTACTATACTACAGATTTACTGAGCATGCCCACAAGGTTGTATATGGTGATATACAAGTACTTTGATAATAAATTTGTTTTGAGCCTTGAACATCGTCTTACTGACAATTCCCATCTGGTGGATATCCAGCCCCTGATTTTGAAGTCATATTGATGTGCTACTCCAGGACTTCATTGCAAACACTAAACCCTTCTTCCCTCTCCAATCTCTATCACTTACCATTATAGTGGCATTAAGCAGAGTCAGAAAAGCAATTCTGGGGCGGTGTTAATTTTGGTCCCTAGCCATTAGGATGTCATTTTTTCCTATCTTTATGGATTTTAACCTGAAAGCCCTTGTCCATTCTGTATAAATTTACTGTTAGACAAGCCCCCCCTTTCCACTTTCACCCCCAACCCCATCCCCATGTCAAAAATATACTCACTTATCTTCCCTCTCTGCTTAGGCGGATGTTAAAGATCTATTGATAAACTGAGAGTAGAGCAGAGAGTTTCCTCAGAATATCTGCCAAAACAGACTAGCGAGTCATTGCTTTACCCTTCGTGGAATCTAGAGAATTATTAGCTCTTTGTGCCTAAGAAAGCTGAGATTTTTCTTGGAGCTGTCTTCATTTTGTGGCTCTTCCTACACACTAGAAGTATGATGGAGTTGTAAATGTTTGGAGTGCTCTCAGCTTGGGAAATTCCAGGCCCAGTAACAGCCCATTCTTAATTGTGAAGTACTTTGAGGTTTGATTCCATTTTACAACTTCAGATTCTTTCATGGCATATAAAGTTTTTCTAATGTCATTAGTCAGAGAGCAGGAAACTGGCCATTCAACCCACAGTATTATGCTGATCATCAATTACCCATTTTACTAATTCAATTTAATAATGCTTGGTTCACAGTCATCTATACCTTAATTGCTTATAAATGCTTTGAGAGTGCCTACCTTCAGCATGTACTCAGGCAAGTGTTTCAGATCCCAGCCATACCCAGGGCAAAAATTTCCTCCTCAATTTCACTCTACATCTTTCACCCCTTTATTTTAAACCTATGCCTTCCAGTTTCAAGCACCTCATTACTAACTAGCTTAGCATTAGGAGATAATGAGTTGCAAAATTCAAGAAGGAACTACTTGATATTCAGCATAAGAGCCCAGAAGGAGATTTTTAAAATAGTTGTTGGTGTAGAAGTGGTATAAAATCAGTAGCCACTAAATTTAGATTTTTCCTTTTAACTGGTGCTTGATCCATGATGTCAGCTTTACACAAAATAAAAATCTACCACTGAAAGTTGTTCCCGTCATTGAGACTGAATCCTGGTATGACTCTTCTACCAATGCCTTCCCTTGCAAACATTATCTGCGTTAATGAAAAGTGAACTTCTCTCCCTGCTTTCCAAGAAACAAAACATTAAGTAATTCTATCAATACTCTGATTTGACTTGAATGATTAAGTGTTTTTGAAGACAGAGTTTTAACTTTAGGATGAGCCAGCAATGGTTTCTTCCAGTCGTTATGTTCCTTTGTTTGCTTTTAGTGTTTGGCTTGGAACTGAACCCAGGACTTGGATATGAAAGGAAAATGGAGTAAATTTTTGTTTCTGCTGTGTTGGTATAGGGCTTTATGTACATTGGGAATTCAAAAATGAAAAAAAAAACAAATTCTAATATGCATTTCCAGTGTATAAATCCTCCCAGTAGAAGAACATATAGTCCACCATTTTATCATACAACAGCTGCAAAGTTCCTTCTCTGGGCCCAGGATCTTGCTTCAGCCAACTTAATTCAGACCATATTATGATTTATTTTCCAACCAAGGATGCCCTTAGGTCAAAGCTGGTAGAATGAAAACAAATGAGCAATCTGACTAGGATTGGCCAATCCTGGACAAGAGGTTAGTGTGGGCTGGCAGGGCAGAGTTGAAGAAAACAGGGCAATAAACTTACATCTGGAGTACACATAACCAGTACTAGATTGCAACTGGATATGAATTTCGTGTTTCCTCAGACTGGCAATTCCCAGTTTAATGAGCACAAATTCTTCTCTGCCGCATTGAAAATTTGCTTTAGCGTGCTTGGTAGAAAGAAAGCACCCGTGTTTATGTAGTATCTTCCAAGTCCTCAGAATGTCACTGTGCACTCCACAAGCAATGACGTTTGTTGTACTGCATGGGAAAGTGGCAGGCAATATGTGAATGTCAAAGAGCAAAGAATGAGTACTGGATTGTTTGGTGCTATTTAGAGGCAGGATATTGATTCCACAACCCAGAGCTTCCAACAGCTCTTGATGGGAAAGTCGGGGCTTCAGCTAGAGTGCAAGATCAGACTTTTCATGGATTTCAACTGACTATCAGGCAAATCAGTCCTGAGTCTTAAAGGGGTCCCGGAAGGTCCTGATAACCTGGTGTTAATGGAAGCTAGAGGTTTAGATGCAAGGTTAGCATGAAAAGAGTGGTAATAAGTAAACCTGGATGCAGATGCATGCCAAGAAGAAAACAACCAGTGTATAAAATTCATCTTTCAATGCAAGAATGTTCATTTTTCTTCAATGAGGACCTACTAACTGGTTGCAGTACTTTTAAAGGAGATCAATAACAATCAGGCATTTTCCTGTTTTTCATTAAAATAGTATTCTACACCCCTCCCCTTTCCATCAGTTACGTGTTTGCATTCAGCAACTTGGAGTGGGGCATTTCATGGACCTGGGTTCTGGCAGTTTTGGAGATCAGCCCATGTCCCACTTTCCTATATGTCCGCCAAGCCAGTTGACTTCCTTCCTCTTCCAAGGCACTAGCTCATTCTAACACCATTAGCTCAATCAGTATGCTTCCTTCACATGGGAACCCAGACAGTGAGGGTCAACAGGCTATTTTCTAATGGAAGACATCAGAGCCAACCCAACCCTTCCCATTACATGTCCACACCTACTAGCTGGGGATACTGGATATTAATCAGAGAAAGGAAGCATGCTGATTTTTTTTCCTTCCACAGACTGGAAGACTGGAGCCATTTATAAAATTCAGGCTGCTGCTTCTCAGCCAATTTAACACAAGCTGAGAATTGAACCTGTCATCCTCTTGGTTTGTACCCTTCTCTCTTGCTTTAGTTACCTTCAAGTGCAAATATTCTAATGTTCTCATGGCAGGCATATCATCTCTTGCTGCTGATAAACTTGAAATGATACAGTACTCTGTAACCCTAATTCTATGAATTCCTAACCCGTGTACCAAATCTTGTTCATTCACCTGTCTCGATGAGCCTAATTACCTCCTGGCCAATCAACGTTTCAAAATACTAAGAACCCATTCAAATCACATTGACAGCCTTTGTACCATTCAGTGTGTCACCTCTGATTCCTCTCAAGAATCAGAGATGCTTTTATTCTCCCCTTTTGTATTTTCATTGGTAGCCATGCCTTTGGTATCTAAACTATAAACTCCTAAGTTCTTTCTCAAAACTCTCCAGCTTTGTAAAAGTCATCTCCTTGACTAAGCACTTCCTTCTTTGGCTTGTGTGTTGTCTCTTATCCTGGTGTGAACTCTTCAGAATATTTTTCCTATGCTTTAAAAGCACCTTATAAATGCCAACAGCTGTTATTGTATCATTCAATAAAAGAAGAACTCAGACCATCGTCCTTTTACTTCATCATCACATATATAATCGGTGCACAGTTGGATCCTATGGTCAGATACAGTGAGTGATGATATTATTCATAAACACTTTACTTGCATCTTCATTAGGTTCCTTTGTCCACTACGTAAATGAATTCATCTGTCCCCTATTTTAAATAATCTCTTCAAGAATGATGGGTAGTGAAGATACAACATTATCTCTATTATTAACTCTAAACTCTTGAATATCTTCTCTTGAATCTAATTATTTTGTCTAATCTCACTGGAAGATTAAATCCACTTCATTCACTCCATTGCTTGGCTTCAGTCAATGCCTCTCCTGTTAGTGTTAGTGTGGTAATCAGAAGGTTAGAAGTTGCAGTCAGAAGGTCAGAGGTTCCAGTCCTACTTAAATTCCTTGAAACTACAATCTTAGTTGATACTTCAGCTGGCTACTGTGGGAGTGCTGCACTGCCAGAAGTGCTTCAGCTTAGTTGAGATGTTAAAATGAAAAGGTTAATACCCATAACACTGGAGGAACTCAGCAGATCAGGCAACATCTACTGATAGCAATAAACAGTTGGATTTGCCTGCTTGTTTGATTCTTTGAAGCACAGTAACTTTTTTAATGTAACCAGATTCTGTTGCATATGGTCCTTATTTCAAGGTTCTATAATGATCTTAAGTTGAGAAAGCAAGCTCTTTCTCTTTCACTTTAATAAATGGCCTTATTTATTTATCTCATTGGCATTGGTGGGACTTTATTGCTTTGTAAAGTGCGCACTCTTCCAAGATGTTTTAGTGGCCCTGAAGCGTTTTGCCACAACCCAAGCTTCTACGAGTTGCCATAGAAATGCATTTTTATTTATTAAGAAAAGAGATGAAGTGGAAACCATTTGCTTTATTTAATGCAAGTCTTACTAATTGCACTATAGAATTCACTGAGGGAGTTAATTTCATCATAGAATACTGGGAAAGAAAGCCCACACCAAGCGGTTTAAAGGAGAATTCCACATGTTGAATTTTGGTTTGAGACAATTAATTATTCAGACACTCAACATCTGTTAAGAGGAAAACATTCCAGACCTATGTTACTTGTAGTAAAGTCACGATCTAAACATGCCAACATGCAAATTGTCCATTGTATACACCCTTCATCCAGACCAATGCAATCTTGCTCAAGACATTACTCCTTATTCACAGACTAATAAACTGTGGAGTCATCTATTAGCTGCTTATACCCTATACTCCACCCAATGCAAATAGCCCTTTATGTGCTCACTTTATTTCCTTTATTACACATAAAAAAGAACTTTAATTTATATAGGCCACCCAAAGTATAACTTCATAGCCAGAAAAGTTCATTTTATGTAATGTCTTTGCTCTCCTAATGTAGGGAAAGTAGGTGCCAGGACTCAGAGCAAACTGAGATAAAATGTATCTGTTTATCTGTCTAGCAATTAGTTGAGAGGTCGACATTGATTACTGATTTCGCATATTGTACTAACATTATTGACTGTAGCAACGTACAAAATGCTGGTAACTCAGCAGGCTAGGCAGCTTCTGTGGAGGGAGATAGACTGTTGATTTTTTTTGTGTGTGTGCCGAGATCTTCTTCAGGACTGGAAAGAAATGGGGGAGATAGCCAATAGAAAAGGGTGTGGGGAAGGGGTGGAGCAAGAGCTGGTAGGTGACAGGTGAATTCAAGTGAGAGGGGGCAAGTAGGCAAGTGTGTCTCCATTATTGTCCCTGTGCTGTCTGGATTAATGGAACAGTTAGCTAATTGAGATGGAAGTTATATAACTACATTTTCTAGTTTTATTTCCCTCCCCATATCCAATTTGATCCTCATTATTTCATAGTTCCTCTGGCTCATTTGGTATTGAGTCATATTAACCAAAATTCTTTAGAGCTTTTATAAGACATTGGTTTGCTACAACTGGAATATTATGTTCAGTTCTATGTGTCACACTTCAGGAAAAAGTAAAGGCTCTAGGTACAGAAGAAAATTACCAAAAGGATTCTAGTGAAGAAGTACCTCTGTGGATAGAATGATGAATTTGTTATCCAAGATACAGAGAATTGTGAGGCATTGTTAGATAGAAATGTTTAAAATCATGAATGATAAACTGAGCTCCCGTTGGTCAAGAACCCTAAGGGACAAGGATAATTGGCAAAAGAACCAAAAGAGAAAAAAGTAGATTTGGATATGGAGTAATTGCCAGAGGTAATGATGAAGCAGATTCAACTGTATTGCTGGATAAGTATCTGAAAGGAAGGAATTTGTAGGGCAACAGGGAGAGGGTGGGGGAACTAGGACCAGCTGAATTGGTCTTATCCAGAGCCAATATGGACTGTATGAGACAAATTATCTTCGTCAATGGTGCAACCATTCTATGAAGATCCCAGGTTGGATGTCAGCCTCTGGCAAGTTAGCTGATCAATGCTACGTGGAAACAATCTTTGGACTCATGGTCTCTATCTTGGAAGTTGAATGCAGGTGATTTAGCTTACCTATAATCACCTCCACTTGGAAGAACTTGTTATATATCGCCATCCACACTTACAGGAAAAATGATGAGAAAGCACTCCAATGTGATTGGGATCTTCAGCTGTTTGCGATAAATGGGGAGGGGAAATATTTTTTTTAAATAATCATTTTTGCTTTGCAATGTGCCCAGTTAAAACTAGTGCAAGATCAGGAAATGGACTAGCTTTTCTAGTACTGAAGGTACCGCTCACCATTCTTGAACCTCAGACTGTAATTGGTGTTACCTTCATACAGCTGGCAGTCCTTACATGCTACCTATTCTGCTGTTGTTGGCAGAGAAGCAGATTGGAATAGTGGCCTATCACCTGCCCAGGCTGGGCTGAAGCCCAGTCCAGGAGGAAAGGAATGAAAGTCATTCTCTCCAACTCTGTTAAGCAGCTGTTGGGATATCATTAAAGATTGAACTCTATTATTACAAATGCTTAAATTCATAATTTAAAATTTCCCTGAGCTCATGGTCTTTATTGTCACGTAGTCATTTTTTCAGTGTAAAGCTTTGCCATTAGAAGTCATTGATAGAAAATTTTTAGTCTTAGTAATCTCAGATTTGTATTCCTAATGAGGCAGAATTGCATGGCAGGTACGTGATTTGATGCTGGGGTAAATAGGAGTAAATGAAACACACAGCTTAGTATTAGAAGAAAACATTAAGTCACAGCTTGTTTATGTTCATTTTTTTTATTCTGCTGCTGTGTTGGTAACAATTCTACAGAATGTCTGTAAATAAATGCTCTATTGTTGGTTGCTTATAGAAATGTGAATATGTTGGGAAACAGGAGAGTTGATATTCTTGTTTAGGTGAAATGCCCAAAGATGGCTGCAGTGTAGGGGTTTTGTTACCCAGCTTGTAAACCAATGATTGAGAGTAAAACTTCCGAAAATAAAATTTAAATCTTACCACGAAAATTTAGGATTTTGAATGACAACAAAATTAATTTTGAAAGATCATAACTCGAGAAATGTGATCATAGAGCAGTACAGCAAGACACAGCTGCTTTGGCCCATCCAATCCATGCCAAACTATTATTCTGCTTAGTCCCATCAACCTGCACCTGGACCGTGGACTTCCATCCCTATAGTATGTTCATGAAGATGGCTCACTGGTGTTCTTATAGGAAGGAAAGACAAGAGGTTATTATACAAAAGGCACTTGGTGTCTCATAATAACAAGTAACTTTGTTCAAAGTGCAATAAAAGAATGCTAGAATGGTGGAATTTAATATATGTCTAATTATTCATTTTAAAAATATTGATTTGTAATATGCTCCTCCTATTGCTGAGAAATGATGTGGACCAAATCAATTAAATCACCTGTTAGATGTCTTCTGATTTTCACTTCATTTGATAGCTGAAGAGCTTTACAATGGACTTAACAAATCCACATAGAACCATTTGAAAAGCAGCAGACAATTGTTCCAGAGTTCCAACCAGCATTCACTGTTAAATTATCATCACTAAAACAAATATTTTACCATTATCTCATTGCCATTTTGAAGGTCCTGTTGTGTGCTGTCTTACTTTCTGCAGTACAATACTATGCTACAAATGTACAAGGCATGCATAGTACCATATAAAGACATTTGTATTCAAAAATGAAAAACGTATATCCCTGAGAAGGAATGGCTATTGAAATTGTACATTTTATCACCACACACCCAACCCCTCCCCTCTATTGCCTCATATGATATTACAGCCAATGAAGTCATTCTGACATCAGAGCAATTAGGACATGCAGAACCTTCCATTGAAAAGTACAGCACACATCACATAGATTTCTTTTTTATAATGTTTGTCTGGGAAAAAATACAGTGACTGGAGCAACAGCGAAAACTCACCTGCCTCTTTTGGGACATTATACTCATGAGAATGGGGATCTGTTTTTTCCATCTAAGGGAAAGTATTTTGGAGCGCCTTTCTAAAGCAAGATACTGCAGACAGAGGGATCTTGAAATGACATGAAATGGCCAAATAATTGGATTACTTAGCACCAGAGTAATCCAATTGACGGTAGTGAGCCTATGCATCAGCTGACCTCTCAGGGAAGTAAATGGACGAGAGTACAGTTATCCGCTGACACTCAGATTCTGCCTCCCGAGTGAAGCTGAACTATCTGACAGATTTCAGGCTATGAGATCTTCTTTCACTCCTCTCTTTGGAGTCTGCTAGAATTCTGCACATAAGGACGGGATGGATGAGCTGCTGTAATGGACGAGGTGTGAGCACCCGCATACTTTCTGGCGGCTGCTGTCATTTGCTTGTTCATGGTATTCCTCTGATCAAGGATATTATCTGCTGATGCGCTGCATCATTCTTCCCATGTGGAGAAGCCAGTTGCTCATGTACAGCATCCCTGTGCTGCTGGAGAAACACCTGCTCACAAGTGGCATCTTGCTGCTTAAGGGGAGCAGGAATATAGTCATGGGTGGTGTCTCTCTCCACTGTGATTAAATTAAGTTGCTGCCTGGAGGTTCCTGAATGGCTTCAGCCTGCTTCTGCAGCAGAGGGAGATTTCTAACTGGATCAGGAAATGACGGGATAGAAGCAGAAACTCTGTGTAGCCTCCTTATGTACCTCCAACTCCATGGTCAACCAGCTCACGACTATGCAAGGTTAAAGGTGAACTCCTCCACTCTCCCAGTTTTTTTCTGCCTTCACCCAGGCAGACTCGCAAACTATCTTGTTGTCCATTTGCAACGGTCTGCCTAAAAGCATCCCAATTGTGCTTTTCAATCTAGTTCTCTGGTGTAGTACAGATACATTGACCCTTCCTCAACATTTTCCCCATATACCATGTCTAGAGCCAAAATAAACCCTTTTAGTGTCCCATGTATTTCCCAGCAATCTAAGTTCCTTGCATCTAACATTCTACATAAACTGGTGTTGGTTTTAATGGTTACCATTGTCATAATCTCCTTCATCCTTCTTTCTCTTTAATGTCTCCTGCACCCCTCTCATACAGTCCAACAATCCATAATGTCTACGCCAATCATCATGTGCTTATCTATATTAATCCCATTTACCAGCAGTACGTCCATTGTCAACATGCCTTGATGATTCAAATGCTCATCCAGATGCTTCTTAAACGTTGTGATTTTACCATCTTTTCCAGATCCGAGCCAACCTTTAAGTGGGGAAAAATGTTATTTTTTAAATCCCTTACTTCTCACGTTCAGGCTCTGTCAACAGGTCTTGACATTAGTTTAATATCTTCACATGTACCAAGTACAGTGAAAAGCCTGACTTGTATTCTCTTCCTAAAGATCAAATCATTATGCAGTCCAAGGTAAAGCAATAACAATGCAGACCAAAGCTACAGAGGACGTACAGTGCAGTTAAACAATAAAGTGCAAGATCATAATGAGGTAGGTTGTGAGGTCAAGAGTCCATCTTGCTGGATTACAGAATCTGATATCAGCAGGATAGGAACTGTCTTTGAGCCTGATGACACTTGCTTTCGGACTTTTAAACCTTGCGCCTGATTGGAGACCAAAGGATGTCTGGGTTGGGTGGGGTTTTTGATTACACTGGCTGCTTTACTGAGGTTTTACAGAGGTTTTAGACACCTCTGTAATGGGGAAAAGTATCCTGCTGTCTACCCTACCTATGCCCCTTATAATTCTGGGAGGGGAATAGGGGCCCTCCCCTAATGCCCCTCAAGGACAAAAGCAGCAATAGAGCTCAAAGCAAAGTGGATGCAGTGGTCACAATTGAACATCATTAGTGTACTTTGCAGATTTTGTGTAACCTTCTCCCCCAAAGTAACTTGGTCCTCTGTGGCCCCTCTGCCCATATTGAGAAGGACTGTGTTCTGCAGAGTACTCAGGCTCTGAACTTGCACAATCCCTCACTCCTGTGTGGACTTACTGACTTGATCTAAATGGAGAAAATACATTTAAAAGCTTGACGGAAAGGGTATTAATAACATCATCAGTGACACGAAGATGCAATTGGTCGAGACCAGTCTCTTCATTGTTCTGCAGCTAAACTTGCTTTTTCTTGACAGATCATGACATTTCTTGCAATGATAACTTCTGAATGGAAAAAACATAGGTCTTCTACTTACAGGTCCCATTCCTACTGGTGGACAATACTTCCTCTTGACACAAATGTTACTAACCATGTCTAAGCTCTCTGCAGAAAAATCCTTCCCTCTCTCACTTTGTAATCAGCTGGAAGAAAATTACATGTTTATGTCCCATCTAAGGGCTGTCTATTTGAGTCAGAGCTGCCAGATTAAATGTCTGCAATAACTGTTGATCAATCAAACTAACACAACATAGCTTTAAGCAGCCTTGCCACGGAATGTCACAATTAACAATTGTACTGTTTGTAAGACCTTTTGTAGTGGCTTTGGGGGACAGTCAGCACTATTTTAATGGCATTAAAATGTAATAAAGCTATTTCTATACCAACATTTCAGGTTAATAATCACTTATTAGCACTGAAGAAAGGCCATGGACATGAAACATTAACTTCCTTTCTTTCTCTGCCAATGTTGCCTGCCTTGTTGAGTATTTCCAGCATTTTCTGTTTTATTGCACAAGTACAGTATGAAGGAGTCTGCCTGGATTATTTGTTTAAATCTCTGGAGTGGGGCTTGAACCCATGACCGTCTGATTTAAAGGCAGGTGTCTGAACCAGTCAGAAGTGATGAAAATGTAGAGCAATTTCATTATTTTTTTGAATCCCACCTCAAGTATTTCAATTTTCCATCATCTCAGAAAATGATCAGCCAGCCACTAGGGTAATCTATCCTCGCAGACTGGCAGAGCTGGCTTCCCCCAGTCTCCAATACTCACTGCTTAAAGAGAAAATGATCATTTTTCAAAGAAGCTGGGCAGGTGTATATAATCAGGAAGTGAACTTTAATGTTGGAACTGCCAGCTGGATTTTTCTGCTTCCTTTTTTCTTCTGTCCCTTGTCCAATTCCCTTTTATCCTTCTCTCTTCTCTATCTGTTCTTTCGCTTTAATTTTTAGTTTATTCGTTCCCTTGTTTTGCTTTTCTCTTCCTCATTCCGACTTTAGTTGTTTTATTTCTCACTTGTTCTGTATGTAAGCCCACTTTACCTCACAAAATCTGTTTGTGCTTCAGCTTTCCCTCCTCTGTCAGTTCTTCATCTGTTTCTCTTCACGACCACATTTCTTCACCTGCTTCCCTCCATCTGTCCATCCGAGTGCATGCTTTTCAGTTTCACTTTCTTTATTCTTCTTCATCTCAACCTTTTTTTTCAGTCTGTTTCTCATCAATCTGAATTTATTTTGTCTGTCATTTCTCCTCACACTCATTAAATCTTTACGTGTACAAAGACTGGCAAAAACCAGTAGTGTGAAGCACAGATGCTCTGGCTTGAATGCCCAGAAGTATTTTCCAGCTCACTGTGACACAGGGCTTGTCTGGAGTGAGGATGAGGTAATTAAGGATAACCTCTTCAGTTTTTTTTCTTGCTGTGCATTGAGGTTGAAGTCTTCCTCTCAATGAGTTGTTCATGAAACAGATTTATTTTCTCTTCCTGAGTACACTATCCCAAGGAAATAGACAACTGCTTAAAAATATTTATCTCAATACAAACGAAAGTCAGTCTTAACTTGGGATTGAAGTTTTTGGCAGTCTGCATTGCAATTACTTTCTCAAGTTTAGGCTGTAAGTTCTCCTGAGTGGAATGGCCAGTAATAACTTACCCAGTACGCCACAATTTTGTTCCTATTTAAATATATTTTGTTTTTAGACTATTGCCCCCAAGCTGTGTTAATTTTGCTGCTGTTTCAGCATGATCCCAGAGAGCAGCCTGTTTATTCATGGCTGTTTCACTATGAACCAAACACACATCCATATTTCTGTGCAGAGGTTTCTGAAGATGGATTAAGGACATACCTGTACATATGTAACCGAGGGTCACTGGGGTTAATTGCAGTACGTGCACCACTCAGCGGAGAGTGCAAGCTCTGGACAGACTCTGAACCAATCCGGGCCTTTTGATCTATATGTCTCTGATAATTGTTGCCAAAATCTATATCCAAACTAGGTTTCTTTGTTTATGATTACTTGCTGAGCCTATCAGATGTGAAATGTAGGGTTGGATTACACTGGATCCTCAGCTACCCCACTCTGATAGTCAGAGGAACATTTTGTGGCCATATGGCTCACATTGTAGAGCAGGCCTTACTGCTACGATCACCAGATCAGAACAGTTCCAAGATGCAAATAGTGGAAACTTTCCTTTATCAGTCCTTCAGGACTGGGTATCATTTATTTCCAGTCTGGTTTTGTGGGTACAGCATTTAGCAGAGTGAATCCAGTTTTCTGAGGTTACATATCTATGAGAGAAAACTGCCACTAATTTGGCTACTCTCAATATGGAACTGCAATGTGGATGGATGGTTTGTGAAATAGTGCACGTCTTCTCCCAGTTACTTAGGGCTTCCGTATGCTTCAATTGCGTGGACTTAAGATTTTCAGTATTGATCCAAATGTTCTCCTGCACTCAGAGTGGTCATGGGCCAGCATTTCATTCTTAGGAGTAACTGGAACTTCTTCAGTTTCTCAAGAGGGCTTTGAGTACAGTATTGATGCTTTACCTCTTTGTCTGGTAATATCTTCCTGCACTAGAGCTTGGAATGCTGTGCTGGTCCTCTCCATCTTATGAATGCTTGACTATGTCCAACCTGTGGATATGAATGAGCATTTGGGAAACCAGCAGGGTGCTTGGTTTTCTGCTTGTTGTGGGGCCGCAGGTATATTCTGCCATGTAGGAACTCAGTTCACAGCCACATTTTTGACATGTGAATAGTGTGGGTTGCGAACAGTTCACAGGAATCGATCAGCTATGACGAAATGGCAGAGCAGGGTTGATGGACCAAATGTCCTAATTCTGCTTTGCTATCTTATGGTTTTATGGTCTTATACTTGCTGTAACCTGTGGAGGACCTCTATCTTCTATGGGATTTGCTGTGGCACACTTAGACAATATAGCCTGTCCGGTCGAGCAGACTGGATATAATTTATGCCCTCAAACCTAGGGAGGTAGGCCTAGGAAAAGACACTCCCATTGGTTGGCTTTTCCTTTCAGTGAAATTAGAGGATTTTGCAGAGCTAACATTAGTGTCTCAAGATGCCTGCCATATCTAGTCTAGGTCTCAGAGTACGTAGGAGGACAGGGAACAATTTCTCTATGGAATCAATGACCTGCTAACACAGCTCAGCTATTTAGTGTTGGAGCTGAAACTCAACTCACTTCATTCACTCAAGATCTGCCTCTAGCTCCACAGGTCGGGTACATCACAGCTAAATGGAGGGAACGTTTTCGACTGATGTTTTCCAGCTTTGACTTCAGAAGAATCATTTTCCCCCAATATTAAATGTTGTTTCTACCCAACTGGTCATTATTTCCTTCCCAAGTTATGCTGTAATCTCTCTGATATTCACTCCCAAATTGGTTTTGTGTTGTGGATATATGCCTTCAGGGCAGTCGATTAATATTGCTCAGCTCATCTCCCAGTGAATAGTGGAATCTCTCTTTTATCTCAGCAGGCTGGGTTGAACTTAGACTGTGATCGTAGACTACTGCATCCTCACCTTCAATTACTTTTGGTTAGTGTTGAATGCTGTGGAATAAAAGTATAGAATAGAAAAGAATAACAGAAGGGACTTGGAAAAAAGTTTCCAGCGTAATTTTTTAGTTCCAAATATCATAGATAAACACACATCTTTAGAAGGATGTATTATAGATTGTTACCTGTTCGATATAATTGTTCAATTATCAACTCAATGCCACTTCAGGAGAGCATAGGTTGTCCAATAAAGGAAAAAAGTGCTTTTCCCTTCCAAATAAAATAGAAATATGAATGGTGATTTAGTAGAAATAATGATCTAGAGTCCTGGAGTAAGAATCCAAAATGATATGTATTATGGTAACACCAAAGCAGTTTGAGAATTGTTGGAGAATTTGGGAAAAAGTCTGGAAGTAAGAGCATTAATAAAAATGACTTTTGAAATTCACTTGTGAAATTGTGCCAGTATTAATTTGGGAGGGAAGTCTGCTGTTTTTATGCCATCAGGCCACGAATAGCCCTAGGTTTTTAATATTAATGTGATTGACACTAATCTTTTCTTTGAAATATCTGAGCAAGCCAGTCTGTCAAAGAATTGGGAATGATCAAAAAATGCTGACCTTGCCAGCAATGCCCACATAAATTCTTAAAAAATGGATTCCTTCCTACTAACTTCCTTTTATGCTCTTGTCAAAGTCAGACCCTGGCTGATGAGTGATCATTTCCTCTGCAAAATGATCAGTGTCTCGGTAACACAGTACTATTTATTGGAGCAACGGCGCATGGTATGCTGGCAGCAGGCAGACACCCACACAATCAGATTCCCATCTGACTTCTTGGTGATGCAATGCCAAATGAAGTACCGGTGTTTCCAGAGACTGAGAGAAAGAGGGGTATGTTCCACAAAAAGAAATTTCTGTTCCTCTCCATTGACTGATATGGATATCTCCCCACTGCTAATGACAAATAGCTGACAGTGCAGTATTTAAAAGAATACAATAATCTGAAACTTAGTCTTTTTTTTGGAGAAATTAAACTACGGTCTATTCTAGTGAATGCTACTGATACACACAAGATGCTGGAGGAACGCAGCAGGTCAGACAGGTTCCGTCTGAGTCTTTATGAAGGCCCTGGGCCTGGAGCATCGATTGTTTTTCCTCTCCGTAGGTGTGATCTGACCTGCTGAGCTCCCCCAGCATTTTGTTATTCTGGATTTCCAGCATCTGCTGAATCTCTTGTGATTGACTTTTCCACAGTTGATCTTGGAGTACTTCTGTTAACTTGGCCTTCCATCTTTCCTAGACTAGCAAAAGCAGCATTAGTGCCTATTCATCACTTTTTATTTGTAGTGTTTTGCTGAAAGCTTTTGCTTGGCCTATTTAATAGCTGATGTGTACAGAGATATGGTCAGAACTTATTGATGGTAGGGTTAATTACGCAGACAGAAGCAGGATGTTATTTTTGACCTCTGATGTCCTGAATTTAACAGCGAAGACAATCCTACCTCCTTGATCAGAGAGCGCTTGATTGCACAGTGCAAGAAATCTTTTGTGGTTGTGGTCTTGGAGTAGAGATTGTAATTGTGAGTCCTAACGCTTTCTGTATTCGGAAGCAGGGAGGTATAATGGGACATGTGCAAGCAACACTCAGGCCGATGGAGTTCAACATGGGAAGTATGAGGTCATGAACTTTGGATGCGAGCAAAATAAATCAAAATATTTTCCTAACTGTGGCAGACTAGAAGTTGTGTAATAGAGCCTTAAAATTGTAAAGCACAGAAATGGGCTTTTCTGACCTTCTTTTCTATTAGACCTTTCTGCTCATCTACACCAACTTTATTTGCCCACATTACCTCTGCATCCTTCAATACTTTGCCTATTAAGTGCCTCTCTAAATGCCTCTTATAGTGATTGTATGTGACTCCACGACCTCATCCGGCAGTGAGCCTCACATATCAACTGGTTTCTATGTTATTAAGAACATCCCTCAAATCTCCTCAAATTGAAAAGCAAAAAGACAGCAGATGCTGGAAATTTAAAATTAAATGAGAAAATGCCTGAAACACTCAGCAGGAAGAGAAAACACTTTTCTCTAACCTTAAACCTGTGTCCTATTGTTCTTTAAAATATTCCTTTACTATGTGAAAAGGGTTCTGACCATCTACCATATTTATGCTACCTATAATTCCACATATCTCCATCAGGTACTGCTCAGCCTCCAGTTCTCCGGGGGAAGCAAACCCAGTCTTTTCAATCTCACCTCATTACTGAAGGGCCACCCAATCAGTGAAGTTGAATGATAAAGGGATTCCACAACATCAATACAGGAAAACTCTCCCACTGAGGAATCCAGGACAGGATTATGCAGCTTTAGAACATGTTTCTGATCGCTTGAAGAAAACATGATAGACAACATTAGAAAGAGAATATTCTTCAGTTAATTAAGCATTCTAAATATCACACCTTAAATAGTGATGCCAAATGCTATTCCCCTGTTTTTCAGGCAGACTTTTCCATAGATGATGTCATGGGGTTAACAGATAATGCACAGAGCATGGCAGAGATTCAACTCATGACATCACCGGTGGAGCAGTCCATTGGTAGCAAAGGGGTAGGGGGGAAGTAATGTAAATTTCACAGCAAATAAACTGTGAGTGTTCAAACATAATATTAACTCTTTCAAGGTTACAAACTAATACAAATTATGAAGGAGTTACAGGTAGAATTAATACTGGATTTATGCCAGCAATGCCAGCTTTCACTTTGACATACACAGTTGGCTTTTATTATAGTTTTATAGTTTATATTTCATATCTCCCATTGCTGTAAAAAGATCATAATTATTATAAAGAAATCTCTACATTGAACTCTTTGCTTGCTAGTGACATGCCTGACAGATCCATGGATCCCACATCAACCAGTTGTACATTTTTGCTTTGCCTTTGGGACCTGAGCGATATTGCAAAGCTACGTTTATATCATTTACGTTGTCTCTGTCTCTCTGCTTTTCCTCAGCAAGGTGCTAAGGGGCTGACTCATTGAAACTGAGGGACGAGAGATGCATTTCAGGCTTAAGTATCTAATGCCTTCACAATGGCTGCAGAGTAGACACAAGAGAACCTGCAGATGCTGGAAATCTGGAGCAACATACTCAAAATGCTAGAGGAACTCGGCAGGTCAGGTGGCACCTATGGAGGGAAATAAACAGTTGATATTTCAGACTAAGACCCTTCATCAGCACTGGAAAGGAACTGGACAGAAGCCAGAATAAAAGGGGAGGGGAAGGAGCAGCAGCTATCAGTTGATAGGTGAATTACGGTAGGAGGAGGAAAGCAGGAGGGTAGGGAGGGTGTGAAGAAAAGGGAAAGATGTGAGCAGCTGGGAGGTGATAGGTGGATGGGGAAAAAGGCTGAAGAAGAAGGAATCTGAAAAGAGAGGACAGTAGGGAAGTAGGTGGGAACCAGAGGGAGGAAGGAGGATGAAGGTGACGGACATGTCATAGGGAGAGATCTGTGCTCTTTCCCCTTCTCCCTATTCTTTTATTCTGGCTTCATTCACTTTCTTTTCCAGTCCTGATGAAAAGTTTTGGAACAAAACATCTACAATGCATTTCCCTCCATAGATGCTGCTTGACCTTCTGAGTTCCTCCAGTGGAGAAAGTTTTGTCTTTATTTAGCTGCTCTACATTTTGAGGCTGACAACTTTATTACTGGTGCCAAAGTCTTTCACCATGGAGTTCAAAATGAGAAGACAGAATCTCAACAAACTTCCAGAAGCCCAGAAGTACATGAAAAGGTCCTTGTAGATAAACATCTGCAAGGAACTTATGTTGAAGAGGTGCTGGAATCAAAAGAATAAGAATAGTAAATAGTCAACTTTGGTACAATGGGACAAGAAAATGTATGGTTACTCACCTCTTTAGTATCTGGGCTTCACTATTGATTTACCCTAAATAACTCTTCATGTTGACCTAGACCTGTCTTCCTGTTTTATCTACAGGTTATCAAATCTGGGGTGGAGACCACCTGCAAATGTCATGGGGTTTCTGGTTCCTGCACAGTTCGGACTTGCTGGAGGCAACTGGCACCATTCCACGAGATTGGCAAGTTACTCAAACTGAAATATGAGACATCGCTCAAGGTGGGCAGCACAACAAATGAAGCGACTGGCGAAGGGGAAATTACGCCACCGAAGAAAGCCATTCCAGCTACCTACCACCAGCAAAATCAGATCCCAAGGACTACTGACTTAGTCTATATCGATGACTCACCAAGCTTCTGCCGGCCAAGCAAGTACTCACCAGGTACTGCAACACGGAAATGCTATAAGGATAAGAATTGTGAGAGCATCTGCTGTGGCCGGGGACACAACACCCAGAGTCGAGTAGTGACACGCCCATGCCAGTGCCAAGTGCGCTGGTGCTGTTATGTGGAGTGTAAACAATGTACTCAAAGAGAAGAGATATACACCTGCAAAGACTAACAGTTTCTAGAGGAAAACAAAACTATGGAAAACCAGGGTGAAGAGCACGGTGGATCTGCCCAAAGAAATAATGCAACAAATCCAAATGTTCCTAAAAGTAGTACAGAGAAAATGTCGGTTTCTCAGTAGAACTGATGTATAACCTGCAGATCTTCTGCATTCAACCAGCTAAAGTCTGAAGTCAGATGACGCAGAGCTAGACAGATATTGAATGATGAAAGGTTGGGTTCTAAGTAAACTACTTTAGTTGTGTCATATAATGAATTACTTTAAAGTTAATGCGTCTCAAACAGAATTGAACATGACAACGACAGCTTCACAGTTGAGATGGTTAAGAATTTGAGAACTTCAGTTTTAATTAATTAACACTGGGTTTGTTCAGGCCAATAGTTATAAGGTCTAAAACATACCATTTGGTGCTCATTTAATGAATGAGTTTTAAAGATGTCTTCCAAATATAGAAACAGGATGAGAAGAGGCAGCAAGGCATAACAGTTCCAAAAGAAGAAGAATGAAGAAAAACTATTTTACAATAAATAACCAAATCTCATTAAAATTAGACTGCCAAAGTGCCCACAACCCTAATATTTAACATTCAGTGAGGGTTCAGATGAATAGGCTTCATTAAGAGCAGGAAATTATATTAAAGTTGTTCCTTAGTTTTTTTTCATACAAAATGTACTGTGTACTTTAGAAGTGGGCCTCATGGACAGGATTTCGTTCCCTCCCTGTACTGAATTCATTGATCTCCATTGACATGGTGCTAGGGATGCTTCAGTTGGTTACAGAATAGGATCCTTATGTCTGTAGTGGCCTGACTCCTTAAGACTGATTCTCCAGTAGGAGATCAGAGCCAAGAAGCTTTGTGGGATCACTGATTAAGTTGAGTGGCTGAATAGATTTATTATTTGTGAATTTCAGACAGACTGTCCAGGAAGGCCATAGGCTTCATTGCTAGTGTTAACCCATCTGAGCAGGACAAGTGATAGCAGGGTTTGGGATGACAGAGAAGAACTTAACAGTACCTTTCTTTTCTAGTTATTACACTTTTTGGAAGTACGTAAGTGTAAAAAAGTCAAGTTGGATTTAAATTGCAATGTTGCTTATATTTCCAAAGCCAACCTTTGTCACCCTAACTCTATCCTAATCTGGTCACAATGGTTAAATACCCTCACGCCCAGCTGTTCTCATGAGTCCTGTTTAATAATCTGACAATGGATGACTGGTTCCCAGGATATTGCCCTCCAGTGAGGAATGTGCCTTTCAAGGAGTGAATGGGGGTGGGGGTGGTAATGTTGGCCATGGTGAGGGGATAGGGGCAGAGGAGGAATAGAAGCTGATGAGAATCAAGATCCATGAGAAATTCCAAGGTTTATTTACAGATCTTGCCAAGATCTTGGAAAAGTTTCCTTAACCTCAGTGTGCCTTTTCTGCAGGGTTACTTGGTTTTTGTATTCTTTCGGGCTTAGGTTGACTCACCATAGTCCAATTGGAGTGAGGAACCAAAAAACTGTTTGTACAAGTAAAAAGTTCCAGGAAGAGTGACAATTTCTTGTGGTAATTTCATTCCTGGGATCTGCATTTGAATTTAGCAGTGGTATCAGATAGATTCTTCAGTCTGATAGCTTCCAGGAAGTGCTGGGTTCCTGGAAGACGTGCAGCAGGGTCCATGCAATTGACATTAACATTCTACTTATTATGGGGCTGGGACTATTGTCGACTTAGCCCCAAATGTTATGAAACAGTTCATTTAAGTGGTTACAAAATGTGAACCTTGGATAGTATGTGCTCCCAGAGCACATTTTGAGTTCCTATATTCAAGCATTTAATGATTTCATTACCTTGTGGTATTCCTGACAAAACAAGGCCTATAAACCATTTGAATGTTCACCACTAGATTGTGGTTCTCTGCAAATCGAAAACTTTGACAAGCAGCAATCATACAGAGAAGTATCTTGTAGACAAGAGATGTGGCACATTGTCTTCCTTCAATCATTTACTTGCAGTCTGTCAGAAAAGAGACTAATTCATCCCAATGAGACCTTCAGCAACACCACAGTGAAGATGTAATTGCAGTTGAAGTCTCAGAATGCTTCAAATACCATATAATCGATCAGTATCTGCAATTCTCAATATGGCAGTTGCAGGCTAATTATACGTGATGATGAAAGCAATGGACAATAATTCTATGGAGCTCTTATGAGAATCTGTGCAGAGCCAACTGTGGAGCACTGCCTACTTTCACTGAATGCAGTAAGGATGCAAATTTGTTTCCAAGACTCTGGCTCTTTAGGCCAAAGTCTGGCAGATAATTAAAAAAAAATGGCAGAAGGTGTTGATGTAAAGACTGGACTCTGACGTGAACATATTGTATTTAAGTGGATTTAACTGGCTGGAGATCAGTAAGGATTAGCAGTAACTGCATATCCCTCACTCTGTTATAACAATTTGACGAATCACCGAGCATGCTCACAAACTACTACTTAATCCTGACACCCCTCATTTCTACAGGCTGAATTGAAACAATTCTACCCTCTTTAGGGTAATATTCTTAAAAGAAGTAAGAAGACCGACAAAACAGGAGTATACTGAAGGCCAGCAGGATGTTCAGAGACCACCATTCTGTAGCTTCTGAAACTAAGATAGTTTTACTGCAAAATAGATGCATCAATTTGCTTCCTGCTCCTAGATGTCACCGGCATGTCTTGTAAATAGTATTGATTAAATATGCTGGTTACACCTAGCGGTAGAATTAAATGGTTATGTGATCCATTTTAGGCAGCTTGGAATGTAGCTTCAATGGTGAATGATGAGACGTGCAGCTTCCAATTAAGAGTGGCCTGCTTTTATTCAACAAATCTATAAGAAATACTGTACAATGATGAAATATTGAAGCTGACTTGGCTAGAGGATTGACCCAATCAGCATAAAGCTCCATTATACACTTACAGTACACCATGATCAGAGTGGTGTCATTGAGACACTATCCCGAAGAATAGCAAGGAACATTAACTCAACTCACGTTGACAAGAACATGGATTATTACTTCTGGACTGCAATAAGATTTATTGCACCGTGTGGGTCCTTACGTCAAGATATACTTTAAATGACTTCATAGAAAGTACTTGGGTCACATTCATTCAGCAAGATAAGGTTGGAAAACTCCAAGACTGGTGTAACTAAGAATGTAATTCAAGAACCAGTCAAAGGGCTACTTATATTGAGGGTGGAAATGAGGGTGGAGTGTTTAATATGCATGCAACTGTGGTGAATAACCTCGTATTGTATAGAATTATCAAAAATGTCTTCTTTGTTTTGGTTACATGATGTATTAATGTGCCATATGCCCCACTTATAACACACCCTCGTATTATTCACTGTTGATCACAGTATGACAGAGAACTAAAGCTTCCTTCAGTGGATTTTACAAAACATGCGCTGTGCAATCTATGCCAGAGAGTTCTCAGGCTCAGTAAACTGATAACAACCAAAAGGAAGCTGGAATTGTCTAACTACACTTTAGCTCAAGGATGGAGTGGTACAAGGGTGGGGAAGATCAGAAGTTATGTCTGCTCCTGATTGCTCTCTAGTGAATCCAGCTGCAGGTGCATGTGGCTGTAGGTGTGTGCGCATGTGCATCCGTCATTATGAGAGAAGGGTAGGGATTTGGATCTTGGAAAAATCAGCCAGTAAAATACCAAATTCTATCAATAAGTATTGCAACATACGTTGGTGTGGATTATCATCCAGCGCAATATTCTGAGATGAAACAAAAATAAAGGTGAAAACAAACCTCTACCATTACAGGGTGTGTTATAAATGATTAGTGCAGTACAGAGTATATTGACCCTGGTAGCAGTATCTGAAGAGTTTTAGTTTAACTTTCTACCACAGTGCACCACTGGCTGGTAAAATAGTGGCCTTTGCTGTAACCTATATTATAACGGTCACAGAACGAGTCAGTTCTAATCATAAATATATATAAATATATATATTATATTTATATATATATATATATTATTGTTAGTGGGTGGGATGGGGTGCAATGACTATATGTGTAAATGTGCTCAATTGCATGAGTGTAAAATTGGGTTTGATGATCCTCATAAAAACACAAGGCAATGGTTATTTCAGGTCACTTACTGTATGTTAATAAAATTGTAAATCTGATAGGAAGATTTGCAGACACCTGCCATTTCTGGCAAAGCCACAGACGTTGAGATCACAGAAAATCTCCCCAGTAGCTTTAAAATATCTCTAACTCTCAATGAACGAAGGAAATCTCTTTCCAACTCAACTGAACAAATAATGAAAAAGATTTAACAGACGCAAAAGCAAGGATTTTAAAGATCCAGAGAGCTATTTTATTAAAAGCTTTGAAACAGCTTTTTTGATGCTTTCCTGATGTGATGAGACTGCCACTTCTGGCAGACATTATGTACTTGTGTGCACCAAAAGAAGTATCATTATACAATGAGTTTATGACTAACTAGTTGACATTTAAGCTAGAATACAAATTAGTTCAGTGGGATCATTTACATTTAAAATTTAAGGAACAAGTTGTATCTTATTATTTAAAGATCAAATAGCTACCTGGCTGTTGTTCATGGTAGAACATCTGAGGGGCAGGAGTCAATTATGCTGATGTCATTATCGATCCAGTTTATCGATTTGGAAGAGTTACTTTCAATCTGGATCAGTTCATTCAGTCCAAAAAGGTGAGAAAGAACCTACAGTACTGTTCAGTTTCTATATTAACAGTACAATGTTGCATTTAAAATCCTCTGGAGTGGTTTTGCATTTTTTAAATGAGACACAATCTTCACTTTGTGGAGGTTAATCAGATTGCCAGAACCATATCACCCATGATGGTGGGACCATTCAGTCAGTTATCATTGTCCATAAAGAGTTTTGGCAAGCTCCTTATGGAACTCTTCTTTCCACTTTGTTTTCGTTGGAGCAGTCTGCAGTTAAACCAAGCTCAGTGGAGTAGATTTTCCTGCAGTCCATCTTATCCTGGCATGGCCCTGTCCTTCTCTCCTTTTGGTATCACTTTTGCCAATCATGCCAAACAATTGAACACTATCTCTTTACCAAATGAGACTATCAATGTACAAAGTCATAGATTGATGTTGATTCTTCTGTCACTCAAAGCACAGAGGTCGAATGTAGCATTATACAATTGAACCCAGGATTTTCCTGATCTGCATGGCATAGTAAATACAAAGTGCACATATTGCTCCGAATTTTTGTCAGAATATGCCCTGAAACACTTCACTGGAGTGTACTAAAATAAAATTAGGTTAAAAGGTATTAGAGAAGGTGATCAAAACTTTATTATATGAACAGTTTTAGCAATGCAAACTTGTGGGGCAAAAGGGGCCATGAAAGGAGATTCAGCATTTAGGGCCCAGAATTCTTAAGCGAACTGCAGATGATTACAGCTAGGATGGTTGAGGCTATTGGAGGTTGAACAGGATGTGTTGTAATTGGAATCGAGGTTTGGTTAAGCTTAAATTTATGGAAGTAGGAAGGCAAGCCAGGAAGGATTTGGAATAATCAAAACTGGAGTTAACAATAGCATAGAAGCAGGGCAATGCATTTACCCACTGAGCCAGTTATGATTTTGTTTGTATATTAGGGAAAATTATGAAGAGCGACAGGCAAAAAAGTGTTTTTAAAAGATGTTATAAGAAAAGGATAAAATAATTAAAGTGTATAGCATAAAACTTTTTACACAAGATTATTTTAATCAGATTTGAATCACAGTTGGATAGAATGTTCATGTAAATATTAATTCTCAAATATGCATTACAGTTCAGATCCTTTCCTTTAGTATTGCTGAAGGGAAATCTCATAGTGTGAGGGTTAAAGTGTTTTGTATAAAATGGCTTTGTTCTGCATTTCCAACACACTTATTCTCGCCACGCTGAACAGACTCTCATGCCTAAGTAAGCAGCATATAAATATTTGACTTGCTTTCAAAAATGTCCCCAGTCTCGCTCCCACTTATCCTAGTGATATTCTTCTGCATTCAATCGGGCTTTATCTCATTCTCTGCATATACATTCTCCTCCATCAGCCAAACTCCATTAGCCCTGCCACTCAAATCACTGTTTTATAATAAAACTCCCTGTGATTTTCTGATTATACCACAACTCTCCAAGGTCTTTTCACTTTTCCCCTCATCTTCAACGCCCATTGTTTTTTGACTTCCGAATGTTGAGTGTGTTGAGATATTTCTACGCTGCAAGGATATACTTGTGGGCTGCTAGATTGATTATTGTGCCACTTACCTGCAAAACAGCTCAGCTCAATTCCTTCACTGTAAGAGGAACGACTTAAGGATAAGGCATTGATATGCTTACGTGACATTATGTGGTTTCATCCCAAAGTAGGAGGGAGCAGACGGAAACCCAGTTTTATTGTCTCTGTGTGATGTATTGATGAGGATGTGCATGTATGAGCGAAGGTGTGCATGTCTGAATGGAGATATGATTGTGATGGCCGTGAGGAAGAATGAGTGTTGCTGCCTGACTTAAAAGCAGTTTCTCGCACTGAACCTGGATGCTTTCTGTAATTATTTAAGTATATACTATTTAATGTGGATATATTTTGCTCTTGTAAATTGTAAATACTGATTTTTCCTCTGTTCTCCTGTGGTATTAATACGTCTCAGTTAGTGCGGCACATATACTTTATATTGACACTAATTAGGAATGCAATGGTGGCAGCCTTTCCCTTTCTGGGCCAGTTTCATGCTCATTTGCCTACAAGCCACTAATTGCTTGACCACCCACCCTCTGAACCTCCACCACCTCAAGCACCTTAACTTGGGGCGGCCATTAGATGACACCCCTGAGAATTTGAGGCAAAATAAAAGGACCAATGGCTGATGAAAATATTAGTTATTAGGGACTAGTTCAGTAAAAGTGGAAGAGCTTAACATTTAGATACTGGCTCAACTCATTTTGGATTAGTTTGCCATCAATGCTTCAACTGAGCCAAAGAGCTCCTGATATTGTTGCTCATGATCCCAGCACCTGGAGTCTTCTGTGTAACCAGGATATTTAGATTTCTGTTGATAGAGGAAAGCGGCAGGAATGAGCAGACTTTTAATTCCATTACACTCAATAGTCCCATGTTTCTTCAAGCTCAAACAGTAACTTGACTATATGATTTGATAGAAACTACAAACAGTAAGGCCCCCATACTTCTCAGGAGTTTATTCCATAATATTTGACAAAGTGAAATAAAATATTATCATTATTTTGAGTGGTGATGCTGTAATCAATGTAAAATTGTCAGTGAAGAACTATTCAATGCAGTTTAATAAAATCACCCAATCTAATGAAGTATGACGGACACATAAAATGGGGTATGTTTGGCCTGTGAAATTGCAAATCCCCACCCCAATGTTAGTGAAGTGAGCAAGTTACTCTGAGAACACTTTGTTCTAATGGGTCATGCCAATGTGTATCAGAAAGCCAATTTCATCTTGATACCATTCTAATATGGAGTATGCCACATCTCACTACACTGACAAGTAGAAGACATCTTGAAATCACTGTTGCCGAGAAAATCATCCTCATTTGATAGCACTAAAGATACCATGTGTAAGTAAGAGTGCATTTTACTCTGCTTTCAAGGTTCAGTTTGGGGTTTTGGAGGCAGAAGGCAATATTTTGCAATGACTATTCAGTTTTAAATGCTACTGACTAGTGATAAATTAATGTCTCCAGCAGAACATCTCTAATTGCAAAAGGATTGCAATACTTAAAAGTTCCTGAGATGTGAGCATAAATACTAGTCCCTGGCCAGCTTGGAGAAGCTGATGATGAGTTGGCTTGAAGCACTCCAACTCATGAAGTGAAAGCACTCCCTTTATGTTTTCAGCAGGTGATCGAACGGTTAATGATGTGCCAATGCAACTACTGACCCAATTCTGGACTGTGGAGCTCATTGGTTTAGAGCAATGCTGTTGAAGCTTTGATGAATTAGTTGTAGTTGTAATGAATTGCTTTGAATTAGTTACTGTTACTATGAGTCAGGCACAGCAGCTATTTTGAACTATTCTACTGCCTTTTGGAGAACCCTGTAGTCTGCTTAAAATAGTGCAATGAAATCTTTCTGATATGCAGATGATAATCCCTGACAATGCAGTACTTCTTTAGTACTACAGCGTTAGTTGTGATATATAACTTAATCAGACAAGATGGAGTGCTTATAACATCCAACTTGGAGAGCAGGAGCCCTTTCCCAAATTAATCTAACTGAAAAGTGGAAAAATAAAAATAAAATGTAGCCATTGCATTCCTGATACTAACATGCCCAGGTTATGTGTGTGTGTGTGTTTTATTTTCTCTCACAGAGTCTAATGGAGCCTAAATTATTTGTTTCTACCTCATGTGCATAGCTTGTAGGTAATGTACTGATTCTTCAGAGTGACTGTGGAGGATGTATTTAAATTATTTAACACCTTGGTATAACAAAAATAAGAGAAATTTGGAAATAAATGAAGTGTGAATTATTTTTCAAATGTGTTTTGTCTTCATCCTTCTCATTTCAAATCTGTAAGGTGTAAAAATGGGAGAAGGTTTTGCATTCAACATGGCAAGGACACTCATATGGCAGTTAAAGATCAGGAGAAGGCTTCATGGATAGTTTGGGTGGGAGAGAGATGGCTGAATTTCAAATGATCTAAAGCTGAAGAGGGGTCTTTGGGGGACTCCAAATTTTCAACTTTTCAGAGAGTACATGAGATGGATATACATCTTCCAGCTCTTTTTATGGTCATCAATAATTTGCATCAGAGCTAGAATCGTACTCATGGTAGAGGGCTCAACACACCAAGAAAGATTTTAAGGATAGCCTACAAAAAAAACATAATTGAAGAGGAATGGGCCAGAGATTTGAGGGTGATAGATAGAAGCAAATGAGAGGAGGGTGGTGACAATATGAGCATCTCCCTTAACCTGCAATATCGTGGCATCCACCCTGTCCTCTCTCAGTTCTTAAAGAGAGTTTTAACCTTGACATATACCTTTTGCCTACTTGACTCATTGAGTTCTTCTAGCATTTTCTTTTCATTCCAGATCCCAGCATCTGCAATCACTTTTCTCTTCAACGACAGTGAGTCTGAGGCATTGAACTTTCATTTTGGTGAAATAGTTCTACAGTTGGGGATAAAGGATGTTGCAACACATGTGTGAGGGATCTATTGATGCCGCAGCAGTTTTTAGGAGAGAGGGACTGGGAGTGCACAGCAACCCAGGGAAGTAGTAAAATTGTTTTCCTCTAACTGAGGCATAGGTCTATACAGCTCTGGGCATTTCACATTATGCTGCAACATTTAAATCAGTCTGATTCCAAAAGTTTGCAAGTGACTCTTTGGCTTGCTTTAGAGTTTGAGGTTCATGATAGTAATGTAGCCCAACACCTTTGCATGTATTCTATCATGCCATCTCAATTTTACATGATTGTGAACTGTCAACATCTCACTGGTCCCAAGCTGCATATTAGATTTTGTATATTACACATGACCCACTGTATTCCTATCATGTGCCAAATGGTACACCACACATCAGGTAGCACACCATACATGTACCACACATCATACTCACACAATACAGCAGCCACACTCCACTTTGCAACCAAAAATTGCAACAATATATTCTTCAAAATAGACTAAGAGGGAGACTGAAACAATATTTTTAATGAATTTTCTGACTTTGGGGTAACTCCCTGAGTAGTCACCAGTCAAGCAGCTTCTAGGAACAAAAATTCAAATGAAATTTACATCTAATCAATGTATCAACTAAATCTTCCAAATAATTGATAAGATGGTTAACAACTAAATGTGCTGACTACAGTCCAATCCAGAGTAATAAGAAATTATTTTGACCCAGTCTTGTGTTTGGAGTTGATTAGTTCTTATCCAAAGAGTTCATATTAGAATGATCAGAAGTGGTGACTTCATGTGATCAGACATGATTTTCTTCACTGCCAATTGAGGTGTGATCTCATTTAGGGGAATATCCAAATTGGGTTAAAGGCCAGCACACTTAATTTGAATTTTGCAGTCAAATGTTACAGTATTCAGATAACAGTGGAGAGTACGGGCTACAAAATTCCCAATACTTGTTGATGTTCTTACCTCTTAATTTGTGCAGAAGATTTAATGCTGCAGCCACAGATCTCAAAATTTCCTTAATCTGCCTTTTAATAAAGTGATGTCCAAGATTTGTTGGATTTATGGGAGAACAACAAATGTAAAAGTCATCTTTATGATACTATAATTTTAGAGAAGGCCATCATCTCTGCAATACTTGTGGCAACCTTCCCTTGTGATGTATTGGGTTTGCTGATGGTGAGCTCTAAATTCAAACGAAGGGCTTAAGCTCTTTCAAGAATAAATAGCCACGCGAACCCTCACTGAAGTGAGATTATATTGTAATTACCCAATCTTCAAAAACTAGTTTACCTTGCTGTTTATTCTGCATGTTGAGTTTTAGCTGCCAATACCTACTAAGTGAGCAATGGGCCCCCTCCCTACCAAGGAAAAGATACTTCCAACTAAACAAAGTACTTGAAACACAGCTCAATTATTTTCAGTGATAGGTGTTTAAATCCAAACAATGTTCTTAAAGCACATTTAAAATTCATATAGGATTTCTAGCTTATAAAATACTTCCAAATTACAAACCAGTCTAAAACATAAAGGATTTCCAAAACACAGGTATAATTCCTTTAAATTAAATACAGATACTAATAATACAGAATGAATCATCCACTGAATAAACTGAAGCCAGGGGAAGGTATTCTAGTCATCCCATCTTCCTATCATTCTTCTTGATATTCTTTAGCCACATCTGATAAGCCTCTACTGCTCCCTAAATGTATATCCATTTTCTATCACTTGCATGACTTCACACATATATAGAACCATAGAACACTACAGCACAGTACAGGCCCTTCACCCCACCATGTTGTGCCAACCCATATAATCCTTAATAAAAAGTACTAAATCCACACTACCCCATAACCCTCCATATATATGATATTTCCTCAGTTACCCTTTTAACACAAATTGTCTAAATACATTTTAGAGACATAGATCTCAGCTTAATGTTCACAGTTCACAATTAATGCTATAAAGCTAATTTCTATGAGTATATAAATCTTCCAACTAAAAATACATCAGCTATTTGATATGCTAAATAATATTATCCATCTGGTTCTGCAATTTTTCATGAACCAAGCAACTTAGAGTCAGCTTGTCTGTTTGAAACAAGCCAAATTAAACAACTCAGTATCTTGTACTGCATCTCAAGCAGCAATAAACCAGGTGTAGTGAACTAAGTCTTATTTCACACAGACAGTGCATCTACCCTCCATAGAGCATGTATGCAAAGCTGTTCTATGCACAGTACTTGTTTTAACATCAAGCTGGTTACTGCTTGCCATTTACATTTTAAGAACTGAAGACTGACTTCCATTCATGACTGGAAGTCAACTGTTAGTTGAAAGTTTAATTACATTTGTTTGTGATCTTACAAGTGGCTGCCACTGTGTTTAGAAAGCAAGATTAACAAATGACCAAAAGGCCTACTGGCCAGGAGTGAATATCCATCACATTCCCCTCTTGCTAAGCAAGGTTTTTAGCCCAGCTTCTTCCAACACACATCAGCTTCAAGATCAAGACTCCTCTTTGGAACAGACTATCACTTCTCCATATATTCCAGTAGGTTACCAGTGCTAGAAAGGCTATCTTTGATCTGATACTCAAAGAACTATTGAGTACTTACAAATGTAGAGGTTTCTGTGTGATTTCTCTTCAGAGTATTAACTTCCTCAATCTCAGCTGGACACTTCTCCCAAACCTAAAAGGAATTAAAACATTATAATTGTCCACAAGCACGCAACAATGATGCATCAACGTCCATATTAGCCCATCTTTAAGATCTTCTTCCCCACAAACAGTTCTTGCCATTCCTTTGATGCCAGTTCAAATCACTGTCTCTGTGGCCATTAGTTCATCAGGTCATCTCTTCTCACAGGGGTGTTTGCATTGTGTTTGGTATGATGCACAACTCTGCTGAGGTTTCATGAAAGCAAGACTCACAAACAAGTTGCTGATTGTGTATTGCTGTCTCCTTTTGCCCAAGGTTTAATAGACACACGTTTTAATTTTAGAAAATTATATCCATCAGTTACATGATTTCACAATATGACAATATGCATAAAAAAGGAAACATTGACAAAAGTTATGGAGAGTACAGTTCTGTTGAGGCTTCTGTCTAAACTCCCAGAAAAAAAAGATGTCACAATGTACATGAGAGTTGGCTTTATTCCTCCTGTGGGAGTGAGCACTGACTGGTATTGCTATAACTGAACATTCTGATACCAACCATACCATCTGCATGTTTCTTCCCATTTTCATGATTCTGGACTTTGTATACGGTAGTTGTTTTGGTCTCCCCCCTTTACTTCGTTAAGGATTGGGCCTGAATGAGAAGAATTTGACACACCTTTCCAACTTTTGTGATTTCCCAGAAAACTCTAACTGAGCAAGGCAGTTCTGTCAGATCATGGGATTTTGTCAACCCAATATACAAACTATTCTTATAACATTAATAGCAATTTTGGTAGGTTTAGTGGTTCTACTTGCTGCATTGTAGGAGTACCACATACGCAGTATATGCTTATACCCAAATGGTAAGTAAAACACATTCATATAGTTCTACTTTAAAACAATATAAAACTTTGCAGCCCCTGGGGGCCCTAGGATTACATCTCTGTTTCCAAATAAATCACAATCAAATAGGTAAAAAGGTTGGCACAAGTATAACATTCCTCAGGCGTAGCTATTTTTCTCCTACTCGTAAGTCTTTTACCATTGTGTAACATAACATACAAAAAATAGTAAGATAGATAGTTTGCATATAAAAGTAAAGATATAAATTATGATAATTTAATACCATCCTTAGCAGTGAACAACAGATTTACAAAGTTCAATCTCTTAAAATCTTAAGAACCATATATATAAAGTTACCCATGTTAGAAAGTAAATATGGAACATCCAAATAGGTAAGTAAAAATAATCTTTGTTGGCTCATCTCTCTGTGGGATTGTGTTATTAGACCAATTATTCAGGACAGGGGATAGCAAAGCAGTCATACAAGAGATAACCCATTACAGTGCAGGTCAGGTATGGGAGTTAAAGAGTCTTAGGATTGGGGTGAGCCATTGTACAGAAAAGGATAGGTCACCAAACTTGCATTCTTGCAGGCTTGAACATTTCAGAAAATGAGCACTACAGAAATAATTATTCCAATTACTATGGCAATTGTCCATTGGAAAAATGCAAAAAGAAATCTTCAAACCAACTTAAAGTAATACCAATCCACTCGGAAACTGTTCTCGTTACAGCAGAACCTAAACTTGCTACAACTGGAATGGTTTTAGACATTGTTTCATTTAGAGCTTTAACCCAGTCAGGGACTTAGTATTGGTCTGAAAAGGAAAGCTGGAAAAGAGAAAATCTGCAGATGCTGGAAACCTGAACAACACACACACAAAATGCTGGAGGAACTCGATAGGCCAGGCAGCATCTACGAAAAAAAAGTACAGCTGACATTTCTGGCTGAAACCCTTCAGCAGGACCGGAGGAAAAAAGCTGAGGAGTAGATCTGAAATGTGGGGGGAAGGGAGAGAGAAACGGCAGGCGACAGGTAAAACTTGGAGAGGAGGGATGAAGCAAAGAGCTAGGAAGTTGATTGGTGAAAGAGACAGAAGGCCATGGAAGAAAGAAGAAAGGTGGAGGCGCAGTGGAGGCATTATTGGAAGTTTGAGGAATTGATTTTCATGCCATCAGGTTGGAGACTACCTAAATGGAATATAAGGTGTTGTAAAAGGAGACGTCTCACTCATCTGATTGTATCAGTTCAGTGACTTGTAATGTATAGAGAAATATTATTTTAATTCGACTGAGTTCCTTCTAGCCATTGTTGATGAATATCAAGTCCTCCTAAAAAGATTATCATAAGCACCATTTCTTCCTGGAATTTGTGTCTGTGTTATTCTGAAAACGAAACCACCTTCAGTATCTATTACGCCTGGGCAATGTATCTATGATATCATCCTGAAGTAAACAGGAATTTTTACATTTCTTTTTGGATCTTAACATGTATTTTATCTTTTCAATACAACTCATCCCGCCCTTCCCATCGATGCATAGAGGTTCCATGGTCTAACATAAGGGTTCTACTCATTCTAGGAGCATAAATCCTGCTGGGGTAGGTTTGATGTTATTTGTTGAAACAGTTTTACTTACAGTCTTGTTTCCTCTCCTGGTCTTGATTACCACAGTCCTATTGTCGATAACCTAGGTAATGAGACAAGGATGTTTCCATCCAGGATGGAAACTAGGGTCGGAATTATTTTTATGGAATTCCTTTTCTTGGAGTCAGTCTCCTTTTTGTTGTATCCAAGCTTTCTTGTCAGGTTCTTTTGCTTTCTCTTGAATTTCCATAAAATCTCTCAATTACTTGAAGAGAGTTGTTTCAGGTATAGGCAATGGTCAGTGTGAGTTAGTGATCAGGAGTGTATTTAGGTAGACATTGTACATCAAGAAATAAAGTGTAACATTCCTGTGTACTCCTATTTTCACAATTGACGTAAGGTTTATGACCAATGAACTTCAGGGACAAGTAAAGTCCACTTTCGGACTCTAGAGTAGACCAGTTTTGCCAGGCTTTGCTTAGTCTTCTGACTTCTTTGCTCCACCCTGCCACTCGATAGTGGATGGAATGCAGTGCTGTACTCCACTTGTCTGACTGTTTGTTCATACATGGCTTGAAAACCTTTGCCAATAAAGGAAGATCCTCTATCAGCATGTACTCAGGCGGTGGGTGGGGGGGGGGGGGGGTGTGGGAGTGGCAGCATGTGAAAAAATGGAGTTTTGGAGTGTTGTGGTTGTTGCTGCCTCATTACAAGAAGCTGTGAGGACTAACTGCATATACCCCGTACAAAGTTCAACGATCATAAAAATATACCTAGTAGTTTTCTGATAAAGTGGGTTGGTTGGGGATGCCGGATTTGGGCCTATTTAATTAATTTGCTACATCTGCATGGTGTATTTGGCTTTGTTTGTCTAATAGGAAGTGATCTTGTGACTGCACCTTTATCATAGGCCAGACATTCTTCACAATTTGCAATGCACCGTTTACAATCACTCAACACGTAAGGCCACCGGTATAACGCAGCTAATTGTGCATGAGTGGCTTGTCCACCACCATGGTTGTGTTTGAATCCTCGATGGTCTACTTGAATCCGTGCTTCCTGCTTGTGGGCAGGATGTATTTGCTTCCTTTTTCATCTCGGCCAACATTGCCTTCACCTTCAGCTTCGTATTCGTCCCGTGTTGGAAATCCTTTGGGACTGAGTTCAGTAGTATTGAGAAGAATTCTTAGAACAGCACCCTGGTTATTTTTTATTTGTTGCTTAGTTACCACCAAAACCCCGTCTCCCTTACCATAGTAAGATCCATCCCAACAGAGGCCTACAGTATGTCTCAGGAAGTGTAACACCTGTACTAATGGTTTAGACAATAATTCTTAAGTATTCCTAACATAATTAGAGCCAGTACATTTCAATCAAGACTAGTTCTGTTGTATTCACTTGTTTTAGACATAATTTTAGGGGTTTAGCCTCTGCAATTTGAGTTGTATGATTTCCTAAAGGATGTGCATACAACTTACGTAGTTCAAATTCAGTTTTAGGATAAAAAAAAATTCCTTTTATAATCAGGAGTAGTGATTATAATTGAATGGATCCAACTTTCTGGATTTTCATTGTTGATTCATTTCAGTAATATTTTTGAGAATAGTGTTCTAAAGGATGTTGTGCTACATTAGGTCATAGAGAAGGTGGCTTTGCATTTTCCATGAAAGGGAAGGATTCTAAGTTATAGCTTCCAAGAATGTTTTCCTACATTAAGATGTTGTCTTGTAAAAGTGTTTGCATTTCTCATATCTAGTTATGGTAGCATTTGTTGATAATTTGCTTTCATTTTTCAAAGCTGCAAGCTCTGTTTGTATAATAATGGTTTGTCCCTTGTAGTGTCTCACTGCACTGTGTTTAGACATTGTTCTAAGGCAGTGAATTTCTGTTCCATTGATGTGAAATTGCAGTGCCTTGTAAAAGTATTCAGCCCCCAACCCTTTATTCACATGACTGAGTATTGCAACCAGTGATTTTGATCAATTTAATTGACAATTTTTATTTGTGAATCACATGCTTGTTTTTTCACAGTAGAGCCTTAAAACTGAGGAAATTGTAAAGCATGAAAAACTAAAGATATAAAAACTGAAATGCTAGTAGATCAGAAGTATTCATCTCCCTTTGCTCAGTACTTAATTGAACCATCTTCTACAGCTATCACAGACAGTAGTCTTTTTGGGTAAGTCTGTATTAGCTTTGCACAACATGATGGAGCAAGATTTCCATATTCCTCCTTGTAAAACAGTGCCACATTTGTAGGGGAATGGCAGTGGACAGCAATCTTGAGGTCCTGCCAGAGATTTTTGGTCGGGTTAAAGTCAGGACTCTGACCGGGCCACAGAAGGACATCAATTTTCATAATTTGAAGTCACTCCATGTTTGCTCTGGCAATGTACTTTGGGTCATTGTCCTGCTGAAAGATGAACTTCCTCCCCAGTTTAAGCTTTCTGGCAGAGGCTAGCAGGTTTTTATCCAGGATCTCTCTGTATATAGCAGCATTTATCTTCTCTTCAATCCTGACCAGATTTCCAGTCCCTGCTGCTGAGAAGTATCCCCATAACGTGATGTTGCCTCCACCATACTTCACAGTAGTGATGGTGTTACCCGGCCGATGAGCGGTATTAGATTTATGCTCACGTACCGCTTGGTGTTGAAGCCAACAATTTCCACTTTGGTCTCAACTGAACACAAGACCTTCTTCCACATCGTTACAGTATCTTCTAAGTGACGCTTTGCAAAGCCTTTATGGGCAAGGATTTGCCTTTCTTTTTAGCCAGGTCTTCTCCCTTGCCACTCTTCCGTAAACACCATTTTTATGCAAGGCCTTAGAGACTGGGGAGTCATGAACTTCATCTCCAATTGCAGCCACTGACTTCTGCAGGTCACTGAGAGTGACTGTTGGTGTCATAGTCGCCTCTCTCACAAGTGCCATTCTTTTTTGGTGACTAGGTTTAGAGTGGCATGCTGACCTAAGCAGTGTGACTGGTTTCATATTTATTCCACTTTTTCATGATCTGCTACTCTGAGCTCCAAGGTGTGTTCAGTGCCTTTGAGTTGGTCTTG
Source organism: Hemitrygon akajei (assembly GCF_048418815.1). Taxonomy (NCBI): domain Eukaryota; kingdom Metazoa; phylum Chordata; class Chondrichthyes; order Myliobatiformes; family Dasyatidae; genus Hemitrygon; species Hemitrygon akajei. The sequence continues at coordinate 106,184,817 of NC_133124.1, read as the reverse complement.
TACCCTTCCCCAGCTTTGTCCTTCTCTAATACCAATTCCTTAACTTGGCTTGAATGCTTTTTTTGTATTCATTTTCGTTTGGTCTGTTGAAGATCTACCATTTTGTTGGGCCTTACAGAGAGAGGGGTATTTATTCAGGTGATCCTCCAGTTTTCTACTTCAACAAATTGGGTGTTGGTAAGGTAATGTATGGTATTGTAGCTGAGGAAAACTGGAGTAGCAATTACAAAGGGGATGAATACTTTTTCAGCCTCACAATTTTGTTCTTTAATTTTTAATAAATTGTTGACTGATTTTGGAATTTGTCATTTGATTTGACATGATGTACAATGTTCAGAATCAGAATCAGGTTTATTATCACTGGCATAGATAGATAGATAGATAGATAGATAGATAGATACTTTATTCATCCCCATGGGGAAATTCAACTTTTTTTCCAATGTCCCATACACTTGTTGTAGCAAAACTAATTACATACAATACTTAACTCAGTAAAAAATATGATATGCATCTAAATCACTATCTCAAAAAGCATTAATAATAGCTTTTAAAAAAGTTATTAAGTCCTGGCGGTAGAATTGTAGAATGTGATGTGAAATTTGTTAACTTAGCAGCAGCAGTTCAATGCAACACATAATCTAGCAGAGAGAGACAGAGAAACAAATAATAATAAATAAAATAAAACAAAATAATAAATAAACAAGTAAATCAATTACATGTATTGAATAGATTTTAAAAATGTGCTAAAACAGAAATACTGTATATTTAAAGAAGTGTGGTAGTGTCCAAAGATTCAATGTCCGTTTAGGAAATGGATGGTAGAGAGGAAGAAGCTGTTCCTGAATTGCTGAGTGTGTGCCTTCAGGCCTCTGTATCTCCTACCTGATGGTAATGGTTTTAGGTTAGCTCAAAAATCCACCTCAATATATTTTAAATTTAGAAAATGAGACAGTAAAATGTGAAGGTAGTTGTGGGGGTGAAATCAATATCACCAAGACCAAGGAGATGGTGGTGGACTTTAGGAGATCTAGGCCTCATATGGAGCCAGTGATCATTAATGGAGAATGTGTGGAGCAGGTTAAGACCTACAAGTATCTGGGAGTACAGTTAGACAAGAAGCTAGACTGGACTGCCAACACAGATGCCTTGTGCAGGAAGGCACAGAGTCGACTGTACTTCCTTAGAAGGTTGGCGTCATTCAATGTCTGTAGCGAGATGCTGAAGATGTTCTATAGGTCAGTTGTGGAGAGCGCCCTCTTCTTTGTGGTGGCGTGTTGGGGAGGAAGCATTAAGAAGAGGGACGCCTCACGTCTTAATAAGCTGGTAAGGAAGGCGGGCTCTGTCATGGGCAAAGTACTGGAGAGTTTAACATCGGTTGCTGAACGAAGGGCGCTGAGTAGGCTACGGTCAATTATGGAAAACTCTGAACATCCTCTACATAGCACCACCCAGAGACAGAGAAGCAGTTTCAGCGACAGGTTACTATCGATGCAATGCTCCTCAGACAGGATGAAGAGGTCAATACTCCCCAATGCCATTAGGCTTTACAATTCTACCGCCAGGACTTAAGAACTTTTTAAAAGCTATTATTAATGCTTTTTGAGATAGTGATTTAGATGCATATCATATTTTTTACTGAGTTAAGTATTGTATGTAATTAGTTTTGCTACAACAAGTGTATGGGACATTGGAAAAAAGTTGAATTTCCCCATGGGGATGAATAAAGTATCTATCTATCTATCTATCTATCTATCTATCTATCTATCTATCTATCTACTTTTTCAAGGCAATGTATATGTACCATAGTGTATTGGGGATTGTGTTTCATCTCCCTCATTATAGCAGATAGCTACAGCGGTTTTTGGAGAAACATGCATTAGCAGAACAGGAGATCTGGTTAGGTCTCTTATCCTGAGGTCTATAGCTTGCTGAACTGCATTCATCAATTTCTCTAGTGCTTCATAATCTTCTGATGTAAAAACAATAGGCTTTGCATTGTTGTAACGCCTGTTGCTGGGCCAGATTAGGTACTGAGTATTTATTTAAAACAATGTTGTCGATGACCAATCTCTATCCTCCATCCGGCTTTGCTATGACAAAAATGGGTGAGTTAAATCAAAAAGATTCTTTTATCAAAACACCTTGTTTATAGGGGGAATCTGCTGGAATAGTTTTCCTTTGTGTTTGGGAACTTGCCACTGTTTCTGGCATGGGAAAGGATGGCATTCCATTTTAGTTGCCTCAATATCAACCATCCCACAGTAGTTAGGATGTTGTTATAGGTGGTCATAATATTTGTATACAATATTTCCATTTTGCTCTGTTCGTTTTATCCTGATGACAGTTGAGCTGTTTCTGAATATGTACGTTTCCCTCATTCGGTGCAGTTGCATCAGTTGTTGGTTTAATTGTAGTACAAATCCAAAAAGAAACATCCAACGTTCTTATTTCATGTGATAGTTTACTTTCATCTGGGCAAACTGATGTAAAGACTTTACGGCTACTTCTATTGTTCATTTCATCCCGTATATCTATACAGGAACTTTATTAGTTGAGCACTCTATCTCATTTCCATTTATGCCTACAATTTTAATTTTCCCTTTTGGCTCCCCTTGTTTATCACCTTGACTAATATCGGAATTTAGCATTGAAACATCTGCACGTGTATCAAAATGATAAGGTCAAATTTTGCCAAAAAGATGAGCTTTGGCATATGAAACGGCGAGACTAGATGTGCCTATGTCCTATTTGTCAGATGGAGCATTTTGAGTAGAGTTGTTGTTGAAATTTTCCTCTGCCATTTTTATTACATTAATGTTGGCTTTCCCCTGCTTTACATTTTGATTTCACTGAGCTGCAGGGGAGGGAGTGCATGTTTGAGGTGGGCCCTGTCCCTTTGTACAGTATATTAGAGGGTGAAGGATTAGGTGGGCCATGACATGTGCCCATCAAAAGTGTTTTGTACTCTTCACCATAATATCAGTGGGGCCTCAGAATGTTCCCTCTGTCCCAGAAGGAGTATCTCATTCTGAGACTTCCTTTCGCAAGGAAAGGGGGATGGATCTAAATGTTGTAGCTTATACCTTGCGAATAATCATCTGGGCTATGGGTGGGTATCTCTTCCTAAGGCAGGCAGTCTCCGGGGAACTTGTCTGGTTTGTTGGTTACGGCTTCTCTGCTGAAGGCCTAATGTAGGAGAATGCTGCGATTGTGATCGACCCAAGGAATGAAGTTGTTGTGATGGCTTTGCTCCTGTCCCTACATTTCCGATATGGAAAAGGTGAGAACACTGCATCGGCACCTCATTGCCATTCCGTGGGAACAAGCTGTAATCCTACTACCACCGTGTGGGATCACAAGATCTCTTCAACAACCTGAAATGGTTCATGCGTTGGGTGTTGATTAGGGGCTGTTCCACGCATGATGCAGGGCTTTCACTGGGATAAAGAGGTAACATTATAGAATGAACTACAGTAGGTCCCAGTCTGCCCTTGCCATTTGTTCTCTGAACCTATAAACTGCTAGTAAGCCCTGGCTTTCACTCAGTACAATACTAACTCCTCTACATACGTCTCCACTATTAATTTGTTTACAAGTGCACACATCTATCTGATGTGGATCTTCATGCTCGTGGTGCCAAGGCTATGGGAAATAACCGTATATGAATTGCTGAACATGTTGGGGAGAATGACTGGCCCAGAAAGCCTGCAACCTCCCAGCATTCTGAAGTTGCCACTTCAGAATTCCTTCAGCATCAGCTGGTGGCTTGGCACATACTGCCTGCAAACTCTCAATAGTCAAAGGTCCAAAAACTTGATAGGAAGCTTGTAGTAGGAAGCTACAGCGGTTCCCTGTACAGGAACAGGTCACTGTATTCTTCTTTTGCTGGCTGTAGTCAATATTTTAGTAATTCCAGTGCATCTGTTCCCCAGGCTATATTAACACCTCTAGAGTTTACTGATCTTTTACAAATCGGGATGGTCTGGAGGTCATCAGATCATAAAGTGGGGGTTGGTCTGCTTAATCTGCATCCTAACCTATGTTGTATCCCTTCATCATTCTGACTTGAAGAATAAACTATTTATCATAGCGACACACACACAAAATGCTGAGGGAACTCAGCAGGCCAGGCAGCATCTATGGAAAAGAGAACAGTCAATGCTTCGAGCTGAAACCCTTCATCACTTTACTGTTTACTCTTTTCCATAGAAGGTGCCTGACCTGCTGAGCTCCTCCAGCATTTTACGTGTGTTGTTTGGATTTCCAACTTGGATTGCTTGGATTTACAGCATCTACAGATTTTCTCGGGTTTCAAAATATTCATCATGTTCAATTTGAGGATCAACCACGGTATCATCCCATATTTCTGATATATTATTAACACATTTATAATATTAGCTAACATTTGCTTATGCAATGTCAGGAAATAGGATGACAACCATTTTATCGTACCAGGTGGGGTGTCGTAGCAGTTGTTGAGCGCACTCTGAGTTACTAAATAATAATACATAATTAAGTAATACTGTAGGTATAATGGGGCCACTTTGGGCACCAACTGTGATGGTATTGGGTTTGCTGACTGCCAAGTTCTATGTTCAAATGAAAGACCTTAATATTAGATATAGAAAGCCACGAGTACGCTCACTAAAGGAAGATTGATCTGGCAGCTTTAGCGTTAATACTGTATGCATCTTTATCCCCACTTGCCTTTCAGCATTTCAATCAATTCATTCCCTCCACAATGCTTTAGTCCTCTCCTCTGTCACCCCAAGCAGATTACTCCCTTCCAAAGGGTCTTCTCATCAAATGCAGCAGATGCATCACCTGCTCTTCACTCACCTCTTCCTTCAACAACTTCTTACTCTGCACTGCTTTGCTGGTACTTCCTTCGATTTACTATAGTGTATTTGGTTATTTCAGTTTAATCCCTCCTATACTGGGTAGGGCATATGCAGAACCAGTTCTGATAAAGGGCCTCATATTTGAAAACTTAACTCTGTTCCTCTTTCCATAGATGCTGTCAAAATATTGAATGAGTTTGCATTTTCTATCTCACTGCATTGGCGTGACTCTGGGATTCTGACCCCTGCTCACTTTATTTCTCATTTCCACTCTTTGCTCTTGGCTTCATCCTCTATTACAAAAAATCATAACATAAATTCGAGGAATAGCAACTCATCTCTTACTTCTTCAAATTACAACCTTCTGTATTCAATACTGAGTTCAATAATTCCCACTTATATTCTTCTCATCCTTTTCTCTTCATTACATAAATCGCATTATTGCTATATTTCTTATTCTGGCTAGTGAGCTTTGTAAACTTTGCTTCATTCTCCTTCAACCCTGCCTGGTCTACTGTGTATTTTTTTAAGGATTAGCTTTATTTGCCACATGTACATTGAAACATCAAAACGTGCAGTGTAATACGTCATTTTTCATCAGCAGCTCAGTCAGAATATGTGCATGGGAACATGTCCATAAAAGTTACTATGCTTATGGCACTAACACAGCATGCCCACAATTTACTAATCCTAACTCACATGTCTTTGGAAAGTGGGATGAAACCAGAACACCCGGAGGGAACCCATGTGATCCCAGGGAGACCTTACAGACAGTGTTGGAAATTGAACACCAATCGCTGATTGCTGGTCCTGTAAAGCACCATATTAACTGCTGCACTACCATACCACACTGAACCTGAGCTCTTGACCTCTATGTGTACCACGCTGACATTTTTTTGCTTATTTGTTTTGAACTATATTGCATGATTATATTTTTCCATCACAGCATGGTGGTTAGTATAATGCTCTTACAATGCCAGCAATATTCATTTCTACTGATCTATAAGGAGTCTGCATGTTCTCCCCAAAATATATGGGTTTCCTATGGGTGCTCCGGTTTTCTCCCATATTCCAAAGATGTAGAGCTTAGTGGGTTAATTAGTCACATGTCTGTAATTGGGCGGAGCGGACTCATTGTGTTTGAAGCGCCTGTTAATGTGCTGTACCCCTAACTAAATAAATGAAAGTTACAGCCCAGTTTAAATCAGCACACTGGAAAGGAACTGCCAGTTGCCATTTGTAAATTTTCTGCTTGGCTGTCGAAGAACATTTCTGGGTATTGCAGTTCACAAGAACAAAAGTAAAAGATTATTACTCACATGATTTTCTCTGCTGCACACACCCAAAATTTGCCAGCAGACCTTGTGTGAAATTTCCACCTCTTGAGACTGAAAAAAAATCTCAAGCCTCAGGCTCCAGACAGATGGGCACGCCTTACACAGGGAACATTTATTGCAACTTTTCCCAGAATTTTTCAATTTGCATTGGAAGCACAGTATATCAGCATCAGAAAACTATCCCTTAACCACTTTTATTGGTAAATGGGTGGTTTGTTTTTGTAGAATCCAGCTTTTCTTTTTTGTTTATCATTAGTTTTGCCTTGGATCAAGTAAAATGGCAGCTGTGACATAATTGAATAAATGGCTCAGCTGATTCACTTTGATGCAATTGCCAGCCACGACTAAGCCACCTTGGTGAACATCCGATGGATGCTTTGGTTCTACTAGCCCTTGTTGATTTATCATAAAGTCATACAGTTGTAAAGCATAGAAACAGGCCCCTTAGCCCACTGCATCAATGCCTACACTCATGTCTATCCATACTAATGTCATTTGCATTAATTCCCTTGTACCCAGCTCGTTCAAGCCCTGCCTCCACCACCTCTTCTGGCAATTCCTTCCAAATTCCAACTACTGTTTGTGTGAAAAAATTACCCCACCAGATTCCCACTAAACCTCCTCACCCTTGCCTTAAATCTGGGTTTTCACATTTGCGGACTGCTGTCCGTTCCGATTGGTAAAACCATCTCTTCCATGGTTGCCATCAGGACAGGTGGACCCCAAGACTGTGTGCTAAGCCCCCTGCTCTACTTGCTTTACACTTATTACAGTGTGGCTAAGCACAGCTCCAATGCATATTATAATTTTTCTGACTAAACCATTGTTGTAGGCTGAATCAAAGGTGGTGACGAATCAGCATATGGGGGGAGTTTGAAAATCTGGCTGAGTGGTGTCACAGCAACAACCTCTCACTCAATGTCAGCAAGACCAAGAAGCTGATTATAGACTTCAAGAGAAAAAAACCAGAGGTCCATGAGCCAGTCCTCATTAATGGTTCAACTTTAAATTCCTCTGTGTTATTATTTCAGAGGACCTGTCCTGGGCCCAGCATGTAATTGCAATTATGAAGAAAGCACAGCAGCGAATCTCCTTCCTCAGGAGTTGGCAGAGATTTGGCATGACATCTAAAACTTCAACAGTCTTCTATAGATGCGTAGTGGAGAGTATGGTTGCATCACAGCCTAGTATGGACACACCAATGCCCTTGAACAAAAAATCCTGCAAAGAGCAGCTGATATGGCACATTCCATCACAGGTAAAGCCCTCCCCACCACTGAGCACATCTACATGAAACACTGCCACAGGGAAGCAGCATCCATCATCAGGGACACCCATTACTCAGGGAATGTTCTCTTCTCGATGCTGCTATAAGGAAGAGGGTATGAGAGCCTTAGGACTCACACCACCAGATTCAGGAACAGTTACTACCCTTCAAACGTCAGGTTCCTGAACCAAATCGGATAATGTCACTCAACTTCACTGCTTCATCACTGAAATGTTCCCACAACCTATGGACTCACTGTCTAGGACTCTTCATCTCATGCTCTCAATATTTATTGCTTATTTATTTGTTTGTTATTATTACTACAGCTTTCTTTTTGTATTTGCAATTTGTTGTCTTCTGCATTCTGGTTGAACACCCAAGTTGGGTGGTCTTTCATTGATTTTGTTATGGTTATTCACTATTCTATATATTTATTGATTATACTCACATGACAATGAATCACATGGTTGCAAATGGTGATATATTTGTACTTTGATAATAGATTTAGTTTGAACTTTGAAATAAAAGTCCTTTTAGTTCTGGACACCACTATCTTGGGAAATAGACATTAGCTACCTTTCCTATTTCCAGCTCTCATAACTTAAATGCTCTTGTTATGCCAGTTCTTGGTCTCCTTTGCTTCGGGAAATGAAATCCAGCCTATCAGTCTTTCTTACTATCTCCTGCCCTCTCTAGCTTAATCATATCTTGAATGGAAGTGATTTCTAATTGTTTTGTGTTGCCCAGTCACTAACTCTGTTGCAAAACACACAAAATGCTGGAGGAACTCAGCAAGTCAGGCAGTATCTATGGAAGTGAATAAACAGTCAATGTTTCAGGCCAAGACCATTCTTTCAGGACTGAAATGGAAGGGGAAAGATGCCAGAATAAAAAGGTGGGAGGAGCAGAAGGACTAGTGTGAAGGCAATAGGTGAAGCCAAGTGGGTGGGAAAGGTAAAGGGCTGGAGAAGAAGGAATCTGATAGGAAAGGAGGAGAAAGGGACCCTGGAGGGATGTGTTAAGCAGATGAGGAGAGGTAAAAGGCCAGAGTGGGGAACAGAGAAGGGGGATGGGAAGGAAGGAGAAATTGACATTAATGCCACCAAGTTAGATGTTACTCAGATGGAATATAAGGTGTTGCTCCTTCAGAACAGGAATAAGAGTCAAAATTAAAATGCTTGGCTATCGGGAACAGAGGTGAAACAGACAGAACAGAGGTGTTTAACAAAGTGGTCCCCCAATTTACGCTGGGTCCTGTAGAGTAGGCTACATTGGGAGCACCAAGCACAATCGATGATCCCAGCAGATTTGCAGCTAAAGTGTTGCCTCACCTGGAAGGACTGTTTGGGATCTGAATGGAGGTGAGGGAGGAGGTGAATGGGCAAGTGCAACTCCTGGGCTGTTTGCAGGGGTATGTAAAAGGAGGACAGGGACGAATGGACAAGGGAATTGGGAAGGGAGTGATCACTGCAGAATGGGAAGGGGGTAGGTAAAGATATGGTTAGTGGTAGGATCCCTTTGGAGATGGCAGAAGTTGTGGAGAATGGTGTGTTGGATGCAAAGGCTCATAGGGTGGTAGGTAAGGACAAGAGGAATGCTATCACTGTTAGGAAGTGGGAAAATGGGGAGAGCACAGCTGTTTGGGAAATAAGAGGAGTTGAGGGTGAGGGTAACATCAATAGTGGAGGAAGGGAAACCCCGTTCTTTGAAGAAGGAAGACATCTCTGATGTCTTGGAAAGGAAGGCTGCATTCTGGGAACAGATGTGGCAGAGGCGAAGGGACTGAGGAAAGGGAGTAGCATTTTTACAGGAGATAGGGTGGGAAGAGGTAAAGTCAAGATAACTGTGGGAATCAGTAGGTTTATAAAAAATGTTGATTGACAGTTCATCTCCGGAGATGAAGACAGAGATGGAGAAAGTGAAGGGAGGTGTCAGAAATGGACCAAGTGAATTTAAGGGCAGTGTAGAGGTTGGAGGCAAATTTGATAAAATTGCTGAGCTCAGCATTTATGCATGAAGCAGCAGCAATGCAGTTGTCAATGTAGCTGAGGAAGAATTGGGGATTATTACCAGGGAAGGCTTTGAACATTGACTGTCCTACAAGCCAACAAAGAATCAGGCATTGCTGGGTAGCTAGGGCCCATTTGGGTGCACTTGGCTACCCCTTGAATCTGGAGAAAGTGGGGGGAGCTAAAGGAAAAATAGTTGAGGGTGAGGTCCAGTTCTGCTAGAAAAAGGGGGGTCGTGGGAAACGTTTGGTTCTTTTGTTAAGAAAGAAGCAGAGAGCCTTGATGCCTTCTTGATGAGGCCTAGAAGTGTACATGGGCTGAACATCCATGGTCAGGGACAAGGAATTGAATGTTCCTGAAGAGATTGAGAGCATGAGAAATGTCAGGCAAAGAAAACCAGCGTACCCGGAGAGTCCATTTTGAGGATCTTAGGTAGGAGGTAGAAGTGAGCAGTGTAGGAGTAAGGGAACTATACGTTTGGTGGCAGTGGATAGGAGCTCTCCAGAGTTGATGATGGTGTGGAAGACAGTTTTCTGATGGTCTGGAGTGGGTCCTCTTGAAAGGGTAGGTATGAGGAGGCATCTGAGCATTGCCACTTGGCCTCCGCAAGGTAGAGGTCAGTGTGCCACACTACAACAATAACTCCATTGGCATTTTAGCCTATGATCATTTTAGAGTTGCACTCAAAATGCAAATATGACTCCAACATGTATACACATTTGGTTATGCTCTGTTTGTTTTATGGATGATCTATTTTCTAGCTATTTAAAACCAGCAACAACCACGTAAGTGAACTGATGAATTGAATTTGTCCTCATTTTTTGCTTTTGCTGATGCTGTTATTGTGATACTGTTTTCATATGCTCGCTTTCCATTAATACCGGTGTCTCCTTCCTGGTTGCACTCTACACTTCTTCGTGATTTCTGGAACTCCTTCCTTCTTTACTTGGCATAACTTTTTGAGATTCCTGTTTTCTGACCATGCTGCAGGATTCCCATTATTTCCTTTCCATTTGGATCAAAGGTAGATTAATATTTTTACCATCGACAGGATCAGCCATAGCCTCTTTAAATGGCAGAATGGCAACCTCCTCATTCTGGTGTTTTGATATTTCCCCTTTCCAAAGTAAGGACTGAACAAAAGATAAAAGTAAGTAAAGAATAGATCAGAAAAATTATAGTGGGTCAGAGTGATATTGTTAGACTGAACAACATTCTTTAGAACATGTGTTTTCAGTGAAGGTTAGGTTGTACCAGTTCCCTTCAGTGAGATTAAGAAGATTAGTGATTTTCATTTCTAATCATTCTTTATTTAGCCCAATCTCTAACTTTAATATTCATTTTTTTTCATTTTCTGTTATTCAGAAGAAGGAATTTTGAAATGCAGTTCATTGCTGAGGCCAAACTGCACTCCCAGGTCTTGGATATCGAGCCACATCTGAATAGTTTTGGACGCCTATGGATTTGTTTACTGCTGACACCAAACAGATTTAAAGCCTATAGCAGGGAACTATGTGATGCAGAAAAAGAACGTGTTGGATTTATAGAATTTAACTTAATGTTGCTTGACCAAAAATGACTCAGATCATAAAGACAGAAAGCATTAATTTTGTATCTCTTTCTGCCGATATTCCCTGACACACCGAGTGTTTCCAACATTTTCGGTTTTTGTCTCAGATTTCTAACATCTGCATTTTAAAAAAAATTATATGACTCAGGCTCCATGCCATTACCCTTTAACCCTCTCAGGTAAAATAGCTTGGACAATAAATGCGATGTGTGTACAACCAAGGAGCATTCTGAAAAAGAAATGAGATTAAAACAAGTTGCTTACATACTTTCTGCCCGTAACACCACTGGCACTTAAGGCAGCAATGAAGGTCCTCCATCTCTGTCTGTCCTCGGCCATCTTCTCTACTGTGCCCGAGGTGTGATTCAGAGTCCTCATCTCTTCCTCTACGGTACGGCGCCAAGTTGTTTTTAGTTTTTGGTCTCCCGCGTTTCTTCTGCCCTTCAGGTACTGTCCTGATGGCAGAGTTGGTCTCTCTTCTCCTCACATGCCCAATCCATCTCCAGCATTTTCCTCATGGTGTTTGCAGCCATGTCATCACCGACAGTATATAATCAGTGGTCTTGTCCTGAGTCTTTTGGCCGAGAGAGGAAAAAGGATAAATATACAACCCTTGTCCAACCAATGTGAAGCAGAGTGAAAGGCATGACATAGCAGATGGTTTCAGCAATCTTGAGATGAAAAGAATAGGGAAACAGCCAAGGCTTCTTACTGGAATTAAATGACCCTCTGCTGCTGTGTATGCCTCTGTGGTTGTTGGGGGAGTAAGTATGGGGTAAAGGGTGTGGTTGTGGGTCCCTCTGTGGTCGAATAGCCTGACAACATTCCCGTGGAGTATGGCCACTTTGGCGAAATGTCCAAAGGTGGTTAACTCTGACGAAACCATGCTCCGGCAACAGTGAGTGTTTCAGTTGCGACAGAGAAGCGAAAAGGGTACATGAGATAGATCATAAAGAAAATATTAAGAATGGTCTGTGAAATTTATTTACTGCTGTCAAGCACACCAGCTTCATGTCTGAAACAGACCAACAGCAGTCCAAAGAATGCATCAATAATCAAGTGCAGCCTCTCTAGCTGAGGTTGAAAACATCCCATTAACATTACTTATGAATTAGCTGGCATGAAGAAAGGAAATAAGAGAAAGTCTTTCACTATACAGAGGATCGGTTCTGGGGCAGACAGAGATTAGTTGGCGAGATTTATAATAAACTGTCTGAAAATTTATTGAGATCTTTCAGATTTCATTCTGAAGACCTATAAAACATGAAAAAAATAGTCTGAGTGTGCGGCTTTCTAAATAGAACACTCCCACTGTGGCTAGGTGGGACACTGTTCCACATGGCATTAGGTCACACAAATCAGTAAAATCAAAGGGTTGATCTCTGATCTATGACCTTGAAAACCTCAGTGATGTGTAGAATTATAAAAGAGACTGTACAGGGAAAGGATAGAGATAGTGGAGACAGGAAAAGGGTTTACTGAACATTGCACATAGAACAAAGAGTGTTTGACTTGTCAAACCCATTATTTTTTATGGGCTGATCTACCACTGAGTGTAGCCAATTTACAAATTCTGAGAAAAAATTGTCTAAAATCCAGGGATCCGGCACAGTGAGTTCAACAATATGGATTCAGACTGCAATTTAGAGAAGGCTATTCAACCACCAAGCTTTCCGGCCTCCAGAAAGCTGGCGTTATGTACACTCTGAAGCATTGTCTCAAACACTGAAGCCTGCTATCCAAAACCCATGATATTCCCACAGTTCTAACAGCACTGATTACCATGGCTGTGGAAGTCTGGACTCACTTTCTTTGATTAAAATGCAGACCAAACATATCATTTGTCTGACTGAACAATCCACTTGGAAAGTAAATAAAGTATGATGAAGAACATAAAAGTAATGCCATTATCCTGTCCAGAATTATTTTATGAATTGAAACCAATTTACCACATCAGAAAACTGAGATTAACTGGATTTTCATAAACAGAGGAGATTCTGCAGATGCTGGAAATCCAGAGTAACGCACACAAAATGCTGGAGGAATTCAACAAGTCAGGCAGGTCTATGGAGAGGAATAAACATTCAGCATTACTGGCTGAATCCTGATGAAGTATCTCGGCCCACAACTTTGACTATCTATTCCAAGCCAAAGCCTGACCTGCTGAGTTCCTCCAGCATTTTGTGTGTGTTAACTGGTCTTTTTTTGTTTATTCTCTTTTCCAAATAGCTGTTTGGATTTGGTAAGTTTAGTGCCCCAAGGAGACAAAATAATAAATATTCAAAGGGGTGACTTCAAGACTAATCTGTAGAAGTAAAGGAAGGAACATCAGATCAGATACATTGGGAGTTCCATCCAGATGCCTTCTTGGATATTCAGACAGCCTTTGAGAAGGTGCCGCACATGAGGCTGCTAAACAAGATAAGAGATCATGGTATCAAAGTTCAATGTTCAAAGTGAATTTTGATAGGTCTTGATTAGTAAGGGTGTCAAAGGTTAAGGGAAGAAGGGAGGAGAATGGTGTTGAGGAGAAAAATAAATTGGCTATGATCTGATGGTGGAGCAGACTTAATGGGTTGAATGGCCTAATTCTGCTCCTGCCTTATGGTCTAAGTACAGAGGTGATTATTTTGATGGGATTGTACTAAGGAGCTTCCAATAAATGGATGGGAATTACAAATGCAAACATGTATGGAGATTGTAGGAATATGTTTGTAATAGTAGGTGATTTTATCTCACAGCATTAAATGGGGCAGAATTTGTTAAGATTGTTGAGGACGTTTTTCTTAGGCAATATGTAGATAGTCCTACAGGAGAAGGGCACCATTCAACTTCCTCTTTGGAGATGAGATCAGACATGTGGCTAAACTATCAGTAAGTTGAATACTTCTCACCTGTACTCCCTATAGACAAGATCATAGAAGCTAGGGAACTCAGGGAACAAAACAGCAATATTCTGGAACAAATCAATATTACAAAAAGAGAGTTATGGTTTTAAGGTGCATAAAAGTACATCAATCCTCAGGACCTAAGTGTAAACTAGGACATAGCGCAAAGTAAGGGAATCACTTGCTCGGGTCATGGCAGTGATATCTGTATCATCCTTAGCCATAGGTGAGGTACTAGAGGGTGGCTGATGTGCCTTCAGTTGAGAAGGGATGCAAGAACAAGGGGGATATGGGCTAAATGCTGGCAAATGAGACTAGCACCAGAAGACAATTTAGTCATCATTGTAAGTTGTATTAAAGGACTTTTTTCCATACTGTTTATTGCTCTGATACTATGACTCTATTATTCCTCCTTGTACCAGAATCAGGGGGAATTGGCAGCCATGGAAAAGAAACTAAGCTACAAGCATATTATAGGGGAACTGGGATTGATGGGATTATCCAATTGTTAGCATACACTTAAAAAGCCAAATGCTCCCCTATAATTCATAAGAGAATTTGACAATATATTTAGACTTATGATGAGATGAAGCAGATGACTATAGATTTGTGATTTCCAATTGACAGAGGCTGAATATAATGTTTAATAAATAACCATTATCATTTTATCATGTGACCACCAAGATGTCTATAAAGGCAAACTAAAAGACATGCCTATTGTTTATAAAGCTGTTTTAGGACATTATCAAAAGCCATTTTATGATGTGTGTAATATATGTTAAAACCTACCCATCCCCATGGCTATCCTGACTGTATACCTTTCCACCTTGTCTTCTGGAAAAATGCTATTCCCTTTTCTCAGTTCCTTCATCTCCACTGGTTCCATTCCCAGAATGAGGTTTTCCTTTCCAGGACATCAGAGATGTCCTTCTTTAAAGAACAGGATTTCCCTTCCTCCAACATTGATGCTGCCCTCACCCGCATCTCCTCCATTTTCTGGACATCTGCGCTCACCCTGTCTTCCCTTTGCCCTAACTGGGATAGAGTTCCTCTAGTCTTCAATTATCATCCCATGAACCTTCACAAACAATACATCATTCACTGCAATTTCCACCATCTTCAACGAGATTCTATTACCAACCATACCTTTACATCCCCCCCCCCCCCCCACTCCCTGCTTTCTGCAGAGATTGCACCTTCTGTGATTTCCTTGTCCATTCACTCCTCCTCACTAATCTTCCTCCTGGCACATATCTCGGCAAACAAGAGAAATGTTACATCTGCTCATTCACCTCCTTCATCACCTCCATTCAGGGTCCCTAAAATTCCTTCCAGCTGAGGTAACAATTCACCTGCAAATCTGTTGGGGTCGTCTATTGTATTTGGTGCTCCCGATATGAATCCTTTATATCAGTGAAACTTGACGTAAACTGGGAGACTGCTTTGTCCAGCATTTCAATCCCATCTGCCAAAAGTGGAATTTCCTGGTGGACAACAATTTTAATTCCTATACCCATTCCTGTTCTGACATGTTGGTCCATGACCTTCTCTTCTGTCATGATGATGTGATTCTCAGGGTGGAGGAGCAACATCTCATATTCTGTCGAGGTAGCCTCCAACTTGATAGCATGAATATTAATTTCTCCAACTTCCAGTATGTTTTCCCACTTTTACTTTTCTCTTCCTCTTCCTTCTTCTTCTATTCTCCACTCTGGCCTCTTAGCTCATCTCCTCACCTTCCTATCACTTGCCTCTGTTGCCCCTCCTTCCCTTTCTCCTTTTTTTCACTCTCCTCTCTTATTGGACTCCTTCTTCTCCATCCCTTTAACTTTCCCACCCACCTGGCTTCTAACCTTCTAACTTGTCCTCCTTCCCTCGCCCCACCATTTTATTCTGGCATCTTTCATCTTCCTTTCCGGTCCTGATGAAGAATTTCAACCCACAATGTCAACAGTGTATTCATTTTCATAGATGCTGCCTGATCTGCTGAGATCCTCCAGTATCTTGTGTGTATTGCTCTGGATATCTGGCACCCACAGAGTCTCTTGTGTTTATTTTCCTTTCTTCTTAAAGATGAAACACTCAAGCTAAAATGGAGCATCCAGCCTGTTGTTCTTGTGCAACACCACAATCAAAGTATTCATCCAGCCTTCACTGTCCACATATTTATATTGCGATCATATTTGAAACTTGCCAATCTATTCCCGCCATATTTTTGGCAGAAAATTCTAGATAATAATCCATGGATTCAATCTTCCTCTAGACTTCCTTGATTTAAGGTGAAAAAATTTGTGATCTTTTTCCACTAGCACTTAATATCCACAGTGCTGAAGTGTTCTGAGAAGTTTGTGATGAATGAAATCAACTCCTGACTGAGAAGTGACTTGGATCTGCTCCAATTTGCCTTTCGGAGCAACAGGTCCACAGCAGATGCCATCTCATTGGCTCCTCACTCAACCCTGGAACATTTGTACAGCAAAGATGCTACTTATTGACTACAGCTCAACATTCAATACCATTGTCCACTCAAAGCTAATCAATAAGCTCCAAGACCTTGGCGTCAATACCTGGATCCTGGATTTCCTCACACGTAGACCCACAGTCACTTTGGATTGACAACAACATCTCCTCCCCAATCTCCATCAGCACAGGAGTACCACAAAGCTATGTGCTTAGCCCCCTGCCCTGCTCACTTTCCACTTACATATGTCTGTGTGGCTAAGCACAGCTCCAATGTTTATGCTTAAGTTTGTTGATGAAACCACTGTCGTAGACCGAATCAAAGGTGATGATGAATCAGCATATAGGAGGGAGATTGAAACTCTGGCTGAGCAACCTCTTACTCAACGTCAGCAAGATCGAGGAGCTGATTATTGACCTCAGGAGGAGGAAACCTGAGGATTGTGAGCCAGTTCTCATCGGAGGATCAGAGGTGGAGAGGGCCGGCAGCTTCAAATTCATCAGTGCACGTAAGTGCAATTGAAAAGAGAGTGTGGCAATGCCTCTACTTCCTTTGGAGTTTGCGAAGGAAGATTCAGCATGACATCTATAACTGACAAAGATGAGTGGTGAAGAGTATATTGACCAGTTGCATCACAGCCTGGTATGGAAACACCAGTGCTCTTGAACAGGAAATCCTGAAAAAGTGGTGGCTACAGCCCAGTCCATCAGGAGTAAAGCCCTCTCCACTACTGAGTGCATATGCATGAAACGTCTCGCAGGAAAGCAGCATCCATTATCAGGGACTTCCATCACCGAGAACATGCTCTATTCTCACTGCTTCCATCAGGAAGAAGGTAGAGGAGCCTCAGGGTTCGCACCACCGGATTCAGGAATAGTTATTACCCCAAAGGGGATAATGTCACTCAACTTCACAGCCCCATGATTGCAATGTCCCCACAACCCATGGACACACTGTCTAGGACTCTTCATCTCATGTTCTCAGTATTTATTGGTTATTTAGTTGTTATTGTTTCTTTCTTTTTGTAGTTACACAATTTGTTGCCTTTTATACATTGGTTGAATGCCCAGGTTGGTGTGGTCTTACATTGATTCTATTATGGCTATTGCTCTGTTATGGATTTATTGAGTATGCCCACAAGAAAATGAATCTCGGGGCCGTATATTGTGACATACAGTATATGTACTTTGATGATCACCCAGCATCAGCTGCAGTGGCTGGGGCACGTGATAAGGATGCCCCCATGTCGGCTACCCCGCAGAGTGTTATATGGCCAGCTACATCATGGTCGACACTCAGCTGGAGGGCTGAAGAAGCGCTATAAGGATCAGATGAAGAATGCTTTAAGGAAGTGCAAGATCAGACCTGAGGACCTGGAGGATGTTGCTGCTGACCGTACCACCTGGCGACAGCTGTGTAGGGATAGGGTTCCTATTCTGGAGATGGAAAAAACAACCAGAAGACAGCAGAAGAGAGCCAGGAGAAATGCAGCCATGGTTGCCATCACTACCACCACCACCACTACCACATATTCATGTCCCACCTGCAATAGAACTTGTGGGTCCAGGATAGGACTGTATAGTCATCAAAGATCTCACCATTAAAGGGGTGGATATTGCCATCAGATTCTGATGGGCAACCGAAAAGAGGAAGATATGTACTTTGATAATGAATTTACTTTGAACTTTGAACTTTGCTTCTTTCTAGAAAACAATGCCAGATTCATTACTTTAACAAATCTCCACAGGGGTTTATCAGATATAGGTCCAATTTTTGTTCATTCATTTCTATTGGATATGGCCTTGATCATAATCAGCTTTGTTGTCCACCATATGCTCCACAATGAAGTCCATATATCTTATTTTAAATGCAAACATTAGGTGTATGATTTTTTCCCCTAACACTCCAACATTTTCAATGGGGGACATCAGTTAAGACAGTGTAGATATATCCTGTATGACTTAGCCATTAGTAAATCTAGAAGTTCTGATCCCTCCCAAGCATTCGTATCATATATGTTTAACCCTTGGGTTGGAACATGCCTTTCATGCATTACCTGTTATTCCTGCAGGTGGTGCTACGATATGTGGTTTCAGTGTTGAAAGTATCACACACACCTTGTAACATTCAGTAAAACACACCAATCACATTACTTTTATTGTAATTAGACTTCATGATGTAACTGCAAAGACCAGTCAATGAGCTCTGACAAATGACTCAAAATATCTTATATATTGTTTCATATTCATCACTTATCCTCAATAATTGAAATTTATGATGTCCAAAATGAGGATTTGACTTTTATAAATAAGCACAGACTTAACTGTATTTATCCACTGAACTATCCTTTTTGTTTTTTAATTATTTCATAAAAAATTTTACACAACCGAAGTCACTTGATTTGAATAGCTTGCCTACAACTCGAATGCTAGAATCTAAGATTGGATAATGCAACTTGAATGGGTACAGTATGTCCAATCTGCAAGAAGAAAGAGTAAAATTCATATTGTTGAAATAGTTTTCCCTAGCCTTTAATACTTGTTCTCAATATTTTTACATTAAATAATTTTCAAAATGGGGCATTTCAAAAAAAATGGAGCTAAGTTTTGTTTCAGAAGGAAAATCAGAGAGGCAGGTGCTAAATTACTTGAATTTTGCAGGAAATAGTTACAAAGCACGTTTTACGCACATCTTGTATGGAGAAGAGAAAGGAGAGGTGGTTAGAGGAATTAGAATTTTGAAACTTAAGGTTGGAGACAATGAGATGACCAAGAAGAGAAAATGTATAGAAACTTGGAAATCAAAGGAAGAATCTTATTCTTCTTCTAATGTTGATCCACTTAAAACAAGTTATCATTTTAAGTCCATTATGATCAAAGGAGTACAGCAAACCTCTGATAAACTTGAAAAAGTCAAAGTTAATTTTTACAGAAGCAAGATTGATATTTTACTTCCTATGCAACAAAATGCTGCATTTTAACACCAATTTATATCATTAATAAGTATTTCAAAGCATCTCAAAAATGTACCGTACAATCAAAATAATGGAAACCAAATTAAAGAAGGAGACAGTAGGCAAAGGGATTGGAAGTTCACTTAATCTTGGAGTCAGGCAGGATAGAAAGAGAGGTGGATTTCACAAAGCCATTATGGAGGAGAAGATTTCATGAGCAAGAGAAGAAATTTTGAAGAATAGATGAAAGAATTCTGAGATTGGAGGGCACAGATCAGGGAGATTAGCAAGAACAGAGTAAATCATTAGGAAATTTGTAGTTTACCGAGGGTATGGTTTGAAGAGGGAAGGTGGGCTCGATCAGAAAGAAACAAATGCAGGGATGGGAACTTGATTTTTGAACTGAAAGCAAATGTACATCAGGAAAGACACTGAAGACAGGCTTATTAGGAGTTGGTGTGGAAGAATAACAAAATGCTGCATTTTAACACCAATTTATATCATTAATAAGTATTTCAAGGCATCTCAAAAATGTACTGTATAATGCTGGAGGAACTCAGCAGCTCAGGCAGCATGTATGGAGGGGAATAAAATGTTGTCATTTTGAGCTGAGATCCATCATTAGGACTTGACTATTTTCCAGTCCTTATGAATGGTCCCTGCCCATAATGTCAACTGTTTATTTCCCTCCATAGATGCTGCCTGACCTGCTAAGTTCCTCCAGCATTTTGTGTGTTGCTCTGAATTTCCAGTATCTGCAGAATCTCTTGTGTTTATGGTGTGGAAGAATATGTGGGCAACTGCATCTAGTTTATGAGATAAAACTGGGGTGTTGAATGGGATGTAGGTTGGAGAGCATTGTAGTCATTATGTCATAGAGTCATAGAAAATTA
Source organism: Hemitrygon akajei (assembly GCF_048418815.1). Lineage (NCBI taxonomy): Eukaryota > Metazoa > Chordata > Chondrichthyes > Myliobatiformes > Dasyatidae > Hemitrygon > Hemitrygon akajei. The sequence continues at coordinate 106,164,598 of NC_133124.1, read as the reverse complement.
GCACAGTAACAGGACCTATGGCCTACCTAGTCTGTGTTTACTGCCATCAATCTGCACCCGGATCTTAGCCTTCTATACCCCTACCACCCATGTACCCATCCAGACCTCTCTAAAACATTGAAATTGAGCTTGCACGCACCTCTTGCACTGGCAGCTCATTTCAGGTTCTGACGACCCTCTGAGTGAAGAAGTTTCCTCTTGTGTTCTCCTGAAACATTTTACCTTCCACCCTTATTCATGACCTCTAGTTGTAATCCCACCCAACCTCGGTGGAAAAAGCCTGCTTGCATTTACCCTGTCTATACCTCTCATAATTTTGTATACCTCTTATCAAATCTCTCCAGTCTTCCACATTCAAAGGAATAAAGTACTAACCTATTCAATCTTCCTTATAACTGAGATCACCCAGTCCCAGCAACATGCTGATAAATTTTCTATGTACTCTTTTAAAATTAGTTACTTCTTTCCTGTAGGTAGGTGGCCAAAAGTGCACACAATACTCCAAATTAGGCCTCATCAATGTCTTATGCAACCTCAACATAAAAATCTCATCTCCTCCTATACTCTGTACTTTAATTTATGAAGGCCAATGTGCCAAAAGCTTTCTTTATGACCCTATCTACCACTTTCAATGAATTATGGATCTATATTCCCAGTTCCCTCTGTTCTACTGTACTCCTCTGTGCCCTACTGTTCACTGTGTAAGACCTATCCTGGTTGGTCCTACTGAAGTGCAAATCCTCGCATTAAAATCCATCTGCCTTTTTTCAGCCCAAGCTTCCAGCTGGTCCAGATCCCACTGCAAGCTTTAATAATCTTCCTCACTGCCCACTACAGCCCCAGTCCTGGGGTCATCTGCAAATATGCTGATCCAGTTAGCCACATTATCATCCAGATCATTGATATAGATGACAAACAACAATGGGCTCAGCACTGATCCCTGTGGTACTCTGCAAGTCACAGGCCTCCAGTCAGAGAGGCAACCATGTACTACCACTCTTGGGATTCTCCCACAAAGCTAATGTCTAATACAATTTACTACCTCATTCTGAATGCCAAGCAATTGAACTTTCTTGACCCACCCTCCCTTGTGGGACCTTATCAAATGCCTTGCTGAAGTCAATGTGAACAACATCCACTACTGCCTTGCCATCATCAACTTTCCTGGTAACTTCTTTGAAAAACAATAAGATTGGTTAGACATGACTCACCACTCACAAAGCCATGCTGACTATCTCTAATCAGTCAATGTCCATCCAAATACTCACATATCCAGTCCCTTAGAATAACTTTCCCATCTCTGATGTCAGGCTCACTGGCTATAATTTCCTGGTTTATTTTTAGACCTTTTCTTAAACATCAGAACAACATTAGCTATCCTCCCAGTCAATATGTGAAAAGTTAAAATCACCTACTATCACAACCTTATATTTCTTGCAACAATCTGCAATTTCTCTACAAATTTGTTCCTCCAAATCCCATGGTCTATAATATTGCACCACTAACGTGGTCATACATTTCTTATTCCTCAGTTCCACCTCTAAAGCCTCACTAAACGAGTCCTCCAGTCTGTCCTGACTGCGCACTGCTGTGACATTTTCCCTGACCACCCCCACTTGCTTTTATCCCTCCCTTTCTGTTGCATCTAAAACAACAGAACCCCAGAATACTGAGCTGCCAGTCCTGCCCTTCCTGCAGTCAAGTCTCACTGGTGGCTACAATATCATAATTCCAGGTGTTGATCCATGCCCTGAGCTCATCTGCCTTTCCAAAAACACTTCTCGCTTTTAAATATATGCAGCTTAGAACATTAGTTGCATCTTACTCAACCTTTTGATTCCTGACTTTGTCTCATTTTGTCATGTTATGACTCAAGAATCAATCCTCACATCACAACCCTGGAGGTCCTGACTTTTAACTTAACAACTAACTCCCTACAATTACTTTGTAGAAAGTTGTTACTCTTCCTACCTGTGTCATTGGTGCCTACATGAACCATGACCTCTGGCTGCTCACCCTCCCATTTAAATATATTGAGGACTCAATCCAAAATGTCCTGGACCCTGGCGCCTGGGAGGCAACATAACATCCGGGAATCTTGTTCTTGTCTACACAATCCCCTAATGTACCACAACTTGCTTCTTCTCCTCATTCCCTTCTGAGGCATAGAGCCAGACTCAATGTGGAGACCTGACAGGTGTGACTTTCCTCTGCTGGGTCATCTCCCCCCAACAGTAGACAAAGTGGTATATCTTTTGCTGAGGGGAGTGGCCAAAGGAGTACTCTGCTCTGGCTGTTTAATCCCTTTCTCCTTCCTGACTGTCATCCAGTGTCCAGCCCTTGCATGTAACTACCTCTCTATATGTCCTATCTATCACTCCCTCAGCCTCCCGAATGATCCGGAGTTCATCCAGTCTGAGCTCCACCTCCTTAACATGGAGTGTTAGAAGCTGCATCCTAGATGCACTTCTCACAGGTGAAGTTCCCTGACTTCCATATGTCACAAGAGGAGCATTCAACTATCCTGCCCGGCATCCGCTCTAATGGTGCAAATAGAAAGAAGGAAAACAATAAATATCTACCTACAGGTTTTTTTCCTTCCTTCACGGAAGCCTCGAAGAGCTAAAGCCTCAAAATCCTCAGGCTAAGACTGAGCACTCCAACAACGGCCCTGTCTTATTTTAATTTGGTCTTGCTAATCAATCATGATTGATTGGCCACTGCTCAAAACACCAAGCTGCTGCAGATCGAAGCTTTATGTACTCAGTTGGTGACCCTGTGTTATGTGTTGGATTGCAGACTGGTGCTACTCAAAGCACCAAACTAATGAATAAATGAGACCCAACGTAGATTGGGAGTCACCTGCGAGTCTGTTGGGGTCAACTACTGTATTCGGTTACTCTGGAGTGACCTCCTGTATGTCCGTGAAGCCTGACGTAGACTGGGATGCTCTGTCTGCCAGAAAACAGCAGGATCTCCCAGTGGCCACCCATTTCAATCTACTTCCCATCCCCATTCCAACATGTCAGTCCACGGCCTCCTCTACTGTTGCGATGAGGTCACACTCAGGTTGGAGGACCAACACCTTATATTCCAACCTGATGGCATGAACAATGATTTCTCGAACTTCCAGTAATTGCCCAGTCTCCCTTGACCATTCCCCATTCCCATTTTCCTTTCTCACCTTATCTTCTTGCCTGCCCATTACTACCCTCTGGTGCTCTTTCCCCATCCCTTTTTTCCATGGCCTTCTGTCCTCTCCTATCAAATTCCCCCTTCTCCATCCCTTTATCTGTTTCACTAATCGACTTCCCAGCTTTTTACTTCACCTCTCCCCCTCCCCCTCCCCCTCTGCTGGTTTCACCTATCACCCACTATCTTTTCGCTGTTAATAAAATTGATGCACCATCAATAATTCTAGGAGACTGGAAGTAAATGATAGGCTTTTATTAGCAGCGAAAAGGGAGCACGACCATGTCGGAGACTGAGGGAGGAGCAGTGCCCCAATCACCTTTATACAGGGGTCTGTGGGAGGAGCCACAGGAGCAGTCAGCCGAGGGGCCTGCCCAGACTGGTATACATAGTTTACCACATGTGCATTGTTGTGAATTGATGTCTTGTGTACTGAATGGTAAAACCTGAATGAGCTACACCTTATTACTCTACAGGTCACTGATTGGTGCTGCTCAAAGGCCTGGGAGCAACAGAAGCATGAAAGAAGTTTTCAGCAGTGGATAGGTTATTGGAGATAGAGGTGTAATAGATTTGGAAATGATGGCCTTTATGAATGAAAAGTTAAATGAGATCAGAGGCGTGTCCTAGAGTCAAATAAGATGCTGGGACTGTAGCTTTTTGGTAGCTGCCCCAGAGAAGGAATTGGAGACAAGGGTTTGAACTTAACTGCTTGGTTGTTCCAAATGTCTAACAGAAGGAAGTTACAGTTCATCTGAGACTGGATTTTGTTCAAATAACCTGACCACATCGAGGTAGTGAAGGAATCGAGAAAATTGAAAGAAAACATTAAATATCGTTAGCTTCAGAGCAGTAGCTTTCCCTGTAGGGAATTTAATCTACACCTGGTCTCAGTCAGGCAGTTAAAGTGTCTTGTACAAAATACACACCCTGTTCTCACTGCCTGCATGTACACTCTCAGGGTAAGCAGTCTTTAGCTTGTTTAAGTACGTAGATTGGACTCCAATTCACTATAAAACCTGTGGTCTCTGTGGGAAGGTTATTGTGGCTTCCCTGCCTGCCCAACTTGTTGGGATGAAAACACAGGACCACAAAAGCAACTCTATTTTAATTTGGTTTTTGGTTTCTTCATGGGGTAGAAAAAGCAAGCATAATCCTGTGAACGACACAAGGAAACATTGACCCTCCTGCCCTTGGCTATCCTCTCCCTTTCCTGCTGACCACCTCCACATCCTCCCACCCACTTACCTTCATGCTGAGGACTGTTCCATTGGCTCCCTGGATGTCTGCCTCCTCCCGTCTGAAACTCTCCCTCTGCCTGTTGGCTGATAAAATGTTAGGCTATGAGACAGGTGACTAACACAGATCTCCATGGGCCCTGACCACATCATAACCAAGCTGTTCTCCAGCATCTACCATTCCACAGCTTGGCAACTTATCAGCCCTACTTGGAAAGGACAGCAACGTGAGTGAGGTGCCAGCAGCAGGCAGACCAGGGTCCACCCCTGCTGTGCCATTCTTCAGTCTGGCCGTTAGTCAAACCCTGCAGTGTAATAGGGAAATGACTGTAGTGACGTTTGGTGTGAGAGTGTTTTCAGCTGAAGTGAGGGCACTGACGTGTTTGAGGAAGGACACTGGACGTGGCAGTGGCTGAAGAAGCATTACAGGAACACTATTGAGATGTGACTGGGTTTAGGTGCTGAATGTGTTCAGCTGTAGTAATCCATACCACAGTTTGTGAGGGAATTGTACATTCAGGCTTTTTTTTTCTCTTGAAAAAGAAAAACAGCCAATTCTACAGAAAAGGCCACATTTTATTTTACAATATGTGGTAAGACTCTTTTCCCTCACTTCCTCCTGGAAGAACAGCTGTATAAATGTTGCAAGAATGACCTCAGACCCACTCTCTACTCCAGTTACTCCCCCTTCCTCTGACTGTAATCACTAACAGTCAGCATCATTTAACCCCCGCAGTGCTCATCTTGTTTTTCACCTGCTGGCTGCTGAAATAAAAAAAATGAGGACTCTCTTCCGCTGCCTTTTGCAATCTCAAACTGTCCCGGAGTGCTTCATTGCTGATGAGGCACAACCACCGTTGCAACATAAAAATAATATCATATATTTTGGCCATTACTTGAGTGATAATATGGTCCAGTGTACAAAGGAGAACTCCTTTGTTCTACTCTGATTAGGAGATTTGACATGTACCTGATTGACCAGAGTGGTTCTTTTAGCTTTACACAGTTTATTATCACAGAGCTGCAGAGATAATGAAGTGAAGTGAGCAGCTGTCCCACGTGGAGTTTTGCCTCTGGGGTGGTTTTGCCAATCTTGCGTGCTAGGTCTTCATAACTCATCATGGAATGACAACCAAGCCGAAGCAGTGATGTAAGAACTGACAGCCTGGATGTCCAAATCAGTCAATCCAGGCCTACTTCTGGGGACCGAGGGAAGAGTTCCTTGCGACAAATTGTCAGCAGGAAGCTGCGAACATGGAATTTCGAAGGCCACCACCTCTCTTCATTTAAGAAACCTCCTAAAATAGGGGCCCATTCCAGCCCTGCCTAATTAAAATCCCAAGAGGGAAACAGACTCTTCTTTAGGACTGTTGAATGAAGTCCAGATGCAAAGTCTCAACCCAAAATGTTGACTGTTCAATTTTGCCTGACTCATGGAGTTCCTCCAGAAGTTTGAGCTTTGCTCTATGTTCTATCTCTTGTTTCTGATTAAATGCACAGTTTGGTGTTTCTGGGTAGAGGTGAAGTAGATAAGTTTCCACCTGTCACTGCCCAGTCTGTTTCATTTTAATTTTCCTCCTCAAGTGGATTCTGACAGCCAGAAAAGGATTACAGTTGATGTACTCTGTCTGAGCCAAGACTCTGAATATTCTCACCTACCTGTCAATGTCTTTTATGGAATTTGGTTAAAATCCTGGTCCCTTCAAACAATGGACATAACAATTTCCAACAACCTGAAGACTAAGGTTACATTGAATCTCCAGAGAGGGCTGTGTGCTATAGTTGTTTTCTACTTTCTATGTCTATCTTTATATACTTATCATTTCCATTTTCTGAATTTCCATTACACCCTTCCCAATGTCCCAACTCTTAACTGTGAACTATTCAGTATTTTTCTCCTGTGAAATGAGGGAGCTATGGAGAAAGTGGGAGAATAGAGCCTTGCCAGCAATCTCCGCAGCAGTGAACCTCTTGCATTTGTGGTGAACTACATATACCTGTCTGGACTGCTCCTGTGGCTCCTCCCACAGACCCCTGCTGACTGCTTCTGAGGCTCCTCCCACAGACCCCTGCTGACTGCTCCTGTGGCTCCTCCCACAGACCCCTGTATAAAGGCGATTGAGGCCTGATGCCCGGCCTCATTCCCCAGGATGTAGTGTTGTTCATTCTTCCAGTCAATAAAAGCCGATACCTCGCTTCTTACATCTCAGAGTGAGTTATTGATGGTGCATCAGCATTGGAACCACAGGGCATAGGAAATTAATAGAAGCTATTCACTATTTCTTTGAATGCTGGGATAAAGGTATATCATGGCTCTGCTATTGTTTTTCTTTCTTCATCTGAATGGGGAGAGAAATTGTCTTTTCATTTATTTAATTTCCCCAGGCTTCCAATTTACAATTTACAATATTCTACCTAAAAAAAAACTTGCAGTGTCTTCTATTTGACCCATTCTTTACTAGCACCTCAACACTGAGGAACTCCTTAGCACAGCCAGTATTCTTTTCTCCCCAAATTTACAAATGCTCTAACCCCGAGTTACTTGTCAGAGTTGCCAGTCACTAATGGCAGATAACACACCAGAACAAAAGGAATAATTAGTAAATTTAATCATAAATAGTTTATGTCAGCTAGATGGGAGCCATCAGAGACATTCTCCACTTAGTCAAACCCAAAGGTTTTGAAGTTGCATTGCAGTGCAGCTATTTACGGCCCTCAAGGGTATGACAGAATTCCGAAAGGGATTGACAAACTACACTGTATAAATATCAGCTTCTAGGGCAATAGCATATGCAGGTTAAATATTCAGATATAAGGTATCATATATAAGAAATGAGAATGCTCAGTCTGAGGAGAAGCTACTTGCTGTGTCATCTTTGGTCTGTAGAAGTTTAATCAACAGAAATAAAGCTGAAGAAAACAGAAAGTGTTGGTAAACCCTGGTAGATTGGACAGCACCTGTAGGGAGAGGGACAGAGCTATTGTCTCAGGTCAAAGACCTTTCCTCAGAACTAGCTTCATGCAACAAGACTGCTCTGTCAATGTACAATGTTATAATAAATTTTCACTTGCCTCCTGAGCAATATACCTTGCATGGTAGTAAAACTAAGGAATCGAAAGAGCTATAATGTGGATTTCATTGTTAAAGATGAAAACATAGGTACAACAATGTAACTAACGCCACATAAGTGACCTCACATGTTAATACCGGTGTACAGGAGTACCTGCGGTTTAATGCTTTCCAATTCTGTAGACTTATAAAGGTCAAGAGCTAATTTTTTTTCATTCTATATCTATGTCGTCTTGTATCAGACCCAGCATTGTTTCCTGGAAAATACCTAACATGTGGTTCCCTTGGCCTGTGCATAAATGATAGAGTAGTTTCGGGATGGTTAAGTGGAATAGTGTAACCTGAGATTTATCTGCCTCCTACTTTGTGTCTCTGATAGGCCTGTACCTCTCTATTTTAACAACCTCTTTTAACCTTACAACCTGTCAAGATACTCTGGTCCTCCATTTCTGACCCCTTGAGTAATCCCTGAATTAAAACGGTTCTTCAGCTCACCAGGTCTGAATCTCTTGAATCTGCACCCTCTGTCTCTCTGCCTCTCATTTTCCCTTTAAGAGGCTCTTTACAAATCTGTTTGGCAGAGCTTTTGATCATTCATCCTAATACTTTATGTGGTTTGATCAAAATCTTTTTTTTGGCAAGCAGGGCTATTTTCACTATGTAAAAGATGCTATATCAATGGAAGTTATTCATATTGCTGTTAGGGCATACAAGAGAAAAATCAGGAAGCAGCACTTCACATAAAAGAGTGGAATTCTAATACTTCCTTTCCCAACATGTTCTAGGCCATTGAAAATTTCAGGATTCCCACCCTTCTCTCCAATGCACTGCATCTAAATTGCTTACAGGCAATTTTCTTAATCCTCTGAAGTAACTGATCCATCAGTAAAATTATAATGATTAAAGGCTTAAAATGTTGAGTGCCTAGTTTAAAAGGAAACAGCAGGTAAGTGCTGATGGAAGTGATAAGACACTCATGCTGAAGGTTTTCTATTACGTTATGAATATTTAAAGAGGAAAATTCACTTCAACTGTATGAATATTTGAAGGGGATGACTCTCTCTGGCAGTATGAATATTCATAGGAGAATGTATGCTCTGATAATGTGATTGTCCGACATGGAAGATTTCACTTTGAGTCGGTCTTGATCAAAGCACTTTAAGGGAAATTTTCTCTGTCAGTATAAATACTTAAAGTTGCAGGCTTTATTTGAGTTATCATTAATTCTTATGAAGAATGTTGTTATTGAGTAAATGTAACATTTTTAAGCAAGAACGTTTCAGGGCAGTATAGGCCTCTTGTATTCTGTTACTTACAGATTTTGAAAAATGCATTAAAACCACATCATCTTCCCTCCAGCCCCAGGAAACACAAACATTCAAAGGCATAGGGAAGCTGACTTCTGCTTTAAAAATCAGATTCTGGAGTGTTCATTTGGAAACTGCTCTTCCTTTCTCTGCAAAATTTGTTCTCCCAGGTTTTGTTTATTAAATTATAAAAACAGTAATAAGGTACACATTTTTAAAGTAAGCATGATATATTAACTCTCATAATTCTTTACCACATAGGAGACTATTCCGCCCATTGAGACAATGCCAGCTGTCAGAGCAATCCCATCAATCCCCATTCCACTATTTATTATGTTTATTTCCTTGTGGCCTGTTCTCTTTTACTTGCCCACCAAATGTGCCCTAATTCTTCTACCACCCACGCACATTATGGGTAATTTACACGAGCCATTTAGTTTACCAATCAGCACGTCTTTAGATTGTGGGAAGACGTTGGAGCATTGAGAGGAAGCTGAAGCATTCACAGGGAGAGTAAACAAACTCCAGAACCCCAGTGGTGAGGATTGAGTATGGGTCCCTGAAGAGGTGCTGCAGCAGCCCTACTGTTGGTGTCTTTCTGCTACCACTGTCACTATGCTACAAAGCTGTCTGATCTCTGCAGGAACCACCTGGCACACTGAGTCATTGCAGCACTTTTGTTTTTATTTCAGCTTATTGCCAGGAGCAGAGCCGAGAACCGCAAACACGCAAAAAAAGGAGAGACCAAGCGATAATTAACTGAAGAGTTAATTATGATGACACAAAGTAGGAAAATTAAATGTACCTGTGTAGGGTTTCTGCTCACAGTGGAACTGCATAACATGAAGGGAAAGGAGAATCTGATGATGTGGAGAAGAATTCCAAACATGGCAGGAAAAAGACAGGTATTTCCAGAGAGGAATTCTTCCTCAAGTACCTCCTGCACTCAATGCAGCTCTTGTACAGAAACCTTGTGCTACTGGTAGACTGTATATAAAATTGTGAATAAGTAATAGAGCATTAAAAAAGCTATTCAAACATTTGTGCCTGCTCTGTCATTCAATAAGATTATGTTTGTTCTTTTACCTCAGTTTTACTTTTCTGATCTACTGCCATACTGATGATTCCCTTGATATCCCAAAGCATTTCTACACTCGATGACTTAGTCTCCATACCCCTACTGAGTAGTGAATTCACCACTGTCTAGGCAAAAAGATTCCCTTTCATCTCAATCATGAATGTCTGACTTCTAATTTTGAGACTGTGACCCCACCAACCCCTTCCTGAGACACCCCAGCAACGAGAACCGCTATTCCCAAAACTATAAAATCATTAAATATTTCAACGAGCACTTCCTTAGTCTTTTCCTTCCTATTTACCTTTAAGCTTAAGTTATTTGAATGACCAGGATACTGCTCCTAGCCCAGTTCAAGTGAAGCTCATGTGTGATGTCAGTGCCCCATAAATTGAATGTTCCTACGCCAGCTCTCTAATGTTATTGACAATGCTAACTTGCAAGTGGTACAGGTAATGACCTTGTGGTTCTCTTTGTTAATTTTGCCCTTAGATATTCATATTCTTCAGTAGAAACTCCTTGTCTATCCTGTTTAGTTCTCTGTTCCCAGATGTTCTATAATAATAGGATCTTTTCCCCTTCCATTCTAAATTTCTCTGAGGAGATACTCAAACACTTGGCATGTCTCCAGAGAACAATACCTTTCCCCAGATACATTGTCTCCTGTCTTTGCTGTCTTCCTTTTGCTTCCCCAGCTTGACAGGATCCCTGAAACATGTTACATTGTCACTTTGCTCGTCCTTGCAATAATTTCTCCCATTCACACAAGCTGCAAGAGCCTCATACCTTTTGGTTAAGTGTAGGGTCTAAAACTCCCCCAGTGCTACCATCTGAATTTCCATGCCTGCTCTATTCAGACATACTCACATTTCCTTCTTGACCAAATAGCCAATCAGCAATCTTTAACCCAAGAAGTGCACAGTAATAATGCTGTAAAGTTTACAGCCCAAACAGGACTTAAGCTTGCATTGAATGAGGGAGATTCTTCTGTTAGCAGTGAAGTGCACCATTGTAGCAAAGCAGAATGTAATTGGAATAATAGTCTTCAGCAGGGTCACTGAAAACAACATAACAATTGGTGACAGATCCTGCATTATTTTTGGAATTGTCACACAGTGAAGTTCACAAGTACTGTACTTCCAGCTGTAATATTGCCATGAGAGTGGAACTAACCTTTAGCACTAATGGAAAATTATTCAACCTGTGCTGACTCCACTGCAGAACCAAGATCACCTCAACCTCAGTAGTCCAAATGCCATGAGCAGTTGATGTAAGAGGCTGAGCTCCAAGAGTTTGTTGACTTATTCACTGAAACTTGAGAGATGATGGGCCTTACACTCAACATCTGTAACATGCTCCTGCTGCATAACATAGCATTCCATCAGTGAAGGCTCATGGTAAAGTCCTAGAGAATGTAAGTCATTTCTTTCACTTCAGGGGCCACCTCCTACTGAAGAAGAATCTCAACACCACCTAGCATTTTGTCAATTGAGGGCAAAGATATCTGAAGATCAGGACGTCATACCTGGCCTAAGGCTTTAGAACAATGATTCCTCCCATGTGTTTCAGAGACATGAATCACCTGCAGTAGACACTTCTGAGAAATCTGCACAAACACCTTCTCTATACATTCTCCAAATTGACAGGAAGGATAAGCAAATCAATGTTAGCCTCCTCTCCCAGGGGAAAATCCTCAGCATTGAAGCACTAAATACATTCAGACAGTTCCATTGGGCAGGCCACATCACTCACATACTTGACGCTAGATTCTGAAACACACACTCTAGTCCCGGTTCTGTTACTGGAAGACTAAAGAGACCGGAAAACATTCAAAGCTGTGATCAAAACCACAGAAGTAAATGCATCAGAAAATCCAATATTCCAAATGATTAATGGGAGTCCATTTCTCATGAGCACTCAAAGTGGAGAAGGAATATTTGGAAAGGCATTGATAACCTTGAGTCCATCCATAGGCAACAGAAAGAGCATACTGCCTAAAAAACTATCCACAAACACTTGCCATCAGTCACCTCTTGGCCCAACGTAGATTCGTCAACTGCCTCATAACCTACAAAATGAGAGTAGAAGTAAGCAAACTGCAGGTTCAGATCGGCAGGAATGTAAGAAGCTGCAGTGGACTCAGCCCAATTCATCACATCTCTCCCCATCACTGGAAGCATCTACATGAGGTACTACCTCAAGGAGGCAACATCTATCATCAAAGGTCCCCAACTCCTGGACCATGCCATCCTATCACAGCCACCATCAGGCACAGGAACCTGAAGACCCACAAGAACAGGTACTTCCCTTCAACCATTCCGTTTTTGAACTAAGCCACACAACTCTGATCACTGCCTCATCATCAGAACACTGTGCCTACTTTGCACTACAATGGACAATTTTGTTATAATTACGTTCTCTGTTATATAATTTTGCATAATTTATGTTTTTTTTTAATGTAACTGTTGTGTCTATGCTTCTATGTACCTGTGATGCTACTGCAAGTAAGTTTTCATTGCACCTGGGCATACCTGTACTTGTGCATATGACAATACACTCAACGTAAACTTTGACCTTAACCTAAGTGACTGCCTGACAAAAAGTATAAGGTTTTTTGTAGCATCCTTCATAGAACATAGAACACTGCAACACAGTCCAAGCCCATTGCCAACATTTTAATATAGATTAAGACCAATCTAACCCTCCCCTGCAACACAGCCCTCAATTTCTCTACCACACAGTTATTTACCTAAGAGTTTCTTAAATATCGCTAATGTATTGGCAGGGTGTTCCATGTACCCACTACACTCTGTATAAACAATGTACCTCTGACATCACCCTTATATAGTACTTCTCCAATCACCATAAAATCATGCATCCCCATATTAGCCATTTCCACCCTGGGAAAAAGTCCTAGGCTATTGACCCGATCTATTGGTTAGAACTTGAATTCATTGAGGATGAAGGGCTTGTATGTAGAGAAGGTGATGGTTCTGGGTTCACAGTTATTTTTAGTGTTGCTGAGAGAGGAAAGGGAAAAAGAAAAATCATCAGCCATCTGTACTCCTGACTGCTCTGTGCAGATGTTGGGTGGAACAGGAATGGGCTCTGCTATAATATTCCCATACACTCTTACAGCCTGTCGCCACTCACTGGAAGACATGGGTGAGTTACCCTAGATGTCAGCCTTGGAAAAGACATGGCAATTTCACTATGAACTCACGGGTCACTAATTCAAATCCACTCCACAAAAATTCTGCTCACCGTCCTGCCTGACACTTTCATGTGGCATTGAAGGTGTGCCATACTTTCAGAAGTTCTGTATTATTGGTGAAATTGTAATAATTTATCATAAAATCCCAATTTGAAGAGGAGCAAGGGAGTTTTCCAATGGCTAATGTTGAGTCCTCAACCAACATCAACAAAATGAATAGTCTGGCCATAATCATATTACCATACGTGGAACCTTACTGTGCTCATTTAGACTACAACGTTACAGCAGCATCTGCATTTCAAAATTAGTTCACTGGGTGAAAATCATACTGCAATATCTTGAAGTTTGTAGAAGTTATTGTATAAATGCAAGATTCTTTTTTCTTTAATTGCTTGGTAGCACTCTTTAGGGTGTTTACCTTTAGGCTCTTGTTCTCCATGTGTCTAACAATAAAACTTTTCCTTTCATTGACCTTCTACAACCTCTTTGCTTCTTAATTTTTCACATATGTACTAAGGCATTTAGAACCTCCACCAGAGTGAACAGCTGACCTGGATCAGCTTTTCCAGTTTCTTATTTAGTTAGAAACATTCCAACTCGGTCACTAGAAAGGAGAGGGAAAGAAATAGAAAGTTAAAAAGAAGCAAAGTTTGGGGAAATTTCTGTGATGCCCAAAATGTAACAATGCAGAATAATACCATAAGTGGAAGGAACAAATGTGACGAAATGCAAGGAAGCAAAGGGAGGATAGGTGATTAAAGTTAGCAAGTGGATGTTGAGTTTGGGCTTGAAAGCTGTTGATGATGGTGGTCAACTGAATATTCAGTTGTCCTACGAGGATTATTGGGAAGCTAATGATTTCCTTTACTTCAGTCCGGGAAGGAACAAAGAAAGCGATGGACAAAAAAGAAAAACAGGGCAGTGGCATAAAATAAGCAACTACTTCAATTTTTGTTTGTTTAGCATATATGCTACATTTAATAATTCTGCTTCATCATTTGGTAAAATGGGGTAGCAGATCAGGTAGTGAGGGGGAGCTATGGCAGAATAATCCACTACTGAGTGTGAATGGAGCTTCAAATCCAGGTTTTCCTTTTGATCGCACAGAGCTCTTTCGTGCCTGGGGTACAAGAAGGCAGGCAGGGTGTGTCCCCAGATCAGAGAACAGTAGTTTTAGTTGTAAAGCTCTACTTTCTTTCATTGTTTCGTTGTTTTACTAGTGGCTTAAGCTCATGGTAAAGATAAAATGAGATAGTAAATGATGGGGTTATCTGTCTGGAGCTAGTGTAAGTGCTGACGAATGGGTTAACATGCTGCAGTTGTCCTCTACTCACTTAGGCCCTGCAGTACGTCATTCGCTTTGTTAAGTATCACATACGCCCAGAATCTGCGTCCATTCACTGCACCAATGATGTGCTAAACACGCAGCAATGTGTGAAGGGGTTATTTTTTTTCACTAAAGAGCTCTGAGTTATGAGGTGCTGGATGGCTTTACTGTGTGCTGTGAGGTGCTTTGAGTTTTAGAGAGGCCAGGGTAGGAGAGCCACAGCAAGACTTATTAATGTTTCCAACAATATGCTTGACAAAATGTCCAGCTGTATTAGACCGAGAGTGCTGAGTGTCAAAATGTCATTGGTGATTACCTCTCATACAGGACCAGGGTTAAATCAAGTTCCTTCTTTTGGAAGGGTTTCTGATTTAGGGGATGTGGAAGGAGCAAAGGTCTCTGTTGTGTTATTGTATACCACACTAACAGACTGAAAGACAATAGAGACACACACACATACGCGCACACACTTGAGGTTTGCGAGATTGGCCATTGAAGAGCTATTAGTTTCTGAGGCCAACCAGATGATTCATACGGCCTTTGTACGGCCTTGTAGTGGGTTGTGCTTTACTGTTTCAGTACTACAGAGGCTATGACTAATAATCTAGACAACTTGATTGAAAATAAGTCATTTTGTGATTTTAATTCAATTACTAAAAATACTCATAAGAAAGAATGGTTATCAATGGAAGTGAACATGAAGCCAAAGAGCAATTATAAAATACAACCTGGGAAAAGTTGTTTATTTACCCAGACTGACTTATTGGTGACTCCAGTCTGCTTTTGAAATGCTTGAAATGTGATATCTCTCTGAAGTGAGCAAATAACCTACTACTGACAGTGGTTCCAGGATGTCCACCACCACTTTCTGAAGACAATCATTGTGCAATCTTTGTAGGTTTTGGCAGGGAGTTCCACATCCCAAAACTGAAAAAAGGCATTTGTGCTGATGTTTGCATGTGGATCGAGGCTGATGCTGCTTTGATTTGGATCCATTGAGGTATAACTGTTTGAAAGTAAAAGCCTAACCTTATTCAAGGTGGAACCATAATATGTTTAAAGTGTGGGCTGGGCAGTATTTTCTTCTCAGGACATGTCAAGATTCTGCCAACATGGCAAGTCAGACTGCATCTTTCAGTACCGCTCCTGATGTTTATTCAAGGTAGGTAGGTATCTTCCAAAATTAAGTTTCAACTCTTCTTTAATTTTACATTGCACAATTATGGATCATGCTTTCAAGAGGCAGACGAAGCAAAGTCTATGCATAATTTTCCCCAAAAATTGAAAAGCCATCTGCAATAGAATCAAACATTTGTAGAGCCTCAGTAGAGGCTAGAAAACAGTACAACACAGGAATCAGCCCTTCAGTTCATGATGATTTGCCGAGCTAATTAGACTAGCAATCAAATGGCTAACTAATCCTTTCTGCCTGCCCAAGGTCCACATCTTTGCACATTCCTGCACCTATCTGAGAGCATCGTTAATGCCTCTATTGCATTTGCCACAATTACAACCCCTGGCTGTATATTCCAGGCACACAGTAATGATGGGACCCAATATTTATCTTGGCAACAGGGAGAACTGACTTTCTAAAGGTCAGGTTATGTTTGAGTTTCATAACTGTGAAGCTCTGTAACAATAGTGCTTTAAAGCATGCCTGAGTAGAGATGTCAGAAAGAGGCAGCGTCATCAACATCGGTCTTGTGCAATGCAAAAAGAGATTCAATGAACACGGAAGAGCAATGAATGGTGTTTGGAATTTGCTGCTTCCTCATCCTCTCAAAAGCATCTCAAGTTCACATAAGAATCAATTTTACTCCTCCTTTTGCCCTTCTTGTCCTCCCCCTTTCTTCTTCATTTGATGAGATCTTCATCTACTTCTGTGTCTTCTTCAAATTCATTTCTCTGCAGTTTATATCTGAAGGCAGTGCAGGGAGTCACTGTGCTACAAGAGAATTCTTGTGGTGAATCATATCAGAAATTCCTAGGCCAATGGAGAAATCTACACCCCTGCTTTATCCTAAGGTGCTCAATAATCATACAAATGGTCTCTTAACTTTCATTATGATGTTTATTCCTCTGGAATGGATGTATAGAATTCTCTTTTGATGCTGAGATTGAGGAGCTGAACAAGGTACTGATAATTTGTTTAGCACAGCTCTCTGCAGCAGACAGAAGTGATGAGAGATGTTCTTATACCGACCTGTGGCAAAGAAGCTGATTTTCATGTAAAACATGTTCTTGCAGCAAAAGATGGGTAAATGTAGTTGAAATAGAGAGGTGTGGTGATCTAATTGAATCATAAGATAGGTTCAAGAGGCTAGACCACTTTTTGTTCATATGTTGTGTAACCTTACTGAGTCCAAAAAAAAAGAAATGAACATTATCAGCGTGTGATGTTAATGTTTGAACAAGGCATTCTTCCATCTATGGCAAATGGATCACCAAGTGAAAGAAAAAACCTTGCTCTTAAAATTATATTGGGCGAGAACACAGTGAGAAGGCCTGATTCTTTCTTTGATAGCATTCTCCCTCATTCTCAGCAGGCTACAACACAAAACTCAGCAGTACAGTACAGGAAGAGGTACATTGGCCTGCCATGACACCAGTCCAAACTAATCCCACCTGCTTGCACAGGGTCCCATTTCTGCCTGTTCATATTTCTGTTTGAAGTGCCTCTTTAGTATACGTATAGTACCAGCTCCCTGGAAAAGAGTTCCATGCACCTACCACTCTCAGTGTAATAAAACTTGCCTCACAAATTTCCTTTAAACTTTCTCCCTGACACTTCCAATCTATGCCCTTGAGTATATAAAGAGATATAGAAGGATAGATAAGTTCAAATTGCTCCTGATTTCGCTATAAAACTAGCAGATACAATTACTCCACAGTTAGCTCTTTAGTGGGCAGGTGAATCTCACTGCAGCCTGTCACTGATGTGAATTCGTGTCAGGACACTGAAGTAGGGACCCAAATGCAGACTAAGTACTGTGCACACTGTACTTTTCCTGAATAGCAAATCCAAAGAGGCAACAAAGTCGGCATTAAAGTTCCAGAAAAATCTAAAAACCAGAATCCAGAAACAAGCAGAGCTAATATTCAGACAGACAGAGTTCAGATACAAATGCTAGAAAGGCTCAGGAAAACTCATTGGCACAATCTAGCAACAAACAGATGAAAATACAGGACTGAAATACACTGGGCAATAAACAGAGAGGCAGATGATAGGTGGAGCACAATGAGACACAGGTGGCAGCAAGATGGGTAATAATGAGAAACAGGTGAGAGGTGGAGTAATCAGTAATACAGGGGCTGGAGTAGAGCAGGCGTGAGGGTAGGAGCACATGGGATATGAAAACAAACAAGTGCACATGGCAATACAACTGACAACTAGGGGGAAAACACACAAAAAGACAAAGTTCAACTGGAGGTACTGACAATTCAAGCCTATGTGCTCATGCACTGCTATGAAATCATATCATCTGTTATGAGCAGCAACTTAAAGCAGTCAGCAGAACTACAGGGACTCCTTCAAGTTGTCAGAAAACATTCAAGACATTCCCTTGTGTTAAATTGGGCAGGATCTGAGAAAAGAGGGAAGTGTAAGTTAGCAAGAGACTTGACATTGTTTCTTGACCTGGAAATATGGATATGCAGGAATAGTGTCTCAAGTGTTCTGCACCCCTGTTATGGTGGTCAGAAAGGACATGGGCACCCCTAACACGAAGTGGACAGCATCTGCTCTCAATTTTGATAATGCTAATTTCTTCATCTTTTAAGACAAATATTTGCATTCACCAACCCACAGAACAGCCTTTGGCTGTTGCCATTAGAATTGTGGTTGGTGGGTTTTTGAGAACAGTACCCAGAAAATGGGCTTTCCCTCTCTTCTGCTATACAAATGCATGGATTACATGAAATAGTGAAAAACTTCATAGTAACATTTCATCATGGATAGAACCATGCACTTAGAAGGCTCCTCTGCAGTTCCCTTCGGAAGATCTTGAAGAATCCCCAGGCTGCTGATATCTGTGCTCTTCCCCGAGCAGCCTCAGGTGGTATAGTGGTGTATCTAGAAAGCCTGCTGCCTCATAGGTCTGGAGACCTTGATCCAGTCCTGATCTTGGAGGCAGCCTGTGTGTAGTTTGCATATTTTCCTGAAGACCACTGGCTGTTCTCTTAATGTTCTGGTTTCTTGAAACATCCCAAAATGTTGCCAGGGTAGTGTAGTGGTTAGCGTGATGTTATTACAGCTCGTGGCATTGGAGTTCGAAGTTCAATTCTGATGTCATCTCTAAGGAGCCTGTACTCCCACTCCATGATCCCACTGCCCTGTTCACTGGATTCCAGGATCCATTTTCCTCTCCTGTTAGATTCCATCACCGTCTGCCCTTTAAACCCTCCCCACATCATCTTCATTATTTCCACACTCCTCTCATCTTTCTGCCTATTGCACTTCCTCACCTTGATCTACCTATCGCTTCATAGCTCTTGCTCCACCCCTTCTCTCCAGCTTTTTATGCTGGTTATCTCCCCTCTATCTTTCAGTACAGATGAAGAGTCACCACCCAAAATGTTGTCTGTCCAATTCCTTTCATAGGCATTGCCTAGCTGAGTGATTTCTTCCAGCATCTTGTGGGTTGCTCCAGATTCCAGCATTTTCTGTCCCATGTGTCTTCACTGTTGCAACAATATAATGAAATAATGTCTGATTCAATTTTGTCCTAAAGACATTTTTTTCCCTCTTTTCCATATTCCTTGTAATTAAAACCTCACACTGACAATATTTCTGTCTCCTACTTTCTAAGGTGGAAAATTCCAGAGAATGACAAACTCTTTGAGAAAAGAAATTTCTCTTCATCTTTGTCTGAAATAGTCAACACTTTATTCTGAAACTGTTTTGCTTCCTTCTAGAAACCATTACAAGGGGAAGTATCTTTTTGGCTTCCAGCTTTCAGAATATTACATGTAGCAATAAGGTCATCTCAACACCCATAGGTATAGGTCAACCTACTCAATCGCTCTTTATGTATCAATCTATAAAGCAGTGAATCCTAAACCAAGTGAAATTCCTCTGCACTGCTTCCTATGCAAGTGCATCCTTCATTAAATATGAGACCAAAATAATATACATTGCTCACCAATGTCCCAAAAGGTACACCAAAATTTTCCCACTTTCTTACTTCATATTTATTAAAATAAAGACCAATGAAACTGGCTGGAGACAGGCTTCTGTGAAATTGTGCATCTCAGAGGAAACTGGTGTCAGCCATTAATTTGGCCAAAAATGACTGTGAACTCTTCAGCTCTTTACTTAGTGCTCATATTCTGGATACTTCCACTGGAGCATTCTCCTCCTGTTAGCTGTTTGTCTAGTCAAAAACATAGAGCCAGGCCTTTTAGTCGTGAATTCAGGAAACATTTCTACATGCATGGTTGGTAGTGCAGCCGCTGCCTTTACATCAAGTTACAACTCAGGTGACTCATGTTGAATCCTGCCTTCCAGCATTGCTCGTGTCGAGGCTGCACATTGCCGCTTTGACTGTGTGCGTTTTGTTTGGGTTGTCCATAACGTGTAGGTGAGTGGTAGAATCTAGGGAGTTGATGGGTCTATGTAGGATCACTGTAAAAATAAGTGCTTGATACTTGGCATGGACTTGATGGGCCAAAGGGTCTGTTTCCAGGGTGTATTGTTCTATGATTCTGCACAGAACTGGGTCGAAGTTGTATTTATTTATATATAGAGATACAGCATGGGAAGAGACCTTTCTGGCCCAATGTGTACTTACTGTCCCAATTGTAACCATGTGACCAATTACTCCACAGCTTGTACGTCTTTGAAATGTGGGAGGAAGCCAATATGGTCACAGGGAAAATGTATAAACTCCTTACAGATAGCAGCAGAATTGAATCTGGGTTACTAGTGTTGTAACAGCCTTATATTAATTGCTAAGCACCTGCGCTGCCCCATTTAGAGCCATCTTCTGCAAAGAGTAATTGATGCCAGGTGAATGGTTAAATTGAGAATTTTATGTCTGAAATTGACCAATTTTTGATTAAAAAAAAACCCACTATCAATAATCTGGAAGAATGTCAGGTACAAGAAAGTTGGTTCACAAATGAGCCCTATCTCAGTGGACGACAAACAGATTGAAGGGTCCACCTGACCTACTCCAACTTCTAAGAATTGCTGGCAAGAGTGACACACCATAGGGTCTATAACTGCTTAGGACAGGCAAGCAATTGTATCCAATTTACAAATTCCTGATATTTCCCTTCTGCTGTTTGCTTCTATACCTTGGGGATATTTTGCATAAATACCAATAAGCTTTTGATTTCCTATTTCATTTTCAATTTCCTAAAACTTTAAAAAAGCTCCCCTTCTCATTTATGGCTCTAAATAAGTTGGTTAGGAACAGCAGTGCCAACTTCTCAACAATTTTAGTTTGAGGCCTGCTTTCCTCAGACCCAACACGGAAAACACTCCAAACTGAGATGTTGTTTTGAATTTGTATAAGACGATGATCAGGTCTGTTCTGGAGTATTGCATGCAGTTTTAGTCACCTACCTACAGGAAAGATGTGAACAAGGTTGAAAGGTTTCAGGGAAAAGTCACAAGGATGTTGCCGTGTCTGAAGGACCTGAGTTATAAGAAAAGATTGAATAGGCTAGGGCAGTATTCTTTAGAATGCAGAAGATGAAAGGAGATTTGATAGAGGTAGACAAAAGTATGAGAGATATAGATAGGGTAAATACAAGCAGGCTTTTTCCCCTGAGGTGGGATGGGACTACAACCAGAGGTCATGGGTTAAGTGTGAAAGGTGAGAGATTTAAAGGGAACATGAGGAAAAATTTCTTCACTCAAAGGGTTGTGAAAGTGTGGAATGAACTGCCAGCACGTGGAGCATGTGAGCTCGATTTCAGTGTTTAAGAGAAATTTGAATGGGGACATGGATAGTAGGGATATGGAGAGCTAGTGTCCTGGTGCAAGTCGATGGGAGTAGGTAGTTTAACTGGTTCTGGTATAGACTAGATGGGCCGAGGGGCCTGTTTCCGTGCTGTACTTCTCAATATCTCTATCACTCTATGACTTGCACATATGCTCCCCCCCTCTCTCTCTCTCCCTCGCTCCCTTTCACTCTCTGATCCTCTCATTCTCAGCAATAATGCACCCACTTTTATTGATCCTGCCCTTTTAATCCCTGATATGTATGTAGTCTATGGGATAACTCATTTTTTCAAATTCCTTTCACCAATCCAGTTACCTAGAAATCATTATGTTCAAAAGAAGGAAGCTAGCTGGTAGCTGTAGTGTGTTTGGAGGAACAGGTGACTTTTAACCTGCAATTACAATTTTAGGAGTAAGTTTTTTATGCAGAGAGTGGTGAGTGCGTGGAATGGGCTGCTGGCGAGGGTGATGGAGGCAGATACGATAGGGTCTTTTAAGAGACTCCTGGATAGGTACACGGAGCTTAGAAAAATAGAGGGCTATGGGTAACCCTAGGTAATTTCTAAAGTAAGTACATGTTCAGCACAGCATTGTGGGCCGAAGGGCCTGTATTGTGCTGTAGGTTTTCTATGTTTACAAAGCTTTGGATTACTGAGGTTTTCCTTACATTGTTGCAGTTGTATCATATGACAGCCAGAATGGTAGACTAGAAGAACTTAGAAACTCTGCGTATCTTCTGCTGAGAAAGTTGAGTTTGGAGTAGGTTGGGAAGATATTGAACAGAAATCAAATTGTGATTAGATCTTTCATTCATTCCGATGGAAGACAATTGACATCAAACGTTAATTCTGTTTCTTTGTCCACAGGTGTTACCTGACTAGCTGACTATTTCCCACATTTTCTGTTTTTATTTCAAGTTTCTATTTTTAGCAGTTTTTAAAATTTTTGACTCAATGATATGCCTCATTGCATATTGATTCACACTAACTCGTACATAATTTGTACAAACATTTAAGCTGCATATACACGTTTCCATGCAGATGTGTAGCCACACAAGCAGGAATGCTGATGCATAAATACACTAATATACTAAATTGCAAAGAGCATGATATGGATGCACAAAAATATCTGCCATGTTCATACAAGAATACCGCATGTCTTATTGCACATACACAATTAGGCACACACACCTACCCTGTGAATGTGTGAATTAATCCACAAATTACTCTGTCCACACACTGATTTGAAGATCAAGAAAGAATATAAGTGTATCTACTTCTTTAGGTGTCTGAGAAAATTTGGCATTTCTTCAAAGATTATTTCAAACGTTGACAGTTGTGATATAGAATGTATTCTGATGGGTTGGATACCAGCCTACTATTGCAGCTGCTTTGCTCTTGATGGACAAAAGTTGCAGTGAGAAGTAAACACTGCCCAGTCCTTCTCAGGCTTGTCACTTCCTCTCACTCGGTCAGCTTCAGCGTGCGTTGCCTAGGAAGGCTAGTATTTGGTATTTCCTTATTATTATTTGGTATTGGTTTATTATTATCACATGTACCAAGATACAACAGAAAGATTGACTTGCATACTGTTCATACAGACAGCAAGGAGGTGCCATGGGAGGCAGAGGATCTGACTGTCAAAACATGGAGGTATCTTCACAAGCTCCTATAGCCCCAAGGACCCTGCAATTTCAGTGTCTGAGGCTGGCGTGAGAGCATCCTTCAGGAGGGTGAACCCACAGGAAGCATCTGACCCAGATGAGGTACTTAACTCAGTACTAAAGCCCTGTACTGATCAACTGGCTGGAGTGTTCACTGAGATCTCTAACCTCTTGCTTCAGCAGTCTGACGTACCCTCCTGCTTCAAGCAGGCTTCAATTATATCAGTGCCTAAGAAGAATGTGGTAACCTGCCTCAATGACTATCATCCAACAGCTCTTAAATCCACTGTGATGAAGTGCTTTGAGGAGTTAGTGATGAAACATATCAACTCCTGCCTGAGGAGCAACTTAGATCCACTCCAATTTGCCTACCATCACAACAGGTCAAGAGCAGATGCCATTCACTCAGCTTTGTGAGATGCATACATCAGGATATTCTTCCTTGAATATAGCTTGGCATTCAATGCTATCATCCCCTCAAAACTAATCAATAAGCCCCAAGACCTTAGCCTCAATACCTGATTGTGCAATTGGATCTTTGAATTCCTCACTTGCAGATCCCAGTCAGTTTGGATTGGCAATAACATTTCCTCCACAATCTCCATCAGCACAGCGGAACCACAAAGCTGTGTGCTTTGTCCCCAGTCTACTTTGCTTTATATTTATGACTATGAGGCTAAGCACAACTCTAATGATATATTTAAATTTGCCGAAGACAACACTGTCATTGGCCGAATCAAAGGTGGTGACTAATTGGCATAGAGGAGGAAAATTGAAAATTAGGCTGAGTGGTGCCACAGTAACCTCTCACTCAATGTCAGCGAGTTAAAGGAGCCAGTTATTGACCTCAGGAGGAGGAAACTGAAGGTCCATGAGCCAGTCCTCATCAAGGGAATCTGAGGTGGAGAGGGTCAGCAACTTTAAATTCCTCAGTGTTATCATTTCGGAGGATCTATCCTGATCCAGCACGTAAACGCTATTCCAAAGAAAGCATGGTTCTGCCTCAACTTTCTTGGAAGTTCGATAAGATTCAGCATGTCATTTAAAACTTTGACAAACTTCTATAGATGTGCATTGGAGAGAATATCAACTGATTACTTCATGGCATGATATGGAAAAGCAAATATCCTTGAATGGAAGAGCCTACAAAAAGTATTGGATACAGCCCATCCACCACGGGTAAAGCCCTCCCCTCCATTGAGCATATTTACATGGAGTGCTATCGCAGGAAAGCAGTATCCATCATCAGAGACCTCCACTATTTAGGCCATGCTCTCTTTTCATTGCTGCCATCAGGAAAGAGGTACAGAAGCCTTAAAACCCACACCTCCAGGTTCAGGGACAGTTATTACACTCAACTATCAGACTCTTGAAACAGAGAGGTTCAATGCACTTCACTCAACCCAACACTGAACAGTTCACATAACCTCTGGAATTACTTTCGAGGTCTTTTCATCTCATGTCTCGATATTTATTGCTCATTTATTTATTATTATTATTATTTTGCTTGTTTTTTTCTTTCTATTTACCGTGAGGGCCCATAAGAAAATGAATCTTAGGACTGTATATTGTGACATATATGTACATTGATAATAAATTTAATTGAACTTTGAACTTATAAATCATTACACAGTGCATTGAAGTAGAACCATGTAAAATAATATCAATACAGAATTCAGAGTTACGGCTACAGAGAAAGTCCAGTGGGGACAATAAAGTGCAAGATCATAATGAGGTAGATTTCGAGGTCAAGAGTCCATCTTATGATACAAGAGGTCAGTTCAAAAGTATGATAACAGCATGTCAGAAGCTATCCTTGAGCCTTTTGGAATATACTTTCAGACTTTTGCATCTTCTACCTCATGGGAGAGGAGAAAGAGAGGATGACCAGGGTGGGTGGGGTCTTTGATTGTTTGATTTGATTCATCAGCGTGGACTCCAGTCACCGACCACATTCTGTCCTCTCTTCTACCTTCCTGGAGAAGACAAAGACCCTGAAAGCTCAGGCATACAGGCGTAAGAACAACGTCTTCCCCACTACCTTTAGCATTCTGAGCATCAGCCTCTTCACACCCCACTTCCCAGTGTTGCAGCCACATCCTCGTACTGTTAACTTTACCTCTCTTGCTGAGTTCATTATTTAGCATTTCACACTGCATTACTCCAGTTTCCACTACAATCTTCGCACCACTCTGCGGTTTTGCACTTGATGTTATTTTTATTGTTGTATGTATTATTACTATTTCATGCAAACAAGGAATTTCTTAGCACCCTTGTGTATATGACAATCTAATCTAATCTAATCTAATGGTCACTGTTATGCAGGATAATGTACTTGCCTCACTAAATAAAGGTAGGACTCTGCACCGGTTTACTTTGGGGGCTGCAAGTTATTACAGAGCTGATTTAGCACAATCCAAACATTACATTACTCATTGTTTCCAATGGACGCTGCCAAGTCCATATGTTCTTGTTTTTGTTTATGAGGCTCTGCTAGTCTCTCCATACAGCACTCTCCCTGGAAGACATTCCTTATTCATTATCCTGCAATATCACGGCAGACGTGCACAATGGAAAGTCTGACTCATGGCATCTTGAGTGGTGCAGCTGGCTGCTACACCAACCCCAGCCACAAGCTTTTGTTCATTTGCATTTTAACTTACGCAGTGACAGCGAATGTTTTACCTAGTGTCCTTGCAAAAGATGCACATGCCACCCAGAGGTGGTCCACTGGATTATGTCAAATGCCACTCAGACCCTGGGGAAGCAATTTGAGATGTTAACCTTGAACTATAAAGCCAATGCAAGGAATTGCTCATCACTTTGAAGGAGAAAGCAGGTAAAATGTCCACAGTGTGAAGCAAATAATCCAGAGTCAGGGACATTTTGCAGAGTATCCTCCTCCTCCTTCCTTTCCAATCCTCCCCGTTACCTGGTATCTGCCTCGCTCTTGAAAAGTTCATTTTGGTGTCCCTTCCACTTTGTCTACACTTTGTGGTTTCCCTTCCACCCGTTCAATTCAGGCTCACATCCCTCTTCTAAATGAAGCGTGAGTGATCAGACTGTTGATTGCCCGAGGAAGAAACCTCCGTGCCAATCTCTGAAACAAGAGCGCTGTATTATTTTTGCACATTTTTTTTGCACTCCTCATTCATATTCAGGCTGCAGTCTTATGTCATTGTGCAAATTGTATGATTTATACCCAAGTGTGACAATGGAGAGGTAGTTTCTCAAGTTTTAGTGTCAAGGTCTACATGAGTTTTAGAGCTCATGGGTAGCATGTTGAAGTTAAAAATCTCCATTACTGATTTGCACACTTTTCCAATACACATCAAGTAGAATCCTGGAATTGCTAAGGCTCAGTCATTGAACTCTCAATCCTGTCAGTAAGCTGAGACTCAAATTCCAGTCTGGAGGGTCTAGGATGATGCTTCTATGTAGTACTGGGAGTGTGTTGCTTTATGAAAGGTGTGCCTCCCAGATGAGATATTAAACTGTGATCATGTAAATGTACAGAATTATTTCTAAACTTTCAGACTAAAATGTCTAAATGTCCAAGCTCCACTGTTTATTGATTCCCACTATTATTAATAAATTCTCAACCTTCTTTACCAGCACCCCATCTATCATGCTAAGCATGTATTCCCTTGATCATAGATGGCCTCCAGATGAGGCATGTACCATCAATAAGATATACAAAGTAACTACCTGGACTGCTCTGACAGATCCTCCCAAGCCCATGGCCACCATGATAATGAAGGAAATGTGCAGCAGATGCATAGAAATACATAGAACATAGAACAGTACAGCACAGTTCAGGCACTTCGGCCCATGACGTTGTGCTGACCATATAGTCTACTCCACAATCAATCTAACATAATAATCTCCTACATACCCCACAACCCTCCAGTTTTCCTTCATCCATGTGACTATCCATTAAATGTCCCTAATGTATCAGCCTCAACCACACCCCTGCAGTGCATTCCAGACACTTACAAAAATATCTACTTCTGAAGTCTCCCCTAAAACTTGCTCCACTCACATTAAGTCACTACTTACAGGTTCCTCTCCAAATCACTTGCTTGGAAGTATCTTAATGTTGAGCACTAAATCCTGACACTTCTTCTCCAACTGCACTCACTGGAAGAACTGCAGTGTTTCAGGGAGATCTCTCAGGTTCAGTTAAGGGAAAGGGGTAACTGCTGACAAGAGAAGTGATGCTTGTGTCCCAAAACAATAAATACATTTTTAATGAACAACTCACAGTGTATCCCACCTGTGCATTACAGAGATCAGTCTCACACAGTCATCAAGTTATACAGCATGGAAATAGTTTCTTTGGTTCAACTCACTTATGCTGACCACGGGATCTACTTGAGCTATTCCCATTTGCCTGTTTTTTGCTATGTCCACTAGTCCTTTCTTATCCAGATATCTGTCCAAATATTTCTCAAAATACCCCACTTTCCAATTTCCTCCAGCAGCTTATATCATATACACATCAGTGTCTGAGTGAAAAATATGTCCTTCGCGTTCCTTTTTAATCTTTTCCCGGATTCTGTAAACCTAGGACCTCCAGGTTTAGATGATCCTGCCCTGGGAAAGACTGTGATTATCTACCCTCTCTAAACCCCCCCCCCCCATTGTTTTAGAATGCTCTATTAGATCTCGCTTCAGCCTCTTTCACTCCAGGGAAATCAATTCCAGCCTATCCAATCTCTCCTCATAGACCAAGCTTCCAATCCAGGCAATGTCCACGTAATTTGTTCTTTGTACTGTCACTAATCTAATTAATTCTTCCTGTGGTACCGCAGCTAGAATGGCACACAATGCTTTGTGCAGTTTCACCAACTTCTCATACACTGTACCCAAGTCCAGCCTCTGGCTTTCACATGTGGCTGAGCTACTAAGCCAAGCAGCACCGTTTCTACCGACAGAAGGGGCAAAGGCAGGTTACTGGTGCCTTCAAACCAGTCACTTCAGCCAGATGGGCCTCGTCAGCCGTGATTGGCAGCTCATCTAGGAGAAGGAAAACTCTGATCTTCAACCTCCGCTGTCTTGCTACTATACCCCCTCATGGGGAAGGCTTTGGGAATAAACCCCAAGGGAAAAATCTGGAGCTGGATTCCCTAAGGTAGCCCTATGTTGAGTTCAATGCTGACTGGCAACTCCTGCAACACTCTGGTACCAAACTGTATCGGTCTCTGCTCTTCCTTTGGGTTTGTCAGATGTGTGGAGAGGAGGAGCTAACTATATGGGCAACAGCTTGCTCTCCATATCGTACTGCTCTGGCTTACATATCTAACAGCTAGGACACAATATCCATGGTCAACTCTGAGCATCCGTTATCAAGGACCACCACTGTCCAGGTCATGCTCTCTTCTCAATACAATCATCAGGCAGGAGGTACAGGAGCCTCAGATCACACACCACCAGGTTCAGGAACAGTTATTACTACAAGATCAGGCTCTTGAACCAGCATGGATAACTTCAGTCACCTCAGTGCTGAACTGATCCCACAACCTACAGACTCATGCTGCAACTCATATTCTCAGTATTATTTTTATTTACACAATTTGCCTTCCTTTGCACACTTTTGTCGGTCTTTGTTTATGTATAGTTTTTTAAATAAATTCTATTATATTTCTTAATTTTCCTGTGAACGCCTACAAGACAATGAAATCTCAATGTAGTATATGATAACATATACACACTTTGACAATAAATTTACTTTGACTTAAATAACCCTCTTCATTGTCTATCACATCACCAACTTTGCTGTCATCATGCCACCTGCATTTTCTTCCAAGTCATTAATCTAAATGACAAACAATCATCGGCTTCATCTGACAAACACTTGTCACTACCATCCTCTGGCTCCTACCAACAAGCCAATTTTGTATCCCTGTTTAGCTCAGAAACTGAATCTCTAGATCCCATGTGATTGAAACTACTGGACCAGTAACCAATTGGGACCTTGGCAAAGATTTTCTGAAGGCTAATTTTTTTTTTTTACAAGTCTAATCTTTCTAAACATCTGCTGCCTTGCGTCCATTGGTCCTGTTGGTCACCTCTTCAAAAAACTGAATCAAATTTGTGAAATAAGACTGAGGTGACAAACTTAGTCAAGAACAAAATAGAAAAGTATGTAAAGCTAGAATCAAGCAGAGCCCTGGAGGATTATAAAGAAACTAGAAAAGAATTCAAGAAGAGAATTAGGGAAGCTAGGAGGAGACATGAAAAGGTCTTGGCACGTAGGATTAAAGAGGATCTCAAGGCATTCTATACATGCATTAAAATCAAGAGCATAACTAGAGAGAGGGTAGGACCACTCAAGCACAAAGGGGAGGAACATTGGATTAGATGTGGAGGATATAGGTGAAGTCCTTAACCCTTACATACTGTTCGGGTCAAATTTGACCCGTTTTGACATTTGTCATCATTAAAAACACCCTAAATGCCATTTTTATAGCTGACATTTAATGACTTTTCCTAAAGTGACCCAAAATGAGCAAAAATGAAAATATTTTAAAATTTTATGCTTTTGTACCGGTGCTACAAATTTTTGTACAAATTTGACCTGTATCTATTGGAATGGATTTTAGATCTCTGGAACATTAATTAAGGATTAATCACCCATTTATTAATGTAGATAGGCTCTTTATACATTCTAAATAGATCTGTGGTTCAAAATTTGGTATAGACACTTGTTATGAGGGGATTTCTTGGGCCGGATCAAAATTGACCCAGACCATACTGTGAAGATATAGAATATGAACAGGTTGCCTGGATTAATGAGTACTTTACATTGGTACTAACCAAGGAGAAAGATGTGGAGGGTAGGAAGATCAGTGTCAAAAGTATAAATACGTTAGGGCAGGGGTGTCAAACTCATTTTAGGTCCCGGGCCGGATTGAGCAAAATGCAGCTTCATGCGGGCCGGATCAGTCGGACGCGTGCGAACGCAGCTTTCGTTGCCTCCGTTTTTTCAGCCTGCTCACATGTGTCTCAGTCTCTGCTATAACTACAAAGTGTTTCACTTTACAAATTCCGTTTCTTATGAAGAAGACTGCCGAGCAAGACTGCCAAATAAACACTAAAAACCCTGAAAACCTGGTACCTGAATAAACTCAGCATTAGCCATATCATACGCCATAGGCGCTTCGATTACTGGGGCCAGCTTTAATAGTAATTAGATATTATCTCGCGGGCCAAAGATAATTCCACCGCGGGCCGGATTTGGCCCGCGGGCCTTGAGTTTGACATATATGCGTTAGGGCATTTCAAGGTAAAGGAGGAGGTAGTATCAGATCCCTTAAAGAGCATTAAGGTGGATATGTTTCCAGGGGTTGATGAAATATAACCCTGGCTATTGAGAAAAGCAAGAGAAGAGATTGTTGGGGCCTTGACCACTATCTTTGTGTCCTCTCTAGAAATGGATGAAGTTCCGTAGGACTGGTGAGTAGCTAATATTGTTCAATTATTCAAGAAGGAAACTAGGGTAATCTTGGAAACTATAGACCAGTGAGTCTCACATCAATGGTAGGGAAGTTACTGGAGAGAATTCTTTGAGAAAGGATTTATGAACCAGTATGACTTTGTATGGGACAAGTTGCGATTGATGAAGGTAGAGTTGTGGATGCCGTAATATTAGTAAGGCATTTGGCCTATTCAATGTTTATAGTGAGAAGATTCTAAGAGAAATAAGCAGTATTTCAGGCATGATGAATGGTGGATATAATTTTATCAACTGATGATATGCAGATGACACGGTGCTGATAGCTACAGCTAAAGTGAAGCTCCAAGAAGAATGAGAATCAGAATCAAGTTTATTATCACCGGCATGTGACATGGAATTTGTTAACTGAGCAGCAGCAGCAATTCAATGCAATACATAATCTAGCAGAGAGAGAGAAAAAATAATAATAACAATAAAAAAACAAGTAAATCAATTACGTATATTGAATAGATTTAAAAAATGCAAAAACAGAAATATTGCATATTAAAAAAAAGTGAGGTAGAGTCCAAAGATTCAATGTCCATTTAGAAATCAGATGGCAGAGACGAAGAAGCTGTTCGTGAATCGCTGATGGTAACTCTACTCTTCATGATGTATATAAATGAACTGGATGAAAATGTAGATGGGTGGGTTAGTAAGTTTGCAGATGATATAAAGATTGCTGGTGCTGTGGATATTTTAGAAGACAGGCAAAAAATACAACAGGACATAGATCAGTTGTTGATATGGGCAGAGAAATGGCTGATACAGTTCAACCCAGCCAAATGTGAAGTGTTGCACCTTAGTAGGTTAAATGCAAAGAGACAGTTCACTGATAAGGGGAAGATTTTTTGAGGAGCAGAAGGATCTTGGGTTCTAAGTTCATTCCTCCCTGTAAGTGGCTACATATCTTGGTGGGGTGGTTAAGAAAGCAGATAACATGCTTGCCTTTATTAGTCAAGGCATTGAGTTCAAAAGACTGGAAGTTATTTTGGAGCTTTATATATATTAAAAAAACTGTATTCGGCTTCTTCTAGAGTATTACATACAGTTCTAGCCACTTCATTACAGGAAGGATGTCAAGGCTTTGGAGAGGGTACAGATTTACCAGTATGTTGTTCGGATTAGAGGGCCTGTACTCTAACAAGACGTTGGACAAATTTGGGTTGTTTTCTCCATGCAGAGGCAAAGGAGAGATCTGATAGAGGATTATAAGATTATGAGAGGCATAGTTAGAGTAGGCAGACAATATCTTTTTCCAAGAGTTGAAATGTCTAATACCAAAAGGGCATGCATTTCAGGCAAGAGTGATTAATTTCAAAGGAGATGTGATGGACAGGTTTTTTTTACACAGAGTGTAAACATGGGTATACAGTGTATACATGGTTGCTAGGAGTGCACTGTCTGGGTGGTCGTAGAAGCAGAAATATTAGTGACTTTTAGATAGATACATGAACGTGAGGAAAATGTAACGATTTGGACATTATGTAGGCAGAAGAAATTCATTTAGTTAGCCATTTGATTACTAATTTAATTGCTTTGCCACAAAATTGTGAGCTGAAGGGTCTGTTCCTGTGTTGTACTGTGCTATGTTCTAATACACAAAGCAGTGCTAACTGTCTTTATCAGTTCTTGTCTTTAGAAATGCAGATAGATCCTGTTTCTCAGAATCCTCTCCACTAACTTACCTTCCACTGCTGTTAAGCTTATAATCCTGTTGTTCCCTGGCTTGTTCTTGCAGCTTTTCTTAAATAAAAGCTCAACATTACCTTGCCCATGGGTCTAAAAGATAAAATAATCTCTGCTGAAAGTCCATAAACTTCTTCCCTTACTCCTATGGCATCCTAAAGTACACTCTGTAAGGCCCCAGGAATTTATCCACTTTTATACACTGCTGGACTGCCAGCACTTCCTCATTCATAATACAGAAATTTAATTTTGCAAGTAACTCTGCAATTGTCCTGATAAGGTTTGATTTAACAACATGGAATAAGACTTTTTTAATTGTATCTAATCAGTGGGATATTTCATCTATTTATCTGGAAACTTTTGTCTCCAGCTAATCAGCAGGTGAGTTAGTTTGGAAATGTCTGATTGTCCATTGTAAAAATCCATATGCCCTCATGCTTTGCCTGGACATTCTGTAGCACTGTCATATCCAATTCTTGGTGAGATAAAAGTTAGCAAGAAAATAGCAAAAAAAAAGGTGAACACCGTGCATGGACATAAAGATTGAAGTGAGCTTCTTGCCACAGTGTATGCTTAGATGGCAGAGGTCTATGGGCTGCTGCTGATTTCATGTTTAGATGTTGCCATCTGGTCCTGAGATCCTTCTGTCATCTCCACAGTGTCACCAGGCTGAGAATGAAATATGAGGACTCTGGGAACTGAAGCATCTGTAATTGAAATGTCACAACATCAGACTGCAGCACTAGCACGATAATAAGTATGGCACTTTATAATGAGCTGAGATAAAATTAAAACAGGAAAAAATATCAAAATATTGTCCTAGTGTATTTGTACATGTGAAGCATGTGTCAAAAATACAGAGGCGTTCACAGGTACATTGGTAGAAATAGGAATGGTTCTCTGAAAGATAATAAATTAAATTTGTAAATTGGTTTATTATTGTAACATATGCTCAGCCACAGGGAAAAGCTTGCCTCACACACTGTTAATACAGTTCAATTTATTACACAGTGCATTGAGGTAAAACAGAAATAGAATGCAGAAGAAAGTATAACAGCTAAAGGGAGGTACAGTGCAAGTAGACAATAAGGTGCAAGGTCATAACAAGGTAGTTTGTGATGTCGGGGGTGCATCTTTTCATACTTGGATAACAATCAAGTCTTCTAACAGCAGGGTAGACGCTGTCCTTGAGATTTTAATAAGTTGGGGTCCAGGACATAGTCAAAGTCAGATTCAAAGTCAAGGCCAAAGTAAATTTATTATCAAAGTATATATACTCTCATTCAGGGACTCTTAATCTGATGTTCTCGATATTTATTGCTTATATATTTATTATTATTTCTTCATTTTGTATTTGCACCGTTTGTTGCCTTCTGCACTCTGGATAAACGGCCTAGCTGGGTGGAGTGAGACTAGCTGTAGTGCCTGAAAATTTATCAAGTATTTAACACAACTGTCGGACATTTTAAAATACAACAGCAAAACCTACTATTGATGCTGGAAATCTGACAGGACAGGAAACTATACTGAAAATTCTCAGGCAGTTTACCCTTGTGGAGAGGGATAAAAATACAAATCAAAGTCCTAATGCCCTAGCAAACTATTCATCAGCTGCCTGCCTTGTTAAGTAAAGTATTTCACCGGATATTCCAGAGAAGGTAAGTGAAGGATTGTTTTTGGACATTCAAAAGACAACTAACAAAGCCCTCAATAAAAGCTCAGAAAGCAAAACTGAAATGCAAGGAATAAAAAAAGGATGGAAATGAAAATGGATAAAATATTTGATTTAAGTCAGAATCCAGAGTTTTGGTGCACTGCATTTTTTTTTCAAACTGGAGAAAAGCAGACAATGATGTTACCCAATAGTTAATGTTACCAGAGTTGTTTTTTTAATATATATGTCAGTGACTAGAATATGAGGGTTTGGGGTAAGATTATGAATGTTGCATAAAATCTGCAGAAATGGTAAATTGTGAGGAACTTGCAGGCCGCAAGAAGTCATTGATGAATGGCAACACCATCAGACAGGTGGCCAATAAAATTTAATACAGGAAAGTATGAAATTAAATTAAAACAGACATTGCTAGGCAGGTCAGAGATCATCCGTGGAAAGAGAAACAACAGCAACATGAAAGGTGTGAAGTGATTTGTATGACAGAACAAACATGAAAAGACAATACCAGTATACACCAGATTGAACTAAGGAACAAATGTACATATATTTTAGAAACTGGCATGAGAATTTGAGAGAGTGTTTAGGAAGGCTTAGAATGGTTTATATTCTATGTCTCTGTCTATAAAGCTGTTGGCTTTGTAGGGAGGGACATAGAACACAAAGGCTATACAGTATTCAGCCTAATACAAATGGGGTAGCTATGCTGAGGCCATTCCTATTAGCAATATTTCAAGAAGAAGGGGACATAGATTTAAACTGCTCTGTAAATGATAAAATGTGATGTTGCAGAAATGCCTTTGTTACAGCAAGTATTTATAATCTGTAGCCCAGTTTTAGTAAAGGTGATAGAAACCATGCAAATTAGCGCCATTGAAAGCAGGTCATTCAGGTATTTAAGGGAAAAAAGAGCGGTGTGGCAACAGGGAATGTCATGGAAGGGATTACTCAATAAATAAAGAATAGGGACCTGATGGCCAAAAATGCTTCTTCTGTCACATAACAGTTCAATGATTCTGCATTCCATTCTTAGATTTGTAAAATGTTCCTCACAATGCAATAATCATGCTCTCTTTACTTCTGTCATAATGGTTATATCTCGGGACCACTAGTGTTCAGAGCTATACCAATAACCCAGGAAATATGATTTGTAAAAACATGATCTGAACCAAAATCAGGCTTATTATCACTGACTTAGATGACGTAAAATTGCTCTGTGGCAGGAGTGCACTCTCATCCATGAAGCCCTATGGGTTAACATTGAAAAAGTTTTTTTCTAAGCAGGTGAATAACTTATCAATTTGGCACAGTTAATCCATCTGGTTTCTGCATTGCCTCCATCGTGTCCCTCAGCACTAGTGCCAACCCTCACTCCCTATTTCTGGCATCCATTTTACTGGTTGTAAATCCCCTTTGGAAAATTACAATGCATCATCCATTTTTGCCAAGCAATACATTCCAGATCACAGTAATTTAATGTGTAATATAAATTTTATTCACTTCTCTTGTCTGTTTTTTCTTGCGGATTATTTTAAATTTGAGACTTCTGGTTGCTACACAGAGCACTGGCAAAATAGTTACTCTTTTCTTATGCCATCAAAATGCATCTGTGCTTTGTTACTTGTCAAATAATTCAAAATTAATTGAACTTGAGAATTCATCAAGAGCCAGTGACGTGGAACAGGAGTCAGGACTGCATGTTCCCATTTTCTGTTGTTCAAACACTGCAGTATCTTTCATCCAAATGAGCAGATTGGAAGTTGGAAACTGAAACACAACTGATCTGGGTTCTTGGTGTATCACTGGCATGGTGCACTTCTCAAAGAAAGCAAAGGAGAGATTAACATCTTTAACTGAAGGAGTTGTGTTTGGCCAACAGTTACCAGAGTTCTCACATACCATGACCCATTTCCTTCCACCCCAACCCCCTCCAGTCAGAAATAAGACAACAGTGTGCATCTTAGACCTTGAGGCCTTTGCTTTGAAGAGGGCTCCATGTTAGGTTTGTAAACCCTTGTTCTCTTGAGCTGCCTCGCAACCCAAAAGACAACGACATCCTCTGTCTCTCACATTTTAATTACCTAAATAAACATGCCCTACAATGGACCAACGAGGCTGGGAAAGGGATTTGTTCACCATCCTGCATTTGCCAAAAGGATTAGATGGAAAATTACCTCCAACCATTCCAAAATAACTCTTAATGCTGATTTAGTACCATTCTAAATCACTCCCCCGCCCCCTCCCTTTTCCCAAGTTCCCCAGTCACTTCTTTAATCCTTTGGCTGATTCATGGCTTAAACTGTCCGTCCCTTACACTTTTGGGATTTGGGATTTAATGCCATTGACTTCTGTCAGCTCTGTCACAAATTGTTATTCACGTTACCATGAATTTCTATTCAAATGCTAGTAATCCCCTTTGACATAACTGTGAATGGGTCCATAGTAACAGCGGAGAAATAAAGCCTTAGATAATTTTCTCAAAATTGCTTTGAGAAACTCCAATGACAAGAAGAACTGCAAGAGTATCCTTGGCGTGAGTTTTGCTCAGGGTGTGAGTGGATTTCTTTGATACATTTGCTGTAACATGTAATATTACTTACTTGATTGTTTCTACATTTGACAACTGACTCAGCCCTCTCAGTGGATAATATGGATAATAACATGCCTGATTAATTTAAAGGTAAATACTAATAAGGTCTGAGTATTCATTTCTTAGTCATGGCTGAGATACTGGAATACAAATGTGTTGTTACATTTGTTCATAATGCCACCAGGCTAAAGAAAGAAGAGTTATTATAAGTAAGTGTTCATGTGCAAAATTATGCTGATCAGAGTTGGCAGCATTATTCCTCAGTAAATAAAAATATATCTGAAAAGCAAAAAAAAAAGGAATTGTAGATTCTAGAAATCTGGAAGAAAAAAGATAAAGCCCTGGATATTATAAACAAATCGTCAAACAAAGATTTGGCTTAAATTTTCTGCCTGTTACTATGACCCTCTTCTTTCCTTCATCCTTTTCTTCCAATTGGATGAACTATGTAGCAAGTGTTGTTATGCATAAAGTTTTAAATATCAAATGGATGAATGACAGTTCAGTTGGTGATATTTGATTGAGGAAAGATTGTTGGCCAGCATACTAGGGAATTGCATTCAGTGATCATGATGTGGTCTCATCCAGTCTTGGACATCAAACACAGACTGGGTGACCACTTTGCAGAACACCTTCAGTCAGTTTGTGAAGGTGACCTTGATCTTGCAGTTGACTGTAGCTTTGCTTCTTTATTACACTTTCAGGATGACTTATCTATGGCCTTGCACACAACTGTACTAAAGCGCTATGTAAGCCAAAGGAACAATAGCTTTATTTTCTGACTTCAGGTATTATCCCCTTCAGTACTCAACAATGAATACAACTATTTTCAGATAATCAGCCATCCCAGTCTTACCTCTCACATAGCAGTAATACTGTTTTTCACCTCTTCCACTATTTCACATTTAAATAATCTCTATTTATATATCTTTCAAATTTCCCTTTGCATTTCCAGTCAGCTAGTGTTCCCTACTCTATACAAATTTTATCTTTTGTTCTCTCTGACCCTCGCATTTTTCTCAGCAACTTAAAACATCTCATTTCTAGATTTTCCCAGTTCCGATGAAAGATTATTATTCAAAAAGTGGGGGAGCAAGTAAATGGTGCAATGGATTCTCTAACACCCTTTCCTCCACTCAGCAGTTTTGACCCAAAAGGGAGTTTCTAAATCTGGAAAATCAGTCAGAAAATGATGATATGATTTTATTGCCAAGATACTGCCATGAGACTGCTTTTGAAACAATTAAAGACTACAGCCAAATTTTGGCTACTGCCCTCTTTGATAATTTGGATGGTTGGGCTCCAAATCCTTTTAGTTTGAGTGATTATAGAGTCATTATGGTAGAGAAGAAGAGCACTCATCTCCTAACAGCTGTCTTTGTTTTGTGGCAGCCTGTTAGCAGACGAATCTCAAGGTTGTATATTGTATATGTACTTTGAGAATAAATATACTTTGAACTTGGAACATTGATTAAGCACATCCAACTATATTCCAGCACTCTGTGGAGCAATCCAGTCAGTCCCAATCCTCATGTAATCCTGCAAGTTTACCATCTCTTTGTTCATTACTCTTACAGGCAATGTGTCTCTAGTCATTACAGCTTGTTATATGCACTGTAAAATATTCACTCTCACAGAACCTCCTGCATCTCTAGCCAAAAACTTAAATCTGCATCCCCTACTCCAAATATCATTAGTCAATGGAAATGACATTGCTTTGGTAAACCTTTCTGAACTCTCATAATCTTCTACACTTCAGTCTAGTTTCTTTTGCTTCATGGAGAACTACTCAGCCATTCCAACCTAACCTTGCAGCCAAAATCTCTCATTGCTGTACAAATTCTGGTAAACCTTCTATGCACCTTTTACATCCTTGGTGAATGGAGTACAATGCAATGCTCTACTACTGAATGAGTTCTATAAAGCCTCAGCTTAGCTTCTGCACTCTTATATTCCATGTTTCTACTTAAGAAACCCAAGATCCCTCTCAAGATGTCTTGCAACTTTCAGATGTGTGTGGATATGAGACATTTATTCCTACACTCTTTAGAACTATGCCATTGAGTTTATTCTGCTTTACTATTCTCTTCTTCACAATATTGTATCTCATATTTAATGTATTAATTTCCAGGTGTATTACTGAGAATGTGGCTCTGGTTTCCAATAATGTGATTGTACAGGTCAGTAAGAATGTGTCAGTACTGTATCAAAGTCTTTGCAGACTCACAAATTCCAATATTATACATTTCTATCCAGTCATCAGCAATCTTTCCATATCTGTAATAGTTAGTTTGTTTAATTGGCAACAACTTTGGAGAGGAAGCAGAGGAGATGCAGCACAGTTGTCTGGGATGGAGCAAGTCAGTTCTGAGGAGAGAATGCACAGATTAGGTTTGCTTTCCCTAGAGCAGCCAAAGTTAAAAGGGGATGTGATTGACATATATAACATTATGGTGGAGTTAAAGAGGGGAAACTGCAGGAAATATTTCTCCTTATCAGATTTTGGGCAAGAGGTAAGAGATTTCCAATGACCTGAGGGAGAACTTTTCCATCCAAGGAGTGGTTAGCATCGGGAATGCACTACTGGAGAGAGTGGTGGAAGCAGAGTCATTGTCAACAGTTAAGTGCTGAAACAAGGACCTAAATCATCTGGGTGTAGAAGCCTAAGGATGAAGTGCCCACAGGTCAGAATGGGCATAATGGGCCAAAAGGCCTGTTTCCATCTTGTATGACCCCATGGCACTATTCTTGTGTAGCCTGCTCACAATATCCTTATGTAAAACAGACCATGAGCTCTCTCTAAGGATCTGTAAGAACGCCCTGGAGCACACACAGTGAATGGCACTACAGGATACCAATAGAGTTGCATTCAGCAGCTGCTCATGTGTAGTGACCCACTGATGATAGATCCACAACTGCATCAATCATCATCTTCATAGAACAACTCATAATATGCTCCACATTCTTGGCTGTGAGTATACCATTCATTACTAGACTTGTTCAGTATGCTTGCAGATCCTGAACTGTGAAGTGACCTGGCATGCTTTATCCGCTTTAGTTATATTAGTCCTTCATGATCTGGTGACCCAAGGATTTCCCGCCAGAGAAAAAGGTGCTGACATTGCCATTGTCTGGCATGTAGCCAACTTCCACATTTTCATATCATAACTCAAAGGAGATCACCTTATATTTTTGAACATCACCTCCACAGCAGATAATATTTTGCATAATGCTCTAAGATTAGGTTCTCTACAACCATGAGCTTCATCAGAATTTTCTCATGAATGAATCAATGCACCAAAGAAACGTATGGAGCAGAATATAGAGATACCTTGAAATTTTACATATCTGCTAGTATCTTTAGTCTGTATACATATTGACCAAATATTGTCCACCATGGTAAAAATTCTCAGAAGGTCTTCCAAGGTTCTGCGCTATATTCTCCATTAAAGATATTTACACCATCCTCATCCATGCTTTATAATACTAATACACTTGCCAATGTCTCAAATATCTTGGTCTTTACAATTTCAAAGACTATTACCTTGCAATTTTAGTGCTTGGCTAAGTTCCTCTGTTCTGTTTCCTCTTGCAAGTTCTCCACAGTATTATTCATCCTTAGGAACATTTCCCTCACTTATATGGACTGGAAAAATGCCTCAGACCTCTCGTATTTGTCATGTTTGTTGATATAGCTGCCATGTCCAGTCTGTGCTATCACTACTGTTCTACCAAGAGAGCTCTGATGTTAATTACTTCACACTTCTACACTCTCCTGCTAATCCTTCACATAACCCACTTGTCAACAATGTGGTGTCTATGGACTGTTTTGTGCTCACTGAATTAAAGCACTTTTGATAGAGCAATGTACCAAAAGTCATACCAGATGGAATTATTAATGATACACCGGAAATTTATATACATACTGGCTATTGCAGTCATCATTGGCAAATTTTATAATTTTTCTTGGTATTCCTTTACACGATGAAGTTTGAGGGAAACCATTGGCTACCATATACAGTATGTTGGTCTTTGTGATGTAGCAGTATCAAAAATGTATTATCAAGTTTTCTATTCCATAAAATATTTGTAAATAGTCATAGAATCCTGGGTAGAGTTAGTTCATGATTACAATGAACATGTTATAATGTTACTGACCAGGCAGGAGTACAGGCTGTGATGGTACTTCAAAAGAATGATTAAAAACTACTGCAACTAACATAGTTACCAGGCTTTATTTTCTACTGCTGGTGTAAGATTGTCAACAATCTCACTCAAGACTGTTCAATCAGTTGAGATTCCTAAAGGAAACTGGGTCTGAGAGGGAGGAAACACTTTCAAATTTATTGTTTTTTAAAGAGTTCCAGAACATCTACACATCTTTATAAATATTTAGCTTAACTCTACTGTTTCCTTTATTGCAATCCAAACAGCTGTGAAGACAGCTGTGAGTTAGATGGTTAACAATAAACTCTATGAGTCTGGGGGAAAATGGAAGCCAATTCTGACACCTCAGAAAGGATTTAAAAATGATTATCTGATGAAGATAGCTTCAAAACAAGGCCATTATCCCAACCCAATGTTCTTGTACACTTTCCCACAATGGGCACAGTTCTCTTCCCATATTTCCCTAGGCGCTGAGCTCCCAATACTCCCAGTTTGCTTTAAAAATAGTGTAATAGCTTTCATGATCTACAGTCAATCATCTTGCAATATTAGGAAAAAGCTAGACAGTATAATAATGGGTGTGGGATTTGAATGATAAGATCATTTGGGCCAGAGGGGTCAGAT
Source organism: Hemitrygon akajei (assembly GCF_048418815.1). NCBI lineage: Eukaryota > Metazoa > Chordata > Chondrichthyes > Myliobatiformes > Dasyatidae > Hemitrygon > Hemitrygon akajei. The sequence goes on along the minus strand of NC_133124.1, from coordinate 106,123,323 downwards.
TTACTCCTGGCAGCCCTGCGACAGCATGATCTTGCTCAATTTTCACCCTAATTTCCAAACACTCACCTGAAATTTTGATGAGTACCCAGTCATTGCAGGAAAGTACAATGAGACTTCATTTCAATACAGTGTTAAAGGAGGAAGTAGAAGTGACACTCAGATGATGTCTTATCAATTTAGAGGAACTAACGAGGAAGTGTATTAAAACAGAGAGTGAAAGAGACAGCCAATGTTGCAAGTGAAATTTTTATCTGAACAATCATTGTTCTGGCTGCTCATTACCCAAAGTCTTGCCAGACCTGAAACTAAGAGAAGTTGTGTCATATGAATCCATTTATCCAGCATAGAATGCAAGAGCTAATTGTGCGCAGGTGTTTGTTGTCTAGACACTAGTGTACAACAATATAATAACTGGGCGTGTGCTTGTAAGTGCACATGGTGTAGAGTGGAGATATGTAACATAATGACTTACACTCTCCAGAGATGTCTACTCCTCTCAATTGTTCTCCGATCGTTTAAAGAAAGAAAATCAACTCATGCTGTTACAAGATTTTGAGTTAGGTTTTGATGATTGTAAAGGATGCAAGAAATGGAAACAATGGTACGCCATGTTATCATGAGTCTGCTCTGTCATTTGGTCAGATCGCGGCTGACCCTTTACTGGTGAATTTCCCTACCTGAATCCCGCAGAATATTTCAACAGCATCACAAACCTTTTTATTATCAGCATAGAAAATATTCAACCCCTGTCTTATAAGGTAGATAATTCCAATTACTTATATCCCTCTGCATTTGAAATAGCTGATCTCTTATCCTCAGACCAGTGTCAAGAAATTGTATTACATCAAATCTACTTTGGTGTTGCAAAGCATGGCTGCACTTAACATCAATACTCAATTGCGTCTCTTGGGAAAAGAAATCATAGAATCAATCAAAATCCAGTTTAAAATAGCATTAGGGTGGTTTATATACAGAAATAAATGGATCTTGTCCATTTTCCAATGGTGCCTCAGCCAATCTCACGCATCTCCTGACACTACTGTGAAGTGCTCAGAATAGGTTATCAACCCTTACACACATACATCCCAGCCACACAGCTGCAAGACACATTTCAGCTCCTATGTAAGGAATAGTGTATGCAGAGGAAAAGGAGACAATTCCAAACATTGGTTGAAGTGACAAACTTATCCTGGCTATGTATTCCATGCCAGGGGAAAGATCCTGTGCATTGGAGGAGCTAAATGCTCATATTTTTGTAGCCCCATCTGCAGTTGAAGTTCTTTGTAGCCAGTAAGGTTCCTTTGAAGTATTTTCAAATTTTGAATTGCAGGAATCATGACAATCAACTTGCACACTGTGTGTTTCTGCAGTCTGTAATATGAGCATGGCCAGATAACAATGTTGGTTGAGGAAAGAGTATATCTAGAACAGCCAATGGAGTTTCCCTGCTTTTTTATTGGAACAATACCACTGGATATTGTCCACCCACCTAACAGTGCAAACTAGGCTTCAATTTTAACACCACCACCATCCATGCACACCAGAAGACAGAACTTTGAAACTGCAGCATTTCTCAGTACTGCCTTGAAGAAGCAACCTTGATCTTTTACTCAGCTCTGGAGAGGCCCTGAACTGAGTGAGGACCAACCAAATGAGTCATTGCAGACAAATTAAACATTCAAGTTCATTCAGGCAGCAGCATTTGGTCAGAATGTGTCTCCATTTCTGTTGTTCAAATATGCTGTGAGAACCACTGGATCAGATATTGTTGAGAGGTCAAAATAATGTTGGTGTTATATGTTGAATGATAAGACCTTCACACTCTCATCATTTAAGATTAATAGCCACATAACAAAGGGGTAATACTTCTTTGACTGTTACTGCCCTTTTGCTTCAGTTATGTGCGTACTGAAGTTGGCAATGAGGTCTACGCGAGGTCTGCATACACTGTCACAGAAGAACAGCAGTTGGTTCATGGGCCAGATATGTAGGAGATATGGGAGGGGAGGTTGTACAAGGACGAGAGCATGAATTCAAAGTCTTTGTTTAACTGGAAATCAATGTAGGTTAGCAAGTGCAGAGACAAAAGTTTAAATGTAGTAGTAGTGTGTTGTATACACACACACACATGCACGCACGCGCACACACACACACACACACACACACACACACACACACACAGACGCGCGCACACACACACGCACACACACACACACACAACTATGCATAAGTTTTAGCTAGTGTGCCTTAGGCTTTTACACAGTGCTGTATTTGTCAAGGTTGAGCGGAGAGCAAGTTTGTAAATCTGATGGGAGCAAAGGATACTGGCGAAGGTGAGGGTGAAGCACAGGTGGCAGAGAAGGAGTGTTGTGGTGGGAGCTTGCGGGTTGTGGCTGTCATGGGTGCAGACACACCCAGCCCTGGTACACCGGGCAAGGTCATTTGATTCCAAACAATTGGTTTATTGATCATTACAGAATGTCTCTTTGGTGCTTCCTGTTCCCTCCCCTCTCCCTTCTCCCTTTCTCAACCTTGATTCCACTTTCCCTACCCACTACATACTCTCAGTCCACAATAGAGACCCATATCAGAATCAGCTTTATCATCACTCACATATGTCATGAAATTTGGTTTTTATTTGCAGCAGCAGTACAGTGAATACATAAAATTACTACCATATTGCGCAAATGTCTTAGGCTCTCTAGCTGTATATATGTGCCTAAGACTTCTGCATAGTACTCTCTCTCTCTCTATGCTACTTATTATCTACTATATATTTCTTCAGAACCAACTTCAAAATGTGAAATATTCCTACAACCTGCAGTGAGTCATGTAAGCAGTCAAAGAACATTAACAAAATGTGGTCTTTGCTTGTTTAAAAACTGGCAGAGATTAAACCAGTGCCACAATTGCCTTGTCTTGTCCTCCAATAACCTTGCACTCAGGAGCTGTTCAAAGAACAAAGCACGAGAAACAATAATTATAATTCTTTTTCTCTCTGGCAATTAACTGTTCCTCTAGTAAAGCTTTTAAGCACAGTATTGGCAATACATTGTAACAATTCTTTGTGGATGGTCTTAGCAGGTTTATTTTGGAAACATAATCCCATTGGTGTGAGGATTGGTGTCATACATCTATGAACCCCTCTATTAATCCGTTAAGTAATATATCAATTAAGCCAGTAATAAATCTGATTATATACGTCCATTATCCAAGCCTAATGCCCACCCAATTCCTATCTCTGGCTTCCAACCAAGAGCGTGGCATAATGGTTCACGGGAAGAAAGATCTAGAATTAGTTGAAGGGAGCCACTGTGGACTGATCATTCAGCCAGTGACAAGGGATCAGATGGTAGAGTACAGTCCCAACTGGTTCAAGAAAAACTCATTCTGAAATAGGGAAGGTTAACAGCAAAATTGAAGAGCAGATTCCAAAAGATATTTCTCCCTATCTAAAATCTACCCATCTACATCTGGCCTGGATTTCTTTCCTGAGCATAAACTGAACTAGTGAGTACAACTGCAGGGCCTGCTTATACCCCTCACACAGCTTACATCAAACTCAGTTCCTCATTCCTGTCTTGGGAACTGTGGACTTACATGAAGACGCCACTTTACATCATCTCTGTGAACCTGCTGACCCATATTGCTGTCGTGCTTAACCACGTCACAATGTTAACTTTCGCTCTTGATAGCTCCATTGTAATATTTCTCAGACCTATATGCTGCTGCAATATATCTACTCCGTAAATTGTGACTTTTTTGTGGATTAACTTCCTCATCTCCTAACTATTAAATATTGCAAGGACATGGAGAGTATGTTTCCAATAGTATAGGACCAGAGGGCACAGCCTCTGAATACAAGGACATCCTTTAAGAACAGAGATCAGAGATAGGAAGGAATTTCTTTGGTCAACTCCCAGACCAACCAAAGATGGAACCATGAACTCTAGGCTTGACTGATTGCCCTCATGCCTCGTTGTGCCTCCTGCTTGCACAGCCTTTAACTGCAGTGTGGAGGTCTGGCAGTGAAGGTCCTTCATCACCCAACTATGTTACTGACCTTCGAGCACAGAGCAGATAAATGGACCTGCTGGCAATCACTGTCAGGAGCTCTAAGGAGAGACAGGACAAACTTAGCTTGTGTTCTCTGGAGCATCAGAGGCTGAGGAATGACATCAGAGGAGCATTTGTTTTACATGGAGCTTGGAAGGTGCTTGGAGAAAGCCCTCCAAGCTAATGAGTATGGTTACATGGAGTTCTGTCACAAGATTGGATTAAGGAAAACCTCAAGGCATTCTACAAGTATGTGAAGAGCAAGAGGATAAGACGTAAGAGAATAGGACCAATCATTTGTGACAGTGGAAAAGTGTGTATGAAACTAGAGGAGATAGCAAAGATATTTAATGATTACTTTGCTTCAGTATTCACTACAGAAAATGATCTTGGCGATTATAGGGAAGACTTACAGTGGATTGAAAAGATTGAGCATATAGACATTATGAAAGAGGATGTGCTAGAGCTTTGGAAAGCATCATGTTTCATGTTAGATAAGTCTCCAAAACCAGATGAGATGTACCCCAGTCTAATCTAGGAGGCAAGGGAGGAGATTGCTGAGCCTCTGGCAATGATCTTTGCATCATCAATGGGGATGGGAGAGGTTCTGGAAGATTGGAGGGTTGCAGATGTTGTTCCCTTATTTAAGAAAGGGAGTAGAGATAGCCCAGGAAATTATAGATCAGTGAGTCTTACTTCAGTAGTTGGTAAGTTGATGGAAAAGATCCTGAGAGGCAAGATTTATGAGCATTTGGAGAGGCATAATATGATTAGGACTAGTCAACATGGCTTTGTCAAAGGCAGATCATCCCTTATGAGCCTGATTGAATGTTTTGAGGATGTGACTAAACACATTGATGAAGGAAGAGCAGTAGATGTAGTGTGTATGGATTTCAGCAAGGCATTTGATAAGGTACCCCATGCAAGGCTTATTGAGAACATAATGAGGCATGAGATCCAAGGGGACATTGCTTTGTGGATCCAGAACTGACTTGCTCACAGAAGACAAAGAGTGGTTGTAGACAAGTCATATTCTGCATGTAGGTCGGTGACCAGTGGTGTGTCTCAGGGATCTGTTCTGAGACCCCTTCTCTTCATGTTTTTTATAAATGACCTAGATGAGGAAGTGGAAGGATGGGTAAATAAATTTGCTGATGACACAAATGTTGGAGGTGTTCTGGATAGTGTGGAGGGCTGTCAGAGGTTACAGTGGGACAATGATAGGATGCAAAACTGGGCTGAGAAGTGGCAGATGGAGTTCAACCCAGATAAGTGTGAAGTGGTTCATTTTGGTAGGTCAAATATGATGGGAGAATATAGTATTAATGGTAAGACTCTTGGCAGTGTGGAGGATCAGAGGGATCTTGGGGTCCGAGTCCATAGGAAACACAAAGCTGCTGCACAGGTTGATTCTGTGGTTAAGAATGCATACAGTGCATTGGCCTTCATCAACTGTGGGATTGAGTTTAAGAGCTGAAAGGTAATGTTACAGCTATGTAGGACCCTGGTCAGGCCCCGTTTGGAGTACTGTGCTCAGTTCTGGTCACCTCAATACAGGAAGGGTGTGGAAACTATAGAAAGAATGCAGAGGAGATTTACAAGGATGTTGCTTGGATTGGAGAGTATGCCTTATGAGAATATGTTGAGTGAACTTGGGCTTTTCTCCTTGGAGCGACAGAGGATGAGAGGTGACCTGATAGACGTGTATAAGATGAGAAGCATTGATCGTGTGGATAGTCAGAGGCTTCTTCCCAGGGCTGAAATGACTAACATGAGAGGGCACAGTTTTAAGGTGTTTGGAAGTAGGCACAGAAAGATGTCAGGGGTAAGTTTAAAAAAAAACACAGAGAGTGGGGAGTGCATAGAATGGGCTGCTGGCAATGGTTGCGGAGACGGATATGATGGGGTCTTTAAGTGACTCCTGGATAGGAACATGGAGCTTAGAAAAATAGAGAGCTTATGGGTAACCTTAGGTAATTTCTAAGTACATGTTCGGCACAGCATTGTGGGCCAAAGAGCCTGGATTGTGCTGTAGGTTTTCTATGTTTCTAAGACAGCAGCATCCATCATCAATGACCCCCACCATCCAGGCCATGTCCTTTTCTCAGTACTACCATCGGAAAGCAGGTGTAGAAGCCTTAGGTATCACACCACCAGGTCTGGGAACAGTGATTACCTTCAACCATCTGGCTTCTGGACCAGCATTGATAACTTCAACCATCACTACTCTGAACTGATTCTACATCCTAAAAACTTACTTTCAAGAGCCCTTAAAAAAATCTTGACACAAGAATTACTGCAGATGCTGGAAATCTAGAGCAGTACACACACAATGTGCTGGAGGAACTCAGCAGGTCAGGCAGCATCTATAGATGAGAATGAACAGTCAACATTTCAAGCCAAGACCCTTCATTAGGACTGGAAAGAACCCATTGAACTCGTGTCTACACACCTAGACTCAATTTTATTCCCACTGGTTCAGTCCTTTCCTACCTACATCTGTGTCACTTCACAAGCGCTCAATCTCTTCAAAGACTTTAAGCTCCTTGGCCCTGAGCATTTCATTTTCACTGTGGACCAGTCCCTATACACTTCTGTCCCCCTTTTCTGACAACAGAGCCAACCTGTTCCCCTCCACCACTACTCTCCTCCATCTGGAGAAACTGGTTCTCACCCTCAAATGTCATAAGGTGGGCATTGTGAGTGGACCCAAATGCAAGACACAGACACTGTACTAGGAACAGGACTAGGTGTGTCAAGAAAGCAAGGGAAGTGGGGAAGAAATGACGCCGGACAAGACACAGGCCCTGGACGAGACTAGGATACATGGCCTGGGCTAGGACTAGACTAGGAAAGTGGGACCTGGATGAAGAACTAGGAACTTGGAACACGGACAAGGACTCCGAGGCAGAGACTGGATTGGGTCTTGACTCGGGCTCGGACTCCGGATCTAGGCGAGGACAAAATGTGGCAAAGAAATGGGACTGGACATGGGGGCAGGACACGGGAATCCTGGGCTGGATGAGGACATGAAACTCAGACATGGACTTGGGAGACAGGAACACAGAACCCAGAGCCTGGACCCTTTCTTGGGAACAGGACATAGGGCCAGGACTCATACACAGAAAGCTGAACACGACAAGACAGTTCCCAACACATGGTAGCAGTAAATGGCCAGACCTACCTAGTGAAGGCGAGGACACAAAAAGACAGTTCCAAACAATGAAAGACAGTTCCTTGTCTAGACACAGCAAGGCTCCAGTCTTGCTCCAGCAGTAGAATTCAACGGCAAGAATAGGCAAGGACGCAGGCGAGGCTCCAGCCAAGGGCTACAGAAAGAAGGGGAAGGGAACAGTACAGCCTCAGGGTAATAGCAAAAACAGCCTGGCTTACCCAACAGAGAAAAGGACAGGAAGGGACAGATCCAACCACAGGGTAGCAGCACAGTCCACCTGACTTACCCCACAGAGGCAAGGATAGGATACTGACAAGACAAACCAGCACCTACAGGGCCACTTATATTCCCAGCCCTAAAACGAGCATCAGGTGCCTATGATTAAGCCTAACTGAAACAAGGGACAGCCGGAAGACCCGGAGTCTGGAGTCCACAAACCAGACCATGAACCGGAACACAGATTTCACGGAGCAGACCGTGACATCAAAAGCTTCTTCTTTGACTCCTCCTATTTCCTTCAAACCCAAGGTGTAACCGTAGGGTCTCCATGGCAACGTGGAACATTCCATGTTCCAGGTCTACACTGGCATCATTCCTCAGCTCTTCCTATGCACATATGATGATTGCATTGGTGCTGATTCCTGCACCTATGCGGAGTTCGTCAATGTCATCAACTTTATCTCCAACTTCCACCCTGCCCTCAAATTTGCTTGTTCTATTTCTGACACTTCTCTCTACTTTCTCAATCTCCCTGTCTCCATCTCTGAAGGCAGTTTATCTACTGATATGTTTCCTAAACCCACAGGCTCTCACAGCTATCTGGACTATACCCCTTCCCACCCTGCCACTTGTAAAACCGGCCACCTCCTTTTCTCAGTTCCTTGTCTCCACCACATCTGTTTTCAGGATGAGGCTTTTCATTCCAGAACAGCTGAGAAGTCTTTGTTTCTCCACCATCAAAGCTGCCCTCAACTGCATCTCTTCCATTTCCTGCATATCTGCCCTAATGCCATCCTCCAACCACCACACCAAGGATAGGGTTCCTCTTGTCCTCACCTACCACCCCACAAGTCTTTGCGTCCAACACATAATTCTCCATAACTTCCGCCATCTTCAATGGGATCCCACCACCAAGTACATGCTTCCCTCTTTCCCCCCACCTTCCGCTTTCCCCAGCAATGGCTCACTACACAACCCCCTTGTCCAATTGTCCCTCCCCTCTGATCTCCCTCCTGGCATTTATCCTTGCAAGTGGAATAAGTGACACACCTGATCCTACACCGCCTCCCTCATTATCATTCAGGGCTCTGAACTTTCTTTCCAGGTGAGATGACACTTCACCTGTGAGTCTGCTGAGGTCATCTACCGTATCCTGTGCTCCCATTATGGCCTCCTGTATATCAATGAGACCCAATGTAGATTAGGAAACGGTTTTGTTGAGTACCTTTGTTCACTTACTTCAATTCTACTTCCCATTCCCATTCCGATATGTCAATTCATGGCCTCCTCTATTGCCACAATAAGGCCACTAGCAGTTTGGAATAACACCTTATATTCCATATGGGTAGCCTCCAACCTGATGGCATGAACATCAATATCTCAGACCTGGTAATTACCCCCCCCCCCCCTTCATCATTCCCCATTCTTCTTTCCATCTCACACCTTCTCTTTTTTTTCTGCCCATCACCTTCCTCTGGTGCTCCTCTCCCTTCCCTTTCTTCCACGATCTTCTGTCCTCTCCTGTCAGATTGCCCCTTCCCAGCCCTTTATCTCTTCTCTTCCACCAATCAATTTCCTAGCTCTTTACCTCATCCCCCCCCCCTCTCCTTGTTTCACCCATCACCTGCCACCTTGTACTCCTTCATCCCCTACCCCCACCACATTATTCTGATTTCTTCCCCCTTTGTCCAGTCCTGATGAAGGGTCTTGGCCCAAAATATCGACTGTTTATTCCCATCCATAGATGCTGCCTGACCTGCTGAGCTCCTCCAGCACATTCTGTGTATTGCCCTTAACAAATCATGTTCTCAGTATTATTTTTATTCACATGGTTTGCCTTCTTTTCACATTTGCTGTTTGTCAATTTTTGTCTATGTATTTCTTTTCTCTTGCAAATACCTGCAAGAAAGAATGGTAACATATATGTACTTTAATACTAAATTTATTTTGAACTTCTAAGTGTTGTTGGATCTTTTAATTCAGCCTGAAAGTGTGGATGTTCTTGTCTTGACATCTCATCTGCAGTTCTCTATGGAATTCTCTCAATACTGCATTGCAGTATCGACCTGCAGATTGAGTCACCTGGGACTGTATTCACTGGAATTCAGAAGAATGTGACGAGATCTGATAGTAACATATAAAATTATAGATAGATAAGATGGAGGCAGGAAAGTCATTTCCACTGATAGGTGAGACTAGAACTATTGGGCATAACCTCAAGATGCCGGGGGGAGGGTGTGTAGATTTAAGATGGAGATGAGGAGGAACTGCTTTTTCCAGAGACTGGTGTATCTGTGGAATTCTCGGCCCAATGAAGCAGTGGAAGCTACATCAATAAATATACTTAAGACAAGGTTGGATAGATTTTTGCATAGTAAGGGAATTAAGTGTTATGGGGAAAAGGCAGGTAGGTGGAGATGAGTCCATGGCCAGATCAGCCATGATCTTATTGAATAGTGGAGCAGGCTTGATGGGACAGATGGCCTATTCCTGCTCCTATTTCTACTATTTTTATGTTCTTATATAACCTGGGTCCTGTGTTCACTTCTCTGGATGGGAACTTCTAGTAGTAGTAGTAGTGCGATCACCTGAGTCGAGTGTGATGTTCTCCTCAGGAATTGTCCTGGGATGTTAGGTAGATTCCATTAATGGAGAATGCCTGTGCATGATCTTTGTTTAATATGGGGAGACAGATGCACCAGCATCCACCACATCGTCTTTGTCAGATTGGTGTCAGCGTCCACTGGATTGGGACGCTGCTGCAGCCTTCTTCCGCCTTCACTGTCGTTATGATGTGTCATCATCTTCCACCAGCTCCACTGTTGAGGTCTTGGCTGGATTGCGCTTTGTCTGAATCTTCCCCCTTGACCTTACCAGCATGAAGACCCTACCAAGAGCTAAGCGCCAAATGGCTAAACTCTCAGTGGCAACACTCTCACCATCTCAGGAACTTACAAGCCTCTGCACCACAACAAGGTAACAATCCTTGGAGAAGATATTCTTTAAGTGAAAAGCAATTGTACTATCACTGATCCAAGGCAGACTGTGAGATCCTATGATATAATAACTCAGAAAGAGTCAACATCATCAGCAATGGTTGCAAGAACCATATTTTTCAAAAGTGAAAATTCAGTGACAGTATGAAAACCAGACTGAGTTTGCCCCAACCCACCTGGCAAAGAAATGTTGGATTTGGTCAAGTGGAGGCTGTAGTTAAAATCAAAGTTATTTAATATATTGAAACGTGGCCAGAATTACTGTTTCAAAAGAGGCTAATTCATGAAAATTAACACATAACCCAGCATTTTTTTTCAAGGAGTTGACTGTAGAGTTACTGATCTTTTACTGATACAAGCACATTGACAGGGAGACTTTGTCCATGTAGTGACAGAATGGCCCTTGCAAGTGGAATTACACAGGGCCTTTCATTTTTCTTTTGATTTCACTGCTGCGGGTGTAAGCAAAGTGGGTGAGAGTGGGAAGGAGCTGCTGGAGTCTGTCCAATACCATTGATTCTGGCTGTAAACATTCACAAGCGTATTTTCCAAGTTGCCTTACATGGCGATTAGAGCAATTTCTTCACTCCACTTCCCCTCCTCCACTGACTGCTTCCAGCACTACATTTTCACCAGGAGAGAAAAGTGCACGTTTGTCCCTGTGAGAGTTAAAATGATTTAGAAATGTCACAAATGCTGTCTCCTCAAAATCGTCAACTTCGCTGGAAGGATAAATAATGCTCTACCCCAGGCTCTCCTCCCCAGTATGCACCCTAGTTACTCTCAGTCCATTATGTTGGCTGGCCATATTGCTCCCTTGCCTGGCACCAGACTTCTGAAGTAGATACTCTGTTCAAACTGCAAAATGTTACAAATGGACAGAGGAATAGTTTCACAGATGGTGCACAAACCTTCTGCATAGATACGCCATTTATTCCACAGACTCTTGGGAATCTCTGTCCCCTGACTACTCAGTGTGAGGAAAACAGATCTGGGGAGCCCTGCATAAGTGGAGGAAAGAGTGGACCAATTTGCTAATTCTACACCCCCATGCCTGGACTCATCAGCTACATTCTGCCCCATCTGTGCAAGAATTTGCCACCTCTGATCCTACCAAAGCAGAGCCGTGTTCAATCCTGAGAGACCGCCTAAGAAAAAGAAAACAATTCTGTTGTACCCTGGGCGTGTGCATGTTAGATCCAAGTTAGAGGGAGAATTCAGATGTGTAAGAGGACTGAACATTAGAACACAACAAAAAAGCAGGAGTAAAACAGTTCAAGTCAATTCTACCACCAGTGAGAAGGCAGGTGTTGAGACCCAATGTCTTCTCTGGGTCGCAACCTATCTAACTGTAACAGGGTCTGGGGCTTATTGACAGGAAGACCACAGTCTGTCTGTGCTGTTAGCAGTACCTCTAGCTCAGTGATGCTGAGCACTGGCACTCCTCAAGGCTGTGTACCTAACCTGTGACTGTTCACGTTGCTGACAAATAACTGTACTGTTAGATCCAGTTCAAGTTGAATCGTCTTTCACGGATGACGCAACAGTGGTTGGCCTCATCAACAACCACGCCGCGAAGGCTGCGGAGAGGAGTTAGAGTAGCTGGTAGAATGGTGCGAGCACAGCAACTTGAGTCTCAACGTCGACAAGGCTACAGAGATGATTGTGCAAGTTGCGGGCTGACCACTTCTCACTGTACATAAACTGCTCCTCCATGGAGAGAGATAGGAGTATGAGCTTTCTGGGAGGGCACAAAATGGGTGATCTCACTTGGACCCTCAACACTACCCCTTTGGTCAAGAAAGCACAGCGGTGACTCCACTTCCTGAGGACATTGAAGCAAGTGAGGCTCCCCCACCCCATCCAAACTATTTTTTACAGGAATACCATTGAGAGTGTCCTGTTGAGCAGCTTCACCATCTGGTATGGGAATTGAGAGGAATCTGACCACAAGACTCTAAAAAGGATTGTGAAGGATCATCCCGGTCACTCTTCCACCCACCAGAGATATTTATCAGAAGTGTTGCATACTCAGGGTTGTTAGTATTTTCATTTATCCCTCCCATCTGTCCAACAATCTCTTTGATCCCTTACCATCAGGCATTAAGACAAGGACTGTTAGGATGGGAAACAGCTTCTTCCCCCAGGCCATGCGACTTAGTTGCTGACTTCCACCCTTGTGAAAGCATCAGTATTCAATCTGTTAATTCCCTTTAGATTTTAAGTGAGATCACCTCTCATTTTTGCAACTAATTCAAGTTGAAGCATTTTTCAAAAATCACACTTTCAGCCCAGGAATCATTTGAGTACATCTTCTCTGCCCTTCCAATAATATGGAGACCAAAAGTGTATGTAGTACTGAAAATCACATCAGATCTTCCTTACTTATGAAACATCCCGATTTCCTTGGCTGCATAAGTCTAGGGCAGACACGCTCAAGTCCCACCAAACTCATGGTGGGACTTGATCATGAGATGGCTCGATCTCACCTCAAACCACGGTTTGTGTGGATGCTGTGTAATTTGCTACCCTGTTACAAATTAGTGCCACGAAATAAAAGACATAAAACTACATATGATTAAAGGAATTATATTTATGTATCTTAATTATATTTATGTTTCTTAGGGTTAGTGAAGAATAACAAAAAGAAAAGGGCCCATTCTAATTAAACTGTCAAATGTGCACAAGTTGGACATCTTGAACTTCTCTGTCACTCACGCTCTGGGCCCTTGGTCTCAGTGAACATTCACACCACCTTCCGAATGTTGCTCGCAATCCATCTCGAACAAACGGGTCTCCCACTGGATTGTATACTATGGCCGGTTCTCCCCATCTCCCGCAGAACAAAAAACCCCAAGCCCAACCTTAGTGTCCCTCACCAGAGAAATCTCCCCTTAATTCAACCATCCTAATTGGATCCTAATTTCTCATCATTTCTTATTTTCAATAATAATCCAAACAAGCTGAAAACAAGCTGCTCTTAAAGAACTGCCCAAAATTAAATATGTACAGCGTAACAATAAAAATATGAACTTACATATTCCATATCCCTTGCCAAAAATGCCCACATTTTAGAGTTCCACACCCAATTAAATAACAATTTTCTCTTTCATTCTTCCTTCCAAAGTGGATAACCTCACATGTCCCACATAATATTCTGTCTGCCATTCACATAATCTATCTATATCCTTTTGTAGATTTTGAAAAAAAGAATCAAAAATTAATAATTTTCTTTCTGAGACTGAGGAGGGTAGAAGCAGAGGATTACTGAGACAGATCTGAAGGCTGGGGTTTATAGACAAATGGTGAAAATTCAGTAAAGTAAGGGGAGTACATGGAGTGGGCTGCTGAAGCTGACCAATGGTAGCTTAGTGAATAGGGAAGGAGAGATTGGGTGAACCACTTAGTCAAGGCAGTCTTGAGGAAGACTTCACCGAATCCATCCATGATGGCTTTCTTGAACTGCATATTACTGAATCTATAAGGGAACTGGTCCTGTGCAACGAGACAGGTAAAATAAGCAATCTGGTAGTTAGGGATTCTCTTTGAAAGATTGATCATAGTATGATTGAGTTTCTCATACAAATGGAAGGTGTAATAGTTTGATCTAAAACCAGTATACTATGCCTAAACAATGGAGACTACAATGGGTTGAGGGTGGATTTGGCCAGTGTAGACTGGGAACACAGGCTACATGGTGGGACGGTTGAGAAACAGTGGTAGACTTTCAAAGAGGTTTTTCACAGTGCTCAGCAAAAGTATATTCCACCTAAAAGCAAGGACGGTAGGGGTGGAGAGAACCAGCCTAGGATAACTAAGGAAATAAAAGAAGGCATTAAACTAAAAGCTTATGGATGCAAATTCACCAGGGGTAGTGGGAAACTGGAAGATTGGGAAAACTTTAAAAAGCAACAAAGAACCACTAAGCAAGCAATAAATAAAGGGAAGCTAGATTATGAAAATAAACTAGCACAAAATATCAAACTGGATAGTATAAGTTTTTATAATTATATAAAGGGTGGCCAAAGGTCCCTTGGAGGACGAGAAGGGGGAATTGATATTGGGTAATGAGGAAATAGCAGAGACTTTTAATGACTATTTTGTGTCAGTCTTCATGGTGGAGGACATGTCCAATATGCCAAAGAGAGATGTTATGGAAGCGATGGGAGGTGAGAACCTTAATACAATAGCTATCACTAAAGAGTAGTGCTGAGCAAACTTGTGGGCCTGAAGATGGATAGGTCCCCTGGTCCTGATGGAATGCATTCCAGAGTACTGAAAGAAATGGCAAAAGTTATAGTAGAGGCTTTGGTGATAATTTACTGAAATTCTCTGGACTCTGGGCAAGTCCCTGTGGATTGGAAGATTGCAAATGACATGCCACTGTTCAAAAGAAGATGTAGGTATAAGACAGGTAACTATAGACCAGTTAGTTTAACATCTGTAGCTCGGAAAATGCTTGAAGCTATCATTAAAGAAGAAATAGCGAAGCATCTGGAAAGAAGTGGACCCATCAGGCAGACACAGCATGGATTCAGCAAAGGGAGGTCCTGTTTGACAAACTTACTGGAGTTCTTTGAGGATGTAACAAGCACAGTGGATAGAGGGGAACAGATGGACGTTATTTACTTGGATTTCCAGAAAGTGTTCGATAAGGTGTCCCATAAAATACTTATTCATAAGATAAGGATGCATAGAGTTGGGGGTGATGTTTTAGCATGGATAGAAGATTGGTTAACTAAAAGAAAGCAGAGAGCTGGGAAACATAGGTGTTACTCTGGTTGGCAATTGCAGGGGGCAGTTCTGGATCCACAACTGTTCATGATATACATTAACAAACCGGAAGTGGGGACTGAGTGGAGTGTATCTAAATTTGCCGATGATACTAAATTGAGTGGAAAAGCACTTGTGCAGAAGAAATGGAGAGTCTGCAAAGAGATATAGATAGGTTAAGTGAGTGGGAAAGGACCTGGCAGATGAAGTAAAATGTTGCTAAATGCAAGGTCATCCACTTTGGAAGGAAAATTGAAAATACAGATCATTATTTAAATGGTAAAAATTACAGCATGCTGCTGTGCAGAGGGACTTGGGAGTGCTGGTGCATGAATCACAAAAAGATGGATTGCAGGTGCAGCAGGCTATCAAGAAGGCAAGTGAAATGTTGGCCTTCATTGCTAGAGGGTTTGAATTTAAAAGCAGGAAGGTTATGCTGCAACTGTTCAGGGTACTGATGATGCTGCTCCTGGAGTACCAAAATGCAGTTCTGGTCTTCTTACTTGAGGAAGGATACACTGGCTTTGGAGGCAGTGCAGAGGAGAGTCACCAGGTTGATTTCAGAGATGAGTGGTTTAGACTATGAGGAGAGATTGAGTCACCTGGGACTGTACTCACTGAAATTCAGAAGAATGAGAGGAGATCTTATAGAACCATACTAAATTATGAAAAAGGTAGATAAGATAGAAGCAGGAAAGTTGTTTCCACTGATTGATGAGACTAGGACTAGCTGACATAGCCTCAAGAATTAGGGGAGTAGATTTGAAATAGTGATGAGGAGGAACTGCTTTTCCCAGAGGATGATGAATCTGTGGAATTCTCTGCCCAATGAAACAGTGGAGGCTACCTCAGTAAGTATATTTAAATGAAGGTTGGATAGATTTTTGCATAGTACGGGAATTAAGGGTTATGGGAAAAGGCAGGTAGGTGGAGATGAGTCCATGGCCAGATCAGCCATGATCTTCTTGAATGGTGGAGCAGGTTCAATGTGCCAGATGGCCTACTCCTGCTCCTATTTCTTATGTTCATAAGCAGGAGAGGAGAATCAGCAGATTTATTCTGAAAGGCAGAACTAGAGGAAGTTGCAAGAAATGACTAGAACAATGCTATTGGTAGACTTGTAGAAATCAATAAAAAAACTTGTCTGAACAGGATACACAGAATGGAGTGGAGAAGGATGCTATTTAAATACTCAATATTCTTTTTAATGCATTTAAGCCTATTTAACACTTGCCCATGATACAATTACAGAACTTTGTTCCAGATAGGCAAAGGATCATAGGTGAAGTCTAATTCCATCAAATCTTGGTTCATTTCAGGCCAATTGAAACATCTTGTTTTCCATACTTATTCAATGATATTTAGATAGAACAATAGGAATTACACTATCCAAATAAATTTTGGCTCATAGTTCTTATGTTACTATGTCAAGAAGCCAAGATAGCATTTTAATTTCTGCACCATTTAATACCAAATGCTGCATCGAGCTCCTATATTTTGTGCCAGTCAATGTGCCCTCATGGCTCACTTACAGTACCTCAATGGTAAGTGATTTTCCCCACAAGTTCTTGGCTGTGGTTTTCTCCCAGTGTGTTACATAGCTTACCCATTATGATCAGTTAGCCCAGCTTATGGCCTGATGGTAATGAGGTGCAGGAGTTAAAATGGCCCAAAACTTTCATCAGCAAAGAGGAGCAGCCAGTGATATGGGCCGTGCTGCCTTACTGAATTTGCACCTTGAGTTAAAATGGTTATTTTAGAATTGACGAATAAATAAAAAGAGCAAAGGACCAGGCGTAGCAAAGAGACTTTGTACATGAATCAAATATTGACAAGAAAATCCTTAAGCTGCTGGCTAAACAGGAACTCCATACAGTTGCAGCACAAAGCAGCAATGGATATTTTAAGGGTTAAGCTATTAAGTTTGGAATGTCTGTGTTGTATAAGGCAATATTGTACCAAGTATATCGAAGGAACACAGCAGGTAGTGGGCTTTGTACAAGAGATTAGAGCTGTCTTAGCTATTGCTATGGTAACAGCATATCTATGCAGGGAGCCTGTCTACTTATTGATGACAGAATCTGCAACATTACACTTAGAATTAAAAGAAATTTCAGTTTCAAATTTTCAGTCATTGAAGAAAGAGTAGGTTTTTCAGCCTCTTGTACCTTTTCCAATATACGAGGAAGGCTGAGTGGCATCACCACTCCAAATACCTGTTGTCAGTCCATATTTTACCTTTACTGACACATGAGCAAAATCAGTTAGTCTCAGTCCTGAACTTCCAGTTGGCTCATCATTAATTTGCGGGAGAGAATTTCACATACCATTAACATATGAGGAGATAAAGAGGAATTAAGGACTAAAGGTCACAGTCTCAGAATGAGTGACTGGCCTTTTAGAATGGAGCTATGGAGACATTTCTTCAAATGGATTGTGATTTTTTTTTCAAATTCTCAATCCCCATATGCATATTGTGTATATTCAAGGCAAAGTGCAATGGGGTATTTCACAGCAGAGGATGTGGGAATTGTGCAGAAAAGTGGAGATGATATTGAAAATCAGTCAAGATCTTATTCAGTGGCAGCAAAAAGGTCAACAGGATAAAGTATCCATTCTTGCTCTTATACCTTTTATCTTGTAATGATTATGTTTAAAAGTGTTTCTATTTCAAAGCTTCAAGTTTCAAAGTACATTTATTATCAAAGAGTATACTAATTATGCAACCTTGAGATTTGTTTGCTTACAGGCAGCCACAAGGCAAGCAACTCGACTAAAAAAAATAAATAAACGCCAACACCTGATGTGCAGGGAAAGGAGAAAAAATACAAATCATGCAAACCTCCTGAAATGCCTTTCTTTATCATTTTGTCCTATAAGCGATGCCTTTGACAGAGTCTCTTCAACCTATAGCATCCCTTTATTATGTTAAATATCTTGCTTAATTTATTTCTCTGAGCAATAAACATTATGGGTATATATAGTTTGACATACAATGTACAGAGCAGAAACAGACTATTCAGTCCATTAATCATGCTTATGCTTAAGCTTCACATAACATTCCTCCCCCTTCTCTTTAACTAACCCCTCATCAGTATAACTTCCTGTTTCTCTTTCATCCCATTTCTCTTTAAATGTAATTCTTTATTTGCCTCCATGTGATAGTGAAATCCGTGTTATTATGATCCTCTGTGTAAAGTTTCCGCTCTGGTGCCAGAGGTTTTGCAGACCTAGACAACTTCCTCCAGTTCACCCACAAAGCAACTTCTTCTTCATCTTCTTCCTTTCTCATGTCGTTCCTTTCTTTTCAAGGTGACTGGGGTCTTTGCTCTGTGATTGAAGCTCAAGCTATGGTTCACCACAAGTGATTGGTTCTTGCTCTTGGACTCACCGTGCAGCTTGGTGTTTTGATATCTCCAGGTGTGGCTTTCGGGGTGCAGCCCCGTGGACAACCCGGTTCCTTGCCAGTGTCGCGGAACACTGGAACATTGGGACAGTAGGTGCTTATGCTGCTGTCGTAAGAAGGCCCCTGCACTTGAGCAATCCTCTCTCTCTCTCTCTCTGTCAGATGGTGAGTGAGACCCTGTCAGACCTCGAGTCAGGAGACTCAGAGAAGTGAATAGGAAGATTGTAACATTGAAACAGCGAGCCCTCTCACTGTTTCAGGAGTGATCTCTCTGTTCCTCACTAGTGGGAGTGAGCCAGTCTGAGATACTGAAGTGTTGTGTTGGACTGATGGACTCCAGATCAAAGTCTCTTTGTGGGCTTTGCTATTGCTTGCATGGTGGAGGGAGGTGCAAGAGGGGAGAGGGAGAAGGGGCGGGTCGATGCATTTTAGTGCTGCTTGTGTGTGGGGGGGACGGGCTCTTAGGGGCTCTGATGCTTCTGTCACTCAGTCTGTAGGGTTTTTCTGTTTTGCAGATGTCTGTGAAGAGTATGAATTTCAGGTAGTGTACTGTATACACTCTCTGATATTAGATTGGACCATTGGATGTTCTACTATATTTACCGACATTAGTTTTATATTTACAAACCCTCATTTTGTTCTTCCCTGAAAGAGAAATCATCTTTTCTCTACAGCTACCCTATCAAAAATCCTTCTTAAATTCAACTATTTCTATTAGGTCCTCTATTAGTATTCTCCTTCCTAGGAAAAGGAGCTCTCTATGTACACATTTTTCTAATATGCGTTGTTTCTCAGATTTGCTATTATCTTTGTAAATCCATTTTGCACATTCTCCAGTATTTTGAGTAATAAAATATAAACATGCAATCAGTAATAGTCTGGCAAAATCATCTATAAATTTTGTTTTCCGACATAAGGGCTAAAGTAGGCATAACCAAACATTTGGAAAGTTGGTTCATATCACACTTACACGATTTTGATAAAACTGTTATGATATTGGAGTTTGAGCACACACTAAAATTCCAGAAGAATGTTCCATTGCCAAACAGAAATCAGTTTGCAATGTGAATGCGAATGCTGTCACCTTGTATTTGCATACCAGGCAATGCACTGATAGTCACAGAGATGTTGCAATTTGGGCAACTGGAACAATCAGAATCAGAGTCCGCATTACTATCACTGTCTTATATGACATGAAATGTGTTGTCTTGTGGCACCAATATAGTGCAAAGTTATAACATCACTATAAATTACAAAATAAATAAATAGTACCAAAAAAAATAATAATGAGGAATAATGGACCTTTCAGAAATCTGGTGATGGAAAGGGAAACATAGAAACATAGAAAATAGGTGCAGGAGTAGGCCATTTGGCCCTTCGAGCCTGCACCACCATTCAGTATGATCATGGCTGATCATCCAACTCAGAACCCTGTACCTGCTTTCTCTCCATACCCCCTGATCCCTTTAGCCACAAGGGCCATATCTAACTTCCTCTTAAGTATAGCCAATGAACCGGCCTCAACTGTTTCCTGTGGCAGAGAATACCACAGATTCACCACTTTCTGTGTGAAGAAGTTTTTCCTCATCTAGGTCCTAAAAGGCTTCCCCTTTATCCTTAAACTGTGACCCCTCGTTCTGGACTTCCCCAACATCGGAAACAATCTTCCTGCATCTAGCCTGTCCAATCCCTTTAGAATTTTATACGTTTCAATAAGATCCCCCCTCAATCTTCTAAATTCCAGTGAGTATAAGCCTATTCGATCCAGTCTTTCTTCATATGAAAGTCCTGCCATCCCAGGAATCAATCTGGTGAACCTTCTCTGTACTCCCTCTATGGCAAGAATGTCTTTCCTCAGATTAGGAGACCAAAACTGCACACAATATTCTAGGTGTGGTCTCACCAAGGCCTTGTACAACTGCAGTAGAACCTCTCTGCTCCTGTACTCAAATCCTTTTGCTATGAATGCCAACATACCATTTGCCTTTTTCACCGCCTGCTGTACCTGCATGTCCACCTTCAATGACTGGTGTACAATGACACCCAGGTCTCGTTGCATCTCCCCTTTTCCGAATCGGCCACCGTTCAGATAATAATCTGTTTTCCTGTTCTTGCAACCAAAGTGGATAACCTCACATTTATCCACATTAAATTGCATCTGCCATGAATTTGCCCACTCACCTAACCTATCTAAGTCACCCTGCATCCTTTTAGCATCCTCTTCACAGCTAACACCGCCGCCCAGCTTCGTGTCATCCAGGAAAAGATCCTCCTGAATCTTTGAATGTGGTTCTTTAGGCTCTTGTATCTCCTCCCTAATGGAAGCAATGAGAAGTAGAAATGTCTTGGATGGTGAGGGTTATTACTGATGGCTCCTGCCTACTTGAGGTACGACCTCTTGAAGGTGTCCTCAATGATTGGGAGGATTGTGCCTATGATAGTGCTGGACGAGTGTACATTTAGGGGCTTGTAGTTGTCACGATCTCATTACCTAAAAGGGTGTCTAAAGGAAAAATCTTCATGATATTTAATAGGTATCTGAATAGGTACTTGAAGAGCCACAACCTGCAGACGTTGAGCAGTTCTTTTTAACTAGCTTGTACACAATTTTCTCTTTGTATGTTGTATGTTTTCAGATAATTTCTCTGAAAAGCTCTGGTCACTATGACTTATGTGGGATCATGAAACATTTATAGGTTACTTGTTAGATTATTTCTTCTGACTTCTGATGCAATATAGTTTGGAGCTTACACACGGCTAACATTCGAAGAGTCCTGAGCAAGTGCTTTAACTATTGCCAAAGTTAATTTAAAATTGTATGTAAAACAAGGTGTATCATTATAAAGGTAATCTGGCATTGAGCTCAATTTGAGGATGAAGAAGCTATATAGAACAATGTTGGTAGTTAGAATGAGGGGAAAGAGGAGAGTCAAAGAGCTTTAGGAGGATTCCAAGTGTCTCTCAGAAGGAATTCCTTTACCTCAGCTTCATAGTGGTGAACGTTTGAAATGTTCTCTGCTGACTTCTGCAGCTGCCATTGGCATCTCAAAAGCAGAACAAAATCAGCAATACCTGAAACTGTCTGATCACTTTCATCTTGCCTGCACATTTCTCTTCTCAGTTTGCAGTGGAAGACTACACTCAGTGGCCACTTGAATATTAAGTACAGCAGGTAGTTAATAAAGTTGCTACTGAGTGTATTTCTGTACGTCTATGGTCTTCTGTTACTATAGACTATCCACTTCAAGGTTCAACATGTTGTGTTTTCAGAGATGCTCTTCTGCACAGCACCGCTGATCATTTGAGTTACTGTTCCCCTCCTATCAGCTTGAATCAGCCTGCCATTCTCCTCTCATCTCTTTCACTAACTAGGCATTTTTGCCCACAGAACTGCCACTCACTCGATTTTCTTTTTTTGTTGTTGTTGCATGTATTGTAAACTCTATAGACTGTTGTGAATGAAAATCCCAAGACATCAGCAGTTTCTGAGATACTCAAACTACCATGCCTGGCACTAACAATCATTCTACCGTCAAAGTCACTTAGATCATACTTTTTCTCCATTATGATATTTGTTCTGAACAACAAATGAACCTTTTGACCATGTCTGCATGCTTTTGTGCACAGAGTTGCTGACGCATGATTGGCTGACTAGATATTTGCATTAACGAGTTGATGTACAGGTGTACTAAATAAAGTGGCCACTGCCTATATGAAAAGAAATTGAAATGTGAATCAGAAAACACATGAAACCAAGGATATTTTATTGCCTCTTTGGAGTCGAACAGGCAGAGTGATCGTGAGATTTGCAAAGACCTCTTAATTCACCATTTTGCAATCAGCCACTGGTCCTGCTCACAATGCCAAAAAGTCGCAGTCATTTTCATGAACTTAAAGGGATCTAAAAGGATTCTGATCCCTCATTATGCAGCTGATGTGGAACAGTGGCAGAACACCATCTGCAGAAATACTTATTACCTCCACAGTAGTTCTCTTTGTTTTTCTATTTGATCCACTATGCAAGTCAAAGCTGGAATTAGATGCCTGCTCAAAATATGTTTCATAACTCCAGGCTAGAATTGTAATTATATATGCTATTATGCGCTGTGTGTGACTATTGGTACTATGGTTTGCTCCTTGGCCCAGGAGGAACGCTGTTTCATTTGGATGTATTCATGTGTATAGTTGAATGACAATTAAGCTTGAACTTGAATTCAAACGTAAACTTGAAATCCATAGACACATAGGACAGTGTTGCTGTGTGAAGTGTTACAGGCCACACACTGGTACACTGAACCAATGCTTCCAGGGCCTGCATTAGAGGAACCTTGTGATACTCAGCTGTGAAGTTTAAGATTCGCAACAATATGTAAAACAACCTTACCAAGTAAAGATATGGTCTACGTCACTAGCTATCATATGAGCTGCTGAGGAACGTGAGTAGAAGGATGAGGAGAAAGCAGAGTACAAACAGGAAATGAAGGGAACCTTTAATCACAAAATGCAAAATGATGTAAATTATTCACCATCATGCATTCTTTCAGTGCCTGCCATTTTGTGACTTTGTATATTCGAATATTCCTAAAGAGAGAGTTTCAAGGGCCACAACATGGATGGTGAAAATCCAATGAACTTGAATTAAGAAGAGCATTCCTGGGCTTCTTAAAGCCAGGAAAACCCAGGATACACACTGTCCCTTCTCAGCAGCACAAAAACAGCCAGGATTTTTGGAAAGTTCACAGCAAAGCTAATGCTGTCATAGAAGGACAGAGAGAAGAAGTGCTTTCATCTTGTGTGACTAAGCAGATTTGATTCCTATTTGGCGCTGGCACTCTTCCCACTACTCTAGAACTCTGATAGAGAGCAAATTGATGAGCTGTTGTTCAGACTTGGAAGCTCCTTTGGTATGAAAGCCATGAACTTGAACTTCACTGCAGATCAGAGTTCTTTGGCAAAACCTGCCTATGTTCCAATAGAACGTCTATCATTGGGTCAAGAATCATCTGTCAGACAGAGTGCTCATCAGAGCAATGGGGAACTTGTAAATTTGTCAATATATTAATTGAGATGAACAATGCTGATGAACATTAATTAGGAGGATGGAGTAATGAGATGTTTGTGGATAAAGATATAGCAAGGGCTGCATTAAAATAGTTTGTATACTGATTTATTAATTAATACATTAATAAGTAATTCTTAAGGTGCATCAAGTAAAAGACTATTAATACAAGTATATACTGATATATTAATTGAAATAATGCACTGACAAGAGCATTCATTTAATTGACAAATTAATTTAGTGAAGCTAGTTTGCCTTGTTTATGGGTCTGAAAATATTCAGATTCAGATTCATTTATTTATTACAAGTATATTGAAACATACAGTGAAACGTGTCATTTGTGTGAACAACCACCATGACCTAAGGATGTGCTGGGGTTAGACCACAAGTGTCACCACACATTCTGGTGCCAACATAGTATGCCCACCATATTCACAGAACAAACAACAGAACAACAGCAATGGAAGAACAACAACAAAACAAGTCCCTTACTTCACTCATACACACTCACCCAAGCACACATACAGACAGTCCTCTAAGCCTAGGACAGGCCATCCCCAGGCTTTCAACCTCTAGTGAACTCAGACTTGCAAACATTGTGCCTTTCCCAGTGCACTTGCAGATCTAAGTTTCGGCAACTGGACCTTGGCTTCTGGACTCCCGAACTTTGGACTTTGACCTTCGGTGTCGACCCCAGGACTCACCAATAACAACAAATGAGGAACTTGGATGAGGACACTGAACTCTCTTACTCTCGAGATTCAACTCATGCCTTTTGTCCTGATGCTTTAATGAGGAGGATAGCCCGTATATCCACTAAGTAATTAAGGATGCAATACTGGAGTACACGCATTCTGACATATGAACAAAATCAGCTGAAATGCTGGGTATTTATGCCTAAAGCTGCGTGGAGAAAATACATTAAATTCATTTCAGTTACTGATATTTCATTCCAGAGGATGGAGTGATGGGATGCAGATCTGAATGATAAACTGAGAGGGGATACTATGTTGGGGTATCTCTGTAGAGATCTATTAAGGGGATAAGTGATTGAAAGCTTGCATGAATTATTTCATTTTGGAATAATACATAATAATCAAGTGGCTGGGCATTCTACTACATAGTTATTAAGAGCAGAAGTAATCCTTTGTTCGCTGATGGATTCATTATTTACTTTTTTATATTGTCTGTTAAATCACAAGACTAATACACAAAAAGATAAAAATATTAAATCATAAGTACACATCCATTTTGATACAGTGAAGTGTAACATTTTGATTGAATGTCTGAGTAAGCAGATACAAGAATTAACAGGAAGCAGTTCTAGAGTGCCTGTGGGTGTGGATTCACGTCAGACATATTATTCTTTCTGCTTAACAATTCACTCTATATTAATTATTGACTTGTGTAGGAAGGCATGACGTTGCATAAACGTGAATCAGATAAAGATGAGGGAATATTAAATATCTCTGTTCTCCTTTCTGTTACCTTTTTTGCTTAGTGATCCTAATCTGTTCAGCTACCATCCTCCAACTGTGATTGTCAAGTCATTCATTCATATCGATCTTGTTCTCATCTTAATACCTTGCATACTCATGGACAGAACCAATAAACCCACACAATCACATTTAAATCCATAGAAGTGGATACATGATTATTCATACAATTACGCACATATCTCCAAACAAATATAAATAAATTCCTACGTGCACATCCATAGGAATTAATCAGAATCAAGTTTATTATCACTGGCATGTGTCATGAAATTTGTTAACTTAGCAGCAGCAGTTCAATGCAATATATAGTATAGAAAAAAATAATAAATAAATAAGTTAATCAATTACAGTATACGTATATTGAATAGATTAAATATTGTGCAAAAACCAAAAATAATATATATTTAAAAAGTGAGGCAGTGTTCAAGTGTTCAATGCCCATTTAGGAATCAGAGGGGAAGAAGCTGTTCTTGAATCGCTGAGTGTGTGCCTTCAGGCTTCTGTACCTCCTACCTGATGTTAACAGTGAGAAAAGGGTATGCCCTGGGTGCTGGAGGTCTTCAATAATGGATGCTGTCTCTCTGAGACATTGCTCCCTGAAGATGTCCTGGGTACTATGTAGGCTAGTGTCCAAGATAGAGCTGACTAAATTTATAACCCTCTGCAGCTTCTTTCAGTCCTGTACAGTATCCCCCCCCCCCCCCATACCAGACAGTGATGCAGCCTGTTAGAATGCTCTCCACAGTACATCTATAGAAGTTTTTAAGTGTAATTAAACAAGGTTGGAAACTTTTCTCTTCTCTTTTTTAGAGAAAGCAAGTGGTCCTTTCTAAGATCTTTTGCCCAGTGTCAACCTAGGAGAACAATCACAGATCTCCTCTCCAATGATCTGTGCAATGCTTGATGGTACATTTTCTCTCTGCACTGTTTATTAACTCAACTTCATTTATCACTGAGAGGAGCTAAGTTTTATGATCATATTATCAGTAGTAACTGAGAAAGATTTCAAAATACTTTCTGCATATCGCCAGTTGTCCATTGACAAAACTACATTCCTGGATAACCACATCTGCACCAGGTGCACTCAGCCGCAGCCCTTCAGAGAACGTGTTAAGGAACTGGAGCTGCATCTTGATCACCTTCGTCTCATAGGGGAGACTGAGGAAGTGATAGATAGGAGATACAGGAAGGTAGTTGCCCTAAGGTTGCAGAAGGCAGGTAACTGAATGACTGTCAGGAGAATGCAGACATCCCACCTCTCCCGGAAGTTCCGGGAGTCTCCAGCATATTGATAGCGACTCCCTGACGCCCACAAATTATATACAATATCCCGGAAATCGATTTTTTTGAGAGGGAGAGGGAGAGGGAGAAGGAGAGCAAGAGGGAGCATCCTGATTGGTCTCTCTTTGTGCTAAGTAGACCTATCAGTTTTTTCTGTGGGCGGGCTTTACAGTCGACCTCTCTCTGTCTCTCTTTCATTGTCCATCAGTTCAGTTTAGTGTCCTGCAGCACCATGGCAGAGTGTTCTAAAAAAAATATAAAACGTACTTCACCCCAGACTACACTAAAGAGTACCCCTGCCTAATAGGGGTCAAAAATAACGACAGTGTTGCTCGCTGCACTGTTTGCAACAGTGACTTTTCTGTTGCCCATGGTGGGTTAAATGACTGTAGAAGACATGTTGAGGTGAGTTTAACAGGTGTCATTTGTTCATTAGCATAGCTAACGTTATTTAAACTAGCTGGCTAGCTGCTAAGGAGCTAATCTATTGATGTCCTACACGATGAGGCCAAACTCCCTGTAGACTTGCTTAAAGTTGTAATAGAATAAAAAAATGATTCCATGATAATATAAGTACATATTTTAATGACACATTTTCCGCATATACCCAACTTGGTTTACAGATGAGACAAAATCACTAAACAAGGTATTACATACACCCTTGGAGGTTGACCGGGGGGGGGGGGGGGGTGGGGTGGATATGGGGTTGCGGGGGCAGGGTGCTACCTCCGTAAAATGAGTTTTTGCAGGGTGGGGTGTCTGAGAATGAAGGGAACTGGGCAGAGTACCCTGAGGCCAATCCCATCAAATATTAGTAATAAGTATTCTGCTTTGGATACGTTTGAGGGGAACAAGCTAAAAGGAGGGAACAGCTGTGACCAGGTCTCTAGCAGTGAGTCTGCACTGTGGCTCAGAGGAGAAGAGAGGTTCAAGAGGTATGCAGTAGTGATTAGAGATTCCATAGTTAGAGGAATAGAGATGAGATACTACGGATGCATTAGAGACGCCCAATGGTACGTTGCCTCCCATTGGGTGTCGGGATCAAGGATGTCTCGGATTTGGTCCACAGCATTCTAAAGGGGGAGGATCAGCAGCTGAAGTCTCAGTACATGTTGGCACCAATGATATAGGTATGAAAAGCGAGGAGATCCAGAAGAGAGATTTTAGGGAGCTAAGTAAAAATTGAAAAGCAGGACCTCCATGATAGTCATCTCTGGTTTTCTGCCTGTGAGGGTAAGAATAGGAACATTTGTCAGATAAACGTGTGGCTGAGGAACTGATGCAGGGGTCAGGCTTTCAGATTTCTGTATCTTTGGGATTTTTTCTGGGGAAGGTACAGCCTGTAAAAACAGGATGGGTTACACCTGAACTCAAGAGGGACTAATATCATTGCAGGCAGGTTTGTTAGAGCTGTTCAGGAGGGGGATAGGAACCAGAGTGATAGGGGTGAGGTTGGGGCAATTGGTTTACAAACAGAAGCAGTGTGTCATTGGACTGCTAGCAAGGACAGGCTGATGACAGGACAAAATTGCAGTCGATGGGATAAATTGCAATGTAAAAGCGGGGGACAAGCTGAAAACGGTAATAAGTGTAGGACTGAAGGTGTTATATTTGAAAGCACGCAGTACATAAAATGAGGTAGATGAACTTGCAGCACAGTTACAGATTGGCATGTATGATGCTGGGTGAACCACTGAATCATAGCTGAAAGAAGATTATAGCTGGGAGGTTAACATCCAAGGATACATGTTGTATCAAAAGATCAGGCAGGTAGACAGAGGGGGTGGGGTGGCTCTGTTGGTGAAAAATGAAATTAAATCCTTAGAAAGAGTTGACATAGGATTGGAAGGTGCAGAATTTCTGTGGGTAGAGCTAAGAAACTGTAAGGGTAAAAAGACCCTGATTGGAGTTGCACACAGGCTTCCAAACAGCAGCAAAGCTATGGGCTACAAATTACAACCGGTGATAGAAAATGCATGTCAAAAGGCCAATGTTACGATAGTCGTGGAGGATTTCAATATGCAGGTAGATTGAGGAAAATCGGGTCTGTGCTGGATCCCAAGAGGGGTATTTTGTAAATGCCTACAAGATGGCTTTTTTGAGCAGCTTGTGGTTGTACCTCCTAGGGAATCAGCTATTCTGGATTGGATGTTGTGCAGTGATTCAAAATTGATTAGAGAGCTTAAGGTAAAGGAACCCTTCAATGATCATAATATGATAGAATTCACCCTGCAGTTTGAGAGGGAGAAGCTAAAGTCAGATGTATTAGCATTACAGTAGAGTAAATGGAATTACAAAGGCATGAGAGGGGAGCTGGACAAAGTTGACTGGAAGTGGACACTAGCAGGGAGAGCAGAAATGGCTGGATTTTCTGGGAGCAAACTGGAAGGCACAGAATAGATACATCCCAAACTAGAAGAAATACTCTAAAGGCAAGATGGTACAACTATGGCTGACAAGCAAAGTCAAAGCCAACATAAAAGCCAAAGTGAGGGTATATAATACAGAAAAAATTAGTGGAAGAAAGAGGATTGTTATGGTGAGGTTGTATAAGGCATTGGTGAGGCCAGATTTGGAGTATTGTGTGCAGTTTTGGTCACCGAATTACAGGAAGGATATTAATAAGGTTGAAAGAGTGCAGAGAAGGTTTACAAGGATGTTGCCAGGACTTGAGAAACTGAGTTACAGAGAAAGATTGACTAGGTTAGGACTTTATTCCCTGGAGCATAGAAGAATGAGGGGAGATTTGATAGAGGTATATAAAATTATGATGGGTATAGATAAAGTGAATGCAAGCAGGCGTTTTCCACTGAGGCTAGGGGAGAAAAAAAAACAGAGGACATGGGTTAAGGGTGAAAGGGGGAAAAGTTTAAAGGGAACATTGGTGGGGGAGCTTCTTCACACAGAGAGTGGTGGGAGTGTGAAATGAACTGCCAGATGAAGTGGTAAATGCCGGCTCACTTTTAACATTTAAGAAAAACTTGGACAGATGAGAGGTGTATGGAGGGATATGGTCCAGGTGCAGGTCAGTAGGACCAGGCAGAAGAATGGTTTGGCACAACCAAGAAGGGCCAAAAGGCCTGTTTCTGTGCTGTACTGTTCTATGGTTCTATGATTAGGAAGCTTTTAAAAATGTAAAGAAGGCAACTAAAAAAGTAAACATAGAAACATAGAAAATAGGTGCAGGAGTAGGCCATTCGGCCCTTCAAGCCTGCACCGCCATTCAGTATGATCATGGCTGATCATCCAACTCAGAACCCTGTACCTGCTTTCTCTCCATACCCCCGATCCCTTTAGCCACAAGGACCACATCTAACTTCCTCTTAAATATAGCCAATGAACTGGCCTCAACTGTTTCCTGTGGCAGAGAATTCCACAGATTCACCACTCTCTGTGTGAAGAAGTTTTTCCTCATCTCGGTCCTAGAAGGCTTCCCCTTTATCCTTAAACTGTGACCCCTTGTTCTGGACTTCCCCAACATCGGAAACAATCTTCCTGCATCTAGCCTGTCCAATCCCTTTAGAATTTTATGCGTTTCAATAAGATCCCCCCTCAATCTTCTAAATTCTAGTGAGTATAAGCCGAATATAGAGAGGAAAGATGGAATTCGAAGGTAAGCTAGCCAATAATGTTTGAGGATACCAGAAGTTTCTTCTGATATATAAAGAGTAAAAGAGAGGTGAGTGTAGGCATCGGACTACTGGAAAATGGTGCTGGAGAGGTAGTAATGGGTACAAGTAAGTGGCGGATGACCTGAATAAGTCTTCATTGTGGAAGACAACAACTGTATGTCAGAACTTGACAGTGTCACCAGGCAGAAATGTGTGGAATTATCTTTATTAGGGAGAAGGGTCAGGTCACAGATCTCTCAAAGGGTGAGCATTTGGGGGTCAGTGACCACAGTTCCCTGGCCTTTAGCACTATCATGGAAAAGGATAAAATCAGAGAGGACAGGAAAATTTTTAATTGGGGAAGGGCAAATTATGAGGCTATAAGGCTAGAATTTAAGGGTGTGAATTGGGGTGATGTTTTTGCAGGGAAATGTACTATGGACATGTTGCCGATGTTTTGGGATGTCTTGCAGGATGTTAGGGATAAATTTGTCCTGGTGAGGAAGATAAAGAATGGTAGGGTGAAGGAACCATGGGTGACAAGTGAGGTGGAAAATCTAGTCAGGTGGAAGAAGGCAGCATGCATGAGATTTAGGAAGCAAGGAACAAATGAGTCTATTGAGGAATATAGGGTAGCAAGAAAGAAGCTTAAGAAGGGGCTGAGAAGAGCAAGAAGGGGGCATGAGTAGGCCTTGGCAAGTAAGGTAAAGGAAGACACCAAGGCATTCTTCAATTATGTGAAGAACAAAAGGATGACAGGAGTGAAGGTAGGACCAATTAGAGATAAAGGTGGGAAGATGTGCCTGGAAGCTGTGGGAGTGAGCGAGGTCCTCAATGAATACTTCTCTTCGGTATTCACCAATGAGAGGGAACTTGATGACGGTGAGGGCAATGTGAGTGAAGTTGATGTTCTGGAGCATGTTGATATTAAGGGAGAGGAGGTGTTGGAGTTGCTAAAATATATTAGGACGGATAAGTCCCTGGGGCCTGACGGAATATTCCCCAGGCTGCTCCACGAGGTGAGGGAAGAGATTGCTGAGCCTCTGTCTAGGATCTTTATGCCTTGTTGTCCACGGGAATGGTACTGGAGGACTGGAGGGAAGAAAAAGTTGTCCCCTTGTTCAAAAATGGTAGTAAGGATAGTCTGGGTATTTACAGACCAGTGAGCCTTACGTTTGTGGTGAGAAAGCTGTTGGAAAAGATTCTTAGAGATAGGATCTATGGGCATTTAGAGAATTGTGGTCTGATCAGGGACAGTCAGCATGGCTTTGTGAAGGGCAGATCGTGTCTAATAAGCCTGATAGAGTTCTTTGAGAAGGTGATCAGGCATATAGATGAGGGTAGTGCAGTGGATGTGATCTACATGAATTTTAGTAAGGCATTGGATAAAGTTCCACTCGGTAGGCTTATTCAGAAAGTCAAAAGGCACGGGATCCAGGGAGGTTTGGCCAGGTGGATTCAGAATTGGCTTGCCTGCAGAAGGCAGAGGGTCGTGGTGGAGGGAGTACATTCGGATTGGAGGGTTGTCACTAGTGGTGTCCCACAAGGATCAGTTCTAGGACCTCTACTTTTCGTGATTTTTATTAACGACCGGGATGTGGGGGTAGAAGGGTATGTTGGCAAATTTGCAGACGACACAAAGGTTGGTGGTGTTGTGGATAGTGTAGAGGATTGTCGAAGATTGCAGAGAGACATTGATAGGATGCAGAAGTGGGCTGAGCAGTGGCAGATAGAGTTCAACCCAGAGAAGTGTGAGGTGGTACACTTTGGAAGGACAAACTCCAAGGCAGAGTACAAAGTAAATGGCAGGATACTTGGTAGTGTGGAGGAGCAGAAGGATCTGGGGGTACATGTCCATGGATCCCTGAAAGTTGCCTCACAGGTAGATAGGGTAGTTAAGATAGCTTATGGGGTGTTAGCTTTGATAAGTCGAGGTATAGAGTTTAAGAGTTGCAAGGTAATGATGTAGCTCTATAAAACTCTGGTTAGTCACACTTGGAGTACTGTGTCCAGTTCTGGTTTACCTCACTATAGGAAGGATGTGGAAGCATTGGAAAGGGTGCAGAGGAGATTTACCAGGATGCTGCCTGGTTTAGAGAGTATGGATTATGATCAGAGATTAAGGGAGCTAGGGCTTTACTCTTTGGAGAGAAGGAGGATGAGAGGAGACATGATAGAGGTATACAAGATATTAAGAGGAATAGATAGAGTGGACAGCCAGTGCCTCTTTCCCAGGGCACCACTGCTCAATACAAGAGGACGTGGCTCTAAGGTAAGGGGAGGGAAGTTCAAGGGGGATATTAGAGGAAGGTTTTTCACTCAGAGAGTGGTTTGTGCGTGGAATGCACTGCCTGAGTCAGTGGTGGAGGCAGATACACTATTGAAATTTAAGAGACTACTAGACAGGTATACAGAGGAATTTAAGGTGGGGGGTTATACGGGAGGCAGTGTTTAAAGGTCGACACAACATTGTGGGCCAAAGGGCCTATACTGTGCTGTACTATTCTAGGTGCTTGGGAAACAGGTCTGAAAGTAGATAAATCACCTGGACCAGATGGACTACACCACAGAGTTTTGAAAGAGGTGGCTGAAAAGATTGTGGAGGTGTTAGTAATGATCTTTCAAGAATCACTAGATTCTGGCATGGTTCCAGAAGACTGGAAAATTGCAAATATTACTCCACTTTTCAAGAAAGGAGAGAGGCAGAAGAAAGGAAAATATAGACCAGCTCGTCTGACCTCAGTGGTTGGGAAGATGTTGGAGTCGATTGTGAAATATGTAGTTTCAGGGTACATGATAAAATAGGGCAAAGTTTGTATGGTTTCCTTCAAGGATAATCTTGCCTGACAAATCTTGCAGGAATAGCAAGAAGGATAGATAAAGGAAAATTAGTGGATATTGTACACTGGATTTTCAGACGGCCTTTGACAAGGTGCCACACATGAGGCTGATTAACAAGTTAAGAGCCCATGGTATTGCAGGAAAGATTCTAGTATGGATAGAGCATTGGCTGACTGGCAGGAGACAAAGAATGGGAGCCTTATCTGGTTGGCTGTCAGTAACTAATGTTGTTACACAGGGGTCTGTGTTGGGACCACATGATTTTACATCATATATCAATAATTGGGATGATGGAATTGATGGCTTTCTGACCAAGTTTGCAGATGATGCAAAGATAGGTGGAGGGATAGGGAGCATTGAGAAAAATAGAGAGGCTGCAGAAGGACAGGCAGATTAGGAGAATGGGCAAACAAGTGTCAGATGGAACACACTGTTGGGAAGTATATCATCATGCACTTTTAGAAGAAATAAAAAGGTAGACTATTTTCTAAATGGAGAGAAAATTAAAAAATCTGAAGTACAAAGGGATTTGTGAGTCCTTGTGCAGGATTCCTTAAAGGTTAATTTGCAGGTTGAGTTGGTGGTGAGGAATGCAAATGTGATACTAGCATTCATTTTGAGAGAACTAGAATATAAAAGCAAGGATGTATTGTTGAGGCTTTGTACGGCACTGTTGAGGCCTCACTTGGAGTATTGAGAGCCATGTTATGCCCCTTATCTAATAGGAGATGTGCTGACGTTGGAGAGGGTTCAAAGAAGGCTTACAAAATGATTCCAGGAATGAAAGGGTTATCATACGAGGAATGATCTCTTTGAAATCTACCAGATGTTGAAAGGCCTTGATAGAGTGGATGTGGAGAGGGTGTTTCCTTATGGTGAGAGAGTCTAGGGCCAGGGTGCACAGCCTCAGAATAGAGGGAAGTCCATTTAGAATGGGGTTGAGGAGGAATTTCTTTAGCCAGAGAGTGATAAATCTGTGGAATTTGTTGCCACAGGTGCCTGTGGAGGCCATGTCTGTGAATATGCTTAAGGCAGAGTCTTGATTAGTCTGAATATGAAGGGTTATGGGAGAAGGTGGGAGATGGGGCTGAGAGGGAAATGGATCAACCATGATGAAACGATAGGCTCGATGGGCCAAATGGCCTAATTCTGCTCCTATAGCTTATGGTCTTAAAATTTCTTGACCTCAAGCACACATCCTAATAACTTACTTAAAAGAATTGATGGTTCTTTGTATGAAGAAAAACTTCCTAGTATTGGTCATAACTGGCCCTAAGCCCTTTCACCCTGTTTTCTTGACTTGTCTCAATATGCTGCTTGGACTTTACTTGCTCTAACCAATTAATATATCCTGTAAGGAACTTGATGAAAGCTCTTTTCTAGTGTCTCCAGCTTATCTGGTCTTTGATCTGAACCCAATGTAGGGAATGGCTATCAACTACAAAGATTGACATTTATGCAAATGACCTGGCATGGAAAATGTCTCTCATAGAAGAGTTATAGACAAAAGCAAAGTCATGTAACATGTCAGGATGTTTTTTAAAGGGCTAGTTTAGGTTTTGATGTAACATTCACAGGTTTCAACAGCTGCCAATGAACAGAAATGCAGTCATTCATAATTTCAGAATGCACTAAACAAAAGATTGATGAAGCTGATATGCTGGAAAGAAACCTGTATTTTGTGAAAAGTCCATTCACAAACTTAGGTGATCTCAAAAAGCTGCTCAGTTTTCAAATTCTACTTGAAGAATCATATACTGGAGGGAAACAGTATCAGTGGACATTGTTTACTTGGGTTTTCAGAAGTCCTTTGACAAGGTGCTGAGCATAAGTAAGATGATCCCATTGGATTCCAGGAATGATACTAGTATGACTGACTGTATGACGGTATGACTGGCAGGAAGCAAAGAGTGGGAAGAAAGGGAGCCTTTTCTTGTTGGCTGCTGGTGATTGGTGGTGTTGCACAGGTTTTGGTGTTGTGACAACTTCTCTTAACGTTATGTGTCAAAGATTTGGATGATGGAATTGATGGGTTTGTGGCCAAGTTTGGAAGATACCAAGAATAGCCTAATTCTGCTCTTTTGTCTTATGGTCTTATGGAAAATGTACCGAGTTGTACACTGCAGGTATAATGAACATTGGGCTCCAAGGTTTATGGAGCACCTGAACTGGTTAATTGTTGTCTAATAAGAATCGTTAATCATTTAGAGTTCATCTTGAGCAACTCACTCTTTCTAATGCGGTTTTTCTATTTAAACTTGTTTGGTTAATTTTGATAGGGCTGGGGACTCTGTGTTATTTGTATTATTTAAGTGGATGCCCGATTAGTGCTAATTGCTGGGTCTTAGTTTAATAATGTGGTGTCACTTGGCCGAGCCACTGTTGTTATGTTGGAATTCTTATGAATAATCTTTGGTTGCCGCCTCTACATTGGAGCCCAAATTTCCTTCGCACTTGCCAGCTCACATCATGACAGCAAGAGGCAATGTACTGTGTAATCATTATCAGATAACCTGATTCCCTTAATAATAGTTGCTGAGGGGGAAATGATAGTTAGAACACAAAAATACTTCAACAATTAGCACCATGTGATGCTTTACATCCATTTGTAGGGTAGATTGACCCTTAATTGCACATAATCTGAAAGACATCCCTACTGATGATGCAAATGTCAGCCTATACTACACTGCAATGTCAAGCCTATAGATTGGGGTAGACATCAATAAACCCTTAACCAAGGAGGTGAAAGTATTACTAAATCAAGTTAAGTCAAGTCACTTTTGTTGTCATTTCAACCTTAACTGCTGCTACAGTACACAGTAAAAACGAAACAACGTTCCTCCAGGACCATGGCGCTACATGAAACAACACAAAACGACACTAGACTACCTCGAGTCAAATTTGCCTTTTACAAACATTTGCTTCAACGAGATATCAAGACAGCATTGCAGAACTATGGCAGTCAATGCTAGAAAATTCAATTGACAAAACTGAAAGGAAATAAAGCACATTTTGGACTCAGTGTCAGTCTCGAGTATTAGCTCATTTCCTCAGGACGCATAGAAAAGCTACAGGCAGGGAGGTCGTAGGAGAGCGGACCAAGCTACACCAGCTGCTGAGCAGAGCTAAAGAGAGTAAGCCACGGAAATCCTTCCACAACACTAATGTCAGTGAGCCAACAAGAGAAACTGAATCAATGGCCATTCAGAAGGTTAAGTTATCACCAAGTGGCACCATTAGAATTAGCTGAGATTGTTCCTGACAGGAGACAGAGTTTAAATCCTTCTAAAGCTGCTTAGAGAGGTGAAATAAATAAATAAATGCACTGGGCCCCCTGGTACAGTAGCTTTGTACCTGGCAAGAGCTTAACCTTGCCTTCCAAGTTTTGTAGTTTAAACAGTCCTCAAAACAGTTCGAGGTGTCAACATTGCTCATGCTCAGAAATTACTCTGATTTCCAATTCATAAAGCTTGCAGGTTCCAGGCACAGAACCTTAAACCATTCACATTTCTCGGGTAACATTCACCGAGCAGTACAAGAGTAATTTTTCACACACTATTTTTTTGGCTGTGTGATAGATCAGGATATCCAGATGTTGATTAAGGTGATATCAAAATTCAAGTTCTTTGCTTCTGTGTTCATGAAACCTGATGTAATATCTAGAGTGAATGAAGAAAGTTTACTGTATATTACAAATTGAAAATTCCATGCATGATTCATTTTATTTGGATGACTGGCTTTCTGGCATGTACAAAAACATCTCAGTATATTTATGAGATCCTAATGCAAGTGCTGAGAGACATGAAATAAACTTATAAAATATTGGAAATAGCCACCATGTTCAGACAGCAGTAGTATCCGAGGAAAGAAAGATAAACAAGGTGATGTTTCAGGTCCACGCAAACACAAGGAAATCTGCAGATGTTGGAAATTCAAGCAACCCTCGCAAAATGCTGGTGGATCGCAGCAGGCCAGGCAGCATCTATAGGAAGAAGCACTGTCGACGTTTCGGGCCAAGACCCTTTGTCAGGACTAACTGAAAGAAAAGATAGTTAGAGATTTGAAAGTAGGAGGGGGAGGGTGAAATCCGAAATGATAGGAGAAGACAGAAGGGGGTGGGGTGAAGCTAAGAGCTGGAAAGGTGATTGGCAAAAGGGATACAGAGCTGGAGAAGGGAAAGGATCATGGGACGGGAGGCCTAGGGAGAAAGAAAGTGGGAGGGGAGCACCAGAGGGAGATGGAGAACAGGCAAGGAAAGAGAAGGGGGGGAAATAAATACGGGATGGGGTAAGAAGGGGGGGAGGGGCATTAACGGAAGTTAAATAAATCAACGTTTATGTCATCAGGTTGGAGGCTACCCAGACGGAATATAAGGTGTTCCTCCAACCTGAGTGTGGCTTCATCTTGACAGTAGAGGAGGCCATGGATAGACATATCAGAATGGGAATGGGACGTGGAATTAAAATGTGTGGCCACTGGGAGATCCTGCGTTCTCTGGCGGACAGACCAGTGAGTCGTCTGGTGTGGTATACTGCGTCCGATGCTCCCGGTGTGGCCTTTTATATATTGGTGAGACCCAACGCAGACTGGGAGACTGTTTCGCTGAACACCTATGCTCTGTCCAGACTATAATTTCCTAGTTTATATTTAGAGACTTCCTTAAACAGCGGAACAACTTTAGCTATCCTCTTGCACCTTTCCTGGAGCAAAGGATATTTTAAATATCTCTGCTAGAGCCCTGGCAATTTCTGCACTTGCCTCCTGCAAGGTCTGAAGGAACACCTTGTCAGGGCCCGGCAATTTATCCGTTCTGATATGCCTCGGGACAGCAAACACCTCCTCCTCTATAATCTGCATAGGGTCCACAAAGTTGGTGCAACTTTGCCTCACTCACATAGACTTTGAGCCCATCTCCTAAGTAAATACAGATGCAAAAAATATATATGCTTCCTTTCAGGCCTCCTGATTTCTTTCCTAAATGTTCTCTGGCATTTTTATACTCCATAAGAACCTCATTCACTCCCACCTGCCTATACCTGCTATACACATCCTTCTTTTCTCTCTTAACCAGGGCGTCAACATCTCTTGAAAACCAGGGTAGTCTACACCTGTTACCTTTACCATTTATTCTTACAGGCACCTGCAAGCTTTGTACTCTGAAAATTACACTTTTGAAGGCCACCTATTTACCAAGTACACCTTTGCCAGAAAACATCTCGTCCCAATCCATTTCTGTCAGCAATTTTTATTCATCGTACCCTAGCTATATCTCCTCTGGGCAGATCAGTTGTAAATAATTTTTAAAATCCTT
The DNA here is from genome assembly GCF_048418815.1 of Hemitrygon akajei. Taxonomy (NCBI): domain Eukaryota; kingdom Metazoa; phylum Chordata; class Chondrichthyes; order Myliobatiformes; family Dasyatidae; genus Hemitrygon; species Hemitrygon akajei. The sequence continues at coordinate 106,085,099 of NC_133124.1, read as the reverse complement.
CTTTGCCCTCTCTCAGCTGGCACCACTGTCACCTGTGTCAGTGAGCCTCTCGGTCACCCTATCACAAGTACTCCCTTCATTTATCAACCCCTCCCCTTTCTCTGAAGCATGCTTTATAACTTTTCCTAAAAGGTATTCTAAATCAGATGTCAGTTGTGGTGAAGTTATTGGTAGGTATTCTAAGAGAATGGATATAGAAGTATTTGGACAGACATGGACTGATAAAGGATAGTCAGCATATTTGTCGATGATACCAAGATTGGGGCTGCAGTGGACAGCGAGGAAGTTTATCATGGCTTGCAGAGGGACCTGCATCAGCTGGACAAAAGGGCTGATAAATTCTGAGAGGCAGAGGCAACATACGCAAATCTTGTGGCAAGAAGGCTGATGTTTGACTTCATTTTGTAGATTAAAGCTTCCATTGATCTCCAAGTAAAAAGGCGAGAGAAATTGAAACGTCAAGGAGAATGTGGAAGGTGTGTGCCAGCTGCCTGCCTTTTGATCACTGATGGGATCACTCTGCTGCCGGAGAGGGGAGACTGCCTTTTGATCACTGATGGGATCACTCTGCTGCTGGAGAGGGGAGACTGCCTTTTGATCACTGATGGGATCACTCTGCTGCCGGAGAGGGGAGACTGCCTTTTGATCACTGATGGGATCACTCTGCTGCTGGAGAGGGGAGACTGCCTTTTGATCACTGGGAGATCACTCTGCTGCCGGAGAGGGGAGACTGCCTTTTGATCACTGATGGGATCACTCTGCTGCTGGAGAGGGGAGACTGCCTTTTGATCACTGATGGGATCACTCTGCTGCCAGAGAGGGGAGACTGCCTTTTGATCACTGATGGGATCACTCTGCTGCCGGAGAGGGGAGACCGCCTTTTGATCACTGATGGGATCACTCTGCTGCCGGAGAGGGGAGACTACGTTTTGATCACTGGGAGATCACTCTGCTGCAGAGAGGGGAGACTACCTTTTGATCACTGGGAGATCACTCTGCTGCCGGAGAGGGGAGACTGCCTTTTGATCAATGGTGGGATCACTCTGTACCAGAGAGGGGAGACTACCTTTTGATCACTGGTGGGATCACTCTGTTACCAGAGAGGGGAGACTACCTTTTGATCACTGGGAGAACACTCTGCTGCAGAGAGGGGAGACTGCTTTTTGATCACTGATGGGATCGCTCTGCTGCCGGAGAGGGGAGACTGCCTTTTGATCACTGATGGGATCGCTCTGCTGCAGAGAGGGGAGACTGCCTTTTGATCAACAGGGAGATCACTCTGCTGCCGGAGAGGGGAGACTTCCTTTTGATCACTGATGGGATCACTCTGCTGCCGGAGAGGGGAGACTGCCTTTTGATCACTGATGGGATCACTCTGCTGCTGGAGAGGGGAGACTACCTTTTGATCACTGGGAGATCACTCTGCTGCAGAGAGGGGAGACTACCTTTTGATCACTGGGAGATCACTCTGCTGCCGGAGAGGGGAGACGGCCTTTTGATCACTGGTGGGATCACTCTGTTACCAGAGAGGGGAGACTAACTTTTGATCACTGGTGGGATCACTCTGTTACCAGAGAGGGGAGACTACCTTTTGATCACTGGGAGATCACTCTGCTGCAGAGAGGGGAGACTGCTTTTTGATCACGGATGGGATCGCTCTGCTGCCGGAGAGGGAAGAGTGCCTTTTGATCACTCTGCTGCCGGAGAGGGGAGACTGCCTTTTGATCACTGATGGGATCTCTCTGCTGCAGAGAGGGGAAACTGCCTTTTGATCAACAGGGAGATCACTCTGCTGCAGAGAGGGGAGACTGCCTTTTGATCAACAGGGAGATCACTCTGCTGCAGAGAGGGGAAACTGCCTTTTGATCACTGATGGGATCGCTCTGCTGCAGAGAGGGGAGACAACCTTTTGATCACTGATGGGATCACTTTGCTGGAGAGAGGGGAGACTGCCTTTTGATCACTCTGTTACCAAAGAGGGGAGACTGCCTTTTGATCACTGATGGGATCGCTCTGCTGCAAAGAGGGGAGACTGCCTTTTGATCACTGGTGGGATCACTCTGCTGCCGGAGAGGGGAGACTGCCTTTTGATCACTCTGTTACCAGAGAGGGGAGACTGCCTTTTGATCACTGATGGGATCACTCTGCTGCAGAGAGGGGAGACTGCCTTTTGATCACTGATGGGATCACTCTGCTGCAGAGAGGGGAGACTACCTTTTGATCACTGATGGGATCGCTCTGCTGCCGGAGAGGGAAGACTGCCTTTTGATCACTCTGCTGCCGGAGAGGGGAGACTGCCTTTTGATCACTGATGGGATCGCTCTGCTGCCGGAGAGGGGAGACTGCCTTTTGATCACTGATGGGATCACTCTGCTGCAGAGAGGGGAGACTGCCTTTTGATCACTGATGGGATCGCTCTGCTGCCGGAGAGGGGAGACTGCCTTTTGATCACTGATGGGATCACTCTGCTGCAGAGAGGGAAGACTGCCTTTTGATCACTCTGCTGCCGGAGAGGGGAGACTGCCTTTTGATCACTGATGGGATCGCTCTGCTGCCGGAGAGGGGAGACTGCCTTTTGATCACTGATGGGATCACTCTGCTGCAGAGAGGGGAGACTGCCTTTTGATCACTGATGGGATCGCTCTGCTGCCGGAGAGGGAAGAATGCCTTTTGATCACTCTGCTGCCGGAGAGGGGAGACTGCCTTTTGATCACTCTGCTGCCGGAGAGGGGAGACTGCCTTTTGATCACTGATGGGATCTCTCTGCTGCAGAGAGGGGAGACTGCCTTTTGATCAACAGGGAGATCACTCTGCTGCAGAGAGGGGAGACTGCCTTTTGATCAACAGGGAGATCACTCTGCTGCAGAGAGGGGAGACTGCCTTTTGATCACTGATGGGATCGCTCTGCTGCAGAGAGGGGAGACTACCTTTTGATCACTGATGGGATCACTTTGCTGCAGAGAGGGGAGACTGCCTTTTGATCACTCTGTTACCAAAGAGGGGAGACTGCCTTTTGATCACAGATGGGATCGCTCTGCTGCAAAGAGGGGAGACTGCCTTTTGATCACTGGTGGGATCACTCTGCTGCTGGAGAGGGGAGACTGCCTTTTGATCACTGATGGGAACACTCTGCTGCCGGAGAGGGGAGACTGCCTTTTGATCACTCTGTTACCAGAGAGGGGAGACTGCCTTTTGATCACTGATGGGATCTCTCTGCTGCAAAGAGGGGAGACTGCCTTTTGATCACTGGTGGGATCACTCTGCTGCCGGAGAGGGGAGACTGCCTTTTGATCACTGATGGGATCGCTCTACTGCAGAGAGGGGAGACTGCCTTTTGATCACTGATGGGATCACTCTGCTGCCGGAGAGGGGAGACTGCCTTTTGATCACTGATGGGATAGCTCTACTGCAGAGAGGGGAGACTGCCTTTTGATCACTGGTGGGATCACTCTGCTGCTGGAGAGGGGAGACTGCCTTTTGATCACTGATGGGATCACTCTGCTGCCGGAGAGGGGAGACTGCCTTTTGATCACTGATGGGATCACTCTGCTGCAGAGAGGGGAGACTGCCTTTTGATCACTGATGGGATCACTCTGCTGCAGAGAGGGGAGACTGCCTTTTGATCACTGATGGGATCACTCTGCTGCAGAGAGGGGAGACTGCCTTTTGATCACTGATGGGATCGCTCTGCTGCAAAGAGGGGAGACTGCCTTTTGATCACTGGTGGGATCACTCTGCTGCTGGAGAGGGGAGACTGCCTTTTGATCACTGATGGGATCGCTCTACTGCAGAGAGGGGAGACTGCCTTTTGATCACTGATGGGATCACTCTGCTGCAGAGAGGGAAGACTGCCTTTTGATCACTCTGCTGCCGGAGAGGAGAGACTGCCTTTTGATCACTGATGGGATCGCTCTGCTGCCGGAGAGGGGAGACTGCCTTTTGATCACTGATGGGATCACTCTGCTGCAGAGAGGGGAGACTGCCTTTTGATCACTGATGGGATCGCTCTGCTGCCGGAGAGGGAAGAATGCCTTTTGATCACTCTGCTGCCGGAGAGGGGAGACTGCCTTTTGATCACTCTGCTGCCGGAGAGGGGAGACTGCCTTTTGATCACTGATGGGATCTCTCTGCTGCAGAGAGGGGAGACTGCCTTTTGATCAACAGGGAGATCACTCTGCTGCAGAGAGGGGAGACTGCCTTTTGATCAACAGGGAGATCACTCTGCTGCAGAGAGGGGAGACTGCCTTTTGATCACTGATGGGATCGCTCTGCTGCAGAGAGGGGAGACTACCTTTTGATCACTGATGGGATCACTTTGCTGCAGAGAGGGGAGACTGCCTTTTGATCACTCTGTTACCAAAGAGGGGAGACTGCCTTTTGATCACAGATGGGATCGCTCTGCTGCAAAGAGGGGAGACTGCCTTTTGATCACTGGTGGGATCACTCTGCTGCTGGAGAGGGGAGACTGCCTTTTGATCACTGATGGGATCACTCTGCTGCCGGAGAGGGGAGACTGCCTTTTGATCACTCTGTTACCAGAGAGGGGAGACTGCCTTTTGATCACTGATGGGATCTCTCTGCTGCAAAGAGGGGAGACTGCCTTTTGATCACTGGTGGGATCACTCTGCTGCCGGAGAGGGGAGACTGCCTTTTGATCACTGATGGGATCGCTCTACTGCAGAGAGGGGAGACTGCCTTTTGATCACTGATGGGATCACTCTGCTGCCGGAGAGGGGAGACTGCCTTTTGATCACTGATGGGATAGCTCTACTGCAGAGAGGGGAGACTGCCTTTTGATCACTGGTGGGATCACTCTGCTGCTGGAGAGGGGAGACTGCCTTTTGATCACTGATGGGATCACTCTGCTGCCGGAGAGGGGAGACTGCCTTTTGATCACTGATGGGATCACTCTGCTGCAGAGAGGGGAGACTGCCTTTTGATCACTGATGGGATCACTCTGCTGCAGAGAGGGGAGACTGCCTTTTGATCACTGATGGGATCACTCTGCTGCAGAGAGGGGAGACTGCCTTTTGATCACTGATGGGATCGCTCTGCTGCAAAGAGGGGAGACTGCCTTTTGATCACTGGTGGGATCACTCTGCTGCTGGAGAGGGGAGACTGCCTTTTGATCACTGATGGGATCGCTCTACTGCAGAGAGGGGAGACTGCCTTTTGATCACTGATGGGATCACTCTGCTGCTGGAGAGGGGAGACTGCCTTTTGATCACTGATGGGATCACTCTGCTGCCGGAGAGGGGAGACTGCCTTTTGATCACTGATGGGATCACTCTGCTGCCGGAGAGGGGAGACTGCCTTTTGATCACTGATGGGATCACTCTGCTGCCGGAGTGGGGAGACTACCTTTTGATCACTGGGAGATCACTCTGCTGCCGGAGAGGGGAGACTGCCTTTTGATCACTGGTGGGATCACTCTGTTACCAGAGAGGGGAGACTACCTTTTGATCACTGGTGGGATCACTCTGCTCCCAGAGAGGGGAGACTACCTTTTGATCACTGGGAGATCACTCTGCTGCAGAGAGGGGAGACTGCTTTTTGATCACTGATGGGATCACTCTGCTGCCGGAGAGGGAAGACTGCCTTTTGATCACTCTGTTACCAGAGAGGGGAGACTGCCTTTTGATCACTGATGGGATCTCTCTGCTGCAAAGAGGGGAGACTGCCTTTTGATCACTGGTGGGATCACTCTGCTGCCGGAGAGGGGAGACTGCCTTTTGATTACTGATGGGATCGCTCTACTGCAGAGAGGGGAGACTGCCTTCTGATCACTGATGGGATCGCTCTGCTGCAGAGAGGGGAGACTACCTTTTGATCACTGATGGGATCACTTTGCTGGAGAGAGGGGAGACTGCCTTTTGATCACTGGTGGGATCACTCTGCTGCCGGAGAGGGGAGACTGCCTTTTGATCACTCTGTTACCAAAGAGGGGAGACTGCCTTTTGATCACTGATGGGATCGCTCTGCTGCAAAGAGGGGAGACTGCCTTTTGATCACTGGTGGGATCACTCTGCTGCCGGAGAGGGGAGACTGCCTTTTGATCACTCTGTTACCAGAGAGGGGAGACTGCCTTTTGATCACTGATGGGATCTCTCTGCTGCAAAGAGGGGAGACTGCCTTTTGATCACTGATGGGATCACTCTGCTGCCGGAGAGGGGAGACTGCCTTTTGATCACTGATGGGATCACTCTGCTGCCGGAGAGGGGAGACTGCCTTTTGATCACTGATGGGATCACTCTGCTGCCGGAGAGGGGAGACTACCTTTTGATCACTGGGAGATCACTCTGCTGCAGAGAGGGGAGACTGCCTTTTGATCACTGGTGGGATCACTCTGTTACCAGAGAGGGGAGACTACCTTTTGATCACTGGTGGGATCACTCTGTTACCAGAGAGGGGAGACTACCTTTTGATCACTGGGAGATCACTCTGCTGCAGAGAAGGGAGACTGCTTTTTGATCACTGATGGGATCGCTCTGCTGCCGGAGAGGGAAGACTGCCTTTTGATCACTCTGCTGCCGGAGAGGGGAGACTGCCTTTTGATCACTGATGGGATCGCTCTGCTGCAGAGAGGGGAGACTGCCTTCTGATCAACAGGGAGATCACTCTGCTGCCAGAGAGGGGAGACTGCCTTTTGATCACTGATGGGATTGCTCTGCTGCAGAGAGGGGAGACTACCTTTTGATCACTGATGGGATCACTTTGCTGGAGAGAGGGGAGACTGCCTTTTGATCACTCTGTTACCAAAGAGGGGAGACTGCCTTTTGATCACTGATGGGATCGCTCTGCTGCAAAGAGGGGCGACTGCCTTTTGATCACTGGTAGGATCACTCTGCTGCCGGAGAGGGGAGACTGCCTTTTGATCACTCTGTTACCAGAGAGGGGAGACTACCTTTTGATCACTGGTGGGATCACTCTGTTACCAGAGAGGGGAGACTACCTTTTGATCACTGGGAGATCACTCTGCTGCCGAGAGGGGAGACTGCCTTTTGATCACTGTTGGGATCGCTCTACTGCAGAGAGGGGAGACTACCTTTTGATCACTGATGGGATCGCTCTACTGCAGAGAGGGGAGACTGCCTTTTGATCACTGGTGGGATCACTCTGTTACCAGAGAGGGGAGACTGCCTTTTGATCACTGATGGGATCACTCTGCTGCCGGAGAGGGGAGACTGCCTTTTGATCACTGATGGGATCACTCTGCTGCCGGAGAGGAAAGACTGCCTTTTGATCACTCTGCTGCCGGAGAGGGGAGACTGCCTTTTGATCACTGATGGGATCGCTCTGCTGCAGAGAGGGGAGACTGCCTTCTGATCAACAGGGAGATCACTCTGCTGCCAAGAGGGGAGACTGCCTTTTGATCACTGATGGGATCGCTCTACTGCAGAGAGGGGAGACTGCCTTCTGATCACTGATGGGATCGCTCTGCTGCAGAGAGGGGAGACTACCTTTTGATCACTGATGGGATCACTTTGCTGGAGAGAGGGGAGACTGCCTTTTGATCACTCTGTTACCAAAGAGGGGAGACTGCCTTTTGATCACTGATGGGATCGCTCTGCTGCAAAGAGGGGAGACTGCCTTTTGATCACTGGTGGGATCACTCTGCTGCCGGAGAGGGGAGACTGCCTTTTGATCACTCTGTTACCAGAGAGGGGAGACTGCCTTTTGATCACTGATGGGATCTCTCTGCTGCAAAGAGGGGAGACTGCCTTTTGATCACTGGTGGGATCACTCTGCTGCCGGAGAGGGGAGACTGCCTTTTGATCACTGATGGGATCGCTCTACTGCAGAGAGGGGAGACTGCCTTTTGATCACTGATGGGATCACTCTGCTGCCGGAGAGGGGAGACTGCCTTTTGATCACTGATGGGATCACTCTGCTGCCGGAGAGGGGAGACTGCCTTTTGATCACTGATGGGATCACTCTGCTGCCGGAGAGGGTAGACTGCCTTTTGATCACTGATGGGATCACTCTGCTGCCGGAGAGGGGAGACTACCTTTTGATCACTGGGAGATCACTCTGCTGCAGAGAGGGGAGACTGCCTTTTGATCACTGGTGGGATCACTCTGTTACCAGAGAGGGGAGACTACCTTTTGATCACTGGTGGGATCACTCTGTTACCAGAGAGGGAAGACTACCTTTTGATCACTGGGAGATCACTCTGCTGCAGAGAAGGGAGACTGCTTTTTGATCACTGATGGGATCGCTCTGCTGCCGGAGAGGGAAGACTGCCTTTTGATCACTCTGCTGCCGGAGAGGGGAGACTGCCTTTTGATCACTGATGGGATCGCTCTGCTGCAGAGAGGGGAGACTGCCTTCTGATCAACAGGGAGATCACTCTGCTGCCAGAGAGGGGAGACTGCCTTTTGATCACTGATGGGATTGCTCTGCTGCAGAGAGGGGAGACTACCTTTTGATCACTGATGGGATCACTTTGCTGGAGAGAGGGGAGACTGCCTTTTGATCACTCTGTTACCAAAGAGGGGAGACTGCCTTTTGATCACTGATGGGATCGCTCTGCTGCAAAGAGGGGCGACTGCCTTTTGATCACTGGTGGGATCACTCTGCTGCCGGAGAGGGGAGACTGCCTTTTGATCACTCTGTTACCAGAGAGGGGAGACTACCTTTTGATCACTGGGAGATCACTCTGCTGCCGAGAGGGGAGACTGCCTTTTGATCACTGATGGGATCGCTCTACTGCAGAGAGGGGAGACTACCTTTTGATCACTGATGGGATCGCTCTACTGCAGAGAGGGGAGACTGCCTTTTGATCACTGGTGGGATCACTCTGTTACCAGAGAGGGGAGACTGCCTTTTGATCACTGATGGGATCACTCTGCTGCCGGAGAGGGGAGACTGCCTTTTGATCACTGATGGGATCACTCTGCTGCCGGAGAGGGAAGACTGCCTTTTGATCACTCTGCTGCCGGAGAGGGGAGACTGCCTTTTGATCACTGATGGGATCGCTCTGCTGCAGAGAGGGGAGACTGCCTTCTGATCAACAGGGAGATCACTCTGCTGCCGGAGAGGGGAGACTACCTTTTGATCACTGATGGGATCACTTTGCTGGAGAGAGGGGAGACTGCCTTTTGATCACTCTGTTACCAAAGAGGGGAGACTGCCTTTTGATCACTGATGGGATCGCTCTGCTGCAAAGAGGGGAGACTGCCTTTTGATCACTGGTGGGATCACTCTGCTGCCGGAGAGGGGAGACTGCCTTTTGATCACTCTGTTACCAGAGAGGGGAGACTACCTTTTGATCACTGGGAGATCACTCTGCTGCCGAGAGGGGAGACTGCCTTTTGATCACTGATGGGATCGCTCTACTGCAGAGAGGGGAGACTACCTTTTGATCACTGATGGGATCGCTCTACTGCAGAGAGGGGAGACTGCCTTTTGATCACTGGTGGGATCACTCTGTTACCAGAGAGGGGAGACTGCCTTTTGATCACTGATGGGATCACTCTGCTGCCGGAGAGGGGAGACTGCCTTTTGATCACTGATGGGAGCACTCTGCTGCCGGAGAGGGGAGACTGCCTTTTGATCACTGGTGGGATCACTCTGCTGCTGGAGAGGGGAGACTGCCTTTTGATCACTGATGGGATCACTCTGCTGCAGAGAGGGGAGACTGCCTTTTGATCACTGATGGGATCACTCTGCTGCCGGAGAGGGGAGACTGCCTTTTGATCACGGATGGGATCGCTCCACTGCAGAGAGGGGAGACTACCTTTTGATCAACAGGGAGATCACTCTGCTGCAGAGAGGGGAGACTACCTTTTGATCACTGATGGGATCGCTCTGCTGCCGAGAGGGGAGACTACCTTTTGATCACTGATGGGATCACTCTGCTGCAGAGAGGGGAGACTGCCTTTTGATCACTCTGTTACCAGAGAGGGGAGACTGCCTTTTGATCACTGGTGGGATCACTTTGCTGCCGGAGAGGGGAGACTGCCTTTTGATCACTGGTGGGATCACTCTGCTGCCGGAGAGGAGAGACTGCCTTTTGATCGCTGGTGGGATCACTCTGCTGCCGGAGAGGGGAGACTGCCTTTTGATCACTGGTGGGATCGCTCAGCTGCAGAGAGGGGAGTCTACCTTTTGATCACTGGGAGATCACTCTGCTGCAGAGAGGGGAGACTACCTTTTGATCACTGATGGGATCGCTCTGCTGCAGAGAGGGGAGACTACATTTTGATCACTGATGGGATCACTCTGCTGAAGAGAGGGGAGACTGCCTTTTGATCACTCTGTTACCAGAGAGGGGAGACTGCCTTTTGATCACTGGTGGGATCGCTCTGCTGCCGGAGAGGGGAGACTGCCTTTTGATCACTGGTGGGATCGCTCTGCTGCCGGAGAGGGGAGACTGCCTTTTGATCACTGGTGGGATCGCTCTGCTGCCAGAGAGGGGAGACTGCCTTTTGATCACTGGTGGGATCACTCTGCTGCCGGAGAGGGGAGACTGCCTTTTGATCGCTGGTGGGATCGCTCTGCTGCCGGAGAGGGGAGACTGCCTTTTGATCACTGGTGGGATCACTCTGCTGCTGGAGAGGGGAGACTGCCTTTTGATCACTGATGGGATCACTCTGCTGCCGGAGAGGGGAGACTGCCTTTTGATCACTGATGGGATCACTCTTTTGCCGGAGAGGGGAGACTGCCTTTTGATCACTGATGGGATCACTCTGCTGCCGGAGAGGGGAGACTGCCTTTTTGATCACTGATGGGATCGCTCAGCTGCAGAGAGGGGAGTCTACCTTTTGATCACTGGGAGATCACTCTGCTGCAGAGAGGGGAGACTACCTTTTGATCACTGATGGGATCGCTCTGCTGCAGAGAGGGGAGACTGCCTTCTGATCAACAGGGAGATCACTCTGCTGCAGAGAGGGGAGACTGCCTTTTGATCACTGATGGGATTGCTCTGCTGCAGAGAGGGGAGACTACCTTTTGATCACTGATGGGATCACTTTGCTGGAGAGAGGGGAGACTGCCTTTTGATCACTCTGTTACCAACGAGGGGAGACTGCCTTTTGATCACTGATGGGATCGCTCTGCTGCAAAGAGGGCAGACTGCCTTTTGATAACTGGTGGGATCACTCTGCTGCCGGAGAGGGGAGACTGCCTTTTGATCACTGGTGGGATCACTCTGCTGCCGGAGAGGGGAGACTGCCTTTTGATCACCGGTGGGATCGCTCTGCTGCCGGAGAGTTGAGACTGTCTTTTGATCACTGTTGGGATCGCTCTACTGCAGAGAGGGGAGACTGCCTTTTGATCACTGATGGGATCACTCTGCTGCCGGAGAGGGGAGACTGCCTTTTGATCACTGATGGTATCACTCTGCTGCCGGAGAGGGGAGACTGCCTTTTGATCACTGATGGGATCGCTCAGCTGCAGAGAGGGGAGTCTACCTGTTGATCACTGGGAGATCACTCTGCTGCAGAGAGGGGAGACTACCTTTTGATCACTGATGGGATCACTCTGCTGCAGAGAGGGGAGACTGCCTTCTGATGAACAGGGAGATCACTATGCTGCAGAGAGGGGAGACTGCCTTTTGATCACTGATGGGATTGCTCTGCTGCAGAGAGGGGAGACTACCTTTTGATCACTGATGGGATCACTTTGCTGGAGAGAGGGGAGACTGCCTTTTGATCACTCTGTTACCAAAGAGGGGAGACTGCCTTTTGATCACTGATGGGATCGCTCTGCTGCAAAGAGGGGAGACTGCCTTTTGATCACTGGTGGGATCACTCTGCTGCCGGAGAGGGGAGACTGCCTTTTGATCACTCTGTTACCAGAGAGGGGAGACTGCCTTTTGATCACTGATGGGATCTCTCTGCTGCATAGAGGGGAGACTGCCTTTTGATCTCTGGTGGGATCACTCTGCTGCCGAAGAGGGGAGACTGCCTTTTGATCACTGGTGGGATCACTCTGCTGCCGGAGAGGGGAGACAGCCTTTTGATCACTGGTGGGATCGCTCTGCTGCCGGAGAGGTGAGACTGTCTTTTGATCACTGTTGGGATCGCTCTACTGCAGAGAGGGGAGACTGCCTTTTGATCACTGATGGGATCACTCTGCTGCCGGAGAGGGGAGACTGCCTTTTGATCACTGATGGGATCACTCTGCTGCCGGAGAGGGGAGACTGCCTTTTGATCACTGATGGGATCACTCTGCTGCCGGAGTGGGGAGACTGCCTTTTGATCACTGATGGGATCACTCTGCTGCCGGAGAGGGGAGACTACCTTTTAATCACTGGGAGATCACTCTGCTGCAGAGAGGGCAGACTACCTTTTGATCACTGGGAGATCACTCTGTTACCAGAGAGGGGAGACGACCTTTTGATCACTGGGAGATCACTCTGTTACCAGAGAGGGGAGACTACCTTTTGATCACTGGTGGGATCACTCTGTTACCAGAGAGGGGAGACTACCTTTTGATCACTGGGAGATCACTCTGCTGCAGAGAGGGGAGACTGCTTTTTGATCACTGATGGGATCACTCTGCTGCCGGAGAGGGGAGACTGCCTTTTGATCACTGATGGGATCGCTCTGCTGCAGAGAGGGGAGACAGCCTTTTGATCAACAGGGAGATCACTCTGCTGCAGAGAGGGGAGACTACCTTTTGATCACTGATGGGATCACTTTGCTGGAGAGAGGGGAGACTGCCTTTTGATCACTCTGTTACCAAAGAGTGGAGACTGCCTTTTGATCACTGATGGGATCGCTCTGCTGCAAAGAGGGGAGACTGCCTTTTGATAACTGGTGGGATCACTCTGCTGCCGGAGAGGGGAGACTGCCTTTTGATCACTCTGTTACCAGAGAGGGGAGACTGCCTTTTGATCACTGATGGGATCTCTCTGCTGCAAAGAGGGGAGACTGCCTTTTGATCACTGGTGGGATCACTCTGCTGCCGGAGAGGGGAGACTGCCTTTTGATCACTGGTGGGATCACTCTGCTGCCGGAGAGGGGAGACTGCCTTTTGATCACTGGTGGGATCGCTCTGCTGCCGGAGAGGGGAGACTGCCTTTTGATCACTGATGGGATCGCTCTACTGCAGAGAGGGGAGACTGCCTTTTGATCACTGATGGGATCGCTCTACTGCAGAGAGGGGAGACTACCTTTTGATCACTGATGGGGTCGCTCAGCTGCAGAGAGCGGAGTCTACCTTTTGATCACTGGGAGATCACTCTGCTGCAGAGAGAGGAGACTACCTTTTGATCACTGATGGGATCGCTCTGCTGCAGAGAGGGGAGACTGCCTTCTGATCAACAGGGAGATCACTCTGCTGCAGAGAGGGGAGACTACCATTTGATCACTGATGGGATCACTTTGCTGGAGAGAGGGGAGACTGCCTTTTGATCACTCTGTTACCAAAGAGGGGAGACTGCCTTTTGATCACTGATGGGATCGCTCTGCTGCAAAGAGGGCAGACTGCCTTTTGATCACTGGTGGGATCACTCTGCTGCCGGAGAGGGGAGACTGCCTTTTGATCACTCTGTTACCAGAGAGGGGAGACTGCCTTTTGATCACTGATGGGATCTCTCTGCTGCATAGAGGGGAGACTGCCTTTTGATCACTGGCGTGATCACTCTGCTGCCGGAGAGGGGAGACTGCCTTTTGATCACTATTGGGATCACTCTGCTGCCGGAGAGGGGAGACTGCCTTTTGATCACTGGTGGGATCGCTCTGCTGCCGGAGAGGTGAGTCTGTCTTTTGATCACTGTTGGGATCGCTCTACTGCAGAGAGGGGAGACTGCCTTTTGATCACTGATGGGATCACTCTGCTGCCGGAGAGGGGAGACTGCCTTTTGATCACTGATGGGATCACTCTGCTGCCGGAGAGGGGAGACTGCCTTTTGATCACTGATGGGATCGCTCAGCTGCAGAGAGGGGAGTCTACCTTTTGATCACTGGGAGATCACTCTGCTGCAGAGAGGGGAGACTACCTTTTGATCACTGATGGGATCACTCTGCTGCAGAGAGGGGAGACTGCCTTCTGATCAACAGGGAGATCACTCTGCTGCAGAGAGGGGAGACTGCCTTTTGATGACTGATGGGATTGCTCTGCTGCAGAGAGGGGAGACTACCTTTTGATCACTGATGGGATCACTTTGCTGGAGAGAGGGGAGACTGCCTTTTGATCACTCTGTTACCAAAGAGGGGAGACTGCCTTTTGATCACTGATGGGATCGCTCTGCTGCAAAGAGGGGAGACTGCCTTTTGATCACTGGTGGGATCACTCTGCTGCCGGAGAGGGGAGACTGCCTTTTGATCACTCTGTTACCAGAGAGGGGAGACTGCCTTTTGATCACTGATGGGATCTCTCTGCTGCATAGAGGGGAGACTGCCTTTTGATCTCTGGTGGGATCACTCTGCTGCCGGAGAGGGGAGACTGCCTTTTGATCACTGGTGGGATCACTCTGCTGCCGGAGAGGGGAGACTGCCTTTTGATCACTGATGGGATCACTCTGCTGCCGGAGAGGAGAGACTGCCTTTTGATCACTGGTGGGATCGCTCTGCTGCCGGAGAGGTGAGACTGTCTTTTGATCACTGTTGGGATCGCTCTACTGCAGAGAGGGGAGACTGCCTTTTGATCACTGATGGGATCACTCTGCTGCCGGAGAGGGGAGACTGCCTTTTGATCACTGATGGGATCACTCTGCTGCCGGAGAGGGGAGACTGCCTTTTGATCACTGATGAGATCACTCTGCTGCCGGAGTGCGGAGACTGCCTTTTGATCACTGATGGGATCACTCTGCTGCCGGAGAGGGGAGACTACCTTTTAATCACTGGGAGATCACTCTGCTGCAGAGAGGGCAGACTACCTTTTGATCACTGGGAGATCACTCTGTTACCAGAGAGGGGAGACTACCTTTTGATCACTGGGAGATCACTCTGTTACCAGAGAGGGGAGACTACGTTTTGATCACTGGTGGGATCACTCTGTTACCAGAGAGGGGAGACTACCTTTTGATCACTGGTGGGATCACTCTGTTACCAGAGAGGGGAGACTACCTTTTGATCACTGGGAGATCACTCTGCTGCAGAGAGGGGAGACTGCTTTTTGATCACTGATGGGATCGCTCTGCTGCCGGAGAGGGGAGACTGCCTTTTGATCACTGATGGGATCGCTCTGCTGCAGAGAGGGGAGACAGCCTTTTGATCAACAGGGAGATCACTCTGCTGCAGAGAGGGGAGACTCCCTTTTGATTACTGATGGGATTGCTCTGCTGCAGAGAGGGGAGACTACCTTTTGATCACTGATGGGATCACTTTGCTGGAGAGAGGGGAGACTGCCTTTTGATCACTCTGTTACCAAAGAGTGGAGACTGCCTTTTGATCACTGATGGGATCGCTCTGCTGCCGGAGAGGGGAGACTGCCTTTTGATAACTGGTGGGATCACTCTGCTGCCGGAGAGGGGAGACTGCCTTTTGATCACTCTGTTACCAGAGAGGGGAGACTGCCTTTTGATCACTGATGGGATCTCTCTGCTGCAAAGAGGGGAGACTGCCTTTTGATCACTGGTGGGATCACTCTGCTGCCGGAGAGGGGAGACTGCCTTTTGATCACTGGTGGGATCACTCTGCTGCCGGAGAGGGGAGACTGCCTTTTGATCACTGGTGGGATCGCTCTGCTGCCGGAGAGGGGAGACTGCCTTTTGATCACTGATGGGATCGCTCTACTGCAGAGAGGGGAGACTGCCTTTTGATCACTGATGGGATCGCTCTACTGCAGAGAGGGGAGACTACCTTTTGATCACTGATGGGGTCGCTCAGCTGCAGAGAGGGGAGTCTACCTTTTGATCACTGGGAGATCACTCTGCTGCAGAGAGAGGAGACTACCTTTTGATCACTGATGGGATCGCTCTGCTGCAGAGAGGGGAGACTGCCTTCTGATCAACAGGGAGATCACTCTGCTGCAGAGAGGGGAGACTACCTTTTGATCACTGATGGGATCACTTTGCTGGAGAGAGGGGAGACTGCCTTTTGATCACTCTGTTACCAAAGAGGGGAGACTGCCTTTTGATCACTGATGGGATCGCTCTGCTGCAAAGTGGGGAGACTGCCTTTTGATCACTGGTGGGATCACTCTGCTGCCGGAGAGGGGAGACTGCCTTTTGATCACTCTGTTACCAGAGAGGGGAGACTGCCTTTTGATCACTGATGGGATCTCTCTGCTGCATAGAGGGGAGACTGCCTTTTGATCACTGGTGGGATCACTCTGCTGCCGGAGAGGGGAGACTGTCTTTTGATCACTGGTGGGATCACTCTGCTGCCGGAGAGGGGAGACTGCCTTTTGATCACTGATGGGATCGCTCAGCTGCAGAGAGGGGAGTCTACCTTTTGATCACTGGGAGATCACTCTGCTGCAGAGAGGGGAGACTACCTTTTGATCACTGATGGGATCGTTCTGCTGCAGAGAGGGGAGACTGCCTTCTGATCAACAGGGAGATCACTCTGCTGCAGAGAGGGGAGACTGCCTTTTGATCACTGATGGGATTGCTCTGCTGCAGAGTGGGGAGACTACCTTTTGATCACTGATGGGATCACTTTGCTGGAGAGAGGGGAGACTGCCTTTTGATCACTCTGTTACCAAAGAGGGGAGACTGCCTTTTGATCACTGATGGGATCGCTCTGCTGCAAAGAGGGGAGACTGCCTTTTGATCACTGGTGGGATCACTCTGCTGTCGGAGAGGGGAGACTGCCTTTTGATCACTCTGTTACCAGAGAGGGGAGACTGCCTTTTGATCACTCTGTTACCAGAGAGGGGAGACTACCTTTTGATCACTGATGGGATCACTTTGCTGGAGAGAGGGGAGACTGCCTTTTGATCACTCTGTTACCAAAGAGGGGAGACTGCCTTTTGATCACTGATGGGATCGCTCTGCTGCAAAGAGGGCAGACTGCCTTTTGATCACTGGTGGGATCACTCTGCTGCCGGAGAGGGGAGACTGCCTTTTGATCACTCTGTTACCAGAGAGGGGAGACTGCCTTTTGATCACTGATGGGATCTCTCTGCTGCATAGAGGGGAGACTGCCTTTTGATCACTGGCGGGATCACTCTGCTGCCGGAGAGGGGAGACTGCCTTTTGATCACTATTGGGATCACTCTGCTGCCGGAGAGGGGAGACTGCCTTTTGATCACTGGTGGGATCGCTCTGCTGCCGGAGAGGTGAGTCTGTCTTTTGATCACTGTTGGGATCGCTCTACTGCAGAGAGGGGAGACTGCCTTTTGATCACTGATGGGATCACTCTGCTGCCGGAGAGGGGAGACTGCCTTTTGATCACTGATGGGATCACTCTGCTGCCGGAGAGGGGAGACTGCCTTTTGATCACTGATGGGATCGCTCAGCTGCAGAGAGGGGAGTCTACCTTTTGATCACTGGGAGATCACTCTGCTGCAGAGAGGGGAGACTACCTTTTGATCACTGATGGGATCACTCTGCTGCAGAGAGGGGAGACTGCCTTTTGATCACTGGTGGGATCACTCTGCTGCCGGAGAGGGGAGACTGCCTTTTGATCACTCTGTTACCAGAGAGGGGAGACTGCCTTTTGATCACTGATGGGATCTCTCTGCTGCATAGAGGGGAGACTGCCTTTTGATCACTGGTGGGATCACTCTGCTGCCGGAGAGGGGAGACTGTCTTTTGATCACTGGTGGGATCACTCTGCTGCCGGAGAGGGGAGACTGCCTTTTGATCACTGATGGGATCACTCTGCTGCCGGAGAGGGGAGACTGCATTTTGATCACTGATGGGATCACTCTGCTGCCGGAGAGGGGAGACTGCCTTTTGATCACTGATGGGATCGCTCAGCTGCAGAGAGGGGAGTCTACCTTTTGATCACTGGGAGATCACTCTGCTGCAGAGAGGGGAGACTACCTTTTGATCACTGATGGGATCGTTCTGCTGCAGAGAGGGGAGACTGCCTTCTGATCAACAGGGAGATCACTCTGCTGCAGAGAGGGGAGACTGCCTTTTGATCACTGATGGGATTGCTCTGCTGCAGAGTGGGGAGACTACCTTTTGAACACTGATGGGATCACTTTGCTGGAGAGAGGGGAGACTGCCTTTTGATCACTCTGTTACCAAAGAGGGGAGACTGCCTTTTGATCACTGATGGGATCGCTCTGCTGCAAAGAGGGGAGACTGCCTTTTGATCACTGGTGGGATCACTCTGCTGTCGGAGAGGGGAGACTGCCTTTTGATCACTCTGTTACCAGAGAGGGGAGACTGCCTTTTGATCACTCTGTTACCAGAGAGGGGAGAATACCTTTTGATCGCTGATGGGATCACTTTGCTGGAGAGAGGGGAGACTGCCTTTTGATCACTCTGTTACCAAAGAGGGGAGACTGCCTTTTGATCACTGATGGGATCGCTCTGCTGCAAAGAGGGCAGACTGCCTTTTGATCACTGGTGGGATCACTCTGCTGCCGGAGAGGGGAGGCTGCCTTTTGATCACTCTGTTACCAGAGAGGGGAGACTGCCTTTTGATCACTGATGGGATCTCTCTGCTGCATAGAGGGGAGACTGCCTTTTGATCACTGGCGGGATCACTCTGCTGCCGGAGAGGGGAGACTGCCTTTTGATCACTATTGGGATCACTCTGCTGCCGGAGAGGGGAGACTGCCTTTTGATCACTGGTGGGATCGCTCTGCTGCCGGAGAGGTGAGTCTGTCTTTTGATCACTGTTGGGATCGCTCTACTGCAGAGAGGGGAGACTGCCTTTTGATCACTGATGGGATCACTCTGCTGCCGGAGAGGGGAGACTGCCTTTTGATCACTGATGGGATCGCTCAGCTGCAGAGAGGGGAGTCTACCTTTTGATCACTGGGAGATCACTCTGCTGCAGAGAGGGGAGACTACCTTTTGATCACTGATGGGATCACTCTGCTGCAGAGAGGGGAGACTGCCTTCTGATCAACAGGGAGATCACTCTGCTGCAGAGAGGGGAGACTGCCTTTTGATGACTGATGGGATTGCTCTGCTGCAGAGAGGGGAGACTACCTTTTGATCACTGATGGGATCACTTTGCTGGAGAGAGGGGAGACTGCCTTTTGATCACTCTGTTACCAAAGAGGGGAGACTGCCTTTTGATCACTGATGGGATCGCTCTGCTGCAAAGAGGGGAGACTGCCTTTTGATCACTGGTGGGATCACTCTGCTGCCGGAGAGGGGAGACTGCCTTTTGATCACTCTGTTACCAGAGAGGGGAGACTGCCTTTTGATCACTGATGGGATCTCTCTGCTGCATAGAGGGGAGACTGCCTTTTGATCTCTGGTGGGATCACTCTGCTGCCGGAGAGGGGAGACTGCCTTTTGATCACTGGTGGGATCACTCTGCTGCCGGAGAGGGGAGACTGCCTTTTGATCACTGATGGGATCACTCTGCTGCCGGAGAGGAGAGACTGCCTTTTGATCACTGGTGGGATCGCTCTGCTGCCGGAGAGGTGAGACTGTCTTTTGATCACTGTTGGGATCGCTCTACTGCAGAGAGGGGAGACTGCCTTTTGATCACTGGGAGATCACTCTGCTGCAGAGAGGGGAGACTACCTTTTGATCACTGATGGGATCACTCTGCTGCAGAGAGGGGAGACTGCCTTTTGATCACTGGTGGGATCACTCTGCTGCCGGAGAGGGGAGACTGCCTTTTGATCACTCTGTTACCAGAGAGGGGAGACTGCCTTTTGATCACTGATGGGATCTCTCTGCTGCATAGAGGGGAGACTGCCTTTTGATCACTGGTGGGATCACTCTGCTGCCGGAGAGGGGAGACTGTCTTTTGATCACTGGTGGGATCACTCTGCTGCCGGAGAGGGGAGACTGCCTTTTGATCACTGATGGGATCACTCTGCTGCCGGAGAGGGGAGACTGCCTTTTGATCACTGATGGGATTACTCTGCTGCCGGAGAGGGGAGACTGCCTTTTGATCACTGATGGGATCGCTCAGCTGCAGAGAGGGGAGTCTACCTTTTGATCACTGGGAGATCACTCTGCTGCAGAGAGGGGAGACTACCTTTTGATCACTGATGGGATCGTTCTGCTGCAGAGAGGGGAGACTGCCTTCTGATCAACAGGGAGATCACTCTGCTGCAGAGAGGGGAGACTGCCTTTTGATCACTGATGGGATTGCTCTGCTGCAGAGTGGGGAGACTACCTTTTGATCACTGATGGGATCACTTTGCTGGAGAGAGGGGAGACTGCCTTTTGATCACTCTGTTACCAAAGAGGGGAGACTGCCTTTTGATCACTGATGGGATCGCTCTGCTGCAAAGAGGGGAGACTGCCTTTTGATCACTGGTGGGATCACTCTGCTGTCGGAGAGGGGAGACTGCCTTTTGATCACTCTGTTACCAGAGAGGGGAGACTGCCTTTTGATCACTCTGTTACCAGAGAGGGGAGACTACCTTTTGATCACTGATGGGATCACTTTGCTGGAGAGAGGGGAGACTGCCTTTTGATCACTCTGTTACCAAAGAGGGGAGACTGCCTTTTGATCACTGATGGGATCGCTCTGCTGCAAAGAGGGCAGACTGCCTTTTGATCACTGGTGGGATCACTCTGCTGCCGGAGAGGGGAGACTGCCTTTTGATCACTCTGTTACCAGAGAGGGGAGACTGCCTTTTGATCACTGATGGGATCTCTCTGCTGCATAGAGGGGAGACTGCCTTTTGATCACTGGCGGGATCACTCTGCTGCCGGAGAGGGGAGACTGCCTTTTGATCACTATTGGGATCACTCTGCTGCCGGAGAGGGGAGACTGCCTTTTGATCACTGGTGGGATCGCTCTGCTGCCGGAGAGGTGAGTCTGTCTTTTGATCACTGTTGGGATCGCTCTACTGCAGAGAGGGGAGACTGCCTTTTGATCACTGATGGGATCACTCTGCTGCCGGAGAGGGGAGACTGCCTTTTGATCACTGATGGGATCACTCTGCTGCCGGAGAGGGGAGACTGCCTTTTGATCACTGATGGGATCGCTCAGCTGCAGAGAGGGGAGTCTACCTTTTGATCACTGGGAGATCACTCTGCTGCAGAGAGGGGAGACTACCTTTTGATCACTGATGGGATCACTCTGCTGCAGAGAGGGGAGACTGCCTTCTGATCAACAGGGAGATCACTCTGCTGCAGAGAGGGGAGACTGCCTTTTGATGACTGATGGGATTGCTCTGCTGCAGAGAGGGGAGACTACCTTTTGATCACTGATGGGATCACTTTGCTGGAGATAGGGGAGACTGCCTTTTGATCACTCTGTTACCAAAGAGGGGAGACTGCCTTTTGATCACTGATGGGATCGCTCTGCTGCAAAGAGGGGAGACTGACTTTTGATCACTGGTGGGATCACTCTGCTGCCGGAGAGGGGAGACTGCCTTTTGATCACTCTGTTACCAGAGTGGGGAGACTGCCTTTTGATCACTGATGGGATCTCTCTGCTGCATAGAGGGGAGACTGCCTTTTGATCTCTGGTGGGATCACTCTGCTGCCGGAGAGGGGAGACTGCCTTTTGATCACTGGTGGGATCACTCTGCTGCCGGAGAGGGGAGACTGCCTTTTGATCACTGATGGGATCACTCTGCTGCCGGAGAGGAGAGACTGCCTTTTGATCACTGGTGGGATCGCTCTGCTGCCGGAGAGGTGAGACTGTCTTTTGATCACTGTTGGGATCGCTCTACTGCAGAGAGGGGAGACTGCCTTTTGATCACTGATGGGATCACTCGGCTGCCGGAGAGGGGAGACTGCCTTTTGATCACTGATGGGATCACTCTGCTGCCGGAGAGGGGAGACTGCCTTTTGATCACTGATGAGATCACTCTGCTGCCGGAGTGCGGAGACTGCCTTTTGATCACTGATGGGATCACTCTGCTGCCGGAGAGGGGAGACTACCTTTTAATCACTGGGAGATCACTCTGCTGCAGAGAGGGCAGACTACCTTTTGATCACTGGGAGATCACTCTGTTACCAGAGAGGGGAGACTACCTTTTGATCACTGGGAGATCACTCTGTTACCAGAGAGGGGAGACTACCTTTTGATCACTGGTGGGATCACTCTGTTACCAGAGAGGGGAGACTACCTTTTGATCACTGATGGGATCACTCTGTTACCAGAGAGGGGAGACAGCCTTTTGATCAACAGGGAGATCACTCTGCTGCAGAGAGGGGAGACTCCCTTTTGATCACTGATGGGATTTCTCTGCTGCAGAGAGGGGAGACTACCTTTTGATCACTGATGGGATCACTTTGCTGGAGAGAGGGGAGACTGCCTTTTGATCACTCTGTTACCAAAGAGTGGAGACTGCCTTTTGATCACTGATGGGATCGCTCTGCTGCCGGAGAGGGGAGACTGCCTTTAGATAACTGGTGGGATCACTCTGCTGCCGGAGAGGGGAGACTGCCTTTTGATCACTCTGTTACCAGAGAGGGGAGACTGCCTTTTGATCACTGATGGGATCTCTCTGCTGCAAAGAGGGGAGACTGCCTTTTGATCACTGGTGGGATCACTCTGCTGCCGGAGAGGGGAGACTGCCTTTTGATCACTGGTGGGATCACTCTGCTGCCGGAGAGGGGAGACTGCCTTTTGATCACTGGTGGGATCGCTCTGCTGCCGGAGAGGGGAGACTGCCTTTTGATCACTGATGGGATCGCTCTACTGCAGAGAGGGGAGACTGCCTTTTGATCACTGATGGGATCGCTCTACTGCAGAGAGGGGAGACTACCTTTTGATCACTGATGGGGTCGCTCAGCTGCAGAGAGGGGAGTCTACCTTTTGATCACTGGGAGATCACTCTGCTGCAGAGAGAGGAGACTACCTTTTGATCACTGATGGGATCGCTCTGCTGCAGAGAGGGGAGACTGCCTTCTGATCAACAGGGAGATCACTCTGCTGCAGAGAGGGGAGACTACCTTTTGATCACTGATGGGATCGCTCTGCTGCAAAGAGGGGAGACTGCCTTTTGATCACTGGTGGGATCACTCTGCTGCCGGAGAGGGGAGACTGCCTTTTGATCACTCTGTTACCAGAGAGGGGAGACTGCCTTTTGATCACTGATGGGATCTCTCTGCTGCATAGAGGGGAGACTGCCTTTTGATCACTGATGGGATCACTCTGCTGCCGGAGAGGGGAGACTGCCTTTTGATCACTGATGGGATCACTCTGCTGCCGGAGAGGGGAGACTGCCTTTTGATCACTGATGGGATCGCTCAGCTGCAGAGAGGGGAGTCTACCTTTTGATCACTGGGAGATCACTCTGCTGCAGAGAGGGGAGACTACCTTTTGATCACTGATGGGATCACTCTGCTGCAGAGAGGGGAGACTGCCTTTTGATCACTGGTGGGATCACTCTGCTGCCGGAGAGGGGAGACTGCCTTTTGATCACTCTGTTACCAGAGAGGGGAGACTGCCTTTTGATCACTGATGGGATCTCTCTGCTGCATAGAGGGGAGACTGCCTTTTGATCACTGGTGGGATCACTCTGCTGCCGGAGAGGGGAGACTGTCTTTTGATCACTGGTGGGATCACTCTGCTGCCGGAGAGGGGAGACTGCCTTTTGATCACTGATGGGATCACTCTGCTGCCGGAGAGGGGAGACTGCATTTTGATCACTGATGGGATCACTCTGCTGCCGGAGAGGGGAGACTGCCTTTTGATCACTGATGGGATCGCTCAGCTGCAGAGAGGGGAGTCTACCTTTTGATCACTGGGAGATCACTCTGCTGCAGAGAGGGGAGACTACCTTTTGATCACTGATGGGATCGTTCTGCTGCAGAGAGGGGAGACTGCCTTCTGATCAACAGGGAGATCACTCTGCTGCAGAGAGGGGAGACTGCCTTTTGATCACTGATGGGATTGCTCTGCTGCAGAGTGGGGAGACTACCTTTTGATCACTGATGGGATCACTTTGCTGGAGAGAGGGGAGACTGCCTTTTGATCACTCTGTTACCAAAGAGGGGAGACTGCCTTTTGATCACTGATGGGATCGCTCTGCTGCAAAGAGGGGAGACTGCCTTTTGATCACTGGTGGGATCACTCTGCTGTCGGAGAGGGGAGACTGCCTTTTGATCACTCTGTTACCAGAGAGGGGAGACTGCCTTTTGATCACTCTTTTACCAGAGAGGGGAGACTACCTTTTGATCACTGATGGGATCACTTTGCTGGAGAGAGGGGAGACTGCCTTTTGATCACTCTGTTACCAAAGAGGGGAGACTGCCTTTTGATCACTGATGGGATCGCTCTGCTGCAAAGAGGGCAGACTGCCTTTTGATCACTGGTGGGATCACTCTGCTGCCGGAGAGGGGAGACTGCCTTTTGATCACTCTGTTACCAGAGAGGGGAGACTGCCTTTTGATCACTGATGGGATCTCTCTGCTGCATAGAGGGGAGACTGCCTTTTGATCACTGGCGGGATCACTCTGCTGCCGGAGAGGGGAGACTGCCTTTTGATCACTATTGGGATCACTCTGCTGCCGGAGAGGGGAGACTGCCTTTTGATCACTGGTGGGATCGCTCTGCTGCCGGAGAGGTGAGTCTGTCTTTTGATCACTGTTGGGATCGCTCTACTGCAGAGAGGGGAGACTGCCTTTTGATCACTGATGGGATCACTCTGCTGCCGGAGAGGGGAGACTGCCTTTTGATCACTGATGGGATCGCTCAGCTGCAGAGAGGGGAGTCTACCTTTTGATCACTGGGAGATCACTCTGCTGCAGAGAGGGGAGACTACCTTTTGATCACTGATGGGATCACTCTGCTGCAGAGAGGGGAGACTGCCTTCTGATCAACAGGGAGATCACTCTGCTGCAGAGAGGGGAGACTGCCTTTTGATGACTGATGGGATTGCTCTGCTGCAGAGAGGGGAGACTACCTTTTGATCACTGATGGGATCACTTTGCTGGAGAGAGGGGAGACTGCCTTTTGATCACTCTGTTACCAAAGAGGGGAGACTGCCTTTTGATCACTGATGGGATCGCTCTGCTGCAAAGAGGGGAGACTGCCTTTTGATCACTGGTGGGATCACTCTGCTGCCGGAGAGGGGAGACTGCCTTTTGATCACTCTGTTACCAGAGAGGGGAGACTGCCTTTTGATCACTGATGGGATCTCTCTGCTGCATAGAGGGGAGACTGCCTTTTGATCTCTGGTGGGATCACTCTGCTGCCGGAGAGGGGAGACTGCCTTTTGATCACTGGTGGGATCACTCTGCTGCCGGAGAGGGGAGACTGCCTTTTGATCACTGATGGGATCACTCTGCTGCCGGAGAGGAGAGACTGCCTTTTGATCACTGGTGGGATCGCTCTGCTGCCGGAGAGGTGAGACTGTCTTTTGATCACTGTTGGGATCGCTCTACTGCAGAGAGGGGAGACTGCCTTTTGATCACTGGGAGATCACTCTGCTGCAGAGAGGGGAGACTACCTTTTGATCACTGATGGGATCACTCTGCTGCAGAGAGGGGAGACTGCCTTTTGATCACTGGTGGGATCACTCTGCTGCCGGAGAGGGGAGACTGCCTTTTGATCACTCTGTTACCAGAGAGGGGAGACTGCCTTTTGATCACTGATGGGATCTCTCTGCTGCATAGAGGGGAGACTGCCTTTTGATCACTGGTGGGATCACTCTGCTGCCGGAGAGGGGAGACTGTCTTTTGATCACTGGTGGGATCACTCTGCTGCCGGAGAGGGGAGACTGCCTTTTGATCACTGATGGGATCACTCTGCTGCCGGAGAGGGGAGACTGCCTTTTGATCACTGATGGGATTACTCTGCTGCCGGAGAGGGGAGACTGCCTTTTGATCACTGATGGGATCGCTCAGCTGCAGAGAGGGGAGTCTACCTTTTGATCACTGGGAGATCACTCTGCTGCAGAGAGGGGAGACTACCTTTTGATCACTGATGGGATCGTTCTGCTGCAGAGAGGGGAGACTGCCTTCTGATCAACAGGGAGATCACTCTGCTGCAGAGAGGGGAGACTGCCTTTTGATCACTGATGGGATTGCTCTGCTGCAGAGTGGGGAGACTACCTTTTGATCACTGATGGGATCACTTTGCTGGAGAGAGGGGAGACTGCCTTTTGATCACTCTGTTACCAAAGAGGGGAGACTGCCTTTTGATCACTGATGGGATCGCTCTGCTGCAAAGAGGGGAGACTGCCTTTTGATCACTGGTGGGATCACTCTGCTGTCGGAGAGGGGAGACTGCCTTTTGATCACGCTGTTACCAGAGAGGGGAGACTGCCTTTTGATCACTCTGTTACCAGAGAGGGGAGACTACCTTTTGATCACTGATGGGATCACTTTGCTGGAGAGAGGGGAGACTGCCTTTTGATCACTCTGTTACCAAAGAGGGGAGACTGCCTTTTGATCACTGATGGGATCGCTCTGCTGCAAAGAGGGCAGACTGCCTTTTGATCACTGGTGGGATCACTCTGCTGCCGGAGAGGGGAGACTGCCTTTTGATCACTCTGTTACCAGAGAGGGGAGACTGCCTTTTGATCACTGATGGGATCTCTCTGCTGCATAGAGGGGAGACTGCCTTTTGATCACTGGCGGGATCACTCTGCTGCCGGAGAGGGGAGACTGCCTTTTGATCACTATTGGGATCACTCTGCTGCCGGAGAGGGGAGACTGCCTTTTGATCACTGGTGGGATCGCTCTGCTGCCGGAGAGGTGAGTCTGTCTTTTGATCACTGTTTGGATCGCTCTACTGCAGAGAGGGGAGACTGCCTTTTGATCACTGATGGGATCACTCTGCTGCCGGAGAGGGGAGACTGCCTTTTGATCACTGATGGGATCACTCTGCTGCCGGAGAGGGGAGACTGCCTTTTGATCACTGATGGGATCGCTCAGCTGCAGAGAGGGGAGTCTACCTTTTGATCACTGGGAGATCACTCTGCTGCAGAGAGGGGAGACTACCTTTTGATCACTGATGGGATCACTCTGCTGCAGAGAGGGGAGACTGCCTTCTGATCAACAGGGAGATCACTCTGCTGCCGAGAGGGGAGACTGCCTTTTGATCACTGATGGGATTGCTCTGCTGCAGAGAGGGGAGACTACCTTTTGATCACTGATGGGATCACTTTGCTGGAGATAGGGGAGACTGCCTTTTGATCACTCTGTTACCAAAGAGGGGAGACTGCCTTTTGATCACTGATGGGATCGCTCTGCTGCAAAGAGGGGAGACTGCCTTTTGATCACTGGTGGGATCACTCTGCTGCCGGAGAGGGGAGACTGCCTTTTGATCACTCTGTTACCAGAGTGGGGAGACTGCCTTTTGATCACTGATGGGATCTCTCTGCTGCATAGAGGGGAGACTGCCTTTTGATCTCTGGTGGGATCACTCTGCTGCCGGAGAGGGGAGACTGCCTTTTGATCACTGGTGGGATCACTCTGCTGCCGGAGAGGGGAGACTGCCTTTTGATCACTGATGGGATCACTCTGCTGCCGGAGAGGAGAGACTGCCTTTTGATCACTGGTGGGATCGCTCTGCTGCCGGAGAGGTGAGACTGTCTTTTGATCACTGTTGGGATCGCTCTACTGCAGAGAGGGGAGACTGCCTTTTGATCACTGATGGGATCACTCGGCTGCCGGAGAGGGGAGACTGCCTTTTGATCACTGATGGGATCACTCTGCTGCCGGAGAGGGGAGACTGCCTTTTGATCACTGATGAGATCACTCTGCTGCCGGAGTGCGGAGACTGCCTTTTGATCACTGATGGGATCACTCTGCTGCCGGAGAGGGGAGACTACCTTTTAATCACTGGGAGATCACTCTGCTGCAGAGAGGGCAGACTACCTTTTGATCACTGGGAGATCACTCTGTTACCAGAGAGGGGAGACTACCTTTTGATCACTGGGAGATCACTCTGTTACCAGAGAGGGGAGACTACCTTTTGATCACTGGTGGGATCACTCTGTTACCAGAGAGGGGAGACTACCTTTTGATCACTGATGGGATCACTCTGTTACCAGAGAGGGGAGACAGCCTTTTGATCAACAGGGAGATCACTCTGCTGCAGAGAGGGGAGACTCCCTTTTGATCACTGATGGGATTTCTCTGCTGCAGAGAGGGGAGACTACCTTTTGATCACTGATGGGATCACTTTGCTGGAGAGAGGGGAGACTGCCTTTTGATCACTCTGTTACCAAAGAGTGGAGACTGCCTTTTGATCACTGATGGGATCGCTCTGCTGCCGGAGAGGGGAGACTGCCTTTTGATAACTGGTGGGATCACTCTGCTGCCGGAGAGGGGAGACTGCCTTTTGATCACTCTGTTACCAGAGAGGGGAGACTGCCTTTTGATCACTGATGGGATCTCTCTGCTGCAAAGAGGGGAGACTGCCTTTTGATCACTGGTGGGATCACTCTGCTGCCGGAGAGGGGAGACTGCCTTTTGATCACTGGTGGGATCACTCTGCTGCCGGAGAGGGGAGACTGCCTTTTGATCACTGGTGGGATCGCTCTGCTGCCGGAGAGGGGAGACTGCCTTTTGATCACTGATGGGATCGCTCTACTGCAGAGAGGGGAGACTGCCTTTTGATCACTGATGGGATCGCTCTACTGCAGAGAGGGGAGACTACCTTTTGATCACTGATGGGGTCGCTCAGCTGCAGAGAGGGGAGTCTACCTTTTGATCACTGGGAGATCACTCTGCTGCAGAGAGAGGAGACTACCTTTTGATCACTGATGGGATCGCTCTGCTGCAGAGAGGGGAGACTGCCTTCTGATCAACAGGGAGATCACTCTGCTGCAGAGAGGGGAGACTACCTTTTGATCACTGATGGGATCACTTTGCTGGAGAGAGGGGAGACTGCCTTTTGATCAGTCTGTTACCAAAGAGGGGAGACTGCCTTTTGATCACTGATGGGATCGCTCTGCTGCAAAGAGGGGAGACTGCCTTTTGATCACTGGTGGGATCACTCTGCTGCCGGAGAGGGGAGACTGCCTTTTGATCACTCTGTTACCAGAGAGGGGAGACTGCCTTTTGATCACTGATGGGATCTCTCTGCTGCATAGAGGGGAGACTGCCTTTTGATCACTGGTGGGATCACTCTGCTGCCGGAGAGGGGAGACTGTCTTTTGATCACTGGTCGGATCACTCTGCTGCCGGAGAGGGGAGACTGCCTTTTGATCACTGATGGGATCACTCTGCTGCCGGAGAGGGGAGACTGCCTTTTGATCACTGATGGGATCACTCTGCTGCCGGAGAGGGGAGACTGCCTTTTGATCACTGATGGGATCGCTCAGCTGCAGAGAGGGGAGTCTACCTTTTGATCACTGGGAGATCACTCTGCTGCAGAGAGGGGAGACTACCTTATGATCACTGATGGGATCGTTCTGCTGCAGAGAGGGGAGACTGCCTTCTGATCAACAGGGAGATCACTCTGCTGCAGAGAGGGGAGACTGCCTTTTGATCACTGATGGGATTGCTCTGCTGCAGAGTGGGGAGACTACCTTTTGATCACTGATGGGATCACTTTGCTGGAGAGAGGGGAGACTGCCTTTTGATCACTCTGTTACCAAAGAGGGGAGACTGCCTTTTGATCACTGATGGGATCGCTCTGCTGCAAAGAGGGGAGACTGCCTTTTGATCACTGGTGGGATCACTCTGCTGTCGGAGAGGGGAGACTGCCTTTTGATCACTCTGTTACCAGAGAGGGGAGACTGCCTTTTGATCACTGATGGGATCTCTCTGCTGCATAGAGGGGAGACTGCCTTTTGATCACTGGTGGGATCACTCTGCTGCCGGAGAGGGGAGACTGCCTTTTGATCACTGGTGGGATCACTCTGCTGCCGGAGAGGGGAGACTGCCTTTTGATCACTGGTGGGATCGCTCTGCTGCCGGAGAGGTGAGACTGTCTTTTGATCACTGTTGGGATCGCTCTACTGCAGAGAGGGGAGACTGCCTTTTGATCACTGATGGGATCACTCTGCTGCCGGAGAGGGGGGACTGCCTTTTGATCACTGATGGGATCACTCTGCTGCCGGAGAGGGTATACTGCCTATTGATCACTCTGTTACCAGAGAGGGGAGACTGCCTTTTGATCACTGATGGGATCTCTCTGCTGCAAAGAGGGGAGACTGCCTTTTGATCACTGGTGGGATCACTCTGCTGCCGGAGAGGGGAGACTGCCTTTTGATCACTGGTGGGATCACTCTGCTGCCGGAGAGGGGAGACTGCCTTTTGATCACTGGTGGGATCGCTCTGCTGCCGGAGAGGGGAGACTGCCTTTTGATCACTGATGGGATCACTCTGCTGCCGGAGAGGGGAGACTGCCTTTTGATCACTGATGGGATCACTCTGCTGCCGGAGAGGGGAGACTACCTTTTGATCACTGGGAGATCACTCTGCTGCAGAGAGGGGAGACTACCTTTTGATCACTGATGGGATCGTTCTGCTGCAGAGAGGGGAGACTGCCTTCTGATCAACAGGGAGATCACTCTGCTGCAGAGAGGGGAGACTGCCTTTTGATCACTGATGGGATTGCTCTGCTGCAGAGTGGGGAGACTACCTTTTGATCACTGATGGGATCACTTTGCTGGAGAGAGGGGAGACTGCCTTTTGATCACTCTGTTACCAAAGAGGGGAGACTGCCTTTTGATCACTGATGGGATCGCTCTGCTGCAAAGAGGGGAGACTGCCTTTTGATCACTGGTGGGATCACTCTGCTGTCGGAGAGGGGAGACTGCCTTTTGATCACTCTGTTACCAGAGAGGGGAGACTGCCTTTTGATCACTGATGGGATCTCTCTGCTGCATAGAGGGGAGACTGCCTTTTGATCACTGGTGGGATCACTCTGCTGCCGGAGAGGGGAGACTGCCTTTTGATCACTGGTGGGATCACTCTGCTGCCGGAGAGGGGAGACTGCCTTTTGATCACTGGTGGGATCGCTCTGCTGCCGGAGAGGTGAGACTGTCTTTTGATCACTGTTGGGATCGCTCTACTGCAGAGAGGGGAGACTGCCTTTTGATCACTGATGGGATCACTCTGCTGCCGGAGAGGGGGGACTGCCTTTTGATCACTGATGGGATCACTCTGCTGCCGGAGAGGGTATACTGCCTATTGATCACTCTGTTACCAGAGAGGGGAGACTGCCTTTTGATCACTGATGGGATCTCTCTGCTGCAAAGAGGGGAGACTGCCTTTTGATCACTGGTGGGATCACTCTGCTGCCGGAGAGGGGAGACTGCCTTTTGATCACTGGTGGGATCACTCTGCTGCCGGAGAGGGGAGACTGCCTTTTGATCACTGGTGGGATCGCTCTGCTGCCGGAGAGGGGAGACTGCCTTTTGATCACTGATGGGATCGCTCTACTGCAGAGAGGGGAGACTGCCTTTTGATCACTGATGGGATCGCTCTACTGCAGAGAGGGGAGACTACCTTTTGATCACTGATGGGATCACTCTACTGCAGAGAGGGGAGACTGCCTTTTGATCACTGATGGGATCACTCTGCTGCCGGAGAGGGGAGACTGCCTTTTGATCACTGATGGGATCACTCTGCTGCCGGAGAGGGGAGACTGCCTTTTGATCACTGATGGGATCACTCTGCTGCCGGAGAGGGGAGACTGCCTTTTGATCACTGGTGGGATCACTCTGCTGCTGGTGAGGGGAGACTGCCTTTTGATCACTGATGGGATCGCTCTGCTGCCGGAGAGGGGAGACTGCCTTTTGATCACTGATGGGATCACTCTGCTGCAGAGAGGGGAGACTGCCTTTTGATCACTGATGGGATCACTCTGCTGCCGGAGAGGGGAGACTGCCTTTTGATCACTGATGGGATCGCTCTGCTGCCGGAGAGGGGAGACTACCTTTTGATCAACAGGGACATCACTCTGCTGCAGAGAGGGGAGACTACCTTTTGATCACTGGGAGATCACTCTGCTGCAGTGAGGGGAGACTACCTTTTGATCACTGATGGGATCACTCTGCTGCAGAGAGGGGAGACTGCCTTTTGATCACTCTGTTACCAGAGAGGGGAGACTGCCTTTTGATCACTGGTGGGATCACTTTGCTGCCGGAGAGGGGAGACTGCCTTTTGATCACTGGTGGGATCACTCTGTTACCAGAGAGGGGAGACTACCTTTTGATCACTGATGGGATCACTCTGTTACCAGAGAGGGGAGACAGCCTTTTGATCAACAGGGAGATCACTCTGCTGCAGAGAGGGGAGACTCCCTTTTGATCACTGATGGGATTTCTCTGCTGCAGAGAGGGGAGACTACCTTTTGATCACTGATGGGATCACTTTGCTGGAGAGAGGGGAGACTGCCTTTTGATCACTCTGTTACCAAAGAGTGGAGACTGCCTTTTGATCACTGATGGGATCGCTCTGCTGCCGGAGAGGGGAGACTGCCTTTTGATAACTGGTGGGATCACTCTGCTGCCGGAGAGGGGAGACTGCCTTTTGATCACTCAGTTACCAGAGAGGGGAGACTGCCTTTTGATCACTGATGGGATCTCTCTGCAGCAAAGAGGGGAGACTGCCTTTTGATCACTGGTGGGATCACTCTGCTGCCGGAGAGGGGAGACTGCCTTTTGATCACTGGTGGGATCACTCTGCTGCCGGAGAGGGGAGACTGCCTTTTGATCACTGGTGGGATCGCTCTGCTGCCGGAGAGGGGAGACTGCCTTTTGATCACTGATGGGATCGCTCTACTGCAGAGAGGGGAGACTGCCTTTTGATCACTGATGGGATCGCTCTACTGCAGAGAGGGGAGACTACCTTTTGATCACTGATGGGGTCGCTCAGCTGCAGAGAGGGGAGTCTACCTTTTGATCACTGGGAGATCACTCTGCTGCAGAGAGAGGAGACTACCTTTTGATCACTGATGGGATCGCTCTGCTGCAGAGAGGGGAGACTGCCTTCTGATCAACAGGGAGATCACTCTGCTGCAGAGAGGGGAGACTACCTTTTGATCACTGATGGGATCACTTTGCTGGAGAGAGGGGAGACTGCCTTTTGATCACTCTGTTACCAAAGAGGGGAGACTGCCTTTTGATCACTGATGGGATCGCTCTGCTGCAAAGAGGGGAGACTGCCTTTTGATCACTGGTGGGATCACTCTGCTGCCGGAGAGGGGAGACTGCCTTTTGATCACTCTGTTACCAGAGAGGGGAGACTGCCTTTTGATCACTGATGGGATCTCTCTGCTGCATAGAGGGGAGACTGCCTTTTGATCACTGGTGGGATCACTCTGCTGCCGGAGAGGGGAGACTGTCTTTTGATCACTGGTCGGATCACTCTGCTGCCGGAGAGGGGAGACTGCCTTTTGATCACTGATGGGATCACTCTGCTGCCGGAGAGGGGAGACTGCCTTTTGATCACTGATGGGATCACTCTGCTGCCGGAGAGGGGAGACTGCCTTTTGATCACTGATGGGATCGCTCAGCTGCAGAGAGGGGAGTCTACCTTTTGATCACTGGGAGATCACTCTGCTGCAGAGAGGGGAGACTACCTTTTGATCACTGATGGGATCGTTCTGCTGCAGAGAGGGGAGACTGCCTTCTGATCAACAGGGAGATCACTCTGCTGCAGAGAGGGGAGACTGCCTTTTGATCACTGATGGGATTGCTCTGCTGCAGAGTGGGGAGACTACCTTTTGATCACTCATGGGATCACTTTGCTGGAGAGAGGGGAGACTGCCTTTTGATCACTCTGTTACCAAAGAGGGGAGACTGCCTTTTGATCACTGATGGGATCGCTCTGCTGCAAAGAGGGGAGACTGCCTTTTGATCACTGGTGGGATCACTCTGCTGTCGGAGAGGGGAGACTGCCTTTTGATCACTCTGTTACCAGAGAGGGGAGACTGCCTTTTGATCACTGATGGGATCTCTCTGCTGCATAGAGGGGAGACTGCCTTTTGATCACTGGTGGGATCACTCTGCTGCCGGAGAGGGGAGACTGCCTTTTGATCACTGGTGGGATCACTCTGCTGCCGGAGAGGGGAGACTGCCTTTTGATCACTGGTGGGATCGCTCTGCTGCCGGAGAGGTGAGACTGTCTTTTGATCACTGTTGGGATCGCTCTACTGCAGAGAGGGGAGACTGCCTTTTGATCACTGATGGGATCACTCTGCTGCCGGAGAGGGGGGACTGCCTTTTGATCACTGATGGGATCACTCTGCTGCCGGAGAGGGTATACTGCCTATTGATCACTCTGTTACCAGAGAGGGGAGACTGCCTTTTGATCACTGATGGGATCTCTCTGCTGCAAAGAGGGGAGACTGCCTTTTGATCACTGGTGGGATCACTCTGCTGCCGGAGAGGGGAGACTGCCTTTTGATCACTGGTGGGATCACTCTGCTGCCGGAGAGGGGAGACTGCCTTTTGATCACTGGTGGGATCGCTCTGCTGCCGGAGAGGGGAGACTGCCTTTTGATCACTGATGGGATCGCTCTACTGCAGAGAGGGGAGACTGCCTTTTGATCACTGATGGGATCGCTCTACTGCAGAGAGGGGAGACTACCTTTTGATCACTGATGGGATCACTCTACTGCAGAGAGGGGAGACTGCCTTTTGATCACTGATGGGATCACTCTGCTGCCGGAGAGGGGAGACTGCCTTTTGATCACTGATGGGATCACTCTGCTGCCGGAGAGGGGAGACTGCCTTTTGATCACTGATGGGATCACTCTGCTGCCGGAGAGTGGAGACTGCCTTTTGATCACTGGTGGGATCACTCTGCTGCTGGTGAGGGGAGACTGCCTTTTGATCACTGATGGGATCGCTCTGCTGCCGGAGAGGGGAGACTGCCTTTTGATCACTGATGGGATCACTCTGCTGCAGAGAGGGGAGACTGCCTTTTGATCACTGATGGGATCACTCTGCTGCCGGAGAGGGGAGACTGCCTTTTGATCACTGATGGGATCGCTCTGCTGCCGGAGAGGGGAGACTACCTTTTGATCAACAGGGACATCACTCTGCTGCAGAGAGGGGAGACTACCTTTTGATCACTGGGAGATCACTCTGCTGCAGTGAGGGGAGACTACCTTTTGATCACTGATGGGATCACTCTGCTGCAGAGAGGGGAGACTGCCTTTTGATCACTCTGTTACCAGAGAGGGGAGACTGCCTTTTGATCACTGGTGGGATCACTTTGCTGCCGGAGAGGGGAGACTGCCTTTTGATCACTGGTGGGATCACTCTGCTGCCGGAGAGGGGAGACTGCCTTTTGATCACTGGTGGGATCACTCTGCTGCCGGAGAGGGGAGACTGCCTTTTGATCGCTGGTGGGATCGCTCTGCTGCCGGAGAGGGGAGACTGCCTTTTGATCACTGGTGGGATCACTCTGCTGCCGGAGAGGGGAGACTGCCTTTTGATCGCTGGAGGGATCACTCTGCTGCCGGAGAGGGGAGACTGCCTTTTGATCACTGATGGGATCGCTCAGCTGCAGAGAGGGGAGTCTACCTTTTGATCACTGGGAGATCACTCTGCTGCAGAGAGGGGAGACTACCTTTTGATCACTGATGGGATCGCTCTGCTGCAGAGAGGGGAGACTACCTTTTGATCACTGATGGGATCACTCTGCTGAAGAGAGGGGAGACTGCCTTTTGATCACTCTGTTACCAGAGAGGGGAGACTGCCTTTTGATCACTGGTGGGATCGCTCTGCTGCCGGAGAGGGGTGACTGCCTTTTGATCACTGGTGGGATGGCTCTGCTGCCAGAGAGGGGAGACTGCCTTTTGATCACTGGTGGGATCACTCTGCTGCCGGAGAGGGGAGACTGCCTTTTGATCGCTGGTGGGATCGCTCTGCTGCCGGAGAGGGGAGACTGCCTTTTGATCACTGGTGGGATCACTCTGCTGCTGGAGAGGGGAGACTGCCTTTTGATCACTGATGGGATCACTCTTTTGCCGGAGAGGGGAGACTGCCTTTTGATCACTGGTGGGATCACTCTGCTGCTGGAGAGGGGAGACTGCCTTTTGATCACTGATGGGATCACTCTGCTGCCGGAGAGGGGAGACTGCCTTTTGATCACTGGTGGGATCACTCTGTTACCAGAGAGGGGAGACTACCTTTTGATCACTGGGAGATCACTCTGCTGCAGAGAGGGGAGACTGCTTTTTGATCACTGATGGGATTGCTCTGCTGCCGGAGAGGGAAGACTGCCTATTGATCACTCTGCTGCCTGAGAGGGGAGACTGCCTTTTGATCACTGATGGGATCGCTCTGCTGCAGAGAGGGGAGACTGCCTTTTGATCAACAGGGAGATCACTCTGCTGCAGAGAGGGGAGACTGCCTTCTGATCAACAGGGAGATCACTCTGCTGCAGAGAGGGGAGACTGCCTTTTGATCACTGATGGGATCGCTCTGCTGCAGAGAGGGGAGACTACCTTTTGATCACTGATGGGATCACTTTGCTGGAGAGAGGGGAGACTGCCTTTTGATCACTCTGTTACCAAAGAGGGGAGACTTCCTTTTGATCACTGATGGGATCGCTCTGCTGCAAAGAGGGGAGACTGCCTTTTGATCACTGGTGGGATCACTTTGCTGCCGGAGAGGGGAGACTGCCTTTTGATGACTGGTGGGATCACTTTGCTGGAGAGAGGGGAGACTGCCTTTTGATCACTCTGTTACCAAAGAGGGGAGACTGCCTTTTGATCACTGATGGGATCGCTCTGCTGCAGAGAGGGGAGACTGCCTTTTGATCACTGATGCGATCGCTCTGCTGCAGAGAGGGGAGACTACCTTTTGATCACTAATGGGATCACTTTGCTGGAGAGAGGGGAGACTGCCTTTTGATCACTCTGTTACCAGAGAGGGGAGACTACCTTTTGATCACTGATGGGATCTCTCTGCTGCAAAGAGGGGAGACTGCCTTTTGATCACTGGTGGGATCATTCTGCTGCCGGAGAGGGGAGACTGCCTTTTGATCACTGATGGGATCTCTCTGCTGCAAAGAGGGGAGACTGCCTTTTGATCACTGTTGGGATCATTCTGCTGCCGGAGAGGGGAGACTGCCTTTTGATCACTGGTGGGATCGCTCTACTGCAGAGAGGGGAGACTGCCTTTTGATCACTGATGGGATCGCTCTGCTGCCGGAGACGGGAGACTGCCTTTTGATCACTGGTGGGATCACTCTTTTGCCGGAGAGGGGAGACTGCCTTTTGATCACTGATGGGATCACTCTGCTGCCGGAGAGGGGAGACTGCCTTTTGATCACTGATGGGATCACTCTGCTGCCGGAGAGGGGAGACTGCCTTTTGATCACTGGTGGGATCACTCTGCTGCTGGAGAGGGGAGACTGCCTTTTGATCACTGATGGGATCGCTCTGCTGCCGGAGAGGGAAGACTGCCTTTTGATCACTGATGGGATCACTCTGCTGCAGAGAGGGGAGACTGCCTTTTGTTCACTGATGGGATCACTCTGCTGCCGGAGAGGGGAGACTGCCTTTTGATCACTGATGGGATCGCTCTACTGCAGAGAGGGGAGACTACCTTTTGATCAACAGGGAGATCACTCTGCTGCAGAGAGGGGAGACTACCTTTTGATCACTGGGAGATCACACTGCTGCAGAGGGGGGAGACTACCTTTTGATCACTGATGGGATCGCTCTGCTGCAGAGAGGGGAGACTACCTTTTGATCACTGATGGGATCACTCTGCTGCAGAGAGGGGAGACTGCCTTTTGATCACTCTGTTACCAGAGAGGGGAGACTGCCTTTTGATCACTGGTGGGATCACTTTGCTGCCGGAGAGGGGAGACTGCCTTTTGATCACTGGTGGGATCACTCTGCTGCAGGAGAGGGGAGACTGCCTTTTGATCACAGGTGGGATCACTCTGCTGCCGGAGAGGGGAGACTGCCTTTTGATCACTGGTGGGATCGCTCTGCTGCAAAGAGGGGAGACTGCCTTTTGATCGCTGGTGGGATCGCTCTGCTGCCGGAGAGGGGAGACTGCCTTTTGATCACTGGTGGGATCACTCTGCTGCCGGAGAGGGGAGACTGCCTTTTGATCGCTGGTGGGATCACTCTGCTGCCGGAGAGGGGAGACTGCCTTTTGATCACTGATGGGATCGCTCAGCTGCAGAGAGGGGAGTCTACCTTTTGATCACTGGGAGATCACTCTGCTGCAGAGAGGGGAGACTACCTTTTGATCACTGATGGGATCACTCTGCTGAAGAGAGGGGAGACTGCCTTTTGATCACTCTGTTACCAGAGAGGGGAGACTGCCTTTTGATCACTGATGGGATCACTCTGCTGAAGAGAGGGGAGATTGCCTTTTGATCACTCTGTTACCAGAGAGGGGAGCCTGCCTTTTGATCGCTGGTGGGATCACTCTGCTGCAGAGAGGGGAGACTGCCTTTTGATCGCTGGTGGGATCGCTCTGCTGCCGGAGAGGGGAGACTGCCTTTTGATCACTGGTGGGATCACTCTGCTGCTGGAGAGGGGAGACTGCCTTTTGATCACTGATGGGATCACTCTTTTGCCGGAGAGGGGAGACTGCCTTTTGATCACTGGTGGGATCACTCTGCTGCTGGAGAGGGGAGACTGCCTTTTGATCACTGATGGGATCACTCTGCTGCCGGAGAGAGGAGACTGCCTTTTGATCACTGGTGGGATCACTCTGTTACCAGAGAGGGGAGACTACCTTTTGATCACTGGGAGATCACTCTGCTGCAGAGAGGGGAGACTGCTTTTTGATCAACAGGGAGATCACTCTGCTGCAGAGAGGGGAGACTGCCTTCTGATCAACAGGGAGATCACTCTGCTGCAGAAAGGGGAGACTGCCTTTTGATCACTGATGGGATCGCTCTGCTGAAGAGAGGGGAGACTGCCTTTTGATCACTCTGTTACCAGAGAGGGGAGACTGCCTTTTGATCACTGATGGGATCACTCTGCTGAAGAGAGGGGAGATTGCCTTTTGATCACTCTGTTAACAGAGAGGGGAGCCTGCCTTTTGATCACTGATGGGATCACTCTGCTGCAGAGAGGGGAGACTGCCTTTTGATCGCTGGTGGGATCGCTCTGCTGCCGGAGAGGGGAGACTGCCTTTTGATCACTGGTGGGATCACTCTGCTGCTGGAGAGGGGAGACTGCCTTTTGATCACTGATGGGATCACTCTTTTGCCGGAGAGGGGAGACTGCCTTTTGATCACAGGTGGGATCACTCTGCTGCCGGAGAGGGGAGACTGCCTTTTGATCACTGGTGGGATCGCTCTGCTGCAAAGAGGGGAGACTGCATTTTGATCGCTGGTGGGATCGCTCTGCTGCCGGAGAGGGGAGACTGCCTTTTGATCACTGGTGGGATCACTCTGCTGCCGGAGAGGGGAGACTGCCTTTTGATCGCTGGTGAGATCACTCTGCTGCCGGAGAGGGGAGACTGCCTTTTGATCACTGATGGGATCGCTCAGCTGCAGAGAGGGGAGTCTACCTTTTGATCACTGGGAGATCACTCTGCTGCAGAGAGGGGAGACTACCTTTTGATCACTGATGGGATCACTCTGCTGAAGAGAGGGGAGACTGCCTTTTGATCACTCTGTTACCAGAGAGGGGAGACTGCCTTTTGATCACTGATGGGATCACTCTGCTGAAGAGAGGGGAGATTGCCTTTTGATCACTCTGTTACCAGAGAGGGGAGCCTGCCTTTTGATCGCTGGTGGGATCACTCTGCTGCAGAGAGGGGAGACTGCCTTTTGATCGCTGGTGGGATCGCTCTGCTGCCGGAGAGGGGAGACTGCCTTTTGATCACTGGTGGGATCACTCTGCTGCTGGAGAGGGGAGACTGCCTTTTGATCACTGATGGGATCACTCTTTTGCCGGAGAGGGGAGACTGCCTTTTGATCACTGGTGGGATCACTCTGCTGCTGGAGAGGGGAGACTGCCTTTTGATCACTGATGGGATCACTCTGCTGCCGGAGAGAGGAGACTGCCTTTTGATCACTGGTGGGATCACTCTGTTACCAGAGAGGGGAGACTACCTTTTGATCACTGGGAGATCACTCTGCTGCAGAGAGGGGAGACTGCTTTTTGATCAACAGGGAGATCACTCTGCTGCAGAGAGGGGAGACTGCCTTCTGATCAACAGGGAGATCACTCTGCTGCAGAAAGGGGAGACTGCCTTTTGATCACTGATGGGATCGCTCTGCTGAAGAGAGGGGAGACTGCCTTTTGATCACTCTGTTACCAGAGAGGGGAGACTGCCTTTTGATCACTGATGGGATCACTCTGCTGAAGAGAGGGGAGATTGCCTTTTGATCACTCTGTTACCAGAGAGGGGAGCCTGCCTTTTGATCACTGATGGGATCACTCTGCTGCAGAGAGGGGAGACTGCCTTTTGATCGCTGGTGGGATCGCTCTGCTGCCGGAGAGGGGAGACTGCCTTTTGATCACTGGTGGGATCACTCTGCTGCTGGAGAGGGGAGACTGCCTTTTGATCACTGATGGGATCACTCTGCTGCCGGAGAGAGGAGACTGCCTTTTGATCACTGGTGGGATCACTCTGTTACCAGAGAGGGGAGACTACCTTTTGATCACTGGGAGATCACTCTGCTGCAGAGAGGGGAGACTGCTTTTTGATCAACAGGGAGATCACTCTGCTGCAGAGAGGGGAGACTGCCTTCTGATCAACAGGGAGATCACTCTGCTGCAGAAAGGGGAGACTGCCTTTTGATCACTGATGGGATCGCTCTGCTGAAGAGAGGGGAGACTGCCTTTTGATCACTCTGTTACCAGAGAGGGGAGACTGCCTTTTGATCACTGATGGGATCACTCTGCTGAAGAGAGGGGAGATTGCCTTTTGATCACTCTGTTAACAGAGAGGGGAGCCTGCCTTTTGATCACTGATGGGATCACTCTGCTGCAGAGAGGGGAGACTGCCTTTTGATCGCTGGTGGGATCGCTCTGCTGCCGGAGAGGGGAGACTGCCTTTTGATCACTGGTGGGATCACTCTGCTGCTGGAGAGGGGAGACTGCCTTTTGATCACTGATGGGATCACTCTTTTGCCGGAGAGGGGAGACTGCCTTTTGATCACAGGTGGGATCACTCTGCTGCCGGAGAGGGGAGACTGCCTTTTGATCACTGGTGGGATCGCTCTGCTGCCGGAGAGGGGAGACTGCCTTTTGATCACTGGTGGGATCACTCTGCTGCCGGAGAGGGGAGACTGCCTTTTGATCGCTGGTGAGATCACTCTGCTGCCGGAGAGGGGAGACTGCCTTTTGATCACTGATGGGATCGCTCAGCTGCAGAGAGGGGAGTCTACCTTTTGATCACTGGGAGATCACTCTGCTGCAGAGAGGGGAGACTACCTTTTGATCACTGATGGGATCACTCTGCTGAAGAGAGGGGAGACTGCCTTTTGATCACTCTGTTACCAGAGAGGGGAGACTGCCTTTTGATCACTGATGGGATCGCTCTGCTGAAGAGAGGGGAGATTGCCTTTTGATCACTCTGTTACCAGAGAGGGGAGCCTGCCTTTTGATCGCTGGTGGGATCACTCTGCTGCAGAGAGGGGAGACTGCCTTTTGATCGCTGGTGGGATCGCTCTGCTGCCGGAGAGGGGAGACTGCCTTTTGATCACTGGTGGGATCACTCTGCTGCTGGAGAGGGGAGACTGCCTTTTGATCACTGATGGGATCACTCTTTTGCCGGAGAGGGGAGACTGCCTTTTGATCACTGGTGGGATCACTCTGCTGCTGGAGAGGGGAGACTGCCTTTTGATCACTGATGGGATCACTCTGCTGCCGGAGAGAGGAGACTGCCTTTTGATCACTGGTGGGATCACTCTGTTACCAGAGAGGGGAGACTACCTTTTGATCACTGGGAGATCACTCTGCTGCAGAGAGGGGAGACTGCTTTTTGATCAACAGGGAGA
This sequence comes from Hemitrygon akajei, assembly GCF_048418815.1. Lineage (NCBI taxonomy): Eukaryota > Metazoa > Chordata > Chondrichthyes > Myliobatiformes > Dasyatidae > Hemitrygon > Hemitrygon akajei. The sequence goes on along the minus strand of NC_133124.1, from coordinate 106,043,305 downwards.
TCACTCTGCTGCAGAGAGGGGAGACTGCCTTCTGATCAACAGGGAGATCACTCTGCTGCAGAAAGGGGAGACTGCCTTTTGATCACTGATGGGATCGCTCTGCTGAAGAGAGGGGAGACTGCCTTTTGATCACTCTGTTACCAGAGAGGGGAGACTGCCTTTTGATCACTGATGGGATCACTCTGCTGAAGAGAGGGGAGATTGCCTTTTGATCACTCTGTTACCAGAGAGGGGAGCCTGCCTTTTGATCACTGATGGGATCACTCTGCTGCAGAGAGGGGAGACTGCCTTTTGATCGCTGGTGGGATCGCTCTGCTGCCGGAGAGGGGAGACTGCCTTTTGATCACTGGTGGGATCACTCTGCTGCTGGAGAGGGGAGACTGCCTTTTGATCACTGATGGGATCACTCTTTTGCCGGAGAGGGGAGACTGCCTTTTGATCACTGGTGGGATCACTCTGCTGCTGGAGAGGGGAGACTGCCTTTTGATCACTGATGGGATCACTCTGCTGCCGGAGAGGGGAGACTGCCTTTTGATCACTGGTGGGATCACTCTGTTACCAGAGAGGGGAGACTACCTTTTGATCACTGGGAGATCACTCTGCTGCAGAGAGGGGAGACTGCTTTTTGATCACTGATGGGATTGCTCTGCTGCCGGAGAGGGAAGACTGCCTTTTGATCACTCTGCTGCCTGAGAGGGGAGACTGCCTTTTTATCACTGATGGGATCGCTCTGCTGCAGAGAGGGGAGACTGCCTTTTGATCAACAGGGAGATCACTCTGCTGCAGAGAGGGGAGACTGCCTTCTGATCAACAGGGAGATCACTCTGCTGCAGAGAGGGGAGACTGCCTTTTGATCACTGATGGGATTGCTCTGCTGCAGAGAGGGGAGACTACCTTTTGATCACTGATGGGATCACTTTGCTGGAGAGAGGGGAGACTGCCTTTTGATCACTCTGTTACCAAAGAGGGGAGACTTCCTTTTGATCACTGATGGGATCGCTCTGCTGCAAAGAGGGGAGACTGCCTTTTGATCACTGGTGGGATCACTTTGCTGCCGGAGAGGGGAGACTGCCTTTTGATCACTGATGGGATCTCTCTGCTGCAAAGAGGGGAGACTGCCTTTTAATCACTGATGGGATCGCTCTACTGCAGAGAGGGGAGACTGCCTTTTGATCAATGATGGGATCGCTCTACTGCAGAGTGGGGAGACTACCTTTTGATCACTGATGGGATCGCTCTACTGCAGAGAGGGGAGACTGCCTTTTGATCACTGGTGGGATCACTCTGTTACCAGAGAGGGGAGACTGCCTTTTGATCACTGATGGGATCACTCTGCTGCCGGAGAGGGGAGACTGCCTTTTGATCACTGATGGGATCACTCTGCTGCCGGAGAGGGGAGACTGCCTTTTGATCACTGATGGGATCGCTCAGCTGCAGAGAGGGGAGTCTACCTTTTGATCACTGGGAGATCACTCTGCTGCAGAGAGGGGAGACTACCTTTTGATCACTGATGGGATCGTTCTGCTGCAGAGAGGGGAGACTGCCTTCTGATCAACAGGGAGATCACTCTGCTGCAGAGAGGGGAGACTGCCTTTTGATCACTGATGGGATTGCTCAGCTGCAGAGTGGGGAGACTACCTTTTGATCACTGATGGGATCACTTTGCTGGAGAGAGGGGAGACTGCCTTTTGATCACTCTGTTACCAAAGAGGGGAGACTGCCTTTTGATCACTGATGGGATCGCTCTGCTGCAAAGAGGGGAGACTGCCTTTTGATCACTGGTGGGATCACTCTGCTGTCGGAGAGGGGAGACTGCCTTTTGATCACTCTGTTACCAGAGAGGGGAGACTGCCTTTTGATCACTGATGGGATCTCTCTGCTGCATAGAGGGGAGACTGCCTTTTGATCACTGGTGGGATCACTCTGCTGCCGGAGAGGGGAGACTGCCTTTTGATCACTGGTGGGATCACTCTGCTGCCGGAGAGGGGAGACTGCCTTTTGATCACTGGTGGGATCACTCTGCTGCTGGAGAGGGGAGACTGCCTTTTGATCACTGATGGGATCACTCTGCTGCCGGAGAGAGGAGACTGCCTTTTGATCACTGGTGGGATCACTCTGTTACCAGAGAGGGGAGACTACCTTTTGATCACTGGGAGATCACTCTGCTGCAGAGAGGGGAGACTGCTTTTTGATCAACAGGGAGATCACTCTGCTGCAGAGAGGGGAGACTGCCTTCTGATCAACAGGGAGATCACTCTGCTGCAGAAAGGGGAGACTGCCTTTTGATCACTGATGGGATCGCTCTGATGAAGAGAGGGGAGACTGCCTTTTGATCACTCTGTTACCAGAGAGGGGAGACTGCCTTTTGATCACTGATGGGATCACTCTGCTGAAGAGAGGGGAGATTGCCTTTTGATCACTCTGTTACCAGAGAGGGGAGCCTGCCTTTTGATCACTGATGGGATCACTCTGCTGCAGAGAGGGGAGACTGCCTTTTGATCGCTGGTGGGATCGCTCTGCTGCCGGAGAGGGGAGACTGCCTTTTGATCACTGGTGGGATCACTCTGCTGCTGGAGAGGGGAGACTGCCTTTTGATCACTGATGGGATCACTCTTTTGCCGGAGAGGGGAGACTGCCTTTTGATCACTGGTGGGATCACTCTGCTGCTGGAGAGGGGAGACTGCCTTTTGATCACTGATGGGATCACTCTGCTGCCGGAGAGGGGAGACTGCCTTTTGATCACTGGTGGGATCACTCTGTTACCAGAGAGGGGAGACTACCTTTTGATCACTGGGAGATCACTCTGCTGCAGAGAGGGGAGACTGCTTTTTGATCACTGATGGGATTGCTCTGCTGCCGGAGAGGGAAGACTGCCTTTTGATCACTCTGCTGCCTGAGAGGGGAGACTGCCTTTTGATCACTGATGGGATCGCTCTGCTGCAGAGAGGGGAGACTGCCTTTTGATCAACAGGGAGATCACTCTGCTGCAGAGAGGGGAGACTGCCTTCTGATCAACAGGGAGATCACTCTGCTGCAGAGAGGGGAGACTGCCTTTTGATCACTGATGGGATTGCTCTGCTGCAGAGAGGGGAGACTACCTTTTGATCACTGATGGGATCACTTTGCTGGAGAGAGGGGAGACTGCCTTTTGATCACTCTGTTACCAAAGAGGGGAGACTTCCTTTTGATCACTGATGGGATCGCTCTGCTGCAAAGAGGGGAGACTGCCTTTTGATCACTGGTGGGATCACTTTGCTGCCGGAGAGGGGAGACTGCCTTTTGATCACTGATGGGATCTCTCTGCTGCAAAGAGGGGAGACTGCCTTTTAATCACTGATGGGATCGCTCTACTGCAGAGAGGGGAGACTGCCTTTTGATCAATGATGGGATCGCTCTACTGCAGAGTGGGGAGACTACCTTTTGATCACTGGTGGGATCACTCTGTTACCAGAGAGGGGAGACTACCTTTTGATCACTGGGAGATCACTCTGCTGCAGAGAGGGGAGACTGCTTTTTGATCACTGATGGGATTGCTCTGCTGCCGGAGAGGGAAGACTGCCTTTTGATCACTCTGCTGCCTGAGAGGGGAGACTGCCTTTTTATCACTGATGGGATCGCTCTGCTGCAGAGAGGGGAGACTGCCTTTTGATCAACAGGGAGATCACTCTGCTGCAGAGAGGGGAGACTGCCTTCTGATCAACAGGGAGATCACTCTGCTGCAGAGAGGGGAGACTGCCTTTTGATCACTGATGGGATTGCTCTGCTGCAGAGAGGGGAGACTACCTTTTGATCACTGATGGGATCACTTTGCTGGAGAGAGGGGAGACTGCCTTTTGATCACTCTGTTACCAAAGAGGGGAGACTTCCTTTTGATCACTGATGGGATCGCTCTGCTGCAAAGAGGGGAGACTGCCTTTTGATCACTGGTGGGATCACTTTGCTGCCGGAGAGGGGAGACTGCCTTTTGATCACTGATGGGATCTCTCTGCTGCAAAGAGGGGAGACTGCCTTTTAATCACTGATGGGATCGCTCTACTGCAGAGAGGGGAGACTGCCTTTTGATCAATGATGGGATCGCTCTACTGCAGAGTGGGGAGACTACCTTTTGATCACTGATGGGATCGCTCTACTGCAGAGAGGGGAGACTGCCTTTTGATCACTGGTGGGATCACTCTGTTACCAGAGAGGGGAGACTGCCTTTTGATCACTGATGGGATCACTCTGCTGCCGGAGAGGGGAGACTGCCTTTTGATCACTGATGGGATCACTCTGCTGCCGGAGAGGGGAGACTGCCTTTTGATCACTGATGGGATCGCTCAGCTGCAGAGAGGGGAGTCTACCTTTTGATCACTGGGAGATCACTCTGCTGCAGAGAGGGGAGACTACCTTTTGATCACTGATGGGATCGTTCTGCTGCAGAGAGGGGAGACTGCCTTCTGATCAACAGGGAGATCACTCTGCTGCAGAGAGGGGAGACTGCCTTTTGATCACTGATGGGATTGCTCTGCTGCAGAGTGGGGAGACTACCTTTTGATCACTGATGGGATCACTTTGCTGGAGAGAGGGGAGACTGCCTTTTGATCACTCTGTTACCAAAGAGGGGAGACTGCCTTTTGATCACTGATGGGATCGCTCTGCTGCAAAGAGGGGAGACTGCCTTTTGATCACTGGTGGGATCACTCTGCTGTCGGAGAGGGGAGACTGCCTTTTGATCACTCTGTTACCAGAGAGGGGAGACTGCCTTTTGATCACTGATGGGATCTCTCTGCTGCATAGAGGGGAGACTGCCTTTTGATCACTGGTGGGATCACTCTGCTGCCGGAGAGGGGAGACTGCCTTTTGATCACTGGTGGGATCACTCTGCTGCCGGAGAGGGGAGACTGCCTTTTGATCACTGGTGGGATCACTCTGCTGCTGGAGAGGGGAGACTGCCTTTTGATCACTGATGGGATCACTCTGCTGCCGGAGAGAGGAGACTGCCTTTTGATCACTGGTGGGATCACTCTGTTACCAGAGAGGGGAGACTACCTTTTGATCACTGGGAGATCACTCTGCTGCAGAGAGGGGAGACTGCTTTTTGATCAACAGGGAGATCACTCTGCTGCAGAGAGGGGAGACTGCCTTCTGATCAACAGGGAGATCACTCTGCTGCAGAAAGGGGAGACTGCCTTTTGATCACTGATGGGATCGCTCTGCTGAAGAGAGGGGAGACTGCCTTTTGATCACTCTGTTACCAGAGAGGGGAGACTGCCTTTTGATCACTGATGGGATCACTCTGCTGAAGAGAGGGGAGATTGCCTTTTGATCACTCTGTTACCAGAGAGGGGAGCCTGCCTTTTGATCACTGATGGGATCACTCTGCTGCAGAGAGGGGAGACTGCCTTTTGATCGCTGGTGGGATCGCTCTGCTGCCGGAGAGGGGAGACTGCCTTTTGATCACTGGTGGGATCACTCTGCTGCTGGAGAGGGGAGACTGCCTTTTGATCACTGATGGGATCACTCTTTTGCCGGAGAGGGGAGACTGCCTTTTGATCACTGGTGGGATCACTCTGCTGCTGGAGAGGGGAGACTGCCTTTTGATCACTGATGGGATCACTCTGCTGCCGGAGAGGGGAGACTGCCTTTTGATCACTGGTGGGATCACTCTGTTACCAGAGAGGGGAGACTACCTTTTGATCACTGGGAGATCACTCTGCTGCAGAGAGGGGAGACTGCTTTTTGATCACTGATGGGATTGCTCTGCTGCCGGAGAGGGAAGACTGCCTTTTGATCACTCTGCTGCCTGAGAGGGGAGACTGCCTTTTGATCACTGATGGGATCGCTCTGCTGCAGAGAGGGGAGACTGCCTTTTGATCAACAGGGAGATCACTCTGCTGCAGAGAGGGGAGACTGCCTTCTGATCAACAGGGAGATCACTCTGCTGCAGAGAGGGGAGACTGCCTTTTGATCACTCTGTTACCAAAGAGGGGAGACTTCCTTTTGATCACTGATGGGATCGCTCTGCTGCAAAGAGGGGAGACTGCCTTTTGATCACTGGTGGGATCACTTTGCTGCCGGAGAGGGGAGACTGCCTTTTGATCACTGATGGGATCTCTCTGCTGCAAAGAGGGGAGACTGCCTTTTAATCACTGATGGGATCGTTCTGCTGCAGAGAGGGGAGACTGCCTTCTGATCAACAGGGAGATCACTGTGCTGCAGAGAGGGGAGACTGCCTTTTGATCACTGATGGGATTGCTCTGCTGCAGAGTGGGGAGACTACCTTTTGATCACTGATGGGATCACTTTGCTGGAGAGAGGGGAGACTGCCTTTTGATCACTCTGTTACCAAAGAGGGGAGACTGCCTTTTGATCACTGATGGGATCGCTCTGCTGCAAAGAGGGGAGACTGCCTTTTGATCACTGGTGGGATCACTCTGCTGTCGGAGAGGGGAGACTGCCTTTTGATCACTCTGTTACCAGAGAGGGGAGACTGCCTTTTGATCACTGATGGGATCTCTCTGCTGCATAGAGGGGAGACTGCCTTTTGATCACTGGTGGGATCACTCTGCTGCCGGAGAGGGGAGACTGCCTTTTGATCACTGGTGGGATCACTCTGCTGCCGGAGAGGGGAGACTGCCTTTTGATCACTGGTGGGATCGCTCTGCTGCCGGAGAGGTGAGACTGTCTTTTGATCACAGTTGGGATCGCTCTACTGCAGAGAGGGGAGACTGCCTTTTGATCACTGATGGGATCACTCTGCTGCCGGAGAGGGGGGACTGCCTTTTGATCACTGATGGGATCACTCTGCTGCCGGAGAGGGTAGACTGCCTATTGATCACTCTGTTACCAGAGAGGGGAGACTGCCTTTTGATCACTGATGGGATCTCTCTGCTGCAAAGAGGGGAGACTGCCTTTTGATCACTGGTGGGATCACTCTGCTGCCGGAGAGGGGAGACTGCCTTTTGATCACTGGTGGGATCACTCTGCTGCCGGAGAGGGGAGACTGCCTTTTGATCACTGGTGGGATCGCTCTGCTGCCGGAGAGGGGAGACTGCCTTTTGATCACTGATGGGATCGCTCTACTGCAGAGAGGGGAGACTGCCTTTTGATCACTGATGGGATCGCTCTACTGCAGAGAGGGGAGACTACCTTTTGATCACTGATGGGATCACTCTACTGCAGAGAGGGGAGACTGCCTTTTGATCACTGGTGGGATCACTCTGTTACCAGAGAGGGGAGACTGCCTTTTGATCACTGATGGGATCACTCTGCTGCCGGAGAGGGGAGACTGCCTTTTGATCACTGATGGGATCACTCTGCTGCCGGAGAGGGGAGACTGCCTTTTGATCACTGATGGGATCACTCTGCTGCCGGAGAGGGGAGACTGCCTTTTGATCACTGGTGGGATCACTATGCTGCTGGTGAGGGGAGACTGCCTTTTGATCACTGATGGGATCGCTCTGCTGCCGGAGAGGGGAGACTGCCTTTTGATCACTGATGGGATCACTCTGCTGCAGAGAGGAGAGACTGCCTTTTGATCACTGATGGGATCACTCTGCTGCCGGAGAGGGGAGACTGCCTTTTGATCACTGATGGGATCGCTCTGCTGCCGGAGAGGGGAGACTACCTTTTGATCAACAGGGACATCACTCTGCTGCAGAGAGGGGAGACTACCTTTTGATCACTGGGAGATCACTCTGCTGCAGTGAGGGGAGACTACCTTTTGATCACTGATGGGATCACTCTGCTGCAGAGAGGGGAGACTGCCTTTTGATCACTCTGTTACCAGAGAGGGGAGACTGCCTTTTGATCACTGGTGTGATCACTTTGCTGCCGGAGAGGGGAGACTGCCTTTTGATCACTGGTGGGATCACTCTGCTGCCGGAGAGGGGAGACTGCCTTTTGATCACTGGTGGGATCACTCTGCTGCCGGAGAGGGGAGACTGCCTTTTGATCGCTGGTGGGATCGCTCTGCTGCCGGAGATGGGAGACTGCCTTTTGATCACTGGTGGGATCACTCTGCTGCCGGAGAGGGGAGACTGCCTTTTGATCGCTGGTGGGATCACTCTGCTGCCGGAGAGGGGAGACTGCCTTTTGATCACTGATGGGATCGCTCAGCTGCAGAGAGGGGAGTCTACCTTTTGATCACTGGGAGATCACTCTGCTGCAGAGAGGGGAGACTACCTTTTGATCACTGATGTGATCGCTCTGCTGCAGAGAGGGGAGACTACCTTTTGATCACTGATGGGATCACTCTGCTGAAGAGAGGGGAGACTGCCTTTTGATCACTCTGTTACCAGAGAGGGGAGACTGCCTTTTGATCACTGGTGGGATGGCTCTGCTGCCAGAGAGGGGAGACTGCCTTTTGATCACTGGTGGGATCACTCTGCTGCCGGAGAGGGGAGATTGCCTTTTGATCGCTGGTGGGATCGCTCTGCTGCCGGAGAGGGGAGACTGCCTTTTGATCACTGGTGGGATCACTCTGCTGCTGGAGAGGGGAGACTGCCTTTTGATCACTGATGGGATCACTCTTTTGCCGGAGAGGGGAGACTGCCTTTTGATCACTGGTGGGATCACTCTGCTGCTGGAGAGGGGAGACTGCCTTTTGATCACTGATGGGATCACTCTGCTGCCGGAGAGGGGAGACTGCCTTTTGATCACAGGTGGGATCACTCTGTTACCAGAGAGGGGAGACTACCTTTTGATCACTGGGAGATCACTCTGCTGCAGAGAGGGGAGACTGCTTTTTGATCACTGATGGGATTGCTCTGCTGCCGGAGAGGGAAGACTGCCTTTTGATCACTCTGCTGCCTGAGAGGGGAGACTGCCTTTTGATCACTGATGGGATCGCTCTGCTGCAGAGAGGGGAGACTGCCTTTTGATCAACAGGGAGATCACCCTGCTGCAGAGAGGGGAGACTGCCTTCTGATCAACAGGGAGATCACTCTGCTGCAGAGAGGGGAGACTGCCTTTTGATCACTGATGGGATCGCTCTGCTGCAGAGAGGGGAGACTGCCTTTTGTTCACTCTGTTACCAAAGAGGGGAGACTTCCTTTTGATCACTGATGGGATCGCTCTGCTGCAAAGAGGGGAGACTGCCTTTTGATCACTGGTGGGATCACTTTGCTGCCGGAGAGGGGAGACTGCCTTTTGATGACTGGTGGGATCACTTTGCTGGAGAGAGGGGAGACTGCCTTTTGATCACTCTGTTACCAAAGAGGGGAGACTGCCTTTTGATCACTGATGGGATCGCTCTGCTGCAGAGAGGGGAGACTGCCTTTTGATCACTGATGGGATCGCTCTGCTGCAGAGAGGGGAGACTACCTTTTGATCACTAATGGGATCACTTTGCTGGAGAGAGGGGAGACTGCCTTTTGATCACTCTGTTACCAGAGAGGGGAGACTACCTTTTGATCACTGATGGGATCTCTCTGCTGCAAAGAGGGGAGACTGCCTTTTGATCACTGGTGGGATCATTCTGCTGCCGGAGAGGGGAGACTGCCTTTTGATCACTGGTGGGATCGCTCTACTGCAGAGAGGGGAGACTGCCTTTTGATCACTGATGGGATCTCTCTGCTGCAAAGAGGGGAGACTGCCTTTTGATCACTGGTGGGATCATTCTGCTGCCGGAGAGGGGAGACTGCCTTCTGATCACTGGTGGGATCGCTCTACTGCAGAGAGGGGAGACTGCCTTTTGATCACTGATGGGATCGCTCTGCTGCCGGAGACGGGAGACTGCCTTTTGATCACTGGTGGGATCACTCTGCTGCTGGAGAGGGGAGACTGCCTTTTGATCACTGATGGGATCACTCTGCTGCCGGAGAGGGGAGACTGCCTTTTGATCACTGATGGGATCACTCTGCTGCCGGAGAGGGGAGACTGCCTTTTGATCACTGGTGGGATCACTCTGCTGCTGGAGAGGGGAGACTGCCTTTTGATCACTGATGGGATCGCTCTGCTGCCGGAGAGGGAAGACTGCCTTTTGATCACTGATGGGATCACTCTGCTGCAGAGAGGGGAGACTGCCTTTTGTTCACTGATGGGATCACTCTGCTGCCGGAGAGGGGAGACTGCCTTTTGATCACTGATGGGATCGCTCTACTGCAGAGAGGGGAGACTACCTTTTGATCAACAGGGAGATCACTCTGCTGCAGAGAGGGGAGACTACCTTTTGATCACTGGGAGATCACACTGCTGCAGAGGGGGGAGACTACCTTTTGATCACTGATGGGATCGCTCTGCTGCAGAGAGGGGAGACTACCTTTTGATCACTGATGGGATCACTCTGCTGCAGAGAGGGGAGACTGCCTTTTGATCACTCTGTTACCAGAGAGGGGAGACTGCCTTTTGATCACTGGTGGGATCACTTTGCTGCCGGAGAGGGGAGACTGCCTTTTGATCACTGGTGGGATCACTCTGCTGCAGGAGAGGGGAGACTGCCTTTTGATCACAGGTGGGATCACTCTGCTGCCGGAGAGGGGAGACTGCCTTTTGATCACTGGTGGGATCGCTCTGCTGCAAAGAGGGGAGACTGCCTTTTGATCGCTGGTGGGATCGCTCTGCTGCCGGAGAGGGGAGACTGCCTTTTGATCACTGGTGGGATCACTCTGCTGCCGGAGAGGGGAGACTGCCTTTTGATCGCTGGTGGGATCACTCTGCTGCCGGAGAGGGGAGACTGCCTTTTGATCACTGATGGGATCGCTCAGCTGCAGAGAGGGGAGTCTACCTTTTGATCACTGGGAGATCACTCTGCTGCAGAGAGGGGAGACTACCTTTTGATCACTGATGGGATCACTCTGCTGAAGAGAGGGGAGACTGCCTTTTGATCACTCTGTTACCAGAGAGGGGAGACTGCCTTTTGATCACTGATGGGATCACTCTGCTGAAGAGAGGGGAGATTGCCTTTTGATCACTCTGTTACCAGAGAGGGGAGCCTGCCTTTTGATCGCTGGTGGGATCACTCTGCTGCAGAGAGGGGAGACTGCCTTTTAATCGCTGGTGGGATCGCTCTGCTGCCGGAGAGGGGAGACTGCCTTTTGATCACTGGTGGGATCACTCTGCTGCTGGAGAGGGGAGACTGCCTTTTGATCACTGATGGGATCACTCTTTTGCCGGAGAGGGGAGACTGCCTTTTGATCACTGGTGGGATCACTCTGCTGCCGGAGAGAGGAGACTGCCTTTTGATCACTGGGAGATCACTCTGCTGCAGAGAGGGGAGACTGCTTTTTGATCAACAGGGAGATCACTCTGCTGCAGAGAGGGGAGACTGCCTTCTGATCAACAGGGAGATCACTCTGCTGCAGAAAGGGGAGACTGCCTTTTGATCACTGATGGGATCGCTCTGCTGAAGAGAGGGGAGACTGCCTTTTGATCACTCTGTTACCAGAGAGGGGAGACTGCCTTTTGATCACTGATGGGATCACTCTGCTGAAGAGAGGGGAGATTGCCTTTTGATCACTCTGTTACCAGAGAGGGGAGCCTGCCTTTTGATCACTGATGGGATCACTCTGCTGCAGAGAGGGGAGACTGCCTTTTGATCGCTGGTGGGATCGCTCTGCTGCCGGAGAGGGGAGACTGCCTTTTGATCACTGGTGGGATCACTCTGCTGCTGGAGAGGGGAGACTGCCTTTTGATCACTGATGGGATCACTCTTTTGCCGGAGAGGGGAGACTGCCTTTTGATCACTGGTGGGATCACTCTGCTGCTGGAGAGGGGAGACTGCCTTTTGATCACTGATGGGATCACTCTGCTGCCGGAGAGGGGAGACTGCCTTTTGATCACTGGTGGGATCACTCTGTTACCAGAGAGGGGAGACTACCTTTTGATCACAGGGAGATCACTCTGCTGCAGAGAGGGGAGACTGCTTTTTGATCACTGATGGGATTGCTCTGCTGCCGGAGAGGGAAGACTGCCTTTTGATCACTCTGCTGCCTGAGAGGGGAGACTGCCTTTTGATCACTGATGGGATCGCTCTGCTGCAGACAGGGGAGACTGCCTTTTGATCAACAGGGAGATCACTCTGCTGCAGAGAGGGGAGACTACCTTCTGATCAACAGGGAGATCACTCTGCTGCAGAGAGGGGAGACTGCCTTTTGATCACTGATGGGATCGCTCTGCTGCAGAGAGGGGAGACTACCTTTTGATCACTGATGGGATCACTTTGCTGGAGAGAGGGGAGACTGCCTTTTGATCACTCTGTTACCAAAGAGGGGAGACTTCCTTTTGATCACTGATGGGATCGCTCTGCTGCAAAGAGGGGAGACTGCCTTTTGATCACTGGTGGGATCACTTTGCTGCCGGAGAGGGGAGACTGCCTTTTGATCACTGATGGGATCTCTCTGCTGCAAAGAGGGGAGTCTGCCTTTTAATCTCTGATGGGATCGCTCTACTGCAGAGAGGGGAGACTGCCTTTTGATCAATGATGGGATCGCTCTACTGCAGAGTGGGGAGACTACCTTTTGATCACTGATGGGATCACTCTACTGCAGAGAGGGGAGACTGCCTTTTGATCACTGGTGGGATCACTCTGTTACCAGAGAGGGGAGACTGCCTTTTGATCACTGATGGGATCACTCTGCTGCCGGAGAGGGGAGACTGCCTTTTGATCACTGATGGGATCACTCTGCTGCCGGAGAGGGGAGACTGCCTTTTAATCACTGGTGGGATCACTCTGCTGCTGGAGAGGGGAGACTGCCTTTTGATCACTGATGGGATCGCTCTGCTGCCGGAGAGGGAAGACTGCCTTTTGATCACTGATGGGATCACTCTGCTGCAGAGAGGGGAGACTGCCTTTTGATCACTGATGGGATCACTCTGCTGCCGGAGAGTGGAGACTGCCTTTTGATCACTGATGGGATCACTCTGCTGCCGGAGAGGGGAGACTGCCTTTTGATCACTGATGGGATCGCTCTACTGCAGAGAGGGGAGACTACCTTTTGATCAACAGGGAGATCACTCTGCTGCAGAGAGGGGAGACTACCTTTTGATCACTGGGAGATCACACTGCTGCAGAGGGGGGAGACTACCTTTTGATCACTGATGGGATCGCTCTGCTGCAGAGAGGGGAGACTACCTTTTGATCACTGATGGGATCACTCTGCTGCAGAGAGGGGAGACTGCCTTTTGATCACTCTGTTACCAGAGAGGGGAGACTGCCTTTTGATCACTGGTGGGATCACTTTGCTGCCGGAGAGGGGAGACTGCCTTTTGATCACTGGTGGGAACACTCTGCTGCCGGAGAGGGGAGACTGCCTTTTGATCACTGGTGGGATCACTCTGCTGCCGGAGAGGGGAGACTGCCTTTTGATCACTGGTGTGATCGCTCTGCTGCAAAGAGGGGAGACTGCCTTTTGATCGCTGGTGGGATCGCTCTGCTGCCGGAGAGGGGAGACTGCCTTTTGATCACTGGTGGGATCACTCTGCTGCCGGAGAGGGGAGACTGCCTTTTGATCGCTGGTGGGATCACTCTGCTGCCGGAGAGGGGAGACTGCCTTTTGATCACTGATGGGATCGCTCAGCTGCAGAGAGGGGAGTCTACCTTTTGATCACTGGGAGATCACTCTGCTGCAGAGAGGGGAGACTACCTTTTGATCACTGATGGGATCACTCTGCTGAAGAGAGGGGAGACTGCCTTTTGATCACTCTGTTACCAGAGAGGGGAAACTGCCTTTTGATCACTGATGGGATCACTCTGCTGCAGAGAGGGGAGACTGCCTTTTGATCACTGATGGGATCGCTCTGCTGCAGAGAGGGGAGACTACCTTTTGATCACTGATGGGATCACTCTGCTGAAGAGAGGGGAGACTGCCTTTTGATCACTCTGTTACCAGAGAGGGGAGACTGCCTTTTGATCACTGGTGGGATCGCTCTGCTGCCGGAGAGGGGAGACTGCCTTTTGATCACTGGTGGGATCGCTCTGCTGCCAGAGAGGAGAGACTGCCTTTTGATCACTGATGGGATCACTCTGCTGCCAGAGAGGGGAGACTGCCTTTTGATCACTGGTGGGATCACTCTGCTGCCGGAGAGGGGAGACTGCCTTTTGATCGCTGGTGGGATCGCTCTGCTGCCTGAGAGGGGAGACTGCCTTTTGATCACTCTGTTACCAGAGAGGGGAGACTGCCTTTTGATCACTGATGGGATCACTCTGCTGAAGAGAGGGGAGATTGCCTTTTGATCACTCTGTTACCAGAGAGGGGAGCCTGCCTTTTGATCACTGATGGGATCACTCTGCTGCAGAGAGGGGAGACTGCCTTTTGATCGCTGGTGGGATCGCTCTGCTGCCTGAGAGGGGAGACTGCCTTTTGATCACTGATGGGATCACTCTGCTGCCGGAGAGGGGAGACTGCCTTTTGATCACTGGTGGGATCACTCTGTTACCAGAGAGGGGAGACTACCTTTTGATCACTGGGAGATCACTCTGCTGCAGAGAGGGGAGACTGCTTTTTGATCACTGATGGGATTGCTCTGCTGCCGGAGAGGGAAGACTGCCTTTTGATCACTCTGTTACCAGAGAGGGGAGACTGCCTTTTGATCACTGATGGGATCACTCTGCTGAAGAGAGGGGAGATTGCCTTTTGATCACTCTGTTACCAGAGAGGGGATCCTGCCTTTTGATCACTGATGGGATCACTCTGCTGCAGAGAGGGGAGACTGCCTTTTGATCGCTGGTGGGATCGCTCTGCTGCCGGAGAGGGGAGACTGCCTTTTGATCACTGGTGGGATCACTCTGCTGCTGGAGAGGGTAGACTGCCTTTTGATCACTGATGGGATCACTCTTTTGCTGGAGAGGGGAGACTGCCTTTTGATCACTGGTGGGATCACTCTGCTGCTGGAGAGGGGAGACTGCCTTTTGATCACTGGTGGGATCACTCTGCTGCCGGAGAGGGGAGACTGCCTTTTGATCGCTGGTGGGATCGCTCTGCTGCCTGAGAGGGGAGACTGCCTTTTGATCACTCTGTTACCAGAGAGGGGAGACTGCCTTTTGATCACTGATGGGATCACTCTGCTGAAGAGAGGGGAGATTGCCTTTTGATCACTCTGTTACCAGAGAGGGGAGCCTGCCTTTTGATCACTGATGGGATCACTCTGCTGCAGAGAGGGGAGACTGCCTTTTGATCGCTGGTGGGATCGCTCTGCTGCCTGAGAGGGGAGACTGCCTTTTGATCACTCTGTTACCAGAGAGGGGAGACTGCCTTTTGATCACTGGTGGGATCACTCTGCTGCCGGAGAGGGGAGACTGCCTTTTGATCGCTGGTGGGATCGCTCTGCTGCCGGAGAGGGGAGACTACCTTTTGATCAACAGGGACATCACTCTGCTGCAGAGAGGGGAGACTACCTTTTGATCACTGGGAGATCACTCTGCTGCAGTGAGGGGAGACTACCTTTTGATCACTGATGGGATCACTCTGCTGCAGAGAGGGGAGACTGCCTTTTGATCACTCTGTTACCAGAGAGGGGAGACTGCCTTTTGATCACTGGTGGGATCACTTTGCTGCCGGAGAGGGGAGACTGCCTTTTGATCACTGGTGGGATCACTCTGCTGCCGGAGAGGGGAGACTGCCTTTTGATCACTGGTGGGATCACTCTGCTGCCGGAGAGGGGAGACTGCCTTTTGATCGCTGGTGCGATCGCTCTGCTGCCGGAGAGGGGAGACTGCCTTTTGATCACTGGTGGGATCACTCTGCTGCCGGAGAGGGGAGACTGCCTTTTGATCGCTGGTGGGATCACTCTGCTGCCGGAGAGGGGAGACTGCCTTTTGATCACTGATGGGATCGCTCAGCTGCAGAGAGGGGAGTCTACCTTTTGATCACTGGGAGATCACTCTGCTGCAGAGAGGGGAGACTACCTTTTGATCACTGATGGGATCACTCTGCTGAAGAGAGGGGAGACTGCCTTTTGATCACTCTGTTACCAGAGAGGGGAAACTGCCTTTTGATCACTGATGGGATCACTCTGCTGCAGAGAGGGGAGACTGCCTTTTGATCACTGATGGGATCGCTCTGCTGCAGAGAGGGGAGACTACCTTTTGATCACTGATGGGATCACTCTGCTGATGAGAGGGGAGACTGCCTTTTGATCACTCTGTTACCAGAGAGGGGAGACTGCCTTTTGATCACTGGTGGGATCGCTCTGCTGCCGGAGAGGGGAGACTGCCTTTTGATCACTGGTGGGATCGCTCTGCTGCCAGAGAGGAGAGACTGCCTTTTGATCACTGATGGGATCACTCTGCTGCCAGAGAGGGGAGACTGCCTTTTGATCACTGGTGGGATCACTCTGCTGCCGGAGAGGGGAGACTGCCTTTTGATCGCTGGTGGGATCGCTCTGCTGCCTGAGAGGGGAGACTGCCTTTTGATCACTCTGTTACCAGAGAGGGGAGACTGCCTTTTGATCACTGATGGGATCACTCTGCTGAAGAGAGGGGAGATTGCCTTTTGATCACTCTGTTACCAGAGAGGGGAGCCTGCCTTTTGATCACTGATGGGATCACTCTGCTGCAGAGAGGGGAGACTGCCTTTTGATCGCTGGTGGGATCGCTCTGCTGCCTGAGAGGGGAGACTGCCTTTTGATCACTGATGGGATCACTCTGCTGCCGGAGAGGGGAGACTGCCTTTTGATCACTGGTGGGATCACTCTGTTACCAGAGAGGGGAGACTACCTTTTGATCACTGGGAGATCACTCTGCTGCAGAGAGGGGAGACTGCTTTTTGATCACTGATGGGATTGCTCTGCTGCCGGAGAGGGAAGACTGCCTTTTGATCACTCTGTTACCAGAGAGGGGAGACTGCCTTTTGATCACTGATGGGATCACTCTGCTGAAGAGAGGGGAGATTGCCTTTTGATCACTCTGTTACCAGAGAGGGGAGCCTGCCTTTTGATCACTGATGGGATCACTCTGCTGCAGAGAGGGGAGACTGCCTTTTGATCGCTGGTGGGATCGCTCTGCTGCCGGAGAGGGGAGACTGCCTTTTGATCACCGGTGGGATCACTCTGCTGCTGGAGAGGGTAGACTGCCTTTTGATCACTGATGGGATCACTCTTTTGCTGGAGAGGGGAGACTGCCTTTTGATCACTGGTGGGATCACTCTGCTGCTGGAGAGGGGAGACTGCCTTTTGATCACTGGTGGGATCACTCTGCTGCCGGAGAGGGGAGACTGCCTTTTGATCGCTGGTGGGATCGCTCTGCTGCCTGAGAGGGGAGACTGCCTTTTGATCACTCTGTTACCAGAGAGGGGAGACTGCCTTTTGATCACTGATGGGATCACTCTGCTGAAGAGAGGGGAGATTGCCTTTTGATCACTCTGTTACCAGAGAGGGGAGCCTGCCTTTTGATCACTGATGGGATCACTCTGCTGCAGAGAGGGGAGACTGCCTTTTGATCGCTGGTGGGATCGCTCTGCTGCCTGAGAGGGGAGACTGCCTTTTGATCACTCTGTTACCAGAGAGGGGAGACTGCCTTTTGATCACTGGTGGGATCACTCTGCTGCCGGAGAGGGGAGACTGCCTTTTGATCGCTGGTGGGATCGCTCTGCTGCCTGAGAGGGGAGACTGCCTTTTGATCACTCTGTTACCAGAGAGGGGAGACTGCCTTTTGATCACTGATGGGATCACTCTGCTGAAGAGAGGGGAGATTGCCTTTTGATCACTCTGTTACCAGAGAGGGGAGCCTGCCTTTTGATCACTGATGGGATCACTCTGCTGCAGAGAGGGGAGACTGCCTTTTGATCGCTGGTGGGATCGCTCTGCTGCCGGAGAGGGGAGACTGCCTTTTGATCACTGGTGGGATCACTCTGCTGCTGGAGAGGGTAGACTGCCTTTTGATCACTGATGGGATCACTCTTTTGCCGGAGAGGGGAGACTGCCTTTTGATCACTGGTGGGATCACTCTGCTGCTGGAGAGGGGAGACTGCCTTTTGATCACTGATGGGATCACTCTGCTGCCGGAGAGAGGAGACTGCCTTTTGATCACTGATGGGATCACTCTTTTGCCGGAGAGGGGAGACTGCCTTTTGATCACTGGTGGGATCACTCTGCTGCTGGAGAGGGGAGACTGCCTTTTGATCACTGGTGGGATCACTCTGCTGCCGGAGAGGGGAGACTGACTTTTGATCGCTGGTGGGATCGCTCTGCTGCCTGAGAGGGGAGACTGCCTTTTGATCACTCTGTTACCAGAGAGGGGAGACTGCCTTTTGATCACTGATGGGATTACTCTGCTGAAGAGAGGGGAGATTGCCTTTTGATCACTCTGTTACCAGAGAGGGGAGCCTGCCTTTTGATCACTGATGGGATCACTCTGCTGCAGAGAGGGGAGACTGCCTTTTGATCGCTGGTGGGATCGCTCTGCTGCCTGAGAGGGGAGACTGCCTTTTGATCACTCTGTTACCAGAGAGGGGAGACTGCCTTTTGATCACTGATGGGATCACTCTGCTGAAGAGAGGGGAGATTGCCTTTTGATCGCTGGTGGGATCGCTCTGCTGCCTGAGAGGGGAGACTGCCTTTTGATCACTCTGTTACCAGAGAGGGGAGACTGCCTTTTGATCACTGATGGGATCACTCTGCTGAAGAGAGGGGAGATTGCCTTTTGATCACTCTGTTACCAGAGAGGGGAGCCTGCCTTTTGATCACTGATGGGATCACTCTGCTGCAGAGAGGGGAGACTGCCTTTTGATCGCTGGTGGGATCGCTCTGCTGCCTGAGAGGGGAGACTGCCTTTTGATCACTCTGTTACCAGAGAGGGGAGACTGCCTTTTGATCACTGGTGGGATCACTCTGCTGCCGGAGAGGGGAGACTGCCTTTTGATCGCTGGTGGGATCGTTCTGCTGCCTGAGAGGGGAGACTGCCTTTTGATCACTCTGTTACCAGAGAGGGGAGACTGCCTTTTGATCACTGATGGGATCACTCTGCTGAAGAGAGGGGAGATTGCCTTTTGATCACTCTGTTACCAGAGAGGGGAGCCTGCCTTTTGATCACTGATGGGATCACTCTGCTGCAGAGAGGGGAGACTGCCTTTTGATCGCTGGTGGGATCGCTCTGCTGCCGGAGAGGGGAGACTGCCTTTTGATCACTGGTGGGATCACTCTGCTGCTGGAGAGGGTAGACTGCCTTTTGATCACTGATGGGATCACTCTTTTGCCGGAGAGGGGAGACTGCCTTTTGATCACTGATGGGATCACTCTGCTGCCGGAGAGAGGAGACTGCCTTTTGATCACTGGTGGGATCACTCTGTTACCAGAGAGGGGAGACTACCTTTTGATCACTGGGAGATCACTCTGCTGCAGAGAGGGGAGACTGCTTTTTGATCAACAGGGAGATCACTCTGCTGCAGAGAGGGGAGACTGCCTTCTGATCAACAGGGAGATCACTCTGCTGCAGAGAGGGGAGACTGCCTTTTGATCACTGATGGGATCGCTCTGCTGAAGAGAGGGGAGACTGCCTTTTGATCACTCTGTTACCAGAGAGGGGAGACTGCCTTTTGATCACTGATGGGATCACTCTGCTGAAGAAAGGGGAGATTGCCTTTTGATCACTCTGTTACCAGAGAGGGGAGCCTGCCTTCTGATCACTGATGGGATCACTCTGCTGCAGAGAGGGGAGACTGCCTTTTGATCGCTGGTGGGATCGCTCTGCTGCCGGAGAGGGGAGACTGCCTTTTGATCACTGGTGGGATCACTCTGCTGCTGGAGAGGGGAGACTGCCTTTTGATCACTGATGGGATCACTCTTTTGCCGGAGAGGGGAGACTGCCTTTTGATCACTGGTGGGATCACTCTGCTGCTGGAGAGGGGAGACTGCCTTTTGATCACTGATGGGATCACTCTGCTGCCGGAGAGGGGAGACTGCCTTTTGATCACTGGTGGGATCACTCTGTTACCAGAGAGGGGAGACTACCTTTTGATCACTGGGAGATCACTCTGCTGCAGAGAGGGGAGACTGCTTTTTGATCACTGATGGGATTGCTCTGCTGCCGGAGAGGGAAGACTGCCTTTTGATCACTCTGTTACCAGAGAGGGGAGACTGCCTTTTGATCACTGAAGGGATCACTCTGCTGAAGAGAGGGGAGATTGCCTTTTGATCACTCTGTTACCAGAGAGGGGAGCCTGCCTTTTGATCACTGATGGGATCACTCTGCTGCAGAGAGGGGAGACTGCCTTTTGATCGCTGGTGGGATCGCTCTGCTGCCGGAGAGGGGAGACTGCCTTTTGATCACTGGTGGGATCACTCTGCTGCTGGAGAGGGTAGACTGCCTTTTGATCACTGATGGGATCACTCTTTTGCCGGAGAGGGGAGACTGCCTTTTGATCACTGGTGGGATCACTCTGCTGCTGGAGAGGGGAGACTGCCTTTTGATCACTGGTGGGATCACTCTGCTGCCGGAGAGGGGAGACTGCCTTTTGATCGCTGGTGGGATCGCTCTGCTGCCTGAGAGGGGAGACTGCCTTTTGATCACTCTGTTACCAGAGAGGGGAGACTGCCTTTTGATCACTGATGGGATCTCTCTGCTGAAGAGAGGGGAGATTGCCTTTTGATCACTCTGTTACCAGAGAGGGGAGCCTGCCTTTTGATCACTGATGGGATCACTCTGCTGCAGAGAGGGGAGACTGCCTTTTGATCGCTGGTGGGATCGCTCTGCTGCCTGAGAGGGGAGACTGCCTTTTGATCACTCTGTTACCAGAGAGGGGAGACTGCCTTTTGATCACTGGTGGGATCACTCTGCTGCCGGAGAGGGGAGACTGCCTTTTGATCGCTGGTGGGATCGCTCTGCTGCCTGAGAGGGGAGACTGCCTTTTGATCACTCTGTTACCAGAGAGGGGAGACTGCCTTTTGATCACTGATGGGATCACTCTGCTGAAGAGAGGGGAGATTGCCTTTTGATCACTCTGTTACCAGAGAGGGGAGCCTGCCTTTTGATCACTGATGGGATCACTCTGCTGCAGAGAGGGGAGACTGCCTTTTGATCGCTGGTGGGATCGCTCTGCTGCCGGAGAGGGGAGACTGCCTTTTGATCACTGGTGGGATCACTCTGCTGCTGGAGAGGGTAGACTGCCTTTTGATCACTGATGGGATCACCCTTTTGCCGGAGAGGGGAGACTGCCTTTTGATCACTGGTGGGATCACTCTGCTGCTGGAGAGGGGAGACTGCCTTTTGATCACTGGTGGGATCACTCTGCTGCCGGAGAGAGGAGACTGCCTTTTGATCACTGATGGGATCACTCTTTTGCCGGAGAGGGGAGACTGCCTTTTGATCACTGGTGGGATCACTCTGCTGCTGGAGAGGGGAGACTGCCTTTTGATCACTGGTGGGATCACTCTGCTGCCGGAGAGGGGAGACTGCCTTTTGATCGCTGGTGGGATCGCTCTGCTGCCTGAGAGGGGAGACTGCTTTTTGATCACTCTGTTACCAGAGAGGGGAGACTGCCTTTTGATCACTGATGGGATCACTCTGCTGAAGAGAGGGGAGATTGCCTTTTGATCACTCTGTTACCAGAGAGGGGAGCCTGCCTTTTGATCACTGATGGGATCACTCTGCTGCAGAGAGGGGAGACTGCCTTTTGATCTCTGGTGGGATCGCTCTGCTGCCGGAGAGGGGAGACTGCCTTTTGATCACTGGTGGGATCACTCTGCTGCTGGAGAGGGTAGATTGCCTTTTGATCACTGATGGGATCACTCTTTTGCCGGAGAGGGGAGACTGCCTTTTGATCACTGGTGGGATCACTCTGCTGCTGGAGAGGGGAGACTGCCTTTTGATCACTGATGGGATCACTCTGCTGCCGGAGAGAGGAGACTGCCTTTTGATCACTGATGGGATCACTCTTTTGCCGGAGAGGGGAGACTGCCTTTTGATCACTGGTGGGATCACTCTGCTGCCGGAGAGGGGAGACTGCCTTTTGATCACTGGTGGGATCACTCTGCTGCCGGAGAGGGGAGACTGCCTTTTGATCGCTGGTGGGATCGCTCTGCTGCCTGAGAGGGGAGTCTACCTTTTGATCACTGGGAGATCACTCTGCTGCAGAGAGGGGAGACTACCTTTTGATCACTGATGGGATCACTCTGCTGAAGAGAGGGGAGACTGCCTTTTGATCACTCTGTTACCAGAGAGGGGAGACTGCCTTTTGATCACTGATGGGATCACTCTGCTGAAGAGAGGGGAGATTGCCTTTTGATCACTCTGTTACCAGAGAGGGGAGACTGCCTTTTGATCACTGATGGGAGCACTCTGCTGCAGAAAGGGGAGACTGCCTTTTGATCACTGATGGGATCGCTCTGCTGCAGAGAGGGGAGACTGCCTTTTGATCACACTATTACCAGAGAGGGGAGACTGCCTTTTGATCACTGGTGGGATCGCTCTGCTGCCGGAGAGGGGAGACTGCCTTTTGATCACTGGTGGGATCGCTCTGCTGCCAGAGAGGAGAGACTGCCTTTTGATCACTGATGGGATCACTCTGCTGCCAGAGAGGGGAGACTGCCTTTTGATCACTGGTGGGATCACTCTGCTGCCGGAGAGGGGAGACTGCCTTTTGATCGCTGGTGGGATCGCTCTGCTGCCTGAGAGGGGAGACTGCCTTTTGATCACTGATGGGATCAATCTGCTGCCGGAGAGGGGAGACTGCCTTTTGATCACTGATGGGATCGCTCAGCTGCAGAGAGGGGAGTCTACCTTTTGATCACTGGGAGATCACTCTGCTGCAGAGAGTGGAGACTACCTTTTGATCACTGATGGGATCACTCTGCTGAAGAGAGGGGAGACTGCCTTTTGATCACTCTGTTACCAGAGAGGGGAGACTGCCTTTTGATCACTGATGGGATCACTCTGCTGAAGAGAGGGGAGATTGCCTTTTGATCACTCTGTTACCAGAGAGGGGAGCCTGCCTTTTGATCACTGATGGGATCACTCTGCTGCAGAGAGGGGAGACTGCCTTTTGATCGCTGGTGGGATCGCTCTGCTGCCGGAGAGGGGAGACTGCCTTTTGATCACTGGTGGGATCACTCTGCTGCTGGAGAGGGTAGACTGCCTTTTGATCACTGATGGGATCACTCTTTTGCCGGAGAGGGGAGACTGCCTTTTGATCACTGGTGGGATCACTCTGCTGCTGGAGAGTGGAGACTGCCTTTTGATCACTGATGGGATCACTCTGCTGCCGGAGAGAGGAGACTGCCTTTTGATCATTGGTGGGATCACTCTGTTACCAGAGAGGGGAGACTACCTTTTGAACACTGGGAGATCACTCTGCTGCAGAGAGGGGAGACTGCTTTTTGATCAACAGGGAGATCACTCTGCTGCAGAGAGGGGAGACTGCCTTCTGATCAACAGGGAGATCACTCTGCTGCAGAGAGGGGAGACTGCCTTTTGATCACTGATGGGATCGCTCTGCTGAAGAGAGGGGAGACTGCCTTTTGATCACTCTGTTACCAGAGAGGGGAGACTGCCTTTTGATCACTGATGGGATCACTCTGCTGAAGAGAGGGGAGATTGCCTTTTGATCACTCTGTTACCAGAGAGGGGAGCCTGCCTTTTGATCACTGATGGGATCACTCTGCTGCAGAGAGGGGAGACTGCCTTTTGATCGCTGGTGGGATCGCTCTGCTGCCGGAGAGTGGAGACTGCCTTTTGATCACTGGTGGGATCACTCTGCTGCTGGAGAGGGGAGACTGCATTTTGATCACTGATGGGATCACTCTTTTGCCGGAGAGGGGAGACTGCCTTTTGATCACTGGTGGGATCACTCTGCTGCTGGAGAGGGGAGACTGCCTTTTGATCACTGATGGGATTGCTCTGCTGCCGGAGAGGGAAGACTGCCTTTTGATCACTCTGCTGCCTGAGAGGGGAGACTGCCTTTTGATCACTGATGGGATCGCTCTGCTGCAGAGAGGGGAGACTGCCTTTTGATCAACAGGGAGATCACTCTGCTGCAGAGAGGGGAGACTGCCTTCTGATCAACAGGGAGATCACTCTGCTGCAGAGAGGGGAGACTGCCTTTTGATCACTGATGGGATCGCTCTGCTGCAGAGAGGGGAGACTACCTTTTGATCACTGATGGGATCACTTTGCTGGAGAGAGGGGAGACTGCCTTTTGATCACTCTGTTACCAAAGAGGGGAGACTTCCTTTTGATCACTGATGGGATCGCTCTGCTGCAAAGAGGGGAGACTGCCTTTTAATCACTGATGGGATCGCTCTACTGCAGAGAGGGGAGACTGCCTTTTGATCACTGGTGGGATCATTTTGCTGCCGGAGAGGGGAGACTGCCTTTTGATCACTGGTGGGATCACTTTGCTGGAGAGAGGGGAGACTGCCTTTTGATCACTCTGTTACCAGAGAGGGGAGACTGCCTTTTGATCACTGATGGGATCTCTCTGCTGCAAAGAGGGGAGACTGCCTTTTAATCACTGATGGGATCGCTCTACTGCAGAGAGGGGAGACTGCCTTTTGATCACTGATGGGATCGCTCTACTGCAGAGTGGGGAGACTACCTTTTGATCACTGATGGGATCGCTCTACTGCAGAGAGGGGAGACAGCCTTTTGATCACTGGTGGGATCACTCTGTTACCAGAGAGGGGAGACTGCCTTTTGATCACTGATGGGATCACTCTGCTGCCGGAGAGGGGAGACTGCCTTTTGATCACTGATGGGATCACTCTGCTGCCGGAGAGGGGAGACTGCCTTTTGATCACTGGTGGGATCACTCTGCTGCTGGAGAGGGGAGACTGCCTTTTGATCACTGATGGGATCGCTCTGCTGCCGGAGAGGGAAGACTGCCTTTTGATCACTGATGGGATCACTCTGCTGCAGAGAGGGGAGACTGCCTTTTGATCACTGATGGGATCACTCTGCTGACGGAGAGTGGAGACTGCCTTTTGATCACTGATGGGATCACTCTGCTGCCGGAGACGGGAGACTGCCTTTTGATCACTGATGGGATCACTCTGCTGCCGGAGAGGGGAGACTGCCTTTTGATCACTGTTGGGATCGCTCTACTGCAGAGAGGGGAGACTGCCTTTTGATCACTGATGGGATCTCTCTGCTGCCGGAGAGGGGAGACTGCCTTTTGATCACTGATGGGATCACTCTGCTGCCGGAGAGGGGAGACTGCCTTTTGATCACTGATGGGATCACTCTGCTGCCGGAGTGGGGAGACTGCCTTTTGATCACTGATGGGATCACTCTGCTGCCGGAGAGGTGAGACTGTCTTTTGATCACTGTTGGGATCGCTCTACTGCAGAGAGGGGAGACTGCCTTTTGATCACTGATGGGATCTCTCTGCTGCCGGAGAGGGGAGACTGCCTTTTGATCACTGATGGGATCACTCTGCTGCCGGAGAGGGGAGACTGCCTTTTGATCACTGATGGGATCACTCTGCTGCCGGAGAGGGGAGACTACCTTTTAATCACTGGGAGATCACTCTGCTGCAGAGAGGGCAGACTACCTTTTGATCACTGGGAGATCACTCTGTTACCAGAGAGGGGAGACTGCCTTTTGATCACTGGGAGATCACTCTGTTACCAGAGAGGGGAGACTACCTTTTGATCACTGGTGGGATCACTCTGTTACCAGAGAGGGGAGACTACCGTTTGATCACTGCTGGGATCACTCTGTTACCAGAGAGGGGAGACTACCTTTTGATCACTGGGAGATCACACTGCTGCAGAGAGGGGAGACTGCTTTTTGATCACTGATGGGATCGCTCTGCTGCCGGAGAGGGGAGACTGCCTTTTGATCACTGATGGGATCGCTCTGCTGCAGAGAGGGGAGACTGCCTTTTGATCAACAGGGAGATCACTCTGCTGCAGAGAGGGGAGACTGCCTTTTGATCACTGATGGGATTGCTCTGCTGCAGAGAGGGGAGACTGCCTTTTGATCACTGATGGGATCACTTTGCTGGAGAGAGGGGAGACTGCCTTTTGATCACTCTGTTACCAGAGAGGGGAGACTGCCTTTTGATCACTGATGGGATCTCTGTGCTGCAAAGAGGGGAGACTGCCTTTTGATCACTGGTGGGATCACTCTGCTGCCGGAGAGGGGAGACTGCCTTTTGATCACTGGTGGGATCACTCTGCTGCCGGAGAGGGGAGACTGCCTTTTGATCACTGGTGGGATCGCTCTGCTGCCGGAGAGGGGAGACTGCCTTTTGATCACTGATGGGATCGCTCTACTGCAGAGAGGGGAGACTGCCTTTTGATCACTGGTGGGATCACTCTGCTGCTGGAGAGGGGAGACTGCCTTTTGATCACTGGTGGGATCACTCTGCTGCTGGAGAGGGGAGACTGCCTTTTGATCACTGATGGGATCACTCTGCTGCCGGAGAGGGGAGACTGCCTTTTGATCACTGGTGGGATCACTCTGTTACCAGAGAGGGGAGACTACCTTTTGATCACTGGGAGATCACTCTGCTGCAGAGAGGGGAGACTGCCTTTTGATCACTGATGGGATCGCTCTACTGCAGAGAGGGGAGACTACCTTTTGATCAACAGGGAGATCACTCTGCTGCAGAGAGGGGAGACTACCTTTTGATCACGGGGAGATCACACTGCTGCAGAGGGGGGAGACTACCTTTTGATCACTGATGGGATCGCTCTGCTGCAGAGAGATGAGACTACCTTTTGATCACTGATGGGATCACTCTGCTGCAGAGAGGGGAGACTGCCTTTTGATCACTCTGTTACCAGAGAGGGGAGACTGCCTTTTGATCACTGGTGGGATCACTTTGCTGCCAGAGAGGGGAGACTGCCTTTTGATCACTGGTGGGATCACTCTGCTGCCGGAGAGGGGAGACTGCCTTTTGATCACTGGTGGGATCGCTCTGCTGCAAAGAGGGGAGACTGCCTTTTGATCGCTGGTGGGATCGCTCTGCTGCCGGAGAGGGGAGACTGCCTTTTGATCACTGGTGGGATCACTCTGCTGCCGGAGAGGGGAGACTGCCTTTTGATCGCTGGTGGGATCACTCTGCTGCCGGAGAGGGGAGACTGCCTTTTGATCACTGATGGGATCGCTCAGCTGCAGAGAGGGGAGTCTACCTTTTGATCACTGGGAGATCACTCTGCTGCAGAGAGGGGAGACTACCTTTTGATCACTGATGGGATCACTCTGCTGAAGAGAGGGGAGACTGCCTTTTGATCACTCTGTTACCAGAGAGGGGAGACTGCCTTTTGATCACTGATGGGATCACTCTGCTGAAGAAAGGGGAGATTGCCTTTTGATCACTCTGTTACCAGAGAGGGGAGACTGCCTTTTGATCACTGATGGGATCACTCTGCTGCAGAGAGGGGAGACTGCCTTTTGATCACTGATGGGATCGCTCTGCTGCAGAGAGGGGAGACTACCTTTTGATCACTGATGGGATCACTCTGCTGAAGAGAGGGGAGACTGCCTTTTGATCACTCTGTTACCAGAGAGGGGAAACTGCCTTTTGATCACTGGTGGGATCGCTCTGCTGCCGGAGAGGGGAGACTGCCTTTTGATCACTGGTGGGATCGCTCTGCTGCCAGAGAGGAGAGACTGCCTTTTGATCACTGATGGGATCACTCTGCTGCCAGAGAGGGGAGACTGCCTTTTGATCAGTGGTGGGATCACTCTGCTGCCGGAGAGGGGAGACTGCCTTTTGATCGCTGGTGGGATCGCTCTGCTGCCTGAGAGGGGAGACTGCCTTTTGATCACTGATGGGATCAATCTGCTGCCGGAGAGGGGAGACTGCCTTTTGATCACTGATGGGATCGCTCTACTGCAGAGAGGGGAGACTGCCTTTTGATCACTGGTGGGATCACTCTGCTGCCGGAGAGGGGAGACTGCCTTTTGATCACTGGTGGGATCACTCTGCTGCCGGAGAGGGGAGACTGCCTTTTGATCACTGGTGGGATCGCTCTGCTGCCGGAGAGGTGAGACTGTCTTTTGATCACTGTTGGGATCGCTCTACTGCAGAGAGGGGAGACTGCCTTTTGATCACTGATGGGATCTCTCTGCTGCCGGAGAGGGGAGACTGCCTTTTGATCACTGATGGGATCACTCTGCTGCCGGAGAGGGGAGACTGCCTTTTGATCACTGATGGGATCACTCTGCTGCCGGAGTGGGGAGACTGCCTTTTGATCACTGATGGGATCACTCTGCTGCCGGAGAGGGGAGACTACCTTTTAATCACTGTGAGATCACTCTGCTGCAGAGAGGGCAGACTACCTTTTGATCACTGGGAGATCACTCTGTTACCAGAGAGGGGAGACTGCCTTTTGATCACTGGGAGATCACTCTGTTACCAGAGAGGGGAGACTACCTTTTGATCACTGGTGGGAACACTCTGTTACCAGAGAGGGGAGACTACCTTTTGATCACTGCTGGGATCACTCTGTTACCAGAGAGGGGAGACTACCTTTTGATCACTGGGAGATCACACTGCTGCAGAGAGGGGAGACTGCTTTTTGATCACTGATGGGATCGCTCTGCTGCCGGAGAGGGGAGACTGCCTTTTGATCACTGATGGGATCGCTCTGCTGCAGAGAGGGGAGACTGCCTTTTGATCAACAGGGAGATCACTCTGCTGCAGAGAGGGGAGACTGCCTTTTGATCACTGATGGGATCACTTTGCTGGAGAGAGGGGAGACTGCCTTTTGATCACTCTGTTACCAGAGAGGGGAGACTGCCTTTTGATCACTGATGGGATCTCTCTGCTGCAAAGAGGGGAGACTGCCTTTTGATCACTGGTGGGATCACTCTGCTGCCGGAGAGGGGAGACTGCCTTTTGATCACTGGTGGGATCACTCTGCTGCCGGAGAGGGGAGACTGCCTTTTGATCACTGGTGGAATCGCTCTGCTGCCGGAGAGGGGAGACTGCCTTTTGATCACTGATGGGATCGCTCTACTGCAGAGAGGGGAGACTGCCTTTTGATCACTGGTGGGATCACTCTGCTGCTGGAGAGGGGAGACTGCCTTTTGATCACTGATGGGATCACTCTTTTGCCGGAGAGGGGAGACTGCCTTTTGATCACTGGTGGGATCACTCTGCTGCTGGAGAGGGGAGACTGCCTTTTGATCACTGATGGGATCACTCTGCTGCCGGAGAGGGGAGACTGCCTTTTGATCACTGGTGGGATCACTCTGTTACCAGAGAGGGGAGACTACCTTTTGATCACTGGGAGATCACTCTGCTGCAGAGAGGGTAGACTGCCTTCTGATCAACAGGGAGATCACACTGCTGCAGAGAGGGGAGACTGCCTTTTGATCACTGATGGGATCGCTCTGCTGAAGAGAGGGGAGACTGCCTTTTGATCACTCTGTTACCAGAGAGGGGAGACTGCCTTTTGATCACTGATGGGATCACTCTGCTGAAGAGAGGGGAGATTGCCTTTTGATCACTCTGTTACCAGAGAGGGGAGCCTGCCTTTTGATCACTGATGGGATCACTCTGCTGCAGAGAGGGGAGACTGCCTTTTGATCGCTGGTGGGATCGCTCTGCTGCCGGAGAGGGGAGACTGCCTTTTGATCACTGGTGGGATCACTCTGCTGCTGGAGAGGGGAGACTGCCTTTTGATCACTGATGGGATCACTCTTTTGCCGGAGAGGGGAGACTGCCTTTTGATCACTGGTGGGATCACTCTGCTGCTGGAGAGGGGAGACTGCCTTTTGATCACTGATGGGATCACTCTGCTGCCGGAGAGGGGAGACTGCCTTTTGATCACTGGTGGGATCACTCTGTTACCAGAGAGGGGAGACTACCTTTTGATCACTGGGAGATCACTCTGCTGCAGAGAGGGGAGACTGCTTTTTGATCACTGATGGGATTGCTCTGCTGCCGGAGAGGGAAGACTGCCTTTTGATCACTCTGCTGCCTGAGAGGGGAGACTGCCTTTTGATCACTGATGGGATCGCTCTGCTGCAGAGAGGGGAGACTGCCTTTTGATCAACAGGGAGATCACTCTGCTGCAGAGAGGGGAGACTGCCTTCTGATCAACAGGGAGATCACTCTGCTGCAGAGAGGGGAGACTGCCTTTTGATCACTGATGGGATCGCTCTGCTGCAGAGAGGGGAGACTACCTTTTGATCACTGATGGGATCACTTTGCTGGAGAGAGGGGAGACTGCCTTTTGATCACTCTGTTACCAAAGAGGGGAGACTTCCTTTTGATCACTGATGGGATTGCTCTGCTGCAAAGAGGGGAGACTGCCTTTTGATCACTGGTGGGATCACTTTGCTGCCGGAGAGGGGAGACTGCCTTTTGATGACTGGTGGGATCACTTTGCTGGAGAGAGGGGAGACTGCCTTTTGATCACTCTGTTACCAAAGAGGGGAGACTGCCTTTTGATCACTGATGGGATCGCTCTGCTGCAGAGAGGGGAGACTGCCTTTTGATCACTGATGGGATCGCTCTGCTGCAGAGAGGGGAGACTGCCTTTTGATCACTCTGTTACCAGAGAGGGGAGACTGCCTTTTGATCACTGGTGGGATCACTTTGCTGCCGGAGCGGGGAGACTGCCTTTTGATCACTGGTGGGATCACTCTGCTGCCGGAGAGGGGAGACTGCCTTTTGATCACTGGTGGGATCACTCTGCTGCCGGAGAGGGGAGACTGCCTTTTGATCACTGGTGGGATCGCTCTGCTGCAAAGAGGGGAGACTGCCTTTTGATCGCTGGTGGGATCGCTCTGCTGCCGGAGAGGGGAGACTGCCTTTTGATCACTGGTGGGATCACTCTGCTGCCGGAGAGGGGAGACTGCCTTTTGATCGCTGGTGGGATCACTCTGCTGAAGAGAGGGGAGACTGCCTTTTGATCACTCTGTTACCAGAGAGGGGAGACTGCCTTTTGATCACTGATGGGATCACTCTGCTGAAGAGAGGGGAGATTGCCTTTTGATCACTCTGTTACCAGAGAGGGTAGACTGCCTTTTGATCACTGATGGGATCACTCTGCTGCAGAGAGGGGAGACTGCCTTTTGATCACTGATGGGATCGCTCTGCTGCAGAGAGGGGAGACTACCTTTTGATCACTGATGGGATCACTCTGCTGAAGAGAGGGGAGACTGCCTTTTGATCACTCTGTTACCAGAGAGGGGAGACTGCCTTTTGATCTCTGGTGGTATCGCTCTGCTGCCAGAGAGGGGAGACTGTCTTTTGATCACTGGTGGGATCACTCTGCTGCCGGAGAGGGGAGACTGCCTTTTGATCGCTGGTGGGATCGCTCTGCTGCCTGAGAGGGGAGACTGCCTTTTGATCACTGATGGGATCACTCTGCTGCCGGAGAGGGGAGACTGCCTTTTGATCACTGATGGGATCGCTCTACTGCAGAGAGGGGAGACTGCCTTTTGATCACTGGTGGGATCACTCTGCTGCCGGAGAGGGGAGACTGCCTTTTGATCACTGGTGGGATCGCTCTGCTGCCGGAGAGGTGAGACTGTCTTTTGATCACTGTTGGGATCGCTCTACTGCAGAGAGGGGAGACTGCCTTTTGATCACTGATGGGATCACTCTGCTGCCGGAGAGGGGAGACTGCCTTTTGATCACTGATGGGATCACTCTGCTGCCGGAGAGGGGAGACTGCCTTTTGATCACTGATGGGATCACTCTGCTGCCGGAGTGGGGAGACTGCCTTTTGATCACTGATGGGATCACTCTGCTGCCGGAGAGGGGAGACTACCTTTTAATCACTGGGAGATCACTCTGCTGCAGAGAGGGCAGACTACCTTTTGATCACTGGGAGATCACTCTGTTACCAGAGAGGGGAGACTGCCTTTTGATCACTGGGAGATCACTCTGTTACCAGAGAGGGGAGACTACCTTTTGTTCACTGGTGGGATCACTCTGTTACCAGAGAGGGGAGACTACCTTTTGATCACTGCTGGGATCACTCTGTTACCAGAGAGGGGAGACTACCTTTTGATCACTGGGAGATCACACTGCTGCAGAGAGGGGAGACTGCTTTTTGATCACTGATGGGATCGCTCTGCTGCCGGAGAGGGGAGACTGCCTTTTGATCACTGATGGGATCGCTCTGCTGCAGAGAGGGGAGACTGCCTTTTGATCAACAGGGAGATCACTCTGCTGCAGAGAGGGGAGACTGCCTTTTGATCACTGGTGGGATCACTCTGTTACCAGAGAGGGGAGACTACCTTTTGATCACTGGGAGATCACTCTGCTGCAGAGAGGGGAGACTGCCTTTTGATCACTGATGGGATCGCTCTACTGCAGAGAGGGGAGACTACCTTTTGATCAACAGGGAGATCACTCTGCTGCAGAGAGGGGAGACTACCTTTTGATCACTGGGAGATCACACTGCTGCAGAGGGGGGAGACTACCTTTTGATCACTGATGGGATCGCTCTGCTGCAGAGAGATGAGACTACCTTTTGATCACTGATGGGATCACTCTGCTGCAGAGAGGGGAGACTGCCTTTTGATCACTCTGTTACCAGAGAGGGGAGACTGCCTTTTGATCACTGGTGGGATCACTTTGCTGCCGGAGAGGGGAGACTGCCTTTTGATCACTGGTGGGATCACTCTGCTGCCGGAGAGGGGAGACTGCCTTTTGATCACTGGTGGGATCACTCTGCTGCCGGAGAGGGGAGACTGCCTTTTGATCACTGGTGGGATCGCTCTGCTGCAAAGAGGGGAGACTGCCTTTTGATCGCTGGTGGGATCGCTCTGCTGCCGGAGAGGGGAGACTGCCTTTTGATCACTGGTGGGATCACTCTGCTGCCGGAGAGGGGAGACTGCCTTTTGATCGCTGGTGGGATCACTCTGCTGCCGGAGAGGGGAGACTGCCTTTTGATCACTGATGGGATCGCTCAGCTGCAGAGAGGGGAGTCTACCTTTTGATCACTGGGAGATCACTCTGCTGCAGAGAGGGGAGACTACCTTTTGATCACTGATGGGATCACTCTGCTGAAGAGAGGGGAGACTGCCTTTTGATCACTCTGTTACCAGAGAGGGGAGACTGCCTTTTGATCACTGATGGGATCACTCTGCTGAAGAAAGGGGAGATTGCCTTTTGATCACTCTGTTACCAGAGAGGGGAGACTGCCTTTTGATCACTGATGGGATCGCTCTGCTGCAGAGAGGGGAGACTACCTTTTGATCACTGATGGGATCACTCTGCTGAAGAGAGGGGAGACTGCCTTTTGATCACTCTGTTACCAGAGAGGGGAAACTGCCTTTTGATCACTGGTGGGATCGCTCTGCTGCCGGAGAGGGGAGACTGCCTTTTGATCACTGGTGGGATCGCTCTGCTGCCAGAGAGGAGAGACTGCCTTTTGATCACTGATGGGATCACTCTGCTGCCAGAGAGGGGAGACTGCCTTTTGATCAGTGGTGGGATCACTCTGCTGCCGGAGAGGGGAGACTGCCTTTTGATCGCTGGTGGGATCGCTCTGCTGCCTGAGAGGGGAGACTGCCTTTTGATCACTGATGGGATCAATCTGCTGCCGGAGAGGGGAGACTGCCTTTTGATCACTGATGGGATCGCTCTACTGCAGAGAGGGGAGACTGCCTTTTGATCACTGGTGGGATCACTCTGCTGCCGGAGAGGGGAGACTGCCTTTTGATCACTGGTGGGATCACTCTGCTGCCGGAGAGGGGAGACTGCCTTTTGATCACTGGTGGGATCGCTCTGCTGCCGGAGAGGTGAGACTGTCTTTTGATCACTGTTGGGATCGCTCTACTGCAGAGAGGGGAGACTGCCTTTTGATCACTGATGGGATCACTCTGTTACCAGAGAGGGGAGACTACCTTTTAATCACTGTGAGATCACTCTGCTGCAGAGAGGGCAGACTACCTTTTGATCACTGGGAGATCACTCTGTTACCAGAGAGGGGAGACTGCCTTTTGATCACTGGGAGATCACTCTGTTACCAGAGAGGGGAGACTACCTTTTGATCACTGGTGGGATCACTCTGTTACCAGAGAGGGGAGACTACCTTTTGATCACTGCTGGGATCACTCTGTTACCAGAGAGGGGAGACTGCCTTTTGATCACTGATGGGATCACTTTGCTGGAGAGAGGGGAGACTGCCTTTTGATCACTCTGTTACCAGAGAGGGGAGACTGCCTTTTGATCACTGATGGGATCTCTCTGCTGCAAAGAGGGGAGACTGCCTTTTGATCACTGGTGGGATCACTCTGCTGCCGGAGAGGGGAGACTGCCTTTTGATCACTGGTGGGATCACTCTGCTGCCGGAGAGGGGAGACTGCCTTTTGATCACTGGTGGAATCGCTCTGCTGCCGGAGAGGGGAGACTGTCTTTTGATCACTGATGGGATCGCTCTACTGCAGAGAGGGGAGACTGCCTTTTGATCACTGGTGGGATCACTCTGCTGCTGGACAGGGGAGACTGCCTTTTGATCACTGATGGGATCACTCTTTTGCCGGAGAGGGGAGACTGCCTTTTGATCACTGGTGGGATCACTCTGCTGCTGGAGAGGGGAGACTGCCTTTTGATCACTGATGGGATCACTCTGCTGCCGGAGAGGGGAGACTGCCTTTTGATCACTGGTGGGATCACTCTGTTACCAGAGAGGGGAGACTACCTTTTGATCACTGGGAGATCACTCTGCTGCAGAGAGGGGAGACTGCCTTCTGATCACTGATGGGATCGCTCTGCTGAAGAGAGGGGAGACTGCCTTTTGATCACTCTGTTACCAGAGAGGGGAGACTGCCTTTTGATCACTGATGGGATCACTCTGCTGAAGAGAGGGGAGATTGCCTTTTGATCACTCTGTTACCAGAGAGGGGAGCCTGCCTTTTGATCACTGATGGGATCACTCTGCTGCAGAGAGGGGAGACTGCCTTTTGATCGCTGGTGGGATCGCTCTGCTGCCGGAGAGGGGAGACTGCCTTTTGATCACTGGTGGGATCACTCTGCTGCTGGAGAGGGGAGACTGCCTTTTGATCACTGATGGGATCACTCTTTTGCCGGAGAGGGGAGACTGCCTTTTGATCACTGGTGGGATCACTCTGCTGCTGGAGAGGGGAGACTGCCTTTTGATCACTGATGGGATCACTCTGCTGCCGGAGAGGGGAGACTGCCTTTTGATCACTGGTGGGATCACTCTGTTACCAGAGAGGGGAGACTACCTTTTGATCACTGGGAGATCACTCTGCTGCAGAGAGGGGAGACTGCTCTTTGATCACTGATGGGATTGCTCTGCTGCCGGAGAGGGAAGACTGCCTTTTGATCACTCTGCTGCCTGAGAGGGGAGACTGCCTTTTGATCACTGATGGGATCGCTCTGCTGCAGAGAGGGGAGACTGCCTTTTGATCAACAGGGAGATCACTCTGCTGCAGAGAGGGGAGACTGCCTTCTGATCAACAGGGAGATCACTCTGCTGCAGAGAGGGGAGACTGCCTTTTGATCACTGATGGGATCGCTCTGCTGCAGAGAGGGGAGACTACCTTTTGATCACTGATGGGATCACTTTGCTGGAGAGAGGGGAGACTGCCTTTTGATCACTCTGTTACCAAAGAGGGGAGACTTCCTTTTGATCACTGATGGGATCGCTCTGCTGCAAAGAGGGGAGACTGCCTTTTGATCACTGGTGGGATCACTTTGCTGCCGGAGAGGGGAGACTGCCTTTTGATCACTGATGGGATCACTCTGCTGCCGGAGAGGGGAGACTGCCTTTTGATGACTGGTGGGATCACTTTGCTGGAGAGAGGGGAGACTGCCTTTTGATCACTCTGTTACCAGAGAGGGGAGACTGCCTTTTGATCACTGGTGGGATCACTTTGCTGCCGGAGAGGGGAGACTGCCTTTTGATCACTGGTGGGATCACTCTGCTGCCGGAGAGGGGAGACTGCCTTTTGATCACTGGTGGGATCACTCTGCTGCCGGAGAGGGGAGACTGCCTTTTGATCACTGGTGGGATCGCTCTGCTGCAAAGAGGGGAGACTGCCTTTTGATCGCTGGTGGGATCGCTCTGCTGCCGGAGAGGGGAGACTGCCTTTTGATCACTGGTGGGATCACTCTGCTGCCGGAGAGGGGAGACTGCCTTTTGATCGCTGGTGGGATCACTCTGCTGCCGGAGAGGGGAGACTGCCTTTTGATCACTGATGGGATCGCTCAGCTGCAGAGAGGGGAGTCTACCTTTTGATCACTGGGAGATCACTCTGCTGCAGAGAGGGGAGACTACCTTTTGATCACTGATGGGATCACTCTGCTGAAGAGAGGGGAGACTGCCTTTTGATCACTCTGTTACCAGAGAGGGGAGACTGCCTTTTGATCACTGATGGGATCACTCTGCTGAAGAGAGGGGAGATTGCCTTTTGATCACTCTGTTACCAGAGAGGGGAGACTGCCTTTTGATCACTGATGGGATCACTCTGCTGCAGAGAGGGGAGACTGCCTTTTGCTCACTGATGGGATCGCTCTGCTGCAGAGAGGGGAGACTATCTTTTGATCACTGATGGGATCACTCTGCTGAAGAGAGGGGAGACTGCCTTTTGATCACTTTGTTACCAGAGAGGGGAGACTGCCTTTTGATCACTGGTGGGATCGCTCTGCTGCCGGAGAGGGGAGACTGCCTTTTGATCACTGGTGGGATCGCTCTGCTGCCAGAGAGGGGAGACTGTCTTTTGATCACTGGTGGGATCACTCTGCTGCCGGAGAGGGGAGACTGCCTTTTGATCGCTGGTGGGATCGCTCTGCTGCCTGAGAGGGGAGACTGCCTTTTGATCACTGATGGGATCACTCTGCTGCCGGAGAGGGGAGACTGCCTTTTGATCACTGATGGGATCGCTCTAGTGCAGAGACTGGAGACTGCCTTTTGATCACTGGTGGGATCACTCTGCTGCCGGAGAGGGGAGACTGCCTTTTGATCACTGGTGGGATCACTCTGCTGCCGGAGAGGGGAGACTGCCTTTTGATCACTGGTGGGATCGCTCTGCTGCCGGAGAGGTGAGACTGTCTTTTGATCACTGTTGGGATCACTCTGTTACCAGAGAGGGGAGACTACCTTTTGATCACTGGGAGATCACTCTGCTGCAGAGAGGGGAGACTGCCTTTTGATCACTGATGGGATCGCTCTACTGCAGAGAGGGGAGACTACCTTTTGATCAACAGGGAGATCACTCTGCTGCAGAGAGGGGAGACTACCTTTTGATCACTGGGAGATCACACTGCTGCAGAGGGGGGAGACTACCTTTTGATCACTGATGGGATCGCTCTGCTGCAGAGAGATGAGACTACCTTTTGATCACTGATGGGATCACTCTGCTGCAGAGAGGGGAGACTGCCTTTTGATCACTCTGTTACCAGAGAGGGGAGACTGCCTTTTGATCACTGGTGGGATCACTTTGCTGCCGGAGAGGGGAGACTGCCTTTTGATCACTGGTGGGATCACTCTGCTGCCGGAGAGGGGAGACTGCCTTTTGATCACTGGTGGGATCACTCTGCTGCCGGAGAGGGGAGACTGCCTTTTGATCACTGGTGGGATCGCTCTGCTGCAAAGAGGGGAGACTGCCTTTTGATCGCTGGTGGGATCGCTCTGCTGCCGGAGAGGGGAGACTGCCTTTTGATCACTGGTGGGATCACTCTGCTGCCGGAGAGGGGAGACTGCCTTTTGATCGCTGGTGGGATCACTCTGCTGCCGGAGAGGGGAGACTGCCTTTTGATCACTGATGGGATCGCTCAGCTGCAGAGAGGGGAGTCTACCTTTTGATCACTGGGAGATCACTCTGCTGCAGAGAGGGGAGACTACCTTTTGATCACTGATGGGATCACTCTGCTGAAGAGAGGGGAGACTGCCTTTTGATCACTCTGTTACCAGAGAGGGGAGACTGCCTTTTGATCACTGATGGGATCACTCTGCTGAAGAAAGGGGAGATTGCCTTTTGATCACTCTGTTACCAGAGAGGGGAGACTGCCTTTTGATCACTGATGGGATCGCTCTGCTGCAGAGAGGGGAGACTACCTTTTGATCACTGATGGGATCACTCTGCTGAAGAGAGGGGAGACTGCCTTTTGATCACTCTGTTACCAGAGAGGGGAAACTGCCTTTTGATCACTGGTGGGATCGCTCTGCTGCCGGAGAGGGGAGACTGCCTTTTGATCACTGGTGGGATCGCTCTGCTGCCAGAGAGGAGAGACTGCCTTTTGATCACTGATGGGATCACTCTGCTGCCAGAGAGGGGAGACTGCCTTTTGATCAGTGGTGGGATCACTCTGCTGCCGGAGAGGGGAGACTGCCTTTTGATCGCTGGTGGGATCGCTCTGCTGCCTGAGAGGGGAGACTGCCTTTTGATCACTGATGGGATCAATCTGCTGCCGGAGAGGGGAGACTGCCTTTTGATCACTGATGGGATCGCTCTACTGCAGAGAGGGGAGACTGCCTTTTGATCACTGGTGGGATCACTCTGCTGCCGGAGAGGGGAGACTGCCTTTTGATCACTGGTGGGATCACTCTGCTGCCGGAGAGGGGAGACTGCCTTTTGATCACTGGTGGGATCGCTCTGCTGCCGGAGAGGTGAGACTGTCTTTTGATCACTGTTGGGATCGCTCTACTGCAGAGAGGGGAGACTGCCTTTTGATCACTGATGGGATCACTCTGTTACCAGAGAGGGGAGACTACCTTTTAATCACTGTGAGATCACTCTGCTGCAGAGAGGGCAGACTACCTTTTGATCACTGGGAGATCACTCTGTTACCAGAGAGGGGAGACTGCCTTTTGATCACTGGGAGATCACTCTGTTACCAGAGAGGGGAGACTACCTTTTGATCACTGGTGGGATCACTCTGTTACCAGAGAGGGGAGACTACCTTTTGATCACTGCTGGGATCACTCTGTTACCAGAGAGGGGAGACTGCCTTTTGATCACTGATGGGATCACTTTGCTGGAGAGAGGGGAGACTGCCTTTTGATCACTCTGTTACCAGAGAGGGGAGACTGCCTTTTGATCACTGATGGGATCTCTCTGCTGCAAAGAGGGGAGACTGCCTTTTGATCACTGGTGGGATCACTCTGCTGCCGGAGAGGGGAGACTGCCTTTTGATCACTGGTGGGATCACTCTGCTGCCGGAGAGGGGAGACTGCCTTTTGATCACTGGTGGAATCGCTCTGCTGCCGGAGAGGGGAGACTGTCTTTTGATCACTGATGGGATCGCTCTACTGCAGAGAGGGGAGACTGCCTTTTGATCACTGGTGGGATCACTCTGCTGCTGGACAGGGGAGACTGCCTTTTGATCACTGATGGGATCACTCTTTTGCCGGAGAGGGGAGACTGCCTTTTGATCACTGGTGGGATCACTCTGCTGCTGGAGAGGGGAGACTGCCTTTTGATCACTGATGGGATCACTCTGCTGCCGGAGAGGGGAGACTGCCTTTTGATCACTGGTGGGATCACTCTGTTACCAGAGAGGGGAGACTACCTTTTGATCACTGGGAGATCACTCTGCTGCAGAGAGGGGAGACTGCCTTCTGATCAACAGGGAGATCACTCTGCTGCAGAGAGGGGAGACTGCCTTTTGATCACTGATGGGATCGCTCTGCTGAAGAGAGGGGAGACTGCCTTTTGATCACTCTGTTACCAGAGAGGGGAGACTGCCTTTTGATCACTGATGGGATCACTCTGCTGAAGAGAGGGGAGATTGCCTTTTGATCACTCTGTTACCAGAGAGGGGAGCCTGCCTTTTGATCACTGATGGGATCACTCTGCTGCAGAGAGGGGAGACTGCCTTTTGATCGCTGGTGG
Organism: Hemitrygon akajei; assembly: GCF_048418815.1. NCBI lineage: Eukaryota > Metazoa > Chordata > Chondrichthyes > Myliobatiformes > Dasyatidae > Hemitrygon > Hemitrygon akajei. The sequence goes on along the minus strand of NC_133124.1, from coordinate 106,003,680 downwards.
GATCGCTCTGCTGCCGGAGAGGGGAGACTGCCTTTTGATCACTGGTGGGATCACTCTGCTGCTGGAGAGGGGAGACTGCCTTTTGATCACTGATGGGATCACTCTTTTGCCGGAGAGGGGAGACTGCCTTTTGATCACTGGTGGGATCACTCTGCTGCTGGAGAGGGGAGACTGCCTTTTGATCACTGATGGGATCACTCTGCTGCCGGAGAGGGGAGACTGCCTTTTGATCACTGGTGGGATCACTCTGTTACCAGAGAGGGGAGACTACCTTTTGATCACTGGGAGATCACTCTGCTGCAGAGAGGGGAGACTGCTCTTTGATCACTGATGGGATTGCTCTGCTGCCGGAGAGGGAAGACTGCCTTTTGATCACTCTGCTGCCTGAGAGGGGAGACTGCCTTTTGATCACTGATGGGATCGCTCTGCTGCAGAGAGGGGAGACTGCCTTTTGATCAACAGGGAGATCACTCTGCTGCAGAGAGGGGAGACTGCCTTCTGATCAACAGGGAGATCACTCTGCTGCAGAGAGGGGAGACTGCCTTTTGATCACTGATGGGATCGCTCTGCTGCAGAGAGGGGAGACTACCTTTTGATCACTGATGGGATCACTTTGCTGGAGAGAGGGGAGACTGCCTTTTGATCACTCTGTTACCAAAGAGGGGAGACTTCCTTTTGATCACTGATGGGATCGCTCTGCTGCAAAGAGGGGAGACTGCCTTTTGATCACTGGTGGGATCACTTTGCTGCCGGAGAGGGGAGACTGCCTTTTGATCACTGGTGGGATCGCTCTGCTGCCGGAGAGGTGAGACTGTCTTTTGATCACTGTTGGGATCACTCTGTTACCAGAGAGGGGAGACTACCTTTTGATCACTGGGAGATCACTCTGCTGCAGAGAGGGGAGACTGCCTTTTGATCACTGATGGGATCGCTCTACTGCAGAGAGGGGAGACTACCTTTTGATCAACAGGGAGATCACTCTGCTGCAGAGAGGGGAGACTACCTTTTGATCACTGGGAGATCACACTGCTGCAGAGGGGGGAGACTACCTTTTGATCACTGATGGGATCGCTCTGCTGCAGAGAGATGAGACTACCTTTTGATCACTGATGGGATCACTCTGCTGCAGAGAGGGGAGACTGCCTTTTGATCACTCTGTTACCAGAGAGGGGAGACTGCCTTTTGATCACTGGTGGGATCACTTTGCTGCCGGAGAGGGGAGACTGCCTTTTGATCACTGGTGGGATCACTCTGCTGCCGGAGAGGGGAGACTGCCTTTTGATCACTGGTGGGATCACTCTGCTGCCGGAGAGGGGAGACTGCCTTTTGATCACTGGTGGGATCGCTCTGCTGCAAAGAGGGGAGACTGCCTTTTGATCGCTGGTGGGATCGCTCTGCTGCCGGAGAGGGGAGACTGCCTTTTGATCACTGGTGGGATCACTCTGCTGCCGGAGAGGGGAGACTGCCTTTTGATCGCTGGTGGGATCACTCTGCTGCCGGAGAGGGGAGACTGCCTTTTGATCACTGATGGGATCGCTCAGCTGCAGAGAGGGGAGTCTACCTTTTGATCACTGGGAGATCACTCTGCTGCAGAGAGGGGAGACTACCTTTTGATCACTGATGGGATCACTCTGCTGAAGAGAGGGGAGACTGCCTTTTGATCACTCTGTTACCAGAGAGGGGAGACTGCCTTTTGATCACTGATGGGATCACTCTGCTGAAGAAAGGGGAGATTGCCTTTTGATCACTCTGTTACCAGAGAGGGGAGACTGCCTTTTGATCACTGATGGGATCGCTCTGCTGCAGAGAGGGGAGACTACCTTTTGATCACTGATGGGATCACTCTGCTGAAGAGAGGGGAGACTGCCTTTTGATCACTCTGTTACCAGAGAGGGGAAACTGCCTTTTGATCACTGGTGGGATCGCTCTGCTGCCGGAGAGGGGAGACTGCCTTTTGATCACTGGTGGGATCGCTCTGCTGCCAGAGAGGAGAGACTGCCTTTTGATCACTGATGGGATCACTCTGCTGCCAGAGAGGGGAGACTGCCTTTTGATCAGTGGTGGGATCACTCTGCTGCCGGAGAGGGGAGACTGCCTTTTGATCGCTGGTGGGATCGCTCTGCTGCCTGAGAGGGGAGACTGCCTTTTGATCACTGATGGGATCAATCTGCTGCCGGAGAGGGGAGACTGCCTTTTGATCACTGATGGGATCGCTCTACTGCAGAGAGGGGAGACTGCCTTTTGATCACTGGTGGGATCACTCTGCTGCCGGAGAGGGGAGACTGCCTTTTGATCACTGGTGGGATCACTCTGCTGCCGGAGAGGGGAGACTGCCTTTTGATCACTGGTGGGATCGCTCTGCTGCCGGAGAGGTGAGACTGTCTTTTGATCACTGTTGGGATCGCTCTACTGCAGAGAGGGGAGACTGCCTTTTGATCACTGATGGGATCACTCTGTTACCAGAGAGGGGAGACTACCTTTTAATCACTGTGAGATCACTCTGCTGCAGAGAGGGCAGACTACCTTTTGATCACTGGGAGATCACTCTGTTACCAGAGAGGGGAGACTGCCTTTTGATCACTGGGAGATCACTCTGTTACCAGAGAGGGGAGACTACCTTTTGATCACTGGTGGGATCACTCTGTTACCAGAGAGGGGAGACTACCTTTTGATCACTGCTGGGATCACTCTGTTACCAGAGAGGGGAGACTGCCTTTTGATCACTGATGGGATCACTTTGCTGGAGAGAGGGGAGACTGCCTTTTGATCACTCTGTTACCAGAGAGGGGAGACTGCCTTTTGATCACTGATGGGATCTCTCTGCTGCAAAGAGGGGAGACTGCCTTTTGATCACTGGTGGGATCACTCTGCTGCCGGAGAGGGGAGACTGCCTTTTGATCACTGGTGGGATCACTCTGCTGCCGGAGAGGGGAGACTGCCTTTTGATCACTGGTGGAATCGCTCTGCTGCCGGAGAGGGGAGACTGTCTTTTGATCACTGATGGGATCGCTCTACTGCAGAGAGGGGAGACTGCCTTTTGATCACTGGTGGGATCACTCTGCTGCTGGACAGGGGAGACTGCCTTTTGATCACTGATGGGATCACTCTTTTGCCGGAGAGGGGAGACTGCCTTTTGATCACTGGTGGGATCACTCTGCTGCTGGAGAGGGGAGACTGCCTTTTGATCACTGATGGGATCACTCTGCTGCCGGAGAGGGGAGACTGCCTTTTGATCACTGGTGGGATCACTCTGTTACCAGAGAGGGGAGACTACCTTTTGATCACTGGGAGATCACTCTGCTGCAGAGAGGGGAGACTGCCTTCTGATCAACAGGGAGATCACTCTGCTGCAGAGAGGGGAGACTGCCTTTTGATCACTGATGGGATCGCTCTGCTGAAGAGAGGGGAGACTGCCTTTTGATCACTCTGTTACCAGAGAGGGGAGACTGCCTTTTGATCACTGATGGGATCACTCTGCTGAAGAGAGGGGAGATTGCCTTTTGATCACTCTGTTACCAGAGAGGGGAGCCTGCCTTTTGATCACTGATGGGATCACTCTGCTGCAGAGAGGGGAGACTGCCTTTTGATCGCTGGTGGGATCGCTCTGCTGCCGGAGAGGGGAGACTGCCTTTTGATCACTGGTGGGATCACTCTGCTGCTGGAGAGGGGAGACTGCCTTTTGATCACTGATGGGATCACTCTTTTGCCGGAGAGGGGAGACTGCCTTTTGATCACTGGTGGGATCACTCTGCTGCTGGAGAGGGGAGACTGCCTTTTGATCACTGATGGGATCACTCTGCTGCCGGAGAGGGGAGACTGCCTTTTGATCACTGGTGGGATCACTCTGTTACCAGAGAGGGGAGACTACCTTTTGATCACTGGGAGATCACTCTGCTGCAGAGAGGGGAGACTGCTCTTTGATCACTGATGGGATTGCTCTGCTGCCGGAGAGGGAAGACTGCCTTTTGATCACTCTGCTGCCTGAGAGGGGAGACTGCCTTTTGATCACTGATGGGATCGCTCTGCTGCAGAGAGGGGAGACTGCCTTTTGATCAACAGGGAGATCACTCTGCTGCAGAGAGGGGAGACTGCCTTCTGATCAACAGGGAGATCACTCTGCTGCAGAGAGGGGAGACTGCCTTTTGATCACTGATGGGATCGCTCTGCTGCAGAGAGGGGAGACTACCTTTTGATCACTGATGGGATCACTTTGCTGGAGAGAGGGGAGACTGCCTTTTGATCACTCTGTTACCAAAGAGGGGAGACTTCCTTTTGATCACTGATGGGATCGCTCTGCTGCAAAGAGGGGAGACTGCCTTTTGATCACTGGTGGGATCACTTTGCTGCCGGAGAGGGGAGACTGCCTTTTGATGACTGGTGGGATCACTTTGCTGGAGAGAGGGGAGACTGCCTTTTGATCACTCTGTTACCAGAGAGGGGAGACTGCCTTTTGATCACTGGTGGGATCACTTTGCTGCCGGAGAGGGGAGACTGCCTTTTGATCACTGGTGGGATCACTCTGCTGCCGGAGAGGGGAGACTGCCTTTTGATCACTGGTGGGATCACTCTGCTGCCGGAGAGGGGAGACTGCCTTTTGATCACTGGTGGGATCGCTCTGCTGCAAAGAGGGGAGACTGCCTTTTGATCGCTGGTGGGATCGCTCTGCTGCCGGAGAGGGGAGACTGCCTTTTGATCACTGGTGGGATCACTCTGCTGCCGGAGAGGGGAGACTGCCTTTTGATCGCTGGTGGGATCACTCTGCTGCCGGAGAGGGGAGACTGCCTTTTGATCACTGATGGGATCGCTCAGCTGCAGAGAGGGGAGTCTACCTTTTGATCACTGGGAGATCACTCTGCTGCAGAGAGGGGAGACTACCTTTTGATCACTGATGGGATCACTCTGCTGATGAGAGGGGAGACTGCCTTTTGATCACTCTGTTACCAGAGAGGGGAGACTGCCTTTTGATCACTGATGGGATCACTCTGCTGAAGAGAGGGGAGATTGCCTTTTGATCACTCTGTTACCAGAGAGGGGAGACTGCCTTTTGATCACTGATGGGATCACTCTGCTGCAGAGAGGGGAGACTGCCTTTTGCTCACTGATGGGATCGCTCTGCTGCAGAGAGGGGAGACTATCTTTTGATCACTGATGGGATCACTCTGCTGAAGAGAGGGGAGACTGCCTTTTGATCACTTTGTTACCAGAGAGGGGAGACTGCCTTTTGATCACTGGTGGGATCGCTCTGCTGCCGGAGAGGGGAGACTGCCTTTTGATCACTGGTGGGATCGCTCTGCTGCCAGAGAGGGGAGACTGTCTTTTGATCACTGGTGGGATCACTCTGCTGCCGGAGAGGGGAGACTGCCTTTTGATCGCTGGTGGGATCGCTCTGCTGCCTGAGAGGGGAGACTGCCTTTTGATCACTGATGGGATCACTCTGCTGCCGGAGAGGGGAGACTGCCTTTTGATCACTGATGGGATCGCTCTACTGCAGAGACTGGAGACTGCCTTTTGATCACTGGTGGGATCACTCTGCTGCCGGAGAGGGGAGACTGCCTTTTGATCACTGGTGGGATCACTCTGCTGCCGGAGAGGGGAGACTGCCTTTTGATCACTGGTGGGATCGCTCTGCTGCCGGAGAGGTGAGACTGTCTTTTGATCACTGTTGGGATCGCTCTACTGCAGAGAGGGGAGACTGCCTTTTGATCACTGATGGGATCACTCTGCTGCCGGAGAGGGGAGACTGCCTTTTGATCACTGATGGGATCACTCTGCTGCCGGAGAGGGGAGACTGCCTTTTGATCACTGATGGGATCACTCTGCTGCCGGAGTGGGGAGACTGCCTTTTGATCACTGATGGGATCACTCTGCTGCCGGAGAGGGGAGACTACCTTTTAATCACTGGGAGATCACTCTGCTGCAGAGAGGGCAGACTACCTTTTGATCACTGGGAGATCACTCTGTTACCAGAGAGGGGAGACTGCCTTTTGATCACTGGGAGATCACTCTGTTACCAGAGAGGGGAGACTACCTTTTGTTCACTGGTGGGATCACTCTGTTACCAGAGAGGGGAGACTACCTTTTGATCACTGCTGGGATCACTCTGTTACCAGAGAGGGGAGACTACCTTTTGATCACTGGGAGATCACACTGCTGCAGAGAGGGGAGACTGCTTTTTGATCACTGATGGGATCGCTCTGCTGCCGGAGAGGGGAGACTGCCTTTTGATCACTGATGGGATCGCTCTGCTGCAGAGAGGGGAGACTGCCTTTTGATCAACAGGGAGATCTCTCTGCTGCAGAGAGGGGAGACTGCCTTTTGATCACTGATGGGATTGCTCTGCTGCAGAGAGGGGAGACTACCTTTTGATCACTCTGTTACCAGAGAGGGGAGACTGCCTTTTGATCACTGGTGGGATCACTTTGCTGCCGGAGAGGGGAGACTGCCTTTTGATCACTGGTGGGATCACTCTGCTGCCGGAGAGGGGAGACTGCCTTTTGATCACTGGTGGGATCACTCTGCTGCCGGAGAGGGGAGACTGCCTTTTGATCACTGGTGGGATCGCTCTGCTGCAAAGAGGGGAGACTGCCTTTTGATCGCTGGTGGGATCGCTCTGCTGCCGGAGAGGGGAGACTGCCTTTTGATCACTGGTGGGATCACTCTGCTGCCGGAGAGGGGAGACTGCCTTTTGATCGCTGGTGGGATCACTCTGCTGCCGGAGAGGGGAGACTGCCTTTTGATCACTGATGGGATCGCTCAGCTGCAGAGAGGGGAGTCTACCTTTTGATCACTGGGAGATCACTCTGCTGCAGAGAGGGGAGACTACCTTTTGATCACTGATGGGATCACTCTGCTGAAGAGAGGGGAGACTGCCTTTTGATCACTCTGTTACCAGAGAGGGGAGACTGCCTTTTGATCACTGATGGGATCACTCTGCTGAAGAGAGGGGAGATTGCCTTTTGATCACTCTGTTACCAGAGAGGGGAGACTGCCTTTTGATCACTGATGGGATCACTCTGCTGCAGAGAGGGGAGACTGCCTTTTGATCACTGGTGGGATCACTCTGCTGCCGGAGAGGGGAGACTGCCTTTTGATCACTGGTGGGATCACTCTGCTGCCGGAGAGGGGAGACTGCCTTTTGATCACTGGTGGGATCGCTCTGCTGCCGGAGAGGTGAGACTGTCTTTTGATCACTGTTGGGATCGCTCTACTGCAGAGAGGGGAGACTGCCTTTTGATCACTTATGGGATCACTCTGCTGCCGGAGAGGGGAGACTGCCTTTTGATCACTGGTGGGATCACTCTGTTACCAGAGAGGGGAGACTACCTTTTAATCACTGTGAGATCACTCTGCTGCAGAGAGGGCAGACTACCTTTTGATCACTGGGAGATCACTCTGTTACCAGAGAGGGGAGACTGCCTTTTGATCACTGGGAGATCACTCTGTTACCAGAGAGGGGAGACTACCTTTTGATCACTGGTGGGATCACTCTGTTACCAGAGAGGGGAGACTACCTTTTGATCACTGCTGGGATCACTCTGTTACCAGAGAGGGGAGACTGCCTTTTGATCACTGATGGGATCACTTTGCTGGAGAGAGGGGAGACTGCCTTTTGATCACTCTGTTACCAGAGAGGGGAGACTGACTTTTGATCACTGATGGGATCTCTCTGCTGCAAAGAGGGGAGACTGCCTTTTGATCACTGGTGGGATCACTCTGCTGCCGGAGAGGGGAGACTGCCTTTTGATCACTGGTGGGATCACTCTGCTGCCGGAGAGGGGAGACTGCCTTTTGATCACTGGTGGAATCGCTCTGCTGCCGGAGAGGGGAGACTGCCTTTTGATCACTGATGGGATCGCTCTACTGCAGAGAGGGGAGACTGCCTTTTGATCACTGGTGGGATCACTCTGCTGCTGGAGAGGGGAGACTGCCTTTTGATCACTGATGGGATCACTCTTTTGCCGGAGAGGGGAGACTGCCTTTTGATCACTGGTGGGATCACTCTGCTGCTGGAGAGGGGAGACTGCCTTTTGATCACTGATGGGATCACTCTGCTGCCGGAGAGGGGAGACTGCCTTTTGATCACTGGTGGGATCACTCTGTTACCAGAGAGGGGAGACTACCTTTTGATCACTGGGAGATCACTCTGCTGCAGAGAGGGGAGACTGCCTTCTGATCAACAGGGAGATCACTCTGCTGCAGAGAGGGGAGACTGCCTTTTGATCACTGATGGTATCGCTCTGCTGAAGAGAGGGGAGACTGCCTTTTGATCACTCTGTTACCAGAGAGGGGAGACTGCCTTTTGATCACTGATGGGATCACTCTGCTGAAGAGAGGGGAGATTGCCTTTTGATCACTCTGTTACCAGAGAGGGGAGCCTGCCTTTTGATCACTGATGGGATCACTCTGCTGCAGAGAGGGGAGACTGCCTTTTGATCACTGGTGGGATCGCTCTGCTGCCGGAGAGGGGAGACTGCCTTTTGATCACTGGTGGGATCACTCTGCTGCTGGAGAGGGGAGACTGCCTTTTGATCACTGATGGGATCACTCTTTTGCCGGAGAGGGGAGACCGCCTTTTGATCACTGGTGGGATCACTCTGCTGCTGGAGAGGGGAGACTGCCTTTTGATCACTGATGGGATCACTCTGCTGCCGGAGAGGGGAGACTGCCTTTTGATCACTGGTGGGATCACTCTGTTACCAGAGAGGGGAGACTACCTTTTGATCACTGGGAGATCACTCTGCTGCAGAGAGGGGAGACTGCTTTTTGATCACTGATGGGATTGCTCTGCTGCCGGAGAGGGAAGACTGCCTTTTGATCACTCTGCTGCCTGAGAGGGGAGACTGCCTTTTGATCACTGATGGGATCGCTCTGCTGCAGAGAGGGGAGACTGCCTTTTGATCAACAGGGAGATCACTCTGCTGCAGAGAGGGGAGACTGCCTTCTGATCAACAGGGAGATCACTCTGCTGCAGAGAGGGGAGACTGCCTTTTGATCACTGATGGGATCGCTCTGCTGCAGAGAGGGGAGACTACCTTTTGATCACTGATGGGATCACTTTCCTGGAGAGAGGGGAGACTGCCTTTTGATCACTCTGTTACCAAAGAGGGGAGACTTCCTTTTGATCACTGCTGGGATCGCTCTGCTGCAAAGAGGGGAGACTGCCTTTTGATCACTGGTGGGATCACTTTGCTGCCGGAGAGGGGAGACTGCCTTTTGATGACTGGTGGGATCACTTTGCTGGAGAGAGGGGAGACTGCCTTTTGATCACTCTGTTACCAAAGAGGGGAGACTGCCTTTTGATCACTGATGGGATCGCTCTGCTGCAGAGAGGGGAGACTGCCTTTTGATCACTGATGGGATCGCTCTGCTGCAGAGAGGGGAGACTGCCTTTTGATCACTCTGTTACCAGAGAGGGGAGACTGCCTTTTGATCACTGGTGGGATCACTTTGCTGCCGGAGAGGGGAGACTGCCTTTTGATCACTGGTGGGATCACTCTGCTGCCGGAGAGGGGAGACTGCCTTTTGATCACTGGTGGGATCACTCTGCTGCCGGAGAGGGGAGACTGCCTTTTGATCACTGGTGGGATCGCTCTGCTGCAAAGAGGGGAGACTGCCTTTTGATCGCTAGTGGGATCGCTCTGCTGCCGGAGAGGGGAGACTGCCTTTTGATCACTGGTGGGATCACTCTGCTGCCGGAGAGGGGAGACTGCCTTTTGATCGCTGGTGGGATCACTCTGCTGCCGGAGAGGGGAGACTGCCTTTTGATCACTGATGGGATCGCTCAGCTGCAGAGAGGGGAGTCTACCTTTTGATCACTGGGAGATCACTCTGCTGCAGAGAGGGGAGACTACCTTTTGATCACTGATGGGATCACTCTGCTGAAGAGAGGGGAGACTGCCTTTTGATCACTCTGTTACCAGAGAGGGGAGACTGCCTTTTGATCACTGATGGGATCACTCTGCTGAAGAGAGGGGAGATTGCCTTTTGATCACTCTGTTACCAGAGAGGGGAGACTGCCTTTTGATCACTGATGGGATCACTCTGCTGCAGAGAGGGGAGACTGCCTTTTGATCACTGATGGGATCGCTCTGCTGCAGAGAGGGGAGACTACCTTTTGATCACTGATGGGATCACTCTGCTGAAGAGAGGGGAGACTGCCTTTTGATCACTCTGTTACCAGAGAGGGGAGACTGCCTTTTGATCACTGGTGGGATCGCTCTGCTGCCGGAGAGGGGAGACTGCCTTTTGATCACTGGTGGGATCGCTCTGCTGCCAGAGAGGGGAGACTGTCTTTTGATCACTGGTGGGATCACTCTGCTGCCGGAGAGGGGAGACTGCCTTTTGATCGCTGGTGGGATCGCTCTGCTGCCTGAGAGGGGAGACTGCCTTTTGATCACTGATGGGATCACTCTGCTGCCGGAGAGGGGAGACTGCCTTTTGATCACTGATGGGATCGCTCTACTGCAGAGAGGGGAGACTGCCTTTTGATCACTGGTGGGATCACTCTGCTGCCGGAGAGGGGAGACTGCCTTTTGATCACTGGTGGGATCACTCTGCTGCCGGAGAGGGGAGACTGCCTTTTGATCACTGGTGGGATCGCTCTGCTGCCGGAGAGGTGAGACTGTCTTTTGATCACTGTTGGGATCGCTCTACTGAAGAGAGGGGAGACTGCCTTTTGATCACTGATGGGATCACTCTGCTGCCGGAGAGGGGAGACTGCCTTTTGATCACTGATGGGATCACTCTGCTGCCGGAGAGGGGAGACTGCCTTTTGATCACTGATGGGATCACTCTGCTGCCGGAGTGGGGAGACTGCCTTTTGATCACTGATGGGATCACTCTGCTGCCGGAGAGGGGAGACTACCTTTTAATCACTGGGAGATCACTCTGCTGCAGAGAGGGCAGACTACCTTTTGATCACTGGGAGATCACTCTGTTACCAGAGAGGGGAGACTGCCTTTTGATCACTGGGAGATCACTCTGTTACCAGAGAGGGGAGACTACCTTTTGTTCACTGGTGGGATCACTCTGTTACCAGAGAGGGGAGACTACCTTTTGATCACTGCTGGGATCACTCTGTTACCAGAGAGGGGAGACTACCTTTTGATCACTGGGAGATCACACTGCTGCAGAGAGGGGAGACTGCTTTTTGATCACTGATGGGATTGCTCTGCTGCCGGAGAGGGGAGACTGCCTTTTGATCACTGATGGGATCGCTCTGCTGCAGAGAGGGGAGACTGCCTTTTGATCAACAGGGAGAACACTCTGCTGCAGAGAGGGGAGACTGCCTTTTGATCACTGATGGGATTGCTCTGCTGCAGAGAGGGGAGACTACCTTTTGATCACTCTGTTACCAGAGAGGGGAGACTGCCTTTTGATCACTGGTGGGATCACTTTGCTGCCGGAGAGGGGAGACTGCCTTTTGATCACTGGTGGGATCACTCTGCTGCCGGAGAGGGGAGACTGCCTTTTGATCACTGGTGGGATCACTCTGCTGCCGGAGAGGGGAGAATGCCTTTTGATCACTGGTGGGATCGCTCTGCTGCAAAGAGGGGAGACTGCCTTTTGATCGCTGGTGGGATCGCTCTGCTGCCGGAGAGGTGAGACTGCCTTTTGATCACTGTTGGGATCGCTCTACTGCAGAGAGGGGAGACTGACTTTTGATCACTGATGGGATCACTCTGCTGCCGGAGAGGGGAGACTGCCTTTTGATCACTGATGGGATCGCTCAGCTGCAGAGAGGGGAGTCTACCTTTTGATCACTGGGAGATCACTCTGCTGCAGAGAGGGGAGACTACCTTTTGATCACTGATGGGATCACTCTGCTGAAGAGAGGGGAGACTGCCTTTTGATCACTCTGTTACCAGAGAGGGGAGACTGCCTTTTGATCACTGATGGGATCACTCTGCTGAAGAGAGGGGAGATTGCCTTTTGATCACTCTGTTACCAGAGAGGGGAGACTGCCTTTTGATCACTGATGGGATCACTCTGCTGCAGAGAGGGGAGACTGCCTTTTGATCACTGATGGGATCGCTCTGCTGCAGAGAGGGGAGACTACCTTTTGATCACTGATGGGATCACTCTGCTGAAGAGAGGGGAGACTGCCTTTTGATCACTCTGTTACCAGAGAGGGGAGACTGCCTTTTGATCACTGGTGGGATCGCTCTGCTGCCGGAGAGGGGAGACTGCCTTTTGATCACTGATGGGATCACTCTGCTGCCGGAGTGGGGAGACTGCCTTTTGATCACTGATGGGATCACTCTGCTGCCGGAGAGGGGAGACTACCTTTTAATCACTGGGAGATCACTCTGCTGCAGAGAGGGCAGACTACCTTTTGATCACTGGGAGATCACTCTGTTACCAGAGAGGGGAGACTGCCTTTTGATCACTGGGAGATCACTCTGTTACCAGAGAGGGGAGACTACCTTTTGTTCACTGGTGGGATCACTCTGTTACCAGAGAGGGGAGACTACCTTTTGATCACTGCTGGGATCACTCTGTTACCAGAGAGGGGAGACTACCTTTTGATCACTGGGAGATCACACTGCTGCAGAGAGGGGAGACTGCTTTTTGATCACTGATGGGATCGCTCTGCTGCCGGAGAGGGGAGACTGCCTTTTGATCACTGATGGGATCGCTCTGCTGCAGAGAGGGGAGACTGCCTTTTGATCAACAGGGAGATCACTCTGCTGCAGAGAGGGGAGACTGCCTTTTGATCACTGATGGGATTGCTCTGCTGCAGAGAGGGGAGACTACCTTTTGATCACTGATGGGATCACTCTGCTGCAGAGAGGGGAGACTGCCTTTTGATCACTCTGTTACCAGAGAGGGGAGACTGCCTTTTGATCACTGGTGGGATCACTTTGCTGCCGGAGAGGGGAGACTGCCTTTTGATCACTGGTGGGATCACTCTGCTGCCGGAGAGGGGAGACTGCCTTTTGATCACTGGTGGGATCACTCTGCTGCCGGAGAGGGGAGACTGCCTTTTGATCACTGGTGGGATCGCTCTGCTGCAAAGAGGGGAGACAGCCTTTTGATCGCTGGTGGGATCGCTCTGCTGCCGGAGAGGGGAGACTGCCTTTTGATCACTGGTGGGATCACTCTGCTGCCGGAGAGGGGAGACTGCCTTTTGATCGCTGGTGGGATCACTCTGCTGCCGGAGAGGGGAGACTGCCTTTTGATCACTGATGGGATCGCTCAGCTGCAGAGAGGGGAGTCTACCTTTTGATCACTGGGAGATCACTCTGCTGCAGAGAGGGGAGACTACCTTTTGATCACTGATGGGATCACTCTGCTGAAGAGAGGGGAGACTGCCTTTTGATCACTCTGTTACCAGAGAGGGGAGACTGCCTTTTGATCACTGATGGGATCACTCTGCTGAAGAGAGGGGAGATTGCCTTTTGATCACTCTGTTACCAGAGGGGGGAGACTGCCTTTTGATCACTGATGGGATCACTCTGCTGCAGAGAGGGGAGACTGCCTTTTGATCACTGATGGGATCGCTCTGCTGCAGAGAGGGGAGACTACCTTTTGATCACTGATGGGATCACTCTGCTGAAGAGAGGGGAGACTGCCTTTTGATCACTCTGTTACCAGAGAGGGGAGACTGCCTTTTGATCACTGGTGGGATCGCTCTGCTGCCGGAGAGGGGAGACTGCCTTTTGATCACTGGTGGGATCGCTCTGCTGCCAGAGAGGGGAGACTGTCTTTTGATCACTGGTGGGATCACTCTGCTGCCGGAGAGGGGAGACTGCCTTTTGATCGCTGGTGGGATCGCTCTGCTGCCTGAGAGGGGAGACTGCCTTTTGATCACTGATGGGATCACTCTGCTGCCGGAGAGGGGAGACTGCCTTTTGATCACTGATGGGATCGCTCTACTGCATAGAGGGGAGACTGCCTTTTGATCACTGGTGGGATCACTCTGCTGCCGGAGAGGGGAGACTGCCTTTTGATCACTGGTGGGATCACTCTGCTGCCGGAGAGGGGAGACTGCCTTTTGATCACTGGTGGGATCGCTCTGCTGCCGGAGAGGTGAGACTGTCTTTTGATCACTGTTGGGATCGCTCTACTGCAGAGAGGGGAGACTGCCTTTTGATCACTGATGGGATCACTCTGCTGCCGGAGAGGGGAGACTGCCTTTTGATCACTGATGGGATCACTCTGCTGCCGGAGAGGGGAGACTGCCTTTTGATCACTGATGGGATCACTCTGCTGCCGGAGTGGGGAGACTGCCTTTTGATCACTGATGGGATCACTCTGCTGCCGGAGAGGGGAGACTACCTTTTTATCACTGGGAGATCACTCTGCTGCAGAAAGGGCAGACTACCTTTTGATCACTGGGAGATAACTCTGTAACCAGAGAGGGGAGACTGCCTTTTGATCTCTGGGAGATCACTCTGTTACCAGAGAGGGGAGACTACCTTTTGTTCACTGGTGGGATCAGTCTGTTACCAGAGAGGGGAGACTACCTTTTGATCACTGCTGGGATCACTCTGTTACCAGAGAGGGGAGACTACCTTTTGATCACTGGGAGATCACACTGCTGCAGAGAGGGGAGACTGCTTTTTGATCACTGATGGGATCGCTCTGCTGCCGGAGAGGGGAGACTGCCTTTTGATCACTGATGGGATCGCTCTGCTGCAGAGAGGGGAGACTGCCTTTTGATCAACAGGGAGATCACTCTGCTGCAGAGAGGGGAGACTGCCTTTTGATCACTGATGGGATTGCTCTGCTGCAGAGAGGGGAGACTACCTTTTGATCACTGATGGGATCACTTTGCTGGAGAGAGGGGAGACTGCCTTTTGATCACTCTGTTACCAGAGAGGGGAGACTGCCTTTTGATCACTGATGGGATCTCTCTGCTGCAAAGAGGGGAGACTGCCTTTTGATCACTGGTGGGATCACTCTGCTGCCGGAGAGGGGAGACTGCCTTTTGATCACTGGTGGGATCACTCTGCTGCCGGAGAGGGGAGACTGCCTTTTGATCACTGGTGGGATCGCTCTACTGCAGAGAGGGGAGACAACCTTTTGATCACTGATGGGATCGCTCTACTGCAGAGAGGGGAGACTGCCTTTTGATCACTGGTGGGATCACTCTGTTACCAGAGAGGGGAGACTGCCTTTTGATCACTGATGGGATCACTCTGCTGCCGGAGAGGGGAGACTGCCTTTTGATCAGTGATGGGATCACTCTGCTGCCGGAGAGGGGAGACTGCCTTTTGATGGCTGGTGGGATCGCTCTGCTGCCGGAGAGGGGAGACTGCCTTTTGATCACTGGTGGGATCACTCTGCTGCCGGAGAGGGGAGACTGCCTTTTGATCACTGGTGGGATCACTCTGCTGCCGGAGAGGGGAGACTGCCTTTTGATCACTGGTGGGATCACTCTGCTGCCGGAGAGGGGAGACTGCCTTTTGATCACTGATGGGATCACTCTGCTGCCGGAGAGGGGAGACTGCCTTTTGATCACTGATGGGATCGCTCAGCTGCAGAGAGGGGAGTCTACCTTTTGATCACTGGGAGATCACTCTGCTGCAGAGAGGGGAGACTACCTTTTGATCACTGATGGGATCACTCTGCTGCAGAGAGGGGAGACTGCCTTTTGATCACTCTGTTACCAGAGAGGGGAGACTGACTTTTGATCACTGATGGGATCTCTCTGCTGAAGAGAGGGGAGACTGCCTTTTGATCACTCTGTTACCAGAGAGGGGAGACTGCCTTTTGATCACTGATGGGATCACACTGCTGCAGAGAGGGGAGACTGCCTTTTGATCACTGATGGAATCGCTCTGCTGCAGAGAGGGGAGACTACCTTTTGATCACTGATGGGATCACTCTGCTGAAGAGAGGGGAGACTGCCTTTTGATCACTCTGTTACCAGAGAGGGGAGACTGCCTTTTGATCACTGGTGGGATCGCTCTGCTGCCGGAGAGGGGAGACTGCCTTTTGATCACCGGTGGGATCGCTCTGCTGCCAGAGAGGGGAGACTGTCCTTTGATCACTGGTGTGATCACTCTGCTGCCGGAGAGGGGAGACAGCCTTTTGATCGCTGGTGGGATCGCTCTGCTGCCGGAGAGGGGAGACTGCCTATTGATCACTCTGTTACCAGAGAGGGGAGACTGCCTTTTGATCACTGATGGGATCTCTCTGCTGCAAAGAGGGGAGACTGCCTTTTGATCACTGGTGGGATCACTCTGCTGCTGGAGAGGGGAGACTGCCTTTTGATCACTGATGGGATCACTCTGCTGCCGGAGAGGGGAGACTGCCTTTTGATCACTGATGGGATCGCTCTACTGCAGAGAGGGGAGACTGCCTTTTGATCACTGGTGGGATCACTCTGCTGCCGGAGAGGGGAGACTGCCTTTTGATCACTGGTGGGATCACTCTGCTGCCGGAGAGGGGAGACTGCCTTTTGATCACTGGTCGGATCGCTCTGCTGCCGGAGAGGTGAGACTGTCTTTTGATCACTGTTGGGATCGCTCTACTGCAGAGAGGGGAGACTGCCTTTTGATCACTGATGGGATCACTCTTCTGCCGGAGAGGGGAGACTGCCTTTTGATCACTGATGGGATCACTCTGCTGCCGGAGAGGGAAGACTGCCTTTTGATCACTGATGGGATCCCTCTGCTGCCTGAGTGGGGAGACTGCCTTTTGATCACTGATGGGATCACTCTGCTGCCGGAGAGGGGAGACTACCTTTTAATCACTGGGAGATCACTATGCTGCAGAGAGGGCAGACTACCTTTTGATCACTGGGAGATCACTCTGTTACCAGAGAGGGGAGACTACCTTTTGATCACTGGGAGATCACTCTGTTACCAGAGAGGGTAGACTACCTTTTGATCACTGGTGGGATCACTCTGTTACCAGAGAGGGGAGACTGCCTTTTGATCACTGGTGGGATCACTCTGCTGCCGGAGAGGGGAGACTGCCTTTTGATCACTGGTGGGATCGCTCTGCTGCCGGAGAGGTGAGACTGCCTTTTGATCACTGTTGGGATCGCTCTACTGCAGAGAGGGGAGACTGACTTTTGATCACTGATGGGATCACTCTGCTGCCGGAGAGGGGAGACTGCCTTTTGATCACTGATGGGATCGCTCAGCTGCAGAGAGGGGAGTCTACCTTTTGATCACTGGGAGATCACTCTGCTGCAGAGAGGGGAGACTACCTTTTGATCACTGATGGGATCACTCTGCTGAAGAGAGGGGAGACTGCCTTTTGATCACTCTGTTACCAGAGAGGGGAGACTGCCTTTTGATCACTGATGGGATCACTCTGCTGAAGAGAGGGGAGATTGCCTTTTGATCACTCTGTTACCAGAGAGGGGAGACTGCCTTTTGATCACTGATGGGATCACGCTGCTGCAGAGAGGGGAGACTGCCTTTTGATCACTGATGGGATCGCTCTGCTGCAGAGAGGGGAGACTACCTTTTGATCACTGATGGGATCACTCTGCTGAAGAGAGGGGAGACTGCCTTTTGATCACTCTGTTACCAGAGAGGGGAGACTGCCTTTTGATCACTGGTGGGATCGCTCTGCTGCCGGAGAGGGGAGACTGCCTTTTGATCACTGATGGGATCACTCTGCTGCCGGAGTGGGGAGACTGCCTTTTGATCACTGATGGGATCACTCTGCTGCCGGAGAGGGGAGACTACCTTTTTATCACTGGGAGATCACTCTGCTGCAGAGAGGGCAGACTACCTTTTGATCACTGGGAGATAACTCTGTAACCAGAGAGGGGAGACTGCCTTTTGATCACTGGGAGATTACTCTGTTACCAGAGAGGGGAGACTACCTTTTGTTCACTGGTGGGATCACTCTGTTACCAGAGAGGGGAGACTACCTTTTGATCACTGCTGGGATCACTCTGTTACCAGAGAGGGGAGACTACCTTTTGATCACTGGGAGATCACACTGCTGCAGAGAGGGGAGACTGCTTTTTGATCACTGATGGGATCGCTCTGCTGCCGGAGAGGGGAGACTGCCTTTTGATCACTGATGGGATCACTCTGCTGCCGGAGAGGGGAGACTGCCTTTTGATCACTGATGGGATCGCTCAGCTGCAGAGAGGGGAGTCTACCTTTTGATCACTGGGAGATCACTCTGCTGCAGAGAGGGGAGACTACCTTTTGATCACTGATGGGATCACTCTGCTGCAGAGAGGGGAGACTGCCTTTTGATCACTCTGTTACCAGAGAAGGGAGACTGACTTTTGATCACTGATGGGATCTCTCTGCTGAAGAGAGGGGAGACTGCCTTTTGATCACTCTGTTACCAGAGAGGGGAGACTACCTTTTGATCACTGATGGGATCACTCTGCTGAAGAGAGGGGAGACTGCCTTTTGATCACTCTGTTACCAGAGAGGGGAGACTGCCTTTTGATCACTGGTGGGATCGCTCTGCTGCCGGAGAGGGGAGACTGCCTTTTGATCACTGATGGGATCACTCTGCTGCCGGAGTGGGGAGACTGCCTTTTGATCACTGATGGGATCACTCTGCTGCCGGAGAGGGGAGACTACCTTTTTATCACTGGGAGATCACTCTGCTGCAGAGAGGGCAGACTACCTTTTGATCACTGGGAGATAACTCTGTAACCAGAGAGGGGAGACTGCCTTTTGATCACTGGGAGATTACTCTGTTACCAGAGAGGGGAGACTACCTTTTGTTCACTGGTGGGATCACTCTGTTACCAGAGAGGGGAGACTACCTTTTGATCACTGCTGCGATCACTCTGTTACCAGAGAGGGGAGACTACCTTTTGATCACTGGGAGATCACACTGCTGCAGAGAGGGGAGACTGCTTTTTGATCACTGATGGGATCGCTCTGCTGCCGGAGAGGGGAGACTGCCTTTTGATCACTGATGGGATCACTCTGCTGCCGGAGAGGGGAGACTGCCTTTTGATCACTGATGGGATCGCTCAGCTGCAGAGAGGGGAGTCTACCTTTTGATCACTGGGAGATCACTCTGCTGCAGAGAGGGGAGACTACCTTTTGATCACTGATGGGATCACTCTGCTGCAGAGAGGGGAGACTGCCTTTTGATCACTCTGTTACCAGAGAAGGGAGACTGACTTTTGATCACTGATGGGATCTCTCTGCTGAAGAGAGGGGAGACTGCCTTTTGATCACTCTGTTACCAGAGAGGGGAGACTGCCTTTTGATCACTGATGGGATCACACTGCTGCAGAGAGGGGAGACTGCCTTTTGATCACTGATGGAATCGCTCTGCTGCAGAGAGGGGAGACTACCTTTTGATCACTGATGGGATCACTCTGCTGAAGAGAGGGGAGACTGCCTTTTGATCACTCTGTTACCAGAGAGGGGAGACTGCCTTTTGATCACTGGTGGGATCGCTCTGCTGCCGGAGAGGGGAGACTGCCTTTTGATCACCGGTGGGATCGCTCTGCTGCCAGAGAGGGGAGACTGTCTTTTGATCACTGGTGTGATCACTCTGCTGCCGGAGAGGGGAGACAGCCTTTTGATCGCTGGTGGGATCGCTCTGCTGCCGGAGAGGGGAGACTGCCTATTGATCACTCTGTTACCAGAGAGGGGAGACTGCCTTTTGATCACTGATGGGATCTCTCTGCTGCAAAGAGGGGAGACTGCCTTTTGATCACTGGTGGGATCACTCTGCTGCTGGAGAGGGGAGACTGCCTTTTGATCACTGATGGGATCACTCTGCTGCCGGAGAGGGGAGACTGCCTTTTGATCACTGATGGGATCGCTCTACTGCAGAGAGGGGAGACTGCCTTTTGATCACTGGTGGGATCACTCTGCTGCCGGAGAGGGGAGACTGCCTTTTGATCACTGGTGGGATCACTCTGCTGCCGGAGAGGGGAGACTGCCTTTTGATCACTGGTCGGATCGCTCTGCTGCCGGAGAGGTGAGACTGTCTTTTGATCACTGTTGGGATCGCTCTACTGCAGAGAGGGGAGACTGCCTTTTGATCACTGATGGGATCACTCTTCTGCCGGAGAGGGGAGACTGCCTTTTGATCACTGATGGGATCACTCTGCTGCCGGAGAGGGAAGACTGCCTTTTGATCACTGATGGGATCCCTCTGCTGCCTGAGTGGGGAGACTGCCTTTTGATCACTGATGGGATCACTCTGCTGCCGGAGAGGGGAGACTACCTTTTAATCACTGGGAGATCACTATGCTGCAGAGAGGGCAGACTACCTTTTGATCACTGGGAGATCACTCTGTTACCAGAGAGGGGAGACTGACTTTTGATCACTGATGGGATCTCTCTGCTGAAGAGAGGGGAGACTGCCTTTTGATCACTCTGTTACCAGAGAGGGGAGACTACCTTTTGATCACTGATGGGATCACTCTGCTGAAGAGAGGGGAGACTGCCTTTTGATCACTCTGTTACCAGAGAGGGGAGACTGCCTTTTGATCACTGGTGGGATCGCTCTGCTGCCGGAGAGGGGAGACTGCCTTTTGATCACTGATGGGATCACTCTGCTGCCGGAGTGGGGAGACTGCCTTTTGATCACTGATGGGATCACTCTGCTGCCGGAGAGGGGAGACTACCTTTTTATCACTGGGAGATCACTCTGCTGCAGAGAGGGCAGACTACCTTTTGATCACTGGGAGATAACTCTGTAACCAGAGAGGGGAGACTGCCTTTTGATCACTGGGAGATTACTCTGTTACCAGAGAGGGGAGACTACCTTTTGTTCACTGGTGGGATCACTCTGTTACCAGAGAGGGGAGACTACCTTTTGATCACTGCTGCGATCACTCTGTTACCAGAGAGGGGAGACTACCTTTTGATCACTGGGAGATCACACTGCTGCAGAGAGGGGAGACTGCTTTTTGATCACTGATGGGATCGCTCTGCTGCCGGAGAGGGGAGACTGCCTTTTGATCACTGATGGGATCACTCTGCTGCCGGAGAGGGGAGACTGCCTTTTGATCACTGATGGGATCGCTCAGCTGCAGAGAGGGGAGTCTACCTTTTGATCACTGGGAGATCACTCTGCTGCAGAGAGGGGAGACTACCTTTTGATCACTGATGGGATCACTCTGCTGCAGAGAGGGGAGACTGCCTTTTGATCACTCTGTTACCAGAGAAGGGAGACTGACTTTTGATCACTGATGGGATCTCTCTGCTGAAGAGAGGGGAGACTGCCTTTTGATCACTCTGTTACCAGAGAGGGGAGACTGCCTTTTGATCACTGATGGGATCACACTGCTGCAGAGAGGGGAGACTGCCTTTTGATCACTGATGGAATCGCTCTGCTGCAGAGAGGGGAGACTACCTTTTGATCACTGATGGGATCACTCTGCTGAAGAGAGGGGAGACTGCCTTTTGATCACTCTGTTACCAGAGAGGGGAGACTGCCTTTTGATCACTGGTGGGATCGCTCTGCTGCCGGAGAGGGGAGACTGCCTTTTGATCACCGGTGGGATCGCTCTGCTGCCAGAGAGGGGAGACTGTCTTTTGATCACTGGTGTGATCACTCTGCTGCCGGAGAGGGGAGACAGCCTTTTGATCGCTGGTGGGATCGCTCTGCTGCCGGAGAGGGGAGACTGCCTATTGATCACTCTGTTACCAGAGAGGGGAGACTGCCTTTTGATCACTGATGGGATCTCTCTGCTGCAAAGAGGGGAGACTGCCTTTTGATCACTGGTGGGATCACTCTGCTGCTGGAGAGGGGAGACTGCCTTTTGATCACTGATGGGATCACTCTGCTGCCGGAGAGGGGAGACTGCCTTTTGATCACTGATGGGATCGCTCTACTGCAGAGAGGGGAGACTGCCTTTTGATCACTGGTGGGATCACTCTGCTGCCGGAGAGGGGAGACTGCCTTTTGATCACTGGTGGGATCACTCTGCTGCCGGAGAGGGGAGACTGCCTTTTGATCACTGGTCGGATCGCTCTGCTGCCGGAGAGGTGAGACTGTCTTTTGATCACTGTTGGGATCGCTCTACTGCAGAGAGGGGAGACTGCCTTTTGATCACTGATGGGATCACTCTTCTGCCGGAGAGGGGAGACTGCCTTTTGATCACTGATGGGATCACTCTGCTGCCGGAGAGGGAAGACTGCCTTTTGATCACTGATGGGATCCCTCTGCTGCCTGAGTGGGGAGACTGCCTTTTGATCACTGATGGGATCACTCTGCTGCCGGAGAGGGGAGACTACCTTTTAATCACTGGGAGATCACTATGCTGCAGAGAGGGCAGACTACCTTTTGATCACTGGGAGATCACTCTGTTACCAGAGAGGGGAGACTACCTTTTGATCACTGGGAGATCACTCTGTTACCAGAGAGGGGAGACTACCTTTTGATCACTGGTGGGATCACTCTGTTACCAGAGAGGGGAGACTACCTTTTGATCACTGGTGGGATCACTCTGTTACCAGAGAGGGGAGACTACCTTTTGATCACTGGGAGATCACACTGCTGCAGAGAGGGGAGACTGCTTTTTGATCACTGATGGGATCGCTCTGCTGCAGAGAGGGGAGACTGCCTTTTGATCAACAGGGAGATCACTCTGCTGCAGAGAGGGGAGACTGCCTTTTGATCACTGATGGGATTGCTCTGCTGCAGAGAGGGGAGACTACCTTTTGATCACTGATGGGATCACTTTGCTGGAGAGAGGGGAGACTGCCTTTTGATCACTCTGTTACCAAAGAGTGGAGACTGCCTTTTGATCACTGGGAGATCACTCTGCTGCAGAGAGGGGAGACTACCTTTTGATCACTGATGGGATCGCTCTGCTGCAGAGAGGGGAGACTACCTTTTGATCACTGATGGGATCACTCTGCTGAAGAGAGGGGAGACTGCCTTTTGATCACTCTGTTACCAGAGAGGGGAGACTGCCTTTTGATCACTGGTGGGATCGCTCTGCTGCCGGAGAGGGGAGACTGCCTTTTGATCACTGGTGGGATGGCTCTGCTGCCAGAGAGGGGAGACTGCCTTTTGATCACTGGTGGGATCACTCTGCTGCCGGAGAGGGGAGACTGCCTTTTGATCGCTGGTGGGATCGCTCTGCTGCCGGAGAGGGGAGACTGCCTTTTGATCACTGGTGGGATCACTCTGCTGCTGGAGAGGGGAGAGTGCCTTTTGATCACTGATGGGATCACTCTTTTGCCGGAGAGGGGAGACTGCCTTTTGATCACTGGTGGGATCACTCTGCTGCTGGAGAGGGGAGACTGCCTTTTGATCACTGATGGATTCACTCTGCTGCCGGAGAGGGGAGACTGCCTTTTGATCACTGGTGGGATCACTCTGTTACCAGAGAGGGGAGACTACCTTTTGATCACTGGGAGATCACTCTGCTGCAGAGAGGGGGACTGCTTTTTGATCACTGATGGGATTGCTCTGCTGCCGGAGAGGGGAGACTGCCTTTTGATCACTCTGCTGCCTGAGAGGGGAGACTGCCTTTTGATCACTGATGGGATCGCTCTGCTGCAGAGAGGGGAGACTGCCTTTTGATCAACAGGGAGATCACTCTGCTGCAGAGAGGGGAGACTGCCTTCTGATCAACAGGGAGATCACTCTGCTGCAGAGAGGGGAGACTGCCTTTTGATCACTGATGGGATCGCTCTGCTGCAGAGAGGGGAGACTACTTTTGATCACTGATGGGATCACTCTGCTGAAGAGAGGGGAGACTGCCTTTTGATCACTCTGTTACCAGAGAGGGGAGACTGCCTTTTGATCACTGGTGGGATCGCTCTGCTGCCGGAGAGGGGAGACTGCCTTTTGATCACCGGTGGGATCGCTCTGCTGCCAGAGAGGGGAGACTGTCTTTTGATCACTGGTGTGATCACTCTGCTGCCGGAGAGGGGAGACAGCCTTTTGATCGCTGGTGGGATCGCTCTGCTGCCGGAGAGGGGAGACTGCCTATTGATCACTCTGTTACCAGAGAGGGGAGACTGCCTTTTGATCACTGATGGGATCTCTCTGCTGCAAAGAGGGGAGACTGCCTTTTGATCACTGGTGGGATCACTCTGCTGCTGGAGAGGGGAGACTGCCTTTTGATCACTGATGGGATCACTCTGCTGCCGGAGAGGGGAGACTGCCTTTTGATCACTGATGGGATCGCTCTACTGCAGAGAGGGGAGACTGCCTTTTGATCACTGGTGGGATCACTCTGCTGCCGGAGAGGGGAGACTACCTTTTAATCACTGGGAGATCACTATGCTGCAGAGAGGGCAGACTACCTTTTGATCACTGGGAGATCACTCTGTTACCAGAGAGGGGAGACTACCTTTTGATCACTGGGAGATCACTCTGTTACCAGAGAGGGGAGACTACCTTTTGATCACTGGTGGGATCACTCTGTTACCAGAGAGGGGAGACTACCTTTTGATCACTGGTGGGATCACTCTGTTACCAGAGAGGGGAGACTACCTTTTGATCACTGGGAGATCACACTGCTGCAGAGAGGGGAGACTGCTTTTTGATCACTGATGGGATCGCTCTGCTGCAGAGAGGGGAGACTGCCTTTTGATCAACAGGGAGATCACTCTGCTGCAGAGAGGGGAGACTGCCTTTTGATCACTGATGGGATTGCTCTGCTGCAGAGAGGGGAGACTACCTTTTGATCACTGATGGGATCACTTTGCTGGAGAGAGGGGAGACTGCCTTTTGATCACTCTGTTACCAAAGAGTGGAGACTGCCTTTTGATCACTGGGAGATCACTCTGCTGCAGAGAGGGGAGACTACCTTTTGATCACTGATGGGATCGCTCTGCTGCAGAGAGGGGAGACTACCTTTTGATCACTGATGGGATCACTCTGCTGAAGAGAGGGGAGACTGCCTTTTGATCACTCTGTTACCAGAGAGGGGAGACTGCCTTTTGATCACTGGTGGGATCGCTCTGCTGCCGGAGAGGGGAGACTGCCTTTTGATCACTGGTGGGATGGCTCTGCTGCCAGAGAGGGGAGACTGCCTTTTGATCACTGGTGGGATCACTCTGCTGCCGGAGAGGGGAGACTGCCTTTTGATCGCTGGTGGGATCGCTCTGCTGCCGGAGAGGGGAGACTGCCTTTTGATCACTGGTGGGATCACTCTGCTGCTGGAGAGGGGAGAGTGCCTTTTGATCACTGATGGGATCACTCTTTTGCCGGAGAGGGGAGACTGCCTTTTGATCACTGGTGGGATCACTCTGCTGCTGGAGAGGGGAGACTGCCTTTTGATCACTGATGGATTCACTCTGCTGCCGGAGAGGGGAGACTGCCTTTTGATCACTGGTGGGATCACTCTGTTACCAGAGAGGGGAGACTACCTTTTGATCACTGGGAGATCACTCTGCTGCAGAGAGGGGGACTGCTTTTTGATCACTGATGGGATTGCTCTGCTGCCGGAGAGGGGAGACTGCCTTTTGATCACTCTGCTGCCTGAGAGGGGAGACTGCCTTTTGATCACTGATGGGATCGCTCTGCTGCAGAGAGGGGAGACTGCCTTTTGATCAACAGGGAGATCACTCTGCTGCAGAGAGGGGAGACTGCCTTCTGATCAACAGGGAGATCACTCTGCTGCAGAGAGGGGAGACTGCCTTTTGATCACTGATGGGATCGCTCTGCTGCAGAGAGGGGAGACTACTTTTGATCACTGATGGGATCACTCTGCTGAAGAGAGGGGAGACTGCCTTTTGATCACTCTGTTACCAGAGAGGGGAGACTGCCTTTTGATCACTGGTGGGATCGCTCTGCTGCCGGAGAGGGGAGACTGCCTTTTGATCACCGGTGGGATCGCTCTGCTGCCAGAGAGGGGAGACTGTCTTTTGATCACTGGTGTGATCACTCTGCTGCCGGAGAGGGGAGACAGCCTTTTGATCGCTGGTGGGATCGCTCTGCTGCCGGAGAGGGGAGACTGCCTATTGATCACTCTGTTACCAGAGAGGGGAGACTGCCTTTTGATCACTGATGGGATCTCTCTGCTGCAAAGAGGGGAGACTGCCTTTTGATCACTGGTGGGATCACTCTGCTGCTGGAGAGGGGAGACTGCCTTTTGATCACTGATGGGATCACTCTGCTGCCGGAGAGGGGAGACTGCCTTTTGATCACTGATGGGATCGCTCTACTGCAGAGAGGGGAGACTGCCTTTTGATCACTGGTGGGATTACTCTGCTGCCGGAGAGGGGAGACTGCCTTTTGATCACTGGTGGAATCACTCTGCTGCCGGAGAGGGAAGACTGCCTTTTGATCACTGGTCGGATCGCTCTGCTGCCGGAGAGGTGAGACTGTCTTTTGATCACTGTTGGGATCGCTCTACTGCAGAGAAGGGAGACTGCCTTTTGATCACTGATGGGATCACTCTTCTGCCGGAGAGGGGAGACTGCCTTTTGATCACTGATGGGATCACTCTGCTGCCGGAGAGGGAAGACTGCCTTTTGATCACTGATGGGATCACTCTGCTGCCTGAGTGGGGAGACTGCCTTTTGATCACTGATGGGATCACTCTGCTGCCGGAGAGGGGAGACTACCTTTTAATCACTGGGAGATCACTATGCTGCAGAGAGGGCAGACTACCTTTTGATCACTGGGAGATCACTCTGTTACCAGAGAGGGGAGACTACCTTTTGATCACTGGGAGATCACTCTGTTACCAGAGAGGGGAGACTACCTTTTGATCACTGGTGGGATCACTCTGTTACCAGAGAGGGGAGACTACCTTTTGATCACTGGTGGGATCACTCTGTTACCAGAGAGGGGAGACTACCTTTTGATCACTGGGAGATCACACTGCTGCAGAGAGGGGAGACTGCTTTTTGATCACTGATGGGATCGCTCTGCTGCAGAGAGGGGAGACTGCCTTTTGATCAACAGGGAGATCACTCTGCTGCAGAGAGTGGAGACTGCCTTTTGATCACTGATGGGATTGCTCTGCTGCAGAGAGGGGAGACTACCTTTTGATCACTGATGGGATCACTTTGCTGGAGAGAGGGGAGACTGCCTTTTGATCACTCTGTTACCAAAGAGTGGAGACTGCCTTTTGATCACTGGGAGATCACTCTGCTGCAGAGAGGGGAGACTACCTTTTGATCACTGATGGGATCGCTCTGCTGCAGAGAGGGGAGACTACCTTTTGATCACTGATGGGATCACTCTGCTGAAGAGAGGGGAGACTGCCTTTTGATCACTCTGTTACCAGAGAGGGGAGACTGCCTTTTGATCACTGGTGGGATCGCTCTGCTGCCGGAGAGGGGAGACTGCCTTTTGATCACTGGTGGGATGGCTCTGCTGCCAGAGAGGGGAGACTGCCTTTTGATCACTGGTGGGATCACTCTGCTGCCGGAGAGGGGAGACTGCCTTTTGATCACTGGTGGGATCGCTCTGCTGCCGGAGAGGGGAGACTGCCTTTTGATCACTGGTGGGATCACTCTGCTGCTGGAGAGGGGAGAGTGCCTTTTGATCACTGATGGGATCACTCTTTTGCCGGAGAGGGGAGACTGCCTTTTGATCACTGGTGGGATCACTCTGCTGCAGGAGAGGGGAGACTGCCTTTTGATCACTGATGGATTCACTCTGCTGCCGGAGAGGGGAGACTGCCTTTTGATCACTGGTGGGATCACTCTGTTACCAGAGAGGGGAGACTACCTTTTGATCACTGGGAGATCACTCTGCTGCAGAGAGGGGGACTGCTTTTTGATCACTGATGGGATTGCTCTGCTGCCGGAGAGGGGAGACTGCCTTTTGATCACTCTGCTGCCTGAGAGGGGAGACTGCCTTTTGATCACTGATGGGATCGCTCTGCTGCAGAGAGGGGAGACTGCCTTTTGATCAACAGGGAGATCACTCTGCTGCAGAGAGGGGAGACTGCCTTCTGATCAACAGGGAGATCACTCTGCTGCAGAGAGGGGAGACTGCCTTTTGATCACTGATGGGATCGCTCTGCTGCAGAGAGCGGAGACTACCTTTTGATCACTGATGGGATCACTTTGCTGGAGAGAGGGGAGACTGCCTTTTGATCACTCTGTTACCAAAGAGGGGAGACTTCCTTTTGATCACTGATGGGATCGCTCTGTTGCAAAGAGGGGAGACTGCCTTTTGATCACTGGTGGGATCACTTTGCTGCCGGAGAGGGGAGACTGCCTTTTGATCACTGGTGGGATCACTTTGCTGGAGAGAGGGGAGACTGCCTTTTGATCACTGATGGGATCGCTCTGCTGCAGAGAGGGGAGACTGCCTTTTGATCACTGATGGGATCGCTCTGCTGCAGAGAGGGGAGACTGCCTTTTGATCACTGATGGGATCGCTCTGCTGCAGAGAGGGGAGACTGCCTTTTGATCACTGATGGGATCGCTCTGCTGCAGAGAGGGGAGACTACCTTTTGATCACTAATGGGATCACTTTGCTGGAGAGAGGGGAGACTGCCTTTTGATCACTCTGTTACCAGAGAGGGGAGACTACCTTTTGATCACTGATGGGATCGCTCTGCTGCAGAGAGGGGAGACTACCTTTTGATCACTGATGGGATCACTCTGCTGAAGAGAGGGGAGACTGCCTTTTGATCGCTGGTGGGATCACTCTGCTGCCGGAGAGGGGAGTCTGCCTTTTGATCACTGATGGGATCGCTCAGCTGCAGAGAGGGGAGTCTACCTTTTGATCACTGGGAGATCACTCTGCTGCAGAGAGGGGAGACTACCTTTTGATCACTGATGGGATCGCTCTGCTGCAGAGAGGGGAGACTACCTTTTGATCACTGATGGGATCACTCTGCTGAAGAGAGGGGAGACTGCCTTTTGATCACTCTGTTACCAGAGAGGGGAGACTGCCTTTTGATCACTGGTGGGATC
Organism: Hemitrygon akajei; assembly: GCF_048418815.1. Classification (NCBI taxonomy): domain Eukaryota; kingdom Metazoa; phylum Chordata; class Chondrichthyes; order Myliobatiformes; family Dasyatidae; genus Hemitrygon; species Hemitrygon akajei. Next base: position 105,974,926 of record NC_133124.1, on the reverse strand, counting down.
GCTCTGCTGCCGGAGAGGGGAGACTGCCTTTTGATCACTGGTGGGATGGCTCTGCTGCCAGAGAGGGGAGACTGCCTTTTGATCACTGGTGGGATCACTCTGCTGCCGGAGAGGGGAGACTGCCTTTTGATCGCTGGTGGGATCGCTCTGCTGCCGGAGAGGGGAGACTGCCTTTTGATCACTGGTGGGATCACTCTGCTGCTGGAGAGGGGAGACTGCCTTTTGATCACTGATGGGATCACTCTTTTGCCGGAGAGGGGAGACTGCCTTTTGATCACTGGTGGGATCACTCTGCTGCTGGAGAGGGGAGACTGCCTTTTGATCACTGATGGGATCACTCTGCTGCCGGAGAGGGGAGACTGCCTTTTGATCACTGGTGGGATCACTCTGTTACCAGAGAGGGGAGACTACCTTTTGATCACTGGGAGATCACTCTGCTGCAGAGAGGGGAGACTGCTTTTTGATCACTGATGGGATTGCTCTGCTGCCGGAGAGGGGAGACTGCCTTTTGATCACTCTGCTGCCTGAGAGGGGAGACTGCCTTTTGATCACTGATGGGATCGCTCTGCTGCAGAGAGGGGAGACTGCCTTTTGATCAACAGGGAGATCACTCTGCTGCAGAGAGGGGAGACTGCCTTCTGATCAACAGGGAGATCACTCTGCTGCAGAGAGGGGAGACTGCCTTTTGATCACTGATGGGATCGCTCTGCTGCAGAGAGGGGAGACTACCTTTTGATCATTGATGGGATCACTTTGCTGGAGAGAGGGGAGACTGCCTTTTGATCACTCTGTTACCAAAGAGGGGAGACTTCCTTTTGATCACTGATGGGATCGCTCTGTTGCAAAGAGGGGAGACTGCCTTTTGATCACTGGTGGGATCACTTTGCTGCCGGAGAGGGGAGACTGCCTTTTGATCACTGGTGGGATCACTTTGCTGGAGAGAGGGGAGACTGCCTTTTGATCACTCTGTTACCAGAGAGGGGAGACTACATTTTGATCACTGATGGGATCGCTCTGCTGCAGAGAGGGGAGACTACCTTTTGATCACTGATGGGATCACTCTGCTGAAGAGAGGGGAGACTACCTTTTGATCACTAATGGGATCACTTTGCTGGAGAGAGGGGAGACTGCCTTTTGATCACTCTGTTACCAGAGAGGGGAGACTACCTTTTGATCACTGATGGGATCGCTCTGCTGCAGAGAGGGGAGACTACCTTTTGATCACTGATGGGATCACTCTGCTGAAGAGAGGGGAGACTGCCTTTTGATCACTCTGTTACCAGAGAGGGGAGACTGCCTTTTGATCACTGGTGGGATCGCTCTGCTGCCAGAGAGGGGAGACTGCCTTTTGATCGCTGGTGGGATCGCTCTGCTGCCGGAGAGGGGAGACTGCCTTTTGATCACTGGTGGGATCACTTTGCTGGAGAGAGGGGAGACTGCCTTTTGATCACTCTGTTACCAAAGAGGGGAGACTGCCTTTTGATCACTGATGGGATCGCTCTGCTGCAGAGAGGGGAGACTACCTTTTGATCACTAATGGGATCACTTTGCTGGAGAGAGGGGAGACTGCCTTTTGATCACTCTGTTACCAGAGAGGGGAGACTGCCTTTTGATCACTGATGGGATCTCTCTGCTGCAAAGAGGGGAGATTGCCTTTTGATCACTGGTGGGATCACTCTGCTGCCAGAGAGGGGAGACTGCCTTTTGATCACTGGTGGGATCGCTCTGCTGCCGGAGAGGGGAGACTGCCTTTTAATCACTGATGGGATCGCTCTACTGCAGAGAGGGGAGACTGCCTTTTGATCACTGATGGGATCGCTCTACTGCAGAGAGGGGAGACTACCTTTTGATCACTGATGGGATCGCTCTACTGCAGAGAGGGGAGACTGCCTTTTGATCACTGGTGGGATCACTCTGTTACCAGAGAGGGGAGACTGCCTTTTGATCACTGGTGGGATCACTTTGCTGCCGGAGAGGGGAGACTGCCTTTTGATCACTGGTGGGATCACTCTGCTGCAGAGAGGGGAGACTGCCTTTTGATCACTCTGTTACCAGAGAGGGGAGACTGCCTTTTGATCACTGGTGGGATCACTTTGCTGCCGGAGAGGGGAGACTGCCTTTTGATCACTGGTGGGATCACTCTGCTGCCGGAGAGGGGAGACTGCCTTTTGATCACTGGTGGGATCACTCTGCTGCCGGAGAGGGGAGACTGCCTTTTGATCACTGGTGGGATCGCTCTGCTGCAAAGAGGGGAGACTGCCTTTTGATCGCTGGTGGGATCACTTTGCTGCCGGAGAGGGGAGACTGCCTTTTGATCACTGGTGGGATCACTCTGCTGCCGGAGAGGGGAGACTGCCTTTTGATCACTGGTGGGATCACTCTGCTGGGGGAGAGGGGAGACTGCCTTTTGATCACTGGTGGGATCACTCTGCTGCCGGAGAGGGGAGACTGCCTTTTGATCGCTGGTGGGATCACTCTGCTGCCGGAGAGGGGAGACTGCCTTTTGATCACTGATGGGATCGCTCAGCTGCAGAGAGGGGAGTCTACCTTTTGATCACTGGGAGATCACTCTGCTGCAGAGAGGGGAGACTACCTTTTGATCACTGATGGGATCACTCTGCTGAAGAGAGGAGAGACTGCCTTTTGATCACTGATGGGATCGCTCTGCTGCAGAGAGTGGAGACTACCTTTTGATCACTGATGGGATCACTCTGCTGACGAGAGGGGAGACTGCCTTTTGATCACTCTGTTACCAGAGAGGGGAGACTGCCTTTTGATCACTGATGGGATCACTCTGCCTTTTGATCACTCTGTTACCAGAGAGGGGAGACTACCTTTTGATCACTGATGGGATCACTCTGCTGCAGAGAGGGGAGATTGCCTTTTGATCACTGATGGGATCGCTCTGCTGCAGAGAGTGGAGACTACCTTTTGATCACTGATGGGATCACTCTGCTGAAGAGAGGGGAGACTACCTTTTGATCATTGATGGGATCACTTTGCTGGAGAGAGGGGAGACTGCCTTTTGATCACTCTGTTACCAAAGAGGGGAGACTTCCTTTTGATCACTGATGGGATCGCTCTGTTGCAAAGAGGGGAGACTGCCTTTTGATCACTGGTGGGATCACTTTGCTGCCGGAGAGGGGAGACTGCCTTTTGATCACTGGTGGGATCACTTTGCTGGAGAGAGGGGAGACTGCCTTTTGATCACTCTGTTACCAGAGAGGGGAGACTACATTTTGATCACTGATGGGATCGCTCTGCTGCAGAGAGGGGAGACTACCTTTTGATCACTGATGGGATCACTCTGCTGAAGAGAGGGGAGACTACCTTTTGATCACTAATGGGATCACTTTGCTGGAGAGAGGGGAGACTGCCTTTTGATCACTCTGTTACCAGAGAGGGGAGACTACCTTTTGATCACTGATGGGATCGCTCTGCTGCAGAGAGGGGAGACTACCTTTTGATCACTGATGGGATCACTCTGCTGAAGAGAGGGGAGACTGCCTTTTGATCACTCTGTTACCAGAGAGGGGAGACTGCCTTTTGATCACTGGTGGGATCGCTCTGCTGCCGGAGAGGGGAGACTGCCTTTTGATCGCTGGTGGGATCGCTCTGCTGCCGGAGAGGGGAGACTGCCTTTTGATCACTGGTGGGATCACTTTGCTGGAGAGAGGGGAGACTGCCTTTTGATCACTCTGTTACCAAAGAGGGGAGACTGCCTTTTGATCACTGATGGGATCGCTCTGCTGCAGAGAGGGGAGACTACCTTTTGATCACTAATGGGATCACTTTGCTGGAGAGAGGGGAGACTGCCTTTTGATCACTCTGTTACCAGAGAGGGGAGACTGCCTTTTGATCACTGATGGGATCTCTCTGCTGCAAAGAGGGGAGATTGCCTTTTGATCACTGGTGGGATCACTCTGCTGCCAGAGAGGGGAGACTGCCTTTTGATCACTGGTGGGATCGCTCTGCTGCCGGAGAGGGGAGACTGCCTTTTAATCACTGATGGGATCGCTCTACTGCAGAGAGGGGAGACTGCCTTTTGATCACTGATGGGATCGCTCTACTGCAGAGAGGGGAGACTACCTTTTGATCACTGATGGGATCGCTCTACTGCAGAGAGGGGAGACTGCCTTTTGATCACTGGTGGGATCACTCTGTTACCAGAGAGGGGAGACTGCCTTTTGATCACTGGTGGGATCACTTTGCTGCCGGAGAGGGGAGACTGCCTTTTGATCACTGGTGGGATCACTCTGCTGCAGAGAGGGGAGACTGCCTTTTGATCACTCTGTTACCAGAGAGGGGAGACTGCCTTTTGATCACTGGTGGGATCACTTTGCTGCCGGAGAGGGGAGACAGCCTTTTGATCACTGGTGGGATCACTCTGCTGCCGGAGAGGGGAGACTGCCTTTTGATCACTGGTGGGATCACTCTGCTGCCGGAGAGGGGAGACTGCCTTTTGATCACTGGTGGGATCGCTCTGCTGCAAAGAGGGGAGACTGCCTTTTGATCGCTGGTGGGATCACTTTGCTGCCGGAGAGGGGAGACTGCCTTTTGATCACTGGTGGGATCACTCTGCTGCCGGAGAGGGGAGACTGCCTTTTGATCACTGGTGGGATCACTCTGCTGGGGGAGAGGGGAGACTGCCTTTTGATCACTGGTGGGATCACTCTGCTGCCGGAGATGGGAGACTGCCTTTTGATCGCTGGTGGGATCACTCTGCTGCCGGAGAGGGGAGACTGCCTTTTGATCACTGATGGGATCGCTCAGCTGCAGAGAGGGGAGTCTACCTTTTGATCACTGGGAGATCACTCTGCTGCAGAGAGGGGAGACTACCTTTTGATCACTGATGGGATCACTCTGCTGAAGAGAGGGGAGACTGCCTTTTGATCACTGATGGGATCGCTCTGCTGCAGAGAGTGGAGACTACCTTTTGATCACTGATGGGATCACTCTGCTGAAGAGAGGGGAGACTGCCTTTTGATCACTCTGTTACCAGAGAGGGGAGACTGCCTTTTGATCACTGATGGGATCACTCTGCCTTTTGATCACTCTGTTACCAGAGAGGGGAGACTACCTTTTGATCACTGATGGGATCACTCTGCTGCAGAGAGGGGAGACTGCCTTTTGATCACTGATGGGATCGCTCTGCTGCAGAGAGTGGAGACTACCTTTTGATCACTGATGGGATCACTCTGCTGAAGAGAGGGGAGACTGCCTTTTGATCACTCTGTTACCAGAGAGGGGAGACTGCCTTTTGATCACTGGTGGGATCGCTCTGCTGCCGGAGAGGGGAGACTGCCTTTTGATCACTGGTGGGATCGCTCTGCTGCCAGAGAGGGGAGACTGTCTTTTGATCACTGGTGGGATCACTCTGCTGCCGGAGAGGGGAGACTGCCTTTTGATCGCTGGTGGGATCGCTCTGCTGCCGGAGAGGGGAGACTGCCTTTTGATCACTGGTGGGATCACTCTGCTGCCGGAGAGGGGAGACTGTCTTTTGATCACTGGTGGGATCACTCTGCTGCCGGAGAGGGGAGACTGCCTTTTGATCGCTGGTGGGATCGCTCTGCTGCTGGAGAGGGGAGACTGCCTTTTGATCACTGATGGGATCACTCTTTTGCCGGAGAGGGGAGACTGCCTTTTGATCAGTGGTGGGATCACTCTGCTGCTGGAGAGGGGAGACTGCCTTTTGATGACTGATGGGATCACTCTTTTGCCAGAGAGGGGAGACTGCCTTTTGATCACTGGTGGGATCACTCTGCTGCTGGAGAGGGGAGACTGCCTTTTGATCACTGATGGGATCACTCTTTTGCCGGAGAGGGGAGACTGCCTTTTGATCACTGGTGGGATCGCTCTGCTGCCGGAGAGGGGAGACTGCCTTTTGATCGCTGGCGGGATCGCTCTGCTGCCGGAGAGGGGAGACTGCCTTTTGATCACTGGTGGGATCACTTTGCTGGAGAGAGGGGAGACTGCCTTTTGATCACTCTGTTACCAAAGAGGGGAGACTGCCTTTTGATCACTGATGGGATCGCTCTGCTGCAGAGAGGGGAGACTGCCTTTTGATCACTGATGGGATCGCTCTGCTGCAGAGAGGGGAGACTACCTTTTGATCACTAATGGGATCACTTTGCTGGAGAGAGGGGAGACTGCCTTTTGATCACTCTGTTACCAGAGAGGGGAGACTGCCTTTTGATCACTGATGGGATCTCTCTGCTGCAAAGAGGGGAGATTGCCTTTTGATCACTGGTGGGATCACTCTGCTGCCGGAGAGGGGAGACTGCCTTTTGATCACTGGTGGGATCGCTCTGCTGCCGGAGAGGGGAGACTGCCTTTTAATCACTGATGGGATCGCTCTACTGCAGAGAGGGGAGACTGCCTTTTGATCACTGATGGGATCGCTCTACTGCAGAGAGGGGAGACTACCTTTTGATCACTGATGGGATCGCTCTACTGCAGAGAGGGGAGACTGCCTTTTGATCACTGGTGGGATCACTCTGTTACCAGAGAGGGGAGACTGCCTTTTGATCACTGATGGGATCACTCTGCTGCCGGAGAGGGGAGACTGCCTTTTGATCACTGATGGGATCACTCTGCTGCCGGAGAGGGGAGACTGCCTTTTGATCACTGGTGGGATCACTCTGCTGCTGGAGAGGGGAGACTGCCTTTTGATCACTGATGGGATCGCTCTGCTGCCGGAGAGGGAAGACTGCCTTTTGATCACTGATGGGATCACTCTGCTGCAGAGAGGGGAGACTGCCTTTTGATCACTGATGGGATCACTCTGCTGCCGGAGAGGGGAGACTGCCTTTTGATCACTGATGGGATCACTCTGCTGCCGGAGAGGGGAGACTGCCTTTTGATCACTGATGGGATCGCTCTACTGCAGAGAGGGGAGACTAGCTTTTGATCAACAGGGAGATCACTCTGCTGCAGAGAGGGGAGACTACCTTTTGATCACTGGGAGATCACACTGCTGCAGAGGGGGGAGACTACCTTTTGATCACTGATGTGATCGCTCTGCTGCAGAGAGGGGAGACTACCTTTTGATCACTGATGGGATCACTCTGCTGCAGAGAGGGGAGACTGCCTTTTGATCACTGGTGGGATCACTCTGCTGCCGGAGAGGGGAGACTGCCTTTTGATCGCTGGTGGGATCACTCTGCTGCCGGAGAGGGGAGACTGCCTTTTGATCACTGATGGGATCGCTCAGCTGCAGAGAGGGGAGTCTACCTTTTGATCACTGGGAGATCACTCTGCTGCAGAGAGGGGAGACTACCTTTTGATCACTGATGGGATCACTCTGCTGAAGAGAGGGGAGACTGCCTTTTGATCACTCTGTTACCAGAGAGGGGAGACTGCCTTTTGATCACTGATGGGATCACTCTGCTGAAGAGAGGGGAGACTGCCTTTTGATCACTCTGTTACCAGAGAGGGGAGACTACCTTTTGATCACTGATGGGATCACTCTGCTGCAGAGAGGGGAGACTGCCTTTTGATCACTGATGGGATCGCTCTGCTGCAGAGAGGGGAGACTACCTTTTGATCACTGATGGGATCACTCTGCTGAAGAGAGGGGAGACTGCCTTTTGATCACTCTGTTACCAGAGAGGGGAGACTGCCTTTTGATCACTCTGTTACCAGAGAGGGGAGACTGCCTTTTGATCACTGATGGGATCTCTCTGCTGCAAAGAGGGGAGATTGCCTTTTGATCACTGGTGGGATCACTCTGCTGCCGGAGAGGGGAGACTGCCTTTTGATCACTGGTGGGATCGCTCTGCTGCCGGAGAGGGGAGACTGCCTTTTAATCACTGATGGGATCGCTCTACTGCAGAGAGGGGAGACTACCTTTTGATCACTGATGGGATCGCTCTACTGCAGAGAGGGGAGACTGCCTTTTGATCACTGGTGGGATCACTCTGTTACCAGAGAGGGGAGACTGCCTTTTGATCACTGGTGGGATCACTTTGCTGCCGGAGAGGGGAGACTGCCTTTTGATCACTGGTGGGATCACTCTGCTGCAGAGAGGGGAGACTGCCTTTTGATCACTCTGTTACCAGAGAGGGGAGACTGCCTTTTGATCACTGGTGGGATCACTTTGCTGCCGGAGAGGGGAGACTGCCTTTTGATCACTGGTGGGATCACTCTGCTGCCGGAGAGGGGAGACTGCCTTTTGATCACTGGTGGGATCACTCTGCTGCCGGAGAGGGGAGACTGCCTTTTGATCACTGGTGGGATCGCTCTGCTGCAAAGAGGGGAGACTGCCTTTTGATCGCTGGTGGGATCACTTTGCTGCCGGAGAGGGGAGACTGCCTCTTGATCACTGGTGGGATCACTCTGCTGGGGGAGAGGGGAGACTGCCTTTTGATCACTGGTGGGATCACTCTGCTGCCGGAGAGGGGAGACTGCCTTTTGATCGCTGGTGGGATCACTCTGCTGCCGGAGAGGGGAGACTGCCTTTTGATCACTGATGGGATCGCTCAGCTGCAGAGAGGGGAGTCTACCTTTTGATCACTGGGAGATCACTCTGCTGCAGAGAGGGGAGACTACCTTTTGATCACTGATGGGATAACTCTGCTGAAGAGAGGGGAGACTGCCTTTTGATCACTCTGTTACCAGAGAGGGGAGACTGCCTTTTGATCACTGATGGGATAACTCTGCCTTTTGATCACTCTGTTACCAGAGAGGGGAGACTACCTTTTGATCACTGATGGGATCACTCTGCTGCAGAGAGGGGAGACTGCCTTTTGATCACTGATGGGATCGCTCTGCTGCAGAGAGGGGAGACTACCTTTTGATCACTGATGGGATCACTCTGCTGAAGAGAGGGGAGACTGCCTTTTGATCACTCTGTTACCAGAGAGGGGAGACTGCCTTTTGATCACTGGTGGGATCGCTCTGCTGCCGGAGAGGGGAGACTGCCTTTTGATCACTGGTGGGATCGCTCTGCTGCCAGAGAGGGGAGACTGTCTTTTGATCACTGGTGGGATCACTCTGCTGCCGTAGAGGGGAGACTGCCTTTTGATCGCTGGTGGGATCGCTCTGCTGCCGGAGAGGGGAGACTGCCTTTTGATCACTGGTGGGATCACTCTGCTGCCGGAGAGGGGAGACTGTCTTTTGATCACTGGTGGGATCACTCTGCTGCTGGAGAGGGGAGACTGCCTTTTGATCACTGGTGGGATCACTCTGCTGCTGGAGAGGGGAGACTGCCTTTTGATCACTGATGGGATCACTCTTTTGCCGGAGAGGGGAGAATGCCTTTTGATCACTGGTGGGATCGCTCTGCTGCCGGAGAGGGGAGACTGCCTTTTGATCGCTGGCGGGATCGCTCTGCTGCCGGAGAGGGGAGACTGCCTTTTGATCACTGGTGGGATCACTTTGCTGGAGAGAGGGGAGACTGCCTTTTGATCACTCTGTTACCAAAGAGGGGAGACTGCCTTTTGATCACTGATGGGATCGCTCTGCTGCAGAGAGGGGAGACTGCCTTTTGATCACTGATGGGATCGCTCTGCTGCAGAGAGGGGAGACTACCTTTTGATCACTAATGGGATCACTTTGCTGGAGAGAGGGGAGACTGCCTTTTGATCACTCTGTTACCAGAGAGGGGAGACTGCCTTTTGATCACTGATGGGATCTCTCTGCTGCAAAGAGGGGAGATTGCCTTTTGATCACTGGTGGGATCACTCTGCTGCCGGAGAGGGGAGACTGCCTTTTGATCACTGGTGGGATCGCTCTGCTGCCGGAGAGGGGAGACTGCCTTTTAATCACTGATGGGATCGCTCTACTGCAGAGAGGGGAGACTGCCTTTTGATCACTGATGGGATCGCTCTACTGCAGAGAGGGGAGACTACCTTTTGATCACTGATGGGATCGCTCTACTGCAGAGAGGGGAGACTGCCTTTTGATCACTGGTGGGATCACTCTGTTACCAGAGAGGGGAGACTGCCTTTTGATCACTGATGGGATCACTCTGCTGCCGGAGAGGGGAGACTGCCTTTTGATCACTGATGGGATCACTCTGCTGCCGGAGAGGGGAGACTGCCTTTTGATCACTGGTGGGATCACTCTGCTGCTGGAGAGGGGAGACTGCCTTTTGATCACTGATGGGATCGCTCTGCTGCCGGAGAGGGAAGACTGCCTTTTGATCACTGATGGGATCACTCTGCTGCAGAGAGGGGAGACTGCCTTTTGATCACTGATGGGATCACTCTGCTGCCGGAGAGGGGAGACTGCCTTTTGATCACTGATGGGATCACTCTGCTGCCGGAGAGGGGAGACTGCCTTTTGATCACTGATGGGATCGCTCTACTGCAGAGAGGGGAGACTACCTTTTGATCAACAGGGAGATCACTCTGCTGCAGAGAGGGGAGACTACCTTTTGATCACTGGGAGATCACACTGCTGCAGAGGGGGGAGACTACCTTTTGATCACTGATGTGATCGCTCTGCTGCAGAGAGGGGAGACTACCTTTTGATCACTGATGGGATCACTCTGCTGCAGAGAGGGGAGACTGCCTTTTGATCACTGGTGGGATCACTCTGCTGCCGGAGAGGGGAGACTGCCTTTTGATCGCTGGTGGGATCACTCTGCTGCCGGAGAGGGGAGACTGCCTTTTGATCACTGATGGGATCGCTCAGCTGCAGAGAGGGGAGTCTACCTTTTGATCACTGGGAGATCACTCTGCTGCAGAGAGGGGAGACTACCTTTTGATCACTGATGGGATCACTCTGCTGAAGAGAGGGGAGACTGCCTTTTGATCACTCTGTTACCAGAGAGGGGAGACTGCCTTTTGATCACTGATGGGATCACTCTGCTGAAGAGAGGGGAGACTGCCTTTTGATCACTCTGTTACCAGAGAGGGGAGACTACCTTTTGATCACTGATGGGATCACTCTGCTGCAGAGAGGGGAGACTGCCTTTTGATCACTGATGGGATCGCTCTGCTGCAGAGAGGGGAGACTACCTTTTGATCACTGATGGGATCACTCTGCTGAAGAGAGGGGAGACTGCCTTTTGATCACTCTGTTACCAGAGAGGGGAGACTGCCTTTTGATCACTCTGTTACCAGAGAGGGGAGACTGCCTTTTGATCACTGATGGGATCTCTCTGCTGCAAAGAGGGGAGATTGCCTTTTGATCACTGGTGGGATCACTCTGCTGCCGGAGAGGGGAGACTGCCTTTTGATCACTGGTGGGATCGCTCTGCTGCCGGAGAGGGGAGACTGCCTTTTAAACACTGATGGGATCGCTCTACTGCAGAGAGGGGAGACTGCCTTTTGATCACTGATGGGATCGCTCTACTGCAGAGAGGGGAGACTACCTTTTGATCACTGATGGGATCGCTCTACTGCAGAGAGGGGAGACTGCCTTTTGATCACTGGTGGGATCACTCTGTTACCAGAGAGGGGAGACTGCCTTTTGATCACTGATGGGATCACTATGCTGCCGGAGAGGGGAGACTGCCTTTTGATCACTGATGGGATCACTCTGCTGCCGGAGAGGGGAGACTGCCTTTTGATCACTGGTGGGATCACTCTGCTGCTGGAGAGGGGAGACTGCCTTTTGATCACTGATGGGATCGCTCTGCTGCCGGAGAGGGAAGACTGCCTTTTGATCACTGATGGGATCACTCTGCTGCAGAGAGGGGAGACTGCCTTTTGATCACTGATGGGATCACTCTGCTGCCGGAGAGGGGAGACTGCCTTTTGATCACTGATGGGATCACTCTGCTGCCGGAGAGGGGAGACTGCCTTTTGATCACTGATGGGATCGCTCTACTGCAGAGAGGGGAGACTACCTTTTGATCAACAGGGAGATCACTCTGCTGCAGAGAGGGGAGACTACCTTTTGATCACTGGGAGATCACACTGCTGCAGAGGGGGGAGACTACCTTTTGATCACTGATGGGATCACTCTGCTGCAGAGAGGGGAGACTGCCTTTTGATCACTCTGTTACCAGAGAGGGGAGACTGCCTTTTGATCACTGGTGGGATCACTTTGCTGCCGGAGAGGGGAGACTGCCTTTTGATCACTGGTGGGATCACTCTGCTGCCGGAGAGGGGAGACTGCCTTTTGATCACTGGTGGGATCACTCTGCTGCCGGAGAGGGGAGACTGCCTTTTGATCACTGGTGGGATCACTCTGCTGCCGGAGAGGGGAGCCTGCCTTTTGATCGCTGGTGGGATCACTCTGTTACCAGAGAGGGGAGACTGCCTTTTGATCACTGATGGGATCACTCTGCTGAAGAGAGGGGAGACTGCCTTTTGATCACTCTGTTACCAGAGAGGGGAGACTACCTTTTGATCACTGATGGGATCACTCTGCTGCTGGAGAGGGGAGACTGCCTTTTGATCACTGATGTGATCGCTCTGCTGCCGGAGAGGGAAGACTGCCTTTTGATCACTGATGGGATCACTCTGCTGCAGAGAGGGGAGACTGCCTTTTGATCACTGATGGGATCACTCTGCTGCCGGAGAGGGGAGACTGCCTTTTGATCACTGATGGGATCACTCTGCTGCTGGAGAGGGGAGACTGCCTTTTGATCACTGATGGGATCGCTCTACTGCAGAGAGGGGAGACTACCTTTTGATCAACAGGGAGATCACTCTGCTGCAGAGAGGGGAGACTACCTTTTGATCACTGGGAGATCACACTGCTGCAGAGGGGGGAGACTACCTTTTGATCACTGATGGGATCGCTCTGCTGCAGAGAGGGGAGACTACCTTTTGATCACTGATGGGATCACTCTGCTGCAGAGAGGGGAGACTGCCTTTTGATCACTCTGTTACCAGAGAGGGGAGACTGCCTTTTGATCACTGGTGGGATCACTTTGCTGCCGGAGAGGGGAGACTGCCTTTTGATCACTGGTGGGATCACTCTGCTGCCGGAGAGGGGATACTGCCTTTTGATCACTGGTGGGATCACTCTGCTGCCGGAGAGGGGAGACTGCCTTTTGATCACTGGTGGGATCGCTCCGCTGCAAAGAGGGGAGACTGCCTTTTGATCGCTGGTGGGATCACTTTGCTGCCGGAGAGGGGAGACTGCCTTTTGATCACTGGTGGGATCACTCTGCTGCCGGAGAGGGGAGACTGCCTTTTGATCACTGGTGGGATCACTCTGCTGCCGGAGAGGGGAGACTGCCTTTTGATCACTGGTGGGATCACTCTGCTGCCGGAGAGGGGAGACTGCCTTTTGATCGCTGGTGGGATCACTCTGCTGCCGGAGAGGGGAGACTGCCTTTTGATCACTGATGGGATCGCTCAGCTGCAGAGAGGGGAGTCTACCTTTTGATCACTGGGAGATCACTCTGCTGCAGAGAGGGGAGACTACCTTTTGATCACTGATGGGATCACTCTGCTGAAGAGAGGGGAGACTGCCTTTTGATCACTCTGTTACCAGAGAGGGGAGACTGCCTTTTGATCACTGATGGGATCACTCTGCTGAAGAGAGGGGAGACTGCCTTTTGATCACTCTGTTACCAGAGAGGGGAGACTACCTTTTGATCACTGATGGGATCACTCTGCTGCAGAGAGGGGAGACTGCCTTTTGATCACTGATGGGATCGCTCTGCTGCAGAGAGGGGAGACTACCTTTTGATCACTGATGGGATCACTCTGCTGAAGAGAGGGGAGACTGCCTTTTGATCACTCTGTTACCAGAGAGGGGAGACTGCCTTTTGATCACTGGTGGGATCGCTCTGCTGCCGGAGAGGGGAGACTGCCTTTTGATCACTGGTGGGATCGCTCTGCTGCCAGAGAGGGGAGACTGTCTTTTGATCACTGGTGGGATCACTCTGCTGCCGGAGAGGGGAGACTGCCTTTTGATCGCTGGTGGGATCGCTCTGCTGCCGGAGAGGGGAGACTGCCTTTTGATCACTGGTGGGATCACTCTGCTGCCGGAGAGGGGAGACTGTCTTTTGATCACTGGTGGGATCACTCTGCTGCCGGAGAGGGGAGACTGCCTTTTGATCGCTGGTGGGATCGCTCTGCTGCTGGAGAGGGGAGACTGCCTTTTGATCACTGATGGGATCACTCTTTTGCCGGAGAGGGGAGACTGCCTTTTGATCAGTGGTGGGATCACTCTGCTGCTGGAGAGGGGAGACTGCCTTTTGATGACTGATGGGATCACTCTTTTGCCGGAGAGGGGAGACTGCCTTTTGATCACTGGTGGGATCACTCTGCTGCTGGAGAGGGGAGACTGCCTTTTGATCACTGATGGGATCGCTCTGCTGCAGAGAGCGAAATCCTGCTGCTGTGCCTGTATAATGTTGCGCTGTTTTTCTGCATTTTGGATATAGACTTGGGACTATAGATTTCTCTCAGTCTTATAGTTATTTTGTATTCTGTGTTTTTCACCCAACATTTCTCAATTTTTTTTTGTGTACAGGGAGGAGGATTTGGGGGTCAATGTACTGAGGGCTCTGAGGAGTGTGGTAGAACAAAGGATTTGGGAATACAGGTCTATAATTTGTTGAAGGTAATGTCACAGGTAGATAGGACCGTAAAGAAAGCTTTTGGCACATTGGCCTTCATAAATCTAAGTAATGTGGACTGGAGATGGGATATAATGTTAAAGTTTTATAAGACATTGGTGAGGCCTAATTTGGTGTATTGTGTGCAGTTTTGCTCACCGACCTACAGGAAAAATGTAAATAAGTTTGAAAGAGTCTCGAGGATCTGAGTTATAAGGAAAGAATGAATAGGTTAGGACTTCACTCCTTGAAATGTAAAAGATTGAGAGGAGATTTGATAGACGTATACAAAAATATGAGCGGCTAGATATGGTTATTGCAAACAGGCTTTTTCCACTGAGGTTGAGTGGAACTACAACTAGAGGTCATGGGTTAAAGGTAAAAGGTGAAAAGCTTAAGGGAACATGAGGGGAAGCTTTTTCATTTAGAGGGTCATCAGAATGCAGGACGCATTCAGCACAAGTAGTGCATGTGAGCTTGATATCAAAGCTTAAGAGAAGTTTAGATAGGCACATGGATATTAGAGGTATGGAGGACTATGGTCCCAGTGCAGGTTGATGGGAGTAGGAAGTTTAAATGGTTTCCACATGAACTGGATGGGCCAAACTGCCTGTTTCTGTGCTGCACTTCTCTATGACTGTAAAAGTAGGAGACAAACAAACTAATACCATAATTATGAGATTCAAAACACTGCAGGTGGTGGAGACCTGAAATAAAACAATGAGCGCTGGAAATACTCATCGTGTGGAGAGGGAAGAAGAACTTACAGGTGGATAGCACTTAATCAAAGCTTGAATAAAACTGGAAAAGATGGTTATCTGACATTGTTAAATTCTATTCTAAGCCTAAGGCTCATAACTTGTTTAGTAAGAAGGTCCTAATGCATGAGCTATTGTGGGTTTTCCTGGAATACCAGCTTGAGGAATATCATTTCATCTTCTGATGGGGTGTGTTACATCCATGAAAAATTCATACTCCATTCAACATTTTCAGGTAAACAGTGACCAAAGTGACCAATTCTGAAGGTAAGTCATCAACTTGTAAATTCAAACATATTCGTTTTCCACAGATGATGATGTCTAACCTAGTTTTTTTTGTATGATCTGTTTTAATTTCATTTCTAGTGTTTTACAGTGATCTGTCCCACACAAATTTGGCATTGTTCTTTTATTCTCTCCTTCCTTCTCTATTCTCATAAATCTCCTCCCGGACAAATCAGCTGAAATGAATAAGCCTTAACCATTATCCCTCAGCTGGCTCCAGCACAGCTTTTGTCATGTAGCCTCTCTTCAAGTTCAAGTTGTCATTCAGCCGATCACATATTTACTGCCAAATGAAACAATGTTCCTCCAGACCAAGGTACATAACACAGTACCTATAACTCACAAACAATATAAAAAGCAATATTACCACAAATAATAAGGTAGTAAACAGTATAACACTCCTGGTGTTTCATATGTGATGATACTTGGGAGGTGGCAGGGAGTTCATTAATCTCATGGCCTGGGGGAAGAAGCTGTTTCCCATCTTAACAGTTATTGTCCTAATGCTACTGTACATCCTGCCTGATAGTAAGTGGTCAAAGAGATTGAGGGACGGATTGACTACGTTAAGGGCCCTGAGCTTGTAATGCTCCTTCTAAGTACCTCTGATTGGTGGAAGAGAGACCTCAATGATCCTCTCAGCCATCCTTGCAATCCTTTGTAGGGACTTATGGTCAGATGTCTGGCAACTCCTGCACCCAATGGTTAGCCCAAACACTTCTCAATGACTATAAGTTTCCTGGACCCGATTGTCTCATTTTCACGATGGATGTCCAGTTCCTATACTCCTCCATCCCCCATGAGGAGAGCCTTAAAGCTCTTCACTTCTTTCTAGACAACAGACCCAACCTGTTCCCCTCCACCACCACTCTTCTCTTTAAGGCAGAACTGGTCCTCACTCTCTATAATTTCTCCTTTGGCTCCTCCCACTTCCTTCAAACCAATGTGTGCCATGGGCACTCGCATGGGTCCCAGCTTTGCCTGCCTTTTTGTCAGTTTGGAACAATCCATGTTCCAAGCTTACACTGGTATCACTCCCCAAATTTTCCTGTGCTACACCTACAACTGCATTGGTGCTGTTTCCTGCACCCGTGCTGAGCTCATCGACTTCATCAACTTTGCCTCCAACTTCCACCCTGCCCTCAAATTTACCTGGTCCATTTCTGCCACCTCCCTCCCCTTTCTCGATTGCTCTGTCTTTATCTCTGGAGACAGTTCATCTACTGATATCTTTTAAAAACACACTGACTCTCACAGCTACTCGGACTATACCGCTTCCCACCCTGTCACTTGTAAAAATGCCATTCCCTTCAAAAAGACCCAGTGAAGGGCCTCAGCCTGAAGCATTAACTGTTGACTCTTTTCCATAGATGCTAACTGGCCTGTTGAGTTCCTCCAGCATTTTGTGTGTGTTGCTCAGATGGTGCCTCAGTTGCTTCAGTCTCCTCAGGAAATGGAGACAGTGTTGTGCTTTCTTGACCAAAGAGGTGGTGTTGAGGGACCAGTTGAGATCGTCCATTATGTTCACTCCCTGAAACTTGGTGCACCTAACTCTCTCCCTGAAGGAGCCATTTATGTGCAATGAGAGTGGTCAGCCTGCACCTTCCTAAAGTCTTGTCTTGTCCACGTTCAAGCTGGATTTGATACATTTATACCATTCTACCAGGCACTGTAGCTCCTCTCTGTATGCCATCTCATTGCTGTTGGTGATAAAGCCAAACACTGTTGTGTCATAAGCAAACCTGATGACTTGGTTTGAAGTGCATCTAGCAGTGCAGTCATGCATCAGCAGTGTGTACGGCAGCCGGCTGAGCATGTAGCCCTGGGGAGTGCCGGTGCTCAGCGTGATGGAGCTAGAGATGTTTCTGCCAACGTGGACTGACTGTGGCCTTTTTGTCATGAAATCCTGGATCCAGTTACAGAGAGAGGTGTAGAGGCTCAAAGAGGACAGTTTACTCCCCCCCCCCCCCCATCTTCTGAGGGATGGTCAAATTAAGTGCTAAACTGAAGAGAATAAACAGCATCCTGGCATATGAGGCAATGTGTTCCAGGTAGGACACGATGGAGTGGAGTGTAGGGACTATAGTATCATCAGTAGATGGATTTGAGTGATAAGCAAAGTGGGAATGATCCAATGTAGCAGGAAGATGGGATTTAATATGATCCATAACCAGCCCACCGTATTACAGACACTCTGTTCCCTCCACTCTTCCTTATTCTCAGCAACCTAAATGTTTTTAAACTTTTCTTTAGTATTAAACTTTATTTCTTTTTCTACAGATATTTCC
The DNA here is from genome assembly GCF_048418815.1 of Hemitrygon akajei. Taxonomy (NCBI): domain Eukaryota; kingdom Metazoa; phylum Chordata; class Chondrichthyes; order Myliobatiformes; family Dasyatidae; genus Hemitrygon; species Hemitrygon akajei. Next base: position 105,957,125 of record NC_133124.1, on the reverse strand, counting down.
AGCATCGCTTTTTTGTTTGATTTTTCATGCATTTCTACAAACCAACTACAAAGAAAAACCTAACAGCAAAATGAGAGTTAATACAGTGCAAAATAAAAATATCAAAAGTATAATTCATAACAATAAGAAAGCAGCACCCAGAATAAAATTATATAAAGTTAGTATCCTCCCCTTCTACCCACTGGAAACCTCCAGGCCAACCATTACATTGTGTAAAAAAAAGAGAGCGTTCAACCCCCCCCCCCCAAACTGTAAATATAGTTTAAAAAGAAAGAATAATAATGCCTACTATGAAAACTATAATGTAATTTCCATCAAAAAGAAACCTTAAAACTTACAGAGGGAAAAAAAAGCTGAAAGTAAGGGATTAAGAAGAATAAGCTTAATCTAAAGAGGAGTTATGAAAATAATCAAGAAAAGGTCCCCACACCTTCTGAAATTTTATATTCGAGTTGAGAAGTGAGTAATGAATTTTTTCAATATCTGAACAGGACATAATATCATTAAGCCATTGAGCATGAGTGGGTGGGGCAATATCTCTCCACTTAAGGAGAACTAAGCATCTAGCCAAAAGAGAGGCAAAAGATAATGTTTGGTGTTTAGTCGGACTCAACTGCATATCAACCTCACCCAAGGTACCAAAAGTTCAGAGGATTAGTTTCTAAGTGGCAATTAAGAATATGGGATAAGGAATGAAAAAACTTCTCTCTCACGACCTTGAGGCATGCCCCCTTTGATAAAATTAGAACTGCTTGGGAGCATGATATAAATATTTCTTTATTTGATGCGGTTTGGGATTCAGTTCTTAAGTCAGTCAATTCAACCTCTTTATGCGCTTGCCACTGCCTTTTACAGTTCAAGGTTGTACATAGGGCTCACATGTCTAAAACTAAATTGTCGAGGTCTTATCCTGACATTAGCCCTGTTTGTGACAAGTGTAAAGGTGGCGAGGCTTATCTTATCCATAAGTACTGGGCAGTTTAGATAAATTTTGGAGAGATGACTTTTTAATCCAGCATCATTTTTTATCATTTTTTTTCTTGTTTGACAAAGATGTAAGAGCACAGAACATCTATCAAAAGTTAATGAATTTATATAATCAATGATTAAGACTGAGGATCGCCAAGCATGTGAATGATTCTGCTGGAGGATACACATTAGAACTCTGCTGCCAGTAACCATAAGCATTAATAACCTCTTTCATTTGTTTAAACAGTCAATGGGACCATGGTGAAAATAGAAGCTGACAAGGAACAATAGTCCCTACTTGAGCACTCTGTCCCTCAGATGAGCCAGACCCAGTAACTGATTAGTTAATCATCAGTTACTTTCTGGATTAATATGACACTGCCTACTCCAAGCTTTTAGACTTTAAGACCATAAGATATAGCAGCAGAATTAGGCCAGTTGGCCCATCAAGTCTGTTCCACAATTTCATCATGGCTGATCCATTTTTCCTCTCAGCTCAAATCTCCCGCCTTCTCTCCATATCCCTTCAGGCCAGACCAATCAAGAATCTATCAACCTCTGCCTTAAATAGACATAATATCTTGGTCTTCACAGCTGTCCGTGGCAATGAATTCCACAGAGTCACCACCCTCTGGCTGAAGAAATTCCTCCTTATCTCCATTCTAAAAGGACACCCACCTATTTTGAGGCTGCGTCCTCTGGTCTTAGACTCTCCCACCAAAGGAAACATCCTTGCCACATCCAGTCTATCAAGGCCTTTCACCATTCGATTGATCACCCCTCATTTTTCTGAATTCTAATGAATATTGGCCCAGAGCCATCAAGCGCTCACCTAAATCAACCCATTCGATCCTGGAATAATTTTTATGAACTTCCTTTGAAATTTCTCCAGTTTCAGCACATCCTTTCTAAGATAGGGGCCCAAAACTGCTCACAATACTCCAAGTGAGGACTCACCAGTGCTTTATAAAGTATCAACATTACATCCTTGCTTTTATATTTTAGTCCTCTTGAAATGAATGCTAACATTGCATTTGCCTTTCTCACCACAGATTTAATCTTTAGGGAATACTGCACAAAGACTCCCAAGCTGCTTTGCTCCTCAGATTACACACACAAAATGCTGGTGGAACGCAGCAGGCCAGGCAACATTTATAGGAAGAAGCACTGTCGATGTTTCGGGCTGAGACCCTTCGTCAGGACAGTGCTTCTTCCTATAGATGCTGCCTGGCCAGCTGCGTTCCACCAGCATTTTGTGTGTGTTGCTTGAATTTCCAACATCTGCAGATTTCCTCCTGTTTGCTCCTCAGATTCTTGTATTTTCTCTCAATTTTTGCCCTTTCAATTTTGTCTCCCTTTTACAACTCATCCTGTTGATTGCAATTTTGCCCTAAAATCTGCCTCTTCTTGCGAGGAGTCTCACTACACATTACCTTTGTTTATAAACCAACTAGCTTATCCTTAACACTATCACTCTGGTTTTGGAAGGCAGATTATTATCTGAACGGTGTAGAGTTAGGTAAGGGAGGAATACAAAGAGATCTAGGAGTCCTTGTTCATCAGTCACTGAAGGTGAATAAGCAAGTGCAGCAGGCAGTGAAGAAGGCTAATGGAATGTTGGCCTTTATTACGAAGGGAATTGAGTACAAGAGCAAGGAAATCCTTTTGCATTTGTACAGGGCCCTGGTGAGACCACACCTGGAGTATTGTGTACAGTTTTGGTCTCTAGGGTTAAGGAAGGACATCCTGGCTATAGAGAAAGTGCAGCGTAGATTCACGAGGTTAATTCCTGGGATGTCCGGACTGTCTTACGCAGAGAGGTTAGAGAGACTGGGCTTGTACACGCTGGAATTAAGGAGATTGAGAGGGGATCTGATTGCAACATATAAGATTATTAAGGGATTGGACAAGATAGAGGCAGGAAATATGTTCCAGATGCTGGGACAGTCCAGTACCAGAGGGCATGGTTTGAGAATAAGGGGTAGGTCATTTAGGACAGAGTTAAGGAAAAACTTCTTCTCCCAGAGAGTTGTGGGGATCTGGAATGCACTGCCTTGGAAGGCAGTGGAGGCCAATTCTCTGGATGCTTTCAAGAAGGAGCTAGATAGGTATCTTATGGATAGGGGAATCAAGGGATATGGGGACAAGGCAGGAACCGGGTATTGATAGTAGATGATCAGCCATGATCTCAGAATGGCGGTGCAGGCTCGAAGGGCCGAATGGTCTACTTCTGCACCTATTGTCTATTGTCATACTCCTTCCAAATTAATTTAAACCCTCCTGAACAATTCTAGCAAACCTGCCCACAATGATATTGGACAGATGTAACAGATCCCTTTTGTACAGGTCACCCAGAAGAGATCCCAATGATCCATAAATCTGAAACCCTATCCCCTGCACCAGTTCCACAGCCACACATTCACCTGCCAAATCATCCTATTCTTAGGAGTTAAACTTAAACTTTAATTCTGCTTCTCTTCTGCCGCACCTGCTGCAGGTTCTCATCATTTTTAAAAAACAACAATTAACAATAATTGAGTCTGAAGGTCATAAAAACAGAAGTTTCAGGATAGACTAAGACAAAAAGGTAATAGTGGTTGATTTTAATGATAGAGGGAGTCCAGAGTTAGAACTTTAGCTCAAGGATAATTAATATAGTCAGGCTTCAAACTTTTGGCCTTAGAAGGTGGTCAAGAAGGTGATTGAATCAGCAGCTAGAATATGCAGTAGGTTACATGGATCAAAGATATTTATCCCAGTATTATGCAAAGGGAGTTTCTGCATAATCGAAAAGCAAACAGAAACATAAGAATGGATAAAGAAGAAGGGTGAATATAAATGCACAATGCCAGGGAGTAGTAAAGATTCCTTTTATTCACCTGCTCTATTCTATAGATCAGAATCAGAATCAGGTTTATTATCTCTGGCATGTGTCATGAAATTTGTTAACAGCAGCAGTAGTTCAATACAATACATAATATAGAAGAAAAAAAATAATAATTATAAATAAATGAGTAAATCAATTACAGTGTATGTATATTGAATATATTATAAATCATGCAAAAAAAAAACAGAAATAATATATATTTAAAAAGTGAGGTTGTGTTCAAAGATTCAATGTCCATTCAGAAATCAGATGGCAGAAGGGAAGAAGTTGTTCCTGAATCATTGAGTATGTGCCTTCAGGCTTCTGTACCTCTGAACTGATGATAGCAGTGAGAAAAAGGCATGCCCTGGGTGCTGGAGGTCCTTAATAATGGACACTGCCTTTCTGAAACACTGCTCCTTAAAGATGTCCTGGGTACTTTGTAGGCTCGTACCCAAAATGGAGCCAACTAAATTTACAACCCTCTGCAGCTTATTTCGGTCCTGTGCAGCAGCCCCCCCATACCAGACAGTGATGCAGCCTGTCAGAATGCTCTCCACGGTACATCTGTAAAAGTTTTTGAGTGTGTTTGTTGCTTTTAGATTTAGATTCCTTTCGGTTTATTTATTAATTATATGTACATCAAAACATAGAGTGAAATAGGTCATTTCACTAACAAACAAAAATCTGAAGATGTACTGGGGGCAATATGGTTAAGGGTGAAAGGTGAAAAGTTTAAGGGGAACATGAGAGGAAACCTTCACTCAGAGAAACCTTCGCTGAGGGTGTGGAATGAGCAGCCAGTGCAAGTGGAGCATGCAAGCTTGCTTTCAAAGTTTAAGAGAAGTTTGGATAGGTACATGGATGGTAGAGTTATGGAGGACTATGGTCCAGGTGCAGGTCAATGGGAGTAGATCGATGGTTTGGCACAGACCAGATGAGCCAACAAGCTTGCTTCCGTGCCTATGACTCTATTCTGACTCCAACATAGCACACCTACAATGTTCAGCAGAACAACATGCAGCCAACATACAACAAACAGCAGCAGAAAAACAAACCCCTTTCCCAACTTCCACCCACACACACACACACACAAACGGGCCAACCCCAGGGCAGACTACCTCTGGGGTTCGGACCTCCAGAACGTGGCCCCGGACTTGTGGATATTGGATCTCCAACCTCCAGGTTTGTCAACATTGAGCTTTGATCTTGGGTTTCAGCCTCTGGGTTTTGACCCCCAGGCTCAGTGAACATGTGCCTCTGATCTTAGGACCTGTCGACTGACTTCAGGTCTCTAATCTTGGAACTCGCTGACCTTGGAGCTCTGACCCAAGACTTGCCATTCTTGGGGATCAGCAATCCTTGTTCTTGGAGTCTGTAACCTTGGACCATGGACCTCTTTCTTCAGGACTCACTGGCCACTAATCTTGAAGGCCACTACATTTACTGCTCTACCTTCATTAATGTGTTCAGGCACATCCTCAAAAAATTCAATCAGGCTTGTAAGGCACGACCTGCCTTTGACAAAGCTATACTGACTATTCCTAATCATATTATGCCTCTCCAAATGTTCATAAATCCTTCCTCTCAGGATCTTCTCCATCAACTTGCCAACCACTGAAGTAAGACTCACTGGTCTATAATTTCCTGGGCTATCCCTATTCCCTTTCTTGAAAAAGGGAACACCATCCACAACTCTCCAATCCTCCGGAACCTCTCCCATCTCATTGATGATGCAAAGATCATCGCCAGAGGCTCAGTAATTTCCTCCCTTGCCTCTCACAGTAGCCTGGGGTACATCCAGTCCAGTCCCGGTGACTTATCCAACTTGATGCTTTCCAAAAGCTCCAGAACATCCTCTTCCTTAATATCTACATTCGCAAGCTTTTCAGTCAGCTGCAAGTCATCCCTACAATTGCCAAGATCCTTTTCTATAGTGAATACTGAAGCAAAGTATTCATTAAGTACCTCTGCCATCTCCTCTAGTTCCATTCACACTTTTCCACTGTCACACTTGATTGGTCCTATTCTCTCATGTCCTATCCTCTTGCTCTTCACATACTTGTTGGATGCCTTGGGGTTTTCCTTAATCCTGTCTGCCAAGGTCTTCTCATGGTCCCCTTCTGGCTCTCCTAATTTCATTCTTAAGCTCCTTCCTGATAGCCTTATAAACTTCTAGTTCTCTATCATTGCTTAGTTTTCTGAACCTTTCGTAAGCTCTTCTTTCCTTCTTGACTAGATTTACACCAGCCTTTGAACACCACTGTTCCTGTACCCTACCATCCTTTCTGTGTCTCATTGGAACGTATCCACGCAGAACCCCACATAAATATCCCCTGAACATTTGCCACATTTTTTCCGTACGTTTTCCTGAGAACGTCTGTTTCCAATTAATGCTTCCAAGTTCCTGCCTGATAGCCTCATATTTTTCCTTACTCCAATTAAACATTTCCCTAACTTGTCTGTTCCTGTCCCTCTCCAATGCTATGGTAAAGGAGATAGAATTATCATTACTATCTCCAAAACGCTCTCCCACTGAGAGAGCTGAAACCTGACCAATTTAATTTCCCAATACCAGATCAAGTACATATTGTGTCAAGAAACTTTCCTGAACACACCTAACAAACTCCGCCCCTTCTAAACCCCTCACTCTAGGGACATGCCAGTCAATATTTGGGAAATTAAAATCTCCCACCACAACAACCCTGTTATTATTACTCCTTTCCAGAATCTGTCTCCCTATATGCTCCTCGATGTCCCTGTTACTATTGGGTGCTCTATAAAAAACACCCTGTAGAGTTATTCCTATTCCTAACTTCCACCCACAGAGACTCTGTAGACAACCCCTCCATGACTTCCTCCTTTTCTGCAGCTGTGACAGTATCTCTGATCAACAGTGCACGCCCCCACCTCTTTTTACTGTTTCTGAACTCTCACTCCACATCCATCCCTGTCCCTACCCCTAATTTGACCCTTAACTTCCCACGTTGTTCCCAAAATCCATCCCTATGAGCCTAAAATACCAAGACAGATGTCAGAGCTCAGCACCATCTCAAAAACAAAATAATGACACAGAAATGTGAAAACAGGTAACGTAGAGGCATTCAGATACATATGAATTGACACATTAAACAAGTGGGAGTATTGATCTAAGTAACATAAATGTTACTGGAAATGTTATACAACTGCAAGAGAAGTGAGTTAAAATATCCTTCCGTCAGGGAGGAAATAACTTTTTCATGATACAAGGTAATTGTTAAACACAAAGCTCTCAATACACCTAAACCTGAATCTGGATCTTAAAGGGAGGAGAAAGAGATTTATTGAACGACTTGCAGACAGCCTACTTGTGTGTTACAAAATGGCTAAATCTTGACCCCTTGATCTCTCCCCCCCACTATCAGCTGACAGCCTGAAACACATCTCATCATTTTTGCTACAAGAGCCATCAAGTTTTGACCAAAGCACTTCCACATTCCTTAAGTATGAGGGAGCAGATAATGGGCCTCTTTCATTTGAAATACAAATCTTTTCTCTATACCCATTAGATGCTCCACACCCTCTTGGTTTAGAAGCTGTTTGGCACTGTACCAGCTACTCATTCGCAGAGACTGACCTATTGTTTTCAAGGATGTTCTACATCGACAGCTTCTAGTAAAGTTAATACCCCCATTGTTGCTTTCTGAGTCAGTACAAATCCCTTTCTCTTTTTCCTCTTGGAAGTATGACCTTTGCCTAAGTTGCCTCAGAGCTGGGTGTTCAGACGTCTGCTCTTTGGTTTTAAATGTCATGGGAATAAGATTAGCACAAATTAGCTTTTTGTAAAGCAAATTATTTTATTGGGCTTCCTTTTTGGGCTGCCATTATTTTACTTCCACAAAAAGCTAAGATTTGTAACCAATTCCCTCTTCAGGATTGAAGCCGTGTTTCCTCTTTGCAGTGTCACAGGATCTTCAACTCAAACGCTTGCCCATTGTCAGGAACTCAGTAAAAAGATCCTCATCCTTAAGTCCAAAGTTTGTGAGTCCAAGTCCAACTTCAGAGATTAAATCAAAATTCGCAATTCAAAACTTTACTGAAGGAATATCGCACTGTTCAAAGTGATAATTTTCAGATTAAGGGCTAAACTAAAACTCCAACTGTTCTCTCAGGCAGAAATAAAAGATCATATCAGCCTGCACATGTACTTAACTTCCCCCCTAACATTATAAACCACTCATGTGCTGCTTATCCTTCAATAACAATAAATAAAGCAATGAATAAAACAGGAGGCACGATACACCCCCACTATCAAGGACACCAACAAGAAATGGCTAACACGAGAGAGCATAATTTTAAGTTGTTTGGAAGTAGGTACAGAGGAGATGTTGGTGGTAAGTTTTTCACGCAGAGAGTGGTGAGTGCATGGAATGGGCTGCCGGCGATGGTGGTGGAGGCGGATACGATAGGATCTTTTAAGAGACTCCTGGATAGGTACATGGAGCTTAGAAAAATAGAGGGGTATGGGTAACCCTAGGTAATTTTTAAAGTAAGTACATGTTCAGCACAGCATTGTGGGCCGAAGGGCCTCTATTATGCTGTAGGTTTTCTATGTTTCTATGTTCCTAAGAAATGGTGCATCAAGAAGACAGTATCCATCATTAAGGACCCTCACCATCTGGGACATGAGCACTTTGGCTTACTATTATCAGGGAAGGGGTACAAGGGCCCGAAGATCACATTCAACATGTTAAGATATGCTTCTTCAAAGTTCAAATCTCAAAAAAAACTTATTATCAACATACATATATGTCACCATATACAGCCCTGAGATTAATTTTCTTGTGAGCATACTCAATAAATCCATAATAGAATCAATGGAAGACCAAACTAACTTGGGCATTCAGTTTGCAAACAGCAACAAACTGTGATGATGATGATGATAATAATAATAATAATAATAATAATAATAATAATAATAATCAAATAAACAAACAAACAAATAAATAAATAAGTAAACAAACAAACAAACAAACAAACAAACAATAAATATCAAGAACATGAGATGAAGAGTCCTTGAAAGTGAGTCCATAGGTTGTGGGAACATTTCATTGTTGGGGCAAGTGAAGTCGAGTGAAATTATCCCCTTTGGTTCAAGAGCCTGTTGGTTGTGGGGTAATAACTGTTGCTGAGCCTGGTGGTGTGAGTCTTATGGCTCTTGTACCTTCTTCTTGATGGCAGCAGTGGTGGTGGGTGTCTCTGATGATGGAGACTGCTTTCCCGCAACAACGGTCTGTGTAAATGTGCTCAATAGCGGAGAGGGCTTTACTCATGAGAGGGCTACATCCACTACTTTTCATAAGATTTTCCATTCAAGGGCATTGGTGTCTATGATGCACCCATCCCTCCTAGAAGCTGATTCATCACCACCTTGTAACTTATAGAATTTTTATGTATTGCATTGTACTGCTGCAGCAAAACAACAAATTTCACAACATATGTCAATGATCATAAATCTGTTTCTGATCCTGGTTCTGACACATGTAATCATTATTGCCTTTCAACAAGTACCTGCCTTAGTTCTTACACTATGTCAGTAATGTAAGGCAATTTAGGGAGGCCTGTGGTTCGGAGAAGTCATATGCAAATGAAACTCATTCTGTCTACCCAATGCGCTTACACGATCCATGTTTTCATGGTCTGGAATTCATTAGCCCCTACCTGAGGTGTTCTATCATGGGAATTTTTTATGGTACTTGAACATTTTGAAGGGGATGTGTCATTTAAAGGAAGCCCACAGTACACAGAGACTATTTCATTTGTCTTCCACATCTCATCCATCGTCCCTGCATCAGGTTTTGCAGTCAGGTCCGACACTCTAGACTCCTTTCAGTGATGGAAGTCAGAACTACAGTGGTGAGCAAAATGTATGCTCCACTTCATAACTCCACCTCAAACAACCTGCACTTCCATGCCCTGCATGGTCTTGCCACAACTGCCTCCAGTCCTGTTTTATACTGGAGGCTCCACTATCAGTGTAATGCCCTGTACATTACAGTACAGTGTAATGTACTGAGGTCATGGTCAATCAGTACGAAATTAATTTTCTATGTTGCTGGTGTATGACCATGTTATTGGATAAATAGGATATTTAATCTTTGTAGAAACTTTTGGAAATGTAGATGTTCATGTAAAATTGTTTTGATTAGTGAAGTATCATTTGTAATTGCAGGCTAATGTTCACAGTGCAGGAAACATGCACTTAGTGTTTCTCCTTGCCCATTGTTCAATGATTCAAGTATGATCCCAGATTGTTCCAAAAATGTATTTCTGTTGGCAAAATTTTTTGAATTCCTTGGGAAGACAACAGCATTCCAAGGGAATAGTGACAGGACAGGGAAAAGCTGACAGTCGTTTGTTATCAACTCAATGGATTTTATTGCTTGAGCAATAAGCTCATGCTGCATTCTAAACTTCCATTTAATTCACTTCCCATGAACTGAAACCTTCATGGTCATTTAATCCAATCCTTTGGCTGTTTTGTATGGTGGATACAAGAATGAATGTGTGTTTTGATTGCTTCTTTCACATTCTCAGATGGTCCCAAATACTTTACAGCCAATGACACAATGAACTGTGGAGTTCTCTTTACATTCTACATAATTCCAGGAGCTCAGTGGCAAAGAGGGTCAATTTGCCTTTTGGAGAATTTGTACACAACAAGATTCCACAAGCACCAGTGTGAGAATAGTCTAGTAGTTGCTTCTGTCATGATGGTGACTTAAAGATTAATACTACCATGATAAGGAATGCTACCAGGATCGGGATGTGGGTTGTGGGGGAAATTGTACTCATTCACCTTTGCAATAACACAATGGAATTTTTTTATTTTTTTTGTCAGAGCATGGTTGATGCTTTGGTTTCATAACTCATCTCTGACATAATTGTGTATTTGAGTAGTATTCTAATTATATTGTTTGGTTAAGCATTATTTGTTGTTTAAATAATGCATATATCATGCCACCACCATGCCATATGTGCACACCTCACTAAAGTAAAAAACTAAGACTCGCCTATCCGAGCTCCATGTTTTCTTTTCATTCAATTGGTTTGATGTTTTGGAGCTACGAAACTTAACAGTGGCAATGAGGAAGATGTAAACAAACCTGAGATGACTACCCACCCGTTGAAGTGCAGAGAGACATTCAGATTTTAAAAATGTGCTGTGAGATGTTCGAGTTAAAAAGTAAAGAACATGCTTCTTTGGGATGGGACAGAGAGACGATTGCTTTTTTAAAGAAAATGGCATAAAATAAACAATGAATATTGAATGATATAAACATACATTTTAAAAATAGCAGAAGTGGCTGGCCAAATCAAAAAGATAGACGTGTTCAATTACATAAGATATTGTGAACTGAGAGAATTGAGCAGCATTTTAAAATAAATGAAAAGTGAGTGGCAGTTTTGCTAAGTACATTAGATGGGAAAGCATACAGTTTGCTTAGAAGTTTGACTGCTCCAACCAGACCAGTTGAAATGAGCTTTGATGATATCATGAAAGTAATGCAGAAATATTTACAACCAAAACCATTGTTGATTGTAGAACATTTTAGATTTCATATGTGGAATCTACAGGAAGGGGAGTCCATTGCAGTTTATGTGAATTGAATTAAAGAAGTTGCTTGAGCATTGCCAGTTCAGGGATAGGCTTAATGATGCATTGAGAGTTTCTGGAATCTTATAAGAGCATTCAAAAGCGCTTCCTAACTGAAGTATACTTGCACTTAAAAGAACAGTTGAAATTGCTGTATCAATAGAAACAGCAGTCCGAGACACAACTAAGTTGTAGTCAGGAATAAAAGTGAGTGCGAACAAAATTGCATCTTCTAAACAGAAACTGGCCTGGCAGAAAAAACTGTGTTACTGTTGTGGCTCACATACTCCCAACCAATACAGATTTAAAGGCAAAAATTGCAGAAAATGCAACGAAGTAGGGCACATATAAAAAGCATGTCGGACTGACAACAATAAATGAACTGCAAAACAAAGATAAAAAGATAAAAAGTTAAGTTGGAACTTCAGAAAGAACACTAATCTGTTAGCTGTTGATGAAAAATCCGATAATGATGAGAGTGACACGGGAATTGGCAGCCTTAAGATTTACAGTGTGAAAATTAACAAGAGACAAGCAATATGGCTTACAGCAGAACTGAATGGACAATAAATTAAAATGGAATTGGACTCAGCTGTTTCAGTCACTCCACAAAAATACTAAACTGAAACCTGCAGATATCCAACAAAGAACTTACTCTGGAGAAAAGATAACTCCTGTGGGAATGACATTCATAACATTTAAATACAACAACTGAGGAGCCACCTTAGACTTATATGTGGTAAGAACAGGAGGGCCAGCACTGTGGGGTTGCGATTGGCTAAGGCAACTACAATTTGACTGAAGATCCATCCACCATTTTTGTGCCACATACCCTACAACAGAGTCCACTGAAAGTGAATAAAGAAAGGTACTGGATGTTGTCACAGCAGAGAACAAGGATGGCATTGGAAAAGTTAAACATATCAAGGGAAAAAAAGTTTCAAATGAAAATGCCACAGCCAAGATCCATAAAGCATGTCTGGTTCCTTATACCATCTATGATAAAGTAGCCAGTGAGCTAGATCACATGGTGGCTGAAGGAATTATTTCCAAGTTTGAGTGCAGCCCATGGGCAATGCCAGTTTTCCCAGGAAGAATGGGTTTGTCAGGATTGGTGGTGGTTTTAAGATCACCATCAACCCAGTACTGAAAGTAGGCCAATACCCTCTGCCCAGGATTGAGGATACCTTTGCAAATCCATCTGGAGGGAAACACTTCAGCCAAGTGGACTTAGCTGAGGCCTACCAACAGTTGGAAATGGAAGAAGAGTCTAAAGTGTTTCTCACCATAATCATTCACAAAGGGCTTTATGACTACAATACGCTTATGCTTAAAGTAACACCTGCATGCTGGTAGAAAGCTATGGACCAGGTGCTGCAAGGTTGCCCAGGCAATCAGTGTTAACTGATAATGTCATCATTATCAGTAAGAATGACAAGGAACATGTCCAAAATCTCAAGACGGTGTTAAAAAGATTAGAAGATTATGGACTCAGAGCACAACACAAGTGTGAATTCTTAAAACCGAGCATCACTTACAGTCTGTCACAGAATTACACAAGTGTGCTGAGAAAATTCAAGCAACGGCAGATGCCCCAAGGCCAAAGAACATGTTACAGTTGTGGTCCTTTCTTAGAATTTGTCAATTACTATAGCATGTTTCTGCCAAGTCCTGCTAGTATCACTAGTACAAATTGGGAAGAAATGGCAATGGATGAAGCAATATGAGGCGGCTTTCCGAAAGGTAAAGGAAATGGTGTTATCAGACACTGTACTCACATTTACGATCCACATCGTCCAGTGAAACTTGCTTGTGATGTCTTTCCTTATGGTATAGAAGCAGTCATGTCACATGTTGTAAGTGATGACTAGTAAATGCTCCACAGCCTTTGAATTGCAATCTCTTACCACAGCGAAGAAAAACTACACACAAACTGATAGGGGACCCTTGAGTCTGGTTTGGGGCATAAAATGTTTCAAAAAGTACTTGCTTACTCTAATTTCTGATCAACCACCACTGTCCATTTTCAATCCAAGAAGGGTGTTCCACCTGCAGCAGCAGTATGAATTCAGAGATGGGCTCTGTTTCTTGGAGGACACAATGACAAGATCAAATTTAAGAGGACAACTAATCATAGAAATGCTGATGGATTATTCCATTCGCCCTTGGAAAAGGAAATGCCTAAAAAATTTACAGAAGTGAGCACTCCTCTTGGTGTATTCTCCCGAACTCAAATTGAAATTCTCCCTATTACGGCAGAGATGATCCAAAGGGAAACCAGAAAAGAAAGCAGACTGTCTCAGGTCTATGTGGCCACTCTAAATGTCTGGAATGTGCAGCAGAAACTCCAGATCCCCCACTTTTACCGCTGACGGAATGAACTTGCCCTCAACAAAGGCTGCATTACGTGTGATTGAGAGTTGTTGTACTATCCAAGCTGACAGCTAAAGTGTTGGAGGAGCTACATTTTGGTCATCTAGGCAGAGTCAAAATGAAAGAGTTGGCTCAAAGCTTTGTCTGGTGGCCTAGGATAGATCAGACGATCAAGTAGCTCATCATGGCATTGTTCAGAATGCCAGCATGTCCAGAAGATGCCAAGAACGCCGTCTCTCCATCCTGGGAATTGTCTGCATTGCTCTGGCAAGGATTCGTGTGGATATTACCAGACCATTCATGGGCAGAAATTTCTTGGTAGTAGTGGATGCAGCTACTAAGTGGCCCGAAGTGCTTTCCATAGCCTCACACACTGCTGGATGTGTTGAGAAGTCTCTTCTCAAGGACTGGTGTTCCAGAACATTTAGTCAGTGACCACAGACCAAAGTTTGTTGCGGAACAGTTTCAGTCATTCCTGAAAATGAATGGAATAAGATATACTACATTGGCACCATACCACCAAGCTGCAAATAGCTGGGTGGAAAATTTTGTCCAGAGTCCAGAGAAGTCACTGCAAGAAATGTCAGCAGAACACACTACACTTACACTGAATCAGCAGCTCACCACTTTGCTCCTTGCATATCGCTATGCAGCACACTCGGCGACCAACAAGTCACCAGCTGTTCCTGAGTTGTCCCTTGCACTCACGCTTGGATCTGTTCAAACCCAGTCACAGAAGAAGTATGTAAGACAAACAGCTGAGACAAATTGAGGGCCTCTCAAACAAGGAGGTTTGATGTTTCACTCCTGGACAAGCAATCCTGGCGATGCACTACAGAGGTGATCAAAAGTGGGTACTTTGAAGGATAAAGGACAGAACTGGACTATTCTCCCACACAGTGGAGATTGAGATTGATGTCTTCTGGAGATGACACGTCAATCAATTGAGGAGAGCAGTGTTAATTGTTAGAGTAGAAAGGTGGCCAGAGCTGTCAGAACCACTTCCTATAGTCCCAAAGTCAACCCCTATAACTATTACAGAGGAAGCCCCAGAACACAAGATTTTTTTTCACAGCCACAAGTCTCACCTGCTAAGCAGAGTCACCCCTACTCCCACAGTCAGGAAAGTTGTTATCCCATAAGAGTAAGAGATCCTCACCAGTGATTCAATCTTCAGGCCTGAATTGGACAAATTAAAATGTATTATGCTATGGATGTATATTTAGTATTTGTATTGTATAGTATATTGTGTGTATATAGCTGTATATATGACTAGAGAGCAATATGTTACATATTTGAGTTGAGTTGCATTCTATATTGACTTGGAGTTTACAGCTAAGCAGGGAGGTGTGTTGTGTATTTCATATTTCAGTAATATTGTAAATGTATTGCTTATGTATTCCTTGTTGTTTAAATAATTCATACGGGTTCTATGTAAAAGTACATGAATGGCATATGCCACATTATTAGTGCATACATAGGTAAAAACAAAACAGAGATACACATCTCCTGGCTTCGTGTTTTGTTTTACATTCAGTTAGTTTTAGATTTATGTTGTATACAAAACATAACAGACATGGCAGAAGATCAGGTTAGATATTCTACTAAAACTTGCAGTGAGACATGATCTTCCAAGAGATGCAGTTGTCAAATATTTAAACATTCATTTCATTGGTGCAATTATCTCCCATTGCCCATAAATCTGAAAAGCCTTGCTGACCACTTAGAATGTATTTCTCTATATATTATTCATCACAATTTCAGATAGTGATTTACTTTACAGGCAAAAGAACCATAAATAAGTGTTTCGGTGCATGATTCTCAAAAGATTAACACACAGATACCACAAATACAGAAAGGCTAACAGATCGCCAGTGAAACTGAATATGAAGTTAGAGTGGTCATACGTCATTTACATAGAAGATGGAACATTGAACAGTACAGCACTGAACAAGCCATTTGGCCCACATGTTGTGCCAACCTTTGAACTTATTCTATGATCAAACCAATCCTTCTCTCCTACATACCCCTCCAATTTTCTGTCATCCATGTACCTATCTAAGAGTTTCTTAAATGTCCTTAATGTAGCTGCCCCTACTAGCACCCCCAAACACCATACACCAAACACTCTGTATAAAAAACTTACCTGTGACATGCCCCTATACTTTCCTCCAATCACCTTGAAATGATGCGTCCTCGAATTAGCCATTTCCACTTCTGTAAAATGGCTATCCATTCAATCTATGTCTTTATATTTTTGTACCACTATATCAATTCACCTCTCATCTTCCTTCGCTCCAAAGAGAAAAGCCCTAGCTTGCTCAGCCTATTCTCATAGGATATCTGTCTAGTCTAGGCAACATCCTGGTAAATCTCCTCTGTATTCTTTAAATCTTCCACATTCTTCCTATAATGAGGCGACCAGACTGAACACAATATTCCAAGTGCGGTGTAACCAGGGTTTTACAGAGCTACAACATTACCTGATGGCTCTTGACCTCAATCTGCTGAGTAATGAAGGCCAGCACGCCCTACGCCTCCTTAACAACTCTATTAACTTGCGACAAATAGATGTCAGGAGAGGGATTCGAACTCATGTCCCAAATCGGAGACCAAAGCACCTGTGTTTCTACAGAAGGTCTTTCATGCTTTGAGTCTAGCAGCTTAGACCACTCAACCACCTTAACACCCTTATAGTATTAATACATAGGGTATTAGTGAAACTACATCTAAACCACCATGTACTGTTTTTGTCTCCTTATTTAGGGAATATTGTTAATACAGTTCAAAGGAGTTTTTTTTAAACTAATGTAACTCTTGGTTCAGTTAGCGGCTTAATATAGGGGATGATAGCCCCCCACCCCGCCAAACTTAAGAAATCTCATTTGGGTGGATGCTGCGCGATGTGTCCCCATTACAAATCAGTACCACAAAATAACAAACAGTACGCAATATGTGATTAAACAATTGAGATTTATAATTTGACGATATGGTTAGTAAAGAGAACAAAAAAGAAAAAAGGCCCATTCTCATGAAACAGTCTAATGTGCAACGTTAGGCCAGGAGTCTCCTCCTCAATCAATGGGGAGTTAGCGAAAGGCGGCATACACTATACATCCAGGTCCTCATCCTCCGAATCAGTATCGCTCTCAGGGGTGGGGGCCGGCCTAACCTCGTCTGTTGTGGGCCGTGCAGTCGCCCCGCATTTCTGCAGAGTCCTCTTACTAGGTGTAGGCTCCAGGTCGGGCTCTGGGTCTACCTGTACCTCCTGTCCCAGGGGCAGCAAGTGGTTCCGATGGAGAATCTTGACAGGCCCATTCCCATCCTCTGGTTTCACCCGGAATACTGGTAGGTTTTACATCTGACTCTCTACCACATAGGGTGTGGCTGCCCAGTGGTCAGCCAACTTATGCTTTTCAGGTGGCCCCAAATTCCTTATGAGGACTTGGTCTCCTGGCAGGAGTTGGAGAACGCATGACACCAGGTAATTCATAAGCCCTTTTCAGCTTTCTTCTCATATCAGACACATACTTCAGATAAACCTTTGTGGGTCAGTCACCCTCATCAGTCCCAAAACAAAGGTTAATGGGCAACCTCGCCTCGTGCCCAAACATCAGATAATATGGCAAATACCCAGTAGCTTCATTTTGTGTACAGTTGTAACAGTGAACCAGATGCCCAATATGTTGACTCTACTTGCTCTTCTTGCTGATCTCCAGGGTCCCGAACATGTCCAGCAAGGTCCGATTAAACCTCTCTGGCTGGGGATCACCCTGCAGGTGATAGGGCGAGGTCCTCGACTTCTCAACTCCAAGCATGCCCAGTAACTCATGGATCAGTCTGCTCTCGAAATTCCGTCCCTGATAACTATGTATCCGCCTGGGAAGGCTATAAGATAAATACTTGTCCCATAACACTTTGGCCACCATAGACGGCCTCGGGTCCTTGGTAGGAAAAGCCTGAGCATATCTGGTGCAGTGGTCCATGATGACTAAGTCATTCGCCGTGTTGCTGGTATTGGGTATTGACAGGAAATCCATACACACCAGGTCCAGAGGCCCCGCACTCTGCAAGTGGGACAGGGGAGCTGCCCGTGTAGGCAGTGTCTCCCGCCATATGCATCGAATGTATGACTTGCAATATTCTTCAACCTCCGACTTCATTCAGGGCCAGTAAAACTGGTCTCTGAGCAATCCATAGGTCTTTTCCATCCCCAAATGTCCAGAATCATCATGAAGTGACTTCAATGCAATCCTTCGATACTTCTCAGGCAGAACCAGCTGGCAACACCGAGGACGGTCTGAGGGTGGCGTGACCCAGTATAAGATCTGGTTCTTCAACTCCAGCTGAGGCCATTCTCACAGTAATGGAGGCACTGATGCATGTTTTGTCTTCTCCACCTGAGACATGCCTCCCTTTTCAACTGCTACCCAAATGGTACCAATGCCCGGATCATCTCACTGAGCAGCAGCCACTTCCCCAGAATTCAATTCCGGCAGCTGATTTGTCTTCAGAGCAGTCAGGTTACAGTAAACTTAGGGAATGGCGTCATCAGAAACCACCAATTGATCCACCGCTCGCTCCTGCCCCTCCTTTCTCTCTGCCTTCACAGTGATGGCAAAATGACACATAGCCTTCATCCCTGGGGCAGGAATGATCTCCCACTCCTTCCCCTCACTCTTCAGAAATGATCAAACCCTGTCTTTGAAATCTCTGACCCCAGCTACCGCTACGTCAGCGCTAGTCTGCATTAACATGAGAGCTACGCATGCCATTTTATCAAACCTCCGCCCACAATCACAACTTTAACAGTACTTAACAGGCGAATTAACAATTCATCTGGAGTATGAATATCTACACCACTGGTTCAATGCTCAGGGTAATCACACAGCATCCAACGAAATCAGTCCCGAGCGATACTCCCACAATTGTAACTCGGTTCAGCTCAAGGCTTAATATAGGGGATGATAGCCCCTGGCCCAGCCAAACTTAAGAAATCTTGTTTGGGTGGATGCTGCGTGTTACAAATCAGTACCACAAAATTATAAACAGTACACGATATGCGATTAAATGATTGAGCTTTATAATTCTTAGTTTGACGATATGGTTAGTAAAGAAAGCAAAAAAAGAAAAAGGGCCCATTCTCATGAAACAGTCTAATGCGCAACGTTGGAGCTCACTGATATGGCCGTTCATCCACCATCGATCTCCTCCAATTGTCGCTGACCTTTGGACAGTCGCTCCAAGTCCACTCGGTCCGGCGGTCTACCAACTCTCTCCATTCGCGTTTTCTCTCTCCCCAGCAAAAGACCGCAAATTCCCAGCTCCCAGACACACAGCAAAGAACAACATTCTGCTCATTGGCTAACATGCCCCGTTATCTCTAGTCATAACCTACATATTGCTGCTACTGAGAAACCATTACCTTAGTAGTGGAACGTTTCAGAGAGCCATTACATTAGCAGTGAAACCTCACAGTGTATTACACTAATAATTGGAATAAGCATCTTGCCTTCGGAGGAAAGGCTAGACTTGTATCTGCTCTGTTTAGAAGAGTAAAAGAGAGTTACTAGAAGCATTCAGGATCCTGCTTGGTCTCGCCAGGGTGCACATGGAGGGGATGCTTCCTTTGCAAAGAACAAGCAAACTGAAAACAAGCAATAACTCATTAATCACAATGAAACTTTTTTCTCTATCAAATGATCATATGTCTTCGGAATTCTCTTCCTCAAAAGGCAGTGAAATCCGAACCTTTGAATGTTTTGAAATCAGAGTTAATACACAAGGAAGTAAAAGACTATTGCAGACAGATGGAATGTGGAATTGAGGTTAAAATCAGATCTGCCATGATTTTCTTAAATGTCAAAGAAGGCTTGAATGGCTGAATAGCTTACCCCTGCTCTAAATTCAAACGAACCAAGATAGTGGAAAGTAGAAATAGGAAGCATGTAAAATGAACACTAGTTGTATTATCTCAGACTCCCCCAGAAGGGTTAGATTAAAATTGGCTTCACGGCTTTAATTCCAAGTGTAAATTTCCCAGGCATGTGTCTCAGTTGGAGTTGCAGTTACAGGAACAGGAGTTTGAAGAATCACTGCTACCATATTTTATTTCAAGTGCAGGCTGTGAACTTACTCTTTAATTTTCCATGCTGAATAACTGCATCCAAACATCTTGGATATTGGCACAAGAGATGGCAATTCAAATTCTCCGTTCTTCCTGCCATCTGTTTCAGATCCTCCACGATGGTCACCAGAGGCTCCACTCAAACATGGCACTCGCCTGTTTAGCTGAGACACTCAAGAGCCGACTCTACAGGCTTTTGTTGACTTTAACATAACTTCTGTCACTTTCATCCCTGACCCTTCTAGTGTGCCAGTCAGAAACTCTTTGCAGAATCTTTCTAACTTTATGCCTCATGAGAAACTTATTAATTTATTGGTGAATCAGTGGTAGGAGGGGTAGAAGCGAAAGGACACTTCTTCAATGCTGACTTCCATTTTTCAGCAGCAGTTTCCTTTTCTTCTGCTATCATTGTGCTTAGATGATAGCGATGTTACATCAGTAACACTTCAATAATATTCAATTGATCATAAAGCACTTTACACACCCAAAGGACATAAAACTCCACATGTTAATACAAATTCTTTAATAAATATTTAATTATATCCAACCAACATGCTTGCTTATATATTTGTGCTCCCAAATTATTATTATACACAAGCACCATATAGCCCACCCAAACCTGAAATTACTATCTTTAATATCTTCACTCTGCGGCAGCTTCTGTCACACTCCCTTCCTCAGTCCTCCTGAGACCACTGGCTCAATCAGTCACAATGATACAACTCAGTGCCGTTATCAGCTGATATTTTTAACTTGGAATCATCCATACACAAGTTTAATTGCAGGCTTCCCACTCATTCACACATGTTGCTGAATACCGCATTGGGCATAAAAATGTAATTGAGGCAAGTTTTACCCCACCAATCTCAGTTTATAATTGTTCCCATGCATTTTCTCTGTTAGAAGAGGAACATGAGCAATTAAGATGCTTGTGGTCTGCTCATGCCATATTTCCAGTCTGACAAATTTTACATAATTACGTACACTGGCAGAAGCTAGTTTTAAGCCCAAAGATCTACTTCTTTATTGTGCGTTTTAGGCAATAGTCTGAAGAAAATACTTGGAACTTGACTCTTAAATTTATTATCTTCATATTGTTCTTTAAATCAAATGTGCTTTCAAAACATGTCAATCATTCCTTTGAATCAAATATTTCCTGGTAATAAATCATTTTGTTCCATCTATTCTCCTCATAACACATTGCCATGGGTTTATGGAATATTTTACACACAGTCTTGTTCTCTGTCATTTCCTAAATGACAAGCAGCTGCTGCATTAAATATTTCTTGGCCTATCCCCCAGATCCAACAGGTGCCTTGTCAAGCCAGAGGAAAGCGGCTAAGTAATTAGGCATAAATGAAGTGTGGAGGTTCATTTCTAGCTAAAATAGAAACATTGTGGTATTTTCATTTATTTTTCCACATATTTATGTGGGAATGACCTAGCTTCATGGGAACAAGTGAGAAGAGTTGTAATAAGTATCACACAGCAACCTGCATGTTTGTTTTCCCAATCTTTCTGGCTAATTTTCTTGAGGGAAACAAAATTTGGTTTCTGTGAAGCTTTTAAAGAGGGTGCCTGTTGATTTGAACTATTTTGACCAACAGTATCTTGAAAAAAAATGAATGTAACAATCAAGATTAGTTATTAATAGTGTTGATTTTTAAATGATTCTATGCCAACATTCAGGATCCCTTTTATAGAAAGACAATGACTACTTATTGCTGCTTTTTGTATGAAAAAGTCTTTTGAAGTTGGAAAGCACTATCAGATTACCTTCAAGTAAGACAGCTCTTCATCAAGGTGTATTCTTAAGAAGGAATTTGTCTACAAATGCTCCAGTCTTTGTGATGAAGCTTCTTCTACAATACTTGCATCTGGACAATTCCAGGAGTTTGGCTTAGTGAGAAATAAAGAAAGGATATCCAAGTTAGGGTGGTGGATGACTTGGGGAAAAAAGCTATTTATAAGCATCTTTTACTGAGTGGCTATCCCATGATATCACTGACTGCATGCTCCGTGGCGAGTGGTTGACACGTCTTACACCTCCATTCAATTTCATTTGGCTCCAGCTGCACATTTTTCTGGCTTCTTTATGTCCTGTGCTTCAGCACACGTCAATTTCTGATCTACTTTCTCTGAGCCCCCTTGAAGAGGGGGAGAGCTTCCTTCTTCTTTTCCTCATTATAATCCTCAGACGTTCCATTGCTTGCCGTCTCTGGAGAGACAGAAAAAAAAAATCATTGTTTTAGCAGCAAGCTTTCTTAAACAGATATTTTGTACATCTTTAATGATGGAATGAACAGCTGGTAAAGAAAGTGCAGAATCCATTTGAAATATGATATAAAAGGCAGATTCTGTGCTCATAATTCCCCTGAAGGCAAACTGACTCCCACGTCTCCACCTCCGAGTGCTAAGTTGAATCTGAATTCAACTATCGATAGTGCTTCGTCTTCATGCTGGGATACAGTATAGATCCATGCGCATCCACCCCCAAATGATTGCTTGACTCAGGCATTGGTGTTTGGTTTCTCCTGGAAGGAAGAGTGCATTATCTTTTCTGATTACTGATTTTACTGAGTTCCTTTCCATTCAAAAACCATGAAATCTGAGGTAAATAATTTGAGGAAATATGAGAGATAGTAAAAAAGAAAATCATTTTTCCCTATGCCTTCTAATCTCTTGGTCTTCAAGATCCATTTAAGTTGGTTGGATTGAACATGCTACAGGAGCTGAGAGATAAATCTCTAGCTTAATGTGAAGGGATATCAGCAAGATTCAGCCATGCTAGTGGACCCCTGCAGTGGAGTAAACTGATGGATTCGGCCATCTGAGCCAGACAATAAAAAATAACAACAGAAGCAAGCCATTTGGTTCCCTAAGCTTGCTCCACTATTTAACAGCTTTGTTCCAGAGAAGGTGGGATCTGTTCCGACGGGACGGTTTACACCTGAACTGGAGCGGTACTAACATTCTTGCAGGAAAGTTTGCTAGTGCTGCTCAGGGGGGTTTAAACTAAATTTGCAGGGGGCAGGGATCCAGAATGTGAGAGAGGATAGCAAGATGAAGAATAAAGGACAGGTGGGGACTACACGGTTCCGGAATATTAAGTGTGTAGTAGAGAAAGGTGAAGCGGAAAAAGTGATAAGGAGGACACATGTACAGAGGGATGGTCTGACGGAACATGGAGTTAAATGTGCAGAAAGAATAAGTAAATTTAGAAAGGACAACAAAATTCTAGGGGCGTATAGCCCGATGGGAGTTCAGGGAGCTGGGTTAAGCACAACAGGCAGCGATTCAAACAGAGAGAGGAGAAATGGGATAAAAATTCTATATCTGAATGCACGAAGTGTCAGAAATAAGGCGGATGAGCTTGAAGCTCAGGTGCGAATGGGTAACTATGATGTTGTTGGGATAACGGAGACATGGCTGCAGGGAGATCAGACCTGGGAAATGAATGTACAAGGGTATACGTGCTATCGTAGGGACAGAAATGTGGGCAGAGGGGGTGGGGTGGCCCTGTTGGTGAGGAATGAGATTCAGTCCTTTGCAAGGGGGGACATAGGGTCAGGAGAAGTGGAGTCTGTGTGGATAGAACTGAGGAAGAGTAAGGGCAAAAGGACCCTAATGGATGTTGTCTACAGGCCACCAAACAGTACCATGGATATTGGGTGCAAGTTGAATAGGGAGTTAACATTGGCATGTGGCAAAGGTAATGTCGCAGTAGTTATGGGGGATTTCAACATGCAGGTGAACTGGGAGAATCAGGTTGGTGCTGGACCACAGGATAGGGAGTTTGTAGAGTGCCTATGGGATGCATTCTTGGAACAGCTTGTACAAGAGCCGACCAGGGACAAGGCTATTCTGGATTTAGTGTTATGTAATGAACAGGATTTGATAAGCGATCTTGAAGTAAAGGAGCCATTAGGAGGTAGTGATCATAATATGATAAGTTTTTATCTGCAATTTGAGAAGGATAAGGGCAGCTCAGAGGTGTCAGTGTTGCAGTTGAACAAAGGAGACAATGGAGCTATGAGGGAGGAGCTGGCCAAAGTTAACTGGACGGATATCCTAGCAGAAAAGACAGTGGAACAGCAATGGCAGGTATTCTTGGGAATAATGCACAAGGTGCAAAATCAGTTCATCCCCCGGAGAAGGAAGGATTCAAAGGGGGGAAAGGGGCCACAGTGGTTGACAAAGGAAGTCAGAGATTGCATAGCATTAAAAAAAAGGAAGTATGACAGAGCTAAGGTGAGTGGGAGGACAGATGATTGGGAAATTTTTAAGGAACAACAGAACTTAACTAAAAAGGCAATACGGGGAGAAAAAATGAGGTACGAACGCAAGCTAGCCAGGAATATAACGGAGGAGAGCAAAAACTTTTTTAGGTATGTGAAGAGAAAGAAGATAGTTAAGAACAATGTTGGGCCCTTGAAGAATGAATTGGGTGAAATTGTTATGGGAAACAGAGAAATGGCAGAAGAATTTAATAAGTACTTTAGATCTGTCTTCACTAGGGAAGACACAAGCAATCTCCCAGATGTATGGATGGGCCAAGGACATAGGGTAACAGAGAAAATGAAACAGATTGACATTAGGAAGGAAACAGTGATGAGTAGACTGATGGGACTGAAGGCTGACCAATCCCCAGGTCCAGATGGTCTGCATCCTAGGGTACTGAAGGAGGTGGCCCTGGAAATTGCAGATGCATTGGTAATCATTTTCCAATGTTCCTTAGATTCAGGATCAGTTCCTGAGGATTGGAGAATGGCTAATGTTATCCCACTTTTTAAGAAAGGAGGGAGGGAGAAAACAGAGAACTATCATCCTGTCAGCCTAACATCAGTAGTGGGGAAGATGATAGAGTCCATTAATAAAGATGAAATAGTGGCATATCTAGATAGCAGTGATAGGATTGGGCCGAGCCAGCATGGATTTACCAAGGGTAAGTCATGCTTGACTAATCTATTGGAGTTTTTCGAGGATGTAACCAGGAAGTTAGACAAGGGAGATCCAGTGGATGTAGTGTACCTCAATTTTCAGAAGGCATTTGATAAGGTCCCACATAGGAGATTGGTGGGTAAAATCAAAGCTCATGACATTGGGGGGAAGACATTGACATGGATAGAAAACTGGTTGGCAGATAGAAAACAAAGGGTAGCGGTGAATGGGTGTTTCTCGGAATGGCAGGTGGTGACTAGTGGGGTGCCACAGGGCTCGGTACTGGGACCACAGCTGTTTACGATTTACATCAACAATTTAGATGAAGGCATTGAGAATAACATCAGCAAGTTTGCTGATGATACTAAGATGGGTGGCAGTGTGACATGTGACGAGGATGTTAGGAAAATTCAGGGTGACTTGGATAGGCTGGGTGAGTGGGCAGATACTTGGCAGATGACGTTTAATGTGAATAAGTGTCAGGTTATCCACTTTGGGAGTAAGAACAGGAAGGCAGATTATTATCTGAACTGTGTAAAGTTAGGTAAGGGAGAAATACAAAGAGATCTAGGAGTCCTTGTTCATCAGTCACTGGAGGTGAATGAGCAAGTGCAGCAGGCAGTGAAGAAGGTTAATGGAATGTTGGCCTTTATTACAAAGGGAATTGAGTACAAGAGCAAGGAAATCCTCTTGCATTTGTACAGGGCCCTGGTGAGACCACACCTGGAGTATTGTGTACAGTTTTGGTCTCCAGGGTTAAGGAAGGACATCCTGGCTGTAGAGGAAGTGCAGCGTAGATTCACAAGGTTAATTCCTGGGATGTCCGGACTGTCTTACGCAGAGAGGTTAGAGAGACTGGGCTTGTACACGCTGGAATTAAGGAGATTGAGAGGGGATCTGATTGCAACATATAAGATTATTAAGGGATTGGACAAGATAGAGGCAGGAAATATGTTCCAGATGCTGGGAGAGTCCAGTACCAGAGGGCATGGTTTGAGAATAAGGGGTAGGTCATTTAGGACAGAGTTAAGGAAAAACTTCTTCTCCCAGAGAGTTGTGGGGGTCTGGAATGCACTGCCTCGGAAGGCAGTGGAGGCCAATTCTCTGGATGCCTTCAAGAAGGAGCTAGATAGGTATCTTATGGATAGGGGAATCAAGGGATATGGGGACAAGGCAGGAACCGGGTATTGATAGTAGATGATCAGCCATGATCTCAAAATGGTGGTGCAGGCTCGAAGGGCCGAATGGTCTACTTCTGCACCTATTGTCTATTGTCTATCATAGCTGAATCACTTCAGTCCACTTTGTTGTCTACTCTTCATTACATTTCCTTCTCTTATTGAATATAAATCTATCTCTGTTTTGAATATATTCAAGGATTCAGCCTCTACAAGTTTTAGAGCAAAGAATTTCTCAGGCACACAATCTTTTCAGGGAATAATTAATTCTGAATGTCAGTTTGATATAGGAAATCTCTTATTCTGAGACAGGTCCAACTCTCCTATGAGGATAAACATCCTCCTAGCATCTACCCTGCCAAGTCCCCTAAGAATCTTTAATGTTTCAATAAGATTGCCTGTAATTTTTGTAATCTTCAATAAATAACAGATTCAACATTTATCCATAACAGGTTTACAGAAGACACAATCTCAATGGATCTCCATTTGGTTTTGAAGCACCTAGAGAGCGGTAAATCAAATATCAGGCTGATACTTATTAGAACAGAATTTTACTAACGTTGCTCAAGCCAACGGTATTGCACTGCTACTCCAGTCCAGGCCAAACAGATATTTATAACGCATGTGATACAACTTAGTTAAAAAAAAATCTCATATTTACATGCAACAGGTGACTTTGATAGTCCATAACACTCAATGGCCATTGGCAAGCCAGGGTGCAGGATTATTTAGCTCCACAACAGCCCTTGTGACTTGGCTAAGATATTTCTGTGTCTTCTATCAGATGGCAGGTGATTGAACAGGCAGTGTTCTGGACGAGATGAATCTTTATTGATGCTACAAGCGTGTTGTAGCCATCAAGACTTGTAGATTGTCTCCAGGTCTGGTAGTTGAGTCCCGGTGATGTGTTGAGCTGTCCGAATCATCCATTGGAGTGCTTTAATGTTATGGACCTCCCCGTTCCTTTACAGTCTTCATGAAGGGGCTCAGCCCGACATGTTGACTGCTTATTTCTTTCCATAGATGCTGCCTGACCTGCTGAGGTCCTCCAGCACTTTGTATGTGTTACTCTGGATTTCCAGCATCTGCAGAGTCTCCTGTGTTAGTAATTGATTGTGGACTTCAGGAAGGGGAAGTTAGAAGAACACACACCTGTCCTCATTGAGGGGTCAGCAGTAGAAAGGGTGAGCAGCCCAAGTTCCTGGGTGTTAACATCTCAAGGGATCTATCCTGGGCCCAACATATTGATGCAATCACAAAAAAGGCCTGGTTGGGATTGCCAGAAGGTAATCCACCAAAGGCTCTTAAAGATTTTTACAGATGAACAGTGGAGTGTATTCTGATTGCTTACAACACAGCCAGGTCTGGAAACTCCAATGCACAAGACGGCAAGAGTGTTATAGACTCAGCTAACTTTCTAACTGTCTTTTAAAAGATGTTAGCATACTTGCTTCAGCCACTTCCTATCGTAACTAGTTCTGTATATGTACAACAACCTGTGTAGAAAAGCTGTCCCTCAAATTCCTATCTAATCTGACCCATTTTAACTTAAACCTATTTCCCCTCACTCTTGACTTCTAGACCTGGGAAAAATATGAATGAATTCACCCTTTCTATGCCCTCATGATTTTATACACCTCTATAAGATCACTTTTTAATCCAATGATTTACCTCTTCAATGACAATATATAACAAAAATGGACCGAAACTATCACAGTACTCTAGACAAGGTTCATCAGTGTCTTGCCTATTTGCAGTAAGACTTATTCCTGCAGCTGCAAAGTACTATAATTACCCTTACTCCTCCTTCCAAACCACCATTCAGGGCCCAGAAGGTCTTCCCAGGTGAGGTGAGACTTCAGTTGTTAGTCTGGTGTTCCTGGTGTGGCCTCATCTGCAGTGGGGGCTGCAGATTGAAGAACTGTCTGATAGAGCACCTTTGCTCTGTGCACTGAAGATGCTAGGATCTCATGGTGGCTACGCATTTCAATTCCACTTCCCATTCCCATAATGACATGTCTGTCCACAGTCTCCTCTACCTTCACAATGAAGCCAAATGCCAAAGGCTTCTTGATTTACAGGATGGACTGAACTGATGATTTGGAAAAGGCAAAAGTCGAGGCGCTTGTTTCATGATAAACTCTCAGCTGTGCTCTGATGCGGAGGCTTTTTTGAACTCATGTTTCCGAGACTTCGAGCACCAAATGATCAAGTGCCTTGCGTTCTATTTACCTAGGGTATTCTCCTCCATAATCTTGATCACAACTTACATACCAACTACAATCAAGTGCTTGAGATACTGCATGATGTCATCTCCAAAAAAGAAACAGTCCAACCCGATGTATTTCAAATCAAAGAGAACTTCAACGAGGCTTGTTTGAAGAAAATCCTGCCCAATATCATCAGCATATGGTCTATAGCACCAGAGGTCCCAACACACTAGACCACTATTATACTAAAATAAGGAATGCCTTCTGTTCTCTGCCTAGACCGCATTTCAGCAAATCTGATCACTTGGCAGTCCTTTTCCTACCTGCGGTCCAGTTACAATCTCCAGAAAGCCAGCTCATGGGTGAAGTGGCAACTCGGGACTGAATTGAATCAATGCAGGATGCTCGACAGTTGTGGCAGGGCTTGAATCCTAAGGCTTCTTATAAAGTAAAATAAAGTGACATTGGTGACAACAGGGCTTCATTCCAGATGAGCTCAATGGCCTTATTCCTGCTTTGACCATCAAAACATGGAGGAACCATCACAAACTCCTACTGCCCCCAAGGATCCTGTGACTTCAGTCTTTGAGGCTGACATGCAAGCAGGTGAACTCACGGGAAACATCTGGCCCAGATGGGAAACCTGGCCAAATACTAAAGACCAGTGCTGTTCCACTGCTTGGAGTGTTCACTGAGATCTCTAACTTCCCGCTTCATCAGTCTGATTTACCTACCTCATTAAAGCAGTCTTCACTTACACCAGTGTCTAAGAAGAACGTGGTAACCTGCCTTAAGTCCAGTAGCACTAATGTCCACAGTCATGATGTGTTTTGAGAGGTTGGTGATGAAGTATATCAACTCCTGCCTGAGAAGTGAATTGGATCTGCTCCAGTTTGCCAACCGGAGCAACAGGTCCACAGAAGATGACATCTGATTGGCTCTTCACTCAACCCTGGAACATTTGGACAGCAAAGGTGTATATATCAGGATGCTCTTTATCAACAACCGCTTAACATTTAATACCATCACCCCATCAAAACAAGTCAATAAACTTTAAGACCTTCTTGTGCAATTTAATCCTCATTTTCCTCAATTGCAGATCTCAGTCAGTTCGAATTGGTAATATCTCCTCCACAATCTCCATCATCACAGGTGCACCATAAGACTGTGTGTTTAGCCCCCTGCTCTATTCCCTTTACACTTATGACTGTTGTGGCTAAGCACGGCTCCAATGTAAAATTCAAGTTTGCTGACAACAACACTGTCATAGTCCAAATCAAAGGTGGTGATGAATCAGCATGTAGAAGGCAGATTGAAAATCTGGCTGACTGGTGCCACAACAACAACATCTGACTCAATGTCAGCAAGACTAAGAAACTGATTATTAACTTTAGGAGGAGGAGACGAGAGTTCCATGAGCCAGTTCTTATCGAAGGATCAGAGGTGGAGAGGGTCAGCAACTTTAAATTCCTTGGTGTTATAATTTTGCAAGACCTGTCCTGGGCCCAGCACATAAGTGCAATTATGAAGAAGGCATGGCAGTGTCTCTACTTCCTTCAGAGTTTGCAAAGATTTGTTACGACATCGAAAACTTTGACAAACTTCTATAGATGTGTAAACACAAAGTACACTGCAGATGCTGTGGTCAAATCAACACGTACAAACAAGATGGAGGAACTCAGCAGGTCAGGTAGCATCCGTGGAAACAAACAGTCAATGTTTCGGGCCTGACGAAGGGTCTCGGCCCGAAACGTTGACTGTTCGTTTCCACGGATGCAGCCCGACCTTCTATAGATGTGTGGTGGACAGTATTTTGACTGGCTGCATCATAACCAGGCATAGAAACACCAATGCCCTTGAGCAGAAAATCCTACAAGAAGTAGTGGATACGTCTAGACCATCACGGGTAAAGCCCTCCCCACCATTGAGCACATCTACACGAAGCATTAGCACAGGATTGCAGCATTCTTCATCAGGGATCCCCACCACCCAGGTCATGCTCCCTTCTCTCTGCCGCTATCAGGAAGAAGGTACAGGAGCCTCAGGCCTTTCACCACCAGGTTCAGGCACAGGTATTACCCCTAAACCAGCAGGCTCTTGAACCAAAGAGGATAACTTCACTCAACTTCACTTCCCCCTCATTAACATGTTCTTACAATCTATGGACTCACTTTCAAGAACTCTGCATCTCATGTTCTTGATATTTATTGCTTATGTATTTGTTATTATTTCTTTCTTTTTGTATTTACACAGTTTGTTGTCTTTTGCACACTGGTTGAATGCCTAAGTTGGTGTGGTCTGTCATTGATTCTATTATGGTTATTTATTAATCCATTATGGATTTATTGAGTAGGCCTGCAAGAAAATGAATCTCAGGGTTGTATATGGTGACACATATGTACTTTGAACTTTGAAATGCAGGTTGGAGGAGCAACAACTCATATTCTATCTGAGTAGACTCCATCCTCATGGCATGAATATCAATTTCTCTAACTTCTGGTAACCACTACCCTTTGTTTTTCTGCCCCATTTTATCTTCTTTCGGGTAGCCCTAAAACCCTTCTCCTCCTCCAGTCCAACTTCTCCCACTTGTTCACCACCTTTTTCCCTTTATTCCTTGGTCAACTGACCTCTCCTAATGGATTCCTTCTTCTCTCAACATGCCCTCTCACCTCCCCTTTCCACCCACCTTCCCCCTCACCTGAATTCACCCATCACCTGCCAGCTTATACTCCTCACTCTCCTCCATCCTGGCTTCTGCCTCGTTCTTTTTGATCCTTTCTTTTAGGTCTCAGCCTAAAACATAAACTGTTGATTTTCTTCCATAGCTGTTACCTGACACTGTGTTCCTCCGTCTTCCCCTTCCTGAAGTCAACAATAAATTCCATGATCTTGTGGACAGTGAGTGCAAGGTTGTTTTGTGATGCCTTTCTTCTCTCCACTTTCAAATCCTCTGCAAATTTGGTACTTTTGCTTCCATCCTCTAAATCATTAGTATATATTTGGTCAACAGCCACAGTCCAAATACTGACCCTTGTGCTACTCCAGTGGACCTAGGTCACCAAAGTTAATTTGTCCTTTTATTTCCTATTTACTTCTTTGTCCTAGTTATTCAATTCTCTAACAATGGTATTAACACTAACAACATAAGTTCTTATCACACAAAGTAATCATTTGGTAAATAGATATATTATTGTCACATGCGCAACAGTGCAGTGAAAAACTTTGGTCTGCATCCCATCGTTAAAGATAATTTCATTACATCAATGCATTGAAGTATTACAAGGCAAAACATAACATAATGCAGAATTAAGTGCTACGGTTTCAGAGAAAGTGCAGAGCAGGCAGACAATAATGTACAAGGTACACGGCTTCATTGAGCCTGATAGTACATGTTTTTGGGCTTTTGCATCTTCTGCCTGATGGGAGAGAGAAGAAGAGAGGATGTCCAAGGGGGGTCTGGTCTTTGATTGTACTAATTGCTTTACCAAAGCAGTGAGAAGTGTAGGCAGAATCCATGGAGGGGAGGTTGGTTTCCATGGTGTTCAATGATCTCTCTGCAGTTTCACGTTTGTCAACCATCATTTTGAAAATGCAAATATATACATCTTCTGGTTGCCCTCTATCCATTTTAGTTGATACTTCCTCAAAGAGCTCTAATAAGTTTGTTCAAGATGATATAACTTTACTAAAGCCAGACTGATTCTGTCAACCTGAAGAGGACTTCACAATTGACAATAATTCCTACACTTCTGCATTTGGCACAGAGCATGGCGACTCATTTCAAACTGTTTTATGCAGGTTTATTTATTACTTTTATTGTAATCTTACTATTTTTTAAATCTAAGCTTATCAGTAGCATTGACACTCTGTATTATATTATTACTTCTCCTTTGTACTACCTTGTAGTGCAGTGATCTTTACGGAAGGCATGCAAAACAGGGATTTTCACCATACCTTGGCACATGTGACACTGATAAACCAATTTCCAATTTCCACTTCATGCACGCGGCTAGGGACTTACTAGAGTTGCAAGACTGGGTATTTCAACTCATCAAAAATATCTGTGACAGCAAGCTGATGCTCTCTGATGACCCAGAGTTAAACATTTTGTCTTGTGCCAAGGAAGATCCTATTTGCTTGTTTTCTGAGGCCATTGAACTTTTAATATCCTGCAGCTCTCATCTGGCCTGTATTTTCATGAAATGACCTTGTCAAAAGTCCCACGAGTTGCAACCCTGCCTGTTTAGATTGTGGTCACAACACTTCATTACTTTTTTTGAAGTAATTATTTCCTTACTACTTCCTTTCTTTTGAAATTCTATTTGCATCCACCTTCACTTCAGCCAGCTCACCCCTTTTAAATGAATGTAGCACTTTAAATTATGAAGTTGGTTGATGGCCTTTCTAAATTTTCCAAGAACATCTACTCCACCATAGCCACCTCTTCCTTCCATGGCCAAATATGTTTCTCTGGCAGGATTTTTCTCTTAAGCCATCAACTTTACGCAAACTGAAGGGTCTCAGCCCGAAATATTGCCTGTTTATTCATTTCCGTGGATGCTGCCTGACTTGCTGCGTTCCTCCAGCATTTTGTGTGCTTTGCTCTATCAGAATATGAATTCAGATAACAGAGGGTAGTTTATGTGTGGGGGGGGGAGGGGCAGCAGAAGCGATTACTGCAACCGAGTAAGGACGACTGCACTTGATTTAGGGAATGCAGAGGAGTAGGCACTGGGAAAGTCCCTGGTGTCATTGGAAGGTCTGAATTAACACCTCAGTAATGGACAAAATCCTGCAGGAACTCAATAGAGGAGAATAAGTAGTTGGTATTTTGGTCCGAGACCATTAATCAGGACTGGAAAAGAATGGGCAAGAAGCCAGAATAAAAGGGTGGGAAGGAGTACAAGAAGGCAGGTGATAGGTGAAGCCAGGTGTGAGGGAAGGTGGGTGAGTGGGGAGTGAGAAGCTGGGTAGTGATAGGTGGAAAAAGCAAAAGACTGAAGAAGAAGGAATCTGATTGGAGAGGAACGAGTACCATGGCGAAAAGGGAAGGAGAAGGGGCACCGAGGGGTGGGGGGTGATGAGCAAATGAGGAAAGAAGTAACATCTTTGAAGTAACGCCTCTGAAGAAACAGACATAAATTGTTTCAGGGCTTGTATGTATCTTTCAAATCCTTTTTTTAACATCTTACATCCCTCTGAATTTTAAGCTGCACTGATGAAAGCTATTTTTTTCTCAAGACTAATTTACATTCATTTGAAAATTTAAACCTGGGTGGAGTGCATTAATATAGGAACTTTACGGGTTCAGTTACTTCTGAATACACCAGAGAGAGTGCATCTGAACCACTGAGATGAAGTAATTATGTTAATGAATTGGTAAACTAAAGGTCTGGGCTAAGAATTACAAGACCATGAGCTCAGATTACATCAAGGCTTCTTGAAAAATATGAATTACAATGTTGCTATGAATAAACAATCTCACGAAGCTGTCAGATTATCAAAAAGGTCAAACTTGCTCACCAATGTTCTTGAGAGGAGGAAACTACATTATCCTATGCAACCCAGAATAACTATAAGTCAATTTAACAATTTCAACTTAATTGGTTCTATCAAGCTGCCAGAGATGAAGACTCGCCAATTCCTTTCCAACTCAACCAACAAATAGTTAGTAATGTCCACATTCAGTGAAGGAATTTTAATCTTATTTCAGATGCATCCAAAAATTGTTTGGATCAAATAACATAAGCATTAATGGACAGATATGCTTTATTGTACATCAATAGCTGTCCAAGTAATATTTAAAATTACTTCTTTAGAAGTTCAGGAATTGCCTGTTGGCCACTGTCAAAATATATTAAACATTAACATGTTAAACTGACTTCTCCAATGAATATTTTATTATGTTTTTCATTGTGTTCTTTCTCACATTCTCAGGACTGAATTTTTAACTGTAATAAGAAAATCATCTCACTTACTCAAAACCTTTTTATGTTCTTTGTGGTGAGAAGTTCTGCAGTTGCTTCATAACATCACTGACCACACCCTATCAGAACTCCCAAACTGACTTTGTAGCATTCAATAAATAGTAGAAGACTGCCACCAAGTGGCTGTAAATATGTCTAATTTCCCCCCCATTTAAAAAGAGTTCAAGAGTCAGAGGTTAATGGTTCAAGTCCCAGTCTAGGACTTAAGAAGATTGATGATAAATTAACGTGAGTTACCTTGGAATCTCATAGCATCATGCAGAAAAGAACAAAGGATTTTATCTCAATGCTTTTCCTCAGATAACATCATTAAAAGAGTAACTGGTGTAATTCACTTCACAGTGTCATAAACGCATACAACACAGAAACAAGCTCTTTGATTAGCTGAGTCTGCATGGACCATCTGCTCTCTCTTTACACTAATCTTTCTACGACTCATCCAAACACACAAGGGCAATTTATAGGGGCCAATTTACCTGCCAATCCACTTGCCTTTGAGATAAGCAAGGAAACCAAGGTACCAAGTGGATACCATGCACTCTCAAAGAGAATACAGGAACTTCTGAGACCTGGTTGAATTTGGTTCCTTAGAGCTGTGAGGCATGTTTATTTCATGTAGCAATACAAAGTTTTCTTCTCTTTCTATTGAGGGAAGAATGTTCTTAAGTATACCCAGATGCCTTGTTCCTTTTAAGCTGAAAGCTACCATCATCTAGTCCAATGATAAAATTTAAACAATCCACCATTTTTACAACCATACTGTATCTTAGATGCATTATAATGTGAAGATGGCAAACTCTGAGAGTGAACAAAAGAACACATTTCTCCCCCTCCCACCCCCCAGAACATATCCATAGATGCTTCTCACTCCTTCCACCATTACAAAATCTTGGGACAGTTAGGCAATCTCTCGATGAGCCATTTTTTGAATTCAACCGTACAACTTCTCATGGATTACAGAAGAGCATGGAAAATTCTGGAAGCAAAAAGTCAAAGGTCTTCATAGTTTTTTTTTTCCTCTGACTACATACATGTCATAGGAATCATGAAGGAGATATTCAGTAAGCATGCAATCAATCTCAGTCAAGGTAGTTACAGCAAGGAAAATCCAGGAGCTGGAGAGTTTTGTGAGCCTGTAACAGAAGGTTGCCTGGACCTGATAGGTTTATTACTTCTAAACATAAGTCTCAAAATTCAATCCATAATTCAAATGGTTATCCAGAATGTGATGCATTCACTGCTGATTGCTTTGGTAAATAAATCTTTGAAAATTGTTGACTAGCTGGTGTTGATATGCTGACCAATGGTGATTGATTCTAAGTGACGAGGTTATGTGAGTAGGCTTGAACAAGCCAATCCCACAGGACAGCTAAAAAAAAATTGACAGTTTGCTAAGCTATGTCCTCAGGCTTAGCCAACTGTTAAATTGTCAAAGGCTATGAATGTTTCTGAATACCCTTGTTAATTGGAAACAAAAAATATCATTGAAGTTAAATGAAGTAAATAACGTTTTTGAGAAAGTATTAGTCATTTTTATAAAATAGTAAAAACTTCAAAACACTTGAAGCATATTTAAACAATTAAAACATTTAATTATATTTTTAAAATGTAAATTGCCTACAATGTCCTCTGCAGACATTTGTCTCTGTTAAAATGAATAGATTTATTGTTCTTACAGCAGGTCGAACTTGGCACATGTTCAGTAGGCAGATTCCCAACTCTATATGTAAGTGCACACACCACTGCTGGACTTTATGTGTAATCCAATTTTGCAGAGTACTAAGGGAAACCCCAGCAAAGAAACAGTCAGCAAGTTCAGGAATCTCCAGTATGGTGGCCATTACGTGGAGAAATGTTGGCAGTCTGGTGCGTTTCTCAGCAAGTTCCTGACTGCTATTTTTTGAAATAAATCTATCTAATTTGAATTTGAATGATGTAATTACCTTCTCCTATGGAGTTAGCCCCTGGTTCCTGAAATAATGGTCTAAGATTCTATAGTTTTCTCTCAACAGGATTGAGGGACAGAGTGCTTTGGCTAGACAAGATGACGTGCAGCCTTACAGCATGGTGTGTCTCTTCTTTTGTACCAGGTTCCCTGCCCATAGTGGTTTGGCGAATGATTTGGAGGAGCCGATAACCCAGGGACAATTCCAAAGCATTCAGCTGCCTTTGTGAAAATTCTCTGGGTGGATAGAATTTGTGTATGGGGGCTGTGGGCATAAGGTCCAGATCTAGTGGGAAATGGTCAATCGTTCTAAATTGAAAGTGTGATCATGTCTGCTGTAGGGGTAACAGCATTCTGATCTCCAGCTCCGGAGTGTGGATGCCTAATCTTAAATCCCAGCATGCTTGCCCTCAATATGAGTGCAGGAGATGCTAGGGGCTTGGCCACACTGATAAATGACCTGGGAATTTGACTCCGTATTCTGGCCTTTGGATGTCGGAACATTTATCTGCTGGTGGGCAAGAAGACAAGTTAAGCGACAAGGTGAAATGGGCCCTGGCACTGACTCTTTATTCAAAAGGAGTCATGGTTGATCTGATCTTCGTCCTATTTTCACTGTTCAGCCTGTTCTCAAACCCATGATACCAGGAGACCAAAAATCTGCCTCAGCCTTCAATATATTCACTAATCCAATCACAATCTTTAAGATTGCCGAGTAACCACAATGTTCCAGTAAACATTATCACTTGTAAGAAGATATTTCTACTCATCCCCAAGTTAAATTGACAACTCCTAACTCTGAAACCATGATATCTATTTAGAGTGAGTGAGGGGTGAAGGGTGAGCATGTAAGCTGTTCTCTGGGAGGAAACTATCTATGTTTTCCAGTAAACAGTCCTCCATCACCTTTAGCTAAGTTATCATGTTATCCAAGGCTTTGGTAGACGTGGAGACAGGCTGAATCTGAGTCATGGCTTCTCATTATGATATTTACATGAGCAACATACTTCATCTGCTCACCATTGCATCACACCCATGTCCCAACCCTTGTTCACTGTACACTTTCATCTCCATTAAAACAAACAGTGAGCAGATGGAGGTTTTCACCATTTCCACATCTTACCAGCCCATTTTTTTGTGGGCAAAAGTTTATTTCATCTTCTTCTACAGATTAGCTTTCAAATGATCCCTGTTAAAATAAAGCCCAAATTGTAGGACTCTGTGCTGTTTACCATGTTCTGAACATCTGGACTAAATGTGGGCTAGCGTGATGGGGAGAGCTCTGTCGTTGTCCTGGCCTGAAATATTTCCATGAGACCTTTGAAGTTCACCTGAATGGGTGGACAGTTTGACTTCTAATCCATTAGGCAGAGTCTCTGGTGCTGTCTCATTAGAAGCAGTTGGGTCACTTGGCAATGCCTGCACTGCTCTAGATGGAGAGTTAATCTAAGGCTCTGATAAATAAAGTTCACAATGCTGAAGGCTGTTGGCCAGGCCAAACATCCTCATGGTCAGAAGCATCAATTGGCCCTAACATATATGTTGAAAGAGAGCAATTGTATGTCTGGTTTTGCTTTTCACTTCAGTGATGTTATACAGATACATGAAGAGGTTCTTATCGCTGTTCTTACAACAGAGATATTGGTCTGTCTGTTTGCTTAGCCAAATGGATCAAACTTTAGCATAGCGAAATGGATCGACCTACAGAGCTTTGAATTTTAATGGTTTAAAGTATTGATTTTGAAACCTTTTTTACAGAGACACGAGAATAGCTTTTGCCTTTGAGAAGTTAATTGAG
Organism: Hemitrygon akajei; assembly: GCF_048418815.1. Classification (NCBI taxonomy): domain Eukaryota; kingdom Metazoa; phylum Chordata; class Chondrichthyes; order Myliobatiformes; family Dasyatidae; genus Hemitrygon; species Hemitrygon akajei. The sequence goes on along the minus strand of NC_133124.1, from coordinate 105,919,092 downwards.
TAAATTTTATGGAAATATGCTGCACAGCTCTGTATAATTAACACATTCTCTGCCAAGAAAATCATAACTATTTATACAAAAGTTTAGTTAATAGATTAAATATTTGCCGATGTATACACAATTATCATGTCAACCAGTTACGAATTCAATCACATTGCTCATTTTTTTAAACCTTCAAATCTGTGAAGAGAATAAAAATTGGAATTAACATTGGATTAATGAAAATGGGTGTTGATAATTTGCAAGGACATAATGGGCCAAACCTGTTTCTGTGTTGAATGTTTCCAAAACTCTATCTCATTAATTTCAAAGGTGACGTCTCTCCCCCATCTTTAACCTCTTCCCATGTGGGCTAGTTCTATATGATGGCCATGAACGTCCTTCAATACACATGCTTCAACTGTCATCACCACACTTCAGTTGAACTTGATTCACTGATGGTTCACAGTGTCTTTATCCAAAGGGTGTGATCTCCTCATTCACTCCCATCTCCGAATCACTCTATCCAAACATGGTTACTTCACACTCTACTTCTCTGGAACAACTTTATAGTTGATCATGGAAACTTCTGCTACTGCTGGAAATTTATCATCAACAATCTGCAATTTAAAAAATAGCCCATGCCAAATGAGTTGTGGCCTTCTCAAAGTGCAGATTGGAAGTACATCAACTTGCAATCAGCTTCAGAGTGCAATATATAACAGAAGGATCCAGTTATAACAACATGATGGTCATTCATTGCAATTGCTGTCGTATAGGGTTGTGTTGCTGGAATAAATGACCTGGTTCAAATATTGCCAGCTGCAGTTTATGAAATGTAATCAGACTGAAATGTATATTATTTTATTGAGATATAGCGCAGAATAGACCCTTCCAGTCCTTCGATCCACTTCGCTCAGCAGCCCTCAATTTAACCCTCGCTTAATCATGGTACAATTTACAATGATCAATCAACTTTCTGGTACATCTTTGGATTGTGGGAGAAAACCAGAGCACCTGGAGAAAACCCACACATTCCACGGGGAGGATGTACAAACTACTTACAGATAATGTCAGCATTAAATTCTGAATTCTGATGCCCTGAGCCGTAACAGTAATAGTATCACACTAACTGCTTTGCTACCATGGCACCCCAGCTAATCAGAATCTTTTGAAAACTAATAAACACAATAATTATAGATAACGGTTGTTTTTCACCCTGGACAGAGTCTGTACACTGAAGAGGAAGGGATTGTGATTAAATACAATCAGCGGGTCTGGCTAAACTGGTGGCATGGTAATGTCTATACCAATCTAGCATCTTCTGATTGCCCCTGACAAGTGCAGTCACTGCAGCCAACTCAGTTCTGGTGTATTCCTGCAAAATTGATAGCATTGCACCAGAATATATGAAGTTTCCCAGTTGGTTTAATTCACTGGCCGCAACCTCTAACTCATTAAATTAACTACACCATCTTTTCCAGCAAAACACCGATCTTCCTGGAAAAGGGCATACAAGTTCCTTTGAAAATCTAATGCCCAGATCGTTGATCAAAGCAACTACAGCTGTGTGATTCTTTTCGCAGAGAGGAAATTTATCAGTGTAAAACACAAGCCACAGAAAGCAAGTCTACATAACACTGAGTCAAAGTGAGAAATGGAGAATTGGGCTTATATAGGAATAAACTACGAGCAACAATGGCAGAAAATAAATCAACTCCACAACAGAAATACTGCAGGTCAGGTGGGCATTGTACCTTCATTATCAACAGATTGCTCGATCATGCACAAATCAGTTTAATCAAGTGCAATAACATTATATCTATGTTGGATGTGCTAGTGTAACTTTAGGTTTGTATAAACGATTTGCACATCTTCCACCAGCTGCTTGCACCTTGCTATGTTTCTTCATATTCTATGCATTACCTATGATTAGAATGAGGAACACGAGCACATGCAGACCACGGACTTCAAGGTTTAGGAGAAGAAAGAGAGAATCAAAGCCTTCAAGTTTTAACTTCTGTTACCTGGTTTGGGTGGAAGATGGATTAGTGGGATGGGTGGTGGAAAGGACAATGGAGAGAGTTGATAGGAAAGAGATACATTCTAGTCATGCCAATAGCAATTTTAAATTGAAGATGGCACAGAGATGTCAACCAGATCCAAAGAGTTGGGTTCCACTGGTTCTTCAGACAGCAATAATTTGGTCACATCTCAAGTGTATTTGATGATGAGTTCAGCAATGTTGGCTGCGATGGCTTCAAGTTCTGATGGCTACCATGATTTGTCTCACAATAACATCCCCATCTTCTCTTCACTCCAGATGGGGACAATGAGATTTAATGTTTAAAGAAGGCTGTTCAGTGCAGGAACAGTCAATGCTGATATTTTTCTGCAAGGCTTCACTTTCAACCAATTCCCTATCTCTTTTGATTTTGTCTCTTGCATATCTTAACCTCACCTAACAATGCCAATTGCTCTTTTACTCATGTCCTCTCCTTTAAGACTCTCAATAAAATCCACCAGGACTAAGGCTTTGGTTAATTCTATTCAGGATCAGAATCAGATTTATTATTAGTAACTTAGATGACATGAAGTATGTTTTCTGGCAGCAGTGCATGGAAAAGATGGAAAATTACTATAAATAACAAAATGAAATAAGTCATGCTAAAAATTAGGAAGTATTCATGTGTACCTGGACCAGAGGGAAGTCTGATGGCAGAGGGGAAGAAACTGTTTCTAATCATTGAGTGTGGGTCTTCAGGCTCCTGTACCTCCTCCCTGATGGTAGCAATGAGAAGAGGGTGCATTCTGGCTGGTGAATGGTGGATACCACCTTCCCGAGGCACCAACTCTTGAAGATGTCCTCAATGGTGGAGCTACCTGAGGCCTGTTTTGGTCCTGTGCTTTGTTACATCCGTACCAGGCTCTGATACAACCAATCAGAATGCCCTCCACTGTACTTCTGCAGAATTTTGTAGAAGTGTCTGTTGACATACCAAATCTCCTCAAGCTCAAAATGAATTTCCTTTCCTTTTCTTTTGAAATAGGGTACTTTTAATTCCAGTTGCACCTTGTTGAGAAGGCTCTGGCATATTCTTCTGCCGTTATTTCTGTTGTTGTACATAGAGTCATATCCTGAAGTGATAGAAGTCAGTTATAATTTCCCTGCCACATTACAAGAGTGTGAAATGTTGCAAGATTGTGAAAGTCAGAATTGAACACGTGTTCTTTTATTTTGCTGTCAGTCCGGGGACTCTTTGTGAGATCAAGAGGAAATGCTTTCTCAGATCAAGGGGATATGATCCGATTGAGCTGATCAGGGCCGACCTGATGATTTGATATTTTACCTGCTCCTTCTCCACTTTCTTCACAAGATTCCTTTACCATAGTTCTTGATCAGCCAAATTGGACAGTACTCTGTTGTTCATTTTTATTTTCAAAACAGCTTTTAATGCTTTTTAGCTTCCAGGGATGTTTTGGCACAAACTGCAAACACAGCTCGTTTGAAACTAAAAAGCATAGTTGCAAAACCTTACACTTGCAGCTGATAGTAAAGCATTTAAAGAAGTGCAGAGCCACAGCTCGCAAGGACAAGGCACTGACCGAAAAGCTCCAGCCCGAGGATTAGATAAACACTGGAAGTTTCATATTAAACAGAGCATTTTACGATCAAGCATGCTGTTACCTCAGCAAAGAGTCACTTTTGATGTTTGTTTAATTGACTATTCAGTGAAATCTTGTATATTTATTTTAAGTGTAATGATTTTTTTGTAAACGTTGTATATTATATACATGTTGAGCAACAGATATCTCATATCCTGTTGAGTGGGCCAACAGTTCAATAGAGGGTCATTTATACCAAGCAGAAGGGAGTCAAGAAGTAGAAAGAGCTTTGAATGCAAGAATATGCAAGAGTTAGAAGAGGAGAACATTGATTGACACTACTCCAACTCCAGCCTAAATTTTGATCCCTTAAACTATCCATTGCTCCAGACCTATTGACCCCCATTTTCCTACAAAAGTCTGTTTAATTCCTGTAAAATCTAATTGGCTAAACATTCAATAATTTTCTGAGAGTTCTGGATTTTCAGTGTGCTCAGTGTTCCCTGTGATTTGTTCATAGCATTGACTCTGCACAACCAAATTGAAATAGAAAGTTATCGTTTTAGACTGCTATTCAGGACCACACCCTGTAATCTAAGTTGACACCCCACTGCGGTACTGAATGCGGTATGTTAAATGGTGAAAGGCTGTCTGTCTGCTCTGCTGGTTCAGGTTGGTGCTCAGAACACAGTACTATTCAAATAAAAGGAATTTTCCTGCTGTCTTGGCCAACATTTTCCCCATCTTTCATTTTGCTGTTAATTGTAAAATATGACAGTTTGTAGTCTTGCACTGTAAAAAAACAATTGGACACCATATGCCAAACAACACAATGCAAAGCAACCCATATGCTATAACTGCAATATTTCTGAAATGCGGGAAAAATAATCTGCAAAAGCAAGGAATTTTGCCTATACCTGTACATCTTCAGTAGTGTCTTTATTTTGGACCCCAGTATGCTGGGACTTCTGCCACTGTTCTGATAAATACAGCATATGGCAATATCCTTGGCAGATATCTGAGAAAAGACATTACTTCTCTAATGTAAATGTTTGCTAAGTCCATTGAAAGTTGAAGTGTCTTCATCATCGACCAACAATCTACACAAGGATACTGCCCAGAAAATAAAGACATGAATATTTCCTCTCCATCTCCCATCACCAACCAAGCATTCCTTCCTTCTAAAGCAACAACAATAACCCACGGCTTTATGACAGAGGAATCTATTAATTATGAACGGCTTCTGACTCCAGCGGAACAGAACCTGGCTCAAGGTTTTGGAGAGGGCCTCAAAGGGAGGCCAAAGTTTCCACTCACAGACCGATGAGCAAGTCTGGCTTTCTTAGATAGAGTCTTGGCCAAGCCCTGCCACATCCCATTAAACTGTGATTATTATTAGCCATTTATAGGTTGTTTCCTGTTGCCATCTAGACAAGAAAAGCACAGGAAAGAATTGTTCAGAGATAATGGGGTTATTCTTTTGCCGTCTAAAGATCAGCAGACAAGTTGTTTCCACGGAGATGGTGTACAATCTCCTAAAATGAAACTTTCCATTTCCTGTCAAGTCTTCTTTGTTTTCTTAGATATTGAAGAGAAATCCTAGCAAATTTCAATGATACTTGTCTCTAATGCTGTTTATACAAGCAATGTCAAAAACACATGGGAAAAGAAGGGATTATCGCAATCAAAGTCTGCACACTGACGACAAGTTACATTGAAAGTGGCACAACTCTATGGCCAAGGCTTGGAGAGGGTGCAGAAAAGATTTGGTAGCATGATCCCAGTGATGTTGATCTTCTGTTCGTCACAGAGATGACAGTTGCAGGGGTGATTTACTGAAAGCAAAGTGTTCTAAAGATTTTGCAGAAGCTTACTAAATGAAGTTTGTAGTTTTAGCAGAATACTGATTATGTCTAGGATTTTAAATGACTGCTATATCCACTGGCAAAAATGCTAGGTATCTCAAAGAACAGGGAATTAAGATAATTGGCAGAAGAACCATAGAACAGTTGTAGAAAATATATTCACTGTGGTATTGATATAAATTCCTAATGTAGTAATGTGAGGTACACTACCTAAAAGCGTAGTGGCAGATTCATTATAAGCTTTTAAAAGAATATTGTAAAGACAAAAAAATGAAGTAGGGACAGCCCCTGCTTTAAAAGAGCCATTATGGGAACGAAAGGCTAAATGTTAGAGCTTTACATAACTGTTGTGTTGCAGTTGTGTTGCATTCATTAAGATTCCACACACATCTGAATTTCAGAATTGGAATCAGAATCAGATTTATTATCACTGATCAGACTCAGATTTATTATCACTAACTTATATAACAGAAAATTTATTGTTTTGCAGAACAAAGAAATAATTGTTCTACAAATTGCAAAAATAAATAAATAGAGCAAAATAAAGGAATGTGCAAAAAAATAGCAAAACGACATGCTGGAAATATTCAGCAATATCTGTAGGGAGAGAACAGGGTTCACACTTTGAGATTATTGACATGAACTAGTAATTCTGCTTCCCTCTCCATAGACGCTGTCAGACATCTGAGTATTTCCTTCATTTTATGTTTGCATTTCAAACTTACGGCATTTGCATTTATCTTTTATTCTTTTGGTTACAAAGAAGTTTGTATGTTTTCTCCTGTGACCGTGTGGGTTTCATCCAGGTGCACTGGTTCCTCCCACATCACACAGACCTATGTGTTGGTAGGACACTGTGGACTCATAGGGCTAGAAGGGACTTTTACCATGATTTATCTCTCAATAATAACACTGGACAGCAAATTTTCTCAGAAGTGACGCTTCCTCAGAATTTTCTTTTCCTTCAGATAGACCACTTGAAACTGAACAAAACTATAATTCCCAGACTCCTTGTATCACATAGGAATTTGGAGAAACAGTAAACTAACTTTTACTGAATACAATGCATTTAATTGCATAATGGTGCTGACACTTTGCCTTGTTCAACTAAGCTAAAAATGTTCTGTTGATGATTTTCATTTGTACTCTGCTTGAGGGTTCTTGCTTAAGTGTCCAACAATAATCAGCCGGCACTGATGGATTCCAGTTGCCCTGATACAGCTTCTCCATGACTGCAATGTCTTAGTGAACTCTTTTAACATGTTCATCACTGAGAGCTTCAAGATTTGCAGGGAAGAAGTCTAAATGGAAATGCAGAAAATGAAGCTCTAGTGATACATTGCAGAAAAAGGTTTTGTATGCTTAAAGAATGCTGTCAACCAGCTGCACATAGTTTGGCGCTCTGTAGTTGTCAAGAAAATTTTCAGCAACGTCTTTGAATGGCTTCCACGCGATTTTCTCCAGCTCCGTGAGACATTCTTCGAATTGCTTGTCATTGATGATCCATTTGATTTTTGGACCAACAAAAATGCCTTCCTTAATCTTGGCATCAGTTATTCTGGTAAACATCTGTCTCAAATATCGAAATCCTTCACAGAAATTCTTGTGTCTGGTAACAGCAGTCCATCCTTACAGTCTTGAACCCAGTAATTCTGCTTTTGTTGTTGACAAACCCAAGTCTCTGACCAGGTCATTTAACTCAGATTGAGTTATCAGATGAGGCTTACTCAACATGAAGGGTTCAAAATCTGTATCAGTATCAGTGTTATCTTTCATTCCTGGATTATGCATCGTGGCATCTTCGCCTGCCTTCTCTAGACTCCATGTCTCTGGTGGCTTCCGTACTGGAAGACTATCATCATGTGGCACAGATCTCATGGCTGAAGGGAGTTTGGGGTATTCAGTGGATTTCTTGTTTTCAGCAGAGAAATCAGACACACTGGTGAGACAAAAGTAGCAGGTTGTCACATGATACATCAGCTCTCGCCATATCATTGGGGCAGCGATCGGCATTGACATCCGAGCATCTCTGAGCCAAGCTCTAAGATTGACAGCAGATATAGTACAACAAAGGTGAGGATCCCAGGCTTTGTCTTGGTCACCAATTTTACACCCAAAGTAGAGCTCATAGGTTTTCTTAAGAGGAGTCATGCTCCATCTTTGAGGTTTAAGAGTGTAGTCATCACAGATATGAGGGGTGATTGATAAGTTCATGGCCTAAGGTAGAAGGAGATGAGTTATACAGCTCTCCTTACATGCATATGCAGTTAATCTCTTTGAGTGATTATGCAGAAAGTTTGAAGTTAATAACTCATCAGGGATGATTGATAAGTTCATGGCCTAAGGTAGAAGATGACTTAACTTCAAACTTTCTGCATAATCACTCAAAGAGTTGACCTGCATGTGCATGTAACGAGAACTGAATAACTCATCTCCTTCTCCCTTAGGCCACAAACTTATCAGTCACCCATCTGTGGACACTTTCTAGAGGTCCAAGATCCGTATGCTCCACGACCACTGGACTAAGTGTGTAAATGTAGGAAGGGACTATGTTGAAAAATAAATGTGCTAGGTTTTCTAAAACTGACTCCTTCTACCTTAGACCACGAACTTATCAATCACCCCTTGTACTGCATAAGAGAAATTTTGGCAACTATTGTAACACTGGCGAGACATTTTGCTATCACAAATACTCCTGAAAATACAATTAATTATCATAATGAGTACACACAACATGATGTGCACATAGAACTGATACAAATATAAGGACAATGCATAGAACAGTGTGCGCATGATGTTTTTACAGCCTTTCCAAAACCTGTCATGCGATGTGGTGTTCATCCTGCCTAAGCATGCCCAGACATGCCTGGACAAGATAGAAAACTTATCAACTTACATTGTGGGCAACATTTTAATTGACTTGAATTATGAATTGGAATAACAAATATAGGCAATTTCAAAAAAAGGTACAATCTAAACCTACCATTTGTTTTGCAATCGATTTCTTGAACCTATTTGAGACCATGTCTCGATTCCAGCTATGGACAAGAGGCTTCCATTATCTCCCTCCTGAATGGAAGAGCCTTGTCCTGATATGGACCACACTGTAGGCACTCCGGGAGTCTAATTTTGTGAGTACCCTCTACCCTTGCAGCATCTTGAAAGCCATATTCACAAGAGGAATGGGGTAGCGATTCTTAGATGTTATGTTGCTAAATCCCCTGTAGTCAATGCATGGCTGCAGGCTCCTATCTTTCTTTTGTATGAAGAAAAAACCTGCACCAGTGGGTGAGGTGGAGGGCTGAATGAAGTGTGTGGCAAGAGATTCCTTTATATACTCATCCATGGTGTTTCTCTCTGGGCCTGAGAGCGCGTACAAATGACCCCTCAGAGGACAAGTACCAGACACTAGGTCTATGGCAGAGTCGTAGGGTTGGTGTGGTGAAAGAGTCAAGGCCTTCCCCTTAATAATACTTCCTCTAAGTCCTTGTAAATGGAGAGGACTTAACCAGTTTGGGTGATGCTGTCTCCTCCGAACCTTCTTTCGAGGATGACTCCTGAGATTTCTTTGCTGACGGGGCTGGCTCGACAAGCTTCAGAGCTCACAAAATTCATCCATGGGAACAGAGGCCAAATCAGGGTCCGACTCCCCGTCTGTATCCAGAGCTTATGACAGCAAGGCGTTACAGACGGTTCTTGCATTCACGCGAATAGGCCTTAAGGATCGGCTTAAAGGAGACTTTTGCAGACCTTAAACAGTGGTTTCCTAGAGCTCTCATCTTGGTTTCTTCTAATTCAGACCTTCCCTTCATGGTGGAAGTAGGTCCTCAGACACTGGAGTTGGTGCTGTCTTGTATCAACAAACACCTTCGGACAGTAAACTGCACCCGTGTGCATTCTTCTCCAGGCGGTTATCCTTGGCAGAGAGGAACTATGACATCGGGAATTAGGAGCTTCTTGCAGTTAAGTTTGCTTTGGAGGAATGGCATCACTGACTGGAGGGGGCCAAGAACCCTTTATTGTTTGGACTGACGATAAGAACCTGACCTATGTTCAGGAGGCCAAGAGGCTGAATTCCAGGCGGGCCAGATGGTCTTTGGTTTTTAACCAGTTTAATTTCATCCTGAGCTATCGATTGAGGTTTATGAATGAGAAACCAGATGCCCTGTCCCACCAGTTTGACAAACCTGAATGAGAGAAGCAGCCTACCACCATTTTGCCTCAAGCCAGGGTGGTAGCATCAATTTGATGTGGAATCAACGCTCTTGTTCACTTTGCCCAAGCGCAAAAAGAGATTCCCGAGAATGGTCCTCTGGGTCAGCTGTTCCTCGCAAGTTCTGTCTGGTCCCAAGTATTGAATGGGGACATTTGCCAAGACTTGACCACACACCGAGGGATTGCCTTAATTTTATCTAGAGAAGGTATTGATAGCTGGGAATGACAAGAAAAGTTCAGCAGTACGTGCAGGCATGTGAGGTGTGCGCCTAGAACAAGGAGCTCTGTACCTGGCCTCAAGCACTCCTCCAGCCCGAGATTGACCTGGACCAGCTCTTCAGGGTCCATGGACTCCCGGTGGACATTGTCTCAAATTATGGTCCACAATTCTTGTCACATTTCTGGAAGGCTTTCTGTAAACTGATAGGGGCAACATCAAGTCTTTCCTCTGGGTTTCACCCACAGTCCAATGGCCAGATGGAGCGGACTATCCAAGATTTAAAATGTACCCTGAGATGCCTGGCCTCAGAAAGGCCTGATTTATGGTGTGACCATCTAATGCGGTGTGAGATCATCCACAGAACCTTACAGCACTCACGCATGGGATGTCACCGTTTGGGTGCCAGTTTGGTTATCCTCCACCTCTCAACACAGAACAAGAAGCCAAGGTTGGGGTCTTTGCAGCAGAAGATCGTGTCCAACCCTACAAGGAGAAATGGATGAAGGCAAGAGAGATTTTGCTGACTCTACCTGAAGAGTGGAGATGAAGGCAAACCAAAGGAGAAGGCTGGAATCTGTGTTTCAGCTTGGGCAACAGGTCTGACTATCCACTCATGTTTTGCCTCTCTGAGTGGAATCTAGAAATTGGCAAGCAAGTTCATCGGTCCTTTTAAGATCCTGAGAAAAGTAAACCTGGTGGCTTACACCTTGCAGCACCCCAAGACCCTAACAATCAATCCCAACTTCTACTTCTCTAAATTAAAACCTGTCTGTACCAGCCCCTTAACTGCTCCACTGTCGGTCCCGCTGCCCCCCAGGTTTACCAAGGGGGAGTAGGTCTCCAGGGTGAAAAGACTTCTGGTCTTGCGTTCTGCTGGAAGTGTTTGTCAATACCTAGTGGACTGGGAGGGATTCAGACTGTAAGAAAGGTGCTGGGAGTCGGAAAGAGACTTCCTGGATCTGACTCTCATCCACGTTTACCATCTCCACCTCTCCGAGCAACCAGGGCTACCAGGAGTCGGCTGTAGAGGAGGGGACCCTGTTATGAGATGCTCCCAGCCACGCCAGCTTCCGAGATTTAAACATTCTAACTCTCCAATGTATGGATAGCTGGCACGGCTTCTTTAACAGTGTAGTATGTTCCTGTTCATTGATAATCATGTTTTAGGCACCAAGAATTGAGTACTTAAGGAACACCTGAACAACCGTTCAGTGCTCAATCGTAAGCCTACCAGTGATTTTGTCTAGCGTTTGTTTTGTGCTCAGTTTCTTCATCCCATTTGAGACCAGGTCTCAATCTCATCCCTGGATACTCCGGCATTTGGGTCCAAGCCATCCTTGTCAAGTATTGTCACATCCTAGTATTCAGGGAGCAATATCTTTGTTGTCCAGTAGAGTTAATAATTCTATTCACATACCCTTGTCCCATATTCCTTAAATCCCTCAATGACCACTTCCCAGTTTTGAAAGGACAATTCATCCAACAGCCATAAACTAATAGAAAAGAGAACTCAAACTATCTTTACAGTGCATAACTGTAAAAGAATTCAACAGTGCGTATTTAATTGTATGTTTTCTTTCTCCAACACTGATTGAGGTGCTGTATGAATGCTTTTGAAAGCAAACCAACAAAAGAATCCCAAGATTGATTCATCCAAATGGAACATCAATAGGTGTGTGATCTTGCCTTTGTTCTTGAATATACATGAGCAAAGTGAGCAAGCAAACCCAGGGTGAAACAGTTAATTGAGGAAGGTCTACATCGAGAAACCAGGAGATGGAAGTGAAAATATATGCATTAAATGGTTTTTTTTTATGAACTTTGGATATCTCATGAACTTTTCCAAAGGTAAAGAGTATAGAGAATTGATTGCATGCAGTTTAGTGTGATCAACACACGCTGAATTAAACTCGTCTCTCCTCATACAGTTGTCATGCTTTGCTGAAGCTGATAGGAGACATAACAGGCTTGTAGAGTTATGCTGCTGGTGAAATATGAAGTGAGGCAGAAACTTAAAGTTGTATGGTAGTTAATGGAAGGGAAAGATTCTTAAACATCATTTGGAAGATCAAGGAATTATCGATGCCATTTTGGGGATTCTATTCCAGGTGTCCTCTCACATCAGAAATGTTTCTTGATTTCACTCCTGAAGATTTTGACTTTAGCTTAGGACTTAGTTCATTCATTCACATAGTATTACCACTGCTGGTAAATCTGTTCATGTTGTCTATTTCTAATTGCTCTTGAGAAAGTGGTGAGTTCCCTACTTAAACTGTTACAGTATATCTCATGGATTTATTACCCATGGAATTTTACTCAGAAATAGCAATGGATGGACAATATATTTCCACATCAGGATGGTATACCTTACCAGCAATTTTAGAGGTGGTGACATTCTGATACACCTAATGATCATAGAGTTCACAGTTTATTTTTGAGTTGCCATTGAAAAAGTCTTGGCAAGTTACTTCAAGGCAGCAAATAGTTGATACAAATACAGGTCATGATGTGTTGATAATAGAAAGAAAGTGGATCTTTAAGATGGTGACTTATTCCACCAGCAGATAAATGCAAATGGCTTTGAGAGGAGTTAGTTAGTTGCCAACTATGCTTGGGAGCTGCAGGAGAGTACAACTGGTCTGGGTGGGATAATGAAGAATATAAAGAGCAGGAAGCTACTTTGTCTGAATGTTCCATCATTTTAAGAAGAGTCAAAATGTAAATAATTGATTAGAAAGACTTTTTTTGAAATGTGAAAAATGTTACATTGGAAGGGCTTAATTCAATGAAAAGAGTGTTGAGAAGTTCCACACCAACTGTTTCCACAGACTAGCTATAATTTTGTGATTTTATAGGGAAGGAAAGGTGACCTGGTGTGCGATGGAAAAGAGAGTTTCAGAAAGTGCATCTCAATATGGGATATGAGGGTCTGAGAACACCACCTGGACCTCAGGACCATTTGAGATAAGCACAGGCAGGCCAGAATCTGTGGAACAGAGATCAATGAGGTCAAAACAAGAGCATGGGAATGCTTGCAGAGGATGTAATGGGACATGTTTCTGAACCAGGCTGTACCTTTGGGAAATGGCTGGATAGATTCCATAACGCACCTCAGCCTGAGTCACTGAACACATTGCATTGCAACCAGTACTTAATGATCCTTTTAAAAACAGTGTATATATTTTCCATCCAGGCTGATTGCAATTCATTGGAGTGCAGCATATCCAGTTCCTTGACGGAAGGAGTGATATGGAGGTCATGAGCAGGTTTCCACCTGTTTGGTTTTGGCTCAGAGTCTAGGTTTTTGAGTTGTGTCTGGAAATATTTAAACTGTGAACTATGCACTGAAAGAATCCAAATTCTTTAAAATAAAAGCCATTCCTCTTCTCAACTGTTTACTCTGTAACTTGTGTTATAAATGCACCTTATTATTTGTTAATCTATTTGTGGTAATACTATTTTATGTGTTATGTGCGTGAATTATATGTACTGTGTTGTGCAACTTGGAATGGAGGAACGTTGTTTTGTTTGGTGGAATACATGTGTGTGGTTGAATGACAATAAATTTAAACCTGAACTGCATAAAGGTTTTAGAGGAAGAGGGGCTTGCAGCCTGGAGGAAACTTAGGGTGGCTAAATCCTGAGAGCCTGAAAATGTGTTCCCGCTTAACCTGTGTGGAAATCACAGGGGCCCTCACAGAGGTATTTAAAACATTCTTATTCATGGGTGAAGTGGCAGAGGACTGGAGGATAGCTAATGTTGTTCTGTCATTTAAGGAGGGCTCTAAGAATAAGCTGGGCAATTATAGGCCAGTGAGCCTGGCATCAGTAGTAGGCAAGTTCAGAGGGACCGGTTATACAGTTCCCATAAAAAATATTGGATATTTTTTACAACATTGAATCACAGTGGATTAATTTGGCTTTTTTGACATTGATCAACAGAAAAAAATCTCTTGTGAAAAAGTAAAAACAGATCTCTACAAAGTGATCAAAATTAATTGCAAATATAAACACAAAATAATTGAGTGCAGAAGTACTCACCATGTTCAAGTCAGTATGTAGTAGATGCTCCTTTGGCAGCAATTACAGCCTCGAGTCTGTGTGGATGGGTCTCTATCAGCTTTGCACATCTGGACACTGCAATTTTTCCCCATTCTTCTTTACAAAACTGCTTAAGCTCTGTCAGATTGCATGGGGATCGTGAGTGAATAGCCATTAATTCTCAGCTGGATTGAGGACTGGACTCTGATTTGGCCACTCCAGGATATTAACTTTGTTGTTTTTAAGCCATTCCTGTGTAACTTTGGCTTCATGCTTGGGGTCATTGACTTGCTGAAAAACAAATCTTCCAAGTAGCAGTTCACTTGCAGACTGCATCATGTTTTCCTCCAGGATTTCCCTGTATTTTGCTGCATTCATTTTACCCTCTACCTTCACAAGCCTTCCAGGGCCTGCTGCCGTGAGGCATCCCCACAGCAGGATGCAGCCACCACCATGCTTCATGGCAGGAATGGTGTGTTTTTGATGATGTGCAATGTTTTGCTTAAGTTAAACACAGAGTTTAGTCTGATGACCAAAAAGCTCAATTTTAGTTTAATCAGACCATAGAACCTTCTTACAGCTGGCATCAGAGTCTCCTACATGCCTTTTGGCAAACTCTAGCCAAGATTTCACATGAATTTTTTTTTCAGCAGTGGCTTTCTCTGCCACTCTCCCATAAAGCTGCAACCGGTGAAGCACCTGGGCAGCAGATGTTGTATGCGTAGTCTCTCCCATTTCAGTCACTGAAGCTTGTAACACCTCCATAGTTGTTATAAAATCTCTTGGTGGCCTCCCTCACTAGTCTCCTTCTTGCATGGTCACTCATTTTTTAAGGATGGCCTGCTCTAGGCAGATTTTTAGGCAAATTTCTTGGCATAACTATACTCCAAGGGACATTCCATGACGTGGAAATTTTTTTAATATACATCTCCTGACTTGTGCTTTTCAATAACTATTTTGCAGAGTTGCTTGAAGTGTTCTTTTGTCTTCATGGTGTAGCTTTTGCCAGGATACTGACTCACCAGATGTTGGACCTTCCTGATACAGGTGTAATTTTATTACAATCAATTGAAACACCTTGACTCCACCCTGTGATTTCTACATAACTAATTATGTGAATTCTAGAACAAATTTGGCTGCACCAGCGATGATTTTAAATGTCATATTAAAGGGGGTGAGTACTTATGCAATCAATTATTTTGTCTTTTATATTTGCAATTAATTTAGACCACTTTGTAGAGATCGGTTTTCACTTTGACACAGAAGAGACTTTTTCTGTTGATCAGTGTCAAAAAAGCCAAATTAAATCCACTGTGATTCAGTGTTGTAAAACAATAAAACATGAAAATTTCCAAAGAGGGTGAATACTTTTTTATAGACACTGTATAAGTGGTTGGATAGATAGGGATTGATTAGGGATAGTCAACATAGCTATATGTATGGTAGACTTCTGTCTAACCAAACCTATAGAGTTTTTTCGAGAAGGTCAACAGGAAAGTTGATGAAGGCAATGTAGTGGATGTTGTTTACATGGACCTTTGTAAGGCCTTTGAAATGATCTTGCATGGGAGGTTGGTTAAGAAGGTTCTGGCAATTGACATTCAGGATGAGGTAGTAAATTGGATTCACAGGAGAAGCCAGCGAGTGGCAGTAGATGGTTGTCTCTCTAACTGGAAGCCTGAGATCATTGGTGTGCCACAAGGATCGGTGCAGGATCCATTGCTGTTTGTCATCTATATCAATAATGTGGATGATAATCAAGATTGGGGGTGTAGTAGAAGGTTATCAAAGCTTGCAGCGGGATATGGACCAGCTGGAAAAATGGGCTGAAAAATGGCAGATGGAGTTTAATGCAGGCAAGTGTGACCGACATTAAAGGGTTGGTGAGGCCTAATTTGGAGTATTATGTGAAGTTTTGATCGCCTGTTTATAGAAAGGATGACAATAAGATTAAAAGAGTGCAGAGAAAATTTACAAAAATGTTGACAAGACTTGAGGGCCTGAGGAATATAGGCAGGTTGAGTAGGTTAGGAATTTATTCCCAAGAGTGTAGGAGAGTGTCGTAAGATTTGTTAGGGATATACAAAATTATTAGGGGTATAGGTAGGGTAACTGCAAGCAGGCTATTTCCATTGAGGTTGGGTAAGACTGGAACTAGAGGTTATGGGTTAAGGGCAAAAGGTGAAATGTTTAAGGGGAACATGAGGGAGCCCACCTTCACTCAGAGGGTGATGAGAATGTGGAACGAGCTGCCAGTGGAAAAGGGTGGATGTAGGTTTGGTTTCAACATTTAATAGAAATTTGCATAGGTACATGGATAGGAGGGGTATGTACAGGCACAGGTCAATAGGACTAGGCAGATTAACAGTTCCGCATGGACTAGATGGGTTGAAGGGCCTGTTTCTGTACTTCTGTGCTTTATGACTCTATGTATAAACAAGTTCCCAAACTACTATCAGTTTCCTTTCTGTTATTAAACCAGTTGCATGAATCAACCCTGTACAAAAATTACATTGAGTCCATCTACAAGGAGTGCTGCCAAATAAAAGCAGCATCCATCATCAAGGAGACCCATCATCCAAGCGCTCTTCTCCCCTCCATCATTGGACAGGCAATTCAGGAGCATTGAGTCCCATGCCTCTAGGTTCAGGAACAATTATTAACCTACAACCATTAGGCTCCTGAGCCAGTGTATATAACTTCACTTACCTCACTGAACTGACTCCACAAGTTATAGACTCACTTTCAAAGACTTTACAACTCAGTTATAAAGCTACAACTATAGTTCATCTAAATTCTATTGTATTTCATTATTTTCCTGTAAATGCCTGCAAGAAAACAAATCTCAAGTAGCATATGATGAAATATATGTACTTAGATAATACATTTACTTTGAACTTTGATAATCCCCACAAAATTGCAATTATACAGTTTTGCAAATCTAAAGAAAAATAGATATATCTGGAAATATTCAGCAGATGGACACAGCAGTAAGAAGAAACTTAGGGCTAACATTTCAAATCCGTTTTTTCCGATAAAAAAACTATTGCCCTGCAACATTCACTCTTCTTCCTCTCTATATGTACATCCTAGTCTGCTGAATAATTCCCGTATTTTCCATTTTTATAATCAATTTTATGTTTTATTTATTCCATATGTCTACCAAAGTAATTATTTTACATAATAGTACCAAAGGCAACAATTCCTCCTGGCTAACTTCACCATATGCAGGAAGAATAGTTGGTTGCATCTCTTACTTGGAGACTCAAGAGGCTGCAGGTGCAGGAATCTGGAGCAACAAGCAGAGGTAGGAGCTAAACTTGCAAAATTCATCGTTCATGCCATTGGGCTGTCAACTATTCAAGTGGGTCATGATGTGCTGTTCCTCTAGTTTACATTGAGCCTCACCCAGGCAGTGGAAAAAGCTGAGAACGGACAAGTTAGTGTGGGAATTAAAGGGAAATGAAATGGGATGCAACTGGTAGAAATAGATAGCTATTACTCTGCAAATGAGTCGCTTGGTCTGTATTTGGTCTCACTGATGTAAAGGAGGTCAGATCAGGGGCATTTACTGAAAAGTGGTTGAAGTTGGACATGACTCTTTGCCTCACCTGGAAGGATGTCTAGGTTTCTGGATCATGCTGAGGGAGAAGGTGTAGACACAAGAATTACACTATCCATATTTGCAGGGAATAGTGCCAGGATCAGGGAGGGGTGTGTGGGATGCAATGAGCAAAACAGGAAGTGATGGATGGAGTAGTCCCTGCAGGAAGTGGAAAAAGATGAAGGGGAGATGGCTAGTGATGGGATCTCAATGCAGCTATTGGATATGATGAAGGATGATGTGCTGGAGCCTAGTAGGGTAAAAAGTAAGGAGTAGTCCACCTCTATTTCAGTTCCGTGTAAAAGGAGGAGGGATCAGATTAGAAGTCTGAAAGATTGAAGAAGTGTAAGAGAGGGTTTCTTCAACCACAACAGAAGGAAAGCCATGCTTCCTGAAAAAGGAGGATATTTCAAGTGGCCTGAAATAAAAGGTCTTATCTTGAGAACAGTTGCAGCAGGATAGAAAAACTGAAAGAAACAGATGGCACCCTTACAGGGTACAGGGTGAGATGAGGTGTAATCTGGGTACGTGTAGGAAGGAATTAATGCATTTCTGTGTCTGTTGATATTTTATCTGCTGTGATGGGATTGCAGGGATCCCGAGAAAAATGGGGGCGGGAAGGGGTATTGGAAATGCTCCAAATGAATTTAAAAGCTGTGTGAAAGTTAATAGCAAAGATTATAAAATTGGTAAGTTGCACATGGAGCAAGAAGCATCACCAGTCCATGTAATTGAGAGTGTTGTGGAGCAATATCAGAGAAAGTTTGGAACAACAACTGTTACCTTGCCCCTCAACAGATGCTGCTTGATCCACTGAGTTCCTACAGCAGATTGTTCGTTGCTCTTGATTCTATTATATACTGTCTCTTGTGTCTCCTGGTCTTAGACGTCTGTTAATATTCATAACTTGTGCATTGGCTTGGCTCACAAAGAATAGGTTTAGCCTTGGGTAAGGCCAATTAAATATCAAGTGATACTTTACACTTCGGGTAACAATGAACATTGCAATAATGGGACTATGTCCAAAATGGCTGAAGGCATGTCATCTTGGAGGAGTCGATCAATATCCAGATTCACACCAGCTGTTGAAATGAAAATGAATGAAAGAAATTTTGGAGTCCTGAGAGAATTCTACAGGATTGCTTCACATTTTACAGCCTAAACGATTTGCTCATTTGCCTCAGTAGTCAAGGTTTGTGTTTTTCCTCCAAAAAAGCTCTTTGATGCTGTTACATTGGAAGTCATGGAGCCAAAGATGGAACCTTTGTCCCACTGCATCAGCATTGACTCTTGAACGCACATCTACATTAATCCCACTTTTCCTCATGCATCCCCTCATTAGTCCAAGTAATACAGAGAAGCAATGGTCTTTAAGAAAAAGACCACAATTAACATATTATTTAAAAACTATTCCCAAAATGTAAGCAGATTTTAAATTTTGAAAATGATAGAAAGCTAGAGAACAAGAGGGAAAGGGAGAGAGGGAAAGCAGATGTTATTATGGTAAGGTACTTCAAACAGCCAAAATAAATTACAAGAAAATCTTTAAAAAAAATTATTATTGACTCTGATTTAAAGTTGGCCAGAGCTTTGGGTAGAATTTTTTTTATTATCTTTGAACTATCTTCCATGTTCTATATCATTATTTGTATAATACTATCCACAAGGCATACAACACAGCAACTTGGCAAGACTTCTTTGGTAGTGAGGCCCAAACTCACAACCTCTCATTCATCAGTCTCTGAACAAAACCAGTACGGGAATTCTATCGCTCCCATTTTTTTCCCCTGAGTCACATTTCTCTAGAACCATCCCTTCATTATCATCAGGTTAAAATCCTGCAACTTAGATCTTAAACAGAATTCCTGAGTTTCAAGGAAAGCATTCATCATTGTCATGATAAAGATAAAACAATGCTAATTTCCATATGTTGGAAATTATTTTTAATTAGTATGCTTAGAGAGATGCCCATGCACACTTAATTCATTTACAACTTTATTGACTATATAGCAGAAGGAAGAAGATTCCCAATTCTGAGCACAACTGCTTACTCTGACTGTACATATCTGCCTTTTAGTATGTATACACACATTGGACAATATTAATACACTCAATGGCCACATTAATAGGTATGCCTGTACACCAGCTCACTAATACAATACCTAATCAGACAATCATCCAGTACACATGTTAATAATAAACCAATTTCCAATGACTATTTACTATATGTAAGATTATTTGTAGCCATACACAGGTGGGGAATCTTCTCTCTGTCTAGACTGTGAGGCGATCTTATAGAGGTGTATAAAGTCATGAGGAGCCTATACAGAGAGAATTCACTCAGTCTTTTTCCCCAGAGTTGGGGAATCAGAAGCTAGAGGGTGTAAGTTTAAAGTGACAGGGAAAAGATATAATAGGAACTTAAGAAGCAATTTTTTTTTTACACAAGGGGAAGTGGTGGTGGTTGTCTGTTGCATCTGACGATGACTCAAACCTGTGTAGGAGAGTTTTTAAAGTGGAAAAATCATTGCACTGGGACTTTCTGTGGAGAGTGAGTACTGAAAATAATCCACAATTCTGTTCAAGAAGCAAGCTGCAATATTTTGAGCCTATCACATTCTAACTGAAAGACATGACAATGGCCTGTCAAGAAGAGCCAGAAGACATAAAAAAGCACTTTGATGTTAGCCTTTAATCGTCTGCTTTTGTGCCTTCAATCTGGCAGGACAACATACTATACGTATTCTACTATTGTTCCCTCTGTCAAAGTATTTTTCTCAAATGTAGAAGTGTAGAGGCCTTCAGTATGGGGACTCACCTGTGGTGTGTGTTTGAGTTGCTTTTGGCTGATCAGTGCTCTGTTTGTTGCTTTCCTTCTCCAATATATCACCTTCCAACCCCTACTCCTCCACCCCAGATTCTGCCTTGCACTTGGCAGGGCATTTGGAATGATTTCATTGGAGTTTAGTTAATCACTGCAGGGTCAATGGGTGGTTTGTGTGGTTGGAGCTCTCAAGTTCCCATAGGTCAACAGAACCAATGAAATGATGTAAGATTTGTATAAAACACTATAGCATGACTAAGTCTCAATTAAAGTTGTTAGGAAATACGCATATTGCCTTTGAAGAGTCCATTTTCCTTCCAGTTGCTTTACAGACAAATTAAAATGATACATAGCAGAACATTTATGCTGCTATCATTAAAGTCATACTCTCTGTCTGAGACAGGCTTGAGTGAATAGTTTGATATGAATCAATACCAGACCTGCATGTGCATGTTCATGCTATACTTAAACTTTATTATTTGCTGCATACTTGTTTTAATGAGAATCAAGAGCAGATGCTTGACTATTTCCTTATTTTATTTTATTGCTCCTCTCCAGTAGAGTTTAAGTGTTAGTCTCATCCTTTCCTTCTCTCCCCACACACATTTTTTCTCTTGTGAATAACCTAGCCAGTAAACTATTTTAGCAGCATTGGAGAGATAGCTCTTGTATTATTGAAGGCAAAGTGAAACAATTTGTGGGGGTTGCAAGTTGAGAGTGGATATAAGACCACTAGGAATAATACCGGGCAACAAGGAGTTGGCAGATGAACTAAATGAGTATTTTGCATCAGTTTTCACTGTGGAAGATAATAGCAGAGTGCTCTGATTGACAGGAGAGAGGTAAGTGCCGTTTCTTTTACAAGGGAGAAGGTGCTCATAAAGCTGAGAGACCTCAGGGTACATAACTCACCCAGACTAGATGAACTGCACCCTAGGGTTCTGAAAGAGAAAGCGGGAGAGATTGTGGAGGCATCAGTAATGATCTCTCAGAAAATTATTGGACTCTGGCATGGTGCCAGAGGACTGGAAAATTGTGAATGTCACCCCACTCTTTAAGAAAGGAGGAAGGCAGCAGAAAGGAAATTACAGACCAGTTTGCCTGACCTCAGTGGTTGGGAAGATGTTAGAGTCAATTGTTAAGGATGAGGTTATGGAGTACTTCGTAACACAGGACAAGAAAGGACAAAGTCAGCATGGTTTTTCTCAGGGAAAATCTTGCCTGACAAACCTGTTGGAATTCTGTACGGAGATTACAAATAGGATAGATAAAGGGGATGCAGTGGATGTTGTAGATTTGGACTTTTAGAAGGCCCTTGACAAGGTGCCACACATGGAGCTGCTTGCCAAGTTAAGAGCCCATGGTATTACAGGAAAGTTACGCTTGGTTAGAACATTGGTAGAATAGTAGGAGGGAGTGAGTGGGAATAAAATTATCCTTTTCTGGTTGGCTGTCAGTGACTAGTGGTGTTCCACAGAGATCGGTTTTGGGACCATCTTTTTATGCTGCATATACATGATGGAATAGATGGCTTTGTTGCCAAGTTTGCAGGTTTGCCAAGATTGGTGGAGGGCAGGCAGTGGTGAGGAAACAAGTAGGTTACAGAAGGACCTGGACAAATTAGGAGAATGGGTAAGAAAGTGGCAAATGAAATATAATGTTGAAAAATGCATGGTCATGCACTTTGGTAGAAGAAATAAATATGCAGACTATTTTGCAAATGGGGAGAAAATCCAAAAATCTGAGATGCAAAGGGACTTGGGAGTCCTTGTGCAGAACACCCTAAAGGTTAACTTGCAGGTAGTGTCAGTGATGAGGAATGCAAATACCATATTAGCATTCATTTCAAGAGGTCTGGAACATAAAAGCAGGGATGTGATGATGAGGATTTGTAAGGCACTGGCGAAGACTCACCTTGAATATTGTGAATAGTTTTGGGCTTCTCATTAAAGAAAAGCTATGCTGGCTTTGAAGAGGGTTCAGAGGAAGTTCACAAGGATGATTCCAGGAATGAAAGGGTTATCATATCAGTAATGTTTGATGGCTCTGGGTCTGTACTCCCTGGAATTTAGAAGGTGAGTGGGAAATCTCATTGAAACCTTTCAAATGTTAAAAGGCCTAGACAGAGTAGATGTGGAAAAGAGATTTCCAATGGTGGGGGAGTCTAGGATAAGCAGGCACAGCCTTAGAATACAGGGGTGCCCATTTAAAGCAGAGATACAGAGAAATTTCTTAGCCAGAGGATGGTGAATTAGTGTAATTTATTACCACAGGCAGCTGTGAAGGACAAGTCATTGGGTGTATTTAAGGCAGGTTTTGATTGGTCCTTGATTTGACATGGCATCAAAGGTTACAGAGAGAAGGCTGGGGTGTGGGGCTGAAGAGGGGAAAAAAGATCAGCCATGTTTGAATGGTGGAGCTGAATTGATGGGCCAAGTGGTCTAATTCTGCTTCCATGTCTTACCGTCTCCTCACAATCACTGTATCTGAGGATGGATCAATGGAGGTAGGAGTACTGGACAGATGAAAATGGATAGACGAAAGAACATTATGGTTCAGAATGCATGGAAATACCAAATCAATGTCGAAGTCAAGTTTATGTCCAGTGCAGAAGTACATGTATGCACAGTTGCAATGAATTCTTCTTTGCAATGGCAAAACAGGCATAGAACATCATACACCTAATTTTTACAAGAAAGAACATATTAGAACAAGATGTCCATTTCAGTGCAAAGTGATTGAAGTGGTCACGGTGTTGCTATACTGACGTAATGATTAGGGTTGGCTTGGTAGGTTCAGAAACTAAATGTTTGAAAGGAAGTAGCTGTTGTAGAAACTGGTGGTGTGGCACCTCAGGCTTCTGCATCTCTTGCCTGATGACTTACCAGATCATGATGCAACTAGTCAGGATCTTTCAACAGTACAGTATACCTGTAGAAGTTTGTTAGAGTGTTCAGTGACAGGACAAACCTCAGAAGAAAGTAAAGACACTGTCTTGTTTTTTTTCATCCATCTGCTGGGCCCAGGCCGATAAGTTAATGTCCAAGATCTTAAAACTGATGACCCTCTCCCTTGTTAACAAACCCCCTTCTCAATACAGACTGATGCATGTTTGCCCTTATTCCCCTTCCAAGAGTTAACAATCAGCTCTTCAGTTTTACTAACATTGAGCAAAAGGTTGTCGTTGTGACACCATTCAACTGGGAGTCCTATCTCACTCCTGTACACTGACTCATCACCACTCGTGATTTCCAAATGAATATACAAGGATTGATAGAGTTCTGCTCAGTCCATACAAGTCAAGCACTCAGCCGAGGCACTCTCAATCTTCATGATTAGCCTGTATGGAATCTCTTGTGTTAATAGTAACAGTTGAGATGACCCTCGACGTATGCATTCCCCAAATGGAACCTCTCAGCAAAGCCACCGGCATTGTTTGGCAGTTTAGTTCATTTGACTCTCAGCTTGGTGACATTGAGCAATAGAGTAAGTGTGGTTTTCATAATGCTTTTTGGTAATGCTTATTGAGTGAACTTTGAGAAAGGCTTAACAAAGGATTAAGAAAAACATCTGGTCCAGATGGTGTCTCCAGCCATGCCCTCACATCTTGCACAGACCAACTGGTGGGGTTATTTGCAGACACAAGGGATTTTGCAGACTCTGGAAATCATAAGCAATACATGCAAAATGCTGGAGAAACTCAGCAGGTCAGGTGGCATTTATGCCAGTCACAAAAAAAGGGCCTCAGCCTGCAACTTTGACTGTTCATTTCTTCCCATAGATGCTGACTGACTTGTTGAGTTCTTCCAAAATATTGTTTGTGTTGCTGATAACAATTGCTAACATTTTTAACTTCTTCCTGCTTCAATCTGAGTTTCCCAGCTGCTCTAAGAAGACCACTATCATTTTGGTACTTCAAAAAATAAGGTAACTTGCCTTAATGACCGTTGCTTGATGCCTCTCACATTCACCATCATGAAGTGCTTCAAGAAGCTGGTCATGGCAAATGTTAAGTCCAGCCTCCTGGCTAAACTCACACTACTGCAATTCACCTAATGCTGCAACAGGTCCATGCTGGATGGCAGGTCCCTGGTCCTACTCTGAGCTCTGGAGCATCTGTACAATGAAGACAACTATGTTAGACCATTGTTTATTGACTACAGATTTGTCTTCCACACTATAATTCCAAGAAAACTCCAGACTCCCAGATGTGGGACTCGCCTCTTGATCTTTACAAATGGATCACCTTTGCCTTCCTGACCAACAGAATCAGTCAGTAACCATAGACATCAACACCTCTATCACAATTATCCTTAAAACTGGTACCTCACAAGGCAGCGTTCTCAGCCCCCTATTCTGCTCTTTGTGCAGCCAGAACTGTGTGGCAAGATTCTGCTCTAACTCTATTCCACCTGCTTACAAGTGACTCCAGCACAGTGGGCCACATCTCAAACAACAATGAGTCAGAGTACAGGAAGGAGAGCGAGAGCCTGGTGGCATGGTGACATGACAGCAATCTTTCCCTCAACGTCAGCAACACAGAAGAGTTGGTCGTTGACTTCGGGAAGGGGGATGGTGCTCACATCCTGTTTACGTCAACATGTTAACAGTACTGAGGATGAGATGGTTTCAAGCTTCAAGCTCCATGAAGATTACCAGTAGCCTGTCCTGGTCCAACAGCATAGAAACATGGCCAAAGCAGCGGCATCTCGACTTCTTCAGGGTATTAAAGAGGTTTGGCCTTTACCAATGTACCATCGGATGTATGCTATCTGAATGCAATACGGATTGGTATGGCAACTGCTTTGCCTGAGACCACAAGAAACAGCAGAGAGTTGTGGATGTAGCTCAGCACAATATGGAAACCAAGCTCCCCTGCATGGATTTTGTCTTCATTTCTCACTGCCCTGGTAAAGCAGCCAACATAATCAAACACCCCACCCGCAGAGGAATTCTCTCTCTCTCTCTCTCTCTCCTCATCGTGCAGATGTTACAAAAGCCTGCAAATATATACCACTAAGGTCAAGGAATGCTTCTATCCTGTTGTTATAGGGAAGTTGAACAGTTTGCTAGTATGATAAGATGGAGTCTTGTCCTCACAGTCGACCTTGCCATGGCCTTCCACCTTATTGTCTGCCTACTCTGCACTTCTCTGTAACTGCAAAACAGTTTTTCCTTGTTCTACCTCAATGTACTGTTGTACTGAAGTGATTTGCATAGATAGCATGTAAAACAAATGTGTCCACTTTACCTCCGTGAATGTGACAATACTAAACAAATTTACAAATTTACCAATAGTCATCCTATTAATTGAGATTTAAAGTTTAGTAAGCTCAGCTTTGTTGGCAATACCCATGACTCAGAATCAGAATGCTCAATTCAGAACAATTCCAGAGTGAAATGCTGCCTCAAACAGATCAGAGACTGAACTGTCTTTTTTTGTCAATTTAGATGAATGTTTGAAGACTCTGTAGCAACAGGTGAAGATAGCTTTCTTGTTCAATTTTCTTCCCTGAACAAGCTCTATCAAAAATGAATTAATCAACAAAGCAAAGATAATACAACTGTTGGAACAATTGATATTTATAACGAACCTTTAATGGATTAAAAATTCCCAACACTCTCTATGGCAGGATGATTGACACAAAGCCAATGAAAGGTGGCATTAGACCAAAAGAATAGTCAAAGACTTTAATTTTAAGAAGCATCAAGAAAGAGGGCAAGGTTGACGAGATATAATTTTGAGGAGAGAATTCAGGGGCTGGATGTCTGAAGGAAATGCCACTTGTGGTGAAAAGGAAGAAGTGGGGGCAGGAATCAGAGGAATGCAGTGTTCTGAGGGAGAGTTGTGCTGGTGCCAACTCTCTGCAAGAGTCATTTATTTTGTTCCAATCCACATCCTTTTCTCCACATACTCTCAATTGTGTTTCACTTTCAAATATTTATTCATTTCCTATTACGGATTTCTCCACCTTTCCATTCTGTAGGACATTCCATGGTTTAGGAATCTTTTACATACATGTTTTTCCAAACACAGTATAATTTTGGTGATCTTAAATTCATCCCCTCTTGTGAGTGGTTTACTGACCAATGGAATGAGTTTACCTCATTAAAGTATCTCTTGCTGTCTGTAGAATATGTAAGTAGATAGTTAGAGGTCCGTCCAGTAGTGCCATGTACGTCATCTCATTTTCCTGTCTTTTTAGTGAAAATCCTATGAGCCCTCCCGTTTCTCCTCAAAATTAAGGCCCAGTGACTTGCCAGCAGATCGCTTCAGCACTCAACCCACTGACCTTGAATTATTTTGTTTATTTTTATTTTTTTAAGTTCTAAGTACCTTTTTGTTTATTATCATTGCTCACCAAAATCAAATTTGTTCAGTCATTAAGCAAAGCATCAGTTTTAGTTTCTATATTATTATAGCTAAATTGACAATCACCTGGGTTTTCAATACCTATATTTTACAATGCCAGATCTTTTTTCTGCCCAAATTTACCTCATTGTTCATCATCACCATCATTATCTCTCCCGCTTCTGTCTTAGACTATTGCACAAGTACATTCATGGATACATATTAGTATACCATAGACATACATTCTGTATATACATCTATGAAATGAGAGCAACAAGCATAATACTGGAGTAATTTAGTGAGTCATACAGCAGCTATGGAGGGTAATGGACAGTCAATGGTTGGGATCAAGACCCTTCATTTCCCTCCACAGATGCTGCCTGACCTGTTGAGTTTCTCCAGCATTTTGTTTGTTTCTCCAGATTTCAGGAACTGGGGTCTCTTATGTTTTTATCCATGAATATACCTCTTCAATAGTCTAGGAGGAGAGAGATGATAGTGATGATGATAACAATGGTGATCATTGCTGTGTGTCATTGCACCCATTACTCCAGAGACCCCATTAGAGATTGGCATCATGAGGGACGAGCAATAGAGAGTGAGCAAAAGTATGTCATGGTGTAGCCTGCCGCCTCTCATCAGTTGTGGACAATGTGACGTAGAAATTCAGCATGTGTTACCTCATTGAAGAGGTACCACATTTGAGATGATATTATGAGAAATGCACAGTGAGGTGGTTAGTGCATTGTTGGGCCTGCCTGCCTGGAGATGACAAGTAGCATGGACAAATCCATTCCTGTGCACTCACATGAGGATATGCAAAACTGGAGAGTCATGAAATTGAATCTACTGGCAGGCAGATTTCTTTGCAGGGGCTCAATGATAATTCCATCTCACAACTGCTGTGGGGAAAAGGTGGAAGACACAGAAAACATTTTTGCTGCTCAGGATTCTCACTCTGATCAGCTCAATATCTATTTGCCACACACAGGTAGGTGCTGTCTGAAGCTGAGAGGTACAACAATATAACACCAGAGAATAATTGGTGCTCTCATTGACCAGCAAGATGCCATTGTTGCTTTCAGTAGATGCCAGAATGTACCCTTGAGCATGCAGCTCTCCAGAAAAAAATATTGCATATCAGCAGATCCTTTTGTCAAAAGACAGAAGGTACACCAGGTATTTATCCTGCATGAGTAAAGCGCATTGCTGAACCTTTGTCTAATCTGTCCCTAAGAGATTACCTTTTCTCCACCTTTTCTAAGCTACTTGGTTTTAATTGCAATTATTCTACTTCTTTTACATGTAAAATAACTATAGATAAGGATTAAAGATTAGCTTTATTTGTCATGTGTACATCAAAATATTGAGCCACTCAGTGAAGTGTGTCAATTTCATCAAATCATATTAGTGAGGATTGTGCAGAACAACCTGCAAGTGTTGCTATGCTTCTGCTGCCAACATACAGTAGCTTGCACACAACTTGCTAATCCTAGCCGCTTATCTTTAGAATGTAGTAGGAAACTGGAGCACCCAGAGGAAACCTATGCAGTCACGGAGAGAATGTACAAACAGTTTTTAGATAGCAATGGGACTTGAAACCCGGTCAGTGCTCACTGGCTGGGACCGAAAAGTGATGCGCTAACTGCTAACTACTTTAGCCGCCTGTCCTATATGAAGAAGATTACGGTGTGAGACCTGATGTACTGTATGCTCCCTATTTTCTGGAAGCTTCTTTGTATGCTTGGGATTGAAAATAACAGGATTAGGGGGAGCTCCTGTTTGCTAGCCATTTTACTCTTCCTCACTATTCCCACACTGACATGTCTGTCCTCGGCTTCCTCTGCTGCCAGGGTGAAGCTAAACACAAACAGGAGGAATGGCACCACATATTCTTCCTGGGTAGTCTACAACCCAATGATATAATGTCGGATTCTCCAACTTCCAGTAAACATCTCCCTCTTTGTTCCTTTTCTCTCCTCTCCCTATTTATCAAGTTTTTCTGACAGTCACTTGAGCCCCCATAATCTCGATTTTGCCCTCCTCCCATCCATCCATCTGCCATTCACCCATCCATTACACACATTAGTTTCCTTTTCCCTGCTGATCCTATCTACCCTACCCAATTCCCTCACTTATTTCCATGCTCCACATTCCACTCCTACCAGATTCAATCATCTTCAGCCCTTTGTCTCTTCTGTCTATCACCTCCCAGTTTCTGTCGCTGTTACCACTCTCCCCTCCTTTATCTGCCTATTTCCAATGCATCCTCTTCCCAGATCTACCGATTGTTTGTTAGTTATTACTCCACCCTTTTCATCTGCTATGACCCCACCCACACCAGAAAAACTCTTTTCTCCCTTCTTCCATCAGGCAGAAGGTACAAGGACCTGAATGGATGTGCTACCAGGTTCAAGGACTGCTTCTATTTCACTGTGTAAGACTATCAGATATTTCCTAGTATGACTAGATGGACTCTAGTCCCCACAATCTACCTTGTCTACCTTATTGGTTACCTGGACTGCACATTTGTTGAGCTGTTGCACTTTATTCTTCCTTGTTTTACCTCAATGCACAATGTAGTGAAGTGATCTGTATGAACGGTATACCTGACAGTCTTTTCACTGTATCTCAGTACATGAGACAATATTAAACCAAATGAAATTCCAGACCTTTATATTGGTTATCTCCCCTCTATGAAGGGTCTTGATGCAAATTGTTGACCATCCAGTTCCTTCCATCAATGTGGCCTGACTTGCGAAGTTTCTCCAGCCTCTGGAATCCAGCATCTGCAGTTTCTTGTATCTCTAGGAACTTCGGCCAGAGTTTCAGTTTCCCTCCTATGTGCTGATTTGTCACCACCTTTGATTCGGCCAACAGTGATGTTAACAAACTCAAATATGACATTGGTGCTGCATTTGACCTGACAGTCAGAAGTATAGAGTGGGTGGAGCAGGGACTAGGCAGATGGCCTTGTGTTGCACTTATCCTGATGGAGGTCATGGAGAAGATGCTAATTCAAACTGACTGGAGTCTACAAGTGAGGAATTTAAGGATCAAGTTGACAAAGAAGGTAGTGAAGCCCAGATATTGGAGCATATTGATTAGGTTTGAGGGGATGACAGTGTTGAAAGCAGAGCTGTAATGAATGAACAGCATCCTGATGTACGCATCTTTATTATCCAAACATTCCAGGCCTGAGTCGTCGTTCTGGCTATACCTCGAGTTTGAGGATGATGGTCTTCGTTCCGTTTCCACAGAGTGAAGACGCCTGTGCGTGTATTTATTTAACATGTACTTGATGTTGCACTCCAAGAAGCACACGATACTTCACAAATCAACCAACTGATTCCAATGACATGGAAACCATGACGATTGGAGCTGATGGATTTGTTGCAGCCTTCATCTGCCTTCACAGTCATTGAGTTCAAAGTAACTTCATCCTCTTGTCCCACCATTAAGGTCTTGGTTGGATTGTTCTTTGTCAGGGACCTCACCCTCAACCTTACCGCCGTGGATGACCCTACCAGGAGCATAGCTCCAGACGGCATCGCTCTCGGGATCTCAGGACCACACAAGCTTCTCCACCACGACAAGGTGACAATCCTCGGAGAAGACCAGGTCTGAGTGAAGAGCCAATGAAATGGCATCTGCTTTTGACCTGTTGTGACATTAGGCAAACTGGAGTGGATCCAAGTCACTACTCAGGCAGGAGTTGACATATATCATCACCAACCTCTCAAAGGACTTCATCACAGTGGATGTAAGTGCTACTGGCTGATAGTCATCGGAGCAGGTTACCACATTTTTCTTGGGCACCATTATAATTGAAGCTTGCTTGAATCAGGTGGGTACCTCAGACTGATGAAACAAGGGGTGAAGAATACCAGCCAGTTGATCAGCATAGGCCTTTAGTACTCAGCCAGGGACCCTGTCTGAGACAGGTGCCTTCTGTTGGTTTACCCTCCTGAAGGATGCTCTTACATTGGCCTCAGAGACTGAAATCACAGGAATGTCAGGGGCTGTGGAAGTTCATGAAGTTTCCTCTATGTTTTGTTGGCCAAATCAAGCATTGAACTCATCTGGTTTGAAACGCATTGAACTCATCTGGTTTGAAACCTTGCTGTCAAATATGTGGCTTGCTTTTACTTTGTAGGAGGTGATAGCATTCAAGCCCTGTTACAGCTGTCGATCATCCTTCTGTGATTCAAATTTTGTCTGGAATTCCCACTTTGCGTGCAGCAGGACCTCTTGTATTACACTTCGTCGCCACACCTGAACACCACTGATCTGGCCCTCAACAGATTGTGGATTTTTTGGTTCAACCAAGGCTTCTCATTGGGGAATGATTTAGTGGTGACACACTCACCCATGACTGACTTTATGAAGTTCCTGCCAATCCTGACAGATCTAACCTCTGATGAGTCCTTGAATATGGCCCAGTCCACCAGCTTGAAGCAATCCCCTAGCTGCTTCTTCATCTCCTGTGACCACCTCTTTGTTGCCTATATCTCTAGAACCCTGATCTTTAGCTTCTGCCCATTTGCAGGTAGGGAGTGGACATCCAGATGATCAAATTTCCCAAAATACAGAATAGGTATGGAATGGTAGGTATACCAGATGGTAGTGTAGCAGTGGCCGAGTGTGTTGAGACCCCTGGTACTGCAGGTGATATGTTGATTTCTCCAAGCAAGCTTGATTGAAGTTCCCGTCAATTATTGGAAAGGCATTGGGGTAGGCAATTTCTTGTTTACCAGTTGTGGCACTAAATACGTTGCGTGCTTCCTTAGCACTCATCTTTGGCGGCATGCTGTTGTCAGGATCATTCAGGAGAATTTTCATGGTAAGTAGAACAGACTGTACTTAATCATTAGATATTCCAGGTCAGAAGAATAAGAGTGCAATAAGACTGCTATATCCAAGATCCATGGAGAGACTATTGTTGAGAAATGCTCCCTTTTTACAGAAAAGTGTTACATTTCATTCAGCTGATTAAATTACTATAAGTTGAGTGAAGCACCTCTTTCTACCACTGATACATCATCATTTGGAAGACTCAGTTGTTACAGTGGCTTAAAATTAACCTCAGTCAGACCCGCATTGGTAAATTGTTGTGGACTTCTTAGGCTTAAAATATCAATGTATCTCCTGACCCATTTAGTGCCAATCTGATCAATATGTATATTCCTCTTGGCTAACATGGTTGCAAGACTGATTGAGCAAATATGCAAAAGGCTCAACATCTTGAGCAATGTTATGACATTCATATTGGAGCTGATCCAAGGAGAATATATCTTATGCAGAAATGTCAATTCTTTAAGTGCTGCTTATCAGGAAATGCATGGATTTTATAACAAGCCAGTTAAGATATAGGATCAGGCAAATATTCACGAATGTGTTATATTCAGTGCAGGTGGACATAATCAGCATGTGTTATCTGGGCTTTCCCGGTTGAGTGTTTCCTGATGAATTTCAGTGTGAAGAGGGTTATTTGATTTGCAGTGGGGACTGGGATTTTGCAGGATGCTTATGAGAATTGCCTCCATATTAGGGAGTCCCTTATATCCCGTGCAGCCATTGCCTGTTTCCTCCGCTCATCTGGTTGAGGATGTTGTGCAGACACATCCCCTAATGGCCTTCCTTTCAGTCCTGCTTGTGTTTCTCCTGCTGCTCTCCAGCTCTGCCTCGTGGCCCTGAGGCCCGGGGGCTCCTTGCTCCTCTTCTTCCGGCTGTTGTCCATGACTGGCAAAACGGTGCAGCTCAGAGCACACTCAACAAGCTATAAAATCTCAGCTCTAGGAGCTCTGTGGTATTCTAAACACAAGAGATTTTGCAGATGCTGGAAATCCAGAGTAAAACACATAATATACTGGGGGAACTGAGACTGTCAGGCAGCATCTACGGAGAGGAATAAATAGTCAATGTTTCATCCCGAGACACTTCATCAGGACTGGAAAGGAAGGGGGAAGAAGCCAGAATAAGGAGGTGGTGGGAAGGGAAGTGATTATAAGCTGGCAGGTGATGAAAATGGGGAGTAGGTGGGTGGGGGAGGGGTAAACATAGAAGAAGCTGAGAGGTGATAGTTAAAAATGGTAATGGGTTGAAGGAGAGGGAATGTGTTAGGACAGGATCATGAGGAAAGGGGGAGGAAGAGAGGAACCAAAGGGTGGTGATAGGCATGTGACAAAAAGAGAAGAGATATGAATGGAGTCAGAATAGGGAACAGAAAAATAGAGAATAAGGAAGGGAGAAATTGCCAGAAATGAGAGAAATTCATGGTCATGCCATCCCATCGGAGGCTACCCAGACAGAATATGAGGTGCTACTCCTCCAGCCTGAGGGTGGCCTCTTCATGGCAGTAGAAGACGCCATGGGCCGACATGTTGGAATAGGAATGGGAAGGGTGCATTCTGATCCTCATCCCTGTTGCCTGCTCTCCTCTGCTGTAAAGAGGTTATAAGTGTGAGCAGCCACTGACACAAAGGACCAGCCTTGTCACCCTGAACTCACCCCTCTGGACAGTGCCAACCTCCGGGAGTCCATGGTATGTACGGTTAAGGTTGGCACTCTGAGTGGAAAAATCTTCTGGGTGAAAGGCAACTAGATGGAAGTGTATAAAATGATAAGAGGCAGAGATGGAGTAGACAGCCAGTGCTTTTTCTCTGGGTGGCAATGGCTAATATGAGAGGACACCATTTTTAAGTGATTGGAAGGAATTGTAGAGAGGATGTTGGATATATCTTCTGGGAAAATCATGCTGGTGCTGGATCCCAAAATAGGGAACTTGTCATTAGGAAGTGTCATTTTAGAGCAGCTTGTGGTTTAGTCCACTAGGGGAAAGGCAATTCTGGATTGGGTGTTGTGTAATGAAGCAGATTTGATTAGGGAGTTTAAGGTAAAGGACAACTTAGGAGACTGTGATCATGATATGATAGAATTCAGTTTGAGGGGGAGAAGATAAAGTCAGATGTGTCAGTATTAAGGTGGAGTAAAATGAATTATAGAGGCATGAGAAAGAAACTGGCCAAGGTTGATTAAAAGGGGACACTATCAGGAATATCGACTGAACAGCAATGACTGAAGTTTCTGGGGGCAACTTGGAAGTCACTGATAGATACATCCCAAAGATGAAGAAGTATTCTAAAGAGAAGTTGACACGACCATAGCTGACAAGGGAAGTCAAAGACAGCATTAAAGCAAAAGAGAGAGCATACAATGTAGCAAAAATTGTTGAGAAGTTCGAGGAATGGGAAGCTTTTAAAAACCAACAGAAGGCACATAAAAATCCATAAGGAGAGAAAAAATGAAATGAAGTTAAGCTAGTCAATAATATCAAAGGGGATACAAAGCTTTTTCAGATATATAAAGAGTAAAAGACAGGTGACAGTAGATATTGGACTGCTTGAAAATGATGCAGTAGGGGTAATAATGGGGGACAAAGAGATGGGGCAGAATAAATATTATGTGTCAGTCTTCACCGTGCAAGACACAGCAGTATGCCAAAATTTCGAGATTGTCAGGGGGCAGAAATGAGTGTAGCTGCTATTACAAAGAGAAAGGGCTTGGGAAGCTGGAAGGTCTGAAGGTAGATAAGTCACCTGGATGAGATGGACAACATCCCAGCGTTTTGAAAGAGTTAGCGGAAGAGATCACGGAGCCATTAGTAATGCTCTTTCAAGAATTACGAAATTCTGGTACGCTTCCAGAGAACTGAAAAAATTGCAAATGTTACTCCATTCTTTAATAAAGGAGGGGGGCAGAAAAAAATATAGGCCAGTTAGCTTGATTTCAGTGGTTCGGCAGATGTTGGATCCTTTATTAAGTGTGAGGTTTCAGGGTACTTTGAGGCATCTGATAAACTAGGGCCAAAGTCAGCATGGTTTCCTTAAGGGGAAATCTTGCCTAACAAATCATTGACATTATTTGAGGATATAACAGGCAAGATAGAGAAACAAGAGGCAGTGGATGTTGTTTACTTGGATTTTCAGAAGGCTTTTGACAAGTTGCCATACATGAGGCAGCTTAACAAGATAAGAGCCCATGTTATTACAGGAAAAATGCTACCATGGATAGAAGATTTTCTGATTGGCAGAAGGCAAAGAGGGGAATAAAGGGGGGGGGGGCTGTTCTGCCAGTGACTAATGGTGTTCTGCAAGAATCAGTATTGGGAATTCTTCTTTTCAAGTTACATGTCAATGATTTGGATGAGGGAATTGATGGCTTTGTGGCCAAGTTTGCAGATGATACAAAGATAGGTGGAGGTGCAGGTAGTATTGAGAAGCAGGAAGTCTGCAGAAGGACTTTGAAAGATTGAAAAAATGGGCAAAGAAGTAGCAGAAAGTATATAATGTAATGAAGTGCATAGTCATGCAACTTGGAGTAGACTATTTTCTAAATGGGGAGAAAATTCAAAAGTTAGATGTGCAAAGGGTCTTGGGAGTCCTTGTGCAGGATTCCCTAAAGATTAACTTGTAGGTTGGGTAATTGGGGTCAGTGGTAAGGAAGGCAAATGTAATATTAGCATTCATTGCAAGAGGACTAGAATGTAAGAGCAAGGATGTGATGCTGAGGCTTTATAAGGCATTCGTCAAACCACACTTGGAGTTCTGTGAGCAGTTCTGTCCGTATCTCTCAGAAAGGATGCACTGGCATTGCAGAGCCTCAAGAATGGTTCCGGGAATGAAGGGGTTAATGGAAGAGAAGCATTTGATGGTTTGGACCTGTACTCGCTGGAGTTTGGAAGAGTGAGGGAGGTGATCTTATTAAAACCTGTCGAATATTGAAAGGCCTAGCCACAGTGGATGTGGAAAGAATGTTTCCTATAGTGGGGGGAGGGGATCTACAACCAGTGTGCTCAACCTCAAAATAGAAAGATGTCCATTTAAAACAGAGTTGAGAAGGAATTTCTTTTGCCACAGGGCAGTGAATCTGTGGAATTCAAAGTTCAAAGTATATTTGTTATCAAAGTGTGTGGACTGTATATAGTCTTGAGATTTGCCTCTTTACAGGCAGCCACAAAACAAGGAAACCCAAAGGAACCCATTAAAAAACATCAAACACCCTATGTGCAAACAAACAAAAGCAAGCAAACAAGTGAAGTTCACTAAAGTGAGGCCATATCTGCGAAGCCACTCATCACTTCAGCTGATCCAGTAGCCTGTTAGTTGTAACACAGAAACAATTAATCCTCACAGTTCAACAAGCTGAACTGGCCCATACCTTGTATCCTAAACATTGATCTTTTCAATCTGGCCTGGTGCTTAAGTCATCCAAACCTCATTTGTTTCTCACTCTCGGACCTGGGCACAGCCGCTTTGCTACACTCTTGGGCCCTGGCCCTACTGCCTCGGTTCGGCCTGTATATGACCTTTCCAATTTGTCCCAACACTTAAATCGATCAAACCTCGGGTTGTTCATTGCTCTTGGCCCCAGGCCCTGCTGCTTCAATAAGCTCTCGGGCCTGAGCCCCGCTGCCTCACTTCAGCCCAAATCTGACCTACACAGTTCAGTCTGGCATTTAACATCAGCCCTCTCCTTGTTCTCGACCCAGACTCGACCCCTCCACCTGCTTCTGCTGCATCAAGTCGCCTCCAAGTCTGTTCAAGAAATGGCCAGACATTGGCTCAAACCCTGCTCTCAGGCCTGGGCCTCGTTTCTTCAGTTTAGATCGTACATGGTGTGGTGAACTACATATACCTGTCTGGACTGCTCCTGTGGCTCCTCCCACAGACCCCTGTATAAAGGCGATTGAGGCCTGAGCCCGGCCTCATTCTCCAGGATGTAGTGTTGTTCATTCTTCCAGTCAATAAAAGCCGATATTGTGGCGACCCAATTACTAGCTGACTCGAACCGGCTGACAATTAGCCAGAGCCAGAGACAAAGGGAGATAGCCTCGAGGGGTTTCAGTTACGGCCTCTCGAAGTATCGAGTGGGGGAGACAGGCTTTAAAGCAAGGCTGTGTTTTTGAAATAAACTGTTTCTGTGGCTGCAGTTTATCGACTCCGTGTCGTAATTTCAGCGCTGCGTGTAGCACTCCACTACAATATCTCGCTTCTTACGTCTCAGAGTGAGTTATTGATGGTGCATCACATGGCTTGCCACAATCATCCTGGACCTTCAAAACTTCATTGCACACTGCAGAAATGCTAGGTTTTACAAGTGATTTAAAAGCTTAATTCAGAAAGAGAAGTTACAGGCTATTGATTGCTATTATTGTTTACCAGAAAAAGTGTGATTAATAAAGCAGTTAATAGATTTGCTTGCACAAACCAGAGAAAATCTGCAGATGCTGGAAATCCAAGGAACACACGCAAAATGCTGGAGGAAATCAGTGAACCAGGCAGCATTTATGGAAAAAAAGTACAGTTGACATTTTGGGTCGAGTCCCTTTGGCAGGTCCTGCCAAAAGGTCGACTGTACTTTTTTCCATAGATGTTGCCTGGCCTGCTGAGTTTGTCCAGCATTTTGTGTGTGTTGGTTGAATAGACTTGCTTGTTTTGCTTGCTACCAGTAAGTAGTTTCTGTGCTTCACCAGCACCATCTTAAACCATCTTACATCTTTGCCACTGGTGCCTGTGGAGGCCGGATCATTGAGTATACTTAATGCAGAGGTTGATAGGTTCTTAGTTAGTCAGGGTGTCAACAGCTGCAGGGAGAGGAGGACTGAGAGGGATAATATACCTGCCTTGACGGAATGGCGGAGCAGGCTCGATGGGGCAAGTGGCTAATTCTGCTCTTATGTTGGTATAATGTCATATTGATTCTTAAATCTCCTTGTCAGAGAATTGCTTTAAATGCCCACATTAGCTTCTGCCTTGACTCCTGTTTGCTATTTACTGCTGCTTCAGGAACAGATTGTGAAGAAATAACTTCATACTCTTTATGTTGCCTGGATTGGAGGGCATACCTTATGAGAATAGGTTGAGTGAACTCGGCCTTTACTCCTTGGAGCGACGGAGGATGAGAAATAACCTGATCGAGGTGTATAAGATGATGAGGCACATTGATTGTCTGGATAGCCAGAGGCGGTTTCCCAGGGCTGAAGTGGCTAACATGAGGGGGCATAGTTTTAAGGTGCTTGGAAATAGGTACCAAGGGGTTGTCAGGGGTAAATTTTTCCACACAGAGTAGTGGGTGCATGGAATGCACTGCCAGTGGCAGTGGTGGAAGTGGATACAATAGGGTCTTTTAACAGCCTCTTAGATAGGTACATGGAGCCTAGAAAATAGAGGGCGATGTGCTAGGGAAATTCTAGACAGTTTCTACAGTAGGTAACATGGTTGGCACAACATTGTGGGCTGAAGGGCCTGTAATGTGCTGTAAATTTCTGTGTTCTGTGTTCTTTAATTTCACAGAGAGATGAGTAATAGCACAGTCAGTAAGAGGAGATTTAATAGAGGTGAGGTATACAAAATTAAGGTGGTAAATATAACCAGGTTTTTTTCACTGAGATTGGATGAGACTGAAACTAAAGATCAAGCGTAAAAGGTGAAATGTTTAAAGTGAATGTGAGCTGGTGAGAGTGTGGAATGAGCTGCCAACTGAAGTCATGAATATGGGTTCATTTTCAAAAGTTAAGAGAAACTTAGCTGGTATACGATGAGAGGTGTATGGAGGAATATGGTCCAGGGGCAGATCGATGGGAGTAGGCAGAATAATAGTTGGGCCCAGAGTACACGGGCATAGAGCCTGTTTCTGTGCTGTACTGTTCTATGAGTTTATAACTCTATCACAGTATCACTGGCTTCCTATCAGTGCAGCCAGCAAATGACTGCACTGATACCTATTGGGTTTGCATGATGAACTATTCATCAACATGAAAGCTTTCCTTTTCCCCAAGGTACAGCTTGTGATATATCACAGGAGAACTTCCTTCTGATCATCACATTTTTGTTAAGCAGACCTTATCTGTTCTGCAGAGGAAGTCTCTGCAGTGCCAGCTATTTTCAGAACTAGAAAAGACTGAAAGAATGGATCCTTCGGAGCAAGAACTTCTTACTTCCTTAGCTCCTTATATCAACATATTCTCCAACTACAATGAGTGCCATGTGAGTGCCAGGATGGCAGTGGAACATTTTATCCATCTCTTCAGAATGATGTTTCGTTGTCTGCATAAGTCCTGGGGTCACAGTGCTGAATCTCTATCACCCAGTGTTACTAGACATCATTCAAAGCAATGATAGCAATTCGTAGCAGGTGAATTCCAATCAGGAGACGAAGCTGTTACAAGGCTCACTCCTTAGTAGTAATGATCAGGGATGCATATAGAGAATCTGTGATTACCGACAGGTACATTTATTGTTTAAACTAACAAGTACATGCATTCATAAACTAAGTACCTGTGTGCACTTTCACTAGGTTTTCCTGACTCTGCTGAAGAGTCAAAAAATAGAAAAGGTAATACCCAGGCAAAGGAGTCTATGCTGGCCAAGGATTCCACATAATCCCAATTCATTCTCCATGTGCTCCACGTAGGGTCACTCACACTTGTACTGTGATGGTTAATGTTCAAAGTTATCACTATCTTTCCTTTGAAAGCCTCTGCTTTTATATTCATTCCTTATCAGTTTAAATGTTGCATTTCAATGTCATTAGCTATGGGTCATCTGACTGACCTATAACACCTTCTTATTGGCTCTGGTTCAGGCCAGCGTCTATTTATTGCAATCTTCTGCCAGTGACATCTGGTAATTCATGGCTGTTTGTTCTAAATCAGTTACCAAACAAGTAACCAACTCAAATCACTCAGGGCAGATACAGACCCCACCATTCACAAACCTGCATGTTATATCTAACCAAAGAATACCTCATAGATAATATCTCATTTGGAAATGATCTCTAGTCCAGCAGATTACCTGGAGCATTATTGTGTCTAGTTTAAGACATTCATCCAGCCAAGCAAATTCAGTTCACAAAATGGAGGATGCAGAGCAGCTTAACAAAATGGCAGCATCTATTCCTTTGAACACCTGGCAAGAAAAAGAAGAAAATTGTCTGTCTGCTTCCATTGTCCTTACTTCATTTGAATTCAGTGATTTGTAGACTGTATTACTTTCTGGCCAACAAGGTGCTGGGGGGGTGGGGGTGGGGATCAGGAGTTGTGCCTACAAAACAGTAGGGAAAAGAAAACCTAGACTATAAAAAGATCTACCAGGGTCACACTCAGCATCCACAACTTCATCTCCTTGAAGAGAAAATGTTACAACAGCATAGGGGAGTCCGAAGCTCTTTTTCCCAGGGGAGGGGGAACAAAACTGGAGGGCAAAGGTGACTGGGCAAAAATATCATGGGTATCTTGGGGGCAAATCTTTCACAAAGAGGAGTGTGTATGGAATGAGCTCTCAGAGTAACTGCAAATACAATTGCAATCTTTAAAGGATATTTAGACAGGTACATTGACAGGAAAATTTTGGAAGGATATTGCCCAAGATGGGCTAGCCTTGACTGGCATGGATGAATTGGGCTGAAGGGCCTGATTCCATGCTATGTTACTCGATAACTCTGTTGCAGAGGTTGTGTGGTATTCCTCGAGAATGACAGGATTCTCTTATGAAGCCTGGAAAATTTTAATCTACAACACAAACTTGTTTTCCTTTCCACACTTCACTCATCATCACCAGCTTTGCACATTAACAATCAACAAGGTAGCCCAGATGATGACAGAAAACTCTGCAATGATTATAACATTTTATTGAATGAATCCCTGCCCAATTACTTATGTTGCATATGTAACTGAAGTAACTAGAGTTGCATTAAGCAGAAACTTTTTATTTTCTAATAGGTAGCACCTTATTTAATGAACTCGGTCAGACCTCTTGCATCAGACAATATAGCTTTGAGGATCTCTGCTACCATTTGGCTGGCATAAGTATGTGCTTATTAAGGCTGGGGCCTTTCTCTTCTTTTGTACAGTGAAGGAATATGCAGCTTTGACTGATGCCCTTTCAGAAATCCTGCTAGGCCTCTTTCAGTCTTTGATTCTGGATGTAAACCACTTAAAAATGCCTTTTCAATATCTTTATGATCAATGTTATTTCTTTTTGGCGGGGGGAGTCCTGATTGTTTGGCGGCCTTCAGTGTTTTCCAGCAGCCCAATCAAATAGTAATTCATCAGCTAGGGCAAATAAAAATAAGGCAGGGAAAAGTGGAATCACTTTTGTTGAAGTGACCGTTGTGTGAGTGGACCAGGGTTAGAGTGCGAAGGCTTTGGCTAATCGGACTTCATCGAGAACAGGCTTGGGCAAGATGCATTTCGGTGAAGTTTCCTCTTTGTCCTTTTTCATTCTTCATCCATTAGTACACAGTTAGAGAATGGATCCAGGGGTTGTGTTGTGTTTGTTGTGTGAGATGTGGGAATTCTGGGAGACCTCCAGCTTCCCGGATAACCACTTCTGCACCAGGTGCACTGAGCTGCAGCTCCTCAGAGAACATGTTAATGAACTGGAGCTGCAGCTCAGTGACCTTTGGTACATATGGGAAACTGAGGAGATGATAGACAGGAGCTAGAGGGAGGTAGTTACCCGTCAGTTGCAGGAGGCAGGTTTCTGGGTGACTGTCAGAAGAGAGAATGGAAATGGGCAGCCAGTCGTGGGGACACCTGTTGCTGTTCCCTCATTAATAAGTATACCACTTTGGAAACTGTTGGGGGAGGGAGGACCTACCAGGGAGAAGCCCCAGTGACTGGATCCCTGACACTGGGTCAGGCGCTGTGACTCAGAAGGGAAGGAAGAAGAAGAGGACTGCAGTAGTCATAGGAGATTCAATAGTTAAAGGAGTAGACATGAGATTCTATGGACACAAATGACACTGGGATGGCACGTTGCCTCCCAGATGCCAGGATAGAGAGGTCACGGATCAGGTCCACAGCATTATAAAGGGGTAAGGCAAGCCAAAAGAAATCTTGGTACATATTGGCACCAAAGGTATAGGTAGGAAAATGGCTAGAAAGAAAGCTGAAAAGCAGGACCTCCAGGGTAATAATCTCTGGATTCTTGTCTGTATCATGTGGAGGTGAGGGTAAGATCAGGATGATTTGGCAGATGAATGCCTGGATGAGAAACTGGTGTGGGGAGCAGGGTTTCAAATTCCTAGATCACTGGGATTATTTCTGGTGAAGGATTGACTTGTAGAAAAAGGACGAGTTATCTCCTGAACCCAAGGTGGACCAATATCCTTATGGGCAGATTTGCTAAAACTGTTGTGGTGTGCTTAAACTAATTTGGTGGGGAAATTGAGTGGTAGAGCTGAGGATGGGGCATTTGATGTACAAACAGAGACAGTATGTATTGAGACTGTCAGGAAGGATGGGCAGATGATAGGGTGAAATTGCAGAGAATGTGATGAATTAAAGTATAACAGGAAGACAATATTGAAAAGGGTGATGAATACTGGACTGAAGGAGTCATATTTGAATACATGCAGTATACAGAATAAGGTAGATGATTTGTAGCTCTGTTAGAGATTAGCAGGTATGATGTTGTGACTGAAAGAAGATTATAGCTGGGAGCTTAACCTCCAAGGATACACATTGTATCAAAAGGTCAGGTAGGTATGCAGAGGAGGTGGCATGATAAAAAATTAAATAAAATCCTTTGGAAGAGGTGACATAGGATTATAAGATGCATAATCATTGTGGGTAGAGTTAAGGAAGTACAAAGGTAAAAAACCATGAACGGATTTATATACAAGCCTCTGAACAGTTGCCAGGATGTGTACTACAACTAGAATTGGATAGAAAATGCATGTCAAAAGAGCAATGTTACAATAGTCACAGGGTATTTCATTATGCACATAAACTGGGAAAATCAGATTTTGGATTTTGGATTCCAAGAAAGAGAATTTGTATAATGCCTATGAGTTGGCTTTTTAGAGCAGTTTGTGGTTGAGACCGCTAGAGGATCAGCTATTCTGGATTGAGAGTTGTGTAATGAACTGGATTTGATTAGGGAGTTTAAGGTAAGGGAACTTGTAGGAATCAGTGATCATAATATAATGGAATTCACCCTGCAATTTGAGAGGGAGATGATAAAGTCAGAAGAATCAGAATTACAGCAGAGTACAATGGATTACAGAGGCATGAGGGAAGAGCTGGAGAAAGTTGTTTGGAAGGCAACATTAACGGGGATGACAGCAGAGCAGCAATAACTTGTGTTTCTGGAAGCAATTTGGAAGGTGCAGAGTAGATACTTCCCAAAGAAGAATGAGTATTCTAAAGACAGGATGATGCAACCGTGGCTGACAAGGGAAATCAAAGCCAACATAAAAGCACAAAGTAAGTAGGAAGTTAGAGATTTGGGCTTTTAAGAACCAACAGAAGGCAACTAAAAAGGCCATGAGAAGGGAAAAGATGAAATATGAAGGTAAGCTAACCAATAATATTAAAAAGTACACCAATTCTTTACTTCGGATATGTAAAGAGTACAAAAAAAGGCAAGAGAAGATAGCAGGCAGCTGGGAAATGACGATGGAGTGGTAGTAACATGGGACCATGAAATGGCGGATGAACTGAATAAGTATTTTGCATCAGTCTTCACTGTGGAGAACACTAGCAGGATGCCAGAAGTTCGAGGGTGACTAGGGGCAGAAGTGAGTGCAGTTGCTATTACTAGGGAGAAGGTGCCTGGGAACTGAAAGGTCTGAAGGCAGATACATCAGCTGGACCAGATGGACTACACCCCCGAGTTCTGATAGAGGTGGCTGAAGAGTT
Source organism: Hemitrygon akajei (assembly GCF_048418815.1). Classification (NCBI taxonomy): domain Eukaryota; kingdom Metazoa; phylum Chordata; class Chondrichthyes; order Myliobatiformes; family Dasyatidae; genus Hemitrygon; species Hemitrygon akajei. The sequence continues at coordinate 105,875,681 of NC_133124.1, read as the reverse complement.
TGTGGAGGCATTAGTAATGATAGTTCAAGATTCTGGTGTGGTTCTGGAAGACTGGAAAATTGCAAATGCCACTCCACTCTTCAAGAAAGGAGAGAGGTAGAAGAAGAGAAAACATAGGCCAGTTAGTCTGGCCTCAGTGGTTGGGAACATGGTGGAGTTGATTGGTAAGGATGTGATTTTGGGTCACTTGGAGGCACATGATAAAATAAGCCATAGTCAGCATGGTTTCCTCAAGGAAAAATGTTGCCTGACAAATTTGTTGGAATTCATGGAAGAAATAAAAAGCAGGATAGACAAAGGAGATTTGGTGGATGTGGTGTACTTGGATTATCAAAAGATCTTTGACAAGGTGGTGCACATGAGGCTACTTAGCAAGCTAGGAACCCATGGTATTACAGGAAAGATACTAGCAAGGATAGTGAATTGGCTGATTGGCAGGAGGCAAAGAGTGGGAATAAAAGGGAACCTCTTCTGATTGGCTGAAAGTGACTAGTGGCATTCTGCAGGGTTCGGTGTTGGGACTGCTTCTTTGTACATTGTGTGTCAATGATTTGGATGATGGAATTGATTACTTTGTCGCCAAGTTTGTAGACGAGACAAAGACAGATGGAGGGGCAGCTAGTGTTGAGGAAGTAGAGAGTCTGCAGGATAGATTAAGAGAATGGGAAAAGAAGTGGCAGATGGAATACAGTGTCAGGAAGTGTCCGGTCATGCACTTTGGTAGAAGGAATAAAAGCATAGACTATTTCTAAATAGGAAGAAAATTCAAAACTCCAAGGTGCAAAGGGATTTGGGAATCGTTATGCAGGATTCCCTAAAGGTTAATTTGCAGGTTGAGTTGATGGTGAGGAAGGCAAATGCGATGTTAGCATTTATTTCAAGAGGAAAAAAATATAAAAACAAGGATATAATGATAAGGCTTTATAAGGCACTGGTGAGGCCTTACTTGGGGTACTGTGAGCAGTTTTGGTCCCCTTATCTAAGAAAGGATTTGCTGACGTTGGAGAGGGTTCAGAGGAAGTTCACAAAAATGATTCTGGGAATGAAAGGCTTATCATATGAAGAGTGTTTGATGGCTCTGGTCCTGTACTCACTGGAATTTAGAAGAATGAAGGGGAACTCATTGAAATCTATTGGATGTTGAAAGGCCTCGATGGAGTGGATATGATGAGAATGTTTCCTACAGTGGGCGAGTTTAGGACCAGAGGGCATTTCCTCTGAATGGAAGTATGTCCATTTAGAATGGAGATGAGGAGGAATTTCTTTTGCCAGAGAGTGATAAATCAGTGAAATTGATTTCCATGGATGGCTGTGGAGGCCAGGTCATTGAATGCACTTAAAGCAAGGCTGATAGATTCTTGAGAAGTCAAAGCTTGAAAGGTTATGGGAAGAGAGCAGGAGAATGGGTGTGAGAGGGAAATAGATCAGCCATGATAAAATGGCAGAGTAGACTTGATGAGCCGAATGGCCTAATTCTCCTTCTATGTCTTATGGTCTCTCATGATTTTTTGGTACTATTTTCCCATTGTCTAATTCCTCTTGTAAGTAGTTTAGCCCTCAGAAGGATATAGAAAAATTCATAATTCGTGGTGCTCCTTGCTAACAGTGTAAATAGCCGCAGATATGTTGAGTTGAATGTATTGGCTTGCAGTGAGAAGCAATATAATCTGAAGGCATTGATCATCTAGCGAGAAACGGTCTGTTTTTGATTGCTTGAGATGTATGGAAAATATTGTTCAGATTCTTTGTGACAGTTTGCTAAATGAGTCTGCCTCTGCGGCCTTGCATCTATCACTACAACTCTTGCTTCTTGTGTTCCATGCAGTAGTTTTACAGTACCAATAATACCATTGCCAGGTCCTACCAACAATATTTGGGCCCACAACTTGGTCTGCAAAATCATAAAGTAGGTAAAATGACATCACAGTTGCTAAGAATGCACAGTACAAGTTTATGGATATCCAAAGGGTGAAATTATCCTTGGAGATTTTCAGTGACATGCCTGTGCTGTATTGTTGCCTTCACTGGAACAGTACTTTGCCATGCTCGAGATATCACAAGCCAAGGGAGTAACTAAACCCTGTTTCAATCCCGCTGCCAAGATTGTTCTTTCCCTTGCTGCTGAGAGAGGACTTATTCATGGACAACAAAGCTTAAGATCATCATTACTGCTCTTGGCATATGGTACTTTCATGTGCATAAACTGTTAATGTAACCCTGACAACTAAGATAGGCGTAGCAATTATGAAACGTTAGAAGGCTCTTTATGTTATCTGTGGGAGAACAGTCAGAATGTATTAACTGAGCTGCTTGAAAAGATGTGCATTAGTTCCCTAGTTTATAAAGAGTTCAACAAATTAAATAATCTGATGTAAGGCCCCCATGGAATGAACTCGCTGCACATAGTTTAATGCTGTGGTCAGTCTTTGCATATCTTTTTGGAGCTTCTGCCCCACAATTTCAGTGCCCTGGACTAATTCTGATCTCTGCTGCTGTTTGTGTGTAGACAATCTCTGTGTGGCCTGATGGGGTTCCTCCAGGTGATCTGATTTCCTCCCTACCCCAAAGACATACAGATTGACATGTTAAGTGGCCTCTGTGAATTGCCCTAGTGCATAGAGATTGGGGAAAGTTGGTGGAAATTAAGGGAAAATACAAGTAATTGGGATTAGTGCCAATGCCTTCTCCAAGGATTGTCACCTTGTAGTGGTGGAGGTTTGTGAGTTCTTGAGATCCCGAGAATGTTGCTGTCTGGATCTTAGCTCCTAGTAGAGTCAGCCATGATGCTAAGGTCAATGGGGGGGGTTCCAAACAAAGGTTCATCTAACCAAGACCTCAACATTGGAGCTGGTGGAAGATGATGACTCTCACAATGACAGTGAAGTCGGAGAAAGGCTATAGCTGAGAGGTGTCCCCAGGGGTTATATAATTAGGAATAGTCAGCATGGCTTTGTCAAGGGCAGGTCGTGCCTTACGAGCCTGATTGAATTTTTTGAGGATGTGACTAAACACATTGATGAAGGAAGAGCAGTAGATGTAGTGTATGTGGATTTCAGCAATGCATTTGATAAGGTACCCAATTGAAAGCTGATTGAGAAAATAAGGAGGCATGGGATCCAAGGGGACATTGCTTTGTGGATCGGGAACTGGCTTGCCCACAGAAGGCAAAGAGTGGTTGTAGATGGGTCATATTCTGCATGTAGGTCGGTGACCAGTGGAGTGCCTCAGGGATCTGTTCTGGGACCCTTACTCTTTGTGATTTTTATAAAAGACCTGGATGAGGAAGTGGAGAGATGGGTTAGTAAGTTTACTGATGACACAAAGGTTGGGGATGTTGTGGATAGTGTGGAGGGCTGTCAGAGGTTACAGCGGCCATTGGTAGGATGCAAAACTGGGCTGAAAAATGGCAGATGGAGTTCAACCCAGGTAAGTGTGAAGTGGTTCATTTTGGTACGTCAAATATGATGGCAGAATATAGTATTAATGGTAAGACTCTTGCAGTGTGGAGTATCAGAGGGTTCTTGGGGTCCGAGTCCATAGGACGCTCAAAACAGCTGCACAGGTTGACTCTGTGGTTAAGAAGGCGTATGGTGTATTGGCCTTCATCAATCATGGAATTGAGTTTATGAGCTGAGAGGTAATGTTGCAGCTACATAGGACCCTGGTCAGATCCCACTTTAGCACTGTGCTCATTTCTGGTTGCCTCACTACAGGAAGGACGTGGAAGCCATAGAAAGGGTGCAAAGGAAGTTTACGAGGATATTGCCTGGATTGGGGAGCATTCCTTATGAGATTAGGTTGAGTGAACTCGGCCTTTTCTCCTTGGAGTGATGGAGGATGACAGGTGACCTGACAGAGGTGTATAAGTTGATAAGAGGCATTGATCATGTGGTTAGTCGGAGGCTTTTTCCCAGGGCTGAAATGGTTGCCACAAGAGGACCCAGGTTTAAGGTGCTGTGGAGTAGATACAGAGGAGATGTCAGGGGTAAGATTTTTATTCAGAGAACGGTGAGTGCATGGAATGGGCTGCCGGCAATGGTGGTGGAGGCGGATACAATAGGGTCTTTTAAGAGGCTTTTGGATAGGTACATGGAGCTTAGAAAAAATAGAGGGTTATGGGTAAGCCTGGTAATTTCTAAGGTAGGGACATGTTCGGCATGACTTTGTAGGCCGAAGGGCCTGTATTGTGCTGTAGGTCTTCTATATTACTATGGTCTTGCACTCCATGCCGCTGGACCATGACCCCAACCTGTCAAGGACTGTGTGGTGGCAGCCCCTGCATCAGCCTCTCCACGCTAAACAAAGTCACCCACAGGCATTCTCCTTTAAGGGAATAAACCCTTGGGAGAACATTATACTCGACTTGAGTGTTCGCATTACTGCTATAGTGCAAGTGTGTGCTTAGTTGTGCAGACTCAGAGAAGCAGAGAACTTGTTTCCCCACTGTATTATTCTATGAATCCATGAGTTGAAGCTGCTAGTATCATGCAACTTAGCTAAAGAAAGGACAGTAAAACTGAAAAGGCCTCCTCCAGAGTATCATATCTAAGGAATTAACACCTGTAAGTTCAAGAATACGGTCTCAGAAATTGTGCTTGGGTCAGTAATATCCCATTGACCATTATCAGGTGTTGATTGTTTGATCTAGTTAAAGATAAAGATTAGCTTTATTTGTCAATTGCATGTTGAAATATCAAAGCATGCAGTGAAATGTGGCATTTGCATTAACAACAAACAAAGTCCAAGGATGGGATGGGGGCAGCCCTCAAATGTTGCCATGCTTCCAATAACAACGTAGCATGCTCACAACTTACTTGCCCTAAACTGTTCATTATTAGAATATGGGAGAAAACCGGAGCACCAGGAGAAACCCAACGGCAAGGATGTACAAACCTCTTACAGAGACCAGCGGAACTGAACCCGGGTCCCTGGTGCTATAAAGTGTTACACCAACCTCAATGTGTTACACATGCCACCCCTTTCTTTCAAACTCCTATTACAGCTTTGTTCACATTCCCCTGATATTCCTTTTCTCCTGAGCTATAAATTTTAAGCAAGATTCACATTGACTACACCCAACAGAATGGACAAACAAACAATATGCAAAAGACAACAAGATGTGCAAATACAAAAGGGAAATAATTATAATAATAATAGTAAATAAATAAGCAATAAATATCGAGAACATGAGTCTATAGGTTGTGAGATCAATTCAGTGATGGGGCAAGTGAAGTTGAGTGAAGTTACCTCATCCGGTTCAAGATTCATGGTTGAGGAGTAACAACTGCTCCTGAACCTAATGGTGAGTCCTGAGGCTCCTGTATGTTCTTCCTGATGGCAGAAGCAAGAAGAGAGCATGGGCCAGCTGGTGGAGGTCCTGCTTTCCTGCCACTATACTTCGTGTAGATGTGCTCAATGGTGGAGAGCATTTTATCTGTGATGGACTGGGTCATATCCACTACTTTTGTAGGATTTTCTGTTCAAGGGCATTGGTGTTGTCATGCCAGGCCATGATGCAACCAGTCAATTACATACTCTCCACTGTGCATCTATGGAAGTTTGTCAAAGCTTTGGATGTCATGCCATATCTTTGCAAAATTCTAAAGAAGTAGAGGCACTGCCATGGTTTTGCGCTTACGTGCTGGGCCCAGGACAGATCCTCTGAAATGATAACACAGAGGAATTTAAAGTTGCCGATCCTGTCCACCTCTGATGCCATGATGAGTACTGCCTTGCGCACATCCGATTTCCTCCTCCTGAAGTCAATAATCAGCTCCTTGGTCTTGTTCATATTGAGTGAGAGGTTATTGTTGTGGCATCACTCCATCAGATTTTCAATCTCCCTCCTGTATGCTGATTCATCGCCACCTTTGATTTGGTCTACGACAGTGGTAGCGTCAACAAACTTAAATATGGTATTGGAGCTGTGCTTAGCCACGCAGTCAGAAGTGTAATGCAAGCAGAGTGGAATTTAAGCACACAGCCTTGTGGTGAACTTGTGCTGACAGAGGTTGTGGAGGACTGTGGAGTTGCTAGTGAAATCAAGCTACCACTTTGCTCTGTATCCGATCGTTCATTTTGCATCTGTAATGATTTATGTCTGGATGTCCTATAAAATATTTTAGCCTGAGAGATGTGATGTGTAACACTCCAGCACTTGTAAAAGTGATTGGGAGAGTACAACAGGGATCAAGTCCCTCAATGTGTCCAACAGAAGGAGGATCATTTACGCCATGACTGACTGAAATTCAGTAGAAATGAGTAGAAATTTCTACTCATGAGATTTATGGCACTGCTTATGGAATTGCCTTTGTTGTAGCTACCACAATTAAAACGTGTTGAGTGACAGAGTGACCAGGTTTTCTAAAGATCTTCACTGCACACTCTCACCATCTCTATGGCTGACTTAGATCATAGAGCACTTCAGCTAATTTAGTCCATGCCAAACTGTGATTCTGCCAAGTTCCATTGACCTTCACCTGAACTTTGGCCTTCACGCTCTTCCCATCCATATGCTTATGAAAATTTCTCTTAAATGTTGAAATTGAACCTCTGTCCATCACGTCTGCTGGCAACATTTCCATACTCTCACCACCCTCTGAGTGAAGAAGTTCTTCCTTGGGTTCCCCTTGAATATTTTACCTTTCACTCATGACCTCTAGTTCTAGTCTCTTCAAATCTTAGTGAAAAACTCTGCTTGCATTAACTTCCTCACATCTTCCCCCTATTTTTGGACTTGGCATCATCAAGTCTTACGTTAACATATGATTTTCTTCCTCATATGGAAAGCTTAAAACAGTGATAGGAATTGAAAAGAAACTACTAAGAGAGGAAGTTGCCACACTGAATCAATGGGCGATGCATTACTTGCCATGATAGTGAGCCAAAAGGCTAGTTAAGGACCAGTATTTCATTGCTGCTCTGTGCTGAGTTAGCTGCTTTCAGTGGGACCAACAGTAGAGGTGTTACAGTTGGCATTACTACACCAGACTGGAGAAAAGGAAAATAAATTTTGCAAGATTTCTTGTTCTTGATTTCCATCCAATGAGCTCCTTTTGAAAAGTATGCATATGTGCTATGCCAAGGTGGTGAGGGCCAAAGTGGGTTCATGTATATTGCCTCTTGTAGTTGAGTCGTTGTGAAGTTCAGTGCCTCAGCATATGCAAATAAGGTATGACCATCTGGGCAAAATCATCAATGGAGCCCACTGATGCCTCCAGAACTGTGCCTCCTGCTGATTGATGGCTTTGAGGAGGGTGAGAGAGAAAACTAAAAAGAAAATGTGGGAGAAAGAACAATTGCCGGAGAAAAGACACCAGCTGGCTCCAACCGGCTGACCCACAGATTTAACACAAGTTCCATGACTGGTTCAACTAATTGTAACTTCCACATGCATAGAACAAAATTCAAGGTGATGACATCAGCTGAACACATGCCTCCTTTCACACTATTTGTAGAATTTGGTGAAAAGAAGTCCAAATACCTTTCTTCACTTGACTTTTGGCCAGAAATGAGAATGCAAGGAAGACAATATTGTTGAACACTTGTCACTTCATCTGCTGCTGTTTTGTATCTTACTTCTGTCGGCTATTTCTGCTTTGTTTCACCTGCTTTATTTCTATCCCCCCCTACTCTCCTCGTCTTTCTCTATTAATCACATACAGGTAGGCAGTAAACAGCAAAAAAAAAACATAAGCATTTGTCCACAGAACTAGAAAAAGGACAAAAACAATTCTGCAAATTCTTCTTGATGTCACTCCTGTTTCATGAACCAGAATATCCTCGGTTGAAAAACGGCAAAGAGTTGCACAGAGTGTTTTCTGTCTTTTAAAGAATGTGGAACAATTATAGTTTACTTCTTGTAAAAACAAGAGAAAAAAATAATGACCAAGGGTAGCATAGAAGGAGAACAGACTCCTCCTTGCTTGTCAGCAGTCAAGTTTGAATGCAAAGCAGCCAGGCACACAAGGAAAATTTACGGCAAGTCATGGCCTGTTTGGAACCACAGGCTGAAGAATACTCTGCACTTTCCGTGCAATCCCCTTCCCTTGCAGCCTTCCCATGCCCTGTTTATTGATGAGACTGCATGCTAGAACACCAGTCAGCCCAGCCTTATAGACACTACAAAGTTGCATAGAACTGTTGTCAATGCATTTACTTGCAGCTGCTTGGAAGCTTTCACCTCCGGCTCCTCCAGTACTTTTGACACACCACCAAACAAAAAAAAATGACTTAAGCCAATTTAAACTGACATTGGATTACCACCTGCTTGGCCCATACGCTACTTGATTAGCCAGATGTTCCTGCTTGGCTGTAGGCCACAGTAATGAGTCTTGCCGTTAGTTACATAGCAGGAAGAAAACCCAGAGATGAAGGAACATATGGAACTGGGTGGCACAGTATGTTCAATCTTCGTCTTTTCACCTCTCAGCTCAGGGCTTGAATCCAGACCAAACAGTTCAAACATAGCTCTCTCTTTCCCTCTCTCTTTTCCCGATGGCTGTCAAAAACCTTAACTCAATATTGTAAGTTTGTATAGTCTCATTCCACATCCCAAAGGAGATGATTCTACAGCACATGGCTGCCCTAAATCTGACATTATTTGGCTTTAACTCAGCAATATTACTTAGAAAGGTCATAAGGATAGAAAGTGTGGGAATTAGAAATATCAAAAAAGTGCAACAAGGCAAGTTTAGGCTATGATGGGGTTGAGACTAGAGTGCAGATCAGCAGTAGATGGGCAGTGACATGTTACAGAACACACGAAATGGAAATCCATGTGAGTTCATTGGCTCAGACAATTGCATTGATGTTTACCAGGCAGATAATTATAGTGACTGAGTGACAGAATTAGAGCTTTTTTGTGGAAGTATGCTTGTCTGATTTGGTTTTCTGAAATTTATCAATTTTCAAGAGGCCACCAGTCGAAAGATTGAATTCATGTTAGGTAATCTGCCAGCTTAGGAGGAAAGGGTGGCAAAGAAGTTAACATAATTTGTCCATCCTCTTTGAATCCCATGATCCAATTAGAAAACAGCATAGTTGAAAACTATTACACTGGCTATTCCTATCTCGAGAGAGGTAGGAAGAGTGATGCACTCTGTTATCAATATTTGTTATTGTATAATAGATTACTTTCATAATACAATGCTTTTTTTCCTCCAGCATTGAAAATTTTGCTTTATTTAGTGACTTTAGGGTGCATGAATGTAAAAATAACAATACTCCAGCAACTTTGTACAAAGTGCAATGGGACATACTGTATAACCAAGTGATCCACTGTTCATCAGGACACTGGGAAGAAATAAGAAATTCTCTTTTTTTTAAAAAAATGGTCCCACAGAAAGGGTGGAGAAGAAATGAATTTAACGTATTGTCTGAGTTGAATAAGGAGACACTCCTAATTTTGCACTGAAATGGGATAGCAAAATCTCCTCTTCTCTCATTGTCCAAAGATACTGTTTCTCAAAGGACTGGTGCTTTGTCCATCTAATCCACATAACTCAGCTCCCCAATGAGATCAGGTAAACTATGCAAACCTAGGATATAGAAGGTGGCCCTTTGTCTTATTAGATCTATGGCTATGTGGTAGGGAAATTCTCAGCAGCTTCTAGAGTAAATTACGTGGTTGGCACAGCAACAAGGGCCTGTAATGTGCTATAGATTTTCTGTTTCTATGTTTTAGATCTAACTCAGGAGCCTATCTAATAAGGCAACTACAGGAGTGAAACCTGATGTAGTCTTCTGCTTCTGTAGCCATTTCTGTGCTATGCATTCAGAAATTCTCTTCTGTACACCATTGTTGTAATGCATGGTTATTTAAGCTACCATTGCCCTCCTGTCAGCTTGAAACTATCTGGCCATTCTCCTCTGATGTATCTCATTAAGAAGGCATTTTTGCCCATAGAACTGCCACCCACTGTATGTTTTTTTGTTTCTTACACCATTCCCTGTAAACTCTAGAGACTGTTATACACAAGAATCCTAGAAGATCAGCAGTTTCTGAGATACTCAAACCACCCCATCTGGCCCAACAATCATCCAAGATCAAAGTCACTTTTCTTCCCCATTCTGCATAACTTTATGCATTGAGTTGCTGCCATATGAGTTGAGTGGGCTGAGGAGCAAAAAAAAAGGACCTGCCATGATTGAATGACGGAGCAGACTCAATGGGCCAAATGGGCTAATTCTGCTCCATGTCTTATGGTCTTATATGATTAGTTGGTAAGATATAATGAGCAGATGTACGGGTGTAATAAAATGGCCACTGAATGTATGTCAAATCTCAGAGAAATTCCTTCAATCCTATTTCCTCACTTATTTTGTCGTTACCTGTTTTCTTACTTATGGCTTTTAACAGTCCCACAGTCTCTCACCAGTCACCTACATTAGGATAATTCACAGTCACCAATTAAACTACATACCTGCACATCATTAGGATGTGTGAGGAAACTGGAGCAACTGGAACAAACCCGAGCAGTCAAAGGAAGAATGTACCTACTCTACACAGACAGCACCCAAGGTTAGAATTGGCCAGGGGCCACTGGAGTTGTGAGACAGCTGCACTACCTGCAGTGCCACTGGGTCATCCTTGGCACACTCCATTAACAGAGATCACTGGTTCTAATATGAGGCCTGTTTATGTTGACAGTACAGGGCTGTGCCTCCAGAGATCAAGCATGATATAATGTGAAGGAAAGTCATTATGTACTTGTTTCTTTTTCATAATTTGGGGCCAGCTGACATAATTCCGAAGACGCACCTATAACGAGATATATTTAGTATAATTTGAATGATTTGCGTGATTCATTTGAAAATGGTCTCATTCAGTAGCCAGCTCCAGACATAAAGAATTCCTATTACGCAGGTACTTTGAGATATCCTTTTTTAATAACCTTAGCAGCTGATTTCTAAAACATGAAGAAGACACAATGCAGGCCTTACTTCCAAAAGCACTAATAGATGTCATAAAGAAGAAAAAGTCTGCAGATGCTGGCAATCCAAGCAACACATACAAAATGCTGGAAGAACTCAGCAGGCCAGACAGCATTTATGGAAAAGAGTACAGTTGATGTTTCAGACCAAGATCCTTATGGAGAAAAAGAGATGAGGAGTCAGAGTTAGAAGGTGGGGGAATGGGAGGAAGAAACACAAGGTGAGAGGTGAAACTGGTAGGGTGAGTGATGAAGTAAAGAGCTGGGAAAGTTGATTGATGAAAGAAATAGAGGGCTGGAAAAAGGGGATTATATTCGGAGAGGACAGGAGGCCATTGAAGAAAGAAAAACGGGAGAGGAGCACCAGAGGGAGGCAATGGGTTGGCAAGGAGATAAGGTGAGAGAGGGAAAATGGGATGGGAAATAGAGAAGGAGGAGGGTGGCCATTAGCAGAAGTTTGAGAAATCGATATTCATGCCATTAGTTTGGAGGCTACTTAGACAGAACACAAGGTGTTGCTCCTCCAACCTGAGTGTGGCCTCATTGCAACAGTAGAGGAGGCCAAGGATAGATATGTTAGAATAGGACTGGGAAGTGGAATTAAAACGGGTAGCTACTGGAAGATAGATGACATATCGTGTTAGATGGTTATTGTTAAAATCAACTGGGAAGAAAAAAAATTCCCTTATTCTGTGAATTGTTTTGATCTGAAGTGGCTGAAGGAATAAAGGAAACAAGTTAGAAATGAAACTTTCAATAGCAAATTGGATACTTTATATACTGGAAAACGATCAATGTTCAGGGCTATACCGAAAGAGCAGAAGTGTGAACCTAACTAGGATACCTTTCCAAAGAAGCGGGACAAATACCATTGGTTAAGTAGCCTTTTATTATATGGATGGATGATTCTATTAATATACAGTGGGGTGCTAGAAAGTTTGTGAACCCTGTAGAATTTTCTCTATTTCTCCATAAGTATGACCTAAAATGTGCTCCCAATCAAATAAATGACACAAAAAATCATTATACTTGTTCATTTATTTATTGAGAAGAACTATCCAATATTACATGTATTTGTTAGAAAATGTATGTGAGTCTCTGGAGTAATGCTTTCTACAAAAGCTATTTGGAGTCAGGTGTTCCAATCTGTAAGATGAGATTGGAGGTGTGGGTTGTAGAGGTGCCCTGCCCAATAAGAAACACACACACAAAGTTAGGTTACTGACAGAACCTTCTCTTCTCAAGAAATACCTGTTTATGTGCACCAAGTCTTGATCAAAACAACTTTCAGAGGGCCTTAGAGGAAGAATTGTAAAGATGCATGAAGCTGGAAAAGGCTACAAAAACATGTCTTACCTGAGTGTTCATCAGTCCACAGTAAGAGAAATGGTCTACAAATGTTGCTACTCTCCTTAGAATTGGCTATCCTGCAAAGATCACACAAAGAGTACAATGTGCAATTCCAAAGGAGGTTGTTGGGGAGTGGGAACTGAACTGAAGAGACTGGGGAAGAGGGGGTTGGCTCACAAATAGAGAAAGCTTGGAGACAGTGTATGAGGGAGGATAGGTAGGTGATAGAGAAGGGACATGCTCAGACCAACAGTTTGAGATGTGTCTATTTTAACGCAAGGAGTATTGTGAACAAAGCGGATGAGCTTAGAGAGTGGATCAGTACTTGGAGATATGATATGATGGCCATTACAGAGACTTGGATGGCCCAGGAACAGGAATGGTTACTTCAAGTGCTGGGTTTTAGATGTTTCAGAAAAGACAGGGAGGGAGGCAAAAGAGGGAGGGGTGTGGCACTATTGATCAGAGGTAGTGGCACGGCTGCAGAAAAGGTGGATGCCATGAGGAGATTGTCTACAGAGTCTCTGTGGGTGAAGGTTAGGAACAGGAAAGGGTCAATAACTCTACTGGGTGTTTTTTTTTAATAGGCCGCCCAATAGTAGCAGGGATATCAAGAGGCAGATAGGGAATGAGATCCTGGAAAGGTGTAATAATAACAGAGTTGTCATGGTGAAGATATTAATTTCCCAAATATCGAATGGCATCTCCCTAGAGCAAGGGGTTTAGATAGAGTGCAGTTTGTTAGGTGTGTTCAGGAAGGTTTCTTGACACAATATGTAGATAAGCCTACAAGAGGAGAGACTGTACTTGCTTTGGTACTGGGAAACGAACTTAGTCAGGTGTTAGATCTCTCAGTGAGAAAACACTTGAGATAGTAATCATAATTCTATCTCCTTTTCAATAGCATTGGAGAGAGATAGGAGCAGATAAGTTAGAAAAGTGTTTAATTGGAGAAAGGGGAATTATGAAGCTATCAGGCAGAAACTTGGAAGCTTAAATTGGGAACAGATGTTGGGATGTTCTAAGGGAGAACATCCCTTTGATGTTAGATGTTTGATCCCTTAGATGTTCTAAGGGATGTACGGAAGAAATGTGGCAAATGTTCAGTGGAGATTTGTGTGGAGTTCTGCATAGGTACGTTCCAATTAGACAGGGAAGTTATGGTAAGGTACAGGAACTGTGGTGTACAAAGGCTATAGTAAATCTAGTCAAGAAAAAAAATAAAAGCTTACAAAAGGTTCAAAGATCTAGGTAATGTTAGTGATCTACAAGAGAATAAGGCTAACAGGAAGGAGCTTAAGAGGAAATTAGGAGAGCAAAAAGGGGCCATGAGATGGCCTTGGTGAACAAGATTAAGGAAAACCCCAAGGCATTCTACAAGTATGTGAAGAGCAAGAGGATAAGACATGAAAGAATAGGACCTATCAAGTGTGACAGTGGGAAAGTGCGTATGGAACTGGAGGAAATAGCAGAGGTACTTAATGGATACTTTACTTCAGGATTCACTATGGAAAAGGATCTTGGTGATTGTAGGGATAACTTACAGCAGACTGAAAAGCTTGAGCATGAAGATATTAAGGAAGAGGATGTGATGGAGCTTTTGGAAAGCATTAAGTTGGATAAGTCGCTCGGACTGGATGAAATGTACCCCAGGCTGCTGTGGGAGGCGAGGGAGGAGATTGCTGAGTCTCTTGTGATGATCTTTGCATCATCAATGGGGACAGGAGAGGTTCCAGAGGATTGGAGGGTTGCGTATGTTATTCCCTTATTCAAGAAAGGGAGTAGAGATAGCTCAGGAAATTATAAACCAGTCAGTCTTACTTCAGTGGTTGGTAAGTTGATGAAGATCCTGAGAGGCAGGATTTATGAACATTTGGAGAGGTATAATATGATTAGGAATAGTCAGCATGTCTTTGTCAAGGTCTGGTCATGCCTTACGAGCCTGATTGAATTTTTTGAGGATGTGACTAAACACATTGATGAATGAAGAACAGTAGATTTCAGCAATGCATTTGATAAGGTACCCCATGCAAGGTTTATTGAGAAAGTAAGAAGGCATGGGATCCAAGGGGACATTGCTTTGTGGATCCAGAACTGGCTTGCCCACAGAAGGCAAAGAGTGGTTGTAGACGGGTCATATTCTGCATGGAGGTCGGCCACCAGTGGTGTGCCTCAGGGATCTGTTCTGGATCCTTTACTCTTCGTGATTTTTATAAAAGACCTGGATGAGGAAGTAGAGGGATAGGTTAGTAAGTTTGCTGATGACACAAAGGTTGGGGATGTTGTGGATAGTATGAAGGGCTGTCAGAAGTTACAGCCACCATTGATAGGGTGCAAAACTGGGCTGAGAAGTGGCAGAAGGAGTTCAACCCAGGTAAGTGTGAAGTGGTTCATTTTGGTACGTCAAATATGATGGCAGAATATAGTATTAATGGTAAGACTCTTGGCAGTGTGGAAGATCAGAGGGATCTTGGGGTCCGAGTCCATAGGATGCTCAAAACAGCTGCACAGATTGACTCTGTGGTTAAGAAAGCATATGGTGTATTGGTCTTCATCAGTCATGGAATTGAATTTAGAAGCCAAGAGATAATGTTGCAGCTATATAGGACCCTGGTCAGACCTCGGTCAGACCCCACTTGGAGTACTGTGCTCACTTCTGGTTGGCTCACTACTGGAAGGATATGGAAACAATAGAAAGGGTGCAGAGGAGATTTACAAGGATGTTGTCTGGATTGGGGAGCATGCCTTATGAAAAAGGTTGAGTGAACTCAGCCTTTTCTCCTTGTAGTGCGGAGGATGAGAGGTGACCTGATAGACGTGTATAAGACGATGAGAGGCATTGATTGTGTGGATATTCAGAGGCTTTTTCCCAGGGCTGAAATGGCTGCCACAAGAGGGCACAGGTTTAAGGTGCTTGGGAGTATTTACAGAGGAGATGTCAGGGGTAATTATTTTTACGCAGAGAGTGATGAGTGCGTGGAACGGGCTGGCGGCAACGGTGGTGGAGGCAAATACTATAGCGTCTTTTAAGGAATTTTTGGAAAGGTACATGGAGCTTAGAAAAATTGAGGGCTATGGGTAACCCTCATAATTTCTAAGGTAGGGACATGTTTGGCACAACTTTGTGGGCCGAAGGACCTATATTGTGCTGTAGGTTTTCTATGCTTTCTATGTTTCTATGAGGTGAGAAAGAGTCCAAGGGTAACAGCAAAAGACCTGCAGAAATTTCTAGAACTTGCTAAAGTCTCTGTTCATGTAGCCACTACAAGAAAAACACTGAACAAGAATGGTATTCATGGAAGGACACCACAGAGGAAACCACTGCTCTAGCACCTGCAGATTTTCTCTTGTTTGTCACTACTCTCCAAAAATTGCTACACATTTCAAGTTTACAAAAGACTACCTGGATGTTCTACAATCCTTCCCGGACAATGTTCTGTGGACAGATGAGACAAAAGTTGAACTTCTTGGCAGAAATGCACACATTGCTATGTTTGGAGGAAAAAGGGCACTGCACACCAACACCAAAACCTCATCCCAACTGTGAAGCATGGTGGAAGGAGCATCATGGCTTGGGGCTGCTTTGCTGCCTCAGGGACTGGACAGCTTGCAGTCATTGAGGGAACAATAAATTCAAAATTGTACCAAAACATTTTACAGGAGAATATCAGGGTAGTAGTCTGTCATCTGAAACTTAATGGAAGGTGGATAATGCAACAAGACAATGATCTGAAAAACACAATTAAATCAACAACAGAATGGTTTAAAAAGAAGAAAATTTGTGTTTTGAAATAGCTGAGTCAAAGTCCAGACCTTAATCCTATAGAAATGTTGTAGAAAGACCTGAAGCAAGCAGTTCATGCAAGGAAACCTACCAACATTCCAGAGTTGAAGCAGCTTTGCAAGAAAAAATGGCCTAAAATTCCTCTAAGCCGATGTGTAAGACTGATCAACAGTTACTGGAAATGTTTGGCTGAAGTTATTGCTGTACAAGGGGGTCGCACCAGTTACTGAAACCAAAGGTTCACATACTTTTTCCAACAAATACATGTAATATTGGATCATTTTTCTCAATAAATGAATTAACAAGTATAATGTTTTTTGAAGTACTTATTTAATTAGGCACTCTATCTAGAGTTAGGACTTAAATGAAGATATGATCACATTTCAGGTCATATTTATATCGGGTTCACAAACTTTATAGTACTACTGTATGCAGATAGAGTTACTTTACTGTAGTTTTATGGGAATAGGGGAATAATAAGGAAAAAATGTTGTGGTCAATCTCTTTGCCCCAGACATCTTACTATTCACACAACTCAGCAGTAATGGATAGTACATCAACTCATTGTAGGACAGTGGATATGATCTGGATGTGACTAATGTATGAAAGATATGAATTTTGTTAGCATAACAAATTTGATGGGTTTTCCATAGTCCCTCACAACGAATGGAATCAATGGCTTTTGTAAGGTTAAAAAATGCCATCTGTCATGGCTGGTGCAACTTCCTACTACAACGCAGAAACTTTATAGACCTTACTAAAGCATTTTGCATCTTTGTTTGAGAGATACTAGGAACCACCTCCCAGAATTTAACTACTCTCACAAATTATTATCAGAATCGCAATTAGATTTAGTATCACTATCATATGTGATGAGATTTGTTGTTCTGCGGTGGCAGTACAGTGCAATACAAAAATATTGCTGTAAGTTACAACAAAAACACTTAAAATAGATGAATAATGCAAGAAGGGTACAAAAGAGAAAAGTTCATGCACTATTCAGAAATCAGAAGGGAGAGATGAAGAAACAAGAAATTTCTCCTCTCTCTTCTAAATAGATATCCCACTGTTCTGAGGATGACTCACCCACTATAGGAAACATTTTCTTTATATCCATTCTATCTAGGCCTTCCAATATTTGATAGATTTCAATGAGGTCCCCTCTCTTTCTTCTAAACTTTGGTGAGTACAGGCCTGAAGCCATCAAACACTCCTCATGCATTAACACTTTTATTTCTGGAAATTTTTTTCAGAACCTCCTCTGGACCCTCTCCAAAGCCAGCACATCTTTTTCTTAGATAAGTGATCCCAAATTGCTTACCATACTCCAAGTGCAGTCTGACCAATGCCTTAAAAAGCCTCCGCATTGTATCCTTGCTCTTATGTTCTTATTCTCTCAAAATGAATGCCAACATTGCAATAGCCTTCCTTACTACTGACTCAACCTGCAAGTTAACCTTTAGCGAATCCTGCACAAGGACTCTAATTGGTGAATTTTCTCCTCGTTTAGAAATTAGTCTATACCTTTATTCCTTCTACCGAAGTGCATGACCATACACTTCCCTACATTATATTCCATTTGCTGCTTCTTTACTCATTCTTCCAATCTATGTAAGTCCTTCTGTCAGCTATCTCTGTTCTCAATACTGCCTGCCCCAAATGAAAGGAATAATGAAAGGCTGTTCAACCCATGCATGTATAACAATCTTATTGATTGCCCAGGTATGTCTTATCTAGAAAATGCAGGACAAATTCATTCTACTTAATTACAATTCAATCAGTCTATTCTCAATCATTATCAAAGTGATAGAACAGGTCATCAACAGTGCTTTCAATTAATACTTTCTCACCAATACCAAATTTAGATGAAAACCACTACTGCATGAATCCAACTTCATCACAGCTTTAGTGCAAACATGAACCAAAAGGCTGATCTCCAGACTCAAGTAAAAATAACTGCCCCTGATAGAAAACCGAACTCTTAATCAAGCATATATAACCTTTATAAAACCGGAGTCAATGGTCATCAGGGTGGTAAATGCTTGGAGAACCTTACCAAAAGAAAAATAATTGTGGTTGCTGGAGGTCAATTGTGCCAGTCCCAGCACATTAATAGCAGAGTTTCTCAGGATATGTCATAGGTCCCATGGGCATCAATTGCCTCATAAAAATCTTACTTTGATCAAAAGATCAAAAAGAGTGACATTGATTAAAAGTTACCTGATGTTTTCAGTTCTATTCACAACTCCTCAGCAAAAGAAATGGTTCCATAATTGCATAGCTAAGATTTAGACAATTTGAGGTACAGGGGCAAGTAAAACTTGCAGAAAACAAGTGCCATCAGTGACGACTGCCAACAAGAAAGATCCTAACCATCTACATTCAGTTACTTTACTAGGAAGTTTGTACGTCCTCCCCATGACCATATGGGCTTTCTCCTACATTCCAAAGATATTTGGGTCAGCAAATAAACTGGTCAGGTGGGCATAATTGGTCAGCAAAAGATCATTGGGCCAGAAGGACCTGTTGCCATGCTGCATCTCTAAAATTAAAAAAAATCCTGTGAGTCACTGTTGAGCAGGAGCTTCAATGGGTGTAAGCTCGAAGACTAGAAAAGCAGGTTAGAGGCCAGAGATTTCACAGAAAATGACTCAGCTCATGACATTCTCTCTGTCTACTGTCTCCAGGCCACAAGTCAGTGGTGTATTGGAATCTTGACCACTTGCTTAGATGAATGGTGTCTGATAAAAGTCAATAAACTTGATATCATCCAGCTCCAAGCAGTCTGCTTGATTGGCATCTGATCTATCATCCTCTGTATTCTCCCAGTAGTGAGGGTCCTATGACTCCTGAGGATGTTTTCTGCAAAAAGCACATTTTTCTGCAAAATTCTCCAAGACAACCCTAACAACAGCATCCAGACACACAACCACTATCTCCTGGAAGGACAAGGGTTGCAGATATACTTGAACTTAGTCACATGCAGCCTCTCCTCTCAGTCACACACTTCCCTGGCTTGGAAATATATTGCAGTTCCTTCATTGACACTTGTTGTAGAACTCTTGGCCATCTGCAGTGTTAGAATATCTCCCAGCAGGATTGCAACTGTTCGGGATGCTTTCTCATTACCACAATGCCTACATTCAATTAAATAAATAAATAACAAAACAAAAATACCATCAAGTGCTGAACTTGAAAAGATAATTTCTATTGCTTCCTCAATGTTTCAAAGAGATTGTTTCATTAACTAAACATCACTCAAACAATGTTTCTGCAAGTTAGTGTTGAGCTTTCTTTCCTTTGCTTGTATCTCTCTAGACAAAGATTGAGTTTGGTCATGCTTTCCATTAGCATTCATTCCCAAGGGAATTCTAACATTCTGTATATTTTGATGTCTTTGCTCAGCTATCAGTAGATCAAGTTGAGTTCCACTTGTTATCCTTTATTCCAGCTCTCTCCCTCATTTCATTGAAGGCCTGATCAATGGGAACAAATTCTAATTAACCAACTAAGGTAATGCATTCTACTGAAAGATAGCACCTGTGCTTAGAATTGGCTGAATATCACCATTAAAACCTCAAACTACATAAGCAAGACCAAGACAACAGTCAGGCACATGGGCATGTAACACTGGCACCACAGACACCACTGGTATCAAAACAGAGCCTAACCACATACAGTACCTCTGACATTCAATGGTATTACTATCATCGAATTTGTTTGTTATAGGTTGTTTTCTCTGGAATTTCAGAGCCTGAGAGGAGACTTGATAGAGTTTTAAAAAGTTATGACAGGAATAAGTAGCGTCATTACTAAAAATAACAAATGCAAGAGGTCAGAGCTTTAACGTGAGATGGGGAAAGGAGATGTGCAGGATAAGTTTTTTTTACACAAAGGGTGGCAAGTGTGTGGAATGCTCTGCCAGGGGTGATAGTGGAAGCAGACATGAGAGGCCATTAAGAGGTGTTTGGACAGGCACATGAACATACAGGGAATGGGTGACATGGGGAAATGGATCATGTGCTGGCAGACAGATTCGATTCAATTTGGTATCATTGTGAGGACATGGTTGAAGGGCCTGTTGCTGTGCTCTACTGTTCTATGTTCTATGTTTTATGATCTGCATTCTATATTCTATGTTCTAAATTCCAATTATTGGCAATAAGTCTCTTTCTGTGAAAGAGATGTGAGAGTGGATATCAGACCACTAGAAAACAATACTGGAAAACAATGGCGGACGTGCTGAATAAGTATTTTGCATCAACCTTCATGGTGAAAGACACTAGCACAGGG
Organism: Hemitrygon akajei; assembly: GCF_048418815.1. Classification (NCBI taxonomy): domain Eukaryota; kingdom Metazoa; phylum Chordata; class Chondrichthyes; order Myliobatiformes; family Dasyatidae; genus Hemitrygon; species Hemitrygon akajei. The sequence goes on along the minus strand of NC_133124.1, from coordinate 105,855,320 downwards.
GTCATGAAGTTTGTGAAGTTACCATAACTAGAGAGAAGGTTCTTGGAAAACTAAATGAAAACTAAATTTCATTGTCCCCCATTACTGCCTCTCCAGTATTGTTTTCTAGTGGTCTGATATCCACTCTCACATCTCTTTCACAGAAAGAGACTTATTGCCAATAATTGGAACTAAATAGTTTGAAGGTAGATAAGTCACCTACACAAGAGATTGTGGAGGTAATTTCAAGAATAACTAGATTCTGGAATGGTTCCAGAAGTCTGAAAAATTACAAATGCCACTCCATTCTTCAGGAAGGGAGAGAGGCAGAAGAATGGAAACTATAAGCAAGCTAATCTGACCTCATTGGTTGAGAAGATGTGGGAAGATGTTGGAGTCGATTATTAAGGATGAGGTCTCAGGGTCCTTGAAGGCACATGATAAAATAGGCCATAGTCAGTATGGTTTCTTCAACGGAAAATCTTGCCTGGAATTCTTTGAAAAAATAACAAGAAGGATAGATAGAGAAGAATTGGTTGATATTGTGTACTTGGATTTTCAGAAGGTCTTTGACAAGGTGCCACACATGAGACTACTTAACATGGTATTACAGGAGAGATTCTAGCATGGGTAAAGCAGTGGCTGATTGGTAGGAGGCAATCCGTGGGAATAAAGGGAGCCTATTCTGGTTGGATGTCGATGACTAGTGTTCCTCAGGGGTCTCTATGTTGGGACCAATTATTTTTATGTTATATGTCAATTATTTGGATGATAGAATTGATGATTTATTGCAAAGTTTGCAGACAATATAAAGGTAGCAGGGAGGCAGGTAGTTTTGAGGAAGTAGAGTGGTGTTAGGACTTAGACAAATTAGGAGAATGGGTAAAGAAATGGCTGAATGAATATTGTGTCAGGAAGTGTATGGTCATGCATTTTGGTAGAAGTGAAAGGGTTGACTATTTTCTAAATGGAGAGAAAATACAAGAAACTGAGGTGCAAATAGACTTGGGAGTCCTTGTGCAGGATTCCCTAATGGTTAATTTGCAGATTGAGTCTGCAGTGATATAAAGTCTGTGGTTTCAAGAGGACTAGAATATAAAAGCAAGGATGTAATGTTTAAACTTTATAAAGCACTGGTGACACCTCACTTGGAGTATTGTCAGCAGGTTTGGGCCCCTTATCTTAGAAAGAATGTGCTGAAACTAGAGAGGGTTCAAAGGAGGTCCACAAAATGATTCCAGGATTGAATGGCTTCTCATATCAAGAGCATTTGATGTCTCTGGGCCTGTATTCACTAGAATTCAGAAGAATGGGGGGAGACATCTTTGAAACCTATTGAATGATGAAAGGCCTTGACAGAGTGAATGTGAAGAGGATGTTTCCTACGGTGGGAGAGTCTAAGACCAGAGGACACAGCCTCAGTATAAAGGGGCACCCTTTTAGAATGGAGATCAGGAGTGGTGAATCTGTGGAATTCATTGCCACAGGCAGCTGTGGAGGCCAAGTATTTATGTACATTTAAGGCATGGGTTGATAGATTGTTGATTAGTCAGGACATGAAGGGACATGGAGAAGACAAGAGATTGGAGCTGAAAGGAAAATTGGATCAGCCATGATGAAATGGTGGAGCAGACTTAATGGGCCAAATGGCCTAATTCTGCTCCTATATCGTATGGTCTTATGGTCTTTGTTGTTCAGTGACATATTCTACTCCATTTGTGGATTCTTGCAAAACACAATAATCTCTTTATGTCCTTCAGGGAACCAAATTTGTCCATTACCCATTATGGCTAAATATGCTTTCAAACTCACATCAATGTACAGGCTCTAATGTGAGCAACATGGCACACCACTCAATAATTTCAGAAAACCACAGCTTACATTTATTATTAGAACAAGGAGAGGCAAAGAGCACAAACAGGAACTAATTTTCAAAACTACTCAGACCATTTCCTCACATTGTGCAGTATTACTTCACATATAGCTAAATATAACTATCAATAAGAATGAAGTACTGGTAAGCAGGTAGATGTAGTCAGAAAGGATTCTAGATCAATAAAGCAGGAACTATTTTATGATGAAATTACTCTGCCACTAGGTTGATAAACTGAATTAAGGGGATGATTAAAACAAGAGCACCATATTAATTGCAAATTAGATTTTAGGATACAATTAATTTTGTGAAGTCAGTCAGTGTAAGTGTATTTTGTTTTTGAAACAATGCACAGAACTGCATGGTGTTGTTATTCACTGGGGAGTGGAGGGGGAGATAAAAAATGTTATTGATGAGTTTTTTATGTCACTAGACTGAACATCTCTCCTCTCCATTACCAACACTTTGGTGTTGCAGTATGTACCATCCTTTTTATGTACCACAGCAGTTTGTCAAATTTACCTTGACTGGATCTCCTACTTCCAAGCCCTGTAATGCCAGTCAGACCTGGAGCAAGAAACAAACTTGATTTGAGACATTAATCTTCATGATCAAAATTCTGCAATTCTGCATTGGTCAGAAAACCTTGGTTACTTATGGAGAAAGTCCTCCACCACCTCCTCAGAGCCAAATAGAGTTGGACAATAAAATTGTGTCTTTCACAGCACGTTATGCCTGATTCGACAAAGGATTTGAAACAGTCGGAAAGTGTAAACAATCTGACAGCATGTGAAACCACATTGGGAAGAAAGGCACTTTCATACAATGGAGAAGTAGGCAAACTGACAAAAAAAAAGTTCACTTTTGACATCCTAGATTGTTTCTGATTAATCACAATACACAAGCAAACTCTGATCATGGTCATCTACCTACAGACTGTATAAAATGTATGCTGCACGTAATGTTATATTTGTTTCCAATGTGCTCCTGTTGCAAAACGTTTGCTATTGTTCGGAAGATTTCAGAGCTTCTTGGGTCATTATGTCCCACAATTGTCCTGATAGTTGGCTAGATAAATGTTAAGCTCAGGATGATCAAAATAGTTTGAAGCAGATGCTATTCCATTTAACTACTGGAAACCTGAATGTCTGGCCACTGCTTTGCAGTTATAAGGGATACAAATTTTCATGTCCTCTGTTTCGATCCATCTTGAAAGGAATTGGAGCTCTCACTTGGTCTCATTTTGGACAGCTCGAATCTACCTGGAGTTTGTGAGACTGTATGGAAACAAATACACATTTTATGTGGAGAAGTGGTGCCAAAGCTGAGCCGTTATTGTTTCTGGTATTTCAAGAATTTGTTTTTGTTTGTAAAAACACAAAGAGTTCTCTAATATCTTTCAGGGAAGGGTATCTGCATCTCACCTAGTTAGTCCTAATGCCAGTGATTCTTTATTACCCTTGGAAGTAATATAGCAGTACACTCAAATTATCTTAGCCATTAGGGATAGGCATGTAAAAATTCCCACTTCTCGCTACTATATAATGAGTATAGCATTTTCTTATTTCAGAAATTAAGCAATAGTCTACCTTGTAAAGTGTCTTGCCATGGTGTATTGTACTAAATTTACTTTAAAAATACAAATGCTGGTTGTTATTATTATCACTAATGGTTTGTTTTCTTGCTAAGAAAATTACTACTGAAACAAAGTCTGACTGAAATCTCTTCTTGAAGACTTTGCTTTCAGAATGGCGATGACACTGGGGAACAAGACCAGTTCTTATCCCTGCAGGTTGAATGGTCTTTCAAAAAAGTTGCGGAGAAAAATAAGGAACTGTACACCAGCAAAGTTTCACTTCAGTGGTTGCAACTAATGCAGAGCCAATTGAGCAATGTACCAGGTTGCATTGCAGCAGCAGCAAAAGCCATTGTCCTTATATTTTTTTTCTCTCGGCCCAAAACGTTGACTGTTTATTCCTTTCAGAATCAGAATCAGAATCAGGTTTGTTATCACCGGCATGTGTCGTGACATTGGTTAACTTAGCAGCAGCAGTTCAGTGCTATACATAATATACAAGAAGAAGAAAAAATCAATCAATCAATTACAGTACATGTATAATGAATAGATTAAAAACAGAAATAACATATATTAAAAAAGTGAGCTAGTGTTCACATGTTCAATGTCCATTTAGAAATTGGATGGCAGAGGGGAAGAAGCTGTTCCTGAATCGCAGAGTTTGTACCTTTAGGCTTCTGTACCTCCCACCTGATGGTAACAGTGAGAAAAGGGCATGCCCTGGGTGCTGGTGGTCCTTAATAATGGGCGCTGCCTTTCTGAGACACTGCTCCCTAAAGATGTCCTGGGTACTTTGTAGGCTCGTACCCAAGATTGTGCCGACTAACTTTATAACCTTCTGCAGCTTCTTTCAGTCCTATGCAGTAGCCCCTCCATACCAGACAGTGATGCAGCCTGTCAGAATGCTCTCCATGGTACATCTATAGAAGTCTTTGAGTGTATTTGTTGACATGCCAAATCCCTTCAAACTCCTAATGAAGTATAGATGCTGTCTTGCCATCTTTGTAGCTGCATCGATATGTTGGGACCAGGTTAGGTCCTCAGAGATCTTGACACCCAGGAACTTGAAACTGCTCACTCTCTCCATTCTGATCCTTCTATGAGGATTGGTTTGTGTTCCTTCGTCTAATCTTCAAAGTCCACAGTCAGCTCTTTCATCTTACTGACATTGAGTGCAAGGTTGTTGTTGCGACACCACTCCACTAGTTAGCATATCTTGATTCTGTATGCCCTGTCGTCTGCATCAGATATTCTACCAACAATGGTTGTATTATCAAATTTATAGATGGTATTTGAGCTATGACTAGCCACACAGTCATGGGTATAGAGACAGTAGAGCAGTGGGCTAAGCACACACCCCTGAGGTGCACCAGTGTTGATTGTCAGCGAGGAGGAGATATTATCACCAACCCACACAAATTGTGGTCTTCCGGTTAGGAAGTCAAGGATCCAATTGCAAAGGGAGGTACAGAAGCCCAGGTTCTGCAACTTCTCAGTCAGGGTTGTGGGAATGATGGTGTTAAATATTGAGCTATAGTTGATGAACAGCATCCTGACATACGGTAGGTGTTTGTATTGACCAGGTGGTCTAAAGCCATGTGAAGAGCCATTGAGATTGTGTCTGCCATTGACCTATTATGGCGATAGGCAAATTGCAGTGGGTCCAGGTCATTACTGAGTTCATTATAGTCAAGATGATTTTGATCATCATCTCCTTCTCATATCCATCCTGTGTCAAGCATAATGATACCGGTGTACGTAGTGAATGGTGAAAGCAGGGTCAGCAGTCGGAAAGGCCTGATGGACACTCCTGCTGTAGTCCCTTTTAATTATTCTGGATAGGCGTGGCATTGAGGGAGTGAGGTGCAAAGAACTTGAGTATTGGTTACATGGATAGCTTAATGTGAATTCTGGTATTTTTAAAAATCCTGATAAACCTAAAGAGATGAAATCAACTCTCTTTTAGTGGAGATCTTCTGTTATGTGCAACATATACTGCAACGTAAAATTGGGAGAACTATCAAATGAGTTACTATATACGTTTTGGGACTAGAGTACAAATGGTGGATATAGAAGGAATGATTCCTCTCTTGGGAGAATCTGGAAGTAGGGATTACTGTTGAAAAATAAAGTACCATTTATTGAAGATAAAGCTAAGCAACTTTCCTTTGTCTCCGAGTGATTCTCAAAGGCTGTGGAAGCAGATTTGGAGAGGTTCATAATAAGCAAGACGGTGAAATGCTATCATGGCTACAAGAGAAAGCAGAGTTGAGATTGCTATCAGATTAGCCATGATTATATTAAGTGAGACTTGAGGACTGAGTAATCTCCAACTTGTATGGTAGGATATTGCAGATCTCTGACTGGAACTCGTTAGAGAATAAAGTCTCATCGGGGATTGATATTCTGTAAAATTTACATTGAACGGATGGTTCCAGAAAGTAGTTTTAAAATCCCATCTTGTCAGCAGAGGCCAATGGAGTTCGTCATAAATTTTGCTTGCTTTATTCCAGCTCCGCACTGGATGTAGTTGAGGTATTCATGAGCAAGGACTGTTTCATTATTCTGAAGAACAAGCAATGGAGCTGAATGAAATAATCAGGGTATGATCTCATATAGAACATCGTTATTGATTGTAATTTATTTTGATGATTTGGAGCTAGAAATCAACATCAGCATTAAAGTCTAGAGATGAAACCAAGCTCATGAAACCAAGTCATGGGCTGAGGCTGGGGATGGTTGTGTAAAGTAATGTACAGCTGATGCTGAGGAAGAATGCAGCATAGTTCAAAATTTCAATTGAATTCATGCTCTCAATGTAGTTAAGAACACAGACAAATCTTATGTCACACACTTTAGCAAGAAAATTTGAATCAGTATCTATTTATCAAAATAAAAAACAGAATGGATTGGAAAAGCAATAATAAGCTTTAGGTTTACAGGTTGGTAAATCACTGAAAGCAAAAATCTAAGAAAAAAACAATTACAATGCAAACAAAACACTGAGATTTACTTTTAAGATATTCAGAAATACTGTAATAAAATTATTTCAAATTAAACTACTGATAGTTCTTTTCTCCATACTCTAAAAGGACAGAGAAGCCTTAATGAAAGAGCAGTGAAAATCATGAAGAACTGAGAGATTAACATGTTTGGAAAATAAAGATTGAGATTATTTTAGAATGAGGAGACCACCATGAGTGAATCCTTACAAATAGGTATTTTAAGCTATGAAAGCAGTTGCCCAAAAGTTCATCTTTGCATTGGTAGTGCTAAAGATGTAAAGCAGCAACTGAATGTGTACTCCCCTTCTGCAATGTGGTTTAATGGAAGTTGTCATTTTCCTGAAGTTTTGTATGTGCATTAATTATGATCAAATTTCTCCCCCAGTGCTGAAAAATCCAAAATCCAAAAGGTGTTTGAACATAAGGCAGCTATCAGTAAATCAAATGGGGCATAAGAAGAAGTTGATTTACTCAATGAATGGTTAGAATGTGGAGCTTGTTACCACAGGAAATGCTTTCAAATAGGAAACCAGACAAGTAGCTGAGAGAAGCAGGAATAGAAAACTAAAATTCTGCAGTGAGGTAGACAAAATAGAAAATAATGTATCGGGTAAGAATGCCAGCATGGGATTGTTAGAGCAAATGGTCTTTTTCTGTACACAAAAATATATATGTTCCTACATAAGCTGAATATTTAGAAGAGTGTGTGCTTGAGAGGTATTGTAGTTTAGGATGCATGCAGGTATTTTTTCTTATCTCTCTGCTGACTACTATTGTAGAGTAGTATGGGTTGTATGGTTCAGAGCAATGTCTATGGACAACAACACTTTTTTTTTTACAGTCCAAATCCTTATTAAGTATTGTTGGCATTTATTACCAAGTGAACAAGAGATTTGTTTTTTAACTGGGATCAAGTTATCCTCAACTTGTTTATTCGTTTCTGAACTTGTTTGTCTCTATCTTTTACATATCCCAGTGATTGCATATGAAAATACATCATTATGCACCTCATGAACACTACAATCAGGCCCAAATTATGCCAGAAGTTTCAAGATAATGATCTCAATCTCCAGAGGTTTTGTAATGTTACACAAGCTTTGTGTTTGGCTACTTGCCACCTCTGGAATTCATTAATTTTTGTTTCAGCCTGCACTGCGGGCAACCTGGCAGCACAGCACACCACACTGGTATATTAACAGTGAAATTGGAGAGCCTGGGACTTATTGCCTCCCGCATTCTCTGCTCCAATTCTCCAGTGGACCACCTGAGAAGACAATCTGCAGAGGATGGGCCTTGGAAGGGAGGAAGCAGTGAACAGCAGAGGGCAGGCATTTCTCTGCTGAGGAAAGCTCAGCTCCCATCAACCATGCAGAGAAAATGGGCCAGGTACAATGACCCGGAAAGTCATCTTTGCGTGAAAAAGTGCACTGAAGTAGTTCTGCGCAGGGGACCTGCAATGGCTTGTTTGCTGCCATTAGTGCATGATTTCTGCCCGTGCACCTCGGGCAAGGACTTGATACTTAAGGCGATGCCAATTGTAATGTTTACCCCATTACCATACATTAACTGTAAGTGATTTCAGAAGTTCCACACACCAGATGAAAATAATCTGCACTATTTCACGTTGCAGTGCGCCTGTGCTACTGAAAGGGGAGTTGAGAATCAAACCCAGCCACTGCTGGAAGTCATTATTCAGCTTGGGGAGCATTCACGACGACTACAGGATCACAAGTATGGGAGTAGGCACACACCTCAACCTTGCTGAAGGTGGAAGAGTTTGAGTGCAGGGTGCAGGGCCTGATAGGGAGCAGAAATGGTGAAAGTGAGTGCAAGTGTCCTGAGAGCTCAATGCCAACAGTGATCTCCTAAGGATTTGGTTCCAAGTCATAGAGTCAAGAAGTCATATACGATGGAAATGAGCCCTTTGCACCCATGCTGATGGCTGCCCAAAGTAATCACATTTGCCTTCTTTAGGACCATATCATTCAAAGAGGCTCTCCATTTCAACCTCTCAAATGTAGTAATAATGCATATCTGATTTCGTCACCACCTCTAACAGCACACTCCAAATGCTAACCATCTTCTGTGTAAGAATCTTACCCTTCAGGTCCACTCTAAAGCTCCATCTTCTCAGATTAAACCTGTGCCCTTGCATTTTTCAAACCCCTACCACTGGAAAAAGGTTTTTACTGCCTACTCTATCTATGCTTTCTTGGTCTTGTATATTTAAAATAGGTTGCTGCTCAGCCCTTTTCATTCCAAGTAAAGCAAGCCCACCCCATCCAAACTCTCCTCATAGCTGGAGTTCTCCAATCCAGGGGCCTCTCTGGTGGAATTCACGGCAAGATGAAACACCCAGTGTGAGTGGGCTCAGCCATTTTAGGGAGATAGGCCGTACGTGTTTCAGCATCTTGGAGGGTGAATTCTCACAACAGTCTGCTCTAAAGGGCTCAGGAAAGGACCGTGATGGGGAAGCATATAGATGAAGTGTCTGCATCAAATCTTTCAGACAGAAGGGAGCTCAACTCCAACTTTCCAACATGGAAATGGGACCCAGCTCCGCATCAATAATTGCATTCATAACCATGGTAAAATCTTGCCCAAATCACAATGTCCATGACAGCCTATTTAAAGCAACTGGGTATCCATGATGCCCAGAAAATTCTGTCTCTTAGTTCAACTGTTGGCAGGGCATTATAAACTCCAGCAATCAGGCCTCTGGCAGACCGCTGGGTCAGCTAAAGGCGCATCCCAGGGTACCACAGGCATGCTGACAGTATCTCGTAATTTGCCCATTGGCAAACTAACCTAGTTTGTTCTAGTTTTTTCTTCCAATGTTGTAGTCTAAAAAAATACTATCAACTGGAAGAGCTAAAGCACAGAAAGCTCTGGATTTGGGGGCTGAAGCACAGCTGGAGTCATTACTGTCCATCCTGGAGGCTGAACATTTTGAAGTCTGCACATTTCATAAGGTGGTTATACCACACCTCTAGCATGCAGAAAGAAGTGGAAAGGGTAACTGTCTAATGAACAAAAAAAAAGCAAGCAAGCAGGTTGTTCAGGAGAGGCGGGGGCATCTTACTGTTTAACTCCTGTTCATCCTCAATGGGGAGAGGTTTTCCCAGGGGAGTGCACTCAAAGCTAAGACAACAGTATTATGGGTAGCATAGTCACACACAAATAGAGGAGAAAGCTCAGGAGAATAATTAGTTTCCAATTCCCTCATTCAAACCACTGGATCTTCGCCAAGGACATGCAATCGTTTTACCTTCCATCTCACATCTGGAGAGTCCGAAGGAACAGTTTGTGTATCAGTCGTGCTTAGGCTGGCTCCCCCAAATCTACTTCCATTGCTTAAATAACAATTTCATTTAAGCTGCTTCCTGCGCTGAAACGTCAACACTTTTGTTGGCACTTAACACCGGGCTCTCATCTTCAAAGATTCAAAGGTTCAAAACACATTATCAATGCATGTATGCAGTACACAAACCTGAGATTTGTTTTCCCAAAGATAGCCATGAAGCAAAGAAACGCCATGGAACCCATTCAAAGAAAAACATCAAACCCATAACATGCAAAAAAAGAATAAATCATGGAAATGGCAAAAAACACAGAATATAAAAGATCAAGCGACCAAGTCAGTGAAACAGTCGGGGAACAATCAGTTTCATCTCAGTTCAGTTCAATTTAGTGCTGTGTTACTCATTGACTACAGGCCACAGAGCCAACCCACCCAATCAAAACCACACAAAGTAGCAACAAAAAAGGAGCAACCAGGAACGAGAAACACATCATAACATGAACTACAGAGAGCAGTCCACAAACCCTATCGATAAAACCTTGCCGAAGACCCAAGACTCCAGCACCAACAAAAGAGAGGAGGAGAGAGACCAACCAAATGCAGCTACCTTCCTCCAGAAGTAGTGAGCGAGAGTGAGAGATACCGGTCATTTACAAGCAGATGGCACTGAATACCCACTCACCTTCCACTCTTGTCCTGGTTGATTTCAATCTTCCTTGTTGATTTAATTGGTGAGATGGGTGAGGAATGGGGTTAGGTGATGGGCTCATGCCCCATCCCCAGGCTTCTTGGCCTCCAAGCAGCACACTTGGCTCAAAACTTCACCAAGCTCCCTCAGAGGCAGCAGAGCACCAAATCCCTCAACTGGCCCAAAAACACACAGCAAACTATAGATCGCAGACTCCAATTATAGCTCAATCAAATTTGAAAAAATGAAGTAAAGGAAGTAAAAGAAGTAATTTAGTGAATTGTCTGATGCGTGTCACGTTTGGTCACGTAGTTTACGACATCTTCACATGGTCTATTCTGGCTCTCTCCATCACCATCTCAGAGATCAGGGTAGCCACAAGCAACTACTATATGACCACAAGCTCCCACATGGATTCCCAAAAGCATTGCTATAGTACGATCATTTAAATCGAGTATGATGTTTCCCTAAGGGGTTGTCTATTGGTGGGTCCTCATGTGATTGTAGAGGGCAATCCGGGATTCACATATTCTGCCAGTGTGTGCATGAGTAAGTGGTGGCTGGGTTAGTGGTTGGGTCGGTTGGTAGTTTAGTCTCCCCTTTCACAGCTGCTACCTGTTCCCTGCAGCACAGCGAAGGTTGCTCTCATGTAGCAGAACTTCTCTTGAACAGATTTCTTCCAGGTGTGCTATTTAGTGCAATGGTTACCCAGTTTTTAGACCACCTTCTTCAACCCACCAGTGCTCGTTAACCTTCCTTTAACTGGGAGTAAAGGATCTGTTTGGAGAGAAGTGAGTCAGGCATCTGGATAACATAACGTATCTATCAGAGTTGGTGATGTTGTATCATGATGGAAATACAGTCCATGTTGGCCTCCTCCAGTATGCTTGTGTTAGTGCATCTGTTCTTCCATCTGATCCTCAAAATCTTTCATAGGATTTAGTGTGTCTGTCCTTCCAGCTGACTAATAAGGATTCCATTCCATTCTTTAGTCCCTCCATTTCTATTACATTTATTCCAACAAAAATATATTCCACTGAAATGTTTCTGAAAAGACTTCCTTCCTCCTTAGCCACAGTTATCCTTCTGTCACAGTGGACAGAGCATTTTACTCACTCCAGGGCTGGCACCCTTCCACTTCTTGTCAGCCCGTACCCACTGCGCCACCACAACCATTCTTCAGCTTTGAGATTCCAGTTCACCAAGCCCCCCAGAAAACCAGAAAAATGCCAGGTCATACAGGCACAAAGACACAACTCTGAAAGAGAAGATACAGGCTTTTGATTGCAGTGATTGTTGTCCAGAAAAGGTGTGATTAGTAAGAGTAGTTAGTAGATTTGTTTGCTGCCAATAAAGGATTGCTGTGTCTCACCAGTGCCACCTTAAAACAGTTCCTGGCAGGTCCAGCAAGATTTATCCTTCCTCACAAACAAGAGAAAATCTGCAGATGCTGGAAATCTGAGCAACACACACAAAATGCTGGAGGAACTCAGCAGGCCAGGCATCATCTATGGAAAAAAGTACAGTTGACATTTCGGGCTCAAAGAGGTTTTACTTTTTTACATAGATGCTGCCTGGCCTGCTGAGTTCCTCCAGAATTTTGTGTGTGTTCCACCCTTCTTCAGCTTTTTAAAGTGATTGCTGCCTTTGCGATACCCTGATACACTCTCCTGTTCCTACCAACCACTGCCTGAAATATGTGTTTAACTGCTGTGGATGCACTATCGGTTGTTTCACTTCTCCCCATCCCACCAGCCAGGGACGGGAAAAGTCCTTCCAGCTGAAACCATGATTGACTGGTGATCTCCATGAAACTTACTCATATTGAAAAGCCAAGATGAAGTGGAGAGGATGTTTCCTATATTGGAAGAGTGTAGGACCAGTGGGCCTAGCCTCAGAAACGAAGCACCTTCTTTTAGAACAGAGATGAGGAGAAATTTATTTAGCCAAAGGGTGGTGAATCTGTGGAACTAAATGCCACAAACTGCTGTGGAGGCCAAGTCATTGGGTATATTTAAATTGGAGGATGATAAGTTCTTGATTAAAAATGGTGTCGAAGTTTACAGGGAGAAGGCTGGAGAATTGGGTTGAGAGAGATAATAAATCAGACATGATGGAATGGTGGAGTAGACTCAATGGGCTGAATGGCCTAATTCTGCTCCTATGTCTTATGGTCTTATGAATTGCTTCTTCTTCCAGTCTCTTGCACCAAATTCAGTATTCACAATGTGGCCTCCTCTACACTGCAGTAACTAAAAGAAGATTCAGTGACTCCTTTTCATATCACCTGCATTCAGTCTTGGGGAGTAACTCTGAGCATCTGAACGATTATCACTCTGATACTGGCCTTTCTGTCTATGTCTCCTGCACTGTTGCAACAAGTCCCAGTGCAAAAAATAACATCTCACCTTGTTTTCTGATATTCAAGCACCTTTTTTGGACTCTATCTTCAGCTCTCCAACTCTCTCTTTCTATCAATATCAGAACTGGATATTCTATCTGTTATCATTTTGACTAATTATTTCTTATTCTATGTGTACAATCTGGCCTGCGGAGCATGTCCTATAACTGTGCCACATAAAAACATTACATACGCAAGAAGCTTAATGTGCTTGTAGCTGCTCCCATTAATCCACTTGGACTCAAGATACCGAAGATATTCTTCTGGATCTAACCATTCTGCCTCACCTTCTCTGCTACTGAAAACTAACTTATTCTCTTTATTTTCCAGTTCTCAACTAGAGCCCCAGAATGAATACATTAACTGTTTCTCTGTCCTTAGTTGTAGCCTTACCTGCTGAGTGTCTCTTGCATTTTCTGTTACATGAGATACTGTAATTAGGGAATTTCTGTAATTTCCCTCAGGGTAGAGAGGCATCCATTTAAAATAGAGATGTGGAGAAATTTCCTTAGCCAGAGGGTGGTGAATTTGTGGAATTTATTACCACAAGCAGCTGTGGAGGCCAGGTCATTGGGTGTATTTAAGGCAGAGCTTGATAGGTTCTTGATTGGACACAGCATCAAAGGTTACTGAAAGAAGGCTAGGGAGTGGGGCTGAGGAGGAGGAAAAAAGGATCAGCCATGATTGAATGGTGGAGCAGACTCGAAGGGCCAAATGGCCTAATTCTGCTCCATGTCTTATGGTCTTATGATTGAAAGCCATCTTCCCAAAATGTTGTCTTTTTTTTCTCTCAGACACTGCTTGATCTGTTGACGGTTTCCAGCAATTTTTGTTTTGACTAGCATCTGCAGATTTTTTTTGTTATAAAATTGCTGGCTACTGTATCTTAGAAACTCCTTTTGTGTTAGACAGTACCAGTTATGCTTAAGTGTCAGATCACATTTCATTAAGATTTAATGAATCTGAGAACAAGACAAATAATCCGAGAAAAGACAAAGACAACTAAGTAAGCATTAGCAGAGAAGTGGAGGGGCAGGTAGTGTTGCAGAAAGACTTAGACTGATTAGGAGAATCGGCAAAGAAGTGGCAGGTGGAATACAGTGTAGAGAAGTGTATAGTTGTTTACTGTGATAGAAGGGATAAAGGCATAGAGTATTTCCTAAATGGGGAGAAAATTCAGAAATCTGAGATGCAAAGGGACTTGAGAGTCTTTGTGCAGGATTCCCTAAAAGTTATCTTGCAGGCTGAATTGGTGAAAAGGAAGGAAAATTTAATATTAGCATTGATTTCAAGAAGACTGGAATATTAAAACAAGGATGTAATGCCGAGGTTTAATAAGGCATTGGTCAGACCGCACTTGGAGCAATGTGAACAGTTTTGGGCCTTGTATCCAAGACAGGATATGCTGGCATTGAAAAGGGTCCAAAGGAAGTTCACAAGAACGATTCCAGGAATGAAAGGTTAATGTATGAGGAGCATGTGATGGCTCAGGGCCTGTAGAAGCTTTAGAAGAATGGGGGGAGAGGAATCTCATTGAAACCTATGGAATATTGAAAGTTGATAAGTTCTTGATTAATAAGTGCATCAAAGGTTATAGGGAGATGGCAGGAGAATGGAACTGAGAGGGATAATAATTCAGCCATGGTGGATGCAGAGCAGGCTCAATGGGCCTAATGGCTTAATTATGCTGTTATTAGTTTCAATAAGTTTTCAATTAGATTTCATTCACCACTAATCTGAACTAATTCCATGACCTACTGACTCACTTTCAAGTACTCTTTAAGCCAGTCATGATCTCAGTACTTTTTTTATTTGCACAGTTTGTCATGTTTCACACATTGGATGTCTGTCAGTCTTTAAATTTTCATGGTTAGTTTTCCATAAAATTCTGTTGTATTTAGATGAACTCTTGGCCTCACAATCAACCTCGTTATGACCGTGCACTTTATCATTTACATTTCTTGGCATTATTCTTTTTAATTTTTTTTTATTGAGATACAGTGCTGAATAGGCCAATCTGACTCATTGAGCCCAGCAATCCCCCCGATATAATTTACAATGATCAATTAACCTACTAACCAGTACGTCTTTGACTGTGGGAGGAAACTGCAGCACCCGAAGGAAACCCATGCAGTCATGGACAGAACGTACAATCTCCTTACAGGCAGTGCTGGAAATTGAACCTGGGTCGCCTGCACTGTAATGCGTTGTGCTAACCACTACGCTACCAGGATGTTGCCTGGATTGGGGAGCATGCCTTATGAGAATAGGTTGAGTGAACTCAGCCTTTTCTCCTTGGAGCAATGGAGGATGAGAGGTGACCTGATAGAGGAGTATAAGATGATGAGAGTCATTGATCAGAAACTGTTCATAATGCTCCAAGTGCGGTCTGACCAATGCCTTATTAAACCTTGACATTACATCCTTGTTTTAAGTTGGAGGCTTTTTCCCAGGGCTGAAATGGTTGACACGAGAGGGCACAGTTTTAAGGTGCATGGAAGTAGGTACAGAGGAGATATCAGGGGTAAGTTTTTTATGCAGAGAGTGGTGAGTGCATGAAACAGGCTGCTGGCGATGGTGGTGGAAGCGGATATGATAAGATCTTTTAAGAGACTCCTGGACTGGTATATGGAGCTCAGAAAAATAGAGGGCTATGTGTAACCCCAGGGAATTTCTCAGGTAAGGACATGTTCGGCACAGCTTTGTGGGCTGAAGGGCCTGTATTGTGCCGTAGGTTTTCTATGTTTCTATGTATTTCTTTTTCCCCTGTAAATGCCTGCAAGAAAATGTAAGAAAGAAAACTACTCTACTTTCTGAGGAGTCCAAAGAAAACTGGACAATGCAGATCTATGCTTACATCCTTCTACAGTTTATTTGTGCTGCAAAGGATCCAGAGTAACAATTATTTAATTATCTTTTATACTTGTGTACTGGAATTGACATTAAGCAATCTTGAATCTTGAATCACAAGATAGTATATGCAACATATACATACTTTGATAGTAAATTTACTTTGAACTCTGAACTTACTTTCAATTGCCCAAATGTTTTGTAGATTTAAGCCATATTATATGTGCAGAGTTGCAGTTTGAACAAGTACTGAATGCATACAGTGGTCAAACTAGAGTTTTGAGTGAAAGGCAAATTTTTATACCCGAAGACTACTCTGTAATATGAAGGCCAGTGTAAATACATGAATATGCATGTTCATGATATAGGCATCCGTTAATCTCATGAGACCGTGGATTTGTGCCTCAGAAGGTTTCCAGGGCGTAGGCCTGGGCAGGGTTGTATGGGAGACCAGCAGTTGCCCAAGCTGCAAGCCTTCCCCTCTCCACGCCACTGATCTTGTCCAAGGGAAGGGCACTAGGACCCAAGCAGCTTGGCACCGGTGTTATCGCAGAGCAATGTGTTGTTAAGTGCCTTGCTCACAGACACAGTATCTTCATGGTAAGTGATAAGATCATGATAAGATCATCTTCATGATCTTCATGGTAACAATCTTCATGATATGAGATCAAATTAAAATTTAGCATCCGTGAATAATGGATAATAATTTACTCAAAAGTACATCGTCTAAAAAAGGCAAATCAAACCAATGCTGTTTATGCCATTTTGGTTGAAGTTTCACAACATGACTGGCTCTATCATACACCAAGATGGATTACAGACTAAGTGAGCAGGAGTAATAGAAGACTCTTTAGTCAGACAGGCATTACTGTGTCCATGAACAAAGCCTCCCTGGTGCCAGAGTGGGCACAGGGCATTCTGAATGTAGGCAACCAAATTTGTACTCATGACATAGGCAGGAAGAAATAAAACACCAATGGAACTGTACCATATGCAAGTGAGGCAAAAAATGGAAAGATACAACAGTTAAATGCATGGCTAAGCTCTGGTACAGAGGGGAAAGCTTCAGAAACATCTATCATTCCTCTCTCATTCAGATCGGGTGGGATTGTACTACAAAAACAGGTTGCACATGAACTGAGAGGGCACCAATATGCATGCAGAGAGGTTTGCTAGTGCTCCATAGCAGGACTCTGGGAACCAGAGTAATAGCTTAAATGCTGGAAGGCTTTAAGGTGAGAGGAGAACATTTATATAGAAGTATTTTACAGAGAGTGACAGATGTCTGGAACATGTAGCTGGAAGAAGTGGTGGAAATTGATAAAATAACAATGTGTAATAGGCAGTTAGACAAACACATGAACAGGCAGGGAATGAGGGATTAGACCATGTGCTGGCAGGCATGCAGTTTAAATTGGCATCATAGTTGGCAAAGACATCATGATACTTCAAGAAAAGGCAGGGTGGGTTGTGGCGTAGCAAAATTAGTAGTTTTGTTGGTGGTTAAGAAAGTAGAGGATAGAAAAGGAAGAGGATATGGAGTTTGCAATGCCGAATATTGTAGAATCAACTAGCTCCATTATGAATGCTAGCCTCCTCACCATGGAGAACATCTTTTTAAAAAAAATATTTTATTTATTTATTAAATTTTAGAAAATTACAAGAATAAAAGAGTTGATGAAATAGTGAGAAAAATAATATTAACCCTCCCCCTCCCCCCCTTAACCCTTATCTAAAGAAAGAAGAAAAAGAAGAGAAAGATTGTCTGGATATCGGAGGATCCCCACATGCTTCATGGAGTTCAAAATAATTTTAATATTTATTTTTACTTTCCCCAATTACTTTATAATTTTATCTTCAAAGGACCTACGTATTTAATCCTATCTTTTGTAAGTATGGGAGCCAAATTTTCAAAAATATATCATATTCATTTCTTAGATTGTATGTAATTTTTTCAAGTGGAATACAACTATATATTTCATTATTCCAACAATCCATAGTTAAATATAAATCAGATTTCCAAGTAACTGCAATAACTTTTTTGGCTACTGCCAATGCAATTTTTATAATTTTTTTCTGATACTTATTCAATTTAAGTTTCGGTATTGTCCCTTCAATGTCTCCTAATAAAAATAATGCTGGACTATGTGGGAGTTGTACTCCAATAATTTGTTCCAATAAAAGTCTTAGATTTATCCAAAATGGTTGAATTTTAAAACAAGACCAAGTAGAATGTAAAAAAGTACCAGTTTCTTGATTACATCAAAAACATTGGTCAGACATATTTGAATTTAATCTATTTATTTTCTGTGGTGTTATATATAATTGATGTAAAAAATTATATTGTATTAATCTAAGTCGAACATTTATTGTATTTCTCATACTATCAGAACATAATCTTGACCAGTTTTTTCCATCAATTTTAACATTCAAATCAGATTCCCATTTTTGTCTTGATTTATGAATTCCTGATTTAGTTGTCTGTTTTTGAATAAAATTATACATACAAGATGTAATTTTTTAAATTTTTCCATTTTGAATTAATATTTCTATTTCACTAGGTTTTGGCATCAACATTGTTTGTCCCAGCTTTTCTCGTAAATAAGCCTTTAATTGAAAATAACAAAAAAGAGTGTTATTTGATATTTGATATTTATTTTTTAATTGATCAAACAACATCAATATACCTCCTTCAAAACAATCACCTATATATTTAATCCCCTTTTGGAACCAATTATGTAAAAGTTTATTATCCATTGTAAAAGGAATAAGTCTATTTTGAATTAAAGTTCTTTTTGCTAATAAAGATTTCTTTATCTCATCGTCCATATTTACCTTATTCCACAAATCAATCATGTGTCTTAATATAGGAGATTCTTTTTTTTCCCGTATCCATTTGGATTCCCATTGATATATAAAATCTGCTGGTATGTTTTCTCCTATCTTATCTAATTCTATTCTAATCCATGCTGGTTTTTCTTCATCAAAAAAAGACACAATAAATCTAAGTTGATTTGCTTTATAATAATTCTTAAAATTTGGAAGTTGTAACCCTCCTAAATCAAATTTACATGTCAATTTTTCCAATGATATTCTTGACATCTTTCCTTTCCAAAGAAATTTCCTTACATATTTATTCAGTTCCTGAAAAAACTTCTGAGGTAATTGTATTGGTAATGTTTGGAATAAATATTGCAATCTAGGAAATATATTCATTTTTACAGCATTAACTCTACCTATTAATGTTATTGGTAACATCATCCATTTATCAAGATCCTCTTTTATTTTTTTTAATAATGGCAAATAATTTTGTTTATATAAATTTTTTACATCATTATCAACTCTAATACCTAAATATTTTATCCCATTTATTGACCATCGAAATTGAGTTACTAATCGACATTGATTATAATTTCCTTTGGTAAGGGGTAAAATTTCACTTTTATCCCAATTTACTTTATACCCTGATACTTTCCCATATTCTTCCAATCTAAAAGATAATCTTTGCAAAGATTGTAATGGGTTTGTTGAATAAATCAAAACATCATCAGCAAATAAATTAATCTTATATTCTTCTTGATTAACTCTAAAGCCCCCAATGTCTGAATCTGTTCTAATTAATTCAGCTAATGGTTCTATTGCCAATACAAATAAAGCAGGTGATAATGGGCAGCCTTGTCTAGTTGACCCCGTTAAGCAAAATGGTGTTGAAATCTGACCATTTGTAACTACTTTAGCTTGAGGATTAGTATTTAAGGTTTTAATCCATTGTATAAAAGATTTTCCTAACTCATATTTTTCCAATACCTTAAATAAAAAATCCCATTCCAATCTATCAAATGCTTTTTCTGCATCCAAAGCAACTGCCACACTCATTTCCTCTCTTTTTTGTGCCAAATGAATTATACTAAGTAACCGGGTTATATTATCCATTGATTGTCTGTTTTTAATAAAACCTGTTTGATCCATATGTATTAATTTTGGTAAATATTTAGATATTCTATTAGATAAAATTTTTGCTATTATTTCATAATCTGTATTCAACAAAGAAATAGGCCTATATGATGTTGGTTTTAAAGGATCTCTATCTTTTTTTGGCAATACAGTTATGATCGCTGTTAAAAAAGATTGTGGGAGTTTATGCATTCTTTCCACTTGGTAAATTAATTCCATAAAAGGAGGAATTAATAAATCTTTTATAAAATTCAGGAGGAAAACCATCTTCTCCTGGGGATTTATTACCCTGAAGTGATCCTAAAGCTTCTTCTACCTCTTTTAATGTAAAGGGCATATCTAATCCTTTCTGTTCTTCCAAATTTAATTTTGGAAGGGTTATTTGTGATAAAAATTATCTATCTCAGCAATCTTATTTTGTGATTCTGATTGATACAGTTCAGTATAAAATTTTTTAAAAGTTTCATTAATTTCTAAAGGTTTATAAGTAACCTTATTTACACTTGTTCTAATTGCATTTATTGTTTTAGAAGCCTGTTCTGTTTTCAACTGCCAAGCAAGAATTTTATGTGATCTTTCACTTAATTCGTAATATTTCTGTTTAGTTCTCATAATTACTTTTTCTGTACGATATGTCTGGAGTGTATTATATTGTAGTTTTTTATTAACAAGTTGTCTTCGTTTTTCTTCTGTCATATATCTTTGAGATTCTTTTTCTAACTTTATGATATCTTTTTCCAATTGATCTATTTCTGCCATGTATTCCTTCTTAATTTTAGATGTATAACTTATAATCTGACCCCCTTAAATATGCTTTCATCACTTCCCATAATACAATTTTATCCTCAACTGAATGTAAATTTGTATCCAAAAAAATTGAATATGTTTTTCATAAAATCACAAAAATCTTGACATTTTAATAAAATTGAATTAAATCTCCATCTATAAATCGATTCCTCCTTATCCATCATTATCATTGTCATTATCAAGGGGGAATGATCTGACAGTATTCTTGTTTTATATTCCACACTTTTCACTCTATCTTGAATATTTTTTGATAATAAAAAAAAATCAATCCTTGAGTAAGTTTTATGTCTATTTAAATAAAATGAATAATCTCTTTCTCTTGGATTAATTTTCCTCCATATATCAATCAGGTTTAAGTCTTTCATTAATGATAAAGTTAGTTTTATTACTTTTGATTTTGTAGCAACTTTAGTTGACCTATCCAAAACTGGATCTAAACAAAAATTAAAATCTCCACCTATTAATATTTTATCATGTGCATCAGCCAAGTTCAAAAAAACTTCTTGTATGAATTTTGCATCATTTTCATTTGGTGCATAAATGTTCATAAAAGTCCATAATTCTGAAAAAATTTGACAATGTATAATCACATATCTCCCCACAGAATCAATTATTACATTTTGTATTTTAATTGGTAAAGATTTATTAACCAAAATTGCAACTCCTCTCGATTTTGAATTAAATGAAGCTGCAATGACATTTCCAACCCAATCCCTCTTTAATTTCTTATGTTCTGTTTCTGTTAAATGTGTTTCTTGTAAAAAAAAAGCTATATCTCCTTTCATTTTCTTAATATATGTTAAAACTTTTTCTTTTCACAGGTCCATTAATTCCATTAACATTAAAACTTAAAAAATTAAGTAAATTAATCATTCATAATACCTTGGGAACTCTTTAAAATTCTCCATGTTGCTATGAGTTTCTCCTCAACCATCCAGGCAAAAAAGAAGAAAAATAGAAGAAAGATAACTAATATATAAGAAAAAAAACAAAGTACCCACCCACTAATGTTGCAAATAAAAAAAACACAACATTACTCCCCCCCCCCCCATTTTATGGGTCATGGCAATCGCCATGATTGTACACGTGAAACTCGCAGCCATCGATCAGGAGCTCCTCCAGCTCCCCCGCAAAAAAAAAGAAAATATATTAGTGAAGAAAAGAAAGAAAATAATTAATGTCTCTACTCCCAATTAATACTCCTCAACTATTTTTTTTTATAAATGTCCGTCAAGTCCAACCTTGTTTCAGTCTTCATCATTAGTCCATTTCATTTCTATAATTCTTTACTTCTCTTCGTGGACATCAGGTAATTCTTGTACAAATTTCTCCGCTTTCCGGTAGTCAACGAAAAATCTTCTTTCTTCGTTATCCAGGAAAATTATCAATTTTGCTGGGTAGCTCAATAAAAATTTATAGCCCTTTTCCCATAAAGATTTTTTCACTGGATTAAATTCCTTCCGCCTCTTCAGAAGATCGTAACTTATGTCTGGATAAAAAAAAACTCTTTTCCCTTCTATTGTCAATGGCCGATTTCTCTTTTTAGCACCTTGAGTAGCTGCCTTCAAGATCATTTCTTTATCTTGGTACCTTAAGCATTTTATCAAAATTGATCTTAGATTTTGATCTTGTTGAGGTCTTGGTCTTAAAGCTCTGTGTGCTCTTTCAATTTCAATTACTTGGCTTCCTTCTTTCATTTCCAAAATTTTTGGAATCCATTCTTGAAAGAATTTTATTGGATTTTCTCCCTCTGTACCTTCCATAAGACCAACAATTTTGATATTATTTCGTCTACTTGAGTTTTCAAGCGCATCTATTTTTTCCAACATCCATTTTCTTTCTATTGTCCAGGCAAGATTATTGTCTTCTATCTTATCTATTCTTTCAGTATTTTCTTCCACTTTTACTTCCATCTCTTTAACCTTATTATCCATCTTCTTTTGTTTTTCCACCACATTATCGAGTGTATTCTGCATCCTTCTTATAGCTTTTAATTCATTCATAATATATAACAGGATATCTTTTATGTCTCCTTTAATCTCCTCTTTCTTTTCCTCTTCTTCTTCCTCTGAATTTCCCAAAGAGTCTGACTCCACTTCCGATTCACTTCCAGTTTCACTTCTAGCCGTAGTTGGGATTTGTAGTTTTGTTACTTTTGTTAATATCTGTTCATGCATACTTGTTTCTTCGCGCATGAGTTGTTCTTGCCGTTTCTTCTTAGAGACCGCCGACATTGCTGTAACTTCCTGTCCCGCATCATCAGAAGTGCCATACACTTCGTCGGGAGGAGATCCAACTTGAGTCCGAGGCTTCACCGATACGGTTAGGCCTTATTCCCCGCCGATTTGCGCAGTCTTCGAAGTAGTAGCTTTCTTCTGTTTCGATTTAGGAACCATATCAAAAGATAATCCTGAGTTACTTATGAATAGTTTCTAGTAGATATTTGTTAACTCTTCTTCATTTAAACCCTATTTCATTACTTTTTACGAGGTAGCTGGATTCCCAACGTCTCGACCCTACGTCATCACGTGACGTCCCCCGAGAACATCTTTGAAAGCTGACGTCGCCAGAAGGTCACATCCATCATTAAGCATGCTTGCCATCCAGAACATGCCCTCTTCTCATTATTACCTCTGGAGAGAAAGTTCAGGAGCATGAGGACATACACTCAAAGTTTTAGAAGCAGCTTCTGCCCCTCTGCCACATAGGAAGGATGTGATTGCCCAGAGAGCATGCAGAGATTACCAGGACGTTGCACGGATAGGCTAGTTTAGTTATGAAGAGACACTTGACAGACTGGGTTTGTTTTTCTTGAAGTGGAGGAGACTGAGGGAAAAGCTAATAGGGGGTATTCAAAGCTATGAGCCAGCTCCATCCTCTGCTGCTTTTGAGATATTTGAAACCTCTTTAGCACCAAATCAAGTGCCAAAGAATTGCAAGCTAACGAATGTTGTTCCATTGTAGAGAACAAGATGAGGGAGATCTTAAATGAAATTTTTTCATCTGTATTTACACAATGTCTATTGAAGTGAAGCAAAAGAGCAATGAGGTCATGAAATGTATACAGATGACAGAGAAGGAGCTGTTTGTCATCTTGAGGCAAATTAGGGTGGATAAATCCTCGGGCCTGACAAGATATTCCCTCAGACCTGTGGGAGGTCGTGCAGAAATTGCAGAGGGCCTACCAGAGATATTTAAAACATCTTCAGCAACAAATGAAGTGCCGGAGGATTGGAAGATAACTAATGTTTTCTGTTGTTTAAGAAAGGCTCAAAGAGTAAGTCGGGGAATTATAGGCCAATGATCCTGACATCAGTAGAGGGTAACTTACTGGAAGGTATTATAAGGGACCAGATACAGTGTGTAAGCATTTGGATAGACAGCTGTTATGTTTTATATCCCCAAATCATTGAATTAATCAAAAGAAAAACAAGGGAGCCTCAGAGATGCGTGTAAACTTTGTCTTAACTTTTAGTGAGACACTCACTTATGACGCAGTGCATGATGACATATGCCACTCACATACTTTGACAAATGACCCACAAACCATACATTTACAATACTACTCAAATATTACTGAAATATTACATGTACAAAGCTCCTCCCTGCTTATCTATAAACTCCAACTCAACATAGAATTCAACAATTCAAATATTGCAACTTATTGGAGGATTTCTTACTCTTGTGTGAAAATGCCTTTACTGACGGGGGGTGGGGACACTCTGTAGTAATGAGTTCAAGTGTGGAGCACAGAAGCAGGAACCTGGAATAGTAATAGGACCACAACTATTACACGTTCTTTGGCCTTAGGGCATGCATGGTGGCTGCTTGACCACAGTAAGTGATGCTTGTTTTAAAGAATTCATGCCTGTCATGTCATGCTCTGAGCCCATTATCTTCTAATCTTTTTAAAATTCTCTTGAGATTTTGGAGATGTTCCTTGTCATTCTTACTGGTAATAGTGATGTCATCCAGGTAACACTGAGTGCCTGGGCAGCCTTGCAGCATCTGGTCCATGGCTTTCTGCCAGAGTGCAGGTGCAGCTGCTACTCCAAAAATAAGCCTGTTATAGAAATAAAGCCCTTTTTAAATGTTTATGGTGAGAAACACTTTGGACTCTTCTTGCATTTTGATCTGTAGGTATGCCTCAGCTATGTCCACATTACTTAAATGTTTTCCTCCAGAAAGGTTTGCAAAGATATCCTTTATCCTAGGCAGAGAGTATTGGTCTAATTTGAATACTGGGTTGATGGTGACCTTAAAATCAACACAGATCTTGACAAGCCTATTTCTCTTGGCCTCTGGGAGCACTGGCATTGCCCAAATCTCCACTCAACCTTGGAAAGAATTCCTGCAGCTTCCAAGCAATCTAGCTCATTGGCTACTTAATCATAGATGGTATAAGGAACGGGACTGGCTTTGTAAAACTTGGGTATGGCATTTTCATTTAACATTATTTTACCCTTGATATATTTGAGTTTTCCAATGTAATCCTTCAACACTGCTGTGACATCATCTGGTAACTTTTCTAATTCGCTTTCAGATAACTCCATTGCAGGAGATGTGACATGCAAATGGCGGATGGATCTCCAATCAAGCTGCAGTTGTCTCAGCCGATCATGGCCCCACAATGCTGGCCCTTATGTTTTTTTACCACATACAAGCCAAATGTGGCCTGTTCGTTGTATTTCTCTGTTATGAATGTCATTCTCACAGGAATTATCTTTTCCTCAGTATAAGTTTTTAGTTGGATAGCTGAAGGATTCAGTTCAGTATCTTTGAAATGCCTCGCAAACTCATTATGTGTAATGACTGAAACACTGAAACAGTGTCCAATTCAATTTTAATTAATTTGCCATTCACTTCTGGCATAAAACATATTGCTTGTCTCTTGTTAGTTTTCACAATGTAAATCTCAAAGCTACCAATTTCTGCGTCACTCTCATCATCAGAGTTTTCATTAACATCATGCAATTAGTGTTTTGAAAGTGCAACTTGACTTTTTGTCTTTTTTTCTTCCTTGCGCAGTCCATTTATTTTTGTCTGCCCGACACGTACAGTATGTAACCTACATTGTTGCATTTTCTGCCAGTTTCACCTTTAAACCTGCATTGGTCTGGTGTATGTAAGCCCCCGCCACAATGGTAACACAATCTGTTCAGCCAAGGGGGTTTTGTTTAGACTCACATTCATTCCTGAATTGCCTCTCAGTTGTGTTTCTGTCTGCTGGTTCTATTGTTTCCACTGAGACAGCGATTTTGACTGCTCTTTTAAATGTATGCTGCACATCAGTTAGGAGCCGTTTTTAAATGCTTTTTTGTAATATTCCATAGACTAAATGATATCTCAGTGCATCATTAAACCCATCACTGAAATTGCAATGGTCAGACAACTTCTTCAATTCAGCCACATAAGCTGTAATGGACTCCTCTTACTTCTGATTCCAGTTATGACATCTAAAGTGTTCTACAATCAACAGCAGTTTCAGTTCTAAATGTTCCTTGCATTTTTCACGATATCAGCAGAGCTAACTTTGACTGGTTTGGTTGGAGAAAGCAATCTTCTAAGCAAACTATTCCTTTCACCCAATGCACTCAGTAAAACTAGCCTTTCATTGGCCATTTAATTTGCTTCAAAATACTGCTCAATTCGCTCAGTGTACCATCTCCAATTATTCCTTGTGCAATCAAACATATCTATCGTTCCAATATAGTCAGCCATTTCTGCTCCTTTTTTAAAATTTATGTTGAGAATCACCCTGTACTCACTGTTTATGAACCTGTGAATTTTGTCTGTTTTCTGCCTTTTTTAAAAATTCAGCTGTCTTTCTCTTCTTTTTGTGAAGAAACAAATGTTGCATATTTTTGTTTAACTTGAACATCTCACTGTGCTTTAAGAGATAGGTTGTCATCTTGAGTTCATTTAAAAGTTTATTCATCACCACTAATTATGTTTTGTAACTCCAAAACATAAAATTAATTGAAAGAAAAACTAGGAAGCCTGAGAAATGTGTGTAAACTTTATTTTTACCATTAGCGAGGCGTGCACATGTGACGTGCTGGCATGATAATGTATGCCATTCACGTACTTTTACATATAACCTGCACTGAATTATATAAACAGAACAGTATGCTTAATCAAACAATATATTTACAATATTACTCAAATATTCCTGAAATATTAAATACACAACAACAGGGATTGATTAGAGATAGTTACCATGGATTTGTATGTGGTAAGTCATGTCTAACTAGTCTTAAAGAGTTTTTCGAGGAAGTTACCAGGAAAGGTGATGTTGTCTACATGGACTTTAGCAATGCCATTGACAAGGTCCCGCATGAGATGTTGGTCAAGAAGGGTCAGTTGCTTGGCATTCAAGATGGGATAGTAAATTGGATTAGACTTTGGCTCTGTGGGAGAAACCAGAGAGTGGTAATAGATTGTTGCCCCTCTGACAGGAGGCCTGTGACTAGTGGAGTGCTGCACCAACCGGTTTGTCACCAGATGATAATGTAGTAAACTGGATCAGCAAATTTGTAAATGACACCATGATTGGGGATGCAGTAGACAGCAAGGAAGGATATTAAAGCCTGCAGAAGGATCTGGACCAGCTGGAAAAATGAGCTAAAATATGGCAAATGGAATTTTATGCAGAAAAGTGTGAATTGTTATATTTTGGAAGGACAAACCAGGGTCGGACAGACATGTTAAGCAGTACGGTGAATGTGCTACAACAGAGGTATCTGGGAATACAAATCCATAATTCCTTAGAAGTGGCAACAAAGGTAGATAGGGTTGCAACTTCATAAATCTAAGTATTGAGTACTAGAGTTGGGATGTTATGTTGAAGTTGTATAAAATTTTGATGAGGTCTTTTTTGGAGTATTGTGTGTAGTTCTGGTCACCTACCTACAGGAAAGACATCAATAAGATTGAAAGAGAGCAGGCAAAGTTTACAAGGATGTTGCCAGGATATGAGGACCTAAGTTACAGGGAAAAGTTGAACAGGTTAGGACTTCATTCCCCAGCGTGTGGGAGAATGAGTGGAGATTCGGTAGAGGTATACACAATTATGAGGGGTATAGATAGGATAATTGCAAGCAAGCTTTTTCCACTGAGGTTGGGTGAGACTAGAACTAGAAGTCATGGGTTAAGGGTGAAAGGTGAAATGTTTAAGGGGGACATGAGGGGGAACTTCTTCAATCAGATGGTGATGAGAGTGTGGAACGAGCTGCCTGTGGGTGAAGGTTTGGTTTCAACATTTAAGAGAAGTTTGGGTAGGTATGTGGATGAGAAGGGTTTGGAGGGCTATGATCTATGTGCAGGTCAATAGAACTAGGCATATTAATAGTTTGGCATAAACTTGATGGGCCGAAGGGCCTACTTTTGTGCTGTAGTGTTTTATGACTCTCTACAGTAAAAATATCAAAGACAACTTGTTTTATATCTTATATACATGCGTCACAGCAAAAATCCAGATGTCAGGAGAAGGACTGGGGTATTGAGGAGAGAAACTGGGCGATATAAAGGGCTGGTGAAATAAAGAAGGAAGCAGAGAAGAATAAAATGGAGAAAGCATGAGAAAGAGCTGTTGTTGGAGAAATTAAAGAGGATGCCAGCTGGCATTATTCAGGTTTCCCGCATTCTACCAGACTGCTGCATCAGTTTTTAGTGACTGACTCCTGCCTGTCTGATTTCTTATCACACGCCTGCAACAGAGTTCCTCATTTGGCACCACGTGTGTTGTTTTGGATGAAGGAGTTAACAAAGTTCTGAAACCATCTTTCCTCAGAGTAAATATTTTTATTATTTTATTCAGCATTACCTCGTTTCAGTACAGCAGCTGAAACCCAACTTAGAAAGATGCTGGAGGCAATGCTTCACGTACAATTACCCCATAGGGGGCTTGGGCAAATGTTCAGTTTGTGCAGATGTGGAGAAACACGAGTTGACCAGATTAGTGCAGGACCAAGTTTGGCATGGCAAAATCGGTTAGTTCCTTAATAAGGTGTTTCCTCTCAAATGCAGCAACTAAGAGAGACTGGGAAATAAATTCCCAGAGAATCAGTCCAATATTTCAACATATTTTATTAGAGAACTAAGCTATCAATTGAAAACAGCCTGCAAACAGATCTGTTCCTTTCAAATATGACTTTCAGATGCATACAGAGCCTCCTAAAGCTTACTTGATATTTTTTGAACTATATGAGTGTTAAGGACAAGAACTCTTCACCATTTCTATTTTGTTTACTTTGTTAATGATCCTGCATACATAGATACTGATCTTTGCAAGAAATTAATATACAACCTTGGCAAAGTTATCAAAGATGTTAAAAGACAGTACCAGTCCAAAAGTGAGTCCTAGGTGAGTCGTCAGTTGCGGCAGGACTTACGTGCTATAGTATTATGGACTACAAAACCGTCAGGCAGCATCGTCTCCTACAGCACAATTCCTCCCAATGAGCAGAACGCATTCCATGCCCATTCTGAACAGAAGGGAATAGTTATGTCACCACCCACCCCCCCCACCCTGACAGCCTCCAGTGCCCCTGAACCCAGGTTGCAGATGTAAGATCAGTCCTCCGGAGAGTGAACTCGCAAAAAAGCATCTGGTTCAGATTGCATCCCTGTCGGTTTCCTTAGATCCTGTGCAGTTCAGTTGGCAGAAGTATTTGCAGACATTTTTCAAACTTGTCCTACATCACTCTGTGGTTCCCTTCTCCTTTTAAGAACAACACTGTCATTTGACTACCTAAGAAAAACAAAATAACTTGCCTTAATGACTACTGCCCTGTGGCCTTGACACCTACCATCATGAAGTGCTCCAAGAGGCTGGTTATGGGACACATTAATTCCAGCATTTCAGACAACCTCATCCCACTGTAACTTGCCTACCGTTAAAACATGTCCATCGCAGATGACGTGCCCCTGGCCGTACACTCATCTCCAGAACATCTGGACAGTAAATATACCTACATCAGACTACAGTCATTAACTACAGCACCGCTTTCAATTCTACAATTCCAAGCAGACTGATTATCTAAACTCTGAAGCACAGGACTCAACACCTCCCTTTGCAAGTGGATCCTTGACTTTCTGACCAACAGATCCCAATCAGTAAGGATAGGCAGCAACACCTTCACTGCGATCATTCCCAACATGGGTGCTGCTCCCTGTACATTCATCACTGGGTGATCAGATTCTGCTCCGTCGACCTATGAGTTTGCAGACGATATCTCTGATGGTCCATATCCCAAATAATGATGAGTCAGAGTCCAGCAAGGAGATGGAGAGCTTGGTGTCATGACAATAAGCTTTCCCTGAAAGTCAGCAAAAGAAAAGTGCTAGTCATTGTCTACAGGAAGGGGGTGATGCACAAACTCTTGTCCGCATCAGTCATGCTCAGGCTGAGAGGGTTCAGAGCTTTAAGTTCCTAAGAATGAACATCACCAATAACCTGCCGTGCTGCAACCATTTAGACATAATGGCCAAAAAAGCACTAAAATTCCATTACTTCCTTAGAAGCTAAAGAAATTTATCATGTCCCCATCAATGTTGATTAATTTCTATTGATGCACCTTTCCCTTCCTCGATCTCTCTATCTCCAGAGACAGCTTATCCACCAATGTTTATTATGAAGGGAAGGGAAGTGTCGGAAATGGACCAAGTGAATTTGAGGGCTGGGTGGAAGTTGGAGGCAAAGTGGATGAAATCGATGAGTTCAGCATGGGTGCAGGAAGCAGCACCAATGCAGTCGTCAATGTAGCGTAGGTGTCGCCCCCCCCCCCCACCTTTCTGTCTCTTTCACCAATCAACTTCCTAGCTCTTAGCTTCATCCCTCCCCCTCCAAGATTCACCAAATGTCTGATGTGTCTCTCTCCCCTCCCCCACCTTTCAAATCTACCCTCAGCTTTCTTTCTCCAGTCCTGCCAAAGGACTTCAGCCTGAAACATTGACTGTACTCTTTTCCATAGATGCTGCCTGGCATGCTGAGTTCCTCCAGCATTTTGTGTGTATCGCTCGGATTTCCAGCATCTGCAGATTTTCTCTTGTTTCTCAGTTTTTAGGTACACCTGGACACTTGCTTATTGGGGTGACATGGTAGTATAGTGGTTAGCACAATGGTTTATAGTACAGGCGACCCAAGTTCAATTCCTGCTGCTGCTCGTAAGGAGGTTCTACGTTCTCCCTGTAACAGCGTGGGTTTCCTCCGGGTGCTCCAGTTCCCTCCCGCAGTCCAGAGACGTATGGGCTGGTAGGTTAATTGGTCACTGCTGTATGTCAATAAATAAATAAATTATTAATGCAAATTCTAATCAGCCAATTCATGTTGCAGCAACTCAATGCATGCAATCATGGTTGTGAGATTCAGTTGTTGTTCAGATCGAACATCAGAATGTGGAAGAAATGTGATCCAAGTGACTTTGACCATGGAATGATTCCTGGAGCCAGGGGGGATGGTTTGACTGCTGATTCCCGGGATTTTCATGCACAACAGTCTCTAGGGTTTACAGAGAATGGTACGAAAAATTGAAGAAAAATTCTGAGAGCTGGGGGTAAAAACCAAGGTGAGAGGAGAATGGCCAGACTGGTTCAAGCTGAAGGAAGGCAACAGCAACTACATGTTACAGCAGTGGTGTCTGAATGCACATGTCAAACATTGAAGTGGATGGTCAACGGCAGTAGAAGACCACAAGCATCCACTCAATGGCCATTTCATTAACTTCAGGAGGTACCTAATAAAGTGCCCACTGAGTGTACACTCCTTGCTGCCTCTGTAAAGCAGCCAACACGATCAAAGACCTCACCCACCCCAGACATTCTCTATTCCCCCCATCGTGCAGAGGATACAAAAACCTGAAGGCACGCACCATGCTCAAACAGATTCTACGCTGCTGTAATAAGACTACTAAGTGGTGCCGTAGTACAATGAGAGGGGCTCTTGACATCACAGTCTACTTTGTTATAATCTTGCACTTTATTGTTTACCTGCACTTTCTCTGCAGCAGTTACACTTTATTCTGCATCGTTATTTTCACTTGTTCCACCCCAATGCAATGTATTGATTTGATCTGTGTGAACATATTCCAGTGCATTTGACAGCAGTAAGTCAATTCAAATCTTCTGCTGGATTCCTGTGCTCCCAATATTTATTTTGATACATTCTCCTCCTTCTTCCTTACAGCATCACGAAGCTGTGGATCAAGGCACATCACTTGTTTCTTCTATTTGCTCTCTCTTTAATGAATGAGGCCTTGTGCCAAATAGCTGCCCTTATAATTTGGCCACCAAAATTTTCATCTGTTTGTTTTGCTTACCGTGGCAGTTAGCTACTCACCAGCTGAGGACTGAGTATATGGCGTATTTCCCAGACAGGAGTTTGAACCCAAAGGGATCAGATTGGAATAGTGAGCAACAAAGGACCAACAACAGCTCAATGAATGTGAGCAAATGCACCAGCCTAAGTAACCAGAGTTCAAGAGCCATTGGCTAGAGTCCCGGGTTGGCAATCCCTGAGTCCGCTGGGGTAGTCTAAGGCCCAAAATCTATGTGTCTGGTCCGAATCCAGGTGCACTGGAGGCTAACGAATAAGGACTGTTTTTGGGTTAGAGGACTGCATATGTGTGAGGGCGGGAGGAAGGAATGGGGGCTTGTGTTCTGTTTTGTTGTGTCCTGTGTTGTTCTGCCGAGCACACTATGCTGACACTTGCAGTCTGCCCCCAGCACAACCTCAGATGTGTTGGTTGTTAATTCAAACAATATATTTCACTGTATGTTTCGATGTACCGCGTATGTGACAAATAATTTTGAATCTTGAATCTTGAATTCAAGATATTAAATCTTGAACATCATCAACAACTACCTGCACTGACATGGCAAGCTGAACACGGCATATTGTGT
This sequence comes from Hemitrygon akajei, assembly GCF_048418815.1. Lineage (NCBI taxonomy): Eukaryota > Metazoa > Chordata > Chondrichthyes > Myliobatiformes > Dasyatidae > Hemitrygon > Hemitrygon akajei. The sequence continues at coordinate 105,822,985 of NC_133124.1, read as the reverse complement.
GACAAATAGATGAAAGTGGATGCAGTCAGATGAGGTCAAAGTAGCAGGTTTCAAAGTGGCCTTAAAGGCAGAGACAGAGGGGTGGGGTTGGGAAGATTTGGAGGTATCACACAGACCTCAGGACTTTGAGAACTGTAACTAAAAGGGGGTGGAACAAGTAGTGCCTAGCAAACAGAGATAGGATGTACAATTAGATTGCAGTTTGTACTATCACAGGGGCAGGGAGAAAGCATTCCCAGCATGATAAGGTGAAAATGGCCTCACAGTCTTGTATGAAATACTACCCTGGTGCTGAGTCATATAATTTTCACAGATTATGATGTGATTGTTTTTCTTCCTGTAGCTGGGCTGGGAAAGGCTGGCAAGGCTGGGCACAGGCACCATCTCATTATATGAACTTCGTTTCGATTGGTCTCCACTGAAGTCAGCCGGACCCCTGGCTGATTTGGCTTCGACATGCCTGGGAAGGGTATAGAGAGGAAATGGGTGGGTTTGTCCTAGCAGCACAATCTGAGGGGGGGGGGAGATTTTTCTGAAAGACTCTGAGCTCATAGGCTGCCTTGATCTGGCAAGATTGTTTTATGATCTGTGATAACTAAAAGGGATTGGAGTTAAAGGGTGGGTAAAGAAAAACACAGCAAGAAACATCAGACAGGGTGTCAATACTTTGTTCAGAAGGGAAACAACCACTAAAGCAACATTACAATCCCTGAGAAAATGACTCTCCTTAAAGGGGCAACATCAGCAGTACCTTTCGTTACACGCTGTGTCAAATGACTGCATTTAGCCATGTTGACATACAGCTGTTCTATTCCAAAACTAAATTCTCTCAGCATTCTTCTAATACAGCCCTCCAAAGTCAGATTCAGACGGGGTTAGATTCAAATTAAGCAAAAAGTCCTCAGCAAGCAATCCCAGGTCTAATTATAGTGCTAATCAGATGCAGAATAAAATTGCTTCGTGCCAGCCCCAGCTGACTGCTGGCACTATCTCCAGATCAGAAAGTTGAGGGCTGCAATCAACACTGAAATTACTATAACTCACTGACGAATGTTGAATATTAGGTTTGCTTTCATTTAGATGGGATGCTAAATCAAATCTTTGCCTGTGTCTTGCACATGCACAAAGCAATTTTGCTTTGAAATCTGCATGCCATAAGCAACAAAAAGAAGAGAAGTTGCCTTTTGTTGTTCTTTTTTAAATTGTAGTTTACGGGAGCTTTGTGTATAACGTGCAATGCAGAACTCTGACCAGCTGAATTCACAAAACAAGGTAGACTGGGAAGAATTAGGGTAAAGGCCAGAATGTCACTGATGGTTCTCTGGAGCTTCCCTCAGAAGAAGTTAAAGTGAGGGCAGGCGTCTTCGCTCTAACACTATTGAGACAATCCCTGCACAAGTTAATTGGCTGTGAGAAGACAAGCAGAGGTAATTTCCAAGAGCATCACCCCCAAGAGCCTGGATCTAGTGCAATAAACAATTCATGAGTAATAAGGCTTTTCATTTCTCCAGTCTCTCGAGTTCATGGGGTCATAAAGCACTGCAGCACAGAAACAGGCCCCTTGGCCCACCTAGTCCATGCCAGCCCGGTCTGCTTTGTCCCATCTACCTGCACCTGGTCCACAGCCCTCCACACCTCTCTCATCACATACATATCCAAACATTATCTTGCGGTCCTACTGACTCTTCCTAACCAGGCCTTGTCTAGTCAAATACTTATACATCCTACCCTTGTAATACGTACATTCCAATCATTTCCCTACCACCGATGTCAGGCTCACTTCCTAGCTCCATTCTTATTGGTTCCATTGTTAGGTTTACCTCCTTTTGCTGTGGCTTCTTCTTCTAAATGAACACTTTCTGTTCAACCTGGCTGCTTTTCCTTCTTTTGCCTCTGAGTAGCAGTGCAACAATCACAACGCCCACAAAGTTGGATGGTTTTTCAACAGAGAAACTCAATCGCTTTTGCCCCTTCTCTTTCTGCAGGATAAGACAATGCAATGTGTAGCAGTTCGATTTTCTATTTATTCTAGGAATCTCATCTGAACTTGGAATGCCAGCCTTTTCTGAAGGTATTCCCTTGGTAGGAGAGTGTCATGGTCCTGATTGATCTACGGCAGACATCCAAGCTTCAGCACTCCAAATCCCCAGAGTATAGTTAGCTGTCACTATCTCTTTAATACTCAGGCTGTCAATTATTGCCTGTCACATTTGTGGAAAGTCTGTACACTCAGTGCTCAACTGTAGGAGTTCCATTTCTAGTACTACAGATTGCAATTATGCCTTTAGATTTTGTTAGTGTTGTCTTGTTTATTTTGAGTCTGAATTAATTCTAGACCTTACTCTGCTCTTGGGTACACCACCATCCACAGTTCTCTTATTACAGCAGAACAGAACCATGAACCCAGCAGAGTATGAATGTCACCAGACACTAGAATACTACAGCACAGTACAGGACCGTGCTAACAACATTGGCCTGCAATTGTAGGCAGACACGACAGCATGCTTCAGAGATCCTCACCACTCTCCAGAAAATCTTTGACCGCAGTTCGGCTGGATCAGCCATCAGTTCTGTGCTTATTCAAGCTGGAAAGTCTGTCAATATTCTTGAGTGTTCGCTGCACCTACTGGCTCACGAGTGCTATCACGATAACCCTGAAGTATGCTGAGGATTCCTGGTATAATGCTCCTTGGCCTTTGAGTTACAGCCATCCAAGTTCCCATAGGAACAGAGTAATGTAGTCTTTATCATCTTGCTCCTTACTGGAAGAGCCCTTGCCTGGGCCATCACACTCTGGGAGAAGGCTTCACCTGTCTGTGCCAGTGCAGACCACCTTTCAGAGACTTTGAGGAGAGTGTTCTATCACCCTGCTGGAGGACATGGGTCTATGACAAAGCTCCTTAACCTGCACCAAGGGAATCAATCCATGGGCAACAATTTCATAGAATTTTGTACCCTGGTGGCCGAGAATGGTTGGAATATACAAGCACTAACTGCTTTGTTCCATAAGGGATTGAGTGATGGTCTAAAGGATGCCCTTGCAGCCAGAGACCTGCTGGAGGATCTAGAGAGTCTTATGGACCTGGTGATTTGACTCAATAACCCATTAATGGTAAGGAGAAGGAGATAATTCTGAGGAGACTGTCCCACTGATTATCTTCTGTCTCCACCTATTCCCAACCCGAGACACCTTTGTTGACTCTGGTGCAGCGGGGAATTCTTTTGGAGCCGGACAGGCCAGAAGATTGAAAAACCCCTTTTTGTGTCTCAACCAGCGGCCTGTTACCATGAACCTTTGATGGGACACATTTGGTGCTGGGGTAGATCAACCACCAAACACCCCCACTCAAGTTCAAGATTGGTCAGCATGTCAAATCAATCCAGCACTATCTCATTCACGCCCCAGAAATACCACTCATTCTGGGTCATCCCTGGCTCTCATCCCACAACTTGAGAGCTAATTGGACTACTGGCATTGTTCTGAGCCAGTCAAACCAGTGCAAAAAGAAATGCCTCCAAAAGGGGCCAAAGACACCTTCCGGGTTACCTCCGACATGCCTCCAAATTACCTGTTGTACCTGCCACCTCTAATCCTAGTGTATCTGATTTGTCTAGAATGCAATTGATCTGCTATTGGTTATTTGTCCTGCTTGGGGATGGCTTTACTCTCTATCAGCCCCAGTCAGAGAAGCCGTGGAGGACTACACCCAAGTAGCTCTGGCATCTGGGTTTATTCAACCATCCACATCTCCCGGTGGGGCTGGGTTTTTCTTCATCTCACCAAAGAGGATAGTGGACTAAGGCCCTGCATAGATGATGGGGGCTAAATAAGATCACTGTCAAACACCAGTACCCTCTCCCTCTCATGAACACTGTCTTTGAGATTCTCCAGGGATCTACAATATTTACCAAGTTGGACCCCCATCACCCCTCATTCGTAAGTCTCTCAACAAGAGATTTTCCCACGTGAGTTGAATCCAGAAAATTGCGCCCTTGTTACATTGGTCCATTCACAATCCTGTGAGACATCAACTCAGTTACCTGTCGCCTCCAACCCCCAAGCATCATGTGGAATCACATCACTTTCCACGTACCCTGCCTCAAGCCCATGAGTGCCTACCCCTTAGCTCCAGTTCCCAAACCTCCTCCACCACCCAGAACTGTTGAAGAACAACCCGCCTACAGTCCGGCGACTCTTGGACATCAGTGTTTTTCAAGGTAAAAGGCAGTATCTCATGGATTAGGGGGGATATAGACCAGAAGAAAGACACTGGATTCCTTCACAGGACATCCTCGACCCTACCCTAATAGAGTACTTTCACCAGCACCAGTCTGATCACCCTGGGCCATCAGGAGCCAGCCGTGGGGGGCATTCTGTCATGGTCCCAAGTGAACAGTGACAGTCATCTAAGTTTTGGCACTCCACTTTCCCGGAGTATGGTTAGCTGCCACTGTCCCTTTATGACTTGAACTGCCAATTATTGCCTGCCACGTACTTACAGGCCTCATGTCAAGTACTCAGTGCTCAATCATAAAAGTTCCATTTCTAGTGCTATTGTTTGTCATGTTGCCTTTGGATTTTGTTTGTGTTGTCTTGTTTATTTCAAGTCTGAGTTAATTCAAGGCATACTCTACACCGCCAGCTATAGCTTTCTTGTGACAGAGAGAATTCAGACATTTTGGCTCAATAATGATAAGGGAATAAATACTCCATCAAAGGTCTGCTTGACATGTACGGAGCTTAGTGGTGTTAATATTGCCAAGTACACGCTGCCTTTATTCTCCATGGTGGAAGTTGCTACTAAGCAAAGCTCAGATAAATCCTATAGATTATATATGCTATTTACTGACTGAAAGATGCGTTGGTATAGGCATGACGCAAGCTAACACTGTGGCACTTCTAAGGTTGGGGAAACAACCTCAGGAAACTGTTCAGTGTTTGAAATCATGCCACCCCAAAGCAGAGTCTTTCTTGAACCCAGAATAATAATCAGGCAACTTGACTACGTCAAGCTGCACCATATAGTTATCCACCTCCGCGCCATCTCAGTGCCACCGTGGCACTCGCCCCTATTTCTTTTTCAGTTTCTTTTCTCTCAGCAGCTGGAATCCATTGAAGGCAATGCAGGGGCAGAGACTGCCTCAGTCACTTGTATCCCAGATGGAAGAACAAATGGGCAATAGTCTAATCACAGGGAGAAACTGACTGATCTGCAAATAATTAAGTAAAATAGGAACCTGTTGTATCTTAGAAACATTATGTATTGAGAGATTAATAAACAAAAAACACAAGCCCAAAAAAAATGGTAAGAGTAGCTGATTAGTGAAAGGAGTGATCTAATATCCCCAGTCACCCATGGAATTCCAGTGCCTTTGTTCTTTACTCAAATAAGCAACTTTGCATCTCCAGTTTAAATATTTCTAAGTGCTGAACTATTCATTTTTCCTTTTATTTAATCCGGGCAAGATCCCTTTTCATCTTTTTTATAAACAACTTTTGCTTCCATCATCATTTACTCTATCCTCAACATTTCATTTTCTTTACACTCCAATAATTACACTCAGGTCACTGCTTCCATAACATGCACTGACCATTGGGCTTTCTGGTTGCTTGGCTTCATTATCCACAACCAGTTGGCATTAAAAATGGACTAACAGAGCCACTTTTCCTGCAAATCACAAAAGGTAGGAGACCATTTCAGAGTCTGGTGTCGGCTCTAGGCCTTTACAGAGTTAAACAATGTCATGTTCCCTCACTCATTCTCCACAATCCTGAAAATGAATATTAAATTCTCCAGTTTCAGCCAACCTACTTCCCTCTGCTCCTTTTGCTGTCCTGATATACCCACATCCTCTCCTACACTCCCTTCTTTGTAACCATCCCCATTTCCTACAGCCCCCATCACCCAGTTTCTTACTTCCCCCCACTTGTTCCAGCTGCCCATTATCCACACCCTCCTCTTACTAGGTCCCCTAATTCCTCCCTCAATTGCTCTCACCTGATCACCATTTGTCCCAGAAGACTGTAAGACCCTAAGACATAGAAGCAGAATTAGGCTCTTCATCCTATCAAGTCCGCTCCACCAATCTACCTTGGCTGATTTATCATATCTCTCAACCTCATTCTCCTGCCTTCTCCCTGTAAACTTTGACATCCTTATTAATCAAGAATAAGGGTGGGGGAATGGAACTAATACTTTTCAATGGCCAGGCATGAACTTAAATGGATTGAATGGTTTTCCTCTATGCCACAACATTTCTATGAATCTATCATCAAACTAAATCTATCCATAATCACTCTTTGCTTATTTTTGCAAATTATCTTAAATACGGGCTTTCTGCAGATAAATTACCTTCCTAATGAAAAAGCGTCCTCTCACTTCATGAATTATTAATGAATCATTAAAACCTACATAATTCCAATTACCCACCTTAAATCTTCTCCTGGACTTTGCTTTTTATAGAGCCATCCTAATATCCTTCCTCTCTCTACTCAAGTGAAATATTTAATAAATCACCTCTGCAGCCTTATGAGTTTACGTGTTGCAGAATAGGAGTTCATTTTCCGCGGGCACCTGCTCAGTTCTAATGATCAGCAGCCATGGGGAATACAGGACAGTGTTGTTATTTTAAAGGAGCCCTTCAACATTTTAGACCTCCTTCTCCACAACATGATCCCAGGAGTCTGCACATTTCCAGGGCAGTCAGTCAGCGCAATATTTTCCATACACTTGCTCCTCTGCGCACATGTTTTATTGATATTCAGTAATGAGTCAGGTTGTTCTAATGCCTGCAACAACATGTTTGACAACAGTCTCAGTAGTGACGACGGAAGAGTTGACAGTGAGCCAATTGTCGCCAATCCTGAAATATGGATAGTAATGAAGTAAGGTCACCATATTTTTCATGGTCATTGGAATTTGTATCAGAATTAGGTTTAGTATCACTGGCATAAGTTGTGAAATATAATGCAATACATAATAATAGAGAAAAATGTGAATTACAGTAAGTATTTATGTGTGTGTGTATATATATATATAATAGTTACATTTAATACCGTATGTAGTGCAAAAATAGAAATAAAAAAGTAATGAAATAATATTCATGGGTCCAATATTCATTCAGAAATCTGATAGCAGAGGGGAAGAAGCTATTCCTGAATCATTGAATATGGGCCTTCAGGCTTCTGTACCTCCTCCCTGATGATAGCAATGAGAACAAGTCATGACTTGGGAGATGTAGTGAGAGGAACATTGTTAATGCTTCAGCTTTAAGACCCTTCAGAATTCTTTCACAGTCTATAATTAGACGGTTACTGAGGTAGAAAAGCTAATTAATATTAGCAATGACCTAGTGTCACCCATGTTTTGCAATAGGACATTGTACTCAGAAATTGCTATACACAGCATTCAATTTATGCATTGTTCTTTTAACAAGTTTGTGGATAGGAGAGGTTTAGCGGGCTGTGGGCCAAACATGGGCAGATGGGATTAGCTCGATGGGCAACACTGTCAGCATAGATGAGTTGGCCCAAAGGTCCTGTTTCCATGTTGCATATGACTGATAGTTCCAGTTACTACTACAGTTGCAAGGTAGGTTGATCCCCTTGTTCAGTAACAGCGCAGTTTATCCATGTCCAGTACACTAGACTGCTCCAACTATAAAAGAAAACTTACCTTTTCAGTAGTCATATCTGAAACAGTAACCACACATACACTATATCGTATAATTAACAAAGAATTGACTCAACTTCACAACATGTTTACAAATTCTGGCAATTTTGCTCTGGTCTCATCTCTGTTCCATTACTCTCTTCAGAAGGAACAGTCTTCTTTCTAGATTTGTCTAATTAACTGTGGGCAACAGACTCGTTCCCTGAAATCACACTATGTTCGGCAGTTTAAATCTGACCTCACCGCTAATTCTGCTTTTGTCACTACTGAGGTTGTTGTCAAACACTGTAACTATTAGAACATGGAACATAAAACGTGGAACAGTACAGTAAAGGACAAGCAGTATGGTTTATAATATCTAAGTAAGCTAAATCTATTCATGATCCATATCACACCATTCCCTGTATATTCAGGTTTTTAAAGGTCTCTATTTTACCTGCTTCCACCAAATCCCTAGCAGCCCATTCTAGGCACAAATCATTCTCTGTGAAAAAAAAACCCTGCCCTACACATCCCCTTTAAACTTACCCATCTTACCGTAAATACATGTCCCCTAGTATTTGACATTTTTACCCTGGGAAAAAAAAGATTCTGGCTATATACGCCTCTCATAATTTTATAAACTTCCAATGGGTCTCCCCTCAGCCTAAAACACTCCAGAGAAAACAACATCTGCATGGGAAGAGGAATTAAACACAGATGCTGCTCGACCTGCTGAGTTCCTCCAGAATATTGTTTGTTTCTCCAGATGCTAAAGTATTTTTGATACCATCTGCTCACAAGATCCTGAGTGAAACTATGGTCCAGTGTCAGAAGCTGTTTCCTTCAATAGACGATGACATGCAAACAGTTTTTTTTGTAACTCATCTAAGGTATGCTTCATGCAGATTCCAATAGGCTTAACTTCCAGCCACTTCAAACAATGAAATTAAAGATTCATATCTCTTTTCACAGAAGTCTATATGCATTCATTGCAAAAGTTTCTTTAACCATTTCACACTTGCAATGCTGTTCTCCTGATGTTGATTTCCATCACTGACAAACAGTGTATTGATTTGTCAGTTTTCCACATTTTCATTCAAACCTGTTTAGTGCAAAGCAGTGATTGTTTTCATTGTCCCGATACCAGTGTGCTCTATATGTAACTTGATCAATATCTTTGCTATTGGGATAGTAGGCATGACCACATCCATGCCATATGACTATCAATTTTGGTGGAAATAAAATTGCCTCAACTCTTCAGCTGTATATTTGTCCATTTCTAACCAATTCATAAAACCATGTTCAGAAGCACAACTCACAAAATCTTTCCATGATTGCCTTGTAATTTCAGAAACTATCAAGAGAGAATCCTCACTCTCTAGCTGGAGTGCAAATGCCACTTGTACAGCTTGCAGCTGAGCTTTCATGAGGTAGTTTAGACCGACGTATTTGACACCATGTTTAACTTTGAGGCATTGGATCTGCATGTGTATTAATCAGAAGTAGAATTGAGTATCGTTACATTCGCAGGTTTACCCTTCATCCCATATCAGATTTTGGCCCAAGAATTGCTTCTGGAGGTATTTGGTCCATTACTAATGTGAATAGTCATCCAAAATGAATTGGAGTTTCTGACGTTAACCGTGATGAAAACTCCTTTGACACAGTTTATTTTGTAGGTACAAAGTGATTTTATTTTCTGGCTGTCATTCATCACATGACTGATAACTACCCCAGTGCTGGAGCTTGAAGTATCATTCAATAAACTTAATTCATGGATGAGGGTATAATAGATTAGAATAGCTTTACTACCTCACAGTACCTTATATGTATCTTAAGCACATCGGTGCACTTTGGCTGAGGTCCACAGAACATCCTTTTCAAATAAATGATGTAAGGGTGAGAGAACTGGTGCCAAATCCAGTGGAAGACCTGCTTAATATTGTACCATTCCCAAGAATGACCTCAGTTCAGGTGCATTCTCAGGTTTCTGGATCTTTATAACGGCATTTTAGTTTTCTTATACAGACTACTAAACATATGCATCTGCTCTTATTCCAAAATAGAGCACATTTGTTCCTTTTTAATTTCACATTATGCTTATGTAATCATATTAGTTCCTCCGTGAAAATTTGAAGACTTCCTATTTCAATGTTCATAGTAATCATAACATCGTCCCAATTGCACAAGAGTTGATTTATTCACAGAATCATGAAAGTTTAGAGCACAGAAAGAGGCTTTTCAGCCCATCGGTTCTGTACATGGAAACAGGTGATGTCTTTTCAGCCCTTTGAGCTTGCTCCACCATTTAGCAGAAACATCGCTGATCATTTACCTCAGTACCATCTTCACATACTTTCCGTAAAACTTGTGATATCTATACAACTAAAAAAATGGTCTCTTTGTCAGTCTATTTCGTGACATGGCTTTTACAGCCCCCATGGCAGTTAATTCCACAGGCTCACCATTCATTAAGGTTTTTAATGGATTATCTCTCATTCTTTTAAACTCTTGTGAATACAAACCAATTGACCTAATTTCTCCTTAAATTACATCCTACTACCTGAAAAATCAGTCTGATCAACTTCTGTGCACTCCCTTAAGGCCAAGAATGAAACCAACACTACACAGATTACTCTAGGTTTGATCTCACCAAGGTCCTATATAATTATAACGGTGTATTGTAACAGCTCCTGTGTTCAAAACCACCTGCAACGAAGGCCAATATATAAGTACACTGCAGATGCTGTGGTCAAAGCAACATGTACAACATGCTGGAGGAACCCAGAAGGTCGGGCAGCATCTGTGGAAATGAGCAGTCAATGTTTCGGACCGAGACCCTTCGTCAGGACCCCTCGGCCCGAAACGTTGACTGCTCGTTTCCACGGATGCTGCCCGAACTGCTGAGTTCCTCCAGCGTGTTGCACGTGTTGCAAAGGCCAACATGTTATTGGCCTTTTTAACTGCTTGCTACATCTGACTGTTCACTTTCAGTAACTAGCATACAATGACAAATAAGTCTCTTCCTATATAAACATTGTTAAATAATGCATCATTTTCATCCTACTAACATGCATAGCTTCATTATGCTGTGTTTGCCAAATTTCTGCTCACTCACCATCTTATTTCCAATTATCACATTCTTCTGCCCTCTCCCCATAACCCTACAAATTATTTCCTCTCAATAATTGGTTATCTCCCTTTTGAACATTACAATCTAATCAGCCCCCACTGCAGACCCTAACTCAATTATAGATGCCCACTGCAGCCTTTCCAAAGTTTTCACATATTTCTTGAAGTGTAGCACCTAGGACTAGACACAATTTTTCAGTTAAAACCAGTTCAGTGTTTCATATTTGCTTTTTATACACATTGTGTTTTTATTTATATAACAGAGGAGCCAGAATTCTTTGTTTACTACTTTTGCACCCAATTATGGCATTTTAAATGGATTAAGTCTTAGATCACTGTGCTGTGATGTGTTCTAGCATTGCAGCTTTAAGACTATATTGGTCTTTCTCATTCCTCCTACCTGAATATAGCATTGCATTTCTCAGAACCAAGTGTTTTACCCACTTCTAACGCAGCAACTTTTTTCTTCGGAATGTCTTTTTAGCTCATACAATATATGAACCACATCTAACTTTGCTCAGATTCCAGCATCAACTTCTTCCTTGTTGAAGAACAATATAACTTCTCATTTAGCAGCTTAGACATGTCCTCAGCATCGCTAAGTAAATTTATATTTTGGCATCTAATCAGTGCCACCTCTCCTATTACAAAACATATCCTATTCATATACTGGACAATTTTTAGGATTATCTTTTATTTTCATTACTAGTCTTTCTTTACGTTCTTTCCTTACCTTCTTTATTTCCCTTTTCCTTCCTTCTTGAACTTTCTATACTAATCCTGGTTCTCACATGTATTAACATCCTGGTATTAGCTTTTTATCTCTGCTTTATTTTGTTCACTCATCTAAAGAAATACGGTTTTAGTTCCCCTACCCTCTCCGTCAGGGGAATGTATATGGAGAGTAGTTAAATTAAATCCTCTTAAAGATCCGCCATTCACTGTTGAATGACAACTTAACATGCCAAGCTTTATAAAAAATGAACTCATGAGGACATATCTGTTTTCATCTCATTGCAACTGGCCCTTCTCCAATTGGCTATTTTGTACCTTGTAGTGATCGTTCTTCTTTTCCATTGCTATTCTGAAGTGTAGGATATTAAATTCATTTTCCTGAAATGTTCCCTCATTGATTATTACTTCAGTTAGCCTGGTTCATTTCCAAGAATTCCAGCAATGCAGTTTTCCTCATTAGTCCGAAGACGTACTGATGAAGAAAATCCTTTTGAGCACTAAAGTCATTGATGTTCCAGTCTACCTTTGAATGGTGAAATTCCCCATCATTACTAAACCATGGGTTTTACACATTCCTGTCATTTTCCTTCAGGATTATTTCTCATTATCTTCTTCTCAATGGTCAACATCCTACAGAGTTGAAAATTGTACCTTCATTACTTCACAACTCTGAGCTTGGATGGTCCATACATCTCTCTCTCTCTCAATAAGTCAGACATGACTTTACAAATATATGCTGTCTTTCTCTGATGAACCATAAATTATCAAGTCTCCCTTATTAGAGACTCAGATCGTTAGAACCATAGAACATTACAGCACAGAAACAGGCCTTTTGGCCCTTCTTGGCTGTCTCAAACCATTTTTCTGCCTAGTCCCACTGACCTGCACCTGGGCCATATCCCTCCAAACCCCTCTCATCCGTACACCTGTCCAAGTTTTTCTTAAATGTCAAAAGTGAGCCCACATTCACCACTTCATCAGGCAGCTCATTCCACACTCCCACCACTCTCTGTGTGAAGAAGCCCCTCCAATGTTCCCTTTAAACTTTCCCCCCTTCATCCTTAACCCATGACCTCTGGTTTTTTTTTTTCTCCCCTAGGCTCAGTGGAAAAAGCCTGCTTGCATTCATTCTATCTATACCCATCATAACTTTATACACTTCTATCAAATCACCCCTCATTCTCCTACGCTCCAGGGAATAAAGTCCTAACCTATTCAACCTTTCTCTGTAACTCAGTTTCTCAAGTCCCGGCAACATCCTTGTAAACCTTCTCTGCACTCTTTCAACCTTATTAATATCCTTACTGTAATTAGGTGACCAAAACTGCACACAATACTCCAAATTCAGTCTCACCAATGTCTTATACAACCTTACCATTACATTCCAACTCTTATACTCAATACTTTGATTTATAAAGGCCAATGTACCAAAAGCTCTCTTTACAACCCTATCTACTTGTGACGCAACTTTTAGGGAATTATGTATCTGTACTCCCAGATCCCTCTGTTCTACTGAACTCCTCAGTATCCTACCATTTACCTTGTATATTCTACCTTGGTTTGACCTTCCGAAGTGCAACACCTCACACTTGTCCGCATTAAACTCCATCTGCCATTTTTCTGCCCATTCCTCCAACTGGTCCAAATCCCTCTGCAAGCTTTGAAAACCTTCCTCACTGTCCACTACACCTCCAATCTTTGTATCATCAGCAAATTTACTGATCCAATTTGCCACATTATCATCCAGATCATTGATATAGATGATAAATAACAATGGACCCAGCACTGATCCCTGTGGCACACTACTAGTCACAGGCCTCCACTCAGAGTAGCAATCCTCCACTACCACTCTCTGGCTTCTCCCATTGATCCAATGTCTAATCCAATTTACTACCTCTCCATGTATACCTAGCAACTGAACCTTCCTAACTAACCTCCCATGCGGGACCTTGTCAAAGGCCTTACTGAAGTCCAAGTATACAACATTCACTGCCTTCCCTTCACCACGCACAAAGCCATGCTGACTGTTTCTATCAAGTCCCTGTCTATCCAAATACTTGTAGATCCTATCGCTTAGTATTCCTTCCAATAATTTACCTACTACCGACGTCAAACTTACCGGTCTATAATTTCTCAGCTTACTTTTTGAGCCTTTTTGAAACAACGGAACTACATGAGCTACAACAACTACAACAGCTACAACTACAACAACTCCAATCCTCCGGCACTTAACCTGTGGATATCGACATTTTAAATATTTCTGCCAGGGCCCCTGAAATTTCAACACTGGTCTCCCTCAAGGTCCGAGGGAATACCCTGTCAGGTCCTGGGGATTTACCTGCTCTGATTTGCCTCAAGACAGCAAGCACCTCCTCCTCTTTAATCTGTATAAGTTCCGTGACCTCACTACTTGCTTGCCTTGTTTCCATAGACTCCATTCCAGTTTCCTTAGTAGATACACATGCAAAAAATCCATTTAATATCCCTCCCATTCCTTTTGGTTCCATTCATAGCCGACCACTCTGATCTTCAAGAGGACCAATTTTATCCCTTACTATCCTTTTGTTCTTAACATACCTGTAGAAGCTCTTAGGATTATCCTTCACCCTGACTGCCAAAGCAATCTCATGTCTTCTTTTAGCCCTCCTGATTTCTTTCTTAAGTATTTTCTTACTCTTTTTATACTCCTCAAGCATCTTATTTCCTCCCTGTAGCCTATACATGTTATACATCTCTCTCTTCTTCTTTATCAGAGTTCCAATATCCCTCGAGAACCAAGGTTCCTTATTCTTATTCATTTTGCCTTTAACCCTGACAGGAACATACAAACTCTGCACTCTCAAAATTTCTCCTTTGAAGGCCTCACACTTACCAATCATATCCTTGCCAGAGAACAACCTGTTCCATTCTACGCTTTTTAGATCCTTCCTCATTTCTTCAAATTTGGCCTTTTTCCAGTTTAGAACTTCAACCCGGGGACCAGATCTATCTTTATCCATGATCATGTTGAAACTAATGACGTTATGATCACTGGAACCAAAGTGTTCCCCTACACACACTTCCGTCACCTGCCCTAACTCATTTCCTAATAGGAGATCTAATATTGCATCCTCCCTAGTTGGTACATCTATATATTGATTTAGAAAACTTTCCTGAACACATTTCACAAACTCTAACCCATCTAGACCTTTAACAGTATGGGAGTCCTAATCAATGTGTGGAAAATTAACATCCCCTACAATCACAACTTTCTGTCTCCTGCAGTTGTCTGTTATCTCTCTGCAGATTTGCTCCTCCAATTCTCGCTGACTATTGGGTGGTCTATAATACAACCCTATTAATGTGGTCATATCTTTCCTGTTTCTCAGCTCCACCCATATGGCCTCAGCAGACAAGCCCTCTAATCTTTCCTGCTGAAGCACTGCTGTAATATTTTCCCTGACTAGTAAAGACACCCCCCCACCACCCGTCATCCCTCTGTCTCTATCATGTCTGACTGATCGGAACCCTGGAACATTGAGCTGCCAGTCCTGCCCCTCCTGTAGCCAAGTTTCAGTAATGGCTATGATATCATAATTCCACGTGTCAATCCAGGCCCTCAGTTCATCTGCCTTTCCCACAATACTCCTGGCATTGAAATATACACACCTCAGAAGATTGTTACTACCACACACAACCTTACTATTTATGCCTTTGCATGAACTGCTAACATCAGTTATTTTTACCCCCGTTCCACTACCTACTCTGGTACTCTAGTTCCCATCCCCCTGCAAATCTAGATTGAACCCTCCCCAATACCACTAGCAAACCTCCCTGCAAGTACGTTGGTCCCCTTGCAGTTCAGGTGTAACCCGTTACTTAGCAATAGTTTCAGAATAGATGGTTTACAGTTTGCTGGTTTTTCCTCTGTCATTTTTTAAATAGTGGAATAGCATTAAAATTTTCCTATCGAAGTACATGGATCCTGGCTCAAGTCAACTTCAGTGTATTACATTTAAGCCACTTGCAAAGTCCTTACATTTTCATTTAGAATGGTCCTGAAGAGGAGTCTCGGCTCAACTGTTCACACTTTTCCATAGATGATACCTGACCTGCTGAGTTTTTCCTGCATTTTGTGTGTGTTGCTTTGGATTTCCAGCATCGGCAGATTTCCTTGTGCTTGTACTGAAATCCATGAGTCCATTTAACATTAGCAACACATTATAGACAAAACTTTATCTTACTTGCCCCATTATTTGACCCTAACAGAGTAATTACCTTTATTCCACTCATATCCCCAAACTCCCACACACTTTCTCTGCTACCTAGACTAACTTCTTTCTTTCTTTCTCAGGTCTGATGAAGAAGTGCAGATCTGAAACATGATCTGCTGCCCTTTCTGCAGAAGATGTTTGACAAGCAGAGTTTCTCCAGCACTTCTGGGTTTCTTTCTGATTTTAAACATCTACAGAACTGACTTTGTTGACTGGTCCCACATCAGCATTATTATTTTCTTTATCAGTGATATTTTACTTGTTCGCTTATTCCACATTAATTTTCTGAGGTTATCTGAAATGCACAGATTTTCATTTGTAATTCTGTAAAATTTGATTCAAAAGTAATCACTCAACATTACTGACAATTTCTTACTTCTATTTATAATGTAATTTTAATTCATCTATATAGAGTCAAATTGTCCTCACCACCCTGTTCTCCCCTCAACCAATTGTAGTCTTTTTATATGGATTTAATTTGCCATCTGCTTATTCATATCCATTTTATTGTTGCTACTGTCTGTTTATTCACCTTTAGCTGTTCCTTCTGTTTCTCCCAATCATGGAGAGCTGAGCTGTTTTTTTTACATTTTAAAATGTTTTTCTTTTGCTTTTGTGTTGTCCTTGTCTTTAGTCATCTATTGACTAATTTTGTTTTGCAATTCAGCTGCATGTCTCTAGGGAAATAAAGTGACTGTGTGTCAAATTACATTTCTTTCTCAGTACTTCCCTGGGGTCTGCTTAGTGGATTTATTCATATTTGCAATAGATTCCCTCAGTATCATGTCTTTGACCTGAAACATTCTCTTTCTCCTTCTACAGATGCAACCTGACCTAATGAGTTTTCCAGCAATTTTCATTGTCCTTTCAGACTTCCAGCATTCTCCATTGATTTCATTTTCTGCAGCAACTTTCACATGGATATCACAGTTTCCACATCTCCCCTTTGCTTGTTTTCTCCCTATAGCTCCGCATCATAGTATCAACTCGACAAATTTATGAACTAGTTTATGCCGAGGGAGTCCTGGTGTCACTCCGTCAGCGATATTTGCCTAATCCTTCCATCTTCCCCTACCCTCTCTACAATTTAAAACTACCTTGTTTTCTTATTTTTCTAGTTCTGACCAAGGAAGTTTGAACTATAAGATTTACTCTGTTTCTTCTTTCATTCACTCTGGTGCCTATCTGACCTGCTGAGTGTTTCCAAATCTTTCTGATTTTATTTCAAACTTCCAGCTTTTACTTTGTTTGTTGGTGTCATCTGTCTCACCTGTCTCTGCATTATCTAAATCTGGAATGTTACTAACTGTTTTGCATTCCCTCTTTCAAACATAGCATTGAATTTGGTGTTAGATTAGTTGCTAACAGCTGTTAATGGACTATTTGTTTGTTCATCAAATTTGGCTCATTACTTCATATTAAATCTAATATGACCTGCTCCAAAATCAAAATGCAAAGGAATTATGAATAGGATAGCATCATAAGTTTTAACCGAGAATCTGAAGTCCAGAGATCAATGATCATATATTGTAAAATAGAGAAAGGATATGATTCAAGAAAGCTGGAGCCCCAAAGTAAGATCACATAGCCAATTGAATGACAAACTTAATGCCATTTCCTTCCCAGAATTCTGAGGACACATTCCTCCTCGGTGAATGGACTTGTTCAGTTGCTTTTGTTCTAAATATATATTTTTTCCTTAATTATGCTGAGGCAGCCTAAGCAAGAGTTCAGTTGATGAAAACAAGTAGCTGTGCAGAACAAGAATGTCTCAAATTTATTTCCCAGCCTGTCCTAAGCTAATTGACCTGAGCCACTTTTGTGCAAAAAGCTTTGGATGTGAATGATAGGCAGGAGCTGAGCCATCTCTGCTACTTTGTTCACAAGAATGTCTTGAATCAAAAGTTTGCATTCTCTAAAAACCCTTAGTGACCAACCACCTCAACTGATTCTTTATTAATCATTTTCATACTTTAACCTCTGAGTTATAAAGTTATAGCTCAAGACCCATCCAGCAAATTGAGTACTACTCTTAGGCTGCAGAACGCTTGAAAGATTACTATTCTTCGAGCTGAACTTCAAGTGGATAGATATTCTTCTAATTAGCTAGGCTATTTGAAAAGTCCTGAGTACCACTGATTATCATTCTTATGTGTGGGACTTGCATGCAAACTAGATGTCTCCATAAGAACAGTGACTATATGCTAAAAGGGATAAATGATTGAATTCTCCTGATCTTGTAAAAATACACCTTGGAAATGCAAGCTCTTTTTGGAGATTGTTTGCAGTGTACTCAAGGAAGGTTGTATAGCTGAGATAAAAATCCTCGTGGGACATATTCCCTATGAAATGAAAGGGCTTGACAAATTAATAAACTTACTTATTCCATACACTTTATGTTGCTATAATTAATAGAAAAATTACCTTTTAAATATATTAGACTTTTACTTTGAACTAGACAACCTTTTCACAAAGTTCCTGCACAAATTACTCTTCAGTCATTAAGAGTTTATGCTTTGGTATTCAAAAACATTAGTTCCAAGAAGTTGTTTCCTAAGTAAACGTTGACAACTTTTTGGAATCAGATGCTATTGAATTTCTCTTTGGAAAAAAAAGCAGGACTGGTTTATATGTAAGCTGTCACATGGGCTCACTGTCGAGTCGGGAAAGCTTTAACACCAGGATTATTCTTCCGCGGCAACATGCTGGGTTGCAAGAAACCATCCCTGATGTCAGCACTCGAGTTGACTATCAGCTCAGTGGTATTCTCAGTGTACTGGGTAACATACTGAGCAGAACATTTAACACACTTTTTGATTTCAAACACACACCACAGTGAAATTTTGCTTTACGTTTATTACACATATCAATGTGAAAAGTAACACTCCATATATCCGCTACGAATTAAGCCCCAGCACTGATTGTGTTTAGTTTTTTGTAAAAATACTTTAAGACTCATTTGTAGTATTGGATATTACTTTTAGTTCATTGCCCATAAGATTGCACCCTGCTCTCTAAAGGAACATATTACAAGCTAAACTTTCTTTCCTTTTTTCCACACTTCTCTCCTGCAGGCCTGATTAAAGTTAGAATATGATTCCACGGATACCTATAATGCTATAAAAGCTCATATGCCAGAGATTTTCTAGACATGAAAACCCAGATATTTTCTGACACCAACCAATTCAACACTGAACAACAATTTAAGAAACAAATTTTCTTTTTACTCTACCAAAAGAAGACATCTTTAATCTTCAGTCCTATTCCTTGCACAATAGTAATTTTCTTCAAGATGCAAGAAACAGTAGATGCTGAAATCTGGACCAACAAACAATCTGCAGGAGAAACTCAGTGGGTTTCTTCCACTCCTAAACCTCTGAATAAAAGGAACATTGATACACTTATTCACGTCTTTAATTCCCAGTCTAAACTCCATAGCTCCCATTGAAGCATTACTTCATTGTCCTTGTTCTTGGCTTTAGACGTTTCCATGTTCTCAGCCAATCAAAGAACAACATTCTTCAACTTAGGAGCAAAAGTTGGCCATTCATCCACTTGCATAAGCACCATCTTCAATTCCATTATGGCTACTTAGCTCATCAACCACTTATCTATCTTTAATCCATATTTGTGAATAACTTACCTAAAGGTGAGTTCTTAAAAGTCATAAAATACAAGATCCATAGACCTTTGGGAATAAAGTTTCAACGGCATTTTTATTACCCCTTCCGCACAATATGTATGTCTCGATCCCTCTCCTAAACAATTTATGGTGCCTTGCTTCACATTCAAATTATTTTTAACCAGATTAAAAACCAACTATATTAGTGTTCAATTTATAACACTGAATGAATGTATAACACTCAGTGAATTTACTGTATATAACCTTTCTGCATGATTTAAACATTCAATCCTGTATTATCGCGATGAATAGGCACCATCCCATTACCATGCGGTCCGGAGCGAAGATATACATTCTGAAGGGTGATGCCAGATCTGAATGAAATATCCCGAAGGTGTTTTGATAGGTTTGGTGCTTCATCTGTTTTGATTGTATTTTGTGAACAATATTCAATTAATTGGTTGAGGTTTATTTCTGTGTGAAAGAGACCACATAATTATAAGTTATCACAGAAGGGTTAATCACAGAAGCATTATCTGCATTTGCCAGCAGCCTATTGCTTGCACTGAGCAGAAAAATAAATTTCTTCTGATCTCTGATTTTGCTTAGGGCTTGTTAGTATTACTCATGTTCTCCATCTCTGCATTCACAGTTGAATCCAGGATGGCTGCCAGCACCAGAGCAGCTGAAATAGCTGAACTATAGCCCCAGGCTTTGGCCTACTTTTTCTCAAACTGCAGCACATTCTGAAAGCCAGATTGATGCTGCTAATATATGATGCCAATCACTGTTCACAGTAATATCTCTTGGTCACACTGCTAGTTTAATATATGTAACTACTATTCAATTTACTATACATAACTACACATATGTAGAAAGCATAGTCATATTTACTACACATTCAAGATATTACAATTATTTGAGTGTTGAAGACCTGTAATAAAGCCTAAAGTGTCAGAAATGTAACAGAAAACATGCCAAAGAAATAATAGATCAATATTTCAGATGGAAATCTTTTGTGTGAATGAATTAGAGTTTTGAATTGCCCCCACAATCCATCTTCAAATCTGAAAAGCTAAGTGCAGGGACAACAGCACAAGACTGAATGATAAGGACTCCAGCCACCTTAATTTGTATTTTCTACTTACATTTTTTCTACTGGCTGTGATGCCAGCTTCCAGCCCAGCCATTTATACATGCAAATGTTACATTTTCACTCCCATTCTCAGCATCTGCTATGATGCTACCAGTACTCAAGGCCACAGGTAACCATAATAGTAATCTTCAAACAGCATCACAGAAAGACCTTAGCCTCTAGCTAGGAAGGGGTCTTCATTATTGTCTCCTCTCCTTTTAGCTATTCCAGATTCACTTCTAAAACTCCCCAGCTAAAGAAATGCAAAGAAAATGCACTGAAGTATCTCTTAAAAAGATGGAAAATTATATTGATCTATCCAGAAGAAGCTTTTCACCAATAAGAACAACTCTTTAAGCCCTTGATGCATTAAGGCAAACAAGACCACTAATAATAAGTTGTAAATTATCTCTAAAATAGTTGTAATTTCTCCATTTCCTTCTTCATTACTCCTTCCATAGAAGCACATTAGTTACATCTTGAAGCCATTCAGTTCCTTCAAATGTGTCCACGGTAATTTGTTGTCTCTCAGAATGTATGCAAAATATTTTTTACTCTATATCTTTGCTTTGTTTTATGTAATGTCTGATATCAATAGCATCTGTATATAATGTGTCTCTGTGTGTGTGAAAGTGCATGGGAGATTTTACATACTTATCCAGTTCCCCCACCCCTCTAATTTCCTGGGCAAAACATAACGACTTAAGGCAAGTCATACGGAAGGATCATTGGGTTCCCAGTGTTTGGTTATCATCCACATTACTTTGCATTGCAAATTGTTAAGAGCAATAATGATTCTGTGCTGTAGTAACCAATACATACGAAGTGTTCCACATGGGATTGAATCAGCTGTAATATTAGCCCTGTTGTGGAAAATGGTATGTAACTTTTGAGATCAATTTTTAGATTTGTTTGGGTTTGGAATTTGGCTTGTAGCAAAATGCATATAACTTATGAATCCTGAGCCAGTTTATAGTTGGAGAAATAGCTTTCTTTGGAGTCTGAGATGCTAAGAAATTGAGCTAGGTCAATAGGGTTTAGAGTTAGCTTCCCAACTCATAGTCATCATTGGAAGACACAAAATTGGACCTATCCATACAAAATATCTAATAATACTGCAGTATTAGCAATAAATGATAATTAATGACATTGATTTTAACATTCCCGATAGTTCAAAGCACTACTACCAACGCCTCCTCTGAATCAGGAAGTTATGGATCAACTCTTTCTCCGGAAACCTGCATAAAAACACTCAGCCGGCATTTCTGTGAAGTAGTAAGGGAGCAGAAGTGTGCTATTAGGATGAGATGTCAAACCAATCTATCCTCTTAGGTGTTCAGGAGAGCTTACACCATTAATATTCCATCAAAGAAGAGCAGGGGTAAAGAAGATGAAGGAGATGGAGTGAGGTTAGAAATATGTAAATGAACAAAGTCAGAAATAAAATAGGTAGGATGTTAATGTAATCAGTGGAGAGGGTGGAATCATTGAAGAAACAGAGCAAACACCAAATAAGCAATGAAGATCGAAGGAGCAACAGATGCAACAATAGAGCCACAGAGACGAAGAGATAGAAATAGCAATTAAGTGGCAGAGGAGACAGATGTCAATGATATATGACAGTTCTATAATATTCCTACCCACCCAGTTCAGCAGTAATGTTTTTTTTTCTTTCCTTCAGTGTACAGATTAGAAATCCTGACCCAAGCATAATTCTGATCCAAGGGTAGTTACTTTGGCAGCACTGGTTTATGGATTCATCAGAATGCAGCTCCCTTCAGCAATCATTAATGTTCAAAGAAAACCAAATAAAAGTTGTTTTTGAGTGTCCAAAACATGTACTGATTTCATCAACTGTCCTCAATCTTTAACCCCCTGAGGGCTGGGAATAAAACATTGCAGACTTTTAAAAATAAACTCAATGAGTTGTCCATTTTGGGAAATAAACCAGTGATTATTTTAAAAATCTTCTATCAGAGATGTTTTTTCACCTACATTATGTGAAGTTCTCCTGAAAAAGCCAAAATTAAAGGAAAACGAGAGTAATTTTAGGATCTTAACTGAATATGTGCTCCAGCTTAAATAACTTACTCTCTTGGGACATCAAACCTGTTTGAGTCTCCCTTCAAAAGTTGGAACTGATTTGTTATTGTCACATTTACCAAGATACAGTGAAAAGCTTTTGTTGTTGGGGGAAGGAGTACAAACTGGATGGTTATAGGTGAATCCAGGTAGATGGGGAATCCAAGTAGAGGTGATAGGCTGGAGAAGAAGGAATTTTCTTCCCAGAAGGAGAGTGGACCATGGGAGAAAAGGAAAGTGGAGGGGCATCAGAGAGAAGTGATAGGCAGGTGAGGAGAAGAGAATTGAGGGGGAACAGAGAGGTGAGTTGAAGAGTAAAGAGGGAGGGGGGAGAATTACACTGTTGGAAAAATCAATGTTCATGCCATTAGGTTGGAGGCTACCCAGTCAGAATATGAAGTGTTACTCCTCCAACCTAAGAGTGGCTGTACCATGACAGTAGAGGAGGCCATGGGCCAACATTTCAGAATGAAAATGGAGATTAGAAGTAAAATGGTTGGCCACTAGAAAATCCTGCTTTTGTGGATGGAGACTGAAAGATCCAAAGTCTATCTTTTATAGGAAACTATTTTACAGTTTTATAACAGCAAGGCCTTATTGTATGTTCTTTCAGACTATCCTGTCTTCTGCCCAATAGAAGAATAATGAAGAGAGAATGTCCGGGGTGGGTGGGGTCTTTGATACGCTGGCTGTTTTACTGTGTTCCATTCCATAAATACCAAAGTGGAAAGTATGATTAAAGAAAAAAATAAATGCTCAAGAAAGTAGTCATGATCTGTCTAAATTTGTCATCTAAAACTTGAATTTCTGCGAGACACTATAAATATGGATAATATGTTTGAGTAACATGCCACTCAAATAGCAATAAAATTTAAATTCACGTGCATGTCCTTCATTGATGCTTTTTCAAATGGAGATTAAACAGAATTCAGAGAAGCCAAATAGATTGATCCCTGTGCTAATGTCTGTCCTATTTTTAATTAATTCCCAATGTTTGGCATACCTTGACAGCATTGATATTTATTCTGAATCTGCCAATCCTTAGTTTGCCTGAGAAGGGGGCTTTCCATACATCAGAAGTTGTACCAATGTGATCAGCTCTCCAGTCACATTTTAGCCAGGCTAGATAGGATCAGCCAATTTCCTTCTTTGGAGTATCTAAGCAGGCCAACTGGGTGTACAAGAAATGTCTGACAGCTTATGGTCATTTCTACTTCTGTCAATTTTTGTTCAATATTCTAGCAAAAACATTCTCTAGAATTATTTTTATGGACTCTACAGTAAAATTTGCCCTCAATTTTATTTTCAGCTGAGCAAGATAATCACAACACAACACTCCCAGAGTTATGAAAAAAATGCCTTGCTAGCCTTCTTACCAGCTAACATGGAGGAATGGGTTTAGTCACACTGCAAGTGAGTATGGGGTTCTCTTATCTACTGAGTAGAAACAAAAAAAAAGTTTTTAAAAATAAGATTGAAATGAAAAAAAAACAGACAACAGGTTAACATGAATACTTGCTCATATCAATCAATGACCCATTGAATTAGAACTAATTGTGTTGTCCTTTGGCTTGATGCATGAGCTGGCAGTTATTCTGATATTGAGTCTGGCCTGGGAAACAAGAGAATGGTGTTATGTGGGAGAACACTGGCAACAAAACAATTGGATGCTGCCCTGGAGGTCCTGGTGCAAAAGGTGCAAGAGAAGAGAGTTGTCCCTCAGGAGAGATTAGCGAGGGCCTAAGAAGACTTCCAAATCTATGCTCAACAAGGAATGGGAGCTTTTAACCATGGATGTCAAAACCTAGATGCAAGCCCAGAGAGTTTATATAAGATAGGGCAAGACGGTCAGTGATGAAGAATATCATCAAAGACAGAGAATGCTTCTTATATCCTTCATCCTGTCAAACGCTCTGTCAATCACAACACTTTACAATTCATCAACCTCCTGTTACTCACCTTCACACAATCACTGTCATTTGGATTTCATGACTAACTTGCAGAAGAAGCTGATGTGAATCAAGAAATGCTTGGTGCAGTAGGAAGCCTTCCAGAGCATGAATGAACCTGTCACAATTAGGGCACAGGACTACATAAGAATATGAAAGTACAGAAGAATTCTGCATACCTGACTCCCATGGCTTGACCATCCTGCCAACTGTCTAACATTTTACACAGACGTAGGGTGGCACAGTAGCATGGTGGCTGGCACAATACTTTAGAGTACAGACGACCTGGGTTCAATTCCCACTGCTGTCTGTAAGCAGTTAGTACATTCTCCCCCTGATCACATGGGCTATTTTGAGTGTTCTGGTTTCCTCCCACAGTACAAAGATGTACTGTTTGGTAGGTTAACTGGACATTGTAAATTATCCTGTGATTAGGCTAGGGATGAATCGGTGGATTGCTGGGAGGAACTGCTCAATGGGCCAGAGAGGCCAGTTGTGCGCTATGTCTCAATAAATCAATAATTGCACAGAACTCATTGCTACCCTACACCGTCACTTGCACAATGAGGTCAGCAAAGATAAGCAGGGAAGGACAGCAATACCACCAGTGAAAAGATGTCGTTGGCTAATTTTGTCATGATAGTTACTGAGGCTCGGTAGCTGCAAGATGGAGACCTTTAAAGGTGACACCATATGCATAACTAATCTGTCTTTTCAAATTGTAAACCCCCTTCAATAAAACTTGCTTCTTAGTTGGAGCTGCTGATAGTGCACACCAACAATTCTTGATTCCACCCCACACCCCATCCAGCTCCTTTACCACAATCCAGGACCCTTTATCAGTCCATTCACTGAAGCACTGCATTCTGGCCACGAATAGCAGGAAGAAAAAAAAATTGATGAAGACATCCCAGTCCTCAATTATTCACTTATGGTCACCATCTTGGAATCTGATATACCTCACATGGAAAATACAGAGATGAGATCTACATCTTGTGCAGTGTTGGATGCAAGTGACCTAAGGGGCAAATTTAGCTCACACACAGTCCATCAGTGAGCAAGATTGACAGTGGCTTTGCTGCAGATTGTTTAGGTTTGAACTTAGATGGACAAAGTTGTGATGGAAGAAGTTGATGGGAATCACGAAGTGTTTTGCACAGTTGAAAGTTTTTGAGAATATCAAGTTGCAGTAATGAGCATTGAGTAATGCAGTAATTGAGTATGCCACAAAACTCCATAGAGAGGTAAGATCTTTGCTTTACCAGTGGGGAAATTAAATCACTTTACCAGCATCACTAGTGCTACACCAACTGTACAAATGGATAGGAGTATAGATCACTTCCTGCCTTCTTCCATCTCTTCCTCCTCCTTCATCCTTCTGCTCAACAGGTGAATATTGTTCACTTGGTAACCAGGTAAATAAAAAATAACTTACACAACCACAAGGACAGCCCTGTCAATATGGTCCTGTCCTACTCTGAACGTAGGCAGTAGATTTCTGTAAAAGTGTCTTTATTGAAATACAGGCACTTCTTTCACTCCTCCTGTCTGTGAATTGATTTTGGAGAACTGTTTACAACACATACTAGAGAGCATTAACAGACTAGGATGACCTAGACAAACTGTGCACATATATGAATTGATTACAGCTCAACCTCATCCCCTCAAAACTTGTTATCAGGTTTCAAAACATAGGCCTCTGTACTTCTCTCTGCAACTGGATCTCCAACTTCCGCACTAGGAGACCCTAATTTGTATAGATCTCAAAACTCACCTCCTCCTCACTGACCATCAAGCTCACCTCAGGGCTGTGTGCTTAGCCGCCTGCTTCATTCTGTCTATACCTACGGCTGTGCAGCCAAGCATAGTTACAATGTCATCTATAAATTTACTGATGGCGCCACTTTTTGAGAGATAGTGAAAAGGAGGCACGCAGGAGTGCATAGGTCAGGTGACTGAATGATATCATAACAATAACCTTATATTCGATGTCGTCAGAACCAATTGTGGAACCCAGGAAGGGGAAACCTAGCAAACTAACAGCAGTCCTCACTGAAGGGTGGGTCTGCAGTGGGCAGAGCGTGCAGCTTCAATTAGCTGGCTGTCTCGGAGGATCTGTCCTGGACCCAGTACATAGATACAACCGTGAAGAAATACGTACAGACGAACAGTGAAAGCATCTGATCGGTTACATCACAGCCTGTATGGAAAACCCATTGTAGAGAAATCCAGGAGGCTATAGAACATCTCTTCCCACCATCAAATACATTGACAAAGGCAAGATGTCAGGGAGATTATATCCATCATTAAGACACCTGCCATCTGGGCCATCAGATTCTTGAATTGACCTGAAAAACACTAATTCTACCTTGGACTATATTTCCCTCAACTTGCACTAATGTGTTATGTTTAATTTTGTTTAACTATGTGAATTATGTATAATTTGCATTAATTTTATTGATGTAATTTACTCTTGTCACATTTGTGATGTACTGTACTGCTGCTGCAAAAAGCTAAATTTTCCTGTCATTTATACACTGGGTATGTGTTCTCATGGCAATGAACTTGAAGCTTGGACTTTAGACTTCAATTGTTCTGATGCAGGGTCTTGACTTGAAGTGTAGGGAATTTCTTTCCCCCCACAGATGCTCCATGACCTGGTGAGCTCCTGCAGCAGTTTGTATTTTGGCTCATTATTTAATGTTATACTGTTGAGTTAAAATTCAGTCACTGGTTTCAGAGTATGAATTTTCCCAAGCCGACAGGCTCTCAAACCTCCTTCATCTCAAGCAGAGCCACTGCTGTTAGGCTGTATTCAATAAGTGGAAGCATGGTTATCAGTCAAGCCTTAATACTATCTCGTCTCACCAAGTACCAAGTGATAACAACACATCTGGGTGTCTTCATTTCCATTAGTGACTCATGCCAGCTTATACCGGCTGTGGAATAGGCTTCTTTGCTTTGGAACAGTGGAGGGGAGGTCCCTGAAGCTATTGTCATTCCCACTATACTGAGCCTCGAGTGACCTCACAGGAAGGGTGCTCCTGCTCTACAGCAGCTTGTTTCTGTGAGAATTACAACCCAGCCCTCTTAGTCACCTTCTGTTCAGCATCCTCTGTGACTCACAAGGGGCTGTCAGGGAACGGACATTCTCACAATCTCACCTCTGCCTTGGTTAGTCACAGGAGATTTAGCTAGAGGACAGAGCTCAGGCCTTCTGTGCAGTTCTGCTGAGGAATGGGTGTAAAATAATCCGAGATTTTACTTCTGTACCATCAAAATAACAAAATATACACACTACAACATCTTGATTATATAGGAGCATGATACAAGATGCAAGACACACTAAGAGTTTCTATTCTGATCCTTGCCATATATTGCGATCTTGACTGGCAACCCTGTGGGAGAAGGAAATATATTTAGTTTACATCACATTATATTACGCTGGACTTGAAATACAATGGATTACATCCCAGCTGATAAGAAGTTTGTATGGCAAAGGGAAATTTGCTGCAATAAATCAGCCGCATAATAACCACGTCATATTGAATTGAGTCAAAACTTCTTAAGGACCAGCTGTAACTGAGAATGACAGTATGGAATTAAATCAGAAAAAGCTGGAAACGCTCAGCATGACTATGTGGGAGGGAAGGGTTAGATTGATCTTAGAGTAGGTTAAAATTTCAGCACAACATTGTGGGCCCAAGGACCTGTATTATGTGTAGTGTTCTATGTTCTATGTCCTAGGTCAGCAGCATCTATGAAAAGAACAGAAGATGTTGTGTAATTTTACAGATTTTCCTCAGGAATAACAACTATTAAATTGGTATATTGGTAAATTAGTTTATTATTGTCACATGTACTGATGTATAGTGCAAAACTTAGTTTTGTTTGCCATCCATGCAAATCATTTCATTACAACAGTGTATTGAGGGAAAGCAATAAGAGAATGTGGAATAAAGTGTCACTTGCAGAGAAAGTACAGATAGTAAAACACAATGTCACGATGAGGTATATTGGGAAGTCACGAGTCTATGGTAATGTGTTTATCATTCAGTAATCTTTTCGCAGTGGGATAGAAGTTGTCCTTGTGCCTTGTAATATATGGGTTTTTTTTTAATCCTCTGCCCGATGATGTCCAGGGTGGGTGGGGTCTTTGATTGTGTTAGTTGCTTTATCAAGGAATGAGAGTTGTAGTCCGTGGAGGGGAGGCTAGTTTCTGTGCTGTGCTGAGCTGTGCAGCATGCTCTGTAGTTCCTTGTGGTCTCAGGCAGAGCAGTTGCCATACCAAGTAATAGTGCATCCAGATAGGATGCATTCTACAATGTATTGATAAAAATTGGTGAAGGGGAAAGGAGACATGCCAAGCTTCCTTAGCCTCTTGAGGAAGAAGAGGTGCGTTTTCTTAGTCATGGCATCTTTGGATCACCGAAGGCAATTGATAAAATTCACTTGTAGGAACTTAAAGCTTTCAACCCTCTTGATCCCAGATACCTTGACCTGTCCTTGCTGATTTTGGTCTTTGGCCAGGAATTCAGAGATCCAATAATAAATAGATGTGTTGAGTACCAGGTCTAGGAGCTTGGAAATGAGTTTGCTTGGAACTACAGAAGTGGAGGCAGAACTGTAGTTAATAATCAATAGTCTAATGAAGGTGTCTATACTGTCCAGATGCTCCAGAAATAAGTGAGATGGTGTTGCTGATCAATAGCATTATCGGTGAATAAACAAACTATTACGGGTAATTTGTACACCAGGACTGCAAGGAATAGGGGGAAAAGAACAAAAATAATCTGAAAGGAGACACAGGAGATTGAAGTTGATGGAATCTGGAGCAACAAACAGCTACTAAAAGAGACAAGGGTCAAGCAGCACTTTTGGGAGGCAATGGAATTGTTAATGTTTCAGGAAGGTCCTAATACAGGGTTTTGACCAGGTTATTTATTGCTCAAAAATGTGGAACATTTGCGTGGTCATCAGTTTATTCTGTGAAATGTTAAAATAGAAAAAGAAAGAGAGAGGGGATAAAAGTAGAAAGATAACAGATAAAAGGTAAAGTAGGAGAAGCAGAAAATAAAGGACTTCTTTACATAGCACATTTCTCAGCCTTAGTGTGACCTCCTTAGGATCAGAGGATGGGGAAATGTATGCATTTGAACATATTTTGATTCACAGTGTACTGAGGCCAGAGTGATTTTACAGGGAAGTTGCTATGTCCTGGGGCAGCTTAATTTTGTGAGAACTTCTACCCAGTTCTTGCTGTGAGTTTCACGAGAACATGGGGACTTACGTCCAAAGAACTACTTCATAAAAGAGCTGCCACACCAGGCAAACAGAACACAACAGGGTCTCTACAAGCAGCAAGAGATAATGACAGTGTTTTCTGTTTTAGTGATCTTGTTTGAGTTGAATATTGGCTCCACATGCTCTTTTCCACATATTGTAAATGGATCTTTCACACCCACCTGGGAAATCTCAATAGAAATATAGCACCTCTGATAGCAGAGCATGTTCCACCGAGGTATTAGTGTTTTGCATTCAACTCTTTTAGTTTGGGGATTGAGCTCACAGTATTTTGACTCGGCAAAGGTATTACCACTAATCAAGAATGAAACATCAAAATTATCCACGTAAAAAGCTTGTGCAAAGTATGAGGATACCATGGGGTATTGCATCCACCATAAAATGAAGTAAATCAATCATGCCTTTTCTGAAATCTTCCTTTAAAGAAATAACTTTCGCTGAAAAAGTATGTTGTCATGCCTTCAGAATTTCCCTGGCATTGCACTAATCATTTCTGATGTGTTTTAAAAAAGAACATAGAAACAAGAGGAGGCATTTCAATCTTTGCAGCTTATTCCAACCTTCTGCTAAACTATAGCCAGTCTCTTCTATGTTCCATTTATCTGCTTTTGACCCATATCCCTTGATATCTTTATATAACAAATAATGTATCATGTTCAGCCCATTTGCCCCAGCAACCAAAGCCTCTGAGAGTAAAAAGTTCCAGATTTATAATGGCTTTTGTTTAAATAAATCTCTTTGATTTTATGCTTGAATGGTTCAAGTCTGTTTTCATTTTGCTCTCTTATTTTGGATTCTTCCTTAAAAAGAAACTATTCTGTTTACCCAGCCTAGTGAATCCTATTATCATTTTATGAAGCTCAATTACATCAGTTCTCATCCTCCTAGAACCATCTGAATATAAATGTTTTGCCTATTGTGTTATTTTTAAAAATGCATCCAGTTCAGATTAGTTCCAGAAACAGTCTTGAAACTGGTGTCCAGTTATTTATCTTTATAGTGAACATTGTGAGTTTCTTTGCCAGGACACCAGAAGAATCTTATGCTCATCTTCAAACATTGGCATGTACTCAGCAAGCAATCTGCTGGAGGAACTCAGCAGGTCAAGCAGCATCTGTGGGAAGAAAGGAATTGATGACGTTTCAGTTGAAACCCTGCATCAGGACTCCTAATTCTTTTCCTCCCACAGACGCTGCATGACCTTCTGAGATCCTCCAGCAGATTGTTTGTTGTTCTGGAGTCCAGCATCTGCCGTCTCTTGTGTCTCCTGGCATGAGATCAGTTCTGCTCACACGTCTGAGTGAGTCATCCAAAAGCAAGTGAATTTTCTCATATTTTTACTGCAGCTTTGAAGGAAGATTGGCAAAAATACTGATAAGATGGCAAATGGAGCTTGTGTCAATAGTAAAGCACTGCTGTGGGAGGAGGTCTGAGGAACTTCACTCTACCAGCTCTTGCACCCCACCTATGAATTTCTTAAGTACATGACTTGTATTCTGGAATGCTTCGTAGTCATTGCCCAATAGCCTGCCAGACAATAGATGATCTAATTGCTCATTGTATTGAAGTAAACAGCAGTAAATGACACATTGGTAACTTCTACCATTTTATCTGCTTAAACTGCAAACAAATGCACACACACATGGTTCTAATTTTTTCCGTGTTTTTCCTTAGTTTTCTGGACTTAACCAAGCAGATTACACGGTAGCAATTAGCCTGTCTAAAATGCCCAAAGTGCTTGTAAGAAAAAAAACAATCATGGAAATCAAGTCTCCATGTGAAAAGCATATATTCTATAGACATTATTCAGATATAACTGTACCCATGTTTAAGGTGGTGCCCAATGCCCATTTCAAGGCTCTCTGGGAAATTGGATACCTGAGCAACACACTAACTTAAAAATAAACATTCTCCCATCTGACTAACTGAAGAAAAACCTATATCTCAAAAAACAGGACCATTGCTAATCCCAGCATCTTAATCTCTTCATGGAGATACTATATACTCTGCTTTTGGATGAAAAGAAACATCAACTATCCAGATCCCTTAACTGGCTTGGTGAATTTTGAAAATCAGCGGTTGAATTTTTGACCAAATACTTGTTTAAACCTGCAATCAAAGTTATAAAAAAACAAAATTCTTTACAATCTTCAGCATTTAAAAGTAAGTTTAGCAGTTTTGTATCATTTTTGTTCTGACAACAGGCAATGGTTCCCTAGTGACACCTCATTTTCCTCAGCTAACGCACTTGATGCAGTTCTGCACTATCATCCATTTTATATTTAATTACTCCCACTTTCTTTGCCACTCAGGCTATTCTTAATGCTCTCTCCTATTTCATAGAAATATAGAATATCTACAGCTCATTAGAGGCCCTTCAGCCCACAATGTTGTGCTGACCATTGAAGTTGTCTTGGATTTTGCTACCACACAGCCCTCTATTTTTCTAAGCTCCATGAACCTATCTAAGAGTCTATTAAAAGACCCTATTATATCCAAATCTCCCTGCCTTTGTGCTTCCTTAAGATCCATTATAGCTGTAGCATTTTCCTGTTTTGTTGAAGGATATTTGACTTGAAATATTAACTCTTTTTTTTTTCTTAATAGATGTCGCTTGATCTACCAAGTAACCACAGCATTGTTTCAATTTTAAGGCAATCAAAGCTTCTTAATTAATGGAATATTAAAAGATATGCAAACCATTTTTCTTCCATTGGTGCTTATGCTTTGCTGATTATAAAGATGTAAGTAGGGCCAAGACACATCTTGAGCTTCTCTCTGATAAATGAGGTGTCTAAATATTTGCCTTAAAAATAATGGCACCTCGTTAATTTAAGCAGCTGAGCATCAGGCAGGAGGTGAGGAGCAGGACTAACAGCGTACTCTACAAACAAAACCAGAACAAGTGTTTAAACTATCATTTACCAAACAATAGTTACATTATGGACTGACTCCAAAGCTTTAAGTCACTTGAGATGGAAAATGGAAAGTGTGTAAAATACAATATTTAAATATTTATTTGGCATCATAATGAATGTCAACAGTGGTGCAGCACTTTAAAAAGTTTAATTATGGGCAAAAAAATATATGTCTCTATATTTCCTGGTCTTCAAAATGAGCATCTGTCACCCTTGCTCACTCTCAGAATTCTCCTCCATTCTCCTTGCATTTCTTCATACTTCTCACATGCTTCCACATTCCAAAACTCATCACATTTCCTCACTGTTACTTTGCATTCTCTCTTCTCTCTCTTTACTTTCACATTGACTTCTTCTTAGCCCTTTCCATTCAACCTCACACCTCACACTCGCTTTGGGCACTGTTTGTATTGCATATTATATCTTCTTATAACAAAGAGGGAGTTCAGCCCATCAGGTTTATGCCAGTGGATGACATGGAAGTTGTGTGGAGAAAGTAGATCAGACGGAAAGCTGAGCAGAGCATTGGCAGATGGAAAGTAATCCCAAGCATAATCTTGTCCCTTCTATTCATTCATAGTCACACTCCCTTATAGACCTTTGCATTAGTCCCTTATCTATAATGTTATTCAATATGCAATGTTTCCTCATTCAACATTGCTTCTTTACAAAGAATCCAACATTCATTAATTGGAGTATTTACTGAAAATTCAGTCAGTTATAATCAACAACTAGTATCACTTGTATAGCACACTAACAGTGTGACTTACTTTATGGGGAAAGTTATATCTTGAAAATTAATAAGAAGCATTAAAAGATTTATTTATTATTTTATTTATTTAGAAATGCAGCACAGAGTGGGCCCTTCCAGCCAAATGAGCTTCACCCCCCAGCGACCCACCTATACTTAACACTAGACAGGACAGTTTGTAATGACCAATTAACCTACTAGCTGGTACGTCGTTGGACTGTGGGAGGAAACCAGAGCACCTATTCATGGGGAGAACGTACAGGTGGAATTGACGGCACCAGCATTGAACTCTGAACTCTGGAGCACCCCAAGCTGCAATGGTGTCATGCTAACAACTTCACTACCATAGCCATCTTTCAGAGGAGAAATTATAAACAACAGGAACAATGCCTTCTGATGTTAGATGTACCACACTCAAACACAGATGCATGACTATTATCAGTGAACCAAGGAATCAGTGAAAAGAGCCAACCAGTCAATGCTGACAAAGATTCCCATTTATCTAGTCCCATTTGCTCCAATTTGGCCAGGTCGCTCTAAACACTTCCTATCCATGTACCTGTCCAAGTGCCTTTTATATGTTAATGAACCTGCATCAGCCATTTCCTTGGGTTAATTCCATATACTGACCAACTTCTAGGAGAAGAAGTTGCCCTTAAGGTTCAGTCTGCAAGGAATTTGTATGTTCTCTCCATGACCATGTGGGTTTCCTCTCACATTCCAAAGACATATCGATTAGGTTAATTGGTCGCCTGGGTGTAATCAGGCACCATGGGTTCATTGGGCCAATAGGGCCTTTAACAGAGATGTATCTCTAAAATTAAAAAAATTAAAATCTCTCCCATTTCACCTTAAGCCAATGACCTCTTGCTCTTGATTCCATAACCACGGGAAGAAAATTCTGTCCGTGACCCGATATCTATGCCCCTTTTGATATTATACACTTACGTAATATGTGGCACTCTAAAACTTCTGCCAACATTGATCCCTCAGCAAGCTCTGCAAAAGCCAAAGATAGATTAATGATTGGTCTTCAAAATACATTTGGTGGGATCATGCTGTCTGCAGAACTTCTTCTGCATTCCTTCCAGTTCAACATCATCTTCGCTGGTATTTTCAGTAGGTGCCTCCTACCATGCCTTTATTATGTCAGTGTGAGTGACAGGTGGAGTTATGCATGTCACCAGGGAGGTTCAGCCAGAATTACAGTGGAGAAAAAATAGGCCCAGAGTAAAGACAGCAGCAATAATCATTCATCATGACTGAAGCCCTTAGAGAGGTGATAAGATGTTTAACAAGTCAGACTTCGTAATATACCAAAGAAAGGGTAATTCAATCATCTTCCCTGAGTGAAGTCAACCAAAGCTTTAACTCCTGCTTTGTCAAAGTTTATGTTTCCATTTGAGTAGTTCAATTAAAATACTATATTATAATTCCCTCCCAACTGTTCATTACTTAGAGCACAAATGTACACCTGCAAAGTTCGGAAGAGCTATGGAGGAATGGAATTATTTCTGTTGTAACTCCCATTGTTCACGAAAGATCATCTTCCACAAAGGTGCTTTTGGTTAACCTGCATTCCAGAAAGTGCACAACAGTTGCACTCTTTATATTACAACCTGTATTGTTCTCTGTCCCTCAATAACCTGAACTTTAATACCTGATCCCAACTGATGACATATCTTCACCAAATAATAAGCATGGACATCTGTGAATAATCCCTATTACATTAAATGGCATTTAATTAGATCGGCCCCTGGGTAGTCTCTGAATTTTGAATTCAGTCCAACAGAACTTCTGGAAGAAATTGTTAACCCTTTTTTCCTCTGAGTTTGAAAGAAAAGAAAGGATTTTCGTTAATTCAACAAATTCCATGTCCTTATCATGTCCAAAACGCTTCAGAGACAATGAAGGCTTTAGTCGTTGCTATGATACATGGAAATTCTGTGCACAGCAAGCTCCAGAAAGTTAAAATGAAATAAATGGGAATATGTTTTCAAGGAAATCGACATTGTTCCTGTTAGAGGTGCCATGTTTCAGATAACATGTAGCCGGAGTTATGCGGGTTCTCTCACCTGGATGTAAAAAGTCTCATTGCATTTTGCCCTGGAAGAGCAAGGAATTTTCATTTGGGGTCCCACTCAATATTTACTTCTCATCCAGCATGCCTGATATGGATAATCTAATCCATTTTATGTGGGACCTTGCACAGCATTTTTGGATGCCCTGAGATTTCAAAATCTAAGGTATAAATCCAGTGCACCTCTTTGTTTTATTTGGAGACATGAAAGACTGCAGATGCAGAACGTCAAGCAAGAAACAAGCTGCCAGGGAAACTGATCTCGACCTGAAAAGTTGACAGTCCCTCTGCCCCCATTGATGTTACTTGCGTGCAGAGTTTCTCTAGCAGTTTTTTTCTCGCTGTGTTTTATTCTATAAGACTGATATGAAATCTTTTACATCAATGTGATATAGGAAAAAAAAGATGTAACATCTCAGCTCAGTGTACTGCATTCAGGCCATGATTTTGTTCACAAGCTTCTCGAGGAAGGCTTAACCTTGTAACTTCAGAGTCAGAGGATGCATATAAATGCTGAGGCAAATTGAAAAAAGATCTAGTGCTTTCCTAGTGTATAAGACAAGTAAACTCTTCTTGGGCCTCTCAGGCTTACCTGTATCCAGCCGGGAGCCCAAAAGGAATTTATTTGCTGAGGCAAATTGACCAAATCTCTGTAATGGAAGGCAAAAGTGTTCCAATTGACAACAGCTGATATTTTATTGGCTGCTTTCATTCCTTTCCCTTTTATATCAATCTTAACATTTTATCCCAAATCAAGATGCCAAGAAAATTTTGGTGCTAAGCCCAGAAATCCCTGTCCTTGTTTGATAATGTCGATGGCATTTGCTTTCTCTCTTGCTGGGGTGGAACCTTTAGTAATTGCAGACAGACATCAGGGAAACTGAAATATCTTCTCAGTAATTCTCAAAGTTTCCATCTTCCCAGGGCTCAGCCCTAGCACTTACACAGATAGTTGATAATATAACACCCATTTTTCCAGTAAAAAGGGATTGTTCCTCCCGTCAGTGTTCGGCTTTCTCCTCAAGCATAACGATGAATCACGATGAAGCATTATGAGTTAATTTCCTTGCCTTAAATTTGTTTAGAGAATCATAATCAGAGAAGTTTTATTTTGTACTTACCTAGGGTATAAGCACAGGTAACCCAGGAATTGTGCAACTTTCAGTCTGATGGAAAAGAATCTGAAAGCCAAGGAATAAACTGTACAGCTTCAGCGCAATCCCAAAGCCCAGGGCAATTAGCTCTACACCTGTGGGACATGGGATCGTGCAGCCCAGGACAATTGACTCCTGAAGTCAAGGCACAGTACCATAAAACTCATCAATGCACCTTCAGCTAGCCCAGAGAAGTAGCCTCATACAATCTATGATACAGCTCAATCCAGCCCA
Source organism: Hemitrygon akajei (assembly GCF_048418815.1). Lineage (NCBI taxonomy): Eukaryota > Metazoa > Chordata > Chondrichthyes > Myliobatiformes > Dasyatidae > Hemitrygon > Hemitrygon akajei. Next base: position 105,785,981 of record NC_133124.1, on the reverse strand, counting down.
GAATATGGTTTCTCACAACCCATAGATAAGAGTCCTAGCCATCCAGGAAAACAACCTCATAAAATCCATGGATGCACCTTAATTCAGTCCACAAACACCGCTGAAAATATCCATCAATATATGCCTTTACATCCAAGGTGCCTAACGTCATGAACTTCATGCATACAATCCTATCCAGCCCAACGGCACAACTTCATACAACCAATGGATATAGCCCCATCCAGACCAGAATATGAGCTCAGACAAGCCACGGATACAGCCTCATTCAACCCAAGCATACACCTTCATAAAATCCATAGATACATCTCAATCTAGGCTTGAGTAAAATGGATATAGACTAGGATACAACTTCTTACAACCCAACAATACCACCTCCCTCAGCTCAATGAAAAAACTTTACATAGTTTTGGGATACACCTTTCTATAGTACAAGTACCCCACCTCATACAAACTCGATGTACAATCTCATGCACAATGAGTCTTACACAATGCAAACATACATCTTCATACAAGCCAAGGATAAATTCTCTAACAGAGTGTTCATATACAAGGCTTGACTCAATGTTAAATACAATTTGATGCTATGAAGAAGGAAACTTCAAGAAACAGGAATAGCTTTGCTGCTTATTTTTAATATTGAAATTTTAATATATATATTAACAATGTCCTGTCTGTAGAGGATATGAAATGTTAAAAAAGAGAATCGTTTGCAGATACATTGATTTTTTTTTCCTTTCAGTAAATGACATCTGTAAACAGGCTTAAGTCACTTCAGTGAATGAAAGGAATAAAGGGGGATATAATAGAGGTTAATGAGAATTAGGGCTCTTCAGGGTCTATTTATTATATATTACTATGATTTAACATTGCACATTTAGACAGAGATGTAACATAAAGATTTTTACTCCTCATGTATGAGAAGGATGTAAGAAATAAAGTCAATTCAATTTAATTCAATTCAATTCATTTCATGTGGGATACTTGAATTAGATCGGGACAGCAGAATGACTGTCAGCTACTGTGGGTCTAAATGAATTTGGAACATGTTTCCTTGCTGAGTGGTTGCCAGGCCTTTTGATGGACATTAGAACTCCAGGTCAAATTGGACAGAAGGTGGGGGTGATGGGAATATTGTTTCCCAGATCATCAAGAGCTCCAGGAATCTAGAAACTCTAACTCAATCTAAGAGTGCTTGACATCCAGTCTTGAGATTTTCTATTTGCATAAGCTAAAAACATCTACATGTTTCATACTGTTTTTAATGAGTAATTTAGAATATAGAACATTATAGCACAGTACAGGCCCTTTAGTGCACAATGTTATGCTGACATTTTAACCTTCTCTAAGATCAATCTAATGCTTCCTTCCTAAAAGCTCTCCATTTTTCGTTCATCCATGTGCCTATCTAGGAATTTATTAAATGCCGCTAATGTTTCTGCCTCTACCACAAGCCCTGACAGGATGTTCTATTCAACCAACAATCCCTGTGTTAAACACATAACTCTGATATCTCCACTATACTTTCCTCCAATCACCTTAAAATTGTGCCCCCTCATATTAGCTACTTCCACCCCAGAGATATGTTTCTAGATGTCCGCTTTATCTATGCCTCTTTTCATCTTGTACACCTCTATCAAGTCACTTCTCATCCTCATTTGTTCCAAACAGAAAAGCCTTAGCTCACTCAACCTCTCCTCATAAGACACTGAATCTTATCCAGGCGGCATCCTGGTAAATCTCCTCTGCACCCTTTCTAAAGCTTCCACATCTTTCAATATAATGGGACAACCAGAACTGAATGCTGTATTATAAGAGTGGTCTAACCAGGGCTTTATAGAGCTGTAGCACTACCTTGCAGCTCTTGAACTCAATGACTAACGAAGGCCAAAACACATATGTCTTCTCAACAACCCTATCCATTTGTGCTTCTACTTAGTGGGATTGATGGATATGAAGCCCAAGATCCATCTATTCCTCTATACTTTTAAGAACCTGCTATTAACCATGTATTGTGCTTTCAAATTTGACCAATGCAGGTGAACATTTAATGATGGCATTAAATCCTTAATTTCTCCCTCTCTTTCAAGATTACTGAATACTCAAGCTTTGTCTGCTGAGTTTGTCACTTTAAATCTCGTCAGTCTGTACACTCCTCACAACAAGCTGGTACGTCCAAAATGAGGTGTGGTCTTTTTATTTTTGTTTGCATAACGAAAGAAAGAAATACGGAGGCAAGGGTTTTTATTATTTTTGCTCCTTCCAGCCTTTAACTTACATCTCAAACTTGCAAAACCCTGACATTAGCACATTTTCAAAGATCCTGACTGACAATGAAAAATTGATTTCACATTAATACAAGAGGAATGTGCCCTTCCAGCAAAGGATGTTTAAAAAACTACGTGTGTGTGCTTGACTCAATTATTTTTTAATAATATAACTTTTATAAGTCAAGTTAACCTCTCATATGTTGAACTGCCCTGTGTTTTTGCTTCAGGTGATGTCTGCAAGATTCAAATCCTTCTTGGCTTTCCTTGCCTGGATGTTTAGACATGTGTGCATTGTGGGTGTCTGCATACAATGGAGTAAGAAGGAAAGAATGTATTGCGCTATTAAGCTGTTGAAATGCATAAAAACCCAACTGGTTTGCTTATGTCACTTAACTTCCACCCTGATCTAGTCTGTTGTGAGAATCGCCTCACATAGAAACTGAACACCCCAGCACATAAATATTGCGAACAGATCTAGCAGTATCTGTGTAAAAAAAACAGAAAATTTAGGTCAAAGGGTTTATGATCAGAAGTATTAACCTTGTTTTTATTTTCACAGATGCTGTCTGACCTGCTGAGAGTTCCCAGTAATTTCAGCTTTTGTTTTAGATTTCCAGAAATTGTACTTTTCTTGATTTTCATTAATCACATGAGAGTGGGTTCTATCAGGTCCACACAGGCAAGCATTTCGCAAATTCCGCCCAGCTAACAGGAGTGACGTGACACTCATTTCCAACTCATTACCTGCAAGCTATTTAAATCCTGTTCTCATCCTCTCCCCTTTATTTACTTTGTCACCCGTGAAACCAGCCGGCCTCAACTTGTCACCCATCGAACCAGCCAGCCTCACCTTGTCACCCATCGAACCAACCAGCCTCACCTTGTCACCTATCGAACCAGCGAGCCTCACCGTGTCACCCATCGAACCAGCGAGCCTCACCTTGTCACCTATCGAACCAACCAGCCTCACTGTGTCACCCATCGAACCAGCCAGCCTCAACTTGTCACCCATCGAACCAGCCAGCCTCACCTTGTCACCCATCGAACCAACCAGCCTCAACTTGTCACCTATCGAACCAGCCAGCCTCACCGTGTCACCCATCGAACCAGCCAGCCTCACCGTGACACCCATCGAACCAGCCAGCCTCACCTTGTCACCTATCGATACAGCCAGCCTCACCGTGTCACACATTGAACCAGCGAGCCTCACCTTGTCACCCATCGAACCAGCGAGCCTCACCGTGTCACCCATCGAACCAGGCAGCCTCACCTTGTCACCTATCGAACCAGCCAGCCTCACCGTGTCACCCATCGAACCAGGCAGCCTCACCGTGTCACCTATCGAACCAGCCAGCCTCACCGTGTCACCTATCGAACCAGCGAGCCTCACCGTGTCACCCATCGAACCAGCGAGCCTCACTTTGTCACCCATCGAATCAGCGAGCCTCACCTTGTCACCTATCGAACCAGCCAGCCTCACCTTGTCACCCATCGAACCAGCGAGCCTCACCTTGTCACCCATCGAACCAGCGAGCCTCACCTTGTCACCCATCGAACCAGCGAGCCTCACCTTGTCACCCATCGAACCAGCGAGCCTCACCTTGTCACCCATCGAACCAGCCAGCCTCACCGTGTCACCCATCGATACAGCCAGCCTCACCGTGTCTCCCATCGAACCAGCGAGCCTCACCGTGTCACCCATCGAACCAGCCAGCCTCACCGTGTCACCCATCGAACCAGCGAGCCTCACCGTGTCACCCATCAAACCAGCGAGCCTCACCGTGTCACCTATCGAACCAGCGAGCCTCACCTTGTCACCCATCGAACCAGCCAGCCTCACCGTGTCACCTATCGATACAGCCAGCCTCACCGTGTCACCCATCGATACAGCCAGCCTCACCGTGTCACCCATCGATACAGCCAGCCTCACCGTGTCACCTATCGAACCAGCCAGCCTCACCATGTCACCCATCGATACAGCCAGCCTCACCGTGTCACCCATCGAACCAGCGAGCCTCACCGTGTCACCTATCGAACCAGCGAGCCTCACCGTGTCACCTATCGATACAGCCAGCCTCACCGTGTCACCCATCGAACCAGCGAGCCTCACCTTGTCACCTATCGATACAGCCAGCCTCACCTTGTCACCCATCGAACCAGCCAGCCTCACCTTGTCACCTATCAATACAGCCAGCCTCACCTTGTCACCCATCGAACCAGCGAGCCTCACCGTGTCACCTATCGATACAGCCAGCCTCACCGTGTCACCCATCGAACCAGCGAGCCTCACCTTGTCACCTATCGATACAGCCAGCCTCACCTTGTCACCCATCGATACAGCCAGCCTCACCATGTCACCTATCGAACCAGCCAGCCTCACCTTGTCACCCATCGAACCAGCCAGCCTCACCGTGTCACCCATCGAACCAGCGAGCCTCACCGTGTCACCCATCGAACCAGCCAGCCTCACCGTGTCACCCATCGAACCAGTCAGCCTCACCTTGTCACCTATCGAACCAGCCAGCCTCACCTTGTCACCCATCGATACAGCCAGCCTCACCGTGTCACCCATCGAACCAGCGAGCCTCACCTTGTCACCTATCGAACCAGCCAGCCTCACCTTGTCACCCATCGATACAGCCAGCCTCAACTTGTCACCCATCGAACCAGCGAGCCTCACTTTGTCACCCATCGATACAGCCAGCCTCACCGTGTCACCCATCGAACCAGCCAGCCTCACCTTGTCACCCATCGAACCAGCGAGCCTCACCTTGTCACCTATCAAACCAGCCAGCCTCACCTTGTCACCTATCGATACAGCCAGCCTCACCTTGTCACCTATCAATACAGCCAGCCTCACCTTGTCACCCATCGAACCAGCGAGCCTCACCTTGTCACCCATCGAACCAGCGAGCCTCACCGTGTCACCCATCGAACCAGCGAGCCTCAACTTGTCACCCATCGAACCAGCGAGCCTCACCGTGTCACCCATCGAACCAGCCAGCCTCACCGTGTCACCCATCGAACCAGCGAGCCTCACCGTGTCACCCATCGAACCAGCCAGCCTCACCTTGTCACCTATCGATACAGCCAGCCTCACCTTGTCACCTATCAATACAGCCAGCCTCACCGTGTCACCCATCGAACCAGCGAGCCTCACCGTGTCACCCATCGAACCAGCGAGCCTCACCTTGTCACCCATCGATACAGCCAGCCTCACCGTGTCACCCATCGAACCAGCGAGCCTCACCTTGTCACCTATCGAACCAGCCAGCCTCACCTTGTCACCCATCGATACAGCCAGCCTCAACTTGTCACCCATCGAACCAGCGAGCCTCACTTTGTCACCCATCGATACAGCCAGCCTCACCTTGTCACCTATCAATACAGCCAGCCTCACCGTGTCACCCATCGAACCAGCGAGCCTCACTTTGTCACCCATCGATACAGCCAGCCTCACCTTGTCACCTATCGATACAGCCAGCCTCACCTTGTCACCTATCAATACAGCCAGCCTCACCGTGTCACCCATCGAACCAGCGAGCCTCACCGTGTCACCCATCGAACCAGCGAGCCTCACCTTGTCACCCATCGATACAGCCAGCCTCACCGTGTCACCCATCGAACCAGCGAGCCTCACCTTGTCACCTATCGAACCAGCCAGCCTCACCTTGTCACCCATCGATACAGCCAGCCTCAACTTGTCACCCATCGAACCAGCGAGCCTCACTTTGTCACCCATCGATACAGCCAGCCTCACCTTGTCACCTATCGAACCAGCCAGCCTCACCTTGTCACCTATCGATACAGCCAGCCTCACCTTGTCACCTATCAATACAGCCAGCCTCACCGTGTCACCCATCGAACCAGCCAGCCTCACCGTGTCACCCATCGAACCAGCGAGCCTCACCTTGTCACCTATCAAACCAGCCAGCCTCACCTTGTCACCCATCGAACCAGCGAGCCTCACCTTGTCACCTATCGAACCAGCCAGCCTCACCTTGTCACCTATCGATACAGCCAGCCTCACCTTGTCACCTATCAATACAGCCAGCCTCACCGTGTCACCCATCAATACAGCCAGCCTCACCGTGTCACCTATCAAACCAGCCAGCCTCACCTTGTCACCTATCGATACAGCCAGCCTCACCTTGTCACCTATCATTACAGCCAGCCTCACCGTGTCACCTATCGAACCAGCCAGCCTCACCTTGTCACCTATCGATACAGCCAGCCTCACCTTGTCACCTATCAATACAGCCAGCCTCACCGTGTCACCCATCGAACCAGCGAGCCTCACCTTGTCACCCATCGATACAGCCAGCCTCACCGTGTCACCCATCGAACCAGCGAGCCTCACCGTGTCACCCATCGAACCAGCGAGCCTCACCTTGTCACCCATCGATCCAGCCAGCCTCACCGTGTCACCCATCGAACCAGCCAGCCTCACCTTGTCACCCATCGATACAGCCAGCCTCACCTTGTCACCTATCGAACCAGCCAGCCTCACCTTGTCACCCATCGATACAGCCAGCCTCAACTTGTCACCCATCGAACCAGCCAGCCTCACCGTGTCACCCATCGAACCAGCCAGCCTCACCTTGTCACCTATCGATACAGCCAGCCTCACCTTGTCACCTATCAATACAGCCAGCCTCACCGTGTCACCCATCGAACCAGCGAGCCTCACCTTGTCACCTATCGATACAGCCAGCCTCACCTTGTCACCCATCGATACAGCCAGCCTCACCGTGTCACCCATCGAACCAGCGAGCCTCACCTTGTCACCCATCGATACAGCCAGCCTCACCGTGTCACCTATCGAACCAGCCAGCCTCACCGTGTCACCCATCGAACCAGCCAGCCTCACCTTGTCACCCATCGAACCAGCGAGCCTCACTTTGTCACCCATCGATACAGCCAGCCTCACCTTGTCACCTATCGAACCAGCCAGCCTCACCTTGTCACCTATCGATACAGCCAGCCTCACCGTGTCACCCATCGAACCAGCGAGCCTCACCTTGTCACCTATCGATACAGCCAGCCTCACCGTGTCACCCATCGAACCAGCCAGCCTCACCTTGTCACCCATCGAACCAGCGAGCCTCACCTTGTCACCTATCAAACCAGCCAGCCTCACCTTGTCACCTATCGATACAGCCAGCCTCACCTTGTCACCTATCAATACAGCCAGCCTCACCGTGTCACCCATCGAACCAGCGAGCCTCACCGTGTCACCCATCGATACAGCCAGCCTCACCGTGTCACCCATCGAACCAGCCAGCCTCACCTTGTCACCCATCGAACCAGCGAGCCTCACCTTGTCACCTATCAAACCAGCCAGCCTCACCTTGTCACCTATCGATACAGCCAGCCTCACCTTGTCACCTATCAATACAGCCAGCCTCACCGTGTCACCCATCGAACCAGCGAGCCTCACCGTGTCACCCATCGAACCAGCCAGCCTCACCGTGTCACCTATCGAACCAGCGAGCCTCACCTTGTCACCTATCGATACAGCCAGCCTCACCGTGTCACCCATCGAACCAGCGAGCCTCACCGTGTCACCCATCGAACCAGCGAGCCTCACCGTGTCACCTATCGAACCAGCGAGCCTCACCGTGTCACCCATCGAACCAGCGAGCCTCACCTTGTCACCCATCGAACCAGCGAGCCTCACCGTGTCACCCATCGAACCAGCGAGCCTCACTTTGTCACCCATCGAACCAGCGAGCCTCACCTTGTCACCCATCGAACCAGCGAGCCTCACCGTGTCACCCATCGAACCAGCCAGCCTCACCTTGTCACCCATCGATACAGCCAGCCTCACCGTGTCACCCATCGAACCAGCGAGCCTCACCGTGTCACCCATCGAACCAGCCAGCCTCACCGTGTCACCCATCGAACCAGCCAGCCTCACCGTGTCACCCATCGAACCAGCGAGCCTCACCTTGTCACCCATCGATACAGCCAGCCTCACCGTGTCACCCATCGAACCAGCCAGCCTCACCTTGTCACCTATCGAACCAGCCAGCCTCACCTTGTCACCCATCGATACAGCCAGCCTCAACTTGTCACCCATCGAACCAGCGAGCCTCACTTTGTCACCCATCGATACAGCCAGCCTCACCTTGTCACCTATCGAACCAGCCAGCCTCACCTTGTCACCTATCGATACAGCCAGCCTCACCTTGTCACCTATCAATACAGCCAGCCTCACCGTGTCACCCATCGAACCAGCGAGCCTCACCGTGTCACCCATCGAACCAGGCAGCCTCACCTTGTCACCCATCGATACAGCCAGCCTCACCTTGTCACCTATCAATACAGCCAGCCTCACCGTGTCACCTATCGAACCAGCCAGCCTCACCTTGTCACCCATTGAACCAGCCAGCCTCACTTTGTCACCCATCGATACAGCCAGCCTCACCTTGTCACCCATCGAACCAGGCAGCCTCACCTTGTCACCTATCGAACCAGCCAGCCTCACCTTGTCACCTATCGAACCAGCCAGCCTCACTTTGTCACCCATCGATACAGCCAGCCTCACCGTGTCACCTATCGAACCAGCCAGCCTCACCGTGTCACCTATCGAACCAGCCAGCCTCACTTTGTCACCCATCGATACAGCCAGCCTCACCGTGTCACCCATCGAACCAGCGAGCCTCACCGTGTCACCCATCGATACAGCCAGCCTCAACTTGTCACCTATCGAACCAGCGAGCCTCACCTTGTCACCCATCGAACCAGCCAGCCTCACCGTGTCACCCATCGAACCAGCCAGCCTCACCGTGTCACCTATCGAACCAGCCAGCCTCACCGTGTCACCCATCGAACCAGCCAGCCTCACCGTGTCACCCATCGAACCAGCCAGCCTCACCGTGTCACCTATCGATACAGCCAGCCTCACCGTGTCACCCATCGAACCAGCCAGCCTCACCGTGTCACCCATCGAACCAGCGAGCCTCACCGTGTCACCTATCGAACCAGCCAGCCTCACCTTGTCACCTATCAATACAGCCAGCCTCACCTTGTCACCTATCAATACAGCCAGTCTCACCGTGTCACCCATCGAACCAGCGAGCCTCACCGAGTCACCCATCGAACCAGCCAGCCTCAACCATTTGTTACCAACCTTCAGTTACCTTGTTGCCTTGTTGTGTAAAGTATCTGTTCTCTCTTGTTTTGTGCCCCCTTTGGCTTGTTATTTGGCAGCTTACTAATAAAATATTGGTTAGTGCTGAATCATCTCCATGCTCTGCTTTTGGGTCAAGCCTCTTCTACACATCCTGATTGACCCAGCAGAGAATGCATGCCTAAAGAAAGTCATTTGTCAACAGCAGCACAGGATCCTGAAGCAGCAGGAAACCACTGACCATCTGCTGGCCATTCTCAACCAACCTCATCCTGATTTTCTGGGACCCTGAGAACCAGATTTGCCAGGCCTTACAGCATGAGCCTGCTCTAGCCGATACACAGAGCAACCAACAACTGCAAGAACATGCCAGCAGCTGTGTGGTCTGACGCACTCCAGTGGGCCCATACCTCTACTCTCACCTCTCTTACCCCTCCAGCTGCACAGCAGACTCAGGGTTTTCTGCGGTGCCCATTATGTTAAATTGCAGAAGCATGTCAGTTGCCACTGCCTGCCATCACTGTATCCAGTCCAAGTCCTCCAGCCAGCAGCTCTCTGGAATCCTGTGTCCCCTACTGTTCCCTCTATACCCGTGATCACACATTGCCATGGATTCCATCACAGGTTTGCCACCTTCCAACAGGCCACAGTGATCATAACAATGGTGGACCATTTCTCCAAGGTAGCCCACTTCATTGTTCTCACCAAACTTCTGACAACCGCTAAGATGGTGAACCTTGTTCTTCAGCATTTATTTCACCTCCATGGTTTCCCTTAGGACATTGCATCAGACCAGGGCCCACAATTTGTCTCCTGCTTCTGGTGAGCCTTCTGCTCCCTCCTCTGCACATCAGTGAGTTTGACCTCTGTCTGTCATCTGCAGACCAATAGTTAGTCGGAAAGAGCCAATCAGCAAGTGGAGAAGTTTCTGCAATGCTTCACCACCTCTAATCATTCCACATGGAAGAGGTATCTACCCTGGACTGAACTATCCCACAATCTACACACCTCCTCTGCATAAGCATGTCAAACTTTAAGGTTGCTCATGGCTACCAAACCCCATTGTTTCTTGCAGAGGAGCCAACGGTTGAGGTCCCATCCACCAAGGCCCTCGCTTGTTAGATGCTGCCAGAATGCTTGGAAGTGGGCATGGATAGTCATCCTAGCTGCCAATGGTGCCCACTGAGACTAGGCTACCTGCTGCCTGCATCCAGCCACATTTCTCCACTCTGGGCTGCATGTCTGGATGTCCAACTGGGATCTGCCCCTGCGCACCAAGCTCACTCCCCGGTTCATTGACCCCTTCAAGATTGCCCATTCCGTCCTTCCAGTCGCTTACCATCTCCAGCTATCACCACCTCTCAGGATCACGTCTACCTTCCACATGTCCTGTCACAGGCACATACATGGATTCACATTGTCGCAATGGGATGTGCAGTACTTGGTCAACTGGGAGGGGTGCAGCTCAAAGGAGAAGCTTTGAGTGCCATCAAGTTATAACTTGTATCCATCTCTCAACAGGGAGTTCCATTCTACACCTCCAGATTGTCCTGGGCCACCAAGTGCCAGCTATAAGAGGGATTTCCTGTCAGTCCTGCACAGGCAGGCACCTTCCAGTCCCGACCCAGCAAACAGGAGTTACTTACAACTTGCAGTACTTCCAACTCAACACCTGCAGCCTTATTAAACACAACTCTCATTCATAGTCCTTGTTCACCCGTCAAACCAGTCAGACTCAACCAGTTACTCCTAACCTTCAGTTACCCTGTTGCTTTGTTGTGTTAAGTATCTGTTCTCTCTTGTTCTGTGGCCCCTTGTGGTTTGCTATTTTGCAGTTATATTGGTAAAATATCAGTTACTCTGAAATCATCTCCGCAGATATACTCTTGGGTCAAGCTTCATCTACACTTCCTGACAGATTCATTCTGGAGTTTAGGTCAGAGAGGAATTTCCAGATTTATTTCCACCTAAAAATGCAAACAGAATACTAGGAATACTCAGTAGGTCAGACAGCATTTGTGGAAAGAGAAACAGTTCATGTTTGAGGTCAAAGAAGCTTTAATATGAAGGGATTTCAATCTGAAACTTTAACTCTGTACCCCTTTCCACAGATGCTGACTGGCCCTCTGAGTGTTCTCTATATTGCTTTTATTATTTTAGACTTACAGCTTTATTTTTGTTTTATTCCCCTCCCCACACCCTTAAATTTATTTGTGTATTAATTTGGTTATCTGGTCTCTTCCAGAAGATTGAGGATTTCAGGTATGGATGAAGGGAACACATTGTGATGTATCATTATCACAGTTGCATCAGAGAGATTGGATGAATTAGAAGATCTATTAGAAGTACCTCATACATTTATATCCTTGACCAGGAGTATTTACGCAGAAGTTAATTCTTAAGATCACTGGAACCATCCACATATCTTGTCTGTAAAGAGTTTTTGCTGTCCCATGTTAAGCTGAAATATCCTGAATGTGTCAATCCACGTGTTTAGTACTGTAGCTGACTATTCATTATACCACCACCACGTCATTTGTGCCATACTCCATGTCTCAAAAATGAATTAAACCCAGCTGTGACAGATTATTGAACATCGGCTAAAATAGCAATTAAACTATTAATTAAGCACAGGCTTGGTAAAATAAGCAATGCTGTTATTTGCATGTTTTATGTAGGTCATAAGGCAAATTTGAAGTCAGTTTAATGATAAGTGGCTGATCTCCCATAAAGACAGTGCCTTATAGTAATTTGTTACCAATTCTGTGGTGACTGGGGAAATGGTAAATTAGCAAACACTCTGATGGAACCTCAGAAGTATTGTTGAATTTAAAAGAAATGTATTATTTTTCTAAATTACTTAAAATGATTAATTTCAGTTTGGAAAAGCTTGAATTGATGTAAGGAAGTTCTTCATGTGGACCGATTAACACTTGGAATGGATCACTGGATAGAAAAGTGGAAGCGAAAGCCTTTAGGGATAATTGGAACGTAGCTGCTTACTCCAATGGGAGGATCTGTCTGTTTCTAACTGCACGAAGCAGTATGAGTCAAATGGCCTTTCTCGTTCATTTTATCTTACTAATCTTTGGAATAACTCTGAAATGCTATTTTGTCAGTTGGGCGTCACTCTTTAAGTGTGAACTGGCAAACTGTTGCTTTAGTATTGTTTTCCGTACCTCTGACCACCAAGTGAGTTCAGTTCTCTACCAATGGTGCTGGGTTGTAAAATTATCCTCTTGAACTTTTATTTTGTATTTTTTAATTAAGAATAATTTCTTCTTTTCTATGTGAAATAGCACAAATTTCCCCTCAGTATTGCTAAGCCCTTTCACTAATACTTGTAGCCAATGTTTGTCCTTATTAATCTCTTCTCTATGGAAAACCCATTCTAAACCTCTTCTGTTGCACAAACACAAATTCATCTCTCCAACTCCATTTGGTGGCTGATTTTCCTTTCCTCTCCATGCATTCCGTGAAGTGTCTCAGACAACTTGTTAATTTAAAACATCTTTATGGTCAAAGTTATTGTGCTTATCCAGCTATTTGTATGAGTGATTTGGCTCAATATACAGAGCTTTTTTTCCATGCACAAAGAAATTAAATGATTCCCAAAGTGCTCCAATAGTGGCCTGATTCAGAGCTGACTCAGTTAGATCCCAAAAAGTTAGTTATCATGAAATGGTATTTTTCACAGCAGCAACAAGAATGAGAATCAAGTTTAATATCACCAGCATATGTTGTGAAATTTGTTGTCGTTGTGGCAGCTGTGCATAATAATAAATAAAAATATGAATTACAGTAAGTATACATATTAAATAGATAAATTAAATAAGCAGTGTAAAAAGAAAAAGAGTAGTGAGGTAGTGTTCATGGGTTCAATGTCCATTCAGAAATTGGATGGCAGAGGCGAAGAAGCTGTTCTGGAATCGATAAGTATGTGCCTTCAGGCTTCTGTACACCTTCATGATGGTAGTAATGAGAACAAGGCATGACTTGGGTGATGGGGGTTCTTAATGATGCACGCTGCCTTTTTTGACATCGCTTCTTGAAGATGCCCTGGATACTATGGTGGCTAGCATTACCACTATACTAGCTCATTATCATTGTACTGGCTCTTTGGAAGATTTAGCAATGTCACATTTCCCTCTCCAATCTCCAAATTTTGCAAGTGGATATAATTTCTTGTACCGAAATTCCAGTGCTTCACCTCATCCAACTATCTTAAATCTGTGACATCTGATATTTGACTGTGCTGTCAATGAGAAAGTCTCCAAATGTTCAATAATAATGTAAACTGTCACTTCTGTGATCATTTAACTCTCTGCATGATTTACAAGATCAGATACAACATTTAGCCCGAACAGAGTCATGGCAAGAAGGGCAAACGTGCAACATAGAATAGTAGAGCACAAGAACAGGCCATTTGGCCAATGATGTCTATGCCAAGCATGATGCCAAATTAAACCAATCACTTCTGTTTGTATATGATCCATGTCTCTGCATCCCCTGCTTATTCATGTGTCCATCTAACACCATTATCATATCTACTTCCAACATATTCCAGACACCTATGGTGTAAAAAAAAACTTGCCTTTCATATCTCCTATAAAATTTAACCCCTCACCCTAAAACTCTCCCTTCTACTATTTGATAGTTCTACCATGATAGAAAGTTTCCACCTGTTGACCCTACATTCGCTTCTAATAATTTTATAAATCTCTGTCAGATCTCTCCTCAGCCTTTGATGCTACAGAGAAATCAATCCAACCTCCCCTATGGCTAACACTCTCTACGGCTATGCCCTCTTTTACTCCCTAAATCAATCCAACCTCCCCTATGGCTAACACTCTCTACGGCTATGCCCTCTTTTACTCCCTAAATCAATCCAACCTCTCCCTATGGCAGCACCCTGGTGAGCCTTTTCTGCATCTTCTCCAAAGCCTTCACATCTTTCCTGTAATGGGTAACCAGAAATGCACACAATGGAGGTGAAGCTGAAGGTGCTGTTGAAAGTACTAGAACACCATTTGACTCATTGCTAATGCTCTCTATTCCAGGCAGTTTCCTGGCAAACAACTTTGGCAACCTCTCCAAAGACTCCACATCCTTCTTGGAATGAGGTGACCAGAGCTATAAGCAATACTCCAAGTGTGAACTAACCAAAGTTTTATACAGCTTTGATGTGAATTCTATACTGTATAATAATATACAGTATAGTTATGTCTCCTTCAATAGGAGCATAATAAAATACCTGCAAAATTAGATAAAGGTTGGGAACAAGTTGTAATGATTCATTCAACCTCTCTGGAACTCAATCCTGTTCAGGTGATATCAGAGTAATTTTCAAGCCTGGAATTAGTACAAAAGTTCAAGCTCAAAGTTCAAAGTAAATTTTTATTATCAGTGTACATATATGTCACCACACAGATCCTTGAGATACATTTTCCTGCGGGCATACTCAGCAAAGCTATAGAATAGTAACTGTAACAGGATCAATGAAAGCTCAACCAGAGTGGAGAAGACAACAAACTGTGCAAGTGCAAATATAAATAATTGCAATAAATAACAAGATAAAGAGTCCTCAAAGTGAGGTCATTGGTTGTGGTAACATCTCAATGGATGGGCTAGTCAGTGTAGTTATCGCCTTTTGTTCAAGAGCCTAATAATTGAGGGGTAGTAACTTCGTGAACCTGGTGGTGCGAATCCTGAGGTATCTGTATCTTCTGTCTGATGGCAGCAGTGAAAAAATTGCATGGCCTGGGTGGTAAGGATCTCCAATGATGTTTTCATGCAATGGTGTTTCATGTAGCAGTGCTAAATAGTTGGGAGGGCTCTACCTGTGGATGTACTGAGCCAAATCTACTACCTTTTGAGAGATTTTCCATTCAAAGGCATTGGTGTTTCTATACCTGGCCATGATGTAGCCAGTCAGTATACTCTCCACCACACATCTATAGAAGTTTGTCGAGGTTTTTGATGTCATGCCAAATTTCCGCAGAATCCTGAAGAAGCAGAGGCACTGCCATGCTTTCTCCACAACTGAATTTACATGCTTGGCCTAGGACAGGGCCCAGCATGTATATTTTGTGGAGTAAGAAATCAATGGATTTTAGTCAAAGGGAAGTTAATGGTGTAAAGTACAGTTTGGATAAAATCCAATGGAATTGAAGTCAATTAGAGGTGATATAGTTCCAATATGTTCACTTTATCCATTTGTTGAAATCTGAATTCATCTCAAAGCCTTAAATAGAAATTTTATTCTAATACTTTGCTGAGAGGTCTTCAGAAGAGTGGGTGTAAAAAAAACTTCAAGTTGATTACATTAAGAGCATCAGCCAATAGTCTTCCTTCAACCAAAGAACACTTTAATAGTTCATTCGTCATATTTAATGTTTTTTTGGGCCTGTACCAACACTGGCTTATTTGCGAACAGTAAATGATGGAGTAGATCACAGGCTGAGTTGCACTTTGGGACATCTTGAGATCATGGTGAGCTATTCTGTAAGTCTATATTCTTTCTTTATTTCACAGGACACAATTGTGAGGCCAAAAAGCAAGACTGCTGTCTGTAAGAGGCAGCAGGCCAACTTTGTGTCATAGAAATGCAAGAATAGGTTAGTACTCTGGTGTTTTGGCAACTGCTTTTGGGGATTCGGGACATTTTACAGGTTTTTCAGAGTCATTTCCACAGGTGTTAGGTCCTTGGTAAAGGTCAGTTTTAGAGTACCCGTGAAAGGAAAGGGCTGGATTTTGATGCTGTTTTTCTCTCTTGTCCTTTTGCTTCCAGTGTTCACTCCAATAATTATGGGCCATGAATGAGTGATATATATTGTGTCTCATTCATGAACTACAATGTGAATTCACATCTGAGAATTTTTCACTTGATCAACTCTCAGAATCAGGAAAAAAAATCATAGCTTCCAGATTATTGAAGGCTTTGCCTCACCGTGCTCTGGAGATTAAATAAATCTGTGGGAGATCACAAGTATGAGCTACACAAAGCCTATTGGAATAAACAGTTTTGATGGACTGAATTGAAGACGAGATATTTTTGCCAAGTCCATGAACAATACAGAGGCAAGACTTGCAGACAATATGTCCTTCTCTCAGTGATTAGCTCATCCTGCTGTCAGCCATGCAAAAAGAAAATTCTGAAGAGACCAAAATCCCATGCCCACAGAGTAGAGAGCAGACAGTTGGCCTGCCAAGATGGAATCAAGGGAAAAGCATGGATCTGCTGGGATTCCAACACATTCACAGCTCATCCTGGATTCCAGTCGGTGTGATGTATATTCTGTAACAATTACTTTACAGCCAGACTCTAGAGTGCATTATTCCCACATTATTTGGCAACAATCATATTTAGGCATGCCAAATAAATGCTTCTCACAGGATATCAAAAGGTTTCTGCCACTGAGATTTACGTATTTCAACCCAATGGAACTCTTACCATCTGGGTGCTGTTATGAAAAATACTGAAACCTAATGAACCTGTCCTCACCCAGAGCATGAGATTGAAGTAAGAAAGTAACTAATATATCGATTCGAGCTTCCTGTGGGTGCAACACCCAATTGGAAGCGTAATATTTCGGAATCATGGTCGCCTGATTTGTCCACAACTCTTCCCTAATCAGTACATGGACTGCATTATGTATTTACAGATGGTTCCAGTTCACTAAAGAAATTCAATGGAAATGAATTCAAGGAGCAGAGAAGTACTGAGACTATTACAGAGTCCATTTCATACTGCCTGCTGGGAAATAATTACTAAGCAATCAAAATCCCACAAGCAGAAGGCAATTACTCCTCCAGGTACGTCATAAGTTTCGGAGTTATTTCTTTGATCAAAAAGGGAAAAGCAGAATATTAGGGCTGTGGATTAGTCATTTGCTGTATTCCATATTGTTATTTGCTGAAGGATATCTTACTTATATTTGAATAAATCTTCTACAACTACCTTCACCTTTCTAGCTAGCATGTAACACAAATTAATGGTTTAATAATTGAATTAATTGTTTCTGCAGATAGGTATCAATGTGATTCCAAATATTTTGATGACGTTGCCAGAATTACATTGAAACTATTATGATCCCATAACAGAAAACTGCATTTACATTCACAGCCAAAACAGGGTTTACACATGAAAACCTGTACCACAAGGTAAAATGTCTTTTAAAATCATTCTGGATTCATTCATTATCGTAAATTATTTATTATTTGTTTTCATTGCAATTTTTTCAAGGCAAAATGACATTATCGTATATTACCATGCAAGGAAATTCATAGAAATTGCTATTAAAAAGAAAGATGATCAAATAAAGGGGTGTCACAGTGTCAGATATTATAGTCATTGTTTGATTCATTGCTAAACTCACTGATTAGAAAACCAGGAAATCCTGGGATGAACTTACCAGTGAGAATCAGCCAGTGTTAAATTTGGCACCATTATTTCCATTTCAGGAAATTCAAAGCCATTGTTTCTATAAATTGGCAATGTGGTAACAAGGAGGAGTACACTCATGATTATCATTAAGCAAATGTAGGAGAAAACTAGCAGATTAAAGAACTTTGATCAATTTTGTATCTCATTATGACCTGAGGATATTATAAGCAACTGAATCATTGTCACTTAATATTATTTTAACATCTAACGCTGTTCCCTCAGTTAAGAAAGGTGCAGGGAAAATCTAGTTAAC
The DNA here is from genome assembly GCF_048418815.1 of Hemitrygon akajei. Classification (NCBI taxonomy): domain Eukaryota; kingdom Metazoa; phylum Chordata; class Chondrichthyes; order Myliobatiformes; family Dasyatidae; genus Hemitrygon; species Hemitrygon akajei. Next base: position 105,767,880 of record NC_133124.1, on the reverse strand, counting down.
TAGAGGCCAGTGAGCTTTACATCAGTGGTAGGGAAATTGTTGGAAAAAAGTTCTAAGGCAGAGGATTTGTGTACGTTTAGAAAGCAGAGACAGATCAAATATAGTCAGCATAGCTTTTTGTAGGGAAATCCTGATTCATTCATTCATTTGTTTTAGGTGGTAACTAAGAAGTCTGATAAAGGCAGGGTAGGATGCATTTGACAAGGTGCCAGATGGTATACTGGACCAGAGGTTAATAATAATTGAATCCAAAATTAGATTAATGATAGAAGGCAGAAGGTAATCTTGAAAGCATGCTTTTCTGATCAGATGTCTTTGACCAAAAGTGCATCTCCAGGGATTGGTGGTTGGGGAATTTATTGTGATATCTAATGATGACTTGGATGTGAATATAGTTGTATGATTAGTAAGGCTTTGGATGGTACAAAGGTCAATGGTGTTGTGGACAATGAGTAAGATTTCAACAGGATGTAGATTATAGGTTTGATGGAAAGTTGGACAGAGCATTGGCAGATGAAACTTAATCATGACAAGTATATGTTGGGAAGTCAAATAAGAGTAGGACATATATTTTTAGTGTATAGTGGGGTTCTAAGGAATGTTGATAAATAGTGACCTTGGGGTTCAAATCTAGCCATTACTCAGATTACATTTGGGGTACAGTGCACAATCCCGACTTCCTAAACCATAGAAAGAATATGGTTGCACTTGAAAGCGTGTAGAGGAGAGTTTTTAGGATGTCATCCAGATTGAAGGATGTTCGTAATTGGGAGAGATTAGACAGACTAGGTTTGTTTTCCCTGGAGCAAAGGAGGCTGAGATAATTATAAGTAGCATAGATAGGGTAGATTGCCAGAAGCTTTTTCCCATGGTAAAGATGTCAAAAACAAAGGAACTTAAGTTTAAGGTGAATGGCAAAAGTTTTAAAGGGCATCAAAGGAGGAAAGATTTTAGGGTAGTTGCTATCTACAACTCACTTCTGGAGGTGGTGGTGGAGTCAGATCTAAACATTACATTTAAGAGATATTTGGACAGGTACTTAAATAGGAAAAATACAGACCTAATGCAGGAAGTGTATGTGTGCAAAAGGCCAGCATGGATATGATGGGCCAAAGAGCTTGTTTCTGTGCTGCAAACTCCATGACTTGTTTATAGACAAATAAAGCAGCTGCTTGTGAACACAGCACCTGGAACTTCTTACTGAGATGCCGTACTGAGCAACAAACAGTGTTTTCTATTCCATTCTTGAAATTTATAGTTTCAGTCAGTACCGAGGAAACTGAGAAGATTGCTTAAGGCAAGATGGTGGACGCTGTCCATATGGATCAATAAATCTGAGTTATTTTTTAATATTGTTAAATTGGGTGAGACTTTTCTGGCCACTCCTGCAGGAGACTTCCTGCTTTTCTTAAATAATCCCTATTATGTCTATCACAGTGGACAGTTATAGGAAATATTTTCCATCCAAATGTAAAGTGCATATGGAATGCATGGCGTAGTTAATGACTGAAGCCAAGAATGTAAAAAAAAATTCCTGAAGTAGAATTTGCCATCATATGACAATTATATGGACAATTACATTGAATTTCCTGGAATGAGGATATTGGGAAACATTAGAAAAATGGGATTAGTTTAGATAGTGTAATGGGGATTATATAACAGCATAGGGTTGATTGGATGAATAATAACTTTAACAATGAACAATACCAAAGAGGGATTAATTTTTTACTTGCATTTGGAAACTGCAGGCTGGTGAGTCTATCATAGCTGTGGGTAAATCGATGGAGGGGATTCTGTGAGATAGGATCTACTAACATTTGGAGAAGCAGTATGATTCTGGAAGTCAACATGGCTTTGTGCAAGGAAAGTTGTGTCTAATAAATCTCCTGCAGTTCTTTGAGGGAGTAACTAAAAGGATAGATGAGGATAGGGCAGTGGATGTTGCCTGCATGGACTCTAGCAAAACCTTTGGTAAAGCCCCGCATGGCAGGAACTTTGTCTGGTCCGGAAAGTTAGACCACATGGGATCTGCGGAAAATGGCAGATTGGATTCATAATTGGCTCAGTGGTATGAAGGGTGATGGTCAGGGTTGTTGGAACTATGTTTAATGGTGCACCACAGGGATCAATGCTGGGACCTCTGTTGTTTACAATTTTGTATAAATGATTTAAATGCTAACATATAGGGAGTGTCAGTAAATTTGTGGATTATATTAAAATAGGTAGTGTTGTAGATAGTGTAGAAGGATATAAGAATTACAAGTGAATCTTGATCAGCTAGGAATGTAGGCTAAGGATTTGAAAGTGGCTTTCAATCTGGATAAATATGAAGTATTGCACTTTGGGAGATCAAACTTACAGTTTGAACTTAAAACTTACAGTTCTTGATAAAAGCAAGTGAAATGTTAAGGAGCAAAGGTACCCAGGAATGCTCGGGCATACTTTATTGAAAGCAGATTCACATGTAGATAGGATGGTGAAGCAGGCTTTTGGAATGCTGGCCTTCATCAGGCAGGGCATTGAGTTCAGGGTTTGGGAAGATATGCTGCACTAATATTACACATTGGTGAGGCCATACTTGAAGCATTGTGTATTGCTGTGGGAAAGATGTTATTAAACTAGAGTGAGTGCATGAAAGATATCACAGAATGTTTCCTAGACTTTGGGGTAAGAGTTACAATGAGAGGTTGCAAATACTCAGTCTCTCTGGTGTGTTGGAGATAGTGCAGTGATCTGATAGAGGTATTGATGCACCATCAATAACTCTCGGAGACGGAAGGTGAACGATAGGCTTTATTAGCAGCAAAAGGGAGCACGGCATCTTGGAGACTGAGGGAGGAGCAGTGCCTCCAATCGCCTTTATACAGGGGCCTGTGGGAGGAGCCACAGGAGCAGTCAGCTGAGGGGCGTGTCCAGACAGGTATACATAGTTTACTACAGGTATACAAGATCATAAGGTGCAAAAACAGGGTCTCATTTCCTGGGTGGGGATGCTAAAAATATGAGGGTGTAGGTTTAAGACAGTAGGAAAAATATTTAAAAGGGAAATCAGGGCAGCTTCTTCATGCAAAGGAATCAGAATCAGATTTAAAATCATTGCTATATGCTGGGAGCTTTGTTGTTCATATATGAAATTGTAAAAATAGTGCAGAAAGAGAGGGGAAAAAGTACTGAGGTAGTATTCATGGGTTCATAATCAATTCTGAAATCTGATGGCAGAGATGAACAAGCTATTCCTGAAATACTGCGTGTGTGTCATGAGGCTCCTGTACCTCCTCTCTGATGGTAGCCATGAGAGGAGGGCATGTCCTGGATGATAGGGGTCTTTAATCATGGATGGCGCCTTTTTGAGGCATTGCCTTTTGAATGTTCCTGGATAACGAGCAGGCTAATGCCCGTGATGGAGCTGGCTGAGTTTACAACTTTCTGGACCTTTTTCCAAACTGTGCAGTGAACCCCCCCATACCAGATGGTGATGCAACCTGGGAGAATCCTCTCCACGGTACATCTGTGGAAAATACATAGAAAACATAGAAACATAGAAAACGTACAGCACACAAAACTGTGCTGAACATGTCCTTTACCTGAGAAATTAACTAGGGTTACCCATAGCCCTCTATTTTTCTAAGCTCCATGTACCTGTCCAGGAGTCTCTTAAAAGACCCTATCGTATCCACCTCCACCACCATCACCAGCAGCCCATTCCACACACTCAATGCTCTCTGCTTAAAAAACTTACCCCTGATATCTCTGTATCTACTTCCAAGCACCTTAAAACTGTGCCCTCTCATGCTAGCTAATTCAGCCCTGGGAAAAAGCCTCTGTCTATCCACATGATCAATGCCTCTCATCATCTTATACACCTCTATCAGGTCACCTCTCATCCTCCATCACTCCAAGGGAAAAAGGCCAGGTTCACTCAACCTATTCTAATAAGGCATGCTTCCCAATGCAGGCAACATCCTTGTAAATCTCCTCGGCACCCTTTCTATAGTGAGGTGAGCAGAACTGATGAGCACAGTACTCCAAGTGGGATCTGACCAGGGTCCTATATGGCTGCAACATTACCTCTTGGCTCCTAAACTCAATCCTATGATTGATGAAGGCCAATACATCGTATGCTTTCTTAACCACAGAGTCAACCTGTGTAGCAGCTTTGAGTGTCCTATGGACTCGGACCCCAAGATCCCTCTGATCCTCCACACTGCCAAGAGTCTTACCATTAATGCTATATTCTGCCATCATATTTGACCTACCAAAATGAACCACCTCACACTTATCTGGGTTGAACTCCATCTGCTACTTCTCAGCCCAGTTTTGCACCCTATCAATGTCCCACTGTGACCTCTGACAGCCCTCCGCACTATCCACAACACACCCAACCTTTGTGTCATCAATAAACTTACTAACCCATCCCTCCACTTCCTCATCCAGGTCAATTATAAAAATCATGAAGAGTAGGGGTCCCAGAACAGATCCCTGAGGCACACCACTGGTCACCCACCTCCATGCAGAATATGACCTGTCTACAACCACTCTTTGCTTTCTGTGGGCAAGCCAATTCTGGATCCACAAAGTAATTTCCCCTTGGATCCCATGCCTTCTTACTTTCTCAATAAGCCTTGCATGGGGTACCTCATCAAATGCCTTGCTGAAATCTTTGGTCAAAGACAAGTGTCTTTGGTGACATATCAACTCTCCTCAAACTCCTAATGAAATATAGCCACTGTCATACCTCCTTTGCAATTACATCAGTATGCTGGGCTCAGGATAGATCCTCAGAGATACTGACACTCAGCAACTTGAAATTGCTCACCCTTTCCACTTCTGATCTCTCGATGAGGACTGGTGTGTGTTCCCTTGATTTCCCCTTCCTGAATTCCACAATCAATTCCTTGGTCTTACTGAGATTGAGTGCAAGATTGTTGATGAACCACTCAACCAGCTGATCTATCTCACTCCTCTACATCTCCTCATCACCATCTGAAATTCTGCCAACAGTAGTTGAGTCATCAGCAAATTTGTAGATGTCAGTTGAACTGTACCTAGCTATGCCATCATGGGTATAGAGAGAGTAAAACAGTGGGCTAAGCAAGCGTACTTGAGGTGCACCAATGTTGATTGTCAGTGAGGAGATGTTATTTCTGATCCACACAGACAGTGGTCTCCTGGTGAGGAAGTCAAGGATCCAGTTGTAAAGGGAAGTACAGGTTGTTTTGAATGCTGAGCTGTAATCAATAAACAGCAGCCCAATGTAGGTATTACATGGTGATCCAAGGCTGAGTGGAGAGCCAGTAAGATTGCAGCTGCTATAGACCTATTGCTGCATTAAGCAGATTGCAGTGGGTCAAGGTCCTTACTTAGGCAAGAATTGATTCTAGCCATGACCAACCTCTCAAAGTATCTCACCACAGTAGGTGTGAGTGGCACTGGGTGATAGTCATTGAGACAGCTCACCCTGCTCTTCTCGGGCACTGGCATGATTGCTGTCCTTTTGAAGCAGGTGGGAACCTTTGATTGCAACAGTGACAGATTGAAGATGTCCTTAAACACTCGTGCCAGTTGGTTGGCACAGGCTTTCAGAGGCCTACCAGGTTCACCTTCAGGTCCTGATAGCTTGCGAAAGTTCACCCTCTTCCAAGATTTCTGACTCAGCCTCTGAGACAGAGATCACAGGGTCAGCAGATGCTGTAGGGATTCACACAGGTGTAGATTTATTCCCCCATTCAAAGTGTGGATAACAGTCACTGAGATCATCTGGGAGTGAAGCATCATAGCTACCCATGACGTTAAGTTTCACTTTGTAGGAAGTAATGGCCTACAAACTCTACCAGAGCTGAAATGCATCCGATTCCATCGCTAACCTTAATTGGAATTGGTTTTTGCCCTTAAGACAGCCTTCTGTAGGTCATATCCGGATTACTTGTAAAGTTCTGAATCATTGGTCTTGAACCTGACAGATCTAGTCTCCAGCAGACTATGAACCGCCTGGTTCATCCATGGTTTTTGGTTTGGATATGTTCTTGAAGACACACACTTACCTACACAGGTCTTGATGAAATCAGTGACAACTGTGGCGTAGTCATTCAGACTCAAAGACGGATCCCTAAATATTGTCTACCTTTGACTAAAGCAGTGCTGTAGGCACTCCTTCACCTCCCTTGACCATACCTTCTTATTCTTCACCACTAGTGCTGCAGTCTTTAGTCTCTGCCTGTCTGCTGGGAGTAGAAGTACAGCCAGCTGATCAGATTATCCAACGTTGCGGCTTGCGATGGCGTGGTAGGCATTCTTAATGGTGAAATAACAGTGGTCAAAGGTATTGGCTCCTCTGGTTCTGCAGGTGATATGTTGGTGGTAGCTCAGAGACTTCTTCAAGCTGGTCTGGTTGAAATCTCCCACAGTGATAGGGAAGGCAACAGGGTGCTCAGTGTTATGCCTGCCGATTACATTGCTCAGCAAATCCAGTGCCTGCTTGAGGTGGAATGTACACTGCTGACAGTAAGATGGCAGAAAACTCCCCTGGCAGAAGTAAAGGACTATATTTGAATACTAGATGCTACAGGTCAGGTTGAGCAAGATTAAGACAGAACCATCATGTTTGTGCATCATCATTTGTTAATCGTGAAACATACTCCACCTCATCTGCCTTTAAAAGACTGAGTTGTCCTGTCTTTGTGGAGAGTGGCGAAGCCATCGGGCTGCAGTGCTGCAAATGAAATTGCCAGTGAGAGCCATTTTTCCATAAAGCAGAGTACACAGCTGTCCCTAGTAACCCTCCAGTACCGTAATCTTCCTCCGAGGTCCTCAGTTTTATTTTCCAGAGACTGTACAATTGTCAGCAGGATAGCCAGGAGTGGAGTCTAAGGCCTGCTATCCGATTTCTAAATCAACACTGAACCCATGAACACTACCTCACTACTTTTTTATTTCTGTTATTTTGCACCACTTACTTTAACTATTCAATAGACATATACTGTATATACTAAATCTAAGCCAGCTTTTTCCTCCATATTTAGTTATTATGTTTTTCATTGTACTGCTGCTGTAGAGTGAACAAATTTCACGACATATGCTGGTGATATTAAAGCTGGTTCTGATTCTGTAGAAAGGCTTCCCTGTAGACCATCCCCGCCTCCGTTGTTTTATAGGGAACGTGCACTTGCAATCCGAGGTTTTTGGACTTAAGAATGTAATGCTGAGACTTTGTAAAGCACTGGTGAGCCCTCGTTTGGAGTATTGTGAGCAGTTTTGGGCCCGTTATCTTAGACAGGATGTGCTGACACTGGAAAGGGTTCAAAGGAGGTTCACAAAAATTATTCCAGGATTGAATGGCTTATCATATGAAGAGTGTTTGATGGCTCTGGGTCTGTATTCACTGGAATCCAGAAGAATGAGGGATGACCTCATTGAAACCTATCGAATGGTGAAAGTCCTTGACAGAGTGGATGTGGAGATGTTTCCTATGGTGGGAGAGTCTAGGAGCAGAAGGCACAACCTCAGAATAGAGGGGCATCCTTTTAGAATGGAGATGAGGAAGAGTTACTGCAGCCAGAGAAGAGTGAATCTGTGGAATTCATTGCCACAGGCAGCTGTGGAGGCCAAGTCCTTATGAATATTTAAGGCAGAGGTTGATATATTCTTGATTGGGCAGGGCAATAAGGGATATGGGGATAAGGCAGGAGAATGTGGCTGAGAGGAAAATTGTATCAGCCATGACAAAATGGTGGAACAGACTTGATGGGCCAAATGGCCTAATTCTGCTCCTATATCTAATGGTCTGAAGATTCCGAATATCGATAGAATTTTAAATGTCTTAAAATAATGCTGTTTATTGAAGTAGCCATGGCTGTGATTATGGATTTCAGCTGTAGTAATAATCCTAAATGGGAATATTTGATGATTCCTATTGGAGTTGCACGCAAAGAATCGGCACTTAATGGAGCCATCTTACTGGAACCAATATTTGGGACTGTATTTGAAACAAGCTTCCAGAAATAATAACTGAGGTGAGCACATTAGCAACATCAAGATGAGTGCATGAATAAGAGAGTTTTAGAGGGCTATGGGCCAAATGTAAGCAAACGGGGCTAACTTGCTGGGCAACACAGTCAGCATGGCCCAAAGTGCCTGTTTCCATTCTGAATGACTGTCTCTAATGAATTAGGTTCTCCAAAATACAGAGCCTTCTTCCTTCACGATGATTTCAAAACTGTGTGACTTTTCCCTTCCATCTTCACTTCCTTTAACAATCTGCAATTTCTTAACATTCATACTTCTAAATTCCCAACCACTATTCTACAATCAGTTACCCCTTTGCCTTCCACTCTTCAGTCTTGCTGATGGTCTGCAGTCTGCACTTTGAATCTTCATTTGGGTTCATTGATTTAACCTTTCAAGAAAGGTCTGCGGCTTGGAACTGAAGATTGTAAATTAGAGATTCAATGAAAATAACAACCGATTCAGGCATAGTAACATATTGTGGAAAACTTACTGGATAACATCCATTGCTATGTATCATTTTTATTTCTTATTCCAATATTATACTTAAGGCTTCCAGTTATCCCGGGGAGAGAACATGTAACTAGTTCTATCCAATCTAACACACACCTCTTAACCCCCCAACCACCACGAAACACAAAAATTACAGAAAAAGAGCCAAACTAAAAGTAACTTATATAAATCAAAAATGACTTTGAATTTCGTGAGCCAGGAAATGACAAGATATGGGCCTTCTGCCCACTATAGTTTGCTTTGTGGAATTCTTCACATATCAGGGAGGGGAGCGCGAGATGAGATCTTTCTCCATTATGTGAGAATGTTGGGAAGGATTGTTCTTTAACTTCTTCCCCATCGATGGACATCTGCCATTGCAGATGAGGTTACATAAATTGTCTTTCCTTGTTGTCATGAGATGGTGAAACATCATCCAAAACTGCTGGATGAAGTTTTGATGCAAACAAATGGTTTTATCAGTCACCACAGACAGCTGTTAAGATTCAATCACATTGACATGGCAAAGTATCAGATATAGATCACATGCGTAAAGCCTTCAGAATGCCTTTTCTCAAGGATGTTGGTGAAATGGTTAAGATTTTATCGCAATCAGTGTTATCTAACAGCTTTTGTTATTTTCAAATATTTTAAACATTGAATTCAAATGCTCCTTTGGAGGTCCACTGAATTATTAGTTCAGCCCCCTGGACTAATATTCCAGCAATTTTTTTAAAAATATAAATTGAAGTCTTCAATTTGATGGTAACTTTTTGCATTTTCTTTTCCTTGCCAATTTTCTAAAATCATGTAAGATCCAACAGTCGAATTTCAAAGCCAAAACAAATAAAACCCAATCTTGTCTGAGAACAACTCCTGCATCTGCAGAGCAGACGTGTATGGAAACATTCTTTCTCCCCATTTCTTAATTGTTTTTGATGCTGTCTCAGCGGGGAGCTCTCCTACATTGTGAGAATATTAACAATGCTTTTCTGATTTCAGTAGACAAGTTGAACTGTTTTCTCTCCCTGGTTTTATTCTAACTCCTGTAGGTACCAAATGGCTCTGAGGTGTGATTCTATACACACACGTAATCCAGTGCCACACACATACTGTCGGTATTTCTCACTTGTCATGTTCAGACTGTATATGGGGGGTGGGGGGGAGCATCACAGTCAAATAGGATTCTGGTTCAGGTCTGTCAACAGTGCACATATGTAAAGGCATATATTAATACATAAACACATATCCACACAATCCACACACACAAGCATACACATGTTTCTCGAGCTGTGTGTGTGCTCAGTTGGTCATCTAGGATTCAACATATTCACCCAAGAATAAATTAAATCTATTTGATTAGAAATAATATGAATGTTTTGTGAGAAATTGTTGAAATAGAATCTGTCAATTAAGGGATAAAGTAATGTAGTATTAATTTACAAGATTATTATCCAGAGGCCGCATTAATGATCCAGAGAGAAACACTTTAATCCCACCATGACAACTGAGCACTTAAATACATCTGATTAAATAACATCAAAAAATTAACCTTAACTGGTGACCATGAAACTACAAACTGATATTAGACAGAAGGCGATATTAAATGGTATGGGGAGAGAGTAAGATTTTTAGATTACTTCAATGGCGTATTAAAGGGTATAGGGATCAGGATTAGTTAAGGTGGGATTGTAAAGGATGCGATGCATGAGCAGTAATTGTAACACTTGCTTCATGTGCAGAAATCTTCCAGGACAGAAATCTGTCAGCCAAGCATTGTGTTTCCCTGATGAATCATACGATGAATCTGAGATTGATATAAGTGTTTATCATATCCCTTAGAAACATCTCAAAATACTCCTAGTACTTTGTAATAATGGCTGCAGTTTTGGCAAATTGAGCCAGTTTTTGCACATAGTTCAATTCATAAGCAATGCAATAAATATAGAATTCATTTATTTATCTAATTACATTGCTGAGGACTTTCGGAAACACCTTGATTATTTTAAATCCTGGCACAACTTCTTTTTTCTTTGGTCCTGACGTCCCTCCATTAATGTGCAAACCCTCAGCAGAAGTCTAAAATGTCAACCCAGAATATATGATACAGATGACTACAGTTTGGATGCTAGAATAGAATGAACAGGGAAGTGAATCAACTCGCTAAAAAGTGCCATGTGTGGCTCAATGGAACCTACAGGAGAGGAAATCTGTCAATGGAAAAAAATACATAAAGATTGATAAATCCTGACTAATATCCAGCAGTTAATGGCTTAGATCCATCATGGAAACATAGAGTGAGCCAACATTTTACTGTTCCTCTCAGTTGCTCTGGTCTCAGATGCAAAGTATTACTTGTAGTTTTAGACAGTAGAGATTCACCAGAATGATGTCATAATTTGAAGTATGGGAGCAGGCTAACAAACTTGGTTTATCATCCTTGAATGCAAGTATTTGTAAATCATCAATATAAGTCTTAAATATAAATGGTTAAAGGGTGTTCTGATTAAGGAGTTAATAAAGATTTTTTAAAATCAGTTAGTTAACCTCAGTTGCTTAGAAATTAGACCAATTTGAGTATGAAAAGGGTGTTCTACACATTGGACTACACCAGGGATCATTTCCAGTGAGATTAAACACTACCTGTAAATTCAGCCTGGGCACTTCTGGGTGCAATTCACAACAGCATATCTGACACAGTCCTCCTGTTAGATGTGCATCTAATGGAGTCACCTGATGAACAAAGTCTGCTTTCTAGCAGTAAGTAGATGGTAAAGATGCAACCTAAAATCTGCAATCCAAACTCAACAATAAAATGGAGTAATCAGCAAAGATCCTCCCTACTCTTTTGATGTTTTGCTGCCTGTGTCAGTCAGCTTCACTTTCTGTACATCAGCATATTTCAAGACCCAATGTAAAGTGGTGTCTAACATTTAACGACCATCCAGAGCAATCCACTGCTACAGAAAAATGTTACCATTTCTGCCGACATGATGTACACTCACCATGAGCCACTTGTGCCACAGGACTAAGGGATTCATCCTATGTGGATGGTTGTAACTGTGGGTGCCAGACACAATGAAGACACCACACCACACTAGTCAATGAAGACTAGTCAATGAAGACGCCACACCACACTAGTCAATGAAGACGCCACACCACACTAGTCAATGAAGACACCACACCACATTAGTCTTTCTTAAAGCTGCTCTCTGGCTGCTCTGAAGAGAAGCTTCTCCTGCTTCACAGAAGTGATGATTCTTCTGCTGTGATCTCTCCAGGCAGCTGCTTTCAGAAACATGAGTCAAGCATTTTTTGTGTGTCTCAATCATGATGAAAGGTACTTGAACCATTTCTTAATCAAATCTTCTCAGATTTCCTAGTTTTTTTTGCAAACCGCCTCATCCTGCTTCCCATTCTTTTCTGTACTACTCCCAATCTGCTTTAATTTATATATAAGCTTCATATTTTTGCACATTTTCCATTTTTAATGGTCATTCAGCCTATTGAGTCTATGTCAACTCTTAGACCATGCCTGTCAGTCATGCTCCCCAACTTATTTCTTGTAACCTATTCTCATTCACTGTGATTCTTCCACTGCCCATTTAGGGGCAATTTTAAAAAGCCTATCAGCTTTTTAAAAGAGCCATGTGTTCTCAGGATGTTGGAGGAAACTGGAGCATGTGGGAAATCCGTAACACCACAGGAAGAACTCAGAGGAAAGATTCTGCAGCTTTTTCCACTCTTGGTCTGGGTAGGAATTTTAACCACCTGCTGGGAGTGTATAGGAATGACCAAGGACAAGAAGAGCAAGAAAGGATTTGTGTCAGTACAGGCAGTCCCCGGGTTATGTACGAGTTCCGTTCCTGAGTCCGTCTTTAAGTCGGATTTGTACATAAGTCAGAACAAGTACATCCAGTATTATTTAGCATCAGTCAAACGTTCGTCTTAGTGTATAGGATATATTTTACCTTTCTATGCATATAAAACACTTAAGAAATGCATGTATTCCAGTAATTAAACCACTGTGTTGCTTAGTAATAATTGTAGCTTTCATCGGGGCAGAGCCTTTCACATGCTCCATTATTCTCAATTTATCCTTTAAAATTGTTCCTATCATTGACTGACTGTAGCCTAACGCTTTTCCAATGACCGATGGTGTTCCAACTCTTTCCAAACGCTTTATTATTTCCACTTTATTTTCAATCGCAATCGCTTCCCATCAACGGAACAGAAACACTGCGGGCGGCGGGTCCCGACCTCCGCCAGCTGTCCAGGTCCACCGGGTCTGAAAGTCCACCACACTGAGGTGACAGGTTAGATGTGACAAGTGGGGGCTGTGCTGGGTTTGGGTACTGTATTTGATCCTCCACAATATTATTTAAACTGGAGGTGGCAGTGTTTTATTTCTACGAGGTCGAGTTGCGCGCTCGACATTAACCCAGCACGGATGGTACGGGAGTCACTGGATCAACATCAACCCGGCACGGGAGCAGTTTGTCACTGGATCGAACTTGGGAAACTCCGTTCTCTAGACTGGCGCTGATCTCACTGTGCCACCAGCCGACCGGAACAGGGGTCTGGGGTCAGGGTAAATCTAGCTAAGAAAAATTTAAGCCAAATACATAGTTACATACTCAACACAGTGTCAACGGCAAAGACTTAAAATGGCGGACAGCATTCTCCTTCCTCGGTTCGTAAGTACGAGTTGTCTGTAAGTTGGAGATTCATAACTCGGGGACTACCTGTATTTAAGAGGATGATTTATCCACCTGGACTAATGGATAAATTGGCATTTTTCTTACTGCTGCCTGTGAATCAGACTACTTGCCCAAACTTAATAAATCTATAGCCATCATAACAATGGAATCCATTTAATAAAAATGTCTTTCTATGTTTCAAAAATGATACAATCCATAAAAAGGATGATCTCAAATTTTGAGACAACAGGAACAATTTTTCTAAGTGTGAGAATCCACATTAATCTTAAAATCAAGGCAAGGCTATTTGAGAGTGAAATCATGAAGTACCTTCCACAGAAAGATTCGTATAAATCTAAAATTATCAACTTCAAGGTATTATGGCTGCCGGTTGAACTGAAATTTTCAGTCGTGAGATGATTATAGATCATGTAAATGAAGCTGAAATGTATATCAGCTGTTAACTAAAAGGATAATGAAGCACATTCAAGAGGCTAATAGGCCTATTCCTGTTGGCATGTTGCCATAGCTGTTAAGTTTACCACCTACCTAAAAAATACAGGAGAAATACTGACATAAAAACTGAAATGCGAAAAAAGAGAAAGCGATTAATGTTATAATTTAAGATTTCTTGAATCTGCAGTTTTTGACTCCAAAAGAGAAATATTTACATTTACAAAATAGTCTTCACAACCCTGGGATATTTCAAAGTTTGAAACAAATAATTTTTTGCGAAATATAGCAACAAAGTTTAATAAATTAACAAAGTCAAAATCAAAGTTGAGCCAACAGATGTATAAATAGCTGCAATGAAAGGTTTTCTTGTAGCAACATCACAGACACATATCATTATATAATCAGAATCAGATCTATTATCAGTCACGTATGATGTGAAATTTACTCGCTTTCAGCAGCAGTACAGTGCAAACTGGCAAAAATTGTTAAATTACAAAACTAAATAAATAGGAATAAAAGGTATACAACATAGTATTTATGGATTCATGGAGCATTCAAATTTCTGATCATGCACGGTAAGAATTTGTTCCTGCATTAATTAGTGAGTGTGTTTCTGTACCTCCTAATTGGTGGTAGTAACAATGGGTAGTCATCTCTAAGATGGTTAAGATCCATAAGAAGTATTCACAAGGAAATCTTCAATTACACATAAATTAAACACAATTCTTATAAGAAAGAACGTAATTCAAACAAAAAAAAAGTGTGAAGTGATCAAAATGGTCGCACACTCAGTGGCCACATTACTAGCTACCTCCTGCACCTAATAAAGTTGCCACTGAGTATATGGTTGTACTCTTCTGCTGCTGGAGCCCATCCACTTCAAGGTTTGATGTGTGTGCATTCAGAGATGCTCTTCCGCACAAGTACTGTGTGGTTATTTGAGTTACTGTCACCTTCCTGTCAGCATGAACCAGTCTCCTCTGACCTCTCTCATTAACAAGGCATTTTCACCCGCAGAAGAGTGGCTCACTGGACTTTTTTTGTTTTCCATGCCATTCTCTGTTAGCTCTAGAGAGTGTTGTGTGTGAAAATTCCAGGGGATCAGGAGTTTCTGAGATACTAAAACCACACCATCTGGCTATAACAAACTTGGTTCTATAGTTGAAGTCACTTAGATCATATTTCTTCCCAATTCTGTTGTTTGGTCTAAACAACATCTGAACCCCTTGACCATGTCTGCATGCTTTTATGCAAAGTTGCTGCCACATGATAGACTGATTAAATATTTGCATAAACGACAGGTGTACATCCTCCCAAAGGTAGTTGTGAGAAAATGGAAACACTTCCATTCAACCCATTTAGCGGACTGCTTAACATTTAATCCATGGGACAGTGGGCCTCTAGGTTGAAGTGTTGCCTCAGTTTGGATGAAAGTGCCAATCTCTGGTATTGAGCTTGGGCTAGCAACTTTCAGTCTGAGATGCAAGGGAGCTACGAATGAGCCATGGCTAACACCCAGCATTCTCTTGTATTTCCCAGTCGTAGGGCTGGTTGTCATCCATGAAGCTGCACTGACATAAGCAGAAGTGCCTGAAGGGAAGCAGGGTGAGAATTAATATAAAACACTCATAAATATAAACTCCTTTCAAAAGAAGTTCATCCAAAGCAGTGCTGAATCAACTATCCCATCTGCATCATTGGCTGACCCAACAGGGCAGCATAAGGCGAGCTCTGGATGCACATTATGAGGAAATGACCCTGAGGGGAGCAAACACTTCTCATTGAAGTGAAAGAACCAATTTAAATACAAAAAAAAATACTGACAGGAATTTTTGACCTATTATTAATTTGCTTTCTTAATTCCACCAGGTCTTTTGCAGTCTCGCCCGTGAGTGGCCAGTTGCTCTATGATTGGATTACATAAGTCAATTATCTGAAGACTGTACCATAAACTGTGAGACATTAACCCTGTCACCCATCTGACACACTGCAGAAATACTAAAGTGAAGCCTCAAAAGGCAATGGCCTTTCCTAATGTTCTTTTAATTAGTTCTGAGATAGTGATAGACCATTTCCTGTTTGAGTTCACCAAACATACTGCACCAATCTAAAGAGAAAATAGCAATAAAACCAAGTCTTTTCACTAACTTAACTCTTTAGAGACCAAATAGACCATCATCTGGAAAACAAAATTGCTTTGCATTTATACTTCAGTTTTTCCCAAAGTGCCTTATAGCCAATTGAGTTCTCCTGTAATGCAGTCAGCATTGTTTCCTTCTTAGGCAGTCACTTGGAATCAGGAAAGACCTGTTTCCACTCTGTTCTCAGGTAGCTGATGAGGCCACTGTGAGAACGATCATCTCATCCACAGACCTGGAAGGAAGTCACTGCACAGAGAAAGTACAAATGGCCCAGTTACTTGTTGACAACTATTACATGCAAGAGTTTTCATGCTCTGGTCATTGAAAACCAAAGCTTGGGATCAGCATATAAGAGAGAGAATCGGGAGTGGGGCAGACAGTGCCTGTTGTAAGCACACTTTTGAAGAACTCTTCAACTATAACTCTGGTCTTGGCATGAGCACCCCAGACTCCATTTCACAACAACCTCCTTGGACCTATCTTACTACCACACCAGACTGGCAAAAATTCAGGAGGGCCATATCGCGACTCAAAGAGTTGGAGGCAAATGACATCCTCACTAAACCCTAAAACTGATTTGAGAAGAGTTTCAGTCACAATTCCTCAGCTTTTTCACCCACGTCTGGGGACAGGAGGAGATACCAGGGGAACTTGAGTCTGACTGTGTTCTTTGCTGTCTCCCACAAAGAAAGTCATCATCAAGTTCCTCCTCTCTCACTTCTCCCAATGGCTAAATAAGTGCTCCCTGAATATCAGTGTGGATTCACTTACCCCTTCAATGTGTCATGACAATCTTTGGGTCACAGCATCTAATGAGCACACAGGAATTCCTTATTTCCATTTGAAATAAAGGAGGCTATTCAGCCCTCTGAATTCATCCCAGCATGCAGAGCAATCCCATGTCTCATTAATTTATTCCCGTGTCCTACCCTGCCCATATTCCCATCAAGCCTGCCACATTTTGCGTTCTCCACACTGCCACTCCAAGGACAACTTGCAACAACCTACCAACCTGCATGTCCTTTGAATGTTCAAATTTCAAAGTTCAAAGTACATTTATGATCAAAATACACATACAGGTATGTCAACATATACCGCCCAGAAACTCTTGCAGACATTCACAGTAGAACAAAGAAATACAATCGGATCAGTGAAATTGGAGCTCTGAAAGAAACATGGTCAGAGAGTAAATATGCAAACTCCACTCAGACAGTGCTGGAACGGAAATGGGCCGTGAACATCATGAGGCATTGGCTTTGTTAGCTGTACCACTGTGCCACTCTGTATGCATACATTAGATAATGATGGTCCATTTGAAAAACAATTGGTAAATTGTGCAATGTCAGCCAAGATACTGGGTGCAAAAGGGCAAACAGTACTTAAGAAACACAAATATCCAAGATAGAAACATGACCAAGAATTTGAAAATCAAGATTTTGCTTTGCCAGGAGCCAATTATAGGGGGAAGTATAGGATGTGGATGATACTGTAACCAGAGTCTTTGACCCTCAGGTTTATGAAGGATTATATGGGTTGGCTGCTGGGGAGGGATTTACTTAAATAGCCATGTGCAGTTGTAAGATTAAAATGCACAGATGAAGCTTTCAGCAGCAGATGAGCCAAGCTAGGTGATGTTACAAAGTTTGGAAATAGGTGGTCTTAGTTTTTAGCAATAGCATGGATGTGAAGTCTATAGGTTTCTCTCAGGATTCAGACATAACACCAAGGGTATGAGTATTTTGGCTCAGTTTCAGACAAATACTTAGGAAAGGAATTGATCAGTGGACAAGGAGCAGAGAACAGGAACTATCCTGAAGCCAATTATTTGAAAAGTATCATGAGATCTTTCACAACAATGTGTGAGAATGGAATTTCCCTCACTTTAATGTAGCATCCAAAAGTCTGTTATCTCCAACCTTGAAGCAATGCTCACTCAGCAGTCCACCAAGTGTGGATCATCACAAAAATAAATTCCATTGTAGGATCTGGACATCATTATAATGGCCATCATTGATTGTCCAGTTATGTTTTTCCTCTGGAATTAGTGGCTTCTCAGGTCATTAATGAGTCAATTATATTGGTTGGTCTGCATCCCTTCATCTAGAAAGAGCCTTCAGTCCCCAGCCAATGACTGAGAGGCATGCACACCAAAGCAGACCTCACAGTAGAAGGTACTAGACATAATAAAAAGATCAAAGTAAAAGTAAAACAAAAAAAAAGACAATAGGCTTTAAATCTAAAATGTAAAATAAAAACAGAAATTACTGGAAATACTCATCAGGGCAGGACATATCTATGGGAAGTAATGTGGCCTGATCTGCTAAATATTTCCAGCAATTTCTCTTTTTATTGAACAGAAGACCAATATGGTCTCTGAGATGTTGCAGAGAGAACATCAAAGACAATCCTAAAAAACATGTTTTTGAGTCCTAAGGAAAGGTTAAGGAAATTGATCTGAAGATAAATTAAGAAAAGCTAATTAAGATTGGGGTTAAAACAGACAAAGTGAATTCAGGCAAACATATTTCAATTGTTCAAGAAGATAAAACCGGGGGTATGAATTACAGGAAGGTGACATTTAGAAAGGTGGTCAGGTAAGAACTTCGATGTGACAGAACTATGTGTCTAAGCAATGTATTCGAAATGTAAATGGTGCCTCTGGATGTTTGTAGAAGAAGAGACTGAATAGGAAGGAAGACAGTTGGTGTTGAGCAATAAAAATTGGATGGGCTGATTGGATTTCTAGCCTTTTCCTATTCTTAAAATAAATTATGCTGTTATGGAGAGCCAACTCAGTTTGTATTGGCTGACCAATTTTTCACCTTTCTAATCCTAGAAGGAGCATCCAATTCTTAAACCTGTCAAGGTTTGATTAAAGAATATGAATAGCATTCCACAACATCTTAGCCTGAAAACAACTCAGCCTTCTCATTTGTTATAACAGATTATGATTTCATTTTCCATTTCTGTGGAAGCCCACCAATTTTGCTTGCAGTCCCAAGAAAAGTCTCAGGGAAGTATTTGTTGACATGTCACATTCACACTAGCCTAAGGTGCATCATTAAGAAAGCAATAACCTGATACCTAACTTCAGTTTCACTCTCAAACTTGTTAACAAGATATCTCGGTAGACAGGAACATTTGCCTGCAATTGAACCTCAGAAGTTGTTTCTTTGATGTTTCTGAAGAAAAGCCAGACCACCAATCACACTAATGGTGATGATCGGTCTCGCTGTGTTTTTTTACTGAACACTGTTGTGGGAGCACGCTCATGGGACTTGACCCAAAATAATATATTATGCCAAGACCATTTTTGCTCTGCAGATAAATGTTAAAAAAATCCATAGTGGAATTTTAATATCTACTATTCACCCCTTCACACAAAATGGATCTGTTACCATCATGTTGTAGGGCCTTGCCGTGTGAAAATTAACTGCAATGCTACTTATTTTCAAATAATTTTTTTGAAAATTACTTCATTGCCTCTTTGGGATGTGCTGAAGTCAGAAAAGGACTATAAAATCCAGTTCTTCCTATATCTGAAGATGTTTATCTGGCCATTTAGTTCAACATTGTTTCTGGGGTATCGCAAATTAGCTGCAAACTTTTCCTACATTAGCTGGCCAACAATGCAGTGAAGCCAACTGGCCAAATGATCACTGGCCTTTTTTGTGATGGGGCTGAGCCCTATTATTAGTCTTGACTAAAGATGAAGAGCCAAAAGTGAACCATATGTGCCACCCAAATTACCCTAATAACCCAGTAACAACCTGCTGTCAAAGACCCTTTCAACAATTTCTAAGTTATCACAGTTAAAAGAAATTGAGAGGGATTTAAATATTTTAATGAACTAGAGATAATTTTATTTAAAATCGTATTAATCAAGACCAATTAATTAAAAACATTAAATTTAATTAAAATAAACAAACCACTTATCTTGACTTGTTTTCCATCCAAATTAACAACTCCATTCAAATGAATGGAATTCCAGTCGCCACATGAGCCCTGACCAGTGCAAAACTGTAGAATCTGGGGAATGAACTGTATGCAGCTCAGTTTATGGAATTGCTGCATCATTGCTCCAATAACTTGAGTTCAGTTTTGACCTCTGATGTTTCCTGTGTAGAGCTTACATATTCTCTCGGCGGCTGCATCGTTTCTCCCACGTGCTCAGTTTTCTCCCGCAACCCAGAAATATGCATGTTACTAGGTTAGTTACAGTTTACGGAGACTGCTGATTCTGAAATCTGGGGCAACAAACAGAATGCTGAGGGAAGTCAATGGACAAGCAACTGCTGTGGAGGAGAATGAACAGCTGATGTTCCAGGCTGAGATCCTTCGTCTGTATGGCATCTTGTCTGTTGTTACTGTAGTACATAGGTGAATGGTGAACCTGGCGAAAGGGAATAGGAGTGAGGGGACTATGGGTTGCAGGGGGTGAAAACTGAATTGTCACCAATTCAATGGGCTGAAAGTACTTCCTTTCCCTACCATATCTTGCTCCCTAGCTAAGCACATCTGAGCACTGCCAAGTCCAGTAACAAAGTATTAAATATGAAACCAGACAAGTTGCCATCTGACCACCAGAGAGTCCTATACTTACACACAGCTGTGCAGTGCTATAAATGGGTGGTTCTAGAGAAAAATGCAAGCTGACTAGGACATGATCTAGGCCATTAGCAATGCTTCCAGAATACTTCCCAAGCTATTTCAGACATCTTAAACTAATTTTATTTTTCACTTCCTCTCCTTCCTCTTGTCTCCATGGAAAATCCTTTGACACTGTTACCCAGCAACATATACAGTGGTGCAAGTTGCTGCCACTAATTGCTGATAAAGAGTTATTTGTTGATGGGAGTGGTAGAGTTCAAATCAGTCTTCATTTTGTTTCCCATTAAAAATCTGGTCTGAAAGGTTCAACGTGAGGGGAACAGCAGGGAAGCAAAATATGGCAATGGATGCACTTCTTCAATGATAAATGGAAAGTTGAATTGAATCCACAACCAGGCATACAAAACCTGTAAACTTGGAAAAAGTCTGCAGATGCTAGAAATCCAAAGCAACACACACAAAATGCTGGAGGAACAGCATCAGGTCAGGAAAAAATAAACAGTTGACATTTCAGGCTGAGACCCTTCTTCAGGACCTGTATAAAGCCTGAATCACCCACCATCCAGTTATGAATTACTGAATGAAAAAGTCAGATAATGTGGCTTTTCCTTCTCTCAAATAAGAATACGAAGTCATAACCAACCCAGCGTGCAGGGTGCAGACTCAGGTACTGAACCTGGTTACAGGCAGAGAGGAAAAATACACTAAATTTAAAAAGACAGAAACTGTGTCTGCTGTTTTGACTGGACACATTTAACAAAGGTACTCAGAATAGATACGTTTTTCAATCAGAGTGTAAGTTTCAGAAATATTCAGCAAGTTAGCCAGCAAGTATGGAAAGAGGGCCAGAGAAAGAATACTTTGTTCAATGAGGATGAGAGGTGACCTGATAGAGGTGTATAAGATGATGAGAGGCATTGACCATGTGGATAGACAGAGGCTTTTTCCCAGGGCTGAAATGGCTAACTTGAGAGGGCATAGTTTTAAAGTGCTTGGAAGCAGGTACAGAGGAGGTGCTAGGAGTAAGTTTTTTAACACAGAGAGTGGTGAGTGCGTGGAATGGGCTACCGGTGACTGTGGTGGAGGCAGATATGATAGGGTCTTGTAACAGACTCCTGGGCAGATACATGGAGTTTAGAAAAATAGAGGGCTATGGGTTACCCTAGGTAATTTCTCGGTTAAGGAGATGTTTGGCATAGCATTGTGGGCTGAAAGGCCTGTATGGTGCTGTAGGTTTTCTAATAGCCTAATTCTATGAATTTCTTCATAGAACCTGTCAGACTTGATTCCAGCATCTGCCTTTAGAATTATGTTTGGTTCATGAAGAGTCTCTGCACCAGTCTAAGAAGAGGGAGCAATACCAAGGTTGGTACCACTTGCCGATCCCAGGAGAAAAACTGTATGCCACTGGATTTTGCATCTGGATGAGCCTGGTCTCCGATGTGACTGTTGAATGGTAGAGTGAGTTTCTGCATAACCATTATTCACTTTACATTGACAGTGCTTCACATTAATGGTCTAATCTCTGAATCAGAAGTTTACTTCCTCCGGTCCCGGTGCAATGAAGCACTGACAAAACAATGCAGTGAGTCCCATCTGTTAGGTGACATTATAAAACCAAGATACACTCCTGCTCTGCCAATGGTCATATGAAGATGGTATGGAAATGTTTTGAAGTGGAAGTAAGTCTCTAATTATGCTCGATTATATTTATGCCCCAGTTAATATAATCAACAAATTCTAATGTATCTGATTTTTATTTGTAATAACTAAAGAGGGTTTATTTCACACAAAATGCTGGAGGAACTCTGCAGGTCAGGCAGCATTTATGGAAATGAATAAATAGATGGTGTTTTGGGCCTCTTCAGGACCGAAAAGGAAAGGGGAAGACAACAGAATAAAAAGGTGTGGGAAGGGGAGAATGGTTAGCAAGAAGGTGATAGAGGTGAAGCCAGACAACAGCTGGAGAAGGAATCTGATAGGACAGGAGAGTGGGCCATAGGAGAAAGGAAAGGAGGGGCATCAGGGGGATTGATGGGCTGGTGGGGAGAAGAAGTAAACGGCTACAGTAGGGAAAACGTATATTGAGAGCCTCCTTGTACTTTCCTCCAATCACCTTAAAATTATGCCCCTCGTATTACCCACTTCTACCTTGGGAAGTCCACTCGATCTTTGCTTCTTACTCTCTTGTACACTTTTATCAAGTCACCTCTCATCCTCCTTCACTCCATCCTCTCATCATATTTAGTCATTCTCTCTGTAGGCTGGTTGCTCTGTTCTTCTCCAAAAAGCAACAACTATTCTTTAAATATGCTTAATTGACTATTAATTTTCATAGATGTACATTAGCCCAATCATTGAAGGAATTATATGTGGTTCTTAATAATCCATTTAAATTTGCCAACAAGAGAGTTTTGCAGTTTAATATCTCATCTGGAGAATAGTTCCTCCAACAATGGAGCATTCCAACAATCCTGATGGACTCAATGTTCACTACTCCTTTTGTGAACCACAAGTGGATCCTAGTCTGAAGAACTAACACATGAACCAAATTGACATAATAACCAGATACTGTATATCACTGAACTTCATTGTTTTGTTATTCAATTGTTCAATTGTTGCTCTCACACCTTCTCAAAAAGCTTCAGAGCCTGTGAGATTTGTCATAGTGGATACTTGGACTGATTCTTGACTTGTGAACTTATTACGCAAAATGAAAAGGTAAAGAATTGAGGTACATTTACATAATGAGACTTACATTACCAACAAGGCATGATGTAAGAGAATGAACAAGAGAAGACCCAATTTGGCTGAGAAGGGTCATGAGATGTAAATTAATCTTTTTTTTAGTGTCATGTGTGCTGAACGACATTGAAAAACTTGTCTTGTGTACTGTTCATACAGATCAATTTATTAATGGTGAACCAAGGTGAAACAGTAACAGAGTGCAAAAGAAATGTTACAGCTAAAGAGAAGGTGCATTGCAGATAGACAATTAGGTACAAGGTCACAATGAAGAGATTGTGAGGTCAAGGGTCCATTTTATCAAACGTGGGAACCTTTCAATGGGATTGTGTAACAATCCCAATGGGATAAAAGCTGAGCTTGAGCCTGGTGATATGTACCTTTAGGCTATTGTATCTCCTGTCCAATGGGATGGTGGAGAAGAAAGAATGGCCAAGGTGGATAGGGTCTTTCCTTATGCTGGCTGCTTTACAGAGGCAACGATAAGTGTAAACAATCAGTGGAGTGCAGGGGAGGCTAGTTTCCACGATGTGCTGAGCTGTGTTCATAACTTTCTGTAGTTTCTCGCAGCCTCAGGCAGAGCAGTTGACATACCAAGCTGTGATGCACCCAGATAAGATGCTTTCTTTGTTGCATCAATAAAAATTGGTGAGGATCAAAGTAGACATGCTAAATTTCTTTAGCCTCCAGAAGAAATGGACATGCTGTTGATTTTTCTTGGCTATGGCATCAATGTGGTGGAACCAAGATAGGCTATTGGTAATGTTTATTCCTAGAAACATTAATCTCTCAACCATTGTAATGAATGTTTTTGGTAGAGTAGACCACATTCTTTATTACCATCTACCTGCTATTTGTCCAATGAGCATAAAATCCTACCCTTTTTATGGTGAGAAGCCATTTCAGTGCATCTTATGCATGTCTTTAACGTTTTACAAATCCTCTTTGTTTTGGTTCTCCCATAAGATCAAGCTATTAAACAATAACCCAGCTCTCAAAATGAATCAACGCTAAGAAAACCTTTTCTATTCCCAATAGCTGCAGAGCCGATCAAGCTTTACACTGGCGACAGGCCAATTAATTCAGATCACTGTCTCGCAATATCATCTCAGACAAAAGAAAGTGTAATTATTATCAGGAAGAGACACAATTTTTTGATTAAAACCAGACTACATTTGCCATTGATTTCATCATCCCTCTTCTCTTAGCCCAATGACTGTATCAATCCAGAAGTCAAAATGGCCTTTACTTCTGTAACGTACCAGACTGGAAAACGTAGTCTAGAACTACACATGAATGGCATTTCTGAAGAATTTTCTACACGGTAATGCTGGCTAAAGTGAAATTGGTCTAAGGAATCTCCCAGTCACAGAGATTGAGAGTTCTAATGCCAGCTTCATGAGGTTACCTTGCACCAACCTGAACCTTCCTGGATTGACCTTTGATTGTTAGGGTGGCCCAGCTTTGACTCAACAGGCTTAGCCAAGAACAAAATTGGGCAAGCACAAATGGACGCTCTAAGTAAGTAAGTAAGAAAGCTTCTAGTGAGTTTTTTTTCTGTAGTACATAGCTAGTGCACTGAAAATGGATCCGGAAGTAGTGGTATGTTCCTTGTTTGAGATGTGGGAAATTTGGGAGTCCTCTGGTCTCCTTGATAATTACATCTCCATGAATTGCATCGAGCTGCAGCTCCTTAGAGACTGTGTTAAGGAACTGGAGTAGCAGCTCGATGACCTTCGGCTCATATGGGAGAATGAAGGTGTGAAAGATAAGAGCTGCAGGGAGGTAGACACCCCTAAGTTGCAGGAGGGAGGTCCTTGGGTGACTGTTAGGAGAAGGAAAGGGAATAGGCAGATAGTGCAGAGAAACCCTGTGGCTGTTCCACTCAATAGTAAGTACACTGCTTTGGATACATAGCAACAGGGTGTCTGGCACTAACTGGTTCTGTGGTTCAGAAGGGAAAGGGAGGGGAGAAAAGGAGTGCAGTAGTGTTAGGGGATCCCATAATTAGAGGAACAGAAAGCAAATTCTGTGGATGTGGAAGAGGCACGAGGATGATATGTTGTCTCAAGTGTCAGGGTCAGGTCTACAGCATTCTAAAGTAGGAAGGTGAACAGCTGGAAGTTGTGGTTCATATTGGTACCAATGATACCAAAAGCAAAAGGGAGGGCATTTAGTATAGAAAAAATTAGTGGGAAGTTCAAAAATCAAAGGTGCAGAAGGACTTGGGAGCCCTCGTGTAGGATTCCCTAAAGGCTAATTTGCAGGCTGAGTTGGTGATAAGGAAGGCAAATGTAATGCGAGCATTCATTTCGAGAAGACTAACATACAAAAGCAAGCATGTACTGCTGAGGCTTCATAAGGCATTGGTCAGACTGCATGCACTTGGAGTATGGTGAGCAGATTAGTGCCCCTTATCCAAGAAAGGATTTGTTGGTACTGCAGAGGGTCCAGAGGAGGTTCACAAGAATTATCCCAGGAATGAAAGGGTTAATATATGAGGAGTGTTTGATGGCTGTAGACCTATACTTACTGGAATTTAGATAAATAAGGAGGCGATTTCATTGAATTTCATCTCATTAAATGGATAGAGTGCATGTCGAAGGGATGTCTCCAGTGGTGGGTGAGTATATGACCAGAGGACACAGCCTCAGAATTGAGGGATGCCCATTTAGAATAGAGATGAGGAAAAAATTGTTTGGCCAGAAAATGGTGAATCTGTGAAATTCTTTGCCACAGTTGGCTGCGCAAGCCAAGTCTTTGGGCATGTTTAAGTCGGAGGTTGACAGATTCTTGATTAATTGGGGCATCAAAGTTTATGGGGAGAAGACAGGAGGATGGGGTTGAGAGGGATAATAAATCAGCCATGCTGGAACGGCTGTGCAGTCTCAATGGGGCAAATGGCCTAATTCTGCTCCTAAGTCTCATAGTCTTATGGTATTAATTAAGAAAA
The DNA here is from genome assembly GCF_048418815.1 of Hemitrygon akajei. Classification (NCBI taxonomy): domain Eukaryota; kingdom Metazoa; phylum Chordata; class Chondrichthyes; order Myliobatiformes; family Dasyatidae; genus Hemitrygon; species Hemitrygon akajei. Next base: position 105,741,781 of record NC_133124.1, on the reverse strand, counting down.
ACACATCCAACAGCAGAACTAAGAATAAATCTTCTTACCTGGTGAGAGAACATTTTATAAAATAATTCTTGAATTGCTGTAATGTTTGGGAGATTATTTGCTTTTTCAGATCAGTCAACTGAAGCTTTCAAGAGCAAAATTAATATTCTAATTAGTGAGGGGTATGAAGCCATATGAATTAAAGGTGATAATCTAGTTTGAAAGTTTAAAGTAGCTTGGATAGTCATATGCTGTACACATGCTCAATTTCAAATTTCTTTATGGTATGAACTCTCCCATAACCTTTCCCCCATCTAACATTCCTTAATCTTTTTTCAGTTCACCAATAGAAGCCATGCCTTTAATTTACAGGCCCTATTTTCCAGAATTTCTTCATTAAAGCCATCTTTAAGCCACTTCTTTAAGCCTATTTTAAACCAAATTTCATGCTGAAATTTCAATCAGACCTCCTAATATATTTTTCATGGACTTGGTCTTGATTTTTATCCAATGAAGCACACCAGGAACGCTTTTAAAATAAGTTTATTAAATTATATAAAACTGTTACTGTACTTGTTTTATCACAGTCAATATGGCTGAAAGTTTTGTGTTGCCAAGTGAAAAAGATTGAAGCCAGTTGAAAAACCATTAATGTTAATCCTTGATCACTCCTGGGAGCTGGGAGATTTGAAGTCTACAGAGCTAATTTGCTATATGAAGTGACGTAGCGTCATAGAGCCATAGAGAGATGTAGCATAGTAACACACCCTTTGACCCACTGAGTCCACACCAACCACTAACCACGCATTTCCACTTATCCTTCAATAATCTCATTTTCTAATTCTCGCCACACTCCTATCAGCCCCACCCCAGATTCTACCACTCAGCTTCACACAAGGCGCAATTAACCAAACAACCCACACATCTTTGGGATGTGGGAGGAAACCAGAGCATTGGAGGGAGTCCACAAGGTCATAGCGATAATGTGCAAACTCTCCACCGGCTGTGTTTGAGGTCAGAATTGAACTTGGCTCTCTGCTGCTGTGAGGCAATGCCTCTAGTTGCTGTGGCACTGTGCCACTCAGCGTGTAATTACACATTCAGTTTTTAGGAGTTGCTGCTTTCTATTTACCTTTTAGGTATTCCCACAAATCAATAATTTTCTGTTTGTATTTATTTATTCATATCATCTGTGTTTTTTTCTCTCCCCATTTCACAAGAAAATGATGGTGAACCACCTTCTTGGACGGTGGCACTCTTTGTGGTGAAGCACTCCTACAGTGCTGATGGATAGTGGCTTCCGGTAATTTGAACCATTGCCAGTATAAGAAAGGCAATGTATCTTTGGATCGGAAGAGCAGGACAGTTTTTGACAAAGAGGAAACGGGAGATGGTGTTGTTCCCATGTGTTTGCTGTCCATATAATTCTGCTAAAATAAGGAAACATACTGCTCACGTCCCCTTGACCAGAGCTGCAAGGTTCTATTTCTAGCATTCCTGCCCTGACCCCTTCCCCTTGAATCCATAACAAGGATAAGGTGCCTCTTGCCTTCACCTTCTAACCCATTCAGAGGATCGACCTTAGTAAATTCCACCGCCTGCTGTTGGATTCCATCATCAGACATGTTTTTCCATCTCTCAGCTTTCAGGATTCCAAACAAAACATTCCTTCTGTAACTACCTGTTTATTTTTCCACCTAGACCAACAAACACTTCAGTCCTCAATGTACTTTCCCATGCTACTGTAGAAGATGCAAGACTTGCTATTTTACCTCTTCCCTTCACGTAATGCAGGGACCCAAACGCAAAGTAAGGCAGCATTTTTCCCAGTTGCATTTGGCACACACAAAGTAGTCTCCTTCACAATGATAAAAAGTCATGGACTGAGTCACCTTTTGCAGAATAAATCCACTCTGTCTGCAATGGTGATACATGTCATTTTTTCCCTCCATCCTCTCCTATTATGAGTTCTCTACCTTTGGCCTCCTCCCCTGTTCCAGTAAAGACCAATCTAAATCCAAATTACACCATCTCATCTTCCATCCAAGCAGGCTGCTGCTGTCAATGCTCAGTATTATTTCAGATAACCTGCCTTTTTGAATTTGCATCCGGATGAGCCAGTTGTGATCCAGGGCCATCAGTTTGCAATGTTAACTTTATTTTCTCTTTCTACTGATGCTACCCAACTAGATGAGCACTTCTAACATTTTCTTTTATAGCAGGTTTCAAGCAACTGCTTCGTCCTATCATCCTATCAGCTCTTTTTAATCTCTCCACCACCTCACGTACCCATCTCCTTTGCAAGTTAAACCACATGTCTTTCCCTCACTTTTCCCAGTCAATGAAAGACCATTGACTTGAACTATTAATTCTACTTATCTAGCTACAGAAGCAAAAACAGAAAATGTTGGAAAAACTCAGTGGGCCCCATAAGTCAATGGCTTCTCCTTCTACATACACTGATACGCTGAGTGTTTCCAGCACGTTCCGGTTTTGTTTCAAATTCCAACATCTGCAGGTTTCTGACTTTCTCCCTAGCTTCTAGCTGACCTGCTCAGTGGTTCTGCCTTTTCTGTTTCTAATCCATTGTGTAATGAACCATGGGTTGGGAGATGCTGTTAGAGAAGCTTTAGCAAGGTACAATTGTGATCTACATTGTCCTGAACGGTATGGGGTATCCCTAGTATATAGAATGTGCGCACTTATTCATAGGCATAGATACATCATGTTGAAAGTTGGTATTTCATTTTCAGACATGACTGAGACTGGCATCTGGCATGTTCTTTGACACTGCTCATTGAACCAGGGTTATAGACTCTTGGCTTGAATCTTACAGTAAGCTGGCAAATATGTCAGACTATGAGGTTACAGGTTATGGTGGTATACAATTCTACTGCTGTTTTAGTCCATGTCACCTTATTGGCAACCAGTTTTTAGCTGTTAGACTTGTCCTGGATCTAAGCCATTTAACACCTTGGTAGTGCCGCTAAGTTATAGCAGCCCAGGTATTCTTGCAAATGATAATGGCATAATTAATTTAGAGCATCCATGAAAAAGGCAAAGCTCGGACTGAGGGCAAGTGGTAAAAGAGCAAAGTTTATTGCTCAGTGTCAATATATCCTTTCCTGAAACAACATTGCAAATAAATAAACGCATTGACTGATTCACATTTGGCAGGATGATGCTAGCTAAACACCCGTATGTGACTGCAGCCAAGAATAACTACACCAAGTGGATGAACTGAACCAACTCAAACCTCAAACAAACTGTTTATTGGTTTAGATGAGTGTTCTTTATTCAGTAACTAAATGAAATTATGTTTGGGGGTTGCAATGATCAGCAACAACCAAGTGCATCACTGTGTACTGAGCCTCAGGCTCCAAGTTGCATCTCCATGCCATCGTATAAAGATCTGATATCTATTATTTGTATTTTACTTTCTATTGCATCACACAACATTTGTCACACATTAGAATGTTTAAAATGTTAATTGGTTAAAATGCAAAGAGTAATTCATCAATTTCTTCGATGTCTCTATCCAAGGTCAGTTTGGGATTTCCAATCAAGATTCTCCAATTCTTTTTCCCAAATCAGGTGAACTCCATGGTGGAAAAAGAGAACTACCTATGAGGTGCACATTAGGAAACAGAAAAACAATTGCTAATCATATGGAGGAGACTGACAGCTTTTAGCGACATAAAGAAGGAATAATTGATTGCTTTTGAGTTAGTGGAAGAAATAAAACACTGATTGAGAGTTATTTAAAAAAGTAAAGGAACAGCTGATAGTGAAGTACATGGGGAAATACTATTCTGCCAATGAGTTCTAAGGAGGAGATAGAAATTCAGTAGTTAATTATGTGGAGGGAAAAGCAGGCTTCTTGTGAACTGCAAAAGGAAATACATAGCTGATGGTAAATTACATAAAAGAGAAAGGAAATTAGACCATAAAACGTAGGAGCAAAATTAGGCCATTTGGCCCTTCGAGTCTGCTCCACCATTCAATCATGGCTGATCCTTTTATCCCCTCCTCAGCCCCACTCTGCGGCCTTCTCTCCATAACCTTTGATGCCATGTCCCATCAAGAACCTATCAATCTCTGCCTTAAATACACCCAACAACCTGACTTCCACAGCTGCATGTGGCAACTAATTCCACAAATTCACTACCCTATGGCTAAACCAATTTCTTCTCATCTCTGTTTGAAATGGATGCCCCTGTATCCTGAAGCTGTGCCCTCTTGTCCTAGAATTCCCCCACCATGGGAAACATCCTTACCACATCTACTCTGTCTAGGCCTTCCAACATTCGAAAAGTTTCAATGAGATCCCCCCTCATCCTTCTAAATTCCAGTGAGTATGGACCCAGAACCATCAAATGTTCCTCTTTTGATAATCCTTTCATTCCTGGAATCATCCTTGTGAACCTCCTCTGAACCCTCTCCAATGCCATCACATCTTTTCTCAGTTGAGGAGCCCAAAGCTGTTCACAGTACTCAAGGTGAGGCCTCATCAGTGCCTTATAAAGCCTCAACATCTCATCCCTGTTCGTGTGTTCTAGACCTCTTGAAATGAATGCTAAAATTGCATTTGCCTTCTTCAATATCGACTCAATCTGCAAGTTAACCTTTACAGTGTTATATACAAGGACTCCCAAGTCCCTTTGCTACTCAGATTTTTGGATTTTTTTTCCTATATAGAAAATAGTCTCCATATCTATTTCTACTACCAAAATGCATGACCAAACATTGTATTTCATTTGCCACTTTCTTGCCCATTCTCCTAATTTGTCAAAGTCCCTCTGTAGCCTACCTGTTTCTTCATCACTACTTGCCTCTCTACCAATCTTCATATCATTTGCAGACTTGGTAACAAAACCATCTATTCCATCATCTAAATCATTGATATACAGCATAAAACAAAGTGGACCCAACACTGACCACTGTGGAACACCACTAGTCACCGGCAGCCAACCTGAAATGGATCCTTTTATTCCCACTTGCATCCTCCTAACAATCAGCCATTAATTTTCCTGTAACACCATGGGCTCTTAACTTGGTAAGCAGCCTCATGTGTGGCATTTTGTCAAAGGCCTTCTGAAAGTCCAAATATACAACAACAACTGCATTCCCTTTATCTATCCTACTTGTAATCTCCTCAAAGAATTCCAACAGGTTCTTCAGGCAAGATTTTCCCTTAAGGAAACCATGCTGACTTTGTCCTATCTTGTCCTGTGTCACCAAGTACTCCGTAACCTCATCCTTAACAATTGACTCCAACATCTTCCCAACCACTGAGGTCAGGCTAACTGGTCTATACTTTCCTTTCTGTTGCCTTCCTCCTTTCTAAAAGAGTGGGGTGACATTTGCAATTTTCTAGTCCTCTGGCACCATGCCAGAGTCCAATGATTTTTGAAAGATCATTGCTAATGCCTCCTCAATCTCTAGGGTGCAGCTTATCTGGTCCAGGAGACATATATACCCTTAGGTCTTTCAGCTTTTTGAGCACTTTCCCCCTTGTAATAGTAACTGCACCCACTTCTCTTGCTTCACACACTACAACATCTGGCACACTGCTGGTGTCTTCCACAGTGAAGACTGATGCAAAATACTCATTTAGTTCTTCTGTCACCTTCTTATCCTGTGTTATTATTTCTCCAGCCTCATTTTTTGGCAGTCCTATTTCTACTCTTATCTCTCTTTTATTTTTTACATACTTGACAAAGCCGTTACTATCCACTTTGACATTGTTTGCTAGCTTGCTTTCATAGTTAACTTTTTCCTTCCTAATGATTCTTTTAATTGATCTCTGTAGGATTTTAAAAGCTTCCTAATCCTCTATCTTCCCTCTAAATTTTGCTTTGTTGAATGCCCTTCTCTTTTGTTTTTACATTAACTTTGATTTCCCTCGTCAGCCACAATTGTACTATTTTGCCATTTGAGTACTTCTTCATTTTTGGAATACATCTTCCTCATTTTTTCCCAGAAACTCATGCCATTGCTGCTCTGCTGACATCCCTGCCAGCATCTCCTTCCAATTTTCTTTGGCCAACTCCTCTCTCATATTATTGTAATGTCCTTTACTCCACTGAAATACTGTTACTTTATCACTATCAAATTTGAAGTTGAACTCAGTCATATTGTGATCACTGCCTCCTAAGGGTTCTTTTATCTTAAGCTCACTAATCACCTCTGATTCGTTGCATAACACCCAATCCATTATAGCTGATCCCCTAGTAGGGTCAATGACAAACTGCTCTAAAAGAACATCTCATAGGCATTCAACAAACTCACTCTCTGGAGATTCATTACCAACCTGATTTTCACAATCTACCTGCATGGTAAAATCTCCCATGACTATAATAACATTGCCTTTTTGACACGCATTTTCTATTTCCCTTTGTAATCTGTGGTCCACATCCCAGCTGCTGTTAGGAGGCCTGTATATAACTGCCATCAGGATCCTTTTACCCTTGCAGTTTCTTAACTCAACCCACAAGGATTCAACATCTTCTGATCCTATGTCACATCTTTCTACTGATTTAATGCCATTTTTTACCAGCAGGGCCAAACCACCCACTTTGCCTACCCCTTCCTATCCCTCAGATACAACATATAACCTTGGACATTCAGCTCCCAACTACAACCATCCTTCAGCCACGATTCAGTGACAGCCACAACATCATACCTGATCATCTGTAAAAGTGCAACAGGATCATCCACCTTATTTCTTATAGTCTGTGCATTGAGATGTAACACTTTGAGCACTGTATTTGCTACCCGTTTTGATTCTGCATCTCTAAGCTCTGATACTCACCCTGCTGGCTATAATTTTGTTCTATCATCTGCCTGCCCTTCCGGATAGTCTGCCTACCCTTCCACGCTATCTTTTCTTTTTTACCATCCGTCCTTTCCTGCGTACCGTGACTCCAGCTCCCACCCCCCCCAATGCCAAATTAGTTTAAACCCTCCTAGCAGATCTAACAAATCTTCCCGCGAGGATATCAGTACCCCTTGGGTTCAGGTGTAACCTGTCACTTTTGTACAGGTCATGACTCCCCCAGGAAAGATCTCAATGATCCAGGAACCTGAGGCCCTGCCTGCCCCTTGCACCAGCTTCTCAGCCTCACACTTATCTACCAAGTCATCCTGTTTTCACCTGCACTGAAAATTGGTAGTACTTTACACAGCAACTACTGCCAACTCGTCATAACCTAGGTGGAAAATGGCAACTAATGAGTTAAATACAGCACTAAGAAAATAAACGTAGAAATAGTTAGAAAGTTATCAACATCTCTAAAGAAAAAAGGTATCACATGAGATTGAGAGCCTGCAAGTAATTAATGTCTAAAACATTATACTCTGATATCTCCCTTTCAGATATCTCCAGATTACTGAGCGTTTTCTCTTTTAATTTAAAATAATCGCATTCTGCTTTCAGGCAGATTTCCCTGAACAAAATTATATTTAGTACTTCCTGAAAATCACTCAAATTCTTTGCTTTCTGGTTTGTGCATTAATGGAGGTGGTGAGTTTATAGAAACAAGAAACATTCTTAATTAGAAATGTATTTTTTTCATTTTTAAAGTTAGGTAATAAATTAAAAGCAGGAAATCACAACCTCTTTCCAGCCTCATCCTCCCTTCCATGGGGATGACCTTCCAAATGTAAAATCAGATTACATTCAGAAAATAGAAACGTCTTGCCCTCTACTGGTGAAGCTTGTGCATTGTTTTTCTTGTGAACTGTACTCACTGTCCATCTTAGTTTAAGGGATTCCTGCCTTCTTCCAAGGTTCTCAAAGGGTTAAGGGACAAAGGCACGAGGAACTGGTGGTGACAGTTTGCTCATAATAGCTTGTCAATCAATTGCCCTGGGTGTGCCTGCAAACTTCAGGTTATCTCTCACTTCTGAAGTGCTCTTTTATGCAGTCAAGTGGAAAGTGGCTGATCTCAGTCAGAGGAAGTGGGATTTCCAAAAGGAATATCAAATCCTCTTTCTTGTTTCATCAGTGCAGGAAATCTAATTTCAGTTCCCGTTCCCAGGTCAGTGAACAAAAACTACAGAGGAGAGAGAGAAAGCCTGACAGGAATTTCAGATGCCAGATTTTTCTGGTGGATGGTTGTCTTATTGTTCTATGCAGCTGAAATGGTCAGACTCAAGAACATGATAAAAATATGGCCTTATTTTCTAAACTAGAAGTTCTAGTCCATGGGGAAAGATGTCACTGTGGCTCCAAATAATTGGACGGAAGAACTGGGAATCAAGTAGTACTTGGCTTCAAAGGTACGCTCAGTCCAGTGCTGATACTCTTGCACTGTCAGGGTTAGAGTTGCTGTTTTATTTCTGATGGGATAGTACATTAAGTGCTCATCATAAATTGTCTAGGAGGATCTTATGGTGCTATTCAGTGGAGAACTGGGGAGCACATTGCTTAAAGATCTGGGTTAATCTACATTTCAGAAACAGATTACCTAGTCATTTATCTCATTTCTATTTGTATGACCCTCATATGCATAAATTGGTTGCCATTTTCCTAAACCAATGATTACAACTTCAAATGTGCACCTTGTTACGCAGCCTAATGCTTTGGGATATCCAGTAACCAAAAAAGATGGTATACTAATGCAAAACTTTAATTTATAGATTAAAATGAAACAAAGTTTGTGATTTTGAAGTATTGCAGTTTAGGAAGAAGATAAATTTCTGGATTGTGAACAGCTTTGTCAGGGAAATTCATTCATCAGGAGTCATTTTCCTGATTGCAATGCAACAGCATAGTGGTCAGCACAATACTTTACAGTACCGGTGACCCAGGTTCAATTCCCACCGCTGCCTGTAAGGAGTTTCTATGTTCTCTCCGTGACCGCATGGGTTTCCTCTGGGTGCTTCAATTTCCTCCCTCAGTCCAAAGATGTACTCTTTGGTAGGTTAAATGGTCATTGTAAATTGTCCCATGATTAGGCTCAGATTAAGTCTGACAACTGCTGGGCAGCAGGAGTCTAAGGGCTGAAGGGCTCTTCCATGTTGTATCTCAGTAAGGAAATATTTCCAGACATTAAGCTCCTCCATTTAACCCTCCAGTGAGTATCAGCTCAGTTTAATGTATTTAAAATCTTTTATCCAAAAATACCAAATCAAACAATATTTTGGCTCTCTCAGCTTAAATTAGCCAAATATACTAACATTTTTTGTTGTTAAGTGACTCCTTAGTGGAATCTTTCTGAAGCCCGGATTCAGACATAGGCCTGATTATTGATCCAATTTTGACTGTCTTCTGCCAGAAACAAAGACTCGACCAGCAGCAGGAAAATCATCAACTGCAAATTCCATTCAGTATTACATGCCATTCAGTGATCAGAATCCTGCTGTTCCCCACCTAATACCTTCATCCAGCCATTACCATCCACAAGCAGTTCAAGAAAAAGCCCGGCGTTGTCTCTGGAACAAATGAAGATAAATTCTGACTTGCTGGCAATGGTCATTTCCTGATTCTTTTTTTGCTGAGAAATTTTAATTACTTCAGCAGTTAAACCTATTTTCAACCTAGTAGCAACCAGAGTGAGAGCGATTGTGTAAGTGCAGGTTTGGGAAACACTATTAACGTAGGAGTACACTAGAGGTTGCTGTATTAAGAGTACAACAGGGGAATGCAGGGATGAAGAATATAAGCTTAACCACACCAGTGCATTGGCTTTAGGTACAGAGAGTGTACGAGTATTTTGGACTGCTCGACGGAACCAGACAATGTTCACAGAACTTTACTGCTTACATAACCCGCTGTACACTCGCCTCTGCAAACGCTTAATGTGACTGCACTGAAGGTATTTTCTTTGTATGTAGGTTGTGGTGCCTCTGACCTAGGGATTCTTGACTGACTCCAGAGGAAAATGTATATAAGCCTACCTAAGGTGGGAATGCTTAATCAGGTATTTTATGTGTAATGCTGCTCTGCCTAATCTTGGGTACTGGATAAAATCAGACTGTGTGGATGATCTAATTTAAACAATCCTGCTCTGCTTTGAAAAAAAAATGGAAGGTGGTAATAGATATCAGAAACTTCAGGCCGCTCTATTTCAAGCTTATAAATCTCACCACAATGATTCCATTTGAAAAATACTTTTGCCCTGAAAAAAGCACAAACACCACTGTCAATCTTCGGTATGTTACAGATTTAGTGTTATCTTGAACTAAATTCTTCAAATGCTTTGAAGAAGTTACTTCTCAGTGGATTTCAACATTCTCGGTGACAGTACGTAAATCCTGGGTTAATTTTGCCTCTCAGATATAGATCCCGTGACACAGGACATACTTTTTCCTGGCCAGATTTCTTCCATCAGATGAAAGTGTTTAAAGATGTTCAGTTCATTATTAATTGAGGCATTATGCTGATCATTTGGTCGTAGCTTTAGTCAGTGTAAGAGGCCTGACAGCATCTCAAGGTAATTTATTGCCTGCAAGATGTTCTGATACATGCTATTTAAATGCAATCATTAATTTTTTTTTTACTTCTTTACCTTGTATTCAGCTACCTCCCCTCACACAAAATATTTCTAAGCACTTCAAGTGGAAAAGGAGGTCACATGGGAAAGATTAAAGGGGAGGTGTGGTGTGAAAGGATGGCGTTGGGAGCTGTTTGCAGATTTATTAAAAAGTAGGTTTTCAGGAGACTTTTTGCAGGAAGTCAGAGAGCAGTAAGGCATCAGCCAGGTACAGAAAGAAAATTCCAAACCGGAATTACTCTCTTAATTCAGGAACTTCAGCTGGAGGCTGCAAACTTTCCATGCAGTGTCTCCGAGAAAAGGTGAAAAGGTTGGAACTCACTCCCTGCGGAAAACAATAAAACCCTGAGGATGTTTTCACTTCACCATTGCCTGCCGATCCGATATTTTCTTTGCACGGGGATCAGCTGAGGAAATAAAGCAGAAACAGAGCGGGTGGAATTGATTGTAAGGCTCCATGTTATGAAATTTCATCTGTTTCCTACAAGTGCAATGAGATGGAATTTTTCCCACATGCAGAACGTCTGGGAGGGGGCTGGTTGCGAGAAAAGGCACGCACAGGGAGTAATTTTCCAAGTTGCAACACCAGCCACTGCCCTAATTTCCCGGTATGTGTCTGCCTTGGCTTAGTGGTAGCACATTTGTCTCTGAGTCAGAAGATTGTGGGTTAAAGTATCACTCCAGACATTTAGGCATTTAACATAGGCTAACAGTGCGAGTGCAATACCGAGTGAGTGCTATTTTAATGGAAGTGCTGACTCCTGGATAGGACATCCAACCCAAGTCCTATCTGCACTCTCAGATTCAAAAAAGCCCCATGAACATTTTGGACATGATTCTCCCTACTTTCCTGGTTAACACATAATGTTCAGCGGAATTTACCAAACAGAGCTATTATCTAGCTCTTTACTTCATTGATACTGATGAAAGGACGCTATTATAAGAAGAAATGTTAACGCTTTCTTTACTCATATGACCTGGCCTACTAAGCATTTCCAGCATTTTCCATTTCTTTTCCAGATTTTGGCATCATGTATTTTTTGCCATTGTCTTTGCCATTCCACCGCTGTTTATTGTGCATAAATTACTGCTACATTTACAATGTTCTAACAGTGAGAATAACTGAAGGAACCACAATGTTATGGATAACAGTTCTGTTGTAGCAATGGCCTTGCAACTTTTATTCCAGCTCTAGTGTAGAGCGAGCATTCACTGAAGCTGATTGGTATGTCTCTACTGAGATTGGATCGAACGTGGAACTTAGAACATAGAAACATAGAAAACCTACAGCACAATACAGGCCCTTCAACCCACAAAGCTGTGCCGAACTTCTTGAGTAATTGCTGTGCTCTATTGGTAGAGATACTTTCTATATGCTTTAGTCTTTTGTACTGCTTGGATTTATTGTTCAAGTCTAGTACGTTAGTGTTAAGGAATGAAGTTCTGTCTTATTCGAGACACGCGGGACATACTGTATGTTCAGGGATACCTCCATGATTAACTTTAGCAGATGATCAAAATTTCTGGAAGAAACCTCGATGGTTCAAAGAACATTTTGTTTAGCAAAATATGTATGCTGTATACAACTCTGAGATTCTTCTTCCTACAGACAGCCATGAAAGAAAGTAACACCATGGAACCCATTCAAAGAAACATCAAACACCCAACATGCAAAAAAAAAGGAACAAATCGAACAAGTGGCAAAAACAAAATGAGTGAAAAACACATAGAATATAATCTGGAAGAACTTGTGCAGGGTTTTGACCCAAAATATTGGCAATTCCTTTCTTCCCACAGAGGACCTAGTGAGTTCTTTCAACTAGGTGAATTTGTTACTCCAGATTCTAGCATCTGCATTCTCTTGTGTCAACTAAGTTTCAAACATACCCAGCTTTGGTATAGTTCGGTTTGATGCACTATAAGCTCACTAATCGTCCCAACAATGAGTCTTTGTCATATGCCTAGAATAGCACCATAGGGTACGGGATATGATTTTTTTTCTTTTTCCACTCTGACAAAACTTTGTCACCAACAAAACAAACCAGTTCAACTACTTAATAAGCAACAATTTAACCCTTTTTCTTAGTTCTTAAAAGAAACTATCAAGCCAGAATTCCCTTGGTCTGTTATCAGATCCCATGTAATCCAGTGCAGTCTGTTCCAAAGTCAAATTCTTAGTTTAATATTTGGACAAAGAATGTGTGCAAACTGTTCACTCTATCAAAAGCCCCGTTGGCATCCTGTGAACAAACAGTCATCCCACTTGGAGAGGAGTAGGTTGGCACCAAATCACCTTGCCCAAAGAATTACAGGCAATCCACCAGGGTCATAGAATTTCTCCCATCCTATGTCCATAACTAGAGCCAATCAGAGGGCCAAGTGGAGTTGGATTAGTGCAGCATATATGGTGTCACAGGGGTCACAACAGCCCCAGGACTGATCTGATTTGTCACCTGTGAGTAAGTAACTTGGCTCTAGTTAGAAATCAGTCATCTTTTTCATGCAGAAAGGCGTTTCTGATTTACTGTGCTTCTGATACTCCAGAAATTATGCATAGTAACAAAGTTTAAGCATTTGTTACCTTGAATTGGCAGCATTACGTCTTTGAAGGTATTGCCCTTCTGTGAGGCCCGGAAACTTTGTTAATGTAGCCATTATGCGCGTATGTATGTTCTCTGCTTACTGTATAGACATAGAGCTACAGCATTGAGGCACTAATTATCCACCCCATAATCTCCACTTTTGCAATGCTCTCGACTGGAGGCTTGTATTACCTCCTGTGGTTTTGTGTTTATGCAGCTGTCTGTCCATGTGTTATTGTGTGTGTTTATATGAAAGACTGTTGAGAGAGGGAATATACGAGTATGCACTTATCTGTGTATGTACTGTAGGTGAATATGTGCTTACATATGTTTGTGCATCTGCATATTTATGTGCCTGTGTGTCCATGGCTCTGTACCTTGAAATATCGGCCAAACCTAACAGTAATTGACTGTTGCCATAGCAACATAACAGTGTGAGAGTTCTCTTCTTATTGGCTCCAGCTTAGAGTGTGTGTTTTTACAGTCCAATAGAGCCACTCTCTAGTGTCTATTTCATTTTATATTTTCTGATAAACTCTCAGAGCATTACAAACCTTCCACCGTCCAACAAAGAGTTCCTTGACTTTTAGCAGTTTCCTGAACATTCATTCAAGAAACCTGAAAAATATAATTTAATTACCACCTTGTCACATACCTCAGAAAGATATCAAAATACTGTATGTGTTGCTGCAATATAGGTGAACAGTAAGAGCCCATTAAAATTGACTGAGGGAATGACTCTGGCAAGGTGATATTGGATGAGCGAAGAAGATAGTCCAGGACAACTCCTTGTTTTGCTTTAAATAATGCGACAGTATCTTTAATATCCATCTACAGCAGGCAGGCAATGTTAGTTTAACTTTTTATCCAAAGAACGGCTCCTCTTGATGATTCCTAAATAAGGACTGTCAACCTGGAATATGTGTTGAAGTCCAGGAGTGCATGTTGAAGCCAAACCTTCTGAGTCGGACGCAAGAGTACTACCCCAGAGCCAAACGTAACTGAATGATAGGAAAATAACAAAGTACTTTAATCTAATGACGCACAAAGACTTGGTTACGAGCTGGCAGGTTGACAACTCTGCTCTCCCAGTTGTCGCTCTCTTCGTTGTTTTTAGATGGGTGACCAGCCCATCATCTGGGTCCATTGAAAAAGAGTGGAAAAGAAGAATATGTTCCCTGAAATACATTCTATCTCTGTCATTCTCTTTCCAGCAGGCATAAGTCACATCCAAGCTGGCTATCATTCTTGCAATTGCAGTAACATTGTGCTGCATGAGGTCAGCCTTACACAGTTAAGAAACACACTCAGATGGGATCACACTCCTAAAGACTTGCCCGTCTCTTATGAATATATTAATGTGTTACACACCAGAACTATGACCCCTTTACTATGTTAACTGCAGAGAAAGTAGCCGCGGAGTAAAGGACAAATTTCAGTCCCTGAAGCAGAATAACCCTCTTTATCGTTAATGATCTGACAGTATTAGTCATATCATCGAGCGAGGGGGAAGAGGCAACAACAATCCTGTCCTCAAAGATACAGGAGCTGATTGAATCCTCTTGCTGGCTGTTCTCTGCTCAGATAAGTTCATTACAAATGATGAACCCCAATGGGCAGATGAGAGTAAGCAAGTCATTATCTGAAAAAATGATCACGGAATGGTGATGAAAACCGGAGTTTCGCCACATTCAGCTAAAGTAAAGCTGCACTGGAGGCACGAGATAGCTACCTGAGAACAGAGAAAAGAATGCGAGTACAAGATACATTATTTTCCCTCCTGTTTTCACTCCCTCCTGTCTTTCTTCCAATATCTCCTCCAAGTTCTTTCAGAGTGAAATGAAAGTAGAAAATGCTAGAAATATCTTCAGCCCGAGCAATACTGTGGAGAAAGTAAAGGATTAATGCTTTAGATTAATGACCTTACATTTTTAGGAACGAGTTCATCCTAGGTTTATCTTTAAGACGTTTGGAAAATTTAGACTTTTGCAAGTGCAATTCCTTTCCTATTTTGGAGATTTGTCTATTAATAGAAAAAGTAAGTCCTTCAACTTTTTACACTGCCATCACTTTTTGCTTGACTTACTTTTAGTCTTCTTCTGGTGCTGGTATTTATCCTCTTTGCATATAATGCAGGGAGATACAAGTTCTGCTGTCATATTTACTGGAATGCAATGACCATACATTTTCCATAGCTCCTACCTTCCTTCTAACTTATTAAAACTTACATTATTACTCTTGGTTTTGAAATATCTCTGAATCCAAGAACAGAAGGTTGAGCTGCCTCAACAACTGCACCCAAGTTGCACTCACATCTACTTTAAGAGGTTGGTCATGGCCATAATCAACTCCTGCCTAAGCAAGGACCTGGAGCTATTATAATCTCACTGGCTCCACATTCAGTTCTGGATCAACTGGACCATAGTAATACCCATGTCAGGAAGCTGTTTACTGATTGCAGTTCAGAGTTCAACACAATCATACCCTCATTTCTAACTAACAAGCTCAAAAGCCTGGGCCTCTGTACCTCCTTAAGCAACTGGATCCTTGACATCTTCACTGGGAGACAACAGTCAGTATGGATCAGAAATAACATCTCCTCACTGACAATCAACACCAGTGCACCTCAAGGATGCACACTTAGCCCACCGCTCTACTTTCTTTACACTCACAATTGTGTGGCTAGGCACAGCTCGAACAGCATTATAAATTTGCTGATAGCACAATCATTGTTGGTGGAATTTCAGGTGGTGATGAGGAGGCATACAGGAGCGAGACAGATCAGCTGGTTGAGTGGTATGGCAACAATAGCCTTGCATTCATCATCAGTAAGACCAAGGGAATTGATTGTGGACTTCAGGAAGGGGAAATCAAGGGAACACAAACCAGTCCTTATCGAGGTATCAGAAGTGGAAAGGGAGAGTTTTTTTAAGTTCCAGGTTGTCAACATCTCAGAAGGTCTATCCTGGTTCCAACATATTGTTGCAATTACAAAAAAAGCTTGATTGTGGCTATATTTCCTTAGGTATTTGAAGAGATTTTGTATGTCACCAAAGGCACTCGCAAATTTCTACAGATGTACTGTGGAGAGCATTCTAACTGGCTGCATCTATGTCTGGTATGGGGTGGGGTGGGGGGGGGTGGGGGAGGCACTGCGCAAGTTTGAAAAAAGCTGCTGGAAGTTGTAAACTCAACCAGCTCCATCGTGGGCAGCAGCATGCCTAGTATCGAGAAAACCTTCAAGAGGCAGTGCCTCAAAAATGCCAAATCCATCATTAGGGCATCCTGCGTGATGCAGGACATGCGCTCTTCTCATTACTACCATCAAGGATTAGGTATATATAGGAGCTTGAAGACACACACTCAATGTTTCAGGAAAGCTTCTTCCCTTCCACCATCAGATGTCTGAATAGACAATGAACCCATGAAAACTTCCTCACTATGTTTTTAGCTTTCTTTTTGCACTATGTAGTTCATTTAATTTTTAATGTATATTTCTTATTATAATTTCTAGCTTTTTATTATTATGTATTGCAATGTGCTGCCACCGCAGAACAACAAATTTTGCAATGCATACCAGTGATATTAAACCTGTTTCTGATGCTGGCGTTGATTCACCCAGGGCTTCACTGTTTCATTGCGATGTCCTTCTGGCTGGCCCTGGTTATGTGTACAGCATCTGTCAGAGCATGTGATCGATCTGCCTGTTCCGTTCTGTTTCATTCGTCTTGTTTCTCGCGCAGGAAGCGAGATTTGGGAGTTTGTTCATTTTTCCGTGTGTGTATTTTGAGGCTTGATGATCACGCTGCTTTTCTTTTCTTTCTTGATTTTATGACTACCTGGAGAAGAAGGATTTCAAGTTGAATACTTTGATAATAAAATGAAGTCTTGAACCTTTGAACAAGATAGAACTTGAGTATGCTGTTGCCTTTCTCTATCAGGCTCCTATGGTCAAGTAATCTGCAAAAACTCCCTGGGGAAGTGACAGATGAGCAAAGATATTGACAGGATTCTGAAATGGGACTTTGTACTGGGTTCAATAGCTTCAGGGTTAAGAGCCTTTCATTTGATGAAGCCAGGATTATATGCTGTTTCTCTGAGATTCTTGTTGGGACATGAGTTTCCTCTGCTGTTAGGTTCATCTGTTTCTCCAGACAGAGCCGATTGCACCTCTTAACCCCTCATAGTCTTACATTCAAGTACTAACCAGCCCTGAGTTTTCTTAACTAGCTATCCACGGGGACCATAAAAAGAATGCAGATATATTGCTCTCCAATATTAAAAATTAAAAGGTACTTAAGAGAGCAGAAAGGGATAAAAAACTAAGTCCAGTTGCTAGAGGATAGAATTAAGATAAATAACAAATAGATTATGAGCAAAAATCTTTTGTGTATGATCTTCAATGCATTGTCTGAAATAGAGGTGGGAATAGCTTCAATAATAGATTTTTTTAAATGGACAAGACACACATTTGAATGGGGAAAATAGGCTGTCCGTATAGGAGTAGGGGCATTGGAAAACACGGAGTTCTTTCTAGCGATTAGCAAGGGCATAGTAGAATACATGGCCACTTTCTGTGCCTTGAGCTATGATACCAGGAAGAGGAAAAAGCTGCACATAAAAGAGTTGTACTCAGGATTATTATAGGAAAAAAATAGCAGTTCATTCTTTACACCAACCTCCTGCAGCAGGCTATCAACAATAGCCAGATGTACATGTTTAAGGACCCAGCTCAGCATATGTATTTTCCATTAAGCTCTACAAACAAGTGCAGTGCTCTGTCTCTGTGGGGATTCAGCTGTTCCTGAATCACTTGTCCATCCCAGTCTGGCTGTAATATGGAATGTGTAAATTGTTTCAAAATGATCAAGTGGAAATCTGAAGGAGATATTTATTTTGTTTTAATTGGTAGAATTTGTGAACCCTTTTGAACCCTTTAAAGAGCTGAAGGCATACTTCAACTCCAAAACAAGCTGGAGCAGTGCCAGGCAGTGATTCCTTTCCCTCTGAATTCCTTCCCTCTCACTCTCCTCTCTCTCACACATAACAAGCTGGCCAGGGGCCAATCCATAGTGAGGCCTTTCCTGAAGAGCTGTTGCTGGATCACAGCTGGATCAGACTCATTTCATGGTGAGAGCTACTTGTAGGCCTCACTCATTGTCTTTGTGTCTTTTCCTCTCTCAAATAATTAAGGTGTACAGAGGTCAATCTACATGGAGTCTTTTGGTCTTAATAACGTGCTGATCTGTGGCCAGGTTATAATGAAAATCATTCTTAAGATTTTTTGGGCATAAAAATTCAGATCAGTGGCATGTGTGTTTGGAGCTTTGCAGCTGCTATTTCAGTTCCTGATGCATTACATGCACTTTTACAGAATGAGTTGCACTGGAAGCCATGTTGTTGAATGCTTCTAGTGCAGTGTTGGAAAACCCTGGAGTTCACTCTCCGCCCCAATAAACCATCAATATGTCTCTTCCTATTTTTAAATGGGTTCAATGGCTTGCAGCAGCCACATTATATCCATCCTGCTGTGGCAGAGGGTCACTTTAAGCAGTGCTAGGTTTTTATAGTCTAGGGTCTCCTGATAGGAGTGTCACCAATGAACAGCAGAGTCAATGCTAATGGCACAACAACTCATCATGCTGATTTTAACCTAAAATTGGTATGATTCCTATATCAAAGTCAAAGTTGAGTTTATTGTCATATATGCAAATACATGTATACACATTCAAATGAAAAGCTTACTTGCAGAAAGTAGTATTACAGCCATCTTGCATCAGATAAGTAGCATTCACAAAAATAATACATCAATTATACACAATTTTTGTGAGAAAGCCGACAATTAGAACAAACAAACACACAAATCAGAATCAGAATCAGGTTTATTATCATCGGCATGTGATGTGTAATTCGTTAACTTAGCAGCAGCAGTTCAATACAATAGTCTAGCAGAGAGAGAAAAAATAATAATAATCAAGTAAATCAATTATGTATATTGAATAGATTAGAAGAATTTCAAAAATAGAAATACTATATATTAAAAAAATAGTGAGGTAGCATCCAAAGATTCAATGTCCATTTAGGAATTGGATGGCAGAGGGGATGAGGCTGTTCCTGAATCGCTGAGTGTGTGCCTTCAGGCTTCTGTACCTCCTACCTGATGGTAACAGTGAGAAAAGGGCATGCCCTGGGTGCTGGAGGTCTTCAATAATGGACACTGCCTTTTTGAGACACCGCTCCCTGAAGATGTCCTGGGTACTTTGTAGGCTAGTACCCAAGATGGAGCTCACTAGATTTACAACCCTCTGCAGCTTCTTTTGGTCCTGTGCAGTAGCCCCTCCAAACCAGACAGTGACGCAGCCTGTCAGAATGCTCTCCACAGTACAACTGTAGAAGTTTTTGAGTGTATTTGTTGACATACCAAATCTCTTCAAACTCCTAATAAAGTATAGCCGCTGTCTTGCCTTCATTGATATGTTGATATATTGGCACCAGGTTAAATCCTCAGAGATCTTGACAGCCAGGAACTTGAAGCTGCTCACTCTCTCCACTTCTGATCCCTCTATGAGGATTGGTATGTGTTCCTTCATCTTACCCTTCCTGAAGTCCACAATCAGCTCTTTCGTCTTACTGACATTGAATGTCAGGTTGTTGCTGCATCACCATTCCACTAGCTGGTATATCTCACTCCTGTGCGCCCTCTCGTCACCACCTGAGATTCTACCAATAATGGTTGTATCATCAGCAAATTTATAAATGGTATTTGAGCTATGCCTAGCCACACAGTCATGTGTATATAGAAAGTAGAGCAGTGGGCTAAGCACACACCCCTGAGATGCGCCAGTGCTGATTGTCAGCGAGGAGGAGATATTATCACCAATTCGCCAGATTGTGGTCTTCTGGTTAGGAAGTCAAGGATTCAATTAAAATCCATTTTAATACCAAGTGATCAAAGTGGCCATAGTGTTACTAAACTGTAACAGTTAAGTTTGTACAAGAAACAAATGGTTAAAGGGATGTAACTGTTCTTGAACCTGTTGGTGTAGGACTTCAGGCTTTTGTATCTGCTAAGCAATGGTAGCTGTGAGAGGGTGACACGAGCTGGATGATAGGGATCTTTAATTATGTTCATTGCCTTCTTGAGGAGTGGAGGAGAGATGGGGAGGGATGTGCCTGCGATGTACTGGGCTGAGTCCACTACTCTCTGCAGCTTCTTATCTTCCTGCATACTTGAATTTCATACCAAAACCACAGTGCTGAGTCAGGATATTTTCAGCAGTACATCTGGGGAAGTTTACTGGAGTGCTTGGTAACAATTAAGCCTCCTTAACCTCCTAAGAAAGTAAAGATATGGGTATGCCTTCCTTGTAATTGCATCAGCAGAAACAGACAAAACATAATCTCCATTGAGATTCTGGTGCTCGTTATTGGTGGTTATTCAACTTTTTCACCTCTCCCCCCACATACACACACCAACCTCCCGTTAAACCTAAAGGCCTTGCTCTCAACTGGTCTCGACCTCACTGACTGAATGTAACAGCCTTTTGTCTCACGAGGCTCAACATTATCTTGCATCCTTTCTGTTTTGTTTTCATTCTCATCCATTTCAATTTTACCTTCTTATTTTCCTCAGTTTTTTCTCCCTGTGGCCTTCATTTTCACCCAGTCCCAATGTCCATTGTTTCTGTAAGTTCCTCACCCCTCCTCATTATGCCATTTTACAAATCTCCTTTTCATCATCTCCATTTTCTCCCTCTCCTTTCTTTTTCACATTGTTCTGTCTTCTGTTTGAACCAACATGGCAGAATAAAGAACAAGTTTAACCCAATAACTACCTCTCTCTTGTCCCCTAGAGCACTCACCCACTCATTGGACAATCTTAACTGTCACACCTGCTCAATATTTGCTTTCACATTCTTCCTTGTCTTTAAACTATGCCAAAACAGAAAGAATGTAGAACTATTTAATGCTTCCTGTACTTCATTTCACTAGATAAACTTTTTATCATCTTTCAGTGCTTAGATTTCTTGAAAGTGAATACACTGTACTGCGATGCTAGTCTACTGCGTGGAAGTTTTAGACTCTATCTAGAGACATGAACGTAGCCAGGTGATTCCTTGAAGAAGCAGGGAAGCTCCCTGTCTCTTCAGAATCTGTGGCTGTATAGGAAGCGTTTCAGAGTAAACTAGAAGCTAATAGAAACGCAAATACACTATACCTGGTTAAGCCAAGTGGGTGGCACAACTCACAATATGCATCTGGAAGGGGTACATTCATTCCTAGGCTGGACCTGACAAGAGGAAGCGACAGAATTGAACTTCACGGCCAATGGCACCAAGTTCAACCACCTCATGGGATGGGGCACCGCTTGTGGCTTATCTGGCTGAGTGAAACTAACTGCACAGAGACAGGTGATAAGCATGAGCAAAAAGCCCTTCTTTATTTTATTCATTTAAACTCCATTTGAAATAGTAGATTTTCTCCAAAAATAACATCAAACACCACTTGAACTCTGCAATATTTTTATTTTGTGTGAGTGCATTTTCTTTATAGCAGATCCTGCTACTTGGGCCCCCAAAAGGAAAGTGAACTGCAGCCAAAATGTTATTTATGTGCTAGGCTGGAATATTCCACTAGCCAATGGCTCTAGGGAGGCAGAAGGATTCTAGCAGGAGGGCTGGGCGGGGGAGGCTAAGTAGATCTTACATTCTTGATGCCTAATGTGTTATTCCATCGCAGGTCATAGCATGTTACCTTGCTCAGGACACTGGACTTACGCAAATTACTCAGGAAAAAAAAAGCAGTTTTCTGAATATTAGGTTGTGTTAAGGTTGACTAGCAACCATCAGGATACTAGCCTTGGCATTTCCAAGGTCACCACATTCCATCAGTGGGATGGTATTGATGATACGAGATGTACAACGCATATTCACTCTACTGTCAGCAGAGATTGGAGCTTTGACTGAAAAGTATAGCTGCCGGGTGGTATAGTGGCATTTGCACCAGACTTTGAGAGGAGTGGTCCCAGGTTCGAATCCAGCCCATTCTTTGCCTGAGGCTAGCAGCTCAGCCTCATAAAAAAACAAACAAATGCTAAAGGAACAGCAAGGTTCACTCACCTTCACTCACAGAAGTATCGGGAGCATTGCATAACGTAGAAGATGCGGCAAACCTTGAAGGTCTACACTGTCATATCTATGTAATTATTTGTCAGTCAATTACTGTAGTAGTTTGTGGTGCTTGTACGGCTGCTGTCCTTATCGAGGTGTAGCTGGTCTCCTGCCCTCCATCTTGGAAATTACCTGAGTTGTCTTCAGGTTCATCTGGGGATCAGAGATGGAGTGGGTCAGACAGGTGAAGATACACAAGTACCCAGTGTTGCCCTCATCCTGATGACCACCTGCATCAGACTGTGTGTGGAACTTAAGCGCGTAAGTACTGTTGTGATGGAAAATAACCGGTTCTTTGAGTCTCAACAGTAGAGACCTGGATACACACAGTTGTTATAATAATAAGGAATTTATTTACAAGGGGAAGTTGGGTCAACACAAGCAACTACAATATTCTAACAAAAAACGCTTAGGGTTAACACATGTGGGGAAGGTCGGGTCGGCTGTACGATACACAGAAAGCAGTGTGGGGACAGGGTACAGTTACACATACAAAGAACAAGGGAAAAGCACTACGACAGCTATCCTCCTTGACCTTGGATAGCTGCGGCTCCCTTACCAGGACCAACGATAAACCTTCCCAAACATAAATCAATGCACTTACCTTCAATGAGGTGGTCTGTAAGAGAGAGGGAGCCAGGCACATGAATCACCTTTTATAGCATGGGGCTGGGCGAGATAATCCAATTAAGGTGACCAATAATTTAGGTGTGCATTGATTAGTTGTGAGGGACCAAATGTTGATTGGCGTGTGGTGTGTCCTCCGACCAGCCAGGTGGCAGTGCATCTGTCACATGGCCGGTATCTCTGGATACAAGCACCAAATACTGCTACGTGCTGAGGTTCCATTTATCCACATTGTTGCAAAGGATGGATCTGCCCACCCCCGGCCGCCACACAACGTCCCAGGCAGCTGGATGTTGCCACACTACCTGGTCTTCATGGAAAAGTTCTTCCAGACTAACACCTTTGACCACAAGTCCACCTGCCACTGGTCAGCATGGAACATCCTGCAGACACTACAGGAGAAGGATTCGGACACAGAGGAATAGTTCCCTGAGCAGACTGTCCAGACCTCCTGACAGAATACTTCATCACCAAATTTCATTAACAGGCACTAAAGGCTTGCCTGGCAGTGAGAGGGACCCTCCTAATCAGATCCTTCCTGCGTCACCAGAAAATCACTCCCACTGTGTGCGGTTAATTGGATGACTGCAGTGGGGACGAGTGTTTGCTCAGCTCTTTGCAGTCTATGGATTTACGAAGAGAACGTGGAGAAAAATGCAAGGGCCTGTGTCACAGTTCATCCGAAGCAGCTGTGTAACAGAGGACTCTCTGATCTATGGGCTGTTCCCAGGGATACACAGGGAGATGGACATTAAGTGCTGCTGGCAGATCTCAGTCTGCCCAAAGGTTGTTTGTTTACCAGCACATTGAGGAATACTGCCAACTGGCACTCTCCAGGCTGCAGGGGTAAGTGCTCAGGGATGCACTGAAGCTTGGTGCAGATACTGTAAGGGCTTGGTGGGGAAGGACCACAGTGTAGGGTTCTTCTGCTTCTGGAGAGGGAAGGGCTGGGTCTGATGAGGAAGCCCCTCAATTATTGCAGTAATACACTACCCCAGGGGGCCACAAGGGACAACAATGCGATTGGTTTTAAGAAATGCAATAGAATACTACTTAACACATAGACCATAAATCGAAGAATGAAGCAACTTATTCTTGTATATAATATTTTTATTCTGAATAAAGATTATTTCAATATATAAAATGTCAATGTAATTACTTATCACTCAATTACACATGAGTGGCAACACTGCTATTGATTTTAAAGAATGTAATTTAACACTAAACACGTTGTCTACAAATGCAAGAATGAAAAGATGCTGAACAGTTTATTCTTGTAAATATTGGCTATTATGAATAAAACTTATGTTAGTTATATAAAAATGTAATGCACATCCCTGGTGCTGACTTCACTTTTCAATGACAAGCTTTGTGTTTAGTAACTCACTGGAGCTCCCTTCATCAATCCAGTCTTTAAAAAAAACACTTTGTTAAACTCATGAATCTGTGGATTAATTGTGACTTAGGTCCTGAATATGGAGCGAAGGGATTTTACGGAGTTCACTCATTATTTAGTTCTGCTCAGTCATGCTCGATGCCCGTCCATCCCGTACATTTTCCTCTACATCCATGGGAGCTCTTTCTGCCACCATGCAGCAGCTACCGTGAGTGGAGTTCTGTAATTTCTGCTCAGTGGGTGAGGCTGCAGCAATGTCTGGATGCTTTTTCCAATCAGAAGCACATCTTCAGAAGCAGAATTAGGTTTATCTTCACTCACTCAGATTACAGGAAATATGTTGCTTTAGTGGCAACAGTACAATGACATAAAATTACTACAAATAGCAAAAATCAAAATAAACGCAAGAAATTCTTATATGCTGCAAAACACACACACAAAAAATTCTAGGGAACTCAGCAGGACAGGCAGTATCTATAGAGAGGAATATTAAGTCGACATTTCAGGATGAGACCCTTCATTATGACTGCTGAGGTCTTGATAAAGCTGTTTCTGAAACATTGAGTGTGTGTCTTCAGGCTTCTGTACCACCTACCAGATGATAGTAATGAGAAGAGAATTTGTCCCAGATAGAGAGGATCCCTAGTGATAGATGCTGCATTCTTGAGGCTGCACCTCTTGAAGATGTCCTTGATAATGAGAAGGCTTATGTCTGTAATGGAGCTGGGTGAGTTTAGCTTCACATGATACTGTACATTGGCACCCCCTTAATTAGCCGTGATACAACCAGTCAGAATGCCCTCCTCTACATCCTCTACATAGCATCATCCAGAGACAGAGAAGCAGTTTCAGCGACAGGTTACTATCGATGCAATGCTCCTCAGACAGGATGAAGAGGTCAATACTCCCCAATGCCATTAGGCTTTACAATTCTACCGCCAGGACTTAAGAACTTTTTAAAAGCTATTATTAATGCTTTTTGAGATAGTGATTTAGATGCATATCATATTTTTTACTGAGTTAAGTATTGTATGTAATTAGTTTTGCTACAACAAGTGTATGGGACATTGGAAAAAAGTTGAATTTCCCCATGGGGATGAATAAAGTATCTATCTATCTATCTACCATACACTATAGAAATTTATGTCTTTGATGACATACCAAATCTCCTCAAATTCTTGAAGAAGCATGGCCCCTTGCTTGCCTTCTTTTTGATTGTATCAATGTGATAGATCTTCCAAGATGTTCACGCCCAGGAACTTGAGGCTGCTCATTCTTTTCACTGCTGACTCCTCAATGAGGACTGGTGTGTGTCCTCCTGACCTCCCGCTCCCTCAACTTTGACCACGCATACACTCTGTGGCCACTTTATCAGGTACACCTGCTCATCAATGCAATTATCTAATCAGCCAATCATGTGGCAGCAACTTAATGCAAAATGCATGTAGACATGGTCAAGAGGTTTAATTGTTTTTCAGTTCAAACTTCAGAATGGGGAATAAGTGACTTTGACCATGGAATAATTGGTGGTGCCAGACGGGGCATTTTGAGTGGCTCAGAAACTACTGATCTCATGGGATTTTCATGCCTCAGTATTTACAGAGAATGGTATGAGAAACAAAAAACATCGAGTGCCTGGCTGTTCTGTGGGCAAAAACACACCTTCTTAACGAGAGAGGTTAGAGAAGAATGGCCAGGCTGGGTCAAGCTGACAGGAAGGTGACAGTAACTCAAATAGCCATGCATTACAACAGTGGTGTGCAGTAGAGCATCTCTGAACATACCTTGAAGTTACTTGGCTACAGCAGCAGAAGACCATGAACATACACGCAGTGGCCACTTTGTTAGGTACAGGAGGAACCTAATAAAGTGGCTACTGACTGTACATCAGTATATCAAGTGCCTTAGCACTAGTTATTTTTTTTGAATTTGTGATAATTTCAGAGTAGGGATTAGGATAACAGAGTACATTTGTCACAGCAATAGAAGATAAAACACAGCAACTAAGACCTATATCTACCTTCAGAAATCCACTTAGCTGAAAGGCCTCTAAATGGTCACCTTTCTCTTTCTAAAGTGTGTTTCCCAATAGGTGTAATTTTTCATTTCTGGTAAGGTCTGGAAGAACAATTGATCCTCTGTCCTGTAGGCACAAAATATATGGATGCTGTAGAAATGAATCTCAGGGATGGGGTATAACCACTGCTCCATTTATGCTATCATGGATGACCAGATGTGTTCTTTGATAATGTAAAATTAGGTATAAATATTAGTCTAATCTGCTGGAGGGCTCCCCTACTCTTCTTTCAAATGTATCATGGTATACAAGTAGCATGATCAAAGAATATACGATCATCTAATCATTAAGTGCCCACTCTTTCCAGCTACTGGCAGTAATTACCTGGAGCAACAAAGGTCAGATTACAATGACTATTGAAGCCTGTTCACTCAGCACACCATACATAGAAGTCGTAGGTTGCATATTGGAAGTGTGCTATTTGTGACAACCATTGATTGATGGGAGCATGGCAGATCAAATCTAATGTGGTGAAATAAGGGAAGAATGAGAAGTGGAATGTAGAATAAAGTATTCTGAAAGAGCTGAGGGGCCTGGGCCTAGGAGTGCGCCTTGAAAGTAACAGGGCAGGTTGATGATAACATTTTTGTACTTCATCTCCAGAGGCATTGAATATAAAAGCAAGTAAGCAAAGCTGAACAGTGATAAAATAGTGGCATAGCCTCAGCTTCAGTCTCGTCAACTCATTATGGGCAGGATTTGGAGGCTTTGAAAAATACTCAAAGGTCTGGGATGGAGAAACTGCAGACATAAGGATAGATTAGAGAGGTTTGCTAGCATGGTTCGGGAGGGTTTAAACTTACTTGCAAGGGGGATGGGACCCGGAGTGATAGAGCAGTGAAAGAAATGCATGGAGTAAAGCCAGATCTAACATATAGAGAGGCTTTGAGGAAGGAGCAGCAGAATAAAGGGTGTAAAGGTAGTAAGGTAGAAGGGCTAAAGTGTGTGTACTTCAATGTAAGAAGCATCAGGAACAAAGGTGATGAACTGAGAGCTTGGATACATACATGGAATTATGATGTAGTGGCCATTACAGAGACTTGACTGGCACCAGGGCAGGAATGGATTCTCAATATTCCTGGATTTCAGTGCTTTAAAAGGGATAGAGAGGGGGGGAAAGGGGAGGAGGGGTGGCATTACTGCTCAGGGATACTATTACAGCTGCAGAAAGGGTGGGTAATGTAGCAGGATCCTCTTTTGAATCAGTATGAGTGGAAGTCAGGAACAGGAAGGGAGCAGTTACTCTACTGGGGGTATTCTACAGGCCCCCTGGTAGCAGCAGAGATACCGAGGAGCAGATTGGGAGGCAGATTTTGGAAAGGTGCAAAAATAACAGGGTTGTTATCATGGGTGACTTTAACTTCCCTAATATTGATTGGCACTTGATTAGTTCCAAGGGTTTAGATGGGGCAGAATTTGTTAAGTGTGTCCAGGATGGATTCCTGTCACAGTATGTTGACAGGCTGACTAGGGGGAATGCCATGCTAGATCTAGTATTAGGTAACGAACCGGGTCAGGTCACAGATCTGTCAGTGGGTGAGCATCTGGGGGACAGTGATCACCGCTCCCTGACCTTTAACATTATCATGGAAAAGGATAGAATCAGAGAGGACAGGAAAATTTTTAATTGGGGAAGGGCAAATTATGAGGCTATAAGGCTAGAACTTGAGGGTGTGAATTGGGATGATGTTTTTGCAGGGAAATGTACTATGGACATGTGGTCGATGTTTAAGGATCTCTTGGAGGATGTTAGGGATAAATTTGTCCCGGTGAGGAAGATAAAGAATGGTAGGGTGAAGGAACCATGGGTGACAAGTGAAGTGGAAAATCTAGTCAGGTGGAAGAAGGCAGCATACACGAGGTTTAGGAAGCAAGGATCAGATGGGTCTATTGAGGAGTATAGGGTAGCAAGAAAGGAGCTTAAGAAGGGGCTGTGAAGAGCAAGAAGGGGGCATGAGAAGGCCTTGGCAAGTAGGGTAAAGGAAAATCCCAAGGCATTCTTCAATTATGTGAAGAACAAAAGGATGACAGGAATGAAGGTAGGACCGATTAGAGATAAAAGTGGGAAGATGTGCCTGGAGGCTGTGGAAGTGAGTGAGGTCCTCAATGAATACTTCTCTTTGGTATTCACCACTGAGAGGGAACTTGATGATGGTGAGGACAATATGAGTGAGGTTCTGGAGTATGTTGATATTAAGGGAGAGGAGGTGTTGGAGTTGGAGTTGTTAAAATACATTAGGATGGTTAAGTCCCCAGGGCCTGACAGAATATTCCCCAGGCTGCTCCACGAGGCAAGGAAAGAGATTGCTGAACCTCTGGCTAGGATCTTTATGTCCTCGTTGTCCATGGGAATGGTACCAGAGGATTGGAGGGAGGCAAATGTTGTCCGCTTGTTCAAAAAAGGTAGTAGGGATAGTCCAGCTAATTATAGACCAGTGAGCCTTACGTCTGTGGTGGGAAAGCTGTTGGAAAAGATTCTTAGAGATAGGATTTATGGGCATTTAGAGAATCATGGTCTGATCAGGGACAGTCAGCATGGCTTTGTGAAGGGCAGAGCGTGCCTAATAAGCCTGATAGATTTCTTTGAGTAGGCGACCAGGCATATAGATGAAGGTAGTGCAGTGGATGTGATTTACATGGATTTTAGTAAGGCATTTGACAAGGTTCCACACGGTAGGCTTATTCAGAAAGTCAGAAGGCATGGGATCCAGGGAAGTTTGGCCAGGTGGATTCAGAATTGGCTTGCCTGCAGAAGGCAGACGGTCGTGGTAGAGGGAGTACATTCAGTTTGGAGGTTTGTGACTAGCGGTGTCCCATAAGGATCTGTTCTGGGACCTCTACTTTTTGTGATTTTTATTAACGACCTGGACGTGGGGGTAGAAGGGTGGGTTGGCAAGTTTGCAGATGACTCAAAGGTTGGTGGTGTTGTACATAGTGTAGAGGATTGTCGAAGATTGCAGAGAGACATTGATAGGATGCAGAAGTGGGCTTTAAGGTAAGGGGAGAGAAGTTCAAGGGGTATATTAGAGGAAGGTTTTTCACTCAGAGAGTGGTTGGTGCGTGGCATGCACTGCCTGAATCAGTGGTGGAGGCAGATACACTAGTGAAGTTTAAGAGACTACTAGACAGGTATATGGAGGAATTTAAGGTGGGGGGTTATATGGGGGGCAGGGTTTGAGGGTCAGCACAACATTGTGGGCCGAAGGGCCCTGTAATGTGCTGTACTATTGTATGTTCTATGTTTGGACAGAATGGATAGTAGGGGACTTCTCTTGTTGGTTGGGGGAATTGAGGACTAAAGGTCACAGATACTTAAACAAAAGGAGCTGAGTTAATAGTGAATTAACGTAAACAATTTTTACTGCTGTATATGTTTAGAATATGAAATGTATTGGCTGGGAATGCAAGGAACAGGTTCAAGAGGGAATTGGATAAACATATGGAGTGGAAAATTTACAAAGCTACAAAGAAGAGGGGAGGGGTGGGGCAAAGTGGAGTTGATAGGGCAGGGAATAGTGAATGGAAATCACAAAACTGTAGACTCTAGAGGTCTGCAACAAAACAGAAAAGACTGGAAATGTTCAACAGATGGGGCAGCATTAGGCGTTAGTGAAAGGGACAAAGCAGAACTAATGTTTCAATCATTATGAGAACTAGCGAGTTGCTCTGGTGGGGAGCCAGAATGCTGACTGTCCCTGATTAATCTGTAACTTTCTAAATGAAAACTTATAACATCCCTTAGGATGGGCTTCTATAATTTGTCCAATAACCAAAGTTAAAATGACTCTCTTACATTTATTTGATTGTTTCTAAATTATGGCACAATATCAGCAGGAAGATTTGAATACAGGATCAAATTATATAGGGCCTTGATGAGACACACCTGGGCTGTTGTGTACATTTTTTGGTCTCTTTACCTAAATAAGGATATACTTGCTATAGACAGAATATCCCGGTGATTCACTGGAGTGTTTCCATGAACAATGGAGGTGAACAGATATTTTATAAACTAGATTCACATGCTTTAAAGTTTCAAAGAATGAGTAGCGATCTCATTGAAACTTTAAAAATTCTTACGAGGCTTGAAGATACGAGGAGGATATTTCCCTTAGATGCAGAGTCTAGAAGTCACAGTCTCAGGACAAGGGGTAAGCCGTTTTAACAGAGATGAAGAGAAAGTTCTTCATGAGGGAATAGTGAATGCTTGGAATTCTTGACCTCAGCACTGTGGAGGTCTTGGTGTTCATTCAAAACCCAGGCTGATAGATTTCTGGACATTGTGAATCAAGGGATGTAGTTGTAACACTAGAAAATGGTGAAGAGTTAGAAGATCAGACACTCTCAATGAATTGTGAAATAGGTTCAAAGGGTCAGATTGCCCAAACCTGTTCTTCAGAATGACTGATTTACAGAAATGAAAGTTTAATTGTTCCCAACTACTTAGGAATGGTATGTCAGTGATTTGGATGATGGAATTGATGGTTTTGGTGGCCAGGTGTAGTGTTGAGAAAGCAGGGAGCTCGTAGAAGGACCTTGACAGATTAGGGGAATGGGCAAAGAAGTGGAAAATGGCAGTGTAGAGAAGTGTATGATCATGAACTTTAGTAGAAGGAATAAAGGCATGAATAATTTTCTAAATGGCACATAAAATCTGAAATCTGAGGTGCAAAGGGATTTGAATGTCCTCATACAGGTTTCCCTGAAGGTTAACTTGCAGGTTGTGTCAGTGGTAAGGAAGGCAAATGCTAATTCAGCATTCATTTCAAGAGGAATGAACATAAAAGCAAGGATGTAATCCTAAGGCTTTTAAGGTCCTTGGTCAGACCACACTTGGAATATTATAAGCAGTTTTGGGCCCCTTTTCTAAGAAAGAATGTGCTGGCATTGGAGGAGGTTCATGAGAGTTGCCCTGGGAATGAATGTGTTAACATATTAAGAGCTCTGGGCCTGTACTCACTGCACTTTATAAGAATGAGTGGGGTTCTTATTCAAATCTATCGAATATTGAAAGACCTAGATAGAGCGGATGTAGAGAGGTGTTTCCTGTAGTGGGGGTGTCGAAGGACCAGAGGGCACAGCCTTGGTACAGGACATCCCTATAGAACAGAGATTAGCTTGAATTCCTTTAGCCAGAAAGTTGTGAGTCTGTTGAATTCATTGCTACAGGTGACTGGAATCCCAAGTCCTTTGGAATAATTAAAGAAGAGGTTGATAGGTTCTTGATTATTAAGGGTATTAAAGTTTATGGGGAGAATGGAGTCGAGAGAGAGAATAAATCAGTTATGCTGGATAATGGATTAAACTCAATGAGCCAAATAGTCTAACTCTGCTCCAATGTTTTATGGTCTTATGGTGTTATGGTTAAGTGCAATCATCTCTCACATCTGCAAGTGAAACGTTGCTTCCACGGAATGAGACAAATCATTAACTGATGAAAGATGAACAGAAAGATCAGAGACCACGTGCAAAAATGTAACACCTGTAGATAGCTGTAGGGCCATGGGTATAAAGAAAATTGGAGGCCCTACATCCCATTAAATATATGAATGCATTAATCATATGTAAAGCCATTAAATGTTTTAAATTGTGCATTAATAAACCAGGCATATCATGCAATGTCAAATCTAAGTCTTAATTTTCCATAATAGTAAAACCATGTCTTTAAGGAATGACTATTTTCATTTAAATGTACATATCACATTGTTCTTGCACATCAGCACAGTGTATGTATAATGTAGACACATCGATTTAAACAATGGTTATGAGCCTGATTCCAGGAATGCCACTGGTGACACTTACTGTTAAAAGAAGTCGTAGACCTACAAAATACATCTCAGTATTTAATCATCCCAAACATGTACTAAACATCCGCTGCTTCAAATTTCATGTCTATATATCCGATTACACACATTTTAATACAGTCATCGCATAATTATGTAACAAAAGTGTGAGAAGAAAATTCTCATGAGAAAATATTGCTTGCCTGTTAAATCAGCCATTCTTCCAACATAAATGGGCAGTTCCTTTCAAGCTTTGAAGGAGGAAAGCTGATGTACAAAGTCCGCAATGTTGAGCTGCTGCAGGAGTTTCAGACTCAACTTTTTTCAGAGACCTTTCATCAGAATTGTGAAATGTGGTGGATATCTATGCCCAGCAACAAACGGGGGGATCGCAAACCCTGTGCAAAAATGAAAGACGTGTAAATCCCTGGAAAGGAACCAATTAAAGGAATAGTTTTTCTCACATCAAGTTCCACAGAGTTCCTGAACAAAGAGACAATTTTGATCAATGTCATCTGAATGGGAAAACATATCAGTTGATTATTTCTCTATATTTTCTTGGGGAAAAACATTTAAAGAAATACCTATTTATGTCATTTGCAAACTCAAAAGGCAGTTCGCTGGATACGTAACTTTGAGCTGCTGATTATGAACAACAGGACACTCACGGCAAGGTTGTCACACAAAATGCTGGTCAGGCAGCATCTATGGAGGGGAAAGTAAAATCAACTGGAAAGGAAGGGGGGAAGAAGCTAAAATATAGCGAGGGAGGAGGGGAAGGAGTGCAAGCTGGCAGCTGATAGGTGAGACCAGATGAGGGGAAAGGTGGGCGGGTTGGTGGGGAATGAAGTAAGAAGCTGGAGATAATAGATTGTAATACAGCAAGCATAGTTGTAATATTTTCATGTAACGGCAGTATGAGTGAAGAAAGGGTTATTGAAGTCATGTTACAACAGCTAATCTGACTGGAGGAAATTAAACCAGGAGATGGATATCAACAGAGGAGTGAGAAGCCAAAAAGCAAGGCTGGATCTGTGAAATGCGTACACAGCAGTAGCTGAAATCTCTCAGCCAATACCACACAGAATGCTATTCAGCTGTTTTCATCTTCACCTATCACAGATATTCCTTTTGTTCTCTCCTTCCTTCTGCCCACTCTGGTTTCTAATATTTTCTTGTTCTGCCTGAAAGTTCATTGACCTAAAACACAAATCCAGATTCATCCTTCACACAGATTGCCTGATCTGCAAGGTACTGCCAGCATTTCCTGGTCATGTTTCCAGTAATGACAATGGGCACCCCTTAAAAGGGGAGGTGCACTGTGGCTTAACCAGGTACTGACAGTCCTGCAGGATATGAGTCTCAGTTTGGTGACAATAAGAAACAAAGGAATAGGATGGGAGTTGAGCCCAAAGTATACCCGATACTGTACTTGAGATCTTGATGGAAAAGAAAGTGTATGCAACTTGTTTTCATGATAGATTTAGTTACCTCAATTACCTTACAAGTTTTTCATTTGTGAATACAAATTCCACTGTGGCAAACTTAGTCACAAGATCTTTAGAAATAGAAGCATCAGAAGGTCATATTGCAACTCAATCCTAGTCTATCATTAAATAACGCCACGGCTGACCTCTTAGCTCAAGTTTGCATTCCCACCATATCTCCATAATCCTTGATTTCCCTGGTGTCCCAATATTTATCGATCTCAGTTTTCAAATATGCTGAACCATTAAATATCCATATCCCCCTAGAGGAGAGAATGCCAAAGATTTACAGCACTCTCAGTAAAGATATTTCTCTTCATCTCAGTCATAAATAACTGACCCTTTACTCTTTGCTTTTAGAGCCTCCAGCCTGATGAAAAGTGTACCCTGTCAAACTTACTCAGAATCATAAGTATTTCAATAAGATTTTTTTCTACTGCACAATTTGATTAGAGCAATATTACTGTCTCTTTGCTGAAAATCCATTTCAATAAACTGAATTGCAATAAGTTGGAATTTTTCCATTGAAAAATAAGTTTTCCGTTGATTATATTGTGTTTCTTTGGATCTATTGTGAATGCCTGCAAGAAAATAAATCTCAGGGTAGTAGATGATCACAAACATTCTTTGATAATAAATTTACTTTGAACTTGGAACTTCTAACTTTGAATAGTTAATGATTAGCTCCAAGAAAGAAAATGGCATTAAAATCTCTAAGTTTATTGTAAAGCTTAGTTATTTAAGTATTAAGGCAAAAAGCTATTTAGCCACACTGGACACTGCCACATTCCACAAGATCACAGCTGATCTGCCCCATCTTCTGGCATATTTAGGCTGAATTTAGAGTGGTATGTGCAGTTCTGGTCAGCTAGCTACCTACAAGTAAAAACTTGAAAGAGTCCAGAGAGAATTTACAAAGGATGTTGCTGGTACTTGAAAACCTGAGTTATATGGAAAGGTTGAATAGGTTAGGGTTTTATTACCTGGACCATAGGAGAATGGAAATATACAAAATTATAGAAATATACAGAATTATGAGTGGGATAGATAGTGCGGCATTTTTCCCTTCATATTGGGTGAGACTAGAATTAGAGGTCAGAGGTTGAAGGAGAAAGGTAAAATATTTAAGGGGAATCTGAGGGGAAACCTCTTCACTCAAAGGGTGGTGAGAGTGTGGAATGAGCTGCCAGCAGAAGTGGTAGATGTACATTCAATTGTAACACTTACGAGAAGTTTGGGTAGGTACGTGGATGTGAGGGTTTTGGAGTGATGTGGTCCAAGTACAGGCAGAGGGGACTAGGCAGAAGATCAGGGCAGCATGGATTAAATGGGCTGAGGGGCATTTATCTGCATTGTAGTACTCAATTATTATATGACTCTATTTCCATATCCTTTGATTTCTATAAAAATATCACGGTCTATGAATCTCTATTCTGAATGAACTCAGTGACTGGCCCTTCACAGGTACAGACTTCTAAAAGCACATCACTTATCAGTTGGAAAATTTCTCTTCATTTCAATCTTAAATGGGATACCCTTCCTTTGAGATTGTGTTTGGAGGGCTTGTAACACATGAAGATGAATAAATCCCTGGTGCCTAACCCTGTGTACCTTAGACTATTAAGAGACGTAAAGCTTGAGAATGCTGGGGCTTTGGCAGAGCATTTCGTATCTTAGTTTGCCACTGGTGAGATATCAAAAGACTTGACGATAGTTAATATTGTGCTGCACTGATATACCAGAGAACTACAAGCTGGTGAGCCTCACAACAGTGGTGGAAAGGTTATTGGAAAGGATCCTGATGAACAGGATTTGTTTGCTCTTGGGAAGGCAGGGAACGATTGGGAATAGTCCGTATGGCTTTAAACATGGGAAATCACATCTAACAAATTTGACCGAGTTTTTTGAAAAAGTGGTCAAGGGAATTGATGTGAAGGGGGCAGTAGACATTGCCTACCTGGACTTTAGCAAGACCATTGACAAGCTGCATGATAGGCCAGTACGTAATGTTAGGATATATGGACGCCAGGGTGAGCTATCCAATTGGACACAATGTTGGTCTGGTGATAGGAGATAGAGGGTGGTTTTTCAGACTGGAGGCCTGTGACCAGCAATGTGTTGCATGGATTGGCCTTGAGTCCTTACCTATTTATCAAATATATTATTAATATGGATGTGGTAAGATCAGTAAGTTTGCAGTGTCACCAAAATTGTTGGTATAGTGGACAGTGAAGAAGGTTGGCAAAGGTTAAAATAGAATGTAGATCATCTGCAAAAGTGGCCAAAGGAATAGCAGATGGAATCCTATTCTTGAAAAATCGGAAGAGATAAACTTTGGGAAATTTTGGAAGGACAAACATAAAGAATGTGATGTTCTAAAGCTAGAGGTTTAGGGCGAGAGGGAAAAGTTTCAAGAGGTACCTGACAGGTAAAACAAACTGTCAAAGGAGGTGGTGTAGTCAGGAACAGTAAATTTAAGAGGCAAGTGTACAGGTACTTAAATGAACATGACATAGAAGGATATGTAAGTAGAATAAGATTCAAGATATAATTACAGATATATGTTATGAAATTAGTTGCTTTGAGGCAGTAGTACAATGCAGGACATAAACTGTACTATAAGTTACAAAAATAAATATAGTAAATAGTGCAAAACATGAATAATGAGGTAGTGTTGATGAGTTCATGGACTCTTCAGAAATCTGATGGCAGAGGAAAGAACTTACCTTCTTAAGCCCTCGCTCCTACAGGGCATAGTAGCTCACCAGAGTCCTCTGATCTGGACTTCCACTTCATCTCCAGGTATAGCCATCTTCTTGGTACATCATTCCTCTCCCAGGGATGGAGCTTCTGTTGGCACTTCTGTAGCATTGGGTTGTTATGGGATGAGGTTGATAGCTCCATATCCAACCCTCCTTCTTTTGCAGCTGGTCTTAGGACTGCCCATGGTGAAGTTCAGAGGGAAGGAACTGTTCTTAAAATGTTAAGTGTGAGTCTCCAGGCTCCCCCGTGTTTTGGAGATATCCTTGCTGGTGGGAAGGGTGATGACTGTGATAGAACTGGTTTAGTCCACAATACTCTGCAGCCTCTTTTCTGTGTTTTGGAGCCCCCATATCAGTCTGTGATATAACCAGTCAGTTTGCAGTGATCGTACATCTGTAAAAATTTGCAAATATCTTTTGTAACATACTAGATCTCCTCATACTTCTAGTAAATTATAACCACTAGTAGGCCTTCTTCATGATCGCATCAATGAGTTTGGCCCATTAGAGGCCCTGAGATGCTAACTTCCAGGAACTTGAAGGTGGTCACCCTTTCCACCATTGACCCCTCAGTGAGGAAGTGTGTACGTTCTCCTGACTTCCCCTTCCTGAAGTCCGCAATCAATTCCTTGATCTTGCTAACACTGAGTGCAAGCATGTTGATATAACACAATCCAATCTATTTCATTTCTGTCTGCCTCCTTGTCATTATCTGAGTTTCTGCCAACAATTGTCATTGTTGAATTTACAGATTGTGGTTTCAGCTGTGCCTAGCCATAAGACCATAAGGAGCAGAACTCAACAATATTCCAGCTGTGGTCTGACCAATTCTTTATAAAGCCTCAGCATTACATTCTTGTTTTTGCATTTTAGTCTTCTCAAAATGAATGCTAACATTGCATTTGTCTTTCTTACCGCTGACTCAACTGGCAAGATAAGTTGACGGCTATGACCTTCCTGACATTATATTCCATCTGCCATTTCATTGCCCATTCCCATAATTTTTCTAATTCCTTCTGCAGACAACCTGCTTCCTCAACACTGCTTACCTCTCCACCTATCTTCAGATCACCCACAAACTTGGCCACAAAGCCATCAATTCCTTCATCCAAATCATTGACATACAATATGAAAAGAAGCGATCACAATACCGACTCATGTGGCAAAACACTAGTTACTGGCAGCCAACTAGAAATAGCCCACTTTATTCCAACACTTTGCATCCTTCTATCCATGCTAGTCCCTTTCCTGTAATACTATGGGCTCTGATTTGATAAGCAGCTTCATGTGCCCTTGTCGAAAGTCTTCTAAAAATCCAAATAAACAACATCCACTCGGTCTCCTTTGTCTATCTTGCATGTGATTTCCTCAAAGAACTCCAACAGATTTATCAGACAAGATTTCCCCTTTAGAAAACTATGCTGAAGTCAGGCTAATTGGCCTATAATTTCTGTCCCTCTCCCTTCTGGAAGAATAGAATAACATTCGCAATTTTCCAGAACTCTGAAACCATTCCAGATTCTTGAAAGATCATCATTAATGCCTCTGTAATCTCTTCAACTACCTATTTCAGAAATCTGCGGTAATGCTCATCTGATCAAGGTGACGTATCTACCATTAGGCGTTCAGCTCCCCATGCATCTACTCCTTAATATTAGCAACAATACTTACTTCTGCCCCTTGACACTCTCAAATTCCTGGCATTCTGCAAATGTCTTCCACAGCCAAGACTGATGCAAAATGCTTATTACATTTGTCCAGTATTTCCTTGCACCCCATTAATACTTCTCCGGTGTCATTTTCCAGTAGTCTGATATCCACTCTCATCTCTCTTTTATTCTTTACTGTATATACCTGAAAAAGAAGTTTTTGTATCCTCTTTTACATTATTGAGTAGCTTCCCTTCATATTTCCTTTTTTCTCTCTTTATAGCTTTCTTAGTTGCCTGGTTGGTTTTTAAAAGTTTCCCAATTCTTACCTTTCCACTAGTTTTTGCTATATTATGTGCCCTCTCATTTGCACTATGCTGTCTTTGACTTCCCTTGTCAGCAGCGGTTTCCTCATCCTCCCTGTAGATTACTTCATCTTTGGGATGTATTATCCTGCACCTTCCAAATTGCCCACAGAAACACCAGCCATCGCTGTTCTGCCATCATCACTGCTGGTGTCCCCTTCCGAATAACTTTGGCCAGCTCCTCTCTCATGCCACTGTAATTACCCTTACTCCACTGTAATATTGATACATCCAATTTTAGTTTCTCTTTCTCAAACTGTAGGGTGAGTTCTATCACTTTATGATCATTGTCTCCTGAAGGTTCCCTTATCTTAAGCTTCCTAATCCAATCTAAACCATCTAGAATTGTTATTCCCCTAGTGGGATCAAGCATAAGCTTTCTAAAGAGCCATATCATAATTATTCTACAAATTTCCTCTCTTGGGATTCAGCACCAACCTAATTTCCCAATCTACCTGCATATTGAAATTCCCCCATGACTATTGTAACATTGCCCTTTTTACATGCCTTTTTTTAATCTCCCATTGTAATTTGAAGTTCGCATCCTGGCTATTTTTCAAAGCCCTATGGATAACTCCCATCAGGGTCTTTTCACCCTTGCAGTTTCTTAACTCTACCCACAAGGATTCTATATCTTCCGATCCTATGCCACCCCTATCTAAGGATTTGATTTCATTTTTTACCAGTGGAGCCACCCCACCCCTTTTGCCTACCTGCCTGTTCTTTTGAGACAAGGTGAATCCTCGGACATTAAGCTCCCAACTATGATCTTCTTTCAGTCACGACTCAGAGAAGCCCACAAACTGCCAATTTCTAACTGCACCTCAAGAGCATCTACCTTTTTCCAAAAACAAATATAACACGTTCAGTCCTATATTCATCATCCTCTTTGATTTTGACAGCCGATTACACTTTAATTCATCCCACTGACTGCAGTTTTTCCCTATTATTTGCCTGTCATTCTTCAATGTCTCACCACACCTCTGTACGTATATCAACTGCCCCATCCTCAGCCCTATCCCTCTGGTTCTCATCCCCCTGCCGAACTGATTTAAACCCTCCCTCACAGCTCCTGCAGACTTGCCTTCAAAGATATTGACACGTCCCTCCCCCACCCCCACCCCCACCCTCAGATGTAACCTAAACTTTTTGTACAGGTCATACCTGCCCCAGAAGAGATCCCAATGATCCTGAAATCCGAAGCCCAGCTCCTGCGCCAATTTCTCAGACGTGGTTCATCAGCCAAATCATCCTATTCTTGCCGTTACTTGCACATGGATCAAGTAGCAATCCAGAAATTACTCCTCTGGAGGTTCTGCTTTTCAGCTTTCTGCCTAGTGTAACTCCCCATGTTCTCTCTTCAGGACTTCCTCCCTATGTTGTTGGTACCAATATGCACCATGACTTCCAGCAGTTAACTTTCCCCCTCTAGAATGCTGTGGACCCAATCCAAGACACCCCTGACCCAGGAGGCAACCCAGGGTGTCTCTTTCACGTGCACAGAATCTGCTTTCTGCTCCTCTAATTATAGAACCCCCTATTACTACAGCACTCTTCTTCTCCCTAATTAACTTCTGAGCCACAGAGCCAGACTCAGTGCCAGACACCCTGTCACTGTGGCTTCCCCCTGGTAGGCCATACCACACCCCCCAAAAAGTATCCAGTGCAGTGTAATTATTATCGAGGGGAATGTCCACAAGGGTACTTTGCATTATCTGCCTTTTCCATTTCTCTCTCCTGACAGTCACCCAGGGACCATCCTCCTGCAACTTAGGGGTGACAATCTCCCTGTAGCTCCTATCTATCACTTCTTCAGTCTCCTGTATGAGCTGAAAGTCATCAAGCCACAGTTCCAGTTCCTTAACATGGTCTCTAAGGATCTGCAGCTGGTTACACTTCATACAGATGTATTTATCAGGGAGACTGGAGGTCTCCCAAATTTCCCACATCTCACACAAGGAACATTCCGCTAACTCTGGATCCATTCTCAGTGCATTAGCTATGCACTAACAAAAAATTTACTAATAACTTTCTTACTGACTTACTTTTAACCTCTGCCCGTGCTTGTTGAAGCCTAAGCCTGTTGAGTCAAAGCCTCACCACTCCAACAATGTCCGCTTCGCTCACACCTCTGTTCCTTTCATTGGCCCTGCGCTGACAACAAGTTGAAAGCTCCCAAGCTCTTTTTAAACCTCGCACTGCATCACCGATGAATGACCTCTCATGCTGATTTCAGCCTGCTGCCACACAGTCATAAGGTAAGTCTAGAGAGAGTAGAGCAGTGGGCAAAGCACA
Organism: Hemitrygon akajei; assembly: GCF_048418815.1. Classification (NCBI taxonomy): domain Eukaryota; kingdom Metazoa; phylum Chordata; class Chondrichthyes; order Myliobatiformes; family Dasyatidae; genus Hemitrygon; species Hemitrygon akajei. The sequence goes on along the minus strand of NC_133124.1, from coordinate 105,701,113 downwards.
CATCCCTGAGGAGTGCCTGTGTTCAGTGACAAAAAAGGTATCATTATTGATCATCATTGACTGTAGTTTCCAAATATGAAAGATGATGATCCAATTGCAGAGGGAAAAACAGAGGCCCGGATTTTGATTCTTGATGATTAGTGCTGAGTCACTGATGGTATTGAATTTCGAGCTGTAATTGAGAAGCAGCTATGGCTTGCTGCTGTCTAGCTGCTCAAAGCAGATTGGAGAGCCAGTGCGATTGTTTCCACTGTAGACCATTTGTGGTGATAGGTGATTTGCAGAAGGTCCAGGTCCTTGTTCAGGTAGGAGTTCATTCCAGCCACGACCTATGCAATATGCAGAGTCGTGTGTTTCACAATAAACTCTCTGCGGTATTCCGATGTGGCAGATTTGTCAATGTTCGCCCAACCTTGAAAACCTAGTGATTAAATGCCATCTATTCTATTTATCTAGGGAATTCTCATCCATGATCCTCACTGGAGTCTACCTACCACTTGAGATACTCCATGATGCCATCAGCAAACAAGAAACAGTCCGTCCCAATGCATTCCAAATTAGAGGCTAAAGACCAAGGCTCCAGAGATTAGAACAACCAAGAGGTAATCGTGGGAGACAGAGGAGTGCCATGTGATTCCTTCAAATTGGTGGAGTGGGCTGTGTTCAAGGACTAATAGGTGGATCTGAATGAATACACCAAGGTTGTCATTGACTTTATAAAAACAGTTGTAGACTAGTGTATCCCCACAAAATCATTCAGAGATTCCCCAACTAGAAGCCCTGGATGAACCATGAGATCCATAATCTGCTGAGGACAAAATCAGAGATATTCAAGTCTGGTGACCAAGAAAGTTTTCAGAAGTCCAGGTACGATCTCTGGAAAGCCACCTCACAGGTGGAGAGGCAGCTCCAGACTAAACTTAAATCAATGAATGATGCTTGACTATTGTGGCAGGACTTGAATGCTATCACCTTTTATAAAGTAAAATCAAGCATCATAGATGACAATAAGGCTTCCCTTCCAGATAAGATCAATATCTTCTGTTACGTACCCCATAACTGGGTCACTTACCAGCAAAGATAGAGAGGTCCGTTGAAGTCTGATGGTACTATTTTTAACGGTATTTATTGATAAAAATACACAAAAATAATATCAATGCAAACATACATATAATATACGTCATAAATACTAAATCTAAAAGCGCGGGTATAATAATAATCAATAAGAAATAGCTCTATTGTTGTCTAGGGGATAATGTATTGTCTGATGGAAATATAAAAGTCACTTTAGTTCATTCAAGCTGTAGGCTGCAGCCTTTGGTCGGAGTCAAGAGAGAGAGTTAAACTTGCCCATTCCTTTTATGAGGTCAATCCTTCGAGAGTCGGTAGGGGCTGAATTTTCCCTTTGTGGTTAGCTAAAAACCGTTCTTCCGTGGTAAAGGTCCACCAATTCCGGGGCAAATGGAAAAGGACGCACGTGGCCTTCCCACCGGCTTTCGCTATTACGGGATCGCTAGAGTTTCTTCTGGTGCGTCTGAGGGGCTGTTCCCACAGACCCTCTTTTATCCTGACTCACAGGGTCTAAGATGTCAATCAGGTTGGGATGATGCAATCCCTCCACCAACCCCCCTCGGTTCATTGCCGGGGGGCTTCGATGAATCATACAGTACTCAATACACAATTTCGTCTCCAAAAGACAATGACCTGTTCCGTGGCTTTGTATCGCCGAAGGGCCAAACATTCCAAACGTCTGTCTCTCATTTCCTGGGCCTCCTGACCTGAATTAATAGCGATCTTGCGATTCTCAAAAAGGAGGGGGCACAGGCATAACACTTCTATGCTCACTTTGGCCATCAAAACACAGAGAAACCTTCAGGAACTCCCACAGACCCCAATGATCCTGTGATTTCAGACTCTGAGGCCAAAGGCTGAGCTTCCTTCAAGATGTTGGACCCACGAAAAGTATCCAGCCCAGGCAAGGTTCATGGCCAAGTACTGTTGATCATAGGAACATAAGAAATAGGAGCAGGAGTAGGCCATCTGGCCCATTAAGCCTGCTCCACTATTCAGTAAGGTCATGGCTGACCTAGCCATGGACTCATCTCCACCTACCTGCCTTTTCCCCCATAACCTTTAATTCCCCTACTATGCAAAAATCTATCCAACCTTGTCTTAAATACATTTACAGAGAAGCCTCCACTATTTCTTTAGGAAGATAATTCCACAGATTCACTGCTCTGTTGGAAAAGCAGTTCTTCCTCATCTCCGTCCTAAATTTACTCCCCCGAATCATGAAACTATGTCTGTTAGTTCTAGTCTTACTATCAGTGGAAACAACTTTCCTGCCTCTGTCTTATCTATCCCTTTAATAATTACATATGTTTCTATAAGATCTCCTCCCATCCTTCTGAATTCCAGTGAGCACAGTCCCAGGTGACTCAATCTCTCCTCATAGTCTAACGCCTTCATCTCTGGAATCAACCTGCTGAACCTCCTCTGCACTGCCTCCAAAGCCAGTATTTCATTCCTCAAGCAAGGAGACCAGAACTGCATGCAATACTCCAGATGCGGCCTCATCAGTACCCAAATTTCCTTAGCGTAATCTCCTTGCTCTTAAATTCAATCTGTCTAGCAATGAAGGGCAACATTCTATTTGCCTTCTTCATAGCTTGCTACACCTGCAAACCAACCTTTTGTGATTCATGTAAAAGTACTCCAGTCCCTCTGCACAGCAGCTTGCAGCAATCTTTTACCATTTAAATAATAATCTGATCGTCCATTTTTCCTTCCAAAGTGGATGACCTCTCATTTACCAGCATTGTACTCCATCTGCCAACCCTTGCCCACTCACTTAACCTGTCTATATCTCTCTGCAAACTCTGCATATCCTCTGCACAATTTGCTTTGCCACTCAATTTAAGGTAATCAGCAAACTTAGACACACGATGCTTGGTCCCCTCTTCTGGACAGTTAATGTATATCTTGAACAGTTGCAGGCCCAGCACCGACCCTGCGGCACACAGCTCACCTCTGATTGCCAACCAGAGAAACACCTATTTATTGCAAATCTCTGCTTTCTATTGGTTAACCATTTCTCTATCCATGATAATACATCACCCCCAAATATATGCATCCTTATTTTATGGATAAGTCTTTTATATGGCACCTTATTGAACGCCTTCTGGAAATCCAAGAAAATAAAGTCCATTTTTTCCTCTCTGTCCGCTGCACTTGTTATCTCCTAATCTCAGTGTCATTTGAAAATTTGCTGATCCAGTTAATCACATTATCATCCAGATCATTGATATAAATGACTAACAACAATGGACCCAGCACCAATCCCTGCAGCATTCTGCTAGTTACAGGCCTCCAGTCAGAGATGCAACCATCTACTACCACTCTGTCTTCTCCCACAAAGCCAATGTCTAATCCAATTTACTACCTCATCTTGAAAGCTGAGCAAGTGAACCTTCTTGATCAACCTCGCTTGGGGGACCTTGTCAAATGCCTTGCTAATGTCCATGTAGACAACATCCACTGCCTTGCCTTCATCAACTTCCTGGTAACTTCCTTAAAAAGCTTTATAAGATTGGTTAGATTCAATTTACAACAACTAAAGCCATGCTGACTATCCCCAATCAGTCCATGTCTATCCAAATACTCATACATCTGGTCCCTTAGAATACTTATTAATAACTTATTCACTACGGATGTCAGGCTCATTGGCCTCTAATTTCCTGATTTATTTTTAAAGCCTTTCTTAAACAATGTAACAATGTCGGCCATTCTCCAATCTGGTACTTCACCTGTCACTAAGGATAATCTAAATATCTCTGCTAGGGCCCTCGCAGTTTCTGCACTTGCCTCCCCCAGGGTCCAAGGGGACTCCTTGTCAGGCCCTGGGGATTTATCCACCCTGATTTGCCTCAAGACAGTGAACATCTCTTCCTTTGTAAACTCTATGGAGTCCACAAAGTTGATGCCACTTCGCCTCACTTCTATAGACTCTGTGTCCATCTCCTGAGTAAATACAGATGCAAAAAAGTTAGTTTAAGATCTCCCCCATATCTTCTGGCACCACATATAGATTACCATTCTGACCTACCAGAGAAACAATGCTGTCCCTTGCAATCCTTTTGTTCTTAACGGTATCTATAGAATCTCTTAGGATTCTCCTCCACCTTGTCTACCTTGTCTATTAAGGCAACTTCATGCCTTCCTTTAGCCCTCCCGATTTCTTTCTTAAGCGCTCTCTTGCATTTCTTATACTCCATAAGCACCTCATTTATTCCTACATGCCTATACCTGCTATGCACCTGCTTTTTATCTTAACCATGGCCTCAATATCTCGAGTTTCCTGTCAGATTCTATCTTCTTCAGCCCCTTTAACTTTTCCACCTTTCACCTCCCAGCTTCTCGCTTCATTCCCTCTCCCCTACTCATTTAACTTCTCCCTCATGTTGGTTGACCTTTCACCTTCTAGCTTGCACTCCTTCCTTTCCCCCCCCCCCCCCCACCTTCTTAAACTGGCTTCTTCCCCCTTCCTTTCCAGTCCTGTTGGAGGGTCTCAACCTGAAATCTCAACAGTTTATTCCTTTCCATAGGCATTGCCCAAACTGATGAGTTCCTCAGGCATTTTGTGTGTGTTACTCTCAATCTCTCCTTTTATGCTGATCACTACCATCCAAGCATTCAATCTAGCGACTGTTTGCTGCACTCCCTCTGTAACAACATACCCTTTTTTAGGTAGTGATGCTAAAATTGAATACAATACTCTAAGGGTATTGACTCACCATTGTAATTGTAATAGGAAATTTGTACTCAAATCCTCTGGCAGTGAAAGCCAAAATTGCATTTGCTTTCCTAATTGCCGTCTGCACGTGCATGTTAGCTTTCAGCAGCTTGTGTATAAAAGCACCAAGGACTCATTGAACATCGACAATTTTAAACATTGTATATTTTAAAAAGACACTTGTTTTCTCTGTAATGTGCCCCAAAGCGGATGACTTCACATTTTTCCACATTCCACTCCATCTGCTCCGCTCTGGCCCATTCCCTCTGCTTGTCAATATTGCCCTAAAGCACCTTTACATCCTCCAGTGTATACATATTCAGTTCCCCTCCAAGTGGATAACCTCAGAACTTGCCACTCTGTCCTGTGCCTGCCATACTATTGTTCAGAATCAGATTTATTATCATTGACTTATATGATGTGAGGTTGTTTTGATCTTAGGCAGCAGTACAGTGCAAGGACACGCGTAAATTTACTCTAAATTACAAAAACAAAGTGTAAGAAAAACAAAATAACTAGGTGGTGTTCATGGGTTCATAGACTGTTGAGAAACCTGTTCCTGAATCATTGAGTGTGGGTCTTCAGACTCATGTACCTCATTTCCTTGAACAAGAAGAGGGCACACCCTGTCCCAAATTTCTACAGATGTACCGTGGGGAGAATTCTAACTGGCTGCAACCCTGTCTAATATGGGCAAAGGTTGTTACTGCACAGGATCGAAATAAGCTGCAGAGAGTTGTAAACTTCGTCAGCTCCGTCATGGGCACTAGCTTCCATAGTATCCTGGACACCTTCGAAGAGTGATACCTCAAAATGGTGGCAACCATCATTAAGGACCCCCATCAACCAGGTCATGCCTGGTTCTCATTGCTACCATAAGAAAAAAGGTACAGAAGCCTGAAGGCACAGACTCAATGTCAAGAACAGTTTGTTCCCCTCTGCCATCTAAATTCTAAGTGAACATTGAGCCTATGTACACTATCTCACTATTTCTTAATTTTTATTTTTACTTTATTTAAGGTAACTATTTTATATATTTTTGCTGTAATTCAAGGTTTCTTTTCTATTATTATGTATTGCATTGTACTCCTGCCATTGTACTCACAACATATTCCAGTGATATTAAACCTGATTTTGATTCTAGATGGTGAGGGTCCTTAGTGATTAATGTTGGCTTCTTGAGCCAGAGCATCATGAAGATAGAGAGGGTAATGCGCACAATGAAGCCACTTGCAATCCTGCGTATTGAAGCCCCCACACCAATCTGTGATGCTATAATTCATTTCTTTATCATTCATTTAGCTTGTGTAAAAAACAGGACCTGAGGTGGTTCCAGGTCTTTCATTGGCACTAAAGCAGCACTGGATGTCACACCATTGCTATTTGTGAGAGTTGTACAAACAGCAATAAATCCAGCAGTGTGTTTCTCAGTACATCATTGTCTGCTTCTCACCCCATAGAATTCCTTCCCGACGCAGTGCAAGGTCCTGCAGTTCTCGGCACGTAGCCCATCAATTGGGATCTTTGCATCCAGTTCTTCAAGAGCCATGGTATAATACAAACAATACTTTCTCATCTACTGGGGGTGCTGCTACTGAACATGAAAGTGGATGTTACAACAGTGGAAGAAGGATTGAAGAGTGTTCCCAAAGGGTCAAGGGCAACCCATGTCAACAGGAGGCACATTCATTGCACAGAGTCACAAAAACATTGCAAAATGATGTTTATTGTCCTCCTGGTAAGAAGTTGCCAAGGGGGCTTCTGTAAGGATAAGCGTAGCCCATAGATATGTGTATCTATTATCTGAGGAAGTCTGCAATGCCTTTGTTTATTCTAACTGCTCTTGTGAGGTAAAGAAGAAGCAGACAAAGTCTTACTTCCATGAGTATGGCTTTCAGGTAACTTCCCTAATGCAAGAGTGTGTTACAGGTTACAATGTGTAGCAAACATCAGCAGGCACAGGCTACAGCGCTCCCAAAGCAGAAATCTAAGGGATGCAATGTGTATTATCTCCATCAACAAAGCAATCCAACATGTATATGTGTGAACATAGGAGCATGGAATCTCTAATCATAGGACAAAGAAAGCAATTATGTGGCTTCAGGGAAAGCAAAGTTGAATAAGGTTGGTAGTTCTGTGAGTAAATAAGGACTGTCAGTTTATTTTAAAGAACTGAAGTTATGAATATTGGATGTCATGCTATTTCACTTACACTTGAAACCAAAGCAAAATAGAAACCTCTCCAAGAAATGGGGAGGCAAATGCCCTTATGGATACTCAGGCACCCAGAAGTGAGTGCACAATTGGTCCACCCAAGGTGAACTCAATTTCAATTGCAAAACATTATTTTCTGCAGGTCTGTAGGCACAAATTTCAAGTGCTGGGACTTTGTCACCCAGCACAAAGGATAAGGGAAACCGTCAGCAGAGGAATGGGGGATGATCAAAAAAGAGTGATCAATTAAGTGGAATAGCAGAAAGAAATCTCAGATAATTAAGAGACCAACAAGGAAAAAAGAAAAGCAGATTACTGCCAATGATGACATGTAAATTGCTGTTTTAAATGTTTGCCTGAACCATTTAGCTTGAAACAGGCAGAGATTTATGCTGTTTTTAAATGGAGCTGGGAAGTAACTTGCTCAAATTGATGCCCAATGCCAACACAAATTTTTCCTTGCCATTATTCTGTTTGAACTGGAGTTAAGTTACAGCTTTCACTGACATCTGAGCTGGTTATATGTTGGAGGCCAATTAAAAATTTATTTTTTAAAACTTAAACTTGTAATTTCTTTCTCCCTCCCCACACCCCTCACCCGTACCTTGTATCCTCTTCTTTCTTTTCCAAGTTAGTTACCCTTGATCTGCCATACTACTGTCATTCCAAAAGACACACCAGTATCATGAATACTGTCAACATTAAAAGAAAGCAGTTATATATGACCCCGGCAGATATTCCCCACCATTTCTTGGTAATGTCCAAGCATTTTGTTCCTCCAGGAGCCAGTGGGAGGGATTGAGAATGGAATGCGAGTTGGGGTCTGGTCTTGATAGAATTATGAAACTTCCTAGTCAGCAAACCATACAAGGGCGAATTCTTTAAAATATAGCTACCTAATTATGATTCTTTTCTTGCTCGTTCCTATATTTTTGCCTATTTCCTGCTCGATTGTTATATGAATTTTTTCCTTTGCCATTTTTTATCAATTCACAGAACATTCAAAATTTTAAATCATGCAATGCACAAGAAGGCTATTCTGCCCATCATGCCTATACTAGCTCTTTGAAAGAGGTATCCAAAGTTTGTCTCCACCACCTTGTTCCTCCTCTTGACTGCTCTCTTTCTTGTGCTCTACAAATAATCCTCAGTCAGTCGTGGACCAGGAATGCTAAAGGATTCTCTTTCCATAGATGCCCAAATGATTTGTTTGCAAGTTATCTGAAATCTTTTCCTTCTGGTCACCACCAACACCTGCCACTAGAAACAGATCTTCAAATTTACTCTATAGTCTGTCCATAGTTTCAAATGCCTCTTACTAATTTTCCACTTAATTTACTTGCTGTAAGGAGATTAAATCTAGCTTCTCCTGTCTATTAACAGAAGTTCATAAAATAGCAGCAATGAAATAGTGTATATTGGCATAAGGCTAAAGTAGCACAAACCCCAGCTTTAGAAAGAATGGCAGATTAGCTTTCCAAAGAAAATTAGTGAACCTGCTGGACTTTATGACATAGAGACAATTTCAAGGTTACACACACAAAATGTTAGAGGAACTTAGCAGGTCAGGCAGCATCTATTGAAATGAATAAACAGTCGACATTTTGGACCAAGACCCTTCTTCAGGCCTTGAAAAAGGATGATGACAGAATAAAAAATAGGGGGAGGGGAAGGAGGCTAGCTAGAAAGTGATAGCTGAAGCCAAGTGAGTAGGAAAGGTAAAGGACTGGAGAAGAAGGAATCTCACAGGAAAGGACAGTGGGCCATCAGAAAAAGGGAAAGAGGAGGTGACCCAGGGGGAAGTGTTTTGCTGATGGTATCTTTTACTTCTAGATTTTTTTAATAACTGAAATTAAATTGTCATCTTTAATGGCTAGAAGATCTATTTTGTTGAATTGGAAAGAGATAGATCCTCCAGCTACATCTCAATGGTTTTCTCAAACCATATCCTATTTAAATTTAGAAAAAACTAGAAGTGGTACCTTTAATTCCCCAGTTAAATTTGAAGAAACTTGAGGCCTTTTATTCAATACTTTCACAATGTAATTTGACCTTTTCCGATTCCTTTATATTATTCATTAATTTGAGTAGAGGAGCAGAGTTGACGACACTAATAATTTTTTTTATGTAATAGAATAGCCCAGCTTACTTTAGTTTAGGTTTAGTTGTGTTTAGTTTAGTATATTTCGTTTTTGTTTTTTCAATTTGGGTTTTTTTTTCATCTTTTTTTTCTGGTATCCTGTTTATATTTAGGGTTTGGGAGGTCTATTATATGCTGTTACCTATAGTTTTTACTCATGTGTTAACTGCCAACAATGTAATCTCACTCCCTTTGTACCATTATGACTGTTATGTATCTGTTTTCGAAAAATTCAATAAAAAGATTGAAAAATAATTTAAATTGTCGAGTGGTCCTGTTGAGATTTAAACCCAGGTTTCTAATGACAATTGTCCAGACTTTGGAATAACTAGTCCTGCACTTCACATTCTCTGTAGCTGTTATGCTTTATTCTACATTGTTATTATTTTATTTGCATACTCTACTTGCCTGTTGAACCCATAGTTTACGTCTATCCCTGTGCTTCCTTCCTCTCTACTCTGGTCCCAGATTTAACTGATTTCCTTCACTTTCCTCACTAGTGGAGAAAATTCAAGAAAGGGCAAACTCTCAGGGATTGTACTGGTGAACCTACAAGTAAAATATTCATAGACCAGTCATATAAGTTACCACACCTTCTGAGGCACCAATACAATTGTAGGCATAGCTCCCGCACCACAATTTGTTTGACTTGCTTTATGTCTTTCAACCAATCATTCACTAGTGTCCAATCATAAACTGGATTTCAGTCTATCATTACCAGCTTGTCTGCATCTAAGTAATCAGCATCCAATATGTCTCTCTCAGTTCTTCCACTAGCTATTCACCACACATCTCCCACCAAAACTTCCCCCATTTCATTGTAATGATGATTATCTGGGTCAAAGCTACTCACATCACCCACTGGAATTTGGGTAGGAATTCATAGCCAATTTGCTCTCATTTGCCCAGTTCACTTGGCCCTTTCACACACACCTCTACCTGCTCTTCCAATGCCCATCTTTCATTTTGATTTGGTCATGTATAATCTATCCTTAAGGTTTCTTCTGCTGGATTTCAGTCAAGGTTCAAGTGTGAACTTAAGGGAGGTTCCATATCTGGCTTGGTGAAGGATTCGCCTCTTATTCAATACTTTGCTGGAAAATTGCATGCTTGTGCATCCATACAGTTTACCTTTGCTCTTCTGAGTTAGTCTGGACGGTGGTGAGAACGACCAGGGACAGTTGTGAAGAAAAAGTATACTGCGGAAATTAGAGTGTTGTTGAATGATGTTATCTTATAAACATAGATTCATACTGGGAAAAATGGTTTAACTACATAATGCCTCATAGGCCTGATTTTATTCTCACAAATCAATGAATCCGTTGTTATAAAAAAAGATCACTCCCTACTTGGACATAGTTCTTTCCTTTTGCTTGTTTTTTCTTTCCACTCTTTTCTATAAGTGTATACCTCAGATAAATACTTTGTGGAGATTTGTGATATATATTATCATATGATATATATGTACAATGTCTGAAATACATCTTATGGAAATATTTGCTTGATGATGAACTTCAATAAAAAAATAAATTCCAAAAAAGAAAATAATAGAAACATAGAAAACCTACAGCACAATACAGGCCCTTCAGCCCACATCTCTCGATGTGCTGCAGAGAGCATTCTGACAGGCTGCATCACTGTCTGGTATGGGGACCTACTGCACAGACCAGAGAAGCTACAGAAATTTGTAAAATTAGTCAGCTCCATCTTGGGTACTAGCCTCTGTAGTATCCAAGATATATTCAAGGAGCAGAGCCTCAGAAAGCTGACGTCCATTATTAAGGAACCCCCATCACCCAGGGCATGCGTTCTTCTCCTTGTTACTGTGAGGAAGGAGGTACAAAAGCCTAAAAGTACACACTCAGTGATTCAGAAACAGCTTCTTCCCCTCTGCCATCCGATTCCTAAATGGATACTGCACCCATGAACACTAGCTCTTTTTTTTCCTTTTTAAATATATATTATTTATGTTTTTGCACTGTTTTAAATCTATTCAATGTACATATACATACTTACTGTAATTGACTTGGTTATTTACTTATTCCTTCTTTCTATATTATCAAGTAATCGCATTGTACTGTTGCTGATAAGTTAACAAATTTCACAACACATATTGGTGATGATAAACCTGATTCTGATTCTGATCAATGCTCTCCGGAGATGTCTGCCTGACATCAGCGACTGTATAACCAGGACTTGAGCTATGAACCATCTGCTCATACGACCATCCACCACCAGCTCCCATGCCTCTGCGTGACCCAGATCGGGCAACTAAGCAGGTGCTACAGCTTGCCCAAAGGTGACTTGCGGGGGAGTAGAGGAAAGGAATGCTTTAAACCTCCTTTGATAGAGATGTATCTCCACCCTGACACCCAGTGCAATGCATAATATATAGTATATATTATAATAACAAATACATATTTTTTTTTAATTGATACATACCCATTTTTATGTAGAATCTCTCCATGACCCTGACTCAATGCAAAAGGTATATGCAAATCCAATGCCATGTCTGTCACATCACATAGAAGTTTCATGTGGAAGTTCAGGGATATGGGTTTAGAAGAGTGATGCTGTAATACTCCTTGGATACCTTCCTCTTTTTGATTTTGCAAGCAAAGGGAGAACCTTATTGGTGAATCAGAGAAATGAAAATTGAGCTATTTCTGGTGTGCCCTACCCACTCAGATAAATAGTATTCCAGAGCTGTGAGATCTGGGCTGGATTTGGGGGATGCGTATGTCCTGTGATGTGTGAGTCCAGATGAGGGGTCTTGGCTTGAAATGTCAACTATTTACTCTTTTCCATAAATGCTGCCTGGCCTGTTGAGTTACACCAGCAATTTGTTTGTGTTGCTTAGATTACCAGCTTCTGCAGATTTTCTCGTGTTTGAGGGTGTGAGGAGGCCAGCAATCAGGAAGTAGGCTGAAGCTGAGGTAAGAGTCCATGAAGTGTGAAGAGAAATTGGATTGAAAAGGGATATTGACAATTGAGCTACAGGAGTGAACTGGCAAAAGAACTTCAAATCTGATGACTAGCATGTCTGCTCTTACCCCATCCTCCCACCACCCTACTAGGGATAGGATTCCTCTTGTCCTCACCTACCACCCCACCAGGCTCCGTGTCCAGCACAGAATTTGCCAAAACTTCCGCCATCTCCATGGGATCCCACCACCAAACACATCTTTCCTTCCCCTCCACTTTCTGCTTTGCACAAGGATCTCTTCCCCTTGTCTTTTCATCGCTCCCCAATGATCTCCTTCCTGGCCCTTATCCTTGCAAGCAGAACAAGTGCTACACGTGCTTCTTCACAACTATTCAGGGCCCCAAACAGTCCTTCTAGGTGAGGCAACACTTCACCTGTGAGTCTGCTGGGGTCATTTACTGTGTTTGGTGCTCCTGGTGTGGCCTCCTGTATATTAGTGAGACCCAACATAGATTGGGAGACCGCTTCACCAAGCATCTATACTCCATCAACCAGAAAAAGTGGGATCTCCCAGTGGCCACCCATTTTAATTCCACTTCCCATTCCCATTCCGATATATCTAGCCATGGCCTCCTCAACTATCATGATGAGGCAACACTTAGGCTGGAGGAACAACAGCTTATATTCCGTTTGTGTAACCTCTAACTTGATGGCATGAACATCGATTTCTCAAACTTCCAGTAATGCCCCCCTCCATTACCCATCCCCTTTCCCTCTCTCACCTCATCTCACCAATCAACTTCCCAGCTCTTTACTTTATTTTGCCCCCTCCAGGTTTTACTTATCATCTGGTGGTTCTTTTTCCCTCCCCCGCCCACCTTTAAAATCTACTCCTCAGCTTTTTTTCTCCAGTCCTGTTGAAGGGTTTCATCCCGAAACGTCAACTGGCCTGCTGAATTCCTCCAGTATTTTGTGTGTGTTGCATGGTGATGCAATATTGTCTAATGTTCCAGGACTAGGGATTGCCTCAGAGTGGGATCTTCAAGCAGGAGTTCGGCCACTGACCTGCAATGGTCCTATTTTAGATATCAGTCTTGGTCATCTGTCTTTCTTTCCCTTCATCAACATGTTTGCCCTACATTTCCAGCTGGAAATATGCATTTGATTCCTACCCATCAAATTAATGGTTTACCAAAGTGGCTAAGGACCGAAATGAGGTATTGGATTCACATGCCGAGCACAAAATTCAACTTTATGCATGAGCTGTACCAAACATCAATTCAATCTGAAAATCAAAACACCAGAATAACAACCAAATTAGCAGGATAGAGTCCTGTTGCTGATCCTCTCGGATATTCAGATCACTAACCAGGTTCATTATTTTTGGCAGCCTGTCAATGTCTGAAATTAACACAAGCCTTTGATCAACAGCAATGGATTGTAATAATTAGCTCCTGGTCTACCTGGTATGTCTTGCTCTTGAGCAAGCCAATCAGCAATATTTGAAGGAGTCACTGAGGGACGTTCATCTAAACAACCCAAAACCTCAATAATGTTGTTGATTAGGGAACCAGAAAGAGGAGGAGAGCAACTCTTAATTTCTCCTACAATAATACAAGGTCTGTTAATCCACACTTCGGTGACCCACAGCCTCATCCGGACCCAGTCACGCTTGGAATCCTGGCTAAGGAAATGCTCCCTGAGCATTCACCACACATGAATTTAGCCATAATCATAGAGTAGTACAGCACAGTAACAGGCCCTTCGGCCCATCTAATACATGCCAAACTATTATTCTGCATCTTCCCATCGACTTGCACTGGGACCATAGCCCTTCACTCTCCTCCCGTCCATGTACCTCTCCAAATTTCCCTGAAGTGTTGAAATCAAACCTGCATCCATCACTTCACTCAGCTTGTTCAATATTCTCACCACCCTCTGAATGAATATGTTTCCCGTCATGTTCCCCTTAAACTTTTCACCCTTAGAATTTCAAAGCTCCCTTCCTTAGTTTTGTCTCCACCGCAATCTTCTGCTATCCTTAATAATGGATCTTCTTCATCTCCCTGCCTTGGCCCTCTGCCCCTTTACCTCAGATTCCTAATTCCACTCAAACTTCTAAGGCCATTCCTTTCTTTACCACACTTCTGAAACATTTCCTGAAAATCAATTCACCTACTAATCTCAGCTTTTTATAACTCTTTTTTAAAAAAATTAATTCTGTCTGGGCCTTCCATTTCTGGAATGTCCCTCCATACAGTATGTGTGTTCTGCTATAAATACAAGCTGGCTCTGATGTTATGAAGTAGCCAGTCTATTACTTACTAAATGTCAGATTAATATCATAGCAACCAAGTGAACTAACACAGACACCAAAGTCCATTTGATTTACCTTAGTACCACAGACACATCTCACGGTGGTCAGTAATAGCACGTTGCAGGCAAGAACCCAAGAACAGTTCGCTTGACTACCCTTTCAAGTCCTTGGATCACACCTGACACAAACCACAGCAAGTGATAGATTAAATAAACAATTTACAAAAAAATATATCACACCAGAGGCAGAAAGAAGTTATGAGTGAGCAGCAAATACACAGAGTTTCTTTTAAGCAGGTAACTGATTCAAAGTCTAATCTTAAGGGGCTCCACCCTCAGAAGAAAAGGCTGCACAAGCTGCCATGATAAAAATGATTAATTATTCATCAACCTTACTATGAAGTAATCCATTCCAAACAGCTCCTCGTTGAAACCATTGAGGGTTTAATTTGGCATGGTTGTGATCCCAAAATGAGTGAAATTGTAAAAAATAAATATAGTTCAGAGGCTGATGTGTTTCATGCTCTATTAAATAGATTAACAGATGGCTGAAATAAGTGCAGACTTCATTTCAATATTGAGATGAAGCCTCTGCACTCATGTCCATCCCCGAGTGATAAATGAGCCAATTCAAATGTAGCTTCAATCTGTATGGTCCAGTTTGAATTTGCAACAAGTGGAGATCATTCGTAAAAACAAGCCCTAAAACCAGAAATGTTTATTGCAGTGCCAGACAGAGTGGGAATTGCTCAGCTGGTCTCATGCCTTCCTAATAACTTCTCCCCACCCTTTGACCTCCCCACTTACAGCTCACTATTATCCTTTGCTGTGTCATTTCTGTGAGGTATCATGGTTCAAATTTAGTCTGATCATTACACCTTTAGGTTAAGGATTCCTATCATTTGTTGAAGCTCTGTTATTAAGAATTCGTTCCCATTGCCTTTGGTTTTGCTTTCACCAGTCTAGAACAGAGGGACGCACAGAAGGCCACAAAGTCATGCAGACAACTGCATCATATATTCAGGGATCTCTTGAAGATACTCATAACATTACAATGCCCGGTCCCACTCTGTCCACTGCCCTTTCCAAAGTCAAATGAATAGGCTGGGATCCTCTGCTGGCAACTATTACTTTAATTTTATGAAGCTGTGCAGAGGGAGTATAAAATTCACCCTTTCAGTTTGTGTGGAGATGTATTACCATATTATTATTACACACTAGGGCCCTCTGCGCTGCTCTGTAGAAAACGGAATCACTGGAAGACACATAAACCCAGTCAGAGAATCACTTTTCTGGCCATTGTCCATGGCCCTTTGTTTCACAATTAGCCCTGTCAATATGCACAGTTACAAATATCATTCATTTCACTTCATCCCCCACCTCATCAACCAGCGGGGATCCTCGTTCTTCCTTCCTGCAAGCTCCATGCTGTAGATATTATATAGCCTACCCCACTCTGCACGCTGTCGATTGAGACAGTGTATAAAAATCTGCTGTCCTAGGCATGAAATTTGTCCGGTGCCAGTGTTTAAAAAAATTGCACATTTTGGTAGGATCTGCACAGACCCACGAAATTGTGATGACCCGATCCTCACATCCGGAGAAATTGGTATGTTTCTGAATCACCTTAAAACCTGGAAAACGTGTTGAATTTTGAGAAGTCCTTTGAAACATTAACACTGCATCTCTCTCCAAAGGTACTGTTTCATCTGTGAGCATCCGCAGTATTGTCTGTTTTTCTTTCAGATTTCTAGCATTTAGAGTTTTGGTTTTCCATTCACACCTGCCAGAAATACGTTTGTACACTGATTTTGGGACACACGTGGAAAGGTTGACAGAAACTATTATAGGGCAGTTAATTAATTCATTACTAAATTTACCATAAAGTCTGCAATATTCCAGGTCACGGTTCTCCTCTATGCTTTTTGTGAGACTAGATAAAGAGTTGGAGTTTTACTTGTGAGACTGTTGTCCAAGTTTCCCTTCATAAAATCACACTGAAACAAACATTGTCAGCTTTGACAGTGATTCCCTGTAGATGAGTTTGAAGTTGGCACTTTTCGCAAGATCAATTACTGCATGTGTGATCTTTGCACCCGTCACTTAAAGACATTCAATATTTGGAGTAGTGAGTGAGAGAGTGACATCTTGCACAGTGGGAGCCATTTTAAAACAGCAAGGTTCGTCAGGAGTGAGCCTTGCTCCACGGCCTCCTCTATTGTCAAGATGAAGCCACACCCAGGTTGGACCTTATATTCCGTCTGAGTAGCCTCCAACCTGATGGCATGAACATTGATTTCTCTAACTTCCATTTATGCCCCTCCTCCCCTTCTTAACCCCATGCCTTATTTATTTATTTCCCCCCTCCCTTTTTTTTCCTCTCTCTGCCCCTCTCACAATCACTCTTTGCTTGTTCTCCATCTCCCTCTGGTGCTCCCCTTCCCCTTTCTTTCTCCCTAGGCCTCCCATCCCATAATCCTTTCCCTTCTCCAGCTCTGTATCCTTTCCAGCTATCACCTTTCCAGCTCTTAGCTTCACCCCACCCCCTCCAGTCTTCTCCTATCATTTCAGATTTCCCCCTCCCCTCTTACTTTCAAATCTCTTACTATCTTTTCTTTCAGTTAGAACCTGATGAAGGGTCTCAGCCCGAAACGTCGACTGTACTTCTTCCTATAGATGCTGCCTGGCCTGCCGCATTCCACCAGCATCTTGTGGGTGTTGCTCGTCAGGAGTGAGTCATTGTTTGAAGTAGCAAGTGAGAGAGTGACATCATTCGGAGTGAGTTCTATTTGAGCCAATAAAAAGAAAGAGGCATAAGCGGAGCAGCTATTGTAGGAGTGGCAATTGTTGGAGTTGCCCAGAATTAATGGTCAGACTTTGGCTAAACAGGCTTTGCTGAGAATAGGCAAAGATTACAGATGGTGTGTGTTTTGGAATATTTTGCTAATTGTAGGCCTTAAGTTTATGAAGTTAGAGCCAAATGTATAACAATTGTAGGCAGGATGGTAGTCATGACAGTGGGCTGCTCCTCCTGTAAGATATGGGATTGCAGGGTACCTAACGGTCTCCCTGATAGCTACATCTGCAGGAAGTACACCCGACTTCAGCTTCTGATTGACAAGGTCAAGGAACTGGAGCTGGATGTATTCAGGACCATCCGGGAGGCTGAAAACCTCATAGATAGGAGTTTTGCAGAGATAGTCACTCCCTGAGTGCAGGCTTCAGATAGTAGATGAGTGACCAGAAGGAGGGTAAGGAGAGTAAGCAGTCAGGGCAGAGTTCCCCTGTGGCCATTCCCCTCTGCAACAAATATCCCTTTGGATACTGCTGGGCTGGGGGATGACCTATCAAGGCACAGCAAAAGAGGCCAGGCTAGGTGTAGAGTGGCCAGCCCTAGGGCTCAACAGGCCTAGACAGGATGTCTCAGAGTGACTACAGAATATTCTCAAGAGGGAAGGTGAGCAGCCAGAAGGTATGGTGCACGTTGCCACCCATGACATACAAAGCCCCTAAAAAGTATTCACCCCATGGAAGCTTTCATGTTTTATTGTTTTACAACACTGAATCACAGTGGATTTAATTTAGCTTTTTTGACCCTGATCAAAAGAAAAGGACTCTTTAATGTCAACGTGAAAACAGATCTCTACAAAGTGATCTAAATTAATTGCAAATATAAAACACAAAATAATTGATTGCATAAGTATTCACCCCATTTAATATGACACACCAAATCATCACTGAAGCAACCAATTGGTTTTAGAAGTCATATTATAAGATAAATGGAGATCTGTTGTAGTCAAGGTGTTTCAATTGTCTATAGCAATGTTACACCTGTACCTGAAAGGTCCAACTGTTGGTGTGTCAGTATCCTGTCAAAAACTACACCATGGAGACAAAAGAACATGCCAAGCCACTCCACGAAAAGGTTATTGAAAAGGACAAGTCAGGAGATGGATAAGTCAATCATCAAGAAATGGAAAGAATATGGCACAGCTGTAAATCTGCCTAGAGCAGGCCATCCTCAAAAACTGAGTGATCATGCAAGAAGGGGACTATTGAGGGAGGCCACCAAGAGATCTATGACAGCTCGGGAGGACTTACAAGCTTCAGTGGCTGAGATGGGAGAGACGGTGCATAAACAACTGTGGCCCAGGTGCTTCACAGCTTTATGGGAGCATGGCTAAGAGAAAGCCACTGCTGAAAAAACACTCACATGATATCTTAGATAATGTTTGCCATAAGGCATGTGGGACACTCTGAAGTCAGCTGGAAGAAGGTTCTATGGTCCGATGAAACCAAAATTGAGCTTTTTGGCCATCAAACTAATCCCTATATTTGGCATAAGCCAAACACCACACTTCATCAAATATGTAGCATCCACCATGAAGCATGGTGGTGGCTTCATCATGCTGTGGGGATGCTTCACTGAAGCAGGCTCTTGAAGGCTTGTGATGGTAGAGGGTAAAATGAATGCAACAAAATACAGGGAAATCCTGGAGGAAAACCTGATGCAGTCTGCAAGAGGACTGCAACTTAGAGACAATTTGTTTTCCAGTAAGACAATGACCCCAAACATATAGCCAAATCTACAAAGGAATAGCTTAAAAACAACAAAGTTAATGTTCTGGAGTGGCCAAGTCATAATAAAGCATGAAAACATCCAAGGGAGGGTGAATAATTTTTATAAGCACCGTAGATAGAAAAGGAGAAGAGGCCTTGCACAGTGAGTATAGAAACTTCGAGAAGAGGCTGAAGAACGGTTCTCCAAGGTAGTAATCTCCAGATTACTCCCAGTGCCACATACTAGATAGGGTAGGGGTAGGATGATAATACAGATGAATGGGTTGCTGAGAATCTGGTGCACAAGGCAGGTTTCAGTTTACTGGATCATTGGGATCATTTCTGGCGAAGGTGTGACTTGTACAAAAAGGATGTTACACTCAATCCGAAGGCATGCTAGAACTGTTGGGAAGGATTTAAAATAATATGGCAGGGGGATGGGAACTGGAGTGATAATGCTGAAGATGGAGCAGTCAGTATAGAAGTAGATGCAGTGTGTAGAGAGACTGTGAGGAAAGACAGGCATTTGAAAGGGCAAAATTGCAGTCAGTGGGATAAGGTGCAGTATAATATGGAGGCAAAAATGAAAAGGGTGATAAATATAGCAGTGAAGGTGTTATATTTGAATGCATGCAGTATAGGAAGTAAGGTAGATGACCTTGTGGTGCAATTGGAGATTTGCAGGTACGATGTTGTGGGCATCACTGAGTCATGGTTGAAAGAAGATCATAGTAGAGAGTTTAACATCCAAGGATACACAGTGTATTGAAAGGTCAGGCAGGTAAGTAGAGGGGGTGGAGTGGCTCTTTTGGTAAAAAAAATCAAATGAAATCATTAGAAAGAGGTGACATAGGATCGGTAGATAGAGAATACTTGTTGGTATAGAGTTAAGAAACTGCAAGGGTGAAAAGACCCTGATGGGAGTTAGATGCAGGCCTCCAAACAGAAGACAGTATATGAGATATAAATTACAATTTGAGATATAAAAAGTATGTAAAAAGGGCAATGTCACAACAGTCATGGAGGATTTCAATATGCAGGTAGATTGGGAAAATGCTGGATCTCAACGGGGAAATGTGTAAAATGCTTATGAGGTAGCTTTTTAGAGCAGCTTGTGGTTGAGCTGCTAGGCAAATGGCAATTCTGAATCGGGTGTTGCGTAATTGACTAGGGAGCTTAAATTAAAAGAATGCTTTGGAGGCACTAATCATAATATGATAGGATTCACAGTGCAGTTTGAGATAGAGAAGATAAAGTCAGATGTAACAATGTGGAGTAAAAGGAATTACAGAGGTATGAGAGAGGAGCTGCCGAAAGTTAATTGAAAGGGGACACTATCAGGGACGATGACAGAAGAGCAATGGCTGGAGTTTCTGGAGGCAATTCAGTAGGCACAGTATAGATACATCCCAAAGATGAAGAAGTATACTAAAGAGAAGAAGAGACTGACAAAGGGAGTCAAAGGCAGCATAAAAGAAACAGAGAGGGCTTATAATATAGCAAATTCTATTCACCAGTGAAAAGGGCCTTGGCAATTGTCGATGATTTACAACAAATTGAACCACTTGAGTGTATAGACATTACGAAAGAGGATGTGCTGGAGCATTTGAAAGCTATTCAGTTAGATAAGTCACCTGGACTGGACAAGATATACCTCAGGTTAATGTGGGAAACAAGGGAGGAGGTTGCTGAACTTCTGGCAATGATCTTTGCATCATCAATTGGGATGGGAGAAGTACCAGAGGATTGGAAGTTTGCAAGCATTGTTCCCTTGTTCATGAAAGGGAGTAGAGATAACCCAAGCAATTATAGTTCAGCGAGGCTTACTTCAGTGGCGGGCAAGTTGTTGGAGAAGATCCTGAGAGATAGGATTTATGAGCATTTGGAGAGACATAATCTGATTAGGGATAGTCAGCATGGCTTTGTCGAGGGTAGGTCATGCCTTATGAACCTGGTTAAATTCTTTGAGGATATAACAAACACATTGATAAAGGTAGAGCAGTGGATGTAGTGTATGTGGATTTCAGTAAGGCATTTGATAAGGTTCCCCATGAGATGCTCATTCAGAAAGTAATGAGGCATGGGATCCAAGGAGACCTTGCTTTGTGGATCTAGAATTGGCTTGCCCACAGAAGGCAAAGGGTGGTTGTAGATGGTTCGTATTCTGCATGGAGGACCGTGAGCTATGATGTTCTGCAGAGTTCTATTCTGGGACCCCTAATCTTTGTGATTTTTATATGACCTGGATGAGGAACTAGAAGGGTGGATTAGTAAGTTTGCTGATGACACAAGAGTTGGGGGTGTTATGGATAGTCTGGAGAGTTCTCAAAGGTTATAGCGTGACATCAACAGGATACAGAACTGGGCTGAGAAATGGCAGATGGAGTTCAACCCAGATAAGTGTGAATTGGTTCATTTTGGTAGGTCAAATCTGAAGCCAGAATATAATATTAATGGTAAGACTCTTGGCAGTGTGGAGGATCAGCGAGATCTTGGGGTCTGTATCCATAGGACACTCAAAGTTGCTGCACAGGTTGACAGTGTGGTTAAGAAGGCGTATGGTGTGTTGGCCTTCATCAAATGCAGGATTGTGTTCAAGAGCTATGAGTTAATATTACAGCTATATAAGACCTTAGTTAGACACCACTTGGAGTACTGTATTCAGTTCTGGTCACTTTATTACGGGAAGGATGTGGATACAATAGAGAAATTGCAGAGGAGATCTACAAAGATGTTGTCTGGATTGGAGAGTGTGTCTTATGAGAAAAGGATGAATATACTTGGCCTTTTCTCATTGCAGTGACAGAGGGTGAGAGGTGACCTGATAGAAGAATATAAGATGGTGGGAGGCATTGATCATGTAGATAGTCAGAGGCTTTTTCCCAGGGCTAAAATGTCTAACATGAGGGGGCAGAGTTTTAAGGCACTTGAAAGTAGATACAAGGGGGAATGTCAGAGGTAAGTTTTTCACACAGTGAGCGACAGTAGTAGAGGCAGATACAATATGGTATTTTAAGAGACTCTTAGGTACATGGAGCTTAGAAAAATTGAGGGCTACGTGTCAGGCAAATTCTAGGCAGTTTCTAGTGTAGGTTACATGGTCAGCACAACATTGTGGACTGAAGGGCCTGTAATGACCTGTAGATTTCTATGTTCTAAATATCAGTGGATAGTAAGAAGATGTTTAAAAAACAACAGAAGGAAATTTTAAAAAAAGCCATAATGAGAGAAAAGATTAAATATGATAGTAAGCTATACAATAATATAAAAGAGGATTCCAAAAGTTTTTTCAGATATATAAGGAGTAAAAGAGAGGTGAGAGTGGATATTGGACCACTGTAAAATGATGCTGGACATGTAGTAATGTGAGACAAAGAAATGTCAGTTGAAATTAATAAATATTTACTGTGTGTCTTTACTCTGGAAGGCACCAGCAGTAGACCAAATATTCAAGTGTGTCAGGAAGCAGAAATGAGTGTTACTATTACTAAGGACAAGGTGCTTAGGAAGCTGAAAGATCAGAAGGTAGATAATTCATCTGGACCAGATGATCTACCCCCTGATGTTCTGAAAGAAGTAGCTGAAGATATTGTGGAGTCATGAGTAATAATCTTTCAAGAATCACTAGATTCTGGAATGATTCCAAAGGTCTGGAGAATTGCAAATGTCATTCCACTCTTTAAGAAGAGAGAGAGATGGAAGAAAGGAAATTTAAGCTGATTAGCCTAACCTCAGTGATTGAATAGATGTTGGAGTCCATTGTTAAGGATCACACACAAAATGCTGGTGGAACACAGCAGGCTAGGCAGCATCTATAGGAAAAAGTACAGTCGACGTTTTGGGCTGAGGTCTTTCATTAAAGATGATGTTTTAGGGTACTTGAAGGCACATGATGAAATGGGCCAAAGTCAGCATAGTTTTCTAAAGGGGAAATTGTGCCTGACAAATCTGTCAGAATTCTTTGAGAAAACAACAAGCAGGATAGACAATGGAGAGTCAGTGGATGTTGTTTATTTGGATTTTCAAAAGGCCTTTGCCAAGGTGCAGTACGTGAGGTTGCTTAACAAAATAAGAGCCCATGATATTACAGAAAAGGTGCTAGCATGGATAGAATATTGACTGACTGGCTGGAGGCAAAGAGTGGGAATAAAGGGGACTTTTCCTGATTGGCAGTGGGTAACTAGTGGTGTGCTACAGGGATTGGTGTTGGGACCAATTCTTTTGACATTGTACTATGGACTATGCGAAGATTGACCAAATGGCCTAATTCTGCTCCTATGTCCAATTGTCTTATGGCTAGGCACAGCTCAACTCAATGTATAAATTCACTGATGACACCACTATTTATGGCAGAATCTCAGATGGTAACGAGGAGGCACACGGGAATGAAATAGATTGACTGGTGTTGCATTGAAATGCTTCCACTCAATGTCTGTAAGATCAAAGAATTGATTGTGAACTTCAAGAATGGGAAGTTGGGTGAATGCACACCATACCTCAATGAAGGGTCAACAGTGGAAAAGGTGTGTAGCTAGATAGTGATAACAGGCAGGAGAGACAAAGGGGAGTAACACCCTGGGAAATGTTTCACTGCTAATGTAATGGTCTTTCTGTAGAAGCAGTGTTTGGGTTATGGTTAGAGATAATGGGTGTTTTGGAATGTGAGCCATCCAATGACGGAAGGGTGTTTCTGTGCCACGTGCCTGACACCAGGGTGACCGGGGTCTTTTGTTCAGCGGGAGAAGGAAGAGAGAAGACGCTGGAGCGGAGCCATGATCCGACGAAGCCCAGGGAGACCGAAGCAGGATCGGCAAAGGGGAAACCACGAGCTCCAGCTTGTGCACGTTAGACTGGTTCATTAAAATGGGCCCTTTTCTTTGCTTTTTCTTCACTAACCCTTTAGTCAAATTAAGAACTATAAAGCGAAATCGTCTAGTTGCATGTGGTGTACTGTCTGTTATTTCACGGTACTGATGGGTAACAAATCATGCAGCATGCACACAAACAGAGTGGTTTCGGGCTGAACTCGCATCCCAATCTCACCCGTGTGGCAGAGCCAAAGATTGTCTTCCCTAGACACTTAGCCGACAGAACCAGAGGGTTACACTTGGTTTATAGAAGGCATTTGATAAGGTGCCACACATGAGGCAGCTTAACAAGATAAGGGCCCATGCTATTGCAGGAAAGATACTAGCATAGATGAATGATTTGGCAAGAGCCAAGGAGTGGGAAAAAATGGTCTTTTTTCTGGTTGGCTTCAGTGGCTTCTGTTCTTCTATAGGGGGTTTGTATTGGGGTCACTTCTTTTCACATTATACATCAATAATTTGGATGAGGGAACTGATGGCTTTGTAACCAAGTTTACATGTTTGCATTGGAGGGTGGAGGTGGAGGGGCAAGGTGTGTTGAGGAAGCAGGGAGTCTGCAGAAGGATTTCAATAGATTGGGAGAGTGGGAAAGAAGTGGAAGGATGCAGTAAGGAAGTGTATGGTTCTACATTTGGGTAGAAGGAATATTGATGTAGACTATTTTCTAAATGTGGAGAAAATTTGAAAAAATTAGGGGTGCAAAGGGACTTGGGAATCCTTGCACAGGATTTCCTACTGGTTAACTTGCATGTTGAGTCAGTGATAAGGAAGGCAATGGCAATGTTAGCATTTATTTTAAGCATATTAGAATATAAAAGCAATGATGTAACGTTGGCGCTTTATAAGGCACTGGTCAGACCACACTTGGAGTATTGTGAGCAGTTTTGGGCCCCTTATCTAAGAAAAATGTGCTGGCATTGGAAAGGGACCAGAGAAGTTTGACAAGAATTATTCCAGAAATGAAAGGGTTAATGTACGAGGAGTGTTTGATGTCTCTAGGACTCTACTAACTGGAGTTTAGAAGAATGAGAGGGGATCTCCTTGAAACCTATCAAATATTGAAAGGCCTAGATAGAGTGAATGTGGAGAAGACGTTGCCACATTCACTTTGGGAGACTCTGGGCACAGCCTCAGAATAGAGGGACATCCATTTCGAACAGATGAGGAGGAATTTCTTTGGCCAGAAGGTGGTAAATCTGGAATTCATTGTCTCAAATGGCTGTGGAGGCCAAGTCATTGAGTATATTTAAAACGGAGGTAGATAGGTTCTTGATCAGTCAGGGCATTAGAAGTTACCAAGAGAAGGCAGAGGAATGGGGTTGAGGGGGATAATAAATCAGCCATGATGGAAAGGCAGAGCATACTCAATGGGCTGAATGGCCTAATTCTTCTCCTATTTCTTTCTATGGTCTAAAACACTTTTTTTTTGCAATAGGGGAATGGTACAACTGGATGAATGGTTACAGCAGTCATGGGTGTGATGTGAGAGAATGCTTCAATGGGATGAGGTAGAAAACACAAGTGGACGTGTTTTCTGTGCCAAGTGGGAAAACCTCCAGAAACCTCCCATTCCCAATTCGTTATGATCTTGCACCTTACTGTCTTCCCGAACTGCAATTCTTCTGTGGCTTTTACACTTTATTCTCTCATAGTTTTACCTTGTACTACATCAATGCAATGTGGTAATGAATTGACCTATATACACAGAATGCAAAACAAACTTTTTACTGTACACCAGTACATGCAACAATAATAAATCAATACAATTACAATTACGGCCATACACTTCTGGAAAGATAACCACAGTAAGAACTCGGTAAAGAAGTTAATACCTGCTCTTTGCAAAAGGTTTCTACTCCTGTGGGCCGAAGTAAATGCAAATGAAGTTCTCTCTTTGAATGTAGATTATGGGTGATATCCCTAACGCAGCAGCGAGCAGCAAACTGCAGTTTTCCGCAGCATCAAATAGAGGTTTTTTTAAACACTCTTAGATAAGCACATGAATGTGCGAAAGTGAAGGGATATGGACATTCTGTAGACAGAAGGGATTAGTTTTATTAGGCATTTAATTGGTATAGCTCAATATTGTGGGCTAAGGGCCTGTTCCTATGTTGCACTGTTCTATGTATCTTGGAATGACCCTAAGGCTAGAAAGCTGAAAGTGAAACTGACATGAATCCCAGTGGACAAAACAGTAAAGGCATGTGCGGTTATATTTGAGTTTGCAGGAGATCATAGACCTTACTGAAAACAAAAAATATAGTTTGAATTTTAGAGCATTAAATAGCATAGTTTCATTATAACGAGGGTTAAACAAAATTCGATTGTTCTATAAGATTGTTCTAAAGATTTCTTTAACTAGTTAAGTTGAAAATCTCAGAGCAGTGAAATTTTGTTGTTTGGACTTGGGGAATTTTTATGCCAAACAGAAGTGTAAGAGAGGATGAAAATCCTGCTGCAAAGAGAGCTGAACCTTTGTGTCAAGATAAGCAGAAATGTGCCTAAAATCGCTCTTCTCTGAATTAAGTCAATTATCATCAGAGCAATGTCATTTCTTGAAGAGTTGTGTGAGCATATTTTGCCCTAATTTCACTTCAGAGTCTTTCAAAGACTTTTACCACAAGATCTAAGTTGACATTTCAATGTAGTTCTGAGACATCTGCTGTCTTTCGGATGCCTTCTTAAGCTAAGATCCCTTCTGCTCTCTCAGTCAGCGATGTCAGGTCCCATAGCCTTATTTCAAACAAGAGAGAATTCTGCATTTTTTCCTTCAGCCAGTATTACTAAAGCAGATTTTCTGGTCATTATCACAGTGCAGGTTCTGGAACCTTGCTCTGCGCAAATTGGCTGCCACATTTTGGGCATAGTAAAAGTGACTACACTTCAGAAAGTATGCCATTGGTTGTAAAGTGCTTTGGGACATCCTGAGGTCATGGAAGGTGATGCATAAGCACAGCTCTCAAAATTTGTTGGATTATTCCAACATTACATTTTATCTTCAAGCTAAAACATGTAAACAAAAATTAAAACCAACATAATTCAGCCAAACTTCACCACTCTGGCTAAAACAGATTGCATCAATGGAATGCTAAAGCCTTATTACTCCACTCCAGTCATTTGTTTTTCTACCTTATTGGGTATGTGCACTGTTATTTAAATATATTGAGCAAACTGTTCATTGCACCATTTCCCAAAGCTATGAGCTCACACCTCAGAACACTTCCTGTGTCAATTATGCAGCTGACTACATCATTTACAATTTGTGGAATGGATCAATGGCAAAACATAGAAGAAATCCTTGATGCAGTGTTCCAAACCTGGGCTGTATGTTTCAAATATGGAACAAAACTAGCACAAGGCATATGTGCTGTTATATTTCCATCTCAGAGGATTCAAATAATTTTATTTCTTCTTGATTACTTCTCAATGCCAACAAACCTGTCAAGTTATCTGCTGATTTGATATTTATCTTCTCCTGTTCTCTCTCCATTCTAAAGTCATTCATCCAAACCCAAGTGCTAGATTTCCAGGAATCTAACAATGAATCTAAATAGCACCCCAATATTTTATTGATAAATTTTATCTGCTTTCATACTTTATTTATAGGTGAGTTTAAGTTCCCAGAAGCCCTCTGAGCACTGGACATAGTTATCAGCATGTCTTGATAAGGAACAGTGAGTTTAGGTCGGATTAATTTTGCTCAACGTTTCTGCCTCACCTGCCACATCTGACATGGTACATCTGCTCATTCAGGTTTCTGTCCGTGCATTCTTATTATGTGAATATTAGCTGCATCTTTTATCACCACTACAAAGGTAAATATGCAAAGTACTTCTTTACATGTGAAGAATTCTAAAACAGAATAGAATTAGAATGACAAGATATAAAGTCCAGCCGGATAATTTTTGATGTTTATTGGCTGGATCAACAAGATTGATGAGATGGAGCTTGAGAAAGAGATCAGGAACGTTGTACAATGGTGTCAGAACAACTTAGCCTTTATTATCAGTGAGAGCAAAGAATTGGTCATTTACCTAAAGAAGCAGGGCGGGGTGTGGGGTAGCAGAAAACACAACACTTTGTCGCCAGTGGAGCTGCTGTAGAGATTAATGATAGCTTCAAGTCCTCTGGCATCCGTAATTACAGCAACATCTCCTGGTCCCTTTATACTGATGTAGTGATCGAAAAAGCGTACTAGTAGACATCTAGGCACCTGAGAAGATTTGGCATTTCCATGAGGATTCTCTCAAGTTTCTACAGGCATGCTATAGAAAGTATTCCATCTTATCCTGCAAAGAGTTGCAATTACACCTTAGTCCATCACAGCTCATCAGTTTCTTCAGTTCATCTTCATGATGCATTCATTTAGGAAGGATAGTGATATTGTCAGGGGCATCTGCCACCTGGATATTCCCTTTACCTTCTTCTACCTTATGGGAAAAGATGCAGGAGCTTGAAAGCCTGACCGGACTTAAGAACAATTTCTTCCCCACTGCTAGCACACTTCTGAACCAATCACCTCTTCCAAATTGCCTTCCCCATGGGACTGCCACGTTCTTGTACTTTTAACTTGGTGGGGGGGGGGGGCGGCACGTTAGCATAACACTACTACAGCGACAGCAACCTGGGTCTCATTCCCACCGCTATCTGTAAAGAGTTTGTACAAGCTTCCCATGGCCACATGGGTTTCCTCTGGATGTTTCAGTTTTCTCACACATCCCAAACACTTGCAGGTTGGTAGGTTGATTGGTCGCATGGGCTGGAGGAGCCTGGTATCGTGCTGTATCTCTAAACAAATTTAATAAACTCTGCCTCGCTCCGTTATTACATTGCTGTCATTGTGGTATTTTTATGCACTACTTCATTCTGTTTTGCCACTCATTGTTTATTGCTATCATGTATACTACTTAACCTGTGAGCTCCTCATGAACAAGAAATTGCATTATGTTAATAAACTGATGTAATCTAACACTTCCTTCTGAAGTTTATTGACTTTGTATACTTCTTCAAATTCAAGTTTGTTGTAACAACGTTCCTCCGGACCAAGGTGCACAGCCCAGTAGATATAACTCACGCATAAAACTTAAAATAGTATTACTACAAGCAAATTAACAGATAATAAGGTGTATTTATGACACAAGTTAGTGAGAATAGCACTACTGGCACTTCATTCATATGTGACGAGACCTGTGATGTGGCAGGGAGTTCAGTAGTCTCACAGCCTGGGGGAGGAAGCTGGATCCTGTCCTAACAGTTCCTGTTTTAATACTGCAATACCTCCTCCCAGAAGGTGGGGGGCCAAAGAGATTGGCGGACAGATGGGAGGGATCACTGACAATGCTAAGTGCCTTGCACACACTGCACTCCCGATAAATATCTCAGATGGGCAGAAGAGAGACGTGTGCTCATCGGGGGATTAGAGGCGGAGAGAGTCAACAGTTTTAAATTCCTCAGCGTTATTATTTCAGAGGACCTATCCTGGGCCCATTACATAAGGGCAATTACAAACAAAGCACGACAGTGCATCTACTTCCTTAGGAGTTGGTGAAGACTTGGCATGACATCTAAAACTTTGACAAACTTCTAGAGATGTGTGGTGGAGAGTATATTGGCTGGTTGCATCACAGCCTGGTATGGAAACACCAATACTCTTGAATAAATAATCCTACAAAATGCAATGAATATGGCCCTTCCATCGTGGGTAAAACCCTTACCCCCATCCCCCATTGAGCATATCCAGCTGAAACTTTGTTGCAGCATCCATCATTAGGGACTCCCACCTCCCAGGACATGCTCTCTTCTCAAGGTACTGGAGCCTCAGGACCCACACCAGCAGGAACAGTTATTACCCTTTAACCATTAGGCTCTTGAACCAGGAGGGATAACTTCACTCAATGTCACTCACCCCATCACTGAAATTTTCCCGCGACCTATGGATTCACTTTCAAGGACTCTTCATCTCATTTTCGCAATATTTATTGCTTATTTATTATTATTATTATTATTATTATTATTATTATTATTATTTATTTTTCTTTTGTATTTGTACAATTTGTTGTCTTTTCCACATTGGTTGGTTGCCTGTCCTGTTAGGTGTAATCTTTCATTGATTCGATTACGTTTCTTGGATATTGAGTATGCCTGCAAGGAAATGAATCTCAGAGTTGTATATGGTGATATAGACAGTATGTAGCTTGATAATAAGTTTACTTTGAACTTTGATGATCCTCTCAGCAGCCCTCGCAATCCTTTGTAGGGTTTTGTGGTCAGATGCTTTGCAATTCCCGTACCAGACAATGATGCAGCTGGTCAGGGCACTCTCAAAGGTGCTCCTGTAAAAATTGGTTAGGATGGGGTAAAGGGTGTGCCTTGTTCACCTTCAGGAAGTGGAGACGCTGCTTTGCCTTCTTGATTAAATGGGTAGTGATGAGGGACTAGGAGAGATCGTCCATTTTATGCACTCCCAGAAACTTGGTGCTCCTAACTCTCTCCACAATGGACTTGTTTATGTGCAGTAAGGCGTGGTCAGCCAACACCTTTGTAAAGCCTACAATCATTTCTTTTGTCTTGTCAACTTTGAGACTCCAGTTGTCTTCGCACCATTTTACCAGCTGCTCTACATCCTCTCTGTACGCCATCACATCATCACTGTAGATGACACCAGCCATATCATCAGTGAACTTGACAATTTGGTTCAAACTGAATCTAGCAGTACAGTCATGCTTCAGCAGAATGAACAGCAGCGGGCTGAGCACACAGTCTTGGCGGGGGGGGGGGGTCATAAATGCTCAGTGTTCTTATTCTTTAGCGTTCAGAAGTTCTTATTGAACCTCTACATTCTCCTTTATCTCCCATCTAGTGAAAAACAGTGGGGTGGCAGGGTAGCGGTTAGCACAATGCTTTATGCCCACAGTCCAAAGGTGTAACTGGTTGGTAGGTTAAATGGTTATTGTTAATTGTCCTGTAATTATTTTAGGATTAAAATCAGAGGGCAGTGCGCTTGAAGGAGCGGAAGTACCTATTCCCCGCTGTATGTCAATACATAAATTAGTTAATATAATCCCCCAATTTAGTCTCCCCTTTCTTTTTTTTTGATGTCTCCTTAAATGAAAACAGAGAAGACAGGAATCAGGTAGCGTCTGTTGAGAAACAGTGAACATTTTAGGTTGATGACCTTTCCAATGTTAATTCTTTCTGTAGGACTATTGCCTGACTCTGACTCCATCCTGCACTCACTGTCCTTAGTTCAGATTTCCAGTATCAGCAATTTTTTGCATTTTGCTTCCTCCTTATCTGCCTTGGTATCAAAGTAAATTTGATAATGCTTAGATGAAGCACTTTAGGAGGTATGGATGCAATATAAATGCAATGCTGTCACACCTTCCTCACATAACTGGTAAACAATTATTTCCTTGAATCTAACATCTATGCTGATGCCCACTCAGCCACTCTGCCTGTGCTACATAATTAGTTTAATTAACCCTACTAAGTCCCCATTTACTCCTTTTTCCTTTATAATTATATATTTTCTAGGAATTTCTCCTTGATCTGCTTCTGCACAATTATGAGGCTGTACATTTCAGATCATTGTAACTCACTGTGTACAGAAGTATTTCCTTTTTGTCCCCATGTGATTATAACCATATAACAATTACAGCACGGAAACAGGCCATCTCAGCCCTTCTAGTCCGTGCCGAACGCTTACTCTCACCTAGTCACACTGACCCGCATTCAGCCCATAACCCTCCATTCCTTTCCTGTCCATATACCTATCCAATTTTACTTTAAATGACAATACCGATCTGTCTCTACCACTTCTACTGGAAGCTCGTTCCACACAGCTACCACTTTCTGAGTAAAGAAATTCCCCCTCGTGTTACCCTTAAACTTTTGCCCCCTAACTCTCAACTCGTGTCCTCTTGTTTGAATCTCCCCTACTCTCAATGGAAAAAAAGCCTATCCACGTCAACTCTATCTATCCCCCTCATAATTTTAAATACTTCTATCAAGTCCCCCCTCAACCTTCTACACTCTAAAGAATAAAGACCTAACTTGTTCAGCCTTTCCCTGTAACTTAGGTGCTGAAACCCAGGTAACATTCTAGTAAATCTTCTCTGTACTCTCTCTATTTTGTTGATATCTTTCCTATAATTCGGTGACCAGAACTGTACACAATACTCCAAATTTGGCCTTACCAATGCCTTGTACAATTTTAACATTACATCCCAACTCCTATACTCAATGCTCTGATTTATAAAGGCAAGCATACCAAAAGTTTTCTTCACCACCCTCTCCACATGAGAACTATGCACCATTATTCCTAGATCACTCTGGTCTACTGCATTCTTCAATGCCCTACCATTTACCATGTATGTTCTATTTGGATTATTCCTACCAAAATGTAGCACCTCACACTTATCAGCATTAAACTCCATCTGCCATCGTTCACCCCACTCTTCTAACTGGCCTAAATCTCTCTGCAATCTTTGAAAACCTACTGCATTATCCACAATGCCACCTACCTTAGTATCATCTGATTATGTGAATAATCATAAACTTAAATGCACTAATTGGTGGTGACTCTCTTTGCTACATTTCTCTTCGTTGCTTTGTCAGAACTCTGAGTTTGAAGCTCCCATGCTGAAGTAAGGTTTATACATTTTTCTTACTCTGAGCAACACACTCAAACTGTTGAAGGAACTCAGCAGCTCAGGCAGCATCTATGGAGAGGAATAAACAGTTAACATTTCGGGCCATGGTTCTTCATACAGATCTGCCTAACCGGCTGGGTTCCTCCAGCATTTTGTGTATGTACCTCTGGATTTCCAGCATCTGCAGAAATAATTTATTAATTTTACTCTGTGTCCCCTTTCTGACTCTTGTCAGAGCCATGAACTCAGGCATTAGAAAGAGTCAAGAGGAGGTTCTCAAGAATTATCCCAGGTATATTGGGAGGTTGATAGGTTCTCAATGAGTAGGACTGTCACAGGTAACAAGGAGAAGGCAAGAGAATGGGGCTGAGAGGGATAATAAATTAGCCATGAGCAGGCTCAGTATTTCCGTCGAATGTCAATGGAACTTGGTACAGAAGATGGTTGAAAACTGAGGAAAAGGTTCAGTTAATATGAATCCAAGATCTTCTATTATAAAACAAAAAAAAAATGAAGGAAACAACAGATTGGGCAGCTTCTGTGGAGAGAGAATTAGAGCTGGACATGACAAGTTACAGTTGGTGTTCAACAGAATTAAGAATGGCTAGAGTGAGCAAAATTTTGAACATTATGTCTTTATTATAATTATGATTGGATTTATTATAATTAAGATATAACAGATGAACATTCTCTCAAACCATACGGAACTTACAAAAATTGACTTACACAGCTTTATCAATTTTACTGAGACTAATTAGAATGTGAACCAACATTCTATTGTTCAATGCATTGTGAGATAGGCCAATTTGAAGAAATGCTATCTAGATTACCTCCTGCAATCATAATAGTTACAAGAAAGTACAACAATATCGCTGGAGAATAATAGCAGCAATAATTTTTTATCAATTAGTGTAATTGATAACAAATGACATCCGTTGATAACAATCTTCCAAAACATGAGGAAAGGAAACTGCCAGAGGAGGGGAGTTGTGAAAATCACGGGTTTAAAGACACCTGTTCCTTCATAATAATTTCCATCAAATGTCTTGGGTAATCTATTTCAAAATGATATCTAAAGTATTTTATACAGAAATAGTCTTCCCTCAGGAAATGGGAATTTCATCTTATAGACATGTCAGCAGATTTCAACAATATCCATCTTCAGCACATTGCAATATCTCCACTTTTACAGAGTCTGTTTACTTATACGTTCCTGCTTCTGGTGTCCTATTTGCTAGTGGAATGTGGCATACAAAAGAACGGTGCTGATGTTCATAAGTGCTTCAGTGTGATTATACCAGCTTGCTGTTGAATGCATTTGTGGAGTACTTTTCTCATCATGGAATCTCCAAAAGTTAAACTGAAAACTTTTCAGGATAAAGTTTCCTGAATGTATTTGGTCTTCTCCAAATATTATGAGTTGGCTATTGCCAATTCATCAAGCATTTTTTTTACATTTTTTAAGTCTGTAGTGACTGTTTACAACATGTGTCTTACTCAGCTGCATTAGGTGTGAATAAAAGGACATCAAAATAGAAAGGACCAGAGTCAGAACTACACGCACAAAATGCTGGAGGAACTCAGCAGGCCAAGCAGCATCTATGGAAAAGAGTAAACAGCCGAGATCCTTCATGAGGACTCATGAAGGCTCTCAGCCCAAAAAGTCAACTGTTTAGTCTTTTCCATAGATGCTACCCGGGCTGCTAAGCTCCTCCAGCATTTTGTGTGTATTGCTTTGATTTCCAGCATCTGCAGATCTTCTTGTGAGAGTCATATCTAGCCTATATCAAATAGGGAACAATACCTTTCCTTCCTTGAATAACATCGTGAACTTGTAGGAATTTACATTGATGCAAAATCTTTCTATTGTTAGTCTTTAAATGACACAGAAACAAACACTTTCTGGTGACAATAACTGAGGTAGGAATCCTGGTCAGACCACAACAACACTTACTTGAATAGCTCCATAGAACTTGTAAGTATCCTTTTGCATTATCTGTAGTCTGCTGAGCCTGCCCAATGAACATCAGCATCTAACCTGTAGCATCACAAGTCCCGTTATGCCAAAATAAGCAATTCTACTGTTCCATGTCCAGACTGCATTTTGGTAAATGTGATCACTTGACTCTCCCTCTCCTACCTGCATTAGCTAAAGAGCAAAACTCCAGAGAACTGGACAACAAAGGGGTGATCGCAGGGGCAGACAAGTGGCTATGGGATTGCTTTGAGTCAATGGACTGGGTCATATTCAGGGACTCATATGTGGATCTAAATGAATACCCCATAGCTGACACAGATTTATAAAAACGGTGGTACATGAATGTGCCAAAAAATCATTTTGAGTCACAAAAAAATCATTTAGTCTTCCCCAAAACAGAAACCCTGGATGAACCATGAGATTCTAAATCTGCTGAGGGCCAGATCAGAGGCACTCAAGTCTTCATCGACAATAGCTCAGCATTCAATACTATGATCTTCTCAAAACTAATCAATAAGTTTCAAGATCTTGGCCTCAATACCTCATTGTGCAATTGGATACACAATGTCCTTACTTGCAGACTGCAATCAGTTCAGATTGGCAAAAATCAGTCACTTTTACCTTGGTTTGGCAATGAGTGAGTGAGACCCATTTATAAGGGACGGCATCTTTAAGCTGAACAAACAGACAGAGCTGCTCTCCAATGCTTCCTTCTAAAGGCTGGGGCCTCTGCTCAACAATGCAGCACACTCCCTCAATTCGATACTAGTGTGGCCACCAAGATGATGTGCTCTGGACTAAGAATGGAATTTGAAAAGAGCAAAGAGTTTCAGTTTAGTTTTAAAAGGAGGCCATATGGAGCTGGTTACTGTGTGTTAGAGCAAGTGCTTCACTCTGAAAGGCCCCTCCTGGGATTCCTTAGTTGAGTCATTGTTTTGCATATATTTTTGCTTTTTCTTTCTGAAGACTGTCCAAAGATTTCCCTAGTCGTGTTAAATTATGCAACATTGGAAATAAGATTCTGGTCTCTCAGGTTTGAGCATCAGACAATGAAAATACAGCATTCTGAGATTATGGAATTAATTATTCTTAATCACTTGTAATTTGAGTTTAATTGGCTCATGTTTCAGAAACGAATCAAAATTGATGGAAAAAGCGTGTCCAACATGGTTGGCCTTTGGGGTATTTATTTTCCATTAGCTCACTCCCAGTGTTTGATTATTTATTACTATCATTTGATGGCTGATGGGGCCACCCTGTTATACTGAGGCCATGGAGGCACTTGCCTCTGTTTGGGGAAAAGAAAAGCAATATCAGTTTGAAACTGAACTGCCAATCAGCATTGGGTCCCTGATTGAACTTCGCCTGGAATCTGAATCCAGGTCTAACTTTTATCAAATTATTTTTCCAAGAGGGAAAGGAAAGAAATAAGAAGCTCTTACATCTGGATTGCTCTTGGGGAAAAGAAACACTTCCATTTAATAGCATCCTTTATGATTTCAGGATGTCCAAAATACACAATAGCCAATTAAGTATTTTAGAAGACACTAGAGCTATAAGAGACTATGGATGCTGGAACCTGGAGCAACACATTAAAAATGCTGGAGGCACTCAGCAGGTCAGGCAGCATTTATGGTGAGAAATAGACAGTCGACATTTCTTTCATCTGGACAGTGGGCTGGGGCAGTGATCTACGTGTTAGTCTGAATAAAGGATCAGGATGCGTGTCCAGAACAGTCCAGAGATAACAATCTCCAGCAGCACTATCTGGTTTGTGCTTCATATTTACACGGTGATTTTTGGGTTTTGTCAGAGGCAAAGCATGAAATGGATTGCTTCCCATGTCAAATGCATGATACAAAGCACAAAGTGGACTGTGCACACGTCATGTGTTTGCAGTACAATAGGGACAAAAATATGAAGTCTAAAAGATGAAGTAATTGACAACTATGTCTCAGATGGATGATATGGAAACAGCACTTATTTAATGAGCACAGAGGCATCATTTACCCCCTTGGTAAGTTAAAATTAAAAGTTCTTGCAGATGCTGGAAATCTGAAATTGGAATCAGAAAATGTTGGAAATACTCAGAGGTCAGGCAGCAGTTGTGGAATGAGAACCAGACTTAGTGTTTCATGGAGTTCTGTCAAAGCTTCACATGTCTGAAAAATTAAATCTGTCCCTTCCCTCACACACTTCTTGATCTTTAAAACAGAGATGAAATGGAATTTCTTTACCACAAAGATAGTTAACTTATTCATTGCCAAAGATTGCTGTGGAGGCCAAGTCACTGGATATGTTTAAAACAGAGGTTGATAGGTTCTTGATTAGTAATGGCAGTAAAGGTTACTGGGAGAAGACAGGATAATGACATTGAGAGAGAAATAAAGCAGCCATGATCAAATAGTGGAGTAAATGGCTTAATTCTGCTCCTACATCCTATAGTCTTACAGACCTGGCTAGTGTTTCTAGTTATTTTCTATAGATTTCTATTATCTCCTCAGATGGCTCCATGTCAGATGTTATTTGATAACATTCCCATGAAGCAACTTGTGAAGTAGTAAATGCAGAATGTAAATAAAGTTGTTTTTGTTATCTATTTACCAATACGGTGTGGAGAAGGCTCCTCCAGCCCTTTGAGCCAAGCTGCCCCAGTATTCCTTGACAAACCTAATTAACTCTAACTGTAATGTATGGATCTATTTCTCTTAGAGCAATGACACCCCCACCTTCAGCACTACATACTCATCTATTATGTAGAATGTAGTATATTGTTGTCTATGCATGTGCATTGCCTTCTCTCTCTTGCTGCAACGTTAATACTCCAGTTAAAGCCATCTCCCACATGTGCTTTTATTCAATATATATGTAGTTATGCACAGATACTACAAATTGATGATGAGTATGAAACAAAATGTCAGAAAATATCACACTAACAGGGGTACAATTACCAATGGACCCCGCTGTACATCTTCTACGTGATGACTCCCACTTTTCCCTTACGGAAAAAAAACACACAAAATCTGGCTGGCAGGCTTGACTGCAGCTGAGAAGATTGTAGTCCAGAGTAGGAAACCTCCTCATGATATTTCAAGTACTCACTGGCTTTGGAGCTTTTTGGACATTTCTTACCTGGAATTATCATCTGCAGGAGTAAATGAAGCACCACCAAACACAATCTTAATGTGGACAAATTTGATATCTAACAAAAGATCTTCTGTTAAAATAGGCACAAAATGCTGGTGGAACACAGCAGGTCAGGCAGCATCTATAGGGAGAAGCGCTGTGTTCCACCAGCATTTTGTGTGTGTTGTTGTTTGAATTTCCAGCATCTGCAGATTTCCTCGTGTTTGCTGTTAAAATAGGAATGCTTTGTCTGTGAATGCACTACTATTCAGTTGGTTGGTGGAGGGAAGAGGAGTGGGGGGAGAGAGAGGGGTGGAGAGGGGGAAGAGTAGAGGGGGTGGGGATGAGGGTTGGGGTGTGCCTGGGCTAAACAGTCAAAATGTAATTGGCAACTAGTTGTATTGAATGTAATTTGTTGGTGTTGCAATAAAAATTAGTGATTAAAAAAAGAAAATATCACACACTGCATTGACAGTTCCAGCACGATTATGGGACGAAACTGTAAGAGTTAAACAGTAGAGAAGGCTGTCATAGACACTAACAAACACACAAGTACGGTGCATAGTAACAGTGAAAGACGCCCTAAATTTAAAGTGAGGATAACATGGCCATAGCTTCAATCAGGAAAGTTGACAAATTTGATAGTGATAATTAAGTCCGGGAGTTGTATATCAAGAGGGTTGAACTGTATTATAATGCGAACAATGTGAAGGAGCAAAAGAAAACCATACGCTTCACAGCTTAATGGGCCGAAGAAAGTATAGTCTCTTGCACAACTTAGTAACCCCTGAAAAGCCAGCAAGCAAGGCATTTGATGAAATTGTTACAATTTTACAAAATCATTTGCGCCCTGAACTTCTGGCAATAGCTGAGGGATTTAGATTTTACAAAAGGAACCAGTCAAAAGACCAAAGCCTTTCTGAATACATTGCAGAACTGCACAAACTTTCCCAGTACTGTGACTTTAGAGATGGACTGTCTGATGCATTAAGGGACAGGCTTGTGTGTGTCATGCATAGTCAAGCATTCAAAAGAGGCTACTGTCCAAAAAGAGACTTAACTTTAGAACAGGCATTGACCATTGCAACGTCATTAGAGACTGCAGCAAAGGGAGCAGCAGAACTACATAAAAAGTGTTTAAATGTAAAATGCACAAAATGTCCCTGAAAGGTGCAAAAAGACAAAAATGTCATTGATGTGGCAAATCCTCCCATGATGCAAATAACTGTTCAGTCTACAGAATGTGTCACAGACAAGGTCACAGAGAGAATGTGCAAGGCAGACAGAAAGCACAACCAAGTGAAAAGTTTCAAACACAAAACTAAGAATATAAAATCTATGGTCTTATGGTCAAGTGCAAAGTTACAAAATGTAAAACAGAATCAGACAACACAGAGTCTGACAAAGGTGAACTGTTATGCCTAGAAGTGCATAGTATTACTGAAACAGATTATTAAATAATCTAGATCACAATAGATATGTCTGGTGTAAAACTGAAATTAGAGCTGGATTCAGGTTCAGCTTTGTCCATAATTCCAGAGGCTGACTACAACAGACTGTTTTCTAAGATATCATTAGAGAAGACCTCAGTGATACTGGAGACTTACATGGGTGATAAAATATCTCCCAAAGGTAAACTGAAAGTAAATGTGACGTATGGAGGCCAAACTCAACAGATAGAGCTTTATGCATTGAAGAGCGGAGGACCAGCAATTTTAGGATGTGAATGGTTGAGAAAAATCCAACTAGAATGACACTCAATTAAAGCTCTCAGTGTGACATCAACAGGCAATGGCAGCCCAAACGGCAGCACT
Source organism: Hemitrygon akajei (assembly GCF_048418815.1). Classification (NCBI taxonomy): domain Eukaryota; kingdom Metazoa; phylum Chordata; class Chondrichthyes; order Myliobatiformes; family Dasyatidae; genus Hemitrygon; species Hemitrygon akajei. The sequence goes on along the minus strand of NC_133124.1, from coordinate 105,661,728 downwards.
GACCAAAGACTGTTGCAACAGCTTAATGCTAATGAGAAAGTGTTTGAGAAAGGGATCGGTAAACTCAAAGGCATGAAGGCCAGAACTGAACTGGATGAAACAGTAACACTAAGATTCCATAAAATGTGTCCAATGCCTCACGCAAAATGTCCTAAAGTGATGCTGAACTGCAGAGCTTGAAGGCGTCTGGAATTCTCTCCAAGGTTGACTGCAGAGATTGGGCCACACCCAGTGATCAAAACAGGGAAGGCCAGAGCCGTTCGCATATGTGAGAATTTCAATGAGAGCACTAACCCAGTGCTGCATACTGTTCAATATCCCCTGCCTCAAATAGAAGACATTTTTGCATCTTTGGCAGGCAGGGAGAGTTTTTCAAAGATTGACTTGTCAAAAGCCTATCTGCAAATGGAGATTCAGGGGTGAAATAGGAAGTTCCTCATTATCAACACTCACAAGGGGCTGTTCTAGTACAATCCTCTCAACTGTGGTGTCCATCAGCTCCAGCAATTTGGCAGAGCAATGGACCAAATTCTCCAAGATATTTCAGGAACATAAAGTTACTTTGATGAAATCATTGTGACTGGCAAAAGTGATGAAGAGCACCTCCAGAACCTGGTAAAGTGCTTACTAGTCTGAGTGAGTATGGTCTGCATGCTAAAAGAGAGAGATGTGAGTTTTTCAAGAATGAAATCTCCTATAGTGGTCATGTCATTTACAACCATGGCTTACATAAATCACAAGAGAAAACTGAAACAGTGCTACTGGTACCCACACTGGAAAATAAGTCATACTTAGGCCTTGTAAATACTACATGTGCATAAGGAACTGGTTTCTCCCAAATATTGCTACAGTGCTGCATCCATTGAATGCACTGTTACAGACAGGAGCAAAGTGGGAATGGTCAGAAAGATGTGAAAGAGCATTCAAGGGAACAAAGAAACTAATAACATCTGATGAACTGCTCATCCATTATGACCCATCCCTGCCCATCAGACTGGTGTGTGATGCATCCCCTTATTGCATTGGTGCAATTTTGTCACACACTATGAAAGATGGATCTGAACACCCAATCGCATTTGCTTCAAGATCATTGATGAGTGCAGAACACAACTATGTACAGATTGACCGAGAGGCCCTTAGTCTAGCCTGGGGAATAAAGAAGTTCCACCACTACCTGTACAGACAAAAGTTTACCCTAGTGACAGATCACCAGCCCCTTGTGTCCATTTTTAATCCCAGGAAGAGAATTCTAGTGACATCTGCTACTCGATTACAATGTTGGGCATTATTCCTAGGAGCCCACTCTTATGGCATAGTGTGCAAAGGTACCAAAAAACACAGCAACACTGATGGCTTGTCATGTCTTCCACTATAGGTAACTGAAGAAGAAAAGTCTTCATACTGTGACCCAGCAGAAGTGTTCCTCACAGCAGTGGTGGACCAGTTGCCAGTAACAAATTCCGAAATACAAAGGGAAACAAGGAAAGACCTGACATTGTCAAAAGTTTATGAAATCACCATGCAAGGATGGCCAGCTCAGGGTAACCCTTTGTTTCCGGAGTTCTCAGCGAGATGAGATCCACTGTTGGTACGTCAAAGAACACTGATGTGTGGATCTTGTGTTGTAGTTCCCTCTAAATTGCACCACCAGAGTGTTTGAAAATCTGCATGAAGGTCACCAGGGTACCATCAAAATGAAGAGTCTCACCCAGAGCTCTGTGTGGTGGCTGCGAATAGATGAACAGATTGAAGACTTGGCCAAAATCTCTTTGGGATGCCAAGAAGTTCAAAATGCACTGCCACAAGCACAGTAATACCCATGGGAGTAGCCACCATCACCATGGCAAAGAGTACATATTGACTTTGCTGGGCCATTCGTGGACTCCATGTTTCTGATTGCTGTGGATGTTCATTTAAAGTGGCCGGAGATTATACCAATGAAGTCAACCACCTCAGCAAAGACTGCCCCTGTCCTGAGGACTATCCTCACCAGAAATGGCTTACCAGAACAATTTGTGAATGTCAATGGACCACAAGTCAGAAGAATTCCAACTGTTCCTGCAGCAAAATGGAATTGACATTTCAAGTAAGCTCCTCATGACTGTTATTGTGAAAGCATGTTTATTTGGCATCTGGGTTTATGAAAGGGAAATTGAATGTTTTGTACATATACAGTTTTATGTTGCATTAATCTAAAGGGGGAGGAAATGTAATGTATGAATCTATTTTCTTTTAGATCAATGACACCCTCTCTTCACCCTACGTACTGATCTGTCATCTGTGCATGCACATTGCTCCTTTTGTTACAATGTGAATACACCAGTTAAAGCCACCTTCCTTTCATTTAATATATATATAGTTGTGCTCAGACACAACACAAACCTAATCATGGGACAGTTTACAGTGACCAATTAACCTACCTGATATGTCTATGGGCTACAGAAGGAAACCAGAGGACCTAGACATTCCACAGGGAGGACATACAGAGCTGGAATTGAACTCCAAACTCTGGAACACCCTGAGATGTAATAGCGTTGTGTTATTGACCTTAAGCTGACCTGCAACCAGTATGGCCACTTTCTGCAGTGTGTACTCTCTCCAGGCATTGACCATTCCAAGTTTATTTGGAGAATAACATGTTAGGAATAAAAGTAGTTTTAGATCAAGGATGCGCCTCATCCCTCAAATGACTGAAGCATTCCTTGCTGGTAATAACCTCCCAAAGTCATTTCACATAAGATCCTGACAGCCGGCAGACAGAAAAGATTTTCATTCCATCGCTGTGGTCTGGATGTGAACCCAACTCCCAGGAGTCAAAGTCTAGTGGTTAACCCACTGCACCACCCTATCCCCCCCAGGACACGATTAAAAATGTAACTCTTGAATTTGACAGATTTTTGATTTTGATTTCTGTTGACCTTTCTTCTATGGAATATTTGGTTGAAATGCAGAACGCTGACGACATCATCATAGAAATGGTTGGCAGGAATTCCCCAACCACAGGGTATGAGAGAGCTGAGTTAACAGCAGTGAAATGACAGATTTACTCAGGCACCCTGTGTCAAAGACTATGTCTATTGATGCTCCTTCAGTTCTCTCTCACTAAAACTCCTCCTCAGCAGTTTCCCAGATGATGTAATCAAAAGTGCTCCTTGAATCAATGTATTCAAACAGGGCCACATCAAACCAAGGCAACAGCTCACCATCCTACTTCAGAATATTACTCTGTGTAATTGGCAGATTCAGATCAGTAAACTGCTAATCAATTTGTTAACAGAAGTCATGCAGAAATCAATAGAAAACAATCCTGATGTGTAAAGACCTCACAAATTGAGGATTGAATATATTTGTCCATTCTGAAATTAAATTCCTGATTCATTAAACTCCAGGGAATTTAAAGAGATATAAAGGATTGTTTGTTGGCTTTGATATTGCTGACTGATTCTTTAAACAGGTCAGAAACAAGGCTGGGCCATCTGTAATATTAATTACCTCACTTGCAGCAGAATGTGTAGAGATGAATTGTGATTATATGACTATTTCAGCAGGTGCTCTGAGGTTCATGTAAAAGTTACTCTGAACAACACCTCCATTTGCAGTCATAAAGTCATTGAGACATACATCTTGGAAATAGTCCCTTTGGCCCACTGAGTCAATGCTGGCTATCGACCACCTATTGACATTACTGCTCACCTATACATTAATGACAGTTTGCAATGACCAAATAACCTACTAAGCATTATTCCCTTGGGATGTGGGAGGAAACCAGGGCACCCAGAGGAAATCCACACCATCACAGGGAGAACAGACACAAGGAGCAGAAGTCAGGACAGAACCCAGTTCTCTGGTTCTGTGAGGCCGCATGTCTACCAGCTGTGCCACTGTGGCAGCCACTTGTACATGGCATCTGTCAATTGTGGGCAATGTTGCTTCTAAATCAAATGGTAATTGACCCATAAAGTCATTGAGCGCTACAGCACAGAAACAGGGCCTTCAGCACACCTTGTTCATGCCGAAATGTTACTATGCCTTGTCCCATCACCCACACCTGGCCCATAGCTGTCCTATCGATGTACTTATCCAAATTTCTCTTAAATGTTGAAATTGAACCTGCATCCACTAATTCTACTGGCACCGCATACCACCTCTGAACAAGGTGGTTCCCCCCTCAGGTTCTGCTTAGATACTTCAACTTTCACACTTAACCTGTGACCTCTGATTCTAGTTTTACCCAACTTCAACCTTGTCTGTATCTCTCTTAATTCTATATACCTTTACCAATTCTCCCCTCATTTTCCTATGCTCTAAGGAGAGTAGTATAATATCCACTACAGACTTGATCACATCAGTTACCTCGGAACTTCAGTGAAAAGTTGAAGAAACTGAATATTACGAAAAAGAATTCGTCAGTGTTGACTTTTGGACAGCCAGTTGTAGGCTGTATTGATCAGCCAACTATTCTAGTAGCAAAGCCCCCATATGTCCAGCCTCAGACGAGATGTAGAGTGTGCGAAAGGTAAATTGATGCCTCATCCAAGGGGCTGAATTGGTGTTGAACTGGAGTTGGTGAAGAGCAGGAAGGGTTACAGTATATATAGAATTATGGCTTCATAGAGTTATGCACCATGGAAACAGGATTTGAAGCCCAACCTGCCCATATTGACCAAAATGTCTATACACACTAATCCCATTTGCCTGCTTTTGCCCATATCCTTCTATTTTTGCCTTTCAAGCGTTGTGATTGAATCTGCCACTCCCACCTCATTTTATATACAGTACTTATAGAACATAGAACAATACAACACAGTACAGGCCCTTCAGCCCACAATGTTGTGCCGACCCTTAAACCCTGCCTCCCATTTAACCTTAAATTCCTCCATATACCTGTCTAGTAGTCTCTTAAATTTCACTAGTGTATCCGCCTCCACCACTGACTCAGGCAGTACATTCCACGCACCAACCACTCTCTGAGTGAAAAACCTTCCTCTATTATCCCCCTTGAACTTCCCTCCCCTTACCTTAAAGTCATGTCCTCTTGTGTTGAGCAGTGGTGCCCTGGGGAAGAGGTGCTGGCTGTCCACTCTATCTATTCCTCTTAATATCTTATATACTCACCACTCTCTGTATGAAAACACTGTTCCTTGTCCCTCAGACATGCTCTTTAGTTTTAGAGTCCCTTAATGGGTGAAAACAATGGTGACCATCCTCTCTCTGCCATCTCATTATTTTATATACCTTTGTAAGATTATCCCTCAGCCTTCTTTCCCCAATTAAAACAGTCCCAGCTCATCAAACCTCTCTTTACAAATTTGGGTGGTACTTGATTGTCCATTAATGTGGCTTTGACTAGCAGCAGAAATGAAACTGATGATCAGAGGTGTAACTCCTTATGAATCAAAATTTCTACAGTTGAAATAGGAGGCCGGGACAGAGAAGGTGGCTCTTCTCTTGAGGACAAGGTTACACACATTATACAATACTACAGAGGACATTGGTGGGGCAGCCAAGTAAGCCATGATTCAGTGTCTAAGCGTTAGCACCAGAATGGTGTTGAGAGAGATAATAAATCATTTTTTAATTAAAAGTTTGCAAAGATTTGGCATGGAATCTAAAACTTTGACAAAATTCTACAGGGTGGAAGTTTACATCACAGCCTGTTAAGACCATAAGATATAGGAGCAGAAACAGGCCATTCGGCCCATCGAGTCTACTCCACCATTCAATTATGGGCTGATCCAATTCTTCCAGTTATCCCCACTCCCCTGCCCTTTGATGCCCTGGCTAATCAAGAACCTATTTATCTCTGCCTTAAATGCCCCCAATGATTTCACCTCCACAGCCACTCGTGGAAACAAATTCCACGGATTTACCACCCTTTGACTAAAGTAATTTCTCCGCACCTCTGTTCTAAATGGATATCCTTCAATCCTGAAGTCGTGCCCTCTTGTCCTGGACTCCCCTACCATGGGGAATAACCTTGCCATATCTAATCTGTTCAGGCCTTTTATCATTCGGAATGTTTCTATGAGATCCCCCCTCATCCTCCTGAACTTCAGGGAATACAGCCCAAGAGCTGTCAGACGTTCCTCATACAGTAACCCTTGCATCCCTGGAATCATTCTCGTGAATCTTCTCTGAACCCTCTCAAATGTCAGTATATCCTCTTTAAAATAAGGAGCCCAAAACTGCACACAATACTCCAAGTGTGGTCTCACGAGTGCCTTATAGAGCCTCAGCTTCACATCCCTGCTCTTGTATTCTATATCTCTAGAAATGAATGCTAACATTGCGTTTAACTTCTTCACCACTGCCTCAACCTGGAGGTTATTCTTTACAGTATCCTGCACAAGGACTCCCAAGTCCCTTTGTATCTCTGCATTTTGAATTCCCTCCCCATCTAAATAATAGTCTGCCCATTTATTTCTTCCACCAAAGTGCATGACCATGCACTTTCCAACATTGTTTTTCATTTGCCTCCTCTTTGCCCATTCCGCTAAATTATCTAAGTTTCTCTGCAGGCTCTCTGTTTCCTCAACACTACCCGCTCCTCCACCTATCTTTGTATCATCATCAAATTTAGCCACATATCCATTAATGCCATAGTCCAAATCATTGACATACATCGTAAGAAGTAATGGTCCCAACACCGACCCCTGTGGAATTCCACTGGTAGTAGGCAGCCAGCCAGAATAGGATCCCTTTATTTCCACCTCTATTTTCTGCTGACCAGCCAATGCTCCACCGAAGCTAGTAACTTCCCTGTAATTCCATGGGCCCTTATCTTGCTAAGCAGCCTCATGTGTGGCATCTTGTCAAAGGCCTTCTGAAAATCTAAGTACACTACATCTACCGCATCCCCTTTGTCTACCCTGCTTGTAATTTCCTCAAAGAATTGCAGTAGGTTTGCAAGGCAGAATCTTCCTTTCAGGAAACCATGCTGGCTTTAGCTTATCTTGTCATGTGCCTCCAGGTATGCCATAATCTCATCCCTAACAATTGATTCCAACAACTTCCCAACCACTGATGTCTGGCTAACAGGTTTCCTTACTGCTGCCTCACACCCTTCTTAAATAGCGGATTAACATTTGCAATTTTCCAGTCATCCGGTACAATGCCAGAATCTATCGATTCTTGAAAGATCATCGTTAACGCCTCCACAATCTCTCCAGCTACTTCCTTCAGAACCTGAGGGTACATTCTATCAGGTCCAGGAGATTTATCCACCCTCAGACCATTAAGCTTCCTGAGCACCTTCTCAGTCGTAATTTTCACTGCACAGATTTCACTTCCCTGACACTCTTGAATGTCTGGTGTACTGCAGATGTCTTCCACTATGAAGACTGATGCAAAATAAACATTCATTTCCTCTGCCATCTCTGCATCTCTCATTACAATATCTCCAGCATCATTTTGCATGGGTCCTATATCTACCCTCAACTCTCTTTTACCCTTTATATACTTAAAAAAGCTTCTAGTATCTTCTTTGATATTATTCACCAACTTTTTCTCATAATTCAACTTTTCCTTCCGAATGAACTTCTTAGTTTCCTTCTGCAAGTTTGTAAAAGCTCCGCAATTCTCTATCTTCCCATGAGCTCTGGCTTCCTTGTATGCCCTCTCTTTTGCTTTTACTTTGGCTCTGACTTCATTTGTCAGCCACGGTAGTGTCCTTCTTCCCTTTGAAAATTATTTGGAATATATCTGTCTTGCACTTCCCTCATTTTTCTCAGAAACTCCAGCCATTGCTGCTCTGCTGTCCTTCCTGCTAGTGTCCCTTTCCAGTCAACCTTGGCCAGTTCTTCTCTAATGCCATTGTAATTTCCTTTATTCCACTGGAATTCTGACACATTGGAATTTAGTTCTTCCTTCTCAAGTTTCAAAGTGAACTCAATCATATTGTGATCACTGTTCCCTAGAGGTTCGTTAACCTTAAGCTCTCTTGTCACCTCCGGACCATTGCACAACACCCAATCCAGCACAGCTGATCTCCTTGTGGATTCAACAAAAAGCCATCCCTTAGACATTCTACAAATTCTCTCTCTTGAGGTCCAGTACTGCCCCGGTTTTCCCAATCCACTTTCATGTTAAAATCCCCAACAATTATCATGACATTACCCTTCTGACACTCCTTTTCTATCTCTTGCTGTAATGTGTAATCCACATCCCGGCTGCTGTTTGGAGGCCTTTATACAACTGCCATTAGGTTCCTTATACCTCTGCCATTTATTAACACAACCCGCAGAGACTCTGCACCTTCTGTTCCTGTGTCATCTCTTTCCAATGATTTAATATTATTTCTTATACTCAGGGCCACACCACTCCCTCTGCCAACTAGCCTATCTTTCTGATACACCGCATCTCCTTGGACGTTCAGCTCCCAATGGCAGCCATCTTTTAGCCAAGTTTCAGAGATGGCCAAAACATCATAATTGACAATCTACAGCTGAATTTCAAGATCGTCCATTTTATTTCTTATGCTATGTGCATTCAAATACAACACTCTCAGTCCAGTATTTGTTGCTTTCTGTTTTAACTGTACCACGTCTCTATTGCCCTGTAACTCATCACTGGCTTTGATTAAGCCTCACCTCCTGCCTGTTCTTTCTATATTCTCTGTTGCACGTTGTCTTTGATTTATTTCTGTTTTCCCCTTCCTCAGCCCTATCACTCCAGTTCCCACCCCCCTGCCAAATTACTTTAATCCCTCCTTAACAGCTCTATTAAATGTGCCCACTAAGATATTGGACTTCATTGGGTTCAGGTGTAACTCGTCCTTTTTGTACAGGTTGTACCTCCTGCAGAAGAGGCCCCAATGATCCAGTAATCTGAAGCCCTGCCCCATACATCAGTCTCTCAGCCATACATTAATACGCCTGATCATGTTATTCTTGCACTCACAAGCACGTGGTACAGGCAGATGGTTGGGAAGATGTCAGTCAATTGTTAAGGAGGAGATGATGGAGTACTTGGTGACATAGGACAAGATAGTACAAAGTCAGCATGGTTCCCTTCAGGGAAAATCCTGCCTGATGAACCTGTTGGAATTCTTTGAGGAGATTACAAGTAGGATGAATAAAGGGGATGCAGTGGATGTTGTATATTTGGACATTCAGAAAGCCTCTGACAAGATGCCACACATGAGGCTCCTTACCAAGTTAAGAGCCCATAGTATTACAGGAAAGTTACTAACATGGTTAGAGTATTGGCTGATTGGTAGGAGGTAGTGAGTGGAAATAAAAGGATCCTTTCCTGGTTGGCTGCCAGTGACTAGTGCAGGGATTGTTGTTGGGACTACTTCCTTTTATGCTATATATAAATGATCCAGATGATAGAATAGGTGGCTTTGTTGCTAAATTTGCAGATGATATGAAGATTGGTGGAGGGGCAGATTGTGTTGAGGAAACAGGTAGGATGCAGAAGGGCTTAGACAGATTAGGAGAATGGGTAATAAAGTGGCAAATGAAATACAATGTTGGAAAATATTTGGTCATGCACTTTGGTATGTAGAAATAAATGTGTGGACTATTTTCTAAATGGGGAGAAAATCCAAAAATCTGAGATGCAGAGGGACTTGTGAGTCCTTGTGCAGAAAACCATGAAGGTTAACTTGCAGATTGAGTCGGTGGTGAGGAAGGCAAATGCCATGTTAGCATTCATTTCAAGAGGTCTAGAATACAAGAGCAAGGATGTGATGTTGAGGCTTTATAAGGCACTGGCAAGAGGCCTCACCTTGAGTATTGTGAACCGTTTTGGGCCCCTCATTTTAGAAAAGATGTGCTGGCATTGGAGAGAGTCCAGAGGAGGTTCACAAGGATGATTCCAGGAATGAAAGGGTTATCATAGGAGGAATGTTTGATGGCTCTGGGTCTCCTGCTTGAATTCAGAAGGATGAGGGGGAATCTCATTGAAACCTTTCGAAAGTTGAAAAGCTTAGACAGAGTAGATGTGGAAAGGATGTTTCCCACGGTGGGAGAGTCTCGGACAAGTGGGTGCAGCCCCAGGATAGAAAGGCGCCCTTTCAAAACAGAGATGCGGAGAAATTTCTTTAGCCAAAGGGTGGTGAATTTGTGGAATTTGTTGCCACATGCAGCTGTGGAGGCCAGATCACTGAGTGTATTTAAGGCAGAGATTGATAGGTTCTTGATTGGACATTGCATCAAAGGTTACAGGGAGAAGGCCAGGAACTGGGGTTGAGGGGGAAATAGAAAAAAGTATCAACCATGATTGAATGGCAGAGCATTCTCGATGGGCTAGATGGCCCAATTCTGCTCCTATGTCTTATGGTCTTATGATCTTATACTTACTTTGAACTTTGAAATCATCCAGTATTGAATGGCAGAGCAGACTTGATGGGCTGTATTGTCTAATTCTGCTTCTACGTCTTATGTCTCATGTATCTGCCTCCATTACAGCCCCACCACACTCAGTGGAAAAAAATCTTGCCCTGCACATCTCTTTTGATATTCTCTCTTCTCACCTTAAATACATGCCTTCCAGGATTAGACATTGCAACACAGCCAAGAAGATACCTGTTGTCTACTTTATCTAGACTCTCATAATATTATAAACTTCTTTCAGGTCTCCCCTTAGCCACTGCCACTCCAAAGAAAACAAGTTTTGTACGTCAAACTCTTTTCTTGGCCTTCTAATTCAGGCAGCATCCTGAATGCAGCCCTTACATAACCTCCACATCGTTCCTATATTGGGGCAACCAGAACTGAATGCAGTGCTCCAAATGTAGCCTAACCAAACTTTTAGAAAACTGCAAAGTAATGTCTTGGCTCTTGAACTCTATGCCTCAGCTAATAAAGACAAGTATGATATATATTCTTCTTTGCAACCCTATTGACTTGTAGTGCCATTTTTTGGGAGCTATGTACTTGGACTCCAAGATCCCTCTGTAAGTCCTTATGTATTCCCAGGTGAATGGCCACTAATATAACCCGGCAGCAGCTGGTTCTGCAAAATTATTCTCAGTAAATAAAGATCTTCACTTACTTTAACATTTCATGCAGGCCTAGTTAGTGTAGTTGATATTACTATGAAGAAGGTGCTTGGGAAGCTGTAAAGTCTGAAGGTAGATAAGTCACCTGAACAAGATGGACTACACCCCAGGGTTTTGAAAGAGGTAGCTGAAGAGTTTGTTGAGGCATGAGTAGTGATCTTTCAAGAATCACTAGAATCTGGAATAGTTCCAGAGGACTGGAAAATCGCAAATGTCTCTCCACTCTTTAAGAAGGAAGGGAAACAAAAGAAAGAACATTATAGGCCAGCGAGCCTGATTTTAGTAGTTGGAAAGTTTTGAGAGTTCATTATTAAGGAAGAGGCTTTGAGGTATTTGGAGGCACATGATAAAATAGGCTGAAGCCAGCGTGGTTTTCTTAAGGGGAAATCATTCCTGACAAATCTGTTGGAATCTTGGGGGAATAACAGGCAGGAAGAAGAGGGCGGGGAACATCATAAAGGACTCCTCCCATCCTGTGCACGGACTGTTTGATCTGCTTCTGTCTGGTAGGCACTTCAGATCCCTCCAGACTAAGACTAATAGGCATTGGAGAAGTTTTTTTCCTACTGCGGTCACTTTGCTGAACAGTTAACTGCCGGTTAACTGTCGGCTAACTATTACTTGGATTGCACTACCTGTATGTATAATCTATATTTTCATTTATATTTATCATTATTATTGTTATGAGCAGAGAGACAACATCTGCCGGAAGTAAATTCCTTGTATGTGCATAGGTACTTGGCGATTAAAGTCTGATTCTGATTCTGATTCTGATTCTGATAGAGAGAGAAGAATCAATAGATTTTGTTTACTTGGATTTTCAAAAGGCCTATGACAGGAGGCTGCACATGAGGCTGCTAAACAAGATAAGAGCCCGTGGGATTGCAGGAAATGCACTAGCATCGATAGGAGATTGGCTGACTGGTAGAAGGGGAATAAAAGGGGCCTTTTCTGGTTGGCTGCCATTGGCGTTGATGTTAGGTCTGCTGCTTCTCATGTTATATGTTAATGAACTGGATGGCTTTGTGGCCAAGTTTGTGAATGGTACAAAATTAGGTGGAGGGCAGGTGCTGTTGAAGAATCAGTGAATTTGCAGAAGAACTTGAACAGATTAGAAGAAGGGACAAAGAAGTGACCGATGGAATATAGTGAAGGAAAGTGTATGCTCATGCACTTTGGTAGAAGGTATAAAGACATAGACAATTTTCTAAATGGGGAGGGAGTTCAGAAATCAGAAGTGCAAGGGTCTCGGGAGTCTTAGTGCAGGTTAACTTGCAGGTTGAGTCCGTAGTAAAGAAGGCAAGGATTGATGCAAGAATGTAATGCTAAGGCATTGGTCAGACCACATTTGAAGTATTGTGAGCAGTTTAGGACCCCATATCAAAGAAAGGGTATGCTGGCATTGGAGAGGGTCCAGAGGTGATTCATGAGTATGATCCCAGGAATGAAAGAGTTAATGTGTGAGCAGTGTTTGATGGCTCTGGACTTGTAGTCGCTGATGTTTAGAAAAACTGGGGGTGTGGGGTGATCTCATTAAAACCTACTGAACACTGAAAGGCCCAAATAGAGTGGACATGGAGTGGATGTTTCCAATAGTGAGAGTTTTGGGCCAGAGAGCACGGTCTTAGAATACAAGGAACTCCCTTTAGAACAGAGACACGGAGAAATGTCTTTAGCCAGAGGGTGGGGAATCTGTGGAATCCATTGCCACAACCGAGCCATTGGGTATACTTAATGCAGAGATTGATAAGTTCTTGATTAGTTAGGACATCGAACATTACAGGGAGAAGACAGGAGAATGGGGTTGAGATGGATAATAAATCAGCCAATCTATAATGGTAGAGCAGAATTGATGGACCAAAATGGCCTAATTGTGTTTCTATATCTTATGGTCTTATGGACTTTTACAGCTCGGATGGAGTCATTAAAACATTGAACCATTGTAGAATCCACCAGTAACAAAGAAATTAATCAATAAGGGACACATAGGATGTTGATGATCATCCCGTTAAATAGCACTGGTGGAGTTCCTTTCAGCTGCTTACCACTGCCGTGAAAGGTTAGTATGGGAATTGTACTGAATGGGGTCATAATCCATGGGTTCTACAAATGATACAAACGTAGGTGGGGTGTGGTGGTGCTGAGGAAATGGGGAGACTGCAGAAGAACTTGAACAGATTAGGAGACTAGGCAATGAAGCGAGTGGTGAATGATAATCACTTAAATGCTCATCAAAATGGTGCTAGACATGATTCAGTGCAGAAGCGGATACTATTTTAATCCATGAATGCACGTGTAGTATCCTAGCAACAGACAGTCTCACCACCAAGCCCAATTATGTGCTGTTTTGTGATTCTTTCTATTTTGTTCATTACTTCATTCTCCCTTTTCACCTTACCTTATATCTATGCTCTGTCGATTGTTGATATCCAAGTCCAAACCAAGGTTTATTCTTCAGCACAGTTATGTATGTATTGTGGGTCTTACAGCCCTGTTTAGATCCTTCCCCAGCCTATACATAAGCCTGGACCAATATATGTATATCCTCTGTTGAAAATTCAGCTCTGAGATCAGACCAAACTGTTGTTATTCTTGCTTTCGAAATAATTAGAAGTATGTAGGAGCGCAGTGAGCTTGTATTCATGGCATGTGATGGCATTTCTGTGTTTATATTTCTGCTGATAGAATTTGTTCCATGTGTAGAGGCCAGCTGTCTGCTGGAACTCGGCACACATCACATTCCTGCATCCCTGCAGCACACGCTGCTCATTCAGTAAGTGAGCAGAAGAAATTGTCTCTGTTCTCCCGATGTCATTGCTACAAAAGCATTTCGCCAGAGAAAACCCTGTTGGTAATTTATGGCAAAATATGTGATGAATTTCTTTGAATGTCTGCCTTTCCTGACGAGAGGCAGTTGAAAGATATTTCCATCATTTTATCCTTCCATAGAGATTATGGCTTGAAGAAAATGCTGCGCTCTTATGGTCCTCAGAGTCCTGCCAGCAGTATTGGAATTCCTGGTAGGACCACCCAGGCCTGACAGGTCGAAAGGCAGCAGACTAAAGACAGCCATAGAGCTTCCTGGTAGGTGTTTGAAAGTCAGGCTAACAACCAGTCTACGTAAAAATGGTCTTTCATTACAGAAAGACACAGAGACAAGAAGAGTTTATTATAGACTGGCAGATATAAACATTGACTGTGGAGAACCACAATCTGCTGGAGCCGAAGCAAGATGGTACTCTGATCAAAGTTAAAAGACATTGACAGACTGTAGTGGAAGGAATGGATGGCTTCATGTCCTGCACAGAGAAAGAGACAAGTTAACTGGTTGGCGTGTTTATGTTCTCAGTGGTAAAGTCAGGAAGAGGACACGTTATGTGCATCATCTGCACTTATCATCTTTCCCTTCAGTAGGTTGCTCCTGAACTTACCTGGAGCAGTTTGTTACAGCTTAGGTCCAATTCAGAAATCAAGAGTAATGTGATATAGAAACCTTTCATTAACATTTCCGTGCTCTAAGGAAATCTCAATTAATGTATAGACTCATAGCATCTTGTTGGATCTTTTCTGGCACTAATGGTAACCATAGCTAGGTGAAACTGGGAAAACAAAGAAAGCCCTCACATTTATACAAAGTAGAACACCTTTCACAATACTTTGGTGGTTCAAAGTCCATAACAACCTATAAATTATTCTTGAAATGTATTAAATTTTGTAATGTAAGGAAATGGAACGTTTAATTTGAATACAGCAAGGTGTCACTAATTGCAGTCAAAGTTTGGTCAAAGCTATTTTGGTAGCAGTGGTAGAGGGCTAAATGTTATTAACCAGAGATACTACCAAACTCTTAAAGATCCTGCTCTCTTTTATGTCAACCTGAGGTAATTATTATCACACCAAAACTTTTGGTGTCCTACTTTACTGTATAGAACTGAATTATGGACCACCTATAGTAGATATCTGAAAGCCCTAGAAGGATATCACCAAACAACCTTACAAAACGTTTTGAGGATCAGCTGGATGGACAGATACACTAACATAGTATATTGGAAAAGGCTGACATTACTGTATGGAGCTGAATTATTGATCACCTACAGTAGATACCTGGAAGACCTGGAACAATACCACCAGAATGTTACAGAAGAGGACCGGCTGGATGGACAGATGTGCTAACACCAGTGTAGTGGAAGAGGCCAACATGAACAGCATTTCCACCACTGTAAAACAACACCAACTCCAATGGATAGGTTATGTCATTTGGATGCGGAGCTCACAACTCCCCAAGCAGATCCAGTTGAAGGAAGGTCACTGAAAGGCATTGCTCTCAACAGATACACCTGGAGGATATCTGTTCAAGAGGGAGCTGCAGTACATGAGAGCAAGTGGCAGCTACAAGTGGCAGCTACAAAAGGAGAGAATGAACAACCAGAAGACCCAACTACTAACCACAGCCACCACCTACTCATGTAAACATCACACCTGAATATGTAGATCCTGATTTGGCCTCTAAGCCACCTGACAGCCTCCCAATACAACATCTTACTTGACTCGAGTGATCACACCTCTTCGATATAATGAAAAGAAAAGCTCTGTAGAAATGCAGATTAGTGCATCCAGAATTCAATCCAACAAAGAGATGGCCCTTTGAGTTAAAAAAAATGAGTGGTATTTTCTTGTTACAGCTGGAATTATCCATTTTATGACAGCACTGTGACAGAATGGATATAGTATCTTCCATATGTGGTGGGAGTCTTCCAATTTTATTTAATTCATAGTCCTATCCTGGTTACAATTTAATTCAAGGAAGCTGTTATGGCAATTGCACCAGCTGAAGGCAGACTGCCAGTTCATCACGGATGAGGAGCCCTCCAAAATAAATCATAAACTTCCTTACAACTTTCCCCAGGCCACACAAGGAAGGAAGCTACCCTTGCCTCCTCACTATCCTGTGAATCCTTACCAAATCTCCTCTCATTAATCTCTTGGTTGTTGGAGAGTCTTCCCTTGGCCCCCGCTGATAACTGCTGGCCCAGTGATAGCTTTTGCTTGTTTCCCTTTTGGCATTTATAGAAGGCACAGGAGATGACTAAATGTCAGCCCTCTAATCGGACTGATTGCATTTTATACTTGCACAGTGTTTGCATATTCTTGCTTTAGATTAGAATTAATTTAATTGTTTAAAGATTCAAAGTACGTTTATTATGACAATATGTATGCAGTATACAACCCTGAGATTCGTCTTCCCACTGACAGTCACAAAACAAAGAAATAAGACCATGGAACCCGTTCAAAGAAAAGCATCAAACCCCCGATGCACAAAGAAAAGAACAAGCGTGCAAACGGCAAGAAAATAATTGAGAACCACAGAATATAAAACACCAAACCACACGAAGCATGAAACAGTCCAGGCATATTCAGTTCAGCTCAGTTCAGTTCAATCTAGCGCTGTGTCATTTGTTAACTTCAGGCCACAGAGCAAGTCCACCTCATTCAAAATTGCACAAAATAGCAGCAAAAAAAGGGATGAACAGAAGCCAGAAACACATTATAACATGAACTACAGAGTCCAATCCACAAAAAGCATCAATTAAGCCTTGCCCAAGACCCAGGACTCTGGCAGCAGTGAGTGAGAGGGTGAGAGAGACTATTCAAATGCAGGGACCTTCCCCCGAGAGCAGCAGATGAGAGCGAGAGAGAGACCATTACATTGCAGACACCTTCCTTTGGCAGCAGCAAGCAAAAGGACGAGAGGCCAGTCACCCACAGTTAGACAGCTCTGAACACTTGCTCACCTTCCACTCTTGTCCTAGATGATTTCAGACTTCCTCGATGCTTTAATTGGCAATATCAGCAAGAAATGGAGTCAATCATGTGCTTGTGCCCCATCTCCAGGCCACACATATTGCTCAAAACCTTACCAAATCCCCTCAGAGACAGCAAAGCACCAGATCACTCAATTGGCCTAAAAACACACTACCAAAATGTACATCACAGCCTCCAACAGTAGCAGAAAAACATTCGAAAGAAAATGATAAAGTAAAGGAAGTGAAAGAAGTAGTCTCATGAACCGTTTAAAGGAAGTTGCTCTATTCTGCATTGCTCTCTGGGGCCATCTTCCTTCTGATACTTTATTTCTGAATCTAATACCTTTGTTATCTCTAAGACTGACTGTATCTCCTTATCTTTCCTGGTGGCCCTCTTTTGCTATCTGCCTCTTTCCCAGTTCCTCAAACAACAAAACAAAGTGCAACCTGTCTTGAGTATTTTGATCGAATTTTCAAATTTATCAGCAATGGCTCCAATCAATTTGGATCAAACTTCAACTTGAGTAACAAATGGGATGAAATACTTTATGTATGTCAAAATTACTGGGATCTTGTGTCCAAAGCATTTACTTTCTTTCCAGCACAAAGTGATGTCTATTGTTCTTAAAAGCGAACATACATATCACAAAATCACATGAAGTGTATCCTAGTCAAGGCACATTGCTACCTAGTGAATCCTATTCAGGTATGGGAACTTTCCAATGACCAGCAATCGGCAATGAAGTCCAAATTCCCAACTTTCAATGCCACACCAGATCTGAAACAGCCTTTAATCTTTCTTAGATCTCCACACACAGATGGAGAAGGTGCAGTGGGCTTTGTTTCAATACTTTATTCAGATGGAACCTAGCTGAATCTCTCCTCTATCCTCCAAAACTATCCAATCTATTTGGGGAGCCATTTTGAAAATCTACACTTGAGCAGCACAAACAGTAAATGTTCTAATCTGGCACATTCCTTTATTTGCTTGTTCAAAAACAAGAGAATTGGCTTGATGTTTTTCTTAAGATAAAGGTCACTAGCATATTTTTGCATTTATTTCAATAACAATCTTCTAGCTGTTACCTGGCAGCTACAGAACTTTATATGCTTTGTACAAATAATGATAAAACCAGATTTCATTTTGAAATATAATGTGAGTTTCCTATATATCAACATTACTATTTCATTCCATAATAAGATGATTTATGTAATGGAAATGATTTCATATGTTATCTTAATCCAAACATGCTGTTTAGCAAGGAATCACCCATTGCTCCTCACAAAAGTCATTTTAAGATGATTTCACAGGCTATATGAAAAGTGAAGTCCTAGCAGCCATTCCATGTTTCAAATCATTAAAACCCCATTAGATGTTCTAAAAACCAGAATTTGTCTTAAAATTTCCTCTACTATAGCAAAGGCTACACCATAGGAAAGGAGATAGGCTTGTTCTATAGAAAACATCATTTGAGTTCCATTATTAGTTTCCAGCCTGTTAAGTTAGTCTCTTATCAAATCAATTGGTTCAATATATTCAGAAGATTGTAGGCATCAATTGATAGTCAAGGATAACATTTCAGTGCTATATTGATGGATTACAGCATTTTTTAGAAATTAATATTGTTATGGTATTCAAATGGAACAACATCTTGAGAATTTGTAAAAAGAATCTCTCTATTTGAAGGGTACCTGGTAGGTAATAATTGGGTAGATTGGCTTACTGTTGCTACATGTACAGGGAAAAGGTTTGTTTTGCATGCCATCCATGCAAATAATTTCATACCTCAGCGCAGAAGGAAAAGCAATAGCAAAATGCAGAATAAAGTGTTACAGTTACAGAGAAAGTGCATTACAGGCAGAAAATAAGGCACACGGCTCTAATGAGACAGACTGAAGGATCAAAGTTCCATCTTATCATACCAGGAATGGTTATACTAGGAATACCAGGAATACTTATCATACTAGGGGCTACCAATAGACTTATAACGGTGTGGTAGAAGGTAACCTTGAGCCAAATGTTTCTACCTTCTCTCCGATAGGTCGGGGTAAAAGAGAGAATGCTGGGGTGTGTGGGGGGGGGGGGGGTTCTGGTTATGTTGGATGGTCGACCATCTGAGCTGTTTCCACCAATCTCTGCAGTTTCTTGAAGTCTCAGGCATAACTGCTGCTATAATGCATTTGTATTGGATACTTAGTACGATGCATCGATAAATACTGAAGAGGGTCAAAGGGGGCATTCTCCTGGAGAGGTAGAGGTGCTATAGATAATGATAATTATGGACTTGAGGGACAGTATTAATTTGGAGCAGTGCAAAAAATGAGAGCATTATGGAGAGTTGATTGGGAACAGTTGTTTTTGAGCAAGTCCACATCTGACATGTGGAGGACGGTTAAAGACCAACTGCACAGAGAACAGGGCAGGAAAATCAGATGTTCCAATCAGAAGGAAAGACAAAGAAGGTAAGAGAACCTTGGATGTCGAGAGTGGTGATGAATTTAGTCAAGAAGAAAAAGGAAAAGCATGTAAAGCTTTCTACATCCATGATGTGGAAGGGAGGCAGCAGATCGGATACTTCAGCTGCATCAAGGCTCATGCTCGGTGATGGATTACACGGTAGAATTCAAGACCCTCGCAGCGGAGTATGGCTGAAATGCTGTGGTGCTACAGCATGGTTTCATTTTGACCATCCCAGTCCCCAAACAGTACAGGATTATTCCTCGTCAAAAAGAAAGATGGGGATCTCCATGCTTGCATTGACAATCTTGGACTCAACAAAATCATCACTACCCTCTCCCCTTGATGGATAGTGCATTCGAAACACTTCGCAGGGCCCCAGTCTTCAGCAAACTGGATCTGCAAAGTGCATACAACCTGATCTGCATCTGCCATGGGGATGTGTGGAAGATAGTATTTTTAACACCCACTGGCCACTAGGAATACTTGGCAATGTCTTTTGGACTTTCCAACAGTCCATCCATCTACCAAGCCTTCATTAACAAGATCCTCTGAGATACGCTGCATAGGTGTCTGTTTGTCCATCTCGACAACATCCTCATCTTCTCTAGTGACCCCAAGATCACTCCGGTCACATCTGTTACGTCCTTCAGCATCTTCTCAAAAACTAACTGCACTGCAAGGTAGAGAAAAGCCAGCTCCATGCCCCAGTCATTTCCTTCCTGAGGTACATCACTTTACCCCAAGGCCTAACAATTGATCCAAAGTAGGTGCACGCCATTTTTGATTAGTCCTGACCGTGTTCCCTCAAACAGATGCAGCGCTTCTTGAGATCCCCCAACTTCTACCACTGTTTCATCAGGAACTACAGCAAATCACCACTTTTCTCACCTCCCTCACTGAAACACCTACCTCATGGATAATCTGGCCACACACTTAAAGAGCTCAAGAGACACTCCTGTTCTCCTCCATCCGAAACTTCTGGACCTTTTGTGGTAGAGCGGACATATCTGACATAGTTGCTGAGTCCATCCTCTCTCAGCGAGGACCAGATGTGAAGACACAACCTCGCATCTTCTTCGCATGCAAGTTCAGCTCTACACCGCGCCATTATAGAGTAGGAAACAGGGAGCTACTCACCATGGGCCTTGAAGGAATGGAAACGTTGTGGATAGAATACACCGACCCCCTTCTAATCTTGACTGACCACTAGAACCTCATATCTATTCAGCAGACCTACAAACTCAACCCATGTCAGGCTTGCTGGCAATTCAACTCCACCATTTCTTATAAACCTGAACACTAAGGCAGGCACCCTGTCAGGACAGTTCAACCCAGCTGAAATGGAGATGAGGATGGTTCTCAGTCCATCTTTCCATCCTCCCCAGTTCTCGCCCTGATCATCTGGGATCTTAAGGAACAGATCCTCTATGACCTGCAGCACTAGCTTACTCTGACCGACACAGCTGGTAACTACATGTACATGCTGGGGGGCCTTGCTCTCCAAGGCACTCCACTAGGCCCATTTGTTACCCCTCTCTGGCCATCCAGGTGCTCAATGGACTCTGGATTTTCTGCAATGCTAGTTCTGGTGGCCCACCACAATCTCAGATTTATTTCAGTTCATCGCTACTTGCCCTCAGTATGCCCAATTCAATTCCTCCAACCAGTAACCCTCTGGGCTTCTGCAGCCCCTGCTGGCCCCTTGGCACCTGTTGACCCACATCGCCATGAGATGTGTTTACCACCCTCCAATGGGGCCACGGTGATTATGACAGCTGGGGACCCATTCTCCAAGGCAGCCATCAGCTACTGAGATGGAGGATTTAGTTCTCCAGCATACAGTTCACCTCCACAGCTTCTCGCAGCATGTTGTGTTGGATAGGGGCCAACAGTTCATCTCCCACTTTCGGTGTGCTTTCTGCTCCCTCCTCTACACTTCAATGAGTTTGTCCTCTGGCTATCATCTGCAAACCAATGGACAGTCAGAAAGAGTCAATCAGCAAGTGAAGAAGTTTCTGCGATGCTTTGCCACCTCTAACCATCATATAGTAGAAGTACCTTCTCTGGGCCGGGCTGTCCCACAATCACCACACCACCTTGACCACAGGTATGTCACCCTTTGAAGTACTTCATGGCTACCAACCTCTGTTGTTCCCCATGGAGAAGGCAACAGTGGAGTTTCATCCACCAAGGTCCTGGTTGACATTGCCAGAATACTTGGAAGAGGGCATAGAGGGCCATCTTAGCTGCCAACTGTGCCTACTGATGCCAGGCTGCTGCCTTCAGTGCCCAGCAAAACTACTCTAGCCTTGGAATCATGTCTGCCCAAGAACTGCCCCATAAGCTCTCATCTCAGTTCATTGGGCCCTTAAAGATTATCTATTGCATCCTTCCAGTCTCTTACCATCTCCAGCTGCCACCATCCTTTTGGATCACACCTACCTTCCATGTGTTCTCCCTCAAGCCTGTAGTTCATGAACAATTCAATCAAGCTGAGCCTGCATCTCTAGAACCTAGGAGGATGGAAGGTGGTCCAGCATACACGGTTCATCAGTTGATGGATTCACATCATCATGGGTGTGGTGTGCAGTACCTGGTTGACTGGGAAGGGAGGAGAGCTCCTGAATTCCACAGGACCCATTCAGATCATCCTGAGCTGATGGGTGTCAGCCGTAGGGGGAAGGGTCACCTGTAGCCTATTTAAACCCAGCTTTCATCCACAGTGCTTGTCCATTCATCAGACCAACCAGCCTCAACCAGTTGTTCCTAGCCGTCGATAACCTCTTTGTCTAGCCATGTAAATTATCTGTTCTCTCTTGTTTTGTGGCCCTTTATGGCTTGTTACTTTGCAGTTTATTATTGCAGTGATCGTTCACCACTTATTCATCTCCACTGCTCTGTGCTTGGGTCAAGCCATTGATTAGAGTACGGTGCAGATGTAGTAGAAGTGTTCCAGCACAAGTCCAGTGAAGAGCTTTAAAAAGCAGGAAGTTTTTCACCGGAAATCTTTAATTGGAGTATGGCACAGATGCAGTAGAAGTGTATAAAAGGGGGGTACCATCTAGTGGAGCAGACATCACAGGAGCAGTCGTCATTGCAGTGGTCTGAGTCAGAGAGGTAAGGCTTTGGCTCAACAAGCTTCGGCAAGAGCAGGCAAAGGTAAAGTAAGTAGGTGAGTTCATGCCTTATATCTTATTTCTTTTTTTCTTATTTAACTCTTGAGATTTTAGGGGGTATGGCTACAGAGGCAATGTTCTGTTCTGGGTGTCAGATTTGGAATTTCCGGGAGATCACCTGCCTCCCCAGGTGGCCACATTTATACCACGTGCATCAAGATGCAGCTTCTTAGAGACTGTGTGAAGGAAACAGAGCTGAAACTTGATGACCTTCGGCTTGTTAGGGAAAATGAAGAGGTGATAGACAGGAGCTACAGGGAAGTAGTCACCCCAAGGATACAGGGGACAGATAAATGAGTAACTGTCAGGAGAGGGAACGGAGAACATCAGATAGTGGAGAGCACCCCTGTAGCCATCCCTCTAACAATAAGTACTCCACTTTGAGTACAGTTGGGGGGAACAACCTACCTGGAGCAACAGTGGAATGCTCTGCCACAGACTGTAGTGGAGGCCAAGTCCATCAGTATATTTAAAGTGGAAGTTGATAGTTTCCTGATCGGTCAGGGCATCAAAGGATATGCCATAAGGCAGGTGTATGGGTTTAAGTGAGATCTGGGATCAGCCATGATGGAATGGCAGAACAGACTCAATGGGCTGAATGGCCTAATACTGCTCCTATGTCTTATGCTCTTACTGTCTAAACCTCCTCTACATTTCCTATCAAGCATGTAATTTTAAAGGTGATGTGAGGAACAAGTTTCACAGAGAGTGGTGGGTTGCTGGGGTGATGGAAGAGGCAAATACATTAGGGACGTTTAAGAGATATTTAGATAGGCACATGAATGTGAGGAGAATGGAAGGGTATGGAAGGTTACGGACATTGTGTAGGCAGGAGAGTTATTTGATTACTAATTTAATTTGCTTGGCACAACATTGTGGGCCGAAAGGACTGTTCCTACGCTATGCTGAAAATGTTCTATATTGTCAAAAATTACATCTACTTCCATTTTGAATTTATTAATATTTTGATTTTTACTTATCAGCACTTCTGCCAAAGCAGAACTATTTTATTAAGCATCCATTGTGTCAAATACTCATATAATCTTTAAAATCCTCAATCACATCACACCTCATTCTTCATTTTTTCTGGAGAAAAGATTCCCAATTGATTCCAAAAGCACAGCAAGTGCTGGAAATTCAAAATAAAAACAGATAATTCTGGAAGAACTTAAAACGCCAGGCAGCAACTTCAGAGATATGAACATTGCTGTTTCTCTTTCTACAGAAGTTGTGTAGCCTCATGGGTGTTTTACCATATCTATTTTTAATTCATATTTCCAGCATCTACCATGTTTTGCTTTTGAGTCCTTGGCAAGTGCATGTGTAACTTCAGTTTTCTATCTCCACAGATCCTGTGGAATTTCCTAGTTATCATCATTAATTCAGGTTTCCAGCAACTTCTGTGCTCTGCAGCTCATATTTTCAGCTTATTTTCTATTATTTCTCTCTCTTCTGTTCTCCTTCTATTTAGTCCTCCTCCAGACAGATTAGTTGCCGTTATTAGGTATTTACCAGTCCTCCACAGTTGGAACCAAAGTTTTTCATTTCATCCCCACTATATCATAAACATTCCCTTTCTCTTTTCCACCACCCCACATCTCTGCAACTTAAAGCATGTTTGTTCTCCAAATGTTCCTGTTTCTAACAACCGAAACATTAGCTATGGTTCTTGCTTCATAAGATGTTGCCTCACCTGCTGAGCACTTCCTGCATTTTCTGGTAACATTCTAGTAAATATTTTTTCACATGACCTGCATTATATACAGTACTTAGTTCATTATGAAGATCGGAATCATTTACAGTGTCCAGGCATCATCTTACCTAAGTTCTGTACAGGATTACCATTGCTTATCAATATTATCCCTTGAGAAATTAATTCCATTATTTCATCTGTTTATATAGTGGACATTATCTAATTAAACTATACTTAGTGATTAACACTACAGGGCTGTCAAACCCCTGCTCT
Organism: Hemitrygon akajei; assembly: GCF_048418815.1. Classification (NCBI taxonomy): domain Eukaryota; kingdom Metazoa; phylum Chordata; class Chondrichthyes; order Myliobatiformes; family Dasyatidae; genus Hemitrygon; species Hemitrygon akajei. The sequence goes on along the minus strand of NC_133124.1, from coordinate 105,637,316 downwards.
CCACTCATTCATTTTTTAAATTATTTTCTACCAATATGTAGCCTCTTTAAGCTGCATGAAAAAATGTACTATTTCACACTTTTCATTTGCCAATTATATGCCTGTTCTACAACTTTACAATCTCTCAAAAATTAACTCCTGATTGGAAGCATAAAAATAAAAGGAATTTTCATGGATTACTTTGGCTTGTTAAAATGTCCACAAGGCAGGTAATATTATGCAGAACACTAGAGCACAAAGTGGGGCAGGGAGAGTACTATACCTTGAAACAACTCAATGTCTATCAGAAAATTATTTGGCATTTCGAAAGTATTGAGTGTGGAATGATGTTACATCAATGCGTCACCAGGAACCGAATGTATAACAACAAGTAAAGGAAGTTCATCCAGCCCGGTGTTCCATAGCATTGTAGCATAGAAGCCAACTGGATAAGTCTGCCTATGTCCCTCCAAACAGCAAAAAGAGACCCATCATTTACAAATAGGATCTGAAGAGTAATATTCAGCTGAGTGGCAGTTTCCAGCACCCGCATCCAAACCATGTGCCAAAGCAAACATAGGCTGTGAGGAAAAAGTGAAAAAAAGTAAGTTTGTGGCATGGAATGGAACTGAGTCCAGTTGACTAATAGTATCTCAGCTGGTAGGCCGAATGAATCCTACCGAAGCTGAAGAGATTGAGGCTCTATAGGCATGACAGTGTGTACACTTGGAGAATGCAATTGGTACAAGGGAAAGTCCAGAATAATGACTACACCTTATATCAATGACTTAAGGTTGATGGTTTTTTCTCCAAACCTGCTTTCATAAATTAATATTGAAGTAAAATCAAATTTATCCTTTATTTTTCTTCATTTCCTGGATATGGGTATTATTGAAGACTACTTTTTTTTTTTGTTTCTAATTCCTGGTTGTCTTTGAGAAGCTGATATTAGACATCTTTCTTGAATAGTGAATATAGGATGTTCCAGGATTTGGCCCAGCAAGGAGGAGGTCCTCTGGCTAGAACACTTCTCTGCATCATATTTTGTTATTGTGTGTGTGCCAATGCCATGATTTCAACTTCAATAATCAGGCCATTGGGCTCTAGTCTGCCTAATGGCTCTCTCTCTCGTAAGACCTTAAGTGAAAAACCTCCAAGCTTCCACTATATTCGTAAGGCCAGTGATGTTCTGACGGTGGAACTGGACTCTCTGACGGTGGTGTCTGAAAAGAGGATGCTGTCCAAGTTGCATGCCATCTTGGACAATGTCTTGCATCCACTCCATAATGTACTGGTTAGGCACAGGAGTACATTCAGCTAGAGACTCATTCCACCGAGATGCAACAATGAGCGTCATAAGAAGTCATTCCTGCCTGTGGCCATCAAACTTTACAACTCCTCCCTCGGAGTGTCAGACACCCTGAGCCAATAGGCTGGTCCTGGACTAATTTCCACTTGGCATTATTTACTTATTATTATTTAATTATTTATGGTTTTATATTTCTATATTTCTACACTATTCTTGGTTGGTGCGACTGTAACGAAACCCAGTTTCCCTCGGGATCAATAAAGTGTGTCTGTCTGTCTGTATTCCACTTAGCTCATTAGTAAAGGATTTAAAGTCTCTAAGCTGCTTGTCATTTCATTCTCTTTTCCTGAAAGGGTATTCATAAAGAAACGCCAATTCAATGGCAAAGTAACTTAGGAGTGATTTAGTGATATTCCTGCTAATTTACCGTTGTTATAGAGCCATGCAGAAGTAAGCATCACACTACTTCTACAAAGCCATGTTCAGCAAAGGAAATCCTTGCATGGATTCACAACAGTAGTGGTGAATTCCAGAATCAAACGGCAAGACCTCCCACTCACCATCCATGCAGTCAACGAGTTGGGTTAGCAATGTGGAATGACTCAAAACAAGAGAGAACAACACCACAAAAATGCTCTGGCAGGTTTTTCACAACAGCTACTTAACTAGTGTAAAGTACTTTGGCATATCGAGAGGTTTTGAAAGCCTCTACAGAAATTCAAGTGTAAAATACTACAAATGCTAGAAATCTAATGCAACAGCAAATACTGAAAAATACAAACCATTCATCAACTTGAAAATATTAGCTTTATTTCTTTCTTCACAGGTGTTGCTGAACTTTCTGTATATTTTAAGTGATTTCTACTTTTATTAAAGTAATTCAAGCCTTTCATTCTTTTTCTTGTGCATCTCAAGTGTCTGTTCTTTTAATCCATTTAAAATAGTATGGTTTAGTTTATATTGACCAAGGAGCTGGCTATTGACTTAAGAAGGAAGAAACTGGAGGTTCATGAGCCAGTGTTCATTGAGGGATCAAAAGTAGAGAGGATCAGCAACTTTAAGTTCCTCGATGCTTTTTACCAAAAAGCACAGCAGTGCCACTACTTCCTTAGAAATTTGAAAAGGTTTGCAATGAGATCTAATACTTTAGGAACTTCTATAGATGTGTGTGAAGACTGGTTGCATCACAGCCCAGCATGAAAACAGCAATGCCCTTGGATGGAAAATCCTACAAAAAGTAGTGGATTCCACCTTGTACATTACGGTTAAAGTCCTCTCCTCCAGTGAGCACATCTACACAGAGCACTGTGGCAGGAAAGCAGTATCCATCATCAGGGACCAATACCATCCAGGCCATGCTCTCTTCTCGCTGCTGGCATCAGGAAGAAGATGCAGAAGCCTCAAGACTCACATCACCAGGTTCGGGAACAGTTATTACCCCCCACAACAATCAGGCTCTTGAACCAGTGGTGATAACTTCACTCGCCCTGTCACTGAAATATTCCCACAAACTATAGACTCACTTTCAAGGACTCTTCACCTCATGTTCTTGATATTTATTGGTTTTTTTCTCTTTTATATTTGCACACTTTGTTGCCTTTTGCACACTGATTTGTTTGTCGGCACTGTTGGGTGCAGTCTTTCATTGATTCTATTATGGTTCTTGGATTTGCTGAGTATGCCCACAATAAAAAAAAGCTCAGCGTTGTGTATAGTGACATAAACCTGGGTAATAAATTTACTTTGAACTTTTGATATTGCAGGAACTATGAAGTGATCTATTTTGGGGAAAATCTATCCCATGCCTTCCTTTCCTTTAACAAATTAGATCATAATAAGCAAATTTCTTGCTGAATCTTGTGAATTGTACTTGCGGTCTGCAACCACTTGTGGGTTGGCCCCAGTACACCCTCAGACTGTGTTAGTCATTGATGCAAGTGACGCATTTCACTGTATGTTTTGATGTGCAGAGGACAAATGAAGCTAATCAGATCTTCATCTGTGGCCCTTCATAAATATAGTTACATGAAAGCACCTTAGAAGATAAAAAGTAAAGTAATTAATCCCTTTTGTAAATACTAATTGTAAATGGCTGAATATATTAGTCCATTCATAGTTGGATGATATCCTACAGTTTTCATGGTAGTCAATCAACCACCTTGAAGCACGCTGTCTATTGTGGTGTATGAACTCCGGCACATAGAAAATGTGCTGTGGGAGGTCCATCCAGGCCGTGTCATGATTTTGCAGCTACCTATTGAGCAGGAAGTGCAGAAGCCTGAAGTCCCACAGCACCAGATTCAAGACCAGCTACTTCCTTTCAACCATTCGGTTCTTGAATCAACGTACACAGTCCTAATTACCACCTCAGTATAGCAATACTATGACCACTTTAGCCACTTTGCCCTAACTCAGTATGACCACTGTGAACATGTTGCGCTTTTTTTTGGGTTCTATCTAGTTCCTTCTTGGATAATTTTATATAATTTGTTTTTTCTCATGACTATTGTGTATCTGATAGTGTGTGACTGTAATGCTGCAGCAAATGTTTTTATTGCAGCTATGTATTCAGGTAATTGTGTATATGACAATAAATGGGACTCTCACTTTGAACTCAAGCATATAATGGATGCCCATGTGGTCACAGAGAGAACATGCAATCTCCACACAGGCAACACCCAATATCAGTATAGAACATCTATGGTCACAAGATGACATACAGGAGTGAGATAGATCAGCTAGTTGAGTGGTGTCACAGCAACAACCTTGCACTCAATGTCAGTAAAACCAAGGAACTGATTGTGGGCTTCAAAAAATGTAAGATGAGCAAACATATACCAGTCCTCATAAAGGGATCAGAAGTGATGAGAGTGAGCAATTTCAAATTCCTGGATGCCAATATCTCTGAGGACCTAACGTGGAACTAACATATTGATGCATCCATAAAGAAGGCAAGACAGCGGCTGTATTTCATTAGAAGTTTAAGGAGACTTGGTATGTCACCAAAAACATTCGCAAATTTCTACAGATGTACAATGGAGAGCATGCTAACTCTGGTGAGTACATCACAGTTTGGTATTGGGGTGGGGGCATGGTCTGGTTACTACATAGGATCAAAGTAAACTGCAAAAAACTGTAAAATTAGTCAGATCCATCATGGGTACTGTCCTCCATAATATCCAAGACATCTTCAAGGAGCGGTGCCTCAAAAAGGCAGTGTCCATCATTAAGGACCCTCATCACCCAGGACTGGCCTCTTCTCATTGCTACCATCAGGAAGGAGATACAGAAGCCTGAAGACACACACTCAGTGGTTTAGGAACAGCTTCTTCTCCTCTGCCATCCAATTCCTAAATGGACATTGAACCCATGAACACAGTGTTGTGCTGACCCTCAAACCCTGCCTCCCATATAACCCCCTACCTTAAATTCCTCCATGTACCTGTCTAGTAGTCTCTTAAACTTCACTAGTGTATCTGCCTCCACCACTGACTCGGGCAGTGCATTCCACGCACCAACCACTCTCTGAGTGAAAAACCTTCCTCTAATATCCCCCTTGAACTTCCCTCCCCTTACCTTAATGCCATGTCTTCTTGTACTGAGCAGTGGTGCCCTGGGGAAGAGGCGCTGGCTGTATTGTACTGTATTGCATTGTACTGCTGCCGCAAAGTTAACAAATTTCACAACATATGCCGGTTATATTAAATCTAATTCTCATTCCATTGTGCTTTGGGGCAGCAATTCTATTGGATCACCCACTGGGCTATCCTCCTATGCATTAATGATTCAAGCACTCAAGTATCTTTTACATGTTTCAAATAATTAAAAAAATAATAATTACTTTTAAAATAACTAAAACTAAAAATATTAAGCATAAAAATACATTAACCTGATGTAACTTAAATGAAATAAAGCAAAATAAGCTAAAAATACTAACTTGGAGTTATTTTTAGAGGAATACAGGTGACTCAGTTGTCAATTTATTCCTTTAGCCATAAAGCTCAGAACAAGTTCAAACTTCTTCAGAGTGCTGGCATTGGACATCCAGCGGGTTGCTGAATTCCATGTTGCAAAGCCCACTTGTGGAAGGTGAAGATGTATTTAGTACTGCAGGGCCAATGGACAACAAATCCCCATAGAACAGCACCCCACACTGTAACTCAATCAAGTCCACACTTGTTTTATTGGAGTTGCGCACACAAAATGCTGGAGGAACTCAGCAGCTCGGGCAGCATCCATGGAAAGGAATAAACAGTTGATGTTTTGGGCTGAGACCCTTCATCAGCACTCGTCTATTCCTGGCAAATAACCTTCCCTCAATGTCAACGAGACAAAGGAGATGGCTATTGGCTTCAGGAGAACTCACAAAGACTCACACCCCTCTTTACATCAGCAGTAAAGCGGTAGAAACTGCAAGCAGTTTCAAACTTGCTGAAGTGCGCATCTCATATTTCAAAACACTTACTGCATAGTCAAGAAAGCTCACAAATGCAACTACTTCCTGACGAGGCTGAAGAGATCTGGACTATGCACATCAATACGCACATTCTTCTACAGGTGTGCAGTTGAGAGCGTCCTAACAAGTTGTGCCACTGCATGGTAAGGAAACTGCACTGAAGGATCTACAGCGGGAGGTGAAGACTGCCCAGCACATCACCAGCCTACCTGCCATCAAAACCATGTATAGAGAAAGGTGCCGGAAAAGGGCCAGTAACATCATGAAGGATTCCAGCCACCCTGCTCATGGACTGCTTGTCCCGTTCCCATCAGGAAGGAAGCTCTGTGGCATCCACACCAGGAATAGCAGTTCAAAACAATGAAGTTCAAAGTCAAAGTTCAGGGTAGATTTGTATCAACATACATATAAATTATACAACCTTGAAATTCATCTCCTTACAAACAGCCACAAAACAAGGAACCTCAAAGAACTCACTGAAAAAAAGAGACCCAATGCGCAGAGACACTAGTCACACAAACAATAAAAGTGAAGAACAGCATTCAGAACAGAAGTGAGTTCATAGACACGAGGCCCAGAGCAGCCGAAGTAGGCCTGCAGCCACAGCCTCAGTTCATCTCACAGTGGGCCAGATCAGTGCACAGCAGATGGATCTGGCCACAGCATCAGCGCCACAGGGAGTAGAGTAAATGTTGTGGTGCAGCAAGCAGAACAGGCCTGAACCTTGCTGCCAGCCCCAATGCCCTGCCTTTCCTATCCATCCAGCCCAGTGTTTAAATCATTCCAAACATCAGGTCATCTCCCGCACTAGGGCCCGGGCCCTGTCAAATCGATACGCTCTGGGCCTTCACCCCACCACCAAGTTCCAGCCCCTACCTGACCTTTCCAAAACAGCCTGGTGCTTAGATCGATCAGTCCCCTCGATTTCGGTGAACAAGTTCCGAAGCTCCTCCACTCTGCCCACCCCAACTCCATCTCAACCATGTCTCGACCTCACTCCAACCATTTTGCTCGCCACTTCATTGCTTACAGTGGCTGTTTGCCACAGTTTTCCACAGAAAAGGTGTCATTAGTAAATAAGTTAGTTGTATTTCTTGCATTATGAACCCCCAGTAAGTTGTTGCCCATCTTCAGTAGCAACAGCTTAAACCAAACTCAAAAACAGTTACTTTCTGTGAGCAGTAAGACTGACGAACACCTCCACTCAGTAACCCACCACCACTACTTTATCATTTCCTGTCAGAGTCACCTTATGTACTGACATTCCAGTGCCTAGCATCATATTATGGACATAAAATCAATCTTTGTATATAAGCTATCTTATTTATTTATTTATGTCTGTCTTTGTTTTTATTATTGTGTTCTTTATCTTTTGTATTTTTTTGTGTGCTGCATCACATCCAGAATAACAACTATTTTGTTCTCCTTTACACTTGTGCACTGGAAATTACATTAAGTAATCTTGAATTTCCACCAAAAGTGAATCATTCACTCAAAATTGCATGAAAGCATCATCCTGGATTATACGCTCAGCTGTATAGGGTGGAAATTAAAACCATGACTTCTTGACTCAGCCGTGAGTTCGCCCTCTGTATCAACGATGGCACATTCATTATCCTCATTGTGCTTTCTCAGATGAGTGGAGGTTTCCTCACACGTTGTATCTCTGTAGTACCGCCACTGCGATAGGTTAACTACCTGACATAAAAATAAAATACAACAATTCCAGAAATATGCAGCAGGTCAGGCAGCGTTATTGGAGGGTGAGACAGAGATAATGTTTCAAGTCCAAGGATTGGTCAACACTTGGAGTTGAAACCAGTCTGAAGTTACAGCAAATAGTGGGAATGGATTGAGAGAAGGAATGGAAAGTTTGTTGCATGTTGGGACCAAAAGAAATTAAGTGATATGTGCAGGTAGGGGTAAGATAAAGATGGTGGACAAGTTCATAGTCCAGAGAAGATGTAAGTAGAAGGAAATTGAATGAAATCTGAACTGTCAGATAAAAATAACAACCAAAATGTGAGATACAAGACTGGAGTTGCTAAATATCTGAAAGTATTGAATTTGATTTTGAATTCTGAAAGATGTAATATGCTTTAAACTACTAAGTATTTCCAGTGTTTTCTGATTTCATTTTTCAATATCTGCAACTGCTTGCTTTTAGAGGCAGAGGCTGCTAAAAGTTATATCCCTCTTGTATCTTCTGCCTTCCACAACACTTGCTGCAATACACCACCAATGACCCCTTCACCTGAGCTTGAGGAAATATTAAATCGCTCGTATTACTCAGTTCTGTGATGAACTACAAAATCCTTTCTCTAATGAAAGATTGAAAAACAGCTTAATTTGACCATACAGCTGCAAATATTTTGCATGATTAAGTCTTTAGTGAGAATAATAAAAAAGTTTAATTTTTACGCTCTTCGCAATCCTCCATATGATACTACGTAAAAAAAACAAACGTTCCTATAACAATTGTTAAATCATACTTTTTCAATTTATTATTGAAGTAATTAAGCAGAAGAAAACATGGTCCTTTAATAGCAAACAAGATGATTCTCTATCATGGTGCCAAGTTGTAGTATTGTGAGTACTGTCCTTTCCTTAATCCCTTTTAATTAGCAACTGACGTACTTCTCGAACGCTGCGGTTATGTTTGCAGTTTCTCACGAGGGCAGATGTAAAGCTCACCAAAGTGCGTTTGTGTGTTTAAGAATAGGATCATAACACTTGCTTCATGGCTTTTGATGGATGTCAGCATATTTTTCTTTCAGTAATATGAGACTTCGGGGACTGCGTTCTTACTGAAGGAGAGAAATAGAGGGACAGGGAAGAAAAAGAAAGACGTTGCCTTCTGGAAATAATTGGGAATGTCGTCATATCAGCAGAGCGTCCAGGGTCACTAATTGGGAGAGGAGTGCTTTCAGATGTCGGTTAGGACTGGCATTTGCTGTTGCCTAGATTATATTTGTAGGAAAATGTTCTGTATGTAATATATCTGGTAGCTATGAAGAATGAAGATGGGGGTGGATTGGGGGGGTATGTTGGGAGTGGAATGTAATGGAAATGCCTCCAGTTTCTCTGTTGGCAAAGAATACAAAATCAAATGGAGTAATATTAATTGAAAACATACTCACCATGAGACAAGAAACAAACAAGATAGATTGGAGGATGTACAGGGAGGTACAATGGTGCCACAGCAGTTAGTACTGGGGTTCCGAGTTCAATCCTGACTCTGTGAGTCCATAAGACCATAACACATAGGGGCAGGGTTCAGCCATTTGACCCATTGAGTCTGCTCCACCACTCCATCATGCCTGATGTATTATCCCTCTCAAGAGAATGTGATCTTGCACATACTTGCCGTGACTGTGTGTCGCCCCAATCCTCCAGCTTCTTCCCATATTTCAGACATGTTGGCACAGTAGGTTAATTAACCCCTTAGCGCAGATTAATGCCAAAAAGAAATCAAAGGGGGCTGAGAGAGAATAATTAGAATGATAGGAATACAGGGGAATGAGGAGAATGAAACTAGCAGCATTGCTCTGCTGAGGGCTGGCATGAAGTCAATGGGCAGAAAAGTCTCCTTCTATATTGGTATGGGATTGGGCTCCTTAGGCAAAGTAAGATTACAGAAATATTTAACAGAGGTGTTGAGTTTTAAGAGTTAGAATACTTTATCAAAACATGGATGCATCCTATGAAGCAGAGTCTACAATGTTTAAAGTAAAACAAAAGGCTATGAATTAAGACAATTTAAACCAACATTATAGCCTCCCTGCTGAGAGATCTGTCAATTTAACTGGGACAGTGGCGAGGATATTACAGGGAAGGTCAACAAGAGTAAAGCACAGCATTAAAGACAGGAATCACTAGATAGAGACTAGGACCAGCATCACTGGGCAGAAGAAAAACACAAAATACCAAAGCGAAGAATTAACTTTGGGTCTTGGCCCGAAACGTCAACTGTTTATTCCCATCCATAGATGCTGCTTGCTGAGCTCCTCCAGCACATTGTGTGGATTGGTCTAGATTTCCAGGATCTGCAGTACCTTTTGTGTCTAAGAATTAACTCCTGACTTGTTTAAAACTATGCTAAGGTATAGCTAGATCAGTGAAGATCTAGAAACTCTAATTAACATTGTACTTAATAGTATCCAATCTTTATGCATGCTTGTTTATAATATTTAAAATAGTTTGGTGGTGGGTGTGAGGAATGTTTTCTCACAAAGCCACTGTAAATTTGTCGAATAACTACAAATAATTGAGTGAATCTATTATTTTCCTTAAAACAGAAAGGATTAAGGGAGATTTCACAGAGGTTTAAAAGTAATGATGGATTTTGATCAAAAAGATAAGGACAAACCAGGTTGGGAGTGGAGGGATTCAAATTTGTTTGCCAGTGCTAAATATGCCAGCCATCAGTTGTACTCACCTGTGTATGTTTAGATCTATTGATTTAAAGCTATTGACTTTGGCAACAAAGCATAACTTTCTGCCAAACTCTTTCTACAAGTGGAAGATTAATCTCCAGAGGCCCAGGAATTAAGATAACTGGCAAAAGGACCACGAAGAAGATGAGGAAATTTTTTCATATAACAATCTGCTCTGAGTTGGAATGCACTACCAGACAGCGAGGAGAATATAGATTAACTAAAATCTTTTTTAAAAAGATTTGGATTTTTAAAAAACTAGAAAAATGAAACAATTGAAGGGAAGCAGGAAATAAAAGAGACTTACTGAATGACTCTTACCACGGGCAAAAAGGCGATATATCCACTTTGATGTGTGATCTAAAAATATTTGTGTATCTCACATCACTTAAATACAAATTAATGTGTCATCACATTGGTGTAGATGGGAATATGTTGCATGGAAAGTAGCTGTTCCTTCACATCACTTTTTTTATTGTTCCAATTGTGTCTTGCTTGCAAAAATTCTGTTTTATTTATATTTTTCTTGCGAATGCTGCTATTTGATGCTATATGCTGTGATGCTGGTACAAGTATTTCATTGCACATCTGTATACATGTGCTTCTCTACATTGACTTTGACTTCAAATGTATTTTTTTGTCGGCCTCTTTGGAATGTGTACGGGTCATGGAAGATGCTATATTTATTGAAATCATTTCCCCTACATCCCAAGGAAAGAAATGCATGGGCAAGGTTTTTAATAAAGGTCTCCATTCTAACCCTGGGGCTGTGGGAGATGTTGTAGAATCATATTGACACATTGGATGAGGTACAGACACAGAACAAATCATGATGGCTCTGTTCCACACAGCATGCTCAATTACCACACCAAGTTAGATAAGTGGCAAATTTTTCAATTGGTGTAAACATCTCTTTGTTATTACTGTGAGAACTGCCAGAGGCTACTGCAGGAGTGCTGTGGGATTTGTCTTGGGAGTGAGTGTGTGTGTCCCAGTGTGACAGATCGGCAGCTGGAGTGTGTGCAATGCATCCCCAGGCTGAGAGTGAAGTCATGAAATAACTCGAGAGCAGGGACACCAGCCAACAGCCTGCAGTACATTACTGAGTTGCAGCAGGGGAAAAGACTGCAGGCGAACTATTGGAAAACACGCAGTCTTAAGACACTGTGGAGGTTAAGCTGTAACCCACATCTGACAGAGGCACACTGTAACCTGAAAACACCAAGGGCCATTAAAGTAAGTGCAGATGGTTGACCTTCACAAGTTAATATGCAGAGAATGCATTCAGATCCGGACTGTGTACCTCAGAAGAGATACCCCTTGGAGAGGGTACAGTGTAGGCACTCCAAAAATTGTACCCAAGGCTATGTTATGTCAACAAATGTAAACTTGGCTTGTACTGCTATGACTTTGGATGGTTGAACAGTTGAACAGTGATATAATCAAGGTGATCAAAGAATTAAACAAAAGGATAGACATTGAGAAACTACTTTCTTATAAAATAAGGGTATAATACTAAAATTGGAGTCAGGCAATTTAAAAGTGAGATCAGCAGGTACAGTCATTTCATATAAAGACACTTTTCACTCTCACAAAGGGCCGCGGATATTGAACAAATTGAACTTTTTAATACTGCAATGAATAAACTTTTCTTTTTGGATTGGGTTAACAAGAAAATTATAGCAAAGACAAATGACTGCAGTGGAACACAGATGAACAATGATTTAACCAAAAGCTGGATCAGACTTAACTCGCGTTTCTATGTTTCTATGAAGTCTGCTAGAAAATAATGAATGGTGAATGCTGTCGGATCTGCAGATTCATCACTTCTTACCTGTAACTGGGACTGCAGTTCTGTATAAATGGTACAGTGTCACTGTTCCCTATAAAATAAACAAATATTTTTCTATAATTATGACGTCTGTAAAGTCTTTATGAATGTTCTCTATAATACATTATGAAGTCTGCTCTTCTCTACAATAAATTTAGGATTTTTTAAATAATATATGGGGCCCTACTTTTATTTTAATCTGAGTAAGTCTTGCTATCATGCTATTCATAGCATCAGCTATTGCACAAATTACATTCAGGATCTGACTAGTATATAGTATTACATAATAATGCCATATTATTTACAGGATCTGCATTTTTCTATAATAGATATCGAGTCTGTTATTCTCCAATCTATCAAACTGCGGCTGAAATACTGTACAGTCCAACTTTTTCCTCAACTTTCCTATAGCATGGAGTGAATATACCACGGAGTGATATAGCATGGAGTGATATAGCATGCAATGATATAGCATGGAGTGAATATACCACGGAGTGAATATACCATGTAGTGATATAGCATGGAGTGAATATACCACGGAGTGAATATACCACGGAGTGATATAGCATGGAGTGAATATACCATAGAGTGAATGTACCATGGAGTGATATAGCATGGAGTGAATATACCACTGAGTGATATAGCATGGAGTGAATATACCATAGAGAGAATATACCATGGAGTGATATAGCATGGAGTGATATAGCATGGAGTGAATATAGCATGGAGTGATACAGCATGGAGTGAATATACCATAGAGTGAATGTACCATGGAGTGATATAGCATGGAGTGAATATACCACTGAGTGATATAGCATGGAGTGAATATACCATAGAGAGAATATACCATGGAGTGATATAGCATGGAGTGATATAGCATGGAGTGAATATAGCATGGAGTGATATAGCATGGAGTGAATATACGATGGAGTGATATATCATGGAGTGATATAGCATGGAGTGAATATAGCATGGAGTGATATAGCATGGAGTGATATACCATGGAGTGAATATACCATGGAGTGATATAGCATGGAGTGATATACCATGGAGTGATATAGCATGGAGTGAATATACCATGGAATGATATAGCATGGAGTGATATAGCATGGAGTGAATATACCATGGAGTGATATAGCATGGAGTGAATATACCATGGAATGATATAGCATGGAGTGATATAGCATGGAGTGATATACCATGGAGTGAATATACCATGGAGTGATATAGCATGGAGTGAATATACCATGGAGTGATATAGCATGCAGTGATATAGCATGGAGTGAATATACCATGGAGTGATATAGCATGGAGTGAATATACCATGGAGTGATATAGCATGGAGTGATATAGCATGCAGTGATATAGCATGGAGTGATATAGCATGCAGTGATATAGCATGGAGTGATATAGCATGCAGTGAATATACCATGGAGTGATATAGCATGCAGTGATATAGCATGGAGTGAATACACCATGGAGTGATATAGCATGGAGTGATATACCATGGAGTGGCTATACCATGGAGTGATATACCACGGAGTGACTATTCCATGGAGTGAATATACCATGGAGTGACTATAGCATGGAGTGATAGTTTTTGGGTGCCTCAGTAGGGTAGTGGTTCAGAATAAAGAGTCAATTTCCAAAACTGTCTGTATGCTCTCCCCGAAAATGCATGGGCTTCAACCAGGTGCTCTGCTTTCCTCCCACATTCTGAAGTACCAGTTGGTAGGTTAATTGGTCATTATAAATCGTCCTACGATTAAGCTAGGGTTAAATAGGTGGATTGATTTGCAATGCAGCTCATTGGCCTGTTCCATGCTGTATCTCTAAATAGATATACACATAATCCAATAACTGAACGTTCACTCTGCTTTGTAGGTGTAGTCACTGTGGCCTGTATATGTCTGAGTGCTGTTTCTCTGCATGTACAAGGCTGCACACTCTGAAACAACAGCGAACTCCACTGACTAAACAGGAGAATGGCCAGTGCTGACAATTTAACTGCTTTCAGAGAAGCTGCATGAATGGCAGAATATTTTTTTGGATCAGAGACGAACTGTACGCCATCTGGGTGATGTCATGTCATCAATGCAGCCAGATATCACCACGCTTGTCATTCTAGAAGGGTGGTTCAGACGTCGTCAATGATTGTAAATCACTTCCATTACTTCGAGTTGCTCTTTCCAGACTTGTGGTATTGACACACATGATGAGTCTTCACTGGCAGAGAAACTAGTAATCCTTCATGAAGTTTTATGTTTATTTTTCCTTGTTGTCCAACTATGCAATATGGATGAGATAGAGCCAGAAAAAATGTCGGCTGTGGAATGAAATATGCTATGTACTACAAATTTGGATCAAGAGCCAAGACCTATACTGCATGAACCACCAAGGTTGAAAAGCGCAGAAGAGAAGATAGAGTAGGAGTACAGAGACATTGAGGACTGTGTTTTCAAATCCTGCAGCCTGGTTCTTCAACTCCTTTGTGAGTGAATAAGATACCAGAGAATTTTCATTAGCCCCACTTTCCTGTGCACACATGCAGATTGTAAAAAAAATAAAAGCATGATGAAACTATGGAGAAAGAAACCGACTTAATAATTTAGGTCAATGGCCTTTCATCAGAACCTGGAAAGGTTAGAAAACAAACAGGTATTACGTCACAGAGAAGGGGGGTGGAGTTGCATTCAGTAAGCAACAGCACCCCCGTGAGATGGTGGAGATGAAAGAAACATGTGGAAACCAGGATTTTCCATCATGTCTGCTCTTTCATGCAGCTGAGTCATTAAGAAAATGCTGGATTCTGTTAGTAATGAGAACATCAACAGATAATCAAACAGTATAATTTATTTATGAAAGAGAAATTATGTTTGAGAACTTTACTAGAATTCTTTGAATATATACCATGCAGGGTAGATAAAGAGGATCTATTAGATGTAGATAAAGAGGGTAGATAAAGAGGATCTATTAGATGTAGATAAAGAGGGTAGATAAAGAGGATCTATTAGATGTAGTGTATTTGGATTTACCAAAACTATTCAACAAGGCACCATATTAAAGATAAGAGCATTGCCAATGGAAAGATAAGCATAGCCTGGATTAGGATTTGATTAACATATTGTCATGAATATGGAAGCCCCTGACTGGTAGGAAAAAGAAAAGGGAATTAAATAGGTCATATTTAGATTGACAGCCAATAACCATGCTCTCAATCTCTTCAATGAATGACTTTAAGTTCCTTGGCCCTGGTCACCTCATTTTCACTATGGATGTCCAGTACCCATACACCTGAATTCCCCATATGCAGGGCCTTAAAGCTCTTCACTTCTTTGTGGACGACAGACCTAACCAGTTCCCCTCCACCACTACTCTCCTCCATTTGGTGGAACTGGTCCTCAACCTTAACGATTTCTCCTTTGGCTTCTCCCACTTCCTTCAAACCCAAGATATAACCATGGGCACTCGCAAGGGTCCCAGCTAGGCCTGCCTTTCCTTTGCTATGTGGAACAGTCCATGTTCCAAGTGTACACTGGCATTGCTCCCGAACTGCTCCTACGTTACACTGACAACTGCATTGGTGCTGCTTCCTGCACCCGTGCTGAGCTTCTCAATTTCATCAATTTTAACTCCAACTTCCACCACACTGCCCTTAAACTTACTTAGTCCATTTCTGACACCTCTTCCCACATTCTCAATCTCTTTGTCTCTATCTCAGGAGACAATCTATCTACTGATATCTTTTATA
The DNA here is from genome assembly GCF_048418815.1 of Hemitrygon akajei. Taxonomy (NCBI): domain Eukaryota; kingdom Metazoa; phylum Chordata; class Chondrichthyes; order Myliobatiformes; family Dasyatidae; genus Hemitrygon; species Hemitrygon akajei. The sequence goes on along the minus strand of NC_133124.1, from coordinate 105,621,554 downwards.
AACCCACAGCTATCTTGATTATACCTCTTCCCACAGTGTCACTTGTAAAAATGCCATTCCCTTTCCTCAGTTCCTCCATCACTACTGCATCTGTTCTCAGAACGAAGCTTTTCATTCCAGAACAACTAAGGTGTCCTCCTTTTTCAAAGAAAGAGACTTCCTTTCCTCCACCATCAATGCTGCCCTTATCCACAACTCTTCCATTTAGCACACATTTGCCCTCACCCCATCCTCTTGCAACCAGGGTTTCTCTTGGCCTCTACCACTCCACAAGGTTCTGCATCCAGCACATAATTCTCCATAACTTCCACCATCTCTAATGGGATCCCACCACCAAGTATATCTTTCCCACCCTCCAACTTCCCGCTTTCGGAGGGATCGCTCCCTTGTCTACTCATCCTTCCTGGCACTTATCCTTGCAAGCAAAACAAGAGCCACACCTACCCCTACACTTCCTCCCTCACTACCACTCAGCCTCAAACAGTCCTTCCAGGTGAGGCGACACTTCACCTGAGAGTCTGTTGGGGTATCCTACTGTATCCAGTGCTCCCAGTGTGGCCTCCGGTATATTGGTGAGACACGACGTAGATTGGGAGACTACTTTGTCAAGCACCTTTGCTCCATCCGCTACAAAAAACGGTATTTCACAGTGGCCATCCATTTGAATTTTACTTCCCTCTCCCATTCTTACATATCAGTCCATGGCCTCCTCTACTGCCATGAAATGGTCTCTCTCAGGTGGAAGGAGCAATACCTTATGTCTGGGTAACCTCCAACCTGATGGCATGAACTTTGATTTCTCAAACTTCTGGTAACTAACCCCCACCCCTCCTTTCACCATTTCTCACTCTTGTTCTCTCTCAAACCTTCTCTTCTTATCTACCCATCACCTCCCTCTGCTGCTCCTCAACCCTTCCCTTTCTTTCATGTTCTTCTGTCCTGTCCTATAAGATTCCTCCTTCTCCAGTCCTTTCAATCTCTTCTATCAATCTACTTCCCAGTTCCTTACTTCACCTCATTCCCATCTCCCAGTTTCACCTATAACCTACCACCTTGTACTTCCTCCTCCCCTCCCCCACCTTCTTATTCTGACTTCTCCCTTTCTTTCCAGTCCTGATGAAGAGTTTTGGCCCAAACTGTCAACTGTTTATTCCCATCCATAGATGCTGCCTGACCTGCCCAGCTCCTCCAGCACATTGTGTGTATTGCTCTAGATTTCCAGCATCTGCAGTACCTCTTGTGTCCGGTCAACAACAATTAGCATATCACAGGGATCAGTAGAGCCTCAACTACTTACAATCTATATTAATGGCTCGGATGGAAGGTCGAACAGGTAGCTGGTTAGCAAGTTATGTGGACACAAAGAGTATACAAAGAGACATAGATAGGTAAAGTGAATAGGTAAGGAGTTGGCAGATGAAGTATAATGTGGAAAAGTTTAAGAGGAAACGTGCTGCCTTCCCAAAAGGGCCAGCAAGCTTTTCAGTTGTATCAAAACTGCTAACTAAATAAAATAAGCATCAACCTTAGCACAGGATTTTGTCCAACTGGCAAAATACTCCTCACAATTATCTAGGGAGTGGTGTTTAAGTTGGGAGGGATTCCCAACAAACTACTGAAACAACAACCTAACATGTTAGTATTCATAGAACCATACCTTCTAGATAATGTCTTAATTTCATTCATCACAATCACTGGGTCCATCTTAATCCACCAGCGGACAAACCAGCCAGAGATCCTAGTAACTTGGTACACAGTCATTGACTCAGGCATCAGGTTGAACATGGGCAAAGGAGCTTCCCTCGGTTTCTTTGGGTGTCCTGGCAGAGCATGACGAACCTCATGATACTTTAAAGCTTTTGCACGTAAGAAATTTGACACTATCTAGGAAAAAGCAGCCAACTGGATTGATCTCGTCTCTCCTCCTCAACAGGTATACCATAAATGTATATAGAAGATACTGCAGACACTGAAATCCAATCCTGATACAGGGTCTTAACCCAAAATATCCACATTTCATTTTCACCCACAGATTCTGCTCAACCCCAATCATTTCCTGCAGCAGTTGTTTTTTACATGACTGTATTCTGCACCATCTACAAAATCCAGTGCATTTACTCATCTGCTGTCACACATATCTCATAGAGTCATAGAACACTGCGCAGAAATACGCCATTCGGCCGATACAGTCCATGCTGAACCAGCCTAGTCCCATCGACCTGCTCCCAGACCATAGACCTCCATACTCTGTAGCTATCCAAACTTCTCTTAGGCGTTGAAATTGAAATCGCATGCACCACTTGCTCTGGCGGTTCACTCCACACTTTCACCACCCTCTGAGTGAAGAAGCTCCCCCTCACATTCGCCTTAAGCATTCCACCTTTCATCCTTAATCCATGACCTCAGGTTCTAATCTCACTCGACGTTAGTGAAAAAAACCTGCTTGAAATTACCCTATCTATACCCCTCATAATTTTGTATACCTCTATCAAACCTCCCCTCAATTTTCTACATTCTAGGAATCAAGTCACAAGTCAGAACATTAGTACCACCATATGCTCCACCTTTCAGCTCCTGACTTTGTATGCAGGCTTAACAACATCTGTCTCCATAACCTCTCCACTATCTGTCCTGGCAATCTGGTTCCCATCCCCCTGCAATTCTAACTTAAACCCCACTGTGCAGCCCTAGCAAACCTTCCCACTAGGCTGTTAATCTACTTCTAGTTCAGGTGCAAACCATCCCTTCTTTACAGATCCCAACTTTCTTGAAGGAGAGCCATATGCCTCCTGCACCATCTCCTTAGCCATGAGTTAAACTATATGATCTTCCTATTTATGGCCTTACTAGCATGTGGCATGAGTAACAATCCTGAGATCACATTACTGGAGGTCGTGTCCTTTAACTTAGCATCTAACTCCCTGAATTCCCTTTGCAGGATCTCGTCAGCCCTCCAATCCATGTTGTTGGTATTGACATGGATGACAACCTCTGGCTGTTCACATTCCCACTTAATAATGCTGCGGATTCTTAAACACGAGAAAAGCTGTTGATGCTGAAGATCCAAAGATGCTTGAGGCCCGAAACGTCGACTGTTTACTCTTTTCCAAAGATGCTGCCTGGCCTACACAGTTCCTCCAGCATTTTGCGGACTCAATCCATGATGTCCCAGACCCTAGCTCCTAGAAGGCAGCATTCAGGAATCATGTTCTCATCCACAGAACTTCCTTTCTGGTCCCTTAACCAGAAAATACTCTATCGCTACAACTTGCCTCTTCTCCCCACTTCCCTTCTGAGCCACAGAGCCAAAGTCACTGCCTGAGACCTGACCACTGTGCTAGGTCATTCCCCCCCCCCCCCCCCCCCCACCCTCCCAACAGTATCCAAAGCATCCAAAACCTGTTGTTGAGGGGAATAATCACAGGGGTACTCTGCACTGGCTGCCTATCCCCTTTCCCACTCCATATGGTCACCCACTTACCTGCGTCCCGCACCTTGAGTGTAACTACCTCCCTGTATGTCCTGTCTATCAATCTCTCAGCCTCTCAAATGATCCAGAGTCCATTCAGTTCAGCTTCAGCTCATTAACAGAATTTGTTAGAAGCTTCAGCTGGATGCAGTTCTTGCAGGTGTAGTCATCAGGGATACTGAAGGTCTCCCTGCCTTCCCACATCTCACAAGAGGAGCATTCCACTATCCTTCCCAGCATCCCCACTACTCTAAATGTGCATTCAAAAAGAAAGAAAGAATCAGTAATGAAAAAATCTACCTACAGCCTACGCCTTGCCTCACTATAGCCTCGATGAACCAAAGCCATTATCTATTGTGCTGTTGGCCAGAAAAAGCTGAACTGTACAGTCTACAATGAATTTGAATGAATTGAGGACAGTGGAAGCAGACAGGCCAATTGCCTTTGTTCTTGCCATGAGAGAGGAGATAGAGGCTGCCATTTTATGAAGTTCTCCATTTTGAGCTGAAGTTGCTTGGCTTGATCGGTGATTTAAAGTCGACACAATGATGTATCAGGTAATCTGCTGAACTAGGGATCATTTCCAACTAAGAAGTTATTTATGAGATGTTCTTAGGTTGGATATAACTTGCAGGCTTTTGACTGTTGGAGTCTGAAACTGTTTTGCGTGATTCGAGCTGGTTGTTGATTGAGAGCAAAGAGCCATAAATTACTGATTGTCCCTTGCTGGAAAGACGGCAATAAATGGATGCTTGCCTGGAGCAGAGCCAATAAAAAGGTGTTAAAGTTCAGACACATGACCTACAACCAATGACAGTGGAATGCAATATTTGAATTGGTAAGAAATGAATATAAAACAGACGCTTCAAGTGTGCAGGCAGCGGTAACTCTGTGGGAGACCAACTATTGCAGATGTGAGGTGCCCCAAGGATGTGCAGATTCAAAATGGGACTACAAGGAACACAAGGCCAGCAGTAGAAATTTCTTTTTAACTGGTATTATATTTTCTGTTTATTGACTGTTCATGGAAGGTCAGGAAAGCTTAGGAGCTGTGCAGACAGGTATTGGTTGTGCAAGTTCACGTTCTTTTGTTGGGACGATAAAGGTACTTGTAAGTAAATACAGATTCTCTCTGATCATTATTACAGGGGGTGATTCTTTTAACAGGGCACTATTGTTATATAAAATGTATTGTATAGCAATAGAACACCTTTTTAAGAGTGTAGAATTTGTTGCTACAAATATTCTGGTGTAGATTGTACTGCAACCTTGTTACCATGTGTTGAAGTTAAAAGATGATCCCAGAAGTTCAGATGGAGGAGTCAAAAGGTTCATAGAGCCATAGAGGAAACAAACATCTCCAAGGATCATCGCCTTGTCATGGTTTGTGATTTCTTGAGATCCCGAGAGTGATGCTGTTTGGCATTTAACTTTCAGGTGCATAGCTCCTGGTAGGGTCACCCATGATGGTAAGGTCATTGCGGTGGAGGAGGGTTCCAAACAAAGAGAGATCTAAACAAGACCTCAAAGGTGGAGCTAATGACGTATCACAACTGCAGAGAAGTCAGAGGAAGGTTGCAGAACTGAAGGGTCCCCAGCTCTCTTGCACTCCATGCCAAGTGGACCCTGATCCTGATCTGTTAAAGACAGGGTGGTGGATGCCCACATTAAATGAAGTCACAAACAAGCATTCTGTATTAAGGGAATCCACCCTAACATCTCATTGAATCCTGGATCGGCCTCTATAGCCATCTAAGGAACCATCAATAGACAACCCCTTTGGATAACAAATAACAACATACTCAGCTTGGGGTATCACACAGGAAATGAGCACTTTGATCCAACTTGTTCATCCTGGCCATGATGTCTATCTGAACTAATCCTATTTGTTTGCATTTTGCAAATATCTATCCAAGCCTTTTCTATCCACAAACTTGTCTAAAGATTTTTAAACATTATAATTGTACCTGGCACTATAGCTTTTTCTGGTGGCTCATTTCCTATACCATGTGACTGCAGGAATTTCCTCCAGGTGTTTCAGCTTCTTTCCAAATTCCAAAGATGTACAGGTTAGGGATAGTAAGTAGTCAGTACGCAGTATTGATGCCAAAAGTATGGTGACACCTGGGGGATTCCCCAGCACCTCCTTGGACTGCGTTGGTCGTTGACACAAACGACACATTTCACTGTAAGTTTTACATGTGCAAAATGAAGCTGATCTTTAATCTCTTCTTTGAAAAAGACTGTGACTGTTGAAAGTTTGAAGTAAGTTTATGATCAAAGAACATATATGTCACCATATACAATGCTGAGACTCACTTCCTTGTGGGGAGTCACAGCAAATACAAGAAACACAAATAGAATCAATGAAAGACTGCACCTGACAGAATGGACAACCAATGTGCAAACAACTGCAAATACAAAGAGAGAGAGAAGAAAAATCATGAAATAATAAATAAACAAATAAATACATACATACATAAATAGATAGATATATAAATATTGAAAACATGAAATGAAGAGTCCTTAAAAGCAAGTTCATAGGTTTTGGGAACAGTTCTGTGACGGGGGCAAGTTATGAGCCTGATGGGAGTTCAAGATTCCAGCTTATTAAACAAGGGACCATTCAGTAATCTTATAATAGCAGGATAGAAGCTGTCCTTGATCCTGGAGATATGCACTATCAGACTTTTAGCTCTTCTGCTCTAGAATTTTGTGAGGAAGAGGAAATAGATACATTTTGTAAAGAATAGTGAATAAGAGCACAGAAAAGGAGAAGCGTACTGAAGCAGTTCAGCTATGATCATATTGATTGACAAGGCAGATTTGAGAGGCCAAATGGCCTACTTGTGTCATGTTTTCTTATGTTCTATCTCTTACTGTAGGCTATTTTGTTTTACAAAGTACTCTAGCTAATTTGAATCACCAGCTAATTATCAGTGTCTGAGTCTTGGTGTCAGAAGCAAAGTTTGATGAAATTTAGACTCCACATGTTCCAAAATGAGATAATATGTGAACAGGAAACAAAAGGCAACAAAATCTGTGAATCAAATTGGGTCACAGTGATTGGAACAAATCCCAATGCCTGAACTGTTAAATTTCCAGGCAGGTGACCTGCCTAAAGAATTGAAACAGAGGAATTAAATGCTGCAACACATTTTGAGCAGGCTATGAAAAACAGACAGGAACAAATGAAATTTATCTCAGCATATATAAAGCAAGAGAAGTGTACAAGTTGAGACTTTTTGCATTACATTGGATCTATTTCAAATGCAGTTCAACCCACATAGGAAGGAAACATTTGGCCTTCATCGATTCTTTCTTGCAACAATAAGTTGGGAGAATCTAAAAAGGGCTTTTCAAATATTAGCAGCTCACAATTTTTATAGAGATTTGAAGCACTCACTTATCAGAGATTAGTCACAAAAATGAAGTCTTAGTTTCATTATTTGGTCTGAACTAACTTAAGTTGGGATATGAGGTCTGATACAGTTAATATCTGGGTCAAGACTTCACTAGTTACTTTCATGTGTACAAGCATTAACTAGAAAGCAACATGATCCAATTGCCTGCTAGTATTCACAGACCTTAACACATCAACTTTAGCCACATATCAGGGACTTGGTTATAATATTAAGTAGTAGTGTCATAGGAAAAATGAGAGCATTAAAGAGACTGGCTGGAATGCCTAAACAAATAGAAGTGAGCTAGTTGTGACTCAAATGCCCAAGAGTTTCTTGGTAGACTTTGTAGTAAGATTTACATCATAACAAATAACAACTTGTAGCGGTGTGCTACACGCAGCGCTGAAATAACAACACATAGTCGGTGAGCTGCAGTTGCAAAGAGGTTTATTCAAACTTCACAGCCTCGCTTTAAAGCCTCCCTGTTCCCGCCCTCCCCGGGCGTATTCACAGTCCCGTCCCGCGTGTGGGCTTTTCCCCTTGCTGGTGAAGCAGGCTTGGCGCCCTCTTTGGGACCGGCCTCAATGCTGGCGCGCGCCGCTTTGTGAGCCGGTTCGAGTGCGCTGGGAAGTGAGTCACCACATAAGCCCCCCCCCCCCCAAGAACCAGCGATACACCTCCCAATGTCCTCAGTCTGGGTCGGACTCTGTTTGGGAGGCCTGCCTCTGCACCGTGGTGCCTGAATCTCGACTGGCTGCGCCAAGTCCACATGGGCCGGTTTGAGTCGGTCCACCGTGAAAACCTCCTCTTTTCCCCCAATGACCAGCACGAATGCGGACCCATTGTTTCTGATCACCATAAACGGCCCCTCGTAGGGCCGCTGTAGCGGTGCCCGATGTCCGCCCCGTCTTACAAAAACAAACTTACAGTTTTGCAGGTCTTTGGGTACGTAGGTCGGGTTCTGCCCATGCTGTGAAGTGGGTATGGGGGCCAGGTTACAGAGCCTCTCGCGTAATCTGCCCAGGACTGCTGAGGGTTCTTCCTCTTGCCCCCTTGGGGCTGTTATGAACTCTCCTGAGACGACCAGGAGTGCGCCGTACACCAACTTGGCTGACGAGGTGTGCAGATCCTCTTTGGGCGCCGTGCGGATGCCGAGTAGGACCCAGGGAAGCTCGTCCGCCCAGTTAGGCCCTTTCAGGCGGGCCATGAGAGCCGACTTCAGGTGATGGTGGAAATGCTCCACCAGTCCGTTCGACTGTGGGTGGTAGGCAGTTGTGTGGTGCAGCTGTGTCCCCAAAAGGCTGGCCATAGCTGACCACAGGCTGGAGGTGAACTGGGCGCCTCTGTCGGAGGTAATGTGGGCCGGTACACCAAAGCGAGATACCCAGGTTGCAATCAGTGCTTGGGCGCAAGATTTGGAGGTGGTGTCTGTGAGCGGGACCACCTCTGGCCATCTTGTGAACTGGTCCACGATACTCAGGAGGTGCCGCGCTCTGCGCGACACTGGCAGGGGGCCCACGATATCCACATGAATGTGGTCGAAACGCCGGCAGGTGGGGTGGAACTGCTGCGGCAGAGCTTTGGTGTGCCGCTGCACCTTGGCTGTTTGGCAGTGCATGCACGTTTTGGCCCATTCACTGACCTGCTTGCGGAGTCCGTGCCAAACGAACCTGTTGGCGACCATCTGGACGGTTGACCGGATGGAGGGGTGCGCTAAGTTGTGAATGGAGTTGAAAACACACCGCCACCAGGCTGCCAGGACGACGGGGCGGGGTTGGCCGGAGGTGACGTCACAGAGTAGGGTCCTCTCACCTGGGCCTACAGGGAAGTCTTGGAGCTGCAAACCGGAGACTGTGGTTCTGGAACTAGGGATCTCCTCGTCTGCCTGCTGCACCTCCGCCAGCGCTTCATAGTCTACCCCCGGGACAGGGCTTGGATGTTAGGGCAGGAGAGGGCGTCCGCCACAACATTGTCCTTTCCCGAGACATGCCGGACATCCGTCGTGTATTCGGAGATGTAGGACAGATGTCGCTGCTGGCGGGACAACCAGGGGTTGGATGCTTTCGTGAACGCAAAGGTAAAAGTTTTGTGGTCCGTGAATGCGGTGAAGGGCCTACCTTCTAAAAAGTACCTGAAATGCCGGATTGCCAGGTATAGCGCCAACAGTTCCCAGTCGAAAGCACTGTATTTGAGCTCGGGTGGTCGTAGGTGTTTGCTAAAAAACGCCAGGGGTTGTCAGCGCCCCTTGATGAGTTGTTCCAGCACTCCACCGACCGCCGTGTTGGATGCGTCCACTGTGAGGGCGGTAGGGACGTCCGTTCTGGGGTGTACAAGCATCGCGGCATTTGCCAAGGCTTCTTTGGTTTTAATGAAAGCGGCGGCGGACTCCTCGTCCCAGGTAATGTACTTGCCCTTACCCGACATCAGGGTGAACAGGGGGCGCATGATTCGGGCAGCTGAAGGGAGGAAGCAGTGGTAGAAATTCACCATACCCACTAATTCCTGAAGGCCTTTGATTGTGTTGAGTCGTGGGAAATGGCGGACTGCGTCTACCTTAGCGGGCAGAGGGGTTGCCCCGTCTTTAGTAATCCTGTGGCCCAGGAAGTCGATGGTATCCAGCCCAAACTGGCATTTGGCCGGGTTGATTGTCAGGCCGTATTCACTCAGTCGGGCGTAGAGTTGACGGAAGTGGGACAGATGCTCCTGACGACTGCTGCTGGCTATGAGGATGTCATCCAAATAGATGAACGTGAAGTCCAGGTCACATCCCACCGCGTCCATTAACCACTGAAACGTCTGTGTGGCATTCTTCAGGCCAAACGGCATGCGGAGGAACTCGAAAAGGCCGAACGGGGTGATGAGAGCCGTTTTGCAGATGTCATCCGGATGTATCGGGATTTGAAGGTATCCCCGGACGAGGTCTACCTTGGAGAAGGTTCATGCGCCGTGCAGGTTTGCTGCAAAGTCCTGAATGTGTGGCACAGAGTAGCGGTCTGGTGTTGTAGCCTCGTTCAGCCTGCGGTAGTCGCCGCATGGTCTCCAGCCCCCTGTCGCTTTGGGCACCATGTGCAGGGGGGAGGCCCATGGGCTGTCGGACCGCCATATGATCCCCAATTCCTCCATCCTCTTGAACTCCTCCTTCGCCAGTCGGAGCTTGTCTGGGGGAAGCCTTCGAGCACAGGCGTGGAGGTGTGGTCCCTGGGTCGGGATGTGGTGCTGTACGCTGTGTCTGGGCATGGCTGCCATGAACTGCAGTGCCAGAACTGATGGGAAATCCGCCAGGACTCTGGTGAAGTCATTGTCGGACAGTGTGATGGAGTCTAGGTGTGGGGCTGGCAACTGGGCTTCACCCAGGGAGAACGTCTGAAAGGTCTCGGCATGAACCAGTCTCTTCCTTGGCAGGTCGACCAGTAGGCTGTGAGCTCGCAAAAAATCCGCTCCCAGGAGCGGTTGGGCTACAGCGGCCAGTGTGAAGTCCCACGTGAACCGGCTGGAGCCGAACTGTAGCCGCACCATACGGGTGCCATAGGTCCTTACTGTGCTGCTGTTCGCGGCCCTCAGGGTGGGACCCGGTTCTCTGTTGCGGGTGTCATAACTCGTTGGAGGTAAGACGCTGATCTCGGCTCTTGTGTCGACCAAAAAGCGGCATCCCGACCACTTGTCCCACACATACAGGAGGCTATCCCGATGGCCAGCCACCGTAGCCATCAGCGGCGGCTGGCCCTGGTGTTTCCCGGGAACTTGCAGGGCGGGCTACAGCAGCGGGCTTCTGTGCCCCACCGCGGGTGGTAGCAGCACCATTGTTCGTTGGTCTCCTCACCCCTGCCTCTGGGGTTAGCGGGCTCTGCGGCCGGACCTGGTCTGGTTTGCTGCTGGGAGCGTGGCCTGGTAATCTGTGCGACGGACGCCCCACTCTCCTTCATGGCTTTCCACAGCACGTCCGCCCGGGCCGCCACCTTCCAGGGGTCGCTGAAATCCACGTCGGACAGCAGCAGGCGTATGTCCTCGGGCAGCTGCTCCAGGAACGCCTGCTCAAACATGAGGCAGGGCTCATGACGTCTGGCTAGGGACGGCATCTCGTTCATCAAAGCCGATGGTGGCCTGTCCCCCAACCATCCAGGTGCAGTAAGCGGGCAGCTCGCTCGCGCCGTGAGAGTCCGAAAGTCCTTATGAGCAAGGCTTTGAATTCTGTGTATTTGCCGTCCTCCGGGAACAACTGTATGAACTCCTCAACCTGGGTGGCTGTCTCATGGTCGAGGGAGCTCACCACGTAGTAGTAACGTGTGGAATCCGAGGTTATCTGCCGAATGTGGAATTGGGCTTCTGCTTGCTGAAACCATAGGTGAGGTTACAGCGTCCAGAAGCTTGGCAGTTTTAACGAAACTGCATGAACAGATGTGGCGTCGTTCATCTCCGGTCCAAGTATCGTTTGGGCCGTCAGGGTCACCAATTGTAGCGGTGTGCTACACGCAGCACTGCAATAATGACACGGAGTCGGTGAGCTGCAGTTGCAAAGAGGTTTATTCAAACTTCGCCGTCTCACTTTAAAGCCTTCCTGTTCCCGCCCTCCCCAGGTGGGAGTACTGTAGGGGCGCGTATTAACAGTCCCGTCCCGCGCGCGGGCTTTTCCCCTTGCTGGTGAAGCAGACTTGGCGCCCTCTTTGGAACTGGCCTCAATGCCGGTGCGCGCCACTTTGTGAGCCGGTTCGAGTGCGCTGGGAAGTGGGTCGCCACAAACTTAACTACTCAACCATACACTGTAATAACAACAACATAAAGAACAGAGTGGGGAATGAGTTCATCAGAACAGTGGAGACAATCAGTGTCTCTGGCCCAATAAGGAAGGCAATGTTCCTGTTTTGTTTGTAGCAAATGAGCGTCCAAACATAGCAAATTTCATTCAGAGAACATCTAGGATCCAATGGTCTTAATAGTTAGAATACACATGGAAAATTATTTTGAACAGTGAACTAGAGAAGGACTAACTACATTGTGCATATCGGGCCCAGGTAAAATGGAATCAAAGCTTGAAAGGATAAACAGCAATTGAACAACAGGAGATCATTGGGGCAGACAGGTTTCAAAGTTCAACGTAAAATTATAATCATAGTACATATATGTCACCATATACTACCTTGAGTTTCATTTTCTTGCAGGCATTCACTAGAACAGATAAATACAATAGAATTAATTTTTAAAACTACACACAAAAGGTGTCAATGAGATTGAAAAAGCGATGTAACGGAGTTTTAACATTGTAAACCAGCAAGTTATTTGTTATGTCTCCCCACTCGCTTGGAAAATGGAGACACCTCCTTCTCCCTATTAGGGAGAGAGAGAGCGCCTGTGGTATGTTGAATACCAGGTGAAATGCAAAGTCTCTGGGGTAACTGCAAGTCTGTGTCTTTGCTATTGCTTTGCTCACGCTTCAGTGCTCGGTGGTGGGCACCGATGCTTTTTAATGCCGGTGGGGGCAAGGGGGGATTGTTACCTGCTGCCGCTTATGCATGGGAAGGGGAGGCTGGGAGGGGGACTTTGGGGTTCTAACATTTAATTGTTATTCATTCTTTGGGGCATTTCTCTGTTTTCATGGATGGCTATGAAGAAAAAGCATTTCGGGATGTATATTGCATACATTTCTCTGACATTAAATTGGACCTTTGAACCTCTGAAAGAGTGCAGAGAAAATTTACAAGGATGTTGCCAAGACTTGCGGACCAGAGTTATAGGAAAAGCTTGAGTAGATTAGGACTTATTTCCCTGGAGCATAGAAGAATGAGCAGAGATTTAATAATTATGAGAGGTATAGAGAGGGTAAATGCAAGCAGGCTTTTTCCACTGAGGTTGGGTGACTAGAACTTGAGGTCGTGGGTTAAGGGTGAAAGGTGAAATGTTTAAGGTGAACACAAGCAGGAACTTCTTCACTCAGAGGGTGGTGAGAGTGTGGTAAGAGCTGTTTGCGGAAGTAGTGGATGCGTATTTGACTTCAACACTTGGGAAAAATTTGGATGGGTATAAGGATGGGAGGTGTATGGAGGGCTATGGTCCGGGTGCAGGTCGATGGAACTATGCAGATCAATGGTTCAGCACAGACTAGATGGTCCGAAGGGCCTGTTTTTGTGCAGTAGTGTTTTATGACTCTATGACACTATGACAAAGACTGAAAAACCACCACAATGTGCCAAAGAAGACAAACTGTGCAGATTTTTTTTGTGTGTGTGCCATACTCTGCCAGAGCCTCTGCCACATTTTTCTTTCCTGGAGGAAAGATTCTGTGAGTGGTCTCCCACGTCCTTCTCACAGCGCAGTGGGTTTTTTTTTTACGAGGCCGAGTTGCGAGCTCGACACTCAATCCGGCATGGATGGAAAGCGTGTCGGGAGAGGCCCGACTGGATTCGAACTTGGGAACCTTCACTCCGGAGTCCGGTGCTGATGTCACTGTGCCACCAGCCCAAATGTACAGATGTAAAATAATTACATCAATATGTAAATGAAAGGTACTGAGATATGAAAGTCCTTGAAAGTATGTTCATAGGTTGAGGAATCAGTTCAGAGTTGAGGTGAGTGAAGTTATCCAGAGCAGATGTTGAAGAATATCTATTCCTGAAACTAGTGGTGTGGGACTAAGGCTCATGCACCTCCCTCCCGATGCTAGCAGTGAGAAGAGAGGAGTGCCTAGATGATAGGAATTCTTGATGATGCTGCTTTCTTGTGACAATGCGCCTTGTGAATGTGCTCAATGGTGGAGAGGACTTTATTTGTGATGGACTGGGCTGTATCCATTACTTTTTGGAGGCTTTTCCATCCTTGAGCATTGGTGTTTCCACACCAGACCATGATGAAACCAGTCAGGATACTCCTCACTGTGCATCTATTGAAGTCTGTCAAAGTTTATGATGACTTACAAAATCTGCACAAACTTTTTTAAATGTAGAGGTGTTGATATGCCTTCTTTGTGATGGTAGTTAAGTATTGATCCCAGAACAGATACTCTGGTATGGTAATGCTATGGAATTTAAAGTTATCAAACATCTCCTCCACCGTTCCCCTATTGAGGTCTGTGTCATGGACCTTTGGCTTCATTCTCCTGTAGTCAATAATCAGCTCTTTGGGGTTGCTGGCATTGAGTGAGAGGTTGTTGTTGTGGCACCATTTAACCAGATTTCAAGCTCCCTCCTATATACTGATTCATCACCACCTTTGATTCAGCCAACAACAGTGGTGACATCAGCAAACCTAAATATCGTGTTGGAACTGTACATAGCCACACAGTCATAAGTGTAAGTAGAGCAGAAGGATAAGCACACAGCCTTGTAGTCCATCGGTGATGATGGTGATTGTGGAGGAGGAGATGTTGTTGCCGTTTTGAACTGACTAGGGTCTGCAAATGAGAAAATCAAGGATTCGGTTGCACAAGGAGTTATGAAGGCCTAGATCTCGGAGCTCAGTGTTCTTTTTGAGGGGATGATAGCATTGAATGCTGAGCTGTAATCAATGAAGAGAACACGAAAATACAACTGCAGATGCTGTGGAACAAAGAATACATACACAACGCTGGAAGAACTCAGCAGGTCAGGCAGCATTCATGAGAAAAGAGTAGCCAACGTTTCGGGCCAAGACCCTTCATCAGGAATTGGGGGGGAAGAGAGGGCCGAAGCCCAGTAATAGAGATAGGGGAGAGGGTAGGGCCTAGAGGTGCCAGGTGAAAAACCAATCAGAGGAAAGATAAAGGGGGGAAGGGGAGGGGATTAGCATGAAAGAACTGTAGAGATAAAGAAGCAGAAAGTTGAAAGGGGAGAAAGGCAGAAAGGGACCTGGGATAGAGGAAGGGGGAGGGGAAGGGAATTACCAGAAATTGGAGAATTCAATGTTCATAACACCAGGCTGGAGGCTACCCAGACGGTAGATGAGGTGCTGCTCCTCCAACCTAGGTTTGGCCTCATCATAGCAGTAGAGGAGGCCATGTATGGTCGTATCTAGATGGGAATGAGAGGCAGAGTTGAAGTGAGTGGCAACCGGGAGATCCTGTCTATTGTGACGTAGGTGCTCAATGAAGCGGTCCCCCAATCTGCATTGGGTCTCGCCGATGTAGAGGAGGTCGCACCGGGAGCACAGGATGCAATAGACAACTCCAGCAGACTCGCAGGTGAAGTGTTGCCTCACCTGGAAGGACTGTCTGGGGCCTGGAATGGTGGTAAGGGGGGAAGTGTGGGGATAGGTGTAGCATTTGCACTTGCAGGGATAAGTGCCAGGTGGAAGATCTGTGGGGAGGGACGTGTGGACCAGGTAGTCGCGGAGGGAACGATCCCTGCGAAAAGCTGAGAGGGGTAGGGAGGGAAAGATGTGCTTGGTGGTGGGGTCCTGTTGAAGGTGGCAGAAGTTGCGGAGGATAATATGTTGGATCCGGAGGCTGGTGGGGTGGTAGGTAAGGACAAGGGGAACCCTGTCCCTGTTGTGGTGACGGGAGGATGGGTTAAGGGCTGAAGTTCGGGAAGTGGAGGAGATGCAGGTGAGGGCATCTTTGATGACGCCAGAAGGGAAACCACGATCCTGAAAGAAAGAGGACATTTGAGAAGTCCTGGAATGGAAAGCCTCATCCTGAGAGCAGATGCGGCGGAGACGGAGGAACTGGGAATAGGGAATGGCATTTTTGCATTGGGCAGGGTGGGAAGAGGTATAGGCAAGATAGTTATGGGAGTCAGTGGGTTTGTAGAAGATGTCAGTGGACAGTCTGTCTCCAGAGATGGAGACCAAGAGATCAAGAAAGGGGAGAGAAGTGGCTGAGATGGACCAAGTGAATTTAAGGGCTGGGTGAAAGTTAGAAGCAAAGTTGATGAAATTGACAAGCTCAGCATGGGTGCAGGAACCAGCACCAATGTAGTCGTCAAAGTAGTGGAAGAAAAGTTGGGGAGTGGTGCCAGTATAGTTTTGGAGCATCGACTGTTCTACATGACCCACAAAGAGGCAGGCATAGCTGAGGCCCATGCGAGTGCCCATGGCTACGCCCTTGATCTGGAGAAAGTGGGAAGAACCAAAGGAGAAGTTATTGAGAGTTAGAACAAGCTCTGCCAACCAGAGGAGTGTGGTGGTGCTGGTGAACTGGTGGGGTCTGTTATCCAAAAAGTAGCGGAGGGCTTTGAGGCCTTCTTGATGGGGGATGGAGGTGTATAAGGATTGGACATCCTTATCAATGAAGAGCATTTGGTTGTATGCACCTTCATTGACCAGATGTTGCAAGCTGAGTGAAGAGCCAATGAAATGTCATCTGCTATTGACCTGTTGTAATGGTAGGCAAATTGAAATGGATCCAAGTCACTCTTCAGGCAGGAATTGATATGCTTCATGATCAACCACTCAAAGTACTTCAGCACAGTGGATGAGAGCGACGGAGGATGAGAGGTGACCTGATAGAGGATGATGAGGAGCATTGATCGTGTGGATAGCCAGAGGCTTTTTCCCAGGGCTGAAATGGTAACACATGGGGGCATAGTTTTAAGGTGCTTGGAAATAGGTACCAAGGGGATGTCAGGGGTAAATTTTTCACACAGAGTGGTGGGTGCGTGGAATGCACTGCCTGCAGCAGTGGTGGAAGTGGATACAATAGGGTCATTTAAGAGCCTCTTAGATTGGTATATGGAGCTTAGAAAAATAGAGGGCTATGTGGCAGGGAAATTCTAGGCGGTTTCTAGAGTAGGTTACATGGTCAGCACAACATTGTGGGCTGAAGGGCCTTTAATGTGCTGTAGATTTCTATGTTCTATGATACTTCTTGAGGCAGGTTACCACATTCATCTTGGGCACTGGTATGACTGAAGACTGCTTGAAACTGCATTCCCATGAAAACTTAGGGGAATTAAATTAAAGCCAGAACTCCAGGAATGCCGGTAAAATGACAGTAATTAGAGCAAAAAAGAACATCAGTTTTCACCAAAGAAAAAGATACTTCTGGACACTCCGAGAAAGATGATGTGAATGGAATAAATAAGAAGAGATACAAGAAAGGCCAGCTACATTGAAATGGGATACATGTCTTTGTTCTCACAGAATGGAGAGTAATTTTCCGAAGGAAGCAAGTGAGGAAAGTACGGGCATTCCAAACATCTACAGAATCTGGAGTGGTGCCCAAGAAATTCTTCAAAAGGGATAAGTTTTAATTCCAATTAAAATAATAATTAGAGAATATATTGAGAACTGAATAAAGAGAACCAGCAAATGCAAATCATAATCTACTTGACCTTTGACCTGTGTGAAAGGAACTTTTGAGCCCAAAATGGTTTAACCAGCCATCACTGTTCACATTGTAACACCATAGGTGAGATGTCACAGTCTCACTAAAGACCGACTGATGAACAAACCATCTTAACTATTTTGGTTGATTTTGATGAAATTAATGATGGTAGTATAGTTAATATGAGAGATATGGACTTCCAAAATACACCTGGTGTTCACTTTATTAGATACATCTGTACATATGCTTATTAATGCAAATATCTAATCAGCTAATCATATGACAGCAACTCAATGCATAAAAGCATGCAGGCATGTCAAGAAGTTCAGTTGTTGTTCAGACCAAACTTCAGAATGGGGAAGAAATGTGATCCAAGTGATTTTGATGATGGAATAATTGTGGGGGGGGGGGGGGGTGCAAATAGCGTGGTTTGAGTATCTCTGGAACTGCTGATCTCCTGGGATTTTAAAACACAAAGTCTCTAGAGTTTAGAGAGATTGATATAAGTAACAAAAGGCATCCACTGAGTGGCAGTTCTGTGGCCTTGTTAATGAGAGAGGTTAGAGGAGAATGGCCAGACTGGTTCAAGCCGACAGGAAGGCAACTGTAACTCAAGTAACCATTTGTTACAGTGGTGTGCGGAAAAGCATTTCTCAACATACAACACATTGAGTTTTGAAATGGATAGGCTACAGCAGCAGAAGACCACAAACATATGCACAGTGCCTACTTTATTAGATACAAGAGAACAAAAAATATGGAGGCATAGTGATTTGTGAGAAGCATAACAATGGACTTCAAGGAAACATTGGTAGATCAGTGGCGGATGAAATTTAATTCTGAGCATTATTAAATGTTAGAATTAATGAGAAAAAGTCAGTGTAAACCTCAGTACTCAGTTCTTAAAGGGGAACTAGGAGCAAGTGAATTATCTAGGTATATGTCCACACAATTCATTGACGGGGGTAGCCTCCAAACTGATGTCATGAAAGTTGATTTCTCAAACTTCCAGTAATGTACCCTCCCCACTTCTCCATTCCCACTTTCCTCTCTCACCTCATCTCCTTACATGCCCTTCACCTCCCTCTAGTGTTCCTCCCCCTCTTCTTTCTTCCATGGCCTTCTGTCCTCTCCTATCAGATTCCCCCTTCTCCAGCCCTGTATCTCTTTCACCAATCAACTTCCCAGCTCTTTACTTCACCCCTCCTCCTCCTGGTTTGACCAATCACCTTGTGCTTCTTCCTCCCCTCCCCCCCCACCTTCTAACTCTGACTCATCAACTTTTTTTTCTCCAGTCCTGATGAAGGGTCTCGACCCAAAACATCGACTATACCCTTTTCCATAGATCTGAGTTTCTCCAGCATCTTGTAAGGGTATTTGGCAATTGGATAGAAAAATTGAATAAAATACAAAGATGAAGAAAACTAAGCAAAACTGTTTCCATTGACAAACAAATCAAAACCTGAGGACACAGAATGAAAAGACCGACCAAAGAAGCAATATAAAAAATAAAGAAAAGGATTTGTACGCATTGAATAGTATGGATGTGAGGGGAAGTAGTGAAGAGAGTAGCTATTAAAGAGAAGCTGGATGAGCATCTGAAAAGAAAGAAATTGCAGTTTTGTCCTGATAAAGAGTTTCGGCCCAAAATGTTGACTCTTGGTTCCTTTCCATAGATGCATAGACTTACTGAATTCCTCCAGCATTTTGTATTTTGTATGAACATGAGGGAATGTGACTAGCTGGATTGCTCTTGCATGGAAATGGTATGGATTTGATGAGTCCAATGGCCTCATTGCATACCTATTTGTGATTTTGTAACAATCCTGATAACTCACTCAGGGCAGGAGCCCAGTGTATGGCATTCCCACTTTTCAGGCTTCAGTGCAAATTATAAAACAATCTGCTGGAGGTACTCAGCAGACCGAGCAACATCTGTGGGAGAAAAATATATTTTTGTAATTCCTTTCTTCCCACAGATGCTGCTTAACCAATTCCAGCAGATTGTTTGTTGCTCCTGATTTTAGTATCGCGGTCTCCTGTGGATTCAGTCCAAAGTAGTTTTAGGTGTACTGTGTTGGTGGAAGCACATGCAAGGCAATGATAATCAACTCTTCTCCTTGTTCAAGTGATAGGGTAAGATGAGGATTAATGGCAATTCTTCAGTGAAATGAACTTTATTTTCATTTTCCTCAGATTGTTATAATATGCTTCAATTCAGATTTTCTGCATTATTTATTCAGCAACATCATATCATCTATCTAGAGGAGTTACGGAGGCATGAAGCTTGGGGACTGGGGTGCCTGATCTGCTTGTTCATTTGTCCCAACGATGTATCGTGTGCAATATCTTCTAGGTACATGAGCAATTTTCGAAATGTTTATGTCGCAGATCTGAGGGCGGTTTGCACATCATGTGAAACATGACAGTGAGTTGGAAGCCCTTGATATATCTCTTCCAATTTCCATCGCTCTTGAAGTCACAGCTCAAATTTAAAATGAGCCCATGTTTTCTGTAGTTAAGACTGGGCAACAAAGGGTTAAAAACGTCGGAACATTCCTTAGTAGATGTTATCCTATATGTTCAGAGGCCACATGGAGTGCAAAAAGAGGATTATATTAACCCAGGAGAATGAGACGATCAGAGAGGAACTTTAATACACAAATGGAATTTTAATCTTTACCTTGTCTATAATTTTTCCTCATCATCTCTTTTGCTATCATAGCAGAAGAATGATGTTATTCATTAAACTTGTTAACTGCTTCACAATATTTCACCCTATGAGCAAAGAGTTCATGGGGAGCAGTCACCATTAATTCCTGTGTTGACAGGGAATAAAGCTCATGTAGATTTAATTACTGTTCCAAAAGGGGGGAGGATGGGGAGAGGAAAGCTTTTTTTTCTGTTTGTAGCATTCTTGCATGTGGAGTGGTCAAACCACTAAAAACAATGGTTTGCACATATTAAATTATCCTAATTTAGCAAATATTCCAAGGAAGGAATGTTTGGATTACTTGTTGCTCCCCCGATGGTCTAAGCCGTAGAGGCCATTTGTTTGGTGATGGGGTTAAAGTAACAAGCTAACTACCCAAAAAGAAAGCAAAACGCAACACACACAAAATGCTGGAGGAACTCAGCAGGTCGGGCAGCATCTATGGAAGTGAGTAAACAGTCGATGTTTCAGGCTGAGACCCTTCTTCAGGACTGGAAAAGAAGGGGGGGTGGAGAAACACCAGGGAAGGGGGAAGATGCCAGAATAAAAAGATGGGGGGAGGGGAAGGAGGCTAGCAGGAAGGTGAAGCCAGGAGTGTAGGAAAGGTAAAGAGCTGGAGAGGAAGGAACGTGATAGAGAGGAAAGCAGACCATAGGAGAAAGGGAAGGTGGAGAGGACCCAGGAGGAGATGATAGGCAGCTGAGAAGAGGCAAAGTGCCAGAGTGAGGAATAGACAGAAAAGGGAGGGGAAGGGGGAGTGAAAATGCTCTTACCAGAAGTAAATATCACTATTCATGCCATCAAGTTAGAGGCTAGACAATGGAATATAAGGTGTTGCTCCACCACCCTGAGATTGGCCTCATCGTGGCACAAGAGAAGGCCTTGGACAACATGTCGGAATGGGAATAGGAACCGCAATTAAAACGTTTGACCTCTGGGAATTTTTGCCTTTGGCCGATGGAGCGGTGGTGTTCAATGAAGTGATCCTCCAATTAACGATGGGTCTCACCGATGTAGAGGAGGCTGCATCAAGAACACTGGCACAATAGACAACCCCAGCAGATTTGCAGGTGAAGTGTTGCCTCACCTGGAATGACTGTTTGGGGACCTGAATGAAAGTGAGGGAGGAGGTAAATGGGTAAGTGTAACACTTTGCCCACTTACAGGGATAAGTGCCAGGAGGGAGGTTAGTAAGGAGGGGCTAACGGACCAGGGAATCACTGAGGGAGCGAGCCTTGCAGAAAGTGCAGAGAGGGGGAAGGTAGCAATAAGGTGCTTGGAAGTAGGTACAAGGGGGATGTCAGAGGTAGGTTTATCACGCAGAGAGTGGTGGGTGCATAGAATGCACTGCCTTCAACAGCAGTAGAGGTGAATGTAATAGGGTCTTTTAAGAGATTCAGATAGGTACATGGAGCTTAGAAAAATAGAGGGCTATGGGTTAGAATAATTCTAGGCAGTTTCTAGAGTAGGTTACATGGTCAGCACAACGTCGTGGGCTGAAGGGCCTGTAATGTGCTGTAGATTTCTATGTTCTGCGTTCTATGTAACAATATGTTGGGTAGTAGGATCCCTTTGGAGACGACTGAAGTTGCGGAGAATGACGTGATGGATGCAAAGGCTCCTGGGGTGGTAGGTTAGGACAAGAGGAACTCTATCACTGTTCCGTGTCTCTTTCTCCCAAAGCGGGATGATGCGGAAAGTGCAGATATTTAGGAAATGCAGGAGATGTGGGTCAGGGCAGTAACAATGGTGGATCAAAAGGAAAGTAACTAGCCTTTTTTAACACAGCAAATTGTGATGATCAGCAATGTAGGTGTTTGTCTGAAAAGGTGGCAGAAGCAGGTTCAATGGTAATGTTTGAAAAGGGATTGAATATTTCATTGACAAAAATAACATCTGTAGGACTATTTTGGAGAAAGAGTCATGGGAATTTTAATAATTTAGGGATCTAAACATAATGAATTCAATCGGCTTCTCAACAGAAAAATATAGTGTCCCATCAGCACTAGGCAACTAGCCTAGATTATACCTCCAGGTCTTGGGAGCGGGATTGGATTGCACAACCTTGCAACAGTAGAAAAAAGAGGATCACTTGAGCACCACCTGACTATGGCATGATAGGGGCTTTGCGTTGGATCTATTTGTACAGCAATGCTCATAGAGCAGGCCTTTAGAAAGGCACAATAAACTGTTCAATCCCACTCCCTCAAATATGGAATCAGTTCTAATGCATTAAACACTTTGTCTGCACCAGACTAAAATGTTTAGGAAATCTTGTAGCAAAGGAATGCACTCAGCAATTGTTGTCAGCGACCCAGCCCTATTCTGCAAAACAATTCAAAATGTTCCCAATGTACTCTCCCTTCAGCAAATCCCCATCCCCAGGGCATTAAACAATGTTTACAGGAAGCAAACTGGGATTTAGAATGTATTGGCTTTAATAGAGATTGCATCTTATTTTTAGTGTGTTTGATGATGCCTGGCAGTTGAACTGTTATTGGAAAAAGATTAGTGCCATTGTGGAACAGCTTTCCTCAGACACTTGCCTCAACCCTGCTGTAACAGTTAAACTGGACAGGTTCCTATTCTCCTTGTAACCCTTTCCATTGGCTAGAATGAAATGCAGCTGTCATTAGCCATGATCCAGTTGTAGTCATTTAAGCTCTGACCTGAAAGATGGGAAGTTCAGTTTCTCAAACTTGAGCATGATGTGGAGGTTCGATGCTCCAGGGAAGTATTGAGATACCGAGGTATCCATCAGATACGATGTTAAATCAAAACTGCATATGCTTGCTTAAATGAATATAGAAGATGCTAGTCAGAGGCAGTTGCAGCTGGAATAAGAGATATTAGGCACGTAAGCAATATTGGGTGGAAATCAGGATGAGGAAAGGCCCATGGTTGGAGGACATTGGAAGGAATGGCAGTCTGGGGGATGGGATGTTGCGTAGGATCAAATACAAATGAAACAAATTATAGGAGGATATATCTGGAAGGTGATGGACTTCTCAGCCGCTTGGGAGTGTATACCAGATACGGTCTTCAACTAGTACTAGTGTAAGCCTGCTTTAATATTTGTGGGCCTTGTATGTGCAGGGATTTCAGAGTGCACTTCTGGTGCTATTCTGTATCACTGTGCACTTTCTCTGTCCATAGTATATCTTACGTACAGATGACCCAGACCGAGAATCTGGAAGCAGACTCCCAAAGTGTGAAGTATACTATCGTGTTTAATAGTTGAGTTTGCAGTTCATACAGAAATTGCTTGGATTGTAGAGTTCATGCGTTTTTGAAGGGAATGATTAGAAATTGCAAGTATTCCTCTCAGGCTGCACAAGGGGCAAAATTCTGCTTTGAAGCAGCTGAATTGACATTTGTACGGCACCTCCCAATGATCCCGCCAAAGCTGACAGACTTTAGCCATGGGGAGCAAAGGGAGAACAAACTCTGCCAGTCCAATCTCTCCCCATAACTAAATTGATGAAGGTAGAGCCGTGGATGAGGTGTATGTGGATTTTAGCAAGGCACTTGATAAGGTTCCCTCATAGAAGGATCATCCAGAAAATCATGAGACATTGGATCCAGGGAAACTTGGCAATGGAGATTCAGAATTGGCTAGCTCACAGAAGACAGAGGGTGATGGTAATGGAGTGTATTCTGTTTGGAGGTGTGACTAGTGGTGTTCCACAGGGATCTGTTCTGGGTCCCCTGCTCTTTGTGATTTTTACAAATAAGTTGAATGATGAAGCAAAAGGGTGGATTAGTAAGTCTGCAGATGACATGAATGTTGGTGATGTTGTGGGTGGCATATAAGATTGTCGTAGGTTATAACAGGATGTAGACAAGATGCAGAGCTGGGCTGTTAAGTGGTAGATGGAAATCAATCAGGAAAAATGTAAAGTGATACACTTAGCATGGACAAACTTAATGGAAGAATTTCTAGCATTGTGGAGAAACAGAAGGATAGAAACATAGAAACATAGAAGACCTACAGCACAATACAGGCCCTTCAGCCCACAAAGCTATACTGAACATGTCCTTACCTTAGAAATTACCTAGGGTTACACATTGCCCTCTATATTTCTGAGCTTCATGTACCTATCCAGGAATCTCTTAAAAGACCCTATCATATCCACTTCCACCACCACCGTCCGCAGCCCATTCCACGCACTCACCACTCTCTGTGTAAAAAACCTAACCCTCACATCTCCTCTGTACCTTCTTCCAAGCACCTTAAAATTGTGCCCTCTCATGTTAGCCATTTCAGCCCTGGGAAAAAGCCTCTGACTATCCATATGATCAATGCCTCTCATCATCTTACACACATCTATCAGGTCACCTCTCATCCTCTGTCACTCCAAGGAAAAAAGGCCGAGTTCACTCAACCATAAATAGGATGTGAAGTTTGGGGTCCACAAGTTGCAGCACAAATTGATAGGTTAGTCAAGCAGGTGTATGATATGTTGTCTTTCATTAGTTGGGGATTGAGTTCAAGAGTCATGAGGTAATGTAGCAGCTCTGTAAAACAATGGTTGGACCACACCTGGAGTATTGTGTTCATTTCTGGTTGCCTCAGAATAGGAAGCTTTAGAGAGGGTGAGAGAAAATTTACAAAGATGTTGCCTAGATTAGAGAGAAAATCTTATATGGAAAGTTGAGTGAGCTAGGAGTTTTCATTTTGGAGCAAAAGAGGATGAAAGGTGAATTGATAGATTGTATAAGATGATAAGCAGTAGAGCTAGAGTACCTTTTTCTCAGGGTGGCAATGGTTAATACTAGAGGACATGAGTGGAGAAATGTTTAGGAGAGATGTCAGAGCTCAGATTTTTACAGAAAGAGAGGTAAGTGCCTAGAATGCATTGCCAGGAGTGATCGTTGAGGCAGATACATTAGGGGCATTTAAGATACTCTAATTATATAGGTACATGGATGAAAGAAAAATGGAGGGCTATGGGCTGAGTAGGAGGAAGGGTTAGATTAAGCATGGAGTAGTTTTATATAGATCAGCGTAACATTGTGGGTCAAAGGGCCCATATTATGCTGTACTGTTCCATGTTGTTTGTTAAAAGGAGGCTGAGGGATAACCAGATAGAGATACATAAGTTTATCAGAAGCATAAATTGGTTAGGTAGTCTAAGGATTAATCTATTGGTAGATTGTCAAAATAGGTTAAGGATGAAAGCGAAGAATTTTAAAAGCATCTGAGTGATAAGTTTTTTTTTATACATAAAGTGGCTGAAATCTGAAACGCTACCAAAGGAAACATTGGAATCAGACACAATCACTACGTTTATGATCATTTAGACGGGCACTTGAATAGGCAAGGCACAGAAGGATATGGTCCCAATGCAGGCAAATGGAATTAAATTAGCAAAAGGGCTTGTTTCTGTGCTGTAGATCTCTAAGATTCTACAAATTTTTGAATTTAAAAAAAATCAAGAATTTACTCTTTATGAAGTAATATTAAGTTGGCAAGTTAGTTTGTTATTGCCACATGTACTCAGGAGCAGTGAATAACATACCTAACATTCATACAGATCAATTCATTACAACAATGCATTGAAGTAGTACATCAGAATATAAGAATTAGGAATAGGAGTGGGTCAAGTTTTTCACGGATCAGCAGAATTACTTATGAAAGAGTGGAGCTATATTAGTAAAATGGAAAATGAATGCAAGGGGTATTATAGCAAAGGTAGATGAGCTTAAGGCATGGAACAGCATATGGAATTATGACATTGGAGCCATTCGTGAGACTTGGTTGAAGGAAGAGCAGGACTGACAGCTCAGTGTTCTGGTGTTCTGTAGTTTTAGACATGATAGAACAAGCGGGATTAAAGGGGGAGTTGTGGCATTACTGGCCAAGGAAAATGTTGCAGATGGACAAGCTGGAGAGCTCATCTAGTAAGGCATCATGATTAGAACTGTGTAATACGAACGGCACGACCACGTTAATGTGATTATATTATAGACCACCCAACAGTTTGCGGGATTTAGAGGAGCAAATTGTAGAGATTGTTGCAAAAAAAATAACGTTGGGACAGCAGGTGATTTTGACTTTTCACATATTGACTGGGACTCCCATACTGTAAAAGGACTGGATGGGGAAGGGTTTGTTACATGTGTTCAGGAAAGTTTCCTTAATCAGTACATAGAAATTCCCACTGGCAAGAGCGCGATACTAGATCTATTAAGGAATGAGACTAAGCAGGTAACAGAGTTTGTGTAGGGAAGCACTTTGCATCAAGTAATCATAATGTTGTTAGTTTCAAGGTAATTATGGAAAAGGATAGGTCTGGCCCTTGGGTTGAGACTCTAAATTGTAGAAAGGACAATTTTGATAGTATCAGAAAGGATTTGGCAAGTATGGTTTGGGGAAGATTGGTTTATAGTAAAGGTGTACTTGGTAAGTGGGAGGCCTTCAAAAGTGAAATTTTGAGAGTACAGAGTTTGCAAGGATAACAGGATTAGCGAACCTTGATTTTCAAGAGACATTGAGGCCTTGGTTAAGAAAAGAAAGATGCGCATAGCAGGTGTAGACTGCATCAAGTTGACAGTGCACCCAAACTTTGCAGTTTACCACCAGGACAATCATTAGCAATGTGTAGAAAGTACTTCATGGCTGTAACTACTGTACTGCAAGCCTCTTAAGGCATTTATGTAAATATTGATTGAGGCAGAACATTTGAACAATGCACAAGGACAGAGATCAGAAGTGAGAATAGCAATCTGGCCAGATTTGTCCCTACTCTAACCCAAGAGGCCAATTGCAGCCTCTCCACCTTCAGCCCACTTAATGCTTTGCTGTATGGAGATTGAAGCTGGCAGATATCACAGGGAACTTTCCTTTGCTCAGCTGGGAAGGCCTCTCTTTCTGAAAGCACTGCTTTGCTTTCTGTCATATAATCGTGATGGGAAAGGAATTCAGGCTTAGTCCACAGGGAGGCCTCATAATTCACTCTGAGGAATAGTTCTTGCACTAGGGGTCTAGTGAGTCTAAAAACTGAATACCTACTCTTTGGTAATCAATGATCTTATGAATTAAATGCACCCACTTTTCAAATGTACATATTTGCAGGAGCTGACACCACAACTCCTAAAAGCCAACCAATAACAGATGTGAATCATTTGTTACCTTCCACCTCGGGTATCTGGTGCACATATACAGGTCTTGACACTGACAAGCAGTACAGTCCCAAATGTGCCAGGAATGTTAGGATTTAGTCCCATGGGCTTTAGAATGATTGATTTGTTGGATTGTCTCTCTAATATTGAGCTTATGAGTACAAAATGCTATTTCCTGTAATAAAATAAATTGCATGTACATATATATGTTTAAATTGAAAAGTTTTCTTGGCCATAAAACTGAATCTGATGGAACAAAAGAATTTGCTATTTAATCTTCAAAACAACTGAAAAGAATGAAAAACCTAGTGATAATTCAGTGGACGGAGATACCCTCCTGAATCCTGCAGGATGTATGGCTTGTTAAGGAGACTATGAGAATTTTTATATATTGTGGCATAAAGTACAAATTTGAGAACCTCTTTGAGAATTAAAAATTCACAGCACAAAAGGTGGCAGTTCAGCTGGAGGATGCTAATCAAATCCAATTCCGCTTAATACTTATACCCTTCCATATTAATCTTCGAGACCACTTACCGGATTAGTGGCCATATGTGACTAACATCATGTAGAAAGAAATAACAATGCAAGCAAGTAGGCTGCTTGATCTTTTTTAAGTCTTAACATCAGACTTGTAGCTTCATAGTAACATCTATTTATGCCATTTGTACATATTCAAAGATTGACAATCCACAGCCTCTAGAGTAGAGAACTTTCTCATCAAGGCAATCTTCATGTGAAAACTCTTATTGTAACAATTAAAGAATATATCATAGTATCTCAAGTGGTCACAGCACAGCAAAGTCCTATCACATCGGTACTGTCTCTCTACCAGTACAAATATTTACTGTTCCAACTACTTGTCTTTTCTTAGCATCTTTGTAAATTTTCCTTCCTATTGACCTATGAAATTCCCTCTTGAAGGCTTTCAATCGTACCTGCCTCCACCACACATGCAGGAAGTGCATTCCAGGCTCCAACTACAATTTGCTTCTACAATTTTCTCTTCAAGTCATGATTAATCCTTGTCTCTTTTATTTTATACTGTGTCCTCTAATCCTAGACACCTCCCACTAGATACCCTCAACTTTATTTTTCTCTAATAAAAACTGTCTCAATCTCTCTAATCCATCCTTGTGACTTTAGTCCGTCACCTTAGGAAATATCCTTATAAACTTTTCCTCGATTATCTCTAAATAGAAATAGTGGTAGGTCATTCAGCCTACTGCACTTGCTCTGCCATTCAACGGGGCATTTAACTGAGTACCATCCTCCTGCAATAACCAAATAGCCCTTGATTCCCTTAATATCGACAGAGACTGAGCTTCTACTGTCCACAAGTCTATGCATGCTCCCAAACTGTACACTGTTCAGCTGAAGGAAATAGACTCAGCATGTACTACAATAACCCCTCAAGAAAACTATTTGTTCCACAAGATTAGACACTTCTAATCTCCAGTGAATACAGGTCATCCTTTCTCAACCCCCTCTCAAAGGATAACCCACTCAAAATTATGAGTCCACTGTTTCTAAACTGAAAATATCCTTCCCTAGCTATGGCAAATAAAACACCACACAATATTCCAGGTGTGCTAAAATCAAAACCCTAGACAATTGCAAGCAGGCCTAATTATTGTTGGACTCCATATACCTTCCTAATTGCTTGCTGTTCCTCCATGTTAATTTCCTGTAATTTGTACTTTTAGGGTTCATGTTGCAACTGAGGAAAAACACAAAGCCAGCCAAGCAAAGCACTTTCTAAAAAATTGGTCTTGGCATTCAGATGATGTGATATTTACTGTCTCTGTCTCTAGGGTTCTGAGGGCAATAAGAGTCAATCTTGCCAGGCTGGAAATCTCCTTGCAGTTTCTCATAATGTGTTACTCTAACATGGGCATAAATCCCAGGTGAACTACAAACCCCCATCCAAATTTACCACAACCAATTAGGCCTGCCAAAGAAATTTCATGGCATAATGTGAACCTAACTTACTTGTAGGCCAAACAGGATAAGATAGTTCTTCCTCAGTTATACTTCAACCTATTTTCTGTAGTAGATTTTATTGTAACGTTCTGCTGCTGATATGAATTAGCAGACCTACGGCCAATTTATGGCAGTTCCTGAGTTGTTGGGGAGGGGAAGGTAATGCTCTGGGGTGGATGGATTAGCAGGGCATTGAGACATACTGTATCAGTCAGTAAGAATAATCCGTTTTTTGAGCAAGGCCATATTGACATTGCATGAGCACTAATGGCTAAGACATTTTCTTCAGGGAAATGGGCAGAATATGTTCCTGAGTCAGCAGGATCAAATAACGTGGGTGAGAAGAGTCCAGGGAAGAATAAATGGGAAAAGGAAAATGAGTAGGGTGGAGTACACTCTAGTGGAATTTGTATTGGGTTTGTGGATTCAAAATAAATGGATGGAACAGAACCACTGGAAAGATGTACTGGATTTAACCTATAATAGGAATGGACTGGATGGGCTGAATAGTCTTTGCCATGTCATGATTTCTTACTTTCTGATTTTGTCTGTATTCACAGTCTGACAAATGTGAACAGTTGTCCCTTGGGCCTTCTCTGACATTGCAGCTTTGACAACTGTTTAAAGACTTGCTTGATGATGTTTTAACAGAATCTCTGGGTGGCCCGTTAGCACAAACACGAGAGCATTTGTTTCCTGACCAGACGGTCTGAGTG
Source organism: Hemitrygon akajei (assembly GCF_048418815.1). Taxonomy (NCBI): domain Eukaryota; kingdom Metazoa; phylum Chordata; class Chondrichthyes; order Myliobatiformes; family Dasyatidae; genus Hemitrygon; species Hemitrygon akajei. Next base: position 105,591,916 of record NC_133124.1, on the reverse strand, counting down.
GAATTGTTAGACAGAACAATGTACAGTGGTGAAGCATTCCAGTGTCACATTGAATAAGGCAAGCAGGCAGGGGATATGGTTTAAGCACTGTAATCATCTTTTACAGAGAATGGGTTCAATTTGAGGTTTTGCCAAGGGTAGCCATGTTACAGCATCAACCCTGTTCACCAAACAGCCAGTCCATCCTTTTGCACCTGTTATTTATTCAAACTAATAAATGTTGTGCCCTTTGAACTCAAGCATCAATATTGAAAGCTATAATGTAGTATATTCCCAGATAAAGGCAGAATTAAACCAACTGAGCAATTAAAGTGAATCTCCCACTGGAATGGTGGAATTAAGAAACCAAGTCTGCCCCATGTACTGTGCTGAGAGGTACACACTGACCTGGCATCAGAAAACACTTTGAGACCAACCATGTACTTCAAATGAAAAAGAAAGCACAGTGCATAATCTCCAACTGCTTACCTGATGAATTTTGGTTAATACAGAAAGCGGTGTTCCTCTCATCCTTTTCAAAATGCTATCAAGTGACCTTTAACATCAGCTTGTAAGTATAGATTTAATGGCTTATCAAAAAGATGGCAACTTCCATGGGCAACACAGTCTCAGCTCTGTATTTATCCCCAGGAAAACGGTTCAAGCATTTCTTGAGAGCAAAAACAAAACTGAAGAGGTAGATTTTACTGGGAAATACCACTAGTTACATACAGACTACTGAGCGCTCAAGCCAAAGACCACTTTTGAAAATGTTGTGCCAAGATGGATAGGAGAAGCAAATCCATTCATTTAAATGCAAAAGAATGAATATAAAACATTGGATTTTAACTGTTTTAATTGTTTTTGCACTATCTTTTTATTTACTCTTTATTCAGAAACATCTAGCTTGGCCATAATGATCAAAGGCACAATACAAGGATATTGCTGAATATTTGAAAGCTACACAAACTTCAGGAACATTCAAATATTTTATAAATATATGAAAAACCTAAATACTGTAAAATTTAAGAATGTTCTAAAAATCTAAACACTTCTTTAAAAGTGTTTTGATGTAATAGGCACTCACCTGATGCTCTTGCAGTGATTCCCATAACTCCCAATGAATAAAAAGAGCAAAATCTGGAATTGAAGTGCAAGATACCATTTTCTTCCCAAATTCCACTTAGAATCTAATCTAGAAATAAAATTCTTTGCTTGGTGAATCATTTCATATTATATTAATAAAATAAGTATTTAATTGTACTCAGTTCTCTTTCTATTAATGCAGTCTGGCCTGTTTGATGTTTTCAGCATCTTCTAGTTTAATTTCAACTTTCTAGTATTTGAAGTTTTCCTTGATCTTCTCCTGGTATAGGAGTACAATTTACTGGTCAGGAATTGCTGAGATTCTGTACTTGCATGAGTACCTGACAAAGTTGCTATGAATTATCTGGATTGATGCCAACAAAAGCTGTCAATTTTAATGAAATTTCCCCACACCAGTTCAAGGCAATAAGTTAATGATAACATTCTCTGATAGACAAGTTGCAGCTTAATTCCACTCTGGGATTTAAAGGTATAATCTAAACCAGCAATTCAGTGCTGACCTCAGCAAGCATTGCAATGCCAAAAGGTGTCACTTTTCAGGTAAAATCTTATATCAATGCTTTGCCTGCCTTATCACTAAATAGTAAAAGTTCTGCTGTTCAAAGTTCGTAGTAAATTTATTATCAAACTGCATAGTCTATGTTACCATATAGTACCCTGAAATTCATTTTCTAGAGGGCATTCACAGTAGATACAACAAAACACAATAGTACCAATGAAAAACTACACACAAAGACAGACAAGCAACCGATGTGCAAAAGACAACAAATTGTGCAAATACGAGGAAGACAAAATAATAATAATAATAATAATAATAATGAATGAATAAATAAAATTAAGAACATGAGTTATTAGGTAAGCAGAGGAGTAAGTCATTCATCCTACTGCTTGCAAGACCTTAGTGTGTGCAATTTGACTCCAGGGCTTATTTTTAAAAAATCAAAAGTAGTTTCACTTGCATTGACTCAAAGTGCTTTGGAATGTCTGGGAAGATGTATAGCCCCATATAGATGAACTTCCTTCTATCTATTTTTCAGGATTAATGTAAAAATACAGAATCAAGTAAATGTTTCCAGTCTGATATTGAACTAGGCATTTTAGGCAAATGCTTTGTCTAATATTTCAAATGAGCAGCTTACAGGAGACTTTCTAGGAGAGAAGGAAGAGAGGGGCAGGTGGGAATACTGGGCATTCTCATTAACAAGAAAAGAGATGTGATTTGTTACCAAGTGGAGTGGGAGCTGAAGTGGAACCAAGTGGAAGCTTTTACAGACAAAACTTCTTAGGAGGCATGGTGCTGGAATTATCGTATTGTCCCAAGACTGCTCAATAATAGGCAATGCCTAGATAGCATGGATTCTCCATGATTCTCTAAAGGAGCAAGGCATATGATCTCATCTTGCCTGTTCCTCTTTCAGAACTTGCATGTCTCAAAATTGTTTACTGACAAGATTGCTTAATGTAATTTCCAGTACTCCAGTAAAGGAGAATGAAATAATTGTTATTCCAGATCAGATTCAGCACAAAATAAACACAATAAGATAAAGAACACAATAATAAAATATCAGTAAGTATCAGCACGTAAACAGTTTATATACATATATTCATTGTATGTCCATAAAGTGACGCTAGCACGGGAGTGTCGGTACATAATGTTACTGACTGGAAAGGATAAAGTAGTGGTGCTCAGAGGTATGGAGTGGTGGGTTAATGAGTGGAGGTGTTCATCAGCCTTACTGCTTGGCAAACTAATTAGTCTGGAGGTTAGTCTTTGAGTCTGGAGGTCTGGCATTAGCGGGGTGTGTGAGATCCTTCGTGTTTGTTACTGGCCCTATTCCATTGAGTGGTAGGTCCTGTGGTTGATGCCTAACATCAAGGCCTGAGGGTCCCATCAGGAGTCTAGAAGTAGAGGCCTGGTATCTGGAGCTCTGGGTCTGCAAATCGATGCAAGTCCACTGGGGTAGTCCAAGGTCCACTGTCTGAGTGCCCACATCTGAATCGGAGTCTAAATCCAAGTCTCCTGGAGGCTGAAGAATGCAGAATGTGTTGGTCTTAGAGGATTGTATATGAGCATGGGAGGGTGGGAAGAATGGGGTTTGTTTTGCAGTCATCGTCTGATTGCTAGTTGTGTTCTGTACTGTCTCCTTCCTATCACTTGGTGGCCAAACTGCACTCAATACTCCAAGTGCAGTCGAAGCAGTGTTTTGTAAATTGAAGACAATGCCCCAACTGTTATATTCTATGCTCCAAACTATGAAGACAAGCATACCATATGCTTTCTTCACCATTCTGATTACCTGTGTTGCTACTTTCAGAAAACTATGGCTTTGAATACTTAGGTCTTTCTGTTCATCAACATTCCTACCACTATTTTACTCTCCAAGATGCATCACCTCACACCTGGTGGGATTAAAATCTATTTGACAATGCTCCGTTCAAATTCCAATCTGATCTTACATCCTGATGTAGCTTTAAACAACAATGCCAATGTTTATGCCATTGGTGATCTGATCCCTGTGATACACCGCTGGTCACAGATCTCCAATCAGAAAAGCATACTTCACTACCCTTTTCCTCCATTCACCAACCCAGTTCTGGACCAATTCACCGGCTCTCATTGGATCTCATATGTGTTATTTCCCATGTAGGACTTTATCAAATGCTCTACCAAATTCCATGTAGACAATGACTGCAACTTTACTTCCAATGACCTTTATAATTACCTCCTCAAAAAACTCTATCAAATCAGTAAGGCAAGATTTACCCTTCACATAGCTATGTTGATTATCCACGATCAGTCCAGCCTTTCTAAATGTATGTAAATCTTATCCCTTACAAATTTTTCCAGTAATTTCCCAAGCACTGACACAGGCTTACCAACCTGTAAGTGGCTAGCTTATTCCCAATGTCATTTTAAAATAAAGGAATACCACCAGCTTTTCTCCACTCTGGAGCCTCACCTGCAACTAACAAAAATCAAAACATCTACATCAAGGCCCCAGCTGTCTCATCCCCTTGTTTCCCATAGCAACATAGCATGCTTGGGCAGCATGGCCCAGCTGGTAGGGCTGCAACTTCACAGCACCAGAGACCTGAGTTCAATCTTGAGCTCACATCCTGTCTGTGTGGAAAGTACACATTCTGCCGATGATGGTGTGGTTCTCTCCTTGGTGCTCTGGTTTCCTCCCACATCCCAAAGAGGCATGAGTTGGGAGGTTAAGTGATTACAGTAAATTGCCCTTGGTGTTAAGGTCTGTGGTAGAAACTGGGTGAAGTTGATGAGAATGTGGGGAGAATAAAAAATGGGATTATTATAAGACTGGTGTGGGGGTCTCAACGAAGCCCTGCTGAAGGGTCTCAGCCCAAAACATTGACTGTTTTACTCTTTCCCATGGATGCTGCCTGACCTGCTGAGTTCCTCCAGCATTTTGTGTGTGTTGTCTGATATAAAATGGGCTGTTTTAAATGGACTCAGTGGACTGAAGGGCCAGCTTCCATATTGTATTTTTCTGTGATGATATTAACTAATGAGATCTCATCCAGCCTGGGACATTTATCAACCCTTACGCATCTCATGATATCTAACACCTTCTTCTTAACTCTGACCTGCTCCAGATTTCGCACCTGCCCATCTCTGAGCTCACTACCTCCCACATCCTTTCTCTTGGTGAACACCAGAGAAAGCCACATTGCCTTTCTGCAAGTGTAGATTATTATTTTGGTCCCTAAAGGAGTCCCAGTTTTTCCATAACTATCCACTTACTTCTGGTATATTTATCCAATGGTCATTCAGGCTTGAGATGGGAGAGGGACAGGCTGATTTGGCCACAGGACAATTAGGCCCATTAGAAATTTTAAAGGGCCAGCTATTGGGTGATCTGACAGTCAGGGTTCCTGGGATAGTGAGGTCAAAGGGATTGATGGGTGGGGAAATCATTACCAAGGGAAATGTGGACTTGAGTATAGGAAGCAACTATGGAATTTATTTTGGGGGTTGTTCATGTACTGCACAACACAATAAGTACCTTTGTTCAATGATTGACCACATTGGTTGTTGTGTATAATAGGAAAATACAGAGTATTTTTTCCTGAAATCCTCAAAAAGGAACATTGCACAGTGAATGATGTCATCACATCTTTATGTACAACTAATACAATACATTACATGGTATATATGTAGAGATAAGGAAGAATTTCAATAGCCAGATGGTGGTGAATCTGTGGAATTCATTCCCACAGATGACTATGGAGGCAAAGTCACTGGGCATGTTTAAAATGGAGGTTTATAGGTTCTTGATCAGGAAGGGTGTCAAAAGTTACTAGGACAAAGTAGGAGAATGAAGTGGGGAGGGTTAATAAAACAGTATTGATGAAACGGTGGAGCAGGCTCAATGAGCTGAATGGTCATGGAAAATTAAATTATGCAAAAATATTGCAAAATTATATATATTTATTACAAAAGGTTATAAAGATAAACTGTGAGGAAATGTAAGTTTGAAATTAACAATCACTTAATCAAGTACATTATGACAATCTGTTCTCTGGTAACCAAGATTGGAGCAGGAGGAAAAAAGTGAAACAAGTAAAAAATAATTACAAAAAATAAACAAAAGTTTGCACAAAGAGGTAGACTTCAAAAGATTTCTTAATGGATACCAGAAGATAAGGAAACAGAAATGTTTATCCAAGCTCAGGACCTTGGTAGCTGAAGGTACGGTTTGCATTGGTGAAGAATATTTGTGACGAGAGAGGCCAAAACTGTAGGATCATTGAGGTCTAGAAAGGTTATATGCTTAGTGACGATTGGATTTCTAAACCTGAGATTTGCCTAAGTCAATGCTTGAGAATGAGGAATATTTCAGCGGGACATTGATAGGTTTTGAGAACAAGCACCAAACTTGGACTACAACAGGTAATATTCGAGGATAGAAGATATAGTTCAGAAGAGCTTGATTGAATGTTTTTCTGTCTTCTGGATAGATAATGAAACCATATATTTAACTTCCTTTTATGTGTCTTTTATGTGTGCTTTTTTATCTTGAATGTGATTCTGGAATTGTTGGAGCCTGTGATTTGCAGTTTGGAGATCGTTGGGTGTTTCAGCGCACTACAGTCTCTGAGGGGATTCTAGGAGGCTGATGTAGCGTGTGGGAATCTTGTGGTGAGAAGCCGATGCTCAAATCCATTTCGCCAATTGAAGCTTCCATTGTTCAGTGATTAAAGTGATTTCGGAGGTTGAAATGCACGCTGCCTGTCTCTTTATTACTGGGTATTCGCTCTGCTACCAGAGAGGAAAGATGGCCTTTTTATTGCTGGTGAGATCGCTCTGCTACACTGAAGGAGAATGTTGCCCAGGTTTTCTGCGTTTTGAATGTGGACTTGTGCTGTGGACATTTTTCAGTCTTACGTTTTTTTTTGTATTGTAATCTGTGTTTTTTGCCCAATCTTATTCATTTTATGTGTGTCAGAGGAGGTTTTGAGGGGGGGGGGTCATTTGTTTTGTGCGGGGAAGAGGGATTTGGGGATTGATGATCGTGCTGCTATTCTTTTCTTTCTTGGTTTTGTGGCTATCCGGAGAAAAAGAATTTCAGAGTCATATACTTTAATAATAAATGAACCTTTGAACCATTGAACTAGTTTCAGTATTAAAGGGTATAAGGAAAGACAGGAGAATACTGTTAGACTAGGTGGCTTATGTAAAGTCAGGGTTGGGGATTCAGTCATCCATTTGCAATCTTCTAAATTTTATGGTTCAGCTGTTATATTTCTCTGTTCACTCAGGAATACAGACAGCATCAGTGTTCGGTATCTCTGAAGAAGTACCTTCACAAATACTGCACGGATCCTGACGAAGGGTCTCGGCCCGAAACGTCGACAGTACTTCTCCTATAGATGCTGCCTGGCCTGCTGTGTTCCACCAGCATTTTGTGTGTGTTGTTGTTTCAGTCTCTGTTATATATTTCTTTCTCCTCTCTGGTCAGACATTTTGCCTCTTTTGTCTACAGAAGATTCTCCCTCTTCACTGCCCAAACTTTTGCTTTCCATGCTTTCTAGACATCTGTGACTCCTCTCTTCCCAGGCATTTCTGTGTTCTTTCTGTTCAGACATCTTTTCACTCATTTCTGATCTTTTTTCTCCTCGGTCTTTTCACTCCTTTCTTTCTGCTCACTTAGCATTTTCTGTCCTTCTTTCAGCATTTCTCTCTCCCCCCCCCCCCCTCCCCAGTCTGTGTGGCAACATTGATCATTGAATTAAAAATAAGAGACAAGTGCAAAGAAAAGGAAAATAATCCATAAGTTGCCTAAACAGCAGCAAAGTAAATGGAAATTTCTGAAGCTCTTGTACTGCAGCCACAGCTACACAATGTTATCACTGAAGGCAGGTAGACCGAGGGTAGGTCCAACGGCTATAGACAGGACAAGGCAAAGTCCTGTTTTTTTAATACTATGTGACACTTTAGATGGATTAACCAAGGTCCTGGATCATAATTATTAGCTATTCCACTTCTATATACAATTACCTGGGAGACAAAGTGGACGCTTTGATAGCACTTTTCAAAAGAATGTTACTAACAAAAACTGAGACTTAACCTTATTGATAACTTTTGTGTGTTGAATTAATATTTCAATGTCATTCTGTGGAGAGAAAAGAAGCTTACTTAGCTGATGGCAGACTTGGGATGATTTACTCAGGAGTTCTTGCACTGACTTAGAAAGTCCAGGAGTCAATGTTCAAGGAAAGACTTGAGACATGCTGACATAGAGTCAGAGAGTTAATGTCATAGTCATACATCACAGAAACAGACTGCTTGGACACATCTCTACAAACTTGCACCCACTATAGCCATCTTATCAGAGAAAAACAGAGTTCATCTTCAGGTTGAGAAGGGGAAACTAAAATCAGATGTATCAGTATTGCAGTGGTGTAAAGGGATTTACAGCCATGAGAGAGGAGCTGGCCAAAAAGTTGATTGGAAGGGGACTCCAGCAGAGATGACCGCAGAACAGCAGTGGCTGGTGTTTCTGGGGAAAAGTCGGAAGACGTAGGGTACAAGCGTCCCAAAGAAGAAGATGTATTCTAAAGGGAGGATAACATTACCGTGACTGCCAAGGGAAGTCAAAGTCTGCATAAAAGTGGAAGAGAAGGCATACAATATAGCAAAAATAAGTGGGAATCTGGAGGATTAGGACACTTTTTGGAAAAAAAAAGGAAACTATTAAAAAAAGAGAAAAAGTTAAATATTAAGACAAGCTAGCCAAAATTAATAAAAGAAGATACCAAAATTTATCAGATATATAAAGAGTAAGAGAAAGGTGACAGTAGATATTGGATTACTGGAAAATAACCCTGGAGAGATAGTAATGCGGACAAAGAAAAGGCGGACTAACTTAATAAGAAGACACTTGCTATATGCCAAAAATTCAACTGTGTCTGGGGCAGAAGTGAGTGTAGTTGCTATTACTAAGGAGAAGGTGCTTGGGACTCCAAAAATCTGAAAGCTGGTAAGTCATCTGCATCAGATAAACTACAACCCAGTGTTCTGAAAAAAATAGCTGATGAGTTTGTGGGGGCTTTAGTAGCGATCTTTCAAGAATCTCTGGATTCTGGAATGGTTCTGGAGCAATGGAAAATTTCAAGTGTCATCCACTTTTTAGGAAGCAAGGGAGGTAAAAGACAGGTAATTATAGACCAGCTAGCCTGCCTTCAGTGGTTAGGAAGATGTTGGAGTCCATTGTTAAGACCATAAGACCATAAGGCATAGAAGCAAAATTAGGCCATTTAGCCCATCGAGACTGCTCCACCATTCCACCATGGCAAATCCCAGATCCCACTCAACCCCACACACCTGCCTTCTTGCCTTATCCTTTGATGCCCTGACTCATAGGGAAACAATCAAATTCCACCTTAAATATACCCATGGAATTGGCCTCCACCACAATCTGTGACTCACTACTCTCTGGCTAAAAAAACTCCACCTTACCTCTGTTCTATAGGGTCACCCCTCAATTTTGAGGCAGCACCCTCTAGTTCTGGATACCACCACCATAGGAAACATCCTCTCCACATCCACCCTATCTGGTCCTTTCAACATTCGGTAGGTTTCAATGAAATTCCACCCCCACTATTCTTCTAAATTCTAGTGAATACATGCCCAAACCTGCCAAATGTTCCTTATGTGTTAAGCCCTTCATTCCCAGAATCATCCCCGTGAACCTCCTCTGGACTCTCCAGTCACAACACATCCTTTCTGAGATATGGGGCCCAAAACTGTTGACAAAACTCCAAGTGCGGCCTGACTAGTGTCTTATAAAACTTCAGCATTATCCTTTTGCTCTTATATTCTATTCCCCTTGAAATAAATGCCAACATTGCATTTGCTTTTACAGAAACCATGCTGTCTTTGACTTATTTTCTCATTAGTCTCCAAGTACCCCCGAAACCTCATCCTTAATAATAGACTTCAGCACTTTCCGAACCACTGAGGTTAGGCTAACTGACCTATTATTTCCTTTCTTTTGCCTTCCTCACTTCTTAACGAGTGGAATAACATTTGAAATCTTCCAGTTCTCAAGGACCATGTCAGACTCAAGTGATTCTTGAAAGGTCATGACCAATGCATCCATTATCTCTTCAGTAACCTCTCTCAGGACTCTGGGGTACAGCCCATATGGTCCAGATGAATTATCCACCTTAAGAACTGAGTTTGCCTAGCACATTTTCCTTTGTAATAGCAATGGCACTCCCTCTTGCTCCCTGACATTCACAAACCTCAGGCACACTGCTAGTGTCTTCTATAGTGAAGTCTGATGCAAAGTACACATTAAGTTCCTTTGCCAGTATGAATTCAATCATATTATGATCACTGTCTCCTAAGGGTTCCTTTACATCAAGCTCCCTACTAAGTTCTGGGTTATTACACAACACACAATCTAAGATAGCCTTTCCCTGAGTAAGCTTAAGCACATGGTGCTCTAAAAAGCCATCTCATAGGCACGCAACAAAGAAGAAATATTGCCTGACAAATCTTTTGGAATTCTTTGAAAAAATAACATTCAGGATAGATAAAGGAAATTTAGTGGATGTTGTTTAACCAAACCTGCAGAAAGCCCTTGACAAGGTGATGTACATATGGATGAAAAACTAAGTTAGGCAAAAAATCTAGCAGAGTTATGTTTTTATTACAAAAGCTTATAAAGATAAACAGTGAGTAAATGTAAGTTTGAAGTTAACAATGACTTAATCAAGTACATTCTAATTAAGTAACCAAGATTGGAGCATGAGAAAGAAAAATGAAACAAATGAATAATAATTACAATAAGTGAGTATTGTGTGCAGTTTTGGACCCCTAATCTGAGGAAAGACAGTCTTGCCATAGAGAGAGTACAAAGAAGGTTCACCAGATTGATTCCTGGGATGGCAGGACTTTCATATGAAGAAAGACTGGATTGACTGGGCTTATACTTGCTGGAATTTAAAAGATTGAGGGGGGGATCTTATTGAAATGTATAAAATTCTAAAGGGATTGGACAGGCTAGATGCAGGAAGATTGTTCCCGATGTTGGGGAAGTCCAGAATGAGGGGTCACAGTTTAAGGATAAAGAGGAAGCCTTTTAGGACCGAGATGAGGAGAAACCTCTTCACACAGAGAGTGGTGAATCTGTGGAATTCTCTGCCACAGGAAACAGTTGAGGCCGGTTCATTGGCTATATTTAAGAGGAAGTTAGATATGGCCCTTTTGGCTAAAGGGATCAGGGGGTATGGAGAGAAGGCAGGTATAGGGTTCTGAGTTGGATGTCAGCCATGATCATACTGAATGGCAGTGCAGGCTCGAAGGGCCGAATAGCCTACTCCTGCACCTATTTTCTATGTTTCTATGAACAAAAGTTTGCACAAAGAGGTGGGCTTCAAGAGAATTCATAATTGGGAAAAGAAGAGAAGGAAGCAGAAACGTTTATCCAGGCTCAGGATCTTGGTTGTTGAAGGTACAGCTAGCATTGGGGAAGCAATGATATTTGGGATGAGAGAGACCAAAGCTACAGGATCACTGAGGCCTTGAAGGGTTGTATGCTTAGTAATGATTGCATTTCTAAACCTGAGATTTGCCTGAGTCAGTGCACAAGAGAATGACAATATCCCATTTGAGGGGACTAATAAATCAATCATAACTTAATGTCCAGATGCCCTAATTCTGTTCCTATGTCTTATGGTGTTATTCTGTCCACAATCTTCTGATTCAAGTGCTTTGTAAAAGTGCTCAAGGAGTGCATTCTAGATTTCAACCACCTTTTGTGTGAGAAGAAAAGTACCTTCAGATCTCCACAAGCCTTCTACCTCTTTCCTTAGACATATCCCCTTTTGTCTTAGACACTCTCACCACAGGAAAAAAAAAAATTCTATCTGTCCTATCTTGCCCTCTTATTATTTAGTCAACATGTATCAGACCACCCTATAGTCCCCTCTGCTCCAGAGGAAATAAAATTCTTTCCTAATTACTAAAATGCTTCAATCTAGGCAACATCCTGATGAATTTCCTCAGCACCTTCTGCAGTGCAATCACATCCTTCCATCTAACAAAAATACTTTCCTACTGAGGCGAGTTGTATTCCCTAAAACTAAATGCAGAATTACCTCCACACTTGTTGACTGAATGTTTCTTTAGAATACATTTTAGGAAATCCGTGCTTTCTATACATTTTATACTGATTGCATCTCACTTAATATTAAGATCATGGAAAATCCACACTATTATTCCAATGGAGTAAAGAAGGGAGAGTTGAACAAATGCACAATTCTAAGAAGTTGAAGTAATTGCGGTGTTTATAAGAGGGGGTCAGAGATAAAATAATGGTTCTGGTTAGCGGACATAACACAAAAAAAAGCCTTTATTTTTGCAATAAAATTACTTATCTGTGGAATGGCACGTCTACTGTCAAATCTGTTGGTTGAAGTTATCACTCCCTCTTTAAACAAGGCTGTGTTTGGATGTGGTTCACACAGACGAACCTTCATCCCATCTAAGAGATGATTCTTTGATGGAACAAGATATACATTATCAAACAGGTCATTTACAGTTTAGGATTGTAACCTCATAGAATCCTGGGAATAGCTAAGAACAGTGAAAGAACAGGCTGTTACAATATTTCCTTTGGTAAGCAGAACATTCACAGGCAAATGAGCCAGCCATTGACTAAAAATGACCATGCTCTGTTTTTGTTTAACGTATACTGTATGTAAAATAGCAGCTATAATTCAAAGACTAGAGGTATGATGACAATGTAAACCATACGTTTTGAGCTACGTCAACTTAAAGCACCATTGGAGGCTTTCAGAATGACCTGGAGCTGTCCCAGGTATTTTTTTTTGCACTGTAGATAGCTGGCTTTGAGTTACAAGCTTGTAATTTGTTTTGAGCAGTTCCCAAGCCATCGTAAAGTGCAAGACTGCGACCAAGGGAGTGGTTTTACCAACGTCAGCAGAATCCAAAGATTGAATTACTGCCTAGAAGGCTGTGCCAGACACTTGTTATTCTTTATAATGTATTGTTCCATGGAACTGGTAACATTTGCAAGTTGAGAAAAAAAACTGGCCCACAGAGAGTTTCAGGGAGACTGCATATTATAAATGAAATTCAGGAGAATTTGCCTAGAGGGCTGAGGGTGGCTATAAATTTACATAAAGTTAGCCCATAGATGTTTGAGTGAGCAGTGGATTGGCTGGTTTGGTTTTTTGATGTAGAAGGAATGATCAAATTACTCATGGTGCAGAAGTCCCGGATAGTTAATGGTTTTCATATGAAAGTTACGATGTATAGATCAGATTCACCATTCTCACCAGCTTGGCTTTCCTGGAGTCAATATGTGTTGTAGTAGGCCTGCTATTGTGAGGCACTGCAATGACTTTTAGAAAAAAAACTCATTACTCCTCACACCTAGCTCCCTCGTCCATTTATATTTCAGAACAATGGCTAATTGGGAGTGAATTACAAGATGGAACCTATTAGTGGGATTCAGTGTTTTATATGTTGAACCATCGATACTTGGAGGTGAATTACAGGCTGGCAGTTTAAGGAGGGTATCAGATGGTTTCTATATAGAACAATATATAATCTGGATTGAGATATAAACTGGAATATAGGAGTTCAGATGGCTTCGATATAAAATAATGGATACCTAAGTTACAAGCTGTTAGTAGAGGCCCATGTGATTAACAAAGGAATAGAAGAATATGTAATATATATACCTTTAGATAAATTACTGAAATTTTCAGAGAACCAAAACTGTCTTGTAGACAAAAACATATTTCAGTATGCCATTATGTTATCACATGAGAAATCACAGCAAACAGTGTTCTCATTACAAGGCCCCACAAACAGTAATCGGTGTGAATGCCTTGTTCATTTTCTTACGCAGTACAGAGATTGGGGGGCGGGGAATGAAATTTATCCAGGATATTTGACACAAATCCTAGAGTCATAAAAAATTACAGCCCATCTAGTCCATGCCAAACCACTTAAACTGCCTAGTCTTATTTACCTGCATCTGGACCAGAGCCCTCTATGTCCCATCCACGTACCTATCCAAATTTCTCTTAAACGCTGAAACCAAAATTGCATCCGTTACTTGTTGCAACAGTTTGTTCCACAGTCTCACCACCCTCTGAGTGAAGAAATTTCTCCCCATTTCCCCCTTAAACATTTCACCTTTCACCCGTAACCCATGACCTTTGGTTGTAGTTTCACCCAACCTCAATGGAACAAACCTGCTTGCATTTGCCCTTATATACCCCTCATAATGTTGTATATCTCTATCAAATCTCTCCTCAATCTTCTGTATTCTAGGGAGTAAAATTCTAACCTATTCAATCTTTCCTTATAACTCAGGTCCTCCAGTCCCGGCAACATCCTTGTAAATTTTCTCCATGTTATTTCAATCTTATTTACATCTTTCCTGTAGGTAGAAGATTAAAACTGCATATGATATTCCAAATTAGTCCTCACCAATATCTTATACAACTTCAACGTAACAGCCTAATTCCAGTATTCAATACTTTGATCTATGAAGGCCAATCTGGTAAAAAAAAATTCTTCATGACTCTACCTGCCTGTGACAACACCACTTTCCAAGAATTATTGTCCTGTATTCCCAGATCCTTTTGTTCTCTCTCACTCCTTAATGCCCTACCGTTCACCATGTAAGACCTTCCTTGGTTTGTCCTCCCAAAATGTCACACCTCACATATGCCTGCATTAAATTCCATCTGCCATTTATCAGCCCATTTTTCCAGCTGGTCCAGATTCTATTACAAACTTTGATAGTCTTCCTGACCGTCTACTACACCCTTAATCTTGCTATCATCCACATATTTGCCGATCCAGTTAATTACATTATCTTCTAGATTGTTGATATAGATGACAAACAACAATAGACATAGCACCAATCCATGAAGCACACAGCTAGCCACAGTCCTCCAATCAGAGAGGACTGATTATCTAGTAGGACTATCTACTACCACTCATTGGCTTCTTGCACAAAGGCAATGTTCAATCTGATTTACTACCTCATCTTGAATGCCAAGCAACTGAACCTTCCTGAGCAATCTTCCATGTGGGACCTTGTCAAATGCCTTGCTGAAGTCCATGGGAACAACATCCACTGCCTTGCCTTCATCAACCTTCCTGATATCTTTCTCAAAAAACTCTATAAGATTGGTTAGACACAACCTATCATCTACATAGCATGCAGACTATCCCTAATCAGTACCTGTCCATCCAAATACTCATATATACAGTCCCTTAGAATACCTTCCAATAACTTTCCCACTACTGATGCCAGGCTTACTGGCCTATAGTTTCTTGGTTTATTCTTAGAACCTTTCTTAAACAACAGAACATTAATTATCCACAATCCTCTTGTACCTTGCCTACTGCTAATGGTGATTTAAATATCTCTGATAGGGCCTGGCAATTTTTGTACTTGCCTCCCATGGGGTCTGAGGGAACACCTTGTCTGGCCCTAGCCATTTATCCACCCAAATTTGCCTCAAGCAGCAAACACCTCCTTCTCTGTAATCTGTATAGGGGCTATGACCACGCTCCTGTTATTGCCTTGGATCTATAGACTTTGTGTCTATCTCCCAAGTAAATGCATATGCAAAAAATCCATTTAAGATCTCCCCCATTTCTTTTGACTCCACGCATAGTTTACCATTCTGGTCTTCCAGAGGACCAATTTTGTTTCTTGCCATCCTTTTGCTCTTAACATATCTGTAGAATCCTTTAGGATTCTCCTTCACCTTGTCTGCTAGGACAACCTTCATGCCTTCTTATAGCCCTCCTAACATTTTTCCTAAATGTTTTCCTGTATTTCTTATACTCCTTACAGACCTTATTTCCTCCAACCTGCCTGTATGTGCTATGCTCTTCAGCTTTTTCTTAACCAGGGTCTGAATGCCTCTTGAAAACCAAGGTTCCCTACATTTGTTATCCTTTCCTTTTATTCGGACAGGCACGTACAGGTTCTGTACTCTCAAAAATTCACTTTTGAAAGCCTCCCACCTACCAGATATACAATTGCTGGAAAGCAGCCTGTCTCAATCCACTATTGCCAGATCCTTTCTGATTACAATCAGGTTTATTATCACCGGGATGTGACATGTGTCATGAAATTTGTAGCACCAGTTCAATGCAATGCATAATATAGAAGAAAAAAACTAAAATAATAATAAATAAATCAGCAAATCTTATTCAGTGTTCTTTATACAGTATACGTATATTGAATAGATTAAAAATCATACAAAAACCAGAAATTACATATATATTAAAAATAAAGTGAGGTAGTGTCCAAGGGTTCAATGTCCATTTAGGAATCAGACGGCAGAGGGGAAGAAGCTGTTCCTGAATTGCTGATTGTGTCCTTCAGGCTTCTGTATCTCCTACCTGATGGTAACAGTGAGAAAAGGGCATGCCCTGGGTGCTGGAGGGCTTTTATAATGGGTGCTGTCTTTCTGGGACACCGCTTCCTAAAAATGTCCAGGGTACTTTGTAGGCTAGTACCCAAGATGGAGTTGATTAAATTTACAACCCTCTGCAGCTTCCTTCCGTCCTGTGCAGTAGCCCTCCCACCTCCATACCAGACAGTGTTGCAGCCTGTCAGAGTGCTCTCCATTGGTACATCTGTAGCAGTTTTGAGTGTATTTGTCACATACCAAATCTCTTCAAACTCCTAATGAAGTATAGTCATTGTCTTGCATTCTTTATAACTACATCTATATATTGGGATAGGTTAGGTCCCCAGAGATCTTGACATCCAGGAACTTGAAACTGTTCATTCTCTCCACTTCTGACCCCTCTGTGAGGATTGGTATGTGTTCCTTCATCTTACCCTTCCTGAAGTCTACAATCAGCTCTTTCGTCTTACTGACATTGAGTGCCAGGTTGTTTCTGCGGCACCATTCCACTAGTTGGCATATCTCACTACTGTACACCCTCTCATCACCATCTGAGACTCTACCGACAATGGCTGTATCATCAGCAAATTTATAGATGGTATTTGAGCTATGCCTAGCCACACAGTCATGTATATATAGAGTGTAGAGCAGTGGGCTAAGCACACACCACTGAGGTGCACCAGTGTTGATCGTCAGCAAGGAGGAGATATTAGCACCAATCCGCACAGATTGTGGTCTTGGCCTGAAGCATTGACGTTTTATTCCTTTTCATAGGAAAACCTGACCTATTGACCATAAGACCATAAGATTTAGGAGCAGAAGTAGGCCATTTGGCCCATCAAGTCTGCGCCGCCATTCAATCATGGGCTGATCCACTTCATCCAATCATCTCCATTCCCCTGCTTTCACCCCATACCCTTTGATGCCCTGGCTAATCAAGAACCTATCTATCTCTGCCTTAAATACTCCCAATGACTTGGCCTCCACAGTGGCTCGTGGCAACAAATTCCACAGATTTACCACCCTCTGACAAAAGTAATTTCTCCACATCTCAGTTCTAAAAGGACATCCTACAATCCTGAAGTCATGCCCTCTTGTCCTAGAATCCCCTACCATGGGAAATAACTTTGCCATATCTAATCTGTTCAGGCCTTTTAACATTTGGAATGTTTCTATGAGATCCCCCACCCCCCAATCTCCTGAACTCCAGGGAATACAGCCCAAGAGCTGCCAGACGTTCCTCATACGGTAATCCTCTCATTCCTGGAATCATTCTCGTGAATCTTCTCTGAACCCTCTGTAATGTCAGTATATTCTTTCTAAAATAAGGAGCCCAAAACTGCATACAATACTCCAAGTGTGGTCTCAAGAGTGCTTTATAGAACTTCAACATCACATCCCCACTCTTACATTCTATACCTCTAGAAATGAATGCCGACATTGCATTCACCTTCGTCTCAACCGACTCAAGCTGGAGGTTAACCTTTAGGGTATCCGGCACATGAACTCCCAAGTCCCTTTGCATTTCTGCATTTTGAATTCTCTCCCCATCTAAATAATACTCTGCCCATTTATTTCTTCCACCAAAGTGCATGAGCATACACTTTCCAACACTGTATTTCATTTACCACTTCTTTGCTCATTCCCCTAAACTATCTAAGTCTCTCTGCAGGCTCTCTGTTTCCTCAACACTACTCGCTCCTCCACCTATCTTTGTATCATCAGCAAATTTGGCCGCAAATCCATTAATCCCATAGTCCAAATCATTGACATACATGTTCTGAAGCTCTTCCATTTCCAGCTCCAACTCCTTAACATGGTGTTAGAAGCTGCAGCTGGATGCACTTCTTGCAGCTGAAGTCATCAGGGAAACTGGAGATCTTTTTGCCATCCCACATCCTAAAAAAGGAATATTCAACTACCCTGCCTGGCATCCCTACTGTTCTAACTGTGCAGTTATAAAGAAGGAAGCAATAAATAAAATGAAAAAATAAATCTACCTCAGCATTTCGCCTTCTCTCACTCAAGCCTCTCCTCAAAGCATTAAAGCCTCAGATCGCCACTCATCAATATCCACTTCAACAAAGGCCATTTCACTTGCTCGTGCTTTATTTTTATTTGCCCTTGCTAATGAATCCTGATCTCTGTTTGGCCACTGCTTAAGTGCAAAAACTCTCATGAAGTATTGCTTTTTAATGCATGCTGACCGACCTGTGTGAGTAACCTCTTTTCTCACTCTTGATCTCTGATTGGCCACTGTTCAAACACTGGAACTCTTGCAAAGCTCAACTTATCTCATTTGGTTAAATCCTTAACCAAAATCATCATAACATTTGGTGCTTAACTCCCTGTTCTACTCACTTTATACTTATGACTCTAGGCTAAGCAGCGCTCCAATGTCAGATTTAAGTTTGCCAATGACTCCATTGTCATCGGCTGAATCAAAGGTGGTGATGAATCAGCGTATGGGAAGGAGACTTAAAATCGGGCTGAATGGTGCCACAATAACAACCTCTTCCTCTATGTCAGCAGGACCAAGGAGATGATTATCAACTTCACTAGGAAGAAACCTCATTGGGGGATCAGAGGTGGATAGTGTCAGCAACTTTAATTCATCATTGTTATCATTTCATAACATCTGTTCCATTTCCAGTATGTCAGTGCCATTATGGAAAAATCACAGCAGTGCCTATAGTTTCTTAAAAGTTTGTGAAGACCTGGCATGTCATCTAAAACTCTGACCAACTGCAAAGTGGTGGAAAGTATATTGACTGGTATGGAAACACCAATGCAACAATGGATACAGCTCATTCCATCACAGGAAAAGCCCTCCCTACCATTCAACACATCTGCACGAGCGCTGTTACAGGAAAGCAGCCCACCATCCAGGCCATGTATTAATCTCAGTCCTGCCATCAGGAAGAAGTTACAGGAGCCTCAGGATCTGCACCACCAGGTTCAAGAAAAGTTATTACCTCTCAGCCATCAGGCTCTTGAACCAGAGAGGATAACTTCACTCAACTTAACTCGCCCCATCACTGAACTGTTCCCATTGAAATGGATTCACTTTCAAGGACTATTATCTTATGTTCTCAATATTTATTGCTTATTTATTTATTATTATTAGTTATTTTTTCTCAGCTCAACCTCATAAAACCTAAGGTATAAGCATAGCTAAGCATAGCCAACAATAACAATTATTATTACCTCATTTGTTTAACTTTCTTCTTGTATTTGCATAGTTTGGTTTTTTTTGCACAACGGTTGTTCTCTGTCCTGTTGGTGTGGTCTTCCATTTATTCCATTGTGTTTCTTGTATTTACGGTAATTGCCCACAAGAAAATAAATCTCAGAGTTGTACATGATGAAATATATGTACTTTGATAATAACTTTACTTTGAACTTTGTTGCAAAGAACAGAGGAATTCAGAAATAGCTACATGATAAGGAAACAGAGGATAATAGTTGAAGATTGATTCTCCAGTTGAAGTCATATGACTCATGGAGTGCCATAGCGGTCCCTGCTGGAGCTCTGCTGTTCATTACTGATGTAGATGTGAATGTTCAATGGTGCAATTAGCAAGTCTGGTGTTAAATTAGGGGGCCTTGTTGATAAAGAAGCAGTTTATAATGAATTGCAAAGAGACCTTGGTCAGTTAGGGAGATGGACTGAGGAATACCAAATGGATTTTGACCTAGAGAAGTGTGAGATGATGCATTTTGAACAGTCAAACCAGGGTAGGATCTATACAGTGAATGGCATGGCACTAACAAGAGAGACCTGGGAGTATGAGAACCTGGTTTGCTGATTGTGGCTGCAGAACTAGACAGACTGGTGAAACAAGCTGTGGGCCTCCATCAGTCAAGGTGTTGAGTTTAGGAGTAGAGACATTATATTAATCATTGGTGAAAACTACTTGAAGTATAGTGCATAATTTAGACCACCCTGTTATAGGAAATATATTGTCAAGTTGGAAAGAGTGCAGAAGAAATTTCCAATGAAGCTGTCTGCAGTAGCCACTCTATAGTGAGAGGTTGGCCATACTTGAATTTTATTTCTTGGGGAATAGAAGATGCAGGGGTGACCTCATAGAAGTTTATGAAATATTGAGGGGTATGGATAAGGTGGGCTTTTCCCCTGGGCTGGAGAGTCCAAAATTAGAGGGGATAGATTCAAGGTAAAAGCCAGGAGATTTAAAAGAGACCTAAGAGATATCTTCTTTACAGAGACTGAGCTACAGAGGAAGTGGTTGAGCCGGATACAATTGCAACATTTAAGAAGCATTTAGATAGGTGTATGGAGGCGAAGGGCTTGGCAGCTTATGGGTGAAATGGAAGCATCTGGAAATAGCAGGGAGCATGCTATGGGTGGCATGGACCATTTTGGCCAAAGGTTTGTTCCATGCTGTATTACTCTATGATTCTATCAGCATACAAAAATTGTTAGAAGATGTCAGAAATTTATTTGGGTCTTCGGTGGATCAAAGGTTAGAAGGCATTACTACAGGAGAGAAAAGGTCATTTGTCAGGAGTTTGAAATTTAAACGGGGTCTAAGGACAGGAAAAGTTGATAAGGGACTGGGCTTTGAAGGGGATCACACATAAGAATCAGATAAGAGGTGGATAATCTGTCTACATTGGGATTGACAACTGATTAGTAGCTAGCGTCAACTATTCGTCATCCTCTTGTCATTGGGACAGAGAAGTGAGTGTGTCTGAAGAGAAAAAGCAAGTAATTAAACTGGAAGGGGCCTATTGAATTGAGTTCCAAATGTCATTCTGAGACCTGCTCAGTGAGGCCCCTTCTGCATAATAATGCATCCAAAGCTATGGCTATTAAAAGCTTTCTCAACAACAGCCACATCTCTGAAAACAATGACAAACAGAAAATGCAGCAGTTACTCAGCAAGTCAGACATCATCCATGCAGACAGGCACTGTCAACATTTCAGTTGGTCTTTCATCAAGTCTGGAATAAGTTAAAAATCAAACTTGTTTTCCGTTTCTGAGGCAACAGGTGGGAGTGGTGCTGATGAGAGCTTTGTGCAGAGAAGAAATAGAAGATCTGCAAAAGGGTAGAGGCCAAAAGAGAATGAATGGCAAAACCTGCAGTGGTGGTGTTGCCTGAGACAGCGTGGTGGCTTGGAATTGCAGCTGATGCTTCTGGAGATGTCAGTAGGTTGCCATTCACCAGTGGAGGCTGTTCAAAATTCAGAAGTTGGATGTTCACCTATCACTAACTTTATTTGCAGAGCACTGAAAATTTTGGTGTAATGAGACTGGATTCTTCTCTAATCCCAATGACTTTGGGTTTTTGTCAAAAGTTAAAGAAAATCAATTCTGACACTGATTCTATTGAAAATAGAGTTGATATTTTCTATAATGACTGCAAACAGATTCATTTCACAGGCTGAATGATGTGATGAATATTTGGATAAACAAGGTTGTAAATAGAATTAATTTTGGACTAGCCAGTATGATTCAGTAGTGCCTCAAAGAACCAAATGGAAAGAAGACAGAAACATCCTTCATGCAGTAGAAGTCATATTGGAAGTGTTGAAAAACTGTACTGTGAATGGCTGTCACATGTTCCACATCAAGCCTCTCCACAGGAACTGTGAACCTTGTGTTAACATCAGATTTCTTCAAACTTAAAATTAAAATGGAAACTACTAGAAATACTCAATGGCTTGTGTCAAATGTATGGAGAGAGAAAAAAAGTTTCCATTTTTGGTCTTTGATCTTTTATCAAAACTCCCTATCATCTGTTTCTTTCTTAAAAGGTGCAGCCTATTCTCTTTATATTTCCAAAACTTCTGCTTTCATTTCAGATCATCAGCATCTGCAGCTAATTGCAACAACCATATATTCAGGGGAGTGTGGAATATTTTATCCTAGTTGACAAGGGCTTCCCTGCTTGATGATTGTGGGGAAGCTTGGCAAACTGGCTGAGAGGACTGTAATGTTGGAAATATTCTCCTGTTAGCTGCCAAGGGTTATGCCAGAGATATTGATGGTGGAAGTTGTCAGACTGTTTTTCTTGGCAGCTGTGAGCAGTCCATGCTTAATTGCTATACAGTAGTTTGCAAATAACGTAAACTCTACCAATCAGCATCGTAATCCTAAGGATGAAAATGTTTTTTATTTGTACTCACTTTATTAGTCATACAACATAGGAGCAGAATTAGACATCTGGTGCATTGAGTCCACACCACCACTTAATCATGGCCGATTTATTTTTCCTCTCAACCCCATTCACCTGCCTTCTCCCTGTAACCTTTGATGACCTTACTAATCAAGAACCCATCAAACTCTGCTTTAAATATACCCAATGAGCTGGCCTTCACAAGCATCTATAGAAATGAATTCCACAGATTCACTACCCTCTGGCTAAAAAGAATCCTCCTCATCTCTGTTGAAAAGGAATATCCATCTATTCCAAGGTTATGCCTTCTGGTCCTAAATTCTCCCAATAATGTCTACTTGTCCAGGCCTTTCAATACTCAGTATGTTTCAATGAGATCCCCCCCCCCCCCCCGCCATTCTTCTAAACTACAAACCCAAACCCATCAAATGCTACTCATATGTTAACCATTTCATTCCTGGGATAATTCTCGTAAACCTCCTCTATATCCTCTCCAATGCCAGCACATCTTTTCACAGATTAGGGGATTGAAACTGCTGACAATACTCCAAGTTTTGTCTGACTTGCTGAGGCCTTGTGAAGCCTTGGCATTATCTCCTTGCTTTTGTATCCTAGTCCTCTCAAAATGAATGCTAACATTTCATTTGCCTTTCTTACTATCAACTCGGCCTGCAAATTAACCTTAATGAAATCCTGCACCAGGACTCCAAAACCCCTCTGCACCTCTGATTTCTGAATTTGCTCTACATTTAGTTTAACTTGATAACTGTATTTCCTCCAGCAAAATAGTCAATTCTTAGCTACTTTTTACTTGCTGCATCAGGGCATAAGCTGGCTAGGGTGTGCAAGTGATCAAAAGACTGATTGATGTCATAAGTATAAATCAAGATAACTGAGTTATGGCACATGCCAAGTCATGGCATAAGGCATAAATCAGCACACGCAAATAATCCTTTAATGTCTTTGCATGACTATCTACTTCTATGCAAGAAGTACTGACTTAATAAACTAGTTAAAAGATCTCAAACGGTAGAATTGCAAGTATTAAACTTCCATCCATTAATATTCCAGGTAATTTTTGTTGAAGACCATAAATCATTCTATAATGGCACGGCAGATAATCATTCCAAATATTGCAATTATTTTCACAATGTGAGGATTACCGTGTTCTTCAGAGATAGTTTAAAGGCTATTGGTTAACTGTTGGCTCCAATGGCTGGGTGCATTTTTTCTACTCCTTAGCCTTGTCTGTGCTTAGCCAACTCAAAACAGATAGAAGAAATATAACTAGGGCCCTTCTGTGCAGAACACAGCTGTCCAGAAGCGGGACTATATGTTTTAGAGAGCCAGCTTTAAATCAAACTGATTAATTGACATTTTTATTAGCGGTCTCTGTGCAATTCATTGAATCCAATCTTACTATGAGTCTTGACCCTAATGTAAAGTTCTACCAGAGTGGAGATACAACCGGAAATTGAAGTGAAAAGTCTAAGTTAAACTGAGGGTGGGGGTTGGAGAATAAACAGAGTGAAAAGACGCTCCTACTTTCAGAAACCAGACAGGTAAGTTAGCTGATTAAAAAGTTGTAACACAATAGCCAGAGATTTTATTGAGTTTATCTCAAGAGGTGCACGCAACTGATTTCAAATGTAAATGTAGAACTTAGAATAGTACAGCACAGTACAGACCCTTCTGTCCACAATATTGTGCTGACCTTTTAACCTATTCCAAGATCAATCTAACTCTTCCTGTCCACATAGCCCACTATTTTTCTTTTTTTGGAAAATTATCATTTTTCCACCCACTCTTTGAAGATTTGCTTTATTGAGGCTGTGCTTAAGCCTTCTCCAGTAGTGTAACTTATTCCAGTCAGCCGGAGATACATTATGCCCTCTTGCTCATGGGATCAGTTGTGCCATTTCCAGTCCTAAGCAATGGAAACCATGAGGGTTCCAGATTTAATCCGTGGCTGAGCCAGGCTAACAAGGGGTGGAATTGTCAAGGCTTTCATCATCATTTCTGTGTGTGGGAAAGGAGATAACAATTAGTATTCACTTTCTTGTTTCCTTGCCAGATTTCAAAGACCACCCCACTACCCCTTCTTACTTGAGACAGGATAGGATGTAATCAGAATGTCCTCACTGCTGGAAACCCTGCCAATACCTGGGGTTCATTTCATAAGAATCACTTCATATTATTTGCACTAGAGATTATTATCCCTAGAGATGCACTGAAAAGAAAGTAACTGCATCTATAAGTAATTCCTACAGTTATGAGGGCTTTGTGAATTTCAGATTGCAGGTTATATTTATGTGCTTTTGCTGACTAAGCTATCTGTAATGATTAATCATGGTCCAACCTTTTGATGATCCACTATATCAAAGAATATGAGCCATGATATTAATTCTAGTCTACAAAGTAGCTTATACACCTCTATCTAATGAGCCAGCATTATCTAAAAGTCCTCAGCTTGAAATATTGACTCTGCTTGTTTCAGTTCAGCTCTCCAGAGATGTTGCCTGACCTGCTAAGTGTTTGTAGCCTAATCTGTTTTTGTTTCAGATTTTGATAGATGTAGTTTTACGACTTTCAATCAATAAAGTATAGGAAATCCTAGAAGATAAGCTAAACCGATGTTAAAGGCACATTTGATCATAGAACTTGGTGTTGTATTCATTTGGGACATCACAGTTTAAGAAAGATGTAGCTATGGCAAGGCTCCTGTTGAACATTGTTGGAAAGACTGAAGAAAGAGCAGGGAAGATAGCAACAAATAACAGGTAAGTGAGACAGCCTGGATTACCTTGAGTAAAATCCAGAATAGGTTTAATGGGCCAAATACTGCCGCATTCTCTCTGACTTCATGAAATTCATAACTTGATCTTGTATGCAGTGGTTCTTCCATATTCCAGAACCTAAATTACAATACAACTGAACTGTAGAGTCATAAGCAAATAAAAACTTTTTTTTTTAAGATTCAGCTTGCAAGACTCATTTTGTTCCATAAGACATGATAAGCTGAAACTGCCTTTAACTGTCTGTGCTACCATTAAGAAATTTGCAAGAAACTTCATAAAGACTTGCCAGAACATGGAACCTGCTATCAAATACAGGTGAATTTCATTAATGTTATTATACAAATTAGATCATTGTGAATGAAACAAACTGATATGTGTAAAGGCTTATATTGAGAAATTGAGAATAAGCTCATAGAACATAAATATTAGCATGGATTGGGGGGATCGGGTCTGTACAGCTTGTTCTCATTCTACAATTTTTGTGGTTTGGGGAAGTAAACACTAGGTACCTTCTGTATATTGACTTTAATTGCTACTAAGACAACAATGTCAATCATTTCTTTTAGTTTGCCCTTTAGAATACTTTAATTGTGAAATTAAGAACCTAAGGACACAGTCAGCTAAAAATTATTGAGAGAAGTTTGGAAACCCTAGGCTATGAGCCAAGGTCAGCAGAGAAGACAAGAGATATATGAAAATTCAGCAACACTCATCAGGGCAGTTCATCTTGTTTACTTTTACATGAAACAAGATGATTAAGCCCATCTTAATCATATATCTATGTTCTGAGTAAAACAAACCCTCAACAGCAGCAAATAAGAGAAAAATCCTGCTAGAAATGTTCAACAGATCGAGCAACATCCTTGCTTCAAAATCAGAAGACCATGGATTTAAGTCCACACAAGGAGGCAACGTTTCCTTCAAATGTTAATATAATGTTGAACTGAGAAATAAATTGGAAAGTCATAAGAGCAAATAAAGGAGATTCTATTGAACAATGGTATCCTTGTAAAAACAATGAGTAACTGGCAATACACATAAAATGCTGCAGGAACTCAGCAGGTCAGGCAGCATTTATGGAAAGGAATAAACCATTATTGCTTCAGGCAGATACCTTTCATCAGGATAAACTAGCAGAGCTTTAATCATTGAGCAATGGTTTTGAAAATTGTGATGCAATTTTCAAAACCATTGCTAATGATTAAAGCTCTGCTAATTAATTCATTGTGATGCACTGAATTTAACCCAGGAAAAACAACAACCCATGCTTCTACAATGCAGGGAAATGCTTGGATGAGAATATCACACTGGAAGGGTTTAAACTGCTATA
Source organism: Hemitrygon akajei (assembly GCF_048418815.1). Taxonomy (NCBI): domain Eukaryota; kingdom Metazoa; phylum Chordata; class Chondrichthyes; order Myliobatiformes; family Dasyatidae; genus Hemitrygon; species Hemitrygon akajei. The sequence goes on along the minus strand of NC_133124.1, from coordinate 105,565,612 downwards.
GCAGGGGGATGGGAACCAGAGTGATAGGGCTGTGGATGGGGCAGTTGGTATACATGTCAATGTCGTGTTCAGTGAGACTCTGAGAAAGGGCAGGCAGATGACAAAGCAAAATTGCTGTCAGTGGGATGAGCTGAAATGTAATATGGAGGCAAAAAATGTGAAAGTTGAGGAATATAGGGCTGAGGGTGTTATATTTGAATGCATGCAGTATATAGAATGAGGTAGATGATCTTGATGTGCAGTTAGAGATTGGCATGTATGATGTTGTGTGCATTCACTGAATCATGGCTGGATGAAGATCATAGTAGAGAGCTTAACATCCAAGGACACACTTTGTATCAGAAGGACAGGCAGGTAAGCAAAGGGGATGGGGTGGTCCTGGTGGTAAAAAATAAAATCAAATGCTTAGGAAGAGGTAACATTGGATTGGAAGATGCAGAATCCTTGTGAGTAGAATTAAGAAACTGTACATGTAAAAAGATCCTGATGGGAGTTATATACAGGCATCTGAACAGTGGCCAGTCAGTGGGATATAGAATGGGAGATAGAAAAGGCAGGTAAAAAGGTCATAATTGCAATAATCATGGAAGATTTCAATATCCAAGATTGGGAAAATCTGAATGGTGCTGGATCCCAAGAAAAAAAATTTGTATAATCCTCCCATTTGGCTTTTTTAGAGCAGCTTGCAGTTGAGTCAACTAGTGGAAAATCAATTCTGGATTAAGTGTTGTATATTGAACCAGATTTGATTAGGGAGCTTAAGTCAAAGGAATATGTTAGAAATCACCCTGCAGTTTGAGAGAGATCAGGTTTGTTGTATATGGGATATTATATATGAAGAGGAAAACTGAGCAAAAATCCCAGCTGGTCATCTGACAGAAAAGGCCTTTCCTAACAAAGGAAGAAAGAACAAGTCACTTACATAAAGTTGAATTCCTCAGTAAAGCCAGAAAGCTGCATCCTTCCATGTTGTCCATATCTCCCCTCTGATGGACAACACCTTATTAAATGAGCATACTTTAGAATTAATTCAGAATCGGATTTGATATTACTGATATATGTTGTGAAATTTGTTGTTTTTGTGGCAGCAATAGTGTAATACATAAAAATACTATAAATAACGTTAAGAAATATATATATGTATAACATTAAATAAATAGTGCAATTTGAAAGTAAAAATAGAGCGTAGTGTTCATGGGTCATTGTCCACTCAGAAATCTGATAGTGAAGGAGAAGGTTTTCCTCTAATGTTGAGTGTGTGTCTTCAGGCTAATGTATCTGCCCCATGATGGTAGCAAGAAGACAGCATGTCCTGGGTGATGGGGGTCCTTAAATATGGATACCACATTTATGAGGCATCTCCTTTTCAATATGTCCTTGATGGTGGGAGGCTAGTGTCCATGATGGAGTTGGCTGAGTTTGGAACCCTTTGCAGCTTTTTCCGATTGTGCGCAGCGGCTCCCTCCTTACCAAACAGTGATGCAACCAGTTAGAATGTATCTGATCTGATGAGTTGTCATCAGCCTGAATTATTAACTCCGTACTACTCAGCATACCTGCCACGAAAGAATTCTTCAGTTGTGGAACAAGGCTTCCATTATTTGTGCATTCCTTCTGGTTTAGATTAGTCATTTATCTCACTGTACTTTGAGAATCCTTGATGTGTATTATTGGTTGCCAAGCTCACTTTTCCAACATCAGTGAATCTCCTGGAATAATTCATAAACTATGAGGCATTTGGGGATATACAATAATCAGGAAAGATCTGTGATAAATCAATTTACTTTTATTCGCAGAGTAACAGGGACCTTGCAATTGAAAGCAAGAACAATGAATGTTTTTTTTCTCTTCTGTTTAATAATATATGATTATAAAAAAGCTGTGAGCATGAAACAGCTGTATTTTGGAACTGTGTCTTATCATGTTATCAAACCCTTTTCAAACAACGGGTTATTTTAAGTAATGTGGCATATTTGGTCAGCAAGAGATATAAACAATTTTCACCAGCAAAATCACAGCAAAGATCTATGTAAATAATGTTTCCCTGCATTATAATAGCAGCTAACCTTCATGTGGACTCTATTGGCTGTGAATTCACCAGGGATATACTGAGGTCATGAATGCTTTAGAAATACCAGTTCTATCTGTTTAACTATTTTTCTTACTGGTGTTAGCTGAAGCAAGAATGTTGGACAGTATAATGGGAGAATTCCACATGCTTTTTCATACGGTGCCAAGCAATCTTTGAAACAATTGCCTAACCGGTTAGACTGGAACTCAGTTTAGTATTTCATTGAAGAATGGCATTTCTGACAAAGCAACATTCAATCAAAACTGAAATATTCTCACATCCCTGTGGCCAGTGTTATATCCATGATCTTGTGACTTAGGGTCTATGATGCAACGTGCCTACACAGCTTTTACAAATACTTCTCTGACCAGCAGGCAGGAATGTTGCTAAGTAAGCTAAGCTGACATATTCACAGAATAACTCTTTCAATGTATCCTTCTTTACATTCTTCAGATGTGGAACAAGGCTTTCATTATATGTGCATTCCTTATTGCCCTCAATAATGCAGAAACTTGACCATTTAGCTCCTTCAATCTGTACTGCCATTTGATTAAATAATAGCTAACAAGTTTTGCATCTTCATCTTGTTTCTCTTTTGCTTAATAGCGTACTATAATAAATAGAAGGTGTTGGTAGACTTTCTTCATGTACCATTTGAGTCAGTGTAATGAAGGTGCAATTAGAGACACTGTGGGTGGCTTAAATACAGTGGATTGCCTGGCCACCTCAAAGACAGCTAAGAGCCAGCTGAACACTTTGACACTTGGGGCGGGAGTTGCATGTTTTCTGGGCCTGGCAAGGACAACTAGGTTCTTTCCCTTGTGAACGGGCTAGATTATTGCCAGCGTTTTATTTCCACATCTCAAAATATCTGAACTCAACTCCTCAAAATCACATGGTGCATTTGGAACTTACAATCATTGGATTATTAGCCCAGGATTCAAGAGTACAACACCAGTAAAATAGTCATTACACCAACATAACTATTAACTATTCTGGCTTTCTGTTACGGCATCTAAACTAGTTTATTATTAAGAAATTCAATGGTCCATATTCATTAAATACCAATAAAGATGAGGATTACTTTGTCCCAGTAGGTACTGAACAATGCAAGTTGGCAGGATGAAGCATCCTTGAAGCCAATGAGCAAGGAGCTACAAAGTCTGACAGGACTGGAATCATTTGATGCCAGAAATCAGGGAGCCCCAGAAATTTGCAGGAAAAAATTATTTTTCTTCCGTGCTTGGATCACTAAACTGTTTTTGTATAACCATCCTTTTTGAGGTTTTCGTTCTCAGTTTTTCCCCATTTCTTCTCACCTTATTGGTATAATTAGTACAGAGAACCTGTGGTAGGCAGAACACCTCACCCAATTTCATATTCCAGTTACAGACTCCCAAACAAAATGATGCTTGGGGCTTGTGGGGAGAAACTTCACAGCCAAGTGCAATCTTTGCCAATGCTCTATTCAGCTAAAATTTACATGAACTTCTGCTGAAATCATCTTTCTCCCGTTCTTTGGCTCAAAAGTAGCTAAGACCATTTGCTAGTCTCACATCTATCCTGCTGAATATTAGCTAATTCATCATATCTTCAAACAAATGCAATTTTCACAGAAATTCTGAAGCAAGGATATTTAAAGAACCGATATTGGGAAGGGCGGAAATAAGAATTAGGAAAAAATAATTAATTCTTTTTTTACTCATAATTAATCATTTAGAGTCTGATCAATTGCAAAAAAAACTGTTCAGCTGAGACTATTCTGTAACTTAAGGAGTCAACAGTTCATTTGCCAGATATGTCAAAATTTGCCTTAGTTCCTTCATAGTAGTCAAACACCAGATGCGTTTATCGTCTAGGTGTAATGCCTTCTGTCAACAGTGCAATTCAACTCACTAAGGGAAATGTGTACACACTCAACAGATTATAGAGGAGCTCCTTTAGAAAAGAGAGTGTACACTTGTCACAAGGAACAAAGGATGGAGCAAAAAGAAAAGAGGTGGTGTTTGATGGTGTGTGAGTGAGGCAAGTTTTCAGTTTTACTCAAACAATAAAAGGAGAAAAGGGGGAGGGGAGAGAAAAAAATTGAGGTTTCTTTCAATATCTTTATGGAATAATGCACTTCTTTTTGAGTTCTACTGATCGGCAGGGAGCCAGTTTCCATGCTAATTCTCAGTTAATTCTTACCTAAATTGGATTTTATGGAACAATATTTTGACTTTGCACTTTAGTCAACGATTATTGTTAGAAGATCACGTATGGAACATGTCAGAATGGGACAGTGGTGCAGAAGTACAGGCATTGCCTCATTGTGACAGAGACTTGGGTGGAGTTTGCAAATACTTTCTGCGATAATGTGGGTTTCCTCAGGGTGCTCTGGTTTCAAACCGGATCCCAATGGCATGTGGGTTGGTGGACTAATTTGTTACCATAAATTGCCCATAAAGAGTGTAGGTGGCTGATAGAATCTGGGAAGAGTTGATGTGATGTGGGGAGAATAAAAATAAGATTAATGTAGGATTAGCCTAAGTGAGTACTAATGGTTGGTACTGACCTAGTGGGGCAAAGGGCCTGTTTTCTGCTACGTATCCTACAACTCTATGATTCTCCATACTGGGCAATGCTTCTTTCAAAGAAAAAATACGGTAACAGAAAATCAATGTATTAGAAGTAATTGTTAACCTTCAGAATAACCAGTGTCAGGAGGCAGGTTTTTTTTTAAAAGGCATATGACTCCCTCCTATGTCATAATTGAAACCTAGAGAATATCCATGCCAGTGTATAACATTACAACAAACTCCTTCAGCATAAAATTCATATTTTCACTGCAGTAATAACCAAGCACTACATTGTTGAATTGTTCCCTCACGAGTGGCATGCTAAATCATTTGAGGTTGCAGATCCATGTGAAAAGGAGCTGAGAAGTGCTTCTTTAAGGGATCAGTATGAACCTCTTCACTAATGCCACTAACATTATTATATGTTCTAGTCTCTTTAACATTTGAAGCACCTCAATTCTAAAATAACTCAATGGCTGTAAAATGCTTTGAAACACTCTAAGGTCATGAAGTATGTTATAGAGGTGCGGGTCTTTTTTTTCTTTTTCACAATTGGAGTGTTATTAGTGAAACCCCTAAACAACTGTCTGGAACTATTGTACCTGACAATTAGATGACCGTCAGCATTTATTTTCTCTCATAACACTGGTGGATCACTGTATGTTTAGTCTACAGGCAACTTGCAGTTCTACATCAGGCTAGTAATGTTACTTTAAGTCAACGTGATACTTTCCAGCTTCCAATTTTGAAGTGAGATTGTTGAATTAGTGCCGAAGTATTGCAAAAGCATGTGCTGCAGAAGTAAAGACCTCCAAGAACTGGGCTTGAGACAACACAGATTTTCATCAATCCCTTCAGTATTGTGTCTGCATATGTGTGCACGTGTATAAACAAATACCTGTATAGATGGCCAAAAGTCTGTGATGTCATATCCACATGCATTGCAACATGCAGGACAAAATGCCTAAGAGTGCACATATGCACATTGATGGGTGCTGAGTGTTTGTGGGTATGTGTATGTGGGTGGGCGTACGTGTCTAGGTGTGCACGTTGGCTGGAGGATTGGAAAGGAGGCTCTCTCCACAGCTTTAGCCACATAAAAGAGAACAGTGTGGAGAACTCCCAACAGTAAACGCCTGAGGCTGAACACCTGGGATTGTCTCTTAGTCACCTGCCAGCTATTATGAGTCTTCCCCAAGACTAGCAGAGTAGGGGGTCTGGCACTATCATCTTGGAGATTGCAGCTTCATGAATGATGAATAGACTGTTTGTTGTACCGTACTCCTATGGCTCTTTCTTGGAAAAATATTACTTTTCTCATATTACCAATAATGGCTCAAGAATCTGTCCTCAACTGCTACACTATAGGAACACAAAACTCTCTAAAGTCTCCAAATTTCTTGAAAGTTATGAGTAATCAGTGGCAACTAATTTCCTCACCAAAACAGTACCTTCACTCTGCATACCTCATTGGAAGTCCTTATGGCAATTAAACCCAATTCTCACACAATAGCCTTGACATTTAGAGAATAAGGGTACATGGGCTTGTCATAAATATAATGAGCAATCCTGTCAACAAGTAGCTGATTGCATAGTAAGGTGCCTTTGAGTGCAACAATGTGGTTTAATCTCTTTTGCCCACTGTAATTTTATCAGAAGTGCATTTAAACAATAGAATTACAAAGCCTAGAGTAACAGACCATTTGATATATCATCCCCATGAATTAGTTCTGCTCCCTTACTCTGCGCTTAAACCTTTATGTTCTATTTTTCTTTTCATGTACCACTATTGTAACATACATATCTATTCCTGTGAGCTCTTTATCTCCAATAGAGTAATATGGAGAGTGTGCAAAGTATTACCTTAAAATACATGGAGCTCTAGGTATTTAACCAGTTTAGACAACATTTATATGTTGTAACTGATTTAATGACTTTTGACAGCTTCTTAATCTTTGAACTGTACCGCTGTTCTACGTGTTAATCCTGGATGTCCACAGATATTGTTAGTGTCACATCCATCTCTGGACTTGTTTAAGGTGTCAATCCTTATGTCTTTACAGTTACATTCTTTAAATACTCTTCTTGACAATTGTCAGGTGCACTTTAGGAAGTAAATTTAAATTCACGATGTTCCTGACTTTGTTGGAGGCATCTTAAATCATGAACCTTTCTGGATCTCTTCTGCATCTTTAAAAGATGAGTCTTGGAAATGTGCAGTATATTATCTCACTCTTCAATATTTCTGTTTCTCATCCTTTACCTGCCTGATCCTGATATGCAATCTGAACCCCTCCCCCTTTTATCAATGCACTATAGAAAGCACCCAGTCTGGATGCACCACCACTTGATACAGTGCAGAGCTGTGGACACAACTCAGCATATCATGGAAATCACCCTCTTCTCCATATATTTCCCACTGCCTCAGTAAAGCAGCCAGCATAGTACGACCATAAGATCATATGACAGGAGTAGAATTAGGCTATTTGACCCATCAAGTCTGCTCGACCAGTCCAGCTTGGATAATTTATTATCTCCCTCAACCTCACTGTCATGCCTTTTCCCAGTAATGAAAGAACCCACCATCCCCCAGAAGATACAAAAGCCTGAAATCAGGTACCACCAGGCTCAAGGACATCTTCTACTACTTAATGTTTCTATGATAAAATGACTTTACAATCTATCTCGGTATGACCTTGCACCTTATTGCTCACCTGCACTGCGCTTTCTTGAAAGCTGTTACACTTTATGTTATTATTTTACCTTGTACTACCTGACAGCACTGTATATTGATTTGATCTGTATGAGACGAGGCCCCATCAGCGGCGGGAGCAGAGCACTGCAAAGAGGTGTCTCGCAGGTTGTCGACGCTTATTTAAAAAGAGAGCTTTGCAGGCGTTTGGCCATTGCAGAGGCCCTGTCAGTGGTGGGAGCAGAGCACTGCAAATGAAACAAAAGCACAGGAAGGACAAGTGGGGTGGCCACTGTCAGGAGTAGAAGCATCAGGCTTTGGCTCAAAGAAGACCTCGGCTCGGACACGGCATTTGCTCTGGGTAGGTTTCTGTTGATGTTTTCTTTTTGTTTTTTCTTACTGCACCTGGCAAAGTAAATGGCAGTTGTGTGTTCTTCGTGCCAAATGTTGGGTCTCCCAGGAGACTACATCTGCGTGGTGCATCCAGCTTCAGCTCCTTGAAGACCATATCTTCAGCTCCTTGAAGACCATAACAGCAGCTGGATGACCTTTGGCATGATGGGAGAGTGAGAAGATAATTCATCAGGGTTACAGGGAAGTAGTCACTCCAAAGTTGCAGGAGGTGAGTTGTTGGGTGACTGTCAAGAGGAATGGAAATATAAATAGGCAGTTTGAGCCTATTCTGCTCAAAAATAAGCATACCGTTTTGGATACTTTTGTGGGGGATGGCCTCTTGGGGGAATGCCACGGCGACCGGGTTCCAGGCACTGAACATGGGTCTATGGTGCAGAAGGGAAAGAGAGAGAAGAAGGGAGTGGTAGTGATAGGGGACTCGACGGTGAGGGGAACAGACAGGAGATTCTGTGGACATGAACGGGACACCCAGTTGGTATGTTGCCTCCCAGGTGCCAGGGTCAGGGACATCTCAGATCGAAGGGAGAGCAGTCAGATGTCTTGGTACTTATTGGAACCAGTGACATAGGAAGGAAAAGCAAAAGAGATTTTATAGAGTTAAGTAGAAAGCAGAGAAGCAGGACCTCCTGGGTAGTAATTTCTGGATTGCTGCCTGTGCCATGTGCTAATGAGGGTAGAAACAGGATGACTTGGCAGATAAATATGTGGCTGAGAAGCTGTTGCAGGTGGCAGGGCTTCAAATTCTTGAATCATTGGGATCTCTTCTGGGGGAGGTATGACCTGTTCAAAAGTGACAGGTTGCACCTGACCCAGGTTTGTTAGAGCTGTTGGGTTGGTTTAAGCTAATTTGGCAGGGAGATGGGAACTGGAGTGATGGAACTCGGGATAGGACGGATGGTAAAAAAGTAAAGATAGCGTGCAGTCAGGATGTCAGAAAGGGCAGGCAGGTGATGGGACATACTTGCAGCCAACAGGGTGAGTATCAAAACATTAGGGATGCAAAATCAAAAAGGGTAGCAAATACGGTACTCAAGGTGTTGTATCTCAATGTGTAGAGTATAACAAATAAGGTGGATGATCTTGTTGCACTATTACAGATTGCCAGGTATGATGCTGTGGCCATCACTGAATTATGGCTGAAGGATGGTTGTAGTTGGGAGCTGGATCAGAGGGATAGGAAGGTAGGCAGAGGGGAGATATGGCTCTACTAGTAAAGAATAGCATCAAATCAGTAGAAAGATGTGACATAGGATTGAAAGATGTTGAATCCTTGTGGGTTGTGTTAAGAAACTGATGGGAGTTATATACAGGCCTCCCAACAGTGGCTGGGAGGTGGACCACAGATTACAACAGGAAATAGAAAAGGCGTGTCAAAAGGACAATGTTATGATAGACATGGGAGATTTTAACATGCAGGTTATTTGGGGAAATCAGGTTGGTAATGGATCTCAAGAGAGTGAGGTTGTTGAATGCCTAAGAGATGGCTTTTTAGAACAGTTTGTCGTAGAGCCTATTAGGGGATCAGCTATACTGGATTGAGTGTTACGTAATGAACCGAAGACAATTAGGGAGCTTAGGGTAAAAGAACCCTTAGGAGCCAGTGATCACAATATGATTGAGTTCAACTTGAAGTTTGATATGGAGAAAGTAAAGTCTGGCATTGCAGTATTTCAACATATCAATGCAGTTCTAAAGAAGGCAAGACAGTGACTATATTTCATTTGGAGTTTAAAGAGATTTGGTATGTCAACAAATACACTCAAAAACTTCTATCGATGTACTGTGGAGCGCATTCTGACAGGCTGCATCACTGTCTGATATAGAAGGGCTACTGCACAGGACTGAAAGAAGCTGCAGAGGTCTGTAAATCTAGTCAGCTCCAGCTTGGGTATTAGCCCACTAAGTACCCAGGATATCTTCAAGAAGCAGTGTCTCAGAAAGACAGCGTCCATTGTTAATGTCCTCCAGTACACAGGGCATGCCCTTTTCTCACTGTTAACCATCAGGTAGAAGGTATAGAAGTCTGAAGGCACACACTCAGCAATTCAGGAACAGCTTCTTCCCCACTGCCATCCAATTCCTAAATGGACATTGAATGCTTGAACACTACCTCACTTTTTTAATATATATTATTTCTGTTTTTTGCACAATTTTTAATCTATTCAATATACATATACTGTAATGAATTTGCTTATTTATTTATTATTATTATTTTATTTTGGGTTTTTTCTTCTATATTATTTATCGCATTGAAATGCTGCTGCTAAGTTAACAAATTTCATAACACAGACCACTGATGATAAACCTGATTCTGATTCAAGCTAGCAAATAATATCAAAGTGGATAGTAAAAGCTTTTTCAAGTATGCAAAAAATAAAAGAGAGATGAGAGTGGATATAAGAACGTTAGAAAATAAAGCAGGAGAAATAATAACAGGGGACAAGGAGATTGCAGATGAACTAATTGAGTATTTTGCATCAGTCTTCACTATGAAGACACTAGCAGTGTGCCAGATGTTATAGTGTGTGAAGGAAGAAAAGTGGGTGCAGTTACTACTACAAGGCAGAAGGTACTCAAAAAGCTGAAAGAGCTAGAAGTGCATAAGTCACCTGGACCAGATGAACTGCACCCGAGGGATCTGAAAGATGTAGCATTAGAGATTGCGGCAGGATTTAAAATGATCTTTCAAAAATCATTGGACTCTGGCATGGTGCCAGAGGACTGGAAAATTGCAAATGTCACTCCACTCTTTAAGAAAGGAGGAAGGCATCAGAAAGGAAATTATAGACCAGATAGCCTGATCTTAGTGGTTGGGAATATGTTAGAGTCAATTTTTAAGAATGAGGTGATGGAGTACTTCGTGACACAGGACAAGATACAACTAAGTCAGCATGGTTTCCTTAAGGGAAAATCCTGTCTGATGAACCTGTTGGAATTCTGTGAGGAGATTACAAGTAGGATAGATAAAGGGGATGCAGTAGAAGTTGTATATTTGGAGTTTCAGAAGGCCTTTGACAAGGTGCCACACATGAGTTAGGAGCAGGTGGTATTACAGGGAAGTTACTAACATAATTAGAGCACTGGCTGATTGGAAGAATGCAATGAGTGGGAATAAAAGGATCCTTGTCTGGTTGGCTGCCAGTGACTAATGATGTTCCACAAGGGTAGGTGGTGGGACTACTTTTTTTTAATGCTACATATAAATGATATAGATGGCTTTGTTGCCAAGTTTACAGATGCTAAGAAGATTGGTGAAGGGTCAGGTAATGTTGAGGGAACAGGTACGATGCAGAAGGACTTAGACAGATTAGGAGAATGGGCAAGAAAGAGGCAAATAAAATATAATGTTCGAAAATGCATGGTCATGCATTTCAGTAGCACTTTGGTAGAAATAAATGTGTGGACTGTTTTCTAAATGGGGAGAAAATCCAGAAATCTGAGATGCAAACAGACTTTGAAGTCCTTGTGCAGAACACCCTAAAGGTTAACTTGCAGGTTGAATCAGTGGTGAGGAAGGCAAATGCAATGTTAGCATTCATTTCAAGAGGTCTAGAATACAAGAGCAGTGATGTAATGCTGAGCCTTTATAAGGCATTGGTGAGGCATCACCTTGAGTATTGTGTACAGTTTTGGGCTCCTCATCTTAGAAGAGATGTGCTGACATTGGAGAGGGTCCAGAGGAGGTTCACAAGGATGATTTCAGGAATGAAAGGATTATACAAGGGACACTTGATGGCTCTGGGTCTGTACTCATTGGAATTTAGAAGGATGAGAGGAGATCTCATTGAAACCTTTCGAATGTTGAAAGGACTAGACAGAGTAGATATGGAAAGGATGTTTCCCATGGTGGGAGGGTCTAGGACAAGAGGGCACAGCCTCAGGATAGAGGGGTGTCCATTCAAAACAGAGATGTAGAGAAATTTCTTTAGCCAGAGGGCGGTGAATTTGTGGAATTTGTTGCCATGTGCAGTTTGCTAGGACAGGTCATTGGGTGTATTTAAGGCAGAGATTGATAGGTTCTTGGCTGTATATGACATCAAAGTTTATAGGGAGAAGGCTGGGAAATAGAGTTGAGGAGGAGAAAAAAGAATCAGCCATGAGTGAGTGGTGGAGCAAACTCGATGGGCCAAATGGCCTAATTCTGCTCCTATGTCTTAATAGTATGCAAGATAAGCGTTTCACTGGACCCCAGTACCTGTAACAATAATAAACCAATTCCAATTTCACGTTCTGGTCTCCACAATAGGAATGGAGTGGAGGCTTGGGAAAGGGTGCAGAGGAGTTTCATCAGGATGTTCTATGCATTGGAGTGCATTAGACATAATGACAAATTTTGAGTGTTTTTTTTGGAAGATTCAGAAGCTGGAAGGTGGGGGTTGTCCTGATAGAAGCATATAAAATTAGAGGCACAGATAGGCTAGGTAGTCAGAATCCCTTTCTCAGGGTGGAAATATCAAATACTGAAAGGCTTATCTATAAGATGAGAGGAGGATAGTCTATAAAAGACTTGGGAGGCAAGTCTTCTACACATAAGTGGTGGGTGCCTGGAACATATTGCCAGGGAAAATGTCAGAAACAGACATGATAACACTGTTTAAAAGGCATTTAGACAGAGCAATGAACAGGCAGAGAAAGGACAGTCCATATACAGACAGACAAAATTTGTTAGATTAGCATTATGGTTGCCACAGATTTGATGAGCCAAAGGTCCTGTTCCTATCCTGCACAGTTCTATTCTCTGTAACCAGTTGTGGCCCCAGTGGAGGTATCTCTGATATGGGGCAACTCATAATTTTATGATTAAAAGGCTTTACATTCTTACTAAAATTGTTTTTCTATATATATGAAATTTTCTTACAACTTAGAAAGCCGGTCTTTTATGTGTATGTTGGCTCTCAAATGCTCCCACCAGTCCTATCCACAAATTCACTTTTCTGTTGCTAATCTCTTTCACATAGCCAACAACTTTAATTCTCCTTCCACTGACCCACACTAGCACAATATATATTGTAGCCAATTAACCCACCAGCACATCCTTGGGATGTGGTGGAAACCAGTGCACCTTGGAGAAAACCCATATAACCACAGGGAAAACACATGAACTCCAGGCAGACAGGACTTGGAAGTTAGGACTGAATCCAAACTGCTATTACAGTCCAACGGCAGCACCAACTATGGGCCCTTACATCTGTACTTGTTTTAATTTTCTTTTTCTGCATCAATTTTGCTACCTCAGTCTCTGTTATTATAAAATCATCTTCTCCTGTCCGTAGGACAAATGTTGTTCGACAAATCGATAAATAATTCTGTTGTATCTCCTCAATTCAATATCAACTTTCATGCAGGAGGCAAGCCTACTACTGCATTCTTGAGAAAACACCGTGGGATTCAGACCATAAGACATGCGAGCAGAATAAGGCCATTCGGCCCATTGAAGCTGCTCCACCATTCAATCATGGCTGATTTATTTTAACTTCCGACTCTATTCCACTGCCTTCTCCTTGTGACTTTCGATGCCCTTTCTAATCAAGAAACTATCAACCTTCATTTTAGGTATCTCCAATGACTTACCTTCTGCATACATCAGTGGCAACACTTCAACACAATCTGGCTAAAGAAATTCTTCCTTATCTCTGATCCATATCCTCCAAGAGGATCACAGCCTTGTCATATGGTTTGGAGGCTTGTGTGCCTCAATGACTCAGAGAGCTAAGTTGGCTGGAGTCAGAGCTTTATGCTTTGGCTCCAGGTAGGGTCACCCATGCCAAACAGGTCAAAGGGTAGAGGCCAAACAAATAGTGGTCCAGCTGTCCTCCAGGTCTGGGGATTCAGCACAGGGCTAAGAACCCTGATGGCTAAAACAAAATTGCTACAGAAATAGCAATGAAGATTCATTCTTCATCTGAGTTCGATAGTATTCCTGAGACTCTACCCGGGACTAGCAAGAGTGACAGTAGTGAAAACCAAAAGGAAGCTACTGACATGATGAAGGAAGCCCTGAGCACCACCAGAGATGGAGGATATTCTTTGCTGCCCTAAATGCCTGCAACATAATGGGCAGTAAGTAAGTTACTCTGATCCATCTGTTCTGAGGCTGTGTCCCATGGTCCTAGACTCTCAGAGTAATGGAAGCATCCTCTGCACATCCACTTATCTAGGCCTTTCAATAATAGATTTGTTTCAATAAGATATCCCTCTCATTCTTCTAAACTCCAGTGAGTACAGACCCAAAACCATCAAACACCGCTCATGCATTAACTCTTTCATTCCTGGGACCATTTTCATGAACCTCCTCTGGAGCCTCTTCAATGACAGCACATCCTTTCTTAGATATGGGGACCAAAACTGTTTTCAATACACCAAATGCGGTCTGACCAATATCTTATGAAGCCTCAGCATTACGTCATTGCTTTTATATTCTAGTCCTCTGGAAATGAACGGTTACAAAAAAAAATTAATTATGTCATTTGGATCATTAACATATGATGTGAAAAGTGGCAGACCCAAAATGGACACCTGCAGAAAACCACAAGTCACCAGCAGACAACCAGAAAAGAACCTTCTTATTCTCCCTCTTAGTCTTCTGATAGGATCTTTCTTTGTAATACCATGGGCAATTACCTTGTTTAGTATGATATTTTGTCAAAGAGCTTTTGAAAATCCAAGTAAACAGCATTAACAGATTTTCCCTTCGGTTCCTCCCACTTTCTCCAGAGTTGAGGTGAAGCCATGTGTACCTGCATGGCGGCAGCTGTGATTTCATTTTCATTGGCTACATAGAGCAATCCATGTTCCAAACTTTCCCTGGTAATGGTCCCCAACTCTTCCTCTGCTACATTGACAACTGCATTGGTGCTGCTTCATGCACACATGCTGAGCTTGTCAATTTCATCAACTTTGCCTCCAACTTCAACCCTGCCCTTGAATTCACTTGGTGCAGTCCTGACCCCTAACCCCAACAAGACCCCCGCCCCCACCACAACCCCTTTATCTGTCTTTTCTGCCTCCATTTCTGGAGACAAACTATGGAATGACATATTTTATAAACCTCCAAAATTCAGAGCACTATCTTCACTCACCTTTTCCTACCCTGTCTCCTGTAAAAATGCAATTCCCTTTTCTCAGTTCCTTTGCCTCCACTGCATATGTCCCCAGGATGTAGATTTCCTTTCTAGGACATCAAAGATGTCCTCCTTCTTCAAAGAACAGGGTTTCCCTTTCTCCACATTGAGGCTGGCATCACCTGCATCTCCTTCATTTCCCAAAAATCCGTATTAACCCCATCTTCCTGCCACCTTAACAATGATAGCATTCTAGCCCATGAGCCTCCACATCCAACATATCACTTTCTGCAACATCTGCTATCTCCAAAGGGATCCTACCACCAAACACATATTTACCTCCCTGTTCTCTTCACTTTCCATAGAGGTTACTCCCACTGTGATTCCCTTGTCCACTTGTCCTTCGCTAATCTTCTCCCTCCCAGCACTTATCCTTGCAAGCAGTCAAAGTGCTACACCTGCCCATTCACCTCCTCCCTCACCTCCACTCAGGGCTCCAAACTGTCCTTCCAGGTCTGTCCTTCCACGCTTCAGCTCTGAATCTGCTGGGTCCGTCTATTATATCCAGTGCTCCCAACACAGCCTTCTCTACATTGGTGAGACCCCTCGTAAATTGGAGGACCGCTTCGTTGAGCATCTTTGCTCCATCTGCTGAAAGTGGAAATTCTCGTGGCCAAACATTTTAATTCTGAGTCCCATTCCTATTTCAACATGTCAGTCCATGGCTTCCTCTTATAATATGATGAGGCCACCCTCAAGGTGGAGAAGCAATATTCCATTTGGGTATCCTTCAACCTGATGCCATGAATTTCAATTTCTCCTTCTAGTTAAAAAAATTCCCCCCTCCCCTCTTTGTCTATTTCCCACTCTGGCCTCTTACCTCTTCTCACCTGCTTATCACCTCCCCTGGGTCCTCTCCTCCTTCCCCTTCTCCTATGGTCCACTCTTCTCTCTTATCAGATTCTTTCCACTCCAGCCCATTACCTTTGCTACCCACCTGGTTTCACCTATAACCTTCTGGCTATCCTACTTCCCCTCACCCCACAGTTTTATTCTGTCAGCTTCCCTCTTCCTTTCCAGTCCTGCAGAGGAGTCTCAGCCCAAAACATCAACTGTTTCTTTATTTCCATGGATGCGGCCTGACCTGCTGAGTTCCTCCAGCAATTTGCGTGTGGTTGCTTTGGATTGCCAGCATCTGCAGAATTCCTCATGTCTATGAGTATCCAGGAGTATCCTGCCTGTGTTTTCCTCAAAGTATTTCAAGAAATTTGTCAGGCAACATTTCCCCTCAAGGAAACCATGCTGACTTTGGCCTATTTTATCAAGTACTGTACCTTGAAGAACATTACAACCACTGAAATCAGGCTGACTGGCCTGTAATTTCCTGTCTTTTGCCTTCCTCTCTTCTTATAGAGTGGAATGACATTTGCAATTTTCCAGTCCTCTGGAACCATTCCAGAATCTATTGATTCTAGAAAGAACATTAATATTGCCTCCACAATCTCTTCAGCTACCTCTTTCAGACTCCTGGAGTGTAGTCCATTTCTCCAGGTGATTATCTACCTTTGGACCTTTTAGCTTCCAAAGTGCCTTTTCCTTAGTAATAGTGACTACACTCACTTCTGCCCTGGGATACTCTTCAATATCTGGCATAGTGCTTCCACGGCACTGAGATATATCCTAGGATGCACTGAAACACATCATCAGTGATAGAATCTAGGGTCTTTGGGCATTTCAGATCTTTCAACATCATACACCCTCACCCAGGTGATCCAGCCAGGGCTGATCAGGCCCCAGCTTGTGTCCCAGCAGCATTGGTCCATGGATCACTCTTCTTTTTCCATAGCCATTTGGGGACTCACTCAACAGCCTCTGTGACAGTCCTGATGGCTCTTTTCTTTACAGGAGAGAGTAGGTTTTGCAAAGCAAGCAGCCAGAAAAACCTCTACATCCCACCTCTATAGATTCACATCGTGCTATCCACCACTGTTTCTGGTACTGTTCTACCAGCTCCTGGTGCTTTGCTTTCTTATGTTCAAGGACTTCCTCAATCCCATCTTCCCAAGATACTGTCAGTTCTACCATGACCAAGTGCTTTGAGGTTTCTGATAGATTGACCATGTCAGACCCAGTGATGATGATACAATAAAGTTACGGAACTTTAGTTGCTTTCCAAGATCAACTTTCAGTTGTCAGTCAGATGCTGTAGCAAGAAAGCTTGCTGGTGATTGGGACTGAGGCTGAGGTTGACATAAGCCATGGGCTTTCTTTGTTGGCGGAGGTGCTTACTGTTGTTAATGCCGAGGAGGTACTCTCTACCACTGCCTTCAGCAGCCATTCATGGCGCCAGCAGTGGTGTCCTTCTCCCTAGGCCTAGACAGGACGTCGTACACAGCCTGGATCATGAACTTGATGTGCTGGGGTTCAGCCTGCCAGATGTTGGACCAGGACAACTTCCACTTCAGCACACCCTCCCACCATGTCGAGCCTCCCTGCTGCCTCAGTACAGTACTTTCTCAGTACGGCTGCTTGCACCTCTTCCTGGACCAGTTTGCATCTGTCCCTGCCCCGGGCCCTGTCGAAGTGGGTTGAAGGGAAGCTGTCCAGCCCCACTCGACCAGACACCACTGTCCCTGCCAGATCCCTGTGCATCAGATGTGACTCAGCCATCTCCAGTGTCCTTGGCCTTCTGTTTACTGCCTGTCCAGGCCTGAATGTCTGCTGTCAAGACTTTGGGATCACTGATATCTCTGTACAGAGGCAATTCTCTTGTATGGAAAACAATGAACTCCTCATACAGGCTGCTAAAGGGAAGCTGCAGTTTATTCCCCTTCCCATACAAAGCAATGCTCCTCAGGCTATGTGGGAGGCCCAGCCATCTTCAAAAGTAGCCATTGATCTTTCTTTCAGGAATCTCAACTTGACATGAGCACCTCATATACCAACATGGGCCAAA
Source organism: Hemitrygon akajei (assembly GCF_048418815.1). NCBI lineage: Eukaryota > Metazoa > Chordata > Chondrichthyes > Myliobatiformes > Dasyatidae > Hemitrygon > Hemitrygon akajei. The sequence continues at coordinate 105,547,860 of NC_133124.1, read as the reverse complement.
GGATTCACAGGAGGATGCCATGCTGGTAGATCCAGGCATTGAACTTGCCAGGTAGACCTGACTTGTCCAGAACTGGTGAGCCAGACTGGTAGCAGGGATTACTCCTTGGTCATCTTCCGGATGGCAGCCACATCTCTTAGCCTGCAATCAAAGACTTTCCCGGCTCCTGACTCATTTCTCAGAGATGGATGGGAAAGCAATACCATCCAAGGAGAAATGGGACATCTGTAAGTCTGCCTTTCTTTAACAGCAGACACCTGGATTTCTCTGGCTTAAAGCTCATCCTTGCCCATGCAATGAACCTCTCTAGCCCCTGAAAGATCCATCTACTGCTAGGGATTGATGTAGTTGTCTCCATGAGATCATCCATGAAGCCTCTGATTGGGGGCTGTCTTAGTCTGAGGGCCTCGGCACTCCACTTCAACTGCTTTAAAGGGCATGTTCATGTTTAAGAAGAGGGTCGTGACATTGTACATCCAGTTATAATACCCTTCTGTAGCCAGTGCCAACCTGATTTGGTCATTCCTAAGGAGATTTGCAATCTGAAGTTCCCATAGTAATATCAGGATGAGGTCCCTTATCTTCCTTGGAACACAGTATTGGTTCAGAGTGATCTCCAGCAGCTTCTGTGGTAATGAACTATGTGCTTTGGCAAGACCTGATGCAAAATACTTACGGTTCATCTGCCAGTTCTTTGTCCCCATTACTACCTCTACTACTTCTCCAGCATCATTTTCCAGCTGTCCAATATTTACTCGTGCCTCTTTTTAATTCTTTATATATCTGAAAAATACAGTGGCCTCTTATATTATTGCTTTAGCCTACCTTTATATTAAATCTTTTCTCTCCTTATTGCTATTTTTAGTTGCCTTCTGCTGGTTTTTAAATGCTGAGTTTTGCTATATTGTACGTACTCTCATTTGCTTTAATTCTGTCCTTGACTTCTCTTGTCAGTCATGATTGCCTCATCCTCCCTTTTGTATGCTTCTTCTTCTTTGTAAGTGTAGATCTGGATCCACAATGGCCATCTGGTTTTTCTGATCAGTAGGCAGCATGGATTATTTACAATCTCTCAATTATCTCATTAGACAAAAGACTCTGCTTCAATAACACACATATCTGAGACGCTGTCCACTAGAAAGTTTGTTTTTTATACTCAGGTACTTTGTTTTAAGCATCAACACCCTCATCCTCAAATTGAACAACATTGTTTGCCCACAAGAACATGGGCATCTAACACATTTATCATAAACAGCAAGGCTCCTTCTGTAACTTGATTGGGTCCAAGCTGCCATTTTATTCCGTTCTCACTTTAACAATTACAACCCACATATTCACCATCACTTCACACTGTCCTTTATTTCATCCTCGCTTAAGTCCCAACTCAGTTATAATCACTTCAAGAGTGCATATTGATGTTACTGTAATGAATTATCTGGTTTCATTTTCACTGTAAGACCAGCTGTGTAAGACTTTTTGATGTGTTTGACAACTTTGCTGCTTCAGGCAACTTTTATCCTTTTTCTGTCCCATCCTTGTCACAAATGTAATGTCTATGTCCTCTTGGGTTCCTTGTACCTCGTCACTAAAGTACGGACTATACAGAGTAACTTATAGGATGTAAGGAGATCTCAAAAAGCTTTATTAAAAGTTCTTCTGAGATTGTTTACATGCACAAAGCAATACTCACATGATCAATAAACGTAGCAATGCTAGACATAAATGTAATAGTAGGCCTCCATTAGTCTCGATAGACCATAGATTTGCACCTTGGAAAGTTTCCAGGGCTCAAGCCCGGGCAAGGCTTTTTTTAATGGAAGACTGGCAGTTACCCAAGCTGCAAGTCACCCCTCCCCATGCCACCGATGTTGTCCAATGGAAGGGCATTAGGACCCATACAGCTTGGCACCAGTGTCGTTGCAGAGCAATGTGTGGTTAAGTGCCTTGCTCAAGGACACACACACAGACTCAGCCAAGGCTCGCATTAGCGACCTTCAGATCACTAGACGAACACCTTAACCACTTGGCCATGTGCCAACATCGAAATACTACAGAAATGGATCCAGTCTTTTTTTGAAATTTGCTCTTCAATCTGCATTCACCACCCTGTAGCAATGGATTCCAGATCAGAATAGTTCACAGTTCATCCCCTACCTTTTCCATTTGCTAGTTCCTTCGATTCCATACTTTCTGTTGGTTGACCTTTACATTATGAAAATACCTAATCATTTTAAACACATTCATTAAACCTCTCTAAACTCAACTAGTCACAACTGATTTTGTTTACTAATGGAACAACTGGGAAATTAAGAAAGGTGATGTGGAGAAATATCCCATGTGACGTTGCCTTCTAGATAACTCATAACAGCACAGATATCCAAACTATGAATAGAAATATTTACATGCCTTCTAATAGGGTGTCTGGGAACCCCTCAAACTTGGTTCAATTTCAGAATAAAGTTATATTGCCCCTTGCAGCTGTTCTCAAGCCTTTTAGCTTTTATCCTTCTGACACCAGAGTTGAAAAGCATCATAAATTTGAGTACAAAAGACTTCTTAGGCCATCATACCATTTAATCTTCCTATTCTATTTCCATACTCTGTTAAAACCAGTCATGAATCCTACTTCAATGGTTTTCATAGAAAATTCCATGTTCTACTAATTCTCTGTCCTGGGACTCCAGGTACTGATTTTAGATTAATACAATTTACAACTTAAGTAACTGCAAACACTTACTCTGGAGTATCATGCCAATAGTTGATGATCAGTTTCTGTAATCAAACATGTTTATTTTTTTTCTTCAGATTGAGAAAGTGGGCAATGTAAGTTTTTAAACAGCAGCATTTTGAATATACAGTACATTGAATGCCAAGAAAACACTGCTACAATTATTTCTTAGACCCTGAAATAAATCATAGGAAATATATTTTATTGCAACACATTTTTTTCACATCTTATTATTGTGCTCTTATATATGTGTGTATATATAGAGCCTCAACAGTTCCAGGAGAAATTACCAGAAATTGACACAAATGGCAAAATGGCAAGGAAGGCTTCCTGCTTGAATTTCATCTTTTGTTCATATGGTTTACTGTAACACATCAGCAAAAAAATACTTCAATATCCTAACTACTGCCCTAACACTAGTTCTATTCATAAAAACTACCAGCAGCTTCAGTTACAATTTTGTCAATTTGTCAGTTTGTTTAGCAAATGATTTATCCAATTGTTGTTTTAGGAAGGTTGTTTTACACTACATTCATTGATGCCATAGTGCTCAAAGAGTAGAACTTCCAGCCAGTGAGCGTTTTATGGTAATTGAAATCTAGAACTGTCTTCTTCCGAAAGCTGTGAATATGAGACAAAATGAGTTTGCATAAGTGAGATTGATGGATTTTTATGGCAGAGGGAGAGAGCTAATGTGAATAAATGGCGTTTAAGTGCAGATTGTTAACAATGTAATTGAATGATGGAATGGGCTCAAGGGACTGAGTGGCCTTGAATTCCCCTGTTTCCTTGTCTGCATGCCGAACACCACTTGTATTCCATTCCCTTGAGTGTTATTTTAATGTAAACATTAGGCTGATTTAAAATAATTTTGCCTAATTTATACACAGGGCCATAATATGATATGGTTTTTTTTAAGTGACATTCCCACTCATAAGTATGTTTCCATTTTTTTAATTAATAAAAAATATCTGTACCACATACTCTAGAATGAATGACCTTATTCTTGACCCAATTCCTTGAATTGTACAAAAGAAAATTATTTAGAAGTTAGTTTTTTTTCTGGAATATTATTTTGGCAACTGGCGATCTTTTCTGCTCTGGCTTGATCAGAAGTAAGTTGGCGTACTTTGACTGAATTTTGTTGGCAAGGAAGCAGGAATATATTGGCTGGTTGATTTGGCAGAATTTTTTTTCTTACGTTAGTTGTACTGAGAATCAAAGTCTGTTTTATAAAGCAATAGCAATCATACATACTGGTTAGGCAGGATCTGCAGAGGAAGAAACTGAATTAATATTTTAGGCTGTTACACTTAGAGCATAATGAGAAGATTTAAACAGCTTTAAAATCATAGTCAAGTGAGGAAAGGAGATGCTAGGGAGGGCGAGGTCTTTGATAGGGCTGATAGCATAATAAAGTTCCTGATAGTGCAAAGTAAAATATGGTAATGAAAGGCCAACTATATACACTCAGTAGCCACTTGAATAGGTACATTTTATATCCCATGCACTTCAAGTTTTAATGTGTTGTGCGTCCAGAGATGCTCTTCTGCACACCACTGTTATAATGTAACATATGATTACTTGAGTTACTGTCACCTTCCTATCAGGTTGAATCAGTCTGGCCATTCTCATTAACAAGGCATTGTAGCCCACAGAGCTGCCACTCACTGGACGTTTTTGTACCGTTCTCTGGGCAATACGGTAGCATAGTGGTTAGCATAATGCTTTACAGTACCAGCAACCCAGTTTCATTTCCCACTGCTGTCTGTAAAGACTTTGTATGTTCTCCCAGTGACTGCATGGGTTTCCTCCAGATGCTCCGTTTCCTCCCACAGTCCAAAGACATACCAGTTGGTAAATTGATCGATTGTGATAAATTGTCCTGTGATTAGGCTAGGGTTAACCCAGGGGACTGCTGGGCAGCGTGGCTCAAAGTGCCAAAAAGGCCAAATCCACACTGTATTTCAGTATATAAATAAATAATCCAAGGAGAGCAGCTTTTTCTGAGATACTCAAACCACCCTGTTTAGCACCAACAACCATTCTACAGTCACTTAAGTCACATTTCCTCCCCATTCTGATGTTTGGTCTGAACAACACCTGAACCTCTTGACCATGTCTGCCTGCTTTTATGCATCAAGTTGTTGCCAGATGATTGGTTGATTAGATATTTGCATTAACAAGCAGATGTTGTACTGTTGTGTAGTACATAATAAAGTGGCCACTGAGTATAGATAATATGGGGTCTGGATAAGATAGAAATGATTGTGTCAGAAATGCAGAGGGATTAAGAAATAATGAAAAATCTAACAATGCTGTTGATGCTCCATTTTCAGGGCAAATGGTAAATAGTCCACCATGTTTTTCAAGTCATCACTTTTTATTGTCATTTCAACTATAACTGCTGATACAGTACACAGTAAAAACGAGACAATGTTTTTCAGGACCATGGTGTTACATGAAACAGTACAAAAACTAGACTTATATCTCATAGGTGACAGGAGGTGAATCACTCATCGTGGATATCTGTTCTCTTCCTGTAGCCACATTAATTAGTTTTTGGTAGATGGTGACTTTCTAAGGAATCTGTGATGATAATGCCATTGAATTGTCAAGGGTAGGAGGGTGGAATCTATCTTGTTAAAGATGATCATTATCTGGCACCTTTCTGGTATCTAAGTTGCTCTCCACCTAACAGTCAATATTTGAGTATTGCCAAAGCTTTGCTGCATATGGAAGGGTGTGGGGGATTGACGGGCAAGACTGTTTCATTTACCTAGCAGGCAAGAGCATGGCATTGTAGGTATGGGCAGGTGGGTAGAGCCATTGCCTGAAAGCTCCAGCAGCCAAGGTCTAATCCTGACTTTAGCTGCTGTGTGAAGTTTGTACCTTCTTCCTAGACTGCGTGGTTTCTGCAGATGCTCCACTTTCCTCAGAAGTCCCAAAGATCGAACCATTTGTAGGTTAGTTGGACACAGTAAATTTCTCCCAGTACATAGGTGAGTGGTAGAATCTGTGGGAGGGTTTCTTGCTACACAAATTCATGACTCAAAGTTTCAAATTAACTTGAACATTATGCAACCATCATCTTTCAAAGAATAGTAAATATGTTCAGCACCTGATCACTCTTGCTATGTTAGAAGATACAGATTTTTTTTGTTTCATCAGTCATTATCACTGGCAAAATTGAAATTTATTGTTCAGCCGTGCTACCCTTGGAGTGGTGTTGTTGAGTCCTTCATTAAAAGCTTGTGCAAGTTTGATTTGACGGAGTGCCTTATTATTCCATTTTAGTCAATAGTTAAGAGACAACCACACTTATGAGACTGGGGTCAGATTTAGGCCAGTCTGGGATAAGATGGTAAGTTTCCTTCCCTGGAGGATGTTAGTGAGCCAAATGTGGTTTTCGTGACAATCCAAAGATTCATTGTCACTTTCCTTTTAGTAGCTCCAATGTTTAGATTTGGAAAGAGTCAGATGAAAATACAGAAAATGTAAGAACTGGATCCAAGGGACCTGATGTGGCAGCTGAATCAGTATTATAAACAGACGAGGCAAATAAGCAGAGATCACAGCATAGATGTTGACCCAATAAGCTACCCAACAGAGGGTCACGATAGAATGCTCTTTGATGATAAAGTCTCTTTTTTTAAAAACATTTCATTAACTTGTGAATTTAAGAACTACTTATTACAAATAGTTACAGGTATTGCCTAAAACATGTTAGACTATATAAACATTGCAACAAATTCTAACAGGAAATCCAAAAGACCTTAACAACTCCCTGAGAAAAGTGTTTTAATTATAAGTAGTATATTATTGCAATGGTAAAATCTCTACAAAAACATGAACAACTTTTTAAAAACATGAAGCTGTAATGACAATTAACCACCACCAGCAGTCAGGAAAACCTAAGAACTGATCTGAACATTAGAAAATATTACAGCATTAGAAATCATATATACAGTATATTTCACCTCAAAGTATTTTTGATCATCAATAACAATTCAAAACTAAGTAGTCATTGGATTAAGAGGGCAGATTCTGACTTGTCAGCAGTGGAAAGGAAAGACACAGGACTTTACACAGGAACAAAATTCCTCCTCCTCTCTCAAGTACAGTTGACACAGCTGTCCATACAGGACTTCGGACAGCAATTTTAAGCTCCCAACAATATAGAAAATAGAATTAGAATCAGGTTTACTGTCACTGATGTAAGTTGTAAAACATCTTATTTTGTGTAGGAACAAATGACTAAGTTACAATATAAACATATAGATAAGTCATCTAAAATAGTAATAGCAAGGTAGAGTTCATGGGTTCCATGGACCATTCAAAGATCAGAGGGGAAGAAAATGTCCTAAAATGCTGAGTGAGTGCATCAAGCTCCTGTACCTCCTCCTTGATGTCAGTAATAAGAGGGTGTGTCCTGGATGATGAGGGCCCTTGAAGATGGAAGTCACCTTCTGAGGTACAGCTTTTTGAAGATGGCAATGATGTTGGGAAAAGTTGTCCCCCTAACAGAGCTGGCTGAGGCAACAACATTCATTGGCACCTCCATACCAGGCAAAGATGCAACCAGTCAGAATTATCTCCATGGTACATCTGTAGAAATTTGCTGGAGTCTTCAGTGATTTACCAAATCTCCTCAAACTCCTAATGACATATACATAGTAGCTGCTGGTGTGCCTTCTTTGTGATTGACTAAGATAATAAGACATAGGAGCAAAATTAAGCAATTTGGCCCATCAACTCTGCTCCGCCATTCCATCAGGACTGATTTATTATCCGTCTCGATCCTATTCTTCTTGCCTTCTCTCAGTAACCACTGACAACCTAATTAAGCAATAACCTATCAATCTCTGCTTCAAATGTACTTAGTGATTTGGCCTCCAGAGCCATCTGTGACAATGAAATCCACAGATTCACTACCCTCTGTCAAAAGAAATTCCTCTTTATCGCTGTTCCAAATGGATGTCCCTCTATTCTGAGGCTGTATCCTCTGGTCCTAGATACACTTACTAAATGAAACAAACACCATCTTGGCCTTACAATATTCAATAGGTTTCAACGAGATCCCCCCTACCCCCCACTCTGAATTCCAGCAAGTACAGTCCCAGAGCCTCCAAACATTCCTCACACTTAACCATTTCATTCCTGGAATTGTTCTCATGAACTTCCTCTGGACCCACTCCAAAGACAGCACACCTTTTCTTAGATAATAGACTAATTCTGAATTATCCCCCTCCCCATTTAGAAAATAGTTTTCATCTTTATTCCTTCTACCACAGTGCATTACCATACATTTTCCTACATTATATTCCAAATATTATATTCCATCTACCACTTTTTTTGCCCATTCTCCCAATCTGGCTGAGTCCTTCTACAGACTTCCTGATTCCTTAACACCACTTGCCTTTTCATGTATCAGAATCAGATTTAACACAATATCATGAAATTTGTTTTGCTGCAGCAGTACATTACAATACATAATAATAAAATCTATGAATTAAAATAAAAATTTTATAATATAATTTTCTTCAAAAGTAAATTAGTTCAAGAGAGAAAAAAGTGAGGAAGTGTTCATGGGCTTATTATCCATGGACTCCTCAGTTAATGGTACAGCACCATGGTTGGGAACGCCTGTTTCTGAGGAATCACTTTTTTGGAAGGTGTACATAGTTCTGGAGGGGTTGTGTCAAATGATGAAGCTGGCTAGGTTTACAATGTTCTGCATCTTTTCCAATCCTGTGCAGTGCACCCCCCCCCCCCCCCACCAATATCAGACTGATGCAACCAGATAAAATGCTCTCCCTGGTACAATTGTTGAATTTTTCAGGTGTCTTTGGTGAGATACCAAATCTCTTTCAACCTCTAATGAAATATAGCCATTGTCATGCCTTCTTTGTAATTGCATCAATATGTTGACACCCAGGAACTTGAAACTGCTCAGCCTTTCCACTGCTAACCCCTCAATGAGGACTGGTGAGTGCTCCCTCAACTTACCCTTCCTGAATTCCATATCAATTCCTTGGTCTTACTGACAATGAGTGCAAGATTGTTGTGACATCACTCAACCAGCTGATCTATCTCACTCCTGTACATCTCATCAGCATCTGAAGTAGTTAGCAAATTTATAGATGGCTTGAGCAGTGCTAGTTCTTGGGTGCAGAGAGTAGAGCAGTGGGATGAGCACACATCCTGTTGATGTGATAGTGTTGATTGACAGTGAGGAGGAGATATTATTTCTGATCCCAATGTTCCAGTGAGGAAGTCGAGGATCGACTTGCAGAGAGGCATACAGAGGCCCAGATTTTGGAGATTGATAATTGGAACTGAGTGTATTATTATGTTAAACGCAGAGCTGTAATCAAAAAACAGCTGCGATACACAGGTGATCCAAGATCGAGTAGAGAGCCAATGAGAAATTATCCACTGTAGACCTATTGTGGCAATGGGCAAATTGCAGTGCATCCGGGTCCTTGCTTAGGCAAGTGTTCTACCCATGACCAATCTCTTAAAGCATTTCATCACACTAGATTGGAGTGCCACTGGGTGATAGTCATTGAGACAGCTCTCCCTACCCTTCTTAGGCACTGGTATGATTGTCATCCTTTTGAATCATGCGAGAACCTCTGACACAGCAACGAGAGATGGACAATCTCCTTGAACACTTCCACCTATCTTCCTATCATCTGCAAACTTGCCCACAAAGTCATCAATTCCATCAAACAAATCATTGACACGAAAAGAAGCAGCCCCAGCACCAATCCTTTCAGAACACCACTAGTCACTGGCAGCCAACCAGCAAAGACCCCCTTTATTCCCACTCTTTGCCTCCTGCCTGAAAGGCAATCTTCATCTATGCTAGTATTTTTTCTGTAGTACTATGGGCTCTTATCTTGCAAAGCAGCCTCATGTGTGGCATTTTGTCAAAGGCTTTCCCTGAAAAACCAAGCAAGCTACATCCACTGACACTCTCCATCCTGCCTGTTATTTTCTCAGATTTGACAGGCACATTTCCCCTTAAGGAAACCACAGAATTAGGCCTAGCTTATCATGTGCCTCCAGGTACCCTGAAACTTCATTTTTAATCATTGATTCCAACATCTTCCCAACCAGTGAAGTCAGGATAATTGGACTTTAAATTTCCTTTCTTCTTCCTCCTGCCATTCTGAAAGACTAGAGTGTCATTTGCAATTTTCAGTCCTCCAGAACTATTCCATAATCTAGTAATACTTGAAAGATCATTACTAACACCTTCACAATCTCTTCAGCAACCCCCTTCAGAACTCTGGGGTGTAGTCCATCTGGTCAAGACAACTTATTTACCTTCAGACCTTTCAGCTCACCAAGCACATTCACCTTTGTAATTGCAACTACACTCACTTCTGCCCAGTAACACAATCGAATTTCTGGCATGTTAGTGTCTTCCATAGAGAAAACCAATGTAAAATACTTGTTAAGCTTGTCTGCTATTTCCTCTCCAACATCAATCTCCAGTGGCCCAATATCTACTCTCACTTCTTTTACTTTGTATATCTGGGGGGAAAAAACTTTGTATCCTCCTATTTTACTGGCTAGCTTTCCTTCATATTTCACCGTTTTTGTTCTTATGGCTATTTAGTTGTCACATTGGTTTTTAAAAGCTCCCGGTCCTCTAACTGCCAACTCATCTTTGCTCTATGATATGTCCTTATCTCCTTTTAGGCTATCGTTGACTCCCCTTGACTCCTGAGTCTTCCTTTGAATTAGTTTGATGTCTTGAGGTTACAAATACCTTCCCAAGAGATCCCAATGATCCAGAAATCCAAAAGCTTGCCTCCTGCACCAATTTCTCAGCCATGTTCATCTGCCAAATCATCTTATTCCTACCCTCACAGGTACATGGTACAGGCAGTAATGCAGGATTACTACACTGCAAGTCCAGCTTTTCAACATTCTACCCAACTGCCTATTTTTTTTAATATAAAAAAGGACATCCTCTCCTTTACTATCCAAGTCCTTGATACTAATATGTACCACAACTTCCAGCTGCTCACCCTCTGCCTTTGCAATACTGTGGGCCTGACCTGAGACATCCCTGACCCTGGCAAAATACCATCTGTGTGATTTTTTTTCATATCCACAGAATCTCCTGTCTGCTCCTCGAGCAATAGAATCCCCTATCACTACTGTACTCCTCCCCCTCCTTCCCTTCAGAGGCACAGAGCCAAACAGTGCCAGAGACCTCACAAACAAGAGAAAATCTGCAGATGCTGGAAATCCAAGCAACACACAAAATGCTGGAAGAACTCAGCAGGCCAGCCAACATCTTTGGAGAAGAATACACTTGATGTTTCGGCCCAAAACACTTTGGCAGGACAAAGGATTGCTGGCCTGCTGAGTTCCTACAGCATTTTCTGAGTGCCAGAGACCTGTTCACTGCAGCTTCTCCCAGTAGGGCTTCTTGAGCGGAATAGCCACGAGAGTACTCTGCACTGGCTACCTATTCCTTTTCTCTCTCCCCTGATAGAGACCCAGGTACCTGCCTCCTGTAACTTAAGGGTGACTACCTGTAGCTCCTATAACCTCCTCGTTGCCCCATATCAGCTGAAGTTCAAAGGTTTCAGTTTTCAAAAAGCACGTCAGATAAATGTATACAATATACATCTCGAAATACTTTTTCTTCACAAACATCTGCAAAAACAGAAGTCCCCCAAAGAATGAATGAATGACAGTTAAATGTTAGAACCCCAAAGCTCCCCCTCCCAAGCGTAAGCAGCAGCAAAGCAATGATTCCCCCCCTCCCCCGCAGCAAAAAAAGCATTGGTGCCCCCCGTTGAGCAATCAAGCGTGCAGCAAGGCATCAGTAAGGACAGACTTGCAGTACCCTAAGGATTACTCATTCACCCGGTATTCGACGTACCACTGGCACTCTCTCCCTAATAAGGGAAAATAGGGTGTCACCATTTCAGTGAGAGGAGAGACAAGCAGCTAGCTGATTTGTGATGTTAGAAGTCCGTTGTGTCATTTTTTCCGAGCTCAATCCAATCATTGAGCTGCAACACCAGTTCCTCAACATGGTCTCCAAGGATACACTTCACACAGAGGTAGTTTTCAGGGAGACCAGAAGACTCCCGGAGTTCCCACATTCCATGCAAAGTACACCAACTCCGAACACTTTCTCAGTGCACTAGTTATGTGCTAATGGACAAATAAAGAGGAAAAAAAACTTACTAGGAACTTAATTTGAACCTCTGCCTGTGTTTGCCCAAGCCTGTTCTCACTGAAACCTGGTGAGTGAAAGCCTGACCACTCTAACACTGGCCCTCTCCAACAATGGCTGGAACCAGTTACCCCCCATCACCACACACATCCATCCAGCAGAACTGGTCCTCAAACGTAACAATTTCTCTTTCAGCTCCTCCCATTTTCTCCAAACTCAAGGTGTAGCAATGGACTCCTGCATGGGCCCCAGCTAAGCTTGCCTTCGTGGGTCAATCCACGTTCCAAGCTTTCCCTGGTAATCCTTCCTCACCTCCATTCAGTGCCCCAAACAGTCCTTCCGGGTGAGGCAATACTTTACCTCTGAATCTGTTTGGGTCATGTACTGCAATCCATGCTCCTGATGTGCTCCCCTCTATACTGGTGAGACCTGACATAGATTTGTGGACCACTTTGTTGAGCACCATCACTCCATTCGCAAAAAAGCAGGATTCCCCAGTGGCCAACCATCTTAATTCCAATCCCCATTCCTTTTCTGACATGTTGAACCATGGCCTCTTTTACTGCCACTTTGAGGCTACTCTCAGATTGAAGGAACAACACCCGACATTCCGACTGGGTAGCCTCCAACCTGATGGCATGAGTATCAATCTCTCCAGCTTCCTGTATTTTCCCCCCTGCCCTCACCAATCTCAGCTGATTTACCTCTTCTTTACTCTTCACCTTCCTATCACCTCCTCCTGTGCCCATTCTCCTTCCCTTTCTCCCACAGTCAACTCTTCTCTCCAATCAAATTCCTCCTTCTCCAGTCCTTTACCTTTTCCACCTATCACCTCCAAGCTTCTTACTGCATCCCCCCCCACCACCACCAGCCACCCAGCTGCACCTATCACCTTTTAGCTTGTACTTTCACCCCCCCACTTCACCTTCTTATTCGGGCTTCTTCCCCCTTCCTTTCCAGTCCTGATGAAAGGCTCTGGCCTGAAATGTCAACTGTTTATTCATTTCCATAGATGCTGCCTGAACTGCTGACTTTCTCCAACATTTTGTGTGTATTGCTCCAATTTTCAGCAACCGCAGAATCTCTTGTGTTTATGATTTTTCACACCAGTGTACAACCACATGGTCATTTTCACTAATATTTCACTTCTATTTTCACTTTTATTTCAGAACTAATTCTTGTATTTATTTAGTCATAAAATATGCAACAGAGAGATGGGCCTTCAGCCCTACATCTATGTTGACTATTTTGCCTATCCACACTAAATCCCATTTTTCTCAATTAAGTCCATATCTTTCAATATCTTGTCTACTTAACAGCCCAATTAATTGTCTTTTAAAAGTAATGTTTGTTATCTGACTCAACCACCTCCTCTAGCAAAGAGTTCCTAATATCAGCCACTCCCTCTGCAAAAACTTTCCCACCGAATCCCTTTTAAAATTCCTTCCCCTCATACTAAGCCTATCCTCTTATTTTTGATACCTCTCTGATGGGAAAAAGATTCAGTCTAGCTACTCCCTCTCTCCCTCTTGCAGTCTTATATATCTCTGTCAGGTCACTCTTCAGCTTTTTTTTTGTTCTTGGAAAAGCAAGCCCTGCCTATCCTATGGAATAGCTGTGCCTATTTCATTGAGTATTTTTAAGGCAGAGGTTGATAGGTTCTTTACTAGTCAGGGCATTAATGGTTACAGGGAGAAGGCAACGAAACTATGGTTGAGAGGGATAATAAATCTGCCATGAAGGAATGGCGGAGAAGTCTTGATGGGCCAAATGCCCTAACTCTGCTCCTATGTCTTACCGTCTATACAATAGCTCCCCATAACTAAAGTTCTCCAATCTAGGCAAAATCTCTCAAAAGTCACCTGCACTCCCTCCAGCCGATCCGTACCCTTCCTACAGTTGGAGACCAAAACCACACACAGTTTTTTATAAAGTTGCAACATAACATCTTAACTATCCCCTGACCTAGCTATCTGATTTCTGACCTTAAGGGATCTGTTTATCAACATTCCCTAGTGCCCTCGTTTACTAATATAGATATATATCATTGTATGTGACTTCTGAAAATGCACCAGCTCCTATTTGTTAGGGTTAAATTCCATCTGCCTATGCTCCACCCAGCTTTCCATCTGAACTGTATCCTGTTGTAGCCTCAGACAACTTCCTTCATCATCCACAACACCATCAAGTTTCGTGCAAATTTAAGGATCTATTTTTCAAACTTCCATGGATTATTAATCCCATAACACCACCACTATAGTTTTTATTGTTATTTTGACTTTAATTTGCTACTTTTAAGCATAAATTCAAAAGTGCCAGACAGTTTAAATCCGATTTTAGACAAATACAATATGAGCCTTGAGAGCCAATTTGAATCACAGGCTGACCTTTGGGAATGATCTGACCTGATCTGTGAAGTAATTATACAACATAGTCTTAAAAGTCAAGCCAAGCAACAGTCAGTACTTTACAAAACAAGGTCAGGCTGCCTCAGCACAGATGCTGAAATCATTTCTGTCACAGAGAGAGAGCAGACAGTTAAGGGCAAGAACAAAGAACTGGAGACCCATCTAGCATTTGCCAATCATTACTTAAGGTTTGTATGTGTGGAGGAGTGCTTTAATGTTTTCTATCTGGTCAGTCTTTTCAAAAACCAGATGCCTGTTGATTTATTGCAAGGCCTTTGACCTCTGTATCAACAGTACAATCTATGGATTCCGGCCCACAGCAAACCCAGACATATGCAGGACTGTATCACATCTTGTAGAGTTGTCTCTGAAAGTACTTTCCAACCTAATGAATGACCCTAAAGTGCAGAAAGTGTCACTGCTGCACAGATGAGGTAGCTACCTGACACCCATCAAGAAATTAACCAGCCTAGTAATGTTTCCCTTCATGGTGAATGTTTAGGGATGCTTTCTGGTCAGGACACCTGTAAACAGCTGGTTGCCCGGTCTCCAAACAGCTAATCTTCCTCAGCCCTGCACTAAGGTGATGGGCTTCTACAGAGCTTCAAACCCCAACCTTTGCGCCAACAGACAGACTCTGCTCCCGAAGTCTGGATGGTGCCAGGTCTCTCAGCAACATAAATTGCGGAGTTGCAGGAGGCTTCCGGTGGAGTGGAATCAAAGGAAGAAATGGGATTTCTGTCTCAATCAGAGATGGGTGAATGGAGAAAGTGTAGACTTCTACTGTGATTTGAAGCACAGCCTTACATACTGCAGTGCTGCAGCTAGAAGAAAGTGGTACTGTAGCACCAGTTTTCTAAATTCACTCCTGACCTCTGATGATGTCTCTAAGGTTTTCTTGTTCACCCTGTGACCACTTTCCTTAATATGTTGCAGTTTCCTCCATCTGCAAGAGGCATACCATGTTGGTCAGTGAACTGACCACAGTAAATTGCACTGGAAGGTGAATGTGAAGGGAGGTAAATCATTAATACTATCAGAATCTGGAGGGGTTGATGGGAAAGGTGGGGGGGGGTGCGTTAGTTTATGTGGAAGTCGCCAACAATTTGCTGTCCCTGGGCAGGAGGGGCATTCTCCAGCCCTCATCCACATTGTTCTGGTGGCCTGACATCTGGCCATGGATGTCCCACTTCCAAGTTGTTTGCTTGAGAGAGTGACTGTATTATATGCCATACTGTTCTATGTTTAAACTGTACTTCAAAGGTATATTTAATGTCAGAGAAATGTATACAGTATACATCCTGAAATGCTATTTCTTCGCAAACATCCCCAAAAACAGAGAGGTGCCCCAAAGAATGAATGACAGTTAAATGTCAGAACCCCAAAGACCCCCCCCCCCAGCTCCCCCCTCTCATGCATAAACAGCACCAAGCAATGACTCCCCCACCCCCACCAGCAAAAAGGCATCGGCGCCTCCCACCGAGAATTCAAGCATGCAGCAAAGCATCAATAAAGATCCAGACCTGCAGTACCACAAAGACTATTCGTTCACCCGGTAATTCAACATGCCACAGGCTCAGGTCTCTGGGCACACAGCCAGCAGCCGATCTTCCATCTCCCACGACGCGCCAGTTTCCTGCAGCAGCAACGATCTCAAGTCCACCTGCCTCCAGAGCCACGAAATCCCAGAACCCTGAAGGCATGGTAGTCCTTGGTATATCGAACAGCGTCCAGTCGTGAGACCCTGAGAGCGGGTCCCATTCCCACAAAGAACCAAAATCAGCCTGTAACTCCAGGTCAGGGTCTTCAAAAGAACCTTGAATTGGAAAAATAGAGATAATAAAAAAATTGGTGTTTTGAAAAGTCTGTTGTGTAGTTAGTATGGCCGGCTGCCAGGGTTGTTGTGAGCAGCAACAGGAAGTGAAAGGAAGAGAAGTGTGCCCTATGATTTAGTGGTCATTATTCCTTTGCCTTAGTGTGTAATGCAAGAGTCTGCTGCAACTACCTGGCATTCCTGCTACAAGTACTCAGTGTGTCAGTTGTAGGCTGTATGTATTTTATTCTCCATGTCCTGATTTTATTTGTTTGGCACATTCAATGCTCTACACTGCAAAGTGATGATGCTAGTTACTTGTGTCAGATTTATAGTCCCTCCAGTTATTTATTTTGGAAGCCTTGTAAAGGCTGTGTGCTGTCTAATATAGAACCACATTCCTCACTCCCACTCTCCTTTTTTTAATCAAATAATCACTGATTAGTCTTTCAAGAAGAACCTGCTTTAACTCACTCTAGCCAACCCCCTCAGTGTGATTCTCTGTACTGGCTTTCGTCTGTATAGTTAACCATCAAAATCTAAATCTGGATAGAACTGGGCTAATTTGGGAGCGGCCATTGTGGGAGGGACCAGTGTTAGAGTGGGGACACTTTGGCTCATAGAGACTTCAGTAGGATGAGATGGAGGCTGTGGATATTTTGTTTCTCATTCAATTTTTTTCTCTTTCTTATTCCACAATTAGAGCAGCGGGAATTCCAGGCAGGTTAGTGGAATGCTCCTCTTGCGGGATGTGGGAAGGCAGGGAGATTTCCTGTGTCACTGACAACTACACCTGTGAGAATTACATTCAGCTGCAGCTTCTTTCAGACTGTGTTAAGGAGATGGAGCTAGAAATTGATGAACTTTGGATCAATTGGGAGGCTGAGAGGTTGCTCAGCAGGACTTACAGGGAGGTCAGTTCATCCAAGGTGTAGGACACAGGTAACTGAGTAACCAACAGGAGAGTGAAAGGGGGTAGTCAGCCAGTACAGAGTACACCTATGGCCATTCCCCTCATCAACAGATATACTAGTTTGGATACTGTTGGAAGGGATGACCTGGTAGAGGAAAGACACAGCAGTCAGGTCTCTGGCACTGAATCTGATTCTGTAGCTCAGGAAGGAAAGGGAAGAAGATGTGAGATATAGTGAAAGGGAATTCAAAAGTTAAGAGAGCAGATAGGAGGTTCTGTGTATGAAAATGAGATTTCTGGATGGTATGTTGCCTCCCAGGTGTCAGGGATATCTCAAATTGGGTCCATAGCATTCTTAAGTGGGAGGGTGAGCAGCCAGAGGTCGTAATCCACGTTGGTACCAATGACATGGGTTGAGAGGTCGATGAGGTCCTGCAAAGTGAGCTCAGAGAGTTAATTGCTAAATTGAAGGACCTCCAGGGTTATGATCTCAAGATCACCACCTATGCCATGAGCTAGTGAAGCCAGAAATAGGAAGATTATACAGCTTAACATGTGGCTAAGGAGATGGTGCAGGAGGGAAGGCTTCAGATTTTTGGATAATTAGGATCTCTTCCAGGGAAGAAGGGACCTGTATAAAAGCAACAGTTTGTACCTGAACTGAAGGGGGACTAATATCTTTATGAGAAGGTTTGCTAGTGTTGTATAGTGTTATGTTTTGCAACTCCAGAAATTAATTGAAAGAAAAACACAGCAGCCTCAATATGTTTTGTCCACTTTTAGTGAGGCATGTACAAGTGATGTTGTGGCATAATGATGTATTCCATTCACGTGACCCATAATGAATTATGCAAACAATGAAAAATGCTTAATCAAACAATATACTTACAAAAAAGATTTAGTGCTTTCCCAGTGTATACGATGAATAAACTCTTCTTGGGCTTCCAGCTGGGTACAGGTATCGATTATAACCAATGTTTCGATGACAAACTCTGCCACTTTCATCAGGGATGATGCCTGCGCATGCCTGGTCTGGTGGAGTTTGTACCTCCCTCCTGATTGGTTAGTCCTCATACAATCAGGTTTCCACTCTCCCACCTTGTTTACATTCGAATTCCAGTTCTTACTTAGAGTAAGACCTTCGTCTTTGTTAAATTTCTTTTCCTCTAGTTTTGTTTCAATGGCTTCCTTCACCAGGCTGTCCCAAAATCCATCGGTGCGGCTCGGTAGTTTTGTACCATTGAAGTCAACCCTATGGCCACTGCTTATGCAGTGTTCTGCTACTGCCGATTTCTTAAAATTGAGTCCTTAAAAGGGCTGACAGAAAAATCAGAAAATCTAACAATGAGGAGGGGCCTGTCGCTACCATCTGTCTTCCCTATATTTCCACAGTTTTTGGAAGGATCACCAGGATCCTGAAGAAATACCGGATTAATACCATCCACAAACCAGTAAGAAGCTCAGCTCACAGTTCATGCGGGTCAAAGATGACTTGGGACTCAGGACGGCGAGCGTTTACAGGATTCCCTGTGAATGTGGAGCAGCGTATATCAGCCATACGGGATGCATGGTGGAAACCCGTATCAAAGAGCACAGGAGGTGCATCTGTTTGTGTTACCTGGAGAGAGCGGTGGTAGCAGAACACTGCATTCACAATGGCCACTGGATTAACTTTGACGGCACAAAACTACTGTGCCACGCTAATGGCTTTAGGGGCTGCCTGGTAAAAGAAGCCATTGAAATAAAACTAGAGGAAAAGAAACATAGAAACCCTACAGCACAATACAGGCCCTTCGGCCCACAAACATGTACTTACTTTAGAAATGACCTAGGGTTACCCATAGCCCTCTATTTTCTGAGCTCAATGTACCTATCCAGGAGTCTCTTAAAAGACCCTATTGTATGCACCTCCACCACTGTCACTGGCAGCCCATTCCACGCACTTAACACTCTCTACGTAAAAACTTACACCTGACATCTCCTCTGTACCTGCTTCCAAGCACCTTAAAACTGTGCCCTGTCATGCTAGCCATTTCAGCCCTGGGAAAAAGCCTCTGACTATCCACATGATCAATGCCTCTCATCATCTTATACACCTCGATCAGGCCACCTCCCATCCTACGTCTCTCCAAGGGGAAAAGGCCGAGCTCACTCAACCTATTCTCAAAAGGCATGCTCCCCAATCCAGGCAACATCCTTGTAAATCTCCTCTGCACCCTTTCTACAGTTTCCTCATCCTTCCTGTAGTGAGGGGACTAGAACTGAGCACAGTACTCCAAGTGGGATCTGACCAGGGTCCTGTATTGCTGTAACATTACCTCTCAGCTCTTGAACTCAATCCCGTTGTTGATGAAGGCCAATACACCGTATGCCTTCTTAATCATGTAGCCAACCTACGCAGTAGCTTTGAGTGTCCTATGGACTCGGACTCTAAGATCCCTCTGATCCTCCACACTGCCAAGAGTCTTACCATTAATACTATATTCTGCCATCATATTTGACCTACCAAAATGAACCACTTCACACTTATCTGGGTTGAACTCCATCTGCCACTTCTCAGCCCAGTTTTGCATCCTATCAATGTCCCGCTGTAACCTCTGACCGCCCTCCACACTATCCACAACACCCTCAACCTTTGTGTCACCATCGAATTTACTAACCCATCCCTCCACTTACTCATCCAGATCTTTTATAAAAATCACAAAGAGGAGGGATCCCAGAACAGATCCCTGAGGTACACCAGAATTTTAACAAAAACGAAGGACTTGCTCTAGGTAAGAACTGGAATTTGATTGTAAACAAGGTGGACGAGCAGAAACTGTTTGGATGAGAACTAACCAATCAGGAGAGATGGACTACAGCGATTTAAATACCTCTGGACTAGACATGCCGGGACATCATCCCTGATGAGGCTGGCAGAGTTTGTCATCAAAACGTCATTTATAATCAATACCTGTACTGGGCTGGAAGCTCGAGAAGAGCTTATTCATAATGTATTTACAATATTACTCAAATACTACTGAAATATTAAATACACAACATTCATCCCTGCTTAGCTCTAAACTCCAACTCTATATAGAATGCATTTCAACTCAAATAGCTCTATAGCTCTCTAGTCATTATACATATAAAATTTACTATGTTATGGATATCTATTGAGTAGTTATATTATATATATATAGATATATACATACACACACACATACATACACCCACACAGCATACTGTATAATAGAACTGCTCTATAGATACTCACAACATAGTAAATTTTAAATTGTCCCATTCAGGACTAAAGATTCAGGATTTCTTACTCTTGTGGGATAACATCTTTCCCGACAAGTGGGGTTCAGTCTGCTTGTCAGGTGAGACTTGTGGCTGTGAAACAATCTAGGGCTCTGTAGTACTTGTAGGAGTTGGCTCAGGGACTGCAGGAAATGGTGCTGACAGCTCTGGATACCTTTCTTCTGGATATGCTGGCATTCTAAACAGTGCATGGCAAGCTGCTTGATCTGCTGATCTATTCCAGGCTACCAGACGAAACTTCGAGCCAACACTTTCATTTTGTCCATTGCCCGATGACTGCCATGTAGCTCTCACTTTAACTCTCAGCTTGGATGGAACAACAGCTGTCAATCCCTGCATAAGGCAACCACCCATTAAGGGCAAGTTCATCCTGGGGCTGGTAAAAATGGGGTACTGGAATTTCTACTGCACATTCCATTGCCGTGTAGACCTGAGACTGTGTGGAGTCTTTTCTGCTTTTCCTTTGGATCACCTCTGCCATAATAGGGAGAGTTTCGATTTGCTTCAGGTAGAATATGTCAAGATGGTTTGTAGCACACACTTCTGTGGATTAAAAATAGACATCAGTGGTTGATGATGAGTAATGAGGGTAATCTGTCTCCCATACAGGTACCTGTTGAAATGTTTTACACACCAAACCAGACTCATGCCCTCTCTGTCAATCTGTGCATAATTTTTCCCTGCAGCAGTAAGGCAACGTGATGCAAAGGCTATGGGGTGTTCACGTCCATCTCTCATAACATGTGACATCAC
Source organism: Hemitrygon akajei (assembly GCF_048418815.1). Classification (NCBI taxonomy): domain Eukaryota; kingdom Metazoa; phylum Chordata; class Chondrichthyes; order Myliobatiformes; family Dasyatidae; genus Hemitrygon; species Hemitrygon akajei. Next base: position 105,526,731 of record NC_133124.1, on the reverse strand, counting down.
TGCACCAATACCATAAGGTAAAGCGTCACACTCAAGCTGCACTTGATGATGTGGATCATAACGTGTGAGTACAGTGTCCAACATCACTATTTCCTTTATGTTTTTTAAAAGCCACCTCTCACTGTTTGTCCATAGTCATTTCTTCCCAATCTGTTGTAATAAATTCAAGGGGTGGAGCAGGGTAGCTAGGTATGGCATGGACCTGTTATTGTAATTGTCAAATACCATAAAGGACTGCAACTGTGACACACTCCGTTGGCCTTGGGGCATCCAGCACAGCTTGAATTTCCCGAGCATTCCTGTGTAAACCCTGTGCATCAATGGTGTGAACACAGTAAATGATGCTTGGATTAAATAACTCACACTTCTAACATTGTTCTCTGTGCCCATAATCTTCTACTCTTTTTGACACTGTTTTAAGATTTTGGAGGTATTCCTTGTCATCCTCACTGGTAAGAATAATGTCAACTAGGTAACACTGAGTGCCTGGGCAGACTTACAAGTTCTGGTTCATAGCTTTCTGCCAGAGTGCAGGTGCAGATGCTACTACAAAAACAAGCCTATTATAGCAATAAAGTCAGTGCTTTGCCAGTGGGCAGAGGATATTGATCTACTTTCAATACTGGGTTGATGGTGACCTTAAAACCACCACATATCCTGACAGACCCAAAATTTTTAGCTACTGGAAAAGTTAGTGTTGCCCCTGGACTCCATTCAAACATAAAAAGAACACTTAAGAAGGAAATGAAGAGAGCTAAAAGAAGGCATGAGGTTGCACTACCAGACAAGGTGAAGGAGAACCTCAAGGGCTTTTACAGATATATCAAGAGCAAACATATAGCCAGAGACAAAATTGGTCCTATGGAAGATCAGAGTGAATATATACATGGAGCTAAAAGGGACTGGGGAGATCTTAAATGGCATTTTTACATCTTTATTTACTTACGAGATGGACACAGAGTCTATAGAAGTGAGGCAAAGCGGCAGTGAGGTCATGTACCCTATACAGATTACAGAAGAGGAGGTGCTTGCAGTCCTGAGGAAAATTAGATTTAGTGACTCAAAATGCTAGAGGAAACCAGCAGGTCAGGCAGCATCTGTGGAAATAAATAAACATGTCAGGCCAGGACCATTCATCGGTACTCGAAAGGAAGGAGGATGAAGCCAGAATAAGAAGGTGAGAGGAGCAGAAGGAATACAAGCTTGAAGGTGGTTGGTGAATCTAGGTGAGTGGTGGAGGGAAATGAACTAAGAAGCTAGGAGGAGATAGGTAGAAAAGGTAAAGGGCTGGAAAATAAGGAATCTGGAGATGAGAGTGAATATAAGAGAAAAGAAAAGAGAAAGAGCACTGGGGAAGTCGATAGACAAGTGAAGAGAAGAGAGAAGATAAGTGGGAGGGGCAGAGTGGAAAATTGAAAGGGGGGTGGGAAAAATTACCAGTAGTTGGAGAAATTGAAGCTCATATCATCAGGTTGGAAGCTACCCAGACTATATGAGGTGTTGCTCTTCCAATCTGAGAGTGGCCTCATTGAAGCAGCAGAGGAAACCAGCAAACGTGGGGCTGATTTCAACATTTAAGAGACATTTGAATAGTTATGAGCTAGATGGGCCAAAGGGCCTGTTTCTGTGCTGTAATGTCTATGATTTATGACTATAACCAGCAGGGGATTGCAGGATTGTTGGGACAGTTGGGGAACAAGGAATGGCATGTGCTGCAGCCAATAGCACCCAGAAGGTTTCCAGCAACCAATGGATCAGATGACCTAGTTCAATGCCTCACCCAGAACAAAAGCTCTCACTGATAGTGCTCTATTCTTCTGGACTGTGTAGAAATAAGTAGAATCTTGAATGACAGTAACAGACCATTCAGCCCAAACGATCCATGTGTGTACTCATGATCCAGTCAGCATCTGCCCTCCTTGTATTTGCCACATATGTATCTATTTCTTTCCCTATTATATATCTTGACATCTCACTTCAATGACTTCATGTAGTAAAACATTCATAAATGACAACAGTCCTCGAGATCAGATTTATCACAGAACTTTTTCTGTTTATTGACTAATTTATATTTAGTTTTGAACACCCCACAAGTGAAAGCATGGGAATAAATCAGGCTGGATGTAGTCACTGGTTATAAAGTCAATATGCCTTTGGCTCACAACCTCACAACCAATTTGGCACATTGGCCTTCATAAATCAAAATACTGAGTACAGGAGATGGGATGTTATGTTGAAGTTGTATCAGATGGTGGTGAGGCCTAATTTCAAGTATTGTGTGTAGTTTTGGTCACCTACCCGCAGGAAAGATGTAATTAAGATTGAAAGAGTGCTGAGAGAATTTACAAGGATGTTGCTGGCTTTGGAAGACCTGATTATAAGAAAAGATTGAATAGGTTAGTTCTTTATTTCTTAGAATGTAGAAGATTGGGAGGAGATTTGACAGAGGTATACAGAATTATAAGGGGTATAGATACAGTAGCTAGCAGGCTTTTTCCACCGAGCTTGGGTGGTACTACTACCAGAGGTTATGGGTTAAGAGTGAAAGCAGAATACGAAGGGAAACGTCTTCACTCAGAGGGTTGTGAATGTGTGGAATGAGCTGTCAGCACAAGTGGTGCATTCATGCTTGAGTTCAAAGTTTAGACAAAGTTTGAATAGGTACATGGTCCCTGAGCAGGTCGATGGGAGCAGGCAGTTTAAATGTTTCAACATGGGACAAAAAGCCAGTTCCTATGACTCCATGCTGGCCATTATACTATGTACACTAATCCCACAGCTGCATCCACTTGATATTCCCCCTATACCCATTCACTTAAGTACCTGTTCAGATGCTTCTTAAATGCTGTTAATTTTTCCTTCCTCCCCTACCTGCTTTGGCAGCTCATTAGCTACAATAGTTCATTAACTGCTAGCTACACTTCATCTGAAAAATGAAAATGTACCCCTTACATCCCCTTTAAAATTCTTCCCTCTCGCCTTAACCCCAGTCCCTCTAGTTTTAGACTCCTGTATTATAGGATGCAGACTTCTCACAACTTTATATGCCTCTACCATGTCCCCTCTTGGTCACCTTTCCTCCAGAGAATGTGACCTAGCCTATCCAATCACGAACAAGAAGTTTCTCAACTCTTATCTATCACAACCTGCTGAGATCCTCTAATGCTCTGTGTGTGTTGCCCAACCTATCCAATCTCTCATTATAACCCATGCCCTCCAATCCTGGTGAATCTTTTCTGCACCCTCTCTAGGTTAATCACATCATTTCTGTAGTGTGGCAAACAGAATTGCATGCAGTACACCAAATGCAACCTAACCAATGATTTCTACATCTGTAATATGATATCCAAACTCTCATAGTTAATGCCACAGCCATATACCTTGTTCACTACCTTATATACTGATGCTGTCACTTTTAGCAAGCTGGGTATTTGTAACCCAAAGTCTCTTTTTATCTGAAACACTTCCCAAGTCCCCACCATTCACTGTTGTTTTATCCTGCCCTGGTTTATCTGTCCAAGTATGCATCACTTACCTGAGTTATACTCCAACAGCCATTCACTTGCTATCTGATCTAGATCCGTTTCCAAAAGCAATCACAGTTCAGTGGGTCCTAGCTAAGTATATCCCTGTCTCTGACAAACATGACTTAAAAGATCTGAGCAATAGATGCCCGTGCACCTATCATTCTACTGTTTCTGCAGTCAACATGGAGTTCAGGATCCAGATAAGCCAGGATTGTCCAGTTTTACACCAAGGTTTCCACCTCTGCAATCCAACACTCAGCAAACCGAGCATGGGATCAGAATTACAATCCACCAGTTGGAGCTGGGTAGGAAGAATGAAGTTCAACTACTTCTTTTTCTTCAAAATAATCTTTTAAGTAGCATTTTAGTGCTTCAATCAATGATTTTTTTTATTTCTTGTTTAAAAACTCTTTGATCTTTTTTACTTCATAATCTTTGAAAGTAATTTTAATTTTTTTTGGATATCTCTGAATATCAGAGACTTCTTAAATCTTTTACAATGCCTTGAGAAAGCTTTAACAGGAGTTGAGGCTCCAGTTCCAGCCTTGTCTTCTGCCAAAATCTAACAGACTATAGCTTTGCTAAGCTTCGTCATCCTGGGTGTTGAAGGCAATATGTGTTAGGAGTTAAGCAGATCCACACTAGCTGAATGTGGTCTGGCAGCGAATTGCAGGTATTGGGTATGGGATTGGGCTGAAACGAGCTCAACATAACTTATCTTTTCCATTTACTCCCAGGTTGCTCAGACCACTGGGATAGTTATGCTCTTTTCATCACTGTGCCTTATTTTAAAAGATAGCCTTGCCGTGGTTGCAAGCATTGAATGCGCAAATATAGCAGTGTTGGACATTGCACTCCCTTTCTGAAATTAGTTTTTACTGAAGTCATTGTTTCCTTTTAACTTGACCAGCCAATCTGTTCTATAAATTCTCTTTGTCCTGCAGCTATCCTTTAATAGATCTCTGCACATTTTTATCATGCTGATCTTTGCTGTATTATGAAGCTCAGGTTGATCATAAACATTTTCTGTGTTTCAAATTATTTAGGCGTTCACAGAGCTGTTGTTTTGAATGTGCTTCCTTTCCCCCTCATGGTTAACTCCCTTCTGAGATCACTTTCGAAACAAATTCAATGTCAGCTTGGTTCACTTAGTAGCCTGTACTTCTGAGTCAGACATCATCGGTTCAACCTCTCCACAGCAGGAATTGGCCACCTCAGCTCAGCATTACAGTTCTTGTCTTTGTTCGCTTATGTGGGGATGCTGGCAACTCTACATTCTTACCCTGGGAAAGTAACAGTGGGTCTTCTTGAACTTCTGCAGTTCTCATGGTGGTTCCACAGTGTGTCAAATATAGAGTTTCAAGGCAACATTTAGAAGGTAGAATAGAAGTAACTGCTCTGGGAGGGACACTAGGGGATGATGGTGCTTCTGTAACCTTGGTGCTTTCTTGTCTTCTTCAGTTACTGTGCAATCTCTGCACTTTCCAAAGGGTTTGTGTTTACATGACATATCCAATTTAGGACTGTCTGCATATTCACATAAACTCAGAAGATCCAATGTCAGAGAGTGAAGCAGAGTGCTTCAAATTAAAAATCTGAAGGACCAACTTTATTCACCATATACATTTACATGTATTAGGAATTTGGTGTGGCAACAGAAACAACATTGAACAATTGTATGAATGAAGAAATATATAAGAAATAAACTTAGAGATTATACTATGGATATAGACTAAAATGTGCACCAACTAATAGATACCATTATAAACAACATTATAACAAATGGTTTAAAATGTGTACAGTGTAGTGCAGAAACGGAGGTAATAGAGTGGGAGGCAGGGGTGGTTAACTAAAATAGCTGATCAGGTTAATCATTGAAGGCACACATATTACACAAACAGGTTTAGGACATAGAAGAGCATTGCTTAGCCTTAGGAAAAGTGAAGGGAGCACTAATCATATTTAGGAGACATTATGTGGACAGCGAGAGAAGCATTCATCAGCCTCAGGGGCAAATAGAAAGAAACTATTGATCAATTGGATGGGCAGTTTTTAATTAAACAGTTATCACCTGTATGGCAACTGCTCGAATCCTGTAGAGATCATTTTTATGCAGTATTCACCAGCTTTACAATGGAAGGTCATAGACTACATCTCTAAACACAACAAACAATGAGGTTATTCAAAATAACAAACCAGTATTGGGCCCAGATGAAAAAGATGTACTGTGAAAACACTCTTTGCAAAACATACCAAGGAATGGCGATTGACATAGAACCTTGAAAGCTCCACAGTCTGGAGGGAGAAGGAAGCTAGGATACTGATGCTTTACTGCTGCACAACTATGCAGTAAATCTCTGTCTTGCACTCAAGCAGAACAACCTAAAAAGCAATGGCAGGCAGCAGTTCTGTGAGACTTGGAGGTAACCAGAGAAAATGAAGAGAATCAAATGTAGAGTGATAACACTTTAAGTGCAACACGGAACAGGGTGAAATGGCAAACTCAAACGCGGAATGAATTGGTAGCCTTGGAGAGTAGAAATTAGCTTATGAGTCATTCAGGCTATTTATGGATAGAAGGCTACTGCAAATAATACTTTTTGAAGCAAAAGTATCATTGTAAAAATGTGCAAGTACTGCTTTAATTGAGCAATATAAGGCCATCTTGATATCAGATGCTACCTTTGAGGCCTTCGACATATTTACTATTCCAGTAGCTCCACACAAAGGCAAAGACCTTCCATTCACATAGGTAGAGCAGAAATTCAAGGATTATTTCAATCCACAGATATTTGAAATAGCAGAGTCTTACAAATTTGGCACCAGGAATTGTTAATTGAAAGTCTCGTCCAGACACTGTGCTGTGGGATGGATTTGTGTGTGGCTTAAATGACAAGCAGATTTTCTCCTCACTGCTAAATACACACTTACGTTTGACCTGGCTTGCAAGTTGCAACCCAGATGGAAATGGCAGTGAAAAATACCAAATAATTTCCTCTACCACCGAGCACAGACATGATGGTAGCTTATGTAACATATGTGGTAACACTGATTTATGTCACTTTAAGAATAGCATCATGTGCTCCAAGTGCTCCATGTGAAGAACCTGCATGAATCAAATGGGATACAGCATGTTAGGAGAAATAAAGGCATCAGAGCTGCTGAATTTCCAGGCAAGCAGCATGTCCAAGGAATGGAGACACTGGAAGGATTTGTACTTGCTGTATATTGATCTGGCTATGGCAGGTAAACTAGAGCAGACTAAAGATGTTATTGCATCTCATTGGTTGCAAGAGAAATGAATTGTGCCATATCGTAGAGCCCTCAGGAGAGACCCTGTGGAATGCACTGGATGCATTACAAGTACATTGCAGCCTGCCAAGAAATGAAACTGTTGTTCAGCACACGTAACCAGGAGCAGGGGAAATGCCCTTACTTTCTTAAAGGAGCTAAAGCCCAGCAAAGAGTTGCATTTTCCAGGGACGTTCATCATAGTTGAGGTTATTTGTGAAATGCAGGAATCCAGCCTGAAGGCATGGGCATTGAATGAGATAGGACTAACATTAAATTAAAGCATGCAGGGCTGTCCAAAGTCAGATGAGAATAACTGGATGGCAAAAACTAGAGAGAAAAAGCAGAAATATACAGCAAAGTGACTTTTGATGTTGCAATTGTACTGGGTAGCTGCAGAAGAAATGTCTGGCATACAAGGAACAATGAACATATGTGAATTAGAAAATCACATCAATAGACAGTGCAAAGTAATGAGGACATTGAAAGTCTGTGGAGCGGATGAGATGAGCCCTGCAGGACAGACATTGGATCAGGTTCAGAGAATCAGGGGACAATAAAACATCTGGCGCCAAGCAGAATCAATTCTGTGGAAGGAACACCCACTAGATATGTCCTCACATGGAGAGCAGCCAGTGATACCTCAATTTGATATCTTCTTGAAGCAACCCAGCAAAGTTGAGATGGTGCAATTAAAACATGGCTACACTGAAGCCTGCTGGTAGATGCTCTCTGAAGGTGGTAAACCCAAAGAATTAAGAGACCTATAATGTAGATGTTATTATACTATACCAGAAAGATAACACTCTAATACTTGAAGATTCATAGTGCAGTGATGGGACTGGTAAAGGTACTTATAAAAATTGCTTCAACATGGAATTGTTTTAGCCTTGCAACCCACAGCCTAAATTACAGATGTCTTTGTTGGAACATAGAAATGAGAAGCCAAATGCCATTTAATTCAAAATGAATGGATGCAACCAGCAGTATGGTGTGCTCAATAACCCTCCTTGAAGCACAGTCCAATGTTCCTCAAGGAGAACCTTAAAAGTTAAGTTGGATGGATAGACTAAGACAGAGGCAGGAGATCCGTTGGATGTATCAATGTCCAGCTATTTGTCACATAAGGGTGCTTTGAGAAATCATGCGGAAAGCTGAGAATCTGCCCTGGCATAAGCTGACATACTTCTCTACTGTTACATACCCCATGAGTATCTTGTGACTGTCTTATGACCATGATGTAATTGAATATCTTGTGACATGATGTAATTGTCTTGTGATGGTGGGGTGATGTAATTTTCCCGCTGGTGTGAGGTCATGTGATGGCCTGTTCCAACAGGTATAAAACAGGACAGCCCTGCTGTGACGCAGGAGTTTTGCATTGGTTGGTTCATCAGTTACTTCGATAGTTTTTAGTTTTGCTGCGTATTCATCTCATGACACAGTTTCGTTTTAAAATGGAGTTTTACTTCCTATTGTAAGGTAAAATCATTGTGCTGGCAGTTTCACCAATCATTGCTAGTTTTGTTTAGGGTATCTTTTATTTACCTTTACAGTCCAGGACTGGAGAGTGAAGAAAGAAGTGGGGAAAGTTGGTGTCATTTGGCGGTTTTATAAAGGATCAACCTTATTAAATCTTCATTCAGGAATAGTGGCCTGCATCTGAGATAACCTCTGCAAGAGCAGGAAGGTTTGGTGCAGTGTCTATCCTCCAGAATAAAAAGGTCAGTTCCTTTGAACCGTTTTATTTCCTTCGCTGTGAATCCTTCGGACAAGGCATATTTCAGCTGGGAACATCAGTAATGTCATGTCATTGAGGAATTCTTTACTTCAGGAAAGTCTCTCCTAATTGACTGTATAAATCACTTGGACTCTCTAATTTACCCCTTTAAGACTGTGTTTGCATTTACCTCTTTAAGAACTGTTCCAGAGTTGCCGTATAGCAGTTAACTTCCAGTTAAGTTAGTCGTTTGAATACTTTTCGCTATTGTTGAGCAGAGTTTAATAAATGTTTATCTTTGTTTATAAAACTTGACTCAATTATATATTCATTGTTGCTGGACACATGACACCTCCCCAACAATGAATGTCCTGAAGAAGGGCCTCCACATGAAATGTTTATTCATTTCCATAGATACTGCCTGACCTACTGAGCTCCTTTTGTGTGTGTCACTGCAGAAGATGTTTTTCCAGCCTTGAGTAGAGCAAGAATTGTCACTGTTTTCAAAATTCAAAGTAAATTGGTTATCAAAGCATGTATATGTCACCATATACTACCTTGATAGTCTTTTTCTTGCAACTACTTATGGGGAAATAAAGAAATACAACAGAATTTATGTTAAAAACTATAGATTACAAAGACTGACAAACATCCAATATGCAAAGGAAGACAAATTGTGCAAATAATAAATTTATAAAGTAAATAAATAATACTGAAAGCAAGAGTTGTGGAGTGCTTGAAAGTAAATCTAAAGTTTGTGGAGTCAGGTCAGCATTGAGGTTAGTGAAGTTATCCATGCTGGTTTAGGAGCCTGATGGTTGTAGGGTAATAACTGATAGTGTGGGACCTAAGGCTCCTGTACCTCCTGCCTGATGCTAGTAGCAAGAAGAGAGCATGGCCTGGATTGGGGGGGGGGGGGGTCCTTGATGATGGATGCTGCTTTCTTGTAAACATGTACAATGATGGGGAGGGTTTTACCTGTGTTGAATTATGCTGTATCCACCATTTTTTGTAAGATTTTCCCATTCCTGGTTTTCATACCAGGCCATGATGCAACCAGTCAGGGTACTCTCCACTGTACAATTACAGAATTTTGCCAAAGTTTTAAATGACATGCCAAATCTATTCTAAGAAAGCAGAGATGCTGTTGTGCCTTCTTTATGATGGCTGTTGTGTGCTGGTCCCAGGACAGATCCTCTGATACAGTAATGTCAAGGAATTTACAGTTACTAACCCTCTCCACCTCCAATCCCTAATGAAGATTGGCTCATAAATGATAAGCTTCTTCCTCCTGTGGCTGATAATCAGATGCAATCAATGGGTTCTGGCATGTTGAATTTGAAAAGCAGAGTTTATATTTAATCTGTTTTAGTAGTTGTTATGGGAATAACAATTGGAAACAAAACAGCTCCAGAAGATCCTCAGTAAAGTGTGATCACTACACATGGAATAAAGATCAAAACAGATGATTTATTATTCCTTGGTGAAGGAGAAACAGAGAAAAAATAAACAATACTTGGAAGCTGAGGGCCTTGATAAGCAGAATTATCTGAAATTGAACATTCAAAAGTTGAATTTCAGAATGAAGGCAGTTTCTTTTCTAACTCACTTGATTTCCCGAGACAGATCCAGTAAAACAAAGGAGATACCACGTGCAAAAAAAATGTTGCAGGTGTAGATCACATTTTTGTGGGTTTATCAGCTCTCTGAACAAGTGGCTGCTCTTTCTCAATGAGATGTCTGAGTCACTTGGACCAGTGACCAAAAAGAATATGGAAAGTGTTGGTAGAGCACTCATGAGCAAACTGACACAGCTCCAGGAGAGGAAAAATAGCAGAGTGTTTTAATACTCTCATGAAAAGCTGACATTATCCCTTTAGACAGATGCCTCAGGAAAAGGTCTTGAAGCAAATATTTTGCAATAGAGTCGAGCAATAGTACATTTTCACAGACTGTTTTTGACAAACATTACACAAAAATTGAGAAGAAGCTATTAGCTATGATCTTTGGAAAGAAGAATATTTTCCATCAGTGTAGGTTTCCTCTGGGTTTTCCGGTTTCATTCAACATCCCAAGATGTGCAGGGCAGTGGGTTAAATGTTTGCTGTAAATAGTCCCTAGTGGGTAGGTGAATAGTGGAATCTGGGGGAAGTTGATGGGAATGTGGGGAAAATAAAAATGTTATTAATAGTCTGTGAGCCAGGACCCTAAATTTGTTACCATCTGGGGGGAATAATTCTTATAGCGATTTTTGGCAAAGTATACACCCCTAGGGTATAAGTTCCTCTGTAGGTTCAATGACAGATATTCATTGCAGTAAAATTGGGCTGGGCATTATCACCTGACATGTGGAAGTTAACCCCACATTTTTTGAAAAACATCAATAGTCCTTAAACTGACATACGTGAATAACTTATTTATTTGCTGATAGAGAAAGATTGACCAGAACTCTGTTCTACTTCAGAAATTGCCAATATCTTGTTACTATTCATTGGATTGTAGTACTTTGTACGTATGTTATAGATCCCATGCCACTATACAAAAAGTACATGGAGTCTTTCCAGAGCCCAAAAAAAAATCCACTCACAAACAATGTCATTATAAAAAACTTATTGAATTTCATTGCTGTTTGAAGTTTTTTTAAATGGGTGCCTGCTAACTTGAGAACAATTATTTACTTCACAATAAATAACTTTATGTGAGGTACTTTGAGATACAGTGGATTCTAGTTAATTTGGAAACATCGGGACCAGTACATTTTGACCCAATTAAGCGACTGCTCCAAATAGTAGAAGTTCAATGGAAATAGTTAAGAAGGTATAAAAAGACAAACTACCGTTTAACTGAGTTACAAATTATATATTTAAATGAAATACAGAACAAATTAGAACACTGCCAATATTACTACAGTACTATGAAACTGCATTAGTTTGCAATGGTTATCGACAGAGGAATTCATCAAGTGTACACTGCCATGTTCTTTTCATTGACTGTAAATGAACAAAATCAGCGCAGACCCCTAGTGCAAATAATGGACTGCCTTCATTGCCTTCCTGCAAGAGCTAGTGTTGTAATCCAACAATAAATTTCCTGGCATCCTATGTAATCACTAGCTCAGGTTCAGTGGTGTCATCCCCATCACTTTCCTCAACTTCATATTCTCCTCCTCAGTGTTTTGATACAAAGCTTTTGACAATTGCATCATCAGAATCTTCACTTTCATTGTAACATTCTAGATGACTGTCAATACCGTCAAATTTTTCATAGTTCCTAACTTATTGAAGTAGTGGAATCATTTCATTGTCACTTCCGTTTCCAGCATCTCCAAGCCTAAATGCTTGAAACCGCATTGAGCAAAATGCTTCTGAATTATCTTGCTGCTTACTTCTCACTAACTATCACTGATAAACTGTAGTGTCTGTAAAAGGTTAACCCTTGCACTCAATTTCTTGGCTGCTGAAAAAGATACCAGTAGATTTTCTTCAAGTGCTTCGAAAATGTGGTTCATCAATCTCCACAATACAACTCCTCTATATTTTTATGATCCTCTTATGCACTGGCTGCATCAAAAAGGTTGTGTTGGCAGGCAGAAGTTCCAGTTGGACAGTATATTTCTCAAACATCCCACATTGAGGTGTGCTGCACAATTGTCAACAAGCAGAGGAATTTTGCTTAAATTCTCCTGCAGCTGAATATCTTAACTCATTAGCCATTTCTTAAAAACTTCCTAAGCCATCCACACATCCTGATGCACCATCAATAACTCACTCTGAGACGTAAGAAGCGAGATAACGGCTTTTATTGACTGGAAGAATGAACAACACTACATCCTGGAGAATGAGGCCGGGCTCAGGCCTCAATGGCCTTTATACAGGGGTCTGTGGGAGGAGCCACAGGAGCAGTCAGCAGGGGTCTGTGGGAGGAGCCACAGGAGCAGTCCAGACAGGTATATGTAGTTCACCACATTCACCCCCCCCCCCCCGTTTTAAAAAGAGTCCCCATGTGGCGAAGTTTCTTACAAGTATATTTACAGGTTAAGTCTATCAGGTGGTCAAATCTGTCGCTGCGATCTACGTAGCTCCGGCTGTGATTGCACAGGTGCCAGTGGTGATTGCACAGGTGCCGGAGGTGGTGATTGCACAGGTGCCGGTGGTGGTGATTGCACAGGTGCCGGTGGTGGTGATTGCACAGGAGACGGTGGTGGTGATTGCACAGGTGCCGGAGGTGGTGATTGCACAGGTGCCGGAGGTGGTGCTGGTTCTGGCCTAACTGGAGGTGTCAGGGATCCCTCACGTGTGTGCGAGGCGCCCGGAATATATGCGTATGAGATGCCTGGTACATGAGCATCGTGAGGAGTCTGTGTGGGGCACGGTGTGCGCGGTGTCACCTCAGGTACAGGGTTCATAGTTACCGTGGAGTGTACGGGGTAGTGGTCTGCTGCTCCTGCGGGCACCAGGTCGCGGACAGAGACCATGTCCTCCCGCCCATCAGGCAAGACCACGTAGGCATACTGGGGTTTAGCATGCAGAAGGTGAACCCTCTCGACCAGCGGGGAGTATTTATTACTCCTCACATGTTTTCGGAGCAGCACTGGCCCCGGGGACGTCAGCCAAACTGGTAGGGTGGTCCCAGTGACAGACTTCCTGGGAAAAGAGAATAGGCGTTCGTGAGGGGTGGCATTGGTGGACGTACATAACAGGGAGCGGATAGAGTGGAGTGCCTCAGGGAGGACCTCCTGCCATCGAGAGACCGGCAACCCTTTTGACTTAAGGGCTAAAAGTGTGGCCTTCCACACCGTGGCATTCTCCCTCTCCACCTGTCCATTCCCCCGGGGATTGTAACTCATGGTTCAACTAGTAGCAATGCCCCCAGCTAGCAGGTACCGGCGCAGCTCGTCACTCATAAAGGAGGACCCTCTATCACTGTGGATATAGCAGGGATATCCGAACAGAGTGAAGAGTTGGCGCAGGGCTTTTATGACGGACGTGGTAGTGGTGTTGGGGCAGGGAATGGCAAAGGGGAACCGCGAGTACTCGTCAATAATATTGAAAAAATAGACATTGCGGTCGGTGGAGGGAAGGGGGCCCTTAAAGTCAACACTCAGTCGCTCAAAAGGGCGGGTGGCCTTGACAAGTTGCGCCGTGTCAGGACGGTAGAAGTGCGGTTTGCACTCAGCGCAGATTTGGCAGTCCCTGGTCATCGTCCTGATGTCCTCCAGGGAGTACGGCAGGTTCCGGGCTTTAACGAAATGTTAAAATCGGGTGACCCACGGATGGCAAAGATATGCATGAAGGGCATACAGCTGGTCAAGCTGTGCGCTAGCACACGTTCCCCGGGATAGGGCATCAGGGGGCTCATTGAGTCTGCCAGGCCGGTACAGGATATCATAATTGTAGGTGGAGAGTTCTATTCTCCACCGCAAAATTTTATCATTTTTGATTTTGCCCCGCTGTTGGTTGCTGAACATGAACGCAACTGAGCGCTGGTCAGTCAGCAAGGTGAACCTTTTGCCGGCGAGATAGTGCCTCCAGTGCCTAATAGCTTCCACTATGGCCTGGGCTTCTTTCTCCACCGCGGAGTGCCGAAGTTTAGAGCCTTGAAGGGTACGAGAAAAGAATGCTACTGGCCTGCCTTCCTGATTGAGTGTAGCGGCAAGCACGAAATCGGAGGCGTCACTCTCTACTTGGAAGGGAATGGTCTCGTCCACCGCATGCATCGTTGCTTTGATAATGTTCCCTTTAATGCAGCTGAAGGCCACGCTGGCCTCGGCAGAGAGGGGAAAAGTGGTAGACTTGACCAGGGGGCGGGTCTTGTCTGCGTAATGGGGGACCCATTGGGTATAATAGGAAAAACAAAAACCAGGCACCGTCTGAAGGCTTTGAGAGTGGTGGGAAGAGGGAGTTCTAACAGGGGGCGCATATGGTCGGGATCAGGGCCAATGACCCCGTTTTCCACGACATACCCAAGGATAGCGAGTCGGGTGGTTCCGAACACACACTTGTCCCTATTATAAGTAAGGTTCAAAGTTTCGGCCACTTGGAAAAATCGTTGGAGGTTGGCGTCGTGATCCGACCAGTCGCGACCACAGATGGTGATATTATCTAGATAGAGAAATGTGGCCTTCAGGTTGTACTGGTCCACCATCCGGTCCATTTCCCTCTGGAAGACTGAGACACCATTGGTGACACCAAATGGGACATGCAGGAAGTGATAGAGCCTGCCGCCCGCCTCGAAGGCGGTGTAGGGGCGGTCCTCTGGGCGGATGGGGAGCTGGTGATAAGCGGATTTCAGATCTATTGTCGAGTACACCTTGTACTGAGCTATCTGGTTGACCATATCCGCGATGCGGGGTAGAGGGTACGCGTCAAGCTGCGTGAACCTATTGATGGTCTGACTATAGTCCACGACCATCCTATTTTTCTGCCCAGTCCGAACAACAACCACCTGGGACTGCCAAGGGCTAGTGCTTGGCTCGATGATCCCCTCCCCGAGCAGCCACTGCACCTCTGACTGAATGAAGGCCCTGTCCCCTGCGCTGTACCTCCTGCTTTTAGTTGCCACTGGTTTACAGTTGGGGGTCAGGTTGGTGAACAGCGATGGGGGAGGGATCTTGAGGGTGGAGAGGCTGCAAGTAGTGTCAGTAGCACAGCTATCGGCATGGTGCTGGGCGGGACGTGTGGTTCGGTGTGTATGTGTGTGCGGTAACGGGGTATATGGCGAAGTCCCACCAAACTGAGGATTCCTGACAGTGAGCGGTGGGAGGGGCCCCGTCATATGCCATAGTCACACTTTCGAGGTGGCTCTGGAAGTCCAGCCCCAATAGTACAGTTGCGCACAGTCGAGGCAAGACCAGGAGTGCAAAGTTCCGATATTCTGTGCCCTGCACCACCAATGTCGCTACACAACCCACCCAGATGTCTGTGGAATGCGACCCAGAAGCCAAGGTGATCCTGTGACTTACCGGCCGTGTCACAAGTCCACAGCGTTTCACTGAGTCCGGGTCAATAAAACTCTCAGTGCTGCCCGTGTCAAACAGGCAGCTAGTCCGGTGTCCCTCCACCAGAATGTCCATCATTGACCTTGCGAGCTGGTGCGGAGCACTTTAGTCGAGGGTTACGGTGGCCAGAGTTGAAATGCCGTCTTGGTGCCTGGTAAACACCGGCGAGTCGGGGGCGGGGCATGGTGACGCCGGCAAAGATGGCCGCCCACATCCGGGCATGCAAGATGGCGGCCCCCACGTCTCAAACGCAGCGCTGCTCGACCCCGCGCGCGGTTTAAACTTACAGGCTCTGGCGAAATGGCCCAGTTTTCCGCAGCTGGAACAGGTCGCTTCTCGAGCTGGGCAACGGTTTCAAGGATGTTTCTCAAGCCCACAGAAATAACACAGCTTTCGCTTGGTCGGGTTCGGGGAGTGCGTGGAACTGCGACTGGCAGCGGCGTTGGCGAATTTGCTCACGGGAACCGGTGGCGGCGGGGTCGGAGGTGTCCACGGAACCAGCTGGGAATCGCGCAGCTGAACAGCGTCAGCATTGTGCAGAGCAGCCTCCAGCGTGTCGGCCATCTCGATCGCCGAGCGTAAGGTAAGATCAGTATTTTCCAGCAGCCGCTGGCGCACATACACTGACCTAATTCCGGTCACAAAGGCGTCTCGTACCAAGAGTTCCGCATGCTGTTCCGCCGTGAGAGTTTTGCAGTCACAAGTTCGGACGAGTGTCTGTAGAGCTCGGAGAAATTCGGCGGATGACTCCGCAGGGCACTGTCTGCGCGTGGCCAAGCGATGTCTGGCGTAGACGGCATTCACCTGCCGCAGGTACTGTCTTTTGAGGGTGTCAAGCGCCCCTTCGTAGGTCGAGTGGTCCCTTATGAATGAATAAACTTTTGGGGCGACTCTCGAGAGGAGAATTCTGTGCCTAACAGCGGGGTCAGTTGCACGAACCTCCTCCAAGTATGATTGGAAGCATGCAAGCCAGAGTTCAAAGGCAAGAGCTGCTTCAGGGTCTTGGGGGTCCAAATCCAATCTTTCCGGACGTAAAATGGTTTCCATGTTTTAACTTCCAGTCAATAAAATTGATGCTCCATCAATAACTCACTCTGAGACGTAAGAAGCGAGATAACAGGTTTAATTGACTGGAAGAATAAACAACACTACATCCTGGAGAATGAAACCGGGCTCAGGCCTCAATCGCCTTTATACAGGGGTCTGTGGGAGGAGCCACAGGAGCAGTCCAGACAGGTATATGTAGTTCACCACACATCCTTTTTAGCATAGAACTCAATTGGTAAACTATCCATTCTTAGCAACTTAAAGCATTAAGAATTAATGTCTTTTGTAATAACCAACAATTTACTTTTGTCAATACCTGACATATTAGACATATTAGGTTATTTGAACCTGATACTTTTGTATATTTTTAGCAAAGAAAGGGACATTTTCACATTTTTTGTTGTCCCTTATGTAATGCTCATTTTTCTCACAGCTTATCTTGCTGATGCATCAAAAGTGTAATTGTAGATTTTGGCACTCTTCATTATCTCTGTCAACTGACAATGAGTGGTGTTAGATAGATGGCTTTTAATTTGGTCCAATAGGGCAATATTGTTGGCTAATGTCAAATATTTTCATGGCATCTTGGCAATGGTCTCACATACAAAATTATCAAAAATCACTGATTCTAAATCAGTGTCCATCAGCCTAATTGGATATCATAACACAAGCACACGTAAGTGATGTAACTGTCCGTTCTAAGCATGGTGTAGTGTCTAATGGTCACACAAATGCACAATCATCTCCTGTCCCAATTAAGCAGCATAGTATCCCAAACAAACAAAGATAATCCTGACTTTTCTCTCAATTAGTCCTTGTTCTTTAAGAGTTGTCCCAAATAAGCGGCTGTCCCAATTAACCGATCCATTGTGTTTATAAGATGTGACAAGGTAGTCTATAAGCATATGTGCTTTGATGCCACACTACCTCAACACTATCCCCCCCAAGGAATCACACAAATTCTAGAAGAGACGTTTTAAAATTAGGTATGATCTGTCAATTCACAAGCTGCTTGGAAGAAGTACTATATCCTTCCTTGAAGACTGTCATTTTCAAAGATAAACCAAGCAAATTTGGATCATCTCCATGAAATATGCAACCACTTGTCCACATTGAGACCAGGAGAAAGCCTTCCCTGTTCTGAGAAATTTTGCTGCCTCTCAACCAAAGACACAGATTAAAGTTCCTGAAGTTAGTTCAGAATATCTTCAAACATGCCCCAGGGAAGTTGTTGTTCTCTGTACTATGGGCAGAAGAAATAACTTGAGAAGTTCCTGAGTCAGAAATACTGTAGATCTAGAAACTACTCAAAGTTCTGATTTCATTCCTCAAAGGTGACCTGATAGAGATAGAGTGGGCAGCCAGCACCTTTTCCCCAGGGTTAATAAGAGAGGGTGTAATTTTAATGTGACTGAAGGAATGTATAGGGGATATCAGAGGTAAGTGTTTCTATACAGAGAGTGGTGAGTACATGGACGGCGGTAGAAGCAGATATATGAAGGGCATTTAAGACGCACATAGATGAATGAAAAACAGAGGGATTTGTGGGAGGGAAGCGTTAGATTGATTTTGGAGAAGGTTTAAGGGTTGACACAACATCATGGGCTGAAGGGCCTGTACAGTTCCTGTACTGTCCTATATTTTATGTTCTATAAGTGGAATTTCTATCTAATATTGTCTTCTAGTGTCCTATCCACCATTAGTTAATTAATCAATCAAATATTAATTACATTATTCATTGCATTTATTAAATTGTTATTAATATATAATTTAAATAAATGACATAATTAACCATTAGTGCACGGCAATCCTTTAAGATCAAACATATTCTGTAGAAATCTATGAATACTTTGGTCACTTTTCTTGCCAACCGATTTATTAAGCATGCTATGACCTTGACAGTCCTTCATGTTTTGTTTGAATAAGAAACACTGGTGAACTAGAGACTTAAAATATGCAGCAGCAGGTGAAATTCTTGTTAGAAAAATTAAGTCCAAGTATTTAACGGACATTATTCTCCCCCAGAGGAAGGGAAGGAAAAAATCCAAGACATCAATCACAATTCTCTCTGGGTAAAGGACTCTCAGTGCATGTTCAGTGATAACAGCTGGCAGGAAGGAACAGGCCAATTCTTTGATCGCACGGATGATGGACATGGTTGCCTTTTTCGTAAATCGAGGATGTGTGAATTGAAAAGGAGGTCACATCAGATGATTTGGTCACGTCAGTATAATAAATCCTCAATTACAACTAAAACTGTGGAAATAATCAGCCATGGAAGAAACATTTGTTAACTTTTGAATGTGGAGCCTGTGCCAGAATTGTGGTTCTGGCTGCATGGGTCTGTAGTGGTCATCATCATGAGGCTGCAGAGCAATGGTCCCACAGTGCAACAGTTAACAGAGATGCTGCCTCACAATGCTGGAAACCCTAGGACAATCCTGACCTCAGGGGATGACTGTGTGGAGTTTGTATGTTCTCCCTGTGACGATGTGAGAATCCTTTGAGTGTTACAGTTTCCTCCCACATCCTAAAGTTGGTAGGTTAACTAGCTACTCTAAATTACAGCTGTAAATTAATAAGAATGTGGCAAGCATAGGCATGGAATTAATGTAGCTCAAGTGTAAATGGGTGGATGATGGTCAGTGGGGACATGGTAAGCTAAACGGCCTGATTCCATGCTGTATCTTTCTATGCTTCTATGACTCATTGGATTGAAAAAGAAAAGGATCTAAAAAGGAAATTAGCAATCATGTAAAACCTTTGATGCTGGAAAACACGTCAAGGTATTACACAGGAGCTTCATCAGACTAAAACTGACACTGACAAAAATGGGAGAATTAGGTCATGTGAACAAAACTTTAGGCAAAAAAAAACGCCAAGTCTTAAAGGAGAATGGAGCTGAAGGGGTGTGAAGGAGGGTATTCTAGAGCTTATGGTCTAGATAGTCAAAGACATGGTTGCTAATATTGGGAAAGGAAGTAAAGCGAATAAAATAAATCAGGATTGGATAAGTGTTGAATTATTATTGAAAGACCAGGGGATGTGTCAGAGGTGAAGTACAATGAAGTTTTTGAACAAGTAGTAAACAATATTGAAATCAATGTGTTCCTGGACTGGGAATTAATGGAAATGGTTAAAGCAAGAAAAACTGAGAGCCCAGACTGCTAATAATGTCACAGGGATGGAAGATAATTTTGCAGGTTCGGGGAGAAGGGGATCAGCCATGATGAAATGCTGGAGCAGATACAATAGCCTAGTGGCCTAATTCTGCTCCTATGTCTTTTGGTTTTATGGTCTTATAAGATTTATTAGCAGTTGTCACTAATATAGTAGAAGGTCAAAGAGTAGAGAAGTTCCAGAACAATTGGTGAATAATTTGTTTACAATTTTAACCTATATTTTCCATAGTCAGAAACACTTAAAATGTTTAAATCCAACACTGCTGCATATCCCAAACTCTGAGACCAGGGAGGTATGAACTTGCAAGGAGAAACACAAGATGGCAGAGCATTGACTCAGCTGCTTTTCCGTCAAAGACTTGCTATTCATGTGGAATTGATGAGGAGAGTGCAGCATTTTGTGAATTTCTACTGAGTGGATTTAGTTTTGATGGATGCAGCACACCACCAACCCACTGGAGTAGTTGAATGAACCTCGCAGGGTGTGAGAAAGTTTGTTGCACTTCAGGCACAACAACACAAGGCAAATATGGACAATCTGATTGATGCGTACTTCTTTTAAAAAGTACCAAAAAAGTAACAAAAGAAGGTACATTTATACAGAGAAGAAAAAAGGGTTATTCCAACACTGTAAGGATATCCTGACTTATAACCAACAAAGTCTTATTTGCGCAATTTAAAATAATGCAAGAAGACTTGTAGGTGAAGGTCCTTTTTAAATCTTTTTCTCATGCCACACGTGCTCGAGTTCAGTAAGCAAACGGACTTGCTGACAAGCAAGTCCTGCTGAGAATTAAGGTGGAGAAACACTGACGCAGTCTATTTGACCTGAAGATATTGCATATTTCTTTATTTTGCAGTCAATATCTTAAAATTGAAGAAAATATATACATGTATCAGAGAGGCAACATCTGAAAATTTTCAGCAAATCTGAAGGATATATGAATCCGTCATAGTGTCAAAGCTCCTCAAACAATTCTGACCTTGTGTAATCTGCTTATTCTTTCACAAATGAGTAGATAAAGTAGTTTATGGTGTTCCCTGAGACTTTGCAATAAAGTCTTTTTCTAGAGCTAATAATACCCAATATAAAATCAAGAGTGAAGGTCATCGAGGTTGTTCGGTGAAGTGAGACTATTGTAACGCGAGGTTGAGACATAAGGAAGAGACACATCTGGAAGGCTGAGCTCAACTGACTGCAACAACACAGCATCCTTTGTAATTTTGGTTTTGGCTGTAACTATGCATCATTTAACTTGCAAAAAATGGCAAGTGTTTGACTCTTGGTCCAAGAATTCATCCTTGGCAAATATGTCATATAGAATTATAAAATTTACATTCCTAGCAGAACCAAGTCACACAGATCAGGAGAGGATGTAAGAAAACTTGGACAATGACTGTCAAGTAATTCAATGCCCTAGTGTTGAAACATACTTGTAGAAGTGTAAATCAGAAATTATCCAACTGGCATTTCTTTGGAATGTGGTTGAATGCTGTGAGGAAAATGTGCCACGTTTACCCTTGGCTCAGTGGTGACATTCTCGCCGCTGACTTTGAAATATTTTGAAGTTGAAGCCCCATGGTAGATTTGAGCACTGACCTTTCAGTACTCAACAGCTGGGCCGCTGCTGCCTCTCCAATGAGATACTAAGCCGGTATTCTGTTTGCTCTTCTGAACAGAAGCATTCCCCATATATTATGCTTTAAAATAAACCCTAATCAAGTCACCAACTGATTAACTAACTATTTGTATAATTATTAGTTGTGCAAATATTGGCTGCATTATCTGTATGCAAAGCAACAATAATCACACTTCGAAAGTAATTACTTGGCTTTCCAAGCATTTTTGAAAGACTAATGTACATTCTAATGTATAATTGCACACTTTATCAGAAACTTATACAGGCCAGCAGCACAGCTCTTAAGGAATAAGACATCTATAGAGTTTGAGGAGCAGTTACTTTCCCTCATCCATCAGCCTCTTGAACCAGAGGAAATAACTTCACTCAACTTCACTCATCCAACACTGAACTGGTTTCACACCAATGGACTCATTTTCAAGGATGCTACAGCTCATGTTCTCGATATTTATTTCTTTATTATTATTATTACTTTTTTTTCTCTTTTTTGTATTTGCAGTTTCTTGCCTTTTACACATCGGCTGTTTGTCTTTATTATGTGCAGTTTTTCATTGATTCTATTGTGATTCTTTGTATTTACTGTATATGCCTGAAAAAAAAAGATTCTCAGGGAAGTATATGATGACATATACTGTCTGCACTTTGATAATAAATTAATTCAAATGTTTGAACTTTACGATACTATCCACTTTAAGGATATCAAAAAAAGTTGCATGCCACAACTTTAAAAATCCATCAGTGTGTATCACTGAAGTCTTGGCTAATTATTATTCTTTATCCAGCTCCTAAAACAGTTAGGTACTCTTTCTGTAAGTGGTTGTGAAAGAGCAGGGAACTAGCTCTGATTTTTAAAATGTTTAATTAATTAAAAAAACAATATTAAGCAGTTCATGTGGAGAAATATTAATCCATTAGAGAGATTTTGTCACCAATATTTCAAGATAAATTTATGTAAATCAATCCTGCACTTGCTTGCAGGAATATCATAACAGTTCTTGCCAATTGAACAATTTTGTTGCTGTAGTGCAGGAAACACTAGAGCTAAACTAGAGCTATCTAGGAGGAAAAGGAGCCAGCATCTGTACCTACAACTATACACACGTCATCGCTGACGGCGCTATAATGCCGATCCGTTTTATTTTTGCGATCAGAAGCGGGTGGAGAGACTTTGGCAGGGACAAGGGAAGGATCCCTTTATTTGGGTTTGCTGCAACATGTCAGATTCACAGTTTGTTGTCTTTAGCATGTTGGTTGTTTGCCCAACCTGTTGGGCGTGGTCTTTCACTGATTCTATGACGATTCTTGGATTTACTGAGTATGCCCACAAGTTAACGAATCTCAGCGAAGTATAGGGTGATGTATATGCACTTCGATAATAAGTTTACTTTGAACTTCGAACTTTGAATTTCCAAAAGGACCTGCGCGCCAGTGAAGAGCAGAAGTAGCATATTTGAACTAATCATAGAATTCATAGAACAGTACAGCTCAAAGTGACCCAAAATGTTGAGCTGAGCCTTTAACCTGCTCCAGGATCAATCTACCTCTTCCTTCCCATGTAGCTCTTCCTTTCATCCATGTGCATATTAAAAGCTACCTCTTAGCCCAATCAAATTTGCAGGGAAGCATTTATCTACTTGAGTGGACTGATCTGATTGTAATTCCCTTTCATTCATTGTACCTTCGTAAATGTTAATTTTGCTTTTTTGCCTAACTACATTTTTTCTCATTTCCCAAATGCTTTAATGTCTAATTCACTCTGCTATTCACTTACCACTCCTACAATAAACCAAATCTGCTTTTCTAATTATATTCTACAATTATATTTAAAATACCTTGTCTTTCAAACAACTATACTATTTCCTCTTAAAATAATACAAACTCAACTTCATACAGTTTATGATGCAACTCCACACTTCTTTGCAGAGTATGTGGTAACAATTCACTGATGGGTCATTCTGTTTTAATCTCCTGTTTGTTGCCTTAGTCATAGCCAGTTTAGGTATAGATAGACAGATACTTTATTGATTCCAAAGGAAATTACAGTGTCACGGTAGCATTACAAGTGCACAGATATACAAATATTAGAAGAGAGATGAGAAAAAAATTAAAATAATTTACCTTAAAAATAAGAAGTACAAGATTCGTAAATCAAAGATTACAAGAACACTTCCCCGGCTATAGGTTGACTCATTATAGAGCCTAATGGCCAAGGGTAAGAATGACCTCATATAGCGATCTTTGGAGCAGTGTGGTTGTCTTAATCTGTTACTGTAAGTGCTCCTCTGTACAGCCAAGGTGGCATGTAGAGGGTGAGAAGCATTGTCCATAGGGTCCTTTGTTCTACCATCACCTTTGGTGTGTCCAGTTTGACTCATTTAACAGAGCCAGCATTTCTAATCAGTTTATTGAGCCTGTTGGCATCACCCACATTGATGCCATTGCCCCAGCACACCACCGCAGAGAAGATTGTATGGCAACATCAATTGGTAAAACATGTGAAGGAGAGACCTACATACTCCAAAGGGCCTCAGTCTCTTCAGGAAGTAGAGATGACTCTAACCCTTCTTGTACACAGCCTCTGTGTTGGTGCTCCACTCAAGTCTGTCATCCAGGTGCACCTCCAGGTACTTGTAGGTCCTCACCACGTCCACGCCCTCATCATCAAGAGTAACAAGGAGCAATGCGGGCTTGGTCTTCCTAAAGTTCATCACCATCTCCTTTGTCTTACTGATGTTGAGTTGCAGATGATTCAGCTTGCATCATTTGACAAAGTCCTCTGCCAGGGCCCTGTATTCATCCTCCTGTCCTCCCTTTATACACCCAACTACTGCTGAGTCATCAGAGAATTTCTGCAGTTGACGTGATTCAGTGTTGTATCTAAAGTCTGAGGTATACAGGGTAAACAGGATGGGAGCAAATACAGTCCCCTGTGGGGCCCCAGTGCTGCTTCGAGCCACGTCTGACACACAGCTCTGAAGCCGCACAAACTGTAGTCTGAGAGTCAGGTATTCTATTATCCAGGATACAATGGGAGTGCCAAACTGCATTGAATGGAGCTTTCCCCCAGCAGTGAGAACTGTGTGGTATTGAAAGCACCAGAAAAATCAAAAAGCATGATCCTCACAGTGCTGCCCTGCTTATCCAAATGGGAGTTGGCTCTGTTCAGCAGGGCGATGACAACATCGTCAATTCCAATTTGCTCCTGGTAGGCAATGTAGGGGATCAAGGGCTGATCTGACCAGAAGTTGGAGGTGAACCAGGACCAGCATCTCTAGGGTCTTCATGATGTGTGAGGTCAGGGCCACTGGACGGTCATCATTTATGACTTTTGGTCAGCCTTTCTTGGGTACTGGGTCTACATATGATGTTTTCTGCATTGTCAGGACTATTTCCAGGCTGAAGCTCAGATTGGAGAGCTCAGCACATTCCTTCAGGACCTTGAGGTTCACACCATTCAGTCCCAATGCTTTGCTGTGTCTGAGTTTCCCCAGAGCCCTTCTCACCTGCCCAGTAGAGAAGATGAGTCCATGATGACTGGGGAGTTGGTGGAAGGTGGAGGCTGGGGAGGTGAAGATCGGAACAACAGCAGTTGATATGTGGTAGGTGCAGGGGTAGGAAGGGTTGTAGACATTGGTAACCTGTGTTGTTCATCCACATGTTGAACTGGAGGGGGGAGGAGGGAAGAGGTGCTGAGGGAGCATTGGGTGACTTGGCACCTGCGTTGATGTGCTGAGGAGGTGTGAAAGGGGGGCAATTGTCAAACCTATTGAAGAATTGGTTTAACTCATTAGCACATTCACAACTGCATTACGAGGCTCTACAGCTAGTCTAACTGAAGCCAGTGGTGTTCTTCATGCCTCTCCACACCTCCCATGTGCTACTCCACCCAAGTTTGTTCTCCAATGTCAGTTACTACAAATGAATTTGAAATACTACACACTGGAGATAGGAAAGCTGAAAGAATTAAAGGTTTTATCACAAGATATCACTTTTAAAAAGCCAAGGGGTAGCAACAATGTTGTACTGTCTCGTGCTTTATGAAGATGTAATATGACTTATATTACATAAGTCAATGAGGTCCATTCAGAAAGGAAAAAGTAAATGAAGATCAAGAGCAAAGAATGAGAGAAATTTCTTCACACTTCAGGTTTCTGATATACACATATCACTGTGTTTAAAAAACTCTTAGTCACTAAAGACAAGGGATATCCCCCCGGTCTGAAGAATTTGGGCATGGGTTGGCAGAGTTAAGGCTTGGAGCCATTCTGTGCTTTCCCTCCTACTACCCACACAGTGAATAATTGTGTCAAGTTTCGCCAATGCCAACTGTCAAAAGTGCCAAAGCCCTTCCTTGCTAATCCTCTAGCTAATATCCACTCTAATTATCAGTGCAGGAGCAGAGTGTTGTTTGAATCTGAACCAATTAACATGCAAGTCCAAATCGACAAAAGCAGGCCAAGCTCGCCTTAATACACAGTAGAAACAAGTAACCCAGGCACTGGAATAGAAAACCTACTGTAGACACGTTCTAAGAATGCAATAACAACCACACTTGCCTGGAAATCATATTGATTTCCAAAGAGTACATATCGAATGATGAAATAAAACAGAAAATGATATGTAAAGACACTGATGATTTAAAAAAAAGAAACTCGCTCTGTCAACTTAAAAGGATTAAAATAACCAAATCATAATTCATATTATACACCCCAGATTCAAGTTATGGCAAAAGGCGGCTTGTAATTGTGAGGAATTCTTTTGTTAAGAAGGACCACTGATGTCACACAGATTGAAAGAGTCTGGAAACTGGTTGGAAATTCCAATTGACTGCAGCTGTCTTCACAGACTCTAGAGAAATGCAAAAAGCCCTTTACAGTGAAAGTATTTGGAAGAAAGGTTTTCCACAGTGACATCAGGCACAGTGAGGTAATACTGGCACCGTGGAGAGGGAATAGACATTTTATCTAATGACTTAGACTGCATTATTCCGACCACAATATGTTCAGCGGGCACTGCAGCAAAATATTCTTAAAATATTTTATCAGACCAAAGGGGAAATTTGGATTTTTTTTGTATTTCCTTCTGACATGCCATTACGTATGTTACAACTAACTAAAGTAATCTTATTTTCTCTTGTGAAGAGCTATTGCCTCCAATGTCTTTTTCAGCTAGAAATATAGTACATTCCTTTACATCGGAATATGCCAAAGTGAAATAGAGTCAAATATGTAATCCTGAAGTGTAGTAATTGCTATATTATAAGAAATATTGTCAACAACTTGTACACAGTAAAGTTCCACAAGCATACGATGAAATATTGAACATAGAATCTGCTTCAGTCTTCTTGGTTGATGGCTAAACGTTGGTCAGGGCATTAGTAGGTAGCTCCATAGATCATAGAACATAGAACACAGAACTGTACAGCACCATATCGGCCCTTCGGCCCATGATATTTGCCCCAATCAATATAATCATATTCCATTATCAATATAACTCTTTCCTTATTAACAGCCCATAACCATCCATTTTCTCACACCCATGTGCCAATCTGAGACTTTTAAATGTCCCTATTGTATCTGCCTCCACCACCATCCCTGGCAGCGTGTTCTAGGCACCCACCACTTTCTGTGCAAAAACCTACCTCTGACATCTCCACTAGACTTTCCTCCACTCAAATTAAATGGGCTCTGAAATAGTCTCCTGTAGTTCTTTGCTTCCACCTAAGAGCAAAGACAAGGTTGTGGTTTGACAACTCTTCTCCAAAATGCCACCTTTGGCAGGACAAGTTTAGATGATGTACTTAAATTCCTTGAGTGAAACTTGAACCATCATTCTCAGACAGAGTGTTACCTCTGAGCCAGGATTGAAACTATGGATCATCCTGCCTCTTCTAGATTCCCCTTCTTGGGTGTACTAACCAGCTCTGTAAAGCAACAGGCATAATTCACTACATGAACCAGTATTAAAAATCACACAGCTAATTAAAATCATATCCGTGAGGCCAACAGGTGACAAATGCTGCCCCCGTTTCCTCAGTCTTTCATTTGTCCTATGTTGGCTATCAGCAGGCCATGAACAATGATGGTAGCTTTGCATTCTTAGTACAGGACAACACCCCTTCCCTCAGCCATCTTAACTCCAAGCGTTGCCCTCAGGAAGAAGGTCAATGAATAATCTGCTCTGCAACCTCTATCAAATATGTTCTGAAATCAGATCTGGGATTGAAAGACGTAGAAATTAGAGTTCCATGGTAAACTGATGGTGAGTAAACAGAAAAACATCTGAATAAAATACATGAAAACAGCGCCAGATGACCTTTGTAGGCACAGAGGAAACAATTATATTGACAAGTGTCAGCCTTGGCATTCTCTTCACTCTGTGTAAGACTATGGACTGAAGTCACTACCCAAAGGCAAGAGAATATAATCTATGCTAACACTACACTACAATACACTGCATTCTTGGGCAGTGATGACTTTCATATAAAGTAGTAGAGTAAGATGCACGTGAGCTCTCAAGTGGGCATTAAAAAAATCCAGTGCCACTGTGCAAAGCATATGTGTGTTCTCCCCATTGTTCTGACTGGTACTTACTTAAACAACAGACCAAAAAAAGCAAAGAACTGGTTACCTCACTGCTGCTAAAGTTTTCATGCTGTGCATAATTCTGCTTCTACACATTTCTGTAAACTTAACCATGGTGATGTTTCCTTAAGGTCGTTATAGCTGGGGTTGGTTGTGGGGTCAAGCTCCCAGTATCTATTAACTGCTCCCAATAGCTTGCATCTCAAATAACCTCTGGCACGCAAGTCCAGCTCCTGGCCTTCACATGTGGCTTAACTACTTCGCCTGGCGGAACCATTTCTACTGACAGGGGATGGGACAAAGGCAGATTACTGGCACCTTAAAACCTGTTTGGGCAGACAGGGCTTGTCAGCAGTGATTGGAAGCTCATCCAGGAGAAGGAAAACTCTGGTCTCAAGCCTCCGCTGCCTTGTAGCTATACCCACTCTTGGGGAAGATCACATGAATAAATCCCGAGGAAAAATTGGAGCTGGAATCCCTTCGGCAGTCCTACGTTGAACACAAACTGAATCAGTCTCTGCCGTTCTTTTGGATTCATCAGCTATGTGGAGAGGGAGAGGCGGCAACATGGGCAACAGCTTACTCACCATATCACCCTGCCCTGACTTGTGTACTGGCTTGCGAATCATGTAGACAGCTGGGGCACAACATCCATGGTTGACTCCAAGCAACAGAGGGCCTCATATCTATGGTGACTACATTTCAACATTTTGGAATATTTTAACATTAAGGGCAAGAAATAATGCAAGATCTTAGATTACTTCCAAATAATCCTCTACTTCCACTACCACTGCCACTCAAAAGAATCATGAACATTTATGATTCAGTCCTACATATATGGAGAAATTACATAGAGAGGCCATTCAACCCACCAGACTATGTCAGCACTTGTACACAACTTTAATTTCCTCCCACCTTTTGTCATTTAAATCTATTGGTATAGCCCTCTATCTAACCCTCATATGGTTGTGCTGCCTCCCCTTAACTAGAGCTGCACTGCTGTTTTAAACATTTCCGTCTCGTAACAAATTCCACATTCTCACCACTTTCCAAAGACCTTTCTTCTGAACTCCCAGCTGAATTTCTTGATAACAATGTCAAAGTGGAGTTTATTGTTTTATTCACAAGTACATGTATGCACAAGTGCAATTTAAAAAGTTATTTGCAGCAGCAACTTGACTGATATTGTTGGTTTGTTTTCATGCTCTTCCCCACAAATCAAAGCATCACTTTGCATCCTTTCAATCAAAACTTCAGATTTTTAAAGACATCAGTCAGGTAGGCCCACAAATTTTATCTTCAAGAAGAATAAAATAACAGTTATTAGTAACTTCCAGGAGAAAACTTATTCAAGTAATGACACCCTGCCCACCATACGGTGGAGAAGGAATGCAGTTCTATCCCTAGGTCTGTGACTTCAGCCAGAATGGCAACAGAGCTCTACACTTGATATTAGCATTTTTGGACTCAAGTAGGAAAACTACATACCAGATTCTATATAGATTATTATCAGTTGCCTCATAAAGAAGGCAAGTAAATGCAGATTCCAGACTGGAGCACACTCAACTTTATCCCACCAAACACTAGTGCACATTGTTGAGACTCCATGTCTTGGCAAAGCCTTTAAAAAGAATCATTTGAATAAATTGTCAGCACAGAGCAGATTGTAGCACAGCAAGTCTCAGAAAACATCTCCAGAGAAGAGGGGAGAGTTTACATGTAAAGGGAAAAACAATTACCTAAAGGAAAAGGGAGAGCTGATGCTATCCAGATATATGTTTGATTGCATGTCCTTATTTATTCAATTAAATACTTCCAGGTTCTCTACCACTGAGATTAAGGTGGCCAACAATATCAGTATTGGCTGCAGTAATGGAACTCATCCATATAGTCCTGGCAATTAGTTTGCTTGAGTGACAGACTCCATTCTTTTGGTCTTCATTTCAATTTCCACAGAGCCTGGGCAGATTCCGTATGCGTGCATATAGGTTCACACCCATCATCTATCAGATTTAGCTCTGCTTTTTCCATTTTCACATGCAATGACCCAGAAGTCTTTATCAAACATCACGACTTGTGAGGCAGTCTTGGTGGAGCTGAGTAAATGTACATTGATGCCTCCCATTAATAGAACCTCAGAACTAGAATTAAAACCAGAAGCAAGGTTATAACCTAATGCGTGAAGATTGGAACCATCTGGAGAGTGGTAATAAGCTACAACCAGAGGAGAGTTACTTCCAAGACTTACCACAGTCAGTGAGCTTTTAGATCCTACAGGAATAAATCTGGCCTGTGGATTGGCAGGATAATCAGCATCAAGCATTTATGGTTGACGTATGGTAGATATAAAACAGAGCAGGAATCTAAATATTAGTTAAACAGAGTGCAACATTAAAGAACTGTTTGAAAAGGAATATAAGAAAATTGACATGTTTATTTTCCACAAACAGGTTTCCATAGTTTCCATTATATTTCACTGGAGGAAGTCAAATGCCTAAAGCTCCTTCCCATTAAACTGCAATGAAATCTTGAGTTGGGGGTTTCTCTTACTTTTTCCCCAAGGAAAAGTGGATCCTAACATTCTAAAAGGACTACCAAAACATAGTATCAGTTTGTACATCTGCTCGATAAGGTTTCTGAAGATTCAGCAAAGCACTGTAATCAAGTAATAGAAGTAAAATAATAGAGATTAAAGAAATGAATAAATTTAGCCACTGATGAAGAACTTCACTGCCACTATACATAAGTCCTATTTTTTTTCTCTTTTCAGAATCCTACAACATATTGTCCAATTGAATTTTGTGTCTATTTGAATCAAAACCTTTGATATTTTTCTGAAATCATTGGAAAGATGCACTCTGTTATCGTCAGTTCTATAAAAATATCTGGAAGGTCAGGAAGCATGTGTAATAAAGAAATAAACAGATCAGGTTGATGTCAAGGCCAAAAAGGTCCACAAAATTACTTTGGTGAACAGGATCAAGGAGAATCTCAAGGCATTTTATACTTACATTAAGAAAAAGAGGGTAACTCAGGAGAGGGTATATGCACATAAGGATAAAGGGTGGAACTTGAGCTTGAAGTCAGAGCAAGTGGCTGAGATACTAAATGGATACTTTGCATTGGCAATTACCAAGGAGAAAAATTTAGAAGTTAATAAATGTAGAGTGGGGCATATAATGTGCTAGGACAGTTTGAGATTAAGGAGGAGGTAGTGCTGGGTCTTTAGAAACTCATTAAGGTGGATAAATCCTCAGGACCTGAGGGCATATAGCACAGAATAATGAAAGACTGTTAATTGCTGGGGCTTTGACAAAGATTCTTGTGTCCTCATTAGCAACTGGTGAAGTTCCAGAGGACTGGAGTGAAGCAAATGCTTTGTCTTTGTTCAAGAAAGGCATTTCTTGTTCAGTGAGCCTCACTGCAGTGGCAGGGAAGATATTGGAGAGGATTCTGAGGGATTTATGTGTATTTGGAAAGGCATGACCTGCTTATGGGCAGTCAACATGCCTTTATGCAGTGCAGGTCATGCCTTACAATCACATTTTTGAGGAAGTGTCAATGGAACTTGATAAGGGTAAGGCAGTGGACATTATCTACAGAAAATGGACTTTAGTAAGATATTTGTTTGGTCCTTCATGGTAGGCGATTTCAGGAAATAAAGATGCAAGTTTGTACTCAGAACTGGCTGCAAGGGTAGAAGGCAGATATTCTGGCTAGAGGTATGTGACCATTGGAGTTCCACAAGAGCCAAAACTGGGATTTCTGCTGCTTGTAAAATATATCAATGATTTTGATGAAAATGTAGGTGGATGGATTTACAAGCTTCAGATGACACCAAGATTGATGGAGTTGTGGACAGTGTAAAGGACTATCAAGGAATACAGCAGGCTATTAATCCATTAGAGGCATGGGAAGAGAACTGGCAGATAACTTTTAATCCAGAAAGTTTGAAGTGTTGCACTTGGGAAGATCATATGAAAGAAGAAAGTATATAGTTTATGGTAGACATCTTAATAGCATTGAGGCACAGAGGGACCTTGGGGTTCAGAAGGTGTGAATGAGGTTTACCAGGATCCTGCCCTGATTAGAGAGTATAAACTATAAGGAAAAGTTGGACAAGCTAGAGCATTAGAGGCTGAAGGAGTCTTGATAGAGGATTTTAATTTTATAAGAGTTATAGATAGAGTAGACAGTCAGAATCTCTACCTTAGGGTAGAAATGACAAATACCAGAGGACATGCTTTTAAGGTTAACAGGAGGAAATTTAAAAGCAATGTGAGGACCATGCTGAGAGAATGGTAGATGCTTGGAAGTAGTCCCAGGGATTAGTAATAGATTCAGGCAGTTTGGTGGAATTGCAGTGGCTTTTAGATAGATACATGAATATGAAAGGAATGCAGAGATACGGATGGTGCACAAGAGGAGGGGATTTTGCATACCTTGGCAATAAAATTGGCACAATATTGTGGGCCAAATGACCCATTCTGCACTGTAGTGTTCTATACCATATGCTTTGTGTTCAATGTCCTGTCAGTATTTGCATTCATCTCTGATTTCCAGCATTCAATGTTCTGTTTTTACTTCCATCTGTATGTTTCCACCACAGTCCAAGCTTTCTCCTTCCCATTACACGATAGTCTTTTGACATTCTTTCCATAAACTGTCTTACCTTCCCGCTCAGTTTAGATCAAGTGGTCTATAACTCTGTTATTCAATTAGACCATTAAATCCTCTTCAATCCTTAATTCTTATTTCTTCTGCAATAGAAATATTAGAGGTCAATATGACCACTAACATTTGGTGGGATTTCTTTGGGTAGGGTATCTGAATATCAAAAATTTTCAAACACCAAATCAGAGTGAAACTGCCTGCTTTGTATTTTAATAAAGGAAAGCTGGAGGAGTAGGTAAGTACTTCACTGGTGTGGCTTGCCTTAGCATTATTGCACTCTATTCTTACGCTGTCGCGCTCCTGACTTCTGTGGTAATCAACTATATTATGTATAACACTTCTTACTTAGCAAAATGTTTCCTGATGTGTTATCGGCGGAATTTCACATTTTGAAACATTGACAGGTCCTTTCCTTCATGGATGCTGCTTCTTCCAGCAGATTGCTTTTGCTCTGGTTTCCAACATCTGCAGTCTCTTGTATCTCTTCTTAAAAGTGTTATTTTTAATGATTAAGCAAAAAGTATTAGAAATCAGGTGCATTTGTTACAGTTTGAAATATACACCATTCCTTATGTGCAGAATTAATAAGAAATCAATGTACTTCTGACTGTTTTCAGAATGTTGAAGATAACTTTTGGTATTGTCTATCCTTAGATATCCCTGATTGTTAAGCCTTATGGCAGGGAAGGGATAGAGAACTAGTTACATCATGTGAGAATATTAGTGATCTGGTTGAGAGATGGTCAACTAGAACTTCATGCAAGCATTTTTTCTGGTGTTAGTCCCTATAAAACTGATTTGTTTCAATTTTAAATTTTAAATGATGTGATTTTGAACTCATGCCCTTTGGGTTCCCAGAACAGTTTGACAAACATTATTTTTCTTTTCTTCTTTCATTCAGGAAAATGCTTTAACACTACATTGGATTAACAATCTTAATCACCCATGATTCCACAGTCTTATGGGCTGTCTAATAAAGAACACACTAATTATCCTAAGATTATGGGTAGGACCACTGCTGGACCAGAGTCCATTGGGATAATGGACTGAATGTTTTGAGCACATTTCATGTAAGTTACAGCCTCCCACAGCTGTTGATAAAAAGCAAATGTACCATCTGTTTGGGTTTGAATCAAAAGCCAAATCTCAGAAGTGAGAAGGAAAGTTCGAACATTTTGCACCACCCGCCTTACTCTTCAGGACCAACATTATTTGAACTGGCTGAAATTAAAGAATTTCATTCTTGAGTCTAAACCCTTTCAAAAAGAAATCATAGATTTATGAATAAAAGCAGAAAACCCCCATTCATTCTGCTTAGTTTCTGAATAGATCACCCTGCCCAGTTCTTGAGTTCTTGTATAGGGGCAGCTGAATAACTGGACGATAACTGAATGACGTGCTTGGAATTGCTGTAGTCAGATCATTGAAATCCCCTCAGCAAGTGAATTTTCAACATGAGTTTAGAGAACCCCAGCAAAAATCCAGGTACATGGTTCCTTTACAAAGCGCCTGTTCCTGTGCACTATCCTTTTGACTTTGAAGGGATCACAAAGTGGCTGAGGTGCAGAGGACAGAGAACACATTCAGATGTGATGCACTTGTTTATAAACACTTGTATTTGACATAAAACCTGTATTTTTTTAAAGTTAAGTATTATGTTAATGAATTAAGAAGTTCTATTAAAATAGCTAGGTCATTTACTAACTTAGAGCTACATTTACATAGCTTGTTTATAGT
This sequence comes from Hemitrygon akajei, assembly GCF_048418815.1. NCBI lineage: Eukaryota > Metazoa > Chordata > Chondrichthyes > Myliobatiformes > Dasyatidae > Hemitrygon > Hemitrygon akajei. Next base: position 105,492,332 of record NC_133124.1, on the reverse strand, counting down.
TTACAATTACTGTTCTATGGATGTGCTAAGTATGCTCGCAGAAAAAGAATCACAGGGTTGTGTGTGGTGATATGTATGTACTCTGATAATAAATCTTACTTTAAGCTTTGAACTATATATCAGAAATCTATTGTGCATTATATAACAAAATGTTTCAACCACTTAAATAGTTCAAAAAGATAGACAGCATGGAGTTGAATCTATGAAATATAACACAAAGCAATTGTTTCTTACTTTTCAGTGGTATGATTCATACAGTGTCACTGCAAGGATCCTATCCATAGTTTCTAAACTAAAATGTATTTCACAGTATGTGGCACATAGAGACAGCGCATTCTAGTAAGAAGCCATTTAAGAAATATATCCTTTCTTATCCTCTGTTTTACTGATGTCTTTAATCACAAGAAACAAGAAGAACACCACAGGAGTAAGTTATCATAAGATTTATTTTTCATAGGTTAAGGATTTATCTATTCTGTTAAATTGTGAATCCAGCCATGTGGTAAAAAATCAACTTGTATTAAAAGTCCTGTCAAACATCCAAAGACTACATTATCTATGGAATGGTTAATCAGTTTATTCATAGAGAAAACTATCATATTGCCTACAAATAAAGTTATAATTTATCCACAGACCAATAAACAGTTTCAATCCAATAAACAGATTATTGACCTTTAGAAAGGTTAAAGCAAAAAAATAGTTTATCTGCTAATCTGTCTATGCTAAGCTGAACAGAATGAGACAATGTGTGAACATACAGTAGTTGTACATAATAATGACTGTTGTATATAATTTATTGGATTGTTTGCCCTGATTCCCTGTGAAATCAGGCAGGATCATAATGAGGAAATGTAACTGCCCTACCAAAGCCACTATACTTTGTACCGTCCCTGTTCATCGTATGTTATGATCTACAAGTTTTGATACCCACTCCTTTGAAGCCTATTTAAAAAGACTAAATTCATAGTTGGCTGAAGTAACTTCAGAAATGAACCTAGAGACAACACTATCTACTTTCAACCCATACCTCACATTCTCAATTCCCCACTTCCAATCAATTTTTTTAAATCCACTTTGCAGATTTCCCCCATATGCCAAGTACTTGGCCTTTTCTCATGTATCACATTGTCAATGACTTTTCTAAAGATTACTTTGGTTATATCTGTCGCATCCCCACCCCATCATCACTACAACCCATGTAGCATATTGTATTACCTCCTCAATGAAGCAAATAAAACTTCAGATTTCTCCTCTGCAAACCAGCTGTATTTTTTTTCCCCTGTGACAATCTAGCATCACTCACATTTAACAAGGGTAATTATCCAGAATGTGCCCAAATCCCTCCAGGACTACTTGAGTATTAGAAATCTGGTTTTCTGAAAATGCCTAGACCTAAAATAAAACTTGTGTCAGGAAAAGAATTATCAGATCAATGTGAAAATTCTTCAGATTCATTCATGGCCTTTAGGAAAGTAAATCTATCATTTTATACCAGTCTGGTTAATATGAAACTTTACTCTCACAAAACTGGCTTGACATCACATCAATTCTTTCAACAACATCATGATTTTGAGAGTGCAGGGGACAGAGAAACTCTGATGTGTATGTGTATAAATCATTGACAATTGTTGGGTATAAGAAAAAATGAGAAAGGGTTAACAGAAATATTTAAACAATGGATAATGTGTTCAAAGATCAAAGTAAATTTATTACCAAAGTACATATATGTCATTATATACTACCTTGAATTTCATTTTCTTGCAAACATTCACAGTAGAAAAGAGAAATACAATAGAAACATTGAGAAACTGCACACAAAGACTGACAACCAATGGGCAAAAGATGACAAACTGAGTAAATACAAATAAATAATATGGAGAACAGGAGTTGTAGAGCCCTTGAAAGTGAGACAGTAGGTTGTGGAATCGGTTCAGAGTTAAGGTGAGTGACGTTATCCATGTTGTTTCAGGAACCTGAATTTGAAGGATAATAACTGCTCCTGAAGCTGGTAGTGTGGCTCCTGTACCTCCCTCCCGATAGCAGCAGCAAGAAAAGAGCTTGGCCTAGATGATGGGTTTCTTCGATTATGGATTCTGCTTCCTTTGTTGATCTGATCAAAGGCTTTGCATGTGATGAACTAGGCTGTGTCCGTTACTTTTTGTGGACTTTTTTTCATTTTTGGGCGCTGGTGTTCCCATACCCAGCCATGCTGCAACCAGTCGGGATACTCTCGACTGTGCACCTACAGAAGTTGTCCAAGTTTTAGATGACATGTTGAATCTGTGCAAACTCCTAATATCTGTATATAGAGGCATTACCATGTCTTCTTTGAGACAGCACTTACATGCCAGTCCCAGGACAGATCCTCTGATATGATAATATATAATAGGTATAAGAGTAGAAAAGTTTGGTCCTTTGGTCCTGCTTCGCTTTCCAATATGATAATGGTTAATCATCTAAATTCAACAACTGGTTCCTATTTTCCCCCTTTAGTTAAAAGAACTGCAATTCCTTCTTGAGTACATTTAAAGATTTATCCAACTTCCTTCTTTGATAGAGACTCCACAGGTTTGCACTTCATAAGGGATCCTTGGCTTCATAAATAGAGACATAGACGACAAATGCAGGGAAGTTATAAACATTTATAAAAACAACATTGGTGCCCAGGTATCCAGTTTGGTCACTTCAGTTTAGAAAGGAAGTGAAGACGCTTAAGTGGGTGCAAAAACAATTCACTATAATGTCATTTTAGCCAGGCTTTTGAAAAGGCCCCACATGGCAGCATGCTCAAAACATCTCATGGCATTAACTGGGGCGAAGATCCAAGTTGGATTCAAACTGTCTCAGAAAATGTTAACAGTTGACTGATATCTTTGTGACAGTGAGGTTCCACAGTATCAGTAAACATTCCTTAATATATAATAATTTAGATCTAAATGTAATGTGGGCCTTATGCCTGGTATGCAAATTGTACCTCCTTCAATCACAAGACTCTGCAAAGAGTGGTGCAGACAGCCCAGTGCATCTGTGGTTGTGAACTTCCCATGATTCAGGGCATTTACAAAGACAGCTGTGCCTAAAGGGCCTGGAGGATCATTGGGGGACCTGAGTCACCCCAGCCACAATCTTTTCCAGCTGCTACCATCTGGGAAGTGGTGCCGCAGCATAAAAGCCAGGACAAACAGGCTCCGGGACAGCTTCTTCCACCAGGCCATCAGACTGATTAACTCATGCCGATTTGAGTGTATTCTATGTTACATTGACTGTTCTATTTATTATAAATTACTATAAGTGCACATTGCACATTTAGATGGAGACGTAATGTAGGGATTTTTACTCCTCGTGAATGTGAAGGATGTAAGAAATAAAGTCAATTCAATTCAAAATTTGCAAATATAATAGAAATTGGTCCAGTGAATGACAGCAAGGAGGAAAGCTGCTAATTGCAGAAAGATACAGATGACTTGGTCAACTTGGTACAAAAGGGGCAGATGGAATTTAATTCCAAGAGGTATGAGATTCATTTTGGGAGGTGCATAAAAGGAAGAAAAAACACAATAAGAGAGAGGTTGTTAAGTGATGTAGAGGAACGAAGTTATTGCAATTTATATCCATAGATCCTTAAAAGCAACAAGGATGATCAATAAGGTAATTAAAATGCAAGCTGGAGGATTTTCTTACTTAAATTGAACATGTAATAAAGAAGCACGGAGTTTATGCCATAATTGAACATAATGTTAGTTGGACCACATCATGAGTACTGAGTAAGTTTTCGTCAGCACGCTGTAGGAAAAATATGATTCAACTGGAAATTGGCAGAGAAAGTTTTCAAGAATGCTGCCGGGAGAGGATAATGTTAGCTGTAAGAAAAGACTAGATAAGCTGGGTTTACTGTCTTTGGAAGAGGAAAAGCTGAAGGAAGACTAATTTGAGATATGACAAATTATGACCGAATAGAGTAAGTAGGAAGGAGCTATTTCCACTGAGCAAAGGAGACAAAAATCTGGAGAATCTGAGAAGGGATTAAGAATAATGCTTCCATACAGAATCAAATGAACTGCCTGGAGGGGGGGCGGTGGTAGAGACAGAAACCTCACAGCCTTTAATCAGTCATTCATTCTGACTGTAGGGTAAGGGTCGAAGTAATGGAAGTTGCGATTAATCTGAGGAGCATTTTTTGACCAATACAGAAGTCACGGGCATGGTGTGTTGTAAATTTTCAATGACTCAAGATCGTAAAATTCTATACATTAAGGAGTTTCAGCTGCAAGCTTACCACAAATAAAATGAACTTGTTCTCTTTGGGACAAAGAAGGCTGAACAGAGATTTGATCAGACGTCCTGACGAAGGGTCTCGGCCCAAAATGTTGACTGCTCGTTTCCATGGATGCTGCCCGACCTGCTGAGTTCCTCCAGCTTGTTGTATGTGTTGCTATGAATTTAATCAGTTGCATGTAATAATGATGGGTTTAGATAGGATAAACAGAGAAAAGTTACTCCCATTGGAGGATGACTCCAGGACCCAGATACAGATTTAACTTGATGGGCCAAAGACATGGGAGCTTCAGAGATTTTTTTTGTGCAAAGCTTTTAATCATCAGTAACTCGCTGCCTGTAGCCCAACCAGGGTTTTTGAAAGGAAGAAAAAAACCCTGAGGAAGATCATTTGCTGTGATAAGGGGAAGGAGCAGGGACTGAACAAATAGCCATGATAGAACTAATGGACTGAATAACAAGAATGATTGCTGTACTGAAGGAGTGTGGTTACAAGTTCTGTACCATAACAATTTAATGGCTCAATATTGCACAGGCTATCAGCAATAAATGTAGAAGTACCAAGCAGAGAGTTCCGTAAAAACTCAGCAAGTCAGGCAGTGTATGTGAAGAGAGAAAGACAGTTAACAGCTCAGCTCACCAACCTTTCAAGCTGTCATTGCCAAGAATGGATACACCTCAAGGATGTGGTTAAACAAAATGCAGTAAACAAGCAGGACCATTTGGCACAGTGAAATCTGGTTTCCACAATCGTTAAGAACAGAGTGATCAGAAAATAAACGGAATGGAGTAATTTGCTGCATCCATAATGCAGTCCGTCATAGTTTTTCAAAATGAAAACACTTAAACCAATATGCTTGAAACTAATCAAAATCAGTCACAGTTTGATTTTGATTTCTTTACAAGTGTTTTTTCTGTGAATAAAGAACACATTTCACATCTCAAGCATGAAAGTATTCAGACTAAACAAATTTCTGCAAATTGAGAAACGTCTTCTATTTTTGCCAATCCATTGAAACAGATGTTTCTCAATAATATTTCATTATTATCTAGTCATATAAAAAGAAGCTAGATTGTTAACTAATTAAAATGGGTGTAAAAATTATGAGTGATGTACAAAGTATTTCTGTGTACACAATTTTAACATAACATGTTCTATGAGGCTATGTAGGATCTTAATTCATCAATACATACCAAATCAAAGGAGAAGACTTCAATATAAGTGACATAAATCTTTGTCTTTGGAGATCAAACTTGTTGGAAATAGAGCACAAATTGTCGGAGTAGAGTGCACGTGTTCAAAACAGTGTCATGTAGTTAAAAGAGATCCTCATATATCTGATTTTTTTTTTGCCTTAGCTTGATACTGCATTTATAAATATCTTGGGCCATGTGCTCTTCTTACTGCTACCATCAGGCAGGAGGTACAGAAGGCTGAAGACCCACATCACCATGTTCAAAAACACCTTCTTCCAAGACTATAAAATCCAAGAACTGCCCTCCAAAACACTAATTCTACCTCATCAATGGAACATGATAAACTACCTCTTGTGCGACCATAGACTTATTGGTTATGTTGTACTAATGTCTTATATTCTGCAGTCTTTTAAAAAAATAATTGTCCTGTATAAATAATGCATAATTTGTGTATAATTTATGTTTTATGTGTTGTCCGAATCCACGTGCATGTGATGCTACCTCACCCTAATGTGCACATGATAATACACTTGGCTTGAATGCCCATGCTAAATGCTAATGCTAAGTTCTGTGTCACTGTGGATGGATCAGGAAGTTGCAAAGGCTCCTGAGTATATTAAGTGTCTGAAAAAGAATGAAGATTTCAATGTATGGAAAGGGGATTTTAGACCAAAGGAAGATATGTTAGAGTATTTTCTAAATCTGGAAGGCTGAAAACTTTGAAAGAAAAATGGTTTTACCAATATATACTGAAGTAACATGAAACCAACAGAAAAGTACAAAAATAATTTAAAATGAAATAATTCCATATATGATGGACGTTAATCTTTATTTCAGAAGGAGTGTAGTGCAACAGGTAGAAAAACTTCAACACATTTGAGAGATAGATTGACAAGCATGTAAAGTTCAGAAACCAACAGGGCTGTCAACTATGGTCCAGTAGTCGCATGAACACTTACATTTCTGACTGGCAGGCACACAAATGTGACAAAAAGCCTGCTTCCTACATTAAAATTTCTATAATTCATAGACAATTTATTTTGTACAACTCATTGGGACAGAAATGCACCTTTGGACCTCACAGGAAAAATAGTTGTTGCCTCAGTTGGACCTTCCTCAACTGGTAGAAGGGCCTCCTGAAGCCCCTGCATTACCTCCAGCCGCATCCCACACCCTTTCTGGCCTACCACACTCCAACCCACAATCACTCACCTGAGTACTGCAGTCAGATCTCTCGGGTCCTTGCTTGTGGCCTTCTAGAAAACGTTCTGAGAAAGACTTATGGTCTGACCTTTTCTGTTCCCAACTACGTCCTGTGAAAATTGGGGTTTGAACTCTACACTACACTCTTAGGCTCTCTGACTCCAATTTCATCTATTAAACCTACTGTCTACTGTCTTGCCAATCTCATCATTCTCTGGCCTTCTGTGGTCATAAGCTTCTTTTGTCTTCATCTCTACCTTTCCTTTCACTGTGCTCTTGATTCAATTTCCCACTTTCAATCCTCTCCGATTCTGCGCTTGATTCTCTTGAACTCAAGTTCACTTCTTCCCTACTCTTTACTCTCTTCTTAAGCCTTGTTTTCATTTTCATTAAGGCCTCCTTTTTCTCTGATGCCCACTTGCCTCCCAGATTTCCAAGATCCTCTTACAGCTTTATTTCTCTCTTCTTGAAAAATGTTTGCTACTTTCAAGTTCTAGTTCTCTCAGACTCCACAGATTTATCATAACCTTCGCCCACACATCTACATTTTCTTGTCTCTTCCCTCCTCACTTATCCTCCAACTCTCCTCTCTGCTCAGATGTCTCTGCTTTGGTCTTAGTTTGAGTGAAATGTGGCGATAAACCTGTATGAACAATAATTTCTTTTTCCAAGGGCAGCTTTTATTTAAACTTGTCAGCGTGAGAAGCTTTCATACAGTTGAGTCCCCTGTTGGGAAGATATATGAGATTCCAAGTGGCTGTGATTGATGAGAATTTGCAAGAGCCAAGTAGAAAAAGGAGAACATCTTCCTTTCTCAACTTAATCAACCTACAAAATATGTCAGCAAAAGGAGCTAAAATAAGAAAATAACACTAGTGTCACAATGATTCAGGGTTTCCTCACCCTGGCTACTCCTTAATCATATGCTATATAAAAAAGAAAAGTAAATTCAGACCACAACTGAGATCAGAGGCATTAAATCAAACAATCTTCTATAAGATCGTCGCTTCTAAACTGTCTGGGCATTTTGGTTCCCAGACTCAAGTTTTGTAAGGTAGGAAACACCAGGAGTGGAGGATAGGAAGCTAGGCCCAAGGGTTGAGTTTGGCTTGGCACTGGCTGTGCACCTCCCACGTTCTACGGATCAAAGATTTCATCTGGAAAAATTGAAAAGCATTTGGAATCACAGTGAGTGTCATCAGGAAATGATGTTCAGGCAGATTTCAAGGTTTCCTGTTTCACAGCCTTAAGAGCTGACCTTTTGGACACTGACTCACTGGGGAGAAACTTATCTTTGCATGTTGAAGTGTCGAGAAATTTGACCTTCAAATTTGCACTAGCACAGAAACAGCACGATTTCTTTTCCCTATCAAAGTATTTGCTAACTATTACATCATTTACAAGGCAATTAGATATTTGTAAGTGAAAATATAAAGGAATCTGTAAGAAATTACATTATGAGTTTGTAAAATATTAGAGGTTTTGAAGAGATTGGGATGGGTGAGATCAAATAATCTGGAACTTTGGTGTGTGTTGAATGCAAAAGAGATTGGCTTAGACTAGGTAAAGTATTAAAGACTATGGAAAGGGAGGTGCCAAGATGTGATTTGCTCAAATGGGATACTAAAAGAGAGGCTGGAAGGTGATGACAAAAGAGCATGGGTCTTGACCTGGAAGGCAGATGTTCATGTGCTGTTTGAATGCTACTTAAGGAGACAGACCACACCTGGGTGATTGATGAGGAGTCTACTACAATAAGTTAAAATAAGAGGGGAACACATCCCAATTTCCCCTTTCATTGCCATATTTCCAACTGAGTTTTTATTAAGTGGAATGCCTCCACATTCTCTCTTTCTCAGCTGAATCATCCCACAGCTTCCAATAATGGCTCCACTTGAGATTCATTGCTTTAGGAGCTATGGATACACATGCGAGTTGCATCTGGATTTCCGAATTTACGTATAGTAAATGTAGGTAAACTTGCTGAAGCTCCGTGAATCATATCAGTGATGCCCAGTTCAATTTTTGAGACTATTTCGTGCTCAATGCAATGCTGAAGCCCACATGTCTAAGTTGGTAGAAGATAGACGTCTATCTAAGCAGAGAGGTTGGAAACATCAATGTATACTAAATTCTAAGTGATAAGAAATGAGAAAGTCAAAATAAACTTAGTAAGTATTTAAATGTTGTAGAGAAGTATAGAAAATAATGACACCAGTGGGGTGCTGGCCCTTATATCTAGAGGACTAGAAAACAAGGGAGTAGAAATTCAGAATCAGGTTTATTATCTCTGGCGTACATGCCATGAAATTTTGCAGTAGTGTACCATACAAAGACAAAAAAGTCATTGTAAATTACAAAAATGCATTAATAGTGCAAAAAAAAAGAAATATCAAGGTAGTGTTCCTGCATTCATAGACTATCCCGAAAATGATGGTGGAGGAGAAGAAGCTGTTTTTGAATTGTTGAGTATGGGTCTTCAGGCTCCTGTGGCTCCTCTCTGATGGCAGTAGTGAGGTGTTCCTCAAATCACAGTGTCCTAACTGATAGATGCTTGATGGTGAAGAGGCTGTGCCTGGGATGGAACTGGTTGATTCGACAACGTACTGCAGCCTCTTGTGATCTGTACCTTGGAGCCTCCACACCTGATTGTAATGCAACCAATCAGAATGCTTTCTGCTATACATCTGCAAAAATTTGAAAGTCTTCGGTGACATGGAATTATACTAATGCCATTGAAAGAACTACATACCCAATGTTGGAGCGCTGTTAGCATTTCCAGGTATCATATCTCAGAGAGGATACACTGGTCTGAGAGGGCATGAGAGTGCTTAGATTTACCATAAAGTCACCAGGACACCCAAGGTTAAATTATGTTCTAGTTAGACAAACAATTTATTGGAATAATAATTTGTGATTTAGTAAAGATAATGAGATAAAGTGAAGGTCTAAAGTTTAAAAATGTAAGTTAAAAATAATTCTACTCATCAGGGATGGTACTGTAGGTGTTGAATACTCTTTTTCAGTCAGCATTTGCTGAAAGTCAATTGCTGATGCTAAATTTTTGATTGATAGGTTTTCTTTCACCAGAGGTATCAAGGGATGTATTTTGTAGGGCAAAGGGAAATGCATATGCGGAGGTGATCACAGATCTGCCGTGATCTTAAGGGATGGTGAAAAGGCACAGGAGTCTAGACTAAATGGTATATTGAAAAATACTGGTAATGGTCCAGGTCATGAGGACTGAGCAGAAAATTGGGGTTAGCCTAAATGTCAAATGAAAGAATAGTATGTCTAGGTTATAAAAATGTTAGGTAGACTAGGTGATATATTAAGAGATACTGGAATTGAACAAGCCAATGGGATTAGTGTTGGTGCTTCAAGTGTAGAAAGGCACCGAAACAATTTTCTTGGGACAGTTTTAAATAATTTATAGCTAGGAGACGGCAGAAGAGGTGTCTAGGCAGATCTGTTCAAAGGTTGTCTTTGCAATAACTGATGTAGCAACCATTGAATGTGAAATGGAAGTGGAAAGACAAAGATGAGCGTTGTGTTAGAGAAACAGAGACACATCTGGCCATAATTACATATGAAAGCTTGGATGAGCAAAGACCATTTGGCCAGTTAAGTTTGTTTCTAGCATCGTCACTGGACTTTCCCTTGAAGCTTTCCCACTCACTAAACTGAGTGTAGCGATTATGTTCTATTATTTCCTGTATCGTCTATTTATTATTAGAACAAGATCCCTTGTGTGATTCACTCTTTTCACCTGGACTCACTTATTCATATATTATAAGCAGGAGACCATCACTTCTGCTCTTGTTTAGACACAATATTTCAACACTCCATGCCAAAATCAGTCTCCCACATCCTTCAGTCATATAATTTGTCAAAACAAGTTCAGTCTCTATGTTCAACTTGCCAAGATCATCTGCCTCCGACTGAGAATATTCAAGCTTTATGAAATAAAAACAGAAAATGCTGGAAATATTTACCAAATCAGGCCGCACTTGTAGATAGGGAAACAGGTTTAAATTCAGGTTGATGGACTTCCATCCGAATGGAGAAACATGAAGTCAAACATATTTTAAGATGCAGAGAACAGGGAGGGGCGGAGTGAGTTTTGGGAATATCTGTGATCAGGCACAGACAAGCAGAGACTGAAAGACACAAGCCTTAATGGTGCTGGCTGATTGAAGATAGTGAAGGGTTGTTAGCATAGTTGATCTGTCTCAAAGATACATAACAGGATGTAGATGGAAAGAGAGATAGAAAGAGAACAAAAAAAGATGTGAAGTACTAAATACAGGCGGAAAGTGTAAAAAATACTCAGCAGATCAGGTAGCATCCCTACAGATTCTCTGTACACTCTCTGAATTTGAATCATTTACAATATTATTCCCAATCAAACAGTTTCAATGCCTAAACTGATGAGAATTGATGTACACCAATCGCTTTCCCAACAAACTGAACAAGACAGAGTCCTATAATTCGGGGAACCAAGTCTCTGTTAAAGAATAAGAAGTGAATAAAGCAATCAATTCATGACAAATAACCTTTAAATAATGAGCTATTCACTTTATCTCTGTTGTAGGTGAAAGATAGCGCTCCAAGTAAATTTATCATCAAATTATATATATGTCACCATATACCACCCTCAGATTCATTTTCTTGTGGGCATACTCAATAAATCCATAATAGAATAATAACCATAATAGAATCAATGAAAGACTGCACCAACTGGGCATTCAACCAGTGTGCAAAAGACAACAGACTGTGCAAATACAGAAATAAAGAAATAAATAAGCAATGCGTGTCAGGAACATGAGATGGAGAGTACTTGAAAGTGAGTCCATAGGTTGTGGGAACATTTCAGTGATGGGACAAGTGAAGTTGGGGAAGTTATTCCCTTTGGTTCAAGAGCCTGATAGTTGAACCTGGTGGTGTGAATGCTGATGCTCCTGTACCTTCCTCCTGATGGCAGCAGTGAGAAGAGAGCATGGCCCGGATGGTGGGAGTCCCTGATGATTGCCGCTGCTTTCCTGCCACAACAACACCCCGTGCAGACGTGCTCAATGGTGGGAGAGCTTTACCCATGATGGACTGGGCTGTACCCACCACTTTTTGAAGGATTTTACATTCATTGATGGCATCCATTAGTCTCACAAGACCATGGATCTGCACCTGGAAAGTTTTGCTTCAGTCTGATAACCAGTAGACTGCTGCTTTCTGTGTTGTGCCGTCACGGTGAGGTGACACTGGAGTGTCCTCTCCAGGGTGCAGGCCTGGGCACGGTTGTATGGAAGACCGGCAGTTGCCCAAGCAACAAGCCTCCCATCTCCACACCACCGATGTTGTCCAAGGGAAGGGCAAGGGCCGATACAGCTTGACACCAGTTGCCAGAGCGAGGTTGAAGGCAACGTCGGACTGCCTTAGGGACTCCAGCTCCGGATTTGTCCTCAGGGTTTACTCCCAAAGCCTTTCCCATGAGTGGGTATGGCCGCAAGGCAGCGGAGGTTTGAAATCAGAGTTTTCTTTCTCTTAGATGGACTGCCTTCCCAGGCTGACGAGCTCCATCTATCCGAAGCACTGGTTTTAAGGTGCCAGGACCCACCTTCGCCCCTTCTCCTGTCAGTAGAAACAGTTCCGCCAGAGTTATAGGCTAAGCTACACGAGAAGGCCAGGGGTTGGACTTGGTTGTCAGAAGTTAATTGAGGCGTATGCCATGAGGAGCACTTCTAGGTAGTGGGAGCTTGTCCCCACTACCACTCCTCGGCTTGACAACCTTCATTCAAGGGCATTGCTTTCTACATTCCAGGCTGTGATGCAGCCAGTCAGTATACTCTCCACCACACATCTATATAAGTTTGTCAAATGTCATACCAAATCTTTACAAGCTCTTATAGAAGTAGAGGTAGTGTTGTGCTTTCTTTGCAATTTCACTTACGTGCTGGACACAAGACAGGTCCTCTGAAATGAAATGATAATCAAAATGCCATTTGATAGCATTGTCAGGGACTTTTTATTTTCCTTTGCTGTTGATTGAGCATACATTGATTAGATGGTATTCAGTAAGATAGTATTTTTCCTTTGAAAGTTCGAAGTTTAAAGTTCAAAGTGAGGGCTAATAACTAGTAAATAGTGATATGGCTTGTGCTAATGTGGTAACAGAAAACCGCAAACAAAAATAGAGACCTGGAATGCAATGACAACACCCAAGTTTCAGGAACTTCACAAATTATGTTACAGCATACACAATAGTTGTAATAGAAAATTGGTTTTATTGTTAGACCTGCGAATAACCATTTTATTTTGTAATCAGAACCTAGTCTGCTACTCAATTAAGTCTTTCTGTAGCCACTACTTTGTTATGAAAATATAGTTTTACTGGTAATCTCATCAACTGAGAATGTAAAAGCTGTACCAAATTCATGCTCAGGAATATCCATTTTGGTTGTTCTGGTGCGCACTATTTTTTAATAAATCGCTCATTATTCCAAGCACCAACTCTGTGTGATCTTTCAGTTTGCTCCTACAATCTCCTATTATTCTGTAATTATTATGATTGTTCTCTGGAGATTTAAGGCAGATGTGCTTCCCTTTAAAATGTCCAATGCAAAGTCAGTGCAGAAAATGATTGCTTCAAAAGGGTGTCACAGACACCAAGCTGAGCAATGCAGGGTACAGGACACCATCCAGATCACTATCCCATGCTCTGCAGAGTAGAAAGAAGGAAAATAGAGAAAGCAAGATGGAAGGAGAAAAGATTAATTGTTCCTTCTAATCTGATAAATCAGTGCAGAACTCACTGCCAATACTTTTGCTGGTTTTGTGAAGTCAGAGTTTGAACAAAACCTTAGCTAACTATTCAAATGAATGTAATAGATCTCCATGCAGTTCCTTTGATAAAAACATCAGAGCTGAACAAATTAATCCCTCATCCAAACCAAACAAAACAGATTAACTGGCCACTCATAGTGTCATAAAGCAATCTACTTCTTTCAATTTAGTACTTTTGATTCCTATTACTGTTCCATGGTATGAACAGTATGCTAGAAAAACAAAAAGCAGGTGCAAGGAATTTTTAAAGTCTTTAAATTTTATCCTGGACAAAATTTACGCCTAAAACAAAATCACTAATAGCAGATTGTCTGTTGATTTGTTTTGCTGGTTTTGGGAGCTTATACTGCAAAGATTAAGAGCCAGGTCTCCCAGTACTCTTAAAGTGACCAAAAGTTTATTGGAAAGTTAATCAGCATGCCCTGAGATTGTGAAAAGAAGCAACAGACATTTCTAAATTTGGGGGAATTACTTTATTGTTTGGTATCAATCTGATTTGATGCAACAAAGTGGAAAGATAATTGTGAATTTCTTAGTTTCACTCAGTCTGCTCTTCCTTTGCTCATCTCCATGTTAATTCTTAATTCTGGTCATTTGAGGCAACTGTGAGAGCACGACATTTTCCAAAAGCGCTTTTTTTAAGGTGATTTATTATTGCAGTGGCACATTGGATGGTATAGCCATTAGATCACCCCTTTATAGCATATATATGCTAACTCATAGCTAGCTCTGAAGGAACCATTCAGTTCAATACTGGGTCAAACATACCCAGATGAGGACTGAATTGAAAACTGGTATATAGTATTCATGTATCTGAAACACAAAAATTCTGAATCAGGATATTAACTAATTTCCCACAGATCAACCCTCTACAATTTGTGAGATGATAGATACCAGCTGGATTTTCTTTAACCCAATCTTGTCAACAGATTGGACTACATGTGACTTGTCACAGTGGATGCATCATCAGAACTCACATACAATGACACCAATAGAGATACTGGTGACACCATTGAGTGAGATATTGGGTGAAACTTACTCTCATAAAGCCTTCACCCAGCACATCAGAACCCCCAGGAGAAGAGGAGGGTAAACTGAAGGGGGAAAATAATTATGTTCAAAATGAAATACAGGAAATATGACAGAGCTATTACCGCAGATTCTATGAAAACGCAATAAATTGCCCAATCTGGAAGAATATCATTACTCAACTTGGAGTTGTTACAGTAAAATTTGAGTCACTGGTGCAATGGTGTAGTTAGAAAAACACAAGAGTTGTTCATTTGGCAAGAAGTAGAGTTGTGAGGGAACAGAGAATATCTGAGCAACTCGAAGGATGTTAGCTTCCAATGTAATATCATCACGTCACCATGGTGGTCTGATACCTTCAGCTCTTAAAACAATGAGTTTATCATCATTAACATCGTTTCTCATGTTTCTGATAACTTGATACTGTGGTTAATTCCAACTATGCTACCTAATGATGATGGGTCTGTCTGGAAACACTGCAGCTGTGCTTGGCAAGTCACTAGGAGCAGTCTCAGTGTTGAATACCTCCTGGTATGCTGTAACACCATTCAAATAACAAAGGTCACTTAGGATGCCTCTGGGTAATTAAAAGCCATATCGTAGAATTTGGCTAGGAAAAGCCCATTGCCTTTGCACTGTGCACACCGATGAAGAGTGAGAAAGACAATGCTCAAACAGGAAAGGAAGATGCACAATCATAGGTGGGATCAAAGGTTCCATCATTCTTGTTAAGGTGCTCATTCATACTGTCACTGATTACAAAGCGTTGTTGGCCTTACAGGACTTCATTCATGTCATGACAGTCTCAAGAATACAGCAATGAACAGCCTCTATCTTGAAATGACTATGATACCAATTATCACATTTCCAAACAGGTTGCCACTGGCTACCGTTGATGAATTATCAAATTCACTCCAACATTACACTTGTATGGATGTGGAGAATGGAATCCAGTTGAGGACAATTTTCCTACAACAACTATGGAGGTGACAAAGGGTCCAATATCAGAGCAAGTGTGTGAGTATACTTAAAGCGGTAAGATTGATTTGAACACATTTGGGCAAGAGTATAAAAGCTTTCCATGTGTGAGGTAAAGAATGTATAACCACACTAGAGAAAAACTTAATCTTGGGACTCATGGTTTTCTTGAGGAGATGTTACGTGATAACAGTTCACAGTGTTGGTTATTCCTATGTGAAAAGCTTTAGAAATGAAATGAGATCAAACATTGCTTATATCACCTTATTATTCATTTTTGAAGCTGACAGTCCTACATCAAAGAATCATAGAGACATATAGCATGGAAGCAGGCACTTTGGCCCTCTGAATCCACTTCTATCTTCAATGACCCATTTACACTAGTCCTGCATTAACCCCATTTTTGTACTTTTGTTAGCTCTCAGTTAGATTCTACCACCTATGATTGCACTGGAAGCAACTTAGAGTGGCCAATTAACCTATCAACCTGCACATCTTTGGGATGTGGGGAGAAACCAGAGGAACCAAAGGAAACTGGCATGATCACAAAGGGAACAGGCAAACTTCACACAGACAGGACCCAAGGTCAAGATTGAACTAGGGTCTCTGCCACTGTGAGGCATGGGCTCCACTGAGCTGCATCACTGCACTGCTCCAATAAGAATGTGCATGGACTTTAGCAACAATTTACTTAGCTTTTATAAATTTATTCATGGCTCCTTCTAAGAATCTAAGCCATGCTGGTGGAAACTCCAAACCTGGAGCCTTAAAACTGCTGTTCATTTTTTTCTTGCCCTATACATGTGGTAAAAGAGACATTGAAGAAACAAGTCAGCTAAGGCTTACTAGGTCTTAAAGCAATGGCTCACAGATTTCCTTAGGATCCACACTGCATGACAGAATACCATGCTTGAGCATGGAATATTCTCAACATATTTGAGAATTATTTAACTAAATGTGAAAGGATAAGAAGAAGAAGAAGGAGACAAATGTAATAAAGAGTGAAGAAGTTCGGTTAATGAGGTTGTTGTGCTAACACTGCGAGATGAGAAAATAGCATACCAGAGACACTATAATAGAGATATGCAAGAATTATCATACTATCATTATCATCTTCTTTAGACAAAGGATGATGAATCTGTGGAATTCATTGCCACAGATGACTGTGGAGGCCAAGTCATTGCGTATATTTAAAGTGGAAGGTAACAGGCTCTCGATTAGTAAGGGCATCAAAGATTAAGGGAAAAGGCAGAAGAATAAGATTGAGGGGGAAAATTAATCAGCTATGATCGATTGGTGGAGCAGACTTTTTTTCTTGTCCTGTACGACGTCTCAGAAAGGCAGCATCCATTATTAAGGACCTCCAGCACCTAGGGCATGTCCTTTTCTCACTGTTACCATCAGGTAGGAGATACAGAAGCCTGAAGGCACACACTCAGCGATTCAGGAACAGCTTGTTCCCCTCTGCCATCTGATTCCTAAATGGACATTGAACTCCTGAGCACTACCTCACTTTTTTAATATATATTATTTCCATTTTTTGCACTATTTTTAATCTATTCAATATACATATACTGTAACTGGTTTACTTATTTATCATTATTATTCTTTTATATTATGTATTGCATTGAACTGCTGCTGCTAAGTTAACAAATTTCACGACACATGCCGGTGATAATAAACCTGATTCTGATTTGTTGGGTTATGTGGGCTAATTCTGATCCTGTGTCTTGTGGCCTTATATACAGATTTAAAAAGTTACATGTAGACAATCTAATTATAGCATAATCTACTCAGAAGGAAGATAATGAGACTGAATATACTGCTAAATTGTTGAAGAAGAGATGATGCAGAACATAATTGAAGAGAGTCAAGAAGTTATACACTTAATGGGTCCATAGATGGATGCTGCATCATCTTCCGTTGAGTCTCCAACATCAACAAAAGCAGCACAAGTAGAGCTTCAAATGTAAAGATAATTTAAAACATACTTTATAAATTAAATGTAAAATTCTAAATGTTGTTTGATTAATTTCACAGTTTCTTTATTAAATGCAGAAAATTGTTCACGTGTGTGCCCTTAAATAAACCAGGCACATTTTTGAGGCTGTCCTGCGTTTCATATGTATTAGTCTGCAAAATTTGAGTGTTACTCTATGAGAAGCTAAGAACCCTCAAGGGCATATATATTACATAATAGATTTTTGTTGCAGGGGAAAAGTGGTGCCTGATATACAAAACTTCTAATAAAGATGGGAAAAGTACAGAAATCCTCATAGCTTGTTTTAAAAAAATCCCTCTGTTGATTTAAATAAATCTCGATAGCTCTGAGTATCTACTTGTGGGGTCTATCACTTTTGATCGCCCTCACAAATTTTGTAAAGACTTCCAATCCAATAACTCTCTGAGACCCCCTTCAATTCTAGTCCAGTAGAGCTACAGCCAGAGAAATTTAAACTTAGTAGATAAATAAAACTTGTAAAACTGCAAATGTTGTTCAAGCAGTTTCTCTATTTTTTTTAAATGGAGAAAATTTTTCAATGTGTGTGCAGAAAAGATATCAGTATAAAAGCTCCTGGAAGATTATTATAAATACAACTATTTCAAGGAAGGGACACAGTCCCTCAAAGTTTAACATCCATCCTCATGTCAACATGATCTGATCCTATCAGAGACATTTCCAAACACGGTCTTCCCCAAATTCTCTGCTTACAGAGGCTAAGTTATTTTCTCTCAGCTCTGATGAAGACTGCTGTTCTTCGGTTACAGCTTAGCATTCAACACAATCGTACCTTTAGCTCTAATCGACAGACTCCAAAACCTGGGGCTCTGTATCTCCGTCTGCAACTGGATACTTGATTTCCTCATCAGGAGACCACTGTCAGTGGAAATCAGAAATAGCATCTCCTCCTCACTAACTATCAACACTGGGACACCTCTAGGATGCATGCTTACCCCACTGCTCTACTCTCTCTACACCCACAATTGTGTGTTAGGCACAGCGCAAAGGCCACCTGTAAATTTGTTGATGATACAACCATTGTTGGCAGAATTTCAGATGGTGGCGAGGAGGAGCAAGATGGATCAACTGGTTGAGTGGTGTCACAGCAACAACCTTGCACTCATTGTCAATAAGACCAAGGAATTGATTTTGGATTTCAGGAAGTGGAAGATGATGAAACTCACACCAGTACTCTCTGAGGGATCAGCAGTGAAAAGGCTGAGTAGTTTCAAGGTCCTGGGTGTCAACATCTCTGAAGATATATCCTGAGCCCAATACATTAATGCAATTACAAAGAAGGCACAACAGCGTCTATATTTCATCATGAGTTTGTGGAGCCCGGGTATGTCACCAAATACTCAAACAGATTTCTACAGGCGTACAGCATTCTAACTGGTTGTGTTACCATCTGGTATGGAGAGGCCACTGCACACGATCAGAAAGTTGTAAACTCAGCCAGCTCCATCATGGGCACTAGCCTTCCCAGCATTGAGGACATCTTCAAAAGCCAATGCCGCTAGAAAGCAGCATCCATCATTAGAGACCCCCATCACACAGGATATGCCCTTGATGCACCATCAATAACTCACGCTGAGACTTAGGAAGTGAGATATCGGCTTTTATTGACTGGAAGAACAAACAACACCACATCCTGGGAAAATGAGGGAGAGCAGCAGACCACAGTCGCCTTTATACAGGGGTCTGTGGGAGGAGCCACAGGAGCAGTCAGACAGGTATATCTAGTTCACCACAGCCCTCTTCTCATTTTTACCACCAAGGAGGTAGCACAGGAGCCTGAAGACACATTCTGGAAGTTTCAGGAACAGCTTCTACCCCTCTGCCATCTGATTTCTGAATGGAAAATGAACACATGAACACTGCCTCACTATTCTTGCACTAATTACTTAATTGTGTGTGTGTGTGTGTGTATTTCTTATTGTAATTTATAGTTTTTTATTATTATGTAATGCAACATAATACTGCTGTTGCAAAACAACTAATTTCACAACATATGCCAGTGATATTAAACCTGGATTCTGATTCGAGACCTTGGACATCCTATCGCACTGAGAGGGCAACCACCAGCAATGGTGACACAGTGAAGTACTTGAGGAAAGGAGTGGGTTAAGGAGTATTCCATAGTGATTCCATTAGTCATTGACTCATGGATCAGATCAAACACAAGCAAAGAAATCCCCTGATAATTACTCAGTATATGGATCAGTACTTACCTGTACCATGACAAAGCACTGTATTTAGCAAAAGCTCAGAGGATACTCTGTGTTGGGTATGTCAGTATTTATCATCTGATCTAGCTTTATACACCAGTGCTTATCCAGCTGGCTAAGGTCTGAGGAACCGGTCAGCCAGGAGAAAACAGAACAGAAACAGAATGATTACATTCTACAGAAAGAAGACATTCAGCCCCTTATATTTCTTTTTTTTTTTGTCTCCTCTATTAGAGCAATTCACTAGATCGACTTATAAACTTTTTTTCCAGTAACATTGCAAGTTTTCCTCTACTGTATATGCAAGTTCATCTTGAAGTTTGTAATGAATGCTGCTTCTATCACATTGACAGATAGCACATTCCAGATTTCAACTACACAGCCAATAAGACCATTTCCTTAGGTCATCGTAATTTTCTTTCCCTTTATTTTGTATCTGTGACTTCTAATCCTTGAGCCTTCCACCATCATTCCGCCATCCACTCAACTAACAGAACATACCGCAGTCCAGCAGGAGAACAGGCCCTTCTGCTCACCATGCCTACACCCAACAAGACACCAGTCTCACTGAGCAGGGAGAAATAGAGCATGGGAGCAGGCTTTTCATCACAAGTGGCTAGTTTACTTTGCCATTTGATTACTGCTTCAGCACAACATTGTGGGCTGAAGGGACTTGTTCCTGTGCTGTACTCTTCTAATAAAGAGTGTACATGACACTAGGTGACGTGTATCCAGTAGTGGTAGGTGGTGGGTGGTGGTGTCGATCAGCCTGATGGTTTGGGGGAAGTAACCATTTTTGAGTCCAGTGATCCTGGCGTGGGTGCTGCATGTGCTGATGGGAGTGGAACAAGCAGGATGGGTGGGATCCTTCATTATAGTGCTGGCCTTTTCCTGGCACCTTTCTGTGTAGAGGTCCTGAACAGTGGGTAGGCTGGTGCAGGTGGTGTGTTGGGCAGTTCTAACTTCCCATTATCTGTCTGCTGCAGTGTAGTTTCCACACCACACAGTGATGCAGCATCTTAGAATGCTGACCACTGTGCACCTTGTCGAAGTTCAAACCGTCTGGTTTATTGATGTTCCATCTCTATCAGAAACAGTCCCATACACCTAAGGATCTAAAGTAGTGGTCGCCAACCTGTCGATCACGATCGGCTGGTCAATCTTTGAGACTTTCCCAGTAGATCCCGAAAAAAAAGAAAAATAAATACACAAATGCCATTGAGAGATTGTTTCCAGGTCGCGGGGTTTTAGTTCCGTTCTTTCTGCCCAGTGCGCATGTGTGTAGCTCCCCCGCACTACACAGTGTACTTCAGTGGACCCCAACCACCGGGCCGCGTGGAAGCGATATGATTTGGTGATATGAAACGATATGAGCCAGCTCCACCTTTCCTCAATCCCTGTCACGCCCACTGTTGAATTTGAACACACGCGAGGTCATTACCCACATGAGGTCATCAGTCGCCTAAACGCAGTGATACCCTCGTGCCAGGGATCACTGGTTGACCTCGCACGGCCGGTGAGGTGCCGTTAGTACCGGCCTGGAACGCGGACAGATTGGCGCCGTTTCTGAACCTGTTCACCACGCCAAATGTTCGTGGGGAACCCGGTACTAAAATATTCGCAGGCTATCTAATTTGGGCTCAGGGTTTCGTAAGTAGCAGAGCAGCTACTTCGCTGCGATCTACTGAAACAAACTTTTGTCACTGATGGATCCTACAAGGGGGGGGGCGGGTGCGCGCCTTGTCACACTCCTCGCTCGGTCAGTCGCTCTCTCTGGACTGCGACCGCTGCGGCCCCGGTACAGGGATCTCCAGCCCTCAGCTTGTCCTCTCACCCCACCCACGACCAGCCGCACCCAGCCAAGGCGTCTGGCAGCAGATGGGCAGGAGGCTGGAGTTTGGGCCCGGAGGCTGTCTAATGAGGCAATGAAGCCCTCAAAACTGCTTTGGTACCTTAAGTCCAAGCACCCTGCACTTAACGGCAAACCCACTGAGTTTCTTCAGCGGAAAAAAACATGAGCAAGCGGGACAGAAGCAAGTACTGATAGCCATGTAAACTAAATTGTGGAATAGACTGAACATAAGGAACCTGCTTCAAGTATCGCTGTATTCCGGTCATGTTTAATACCCCATCGGCTGATCCACAAGAATATTGTCAATATTAAACCGGTCTGCGGTGCTTTAGCTAAATATTTCACTAACTAATCCATAGCTTTGGGAGTATCCAGAAATTGCTTCCATTGAAGTCCTGCTTTGAAGCTCCCTAAAATACCTGCAGGACTCTACCAACCTATGGTGGTGGTGCTGATCTGAACCATAACTTCGGGCTGTTTACCTTCCCCTTTGAAGATGATCTGCATCCATTCAGTGATATTCTTGACTCTGGCATTAGGGAAGTAATGCACCATGCTGAAATCACATCTGTAAACATAGGAAAGCTTGTCTGTCCCTCTATTAGACACCTGTTTTTATTTTTTCCTAATTTTTCCTTATGTTTTTCTAATTTTTCTTCCTTCCCGCTTGCACAGCTCTGTCATTCCCTTGAGGAATTGATCCCACCATCAAAATTCAAAAAGGAAAATTTGGTTTTTAGGCAAGATGTACTCAGAAGACTCCTATGCAAACAACTTGTTTGCCCGGTGAACATCCCTTTTTAGCTGCACAGACTTAAAGTGTAACATGGCAAGTTTGGTAAAGCTGCTGGTGACAAAGTCCTGCTTGACACTGAGGCTACTCCCACATATACTGCGTGGCACTAAAGCTGTGCTAATGGGACAGATGCAGAACGGAGAGACGACTGCAAACCTAGGCATCCCTGAGGTAATTTGGGCCTTCATCACAAAAGAATTCTACTCCTCCAAAATCTGTAACTTCCTTGTCCAGGAAAGCTCTCACTCTAACATGACCAGTGAGTGGATGAGGTGTGTAAAAGACATGCCAGGAACAGCAGGCGCATCTTAAAATTAGAAGCTAAGAGTATAAGCATGTCTGAATCAGGTTTATCATCAATGCCTCATATGACATGAATCTTGTTGTTCTGCAGCAGCAGTGCTGTGCAAAGACAGAAAATTACTATAAGTCATAAAATAAATAAACAGTGGAGAAAAAAATAATGAGACAGTGTTTATGGGTTCCATGACCATTCATAAATCTAATGACAGAGGGGAAGAAGCTATTCATGAATCGTTGAGTGTGGATCATTGGGGGCCTGTACCTCCTCACTGATGATAGTAATGAGAAGAAGGCATGTCCCAGATGGTGCGTCTTTTTAATAATAGATGCCGACTTCGGGAGTTTTGAAGATGTCTCAGTGGCAGGGAGGATTGTGCCGTGATAAAGCTGGCTGAGTTACAACTCTGCATTCTCTTGCTGTCCTGTGCAATGGAAGCTCTATATCTGGTTGTGATACAGCCAGTCAGAATTCTCTCTGTAATGTATGGATCTATCCCCCCCCCCCCCCCCACCTTAGCACTGCTTATTGATCCGTCAGCTGCGCACATGCAAATTGTTCTCTCTCTCTCTCACTGCAATGTGAATACACCAGTTAAAGCCATCTCCTGTGTGCATGCTTTTATTTAATGTATATGTAGCTGTGCAGACACAACAAATTGGCAACGAGTATGAATCTGAATGTCAGAGAATATCACCAACTGCACCGAGAGTAACAGGACAAAAAAACAAGAGAGAAAGAGCATGAGAATGCCATCACAGATGCTAACAAACGCACAAGTACAGTGCATAGTAACAGTGAAAGAAGCGCTGAATTTAAAGTGAAAATAATGTGGCGATGGCTTCAATCGGGAAAGTTGACAAATTTGATAGTGCTAATGTAAACTGGGGGGTTGTATATTTAAAAGTTTGAACTGTATTGTAATACAAACAATACAGAGGAGCAAAACAAAGCCCCTACGCTTCTTAGCCTAATGGGCCCAAGAACATAGAGTCTCTTACGTAACCTAGTAGCCCCTGAAAAGCCAGCAAGCAAGACGTTCAATGAAATTGTTACAGTTTTACAAAATCGTTTGAGCCCTAAACCACTGGGAATAGCTGAGAGATTTTGATTCTACAAAAGGAACCTGTCAAAAGATGAAAGCCGTTCTAAATACATTGCAAAACTGCGCAAACTTTTCCGGTACTGCGACTTTGGAGATAAACACTCTGATGCATTAAGGGACAGGCTTGTATGTGGCATGCATGGTCAAAGCAATCAGAGGAGGCTACTGGCAGAAAGAGACCTAACCTTAGAACAGGCAGTGACCATTGCAGTATCGCTAGAGACTGCTGCAGAGGGTGCAGCCAAACTACAGAAAAAGCACTTAGAATGTAAAATGCGGACTTCCGGTAAGATGGCGATTGTTTAGCTGCTCCGAACTTTTGTTCCGTTACTGTCGCTACCTTTGCACTAAATGTCTCCATTTTATAAAGCTTAGATAGGAATTATTTCGGTATCTCTTACTTGCCTGTGAATATATCTAACCTACAATGTCTAGCAAGAGTTCTAAATCCGGGAGAAAAGAAACTACGACCTCGTCGGGCGTGACGATGAAGGCGCTTGAAAATCTCCGAGACGAAATCTTAAAGCAAATTAAAACCGCTTTCAAACAGTTAGAAGACAAACTGGATCGGATCAACGATAAAGTGGACAAACATGCTGAACACTTATCTCGCATCGATTCGACTTCTGAAGCTTTAGAAAGTCGGGTTCTATACTTGGAGACTCTCTGTTCCAGCTTAGAGGAAAAATCTAATAAACTTCTTTCCAAAATGGTGGATCTCGAAAATCGTAGCAGACGCTGCAACATCAGAATTCTGGGATTACCAGAGGCAACTGAGAAGGGGTCAACCGTGAAGTTTTTCGCCGAGTTTCTCTGTGAGATATTCGGGAAGGATCTGCTTCCAAACCCGCCCGAGCTGGAACGGGCACACAGAATCTATGTCTCTCCCGGAATTCTGGGATCTCGTCCGCGACCAGTAATCTTGTGTTTTCATCAATACCAGGTAAAACACAGTCTGATTGTGGAGGCACGTCGCAGAGGCTCTTTTTCTTTCCAGGATACAACCATTCGCTTTGTGGAAGATTTTGCACCCCAGACTTTAAAGATGCGCGCTGAGTATAAAGGCGTAATGAAAGTGCTTTTTGATCGTGGTTTCAAACCTTCCTTCCGTAATCTTGCTGACCTAAGAATCAAGTTTAATACCGGGGAATTCAAGTGGTTCAAATCAGCGAGGGAAGCCGAAGCGTTTGTGGCAAGTCTTCCGGCTATCCAGTCATCTTCGGAATCTGATCGGACCTCCTAAAATGGTGGATAAGTACTCGTAGTAAAATTACTTTCTCTGGACTCGGAATTCACTTGAATCACTCAGACATTATTCACTGAAACTCTAAAGGCTGTTGACAATCTCTCCCGGGATTTGGTGTGTGTGTAACCTATTTTCACCTCTGTATAACTTTACCTACAGAGTTCTACAACTAAATCTAACTTGTTTTGGAGGTTTGAAGTCTTTAGTGAAGGCCTCCCTGTTTGTCGGTTCACAGTTCAACTGCTGATTTATTTTTCCTCTGTTTTAAATACTTATTTATTTTATCTTTTTCTTTTCTTCACTCCCTTTTTTTTCCATTCTCTGAATGTTTTTTTCTCCCTTCTCGGTAAACGGTTGATAAATACTCGTCTTGAATTTACAATTTTCCCCTTCCTCTTTTTTTTTCTTTTTCCTTCTTACCTTTTTTTCCCTTTCTCTTACTTTATCCTTCTATAATATTTCGCGGGTAGATTAGTTTTGGTTTTCTTCCAATTTTCTCTGTATTAAGTTGTATATCTCGGCAGAAGGTGTTCTAATCTGCAGTTATGTTTCCTAGTGCATAAACTAGTTACTGTTTGTTGTAGCATTTATACGGAACTGCTGTCAATGACACAGATCTGGAAGTTGTATTTGGGTTAATTTCTTTGGTAGAGCTAGCTACTTGTTTTGGTAGCCGTCTAGTTTTGGGTTGTGTGGGTGGGGTGGATTTTCCAGTTCCAACATTTCTTTATTGTTTAGGACATGTTTATATTTTGACCTTACGAATCTATGTTTACATCTCTGCTCCCAGACTGCTATTGTACCGCTTGATTTTTTATATGCCTGCTGCCTTTTATGCATTAGTAATTGATAATGGCTAGTGCACTTAAATTTGTGAGCTGGAATGTAAAGGGACTGAACCACCCTGTTAAAAGGAGGAAGGTATTCTCACATATTAAACAACTCAAAGCTGACATTGCTTTCCTCCAAGAAACTCATATTCGTTCATTATTCAGTTCTCAATTCGGATTTAAAGTTCCATAAGATCTGGGGGCCTTTTATCGAGTACTTTCATAACCTTCCTCTTGACTAGGGTTTTTTTTTTCTTTTCGGTCCCTTGCTTTCAGCTCCCTTTCTTTTCTGGTAGTAGGCATTATTATCCTCTGTTGCTAAGTGTATTCACAGTCTGGGAGTTTGACTGTCCGGACTTATACTCTCTATATTGTGTGGTGGTTGGTCTGGAATTGTTGTTTTTTTTCTTGTGTTGTGGGGCTTGGGGAGGACACTAAACTCACTTGTCTTTAATTTAGGTGCTTTTTTGTTAAATTCTCTTCCTCTGTAGCATATTGATATTGTATGCTTAACCTTGCTCTGTATTAATGCTCCTCATTGGGATTTGGGGTTTTTAATTTTGTAAAATGTTTTGAAAAACTAATTAAAAAAAAATTTAAAAAAAAAGAATGTAAAATGCACAAAATCTCCCTGAATGGTGCAAAAAAGCCATTATCCATGTGGCAAATCCTCCCTTGATGCAAATGACCATTGGTTCAAAGAATAAGTCTGCATAAAGTGTCACAGACAATGTCACATAGAGAGAGTATGCAAGGCCAACAAAAAGCACAACTGTGTGAAAAGTCTCAAACACAAAACTAAGCAAATGCTTAAAGTTACCAAATGTACAACAGAATCAGACAACAGAGTCTGACAAAGGTGAACTGTCATGCCTAGAACTGAGGCAGAACACAAAATCATCTGGATCACAATAAACGTATCTGGTGTAAAACTAAAAATAGAGCTGGACGCAGGGTCAGCTTTGTCCATAATTCCAGAGGCTGACTACGACAGACTGTTTTCTAAGATAGAGAAGACCTCAGTGATGCTAAAACTTACGCAGTTGTAAATGAATTTCCTAAAGGCAAATATGGCATATCGAGGCAAAACAGCTTTATGTATTGAAAAGTGGAGGGCTAACACTTTTCTGATGTGAATGGTTGAGAAAAATCCAGCTAGAATGGCACTCAGTCAAAGCTCTCAGTGTAACATCAACAGGCAATGGCAGCTCAAATGGTAACACTAACCAGAGACCGGCACCACAGCTCAGTGCTAAAGAGCAGGTGTTTGAGAAGGGGATTGGTAAACTGAAAGGCACGAAGGCCAGAATTGAACTGGATAAAACAGCAACACCAAAATTCCATAAAGTGCATCCAGTGCCTTACGCAAAACATCCTAAAGTGGATATTGAACTGCAGAGCTTGGAGGCATCAGGAATTCTCTCCAAAGTTGAGGGGAGTGATTGGGCCATGCCCATTGTCAGTGATCAAGGAAGTGAAGGTCAAAGCCATTAGCATATGTGGGGATTTCAAGGAGAGCTCAGCCCGGTGCTGTGTACTGTGTAGTATCCCCAGCCAGGAACAGAAGACATTTTTGCATCTTTGACTGGCGGGGAGAGGTTTTCAAAGATTGACTTGTCACAAGCATACCTGCAAATGGAGATTGAGGAGTCAAACAGGAAGTTCCTCACAATCAACACGCACAAGGGACTGTTCCAATATAATAGTTTCGTACAATCATCTCAGCTTTGGTGTCACATCGGCTCCAGCAATTTGGCAAAGAGCAATGGATCAAGTGCTCCAAGATACCCCAGGAACACAATGCTACCTTGATGATATCATCATGACTGGCAAAAATAATGAAGAGCACCTCCAGAACCTTGGTATAATACTTACCAGGCTGAGTGAGAATCATCTGCGTGCAATGAGAGAGAAATGTGAGTTTTTCAAGAATGAAATCTCATATTGTAGTCATGCCATTGACAAGCATGGCTTACCTAAGTCACAAGAGAAGACTGAAGCAGTGCTACAGGCACCCACACCGGAAAAGGTGTCACAACTCAGGTCATACTTGGGCCTTGTAAACTACTACCACTGGTTTCTCCCAAACATTACTACAGTGCTGCATCTACTGAATGCACTGTTACAGACAGGATCAAAGTGGGAATGGTCAGAAAGATGTAAAAGAGCATTCAAGGGAACAAAGAGACTAATAACATGATAAACTGCTCAACATTATGACCTATCCTTGTCCATCAGACTGGCGAGTGGCACGTCTCTTTATGGCATTGGAGCCATTTTGGCACACATTATGAAAGATGGATCTGAACGCCCGATTGCATTTGCTTCAAGATCACTGAAGGCAACAATGCACAGATTGACCAATAAGCTCTTAGTCTAGCATGGGGAATAAAGAAATTCCTTCAGAACTTCTATGGACAAGAGTTTATGCTAGTAACAGATCATCAGCCCCTTCTGTCCATTTTCAATCCCAGGAAGGGAATTCCAGTGATGACTGCTACCCGGTTTCAATGTTGGGCACTGTTCCTAGGAGCCCATTCTTATGACACAGATTTCAAGGGTACCAAACAACACCACAACGCTGATGAATTGTCACGTCTTCCACTATAGACAACTGAAGAAGAGAAGTCTTCATACTGTGACCCAACAAAAGTGATCCACACCACATTGGTGGACCAGTTGCCAGTAACAAATTCCAAAATACAAAGGGAAAGAAGGAAAGACCTGACATTGTCAAAAGTCTATGAAATCACCATGCAAGGATGGCCAGCTCAGGGTAACCCTTTGTTTCCGGAGTTCTCAGCGAGATGAGATCCACTGTTGGTACGTCAAAGAACACTGATGTGTGGATCTCGTGTTGAATAATCTCTGAACAAAACTACTGTATATATGTACAAAACATTCAATTCCCCTTTCATAAACCCATATGTCACTGACAGCAACATGACACCAGAAACCAAGAACATTGTCTTAGACAAGACACCTGTCAAAACCGATGCCACTCCGCAGGTCCAGAGGCTCTGTCCTGAAAGAAACAGAGCCCACCCAAAAGACTGAACCTCCAGAACTGTAAAGTTGGTTCTGGACTGTTATTGTGAAAGCATGTATATTTGGAATCTGGGTTCATGAAAGGGAAATTGAATGTTTTGTACATATATAGTTTTATGTCATATTTATCTAAAAGGCCACCCCCTTAGCACTATGTATTAATCTGTTGTTTGCGCATGCGCTGTTGTCTACACCGGAGCATTATTCTCTCTCTCTCTCTCTCTCTCTCTCTCTCTCTCTCTCTCTGCATTGTGAATACACCAGTTAAAACCGTCTCCCGTGTGCGTGCTTTTATTTAATACATACGTGGTTGTGCACAGACACAGCACTCTCCGCTATACATACTCAGCAGTCACTTCATTAGGTGCCTCCTGTACCTAATAAAGTGGCCAGTGAGTGTATGTCTGTGGTCGTCCGCTGCCGTCCATTTCAAGGTTTGATGTGTTGTGCATTCAGAGATGCTCGTCTGCTGTAACAAATGGTTATTTGAGTTACTGTTCACCTTCCTGCCAGCCGCCCAGTCTCGCTTTTGGATTTCAGACTTGTTCCGAGCATGAAAAACTCATGCTCAGTGAGAACAACTGCCATTGAGAAGCAATTTAGCAAGTGTAGCATCAATAAACCCAAGTAAAGTCAATGGTAATCAAGGCCAAGAATCGTATCCTGCACTAAGGGAGAAGGTTGTGATTGTTTGAGAACTATTATTACAACCACAGGCTATCACTGCAAGAGTCCTGATGAAGAGTCTCATCCTGAAGCATCAGCTATGTATTCTTCTCCATAAATGCTGCCTGACCTGCTGAGTTCCTCTTGCTACTCTTTCTGATGAAGAGTGTGTGCTACTCTTGATTTTCAGCATCAGCAGAATCTCTTTTGTTTTTGGAGATGATTATTAACTCGAACCTGCTTGATATGTATGTCACACCCAATCTTATGATATAGGCTGGTTATTGATGAAATAGCAGGTGATTTTTGTCCATACCTTTACAGTGATATAAACATGAGAGATTCTGCAGATGCTGAGATGACTATCCAACAGCTCTTAACATTCAACATGAAATTAAGGCAATTTTTTCTGTAAATCAAAGTCTTTACCATTGTTTTTGGATGTAAACGAGCATTGAGAAGTAATGTCTAATTAGAAGATCTATAGCTGATCCGTGTGGAGTCACCAGCAACAAAAATTATCATTTTCTAAGAATCAATCATTAAGCATGCACACAGCAATGCTAGGAAGTTTGTGAACCCTCCAGAATTTTCTCTATTTCTGCATAAAATGTGATCAGATCTTCACATCAGTTCTAAAACCAGATAAAGAGAACCAATTAAATAAATAACACAAAAAACATTATACTTGTTCATTTATTTTTTGAGAAAGGTGATCCAATGTCACATGTATTACCTGCCAGGGGAATGCCACAGCGACCAGGCACTGAGCATGGGTCCATGGTGCAGAAGGGAAAGAGAGAGAGGGAGAGCAGTAGAGATAGGGGACACGATAGTGAGGAAAAAAGACAGGAGATTCTGTGGACGTGAACAGGATACCCAGATGGTATGTTGCCTGCCAGGTGCCAGGGTCAGGGACAACTCAGATCATGTCCACAACATTTTGGAGAGGGAGGGAAAGCAGCCAGATGTTTTGGTACATATTGGTACCAATGACATAGGAAGGAAAAGCAAAGAGGTCCTGAAAAAGTTATTTTAGAGAGCTAGAAACAGGATGATTTGACAGATAAATGCATGGCTGAGAAGCTGATGCAGGGGGCAGGGCTTCAGATTCTTGGATCATTGGGATCTCTTCCAGCGGAGGTATGACCTGTTCAAAAGTGATAGGCTGCACCTGAACCTGAGGGGGGCCAATATTCTCACAGGCAGGTTTGTTAGAGCTGTTGGGGAGGGTTTAAACTAATTTGGCAGCGGACTGGGAACCAGAATGATGGGACTCAGAATAAGACGGATGGTAAAAAAGTAAATATAGCGTGCAGTCAGAATGTCAGAAAGGGCAGGCAGGTGATGGGACATAGTAACAGCCAATAGGGTGAGAATGACTATATTAGGGATGCAAAATCAAAAAGAGTAGCAAAGACAGTATGCAAGGTGTCGTATCTCAATGCGTAGAGTATAACAGATAAAGTGGATGATCTTGTTGCACTATTACAGAATGCCAGGAATGATGTTGTGTCCATCACTGAATCGTGGCTGGATCAGCGGGATAGGAAGGTAGGCAAAGGGGGAGGCATAGCTCTACTGGTAAAGAATAGCATCAAATCAGTAGAAAGATGTGTAATAGGATCGGAAGATGTTGAATTCTTGTAGGTTGATTTAAGAAACTGATGGCAGTTATATACAGGCCTCCCAATAGTGGCTGGGAAGTGGCCCACAGATTACAACAGGAAATAGAAAAGTTGTGTCAAAAGGGCAATGTTATAATAGACATGGGAGATTTTAACATGCAGGTCAATTGGGAAAATCAGGCTGGTAATGGATCTCAAGAGAGTGGATTCGTTGAATGCCTAAGGGATATCTTTTTAGAGCAGTTTGTTGTTGAGCCTACTAGGGATGAGCTATACTAGGTTGCGTGTTATGTAATGAACCAGAGAATATTAGGGAGTTTAAGGTAAAAGAACCCTTAGGAACCTGTGATCACAATATGATTGAGTTCAACTTGAAATTTGACAGGGAGAAAGTAAAGTCTGGCGTAGCAGTATTTCAGTGGAGTAAGGGAAATTACAGTGGCAAAAGAGAGGAGTTGGCCAAAGTAAATTTGAAGGAGTTACTGGCAGGGATGTCAAGGGAGCAAAAATGGCATGTACATCTGGGAAAAATGCGGAATGTGCAGAACATATGTATTCCAAAAATGAAGAAATACTCAAATGGTAAAATAGTAGAACCATGGCTGACAAGGGAAGTCACAACTAATGTAAAAACAAAAGAGAGGGCATACAACAAAGCAAAGATTAGTAGGAAGATTGAGGATTGGGAAGCTTCTAAAAACCTACAGAGAGAAACTAAAGAATCATTAGAAGGGAAAAGATGAAATATGAAAGCAAGCTAGCAAATAATATCAAAGTGGATAGTAAAAGCTTTTTCAAGTACGTAAAGTATAAAAGAGAGATGAGAGTGGATATAGGACCACTAGAAAATGAGGCAGGAAAAGTAATAATGAGGGTCAAGGAGATTACAGATGAGCTAAATGAGTATTTTGCATCTGTCTTCATTGTGGAAGACACTAGCAGTATGTCAGATGTTGTAGTGTGTGAAGGAAGAGAAGAGAGTGCAGTTACTATTACAAGAATGAAGGTGCTCAAAAAGCTGAAAGACCTAAAAGTACATAAGTCACCCAGACCAGTGGAACTGCACCCAAGGGATCTGAAAGAGGTAGCATTAGAGATGGTGGTGGCATTAGAAATGATCTTTTAGAAATCATTGGACTCTGGCATGGTGCCAGAGGACTGGAGAATTGCAAATGTTACTCCACTGTTTAAGAAAGGAGGAAGGCAGCAAAAAGGAAATTACATACCAGTTAGCCTGACCTTAGTGTTAGAGTCAATTGTCAAGGATGAGGTGATGGAGTACTTGGTAACACAGGACAAGATAGGTCAAAGTTGGCATGGTTTCCTTAAGGTAAAATCCTGCCTGACAAACCTGTGGAATTCTTTGAGGAGATTGCAAGTAGGATAGATAAAGGGGATGCAGTGGATGCTGTATATTTGGACTTTCAGAAGACCTTTGACAAGGTGCCAAACTTGAGGCTGCTTTCCAAGTTAAGAGCCCGTGGTATTACAGGAAAGTTACAAAGATGTTTAGGCCATTGGCTGATTGGAATAAGGCAGTGAGTGGAAATAAAAGGATCCTTGTTTGGTTGGCTGCCAGTGACTAGTGGTGTTCTGCAGGGGTCAGTGTTGGGACCACTTCTTTTTATGCTGTATGTCAATGATTTAGATGATGGAATAAGTGACTTTGTTGCCAAGTTTGCAGATGATACAAAGATTGGTGGAGGTGCAGGTAGTGTTGAGGAAACAGGTAGGATGCAGAAGGACTTAGACAGATTAGGAGAATGGGCAAGAAAGTGGCAAATGAAATATAATTTTTAAAAAAGCATAGTCATGCACTTTGGTAGTAGAAATAAATGTGTGGACTATTTTCTAAATGGGGAGAAAATCCAAGAATCTGAGATGCAACGAGACTTGGGATTCCTTGTGCAGAACACCCTAAAGGTGAACTTGCAGGTTGAGTCAGTAGTGAGGAAGGCAAATGCAATGTTAGTATTCATTTCAAGAGGTCTAGAACACAAGAGCAGGGATGTAATGCCAAGGCTTTATAAGGCACTGGTGAGGCATCACCTTGAGTATTGTGAACATTTTGGGCTCCTCATCTTAGAAGAGATTTGCTGACATTGGAGAGGGTCCAGGGGAGGTTCACAAGTATGATTCCAGGAATGAAAGGGTTATCATATGAAGAATGTTTCATGGCTCTGTGTCTGTACTCTCTGGAATTAAGAAGGATGAGGGGGATCTCATTGAAACCTTTTGACGTCTTGATACAATTTTGAATTTACTGTTCCCTCATCAATTACAAGTTGTCCAGTCACTGAGGCAGCAAAGCAGCCCCAAGCCACGATGCTCCTTCCACCATGCTTCACAGTTGGGATGAGGTTTTGGTGTTGGTGTGCTGTGCCCTTTTTCCTCCAAACATAGCAATGTGCATTTTTGCCAAAATGTGCAAGTTTTGTCTCATCCGTATGTAGGACTTTGTCCCAAAAGTGTTGTAGAACATCCATATGGCTTTTTGCAAACTTGAGACGTGCAGCAATGTTTTGTTTGGAGAGCAGTGGTTTCCTCTGTGGTGTCCTTCCATGAACACCATTCTTGTTCAGTGTTTATCTTATAGTGGACACATGAACACAGACTTTATTAAGTTCTAGAGATTTCTGCATGTTTTTTGCTGTTACGCTTGGATTCTTTCTCAGCATTGCACATGGTGCTCTTGGTGTGATCTTTGCAGGATGCCCGCTCCTCGGGAGAGTAGCAACAGTACAGAGTTTCCTCCATTTGTAGACAATTACTCTTACTGTGGACTGATGTACACTCAGGTCTTTAGAAATGTTTTTATAGCCTTTTCCAGCTTGATAAATCTCTACAATTCTTCTTCTAAGGTCCTATGTAAGTGGTTTTGATCAAGGTATCATGCACATAAACAGATCTTTCTTGAGAAGAGCAATCTCTGTCGTAACCTAACTTTGTGTGTCTTTTTTTATAGGGCAGGGCACCTCTACAACCCACACCTCCAATCTCTTCTCATTGATTGGAACACCTGACTCCAAATAGTTTTTGTAAAAGGCATTACCCCAGAGGTTCACATACTTTTTCCATGAAATACATGTAATATTGGATCATTTTCTCAATAAATAAACGAACAAGTATAATTTTTGTATTATTTATTTAATTGAGTTCTCTTTATCTAATTCTAGGACTTGCATGAAAATCGGATCACATTTTATGTCATGTTTATGCAGAAACAGAGAAAATTCTACAGGGTTCACAAACTTTCTAGCACCACCATATGTGATTTAATTAAAGATAGGACTAACTCGCTGTGATAGAACCCATAGGAAAACAGCCAGGCCAATTGCTGATTTCAGATTCAGTTAGACCATGAGACATAGGAGCAGAATTAGGCCATTTGTCCCATTGAGTCTGCTTCACTATTCCATTATGGTGATTTATTTTCCCTCTCAAACCCATTCTCCTGCCTTGAGGGCCTCTGTTGGTTGGAGTCAACCATGGATCTTGTGCCGCGGTTTTTTACGCAGTGCACAAGCTAGGGCAGTACGATATGGAAAGCAAGCTGCTGGCCATACAGAGGGCCCCCCCCCCCTCCATGCAGCTGACGAATCCAAAGGAACAGCAAAGACCAATACAGTTTGGCACCAGCAGCATCGCAGTAGATGCCAGTCAGCATCGGACTCAACGTAGGACTGTCTTAGGGACTCCAGCACCATATTTTTCCTCAGAGTTTTACTCCTGAAGCCTTCATCATGAGTGGGTACAGCTGCAAAGCAGTGGAGGTTTCAGATCAGAGTTTTCCTGCTCCTAGATGAGCTGCCAACAACAGATGAGGAGCCCCGTCTACCTGATGCAACTGGTTTCAAGGTGCCAGTAACCCATCTTTCTGCCAGGCTTAATAGCTAAGCCACACATAAAGGCCAGAAACTGGACTTCCAAGACACATGCCATTAGGAGCATTTAGTAGGTAGTGGGAACTTATCTCCACTACTACCTCCAACTATAAGCAACCTCAAGGACTCTTCTGCCTTACCCGCATAAACCTATCAACCTATCAAGCTTCACTTTAAATATACCCAGTGACCTGGCCTCCACTGCCATCTGCAGCAGTAGTATCCTCTCCCATCCACTCTATCCAGGCCTTTCAATATTTAATAGGCTTCAATGAGTTCCCCACTCATTCTTTTAAATTCCAGTGAGCATAGGCCAGGAACCATCAAATGCTCTTCATACATTAACATTTTCAGTCCTGGGACCAGTCTTGTAAATCTCCTCTGGACTCTATCCAATGACAGCACTTCCTTTCTTAGATACTCTGCCCAAGACTGTTCAAAATACTCCAAATGCGGTCTGACTAATGTCTTATAAACTATGGCATTACATCCTTGCTTTTATATCCTAATCCTCTCAAAGTGAATGCCAACATTCCATTTGCCTTCCTTACCACCAAGTTAACCTGCAAGCTAATCTTTAGGGATTCCTACACAAGGATTCCCAAGTTCCATTGCACCTCTGATTTCTGAATTCACTCCCTGCTTAGACAATAGTCTACACCTTTATTCTTTCTACCAAAGTGCATGACCTTACATTTCCTTACATTGTATTCCATCCGCCACTTCTTTGCTCATTCTCCTAATCTGTCTTAAGTCCTTCTGCAGAAGCCCTTTTTCTTTAACTCTATCTGCCCCTGTACCTACCTTTGTATCATCTGCAAACTTGGCCACAAAGTTATCAATTCTGTCATCCAGATCATTAACGTATTACTTGAAAAGTAGCAGACCCATACTGAACCCTGAGGAACACCAGTAGACCCCAGCAGCCAATCAGAAAAGGCCCCCTTTATTCCTATTCTTCCTTCGGCCGGTCTGCCAATCTTCTGTCCATGCTGGTATCTTCCCTGCAATACCGCCAGGCTTTATCTTGTTAAGCAGCCTCATGTGCAACACCCTGACAAAGTAAACATCCACTGACTCCCCTTTATCTATCCTGCCTGTTATTTCCTCAGAGAATTCCAACAGATTTCCCAAGCAATATTTCCCCTTATGGAAACCATGCTGAATTTAGCCTATTTTATTGTTGCTTCCAAGTACCCCATAACTTCATTCTTAAAAATAGAATATAACATCTTGCTGTGAACTAACTGGCCTATAACTTTCTGTCTTTTGCTCCCTTTTCTCTTAGAGTGGAGTGACAGCTGTGATTTTCCAGTCCCCCAGAACCATTCCAGAAACTAGTAATAAAGGAGGCCTTTTCTGATTGGCTGCTGGTGACTAGTGGTGTTCCCAGGGGTTGGTGTCGGGGACCACTTCTTTTTACCATGTATGTCAGTGATTTGGATGATGGAGTTGATGGCCTTGTGAAAATTCAAAACTCGGAGGTACAAGGGGTCTTAGGAGGCCTGTTGTAGGATCCTCTGAAGGCTAACTTGCAGGTTAAGTCAATGGTGAGGAAGACAAATGCAATGCTAGCATTCATTTTGAGAGGGCTAGAATATATATTTTTAAAAAACAACGATGTAATGCTGAGGCTTTATAAAGCACTGATGCGGCCTCACTTAGAGTATTGTAAGCAGTTTTGTTCCCCATCTTTTGGTTGCCTTGTGTTTGATTTTAAAACCTTCCCAATCCTCTAGCTTTCCACTCTCTCTCTTTTGCTGTCTTTAACATCCTTGTCAGGCATGCTTACCTCATTCAGAATGCATCTTCTTCTTTGGGATGAACTGATTCTGTGTCTTATTCTAAACTACTCCCAGTAGCTCAAGCCATTGCTGCTCTATCATCATCCCTGTTAATGTTCCCATTCCAATCAACTTCACTCTCATGCCCCTGTAGTTTTCTTTACTCAACTGTAAAACTGAGATACATCCAGTCTCTTACTATCTTTCCTTTCGGTTAGTCCTGATGAAGGGTCTCGGCCCGAAACGTCGACAGTGCTTCTCCCTATAGATGCTGCCTGGTCTGCTGTGTTCCACCAGCATTTTGTGTGTGTTGTTTGAATTTCCAGCATCTGCAGATTTCCTCGTGTTTACATCCAATTTTCCTTTCTCCCGCCTCAAACCACAGGGTGAATTATAGTATTGAATTGAATTGACTTTATTTCTTACATCCTTCACATACATAAGGAGTAAAAATCTTTATGTTACATCTCCATCTAAATGTGTCATGTGCAATCATAGTAATTTATAATAACTAGAACAGTCAATGTAATATAGAGTACACTGAAATCAGCATGAGTTCATCAATCTGATGGCCTGGTGGATGAAGCTGTCCTGGAACCTGTTGGTCCTGGCTTTTATGCTACGGTACCGCTTCCCGGATGGTAGCAGCTGGAATAGATTGTGGTTGGGATGACTTGGGTCCCCAATGATCCTACGAGCCCTTTTTACACACCTGTCCGTCTAAATAAGTATTACGAGTATTGCCTCCTGAGTGTTTCTGTACCTTAAGCTCCCTAATCAAATCCGATACTGGATTACCTTTCCCCTAGTAGGCTCGATCACCAGCTCAAAACATCGACTGTACTTTTTTCCATAGGTGCTGCCTGGCCTGCTGAGTTCCTCCAGCGTTTTGTGTGTGAGGCTCAATCGCAAGCTCTACAGTTGTTGCATAATGAAATCCCCCATGACCATCGGAACAATTCTCTTTTTACATACCTCTTATATCTCCCATTGTAATTTGCAGCCCACATCCTGGCTACTGTTCGGAGTCATCGGGTATATAACTCCCATCAGGGCCTTTTTACCCTTGCAGTTTCTTTACCCTCAAGGATTCTACATCTTCTGATCCTATGTCACTTCTTTCTAAGGATTTGATTTCCAGCAGAACTGCGTCCCCACCCCCATCACCCTCTGCTTACATGCCTGTCCTTTCATTACAATGTGTATCTTTGGATTTAAGCTTCCAGTTGTGATTTTCTTTCAAACACAACTCAATGAAACCCATAACATCATATCGGCCAATCTCTAACTGTACATCAAGACCTTCTACTTTATTTCATATACTGTGAGCATTCCAATATAACACCTTCAGTCCTGTATTATCCACCCTTCTTTATATCAAAAACTGTTCCGATAAACCCAGTGAAGAATCTGCAGCTGCTGGAGCTGAGTAAATATTGAGAAATGCATAAAGCATTTTTCAAAAGTGAAGCTGAAAGAACACTGGTTAAGTAACACAGTATCTTTGGAAACTAGTTCTGCTGAAGATACTTTCTCATATTCAAAAAAGTAATCAAAAGGATAGATGTAATATTGATCTTCACATGCAGTAGAACGGAGATCAAGGCAGTAGAAGTTATAATACAGGTATTGGGGACACTGCCTAAATCCACCCGAACAGTGTAAGCAGTTCTGCGTGCCACATCCGAGGAAAGCTATTAACAAAGGGAGAGTGTGCACGACTATCAGACCGATTCTGCCACAAGTGAATGCGCGAAAAGATATTAATAAAAAAAACTGAAAGACTGAGATAACAATGAAACAGTACATGGAGCATTGTATTGACAAGAAAAATAAGAATTGGAGAAAGGGAAATGGAGAAATTAAGAGAAATTGAAAGGAGAGCAGAGAAACAAATCAAGAAAGGCTGAAGTATGAACAAAGACAAGCAGATAGCAAGAAAAATTAATTGAAGGAACAGACAGAAAAGAGAGGCACAATGGAGTAAAAATAGAGTGAAAATTGAAACAGAAAAGAGTGACTAAAAAGGTAGACAAAACATTAGACTGAGTACACAACCTGCCATGTTGACTCTCTAGAGTCTATACTTCCGGCATTCAGTCATTGCCAGTTATGGAGTTGAGCTGCAGGTTTAAATGTAAAATGCAGACAATTTTACCGGATCTGGAATTTAGACCTATCTCCAGGAACTCTTACTGCAAATCTTGGCATACTTATTTACACATCTGTTTGGTATCAACTAGCTGAGAGGAAAAGTGGACAGTGTTTTATTGTAAAATGCTTAATTAAATTAGAGCTTTGTAGCATTTTACAGTTTTATAAATATATTTGCCAGTTTGTTAAAATAATACTTCAGCAAAATATCAAATAGCTTTAAAAAAATGGAAGTCTGAATAAAAAGGTGAATGTGAACAAGCAGCATTGACCTGTAGGTGGCTGGGTGTGGAGTGGTCTAAAGCCCACACTTTCTCGGGGACTATTTATTTTTTTTAATAACCAGCCTTTTTCTATTGTTAAGCTTGCTCCAGCCGCAGGGCTTTCCCTGCCCCAAGTAAGCGTACAAAGTGAGACTCTGGTGCCCCCTTGTGTAAAATCAATGCATTTCAGCAGGGCATATTTTACCGTGTCTACTCAAATCATGTGCGAAATTGATGATGCCAGTGAATGGAGACAGGTAGATATGAGGGTTCATACCCTCAATTTGATTTTACATGAGAACAATGAAACTCCAGGCCGACTGATATGATCACTGACTAAATACAGGTGGCCAATCCAAAGGGAAAAAGCTCTTACTCAATGTTCAAGAGCAGATAAATATCTATCAGGGAGAAAGGGACAGCAATAAAATTCTTTTATTGAGACTCCTATTGAATGTCAAGGCTGAAAGTGGAGAAGAAAGAGAAGTCTGAACTGCAAGCTTGTGGTTGATTATTTCAGACTGATAGATTGATGACATCTGGGGATGAAGGATTTAAACTCAGCAAAATATTAGGCAACCCTCCTCAGCCATATGCAGTGAGCTGTATGCTGACTCTCTGCTTGCCTAGATAAAACTGGATGGTTCTTGGCTGGGACCGTGATAGCATCATCAAAAAGGTAAATGGATTAACAGCTAACATATGCGTAAACAATGTGATCTCCTGGACGGGGTTTGATTTCAGAGAGGAATTTACTGGATTTATTTTGACATTATTGCATCTTTTCTTCCCCCTCTCTTGAATTACGTGGGTATGAGAAGAGGTAGTGAAGACAGGGAGAGATAGGAAGTCCCCAAGGTGATGTGGAGCCAATTTGATGGGCCAGCTGGAAATATAGTTCCTGTTATTTTTTTTATCAACCAATTAAGTAAGCAATGGCCTCAAGGTTCAAAGAAGATAATTCATGTCATGATTAAGTATTGCTGAATATAAAATTCTGTGATATTTTAAAGTCCGTATAATCGAAGCAGATTAATCAAACTGCATTATGGTTCTAGGATCTGCTGGGCCATCTTTTGAACAGTAAGGATGCTGTGTGATGCTAGATCATGACCAAACTGAGGCAAAAACCACAGGAAGAGCATCAGAAATTAAGGAGAAGCAGGTCCATGTGTTTTGGCACTTGGAGGAAAATATATTTGTTTAGATTCAGTTAATATTTAATCAGAGCTGGCACACATCGCTACCATTGAATGACTGTGGTGAAGGCGCTCTCCTCACCCAGGTCCTTTCCTGCCAATTTTAAACATCTATTTATATTTGCAGGGTCGATGAGTCATGGAGACAGAAGCTGAGATTCAGCAGTGACCACAGGCGGTCATCGGTTCCCCTGAATCTGGATAAAACCCGAGAAGCCACTCAACAACCTGAGTATCTCGTGGGATAGTTTTCAGTAAATTGGGTCTGCTCCATGGAACAGTAATCTTGCGTGCTACCTCAGTGAGGTTACTGCTTGTACATACTCTTCTCCAAGCCTTTTTAATTCCTAAATGGACTGAGCCGTTCCTTTTATATAAACAAGGTTTTCTTGTTCCCTTGCTTTATTTTAACTTATTTTGTGCTCATCAAGCTGGAGGAATGTTAATGCCAGGAAACACTGCCTTTTCCATTTCAGCTTGGACTGGAAGAATCAGGAGCTCCCAAGTTCAGTGGCAGGACTTGCTGGGAACCCTGCATTCCACTGGAATTGAGAGTCATTTGAAGGGAGCCAAGCATATAACCTGAGTCACCAACTCCATACACAAAAATTGTTCTGGACAAAGTGCACTGAGTATGGATTGCAATAGATGTCCCATGTTGAAGCAGACTCAAGATGCCTCAGCTCCAGAAGCATGGGTTCATTCCTGAATTCAGTGTTACCTGAGAGGAGATTATAAGTTCTCCCTGTAACCATGTGGGTTTCCTCTGGATACTCAGGTTATTCCCCATGTTCCAAAGTCAGCTTGGTGAGCTAATTGGTGGCCATAAATTGCCTCCAGTGTAGCTGGTTAGCAGGAGAACTGGGGGAAATTGATGGACGTGTCAAAAACAATAGCTCCCTGGGAAATATATGAGGTGGCAGGGTGGAGATACATTTCTACCAAAGGAGGCATAAGGTGGTCCTTCCCTCCACTAGCCTGTAGGTCACCCTTAGGCAAGGTGTAGCATCTGCTTAGGCCCCCGATCAGGGTCACGTGAAGCCATGGGAGCAGCTGGTATGAGCATCCACAAATATCACAAATCTGGGTTATGTGACTACTGACACCAGGCAGACAATTTCTGAAGAGAATTCATAATGGCTGGGGTCACCTGTCTTGTAAAGAGACTGCACAGAAGGAGGAAATGGCAAGCCACTTTTGTAGGAAAGTTTGCTAAGAGCAATCATGGTCAAAAGACCATGATTGCCCACGTCATACAACATGGCAGATAATGATGATGATGACTGGGAAATGAATAGGGAGATCATGGGAATGCTGCAAGAACCAACAAAAGAGCCAAACAGCCTCCTTTTATGCCATAATAAAATATAAAATAAGACTTCTTTTTATTCCTAAATGTTTGAAACATTGAACATAAAACAGCACAGGTACAGGTCCTTAAGACCACATTGCTGTGCCAAACTAATTATGCAGATAATGAGTAATAATACTAATCCAATCTGCCTGCAATAGTCCATATTTCTCCATTCTCTGCATATTCATATAGCTATTTAAGAACGTCTTAAATCTCTCCATTGTATCTACCTTGTTTTACCACCAGTGGCAGCATATTCCAGACACCCACTATTCTCTGTATAAAAAAAAAACTGACCCAATATCTCCTTTGAACTTTTGTCCTCTCACATTAACTGCATGTCCTTTGACCCTAAGGAAAAGATACCCAGTATCTTCCAATATAAAGACTAGATAGAAACATTTTGACTCAGGTGGGATAATCCACTGTATG
Organism: Hemitrygon akajei; assembly: GCF_048418815.1. Classification (NCBI taxonomy): domain Eukaryota; kingdom Metazoa; phylum Chordata; class Chondrichthyes; order Myliobatiformes; family Dasyatidae; genus Hemitrygon; species Hemitrygon akajei. Next base: position 105,450,038 of record NC_133124.1, on the reverse strand, counting down.
TTTAGCATTTCATACTTACACTAGTTTAGCGATTTTAAATTCTTCCAGAACCTATTTCCTGCCCCAGATCAATTAATAATCAAGAATCATGCACTTTTTTTCCTTTTCCAAACTGTTCTTTGATAGATCTTTATTTACTGTAGGTGGAAAGAACATTGCAATGGTGGTAGGAGAGATGATTCAGGTTTTTCTGATGAATTATTGACCTGAAACAGTAACTGTTGTTGACTTCATTGACTTTTATTGTTAATTATTGACCTCAGGAGGAGGAAGCCAAAGGTTTGTGAGCCAGTCTTCTTCAGGGGATCAGAGGGTCAGCAGCTTGAAATTCCTTGATGTTATCATTACCTGTCTTGGACCCAGCACATAAGTGCCATTATGGAGAAAGCACATCAGCACTTCTACTTCATTAGAAGTTTGCAAAGATTCGACATGACACCTAAAGCTTTGACAGACTTCTATAGATGTGTAGTGGAGTGTAAGTTGACTGGTTGCATCACAGTCTGCTATGGAAATACCAATGGTAAATGGAAAATCCGACAAAAATGTAGTGGATACAGCCCAGTCCATCATCACAGGTTAAGCCCTCCCAACCACTGAGCACATCTACACAGAGCACTGTCAGAGGAAAGCAGTATCCATCATCAAGGACCCCTACTACCCAGGCCATGTTCACTTTCTGCTGCTGGCATCGGGAAGAAGATACAGGACCTGCACCACCAGATTCAGAAACAGTTATTATTCCTCAACTATCAAGCTCTTAAACCAGAGGGATAAACTTCACTCAAATTCACTTGTCCCATCACTGAATTGTTCCCACAACCTATGAACTCACTTTCAAGGACTCGTCACCTCATGTTCTCTATATTTATTGTTTCTTTTTTCTTTAGTATTTGTAGTTTGTTGTCTTTTGTACATTAGCTGTTTGCTTGTCCATCCTGTTGGGTATATGGTCACAAGTACATACTTCAAATTTACTTTGAACTAAACCCTCCAGGGCTGCTAACCGACTTGGTGAGTTCTTAACTCCTGTTTACAGTAGGAATGTCACCTCTCTCGTACAGGCATTCCCAGTGTAATAAGTTACTAAGTTTAAATTGATAAATCTGGCAATTTGTGCTTTGAGCAAATATTGTCAATGTCCTTTCAGGAATGGAATACGTCACCTCCATTTGCTCTACCTAACGTATAACTCCTGCCCAAAGCTACACAGTTAATTCATTGTGCCTGCAGCCAAGAGGGCTATTTGCTTACTGCATCACAAAGAGGATTTCTGTCATTTGCTCAGAAAAAAAAATAAACCAAGATATCCACCAAGTTTGCAACTGGGTTTCCAATTCAATTTTAGAGGTGGGAATAAATTAACCACAGAATACAGAAGATAGCGTACCGTATCATTATTACATAATACATTGTAGCATAGCAGTTATTGTGACACTATTTGATGCACCATCAATAACTCTCTCTGAGACGTGAAGTCGAGATATCGGCTTTTATTGACTGGAAGAAAGAACAAGCAGTAGTTGACCACCATACTACATCCTGGAGAATGAGGACCGGGCTCAGGCCTCAATCGCCTTTATACCGGGGTCTGTGGTAGGAGCCACAGGAGCAGTCAGCAGGGGGCGTGTCTAGACAGGTATATGTAGTTCACCACACTATCACAGCTGGAGATGTCAGAGATCAGAGTTTAATTCTGAAGCATTCCGTAAAGAATTTGTATGTCCTCTTCGTGAATGCATGGGTTTCCTCTGGGTGGCCTGGTTTCCTCCTACATTCCAAAGATGTACCCCTTAGTCAATTAATTAGTTATTAGAAAGTGTCCTGTGATTAGGCCGTTAAATAGGTGAGTTGTTGGGCAAGAGGGAACTGTTCCATGCCGTATTTCTAAATAAATAAAGACAGAGAATATATAGAATAGTCTGTGGAGAGTGTGCACATGGAGACCTTCAATATATTAATGTCAGAGTTGGATACAGAGTTGGCAGAGAAAAGACCAAATTGTTTCAGGTGTTCTGATGAAGAGTCTCAGCTCAAAATATCAACTGTTTATTCCTCTCCATAGATGCTGACTGACCTGCAGAGTTCCTCCAGTATTTTGTGGGTGTTTCTCTGGAATCCCAGCATTTGTTCTTGGTTTTAGGATCTGGGCTTATAGAAAGTTTGGGTGAAGTAAGATTAACAACATTAGTTTTTCAGAACCCTGTTACTCTAGTTGAAACACAAAGGCAAAATTGAAAGATAAGAAATTAACAAATGGTAGAAGTTTGGAAAATTAATTTCCTTTAAGGGAAGACAGGGTTCCTGAAGAACTGTTTGTATGTTTACACAGACATTCAGTGGCCATTTTATAAAATACACCTGTATTTTATAAAATATCACAGAAACTGCTAATCCCCTGGCATTTTCACACACAAGTCTCTAGTGTTTACAGGGAGTGTTGTGAAAACAGAACATACAGTGAGGAGCAGTTCTGTGGGCAAAAGTGCCTTCTTAATGAGAGAGGTCAGAGGAGAATGGCCAGGCTGGTTCAAGCTGACAGGAAGCCAACAGTAACAAATAACCACACATTGGAACAGTGGTATGCAGAAGAGCATCCCTGAACTTACCACACATCAAACCTTGAAGTGGATGAGCTAAATCAGCAGAAGACCACACTGGGTTCCACTGCAGTACCTAATAAAGTGACAGCGGTGTTAGAATAGACAGAGAACTATAAAGGCAGAGAGCGGAGCATAGCTGGGTAATTGGTATTTTATGCCATCAAAATTAAATCAGGCCAGGGTATGCTTTCAGCATATCTAATTCCCTAAAGTTCCTTGTAAAGATATAAAATAAAATCCAATAAAACGGCAGCACTTAAATACTTCAACAAGATCCTGATGTGCATTCCGTGAAGAAAAGGACTCAAGTTATAAGGTTAATTTTGTAATGACAGCCAGACTTCACCTACTCTAATAACTGCTTGGATTGCTACTCACGCTGCACATTCTAGACTCTAGAATCTAGAGCAACTTTGCTTATACACACAAACTTCCATTTTTAAGTAAAATATAAAAACAAGATCACCTCTGATCACAGAAAATTAATTTATTGAGAATTTTAAAACCTGAAATGCATAAAGAAAATAGCAATAATTTATGTGCTTATTTTTTTTATTTGCTTATTTCTCTAACATGGACCAGTAGATTGAGAAAATAACCCATTACGACAGTGAAATACATAAGAATATTCCAGACTTACCATGAATCATCAGTATAGTGCCATATGGGCCAGCTATGCCTGGATGAGAAAACAGAATGCCCATGGGTTTCCTGCTGTCTGGTGGGCCCTGGTGGAAATTAGGCCAGGATGAGGTTCAGACTTTGAAGCATTCAAAAGTCGCCATCCAGTCATAAAAAAAGGCCCAAATAGCCAAAACTAAAAGTGTGACCAGTACTCTTAATAAGGAGAGAGTTGGTATTCTTCAGAAGCTCCCTTTTTTGTCATCAGATTGCCCTTTTGGTCAAGATGATTTGCTTCCACTTTGTAACAAGTCAATTAATGTGAAAATGGACATTAGAGCTAAATAGTCAAAGGTATTCAATATTGAGGAGGGTAGATGGAACAGGGGGCATTGTATTACTATCATTAATAGAGATTGATATAGTGAGAAATTCTCTTTGCTTGATTGATCAGAATCCTCCAGGAATGCAGCCGTGACTGACTAAAACAATAAAGGTGCTGTTGAATCCAAGGAAAAGGCTTATGAAATTGCCTGAAGTATCACTAGGCTTGAAAATTGTGAGCAATAGAACATTGCAAATGAGACCCATAAATTCATAAAGGCAAACGGGAACATGAAAGGAGACTTTAAGAACTTTTATAGGTACATAAGAAAAAGACTAGCAAGGGTAAGCTTGGACTCTACAACAGAGACTGGAAAACTTATAAAGATATGGCAGAGTTAAACAATTACTTTGCATCTGTCTTCATGAATGATACACAAAACCTGCCAGATATAATTGTGAATATAGGGTCTTGTGAGAGCAAGGAACTGAAACAAAATATTAATCAAAAATGGTGCTAAAATATTGTGCTTGAAGAAGCTACCACCTTCAAAGCTCCTATCACAGAGTTTTAAAGAGGTAGTTTCAGAGATAATGGATGCTTTGGTTATCATCATCTTAACTCTGATTCTGGAACTGTTCCTGTGGATTGGAATCAGCAAATGACTGAACTGTTTGGGAGGAAATGAGAGATGGGGCATTATTGACTGTAGGCCTGATGTTGTTGGAATTTATAAGGAAGGATGAAATAAAAATAACTTTAAAATAATTGGATGAACCACCAGAACCAAAATAAATTTAAGGGAAAACTATGTTAACCAATTTGCTAGAATTCTTTAAGGATGTGACTATTAACAAACATAATGGAGTACCATTGGATATGATATTTTTTAAGAAGGACACACATAGGAAGCTGTTCAACAAGGTTAGAGATGAATTGACAATTGATAAACAGATTGTTCTTAGGTTAGCAGACTATGACCATCAGGATCAATGTTTACATCCCCAGCTTTTCAAAACTTGTATCAATGATTTGGCTGTGGGGAGCAAATGTCACTTTTCCTTCATCTCTGACAACACTAAACTAGGTGGAACTGTAAGGTGGTATTTTATTGATTTATTGCTGTCACATGTAACAAGATACAGTGAAAACCTTGTCTTGCATACTGTTTTTACAGATCAAATCATTGCACAGTGCATTGAGTAGAATAAGGTAAAACAATAATAAAAATGCAGAATAAAATGTAAAAGCTACTGAAAAAGTGCAGTGCATGTAAAAGTGCAAGATCATAACGAGACAGAATACATTAAGTTCATCAGGAAGCGATGCGGTTGTCGTCAGCAATGCCCAATTTCATTTTGTAACCTGTCATGATGCACACAATAGAAGAGTATTCATGAAATGATGAGAGATCAGTAAGTATTAATGTTGTTTAAAACCACCAAGTTAGTGCAGCAAGCAATTAAGGGGGCAGAGAATACCGTGATCTTTTTTGCAAGAGGAGAGACCTGATTAAAAAGATACAAAATTCTTAAAGAGCTTTGCAGGCTAAGGGAAGATGCTTCCCCTAGACGAAGAATCAAGGGCTAGGGGCTTAAGAGGAAGGTGAATAAAGGGCAAGTCCTCAATAAATGAGATGGAGAAATTTCTTCACTCAGAGCATGCTGAACCTTCAGAAATTTCTACCCAAGATGGCTGTGGAGGCAGAATCATTCGAAACACAGAACTGGGGGCAAGTTTTCTCCCCTCAACCCTAAGTATATCCCTCATAATTTTATATATCTCAACCAGCTAAGGATCTGATAGAGCTGGAGGAGGAATGTTACAATTGAGGACAGGTCAGTGACTAGTGGTGTTCTGCAGGGGTTGGTGTTAGGACCACTTATTTTTATGCTGTACATCAATGATTTAGAAGATGGAATAGGTGCCTTTGTTGCCAAGTTTGAAGAGGATATGAAGATTGGTGGAGGGGCAGGTGGTGTTGAGGAAACGGGTAGGCTGCAGAAGGACTTTGATAGATTAGAGCAAGGAAGTGGCAAATTAAATACAATGTTGGAAAATGCACAGTCATGGACTTTGCTAGTAGAAGTAAATGTGCAGATTTTTTTCTAAACTGGGAGAAAATCCAAAAATCTGAGATGCAACTGGACTCAGGAGTCCTTCTGCAGAACACCCTAAAGGTTAATTTGCTGGTTGAGTCAGTGCTAAGGAAGGCAAATACAATGTTAGCAATCATTTCAAGAAGTCTAGAATACAAGAGCAGGAATGTGATGCTGAGGCTTTGTACGGCACTGGTGAAGCCTCTTCTTGAGTATTATGAACAGTTTTGGGCTCTTCATCTCAGAAGGATGCGCTAACATTGGAGAAGCTTCAGAAGAGGTTCATGATGATTCCGGGAATGAAAGGGTTATCATACGAGGAACATTTGATGGTCTAGGTCTGTACTCACTGTAATTTAGAAGGATGGGGGGGGCGGGGCGGGGGAGTCTCATTGAAACCTTTTGAATATTGAAAGGCCTAGACAGAGTAGATGTGGAAAGGAGGTTTCCATGGTGGGGGGAGTCTAGGACAAGAGGGCACAGCCTCAGGATAGAGGGGTGTCCATTTAAAACAGATGCAAAGAAATTTCTTTGACGAGAGGGTGGTGAATTTGTGGAAATTGTTACCACAGGCAGCTGTGGAGACCAGGTCTTTGGGTGTATTTAAAGCAGAGCTTGATAGGTTCTTGATTGGATATGGCATCAAAAGTTATGGGGAGAAGGCTGGGGTGTGGGGCTGAGGAGGGGAGAAAGGGATCAGCCACGACTTAATAGCAGAGCAGACTCGATGGGCCAAATGGCCTAATTCTGCTCTCATGTCTTATAGTCTTATGGACTGCAACTGTTTTCTTTGGAGCCGGAAGTCAAGAGAGATGAGGGTTTGAGAAATTCCTCGACATGTTTTCTCCTGTTTTCTCTTGCCTTGGAAGAGCTTGGAGTAAACTGATTAGGCAATAAGGTGCTGGTCATGTAGAAAATGTGGCTTGCCAATAGGAATTTGTTGAGCACAAGTTAGTGACTTTGATACTGGAGATACTGACCGAGGAGCACATGGTGATTTTTCATTTGTGTCTTCTACCGACGGATCAAAAATCAGTGCTGTGGTGATAATACGGGACTGGTTATCCAGTCCTTGTACTCATGAATCAATATTAAGGGAACAAAGGAACAGGAGGGTTTGTGTAGCTCTGAATATTTTAAGCTCTCAAGTTCACATACTGTCATTTTGTTTTGAAAATTCATATTCAGTTTCAAAACAGCACATGGAGGAAAAAAAACTTAACAAATTCCTTCACAGCGAGGACATAAGTGAAACCTGCTGGCCATACTCACATGGCCTATGCACAAATTGAATCCAACACTGACAAAGGTCACCCTCATATTTTGGGGGGGGGGGGGGGGGCAGACGAGATTGCCAACAGTTGTATGAAACTGTTACTGTGCTTCACAGCAATGACCCAGCAACATCCAAAAACAGCAAGGCATGGGCAATATACGCCAATCTTATAAATAGGACAATGGGGGGGGGGGGAATTGAGCTTACATTCTGTGAGAGAAACAATCGACACCTATGGGACCAAGTTTGAGAGAGAATGTTTGCAGCTCGCAATGGGAGGGCTGAAGCCACCTTTGGGACTAACTAATAAATCTTTGAACTATTTCTGTGTTCTCGAGTCAGAGATGCAGTCAGTCACCTCCAGCTGTACCCTGTTGCTATGGAACCCAGAACATAACAGAGAAAAACTGTAAACACATGGGCAAGGGAGCTGTAATAAACACATTCAAAAACTTTCAAAGCAGCCTCTGTAATGTGGTTTGCAGATATATTTCAGTAATTGATATACAATGTAAACATGACATTGAGAAATTGTAGACTTTCGTACAGTAAATCAGAAATATAGCACAGATTTAATAATTCCTGTTTTCCTTTACAAACCCTTTCACTAAGGAGTCTGTAGACAATTACCCTGAAAGTGCTTGAAACTCTACTCCATCACTGTAATCAACTGTTGATCTTAAAGACCACACGAACAAAGGACATGTATAATTCCATTTTAAAATCAGTGCTATAATTTGCAGAATGACCCCATCTGGCAAGAATTCTACATCCTCCATCAGTCTGGTGGGGCTCTTTTCATAAGCATGGAGTACAAGTCAGGGATATCCAAATTTTTATTTTGTGAGCTACATAGCTGGGTCAGAAGAATTAGAAATTAAAACACTGAAAAGGAAAATGCATAAAATCAATCTTTTTGAAGCTAACTGAAAGACTAATTTGTTTTTGTAATTAACAAAATCCAATATCCACTCAAGTTAGACTTGACTCGATTTATAGTACTGCCTCAGATTGCAAGACGACATACAACAACATAGCTGGAAAGCATAGGATTATGGACTGAACAGCCATAGCCAGTTATCACAGGGCCTACAGACTTGAGAGTCCAAGCCAGATAACTAGGTCTCTGGACAGGAGGTGTAACCAGATAGCGAGTGATGAAGCATGGGAGCTTATGGCGAAATAACAAAGGATCAAGAACTGGATACTTATAACTAAGGGCTGTTAGATCAGAAACACAGGCAGCTCAGGCAAGTTTATTTCCCATAAGTGTAAATCCAAATTCTTACAGTAAGTGTTCAGGTCATTATCACTTGAAAAAGTTCTTCCACTTATCCCTTTGCATCATTTTCCGCAAACCTTAAATCTCCACTGTCTACTGTTTGTCCTATCTATTGAAGTGCACCTAGTTCAAAATCACCTCTAGTTTCATCCCCAACTCCTCTCCTCACTTGTTTCCCCTCCTACAGCTTGTGAGTAGGGTGGGGTCAGCAGAAACAATTGATCCTCCTCCTGCACTTAACAGTCTGGTCATTAGCATTTAAGAACAGGCTTGGCACGATGCTGTATATGGGTACGCAGCAAATAGGTAAACAATCATATCAAATATCAATTATTTAAAGTGCTTCATTCCTCTGCTCGATTTGGAAGTATCCAAGAAATGGAAGTGGGGGTCACTTCAGTCAACTCCCCTACCAAAATTACAGCAAACGTAGCCCAACACATATTCCATTGTTGGGGAATATGAATGTTGCACAATTTTCTCACTTTTTTATTGTGCATTATAATTTATATCAACAATGCAGTCAGTGGTTATGAAAGATTAAAATTATTCCAGAGTTTCTATAAAATATTGCATGCCAATGTATATGACTTTTAGTCTCCAAAGTGGCTAGTTTATACTAACTAAAGTGCAAAATATATTCGTGATTTTATCAAGAACCGAATGTTTCACCAGTCTATTGTTTTTTTTCCTGTCCTTGAAGCAAAGCTGCATGCATTTTTAGTGCTGACTACGTACAAAAAGTTCTACTGAGGTTAATTATTATCAAAGGGAGAATATAGTAACTAACATTGCTTTATACTGGAATATGGGCATTATGCTTGCTTTGCTAAATCTTGTATGGATTCCAATCAAGTAAAAACTCCCTAAATTCATGCATCATCCTCTTAAATACATTTGCAGCTAACAAGCTGTAGAAATAGGAATGCTAAAGGATTACCAACTCGCATAAAGAAAAAGCTCAGTAACTGGCCAAAATTCCAGTTAATCACCATAAAAACATTCAAGCTAATTTTGAGAAATTGCTAGAATCAAAGGTTGATACAGCTTTGACACTAGTCATAAGAATACTAATACTACAATGTTTATTTAGCATATTGGCACCAAAACACTAGGTACTTGAAGGAGTCTTAATTCTTTTTCAATGCATTGGTCAATATACTTAATTCTTTATAAGTTGCTTCACTAGTAGTTACCAATGACACTGCAGAATTGTAATCAGTGCTCTGTCAACATTGTACAATCAGTAATTGTACTTTATTCTCACCCCCCCCCCCAGAACAAGCAAAACACAAGTTCATAGAGTGCATGTCATCAGACACTGTCCATTTATCAAAATCCCACTGACATTATGTTAACTTTTGTATTACATTTTCAGTTAGCTATTGAGACTTCATCAAGCTTACAGGTCTGGTTAGATAACAGATTGATTTGTTTTTTTGTTTGTGGAGAATGGCAAGCTAGACAGGGACTAATTACATCCACCAGTGTAGCCAAGATGGAATCCAACCAATGTGCGAGCTGTTAAATCTTGCAAAAAATATGGCTCTCAAAACTGACCTAACAATATATTTAAGGTCCTTTCCCAATACTTCTACATCTCAAAGCTGGTTACCATTTTTCCCTCTCAAATACACCTAATTATGTTCAAATCTTCCATCTTTTCTCCACTAAATGATAAATGTCCACGCTCCTGATCACTGATTTGTTACTGCCCTGATGAATCAGTCAAGCATGGCACAGCCTAGTGCAATTATTGGTACATTCTTCTGAAGCATGGAGGGCGAGGTAGACCAGCTAAAACCCAAGAAGAAAGCAACACCATGACAGTACACTTTGAGCATTTAACTGCAGGACATGCCCACACCCATGGAGTGTCAACTGTAAACTTGCATGCAGACAGGTAAACTATCTCAAGGAACACTTCTATCTATTTTTAGGGGGGAAAAAATCTGTCTTAAAAAGATACTTACACCCATGATTCTAAACAAACTACATTTTGCAAGTGACAGACAGTATCTGCATTTGTAAATATATTGAAAGCTTTCACATCATTTTAGCTAGTCTTATAAAGTGACTATTAAACTAATGAGCATTTTTCTGGCATCTCTTTGGATATTGATGTGTCAGTGGTGAGACCTCTTGAAGGCAAGACAACAGAACATCACAGAGGCCACAGACTGTGGCAACAGTTTACATGGATTTGTTAACAGTCCTGTGCCAGTTACAGTTGGAACATGATCTTAGGAACTGGGTGAACATAGTTGGTACTCAGCACACCACTGATTGCCATCCTGAAGCATTCTTTCCATATGTTGAAATTCTGATGGAGAGGGTCACAATACCAGTTGGTCACTCAACTCCTACAAAAGTTTCCGTATTCGTCTGTGACTGGTGTTTATCCGGGATGTTGCTTGGTCTGTTGAAGAACCTATGACATCCAGCACTTCATTCTGGCGTTCCAGCTCAGCCTCTGTGTCCAATGCGATACTCTTCAGCTTCCGTAGAATCTGAAATAAAAACAAGTCATTCATTACGTGCATTGACACATGCGTACAGTATCACAATGGTATTGATCGACCTCGTTACATGCTACAGCCAAATCCTTACGTTGGTGTACTACATTTCAAGGGACTTTGTGAGTCATGGCTGAAGGAGAAAAGAAATTAAACGCACAAATGAGATTGGATGATGAGAGCAGAGAAGGAAAAGTAGATAGAAAGATAGAGAAGGTAATTCCAGAATATAGGACCTTTACATCTTGAAGCCAAGAAAATTTTCAGGAGAATAATGGGTGCAAGCCTGAACATAGGCCTTATGGAAGTCAAATTCTGAAATGTATTAAAGATGGGACTTGGATAAAGAAGCTACAGTGATTCTGGTTAATTGGGCCATTGGTTAATCGGGGCTGCTGCTTATTTGAGACACCGCTTAAAGGAAAAAAAACCATCAAATTTCCAAGATTCCCGTCATTTATTCTGAACAAAGCGGCAGCGGGAGAGCACCTAAGGATTTCCAGCTGGAAGACATTTTGAGTTCTCGGGGCAAGGGAGAGGCCAGACTGCGCAGGCACATGACGTCAGCCAGTTGAGCGCGAACAGTTTAAAAAGAAGGCAGCCATAACCAGCGGGCAGCATTGGGAACGGGTAGAGGAGTGAGAGGCAGCAGAGTGAAAGGGCTTTGGGTCCACGAGCTTCGGCGGTAACGGGACAAGGTGAGGCAGTTGTTGATTGCAAAAGGAGGTAGTACGTGTGAGAGACCAGTTTTTTGTGGTCGGTGTCAGATGTGGGAGGTCCTGGAGTCTCCCGGCATCCTGGATGGCCACATCTGCACCCGGTGCATTGAGATGCAACTCCTAAGAGACCGTGTTAGGGAACTGGAGCTGCAGTTCGATGACCTTCATCTGGTCAGGGAGAGTGAAGAGGTGATAGAGAGGAGTTACAGACAGGTGGTCACTCTGGGGCCACAGGGGACAGAGAAATGGGTCACAGTCAGGAGAGAAAAGGGAAAGAATCAGGTACTAGAGTATATCCCTGTGGCTGTAGCCCTTGACAATAAGTACTCCTGTTTGAGTACCGTTTGGGGGGGGGGGGGGGGGAAGAGCAGCCTACCTGGGAGAAGCGACAGTGGCCATGCCTCTGGCACAGAGTCTGGCCCTGTGGCTCAGAAGGGTAGTGAAAGGAAGAGGAAGGCAGTAGTAATAGGGAACTCTATAGGGTAGCCAGGAAGGAGCTAAAGAAAGGACTTAGGAGAGCTCGAAGGGGGCATGAGAAGGCCTTGGCATGTAGGATTAAGGAGAACCCCAAGGCGTTCTATGCGTATGTGAAGAATAGGAGGATGACGAGAATGAAGGTGGGACCGCTAAAGGATAAAGAGGGCAACATGTGCCTGGAAGCGGAGGAGGTTGAGGAGGTCCCCTGCCTGTCCTTCCTCATCAACTCAGAACTCTTAGCATCATGCCCTTGTCCTTCTACCTTAATCCCTGCACTCACTTTCTGATTCCCACCCCCCTGCCAAACTAGTTTAAACACTCCCCAACAGCTCTATCAAACCTGCCCGCCAGGATATTGGTCCCCCTGAGATTCAAGTGCAGCCCATCCTTTTTGTACAGGCCACACCCGCCCCAAAAGAGGTCCCAATGATCCAGAAATCTGAATCCCTGCCCCCTGCTCCAAACCCTCAACCACGCATTTATCCTCCACCTCATTCTATTCCTATTCTCACTGTCGCGTGGCACAGGCAGTAATCCCGAGATTACTACCTTGAGGTCCTACTTTTCAACTGCCTTCCTAACTCCCTGTAGTCTTCTTTCAGGACCTCTTCCCTTTTCCTACCTATGTCATTGGTACCAATATGTACCACGACCTCTGGCTGTTCTCCCTCCCACTGCAGGATATCTTGGACGTGATCAGAAACATCCCGGACCCTGGCACCTGGAAGGCAAACTACCATCCGAGTTTCTTTCCTGTATCCACAGAATCGCCTGGACTTTAGCAAAGCATTTGACAAGGTCCCTCATGAGAGACTCATCCAGAAAATCATGAGGCATGGGATAAGTGGAACCTTGGCTGTTTGGATAAAAAATTGGCTTAAAGGAAGAAAGCAGAGAGTAGTTGTGGAAGGAAAGTATTCTGCCTGGAGGTCGGTGACTAGTGGAATGCCGCAGGGATCTGTCCTGGGACCCCTGCTATTTGTGATTTTTATAAAAAACCTGGATGTAGAGGCAGAAGGATGGGTGAGTAAGTTTGCGGATGACACGAAGATTGGAGGAGTTGTGGATGGAGCTGTAGGTTGTTGAAGGTTACAAGACGATATAGACAGGCTGCAGAGTTGGGCAGAAAAATGGCAGATGGAGTTCAATCTGGACAAGTGTGAGGTGATGCATTTTGGAAGGACAAACCAGAGGATTGAGTACAGGATTAATGATCGGTTACTTAAGAGTACAGATGAACAAAGGGACCTTGGGGTTCAAATCCATACATCCCTCAAGGTCGCTGCACATGTTGATAGGGTAGCTAAGAAGGCCTATGGGATGCTAGGCTTCATTAACAGGGGGATTGAGTTCAGGAGTAGAGAGGTCATGTTGCAACTCTACAAATTGCTAGTGAGACCTCACTTAAAGAGTATTGTGTTCAATTCTGGTCACCTCATTATAGGAAGGATGTCGAAGCTATGGAGAGTGCAGAGGAGATTTACCAAGATGTTGCCTGGTTTGGAGAACAAGTCATATGAAGCAAGGTTCGCAGAGCTGAGACTTTTCTCTTTAGAGCGTAGAAGAATGAGAGGGGACTTGATAGAGGTTTACAAGATTATGAGAGGCATAAATAGGGTGGATAGTCAGTACGTGTTTCCCAGGGCACCAATAGCAAACACCAGAGGGCATATGTACAAAATTAAGGGAGGGAAGTTTAGGGGAGACATCAGGGGTAAGTTGTTTTTTTTTTGTGAGTGCCTGGAATGACTTGCCAGGGATGGTGGTGGAGGCTAAAACATTAGGGGTATTTAACAGCCTCTTGGACAGGCACATGGATGAAAGAAAAATGGAGGGTTATGGGGTAGTGTGGGTTTAGTACTTTTTTTTTTTAAGGATTATATGGGTCGGCACAATATGGAGGGCTGAAGGGCCTGTACCGTGCTGCAGTGTTCTATGGGTCTATTTGGGACACTATGTCGCTTAATTGGGGCAGGAGGTTGTTGCCGAACAGGTTCTAACTAGCATCAGTCATGTGCACTTGTATGGCCATAGATGTAACACTGTGCTTTGAGCAAAGAATTTTTAAAAAGCATCAGTTGCATGTGTTTGTGTTCAAAAAGCAATTGTGACTGATACTAACAACAACACACACAAAATGCTGGTGGAACACAGCAGGCCAGGCAGCATCTATAGGGAGAAGCGCTGTCGACGTTTTGACAGTAACTCTTACTATCTTTCCTTTCAGTTAGTCCTGACGAAGGGTCTCGGCCCGAAACGTCGACAGCGCTTCTCCCTATAGATGCTGCCTGGCCTGCTGTGTTCCACCAGCATTTTGTGTGTGTTGTTGTTTGAATTTCCAGCATCTGCAGATTTCCTCGTGTTGTGACTGATACTGTAGTTGGCAAGAATTAAACAGTAAGACAATTCAGAACTACTTGCTCACTACAGTTTCAAGCATTCAGGCTTGAAGATACCAGAAACGGCTAGGAATGAAAAATGAAAAGGCCACTCTCAGGGTGGAGGAGCAACACCTCATATTCTGTCTGGGTAGCCTCCAACCTGATAACATGAATGTCTACTACTCCAACTTCCAGTAACTTCTTCCCTGTTCAATTCCCTCTTTTCTCCTCACCTGCCCCATGGTGGCCCTCCTCCTTCTCTTTTTCCCATGATCCACTCTCCTCTCCCATCAGGTTCTTCTTTGCCAGCCCTTTGCCTTTTCCACTTCCCAGCTTCTTAGATCACCCCCCTCCCCCACTTACCTGGCTTCACCCATCACCTTCCAGCTTGTCTGAATCCCCTACCCCACCTTCTTATTCTGGTTTCTTCTTCTTCCTCTTCTAATCCTGAAGCATCTCTTGCTGAAACGTCAGCTGTTTATTCATTCCCATAGATGCTGACTGACCTGCTGAATTCCACTAGCACCTTGAGTGTGTTGCTCTGGACTTCCAGTATTCTTGTGTTTACTCTTCTTAGTGGTTGAGATGCGATTTTCACTGGAGGAACTGAAAAGGGGGCGTATACACGTATATTTGATGTCTCTTTAAACATCTACTGTAGATTTACCTTTAACTATAGGAGTGAAGAGACCAGCTCAGCACCAAGACCTAGGCACACATACTAATTCCAAAAGCATGACAACCTTTACAGTGCTTTTGTCACTTAGTAATGGAAAGAAATTCCTAAAATCCAGCTGAAATTTACAGCACTCTATAAGAGTTCAGTTTTCTCAGCAGGTCCACCAAAAGAATGCATTTGGAGCCCTCTAGTGTCTGGTTTTATCAATTTCCCCTCACATAAATTGATAAATTTAGAACTAAAATTGAAAAATAAAGCACACACAAAGAACATGATGGAAAATTAAAGCTGGAGAAAGAACAAACTAGCATTTTAATTCATCTTTTGAATCCACCCAAGAGGACTTTTTTTATTTACCATTTACATAATAGGTGTATTGTCATCACATTATCAGACAACCACGTGTAGCATCTTGACTTTCTTCTTGACAATAGTGTTCAGTTATCAAACTCATCTGTGACCAGGGT
This sequence comes from Hemitrygon akajei, assembly GCF_048418815.1. NCBI lineage: Eukaryota > Metazoa > Chordata > Chondrichthyes > Myliobatiformes > Dasyatidae > Hemitrygon > Hemitrygon akajei. The sequence continues at coordinate 105,434,593 of NC_133124.1, read as the reverse complement.
CTCCAAGATAACTGTCTAATCTATTAACACATTTATTTAGTCTGTATCCCCTGAAGCCGCTGTATACTCCCAACCTATGATCCAGCTTTGAATCTGTAAACCAGGATTTGTTACACATGATCCCTGGATCCAAAGCATTGATATACGCCGTAAACAACTAAAACCAAGCATCACAGCCTATAGCTACAAAAAAGCTACAACCTCCTAATCCAAAAATGAGCTTATAAGCAACTCAAAGCTACAGGAGAGAGGTATGGGATGAGTGATAGTGGCGGTAAGTTACATTCCTAGAAAATGATTTTCTGTAAAATGAAGCCATGCCATCTGTGCATGCAATCTACACGAGTTGAAAAAGAAACTGGATTTACATTTTATTCCCCATGACCACCCCCAACAAACACACAAGCACTTGCGAGCGAGTGAATTCCTTGAGAGTGGATTTTATTTTTTAATCTCTTATATTTTGGGTATTGATTTATGAATTGTCAATCCAAATTTTTACTACCCAGATGTGGACAGTCAACTGTATTCCTGCTCTCCATTTTCTGTCCATTAACCAATCTTCAATCAACACTAGCATGTTAACGGAACTCTGAATGTTCTGATTCTATTTCATAACCGTGCGAGGTTTTACAGCATTCCAAGTACACCACGTCCATTGGGTATCATTTTACTCTACTGGTTACAACCTCAAAAAAAATCTGTCAAATATGATTTTCTTTTCCCAAATCTGACTCAACCCAATCTTATTACTGTTTTTAACTGCTCTGTTAATATGTCCTCAATTACAGATTCCAGCATTACCCTCGTTACTGACAGCTTGCTAACTAGTATAGATTCCATTCTCTCTCCGTTCAAGTTTATTGTCATGGGTATACATACTCAAGGTATAAACCATGAAAATCTGAAATTATTTGAATAATTTATGTTTGTTAGGTTTGTAATGTGCTGCAAAAATCAGATTTTCATGGCATTTATACCTTGAGTATGTATACCCATGGCAATTAACTTGAAAGGAGAGAATGGAAACTACCGTAGTTAGCAAGCTGTAATGAGAAATAGTGTGATTACATGTACTATCTTTCAGACTGTGAGAACCAATCCACACCAAAGGAATTCTGCAAGATATTAGCCTGGGTGTTCATTAACTCCAAAGCCACCTCCTTCTGATTTCTTGGGACACAAATGAATAGACTCTAAAAACTTATCAGTTATGCCACTCATTTCTCCTTTTTTTAAACTAATAAATGCTAATTTCATTTAGCTGCTTCATCATGCCAGACCTGACATTCTCCACTTTTGACAATGAAAAGGCTATAAACTGATCTAAAATTCCTTTCTCCCCCCCCCCCCCCCCCACTTTGGTTATTCAAAGTGATTCAATAGGTACACAAATAATAACTAGGGTTAGTTTACAGGTCTCTCCATCTCATAGCATTGTCTATTCAACACCTAACTAAATACAAAAACAGAACAGGAGCAATAGGTTACTCAGACCCACAGCCTGTCCTACCATTAAATATGATCACAGCTGACCTATTCCAGAAGCCATTGCCTCTTTGTGCCAGTTCCCCATAACCTTTCCTGATCTTTTAAACTAATCCAATTTATCTTGGAATATCCCAATAATCTAGTAGGAAGCTTCTTTGCACAACAAACAAATTATAGCAAGTAGTGAGCACAAATACAGTGGCATGCAAAAGTTTGGGCACCCCGGCTCAAAATTTCTGTTACTGTGAATAGCTAAGCGAGTAAAAGATGACCTGATTTCCAAAAGGCATAAAATTAAAGATGACACATTTCTTTAATATTTTAAGCAAGATTTTGTTTTATTTCCATCGTTTACCGTTTCAAAATTGCAAAAAAGGAAAAGGGCCGAAGCAAAAGTTTGGGCACCTGCATGGTCAGTACTTGGTACCACAGCTTGTAAATGCTTTCTGTAGCCAGCTAAGAGTCTTTCAATTCTTGTTTGGGGGATTTTCACCCATTCTTCCTTGCAAAAGGCTTCTAGTTCTGTGAGATTCTTGGGCTGTCTTGCATGTACTATTCTTTTGAGGTCTATCCACAGATTTTCAATGATGTTTAGGTCAGCTGACTGTGAGAGCCATGGCAAAACCTTCAGCTTGCACCACCTGAGATAGTCCATTATGGACTTTGAGGTGTGTTTAGGATCATTATCCTGTTGTAGAAGCCATCCTCTCGATCCACCCCCGTGCTTAACAGTTGGAGAGGTGTTCCTTTCACGAAATTCTGCACCCTTTTTTCTCCAAACATACCTTTGCTCATTGCAGCCAAAAAGTTCTATTTTAACTTCATCAGTCCACAGGACTTGCTTCCAAAATACATCAGGCTTGTTCAGATGTTCCTTTGCAAACTTCTGACGCTGAGTTTTGTGGTGAGGACGCAGGAAAGGTTTTCTTCTGATGACTCTTCCATGAAGGTCATATTTGTGCAGGTGTCGCTGCACAGTAGAACAGTGCACCACCATTCCAGAGTCTGCTAAATCTTCCTGAAGGTCTTCTGCAGTAAAACAGGGGTTTTGATTTGCCTTTCTAGCAATCCCACGAGCAGTTCTCTCGGAAAGTTTTCTTGGTCTTCCAGACCTCAACTTGACCTCCACCGTTCCTGTTAACTGCCATTTCTTAATTACATTACAAACTGAGGAAATGGCTACCTGAAAAAACGTTGCTATCTTCTTATAGCCTTCTGCTGCTTTGTGGGCATCACTTGTTTTAATTTTCAGAGTGCTAGGCAACTGCTTAGAGGAGCCTATGGCTGCTGATTGTTGGGTCAAGGTCTGAGGAGTCAGGGTATTTATAAAGCTTTGAAATTTGCATCACCTGGCCTTTTCTAATGATGACTGTGAACAAGCCATAGCCCTAACAAGCTAACTAAGTTCTGAGACCTCGGTAAAAGTTATCCGAGAGCTCAAATCTCTTGGGGTGCCCAAACTTTTGCATGGTGCTCCTTTCCTTTCCCCCCCCCCACTCTAAAATGGTAGAAAACAAAAATAATACACTAATCTTGCTCAAAATGTTGAAAAGAATGTTTCATCTTTAACTTTATGACTTTTGGAGATCAGTTCATCTTCTACTCACATAACTATTCACAGTAACAGAAATTTTGACCAGGGGTGCCCAAAGTTTTGCATGCCACTGTAGTAGGCAGTCAAGTCAAATAGTCACACTTGAATTTTACTCTGTGCTTTTTGGATCACAGATCTTTATCGAGACACTTTTATGTCACCACTTTCTCACTTGAGCTAAATGTAAAATTGTGAAACTTGGCACCATTACTACAATTTCTAAAAAAAGGTTATTCAAAGTGATTCAATAGGTACACAAATAATAACTAGGGTTAGTTTACAGGTCTCTCCATCTCATAGAATTAAGTCTATTAACAGGAAAGATCTTGGGGAATGCACTTACCTGTCTCAGCTCTTGAGCTTCAGCCTCTGAGACTGTCTGCTCACACACCTGTTGGGACATTTGTCCACCACTTGCTGAGGCAGGATGCATTACCCTATCCAAGAAGCCAGTTGCTGGAGAAATAAAAGCAAATGGGTATTTAAAGATTTCAGAATTGACTTGGATTAGTGGTGCCTACCTGTGGTCATTTAGACACAAGAAATAAAACTAATCCCATGAAATGGTGCAGTAAAAAGCAGAATTACCTGTTAGCACTGATTAATGTTGACATAGAAAAGAAACTGAAAGTAGTGATTAAAAAAATACATACAATTCACGTAAAAGCAAGTAATCTATAATGACAGGAAGGCTATATTGTTTCATTCTGAATCACAATGCAAAACCTAGAGTACTGAAAAAAATATAAAATTGATTAAAAGTATATAATAATATTGCTTTAAAGGTTTGCATTAAAATCCATTATAACATTGCTTAATGGCCGTGTCTCTCTCTCCCTCCCTTTCACACCCTGCCCATCAATGTTCGCCTCTACTTATAGCCAAAATGCCTCCATCATCACAAAGATCTTTATTCCTACTTTGTCTATTCATACATTGGTTTCATCCAATGGGACCATTTCTCCAAAATTCCCTTTTCATTCCAATGACAACCACACAAACACCGCTCATTAAGCACCTCCTCCTTAACTAATTCCACTGCACAACAATTATGGAATAATTTCAGGTCATAGTTTATAAGTTCTTAGAGGCTTTCATTCTTCAACCTCTACTGCACCAAATCTTCTGCTCTTCCCAGCATTATACATCAAGAAATGTAAGGAAAGACTTTAGTGATGGATGCTACCTTAAGGCACCACCTCTTAACGATGTTCTCACTAGTGGGGACAATTATGCCAGTGATATATCGGAGTCAACAAACCTCTGCAGGGTCCTGTAATCCTGGGCATTGAAGTCTCCACACTAATAGACAATAGACAGTAGGTGCAGGAGTAGGCCATTCGGCCCTTCTAGCCAGCACCGCCATTCACTGTGATCATGGCTGATCATACACAATCAGTACCCCGTTCCTGCCCTCTCCCCATATCCCTCTGTGATGTAACCAGTCAGAATGCTCTCCATGGTACATCTGTGGAAATTTGTAGTTTTTGGTGACACAACAAATCCCCCTTAATCTCCTAATGGAGTAGAACCACTAGCATACTTTCTTTATGATAATATCGATCTGTTGAGCCCCGGAACATGAAGCTACTTATCCTTTCCACTGCTGTCCCCTTTGAGTACTGGTGTCAAATTCCCTTCCCGAAGACTACAATTAACATGGTCTTGCTAATGTTGAGTGCGATGTTATTGTCATGAAACCACTCAAACGTCTCATCCCTGTACACCTTCTAGTTGTCATATGAGATTGTACCAACAGTGGTGTCATCTGCAAACTTATAAATGCTATTTGAGCTGTACCTAGCCACACAGTCATGAGTGTAGAGAGAGTACAGCAAGCAGTCTTGATTGTGCATTTGTTGATTATCAGCAAGGAGGAAAGTTACCACTGATCCAGCTGACTGGGATCTATCAATGAGCCTAGGATCCAGTTGCAGAGAGAGGTAGAGAGTATTTTGTTTTAAGTTTCTAATGACAAAAAAGTCAATTTCCAAAGTACACATACCGTAAATTCCAGTGTATAAGCTGAGAACTTAGCCCTGAATTTTGGTCCTAAAATTAGGGGGTCGGCTTATACAGAGGGTGCCAACTTTGGAAAAACAAATACACGAAGACAGGTCATATTTATTGGCTGTTTTTGAGTCAAATTGGTTCCACTGTCGACGCATGAATTCTTTGGTTTGTTTAAACTCACATCTCGTGGCTGGAGCACGGACGTCAAACCTCTGGGAATGACTGCAATGTCTGTATTTTCAGTTTTCAGTGCTGCTTTTGTCTCACCTGACAGGTGCGCTTTGACCATGTCCCAGACAAGTAGCGACTTTTCCTTCCTGACACCTTCGGGACATCGATGCCACAACTCTTTAACCCACTTCAAGCAACCCGCTTCGTCCATCCAGCAGCATTCTTGAATGTAAACAACACCCCACGGGAATGTTCTGAGCAATCTTTGTTTTTTGTCTCAACACAAGATCACATCTATTCATAAATCGGGTGCACCAACTTCGCGTAGCTTTGAAATTTTCGCTGACCTCACGGTGTTTTTCGTCCCATTTCAACACTTGAACTCGAATCATTTCTCTGGTAACAACGTATCCTGATGATCGCTGGTGATTCACCCACTCTAAAACATTTTCTTCCAGTTCTGGTCACTGGCATGTTTTCCCGAGGTTTGCACATTTCGTCTTTGGCATTTCCCTCTGCCTTTCTCCACTCTCACTCGTTTACACTAAACTTCTTAGCAGCTGCAGAATTATTTGCTCCTTTAGTAAAATCAACAACCTTCAGCTTGAAGCCAGCATCACATTGCATTCGTTTTAATCTTTTGTACGTGGTGGTCACAAACTCAATACCGAGTACACGGACTGATCCCGCCACCCAGTGTTATGTTTTAACGAGTTTACGATGGGCGCTAAATGGTTTCACAGGGGTTACATTTCAGAGGATTCTTATCCATTGGAAACCTAATCCAAAATTTGTCTCCCTGATTTATTTATTAAGAATTTGCTTATAATGCTCTATAATGTGTAGGCCTGTTTTCTTAGCAGGTACTGGTTCACAAAATTTCCGGGGTCCGGATCCAGCACAGCTGAGTACCAGCATGTGAGATCTTGTGATCTTTTCTGGTTAAATCAAAAACCTCTACAAAAGGGGTCAGCTTATACAAAGGTAACATGAAAAAGTCACTTTTTTAACCTTGAAAATCGGGGGGGTGTCAGCTTATACTCCGGAATATACTGTCTTTAACGTAATTGGTAACAGCAGCAGAGGTAATAGGAAGAAACTTCTTTGTAAACAGACAGCAGCTTACAATCTAGAAAATGTTGACTAAATTTTGAATAGTAATTTTCAAAACAGAATTGTATAAACACGGAGATCAAAAAATTATGGGATTTTGGGAAGCAAACAGGAACGTGGATTATTTGGATAATCCTACAGAAGGGGTAACAAAGAGATGACGAGCAGCACATTAACCATCAATGATGTAATGAATTTTTAATCAACAAAATTGCAGTTAGGAGCATTCATTAATGCCAAAAAGAAAGCTCTTTGAGCCTGTGCATCAGCTTGCAATGAATGAGTCTTAAGATAAAAAATTCAATGAATTACTTGTAGTCCAGAAAATGATGGAAGAATGAAGCAAGACAGATCCGATTGATTACCCTGTACACAAACAGTGGACAGCAATGAATACAAGTTTCATGAGCCTCTAAACATTCTTGTAAGTTGCATGCTTGACAATAATTTCACATTCAGCACTACTACTGTATTGTGTCATCCTAAATGCAGTAACAGTGAACTTGCCATACCTGCATTCCATAAGGAGGTGCCCATGCCAAGGTTCTCTGAAACAGAAGAATCCTCTGGTCTGAAGAGTCCTAATAGGTCCTCTTTAAACTGCACTTTTTTGGCATATTGGATCTCTACAATGGAAATCACATCAGTCATCCTTGCAGACTGCAATGTAAACGAGATGTCAGGCTTCCCGATAAACCTCTGGCGCACAACGATTTCATAAGGACTCTGCACTTTAATATCGTCAACATCTTCCCGCCGGTACTTGTGCACAAGCTGCTCATTTGTATCCTTAATTTCCAAACCTGAGCAAAGAACTGCGAGTGTACCCTGTTTTAGGTTGGCATCTGGACCCTGGGAGTAAAGGATGGGGATTTTTAATATCAAGCCATCCTTTCCGAAAGCCTGTGAAGAAGGCAGAGATTCTGGCTTATCCTTCCCTTCCTGTTGAGTCTTTCGGAAGCGACTGCTGAAAGGCCACCACGGTGGAGTCTCCAGCTCAGTTAATAGTCTAGCACACAATAAATATATGAATTATTTCAAGTAACAGAAATTTTGATACAGAAAGCCAACAACGTCTTAAGTGTCAACTACAGAACTTAAGTTGGTTACTTTTAGGATGTTTATTAACTTAATAGTAGTTTATACTATTGGACCAGAGTCAAATACAACATGCAAAATTGAATAAAATAAATGTGTTTGACAAAAGTTAGTTCTGGGAAGTCATAGGTTTGTTTTAAATACATAGAACATAGAATAGTACAGCACATTACAGGCCCTTCGGCCCACAATGTTGTGCCGACCCTCAAACCCTGTCTCCCATATAACCCCCCACCTTAAATTCCTCCATATACCAATACAGAAATGTATAACTAATATCATACAGGAAGAAGACCAAACTGAGCCTACATGTTGCTCTAGTCTTACTTCATCTGGTTAATTCCCTCAGAAATGAAAAATAAACGCAGTGCTGACAACAATGAAATACAAAAGTAAAAAGCTTCACAGCAACAAGAGTCAAGCAAAAGTACTTTTTATATTTGAATCATAAAGAGCAGAGACTTTAAAAATCTGATTAGCTTACACTTCAGATGGAAAGTCACTAATCTGAAATTTCTGGGCAAACAAAAGATGTACACTATGCAACTGAGCTTGCAAAACATCACGTTGAGGCAAAATGAAAAATAAAGGGCAAAAAAGCTGCTCATATAAAAGACAAAAATATATTGCCCAAGGCAACAAATTTTATGCTTTATTTTCAAGATCTTTGTGGCCTTCAAATTTGCATCGCCATTCCTTTATCAACAACATCGAGAGAAACTTGAGTCTGTCATACCAGGTTGGTCAGCATTTGGCCTGCAGTTCCCTTCCACACATTTTAAAACCATTCGGGGCTTTGGTATTGCTGGAATCATTGAATATACCAGGCTCAGTAACTTGCTACTCTATTTCAAACAGCAATCAAAAGTCAAATCAGGTCAGTGAAATCTCAACTCTTGCCCCAATTGCTAGTGCCAATGAAATAAACACTGGCATGTTACCTTTGCTTCTGGCACTTCTCCCCCATTTTAAAAAAGCTTCATATACCTTTTTTTCTATGCATGAAAATCTCATACAAACTTTTAAACCATGAGGAGCGCTACAAATGCATAATGACACGGAAGGAACCCTTAAACATTCACTTGATGGGCTAAAGATTTGTGCAGAATTCTTTCATAACTAACATGGCAGTTGTGAAGTTTAAAAAAAAGCTTAAAACAGGGGAGGGATGGGTTAGCTTGTCAATTCGATCCAACATTGGCTTAGCAGTAGTAGATGATTATCTCTCTGACTAGAGGCCTGGTGACAGTCTCTCCGACTAGATTAATGGTGTGCGCGAAGATCGCTGCTGTGTCTACTGTGATAAACTGGATCAGCAAATTTGTGCATGACACCCGAGACTGGGTGTATGGTGGATCCCAAGGAAGTCTATCAAAGCTTGAAATGTGTTCCTGACCTACTGGGAAAATGGACCAAAAAATGACAGTTGGAATTTAATGCAGACAAATGTGGTGTTGCACTTTAGCAGGGCAAACCAGGGTAGGACTTACCCAGTGAATGGTAGGGCTCTGAGGTGTGCCGTAGATAGGAACTGGGAATACATATTCATAATTCCTTGAACATCACATCATAGGTAGACAGGATAATAAAGAGAACACAAGGAACAGAAGCAGTAGGCCATCTGGCCCAAGGAGTCTGCTCTGCTATTCAAAAGGATTATGGCTGATCTGGCCATGGACTCATCTCCACCTACCTACCTTTTCCTCATTACCCTCAATTCCCCTACTATGTAAAAATCTATCCAACCTCGTCTTAAATATATTTACTAAGGTAGCCTCCACTGTTTCATTGGGCAGAGAATTCCACAGATTCACCACCCTCTGGGAAAAGCAGTTCCTCTTCATCTCCGTCCTAAATTTATTCCCCTAAATCTTGAGGCTATGTCCGCTGGCTCTAGTCTCACCTATCAGTGGAAACAACTTTCCTGCCTCTATCTTATTGATGCCTTTCATATGTTTATATGTTTCTATAAGATCTCCTCTCATTCCTCTGAATCCCAGTGAGCACAGTCCCAGGCGACTCAATCTCTCCTCATAGTCTAACCCCTCATCTCTGGAATTAACTTGGTAAACCTTCTTTGCACCACCTCCAAATCCAGCATATCCTTCAAGTAAGGAGACTAGAACTGCACGCAGTACTCCAGGTGCAGTCTCACCAGTACCCTATGCAGTTACAGCATAACCTCCCTGCTCTAAAATTCAATCCCTCTAGCAATGAAGGCCAACACCCCATTTGCCTTCTCAACAGCCTGCTGCACCTGTAAACCAACATTTTTGCACAGCAGCATGCTGCAATTTTTTACCATTTAAGTACTAATCTGCTCTTCTATTTTTCTTTTCAAAGTGGATGACCTTGCATTTACCAATATTGCATTCCATCTACTAGATCCTCTCCCACTCACTTAATCTATCTATATCTCTCAGCAGCGGGCAGCGTCGGTGCGGGCAGCGGAGTGCACAGGAGCAGAGTGCTGGGCTTTGGCTCAGCGGGCTTCGACGCAAGAGGACTTTGGCAAGTAGCCTGCTTTTCATTTATTCTGACTAATCTGGGATCAAGTAATGGGGGAGACAGTTAGAGCAGTGGTGTGCTCCGTATGCAGTATGTGGGTCAGGGTCAACACAGTTGTCCCTGATGACCATACCTGCAATAGGTGCATCCAGCTGCAGCTCCTATCAGACCGAGTTAAGGAATTGGAGCAGGAGCTGGATGAACTATGGATCATTCAGGAGGCAGAGGCAGAGATAGATAAGAGTTATCAGGAGGTAGTCACACCGAAAAGACAGGAGGTAGGCAAATGGGTGACAGTCAAGAGAGGCAGGGGGAGCAGACAGAGAGAGAAGAGCACCCCTGTGGCCGTTCCCATCAAAAATAAGTATACCGTTTTGGATACTGTTGGTGGGGATGACCTACCAGGAACAAGCTGCAGTAGTCCTGTCTCTGGCACTGAGGTTGGACCCTCGACTAGGAAGGGGAGGAGGGAAGAGAGCAGTATTGATAGGGGATTCTATAGTCAGGGGGGCGGATAGGAGATTTTGTGGGGAAGATCGGGAGTCTCGGATGGTATGTTGCTTCCCTGGTGCCGAAACATCTCAGATCGGGTGCAGGTTATTCTCGAGAGGGAGGGCAAGAATCCAGATGTTGTGGTCCATGTAGGGACCAATGACGTGGGTCGAATGAGTGAGGGGGTCCTGCGTAGGAGTTCAGGGAGTTAGGTGTGAAGCTGAAGAGCAGGACCCCCAGGGTAACAATCTCTGGATTGCTACCTGTGCCACGTGCGAGTGAGGCAAGGAACAGAAAGATTATAAAGATTAATACGTGGCTGAGAGGATGGTGCAGGAGGGAGGGCTTCAGGTTTGTAGATAATTGGGCTTTGTTCCAGGGAAGGTGGGATCTGTTCCGAAGGGACGGTTTACACCTGAACTGGAGCGGTACTAACATTCTTGCAGGGAAGTTTGCTAGTGCTTCTTGGGGGGGGTTTAAACTAAATTTGCAGGGGGCGGGGATCCAGAATGTGAGAGAGGATAGCGAGAGGAAGAATAAAGGACAGGTGGAGACTACACGGTTCCGGAATATTGTGTAGTAGAGAAAGGTGAGCCGGAACAAGTGATAAGGAGGACATATGTACAGAGGGATGGTCTGACGGAACATGGAGTTAAATGTGTTGAAAGAATAAGTAAATTTAGGAAGGACAACAAAATTCTAGGGGCGTATAGCCCGATGGGAGTTCGGGGAGCTGGGTTAAGCACAATAGGTAGCAATTCAAACAGAGAGAGGAGAAATGGGCTAAAAATTCTATATCTGAATGCACGGTGTCAGAAATAAGGCGGATGAGCTTGAAGCCCAGGTGCGAATGGGTAACTATGATGTTGTTGGGATAACGGAGACATGGCTGCAGGGAGATCAGACCTGGGAAATGAATGTTCAAGGGTATATATGCTATCGTAGGGACAGAAATGTGGGGTGGCCCTGTTGGTGAGGAATGAGATTCAGTCCTTTGCAAGGGGGGACATAGGGTCAGGAGAAGTAGAGTCTGTGTGGATAGAATTGAGGAACAGTAAGGGCAAAAGGACCCAAATGGGTGTTGTCTACAGGCCACCAAACAGTAGCATGGATATTGGGTGCAAGTTGAATAGGGAGTTAACATCGGCATGTGGCAAAGGTAATGTCGCAGTAGTTATGGGGGATTTCAACATGCAGGTGAACTGGGAGAATCAGGTTGGTGCTGGACCACAGGATAGGGAGTTTGTAGAGTGCCTATGGGATGCATTCTTGGAACAGCTTGTACGAGAGCCGACCAGGGACAAGACTATTCTGGATTTAGTGTTACGCAATGAACAGGATTTGATAAGCAATCTTGCAGTAAGGGAGCCATTAGGAGGTAGTGATCATAATATGATAAGTTTTTATCTGCAATTTGAGAAGGATAAGGGCAGCTCGGAGGTGTCAGTGTTGCAGTTGAACAGGGGAAACTATGGAGCCATGAGGGAGGAGCTGGCCAAAGTTGACTGGACGGATAGCCTAGCAGAAAAGACAGTGGAACAGCAATGGCAGGTATTCTTGGGAATAATGCACAAGGTGCAAAATCAGTTCATCCCCCAGAGAAGGAAGAATTCAAAGGGGGGAAAGGGGCCACAGTGGTTGACAAAGGAAGTCAGAGATGGCATAGCATTAAAAAAAAAGGAAGTATGACAGAGCTAAGGTGAGTGGGAGGACAGATGATTGGGAAGTTTTTAAGGAACAACAGAACTTAACTAAAAAGACAATACGGGGAGAAAAAATGAGGTACGAATGCAAGCTAGCTGGGAATATAAAGGAAGATAGCAAAAGCTTTTTTTTTAGGTATGTGAAGAGAAAGAAGATAGTTAAGAACAATGTTGGGCCCTTGAAGAATGAATTAGGTGAAATTGTTATGGGAAACAGAGAAATGGCAGAAGAATTTAATGAGTACTTTAGATCTGTTTTCACTAAGGAAGACACAAACAATCTCCCAGATGTATGGATGGGCCAAGGACATAGGGTAACAGAGGAAATGAAACAGATTAACATTAGGAAGGAAACGGTGTTGAGAAGACTGATGGGTCTGAAGGCTGACAAATCCCCAGGTCCAGATGGTCTGCATCCTAGGGTACTAAAGGAGGTGGCCCGGGAAATTGCGGATGCATTGCTAATCATTTTCTAATGTTCCTTAGATTCAGGATCAGTTCCTGAGGATTAGAGAATGGCTAATATTATCCCACTTTTTAAGAAAGGAGGGAGGGAGAAAACAGAGAACTATCGACCTGTCAGCCTGACATCAGTGGTGGGGAAGATGCTAGAGTCCATTATTAAGGATGAAATAGTGGCATGTCTAGATAGCAGTGATAGGATTGGGCCGAGCCAGCATGGACTTACCAAGGGTAAATCATGCTTGACTAATCTGTTGGAGTTTTTCGAGGATGTAACCAGGAAGTTAGACGGGGGAGATCTAGTGGATGTACTGTACCTCGATTTTCAGAAGGCATTTGATAAGGTCCCACATAGGAGATTGGTGGGTAAAATCAAAGCTCAGGGCATCGGGGGGAAGACATTGACATGGATAGAAAACTGGTTGGCAAATAGAAAGCAAAGGGTAGTGGTGAATGGGTGTTTCTCGGAATGGCAGGTGGTGACTAGTGGGGTGCCACAGGGCTCAGTATTGGGACCACAGCTGTTTACAATTTACGTCAACGATTTGGATGAAGGCATTGAAAATAACATCAGCAAATTTGCTGATGATACTAAGCTGGGTGGCAGTGTGACATGTGATGAGGATGTTAGGAGAATTCAGGGTGACTTGGATAGGCTGGGTGAGTGGGCAGATACTTGGCAGATGACGTTTAATGTGAATAAGTGTGAGGTTATCCACTTTGGGAGTAAGAACAGGAAGGCAGATTATTATCTGAATGGTGTAGAGTTAGATAAGGGACAAATACAAAGAGCAAGTGCAGCAGGCAGTGAAGAAGGCTAATGGAATGTTGGCCTTTATTACAAAGGGAATTGAGTACAAGAGCAAGGAAATCCTCTTGCATTTGTACAGAGCCCTGGTGAGACCACACCTGGAGTATTGTGTACAGTTTTGGTCTCCAGGGTTAAGGAAGGACATCCTGGCTGTAGAGGAAGTGCAGTGTAGATTCATGAGGTTAATTCCTGGGATGTCTGGACTGTCTTACGCAGAGAGGTTAGAGAGACTGGGCTTGTACACACTGGAATTAAGGAGATTGAGAGGGGATCTGATTGAAACATATAAGATTATTAAGGGATTGGACAAGATTGAGGCAGGAAATATGTTCCAGATGCTGGGAGAGTCCAGTACCAGAGGGCATGGTTTGAGAATAAGGGGTAGGTCATTTAGGACAGAGTTAAGGAAAAACTTCTCCCAGAGAGTTGTGGGGGTCCAGAATGCACTGCCTCGGAAGGTAGTGGAGGCCAATTCTCTGGCTGCTTTCAAGAAGGAGCTAGATAGGTATCTTATGGATAGGGGATATGGGGACAAGGCAGGAACCGGGTATTGATAGTAGTTGATCAGCCATGATCTCAAAATGGCGGTGCAGGCTCGAAGGGCCGAATGGTCTACTTCTGCACCTATTGTCTATTGTCAGACTCTCCATATCTTCTGCACAATTTACTTTTCTACTCAAATTAGTATCATCAGCAAATTTAGATACTACACTGGGTCCCCTTTTCCAGATCATTAATGCATATTGTGAACAGTGCAGGCCCAGCACCAACTGAGCTGCAGCACACCGCTCACCACTGATTGCCAACCAAAGTAACACCCAAGTATCCCAACTCTCCACTTTCTATTAGTTAACTAATCCTCTATCCAAGCTAATACATCACCCCCAACTCTATGCATCCTTATCTTATGATAAGTCTTTTATGCGGCACTTTATCAAATGCCTTCTGGAAATCCAATAATATTCATCTGGTCTCTCTATTCACTGCACTCATTATATCCTCAAAGAACTCCAGTAAGTTTATCAAACAAGGCCTGTCTATGCTGCATCTGCCAGACGGATCCATTTCTTTCCAGATGCCTCACTCTTTCTTATTTAATGATAGCTTCAAACATTTTCCCAACTACAGATGTTAAACTAACTGGCCTATAGCTATCTGCCTGTTGCCTACATCCTTTTTCGAACAGTGGTGTGACATTCGCCATCTTCTAATCCGCCGGGACCTGCCCAGAATCCAGAGAACTTTGGTATAGAGAGCTTCTGGCAGATTGTTTTTTTTTATAAATCAGGAGTACAGAAAGTCAGGATGTTATGTTAAAGTTGAACAAGACATTGGTGAGGCTGCATTTAGAGTACTGTTATTCTCTTACCCATGTAAAAGATAACGATAAGCTTTAAAGAGTACAGGATATTGCTGGGACTTGAGGACCTGAGTCAGAGGGAAAGTTTGAATTGGTTAGGACTTCATTCCCTGGAGCACAAGAGATAAGGGGAGATCTTCTTTAAGTATATTAAAATTTCAAGGGTGTGGATAGGGTGAATGCATACAGGCTTTTTCCCCTCAGGTTGGGTGAGACTATAAATAGAGGTTATAGGTTCAAGGTAAAAGATTTAAGGGGCACCTGGGGGGAAACTTCTTCACTTAAAGAGTGCAAGTGGGGAACAAGCTGCTAGTGGAAGTGGTAGATGAGGGTTCAAATGTAATATTTAAGAGAAGTTTGGATAGGTGCATGGATGGGAGCGGTTTGGAGGGATATGGCCCAGATGTGGGTAGATGAAACTAGGCAAAAGATGAGGTTGGCATGGGCTAAATGGACCAATAGGCCTTTTTTATGCCATAGTACCCTTAAGACTCTAGTCACAGTCCATAATGCTGTGTCATTTGAGCATGTAGCAAGAAATGCATATTTTTTTTTTAACTTTTTCAACCTTAATGCTGTGAGAACAAATTATAGTCCATATCTTACATTTTTGGGTACTGATTTGTGAATTATGTAAGGAAAATTTGTGACAGTTATCTAAACACTAACCAACCTCCAAAAGCACCGTTACCAAGTCCTCAACATTAGTAACCAAAAGTTTAACTGGGCCAGCCATAATAATCATATGAAAATAAGAGGTAGGTGACTGTCTCTCAAGCTTACCCCACCACTCATTGTGACCATTACTAATAACGCCAGTCCTTTCCCTCCACTGGAATCCTATTTCCTCAATGAGTTAGTCTTTCCAACTCTCCAGCAAAGAACATTCCACAGAATCATACAGCATGGAAAAAGACCATCTGACCCTACTCCCTTATTGTTCTTGAACAATAAACCTTCTCTTTCGAAGAATCCAGTGTATAGTCTTTCCAAAGATGTAGTACTCTCTATGGGAAGTTGCTACACATCACTGTTTTATATGATCAGCCCATAATCTTGTGACCACTGTGTATGGCTTCAGTCCCTTTGCCAAAAGAAGCAAATCTCATGGATTCCAAGTGCGAGAGGTGAACTAATGAGGAGAACTTGTACAAACTAATTCTACAAAAATATATAGAAAAAGTAAATGCTGAAGCCATTTCCCTAGCTCAAAATTCAATCTCAGGACCAGGGTTGGCCATTTAGTACTTAGATGAGCAAGAATGATTTTCACTCAGTAAATTCTCTCCTCAAAGAGGCATATGCTTTTTTTGTTTTTTTTTCCAGAATGCTGGCCTTGCTAGCCTTTATTATTTAGCCCTAAGTGCCCTCAAGATGATGGTGGTGAGTGAACAAATGCAGTCCTACATGCGAGGCTTTTCCTTACAATTATTTTTGGAAAGAAATTCTCCAACTTACATCTAGTGATGAAACAGTGAGGTATATCGAAGCTACGATAATGTGCAAACTGGAAGTGATTCAACAGCAGTAATGAAAGTGTTGGAAGCAGTGAAATAGAATGATTAACCATCTTTCTCTGTGTAGTGTGACTCCTGCTTTTGGAGTGTTTTTCCTTTAATACCCACTGACATCAGTTTTACTCGCTGCATACTGCCTTGATGTCAAAATCAGAAATTTGAAGTGAGTCGAGAATGTAACTTGGTAGTGCACATTTGGACCAAGGCTATCAGGATGTCTTCATGATAACAGAACACATTAAAAACACTACCTTCCATTGCTGATTGTTGATAGCGATTTACTAAATGGTAATTAACTAGGTTGGATTTGTCCTGCTTTATGTATAGAGCACAGAGCTTGACAACTTTCACTGTCAGACAGATACCCATATTGTTATTCTATTAGATCAGCTTAGTCAGAGACGAAGTTCAATTCTTTGCTATAATAGCTAGAATTAGCCTTTACTGTACTCAGTTGTTTCTAGAGTAAATGGAATTGTCTGAGGTCTCATTTCTGTGACAGTGTGAATCATAAAAAAAGCTGGCACTTTTGCTAAACATGGTAGTTAATCAGTCAGCGTTGTAAAAGGAGGGGTGGTGGAGGGGATGCTTCTTTTGTAAGTATTTTGAACTAAGGATTATTGCTTAAAATTTGGATAGCCATTTAAAGAATATTTTTCCTCTGCAAGTCTTTGGACTGCTTCCTTGAAGGGCCACACAAGCAGGTCTTTGAATATATTAAGACCAGGGTAGATGAGTACTTGATAAGTGAGAGAACAAGAAGTAAGCAGAAACTTGGAACTGAGGTTACAATCAGATCAGCTATCTTCTTGATAAATGGCAGAGCAAGCTTTATTCATATTGGCACCTTATTTAGCTATACTTGGTGCTTCTTTAAACATGCTCTCTTCTATGCACCTTATTGAAGCAGAGTTGATCTTCAAGCTTGAATAGAGTAACCAAGTAAGGGACATACCAAACCATGGGCAAGGCTAGCAACCTTTACCCATACTCAACTTCCCTTGAGAAGTTCTGAACTACTGCAGTCCTTCTGGTGAGGCTCTCAGTGCTATTGGGCAGGAAGCTCCCGTTTTTAGACAGAGAAAGCACAAGGGAATGGTGATATTTCCAAATCAGGGAGAGATGTAACTTGGAAGGAAGCCCTTAAGTGATGATGTCCTCATTTACTTACTACACATCCTCTGATGGTAGAAATCACAAGTTTACTGTTGGAATTGCATATTAAAATGAATGCAGTGGGCTTTATATATTGTATTCACATTGTGCCAGCCTTGGCATGAATGATGTGGTACGCATCAAGTAGATTGCTTTATGCTCATTTGTGTTCAGCCTCGAGTTGTTGGAACTGAACTCAATTGGAAAGTAATTAATCTCACTTCCCACAAGCTTTCAGATAATGGAAAAGCTTTGGAATTTAAGATAAAATGATTTCTGCAGGCTACTCAGTTTTTGTCTTGCTCCTTTTATGACTCATCCAGTTAAGTTTTTGATAAATGATGGCACCAGTATGTTGATAAAGATTCCCATCCTCAGAGGAATAGTAATCGAATAGTCACTGTTAAAGTTCACACACAAAAAGGCAACGATCAGTTGACAAAGCGCTAAGAGCTGTCTCCAAAAAGTGAACCGATGCTTTAACATTGCCATCAAATTCTGCTCTTGGCAGCTTCACACAATTAAAATGATTAAAAATGTGAGACACCCAAGTGAAGTGCCTAGATGACAACAAATGGGTGTTTGTGCTTTAATCCATACAGCTGTTCTTACATGCTCTCTGGTGATTTCCAGTCACTGAGGAATTCTGATTTGTTATATCCAGACCCTATAAACTTGAGGAGTTATTAGTTCAGAAACCACCCTGTAGGTTTAGGGTTTCTGTTGCAAATTAAAAATATATTTTAAAAAATCATGCTCAATGGCAAAATGTACTTCAAAAGCAACCATTAGCCAAGCAGTGACAGTATCCAAACCCTTGGGACTTCATTTCTTGTAACGTAGAAGACCGAGTGGAGATTTGACGGAGGGTATCGATAGGGCAAATGCAAGAAGGCTTTTCCCCCTAATGAGGTTGGGTGGAACTACAACCAAAGGTCATGGGTTAAGGGTGAAAGGTGCAAAGTTTAAGGGAAACATTAGGTGAAACTTTTTCACTCAAAGGGCGGTGAGTGTGGAATGATCTGCTGCCACAAGCTGTGCATGCAAGCTTGATTTCAATGTTTAAGAGAAGTTTGGGTAAGTATATGGATGGTAGGGGTATGGTCCTGGTACAGGATGATGAGAGTAAGCAGCTTAAATGGTTTGGAATGGACTAGATGGACCAAAAGGCCTGTTTCTAGGCTGTACTTTCCTAGGATTTATCTAGCACTGAAACAAACCTGAATTTCCTCATCCAAAACTGGCATAATTCCAAAATACTAGGTCTGCCATTCAAATATAAACATTGATTACATTACACATTTATTGGGTTGCTCAGAAACAGGTGTATAGCAAGTTGTTTCTTCGCAACCCCATGAGCATTCTTCAGGTACAAGAGTGCATAGAAAAAAAAACACACACAACCCATACAATGCCAGACAATAACTTGTATTGACGTAGTACTGTAGTACCACTGATGTTAAAAAAAATGAGCCAAAGTTGTTTCTCAGAACATACATGAAGAATATTGAAGCAAATGAGATGAACAAGTTTTAGGGAGCATTTTAAAGAAGGAATTGATGTTGAATCAGAGAAATAGAAAAGCAACTCAAGAGCACATGGTCCAGTGGGTCAGATTCCTATCAGAGCAGAATGAGAGATTTGCAAGGTTAGAGCTGTAACTTCTTGGTGAATTGTACTTTACAGAGACAAGGTGTTGCAGTTAATGAGGATTCAGAATACAACTGCATGCTGTACAAGACTGTAATTAGTTTGCATGCAAGATTCATTTTCCTTGTAAGGAATAGATGCAATGCAAAAGGGTTTCATAATTGGCGAGAAGCGACCCAAAGTGGATTTTATTTTTAGGAAAAGTTTGGAGAAGGGATCTTTCCCTTATTTTAATATGCATTTACAAATTTTAGAAATCAACTCAAGGACACACACACGTGGAACAAAGTTGTTTCCTTTAATTCACCATATCTTTTGGGGCATAACCTACTGCACCCCTGGCCTCCTTTTTTGTGACTTATGGCGACATATGTCTTAAACTCAAATCACACACACACACACACAATAAAATGGCCATAATACCTGTTTGCTACATCCAAGTCTGACTCGATCTTGTCTAGCCCATTCATGATGCGATCAAATTGTTCACCCTGATGATGCAGCACTTTGGCTGTGTCTCCCAAGCGTTGCTGAGAACTGGACGCCAGGTTGATCAACTCCCTGCCCTTTGACATGGGCCTCATGTCAGCCTCCACCTCTTCTCCTCCTGATGAGAGCAGCTGTGCTCGCCAGAAATGCTCAAGAACATTGAACACCACCGTTCGGTTGGGTTGAAGTGAACTAAACCAGTGCTTCTCACCATCACCTACCAGCACAGTTAGCGAGCTAAATATGAAGCTGGATGTTTCCTTTTTGATGCCAGTGATGCCAGAGAGTTTGAAGCTGATCAGAGTGACCCCTTCTTTGTCAGATGTGAAAGCCAACTGGTATGGTGTGAGTGAGAGCTTCCCATAAACCCATCGCTTCTCACTCTGTAGATAGTAAGAACCAGGCCACGAATGGATGCACAAGTCTTTGTTCATTACAGTAGCTGCTGCCCCTTCTAGAGAGGTCGTACATCAATAAATGTAAGAAAATCTAGAGAATCAGAGAAAGTAGGGAATGAAATTTGCTTGGCATTTAGAAAAATCCCCAGATCAGCTTAAAAAGCCAAATAAACATTCTTGCTTTCTTTAAAGAAAAACTGAATTTCTAATATCTGGCAATTTCTTCTCAAGTACAAGAACAACCTACAAAAATACTAAGCCTTTCATGGAATTCAGGATTTGCATCACCAAGAGACACTTCAGCAAAACATGCATCATACAGGGCCTTGAAAAAGTATTCATCCCTCACAACTATTTTCACATTTTACTCTCATTTTTGAAAGTTACAATATATTGAAGTAGGATTTTTGAGTTAATCTACAAAACAATGGGTGTGCCAAATCAAAAAATTCCAAAACCTGTCAATATACTAAAAATTAAAAATCAAAATTGAGAGACTGAAAAAGTATTCATCCCCTTTGTAATTACTATGCTTGCTTTCCTCAGGTGCAATACTGTATATTACCTTACCAACTCACCCAATTTGTTAATGTAAAAAATCGGAGGATCATCTAAATAAATACCCCTCTCTCTGCAAGGTCCAACAATATGGTAGATTTTCAACAAACCAAATCAAAATGAAGACAAAGAACCATTCAAGGCAAGCTAGAGAAACATGAATCTAGGGAAGGGTACAAGTCCAAAGACACTGAACATTCCTGAGTTCAGTGCAATTCATCCTGGAATAAATATGAAACTACAGCCACACTGCCCAAGTCACTGCCCCTCTACACTTAGTAGTCACAGAAGAATAGCACTTGTTAAGAGAGGCTACCGTGATGCCAACAGTCACTGAGTGTGTCAATGGCTACAATGGCTCCACAATCTTCAAGGACTGGCACAAAAAGGGTATTTATGGAAGAGTGGCAAGGAAGAAGCCATGGCTTTAAAAAAAAAGCATATCTTTGCGTGTAAAGACTTTGGAAAAGCATTAGTTAGAAGGTACTGTAAAGGTGTGGAATATAGTCTGTGGTAAGATAAGAATAAAATGGAACTTTTTGACCACAACACTAAGTGGTACATCCACCAGGTAACATCATCACTACTGTAAAATATGGTGGAGGTAGCATCATGCTGGGGGGGGGGGGGGGGGGGAGATGCCCTTCAGCAGCAAAGACTTCAGAAATGATGGAAAGATGAAAGCTGCCTAATAGAGAGAGATTCTGGATAAAACCCTACAACCATCTGCCAGAAAGCTTAATCTGGGGAAAAATTTCATCTTTCAGCAGGATAACAACCCAAAGCACACAGCCAGAGAAAAAATGGAGTGGCTTCAAAAGAAAATTGATGTACTTGAGTGGCCCAATCAGAGTCCAGACCTTAACCCAATCGAACATCTCTGACAAGACTTCAAGGTTGTTGTCCACCACCACTCTGCAACTAACCCGACACAACTTGAGCAATTTTACAAGGAAGAATGGGTAATCTTGCAAAGCTAATAGAGACTTATTCAAAAAGACTACTGGCTGCAATCGTTGTGAGAGGTGATTCAACTCAGTACTGAGCAAAGGATGAATACTTTTGAACTGCTGACATTTAATTTTTTTAATTTTTAGTTTATAATACTTTACAATTTTTCCCAGTCTTTTGGGGGTTCTACTGTGGAAAAAGAGGAACATGTGATTCACATAAAAATTTGAAGTTAAATTGATCAAAATTCCTGATTGTAATACCCTTATATGAACAAAGGGTTGGGAATCCTTTTACAAGACACTGAACCAATCTGACTGATCTTTCTCTGGCATAAATTCACATGGCTCTGGAAAACAGTAAAACAAGATTTTTTTAAAGTGCACAACAACAACTATCCTCACCCATTCCCCACATCCAACAAACCCTTAAACAAACAAATCGAAATAGTATAAATCTTGACACAATTGACTTCACTTTACTGTACCAAAATTGCCTCAGTGGCTTTACCTTTCACGTATCAAAAGGGTCCATTAAGTCAAAGTCCCTTCTAGAATAATTGGATGTGTGTTGAACTTGAACAGTTGTTCATAGCTTAAGTTTCCTGAACTTTCTAATTATCGTTCTCTGCTGGCTGCCACTATCGGACAGGAGGTACAAAAGCCTTAGATCCCACACAGATTCAGGAACAGTTACAGCCATCAGCCAACTGAACCAGTGAGGATAATTTCACTCACCACATCTCTGAACTGATTCTATGACCTACAGACTCATTTTCAACGACACTTTACAACTTATGCTCTCAGTATTATTTGCAGTCTATCCTCTTTTTCATGCTGATTGGTCATCAGTCCTTGTTTTATGTATAGTTTGTTTGCGAATTCAACTGTATTTCTTTATTTTTCCAGTAAAGGCCTGCAAGATAATAAATCTCAAAGTAGTATATAATAGCATCACAGAGTTGTGGCTGAAAGGCGGCCATAGTTGGGAGCTTAACATCAAAGGATATACTTTGTATCAAAAGGGCAGACTGAAAGGCATAGGCAATGACGTGGCTCTGTTGGTAAGAGATGGAATTACATCTTTAGAAAGAGGTGACAGGGTCAGAGAATGTTGAATCTTTGTGGGTAGAGTCAAGAAACCGCAAGGGTTAAAAAAAACCATAATAAGAATCATATATAGTCCTCCAAATAGTATCCAAGATGCGAGGTTGAAATTATAAAGGGAGTTGGAAAAGACATGCAATAAGGGTAATGTCACAGTTGTAATGAGGGACTTCAGTATGCAGGGGAGTCGGGAAAAATCAGGTGGGTGTCGGATCGCAAGAGAGGGAATTTGTTGAATGCCTACGAGATGGCTTTTTAGAGCAGCCTGTGCTTGAGCCTACTAGGGAAAAGGCTTTCGTAGACTGGGTGTTGTGTAATAACCCAGATCTTAATAGGGAGCTTAAATGTACAGGAACCGTTAGGAGACAGTAATCATAATATGATTGAATTCATACTGCAACTTGAGGGGGAAAAGCACAAGTCACATATATCAGTTTCTCAATGGAATAAAGGGAATTAGAGAGGCATGAGAGAGGAGCTCACCCAGGTGGATCAGAGGAGGATACTATTGGGGATGACAGCAGAGCAGAGAGGGCTGAAGTTTCTGGGAATAGTTCACAAGGCACAGGATAGATATGTCCCACAGAAATAGTTGTTCTCAAATAGCAGGGGACAAGGGAAGTTAAGGACTGCATAAAAGCCAAGGAAAGGGCATATAAGGTAGCAAAAGTGAGTGGGAAGTTGAATGATTTGGAAGCTTTTAAAATTCAACAAAAGGCAACAAAAAAGTCTATAAGAAGGGAACGGATGAAATATGAGGGCAAACTAGCCAATAATATAAAACAGGATACTAAAAGTTTTTCAGTGTAAGGGAGGTGAGGGTTGATATCGGACCACTAGAAAATGATACTGGTAAGGTAGTAATGGGAGGCAAAGAATGGCAGATGAACTTAATGGGCACTTGGCATCAGTCTTCACTGTGGAAGACACTAGTAGTGCACTAAAGGTCTGTGACTGTCAGGGAGTAAGAGTGAGTGCCATTGCCAAAGGAAGAAGTGCTCAGCAAACTTGAAAGTCTTAAGGTGGATAATTCACCTGGACCAGATGGACTACATCCCAGAGTCCTGAGAGAGGTTGCTGAAGGGATAATGGATGCTTTGGTCATGACCTTTCAAGAATCACTTGATTCTGGCATGGTCCTTGAGAACTGGAAGATTGCAAATGTTACTCCACTCTCCAAGTCAGGAAGGCAAAAGAAAGGAAATAATAGGCCACTTAGCCTAACCTCAGTGGCTAGGAAAGTGTTGGAATCTATCATTAAGGATGAGATTCCGAGGTACTTTGAGACCAATGATTAAGTCAAGTCAGTGTGGTTTCTGTAAAGGGACGTTTTGCCTGAGAAATCTATTAAGAGTTCTTCAAAGAAGTAACAAGCTGGACAGACAAAGGAGAGGCAATGGATGACATTTATTTGGATTTTCAGAAGACATTTAATAAGGTGCCACACATAAGGTTACTTAACAAGAGAATCCTATGGTGTTACAGAAAAGATACTAGCATGGATAGAGGAATGGCTAACAGGCAGGAGGCAGCAAGTGTGAATTGGGATGATGTTTTTGCAGGGAAATGTACTATGAACATGTGGTCGATGTTTAAGGATCTCGTGCAGGATGTTAGGGATAAATTTGTCCCGGTGAGGAAGATAAAGAATGGTAGGGTGAAGGAACCATGAGTGACAAGTGAAGTGAAAAATCTAGTCAGGTGGAAGAAGGCAGCATACACAAGGTTTAGGAAGCAAGGATCAGATGGGTCTATTGAGGAATATAGGGTAGCAAGAAAGGAGCTTAAGAAGGGGCTGAGAAGAGGAAGAAGGGGGCATGAGAAGGCCATGGTGAGTAGGGTAAAGGAAAACCCCAAGGCATTCTTCAATTATGTGAAGAACAAAAGGATGACAGGAGTGAAGGTAGGACCAATTAGAGATAAAAGTGGGAAGATGTGCCTGGAGACTGTGGAAGTGAGCGAGGTCCTCAATGAATACCTCTCTTCGGTATTCACCACTGAGAGGGAACTTGATGACAGTAAGGACAATATGAGTGAGGTTGATGTTCTGGAGCATGTTGATATTAAGGGAAAGGAGGTGTTGGAGTTGTTAAAATATATTAGAACAGATAAGTCCCGGGGGCATGACAGAATATTCCCCAGTCTGCTCCACGAGGCAAGAGATTGCTGAACCTCTGGCTAAGACCTTTATGCCCTCGTTGTCCATGGGAATGGAGGGAGGCGAATGTTGTCCCCTTGTTCAAAAAAGGTAGTAAGGATAGTCCGGGTAATTATAAACCAGTGAACCTTACGTCTGTGGTGGGAAAGCTGTTGGAAAATAATTCTTAGAGATAGGATCTATGGGCATTTAGAGAATCATGGTCTGATCAGGGACAGTCAGCATGGCTTTGTGAAGGGCAGGTCGTGCCTAATAAGCCTGATAGAGTTCTTTGAGGTGGTGACCAGGCATATAGATGAGGGTAGTGCTGTGAATGTGATCTACATGGATTTTAGTAAGGCATTTGACAAGGTTCCACACGGTAGGTTTATTCATAAAGTCAGAAGGCATGGGATCCAGGGAAGTTTGGCCAGGTGGATTCAGAATTGTCTTGCCTGCAGAAGGCAGAGGGTCGTGGTGGAGGGAGTACATTCAGATTGGAGGATTGTGGCTAGTGGTGTCCCACAAAGATTTGTTCTGGGACCTCTACTTATTGTGATTTTTATTAATGACCTGGATGTGGAGGTAGAAGGGTGAGTTGGCAAGTTTGCAGATGACACAAAGGTTGGTGGTGTTGTAGATAGTGTAGAGGATTGTCGAAGATTGCAGAGAGACATTGATAGGATGCAGAAGTGGGCTGAGAAGTGGCAGATGGAGTTCATCCTGGAGAAGTGTGAGGTGGTACACTTTGGAAGGACAAACTCCAAGGCAGCGTACACAGTAATTGGCAGGATACTTGGTAGTGTGGAGGAGCAGAGGGATCTGGGGGTACATGTCCACAGATCCCTGAAAGTTGCCTCACAGGTAGATAGGGTAGTTAAGAAAGCTTATGGGGTGTTAGCTTTCATAAGTCGAGGGACAGAGTTTAAGAGACGCAATGTAATGATGCAGCTCTATAAAACTCAGGTCACACTTTGAATACTGTGTCCAGTTCTGGTCATCTCCATATAGGAAGGATGTGGAAGCATTGGAAAGGGTACAGAGGAGATTTACCAGGATGTTGCCTGGTTTAGAGAGTATGGATTATGATCAGAGATTAAGGGAGCTAGGGCTTTACTCTTTGGAGAGGAGGAGGATGAGAGGAGACATGATAGAGGTGTACAAGATATTAAGAGGAATAGACAGAGTGGACAGCCAGCGCCTCTTCCCCAGAGCACCACTGCTCAGTACAAGAGGACATGGCTTTAAGGTAAGGGGAGGGAAGTTCAAGGGGGATAATAGAGGAAGGTTTTTCACTCAGAGAGTGGTTGGTGCATGGAATGCACTGCCTGAGTCAGTGGGGAAGGCAGACACACTAGTGAAGTTTAAGAGTCTACTAGACAGGTATATGGAGGAATTTAAGGTGGGGGGGCTATATGGGAGGCAGGGTTTGAGGGTTGGCACAACATTGTGGGCCGAAGGGCCTGTAATGTGCTGTACTATTCGATGTTCTATGTTAAGTGGGAATAAAGGGGGCCTTTTCTGGTTGGCTGCTAGTGATGTTCCTCAGGGAGACCGCTACATTTCACATCGTTTGTCAATGATTTGGATGATGGAATTGATGGCTTTGTGGCAAAGTTTATTGATGATATGAGGATAGGTGGAGAGGTAGGTAGTGTTGAGGAAGTAATGTGATTGCAGGACTTCGACAAATTGGAACAATGGACAAAAAAGAGGCAGATAGAATGCAGTGTTGGGAAATGTATGATGACGCATTTTGGTAAAAGGGAACAATAGTGCAGACTCTTAACTAAATGGGGAGAAGGTTCAAACATCAGAGATGCAGAGGGACTTAGCAGTCCTTGTACAAGACTCCCAGAATGTTAAGTTACCAGTTGAGTCTGTGGGAAAGGTGGCAAATGCAATGTTGGCATTTATTTCAAGGGGAATAGAATACAAAAGCAAGGAGATAATGCTGAGGCTTTATAAGACACTTGTCAGGCTGCACTTGGAGTATTGTCCACAGTTTTATGCCCCTTATCTCAGAAAGGATGTGTTGTCATTGGAGAGAGTCCAGAGGAGGCTCACAAGTATGGCTCCAGAAGGAAGGAGTTAACATATGAAGAGCATTTGGCAGCCCTGTACTCATGGAAATTTAGAAGAATTGGGGGTGTGGGGGAGAGAGGAATTAAAACCTACTGAATGTTGAAAGGACTAGATAAGGTGGATGCAGGGAGGATGTTTCCCATGGTGGGGGTATCCAGAAGTAGAGGGCACAGTCTCAAAATTGAGGAGCAACCTTTGAGAACAGAGACGAGGAGGAATTTTTTTTAGCCAAAGTGTGGTGAATCTGTGGAAAGCTCTACCATAGTCTGTGGTGGAGGCCAATTCCGTGGGTATACTTAAGGCGGAAGTTATTAGTTTCCTGATCAGTCAGGGCAAAGGATATGGCACAAAGGCTGGGATTAGCTATGATGGAATGCCGGAGCAGGCTCGAAGGACTGAATGGGCATTTGAGAGAAAACAGATAAAAAGGAAATAAGTAGAGAAATGGCCTAATTCTGCTCCTGTGTCTTATGCATATGTTACACCATACTTCGATAATAAATTTACTTGAACATTACACATACTTAGTCTTTCATTTGAACAGTAAAATTTTATGATTAAACACCTTCATACTTTGGGGAAATATTGTATATTCAAAACAATTAAAATAGATATATTACATGATCTAGCATCAATGCACCTGAAAGTTTTCATCTAGTAACGTTTTCTCTCTACCAACCAAAGTCTAATCATCTCCCCAAAACCTGAATCTCTGAAATATATAGAGTGCAAACACAAAACATACTAAACCATCTTAGCATAAATTTCTGAATCAAGATTTGCCCGACTGCTTACCTCTGCATCCCTTCCCGTTGTGGTAGTGCGGAATATCTTCTATTTGTTTCAATAGTTTTAATTCGGAAATTTCCCTTTGTATCAATGAGTTATTAAACTCAGAATCTATTCCTTAAAATCTTTCATTCCATCTGCATAATAGAATCTTTACCGTTCTATAACTCAGTACTTCCCACATCAAGCTGCTTGCTTACCTCCGTGCATTCTTTCGCTTAAATTCTTATTCCTGCCCTCAATTCAGTCACCTTTCTATATTACATTACGAAATTATACTCTTTACAACCTTTTCTTAGTCTAATTTTTTTTAAACTTTCCTGTTCTACAGTATTAGGTCTTTTCCTTGCTGGCTGTTCCGTCAGGTTCGCTTTACCTTCTCTGGTTCCTATGCAACGCAATCACCAGTCTCCCTGCGGTCTGTGCTAGTCAACCCATTCCATTTTGTTCCCTTCAGCTTCTTCGTTATAGCCTTTATTCCGACGTAGGATTCATTTCTGAGTGTTTTCCAGTGGAAGATTTCTTCCAGGATATTCTTATGGTCTCTGCGGGTTTATTTCAGAATAATTCCTTCAATTGGGCTTCATCAAGACATTTACTTCAATTGGGTAATAATTATTCGAACATTTTTCTTAAGAATTGCTCCTAGAAATTCTCTTCGCGAGTCTCTAGCGGCCGTTTTCTCAGACCCCCGACTCTCCTGCCCCTTCAAAAAGCCTAAGCCGAGGCCCTCTTTGCCGGCCTGCAACATTACCCGTTCCCTCTGTCTCTCGCCCCAGGCTCCTTTCCCCGAGGTCCGCCGCCAAACCCGATGCTTAGTCCCAGACCGTGCCTGCCCACCTGAGAGCGCTCACAGGCCGTATCAGTTTCTCCCACAGCACCGCCCCTCGCTCGGACAACATGCCCGGCCCTCCCAGTTAGACCCCGCCCCGATCCAGCAACACCCCGCCCATCGGCCTGTCAATCATTCACACGCCCCTACGTCATTCTCTTTCTTCCCGTGCTCGTCTCCATGTCAATAATGACAAGCCCCGCCCATATGGCATATCTCTCTTTCACCTGAATCGGTCAGTCATTCCAGCATCGCCCTCGACATTATATGTGTCTCGTTAATCTAGCCCGCTGTCAATCATTCCCTTTTATTGGTGTCAATCGCTTTACTCCCTCTCAGTCATTCATTGCTTTCTCACCCTATCAATCACTCCAAATCCCGCCCTCAGCGTCACAGCGAGCAAACAATAACTCGACCAGACTGTCAATCATTCCCAACTCTCAGGCCAATCGTTCGCCCCGTCTATCAAACCTCCTTCATGGCACCGCCCTCCTTGTCAGTCATTTCGAGGCAATCTCCGCCCGCGATGACGTTGCTCCTGTCCGGTCATGTTCTCTAGGCCGCACCTCCGGTCTCTAACCTACCGTGTGCCACATGGTAATGGGTCCGGCGATAGTCTGTGTTTGATGGCGGGGATCTGTTGATGTTTTGTTCACGCCAAAGAGATCTCAGGCTGTAGCTACGACTTAGGATACCAAATAAGGGCATTAATTTGCTTGCTCCCTTCAATGGGCGTGGGGCACCAATTCCCCTGGATCAGAGCGTGGTAGAATGGGAGCTTGCGGACCTGTCAGTTAATAATGTAATTAAATGCAATCGTTCTGCAGGCCCATTTCAATCATAGCCGAAACCTTTACTATCTGGATCAGTCAAGACAAAAGCGCTTGTGGGTCTGCAGGTGTCAGGATAGAGTAAATAAACCAATTTATATACTGATACCGATATTTATTTGAACAAGTGAAAGTATATTTGCATCTAAATGCTATTATTAGTGATATATCTCACGCATGAAAATTCTAAGCTTCGGAGAGGAAGAAGGAAAATTAGGATTTACTGAAGAATTATTGGTGATCATTTGAAAATAAAACGTTAAGCGTAAACAATTGCTGAATATGAACAAGGAAACTTTGAACACAGCACTTAGGTTTTTCCAAACTGAAAGGCCTTCTTACAAACTGTTTCACAAAGGTCGGAGTCTCGATTACCTACACAAAAATGATCTGAGTTACTCTGAGTTTTTCCGAGATTTTCTGCTTCCTAATTACCCATGCGTTCTGTCACCCGAGTTCACAGCTGACTGGGGAAGCAGACAACAGTGGGTGAAAGGGGACGGGAGTCCGGACTTCGAACACTTGCTGAAACACTTTGGTTAGTATCATTTCGTCGTGACCGTGCGTTTGCTATTTGGGGGGTTCAGATCTCACATTCACCTTTACATTTCCCATTCTGGATTTGTGCATGCTGATCAGACTTGGCGAAATCCACCTGGCGCGTTAGCCTTTCATTTGC
The DNA here is from genome assembly GCF_048418815.1 of Hemitrygon akajei. NCBI lineage: Eukaryota > Metazoa > Chordata > Chondrichthyes > Myliobatiformes > Dasyatidae > Hemitrygon > Hemitrygon akajei. The sequence goes on along the minus strand of NC_133124.1, from coordinate 105,404,601 downwards.
AACGGAATTAAAGATCTAGAATGTCGTTGCAAGTAACTAGAGATAGAAAAATAAAGCAGGGAGGGAATCATAAATGTTTTATTTCTGATTTGAAGAGGGAAAATACCAGGGAACTATGCATCCTATTAGTATTTTTTCATTGGCATTTCATAAATCAATATGTCGGTGTGGTTGACAAAAATTATCTAGTAAGTTCAAAATGATTAGGAACTAGCAATAAATGCCTACTTTGTGACACCTATATACTAAAATGACGAAAGAAAATATTAGATATTACATATTGTTTTTAACATATTTCAGATATAGAAATCGTGTGCTTGATTACTAATCAGATAATCCAAGGAGCATGAAATAGTATTTGGTTTCTGCTGCAGTAGGTTAGAGATAAGAGCAGAAAATTCAATGGTTACTTGGCAGAAGAGGTAGCATGCCTTAAGAAAGAAAGTTTCATTTTGAGAACAATTCTGATGTTAACCATAGAGATTGTTGAGCTGCTGTTCTTTTCTTAGCAATGTCATCAAAATAAACTGTAGCTTTTACCACTTCTGACCTTGGGTGCTGTCTGTGTGGAGTTTACAACCACTTGGGTTTCCCTAGGATATTCCATTTTCCTCTGACATCCCAAAGACGTATAGTGAATTAGTTCTGTAGATTACCCATGGGATAAGTGGGTGGTAAGGAGTTAAGGCAGAGTTAATGGACATTTGAGAGAGAACAGGTAAAAAGGAAATAAATAGGGAAATGGGATTGCTTTGAGAGCCAGCATTATCTTGATCAGCTGAATGGCCTATTTCAATGTTGTAGAGAAAGACGAGGAACTACCTGACCCACTGATTATTCCCAGCATTTTCTATGTTTTATTTCTGGTATACGCATCTACTGTGTGTTTCTTTTTGCTTTTAGGTTGTAAGTTGGACAATCAATTGCAGTATTATGGGGTGGTGAGGAACAGAGGATAGTAAATACACCCAAAAAATGCCCAAGCATATTTATTAATCCCAGAGTCTATGAGGTACCTATGGAACATTATCCATATAGTAATAACAAAAAGGACCTCCATTTGAAAACTGATTTTATCACAAAATGGCCTTACACTTGTTTCAATCAATGAAGAACTTTAAGTATTTCCAATGGGATAATAACTTGATAATTCCTTTTGGTGACTTTGTTTGAGTCATGCCAGGGTTTTCCAAGGTTTCTTCAAAATCTAGACTGACTTCACTCAATAAATTACTAACATGACTCTGTTGTGCTTCTCATCTAGACAGCATGAGACTTTACTGAGTCAGTGGGGGGTGCAGTTGGAGGGTAGAGAGTAAAAAGTTTTAAACAGCAATTATACCAGAAGAGTACTTCACTAGATGTAAAACGCTTCAAGGATCTGAAAGACACTGTACAACAACACCAGACCACAAACTCTGTTGCTTGTGGTTGAAAATGGTCTTCACTACCTTGGCTGTCTTGTTTCATGCTGCGTGGGTTCAGTTGTTGGACAATTATCAATAATTAAGCTTCCATTAATAATTAATCTTGAAGTTTCAAAGCATTTTGTGTTATAATTTTAAATTGTTTAATCATTGAGCATTCATTGTCACACTTTCTATTGTATTGGTCATACCATTCCCCTTTCTTTGCAGGAGATTCCATCGTACCTGTGGCCAACTGTGATGTGAAGGAATATAATGCAAATCCAAAGCACAATATTCCTCTAAGGGATTATTTCAGTTATTGGAGAGAACACAGGGAGAGTAGTTATTCATCTCCACGGGGTTGCTTGTATATGAAAGACTGGCATATGCACAGGTTTGTGCAAAATGGCATCAAGCTCCACATTGCTTTTTATTTCAGAGAAATACATCTCTATTTTTCAATCCTGTAGAGTTGGGTCAACAGGATGAAAATCAGCAATATCTAACGTTCAGAATGAAATGACGTGACGTTATGTATAAGACTTCACAGTGCGAGTGCAGCAGCCAATTCTAACCAAACCAAAATTGCCACTGCTGTCAATCCCCACGGATTTGTTATACTTGTATGACATGCTCTCAGCTCCAATAATAATTGTTTCAATCCTTTATTAGCAATTAGCAAAAATACACTCTTGAAGCGATGAGACTAGGCAAAATTAAGCGTAATTGGGTGTAACAAACAATATGACATCTGTTGGCTCCCAGTTGCAAACTGCCATGAGCAAAGCATGAAGACATAACTTATTCCCTGTGCTTTTACCATGCCCCCACTCATGTGACTAGTTACCATGCAACACGGAATACAATGGAGATGGAGAACAGATGTATGGCTTCTACATTCCAGGCTCCCAATTACTATACTATAATAATTACAACTGCATGCTACCAAGACACAGGAGACACGAAATCTCAACATTCACACAAAATGTCCTCTTTCTGGTGAGGCGACTATCCTTCATCATGATCTTCTCCTGTCAAACCAGGTTGTTCCTCTTGACTGCATTCAGGAAAGTCTGTCCTGATTGGCTGCTGCCAAAGCTCATTCAATTCCAAAACTGAAATCCTGTTAACTGTCAGCTGTGGCCGAGCGTATTCTCCTCCTTCCACCACCACGCTTTTAATGGTCCATTAACAGTTCAACCCAGGGCTGTTCTGCTTGCACAGGGGCCATCATTTACACTGCATATCCCTTGCAACGGCTCCTCGTATTTGCCTACAGATGAGATTTAGGGTAATTTATTGTAAATGAAACAATTTGCTTCCTGGAAAAGTGAAAAGGCACTGCATAAATATAAGCTTTTGTCTGACAGAAAACTAACAGTCTTGCATGGGTGATAATAAGAGTTGTTCGTTTTGGGGGAAAATGCTACGGTGATAGAGGAAGAAACTGAGGCAGACTAGACCATGGTTTACTTTCTGACCCAAAAATATTTGATGCTTATGGAATATATATATTCATGGCAAGAAGTTCCATCCAGCAGCACTGACAATCTGAGTTCATTTAGTTCTTTCAGAGCAATAATTCAAACATATCCAACACATAATGTTAAATGGGGAGAGGGGTGGAAACAGAAAGCTGGTACTTTACTATAAACTTTTTACAGCTTGAGGAGATCGTTAAGCTCTTTATAGTGAATTAAATAATTGTTCAAGTCTAGATGCTGTTAGAATGTTAACATCCTAACAGCCATTTTATACAACAAATTCTAGTGCAATATGACTCAGTAATCTTATTCTTTAGAAGTGTTAATTGATTAATAAATGTTGACCAAGTCATTGGAAATATTTTCCATTGCTCTACTTTGAATAAAGATGCAGGACTTTTAATGCTTCTCTCAGAAGAGAAAGGATAAAGGATTTGTACCAATTATAAATCTGCTGATGGCACCTTGTTGCATGGCTAGGACATCACCTTGAGGAAGATTAATATGGAGAATCAACAGACAGGGAAAGGATTCCTTGTGTTTAAGAGTTAAACTTGTACTGCCTTAGTTGAAGTTTAGTTATGAAGTGCATTTAAATGACACAGTGAGTATTAAACCTATCAGTACTGACACAGACAGTTTGGTAAGTGATTTTCACTGCGATAAAGTAAACAAGGAGATAGGAAACTTGAGAACTAAGTTTAGAGTTTCTGCAGGAGTAAGGCTGGGGTTGACTTGATGTGTGTTTTACATTATTTTATTAATCCTGAATAATCTTGATACTGTGCATTCTAGGGACTTCCCCAATCATGGAGTGTACAATACACCCAACTTCTTCCAATCTGACTGGCTGAATGAATACTGGGATACTATCAAACTGGATGATTATCGTTTCATTTACATGGGTCCCAAAGGATCTTGGTAGGTATATCTTGTGTTAAAGTTCAAAGTAATTTTTGCTATCAAGTACATATATGTCACCATATACAACCCTGAGATTCATTTTGTTGTGGGAGTATTCAGCAAATCTATAGAACAGTAACTCTAACAGGATCAATGCAAGATCAGCCAGAGTGTAGAGACAACAAACTGTGCAAATACAAATATAAATAAATAGCAATAAATAACGAGAACGTGAAATAGTGAGATAAAGAGTTCTGAAAGTTGAGATTATTGGTTATGGGAATATTTCAAATGATGGGATAAATGAATATAGTTATCCCCTTTTATTCAAGAGCCTGATGGCTGAGGGGTAGTAACCGTTCCTGAACCTGGTGGTGCGAGTCCCAAGTCTCTTGTACCTTCTACCTGATGGAAGCAGTGAGAAGAGAGCATGAGATATTTTCTAATAAGGGCAACACTAAATTATATCAAAGGATCTTAAGGTTGCATGGAGTCTTATCCTTAGCGAACAGACCAAACTATTAGATCCAACTGCTTTGTGCCAGAATTTATGCTGCACGAGACTCCTCTCAGCTTACTTTTGTAGCATATTTTTATATTCTTTCGCCCTCAAATGTATCTAATTTATATGCCTCAGCTGGGCACTAAAGTTGTTTTCTCCTGAATTCCTGTTACGTTTAGTTTTAGACTTAAACCACTAGTTTAAGTTTCAACAAACAGTGAAACATTTTCTAAATGTTCAACCTTTCATCTTATAAACTTAACTTAGATTACATCTCATCTATACAGCTTTTTGTGAAAGGTTTCAGTTAACCAGAAGCTGACTGATACTCAGAAATCTGGTAATAATCTGTTGAAAATAAATTTCCCCCTCAATTGATTAAAATCCAATCCGTGTTCTAGAGCAATGGTGAATTACTATTGATAACTAGTAGCTGTGTTCAAGTATTATTTAATCTATCTTCTGACATGTATTGCCAATCCCAGTTGCAGTGGTACATTTTGAAGGAGCAGAAGAGAACAAATTACTGTATCAAACAGAGTCCAAAGTTGAACAACGTACTTTTTCATTTTCCTCACAATTGTCTTAGCTGAATAAGTTTCCTGTTCAATTATTATTTGAAGCTAATATGTGCTGCTACCATCTCCTTGGACAGGTTTATCACTGTATTAGCCTCTGACAATTAGCTGGACTCTGACAACTCTCACTCATTCCTCAATCACACGTCATTTACTTATGCACAAGGAGAATAGCATGGCCACTGTCACAAAATTGTTCCAAATATTGACAAAGAAATGCCATTTTTCTGCAGAAATTGACTAATTGGAAACAGATATTGACCAATTGGTAACCTTGTGTATGTTCAAATTCCTGATTTGCATTATCAATCCCTAATCACAGTATAATTCATATGTTAATAGCCAATAGCATCTTTGCGTTAAAGGCCATTAATACTTGTGAATTAGTAAAATAACTATCCAATAGTAAATAGAATCATTTGTTAGCATGTTTATCTTCTCTTGGTATGCCAAATAGCTCTGGTTCTGTGCTGTGCAAAAGCGAGTTATGTTCTTCAAAGGGATTTCTTGCCAGCGTTCATTACACACTATCTGCAAATTATCCCTTCCTGAACATATCTTAACCCCCCACCACAATTTATACACTTCTAGAAGTTGTTTTGGATGGAAAGAGAAAATGGTGGAATGAAAAGAAAGTAGAAAATCTTAATAGGTGCTGGCTGAGTTCATAGTGATGTAATACATATCCCTTTCCCCCCCGCCTTCTGAAGGACACCATTCCATGCTGATGTATTCCGATCCTACAGCTGGTCAGCCAACATCTGCGGGAGGAAGAAATGGCTACTGTTTACTCCTGGGCAGGAGGAACATCTGCGAGACTGCAGTGGCAATCTTGTTTATGACGCTCAGTCTCCAATCCTGCAGGACAAGAATTTATATCCAAACTATAGCCAGTGCTGTCAACCCATTGAGGTGGTGCAAGAAGCTGGAGAGGTCATCTTTATCCCTAGTGGTTGGCACCATCAAGTATACAACCTGGTACCAAAAAAAATCTTATCTTTTTTTCAAAATTCCCTTTGACATTGGGGCTGGCATTAGTTTAATTAGCCATCTATTGTTAGTGATTTGTTGAACTTAATTATTGGGGCACTTAAAACAAAACTCAACATTAATTTACTATATCATTATAATTTAACAAATTTTATTCAAGAGGGAACCCATCATAAAAGTAAGATGGATGGCAGACTAGTCGCTTATCTGGTAAGTGATATATATTGATGTATAGTATATTGGAGTCATCATTTTTTGAATCCGAAAACCATTGCCTCAAATATATGCATATAATTTTTTTACCTTAAACTTTCCATGGGTTAATTAGAGTATAGCTGATATTTTTGGTGTGGTCTTTATGCCCTGAATGGGAACATCTCTTTTCTTTTGAAGAGGTGTAATGTGTAATAAATCCCCCTCAGGAGGACACCATCTCAATCAACCACAACTGGCTGAATGGCTGCAACATAGACATTATGTGGAGCTTTCTACAAGGGGAACTAACAGCTGTCCAGCGGGAGATTGAGGAGTGGAAGGACCATATGGAGGATTGGCACCAACACTGTCAGGTAGGATTATTATTATTATTGTTGTAATTATTATTTTTCTCCTTCTCCTCCTTCCAAGTTTTTATTCAGAAATGAAACTTAATATACCATTACCAGACTTATTCATTCTCAGGGTCTGGGTATAGCTGACAGTTTCAACTACTCTGAGAATTTTATTTTTTTTTAAACTGCTTATATTTTTACAGTACTTTTAATGTGGCAAAATGCCCTGAGACAATATACAATGTTATCAAATAAAGTTTGACATCCAGCTACACAGAAGAGGTGGATGAGGAAAATAAATATAAGAGGGGGAATTTCATAGCTTAAAATTGTGACAGTTGATGGCAAAACCACCAATAATGGGGTTATTGTGACCCCAAAGTTGGAAATATGTAGACATTCAGAAGAGTTAAAGGTCTATAAAGACAGTAGCTATGGAAGGAGAAAACATATAGATAGATTTCAAAATAATATTGTCAATTTTAAATCATTGTTTAATCAGAAGCCAAATTTGGACAGGAAACATTAGGTTAAATAGAACCTGGTGGCCTTAGATATTGGATTATCTCAATTCTACATATGCAAGACAAACTGGGGAAAACCAAGATTGTATTGGAAATGTCATGGCTACCGGTAACAGTCAGATGGATAGCCATTTTGAATGTGAAGTGGAAAATAGCAGTAGTGCTAGTGACACAGATATGTCATCTATTCTTGGGATCTCGTATGTTGCAGAGATTGATAATGATCTGAGTCACTTTTCAAGAATTTACTCTGTGGGTGTGGGGGGGGGGGACTGCGGGATTGAAATTACTATCTAAGGTAAAGAGTTTGCAGTTTTGGCCCTCTGGATAGTGGGATGAATTCTGCATGTCATTCAACTTGTCCAGAAATTTGGAAACCATAAGGACTGGAAGAGATTATGGTGAGATTATCCAGAAATATTGCAGAAATGGGATATATACATTCGAATTAGGAAAGAGAGCTAGTTAACATACTTTGCACAAAAAGGGATTGAAGAGCAGCATGCTCTTCTGAGGATGGATTGAAATGTGATGGCTGAGCAAATTGCAATTTTGATGCTGACTTTTGCTGACATCTGGCTTGATGGTAGAGGGAAAGTTAGATGGTTACCAATTCATTCTGTACCTGGCCAGGCAATGTTTAGTGGGACACAATGGCAGAATTTTTACTATTTGGCCACAGCTAATGTGCTAGTTGATGAGTATATTAAAATTTGTAAAACAATAACTATGGGCAGTGACTGTTCTTTATCCCCATTTGGCACAGGTACTATTGAAATCATGCACTGGAATCAACTACTGTGAATTCTACACCTTCCTGAAAATAATTTCTAAAAATAGGATGGCCGTATTAGATGCTTCTTCAGAAGGCAGCGCTCCTCTTAAAAATGTATTTCCCTTAGAATTGTCTGCACTTGGGCCATTTCACGCAGTGTTTGATTTATACCGAAGTGAAAGTGTGCTAACTTCATTGCTTGCCAATGAGATCTTTAATAGACTAGATACAGACTTGCTAGATCCTCGGCCTGAGGACATGTTACACGAAATTCGAGAAGTATTGGATGCTACCTCATTGTAATGTTCTGCTTTTATGTGGCCATTTCTTGTAAAGTTACATTCTAACCTCCCTTATGAAGTGAAGGGAAATCATAAAACAGGCTTAATGCTAAGAAGATCGGAGTGAGAAGAAAATGGTCAGTGTCATACTCACTGTTTACCTGTTGCAAGCTGGTATATGGATTTGGGTGGAATGCACAAGCACTGTGACAGTAGGTAATTATGTCATTTTCCTGGCAATCCAGAAAATAAAGTTTCAAATCTCAGTGATGTTCAAACATTGGATTGTGTGGGGTGTGGTGAACTACATATACCTGTCTGGACACGCCCCCCCCCCCCCCCCGCTGACAGCTCCTGTGGCTCCTCCCACTGACCGTGCTCCTCCCACTGACCCCGGTATAAAGGCAATTGGAGACACCGCCCCGGCTTCAGTCTCCAGGATGCAGTGTGGTGGTCAATTGCTGCTTGTTCTTTCTTCCAGCCAATAAAAGCCTATATCTCGCCTCACGTCTCCAAGAGTTATTGATGGTGCATCATGGGGAAAACAAATCTGGAAATGAAAGGCTTGAGCTATTAAAACAGTGGCCATTAAACTGCAAGAGAAACCAAACCGACTTACTGTGCTGCCATTAGCAGGAAATATGTAACGTGGCCATCTTGTGATTCTGCAATACTCCTTTAATTGATCTGGTGAAACGCTCAGATATATAAAATATAATTGTTGCAGCCATTTATTTTTCAGATTGCAGCTACTTAAATGAAAAGTGGACTCTGTTACAATCCAAAACACAAGGCTGTAACAGATATTCCTGCATGAATAAGGCACTGGAGGAAGGCAAGCCAGTGACTTTATTATAGTGCAGCAGCCTCTGAAAAGTTGGGTTCTTAATCACAAGAATGGTACTTTAAACATATAGAAAGCACACAGAGGTGGCATTTAACTCAAAATAATCTGTTGAAAAGTAACTAAGCATGTATTTCAAAACAATTGTTGAGCAGCAAAGTATTTCATTTTTATACTTTGACTACTAATTTTAAAAATTTTTGGCATCCTAACTGTGAAAGCTGTGCTGAGGTAACCAAGACTGGAACCCTTCCAGGATCCTGATCCAAGTGCAGTTAAGAGACTTCATTCCTTGCCCAGAGTCCAGTTGAATAACTTCTGTTAAAAAGTGCACAGGGCTGGTCAGTATTTGAAAAACGTCAGGAAGTAAAATGTTCAAAGGCCAGTGGCAGGGGCTGATCGGAGTTCCAGGCCTAGTTTTCGGATTGTAGATGATAACTCATAAGCAACAGTTTCAAAACCAAGTTATTCCTGAAATAAGAAATGTAGACAAACATAACAGCAGATTTTCAGACGTGCAACACATTTGCATACTAATTGTTCAAACAATATAAAATTAAGGTGAAAGCCAACATAACAGTGTCATGGTTTATTCAGTAAGTGCACCAAACTAGAGTAACCCTGACACTGACAGACCATGGGAGGTTCAGTTACTTTCGTAGTTGAAAATGGAACTTGAAATTTCTCAAGTTTAATAATCGTAGCTGAAATAAATGTTGAGCTAAGTTTTATAAATTATTCAGATGTCAAGGGTTGGAGAAGGGAAGAGAAAATCAACCAGAATTTCTGCTTCTGGTAACATTGTCAATGGAATTCAGATGTGGATAAGTGAGCTTAGTTCAGATTCTGCCCAGCATTGAAGTGCAAAAAATAATTTCAGGATTACATAGTTGGTAATACAAATGTTATAATATTTATTTACAAAAGCAAATATATATATATATTTATTCTGACATTCATTAATTCCCTTATCTAATTATATACTAATGAACATTCCTCACAAATGTGATGGAGTCAATGCTAATGGCCTAGAAAATTAAATGGCTTTTGGATTCGAAGTGGAATTGTAGGAATAGGAAATGTAGATTAACAGATCTTTCAGTTTTACCACACTAAAAACATTGCTTACATTACACCACAAGTTATGTACAGACTTAATGCCATAATAGTTGTAAAGGGGAGAACAGTTTATACAAAGTTCTCAGTATATACTTTTAGCCACCAGTACCACAATGATATACTGTATATATACATTTCATTTTCAATAACTAGATGGTGGTCCCTATGAACATCACATGAGAAAAAGTATTTGAAACATTCAATCTTTACCCTATTTTGTGCCTATATGTCAGCCAAGAAGTCCAACCTCAAACATTGAGTTGCAACTTCCTCCAAGATAAATTTTACAGAAATTTAAAGCATTTTCTTTCAGCTTATATGCTTTAACCGGGTCTGTTAATAAACCAGTATGTTCAATACACTCTGTACTTGCTATAAAATGGACCTTGATAAGTTATCCTTTTAATATTTTTTCTCTATTTCAATTTCTCTGTTGCATGTCTGTTTAAACAGTAACACCAATTTTCTTTCCAGGGCTTCCAAACCAAGTTTCTTAATCTCCTTTCAGTCCTATATTCTACAGCTTTTCAAAGTCCAATATTAATTAAGCTTGTCTACCTAGCCTCAATAGCTTTGAACAATTATCAAGGGTCTCCATGAATAAAGAGGACCTGTATAGGTAGCCTAGAGAGCTGTCAGTCTGAAGAAAATGGAAAATGATAGTCACTTACTATTTGTCCAGGCTGTTTGTTACAACTCCATGAATATAAATTGCTGCATTACTTTATTTATTAGGTCAGATTAGGAACTGAGGCTGAAAATTCTATACAGGAACAGAAGCTCCTTGGATTCTGTTACATATCTAAAATAAAACTCCTAGGAGAAAAAAAAACGGTGTGCGAGGTTGAATTCTGAAAATGCAGCAAGCCACGTTCCTCCAAAGATAAAAGACTTTAAAGTTGAAATCAATTGTTGCTTTGTTTTTATACTATAATGGGGTTCAACAGGAAAGTTCTACCCTATATTTTAATTATAGTTGCTGAAAGTGTTTTAAGGTGACGCCTTAATCGCCTCCTAATAAGTTGAATCTGTTTGAAGTGAAGTTTGAAGGCTCTTCCAGACTTGGGTCAAATTCTGCCTGATACTATATCCACACCAAATGACATGCTGGCAGAGAACCTGTGCTGTAGCTCCACTTTTCTACGATATTACATGTTTTTCAGGATCAGGATTCCTGTAGTGCCATCTTTGCCTTCCATTCTTTCTCATAGTTGGCCCTTCATTCAGGCAAAATACTGGTTCGGATTTCCTCTTTCTGAATATGTTGGTAGCAAGACTGTAATGAAACAAGATGTAACTAGAAGGTTACCTACGCCATCCAGGAATATTAACTAGAATTTTAAATAAAAAGGCCTTATTACAATGCTTTGATTGATTATGGAGCTGAGACATTGTTTCTCTCTCCTGAGATTTTGCCTGACCTATCTATGACCAGCATTTCATTTCATTAAGGGATAGAAATGCATACTCAGTCACATCCAATCAATTCATGATGATATCATAGTATATCTCATTGCAATTTGCTTATGAAATTTACTTATATTGCTCTCAATTGAACTAGATTTCTGAAAAAGAGTTCAACAAGCACTTAATCTTTTCAAAATTCAACAAACTCTTGTGCTGTTTAGCACATGTACCGTAGATTCCGGACTACAGAGCGCACCTGATTAAAAGCCACTGGCTCTAATTTTAGAAATAAAATCAATTTTTTAATTGTAAAGGCCGCACCGGATTTTAGGCCGCACCGCTACTTTTAAATATACATACGTATCGGTAACACAAATTACGTTGCATATACTTTTTTACTGAACAGCACGAACAACATTCCAATATCTCCTAGCGACTGGTAAAAATATATATACTGCAGCCTACCAGGAAAAGTTATTGATCGCCTTTAACTTAAAAGCAGCGTTTTCGTTCGGGTCTGATGCGCTTGCGTAACGCGATCGGGTCTAATCGGGTCTGACGCGCTTGCGTAACGCGATCGGGTCTAATCGGGTCTGACGCGCTCGGGTCTTGCTTTTCTTCGAGTATTTTCCATGTTGATGAGGGTGAGTACAAATGACTGATTTACAATAATTTAATTGTGAAAGTGCGCTTGATTTATCGTACAATTTCATTGGACCTCTGTGAACTACTCATCAATTTTATTGGTCTACTGTTACGAGGCAAAATGTTTACGAGGCGGCATGAAAAAAAACCATGTATTAGCCGCTCTGGATTAAAGGCCGCAGAGTTCAAAGCTGTTCAAAATGTGGGGAAAAAGTAGCGGCTTATAATCCGGAATCTACGGTAACTAAGGATGAATTTCTACCCCCGAGAGCCTGGTAAATATTGTTTAAGAAAGATATATGTGGTCTAGAATGCTTTCATCTTTCAGCAATAAATAACAAATTACATTGATGCTTGTGAGACAGTACATATATAAAATGATTTACATATTGCCTTTATAAAAATAAGTGCCTTTCAAAATGATGGGATCACTATTGTTTGAAAGGCAAGGCATACAAGTGAAAATTTCCATGTTTTAAATTGCTGCTTGATTTCTGAACAAATTAATATTCTCATTAGGAAGGGTTGAGTTTATTAAATTAGTTATTAACAGTATGCTACAATAGAAAATTTTGAGTGAAATTAACTTCATTGTTGAAGCTATATGTTGCCCAGCAACATTTAGCTGTAAAGATGAGGTTCTATTACATGAGCTCGATTTGGGTTTTTTTGAAAGATGAAAACAGATGTTTATCTTTCTTAAAAGACATTGATGATCTATATGTATTTTTACCAAAATCCTGACAGCTTCATTGTAAATACTGCTTATTAACAAGGTGTTCAGATTTATAAAATACCTTAAGGTAAAAGAGAAAGCTCTGGAAATACTCAGCGGTAGATAACCTTTATCAACCATAAGTGTTAACTTCCTCCCTCAGATGCTGCCTGACCTGTTAATTATTTCATGCATTTTATTTCAGATTATTAACATCTGCAGTATTTTGCATTTACTAATATTCTTTTCATCATTAGATGTTTAAAATATTTACTGAGGATAGGTTATCTCTTCGAAGAATTCTTCAACAAGAAAGCTGTCTAATTCTACAAAGCTTTGAGCTCTGAAATGGCAGGTGTTACTCAGGCTGTGCTTTCTTTAGCAACTCACATCAAGAGCAGTAAGCAGGAAGTCATTCATCCCACCCTCAGTGGAAGGATCCATCATGTCTCGAATTAGATGGAGTTCTGCACCCAGATGCTGGATTCTATTGTGTGGAGAAAAAGTCAGATCTGAATTAGTTCTGCTTTATAGTAACGATGTATTAAAGAATCCTATTTAAACACCATCTACCCAACTTCCTCATTGGACAAAACATGGATTAGACACTGATAAATCATTACACTATTGATACCCTCGTGTAGCAAGGAGCGCTGTGTCTCGCTCCCCTTGTGACCTAACCTCCAATGCTGTTTTTGCGAAGTTTGTATGTTCTTCCTGTACAGGGTATACTTCCTTCAGTTGTTCCAGTTCTCTTGCACATTTCAGAGACTTGCTGTTGGTAGGTTAATTGGCTATTATATATTACCCCTAGTGTAGACGGACAGCATGAGAATTAAGGTGGATTTGTACAGTCATATAGCACAGTAACAGGCACTTTGTCCCCAGTAGTCAAACTCACTTACACTAGTCATGTGATACTGATGGACATGAAAGAAAAATGCATAAAAAGCAGTTAAGGGGAATGGGTTTGAACAAAATACTCTGAGAGCTGACACAGACTTTAAAGGCTAAATGGCCTTACATGTCATAAGCAGAAATGGAACAGACAGAATCTGAACATGCTGCAAAGCTCCACCTACAGAGCCTGATCAAACATACGGTATAATGGACGAGACAATCACAAAGTAGCATACATAGCAAAGCAACTTCTAGATCATTATTTTGAATGAAATTGTGAAAAAAAATTTTAAAAGATTAGAAAAAGGAAAATTCCAAAATCATAGCAGCAGCAATCAACAAAACGGGCTTCTGTGTATAACACTGGAGGCAGAAGTTAAGAAAGTGTTTTACAAGTAGTTGGATACTAAGAGCAATACATTTGAGCAAAGGCAACAAAATTCCCCATCTTGACATCAACTCATTACTGATCATGTTTTCTCAAAGGATGGCATCTATATTTCCAAAGAAACTTTACGGTCTTCTGTCAATAATTTTCCAAGCTCTGATTCTTTTTCAGAGACGCCCCCTCCTACATGTTCAGCCATCACAGTAACATGCAACCTGGCACTTACTTTGCCCTGGACACCACATAAACCAGCAGTGGCAGCAAGTCATCCATGGGAAGTTTGTACTCCCTGTTCAGCACTCGAGTTACGGTTTTCTCAATCTCTTGATAGGTTTTCATGATGGTATCCAGCTTATCCTGAGGATCTGCTGTAGAACTGCAGAGACATTTTAGATTTGCTGCATCAAATTCAAAGGACCGTAAAGCAGCTCATCCACTTTTGTATTTTTAATGATGTTATGAATTTTTAGAGAGTTATAAAATTGTATAGGACAAAAAAGGGCCCTTCCAGTTAATGTCCATGTCAAACTTCTTGCCCATCTACACAAACCTATTTGCCGACATTGGATCTCTATCCTTCATGCCTTTTTTGCCTTTTTAAGTGTCACTTAAATGTAGTAATTGCATTTGACTCCACTCACTCCTCTGGCAGCATGTTCCAAATATCAGCCACTTTGTGTATGAAAGATTTTCACCTCAAATCTCCTTGGAACTCCTTCCTCACACCTTAAACACATACCTTCTTATTTTTCAGACCCCTACCATGGAAAAAAAAATTATGACTATCTACCCTACTTCTGCCTCTTAAAAAAATGTTATCCCTCTATCAGATCACCCCTCAGTGTGTAAATCAAGATGCAGGGTCTCAACCCAAATCATCAACTATTCCTTTGCCTCCAGAGTTGTTGCTTGGCCAACTGAGTTCCTTCAGCAGTTCGATTTTAGTTCACATTCTTTCATCTCTACCCATCACTCTCCTTCATTCTGGGGAAAAACAAACAAAGCCTATAACAAATTTTCCCCTAACTAAAAACCTCCATATCCTGGTGAACTCTCTATAGTACAATAAAATCGACCAAAACGGCACATAACCATCCCAGTGCAGGCTAAGTATTCTTATCTGAGGTTCTGTCATAACATCCTAATTTTTATATTCTAAGCCCCTACCAATGAGGCAAGTATGTCACATGCCTTCTTCACCACCTTATTTTCCTGTGTTGTGACTTTCAGGAACTGTGGACATGAATCCCAAAATCTCTCTTTTCATTAATGTTGCTTAGTGCCCTACCACTGACTACTCCATTTGACTTCCGAAAATGCATCAACTCGCACGGTCATAATTAAATTGTTGTGCTCTATCCCACTTTCCATCTGATGTATATTTTACTATAGCTTCAGACACCGTCCACACCATCAACTTTCATGTCATCCACAAATGTATTAAGCATATCTCTTTTATTCATATTCATGTCAAAAGTTCTTGGGCAACTGCTGATAAAGGGGTAGTGACTCCAGGAATTTAATACAAGTGTGAATTAAAGAAGATAAGAATTTTCCCAGGTTAGACCTTGGATATTGAAGGGAACACTATTAAGCAATTGACCCCTGTTCAATTAGGTGATGGCTTCAAAGGGATATTATAACGTAAAACATTTGATAAGCTTTTTAAATGCTGTCTCACTGAACAAATTGGTGCTCCACATCATGATGTCAATACTACCATTTAAATAACATGTACATTTAATAAAACCAATTAGTCCTCATCTCAAAGGTGCACAATCTATCTCGCATCTTATTGTCTGACTGCGTTGCATTCTCTCTGTAAACTATATTCTGCATTCTACATTGCTTTTTCCTTAAGCAAGAATTGTGGTGAAATGATCTGTCTGGATGGCATACAAAACAAAGTTTCTATACGTGAGACTGTAATAAATTATCTCACTGCTCACCTTATTTTTTGGAAACACAAGATGGCAGAAGTGAAGCACACATCTTTCACAATGGAAATCCTCTGCACCAAAGAACAATATTTCAAGACTTAGTATTGTACAAATCTGCAATATTGATTCACTGTGATATCTTTTCTCTAATTCATTCCCAGCTGCTGACAATAGAAAACTGTCTGTAAGGGAATTTCAATGATGGGTTAAGAATACCCCCCCCCCCCCCCCCCAGTTTAGTTACTGCACACAAGCACAGGCAGTTCAATTCAAGTCTAAAGGTTACCTCCAATATTTCACTCTCTTCCAAAATAAAAATGTAATCTTAGATGTCACATCATTGCTGAACATAAAGCTGTAGGGTCATAGGGCACAGAAGAAGGCTCTTCAACCCATTACGTTCATGCAGATTTTTTTGCCAATCTATATTAATCCCATTTAAATGCATTAAATCTGTATCCTTCTATGTCTTGCCTATTTAAGTATCTGTTTAAATACCTCTTAAATATTTTGCAAAATATTCTTAAGTGAAATAAGCAGCATAGCAGCTTGAATTGGTTTTTAAATTCCAGTGACCCAGACTCAATCCTAACTTTGGATTCTGTCTATTTGGGGTTAACATACTGTTCCTGTGATTGCAGAGTTTTTCACTGGAATATTCAATTTTCACTTAAAATGCATATATAGCAGAGGAATAAATGCAAACAAGGAATTTTTTGCACTTTTGTCTATATGATAATGAACTAATGTGAATCTGAGAGAATGGGACTGATGGAATGGCTCTGAGAACTGACAGATTCAAAAGGATACAGTTGTTTACTTACACATTTTAACCCTTTAAGGCAACTGCTAATCTTACAGTTAAATCAGGTTTTAGGCTGTTGCATTTCAATACAATTGTTACATTTCTCATGGCAGAATGCAGTCAAACTGCATTAAGGGTGTATATATATATTTTTTTTTTTACACACACGTTTACAGGGTTTTGGCAAAACTATTCTGCAAGTGTAGTTGACCGTGGTATCTGCTCCTGAAGTAAGGTTAGCTTAGAGGCAATGGTCGATCAATTCATTAGAGCAATTCCAGGAATGTTGAGCTTTGTCTCATAAAGCAAAATTAAATTAATGGTTTACATTGACTGGAGCTGAGAATAGAGGTGCTTAATTGTATTTAACTGGGTAGGTATATTTTTGGAATTACCTAGAACTAGGGAGCGGAGTTTCAGATATGGTGGTACAACAGGTACAGTACATTCATCGATGAAGTTACTGAGCCAGCATTCAGATGCCTGGACCATTGATCCAGAGGCACAAGTTTGAATTCTATCATGGGCGCCAGGGAACTTGGAGTAAAATAGTTCAGTTTATCTGGAATGATGAGCTAGTGACCACAAAATTACTGGATTCTCAACAAAAAACAACTTGAGACAAAGATTTCCTTTGGGGACCATAACTTCCCATCTTTACCTAATCTGGTGTACGTGTGACTCCAGATCAACCAAAGCAGACAGTCTAAAAAGCTACAGATGTATGAAATCTGAAATACAAACAGAAGATAAAGGAAAAATGAAGCAGGTCAGGCAGCATCTGTGTGGAAATGAAACATTTAACATTTCAGATCAAAGAGCTTTCATCAGACCTTAGAAATAAAAACTTTTATTTCATTTCTGATTTAGACTTGAAGCCTCTGTTTCTCTTCCAACAGATGCAGCCTGACCTGAAGAGTATTTCCAGCATTTTCTATTTTTATTTTATATTTCTTACATGTGCAGTTTTGTTTTTGATTTTCAGAATATCTGAATATTGCTTAATCATGCTCAATGTCAAACAATGGTCAGCAATGGTCACCAGTGATATTTCCACTTCTATCACTAATGAAATTATCTGAGGACACGGGAGCTGCAGATCTGCTGTCAACAGTACAAATCTGTGTAAGCTTGTTTAAATTGCATCCAATCCTCTCTCAAGCTCAGGACTTTGGTCTCAGAAATATAAAGGAATATATTGCAATCTTCCTGTTGCCCTCTCAGACCTTCTTTCCCCCACTTCCTTGCCCTCACGACCTGCCCATCACCTCACTCTGGTTCTGCACCTCTTTCTCTCTATTCCATGGTCTACTGTCCTTCCTTGTCAGATTCCTTCCTTTTTGGCCCTTTACCTCTTTCACATTTCACCTGCTATCTTCTTATATCATTTTATTTCATTCACCTCCCCTACACACCTATCTCCCACTCGCTTGAATTCACTTCTTCCCTGTTGGCTTGTGCGCCTCCCCTCCTCACAACCTTTTTATTCTGGCTTCTGCCCTCTCCCCTCTTCCTTTTTGGTGCTGATAAAGGCATCAGCTGTTCATTTCCTTCTGTAGATGCTGCCTATCCTGATTTTCTCCAGCACTTTTTGTGTGTAGCTTGAGCTTACCTGATTGTTTGTCAGATGTAGATCTTGAAGAGGCCACAAGTTCCTGTAAAACAAATGAGAGTACACAGTATTATTCATGATTGAATTCTGAGTGTTGCTAGCAAGGCCAACAATTATTCCCATAGATGAATGATCCTTTTCAAATACAATCTATGTGGGGTTGTTAAACTGAGAGACAAAGGGTTAGGGAAAGAAGGGGTGTTTTCCTGGTTAATACCCCTCAAACACAGGTTTAATACCCCCTAAAACAGGTTTCTGATGCCTCTTTGTGGGAGGCTCACTTAAACAAAATGGTTGACACTAGTGACCAAACAATATTCTTGGCTAGGAATTACTTTTGGGGTGTTCTGAACTCATGACAAGTGGTCTTTCTAAATGCAACTTCTTCCCATCAATAATTTCATTCAGTGTCTCATAATCTACACTTACTTTTGTACTTCTAGGAACTCCAGGAGCTTAGTGTCAGAGAGGTACTCCAGATGTAATATTCCCTTCCAGTATCTTGAGTCCTCATCTTCATGATACAGCATATAGAGCATGAAGAGATCAGGATAGAACCGTGGCAAGATTAGGGGAAGAACCACTGTGTAAGCATTTAACTCCTCACTACAGACAGAAAAAATAGACAAGTATAAAGAGAATGTCTTCTTTATTCAGGTACAACATCCATTATAGGCCTCCGTTAGTCTCAATAGACATTGGATTTGTGCCGTGGAAAGTTTCCAGGGCACAAGCCTAGGCAAGGTTTTATTTTTATGGAAGACCGGCAGTTGCCCAAGCTGCAAGTCTCCCCTCTCCACGCCAAGGGAAGGGCATTAGGACCCATACAGTTTGGCACCGGTGTCGTCGCAGAGCAATGTGTGGTTAAATGCCTTGCTCAAGGACACACACACAGCCTCAGCCAAGGCTTGAACTAGAGATGAATGCCTTAACCACTTGGCCACGCACCAACATCCATTAAACTATTAATGAAAGGAATTAACCTTCCATGGTACAGTATAAAACATCAGCATTAGTATAACAATCGTTTCAAGAATTACTACTTATTCGGACATTCATAATTCATTTCAAACTCGTGAAGTTAATGCTGCATATGAATATTATTTTTTTGATGGTTTCTTGCAGGAATAGATTTTGCCAGGTTTGCAAGAGAAATAGAATTTACATTACAGTTTCTGTTTTTGGATTTAATTGATGACAGAATATCTACCATCATCCATCATCAAAGATCCTCACCACCTTCTTGCAGCTACCATTACACATGAAGTGTAGAAACCTGAAGTCTCATACCACCATTTTCAAAAGCAGCTACTTCCCTTCAACCATTTGTTTCTTGAATGAACCAACTCAATCCTAATCACTACCTCAGCAGAGCAATGCCGTGACCACTTTGCACTAAAATATGTCATACTCTAATGCTCATCCTCCCCATCTATTAGTTGATTATTTTCACCTACTTTAGTTGCCAGTGCACCAGTGCCTTGTTTTGTTTGTCAATTTATTCATTGCTCAGTTTTGAGCCTGCCTACACTCTGTGTAACGATTTTTGAGTTCTGCCCCAGTGTTCTCTACAAATCAATCCACAAGTAATGGTCCCCGCTGCACTTGGGTCCACCTGGTCTAAGCCTCTCCTGGTAGTTCACTGGTTGAAGATATAAAACTTCACCTAACAACCACGGATCAAACCCAGTCTGGCAACCACCCCTGTTAAAAATATGGACTTTGATATGTTGTTCTTTCTTGTATAATTTTTATTTATCTTTATAGAATTTATGTTCTTCTGGTAAATGTTATGTCTAATGCTATGTGCCTGTGATACCACTACAAGTAAGTTTTTCATTACACTTGTGCATACATGTACTTGTGCCTATGACAGCACTGTCAACTTTGATTTTGATAACATTCAAGTCTGGTTTTACCTGATTTGACCTTCTGCTGAATAACATTCTTTCTCTATTGTCTTGGGCAAGAAATACCTGAAAAAAAAATTAATTGAAAGGCACACTGTTCTCCTTTGATTCTTCCAGAAGTCAGATTTATCAAGATTGTCATTTAGTATACCATAAGTTAAAAGCACAGAAATAGACTATTTAGCCTACTAATTTGCATCAGCATTTGTTCTCCAAATAACATTCCCTCTTCTACCATACTGCATCTAAACCTATAAAGCACATCCTTTTTATGTTTTCATCAAGTTTCTCCCTAAATACATCAATGCAATAGGCCTCAACTACTCCTTGGCATGGCTGCACTACATTTAGACAACTCAGTGGCTAAAAACAAAATTCTCCAGAAATACCAAAGTAGCAAAAATTACTGGGAATGACTATGATGAACTAAAACTTACAGAACTATATTAATATTAATCTCAGGCATCACCTTTATCAAGAAATGCAGATACGATGTGACACTTAATTAAAAATACTAAAGTTCTAATGACTGACCATTGATCTAGTACATTTAACTCTGCTTCTTTATTTATCTGACATTCTGACTTATTCTAGCATTTACACTATTTCAATTTTCTATCATCCGCAGTATCCGAGATAAGCAATTTAATTTTATTATTTATGAGTAATGGTCACATATCATTTTTTCCCAAGAAGATGCAATGTTTTCAGCCTTCCATAACAAACATCTTCTCAGTCTATTTTCCACATGAATACTTTTTGCAGCTTCTTTTTCCAGAGTGACCAGACCAAGGACATTAATTTAAAAATGGTTTCAAAAAGTTTCTAAGCACACTGATACAATAAATTTTCCTGAACTGTTGCATGGACTCATCCTTCACGCCATTACTGAAAATTTGCTTCTCTTTGTCTGTATGATTACTATAAAATCCTGCTTAGGTCTGCCTCCAAGTATCTGATTTATGCTCTACTTAGTAGTACAGCTAATGATTGGAGAGGCTTAAACCATTCCCACCAATGTGTTCTGTCCTTTGACTGTATTTAGTTTTAGTCAAATTGATTGTAATCCTTAAATTTCTGAGCTATGGTTCCTTACATTGTTGGCAACCCATTGTTACTACCAGAGTGGCTTCTGAACATTTTCTTTCTCCTCCCCCGCTTTTTCCAGTTTGTTTATCATTTCCAATTAGTTCTTTGAGCACTCGTCAACCACTTTAATATTAATAAATTAAATTCATTAACAATAGTAGGTGTTTTAAAGATCCAATCTGCTTGTTTCATTTATTCTATTTTGTTGCACAATCCTACCAATTACAATGGCAGAATCAATGAAAAAACTTTTCATATTTGGCTAAAGTCAAAGCAGACCTGAAATTAAACTCAAAACATTAATCAGTGATCTACTTTCCCTGAACTGAAATGACGATCCCTTTCTTCCGTGCTCAGTGGCTAGCTGAGATTTTGAGGCTCAGTAGATCTGTCGTCTGACCATTCTGTAGTTTTAAACTTTGGCAATGTTTCCAAGTGATGAAATATTAGACATTTGATTCCTGCTGCATAAACGTCAGACTTATTGCTGTTTTTTTTTCATTATGCCCTTATTCCATACATATTATCTCCTTCCAAGGCTCTCCTCTAGTGGTAACAAGATTGCCAAGAGCATTTATCGAAAGCAATTCCAAGCATCAATCCTTACCCTAATATAAGTAAATTATGTATCTATGTATTTAATCTTATCTGCCTTTTAAATACTATGACAGATTAAACAGAAATTTGGCTGGTTGAGGGATATGCCATCAAGAAAATATGCAAGTCAAAAGAGTTAGTGAAGAAAACAAGTACATTAATCCAGAGATTTAACACTGACCTGGACAGCTCAAAGAGCTTATTGGCATGGGACACCACTTCCTGCTGTGCCATTGAGAGCAACCGTTTACACATACAAATGCCAGAAAATGTGTCCTGGAAAACCAGAATCAGTGTCTGGAGTAGTTTCCCTAGAGGGTGACGGTTAGACCCAAAAGCCTAGAACAAAAATTGGAAACATTGATCATCTTTTCTTAATTTGTATTTTCCTTATTTTTGTTTTGTCCGTTCAAGGCAGTTTATGAAGATGATAGGTTACAATGATTAGACAATAATAAAGCATACAGTAACCTAGCTTTATTTTCATCACATTCTGAAATACAAGAGCAAAGTTATGGTATACCTTTATAAATTATAGATTAGGCCTTATCTGGAGTTACGTGTCCCATTTTGTGCAAGGCTGCAGAAAAAATCCACGAGAAATATATATATTAAGACTGATGAGCTGTATGTATATGGGGACTATCAAAACTGAGATCTTTCTCCTTGATAATATGGGCTTATTTTTCCTTCAGTAGACCAAACGACTTCCTGCTGGTTATATTATTCTTTGTGATATTATACCATGGCTGGGGCAACTGGTTCCTAATAATATCAATTAGCATTTCCCACTCCAGATATGTAACCATCTTATCTTGGAATGGGGGAGGGCAGATGATGTAGAAGGTATCATCTTTTGAAGGACAGGATAAATAGTTATTCAGCTCCCTCAGGTAGAGCACTATTATAAATAGCAGCATTCATGTTGTTTCATCTAGTGACCAATAATTGAGCCAACATCATGAGATCAATTTAAATTTTCATAAGCAAATAGTTTGCAGGGATGCCATTTGCAAAGGAGCTGATGCATTTTCTCCACAATATTTCAAGAAAGTGCTTAATTGTAAAAAAAAAGTTTGTTCTTTGATGATATGATTTGCTAGTTAAATCAAACGCCTTACCTTCTTCAAGTACTCCTTCAACTGGTTTAGCAGAGCCAAGTTACCCTGATTTTGTGTGATTTTCTCAGAAGAGGTGGCATCATTTGGGCTAGAAAATGGAAAAATATTTGACTTAAAGAATAGTCTTTTATATTGTAGGGAGAATCAATGTGCTGGGTTTGGACCAATTCTGCTCAGCCATGTCATAATCCAATGCAGATTGATAGGATGAAGGCTTCTTGCCATAAATTCACCCCCAGTTGGTACAATAAGTTGGCAATGCAGTGGTAATGCATGGTCTAATCTACTTCTGAAATTTGGTTCCACCAATTTCAATTTCCAAAACTTGGAAGAATGCACAGTGTTGTAGCACCTGTAACACAACTAACAGCAGAAAATTTCTAAATAACATTGCTGTATGCGAGCTTTGGTATTTATTGTGTGCTGTTTTCACTAGCATGCAGCTTCATGTAAACTTGGGAACACAAGCACACGTGTGATCCTCTTGTGTCCGTGGATTTCCTAAAGGTCTGTGCACGTAATTCATGGCAACAAAATTCCATTCCCTTTCATTTCAAAATCAGAAAATTAATAGCCACAGATTCCAGGAGTCTTGTTTCAGAAAGTAATCATACTTCTTGGAAGTATTGTTGGGAGAATAATTCGTAGAGCTTTTGATTCACAGTACATAAAATATTTTAAAATTCAAATTATACTAGAGTGGTACCATAGCTCAACTGATTATATTGATGTGATTATTTGATTATACAGATAATGGACTCATTAGCTGTAACTTGAAGTACTGCCAGGTTATCCAATTTACCTCATGGTTGCCCAGTATGTCTGCTAGCCAGCTAACACATAGCATGCTGAGCAATATCCCTGAGAATGTGAGTTGAGAATTTGAATAAAGTAAATGGCAATAGAATGCTTGCAACGGCAAAGGGGACAAGGATGCTCAAATACTCTCATTTAAACTAATGTTCTTCAGGAAAAGAAGCCTGCATTTTTTTTCTCTCATTCAAGCCTATACGTGACTCTGGTCCCTCAAATGTGGTTGGCCCCTATACTTTGAAATGACCTAGTGGAATGCTCTGCAAAATGGAGGATGGACAGTAAACGCCAGCTTTATCAGTGAAGCTCACATTCACATTATTTTCCAAACAAGGAAAGAATCAAGCCTGACTGATGTCTTTCATCATAAAATAAGCTGCTGAAACTTATATTGCTCACTGCTTATTAATGTGGTTGGAGGGTGGGTGAGTTGTTAGGTGTGGAGCCATACAAAATCATTTCCACGAAAGGAAGCGAAGAAGAGGAGCAAAATGTAGAGTTACTGCTTCAGTTTCTGGGATCTGGATTCTTGTCTTCCTGTGCTATCTGAGTCAAGTCTGTACATTCTCCCTGTACGTTCACCCAGATTCCTTCCACATCCCGAAAAAAAAACATGCAGGTTTGTCAATTAATTGGCTAATGTAAGTGTACAAGTGCGTGATAGAATCAGAGGTAAATTGATAGAAGTAGGAAGAATAAAATAGGTTTGGTGTAAATGTGTTAATGGACTCTGTGGCCAATGGGCCTGTTCTGTGCTTATGACTCTATGACTTTTGTGTGAGCAATGTACCAACAGGAAAGGAGAAACACAGTCTTACCTGTCACGAGGCAGAAATTTTTCAGGACTTTTAAAGTAAGTTGTATCCACTTCTGTAACCATCACCCTTTTCTTTAGATTTTTACGGTTTTCCTTGCCATTCTCTGAATAAAAACCAAGGAAGGACTCCATTGAACTCTCATCAGAGCCGGATTTGAGGAATTCCCAAAACTGATCATAGATCCCCTGCCATCGATCATTAGCTGGGATGAGGTGGCTGCCCAGTTGCCTAGAATGAGAATGAATTTCCTCACATATTGGCTAAGTTGCATCTCTTAATCGCCTTTCTGTCTGTAAACCAGAAAAGTTTATCAACTTTCTGGTTCATTTACAGTATATTAATCTTTGGACATTTAAATACATGGACTTCAAAGCTGAAAACAAGTCCAGTTAATATCCAAAACGTCAACTGTACTTTTTTCCATAGATGCTGCCTGGCCTGCTGAGTTCCACATTTTGTGTGTGTTGCTCGGATTTTCAGCATCTACTGACTTTCTTTGTTTCCAGTTAATTTCTGACACCTTATTGAGCATTCAGTGAAAGCACGTACTGTATATATCAACTATTGTCAGGGCATTTCTCATAATTATTTTAAAAAACACAAATAACTGTTTTAAACACTAATAAATCTGTGCTGGCTTTCATTAATGACAGTAACTTTCTAATTAAGGGAGAAAGATGAAGCTAGCACAAAAAGCCACTATTGACGTAAGATTATCCATCAGATATGTATCACTTCAGGCCAGAAAAATCCTTTAACTGTAAAGAGAAAATGCATACAATATAACCTCAGAGATTTGCAAACTCTGACAGAGTTTTGCAAACTAAAATATTACAAACCAAGTAGGTATTCTGTGTATGATAAACACTGATCATTGAAAACACAAAGAGGCTGATATAACATTAAATTAATGAGTGATCTGGAGGATAGCTTGAAAGGTACATATCCTGCCTGCAGCAATAATGGAAAAGCATAGTAATTTTAAATCCAAAGTGAAAGTTAAGGATCAATAAGGAGATATGAACTTTGTTACATCTTTTGCATGCTTAATTTTAGACATTAGTAAGCTCAGTAAAGACCCACTAGTAAAAGACATGCTGAAAATGCAAGACATACTGTATTCAGGTGAGTCTCTGAAACACTATGTCAGATGAGCTGCATGATTTGCCATGATTGCTAAAGTGAAGTTATAATTCAAATAGCCAATTACATGGACCAACACTATCATGGAAATACTGGCTCTAAGATTTAAAAGCAGTTTGCCAGAATATCATCAGTGGGACCAGTCATCATATCCACATATGCTTCCAGCACAATATTCAGCTCTGTTGAAAGGTTTGTACACCGACATTAAAGGGCACAAAGTCACATACATATTTAGCTTACAGTCAAGCTAATTTACTGAAAAAATGCATTAAAGCCTCAACAAATAGAGAAGTTGAATAAAAACAAAAGATATTGCCTATCAAAAGCTGCCACAGATTATTGCGTGGCACTCATTGTCATGTTCCCAAAGCAGATGAGATAGTTTGGTTCTGCAGAGATTAAGTCAAGTTCATTGCCTTTGCACATGTATGGTGTGGTATAGGTACACTGAAAACAATGCTTGCAGCAGCATCACCCGCTTCTCAATCTACTCTCATATATACAGTCTACTCCAATATGTACTATCCTTGGATCCCTACAAAATCACAAAAACATCCTTTTCCTGCTTCTTATTAAATCTATATCTGCAGTAATCTTGGAAGCTCTAGTTTTTAATGACCTTCTTTTCTTCCTTGTTGGAAATAGCCAATTTCTATTTAACTTTTCTTTTAAGAATCCATGAGCTAATTTCCTATTTTATCAGCTGATAGCTTAATTTAAGTTTCAGTCTGCTGAATTTGACATTTCCTCATGCATTTACTGTACATTTCCATTTTAGATGTAATGCTGTCAATGTTGAACCTTGCAATGTAATGGGAATTTCATTGTTAACTCTGTGTCTTACAGTCTTCGGATATGGATGATTCATACTTACAGTTTGCTGGTGATCAAAGATTCTAACTCATTGGGAGGTTTGGAGAATATTCCATTGGTCTTCAAGCCACTTCCCCACTTGCTACTGAACAATCCCTCAATGAAGTATCCATTGCTAAAAGTAAGCTTTCCCTGGAGCATAAAATCATAAGTTAGTGCATTTACAAATAAACTGGGAAATGCTACAAGGTGTGTCATTGAGTCTCCTGCTCTTACTTCAGTACCAGACTAATGGGGAATCCCAGAGGAAACAGTCACCATGAGATGATCATGATTTTTTTTCTCTAAAACTAGTGCATTAATTCATTACATCATGGAGGTTTATGTGTTATTCAAACCATGAAACATTTATGCAGTGGTTATCTTTCCCTTAAAGGTCGGTTGACAAAAGGCCTATTCAATTATTGTCCTTCTGTCAAAAGTCAGTGATCTAATCCAATGATCTATTAGGCCTCTTGATGATAGCAATTTATGTTTTCGGTGAGAAAAGGCCATTTAAGTCCATTTAACATACCTTTGAGTGGTCTCCAATTTAGCAAAAACTCATGGCAGTTTTTAAATAGAGTTTTTGTTCTTTATTTGTATCCACTTTATCTCCTCTGACTCAAACAACAACCTTCAAAATCAGAATCAATTAATCTCCATTGACTTCAGCAAAAATCAGTGTTCATCTTTCTATTTCTGCTTCCACCACCACACTACCCCCTTCTCAACGAAACAAACAATCATTTGCTCTTTTTCTTTCACAAACAAGAAAAAAATTCTGCAGATGCTGGAAATCCAAGCAACACACATGCTTTTTTTCCCCAGCCTGATGAAGGATCTCAGCCCCAAATGTCAACTGTACTCTTTTCCACAGATGCTACCTGGTCTGCTGAGTTCCTCCAGCATTTTGTGTGCATTGTCTTTCTTCTTTCTTCCCCTCATCCACCTTTGGCTACATTTATCTGGTCTAGCTCCCACGTGCTTCCTTATCCCTACATCGACACAGATCAATCACTTCCTTTCTCTCACCCTACTTTTGTTGCTATCGCCTCAATTTTAGAGGCAAAAATGGAAACACTCTGTTGTGCACTTAGTATTTCAGTAATATTTGAGTAATATTGTAAATATATTGATTGATTAAGCATTTTTTGTTTGTTTAAATAATTCATTACAGGTCATATGTAAAAGTACTTGGAAGGCATCCAAACCCGAGACAACTACCTGCCTATTGCAGCAAGACGTTCAATTTTTTAAAAAACACAGTGAAAGGTTCCAGTTAAAAAGAAGTTCAACATGTGGATTCATTGGAAAAGAAGACAGTATAGTTTTTAAGAAAAGGCAGAAGATGGATGAATTCATGGGATCATAAACTGGGAGTACCAGGAGATAAAAATAAAAAAATTCGAAAAATCAGAAATGACAAGTTCCATCAGAAAGATACACTAAGCACATTCGATTGCACAAGAGGAAACTGGATGTTATATACTGAGTGAACTGAGCAGTATCTTGAAGCAAATTAAATAGTCAATGAGAAAAAACTGCCAATTTTGCTGAGCCAATTAGAAGAGCAAAAAGTCTATTTGGATGTTTTCCAATCAAACTAACCAAAATGAGCTTTGCTGATATTGTGAAAGTAGTGCAGGAACATTCAGAACGGAAACCATGGTTGATTGCAGAATGCTTTAGGTTTCATAAGCAGAATCAAAAGGAAAGGGAGGACATTTCAGCACACATGGCTGAATTGAAGAGATTGTCTGGGCATCCTCAGTTTAGTGATGGGCTTAATGATGCCCTGAGAGATTGTTTGGTTTGTGTGTTACAAGAAGCCATTCAAAAATAGCTCCTAACAGAAGCACAACTCATACTTAAAAGAGTAGTTGAAATCACTGTATCAATGGAAACAGAAACCAGAGATCCAATCAGTGCAAATGGTTTGGAGGAAAGGTTTGTCCAGAGTCTAAAGAATGCACTGTGAGCAACGTCAGCAAAACACACTGCACTGACACGGATTCAAGAGCTCGCCAATTTCCTCCTTGGATATCACACTGCGGCACACTCCACAACCAACAACACACCAGCTGTGCTGTTCTTGGGTTGTCCCTGGCCCGCACACTTCAGTGTCCTGTAACCCAGTCTCAGAAGGAGTATGCGGCATTAACAGTTGAGGGCTTCTCAAACAAGGAGGTTCAATGCTCACTCTTGGACAAGCAGTCCAGATGAGGGACTACAGAGGTAATCAAAAGTGGCCACGTGGAAAGATTAAAGACAGCACATGTCCACTCTCCTACACAATGGAGTTTGTGTCTGATGTCATCAGGAGATGACACATTGATCA
The DNA here is from genome assembly GCF_048418815.1 of Hemitrygon akajei. Classification (NCBI taxonomy): domain Eukaryota; kingdom Metazoa; phylum Chordata; class Chondrichthyes; order Myliobatiformes; family Dasyatidae; genus Hemitrygon; species Hemitrygon akajei. The sequence goes on along the minus strand of NC_133124.1, from coordinate 105,375,542 downwards.
GTTGAGGAGAGCAGAGTCAATTCTTAGAGAAGAAAGGTGTCCAGAGCTGTCAGAACCACTTCTTGCACTCCCAGAGTCCTATAATCACCACAGAGGAGACCGAAGAACCTGAGGTTGTTTCACAGCCACAAGTCTCACCTGCCAAGCAGAGTGACCTCCCCGGTCAGGAAATACATTAGCCCACAAGAGCAAGAAATCTTCCACAGTAATTAAATCTACAGGCCTGAATGGGCCATTTGCAATGCTGTGGATGTCTATAGACTGTACTGGGTGCATTATATAGTTTACTGTTGAGATGTATTTTATATTGATCTGGAGTCTATAGTTAAGCATGGAGGAGTGTTGTGTATTTAATACTTCAGTAATATTGTAAATATATTGTTTGATTACGCATTCTTTGTTGTTTAAATAATTCGTTACAGGCTATATCTAAAAATACAGAAATAGCATACATCATTCCATCACCACATCATAAGTGTGCACCTTGGTAAAAGCAAAAACAAAATTTACCCACATCACTCAGGCCCCCTTGTTTCTCTTTCAATTAGTTTTATGTTTTGGAGTTACAAAGCATAAAACACTCTGCAAATAGAGTAGTGATTTATTCTGCTCGATTTGGACTTGATAATGTAGAAAAAGAAATTTCAATCTGAGGCCATGTGTTCCTGTATTTAGCTAAGTATAGTTATGATATAAAATACAATTCCTTCTCTTAATCTTCCTACTACTCCCAATCATTTTAACTGAAGTTTGAGGTCAGATAATCACGAATACGACCCTTGTCATTCAAAGCTGGAAGGCTACAATGTTATAGATCCTTTTTTTCTTGGGTACTTCATAAAAATACAAATATTTAGTTCTAGAAATCCGTGATGGGTTAAGCGTCAAGCTAGCCACTCGGCCTTCTGAAAAACAAGGGTCGAGTCAGGAACGTTCGTACCGTGACCAGGTTAATCTGACAGGAGACCAATCCGGACACCACGCACCAGACAAGAATGGCTGACTGTCTGGTGTGACAAGCTATGAGATGAGATGAGTTCTAGAAAGAGTTGCAGGTAGTCACTGTAAATAGCTACAGTTTTACTTCAGCAAACATGCTAACCTTTGCTTACTGCTCATGCTGCCACGTCGCCTTGACCAAAATAAATTCCAGCCTGTTAGCAACACAGAGTGATGGGGAAACTCAGGAGGTCAGGCAGCAAGTATAGACAGAAGTGAATAGATGATATTTTAGGCCAGGACAGGAGGGCAAAAATGAGAATTTAAAAGATGCATTTTCGCAAACTTAAATCATACCAAGACCTTTGTGTACATGAACGATGTTTGCTACCCTGTGTTGACTCCTGGAATATTTCATTTATCTTCTCATACCTTTAATTTTCCAAAGGCCCACTGTGCTCAGATCTGAGTAATTTTTGTTTTTGATACATTACAAGTGTTTCACAACATTTTACTAACTTAATAATGCAATCTATTGTTACCATATTGTATGCTTAAATATTCTAAACCCCTCAATTAGCTCTCAACCTATAAGTAATATCCAGACATCCTTTCTTCTATAATGAAACCTCCTGTATTTCTGTTCCATCTGGTGTATTTTACTAATTAATATTCTCTGCACTGCTTTGCTTGGCGGAAGTGATAGCTGCCACATGTGTACAGCTTTGCTGACATACATTTTAGTTAATTAATTAAATTGTGTAGAGCTCAGTGACATCTGCACCCAAGTTCCCAATGGTTGTTTCTTGCACATGGGTGAACACCAGTAGTAGTAATTTATTGAACCCAATTTCCATCAGTCATTTGAAATTTGTAATAATTTGCCAACTGGGATATCTTTACTGAACACACAAGTAAACATCCTGTTTATAATATGCAGGTTAAAATGTATACCTTTCCAGTTAGATCAAGGTCTTCTGTAAACTCTCCTTCATAGGCAGCATCATCCTCTGACAAAATTGTTCCAGGACCCTGATGAAATAGTGAACATGTGATTAGATGCTGGGAAGTTTTAAAAACAGTTAATTTGACAAAATTGAAGAAAGTGAATTAGTATTCATTGTGAAGGTCATTATATCATTTGAGTAGAGTGGAAGACCAAGGGAAAAAAGCATAATGTTGAACAGAAAGTCATGAAGAACTATTATAAAACGCGGACTTCACCAGGACAGCAGTACTTCATCCAGTCTGAAAGCCAGCCTTAGCAAAGATGTCAAAGCTGTATGAATTAAGCAAAAATAAATTCCATGGATAAACTGGAGAAGCTGAGACTACATCTTTCGAACAGAGGGAGTTGTGAGGCCATCAAAGAGATGTAGTGTAAAGATGCTTCACTTGGGTACAAGTTCCAGGAGGTTTTATAGTTATATTAGGAGTGAAAGGATGGGTAGGGAGAGAATAAGTCCGCTTAGAAATTAGCAAGTCTGTCTATGTCTAGAGTCACAAGAGATGGGTGGGATTTTTAATTAATATGTCTCATCATTGTTTACTGAGGAACATAGCATGACTGTTGAAGATTTAAGGGAAACAAGTGAAGATGTTTTGAAGGGCATTCATATTACCAGGGAGGAGGAACTTTCAGCATTATAGTGCATTAAGAATAAAGAATAGAGCTTTACAGTAGAGTACAATCTCTTCAGACCATGATGCTGTGCAAACCATTTAAAATATCTAAGGTTAAAGTGAACAATCCCCAAGGCCTAATCAAGTGCACCCTCAGATTTTAGAGGAGGCGAGAGGAAAAATTGTGGAGGACTTCTCAGAGATATTTGCTTCATTATAATCCATTGATGAGATCTCTAGAGACTGGAAGCTGGCTAATGCTGCTCCATTGTTTAAAAAGGGTAGCAAAGACAAGTCGGGGAACTACAGGCTGGTCAGTCTGACGTCAGTAATGGGAGAGGTACTGGAGGGAATTCTCAATGATAGGATCTACCAGCATTTGGATTGAATCTGATTAGATGGCGTCTGCATGGCTTTGTGTTTGGAAGATCATTTTTGATCATTTTTAAAGAGCTTTTTGAAGAGGTAATCAAAAAAGTAATTGAGTGCAGGGCAGTGAATGTTGTCTATTTGGAATTTAGCAAGGCCTATGACAAGTTTTTGTTTGCTAGGCTAGTTTGGAAGGTTTGCTCCCATGGAACATAGGGAGAGCTAATTAAGTGAATTCAAATTTAGTTCAGAGGTTGATGGTTTCTCAGAACAGAGGCAGATGACTAGTGGTGTGCTGCAGATTGGTGTTGGGTTCGTTGTTATTCACTACTTAGATAAATGACCTGGATGTGAGTGCAAAAGACTTGATCAGTAAGTTTGGAGATGACACAAATTTGGACTCTTGTTGATAGTGAAGAAGGATATCATAGATAACAAAGGGCTCTTAATCTGTATTGGAAGTGAGCCAAGGAAGAGCAAATGGATTCCAGTTCAGATAAGAGTAGGGTAATGCATTTTGAAAAGTTAAACCAGCATAGGACTTGTACTATGAATGATAGAGCATTAGAGAGTTTAATGGAACAGAGGAACTTAGGAGCACAAGTGTATAACTCATTGAAAGTGGCCTCACAGCACTTTCAGTATTTAGGCCCTGGTTCAATGGCTGTGGGTTCTAAAAGAAGAGATGACTGAATCTATTCACAACTAATCTTTCAATAATCACTAGATTCTAGAATGCTTCCAGAAGACTGGAAAATTGTAAATGTCTCTCCACTCTTCAAGAAGGGGGAGAGAGATAAAAGAAAGGGAACTATAGGCCAGTTAGTCTGACCTCAGTGACTGGGAGCCACATGATAAAATAGTCCTTAGTCAGCATGGTTTCCTCAAGGGGAAGTCTTGCCTGACAGTCTGTTGGAATTCTTTGAAGAAATAACAAGCAGGATAGACAAAGGAGAATTGGTTGATGTTGTGTACTTGGATTTTCAGAAGGCCTTTAACAAAGTGCCACACAAGAGGCTGCTTACCAAGCTATGAGCCCATGGTATTACGGGAAAGATTCTAGCATGGATATGGCAGTGCAAACAACACACACAAAATGCTGGTGGAACACAGCAGGCAAGGCAGCATCTATAAGGAGAAGCACTGTTGATGTTTCGGGCCGAGACCCTTCGTCAGGACGAAGCCTGGCCTGCTGTGTTCCACCAGCATTTTGTGTGTTGTTTGAATTTCCAGCATTTGCAGATTTCCTCATGTTTGCTGGATAAGGCAGTGGCTGATTGGCAGGAGGCAAATAGTGGGAATAAATAGAGCCTTTTCTGGTTGACTGTCAGTGAATAGTGGTGTTCCACAGTGGTCTGTGTTGGGACTGATTCTTTTCATATTATATGTCAATGATTTGGATGGTGGAATTGATGGCTTTGTTGCAAAGTTTGCAGATGAAATAAAAATATGTGGAGGGGCAGGTAGTTTTGAGGGAGTAGACAGGCTACAGAAGGACTTAGACAGATTAGGAGAATGGGCAAAGAAATGGCAGATGGAATAGTGTCGGGATGTGTATGGTCATGTACTTCGGTACAAGAAATGAAAGGGTTGACTATTTTCTAAATAGAGAGAAAATACGAAAAAAACTGAGGCGCGAAGGGACTTGGGCAGGATTCCCTAAAGATTAATTTGCAGCTTGAGCCTGTGATGAGGAAGGCAAATGAAATGTTAGATTTCATTTCAAGAAGACCATAATATAAAAGCTAGGATGTAATGTTGAGACTTTATAAATCACTGGTGAGGCTTCAATTGGAGTATTATGAGCAGTTTTGGGTCCTTTATCTTAGAAAGGATGAGCTGAAACTGGAGAGGGTTCAAAGGAGGTTCACAAAAATGATTCCAGGATTGAATGGCTTGTCATATGAAGAGCGTTTGATGGTTCTGTGCCTGTATTCACTGGAATTCAGAAGGATGAGGGGTGACCTCATTGAAACCCATCAAATGATGAAAGACCTTGATAGAGTGGATGTGGAGAGGATGTTTCCTATTCTGGGAAAGTCTAACACCAGGGGACGCAGCCTCAGAATAGAGGGATGTTCTTTTAGGATGGAGATGAGGAGAGTGGTGAATCTGTGGAGTTCTTTGCCACAGGCAGCTGTGGAGGTCAAGTCTTTATGTATAAGGCAGAGGTTAATAGTTCTTGATTGGTCAGGACATCAAGGGATACGGGAAGAAGACAAAGGATAAGGGCTGAGAGGAAAAATGAATCAGCCATGATGAAATGGCTGAGCAGACTCGATGGGCCAACTGGCCTAATTTTGCTCCTATATCTTATGGTCTTACCTTACAATAAAGTTATTAATGCCCTCATTTTTTTTAACAAACTCAATAATCAATTTGCAAACAAAATACTACTTGTGGTGAAATTATATTTTTAATTACATTGCCTTAGGAATAAATTTTAGCCAAAGTTACAGGGTACACTGTCCATTCCTCTCAAGAAAAGGCACAAATAGATAAATTACATCAACAGAGGCAACAGACTAGTTCTCCATTTAATATAATGAAGGCAGGAGAAGAGAAGGCTGATGTTCCGATCTATATTGAGTCTGTGGATAGACTATTTGTTACTCACGATGATCTTGTTGTTTTGGAAGTTGCCCTCATAGCTGACTCCTGACTGTGTGATAACAATGCCACGTCCATGTTTACAGTCCTCCAGCCATGAGCCAATGTACCTCTCTCCTCTGCACATAATCAGAGACTCAGTTTATTTTTGGCTAATGATTGAAAAGTTGAATAATTTCTTAAATAACAATAAGCAAATACATTACTTGAGAAAATAGTATTTCAAACATCTTCCCTTCTGTCCCAAATTTCTACTCCTTCTGAACAATAACATAGGTGTATGTCCGAAGTGTAAAATTCTCCTTCCATGCCCCAAAAAGGGTTTTTATTAGTATAAAGTATAGTAGGCAAGGTTAGACCTCACTTCACATTTAACTTTTTTAAAAACTTGCTTAGCTAAAGTTAGATGTGAAGCAAAACCTTTGGTAATTGGAATCCTAGGTAGTTCTCCACCGATCAAGATTGGAAGTCCTGATGGCTTTGTGACCAAGTTTGCGAACAATACGAAGACAGGTGGAGGGGGAGGTAGTATTGAAGAAGCAGGTAGTATACAGACTTAGATTAGGAGAATGGACAAAGAAGTGGCGGATGGAATACAGTATAGGGAAGTACATGCTCATACACCTTGATAGAAAGAATAAACCATATAACCATATAGCAATTACAGCATGGAAACAGTCCATCTCAGCCTTTCTAGTCCATGCCGAACACTTAGTCTCACCTAGTCTCACCTACCTGCACTCAGCCCATAACCCTCCATTCCTTTCCTGTCCATATACCTATCCAATTTTACTTTAAATGACAATACCGAACCTACCTCTACCACTTCTACTGGAAGCTCATTCCACACAGCAACCACTCTCTGAGTAAAGAAATTCTCCCTCGTGTTACCCCTAAACTTTTGTCCCCTAACTCTCAACTCATGTCCTCTTGTTTGAATCTCCCCTACTCTCAATGAAAAAAGCCTATCCACGTCAACTCTATCTATTCCCCTCATATACCTCTATCAAGTCTCCCCTCAACCTTCTACACTCCAAAGAATAAAGACCTAACTTGTCCAACCTTTCTCTGTAACTTAGGTGCTGAAACCCAGGTAACATTCTAGTAAATCTTCTCTGTACTCTCTCTATTTTGTTGATATCTTTCCTATAATTTGGTGACCAGAACTGTACATAATACTCCAAATTTGGCCTTACCAATGCCTTGTACAATTTTAACATTACATCCCAACTCCTATACTCAATGCTCTGATTTATAAAGGCCAGCATACCAAAAGCTTTCTTCACCACCCTATCCACATGAGATTCCACCTTCAGGGAACTATGCACCATTATTCCTAGATCTCTCTGTTCTAAAGGTGTAGACTATTTCCTAAATGGGGAGATAATTCAAAAATCAGAGTTTCAAAGGGTCTTGGGAGTTTTTGTGCAGGATTCCCTAAAAATTAACTTGCAGATTGAGTCAGAGGTGAGGAGGCAAATGCAATGTTAACATTCATTTCAGAGGACTAGAATATAAAAGAAAGGATGTGATGCTGAGGCTTTATAAGGCATTAGTCAGACAACACTTGGAATATTCTGAGTAGCTTTGGGCCACTTATCGAAAAAAAGACATGCTAACATTGAAGAGGGTCACTTCTTGCTGCCTTACTAAAACAACCAGCATAATCAAAGACCCCACGTACCCTGGACATTCTCACTTCTCCCCCCTCTTTGAGCAGAAGATACACATATGAGGCTCATGGATAGCTTCTATCCTGTTGTTATAAGATCATTGAAACGTCCCCTAGCACAATAAGCTGGACTCATGACCTCAATCTATCGCATTATAGCATTGAATCTTATTACCTGTCTGCATTTTTTCAGTAACACTTCATTCTGCTATTGCTTCCCTTGTTCTACCTCAATATACTGTTATAATGAAATTATCTGTATTAATGCAGATAAAAAAAAACCCTTTTCACTTTGCCTTAGCACGTGTCGAGAATATACCAGTTTATCAATTAACCAATTTTAAAATGTTCCTTCAGCGTAGCGCTCAAGTTCTAAACGTGGACAAATCAATTAGACTTGGGGTGGGATCCACAAATAACTAACTCAGAATACAGTGGATAACAATTGAACCATGCTGATATTTTATTCTGAAGGCAGTTTTATGGAAGATGTCAATGAATGTTATTGTCTTTCTGCAGAAATACTAGAAAATACTGTAAATTATCCGCATGTAAACAGCAGCACACTTCAATTTATTGGTTATAGGCACTTCCAGAAATGATGTGGTTTCATCCAGCATTATTACTTACAAGACATCAAAACATATAAAGTTGAAGGCAATCTTGTAATTAGCAGCGACTAGTTACTCTAAATAGAAAATTCTTTTTGCTGACATCAAAGACACAGGAATAAAAAGTGAGTAAGATGTAGATTTTGTCGTAACCCGTCAAAAGTGGAGAACATCTGGAGCATACTCATGAAAAGTCTATTGATACTGGTTAATTATATAGTTACCACTAAGATCAACAGATTATCGCCAGTTTGAGGTTGTAGTGAATTATGCAGAAATGCAGGTCAATGCGATTGAGATACAGAGAAGTCAAGACCTAATTAAATACCAGGAGTCTAAATAGCCAATCTTCTGCCTTGAAATATAACTCAAATACCAGTTAGAGGAGTGCATACTAATGTTCATGAAAAACTAAACATAGAAGACACAAAATCAGCTGTAAGTTGTTAATAGTCATTTTAAAATATTTTCAACCATTATTGGTGATTAAGGACAGAGACCAGCCTTGAATTCACCAGCTGGGGCAAGTGGACAATCTTGAAGATTATTGTTCCAAATCAAACTTTCAGTGAAACAGTCAATACAATGGGAGTGTCTGTTGCTACTATGAATGTGAACATGGCATGAAGGGAAGCTAATTTTGTAAAGAGATATCTGACTGTCAATTCTACCACTCAATGCATCAACTCACTCCTGGAATATGTTCTACTGACATCATTTCCGCCATTTGGTTTATTGTAACGGTTAATCGTGTGGATCCTTGATAGTCATGTGACTAGCATCATGTGAATCGTAAAGGAGAGCAGTGTCCCCCACCAAAATCAACCTCACACACATTTCTAAGATGTATGGATTGAATAACAGTACGCAATAGGCCCCAATTCTACCTAGAGCCCATCTATCACTATCCCAACTGGGTTAACTCTGGTGCATGAAGTTGAAGAGCTATCTCAGCAAATGTAAATGACAATTAGATGTCTCCTTCTGGGTGCTAGAAAACTTCTAGAAAACATGCACCTCCAGAAAAAAAATGGTGAAAATTATTCTCAAAATTGACCCAAGTTGACTTTGAGGCCATCTCCACAGACAAATGTTAACATTAGTTTTGAGGGGAAGAGGGATCAGTCTTTTCTCCTCTTTGACTGTTGATTCAATATTATAATATATTTGATGGCCTCCTACCTTTCAGGGTCATCAAGCACTCCGTATCCTGATTTTTTATCATTCTCCCAGTGCCCCATGTACTTAAAGGCTTGCTTTTTCAAACAAGGGTTGTGCAGAATTCCAAATCCATGTCTTTGGTTGTCTCGGAAGTAACCTTTATAGACCATGCCATTTCCATACCTAAGAAGAGAGTGACTGTTGAGTATTGTTTTCACATTGAGGTGCATATTATATTAAAATTTGGCCATGTTGTTCCAAGTTCAATGCACAGTCTTCAATCAAACAGCAAAATAGCAAAATGTGGGGGGGGGGGGGGGGGGGCGGGGCAGGGGGTCTGGAATCTCAACAAAAGTTATTGTTCTTATTCCTTATTTAGTGAGTCCTGTTGAAATCATGAGAAATCAGGAAACACCAGACATAGATCTGTGGAAAATTACCCCTCAGATCACATCACAGACCACTGGCAAACAAACTGGATTGATATTGAACAATACTTGCTTATGTAAGGCATCAGAGTCTACAAGCATCTGCACAACTGGAAACTCTCTGTTGAGAGAAGTAGAGTCAACAGAAGGTGGGGTTAGGGAAAACTTAGAACCCATTGTTGCCTTAGACGCTGGAGCTAAATGTCTCATTGGTTTATTTGGCACATTTTCTCACCACCCTAAACAAATATGAGAAATTCAAATGCACAAATAGGCCTGAACCTGTCTATGCAATGTTCTGTGCTAACAAATTGAATACCATAATGAAGGCGCAGATTGCAATTGTACTACAATTTCTCCCCGAAAGAGAGCATGGAATGTTCTTGGAAATAGTCCAAAGGTGATTCACTAAGATGAAACTTTGGATACGAGGACTGGTTTCTCCAAGTGTCAGCCATAAATGTGAATATAAAAGGATGTTTTCAAATGGACAGTCAACATAATTTTCTAGCTTCACTTTCCAAACACTGGACTGTGTCAGTTGTGAACACAAACTAAGAAACGTATTTCCTTGAACATTAAAATTAGAACTAAGCTAATTAAAGCATTACAGAAGATATTTTTTCACAAAACTAAAGTGGAAGTAGAATAGAAGGGCGTTCAGATAGGACTGTGCAGAATATACTAGATCTGCACAAATTGAGCAGAACCCAGGATAGCCAGCATAGAAAATAGTTCAGGCACAATTTGTCAATCTTCCTGTTTAATGTCAATGGATTCAAAAAATGTAATTCCAAGATCACTGTTTAAGGAGGAGGAGGGGAGGTGGGAATGGAAAGGCAACTATGGAGCAGATAATCTAGTTTAGTTGAGGGAATACATTTAGCATTTGGGCATAAACTTAGTACTCAATTTGAAATAAGTGAGCTAATTTAACACAGATCATAAAAGTTGCTGGGGTTTAAGTCATCCAAGCTGATCTTATACTATAGCCTGAGAGCGGACCATTTTGTCGAATCGAGAACTAGTCGTACTTACTCACAGATGCCATAACCATGCATCTTTCCCATTTTCCAGTGACACTTGTAACAGTCAAAGCTCTCTGGCCCTCCAGGAGTGACATATACACCAAACCTGGAACAAAGCACCAATAGAATTTCAATCATATCATTGAAACATTGCATCAGTGTAACAGTAGCATTCACGTGGTCATACAAGGGCTAGTTTTGTTCTCACTCAAAGTTCTGCAAAGCTAACTAAGCCAGAATTCAATGATCACAGAAACTGCTGGTGGAACGCAGCAGGCCAGGCAGCATCTATAGGAAGAAGCACAGTTGTCGTTTCGGGCAGAGACCCTTTGTCAGAACTGACAAAGGGTCTCGGCCCAAAACGTCAACTGTGCTTCTTCCTATAGATGCTGCCTGGCTTGCTACATTTCACCAGCATTTTGTGTGTGCTCCTTGAATTTCTAGCATCTGCAGATCTCCTCATGTCAGAGTTAACTGATGTTCTCTTCCCCTTTCTGACTCTGCAGCCATACCAATACTTTAAAGAGAATCAGCCAACCCATCTTGCTGACCAGCTGGTTAGGAAGGACCACACAAAATGGTGACATAAATACGGACCACTTACATTTATTCTGCAGATTCCCACTTCTTCCCACCTCCTCCATCAAATTATTAGAGCTGTTTCAAAAAGGTTTTTCATCATTCAGTTCTGAAGCAACTCATCCAAATTTTGGCACTACCATTTATACAGAAAATAGCAGTTTGTACCATTAATACAACAATAATATTCAAGGTATTCTAGGTAATCAAAGGACCTTGTCAATAAGCCACAGAGCGTGTTTTGGATGGGTGATTAAAAGCTTGATCAATTAGATATGTTTTTACAATGCTTTAAAAGGAGAAATGTACAAAATGGAGGAGGAACTCAGCAAGTCAGGAAGCATGGAGGGAAGCAGACAATCAACATTTCAGGTTGAGACCCTTCATCTAGACTTCAAAGGAGAATGTCCACATTGGCACGAACCCCAGAAATAGTGTATATAGTACATCCTATGTACCACACTGATCATATTTTTGTGCCACTGTCATTTTTTTCCACTAATTGCAACCTTAGCTAAATAAAGCAAATCTCCATTTCATTTATCAGAGCAAAATGTTTGCCTCACTCAGGAGTAAGTTGAATGTTTCATTTAATTAGTGAGCAATTTCAAGTTCCTGGGTGTCAATATCTCTGAGGATCTATCCTAGGCTCAAACATATCGATGCAGTTACAAATAAGGCACGGCAGTGGCTATATTTCATTAGGAGTTTGAGGAGATTTGGTATGTCAGCAAAGACACTTGCAAATTTCTACAGCTGTACCGAGGAGAGCATTCTAACTGACTGCATCACCATCTGGTATGGCGGGGGGGGGGGGGGGGGGGGGGCACTGAAAAGTATCGAAATAAGCAGTAGAAAGTTGTAAACTTGCTCATCTCCATCATGAATACTTGCCTCCCCAGCACCCTAGACCTAAAAAGTGATGACTCAGAAAAGCAGCATCCATCATTAAGGACCCTCATCACCCAGGACGTGGCCTCTTCTCATTGCTACCATCAGGGAGGAGGTACAGGGGCCTGAAGGCACACACTCAGTGATTCAGGAATAGTTTTTTCCCACTGAAATCAGATTTCTGAAAAGACATTGAACCCATAAACCCTACCTCGCTACTTGTTTCTTTCTCTTTTTGCATTAGTTTTTAGGTATTATATATATTTATATACATTATATATATATACACCTGTAATTACTTACTGTATTTGCCATTTTTATTATTATGTATGGCAATGTACTGCTGCTGAATAACAATTGTGATTTAACAGTTTAACAGGTGGAGCTCTGTAAGTATGGAGATATGCCAGTGGTATTAAAACTGATTCTGATTTTGATCAGTTCAACAAGCTCTCAAGTCACGATTGAAAGTAAATGTTTGGGCAAAGTTTCTGACCATGACGGCAGAACTTAGATTTATACAACAACATAAAAATTGTAAAATATTCGATGTTCTAGACAGGAGAATTGACAAATAAAAGAGTTATTTGGACAGATGCTAAGAGTTGCTCAAAATGGCTCTCATTAAGGGATATTTTCAAGGAGAAAACATGGGAGTAGAAAAACAATAGCATTACCAGGATTGTAATAACCTAAAGACACTGTCAGAAATGAAATCACTTATAAGCCAGGTGTTTCCAGTTCCTTGCAGAGAGGAATGCATGCAAAATAAGTGTTTCCATACATATCGAGCTCCACCTGTTAAACTGTTGAATCACAAATGTTGTTTTTAAGTGGCAACTAAGAAGAACAAGATTAGACAGGAACAAGTGCTGATGTGAGTGTGTGTCTTTAGGCTTTTTACAACTTACTGCAGCTTTTTCTGATCTTGTGTAATAGACGCTCCATACCAGATGGAGTTAGAATGCTTTCCATGAAACGTCTGTAGAAATTAATTTGTCTTTGGTGATATACCAAGTCTCCTCAAGCTCTGAATGAAATAAAGCCGCTGCTTTGTCTTCTTTGTAATTGCATCAAATTGTTGGGCCCAGGATAGATCTTCAGAGATGTTAATGCCCAGAAGCATGGTTTCAGGAACCGCTTCTTCCCCTCCACCAACAGATTTCTGAATAGGCAATGAACCATTGTACACTACCTTGCTTTTTCTTGTTCTCTTTTTGCACTACGTATTTAATTTAATTATCATTTATATACATTTCTTATTGTAATTTATAGTTTTTTATTATTATGAATGCAATGTACTGCTGCAGCAAAACAACAAATTTCACAACATATGCCAGTGAAATCAAACCCAATTATGATTCTGATTACTTATTAAGGTTTTGGAGTTATTTTTCTGGAGCCGAGGAGATCAAGTTAATTTCACCGACTTTGTGATTTGGGTTTTCACTGTTTGTGTTGGGTCAGATGAAGACAATCACTAGTGGTTATTTAGACTCAATAGATTGAAGAAGTAAATATACAGAAAGATGGAATAGTTTTTAATCACAATTTATATAGCAGAAGGAAAGAACATCATTCTGTTCACATCCGTGGGTGCTAAGTCATGCTAGTTACTAAAAGTCCTGCTGGGCCCACCCAAGCCCAAGGATAAGACAATTAAGGGACTGGTCTAGCTAGTCGAACAGTACAAGTGACTCATCTTAATCTCAAAACTAAAAAAACAATCAAGTTTCCACGTGAAACATGCAATGGACTTTATTGCACAATTCAGACAAATGGCTGAATATTCCTAGTATGAAATACATTTGGATGCTACATGATTAGAGTTTTTTGAACCTTGATCATTCTAGTCAAAGGAGAATGCTCAGTGAGCAGAATCCAGAAACAGCAAAAGTTTGGATCATTTTAGGTGAGGTTGAAAGACTGAAGGCATACAGAAGAAAGGAGAATAATCAAGCTGACAATACCAATGATTCTTCTTACCATAAAAGCAAGTCAAGGGCAAAGCCATCTGATAATAAGTCAGTGGAGACAGCTGGCTTAGGCATTACTTACCCTTGTTCCAGACCGCCTTCGTACTGTCCAGCATAGTTTCGCCCGCATGGCCATTTCATGATTCCACTGAAGCAATGAAAATATCAGTTAATGACCATTGCACTGACATGCTGCAATTGTTCTGGAAAATGCAAGGTTATAGCAAAGATGGAATGAAGGTGCTTAATCCACATCTGCCTTATTCAAGTTTCCATAGATCAGAAAATTGAGAATCCACAACCTGCACCTCTGGGATTGATAACCCCTCTACGAAGGGTCCAAAAACAGAATGAAGCCTTTACTTCAGCATAGAAACCATTGTTTACTTTCACTATCTGAGTATAATCTTAGAAAGAACTATCACCTTCTGTTACCACCATTGGTGGTATCTACAGGAGGCACTGCCTCAGCCCTAACATCAAAGATCGCCATGATCCGAGCCACACCATCTTTTTGCAGCTCTCAATGGGCAAGAGGTATAGAAGCCTCAGGTCCCACACCACCAGGTTCAAGAACAGCTTCTTCCCTTCAACCATTTAATTATTGAACCAACAGGAAAACCCCTAATCATTACAGTTTAGCAACACTATGACACTGAAGTGGACTTCTTTTGTATTACTATTCTGTTTTCTCGGAAAAATCCTGTATGACTTATGTTCTTTTGTGAATGTTGCTTATATGATGCTGTATGCATGTGATACTACTGTAGTAAGTTTTTCATTGCACCAATGAATACACGTACTTGTGCATATAAGGGTAAAATCAAACTAGACTTTGATCCATAGAACAGGATAGCACAACTGGTCTTTGAGCCCACAATGCTGACAAATTAAACTAATCCTATCCCTTCTACCATGCACATGATCCACATCCTTCCATTATCTGCATATTCATGTGCCCAGCTAAAAGCTCTTGAACAGCCCAAGTATCTGCTTGCTTCAGCATATGCCAGCCACCTACAAATCTCTCTGTAAAAAACCTGCCCTGGACATTCCCCTTAAACTTCCTCCTCTCACCTTTTAGTCAGACTCTCAGTAACACCCTGCAGCTTATCAATCTTTCAGTGTTGTATTGTCTAATCAATACTCTTCTCTCTCTCTACTCCTTATAGTGAATTGTATTTAATGGATACCTGCATATTTTTGCTCAATACAAAAACACAGTTTAAATAACCATGTGCAAAGGAGGTTACATTCTACATAACACAGATCAGTAAAGGTACAATAGGTAGCTTAATTTAATTTTATTCAGAACATATATTTTCATGGCAAACATCCCACTTCTGAGTATTTTTTTCCCAATCTGGTAGACTTTATATAAAAAATATTAAACTCCAAATGGCCTATACCTGCCCTGGGGTTTTCCATTGTACCAATCTCCCTCATAGGTCCCATCCTTAAATCGAGGATTGTTGACAAAATTGTAGGCAGCAAAACGACAAGCAGGCACGTTGTAGGAGTTCTCAGTTCTGTTCTCACCCCACAAGGGGAAATCTAGTTTGCCATCCAAGAACTGTCGAATAGCTTGGCTCAGCTTCCAGACCCACACCACCTGTGCACCAAAAGAGCAAAACAGACAGCATAAATATTTGTGTTCATATTGCTTCTTTCATGATTTTTCAAACGCTACATGTTGCTACTGTAAAATCAATAACTTTTTAAATACAAGTACAAAAGCTGCTGATCTTTTCCCTGTTTTGTTGCACTAATACTTTAATTGCCTTACTATTTGGACAGAGCTGTTGAATCTTTGATATTACCTCAGTGGGGAGCCAAAAACTCTTTTTCAGGTCTGATCTTGGAGAGAGCAGCTTACAATGCAGCTTGTTTTCAACCCTTTATCAAGAAACTAACTAGGATTTCATCCTAGTTAGGATTAGTTAGGATAATTAGGTCCTGACGAAGGATCGCGGCCCGAAACGTCGACAGTGCTTCTCCGTATAGATGCTGCCTGGCCTGCTGTGTTCCACCAGCATTCTGTGTGTGTTGTAGGATTTTATCAACTCTGCTCCTAAAATGGGGTTTCACTCTGGAACCTTATTACAAGAGGAGCAAGGGTGCTTCCAAAGATGACCCAGGCCTATATTAGACATGTGCCTGGACAGAAAGCCTCTGCCATCATTTTTGCACCAGTTTCAATTAAACAAATGCATAATCAACATACATAAATGAACTGAGGGATATTTGAGCGGTCTGAAGGATATTTACAGTGGATATTGAGCAGCACTTTCAATTCAGAGGCTGCATAGGATTCAAGATGAAAATAGATCACTTTACTAAGTTGAGCAGTTGAGGGCTGATCCTGATCAATCTAGAAATATCTGATCTTTCCTTGGGCTCTTTCTAATGAATTTCTTGCTGGTTCATCAACTCTGGTTGACAGTATATCGTTGGCTAAAAAAAGCTCACAAGTGGCAGCGAGTACCAGAGGTCACACTCTGGTTCCTCAGGGTGAACTAAAATAAATTTTTATTTTCACTTCTTTTTTTTTATTGCTCATTACGCCACTGGTGTTTAGGACAGCAGTTAAGGTTCTCCATCTCAGTATGTACTTGGTCTTCTTCTCTATTGTGCCCCAGGTTTGGTTCAGAGTCTTCATTTCTACCTTAACGGGACAGTGCCAAGTTGTTATTTATCTCCCATAATTCTACTGCCCTTCAGAGGCCCTGTAAGGTGCCGTCTAGTTGTAAACTCAGGAATACCATTGCATGCAAAAGTAGAAGGATTCTTTACTGCTGTTTCCATAACTTTTATCTGACCAGTCAGGGTTGTTGGTCTTGACCAGGCATTGTCTGGCCTTTACCCTTTGACCTTTCCGGCATGGGTGACCCTACCAAGAGCCAAAGCACAAGGCCCTGACTCCAGCCAGCATAGCTTTCCAGGTCATTGATACACGCAAAGAGGTTGTGGTCCTCTTGGAAGTATTTTCCCTTCAAATTCTTTTTATTCATCACCCCATGGTTACATTCAGTTGAGCAGGTCTATTTTTGATACCGGCAATACCATGTTGGACAGATAGATTGAAATCAAATTAGTTCTACTGTGTGGATACCTCCTTTCTGATTATACTCTAGAAAGAGTTCCATGGTTTGAAATTTGTTCACAGATGAAGTTTGCAAAGCCAGTGATTATTGTCCATCCCTAATTGCACAGAACGAGGAACACTTGAAAATTATCTGCACTGCTTATTCTAGAAACACACATAGACCAAACTAACAGTAGCATAGAGGTTAGCGTATCAGTTTACAGCACCAGCAACCACCAATCGGGGTTCAATTCTCCCTGCTGTCTGAAAGGAGTTTCTAAGTTCTGCCCATTACTACGTGCGTTTCCTCCAGGTGCTCCAGTTTCCTCCCACATTCCAAAATCAAATGGATAGAGTGAATGAGTTGTAGGCATGAGATGTTGGTGCTGGAAATACGGCAACACTCATGAGCTCCCCAGCATAATCCTCAGTGATTAGACGCATTTCGCTGTATGCTTCAATATTTCAATGTATGTGTGACAAAAAAAGCTAAAGCTAATCTTTCTTCCTGAATACCAGATATGCTTTTATACTAACCTAACATCTTCCTGCCTCTATATACATTCTTGCATATCTTAAAATTAATTCTGCTAGATTCAAATGTTACACAAAAAAAAAACAATTTTGAGTGTCATTAGGAACATCAAGCAAAGGGAAAAACTGACTTTGTTGTTCATCTACAAAGTATCTCAATGTTTTTCACAGCTGAAGGATTACTCCAGCTGTGGTCACTGTTTATAGGGGTCCTATTAAAGCACAGACCTCCACAAGCAACAGGAGATAAGTAAGTAGTCATCGTTCCTGTTCGGGAAAGAAGCACTAGCCAGGTGCTTTTTGAGCACCCACTAAACTAGCAAAGAGATTTGACATAAAATACCCATGAAGAACATCTAAATAAATGTGTTAGCGTTTATCACACAGTCAAATTCCTAAACCTTTAGGCCTGTTTCGGATTCATCACCTGAAGTGAAAAGCCATGTTGGATTAGAGTGTGGAATTGCTATTTTTCTTTCATTTTCCTTGTAGCTTAACTTTCCTGTGCCTGCTAGTAATCTTCGTATGATCACCTGTAAGTGTGTGAATGTTCAGTGAATTTCCAGTAAGGTGCAGCTGATTCTGTATTTTTCTATGTTTTTCTGCAATCTATGTCACACCACTGAACCTGCCTATTTCCTATCACTCAAATGAGCTGATATCTCTTCAGTCTGATTTAGTTTTTAGTATAGGATGACCACAACTTCTTGTTGCTTTGTCTTTCTTTGTTCTTGGAACACTTAGTAAACAGCTGTAATCAAAGTTTTGTGCCTCTTTCTTGATTCCTGAAGAACCTTTTGATCACAGAATCACCAGATCCAACAGTTCTCATAACTTGCTGATACAATTCAGGATATAAATCTATGCTTACCATACTCTTGGAATCCTGCATGTTGAGTACAAATTCTTCCTCTGGAACAATGATCTTCAAAAGATTCCTGGACAAAATAGAAATACATTTATGTCTAGGGATGCTTACTCTCAATCACCAAAGTAGCTGTCACCAGATGGCCATTGTGATCAGCGTACAATTCCTCTGCAGTTTTCTGTTTTTCAAATGACCTTGCACTGTGTTTGCCCTCTTTCTACACACAACAGTATCTCTTCTCGAATATGTTCAGGGAAGACAGTGGGGTGTGTAGGGTGTGAGGTGGAGAGGTGCAACATAATCTCTGTTCAAGGGATAACTGAAGAAAGTACTGTTACTCCAAGCAAACTTATCATTAGATTCTGGAGCCTGCAACTCTGCAACTGGATTGTTGACCTTCTGGCTGACAGAGCACAGTCAGTCAAGATAGGCAGCAGCACCTACACCACAATTATTCTAAATGCTCGTGCTCCACGAAGTCGCATCCTTAGCACCCTACCTACTCCCTATACACTCATGGCCAGATTCTGCTCAAACTCCATCTACAAGTTTGCAGCTGATACCACTGCCGGGGGCCTCATCTCAGCAATTAATAGGAGTGCAGGAAAGAGATAGAGAGTTTAGTGACACACTGTCATGTCAACAACCTTTCCCTTGACGTTGACGAGTTAAACTGGATATTGACTTCAGAAAGGGAGATGGTGCACATGCTCCTGACCAGACCAACAGTGGTAAGGTTCAGAGTGTTGAAAACTTCAAGCTCCTAGGTGTGAACTTCACCAATAGTAGCCCTGGTGCAAGCCTGTTGATGTCACAGGCAAGGAAACTCACCAATGCCTTCCTCAGGAGACTAAAGAAATTCAGCCTGTCCCCCTCAACTCTTACCAATGTTTATCGGTGCATTCTGTCTAGGTGCATAACAGCTCGGTATGACAACTGCTCTGCATGTGACTGCAAGAAATTGCAGAGTTGTGGACTGACAGGAACCAGTCTTCTCACTGCCTCGATACGGCAGCCAGCATAATCACCCATCCTGCACATTCCCTGTTCTTCTCTCTCCCACTGGGCAGAAGATGCAAAACTCTGGAAGTACGTATCACCAGGCTCAAGGACAGTGCACGTAATTGGAGTCTGTCATGACCACACAATTAACCATAAAGCCTGCATATGTAAGGCCCAAAAATATATGGGAAGGAATACTGTACATAAATGTCAATAATGCTGCAGCACACCAGTGTGGATACCGCCTGTAAGTTGCCCCTGGTGACCTCACACTCCTTCCCTGTGCATGTTTTGAGCTGATTCCACTTACAATCTGCTTATCCCTGTCTGCTCACCTTTCAGAGCTAGTGTCAGCCAGTCTTTCCATCCAGACTGTGTTGAGCTTGTAGCTGCTGGCTTCTGAGCCCTAGCAAAAGAGAAGAGGGTCATTGGAAAACAAATATATAAGCCACAGGTAGCTAAGAAACTATCAGAGCACATCAACGTCAGTACCCATGTGTAGTTCTCCTGGACCAACCTTGCTTCAGTTCATCTGTTGCTGAAACTCCTGTCCGCTCCTTGAGAGAATTCGTGCCCAGCTGTCCTCCCACTTTCCAAACACCCAAAAGTGTAAGGTCATCAAGTTCAAGTTATTATTATCATTCAACTGTGCACATGTATATCACCAAATGAAACAATACTCCTCCGGACCAAAATACACAACTCAGTACATATAACTAACAAACATACACATAAAGTAATATAACCACTAGTAAATCAACAAATAAAAGATACACTTCCTACACAAGTTAAAAAGTAAACTGAATAACCACTGGTGCTTTCATGCGTGATGAGACCTGGGTGGTGGAAGGGAGTTCAGTAGTCTTACGACCCGGGGGGCAAAGTTGTTTTCCATCCTAGCAGCTGTTGCCCTAATGCTACAATACCCCCTGCCTGACGGTGGGGGTCATCAAAGACATTGTTGGATGAATAGAAAGGATCATTGACGACACTAAGGGTGCCACACATGCAGCGCTCCTAATAAATAACTCTGACCCCAGTGATCATCTCAGTAGTCTTCACAATCCTTTGTAGTGACTTGTGGTCAGGTGCCTTGCAATTCCCATAGCAGAAGGTGACGCAGCTTGTCAGGGCACTCTCAATGGTGCTCTTGTCAAAATTGGTTCGAATGGGGGGGGGGGGGTGGGAGCAACCTCAGTCTCCTCAGGAAGTTTTCTTAACCAAAGAGGTGGTGTTGAGGACTAAGTGAGAGTGCCTGTAAAGTGCACTCCCAGGAACTTGGACTCTCTCCATGGAGGAGCCATGTATGTGCAGTGAGGAGTGGTCAGCCTGCACCTAAAGCCCACCATCATTATATCCATGTTGAGATTCATGTTCTGCTTGCACCATTCTACCAGCCGCTCTACTTTCTTTCCCTAAGCCGCCTCGTCATGGCTTTGAAACCTGAGGCTACAGTGGACTGTTCCACAGAGATGTTGAAGATGTCTGTAAGAACTTACAGACAAAGCGTGCAGAGAAGGTTTACAAGGATGTTGCCGGGACTTGAGAAACTGAGTTACAGGGAAAAGTTGAATAGGTTAGGACTTTATTCCCTGGAGCATAGAAGAATGAGGGGAGATTTGATAGAGGTATATAAAATTATGATGGGTATAGTTAGAGTGAATGCAAGCAGGCTTTTTCCACTGAGGCTAGGGGAGAAAAAAACCAGAGGACATGGGTTAAAGGTGAAGGAAAAAAAGTTTAAAGGGAACATTAGGGGGATCTTCTTCACACAGAGAGTGGTGGGAGTGTGGAATGAGCTGCCAGATGAAGTGGTGAATGCGGGCTCACTTTTAACATATAGGAAAAACTTGGACAGGTACATGGATGAGAGGTGTATGGAGGGATATGATCCAGGTGCAGGTCAATGGGACTAGGCAGAAAAATGGTTCAGCACAACCAAGAAGGGCTAAAAGGCCTTTTTCTGTGCTGTAATGTTCCATGGTTCTAACTTCAGTTAACTGAGCTGCACGTGACCAGGTACATTATGAGGCCCCACAACTTTACATGTGCTGACCCTGGCTAGGGTCTTCCTCATATCAACTGCAAGCAGATAGAGTGCATGCTCCGTGAGGGGAGGGGGCGGGGTCTTTCTCACTGGCACATCACTCCATATATCAAGCTGAGCGCAAAATACTATCACCCTATCAGAAAGAGAAGCATCACTATCGTCTATGTGCAGGGTGGACTCGTAGTCCATGATGGACTGAATGCCCTGCCATGTGCGCCTCGTGTCTCTGGGGTCACAGAAATGGCAGTACATTGATGACTTGAGAGCTGTCTTACTCCCTGATCTCTCAGCCACATCCAGGCCTCTGCTGTCAGCCATGGCTTCTGATTTGCCCTCCCCCCTCACACAGATATGTTTAATAACAGTGACATCCTCAACACACTTCTCATAGCTCATCACAGACCTCACATATTCATTGATGTTGACGTGATGGTCACAGGCAACCACCTCCCTGCACTTGCTCCAGTCCGTG
This sequence comes from Hemitrygon akajei, assembly GCF_048418815.1. Lineage (NCBI taxonomy): Eukaryota > Metazoa > Chordata > Chondrichthyes > Myliobatiformes > Dasyatidae > Hemitrygon > Hemitrygon akajei. The sequence goes on along the minus strand of NC_133124.1, from coordinate 105,353,644 downwards.
GTTTCAAAACTGTCCCATACTGATGAGGACGCTCTTTCTGTCCCGGTCTTTATCTCCCTTTGAACTGTTTTAACTCATTTAATCAGTGCAGGAATTAACATACAGATAAGTGGTCAGAGAACCCAAGGTGAGGACAAGGAGCAGCTTTGTACACAGCAGGGATGTTAGTATAAACCTGGTCTAATATATTCTCACCTCTGGCAGAAAGTCATCATTAGGCAGAACTGTTTTTAAGTCATCATGGCTGAGGTTGCTAGCAACAATAAAGAAGTGTCACTAAAGGCACCACAGTGCTCACTCAGCACTTCCCCTCGGGTGGACGGAGGTAGATGTGGACAGCCACTATCACAATAGCAGTGAACTCCCTTGGTAAATAGAAGAGCCTGCAGTTCACCATGAAGAACCCTACCAAAGAGTCATCACTACCGAAGGTTATCAAAAAATCTGCTTCTGATGTTTTAGCTTGCACTTTTCCATTCCTTATGACCCTTCAGTTCTTGACTTAGCCAGTTATTTCAACAATGAAATGCTCTTCCATTTCAAATCCTTCCATTACACCTTCCCTTCCTTTCATTAATCTCCTCCAGAATAACAACATTACAAGATATATCTGCTCTTCCAATTCTGATCACTTGGGATCTCCATTTTTAAACAGAAGAAAGGACTCCAATTATTGGTATTTACCACCAAAATTCTTTCCTTTGAAAACTGCCTTCTAATTTATTTCCCCCAAAGCTTTTGTTCAAGTGAATATTTTCTGATGTGCCACAGTGTCAAATTGCTTGATGATGTTGGTGAAGCACTAAGAGGCATGCTATTAAACGAAAAGTGCTTGGTAAACTCAAGGGCTTAGAATTGCTATCATGGGTCTCAATCTCATGTGCAACACATAACAGTATTGTAATGGAAAATTGATTGTTGAAAGCTTAAGTATTAGCTAGTTTGCAAAATTGTTTCTGGGTTTTCATTACATGATATCAACTTTCATCCATACACTCCATTCCTTACATGATGAACTTAATCCCTGACTGTATCACAGACTGAACTAAATATTCTTAATGTTACGCGAGTGAATCTGCAGATGCTGGAAATAAATAAAAACACAAAATGCTGGCAGAACTCAGCAGGCCAGACGGCATCTATGGGAGGAGGTAGTGACAACAACTCCTGATGAAGGGTTTCAGCCCGAAACGTCGTCATTACCTCCTCCCATAGATGCTGTCTGGCCTGCTGAGTTCTGCCAGCATTTTGTGTTTTTAAATATTCTTAATGTTGTTTCCTGGGCTGAGCTTTCAACCCCACTCCTTTTCAAGGACTGTTATGCACTTTCAACTCTATGATACTGTTCATCTTTTCCTGTCTCTGTTCTTTTGTTGCTGAATGACTGAAGCATGATTTTGAAACCTCCAGAATCTACAGTCACAATGCTCTTCAGTATGAAACTATCTTCCAAATTCTTTAAACTTCTGCTCACCCAAAGCCTGTAGACAATTTCCATTATCTTGTACTTACTACTATGTCCTGGCCCATGAATGCCGCAAATTTTGAAGTTGTCTTTGTTATTTTCAAACCTCCTTCACTCATACCAGACTCCAGGAACAATGTTATTCTGGCTTTCTGCATGCATCCAATTCCTATTAAATATCTGAAACTTTGTGTTAACTTGTGGCCTATAATACACTCAGGTATTCAATGCTCTTTGTGCGTGTGAGTCAAAGATTCATTTACTGAATGCAGTAATCTTTACCTGGATAGCCACCAGACTGTCGTCAAAAAGCAAGAGCCTGACATCGCGACCTGATGCTGAGATGGTGTTGCCTTCTTCCCGCAACCGGCGTTCTGGAAGAAATAAGAGGTCCTAGAAAGAGAAGAGTCAGGCTTATAACAGCAATAGTAATACAATTATAGAGATGCAAAAGAAGATCATTTGGGTCCATGCTGGTTTCCAGGCATGTGTTTCCACTTTCCCTGCATTATTTTTTTTCACACTGGGGTGTTTCCATCATCACTGGGCTTTAGTAGAATAAAGGGGAATTTCATTGAAAACAACTGAATATTGAAAGGACTAGATAGAATGGACATGGAGAGGATGTTCCCAACAGTGGGAAAGATTAGGACCAAAGGGCACAACTTCAGAATAGAAGGACATCCCTTTAGAACAGAAATGAGGAACTCCTTTAGCAGGAGGGTGCTGAATCTCTGGAATTCGTTGCCACAGACGACTGTGGAGACAAGTCATTAGGTATATTTGAAGCCGAGATTGACACCCTTAATGATCAAGAACCCAAAGGTTACGGGGAGAAGGCAGGAGAATGGGGTTGTGAGGGAAAATAAATCTGCCCTGATCCAATAGCAGAAAAGACTTGTTGGCCAGAAAAAACTACAATCTGCAAATCAGTGAATTTGGATGAATCAAGAACAGTGGAAGCAGGCAGGCCAATTGCCTTTGTTTTTGACATGGGGAAGGAAATGGAGGCTGCCATTTTATGAAGAGACTGGGTATTCCATTTTGTGAGATGAAGTTGCTTGGCTTGATCAGTGTTTTAAAGTAGACACAATGATACCTTAGGTAATCTGCTGGACTAGGGATAACTTCCAAATAATAAGTTATTTGTGAGGTGTTCTTTGGTTGGACATTTCATGCAGGTTTGTGATTTTGGGGGTCTGTGCCTGCCCTGCGTGATTAGAGCTGGTTACTGAAGAGAACAAAGAGCCATAAATGAGAGTACTGTACAATAAATGGATGCTGGCTAGGAGCAGAGCCAATAAAAAGGTGTTAAATGTCAGATAGATGACCAGTAGTCAGTGACATTGAAATGAAATATTTGAATTGGAGAGAAATGACTACAAAGCAGAGGTTTTGATGTACAAGACAGGGATGCCTCTGACAGAGATTCACCATGGTGGATGGGAGGTAGCACGGATACACAAGGAACACGAGGCTAACTGCGGAAAATGGTAATATATTTTCTATTCTTTGACTGCTCATGGGAGGTCAGGGAAGCTTAGCAGCTGGTTGTGCAAGTTCACATGTTCTTTCGTTGAGACAATGAAGGTACTAGTTGGTAAATGCAGATTGTCTGTGCGCCTCCCTGATCACTATCACAAGGATTGATTTTTGTAATCGAAACGGCATCCCTGGGTAAGCCTTCCGTTTTGTCAGCAGGAGACTCGAATGGATCCTCGCGGGTGAGAAATGGAGAGATCTGGGACTGGGTAGCTAGTTAGTACCGACCCAGGGTGAAGAGTGCCCGGAACTCTGCAAGTCGGACTTGAATTGTTCTGATTGGAGGCGATTCCAACGGTGAAGGCGGCGAAGCTATTTTTAAAAAAGCTAAAGGGAAATAGTCAGACAAGGAATTTAAGCAGCTGCAGAAACCAGCAGCAATTGCCTGCCTCATTACGGATTTAACATGGCATCAGCAAACAACTGACGTCAAACGAGATAGGTTACAACAGGAAATCCTGGAATGTCGGTAAAAAGCAGAAGCTGTGCGAAGTTAATTACAACAGGAAATCCTGCAATGTCGGCCAAAAGCAGAAACCAAGCGAGAAAGATTACTACAGAAATCCTGCAAAGTCCGCAAAAATCTGAAACTGAGCGAGATAGATTACAACAGGAAATGGTAGAATATCAGCAAGGTGCAGCGGCATAATTTAGAAGACCAGAAGGCTCCAAAAGGTGGTAGAAACACTTAAGGGAAAAGTTAGGGATTTGCAGGAACAGAGATTATGGATTTGGTGTATATGAAATTGGTTAAAGAAAGGAATAACCAGAAGGAAGAAGCTAATTTCGCTAAAAACAAATTGGAGGGATTAAAGAAACCGTGCAGTGATTTAAAAGCAGCTCTGAATGTCTTACAGAAATCAGTACAGCACACGAAAAGAAACACAATACCAGCGATCATACAAAGTATTAAAAACAGATACAAAAGCTGAAGGACCAAATTGCTACACAGAGAGAAATAATATGTTTTTGGATCTAAAAGAGGCGTGGAGAGTGAATATGGAGATATGGATTGGCAAGATTTACCAGATAAGGTGACCACATATGGTTGTGATGAGGACCTTCTAATCGAGAGCCCACCCACCCCCTCCCCCCCACAAAAGAGGCGTTAAAGGATGTGATACTGACTATTATGGGTAATAACTGCGGGGACCCGCTAGACGAGTTAGGTAAGTGTTACCAGAGGAAAGAGCACCCTGCTGCATTTGCGTCCCGTCTGCGGATGGGGCTCCTAGGACTATATGGATCAACATTAGATCGCGATCACTTAGAGCCAGAACCTACCCATAGATGGTTAAGAACATTAGCGCCCAATAGCACGAACAAATAAATACTGTAAATGTTGGAACTGTTTTATCCCAGTCACCCTACACATACTGAGGCATGGGTAATTAAGGAAATTATTAGAGCATGGGAGAAGGAAGTGAGGGAGCTACATTTTAACTTTGGAAATACTCCAGGAGCAGCTAAAGTGTTTTCCCTTCAAGAAAATACATAGAATACAGTTTCGTGTGGGGAAATGCGGGTCAGGACAGGAGCCAGTGGAGAGATTGTAGAAGGGAAGTAATTGTAGAAGTGTTAGAATGCACCTTCACCCAATCAGGGAAACTTGTCGGGAGCAGTAACAGTGCTTAACTCTGTGGTCGTAATGCCCGAACTGTACAGCAGACAGTTCATGTAATTTAAATCCTAACAAAAATCAGAGATTGGAGCTACAGAAGGGTCAGAGTATGTTGGAATTTTGGTTAATGTGAGGATTTCATGCTTTAAACTTGTTAAATGTTGTTACTTCGAACATTTCTGTGTTTTAAATACTTTGAGTAATACATTCCTCAGTTTTGTCGGATTGTAACTGAATATTTCGGTAACAGTTTAACCCTTGGGGACAAGAGATTTTCTGAAAGGATTTAAAGTGTCAATGGTTTGCATGTTTCAAGTGTGGCTGTACTGAGTTCATTTCAGAGAGAGAATCCATGAGAGACGGAGCTAGAGACGTGTATTTTAAGAGATTGTGCCTTTAGGAGACTGTGTGTGTCAGTGTGTTAATAATGTCAAACTGTTAATGTGTCAAGGGTTCCTACCCAGCAGTTTTTTCCCCCTCTCTGGTTTTTTGAAACATGTGTGAAAGCTTTTCGAGGTCCTAAGTAACTGTTTATTTTAAATTTTGCAGTTACGTATGGAAGGTTCTAAAGGAGTGACAGCGCAAGCATGGATTTTTGTTTGTCCTGTCTGTGTTTTTGGTTTGTGTTTCTTTACTCGTTTTCCATGGAATTGAATTTGAGGAACTCGGATTCCACACTGGCCAGCTGTAACCTGGGTTGAGGAAGAAATTTGCGCATCTCTGTTCCAGATATTTCTGGGGGAATTTGCTCATTGGTGGTCAGTTAAATTTGAAATTTGAACTTAACATTTTGGGAAGATTGGAACATTTGGGGACCAATCCTAAAAATTGCTTTTACTAACAAAACTGTTTTCTTTTACAGAATATAGAATATATTGTTCAAGTCTTTTGACATATTGATTTTGAGTTTGAGATCGCTTGGAAAATAATTTTGAAGCAACCAGTGTTTTGTATGTAAAGTGCAAATGGAAGTTCAATTTAAGTATTGGACTGATTCAAACAGCATTTCAACATTTATCTAGCTACTACTGGATGTTTGAATTAAAATGTTTTGGTCAATCAGCCTTGGCACTGTAGGGCTGAGATAGAACCAGAGAAACATAGAACATTACAGCGCAGAAACAGTCCTTTTGGCCCTTCTTGGCTATGCTGAACCATTTTTCTGCCTATTCCCACTGACCTGCACCTGGACCATATCCCTCCATACCCCTCTCATCCATGTACCTGTCCAAGTTTTTCTTAAATGTTAAAAGTGAGCCTGCATTCACCACTTCAACTGGCAGCTCATTCCACACTCCCACCACTCTCTGAGTGAAGAAGCCCCCCCCCCCCAATGTTCTCTTTAAACTTTTCCCCCTTCACCCTTAACCCATGACCTCTGGTTTTTTTCTCCCCCGGCCTCAGTGGAAAAAGCCTGCTTGCATTCACTCTATCTATACCCATCATAATTTTACACACCTCTATCAAATCTCCCCTTATGCTTCTACTCTCCTGGGAATAAAGTCCTAACCTAGTCAACCTTTCCCTGTAACTCAGTTTCTCAAGTCCCGGCAACATCCTTGTGAACCTTCTCTGCACTTTTTCAGCCTTATTAATATCTTTCCTGTAATTAGGTGACCAACAAGGAGCTGTAAAGGGTATTAAAATTTCTACCTCCCTTGCAGATGGTTGGTATTGTATTGGAGAACCGCATGGGGTCAGGATATAATAGCAAATTATTCTGAGGGTCCATTTCTAACAAAGACACCTGATTAACTTTTTTTGTGGAATTCTCCTTGTCAGTACAGATGGATGAGAGGAGAACTGTGTGTGGTACATACTGTATGTAGAGAATGAATATGGCCATACTATAAAAGCAATAGTATAGCTATAAAGTTACCCTACACTATGAGTGCACAGGCAGCAGAAGTGACAGCTGGAGCATATGTGGTTAGCCACCAAAAATGTTTTCTGCCCAGACCAGTCAAACACTCTGATAGTGAGAACCTTTGTAATAGGCTTACAGAATATTTGCCTCTTTGGGAAGTAAGAATGTTTGTTTCAACTAATGGAAAGCCCCTCTGATCTGCTGCTCTGTTGCAGTATACTTTGAAGAATTGAAGTGAAAGAATACAGAATCATAAAGACGAAAGCTCGGTCTAAATTATCCCAAGGGCAATAAGAAGACTGCATTAGTGAACCAACGTGCTTTAACTTGGTGGGTATGGCAACTACTGATTAGAGAGAAGGAGCAAAAGGTTAAGGTAAACTGAGGAGCAAAAGGAAGATGCAGAATTAAAAAGAAATGTAAAGAAAGGAGCCCTCTGACATTCCAGGCCAGTAGAAGGGCCTTGGACTAACTTGCAGGTTATGTTGGACCTTTGCCACACACACCAGGAGGGTACAAATATATTCTGGTAGTTTAAGATAGATAGATAGATACTTTATTCATCCCCATGGGGAAATTCAACTTTTTTCCAATGTCCCATACACTTGCTGTAGCAAAACTAATTACATACAATACTTAACTCAGTAAAAAAATATGATATGCATCTAAAGTCCTGGAGGTAGAATTGTAAAGCCTAATGGCATTGGGGAGTATTGACCTCTTCATCCTGTCTAAGGAGCATTGCATTGATAGTAACCTGTCACTGAAACTGCTTCTCTGTCTCAGGATGGTGCTATGTAGAGGATGTTCAGAGTTATCCATAATTGACCATAGCCTACTCAGCGCCCTTCGCTCAGCTACCGATGTTAAACTCTCCAGTCCTTTGCCCACGACAGAGCCCGCCTTCCTTACCAGCTTATTAAGACGTGAGGCGTCCCTCTTCTTAATGCTTCCTCCCCAACACGCCACCACAAAGAAGAGGGCGCTCTCCACAACTGACCTATAGAACATCTTCAGCATCTCACTGCAGACATTGAATGACGCCAACCTTCTTAGGAAGTACATTCGACTCTGTGCCTTCCTGCACAAGGCATCTGTGTTGGCAGTCCAGTCAAGCTTCTCGTCTAACTGTACTCCCAGATACTTGTAGGTCTTAACCTGCTCCACACGTTCTCCATTAATGATCACTGGCTCCATATGGGGCCTAGACCTCCTAAAGTCCACCACCATCTCCTTGGTCTTGGTGATATTGAGACGCAGGTAGTTTGAGTTGCACCATATCACAAAGTCCTGTATCAGTTTCCTATACTCCTCCTCCTGTCCATTCATATCATTTATGATACTTTCACAAAGTCACAGCAAAAATCTCATTGGGAAGTGTTTTTCCTCATGAAAGATCAACTCAGAGTACTGAATCAGATCAAGGCACATATTTTACAGCCTAGATAATGTAAGATGATATGGCAACTTTAGGAATTAGGCCGAGATTTTACATGCCCTATAGACCACGGTCTAGTGGAATTCTGGAAAGGATGAATTGCACATTAAAAAATATGATGGCCAGAATGGTGCAACAACATGGAACAACAGAGCAAGTAGTTCTGCCTTATGTACTAATGATAATAAGGAATACAGTGGCTTTATCAATGTGTTACACTCCTTATAAACATGATTGAAAGGGACATGAGAGGGTTGGAGGTGTTGTTAGGATTAGACTTGTAAAAACCCAAAATAGATGGGTTGGTGTCTGAAAAGTAGGTACAATAATTGGTAGAGATGGCAATAAAGGCCAATTATATGGCAGCCCATCAACTATGAAAGAAAATGCAACAGAATAAACCCTACTTTGACTCAAAAGTCAGTCCCATAGAATTGTCCAGGATGAAGTGATGATTAGAATATACTTTTCCACCTCATTTTTAAATCCAATGTTTGGGGGGCCCCAATGAAATTACGGACAAAGCAAGTCCATCAATATACAGGGTATTGATTTCTACAGATAAAAGTGAACCATAATCACACAGTTGAAACAGGAAAATTATCACCAGCAGCACGTAACAATTGAAGTACATGATGACTTTCATTTTGGAGACTTGACAATCAATGAACATGGTAATCCTGATTTGTACGATTTGGGGTTGGAAAAACTGTTCCAAGTAGATGGTGACAAATGTGACAAGGGAAACATTTTTCTGTCCTCTCAGTCTGAGAATCAGGGGAATTTTGTTAAGAAATAAAAGAAAAGGAAAAACATGCTTATTCCAGCCTTCTCTATCCTGAATTGGAATTGGACGGAAAAGGATGGATGGCTTAAGTCCACAGACAATTGGGAGCCTGGATTGCATGAGCAAGAAAACTGTATAGAAGCTATGGACAAAGTGATTTATGATTGAAATTTGAAACTGGAAATAAGAGTGGAAATTACACTTGTGTAATTTGATATCACAGGAATAATGCAAAATCAACTACCCTACAACCTCAAGTAGCTGAAAGTACAGCAGAGTATAAATGTACTGAGACCCAACATAACACGAAGGGGTAGGATTAGTGTTAGGAGGTACAGGGGAATTTGTCACTGTGGTACCAGGGTACCAGCAAGTGCAGGTAATTTTTAATCTAACTGAAATAATGGTACCAGAATGGTACTCGTCTACAATGGGACAGTTATTCACTCATTTTCTTGGGAGACAACTAAGCAGGAGTGAGTTTAAGACAGTCCAAAATAGAAAGAAGAAAGGACTATTGGAATTATTGGAAGCATGTTATGCAAGGGGGTAGCAACAGTTGACATTTTAGATAAAGCAGAATTCGGAAATCAGATATGGACCCTTTAGCAGAAAAAGTACAATATTACTGGAGAAAATTATCAGGATACAACTTGATGTGCATCAAAGATCAAATTGGGTATCAGATGAACAACTAAAACAAGGGATTTGGGAAAGGTACCTTTGTGTCATACGAGAAGACTTGTACTAACCAACAGAGTAAAGGGTACCAGTGATTACAATAAAGCAATGTTTTATGTTGGTGCAGTATTTCATATTTCAACATGGAAATAATTTAACCTACTCTTTGAAAAGAGTTCACAAATATCATGAGAAGAGTTGGATATTCTAACACATGCTATTGGGAATGGGTAGATTTATCAAGATATCATCAAAGGAGGAGACCAGTGGGCTTGCCCAGTAGAGATTACATGACATGAACTTCTGAATTGTGGTTTTAGTAATGAGAATTAGTCATTGTCTAATCTAACTATAAATAATGAGTTTTTCTTACAATATGCATTGTTGGGAAGATGTATTATAGCAACAGTAACAACGAGTTATACCAAAGGATGGAAATAGTATCCTTGAACGTCATAATGTTGCTATTAGGAGCATGGCTTTAGATTTGACTATTGGAGGATGAACTTTGGTTCAGCCCAGCAATGGATAAGGTAGTGAAGAAGAAGCTTACAATCCTACGAACTGATACGGATTGACATTTGTGGGAGTATGTGGTTACCAAATTACCATCAATTCCTCATTTGACTGCTGACAGGACATGAGTTGTGGAGGAGACACAGGAGATAATCCATCAATGGACTAAACATACAAAAGCTATAAGACATGCTGCTAAAGCAAATGACATATTGAGTAACGCAGACTCTTGGGATAAACTTTGGAATTGGGGATCAAATAATCAAATACATCCATGGATGAGGATAATAAATCATGCTGCTGTAATATCAATTTCATGTAATCTGATAATGGTATTGTTTAATTGTATCACCTTAGAAGGTGAAAGGCTGAAGCTGTGCAAGTGGAAGAGGATAATGTTTTGTAATACGGAGAAGATGATTGTCTGTATAGAGTGTATGAATTCAATAAGTAAATGATTACCTTTATCTTTGTATCATTTAAGTGTTGCACACCTGCTGGGGGTTCATGGCAATCCTACGTGTAGTCAACAGAATGGAGGAGGATAGCGATCCTTAGATAAATGTCTTTGGATCAAGAGGAGGGGCAAGTTGGCCAGAAAGAACCACAGGCTATGGATCAGTGAATTCAGATGAATCAAGGACAGGCCTATTGTCTTTGTTCTTGCCATGAGGAAGGAGATGCAAGCTGCTATTTAATGAAAAGACTCTGTATCTTCCATTTTGTGAGATGAAGTTGCTTGGCTTGATATGCGTTTTAAAGTAGGCATGATGATGCCTTGGGTTATCTGCTGGACTAGGGATAACTTCAAAATAAGTTCTTTGCAAGGTGTTTGTTGATTGGATGTGACATGCAGCTTTGTGATTGTTGGGGTCTGTGCCTGCCCTGTGTGATTTGAGCTGGTTTTTGAAGAGAACAAAGAGCCATAAATTGCCTGTTGTCACTTGCTGGAGAGAGCCACAAATAGATGCTGGCTAGGAGCAGAGCCAATAAAAAGGTGTTAAAAGTCAGACATGTAACCTAGCCAATGGCACTGGAATGCATTATTTGAATTGGTGAGGAATGAATATAAAAGCAGAGGTTTGTATATACAAGACAGTGATGACTCTGTAGGAGATTCATCAGTGTGGATGTCAGGTGCCACACAGATGCAGAGATTCAAATTGGGACTACAAGGAACATGAGGCCAACAGCAGAAACTTCTTTTTTTAGCTGGCATTATAGTTTCCATTCTTTGACTGTTCATGGAAGGTCAAAAAAGTTCTTGGTTGGTGAGGCCATGAAGGGTTTCGGGGAGAAGGTAGAAGATTGGAGCTGAGAGGAAAATTCTGTCAGCCATGATGAAACGGTGGTGAAAACTCGATGGGCCAAATGGCCTAATTCTGCTCCTATATCTTATGGTCTCATGGAAACTTAGAAGGTGTACACACAGGTATTCAGTTGTGTAAGTTCACTTATTCTTCCATTGGGACAATAAAGGTATTTGTTCTTATTTACAGATACTCTGTGTGTCTCCCTCATCATTATTACAAGGGGTGATTCTTGTAACAGACTCGACGGGCTGAATGGCCATATTCTGTTCTTTTGTTTTATGGTCTTATCTCCCCATTGATTCTTATTGCAATCAACCTACATAAATTACAAAAACTAATTAACCAATTCAAATATCTTTGAGATCTGGAAGGAGCTGGAAGCTTTCAAGAAACCCACAAAGTCATGGGAGAATGTACAAACTTCATACTGAGAGCACCCAAAGTCAAGATGAAACTGGGAAGGCCTGATATGTGTGGCATCAACAGATGCATCACAATAAAGTGGTACAAGTAGTTATGAACTGGGGAGACACATAACAAATAAAACTTAATGTGCAGGGAAATTAATTGATTAATTTTGAAAAGAATGAAAATACACAATAAATAATATAAAGGGATACAAGAACAGATGAATCTGAAGATGCATGTACACCAATCTCTGAAGGTGTCATGACAAACTTAGATGGTTGTCAAAAATGCATACAATGCATTTCACTTACAAAGAGGTTGACTTTAAAACTATGTATGCTATATCCAATTGCAAACACAAGAAAATCTGCAGATGCCGGAAATCCAGGCCACAAACACAAAATGCTGGAGGAACTCAGCAGGTCATGTAGCATCTTTGGAAAAGAGTAAACAATTAATGTTTTGGTTCGAAAAAGGGTCTTGGCTGGAAACATCGACTGTTTGCTCTTCCATAGATGCTGCCTGGCCTGCTGAGTTCATTCAGTATTTTCTATGTGATGCATATTATATCCAAGCTTCATTATATATATATATATATATATAGGGTGTACTCCCAGCTGGAGTACACTCCCCAATTCTGAACGCAATATCCTTAGGAAGAATATCAGGGCCTTCCAAAAGCAGTTAGACAAAGGATTTAATAGAATGCAATTCATCAGGTTCGAAGAGTCTCAGCTCAAAACGTCGACTGTGCTTCTTCCTATAGATGCTGCCTGGCCTGCTGCGTTCCACCAGCATTTTGTGTGTGTCCCCCTTTGTTCTGTTATCCCAGGGTTCCATATACCATTATGCAGTTAACTTACAGACAGTTCACTAACTGTGATGTAGTGAGTGTGCGGGGTTGTGGAAAATGTGATTTGCATGCCACCGGCCATTTTGTCTTTTTTACAATCCCACTTCCCAAAACACAAAGAAATACCTCATCACAAGCATGTGTTGCCTTTTGATGAAGCAATGAGAAAATAGCTCATTTATGAAAAACAATTGATTTGCATAATTCGAAAGTTAGCGCAACAGAATTAGCTGATTGTGTAGAGAAAGGGAAGTGAAAAAGTCAGCCTTGTCTTTGCTTTTCTCCAAAAGAAGCAGTAAAATCACCTATTTGTCTCCTAGTTTGAGTGACAGGTGAAGGACAGCATGCTGTGCCTTTTCACACAAAACATTTCAAGTCAAGTCAAGTCAACTTTTATTGTCATTTCGATCATAACTGCTGGTACAGTGCATAGTAAAAATGAGACGTTTTTCAGGACCATGGTGTTACATGACACAGTACAAAAAACTAGACTGAACTACGTAATAAAAAAAAACAGAGAAAGCTACACTAAACTACAGACCTACACTGGACTGCATAAAGTGCACAAAAACAGTGCAGGCATTACAATAAATAATAAACAGGACAGTAGGGCAAGATGTCAGTCCAGGCTTCGGGTATTGAGGAGTCTGATAGCTTGGGGGAAAAAACTGTTACATAGTCTGGTCATGAGAGCCCGAATGCTTCGGAGCCTTTTCCAACAAGTATCAGGAGTTTTCTCCTTACTGTTTTAGTTCAAAAGGATCAACAAGTTAAATTTGTGAGAAAATACTTGAATTATGAAATTAGCCTGCATGATCAATTAGTACATATAAAAGACATGGGTTTAGAGGCAATGTTGGTGCATGGATTTTGTGATTGGATTAGAAAGTAGTTCACAGGTTAGAGAAAAAACAGAAGGATGCTGGAAATATGCTCTTAATAACAGGATGTGAGATGATATTCATGAGGGTATGGTAATAGTCATCAATATGCATTTCCCAAACCAGTTGTGGCAAGGTTTGCATGCTCTTATAGGCCACAGTATGAAGTCAGTATGACAGCAGTGTGGCAATGATTTCTCTCTTCCGTTACGAATGAAATTCCTGCACGTGTTGAACCGGGTAGGAATGTAGTGATGCTATCCGTCCTGATAAGCCTCCAACCACCAGTCCCCACAGTGCTATCGTAGCTGTCAGAAAGTGAACGTAAAGAATGCACTGGCCTGGATGAAATCCCTGGCTGTGCTTTCAGATTCCCTGCAGATCAGCTGGCAGGGGCATTTGCAGATATTTTTAATACTCTCCCTACTACAATCAGATGTTCACCCATTTTCAGAAGACCACTATCACTCTGGTGAAAAAAAATTCCAAACTCCTAGACCTACGCAACTCCCTCTGCAACTGGACCTTAGACATTCTAACCAACAGACGGCTATCAGTAAGCATAGGCAGGGATAGATCTGCCACAATTCTCCCCAGCAATGCTAACCTGCATGCCGCGTCCTTAGACCCCATATTATTCCCTCACTATACACTCATGACTATGCAGCCAGATTCTGCTTTCATTCTGTCTACAAGTTTGCAGATGGCAACACCATAGCTGGTTGGATCTCAAATAATCTGTCAATAAAAGACAGTACAGGAAGGAGATACAGAGCATAGTGATATAGTGTCAAGACAGCAACCTTTCCCTCAAGAGCTGCCCATTAAAGGGGGAAGAGCTTGCACCTCCTGTATGTATCAATTGTGCTGTGGTGGAGCTGCTTGAAAACTTCAAGTTCCAGCATGTAAATATCACCAATACCTTGTCCTGGTTCAACAATATAGATATTATAGCCAAAAAAAAAGCATACCGTGAAATGTCTCTGTTGATTGTTGCCATTTTTTATAGATGCACCATAGAAAGCATCCTAACCTGGTGCACCAGAACTTGGTATGGAAATTGCCCCAAGACCTCAAAACTGCCAAATATAGCTGGTATAGATGTCGTACTGGGGTCTACCGAAGACAAAAAAATCATCCTGGTGGAGCTCACAGTACAGTGAGAGGAAGGATGTGAGGAGGCTCATGAGAGGGAAGACCAGGAGTGCAGGAACAAAGGATGGCAGACATGGCTATTCCCCATAAAGATGGGCTGTAGAAGGTTCTTGGCAAGATCAGCATGGAGGCTGTTGTCTGTGTTGGGCCTTGATGAAAAGAGCAAGAACCAAGCAGCTCTCTGGAAGGGATGGAGAGGAAGCAGCAAGAGCCTCTTGCTGGATATGGAGCAGGCAGGAGGAGCAGATGGGCAGTGACTTGGCCACCACTGCTGACCTGCCAACTGGAGAGTGTAGTGGTTAAGGTTGAAACACTATGAAGGTTGGGCACCACCTAACAACATCTTCTCCTGGCCAAAGGCTACGATTACCTCATCTGGTAACTGTAGACAGCAGACTAGTGTATGATGCATCCATCGTGAAAACCAGCCTCCCATCCACTATTCCGTCTACACCTCCCACTGCCTCAAGAAAGCAGCCAAGATAATCAAAGACAGCTGCCAACCCAATCAGATCAAGTTTATTATCACTAGCATGTAACATGAAATTTGTTAACTTAGCAGCAGCAGTTCAAGGCAATACATAATCTAGCAGAGAAAAAAGAATAATAAATAAACAAATAAATCAATTATGTATGTTGAATAGGTTAAATAAGTGCAAAAAAAGAAATACCGTATATTAAAAAAAAGTGAGGTAGTGTCCAAAGATTCAATGTCCATTTAGGAATCGGATGGCAGAGGGGAAGAAGCTGTTCTTGAATCGCTGAGTGTGTGCCTTCAGGCTTCTGTACCTCCTACCTGATGGTAACAGTGAGAAAAGGGCATGCCCTGGGTGCTGGAGGTCTTTAATAATGGACGATGTCTTTCTGAGACACCGCTCCCTAAAGATGTCCTGGGTACTTTGCAGGCTTGTACCCAAGATGGAGCTGACTAGATTTACAACCTTCTGTAGCTTCTTTCGGACCTGTGCAGTAGCCCCTCCATACCAGACAGTGATGCAGCCTGTCAGAATGCTCTCCACGGTACAACTATAGAAGTTGTATTTTTGAGTGTATTTGTTGACATGCCAAATCTCTTCAAACTCCTAATAAAGTGTAGCCACTGTCTTGCCTTCTTTATAACTACATCAATATGTTTGGGACCAAGTTAGATCCTCAGAGATCTTGACACCCAGAAACTTGAAGCTGCTCACTCTCTCCACTTCTGATCCCTCTATGAGGATTGGTATGTGTTCCTTAGTCTTACACTGCCTGAAGTCCACAATCAGCTCTTTCATCTTACTGACGTTGAGTGCCAGGTTGTTGCTGCAACAGCACTCCACTAGTTGGCTTATCTCACTCCTGTACGCCCTCTCGTCACCACCTGAGATTCTACCAACAATAGTTGATTCATCAGCAAATTTATAGATAGTATTTGAGCTATGCCTAGCCACTGAGTCATGTGCATATAGTGAATAGAGCAGTGGGCTAAGCACACACCCAAGGTGCTCCAGTGTTGATAGTCAGCGAGAAGGATATCCACACAGACAATGGTCTTCCGGTTAGGAAGTCAAGGATCCAATTGCAGAGGGAGATATATAGGCCCAGGTTCTGCAACTTCTCAATCAGGATTGTGGGAATGATCATTCTCCCTCCACTTCTTTCAGGCAATATTTATCAAAGCTTGGAAACATACAACACCAATCCCAAGGCTAGCTTCTATCCTGCTCTTCAAAGACTCTTAAACAGACATCTTTCATGATGAAGATGGACTCTTGATCTCCTGACCTTCTTCATAGTGGTCCTTGCACCTTACTGTCTGTCTGCACTGCAGTTTCACTGTAAACTCTAAAACTATATTCTGTTGCTGCTCTTCTCTTTCTACTACCTCAGAGTGTTTATTTTGAAATGATCTGTATGGATAGCACTGTATCTCAGTACATGTGACAATAATGAACCCATTTCCATGGAGGAAGAAAAAATACTATAGTGTGTATCTTCAGCAGTTGCATGCCAAAAAGCAACTATTCAAATTCCGTGAAAGGGAAATTTGAAATGATAATAAAGTTTATAGATACAGGACATTTATAGGTAAAAATAATCATATTGCTTAATGGAATATTTGACTTCATTTCAAGGGGTCTAGGAAGTTTGCCTAAAGTTATACAGAGACTTGGTCAGGAACTGTCTGGAATGAGTACCACACCATATCCACCCATGTATGCATTGACTTTTTCTGATAATTCACCCACTCTATTTTGATTAAGACGTCACTCTGCTAGATTAATCTAAATTCTGATTACTGAAGTGTTTTTTAGTTCCTTATTAGTGAGTTCCTTGTTCAGTACTTCTGATCTCATCATCATATGATTGTGATCAAATTAGAAGGCACAGATTGAAGCATCACTCCGGAAGACATGACATTGATACTACTGAGCAGAAATATACTTGTGATTGAATTGTTGTTAAACACAATTAATCTCAGGTAACATGAATCAAAGATTTCTAGATTGGCAACAATAATGGAGAAGTAACTACAACATTGAAAATAATGAGAATACTGTATTCTCTACGCACCGTTAATTTGCTTCCAAGAGAGTTCCAGAGAGCTTTGGTTAAAGATGCCACATCTAGTGTCTGTTGAATCCATTTGTTAAGATCTGTGAAAGTCGCAAGAGCATCTGTGATAGGTTTTGCCTCCGGGTTCTGAAAATGAGCAAGAGGGGAAACACCAAAAAATTGAACTGGACTTACTTGTATAATTCCCTCACTCTGATCTTACTTTATGTAAAACCTCTCACTCTTAACTGATAGTTAACTGCACAAATCAATTCCATATTGCATTTCTTGATCAGATTCTAGAAAAAAATAGTTGAAGAGGAATTAGATAAACAGTAAAAGATTCAAAGTTTATAGAGAAGGCATAAAGAGGAATGGGGCATGCTGAACTTAATGATCTGCATCATAAGTTCAATCATAAGGTTTATGTTTCTTAATAAAGACAAAACTTTGCTTGGGTAAACACCAAAGCATTTTATTTACAATATGGCTTCAGCTTAACACTGAGCGCGTGCAACCAGCTCACTATCATAGCTTCCAGTTCTGGGGTGAACTGCCAGCGTAGCCCACCGGAAACTGAAGTTCTTTACTATATACAAACATAGTAATGCAATAAGGTCCAATTCCAATACTGTAGGATCACACCAAAATTTAGCTTAGGAAGGAAAGTTCATACATTCAGAAGTCAGAATTTGTAGTCAACGAGCTTGGATTTCATTGGTTGCTGGTTATTAAAGGAAGAAAAGATTGACAGGCAAGGAATCTTAAACTAGTAAAACAAAGAACATAAAACATAATTATTTCTTTCAGTTTGGTACTTAATGAAAAATCACTGGATGATACTGTTTTTTGAAAATTGTGTGTCTATTTGACATTTCTCTGTCCACTATTTAATCTGAAGCATAATTTATTTTGCTTCAACCCTAACCTTGGTAAACCCACACAGAGGAATTTAATGTATTAACTATTTATTGTGTAATATCAGATGGCAATTTCTAGTTTAGAATTATAAGGTCAGTCATTATTATTCAACTTGCTGCTAGAACCTGAAAGTCTCAGCCCAAAATGTTGCCCGCTTATTCACCTCCATTGCTGCTGCCTGACATGCAACGTTCATCTGGCATTGTGTGTATGATATTCTGGATTTCCAGCATCTACAGAATCTTTTGTGCTGTTGCAATAGATTTTCTGTCACTCAGATATGTTCAGAATCAATCATTTAAGGAATTTTAATATAAAATTGGTTATCTCTCTTTATTATTACAGGCTTTGGTCAGATTTCACTGTTGAAATCGTTAGCTCTAGATATACAAGTTATGAAAAATACTAACATATACTGGCCTATCAGTACAAATATTGATTTTGGGTTCAAATCTGATCAGATGAATCTTGCAGCAGATCCAGGTAACATTTCTTAATCCTCATCAGCAGTATGCCAGTTCTGGTTCTGAATTGCTGCATTTTTAACTCCAAAGAATAAATGAGGATAGCTGGCCATTTCTCAATATCACAAATAATTAAATAGCTGAATGTCAAAGCGTCTTCCCTACACTAATCAGAATTGTAATTTGAAACAGCAAAAGTAAAAGTGCTGTCTGCTTCCACCCAACTGGCACATATGTTTGGCTGGAAAAACTCAGCAGGTCAGGCAGCATCTATGGAGGAGTGGAGATGGTTGAGGACTGCAGAGGCTTTATTAGAACCTGGCTGGACCTCAGTATGCTGGAATAACCTGGTTAGGTGTAGCAAAACCCAAGCAATGATTAGGCAGCTCTGTCCTGATGGTCCACCTACAAAGTATCCCGGGCAGGCTTTGAAGTTCATTTAGAACAATGTTCATTAAGGCTTCAGAATTCAGAATTCAATGGGATTTCCTTCATTACTTGATAACATCAGGGATATCAACAAAATGTGGTATATCTGTACAGTATTCAGTCATCTAGCTGTAACCATTCAATTCCCATTGAATTCTAAGCCTGTGTTTATCCACAGAGATCCCAGATCTTCAGCAGAGTTTGCAAGGCTATATTACTGTTTGTAATTTGAAATTCTGCATTGCACAGACCTTTATCAAGCCCCTGCTTAGTTTCCTGACGATGTTGACATATTTCTGGATCTGTAGGCATACAGGCTCATGAAGGATTCGGTGCAGGCTCATGGGAAGGGAAGTTGAATCCAAGTGAAAATACTTCAGAGTTTGCTTGTTCTTTTTCCAATAGTCACTGTATTATTTTGAATAATTAGAAAATGATAAAATTAGAATATGTGTGAATAACAACATTTATAGGACAAATTTTACTAACAAATTCAGAGTTCTACATTAAATATGTGTTCAGTGGCCACTCTATTAAGTACACAAAAATACAACTGCAGATGCTGTGGATCAAAGAATGCGTACACAAGGCTGGAAGAACTCAGCAGGTCAGGCAGCATCCGTGAGAAAAGAGTAGCCAACGTTTCGGGCCGAGACCCTGCATGAAGTGTCTCGGCCCGAAACGTTGGCTACTCTTTTCTCACAGATGCTGCCTGACCTGCTAAGTTCTTCCAGCATTGTGTATGTATTCTATTAAGTACACCTGCTTATTAATGCAAATATCTAATCATCCAATCATGTGGCAGCAACTCGATGCATAAAAGCAGGAAGACATGGTCAAGAGGTTCAGTTGTTGTTCAGACCAAACATCAGAATGGGGAAGAAATGTGTTCTAAGTGACTTTGATTGTGGAATGATTGTTGGTGCCAGATGCAGTGGTTTGAGTATCTCAGAATCTGATGATCTCCTGGGATTTTCACACTCAACAGTCTCTAGAGTTTTATAGATAAAGGTGCAAAAAACAAAAAAGATCCAGTGAGAGGCAGGTCAATGTGCAAAAACACCTTGTTAATGAGAAAGGGCACTGGTTCAAACCCATAGAAAGGCATGTGTTACAACAATAGTGTGCAGAAAAACATTTCTGACTGCACAATATGTTGACCCTAGAAGTGGATGGGTTACAGCAGCCAGTCCTGTTGTCACTTTATTAGCTACACTCATGTAGTGGTCACTGATTGTGTATCAAATAATGAGGATTTTCTTTTTCTGCCTTCTCTATAATCTCGACTTGTAAGTGAACCTTATATGTATATGGCCCACATCAGATAAAGCTAATGATTCAGTCTTAAAAATAAAACTGCAAATCCTGGAAATTTAAGTTAAGACAAGAAATGCTCAAAATGCACAAAATGTCAACCAGCATGTGTGGAAAGAGAAACAGATGTAATGATTCATATTCAAACCCCTTTGACAGAATCACATAATGTGCTCAAGTAGCACAATCAGCTGATTCTGTTCTCTTTAGTATGTTCTCTTTCTTGTTGCTGTCAGCTCCTGTACTGTAGTGAGTTTTGTTTTAAAAGTGATTCACTGTCTGGCAATGCTAAAAATAGACAGTTCAAGTTCAAATTTATTGTCATCTGTCCGTACATGTATACAACCAAATGAAACAACGTTCCTCCAGAACACAGTGCACCCAAAAAACATACATCACACACACCACATAAACCAAAATATTACCATAATAAAATATAATTTAAAATGCATGTAGTGCACAGCACACGCAAACAGTAAACATCACAGTAATCAGAATAAACTCCCCTCAGGCTTCCAGCCAGATACACAGGTATTGATTACAACTGACATTTCAATGAAAAACGCTGCCATCTTCTTCAAGGATGATGCCTGGGCAAGTCTAGTCTGCTGGTATTTATACCCTCGTATTCCATTCCTCCTGATTGGTTAGTCCTTTTCCAATCAGGTTTCCACTCTCCCACCTTGTATACAATTGAATTCCAGTTCTTACTTCGAGTGAGACCTTCATCTTTGTTAAAATTCTTTTCCTCTAGTTTTATTTCAATGGCTTCCTTTACCAGGTGGTCCCAAAGGACATTGGCACAGCACAGTAGTTTTGTACCTATGGCCATTGGGCACGCAGTGTTCTGCTACTGCTGATTTCTCTAAGAAACTCTAACGAATACACCTCCTGTGCTTCTTACTGTGGGTTTCCACTGTACATCCCATCTGGCGGATATACGCTGCTCCACTTTCACAGGAAATCCTGTAAACACCAGCCTGTCTTCCCTATATTTCCATGGTTGCTGGAAGGATTGCCAGGACCTGAAAGAATATAAGATTAATACCATCCACAAACACATAAGGAAGCTCAACTCACAGCTTTTACGATTCAAAGATGATCTGGGACTTAGGTTGGGTGCGTTTATGGTCTCCTCAGAAAGTATAGACGCTGCTGTGAATGAGGTGGTGCTACAGGTCCAGATTAGATCGTCCATTATGTGCACATCAAGAAGTCTTGTGCTCTTCACTCTCTCCACAGCAGAGCCATTGCTGTACAATGGAGAGTGGTCGACCTGTGCCTTCCTGAAGACCACATCATCTCTTTTGTCATGTCCACATTGAGACTCAGGTTGTTATTCTCTCACCATTTGATCAGCCCCTCTGCCTCCTCTCTGTATGCCGACTCATTATTGGTGCTGATGAGGCCAAGCACTGAAGTATCATCAGTGGCTAGGTACTGCATCTTGAGCTGGATCTAGTAGTGTGGTCATGAACAGCAGCAGGCTAAGCACACAGCCCTGGGGGTGGGGGGTAGGTGTTGGGCAGGCACCAACATTTAGTGTTATCATGCTTGAGATATTGCTGCCAACTCACACTGACTGGGGACTTTCTGTCAAGAAGTCCAAGAACCATTTACAGAGAGTTGGTGAGTCCAATCACAGACAGTTAATCCACCAGCCTATGAGGGACGATTGTGTTAAATGGTGAGCTGAGGTCAGTGAACAACATCTTGGTATGTGAGGCATTGGTTTCATGGTGGGACAGGACCGAGTGGCGGGTCAAGACTACAGCATCACCAATGGACTGGTCTGAACAGTAGGCAAACTGGAAGGGGTTCAATGTGGCTGGAAGGTGGAATTTTAACATCCATTAGTGGTTGCTCAAAGCACTTCATGATTGTTGAGGGTAATTGTTCAGGGCAGTTAGCAGCACTCTCTCGGGCACTGTAATGATGGTCGCTGCCTTGACGCCTTCAGGGACAGTAGGCTGTTAAAGATGTCTGTTAAAACTTCTGCTAGCATGGCTGTACAATACCTTGGCACCTGACCTGGTATGTTGTCCAGCCCCATAGCTTTTTGTGAGTTTGCCCTGGCTAGGATCCTCCTCACTTCAGCTGTGGCCAGAGAGTGTGCATGTTCCTTGGGGTGACAGGGGGTTTTCCTCAATGTCGCATCATTCAATACATCAAATTGTGCATAGGACATTCAGTCCATCAGGAAGGGAGGCATCACTATCGTTGTTATGCAGGGTGGATATAACTAGTTATGGTTTGTATACCTTGCCACATGCATTGCAAGACCCTGGTGTCAGAAAGGTGTCTGTGAATTCTCTGCATACTCATGCTTTGCCTTCCTTTTGGCATGGGAGAGCGTGGCTCTTTCTGACCTTAGGGTCATCCTGTCCCCCGATTTGAGGTCTCCAAGTAGTGCACCATCCTCTGCAGTCAGCTATGATGTCTGGTTTGCCCTGGCAGTGCGGTGTTTAATCATGGTAACATCCTCAATACACTTTCCTTTGTAGCCAGTCACCAATCCCACGTATTCATCAATTCTAATGTGATGATCATAGGTAGATGCTGAATATGCTCTTAAGGCGTATTCTAGCCAGGTCCTGGTTTGACTTATTTAACCAATGGTTTTCATGAAGGGATTAACAAAATAGATTTGTGGTCTGAGTATCAAAGGTCATGTGGGAGGTTTCAGCCTTGCAGACTCCGTGAATGTTGATACAAACCTGGTCTGATGTATTTGCTCCTCTGGTTGTGAAGTCGACCTACTGATAGAACTTTTGTTTCTTTTTAAATCTATGTTTAAACAAAACATAGTAACAATAGAAATACAGAGAGTTTGAGAATACAAAGTTAATAGAGCAGTATATACAAGTATAAACTATTGATACACAAATGTAACAAATCTCCCAAACTCATCCTGTATTTATACAGTAAAAAAACACAAATTGAAAAAGAGAATACACAGAAAAAAAACTAACTTGCAAACTGAACTGAGAAAAAAAAGCTGTGCTATTATATTATAACAGATATAAACAGTAGTGTCAATAACTCCGCTCCTCTAACCAAGTATTTAAAGGTAATAAAAGAGGTTCAGGAAAGGTTGATTTAGCTCATATGAAAGTGTTGAATAAATGGTCTCCAGGTTTCCTCAAACTTAATCAAAGGGTCAAAAATAACACTTCTGATTTTCTCTAAACTTAAACAAGATATAGTTTGAGAAAACCATTGGAATGTAGTTGGAGGATTAATCTCTTTCCAGTTCAATAGAATGGATCTTCTAGCCATTAATGTAATAAATGCAATCATCTGATGAGCTGATGGGGATAAGTAACTATTATCCACCATTGGTAAGCCAAAAATTACAGTAATAGGGTGAGGATGTAAATTAATACTCAAAACTGTTGAAGTAATACCAAAAATATTTTTCCAATATTTCTCCAAAAGAGGACAAGACCAAAACATGTGAGTCAAAGAGGCTACTTCAGAATGGCATCTATCACAAATAGGATTAATGTGAGAGTAAAAGCGGGCAAATTTATCCTTAGACGTATGAGCCCTATGCTCCACCTTAAATCGTATCAAGACGTGTTTAGCACATATACAGGAAGAGTTAACTAAATGTAAAATTTTCTCCTATTTCTCTGTAGGTAATGAAAGTTGAAGTTCTTTTTCCCATTCATTCTTCATTTTATCTGATATATCAGGTTGTATTTTCATGATCATATCATAAATTCTTATCATTAAACCCTTCTGATAAGACTTTTCCCAACTCATACCCAACCAATATCACGGAAATTTTTTTAGGTTGAACCCCTTATCAGAAGGGTTTAATAGCAACCATTTATGATAGAACTTTTGGCAGGAGTGGTTTTAAATTGGCATGATTGAAGTCACTGGTAACAATGAGAATCCATTGGGGAGGTCACAGATGGCACCATAGGACCTCCTCTTGGGGTTATGTGGTTTTTAAGATTACTCAAACGGACAAGGGAAATGTCCCCCATCCACTTGTCTACCCATAATGTTCATGCACAGCCTTCTTTTAATATTAAGTCTGCAGTGAGAGAAGATAATGCTCAGAATTGAACATTAAACCACCAAATTTTTCATTAAGTCACTTCAACAATTCTGAACTGAGTATGAACACTATAAGGAAGCTTTACAGGGACATGGTGAAACAATGCTCAAACTGACTGGGTGTCAGCACAAGTGTTGGCTTTATCAATATGACTACTCACCACCCTAGTATAATAACTCACAGATAAAACTTGTCCACTTGTAAATCAGCGAGCATGAAGTTGCACACCACCAGCATGGCTACCAGTTTTGTCCAAAATACCACCATCCAGTTTCATTTGAGGACCTACCATGCTCCAGCAAATTTCTACTGATATATCTGAATCTCAAAGATGCGCTGCCAAGACAGTTGAAGGCCAACAGACTTTTCTAGAATGACACAGTTATGCTTCTGTACAGCTGAACAAATTTCAGCATTTGGTGACAAGAAAGCTGGATGATCTGCAACATCTGGAACAAGCACTTGATGGAATATTTCACGTTGGAATTAATTGGTTTGTCATGCAGTTTAACAAGCATTCACAAGCAACACACACGGCAAATTAAATGGGATCCCTGCACAGAACATGATAGAAGTCCAGTCCATCCAATCACGTAAATAACCATCATATTAGCACAGTTGCTGTGCGTCGAGCAGCTTCTGATGCCATTGAATAGATCACCTAACTCAATATTTGGCTCCAAGCGATGTACGAGCAGCCTTCAGGAGGGTGAGCCACAAAAAGCATTCAGCCCAGACAGAGCACCTGGTCAAATACTAAAGACCTGTGCTGATCAACTGGCTGGAGTGTTCACTGAGATCTTTAACTTCTCCCTTTGGCCGTCTGAGATACCCACTTGCTTCACACAGGTTTCAATTATACTGATGCCTAAGAAGAACGTGGTAACCTGCCTCAACGATTATTGTCCCGTAGCACCTACATCCATAGTGATGAAGTGCTTTGAGATGTTAGTGATGAAACAAATCAACCCCTGCCTGAGAAGCAAAATGTATCCACTCCAATTTGCCAACCGGAGCAATAGGTTCACAGTAAATGTCATCTGATTGGCTCTTCACTCAACCCTGGAACATCTGGACAGCAAAGCTACCTGTATCAAGATGCTCTTTATTGACCTCAGCTTGACATTCAAATCTCCTCAAAACTAATCAATGAACTTTAAGACCGTGGCTTCAATACCTCCTTATGCAATTGGATTCTCTACTTCCTCACTTGCAAACCCCAGTCAGTTCAGATTGATAACATCTCCTACATGATCTCCATTAGCACAGGGAGACCACAAGACTGTCTGCTTAGTCCCTTGCTCTACTCACTTTACATTTATAACAGTATGGCTAAGCACAGCTCCAATGCCATATTTGTTTTCTGTTGACACCACTGTCATAGGCCAAATGAAAGGTGGTGACGAATCAGCATATAGGAGGGAGATTGAAAATCTGGCTGAGTGGTGCCACAACAACAACCTCTTACTCAATGTCAGCAAGACCAAGGAGCTGATTGCTGACTTCAGTATGAGGAACCCAGATGTCCATGTGCCAGTCCTCATTGAAAGATCAGAGGTGGAGAGGGTCAGCAACTTTGAAATTCTCAGTGTTATCATTTCAGGGGATTGGTCCTGAGCCCAGCAAACAAGTGCAATTGCAAAGAAAGTACAGCAGCACCACTACATTCTCAGGAGTATGCAAAGATTTGGAATGACATCCAAAACCTTAATAAACTTCTATAGATGTGTGGTAAAGAACATAATGACTGGCTGCATCACAGCCTGGTATGGAAGCACCAATAACTTTGCATGGAAGATCCTACAAAATGTAGTGGATCCAGCCAGTCCATCACAGGTAAAGCCCTTCCCAACATTGAACACATCCACATGAAGTGTTATCGCAGGAAAGCAACATCCACCATCAGGGACACCCACACCATCCAGGGCATGCTCTCTTTTCACTGCTGTCATCAAGATGGTACAGCTGCCTCAAGACTCACACCACCAGGTTCAGGTATAGTTATTACTCCGTCAACCATCAGGCTCTTGAACTGAAGGGGAGTATTTCACTCAACTTCACTTCCCATCATTGAGATGTTCACACAACCTTTGGACTCCCTTTCAAGGACTCTTCATCTCATGTTCTTGATGTTTATTGATTATTGCTCATTTATTATTATTATTATTTATTTATTTTTGTATTTGCTTAGTTTGCTGCCTTTTGCACATCGGTTGAACAAAAGACAAACGGTCTTCCATTGATTCAACTATGGTTATTATTCTATTATGTTTTTACTGAATATGCCCACGAGTAAATGAATCTCGGGGTTGTATTTGATGACATACATGTACATTTATAATAAATTTACTTTGAACTTTAAATTATTACTTGTTTTTTTGTGTCACATGATAAAGAGAACAAAAGCATTCAACAGTGTTTAAGGAGGCGTCATTATTAACAAAGTATAAAGATTCAAGCTGGAAACTATTCAACTCAAGCTTAAAGATTTTGCTCTTTTGTTAGAGACACAATCTGCTATTGCATTTTCATCTGCCATTTCTATTGCTGACACACTATGCTGTTCCCGCCTTCACTTGTAGCAGGCTCATAAGATCAGGCAGAATTTATAAGACTGGTTCCAGATATTTTCCATCATCTGCCTACTGAAGATTGTGGCAAGCAGGAATATCAACTTATTCCAGTGGGGATTATGGAAAGAGTTACTGTTAATATCTTTAAATGCAAATCTGATGAACTCCTATTGCAACATACTTTTAGATACAGTTCTAGTCGCTGAAGTTTTTGGAAGGAAAAAGAGAGCAGTCAGAGAGGTAGATGGAATAGGTTTGAACAATGACAAATAATTATTAAACTGAGTACATTCAAAGGAGAAATGAGAAGTTTTAGAGGTGACAGTATGATTGACATTCGAGAGGAATATGGTAATATAGAATTGTTTCAGCTTGTCCATAACCGTCAAAGACAGAACCTGTGCTTGCAGGAAGTAAATTTATAACTAAACATATGGCAAGTATTGTCTAGAAACTAGGCAACACCCTTCAATCAGTTTGCTGCGTGCCCACAATTGACTTGTTTGTGGAGGTGCAGCAGGAAAGCTCAGTACACACCAATCCAGGTCACTGTACAAGACAGATGCAATAGTAGTGTGCAAAGGGCATCAGAGATTCAAGGCAAGGGGATGCAAAGGAAGAGAGGTCCAAAGGTGGCACTAGTAGTGTCAGTGGATATGGGAAGCGGGCTGAGTTCAGCAGAAAGGTGAGTAGTAACACTGATCATTAAGAGTTGGTGGCAGGACAGAGTTTAATGAGGTCACTGGATGTGATCAATATCTGAGAGGTTATATGGTTGACATTCCAAGGATTGCTTCATGTGTGAATGCTCAAGCTACAAGCTGGCTGGTGTGGAAACAGAAGAATTCACACCAGCATGAGAAGAGAGATACACTGAACTTCAAATCAATACTGCACCTGAACTGAGGAACTTCAGTCTGGCCTTTATCCCATATTGCACCTGAAGTCTTATTATTTAATTGTCTAATGATCTATATTGCTGTTCTTCAGGAACCAAAACTTCCAAAATAGGTCATTAAAACCCTACAGGGTGAAGTAGGGTTCATATCTCAAATCATAAAGCTACTCCATCTCTTTTAAAAGTTCAATATTTTTGAAATACTTCTGTTTTCCATTGCCCTCGTACCTGGTTTGTTTTGCAATGTGTTCAAATCCAGAGAGGACAACATAGTTTGTGAAAGCCATGAAGTACCTGTAAGAGAGAAAGATGAACAAATATTGAACTATTCCATTGCACAGATTTAGAGAAATATAGAGCAGAAGGAGGATGCAGTGGGAGAATTAGTTCAGTAAGGGAAGAACAGGCTGAAGATTGTGAGGAGGGACAGATAAGGGGACAATGGAGAGAGACAAGAAAAAAAGTGGGCAGAAAGGTGAGAAGTTGGATGAAGCAAGAGATCAAAGAAATTTGGATAGGTGGGGGGGGTGGTTAGAGGTGTGGAGCTGCACAAGACAAAACAGGGCAAGGCTGTAGTTTTTGGACTCAGGTCCTAGAGGTTGATAGTCTAAGACCTTTATCACTTGGCTACTCTATTCAACTTCAGGTTCATAAGAAATGGCCCCAGCACTCCACTATACCAACACTCCTCCATGCTAATATCAAATACATATCAGTGCTAATCCCATGTGCAGTGATCTGCAGCCTTCTATGCTTTGGAGATTCAAGTGCTAGTCCATGTATCCTTTAAATATTGTACGAGTCTCTTCACACTTATCAGAATTAAATTTCATCTACCAGTGTTTTACCTAATTTACCAGTTGATCAATATCTTTCTTTATCCTCAGACTATCCACCTCACTATCAAAGTACCACCAATTTTTATGTCAATCATACCTCTTATGTTAACATCTAGGTTGTTCCTACATTTAGCTAACAGCAAGGTTCCAGTACACCACTGATCATAGGCTTCCAATTCCAAAACAATCCCACCATCACCCTCCATCTCCTTCTATTGCACTTACTAATTTGTCTTAGAACCTGCAGGCTCTAACTGTTTGGACCAACTTTCCATATAGGTTCTGAACAAATGCTCATTAGTGATCTTCATACACTGACCTGTAATGAATGGCTAGTCAGACATGATTGCCAAGCATCTGAAATAATCAGCTTGGTCACTTACATAATGTACATTTCCTTAAGGTGCTGTGCATTTTTGAGCAGGTAGAGCTCCTTGTGGGTTGAAGTATCGAATCTTTCGCTAAGGTGCGAGCAATTGTCTTCTGTCTGATTGCAAAGTGCCTCCAAACTTTCCGCCAAGACAAAAAGCGATTCTTTCAGCTGTGGTTGGGATTTTGGGTCAGAAGCTTCTACAGAAATGAAACACACATAGAACAAAACTGGGAAGGTTTACTCAGGCTATAATGAAAAGTAAAAATTATTGTATCAGCAAGCCACAAGACCCCACATCATGAAATTCAGTAGAGCTGAAGTCAAAGGAACTGAGAATCAGGAAGTTTAAAAACCAGACAGATAATTCATCCTAGCAAATCAACACTTTTTAAGTGTATGTGCTACCTATTAATTTCACAGCGACTGTATTTTAGTTTCATCCACCATCTTTTTCCAATATTTTGATCCATTGGTACGTGAAGTCAGTGACTTCTTCTCTAGAAGGTACAAGGTCCATCAGGAAGAAGGTAAAAGAGCCTCAGAACTCACACCACCACATCCAGGAATGGTTATAACCCCTCAACTGTTGGGCTCTTAAATAAAAGGGATAACTACATTCATCTATTGAGATGTTCCCATGACCATGATCTCACTTTCAGGACTCTTTATCTTGTTATTTCAAGTTCTTGTTATTTATTGCTATTTATTTATATTTGCATTTGCACAGCTTGTTATCTTCTATGCTCTACTTGATCTTTCATTAATCCTGTTTACAGTTACTATTCCATAGATTTTCTGAGTATGCCCGCAGGAAAAATAATCTCAGGGTTGTATGCGGTGACATGTATGCATGTGCTCTGATAGTAAAATTTAGTTTGAACTTTGATCTTTTGACCAGTGTCAGTCTTTGTAAAAGAATGCAGCACCTAAGAGTCACTTACCAGCCTTGACAAGGGGCTGCAGAACTTTCGTTTTAATATCAGACAACAAATTCTTGAAGGACTGTTCCATCTTGAAGAGGTAGGCAGCTTCCCTTTGGCATTTTTCCTTTGGTAATACAAACAAAATAGAGTAATAATAACTACAGAGATATCTTAGTCCACAGTGAACTCTGCACCAGGTCTGAAGAATTAAGAGTGGATACTGGACATTGTATTATAGAAGGTTAATAAAAAGGGATAACCTGTAAAAAGTAAATTCAAGCAATTCTGTGCATGCTAGAAATCTAGAGCAACACACACACACAATATTGAAGGAAATCAGCAAGTCATGCAGCGACTATGGAGGGGAAACAACCAGTCAACATTTTGGGCCAAGACTCTTCATCAGGACTGTTTCAGCCTGAAACATTAACTGTTTATTCTCCTCCATTGATGCTGAGTTCTTCCAGCATTTTGTCTGTTAACCTGTAAAAAGACCTATTCTTCAGGAAAGGATAGTAACAGAAAGATGGTGAAAGGCCTTGATAGAGTGGACGTGCAGAGGATGTTTCCTTTGGCGGGAGAGTCAAAGACCCGAGGACACAGCCTCAAAATAGAGGGTCTTCCTTTTAGAACGGAGGTGAGGAGGAATTTCTTTAGCCAGACGTTGGTGAATCTGTGGAATTCTTTGCCACAGGCAGCTGTGGAGGCCAAGTCTTTATGTACATTTAAGGCAGAGGTTGACAGGTTCTTGATTGGTCAGGGCATGAAGGAATACAGGGAGATGGCAGGAGATTGGGACCGAGAAGAAAATTGGATCAGCCATGATGAAATGGTGGAGCAGATGTGATGGGCCAAATGACCTAATTCTTTTCTCATATCTTATGGTCTTATAGCACAAAGCAATTTGCCTAACAAGGTTCACTGAGAAAATGCTAGACTCCAATACTAAGGAGGCAACAGCAGAAGATGTTGAAAATCATAAAACTTCCAAGCAGAATCAATATGATTATTCTGAAAAGAAAATTGTGATTGACATTCTCACAAGAGGTCTTTAAGTAGTTAACAAGAGAGAAGGTGAAAATGAATCAGTAGATGTGATCTATTCAGATTTCCAGAGGGCATTCAGTAAGGGACCACATAAAAGTTTAATGCACAGGAATACACAAGCTTGGCAGTGATATACTGGCTTGCACAAGAGGGTGTCCAACTATAGAAGTCAGTGAGTCTAGATAAATGAAATGGTTTTTGAATTGAGAATCAGTTACTAAGGCAGTGCCACTGGAATTAGTGGCGAGACTTCAGCCGTTTATAATGTATTGGGATTACTTGAATGAGGACTTCAGCCAAATTTGTTCATGATAGACAAATAGTTGGATTGGCAAGTTCCAAGAAAGACAGAAAGAACAAGCAAAAGGCCATAGCTAAATGAATGGCATATGCAGTATAAGGTGGGGAAATGTGAGGTCATCCACTTCGTTGGATGGAAAAACTGAAAAGCAAATTAACATTCTAAAAATGAGTGAGATTACAATTTGGAGACATACGGTATATTGTGTCTGATTGTGCAATGTTTCGATCTGAAGCATTAACTGCGCATTCCCTTTCATAGGTGCTGCCTGACCCCCTGAGCTCTTCAGGTTCTTTTGTGTGTTGATTCACGTTATAATATGTTGTGATACAAAGTGATCTGTGAATTCTTGTAGATGAGTTACAAAAGATTAGCATGCAGTACACCCGTTACTTAGGAAGACTAATGGAATTTTGACTTTTCTTGCAAAAGGTCATGGATATTTTGAATGAAGTTTGCAGTGCATTAGTAACACCAAGCCTCAAGTACAGCATACAGTTTTGGTCTTCATATTTAAAGAAGGATATGCTGTATTAAAGCCCACGCAGAAAAGGTTTATAGCTTAAATCTTGGGATAATGAAATTGAGGTATGAAGAAAGGTTGAGTAAGTTATGCCTATACTCATTGGTATCTAGAGGGAAATAAACATTAAACATTCTGAAAATTTTGAAAGGATTCTTATTTCTTTCTGGTGCAGATAAACAGAACTAGAGGCAAAGTTTCAAGATAAGGAATTGCTTATTTTTCGTTGATTTTAGAAGAAAGGGATAAAGAGGATTTTCTTCTCTCAAAGAGTCATGAATTTTTGGAATTTCCTTTTCCAGAGTTATAAAGGTGAATCATTGATTAAGACAAAATCTGACAGACATTTAAACTACAAGGTACACCAGGGATTTGAGCAAACATGGGAATGTAGGAAAGTAACATTTGGGCTTAAAGTGTATCTGCTATGCTCATTGAATGGCTGACATGACTGGCCTATACTTGCTCGTTTCGAATGTTCTTACCTTAACATCTGGCCCCAAGTTAGTAGCTTGCCGGGAGTTTGACACAGATTTTGAGCAGGGTGTCATCCAGTTGACAGAAAAGCTGGACTTCTGCGGCCGTACATCTGAATCAGCCCGCTGGACTGGGCAACCCTGGTCCATTCTGTGGCTCAAGTCAGTATCAGAATTTCCATCTCGCTCAACAGATCATTTTCAGTTTAGTTATTGCTTTAATTAAAAAGGGAAAGAATGGATGTGTCAAAATAAACAAGCTCTAATTTTCTCATTTGATCCCATTTCATTTAACATTATTCAACAACTTTGCTTCCACTTGTGCTGGATTTTTTGTTTGGATTTATGAACTCCCACTGGAGATTTATATTTTCCAAAATGATTTTCTGCTCCTTATTTCACTGCTTTTTTTTTCCAGTGTTTTATCCAAATACTGAAGTGTACATACAGTCTGCATGTATTTCAAAACATTTTCCAAAATCACAACTGTCTAGCTGGTATCAAGCCAGCATGAGACGTTTCCTGTGAAAATATCTCACTGCCCTCAGAATGTTAAATAATAATTATTCACATCATTTGGCAATTCTCAATTCATTTCAATTCAAGTTTAATTTTCATTCAACCATACATGAATATCCATGACTACAGACAAACAGGTAGTGGATAGTGGCTCCATATGTCACCACTACAAGCCACATAAAGATCATCTAGAGAGATAATTCAACAACAGTAGCCAGGCAGTTTGGAGTTCCCTACAAAGTCTACCAACTTCTAACAGAAGTTGCTCCCAAGCCTTCCCACACCCCTACCTTGATCAATCAGTTTTATTGCCAGTTTGATAAGGACAATCACCATCTTATCACTCCCTCTGATCCCAATATACAGAGCCCCAAACCCCCCTCCCTTTCACAACCAAGCCAATGTCAGCATCCCCCTTTCACTCCAGCCCTATTCACCTTCAGCCTGCCGCTCCTTCCATCCCACCCTATACTTTCTGTGAAGCAAGAAGACATTCGCAAACTACTTGGAAAACAGTGCATTAGGAGAGCTGCTGGTGTCTCACCTGGTACTCTGAGGCACTGTGCTAATTAGCCAGCACCTGCTTTCACTAAAATATTTAACATCTCCCTGAAATTATGCAGGGTTCCAATCTGCTTTAAAGTTGCTACAATTGCTTCATTTCCCAAGAAAGATAAGTTCACTGAACCTAATGATGAAAAGTCAGCCATCTGACTTCAGTAGTTCTGAAAACCCTTGAACATCTGAAGCTGGCCTACCTTAAGTCCATTACTAATCCTTTCCCTGACCTGTTTCCTTATAGAGCAAATTGCTCGTTTGAGGACACAGTTAACTCATGCCTTCATTTCATTCTTCAACATTTGGACTCCACAATACCTGTGTGAGGATCTTGTTTGTGGATTTTAGCTCCGCCTTTTGTTCCGGAGTTGCTCCACAGCCAGCTCACCTAGCTAGCTGTGCCCTACAATATCTTTAAGTGGATTATGGACTTCCTGACAGGAAGGAAGGATTATGCGAGGCTGGACTTCTACTTGTCAGTCCAATGTCTGTCAGCACAGGCCCTCCCCAGGACTCTATTCTATCACCCCCTCCCCCCTTTCTCACTCTATACTAATGACTGTACCTCCACAAACAAATGCATTAAAATCCTAAAGTTTGCAGATGGCATGACAGTAGTTGGTCTCATCTCTAATAATGAGGTGGATCTGTTATCAAAGAGAGGCAGACTGTTTTGCATTATAGTGAGCTTGTAACAACTTGGAGCTAAAGACCGTGAAAGTGATATCTGCCAACAACCCTCTACCTGTCCCTCCTTGGAAATGAATGGTCAGACCATGTCTGTGGTCAAGTCATTCATATTCCAGGAGACTACCATTACCAATACATTGAAGTGTATGATGTTCATTACTAGGAAAGCCCAGCAGAGACTGTTCTTCCTAAGCCAGCTTAGGAAACTTAATATCTCAGTGTGTATCCTGGTGAATTTTTACTCAGCCGTCACTGAAAGTGTTGTGGCCACCTGTATCACCATTTGTTGTTCCAGCATCTCCTCCCTCTCCAAGTCCAGGTTGCAGTCAATGGTCCACTCAGTGGAGAAAATAACTGGCTGCTAACTATCGACATTGAAAGACCTATGCATCATCAGGGTGAAGGAAAAGATTTGAAAAAATCACTGCTGATTCTACCCTCCCTTACACCAAATTGCCATCAGGGGAACACTACAAGTCCATCATCACCAGGACTACATGTCATTTCCCAAAGCTTACAGTATCTCCTGTAGCAATGCAGTTGTTCAATGACACTCACTGAGGTGGAATATCCAAACTGTCCCTGTACAACATCCATTAAATGATCCTTCCTGCTCTCTGTTGATGGTTGTTTAGTCCATTTCACATTTACTTAGGTTTGATTTTCAACTTTTATGCTTGTGACCATTCTGCTAATTGTTGATTGCTCATGGCTATTTGCATTATTGTCTTGTAAATTGTTGATTGCTATTGTGTTGTCTGTTATAGTCCTGTATTTTATGATAGCATTTGAAATGAGTCCAGTCCCGATCTATCAATCTTCAACATTTAAAATCACAAAGCAATTTCAAATGCTGCATTCATTGGTTTGGATGCCTCCTCTGTTGACTTCAGAGGAGTCTCGAAGGAACAGAGACTGAAATAAGAGGGCGACAAGAGTGTAAACAGAAAGAGAGAGAAAGGTGAAACATTTAATGACTAGGAAACATGCTAATTAAAAAGCAAACGAGAAACATTTGATGCAAAATGAATGCGAAAATAGCAGACAGTTAGTTAATCAATAGGATTGACAGACAAAACTGTGAAAAGCTCCAAATTGGTGAAAAGTTGTCCATCTTGGATGAATCAAAACCTCATAGCTCTACCACTTCATACACCTCCTTGAGGTTGATGGCCTACACAGGATTAATCATGCGAAGGCACTAACCCAGGGAAATTCCTGCTTCAACAATCATCACCAAAAGAGCAGTGTTGTTTCATTATCCTGGATTCTATAACCTCTAAACACCATTCTTGTACCTTTCCCAGGTCGAAGATTTTTCATCTGAAGTAACAACTTTCTCTTTCTCCGGATGCTGTCTGACTGGCTGTTACTAAGATGTTTGCTTTTATTTTAGTTTTCCAACAGATGCAATTATTTCATTTTTTAAGTTGTTGTACTTGAACTTCAAATCTTACTTCCTCAATTCAGAGTATAACAAAACACTATTGGTTCACACTGTATGTTGCCTTTACTTCCTCCTTGTCAAAAAATTTCAGTGCAGATTAACCACTTTGGGAATAACTATGATGTTTTTCTTCAAATCCAAAAAAACTTGAAGTTTGTCTGGCATAACCAAACAATCTAAGTTACGGTAGTATACTGCACTCTGAGTCAGCCTTATATGGGTATGTTTGATTTTGGCAGCTATATATAACAAAGTTTTGTGTGAACTAGTCATATCCCTTAACATAATGAACACACACACAAAAGAGCTGATAGCTACAAATTAAAAAGAAAATATTTAAAACAGAAACAAGTGGGCTTTGTGGAACTGTATAGAACTTTTTTATGTAAATCAGTTTTACAGTAGTTTCATAGCAAGTGGATATAGTGTCCTTGAATTTAGATATCTCACCTTCCAGTGATCTTCTTTGCTGTTACATTGTTAGTATTATGCTGACTGAATAAATTTGGTCAAGGTCATGAGAGAGGAAAGTTTCATATTTCAGATCTACTCTTTTTCAATCCATATTATCTCTGACCTTCAAAAGAAGCTTTGTTCCAACAAAAGGCAAAAATCCAAATTGCTATTTGCTCTTTCCAATTTATGACACCTGCAATATTCTAGGCTCTTTATAGAATACTTAGGGCTCTAAGTTTACAGATAAAAAGAAAATTGACATGCAATGGGAACCAAGTCATAAAGTCCATTGTGGGTTTAATCTGTAGCTCATTAAAAAAAACAGCGATTTTTGGGTTTAGCACATATAGTAAATAACTTCCGCCATTTATTTTCAAATCTGTATGTAGATTGTAGATTAAATTTAAAATCCAGCTCCTAACAATGGTGTCTAAAAACCCTGACTCAGAGACTAGACAATGTTAATTAAAGTTAATTTCAATGACTGCGCTGTGCATGCGAATTGGGAGGTGTGAAGTTTGTATGTAGTTCAAGCAAAGCATTGTGGATATGTTGTAAGTATGGAATTGTCCTTTGATGTTTAACACATAAAATGTTGTGTAACATTGGGCCAGGCACACACACACCTCTCTCTCTCTCCCTCCCTCCCCCCTTTCTCCTTTCCTCTCCCTCTCTCTCTCCCCCTCTGCCCGCCTATCTTCCTCTTCACCCCCCTCTCTCTCTTGACTCCAAAGGCTTATTTGAGTTTATTTCTGATAGTTTGTCAAATAAAGACACTGCTTTAAATCTACTAATACTTCTTTATGATGAGTTTGTTCACACAACAACATGTGGTGTCAGGAGTGGGATACCTTCTTGTGACCTATCATGTGGCCCGCGACCTTAGCAGTCTAAGTGGGTGAGTATTTTTAAAATTAGCACTCACACTTGGACCTTTTTGGGTTAGTGGTACATTGTGTTGGAGCGAATTTTGGGTTTAGCATTTCTGCATTTAACAAGTGACTTCTCAGCCACCGATCTTCAAATCTTAATGTAAATTAATTTAAATGAACAATAGGTCCCTAAAAGGCGTGAATCACAGACCAGACAATGCTGAATAAAATTCATTTAGATGCCTGTGGGTGTGGGTGTGAATCAGGAAGTGTGAAGTTTGTGTGTAGTTTCAATGAAATCATTGTACACGGTGGTCAGCAGCACAGGAGCGCCGCAGGGGACCGTGCTCTCTCCGGTCCTGTTCACCCTGTACACATCAGACTTCCAATATAACTCGGAGTCCTGCCATGTGCAGAAGTTCACTGATGACACGTTCATAGTGGGGTGTGTCAGGAATGGACAGGAGGAGGAGTATAGGAAACTGATACAGGACTTTGTGATATGGTGCAACTCAAACTACCTGCGTCTCAATATCACCAAGACCAAGGAGATGGTGGTGGACTTTAGGAGATCTAGGCCTCATATGGAGCCAGTGATCATTAATGGAGAATGTGTGGAGCAGGTTAAGACCTACAAGTATCTGGGAGTACAGTTAGACGAGAAGCTAGACTGGACTGCCAACACAGATGCCTTGTGCAGGAAGGCACAGAGTCGACTGTACTTCCTTAGAAGGTTGGCGTCATTCAATGTCTGTAGTGAGATGCTGAAGATGTTCTATAGGTCAGTTGTGGAGAGCGCCCTCTTCTTCGTGGTGGCGTGTTGGGGAGGAAGAATTAAGAAGAGGGACGCCTCACGTCTTAATAAGCTGGTAAGGAAGGCGGGCTCTGTCGTGGGCAAAGTACTGGAGAGTTTAACATCGGTAGCTGAGCGAAGGGCGCTGAGTAGGCTACGGTCAATTATGGATAACTCTGAACATCCTCTACATAGCACCATCCAGAGACAGAGAAGCAGTTTCAGCGACAGGTTACTATCGATGCAATGCTCCTCAGACAGGATGAAGAGGTCAATACTCCCCAATGCCATTAGGCTTTACAATTCAACCGCCAGGACTTAAGAACTTTTTAAAAGCTATTATTAATGCTTTTTGAGATAGTGATTTAGATGCATATCATATTTTTTACTGAGTTAAGTATTGTATGTAATTAGTTTTGCTACAACAAGTGTATGGGACATTGGAAAAAAAGTTGAATTTCCCCATGGGGATGAATAAAGTATCTATCTATCTATCTATCTATCTATCTATAAATATGGAATTGTCCTCTGAAGTTTAGCACATAAAATATTAAGCCCTGCATTGGGCCAGCCAGACCTTTTGACCAAAAGTATTTCTATATGATGCCTGCTGTGTCTTGTTTTGTTGAATAAAGAAGCTGCTTCATATCTACCAGTACGTTTGTCCAGTGACTTCATTCAGGCAACAACACAAGGAATCACGAACATGAAGAGCTGAACTGGTAGATATAAAAGTAAAAAGTGTGCATGCATAAGATTTATGTAAGTGAAATCGCAAAGCGGCTGTAGCGAATGTAGCTGCCGTGGCGTCTCAGAGAACTTGCTGTGTGTGCTGGCAGCTGGGGCATGTGGCAGGAATCCATGGGAGGGTAAAGGAGATGATTTGTTACAGCTGTGGCTTCTCTGGCTATGGTTGGAGACAGTGTTCTGAGAAAAGTGGAAAGGGTAGAAATCATTTACTAAAGCAGGCAGAGTCCACAGCAGTGCCCTCTCTTTCTAACTTGCTTGCTGACCAGATTATAAAGTTGGTGAGGTTAGACAAAAGGGTGAAGGCTGCCTCTTTTGCCAGAGGTGGTCATCCGTGGAGGTACACAAGAGGTTTATCGGGGGGCCAGCAATGCACAATGTTAGTGGACACAGGATCATCAGTATTGGTAACTGATGTACCCTCACCCATGACTGGAGAGATGATTTACATTACCAGTGCAAGAGGTAAAACAATGAGGGAGGAGAGAAGTCAGTTCCAGGTACTGGAAACTGGCGGAGTGCAGCTTCCAGTGTATTTCTGAGTCTGTTGAAATAATGAGGGTACTCTCCTTGCAAAAGACATCCTACGGGAAGCAGGAGCCATTATAGATTCAGAAAAGGGAGAAATAACATGGACGAGACAGGGACAACGAACTGTGTGACGCACAAAGCAGCTAACGTAGCCCACAGGGAGACAGCAGCCCCAAGCAGGGAGGAGAGAAAGGGTGATATTTCAGGAGATCCCAGGGGGAGGGAGCCAAGCGCAGTCAGGAGATACCTGGGGCGTTTACAGTAAAGAATCACCAGAAAGGGGAGAGTAAGGAACAGGGAGGGAACAAGTGGGGAGACATCAGTGCGTGGACAGCCGCAGAATGACAAGAAGCAGCAGAAATTACAAATGTTCAGAAAGAAAGTACAACTGCCAGTTCAGTAAGATTACACGGAGCTGTAAAGGACCAAGCAAATCAACAGCAGCACATTGCTGATCAGAGGGACCGGAGGGAAGGGAGTGTGGTGAGTTACATATACCTGTCTGGACACGCCCCCTGATGACTGCTCCTGTGGCTCCTCCCAAAGACCCCTGTAGAAAGGTGATGGAGGTCTGAGCCCGGCCTCTCAGTCTCCAGGATGTAGTATGGCGGTCACTCACTGCTCGTTCCTTCTTCCAGTCAATAAAAGCCGATACCTCGCTTTTACGTCTCAGAGTGAGTTATTGATGGTGCATCAGGGAGATAGTCCTCCCACACCCAGGTGACCAAGTCATTGGTAAGGGTGCAGCCTGAAAAGGCAGGGTTTGCTCCCAGATGCATCATATCACAGATGGTACTCTTAAAAAATGATACTTGTCTCTGTGCGCAGACTCAATGAAAACTCTGGACTCGGGTTAAACCGTACGACTCGCCTTCTTGTTGCCCCTACAGATAGAGCAGGAGATCAAGTGTACCCAGTAACAGAGTAATTATAGAGAACCGAAGAGATGCACATCAGCTGGCCACACCCGACCTGACTGCAGTTGATGGAAACAGACCCCCAGGCAAACACGAAGGCAGAAGACACTGACAAAGCATAACAGAAACCCGTGAGTAGCATGCTGAAGTGTGATGGTAATGGTACTCTGTAAGGAAAGCTGTTTGCTGAAGGTAGAAGGTTCAATAGCATAGAATAGAAAAGATTTTGGGGGAAATAGATGGGGAGGGATTTAAGTTAAAGCTGAATTATTAGGTTTCAAAATTCGATGTCATGGCAGATAGAGGAAGATTCAATGTCATGGCTTTGGAAGGCAGTCACCCCCAGCCTGAATGAGGAGTGAATACAAATGAGCTGGGCCCTTTCGGCCATTGGACCAGCGATCGACTGGGCAGTTCAGAAGGGAGTGCCACTGGGAAGAAGTCCTTGCAGTCATTCAAATAGAAACTACCCCAACCCCTTCCTGTACATCAATGAGAGGGCCTGTGAGCCTGATGCATTTACCTTGCTGGTGCCCCTGGAAAGAGAAGAGTTTTAGCGACCAGAAAATAAAGAGGTGAAGACAAGGAAGCGATTAGGCTGCAATTAGCTAGCAGGGAAAGACCCAACAGGAGTACAAACAGAGCCGCATTTCTAAAGCCTGTTATTCAAACTTCTGGAACAATCTCTCTACCTAGCATTTTGTAGGTAGCGATTAGGGATGATAGGGTAGATATAGATGCACTTAAAATAACTGGGGGGGGGTGGGGAATTCTGAAGTTGATCATAGTTGCTGCACTATTTGAGTAGATCCTCCTTAAGGTTGGCCTTCCCTGGTACGATTTTATTTTGTCCAGGAGGCCAAGAGGAGGGACTGTCAGAGCTATTTTTGGGTTTAGCACATATCCCAAATAATTTCAGCCACCAATCTTCTCTCCCGGTATCTCCCTCTCCCTTTCCCTCTCCCTCACCTTTTCCCTCTCCTTCCCCCTCCCCTTCTCCCTATCCTTCTCCCTCTTGTGACTCCAAACTCTGTCAGCTTGTTTATGATATTTTGCTGAATGAAGAGGGCACTTCATATCAACCAGTACCTCTCCCTGGTGAGTTTGTTCACGCACCTCACTAATGAAAGGAAAAGAAGTAGGCACGTTATCCCGGGCTCTCATGTTTTTTTATTCATTTTGGGAGTTACAAAACATAACAGTGGTGATGAGTAAGTTTTAAAATGAGTGTAAGACGACTACCTACCTGTTGAAGCACAGCAAGATATTCAAGTTTAAAAAATTGTAAATATATTGTTTGATTAGTTTAATTTCCAGAGTTAAAAGACATAAGACCATACAGCACAATTAGTAGTTATGATGTAAGAGTGGTTACTGCATTTAGAACAAGGTCATCTCATGGAAACAACATTCTCAGGAGAAAAAATGAAGTGAAAATACTGCGCAATATGCCCTTTCTTTAAGAAACATTTTTTCACTGATAAAGTATTTTTGTAGGTCATAAGATAGTTCAAAGCACCTACAACAAATCACTGATTTAAATATACAGCCACTGTTGCATAGGCAAATTTGACGACAAATGAGTGGAAAATTAATTCTCAAAAACAGGAAAGAATGTGCTTTTTTTTAGTGGGGGTGCTGAGTAATAGGGTAATATTGTCAGGTCATCGAGGGAACACAGTAACCTTTAAAGAAACTTTTGCATATTTCCGCCACTTACTGCTCAAAGTGGCGTAGAAAAGTCAAGAAAATCAATCATGGATTCATCCCTTTCTTTCAAGAACTTGCATACATTTTCCACTAAGATTTTGGAGAAGGAAATATACATGCATTCATGAAGGAGCATCCCAGTGTTTGAAGTGAAGTTGATTCATGCAGGAGAAAATTGTATTTAAATAACAATGCACAGAAAACTCACATGCATTTAGTCCAGTATCATCCAGTACCATTAAATGTCATTTCTCTGTGTATCTTGTGAAATAACCTGTGCATTTAAGGATGTATAAATTGTGACATTTTGCCCACTGGCTCATGTTATGTGTAAGCTATTTCAGGAACATTGTACACCAGCTGATATTAACCTGTACAAGGCTACAGCTCTTAAGAGGGATGTGTGCACTGAATAGGAAGAAATTAATACACTATGATCAGCAGACTGTAATTTCCCTTTAAGTGATGTACTTTTGAACCATCATAATCAACTCATGATTTCATGTTCTTCCAAAAGACTTGACAGACTTAACACTTAAGAATGCAGGTACAACATCTTTAAGCAGATGAAGGTACATCGCCATGGCTGAAAGAGAGGGAGGAGGGGAGGATTCTAAGCTAGACTAAAACAACAGGGTATAAGACTTCCTCTACCTGGTACCTAGTTAGTAAATATACAGTCACTAGAGAACAGGATTGAGGACCTAACTGTTTCTTATCAAAACAGTTCTCCTCCATGACACTGACTACAATTTACAAACAATACAAGCCTAATGTTAAGCAGGTACTTGAGGTACTAATCACCACCATTGGCAAACAAGAAACAGCCTACACTGATGCCTTTCCAATCATTGTCACGGACTTTGGTCAGGCTTGTTTGAAGAAATCTTGGCCCAATTATCATGAACATATCACCTGTAGCACCTGAGATCCCAGTACACTTGGCCACTGCAATACCACCATAAGGGATGCTTGCTGTTCGATCTTAGACCACATTTTGGGAAACCTCAGGAGCTGTCCTCCTCCTACCTGCATGCAGGCAGAGGCTAAAGAGCAAGGTCACAGGAGTAGGACAATGAAGAGGTGGGCGTGGGAGGCAGGGGAGCAGCTACAGGATTGCTTTGACTTGGTAGACTGGGCTGTATTCAAGGACTCATCAGAGGATCCGAATGAATACCATAGTTATCATGGACTTTGTAAAAACAGTCATAGTTGAGTGTGTCCCCGCAACATCATTCTGAGTCTTCCCCAACCAGAAGCCCTGAATGAACCATTTGATCCGCAAACTGTTGAGGGCCAGATCAGTGGTCTTCTGGTCTTGTAATCAGGTAAAATACAAGAGGTCCACAAACAACTCCAGAAAGTGGCAATTCCAGACCAACTTGAATCTCTGAAGGATACTCGACAGCTATAACGGGCTTAAATGTTATTACTTCCTTCAAAATGAAACTAAGCAACATTGGTGACAATAAGGTTTTGCTCCCAGATGAGCTCAATGTTTTTTGATTGCATTGACCATCAAAATGCAGAGGCACCTTCACAAGTTCTACAGCCCCTGATGACCCTGTGATTTCAGTCTCTAAGGCTGACGTGAAAGCATTCTTCAGTTGGGTGAATCCACAGAGAGTATCTGGCCCATACAGGGTTCCTAGCCAAAGACCTAAGTTGATCAGCTAGCTAGAGTGTACACCATTATCTTTACCTTTTGTTTCAACAGTCTGAGGTACCCACCTGATTCAAGCAGGCTTCAATTATACCGGTGCCTGAGAAGAGTATGGTTACCTGTCACTGTGAAGAAGTGTTCTGAGAGGCTGGTTATGTAACATATAACTCCAGCTTGAGAAGTGATTTAATCTACTCCAATTTGCCTCCTGTCACAACAGGTCCACAGCAGATGCCCTTTCAGTGACTATTCACTCAACCCTAGAACATCTGGACCCCAAAGATCCATACATCAGGATGCTCTTCATTGAATACAGCTCAGCACTCAATACCATCATCCTCTCAAAACTAATTAATAAGCTTCAAGACCTCGGCCTCAGTACCTCCTTGTGCAACTGGATTCTCAATTTCCTCACTTGCAGACCCCAGTCAGTTTTGGATTGGCAACAACATCTCCTCTACAATCTCCATCAGCACAGGTACACCTCAAGGCTGCACTTAGCCTCCCGCTCTACTCACTTTACACTTATGACTGTGAGGTTAAACACAGCTCCAATGCCATATTTAAGTTTGCTGATGGTGTCGCTGTCATTGGCCAACTCAAATGTGGTTATGAATCACAGGAAAGTACCATCCATCATCAGCAACCCCCACCACCAGGTCATACTCTCTTCTCACTGCTACCATCAGGGAGCAGGTACAGGAACCTCAGGACCCACAGCACCAGTTTCAGGTACAGTTATTACCCCTCCCCATCAGGCTCTTGAACCAGAAAGGCTAACTTTAATCAACTTACTCACCCCCTCACTGAAGTGTTCCCACAACCTATGGACTCACTTTCAAGGACTCTTCATTCCATGTTCCTGATATTTATTGCTTTTTTATTATTTATTATTATTGTTTTATTTAGTTTTTTTCTTTCTTTTTGTATGTGCACAGTTTGTTGTCTTTTGCACATTACTTGTTTGCCTGTCCTTTTGGCTGGGATCTTTCATTGATTCTATAGTGTTTCTTGCATTTACTGTGAATGCCTGCAAGAAAATGAATCTTGGGTTTGTATATGGTGATGTATACGTACTTTGATAATAAATTTACTTCGAAGTTTTGAACTTTGAGAAGGAGACGGATTAAGTAATATAGGTTGTTGGACAAAGTTAGTAAGGATAATGCAGTTGATGTGGTGTACTTGGACTGTCAGATCACTTTTAATAAGGTGCCATTTAATAAGTTTAGCAGAAAAGTTGAGGCACATACTTAAAATGAACATTGTGAGCATAGATACACAGATGTTAGGTAACAGACAAAGAAGCACGATGAATGAATGTTTCTCAGACTGGGGGAAGAAGGTGTATTGATTTTTCTTTGATCTACAGTATATTAATGATTAAAGTTTGGGAGTTCAAAGCATAATTTATAGCTTTGTGGATGAGATAATATTTAC
The DNA here is from genome assembly GCF_048418815.1 of Hemitrygon akajei. Classification (NCBI taxonomy): domain Eukaryota; kingdom Metazoa; phylum Chordata; class Chondrichthyes; order Myliobatiformes; family Dasyatidae; genus Hemitrygon; species Hemitrygon akajei. The sequence continues at coordinate 105,309,086 of NC_133124.1, read as the reverse complement.
AACATTGTGAATTGCAGAGGATAGTGATAGATTGTATCAAGACATAAACTGGCTGGTGCAACAGGTTGAAACATTGTAGATAAACTTTACTGTGAAGAAATGTGAGCATCTTGTAGCAAGATTGAAGAAAGGCAGCAAAGAATGAAGGATACTTTTCTAAAAGGAGTAGAAAGATCTGTGGTAATGTATACAATACATTAGAAACATCCAAATATTGACTATCCTTGATCTACATGTTCCACTTGAGTCAAGGCTGCAGGTAAATTATTAAATAGGCATACACAGTTCTGGGCTTTAATCAGCAGGGGTATGGGCTATACAAATGGGGAAATCATGGTGAATCTTTATAAATGTTGTTCCACCTCAAAATGTTCAATTCGCTACATTTCAAGAGGGATGTGGAGGCACTAGAGAAGATCCAGAAAAGATTTATGAGAATGACTCCTGGGATGAGGGTCTACACTAAGCAGGGGTGTCAAACTCATTTTAGGTCACGGGCCGGATTGAGCAAAATGCAGCTTCATGCGGGCCGGATCAGTCGGACGCGTGCGAACGCAGCTTTCGTTGCCTCCGTTTTTTCAGCCTGCTCTCGTGTGTCTCAGTCTCTGCTATAACTACAAAGTGTTTCACTTTACAAATTCCGTTTCTTATGAAGAAGACTGCCGAGCAAGACTGCCAAATAAACACTAAAAACCCTGAAAACCTGGTACCTGAATAAACTCAGCATTAGCCATATCATACGCCATAGGCGCTTCGATTACTGGGGCCAGCTTTAATAGTAATTAGATATTATCTCGCGGGCCAAAGATAATTCCACCGCGGGCCGGATTTGGCCCGCGGGCCTTGAGTTTGACATATATGCTCTACAGTCACAAGGATAGATTAGAAAAGTTGCACCTGTTTTCAAGAAGGAAAAGAAAGCTGAGGGGAGGTGGAAGTATCTAGACTGATGAGGGGTCTAGACAGAGGTGTGAGTGGTAGCTTCGTTCCAGTGACTGAGAGTTCCAGGTCACAAATAGACAGCTTGGGGAGGATTGACACCTTGGGCGTACAAAAGAGCCTTGAATTTCACTGACAGTGACTGAGATTCTGATAGAGGGGAATAATCTGCATACTGAGGGGGGCTGCAAAAAAAAACAGAAGCCAAAGAGAACCTGTTACCACAGACACGTTCAAGGAGTAGCAGATTGGGAAAGAGGTGCTGATTTGTATGAGGATTTTCAGTGGTTCAGGGAATATTTAAATGGTCTTCTGGTAAATTAAAGGTTTTGTAAAGAAAAATGTTTTAAACAAATTAATTTGTTGTTAAGTAACTAAATTAAGTAAACAGAAACACATCTAATTGAATACATAAAATGAGATTTGTATGGAATAGTAAGGCACTTGATGTGTTATAGCTGTAGTGTTTGGATTTTATGAAGACCAGTGAAACCCCAGCGATACATCTTAAATATCTGAACTTTGAGGAGGCTTGGTCTACCTGTTGTGCTGGAGGCAGAGAAGAGAGAAGTTACCTGCACGTGGGCATCCTGGATTTGGTTAGTGGCCAAAACGGAAAGATAATGTGGCACAGGGATTCAGGTGACAGAGATGGAGACGTTTTGGAATTACACCTTGCAAAAACAAGCTAAAACACTTACTACATTACTGAATGTGGACAAAGACTGCTGGGTGGACGTGCAGTCTTTGTTTACGTTCATGAATGTGACCACAGAACACATGGCCACCCTGACCATAGCACAAAGCTTTTCTAAAGGAGGGATCATTATAGTGAGGGAGAACAGGGGAAGATAAAACTCTCTGCAGCCACAACTGATAACTGCCTTGTCTGCTCACTCCTAGGATTAAGAGCATTTCCAGATCTGAAGGAGAATTTGGGAATGGTGGAGAACAGTTAATTAGGAATAAGGTTCTGCTGAGAGACTTTTCAGAGTTAGGTTTCAAAATAAGGAGAAGCAATGGTAAAATATTCAGAAATACAAGCAGAAAGTGCTGGTGATGCTCAACAGGTTAAGCAGCATCTGAGCAGAGAGGAAAACAAAGGTAATATTTCAGATTAATAACTCTGCGAGAAAATGAGGATGTCTTAAATTGCAGAGGTGTGTGTTTCTGTTGGAGGAAACAAAGCAACTGCCTATGTCTTGATGACAGACATTTTGTTGGTGACCTCAGAAAGTGTGATGAATGCTTGTTCATCGCAGCTGATCTGTGTGGAGGAGTGTAAACAGAGGGCGGTGAGTAAAGGGGAAAGAAGTCCAAAACTGCAAAATGAAGAACAGAAGAACTGCTGGAAATGTGAACTGAAGCAAAGTGCAGAGTGGAATCAGCATCTCCAGCGGCACTGATGGAGGGGAAACTAAAGCTGACTAAGTTAGTGCATGACCTGGCATCAGTAATGGCCAGTTCTGACACAATCTGGAAATGCTGCTTTACTAAAACTGTCGAAGTTGACGGCAGATGAGTTGCTGTTCGAAGAGCTTATGTTAGGTTTCTTGGAACACTGGGAGAGGCCATGGATACAGAGGTCAGAATGGAAGTTGGTTTGGAGAATTAAAGTGACAGACAGCAAAAGCAGAGTCACCCTTGCAGACAAAACGGAAGATATTTGTTTTCTCCAAATTAGATCAGGCTATGTCACAAGCACTGAATGCAATAGACTGAATCAGAAGTTGGTTGAACTATTGCATAACCTGGTGGGGCTGTTTAGATCCATAGACAGTGGAGTGATGGATATTCACTGTCCAGGAGGCTTTTATATTTTTGCCAAGCTCAGCTTTTAAACACTAGCGGCTGAGCAGATTGTGAACAACAGGTGTTAAGCTGAAGATTAAGAAGTACCTGAGGCATTAAAGGAATATCTTACCATAACTATTCTTCACTGCTGAAGGAAATCAATGGATATACTGTATGTGAAAGAGAACCATTTTTATAGGCACAGACAAGGGGAGTTGAGCATAGGAGTAAAGAGGTCCTTCTGCAGTTGTACAGGGCCCTGGTGAGACCACACCTAGAGTACTGTGTTCAGTTTTGGTCTCCAAATTTGAGGAAGGACATTCTTATTATTGAGGGAGTGCAGCGTAGGTTCATGAGGTTGATTCCTGGGATGGTGGGACTGTCATATGTTGAAAGATTGGAGCGACTGGGATTGTATACACTGGAATTTAGAAGGATGAGAGGTGATCTGATTGAAACATATAAGATTATTAAGGGATTGGAGACGCTAGAGGCAGGAAATATGTTCCTGATGTAGGGGGAGTCCAGAACCAGAGGCTACAGTTTAAGAATAAGGGGTAGGCCATTTAGAACGGAGTTCAGGAAAAATTTTTTCACCCAGAGAGTTGTGGATCTATGGAATGCTCTGCCTCAGAAGGCAGTGGAGGCCAATTCTCTGGATGCTTTCAAGAAAGAGTTAGAGCTCTTAAAGATAGTGAAGTCAAGGGATATGGGAAGAAGGTAGGAACGGGGTACTGATTGTGGATGATCAGCCATCATCACATTGAAAGGCAGTGCTGGCTCGAAGGGCTGAATGGCCTACTCCTGCACCTATTGTCTATTGTCTATTGTCTATAAAGAGAGAAGAAATGGGGCTACTGGGATTGCTGCTGGAAGCCAATAAGAGCTCAACCAATAAAATGTCCACTTGTGTCATGACAAGATAAATGCAATAAAAATGAAGCTTTGATTTTTGTAGCCAAAGCTTTCTACATTTCCTTCAGATTTAGTGCTCCTATACACTCAGAGATTTAATTTCAGTGTAGGTTCAAACTCAGATAGAAGAGTTGAAAACAAGTGGTGCAATGAAAACAAAAGTTTTAACAAGTGCAGCATCGAGGAGCCGAAAATTACAGTAGTCAATGTGAATTAAGGCTAAGCTCCATCATTAACCAATGAACACTATTATCATTGTCAAAAGACAACCATCTCACTCCTCAGGACATTATTACAGGAAATCCCAAGGGTTTTGACCCAGGTACAATCAACTTCAGTTTCATCATCAATTAAAGTAGGAAAGTTCCCTGATGACTACAGGCCATTTATATCCAATAAAAGTTCTTCAATTATGTACTGAATTAGTCCAACCCTGCAAACAGGGATGGTAAGGCCTAAGTAACATTCACGTACCTATAAATGACATGTAATGTCTATCTCCAGAAAACGTTTATATGACACAAAAACAGAAAATGCTGGAAGAATTCATCAAAGCAAATAATATCTATGGAAAGGAGAAACAGACTTCAAGACAGGGTCTCTTACCAAAATGTTAACTACCTGGCTAAGCTCTTGCAGTGTTTTTGTTGAATTTTCAAAATTTGCATTCTTACTTGTTTTAATTTTTGATGACATTAACTGGCATTTACCATAATCAACAAGGGCAGTACAGTGAAACTGCTATTATTTGACAGTCTCTGGCTTTAATGGTGCCAGACTCGGTGATTTTCTGATCCATACAATTAATGATTAGATAGTTAAAGGGACAAGCAACATAAATTATTACTTTAAAATTCACTTGCTCCCACAAAGAAATGTTAAAACATGACCCAGGTTACTAAAAGGTTCTATTAAAATTTCTGTTTTCAATTGTGACATCATTGCAACACAACAGGCACATCTCTCTCCTTAACATCTTCTTTTAGTCAACACCTACGTCAGTTCATCAAATATGCTTTGTACCTATCCTAGAAACCATCAGATTATTAATGCAAGACAAATAAAACCTGTAAGTTCGGAAAAAATGATATCATTTTGTTGGAAAATATATAAAGAAGAAAAGTGTCAATGTTACATGTTGGACTCCTCAAGGACAAAGTACCTCAGCTATAAGAGGAGAAGACTGAGTGGAGCTGAGAGCAGAGTAAAATGCTATATCTTGTCACTAGAGAGCATGAAAAAGCAATTTCCTGGCTATGCTATTTAATTAAGTGGTACACATATATTGAACTTATTTCTATTGGCCATTGAATCAGAAATAAAGGACGCAAGTTGGTAAAATATCTGGAATTTTCTTCCAGGAAAGGATGCTGGAAGAAAGCTTCTGAAATGTCAAAAAAGAAATGGTTAATTTAAAGGGAAATAGCTAAATTAAAGAAGGGAAATGAAAAGCAGCAGGGTTTAGAAAGGACAGTGGGAGTGGAACTATCCAAATAGCAATTGAAGAACTAACATGAAAACATGAACTTTGGGGGCACATGAAGTGTATAGTTAGTTGAAGTTAATAACAAAGGCAATGGCTTCTGCCAACTGAGAGAGAAAGTAATGAATAAATGATTCAGTCACTGACAAAAGAAAATAATAAAGCAGATAGAAATGATGTGAAGGTTACCTTGCTGATGCAGTGAAAAGTTAATTGAAATTGGAAAATAGCATACTAGTTCATTAAGTGGATTGGGAGAGAATGAGACTAGTAAGACAAAGAGAATTAATGTATCACCTTTAACTTAAAGTATCCCATGTGAACAAATCTACTCACATCCAAAAAAGTAAATCTGGCGAATAAATAAATATTATAACATTTCAACAAATTTCACGACATGTGCTAATGATAATAAACCTGATTCTGATATAATCACAATCTACAAAATATAAAATCCTCTTAAACAGAAATTCAAAAGCTTCTGCAGATACTGGAAACCTTGAGCAACACAAACAAAATGCTGGAGGAACTCGGCAAGTCAAGCAGAATTTATGGTGGTGGGTAGCAGGATGAGACTGTTTGGGTCTGCTTAACTCAGTCAAGTTAACTTGCATTATTCAGCTTTATCTGTGACAATAAAATTAAAATTGGGTCTTGTGCAAATAGGGAGAAAAGCAGAAGCTGTACTTTGTGATTGCAATCTGGGTGCTTGGATTATGAGGAACAGATTGTGTAACTTTTAAAACATAAAACATTATGTTCACTTAACACTTCAAATAATTATTTTTGGTGCTCCTATGTTGTTCCTCGTAACTTTTAAAAATGAGCTCTCAAAAAGAATTCAGACAATTCTGTGATCAGTTGATGCCAATGGAGCATTCTAGGTGATTTGGGAAAACTTCCAAAATGTTTCAGCAACTAAAACACTGAAATATGGTTATTTGCAATGTAATGACCACAACAATCAATTTATTATAGCATAGCCCCAAATGAGCAACGTGATAATAACTTTATGGTTGAGTGTTGATGGTCAAAATACAAGACTGGATTGTCCCTTACCTCTGAAGTACGTAGCTAGTTTAAGTGTACCTTTAAAACAGGGAGGTGTTCTTTTACCAGTGCCATATTAGCCTTGGCTTCTTGCTTCGATATCTGGAGATTGCGGTTCTTCCCCAAACTAAAGCTATGATGGCAGTTCATTCTGCCTGTTTGTGCTCCAGTAAAATTTTTCCACTCCAGGAAAAAGAGGGCCGTATTCATGCTTTGGAAAATATCAGCAAATAATTCTAATGTGGTGCAGGTGAAAAGGAAATCCCTTATTCAAGAGGAATTACTTTTCCTTCTGATTCCATTTGCTAGTCGTAGGAGCCAAACATTATGTCCATACATTTTTGAGCATAGTACACTTACACTGAGCAGTTTGCCAATTCTGGGGATTATGCCAGGAATTTCCACTGCTGCTGGTTGCAATCCAACATCTTGCCGCCATGCTAAATTATGTGCTTAATACAACTTTGCGTGTTTCTTACAAAAAAGGTCAAATGTAATTGCCGGGCACAAGCTCTTATTTCCATGGATTATGGGATAGGTAAAAATTAAGATATTTTCGAAGAGTTATTGAAGAAAGGAGAGTGTGTGGGAATTTCATCAGCACTAAGGCAAGGACGTTGGTTTCCTCCTACTCTAATTTTATCCCGTAGTCAGCAATGCTAGTTTGCATTTCTCTGTCAGTGTACAGATTTCTTTTACAAGTCTTGATTGTTTCAGTTCAACTATTAAGAAAGAGAGAGAAGCCGAACAAAACCAGAAGGCTGATTTAGCAGTAAAGTGATGTTTGTCACTGACAAGATTATCCAAGCAATTGAAAGACACAGCTCAGGAAAACAAAACAGCACTTGTTATAACACGCCAAATTGGCATGACAGAGAATTTTCTTAAATAAAACAACCGTCAAGGGATTAACTTCTTCAAAATAAAACTAATTATATCTTTGAAAAGCAAAAAGTTCTTGCAGGAAACATTTACGCTACAGCAACAACAGAACTTATAAGCAAACCAAGTGCATTTGTCTTACCTATAGTTGCAATGATGCTTAGATTGTCCTGAATGGACTGATGTTTCACATCTGCCTGCACTAACACTGCAAGCTTGTGATACCAAGAATATTCCACTGTAGTATAAACTGTCTCAATAAGGAAGTATAGTTCAGCAAACAAGCTCCTCCTTCCCATGTTGCTTTGCATAAATTCCAAGTAACCATAGAGATGACTGGCGCACCTTTCCAGACTCAATACCTCCCTCTAGCCAATTAATTTTTAAGAGTCAAATACAGAAATCCCATCAGATTTACCTTGCTTTACATATACTGAAATGTGGATTATATGCATCCACAGTCACAGGAATAAATTAGATGCAAAAGTACAAGACAAGATTACTCATAGAAACATAAAAAAAAGAAAACCGACAGTACAATACAGGCCCTTCGGCCCACAAGGCTGTGCCGAACATGTCCTTACCTTAGAAATTACCTACGTTTACCCATAGCCTTCTATTTTTCTAAGCTCCGCCACCAGTAGCCTATTCCATGCACTCACCACTCTCTGCTTAAAAAAAACTTACCCCTGACATCTCCTCTGTATTTACTTCCAAGCACCTTAAAACTATGTCCTCTCATGCTAGCCATTTCAGCCCTGGGAAAAAGCCTCTGACTATCCACACAATCAAGGCCTCTCATTATCTTATACACCTCTATCAGGTCACCTCTCATCTTCTGTCACTCCAAGGAGAAAAGGTCAAGTTCACTCAACCTATTCAGGCACATCTTTGTAAATCTCCTCTGCACCCTCTCTCCGGTTTCCATGTCCTTCCTGTAGTGAGGCGACCAGAAGTGAGCGCAGTACTCCAGGTGGGGTCTGACCAGGTTCGCATAAAGCTGCAGCATTACCTCTCAGCTCTTAAACTCAGTCCTACAATTGATGAAGGGCAATGCACCATATGCCTTCTTAGCTACAGAGTCAACCTGCATAGCTGCTTTGAGTGTCCTATGGACTTGGACCCCAAGATCTCTCTGATCCTCCACACTGCCAAGAGTCGTGGTATTAATGCTATATTCTGCCATGACAATTGACCTACTAAAATGAACCACCTCACACTTACCTGGGTTGAATTCCATCTGCCGCTTCTCAGTCCAGTTTTGTATCCTAATCAATGTGCTCCCACGGCAAATTTACACACTATCCACGCTATCCACAACACCCCCAACCTTTGTGACATCAGCAAATTTACTAACCCATCCCTCCACTTCCTCATCCAGGTCATTTATAAAAATCACATAGAGTAGGGATCCCAGGACAGATCCCTGAGGCACACCACTGGTCATCAACCTCCATGCAGAATATGACCCATCTACAATCACTCTTTGCCTTCTGTGGGCAAGCCAGTTCTGGATCCACAAAGCAATGTCCCCTTGGATCCCATGCCTCCTTACTTTCTCAGTAAGCTTTGCATGGGGTACCTTATCAAATGCCTTGCTCAAATCCACATACACTACATCTACGGCTCTACCTTCATCAATGTGTTTAGTCACATCCTCAAAACATTCAATCAGGCTCATACGGCATGACTTGCCTTTGACAAAGCCATGTTGACTATTCCTAGTCATATTATGCCTCTCCAAATGTTCATAAACCCTGTCTCTCAGGATCTTGTCCAGCAACTTAACAACCACTGAAGTAAAACTCACTGGTCGATAATTTCCTGGGCTATCTCTGCTCCCTTTCTTGAATAAGTAAACAACATCCGCAACCCTCCAATCCTCCGTAACCTCTACCATCCTCATTGACAATGCAAAGATCATCACCAGAGGGTCAGCAGTCTCCTCCCTCACCTCCTACAGTAGCCTGGGGGTACATCCCATCCAGCCCCGGTGACTTATCCAATTTGTTGCTTTCCAAAAGCTCCAGCACATCATCTTCCTTAAATCTACATGCTCAAGCTTTTCAGTCCACTATAAGTCATCCCTACATAAGCACACGGCATACAGTAGCACAAAGGGCTGGAAGGGCCTACTCCATGCTGCACCACTAAATAAATGAACAAATAGGTAAATAAACAAAGTCAAACAAATAAATAGATAAGTAACAGCAACAGCTTTCAACTGAGAATTGAAACATTGTAGGAGAAGATATTACGGCTTTTCTGCCAATAGAATGGCTCAGTGCATGAATTGCCATTGGCAGGAGTACCCACAGTTCATTGTCAATAGGCTAATGAGTTCTAGCTAAAGTGCCAAATAAATGTGAAAAAACATTTTTGTTATTGACGCATCCAATAATCTGATGTTGAGAATTCCAATTAACACAGTGTCTACAGCATTTGGGAAACTGCGTTGCAAATTTATAAAGAAGCAAAGTATTTAATGGTATTCCATCGTTCACCACGCAGGACATATCCTGTTCCATCAGGAAGGAGATACAGGAGCCTGAAGACCCACATTCAGTGTTTTAGGAATAACTTCTTCTGAATGGTCCATGGACACATGAACAACACTTTGCTATTCCTCTTTTTCACTAGTTATTTACATTTCTTATTATTTTAACATAGAATAATTTTGTTTCTGTCTTGCATTGTACAGCTGCCACAAAGCAGCGTATTTCACAACATATATCTGATAATAAACCCAATTCTGATCTGATTCTGGTTTCTTGAACACTTTTCTTTTCAACATAAGATCATAAGACCATAAGACATAGAAGCAGAATTAGGCCATTTGGCCAATTGAGTCTGCTCCGCCATTCCAATCTTCTCAACCGCACTGCCCTGTCTTCGCCACGTAATGGAAATATCCATTTCCACTAAACACAGTCACCTGCTTCCTTCAGCAGCTGTTCCTTTTGACTTATGTGTGGAGCAGACAGAAGGAAAATAGCCCACATCCATGTTCTCTGGTCTCTGCTTTTTGTAGGAACATATGCTAACAGCTACTGTTGACCAACAACACACACAAAATGCTGGTGGAACACAGCAGGGCAGGCAGCATCTATAGGGAGGAGCACTGTCGACGTTTCGGGCCGAGTCCTGATGAAGGGTCTCGGCCCGAAACGTCGACAGTGCTTCTCCCTATAGATGCTGCCTGGACTGCTGTGTTCCACCAGCATTTTGTGTGTGTTGTGTAAATTTCCAGCATCTGCAGATTTCCTCATGTTAGCTACTGTTGACCTGCGGATGACATCTTCTGGTCGAGGGGTAGTGTGAGTATCTGAATATTTTGGGGGTAGTACCATGAAGTAATTGAGCTCTGGGGCTTTAGACTCAGAGGAGGGCTGTCCTTACGTAAACATTTACCCTGCAACACTAAGGGTAACCCTATGCATGCCATGGGCTACCAGTAGTCCGAGTGGATTAACGCATCAGTACTTCTGGATTGAATAGGCTCAGCTCTCGGCCATGTGGACTACAGAATGACCTGGCAGGCAAAGTGGTGCTGCATCAAGTTAAGTTTTCTACCATGAGAGCAGGCCACTCTGCATGCAGTCTAGCTGACCACTGAAAGGATCAGCTGAGGCTGGTGTCTGCACTTCACTGAACAAGTTGCTTCTCTTCCTTTGGGTCTGCACCTCAACACAGGCCATGGGGCTGTTGTCATCTCCCAAGCTGACAGAGATTTCGGCCCTACATTGCATTCAGAAACAATACACTGGTTGATGGCCACTGTGGCTCCTGCAGCGAGTTGAACCAGTGTCACAAAGCCAGTCACTTTACCCTGAGAGGGATACTTCTGGGCACACTTGCTAAGCTCTCTTCACCCTTCCCTTGCAACTTTCAGGAGCCATTGGGCAAGGCCATGGCTTAACAACCACTCTTTACTCTTTCTATGCTCCTCACTGAAGCAGCTTACAAATACAGAAACCAGGACCTCAAAAGATGAGGAGTGGTTTTAGAGCCTGCCCAAGCCACACCTTGAAAACCACAGCTCTACAAGGTGAGTTTATTCATTAACAACCTAAACAAAGGTTTTTTTGTGCTGTGCCTTCAAGGCTGATGTCATCAGCCAACAGGAAGGCTGGTTATTCCCCGCATGCCAGTGATTCTCAAGTTGTGAGGAACCCACTTTAGGATCAATCTCCTGAATTCAGTGCACAGTTCAAAGGTCAAAGTTAACTGAGCCACATCGAGCATGGGTGAAGAATGGATATCATGTCAGATGATCTGGCCCATTAGTTGGAGTGACTGGCAGGCTGGCAGCAGGAGATGTACATTAAAGGAGGAGGAAGGATATCTACAAGCAGCATTACACAGGCTGCTTTGAGGAGAAACTGTATAAAAAGGGGGCGCTTTTTCCACAAGCAATTAGGCAGTTAATGGAGATGAGGACAGAATATTTAACCTCATACACCTCAGGTTCTGTCTGGGTAACCTCCAACCTGATGGCACGAACATCTTTAATTCCCCCTCCTCCTTCCTTCTTCTTCAAATCCCTCTTCTCTTCTCACCTGACTATCATCTCCTTCTGGTGCCCCCCTCCTTCCCTTTCTCCCATTGTCCACTCTCCTCTCCTATCAGATTCCTTCTTCTCCAGCCCATTGCCTTTTCTATCTATCACCTCCCAGCTTCTTACTTCATCCTCCCTCCTCCACCCACCTGGCTTCATCTCTCAGCTTCTAGCTTGTACTCCATCTCCTCCCCCACCTTCTTATTCCAGCTCCTTCCCCCTTCCTTTCCAATCCTATTAAGGGTCTTGGCTAGAAATATTTATTCATTTCCATAAATGTTGCCTGACCTTCTGAATTCCTCCAGCATTTTGTATGTGCTACACGACAGGGGCTGTGCCACACCTGCCCATTCACCTTCTCCCTCATCTCCATTCTGGGCTCCAAACAGCTCTTCCAGGTGAGGCAAACTCCTCCTAGCAAGGAGACATGCAGTGCTGCAAGAAAGGGAGGAGTTTCTGAAGAGATCTGTCTGGATGATTAGATCTTTAATCCAATGACAGAGACAACATTGCTACAATTAACTCATAGAATCATAGAATTATGCAGCACAAAAATAGGCTCTCGGAGAATTCCTGAAAAAGATCCAGGCCAAGTGGCTCATGTATTAGTGGGGAACATCCAGGAAATAGCATTTAAAATATCTTTAAAACAAGATTAAAGTATCTAAGATAAAGATACACTTCTCCAAGTTAAAAGCTGTCAATGTCAAAAGGATAAATGCGAAAGCCTGACAGGCAAACCTGTAATTGGTCATTGGTGACTTTTAGTCATAGGACTCAGGAAGAAGCCTTTCAACCTGCCAATTCTGCACAAACCATCAATCACCCCGTTTCCACTCATCCTACACGGTGGGCGCTACAGCAGTGCAGCGGTTAATGCAATGTTCTGGGGTTCAGAGTTCAATTCCAGCACTGCCCGTAAGGAGTACGTATGTTCTCCCTGTGACTGCATGGCTTTCCTTTGGGTGCTCTGGTTTTCCCCCCACAGTCCAAAGCTGTAGCAGTTAGTAGGCTAATTGGTCATTGTAAATTGTTCTGTGGTTAGGTTTGTGTTAAGTAGGTGGATTGGTGGCCGGTGTGGCTTGTAGGGCTGGAAGGAACTGTTCTGCATACTATCCCTAAATAAAAATAAATAAATAATAACTGCATTAACTCCATTTTTTATTCTACCCACATACGCTCTTCAACCCCACCCCTTCCACCACATTGATTCTACCACGTACCTACACAGCAGGGGCAATTTAGCCTACCGAATGATTCATTTCACTGTCTGCTTCAGTATACACATGGTAAATAAACTTGAATCTTGAATTGCATGTCTCTGGGGTGAGGGTAAAAGCCTATGTTGCCACTGGGAAATCATGCATTCTCAGAATTGAACCCAGCTCACTGGCGTTCTGTGGTAGTGGCTCTACCCACTGTGCTTGTCTGCCATCTTAAGGTGGCGGTGCCTCAGCTACTATCTAAATACAGTCTGATGAGATTAAAGGGTAGGAATATTAAAGGCAAAGTTTCACAGGTAACTAAAGTAAAACAGACGTCAGGTGTTTTAGGAAAAAAGTGAAAATCAACCTGGTAACAGAAAATTCAGAATGGAAGAAAAATGGAACATGGAGAGACAAAGGGAAAGCACATCAAACGTAAAGAGAAATCCTACAATATTCAATAACGATATGAATAGGAAAGGGGACGAAGCAAGAGGTGAGTCTAATCAGGGGAAATATGTTCCTGGAGGCAGAGAACATGGCTGAGGTATTAGATGAAATAAAAGAGGAAAATCATGGAGATAATCAACAGGTAAAGTAACATCAGTGAAGAGAGAAACAGCTAAATTTTCAGGTCAATGAACTTGCAGTAGAAGAGTGTTTTTGGGAAGATATATTGAGATTTTTGAATGGGTTAAAATTTGAGCAGGGAAGATAATAGGAAGGTTGGCTGCATTTAACACTTAATCATTTTCAGGTGGGATACCTCATAAGTTGCTGAGAGAAATAAGGGAGTAAGTTCGAAAGGCACTGGCCTCAAGAAAAGTGCAGAGAGAACAGAGGGGCACAATATTGTCAGTCATGTGGATTTGTGTATAGGTTTATTAGAGGCAAATCATGTCTAACAAACTTAATAGCTCTTGATTGTTTGTAGAATCTTGCCTAGCTTGCTAATATTATTACCTTGTAGTTTATGTTCTGTCCTGATGACTGCACAATTTTCTTACATATACTGAAAGTTCAATTTCCACAATGCAGCTCTGGATGAATATTACTCCAGTAACTTAGTAAGATGTAGCCCCGAAGCAGGTCTACAAAGACTGGTCCAGCCTAACCCTGGGTGCAAATGAAGTTTCATAGCAATTCTATAATCACAGATCAAAGATGCTAAGATGAACACACGAGTTATCATTTCAAGTGTTTGCATAAACACAAAGCATTTGACTACATATCAAGTGTACAGAGTTCATCAGTATGAAAGCAAATGCCATGAATTATGTACACTGGTCAATCATTAACTTGTGTGCAAAGTTTGTCGACAATGCAGAGCAATACCTCCTCGGACACCACTACTGTAGTTAAATTTACAGGAAAAATAATGAAAAAATTAATTCTGTACTGATTTCGTACAATTATAAAAGGTATTTGCTCTTTCCTCATCATAGAGAGGAAGTAGTGGATGACCGTGTCTTTATACATCACTTTGTAAATTGGTTATGAGATTAAAATACAATGTAGGAACCACATTTAGTGTTGTTAATTGGAATAGATATCTTTGTTCAAAGCCATGTCCTGTCCCTATTAGCAATGACCCTACTGGGAATATTGTATAGATGCCCCCGCCCCATTGCAACAGGGACATTGAGGTGCAGATCAAGAGGCAAATTTTTGAAAGATACAAAAATTTTGTTGTCATGAGTAACTTCAGCTTCCCTGATATTAATTTGGCACCTTGCCAATACAAGACTTTTAGATGGCAGATAATTTGTTCAGTGTGGACTCAGAAGTGATTTGCCCATAGAAGTCAGAGGGTAGATATAGATGGAGCATATTCTGTCTGCAGGTCGATAACCAATGGTCTGTGACTCCTGCTCTTTGTGGTGTTTATAAGTAAGTTGGATGAGGAAGTGGAAAGGTGGGTTAGTAAGTTGGCAAATGACATGAAGATCACTGGTGTTGTGGATAGCGTAGAAGATTGCCGTGGGTTACAGAAGGACAATGAAAGGACACAGAACTGGGCTGAGATGTGGTAGTTAGAGGTCAATCCGGAAAAGTGTGAAGCGATTCACTTTGGAAGTTCAAACTTAAAGGCAGAATACAGGATTAATGGCAGGATTCTTAGCAGTGTAGAATGACAGAGTGATCTTGGTATTCATGCCTATAAGTCATTCAAAGTTGCAGTGAAAGTTTATAACATTGTTAAGAAAGTGTATGGTGTGTCAGTGTTCTTTAGTTGGGGATTAAGTTCAAGAGCCACGAGGCAATGCTGCAGCTCCATATAACCCATGTTAGACCACACTTGGCCTACTGTGTTCAGCTTTGGTTGCCTCATTGTAGGAAGGATGTGGACGTTTTAAGGAGGGTGCAGAGGGGAAGATAGGTTGAGTGGCTAGAGCTTTTCTCCTTGGAGAGAAGGAGGATGAATTATTTGGTGAATATGAATTACAGGACAATGAGCAGCTTTTGGACATTGTTATTGCTATTCTTTTTTGCACTATTTATTATATTTTTATTGTAATTTATAGTATTTTTATGTCTTACACGGTGCACAATAAACTTCACAACATATGTTAGTGATAATGAATGCGATTCTGATTGTGATGGATAGCACTGCACACACTCAATGGAAGAGTGCAGGGATGCAAGCAAGTGGCTTCTGTTGTTTTTCATTGTTGTCCACACCAGTGATTAACACATTTCAAAGAAGGTGATAAGGATCTTTCATCTTGTAGAGGCCATCGTCAACTTGTGAGCACACCACCGAGGTCTGCCTCCCATTGCAGTCAGTCACCGTGGCAAATAACATACACCCAGCTACCAATTGACATAGAGATATTTAGGTGTTCCTCCCTATCTCTGTCCCAACAGCAAGCTAGGGTAAAAGTAAGTGTCCTATGGTACTGGGATGCTTACATTAACCCCAGTGCTACAGTCTCCTGGTCATATTACCACATTTCCCCATGTTCACGTTTTCCACATAGAAGTTCCAGTATAACTTCAGGCATTTGATTATATCATTCACTGCTCTCTGCGTGGCTATTATTGGAGTATAAAAGTTGCATTGTTTGCTGTATAACCAAAACTATGTAGTCAGCTTTGAACTTGCTATTTGCTATGCATGTATCCAATTTAGTAGGAGAATGAAATCTTAAGAATGTAGAAGACAATGGTGTATTAATGAGAGGTAGCTAAGAGATGTAGATTAGAACAGGATTAAGTCAATGGGTAGAAACAATAGTGGCGGATGTACTTGTGATACGCAACTGTAGACCGATTGGATATGCTAATGCAACTAAACCAGGAGATTGCTATAAAAAAATGCTATGTACAAGGATCGGTGGGCAATCAGCGACTAGCTCAATGACTGTCTCAGCTTTGATTTGCAAATTAAAGTTTAAACTCTTCTTAAAAAATCTTCTGCGTCTCCTGGTCGTTTGTGGGGCACGAGAAACCACGACACTATCTGAAAAGCCAAGTCAAATGACATCAGAATGATATGACTGTGCTTGGTACCGTGGCACAATGAGATGCAGCTTTCCTTGGGTAACTCGTCGACTTCTTTTTGGAATTCCCTGTACACAGTACAGTCAGCCCTCCTTATCTGCAGGTTCCGCATGAGCCGATTCAGTCAACCGCAGATCGGGAAAACCCGGAAGTTGAGCATTGTTTGCCTCACGTCTCGTTCGTTCGCTAATTGTGTTGTGAGGAGAATCGGGATTGGCTGATGCCGAGGCAGCATCAGCATTCCCAGAAGAGTTACGATGGTTGCGTCTGTACTGAACATGTACAGACTTTCTTGTCATTATTCCCTAAACAATACAGTATAACAACTATTTACATAGCATTTACGTTGCATTAGGTATTATAGGTAATCTAGAGATGACTTAAAGTATACGAGAGGATGGGTGTAGGTTATATGCAAATACTACACCATTTTATATAAGGGACTTGAGCATCCGCGTTGTTTGGTATCTGCGGGGGGGGGGGGGGGGGGTCCCAGAACCAATCCCCCGCCAATGAGGAGGGCCAACTGTAGTCAAACCAACTTGTACAACAGCAGGGAGCAGTTATTGATCAATGACTTGCCAGGATCAAATTGCCAATTCAAGTTAATCATGCAATATATGAAATGTCCACAAGGAGGAGATGTAGAATACCACAGTTTCTGTAGGGACCAATCATCGATAAAAGTTCAAAATAAATTATCAGGATTTAAAAGAGTATTTAATTCCATCACAAGTGGGATTTACTGCCCGTTATGCTGCTGAATCTAGAGCAGCAATGAAGCTCCTCCATCTCTTTCTGTGCATGTTTCCGTAACAATGTTTTTGGGTTGTTAGTCTTAAGCTGAACCCTCAAACCTGGAGAACTAGTGGACCTGTCTAAGTCTGGCCTCTACCCTTTGACGGGTTTGGCATGGGTGACCCAACCAAGAGCCGAAGCACAAGGTCTTGACTCTAGCCAACATAGCTCTCCGTGTCTTTGAGACACGCAAGCCTCCAAACCCCATGACAAGGTTGTGGTCCAAAGGTTGCCATAAATTCCTCATTTGATCTACCAACTTTATCTGTATGAAGAATCAAAGGGTGACTAGGGAGAGAACAGGCTCTGTTGGAGATCAGCAGGGTTGCCTAAGTCTTGAGCGCAAGGGATGTGTGGGACTTTTAACAAATTTTCTCCTCAGTGTTTACCGAAGAGAACATCGTGATTGTTCAGAGATAAGTGAAACAAATGGTGCACACGCATATTTCCAGGGAGGAGGTACTTGCACTAAGGTGGATAAATCCGCAGGGCATTCCCAAGTGCTTCATTGGATTTTGTGAGAGGCTAGAGTGGAACTTGTAGAGGCCCTTGTAGAGATATTTGATTCATTGTTAGCCACAGGTGAAGTTCCCAAAGACCGGAATATGGCTAATGTTATTCCATTGTTTAAGAACTAAAGCAAGGAGGAGTCAGGGAACTACAGGTTAGTCAGCCTGAAATTGCTGGAGGGAATTCTCAGTGACAGGATCTACCAGCACTTGGGCAGAGTCTGATTAGGAATATCAGCGTGGCTTTGTGTGGAAAGCCACGCTTGACAAACTTGTAGAGATTGCTGAAGATGTTACAGAAAATGTAAATGAGAAAAGGGCCATGAGTGTGTCCATGAAGCAAGGCTCCTCATGGTAGGCTGGTCTGGAAGGTTAGGTCCCATAAAATCCAGGGAGAACTAGTTAGACAGATTCAAAATTGGCATTGAATTGGAGATGGGAAGCAGATGTGTTGGTTGAAGGTTGTTTCTTTGAAAGGAGGTTGATGGTGTACCACAAGGGTCAGTTTTGGGACCTTTGTATTATATATATATATAAATGATTTGGATGCGAATGCCCAAGGCTTCATTGGAAAGTTTGCAGATGACATGAAATTAAGAGGTCTTGTTGATAGTGAAGAAGGTTATTGTAGATTATAGGGGGATCTTATTCAGCTAGGGAAGTCGGCTGAGAAGAGGCAGGTGGATTTCAATACAAATAAATGTGAGATGATGCATTTTAGAAAGTCAAACCAGCATAGGACTTATACCTTGAATGGTAGCTTATTAGGGATTTTAATGGAACGGAGAGATTTAGGACTACAGGTGCATAATACATTGAAAGCAAAATCACAGGTAGACAGGGTTGTGAAAAAGGCATTTAGTACTCAGGCCTTCATTGGTTAGAGCGTTGAGTATCGGAGTTTGGGTCATCATGTTGCAATTGTATAAGTCATTGGTGAGGCTGCTCTTGGTGTTTGTACAGTTTGGTCACCCACTTATTGGAAAATCTTGGTTAAACTGGAAAGAGTGTGGTAAAGATTTACAAAGATTTTGCTAGGACTAGAGAGTCTGCGTTATAGGTAAAAGCTGACCAGTTTATTTCTTGGAATGTAGGAGAATGAGGGACAACTTTACAGAGATATTTAAAATTATGAGGTGAACAGTAATAATCTTTTTCCCAGGGTAGCAACTAGATGGCATAGCTTTAGGGTGAGAGAGGAAAGACTTAAAAGGGATAGGAGGGGCAACATTTTTGCACAGAAGGTGGTGAATATACGGAACAGGCTGCCTAAAGAAGTGGTTAAGGCAGGTACAATAATATCATTTATGAAACACCTGGATGGGAACATTGAGAGACAAGCCTTCATGTTATATGAGCTGAATGCAGGAAATTGGGAATAGTTAGATGGGCACTGTGGTCAGTATGAACTCATTGGGCTCGATGGCCCGTATCCATGACTCTAGACTCTATAAATAAAACCAGCTTGATAAGCATTCAGCTAATGCTGCTGCTTTGAATCCACAATCAACCAAACACTAGAGAATGCTGGACAGGAATGACAAACACATGAAATTGTGAGCAATTATCAGGTATTTATTCATATATTAACATGTAAAATTATATCCTGTGTTTTTCATGTTGCTGACACGACTGGCCAGAAGTTGGCCTGTTCCATTTTTAGAGTACCAGTGTCTGAATTAATTCTGGATTACACCATTCACCAACAATGATCATCTGATTTCTGAGAATTGTTCTTGGCATACACCTTGGGCCTAGCACCATTGCCAGCTCTTCTGGTCTTCATGGTTACACATTTCGTTTCCCCAAACTGCCAGTCAATGTTTTTATTGCTTGTGCTTCATATTGCCACCCACCCCCAGTGTTTTCCATGGTGAGGAATTTTCTCATTCTGTATACATTTTAAAGGTTTGTAGCATTATACAGTCAGTCTCAAAACATGGCCGTCAGGGAAGAGGGAAGAGCTGAAAGGTTAAAGTTTTTGATGGTCTTTGCTGCAGTGTGAGTCACTACACCTGCATCTAACTCTCAGACAGCGCCTGCGATAATCCATGTTCCTCGTGGACAAAGAGTTGCTGGCACATCAGCTAGCAGAGAATTAAACAGTTAAACCTAATGTGAAGAAGCCTTGAGGGAAGCAATGTCACTAACTAGGAGAGAAAAACAGGATAAACGGTAGCTCAAATGCAGACCGCATTCATTGACAGCTGAGAAGTGCATAATCAAGCATTTGACTCTTATGCTCCAGACAGAATGATATGTTCTTCATGGCAGACAACACATTAGTAAAACAGGATTGTACTGAAAATTTGCAAGCATTAGGTATTATCATCTGTAGACCATAAAACATCATTCCGTCAATGGAAACTAGACCTAATGACTATAGGTACACCTTGAAGCCTTCTGTTAGTTCTCAGTTCTTTGGAAAATAATTAGAAGCTTGCCCTCACCTTTTACCCCTCCTCCAGTTCCTCTTCATTTGCTTAGTATTGGTCCACCCTGGAGCTCCTGGTGTCTTGAATGTTGGTCACTTTGCTCTTGCAAGCGATCACCAAGCTTATCAGCTGGATAGATTATGCACAGCAGACGAACACAATGTGCATAACTCTGGCTGCTGAACATTACAGAAAGCCAACCAGTGTAGGCAAATAAAATGTACTTTGAGCAGCCCTGTTGCAGTCTCTATGAAGCTCGTGGTAGTGGTGTCAACATTCATTCTCTTTGGCTGTGTTTGGAGGTCTGAGCAGAGTAAACATCCACTTCAGCCCCTTTTGCCCAAAGCACATCTTACAGGAAAAATGGGCACTGAACATGGGGCAGGGTGACTGGTGAAGAATGAGTAAAGTGTAAGCATAGCTAGAATTGAGCATTAGAGAGGACTTCAGTTGTCTAGCACCAGCTGGAGATTGTGAGATTGCATTCCCTTCTTGCTAATGTATATTTATTTGTTGTGATTGAGAACTATAATGCCTGTAGGTGGAGAACATGTGCGGCTACACTAATGGCGGTATACAACAGAAGGTCTTTTAAGAGACTTTTAGATAGGTACATGGAGCTTAATAAAATAGAGGGCTATAGGTAAGCCTAGTAATTTCTAAGGTAGGGACATGTTCGGCTCAACTTTGTGGGCCGAAGGCCTTGTATTGTGCTGTAGGTTTTTTATGTTTCTATGTTTCTAAGCAAGTGCCTGTACCTGCTCCTGTGGACTGAAGAAACAGTAAATGCTTCATTCACTATGACCTCCCTAGTGCAATGGGTTGTCTTCAAACATTGACATGTGAGTACAGTAGCCATCTAGAATGATCCTGAGATCAGGAAGATGAGAGTTATGGTAGGAGTGGTGTCTGGATGGAGCCATTGATACAATGCCACGTCATCCACGAAGAGGAAGATTTTGGTTTAGAACATGATTTTGGTTTGGAAGTTAACTGTCTGCAAGAGTGCCAGAAGGTGCAAAGAAGATTCAGTATGGAGAGTCAGCATTGTACAGGGCAAGCACGGTTAAGGGAGAATATTGTCTCTCCATGCATTGTTAATGGAGGATATCATCTCTATGCACAGTTAAGGGAGGATATTGTCTCTCCATGCACTGTTAATGGAGGATATTGTCTCTCCATGCACGATTAAGGGAGGATATTGTCTCTCCATGCACAGTTAAGGGAGGATATTGTCTCTCCATGCATTGTTAATGGAGGATATCGTCTCTATGCACAGTTAAGGGAGGATATTGTCTCTCCATGCACAGATAAGGGAGGATATTGTCTCTCCATGCACAGTTAATGGAGGATATTGTCTCTCTATGCACAGTTAAGGGAGGATATTGTCTCTCCATGCACAGTTAAGGGAGGATATTGTCTCTCCATGCACAGTTAAGGGAGGCAACCCAGTCAGTATCAATTGAGAACATAGCTGAAATAGCTTTGCTACTCTTCTAACTGTTCCACTGTAATGCATCACCCTTTTGAGCTATCCAGAGAACAGAGCAAGTGAATGGGGATGTTTTGGGAACTGAGATCTTGTTGAAAAGGTAATCTGATAAATTACAAAAGCTCAGTCCAACACTGGTAGTTAAGGGAGACAAATAGTTGAAATAACTGTGGAATGGTGCCAGCAGGAATCTGAAGAAGTTTGAGAAAACCATACACTGACTAAGGATTAGAATTACAGCTGCACAAGTAGCAATGAGTAATGAACCGATGTTTGGAAGGTATGCAGCGAAATGTACAAAAAACTGCCTTACAGACAGACAGACAGACATATATATTTTATTGATCCCGAGGGAAATTGGGTTTCATTACAGTTGCACCAACCAAGAATAGAGTAGAAATATAGCAAAATAAAACCAGAAATAATTAAATAATAGTAAGTAAATTATGCCAAGTGGAAATTAGTCCAGGACCAGCCTATTGGCTCAGAGTGTCTGACACGCTGAGGGAGGAGTTGTAAAGTTTGATGGCCACAGGCAGGAATGACTTCCTATGATGCTCAGTGTTGCATCTCGGTGGAATGAGTCTCTGGCTGAATGTACTCCTGTGCCTAACCAGTACATTATGGAGTGGATGGGAGTCATTGTCCAAGATGGCATGCAACTTGGACAGCATCCTCTTTTCAGACACCACCGTCAAGAGAGTCCAGTTCCACCCCCACAACATCACTGGCCTTATGAATGAGTTTGTTGATTCTGTTGGTGTCTGCTATCCTCAGCCTGCTGCCCCAGCACACAATAGTAAACATGATAGCACTGGCCACCACAGACTCGTAGAACATCCTCAGCATCATCCGGCAGATGTTAAAGGACCTCAGGAAATAGAGACGGCTCTGACCCTTCTTGTAGACAGCCTCAGTGTTCTTTGACCAGTCCAGTTTATTGTCAATTCGTATCCCCAGGTACTTGTAATCCTCCACCATGTCAGATACTGTACTCACACATTAGACAGACAGTCAGACAGACATACATACTTTATTGATCCCGAGGGGAAATTGGGTTTCGTTACTGCCGCATCAACCAAGAATAGTGAAGAAATATAGCAATATAAAACCATAAATAATTAAATAATAATAAGTTAGTCGTGCCAAGTGGAAATAAGTCCAGGACCAGCATATTGGCTCAAGGTGTCTGACACTCCAAGAGAGGAGTTGTAAAGTTTGATGGCCACGGGCAGGAATGACTTCCCATGACACTTAGTGTTACATCTAGGTGAAATAAGTCTCTGGCTGAATGTACTCCTGTGCCTAACCAGTACATTATGGAGTGGATGGGAGACATTGTCCAAGATGGCATACAACTTGGACAGCATCCTCTTTTCAGACATCACTGTCAGAGAGTCTAGTTCCACCCCCACAACATCACTGGCCTTATGAATGAGTTTGTTGATTCTGTTGGTGTCTGCTACCCTCAGCCTGCTGCCCCAGCACACAACAGTAAACATGACAGCACTGGCCACCACAGCCTCGTAGAAGATCCTTAGGATCTTCTGGCAGATGTTAAAGGACCTCAGTCTCCTCAGGAAATAGAGACGGCTCTGACCTTCTTGTAGACAGCCTCGGTGTTCTTTGACCAGTCCAGTTTATTGTCAATCCGTATCCCCAGGTATTTGTAATCCTCCACCATGTCCACACTGACCCCTTGGATGGAAACAGGGGTCACCGGTGCCTTAGCCCTCCTCAGGTCCACCACCAGTTCCTTAGTCTTTTTCACATTAAGCTGCAGATGATTCTGCTCACACCATGTGACAAAGTTTCCCACCATAGACCGGTACTCAGCCTCATCTCCCTTGCTGATGCATCCAACTATGACAGAGTCATCAGAAACCTTCTGAAGATGGCAAGACTCTGTGCAGTAGTTAAAGTCTGAGGTGTAGATGGTGAAGAGAAAGGGAGACAGGACAGTCCCCTGTGGAACCCCAGTGCTGCTGACCACTCTGTCTGACACACAGTGTTGCAAGCACACATACTGTAGTCTGCCAGTCAGGTAATCAACAATCCATGACACCAGGGAAGCATCCATCTGCATCACCATCAGCTCCTCACCCAGCAGAGCAGGGTGGCTGGTGTAGAACGCACTGGAGAAGTCAAAAAACATGACCTTCACAGTACTCATCGGCTTGTCCAGGTGGGCGTAGACAGAGAATGAGTGGCATTGACTCCAGAGACCAACAGCTAAAGAAGAAAGCAACACACACAAAATGCTGGAGGAACTCAGCAGGCCAGGCAGCATCTACGGAAAAGAGTAAACAGTCGATGTCTTGGGCTAGGGCCCTTCATCTGGACTCTGACTTCTCATCTTTTTTTCCCAGTCCTGATGACGGGTCTCAGCCCAAAACGTCAACTGTTTACCTTTTTCCATAGATGCTTCCCAGCCTGCTGAGTTCCTCCAACATTTTGTGTGTGTTGCTTGCATTTCCAGCCTCTGCAGATTTTCTCATCTTTGGGGAGCTAAGATCAAAGGAAAGTAAACAGAACAGTTGTGTAGCTAAATGAGTTGTGAATCTAAAGATTTAATGAATCCTGTTTGAAACTACATAGAGAATATTTCAGTTGTTTCAATTTAGAGAAGTGCACAGACGCAGTAATTCATCATTGCACAATGCCGCTGAGAAGATTTTAAAAGCCAGGAGTTTCTTTCAGCAGGAGATTCGACTGGGAGAAGTGCACAGTCGCAGTAGCTAGTCATCTTGCAAGACTGGTGAGAAGAATTAAAAAGCGCTGAGTTTCCTTCAGCAAGAGATTCAATTGGGAGAAGTGGGTAGATGCAATAGCTCGTCATCATGAAAGGCCGCTGAGAAGGTTCCGGGATAAAAGGAAGACACTGCTTAGCAGAGCGGTCAGTAGAGAAGCATGAGTCAGAGTAGTAGGCCTTCAGCTCACTGGCGCTTCGGCAAGGACAGGCCTAGGTGAGGGAAGAAGGTAAGTTACTTTCATATCTTTTTTCCTCTAACTTAAGAATAGTAGCTATGACTGCAAGATCAGTTTTCTGCTCTGGGTGTCAGATGTAGGATATCCGGGAGATTTCCAGCCTCCCTGATGGCGACATTTGCACCAAGTGCATCGAGCTGCAGCTCCTCAGAGAATGAGTTAGGGAACTGGAGCTGCAGCTCAATGACCTTCAGCTTGTTAGGGAAAGTGAGGCGGTGATCGATGGGAACTACCGGCAGGTCACACCAGGGCTACAGGACACAGGTAAGTAGGTGACTGTAGGAGAGGGAAGGGAGAGCATCTGATAGTGGGCAGCACCCCTGTGGCTGTTCCCCTGAACAATAAGTACTCCATTTTGAGTACTGTTGGTGGTGGGGAGATGACCTACCTGAGGGGAACAACAGTGACCATGCTTCTGTCACTGGATCTGGCCTTGTGGCTCAGAAGGGTAGGAAACGGAAGAGGATGGCAGCAGTAATAGGGGACTTATTTAATTGCTAGAGGCAGGAAACATGCTCCCAATGTTGAGGGAGTCCAGAACCAGAGGCCACAGTTTAAGAATAAGGGGTAGGCCATTTAGAACGGAGTTCAGGAAAAACTTTTTCACCCAGAGAGTTGTCGATCTATGGAATGCTCTGCCTCAGAAGGCAGTGGAGGCCAATTCTCTGGATGCTTTCAAGAAAGAGTTAGATAGAGCTCTTAAAGATAGCGGAGTCAAGGGATATGGGGAGAAGACAGGAACAGGGTACTGATTGTGGATGATCAGCCATGATCACATTGAATGGTCGTTCTGGCTCGAAGGGCCGAATGGCCTACTCCTGCACCTATTGTCTATTGTCTATTAATAAGGGTAGGAGGAAATATGATGCCATTAGGCAGAAACTTGGGAGCATAAATTGGGAGCAGAAGTTCTCAGGGAAATGCATGGTGGAAATGTGGCAAATGTTCAGGGAACATTTACATGGCATTCTGCATAGGTATGTTCCATTTAGCTAGGGAAAAGATGGTAGGGTAAAAGAACCATGGTGTACAAAGGATTTAGTTAAGAAGAAAAGCTTACAAAAGGTTCAAGAAACTAGGTACCGACAGAGTTCTAGAAAATTACAAGGTTGCCAGGAAGCTTAAGAATGAAATTAGGAGAGCTAAAAGGGGCCATGAGAAGGCTTTGGCAAGCAGGATTAAGGAATATCCCAAGGCATTCTATATGTGAAGAGCAAGAGGATGAGCTGTGTGAGAATTGGATCAGGTGCAATGGTGGAAACGTGTGCATGGAGTTGGATCCTGATTGAAATCTTTGAGGATGTAGCAAAACACATTGAAGGTAGAGCAGTGGATGTAGTGTATATGGATTTCAGTAAGACATTTGATAAGGTTCCCCATGCAAGGCTCCTTCAGAAAGTAAGGAGGCATGGGATCCAAGGAGACCTTGCTTTGTGGATCCAGAATTTGCATGTCCACAGAAGGTGGTTGTATATGGTTCATTTTCTGCATGGAGGTCAGTGACCAGTGGTGTTCTGCAGGGATCTGTTCTGGGACCCCTCCGCTTTGTGATTTTTATAAATGACCTGGATGAAGAAGTAGAAGGGTGGGTCAGTAAGTTTGCTGATGACACAAAGATTGAGGGTGATGTGGATATTCTGGAGGGTTGTGAGAGGTTACAGTGGGACATCGATAGGATGCGGAACTGGGCTGAGAAGTGGCAGATGGAGTTCAACCAAGATAAGTATGAAGTGGTTCATTTTGGTAGGTCAAATTTGAAGACAGAGTATAATATTAATAGTAAGACTCTTGGCAGTGTGGAGGATCAGAGAGATCTTGAACTCCATGTGCATTGAACACTCAAATCTGCTGCTCAGGTTGACAGTGTTATTAAGAAGGCATATGGTGTGTTGGCAGTCATCAACCATGGGATTGAGTTCAAGAGCTGTGAGGTAATGTCACAGCTGGACAAGACCTTGGTCAGATCCCACTTGGTATTCAGTTCTAGTCACCAAAGGATCTGGATACTATAGAGAGAGTACAGAGGAGATTTACAAGGCTGTTGCCTGGATTGGAGGGTGTACCTTATGAGAATAGGTTGAGTGAATTTGGCCTTTTCTCCTTGGAGCGATGGAGGATGAAAGGTGACCTGATAGAGGTGTATAAGACAATGAGAAGCATTGATTGTGTGAATAACCAGGTGCATTTTCCCAGGGCTGAAATGGCTAACGCAAGGGGACATATTCTTGAGACGCTTGGAAGTAGGTACAGACAGGATGTCAGGTTTTTCACACAGAGAGTAGTGGGTGCGTGGTTTGCACCGACAGCAACTGTGGTGGAGGCAGATACAATAGGTTCTTTTTAGAGACTCTTAGATAGGTACGTGGAGCTTAGAGGATTAGAGGGCTCTGCATTAGGGGAATTCTTGGCAATTTCTAGAGTAGGTTACATGGTCGGCACATTGCAGGCTGAAGGGCCTGTAACGTGCTATAGAGTTCTATGTTCTATGTACCATATTCACAGTTAATAAAGAAATATACACTCTTTGGCCACTTTATTAGAGACACTTGTATGCCTACTTGTTAATGTAAACATTTAATCAGCCAATCATGTGGCTGCAACTCAATGCATAAAAGCATACAGACATGGTCAAGAGGCCAGTTGTTGTTCGGAGCAAACATCAGAATAGAGAGGAAATGCAATCTAAGTGACTTTGACTGTGAAATTATTCTTGATGTCAGACAGGTTGGTTTAAGTAGCTCAGCAACTGCTGATCTCCTGGGATTTTCGTGTACAACAGTCTCTGGAGTTTAGAGAATGGTGTGAAAAACAAAAATCATCCAGTGAGCAGCAGTTCTGTGGGGGGTGGGGGAAACGCCTTGTTAATAAGAGAGGTCAGAGGAGAATAGCCAGGCTATTTCATGGTGTCAGGAAAGTGACAGCAACTCAAATAACCATGTATTACCACAGTGGTGAGCAGAAGAACATCTCTGAATGCACAATACATTGAACTTTGAAGTGGATGAACTACATCAGCAGACACCCGTGAACATGGCCATTTCATTAGGTACAGGAGGTAGCCAATAAAGTGGCCACTGAGTCTACATCACCTCTGAGTCCACAAGACAACAGGGAAGATTGGTGACAGGGAAAGTAGATCTAGGAGGCAAGGGTAGATTAAATATACACAGTGAAGCGGAGGCAAGAGACAGTCATACACATATGTAAAGCTGAGTGAACTGGAAGGTGCCACACCATCAGTCCACTCAAGTCTGTTTTTCAGTCTCATGGTTATAGCTGTCTAGACACTCTTTGGCCATCAGCTCACTTCTTCAATGCCTGCTTCACTTGCTGACCCATTTT
The DNA here is from genome assembly GCF_048418815.1 of Hemitrygon akajei. Taxonomy (NCBI): domain Eukaryota; kingdom Metazoa; phylum Chordata; class Chondrichthyes; order Myliobatiformes; family Dasyatidae; genus Hemitrygon; species Hemitrygon akajei. The sequence goes on along the minus strand of NC_133124.1, from coordinate 105,281,192 downwards.
CAGAAAGACATTTGCTCAGCCTTTACAGTCAACACTGTAAATTTTCATAGAACATAAAAGCATAGGAAGAGAAGCAGAAAGAGCCCGTTCAGCACCTCATGCCTGCTCTGTCACTTCAGAAGATCATGTCCAAATTTTACTTTACCACTACTTTCCTGCACAATTCCCTTGATTCAAATAATTTCTAAAAATAAATCAATTCCTCAGTGGTCTCCTTATATCAGAGTTGTTACACTCCAATTCTAGTGCATCATATTCCAATTCACTATCTGCAGCTTCACTGCAGCCTTGCACTCTGCATTATCTGATCTTTTCTCACCACCCTGAGCTGACAACATCTGCATACTTTGATTAAATACCTGGCTTATTTCCTTCCAGGTCAGTGTACTCAGCTTTTGCTTTCTGCCCGATCTATATGCTCCTCACTAGAAGGACCGTCACCAAACTTCATCAACATTAGAGCTTGGTCAGTACTATCTTGCCCTACAGCCAGGGCTACCTATATTCACTACACACTGACCTTGGTTATGCTTTCCCTCACTGGTAAAAGTTTTCCAGCAGGAAAATCACATGTCAATCATTTATTCCTTGCTTCCTATCACTGAGCCAATTCTGAGTCCGATTTGCCACTCTCCCTTGGATCTCAGTTTTGGACCAGCCAGAGGTAACTTGTCAAAGGCCTTGTCAAATCCATAAAGATTCTTCTTGTTATTTTTCCTAAAAAAAAAATCAGTTCACTCCAAACTAAACACAGTCATTTGCAAAGCCTGAACAGTTGCTCAATTTAGATACAATTTTTATTTGAAGTAAGCATTATGGAAAAATTTGGAAGAATTTTCAAAGATGAATTTATTTTACTCAAGGGTCATCACTCTTTCCATATTCTTCCTTGGGACTTCCCCTTTCCAAATAAGTATCACAAAAGAATTAAGCTTTTTTCTGTAGAATTAACTGTTCCAGGAGAAGTTTCAAATGTGGAAGTGTAAGTGGAAGATTGTATTCGCCTTGCCAATACTGGCATATCCTGCAACATAAAACAGAAAAAAAAGCATTTAAATCTCCTTAAAGCAAAGGAATTACAATGTTCAAATAACCGTCCTACTGACTAGAATGTTGACAGCATCTAAACCCGGCACTGTGTGTTACATTAAATGATTTTAGCATCCATCCAGCACTAACTGCACTGCTTACTGTAAGGACATTGAAAGAAGACAATATTATAGTCTCTAACTCCAGTTAAATCTATTAATCACCATTTTATTTTTTTCCATGGGAACTTACTACAGTAATTTGATTTATTTTCCTTCCAGATGCTCCCTGTGCTTCAAATTGTTCCCAGTATTGTTGCATGTGCAGTGCCTTATATCTCCTTATATCAGGATCGGCCTTCTTTTCTTTTTCCTCTGTTTTCACTCAGCTCCCTTTACTTAATCTTTAGCGAGAAACAGTATGTTGTTTTATTCACTGGTTGTATCGTTCACTTTTCCTTGATCTCCATGTCATTACAGATACTCCCCACTTTTTCTCTCCTCCCCACTCTTTCTCTGCAACCTGAATTCTGTTTCTCCTGGTTCTAATGAAAGGTCTTCAACCTGAATTGTTAACTGAATTGTTAATTATTAATCGCCAACAGGCTCTGGGACAGCTTCTTCCACCAGGCCATCAGACTGCTTAAATCATGCTGACACAACTGTATTTTTATGTTATATTGACTGTCCTGTTGTACATACTATTTATTATAAATCACTATAAATTGTACATTGCACATTTAGACAGAGATGTAACGTAAAGATTTTTACTCCTCGTGTATATGAAGGACATAAGTAATAAAGTCAATTCAATTCCATTCAATTTTCTCTTGGCAGATGTTGATTCGCCTGATGGCTATTTCCAATATTTTCTGTTAATATTCCAGTTAAGATAAGTGGCATTACATAAAAGATAAGGCACGCTGTGGCTGATCAGATATTAGCAATCATAGAAAATTAGGCTGCAGAGGGTCGTAGTCTCGGACAGCTATATGATAGGCACAGCTCTCCCCACCATCATTAAGAGGTGGTGCCTCAAGAAGACAAAATCGATTACTAAGGACCCCCACCATCCTGGACGTGCTCTCTTCCCATTAGTATCATCAAGGAGGAGGAACGTGAGCCTGACTGACACTCAGCAATTCAAAAACAGCCCCTCTGCAATCAGATATCTGAGTGCTCCAGAAACCCATGAACACTACCTTTTTACTCCTTTTTTGTACATTGTTTAATTTTGTGATTTATAATCATTTTAATGTTTTTTTTTTCACTGTACCCCTGCTGCAAAACAACAAATTTCACATCGCGTGAGTTATGATATCTGATTCTAGTTCTGGTCAGGTAGACAATGAGAAATGACACATTTTGGGAGAGAGTGGGACCCAAAATATTTTAGAGATTGCAGTAGAGGTCTTGATTGAGGAGGCAGAAATAAGAAAGAATCTTGTTTCCGCAGGGAATGGGAGGGGGTGGAAGAGGGGCCGAGGCAGTATTTTCTCCAGAACATGAAAGCCCTTAAAAGCAAATACCCATGGTAATAAATGCTAGCAAGCAATCCCGAGTGCTAAAAGTAGCTCCATGCCCTCAAGTGAGGACACACCCACATTGTTGCATGTGCAGTCATTGCAACAGCTAATTTTACTCTAAAATCAAAAACTGAGCTTATGAAAGGTCACAGACATGATGTCTGTTTCTCTCGCTGCTAAATAGTAAAGGCAAGATCACAATGAGGTAGATTGTGAGGCCAAGTGTCCAGCTTATCAAATAAGAGTTCCATCCGAGAGTCTGATAAGGGTGGGACAGAAGCTGCTTTTCAGCCTGGTGGTACATACTTCCAGGCTTTTGAAGCTATTGCCCGATGGAAAAGGGGAGATGGACGAATGTCCCGAGTGGGTGGCACTCTTAAATATGCTTGCTGTTTCACTGAGGCAGCGAGAAGTACAGAGAGAGTCCATAGATGGGAAGCTGGTTCCTGTGATGTACTGAGATACGTTCACAACTCTGCCGTTTCTTGCAGATCACGTGTAGAGCAATTACCACAGCAAGCCACTATGCATCCAGTCAGAATGCTTTCTATAGCGCATCAATAGAAATCGTTACGGGTCAACAGGGAAATGCCAAATTAGTTTAGTATCCTGAGCAAATCCAGGTGTTGGTGATCAGGCCAGGCTGTTGCTGATGTTCACATCAAGGAGTTTGAATCTCTTAACCCTCTCAAACTCAACACTATTGATGTAAACAGGAGCATGCGCACCAACTCCTTTTTGAAGTTAATGACTAGTTCTTTTGGTTAGGTGACATTTATTAACCTGTTGTTGGTGGTGCACAAGAAGAACGTGGTAACCTGCCTCAAAGACTATTGTCCAGTAGCACTTATATCCACTGTGGTGAAATTCATTGAGAGGTTGTGCTTGAAATTTATCAACTCCTGCCTGTGCATCGATTTTGATCCACTCCGTTGCCTACCATCGCAACAAGCCAACAGCAGATACCATTTCATTGGCTCTTCACTCAACCCTAAAACATCTGGACAGTGAAGATGCATACTTCAGGATGCATTTCATTGACTGCAGCTCTGCATTCAACGTCATCATTCTCTCAAAACTAATCAATAAGCTCCAAGATCTAGGCCTCAATACCTCCTTCTGTAACTGGTCCTCAATTTCCTCACTTGTAGACCCTAGTCAGTTTGGATTAGCAACAATATCTCCTCCACAATCACCATCAGCACAGGTGCACCTCAAGGCTGTGTGCTTGACACCCCTGCTCTACTCACTTTACACTTATGATTGTGAGGCTAAGTACAATTCCAATGCCATATTCAAGTTTTCTGATAACACCATTGTTGTTGGCCAAATCAAAGGTGGTGATGAATCAGCATCCACAAGGGCAAATGGAAATCTGGCTGAGTTGTGTCTCTAAAACAACATCAGCAAAACCAAAGAGCTGATTATTGACATCAGATTGAGAAAACCAGAGGCCCATGAGCCAGTCCTCATTGGAGGATCAGAGGAAGAAAGGAATAGTAACTTCAAATTATCGTTTCAGAGGATCTGCCCTGGGCCCAGCACATAAATGCCATTACAAAGAAGGCACAGCAGCACCTCTACTTTCTTACAAGTTTGCAAAGAGTCAACATGCCATCTACAACTTTGACAAACCTTTACAGATGCACGTTGGAAAGTATACCAACTGGTTGCATCATGGCCTGGTATGGAAGCACCAATGCCTTTGACAGACAGACAGACATACTTTATTGATCCCGAGGGAAATTGGGTTTCGTTACAGCAGCACCATCCAAGAATAGTGTAGAAATCTAGCAATATAAAACCATAAATAATTAAATAATAATAAGTAAATAACGCCAAGTGGAAATTAGTCCAGGACCAGCCTATTGGCTCAGGGTGTCTGACACTCCGAGGGAGGAGTTGTAAAGTTTGATGGCCACAGGCAGGAATGACTTCCTATGATGCTCAGTGTTGCATCTCGGTGGAATGAGTCTCTGGCTGAATGTACTCCTGTGCCTAACCAGTACATTATGGAGTGGATGGGAGTCATTGTCCAAGATGGCATGCAACTTGGACAACATCCTCTTTTCAGACACCACCGTCAGAGAGTCCAGTTCCACCCCCACAACATCACTGGCCTTACGAATGAGTTTGTTGATTCTGTTGGTGTCTGCTACCCTCAGCCTGCTGCCCCAGCACACAACAGCAAACATGACAGCACTGGCCACCACAGACTCGTAGAACATCCTCAGAATCGTCTGGCAGATGTTAAAGGACCTCAGTCTCCTCAGGAAGTAGAGACGGCTCTGACCCTTCTTGTAAACAGCCTCAGTGTTCTTTGACCAGTCCAGTTTATTGTCAGTAACAGTAAATAGTAAAGCTTACAGAAAGTAGTAGCTACAGCCTAATCCATCACTGGTAAAGCTCTCCCCACCACGGAGCACATCTACTGTCACAGGAAAGCAGCACGCATCACCAAGGATTTCCACTATCCAGGTCATGCTCTATTCTTGCTGCTGCCATCAGGAAGGAGGCACAGGAGACTTAGGTCCCACACCACCAGCTCCAGGAACAGTTATTACCCCTCAACCATTGAGCTCCTGAACCAGAGTGGATAATTTCACTCACCCCAACACTAATTTCACAACCTATGGACTCAATTTTAAGAACTCTACAACTCATGTTCTCAACATTTATTGTTTATTTAATTATTATTGTTCTGTATATTTTTGTATTAACACAATTTGTTGCCTTTTGCACATTGGTTGTCTAGTGTGCAGTTTTTCATTGTTTCTATTGTGTTTCTTTGTATTTACTGTGACTGCCTGCATTGGAGAATAAAAATATAAACTTTAACTATGAAGTCAGTTATTTGCTATGCATGTACTCAATTTAGTATAATGAAATCTTAGGAATGTAGAGGTAGCTAAAGAGCTAAAGAAATGTAGATTAGAACATTGCTCAGTTCTGAGTTTCCTATTTGCTATGCATGTACCCAATTTGGTAGGAGACTGCAGTCTTAAGATGACAATAGTGTGTTAATGAGAGGTAGCTAAAGAACTAAAGAAATGTAGATTAGAACATTGCTCGGTTCTGAGTTTATTATTTGCTATGCACAATGTACGTGCAGCACATGTAAAATGCAACTAGAGATTTCTATAAAAGCTGCTGTGTCCGAGGATCGGTGGGCAATCAGCGACTAGCTCAATGACTGTCTCAGCTTTGATTTGCAAATTAAAGTTTAACCCTTCTTGAAGAATCTTCTGCGTCTCCTGGTGATTTGTAAGGCATGAAAAACCATGACACCTGCAAGAAAATGGATCTTAGGGTAGTGTATGATGTCATTTATGTAGTTTGATAACAAATCTACTTTGAACACTGAGAGAATAGTTATTGTCACAAAACTCATTATCTCCCTGTATTCCAAATCATTGTTATTTAAATATGGCCCTTTAAGGTTGTATCATCTGCAAACTTGTTAGTAGAGTTGGAGCAGTATCTGGTCATGCAGGCTTGAGTGTACAGGGAGCAGATTAGGAGGCTCAGGATGGTACCTTGTGGGGCACCAATGTTTCAAATAATCGTGGTGGAAGTGTTGCTATCTGTCCTTACTGATTGCAGTCTGTTGGTCAGAAAGTCAAGTTGAGATACTCCGTATTTCTTTCTGCTGACGCTGCCTGACTTTTTTAAGTGTTGGCATTAATGCAGATTTATGGCAAATGGGAATCCAAACCAAAACTGTAGATGCTGGAAACACTCAGCAGGTGAGGCAACATCAGTGAAAGAGAAGTTAATGTTTAAAGTCAAAGGCCCTTCATCAGAACTGAGAAAGAGAGAAAATAACTCGTGGGGTTTTAACCTGAAATATTAACTCTGTTTCTCCTTCCATCAATGTTGCCTGACTGCTGTGTATTGCCAGCATCTTAAATTTCTTTTTCAGCTTTCTCAATACCTAGTTTTAATTTTTCTTCTGTTTATTATTGAAAATAATGATTCAGGGACAGATATTAACCAAGGTATCAAGGAATCCTTATCAGTATTATTATGTTATCTTTTAACTTCAGCTGAGAAGACAGAGCTGCAGTTGGTCGTACATGAAAGGTGGCATCTTCCACAGTTTAGGGTCCCTTGGTGATACATTAGACTATTTATGTTTGTGTTCAGGACCTTGAGTTGATCATGAACCCATACTCCTACTATTCAACGATGAGTGTGCTACCAGTGATAATGGGTCCTTGAAAGAGTTGATGGGCTTGGTCCTTGAATATCTGACAAATGGCATGTTACACTTTTCTTTCTTGAATTACAAAATGCATCTCAAAGCTAGTTAAAATTCCATTGTTAAACCGAATTATTTTCCTCTGATTTGCAACAATGCCCTTACTTCAAAATTACCGGTACTTCATTGTTGGTTGAATACGTAATGATTTCCTGAAGGTGCGAAAAGTTCCATAAAAATGTTAATTTTCTTTCTCTTCATTGACGTATTTGTCTTACCTGAAAAACTTTGCAACGGACAGGCTGGAATCTAAGGGACGTGGAGGGAGGTCTTTGAAAAGCCTTTACAGTACATGACTTCTTAATCTGGTGTGGAGAAAATTAAAGCATTATATTATTTTAACAGATTTCCCTAAGTGGCTGAAATTATTGTTACAGTGCAAACTAAGATTTAGTAAGGAGTAGGCAATGGCTATGTGCATAACAAGACAGCCCAGCATACCAAATACTTGCTCTTATTCTACATTCTTAGCTGTATTAATATGTTTCAGCTACCCTCCATCAAGATTGGAGATAAAATTGTCCGAGATTCCTCTCCAAATATTATTCAGTTAACTAAGTCACAGGTTTGTTTAATGATGTCATTTCTAATCAAATTTTGGTGACCATGCAATGATCTTTTTTCAGTTTCCAAACTGTGGAAGTTTATTGTCTATCTCTACTGTCATGAGAAGATGAAATGTGTTACATTTTCAATTCCTAAGCTCTTTGGTCAAGTACTACTACTTTGCTGTGATGGAAGAGCTTACAAGAACTTGGGTGCAACATGGTTGAAGGATGATAAATTATGATATATATACAAATCAGAATAGTGTGTATGTTGGAGAGGAACTTCAGGCTGAAGGTGAACATGCTGATTTTACTTTTCTAGATGTTATGTGACAGGACTGGAATGTGTTGTCAAAGAGCTATGGTGAGTTGCTTCACTGCTTCCTGAGGTTGCATACACTACGGAACAGGCAAGTAACTAGAAAATTGGAGACATACTTGCAGATTGTATGGAGGCAGACTCCCCTCTACATTTGACTTAACCGGGGCTAAGCTTCACAAGAAGTTTATTAAATTTAAATACCCATCACAATTTTATGATTGGAGGTAGATAAGCTAACAAAACTTGGAAGACTGTAGCAAATGCATTTACCCCACCAGCCATGAAAGGACAATCGGCTGCATCATTGCTTGACCCATTACGATTACAGACTGTCTCCTGCATATGGAAGCTAACATCATAGATGTCCCATTGTACTCCATTCTGCAGATGAAATGAAACAAACAAAGAATTACTCTAAGTAAGAATTAGTGCATCAGGATAGGTCCAGAATAGACCATTATAAAACCTGGAAAGGTCAGGGCCGTACCACCATAAAGCTTTGAATATTGTCTGCATTAATCAAAGCTTCATCTTGCATAATCTTTTTTAAAAAAATTTTTATTAAATTTTCAAATAGGTTACAGAAAGAAAAAAGAAAATTATCGACCCTTCCCCCCCACCCCTTAACCCCTCCCCCCTAACATATCCCTATAGAGAAAAAAAAGAAGAAAAAAGAAAGAAAGAAAGAATGCCTGGATTTCGGAAGATCCCCACATGCTCCATGGAGTTCATAATAGCTTTAATATGTATATTTCTTTCTTTCCCCAGATAACCAATAATTTTATCTTAGGAGCACCTATATATTTAATCCTATATTTTGTAAATAAGGGCACCAAATTGTCAGGAATATTTCATATTTATCTCTTAAATTATGTAATTTTTTCAAGTGGAATGCAGCTAAAAATTTCATTCTTCCAACGATCTATACTTAAGTATGAATCCGATTTCCAAGTAACTGCAATAGCCTTTTTGGCTACTGCCAATGCAATTTTTATGAATTCTTTCTAATATTTATTCAATTTGGATTTTGATTTTATCCCTTCAATATTGCCTAGTAAGAATAATATTGGATTGTGTGGAAGTTGTATTCCAATAATTTGTTCCAATAAAACTCTTAAATTTGTCCAAAAAGGTTGAATTTTAGAACAAGACTAAGTAGAGTGTAAAAAAGTACCAATTTCTTGATTACATTGAAAACATTGATCAGATAAATTTGAGTTTAATCTATTTATTTTTTGTGGTGTAATATATATTTGATGTAAAAAGTTATATTGTACTAACCTTAGTCAAACATTTATTGTATTTGTCATACTGTCAAGACATAACCTTGACCAACTTGTTTCATCAATTTTAATATTCAAATCAGTTTCCCATTTTTGTCTTGACTTATGAATTCCTTGTTTAATTGCTTGTTTTTGAATCAAATTATACATACCAGAAATATTTTTTTAAATTTTTCTTTTATGAATTAGTTTCTATTTCATTAGATTTCAGCAATAACATTGTTTGACCCAGTTTATCTCTTAAATAAGCCCTTAATTGGAAATAACAGAAAAGAGTGTTATTTGATATTTTATATTTATTCTTTAATTGGTCAAATGACATTAATATACCTCCTTCAAAACAGTCTCCTATATATCTAATCCCTTTGTGAAACCAGTTATATAAAAGTTGATTATCCATTGTAAAAGGGATAAGTTTATTTTGAATTAAAGGTCTCTTTGCTAATAAAGATTTCTTTATCACATCATCAACATTTATCTTATTCCATAAATCAATCAAATATTTTAGTATAGGAGATTCTTTCTTTTCCCGTATCCATTTAGATTCCCATTTATATATAAACTTCTGGTATATTTTCTCCTATTTTGTCTAATTCTATTCTAATCCATGCCGGTTTATCTTCATCAAAAAAAATGCAATAAATCTAAGTTGATTTGCTTTGTAATAATTCTTAAAATTTGGTAATTGTAACCCTCCTAGGTCAAATTTCCATGTCAATTTTTCCAACGATATTCCTGACATCTTACCTTTCCAAAGGAATTTCTTCATACATTTATTTAACTCTTGAAAAAACTTCTGTGGTAATTGTATTGATAATGTTTGGAATAAGTATTGTAATCTAGGGAATATATTCATTTTTACAGCATTGACTCTACCTATTAATGTTATTGGTAACATCATCCATTTATCAAGATCCTCTTGAATTTTATTTATTTTATTTTATATAAATTATTTATGTCATTATCAACTCTTATACCTAAATACTTTATACCGTTTATCAGCCATCTAAATTGAGTTATTAATCAACATTGACTATAATCGTAAGGGATAGAATTTCACTTTTATCCCAATTTATTTTGTACCCTGATATTTTCCCATATTCTTCCAATTTGGAAGATAATTTACGCAACGATTGTAATGGGTTAGTTAGATAAATCAGAACATCATCAGCAAATAAATTCATCTTATTTTCCTCCTGATTAACTCTGAAACCCATAATATCTGAGTCAGTTCTAATTAATTCAGCTAATGGTTCTATCGCCAACACAAGTAAAGCAGGTGATAATGGACAACCTTGTCTAGTTGACCTTGTTAACTGAAATGATGTTGAAATTTGGCCATTTGTCACCACTTTAGCTTTGGGGTTAGTATTTAAGGTTTTAATCCATTTTATAAAAGATACTCCTAATCCATACTTTTCCAATACCTTAAATAAAAAATCCCATTCCAATCTTTCAAATGCTTTTTCTGTATCCAAAGCAACTGCTACACTCATTTCTTCCCTCTTTTGTGCCAAATGAATTATGCTAAGTAACCGAGTTACATTATCTGCCGATTGTCTATTTTTAATAAATCCTGTTTGGTCCATGTGTATTAATTTTGGTAAGTATTTAGATAATCTGTTAGATAAAATCTTTGCTATTATTTTATAATCCGTGTTCAACAAAGAAATAGGTCTATATGATGTTGGTTTTAAAAGGTCTCTGTCTTTTTTTGTCAATACTATTAAAATAGCTGTCGCAAAAGATTCTGGAAGTTTATGCATTCTTTCCGCTTGGTGTATTAGCTCCATAAAAGGAGGAATTAATAAATCTTTAAACTTTTTGTAAAATTCAGGTGGAAAACCATCTTCTCCTGGAGATTTGTTATTCTGAAGTGATCCTAGAGCTTCTTTGACTTCTTTTAATGTAAAAGGCACATCTAATCCCTTCTGTTCTTCCAAATTCAATTTTGGGAGAGTTATTTGTGATAAAAACCTTTCTATCTCAACAATCTCATTTTGTGATTCTGATTGATACAATTCAGAATAAAAATTTTTAAAGGTTTCATTAATTTCTAAAGGTTTATAAGTAATTTTATTTACACTTGTTCTAATTGCATTTATCGTTTTGGAAGCCTGGTCTGTTTTTAACTGCCAAACAAGAAACTTGTGTGATCTTTCACCTAGTTCATAATATCTCTGTTCAGTTCTCATAATTGCTTTTTCTGTTTGGTATGTCTGAAGTGTATTATATTGTAGTTTCTTATTAACAAGTTGTCTTTGTTTTTCTTCTCTCATATATCTTTGAGATTCTTTTTCTAATTTTGTAATCTCTTTTTCCAATTGATCTATTTCTACCATATATTCCTTCTTAATTTTAGAAGTATAACTTATTATCTTGCCTCTCAAATATGCCTTCATCGCTTCCCATAATATAAATTTATCATCAACTGAATGTGAGTTTGTATCTAAAAAAAACTGAATGTTTTTTCATAAAATCACAAAAATCTTGACATTTTAATAATATTGAATTAAATCTCCATCTGTAAATCGATTCCTCCTTATCCATCATTATCATTGTCATTATCAAGGGGGAATGATCTGACAATATTCTTGCTGTATATTCCATATTTTTCACTCTGTCTTGAATATTCGCTGATAGTAAGAAAAAATCTATCCTTGAATAAGTTTTATGTCTATTTGAATAAAATGAATAATCTCTTTCTCTTGGGTTAATTCTTCTCCATATATCAATCAAATTTAAATCTTTCATCAATGATAAAGTTAATTTTGCTACTTTTGGTTTTGTAACAACCTTTGTTGACCTATCTAAAACTGGGTCTAGACAAAAGTTAAAGTCTCCACCTATTAATATTTTATCGTGTGCGTCAGCCAAATTCAAAAAAGCCTCCTGTATAAATTTTACATCGTTTTCATTTGGTGCATAAATATTCATAAGAGTCCATAGTTCTGAAAAGATTTGACAATGCATAATTACATATCTTCCCGCAGTATCAATTAATACATTTTGTATTTTAATTGGTAAAGTTTTGTTGACCAAAATTGGAACTCGCCTCGCTTTTGAATTAAATGAAGCTGCTATAACATTTCCAACCCAATCTCTCTTTAATTTCTGATGTTCTATCTCTGTTAAATGTGTTTCTTGTATAAAAGCTATATCTATTTTCATTTTCTTAATGCATGTTAAAATTCTTTTTTTTTGACCGGTCCATTAAGCCCATTAACATTAAAACTTAAAAAATTCAGTAAATTAGTCATTATTTTTAATGGGGTTACTCCAGTCTATAATAATACATAATATTTCAACTCTCATAGTACCTTGGGGAATTATTTTAAAATTCTCCATGTTGCTATGTGTCTCCCCTCCGATCATCCAGGCAAAGAAAGAAAGATAAAAGAAAGATAGATTATAAAGAAAAAAAAACAAAAAAACCCCTGCTAATGTTGTGAATGAAAAAAAACACAACATTACCCCTCTCCGTTGTGCAGTTCATGGCAAACGCCATGATTACACACGTGAATCCCGTAGCGATCGATCCGAAGTTTCCCCAGCTGCCCCGTAACATGAAAAAAGTATATATAAAATAAGAAAAAATAATATCACTACTCTCGATTAATATTTCTCAAATTTTTATCTTTCTCCCCCTGTATTATATAATTAAAAGTATATTTAAATATTCTTGTCTTTAATGTCCATCAACTCACTTCAGTGTCCCCGTCTTCATCTTTAATCTGTTTCACTTTTAAATCTTTACTGTGACTAGTGAATATTTGGGAGTTCTTGTGCAAACTGCTCTGCATCCCAATGATCAGTAAAAAATCTTCTTTTTCCGTCATCCAAAAAAATTATCAGTGTTGTCGGGTGGCGCAATATAAATTTATAACCCTTTTCCCATAAAACTTTTCTCGCTGGGTTAAATTCCTTCTTTCTCTTCAAAAGGTCATAACTTATATCAGGATAGAAAAGAACTGCTTTCCCTTCTATCACCAATGGCTCATTTTTCTTTCTGGCATATCGGGCAGCCGCCTTCAGGATCTTTTCTTTATCTTGATATCTTAAGCATTTTATCAAGATTGGTTATGGTTTTTGATCAGGTTGGGGTTTTAATCTTAAGGCTCTGTGGACCCTTTTGATTTCAATCAACTGGGTTCCTTCTTCCATTTCCAAATTTTCCGGGATCCATTTTTGAAATTTTTTTATTGGATCCTCTCCCTCTGTCCCTTCTTTAAGACCAACAATTTTAATATTATTTCATCTACTAAAATTTTCAAGCACGTCTATTTTTTCCAACAGTCGTTTTCTTTCTGATATCCAGGCAAGAACATTATCTTCCATTTTATTCACTCTCTCAATAGTGTCTCCCATTATTTCTTCCAGGTTTTTAACTTTCTTGTCCATTTTCTCCTGTTTTTTCATCATTTTATCTTGCATAATCTTTGTCTTATATTCTTATTGGTAGTTTGAGGAAATGCTGGGGAATGTCCTGAATCTATTCTGAGTATCTCCCCTGTTGTCTTTATTTGTTAGGCCTAGTTTTCTCGTCCATAAAATTAAATAGGGTGAAAATTCACACAATGAGGTAAATGGACAGCTCATTTAATAGTCAATAGTCCTACTATTGCCCAAAGGTAAAATTAACCCTGATATCTTCCTAGATAACACTTCCATGAAGCCGATACCTATATTTGACACAGGTCCTCCTAAAAGACTAACTCAAGTACATGGCACATGAACTGTAAAAGGCAAGCATATCCGTTCAGTTGCAAAGTACTGCTTCTATCAGAAAAAACTGCTAAAAGTTTTAGTACATGGTACCAATTGCTTCAGCAGTACACACATCAATTTGCTTCCAAATTTATACATGAATGGAAAATATATACTTTTGTGCTACTCCTGACATCTGGCAAATGAGTTAGAACAGTGGGGCCTAAGTCACAGGCTCATACTAGAATGAGGCATGAGAGGCAGATTGTGATGTCCCGATTCACACAAAATTGTTTTGAGAGAAGCATCGTTAAATTTGAAATTGGACCATGAAATTCTTGGTAACACTATGTTAATTGCACTCTGGCAAATTTAAAGTTTAGCAGCGTGAAAATAACAGTGCTTAATAATACCTGATTACCGGTAATTTAAATGGATCTTGGCTGATTTGTACTTAATCAGAGGCAGGTTTAACTGTATACATATCTTCAATTCTTATTAGCAGTATCAAACGGAGTTTCAGAGTGGATGGAGGAGGTACAAAATACCAGAATCTGAAATTAGCTGAAAATTGAACACTGGTTCCAGCTTCATTGCCTTCTTGTTGCTCAGTATTGCTGCCTGGCCAGAAGAATGGCATAAGGGGAAAGTGCAAACTACCCGGGCATTGAATATGGGATGACGGTCTCTGGCTTACACTTATCCAGTGTGGCTTGCTACACTTATTTGGTCAAGAATTTCCAACTGGCTATAGATTCTTCAGTGTAGATGAAGTAAAATTTATGAGATTGAATTTTGCTTTGTTTTCAATTAGCCAACCACATTTGCTAGGTTATTACTCTTTTGCAATGCGGTGTAAGTATTTTATTGCAATCTTTTCATAATGCCACTGGGAGACTTCTTGGCCCTTTTGGGCAGAGAAATTCAAACACCAGTCACAAAACAGCTCTCATTAAGGAGATGCTTCTAAGCTAGTTAGGTCAACACTGTTTTAACGGGAACTGGCTGCCGATAGAATTGGGCCCCACACATTACTTTGATTGCTTTGATTCATTGGCAGAGAATATAAGACTTGCCCAGCCATTAAATACCTATTTATTGAGACCCACACATTACCTTAAGTCTAGCAGAAGTAACCTGAAGCAGCTTAAATAGGTTGAGTGGTGACCAGCGCTTGTTGTACCGCGCAACAGCTGCAGAAGCCACCTGTCTACCAGTGGAAGTGGAAGAAGAAACACTGGCAGTCAAAGTAAGGAATCCAACAAGCAAAATAATCTTCTGCAACATCTTCATAATACCCTTCACGAACAACCAGAAGGTATGTACTCTGATGCAAGCAAAGCAAATGAGTGACTTAACTCACAAAAAAGGCAAATGTCATTGAAAATGGTTAATTATTAATACTTCAGTTTGCTGATATTTTTGTTGTCAACCTGGTCATTCCTCAGATTGCAAAATTTGTTTTTCTGAACTTTTTGTGCCTCTTAAATCCTAACATTTGCATCTGTATTTGTAAATAGTTGCTTTCATACTTTCCAGTGTGGAAATGATTCTCAAGCTAAAGTCTGGACTAGTAACATGAATGTGATTTCAAACCCCATCTATTATAGTTTGAGAACTTAAATTCTGCTGAAGTATGTAAATTAAAAAGACAGCATCAGTAAAAGCTACTGGAGTAATTTCAAATAGCTTGTTCACCAATTTCTTTTGGAAAGGAAACCTACTTTTTATGCAATACAACGTTCTGTAGCCTTGCAACTTATACTTGTTTCCCTGAAAAAACAGGCTGTTGACTTTGATGTCTGTGCCCCAGCATTACCTACTCCTTCCCTGACAATCATATATTCTGACAGACTTGAAGTCACCGAGGAAGATCAGTTTGCGTCATGACAGAGATCGCTTAAGGGCAAAGGGAATAAAGGGAGCCTTTTTATGTTTGGTTGCCGGTGACTAGTGATATTCCATAGGGGTCTTTGTTGGGACCGATGCTTCTTATATTATATGTCAATGATTTGGATCAATTGATGGCTTTGTTGCAATGTTTGAAGATAGTATGAAGACAGGTGGAGGGCCAGATACATTTGAGGAAATAGAGAGACTACATAAGGACTTAGGCAGATTAGGAGCATGGGCAAAGAAATGGCAGATGTGTATGGTCATTCACTTTTGTTACAGAAATGAAAGGGTTGACTATTTTTGAAATGGAGAGAAAATACAAAAAACTAAGGTGTGAAGGAACTTGGGAATCCTTGTGCAAGATTCCTGAAAGGTTAACTTGCAGGTTGAGGCTGTGGTGAGGAAGGGAAATGGGATGTTAGCATTCATTTCAAGAGGACTAGAATATAAGAGCAAGGACGTAACGTTATAAAGCACTGGTGAGACCTCACTTAGAGTAATGTGAGCAGTCTGGGGCCCCTTACCTTAGAAAGTATGTGCTGAAATCAAAGGAAGTTCACAAAAATAATTCCAGGATTGAATGGCTTGTCATATGAAGAGTTTTTGATGGCTCTGGGCCTGTATTCACTGGAATTCAGAAGAATGAGGGGTGACCTCATTGAAACCTATTGATGGTGAAAGGCCTTGATAGAGTAGATGTAGAGAGGATGTTTCCTATGGTGGGAGTGACTAAGACGAGAGGACACAGTCTTAGAATAGATGGGTGTCCATTTAGAATGGAGATAAGGAGGAATTTCTTTATGCAGAGAGTGGTGAATCTGTTGAACTCTTTGCCACAGGTAGCTGTGGAGGCCAAGTGTTTATGTATATTTAAGGCAGAGGCTGATAGATTTATTATTGGTCAGGGCATGAAGGGATATGGGGAGAAGGCAGGAGATTGGGGCTGAGAGGAAAATTTTATAAAATGGCTTATAAAATTTATTGTTATTTATTTGTTATCTGCATTTGCAGAGTTTGTTTACAGTTTACAATTACTTTTCTATAGATTTGATAAGTATGCCTGCAGAAAAGGAGTCTCAGGGTTGTATGCAGTGACACGTCTGTACTCTGATAATAAATGTTTCTTTTAAGTTTGAACTTTGAACAGTTGAGACATATGCACTGATAATCCTAACATGCTGGTTCTCCATTAGAGGGAGCCAGATTTGTGATGCATTTGCTAAAGCTGTTTTTGATGGCAAAACCAACCCCAAGGAGGTGGTGTTTTCCTTCTCGTTTACTTCATCCAGAGATAGAGACAAAACAGAATACAAAATATTGTCTTCATGCATGTGCTGGCCATCACTGAACTGAGTGACACTCACAGTCTGTAAAAGCATAGAACAATAGGCCAAGGGAGAAATATCAGACCATTCAGCCCATTGAGTCTGCTCTGCCATTCCATCATGCCTCGTTTAAATTCCTCTTTCACCCCCATTCTCCTTCCTTCTCCATATACCCTTTGTCACCCAAACTAATTATGTACCCATCAATCTCTGCTTCAATACCCAACGATTTGTATTCTGAGCCTGTGCCTGTTGTGTATTTAATATTTCTGTAATATTTGACTAATATGGTAAATGATTGTTTTGATTAAGCATTCTTTGTTGTTTAAATAATTTATTAGGTTTATGCTGTTTGTAAAGGTACATAAATGGCATATGGCACTACACCACGTCACATGTATGACCTCCTTAAAAGTAAAACAAAACTAAAGTAGACATGCGTTACTTCCTGACTGTGTTTTTCTTTCAATTAGAGTTATGTTTTGAAGTTACAAAACATAACAGTGGTGATATATGTGTGTAGGATTTCTTACTCTTGTAGAATAATGACATTCCTGACAAAGGGGGTCACTCTGCTTGGCAGGAGAGACTTGCTTCTGGTATCAACATCATCCTGATGTTACATTGCAGCCAGCTCCTGTTAAAACTGTATTGATCTAACTGAAGATTAGAAGTACCATTGTTTTGTGACTGGAGTTTGACATCCTGATGAACCTCTTCTGCTCCCTCTCCAAAGCCTCCACATCCTTCCTCTAACTTACTGACCAGAATTGCATAAAATATTGCCATCTTACCAAAGTTTTATACAGCTGCAAGTTCATTGTTTATAGAACAAGCACAGAGCACAGAACAGTCTAACATAAAACAATACTCACAATGGCTGTGCCAATTTAAACTAATCCCATCTGACGGTGCACGGTCTATATCCTCCAGTCCCTGAACTTTTTGAATTTAATACTTTGCACTTTGTATCCTTATACTCACCTGGCACCAGCACGTAAGTGCGTTCACAAGAGGTGTACAACAGCACCTCTACTTGCTTCAAAGTTTGTGTAAATTGGGTATGTCACCTAAAACTTTGACAAACTTCTATTGATACACAGTGGAGAGTATCCTATCTGGTTGCATCACAGTATGAGTACACCAATGCCCAGCAAAGGAAGAGCCTTCAGAAACTGATGGATACAGTCCAGTCCGTCACAGGAAAAGCCCTCTCTAGCACTGAGCACATTTACATAGAATGCTGCCACAAGAAAGCAGCGTCCATCACCGAGGTTCCCTACCATCCAGGCCAAGCTCTCTTCCCACTACTATCATTGGGCAGGAGGAACGGAAGCCTTACGTCCCATAGCACCAGGTTCAAAACCAATTATTACCCTACCACCATCTGGCACCTGAACCTGGAGAACTTCACCTGCCACATCTCTGAACTGATTCCACAACCTACAGGCTCACTTTTAATGATATTTTTGCAATTCCAAAGAATTGAAAAGAGATATTTTTATTTCTCCAAGTCGTCATCTTTTGCATATTGTTTGTCAGTGTTCGTGTACCGGTCATCATAAATTCTGTTGTATTTCTTTATTTTCCTGCAAATGCCTGCAAGAAAATGAATCTCAAGGTAGTATATGGTGACATATATGTATGTTGATAATAAATTTACTTTGACCTTTGACTTGACTTTGATCACCATAGCTACTTGTGCTGCCTAGAGAATTATTCAGACCCGACACAGGAAGATGACCTGAGACAAGTTCTTGAGTTAGAAGCAGGTACTGAAAATACATTGGCATTAATAATGTACTGGAACAACATAAAAAAGAATATTATTTATAGAAATGGATTCCAATTCATGTCGATGAGGAATTTCTTTAGCCAGAGGGCAGTGAATCTGTGGAATTCATTCCCACAGATGCCTGTGCAGGCCAAGTCATTGGGTATGTTTAAAGCAGAGGTTGATTAGTCAGGTTGGTGAAGGCTATAGGAGAAGGCCAAACAAAGGGGTGATGAGGGATGGTAAATTATCCATGATGGAATGGCAGAGCAGACTCAATGGGCCAAGTGACCTAACTTTGCTCCTATTTCTTTTGGTCTTAAATATATTGCACTTCCATAAAACAGGCAATGGATGCATCATATACCACACATCCCATGGGCCAAATCCAATCATGAGCATTGTACTAGACAAGCCCAGCTTGGTGAGTGCTATTCAAAATCCCCATATTTCCCCGCAGCACCCTCTGGATTGGAGTATTCCCAGAGTGGATACTGTTGACTGACAGTGGACTTTGTGACAAAGAGACAGTCAAGTCAGCTCACTTTTAAGTCACTGACATTTTGGAAGATGCAATGTTATCATTTTTCAGTTGCTCTTCAAGGCTTTTATTATATCTCCAACTTTTTTGAGTGTTGACATATACTGTAAAATTTGCATCCCTTCGATTTAAAGGAACTAATATGCAAGATTACTTAGAATCAGATTTAATATCACCAGCATATGTTGAGATTTGTTCTTATGCGGAAGCAGTACATTACAATACATAATAATAAAAATTGTAAATTACAATAAAGATATATATTTATATTTAAGAAGTTAACTTAAATAAATAGTGCAAAAAGAGAGAAAAAGTAGTGAGGTAGTTTTCATATGTTCAATGTCCATTCAGAAACCTGACAGCGGAGGGGAAGAAGGTAGCTAGCTGTTCCTGGCTCGTTGTGTGTGCCTTCAGGCTCCTGTGCCTCCTTCCTGACGGTAGCAAATGAGAAGAGGGCATGTCCTGGTGGTGATGGAGCTGATTGGTGTTCACAACTTTCTGCAGCTTATTTCGATCTGACCGACGACCCCCCCCCCCCCCCCCTCCAATGGAGGAAGATGGGGGCAAAGCATACAGCACAATCATGTTGGGAGAAAGTCAGGAATTTTGCCGAGTGCATAATGAAGCAGCCTTAAGTTTTGTTGCGAATAAAAATCAGGTGAATTAGGTAGAAGTTTGAAAGTATGGCTAGAGGGCTGAGACAGCCGGCAAATTGTCCTGCGCCTTAGTGTAACACTACGCTGGATGAGTGTTTCATGTCAATGATTTCTATCAAAAATATCTCGACCTGAAATGTTAACACATATACTCTGACTTTCCGGTTACTGTTTGAGCATGGAGGTTGTCATGGTTTACACAACGCGGAAAGCTGAATGGTTGCTGGTTTCCGCTGGGGGATTGGACTGAAGGTGCTGAAAATCGGTTAGCAGTTCCTTGTTTACATGATATATATTAAAAAAACTAAAACTATAACTCGGGACATATTTTAACCTCACGAGCACTTCGACACTTAAAATTAAAATCACCCCGCAGTACGGCCACATGCTTGCGCTTCCACGATACGTTTTACGCATGGAATTCCGTCACTCGGCGACATTGGTCGTTGAGGTTACGTCAGCTCGCTGATTGGATACATTGATGGGATCACGTGAGACTATTGAGCTGTTATCTGTCAGGCTGATGTATGTGTTATATTGGCTGGTGTAGTTTGCAATTGAAGTTAAGAGTCCGGTTGCTTTAAAGATGTTTCAAGAACTGAATAATATTCTTAATACAACTCCCGAAACGTGTGAGCAGGTAATGAGCTCTCTTACCGTTCCAGGCTTCCTGCAGAATGTGTTGGGGTGTGGGGAATGCACTGATTAAACCGGGATTGGCGGCAGAATTGAGCTTTTCTAGGGCCGCGGTGGGAATTAGAGAAAGCATGACCTTCTCTAACTCAGTCGCTCCTCTAGTTGTGGAAACTAGAGTTGTGCCCAAAACTGCAGGAAATTGTAGACACAGCCCAGCACGTCACGTAAAGCAGTTTCCCTCTGTGGACTCATGTCTTTTGCTGCCTTGATAAAGCAGCCAATCTAATCAAAAGCCCTACTTTTCCTAGACACACACAAAATGCTGGAGGATCTCAGCAGGCCAGGCAGCATCAATGGAAAAGAGTATAGCCGACGTTTCGGGCCGAAACCCTTCGGCCTGCTGAGCTGCAACAGCATTTTGTGTGTGTTGCTCGGATTTCCAACACCTGCAGATTTTTTGTTGTTTGTGATTGAATTACTACTCTTCCTAGACATTCTCTCTTCTTCCATCAGGCAGAACATATTAAAAAACTTGAAAATACATCTTTCCAGGCTCAAGGACAGCATCTAAGACGACTGAACGGCCCGCCAGTAAAATAACATGGACTTTTGACCTCACATTCTAACTCATTAAGGTCTTGCCCCTATAGTCTACCTGCATTGCATTTTCTCTGTATGTGTAACACTTTATTCTGCTTTTTGTTGTTGCTCTCCCATGTACTATCTCCATGAACTGATCTGTATGGACGGCATGCTAAGCTAGTTTTTCACTGTGCCTTAATATGTTTCAATTTACTATTGAAATATTTGTTCCCCTACCTGTAGCTAATTTTCTTTACTTTGTGATCGGTGCTTGTGCTTTCAGCTACCTTGATCTCAAAAATCTTAAACTGTATTCACACTTTACCTAATTCTCTTTTATACAGCTGTGCTTAAAGTTCTTGCATTTGACCAAGATATTTATTGGCCACTTGTCCAACATTTGCTGTGATTTTTGTCAAAATTAATTAATACTGCATTTCTAGGATGCCATAGCATCTTATGCTCTATATGAATATTATTTCTGCAGCTGGTCACAATGAGACAAACTGTGAGCCTCATTTAAGATTAGGAGATCCTAAAATACAAAATATTACAATACAGAAAATTATTAGAAAATTCAAGGCTATTTTCTGTTGTCATTCTGATATCTTGGCATCCTTATCTGCTTTAGAACTATAGCATACAGGCAGTCATTAAGTCCACAGTAGATCATTTCAAATGTACAATGGTGTTTTCCTCAAGACTCTCCATTGCAGTACATCTTCTGCTTTGACTCTGCACTATTTTATTTTAGAGACAGTGAGGAACAGGCCCTTCCAACCCAGTGAGCCACACCACTCAGCAACCAACCTAGTTAACGCTGGCCTAATTACAGGACAATTTACAATGTCCAGTTAAACTACTAACTGGGGTACGTCTTTGTGAATGAAGCCAGAGCACCCAGAGGAAACTCACACGTTCACAGGAGGAACATCCAAACTGTACAGGAAATCGCGGAATTGAACTCTGAACTCCAGTGTCCCAAGTCGCACTTACTGGTGCACTACTATTATGAAGTTGCTCCATATCTTCCTAGTCACAATCTTGACAGGAATTTAAATTGATCTTTGTAACTGGCCCACAGACTACACAAAATAACTATTTGCATTTTCTTTACCTCTTCATACTTAGTATCATAAGTTAAATTTAATGTGTACTACTTTTTGGTTATGTAGTCTTGGTCTTCTGACCAAATTTAATTGCTTATCAGTCTAATCTGAATGTAGAGATATTCTCTATGTTCCCTATGGCTTTTATATGTGGAATGTCTAAAATCTTTTAACTGATCAAACAGAAAATGCTGGAAGTATTCAGCAGATTTGGCATCACCTTGAAGAGAGTTAATGTTAAAGAAAGAGAGCTGGAGGAAATCAGAAGGTTGGGCAGAACCTGTGGAAGAAGAGGAATGGTTGATGATTTGGATTAAGTCCTGATGCTGCATGCATTTATTACTGTAAACTTCCCTATCCAGAATTACTGTGAAGATTAAAGATAGTCAGTGTCCTTTCTTGAATTGTCATCTGCATTCCTCAAATCTGCTCAGTTATCTCCATCTTAGTGTTTTGTTTCTGTTTCAAATCCGGGATATTGGGATTTTTTCACACCAATAACATCACAACTGCACCCCACCCACCTTAACAATCGACCATCTCTTCCTAGATCATTAAATACTGGTTCACGTTGACCCTTTCTTATACTTGTAGTGAATTCTTTACCTTCCTTCCAACGTTCCTTTGATGGCTATTTTTATTTTTTTTGAGATACAGTGCTGAGCAGGTCCTTCGGTCCAACGAGCCGAACCGCCCAGCAACCGCCATGCTACAATGGCATTTTTGTTACACGTTGGCTCTTATTGCATCCAGGTATATTGCCTCAAAATGACTCGATCTTGTTAAAGAAGAACATAACTTGTAATACTCTCCTTCAAGTAAAGAAATAAAATAAAATCAGTAAACACAAGATCAATTGAGAAAAGTGGAGCTAATACTTCAGATACATTGCTCATTGTCAGTTATGAAAAAGTTACGGATCAACTGCAAGGGTGAGAAAAGATGGAGCAGGAGATGTATGAGGTGATTGATAGAAAAGTTCAAGACCAATGAAAGCTCACCAAGAGAAATTTGAGAAGTTACCAAAAAAACTCTGTAAGCACAATATATATCTTTCTTGTTTTGTATTTACTTCCTCCTAATTCCACTCTATGTAACTTGGTTGGTTTTCAGCTTTTGTCTTGGCTTCTAAGGCTCCACAATATTTTTCAATACTAATTTTTGTTGTGACATTCAAATCTGGCCACTTGGTGCTGCTGTAGATAGCTCCACAAACTTGTTTCACAATATAGAAAGAAATCAAGGAGAATTTAGAACTTTGAAGAATATTCATGGTGTCCAGGCTTTTAAAGTTCAAAGTAAAGGTATTATCAAAGTATGCACGTATTACCATATACTACCTTGGCTTTCTTTTCTTGGAAGTGTTTACAGGAAAAAGGAAATGTAATAGAATTTTATGAAGAACTATACATGTGCAGATAAAGACTGACAAACAGTTAATGTGCAAAAGAAGACAAACTGTCCAAATAAAAAAAGCATGAGTTGCAAAAGAGTTCTTTAAAGTGAGTCTGTAGGTCATAGAATCAGTGCAGAGTAGTGATAAGTTCTGCTATTCATGCCATTTCAAGGCTCCTGTATCTCCTGCCCGATAGTAGTAGCGAGAAGAGGGTATGGTCTGAATAGTGGGGTTGGTTGATCATAGACACAGATTTCCTGTGGCCATGCTCCATGTGAATGTATTCACCAGTAGAGAGGACTTTGTCTGTGATGGGCTGGGCTGTATCCACCATTTTCTGTAGGATTTTCCATTTGATGTTGGTCACTTGATCAGAAAGAAGTTACTGTGCTACGTTTACCACTTACTGGTTTGTGTGTCATGTGATAAATTTAATTTCGAAGCCTACTCAATACCTTCCAAATTTCTACTCTTATCAGACTTTTTCAGGGCTCCATGATTTCTTCATTTCCTGATGGTCAGAAATTAGCTGCGCCCTCTCAGTGCAGTCTTAGCCTGGCTCTTTCACCTGGCTGGTTAGTTTTTGTTAAATGCTAATCTCCTTACTGTTGTTGTAATTTTTAATCAGTGCTGTTCCTTGTCACAATGTCAGTCTTATGAGCAAGATCTGTTGGATAAGAAAGTGGCGTAGAATGTTACAGTGGTGACCTACTATATTCTGTTGTCTTTAATTTCTTTCATCCCACTTCCCTTGATGTGCACTATTGAAGTTCCTTCTTCAAAAAAGACAAGTGATTTTTAAAACCATTTGTTGTTATCAAATTTTGATGGAATCTTTCTTTGTCTCTTTTTTTCTGGAACTTTGAGAGAGAAGTGTTTTAGCTTTTTAAAAACTTAATATCCCAAAGGTGAATTAATTGAAGCACATGTTTACAACCTGTATTTTTTTTATAAATGTTGATGCAACTTGTATACTGCCCTGAGGATGTTTGTATGTGGATTAGCTTTGGCTTGTTACAGGTGTGTTTAAGGTAAATGGGGTGATTGTTTGTAATATTTATGGCAGGTGGATCGGGCATGAGAGGATAAGGAGAGTGATTATAAATCTGTTTGGAAGTAGGCAATGCGTAACTGGCATTGTAAAATAGCATTCCAGCAGAAAGTGGGCTGCTCACTTTATCAGCACACACAAAATGCTGATGGAACACAGCAGGCCAGACAGCATCTATAGGAAGAAGCACTGTCGACAGTGCTTCTCCTATAGATGCTGCCTGGCCTGCTGTGTTCCACCAGCATTTTGTGTGTGCTGTTTGAATTTCCAGCATCTGCAGATTTCCCCGTGTTTGCTCACTTTATCACTTCACAGTTATAATGGTATTACTTTAGGCATTATAGTCACTTAAGATGTTGGGAATGGGAGTAGCTGTTTACGCATGAAAAAGTTACACAGGTAACACCATTCATATTGAAATGTGCTCTTGGCTTCACATGACCAGGGCACAGCTTAATAGCTCATGAAAGATCTTCAACCGGTAAAATAATGTTTTTCTTTCTCAATGGATTTGGTGGTTGTCCATCGTGTGCGACAATGACAGAAAAGATGTGCAGGAGAGTTGTTAAAATGGAAAAGCCGTTGCACCGGGGCATTTCCACTCTCTTGACCTCAGAAGTTCAGGTCAAGTAACACAAAGGGCATCACAAATTGGGGTCTTTCTCGGTTGCATTGGGCAACTGTGATGCCTTCTGTGCCTTGTCGTGTTCTTCTCTCTCTACGGAGCGTTGCAGTACTGCCTTCCGTGCTGTTGGATCTCACTGTAGATCTCATCCGCCCAGTCTGCCGGAGGTGACTTCACGTGCTGGGACAGACATGTCCCTATCTCACTGGGGTATGAGGCCACCGGCTACCCTCACCTGGTTTAGCCCACCTGTCGAAGCGGTGTACCGGGGTGTAGACGCAGTCGCAGGTAAGCAGCTGCTTGGAGCTCAGTGAGAGCTGAGTGTCCGGTGGGGACCAAAAGTGAGTGATCTGCCCCAGAATGGACACAACAAACCCCTTCACCAGAGTTGCTGCACCTTCCTGGACACCCCTCTCCATGGTGAAATCTTGATGTACAGTATTTTTGGTTCTTTTCCTATTGAGACTGGAGACTAAGGATAAATCTGACTGAGGGTTTCTGTGGGGGGTGGGGGTATCATGAACTGGGGACCTAACATTAAAGATGGCCATTCATGAATAAAACTGGTCACCGCATTTATCACACGTAGTTGGTGTAAAAAGAGGCTTGAAACTGAGGAAAATGATGCTGATCTGGGCAAATGGGGTTTTTAGAACTTAGATCGATTCTCTTAACTTAAGAATGCCACAAAGAATATGGAGTTAGGTGAAGGATCATGATGTAAACAAAGAGAAGGGAATGCCTCAGATGCTTAGTGAAATCCATAATCTCGAAAGCTGTCATATACAACTTTGCAAGATGAAACAATTGTAAAAATGAGAAAGAAGGAAGGCAGCAGAAAGGAAATTATAGACCAGTTAGCCTGACCTCAGTGGTTGGGAAGATGTTGGAGTCAATTGTTAAGGATGAGGTTATGGAGTACTTGGTGACAAACGACAAGATATGGCAAAGTCAGCATGGTTTCCTTACTGGAAAATCTTGCCTGACGAGCCTGTTGGAATTCTTTGAGGAGAATACAGGTAGGATAGATAAAGAGGATGTAGTGGATGTTGTATATTTGGACTTTTAGAAGACCTTTGACAAGGCACCACACATGAGACTGCTTACCAAGTTAAGAGCCCATGGTATTACAGGAAAGTTACTAGCATGATTAGAGCATTGGCTGATTGGTAGGGGGGCAGCGAGTGGGAATAAAAGGATCCTTGTCTGATTGGCTGCCAGTGACTAGTGGTGTTCCGCAGGGTGTGGTGATGGGACCGCTTCTTTTTATGCTGTATATTAATGATTTAAATGATGGAATAGATGACTTTGTGGCCAAGTTTGCAGATGATATGAAGATTGGTGGAGGGGCAGGTAGTGTTGAGGAAGCGGGTAGGCTGCAGAAGGACTTAAACAGATTAGGAGAATGGGCAAGAAAGTGGGAAATAAAATACGTTGTTGGAAAATGCATGGTCATGCACTTTGGTAGAAGAAATAAACATGTAAATGATTTTCTCAGTGGGGAGAAAATCCAAAAATCTGCGATACAAAGGGACTTGGGAGTCCTTGTGCAGAACACCCTAAAGGTTAACTTGCAGGTTGAGTCGGTGGTGAGGAAGGCAAATGCCGTGCTAGCATTCATTTCAAGAGGTCTAGAATACAAGAGCAAGGATCTGATGCTGAGGCTTTATAAGTCACTGGTGAGGCCTCATTTTGAGTATTGTAAAGAATGCTGGGCTCTTCAACATAAAAAAAGATGTATTAGAGGGGTCCAGAGGATGCTCACAAGGATGATCCCAGGAATAAAAGGGTTATCATACGAGGAACGTTTGATGGCTCTGGGTCTGCACTCATTGGAATTTAGATGGATGAGAAAGGGTCTCATTGAAACCTTTTGAATGTTATGTTACGTACCCCGTAACTGGGTGTCTTACCAGCAAAGATAGAAGTATCCGTTGGAGTCTGGTACTATTTTCAAAACTGTGTTTATTAGTAAAATATACAAATCAATATCAACAATGCAAATATACAGATAATACACATTAGCAATACTAAACTTAAAAGTGTGGGTATAATAATAATCAATAATAAACAAGTTCTATCATTGTCTAGGGGATAAGGAATTATGGGAAAGTATAAAGTTCAGTTCAGTTCATGTAGGCTGAGGTAGTTGTTGGTCAATGTGTTGTAATTGTTGGAGAGAGAGAAAGAGCGAGCGAGCAAACAGTTATGACCCCTCTGTCCTTTAGCTGG
This sequence comes from Hemitrygon akajei, assembly GCF_048418815.1. Taxonomy (NCBI): domain Eukaryota; kingdom Metazoa; phylum Chordata; class Chondrichthyes; order Myliobatiformes; family Dasyatidae; genus Hemitrygon; species Hemitrygon akajei. Next base: position 105,253,694 of record NC_133124.1, on the reverse strand, counting down.
ACCGTTCTTCTATGGTGGACTTGTCACCCATGCAAGGGTGGACACACACACAAGCCCCCACCGACCTCGCTATAAACACTGAGTTAAAATTGACCGATCCTTCGTTCGGTCTCCGATGCCCCACACTTTTCTCGTGGGTTCCAACACTTAAACAGTGCTCACTTGTGTGTTTCCTGGTGTGTCTGAGGGGTGTCTCCCCAGACCTCACTTTTATCCCTACTCACGGGGTCTCAGGTGTCAATCAGTTTTGAATGGCTTAGCCCATCAAACCAGCCCACTCCGGCTGTCCACTGAGGTATTTTAATGAACAGAATAGTACCAAGTAAACAGCCCTCTCCAAAAGACATAACAGTAAATCAATGGCTCCTCTCCTCTCTTATCAGCAGCAGATGTTCCAACTTGTTTTCCTCTTATCTTTGTCTCTCCCTCATTCTCTCTCATGAGCAGCGTGGTAACAGTAATTCTTCCAGGGGAGGGGGAAACATGGGCAACTCTGTACCCTTCTGCCCATCAGAGTTGTTCATCCTTCGTAACAGTTAAAAGGCCTAGACGGAGTAGGTGTGGAAAGGATGTTTCCCATGGTGGGGGAGTCTAGGACAAGAGGGCACAGCCTCAAGATAGAGGAGCATACATTTAAAACAGGTGGAGAAATTTTGTTTGCCAGAAGGTGGTGAAGTTGTGGAATTTATTACCACAGGCAGCTGTGAAGGCCAGGTCGTCGGGTGTATTTAAGGCAGAGCTTGATAGGTTCTTGACTGGACATGGCATCAAAGGTTAGGAAAAAGGCTGGGGAGTGGGGCTGACGAGGGGGATAAAAAAGGATCAGCCATGTTTAAATGGCAGAACAGACTTGATGGGTGAAATGGCCTAATTTTACTGTCTTATGGTCTAAATCCTTATCCCCTTTCAGGCCCTGCTCTTCCTCATCTGCCGGCCAACCCTTTGCTTTCTTCATTACATTGATATGAACTTCCCTCTGATGGTGAGATATCGCAGAGTGTGTGGAAGGTAACTCAAATAGGAATCTTGCTCTTAATGTTTTCCTTTTATTTTCTGAAACAGGGAATAAGTGTACTCCTTTGTGACAAGCAGACTGATGGAAGTTTCCTTGTGCATCATTTCCTTTCTTTTTATCTCAAAGGTGAGTGGTGTTTCCGACTTGGGTGCAACATTGTATTTGGTGTGTGCAGAATGCCAGAAATCCTATGCTCCTGAACACATGAAGCTTTCTGAGGTTGTACAGGTTCTTTTAGTGGAATAAGTATCTCGCTGATTTCAAGAGCTCATGTCATTATTCTGACCCACCTTTTTATTCTGGTATCTTCCCCCTTCCTTCTCAGTCCTGAAGAGGGTCTCAGCCCAACACATTGTCTGGTTGCACTTTTCTATAGACGCTGCCTGGCCTGCTGAGTTCCTCTGGCATTTTGTGTCTGTTGCTTTGGATTTCCAGCATCTGCCAACTTTCTTGTGTTTACGATTGGACACATCATTATTGTGTGTTGTGATGGATGGATGGAGGCTGGTTTATCAAGGAATATCCAAGGTCAATTGAGATAACAGATACATACATTATAGCCGCCTCTGTTTGTTCTGAAAAGAATATATCATGTTGACTGTTTATTTATGATTAAAATTTAAGTTCTGGAAATACCTATCAGGTTCCATGGTATCTGTATGCAGATGTCTACTTTCAGGTCGATGGCCTTTCATTAGAAGTGAGAATAATTGGAATTACCGTAGATTCCGTACTACAGAGCGCACCTGATTAAAAGCCGCAGGCTCTAATTTTAGAAAGAAAATCAATTTTGTACTTGTACAAGCCGCACCGGATTTTAAGCCGCAGGTGTCCCACGTTGTAATATGAGATATTTACACAGAAAGATATTACACGTGAGGATTTTTTAACTTTTAATTAAATCTCTATGGTAACATAAACAAATACATATTGCAAATGCTTTTTTTCGAACCGTGCCTGTAACACGGCTACTTTTAAATATACATACGTATCGGTAACACACAAATTACGTTGCGTATACTTTTTTACTGAACAGTGCACGAACAACATTCCAATATCTCCTAACAACTGGTAAAAAAATATATATACTGCAGCCTACCAGGAAAAGTTATTGATCGCCTTTAACTTAAAAGCAGCGTTCTCGCGCGGGTCTAATGCCGCTCGCCCCCACCTTCCCGTTTATCGCAAACCGGTATTTCCCACAAGACGCGGCGAAACCGGATGTGACATCATAGCATCCCGGGATGTAGTACAGAAAACAAATATAGTTAAAACACTTCTAACTTTAACTAGAAAATACTAACAAATGAATTACTAAGCAAAAATATTATAAACTAAATAACTGCCATAAAGGCAGCACAATGCTTTTCTTCGAGTGTTTTCCATGTTGATGAGGGTGAGTACAAATGACTGATTTACAATAATTTAATTGTGAAAGTGCGCTTGATTTATCGTACAATTTCATTGGACCTCTGTGAACTACTCATCAATTTTATTGGTCTACTGTTACGAGGCAAAATGTTTTTGGCGGCATGAAAAAAAACCATGCATTAGCCGCACCGTAGTAAAAGCCGCAGTGTTCAAAGCTGTTCAAAGCGTGGGAAAAAAGTAGCGGCTTATAATCTGGCATCTACGGTAAGTTTTATGATTAAGAAAGCAAGATAAAATAACAGGAAAGAAAGATGACTTGCTGTAAAGTGGAATGAACGCAGGGAGAAATGAATTGATAAAAGGTATGATCTTGCAAGATTAAAGAGACTTCTCCTTGAACATATTTAAAGATTTTTCCTCAGCTGCTGTCTGTGGTAGAGAATTTCGCTGGTTCACCAATCTGTGAAGAAGTTTCTCCTTATTTGAAAAAGGATCTACTGATTTTCATGGCATACATGATGAATAAACTGTTCTTTGGCTTCCAGCCAGGTACAGATATCAATTTTAACTGAAGCCACGGTGACAAACTCTGCCATCTTCATCGGGAATGATGCCTGGGCTTGTCTAGTCTAGAAGCATTAACACCCCTGTTGTCTGTCCCTCCTGATTGGTCAGTCCTCTTCCAACCAGGTTTCCGCTGTTCCACCTTGCTTATAATTGAATTCCAGTTCTTACTTAGATCAAGACCTTCGTCTTTGTTAAAATTCTTTTCCTCCAATTTTATTTCGATGACTTCCTTCACCAGGCGGTCCCAAAAGCCATTGGTGCAGCAGAGTAGTTTTGTGCCGTTGTGTGTTCTGCTACTACCAATTTCTCCAGGTAAGCCAAATGATTAATCTAATTAGAGTCAAGGTGGGACAGCAGAAACTGATTGGATGTGGACTAACCAATCAGGAGGGATGAATGACTGGGATATAAATACCACGGGACTAGACATGCCCAGTCATCATTCCTCATGAAGATGGCAGAGTTTGTTATCGAAACATCTGTTAAAATCAATACCTGTACCCAGCTGGAAACCTGAGAAGAGTTTATTTCAACTTATTAAATTCCTAAATTCCTACCTTCTATACTTAGGCTGTAACTCTTAGTTTTGGACTAGCCTACCAAAGGAACTTCCTTACTACATTTACTCTGTTCTGTCTATCTAGATTTTCTAAGCTTCAATGAGTTCCTCTGTAATTTCTCTAAACTCTAGTGGATATAAGCTCAAGCATCCCAATCCTTCATTCTCTGTCAGTCCTGGAATTTTTGGAATCACTCTAGTAAACCTTGCTGTATTCCCTCTATAGCAGGGGTTCCTAAACTTTTTTATGCCATGGACCAATACCATTAAGCAAGGGGTCCATGGATGCCAAGTTGGAAACCCCAGCCCTATAGCAAGAATATTCTTCCTCTGATGAGGACAAAATCACAATACTCAGGGTAGTGTCATCAAAGCCAGATGCAGTTGATGAAAGACATTCCTGCTCCTGTACTCGAATCCTCCTGCTATGAAGAACAACATATCATATTCTTCCTTCAACAGCTGCTGCAAATGCATGCTTATTTTCATTTATTAGTGTACCATGACACCCAGTACATGTTGTACTTCTTCCTTGACTAATCTACCACTGTTCTGATAATAATCTGCTCCTTTGTTTTTTGCTATCAAAGTGGATTTTCTCTCAAGTCAAGTTCATTGCCATTTAGCTATATACATTTGTTTACATGTCGTCATATCGGTCAGACATTTGCCTGTCCAAACCGCACTCCAGCCTTTCGACAAACTCATCAAAGCTCGAATCCCCACCCACATTTGTGTCATCACAAACCTGAATATATTACATCTACATTTAATCCTCTCATCTTAATTTTTGGTGGATATTTTTAAAAGCTGCACTACCACATCATTCACTGTCTACCATTTGGAAAAAGACCCATTTATACCTATGGATTACTTATTGTTTGCTAATCAGTTGTCTGCTTCTAATATCTTGGTCTCAAAATAACATGCTTTAATTTTGTACACTAATCTCTTAAAGTCCATATATCTATTCTTCCCCCCCCCCCCCAATCCATTCAACTAAATGCATATTCAAGAAATGCCAGGAAATGTCAAGCACATCTTCCTTTTCATAAATGCATGCTGACTTTGAGAGTTGCTACCACTGTCTTCCAATACTCAGCTATTACAGAATTTTCCCACTACCAATGTCAGTGTAAATGTTCAATAATTCCATTTTCTTTCCTTCTTTATAAATAGTGATGTTATATTAATTGGCCTCCAATCTACAGAAACTGATTCATTTTCAAATCTACTATTTCTATAGTCATTCCCTTAATCACTATGGGAATGTTCACTTCCAGCCCATAGGGATTTATTGGCCTTCAATCCTTCCAGTTTCCTTCACTGCATTTCTCTACTAAAAATGCTTTCCTCAGTTCCTCCCCTCACAACATGCTAAATTTCCTCATGTTTCCTGTGGTTTCCTCATTTGTGAAAACAGAGCCAAAAAGCCCTTCATTTTTCTCCTCTTCCCACCAACGCCCCTCATGTTCTGAGCAAGAATTGCTAACCCAATACGTTGATGTTTCTCCTTGCATGGATATTGTTCGGTTAGTTGTGTTCTTTCAGCATTTGCTTTTATTTGTTTGGTTTGTGTGACATTTCTTTCCCGTTATAAATTCCCCTTCTGATTGCCTTCACAATTTCTGTTCCTCAGTGTACCTACAGAATCTTTTACAGTTGTGTTTTATGTTCTGTGTAAGCTTGTTTTCGTACTCTACTTTCCTCCTCCCAATTAATCCTTTGATGCTCCTTTTATTCAGTTCCCATCTGCTCCCTGTCCTCAGCTCTTTTGCTTTTTCAGGGCAGTTTATACATTCTCTCTCTTGGATTCTTTACAAATCCAGTTGAAGTTCAACCATTCTGATCCTGCTGTGGCTGGTCCAACATTAACCCTTAAATATGATTTCTGATCTCTCCCAACCCCGGTTTCATTATTATTGTAATTTCCTTCACTTAGACTCAGAATTTTCAACATAAATCAACAACATATGTTTCCATCTTAATGAAGTATTCTTTTGTATGATGGTGCAAAGCCACCTCGAGAAAAGCTATCAGATTGCTAATTCATCCATTTTCTGAGGGCAGCAGGATATCATAGCAGTTGGTAAAATGTATTACAGTACCAGTGACACAGGTTCAATTCCTGCTGCTCTCTGTAAGGAGTTTGTACATTCTCCCCATGAATGCATGGGGTTCCTTTGGATGTTCCAGTTTTCTAACACATTCCAAAGCTGTGCACTGATTTGGTCACATGGATGTAATTTGGCAGTGCTTGCTCATTGGACCGGGAGGGCCTGTTACTATGCTGTATCTCTAAATTACTCACTGACGAGTTTGGGATGGCCTGCTTGCTTTCTGATTGGTTCCTCTATCTATAGGCCTAAAAAAGCCACTATTATTTCTAATGTGCTGTACATGTGGATTCAAGAGGACCATTATTACTGACGTTACCTTTTGTAAGTGCCTCTAATTTTATATTTAATGTCATCCCCAGCATCACTACTGAGTCCCGATGAAGGGTCTCGGCTTGAAACATCGACTGTTTACTCTTTTGCACTGATGCTGCCTGACCTGCTGCGTTTCTCCAGCATCTTTTGTGCGTTGTTTAGACTTCCAGCATCTGCAGATTTTCTCGTGTTTGTGATTGGACTACCACTGTTTAAAGGTCCAAGTAAAATTCCCACTAGTACTTTCTGCCCCTTGGTATTTTTAGCTCTAGCCATACGGGTTTGATATGATCCAAATCAGTATCCTTCCACAATGTTGTGCTTTAACTCCTCTTTAACCAGCAAAGGTGCACTACTGCCTTTTCCTTTTTTTGCCTGAATTTCCTAACTAGTAAACACCCTTGTATATTCTGCACAGTCGTATTGTTTTGTCATACGCACAAGTGCATGTATGCGCAGGTGAAATGAAAAACTGACTTGCAGCAGTTCTAATCCTAATTCAGCTCTAGCCATGTCTCTCTCTCTCTCCTAAATTCCAATTATTATACCCATTTTTGTTCACAATTCATCCACATTATTGCAAATGCTCTGCACGTTAAACACAAGGCCTGAGAATCAGAATCAGATTTATCATCACTGACATATGTTGTGAAATTTGTTATTTTGCTACAGCAGTGCAGTGTGAATTCATGAGAATTACTGTAAGTTAATAAATAAATGGTGCAAAAGGTGAATAACAAGGTAGTATTCATGGGCCATTCAGGAATCTGTTGGTGGAGGGAAGAAGCTGTTCTTAGAACTTGGACTGTGGGTCTTCAGGCTCCTGTACCAACCCCCCGATGTGAAGAGGGCATGCCTCAGAAGATGAGGGTCTGTAATGGTGGATGCCACCTTGATACCTCTTGGAGGTGGTGGGGCAGTATGTGCCAGTGATGGGACTGGTAGAACTACAACCCTCTGCAACCTTTTCGTGATTCTGTGCACTGGAGACTCCACAGCAGACTGTGATGTAACTAATCAGATTGCTGTCCACTGTGGATTTGCATTTAAGACTTTTTGTCTGCTTGGCATCATTTTGCACTGTGTTCCACTTGATTTTCACCCTCCATTTCTGTCTTCCACTTGTGCTTTTACTCTCCTTTTCTTTGTTTTTCTTTCCTCTGCCTCAAATATCATAGGTTTCCTTTCTTTTGTCTTTTTGTCTAATCCCTTCTTGACAGCACAAGAAAACATTCCCCCAGGATGTTGGCCCTGTTTCTGCCCAAGTGCAAACTTTCCAACTTTTACTGGTCCAACCTTTCCAGAACTAGTCCCATTGTTCGAGGAGTCTGAGCCTCTGCACTTTACACAATTCCTCTAGCCATGTACTAAGCTGATGTATCATCCTCTTTTTGCTAACTAGCATGTGGCACTAGTAGGGATCCTGAAATTACTACCTTTTTCTAGCTTTTAATTTACTTTGTTTCCTTAATTTCAGCTTGAAAAACCTCATCTTTTTTAACTGCCATTAGTATGGATATATACATAAAAATGGACTGTTCACCCCCTCCCCTACAGAATGTCCTGCAGCCACTCAGAACATCCTTGACCCTGCCACCAAAGTTACAACATACTATCTTAGAATCTTGCTTCTGGCCACAGAAATTCCTGTTCTTCCTCTTTGCTGTTGACTACACCATCTTAATCCTTGTGATTTTAGATGTCTTCTCACTGTCCTTTATACCATCAATATTAGTGTCATCTGCAAGCCTTGTGGATTGTGGGCTTGCTGCCTCGGATTCCTGGTAAGGATTTTTATATACTGTGCATTGACTATGGAATACATTTTGCAAACACATCCGAGACTAATCTTGTGCTCACTTTACCTCTTTCTTTCATTCACTCATTCATATTTCTCTTTCTTCTCCAAGTAAATCAGCTGTAAATATTAGACCTGCTCAGTGTGGCTTATTTAAAGATTTGTTGATGATTTCATCCCTTCTATTTGGAGATTGGATATAATAGGGGCCTAAGTTTGTTTAGGCTCTTCAGATTTTCCATGAGTCATATTTTAAAATAAACATTCCTGTGGAGTATAGTTTCTCCTTGTAAAGAATCCAGCATTAGAATAAAGCAACTGTATTGGGGGGTAATTGTAGCGGAGGTCTTTTCAGTTGCAACGGGAAAGACTAAATTTGCCACATGAATGGTGTGATCCTCAAATTCAAGTTCATAAGTTTATTGTTATTCAATTGGATACATATGCACAGCCAAATGAAGCAATGTTCCTCCGGACTAAATGCACAATACTGTACATATAACACGTAAAGTAATATTATCATAAGTTAACAGATAATAAAATAAGTTTTATTCTCCATGTGCTCATCAAAATGTATTTCAAGCCAGGTCTATTGGCATCTACCTGTATACATGTGTATATTTCACATATATAACCATATAATGTATACAGAAACGAGACATTTCTCTTTTAAAGCACTGCAGTACACATAACCCACATACCTTATCATAGCTTATAAAGGTAAGGATAAAATCTACATAGGAATCACACATAAATACTAAAGTGTATTTGAGTTTTCTATTGAACCAGCTAGTGAATAGAAACATTTTTGAAGGTTTTCATTGCTCCCTTCCTCTCTAGCTCCTTTTGTCCTTACTCACATGATTGTGGCATGCAAGCCTTTCATCTTTTTCTTCAAAGAACAAGAATTGTAAGTTGTATATTGTATACATTCTCTGATATAAAATGGAACAAGTGAATTAAAATGGTAGAGAACAGAATACATAAGAATTTGCAGGACCTTTGAAAAAGGCAAATATGTAAAGGAAAAGAATTTGATTAGTGGAGCTAATATTGGCACTAGTGGAATGGTGGGAGTGGAAGGTATGAGTGGCAGATAAAGTGAAGATGTGGGGCTCTCAACAAATCAGAGGCCAAAGCAAAGGTTCTTTGTCAAAAGTAAAGTTAGCTTGCAGTCAAACTGTCAGGAAGGCAGGTAGTGATGGGACTTAGTTGCAGCCAACAGGCTGAGTATCAAAATATCAGGGATGCAGAATGAGAAAGGATGGCAAATAATGGTACTCAAGGTGTTATACCTGAATGTGTGTAGTATAAGGAATAAGGAAGGGTAAGACAAAGGAACACATACCAATCCTTATAGAGGGATCAGAAGTGGAGAGAGTGAGCAGCTTGAAGTTCCTGGATGTCCAGGTCTCTGAGGATCTAACCTGGTCCCAACATATTGATGGAGTCGTAAAGAAGGCAAGGCAGCAGCTATACTTCATTAGGAGTTTGAAGAGGTTCGGCATATCAACAAATACACAAAAAAACTTCTATAGTTGTATCGTGGAGAGCATTCTGACAGGATGCATCACTGTCTGGTACAGAGGGGCTACTGCACAGGACCGAAAGAAGCTGCAGAGGGTTGTAAATCTAGTCAGCTCTGTCTTGGGTACTAGTCTACAAAGTATCCAGGACATCATTAGGGAGTGGTGTCTCAGAAAGGCAGGGTCCATTATTAAAGACCTCCAGCACCCAGGGCATGACCTTTTCTCACTGTTACCATCAGGTAGGAGGTACAGAAGCCTGAAGGCACACACTCAGTGATTCAGGAACAGCTTCTTCCCCTCTGCCATCTGATTCCTAATTGAACATTGAAGCTTTGGATGCTACCTCACTTTTTAAAAAATATACAGTATTTCTGTTTTTGCACATTTAAAAAATCTATTCAATTGATTTTATTATTTTTAAATTTATTTATTATTTTTTCTCTCTGCTAGATTATGTATTACATTGAACTGCTGCTGCTAAGTTAACAAATTTCACATCACATGCCAGTGATAATAAACCTGATTCTGATTCAGAGATGATCTTATTGCACTATCACAGATTGCCAGGTACGATGTAGCCATCACTGAATTGTGGCTGAAGGTTGTAGTTGAGAGCTGAATGTTTATCGTTACACGTTATATTGGAGGGATAGGAAGGTAGGCTGAGGAGGTGGTGTGGCTATACTGGTAAAGAATGGTGGAAAGATGTGACATAGGATCGGAAGATATTGAATCTTTGTGGGTTGAGTTAAGAAACTGCAAAGTGAAAAGGACATTTATGGCAGTTATACACAGGCCTCCCAACAGTGGCTGGGAGGTGGACCACAGATTACAACAGGAAATAGAAAAAACATTGTCAAAAGGACAATGTTATGGTAGTCATGGGAGATTTTAACATGCAGGTCGATTGGGCAGATCAGGTTGGTCATGGATCTCAAGAGAGTGAGCTTGTTGAATGCCTAAGAGGTGGCTTTTTAGAGCAGTTTGTTATTCAGCCTACTAGGGGATCAGCTATACTGGATTGTGTGTTATGTAATGAATTGGCGGTGATTAGGGAGCTTAAGGTAAAAGAACCTTAGAAGCAGTGATCACAATATGACTGAGTTCAACTTGAAATTTGATAGGGAGAAAGTAAAGTCTGACACAGCAAGAGTGCAGTAAAGAAAATGACAGTGGTATGAGAGAGGAGTTGGCCAAAGTAAATTGGAAGGAGCTGCTGGCAGGGATGTCAGCAGAGTAGCAAAGGTGTGCGTTTCTGGGGAAAAATAGGGAAGGTGCAGGACATATGTATTCCAAAAATGAAGAAATACTCAGTAAAATAGTACAACCATGGCTGACGAGGGAAGTCAAAGCTACTGTAAAAGCAAAAGAAAGGGCAGACAACAAAGCAAAAATTAGGGGAAAGATAGAGGATTGGAAAGTTTTTAAAAACCTACAAAGAGCAACTAAAAATTATTAGAAGGGCAAAGGTGAAATAGGAAAGCAAGCTGGTAAATATCAAAGTGGATACTAAATTTTTTTCAGATGTGTTAAAAATAAAAGAGAAATGAGAGTGGATATAATACCACTAGAAAATGAGGCAGGAGAAATAATAAACGGGGGACAAGGAGATGGCTGCTGTATCAGTCTTCACTGTGGAAGACATTAGCAGTATGCCTGATGTTGTGCTGTGTGAAGGAAGAGAAGTGGGTGCAGTTACTATTACAAGGCAGAAGGTGCTCAAAAAGCTGAAAGACCTAAAAGTACAAAAGTCACCTGGACCAGATGAACTGCACCCTAGGGTTGAAAAAGAGGTAGTGTTAGAGATTGTGGTGGCATTAGAAATGATCTTTCAAAAATTATTGGACTCTGGCATGGTGTCAGAGGATTGCAGAATTGCAAACATCACTCCACTTTATAAGAAAGCAGGAAGGCAGCAGAAAAGAAATTATAGACCAGTTAGCCTGACCTCAGTGGTTGGGAAGATTAGAGTCAATTGTTAAGGATGAGGTGATGGAGTACCTGGTGACACAGGTCAAGATAGTACAAAGTCAGCATGGTTTCCTTCAGGGAATATCCTGCCTGACAAATTCATTGGAATTCTTTCAGAAGATTACATGTAGGATAGATAAAGGGGATGCAGTAGATGTATATTTGGACTTACGGAAGACCTTTGACAAGGTGCCACACATGAGGCTGCTTACCAAGTTAAGAGCCCATGGTATTACTGTACCGAAAAGTTACTAACATGGTTAGAACATTGGCTGATTGGTAGGGGGCAGCGAGTGTGAATAAAAGGATCCTTTTCTGTTTGGCTGCCGGTGACTAGTGTTCCACAGGGGTCGGTGGTGGGACCATTTCTTTTCATGCTGTATATCAATGATTTAGTTGATGGAATAGATGACTTTGTTTCCAAGTTTGCAGATGATATGAAGATTGGTGGAGGGGCAGGTAGTGTTGAGGAAATGGGTAAGATGCAGAAGGACTTAAGAAAGATTAGGAGAATAGGCAAGAAAGTGGCAAATGAAATACAGTGTTGGAAAATGCATGGTAATGCACTTTGGTAGTAGATGTAAATGTGTGGACTATTTTCTGAATGGGGAGAAAATCCAAAAATCTGAAATGCAAAGGGACTTGGGAGACCTTGAACAGAGCACCCTAAAGGTAAACTTGCTGGTTGAGTCGGTGGTGAGGAAGGCAAAGGCCAGGTTAGCTTTCATTTCAAGAGGTCTAGAATACAAAAGCAATGATGTGATGCTGAGTAAAAACACAAAATGCTGGCAGAACTCAGCAGGCCAGACAGCACCTATGGGAGGAGGTGATGCTGAGGCTTTATAAGGCACTGGTGAGGTTCCATTTTGAGTATTGTGAATAGTTTTGAAAAGATGTGCTGGCATTGGACAGAGTCTAGAGGAGGTTCACAAGGAAGATTCCAGGAATGAAAGAGTTATCATATGAGGAACATTTGATGGCTCTGGGTCAGTACTCGCTGGAATTCAGAAGGATGAGGGGGGGATCTCATTGAAACCTTTCAAATGTTGAAAGGCCTAGACAGAGTAGATGTGGAAAGAATTTTCCTATGGTGGGGGAGTCTTGGACAAGAGGGCACAGCTTCAGGATAGAGGGGTGCCCTTTCAAAACAGAGATGTGGAGAAATTTCTTCAGCCAAAGGGTGGTGAATTTGTCAAATTTGTTGCCATGTGCAGTTGTGGAGGCTAGGTCATTGGGTTTATTTAAGGCATATATTGATAGGTTCTTGACTGAACATGGCATCAAAGGTTACAGGGAGAAGGCCGAGAACTGGGGTTGAGGAGGAGAAGAAAAAGGGATCAGCCATGATTGAATGGCGGAGCAGACTCGATGGGCCAAATGGCCTAATTCTGCTCCTATGTCTTATGGTCTAAAATAGGATCAAAATAAGTAATACATTGCAGGAAAATACTGAAGGATGTGAAGCAAAGCCAAAGAGCTCTGCAATGGTTCTGTTGTTTCCCTCAGGTTTTGGAAGCTTTCCCAAAGTTCTGCACAATATTTCTGTTGCAAGGAATATAGCAAATAATGACTTTGTATTTGTCCTTGATGAGAAGCTATATTCATTAAACATGATTATGAATTTGCCTTTAATGAAAATGATCCATTTAAAATAGATGCATCTTTTCTAGCTATCTATGGAATTGAAATTAGAATTTTTGATCAATATCATTGTGATTTGTGTGGCTAGACCTGTGGAACAAGTGAAAGTAGCTATGTGCTTAGCTACATAGAGGAGGTAGAGTGATTAAACTGGTTTAAGGGTATACTTAAGTAGAATTTCACCACCCTTGATTTTGTTACTAGAAGGGAGGATTTGACAAAGTTCTCTTTAATGTGTCCTCTGTATTTACATACGTTACACTTTGAGAAAATATGATCTGTAATGAGGTTCCTTATTCAGCCTAGATAGTTTCTACAATTTTAACATTTATTTCCACAAATTGAAAAGGAACATTTCTGATGTTCTTTACAACTCAATGAAGCTGATTTGATTAAAAGCAAAAAAAAAGTTAGAAACACTCCAGAGGTTAGATAGCAGCAAGTGAAAGAAATTTCTGATAACTTGCTCTTTCTGTTAATAACAGAATTAGCCAGTTCTACTGTAGGTTATTCACCTGTAATATTTTCTGAATTTTTATCTTTCCACTTAAACAGCTCTGTTTTTCTCTCTGTTCTATTCATTCATCTTTCGCTCTCTCCAACTTCTTTTCTCTTTCCTGGTATTGAATGAGGATCGTTGACCTGAAGCATTAACTACTTTTCGCTATTGCTGCCCAAGTTTTCCCCCCAGTGTTTTCTGTTTTAATACCTGATGCTCATCAAAAATAAACTTTTCTACTCAAAGATTTTTTTTCAATTTCCAACATTCTCTGTTTTTGTTTAGGGTTTCAGTCGTGTGCAGGTTTTTTTAAATGTTTAACGTTACTAGAATGCTTGGCTCCTTTCAGAAACCTAGTGGCAAGTTCTAGCAGTTTAAGCCCTGTGACAAACATAACAAGTTTATGTTGAAACTGCAGCATGAAAGCTGGTCTTTCAGTCAAACTGTCAATGCTCCTGTTCTATTCAAGCCCACACCCACTCAAATTACCCTTTTCTTACTCTTGAATAACTTTCAGTCATCCTCCCTGTTTATGTCAACCCGCCCAGAAGTACTAAACTCAACCATTCCACAGGCGAAGAAATAAATTAATTTGATATTTTAGTTGTTCTTTGTTCTGCATTCCAAGCATGAATATTTCAACACAGCTCAATCAAACCCCTTGACACAACTCAATCAAGCCCCCACATAGTATTTAAAACTTTCATGGGACTTTTGTTACTTATTTTGACAATATTACAGGAAAATTTATGAGGAACAAGCTGATCCTAATTGTTTTATCAGCAGCTATATATTCCTTAATATCTCAATAAAACATGTATGTGCAGGTATTTTGTACAGCTCGTATGCATATTAGGTGTGGTTAAAAGTGATTCTGACTGGCGGACTGTGGAATTTCCTTTAGGTTGTGTTTTTTCAGCTTGTGATTCAATTTCAGTAGAATATTTGGAATGGATTTGGAAGCTGCGGCTGATTTGGAACAAAATCAAAACATTTTGAGGGAGTAAAGTGGAAATTAAAAAAAAACTTTCTCAGTAGTACTGAGCCTAATGTTAATTTGTTTTGCAGGAGGTTGCAAAGTTTGCTTTCTTGGCCTGCTTCAGTCATTCAGTCATTACAGTCTTGTTGCCCAAAAGCTGGTAAGTTTGGATGAAGTATTTGGCAACAATTTTTTAAATGTTAATGTTTCCCTTTTGCGTATGAATGGGTGTGTTTTATTTTTAATTTTGTTGACAGTTTTTCCTGGTGGTTCTACATATTTATTTTATTATTCCTCCTCTAATTCACTTGGTCAGTGAATTTTATACTGGAATATAATTGGGATGAATGTCAGCTTATCTACTTTGGTCTACATAATGGAAAAGTGGAGTAGTTGTTAAATCGTGAGAGATTGGTGATTTTTTTTTTACATGTAGACAGATAGCTGAAGGGAAACAAACATCCAAATACAACAAGCGATTAATAGGACAAGTATGTTGGCTCTTATTACATGAGGATTTGAGTACAAGTAAAGTCAAATCTTAGTTTATTGTCCTATGTACGTGTATGCACAGGTGCAATGATAAATTTGCTTGCAGCAGGTAAGTAGCATCAGAATGGTAGTGTACACAAAAAAACAGACATTCATACACACTCTATGAGAAAGAACACAACAAAATCCATTTTAGTGCAAAGTCCATTTTAGATCAAGGTGGTCACAGTGTTGCTAAATTTTAGTAATTAGGGTTGTGCCAGTTGGTTCAAGAACTGAATGGTTGAAGGAAAGAAGCTGTTTCTGAATCTGATGGTGTGGGTCCTCAGGCTTCTCTACCTCCTGCCCAATGGTAGCTATGAGAAGATGGCATGATGCAGATGGTGGGGATCTTTGGATGGATGTTATCTTCTTGAGGCATTGTCTCCTGTAGATACTACTGCAGGTGGGGAGTGATGTGCCCATGATCTGAGTCCACCACTTTGCAGATTATTGCATTCTTGCACATTTGAATTGCCTACCAGATCATGATGCAGTCAGTCAATGTACTTTCAGCAGTAAATATGTAGAAGTTTTCAGTGTCAGGTGGAATCTCCTTGACCTCCAAGGCAATGCATAGAGTTGTGGGTGATATATTAGCATGGATAGAGAATTGATTAACCAATGGAAAGCAGAGAGTTTGGATATGTGGGTGTTTCTCTAGTTGGCAATCAGTGGTGAGAGGTGTGCTGCAGGGGTCAGTGCTGGGCTCG
Source organism: Hemitrygon akajei (assembly GCF_048418815.1). Lineage (NCBI taxonomy): Eukaryota > Metazoa > Chordata > Chondrichthyes > Myliobatiformes > Dasyatidae > Hemitrygon > Hemitrygon akajei. The sequence goes on along the minus strand of NC_133124.1, from coordinate 105,238,089 downwards.
CAGCAACTCATGATGTACATTTACGATCTGGAAGAGGGGATCAAGTGTAGTGTATCTAAGTTTGTTGATGACACTAAATTGAGTGGAAAAGGAAATTGTGCAGAGGATTCAGAGAGATATATATAGGTCAAGTGAGTGGGCAACTTCCCACTCATGGAGTGCAATGGAAGGAAAAATATCCACTTTGGGAGGAAAAATGGAAGAGAAAATTATTATTTAAATAATAAAAGATTGCAGCATGCTGCTGTGCAGAGGAACTTGGGAGTGCTGGTGCATGAATCACAGAAGTTTGTTTTGCAGGTGCAGCAGGCTATCAAGGAGGCAAATGGGATGTTGGCCTTCACTGCTAGAGGGATTGAATTTAAGAGCAGGGAGGTTATACTACAACTGTACAGGGTACTGGTAAGGCTGCACCTGGACTACTGCATGCAGTTCTGGTCTCCTTAATTGAGGAAGGATATACTGGCTTTCAAAGTGCAGAGGAAGTTCAGCAGGTTGACTCCAGAGATGAGGGGGGTTAGACTATGAGGAGAGATTGAGTCGACTAGGACTGTACTCACTGGAATTCAGAAGAATGTGAGGAGGTCTTATAGAAACATAAAATTATGAAAAGGGATAGATAAGATAGAGGCAGGAAAGTTGTTTCCACTGGTAAGTGAGAGTGGGATTTGATGGTCATAGCCTCAAATTTTGGTGGAGTAAATATAGGATGGAGATGAAGAGGAACTGCTGTTCCCAAAGGGTGGTGAATCTGTGGAATTCTCTGCCCAATGAAGCAGTTAAGACAAGGTTGGGTAGATTTTTGCGTAGTAGGGGAATTAAGGGTTATGGGGAAAAGGTGGAGATGAGTCCATGGTCAAATCAGCCGTGATCTTATTGAATGGCAGAGCAGGCTGAACAGACCAGATGGCCTACTACTGCTCCTATTTTTTGTGTTCTTATGTTCTTATGATTTTGCAACTGTGTAGGGTCTTGGTGAGACTGAATTTGGAGGACTGTGTACTACTTTCATCTGCTTACCTAAAAAAGGATATACTTGGAGGAAAAGCAGTGAAGATTCATCAGATTAATTCCAGGAATGGCACCTTTGCATATGAAAAGAGATTGAGTGGACTAGTATTGTAACCTGAAATTTGAGAGGATAGTTCATCATACCAACACAATTCATAAAGAGCTTGACAGGCTTGTTAGAAAGGGTTTTTTTCCCCTTGCTTGAGGATGAAGGGGCACATTTGGAGAATAAGGCATAAGCATTTTGTACTGAGATGAAAGGAAATTCCTCCCCTCAAAGTGGTGAGTCTTTGAAATTTCTTACCAATGTGGATTGTGAAGTTTTGGTTTTGTGTTAATTCAAAACATTATTAAAGGAATTGAATGAAATGGGAATTGTGATACAATATGGCACTGATGTAGAAGGTCAGCTGTGATTTTAATGAAAGGCAAAAGTGTTTAAAAACTGGATAGGTGACTGTTGCCATTTCTAGTGTTTACTCATCTGTTGTCCTCTGTTTTGATGTATTCTTTAAAAAAAAATCTGTGCAGGAAAGATTTGCTTTCTAAAAATTTCTCACTGCATATATCTCATTATAATTTTATTATGCATCCACATTTGTGGTTTGTGTTAACAGGGAGTTAATCTGTCTGCAGCCAGAGAGAAGGGACAGCTGGTGTTTTTGGAAGGACTGCGCTCATCTCTTGACTTATTGCTTGATGATCAGCAGGACAGTACTTTGCACAAATCATCCCCTCTGCAATTTCTAAGGTATTATAATTTCTGAGACAAATAATTATAAATTAGAAGATCAAATGAATCTGTTCTGGTGATTGCAGATTAATCTGTTCTTCAAGGCTTCCTTAAAAAGTTTTCTCTGATGCAAGAATAAGAAATGCACAAAGCAGACAACTTGCAGAAAACCTCTGGTTTGAAATGCTGTTCCAATAATCTTTGTTGGATCCGACAAATGGTCTTTCTTAAGGGAAGAAAGCAAATTATTTTTTTACTATTCTTTAATAAAATCCCATGGTTGCTATTAAACTGCTACCGGTAAGCTCTTATAGTATTTAATTACATCAGATCATGCCAAATATTTCTTAATTTGCTCTGAACTTTCTTTTCTTGTTCATCATTGTCAGTTTCTCTCTCTGTTCCTCCTACCTTCTCTCATTCTGCCCACTGTCTTAATGTCTGTCATTTACTGTATATGTCCTACCCTAATTTGGCTTCTTAAAATGCATCACCTCGCACTTGTAGGGATTAATTTTTATCTGCCAGTGCTCTGCCCAGCTTTGCATCTGATCTATACCCTATTGTAGTCTGAGACATTCTTCCTTGTTACAGCACCAATTTTCTTGTGTTCTGCAAACGCTACAGTTATACCTTCTACATTCACATTCCTGCAGTACGATTTTGAATCAGGAATTTCATCCCAGCGTTGCCATCCACTTCCTATCATCAGCCTTGGATCTGGTGTCTTAGCCTTCTGGATAATCTTACAGTACTGAACCTTGTCATTGTCTGTGACAAGGTGACATTGTCCTTGGGTTGTGAGCCTTGTCAGTCATGCATGCATGCCAGGGAAATGAACTGTGTGGCTTGCCAAGACTGGAGGGGTGGGGGAAACAGTCATGTCAACGGCACTTCAAGGCATGGGTAAAGGTGTATGTGGTGAATGCCTTCCTACAGAATCTGGTTCACTGGTTTATTATCACTGACATATTATGTGAAATTTGTTTTTGTGGCAGCGGTGTAGTGCAAAGACGTAAAAAACTTCAAATTAGAGAAATACCCAATAACGAGGTAGTATTGATAGTCCATGGACCGTGGAGAAAGCTGATGGCAGAGGGAAAGAGCTGCTCCTGAATCATTGAGTGTGCATCACAGCTTGGTATGGAGGCTGCAGTGCACAGAATTGCAAGAGGCTGCAACCAGTCAGCATGCTCGCCACCATATAGAACATGAAACAGTAGAGTACAGGAACAGGCTCTTCAGTCCACAATGATGTGCCAAACCAATTAAGTTAGTAATCAAATGGCCAAATAAACTAATCTTTTCCGACTACACAGTATCAATATCTCTCTATTTTCCTCGTCCAAGATGTGCTGGTGAAAATTGTGGGCAGCTTATAAAACCTCTATATGTACCTCTTCTGAACTACTCCCACTGAAATCTGCAGCCTGTAGCTTGCCTTTAAGTATCGTGTTTTTGAACCACCTTAATGAACTAGCGATTTCACGACCTCTGGAAGGACGTGGCAGCCTTAATTCTCAAGAATGCAGGTACGCCACCTTTGAACAGACGAAGGTCCTTCACCATGGCCGTAAGGGAGGAGAGGAGGACTCCAAGACAGACTAAAATACTGGTGTATGAAGCTTTGTCTATCTAGTATCTTGGTAGAAAATGTACATTTGCTAGACAACACGATTGAGGACCTAAGGAAAAGATTGCTGTATTGGAGGGTATTCAGGGATTACTGCAATCTGTTTCAGGGAGACATGGCTAACTGAAGAAACACTGGATTTGATGATCATATTTGAAGGCCTCTCAATACACAGAATGGACCAGTCTGCTGATTTGGAGAAGGCAAAATGTGGGAGGGAGGGGGGTCTGTGTTTCACGATAAACTCTTCCTGGTTCTCAGACGTAGCGGCATTGTTGCACTCTCGTTCCCCTGATCTGGAGCATCGAATGATTAGGTGCCGATCGTTCTGCTTCTCCTCCATGATTCTGAATGCAGCTTATGTACAGCTAAAGGTCAGTGTTAAGCAGGAACTCAATATACTGAGTGCCTGCATCAGCAAACAAGAAACAGCCTAACCTGACCCCTTTCAAATGATTCTCGAGGATTTGAGGATTTCAGTCAGGTTCATTTGAAGAAATCTTTGCCCAACTATCATCACTATATCATCTGCAGCACTCTCAACACTTCTACACTCGACTACTGCTGCACTACCATAAAAAATCTTTGGATCCCTACAGTATATTTTGTGAAATCTGATAATGTGTCTGTCCTCCTCCTAACTGCATACAGTCAGAGGCTAAAGAGACAACTCCAGAAGTAAGGGCAACAAAGAGGTGGTCACAGGATGCGGAAGAGCAGCTGCAGGATTGCTTCGGCTCGATGGACTGGGCCACGTTCCGGGACTCATCAGAGGCTTTGAATGAATACACCACGGTTGTCACAGACTTCATAAAAACAGACATACAAACTTTGTAGATGAGTGTGCCCCCACAAAATTATTCACAGTCTTTCCCAACCAGAAGCCCTGGATGAACCATGAGATTCTCAGTTGGCTGAAGACTAGATCAGTGTCATTCAGATCTGGCAGCCAGGTAGAATGCAAGAGGTCCAGGTATGACCTCCAGGAAGCCATTTCACGTGCAAAGTGGCAATTCCAGACCAAACCTGAAGCACTGAAGGATGCTAGACAGCTGTGGCAGGGCTTGAATGCTCTCACTTCCTACAAAGTGAAACCAAGCGACATGGATGACAACGTGGTTTCACTCTCAGATGAGCTCAGTGCTGTTATGCTTGCTTTGACCATCAAAGCATGGAGGCATCTTGGTGAACTCCCATAGCCCCCGATGACCCCGTGATTTCAGACTCAGGCTGAAGTGAAAACCATGGAAATCATCCAACTAAGTTGGAGTACCTGGCCGAATACTAAAGAGCTGTTCTGATCAAAGGGCTGGAGTGTTCACTGATGTGTTTAACCTCTCGCTTTGGCAGACTGGTACCCATCTGCTTCAAGCAGGCATCATTTATACCAGTCCCTGAGAAGTAGGTGGTAACCTGCTTCAATAATTATCGTCCAGTAACACTTACATCCACTGTAACAAAGTGCTTTGGGAGGTTGGTGATGAAACCTATCAACTCCTGCCTGAGAAGCAACTTTGATCTACTCCAAATTGCCTGCTGTCACAACAGGTGAACAGGAGATGCCATTTCATTGGCTCTTCACTCAACCCTGGAACATATGGACAGTGAAGATGCATACATCAGGATGTTCTTCATTGATTACAGCTTGGCATTCGATATTTTCATCCCCTCAAAACTAACCAATAAGTGTCAGACCTAGGCTTTAATTTCTCCTTGTGCAATTTGGTCCTCTGTTTCCTCACTTGCAGACTCCAGTCAGTTCAGATTGGAAACCTCTCCAATACAATCACCAACAGGACAGGTGCACCACAAGGCTGTGCTTAGCCCTTCTCTACCAGCTTTATACTTAGGACTAAGGCTAAGCACAGCTCCAATGGCTGATTCATAGATGGTGATGAATCAGCATGTAAGAAGGAGTCTGAAAACCTGGCTGAATGGTGCCATAACAACAATCTCTCACTCAATGTCAGCAAGACCAAGGAGCTGATTATTGACTTCAGAAGGAGGAAACTGAAGCTCCATGAGCCAGTCCTCATCGGGGGATTAGCGGTGGAGAGGGTCAGTAACTTTAAATTACTCAGTTAAGTGTTATCATTTTAGAGGATCTGTTCTGGGTCCCCCGTGTAAGTGCCCTTACAAAGAAAGCACAGAAGCACCTCTATTTCAAAGTTTGCGCAGGTTCAGCATGTTATCAAAAACTTTGACTAACATTCATAGATGCGTGATGGAGAGTACACTGAAAAGGTTACATAATGGCCAGGAAACACCAAAGTCTTTGCATGGAAAAGCCTACAAAATGTAGTGGATACAGCCCAGACCATCACAGATAAAGCCCCCTCCCACCATTGAACACATCTGCATGGAGCATTGTTCACAGGAAAGCAGCATCCATCCTCAAGAATCCCCACACCTAGACCGTACTGTCTTTTCGCTGCTGCCATTGGGATGGAGGCACAGGAGCCTCAGCACCATCAGGCTCTTGAACCTGAGGGAATAACTTCACTCCACTTCATTCACCCCATCACTGAATGGTTCCCACAACCTTTGGGACTCACTTTCGAGGATTTTTCATCTCGTTTTTAATATTTATTGCTAATTTATTATTATTACAATCATTTTATCTTTCTCATTGTATTTGGACGGTTTGTTGTCTTTTGCACATTGGTGTTTGCCTGTTGAGTGTGGTCTTTTATTGATTCTGTTGTGTTTTTTTTCTATTTACGGTGAATGCCCACAAGAAAATGAGTCTCGGGGTTGTGTGTGGTGACATATGTGTACTTTGGGTAATAAATTTACCTTGAACTTTGACATTCATCTGCCTATCTAAATGTCTCGTGAAAGTTCTTAATATATCTGCCTCTACCACTAACCCAGGCATCCACCACTCTCTAGTGTTTAAAACAAAAAATACTTGCACCTCACATCTCCCTTGAAATGACCCCCTCCTTAAATGCATGCCCTCTGATATTAGTTATTTCAACCCTGGGTAAAAGATACAGTCTGCTCTATCTATGCCTCCTATAATCTTATAAACCTCTATTCGATCTCCTCTCAGCCTCTGCTGCTCCTGAGAAAGCAACCCGGGTTTGTCCGACTTCTCATTATAGCACATGCTCTCTAATCCAGGCAACATACCGGAAACCTGTTCTGCATCCTTCCCAAAACTTTGATATCCTTCATGTTCTGTAGGTGACCAGAAATGTATGCAGTATTCTAGACGGGCTAGTGTTTCATAAAGCTGCAAAGTAACTTGTTGATTCTTGAACTCAATGCCTCAAGTAACAAAGGCAAGCATGCTAGAGGCTGCCTTTAACCAACCTATCAACCTGTGTAGCCATTCTGAGGGAACTACAACTCCACAAGATCTCTCTGTTTATCATCACTGCCTTTAAGAGTGTACTGTCTCATTACATTTGACCTATATCTCACCTTTGTCTGGGTTAAACTCCATCTGCCATTTCTCCACTTATATCTATAACTGTTGTATTCTTTGCCAGTCTTCTGTGCTGTCCAAAACACCACCAATCTTCGTATCATCTGCAAACTCGTTAACCTATCCATCTATGTTTCCATCCAGGTTATTTATATACATTACAAACAGCAGAGGTCCCAGTACAGATCCCTGCAGAGCACCACTAATCACAGATCTCCAGCAAGAATAAGTCCCTTCAACCAATACTTTCTATGAGCAAGCTAGTTCTGTGTCTAAACAGCCAATTCACCATAGATCTCATGTATCTTAATATTCTGGATGAGCCTCCCATGTCTGTATCTATAGAAGTTTGTAAGAATCCTTGGTAATATTCCAAGTTTCCTGAATCTAGGAATTGATTGTCGACTTAAGGAAGGTTGTTTTAACCATAATCCTCCTCTCGAAGCTCTTCATTATATAAGATGCGAGTGCTACTGGGCGATAGATGTCGATGCAGCTCATCCTGCTTTCTTGAGCACCAGAATAAATGATGCCCTTTTGAAGCAGGTGGAAACCTCCGACTGCAGCAATGAGAGGGGTTGAAGAAGTCCTTGAATACTGCTGCCAGTTGATTGGCAGAGGATTTCAGTACCTGACCAGGTATACCATTGGGGCCCAATGGCTTGTGAAGGTTCATCCTTTTGAAATACTGTATTATCGGACATCAGCCTCAGCATGCGTAAAAGGCATTGAGCTTGTGGTGGAGTGAAGTATCCTGGTTTTATGAGGGTGTTTGGAAACCATCCTAATTTAGAAGCAGTAAACTATTGACACTGTGGTGATAAAGGAGGGCAATAAGATCTCTGCTAAAGCAAGACATACACTAGTTCTCAGCTGATGAATATGAAATATAGGTAGAGGTAATAATCCACTATTCATTCAATTGATCCAATATTCAATTCTCCCCCAATCATCGCAATAATTAATCATTGGATAACATGAGCTTTCTCAAGGCTCAGATCTGAGGGTAAGATGGGTTTCTGCTTTGATGATCACCCCAACAAAGGCTTTCTGATGGCTCAGCTATACATATTAATCGCTTCAGTAAGCATTTAGTAACTGTGGACATCTACCTCTTGAGTGTATGGATAAGAGAGATGTGAAGGAATAATGAAATTTTCTCCCCTCCCCACCTTGCTTTTTCCTCTTTGTTGCAATCTTGGACAAAAACTTTTTGTCTGACGGTACTATTGGCCTTGGATTTTCAATAGCTTTTTGACTGCTCTTATCTGGCAATTGAAGCGTAGCTTTGCAGTCAACCAACAGTAAGTTTGTTAACTAGCCTTGCCCTGGCTGACTTTGTTTGCTAGCACAGTGGTTATGTAATCGAGAGGCCTGGACTAATGATCCAATGTCATATCTTATCATGCCATGATGGGGGTGGAGGGGAGGAGGAGGACCTCAAGTAAATTAGAGTTTTTAAAAAATGGTATTATGATGCAACCCATGACATCATTGGTATATTTAAACAAAATATATAGTTTGCAGATTTTCTTTGGCAAAGGAATACTATGTCTGTCCCTAGTTTAAATTTTGAAAGCTTCAGACCCCCAGCAAGACGTCTACTGAATTGATTGCAAGTGCCACTGTGTTGCATTAAATGAATGCAAAATGAAATAATAGTGGTTAGTTTGCTGGGTGTTAATCATGGCAAAGGCACAACCAACTGCTGTAACTTTGCAACGCTTTCACCACTAAATTGAGGGGTTGTGCAGGAAATAGAAGGTTTGCCAAATGGATTGGGAGCAAGAGGAGGTCATCCCTCAAGCCTCTTCACTGGACTGATAGCAGATCTGTAATCTAACTCCATATGTTTGCATTGACCAAAATCCCTTTGCTTAAAAACAAAATGATCAGCTTCCATTTTAAAATTAATATTTGAACTAGATATTCCATCAGCTGTACATGACAGGAAAGAATTCCAAACTTGCTCAAATTTGACTAGTTATTTTCTCTCAAGATTGGAACACGATAAAGTCTGTAAGGCTAAGTAACTTTTCTTCAAATCTCGAAGTACATTTATTATTAAAGTACTTGTGTGTCACCATTTACAACCCTGAGATTCATTTTCTCTTAAGGAAGTAGAGTCTTTCTTTGTAACTGTCCTTGCATGTTGAACCTGGGACATGTTCTACAAAATGATAACACCGAGGAATATAAAGTTGTCGACTCTCTCCGATTCTGATCCTCTTTGGAAGACTGGCTCATGGACCTCTGGTTTCCCCCTCCTGAAGTCAAAAATCAGCTCCTTGTTCTTCCTGGCATTGAGTAAGAAGTTGTTGTTATGGCACCTCCTATATGCTGATTTATCACCACCTTTGATTCAGCCCATGACATTGTTGTCATCAGCAAACTTGAATAGTACAGCATTGGAGCTGTACTTAGCCACACAGTCAGAAATGCAAAGGGAGTAGAGCAGGGGACTAAGTACACAGTCTTGTGGTGGGCCTGTGATGATAGAGTTTGTGGAGGAGATGTTCTTGCCAATCTGTGTTGACTGGGGTCTGCAAGTGAGCAAATCAAGGATCCAATTGCACAATGATGCATTGAGCAATTGAAGCCTTTGAAGCTTTTTGATTAGTTTTGAGGGGATGATGGTATTGAATGCCGAGCTGTATTCAATAAAGAACATTCTGATGTATGCATTGTTGCTGTCCAGATGTTCTAGGGTTCAGTGAAAAGCCAATGAGATAGCATCTACTGTGGACCTGTTTCACTGGTAGGCAAATTGGAGTGGATTCAAGTCATTGTACATCACTGTACAGGTACCTTAAGTTCTACTGGATGATAGTCATTAGGCACCAGTATTAGTGAAATTTGCTTGAAATAAATACTTGAAGCAAGAGGTTAAAGATCTCAGTGAAGTCTCCAGCCAGTTGATTGGCACAGGTCTTTCATACTTGGCCAGGTATCCTGGCCTGAAGGTTGCTTGCACATCGGCCTCAGAGACTGAAATCATAGGATCATTGGGGCCTGTGGGAGTTTGTGTTTTGACAGTCAAAGCTAGCATAAAAGGCATTGAGCTCATCTGGAAGCGAGGCCCTGTTATTCCTTATGTCATTTAATTTATCTTTGTAAGATGTGATAGCATTCAAGCGCTGCCACAACTATCGAGCATCCTTCGTTGATTCGAGTTTAGTTCGGAATTGCCACTTTGACCATGAGATGGCTTTCTGGAGATTGTACATGGACCTCTTGTAACTGTTTTGGTCACCAGACCTGAAAGCCTCTGATTTGGGCCTCAGCAAATTGCTGATTTCATGGTTCATCCGGGGCTTCTGGTTGGGGAAGGCTCTGAATGATTTTGTAGGGACACACTTGGTTCAAAAATTCTGTGACAGCCATGGTGTATTCATTCAGATCCCCAGATGAGTCGTTGAACATGGCCCAGTCTACTGATGCGAAGCAATCCCATAGTCGCTCCTTTGCCTTCTGCAACCACTTCTTTGCTATTCTAATCCCTGGAGCTTTGTTCTTTAGCCTGTATATAGGAAGGAGAAGAAAAGCCAAGTGATCAGATTACTGAAATATGGCCCTGGCATGGAACAGTAGGCATTTCTTATCTTAGTATAACAATGCTCTTGTGTGTTGGGACCTGTGCTGATGGCATTTTGGCAGGATTTTCTTCAAACAAGCCTGACTGAAGTCCCCAATATGATTTGTAATGCATCAGGATAGACTGTTTCTTGTTTGGAGACAGCATCATGCAGCATCTCAAGCGCTTGATGGTATGCTGCTGGTGGTATGTACACTGCAGTTAGGATTATGGCGAAGAACTCCCTAGGTAAATAGAACAGGTGGCATTTAACCATTAGGTGTTCAAGTTCAGGAAAACCACAGTTTGACAAAACTGCCACATTGGAGCACCACTGAGATGGTTAAGCAATGCTTAATTTGACAGCTGAATATTGTGGGCTTTGAATGTTAAACAGGAAATTGATGCCGTTGACTTTCACATAGTTTTCATTTTGCAAAGAATTAGTATGGCTTTTGTATATAAATCCAATATTATGAGGAAGCTTCTGCTCAAAAAGTAATGTTCTCCATTCTCACATTTTTAAATGCACTGACCTTAAATATATATATTGCATTCATCAGCTGCTTCTGTGCTGGTGTCCTTCATGTGTCCTTCAAACTGAAGTGTGGATCTGATACCTGATCAGGCAGAGAATTGTCTTCTGAGGTACAGAAAACCCTAAATTGCAAGGAAAGTGGAGTGTTCCCACACCAATCTTTTAAGCTTCCCACCAAAACAGTGGGTTGGAGTTGGAATCACCAGTTTTGTGCAGAATGCAAGTAATGTTTCAGGTTGCCACAATTGCAGCTCCTGTGAGAATATTTTATCTTCCAGCTCTCCCAATGCAAGTCTTCGATCACTCTATGAGTTTGTTTGTACATCAGTACAGAAGACCAGTGAAAACGCTTGGAAATTTCCAGTACTGATTATAGATGATTTAAGTGTCCTGCTTAGCCTCGGAGTGACCACGAAGGACATTTTGAATTTTATGCATTACTGTCGAGCCACACTTTGCTCAAAGCTTAAGGTAAGTTTAATGCCAGTTTCCATAAGTATTTTATTGGTACTTCTAAATATGTTCCAAGTTCTGATAAAAGATAATCAATTTAAAACATTAGTTTTTTTTTCCTAAATGGATGTTGCCTGAATTGTTCCGTATTTGCAGCATAGTTTTACAAATGATATTGAAGTTTTGTTCAGTGATTTGTTTAATTTAAACTATTTTATTTGTCAGAAGCACCAAAGGTTGAGGCTACCTGAGCTAACAGAAAATTTGCAACCATTCCCATTGCTCTGACAGCTGAGTTCCTTGTACTCTGTAACACACACAAGTTGCTGGAGGAACTCAACAGGTCAGGCAGCATCGATAGAAAAGAATAAACAGTCAACATTTTGGCCAAGACCCTTCATCAGGACTGGAAAAAAAGATGAGAAATCTGAGCAATAAAGTGGGGTGGAAGGGAGGAAGAAGTACTAGGTGATGTCTGGTCCTTTGGGTGTGTATATTGGTGAGGCCCAGTGTAGATTGGGAGACAGCTTCACTGAACACCTACACTCCATCTACCAGAATAAGCAGGATCTCCCAGTGGCCACCCATTTTAATTTCACTTCCCAGTCCCTTTCTGACATGTCAGTCCATGGATTCCTCTACTGTCGCGATGAGGCCATGCTCAAGTTGTATTCTGTCTGGGTAGCCTCCAACCTGATGGCATGAAAATCGATTTCTCAAGCTTCTGGCATTTGGCCACTTCTGACCATTCCCCCATTCTCGTTTTCCTCTCTGACCTTACCTGCCCATCACCTCTCTCTGGTGCTCCTCCCTTTCTCTTTCTTCCATGGTCTTCTACTCTCTCCCATCTGATTTCCCCCTTCTTCAGCCCTTCATCTCTTTCACTCATCAACTTCCCAGGCCTTTATTTCACCCCTCCCTCCCCCCCTCCGTTTCACCTATCAGTTACCACCTATACTACTTCCTCCCCTCCACCAACTTATTGCTCTGACTTCTCTTTCTTTTTCCGGTCCTGATGAAGGGTCTTGGCCCAAAACATTGACTGTTTACACTTTTTGATAGCTGCTGCCTGGCTTGCTGAGTTCCTCCAGCATTTTATGTGTGTTGCTTGGATTTGCAGCACCAATCCCTTTGTTCTGCAAGAAGCTTAACTTCTTTCTATCAGTAATCTGGTTGAAATTTTGGATTGTAATTGTTAAGTAAAAGTATTGCTCCTGCAGTTTTGTTTCCTTTTGTGCATTATTTGTTCTTGAAACCTGGGTGGCATCCAAAGAAGTCTATGTACTGTTGTAATTTTCCTGTTGTCAAACAGTGGTGTCAAATTCAATGTAGCCAGTTCCCAGCAATCTGCAACAGTACACAACATGTTTTCACGGTGGAACTTTGCGTTCCCTATCATTCTTAAAGAGAATTCCAGTTGCCCTAAACCTGGCAGATTTCATCTTTTACTTGATATTTTGTTTGCGAGTAATTTGATCTTGAAGTTCAGATCAAAGAATATTATCCCGAGAATTGTATTAACATAATCTTGTAAATTGGAGTGTTGGATGGTATGTTGGAGTTTTGTGTATGAGATGTTAATATTTCAGAACAACTCTTTGAGCATTGTTTTGAAAGTCTGATACTTAATATCAAATTTGAGAAAAATTAGAATTCATTTTGATTATTTTGTATTTACTTTCCTATGACAAAGGAAAGTAAATAACTTGCATACCTGTGGATATATAATGGATTATAGGTAAATAAATAAAAGAATAAAGATCAACACAGAATTGCACAAATAGACCAATGGTAACAGGTGTAACATAATCATTTTAAACTAAAAACTCTTGGGAAATGCAGCTATGTATTCAGTTGTATTATGATATTTTACCTTGTCTCATAGAGGCTGGATTACAGAGGATCTGAAGTGTTGCTTCATTTGTAAAGATGCAGAGACACCTTGAGAATTTTGTTCTATTTTGGATCCTGTGTCTTGGGAAGGGTGCACAGTGGATTCCGGTTAATTCAGACACCAGGACCAGTATGCTTAGGGCCAATTAAACTCTGCCCTAATTAGCCAAAGTTTCATGGAAATAGTTAGAATGGTGTTTTTTAAAAAAGAGCCAAACTGAGTAACAAATTGAGTAGTTAAAGGAAACACAATTGAATACCACCAATACTACACAGTACTGTAAAACTGCTTTAGTTCCTCATACTTATTGATGGAGGAATTCATCTACATGTTCTTTTGACTGTGGTCATTGTAAATTGGCCTGTGGTTAGGTTGGGGTTAAATCGGGGGCGGGGGGGGGGGATTGTTGTGTAGCGCAGCTCAAAGGGTTAAAAGGATTGGTTCTGCACTGAATCTCAATAAATTAATTAATTAATTAAAATCGGCGCAGTCGCCTAGTGTAGATAATGGACTGCCTTCATACAATGCTGTTGATGATTGCATCCTCCAAATCTTTATTTTCTTTGTAACATTCAAGATGATTGTCAATACTGCTATGGCAAGCTTAACAACTAATGCTTTTGGTCAGTTGACAACCGATCTCAGGCTGACTTTCACTAATTGATTTTTTCTGATCAACAACTTGAATATTCTTTGGGTAAACCATTTAAGTAGTTGTGCTTTGGGATGTACAGTTGAGTTTTGAATTTGAGATTTTGTAGTTGAGTGGTTTAACTGAATAAAGGAATATTTTGAGTTCTGGCTTTGTCCTGTCTCCAGACTTCAGGTCTCATCAGTAGTTAAAGGTGAGTGAACACAACAGATATCTTCAAATTCTCAGTTGTTTCTAACTCATTGAAGGTGTGAAACTATTTCATTTTCACTCCCAGCTGTTTCTGGCATCTCCAAGCCTGAATGCCTGAAACTGCAGTGAGCAAAACCGTTCCGAATTGTCATGTTGCTTATTTCTCGACAACTATCAGTGACAAAAATTGATGCCTTTTGAACAGAAACACCTGTAACTGATGGTTTTTAAATACTGGAATAATGGTGTTGGCCATGCACGCAACTGTTCGGGAACAGTCTCCTGCTCCTATTCAGCGCATTGTATCCCAAATAAATGAAAGGAATCCTGGTTATTTTCTTAGTTACTTTTTGTTCTTTAAGAACTGTCCCAGATGAGTGGCTGCCCCAATTAACCAATGGTCCAGTTAACCGGAATCTACTATTGATATTAAAGAGGCAATGGTCCAGCTTTATCAGAATACTGCTGAAGCTCAGAAATTGGGTTATGATTCTATACAATCTTAGTTGGACAGATCTCATTAACCTAACTTGCCTATTAACAAACAAATTGGGAGCAGCAGTTAAGTAACCGCCTGGCCTACCCGCCTGCTGTGTCATTTAACATAAAAATCCGTAAACTACAAATCCCAGAAGACTGAAGCAAACACATGAAGTGCTCAGAAAAATACTTGTCCTGTGGATCTATAACAAGTTCCATTTTGTTTTTTTTAATCCGCCAATTTTCACAAGGTTAAGAAAGATGTGTAAAATCAGAGGGCATAGTTTTGAGATGAGGATTAAGAGAGAAGAGATCCAGAGGATTTCTTTTCATCCAGAGAGTGACTGCGATGAAATGGACTGCCTAAGAAAGTGGTGGTGGCAGGTGCTGTCGCTGCATTTAAAGTGTCGGTGAATACTTGGGTGGGGGGGGGGGGGGGAATGGAACAAGTGCTGGTAAATGGGATCAGTTTAAAGGATTAGAGGGGTACCTGATGGGTCAGCATGGGTATTGTGGGATGAAGGCCCTATTTCTATGCTGTATGGCTCAGTGATCTCTGCCCTCACTCCCCCCCCCCATTCTTCTCATTAAGCTATCAACCAGAAAACTTTGTAATTAGTGGAATTACCTCACACCTGTGGCCTCACTCCTATCCTCTCACCTCCGTTTTTTTTAACAACTTAAAACTAAATTGTTTTCTCTCTTTCTAATTTCTGACAAAGGTTCTGCAATCTGATACACTAACTCCTTTTCACTTTTCGCACTGCCTGATCTGAGTGTAATTGGGTTTTTGTACTTCTATTTCAGATTTTTCCATTATAGACAGTTTCTAATTTCACATCCTATTGTTTCTTATTGTTACTGTTAATTTTTCCTTGATATATATTTTTAGCTGACTTTTCTACCATTAAAGTTGTACATAATTGCAAATTTATTATATTTCGTATCCCGGAAACAGTTCCATGTTTTTTTTGTATTGCAGGGAAACTTAGTGGCATTGGCGCATGACACAGAAGATTTGGAAGATGAAGAAAATGATTTTGTGGTCAAATCACTGAGTTACCAGTCTCATCTGATTCTGCAAGCAGAAGGATTAGTCACTGGGTACTGCAAGGATATCCATGGTGAGGTATGATCACTTGTCTTGGAACTTTCAATATTGTTGAAGATTACATCTGTTTTGAGGATGCTGGTAAACTGTTACCAAATTTCACTGAAGTTAAATCTTACAGCTAATTATGCTGTGATTAAACTGAGCTGCTCAATGAACTGAATGCATGCTTGTACAGCCTGACTGCAGTTTGGTGCACTGTAAGCTTTAGTTGAAAATGTGCTCAAAAGATGTTAATTTACTGGCAGTACTCCAACAAATGCAATCAATTTTCCGTTAATTATTTTCTTTTGTCTTTACATATAGCTGAAGATTATTTGGCACTCCCTTTCACCTGTGAAGGCGGAAAAGAATGTTATAAAAACTTTTCAGTACAAAATACAAGACAAGAATGTTGCCTTTTTTGCCAGAGGAACCTCATCTGCTGTACTCTAGCTTTTCTTTTGGTTCATATAATTGAGGGGTATGAAGGACATCTACTCTTTTGAAATGGACTTGGTGATAATTATGATCTGACAACTAAGCAGTCCTTTGATTTACATTAGTTCAACAATTATTTCAAAAGGCTGTAAAATAGTATTCCGCTATGTGTATACTGTATATTGTTCATTTACAATGATATGGAACCATCTACAACAAACCAGCTTAAAGATATAGATACAGGGTTTTTCCTAGTTAAAACTTTAATGCAATTATTTATATCTTGATTATTTATTTCCAATTGCTGCTTATAGTATCCTCTCCACTTAGAAGCAGAGCTCATGGGTTTAAATTGTGATCAACACCAAAATTTTTCCCTTGGGTTTTTTAAACCATCTTATTTCTTATTTCTTGATTTCTTAAACTTGTTTCTTATTTTCCTATAAACCAGTGTTCGCAACCTATTTTATGCCATGGACCAATACCACTGGGATCCCCCTGATATAAACATTTTTGTTCTAGATGATTGCCTCTTGTAATTTATGTGGTTTCTGGTATATTTTGAAATGTTATTAAATTAACATTTCCTCAGTTGACTAAATTCTGTCATCAAGGAAAGACAAAACCCCCATCATTGAAAATTTCTGTAGCACCTGGCATCCGTTTTGTGTTTAATGTGTATTTTAATAGCATCTTTGATGAAGAAAAACTCTTGTAAGTATACAAAAATGTGCTTGAAGATGAGCAAAAAGCAAAATATGGTAAAACAAATGAGTGTTTAGATGTAGAAATGTATAATGATGTACAAAACTGATATTTGATAGGTTTTTACTTTTCACACATTTTGGGCTAAGTGTGAGCTATGTAGTAAAGTTGATATGATTTCCTAAAGCTTTGACTGAAATTCATTGCTCCTTTAATTTGGAAAACTATGGATCAGTAGTTTGCTCTAACAGGATGTTTTAGACCCAACAAGAGAGTAAGATAAAATATTAGATTTAATATAAAGTTAGCCAAATTTAGTTCCAGGCTACCTGCATGAGCAATAATCCATTGGGTTTCACAAAATATTGTTTGGAATTGTGCTGGGGGCAAAAGGCAAAATACAAACTGGCAATTAGACTTCTGCATTTGAGTAACACACAAAATGCTGAAGGAACTCGACACGTCAGACATTATCTATGGGAATAAACGGTTAACTTTTCAGGCCAAAATGCTTAATCAGGAGTTCCTCCACATTGTGTGTTGCTCAAGATTTCCAGCATCTGCAGAATCTACATTTAAATGATACAGACTTTAATGGAAGACCAATTAATGAGAAGAGAGTAGATCAAAAGGAGATATTCAGAATTGTATTTTCATGGTACAGAAGGACTTTATCTCTATTATGCTTGCTGAACAATGCTGTTGTAAAGGACTGAAACAGGAAGGGCAGTAGGAAATGAATCAAGTCGTATGCAGAAGTGCAAAAACTTGTAACTGAAAAAAAAAATCAGTTTGGGAAAAGTATATGGTAAAACTTAAAAGAAATATGAAATCCTGCACAAATTTTATAATTAGGAAAACAATGGGTGGACGCATATGGATTACAACATTTTTATTTAAAATGTCATTTAGGAAATGACAAATGTAATAATTACATAAGCACACAGCACATATAAACAAGTCCCCTTGTCCCTCACACCTGCCCCACCATTCAATATCATCAATGCCGATCAATCTGGGACCTCATCTATTCTGAGCTGTATGCACAAAGCCGCCAATCTCCTGATCTTCCAATAATCTACCTTTAAACATTCCTGGTAAGCTTGCTTACACTGCTCTGTGAGGTGAAGAGTTCTACAGGGAAGAAAGAAGCATATCAGGAATGCCAAGGAAACGAATATTGAACCAAGGGTTTTCCAAGATTTTGTAACAAAGTATCTCAATTGAATGAAATTAAATAATATAGTAACAATTTTGAGAGAATTTTCAGCTATTTATTTAATGTTCAATATTGTCGCATTTGTAATGACCAGGCTTCAAATGATAAAGATGTCGTGTACTTGAACTTCAGCCCAATTACTGAGCACAAACAAAGAACTGAACAAGGACTTTGCAGATTTTTTACAAGGCAAGGGAAACTAAAGATTTCAGTTTTTACCAGCTTCAAAATTGTTTGCCTTAAGTTTTTCAATAGTCTTCCAGATTACATAAACTATTTATGAACAGAATACAAATGAAACTGAACCTGAATCTTCTAGCTCTGAATGGCTTCATTTTCACTGACTTATTATGGGGAATGTTAACCTCACAAGGAGAACAACATTTTAAGATCTGGTGATTTTTTTTTTGTGTGTGTATTGGCTTTACGTCAGTATGAACCTTGGGATGAAAATAAGGATAATTTTCTTCATTCAAGGTGTGAGCCTTTAGAATTTCTACTCGAGGGCTACGAAGGATCAGTGTCTGATTTCATTCCAGTGCAATTACAGGTCCACAATCCCTTATCCGAAATTCTGAAATCCAAAAAGCTCTGAAAACTTTAGTTTTTTTCGCCACAGCCGACGTCACTCAGGTGTGACGTGGCAGCACTAGCAGAGGCCGCCAGACGTCAGTTGTGGCTCAGCGCTCGTACTGGTTACGCGTGCATTTGCTATTCGCTGATATTTTGTGTTCACTGTTGACTTTGTTTAATTTCACTGTGAGAATGTCAAAAAGGGCTGCAGATATCCCTATGGGTAACAATGAGAAAAAGAGAGGGAAGCATCTATTATTATCAATAACGCAGAAAGTGGAGTTATTGCAGAAGCTTGATCGTGGTGTATCTGTGCGGTATCTTACTGAAGAATATGGTGTCCGGAACTACCACTGTATATGATTTAAAGAAACAGAAAGACAGAAGTTTTATAGTGACAGTGACATTCTACATTTATTCAAATAAGTTATTTACCATGTGTTTGATTTGGTTCATTTGAAGTTGTATAGTTTTGTTTTATTGAATGTTTTTGTTGGAAATAAAATATTTTTCTTGTCATTATTCCCTAAACAATACAGTATAACAACTATTTACATAGCATTTACATTGTATTAGGTATTATAAGTAATCTAGAGATGATTTAAAGTATTTGGGAGGATGTGCGTAAGTCTGGAGCTCCCCTGGGTCCTAAAGTCCATCCGCACTGAGACAGGTTAAATAAGGGACTTGAGCATACGTGTTTTTTGGTATCCATGGGGAGTCCTGGAACCAATAAGGAGGGATTTTGAAATCCAAAAAATTCTGAATTCCGAAATGCAACTGGCTCCAAGGATTTCGGATAAGGGATCGTGGACCTGGACCTGTACCTGTGATCTTGTTGAATGGAAAGCAAGTTTGAGGAGCTGAATGGCCAACTCCTCCTCCTTTTGCCATTCACCTTTCCAACTCTTAGCTGCTCCCCTCCCCCTCCTGTCTTCTCTATCATTTCAGATTTCCCCCTCCCCCTCGTACTTTCAAATCTCTTACTATCTTTTCTTTCAGTTAGTCCTGACGAAGGGTCGCGGCCCGAAACGTCGACAGTGCTTCTTCCTATAGATGCTGCCTGGCCTGCTGCGTTCCACCAGCATTTTGTGTGTGTTGCTTGAATTTCCAGCATCTGCAGATTTCCTAGTGTTTGCATCATCCTCCTTTTTCTTGTGTTATTATCAAAGACTGCAGCTAAAGAACACATGGCTCACTGTTGGTGTGCTATTGCTTAAAAGAAGATGTATCTTAAATACAGTTAGTGGAAATAACAAATGATCAATACCTTCAGAAGAGTAACATAAACTGTTGGAAGCATTCAGTTGGTCAGGTAGAGAAAAAGCTTCTCTATTTCTGCTATCTCAGATGATCAGTGTTTCCAGAGTCTTCTGTTTCAATTTCAGATTCCTGTCATTAATAATTTTCTGATTTTCTTTCAGAAGGAAACTGGTTGGAGCTTGTGAGATTGATTTGTAGAGTTGTGGGTGAAGAATGTAGGGAGGTGTTGGGACTGCTCTGACAGAATAGAAGCAGGCAAAGGCTTGATAAGCTACACAGCTTGTGCTTTCACAGATTATTATTCTGTAAATATAATGATCAATTTGTGCACAGCATATCATGAGTATTAATACACTATAGATAACTTGTTTTAGTGAGGTTATATGAAGCATAATGCCATCAATCCCATTTCCCCCCTCCTTAATTCCCTATGACCTTATTACTTATTCTCTTTCACATACCTATTGATTTTTAATGCTACTTACAGAAGTTACTCTAAGGGCCTGAATAATACTGAGTTGCCATTTTCCTAACAAAGTTCAATGGGAATCTCTTGCCATTTACAATAAAGGGTAACTTACAGTATTCATTTAACCTACCAGAACATCTTCAGAGAAGATTTACTAGACTAATATTATGAATGTGTGTGCACTGGCTTCTGATGGAAGGTTTTGTCTGTGAAGTTCAGAAGAGTTAAAGGGACTTCATTAAGACATATAGAATCCTGCATAGTCATGACAAAGTGGATATGGAAAGGATTTAGAACTAGGGTTCACTGCTTATAAAGCATAATGATATAGTAGGACCTAGCAATCAGGAATGTTCCTGACTTCCAGTGCTGTCAGGGTGGAGTATGCTTCTGGCCATATGGTTTTCCTCTACGTTTTCTAGCTGGCTGTAATTTTCTCCCACATCTGAAAGAAATTTTGATTAGCAGATTAGTTGACGACTGTAAATTATCTTGTGCGTGGGCGTATGCTAGAAAAGCAAAGAGGAAGTTAATGGGCTTGTGAACAAGAATCGCACTGAACCAGCACAGAATCTCTTTGCTGAATGGACTTTCATGTCATTAGGAAATGTGGCATTTTTATGTGAATTGTCATTAGGTCTCTGCTTCCATTGACCTTTGAAACAGAAGGTATTTGAGCAGCAGTTTTTAAAGATAGATGCAAATGTCAAGTCTAGTTGGCTGCCATATGCACAGGTACAGGTATACTCAAGTGCAATGAAAAACTTACTTGCAGCAGCATCATATAAGCAGCATTCACAAAAAATGATATATCATAAATTATGCACAATTTTTTAACAGGAAAATATGATTAGAATGGAAGCAAAAGTACATGGTGATATACTTATCTCAATAAATACTTATTATAATGTGGATTTTATTACTTAGTTGTTATTCTTTATTTGCTCACTTACTCCTTTTTCCCCACCAAAATGAGAATATATATATGTTATGTACGTATGTGTGTGTGTGTAATGGATTTGTTCACTGACTTTTATGAATACTGCAATGGGGGCCCTCAACTCACAAGTAGGAGGGGTTATCCCCCACAGCTAGACACTTCCTCTAGCTCAACGCAGGGTCATCTACTAGAGACCTCAGCCTCGGAATCATACGTTCATTGCCATTTTTGTTATTATTTGCATTTCTTGGTTCTTATTTGTTCAGGGAGTAGATTGATTAAGTTTTATTCTAATTTCAATGATACATTGACAGATAAATACAGATGGCTAAGGCCAAGGTAAAATTCATTTCTTTTAATGTCAATGGGCTATTAAATCCAATCAAATGTAAGAGAATTTTATCCAATTTGGAACAATTTGATTCATACTGGGGAAAAATGGTTTAACTACATAATACCTCATAGGCCTGATTTTATTCTCACAAATCAATGAATCTGTTGTAAAAAAAAAATCACTCCTTACTTGTACATAGTTCTTTCCTTTTGCTTGTTTTTTCTTTCCACTCTTTTCTATAAGTGCGTACCTCAGATAAATACTTCGTGGAGATTTGTGATATATGATTATATGATATATAGGTACAATGTCTGAAATACATCTTATGGAAATGTTTGATGAACTTCAATAAAAAAAAATTACAAAGAAAAAGTCAATTTTAAGCAAGGTGGTCAGAATGGTTGTAGTGTTTCTAAACTACTCTGATTAGGGTTTTGGCAGTTGTTGAGATCGTCATCAATTTGGTGTGTCTGATTTGACCTGCATTTTTATCAATGCACCATCTATCCAGATGCATCATGCAAGAAACTGATGAGTTTCTAATCAACATATCACAGATGCCATCCTTCACTCCACAGACTCTGTCTATATGTTCACTGCCTCAATAAAGACCTTAAGATGTAGGAGCAGAATTCAGCCCATTGACTCTACTCTGCCATTCCATTATGGCTAGTGTATTATCCCTCTCATCCTCATTCTCCTGCCTTCCCCTTCACTAATCAGGAAACTATCAGCCTCCACTTTAAATGTACCCAATGACTTGGCCTCCACAGCCATCTATATCAATGCATTCTGCAGATTCACCATACTCTGGCTAAAGAAATTTTTCCTCATCTCTGTACAAAAGGGATAAGGTTATGTCCTTTGGTCCTAGATTATCCCATTAATAGCCACTCTTATCTAGGCCTTTCATTATTCAGTAGGTTTCAGTGAGATCTCTTCTTCTCTCCCCCCCCCCCCCCCCGCCCACTTTATTTTTCTAAACTAGCGAGTAAATGCCCAGAGCCATAAAACTCTACTCATACATTAGAGCTTTCATTCCTGGAAACATTCCCAACCTTCTCTGGATCCTCTCTAATGCCAGTACATCTTTTAGATAAGGAGCCTAAAACTGCTCACAATAATAAATGTGGTCTGATCATTGCCTTATAAAGCGTCAGCATTATATCATTGTTTTTATATTCTATTCCTTTCAATGAATACTAACATAACACGGCCATAGTGGGGTGTGTCAGGAATGGACAGGAGGAGGAGTATAGGAAACTGATACAGGACTTTGTGATATGGTGCAACTCAAACTACCTGCGTCTCAATATCACCAAGACCAAGGAGATGGTGGTGGACTTTAGGAGATCTAGGCCTCATATGGAGCCAGTGATCATTAATGGAGAATGTGTGGAGCAGGTTAAGACCTACAAGTATCTGGGAGTACAGTTAGACGAGAAGCTTGACTGGACTGCCAACACAGATGCCTTGTGCAGGAAGGCACAGAGTCGAATGTACTTCCTAAGAAGGTTGGCGTCATTCAATGTCTGTAGTGAGATGCTGAAGATGTTCTATAGGTCAGTTGTGGAGAGCGCCCGCTTCTTTGTGGTGGCGTGTTGGGGAGGAAGCATTAAGAAGAGGGACGCCTCACGTCTTAATAAGCTGGTAAGGAAGGCGGGCTCTGTCGTGGGCAAAGTACTGGAGAGTTTAACATCGGTAGCTGAGCGAAGGGCGCTGAGTAGGCTACGGTCAATTATGGATAACTCTGAACATCCTCTACATAGCACCATCCAGAGACAGAGAAGCAGTTTCAGTGACAGGTTACTATCGATGCAATGCTCCTCAGACAGGATGAAGAGGTCAATACTCCCCAATGCCATTAGGCTTTACAATTCTACCGCCAGGACTTAAGAACTTTTTAAAAGCTATTATTAATGCTTTTTGAGATGGTGATTTAGATGCATATCATACTTTTTTTTTTACTGAGTTAAGTATTGTATGTAATTAGTTTTGCTACAACAAGTGTATGGGACATTGGAAAAAAGTTGAATTTCCCCATGGGGATGAATAAAGTATCTATCTATCTATCTATCTAACATAGTGTTTGCCTTCCTTATCACAAACTCGACCTGCAGGGAATCCTTCACGAGGACTCCCAAGTCCCTCTGATTTTTATATGTTCTCCTCGTCCACATGTTTATTCCTTCAGCTTCCACTTTCCTACACCATATTCTATCTGCCATCATCCGCAAACTTGGTTACAAAGCCATCAATTCCTTCATCCAAATCATTGACATATAATGTTAAAAGAAGCAGTCCTAACAGTGATCCCTGTGTCATACCACTAGTCACAGCACCAGAAAAGGCCCCTTTATTTCCACTCCTGTCAGTCAATCATCTATCTTCTGTCTTTTCTGTAAAACCATGAGCTCTTACCTTGTTAGAGGCCTTCTGAAAATCCAAATAAATAGCATCTACTGACTCTTATTTGTCTATCCATCTTATTATTTCCACAAATAACTCCCAACAGATTTGTCAGGCAAGATTTCCGCTTTAAAAACAATGCTGGTTTTGGCCTATTTTATCATGTATTTCCAAGTACTCCGAAACCTCATCCTTAATAATAGACTCCAACATTTTTCCAATCCCTGAAGTCAGGCTAATTGGCCTATAATTTCCCTTCTTCTGCCTCCACCCCCCCCCCCCCCCTTACAGTGGAGTGACATTTGCAATTTTCCAGTCTTCAGGAACCATTCGAGAATCTAGTGACTCATGATCAATACTAATGCCTCCACAATCCCTTTAGCTCCCTCTTTCAGAACCCTGGGGTGTAGTCCATCTGGTCCAAATGACTTACCTTCAGATTTCTCAGTTTCCCAAATAAATTATCCTTGGTAAAATCGACAACGTTCACTTCTGCCTCCTGGCACTCTGGCATTTCTGGCTTTTTGCTATTTTCTTCCACAGAGAAGTCGGACGCAAAGTACTTGTTCAGTTTGCTTGCATTTCCTTGTTCCCCCATTACTAACATCCCATTGTTATTTTCCAGCGGTTTGACACCCACTCTCCTCTTTTACTCATATTTCTGAAAACTTTTTGTGCCCTCTTTTATATTATTAGATAGCTTACCGTCATATTTAATCCTTTCGCTCTTGATGGCTTTTTACTTGCTGTCTGTTGTATTTTAAAAGCTTCCAAATCCTCTCATTTTTGCCTTATAATATGCCCTTGCTGTTGCTTTTATGCTGACTTTGATCTCACTTGTATGCCACGAATGCCTCAACATCCCTTTAGAATATTCCTTCATCTTTGGGATGTATCTTCCCTACGCCTTCTGAATTTTCCCCCTAAACACCAGCCGTTGCTGTTCTGCTATCATCGGTACTAGTGTCGCCTTCCAGTCAACTTTAGCCTGCTCCTCTCCGATACCTCTGTAATTCCAGTTACTCTATTGTAAGACTGATACATTCGATTTTAACTTCTCAAACTGCAGCGTGAATTCTATCATATTATGATCACTGCCTCCTTCACCTCGAGATCCCCAATCAAATCTGGGTAATTACGTAATACCCAATCCAGAATTGCTGTTCCCCTGCTAGGCTAGTAAAGCTACGTAATCGATACCTCTCTTTGACTCCAGCAAAAAAACATTTCCCAATCTACCTGCATAATGAAGACCCCCCCCCCCCATGATTATGGTAACATTGCCCTTTTTACATGCCTTTTCTATTTCCTGTTGTAAACTAGATTCTGGCTACAGTTTGGAGGCCTGTATATAATCCCATCAGGGTTTTTCTTTACACTTGCAGTTTCTAAAACTTCTGATCCTATGTCACCACTTTCCAAGGATTTGATTTCATTTTTTTAACCTACAGAGTGCCTCCACCCTCTTTTACCCGTCCTTTCAATAAAATGTATGTTCCTGGATCTTATGCTTCTAGCTGTGATCTTTCAGCCACGATTCAGTGATGCCCATATCATACCTGTTAATCTCTAATCGTGCTACAAGATCATCTATTTTATTCTGAATGCTGTGTGCGTCCATATGTACTGTAACACCAACAGCCCTGTATTCATCGCCCTTTTTGATTTGGCCTCTTGTCACACTTCAACTCGTCCCACTGACTGCAACCTGTTCTTCACCGTCTCAGTACACTCTGCATCCAGTGGTGTACCGATTGGTCCATCCTTAGCCCTATCACTCCAGTTCTCAATCCCTGCCAAATTAGTTCAAACCCTAGCACCTCGAGTAAATCTGTTTGCAAGAATATTGGTCTCACCCCCCCACCCCCAATATTGGTCTCACCCCCCCCAATTCCCCACTCAGGTTCAAGTGTAACTCATCCTTTTTGTACAGGTCATCCAATCCCCAGAAGAGATCCCAATGATCCTAGAAATCTGAAACCCTGCTCCCTGCACTAATTCTTCAGCCACACATTCATCTGCCAAATCAACCTGCGCTTACCCTCGCAGACAAGTGGCATTCGCTTTAGAAAAGTTACTTGTTTCCTTTTTATTGCTGTCCTATTTCGCCCTTTTTAAAAAAATACAAAGAGTTGAATGTGTATGAACACAGCAAAGTAAGACGAAGTGGGAATTTTCCGCTGTCTAAACCGCCAACGTTGGCCTTGGGAGGGAGGGCGGGCGCCTGCGTGCTTCTTCGACGTGATTCGCGAACGCGCAGCGGGGTTTGCCATGCGCGCACTCAGGCGAGCGGCGGGGCCCCGCGTGTTACTCGGGAGGCGCGCTCGAGTGGTGCCTCTGCTGAAACTCAGGGACTTTGTTCCAGTCGCAAGAGCGATCGAGGATCGGATAAGAGCGGTCCCAGGTAAGGAGCGCACCGCGGTGGAATCGGTCGATTAACGCCGCGGGTGGACTGTAGTTTCCCGGGTCTGGACAATGTGTGAGTGTGAGCAGCCCAGCTAGGCCCAATCCCTGTGCTGTATGGGTCCAGCATTCGTATGCTTCTACTACACTTTACACTATTACTTTGTTTAAAATATATGCTGGTTTTACTCGTTGAATAGAAACCCGGCATCCATCTGCGTCCATGCCGGTAAGGTAATCTTGTTCTGTTAGTTTCCGATTCTTCTAATTGCAAAAAAAAAGTAAATTGAACCTCATCAATATAACAAGTTTTTCTGTAGCGAAATGTCTGCTAAATTTCTTATTTTTTTTAAAGAACTATGTAACTGTACTATAATTTGTTAGGCTTTGCTTTTGTTGAAGTATCGAGACTCAAATTCTGTAGGGTTTTGATATCCATGTTTTATCATCGATTTTGATCTTTAACTTTCAGCTTCATACTTGCACGTACCATGGTTTGATATCTCTCTGTACAGTTCAGATTTTGCTTTTATTTTGTGATGCCTGTTCCTTTCTTGTAGTTTACAGTTTTATTAAATAGAGCATAGTTCTGATTATTTATCTGAACTAATACTCTGATCAGAATTCATTGTTCTGCCCCATTTTTCTGAAGCTGATATTAATGATCAGATACAAGAGAAAATCTGCAGATGCTGGAAATCCGAGCGAAAACACACACACACACACACACACACACACACACACACACACACACACACACACACACACACACACACACACACACACACACTCACTCACTCACTCACTCACTCACTCACTCACTCACTCACTCACTCACTCATTACTGGAGGAACTCAGCAGGTTAGACAACATCAAAAGGTTTCTACTCTTTTTCCATAGATGCTGTCTGGCCAGCTGAGTTCCTCCAGCATTTTGGGTGCATTAATGATTAGAACCCTGCATAGTTAACAATGGAATAATATATCAACAATTTTGAAATAGTTAAAAGTACCAGGTGTTATTATTTGTTATAAATTTCTGCATTTTAGTCTTTCCAAATGACATCACTAATCAGTTTCTAAATAATATTTTGTGGAGTGAACCAAAACCACATCAGTTAGTGAGATGTACATCTAAAGCTTTTAATTTTTTTTAAAAACTCTGCTTTGTTTTGCCATCTTAAAATGCTTTTGTTTAAAAAATAATTGAAATATTTATGTTCTGTACAGGATGGCCTGTTTGTCTGGAGTAATGTTGTTTCATTTGGTGGTATACATATGTACGATTGATTGACAATAAACTGAACTTGAACTTGAAAAGTTTTACCAAACTTGTTCAACTCCTTGTTGGTTAGATCTAACAAAACTCTTTTATATTTAAATGATATTGATGCTTTCAGCTTTGATAATAGAGATAATTTTGTCTCCACATCTTTCTGTATATCCATCATTAACCATTGGTATATTGGTTTATTATTGCTGCATGGGAAAACTTGCTTGCTGTTCATTCATACAGACCAATTCATAACAACGCTGCATTGAGGTAGTACAAGATAAGACAGCAGAGTGTAGAATAAAGTATTACCGTTATCGAGAAGATTCAGTGCAAGTAGACTGAAAGATTCAAGGTCACAACAAGGTAGATTGTGAGATCAAGAATCCATCTTATTGTACCAGGGAATTGTTTTGTAGCCTTGTTACAACATATATGTTGCACTAATAAAAATTTGTTATGGTCAAAGGGGACATGTCAAATGTTCGAGGAAGTAAAGCTGCTGGAAAGCTTACTTGGCCACGGAGTCAACTTGGTTGGACCAGGGTTGGTTATTGGTGATATTCACTCCCAGGATCTTGATTCTGTCAACCCTCCTGACTTCAGTGCATTCACTGTGAACAGGAACAGGAGCCCCTCCCCCGTCCTGAAGTCAATGACCATCTCTTTCATTTTGCTGAGATTGATTGTTGTCATAGCACCATGTCACTAGGCACTCTATTGCATTCCAGTATTCTGCTCATGGCTATTTAAAATATGGCCCACTACAGTGGTATCATCTGCAAACCTGTAGATCAGGGGTCCCCATCCTTTTTTATGCCATGGACCAGTACCATTAAACAAGGGGTCTGGATTTTAGGTTGGGAACCTCTGCTGGAATTAAAAGCAGAATCTGGCCATGCAGTCATGCGTGTATAGGGAACAATAGGGGGGCAGAAGAAGGAGCTGTGTGGTGCACCAGTGTTGAAGATAATCATGGTGGATGTGTTGCTGCCTATCCTTACTGATTGGTGTCTGCTGGTCAGGAAGTCAAAGAAGGGCGCAAAGAGGGGTGTTGAGTCCTAGCTCCAGCAATGTGGAGATGAGCTTGCTTAGAATTATATTGTTGATGGTGGAGCTAAAGTCAATAAACAGTAGTCTAGCATAGGTGCCTTAACAATTCTGATGCTTCAGAGATGAGCATAGGGTCAGGGAGACAGCTTCTGCTGCAGTCATGTTTCAACGGTAAGGGAATTGCATTGGGTCGAGGTTGTCTGGGAGGCTGGAGTTAATGCACACCATGACCAGCCTCTGAAACACTTCAAGATCATGGATGTCAGAACCACTGAGAGGTACTTATTAAGGCGTGTTATCTTGTTTTTCTTAGCTAACAGGATAATAATGGTCTTATTAAAGCAGGTGGGAACCTCAGACTGAAGCAAGGAAGGGCTAAAAAATGCGTGCAAATACCTCAGCTTCTTGATTTTCACAAGATCGAAAAACAATACCAGGGACGCCATCTGAGCCAGATGCTTTCCTTGGTGTCATTCCAGAAGACTGATCTTATCCCTACAACAGTGACTGTGAGTTCAGGAGCATTGGTAGCTGTTGGATAGGTCTTCTGTTCCATAAACATATTGTTCCTTTACAGAAGATTCATGTAAGCATTGATTAATAATATCATTTAACAAGGTTCTTTCATCATCTGTCAAAGAATTGTATTGTATGGTGACTGATTATGACTAATAGATTTACTACACATTACATGTTAAGTGCTTCATTTTTAATAAAATATCTTATAGGGTGTGTCTCAATTAAAGAATGCATTATGTTCAGAGTTGAACAGGTAGGTGGAATGGGAATGATAAAGAAAAGTAACTGCCTTAAAATATTGGCCTTTTATGGTTCATTACGTTCCTAGGTCATGGAATGCAGATACCAAGTAATAAACTGGTGAACAAGTATTATGAAATATGATCTAAAGATAGATATAATCTTAACTATTGAACAAATCAAAGTAAGAAAACATTAAGTATCCGTTGCGTGGGCACTGGTATTTACTCAGAGGATGTGGTGGAGGTTTGAATAAGAATTGATGTGGGTGGGATACCAGCAGCAGATTCCTGGTTGAACTAACATCCAAAGAAACCTGCAAGATAGAATTGGAAATAAATAATAGGTAATGTTGACTCCACAAGTCAATGCAACAACTGTGGAGAGAGAACCAGAATGAACTTAATATTAACTCTCAGTCTTCACACATGTTCTCTGAATACAAGATGCTGTTCTTACAATTTGAACTGATGAGTGAGGCCCTCCACTGGTCAGGGTTGACCAAAGATGTTCTGTTCCAGCTGTCTACGTGATATGCAAGCCAGGGCAGTATTATATGGAGAGAGAGCTGTCACACATGTAGCAGGCTCCCTCTCTCCACCCAGCTGATGAATCAAAAGGAACAGCAGAGACCAAAACAGTTTGGCACCAGCCGGATCACAGGAGTTGCCCATCCTTGGGGTTTACTCCTGAAGCCTTCCCCATGAGTGGGTATAGTGCAAGGCAGTGACGGTTTCAGATGAGCTTTTTCCTTCTGCCAAACATGGGTCACGAGTCCCATCTGTCCTGGTTTTAATATTTCTGTAACCTGCCTTTGCCCCTACATCTGGGCGTAGTAGCTAAGCCTCATGTGAAAGGCAAGAGCTGGACTTGGTTGTCAGAGGCTACACACACCACTGGGATCATTTAATAAGGAGCGGGTCTTATCCCCACTATTCCCCAGCTAAAACAACATTAAGGAACCAGCTTTGAGTACATTGTAGCATTTTCTGTATTATTGCTTGTCAGACGTTATGGTGGGAAGTTCATCATCAATGAATCAAGAAAGCAGATGCTGGAGGAAAATATGCTGAGAAACTGCAGGATCTGGAAGCAAAAGGATAGTCAGCCTGTCATGTTGAGACCCTGCATCAGGACTGTGAATGTAGAGGAAAATTTATGTTTTGGGTGCAGTTGTTGGTAGCTGACCTTGACCGTATCCAGGATTACAGAAGAGCAAGTTCAAATTGTAAGAACAACATCTTGTATTATGTTAGGTAGCTTGGACTTGAACATTTGAATTTTCTGTTTTCAGGTGGTACATATCGTTTGTTTTCCTCCCACTCATGCTTCACACTCTTCTGTTTACCTAATTTTCATCCCACTTTTTTCATCTTTTCCATTCTCTTTCTTTCCTACTATCCCCAACACTTGCTTCCATCTGCCCATCATCTCCTTCCACCTATCACCTGCTAACCCCTGCCCTACTTCGCCCTCACCTGCTTCCACCTGTCATCTGCTTGTTCTCTTCTACCTGGCCTTGAATTGTGACATGCTGACAATCTGTCCTGATGCGGTGTCTTGGCCTGAAATGTTGACGTTCATGTTTTGGCTTCATAGGTGCTTCACTGTGTTCCTCCAGAATTCTGTTTTATTAGTAAAACACCTGTAAATTGTTGGATCAATGAGTCACTCCTGCAGCTATGTCCTGTGGCTAGGATGATCAAACTCCAACAAGTACAACCATCTTTTTCTCTGAGAAGACTGAGCCTAGCCATTGGAGTCTGTTTCCCTTGATATTAAGTGATTTAATGTCTAACCAGGCTTTGTTGATATATTTGTTTTCTACTGCAATGATGTCAAGGATAATCATTCATACCTTACCTCCAGTATTTATCTCTTTGAGCAGAGGCTGTGCTGAGGAAGCAGCTCTGGAAAAATTCAAATTGGAAATCAGTTTGGAATAAATGCCATTTGATAATGTTACAATCAGCAAGATTCCATTTTACCTTGCCTAATGTGGATTATTCATAACCGACATGCTTGGGTAAAGGTTAGTGTTGCAGTAATACTAGAACAGCTTGGGTATAGGCATGATAATTTTGGAGTGCAACTCTTGTCCTGCGGCCAGGAGGTCATGTGGCATGTGGTGTATAAGTGAATCAAATTGGCTAAAGTTCAAAGTAAATTTATTATCAAAGTAAAATATATGCCACGTTATGCAACCTGGAGATTCATTTTCTTGCAAAAATACCCAATAAATCCATAGAAAAATACCATAATAGAATCAGTGAAAGACCACACCAACTTGGGCCTTGAACTGATGTGCAAAAGACAACAAACTGTGCAAATACAGAAAGAAAGAAATATTAACTAAATAAATAAGCAATAACTGTAGAGAACATGAGATAAAGAGTTCTTGAAAATGAGTCCATAGGTTGTGGGAACAGTGGAGTGATGGGGCATGAAGTTGAACCCCACTGGTTCAAGTGCCTGATGGTTGAGGGGGTAGGTAATAACTGTTCCTAAAACTGGTGGTATGAGCCCTGAGACTCCTGTACCTTCCTGACAGCAGCAGCGAGAAGAGAATGTGTCCTGGGTGGTGGGGGCCACTGGTGATGGATGTTGCTTTCCTGCGATCGCATTGCGTGTAGATGTGCTCAGTGGTGGGGAGGACTTTATGCATGGTGGACTGGGCTGTACCTACTATGTTTGATAGGATTTTCCATTCAAGGGCATTGGTGTTTCCATACCAGGCTGTATGCAGACAGTCAATATACTCTTCACTACTCATCATTAAAAGTTTGACAAAGTTTTAGATGTCTTGCCAAATCTTCACAAACTCCTAAAGAAGTAGAGGAGTTGCTGTGCTTTCTACCTAATTGCACTTATGTGCTGGGCCCAGGACAGGTCCTCCAAAATAAAGCACCAAGGAATTTAGATTGGTTTCTGTGATAGTAGGGATTTTTGGAGGAAAGGTAGATGGGTCATCTATCAGCATTTGTAGCAAAACATAATTACAAGTGCTTCAGGGTAGTCTTTAACGTTCAGATGCTGGGTCCTGCCACGTTGAGGATGGGGATTTCTTGAAGCTTCTTCTGCCTGTTTAGTTATCATCAGCATTCACAACTAGTGTGGAGGGACTGCTAAGCTTTGATCGTCGCACAACATGGAAGGAGGTCCATTGGCCTGATCTGATCCATTGGTTGTAGAATTGTATATCCCTTTTGTTTTTCCATACTCTTTCTGCTGCTCAGATCCATGTAGTCCTTTGTTGCAGCTCCAGCATCTTGGCAGTCCCATCACAATGATAATGAATAGTGTTTTTCAATCAAAAGTGGGAAACAATTAACAATGCAGAATTCAGTGCTGTAGTAACAGAGAAAATACAGAGCAGGCAGACGATTAAGGTATAATGAGGTAGACTGTGAGGTCAGAGTCCCATTTTAGTGGACCATTCATTAGTCTCACCTGCTCTCCTGAGCATGGTGATGTGTGCTTTCAGGCTTTTTTTCAAAGGTATGTGCCTTTGGGGCAGGTGAAGAAGAAAGAATATCTGGAATATGTACATTTGCTTGATGACGTTGGCTGCTTTATCGAGGCAGTGAGAAGTGTAGACAGAGTCCATGGAGGGGAGGCTGGTCTCTATGATGTGCTGAGCCATGTCCAGAGCTCAGTGCAGTGTTTTGTGGTCTTTTGCAGAGCAGTTACCATACCAACCAGTGATGCATCCAGATAGGATGCTGTCTGTGTTGTATTAATAAATTGCTGGGAAGTACTAGCATGGATCTTGGAAGGAGGTCTTCCTGTTGTTCACATGGAGGATATTTTGCTTCTCCATGACTAGTACAAACTGATGAGATTAAGGAAGAGTTACAGTTTGCAAGTACAAATATTAACATATATTAGAAACTGTTGATCATGCTGTCATGGACTCCGGTGCACTTGTGATAAGTGATGGTGCAAGGCATGATTTTCGAGCGTTCTGAAAATGTGATGAAGAGCATATAAGTCATATGTTGAGATGCCTGACTGATTAGTTGATTACGAATAGAGACAAGTTAAGGCAGTATGATAGATTTGGGCCTCAGATAAGTTTATTATAGATGATGGTGATAATGAAATCTGCAGAGTGCAATAATTTGGTCACAGCCAATATTAGTTATTGCATTGAGAGGATTGAAATGGAGTTGGAATAGAAATGGGAAAGAAAGATTTGTGATTGATTAGGAGTTTGCAAGGATCACGTAATCAAGAAAGAATTTTAAATAGGAGTGGGTGATTGTGGTTTTCCGAAGTTTCAGAAGAGAAATGTCTGTTGGTCTGCAAGTGAGGACAAGGAGGGAAATTACATGTATTGCAATGAAAGCATAAGTGCTGGAGGCACAGCAGGTCAGGCAGCATCTGTGGAATGAGTTAACATTTCACTTGCCAAGCAGAGTGATCTGCAAGTCAAGAAGGATGTCATCCCACAAGAGTAAGAACTACTCACACCAGTGCCTTATAAAACTGCATCATTACTTCCTTGCTTTTATATTTTAGCCTTCTTGAAATTTATGCTAACATTGCATTTGCCTTCTTTACCACCAACTCATCCTGCAAATTAACCTTTAGGGAATCCTGCGCGAGGACTTGGATTTTTGAATTTTCTCCTCGTTTGTGCTTCTATTCCTGTTACCGAAGTGCATGATCGTACACTTCCTGACACTGTCTTTCATCTGCTGCATCCTTGCCCATTCTCCAAATCTGTCTAAGTACTTGCGCAGCCTCCCTTGTATCTTCACGTTGTCTACAAACTTGGCCACAAAGCCGTTAAATCTGTCATCCATCTCATTGACATATAACTTAAAAAGAAGTGGTCCTAACACCAACACCTGCGGAACACCACTAGTCACCGGCACTAACAGATTAGGCTCCCTTTATTCTCGCTCTTTTCCTCCTGCCAGTCAACCAAAGCTCTATCCATACAAGTATCTTTTCTTGTAATATCATGGGCTCTTGTTAAGCAGCTTGATGTGCAGCACTCTTTAAATATCTGTAAAAACCTTTGGTACCCTCTTTGGCTAGCTTAGTTTTATATTTCATCTTTTTTCTCCTTGTGACTTTTTTAGTTGCCTTCTGTTTTATATAAGTTTCCCAATCCTCTAACTTCCCACCAATTTTTGCTCTATCATATTCAGATTCAGGTTATTGTCATATAGAAACCACAGATGCAATGCAGTTTAAAAAATGAGACAACGTTCCTCCAGAATGATATCACAAAAGCATATGACAAAACAGACTACACCAGAAAAAACACATAACGTTTGGCAATCCCCAATCCAGAGTTCGGAGAGGCTGCTGCGTATTAATATCGTGCTACCGTCTTAGCGTTCCCTGGAAAGGTGCTCCAATCCCACCAGACAAACAAGACAAGACCAAAAACTAAAGCTACAAGACCTGCACAAAACCACATAGTTACAACATATAGTTATAACAGTGTAAACAATAGCATAATTGATTTTAAAAAAAACAGACCACGGGCACAGTAAAAATAGTCCAAAGATGTTAAAGGACTATAAGTTCAAAAGAAATCACCACACAGTTTCCACAAGTCCCCAGGGTCCCGACAGACTCGCCATCCCACACCGGCGGCAGAAGGGAATACCCCCGCTATGGATTTCCACGGTGCCATCCGACTCAGCCTTGCAGATGCAGCACACAGTGAAAGCTCCGTCGAAACCAGCCTCGCAGACACAGCACACACCGAAAGTGACCTGACCGCAGCGGGCTCCGAGTCCGACGACCATCCTCTCCGGCACAGCTTCTCTGAGCACCATCCTCTGCCAAGCGTATTAAGACGGCCCCGCCAACGGCCATCGGCAATGCGACCCCGAGGACTGGGGGCCTGTTCTTCCCAGCAGAGTCTTGGACCTCACAGCAGCAGCAGCAACGAAGAAGGTCTTCCTGGAGATTTCCCAATGTTCCCCCGTGCTCCCACGTCCATTTTCAATCAATTACGATTGCGCACGGCACCCCACTTCACAAATAACAGATAATCAGCTCCAGAGTGGCCGCTGCAAGCTGCGTCGCACTGCCATCTTGGAATATGCCCTCTCTTTTGCTTTTTATGTCGGCTTTGACTTCCCATATCACCTATGGTTCCATCATTCTGCCTCTGGACTACTTCTTCTTTGGGATGTACCTAACCTGTGCCTCCTGTATTACTCTCAGAAACTCCAGCCATTGCTGCTCTGGAGCAATACGTTACATATTTGAATTGAGATGTATTCTTTTTTTAGTTGGAGTTTATAGCTAAGCAGGGAAGAGTGTTGTGTATTCAATAATTCAGTAATTGAGTAATAATGTAAATATTTTTGATTAGGCATTCTTTGTTTACATAATTCATTCCAGGGTTATATGTAAGAAGTACATGAAAGGCATACAATATTATGCCTCACTAAAGTAAAACTAAGAATACACGTCTTCTCAGCTCCTGTGGTTTTCTTTTGATTAGTTTTTGGAGTTACAACACAGCACAAGTTACATTTGGGCATTGTATGCTGGACGATTCCTTGAACACATTCCATCAATTTCTCACACCTCTGCTTCTCCCCCACCAACTAAAGAGGCCAAGGATAGACAATCCCTAGTTCTTATAATATCCCATTGTCCGCATTCAACAAACTATTCTTTGTAATGTGTGCCAGACATAAAATTATTCTACCACCAAATGCAATTTCCCCTCCCCTTTCTTTTAACAATTTTCAAACGTAAAGCATCGAACAGTACAGACTGTTCTGACTATGATGTTATGCTTTTAACCTACTCCAAGATCAATCTAGCACTTCGTCCAATTTATCACATTAATCCGTATTATTTCAATCTCACAGCAATGAAGCTGATCATTGTGCAATATTCACGTGTTTGCCCATCCCTATTAGGTGTGCATTGTCAACCAAACAGCTTCTGAAATATGCATAAATCAGTTCTCGATTCTGTACCTTGGGTGAAGTAAATCCAAGAAACAATAGAGTCAATCAAAGATCCCACACATCAGAACAATCAGTGTGCAAAAGTCATCAAACTTTGCGGAAGCAAAAGAAAAAAATAAATAACTAGGCAATAAATGTGAGGTGAAGAGTCCTTGAACATAAAAATAGGAGCAGTAGTAGGCCATCTGGCCATCAAGGCTGCTCCATCATTAAATAAGATCATGGCTATGAACTCATCTTCACCTACCTGCCTTTTCCTCATAACCCTTAATTCCCCTACTATGCAAAACTCTATGCAACCTTGTCTTAAATATATTTACTGAGGAAGTCTGCAGACTACTAATGGAGTCTGCAAGTGAGGAAACTGAGGATCTAATTGCACAGGGGGTATTGAGGACAAGCTCTTGAGGGAATGGTAGCATTGAATGCTGAGCTGTGATAAAGAACATTGTGATTGTGATTTATGCATCTTTGCTGTTCAGATGTTCCAGGGTTGAGTGAAGAGCCAATGAAATGGCATCTGCTGTGGACCTGAAGTACTGGTATATAAAATGAACTGGATTCAAGTCACTTCTCAGACAGGAGTTGATCTGTTTCATCACCAACCTATCAAAACACTTCATCACATTGGATGTAAGTGTTACTGGATGATGATCATTGAGGCAGGTTACCATGTTCTTGGGCACCGGTGTAATTGAAGCCTGCTTGAAAAAGGTGACTACCTCTGACTGCCGAAGTCAAAGGTGAAAGATGAATAACAAGGTAATGTTCATGGCTTGTTAGGAATTCTGATGGCAAAGGGAAGAAGCTGGTCTTAAAACACTGAGTTTGGATCTTCAAGCTCCAGTAACATGAAGAAGGCCTATCCCGGGTAAGAAGGGTCTTTAAAGATGGATGTCACCTTCTAAAGGCACTTCCTCTTAAAGAAATCCTTAATGGAAAGGTGAATCGTGCTTATTATGGAACTGGCTGAGACTACAGCTTGCTCAATTCTCTTGCAGTCCTGTGCATTGCAGGCTCCATTACCAGGCATTGATACAACCAATCAGAATGCTCTTCACAGTTCATCTATATAAATTTGTACTGTACGCTGAAATACCAAATAATCTCTTCAAACTCCTAATGAAGTGGAGCCAGTGATGTGCCTTCATGCTTTCTGCTCATAGAGAGGACAAGAATTTTCTGGCAGGCAGCTTAGCCAGATGCATTTGTCCAGATTGCAGGGAACTCCAAGGGCCAAGTAATAATAGACTCAGGTGAGGTGCTATGGACTTTGCAAGTCATCCTTGAACTTCTCACAAACAAACATGGATATCCTATCTTGAACTTATAAGTACTAGGTGATTATCATCAGCATTTCAGTTTGTCATGTACTAGGCAAACTCCTGATTCATGGTGTCAATTACAATTGCTTGAATGT
Organism: Hemitrygon akajei; assembly: GCF_048418815.1. Classification (NCBI taxonomy): domain Eukaryota; kingdom Metazoa; phylum Chordata; class Chondrichthyes; order Myliobatiformes; family Dasyatidae; genus Hemitrygon; species Hemitrygon akajei. The sequence continues at coordinate 105,200,193 of NC_133124.1, read as the reverse complement.
AATTTTCTGCTTCAGGATGGCTCCCTGTAAAGTCAAAGCTACATTGCAGCATTAAGGATAATCATTAAAAGGGTTTAAGTATATTTTTGTCTCTGGTCATTTTTGTACTGGTCAGGAGTGCCAAACAAGAATCTGCAGATATCATTTCCCATTGTTTGGTCGGCTCTTGTATCTTACATAATATTACCATTCCATGCTGCTACTCCACTAGTGACAGCAGAATCAATATTTTCTATTTAAATTGTGCTGTCTAGCGAGCAAAACATCTCAAAATATTTCACAGGAACATTGCCAAACAAAAAGTAGATTATACAGCCCATAAGGAGGTGTTGGGTCAGATGAGTGAAAACCTGGCAAAAAAGATAGCTGTTTGAAGGGTTAGAAATAGAGAGTGACTTACAGAATTTGTGGACTTAGTAGCTGAAGGCATACAAGGAGAAATGACAGACAGGTGGTGATAATTCAGCATTTTAAGTTAAAGAAATGGCCGTGTTCGTTGATGATTGTGCAACTTATGCGATGGTGAGGAAATGTATTCCTGATTGCAACAAAACCCACACAGCAGTTCACAGAGGCTGAGAAATATTAGTGCTGCTTAGCACTGGTTGTCTTTAAGGAAAAGTCTTGACAAGCTACCTGTAACATCCAGTGGCATCTACCATCACTAGTCAACAGTTGTCATCTTTCTGTTTGGCTATTGAACAAAGACTTAACTGGATTAGGAATATAAGAACAGTTCAGAACTGTTTTTTGAATGTCTCACCTCAAACATTTGAACAGTAGTTCGAACGCATTGAAATGCTCTTTATCCGCAGCACTGTTCTCCCACATGGCTGGGTCCTTAGCCCTCTGCTTTACTCACTGTATGCTCACAACTGTTCTGCCAGATACTCCTGTAACTGCATTTATAAGTTCGGAGATGACACCACAGTAATGGGTAAGATCTCACCAACAGAATACAGGAAGGAGATAGCATGGTGGCAACATCAATATCAGCAAAACAAAAGTACTAATCATTGACTTCAGGAAGCAGGATAGAGTACAAGCCCCTTTTGTATCAATGGTGCTGAGATAGAGATGATGGACGTGGTTGAGAGCATCAAATCTCTAGGAGTAAGTATCACCAATTACTTGCTCTGGCCCAGCAATACTGAAGCTATTGCCAAGAAAGCCTATCACTGCCTATTTCCACAGAAGGCTGAAGAAATTCAGTCCCAAATGACCTTCAGCTAATTTTACAGGTGCACCTTATAAAACATCTGACCTGGATACATCATAAGACAATAGACAATAGGTGCAGGAGTAGGCCATTCTGCCCTTCTAGCCAGCACCACCATTCACTGTGATCATGGTTGATCATACACAATCAGTACCCCATTCCTGCCCTCTCCCCATATCCCTTGACCCCGCTATCTATAAGAGCTCTATCTAACTCTCTTGAATGCAACACACATAATAAGCAACACACACAAAATGCTGGAGGGACTCAGCAGGCCAGGCAGCTTCAATGGAAAAGAATATAATCAACTTTTCGGGCCGAGACCCTTCAGCAGAACTGGAGAGAAAAAAAGATGAGTAGATATAAAAGGTGGGGGAAGAGGAGCGAGAAATACAAGGAGATAGATGAAATTGGGAGGGGGGTGAAGTAAAGAGCTGGGAAGTTGATTGGTGAAAGACATAAACGGCTGGATAAGGGAGAATCTAATAGGAGGGAACAGAAGGCTGTGGAAGGAAGAAAAGCAGGGAGGAGCACCAGAGGGAGGTGATGGGCAGGCAAGGAGATGAGGTGAGAGAAGGAAAAGGGGGGTGGGGAATGGTGAAGGGGGGGCATTACTGGAAGTCTCAGAAATCGATGTTCATGCCATCAGATTGGAGGCTACCCAGACGGAATATAAGGTGTTGTTCTTCCAACCTGAGTGTGGCCTCCTCCCAGTAAAGGAGGTCATGGATTGACATATTGGAATGGAAAGTGGAATTGAAATGGGTGGCCACTGGGAGATCCCACTTCTTCTGGCAGAGGAGCGGTCTCCCAATCTGCGTCAGGTCTCACCGATATACAGAAGGCCACACTGGGAGCACCGGACACAGTATACGACGCCAACTGACTCACAGGTGAAGCGTCACCTCAGCTGGAAGGTTTGTTTGGGGCCATGAAAGGTAGTGAGAGAGGAGGTGGAGGCAGGTGTATCACTTGTTCTGCTTACAAGGATAAGTGCCAGGAGAGAGGTCAGTGGGGAGGGACAAATGGACAAGGGTCATGTAGGAGTGATCCCTGTGGAAAGCAGAAAGTGGGGGGGGGGGGGGGAGGGTGGGAAGGGAAAGATGTGTTTAGTGATGAGATCCTGTTGGAGATGGCGGAAGTTATGGAGAGTTATGTGCTGTACGTGGAGGCTAGTGGAGTGGTAGATGAGGACAAGAGGAACTCCAGTCCAGCTGAAGGGTCTCCACTCGAAACATCAACTGTACACCTTTCCATAGATGCTGTCTGGCTTGCAGAGTACCTCTGGTATTTTGTGTGTGTTGCTTGGATTTCCAGCATCTGCAGATTTTTTTCTTATTTGTGATTGGATATGTCATAACTTGGTGTGGCAACAAAAAATTGCAGTGTTGTGAACACTGCTCAGTCTATTACAAAAACCAGCCTACCCTTTATTGACTCTTTACATTTCCTGCTGCCTGGAAAGCAGCTCACGTAATCAGTGATCCGTCCTACCCGGTCATTTTCTCTTCTCCCCTCTTCCATCAGAGAGTTGATAGAAAAGCTTAAGAACACATACCACCATGCTCAAGGATAGCTTCTATCTCATTGTCATAAGACCCCTGAACCGACCTTTTGTCTGATAAATGTAGCCTTGAGTAGCGCCCAATCAGAGAGATCAGAAGCCTGAGAAGACATACCGTAGATTCCGGACTACAGAGCGCACCTGATTAAAAGCCGCAGGCTCTAATTTTAGAAATAAAATCAATTTTTTAATTGTAAAGGCCGCACCGGATTTTAGGCTGCACCGCTACTTTTAAATATACATACGTATCGGTAACACAAATTACGTTGCATATACTTTTTTACTGAACAGCACGAACAACATTCCAATATCTCCTAGCGACTGGTAAAAATATATATACTGCAGCCTACCAGGAAAAGTTATTGATCGACTTTAACTTAAAAGCAGCGTTTTCGCTCGGGTCTAATCGGGTCTGACGCGCTTGCGCAATGCGATCGGGTCTAATTGGGTCTGATGCGCTTGCGCAATGCGATCGGGTCTAATCGGGTCTGACGCGCTTGCGCATTGCGATCGGGTCTAATCGGGTCTGGCGCTTGCGCAATGCGATCGGGTCTAATCGGGTCTGACGCGCTTGCGCATTGCGATCGGGTCTAATCGGGTCTGACGCGCTTGCGCAATGCGATCGGGTCTAATCGGGTCTGACGCGCTTGCGCATTGCGATCGGGTCTAATCGGGTCTGATGCGCTTGCGCAATGTGATCGGGTCTAATCGGGTCTGACGCGCTTGCGCATTGCGATCGGGTCTAATCGGGTCTGGCGCTTGCGCAATGCGATCGGGTCTAATCGGGTCTGACGCGCTTGCGCAATGCGATCGGGTCTAATCGGGTCTGACGCGCTCGGGTCTTGCTTTTCTTCGAGTATTTTCCATGTTGATGAGGGTGAGTACAAATGACTGATTTACAATAATTTAATTGTGAAAGTGCGCTTGATTTATCGTACAATTTCATTGGACCTCTGTGAACTACTCATCAATTTTATTGGTCTACTGTTACGAGGCAAAATGTTTACGAGGCGGCATGAAAAAAAACCATGTATTAGCCGCTCTGGATTATAGGCCGCAGAGTTCAAAGCTGTTCAAAATGTGGGAAAAAAGTAGCGGCTTATAATCCGGAATCTACGGTAGTTCACCGAGGTTTGCCGATTTAGTAGAAAAGCTAACGACTCATGGCAGTTTGGAGCTCTGAGCGGCACCCATTCAGAGAGCTCGGAAGCTTGAGAAGATGTAGTTCACACAGGTTTACTGATTAAGTAGAATAGGCAGCGACTTGCAGTAGTTAGATTTGAGCAGTGGCTAATCAGTGTTCAGGATTGATTGGCAATAACAAATTAAACTAAAGCAGGGGCAGGTGGAGCAGACATTGACTAAGTGGATAGAGTTGGAGTGGGGATTTTGAGGCTTCAGCGAGGAGAGTCTTGTCAGAGAAGGCAAAAAATCCCCTCCTTCCTGCCCCGATCCACAGTTTATTCTTTTTCCTTATTTGTATTTGCTCAGCTAAAAGAGTAGAAATGCCTGGCAGGACAGTGGAATGCTCCTCTTGTGGGATGTGGGAAGGCGGGAGTCTTACAGTGTCCTTTCGACTACGCCTGTAAGAAGTGCATCCAGCTGCAGCTTTTAACACTCCACATTAAGGAGCTGAAGCTGGAACTGGATGAACTCTGGATCATTCGGGAAGCTCAAGGGCTGATAGATAGGACATATAGAAAGATAGTTACACCCAAGGTGCTGAACACAGGAAACTGGGTGACAGTCAGGAAGGGGAAAGTGGTTAAGGAAGCAGTGTAGAGTACCCCTGTGGCCAACCCCCTCAATGACAGGTATATTACTTTGGATACTATCGGGGATGGGGGGTTGATAACCTAACAGAGGAAAGTCACAGCTGTCAGATATCTGGCACTGAGTCTAGCTCTGTGATTCAGAAGAGAAGTGGGGGAGGAGAAGTGAACAGTGTTAATAGGGGATTCGTTAGTTAGGGGAACAGAAAAGAGGTTCTGTGGACGAGAATGAGATTCCTGGATGGTATGTTGCCCCCCGGTGCCAGGGTCCGTGATATTTCAGATCGAGTTCTCAGCATTCTTATAAGTGGGAGAGTGAAGAGCTAAAGATCGAGGTCCATGTAGGTACCAATGACACAGGTAGGAAGAGTGATGAGGTTCTGCAAATTGAGTTCAGGGAGTGAGGTGCTAAATTAAAGGACAGGATCTGCAGGGTTGTGATTTCTGGATTGCTACCTGCATGCCACATGCTAGTGAGGCCAGAAATAGGAAGAACATCTTTAACACGTGACTAAGGAGTTGTTGTAGGAGGAAGGGCTTGAGATTTTTGGATCATTGGACTCTCTTCCAGGGAAGGTGGGACCTGTACAGAAGAGACAGTTGGCACCTAAACTGGAAGAGGACTAAAACCCTAGCAGGAAGGTTTTCTGGTGCTGCACGATGAGGTTTAAACTAGAGTTGTCTGGACGATGAGAACTAGAGTGCCAGAACAATTAATGGAGAGGTTGTGGAGACTGATGTTGTTAAAACCTCAGGCAAAGACTGGAACCAAAAAGGTTGAGTGTGGTACAACTAATGTCCTGAGCTGCATGTATTTCAATGCAAGAAGTATTGTGAGGTCAGTGTATGGATCAACACCTGGAATTATTATATAGTAGCCATTAGTGAGATTTGGTTACGGGGGGGGGGGGGGGGGGGGGAAGGACTGACAGCTCATCATTCCAGAGTTCTGTTAGTTTAGACACAACAGAACAGGAAGAATTAAAGGAGGAGGAGTTGTGTTACTAGTTAGGGAAAATGGCATGGCAGTGTTCAGGACAGACTGGAGAACTTGTCTAGTGAGACATTGTGAGTGAAACTGAGAAATTGGAACGGCATTACCACATTAATGAAGCTATATTACAGACTACCCAACATGCCGAACGATTCAGAGGAACAAATTTGTAGTGAGATCGCAGACTATTGCAAATAAAATAAGGTTATTATTGTAGGTGATTTTAACTTTCCACATTTTGACTGGGATTCTCATACTGTGGAAGGACTAGATGGGATAGAGTTTGTTAAATGTGTTCAGGAAAGTTTCCTTGGAAGTTACATGGAAGTCTCAAAAAGAGAGAGTGTGCAGTACTTGATCTGCTATTAGGAAATGAGACAGAAGTTTGTGTATGGAGCACTTTGCATCTAGTGATCACAATTCCATTAGCTTCATAGTAAATATGGAAAAAGATAGGTCTGGTCTGTGGGTTGAGAATCTAAATTAGAGAAAAGCAAATTTGATGGTATCAGAAAAGATCTGGCAAGTGTGGATTGGGACAGGCTATTTTCTGGCAAAAGTGCCTTGATAACTGGGAAGCTTTCAGAAGTGAAATTTTGAGAGTACAAAGCTTATATGTATGTGCCTGTCAGAATAAAAGGTAAAGATGAAAGATGTAGGGAACTTTGGTTTTCAAGAGACATTGAGACCCTGGTTAAGAGAAAAAGGAGGTATATTGTAGGTATAGGCAGGTAGGAACAAATGGGGTGTTTACGGAGTGTAAGAAGTGCAAGATTACACTTAAAGAAATTGGGAGTACTAAAGGAAGGCATGAGGGCTGCCCTAGCAGGCAAGGTGAAGGAGATCCTAAGGGATTCTACAGATACGTAAAAGTAAAAGGATTGCAAGGGACAAAATTGGTCATCTGGAAGATCAGAATGGTAATCCATGTGTGCAGCCAAAAGAGATGGGGAGATCATAAATATATTTTTTGCATCCATATGTACTCAGGAGATGGACATAGAGTGTATAGAAGTGAGACAAAGCAGCATCGACTTTGTGAACCCTGTACAGATTATAGAGGAGGAGGTGTTTGCTGTCCTGAGGCAAAAAGAGGCTCCAGTGGATTTAAACTAGATACAAGGGGAGGGGAGGGGAACCAGAGTGTAGGAACAGATGTATGGGAGAAGGAAGAAAAAGAAGATAGTAAAGTTGTTTGCACCATTAGAGATAAACAGAGAGGAAGAGGTGGAGAAATTCTTAAATGCATTTATTTTAATGCTAGGAGCATTGTAAGAAAGGTAGATGAGCTTGGAGCATGGATTGATACCTGTAACTATGATGTTGTAGCTATTAGTGAAAAATGGTTGCAGGAGGGGTGTGATTGGCAACTAAATATTCCTGGATTTCGTTGCTTCAGGTGTGATAGAATCGGAGGGACAAGAGGGGGAGGTGTTGCATTGCTTGTCAGAGAAAATATTACAGCAGTGCTCTGGCAGAATAGATTAGAGGGCTCCTCTAGGGAGGCTATTTGGGTGGAATTGAGAAATGGGAAAAGTGTAGTAACACTTATAGGGGTGTATTATAGACCACCTAATGGGGAGCGAGAATTGGAGGAGCAAATTTGTAAGGAGATAGCAGATATTTGTAGTAAGCACAGAGTTGTGATTGTGGGAGATTTTAATTTTCCACACATAGACTGGGAAGCCCATACTGTAAAAGGGATGGATGGTTTGGAGTTTGTAAAATGTGTGCAGTGTAGTTTTTTGCAGCAATACATAGAGGTACCAACTAGAGAAGGGGCAGTGTTGGATCTCCTGAGATAGGTCAGTTGACGGAGGTATGTTTTGGGGAGCACTTCGTGTCCAGTAATCACAATTCCAATAGTTACAATATAATTATGGAGAAGGATAGGACTGGACCCAGGGTTGAGATTTTTGATTGGAGAAAGGTTAACTTTGAGGAGATGCGAAAGGATTTAGGAGTGGATTGGGACAATTTGTTTTATGGGAAGGATGTAGTAGAGAAATGGAAGTCATTTAAAGGTGAAATTTTGAGGATACAGAATCTTTATGTTCTTGTTAGGTTGAAAGGAAAGGTTAAAAGTTTGAGAGAGCCATGGTTTTCAAGGGATATTGGAAACTTGGTTTGGAAAAAGAGAGATATCTACAATAAATATAGGCAGCATGGAGTAAATAAGGTGCTGGAGGAATATAAATAATGTAAAAAGAATCTTAGGAAAGAAGTTAGAAAAGCTAAAAGAAGATATGAGGTTGCTTTGGCAAGTAAGGTGAAAATAAATCTGAAGGGTTTCTACAGTTATATTAATAGCAAAAGGATAGTGAGGGATAAAATTGGTCCCTTAGAGAATCAGAGTGGACAGCTATGTGTGGAGCCAAAAGAGATGGGGGAGATTTTTTTAAAAACATTTTTTTATTGTTTTCAAATAGTTACAGAATAAATGTGTATGAAAAAAAAGTGTTACCCAGCCCCCCCTCCCCTTAACCCCTCCCCCCTAACATCCCTATTAAAAAAATAAGAAAGAAAAAAAAAAGGGAATGCCTGGATGTTGGAAGATCCCCACATGCTCCACAGAGTTCTCATTTTTTTTAATATATGTTAAAATTCTTTTTCTTTTTACTGGCCCATTAAGCCCATTAACATTAAAACTTAAAAAATTTAGTAGATTAGTCATTATTTTTTTATTATATTACTCCAATCTATAATAATACCTAATCTTTCCACTTTCGTGGTATCCTGGGAAATCTTTATAAAAATCTCCATGTTGCTATGTGTGTCCCCACCAATCATCCAGGCAAAAAGATAGAAAAAAATTAAAATATAAAGAAAAAAAAACAAAATACCCCCCTACTAATGTTGTGGAAAAAAAAACACAACATTACCCCCCTCTGCTGTACGGGTCATGGCAACCGCCATGATTACACACGTGAATCCCGCAGTAACCGATCCACAGCCTCCCAGCCCCCCCGCAACATAAAAAAGTATATGTATAAGAAGAGAAAAAAAAAATACTATTCTCATTTAGTATTTCTAAAATTTTACTTTTCTCTTCTATAATATCCATAAATGTCCATCACTTCTGTTCCTTCATCTATCTTCATCTTTAATCCATTACGTTTGGAAGCCTCTATGTGTAATTAGCGAATAGATGGAAGTTCTTGTACAAACTCCTCTGCTTTTCGATAATCGGAAAAAAAAATTTTTCCCTCCTCCAAAAAAATTATCAGTGTTGCTGGATGACGCATTGTAAATTTATAACCCTTTTCCCATAAGGCTTTTTTCACTGGGTTAAATTCCTTCTTTCTCTTCAACAGGTTGTAACTTGTATCTGGATAAAAAAGAACTGGTTTCCCTGCTATCATCAGATAGATAGATAGATAGATAGATAGATACTTTATTCATCCCCATGGGGAAATTCAACATTTTTTCCAATGTCCCATACACTTGTTGTAGCAAAAGCTAATTACATACAATACTTAACTCAGTAATAATATGAAATGCATCTAAATCACTAACTCAAAAAGCATTAATAATAGCTTTAAAAAAAAGTTCTTAAGTCCTGGCAGTTGAATTGTAAAGCCTAATGGCATTGGGGAGTATTGACCTCTTCATCCTGTCTGAGGAGCATTGCATCGATAGTAACCTGTCGCTGAAACTGCTTCTCTGTCTCTGGATGGTGCTATGTAGAGGATGTTCAGGGCTTTCCATAATTGACCGTAGCCTACTCAGCGCCCTTCGCTCAGCTACCGATGTTAAACTCTCCAGTACTTTGCCCACGACAGAGCCCGCCTTCCTTACCAGCTTATTAAGACGTGAGGCGTCCCTCTTCTTAATGCTTCCTCCCCAACACGCCACCACAAAGAAGAGGGCGCTCTCAACAACTGACCTATAGAACATCTTCAGCATCTCAGTGGCCCGTTTCTATTTTTGGCACTTTGGGCAGCGGCCTTCAGGATCTTTTCTTTGTCTTGGTATCGTAAGCATTTTATCAAAATTGTTCGTGGGTTTTGATCAGCTCGAGGTCTTGACCTTAAAGATCTATGCACCCTTTCAATCTCAATTGGAGTTTCTCTTTCCATTTTCAATTTTTTAGGGATCCATTTTTGAAAAAAATTTATTGGATCTTCTCCTTCTATATCTTCTTTAAGATATATATTAACAATTTTAATATTATTTCGTCTACTGAGATTTTAAAGGTTATCAATTTTTTCCATAAATTGTTTTCTTTCTGATGTCCAAGCAGTATTTTCCTTTTCCATTTTGTCCATTCTTTCAACCATGTCTTCCGTTGTAGTTTCCAAGTCCGTAATTCTTTTTTCCATTTTTTCCTGTCTCTTTGTCATTTTATCAAGCATAATCTCCATATTGGTCATTTTTTTTTCGAGTATTTTTTGATTATTTTTAATTACTTTTAATGTGTCTAATTTACGCATTATTTGCCTCAAAGTCTTTTCTATATTTCTAGAAGGACTTTTAACTGCTTCTTCATCTGATCCTTCTGAGAGATTTGACTCTCCCTCCGATTCACTATCACTTTCAGTTGCAGTGGTAGCTGGGCTTTGTAGTTCTTGTTGCTCCTGTTTGCGCATGCTCCATCCTTCGCGTTTGCGCAGTTCACGATGGTCTTTTCCTTTGGAAGTGGCCAATGTTGCCACAGTCTCCTGTTCCGTATCGCCGGTGATATAATGTACCTGAGACCGCAGTTCCTCGGTAGACGTGGGCCTTGTTCTTGTTCCAACTTGCGTAGTCTTCCCGGTATTAGTTTTCTTCATCTTCCTTCCTTGAGGCATAGCTTGACACAGTCCGGAGTCGTTTATAAGTAACTTTTAGAAAGTATTAACTAACTTTTCTTCATTTAAACATTAATTTATTAACTTTTTATGGGAGAGCTGGGTCCCTGCGTCTCGATCCTACGTCATCACGTGATGTCCCCAGATGGGGGAGATTTTGAGCAAGTTCTTTTCTTTGGTATTTGCTAAGGAAGGAGAAGGATATTGAATTGTGTAAGGTAAGGGAAACAAGTAGGGAAGTTATGGAAGCTATGACGATTAAAGAGGAGGAAGTACTGGCGTTTTTAAGGAGCATAAGAGTGGATAAATCTCCGGATCCTGACAGGATATTTCCTAGGACCTTGAGGGAAGTTAGTGTAGAAATAGCAGGGGCTCTGACAGAAATATTTCAAATGTCATTAGAAACGGGAATGGTGCCAGAGGATTGGCATATTGCTCATGTTGTTCCATTGTTTAAAAAGGATTCTAAGAGTAATTATAGGCCTGTAAGTTTGACGTCAGTGGTGGGTAAATTAATGGAAAGTATTCTTAGAGATGGTATATATACTTACCTAGATAGACAGGGTCTGATTAGGAACAGTCAACATGGATTTGTGCATGGAAGTCATGTTTGACAAATCTTATTGAATTTTTTGAAGAGGTTACTAGGAAAATTGACGAGGGTAAAGCAGTGGATGTTGTCTCTATGGACTTCAGTAGGGCCTTTGACAAGGTTCCACATGGAAGGTTCAATCGTTAGGTATTAATGTTGATGTAGTAAAATAGATTCAACAGTGGCTGGATGGGAGATGCCAGAGAGTAGTGGTGGATAACTGTTTGTCAGGTTGGAGGCCGGTGACTAGTGGTGTGCCTCAGGGATCTGTACTGGGTCTAATGTTGTTTGTCATATACATTAATGATCTGGATGATGGGGTGGTAAATTGGATTAGTAAGTATGCAGATGATACTAAGATAGGTGGCGTTGTGGATAATGAAGTAGGTTTTCAAAGCTTGCAGAGAGATTTAGACCAGTTAGAAGAGTGGGTTGAAAGATGGCAGATGGAGTTTAATGCTGATAAGTGTGAGGTGCTACATTTTGGTAGGAATAATCCAAATAGGACATACATGGTAAATGGTAGGGCATTGAAGAATGCAGTAGAACAGAGTGATCTAGGAATAATGGTGCATAGTTCCCTGAAGGTGGAATCTCATGTGGATAGGGTGGTGAAGAAAACTTTTGGTATGCTGGCCTTTATAAATCAGAGCATTGAGTATAGGAGTTGGGATGTAATGTTAAAATTGTACAAGGCATTGGTAAGGCCAAATTGGGAGTATTGTGTACAGTTCTGGTCACTGAATTATAGGAAAGATGTCAACAAAATAGAGTACAGAAAAGATTTACTAGAATGTTACCTGGGTTTCAGCACCTAAGTTACAGAGAAATGTTGAATAAGTTAGGTCTTTATTCTTTGGAGCGTAGAAGGTTGAGGGGGAACTTGATAGAGGTATTTAAAATTATGAGGGGAATAGATAGAGTTGACGTGGATAGGCTTTTTGCATTGAGAGTAGGGAAGATTCAAACAAGAGGACATGAGTTGAGAGTTAGGGGGCAAAAGTTTAAGGGTAACACGAGGGGGAATTTCTTTACTCAGAGAGTGGTAGCTGTGTGGAATGAGCTTCCATTAGAAGTGGTAGAGGCAGGTTTGGTATTGTCATTTAAAGTAGAATTGGATAGATATATGGACAGGAAAGGAATGGTGGGTTATGGGCTGAGTGTGGGTCGGTGGGACTAGGTGAGAGTAAGCATTCGGCATGGACTAGAAGGGCCGAGATGGCCTGTTTTCATGCTGTAATTGTTATATGGTTTATATGGTTAAATTAGGGTGGATAAATCCCTAGGGCCTGACAGGGTCTTCCCTTGGACCCGACAGGTGGCAAGTGAAGAGGTTGCCAGGGCTTTAGCTGAGACGTTTAAATCATTCTTAGGGACAGGTGAGGTACCAGAAGATTGGAGGATAGCCAGTGTTGTTCCACTGTTCAAGAAAAGCTCTAAAAATAAATCAGGGAACTATAGGCAGGCAGCAGGATCTGGATCAGCTGGAAAAATAGGTTGAAAAATGACAGATGGGTGGACCAGTTGGGAAAATGGCAGATGGAATTTAATGCAAGGTGCTATTCCTTGGTAAGACCAACTAGGGCAGGTTTTACACAGTGCACAGTTGGGTACTGAGGAGTGTGGTAGAACATAAGGATAGGTAGAATACAGATACATAATTCATTGAAAGTGGCGTCACAGGTAGATAGAGTTATAAACAAAGTTTTAGGCACATTGGCCTTCTTAAATCAAAGTATTGAACATAGGCAATAGGATGTTATGTTGAAGTTGTATAAGGCATTAGTGATGCCAAATTTGGAGTATTGTATGTAGTTGTAATCACCTGTTTATAGGTAAGATATAAATAAGGTTGAGAGAGTGCAGAGAAAATTTACCAGGTCTAGAGGAGCTGAGTTACAAGGAAATATTGAATAGGTTAGGACTTTATTCCTTGGAGTGTAGAAGATTGAGAAGAGTTTTAATACAGGTGTACAAAATTATATGGGTTATAGATGGGGTAAATACAAGTTGCTTTTTCCACTGAGGTTGGGTGGGACTACAACTAGAGGTCTTGGTTTAAGGGTGAAAGATGAACAGTTTAAGGGGAACATGAGGGAAAACTTATTCACTCAGAGGATTGTGAGAGTGTGGCACAAGCTGCTAGCACAAGTGTGCATGCATGCTCGATTTCAACATTTTAGAGAAGTTCAGATAGGTAATTGGATGGTCAGGATATGGAGGGCTATGGTCCTGGTATAGATTGATAGGAGTAGTCATTTTAAGTGGTTTGGCATGGACTGGATGTATCTTTCTATTATTCTAAAGCTGAACTCTTGATATCTCAATCTACCTCATCATAGCCTTTGTACCTTATTTGTCTATCTTTCTCTAATTGTAACAGTACATCTGAATTCTGGTATAGTTTTCCTTTTGTTGCACCTCAGTGTGCTTGAATGTGGATTGATCTGTCTGGTTGGCATGCAAGCAATGCTTTTAACAATGTTTTTTGTGGTCTTTAGCAGAGCAGTTGCCATACCAAGTTATAATGTATCCATGTCAGATATTTGCTATGGTGCATCTGTAAAACTTGAAGAAGGTATCTTTGATACATTTAACAATAATAAAGCATGACTATGACTTTGTGTCTGAGGTACCTCTGCCCTGTTTCAGCACAGATATTTTATAGTTGCAGAGAATTTGTTTTCTCAGTTGACACTTGGCCTTTTGATGGTGGGACCATAAGGCCAGTGTGCTGTGGGATGGAATCAATGACAATCACTTCCAAGGACAAACTCTTTGTTGAAGATTTCTTTGAAGTGCTCCTCTTCTCTATCCTTGGAATATCCTTGGCATGTGTTCTTTGCTCTGAACAGGTTGGATCCCTGGATATTTAGACTGTAGACTATTGTCAGTGCTGAAGATTCCACACACATCATGAATGGAGATAACACGAGGGAATCTGCAGATGTTGGAAATTCAAACAACAACACACACAAAATGCTGGTAGAACACAGCAGGCTAGGCAGCATCTATAGGGAGAAGCGCTGTCGACGTTTCGGGCCGAGACCCTTCATCAGTCATGAATGGAGATACCCACTTCGGTATACCCTTCGGGCCTTTTAGAATCAGAATGAGGTTCATTATCACCAGCACGTGTTATGAAATTTGTTAATTTAGCAGCAGTACAATGCAATACATTATCATATAGAAAGAAAAAAGTAAGTAAATCAATTATATATGTGTATATTAAATAGATTAAAGTAGTGTAAAAACAGAAGTGATACATATTTTTTTTTTAAAAAGTGAGGTAGTGTTCATTGGTTCGATGTCCATTTAGGAATTGTATGGCAGAGGGGAAGAAGCTGTTCCTGAATCGCTCAGTGTGTGCCTTCAGACTTCTGTACTTCCTGACAGTAACAATGAGAAGAGCGCGTGCCCTGGGTGATGGGGCAGACCTTAATAATGGATGTCACCTTTGCCTCTGAGGCACTGCTCCTTGAAGGTGTCTTTGATACTACGGAGACTGGTACCCAAGATGGATCTGACTCATTTTCTGTAACTTCTTTAGGTCCTGTGCAATAGTCCCCCCCCACATACCAGATAGTGATTCAGCCTACTAGAATGCTCTGCATGGTACATCTATAGAAGTTTTTGAGCGTTCTAGGTGACTAACCAAATCGCTTCAAACTCCTATTGAAATGTAGCCGCTGTCTTGCCGTCTTTATAGATTCATTGATATATTGAGACCAGATTAGATCCTTAGAGATTTTGACACCCAGGAACTTGAAATTGCTCACTCTCTCCACTTCTAACCCTTCCATGAGGATTGGTTCATGTTCCCCTCATCTTAGCCTTCCTGAAGTCCACAATCAGCAAAGAGTGCAATTGAGTGCAAGGTTGTTGCTGCAACACCAGTCAACTAGCTGGTATATCTTGCTCCTGTATGCCTTCCCATCTCTGTCTGAGATTCTACCAACGATGCTTGTATTATCAGCAAATTTATAGATGTTATTTGAGCTACACCTAGCTACATAGTCATGGGTATAGAGGTAGTAGAGCAGTGGGCTAAGCACACATTCCTGACGTGTGCTGGTATTGATAATCAGCGAGGAGGAGATATTATCATCAATCTGCACAGATTGTGGTCTTCTGATTAGGGAGTTGAGGATCCAATTGCAGAGGGAGATGCAGAGGCCCAAATTTTGTAGTTTATCGCTCAGGACTGTGAGAATGATGGTGTTAACTGCTGAGCTACGGTCAACGAACAGCATTCTGACATTGGTATTTGTATTGTCCAGGTGATCTAAGGCTATGTGAAGAACCATTGATATTGCATCTGCTGTAGACCTATTGTGGCAATAGAGAAATTGGGGTGGGTCCAGATCCTTACTGAGGCAGAAGTTGATTCTAGCCGTGATCAACCTCTCAAAGCATTTCATTACCGTAGATGTGAGTGCTCCTGGGCGGTAGTCATTGAGGCAGCTCACACTACTCTTCTTAGGCACGAGTATAATTGTAGCCTTTTTAAAGCAGGTGGGAACTTCCGATCATAACAGTGAGAGATTGAAAACGCCCTTGAGTTATCCCGCCAGTTGGTTGGCACAAGTTTTCAGAGCCTTACCAGGTACTCTTATGGAGCCTACTGCCTTGCAAGGGTTCACCCTTCTTAAAGACAGGCCAGTATCAGCCTCTGAGACAGAGATCAAAGGGTCACTGGGTGCAGCAAGGATCTTCACAGCTGTTCTCCCTTTGAAAGTGGGCATAGAAGGTGTTGAGCTCATCTGGTAGCAAACTATCACTTGCAGTTCACGCTGTTGGGTCCAACTTTGTTGGAAGTAATGTCCTGCATAAATGGCCCTCTGCATGTCATGCCTGGTTTTCTTGCACAGACCTAGTTCACCAGACTTAAATGCCACAGATCTCGTCCTCAGCAGATGATGAGTTTCCTGGTACATCCATGGCTTTTGGTTTGGGAATGCACAGCAAGTAGGCACACACTCATCCACATGCATTTTAATGAAGTTGGTAACAACTCCAGCATACTCATCCAGATTCGAAGACAAATCCCTGAATACACTCCACTCTACCAATTCAAAGCAGTCCTGTAGGTGCTCATGTGCTTCCCTTGTCCATACCTTCTTGGTCCTCACTTCTGATGCTGCAGTCCTCAGTCTCTGCCTATACTTGGAGTAGAACTATAGCCAGGTGATCAGACTTTCTAAAGTGTGATGGAATAGCAAAGTAAGCATTCTTGATGGTGGTGTAACAGTGGTCCAGTGTGTTGTTTCGTCTGTTACTACAAGTAATTTTTTGATGGTAAGTATTTAGTGACTTTTTCAAGTTGGCCTAGTTAAAATCCTCCAGAGTGATGGTGAAGACATCAGAGTGTGCTGTTTCATACATGATGATCTCATAGCTCAGATCATAGAGCCTGTATGATAATGGCCTGAGGTGGAATGTACACCGCTATGAAAATGATTGCAGAAATCTCCAACGGCAGGTAAAATGGACAGCACTTAATTGCAAGATATTCCAGGTCTGGTGAGCAGAATTGGGACATCACTAACACATCTGTACAGCAAGAGGAATTGATCATGAGGCATACACCTCCATCTCTACTTCCGTGAGACTCTGTATTCCTATTCTGACAGTGTATCGCAAACCCATCAATCTGTCCAGTACAGAAGGGGTTAACTAAAATTCCCTGAAACAAAGAATGCAAGCAGTCTTGTTTCCCTCAGATACAGCACCAGATACAGCTCTGAGATCTTCGATTTTATTTGCTAGTGACTATATGTTTGCCAGTAAGATAGTTGGTATTGGGAATTGAAAAACCCTGTTTTCTTAAATGCCTCTGTATCCATGACCAGCAGCCACGTTTCCTATCAGAAGTCTGGCAAGAAGTACGGTCACAATTGGCATTGTTTCCATCAGTTTTAAGCAGCTTTAGTTTATTCAGTCACATTAAGACATCTTTGTTAACTGTACAGACCTTGGAAGCAGTTGTGATTCTCAGCACTAACAGGCTGAATTGGGAATATTTAATCGTATTCATCGAGCTGTGCTGCACAAGATCGCTGTCTTCAAGGCGCCCTGGAGGTCTTGCGTCCTCCCTCGAAATCTTTTCATCTCTAATGAAAATGAGAACAATTGTAGATGCAGGATAGTTTTAGAGCAATGTACCTGTCAATTACAAGATAGCCTGCTGCCTTTAAATTCTCCTGATGAGGAAAAGGATAAGTTGTGTGTCAGCTCACAGGACTTGGAGATCAGCCTCCAGTTGTGCTCCAAAGTAAGAAAGTGAGGACAACTTGTGACTTGGGATCTGTTTCAAAAATGCCATTTAATCATCACCGAATGTGATTGGTGATTTGGTAGCTGATGGGTTTGTCAGATGATTTGACGGAGTGTTAATGTCATTTTCCAGCAGCTCATCAACTGGGGTCTGCAGGTAATATTTCTTGGGTGTCCCTTATTCATTTACACCATCTACCTAATACATGAGTCTGTGAGCACATTGGGCCCTTCCATGGCTTGTTGAGATCTATGATTGGTCATGGTCTTTTGTAGCGTATGCCATGGTTGAATTGCTGGAACTGTGTGTAAACTGCACATGTGCATTGGACCGGAAGAAGATGAGATTTGATTAGTGATTCACACCTCAATTTGGTTACAAATAGAAGTGTTTTGCGTAGATTAGTATGTAATTTTAGAGTTGCCATTTAGATTGAATTTGTTGTATTCACTAATATAATTTCAATAATTTCAATAGACTTTCAACCTCTTTCACTGGTTTTTCAAGGGCACCTGAAAATTCAGCATATCCATTCCTCTGTTTTCCTCACAGTTGTTTTTAAGCTTAGTGACATTTTTGAAAAAGGAACCAAGCATGTCCTTTACTAAGCAGTGACATGACCTTAGTCCATATAAAATATTCAGCTGATGTGTGGAACTTCCAAAAATCCTCCCCGTTGTTGTGCACCAGTGAGAGAAATCATACACTTGTTGCTACTTAAATGCATAAAGCTTTACACAAGTGTGTGCATCAGTTTCTAGTCTAAATGATATACACACATACTGATGCAGGAAGCTTCTAGTGCATGATTTCCACTTTGGCATATCTAATTTTGTCTTCTGTACAATGCTCAACCAAAATTTCCAAACAAGGAAAATGTGGACAATTTTTTTTTGTAGTGCACGTGTGATCTTCAATATGCCTAGCAGTACAGTTGGAAAAGGGCAGTTAACAAAGTGTCATGTCTTGAAACTTCACCTGTATTTTGCAATATATTCCCACTTTAAATGGTCTTAAAATGGTTTTAAAGGGACAGGGAGTTATTAAAGTGTGATTGGCTAAGTTAATGTGATTGATGACTAAATGTGCTGTATACTGCAATCCTTTTAGATGGTGACAGAAATGATCATAAATTACATTGCCATTATGCCGGTTGATGCTGAGGTCAATTGTTCAATATTATTCATTTGTTAGCAATTTTTATTGGCTTAAAATGAATATTGATGTATTCAGGTTTTGAACAACTCAAGGCATAATGACTATATTAATTCAATGCTTAGTAACAGACAGATGGGGCAAGTCCACTGTCGAGATACATGACGGATCTGCATGAGCTTGATGATAATTATTTATTTAGAGATACAGCACAGAACATGATCTTCTGGCCCAACGAGCCACACTGCCCAGCAATCCTCCTATTTAACTCTATCCTAATCACAGGACAATTTACAATGACCAGTTAACCCAACTGGTATGTCTTTGTAATATAGAATAAGGTTTATAACAAAACAAAATCACAATTAGTGCAGAATGTGCCTTGAAGAAAATTAATCAATGTCATTCCATCCAGTCTTAAACCAACTAAATGTGACATGAGCAGTTTAATTTAATTCAGTGATATAAAGTGGAATGTCTTTTATCACAATGTAATGCAGTACTCTCAGCTGTTTACCATGCAGATGAACAACATCATGTGCTCATCCCTGCTGTACAGTAAATTTACCTGTACCAAAGCACTAGGGATTAACAAATATATTGATCCTATAAATTACCTAAAAGTACTGTAATTTCCCCAAGTTACTAAGGCTGTTGAGAAGTACAAATAGAGGAAATAGTCTTTTTCCCAGAGTGAGATTATTGAATAGTAAAGGAGAAAAACTTAGCTTTAAGATGAAAGGGGGAATATTTAAAGGAGATTTATGAAGCAGTTTTTTTATACAGTGGTAAATGGCTGGAAGATGCTGGGTAATTACAATTTTTATTATGAAGTTTATGGAATTTCAAGATACTCACAATGGTACAGTTTACATGATTGAGAAAATTACGTGAAGGATATGAACAATGATACTAAGGCAAATGAATTTACAATTTAAAGTTATTAGTAGACTACAGTACTAAGAATAGAAAGGAAAATCCAAATTTAGGTTCCTTACTGTAATTTTTAGGTATCTGACTGATTCAAGGAGACTTAGTCACTTGATTTTTTTTCAGAGAAAGCTAACCAGTAAGTAATCTTTTGCCAAGAAATTGGAAGATCATGGCTGAAGATCTGTTTGAATATGAATTAATCTTAATTATTAATGAAAGCACTTTTCTTAACTTTCTATCAATGAGTTCCAAAATATTTAGAATTTGTTAGTAGTTTTATGGGAGAGGTGCGAGAGAAACATTTAAAAATTTACTCCGCACAATCACAGCTTGTTTCAAAACTGTTATGGTTTAGACATTTCTTCTTTGGTTGTCCATCGAAATCCGATGATGATGTCCACTCCTTTAATGGTGAGACCTTTGATGATTATACAGTCCTATGCTGGACCCACAAGTTCTATTGCAGGTGGGACATGTATATGTGGTAGTGGTGGCAACCATGGCTGCATTTCTGCTGGCTCTCTTCTGTCTTTTGGTTGTTCTTTGCATCTTCAGAATACGAACCCCCATCCCTACACAATTGTCGCCAAGTGGTACGGTCAGCAGCAACATCCTCCAGGTCCTCGGGTCTGACCTTGCACTTCCTTAAAGCATTCTTCATCTGATCCTTATAGCACTTCTTCGGCCCTCCAGCTGAGTGTTGGCCATGATGTAGCTGGCCGTATAACACTCTGTGCATAACACTCTGTGGGGTAGCGACATGGGGGCATCCTTATCATGTGCCCCAGCCTCTACAGCTGATGCTGAGTGATCATAGTCTCAATACTTCTGCAGTTGGTCTTTACAGGTATTTCAGTGTGAGGCACCCGCTCACGCCAGGTAATAAGTGCTGGAGGCAGCTTATGTGGAAGCGCTCCAAGGACTTGATGTGATGGCTGTAGGTTACTCAAGCTTCACAGCTATAAAGGAGAGTGGTGACACAGACCGCTTGGTATACAGTGACCTTTGTGGAGAGACGAAGGCTTCTGTTCTGAAAGACTCTACGCTGAAGTCTCCCAAAGGCAGCTGATGCCTGTTTAATGCGGCTCTGGATGTCATTGTCAATGCCGCTATCCTCAGAGAGAATGCTCCCCAGTTGTTTGAAAGATGGCAATACTGACAGCTTTTCATCACCAACAGTGAAGGTAGGTTGAGTGGGTGGGACACTGGTACTTCATTGGCAAACCACTTCCGTCTTGGTGGTATTGACAGTCAGCCCCATTCTGCTGTACTGCCACAGCAAGGACAGTCTGAAGATGCTCCTGAGTATGGGCCACAAGAGCACAGTTGTCTGCATATTGCAGCTCCAGGACCTGCTCTCTATGGAGTTTGGTGGTTGCAAGGAGCCTCCTGATGTTAAAGAGGTTGCCATCTAATCTGACGTCCACTGCCACACCACTGCTGTCTTCAATCTCGTTGTGGAGAAGCTTGGTAACACACAGGAGGAAGATGTTAAAGAGCACTGGCACTAGCGCACACCCCTGCCTCATCCCTGTGCGTAAAAGGATGGGCTTGGACTCTTGTCCTCCTATGGTCACCCGAGCAGTCATCCCATCGTGAAACTGGCAGAGGATGTTAACAAATTTATTGGGTCAGCCAAACCTGAGGAGGACATCCCATAGGAGCTCTCTCTGCACAGTGTCGAATGCTTTGGAGAGATCGACAAGGTTCTGATGTTGCTCCTGGCACTTTTCCTGAAGCAAGTGTTTTCCCCCCTGTAAGAGTTCTATAGATTAAACAGTTCGATTTTCCTTTTGGTTTTATTTTGAGGCAGTCACTTGTCGGTTGAGGATGACTTACTTTTACTTCAATTGAGAACATTGTTAACCTTCAAACAACTACAGGTGGGGTAGGAGGTACTTGATGGGAGTCATTGAATGGGTGCATTTTGTTGCATTTGTATGTTTGGTTTTGACATGCTCCTTCTGAGTCTTTTGAAGTTGGTGACACCATCCTGGATACTTCTAGTTGATTATTATTGATTATGGGCTACGAATTCCCTCAAGTTTCTAGGAATAATTAAAAATCAAAGTAATTGCAAATCCAGGAAATACTGAGCAGGCCAAGTTATATCCAAAGGGAAGCGGGGGGGGGGGGGGGGGTGGAGGTGGTGGGGAAGCATCATTTGAGATTGGAGACTCTTCTTCAGAAAACAAAAGAAGCTTGTGAAGGTGGGGGAAGGGATGTCCCTGACTGAGTAAAGCCAGAGTGACCATGGGGATAAACAAGATTATCCAAATTAATGAGTGAATGGAATCAGTTGGAGGGTGAGCCTAGGTAAAAGAATGTGGGAGTTGTAAAATGCAGAGCAGGATTATCCCAGCAGGTCAGGCTTGATAATAGCAGCTAGTGTAATGCTGTTACTGCACCAGCGACCAATGTTCAGTTCCACTGCTGTCTGCAAGGAGTTTGTACGTTCTCCCTGGGAGTGTATGGGTTTCCTCCAGGTATTCCAGTTTCTTCCCACATTCCAAAGACATACAGGTTAGTCATTTGTGGGCATGCAATATTGGCCCTGGAAGCCAGGTGACAGTTGTGGGCAGTCCCCTGCATGACCTCAAACTGCATTGGTCATTGACGCAAATGACATGTCTTACTGTATGTTTTGATGTACATTTGACAAATAAAGCTCATCTTAATCTCTTAATCTTACTAAATTAATGTGCCATATTTATCTATGGTAAATTGGCAACTAAAAATGACTGTTCATCATTGAGTGTGAATTCTGGTTTCCATAAAATTTCATTCTGGAAGTCCCAGCCCTTATTTTGATGAAAAAATTCTCATCTAGAGCAATTTCTTATAAACTGAACTATTTTTGAATTGTTTTGTAGTTACTCTCTTATTTGTAGTTCTTAATCTCCACTAAGCAATTTGGTATCTGAAATGAATTGTCCTATCACTTTGAATTTAGACTATATTTCTTAGTTTCTCTGTTGTAAAATTTTGTTATACTTGTGATAATTATCATGCCCGTATTTACACTGCCTAATCTCAATTGATGGTGCCATTGGAATTTATTAGGAGATCCATTTTTATCACTATCTGTTACCTTTTTATAATTGATTGGTTTTATTTCTTGGTTGCATAAATTCTGATACACAGTGTCAGTTAAGTTTTTTGTGTTTTGCTTTGCTAATACATCCAGCAAGCATCTTGTTCATAATGAGCCTTGGGTTGTATTTTGTTAACAATAGAAAACAGACTTTGTTTACAAGAGAGTGGTAATTTAATTGTTCTGTCCTGGAATTTGAATTTAGCAGGCCTTTTACAATCTCTCATCCTTCTAAATTTAAGCAGATACAAACTCACCCTATATAGCATTTCCTCATAAAATAATCCACCATTTCCAGGGGACAAGAGAGGCTTCATTCATAGAAAGCAAAGCTCAGGTTTTTTTTATGAGGTAAGACAGGGAGGCCTCCAGTATCCCTGACTACTACAACTGCAAGAAGAGCATCCAGCTGCAGCTTCTAACAAACGGCTTTAAGGAGTTGGAGCTGGAACTGGATGAACTCCAGATCATTCGGGAGATAGGTCATATAAAGAGATAGTTACACCCAAGGTGCAGGACACAGGAAACTGGGAAATGGGAAAGGGGTTAAAGAGCCAATGCTGAGTACCCCTTGTGGCCCCCTCAACAAGTATATCACTTTGGATACTGTAGGGAGGGGGTAGGTAAAATGACCTAACAGAAGTCGGGTCTCAGGCACTGAGTTTGCCCTGTGACTCAGACGGGAAAGGGAAAAGAAGAGGCGCATTGTAGTGATAAGGGGATTAGTTAATTAGGGAAATGGACACGAGGTTTTGTTGGCGAAAATGAGATTCCCTGACAGTACGTTGCCTTCCGGGTGCCAGGGTCCAGGATATCTTGGAGCAAGTCCTCAGCATTTTTAAGTGGGAAGGTGAACAGTCAGAAGTCGTGGTCCATGTAGATAGCAATGACATTGGTGGGACAAGTGACGAGGTTCTGCTCAAGGAGTTCAGGGAGTTAGATGCTAAGTTAAAGGGCAGGACCTCAGGGTTGTGATCTCAGGATTGCTACCTGTGCCACATACTAGTGAGGCCAGAACTAGGAAGATTATACAGTTCAGTACATGCCTCAGGAGTTGTTGTATGAGGGAGGGTGTAAGATTTTTGGATTGTTGGTCTCTCTTCCAGGGAAGATGGGATCTGTACATAAGGGACAGTTCGCACTTGAACTGGAGAGGGACTAATATCCTAGCGGGAAGGTTTGTTAATTCTGCACAGTGGGGTTTAAACTAGAGTTGCAGGGGGATGGGAATCAGTGCCAGAACACATAGTAGAGAGGTGGTAGAGGCAGATGTTGGTAAGACCTTAGACAAAAGTTAGGAATCAAAAGGTTGAGCATGGTGCAACAAAATCGAAAAAGGAAAGTACAGGACTGAAGGTGTTGTATCTGAATGCTCACGATATACGAAATAAGGTAGATGAATTTGCAGCATAGCTGCGGATTGGCAGGTATGATGTAGGCATCACTGAATCATGGCTGAAAGATTGTAGCTGAGAGCTTAAAGTCCAAGGATGCACATTGTATCAAACGGATAGGCAACAAGGCAGAGGACGCGGCGTTGCTCTGTTGGTAAAAATAAAAGCAGATTATTAGAAAGAGGTGTTAAATCATTGTGGATAGAGCTAAGGTAAAAAGACCCTGATGGGAGTTACATACAGACCCCCCCCCCCCAAACAGTAGTAAGGATGTCACCTACAAATTAATACGGGAGTTAGAAAATGCACACCAAAAGGACAATGTTACAATAGTCATGGGGGACATCAATTTACAGGTAGATTGGAAAATCAGGTTGGTGCTGGATTACAGGAAGGGGGGATTTCCAGAGTGCCAACGAGATGGCTTTTTGGGGCAGCTCATGGTTGAGCCCACTAGAGGATCAGCTATTCTGGATTGGGTGTTGTATAATGAACTGGAATTGATTAGCGAGCTTAAGGTAAAAGAACTTTTAGGGGAAAATGATCATAATATGATCAAATTCACCCTGAAATTTGAGAAGGAGAAGCTAAAGTCCGATATATCAGTATTACATTGGAGTAAAGGAAATTGTAGAGGAATGACAGAGGAGTTGGCCAGAATTGATTAGAAAAGAACATGGGCAGGGATGACGGCAGAGCTGCAATGGCTGGGATTTCTGGAAGCAATTTGGAAGGCACAGGATATATACATCCCAAGGAGGAGGAAATAGTCTAAAGGGAAGATGACACAACTATGTCTAACAAATTAAGTCAAAGCCAACATAAAAGCCAAAGAGAGGGCATATAACAGAGCACAAATTAGTGGGATGTTAGAGGATGGGGAGCTTTTAAAAACCAACAGAAGGCAACTAAAAAAAATCATCAAGAATATAAAGATTGAATACAAAAGTAAGTTAGCCAATAATATTAAAGAGGATACCAAAAGTTTGTTCAGTTACATGAAATGTAAAGGAGAGGTAAAAGTGGATATTGGACCACTGGGAAATGATGCTGGAGAGGTAGTAATGGGGGACAATGAAACAGCAGATGAATTGAATAAGTATTTTGTATCAGTTGTCACTGTGGAAGACACTAGCAGTATGGTGGAAGTTCCAGGTGTCGGGACATGAAGTGTGTGACGTTACCATAAATAGAGAGAAAGTTCTTGGGAAGCTCAAGGTAGATAAGTCACCTGGGCTAAATGGTGTACACCCCAGAAGTGGTGGTTGATGAGATTGTGGAGGAATTAGTAATCGTCTTTCAAGAATCACTAGATTCTGCTACGGTTCCAGAGGAATGGAAAATTGCAAATGTCACTCCACTCTTCAAGAAGGGAGAGAGGCAGGAGAAAGGAAACTATAGGCCATTTAGATTGACTTCAGTGGTTGGGAAGATGTTGGAGTTAATTATTCGGGATGAGGTGTCAGGGTACTTGGAGCCACATGATAAAATAGGCAGTACTCAGTGTGGTTTCCTCAAGGGAAAATCCTGCCTGACAAACCTGTTGGAATTCTTTGAAGAAATACCAAGCAGGATAGACTATGAAGAATCGGTTAATGTTGTATAGTTGGATTTTCATAAGGCTTTTAACAAGGTGTCACACATTAGGCTGCTTATAAGCTGTGAACCCATGGTATTGCAAGAAAGATTCTAGCATGGATAAAGCAGTGGCTGATTGGCAGGAGGCAAAGAGTGGGAATAAAGAGAAGCTTTTCTGTTTGGCTGCTAGTGACTAGTAGTGTTCCACAGGGGTCTGTTGGGGCCAGTTCTTATGTTATATACCAGTGATTTGGATGATTGAGTTGATGGCTTTGTTGCAAAGTTTGTAGATAATATGAAGATAGGTGGAGGGGCAGGTAGTTTTGAAGAAGTAGAGAGGCTACAGAAGGATTTAGACCATATATGTCAAACTCAAGGCCCACGGGCCAAATCCGGCCCGCGGTGGAATTATCTTTGGCCCACGAGATAATATCTAATTACTATTAAAGCTGGCCCCAGTAATCGAAGCGCCTATGGCGTATGATATGGCTAATGCTGAGTTTATTCAGGTACCAGGTTTTCAGGGTTTTTAGTGTTTATTCGGCAGTCTTGCTCGGCAGTCTTCTTCATAAGAAACGGAATTTGTAAAGTGAAACACTTTGTAGTTATAGCAGAGACTGAGACACATGAGAGCAGGCTGAAAAAACGGAGGCAACGAAAGCTGCGTTCGCACGCGTCCGACTGATCCGGCCCGCATGAAGCTGCTTTTTGCTCAATCCGGCCCGTGACCTAAAATGAGTTTGACACCCCTGATTTAGACAGATCAGAGAATGGGCAAAGTAATGACAGATGGAATACAGTTTTAAGAAGTGTATGGTTATGCACTTTCGTAGAAGAATTGAAAGGATTGACTATTTTCTAAATGGAGAAAATGTACAAAAAACTGAGATGTAAAGGGACTTGACAGTCCTTGTGCAGGATTCCCTAAGCGTTAATTTGCAGGTTGAGTCTGTGGTGAGGAAGGCAAATGCAATGTTAACATTCATTTCAAGAGGACTAGAATATAAAAGCAAGGATATAATGTTGAAACTTTATAAAGCACTGGTGAAGCCTCACTTGTAGTATTGTGAGCAGGTTTAGGCCACAGAAATTATGTGCTGAAACTGGAGAGGGTTCAAAGGAGGTTCACAAAAACGATTGCAGGATTGAATGGCTTGTCATATGAAGAGCATTTAATGGCTCTAGGCCTGTATTCAGAAGAATATGGGGGTGGGGTGACCTTATTGAAACCCATCAAATGGTGAAAGGCCTTGACAGAGTGGACGTGGGGAAGATGTTTCCTATGGTGGGAGAGTCTAATAACCAGAGGACACAGCCTCAGAATAGAGCGGTGTCCTTTTAGAATGGAGTTGAGGAGGAAATTCTTTGGGCAGAGAGTGATGAATCAGTGAAATTCTTTCCCACAGGCAGCTGTGGAGGTCAAGTCTTGATGTATATTTAAAGCAAAGGTTGATAGATTCTTGATTGGTCAGGGAATGAAGAGATACGGGGAGAAGGAAAGAGCTTGAGCCCGAGAGGGAAATTCGATCAGTCATGATGAAATGGCAGAGCAGACTTGATGGGCCAAATGGCCTAATTCTGCTCCTATATCTTATGGTCTTGTGGTATTGAGGCTAAGGCTTGAAGCTTACTGATTAATTTTGAGGGGATGATGGAATTGAATGCCGAGCTATAGTCGATAAAGAACATCCCAATTTATGTATCTTTGCCGTCCAGAAGTTCCAGGGTTCACTGAAGAGCTGGTTTGATGGCTCTTCACTCAACTAATACATTGTAGTATGTTGTTTGGATAAGTTAAGATGTAAGCCGTATTAAATAATAACCTACGGTTAGAATTTCTAGTCTTGTATGTCTAATTCAATTAATTGACTTCTTTCTTACAGATCTGTTGATGTGACCAACACCACCATTGTACTCTGTGACCGAATCTGATTAAAGGCAGTCATGTGATACAAGGTGACAAGGATGACCATTACTGAAAGGCTGCGTGAAAAGATATCACAGGCATTCTATATCCACGGACTCTTATGTGCATCTTATCCCATTCCCATTATCTTTTTCACCGCTGTGTGTATTTTAACATGCTGGTAAGTAAAATGTTGCATCAATGACTGCTCAACAGTAGTATCAATAATTTAACATTATGTGGTAACTTCAGAGCATTGAATTCCAATATTTTCTGGTCATGATGAGGAATAGTTGCTTGGAAAATATAGATTATAGTTATGTGTGTAACCCAAAATATAACTGTTTGGAGGCTTTTGGCGATTAGGAAAAGTGCAGTGAGATGGAATGCATTAATAAGGAAAATTCCATTATTGGGTATGACGCCTGATGCTGTATTTTGTGAAAAGTGGGTGAATGTAAAATTGACTAGAGCGCAGAATACACATTGTGGCTGGATACTGTTGTCAATGATGAAAGGCAAAGCTCTTTTTGAGATTATGAAATATGGAATGTATGTTGCTAAACAGCAAACAACAGAGTTGTCATAACAGAGGTGACAGGTGGGGCTGGATATGCAAGGGTGTGAGCAGCTGTGCAATTTAAAATGCTTTTCAGAAAGCATGTAAAAGTGCAAGTCAGGGGTTGTTAAATTGCTTGCTTTTATCTTGAAATGTTAAATTCCTGAAATTTATTTGAATTGAGTTGTGCCTAATTCGCTCTGTAATTTTTTTTTCATTTTGCGAAAATTCATTATTAAAAACAGTGACCCAGAAGATGATGTAGAATGACCTGAAATTTATCCAGACTTTCATTTATCCATGTTTTCTGATTGCTTGTGTCAAAAACTGGTTAAGCAACAGTTAATGAAAGCCCAAATTTAGGCAGTTTGCTAAGATCCACCGTTGGACCATGAATATTGTGTCCTAGTTGTCTACATGATGTGCAAGCCTGGGCAGTATGATATTGAAAGCAAGCTGTTGCCCATGCAGTAGGCTCACTTTCTCCATGTAGCTGATGAATCCCAAGCAACAGCAGAGATCGATATAGTTTGGCACCAACGGCATCACAGGATTTGCCAGTCAGCATTGATCTCAGACATAGTTCTGTTTTAGGGAATCCAGCTCTGTATTATTCCTCAAGGCTTAATCCCAAAGCCTTCCCCATAAGTAGATATAACTGCAAGGCAACAGATATTTAAGATCGGAGTTTTCCTTCTCCCTGAAGAGCAGCCAACCACGGCTGATGAGTCTCACCTGCCTGACGTGACTGGTTTTTAGCCTCCGGTAACCCTTTTTCCCCCCCTTCTGTCAGTAGAGATGGTTCTGCCAGGCTTAGTAGCTAGCCGCACGTGAAGGCCAGGAGCTGGACTTGGTTGTCAGAGGCTGTTTGAGACATATGCCATCAGGAACATTTAATAGTTTATCCCCACTATCTCCCCCCGACTATGACAATTTTAAGGAACCAGCTTTGTTAAGAAAGTCTGAAATATTTTATGACAAGAAATATCAAGTGACCTAGTAGGGCACCAGATATCAAATTTTCTATCAGAATCCTAAATAGGGCAGGTAAGAAAATGAAAAATATCCCCCGCAGATGTTCAAGTGTACCCAATCTTCACTGGTTCCATATTTGACAAAAATGCTTAATCATGGTTGTTATTGTTCCATTCAAGATTCAGGATTGTTTAATGACATTTCCAGGACAGAAGTGTAAAGGGGAACAAAATAATTGTTACTTTGAATCTGATGCAGCACAAAAGGAAACACAATAAGAAGTAATACAGTAATAAAAAATATATAAATACATAATTTAGCCTATATACATTGAATGTATGTCCTTAAAGTGACACCAGGCACAGGAGTTTCTGTAAATAAGGTGAATCAAGACAGGAAAGTAGTGGTGGTGCTGTGATGTGGAGGAGGTTGTTAGTGGGTGGAAGTATTGATCAGCCTTACTGCTTGGGGAAAGTAACTGTTTTTGAGTCTGGTGGTCCTGGCATGTAACCACCTTCCTGATGGGAGTGGGACAAACAGTCCATGAGGAGGGTGGGTAGGATCTTTCATGATGTTACTGACCCATTTCCAGTAACTTTCTGTATGCACGTCCTTGATGGCAGGTAGGCTGGTGCTGGTGATCCATTGGGCAGTTTTGACTGCCCATTGTAGAGCCTTCTTGTCCTCTGCAGCTCTGTTTCTGTACTGTGCAGTGAGACAGCATGTTAGGGTGATCTCTACTGCGCATCTGTAGAATGATATGAGTATAGATGTGTATCGTCCTTCTTTAGATGTGACTAGTCCTTTCTTCAGCCTCCTCAATAAGTAGAGGCATTGGTGAACTTGCCTGATTATGTAGGATGCGTTCTGGGGCCATGAGAGATTGTGTGAGATGTGCTCTCCCGGGAGTTTGAAACTGCTCATAGTTTCCACTGATGATAAGAAGAGTGTGAGTGGTGTGAGTTCTCCCAAAGTCAATAACAATCTCCTTTGCCATGTTGACACTAAGGAAAAGGTCATTTGCCTAGCACTAGACCTCGAGCTCTTTCATTTCTTCTCATGTTTTTGGTGATGAGCCTCACCACTGTCATGTCATTGGCGAACTTGACAATATGTTTACTTGGGTGTTTGGCTGTGCTGTCATGAGTGAGCAGAGTGTACAGCAGTGGGCTCAGTACTGCCCTGGGGGTGGGGCAGCACCCATGTTGCAGTTGATGGGGAAAGGAGGAGTGGTTGTGCAACCTGACTCTCTCAGGTCTGTCGGTTTAAGAAGTCAAGCATCCAGTTGCACAGTGGTGTATTTGAATCAAATTGATTTTATTTCTTACATCCTTCACTTAGATGGGGAGTAAAAATCTTTATGTTACGTCTCCGTCTAAATGTGCAATCATTGTAATTTATAATAAATAGAACAGTCAATGTAACAGAAACACACTCAAATCAGCTTGAGTTTATTGGTCTGATAGCCTGGTGGAAGAAGCTGTGTCAGAACCTGTTGGTCCTGGCTTTTATGCTGCAGTAATGTTTCCTAGATCGTAACAGCTGGAATGGATTGTGGTTGGGGTGACACGGGTCCCCAATGATCCTTCGAGCCCTTTTTTCCACATCTGTCTTTGTAAATCTCCTGAATCATGCAAAGTTCACAACTGTCTGCACCACTCTCTGCAGAATCCTGGGATTAAGGGAGGTACAGTTCCCATACCAGGCAGTGACACAGCTCATCAGGATGCTCTCCATTGTGCTCCTGTAGAATGTTCTTAGGATTTGGGGGCCCATACCAAACTTCCGCAGCCATCTCAGGTGAAAGAGGTGCTATTGTGCCTTTTTCACTACACAGCTGGTGTACAGACCACGTGAGGTCCTCAATGATGTGGATGCCAAGGAACTTAAAGCTGTTTACCCTCTCAACCCCAGATCCATTGATGTCAATAGGCGATAACCCATCTCCATTCCTCTTGTAATCCACAGCCAGCTCCTTTGTTTTTGTGAAATTGAGGGAAAGGTTTTCTTGACACCACTGTGTCAGAGAGATGACTTCTTCCCTGTAGGCCACCTCGTTATTGTTTGAGATTAGGCCAGTCGATGTAGTGTTATTGGCAAATTTAATTAGCAGATTAGAGCTGTGTGTAGCAACACAGTCATGGGTATACAGGGAGTAAAGGAGGGAACTTAGTACACAGTCCTTAGGGGCTCTTGTGTTGAGAGTCAGAAGTGTGGAGGTGAAGGAGCCCACTCTTATCAGCTGCCGGCGATCTGACAGAAAGTCCAGGATCCAACTGGACAAGGCAGGGTCAAGGCCGAGGTCTCTGAGCTTCCTGTTGAGCCTCGATAGAATTAGGGTGTTGAATGCTGAACTGTAGTCCAAGAACAGCATTCTCACATAAGCATCCTTCTTATCTAGATGTGTAAGGATGGTATGTAGAGCAGTAGCTATTGCATTGTCTGTCGATCGATTATGTTAGACCAGGGGTCGGCAACCTTTACCACTGAAAGAGCCATTTGGACCCGTTTCCCACAGAAAAGAAAACACTGGGAGCCACAAAACCCGTTTGACATTTAAAATGAAATAACACTGCATACAACGTTTTTTTTTGCCTTTATGCTATGTATAAACAAACTATAATGTGTTGCATTTATGAAATCGATTAACTCCTGCAGAGAAAACGAAATTACATTTCTGCATGCAACAAAAACATTTTGAACTCCGAAAAAAAGAAGTTGGGTTGAAGGTTACTTTTAAGTAAAATACTCAATGTCTATTTGAGTCCTTCTTGTATTTATGAAAAATGCCAAACTTAAATTGTCCGCCAGCAGCAAACCAAAAATAACGTCAGCCAGCTGTCAACCTGAAAAATAAAAGGACTATTTCACTGAACAATGAAAAAATATGAATATACGTAAAATAATAGGCAATTAAAATATTTATCATACTTGGTTAATGGGATTTCTGCTCCTGGACCTCAGCGCACAGCGTCTGCACATCAGGGCTGTATGACGTCACCTTCATCTTTACACAGGATCGCAAGCTGTCATCTGTGAGGCGTGTGCAATGTTTGTTTTTAGTAAAGTTCATGTTGGAGAACACCTGCTCACATACATATGTGGATCCAAAGATCGACAGGACTCCAAGCGCATACTTTTTAATGTTTACATGAATGTCGGGGATAGCATTCCATGTTTCGAACACAAGTTTGTCCGGTTTGGGGAGGTTTTCAATATCACTCCATTTGTGATTCTGAGCAAGAACGGCCTTCTGATGGGCAACATCTTCAAGGTCTGCTGTCAAGCGTCTAAACATGGACACCCATATGTCTTTGTCGGCTATGTCGGCCAGTTCCATCTCAAGATCAGGTTGACTCACACCTGCCAATGCAGTCGTATTCAGTAAGGATGGATTGATGCTTAGTGGGGTGACCGGGAAGGATAATGTGTTTTTTTCCTCTCTGAACTCACAGAAGCGTTTCCCAAACGATGTTTGCATTGCAATGATTGCAGAATGTAAATACTCCGAATTTATCATGTCGTGAGCTTGTTTGAACTCTCTCAAATTGGGGAAGTGAGACAATGTGCCTTTCTGTAAATCTCGGGCAAGCACTGTCAACTTGCGCTCGAATGCCAAAACATCCTCCAACATGTGCAGGGCTGTGCGTCCTTTCCCCTGAAGAGCTGTGTTCAGCGTGTTCAGGTGCGCTGTCATGTCTACCATGAAGTGTAGCTTTTCCAGCCACTCTGGCTGTTCCAGCTCAGGAAAGGTGAGCCCTTTGCTGCCCAGGAAAGTTTTCACTTCTTCCAGACACGCGACAAAGCGTTTCAGCACCTCCCCTCCGGACAGCCACCGGACTTTGCTGTGCAGCAGGAGATCAGAATATGCGCTTTCCAGCTCATCCAGTAACAAACGGAATTGACGGTGATTTAAACTTTTTGCCATTATTTTATTGACAATCTGAATGACAACATCCATTACTTCTGTGCATTCCGGAGGAAATGTTTGAGCGCACAGTGCCTCTTGGTGCAAGATGCAGTGAAAAGTCAGCAGCTTTCTGTCCAGCGACTTCTGCAGTAAAGCCACAAACCCCTTGTGCGCTCCTGTCATACTTGGTGCCCCATCAGTAGCTACTGACACCAGGTGGGTGGTCTTTATTCCTTTGGCTCTTAAACAATTCAAGACAGCCTCACAGATGTCCTCCCCCCGTGTTTGGCCTTTTAGAGGTATCAACTCAATCATTTCTTCCTGTGGCCCGGCAGAGTTTACATACCGGCAGAACAGCGCTATTTGTTCAATATCCCCTTTGTCTTTAGACTAGTCACAGGCAATCGAGTAGGCCACAGCTGAATTGATGTCTTTAATTTGCTGTCTTGTGATGTCTTCTGCCATTTTTATGGTTCTGTCTTTGACAGTCTTTGCAGAGAGGGGCATATCCCTGATTTTCTGCACAATTTCACTCTTGTTTTTAAAGTCCGTGAATAGATGTTCTGAAATCTTAATGAAAGATTCTTTTATATATTCACCATCTGTAAACTGCTTCCCGTGCCTGACTATTTCCTGAGCAGCAACAAAACTAACATATGTACCGTAGATGTCGGATTATAAGCCGCTACTTTTTTCCCACATTTTGAACAGCTTTGAACACTGCGGCCTTTACTACGGTGCGGCTAATGCATGATTTTTTTTCATGCCGCCAAAAACATTTTACCTCGTAACAGTAGACCAATAAAATTGATGAGTAGTTCACAGAGGTCCAATGAAATTGTACGATAAATCAAGCGCACTTTCACAATTAAATTATTGTAAATCAGTCATTTGTACTCACACTCATCAACATGGAAAACACTCGAAGAAAAGCATTGTGCTGCCTTTATGGCAGTTATTTAGTTTATAATATTTTTGCTTAGTATTTCATTTGTTAGTAATTTCTAAGTTAGAAGTGTTTTAACTATATTTGTTTTCTGTACTACATCGCGGGATGCTATGACGTCACACCCGGTTTCGCCGCGTCTTGTGGGAAAAATGCCGTTTGCGATAAACGGGAAGGGGGGGAGCGCATTACGCGGGCGGCATTAGATCTGAGCGAACGCTGCTTTTAAGTTAAAGGCGATCAATAACTTTTCCTGGTAGGCTGCAGTATATTTTTTTTACCAGTCGTTAGGAGATATTGGAATGTTGTTCAGTAAAAAAGTATACGCAACGTATATTTAAAAGTAGCCGCGTTACAGGCACGGTTCGAAAAAAAGCATTTGCAGTATGTATTTGTTTATGTTACCATATGGATTTAATTAAAAGTTAAAAAATCCTCACGTGTAATATCTTTCTGTGTAAATATCTCATATTACAACGTGGGACACCTGCGGCCGAAAATCCGGTGCGGCCTAAAATCCGGTGCGGCCTGTACAAGTACAAAATTGATTTTATTTCTAAAATTAGAGCCAGCGGCTTTTAATCAGGTGCGCTCTGTAGTGCGAAATCTACGGTAGTTGATTTTCCAGACTTCATCCACTTCTTGAAATGATTTTTGCTCAGATCAACCTTCCGCATCAGTTCCGAAATGGCTTTTTTTCTCTCATCTCCATCCGGATATTTTTGAGCAAAGGCTGCGTGTTTATTCTGGAAATGTCTTGCGATATTTGACTTTTTGTTGTTTGCTAGTTTCTCATTGCATATTAAGCATACCCGTAAACCAGTCTCGTCAGCAGTGAAAGCAAATGAATCTGCCCACGTATCATTAAACGTTCTGTTTTCTTCAGTCACTTTTCTTTTTTTAGAATTCTCCATAGTTAGCCTACCTTGGATCAAAAAATTAAAGAAATCGCGCACTGGCGGGTTTCAGGCATTGGCAGTGGTGACGTACATTAATAGCGACAAAAAACACGTTTTATTTAGATTGTACAAGATCACCATAATCTTCAAATTTAGAATTACATTTCAAAAACTAACAAACTAACATAAAATACATTTTAATTAAATACTCATCATTTATTTTCCAAAGCCACAGGGAGCCGCAGCACAGAGATGAAAGAGCTGCGGGTTGCCGACCTATGTGTTAGACCAACATGTAGAAGTTTGTTCACCATGGTCTGCGGGACAATAGTATTGAATAGTATTGAACTTAAATCCAGAAACAGAACTCTAACATGTATTACACACAAAATGCTGGTGGAATGCAGCAGGCCAGGCAGCATCTATAGGGGAAGAAGTACAGTCAACATTTTGGGCTGAGACCCTTCATCAGGACATGTGTACTGGTTTCCTAGGTGTGTCAGTGCCAGGTGTATGACAGATGCTATGGCATTTGTTGTAGAGCAGTTCTGTCAGTAAGCATGTTGGTGAGTGTCCATTGTGGTAGGAACAGAGATTTTGATATGTGCTATTAACAGCCATTCAGAGTACTTCATGATGATTGGCGACAGTGCCACCAGCTACTAGTCATTTAGTCGTTCATACTTATTCACTAGCTATGATTTAATTTATAAGTATGTCTGAGGAAACTGTTGATTCATAGGTACTCAGCTGTTCAGAGAATGGATTGCTTCATTTTGTTAAGGAGTGGGATCTGATGTATGGCCTCTGCGATGCTGATGATGTGTGAAGTTACTGGAAAAATGAAGTTGTCAAAAGATTCAGCAGGGTATACAACAGTTAGAAATGTGGGCAATGAAATGGCAGGTGCAATTTAATTCAGATCAATGTGATCTGTTGCACTTTGGAATTACAAATATAAGAGGAAATATAAGTACCCTTAGCATTGATTTACAGAGGGATCTTGGGGTTCAAGACCATAGCTTCCTGTACAGATAGATAGGTGGTAATGGATTCATGCAGCATGCTTGCCTTCATCAGATGGGTGTTGAGTATAAAAGTGGAGAAGTCTTGTTACA
The DNA here is from genome assembly GCF_048418815.1 of Hemitrygon akajei. Classification (NCBI taxonomy): domain Eukaryota; kingdom Metazoa; phylum Chordata; class Chondrichthyes; order Myliobatiformes; family Dasyatidae; genus Hemitrygon; species Hemitrygon akajei. Next base: position 105,164,518 of record NC_133124.1, on the reverse strand, counting down.
GCTGTATATAACTTCGGTTAGAACAAAGTTTGAATATTGTATGCATTTTTGATCGTTACAGGAAAGATGTGGAGGCTTGGGGAGGGTGCAGAAGGCATTCACCAGCATATTGCCTGGGTTTATGAGTACCAGCTCTAAAGGAGAGGTTTGATAAACTTGGATTGTTTTCTCTGGAGCTTTGGGGGCTGAGGGGTTCCAGATAGAAGAATATAAAATTATTAAGAGTACGGATGACAATTCAGGCCAAGACGTTGACTGTATTCTTTTCCATAGATGCTGCCTGGCCTATTGAGTTGCTCCAGCATTTTGTGTGTGTTGCTGCAGACATATGTGATTATTTTGCATTACCATCATTTAGCACAGACAGTATGGGCCCAAAGAGACTGTTGCTGTTCTGTATTATTCCTTGTTATTGAAAGGAAATGTTAGGCAGGAAATTTGAAGAAAAATAACAAAGGATGATTTGTGACTTGAAGAGGAAGTTGGAGGCATTGGTATTTCATCTTCTTGCTGCACTGTTCTTTTGGGTCAAATGTTTGTCAAAGAAGCCTTGATATGTTGCTGAAGTTATTGTGAAGAGTCACTGGTCGCATTCTGCTTTGCTCAGTATTTGAAACTGCAACTGTCAAGGCAACTACCTGTTCCACATCTTAACACATTGGGAAGCCAAGGTCAAAAGTCATTTACTACAAAACATAATCTAGCCTCCATATGGTTATTGTTGCCACAGTAGTTAATGCAAATGGCTCCACCTGGTTAATTGGAACCCAAGGATTTTGGTAACAGGGGATATAATATTGGAAGTGATTGTTGGAGATTATAGTTAGCTGGAAATTGTGTCATTTGATTATTTGCCACTCAGTTGCTCCAGGTAGGATATTGTGCAGACCTGACAAGTCTTCGCTACATCGACGACTGCATTGGCGCTGCCTCTTACACGCATGCTGAGCTCGTCAACTTCATTAGCTTTGCCTCCAACTTTCACCCTGCCCTCAAATTTACCTGGTCCATTTCCCACACCTCCCTCCCCTTTCTTGATCTTTCTGTCTCCATCTCTGGAGACGGCTTATCTACTGATATCTACTATAAGCCTACAGATTCTCACAGCTACCTGGATTATACCTCTTCCCACCCTGTCTCTTGCAAAAATGCTATCCCCTTCTCACAATTACTCCGTCTTCGCTGCATCTGCTCTCAGGATGAGGCTTTTCATTCCAGGACGAAGGAGATGTCTTCCTTTTTTAAACAAAAGGGCTTCCCTTCTTCCACCATCAACTCTGCTCTCAAACACATCTCTCCCATTTCCCGCACATCTGCCCTCAGCCCATCCGCCCGCCACCCCACTTGGGATAGGGTTTCCCCTTGTCCTCACCTACCACCCCACCAGCCTCCAGGTCCAATGTATAATTTTCCGTAACTTCCGCCACCTCCAACGGGATCCCACTACCAAGCACATCTTTCCCTCTCCCCCTCCCCCTTTCTGCTTTCTGCAGGGATCACTCCCTACGCGACTCCCTTGTCCCCCCCCCCCCACCATCCCTTCCCACCGATCTCCCTCCTGGCACTTATAAACGGAACAAGTGCTACACCTGCCCTTACACTTCCTCCCTCACCACCATTCAGTGCCCCAGACAGTCCTTCCAGGTGAGGCGACGCTTCACCTGTGAGTCGGCTGGTGTGGTATACTGCATCTGGTGCTCCCGGTGTGGCCTTTTATATATTGGTGAGACCCAACGCAGACATGGGGACTATTTCGCTGAACACCAACGCTGTTGGTGTTCTCTGGTCTCTGGTGTTTCTCTGGTCCGCCAGAGAAAGCAGGATCTCCCAGTGGCCACACATTTTAATTCCACGTCCCATTCCCATTCTGATATGTCTATCCATGGCCGCCTCTACTGTCAAAATGAATCCAAACTCAGGTTGGAGAAACAACACCTTATATATTGGCTGGGTAGCCTCCAACCTGATGGCATGAACATTGACTTCTCTAACTTTCGTTAATGCCCTTCCTCCCCTTCTTACCCTATCCCTGACATATTTAGTTGTTTGTCTGTTCTCCATCTCCCTCTGGTGCTTCCCCCCTCCCCCTTTCTTTCTCCCGAGGCCTCCCATCCCATGATCCTTTCCCTTCTCCAGCTCTGTATCACTTTCGCCAATCACCTTTCCAGCTCTTAGCTTCATCCCACCCCCTCCGGTCTTCTCCTATCATTTCGCATTTCCCCCTCCCCCCACTACTTTCAAATCTCTTACTATCTTTCCCTCCAGTTAGTCCTGACGAAGGGTCTCGGCCAGAAACATCGACAGTGCTTCTCCTTATAGATGCTGGTGTTCCACCAGCATTTTGTGTGTGTTGTGAGACCTGACAAGTCATTAGGTTAAGCTGTAAGCTGTTAAGCCTTTAAAGCCTGCTCTGCCATTCTTGAAGATCATGATTGATCTGCTATAAAAGTTTTGTTCTCATGCACCATTTCTCATATTCTTATACACTAACTACTTGTTAGCACTTAGTGACTTGCATTCTAGGGCATTCAGTGTCCTTAGAGCATTATTTCCCAATCTGTCACCATCTAAGATATATTCTGCTTTTACATTTTGTGCGTCCAACTAGATGACCGTATATGTTTCCAACTTGTTATTCATCATTCATCTTCTTAACCATCCACTTAGTTTGCCTATTTCCTCATGAATTTGGAAACGTGATATTTTGTTACCTTCATTTATAGATTGTCAATAGAAAGGGTTCAAGTAACAATGACAGTGACACCCCACCATTCACTAGCCACCTGAGAAGGACATGTTCATTTCCACTCTTTGCTTTCTGTCTGTTTTCCCGCGTCCAGACACAAATTGTTTCATTCCTGTGGATTTGTAATCAGATTTTAACTCTGTCCACAATTTCTTCCAGCTTTTTGTGTGTTGCTCCAGAGTTCCAGCTGCTGCAGCGTCCTGTATTTCTTTCCCTCTTGACTATTTGACGGAAGATATTTTTTCAGGATAATACGGTTTAAGCACTGTCCTGAGGCATTCTTGTAATGACATCCTGAAGATCAAATGAGACAAGTCAATCATAAGTAAAACAATTTAAAGTGTTTTGTTTTCTGACTCTGCTATTGGCATTTACTGAAGCACAGACGACCTTGGAAGAATCTCCTCATATTCAACTGCCCCTGAAATTTGCATATGAGCTTAGAAATTAACTAATGTTCAACAAGAGAGTGGAATTCAGTGAAGACTGGTGTCAGAGAAAGCTGCATTGTTGTCTCACATTAATCTTGTGCTATACCTCCAACAAGCTTCTCAGTGGTATGGAGGTATCTTTCAGAACTAGGGAATAGTTCCGTTTAGGGTGACGACACACCAGAAACAATTTCACCTACACCTCAATAGTTGAACTGCAGTATGTATTCTGTGGATGAATTCTAAGTTATTGTCAGCTGATTTAGTGAAGTGTATGGGAAGATGGGCATTGCATTTAGCATCCACAGACAAATGTCCTCATCCAACATCCCCCATTTAACCATGCTGCCCTCCAAAAATAAAAGCAACAAGATAAAAATGGTGTCATCAAAATTTTCTTCAGTTAATGTTTGTATGTGCTCGTGGGATCTGAACATTAATGGTTCATGCCTAATTGTCTTTTAATTGATGAGGGAGTCAAGAAGTCAATGCATGACATATAGAACTGAAGGACCTTACAGGTACCAGCCTCTTGTTCCAGATATTCCTTTTATCTAATTGCTTCAATTTAAATGCTCAGCAGCAATGGTGAGATTCACACTATTGTCAGTGGTTCTTTTCTCTATATAGTCATGCAGTACTATCACTGCTCTTCAAATGAGGAAACTATCAACAACAAAAATGGCTGCTTTTTGATGATAAACTCACAAATGATGCTATTTAAAAACTGTTCGCTCTAAGCATGATGTACTGTCTTAACGACCACATGACTTGCACGTGTCTCACGCCAGTTAGAAAATGTTCAGCAACAGTCTTCTGCCCCAATTAAGCAGCATAGTGCCCAAATAAATAAAGGGAATTCTGTCTATTTTCGCGGTTCCTTTTTGTTGTTTAAGAGTTGTCCTAAATAAGCGACTGCCCTGATTAACCAATGCCCAATTAACCATAATCCACTGTATATGGAAACAGACTTTACTCAATCCTTCCTAATTTATTTAAAACTTTGCTATAATTTAAACATTTTCCTTAAGCATTCAGGCATTCTTCTGGGCAGCCTTCATACTGAGTTCTTAATTAAGACAGATCTTATACAACAGCAATATTTCTGAGGGGAATAGAGAATGATTAATTGGAGGCAAATAACATTTAATATTTAGAAATGGAAAATCTATTGGTTCTTATATAATGAGGCACCACAGAGAAAATAAGTAATTCTTAAGAAACTAAAACACAGTTGCAAGAAAAAGTTTGTGAACCCTTTGTAATCACCAATTTTATCAGCATTAATTACTCATAAAATATGGTCTGACCTTCATCTGTGTCTTGGCCTGAAACATTGACTGTAGTCTTTTCCATAGATACTGCCTGGCTTGCTGAGTTCTTTGAGTGTGTTTCTTGGATTTCCAGCACCTTCAGATTTTCTCTTGTTTGTGATTTGAAAATAGTATGATGCTAGAATGACTGTGTGGTTTACATTGATTGGTATTGGTGTGTGGTGGGGGTCCTTATTGATGTATGTCATCTTCCTAAGGCATCGTTCTTTGAAGATACCTTGGATACTACGGAGGCTATTACTCATGATGGGAGTTGATTAATTTTACAAATTTCTGCAACTTATTTCGATCTTGTACAGTAGCACCCCCTGTCTATACCAGATGGTGATCTGGCCAGTCAGAATGTTCTCCATGGTACATTTATAGAAGTTCTTGAGTATTTTAGTTGACAAACCAAATCTCCTCAAACTCTGAATGAAAAGGCACTGTCTTGCCTTCTTTCTAGCTGCATCAGTAAGCTGCAGCTGGGTTAGGTCCTCAGAGATACTGACCTCCAGGAACTTGAAATTGCTCACTGTCCGCACTTCTGATCCCTCTGAGGATTGATTTGTGTTCCCTCATCTTACCCTTTCTGAATAGAGGCAAATAGCAATTAATGCTAAGAAAAGTAGTGTGTTGGTTCCTTATTAATGATAATATTGTGGTACCACAGTTGAAATAACAATTCTTCAGAATAGGGTAGCCAGCGTAAATAAAATGGTATTTTAAGGAGTCATCTTAAATATTGAGTGCATTAATCTTGGTATCCAGTATTAAAATTACATTGAAAAGAGTATCTGTGGAATAAAGTGAAAACAGAAGAGACTGCTGATGTTGGAATCTGAAGTAACACATGAGGTGCTGGAGAAACTCGGCAGGTTAGGCAGTATCTATGGAGGAAAATGAATGGTCGACATTTTGAGTCAAAGTCCTTCATGAAGTAAAGTGACACACATGAAATGCTGGAGGAACTCAGCAGGCCAGGCAGCATCTATGGAAGTAAGCACAGTCGACGTTTCCGGCTGAAACCCTTCAGCAGGACTGGAGAAAAAAAATCTGAGGAGTAGATTTGAAAGGTGGGGGGAGGGGACAGAGAAACATCAGGTGATGGAGATGAAACTTGGAAGGGAAGGGATAAAGCAAAAAGCTAGGAAGTTGATTGGTGAAAGAGACAGAAGACCATAGAAGAAAGAAAAGTGGGGGAGGAGCACAGAGGGAGGCGATGGGTGGGCAGGAGATAACATGAGAGGGGGAAAGGGGATGGGAAATGGTGAAGGAGGAGGGGAGTTCGAGAAATCGATGTTCATACCATCAGGTTGGACCCTACCCAAACAGTATATAAGGTGTTGTTCCTCCATTCTAAGTGTGGCCTTATCACAACAGTGGAGGAGGCCATGGATGGATGTAGCGGAATGGGAATTGGAATTAAAATGGGTGGCCACTGGGAGATTTTGCTTGTTCTGGCACATGGAGTGTAGCTGCTCGGTGAAGCGGTCTCCCAATCTATGTCAGGTCTCACCGATATACAGGAGGTCATACCGGGAGCACCCGAATGCAGTGTATGACCCCAAAAGGCTCACAGATGAAGTGTTGTCTCACCTGGAAGGACTGTTTGGGGCTTTGAAGGGTAGTGAGGGAAGAGGTGAAGGGACAGGTGTAACACTTGTTCTGCTTGCAAGGATAAGTGCTAGGAGGAAGATCAGTGGAGAGGGATGAATGGACAAGGGAATCATGTAGGGAGTGATCCCCATGCTAAGCAGAAAGTTGGGGTGAGGGAAAGATGTGTTTGGTGGTAGGATCCAGTTGGAGGTGGCAGAAGTTTCAGAGAATTATATGCTGGATGCGGAGCTGATGGGGGTGGTAGGTGAGGACAGAGGAACCCTATTCCTGGTAGGGTGGTGAGAGGATGGGAAGGAGATGCAGTTGAGCACAGCATTGATGATGGAGGAAAGGAAGCCCCTTTCTTTGAAAAAGGAGGATGTCTCCTTCGTTATAGAATGAAAAACCTCATCTTTACAGCAGATGCGGTGGAGACAGGAATTGAGAGAAGGGGAGACAGGGAATTGAGAAAAGTAGGAGGGTGGGACGAGGTATAGTCCAGGTAGCTGTGAGAGTCCATAAGACATCAGTGGTATAATGTGTTTATTTTCTAGATTTACAGATAAAAAGACAGATATTGCAAAAAAACAGACAATTTACTTAATCCAGCCTCAAGTAATCGAGCTAAGAGTGAAGAACTAAATGCTAGTTTTGGTGTCAACAGGGATAAGAAAGTATTCAAGTTGTTAAGGAAGTTAATACAAGTTCTTTGTGATAAGATAAGAGAGAAGCTAATATTCAAAACTATCCTTTTTACCAGCATTTTATGGAAAGTCACATGCAACTCAGTGTCTATCTGTGGCATATATAAGAACTGTACATTTCTGTGGAGCCATTTTATAAATTTAATTGTTTAACAGGATGGAAAACATGACCAATATCTACAATAATTTGGAAATTTAGTTGAACATTTTACTATTGCCATTAAAAAGTACATAAACTGGGTTACAAAAATAAATGGCAGGAAAAAAATGGAATTGGATCTAAGGTTACAATTCAAAACAACTCAAACTGTCAGCTTCGTGTGAATGGCATTGAAAATCACATCAGATCTTGGAGAATATAGTTTGAGAGTGAGAACAGTAAATCCCAGTGGAAATTATTGCACACACTTTTCACTTCCAGTTATTTTATTTAGTTAATTTTTGGTGACTTTAAGGTGGAGAATAGGGTTTCAAGCCTGGTCTCAATATCATATGTTTTAGAAATCAAACTGGCCACAGGAATTTTTGTGAACTATATCGAGAGAAGTCTTATTGTCCTTTTTTAATATTACTGCTAAATTTCAGGTGAGGTGTTGAAACACGATTAGTTAATAATTGGAAAAAGAGAATGTCATTGGTAAAAGTGATCACAGTATCTTGGGATTTTCAATGCAGGTCAAGAGACATAGAAGCTAGACTTGAACTTGAAGCCTATTATAAGAATATAACAGAACAGTACCTGAGGGGATTTGGAATTTAGATTAGCATTAGAAAAGTGATCCAGCCATAACCAACTGTGGAAGTTAAAGAGAGTATATTAGATTAATTCAAGAGTCTTATAATATTGCCAGGAATGAGAATTCAGTGTGTTTTTGGAAGCATTGAAAAATTACTAGAAAATTTGTAAAACAGAAGTCAGTAATAAGAGTAGATTAGCATGGAATAATAAGTATGAGTATATTATATTAAGGAAACTATATCAAAAGCAAAATATAAGTGTGAATCCAATGGAGATAATGACTAATGAGACATGAGTGAGGAATATTATGGATCTACTGTATCTTAACAATCAATGGAAGACATAAATGTAGCAAAAATTAGGAAAGAATGGAACTCTGGGGGGAAAATAAAAGCCTTAATGGAAGTAAGGAACTTAAAGTAACTAATACTACTGAAAATAAAGTACTTAAGAAATTAAAGGAACTGAAATGAGGTTAGTCCATGAATTTGATATTTTTTTAATTGTCTCCATATCCTCATCAACTCTGTCTATCTGTTCCTTTCTGGTGCACATGCTCTTTCTGGTACGCATACTCCCTCTGTTCTCTGCTTTCTGGTACACATACTCTCTCTATCTGTCTCTGCTTCAAGCTATATTTTAAACCCTGCATTCATATACAAACTTTTAGTTGTCTTGCCCTAATATTTCAAGCTGTAGTTTGTGACTAAATTTGATGCTATAAGTATCTTTTGTTCACTTTACTCTTATAGGTACAATAAAAATGGACTTTATTGCTTCTAGGGAAACAGAAATTCAGTTTCTCTGAAGAGTAATATGAATTTGTATTGCTTTTTAATGTCCTCAACTATTTAGTTTTAGTTATAAGGCGACAGAAAAATTTCAGTAATGTTAAATTTCAACCTTGCAACTTGATATATCTGGGGAGCACTATTAGCTGTATACTCATCAGTTGTCTAGAATACTTGTATTTGCAAATATGTAATGGAGGATGGTAGAAAGAAAATAATGTGATGAATTGCATAATTATAAATAAAATGTTATATTTGATCTGGCATTATTGTATGTATATGTTGATATTATTTACCAAGCTCATTATTAACTTGACAATTCAAGGGAATACATTTTTTATGGTAAACATGTGCATTTGGAGCAGCTACTAAATGCTAAGTGATGAAGATTATTAATTTGATGTAAGTCAGAAAAAAATGCCAATGTATGTCCTGATTTATGGGCCTAAAAAGCATTTTATAATACTTCTACAATTACTAAGCCATTAGTTACTACGCTTAAATTAATTAATTGCATCAGATAAAACCATACGGGAGTTATTTATTTTGAAGGAGGTCCCTTGTTTTAATCAGAAGTTCAAGAAATTGTGTAAATCTATCTTAATATTGTACAGCATTAGTTTAATAAATTGATGATAAATATTTGCAATACAGTATTTAGGATTATTATGCAGCAAATAACTGGAATTAAGCTATGAATTGGCATGAAATGGAATAGGGAGAATTGAAAAATATGTACATTGTTTTATTGAGATATTTATTTTTATTGTTCGTTTTTTGTTTATCATAGTTATCCCTTATTGAAACTACCTCTGCCGGGAACAGGGCCAGTAGAGTTTACAACACCTGTAAAGGATTACTCTGTGCCCCCAACTGAAGCAAATCCAGGATCCACTGAGCAGACTGATAGACCAGATTGGGTAAGTTTACAAAGTTAAATTATTTGGTAATTACAGCCCATGAGGAAGTTATTAGCATTCCAGTATAATGTATTCTCTTTCATTATAGTTTGTTTAAATAAATTAAACTAGCCCTAATGCACTTTCTTCCCTGTAATTAACTTGTGGATAAATCCAGAAAAAACATTTATTTTAAGTTCCAAAGCTTTTGTGGCTGGTCCATCATTGGAAAAAATGCTATCGATATAATCAGGACTGTCTATGCATTTGCAATTTCAGTAGCTAAAGTAATATTTAAAATAGCATCCATAGAAAGGAAAATAATTAACTCTTAAGATAATGGATGATGTTGAGTAATATAGAAAGTAAATCCTTCTATAAAAGATTTGCTTCTCGTCATGATATTCTCAAGTAATTCATTTTCCAATAAAAGGACAACAATTGAATTCCCAGATGAAATTAAACAGTAAATAAAATGTCCTTGCTTAAATTTCAGAATAAGATTTTTATTGAATGAAACATTTAGTCTCAAATATTGTGCGCCGGCAAGCTGCTGATTCTTGCTTATCCACCAGCTTGAAGACACAAAATGGCACAGTTGCCTATTGTCATGGAGTAACATTAATTTCTATCCATCTGCCATGTGTTCCTCGTGATTGACTGTCTGTCTATCCATCTTATGGTCTGTGAGCTTTCACTCCTCCTCTCATTATTCTAGCTTCAGTATTTCCAACTGGATTGTTTTCCTCGTTTTACATGCTGTCTCACTACTTACTGAACTAAATATCATTTTAATCTTGCCTCTCAATTTTTGTGTATTATTATTTAAATGTAAGATGACAAAAGAATTGGGTTTAGTTATTCTCACTGGATAATTTCCTTTCTTGACATTCACTAGTTACAAATTGTATTTTCAAATGGCATACACATGCAGCAGCTCTCTTACTGCCAAAGAATACTTCTCATCACAGATATTGTACCCAAGATTTTTGCTGTTTCTAGAAATTCTTGCCAGTTCTAGAAAACAAAATTCAATAAATAATGTTAAGTCTGAAATCTTACTACTTTGCTTAGATTTTTGTTGTTATTTGTAGTATCTTTATAAGTTATTGGATATTATTCTTTTTAATTTTTACTCTCCAGAAATTCCAACTTACAGTAATGACAATGTGAATATGTTATGAGCTTTAAAGCATTTTTGATGATAGATTGTCTTGTTTTCAATTGTAACTTGCAGTACTTGCACATACGTTGATTGTTAGTTTCAACATTTTTTTTTATCACATATGATTTATTGTGGATACTTTTGCAGTTCTTCCAGTGGCCTCATACTGGATAGCTAATAATAGATAATAATTATTAGTAATATTAGTAGTATTAATAATAGTAGAGATAGCTAATAATAATTTATTCACTTGAATAATTTAGTTCTTTACCTTACAGTTATGTTTTGTTTTTAAAAACGGTACCAGTTGAGTAATAGCAGAATATTCTAGTCTACTTTATTCCATGAAGTATTGTATAAAGGGAAGTTTAAACCTTGAAACCAACAAGGTTGAAGATTTTCCTCCTTGCCAAGTGGGTGTACTAGTTCTGGACTTCGAAACATTCCTAGATGTTAGGTTTGATCTTGGTTACAGATATACTCCACCACAGGAAGTTTATTTGCACTTCTACAGCATTCTCCAACTTTAGTTCTTGTTCAAGCTCACCTCTTCATTTTTCATTGTTTATTGTCATTCTTCAGTACACCAGTGTAAAGGGGAACAAAGTAATTGTTACTGCAGACCCAATGCAACATAAATCCCCAGTGATGATAAAAGACACAATAAATACAAATATCCTTCATGATATTACTGTCCTTTATCTATATACATGTCCTTGATGGTAAGTAGGCTCATGCTAGCCTTGTGTTGAGCATTTTTAACTACTTATTGTGAAGCCCTCCTGTCTACTGAATTGCAGTTTCCATACCACACAGTAATGCACATGATGGTATTCTCTCAACCGTGCATCTGTAGAAGGTCGTGAGTATTGATGTGCAGAGTCCAGCTCTCATCAGCTTCCTCAGAAAGCAGAGATGTTGGTCAGCTTTCTTGACTGTGGAGGATGTGTTTTGGGACCATGAAAGGTTGTGCAAGATGTGCATTCCCAAGAGTTTAAAACTGCTCACAGTTTCTACTGTTGTGCTACAAATGTGAAGAGGAGCTCTCCTGAAGTCGATAACAATTTCCCTGGTCTTGTTGACATTAAGGAAGAGGTTATTTGTCTGGCACCAGGCCTCAAGGTCTTCCATCTCCTCTCTGTAGGTCACCTCATCATTGTTGGTGTTGAGCCCCATCACTGTTGTGTCATTGACGAACTTGACAATGTGATCGTTCGGGTGTTTTGTTGTGCAGTCATGTGTGGCCAAAGTGCACAGTGTAGAAAGTATACAAAGGGTTGAGCACATAGTCCTGGGACACCCGTGTTAAGCATGATGAGGAGGGAGAAATAGTTGTGCATCCAACTCTGAGGTCTATTGGTTAGGAAGTTCAACACCCAGTTGCACATTGATCTATTAGACCAAGGAGTAGGAGACTGCTCACCAAGGTTATGGGACAACAGTGTTGAATGCCAAATTGAAATCCAAAAATGGCATTCTGACATACTGTAAGTATCCTTGTTTTCTGGGTGTGTCAAGAGCAGATGAATGACAGGTACTAGGCATCTGTTTTAGTGGAAATGCCATTTATACATTAATTATCTCTTGACTTAATTTGCTAATGCTTCTCTGATCTTTAATCCAACGTGAGCCTGAACTTGTTAAACTTACGTAACCCAGTTTTTTAACCAATAATGTGAAAAATAGTCCGAGTACATTCTGTCATGCAGGCAGGAAAAATACAATCCGGCTAATTGCCAGCCAGTCAGTCTACAATCAGTCATCAACTAAAACAGGGAAGGTATCAGCAATAATATAATCAAATGCTACCTACTTGCTAATAATCTACTCCCCAATGCCTAATTTGAGTTTGCCACTACTACTCAGCCAAAGATTTCATCACAGATTTAATCCAAATATAAATGAAAGAAATGAGTTGGGCTAGATTTCCTTGGACATTAAGGTATCATTTAATTGAAGGTGGTATCAAGGTGACCTGATATAAATAAATTTCAATGACTGGAGTGTTACTTTGCACTATTGCAGATGTTTATGGTTGTTGAAGTTTAGTCATGCAAGACATTCTACAAGACTTCCTCAGGACAGTATCCTAGGTCCAGTCATTCTAAGGCGAGAAGTGGGGATGTTGGCTGATGATCGCATAGTGTACAATTCTATTTGTAACTCATCATCAAGTGGGTGGCACAGTAATGTAGCAGTTAACGTGACACTATTACAGCGCAAGACCTCAGAGTTAGGCGCTCAACCACAGTGTCCTCTATAAGTAGTTTGTATGTCGTCCCCATGGAATGCATGGGATTCCTCCGGCTGCTCCAGTTTCCTCCCATGGTCCAAAGACTATGATTAATTGGTCATTGTAAATTGTCCCATGATTAGGCTAGGGTTAAATCAGGGGTTGCTGTTGGAGCAGGTTGAAGGGCCGGAGTGGCATATTCTGTGCTGTATCTCTAAATATATAACCAATGAAACACTGCATGTTTGATTAATGAAAAGTAACATTTGCACCACGGAAGTTAAGATGTTGGCTACTTCCAGCAAGATAAAGTCTAACCACATACTTTTGATTTTCAGTGGCAATACTTCTACCATATTCTCCATCATTAACATCTGGACATTTACCACTATCCATAATCTCAGCTGGATATTAATTCAATGAGGACAGGAGCCAGTCAGATACTGGATATCCTGTGGTTAGCGACCTACTACCTGATGTTCTGAAGCCCTTCCATTATCTTCTCGTCAAAACATTAAGGAACATGAAAAGGCATTGTCCTAATATTTAACACTTTTACTTCCTCCACAGATACTGCCTGACATGCTGAGTATTTCCAGAGCTTTCCATTTTATTTCAGATTCACCATAGCTATAGTGTTTTGTTTTTCTATTAGGCTTTATGATCTTGTTCTAGAAATTGTAGTTGTTGATATTCAACATAAAATGTATTAAGAATTAAATAGCATGCACCTTCATAAATAAAGGTGAACTGTATTCTGTGTTGCTTATGTCACTTAAGTTATTTTTATCATTAGCTTTCAGGTTTCTTATGTACAATATTCCTTCGATAATGTTAGTTAAAAACTCTACCTTTTTCCTTACTGTAGTCTTTGACAGAATATCATTGCAGCTTTTGATACAGCCAACTCTTCACTTTTAATGTTGTGTTATCAGTGTAAACTTGACTCTCTCCCATCCACATCTCTACTACTATAATCCCATGAAAGAGCACATCTGTTTGTACCATGTCAGATTTGGCATTAAATGTATTACTGTGGTCTCAATCCTGCTGATGTTCCAGTCTGGAGACAAAATGTGATCTCCTGCTTCTAGATACCTTGCATGTTAACTCAGTTGCCTGACCCACTGATTTCCTTCAGTTTGTAGTTACTGGCATAAAGTCATATCTCTTGAAGTAGATATTAAGAGAATAGATTTCCAAATCAGTTCCTATTTCACCTTGTCAGTGAATGGGATAATGTGTTTACTTTCATGTAATTGTCTGGTTAAACATGGCAAGTTCACTGACCCTTCTTTGCTGCTTTACTATGTATCCACGTGAGATTGCTCACCCCATCGGCACGATGATCTGCAGGGCTATAAGTACCTTTCCAGTCATTGGTTTTATAATCTGCTCCATCTCGAAAGTTGTTAAATCTATTATGTGAAACATTTTAATTACAAAGAACTTCTAATTAAGTATCTTCAGTATGAAACATTGACTGTTTCTCCTTCTACAATTGCTGCTTGACCTCCTGAATGGTTCCAGCATATTTTGCTTTAGATTCTAATTCTTTTTAAATGCAAGAGTGCTATTTTGAAGATTCATAATTCTTTACTTCACAAACAAAAACAAATTTAAATTCATGAAACTATTCATGACTAACTCTATACATGAAAATTCACCGGTTGTTGTTAAATGACAGCAGCAGACTGACACATCCTGAACATTTTATACAGCAGTGAACATGCCATCCAAAATCTGTATTTGAGTCACTCCATAATTTCTTATGTGTTTTTCTACTTTTTTCTTTGTAGTATTTTGGACCTCCAGTTGCATATATACAACAGATATTTGTAAAAGCCATCGTATCCCCTTGGAACAAAAACTTAATTGCTGTTGATGTATTCCGTGCCCCACTCTCAAAAGTGTTTCAGCTAGTGGAAGAAGTAAGAAATCATGTCTTTCAAGACAGGTAGGAAAGGATTTGTTTATTTATAATATGTGTCTTATTTTGGGAGACAAAAAGGAGGAAAATAGATGTGTTTTGAGAAGGAAGATGACGAGTGTCGTATGTCTGTGTGTGCAACCATAGGTATTCTGTTCTGAACAGCAGAATCTAAAATTAAAAGTAAAATTTATTCTCAGAGTATATATATGTCACCACATACAACCCTGAGGTTTTTTTTCTGTGGGCATACTTAGCAAATCTATAGAACAGTAACTGTAAACAGGATCAATGGACAGCAAACTGTGCAAATGCAGATATAAATAAATAGCAATAAATAACAAGCATGGAATAACAAGATAAAGGGTACTTAAAGCTGTGGAACACCAGAAGTAGAATGAATGTACTTATCCCCTTTTGGTTAACATCCTGATGGTTGAGGGGTAGTAACTGTTCTTGAAGCTGCTGGTGCAAGTTCTGAGGTTCTTGTACCTTCTACCTGATGGCAGCAGCGAGAAAAGAGCATGGCCTGGGTGGTGAAGTTCTTTGATGATGGATGCCGCCTTTCTATGGCAGTGTTTCATGTAGATGGTTGGAAGGATTTTACCCATGATGTACTGAGCCGAGTCCACTACCTTTTGTAGGACTTTCCACTCAAAGGTATTGGTGTTCCCAAACCAGGCTGTAATACAGCCAGTCTGCATACTTTCCACCACACATCTATTGAAGTTTGCCACCGTTTTCAGTGACATGCTGAACCACTTGCAGACTCCTGAGGAAGTACAAGCGCTGCTGTACTCTTTTTGCAATAATATTTATATGATTGGTTCAGGACAGGTCCTCTTTAAATACCCAGGAATTTAAAGTTACTGACCCTCTCCACCTCTGATCCGGTGATTACTAGCTCGTAAACCTTTGGTTTCCCTCTCCTGAAGTCTATAATCATTTCCTTGGTCTTAATGACTTTGAGTGAGAGGTTATTGTTATTACACCACTCAGCCAAATTTCCAGTCTCCCTCCTGTATGCTGATTTGATACAGCCCACAACAATGCTGTCATCAGCAAACTTGTATATGGTGCTGGAGCTGTACTTAGCCACACAGTGTAAAGTGAGTAGAGCAGGGGGCTAAGTACATATCTCTGTGGTGCCCCTGCGCTGATAGTCCAGAATCTCTGCCTAGCTTATTCAAGACTTGAACAACTGTATTGTGACTGATGTGCATTATCATTACTACATTAAAATAATTTTGGATCTAGAATCTGTCTCTCCTCACAGTCAGGTTGTCCTCAATCCCAAATGGTTGGCAATAATGAGGGGGGGGGAGCAAGATGCAAGAAGAGCACAACCAAATAGTCAACATGTATAGATGCAATATTATAAAACATTTCATACAATTAAACTTTTTTTTGTATCCAGAGCGAATAATATGAATGTGAAACGGTCATTACCTTGATTGTTGATTTTTACTTCTAATAAATAGTGATTTTTTTTACTAATATTGTTTAAAGCTATTAATAATTTGCTAAATATTGTTAATTGAATGATGATTTGAACTTGCTTCTACTGAACTTTTCCTTAGTTTTTTGATGAGTTATTGGTGGTTAAATAACAATTGATGTTGTGAGCTTTGATTTTTAAATGAAGTTGGATATTGTACCGCATCTGAAGTTTGTTCAGAAGATTAACAGAATGAAAAGAACTTCAATAGCATAAATTCAAATTGGATTAAAATTGGAGGGTCGGTTGTCATGAATGGCTGTTTAATCTAGAGAAAATTATGCAATGCAGTTTCCCAGGCTTTAATTTTGTGACTGCTCTTTTACTTCGTACAATAATGACAAGAGCTTGAGAGTATAGGGCATGGTATTGAGATTTATAAATGGCTAGGAACCTAGAGATATACTAAATGCTAAGGAAGTTATCTATGAACTTAAAAAAAGGTCAAGCGGTTAAAAAGGATAATTGAATGGCAGATGAAATTCACTGCTATAATATGAGATGCTACATTCTGTAAGAAAGAATGAAAAGACCTATATATGCCGAAAGGTTTCATTTTGTGTAACTCATTGAGATTAGGGAATAATTGAATAAAGCAATTATGAATGCAGTTGGAGTCCCATAGTTCATAAACGGAGGCAAAGAGTATAAATGCTGAGAAGTTTAACTGAAATGACGCAAGACTGTAGTGCAGCCTCAGACTGCCCATTGTTTCTAGCTCTACAGTTAAGCTGAAAACTTTGCAGAAGAAGCAATAAGTTTACTGACATGATTTTAAGGCTGAGGAATTAGTTGTCTGAATAGGTAGGAGAAGCTGAAACAGAGAAAGCAGAGATTTGCAGCTTGACAGATAAAATCAGTAGGTTTATTTTCTATAACAAAATGGAATTCCCAGTGGGTGAAAGGTTGATAGAAAGCGGGCACATTTCAAGTAACTGGCAAAGAAATCAGTGGCCCATATAAGAAAAAGACATGCTATGTGAGTAGAGAGTGATAAAAAGATGTAAATACTTCATAGAAAAACAATGTAAGGAAATAGAGAAACTGAGCAATGCAGTAACTGGATTGCTCTAGAAAGTGTCAATGCAAAGTCAATGAACAAAGATGTTTTATTGTTATGTAATTTTCTATGACATAAACATAGTATTCACTCAGCTGCCACAGTTTGTCAACATGTAAACAGAATACAAAACCAAACCATGCCAACATAGTATGTAAAAAATATATATTATGAGCTGTTAGTAACTTGTATTCTTCTATCATTAACAGTACTGGCATGAAGAGCCTAGAAAATATCTGTCTCCAGGTCACTGATCTACTTCCAGGGTTGAAGAAGTTACAGAATATACTTCCAGAACATGGCTGCCTCCTCATTTCTCCAGCTAACTTTTGGAAAAACAGTCGTGATAATTTTGATTCAGATCCAGATATTATTGGCACCATCCACCAATATGAGCCTAAGACTCTGCAAACATCTGCTTCACTCAAAGGTAGCTTGGAACCTTGAGAATGTAATCTAATGCTCTTTGGCTTCATACTGCACATTACCTGACCTATTCCTGTGTCTGCTATCCTGCAGTTGTACTGTCTGACACCTTCTCTTTAAATTCTGGATTTCTACCTCTAGTTAGCCTTACCAACAAAAACACAGCCATGAGCACTTTGATGCCTTCATTTGCCACCTTTAATATTTTTTTCTTCCTGCTTAGTGGTCACTCTTTCCTTTTTTTTTAACCCATTAAAGCATTTTGATTTGAATTGAATTAACCTTATTACTTAGATCCTTCACATACATGAGGAGTAAAAATCTTTACATTACGTCTCCATCTAAATGTGCAATTTATAGTATTGTAGCATCATAGTATCAATCATGCAAAATATGGTAAATTGCTGATTAATATTTGATTGTATTGATTGAAAGTGAATGTAGGTAAGATATCCAGGAAAACTGGCTGAGATTTTTAAATATATATATATATATTTAATGTTTATGGGTACTGTTAACTAATGAGCCTGAATTAAAGCAAACTCTGGGGAACAGTGATCACAATAAGGTAGAATTTGATAGATACTTTTTAAGAGATCCATCAGAAACTAGAATGTTGGCCAATATGTAAATGTACATTAGAAAATTTTATCTGCAGATTGTGGTATTCTCAAATTAAAAACAGTATTTAAAGTTAAAGTTCAGCAGGTCAAGTAGCATCTGAGAGAAAAAAATATATTTACCGTCTCAGGTTGAAATTTTTTCATTGCTTTGTGCATAAATAATGACAAACATCTATAGTCTTTTTCAACATTAACAGTAAATATATTTTCCACTAAAAAAAGCAAAACTCCAAAAGAAAAATGTTCCACTCATAGCTAACTAAGGCTAGGAATAGTATGAGATCAAAACAAGCTTATTTGGTTACTAAAAGGAGCAATAAGAACGAGAATTAGGAAAGCTTTAGGAAGGATGACCAAATCTAATAGAAAGGATAACATAAATTTTATGAGTAAGTTGGCGAGAAAAGTATAAAGAATTTATCAGAATTTCGCAACTGTATAAAGGGGATAGGGAAAAGGTAACAGAAGTCATTGCAAATCCTCTGGAGACTTATGGGGAGATTATAATGAGGAAAGGCCAAAACATTATATAAAGGCATGTAGTTAGCTTCACCAAGCAAAAGTTAGCTTATCACCAATGGAAAGTTAAATTGGATGATAAATTACTTTAGAAAATATTGTTTGCTTAGGGCAACTTGAAAAGCTGCAAAATTGGGCTACTGGGAAACAGTTTAGCTTAAGGTAATTTATAATGAATAGATTGTACTTAGAATAAAAGCAGAAATAGTACTCATAATTAATTTGTGTGCAGATTTGCTGTTTGGAGTACCTGGGAAGCACAGTGGCGTTAATTTGCACAATCGCAAACAGGTGGTCTCCTATGCCATCACTGTCATCCTGCAGGAGTACCACTCGAGGTAAAGTCATTGTTAAGTGTTTTGTGGAATTTCTGTTTGACTTTTCTGTCCTGAGAAAATTTAGTTCAGAATTATTGGATATGCAAGTGAGATAAATTGGTTGTATGCCCTTGAATTAAAACAAAATTTTGTACATTATTCTTTATTCCCTACTTGGTGTTTTGCATGAGGTTTGCTTAAAATGGAAGGTATGGGGACTGGAGAAATTGTAAATCAAGGAGATTACTGAGGGAGAGAGAACATAGTAACAGTTAACACATGGATTAGGAAGTGAGGTTAGTTTAGTAATTCAGTGAGAATGGAAAGAAAGTGGGTGAAGTGGATCTCGGGGATAAGTTCCACTTTTGTGGGCAGCAGTGGCAATGGAAGAAAAGCTGGCCACACAAAACATTATCATCGACCACATGCATGTCATCCAACAGAACATGTTAGCTAAGAACTAGCTTACATTCTCTGTTGCCACGGTAGCTTAACGGTTAGTGCAACACCATTCCAGCTTAGGGCATCGAAGTCTGGAGTTCAATTCAGGTGTCTTCTGTAAGAAATCTGTGCGTCCTCCCCACAGAATGCAGTGTTTTTTTCCAGGTGCTCCAGTTTCCTCCCATAGTCCAAAGGCATACTGGTTAGTAGGTTAATTGGTTATTGTAAATTGATCTATAATTACCTTAGGTGGGTGGCGCTGCTTGAAGGACCAGAAGGGCGAATCCTGTGCTGTATTTCTAAATAAAATTTTTAAAAAAAGAATTAACAAAAAGAGTCTCAGAGATCAAAGTACATTTATTATGAAAGTATATGTACCATATACAATCTTGAGATTCAATTTTTTACAGGCAGCCACAAAACAAAGAAACAGAATAGAATCCTCAAAAAAGTCCCACACAACTAAGACCGTAAAACATTCAAGGTGCAAAAAAAAAATTAAAGAAGTAAACAAATAATACATAGTACTGCAGAGTCCCTAAAAGTGAGGCCACAGTCACAGAACCAGTTCAGTGCTGCAGCCAGTCCAGTAGCCTAATGGCTGCAGGCCACATTCATGGAGCCAGTTCGGCGCGGCAGGTGGGTCCAGTAGCCCGGTGGCTGCAGGCCACATTCAAGGAGCCTGTTCGGCACAGCAGGCGGGTCCAGTAGCCTAATGGCTGCAGGCCACATTCATGGAGCCAGTTCGGCGCGGCAGGTGGGTCCAGTAGCCTAATGGCTGCAGGCCACATTCATGGAGCCAGTTCGGCGTGGCAGGTGGGTCCAGTAGCCCGGTGGCTGCAGGCCACATTCAAGGAGCCTGTTCGGCGTGGCAGGCGGGTCCAGTAGCCTAATGGCTGCAGGCCACATTCAAGGAGCCTGTTCGGCGTGGCAGGCGGGTCCAGTAGCCTAATGGCTGCAGGCCACATTCATGGAGCCAGTTCGGCGTGGCAGGCGGGTCCAGTAGCCTAATGGCTGCAGGCCACATTCATGGAGCCAGTTCGGCGCGGCAGGTGGGTCCAGTAGCCCGGTGGCTGCAGGCCACATTCAAGGAGCCTGTTCGGCACAGCAGGTGGGTCCAGTAGCCTAATGGCTGCAGGCCACATTCATGGAGCCAGTTCGGCGTGGCAGGTGGGTCCAGTAGCCCGGTGGCTGCAGGCCACATTCATGGAGCCAGTTCGGCGTGGCAGGCGAGTCCAGTAGCCCGGTGGCTGCAGGCCATAGCCACAGATCCAGTTCAGTGCTGAGGCGAGTGCCAGTGGTTGCAGGCCACAGCTGCAGAATCAGTTGGTGCACATTGCAAAATGTTAGATGTTCTTTAGCAAATCCAACTTGTCTTATTTTGACCTTTTTCAGATTTCTAAAGAGCCTCCGCTTGAGGTTAAGGCAACTTCATCCTGGTACTAACAGCACATTGAGGGAAGATCAGATAGTCCACGTCCATTTTAAGGAGGAAATTGGCATTGCTGAGTTGATTCCTCTGGTCACAACGTACATCATTCTTTTTGCATACATTTATTTCTCTACCAGTAAGTTGCAATTTGAAACCTTATTGGGGGAATTTAGTAAATTCATCATTTTGAAATAAAACCAGAAACTTATGTAAATATGTAGCATTTCAAATGACATCTGTGGTGTGAGAATTTGATTAATCTGGAATTTTAAAATGTTGTCTCCATAAAGGTTGCCTGACCCGCTTAAATATTTCCAGAATTTTCTCTCTTTTTTTTGGAGCTTATTTCTGCATTTTATCTCTGGTTGGTCTATAATTGGTCTTAATAAAACTCCCCATCAGCCACTCTAATGATGGTCACGATTCCTGCCTCTGTAACTGGGGTTGGGTCTGTGATGCTTATTGCAGTGGTGGGGTTTATTTTACCAAGCCTTAGTGCTTGCAGTGTACAGACGTAACCATTTTGGATGCATTGAAACCATCTTTGGATCATTGAAAAATAATGTTGGGTAAGTAAGCAAATTTCTCATGTCTAGGTTAAAGTAGCTTGAAATTTGTTTTGGACCTATGGCTCCCTGCAGTATGTGAGAGAGTTCCTAATTTTATCCTTCTATCCAGTTCTCCTAGTGAATAGGTTAGACTGGTTGAGGAGAATAATGTCAAGTGCAGAGAATTTCAGCTGGGAACCTGCTATTCTATGACTTAAGTGCACTGAGCTTCTTGTGTACCTAACTTTTTACTGCTACCTAATCTTAAAAACTACCAAAATTCAGATTTGTCTCATCAGTCCAGAAAGTAATGAAAATAATCAGTAAGTCAGTCTGCAGTTGTGGGAAGAGAAATAAAGTCAAAAGTTTTAGGTTGGACACCCATTGTCACAACGTTCTGGCAGCGAGTCTCTGATGTAAAGTGTTCACGTTGTTTCTTTTTCCATAATTGTGTAGAGATCTGAATATTTTCAGCATTTCCTATGTCTGTTTTAGACAGAATGAAAAGTTTTGAAAAATAAGGTTGAAATTTCGATTTTTCTTTTTTATATCAGATATGCCTTTATGACATCATCTCATGAAATGTTTCCTCACGGCTCCCTATAAAAAAGCAGGTTTTTTATTACGTCTGTATGTTTTAGTCTCTCTTCAAAAGATACCAGTTCATTTTTTTTTCAAATTTACCAATGCATTTAAATCAGTTTTTCAGATCTTACTCATTATTTGTGAGCTCTGTGCTTTTCATTTAGTTCTCAGTTCCTGGTTAGAAATTGCATTAAGTAGCATCTTTTGTAAAAATAGCCATGGTGTAGCTTTGGTGAATTCTCTTTCAAAAAAAAAAAATTAAGCTTAGATCAATTCTTTTTCCTTTTCATTCATGGTTTTTGAGTCGTACGATGTAATTTTGCAGGGAAAATTGACATGGTGAAATCAAAATGGGGTCTTGCACTTGCAGCAGTGGCAACGGTTCTTAGCTCCCTTCTCATGTCCGTTGGTCTGTGTACACTGTTTGGCCTTACACCTACTTTGAATGGAGGGTAAGCGACAATTAAACTTTCCTCATTAATAACCTTTAGTTTTGTTTATATTGTTTCATCATTACATGAATGCTACCAGCTTCAACTGTAAGGAGCAATAACAAAGGAGGTAGCAGGTTTAAATTGATGTAATATCTCTGAGAATTAAAACAGAATTTGACACTGAGCCTCAGGTGTATGTTAGGGCAGATGATCAAAAGCTTGGCCCAAGAGGGGTTGGTTTTACTAACATGGCAACTTGGAAGGCAAGTTGTCGTTGGTTGAATATCATGATATTGAAGGAAGCAAAGCAAATCTGCAGTTATGGGGGAATATCTGTCCTGTTCATAAAAGATTTTCTACAAGTTTAATCAATTCAGGATATAGAAACATAGAAAACCTACAGCATAATACAGGCCCTTCGGCCCACAATGCTATGCCAAACATGTACTTACTTTAGAAATTACCTAGGGTTACCCATAGTCCTTATTTTTCTAAGCTCCATGTACCTATCCAGGAGTCTCTTAAAAGACCCTATCATTTCTGCCTCCACCACAGACGCCGACAGCCCATTCCACACACTCACTACTCTCTGCGTAAAAAAAACAACCCAAAAAACAACTTACCCCTGACATCCCCTCTGTACCTACTTCCAAGCACCTTAAAATTGTGCTCTCTCATGTTAGTCATTTCAGCCCTGGCAAAAAGCCTCTGACTATCCACACGATCAATGCCTCATATATCGTGATTGCAAGGAATTTTGCAGGTTATAGATATCTAAGACCTTTAATGGTATTTTTAATCATAATTGTCTTTGTTTTTCAAAGAGAGATCTTTCCTTACCTTGTTGTGGTCATTGGTTTGGAGAATGTCCTTGTTCTCACCAAGTCAGTTGTCTCCACCCCTGTGGATCTTGAAGTCAAACTACGAATAGCACAAGGTAAAGACATATATATGTTTAGTTTGCCTTTGTTATTTTACCTTGTTTTATCACTTTTGAGCTGACACGATAGACCCCTTCATTTGGACACGGTGTATTTCAAAATAGTCATTTATTGCTGGTTGAATCTGTAGAATCATATAAGCGTACAGCAAGTAAGGAAGCCATTTGGCCTGTTTTTTCGATGCTGTTGAAAACTGGAAGTACGTAGATTATAAATACAAGAGGTTCTGCAGATGTTGGAAATCTTGGGCAACACACACAAAATACCGAAGGAACTCAAAGTTCGGCAGCACCTATGGAGGGGAATGATCGACTAGGCTTATACTTGCTGGAATTCAGAAGATTGAGGGGGGGGATCTTATTGAAACGTATAAAATTCTATAGGGATTGGACAGGCTAGATGCAGGAAGATTGTTTCCGATGTTGGGGAAGTCCAGAACAAGGGGTCACAGTTTAAGGATAAAGGGGAAGCCTTTTAGGACCGAGATGAGGAAAAACTTCTTCACACAGAGAGTGGTGAATCTGTGGAATTCTCTGCCACAAGAAACAGTTGAGGCCAGTTCATTGGCTATATTTAAGAGGGAGTTAGATATGGCCCTTGTGGCTAAAGGGATTAAGAGGTATGGAGAGAAAGCAGGTACAGGGTTCTGATTTGGATGATCAGTCATGATCATACTGAATGGCGGTGCAGGCTCGAAGGGCCGAATGGCCTACTCCTGCACCTATTTTCTATGTTTCTATGAATAGTCAATATCAACAGACAGAAGATCCTTTGGTGCTTTCCTTTACAGTCCTGATGAAAGGTCTCGGCCCAAAATGTTGACCGTTTAAATCCTCCATAGATGCTGCCTGACTTGAGAGTTCTTTCAACACTTT
This sequence comes from Hemitrygon akajei, assembly GCF_048418815.1. Classification (NCBI taxonomy): domain Eukaryota; kingdom Metazoa; phylum Chordata; class Chondrichthyes; order Myliobatiformes; family Dasyatidae; genus Hemitrygon; species Hemitrygon akajei. The sequence continues at coordinate 105,140,269 of NC_133124.1, read as the reverse complement.
GTGTGTGTTGCTCAATTATTTTTTGAGCAGGCAATGAAGAAAATTGTTGAAGGCAGAGTGGTAGATTTGGTTTACATGGACTTTAGCAACAGTATTTAAAATTGGAGAGGTACTGGGATAGGAAAGATTCAGAGTAATACAGACCTTATATGGGTAAATGGGACTAGTACAGATAGGCACATTGGTTGCCTTGGCTGAATTGGGCTCATTGCGGAGCTGTATGTTTCTCTGATAGTGCTAAATTCTCTCTGTGTATCCTTCAATGAGCCCACATTAGTGTAGAGTCTCTTCAGTACTCATCCAGATACATTCAAAGTTCAGGTGGTTTCTGACAAAGTTCTAGAGTTCACTTCCCTTTGGGTAAAAGGAATTTTTACTTGTTACTAACAAAATTGTTCCCTTTTTCATCTTATCTCATCCTCTTCATAATTTCATGCACCTTAGTTAAACCTCTGCTTTGTGTCCTTTGATCCAAAGCAAATAAATTCAGCCTGAAGTCTCTCTTCCCTTAGAACCTATTAACATTTTGCTAATTTCTGTATCCTCTAAAAATTTTGGCAAACTGACACTGTCCTCCAGCTGTGGTCAGACTAGAGTTTTATATAGTTTAGCATGACCTCCCCACTTGTATTCAGTAACTTGGTTGGTAAAGGATCCTGTTTCTCTCCTTATCATTTCATCTATGTGCCCTGCTACCTTCAACATGTGCTGGGCCTATACTTGCTGGAATTTAGAAAAATGAGGGGAATCTCAATGAAACCTAAAAGGCCTAGATAGAGTGCATGTGGAGAGTATGTTTCCTATGATGGGAGGAGTCTAGGATCAGAGGTACAGCCTCAGAATAGAAGGACGTCCATTTAGGACGGAGATGAGGAGGAATTTCTGTAGCCAGTGGGTTGTGAATCTGTGGAATTCATTGCCACAGGCAGCTATGGAGGCTAAGTGATTTGGAGTACTTAAGGTGAAGGTTGATAGGTCTTTGATTAGTCAGGGCATGAAAGGTTAAGGGGAGAAGGCAGGAGAATGGTGTTGAAAGAGAAAGAGGATCAGCCATGATAAAATAGCAGAGCAGATATGATGGGTCAAATGGCCTAATTCTTCTCCTTTGTCTTAGGTCTAACGTTTCTATATATTATTTATCTATTCTTATTGGCACCTTTCATATAAATATTGCATTAAATTGCACCATCAATAAAATTTGCATTGTTGAAATTTTTTTCTCGTTTCAATTTAATCTTATTTTTCCATCAGGTTGTTTTGTGTCACTAGGGTAATCATGGTAGAAATATAACTTGATTCAATAAAATAATTTATTAAATGGCTTGATATGGTGTTGAGCATATATTTAGTATAATATTCTACTCCTTTCCCTGACCACAGTTTACCACTACTCATGTATTATATTTTTATGACTTTTATGAAGTTATAATAAACTGATACCACATTCACCCCCCACACACAATAATTCAGTGAGTAGCTGAAAATAGCCAGGCTGTATTTATAACCCATTTCTAATAGTGCTGAAAAATTGATCATGACATCAAAAGGCATTAAGAGCTAACCACATTGTGTGAAAAAGGTCACAAATACAGTCAATTTAAGGCAATGATACTATTTTTCTTCTCCTGAAAGATATAAATAGACTTCACTCCAAACAAGAGAAAATCTGCGGATGCTGGAAATCCAAACAACATACACAAAATGCTGGAGGAACTCAGCAGGCCAGACAACATCTATGGAAAAGAGCACAGTCGACTTTTCGGGCCAAGATCCTTCAGCAGGACTGGAGAGGAGAAAGCTGAGGAGTAGATTTAAAATGTGGGGGAGGGAAGAGAGAAACACGAAATGTTCGGTGAGGCCGGGAGGAGGCAGATGAAGGAAAGAGCTGGGAAGTTGATTGATGAAAGAGATCCAGGACTGCAGAAGGGGAAGTTGGATAGGAGAGGACAGAAGGCCATGAAAGAAAGAAAAGGGGGAGGAGCACAGAGCGAGGCAACGGGCCGACAAGGAGATGAAGTAAGAGAGGGAAAAGGCGATGGGGAATGCTGAAGGGCGGTGGGGGGAGGGCATTACCAGAAGTTCAAGAATTCGATGCTCATGCCATCAGGTTGGTGGCTACCCAGGCGATATATAAGGTGTTGTTCCTCCAACCTGAATGTAGCCTCATTGTGACAGTAGAGTAGGCCATGGATTGACAGAGGAATTGGAGTGTGAAGTGGAATTAAAATGGATGGCCACTGGGAGATCCCACTTCTTCTGGCAGATAGAGCATAGGTGCTCGGCAAAGCGGTGTCTCAATCTATGTAGGGTCTCATTGATATACAGGAGGCCACACCAGGAGCATCGGACACAATATATGACCTCAACAGACTCACAGCTGAAGTGTCTACTGACCTGGAAGGACTGTTTGGGGCTCTGAAAGGTAGTGAGGGAGGAGGTGTAGGGGCCGCCTTTTAAATCTACTCCTTGTCATTTTTTCTCTAGTCCTGCCGATGGGTCTCGGCTCGAAACATTGACTGTATTTTTTTTCCATAGATGCTGCCTGGCCTGCTGAGTTCCTCCAGCAATTTGTGTATATTTATAGGCTTATTTGTTTCAGCAACCCTGTAGTTTATATGCTAGTTCTATGCTGGATCCTGCGCGTATATTATTGGATGAATTATTCCCTCAGTTTGTGACCTGGGGGAAACCATATCAGTTAATGGGTCTATATATTAGGTGAATTTGACTGAAATGAAATTTATTTCAGAGTCACTGATTTACATGATGTGAAATTTATAGTGTTTAAAAAAAAGGAATAGGGAATAATTTTCATGAACCAATCTGATGCTGGAAGGCAAAGAACTACTCCTTAATCGATGAGTGTATGTCTTCAGTCTGTTGTACCTCCTTCCTAATGGTAGTAATGAGAAGAGGATGTGTCCTGAGTGGTGAGGGTTATTAGTGATAGACACCTTCCTGAGGCACCATCCCTTGAGGATGTTTCCGTTGTGCCCAATATGGAGCAGGCTGAGCTTATAACTCTGCAGCCTTTTGCAATTGTGTTCTTTAGAGGTTCCATACCAGGATGTGATGCAACAAGTCAGAATACTTCGTACCGTGGATCTGTAGAAATTTGTAAGTCTTTGGTGATGTACCAATCCCCTTAAACTCATGAAGAATTGTGCCGCCTTCATGATTACATCGGTGTGCTGTGCCAAGAATAGATCTTCTGCACTGTGGTGCCCAGGAACTCGAAGCAGCTCGTGTTTTCTACTACTTACTCCTCAAATGAGGACTGACCAACTTCTCCTTATTGAAGTCCACAATCAATTCTTTGATCTTGAGTGTGAGATTGGGTGAATTTCTGTATCTTTAACTTTTTGAGAACAAAGTGACAAGAAGAGCAGGAGTAAATTACTCAGCTCCTCAAACCCATTTTGCCATGTTGCTGCCCACTCATCTTACTGGGTTGCAAACTCCATTTTCTGCAATGCCTTGTTGTAGTCAGCTGTTCAGTGAAAGATAAACAGAAAGTCTACAGATGCTGGAAATCCAAAGCAACACTGGGGGAGCTCAGCAGGTCAGGCAGCATCTATGGAAGTGAATAGATAGTTGATGTTCTGGGCCAAGAACTTCTTCACAGACCCTTCTTCTGTAAAAGACCTGTTTATATGTTGTTCACTTCAATTGTTTGCATGCTTTATGTTTTTCTTTCTCTTTGCATCGGTTGTTGGTCATCTTTATTTTTTTTCTTTAAGTGTGCTATTTAGGGTTTCTTGCTTTGTGATTACCTGCAAGCAAACAAATCTCAAGGTTGCATAATTTATACATTCTTTGATAATAAGTGTACTTTGAATCTTTCAGTATGTACTATGTGTGCAATTTTATTATTTCAACCAACTTTAAATCTTTGCTAGTATATTGCCCCCAGTTCCATCCACTCTAAACTTGTGTATCATCTCCTGTGTGAGGTCTTATCAAAAGCCTTCTGAAAATCTAAATACACACATTCACTAGGTCCTCCTCATCGACTCTGCAAGATGTGTCCCATGGAACACGAAAAGATTAGCAAAACCTGATTTTCTCTCATAGATCTACATTGACCATGTTCAATCAAATTATTATTTTATATATCTTAATAAGACGTCCTTTATTAAAGGTTACATAATTTTTCTTGTATGTTTTGTTCCTGTTCACGTGTTGGCAGTATTCTGCTTCCATTTTCCTTCTATTTATAGACTTTTGGGTGACCATTATCAGACTATTCACTGTTTCTTTTGCCACTTCATTCAAAACTCTGGGATATGGATCACTAAACTTGTGATTTATGCTTGTCTAGGTTTGAGCAATGAAAGTTGGTCCATAATGAAGAACATGGCTACTGAACTCATTATCATACTAATCGGTTACTTCACCCTGGTTCCAGCTATTCAGGTATTTCTTGTTACTTGTCTTTGTAGTTAGCCAAAACTTTTAAAATAGAATAAAAATACATGAATGTTTGATTTGAAAATGATTTTATTCATTAAAAGTCATCGACAAGTAACAGCTGGGCTACTAATTGTTATACTGAAACTTAACCAGCAGACGAGTAACAAAATTGTTCTTGTGTTGAGTTTCTGGCGTGTTCCTGATTGTAATATGCTGGTTTGTTACTTCGCTCTCAGTTTGTGCGAAGAATAAAGTGCTGGTGGAATATGGCTATGGAAGTGCATTATTGTCAGACTACTGTGCTAGTAGGGTGGTGCAAACCTTTGCTCTCCATCTGCTGTACCAGGAATCAGATCGAGGCTGAGCTCACTGCTAGTACACTATGGTAACAAGTTCAATAGTAGTCATTATAGTGGGCTTGTTACCAAAGGGAAATCCCAAGTTAGGTGGGGACATCCAGCCAGGTAAAGAGTGAAAAGGTGAGAGAACACAACTTCCATCACATCCAAGAAGAGGCAATGAGTAATTGGAGGATCTGGTGTGGTCTGTCAATACATGATGCAGTTGCTTGCCATCCCCAGCAATGTCCCACACTTGCCATCCTGGTGGAGGTGCACCTTTGAGACCAATATCTTAGCATTAAACAATTGCATTACTTGCCTTGGCTCACAGAACACCAATCCCATAGATAGCTACTACATATTAACACAGCACATCATACTAAGCCATACAACCATGTGATTGTTTTGGGAGTGCCAGTGGAGAGCAGAGGCTCATGCCAACCACAACACACAACCTAAAACGATATACTTCATAAAATACTATGGATAGGTACCCATGAGTGTTCAATCCTCAGGGTAAGATAAAAGTCTTTATTCACACAGTTGACTTCCAGGAGAGTGAGAATCCAAGAGAATCTCTCTATCTTGACACATTTTATACTTCTTAAACACAAATATAACAATAAATAATTAAATACAGTTTAAATTATTATTATCACGTAGTTCAACATTTGGAATATAGTAGGGTATATTTACAGAATTACATATTTACAATGGCAACATATCCCAGCCAGCAAAACCTCACTGAATATTCAATGCTGAATATTTAGAGGTGTTCTGCTAGTTGGCATGTGCTGCCATGGTGTCTGTTCCAAAAACCAGACACGCAAAATGTACCCCTTTTGTTAGTGTTGAGGGGTGGCTCCATGAGGGATCCTCATAGAGGGATTAGAGCAATTTCAAGTTTCTGGGTGTCATGATCTGAGGATTAACCTAGTCCCAACATATCGATGCAGCTTTAAAGAAGGCAAGACAGCAGCTATATTTCATTAGGAGTTTGAGGAGATTTGGTTTGTCAACTGAAACATTTGAAAACTTCTAAGAGGTACTGTGGAGAGCATTCTAACAGGCTGCGTCATTCTTTGGGGGTGGGGGGGCTACAGCGCAGGATTGAAAGAAGATGCAGAAAGTTGTAAAATTAGTCAGTTCCACCTTGGGTACTAGCCTCCGTAGTATCAAAGACATCTTCAAGGAGCAGTGCCTCAGAAAGGTGGTGTCCATTATTAAGGACCTCCCTTCACCCAGGACATACACTACCTCACTTTTTTAAATTATTTCTGGTTTTGCACTATTAGATTCTATCATTTTGTCCTATCTATGGAAGGGCAAATGTTCTAGACTTAATAAAGCTTACCTCCAAAAATCTAAAACAGAGGGTGGTATGGCTTTACCTAGCTTCCATTTATATTATTGGGCAGCTAATATTCGCTGTCTTACTTTTTGGTCCTTTTTTTTAATAATCAGTCTGATTGTCCAAAATGGGTGGCAGTGGAGTTGAATATAAAATCAACTCTTGCTTTCAAGAAGTTGACGTTCAACTGGTTGAGTGGAGATAAGGTTAAACTTAGTTTGAAGTTCTACTCGCTTCTTGTATAGTTCACGATTTTTAGTCTGGGCATATAGTTGGTCTATTACTTTAATCTGACTGATCAAATCTAATCGCTCTAACTGAGTCTTTCTTTTGAGATTTGCTGTTTATGAAATTATTTGACCCCTCAAATATGCTTTCATAGCATCCCAGACAATCTGGGATGAGATTTCAGATGACATATTAGTGTTTAAGAAAAAAGTAATCTGGTGCTTCATAAATTTTACATCTGATAACAAAGTTGGATTAAAATGCCAATGTTTATTCATTTGAGGAAGGCCGGGAAAATTTATAGACAAGGTAATTGGAGCATGATCCGAAATCAATATACTCTGATAATCACAAGAGTGAACTGATGGAATCAGCTGATTATCCATTAAAAATAATCAATTCTAGTAAAAGTATGGTGGACATGTGAAAAAAAGGAGTAATCTCTCTCAGTAGGATGGAAAAAACGCCACACATCAGAGAATCAGAGATACCATAGTTAGAAAGGAAAGAATGAATAGATAAAGCGGATTTACTAGGTAATCTAGGAACAGAGGATGATCGATCCAAAACTGGATCTAATCAACAATTGAAGTCACCACCCTATATAAGAGAATATAAATTCAGATTAGGCAATAAAGAAAAAAAAACGTTCAAAAAAGTTCACATCATCCGAATTAGGAGCATACAGGTTAGCCAATACTACCCTAGTATTATACAATTTTCCAGAGACAATAATAAAACAACCATTTGTGTCAGCTACCTTACTATGGAGCTCGAAAGGAACATTTTGATTAATAAGGATAGAAACCCTGCCCTCGGCTTTGGCCAGGAAGGAAGAATGGAAGTGCTGACCCACCCATCTTGACATAAGACAAGAATTGACAAAACGTCGAATATGAGTTTCTTGCAAAAAAACAATATCAGCTTTGAATTGCTTAAGGTGTGAAAACACCTTCCTTCTTTTAGCAGGATGGTTCAATCCCTTTACATTCCAGCTTATAAAATTCAATGAACTAACTATTGTCATTTAATAGAACATTTAAAGAGTAGTAGGCATAAACAAGATCAAACATTCAATTAACAGTTCTGGAGCAAAAGTATAAGTCGAAATAATCAGGACAGAAAAGTGTCCTGAGTAACAGAGAATAACTAGAAAAACAGTGAATAATGTTGGCACTAGAGAACCCACCCCTCCCTCCAATCGCACAGTGAATAATGTTGGCACTAGAGAACCCACCCCTCCCTCCAATCGCAAAACAAGATAGCTACCAAAAAAAGCAGCAAGCTCTTTGGGAAAAAAAAGACACCCCAAAATCCAACTTCCAGTTTGGTAACATTGTCATAAGCTCCATTTAACTAATAATTCAGAAACTAGAGAACATTATGCACTACAAATCAAAATTATAAATAAAGAGAAACAATAGCATCAAAAAATATTAATCTTGATTCAAAATAATGATCCAGAATAGTCTACCCGCGAGAAACTATGGAAGAAAAATACAGTAATTTAAAAAGAAAATGGAGAGGAAAAAAAACAAAGTATTTATCAGCCATTTAAAAAAAAAAATCAAACTGAGTCTGATATAGTAAAATGGCTGGGAGATCTTCAATAAATTTCTGAGCCTCCGTAACCAAATTAAACCATTTGTGGTCCCCAGTGTTAAGAGTTATTCAGAGATGGGCTGTATTACACAAAGAGGGTCTAAGTCCACGAGAAAGAAGAAAATTTTTTAAAGAAATGTGCTTATCAGCCATTTTAGAAAGTCAAACCAAGTCTGATGTAGTAGAAATGGCTGGGAGACCTTCAATAAATTTCTGAGCCTCCATAACCGACTTAAACCATTTGTGGTCCCCAGTATTAAGAGTTATTTGGAGATGGGCTGGGTTACGCAGAGAGAGTCTAAATCCACGATAATAAAACTCTTTCATAACATCTTTATACTTGGCGCGCATCTTCAAAACTTGAGGAGCATAATCTTCAACGATGCGAATGATGTGACCCCGAAAATCCAGTTTTCCCCTCTGGCGTGCTTCCATAATTAGAAGGTTTTTCACTTGATATTGATGAAAACAGAGAATTACTGGATGTGGCCTAGAGCCCAGCTCAGGCTTGGCTAGAAATGTACGGTGCACTCTGTCCAGTTCAGGTGGGGTCGGGAGAATTTCCTTCCCAAAAATCTCACAAAGTAAAGTAAATGGCAGGATACTTGGAAGTGTGGAGCAGCAGAGGGATCTGGGAGTACATGTCCACAGATCCCTGAAAGTTGCTTCGCAGATAGATAGGGTAGTTAAGAAAGCTTATGGAGTGTTAGCTTTCATAAGTTGAGGGATAGAGTTTAAGAGTCGCGGGGTAATGATGCAGTCTGTAAAACTCTGGTTAGGGCACACTTGGAGTACTGTGTCCAGTTCTGGTCGCCTCACTATAAGAAGGATGTGGAAGCATTGAAAGGCTACAGAGGAGATTTACCAGGATGCTGCCTGGTATAGAGAGTATGCATTATGATCAGAGATTAAGGGAGCTAAAGCTTTAGTCTCTGGAGAGGAGGAGGATGAGAGGAGACATGATTGAGGTATACAAGATATTAAGAGGAATAGATAGAGTGGACAGCCAGCGCCTCTTCCCCAGGACACCACTGCTCAGTACAAGAGGACATGGCTTTAAGGTAAGGGGTGGAAAGTTCAAGGGGGATATTGGAGAAAGATTTTTTTTACTCAGAGTGGTTGGTGCGTGGAATGTACTGCCTGAGTCAGTGGTGGAGGCAGATACACTAGTGAAATTTAAAAGACTACTAGACAGGTATATGGAAGAATTTAAGGGGGGGGGGTTTATATGGGAGGCAGGGTTTAAAGGTCGGCACAATATTGTGGACCGAAGGGCCTGTACTGTGCTGTACTATTCTATGTTAAAGAGGAGAAAAATTCAACAGGAGATCCCCTTTTGATAGCCTCTGGCAAACTGAGAATTCGTAGATTATAACACCCTCTCCGTTTTCAAGATCAGTCATCTTGGAAGTTAACTTGGTGTTTTGCTCTGTCAAATTGGAACAGACAGCTTCCAGCTGCTGAACGCGGCGTTTTAAATCTTCGGAAGTTAACTCGATATGAGATAGACGTTCGGCATGATTGTCCAGTCTAGCGTTAATTTGATCCAATTTTGACTCCCAACGAACTGAAAGAAGACTTATATTCAGATGTAAGCTCTTGTTGATGCTGTTCCAAAAGGGAGGCAATCTCGGCAGACGTAGAGATTTCTTTTTTCCCAGATTTAGGAAGCTTTATGGCCATTATAGGATAGGCGTATTCACAGGCAGGTAAGAAAACAAAAAAAACAAACTAGAGTAAAAAAAAGAGATAAAAAGTGCGGACGTAAGAAATGAAACGGAGCGAACGTTTTAAGCGACTAAACAATTACCACCTTACCGGAAGTTGCCAATCCGTGATTTCATAGCTCCCTAATAAATAGATGCTTAGGAGGAGGGTGGTTGGATGTGGGTATCACTAAGTGGGAGGCCATTGTAAAATTATCAAATTATCAATATTCTCAGTTTTTTTTAAGATTAGATAATTAGGCATTTTTATAATATTTCAGTGACCTGGTGTTCAAAAAATATACAACACCTGGAGTTAACACAATAAGGAGAGATTTCTATAGTACCTATCACTGCCCCTGGTTATTTCCTTTAATTTATAACCAGTGAAATATTTTTGAAATACAAACCCCATTTCCAGAAAAGTTGGGATATTTTCCAAAATGCAATAAAAACAAAAATCTGTGATATGTTAATTCACGTGAACCTTTATTTAACTGACAAAAGTACAAAGAAAAGATTTTCAATAGTTTTACTGACCAACTTAATTGTATTTTGTAAATATACACAAATTTAGAATTTGATGGCTGCAACACACTCAACAAAAGTTGGGACAAGTTTAAAATAAGATTGAAAAGTGCACAGAATATTCAAGTACACCGGTTTGGAAGACTCCACATTAAGCAGGCTAATTGGTAGCAGGTGAGGTATCATGACTGGGTATAAAAGTAGCGTCCATCAAAGGCTCAGTCTTTGCAAGCAAGGATGGGTCGTGGTTCACCCCTTTGTGCCAAAATTCGTGAGAGAATTGTTAGTCAGTTCAAAAGGAACATTTCTCAATGCAAGATTGCAGAGAATTTAGGTCTTTCAACATCTACAGTACATAATATTGTGAAAAGATTCAGAGAATTCAGAGACATCTCGGTGCGTTAAAGGGCAAGGTCGGAAACCACTGTTGAATGCGCGTAATCTTTGAGCCCTCAGGCGGCACTGCCTAAAAAACCGTCACGCTACTGTGACAATTATAGCCACCTGGGCTCGGGAGTACTTCGGAAAACCATTGTCACTTAACACAGTCCGTCGCTGCATCCAGAAATGCAACTTGAAACTGTATTACGCAAGGAGGAAGCCATACATCAACTCTATGCAGAAACGCCGGCGAGTTCTCTGGGCCCGAGCTCATCTCAGATGGACCGAAAGACTGTGAAACCGTGTGCTGTGGTCAGATGAGTCCACATTTCAGCTAGTTTTTGGAAAAAACGGGCGACAAGTTCTCCGTGCCAAAGATGAAAACGACCATCCTGATTGTTATCAGCGAAAGGTGCAAAAGCCAGCATCTGTGATGATACGGGGGTGCATCAATGCCCACGGCATGGGTGAGTTGCATGTATGTGAAGGTACCATTGACTCTGAAGCGTATATTAGGATTTTAGAGAGACATATGTGGCCATCAAGGCAACGTCTCTTCCTGGGATGTCCATGCTTATTTCAGCAGGACAATGCCAAACCACATTCTGCACGGGCTACAACAGCGTGGCTTTGTAGACACAAAGTGCGAGCACTTGACTGGCCTGCTGCCAGTCCAGATCTATCTGCTATTGAAAATGTATGGCGCATCATGAAGAGGAGAATCAGACAACGGAGACCACGGACTGTTGAGCAGCTGAAGTCTTATATCAAGCAAGAATGGACAAAATTTCCAATTGCAAATCTACTACAATTAGTATCCTCAGTTCCAAAATGATTAAAAAGTGTTATTAAAAGGAAAGATGATTTAACACAATGGTAAACATGCCTCTGCCCCAACTTTTGTTGAGTGTATTGTAGCCATCAAATTCTAAATTTGTGTATATTTACAAAATACAATTAAGCTGGTCAGTAAAACTATTGAAAATCTTTTCTTTGTACCTTTGTCAGTTAAATAAAGGTTCACGTGAATTAACATAGCACAGATTTTTGTTTTTATTGCATTTTGGAAAATATTCCAACTTTTCTGGAAATGGGGTTTGTATAATCACTGTGTAATAAATCTGCTTATAGCAAATTGCCTCAAACGGCAATGGAATAATGATGAGATCTTTGTGATGTAGATTGAGAAATTAATATACATAATGTCCACTTAACATTGAAGCCTTCAGAAGGAGATATAAGGGAATATACAAGGGGAAAGAGAGTTGCAGAATAATATGGAAATGATCTGATTGCTGGGGTGAAACAGGTATTGGTCAAGATTAAGTCCAGATGATAGTTGGTGAGATCAGAATTTGCTGTGGTGTGAAGTTTTCTCGATAGCCTGGCCTGGGAGAGATATTCTTCATGATAAAAGGTCTCACCTTTTTCAGCACTGCCTTGCCTGCTTTCAGCCACTATATTTTCTGAGGACTGGGAAACATATCTGTATTTAAAAGCAGAATGATTATTTAAAATATAGGGAACATGTAAAAAACCATCGTATTTCCCCAGAAGCCTGATTCATTCTGCCTCCACCAAAACTGGAGGTAGTGCATATTGACCCTGTAGCAATTTTTTGTCCATCTTAAACCCTCTTAAACTGTTATATTTGAAAATTCAAGTTCAGCTATGTGGTTCTGTATAGTGGACATAAAAGCAGAAAATACTGGAAAAACATCAACAGGCAGGCATCATCTGCAGAAAGGAAAAGAATATCATTGAGGGCCCAAGAGCCTTCATCTGCATTGAGCAAGAAAGAAAAGTTAATTTTTAGTTGCTGAAAAGGTCGGAACGGGATGAATCACAAAGGGAATATCTCTGATTGGTGAAAACTACCTGGTAGTTAGAATCTGATTATGCTTATGTGTCTGTTATGTGTTGTTAAGAGCAGAGCAGTACGGCCTGCCCAACAGTTTGAGTTATATTTATTGAGAAAGGAAACATGAGCCAAAATCACAGCTGCCAGAAATAGCTGGTTGTGATACAGAAAAAAGAGCAAGTTGCCTAAACTGAAGAAATTGATATTGAGTCCAGAATGTGCCCAGGCAGATTTAGGTCCAATAATTAAAGCTTGCATTTAGTTTTGTTGTAACAGTGTAGAAGATACAGACTGATAATTCAGAGTAGGAATGGGATGGAGATGAAAAGCTCTGTGGCACTCCTATAAACTGAACTGTTTAGGTAATCCACTCTTTCTTAGCGCCACTCTCCATCTGATAAAGGACCTCAAACCTAAAACATTAATTTTTGTTTCTTTGTATTTCCAGCATTTTCTATGTTTATTTCAAATTCTCAGAGTCTGAAGGTTTTTGATATTTTTGATTCATTGAATAGTGGACACATTGGTTGTAACCCGGTTTTCCACAAACATGGTTTGTGGAACATCATTCATAATGAGGCTTTTTAAGAGGTAAGAATTAGTTCTTACCTAAGAAGAATTAGTTACTGCAGGTGAGACGTTTCCAAAGCTTACATTGACCTTTGTTGTGGAGGCTAAGGATATGTCAGTGCAGTCTGGAGGGTTAAAATGATAGACAACTGGAAGCTGAGTAATTTTGTGGATAAACAGAGGTTCTGTGCAAGATAGTCACCCAATCTGTTTGATTTCTCCATTGTAGAGGAGACCACATCATGAGCATTGAATGCAGTACACTAAATTGGAAGGAGTACATTTGAATTGCTGCTTCACCCGGAGGAAGTGTTTGAATCCTCGGATAGTAGGAAGGGAAGAGGTAAAAGAACAGATGTTACATCTCTTGTGATTGCATGAGAAAAAGCCACAACAAGGGGAGAGGGTGTTGGTGGAGATAGAAGGATGAACCAGTGAGTCACAGAGGAAGTAGTCCCTTTGGATTACTGCAAGGAGTGGCAAAGAGTTCTGTGTCGGTGACAGCAATGTACTGAAAGTGGCAAACATCACACTGAATGATCTGTTGAATGTGGAAGTTGTTGGGTTATCAGAGTTCTATTCATCTGGGTGGGATGAGAAGTGTGGGAAATGCTACATAGTTGAGAGTCCTTTTAGCTAAGGTAGAATCTAAATATAGTTAAGAAAATATAAAATTATCTTGGCAAGTTTAATCATCAGAATACATTTTGTGGAGTCATATAGGATTGGAGTCTTCCTTTACCCTTTTAATATACAACAAGCTAGTAACGTGATTATCACCATTTGTACAGAAGTCCTGACATTCATTATAGCAAATTACAATTCATTGTACTGTAATGAAATGCCCTTGGAGGCTGAAACATTACAATAATGTTAAAGTGCAGTTGACACAAGGTTACCCATCCCTTTTCCTCTACTCCTCCTTGCTTCAAGCCAGACCCTGCATATAGCATGAGCATTTCAGGTGTCAGTCTGCTCATGATAGTGAGATATGACTTCTGCTGAATGAGCAGTTCACTTCTCTGATTGCACTTCATGTCTCAATAGTCCACGTACCAAATTCTGATGAATGATCAACTTACCTTCTCTAACTCTGTAATTCTATGGCTGACTGTAATGCCTCTCCACTGCCCAAAGCCCCTGTTTTGGCTGTGATAACTCCATGGCTGAGAAGTCCACTTTCAAGGTAAAATCTCACTACCAATGTCAGTGAAAACTGCAAAATCTCCTTTGATCTCAACCTGCTTTCATAGTCTTTATCCCTGCTGGCAGATTAACAGTATTTAAGCTCTCTACCCCTTGCTGCTTGGATAAATGACTCAGTTGATTGAAACATTTTCAATAGTTACAGTGAAAACACCTATTAAATAAGGTAACTGAAGTTTTTAATCTTTTCAGCACTGCTTTCTGCTGTTGAACCAAGCCAAAACTATTTCATGTATAAACAATAAACAACTACTCTATTGTATTTCTATGTTTTCCTGGTACGTTGCTGAGTATAGTGGTGCTGCTATTGTGCAGAACTTGAAAGTTTCATCACCTTTACTGCTTCACCCCATTCTCGTTCTTCATTACAATTTACAGTGCAAATAAAAAGTATTCAACCCCCCCCCACCCCCCAGAGGTTTTCATATTGTTTTGCAATATTTTTTGACACTGATCAACAGAAAAAAGACTTTTGTGTCAAAGTGAAAACAAATTACTACAAATAGGTCTAAATTTATTACAATTATTAAACAGAAAATCATTGATGGCATAATTACTCACCCCTTTCAAGTCAGTATTTAGCAGATGCACCTCTGACAGCAATCACAGCCTTGAGTCTGTGTGGATAGGTCTCTATCAGCTTTGCACGTCTAGACACTAATTTTCCCCCTTCTTTACAAAACTGCTCAAGGTCTGTCAGATTGCACGGGAATCATGAGTAAGCAACCTTTTTCAAGTCCAGCCACAAATTCTCAATTGGATTGAGGTCTGGACTCTGACTTGGCCACTCTAGGACATTAACTTAGCTGTTTTTAAGCCATTTCAGTGTAGCTTTGGCTTTATGCTTGGAGTCATTGTTTTGCTGGAAAATAAAACTTCTCCCCAAATAACAGTTCTCTTGCAGACTTCCCTGTATTTTGCTGCATTCATTTTACCTTCTACTTTCACAAGCCTTCCAGGGCCTGTTGCAGTGAATCATCCCCACAGCATGATACGGCCACCACTGTGCTTCACAGTAGGGATGGTGTGTTTTTGATGATGTGCAGTTGGCTGCACCAGACTGAGCTTTTTGGCCACCAGGCTAAATGCTCTATTTTGGTTTCATCATACCATAGAACCATCTTCCAGGTGACTGCAGAGTCTCTCACATGCCTTCAGTCAAACTAGCCAAGCTTTCGTGTCAATTTTTTTCTTCAATCGTGGCTTTCTCTTTGCCATTCTCTTATAAAGTAGCAACTGGTGAAGCACACAGGCAAGATTTTTTATGCACAGTCTCTCCTATCTCAGCAAGCTTGTAACTCCTCCAGCGTTGTTGTAGGTCTCTTGGTGTCCTCTCTTACTAGTCCCCTTCTTGCACTATCACTCAGTTTTTGAGGATGGCCTGCTCTAGGCAGATATATAGCTGTGCCATGTTCTTTACATTGACTTAACTGTACTCCAAAGGGGTATTCAGTGACTTGGAAGTTTTCTTGCATCCCCCTCCTGACTTGTGCTTTTCAATAACCTTTTTTGCAAAGTTACTTGGAGTGTTTTTTGGTCTTCATGGTGCAGTTTTGCCAGGATGCTGATTCACCAGCAGTTGGACCTTCCAGATACAGGTGTATTTTTACTACGATCAATTGAAACACCTTGACTGCACGCAAGTGATCTCCATTTAACTAATTATTTGACTTCTAAAACAGATTGACTACAGCAGTGATGATTTGGTGTGTCATAATAAATGGGATGAATACTTAGCAGTATTATTTTGTGTTTTATATTTGTAGAGATCTGTTTTCATGTTGACACGAAAGAGTCTTTTTCTGTTGATAGGTGTCAAAAAAAGCCAAATTAAATCCACTATGATTCAGTGTTGTAAAACAATAAAACATAAAAGCTTCCAAGATGGGGGGAGTAAATATTTTTATAGGCACTGTAAATATATTCAGTTTCTAACATTTCTTAGTTTTGCTGACCTGACATATTATCTCAGTTTTTATTTTCTCTCGCAGATGCTGCTTAATCCGCTGAATAGTTTCAGCATTTTCTATTTCTCTTTGAGAAAACAGATATTTAGCAATGTGAAGTGTGTGTGAAATGCATAATTGGATTAGGAACTTATAAGATAAATCATGTATTTGCCTCTTTTCTGTTTCTGTAAATTAAATTTTT
Organism: Hemitrygon akajei; assembly: GCF_048418815.1. Classification (NCBI taxonomy): domain Eukaryota; kingdom Metazoa; phylum Chordata; class Chondrichthyes; order Myliobatiformes; family Dasyatidae; genus Hemitrygon; species Hemitrygon akajei. The sequence continues at coordinate 105,123,931 of NC_133124.1, read as the reverse complement.
TTAAATGTTGAGTCTTCTAGGGATTAGGAAACAATGCATAAGAACTAAGATAAACCCAATTTAACTAGTCTTTTAGTAGATCAAACTGAAAGCAAGATTTGAAAATCTAATAATTAGTGGTCTTGTTGATTTGTATGGTAATTATGTGTAAATCATTCCACCAGAATGTAATTATAAAAGCTAATTGAGAGTACATTTTTTTAAAAAAAAATTTTAATTTGCTGCTATTTCTCTTCTAATTCAATATTTCATATTTTATGAAATGTCTGCACCTGTTGCATTTATTGAACTTGTATTTTGTTTTGTGAACTTTCCCTACCCCTCTCAAAATTTCTTTCAGGAATTTTGCCTATTTGCCGTGGTTGGACTCGTTTCCGATTTCTTTCTGCAGATGTGTTTCTTTACAACAGTATTGTCCATCGATATCCGCCGCATGGAGGTAATATTTAATATGATTGCATTTAAGTTTATTCTCTCTCTCAAACTCTGGAATGTCATCTTAAACACGGTGATAGCAAATTAGTGTACGATTGGAAGCCTGAGGCTCCAAGACCTGGAATTTTCCACAGTCCATTACTTGCCAGTCCCTCTTAAACCAGCAATAAGTCATTGTCCACTCATTACTTAGAACCTGCCTTATCATTCATTTAAATCTTTTGCTGAATCCTAACTCCATCTATCTACGTGGTTCTCTTATCCTTAATGAACTTGCCCAACAAAAATTGATCAATCTCAATTTCAAAAATTTCTGTTGACATGATCTGATATATGTTTGGAGCATGGATTTCAATTTTCTACAGTGAAAGAGTTAGTTCCTGACATCGCTATGCAAAGTCTTAATTTATATTTCATTGTTTTTTGCTATCTATCTTTAAGAAAAAGATCTTGTCTGTCCATCCCATCCAATATGTAAATATTAAAATCTTGAAAAGAATACAAGTCTAATCTTAAAGAAAAGATATCTATCTTTTCTTTCAGTTAGTTCTGACAAAGGGTCTTGGCCCAAAACGTCTACTGTACTTTTTCCTATAGATGCTACCTGGCCTGCTGCATTCCACCAGCATTTTGTGTGTGTTGCTTCAATTTCCAGCATCTGCAGATTTCATGTTCAAGTCTAATCTTTGTACCTTATCCTCATATCTTAACTGTGTTAAGATATGTTTATCCCTTGCTCTCCCATGGTTCATCCAGTGACCCATGACCACATTTTATGAATAATTAATGAAGAAAATCAGGTAATTGAAAGGGGATTCTCTTGCAACTGTCTATAGCGGGCTTCTGGATGTGTGAAGTCAAAAAAACAAGCACTGGCTATGAATCTTGCCACTTTAATAGAAATACCCTAGTTTGTTATTTCCTTATTTCTGTTGCTGATGTGCATTTATTCCATTTCTTAATTAAACTTGTGTCATATTGTGCAATATTGTTAGCACTTCAGGCCTGTTGAGATACAGCTTACATTATCACTTAATATATTTCTGCTTGTTATATTTTTTTCTGCTTGCTCTCCTACGTCGATATATATCTTGATGCCAGGCAATAAGACTTCAAGTACAATTGGTAAATTGTTCACAAAGACCAGGGGAGATAAGCACAGTGCAAATAATAGATTAAATAATATAGCTTGATTAGTAGCTCGAATAAAAGCTGACCTGTAAGCAAAAATAAGCTGTTGACATCAAGAATTTGCTTTGGAATTGTCTGTTGTTATTTAAAATCTAATCTAGTTGTAGAGTTCTGTTTAGACATTATACCAGGGGAGTATGAATACTGAGAGAAGATGGCATAAAAAATATTGTACTAATCGTTCAGTTTTCTGACTTTCATATTTCCTACTAGCTTGCTGACTTAAATAAGCGCCTTCCTGCAGAAGCTATGCAAGAAATCTCTGAACAGATGAGACTGCCTCATTCCAAGTCAGCTCCGAGGCAGAAGAGATTCGAGCGACAGCCTACAATGCAGCCTTCAGCTCCTTATACCATATCCCTGCAACCTTCTTCTTTTAGAAACCTACGACTACCGAAGAGACTGAGAGTAGTTTATTTCTTAGCTAGGACACGACTTGCACAGAGGATTATCATGGTAGGAGAATTCTCAATATGGTACATATGTGTGACTTAACTATAGAGATTTGTTGAGTTCAGTGTGCGGCCTCCTGGGTTGCATTCAGATATGTGGGAATTATAGAGAAAATTTGTGAGAATGTAAGTGGACTTTAAAATATAAGCACAAATAATATATTGAGAAGTATACAGTCAGTGGCCACTTTGTTAGGTAAATCCGTACACATGCTCATATTGTAAATATCTAATCAGTCAATCATGTGGCAGCATCTCAGTGTGTAAAAAGATACAGACATGGCCAGGAGGTTCATTTGTTGTTCAGAACAAATATCAGAATGGAGAAGAAGTGTGATCTATGTGACTTTGACCATGAAATGATTGTTGGTGCCAGACAGGGTGGTTTGAGTATATCAGAAACTGCTGAATTCCTGGGCGTTTCACACAGTAGTCTCTAGAGCATATATGTCAAACTCAAGGCCCGCGGGCCAAATCCGGCCTGCGGTGGAATTATCTTTGGCCCGCGAGATAATATCTAATTACTATTAAAGCTGGCCCCAGTAATCGAAGCGCCTATGGCGTATGATATGGCTAATGCTGAGTTTATTCAGGTACCAGCTTTTCAGGGTTTTTAGTGTTTATTCGGCAGTCTTGCTCGGCAGTCTTCTTCATAAGAAACGGAATTTGTAAAGTGGAACACTTTGTAGTTATAGCAGAGACTGAGACACATGAGAGCAGGCTGAAAAAACGGAGGCAACGAAAGCTGCGTTCGCACGCGTCCGACTGATCCGGCCCGCATGAAGCTGCATTTTGCTCAATCCGGCCCGTGACCTAAAATGAGTTTGACACCCCTGCTCTAGAGATTACAGAGAATGGTGTGAAAATCAAAACACATCTGAAGAGTGGCAGTTCTATGAGCAAAATCACCCTATTAATGACAGAGGTAAGAGGAGAATGGCCAGACTGGTTCAAGCTAACAGGAAAGCGATAGTAACTCAAATAGCCACTTGTTACAACAGTGTGCGCAGAAGACCATCTCTGAATGCACAGCATGTTGAACTATTAAGTGAATGGTGTACAGCAACAGAAGGCCAGGAGGTGCCTAATAAGTGGCCACTCAGTATATCTACTACCAATCCATTCCTGTTCTTAAAATGCATCTGAGTTTTGTCAACCATTTGTTCGTATGTCAGAAAGCTTCAAATTGGGAGGTAGAGCTTATAATCAAAATTCCTACTTTTATTTTTGGAGATGATCTTTAGATAATTGAATTGAATGATCTTTATTGTCATTATACATAGCTACAATGAAACTCTGTTTGGCTTCCTGTCAGGCAATCACACAAAGCGGTAGATAAAAACAAGACAGTAATAGAAAAACAGTATTAAATAGATAAGTAGCAGAAAATAAGTTACAGCAGCACCAGAATGTCACAGTAATGCACAAAGTGCCATTAGTGCATGTATTTGAGTCCTTGTGTGTGCTCACAGTTTCAGTCATTGTTCTGTGGGAGTGGTGTGATGGAGGCCACAGCTCTGGGGTAGAAGCTGTTCCTCAGTCTATTTGTTCTGGTTTTTAGTGTCTTGAACCTTTTGCTGGATGGAAGCAGGTCAAACAGGGAGTGGCCGAGGTGTGTGGTGTCTCTGGTTATGCTGATTGCTTTCCTCCTGAGTCTGCTGGAATAGATGGTGTCCAGTCCTGGGAGCTCCATCCTGACAATTCGCTGGGCCACCTTCACCACACGATGCAGGTCTTGTCGCTCAGCGGCTGTGCAACTAGCATACCACACTGTGGCGCTGTTGGTCAGAATGGTTTCAATTGTGCTTCTGTAGAAGTTAAGCAACAGCTTTTGTGGGAGTTTGGCCTGTTTCAGCTTTCTGAGGCAGAAGAGTCTTTATTGTGCCTTTTTTACAAGCATTGAGGTGTTGGTGGTCCATGTCAGCTGCTTTGACAACATAACTCCAAGAAACTTTAGGTCCTTATTACAAGATTTATAATATCTCCTGAGTGATTCAAAATGAACAGTTCCGAGAGAATATATTTTTCTTTCATGCTTAGAATTCCATCTCAACTGAAGCTGAGTTGCCCATCTAAAAGCTGCTTCTAGAATTCTGATGGAATGTGTAGGTTGTTCTATGAGGACAGGTTCAGTAGGCTAGGCATATATCCATTGGAGTTTAGAAGTGTAAAAGGTGACTCGGTTAATTGCATGCAGGCGGGATGAATTCTCTTTTGGGGAATCTAGAAATTGGGATTGCTGTTTTTTTTAAAAAAAGGGTCATTCATTTAAAATAAAAAGAAGTGAAATAAAATCTACAAATAGGTCTTTGAAACTTTCTTCCTCAACAAGTGGTAGCAGCTCTTTGGATCTTTCAATATTTTAACACAGGTTTTTGCTGTCTAACAGAATGAAAGATTACATGGAACAATACTAAGTTATTAGTTCCAATCAAAACAGCCACAATCTTTTTTTACAGCAGTGCAGGATTGAGGAAATCAGTGGCTTAAGATGTTCTTAATTAGTACATTTGCTTGTATGCTTAGAACAATTTCTATATTTGTTTATTTCATAGTTAAACTGTATCAGAAGTTCTTTATGATGAAACAGATATGCTGTATTAAAGAAAATCTATTTTCAGGTGCATTATTACATTTCTGAGTGAATTTGAATACCTTTTTCTGATTGCTCTTTTTGAGGCGGGGACTGTCATATGGATTGGCATCCTTGTATACACTGATCCTGCTGGCCTTGGGACACTTCTAACAGCGCAGGTGACTGAGCAGAGCCCTCTTGGAGAGAATGGCCTGGCATCCATTGCAGTACCGCCAGGTGTTTTCCCAAGGGGAGATACTAAGGATGGTTTGCCTGCCTTCCCATCAGACGTAAGCCCAGCACTGGAGAACCAGTCACATGACACAGATCAGAGCAAGAACCTAAATCCTCTTGATGCTTCACCCATGATCGCTCATGAAAATATAAATGATGATGGCAAAGAGCAGGTCCATAGTGAGGCCAAACACCTGGAAAATTATTTCAAAGTGGAAATTACATGGGGAGTGCAAGATGAGGAGATGTGGCGGAAGCTTTCTTTCCGACATTGGCCAACGCTCTTCAGTTATTACAATAACACTTTGGCCAGGAAGTAAGTAGAACTGGAGTCATCATTTGTGCTAATGTTGTCTATGTAGTGGAATGCTAATTTTTTGAGGCAATATTCTAAAGGAACATGGAAGGCTGTAGCAAAATACAAGATCCAAGAAATGTTTCAGCTTTGCAAAGATGTGTTAAATGGAGGTGGGTGTTTGGTAATTATGTTTTTTTCCAAGAGCCTGGAGTAAGGCTGATAATTTCAAATATAATCGAGTAAGACAATAATATAGCACAATAATTAACATTCACTGCATCAAACTGATTTGTTTTAACAGCCATAGTTGATTGCTTTTTTTTAACCCTATCCTACTTGATCTTGCAAGGTTTGCCAGAGTGAGTTCTTCACTTCTAATAGATATCCTGCCAAAAGAAAATAGGATTAGAGTGAATGTATGAAGCCACCATGGAACAGATTCCATGTTTAACTGATGTTTATATATTTAACAGATATGTCAGTATTCTTCCCATCATCCCAGTCTCCTTTCATCTGAGTCTACAAGATGCTCTGGATGCAAGACACCCTCAAGACGCAAAGCGATATCATTCCATGTTCCCAGCAGATTATGGAGAGACAAAAAACATCAATGGAGACAGGGCAAAAGATCCAAATAAGCAGCATTCTTCCTCTAAGCCACATGTTCATTTGGACATCACACTTTACAAGTAAATTCTTGGAGATTTTAATTACAATTGTCACTATTATGGTTAATTAGTTAAAATTATGTTTTAAACCACACTACATATACATAATACTAGGATTGTTTTTGGCTAACAAGAGGAAATCTGCAGACGCTGGAAATTCAAGCAACACACACAAAATGCTGGTGGAACGCAGCAGGGCAGGCAGCATCTATAGGGAGAAGCACTGTCGACGTTTCGGGCCGAGACCCTTCATCCTGACGAAGGGTCTCGACCTGAAATGTCGACATTGCTTCTCCCTATAGATGCTGCCTGACCTGCTGCATTCCACCAGGATTGGTTTTGTGTATGGTGTAATAGCATATGGTTACTGTGATCCCTGGTTTTTAGCACATGCAAGTTTTATTAAGCTGAACGTGTGTCGTAAGTTCAGTAGTCTGGCTATGAAAATAAGTAGATGAAATCACATCTTCCTGTAGGAATTGCCCATCTTGTCAGCATATATGATTGATGTAAGCAGACTTTGTCCACTGAGGTTGGGTGAGACTAGAACTAGAGGTCATTGGTTAAGGGTGAAAGGTGAAATATGTAAGGAGTGTTTCTTTACTCAGGGCAGTGAAAGTGTTGATTGAGCTGCCATCTGAAGTGCTGAATGCAGGTTCAATTTCAATAGTTAAGAGAAATTTGGATGGGTACATGAATGGGTGGGGTATGAAGTGCTATGGTCCTGGTGCAGATCGATGGGATTGACAGATTAATAATTTGGCATGGACTAAATGGGCTGAAGGGTCTATTTCTCTGCTATAGCATTCTATGACTTTATGGAGTGCTGGTTTATCAACAGGAACAGATATTCTTTGTTCTTTTACCAATTTGAGTATTCTGTTTTCTGTCCTATGCCACTGAAAATGTTTTTCGAAAGCTATGATTTTGAACCCTAACCTCCTATTCAACCTCACCTGCTTTGAACAGCTTCACCTTAATTCATTCTAGATTGCTCAACACCTTTCACCCCTTATCCCTAATTTTTTTCTGAACGTATCTTATAAGTATGATGCTAGTATTAGAAATAAAATTGTTAGGGTATTTACAAAAGTTTATAGGTAACTTCCTAACATAGCACCCCATTGAAAGTGTAAGCAAGAGTATATTGGCTGCACGTCGAAAGTGCGACCAAAAGTAAGATAATTTGTCCCTTCGAGGCTGCTCCATCATTCAGTAAGATTGAGCTGCTTGGCTGTCTTATCCATCAACAACAAACCATTCTTAATTCATCTCTGGTTCCTTTGCACTAATGCCACTGTATTCCCTATTGCCCTTTGTGTTTCCAGTTAAAAACAAGTCTATAGCATAATACTCTATTGAACAACTTTTGGAAGTTGATGTAGACATTAACTGTATTGCAGCTCATTAAGCCTGTCTTATTTCAGCTTGGTCAAGATGTTAAACCTGATTTGCTTTTAACAAATTTTTGCTTATTTTCATTCAGGGCCCACACTTGATTTTAAAAATTCATAATTAGCATATGGTCTGTACTTTTCAAATTCATCCCTTTATCCCACCAAACAAGGGTGTAGCAGTTGGATGCCTTCACTGCTCTAGCACTATCATCATATCCTAGGAGTGGTTGGTAGGCTGTGGCCGTATCCTTGACAAGACGCTTTACTCAATAAATTGGGATCCTATTATAACACTTTGTTATTTGACGTTTTAGGCTTTTGTAAGTGAAATTCATGGCTTTCCAATTTTGCATTTTCTAAGTGGTAAGGAACTCTAACAAATTGATTCAGTTAGTTAGATTGATACTACTTGTGGGGGATTGCAGTTAGCCTAGCAATAAAAGTACTTTGTGCACTCCAGTAGGCACAAGACTAAAGCTCTTCTTGTTGGTACAATAATGTCTGGAACATTAATGTTTGTTTTAAATTTGCTGACATTAAGTGAATAAAATCTCGAGCACTAATAATGACTGAATCACTTACCAAAATTTTATTTTTAATTTGGATTTTGCTCTATTCTGTCTTGTAGAGTTGGAGCACTTGGGCTGGCATCTGGAGTCCTCCTTGTAATTTTGCTCTTCTGCTTGTATAAAGTATTCTGTCCAAAAACTTATGGCCAGGGTGGCCTTTCTCATGGGAGAAGGCGACGCGGAGACCTACCCTGTGATGACTATGGTTACTCACCACCCATCAGTGAAACCTTGCCACTAATTTTGAAGGGACATTTAATGGTGAGTGTACATTTGATAACCAGTGTATAAGCTGGATGCAAGCTGTGATCTTGCTATTAACCCAACATTGACATTATTATAATGCCACTGAGCTTGTAATCCAAACTCCCAGACTAATGCTCTGGAGATTAGATTAAAAAAATCACCTGACCTGACCCTCTGAAGTAGCTTAGACAACTATTTAGTTTTATTCAAATCATGAAACAGTCGATGAGCACATGCAGCAAGTCATGGATAGCATTCAGGTATTTTCTGCCAGCTGACAAGACACATTTACACTGCTCTTATTTCAAGCAATACTTCTCAAAACACGAGAGAACCTAATTAGAAAGACTACACAAATTCAAAAAAAAGCATCTCACTATCCCCGGAAAGGAGCTCCAAAACCACCAGACAAACAAGACCAAAACCTAAAGCTACAAGACCTGCACAAAACTACGTAGTTACAACATATAGTTACAACAGTGCAAACAATAGCATAATTGATAAAAAACAGACCATGGGCACAGTAAAAATAATCCAAAGATGTTAAAGGACTATAAGTTCAAAAGAAATCACCACACAGTTTCCACAAGTCCCCAAGGTCCCGACAGACTTGCCATCCCACGCCGGCGGCAGAAGGGAATACCCCCGCTATGGACTTCCACGGCGCTGCCCGACTCAGCCTCGCAGATGCAGCACACACCTAAAGTGACCTGACTGCAGCGGACTCCGAGTCCGTCAAACCTCCGAGCAGACGACCATCCCTTCCGGCACAGCTTCTCCGAGCACCATCCTCTGCCGAGGGTATTAAGACAGCCCCGCCATCGGCCATCGGCAGCACCACCCCGAGGACTGGGGGCCCGTTCTTCCCAGCAGAGTCCCGGACCTCAGCAGCAGCAGCAACGAAGAAGGTCTTCCTGGAAATTTCCCGATGTTCCTCCATGCTCCCACGTCTGTTTTCAATCGATTATGATTGTGCACGGCACCCCACTTCACAAATAACAGATAATCAGCTCCGGAGTGGCCGCTGCAAGCTGCGTCGTGCCGCCATCTTGGAATCACCTTTTTCTGCCCACCATAAGAGCAGATTATCAAATGTAGTAGTTCAGATTCACTGGCTGGCCTATGGCCACAGAAAATATTATGTGGAAGATATGTTGCAGCTATATACCAAGATTCTGTAGACCTCTGAAACCTCTGATTTCTACTGTTTAGAAGTCAATAAAAATGCATGAATGTCAACAGCACTATGTCCAGATTATTTGTTTCCTTGTAATAATACTGTCACTCCTGCCCTGTAAATATTCAACTATTTTTACCTGGTTGAAATCCTCAATATCCCTACCTGGCAGCATGGTGCAGAATATTGGCTGACTCAGTGTCGCCTTATGGAGAAAAAACATTGTGGCCAGTGACTTTATGAGTGAATTCAAAAGCAAAGCTTCTTTGAAAGAGAACCCATGACTCAATAACAACTCATTTCAAAGTGCCTCATCATTTGTGAAGCACTGATGTATTTATGAGAAATGTGATGATTCAATTTAAGTGCACGTATACTTCATATTGGTCAAATTGTCATGTGAAGCTGTTTGTGTTTGGCAAAGTTCATTGCAGTGTCCAATCTATTGTTGTCCCAAAATGGATAACTGATGTATTTAGTATCAGAATGCTACTGTTTCATTTTCCTCATCAACAGAATGATTCTTGTCCATTGGATTTGTTTGCAATCCAAATTACAATCAATTATAATTCTGCTGCAAGGTACTGAGCTTGCACCTGACACTAGCTTCTTCAAAATAACTTAAATTTGTCTTTGATTTTTGCTGTATGAGCCCCATTTCCCTTAATTACTAAAAATCTATCAATACTCGTCTTGAAGCTATTTAACAATAGAGCTTCGTGGTTCTCGTAGAGGAATCCAAAGATTCAGTATTCTCTGGATGAAATGTCTTCTCATTCCCAGCTTGAATAATTCAACCTCTGTTTTGAAAATTTGACTACTGGTTCTTGCTTCCCACAGGGAAATCAACTTTGCACTTATTTTTGGCAAGCACTTTAAGGATATTGTAGGTTTCAATGGCATTATCTCTTGTTCTTTCAAATTGAAAAGTGCTTAATCTGGTGTACTTTTATCTCTCATCATATTGCAAATCTTGCTTTCCAGTGAAGCTTTGCTACACTTCAGTTATAAAGAAATCCCTCCTTCATTAAGGAGACCAGTTCTGTCTATAATGTTCCCTCTGTGGTCTCACCTGGACTCTACATTTAAGGCAAACTGCTCTCTTGTATTCAAATTCTCTTGTGATACATGTCATTGTCCTGTAGGCTAGGTTTCCTCAAGGAGCTTTAAAAGTTAACATAGAGCATACAGCTTAGTATGAACAGGCCTTTGCCTCACAATGACTGTTAATGGAGCCAATCCCTATTAATCTTGTCTATCTGCATTTGGCCTATACATCTCCATTTCCCTGTCTATTCATGTCTCTGTCTAAATGCCTCTTAAAAGTTGCTATTGTGTCTGCTGCCACCACTTCCCCTGCCAGTGCATTCGAGTTACTTACCATTTTCTGAAAAATAAAACTGGTAAATAAAACTTTCCCCTTCTCACCTTAAAGCTCTGCTCTCAAATATTTGATAATCTTTCATTGAGAAAGCACATTGACTTTCTACCCCAACTATACTTTTCATTATTTTATATACGCTTCTATCACCCCTCTACATTCTGTACCTCATAAATTGAAATTTGTCCAGCCTCTCCATTTAGCTAATTCTCACTAATCCATTCAACACCCTGGTGAACCTCTTCAGTACCCTCACCTCATTCTTCCTGTAATGTAGTGACCAGGACTGCACACAGTACTCTAACCAAAGATTAATACAGCTGCCAAATTTCCATGGATGTTGAGTGCTCTAGTTTTTTAATCTTCTAAATCAGAGTACCTTGTTAAAAGGTTTACTAAAGACTATGCATATAATGTACACTCAGTAGCACTTTACTAGGTACAGGAGTGAAACCCAGTGTGGTCGTCTGTTGTAGCTCATAAAATTCAATTTTGACGTGTTGTGCGTTCAGAGATGTTCTTCTGCACACCACTGTGGTAATGCATGGTTATTTGAGTTACTGCCACCTTCCTGTCACCATGAACCAATCTGGCCATTCTTCAGAATCAATCAGGTTTATTATCACCGGCATGTGTCGTGAAATTTGTTAACCTCTCTGACCTCTTATTAGTAAGGCATTTTCGCCCACACAACTGCTACTCACTGGATGATTTTTGTTTTTCGTACCGTTGTCTGTAAACTCTACAGACTATTGTCTGTGAAAATTTTAGATCAGCAGTTTCTGAGATACTTAAACCACTCCATCTGACACTAACAAAGTCACTTAGGTCACATTTCTTCCCTACTCTGATGTTTGGTCTGAACAACAACCGAACCTCTTGACCAAGTCTGCGTGCTTTTACGCAGTGTTGCTGCCACATGACTAACTAATGAGATATTTGCACTTATGAGCAGGTGTATCTAATAAAATGGCCACTGAGTGTACACTGCTCTACTATCAACTATAATCAATCATCTTCGTCCCCTCCTGAGGAAAACCCAATCCAATTTGTGAGACATGACTTCCTCTCAAGCTGTGCCTAATATGACTATGATTTTCCACATGTAAGGATGTGATTTCCTGGTTAATTTTTATTGCCCTTCCTAAGCAGAGGAACAACATTGGCCATTATCCAGTACTCTGAGACAATGCTAGGGACTAAAGACTATACAAAGGTATCTGTTAAAGCCCCAGCAAGCTCCTGTCTTGCTTTTCAATAGATGCCTTGTGGTCTTGGGAATTTTGCCACTTTAGCGTTCTTCAAGAGCCCCATCACCACCTCCACGTGGGTATCAACTGGCCCCAGAATATGAGCATATCTCTGTGATCTAACTGACTTCAGTGTCCCTTCTCTTGGTGAATTCTGATGCGAAGCACTTGGTTGATACCTTGCCCACTTCTGGCTCCAGTCATAAATTGTCCCTTGTCCTTGATTGGTCATATCCTCTTCCTAGTTGCCTCTTGCTTTTAATGTATCATCATAAGAAAAACTTTGTGAATCCTTTGCAATTACCTGGTTTTCTGCATTAATTACTAATAAAATGTGATCTGATCTTCCTCTAAGTCACAATTGTAGACAAACACAATCTGCCTGAACTAACACACAAACAGTTGTACTACTTCTCATTGATACTGAGTACACCATTTAAACAATCATACTCTAGCTTCAAAGAAAGTATGTGAACCTCTGGGGTAATGCCTTCAACAAAAGCTAATTGGAGTCAGGTGCCCTGCCTTACTAAAATAAGATACACAATGTCAGGTTACTGACAGAGTCTGCTCTTCTCAAGAAAGATTTTGTTTACGTGCACCATGCCTCAATCAAAACAACTTTCAGAGGACCTTAGAAGAAGAATTGTAGAGATGCATGAAGCTGGAAAAAGCTACAAAAGCAATTTTAAAGACCTGAGAGTTCATCAGTCCACAGTAAGAATTTGTCTACAAATGGAGGAAATTCAGTACTGTTGCTACTCTCCCTAGGAGTGGGTGTCCTACAAAGATCACACCAAGAGCACAACGTGAAGTGCTGAAGGAGGTGAAAAAGAACCTAAAAAGAAACTAACAGTAAAATACCTACAGAAATCTTTAGAACTTGCTAAATTTTCTGTTCATGTGTCCACTATAAGAAAAACATTGAACAAGTCTGGCTTTCATGGAAGAACACTACAGAGGAAACCACTGCCCTTCAAAAACAATTGCACGTTTCAAGTTTACAAAAGACCAGCTGGATGTTCCGCAACTCTTCTGGGACAATGTTCTGTGACAGATGAGATAAATATTGAACTTTTTGGCAGAAATGCACATTGCTATGTTTGGAGGGAAAAGGGCACTGTACACCAACACCAAAACCTCAGCCCAATTGTGAAGCATGGTGGAAGGAGCATCCTGGTTTCGGACAGCTTGCAATCGTATGGGAACAATTCAAAATTGTATCAAGAGATTTTACAGGAGAATGTCAGGGTATCGTTCTGTCACCTGAAGCTTAATAGAATTCAGATGATGCAACAAAGTCATGATCTGAAACACAAGAGTAAATCAACAACAGAATTCTTTAAAAAGAAGAAAATTTCTGTTTTGTAATGAGTCCAGACTTTAACCCAATTGAGATGCTGTGGCTGAAATTCCTCCTTACCATTGTGCAAGTCTGATCAGCAGCTACAGGAAACGTTTGGCGGAGGTTATTGCTACTAAAGGACATTGTACCAGTTATTCAATACAAGGGTTCATGCATTTTTTCCAGTCTGACTGTGAATGATTAAACAATGTGTTCAATGAAGACATGAAACGTACAATTAGGCAGATTGTGTTTGTCTATTATTATGACTTTGATGAAGATCAGACCACATTTTATGAGTAATTAATGCAGAAAACCAGGTAACTGCAAAAGGTTACAAACTTTTTCTTACAACTGTATGTCTAAAATGCTGGGCGTTTAATGTCCTCTTTTTGCCTTAACATAATGTGGCCTTTGTCTGCCAGACTGGGTAAGGATGAAAAATTGATTCTGTTAAGAACATTTAAAACCTTATATTTTTAAAACAATCTGGCATATTTTGTGGGCACTTTTTACATTCTAAGGCACATACCGTATATGACTTGGTTCATTTAATTCTGTTTCAAAAATTTCAGAGTTCTCTCAGTTTTAAGATTAGTTTAACCATGCAATATACTAGCTTAACTAAAAGCATCAAGTTATTACTAGAAATTTGATATGAATAGATAAGTATTTTAAGCAGACTTTGCTAAAGTAATATTAATTCAACTCATTAACCTGGATTCATGTGGCACGTTTATGGGTTTTGGATTTTGCTACCAAAATTGTTGCAGTGCAATCATAATAGCTATCATTGGAGCTTTAGAACAGATGTAAACTGAAGACAAAAAATGCTTGAATTACAGTGCCTATAAAAAGTATTCAAACCACCCCCCTCCCCAGAAGTTTTTGTGTTTTACTGTTTTACAACATTGAATCACAGTGGATTGAATTAGGTTTTTGACACTGACCAACAGAAAAAGACTCTTTTGTGTCAAAGCGAAAAAAGATCCAAAGTGATCTAAATGAATTACAATTATAAAACACAAACTGATTGACTGCATATGTATTCATCCCATCAAATCAGTATTTAGTAGATGCACTTTTGGCAGCAATCACAGCCTTGAGTCTGTGTGGGTAGGTCTCTATTAGCATTGCACATCTGGACACTGCAATTTTCCCCATTCTCTTTACAAAACTACTCAAGATCTGTCGGATTGCATGGGCATCATAAGTGAACAGCCCTTTTCAAGTCCAGCCACAAGTTCTCAATTGCATTGAGGTCTGGTCTCTGATTTGTCCACTCCAGGGCATTAACTTTGTTGTTTTCAAAGCCATTCCTGTGTAGCTTTAACTTTATGCTTGAAGTCATTGTCTTGCTGGAAAACAAGTCTTCTCCCAAGTCACAGTTCTCTTGCAAACTGCATCAGGTTTTCCTCCAGGATTTCCCTGTATTTTGCTGCATTAATTTTACCCTCTACCTTCACAAGCCTTCCAGGGCCTGCTGCAATGAAGTGTCCCCACAGCATGATGCAACCACCAGCATGTTTCACAGTAGGAATGGTCTGTTTTTGATACTATGCGTTTAGTATAGTATCACCAAACATGGCGTTTAGTGTGATGACTAAAAAGCTCAATTTTGGTTTCATCAGACCATAGAACCTTCTTCCAGCTGACTTCAGAGTCTCCCACATGTCTGGCAAACTCTAGCTGAGATTCCTGTGAGGTTTTTTTTTCTAATAGTTGCTTTCTCTTTGCTGCTCTCCCATAAAGCTGCGACTGGTGAAGCACCCTGGGCAACAGTTTTTCTATGCGCAGCTTCTCCCATCTCATCCTCTAAAGCTTGTAACTACTTCAAAGTTGTCATAGCTGTCTTGGTGGCCTCCCTCACTATTTCCCTTCTTGTACGGTCTCTCAGTGTTTGAGGGCTGCCTCATCTAGGCAGTTTTACAGCTGTGTCGTTTTTCCCATTTCTTGATGATTGACTTAACTGTACTCCAAGGGATATTCAATGACTTGGAAATTTTCTTGTATCACCTGACTTGTGCTTTTCAATAACCTTATTGCGGAGTTGCTTGAAGTGTTCTTTTGTCTCAATGGTGTAGTTTTGCCAAGATACTGACTCGCTAGCAGTTGGACCTTCCAGCTACAGGTGATTTTTACTAAAATCAGTTAACTGCATGCAGGACTCCAAAAACAGATCTCTGTTTAACTAATTATGTGACTACTAAAGCCAATTGGCTACACTAGTGATGATTTGGTGTGTCATAGTAAAGGGGTTGAATACTTATGCAATCAATTATTTTGTGTTTTATATTTGTAATTAATTTGAATCACTTTGTAGAGCACTGTTTTTACTTTGACATGAATGAATCTTTTTCTGTTGATCAGTGTCATAATAGCCACATTGAATCCACTGTGATTCAATGTTGTAAAACAATAAAACATGAAAACTTCCAAGGGCAGGGGATGAATACTTTTTATAGGCACTGTACACGAAAGTATTGCATTTGGCAGTATAAGTAGTGATATAAAGTTCATCAAAAAACACTTAAAACTTGTACAAGACTTAGCACTGTTAGCTTTATCCTCAAAAGCTCCCCCTAATGCATCATCTAACAATTCGTTCCTTAATTGCTTTTTGTCCCCTAGGATATTGAATGCTTGGCCAGTGATGGGATGTTGTTAGTCAGTTCCTGCCTCTCTGGACAGATCAGAGTGTGGGATGCACAGACCGGTGATTGTCTGACCATCATATCAAACTCAAGGTATTCATTAACTCAGATTTCTACCATTAAATCTCAGGTTTTCGTATGAATCTTCTTGCGATTATGAAGTTTTGCACTAGGTACATTGTTGCAGATAAACTAGGAGTATATAATTTGCCGAACAGAATTCCACACCATGATGCAACACACAAAATGCGGGAGTAACCTATTGGGTCAGACAGAACCTATGGAGGGAAATAGACAGTCAACACTTTGGGTAGAGACCCTTAAGGGCCTGAACTGCTGAGTTCCTCCAGCATTTTTTTTATTGCTCCAGATTGCCAGAATCTGCAGTCTGTCTTGTGTGTCCACACCACGATGTCACCCCCATCAGAAAACACTTTACATCCAAGAGGTACAGAATGTAGAATGATTTACAAGGGACATTCACTGGGAACTAAATGTTGTGAGCAAGTTTAGTAGGTCAGCAGTTGTGTTCCTAAAATAGAGTTCCTATAGAAACAAAATCTAGCTCCAAGCTTATTAATGAACTGATTACGAATTGATTAAGTTGGTTGAATTTACTTTTATGTTTTTACATGATAGTGATCATGGATTAGGTACTTCTTCCAAAATGCATTAGTATTTAATCATAGCACTATTGCTTTGTAAGGGAGAATACCTTTTGTTTAATGTATTCAGCTATTGTTTTGTAAATAAAATACTTTGTTTATATATTACATATTTTAAAGCAATCACATTTCCATACAGAACAAAGGAACGTAAGAGCATAAGAAATAGTAGCAGACAAGTGTGACACAGTGATGCAGCTAGATCTGCTGTTTTCTGTGTAGAAATAGAGTTAGGGTTTTCCCTGTTGCTGAGTGCCCCCATCCTAAAGACATCCAGGTTGGTAGATTAATTGCCCGCAGCAAATTGCCCTTGGTGTGTAGGTGAATGTTCTTGAAGGTTAATAGAATTGACAGTTGGTACAGACACTGGTTTGAAGGGTCTTTTTCTGTGCTGTGTGACTGACAGATTCTACAACAGTAATGTGGCCCATCAGTAGGATTAGGTGTCTCATCCATCTTTCTATTTTATTTTTTTTATTTTATCCAGCGATGCAGTGCAGTGTAGGCCCCTTGGCCCTACGAACTGTACTAGCCCAGCAACCCCTGTCAACCCTGATTTAACCTTAGCCTAATCACAGGACAATTTACAATGACTAATTAACCTACCTGGTATGTCTTTGGACTGTGGGAGGAAACCGAGCACCCATGGGAATTCCACACATTCAGTGAAGAGGACAGACAAACTTCTTACAGAGGATGCTGGAATTGAACTCTAAATTCTAACATCTCAAGCTGTAATAGCATCAGGGTAACCGTTACGCTACAGTGGCACCTGATTCTTATATTCTGTGAGTGCACAAAGGTCTTATTGGTCTCAATTTTTAATATTCTCAATAACCAAGCATTCAAAACCCTCAGATTTCCAAGCCTCTGCTTAAAGAAAATCTCCTCATTACAATCCTAAGAGACCAGTGTTTAAACTTTAAATGATGTTCCCTGACTCTGGACTTTCCAGCTTTAGAAAACAACCTCTTAAGATATACCTTTATCAATCCCTCTCAAAATCTACCTGCCTGCTATCTTAAACCTCTCCTCAGTCTACCAGTTATCTCAGAATAATCTTTCCTTGCTATTCCTAGTCTCCTCCTTACCTCACCACCTCTCCTCATCTCACCTCTTCATGCTCAGTCCTGATGCAGGTTTTCAACCCAAACGTTAACAGTTGCTTTCCTACCAGAAGTGTTGCCTGACCTACTGAATTCTTCTAGCAGTTTGTTTGTTGCTTCACATTTCAGCATCTTCAATCTCTTGTGTCTCCTGTCAAAATCTTGTATGTTTTAATGAGCTCTCTCCTCATTATTATGCAGTCCACTAACTAATGGTCAATCTAATTCAATCATCTCAGAGGATAAACACTTTATCTCAGGAATCCACTGAATCTGCAGTGTACTGACTTCAAAGCAAGTAGGTTCTCTGGACCAAAATAGCCACTCTACTTAAAAACATTAGAATTGTGGAAGTATTCTGAATGTGAAATCAGTTTCCTGCTTCAGAACTACAGAGTTTTGAATTCCAGGCAAAGTAGAAAATACTTTAAAGTTTATCTTTTTTTGTTATACATTTATAGGCAATGGAAGGATAGCAACATTTTCCATGAGCGACAAGAAAGCCGGGAATATATATCAGATCCTGAAAATGGAGAAGATGATGTATACGAAAATGATTACAATTTCCCGAGGAAACTGACTCCTACTCAACCCCTTTTCACTGATCAGCCAGATTTATCCAGTTTGATAGACACCAACTTTGCAGAAAGGTCTACAGTTCCAAGACAGCGAATTATTTCTGAAATTTCACAAGAAACTGGGTATGACTTTGGTCAAACTTATGATAAAGCATATGAGGATCATAAAATGCTGAATGTGCAAAACTTGAGGAGTTTTCCATCCCACCCAGCAACTTTGAAGTCTTCTCAAACATCAGTGAGTCTAAAGTCACGGAGCTGGGATGGCTGCTGCAACCACAGGAGGAGGAGTTTAGGAGATGAGCCATTGCCTGTGTACGAGAAAACCTCACCTCTTCCTATGTGGGACGGAGACTGTGAAAGCTCTGTTTGGAGTTTAGGCATACAGGGTAATCTGATTGCGACAGGAAGAAGTAATGGGCAACTTGAGGTAAAAATTCTATTCCTAACTTTTGAAGAATTGATAAATTCCAAGAAATATTGGGAAAAAAAATATGAGGCTTTTCCTTAAATATAATTTAGTGGATCACAACTAAATACATGGTAGCATCCAATTGAGACATAATTTATCCCACTAGTTCTATTGAAATCCACTTTCATTCTAAATACAGCTTGCATCTATCCTTGAATGATTCTGAGATTTGGGTGCCACTGTTGCTGGTTAGAGGTAGGAGTCTGACCTGACATCACTAGAAGTAGTTTGATTGGTTTCAGTATTTTCTAAATTTTGATTCTGTACTGAATAATGGTTTCCTTGAACAGTATAGCATAAGCAAGGTAAGTTGTTAAAAGAGAATGACCTGAAAATGTCGAAATACTGTTAAATAGCTTATTGTTTTGCCTTGAAACATAATGGGTGAGATATCAAACTGTGTCCAATGTCAGTGGAACTCTTCCCTTAACAGTAGTTCTGAATCCGTCAGAAAAAAAGGGAGAAGAATGGAGAGAAAAAAGCTGTAAGCTTTTTGTTTAGTATTAAAAATATATTGTATAAATTGTATCTTAATATCTAAACCTAACTGGTTTATTTCAGGTGTGGAATGCTACAGATGGAACACTACGTTGCAGTAATGAAGACGGTTCATCAGGGATAACAGCATTGGCATTTATCACAAACAGGTGACAATTGGATAAATGTCATGGATGTACCCCATGAATCCTTAGATAACATCCTGAATACCATTTGAAGTTAATTGCTAAATCCTTTCTTTGGTTTAGGTTCATTCTCTTTCATAGAACTGAACATTCATAGAACACTGCCTTCTGGTATCTTGTGATATTTTCGTGATGTCTGTTAATAATGTAAAAAATGTACCATGAATGAGGCATGGTGGTTTGACTGAAACATGTCTTACACTTGGCTTCACATTTAATGTTTT
Source organism: Hemitrygon akajei (assembly GCF_048418815.1). Taxonomy (NCBI): domain Eukaryota; kingdom Metazoa; phylum Chordata; class Chondrichthyes; order Myliobatiformes; family Dasyatidae; genus Hemitrygon; species Hemitrygon akajei. Next base: position 105,104,331 of record NC_133124.1, on the reverse strand, counting down.
CTCCACCTATATATGAGCCACCCAACTTAGAAAGAAATGTGCCAGTGGCTGAACTGGGTTGAACAAAGTTCATTCACTGTGATCAAACTTAAAAGTTTTATCATATTATAGGGAGATAAGCATAAAGTTCTGATGCGTTTAGCAGAATAGTTTTGTCAATAGATGATAAACTGGATACAGTATTAATGATTAATTTAATTGAAAGTCCTGATCCTGCACCCAGTTTAACCTATTTGCATTCCCTTCATTTCTATCCACACGAACAAGTATTTTTTGTATGATATTTAGCCACAGTATTATCAAAGTACTTAAGAATTATTTCATATTCTTTACAAATTATAATACCTAGAATTTTTGTAACATCAACTATGATTTTGCATCTAATAAAGGTATGTGGATTGCGAAAGATAAAATTTATCATTAAGTTGATTGGGTCAGTTTGGAAATTCAATATACATTTGTTTTTGCCACACCAAAACATGGAAATTGTCTTATATCTGTTCTCAACAAAGTAATTCCCCTTTCTCTTACAGAATTGTTACAGCAAGATTGAATGGTTCATTAGATTTCTATTGTTTAGACACCAATAAGACTTTTAACCAGCTACAATACCGAGGTAGGGCAATTTTAAATTATTATTATCCTTCTATTTCTGACATTCCTTTTTCATTTTCCATTTTTAACTATAAATTAGGAGCCTGTTAACTAATCCTAAACCTGATGGCCCACGAAAAACCACAAAGTAGGTGTGGGATTAGCTTGAATACACCTCAGAAAAAGATGGAGCCGCCATAAATGGCTGTGTTCTACGAGGCGTGGTTGATAAGTTTGTGGCCTAAGGTAGAAGGAGTCAGTTTTAGAAAACCTAGCACATTTATTTTTCAACATAGTCCACTGCTACATTTACACACTTAGTCCAGCGGTCGATGAGCATATGGATCTTCGACCTCCAGAAAGCATCCACAGCATGGGTGATTGATAAGTTCGTGGCCTAAGGTAGAAGGAGGTGAGTTAATTAACTTCAAATCTTCTGCATAATCACTCAAAGAATTGACCTGCATGTGCGTGTAACGAGAACTGTATCACTCATCTCCGTCTACCTTAGGCCACAAACTTATCAATCACCCATCTGTGACACTTTCTGGAGGTCCAAGATCCGTATGCTCCACGACCACTGGACTAAGTGTGTAAATATAGGAGGGGAATATGTTGAAAAATAAATGTGCTAGGTTTTCTAAAATTGACTCCTTCTACCTTAGGCCATGAACTTATCAGTCATCTCTCGTATATTGTACTGTTCTATGACTACTATATGATTAACAAATGAATAAAACAGCCCAACTATTCCAATATTTACTAATTACTTACAAAAGCTCATTGATATGTGTGATATTTACAAAATTATTATCCTTAAGTTCATGGCCTCCTAAGCATTTGTAATGTCTGTGTTATAAATAATCAGCACAAAACCTGTAATCAGCAATGAAATGAATACTGAAATCGTCTCATTTTCCCACTGAGCACTCTTTCGGTTATGACCTTATTTCCTCTGTATGTTGTTCCACTTCTTACTCCTTCATCAGTGGCCGAACAACTGTATGTGTGAAGTCCATTATCTTTGCATTTCTTAAAATCTGAACAACGTTACTTTTTTAGATGTGCCTTCAGTCACTGCTTTTAATGTTACTGGCAAAAAGCTGCTAGATTTTTCAAACAACCTGTTTGTAAACTAATTTGAGCCATTTCACTGTGTTAAAGTTAGTTTGTATATACAAATTGATACATTGTTTTTTATTCCACATTTGGATCACTAACTCCTTTTCTGTTCAGGAGCACCCAACAGGTCTAACATCTCCTCATGGTCAGTTTTTAACAGCAATGATGTCATAGTTTGTCAGCTGACCCACATGGTTCATTGTGCACATCAAAAGCCTATTACAGTACTGAAAGCAGCAGCTGGCCGTGTAGTAACTGGTAGTCAAGATCACACGCTCAGAGTGAGTATAATTCAACTACTTTTATGTGACAATGGTTTTGTGTTTGGTAAGAATATCAGCTCTGGATAAAATTATCATACCATTGAAGGACTAGATTCATAATTTGGGCTGGCACTACTCATCAGTGGAGTATATCCATTATATGGGCTGTGTCATGCTTTCAATGACACTCTTGTCCTACCCCTTCAAGACAATTAATCTGACACACTGGGAGAATGAGAGCAAACAGTCCAAAACTTTGTCTTCATTCAGTCATCTTTTGTGATATGATTGACAAGAAGAGTCACAAAGCAGAGGCATTCTGCCGACTGTCACTGACATTAAACCTCCACGCTGAGGTCTTTGAAAAGCTGGACCACCTCTCGGAATCCACCTTTCAGCAAAGGCAGAAATCTGTGATGAAATTTGCCACCACATCCAATGTGCCCTTTGGCCTGTTGAATAAATGTGAGGTACTGCCTAAGCTGCTTAATAGTTTCAGCATTTTCTGTCTAAGTAGAATATAATTGAAGTAAAAGCAAAGCTCAGCAGCATTGTCATTGAACACAAACAAATGGGATTAGTGTAGATGGGTATCTTGATCAGCGTAGCTGAGGTTTTCATTCTGTGTAATTAATGATCTAACACGAAAGTTAATGTTTGGATGTCAGTGCTTATAGTGGAAACCTTCAGAAATATTCCTATAATTCCTCTCTTATATGGTGACTTACTGAAACATTCTACTTCATTCTAGAGGGAAGTGCATTTCTTCACTTCTTTTCATAAATACTTGTCACAGAGAAAATGTCTTTTATCCATTATGTTCTCGATGGGAAACTATTGAGAAGTGAGCATAAAGTTTATTATGTGAGGCTGCACTTTCCTGTTCAATCTTGACTAAGACCCAGAGAAAAACATCATTTGACTAGTCTATTGATTAGGGATATAATATTCACACATTTAATGTTAACATTATTTCGCTGCTAGGATCCACAGTACTTGCTGTTTGCTAAGGGAGGTCTGAAATAAGTGTAGACTCCATGTAACTGAGGTGGCTTCAACCTCCACACTTCTAGAAAATGCAGTTCCTTATCAAATATGAAATAGACAAGTTGGTATTATTAGGATGCAGTACCTTTCATTAACAGAACCTGGATGCCCCTGCCCATGATCAATTCTCCCTTATAACCAAATATTAGAATCATAGAAATATACTGTAGAGCACAGAAGTGAGCCTTTTTCACCTACTATGATATCTATCTACACAAATCTCATATGCCATTTTAGGCTGTAGCTCTCCACACCTTTGCTATCTAAGTAATTGTCTAAATGCCTTTTAAATGTTGTAATTGGAACATTGTAATTGTATCTGCCCCCACTTACCTCCTCTGGCAGTTTGTTCCAGATATTCACCATCCTCTCTATGAGGAAACTTAACCCTCAGATCTCCTTCAAGTTTCTCCCCTCTCCTTTAAACTTATTTTCTGTAGTTATAGACTCCGCCTGCACCGGGAAGAAGAATCTGACTATCTATCCGATATATTTCTGCAAACTTTTATAAGGTCACCGCTCAGCCTTCTACATTCTAGTGAAAGTAAACCCAGTCAATCCGATCTCTCCTGATAATTACACGTTTCAATTCAGGCATCTTCTTGATGAATCTCTTGAGCTTTCACTCTTCCTGTAGTTTGGTGACAAGAACGATATACTGTGTGATTTAACCAATGTATTGAACAGTTGCACAATGACATGCCAAGTCCTGTACTCAGTACCTTGGCCTATAAAGCAGATGTTAGGGGAGGATGCCAAATGCCTTTTTCACTGCTTCATTGGCTTGTTTCTTCTTTTTCAAGGAGCAGTGAACTTGCAGCAATAAGTCGCTCGGTTAGAAGTTGAAGCCACCTTAGTCCTATAGAGTCTCCACTTATTTCAGGCATCAAAGGTCCATGCCATTTACTTTAGATGTTCTACCAGAATCTGACCTCCTAAAATGTATTATCTATCTCACACTTGTATGGATTAAATTCCGTCTATCCTGTCCACCCCACTTAGCGGCGCAGTTTAATTGCGTAGTATGATTCCATGCTCATTTTCAGTTTTGAATTAAGTAACTTGAAAGAGTAGTTGTAATGGGCTATTATTGAGCTTCTCTTCCTCTTACAGATCTATCGGCTTGAGGACTCCTGTTGCCTTTATACATTGCAGGGTCACTCAGGAGGGATCACTGCAGTTTATATAGACCAGGTAACACTAAAGGGAAGCAACAATAGTATTGACAATATAATTATTTGTAGCATTTTGTGTTAAACTTTACACTAACTTTCTGCATGTGAAGATAAATTGCTATAATTCCTGTAAATTTGCTTGTTAATGCATTAATTTTCCAGCAAAACCTTTGCTTTCACTTGCATTAAAAACCTGTTTCTTGTCTTTGAGTGAAGCAATAATGTATTCAATGCATAAAATTAAGTTGATGCTTTTGTCTTCCAAAGGAGATTAAAATAAAGCATTATCATTCATTCATATGTCGATGCAATGATTTCTAATGTTGTTATTTGCTGGCCTAAAAATTTCATAAATTTGATTTGTTCAAATGTTGCTCTTAAGGCAAAAATGTCAATACTTGAAAAGTATCATAATGATTATAAAGTACTGTAGGACATTTTGTGAAAGAAAGGTTTGGTTTTCATTTCTACATGCTTATGGTTATTTAAATTATGCACATGTATTGGCATGACTAAATTGCCATTCAAAAAAAAGTTGAGCTCTTCCTGGGCTTTGTCAGTAAGTGCTGATAACCAGAGATAACTGAGGTCCGGTTGTGGGATTCTCTTGCTGAGAAGACTGTTTTTCTCACAGAAAACTACTGTATGTTCAAGTTCTGCCCAGTGCATGAAACTGTTAGTTCATTGCAGTGGTAGGAACATTTTTGTTAAGAATCCGTGCTATTAGCCAGAATGCCATCATCTTCAACAAAATATGATAGTCCTTCGCTGGAGTCATAGAGTAAGTGTTTTGTAAATACTGTAAAAAGGTGTTATCAGCAGCTTTGTTGTGACCAGGAATAGAATTAGCAACTGTAAGGAAACAAAAAAAAGAATCAAGATGGTAATGATGGTAAATTTTCTTCTAAAAAAAAAAATGGCTAGCAAAATTTGAGTTATGGAAGTTTCCCTTTTTCATGTAACACACATAATAACCGTATATATAACCATATATATATATATATAATATAAAGCAGTTAACAACTGCCATTATTTGTACCATCTTCAAAATTAAGAATACTGTCTCAAATTTGGTTTTCTTGTTTGTGCCGTCTAATCATGTGATCTGTGTCATGTGTTTTGAATGAATCATGATGAGCATGGTAAGCAGAAGAATGGTCATCACCTCTCAGTCAGCTTCAGTAACTTGCACAGTTACAATTCTTGAAATATATTCTTTCTCTCTTTAGACAATGACGCTGGCTAGTGGAGGCCAAGACGGGGCTATTTGTCTCTGGGATGTATTAACCGGAAGTCGAATAAGTCACATGCATGGTCATCGCGGTGATGTTGTTTCTCTCATTTGTACCTCAAGTTGTGTGATTAGTGGTGGATTAGATGACATTATCTGTATATGGGATCGCAGCACTGGTATCAAACTCTACTCCATTCAGCAAGTAGGTGTTGATGTTTTTGTTCCATTTTCTGACGGTTTTAGTGTTGTCTGGGCAATCTTTAAACAAAACTAAATGTAAATGCTAATTCAAAAGCAATAATGTTCATTAAGCAGAATAATATAACAAATGTAATGGTCTGGTCTTTATCTAAATAACTTAATGAATAGCCATGCTTAAGGAAACTTGCGCTCTCCGTAGCTATACCCTTTTAATAAATTTACAACATCTTAAAATTCTCTATCTTATCTGCCAGGGACCCTCATAGACCCTATTTTCTCTCTCTGAATTTCTTGAATTGAATTGACTTTATTTCTTACATCCTTCACATACATGAGGAGTAAAAATCTTTATGTTACGTTTCCATCTAAATGTGCCATGTGCAATCATAGTAATTTATGATAAATAGAACAGTCAATGTAATATAGAGTACACTCAGATCAGCGTGAGTTCATCAGTCTGATGGCCTGGTGGAAGAAAATGTCCTGGAGCCTGTTGGTCCTGACTTTTATGCTGCAGTACTGCTTCCTGGATGGTAGCAGCTGGAATAGATTGTGGTTGGGTTGACTTGGGTCCCCAATGATCCTACAGGCCTTTTTTACACATCTGTCCTTGTAAATGTCCTGAATCATGGGAAGTTCACACCTACAGATGCGCTGGGCTATCCGCACCACTCTGCAGAATCCTGCGATTAAGGGAAGTACAGTTCCCATACCAGGCAGTGATGCAGCCAGTCAAGATGCTCTCAATTGTGCCCCTGTAGAAAGTTCTTAGGATTTGGGAGCTATTACCAAACTTCCTCAACTGTCTGAGGTGAAAGAGGTGCTCTTGTACCTTTTTCACCACACAGCTGGTGTGTACAGACCACGTGATGTGGATGCCGAGGAACTTGAAGCTGTTTACCCTCTCAACCCCAGATCCATTCATGTCAATAGGGGTTAGCCCGTCTCCATTCCTCCTGTAATCCACAACCAGCTCCTTTGTTTTCATGACATTGAGGGAGAGGTTGTTTTCTTGACTCCACTGTGTCAGAGAGATGACTACATTCCTTGTAATTCTCAAAGGATTTGTTTGATCCCATCACCCTAAACCTGATATATCTAAGAAAAGATGTGCTGGCGTGGGAAATGGTACAGAGGAAGTTTAGAAGAATGATTCTGGAAATGAAAAGGTTAATGTATGAGGAGCAGATGATGGCTCTGGGTTGGTACTTGCTGGAGTTTAGAACAATGAGAGGGGGTGTTTTCATTGAAACCTATCAAATATTGAAGGCCTAGTTAGAGTGTATGTGGAGAGGTCTAGGACCAGACGGCACAGTCTCAGAACAGAGATGAGGAGGAATTTGTTTAGCCAGAGGGTGGTGGATCTATGGAATTCATTGCCGTAGACAGCTGTGGAGACTGATCAGTGAGTATATTTAAAGTGGAGTTTGATAGATTCTTGATTAGTCAGTGTGTCAAAGGTCATGAGTAGTAGGCAGAAGAATGGAGTTGAGAGGGATCATAAGTCAGCCATGATGGAATGGCAGAACAGACTCAGTGGGCTGAATGGCCTAATTCTGCTCCTATGTCTTATGGTCATGTGCCTCCCTTTTCCTGGCCAAAGCTTAATAACCCATGTCAAACAGGGTTCCCTATTTCTGCCTTTCCTTTTACTCTAACAGGAACATGCTGGCTTTGAACTCTTTGTAAGTCTTTCACTTTCTAGATATCCTTTTATTTGCTAAAACATTCTACCAATCGAGTATTGCAAGCTCCAGTCTAATGCCATCAAAAATAGACTTACCCCAACTTAAGACTTTTTAACTAGTGGACCAGTGCTATCGTTATCCATAATAATCTTGGTTCAATCTGCTCATCGATAGCATTGCCACTAGCCCCATGCTTATTCCATATTAGTGAATGTAGATGTGTTATTTTTAAAGAACGAGTTCAGCTCACTTTATAGCTATCCTGCAAGGACATAACTAGAGAATAGTTGAATTTGATAACATTAATCAAGATGCAAAGGCCCTGTTTCTTTGAAAGTGTCTTCCAGTTCAGGCTTGATTCAGTCACTTCCAGTATTTTGAAGAGCTGACCTGGACACCATTCTCTTATGACATTAACTCATAATTCTGAAATATTCTGTGTACATGTACAAGGACTTTACTACTTTATACAGAATCACTATTGTTGCCTTTTCTGGACATCTAAGAGTAGGTAATAAATGTATGTTTGCTTCTAGAACCCATATCTCAGATTTGTGAGTGGAATTTTGAGATAGACAGTACTGGCATTTTCCAGAAGATCATTCTGAAAATTGACTAGTATGTTTTTTTCTCAATTGATTCAATTTTTAATTTTGGAAAGTTGCATAAATCCAGTGCATGAAGACATCGTATTCAAGAATTATACAATTATCAAAATAATATGTTTGCTAAGAAGACTGATTTGTAACCTTAATTAACTGCTAAACAACTTCTCCTCGCTGCAGCTGTGTAAGAATGCAATGCCTGTATTTTAAATCACACAGTTTTTGAGTTATTAACAATGTACAGTGTGTCTCTTTATGTACTTGTTCTGTAGTGTTAGGGGCTGGTTGCGATATTACATAGTGTATGGTACAAGAAAGTTAAAGATTCAGCCACCACTAATGCTCTAGTGCTATTTTTATGCTGATCAAGTTTAATGCTGACAGGAAGTATTTTCTATTTAGACACAATTGTCACCAATACAGCAAGTGCTGTCAGTCGAATTCCAGCACACTAGAGTTTCAAATTAAATCTCTCTCAAGTCGAGTTTATTATCATATACACAAGTATGATGAGGTACTGGTGGAGTGAAAAGCCTGTGGCAGCGTCAGACGTGGATTCAGACAACACAACACAGAACATAAGTTGTGTCTAAATTATATAAGACAGTAGAAAGAAAAGACTGCAAAGTAAGATATTAGTGTAAAAAAATAAAAATGGAGAATTCTCTCAAAAGAACGTATCCATGGTAGTGCAAAAGGAGGTGCGTAGTGCTCTGGTGCTAAGGTAGGACAAGGGTTGTGCACATCAGTTCAAGAACCTAATGGTAATATGAGGCTAGGTATTCAGGCTGTGAGACCTCAGGTGTCTGTACCTTCTGTCTGATGGTAGCAGTGAAAAGTTACTTGCATCAACCTTAATCAGTTTTTATGTTCCATGCAAACCAGTGAGTCTGAAATTGTCAAAGAGCTCAAGAAAGGTTTTCAGTTAAAGCAAGTGTTACTGTCGTACAGCCTTTTGGATAAGGTTTAATGAAATACATAAGTATTATCCTGTGACATTAAAAGTTTGTAGTAGAATTTTTATGCCTCTCACCCATTAAGATCTTTGTCTCTTAACATTTTCTTGCAGGATGTAGGTTGCGGAGCTAGTCTGGGGGTGATATCTGACAACCTTCTCGTGACTGGGGGACAAGGCTGCGTCAGCCTCTGGGACATTGGCTACGGGGACTTGCTTCAAACTGTCTACCTGGGCAAAAGTAATGAGCTGCAGCTTGTTCGACAGCTGCTGGTCTTGGACAATGCTGCCATCGTGTGTGACTTTGGCAGTGAACTTAGCCTCGTTTACTTCCCATCTGTGCTGGAGAAACTAGACTGAATGAAGGAGGGAGTTTGATACTGATGAGGTTTTGCCTCAAGGAAGAAGCATTGATGCAATTTTCAATCATGGTCATGAGTTTTTGAGTGACTAGAGATGTGATACACTGGATGGTTCGAAGCTCAAGTGCATGGGGACAGATCTGCACAATATGCTGGGGGCCTTTACTTTGTGTCAGCGAGCAGATTTTGATTTTATAGTTCATGTAACAAAGCTTCAGAACTGCAGGCATGGTGAAGGACAACAAGTCTGCCCTAAAGCACTTTGTTGACATAACAAGCACGTTAAAGTTTAGTAATCAAGCCTGATTTTATTTGGTTTTACAATATTGCTTCATGTGAATTAGACATAACTGTGATGCAAAGATAGCGCAGAGGTATTATTTTTTAAATTATTTTTTTAAATGCATTAAAGTTTAGGGAAGGAGAGTGCTGTGCAAGAGATGTTTAATCATGCAGATTGAGCAGTTTTTAATAGGTAAAAATAAATATAATGAATTTGCAAGCAAACTAAACAAAGAAGAAAAATTGACAATACATAACTGGTTTGACTATACACAGGGTAAAGAAAAGAGATGTGGTGAAATGTTCTCTAAAATGCCATCAAACCAGTTGTTATGTCAACTTTTGACTAAATGCCTTTTTTGTTTCTCTCAAAAGAAAAAAATGAAATATTTAAATACATACAGCAGAATGGGGCTTATTCATATCTGAAGACTTCTTAAATTGAGGCCTCGCCTGTCTAGATTCAGTCTACCTACTTCGTGGACTGTCTACATCAAAATATTTGCTTGTCTCCCTGTGCTGGTGATCTCCATGTAAGTCAGACATTCTCTCTAATCTTATTATGACAGAATAATCCCAGTATAGTTGGCAGAGCTGTTCAGCACTTGCCCATGTTTCTGCCTCCTAACATTTGTGCTCATCTTCTCCTCAGTCTTCAGATGCACTACTTCTCATTGTGACACGCGTTTCTCAAGTATGTTTCATCATTCAGTTAGATTGTCACTGACTTGTACCTCAAGTCCATCCTATAAACCTTGTGCATCATTATGTCATCTACAATCCATTGAGCCCCTGCCGGACAAATCTTGCTTAATAAGTGCTCACATTTTTATTTCATTCATTACTTTTGATCCAAAAGCAGCTTTCTGAATGAAACTATCCGTGTTTATTTAAATTGCTGACCTGGGTTGCTCAGGAGTGCATTCTTCCAGGACAGAAGTTGCTACACTCCTCTGTCTTTATGGAGTTTGCTGAATGCAAGTACTGACTTCAGAAAATAGACTGCATTATTGTAGTACCATATCTGTGGCAATTGACAATACAGTCACCTCACAGCACGGGCAATTCAGCAGCTGCATTAATAGTAATATTATCTAAGCATTACAACTGAACTGAATGCTTTTTCAACATCTGAAACTGCCAGGAAGTGTTCACCATAGCCTTTCTGCACCATTAGAATCAGAACCTTACAGATAAAAGCATGTTTGGTACCTAATGTGCCTGCTCTCCAAAACAGCTATTCAATTAGTACCTTTCCCTAATTCTTTTCCAATACATCTAACTTAATTTTCATTTCTAAAGTTTTATCTATTTTTCTAAATAATGAATTTTCACCAGATTTCCCCTAGGTCTTCTATATTTTTTATTAGTTATTAAAACAACTACAATAATTTTAAGTCACAAGAATATGTGGGGTACCATTTTAGACAGTTAGCTGTTACCTTTGTTTCATAATGCGATTGCTATGAATGGATTATTTTGGTTGTTTAAACAAGTAATTGGTCAAAGTAAAAGATTATCAATGTGCATTTTGTTTTTGCTGCCATATGAGAAATTGATGGTTGTTTGCAGTCTATGAATATCATATTGTTACTAGTATGTTGCAAAATAGTGTTTGAAAATACAATACTTTGATTATGCAGATACAGGTAGCCAGACCTCCTTGAGGGTGCTCTTTGAATTATGAGGGTATAAGCTGAATCTATTATCCTTTTTTTCACATCCTTCATGCTTCCTTGTCACCATCTTGTCAGGACATGTGTGCACAGTTCAGATAAGTGATGAATAAATGAGTAATATTGCTGAAATTCTGTAATCACCCTGATAACCAACAGCTCAGTATTTTCTCCCCAACCAGCTGCAAAAGCAGCCTCCCATAACTCGGTTTAGTTGCACTTTTAATTTCTTGGAACAATTAATTTTCACGCTTAGAAAGAAGAGATACTAAATTAGTGGAAGAGAAAATTAAACAGTTTTCGAATTCTGTATCAATGAAAACTTAATCAGCACTCTATTGCTTACTGCCTGCTTAATTCAAAATATTTATTGTTTTTATGTTATTTTAAAGATTGTAATGAAGAGATTTTAGCATCAAGTTGATGTCATTTATTTATAAGGAATAACTGTAAAAGGTGATGAAGTATACTGGAAATTTGTCCCATCACACTACTGATACAATGTTGGTCAGAATCTTTGCTTGGATACTGTAGGCAATTGTGGGTGGGAGGCTGGAGGAGATTTCCCGCTCAACCAGTGGAGCATCATACCATGTTTGTTTTTCTAGTTTTCTATTTGTTTCCTGCCTTTTATGTCATTCTTGCTTCTATATTTTTTACTCTATACACTATTTTATTTTCATTCATTTCTCCAAGTCCTTTAGTTCTCTTTCACATCTCTGTCATACTTCAACTCTTTTTTTTCCCCTGAGCATCTTTCTCTTTTTTTCCATTTCTGTTTTGGTCGATGCATTCCTCCATCTTCCCTTTTACAATCTTTGTCCCTCTAGCTTCTGTTTTGCACTTCATAGCATTGCTGATGAGTTTGGGAATTTGGAACCAAGTAGGGATATTAACCTTGCTGCTGTATTGAGCTTTTTTTTAAAAAAATTACAGACTCTTTTTATTCAAAACAGAGAGATTGTTTAATATTTAAAGACAGAATTATGTTAGAATTTTTAAAAAGAAAAAATGCATTTGTTGTGATTTTTGACTCAATACTATGCACTGATACCATTCTTAACTGAGAGAGTTCTAAACACATACTTTTTTCCTTTTGGAAGATTTCTTGTCAGGCTTCCATCTGAATTGGCCTCTTGAATATAAATAAATTACTTGCAGCCTCTCTTCTGTTTCATTTTAAATTTTAGAGATTGGTAGAAAGTCAAAATTAGAAAAATGTACAGAACCAAAGAACATTTCTTAATCTTTTTTTTGGAACAAACTTAATAAAAAATGTAAATATAGATTTAATCTGTTTTTATACTAAGATCTGCTAAGTGGTTTATTTTTAGTTTGTATTTCACTTTTCTCCCCTCCCAAAGAAATAAAAGTATTCCCTGTTACTGGAAAATGATTCAAGGGGTGTTATCATTGTCCGACTTACTTCGAGTTAATGAACCTGCCATGGATTAAGAGATAAAGTATGAGTTACAAATCTGTAGCACTCTTGGTCAAATTACACCTTTAGCTAGCTCATTCCAGTAATGTTTTGATAAATTAATGAGTAGGTGTTCTATTCAGAAAGATTGAACTTGTGGGTTCTAAAACAACTGAGGCATTGGGGAAGGGATTTAGTGGATATAAGTGGAATAATGCTGGAGGTCACTACTGAGAAATGGAGTTAGGAACCAGGTAAGTAGGTTATGTAAAGCACAAAGACTTGCCCAAGTCAGATTCTTAGAGGCTAGCAGACAATGCAATGAAAGTCAATTCATTAATGTACTGTACCATTATTGAACTGTAGGCCCAAAACAAAATGTTGGCCTGCAAACTGTTCAACATGCTCTTCCGAGCATCAACCAGGTTCAGTGACCCTATTCCTCACAATTGTGTTCATCTCTGAACAGACTCAATGGATCTGAATTAAGTTAATAGAATGGGAAGAATGACTGTTAGAATCTTAAAGAGAAGGTGGTGTTTGTATGGGAGGATAAAGAAAAGTAGGAGGCAAATATCATCAAAGTACCTGAGCCTGCAGTACCTGAACCACTAGCCAATTAGTCCCACTCTTTTTCCTCATAGCACTGCTAACTTCTACTTTTCAAATGTATATCTGGGCTATCTGACCTATCAAACCCCATCTGTGAAGACATTGTCAACTTACTGTGTCATGAACTGGGATATCTTTCCTTCTTGCTAGAAGTATGTAATCAGGTAAAAAAAAAAAAAAAAATTCATGTAATAGTCACTAGTATTTTTTTGAGATGAAGTGTATATGGGGCCTCTGATATCAGCCTGCTTACTTAGCACTCGATCATGGTGAAGCCAGTTTTTTAACCTCTGGGGATAGAACAAAGATATGGCCTTCACTTTCATCTGCTGCTACAAACATCATTCTCTCCCCATTAATGTATCCATCTGCTTGAAATTTTCTGCACTAACTTTCATTCATGTACTTCACCTGAGGGATTGACTATCCAATGCCTTTCTGCATAGCCTGTAACCTTACTCTGCAAAAATACAGCCAGCGAATTGGCCATTCGGCAAGACAAAAGTGATATTTATGTCTGAAAGACAGTGTGTTTTTCCAGGAGTTTTCATTCTTCATTTGCATATATTTCCCATGTATTGGCGCTGGAATATGTGGCCACACGAGGATTACCCCCAAGCACACCCTGGTTGTTAACACAAATAATACATTTCACTGTCTGCTTTGATGTTCATGTGTCAAATAAATTTGAACCTTGAACTCCACTGCATTTACCTATCTTCCCAACAGTGATGTTTTTAACCTTAGTACGTTCAATTCCCGACTATGCTCAAATAATCATGGTTATAGCGTACTGGGAAATGTTTACTTTTAATGCATTTGTTCTGTATTCTATCCATAAGCACTTGGCATTCTCAATTAATTATTGGAATTAATCAAATTCCTCCACCAACTAAAATCAGCCATGCATCATCCACAGAATCGGGAAAAAGCCATCAATCTGTCGATCCTTTCATTTCCCATATTATAGTAGTTGGTTTGCTGTTTGATTCTATTGAGATTCCTGATTCTGTGGATGATGATGCATGGCTGATTTTAGTTGGAGGAATTTGATTAATTCCAATAATTAATGAGACTCCCTCATTCTAAATAGTTACACAACCCCTGATTAGCCAATGTCCAACTTCTTGGAGAAAAATACATGACTAAGCAATAACAAGTCTGACATGTCCTTCGTGACTTATTTAGTTAATACAGCGACTGCCTTACAGCACCAGCGACCTGGGCACAATCCTGACATCAGATGCTCTCTGTGAAATTCCAGCATTGTTCTGTGACCACATAGGTTCCTGCATCCCAAAGACTGCAGGTTGGTAATTGATGAAAATGCAGGTTTAATTTTTTAAAAATTATATATAGTTGAGTGTAAAAGTGTGGCTGATTTTCAGTATGGACTCTGTGCTTTATCTTTCTGTTATGCTACCCCACGAGTTAGATAAACTATCAAGTCAGTGGAGTAACTCAATTTCACAGATCTCAATGTTTTTCTTTCTAACATATCTGCTAAGTAAGATGATCCTTTGTGCTATATGTTTGGATAAGTGTCCATTTTGTGGCAGTCAGACTTTATTCCAAAGTATATTTGCCACAACAGCAACATCTTACCATACAGTCCAGAATAGCTGTCGAATCTTGAATCCAAGAAATGGTTTTCCTAGTCATTAACCAATGCAGTGCAACCTGTTCTCTGTTATTACATGATCTAAATTCATGGGCTGTTTTAGTGCACGCCTGCTGGATTTTCCAGCATTACACAGGTAAATACTTAACAAGTACCTGGCGATGTTCTATTTAAATGAAGTCCCTTTGTTCATCATGCATTCTCTCCTCTTCACATTTCACACCACAGGAAATAGTGTCTGAGTAACACAAGTCCTCTGAATTTTGTCATATTTGTGTTTCTGGGCTTGGCTAGCAGTGGCACCATTGTTGTCCATACCTACTTGCCTGAAAACTAGTCAGTAAGAGTTAACCATTTTGGTGGATCTGCCATTTTTTAATATATTTTATACACACAGAAGCTGGCAAGGGCAGCAGATAATAGTGAAACAGGTGTGTTTTTACAACAATCTGGTAGTTTCACAGAATTATAAAACTAAACTTTTTCATTTCAACATTTTAATTATTTGAATTTAAATTTCCCATTTGCCTTGCTAGGATTTAAACTCATTTCTAGATTGGTTGGTCCAGAATACTGGCTCCTATTCCAGTAGCTTTATGTTTTGGGGTACAATAGCATCCTGTTCAAGTGCAACTGGTTCATTTAACTTGTCTCAGAATGGGCATAAGCATTCTTTAAAGACCCAGAGCCATTTAATTGCTTGGCATACACTTCAAACTTAGACATGGATTTAAAAGAACTAAATGTGCATGTGGTAATGCATTGATGTACTTATATTATCATTTGATGTTGGAACTGGAAAACATTAGCTTTTAACAATATTCTTTAATTTACGGGATTTAAACCTTACATATAAATTTGAAAGATGTATGCCACAAAATGTCAATACCTTAGTTCAGAGTAACCCTGATAATTACTGTATAAGAACCATCAAAAAAAACTAATGTATTACTGGCTCAGGGGAATAAATGATTAGAAGTCTAAAAATACACAATTGTACAACATAAACCTTTGATGATCTTGTACATAGTTTATAATTTTAAGCCCTTTGTTCTGTCAGTGGCATTGTACTGTATATTAATGTAGAAGAGCTTGTAATATTTTGTTAATATAACAAACTTTGTACTAATTGTAAATAAAACTTTGATATCAATTTGATGACAGAATATCTTGTATAGATAAGTTAATATTTTTCAGTTAATTTTCAGAATTTTATTACAACTGGGTTTTTATTCCAGCTCTTGCTATACCACTGCTGGAAAAAAAGGAAATGTATGTTATGATGGTGTAGGGAAAGTTTGATAATCATCAGAACTTAATTTTTTGCTCAAAATTCCAGCTTCTGCCGTCTCCGTCACCACTTGCACACATCACTCAAAGCCAAGGGAAAATGCAAAATATTACCTATTAAAGCCTTTTTATATTGGATTTTTAAAAAATACATTACAAGGTCGGTGTGTGACAGTAATCGAGAGGAGACTTATTCATTCTGAGAAATACTTGTACACCACAGTGATTGGCTGCAAGAGCAAATTAACAAATTTATGGGCAAGTAGGTCATAAGTACACTTTAAACCCAAATTCTTGTCATTATTTCAGGTAGCGATCACTTCCATGCCAGAATACTGACTGGAACTTCATACTCTTGTAAGAATCAGTAGTATTCTACAATCTTAAAGTACTTCATTATTTGTAAATCATGCTGGGGATATAAATTAGGAGCAGGAATTGGTGTCCCAAGCTGGGATCCTGACCGAACAGATCACAACCTCAACACTTCACTCCCACCTACCTAGTAGCTGGGGTGTTGAAAGTGTGATTATGACTGGAAGTGTACAACTTTAGACCAGATATAGCTCTATGTAGTTTAAATGAGTTCTGTAATATTAACCTGGTTAACAACTTAACCAATTATCCTGATATTCAGCAATATCAAGATGAGTCTGTAGCATAATGAAGGAAAAGTTGCATTTGCACATATTTCATATTCATTTGGACATTTATTTATTTACTGCTTTTCACATCCCTTTCAGGATGTTCCAAAGTACTTCAAAGCCAATGAACGATTTTTGACGTATAACTACAGATGTAATATAGAAAATACATTCCCTAATCCATTACAATTCAGGTCTCAGTTTGCTGTGGTAATGTTGCAGGACTATTAAAGTTACATTTCAACTGCTAAACAATGGTGGAAAATTCCTAGATTTAGATGTCAGGATATCCATTTTAAAACTGAAGAATACAATTGAAGGAATATCATTTCAGTGAATGAAACATTCCACACTTCTGGCATGGTCACCTGCGTCAGCTAGATAATAAGCCCAAGATCATAAATCAGTGTCTAAGTCATGAAATAACATCCCTTTCAGCAAAACAAAAAAAAAAAGACAACGTGGGACAACAAAGTAATCAAATAGTTATTTATAGCACAATTTATATTACAGTGGAATGTACCATTGAAATTAGTGTTATTTGACAATGTACACATGCAGGATATTGGAAAGTCTAATGAAAGACTTAAGATTCTTCTTTACAGCCTCACCACTCCTCTCCCCCCCCCCCCCCCCAACCTCACATTCACAGTGTGCTATACTAGAATAGATGTTAAATTGTGACTGCAATGGCACAAATTTTCAGGCTTTAAAGATGAGGATTACCATTTACAATAGAACAAGGATTAAAGAAAAGGGTTAAGAGGTAAACAAAGGAATGAAAGCATTCAGGTCAATTTATGAACTAAATTCAAACAATCATTGGTTCATCCAAAGCGCATTAGTAAGTTTGTTTAATAAAATGCAAGATTTCCTTTCTGCAGGGCTGAAATCAACAGATCAAAATGACAAATAGCTTGCATTGCTTAAAGAGCATTTTGGAAAACCTGAACTGTCAAATTCAGAAGAGCAAATGAGTTCCCATCCCCAACCAAGCCCAAAGAATTGTAGCCTGTACCTAAAAACATAGTGCATTCAAGCCTAGTATGTTCTTCAACGTTAGCAGAGGATTGTGCCATTGATTCCTATTCAGATTTTGGAGTGAGATACTCTGTCACCATTATAAAGATATAATTCTAGAAACAAACATGAAGCAGGATTTCTGAGGGGGGAGGGGTGAGGAGAGAAGGATAGGTTCTTGATTAGGGCATGAAAGGTTATGGGGAGAAAGCGGGAAAATGGGGTTGAGAGGGAATTGGATCAGTCATGATGGAGTAGATTTGATGGGCTGAATGGCATAAATGCTCCTATATCTTCTGGTCTAAGGTGCTCCCCACATCCCTGTCAGCCTTTCTTTCAGGTGCTGCATCTAAGAAACAATCATGAGTAGGGGCACAATATAGGCAATGGGAGGAAGAGGAGGAAAGTAAAAGTTCAGATGTTAACTCCACAGCCTGGTGATCAACAGTGTTAGGTTCCTTCTTCCTGCCAAAATTCCCTCAAGGTGTGTGCATGCAGACATATTTTGCTTTTGATTTGATTACATTTTACTATATATTCTGCAAATCACAGAATGTGCTTGCATTAAAGACATTCATACAGCCAGCCATCTTGTACATTTGAAGATTCTTCATTGAAATTCATTATTTGAAATGGGATAGAAGTAGTATAAGCCTCTCTACCCAGTTAAGTGACATTCAGTTACTAGGTGTTCAATCAACTCCCTTTTCCATCTCTTCCATTACAAATTTCTAATTTCTTCACTTGTAGCACTAGTTATGAGAAGAGCAATGTCTGGTTTTAGATGATGACTCAAATTGTGAAATCTTTAACTGAGTTTTTGCAGATTTCCTGATGTAACAGAATGTCAAATTTTAAAAATCTGACCAAACTAATCTCTTTGAATTCATCAGATTTTGGCCGTAGAATACATTGCCACAATTTCTCTCATTGTGAAAGTTTCTATTGAATCCAGCCAGCATTCTAATGTGGAGGTTCAACAGCCTATAAAACTCCTTGCTAAAGCAAAATGATTGGTACACAGCTAGGCTACCTCTATATCAATGGCATAGTCCTCAATCACATCAGGACACAAAGTAAATTCACAGAGAACGATACTGTGTCAGAGAATTGAGAGGAGGTAAATGTGCAGAAGCAGTGGCCTCAATTACTAAACAGGGTACTGATACCTCTGTTAGTCATACTGCTTCCACTTTGTAACCATTGCTGTGTCACGTCTACATGGTTTCTTTTGGACAACAGTTTTGGCCAGCTAAACTGACTTGCTGGAAGTTACTGAGTTCTGGTGTTGAACAGCCTTATGGTAAGGCACATTCTTCTCAATGGAACATTCATGCGCAAGTTGCATGAAAATAATTACCTCCCCCCCCCAAGAGGTCACCTTAACTCCATTTAGGCTGGCTATAACCTTGGAAACAAACAACGCTGACTTTATTTTAATTAAAAATCTTAGTTCCCAGTGTTATTCAGGGATGTGAAATATTAGTTGGGTGATAATGTGATATTAAAATATTAGATGTAAAATGAGAATGCAAGTAAAGGATTTAGCCCTGATAAAGTCAACAATTTTTGATGCTGTTTGACCTTTTTTTAAAAAATATAGTCTGTCCTCTGATTTAATGTTTTCATTGAATTTTGAAACTTGGCCACTTTAGAGGCCCCGGATTTAGACCAACTTTGAAGTTTTTTTTAAAAAAGATAATGGTCCTGCAGTAAGTATTAATCCTAGCAGGGAAGATTTCTACAGAAACTTAGTTCTTGGAAAACTTAGTTTTAGTTTTTTTTTTAGTTTTTTCTCAGATACAATATTTGTAATGAGGCCTTTTTATGGCTTTGGAAAGCATTTTGAGAGAGTCCGTGTTGGGGTTGTAACTGGTGTAATAAAATTGTTAGATTACAGATTAGTAATAGCAGAGATGGTAATGGTATAGGACTAACTGGACTGAAGGGAAGCAGTGCTTCCACTGATCAGAGTGCAGTATCCCTTCAAGATTGCTTTAAGTCACCATGAATGGCAGTAGGCAATCCTTTGTGAGAAATTCTTAGATGGGCTGTACAGATTCTGTAAGAACACAGCATGAATAGTGATGATTAGAATCTTCCAGTTAAAATTGTGGGCAAAAATATTAATATTGTTATTGCCAGTGATTAAACATATATTCTTTAATTCTTAATGAAGCATCCCAGAATATTTTTAATTGTGAGATGACATAACTTAGAATTACATTAAAACTTTTTTAAAACATATTCCAAATTACATTAACAAGCTGTTACTTTCCAAACCTTGGACTTACAAAACTGGAAGTCCAGATTCCTTTAACTGGATTATTAATAAATCTGTTTTTATTTATTTTTTTTTTTTAAAGGCCAGTGATGGTCTTGTTTCCTTTGAAGTTTAATTGCTAAGTACAAGAACCTCAAACTGCCTTGGAGCTAAGATTGTTGGTGTGAATGATACTAAAAATGCTACAAAGGGTGTATCTAGTAGAAAGGGGTCAATATATCACCATTGTCTTAATTTCTGTACAACTTTACGTTTTTAATATTTTATCTCTTCAACAAATCAGTTACAATTATCCAAATAGGTTTAACCTGGCTCCAGACCCTTGATGGGTAACTCTGCTGTTTGTTGCAGAAGCTACTGCAGACCCATGGCAGCAACAAGCATCACATTATCTGTGGATGTTTACACCAGGCTTACTGGTCAGATATCAATAAACAATAAATAGACAGTCCATTCATCTCAATAAAACTAATCTCTCCGCTTAGCTACAGAGGTTTTGCCTGCTGCTCGGTCCAGACTTAATACTGATGAAATCACAGATGGACTTTTACAAACATGCTGTAACTCACCGTGCAAGAACACTTGAGGTTGAACTAAAATTGGTACATTTGAGGTGCTGTAGATATAGGTCAGCCCTAACAGAAGGAACCAAGCACAATTACTGATCCAGGGTCATGATCTTTGAAATTGCTCATCAGCTGGGAAGGAAATCTACAGCAGAGTCAGAACCTAACACCAACCTGTTTTCAAGTCAACCACAGGCCTTCACTATCCAGGCTTGACATAAAGGGCAAACATTGCAGGCAAGATACTGAACAAACAGACAAAACCCCAAGGAATTGCATCAGAGCCCAAAGGCATGAAGAGAATGATATTAACTACAGAGAACAGGAAAACCAGAATAGGCACATATAGATGGCATTTAAGATGTTCAGGGGAAAGAGGCTTTGAAAGATTTTATCTATAAGTTTCTGGGGAAAACATGCTTCAAAATTCTTTTACAAATGACAGAAAAAAACAAGCAGCAGGGATGAAGCATGACCAGACTTATCAACAGCAAAACAAAAAGGGGATGGTAATTTTCCAGAATATTAATTTTTATGAATCCCTAAAATTAAACAAATCGTCATGCAAGATTTCCAAAAAACATCTGATGCAGATTGAAACAAATTGCAACAGACCAAAATTCTTCAGCATTAATTACACATTATAGATACTTGGAAATATAATTTTTTGTCCTAATTGTTGTAAGACAGTGGTTAAACATAACCGTGTGTAGACAATAATTTACTACTATTTGCATTAATGGTAGAGAAAAGGCAATTCCTAACTTTTTATACATATAGGAGTTATATATTATATAAGATTGGATGCTGCTTTTCCTGTTATGTAGAACAAACTGGATTACACTCTAGCTCTGTGTTGCTGACACTGCAATGAAGGCTGATCCAGTTTCATCTTGTAGACAAAACCATGTCTCAATAATTCCAGTAATGGTGGATGACCATTCGATTAGAAATTAGTCTTTGACCAATACATCACGTTTTATTTAGAGTCCAGAGTGGATCCAGAAGGCTCAGGGGATCCTCGCCTGTTTGAGTGGCCTGAAGGCCTTGGCCATCCTGGGGTTGAAAGAAGCTATGCTTGCTGATTTTCTGCCTGTTCCGTGGGTTGGTGTCCAGAGTGAAGGCCTCTGCAGTCAAGGAAGCCAGAAGATCCAGGGATGAAGCCTTGTTCTCTGCTTCTGTGATGTGGTTGTTAATACATGGTTGAGTGGTAACTGAGTGATTCCCTGGACCTATGTTCATTTTATCAAGTGCCTGGGTTGAAACACAATTGTCCAAAATTACCCTGTTAGCTTCTGTGACCAGAGGTAGAGTTGATGTTGATGTCTGTGATGGTGCGGCCAATTCTGGCACTGAACTAGGAACCTCAACTATCAAGTCCTGCTGGAGCAAATTATCAGCAGATACTGGCAAACCTTCAGATTGCGAATTAGGCCACACACTGAAACTTGAGTCAAGTGAAGGCAGTAAGTTTGGTTTGCTGTCCCCGATGGTCCCTGCAGATGCCTTGATACTAAGTTTTGCAATTGTTGCTTGGATGGAACTAATTGGCAAATCGCCTCCCAGTACCAAGTCCTGCGACTCCTGGCGGGAATAAATCTGTAAAACAGAAAGAAAATATGAGTAAACTGGAAAGAAACCCTTCTACCAACTGAACAAAATTGATTCTTCATGTTATTCCAATTTTCACCTTCCAAAAAATCTTAACAGAATCTTATTTCTGAACTTTCTTCCTAATATTTTAGATAGCTTTGGGTTAAAATTTTTACAGTAATGCAAGGGTGAAATACTTTAGTTTGGTTCATTGCAGCAAAAGACATATTACAAATGCAATATGTATTTTTAGCAACTGGAGGAAACAAATTCAAATCCAAGAGTACTTTTTTAAATATACCTTTTGAGATGAACTGCTGGGTGCTTTGGTGGACAGGTTGGTGGTAACTCCATGCCTCAGTAGAACCTGCTCCACATGCTTGAGAATGGTTTTGTAACAGAACTTCAAGTGGAGCTACAAAGGTTTAAAGAAAAACAAAGGATTTAAAACCAACTGCATGTTGCTAGCACATTCGTACATCAACACTCCGTAAACCATGAAGGCACAAATTACTAAGATCTACAAAAGAAATTAAAATAAAACAGTTCACAAGCATATTATTCAAATACATGAATAATGTTCCTGCACCTGAAGTAGCTTGACATGCTTAGATTAATGACAAATAATATACCTTATGTATATTAGTTTCAAATGAATTATAAAATTGTGATTTTTTGACATGTGAGACCATATCATGAGGTGCATTATTTCTGAGCAAAAATCTTAATTTCCTAACTATTTAAAACAGGAATCAAGTTGTAAAACTTTACTAGAAATATTCAATTCAGTCAGCATCTATGAAAATAGCAATGTTTCAGATTAATGACTTTTGATCAGAAAAGGAAAAAATATAGAGAATGAGGTGAAGTGAACAGAAAATAAACTTGTGATGAAAAATGTGGTGATGCTGGCCAAGAAAGGAAAGTAAAGATATGTTAATCTATCTGGAGAATAAAAAAATAGGAGATGAATGATGGAAAAGAAAGAACAATAAAATACCTCTGATAATAAAAAGAACTGAGAGATACAGAAACCTGCCTTTGTTGAAAATCAATACTAAATGCTGAATGTATCCAGGCAACACGTGCCTGAGCTTCAGAGGACACTTTCGAGAGCAAAACATTCCATTCTCACCAATATGCAGTACTCTTCAGTTCTCATGTCCATAAAAATTCACCAAGATCTTGTTACAGGATTTTAAACAATTGTGTTCTTTCTCTTCTGGGTGCTTAAGTGATAAGGTATTTCCCATTGTCTCACCTTTTCTTGTAGCATGTGTTTCCTCTGCTGCCTCATTTTCCTCACAATCCGAGACAAGTCAGGGATTCCATTGCCGGCCTCTACCTCCTGTATCGCTGCATAGACGAGACAGAAAGCACCAGTTCTTCTGACTCCCGAACTGAAAGAATGAATATGACATTAATATTTTGAAGTCATCATACCTAACTCACTGAAATCTACAGCTAGTATTTTATCAATGTGCACTACAGTTGTTCATCTTAGAGTAAACTTACCAGTTGAGAGGGCTTTCTAACCATATTAGAAGTAAATGCAGGACCAAGACTTTAGCCAATTTAAAGTACACAATACAAAGTCATTTCCACTTTGTTGTTCTGTTAACACTATCAAAAATTTAAATTTGCTTGTTTATCAAATGGGAAGAGCTCTAGTCACAATGATAGGAACACTCTTTCAAGTTTTCCTACTGAACCATGCTGCAGGCCAAAATTTTAGCAATTTTGTGTCCATACATAGCTCATGCACCTGCTTTTTTTTAAAAAAAAATTTTAAACTAGTTAAGTTGGTCATGAGCATCAATATTTTTTGATGACTGATCTCATTTTGACTGCATATCTATTTCTCCCCTCATCAAAAGTAAATGAATGAACCAGGATTGATAGTTGAATGGTCACCATAGTTAACAGTTTTTTAATAAATTTAAGTGATTTTTTTTAAAAGACAATTTAAATTCATAACTCATCCATTAATGGAACTGAAATACCCATGCCTATCATTTTCTCATCTCTAATCATTAGTGCATTCCCATTAACTTAACTACCACGCTACCATATGTTAAACTGAATTCAAAACTTTAGATAACTTTTCCAATGTCTTAACTACTTAAATTCTTTAATTCCATGTTCCTTGTCTGCAAGATCAGAAAATAGGGTTACCTGCAGTGGACAACAACAGGGGTATGTAGTGGACGCTGGTGCAGATAATGCCCATGCACTTCCTGAATAAAACGCAGCAAGTGACTCTTACTGTCAGGCAACCCCCTACAAAAAATTCAGAACAAATTCTACTTTAAATTTATAGAACATAATATGTGCAGCAAAGATAAATCAAAGCAGGCAACTCTCAATCAGGATTAAATTACTGCATTTTAACACACAAGGTTCAGTTTGAGTGTGATTCCATGAATATCGGCAGCTGTTATTTATTCCCCAAGTCTTATTCTAAAACACCAAGCATTAGTAGTCACAAATACAAGAAATTCTGCAGATACTGGAAATCCAGAACACACACAAAATGCTGGAATTCAGCAGTCAAGAGCATCTATGGAAATGAATGAACAGTTGACATTTTGGGTCATGATCCTTCATCAGGACTGGAAAGGAAGGGGGACACCAGAATAAGGTAGGGAGAAAGGAAGAAGTAAAAACTAGAAGGTGATAGGTGAAGCCAGAGGAATGGGGGAGAGGGGATGAAGAAAGAAGCTGGGAGTTAACAGGTAAAAAGGGTAGAGGGCAGAAGGAATCTGATATGACAGTAGAGTCAACCATTGGAGAAATGGAAGTAGGAGAGATACCAGGGGAGGTTATAGGCTGGTGAGGAGAAGAGGTAAGAGTGGTGCCAGATTGGGGATTAGAAGAGGAGGGAACGGGGAAGAGGGAAAAATCACCAGATGGTAGAGAAATTGATGTTCTTGCCATCGTTGGAGGCTACCCCAACAGAACATGAGGTGTTGCCCCTCCAAACTGAGAGTGGCTTCGTCGTGGCAGTAGAGGCAGCCATGGACTGACATGTCAGAATGAGGATTGGAAATAAAATGATTGGCCACAAGGAAATACTGCTTTTTACAGATGGAGCAAAGGTGCTCAACAGAGCAGTCCCCCAATCTATGCTGGGTCTCACCAATATAGAGGAGGCTGTATTGGATGAACTGGATACAGTAGATGACACAAACAGATTCACAGGTGAAGTGTCTTATCTGAAAGGACTGTTTAGGGCCCTGAATGGAGGTGAATGGGCAGTGTAGCATTTCACGTGTGTAGGGATATGTACCAGCAGGGAAATTAGTGTGGAGGGACTAGTAGGGAGTGATCCTACAGAAAGCAGAGAGTGGCAGGGATATAAACATGTGCTTAGTGGTAGGATCCTGTTGAGGTGGAAGTTGCAAAGAATGATTTGTTGGATGTGGAGGCCCATGAGGAGGTAGGTGAAGAAAGAGGGACTCTATCCCTGTTAAGACAGTGGGAAGATGGGGTGAGAGCAGATGTCCGTGAAATGGAGGAGATGTGGATGAGGGCGGCATCTATGGTGGAGGAGGGAAACCCCCGTTCTTTGGAGGACATCCCTCTGATTGTAGAATTTCAGGCACAACAAAATCTAGCATCTCTAAGCACTCAGCTTCCAATAGCACATGACTAAGATATTTTCCCAACAAGTCAGGGACAATGGAAACAGAAAAAAAAGGACAACTGCAGTAAACAAATTACACATACAGCACATCAGACAAGCAATCAAATGTAGGCCCTCCGCAACCTCAGAATTTTAGTAGATTGGGCCTATTCTAGTTATAAACAAATGCAAACTCACAGCTCAGGCCACGAGGTAAACTGCAGGTGAATGACTGTCCGTTTCAGACTCTGGTCTTTGTATTGCAGTCCAATCATTCGCTCCACATGAGTTTGTGTTATTTTCTGTGTGGTCAACGTCAAAGTAATGGGCCCATGCACTATCTGTTGGCCTCTTTCTGCAGGGAAGTAACGGACTACCTTTTGCTGCACAGGGAGATTGAATAAAGGACAGTGAGATACACCAGCCTATTCAAACTAAATTTCTTCCAGTAATCACCATTTCTCCAGTATTGTTATTAAGCAATCCTTATGTGAAAGGTTGAACCCTGGACTGGTCAGTAAGGTGATACCAGTCAGCCAACGGAAAAGGAGTAAATGAAGGCTTTAGTTTTATTAAATTTTGTTCAGAAAGCTGCTTAAAAAAAAAAATCAGGAACATTGTTATTGCCAGGAGAATTAGCATATATTGTGTGGACTAGAGATGAAGAATTTTGGACATTACTGATGGGGATTGCTAGGCCATGTCCACTATTATGGGAATGGAAACACAAAGGACTAACCAGGTTAAGAATAGTAGTGATTTTTAACTACTTTCTTGATATTAGCAAATCAGTTGCATTTGTTATACTTTCTGTTCACTTCCTTATAACTTAGAATAAACTTTGTATTTCAATGTCCCATTTTAGAGATTCATACTGTTTCTAAGGTTATGCATTGAGCTCTTATCCACATTTGCCCAACATTAGAAGTCAAATGTGACAGCTGAGCCTATCATTTCCTTCATCCAGCAACTGGTTTTAACTAGGGGTCAATGAACAACCAATTAGCTGTCATTTGCTCTACAATTAATATGAGCCCATCTAAGATCAGATAAACAGTGGAGTGAGAATCAAATCTCCATTATTTTGTTTTTGTTTCATGTCTTGCCCATTCCTGAAATGTGGAATGAAAAGATACATCTCGAGATCATTCAAAATCTGCCAATATATCATATTACAGCAGTCTTTATGGGAGATTTGCCATTT
This sequence comes from Hemitrygon akajei, assembly GCF_048418815.1. NCBI lineage: Eukaryota > Metazoa > Chordata > Chondrichthyes > Myliobatiformes > Dasyatidae > Hemitrygon > Hemitrygon akajei. Next base: position 105,077,248 of record NC_133124.1, on the reverse strand, counting down.
AATAACACAATGCTTCAATGCTCTACCAATGGCCAGATAGCCTAACATTTGAGCACATCACAAATCATTGTTCTTACCCTGAAAGACTCAAGTCTGTAAAGCAATGCAATTCTTTTCTGTTCTCCCAGAAAGATGCTCCAGTTATCCATAGCAAGACTAAAAACACTGTAGCTTGCTGCATTTCAGAATTAGCTTTTCATCAATAAAAAAAAATTATCTCAGAACACCTTAGATAACCACAAAGGTATTCCCATCTGTGGCCCAGAAGAGTATTTCTGATTAGTGACAGGTGGAGGAGAAGCAAACAAGAACAATGTAATCTTTACTGACAGTCACCGATGATTACTAAAAATTGATTGCCTAAAGACTGTTGGCTACATCTGAATAAGGGGTCATGGGTTAAGGGAGAAAGGTGAAACAGTTACAGGGAACGAGGGGGAGCTTCACTCAGTTGGTTGTGAGAATGTGGAAAGAGCCGCCAGCAGAAGTGATCGATGCAGGTTCAATTTCAACATTCAAGAGAAGTTTGGACAGGTACATGGATGTTAGGGGTATGGAGGGCTATGGTCCAGGTACCAGTCACTGGTACAAGGCAGATTAATAGTTTGGCATAGACTAAATGGGCCAAAGAGCCTGGAACTGTGCAGAAGTGTTCTATGACTAACCACTTGGCAGCTTGTTAGTAGGTCAAGTATAAAGATTGGGATTTCTTCAGAAAGGTAAACTTAAAATTGTTGTCACATTAAAATGCATTTCAGACAACTCAAGCACTGGCTTTGGACAAGTGATCAACAAGCTGGCCATTCTCATTGTCAGAAGTACACACATCTCCTACATAGTTTTATGTATAGTGTGCAGAAACATGAAAATGAAGTGGCAGTGCTACTGTAGGTGCTTACAGCTGGTGTGAAGAGTGAATACTGCCATTCCACAGGCACTGATTATTCTGCCCAAATACAAATTTACTCAATTTCATTAATTCCCTTAGATTGTCAATAGGTTGCCAAATATCATGACTTACCTTCTCTACTTCTTGTTCAGAGACGAGCATAACTATCAGAGACACTTTCTGTTCATAAATCATTAGCCAGAAATCCGATGCAGTTCCCACCAGAGGCGCCTGGGTAGCTATGATTCTCGGACAGTAAGATGACAAGTCCTCAATCATGCTTGCATTTATATAGTCATCTTTTCCAGACTGGATTATAATTCTATTTTTATCATAAGGCATGATATCCTGATGACGGTTTTTCATGGTATAGCAGCGGGCAATGGCAATAGACAATTGTCGGGCATCTTTCTCTTGAGCATCCTGCAAATCTTTCCACTTACAGTCTAGTTCAGTCAAAGTTCCAAATGATGGCCTATCCAATGAATCAATAATGACTTTAAAGTTTTCCAACTCACTCAGCAACATTTTCACATGCTCAGGCTTCTCATAAGGATCTTTCTCAATGATTTGTATTCCCTTTGGCTTCTGCCCTTCCTTTGCATCAGCTTTAGTCGGCAGAAGAAGTGGCTGAGTCACAGTTGTTTGAGGCCCTCCATGCTGGCTGTCAGGACTAGATGACAGAAGATCATCAGTTAAAGAGTTTTGTCTCTGGAAAGGTACTTCTGAGACAGGTTGGGTTGCTGTAGGTGCACCAGGTGTAAAAGATTGTGGTGGCCTCTGTTGCATGACAGTAGACCCAGGCATTGGTGTGGGCTGCATTGCTGCAGGCAGAGTACTGACCGGTCCTTGTGCAGGCTTTGGGGAGAGGGATGCTGGAGGAGGCAATGGAGATCCAGGTCCAAATGTGCTGGATTGCATTTGGCCAACAGCTGCACTGGATGTAGGCTGGACTGGATGAGAAGAAAGATGGCCACTCGAAATGGGCTGTGGTGCTCCAATATGATTTTGTAGAAGTGCTGGTGGCAATCCCGAATGAAGATGAGGTGGGACAGGTGTAAATGGCACACGTGGGGGCCCTTGAGCTGATGATGCAGGAAGCAAAGTCACTGGCTGTGTGTCTGTGGCAGGTGGTAGAGCATGGCATGGCTGAACTTGTGGAACCACTGCCGCAGGAACAGTCTGTCTCGGTTGCTGCACGCTACCTGAATTTGCTGGAAAAACGGCATTGCCTGGATGAGTGGGAACACCAGACTGAGCAATTTTATCTTGAGGAGGATGTTGATAGAGGTGCGGTCTTAACTGAGGTTGCATCTGAAGCCGAGGCTGAGCTGGCATTGGTACTGGAGGATGGGGTGGGATCTGTGCTGGATTTTGAGGTCTTGTCTGAGGCTGGAACTGTGGCCTAGTCTGAGGAAAGAACTGTGATGGGTAAGGCTGTTGAGTTGGCATTTGAGGCCGAATTTGCAGTTGATGATCTGGATGCACCTGTGGCGGGTGTTGAAACACACGCTGTGGTCCCTGGGTAGGATCAACAAATGGTGGCACATTAGTAAAATGGGACAGTTGGCCACCGGATTGGTATGGATACTGACCGACAGCATTCATTGCAGGTACAGGAGGAACTCCAGCTGAAACAGTGTGGAGTTGTTTCATTGTTGTTTCATAGACTGGCTGCCTATTCATCTGCCCTGTCACTAATTGAGGATCCGGTGTGAAGCTAGAAATTGGAGTCTGTATGCTATCTACCGTTGTGGTTGAAGGTCTAATTCCTATATTTGATTGAGGGACTGTGTTAGCTCCAGGCATCTGACTACAAAATTGTCCAGGATGAGCAAGCATAGGCTCAACTGGTGGAGCAGGCGTGTGCAGACCAGTGTTAACTGGTACAGTTGAAGAAACCTGTTGCCCCATTCCATAAGGACCAGCAGTACTATAAGGATGACCCACTGAAGGAGCAGAAATGGAATTTGGCATGTGTTGTGGTGAAGTCCCCCTTGGAGGCAAATGGCCAGATGTGAACTGAGGCTGACCAGGATTGGGATCTCTAGTTCTGGACACAGCAGGAAAGACTGGTGGTGGTGGTGGTGAAGAGGCAGAGATGTGTTGAGGGAGGACAGGGCAAGAGACAGATGAACCCATGCCATGAGGAGGTACACCAGATGTACCACTGACTGAAGGAGGCCCTGAATGACTAATTCCTACATAAGGTGGTTGGGCTATACCACCAACTGAGCATGGCTGTGGAACTGCTCCCCCATGAAAATAAGGATGCATGTGGCCTGATACTGATGTAGCTGGTGGAAACCGTTGACTGGGTAATGGTGGTTGTAGTGGTGGACTAGTAGTCCTAGCAGCAAAGAAAACCTCTGGAGCTGCATGTTTTATCCTTGGGAAACCTGCAGGATCCATAGGATATGGTCCAATGCCATCTACAGACATTCCACTAATGTGTGAAGCCAAAGTGTTTGGTGGTAGGCTCTTCAATTCATTGGGTAGATCACTGAAAGTGAGTGCTGCATTAAATGCTTGCATATCTAAATCTTCAATACTTGACAAAGATTCAAGTTCTGCATCAGAAGGTTTTTGTAAAGGTTTTGGTGCTGTAGGCCTTGGTGGTGGCTTCTTTTTAATTTCCCTGCAAAATATAAAGTACATGACCAATGGTATTTGTTTCTCTGCACAAGTTTTGTTTTTCCTACATTTCCTTTTATTCACAAGAAACACTGAAACCAACAGTACCTTATAGCAAAAGGCAATTTGAGACTCATGGTAATATTTAAATACAACAACTGCTTTGTACAAGCCTTCCTAGCAACATTTCAAAAAATCTGTTCCAACAGATTTATTCTAGAAAAGGCCAAGAGATGGCACTACTAGATTGGCATCACAGTAGCACAGCAATTAGCATAACACTTTACATCACCAGCAACCCAGTTTCAATTCACGCCACTGGCTGTAATGAATTTGTACATTCACCCCATGACCACATGGGTTTCCTCCAGGATCTCCCCACAGTCCAAAAAGTTAATTGGTCATTGTAAATTGTCCCATGATTGGGCTAGCATTAAATCAGGGGTTGCTGGCCAGCACTGCTCAAAGGGCCTGTTCCACGCAGCATATCAATAAATAAGTAAATATAACCAAGAATAGAAGTTGCAAATTAGGTGAAAACAGGAAACATACAAAATCAAAACTAATACGGATAACAAAGTATCATCTGATTGTGACTACTACATTGACACATTTGTTCTCACTTCAAATAGTCCTTTTGTTATTTTTATCCCTCAACTACAAATGGAAACTAACTTTTCTCTTTCCCAGTTCAAAGGTTATTGAACCTTAAAATGTTAACAGATTCTCTTTCCACTGATGCAGCCTGGCTTGCTCATTTGTTTTCAGCATTGTTTATTTTTAACCAAAGGGCATAATAGATTTTATTTTATAAATGTCTGCAGGCATTATTATTATATGGGCCTATGGAATTTAAATACAGCAAGACAAGTGATTGCTGCTGAAGCAGCTGAATTAAAATTAAATCATCTGTACATCACTAAATTATGCCTTTGGATTACTAAATCACTATATAACCATAACACAATTTGTCTAAAAATATCAAGCTTACTGTTCCAACACCACTTGTCTTTGTTCTTCCTGAGATTTACAAACGTCCTTTGTTTTATCCAGAAGCCGGGTTACTTTGCCTTCCAAATCTGCATAAAATTCTTTTCCTTCTTGGGACTTCTTCATCAGGTCTTCATAAGCCTCAAATGATGCTACAAGCATCTGAATAGTAACGTTCCACCTGTAAAAAGAGAAAAAAGTTAATTTTAGCTTAAGGATTGATTTTTGTGGTTTAACCACACACCAAGTAATGCATAAATGTGAGCAAAATATCATTAATGCAATGTAAATAACATGATCACAAAATCTCTAAATTGGCACAAATGTTTATTACATCCAGAATAGAACGAATAAGCAAATAGTATTTTAACCTGTCAGAGAATTTTAATAATGACCAAAATTCATCAATTTCAGGTATTAGGAGCTTGTAATGAAACTCAAAATTATGAAGCATACATTCAATGCTACTATTATTGGTCCAAAACAAATAGTGTGGGTTTCTTGGAATCTCTTCAAGTGACTGCTCCATAAATGCAATGAATCAATCCAGTGGCTACTCAGCTATGAGAGCTGCATAATTAAGTATTCAGATTTTCTATATCTTAAAGGGAATGCAGTACAAGTTAATTTACAATGTTATTTGTGATCAGCTCTTCTTCATCATCTAAGTGATAAATTTACTATTTCTGTAGTTTTCTATTCAGTAATGTTTAAAAAGCATGCAGAAAAAAATTACGTTTAAGAAATTCTTCCAAATCAAAGATCCTCATCTAGTCCTTTTATATGGTAATTATACCCTGTACACTAAAATTTAAGATTTCCATTTTTCATTTTATCTTTACAAAAATGTTAATTTGCAACTCTTTCCACAAACTACCTGGACAAAAGCAAGCAGTTATGTTAATGTACTAGTACTCTAGAAATCAGGCAACAAAATCCAGAGATTTAAATTTAAGAACCAGCATCCCACCCAGAGAATTAATTTAGTTTGTTAAATAAGCTTTCACAAAAAAGCCAGGATCACTAATTGTATCCATCAATCTACAGTGTCACAGAATCCAATCTGGCACATTAAAGTCACTATAGGAACTGTTCTTACATCTTCGGATTTTTTTCAAGGTTTTCAACCTACAGTTTATACTTTTAACTGTCCTTCACAAACTTTATCCAATCACTACAAATGCTGATAAGTTTGGACAAATAATCTACCCATCAATTTGGGCACCAGATATGAAAAATCCAAAGGCAATCTTGCAAATTCAACTTTGTTTACACATTAGGACTTGAGCAAAACTTCAGTGTTATCTGAAATCAGACATATAATGGCCTAACATTATCAGTATTGTACCTTTTAGCCAACACCACAGACTTCACATTTTCTGGATATCTACTGTCTGCCTGTGGCATACATTAGGATAAGGGTAAGCAATGACCCAGATATCCTCAGCATTGACTTGATGATAGGTCAGAAAGTGCAAATTAAATTCTACAGACTTTATTCTTCAATGAATGAATCAATATTCCTCCTAGTTGAATGTCACTTGAAGGTAAACTGTGGTAATGCAGAATTTACTCGAGTTGGGGACTTTTAAAGGTGCACCTAAGTGACACAAGCAGCAAAGACTTTAAGTACAAAGCTGCAACACAAGTAAATATCCTCAGCCAGAAGTGCCACCTCCTAAAGTTCCCACTTCTCCAAAAAATGAGGAATTTTCAAAGGTTCAAGGAATCAAGATGTATGAGGATAGTGCAGGAAAGTGGCACTGAGATAACAGCAACACACACAAAATGCTGCAGGAACTCAGCAGGTCAAGCAGCATTTACAGAAATGAATAAACAGTCGACATTTTGGGCTGAGACCCTTCTTCAGGACCAGAAAGGTTGGGAGAAAACACATGCAGGATTTCTTGCATTTATGAATTACTGAGATAAAAGATCAGACATGAACTCAGTGAATATGGAACGGACACAAGAGGACAACTGGAATGTTCATTTTATATTTACGTCACTTGATAGCAAGAACTCCCAAGCCTGGCTGCGAAAGGAGGATGGTTGGGCAAGGGGCTAGCAAACTCCACCCCATATAAACCCAGAGCTACAGAAATGCCAACAGAAAGTTCCAGAGACCTCATCCCTGGGAAAGGAAGAATCTTCAAAGATGAGCTGCAACTTGAAAGCCTGGCCCAAGATAGAGGACTCCGGCGAGCTACCGTTGGCAGCCTATGCCCCAGTAAGAGTAATGGTCTTATGTAAAAAGTATATTGATAGTGGGACATGATTGAGTGCACTGACACAGCAAATGCAGTAAGTCCCATGCAATTCTGATGTACCCCTCCTATGCCAAAGCACGGAAGCCATCTAGTACACAGGTCGGGGACTAATTATGTGATATTCATGATAGGTATGTGTACATCCAAAGCAGATACTCACTTCTGTTCTGCTTCAGCGAGAGATTTCCTAACTGTGGCATACTTAACATTAGCGTCTGTCAAAGCCTTCAAGATGTTTTCTTGGGCAGCGAGGTTTTGATCAATGTAAACTCTCAGCTGGTCATATTTCTTCAGTTGTTCTTCAAAAAGCTTCTACAATCAAATTAATTTTAACAACATGATACATGTGATATTAATTATATTATGAATATTACATGCTTTTCCATCATCAATTTTGCAATCACAAACCCAACAATCATTAACTATATTCTAGAAGCAAGGTAACAGATAAGTCAGCAATAGATTATCCTACGCACACTCTTAGTGAATTCAAGTGCAGAATCTTTCTTTCTCTTCTAAGTAACTGATATATGGGGAAAAATAAAGAATCCATTAATGAGTTAAAAGCATTCAGAAAATCATTTTGTATAAATATGACAAAAAAAAGTGACTTTACAGTACACACTAAATGCTGGAGGAACTCAGCAGGCCAGGCACGCTCTGGAAAAGAGTAAACAGTTGACATTTTGGGCCTGATGAAGAGTCCAGAGTCCTGATTATGGGTCTCAGCCCAAACAGCCCACTGTTTACTCTTTTCTACAGATGCTGCCTAGCCTGCTGAGTTCGTCCAGCATTGTGTGTGTATTGCTTTGATTTCCAGCATCAGCAGATTTTCTCTCATTATGTGATTTTATGAGTCTTGTGATTTTTGAATGTGGTAAGCTGAATAGCTAGAAGAAAATCCACCATCGTGGATGCAAATCTTCTGTTAATCTTTACAAAGCAAACCATCTCAGCCTAGTCAGTTCCTTTTCAGAACTAATATTTTCAAGCCTTGCTAACATCCTTCTAAACCTACTCTACATTACGAACATTGCTATGACATCCTTTTCTATAATGCACTGACCAGTAAACTACACTGTAATCTATTTGTAGTTCAATTGATAACTAGCATACTAAGCCTGTTCTTGCATTTTACATTTCAGCAATAGGAGAAAGTACCCCACACATTTTCTTAAATATTTTACATGCAGGGCCTGCTACCTTAAAGAATCTACGGATCCAAGATCCTTCTCCACACTTCTTTATATCCAACCACTTAATGCGCATTTCTTTTCTTCTTTCACCTTCCCCATGCATTGTTTTAGTTTCTTGACTAAATTCCAGTTCAGATACATGTGGTGACATAACTAATCCACTTTCTAAACGAAACCAGAAAATGGTGGAAACATGTAGACAACATGTAGAGAGAGAAACAGTTAATGGTTTACATCTGCCAGAACTGAAGAGAAAATAGGGTAATTTAAAGTTGCAGAGATGGTAAGAGTTGGAAATGGAGGACAAAGGATAATACCAGCGTTGCTATGAGGACCAGTTGTAGCGATCCACCAAAGTAATGGATTAAGGGGAGCAGTTAATAGGTTGATTAATATAGTGAGAGTCACAGTGTGTTGCAAACAGAAGTCATGACTAGCAGGACAGTCTGTACTAATGCTGAAGAGCTGGGCTAACCAATAATAATACAGCAGAAACAGTCAATTCCAATACAGTGAGAAATCATGACCTACATAAAGTTGGAGATCTCAATACTTTAACCAGGAGATCTCAGATGCAGAAATGGAGCATTAAAATGATATGCAACAAGCAGCTCGGATTGCTACTGCATGCTGAATGGAAGTGCTTTACACTCAGCAACTGCAGTGATTATAGAGTTAGGAATGAGGCTGAAAAGACCTCAAAAGGTAGTAATTGCCGTATTACTCCTGGTGCCACTTGCGAAACAGGGCAGGAACAGAATAAAAAAGTGCCATTTTAACCTATTGAAGATTGCGCATGCAAGAGGGAGGAAAAGAATTTCTCTCAATTAGTAGTGAATCGCTAAAATTTTCTGCCCTGGAAAGTAATAGTGGCCAGAGCCCGAGAAATACTAAAAAAGGTGCATACAGATTAATACAGTAGATTCCAGTTAATTGGGACACATGGGGACCAGTATATTCTGGCCCAATTAAGCAGGTACCCCAATTAGCTGAAGTTTCATGGAAATAGTTAAAAAGGTATATAAAAAAGACAAACTACAGTCTGAGTAATAAACCATGTATTTAAATGAATAGAAGAAATTAGTACACTACCAAAACTACTACAGTATTATAAAGCTGTGTATTAGATCCTGATAGTTATCGACAGAGGAATTAATCCAGTGCCCACTGCCATGTTCTTTTGATTCACAAAATCAGCGCAGACAGCGAGTGTCGAAAATGTACTGCCTTCCTGCAATACTTTCTACTCATTTGATCATCTTACCATAATCAAGGCTATACTTAACATACCCTAAACTGCACAAATCCAGAATTTTTGTGTCAGTCATATTAGTTTCATACAATTGCTCACCAACCTTCATTTCTGAATGGTCTGTTGTAACTAGGGTTGTAGTGATATCATCCTTTTGAATGGCATCTCTGAGCTGCTGTAAAAGTAATGAGCGCTGGTCTTTCATTTCTCCAACCTTCAATAAAATACGTTTCATGTTCTGCAGTGTAGCCTTTTCCTCTGTGAAACAAAGAACCAAAAATATTGCTAGGCATTGCCATACACTGGGGCACGGATTTTGACTACATAAATAGCCAAATTGAAAAAAAGACAATTTTACACAAATACATCAAAACAAATAAAAAACATAGCTTAATACCATCTGAGACAATAGGGCTTGGAAGAGCAGCACGAAGATCTTCTAAGGGCCCACTTAGCAGCCGCAAGTTACTAATGTGTAAGTTCATTGCTTTGTGCAGCTCAGTATTGGTGAAGCTTGCTTTCTCATGCACTTCCATGTATTTGGACCATTCCTTGCTGAATTCCAATGTTTTGCCTTGCTGGGTTGTTTTCCCAGTCACCTCTTGAAATTTCTTCTCCATTAATTCATCCTGGTCTAGAAGTTCCTTCAATTCTCTTAATGACGCTTCCACATCAGTGTAGAGTCCAGACAGAACTGTGAGGGGAAAAAGGAACATCTAGAGAGCAATTTTCAATGTATATCATACAAAACTAAAACAATTGGGGGGGGTGGGGAGGGTAGGGAAAGAGTGGGAGAAGGGGGGGCAATCAACAGTCCATTAGTTTTTGCAGCCAGGGCAGAGTGGTCAAATAGAAACTGTCAACAAGCCACAGATGTGGCTATTAAGGCAACGTTTAAACTTCTGAACCAAACTTTTCTATTTTACCACATGTATGGGCTTCTCTTAGAAAAATAAAGCAACACACAAAGGAATTGACTGCATAGCATTGTTAGACATCAGAAAATGAAAATGATCTGAGAACAGAAATTTTTAAATTGTGGAGACTCCATTAATCAATAGAGCAAAGGATAACAATTTACATTCGCCTGCTAACGTACTTTGCATAGATTGAACCAAACTTTTCACAGTATCTGGTCGGACACTCAGCGCTGCACACTTTTCCATCAGGACTGGAGGAATATGATTATACATGTCTAAATTATCAATCGAATCTGGATCAATCCTCAGAGAATCCATGAACTGCCTGTTACGAAGAGACAAATCAGATTTTAAATTAATCCATGTGGCATTATAAATGTTATGTTCGCTTTTAAACTAATTGTTTAATATACAAAATTAAAGGTACAATATACCATGATACGTATCAAAACAATAAGTGAACAGAAGTGGAGGCAGTGAACTATGTACTTCAGCTGGTAACTCCTTTTAAGTCATGGTATTCATTTGGGTCCAATAGAAGCCAGTTAAGACAATTCTGTACTAATTTTAGAAAATGGACTTGAAACCTATCAAAGATAACAACATCATTACCTTTGACATCTTCTCCAATCCAGAGTCACAAAGAAATGTACCCCAAATAAAAAAACAAATCTGATCCTCCCCTGTATAGCTTCAATTGAAATTGATGAAAGATGCCAATTTAAAACAGGATTGAAAGGCCAAATCAATTAATATATTTAAGATAGATACATTTCTAGGTGCAAAAAAATATTATAGGCTAGAGAGCAAGAAAATGCATTGAGTGAAAAAGATGATCAGCCACAATTGTACTGAAAGGTACTCAAAGAATTGAATGCCCTATTTCTGCTCATTTCTTTTGTCGCTATATTACACCGTACACAGTAAAAAAAACCCCACTGAATAGTTCCAGAATATTAATGCTGATAGTTCCCTACAACTCCATTTAAAAAATAAAACAAACATCAACTCAATATTTCAACTGCAGGAAGGAACCTCTGATATCCCACTTACAGTTGCAACAAAAGGTTGGTGAACCTTTTGCAATTACCCGATTTTCTGCATTAATTACACATAAATGTGATCTGATCTTCATCTAAGTCACAATAACAGACACACACAATCTGTCTAAACTACTAACACAAACACAATTGTACCTTTCTCATCAATACAGAGTACACCATTTAAACAATCACACTCTAGCTTCAAGTATGTGAACCTCTGGGGTAATGCCTTCCACAAAAGCTATTTGGAGTCAGGTGTTCCAATCAATAAAATGAGATTAGAGGTGCAGGTTCTAGAGGTGCCCTGCCCTATATATATATAAAAAAGCAGGTTACTGATGGAGCCTGCTCTTCTCAAGAAAGGTCTGTTTTTGTGCACCATGCCTCGATCAAAACAACTTTCAGAGGACTTTAGAAGAATTATAGAGATCCATGAAGCTGGAAAAGCCTACAAAATCATACAAATGGAGGAAATTCAGTACTGTTGCTACTCTCCCTAGGAGTGGGTGTCCTGCAAAGATCACACCAAGAGCACAACGTGAAGTGCTGAACGAACTGTAAAAGAACCCAAGAGTAACAGCAAAAGACCTGCAGAAATCTTCAGAACCTGCTAAAGTTTCTGTTCGCGTGTCCACTACAAGAAAAACACTGAACAACAACGGTTCACAGAATGACACCACAGAGCAAACAATGGCTCGCCAAAAAAACATTGCTGCACATCTCCAGTTTGCGAAAGACCACTGGGACTCCAAATTGGCACAATCTAACACTAACTGCTCACATTTTTACATCCTTCATTAGTGCCCAAGGTATATTTCAACTGTAGTTATGATGCCAGCTTTTCTCTGCAATTAAAGCTAATTAACATTTGCTTTTCAATTAGTTACTGCAAACATGAGCATCACATTTTACATTGAGAGAAATTTCACTATCTTATTACTGCATTCAACAACTCTTTTTTGTGAAATTTCTCTTAGCAGTGCTTGCCTTAGCTACTTTAAAAAAAAATACACACACTTGAAAGGGACATGTCACTATTTCCCAACATAATTTGCATGATAAATTCTTTTTGAAAATATTGCTACTACTGTGCTGGTAAAGGTATCAATTTTATCACAATACATACACTAAGACTTCATTCTTGGTGTCTATTTTATCAACGACTTCACGCAATAATTTTGCTTTCTCTTCACTGGAAAAAATGAAAAGCAGAGATTACAATCACAAAGATATATTAAGAACAAAATGGCAATAAGTAAGAGATGGAAAACAATGGTCAAAGCACAAATGTATATTAATATTAGAATCAATGTTTACATTTTAGTAACATAGCCCTGCATCAAAATTCCACATCTCGTGCTCACCTGTACAGAGACGAGGCCTCATGAGCTTCAATTGGTACCAATTTTGCAAAGATATCAGGACCAGTCACATTTGGATCAGTTGGGTTAACAGGAAGGGCTTTTACCAGAGATGCTCCTATTAAAAATAGGTTATCACAGGGTTTAAACTATCTGTATTTATTTCCAAAAATAAAACTGCAGTTAATGATAAACTGTAGCTCTGTAGTTTATTGTTAAAGTTTCCAAATAAACAGCTTACTCTGAGGGCTTTATATGAGACACAGTATTATGTAGATTACAGCAAGGAAAGTGTTTGAAATGAAGAATCTAGCATTTTCAATCCAGCAAAACGTGTTAGATTAGAGCTAGTATCTCTACATAACATCTTACATAGGGACAAAAATTATTCAGCTTCATGAAAGAAATGCTCAAAATACTTGGTAGAATCACAGTAAACCTGCCTTTCACAGATGTCAGTGAATCAATGGGCGGGACAGCCTCATGGTAGATGAAGTCATTATCCTTCTTGGCAGCAGTGTACCTACACATAAGAAAGGTTATTAAAACTGTAGAAAAAAAATCTCCAGATACGTTTCTCCAATATTTCTTCTCACCCAAACTTCAAAATGTGAAACATGTTGATAACATTATCAAGACAGAAGTGAAGAGAGCTAGGAAGTGCTCCTCCAACTGCACAATGAGACATCAACTAGAAAGGTCCTCAGTGGACCTAACTGCGTTAACTGATCTAGGATAGGATACAGAGTAGGAGGTGACAAGAGAACCCGGAATACAACTGGGGAATAAGATGCAGACTCATCTCATAGCACCAGGGCTTAAAATTCAAATTACAAATAAAGGGTGCATATATTATTTTGAATCTCTTTGACAATTGCATAAATGTGGTGTGATGCTGTTGTGGGACATACACTTTTAGTAATTATTTTCAAAAGTGAATGGCACACTGGCTTTGAGATGTATCAAGATAATCTTGGTGCTAGTTATGAGATACGTTACTTAACCTACTTATATTCTCATTTACACTTTTTGCTACCAAAAACTATTACGCAGAGGTCAGTCATTTTTTTCTGCTACATGCTACATACAGTGGGAGTGAGCCACAGCAACAACTAAATGGAAAAACTGCATTTTGTTTCAACAGCACATTGAAAAGTGCAAGGTAGAAATTGATTCTTTTACTTGTCACCTTCAATATAAAGATAGTTGCAAACTTCAGTATTACCCTTTGCACTTGCATACCAAGCTTTGCCATTGATATTTTTTTATTTCCATTAGTTACTTCAGTGTTTTATTTAAGCCACTGATTTTTTAAAATCAACATTAAAGATAAAAATAACGACAAGTGGCTTGTTTCATTATCACTAATACTGATCCTAGTTTTCTCCTTTTTTTATTAAGTCAAAGGGCATTAAACAGGATAAATATAGAGAAAGTCAGCACAAGCAGCACCATCTAAAATTTTGTATGAGACCATTGAGGACTGAGATTGTAAATAGTTTTACCAAACTGCAGGAGAAATATCATGTACTAGGATCAAGAATTTTATTTATAGCATAAAATCAACATAAAATCAAGGACACAGATCAAATGTGGAAGCAAGGGACAGCACAATGCTTTAAATTGCCAATGATCACCGAAAAGAGTTCTCCACATACCATGTGGGTTTCCATCCACATTTCAAACACGTACAGGTTAGGATTAATAAATTGTGGGTATGCTGTCTTGGTCACGGAAGCATGGTGATACTTGCCCTCTGCTCCCAGCAATCCTCAGACTGTCTTGGTCACTGATGTAAGAGACCATGTGTTTCAATATACATTTGAGAAATAAAGCTAATCTAATCTTAACTCAAGTGCTTATACAGTAAATTCTGGTTAATTGGGACACCTTGGGACCAGTATATTTTGGCCCAATTAAAGCGGCTTCCCCAACTAGCCAAGGTTTCATGGAAATTGTTAAAAAGGGATTAAAAAGGACAATCTACTGTTTAACTAAGTAACAAGTTATGTACATATTTAAATGAAGTACAGAACAAATTAGAACACTGCCAAAACTACTACAGTACTATCCAATTTGGGTTTACAATCCAAAGACAATTCAACTCCAACAACATTGGGTGCTGCAGGGCTACTCTACTGGGGAGAGTTGAAGGGGGTTGGCCCACTGTACTGTCAAAGGAGCCGGTTTGGGTACAGGCAGTTGACCTAGCTGCTGCCCACTACTCAGAAGCACCAGAGTTGGTGCAGTACAAATGTGGATAACTGTCTTAAACATTTCACTTGTGATCACAAGACTCTGTTGGACAACGATAACGCAAGTTGCCGCACGCCTGTTACCCTTGTCTGGTGGAGGGACAGACAACATAGGAGCTGTGTAGTCTTGGCTATAGTGAGGACTAGGCCTGAAGCTTTGGATTGCCTGCTGCTGCAGACCAGGTGAGAGAGGAGGAAGCATTTACAGCATGGGGTCTGAGTTTGGCTGGGTCCTGGCCTCTGCTGTCAGTGCTGCCCTGCCATGTTGAGCTGTGGAACGACAAGCCAGATTACATGCATCTGCACACTGCTGGGAGTACCATCAACTGAGTGACATTGTTCCTCAGAATCTTGGACTATATATGTTTTTTGTCCCGAGTGAATATGATTCTTTGCTCACTACTTCGATTACATTACTCACTATTTTTGACTGTCTGTTCGCTGTTTTGAATGTTTTGCACCTTGGCCCTAGAGAAACACTGTCTCATTCACTGTATCTATGTGTGGTTTGAATAATAATTAAACTTGATTTGATCATTTCAAATATCTTATTTATGCTTGCAGAGCATGACCTTATCATGGACATTTACAAATTTTCCTGAAGAAAGCTAAAATGTTCAGCTTTCATTATTCTTGAAAATCTTGATCCAATTTGGAAAAGAAAAGCAAAATGTCTGAGCTAGATTTCAATTAGAGAGTATGGACTGCTTCAGTTAGATAGAGATCTGGCAATCTGCATCTGGAGTACTGTGTACAGCACTGGTCTCCTTGCAGAAGGAACCATGTAAATACATTATAAACATTTCAGGCTACATCAGCCAGAGCAATACCAGGAATGAGGAAGGTAGGCTTGGACACGGAATGCTTGTATCTGCTGGAGAGAGAAGGGATCTGATTGAAACAAGACTCACAAGTATCTTAACAGGATGTAAGTGGAGAAAATACTTTCTCTAGTGGGAGAGCTAGTAGTCACTGTTTAAAAATGAGGGAAGGGGGTCACAAACAAGGCAAACATTTCTCTCTCCGTCAGTCATCTTTGGAAATATCTTAATTAAAAGATAGAAAAAGCATTTTTGAATTTTTTTTTAAGGGAGTGTTGGAAAAATTCTTGTTAAAGGGGGTGAAAGATCACTGGGACAGAGATTACAATCAAATCAGCCATGATCTTATGAAAGACAGAGCAGACTCAAGGAACCATATGCCCTATGCCTGTTCCAATTCCTATGCTCATAAGTTCTGGTAGAAAGCATATTCTATTCAGTGAATACAGCAAACTAAGTTCCAGTTTTACAAAAGTGAAATCTTTCCACAATCAGATTATTCAATTTTAGCTTGTTACATTACCTCCTTAACCAATGCTTAAAATGTCCATTGTGCAAAGCTGACAACCAAAACCAAGTCTCCCAATGATGTCCCAATGGAATGCAGAGATCTAATTTCTTATTCATCCTTCGAATTCACCAATTCTAATTTTCTAAAATATTTATTTCACCTTCTGTAAAACTACTAGAGCATATTCTTTCAAAAAATTACAAAGTACAAAACCATCCAATGAAAATAAATGAGTACTATTTTTTCTTCATAAGACCCAAGATCCAGAGAAAAGGGCTAAAATTACAGATGGATAACAGGCACACACCAAGAAATCAAGTTACCCACAATTATTGAATTCAGTATTAAGCAATTTCCAATTTTTCTTTCAGATTTCAACATTTGCAGTTATTTATTTTTATTTTCTCATGAAATACAATTTCATAACAGAAGACTGCCAATTTTGATTCAACCTGCAAATGCATCCAAGCACAAAGAGTTCTTACTTTAAACAAGAATATCACTGGGACTTACAGTGCATGGACTCTTGGAGCATTGTACTGAATTACATTGGATCAAATATAATATCAGATAGGGTATATCTGATCCATACACAAGATAAGGAAAACAGAGGGGAAAACTTTCTATTTCCACTGCTACACTACACAAAATGAATCAGAAGCACATTAATTTTTTTGATTACTTACTTTCCTCCAATTACATCCATAGTAAATTTCAATGCTTCTTGTACGGTCTCCGGCTGCCCCTAAAAAAAGGAGAGATGTTCTTGGTCAATTTTTTGTATTGGAGACTGCTATCAAATGCAGGTGAAATGAATGACAACTCCTTCCTCATCCATCAACACAGAGCACATTTTCAAATCTATTTTTATACGTCTTTCCCTTGAATTCTTATTTATTGAAATCACACAGCATTAAGATGATTCTACAGCTGCTAGTGCTTTTATCCTCTCCAGCTTAAAATTACAGTACTGTAAACAGTCCAAGTGCAAAAAAAAGAGCATTTACCTCATGTACCTAAGCTACTATTTTACTCAACACAAATTTCCTTTTACTGACTATATCACTTGATTCATAAATGCAAAAAAGAGAAAACAGGAGCAGAAGGCCACTCAAGTCTCTGCCATTGTTTAGAATCAGGTTTATTATCATGTCACATGTGAAATTGTTGTTTTGTGGCAGCAGTTCAGTGCAAGATAACAATTATTACAAGTTACAAACATAAACCAGGTGAAAACAAGGCTAATCAACCTCAATATCATATTCCTTCTTTCTCAAACTCTAATATTTAAGGAGATAAATTTCTAGATGTAAGCTTATTCAATGGTTTGGTAGTGAATTCCATGGTTCACCAACATCTCAAAGAAACCTTTTCTCATCTTATAATTACTCCTCATTGTCTACTACTCCTTCCAAGTTTTCAATTTGAAGACAACTCACAAACTACTTTGACAAGATGTTAAATGGACCACATGTTCAGTACCAGAATTTCCACTGAATAATTTCCCCATCAGTAAACAAATTTTAAAACACCAGGAGCACTGAGTTTTTGAGAGTTTTTAACAAATTTTAAGATTGATGGATTCTAATATTACTTTTTGCTTAAAACTCTAAGGTTAGATTCACTTGAAGGCTTAACTCAAGAAATTGAAGGAATTGAGGAGAATTACAGAACCCTTATAAAGGGAAAATATTAGCTAGAATGCACAATGTGCTTTAGACAATGACTTTAGTCCAACCAAATCACAATGATCTTCGTGGATATGTACAATACCAAGTTTCACCAGCCAAAAGAAATATTCAGTAAAGTTAGAAACTGAAACTGAGAGCAAAATTTAAGGTTTAAATAAATGCAGGAAACTCAGAATTACAGTAAATGTTCTTTGTTCACAGATCTGCCATCATCCTCCTGACAAGGTTATAAAACCTGCAGTCAAGAGGATGCTGACAAGTGAGCACTTCATTAGGTTGAAGTGCTAAATTATTTCTTTTTAAGAAATAAATTCGAAATAACTTAATATGATACAATCACATCATTTTGTACTGCTTACCAGGCATTCTTTACAAAACAAACTGGAGCTTACCTTTGCATACTTGATTGCTTCATTTAACTTATCTAATGAACTTTGAAAGTAAGCAAGCTGCAACAACAGAACAAGAGACATTTGTAACTATTCTACAATGTAGTTAAGCAGATGTGAAAATTTTACTATAAAGTCATTCATTTTACAAATCGAGGGAAAAAATGAATATGTTCTGCTCACCCTTTCTCCATATTTCTGTTGTTCCTCTGATTGCTTGCCCATATGAAGCTATAATAAAGTACAGAAAGTTTTCAGATTGATAGTTAGCAAGAATCACAAGGTACTCCAGTGACTAGAAACAGGAAATAACAATTAATGATACTGTGAACTATAGAAATCCATTACATTTATGGAACAAGTTGCTGTCCCAACTGAAGTAGCAATAGTAGAAAACATTCAAAATAAATATCTCTGTTAATGAGACCATACCTATGCTGGTTTGGAAAAGCACAATTGGCAACAGCTTCCTTTTCAAGTGACTAACAATTTGAAACACTGATCTTAAATGTTAAAAGGGTGCAAAAAAGTCAGTTTAAAAGTGACCAAAACTTTTAGGCATACGAAAGTTATTTTTTCCCACCTGTAAGCTTAATTAAATAGCTATTACAATTTTGATTTAAAACTGACCTTGAAACACTAAGCACTTTGAGTAATCTAATGAAATGACAACAATTACTGCAGGAAGTTCAAATAATTCATCAACTCTGCAGAAAAGATTACATAATTTGCAAAATCAGGTAATGGCATGAATGTTCAGAAGTACTGAACAGAACATAAAGTTCCTCTTTTTCCTTTAATTAGAAGGGAATCCTTGAAACACCTTTGGATACTTACACTGCCTTACAAAACCATACAATGAAGGTCATATTGGTGCCAGCTCTCTACCAGAGGAACTCATTTTGTTTCCTATTGAAAATCATAATTACGCTTGCCTCCACCACATCTGTAATTAAAATGTTCCAGTTTCGATCAGACATTACACAAAAATATTTTTTCTTTCACTTTATACCCATGACCTCTAGACCTCCACCAAATTGAATATCCTCCCATTATCTGCTCTGTCCAGACTCATCACCTTATATCCTTCAGGAATCTCCCCTCAGCCTTCTCTCCTCTAATGTAAAAGAAACGGTCTCTCTAAGTTAAATCTTGTGACTGTAGCTCTAAATCCCAGGAACCAGCCTCATAAATCTTTCTGGGCCTTCTTCAATGCCTGCTCATCCTTTTCTAACAAAACTACAATATCTTGAGTCCAGACCAAACCAGTGTTTTATTAAAAATTAGCAGCATCCAACAATTAATGTTGAAAATCATTATTGTTAATAGTTAATTGTAGGAACATTTCTTACAATAAGCCATCTTGTACTCTTGAACAAGTTCTTACAGAAAGCAATTAATTTAAAGCTAATTGAAATTAATTGGACAGAGACATTGACTAAGTGCAACTGATCCTGCTTCTACTGGCATCCTGTTAGTTCCTAACTGAAGCAACCCTGTGACAGTGCCACATTAGGGCTGAACTACCCTGGTTAAAGAAGCTTTGAACTTTTCTCGAAAAAGGCCTGGAGTGTTATTGTTCAAAATTTAGTTATTTCTATAAGCTTAAAGCTTTCTCGATACTGATATAATTTTTGTGCTTTGAAAAGCGGTATTTTCAGGAAAAAACAGTAAGACAAGAGTTGGAGAAAGGGTAATTTCACTTTCTTCAGAGGATGTGGACAACAGGGACAAAACTTACATTTACTAGCTATCCTTATTACTCTAGAAAAAGTGAAAGCCAGCTACTGTGACATTGGAGTAGTTACCTAGATAGCAGTTACCAGGAGCGTGGAATCAGAAAAGCTAGAAATGGAAAGGGAAGCAGACTTCCTTCCTTAAAGTTAGTTACAGATGGAAATCGACTGTTAGGGCAACCTGTTAAGTTTTGTAGTTGGCATCATTAATGCTAGCTTTCTCCAAACTAAATATTCCTCTTTGTTGATTAAATGAATTTATATTTCTCAGCTATGTGGTTCCGAATACATAGTTCATCAATATTAGTTAAGGTCTCTGGATCAATGGTCTAGTTACCTATCAATATGCCATCAACCTGTGGGAAATGCTTTTGCAGTTATGTAGATTGAAAAGCTGTATTTTATCTTTCCCCATACAATGCTACTTACATGTGCAACTGCTGCATAGTAATAAATCTTCATCTGAACCAGCTTCTTCCAGTCTTTCTGAAATTTTCCTATAAGTGAAGCTGTCTCAGAATTTTCCAGTGCACGACAAGCTTCCTTATAAAAATCAACCACCTGCCAACATATCAAACTATAAATATCGACCATATTTCTGACACCATATTTAAAACCAGTGAAATTTCACATTCACAACAATCCAATAACTATAAATTGTCACTCAGAATCCATCGGACAGTTTTTGGGTGAGTGGATATATCATCTAAACCTGGCTAAACTTAGACAATATATCCACTCCCCATATAATCAGTTAATAATGTCAAACATGACAGCAGACCTTCTGATGAACCTTGGGGATGAAGAGAGAGTCACGAGTGCAGTTACCTCAAAATTGTTTGAATAGAATGCACTGGAGGTTATAAATACCCAAAGTATCAAATTCATTTAGAAAGTCACAGTGTGCATGACGTCACTTAAACAAGGGCAGTATCCAAGGTAAAAGAAAGCAAGTAGGTTCTTTTGATAGAGGGCATGTGCCAGAAATAAAGCATAAAATAAATTCACAAGTCTAAAATCAGTGTTTTTGATCTCTACCTACAAAGAATGAGACTATGAGAAAACCTTTTTTAATAAATTGATCAATTTAAATAGGTCCTATTAAAATCAATTCTGAGATAAAGATCCAAAGTGATTAAAGGGAATGGGGATTTTCAACTGGGATAGAAAAGGGAAAAGCACACATTAAGTGCCTTCAGAAATGGATTTAATGCTGCAAATAGAACTTTAAAGTGTACATGATATATACCTACTTGAGCACTGATTCTTGCTACAAGAAAACTTTTTCTGTTGTCCAACATGGATTTTTCCAAAAGACACTCCTGAGCTTGTCCCTAAACGTAATGATAGCGAAATGTAAGATTAATGAAAAATAACTTCATATTAACTTAATAAAAAAAAACTAGGCGTTATTTATAAAAGTCTTTTAAATAGAGACATAAAAACATACTTAATTTGTAGTTTGTCGACTGGTAATGCAGATTCTATGATTTCATGTAACAAAAAGCTACATTTTTTAAGAATGTACCATATCAAAGGACATAGCTTCTTATTTTACAAACCATAATCTACTTTATTGCAGAAATAATGCCTGCAAAAATGTCCATCTCTTTTTTGCTTTACCTTCTCAAAAGAATGTCAGCATCAATACCATATGATTTTTCTATGCAGCTATTTGCAATCCAAAACACAACGCCCTATTTCAAACTGCCTCCAAAATCCCTCACTTGGGTTCAGCACATCAAGACTGTTATTAACAACGTTTTCGTCCATACTCCTATGCTCTACACCCTGGGTACAGCAGAGTCACTGGAATAGATACTGGGATCGCAGGGTTTCCATAGGAGAGATCAAACAGAAAGTTGTAACTTTTTTTAAAAAATAGGTAGATGCACATAGCTATACATTACCCCTAGCTAAGGAGTCAAGGGTCTGGAGCCACAGTTTAAAGATAAGGGAAAATCATTTAGATGTCGCTCAAGATAGTCAATTACAGTTTAACTGCATTTAATAAGTATTATTTAGGTTTATATGGAGTGGATGGGTAAAAAACTTGGCATGTAATTAGTGGATTAAAGACTCTATTTCTGTACTGTACAAATCTTGTAATTAACCAAATCCAGAGTGATTCTTTTTGTTTACGAAGTATCTTGGCAAAATGAACTTAAACATTCAACGTTTCGGACATTCAACATCAGGACGAAGGGTCGTGGCCCAAAACGTTGACTGCTCATTTCAACTGACGCTGCCCGACCTGCTGAGTTCATCCAGCTTGTTTGTACATGTTGATTTGACCACAGCATCTGCAGTGTACTTTCTGTGAACTTAAACATTCATCCCCATCCTCCTAAATTAAAATTTCAATGCCTGGCTTGCAAGACCACAGTGAACATGCATTTCATAAACTCTAACAATGCTACAGGAATGACTTAAAGCCATCTCTCAGATTAGGCATTCCAATTACTACTTTACAGTCTACCACCTTCAACTTTATGCTCCTATTAAAATTCCCTTCAACAACAATGACCTAGCAACACATCAGAACAAATTACTTCTCCATAGTTATTTCACAGACTACCACATTAAAACACCTTATGTAATATTCCTCTACATTTTTAACAAGTCTACATATTCTAAAGATATTTACACATTAAAAAATGCAATGTTAACTTTTTTTGAATCTTCATGTTAAAAGAGCAACACAGCTGGGATGACATTTATCAAACAGTCCCAAACTCATACAATTATAATGCATGTCATTATAATATTGAATCCTTAATTTACATATGTAGGGAGGGGCTGGGTGTGTGTGAAGGAATGGGAGGGGAGTGACATTATCAGAAATTTTCTCTATATGGATATTATCTGACTTGCTGATTATTTCCAATATTTAGATCTTTCAGATTTCTTTCATCAAATCTTATTTTTCAAAGCTACCCCTAATGTTACAGCTATTGGGTTACGAAAATTCACCCGTACAGAATTCACAAATCACCATCCAAAAAAAAAATTAAGACACCGAATAATATTCACTCTTACTGAATTGATGCAATTTATTTTTTAGTTTGCATTTCTTGATGTATGCATGGATGATGTGGCATTGTTACTGAAAATCAAATTGCAGTCTGTTTTATAGGAACACAACTTCCCCTATATTATTACTTTTAAGAACTACTATCAGAAAGTTATCAAAATATTTACTTTATAATGACAATTTAAATTGCTCCCCTCAAATTCATTTTAGTTCTAATGACATTGATTGTCATTTAGGACTCTAATAACAGTTCCAAATGAACTTCCTTTATGGACCAATCCGAGTAGGAAGATTTAACAGGTTGATATCAGGACAATGATAAGTGAACTCAGATGATAATCACACAATGCATTTTCAAATAAAGATTAGTAATCAGGAGGAATAATAGTCTGACTT
Source organism: Hemitrygon akajei (assembly GCF_048418815.1). Taxonomy (NCBI): domain Eukaryota; kingdom Metazoa; phylum Chordata; class Chondrichthyes; order Myliobatiformes; family Dasyatidae; genus Hemitrygon; species Hemitrygon akajei. The sequence goes on along the minus strand of NC_133124.1, from coordinate 105,053,860 downwards.
TCACCTCTGACAGGATAGTGAGGACATCTGAGGTAAGCTACCTCAATTCTGTCCAGGTAACACTCCTAAATATCTTGACGTCTTTACTGCTAAGCACAACAAACCAGCTGACCAGCTGCAAGGTGGCAGAAGACAAGTTTGCCAAATTTTTGAACCCCATACAAAGACTTGTTCTTACCAGCATAAGATTGATGTTAAGGTTGAGAATCTGGTGGCTCATGTCTACACTGAATGAGTGACTGAAGTGATCTCGCAAGTAGGTAAAAGCTCCCGCTGAGCATTGGAAATGTGTACAGGAAACCTTCATGCCCTGCAAGGGGTCAATGGAAACTCAATTATTGTATGTATTAAGTGAGAATCTTTACGTCTAGCTTGTTTTGCAATTGTTTGTTTGTATTGCCTACCTCCTCGGTAACTCTGTTATCCACAGCTCCAAGCATCGAGTGGAGGGCTCCTAGAAGGAAAACAATGCACAACTAGTTTAATATCTTAGTTGTTCATAACCTAGCCCCTTCTGTAATTATCACAATGAACCTTAAATGAGAATTCTGAGAGAAGTATATAATGACCTGGATGAAGAGGCAGAAGGATGCGGATGACATGAAGATTGGAGGAGTTGTGGATGGAGCTGTAGGTTGTCGAAGGTTACAAGAGGATATAGACAGGATGCAGAGTTGGACAGAAAAGTGGCAGCTGGAGTTCAATCCAGATAAGTGTGAGGTAGAGCGTAGAAGGATGAGAAGGGACTTGATAGAGGTGTACAAGATTATGAGAGGCATAGATAGGGTGGATAGCCAGTACCCGTTTCCCAGGGCACGAACAGCAAACAGGTAGGGTGGGGGGGGGGGGGGGGTGTGTGTGTGTCTCTGTGTCTCTGTGCGTGTTTGTTTGTTTTTTTTGGGTGCCTGGAATGACTTCCCAGGGATGGTGGTGGTGGATGCTAAAACATTAGTGGCATTTAAGAGCCTCTTGGACAGGCACATGGATGAAAGAAAAATAGCGGGTTATGGGGTAGTGTGGGTTTAGAACTTTCTTTTTAAGGAATATATGGGTCAGCACAACATCGAGGGCCAAAGGGCCTGTACCGTGCTGTAGTATTCTAGTGTCTAGTCTAAGCCATAACATGAAAATAGGGATCTGAAAATTGATCCAAATGACCAAGTTAACTCTTATTCGCAATGCAGCTTGAAATATAGTTAAGGAAACTAGCCTAAATTACTTGTATTCATTTTGCTAGGCCCAAGTTTTAACTAAGAAATTATTTGCATTACATTAATGTAATATGGTCTAGCAGGGTTTAATAAGGCATTTTTTTTCCTGAGCTGACAGCCACCATTTATAGTAACATCTAGGTAGAGCAATGAGAAATTATGTAATTGACTAAAATATAAATAGCTGAAATAGGAATTAAATAAATTGAAAACGAAATTCCAAATCTTCTTAAGCAAATGGGCATGAAAGAACTGGAGCACTGCTAAAATCCATGACAATTTCATAACTTTCTCATGAATATATCCAAACTGAGAGGTCTCAAGATGGTGCTTATGGAGTGAGACTGTTTTAGGCTTCGCTCCAATCCTTTTACTTTTTTCTACCTACAATCACCTACTAATTGACCTGTTTATACCTATTCTGAAGGGGTTGATACTTGTGCATTTTTTTTTCAACTGCTTGAATTATTTTTCAACTCGTTAAAATGTCTAAACCACGAGAACCTAAGGAATCAAAACTGGTGAAAGAACCGTTAACTTTGGAAGTAATTGCGAAACTTATGGACGACAGACTTGAAAAACTGGAGAATAAACTAACCCCAAAGCTTTCTATGCTCGATGAAACTTTAAAGACAGTCAATGCAAAACTTCAATCACTCACACTGGATTCTCAACAACAAGCAGCAGCAAGAATTTTAGCTCTCCAAGATGCCGCTCGCCAGAGAGATCGTAAAATTGAAATTCTGGAACAACAGCAATCTTCGACTTCTCAACTGCTGGATCATTATAAGTCTAAACTTACTGATCTAGAAAACCGGTCTCGAAGACAAAATCTCCAGATAATTGGGCTTCCGTAAAATTTTGAGAACAGTGATCCGACTGTATTTTTCTCTAAATTTTTTAATGGAAGCCTTCAGCTCAGAAGTTCTGGATACCCCTCCAATAATCGACCATGCACATCGTATTTCTCGTTTTCAACCAGCTCCATGTATGAGCTGGCCAGTGATTCTCCGGATTCATTATCCTTATACTAAAGAACATCTGATTCGGGCTGCCCGGAAAAAGGGTATGATCAGCTTTCAAAATTTCAAATTTCATATTCTGGAAGACTACAGTCCCGAAGTTTTGAGGGCAAGAATGGCTTTTAAATCGGTTATGTCGGAAATTCATCGGAAAGGCTACAAACAAGTGTTGTTATTTCCAGCACAATTGAGAGTTACTCTCAAAGATGAGACTTGTCAGTTGTTCAAATCTCCAGCAGATGCTCAAAGATTTCTTGAAGAATAGTACTTTTTTCACTACAAGTTGACTAACATATTGTATTTTTACTATTTGTATTAACTTTCTTCTTTATGCTAACAATTACGTCTATAGATTCGGACCTTTTATAATTTGATGATTCTTACGTGATGGTTGATAGTGTATTTTTTTTTTAAAAACACACTTAAGTAAAGGTCCGTTTTTATTTTTTGATTTATTCTGAGTTCGTTCTTTTTAAATTATTATTCTGTTAGTTTTGAAAGTAACTCATTAGATGTTTTTTTAAGCTTATATACATTTTTAAAAATATTTTTAACACTTAAATATTAAAGTTTTTTTTCTAAGATGTCATTTCTTTTTCCCATAAGACCTTAGTGCTTGGATACGTCACATCCGTTTGGATGTGTCTGAACAAGATTGAGAACTTTATTTTAAAATATTAATAGAATATTATCCATTTTTGGGTTTTAACATTTTAGTATTTTTCTTTTAATCCTTTTGTTTTATATATATATATATATATTATATAACACTAATTTTATAGTTTTGAATATGGGTGGTTTGTGTCTGCTTTTTTTCACTTTTTCGTTTGAGTTGCCGTCTTGAGACATGGGGGTAAAATTAGTATTAGTTTGCCTGCTTGCCTCTTTCTGGCTTTTTTCTGGGGTTTTGAAGGTGGGGGAGGGGGATTCTTTTTTGCTTTTGCTTCTTGCTTAGTTTTACTTCATGGGCTGACTTGAAACTATCAAAATGGTTGGAGTGTCGTAACTTCCGGTTCCTCCTTGAACTTGCTTCCCACTTCCGGATTCATGAGTTCATCTTTTTTTTTAAACCTTACGTGTTAATTGCGATAAATATTGGCAATATGGATAAGATTATCAATTTTGTTTCTTGGAATACTAACGGTTTAAATCATCCAATCAAACGGAAAAAAATATTCAAAATATTCCACAGAATGTATGCTAATATTATCTTTGTTCAGGAGACTCATGTGAGGAAGGAGGATTGTCAACTTCTTTTAGGTTTTGGAAAGGCCAACAGTATCATTCGAATTCCCAAGTCAAAGTAAGAGGCATTTCCATTTTTATAGATTCCTCAACCTCTTTTATACACTATGAAACAACTTCGGACCCACAAGGTAGATTTTTGCTTCTCATTGGTTCACTTTTTAATCAAAAAGTTGTTTTAGTTAATGTTTATGCTCCAAACACTGACTGTCCTGAATTTTTTAAGTGTTTATTTACATCTCTTCCTAATTTAAATGACTACATGTTGATAATGGGTGGGGATTTTAACTGTTGCTTAAATCCCTCGATGGATAGATCTAAGTCCACTCAGGTTCTTCCAAATAAATCGACCTCTCTTATTAATTCCTTTATGGTTGATTCTGGAATTTCTAAAATTTGGCAATTCTTACACCCCAACGACAAAGAATTTTCATACTTTTCTCATGTTTATCATAATTATTCAAGAATTGACTACTTCTTTATTGATCATCGTTTACTTACAGATGTTATTGATTGTAAATATGATTCCATTACCATCTCTGACCATGCACCTTTGAAGCCATCTATTAAGACAATGGATTCATCTTCTAATGCTAAATCTTGGAGGTTCAACTCTGCTTTACTTCAGGATTCAGACTTTCTTAACTTAATTAAACAACAAATTGATTTGTTTTTTTTCAACAAATTCTACAGAAGAGATCTCTAGTGGAATATTATGGCACACTTTTAAAGCATTTATTTGCGGACAGTTTATTTCATATTCTGCTGGAGTTAGGAAACGAACTAATACTGAAATACTAACATTGGTCGATAAAATTAAAGAAATTGATAAGATTTATTCAGTGACCCCCAGTAAAGAACTTTATAAAAAGAGAGTTGAACTTCAAATGGAGCACAGTTTGTTATTATCCTCCTTGATTGAAAATCAGTTAATTAAATCTAGAACCCAGTTTTATGTACACGGAGATAAATCTGGCAAATTATTGGCTAATCAATTGAAAACTGCTTCAGTTAAATGACAAATCATTAAGATTCGTAAACGAGATGGCACTTTGACAATTGATCATAAAGAGATAAATAAAGCCTTTCAAGATTTTTATAATTCTTTATATCAATCAGAATTTGCTGAGGATTCTTCCATAATGGCTGAATTTTTAAGAAAATTGAATATACCGAAATTAACCGTAGAAGATTGTGTACTTCTAGACGCACCTATTACGGAAACTGAAATAAAAGAGGCTATTTTTTTAAATGAATTCTGGTAAAGCCTCTGGTCCGGATGGTTATACTGCGGAATTTTTAAAATCCTTTTCTTCTATATTCTCTCCTTGGCTTTGTGAAATTTTTTAAAGATGCATTCACTGTAGGTAAATCACCACAATCTTTTTATGATGCCTCCATTTCTCTAATTCTTAAAAAAGATAAAGACCCCACTTGAATGTGCATCCTATCAGCCTATATCCTTGCTGAATACGGATTCTAAGATTTTTACCAAAATTTTGACCACTAGATTAGAAAATATATTACCTCAAATTATCTCTGAAGATCAGACTGGATTTATTAAAAACCTTTATTCATCTTTTAACATTAGAAATTTAATTCATATAATTTATACTCCTTCATCTAAAATACCAGAATGTGTCATTTCCTTACATGCTGAAAAAGCGTTCGATAAGAGTTGAATGGCCATATTTATTTAATACATTGCAGAATTTTAATTTTAGCTTGAAATTTATATCATGGATTAAATTAATATATTATAAACCTTTGGCTTCGGTTCTTACCAATAATCAGAGATCTCCTTTTTTTCAGTCGTCCCGTGGTACGAGGCAAGGCTGTCCTTTAAGTCCTCTATTACTTGACATTGTTTTCGAACCTTTAGCCATTGCCATTCGTGAATCACCCAATATTTTTGGTATTACGCGTAGGGAAGGGACTTATAAGTTATCATTATATGCTGATGATTTGTTAGTATACATATCTGACCCTGAGAGATCTATTCCTGCTATTTTATCCTTGCTTGCTCAGTTTAGTAGCTTTTCTGGCTACAAACTAAATTTTAATAAGAGTGAACTATTTCCATTAAATATGCAAGTTTCAATCTATAAACACTTACCACTTAAAGTTGTCACAGATCATTTTACTTATTTGGGTATTAAAATTACCAAGAAACATAAGGATTTATTTAAAGTTTATTTTTTACCTTTAATTGACCAAATCAAGCAACTTATTAACAGGTGGTCCCAATTATCTTTGTCATTGGTTGGTCAAATTAATGCTATTAAGATGATAGTATTACCCAAATTTTTATATTTATTCCAAGCATTACCAATTTTTATTCATAAATCTTTTTTTGATATTATTGACTCCAAAATATCCTCGTATGTGTGGCAGAATAAAAATCCTAGATTAAGTAAAAAATATTTACAGAAGCCTAAGAAGGAAGGAGGTTTGGCTTTGCCAAACCTAAGATTTTACTATTGGGCAGTTAATAGCCGATATTTAATATTTTGGACACAAGAATCGATTATAGCACCTTGCCCACAATGGGTAAATTTGGAGTGTAAATCTGTACAAGATTTCTCATTGTTTTCTATTTTAGGATCTTCGCTTCCTTTTGCTTTATCTAAATTGAATAAACATAACTAATCCTATAGTTAAACATACATTACGAATATGGTTTCAATTTCGTAAATTCTTTGGCTTGAGTAAATTTATCTTATCAAGCCCTATTATATCTAAAAAAAAATTTCAGCCCTCTTTTATGGATCAAGCCTTTGTATTATGGAAAAAGGTATAACATGCTTTCATGATCTATTTTTAGGTAACAGTGTTATGTCCTTTGAACAGCTATCCAATAAATATAATTTGCCTAAAACTCATTTTTTTAGATCCTTGAAAGTTAGAAATTTCTTGAATAATATGTTACAGTCTTTTCCAAAATTATGTCCAATGGACATTACGGAAAAATTTTTAGCTCTGAATCCTTGCCAGAAGGATTTAGTAGCTATCATTTATAATATGATCATGAAAATACAGCCAGGAGTATCAGAAAAAATCAAGAAGGAATGGGAAAAGGAACTTCACCGTCTTATACCCACTGAGCAGTGAGAGAAAATTTTACAATTAGTCAATTCTTCTTCTATTTGTGCTAAACATGCCCTAATACAATTTAAGGTTGTACATAGGGCTCACATGTCCAAGGATAAACTTGCTCGATTTTATTCTTAGTTAATCCAACCTGTGACAGATGTCATTCTGAAGTCTCTTCATTGACCCACATGTTTTGGTCTTGCCTGTTTGCAAGATTATTGGAAAGATATTTTCGGTATTATTTCAAAAGTTCTGAATATCAAATTGCAACCACATCCTATTACTGCAATTTTCGGTTTACCAATGGTGGATAATAGTTGTTTATCCCCCTCAGCCCAGCAGATGATTGCATTTGTTACATTAATGGCTAGAAGATCTATCCTATTGAACTGGAAAGAAATTAATCCTCCAACTATATCTCAGTGGTTTCCTCAAACAATTTCTTATTTGAGTTTAGAAAAAATTAGAAGTGTTGTCTTTGACCCTTCAGTTAAATTTGAAGAAACTTGGAGACCATTTATTCAACATTTTCATATAAGTTAAACTGACTTTTCCTAAACCTTACTTTTATTATCCTTAATTATTTGGATTTGAAGGTGCGGAGTTATTGATGCTACTGTGTATATTTGAGATAATGCAATGGCCCATGTTGGTTAGGTTTTTTTTTCTTTTTTTTGGGGGGGGGGATTCTTATTTACTCCATTTTGTGTAACCGCTATGAGTTTGGGAGGTTATATATGGATTATCATCTATTTGTATTTATACTTTAATCTATTAATTATGTACTCTCAAGCTCTTTGTATTCATGTTTCATTTATGTTTAAAATTAATAAAAAGATTTAAAAAGAATATATCCAAACTATTGATATACACTTGTGAATACCTTCTGAAGTAGCTTTTCAACCACTTAATTCATCAAACCACATTACCCTATTATGAGGAACAAGGGTAGGAATATAAACTGCAGATAAATACAGGGCAAAAACAAATCATGAATTTCAAAGATTACTGCCAGTGTACAAATTGAACAATGGTTACTTACCCAAATTATAAAGAATGCAGGCCTGCTCATAGCAAATCTCATCAACCGTTACTGCCTTGCCAGAAAAGATTTCAGTCCTGTCATTTTAAACAAGCAGATTAGGTTATCAGTTACCTATACATATTCCTATAGAATTAATTTTTTTTAAAGTTTGAAGATTCAATGATTATTGAAGTACCGGTAGTCAGCTATAAAAGTTACAATAGGACAGTTCATTATCTCAATGTCAAGTTCGCGTGACTGAACATTTGCAAACAGCAATTCGAAAGGAGAGGGTGACCAAGCCATGGTACCACATTGGTATCAACAATTTAGGTAGGAAAAAGGATGAGGTCCTCTGCAAAGAAATTCAAAAGCCAGAGCTAACTCAAATCTGGCATCTCTGATTACTCTGTGTTACTCTCTGATCTGGGCATCAACAGACCTAGATACCAAAGCAGTATAAAGAGGGAAAGATAACGGAAATGGATGGCAACATTCAGGGACCCAACACCGACAGTAGTTTGATAATGTGCTGCTGGACTTCATGAATGAAGGCAAGTACATGATGAGTATTTTCTACTGTTCAATTCTTATTTTTTAGGCTATAACAGCTATGGAATGGCAGGGCAGCTCTATCAAATGGAGAGCATTTAATACCACAAGGACACTTCCAATGACCAAAACAATCATACTTGAACTGAAGTGTCCCCAGATACGACCACCTTGAACTCTGGATTACAAAGCTGGAGTATTAACTGAATTCACAACACATGTAGGACAATGAGAAGTTTGTTATTAGAAAGTTCGTGCCACACCACATATACCTTAAGAGTAAAAGGCAGATAGGAAACTGCCAAGCTGACTAGAAAGACCAGTAAATGAGCACAAAGCTACGGGAACAATGCAGGTAGTGCAAGAGTCCTAAGAATACATGCTGCTCACAAACAGATTTTCTCTTCTGAATACTGGCGGAGTCTGTGAACCCTCAGGAGAGTACAGCTAGAGTCAGGAGTGTGGCAGTATGAGTGCAAAACACGTAATGATAGAGGAGTCAACTGTTAAGGAGATCGAGAGAATTTGTGTAGCCATAGAAGAAATTTGTTTTTTGGGAATAAATGTCATACTTCCATGTTTGTCTTTGATACAACACCAGGTTGGATTTTAAGTAGATAGTAGAATGTAAACGGGCTTTAACAGATAAAAACAAAATGAGCAAGTGGGCAAGAACATGGCAAATGGAATACAATGTCATCAAAATATGCGGTCATTCACTTGGTGCTGAAAACAGAAAAGCAGAGGATATAATGAAGACTCCTGAGCATCAGTGCGCAGGTGACAACCCATGTTTCCAATAAAAAAGAGATCTCCTCAGATGCAAAATACTGTTCTAACCATGTAACTGGAACAGCTGCTTCCTCTCCTGACCCCATAGGAATGCGACTCTGCAGATAATGAAGCTGTCCAAAGTACTTCCTCAGTGTACTGCATCCTTCAAAGTCTCTTGTAACGTTCACAGCACTCTGCAATGCATTAAAAAAATTTGTGCACAACAAACAACAAACTTGAACAGACATGCAACTATACTTTCAGGCACCATTTCTTTTATCTCAAGTGTCTCCGCAAAACATCAATTCTCACAGCATACAAATTACAGGTTTCCCCCGCAATCCGAAGGTAGAGCGTTCCTATGAAACCATTTGTAAACCAAAATGTCGTACAGCAATTACCAATAACTTATAAGGGAAATTTTTTTTGAGCATTCCCAGACCCAAAAAATAACCTACCAAATCATACCAAATAACACATAAAACCGAAAATAACACTAACATATAGTAAAAGCAGGAATTATATGATAAATATACACCCTGTATAAAGTAGAAATACCGTAGGTACAGTGTAGGTTCACTTATCAAAAATCGGGAAGACAGCGAGCCAAAATCGATTTGGAGAAAAAAAAACAGCACGTACACGCATGTGCACATACACGCCTACGCACACACATACATACGCATGTACGCGCATGCGCAAACAACTGCCCGCACAAGGCTTCACGGTCATTGTAGTCTTTCTTGGGGTAAACACACGTATAAAGCAGGCATCTTTTTTTCGTAAAAGCAAAAATCCTCTTTGGTTAGCGAAAACAGGTACTAATGCAAGTCTTTCGTAACAGCAAGTTGTCGTAAAACGAACGTTCGAAAAGCGGGGGGGACACCTGTATCAAATTGCAAGTAACTGAGTACATCACGAACAGCAACATTGGATGACAATTCCTGATTCAAGTTTTTCTATCCTCTCAAATGAAAGTCACTTATACAATCTCGTTCTATTTTGCATTTTTTCCCCCTTGGTGTTGACTGTACCATAACATCTCAGAATTTTTGATCTTAGTAAAAAAGAATTTTCGAATTATTTTTTATTCAAATTGACTATAAAATGGAAGTTGCTTAAAAATTACAAATGCAATACAGATGGAAGCCGATAATGAACCTTACATCAAAAGTCTTCCTAAATGATACACCATTAACATTAACAAGAAAAATCACCAGGTTACCTACAGTACAGCATCATGGTATCTTCTGTCAAATGCATTTAAAAATGTGGGGAGCCTACTAAGCTAAGACAAAGCCTAGGAAATATGATTAAGATTGTATCTGGTATAGCACTGCCATCTGATTTTGCCGGTTAAGTGCTTCTAGGTACATTTTAATATATCTGAAATGGCAGTTAAGTGCCAGAATGATAATAATGTCATTGTTAACAGGATGGACATCAGTGTGGGGATTGTATTATGTTTATGTAACTCACTAAACTCTGCCCACTGTGGTATTGAGTATCTTTCTACAAAAGATTTGTTTTTAAAATGCTATTCAGGCACCACATAAAAATCAGACCAGCTCAAGTAACTGCTGATACTATCACAACAAACCAAAGAGATAGCAGAGGCGAAATGTTATATTAAAATATTCTACACTGCTAAGAAAACATGCATGGTGGCAGTAATGATGGTCTTAGATATTAAAGAATGTTCAGACAAAAATATGTCATGTTATTATACTTCTCAATAGCTGATATTTATAACATTATATAAAACTCGGCTCTGCTAAGTTACTTTGGTTTGGTTTCAACACCAGTTGTGATCTCGTGCACAAGAACAGATTAGAAGTACTTACCATACAGGTACTGAAAAACAACCACAGGTAGTTACATTGATTACACCGTTAAAAAACATGAAGGGTAATTTAAAAATAGAGATGGGCAGAAAGAGCAATAGAATTGATTAAAATATAGGATTACAAAAATTCTTATACTTATTTTGCTGCAAAAATAAACACTACCTCTGTTTATGTTAAAATGTATTAATTTCTAAATCACTAATTATTTTCAAATGCAATTAAAGATAGTTGACATGAAATCAATGCCCATGTAAGCAAAGTGGCCACTTCAAACAATATAATAATGTAATAACTCAGAGTGCTGCTAATCTGCAAAATCCTAATCTGTAACAAAACAGCTAAATAATGGCACAGACTTATTTTGAAATCATGACTCAAGATTTCCAGAATGGTTGGTCAAGTTCCTAAGAAGTCCTTCTGAGTCAGGAATGATTTTCAAGTGACTGACTCATGATGAGCTATCCTGTGCTTTTTCAGCTTTCAGCAAGTGTGTCCTGGGGTATTTTGTCCCGTACATGGCTTGATGACCTTGAAGAACCTGGGAATGTCATGATTACCTGGAAGTCACTGGACTCTTTTCACCCACAGTCTGTCCTTCAGTTCACCTTTTTGCTGTACCTCAGCCTTCAACTGTTTTTAAAAGTTTCTTAATTCTCTGGACATGGAGTTTCCACCCCAAGACTTTTCCCATCATGAAACCTGTCCTCATGCTTTACTTCTTCATAGGTGCTAATTATAGCAAACCAGCACATTCCAGTCTCTGTGACACTACAGCTGCAGTTCACGTGGGGTTAGGTCGTTTTCTCTAAGGCTCTGGGCAGCTTTAAAATTTTTCTTTTTTTGAGAGGTCTGAGAAGCTCCACACAGAATTACTTGTGGCAGTGTTTCTGCTACCACTAGCCAGTAGACATAAATAGAACAAGCAGTGATTCGTCCATCAGTCATTAGTACTCGTTATGGTGTAGACTCTTGTTTTAACAATACTAAACTGAAGGTGTCATGATGAGATTATTGGAAAAACAAGATGTTGGCCTTAACAACTGTAGATTCTGACTTCATTTCTAAATTCTTGCTCAAAAGGCTGCAAGGGCTAATAACCCTTAAAAGCCAAGGAAATTGGTAATAGAGTCACTAGATGTATATGTATATGCCCATCTCTTCCAATTAACAAAAAAAAAAACAAGCTTGGTGACTTACCAAAAAATGCTAACCAAATTTTATTCCCTCACATTCCTCTAATGTCCCCATAGATTCTTGCTACAAAGAATAATTTACAGTGTCCAACTAAACCACCAACCACACATCTTTGGGATATGGTAGGAAATCAGAGCATGTGGAAACACACTAGGTTACTGGAAAAGCATACCAATTCCCACAAGCAGCACCAGGTCAGGACTGAACCCACCTCACTGGAACTGTGAGACAGCACTAACTATGCAATGTGTTATTTACAAAATGTTAATACTGTAGAAGGATAGGACAGGATAAAATAAAATAGGGAGGAAAGGGTGTTGATATTTGCTAAGCAATGATGGTTGAAAACCTGGGCCCCTGTACCTCCCTCTGCAGCTAGATCTTTGACTTCTTCACTGGGAAACCATAGTCAGTGCAGATCAGAAGTAACATCCTATCCTCGCTGATATGAACACCAGCACACCTCAAGGATGCGTAATCATTGCTCTACTCCTTCAACACCCATAACTAAATGGCTAGGCACAGTTCAGATGTCATCTACGTATAAACTTACACACGCAAAATCATACATATATATTTCTTATAGTAAATTATAGGTTTTTTTATGTATTGTACTGTAGCTGCAAGGCAACAAATTTCACAACACACGTCCGTGATATTAAACTGGATTCTGGAAGTATAAGAAACTGGATTAGCTGTAACAATTATTAGCTTAATGTAAAATAAGTTAATAATGTAGTTGAAAACATGCTGTCCATAACATTATGTTAATTACTTTAAAAAGAAAGCATTTCAAAATGAAACTAGTCACACAGGGTGGACAGCAACAAAGTATTCAGAAATGTCTCTAATTGGAACAAGAGTTTGGTGCTAAATGTACCTACCTGTCTGAGTTGTTCAAGTTTCTTTAATTCCTCACTGTAGTTGGAAGGATTTTCTCCATAATGCTTCAAAATGTACTGGAAAAGAAAATAAATTCAGAACCTAATATTTTTTTCCATTTTTAATAACCATCTCTTCATTACTGCAATAACTTCCACCTGTTTTTAGATTACAAGTAGTTCCTGGGTTATTAAACTGTTCTGTTCCTGAGAACTGAAATTAACCAAATTTTTCATAAGTAGAAATGAACAAAAACAGAATGGGAGGGGTTCACATCACCCTGTCACAGGACAGCATGCAGGAATGGGAAAAGCAGCTGCCAGTTGGTCTTACCAACTCCATGAGCAAGTCAGCAAGTCTGCTCAGTGCTCCCAACTCAACTGGACTCAACCCAGCACCCAATTCTTGCAACTCAGGGGTTGGGGAGAGAAGGCACAGGGAAATGCCCCATTCCCACCTGACAATGGATGCCTACAGCTCTGTAAAAGCCAGAAAAACTACCCCCATCCTTCCAGCCTGTCTCCCAAATGCCAAGGGAAATACCCAACATGACCCCAATAAAGAGTGCCTGCAACACCATGGAGACTCACAAATCCACCTCATATTAGACATCTCCAAAACTGTGGGCTGGATCACTTATTCCCACTGCCTCAGCCTCAGCAGGTTACAGCAGCTGTAGAGTCAGGGTCAAACCAAAATCCAAGTCACTATTTGCCCCACACTCACCTGTGAAGCTTTGCTATAATGTAAGGGAAGCTTAGCTAACTTCAAAAGATACCTAAAAATTTATCAGAGATCTTTTAAGTTAAAAATTCATAAGTCATCTTGCTCATAAGTGTATTAGCAACCCAGGACAGCCTGCATATTTAAGTAGCATGCATTATAAATCATTCAGCTTACCCTTAAACACAAATGCAGTTATCAAAGATTGAACAGCCACTTTTCCAAAGTCTCATTAGTCCTAATTTCACCTGACCATTCATCAGCTCAGAGATTCAACACCTGCTAAGCATTAGGTAGGAATGCAAACATGAACAGTTACGGGTGTAGAACTCTCACTCGGACAAAATCAAAGTCACTAAGCAAGAAATTAGTCACAAACATATCTTTAAGCACTTTCTGCCAAATTATAATAATTTGTTCCAACTGTTAACATTGCCCTCTACTGCTACGTTAGCCAGCTGGTGGTATAGTGACATCAGCAAAGGCCTTCGAGGTGAATGGTCCCGAGTTTGAGTGCCTTGCACGGTTTCTATCGTGCTGGGTTAGGCGTTGAGCTAGCGACTCAACCTCGTAAAAAGGTCAAATGCTACAGAAACAGCAAAAATGCTACCCGATGTGCCACAAGGCATGAAAAGGAACGGCTACTTTGTTCTGGCCATTAAAACATCAAAAACAAGATCGAAGAAAGTTTAAGACTTAGAAGGATATCTAGTCAATTATGTTTGAGTTGATAGAATAAAGCTATGCATCCGAATATAGACTGAGTACCCCTTATCTGAAAACCTACAAAACCCAATAATTTTCTTTTGAGCGCTGACATGTCACAAATGGAAAACTTCACAAGACAATAAACAATAGGTGCAGAAGTAGACCATTCGACCCTTCGAGCCTGCACCTCCATTTTGAGATCATGGCTGATCATCTACTATCAATACCCAGTTCCTGCCTTGTCCCCATATCCCTTGATTCCCCTATCCATAAGATACCTATCTAGCTCCTTCTTGACATTGGGAAGGTTCCCAGTTGATGGGCAAGTCTGTGCATCACGGTTCTGAGAAGTGACCTCACAAATGTAATGAACAGAATTCAATGAAAAATAGAAAAAGATTGCAAGAAGCAAAAAATTAAGATCTCAATCATGTGGTGAAAGAGTGGATTCATCAATGTCTGAGTGAACTTAAGTCATTTAACAGTATGCTGACCATGAAACAAGCAAAGATCTTTCATGACAAACAGGAAATTGAAGGCAATTGTGAATATTCAGCAGGCTGATTGAAGAAATTTAAGAAAAGGGCATAGCATTAAATTTTTAAAGACTATTTTTTAAAGATAAAGCATCTGCCGATCATGAAGCTGCAGAGAAATTCACTGATGAGTTTGAAAAGATCGTCACTGATAAAAAGTTAACACCAGAACAAGTCTACAATGCTACTTTTTATACCTTAAATGAAACCCAACAAAAAATACAAATACAAGTGCTGCTTTTGTTACACTATATACATTACTTTTACTGTTAAGTATATACGTGTGATGAACAAGTGCAAGACAAAGACTGCTTACTGATAGCGTATAGTTTCAGAGTTGAAAATGATGCCAATCCCAAGCTATATTATATATCCCATAATCCAAAATCTGAAACAGCTCCAGTCCCAAGTATTTTGGATAAGGGGTATTCAAAGTGTACCACCATCATTATTCATTTATTCAGACATACAGCATGGACCAGGCCCTTACAGCCCAATGGAAATCAAAGATGGTTCTACAAATCCATTTCCAAATATCTACTGAACCGTTTCTATCTCTACTACTCTCTGACAATGAATCTATAATTCCTACAAACTTCAGGATTTAAAAAATCTCATTACCCCTCTAATTCTTCCAGTTGCTTTAAATCAAATTACTTTGGTCTTTATTATCTCTGCTAAAGAAAACAATACTATTTTATTTACTCTGTTTAAGGCCCCAATGCAAACAGTCTTTCCTTTTTCCACTATTTCCAATTTTTACTGAATAATTTTAATGCAATCAGATTTCCCATCATGTTAATCAGAATCCTATGCAATAAGCTGCAATCAAACTGGTACTATTTACAGTTTTAGCATATCCTCTCTGATCTCATTAGAAAGGAAAACATCCCACCCATGTTTTAATCAGATTATTAACCTGCCCTGTAACCTTAAAGGATGTATGAACATATTATATTTTTAATGCAGTCTGCAAACCTTCCACCCCATCGCCAACCAAACAATTTTTATATTATTTTCAGAACATTATCACGCATTAAAGTCTGCATCATCAATACTTGTTACAAAAATCAAAGCTCAAAGTACCAAGTCAGTAATCAGCTTGGTCTTGCTGACATTGAGTAAAGGTTGTTGTTATGGTACCACTCAGCCAGATTCCCTCCTACATGCTGATTCATCACCACTACCTTTGATTCAGATCATGACAGTGATGCCTTCAGCAAACTTGACTATGGCATTGGAAGCGGTGCTTAGCCACATAGTCATGAAGTGTAAAGTGAACAGAGCTGGGGACTAAGCACACAGCTCTGGTGGTGTACCTGTATTGATGGAGATTGTGGAGATGTTGTTGCCAACCCCGAACTGACTGAGGTCTGCAAACAAGGAAATCCAATTGCACAAGGAGGTATTGAGACCAAAATCTTGGAGCTTATTGATTAGTTCTGAGGGGATGGTGGTATTGAATGCTGAGCTTTAGTCGATAAAGAGTATCGTGATGTGGGCATCTTTGCTGACAAGATGTTTCAGGGTTGAGCGAAGAGCCAGTAAGGTGGCATCTGAGTGGACTTCTTGCTCTGGTAGGCAAATTGAAGCAGATCCAAGTTGCTTCTCAGCCAGGAGTTGATATGTTTCATCACCAACCTCTCAAAGCATTTCATCACTGTGGATGTAAGTGCTACCAGGTGATAGTCACTACGCTCTTCTCGGGCATCTGTATAACTGAAGCCTGCTTAAAGCAGTAGATACCACACACTGCTACAGTGAGTAGTTAAAGATCTCAGTGAACGCTCCAGCCAGTTGATCAGCACAGGTCTTTAGTACTTGGCCAAGTATCCTATCTGGGCTGCATGCTTTTTGTGGGTTCACCCTCCTGGAGGTTGCTCGCACATCAGCCTCGGAGACTGCAATCATAGGATCATCAGGGGTCCTCCATGGTCGTGATGGTTCCTCCATGTTTTAAGTCATAGAACGCACTGAGTTCATCTTGAAGCAAAGCCCTGCTGCTGCCTATGTCACTGGATTATAAGAGGTGATAGTAGTCAAGCCCTGCCACAACTGTCAAGCACCCTTTGCTGATTCAAGTTCAGTCTGGAATTAACATTTCCCCTATGAGGTGGCTTTCTGGAGATGGTATCTGGACCTCTTGGAATTTTCTTGGTCACCAGACAAAGATGGCGCTGGTGAACTACAACAATGTTCTGTGGGCTGCAGACAATGCTTCTAAATATTCTTTTAAACATATCTCTTTTGAATTTCACCACAATCTGCAGCATGTAATTTCCTACTAAACAATGTACTTTTAAAATCAACTGAATGATCTGCAGATTTCATGATTGTCTGAAGGACTTGGCGGACCAGGCGGGTATGGCACCTTTAAGTGGATAATGGTTCATTGCCATTGCCAAATGTGAGGCAGGAGAGGAAGGGTCTCCAAGCCAGGGTGAAAGATAGAGGGATGAGGCCGTCTCTACCCAGCATCTTGTTGGCAAATGTACAATTGCTGAGTACTAGCATAACCTGTTCCATGAGTTGACTGGGTGCTCAGATCCTACAGTCAATCTCTCTCTCCTTTTCTCCCCCAGAGATCTCCTTATAGCAACAAGCTCAATGACCAGCAAATCTTTGGCTGATGTAATTGCAAATTCATTTTGCATTCCAACCTGCCTTTGGTAATCGCTCAGATTCCTGCCATCTAAAGAATCTATCCAACTCTGCTTTAAGAACATACAAATACTGCTTCTGCCACTATTCTCGAAAAATTGTTTCAAAGACCCAGTAGACTCAGTCCTAATTGGGAACCTCCTAGTTTCTATATATGACCCTAACTCTAGAATCTCTCACAACAATAAACTACCGCTTTCTATCCACCCAGTCAAGATTCCTCTAACACTTAGAAAAATGTCATGACTACAATGAAAAATAGAAAATTTTACAGAACTTGAAAGAATAAATATTAAGAGCATCTCCCCAAAGACTTATGATCGCAAATTGAGTCATCGGCCATCAAGCAATTGAAATACGAAGATATTAAGATTCACCCAAGGGGCAGAGAACCTTGAGGCAGAATCACTACTTACTTTAAAGACAGATATGTTTTTGTATTTTAAACACATCATCAAGGTATGGAGTCAGTACACAAGTATGCTTTCAATTTCTTGCTTGTTTCCCACAACTATTCCAAATCAGAATAATTATCACTGACATATGCCATACCATTGTGGCAGCAGTTCACTGAAAGACAGGAAAAATATGACAACTTTCAATTTTAAAAAAAACATATATATATATATCTATATATATATATATATATATAGAGAGAGAGAGAGAGAGAGAGAGCAAAAGAAGTAGTGTTCATGGACAGTTCTGAAATCTGATGGTTAAGGGGAAGAAGCTGTTCCTAAAGTGTTGAGTTTGGGTCTTTAGGCTCCTGCATCTCACCCCCGATGGTAGCAATGAGAAGAGAGCATGTGCAGTATGGTGAAGGCCCTTAATGATGGGTGCCACCTTCTGAAGATGTCCCTAATGATGGGAAGGGTTGTGCCTGTGATGGAGTTGAAAGAATCTACAACTCTCCGCAGTCACTTGCAATCCTGTGCGTTGCAGCCTCCATACCAGTTTGTGACACAACCAGTCAGATTGCCCTCCACAGTACATCCATAGAACTTTGTAAACATCTTTGGTGACATATCAAGTTTCCTCAAATTCCTAATGAAGTAACCTGCTGGCACTCTCTCCAGGTGTTCAGTCCAGGACAGAACCTCTGAGTTGTTGATGCTCAGGAACCTGAAGTTGCTCACCTTTACAGTAACTCAACACCTCCTCTTCTGACTTCCTCTTCCAGAAGTCCACAATCAATTCCTTGGTCTTGCTGACACTGTGAGAATATTAACGCAACATCCCTCAACCAGCTGATCTCACTCCTGCATGCCTCCTCATTGCCATTTGAGATTTTACCAACATTTACAAAATTATAAATGGCATATGAGCTTTGCTTAGCCACGCAGTCACAAGCATACAGCACAGGTGCCCCTGTATTGATCAAGGGGCATGTTATCATCAATTTATACTATGGTTTTAGATGAAGATGTCAGGGATCCAGGTCCAGAGGGAAGCTTGGCAAGTAATACTGAGGTGCTAATAGTATTGAATGCTGCACTGAGTCAATGTTGCTGATGTCTAGGTGCTGCAGAGTAGAGAGCCAGAGTGATAGTGTCTGTTGTCGACTCGCTACAGTAGGTCCAGATCCTCTCTCAGGCAGAAGTTAATCCTAGCCAAAACCAACCTCTCAAAACACTTCCTTATGGTAGATGTGAGTGCTACCAGACCAGTTATTGAAGCAGCTCACTCTGTCCTTTTTGGAGAGCAGAGGAAGATAGGAACCTCAGAGGCTACAGATGTTTTTGAACACTGCAGCCAGTCAGTACACAGCCAGGTACACTGTCAAGACCTGATACCTTGCAAAGCTACACTCTCTCGACATCAGACAAGACAAGAGATCACAGGGTCACAAGATGCTATGGCGAGTCACAAAGATGTAGTGTTACTCGCCCTTTCAAAAAATGCATAAAAAGCATTCAGTACATTCATGAGTGAAATACCACTGCAATTTATGCTGTTAGTATTTGCTTTATAGGAAGTAATGGCACAAAAACCCTGCCACAGCTGTTGTGCATCTGAGTCTCAAATTTCAGTTGCCTTTTCAGTCTCATAATGGTCTTCCGCAGATTGTACCTGAACTTCTTGTCAGATTCTGGACCACGGGTCTAGCCCTCAGTAGACTAAATCTCCTGGTTTATCCAGGGTCTCTTATTTGGAAAAACTGAGCATATTCTTCAAGGCACACACTTATTCATACAGGTCTTGATGATGCTGGTGATAGCTATGGCAGATTCATTCACATCCAAAGATGAATCCCTGAAATATGGTCCAGTTCACTCACTGATTCAAAGCAATCCTGTAAACACTCCTCCCCTTCCCTTGACTATACAGTGCCTATAAAAAAAGTATTCACCCACATGGGAGTTTTCATGTTTTATTGTTCTACAACATTGAATCAAAGTGGATTTAATTTGGCTTTCTTGTCACTGGTCAACAGAAAAAACTCTTATGTCAAAGTGACAACAAATTTCTACAAATGGTCTAAATGTATTACAATTATTAAACACAAAATAATTGATTGCATAATTACTCACCCCCTTCAAGCCAGTATTTAGTAGATGCACTTTTGGCAGCAATTACAGCCTTGAGTCTATGTGGATGGTCTCCAATCAGTTTTGCACATCTGGACATCCCAAATTTTCCCCATTCTTCTTTACAAAACTGCTCGAGCTCTGTCAGATTGCGTGGGGATCACGAGTGAACAGCCCTTTTCCAAGTCCAGCCAGAAATTCTCAATCGCATTGAGGTTTGAACTCTGATTTGGTCACTCTAGGACATTAACTTTGTTGTTTTTAAGTCATTCCTGTGTCACTTTGCCTTTATGCTTGGAGTCACTGGCTTAGTGAAAAACAAATCTTTTCCCAAGTCACAGTTCTCTTGCAGACTGTGTCAGGTTTTCTTCCAGGATTTCCCTGTATTTTGTTGCATTCATTTTGTCTTCTACTTTCGCGAGCCTTCTAGGGCCTGCTGCAGTGAAGCATCCCCACAGCATGATGCAGCCACTACCAGGCTTTACAGTAGGGACGGTGTGTTTTTGATGATGTGCAGTGTTTGGCTTTTGCCAAACATAGCATTTAATCTGATGGCCAAAAAGCTCAATTTTGATTTCATCAGACCATAGAACCTTCTTCCAACTGACTTCAGATTCTCAATATGCCTTCTGGCAAATGCTAGCCAATATTTCATTAGTCCCCTTTTTGCAGTTTGAGGATGGCCTGCTCTTTGCAGATTTACAGCTATGCCATATTCTTTCCCTTTATTGATGATTGACTTAACTGTACTGCAAGGGATATTCAGTGACTTGGAAATTTTCTTGTATCCATCTTTTGACTTGTGCTTTTCAATAACCTTTTTTGCAGAGTTGCTTGGAGTGTTCTTTTGTCTTCATGGTGTAGTTTTGCCAGGATACTGACCCACCAGCAGTTGGACCTTCCAAATACAGATGTATTTTTACTACAATCAATTTACTACCTTGACTGCACATAGGTCTCCAAAAAGAGATCTCCATTCAACCAATTATGTGACTGCTAAAACCAACTGGGTGCAGGAGTAATGATATGGTGTGTCATATTAAAAGAGGTGAGTGCTTCTACAATCATTTTGTGTTTTATATCTGTAATTAATTTAGATCACTTAGTAGAGATCTGTTTTCACTTTGACACGAAAAAGTTTTTTTCTGTTAATCAATGTCAAAAAAAGCCAAATTAAATCCACTGTGATTCAATGTTGCAAAACAATAAAACACAAAAACTTCTTGGGGGGGGGGGTGAATACTTCTTATAGGCACTGTATCATGCCACTGGTACCACATAGTACTGTGATCTTCAACCTATGCCCATATGCTGGGCATACAGCCAGTGGACTGGACTTGCCCAAGTTCAGGCACAGCATTCTTGCTGGTATTCCTCTGGTGACACGTTGGGAAGCAGCTTGTCAGAGGCCATTTTATTTTGACATACAGCACAGTAAGTAACAGGCCCTTCTGGCCCAACAAGCCTGTGCCACCTAATCACACCCATGTGACAAATTATTAACCAGTAGATCTATTGAATGGAGGAGGAAACCAGAGAAAGGGACGCAGGGAAAAGGTACAAACTCCTTACAGACAGCAGCGGAATTGAACCCAGGTCACTGCACTCTAATAGCGTTACGCTAACCTCTACACTACTGTGCCGCCCCTTCTTCAAATTGGCCTTCCTGAAATCCTCCCCCAGTGATTTGGAAGGCATCAGTGTGCACATTCTCGTGACCATTGATCATGTTGCGCAGCTCCTCCAGTGCCAGCTTAACACTGGCTAAGGGTGGCACATACACCACTACCAGGATGACAGTAGAGAGCTGCCTTAGCAGGTAGAACACTTGACTACCAGATGCTCCAGGTTGGGGGAACAGGACTGAGTCAGAACTGCCACATCTATACACCACACTGAGTTAATGATGAAGTCAATGTCAGGCCTCTGCCTTTACCCAATGTCACTATTCAGTCCATGTGGTGGATGTGAACACCCTCGGGCTGGAGTGCTGAGGTAAGCTTCATCTCTGTAAAGTAGAATGTACAACAGTTCTGATGCCCCTCTGTTATTGCAATCCATTTCTCTGAGATTATCCATTTTATTTTCCAGATACTGTACATTAGCCAGAAAGATGCTTGGGTGCCAGTAGGGATAAAGGTCACTTAGGGCTTTGTATTTCAGTTTCCTGTAGTCCTTACCTTCACTCTTAGAATAAAATCTGGAGAGACAGATGCAGATAACAGAATCCTAGAGTAACAAACAAGATGCTAGAGCAGTTCAGTGGGCCAGGCAGCATCCGTGTGGTTGCGGGGGGGATTGAATATTCAACCTTTCGGGCGAAAACTTCAATCTGAAATATTGACTGTCCATTTCCCTCCTCAAATGCTTCCTAACTCACTGAGTTCCTCCAGCATCTTGTAAGTTGCTTCATCATTTCCTGGGGTAGAGAATTTCTATGAGTCACAGTTCTTAGAGGATAAACTTTTCTCTGTCTTAAAAGGGCAATTTCTCCATTCTAAATCTATACACCTCATTTCTAATTTTTTCCATGAATGGAAGAGCTCCCAGCATTTAAAAAGGTGGCAGTACAGTCCACTGCAAGGAGGGATTTGATCTTGAGGTCATCCAGAGCTCCATGGAAGTTTTGTGGTACAAGGTCAAACACAGGCAAAAAAAAATTGCCTCCCAATTATCACTCACCATTCTCCCATGGTTGATTAATAGGTATTCCTTGATGTTGATTAATATATAGAGGTGTAGCACAATGGGTACTTTCAAGTATATTTCACCACTGTCTATATGGTTCATCTTTCACTCCATTAGTAAGTCAGCGAACCAATTGCTGACTTAGCAATTGAGTGAAGGGAGTGCGCATGAGGGAATGATGCAAATCATGCCAAATATTTCTAAAATTAAGATTTCCAACAGTGCAAACAATTCTACATATTCCAAGTGGTGAAAACAGCATTGAAAAAAGCCTGGCAAGTGCACAACAAATAATTTAGATCCAAATTCCATGCTCCTGATACATTTTATCCTAAATGGTGAACAATTAAACAGCCTGTGAAGAAGACAACTGCAAATTATGACCATTCACAGTAATGCCAGTATCTACAATGAGAAATTCAGAGACAAGTTTTAAGGATTTATTCCAATTCCAGTGGCATCAACAGGATGCCCATTTTGACAAATTCCTGGGAATGAAGTACTGCAAAAGCCAATTTTCAGGTAACTAATTGACTGAGACTGGACACAGGGGAGGCCATTGTACCAACAAATATCCTGCCTATAATTCTGATGACATTCACTCTGGAGCTAACAAGTTCTCTAGCCAAACTATTCCAATTTTCCTGAGAATACCAAAAATTGTCAATAATAAAACTAAAATTCATTCTGATTAATTAACAACCAGTCTATTCTCAGCCATCACAAAAAGTAATGGAACATGTTACCTAGAGAACTCCAAATTATGACCATTGAAAATAAAGCACTTACTTGCCAACACTCAGTTTGAGTTCTGGCAGAAACACTCAACCACAGACCACAGAGCGATCTTATTCCCAGTATGTACCAATGAGCTGGAACACAGATGTAAAGAGAGAGGGGCTGCCCTTGACCAGAGTATTTTCAGGGAGCCTTGGTAAAACTGAAACCAACATTAAAAGGAAAGGTTCTACTGATTCAAATTTGCTCAAAGTCAGATCTCAGTCTCAATGATCTACAGTTGCTTTTTCAATAAAATCCCCTTCAATTCCATTCTTAGTCATAGAGCAGTACAACACAATACAGGAATAGGCCTTTTGGCCCATCTAGTTCATGCCAAACTTAATTTCCTGAGGTAGGATCCTGAAGACACACAATGTTTCAGGAACAGCTTCTTCCCCCCGCCATCAGATTTCTGAATGGACAATGAACTCATTAACACTAACATGGTGCTTTCATGTAGCACCATGGTCCTGGAGGAACGCTGTTTCACTTTTACTGTGTACTGTACCAGTAGGTTATGGTCAAAATGACAATTAAAACCAACTTGACTTGATCTCACTTTTTTTGCTCTCTTTTTGCACAATTTGATTTTATATATCTTATTGCAATTTATATATTTTTAAAATTATGTAATTGCAATGTTCTGCTGCCACAAAAAAATGACGACAAATCCCAATGACATTAAACCCGATTCTGATTATGCCTAGTCCCATTAACCTGCAACTGAACCACAGCCCTCCACACCCCTCCCATCCATGTATGTATCCAAATTGCTCTGAAATGTTAAAATTTAAACCACATCCACCACTTCAGCTGACTTGTTTCACACTCTTACCACCCTCTGAGTAAAGAGGTTTCCCCAGGATTTCTCAGAAAACAGTTTCCATCTTCTTATAGCAAAAAATATACAGCACTGAAGCAAAGGCTGGCATTGACAAGGAAGTTTCACACTCCACTACTGCCTGTAATGGCTTACTCCAAGAAGACAGCACACCACCTAAGCTTGCAGCCAAATAAAATACCATCTCAGAGTCCCACCATCAACATTTTAAGCAACCACAATGACAATTTCAATTGGACCAGTCACATAAATATTCGCACTGCAAGAACTGACCACTGGTAACTCATCACCTAACCGCACCAAATTATTTTCATAAACCATAGGTTTGGAGTTCTCTGAAATTCTCTCCAGTTACCTGCAGTACAGACAAGGAAGATAGCTGTCAGCATCCAGAGCAAAGCAGCCTGCTTTGACTGATATTTCACCCCTCATTGACATACCACGTGTTAAATGCAGTTTTATTATGGTTAATGACAGAAATTACTAAGGATGATTCAACAGATACAGAGGTCATGTCTCAGACAAACATTACAGTAGCATAAAATTGGGGCAACGAGCTTGCAGGAAAGAGTTAAAGAAAGCCCCAAGACAAAGTCTAATGTACAAGCTTTAAACTGACAATGAAACACTCCATGTAGGCTAGAGTTCAATATTTAGCAAACTAGAAAAGATATGACATTTAAATTTTGCAGATAATAAAATTTACATTAAAACTTTCATAAATGCAGGAAAACAATTTCTTATCATCCATGCTAATCCATATCATCATCCATGTGGAATCTGACTAATTGTGCCATCAATTAATTAGGGCAGTCACTCATCTTGGAAACTCTTAAAGGACAAAAAGTAATCGAGAAAACAGCTGGGTCTCCATCCATTTAGTTAAAGGACAATATGCTGTTTAAATTAGGACAAGGGACTATTGCCAGTTTCTAACTGGAATCAGTTGCATGCACTTGTGTGGCCATTAGACACTACACCCTGGTTAGAGCAAAGAGTTTTTAAATAGTGTCAGTTGTGTGTGCTTTTTGTCACTGATAGTTGGTGAGAAATAAGCAGTAAGATTAACTCAGAACTGTTTTGATCACTGTGGTTTCAAGTATTCAGGCTTAGAGATGTCAGATATGACCAGAGGTGAAAATGAAACAATTTCATTACTTCAACATATTAAGAACTATGAAGAATTTGAAGGTATCAATCATTTTTCCATTGTAACATTCAAGATAATTGCAAAGCAAGCATGACAGCGCCACCACTTCCTCAGGAGTCTGCCGAAATTCGACATATCATCAAAAGCATTGGCAAACTTCTGTAGACTGTGGTGGCAAGTGTGTTGACTGGCTGCATTACAGCCCAGTATGGGAACACCATATCCTGCAAGATGTAGTGAATTCAGCCCAGAGCATCACAGGTTTAGGCCTCCCAACCACTGAGCACACCTACATAAAATGTTGATGTAGAAAAGCAGCATCCATCATCAAAGATCCTCACTACCCAGGCCATGCTCTATTCCTGCTGCTGCCATCAGGTAGAAGGTACAAGTGCCGCAGGACTCGCACCAGCAGCTTCAAGAACAGTTACTAGCCCTCAACCGTCAGACTCTTCAACAACACTCATTCCATTTCTGGTAATCCCACATCAATGGTCTCACATTAAGGATTCTATCTTGCTATTTCATATTTGTTATTTATAGGTATTTATATTTGCATTTGTAGTTGGTTGTTCGTTGATCTTGTTCCATTACTGTTCTGTGGTTTTGCCAAGTATGCCCTCAGAACAAAGAATCTCAGCTGTATGTGGTGACATGCACGTTCTCTGATAATAAATTTTACGATCAACTTCGGAAATAAAGATTTGGAGGATGCAATCATCGAAAGCACTGTATGAAGACAGTCCATTATCTGCACTATGTGGCTACAGTGATTTTATTCATTTACAATCACAGCAGCACACAATGGATGAATTCCTCCATCTATAACTATTATGAACTAATACACAGTTTTTATAGTATAGTAGTAGTATTGGTAGTTTTCTAATTTGCTCTGTTTTTATTTAAATACATAATTTGTTACTCAGTTAAATGGTAGCTTGTCTTTTTTATGCCTTTTCAACTATTTCCACCAAACTTGTCACCCAAATAACCAGAATCCACTGTACTCCAAATCATCATTTATCAGTTT
Source organism: Hemitrygon akajei (assembly GCF_048418815.1). Lineage (NCBI taxonomy): Eukaryota > Metazoa > Chordata > Chondrichthyes > Myliobatiformes > Dasyatidae > Hemitrygon > Hemitrygon akajei. The sequence continues at coordinate 105,027,371 of NC_133124.1, read as the reverse complement.
TTAGTACAATTTTGCTTGTTACCTGTTGTAACTTTCTTTAGGTAGCAGTTCCATTATATCCAAAAGGGTGGAAATAAGGTTTATTTTAATGCGATATATCAGACTTCAATTCTGATCAAGTAATAAACATCAAGATTTATATTTTTCGATTCTTACAAATCCATCATTTTCTAAAATTCCAACCATTATCATAGACTGGTTTCTCAAAATAAAATGTACACTTCAACCAAATCCAGGCAATTTGATCACATTTCAAAAAAAAATTGATGTTGTTAACAGGGAAATAATATAGAATAAGGAGGGAGGGGAAGGAATGCAAATTGACAGGTGATGAGAAAGGTAGGTAGGTGGGTGGGTGGGTGAGGGAGAATGATATCAGAAGCTGGGAGGGGCTAAATGGAAGAGATAAAAGGCTGAAGGAGCCTGAGAGGGGAGGACAGTGGACGATGAAAGGGAAGGATGAAGGGAAGTTTCTCCACCTTCCAGTGGCGTCTCCCCCCCCCCACCTCTCTCTATTCCTCATTCTAATTACCCTTTCATCCATTCTCTTCTCATCACCTCTCTCGTTCTCCTTCCGCCTTCCCTTTCTTCCATGATTTACTGCCCTTTCCTATCAAAACTCTTCTTCTTCTTCTTCTTCAGCCCTTTAACCCAACTATTCCCACCCACCTTCCTCCTCACCCAGTCTCGCCTATAACCTACCAGTCTGCACACCTTCCCAGCCCTACTTTTTTATTCTGGCTTCTGACCCTGCCTTCCTACCCAGACCTAATAAAGGGTGCCGGCCAGAAACGTTGACTATTTATTTTCTTCTTCAAATTTTACCTGACTTGCTGAGCTGCTCTACCACCGTGCGCCTTGCTCAAGATTTCCAGCATCTGCAGAATCTCTTTTGTTTACGTGAATTAATTTGTTAAGATTACTTAAATGATTGATAAACGAGAAAATAATACAATTTAAGAAAATCAGGAGTTTGCCGTGAAGGGGAGTAAACAAAGTTCGGGAGATAAGAATCTGATTCAGGAGTCACTGGGATTCAGCAGGAAGATCCCGAGGCCCGAATGTCATCAGCCTCCTCCCACCCAGCCCAGCTTGATCCGGATCTCTCGCATTATTAGTGCTTGAAATACTTCTACTCAGAAGAATGCCACTGAATACGCTGTCTGCAATTCTCCTTTCGTGTTATTTACCTGTCTGACAGCCGTCGCAAAGGAGAACTCCCCAGCTTCCTTCAAATCCAGCCAGATCATCGGCATCCGAGGCACGGCCTCCATGTTGAAAGGATGTAAACTGCGATTAACCGGAAGTCAGCTGCTCAGTAACGGAAATTAGTAAGGAACATGCTGGAACTTGTAGTTTATTTAACTGATTCCCCGGCTTCCCCAATTAATTGTGATTTTTTTGCCATTATTTTGCATTGCCTTCTTCCTATGACTTTTTTTTTGCAATAAATAAAAAAGATAATTTCCGCTACAGTGACCATTTTGAGAATTATTAACTTAAATATTAGAATTGATTTGACAGTTGATAGAAAAGCAGTTGAATTAAATTGACTTTATTTCTTACATCCTTCACATACATGAGGAGTAAAAATCTTTACATGACGTCCTCCGTCTGAATGTGTAATGTGCAATCACAGTAATTTATAATAAATAAAACTTAGAAATACACTAAAATCAGCGTGTGTTAATCAGTCTGATGGCTTGGAGCCTGTTGGTCCTGGCTTTTATGCTGTGGTATCATTTCCCAGATTGTAGCATCTCGGGTCCCCAATGATCCTTCAGGCCCTTTCTTCACACCTGTCTTTGTAAATGTCCTGAATCATAGGAAGTTCACAACTACAAATGTGCTGGGCTGTGGGCACCACTCTCTGCAGAGTTCTGTGATTAAGGGAGGTACAGTTTCCATACCAGGCAGTGATGCAGCCAGTCAGGATGCTCTCAATTGTGCTCCTGCAGAAAGTTCTTAGGATTTTGGGGCCCATACCCAGACATCCCACCTCTCCCCGAAGTTCCAGGAGTCTCCCGCATTTTGATAGCGGCTCCCTGACACCCGCAAATTATATACAATATCCCGGAAATCAGGAGAGAGATCGAGAGAAAGAAAAGAAAGGGAGAATCCTGACTGGTCCATCTTTGTGCTAAGTAGACCTATCAGTTTTCTCTGTGGGCGGGCTTTAGAATCAACCTCTCTCTCTCTCTCTCTCTTTCATTGTCCATCAGTTCAGTTTAGTGTCCTGCAGCACCATGGCAGAGTGTTCCAAAAAAAATATAAAACGTACTTCACCCCAGACTACACTAAAGAGTACCCCTGCCTAATAGGGGTCAAAAATAATGACAGTGTTGCTCGCTGCACTGTTTGCAACAGTGACTTTTCTGTTGCCCATGGTGGGTTAAATGTAGAAGACATGTTGAGGTGAGTTTAACAGGTGTCATTCATTCATTAGTATAGCTAACGTTATTTAAACTGGCTGGCTAGTGTGGTGAACTACATATACCTGTCTGGACACGCCCCCCTGCTGACTGCTCCTGTGGCTCCTCCCACAGACCTCTGTATAAAGGCGATTGGAGGCACAGCCCCTTCCTCAGTCTCCAGGATGTTGTGTGGTGGTCACTTGCTGCTTGTGCTTTCTTCCAGCCAATAAAAGCCTACCTTAACCTACGTCTCAGAGTTATTGATGGTGCATCAGCTAGTTGCTAAGGAGCTACTCTACTGATGTCCTATGTGATGAGCCCAAACTCCCTGTAGAGTTGTAATAGAATAAAAAAAGACTCCATGATAATATAATATAATAAAAGCACATATTTTAATGTCACATTTTCTGCCAGTCGATGAAGCTGCTTTTGGTGCTGCCAAATTCTAATTGTGATGTAGAAAGGGCATTCAGCATGGTGCGTCACATTAAGACAGAATTCAGAAGTCAGCTGTCTCACAAAACATTTGTGAATCTGATGTCTTACAAAATTAACAAATTCATTGACACAGACTGCTATGAAGTTGAGACCTCTGGCAAAATACTCCCAGGGGGTGAATATGGGGTCACGGGGGATGGGGGTGGTGGTGCTACCTCCCTGAAATGAGTTTTTGCAGGGTGGGATGTCTGCATACCAAACTTCCTCAATTGTCTGAGGTGAAAGAGGTGCTGTTATGCCTTTTTCACCACACAGCTGGTGTGTACAGACCACGTGAGGTCCTCGGCGATGTGCATGGTGAGGAACTTGAAGCTGTTTACCCTCTCAACCCCAGGCCTATTGATGTCAATAGGGGTTAACCTGTCTCCATTTCTCCTGTAATGCACAACCAGCTCCTTTATTTTTGCGACATTGAGGGAGAGGTTGTTTTCTTTACACTACTGTGTCAGAAAGATGACTTCTTCCCCGTAGGCCACCTCGTTATTGTTTGAAATTAGGCCAATCAATGTAGGGTCATCAACAAATGTAATTAGCAGGTTGGAGCTGTGGGTGGCGATACAGTCATGAGTGTACAGGGAATAAAGTAGGGGACTTAGTACACAGCCCTGAGGGGCTCCTCTACTGAGAGTCAGAAGGTTGGAGGTGAGGGAGTCCACTCTTACCACCTGCTGGCGATCTGACAGGAAGTCCAGAATCCGCTTCACAAGGTTGAGGTCTCTGAGCTTCCTGTCAAGCTGGATAATAATATTGATAAGTTGGATAATGATATTAATATGGTTTTTATATTACTGAGTTAGTAGGCTAATATAATTTGTTTAGGATATCGATCCAGTACTCTGAGCTCAAAACCCATCCTAGTAAATCCAGGTAATCAATAAAACATTAAGACTCTAGGGATCACGAGTGAATCTGCAGATGCTGGAAATAAATAAAAAACACAGAATGCTGGCAGAACTCAGCAGGCCAGACAGCATCTATGGGAGGAGGTAATAACGACGTTTCAGGCTGAAACCCTTCATCAGGAGTGAAGTAACATGGGATGGTCGAGGGGGGATAAGAAGTGGGGGGAGGGATAAAGTAGAGAGCTGGGAAGTGATAGGCTGGAGGGAAATGGGCTAGGAGGAAGGTGAAGAATTATGGGAAATAAAAGAAAAAGAAAGGTAGGGCTGGGGGGAGAGATTATAGTGAGGGGGATAAAAGAGAGGGAAAGAGAACCAGACTAAAATAATAGATAGGGATGGGTTCTGGATTCCAGACCCAGCCAGTCACCTTCTACCACCACTCTTCTCCGCCTTGCAGAATTAGTCCTCACCCTTAACAATTTCTCCTTTGGCTCCTCCCACTTCCTCCAAACTAAAGGTGTAGCCATGGGCACCCGCATGGGTCCTAGCTATGCCTGCCTTTTTGTCGGCCATGTGGAGCAATCTATGTTCCAAGCCTACACCGGTATCTGTCCTCCTCTTTTCTTGCGTTATATCGACGACTGCATCAGCACTGCTTCCTGCACACATGCTGAGCTCGTCGACTTCATTAACTTCACCTCCAACTTTCACCCCGCCCTCAAATTCACCTGGTCTATTTCCGACACCTCCCTCCCCTTTCTAGATCTTTCTGTTTCTATCTCTGGAGACAGTCTATCCACCAACGTCTACTACAAACCTACTAACTCCCACAGCTACCTAGACTATTCCTCCTCCCACCCTGTCTCCTGCAAAAATGATATCTCTTTCTCTCAATTCCTCTGCCTCCGCCGCATCTGCTCTCAGGATGAGGCCTTTCATTCTAGGACAAAGGAGATGTCTTCCTTTTTTAAAGAAAGGGGCTTCCCTTTGTCCACTATCAACTCTGCCCTCCATCGTGTCTCCCGTATTTCACACACCTCTGCCCTCACCCCATCCCCCCACCCGCCAGCCCACCAGGGATAGAGTCCCCCTGGTCCTCACCTATCACCCTACCAGCCTACAGATCCAACGCATAATCCTCTGTAACTTCCTCCACCTCCTACATGATCCCACCACCAGCCACATCTTCCCCTCCCCCCCACTCTCGGCTCCCCCCCCATTCCCCCCCCTCCATTCATCCCCCCCCCATCCCTCCCCATGGACCTCCCTTCAGGCACTCATCCCTGCAAACAGAAGAAATACAACACCTGCCCCCACACTTCTTCCCTCACCACCATCCCAGGCCCCAGACAGTCCTTTCAGGTGAGGCACCACTTCACCTGCGAGTCAACTGGGGTGATATACTGTATCCGGTGCTCCCGATGTGGCCATTTATACATTGGGGAGACCCGCCGCAGACTGGGAGACCGTTTCGCCGAACACCGGCACTCAGTCCTCCAGCAGTGGCGGGATCTCCCTGTGGCCACACACTTCAATTCCACAGACCACTCCCACTCTGACATGTCTGTCCATGGCCTCCTCTGCCGTCAGGATGAGGCCACACGCGGGTCGATGGAGCAATACCTTATCTCCCACCTAGGTAGCCTCCTACCTGCCGGCATGAACATTCAACTCACAGACCTCCGTTGATACCTCTGCCCCCCACCCTTACCCCCATCCCTATATATTATTTTAGTCTGGTTCTCTTTCTCTCTCTTTTCTCCCCCCTCACTATAATCTCTCCCCCCAGCCCTACCTTTCTTTCTCTTTTATTTCCCATAATTCTTCACCTTCCCCCAGCCCATTTCCCTCCAGCCTATCACTTCCTAGCTCTCTACTTCATCCCTCCCCCACTTCTTATCCCCCCTCGACCATCCCATGTTACTTCACTCCTGATGAAGGGTTTCAGCCCAAAACGTCGTTATTACCTCCTCCCATAGATGCTGTCTGGCCTGCTAAGTTCTGCCAGCATTCTGTGTTTTTTAAGACTCTAGGGATGGTGGGGCAGAGATACATCCCTACCAAAGGAGGTGTAAAGCGCTCTTTCCCTCTGCTAGCCTGCAGGTCACCCTTAGGCAAGGAGTAGCACCTGCTTAGGCCTCCAATTCCAGTCACATGAAGTCATGGGAGCTGGTGGTGGATGGTCATATGAGCGACTGGTGCACATCATCTGATGCCAGGCAGACAACCTCTGAAGAGAATTGATAATGGCTGGGGTTGCTCATCTTGTAAACAACTACGCAGAAGAATTCAGTGGCAAACCACTTCTGTCGAAGAACTTGTAAAGAATCATGATGGTCATGGATAGAAAAGATAGAGGGCCATGATCGTTCATGTCATACAACACGGCACATAATGATAATGATGAGTTTTCGGTCAGTGGAGTAAGATGAACCCAAAGATTGTGCTGAAGACATTTAAAAAGTTAACTGTATGATTCTGTAAGTACATAGAGGTAGACATTTGAAGTAATCTGTGAAACAGTTCTCTCCATTTAAACATTGGCCTCTTGATGTTTATTTTGTGAGATTAGTGGCTTTGGGTACAACGATGTCAGATGTGGATCTGGTACCCAGCTCATTACTTTGTTTTTTTCTTATTGGTATTCATCCTGGCTGTATTAGTAGAACTGAATGGCTCGCTAGTCCATTTTACAGGGCATTTAAGGGTCCTCTAAATTTTACAACCATTAGTGGTTTGAGGAAAAGACCCAGGGCAAATAATGATGTGTCATAAATGTCAGTCTGTGACACCCACATACCAGGAATAAATAAAAGGAAAATAATCAAAGCTGGGCATTTAGAGCAATAATAATAATTATTTCTCTTTTGAGGAATCCTTAATTGGGAGCCTAAGCATTGCACAAATTTCTCACAGAATCAGATTTACTATTTTGGTGACCTAAGCTAATAAAGGACAGTGGAAACCTAGACTGTCAAATGTGGAATTGAAGGTGTTGCTAGCAGCCAATAGTGAGAACCTCTGTTTAGTGGATATATTATTGTGCAGTGTGACAGATCCTTACAAAAGTCCTTTTGTTCGAAGTACACTCTGTACTGCATTAGCTTAATGCAGCTGGTGTCAGCAGGCAATGTCATAATTGAACAAATGACCCTTTCCTATAATTTAACCCTGAACTGAGTCATATGGAAAGCAGTTTCTTAAGACAGCGTTGCCACATAGTCATAATAGAATTCACATGAGCTTTTTTTTAGCTAATTAATATCACAAAAGCAAAGCATTAACAGAGAAACTAAAATCAATACAGAGTGAATCTGCTAATACCACTTTATTGACAATTTCAAATTAAAATATACAAGTGTATATTTCACGTTTCTGCTTGACATCACAGTTGATAGCATGTAGGAATTGTCTTAACCGCCACCATTTCGTTCCATAGTCTGAAAGGAAGGAAAAATATTTTAGGAATTGATGTCAGGTTTGCAGTTGAGTGCTAAAAATGGCAAAAGCTATAGTGAAAGATAAAAACAAAATTCTAAACAGTCCTTCCGTTTCACTGTTCTCGGGTGTGGAATCAGGATGAGGACCTTGAAGGTTCAGCTTCTTTTCAACAAAAACTAACCTTATTTTCACGTTGCACTTATAACACAGTCATGTCAAGCCACATCAAAGTACAAAAAAAAACCATGTAACCTAGGTAAAGAAACTTTGGAGTGGGTGATCATAGCCGGTGTGGTGAACTAGATATACCTGTCTGACTGCTCCTGTGGCTCCTCCCACAGACCCTGCTGACTGCTCCTGTGGCTCCTCCCACAGACCCCTGTATAAAGGCGACTGTGGGCTGCTGCTCTCCCTCATTTTCCCCAGGATGTAGTGCTGTTTATTCTTCCAGTCAATAAAAGCCAATATCTCACTTCCTAAGTCTCAGCGTGAGTTATTGATGGTGCATCAGCCGGCTGAAGGAGTTAAGTTTTCAGGAGTTTAGGAAGAGAAACATGAAGAGGTAGTAAGGAAAGATATACCAGAATCTAGGTTATTGGCACCTGAAAGAGTGGCTGCTTATCGCAGTTTGAAGTAGAAACATAGAAACATAAAAAATAGGTGCAGGAGTAGGCCATTCGGCCCTTCGAGCCTGCACTGCCATTCAGTATAATCATGGCTAATCATCCAACTCTGAACCCTGTACCTGCTTTCTCTCCATACCCCCTGATCCCGTTAGCCACAAGGGCCATATCTAACTTCCTCTTAAATATGGCCAATGAACCGGCCTCAACTGTTTCCTGTGGCAGAGAATTCCACAGATTCACCACTCTCTGTGTGAAGAAGTTTTTCCTCATCTCGGTCCTAAAAGGCTTCCCCTTTATCCTTAAACTGTGACCCCTCGTTCTGGACTTCCTCAACATTGGAAACAATCTTCCTGCATCTAGCCTGTCCAATCCCTTTAGAATTTTATACGTCTCAATAAGATCCCCCCTCAATCTATGAATGCCAAGTGTGTGTGAAGGGGGTTTCTTCTTTTTTCTTTGTTACTGTGTATGTAATCAAAATGGCTTCTTTGTTTTGTTAAAAGCAGGAATGCTTCTTTGTTGCGAGAGTGCTGGAAGCTTGTTTGGGTTAAAATTTACTGATAACGAGAATTGTATTCCTTTGTAAACCAATTGGGATTAATGTTGTTCTTTCTTCTGAGTCTGTAAGCTATTGTTGGCGGGCTTTTGGGGAGATCGGCGTGAGGGTTTGAGAGAGAGAGGACACGATGCTGTAAGCTGGGTGAGGAACGGACCCCAAGCGGGGGTCCAAGGCCAGGAGGTACTCCGAGGAGAGGAGATAAAGCTAGATGTGCTTGGTTGACCACCGGGTGGTCCTGAGCAGCGAGTCGAGGAGTTCGGAGGGGATCGAATGGTGGCCAGAAGACTTCAGTAATTGAGCTCCAATGGTTGTGCATGAAGTGGTTTGGACTTCGATAAGTTTGGTGCCTTTTCTTTATTGTTTTTCCTTCATATATACTGTATCGTTATTAATCACTTAGTTATAGTAACCTTTATAAATTGTACTCATTTAATCGCATATGGTGTACTGTCTGTTTTTGGGTGAGGCGGGGACATCACACAGCATCCACACCAGCTGATTACCCAGTTTGGCGGGGCCGAAGGCTGCTCCCCCTAGACGAGAACGAGCTGAGCGAGCCTGAGGCGACCCGAGGGTTACGTATGCAAGAAAACTACATGAAGCTACATATAGCATGGAGAAACAGTTGTATATCATAATGATAATTATACAAATGCCTTTTACATTTTCAATAATGTGCTTCATTTGTATTTCATTTTCAATGCTTGTAAGGTAGATGTCCACCTGTCAGTCTCTGCTCATACCAGCCTCAAATTCCAAGGCAGCAATGGATTTAATTGCCCTTCCTTTCTAATGGAGTTTCCTATTCTTATTGATAATCTTTTGTTGTCTATAAGTTACAGATTTGTTAGTTATCTAGAGCACAAGGCAGACATTTTATGTAAAACGTCATCTAGTAGTTTCACTCAAAAAATATCATAGGGCATAGAGACAGAATTTGGCCATTCGGCCGATTGAGTCTTCTCTGCCAATCAATCATGGCTGATTTATTTTGTTCTCAACCCCATTCTCCTGGCTGCTCCTCATAACATTTGAAGCCCTTAGTAATCAAGAGCCTATTAACCTCTGCTTTAAATATACTCAATGACTCCAATAGGCATTCCCAGTTTGAGTTATTTTTTAATTTTAATTTAGCCCCATTAATGATGGATAAATATGTACGGCGTGAACAAAATTATCCAACTTCAGAATGATGAAGAAGCAAAAGTGCTTTCCAAAAATGTTGACTTTTGTGGCTACAGTGTCATACAAAGTTTCCTGATCTTTGGAGAAGAGCCAAACTGCTCTTCATTGCATTTCCATCCCCCAACCTTGTTGAAAGAGGCTTCAGTGCAGTGAACCACGTACTCACAAAAAACAAAAACTGCCTGGACATTGTCACATGTGGGGACTTGAGGCTTTTGCTGTCACAATTTGAACCAAATATTTCAACTCTTGCTAAATCAGGGTATTTTTACCCTTGCAGTTTTTTAACTCGGCCCACAAGGATTCTACATCTTCTGATCCTATGTCACTTCTTTTTAAGGATATGATTGCATTTTTTTACCACCATACTCCTTCTGCCCACCTGCAGGTCTTTTCAATAGGATGTGTATCCTTGGATGTTTTGTTCTTAGCTGAGATTTTCTTTCATCCACGACTCTACGATGCCCACAATGTTATATCTGCCAATTTCTAGCTGTGCTTTAAGCTCACCTACCATGTTTCATATACTGTATGCATTCAAATATAACACATTCAATCTTGTATTCACCACCCTTCTCAATTTTGGCTCCATGTTGCCTGGAGTTAAGTTCTTATCTCTTTCTTAACTTATTCATTATTCTGGAGTATATTACAGGAAAATTTGGCAGCAAATTTATGCACTGCAAATTGTCATAATCAACAATGTGTAAATAAACTTCAGTGATGCTGGTTGAGGAATAAATATTGCCCATGAAGGCAATTTCTTCTAGATAGTGCCAAGCAATCTCATACAGTATATCATGAAAAGAAACTCAAAGGAGAATAAAAGTTGAGATAAGACCATAAGACATAGGAACAGAATTAGGCCATTTGGCTCATTGAGTCTGCCATTCGATAATGGCTGACTTACTTTCCCACTCAACCCCATTCTCCTGCCTTCTCCCCAAAGCATATGAAACCTTTACTAATCAAGAACCTATCAACCTCTGCTTTGAATATACCCAATGCACAGCCATCTGTGGCAATGAATTACACAGATTCACCAACCTCTGGCTACATAAATTCATCCTTAGTTCTGTACTAAAGGATGTCCTTCTATTCTGAGGCTGTTCCTTCTAATTCTAGACTCCCCCACTATTTGAAACATCCTCTCGTGTCCGCTCTATACAAGCCAATCAGTATCAGGACTGTGGAACATTGCCACTGGATTGAAAATTGACTGGATAGGTTAGTATGTGTGACAGCAACAATCACATCATAGAGATTAGAAATGCCCTTGCCTTTTCAATGTCCATACCATTGTAACACATGAGCAAACTAAGTGACTTTGTAGGGAAATGCTGTGCCTTAAAGAGGGGAAAGACCACTACAAATGTGAGCAACACCCACAAAATGCCAGAGGAACTCAGCGGGCCAGGCAGCATCTATGGAAAAGAGTACACACTGGACCTTTTGGGCTGAGACCCTTTATCAGGACAAATGTGAGTCTGGGGTCTGCAAGCATACAGTTCATTCCTAGAAACCACTGGTGTATTCAGACCTGGTAGCATAGCAGTTAGTGTGATGTTACTGCAGCACCAGTGACCGGGGTTCTATTCCGCATCTCTCTGTAAGGAGCTTGTATGTTCTCCCCGTAACCGTGTGAGTCTCCTCCCAGATTCCAAAGACATATTGTTTTGTAGTTTAGTTGGTCATATGGGTGATAATTGGGGTGGTGCAGGCTCATTGGACATGAGGGGTATGTTAACGTGCTGTATCTCTGAAGTAAGTAAATAAATAAATAATCAGCATGGTAGTCACTACTGATAAACTTTAAGACAAGTAGTCATCCTGCAAGGTTCTTGCTGAAGCAAGTGTCAATCTTGGATATTTTTGTTAGTGGAAGAGATTCCAATGAGAGGTCATAGATGGAAGATAAGGGAGATATAATTTAAAGCTGATGTGAAGAGAAATTCCTATTCTAAGTGGTGAAGAATTTTCAGAATTGTATGTCCAGAGGTCATATCACTGGAGGATTTTAGGAAGTAGGTACATTTCGGAAAGATCAGGGAATTGAAGGCTATTTGGTGCAGAAGAGGAGTTGTGGCCTGAGGCAGATCAGCCATAATACAAGGACACAATGAGAAAGCTTTAAGTGATATGGTCAATTATATGGGAAGGATAATATTGATGGGAAATGTCTGTGATGCTTTTACATAATCCACAAGAGACACAATCTATTAGCTGCATGGTAATCCATTATTATCCGGTGGGTCTGCAGAAGCTCTTGGCACAATATGAAAATCTTCTCTTATACAGCACCAGTTGAGATGGGTGTGGCCTATTTGATGTCTGTCACAATTTATACCCTTACATCATTTGTGAGGAAGGAGCTCTGGAATATGGGAAAAATGAGCCATACATGATGGTGCACCAAAGTAATTGGGCTACCCCATTAGTGCTGATTCTAAAACAGACATAAATGGATGTTTATAAAGGAAGTCACACAAATCAGCACTATCGAGGATGAGCAGTGTCTGCCACCTACTTCATAAGATTTATTTGCAGAATTATCAGATTTTAGAAATTTTAACGAGGGACTTCTCTCTCATGCTGATGTACAACTTAATGTAGATTCAAGACATCGATCTACATGTCCATGAATGTGCACAAGGCAGGATGTAAACTTAGATCACATTACCACACCAGATTAAGTCAGCCCCAAAATTCCTTCGATCCATAATGGACAAAGTACTGCAAAACGTTTATACAACATAAGTATACCAAGATCTTTATGTCACCAGGATAACATCCACTCAGTCTGAACAAGGACGTTGAAGTTTCTGAGGAAAATACTTGGTAGGTTACTGAATTACCACGTCTATCTGAAATACAACATCTGGGGGTTTAAATGTCCAGAAGTTGCCTGTCTGAGCTTCGACAAGAATAGTTGAAGACTTGTCCAAGAGAAGATAGAAAGCATATTTGAATGCCAGAGGGCTAACGAATGTTTCTTCCTAGAAGTGCTACATTACCTGGAATTTTTGCTAAATTGAAAAGTATATTTTGCCTCAATTCCACAAATTGTTAAAAACGATGAAGTGTAATAGCAGTGATGTGATGTGCAGTCTGTTACAGGAACCATCACTGTCTACAGCTATTGAGTGGCTGCCACGTTGAGGAATCAGGCCCTGAGCTGGCAATTGCCTTAGGTGAGACAAATTAGGCAAAACCGGAATATGGTCTGCTACTTTAAATTGAATGTGCAAGTATGTAAGAAGCTGCAGAGGGCAGTGGACTCAACCCAATACATCACAGGCACATCCTCCCCACCCTGTTAGTATACAGGAAGGCAACAACTATCATCAAAGATCCCAAATCATACAATTTTCTGGCTGCTCCCATCGGGCAGAGGTACAAAAGACTGAAGTCCTGCACCACCAAGTTCAAGAACAGCTACCTGCCTTCAACCAGTTGGTTCTTAAACAAACTGGCAAAACCCCAATCACTGTAGTTTAGTGACTCTCTGAATACTAAAATAGTCCTCTTTGCACTAAAATGGAGTTTTTCCCTTCTGATTGTGCTTTCTTGTTAAAAAAAAACTGTGTATAATTTATGTTTCTTTTATTTAGAGATACAATATGGTAACAGACCCTTCCAGTCCAACAAGCATGCAAAATCCAATTACACCCATGTGACCAATTAGCCTACTAACCAGTACATGTTTGGAATGTGGGAGAAAACCGGGAGAAGTCCACGCGGTCACTTGGAGAACATACAAAATCTGACAGACAGCGGTGAAATTGAACCCTGATCACTGGTGCTGTAATAACCACAGTGTTACTATGCCACCCCAATTTATGTTTAACTTAAGCTTTATGCTGCTTATACGATGCTGTGTGCCTGTCATGTTGCTGCTAGTAAGCTTTTCATTGCACATGTGCAAGCGCACATAAAAATTAATACAATATCATCGAAATATGTCACCTTTCCTTCATCACCTCTTTATGTAAGACCAGGAACCCCCTCCCAACAACACTGTGGGAGAACCTTCACCACAGTGGTTTAAGAAGAAGAAGAGAAAAAAGATGAACTCCCAGTCTCTCGATCTAAATTGCCATGCCCTTTGCACTTTGTTTGTCTACTGACATTGAATTTCCTCAGTAACTGCAACAATATATTCTGCATCGTATTCTTTTTACTACCTGGATGTAATCATATCTGGCATGATCTACCCAGATAGCATGCAAAACACAGCTTTTCCCTGTATTGCTCTACATAAAAAACTAATTACCAATTGTCCGAAATGTATTTTTTTGGGGTGGATTCAATTTCAGAAGTATGTTGTTAGCAAGAATTTGCACCTGGTCATGGACCGTAAATAGCTGGTGGCAATCTTCAGACTGAAGTTGTCTATTCTGATAATGGCTGCTGTGTGACTGCAAAAGTGGCCTATCCTGTCATTACAACCAGAATGGTCCCAAAGGTCCCGCATCTTGAAGTAGCCCCTTGCTGGTAATCTTTCACATTCTCCTCCCAGTGGTGCAGTCACGTTCCCGAACTCTTAATTCTACCTCTCCAATTATAACCACTTCAGTATTTCTTCTTGCACTGTATCCAGTTGCACGACCATATTTTTCACCATTCCATTGTTTAGCACGTGTTGCTCTATTTATGATTACCGCATATACCGTTTACTCTGCCAGCTTCGCACAAGCAAGGAATTTCATTGCACCCTGGTGTATATAACAATAAGCTAAACTGAATCTGAATCTGAATTTCTCTAGGCATCAATTTTCATAGCAAGACCTAATTTGAGTAGGGAATTATTCAATTGCAAGTTGTTGACAATGATGCAATGATGCAGCTGGGAGCAGTAATTGTACTGCTTAATGCCAAGTGTGTGAGTATATCATCTCAGGGTGGGGTGAACTGGAGTAAAAACACCTATCAGAATGAGAAAGGGAAATAAAAGTCTGTGTTACTTGGAATTTTTTCCAAGTCTGAGCAGAATACTGTGTGCCCTTTTTCCACAAGTTGCTGTGTGAAGCAGAGTTTTGATAGTGTGCTGCCAGGGTTGCCCTGGTAACCCCAGTGTAGATGAAGCCTTCTTGTTAATAAATTAATGAGGAGAATTCGAGGGAGAGTGAAAACAAATAACAGAGTTATTGCGGAATCTTAAAACTGAAAGGAGAATGTTGAGCAGATTAAGAAGTATCCGTGAGAGAGAAAAAATTAGCATTACAGATGATGTATAACTTGAGAGGAGAACTGGTCAGTTCTGATTAAAATAATCTATCTGAAAATAATTGAATGCAAATTGAGTATCTATTCAATCTGCAAGGGTGACCCAGAGCTTTTATTTGCCCTATCACTTTAATTCTAAAATGCATTCGCAGTCTGGCGTCTGTCTTTGTACTCACACACTATTCTAGATAAGTTCAGAGTAAGCCCAAGAAATTGCACCTCTACTTCTGTCCTGAGATACTAGTTTTCTGAACTCAACACTGCCTTTAACAATTTCAAATGATCAGCCATCCTAGTCTTCGTGCTAACAATTACAGCATTCAGTTCTTTGTTTTTATCTCTCTTCTTCTGCATTGTCCAGACACACCATTGCTACTCTTTTAGTCAACATCACCACCACATGTGTCATTCAGTCACTTCTAGTCTCCTGCCTTACTGCTTTGTTTCCAACACACATAAAATGCTGGAGGAACTCAGTAAGTCAGGCAGCATCTACAGAGGAATATAAACAGTCAATGTTTTGGCCTGACACCCCTCAGCACCCCTTTCTTGAAAACTGATGAAAGGCCTTGGCCTGAATGGTCAATCGTTTATTCCCCTCCACAGATGCTGCTGGACTTGCTGAGTTCTTCAAGATTTCCAGCATCTGCAAAACATTTTCTGTTCATTTTTAACTTTTCTTGATCCTAATTATCACTCTGAAACATTGATTCAGTCTTCCTGCAGATGCCACCTGACTTGCTGAGTATTTCCAGCAATTTTGTTTCTATTTCATATACCCAGCTTTATATTGTATATTGGATAAAGCTTTAGATCGAGAAGGCTTACCTCGAAAATCCAATTAGTAAAAGCTGATACACGGGTGAAAACAGTCGGATGCCTTTCTAGTAAACAGGAAGATGGCCCAAAGCTTACAATACCCTGAACAATCCAGGCTCCAGTGTTATCCATACAATTCAAAGGGCCACCAGAATCTCCCTGTCAAACAAAGAGTAGACAATAGCGTGAGAGAAATTTGCAATAAAAATATGATAGGTTATTCATCCATTTTAATATGGCTAAAATTTAAGTGGCAGTAGTCCAGGATTTCTTCTGCCTGCAGAGCTGTGTTGATCCATTAATGTAGTTTTCTGCTTGAAATTCAGGAGCACCTAAGGCCCATTGCTGTCTACTGAATCTGTCTTGTGCACAGGAAAGACAGTTCTCTGCACACAACGCTAATGCAGGGAAAGCATTTCCTTCCCCCCACCCCCACAACATGTGCTGCTCAGCCCATCTGTTCTTCCAGCAGATGATTTGTTGCTGTTTGGGGGATGATTGGCTGGATGATGTGATCAATGTTTGAAGGAGGTTCAGTTAGGTAACTGATGCTTGGCAGTGATTGGGTTACTTGTCCTGTGGAATGGAAGGATCTTGGGCTTGGATAGTATGGAGTAAGTACTCTAGATGGCAGGGAGTTTCCCTTTAAAGTACATTGCAAACAGCACACCACAAACCTAATTGATTGTGAGAACTCAATGAAAGATAATGCTTTTAACCATACAATCTAACTTCTCCTAGCAACACTTTACATGAATATTGCATCAGCAATGAAGTCTGTGACCAACTTGGACAATGACTCATCTGGGCTTGCTGATTTGCCGTGGGCTATAACTGGTCAGGTTTATGAAGCAGTGTGATTCAGCACTGGACTCTACAATTTTTATTTCCAAAATATAATACAACCAAAGCTCCAGACAAGCAGTCTCTTATGTTACAATTAATGCAGGTATGGACTTAATTTAGTTTTTTCCCCTGCACATATTCTGATTTTATCCTTAATCATACATTTTCAACTTCCTTTGTTAAACAATACCTCAATTCGGAAGTAAAAATGACACATTTACTGAGCCATCTTCTTCAATATAAAAGAAATCAATTGGAGCTGCCCAGCATATTTTTAACGTTGTTTCTCCATAAAATGGGTAATATGGGCTCAGGAATGACAAAATTTTAATGTATATTGTTGCAGGCTAGCATCCTTGTCAAAAATGTGTGGTACTAATTCCTGCCATTGTGACTTGACATCTAAATTCATATAGTATAGATTGCAAACTGGACGCTACACTATACTAGTGAACTAATTTAGATTTTGGCACTGCCCGAGGAATCCTTTGGTAGAAATGGTAAAAACCAAACCATGAAGATAGACTTAGGAAATCATCCGGCACTTTTCAACTAAAGGCAAGGAAGTTATTTATGATATCATGGGCAATAGCTTTCTCCACGGTGAACATCACTAACCTGATTACCTGGTCTTTGTTATAACACATATTGAAGCTTGCTGTATACAGATCATTGATCATTTGGAGCATTTCCAATATGATAAATACTTCAGTGGTGGTTGTGTAACGTATTGTTTGAATTCAAATTTTGCTTTTATTCTTCTAAAAACTATGAAGAGTTCATAATTGAATGAGTCACTTGTTTTTGTTTACAGCTGATAGTTCATCTGATATTTTATATCTGACTTTAGCATGGATTTTACTGGTAGGTCTGAAAAAAGACCAAATGAAATCTTCAAGTTTAGAAGTAAAATTGTTTGAACATAGGCTAACTGTCAAAAACATTTAAAGTATCATATTAATTTATGTTCTGAATTTTAATAAACCATAACCTTATAAGGAGCTGCTTTGTTATTATTCTCCTGTAATTTATTCTATCAATTTAAGGAATTTAAGGTGGGGGGTTATATGGGAGGCAGGGTTTGAGGGTCGGCACAACATTGTGGGCCAAAGGGCCTGTAATGTGCTGTACTATTCTATGTTCTATGCTCTATGTTTTAACTGTGGGTTTAGTCTGGAGAGTGTGCCCCTCTGCAGTTATATATCCAGTCAGCTTTTGCATTGTCTTTCAATAGGATTCCTTGGCTTTCTGTAGTGCTTGTGTAGAAGAAAAAAAATGCTACAATGCAGTACATCAAATCTTCATGGTCATTATACACCTTATCTTTCACATACGTCATGCACTGCTTCTTGGTGAAGCAAATGCACAGTTTGCACTTTGTTTAAAGTATGGAAGAAGATAGAGAATTAATAAAGAAATTGAGTTTTTAGACAGCTATTCATGCTTAGGAGTGCTTTAGATTTGGTTAGTTGCTTTTGTGATGCAGTTGCTGCTGCAGCAGAGAAAATGCAGCAGCTAATCAATTTACAGTAATTTTCACCGAATTGCCGTGAGATTCATAATCAGATGTTGGATGAGGAATATGTATTGGACAGGACATAGGGGAACAAGTTGATCTATTATATTTCTTAGTATTCTGTGGATATGCAACCTGGATTATTTTCTATCTGCTACTACCTATATTATTTTTACTCAGTCATCTTTGAAAACCCAGTCCCTCAGTCTTCAAGTAACATTTTCCTTCCTTTAGGATGTCGTTGGTAAGTCATTCAGTGGAAAAAAAATATTAGTACAGATACCATAAATCTGAAACAAAACCAAAACATTTGCAATATATTTCCTTCTAAGGATAAAAATTGAAAATACTAGAACTACTCAAGGATAGGCAGAGTCTATGGAGAAGTAAACAAAAGCTATTCTTTTAGGTTGACAATCTTTCATTGATAAAAGGTCTCTGACCTGAAATCTTAAATCTGATTCACTCTCCACAGATGCTGTCTGACTTGTTGAACATTTCTAACATGTTTTGGTTTTGTTTCAGATTTATAGCATCTGCTGCTTTTGGTTTATCAATTGCCTTCCTAGGTTAACCTGCTGAGGCATCGGGCAATTCAATCCAAATCAAATTGATTACTAACTGAACAGATGTTTTGGCAAGTGAAACGTGTGCTATCAATTTAAAGTATAAACCCATGCTGATCTTACCCCATGGGCCACTAGCCTTGAGATATTCATGCGGAGTAGTTGCAAAGACTGCATTTTTGTATGATAAAACTGGAGTTCATTACCTGACAACCAGCTGTCATCCCATCACCCCCTGCACAGATCATGTCTTGGTTGACTACGCTTGACCACCAGTTTGGTGATGAGCATGTAGCATAGCCCACCACTTGGAGCAAGGCTTCTTGTAGCATGGGAGCACGAGAACCAAAAGCTGAAAGATTGAGAGAGCAAATAAGTGTTATTAAATTACATTTTAATGTACTTTGAATTGCAATGCTCTTGCCAGACTTTGTTTTGCAGCCTACTGGTGTATCATGGCATTATTTCCTTTGTTTCGCACTATAACATGTATGCCATTATGCTGCACTTTCAGGCAAACACCTTAAGCAGTAAATCAGAGCAAACACAACGCGATGCGCTAGGAGACAATTCAATCTACTTTGGCTACGCAGGTTGAAAAATAGCTACCTAGTCTAATCCCTCCTACTAGCAGTAGGTTGAAGCTCTGTAAGTTACGGCTCTTTAAGAACCAATTTGCTGAGGGCTTCTGTCTCTACTGCTTTTTAAAACAGCGATTTTCAAACTCTAGTAGCTGATGAGCTACATTGTCCCATGATTTGTAACCCCTCTGCAAACGGACACAAATCCTTCCTATTTAGTCTATCTAGCCTCTTCATAATTTAATCTCAATTCAATTTCCCATCAGCCTTCCTTGTTCGAAAAAAAAACATCCCCAGCTTCTCTGGTAGCTAAATTTTCCAGTCTTTGCAACATCCTTGTAAATCTCCTGTGAATCCTCTCCGGTGCAAACACGTAATTCCTAAGCTGACACCTAGCTGGTGTAACTCACAGTTCTAGCATGAGCTGTCTGCTGTTCTTGGCTAATATAAGAAAGTCATCCTATGCCCTTTTAACTTCCTTATTGACCTGACTTGCCATCTCTAAGGATCTCCAAGATCTCTTCATAGAAACATAGAGAACCTACAGCACAATACAGGCCCTTCAGCCCACAAAGCTATGCCGAACATGTCCTTACCTTCGAACTACCTAGGCTTACCCATAGCCCTCTATTTTTCTGAGCTCCATGTACCCATCCAGGAGTCCCTTAAAAGACACTATCATTTCCGCCTCCACCATTGCTGCCGGCAGCCCATTCCATGCACTCACCACTCTCTGCATAAAAAACTTACCCCTGACATCTCCTCTGTACCTACTTCCAAGCACCTTAAAACTATGCTCTCTCATGCTAGCCATTTCAGCCCTGGGAAAAAAAACTCTGACTATCCACACGATCAATGCCTCTCATTATCTTATACAACTCTATCAGGTCACCTCTCATCTTCTGTCACTCCAAGGAGAAAAGGCCGAGTTCACTCAACCTGTTCTCATAAGGCATGCTCCCCAGTCCAGGCAACATCTTGTAAATCTCCTCTGCACCCTTTCTATGGTTTCCACTTCCTTCCTGTAGTGAGGCAACCAGAATTGAGCACAGTACTCCGAGTGGGGTCTGACCAGGGTCCTATATAGCTGCAACATTACCTCTCGGCTCCTAAACTCAATCCCACAATTGATGAATGCCTGTGCACCGTACGCCTTCTTAACCACAGAGTCAACCTGCGTAGCATCTTTGAGTGTCCTACGGACTCGGACCCCAAGATCCCTCTGATCCTCCACACTGCCACAAGTCTTACCATTAATGTTATATTCCACCATTATATTTGACCTACTAAAATGAACCACCTCACGCTTAACCGGGTTGAACTCCATCTGCCACTTCTCAGCCCAGTTTTGCATCCTATCAATGTCCCGCTGTAACTTCTGACAGCCCTCCACACTGTCCACAACACCCCCAACCTTTGTGTCATCAGCAAATTTACTAACCAATCCCTCCACTTTCTCATCCAGGTCATTTATAAAAATCACAAAGAGTAGGAGTCCCAGAACAGATCCCTGAGGCACACCACTGGTCACCGACCTACATGCAGAATATGACCCATCTACAACCACTCTTTGCTTTCTGTGAGCAAGCTAGTTCTGGATCCACAAAGCAATGTCCCCTTGAATCCCATGCCTCCTTACTTTCTCAATAAGCTTGCATGGGGTACCTTATCAAATGCTTTGCTGAAATCCATATACAGTACATCTACTGCTCTTCCTTCATCAATGTGTTTAGTCACATCCTCAAAAAATTCAATCAGGCTTGTAAGGCACAACCTGTCTTTGACAAAGCCATGCTGACTATTCCTAATCATATTATGCCTCTCCAAAGGTTCATAAATCCTGCCTCTCAGGATCTTCTCCATCAAGTTACCAACCACTGAAGTAAGACTCACTGGTCTATAATTTCCTGGGGTATCCTTACTCCCTTTCTTGAATAAGGGAACAACATCTGCAACCCTCCAATTCTCTGGAACCTCTTCTGTCCTCATTGATGATGCAAAGATCATCGCCAGAGGCTCAGCAATCTTCTCCCTTGCTTCCCACAGTCGTCTGGGGTACATCCCGTCCAGTCCAGGTGACATCCAACTTGAGGCTTTCCAAAAGCTCCAGCACAGCCTCTTCTTTAATATCTACATGCTCAATCTTTTCAGTCAGCTGAAAGTCATCCCTACAATTGCCAAGATCCTTTTCCATAGTGAATACTGATGCACAGTATTCATTAAGTACCTCTGCTATCTCCTCCAGTTCCATACACATTTTTCCACTGTCACGCTTGATTGGTCCTATTCTCTCACGTCTTATCCTCTTGCTCTTCATGTACTTGTAGAATGCCTTGGGGTTTTCCTTAATCCTGTCTACCAAGGCCTTCTCATGGCCCCTTCTTGCTCTCCTAATTTCATTGTTAAGCTCCTTCCTTCTAGCCTTATAATCTTCTAGATCTCCATCATTACCTAGTTCTTTGAACCTTTCATAAGCTCTTCTTTTCTTCTTGACTAGATTTACAACAGGATTTGTACACCACAGTTCCTGTACCCTACCATCCTTTCCCTCTCATTGGAACGTACCTATGCAGAATGCCACGCTAATATCCCCTGAACATATGCCACATGACTTCCATACGTTCCCCTGAGAACATCTGTTTCCAATTTCCAAGTTCCTGCCTGATAGCCTCATATTTCCTCTTACTCTAACTAAACGTTTCTCTAACTTGTCTGTTCCTTTCCTTCTCCAATGCTATGGTAAAGGAGATAGAATTGTGATCACTATCTCCAAAATGCTCTCCCATTGAGAGACCTGACACCTGACCAGGTTCATTTCCCAATACCAGATCAAGCACAGCACTCCTCTTGTAGGCTTATCTACATATTGTGTCAAGAAACCTTCCTGAACACACCTAACAAACTTCACCCCATCTAAACCCCTCACTCTAGGGAGATGCCAATCAATATTTGGGAAATTAAAAGCTCCCACCACAACAACCCTTTTATTATTATTCCTTTCCAGAATCTGTCTCCCTATCTGCTCCTCGATGTCCCTGTTACTATTGGGTGGTCTGTAAAAACCACCCGGTAGAGTTATTGACCCCCCCCCCCTATTCCTAATTTCCACCCACAGAGACTCCGTAGACAACCCCTCCATGACTTCCTCCTTTTCTGCAGCTGTGACACTATCTCTGATCAACAGTGCCACGCCCCCACCTCTTTTGCCTCCCTCCCTGTCTTTTCTGAAACATCTAAAGCCTGGCACTTGAAGTAGCCATTCCTGCCCCTGAGCCATCAAAGTCTCTGTAATGACCACAACATCATACCTCCAAGTACTGATCCATGCTCTAAGCTCATCCACTTTGTTTATAATACTCCTCACATTAAAATAGACACATCTCAAACCATCAGTCTGAGCGCATACCTTCTCTATCACCTGCTTATCCTCCCTCTCACACTCTCTACAGGCTTTCCCTATTTGTGAGCCAATCTCCCTTTCCTCTGTCACTTCAGTCTGGTTCCCACCCCCCAGCAAATCTAGGTTAAACTCTTCCCAGTATCCTTAGCAAACCTCCCCGCTAGGATATTGGTCCCCTTGGGATTCAAGTGCAACCCTTCCTTTTTGTATAGGTCACACCTGCCCCAGAAGAGGTCCCAATGATCCAGAAATCTGAATCCCCACCCCCTGTTCCAATCCCTCAGCCATGCATTTATCCTCCACCTCATTCTATTCCTATACTGTACTCATTGTCACG
Organism: Hemitrygon akajei; assembly: GCF_048418815.1. NCBI lineage: Eukaryota > Metazoa > Chordata > Chondrichthyes > Myliobatiformes > Dasyatidae > Hemitrygon > Hemitrygon akajei. Next base: position 105,004,515 of record NC_133124.1, on the reverse strand, counting down.
TGGCACAGGCAGTAATCACGAGATTACTAACTTTGAGGTCCTGCTTCTCAACTTCCTTCCTAACTCCCTGTAGTCTGTTTTCAGGATCTTCTCCTTTTTCCTGCCTATGTCGTTGGTACCAATATGTACCATGACTTCTGGCTGTTCTCCTTCCCACTTTAAGATATCATGCATGGGATCATAAACATCCCGGACCCTGGTAACTGGGAGGCAAACTACCATCCTCATTTCTTTCCTGCGTCCAAGAATTGCCTGTCTGACCCCCTAACTATAGAGTACCCTATTACTGCTGCCATCCTCTTCCTTTCCCTACCCTTCTGAGCCAAAGGGCCAGTCTCTGTGCCAGAGGCACAACCACTGTTGTTTCCCCCAGGGAGGCCGTCTCCCCCAACAGTACTCAAACAGGAGTACTTATTGTTAAGGGGGACAGCCACAGGGGTACTCTCTAGCATCTGCTCCTTGTCCTTCCCTCTCCTGACTGTTACCCACTTATCTGTCTCCTGAGGCCCTAGAGTAACTACCTGCCTGTAACTCCTTTCTATCACCTCCTCACTCTCCCTGACCAGACGAAGGTCATCGAGCTGCAACTCCAGTTCCCTAACACAGTCTAAGGAGCTGCAGCTCGACGCACCTGGTGCAGATGTGGCTGTCCGGGTGGCCGGGAGTCTGACACTGAGCACAGAATACCAGCCTCATACACATACTTTCTGTCTGTATTCTAAACAGATAACCTACCTCACTTTGACCCCTTATCGCCAGAGCCTTCCTACTCTGTCTCCCTCTACTCCGACGCCCACTCCTCTGAACCCCGCTGCATAAAGCTGTCCTCTTTTTAAACTCTTCCCGCTGTTCTTACTGGCCAACCTACACGTGCTTACGCAGTCGTGCCCTATTCAAACCGCTGAAGAAATAACCGTCACCTTTTAAACTGTGCTCGCTTTTAAACTCTTCCCGCTGTTCTTACCGCTGAAGAAATAACCGTCACCTTTTAAACTGTGCTCGCTTTTAAACTCTTCCCGCTGTTCTCACTGGCCAACCTCCACGTGCTTGCTCAGTTGTGCCCCGTTCAAACTGCTGAAGAAATAACTTCGTTCATCTATATCACAGAATATCCTCCCATTTACTATGCACTTCTTTACTTTGTTGTACTTCCTTAAATTTATTCTCTTATACTTTACTGCAATAAATTTAATGTGCCAGCTTTCTGCCCAATTGGCCAAACTATATAGGTCTATACCGCCATCCCCTCAAATCTAGTCAATAAGCTACAACAGCTTGGCCTCTATACCTCCTTATGCAACTGGATCCTCGATTTCCTCACTTTCAGACCCCAGTTAGTTCAGATGGCAACAACATCTCCTCCATGATCAGTGCAAGTCCACCACAAGTATATACACTTAGCTCCTGCTCTACTCACTTCATACTTATGACTGTGAGGCTAAGCACAGCTCCAATGCCACATTTAAGTTTGCTGACGTCACCATTGATGTCGACCAAATCACAGGTGGCGATGTATCAGAATACAGGAGGGAGATTGAAAATCTGGCTGAGTGGTGCCACAACAACAACCTCATACTTAATGACAGCAAAACCAAGGAGCTGATCACTAATTTGAGGAGGGAAGAAAACAGAGGTCTATGAGCCTGTGGTCATCAGGGATCAGAGCTGGAGAGGGTCAGCAACTTTAAATTCCTCAGTGTTGTCATTTCAGAGGATCTGTCCTGGGTTCAGCATGGAAGTGCCATTATGGAAAAAGCACAGCAGCACCTCTACCGTCTTAGAATTTTTGAACATGTGGCATGACATCTAAAAATTTGTCAAACTTCTATAGATGTATGGTGGGGAGTTTATTGACTGGTTGCATCATGGCCTGGTACGGAAACGCTAATGCCCTTGAACAGAAAGCCTATGAAAAGTGGTGAATATGGCCCAGTCCATCATGGAGAAAGCCCTCACTACCATTGTGAAAAATTACGTGGAGCACTGTTGCAGGAATGTAGCATCTGTCATCAAAGACCCTCTGCCCCCCCCCCATCCAGTCCCTGCTCCCTTCTCACAGCTGCCATCATGCTCTTTTCTTTTCCCCTAACCAACAAATCCCCTAAATCTCCAGCTCGATCCCTCTCCCACTTTCCCTTCTGAGCCAGAGCCAGACTCAGTGCCAGAGACTTCATCAAGGTGGCTTTCATCTGCTAGATCAATTCCCCCAACAGTATCCAAAGTGGTATACTTGTTAAGGTAAATGGCCACAGGGGTACCCTGCACAGGCTGCCTATCCCCTTCCACCTCCTGTTATTCACCCAGCCTCTTAAACCCATGAGGATAACTTCACTCAATTTCACTCACCCCACCACTGAACAGTTCCCATACCTGCGGACTCATTTTCAAGGACTCTTCATCTCATGTTCTAGATATATATTGCTTATTTATTATTATTATTATTATTATTATTATTTCTACTTTTTATTTTTGTATTTGCAATGCTGATGTCTTTTGCACATTGGTTATTTGACCACCCTGTTGGTTGTAGTCTTTCATTGATTCTGTTATGTTTTTTGTATGGACTGTGAGTGCCAGCAAGAAAATGAATCTCAGGATTGTATATGGTGACCATTATGTACTTTGATAATAAATTTACTTTGAACTTTGAGAGCTTTTCTCTTCATTGTCAACAATGTGACCAACTTTTGGAACATCTAACTTTTTGTCATGGTTGTTTAAATTATTAACAAAAGCAAGGGAAATCTTTTCAAGAAGTAAAGTAGGATATAATGCCACCTACTGGTGAGATGTCCATGCTGCAATTTACCTTCAGCTTTACCATTGATAAAAGGTACAATTTTCCTGAATACTTTAGGCAGTAAATGACCTCATCATTTCACCAAAAAAAGTTTAAACTGAAATGCAGTTTACCTTGCATGTCACAAAAAATCCACCTTACTGTAGAATTGAAGTCTGGGATGGAAATGCCTTCCTTTGAGAAAGGTTTGATGAAAATTAATGAACATTTAAGAAGTTGTAGACTATTTTCTTCTACCAACAGGAAGTTGATGGTGTATAAATATGTCCTTGCAGAGGATTTGAGGAAACCTCTGTCACATTTCACTACTCACTTGCATCTGGAAGTCTTTTTGAACGAAAGGAATAGGATCAGCAATGGTATGTCAACTGCTGGTTCAGGAATGGGCAGTAGGGTAAGACGTCTTCACCTCGCCTGTAGCACTTTATGGACAGAGAACCTGTTTTCCTCTGGAGCTCCTTTATCTGGATCTCCAGGATAATTTCAAAAAATGTGTTACCCTCATTCTGCCAATGAATTGTCTATTGGTTTGCGATATGAGAAGTGATGAGGCAGACCATACTATATACTCTGAGTTTAAGAGGTGATCTCCTTGAAGCATTGGAAGTTGACAACTTAGATCAGACCCGGTATTTTCCACTAGCAGCAGTGGTCACTGTTCACAGAAATCAGTTAACAATCCAGGACAGAGATAAGAATCCTTTTTTTCACAGGAGGTAGTGGATTCTCTGAATTCTCAACCCAAGAGGGCTGTGGAGGCTCAGTCACTAAATATATTCAAGATGGAGTCTAGAGATTTTTGTTATTGAGGGAATGAATGAGAATGTTGGGAAGAAGGAAGGAAAAGATGAGGAATGATTTTACTGAATGACGGAGCAAACAGGAGACCGACTCCTGGTCCTGCATTTTCTGTACTTAAACCTGCTACTTCATTCCAGCTAGCACATTTCCCTCCCTCAGTAACAGAAGGTGGGTAAAACACCTACAAGTGCTACACTATCAAGACTATTGGACAGTTATATCTGCTTGAGCACTTCCTGTCACGTTCAGGTTATGGCAATCACCATCAGGAAGAGAACTGTGTTCACACATTATCGGTTAAGCATGGCGATTACCAAATACATCATTTGCTCACTTAAAAAAGATCTCAAGCCTTCCACTCTGAATAAGATGAACATTTTTATTGTGATTACTTGGACTGGAAATGATACCCTGTATGCTTAGCCATCTTGAATAAAGCTGTGATAAATTCCAGCAAAATGCCTACTTCACTTACCGTACTGGTTCCCATTCTGTCTTTGATGTTCATCTAATTTCCTTTCTTTAACCATAGAACCATAGAACACTGCAGCACAGTACAGGCCCTTCAGCCCTCCATGTTGTGCCGACCCATATAATCCTTAAAAAAAGTACTAAACCCACACTACCCCATAACCCTCTATTTTTCTTTCATCCATGTGCTTGTCCAAGAAGCTCTTAAATGCCCCTAATGTTTTAGCCTCCACCACAAGTCATTCCAGGCACTCACAACCCTCTGTGTAAAAAACTTACCGCTGATGTCTCCCCTAAACTTCTCTCCCTTAATTTTGTACATATGCCCTCTGGTGTTTGCTATTGGTGCCCTGGGAAACAGGTACTGACTATCCACCCTATCTATGCCTCTCATAATCTTGTACACCTCTATCAAGTCCCCTCTCATCCTTCTACGCTCTAAAGAGAAAAGTCCCAGCTCTGCTAACCTTGTTTCATATGACTTGTTCTCCAAACCAGGCAACATCCTGGTAAATCTCCTCTGCACCCTCTCCATAGCTTTCCTTAGACATCTGTGGCAGTGATCTCCACTTTCTCATAATTATTTGTACAAATGATTTACACAAGTACGTTGTTTTGTACTTACGTTCAGTTAATCCCCATCCTGTGATGTAACACTGGTACCCATCAGGAAGGATTTCCCCTTCAGCTGGTAAGCGAGCTAGCATTACATCAGATGTTGCATACGCAGACTCCGCCAGACGGAGTAGGGCAATGTCATATCTAAAAGTCAGAGGGTTGAGGTAAAAAGCAATTCCTATATGCCTTACATTGATAAACAATTCCCATTTGCCCCTGAATTAACGTATCACCAAACCAGTACTACAATGTTGCCAAGACCTGAGAGCTCGAGTTATAAGGAAAGGTTGGGCAGGCCAGCACTTTATTCCTTAGCATGTAGGAGATGAAAAGGAGAGCTTTGAAAAGTATATGTAATCATGTGGAGCATGGGTAGGATGAATGCATGGAATCTTTTTCCCGGGAAAGGGAATCAAAGGATAGAGGGCATAGGATTGAGGTGGAAAGATTTAAACAGGACTTGAATAGCAATTTCTTCATGCAGAGAAGAAATATTGAATGAGTTGCCAGAGAAGTAGTTGATACAATAAACACATTTAAAAGATACCTGGACAGGTTCATGGAATGGAAAGGTATAGAGGTACTGTATATGCACCAAATGCAACTAGCTCAGATGGGTGTGATGGTTGGCATGGATGAGTTGGGCCAGAGGTTCTGGATCCGTGTTGTATCTCACTCTCACCCTAAAGCTGTGGCCTCTGCTATTGGACACTTCCACTCTTGTAAAAGGACTCTGACTACCTACCCTATCTATATCTCTCATAATTTGACCTATATGTTCACCCCCTTAGCTTCCGACGCTCCAGAGAAAACAATACAATTCTGCCCAATCTCTCCTTATAGCTGATACTCTCCAGTTGAGGAAACCTTGTGTGCTGGCTCCATTGCACTAACTAGCCTTCTTTATTTAACCTCCATGTGATAAGGGAGGGGAAATAACGTCTGCCATCGTTCTCGTGGCTGAGCATTACTTTGTTGCTTTCTACAGAAAATTTACAGTAGATAAATACTTACTGAAACCGGTATAACTTTTATTTACATTGTGCCTTTTCTGATAATAAACTATCCAAAGTGCTTAACAGACAATGAAGTACTTTGAATGTATAATAATTATTTTTTTCACAAAATCACGGAATGGTTACAGTGAAGAAAGAAACCAATCTGCCTGTGTGGCCACACTGGCTCTGCTAACAGCAGTTCAGCCTTTTCCTATAGCCCTACAGACTCTTTGTTTTCAGATACTATCCACTCCCTTTTAACTGCTACAATTGAATCTGTCTCCACACTACTCTTGGCAATGGAGTCCAAGTAACAACCTTTATCTGAATAAAATAAAAACACTTAGTCATGTTCTTGGTCCTCCCCCCTACAAACTGCTTGGGCCCACGTACCGATCCCCATTCTGAAATCTCGGTCATCAAGCCACAGAAAATGATTGGTTTTTAGGATCGTTAACTTCTCTGGCACTTATCCCCATGGTAGGTATCAACCTAATCTATGCCATTTCTTGTATAAATACTGCCAACCGATGTTCCAGCCAGAACAACTCCAGCATCTCTACTCTATTCCCAAACTGCAACTCCCTCATCCTTGCAGTCATTTTGGTCAGTCTTTCCTGGATCATCTCTAAATAAATACCAGAAAAATGAAAGAACCAAGGGCCTATTGCGAGCAAAGAATCAAAGGTAGAAGAGTGGAGTTGGTGCTGCCCCTCCCCCGTGTTCCCTTGGCAAAACAAAGGACTCAGGGTCTGGTCTATATACATATCTATTTTGTGTGATTTCATTTTACTGATATCCTACATATGTTTGCTATCTTGTATGTTCAAGGACTAGATCTCGAGCTGTGGTGTTGCCTGTTTACAGTACCAGGGAGAAGCGTTGAAGATAGTGTGGCGTGGCGTCCAGGCTGGAGTTGGCATTGCCCCCCCCCCCCCCCCATCACAACCAGTATCGCTCGGCAGTAGACAAGCTCTATTGTGGTCGACTGCAGATTTTGGCGGCACTGGATATCTTGACTTTGATCTCTTCTATTCAGTGGCTGTATTTCTATTTTATACGTGCTATATGGGCATTGTGCTGTGCGTGACTGTTGGTACTGTGTTTTGCACCTTGATCCTGGAGTAATGCTGTCTCATTTGACTGTATCCATCAGTATGCATGTATGGTTAAATAACAATTAAACTTAAATTGAAAAGTCGACAATATAAAAACCAATCACAAAGGAACATTGCTGACTCCTGATGAAGGGTTTCGGCCCGAAACGTTGTCACTACCTCCTCCCATAGATGTTGTCTGGCCTGCTGAGTTCTGCCAGCATTTTGTGTTTTTATTGCTGGTTCTCTGCTGTTTGTGATATATATCAGTAACATGAGCGAAAATGTAGATGGGTGGATTAGAACGTTTGTGGAAGTCATCAAGATTGGAGGAAATGTGGACAGTGTAAAGGATTATCAAAGAAGATAGTAGGATATAGATCAGTTACATACATGGGCCAAGAAGTAGGAGATGGAATTGAATCCAAGCAAGTGATAGGTGCTGCACTTTGGAAGGTCAAATGAAAGAGAAAATATAAAATTAATAATGGATTGGTTAATAGCATAGTGGTACAGAGAGATCTTGTGGGTCCAGGTCCATAGTTCACTGAAAGGAGCTACGCAAGTGGATAAGGTAGTAAAGAATGTGTGGCATGCTTGCCTTCGCTGGTGGGTGGCTGAGAATAAGAGTATGGAAGTCATACTGCAGGTCTGTAAAACTTTAGTCAGACCGCACTTGAATTATACACGCAGTTCTTGTCAGCTCATTATAAGAAGGATGTGGTGAGAGTGCAGAAGAGGTTTACCAGGATGCTGTCTGGATTAGTGGTATGAACTATATGGAAAGTTTGGATAAACTCAGGCTGTTCTCCTTAGAGTATCAGGGGCTAAAAAGGTTTTTAAAGTTACAAGAGCTATAAATAGGGTAGATAGTCAGAACTCTTCCCCAGGGTAGAAATGTTAAACATCAGATGACATGTTTTTAAGGTTAGAAGAGGGAAGTTTAAAGGTGATGTGAGGGGCAGGTTTTTATGCAAAGTGACAGGTCCTTGGAATAGGTTACTAGGGTTAGTAGTAGAATCAGGCAGTTTTGGTGGAGTTTAAGAGAGATACATGAATATAAAGGGAATCGAGGGATATGGATAATATCCATAATGAGGACACTTAGTATAGATTGGCATCAAGATCAGCAAAACATCATGAACTAAATGGCTTAGCCAATGTTCAAAGGTCTTGTGAAATTGATTCTGCTAAATTATTTCAGAATGTTTTGAATACTGTAAGACTGGGCACTCTAGGATGGTGTACAGTGGATTTTCTTCCCAAGGGTAAAGCGATGTGACAGCTGCATCCACATATTGAAAGCAGACGTGCCTCAAAGTGTCATGGTGAGATCTGAACTCATGGTTTCTGCCATACAAAAAGCAATGTATCTACATACTGAGATCTAGTTGAAAATTGAGGTTACAAATTTGTAATCCCAAGTAACAATCATTTCGTTCTCCTTTACACTTCTGTACTGAGGAATGAGAATAAGCAATCTTGAATCTTGAATTTCCATCGTGCATAGTACTATAATGTACTTATTTATTTATGGGAGAGTATATTGCACTTCCCTGAAACTAACAGTGGAAAATCCCACAAACATTAAAGGAAAGTTGTTGAAATTATACTTCAAGGTATTTCCACTTGATACCCTAAATTAGAGAAGAGGGCTAACAATTTCAACAGAAAAACCTAGAAAAATCATAGAGGAACACAGAGAAGCATAATTTCATATAGCAAAAGGGGGGCCATTGATTGTGAAAATTATCCCGACAATCTGTATCTTTATCCCTGAGATATGTAAACAAATTTTAAGAGTTTCTTGTGTATTTGCTACAGCTTGTATCTTTCACAAACTTTGTGCATAATTGGTTATTCTTAAAGTGAGCTGAAAGATATTAAGCAGGTAAAGATGCCAACTATACAGCTATGGAAGAGATCTCAATAGTTGAAAGTTCTTGGTCTTAAAATTCTAAATTACCCTTTGTCGAGATACATTGGGTTCCATTTCTCATGAGTGATGATTAATTGAACATGTCTCAAATATTCATTGCCTTTGTGATCCAGATCGTGCTCTCCGAGAACAACAGCAAATCTTCCTGGGATGCTGAAGGGAAAGCAGAAAAGATTTCCTTCAATATAACACCTTTCACAATCACAGGAAACCTTAAAGCATCTTACCAGTTATTAAGGAGTTCTGCAATGCTATGCTTTTTCTGCAATGCTGTGCTTTTTCTGCAATGCTGCTTTTAATTGTGGATTGTTATTTTCTATTTCCTATGTGATGTTGCAAAGTAGAGAATGCAGTTAAAGTTCAGCTTTATTTCTCACATCTACATTGAAACATGCAAATGAAATCAGGGAAGATTGTTCTGGACAGCCTGCAAGTGTCACCACATTTCCAATAGCATGTAGACAACTCACTAACCCAAATCCTATCAGCTGGCGCTGAAAAGAGATTACGCTAACCACTACACTACCATGTCACCAGTCTGCATAGAACTGGCTTTCATGGTACAAGGGAAAAACTAGCCAGATTTAAGCTGCTTTACCAATATAGATTGAAGAATAAATATTGGTTAGGATAACATCACATAGGAAATAGAAAATAATAATCCATAATTAAGTACAAAAATATGCATGGAAGATTCTCACTTTCAAGCAGAACAAGTAGAGAGGACATTTTCCAAACCATCTATGCTGTCCCAGTGACCTGCATCTTTTCTTTGGATAGAGACTCATTTGGCAGCCAGGAGGGCAAAGGCATCAGGAAGTGAGAATCCCCCATCGAAGTGGAAGCTTCCTGTAGTGAAACTGCAATTGATTATCCAAAGATGGGAATTCAGAATTTAAAGGAATTTACAGCTAAAAAATGACATAAATTGTCAAACGTTGCACTGTTTGACAAAAATACAGGGTCTTAAAAGAAGCGACTGCAAATACATCTCTGTGACAAATATCAGATTATCCCTAAATTTTAATTAGGTGCTCTAGGTAATGTAGATCACTTGTTCCCCTGTCTCCTCTTCCACTCAATTTACTCCTTTCATATTCCTCTGGTACCCACCTCGAATTTCTCTTTTCTCCTTCTTCTGATCCCACCCCCCTCAGCTTCAACCCCTGCTGGATCTTCACCATCCCCACCCTCCACCCTCCCCCCCCCCCCCCCCCCGGCCACCAGCCTCCCTTTCTCCGATTCTGACTTTTCAGTCTTCAATAGAGGCCTTAGGCTTGTACGTCTGCAGTATTTCTCAACACGATTTGGGCTCATCAAGATGTCATGCCTTTCTTCTGTCATCTTTTCTTTGTGCCAATTTTCGGTAAAGAGTCGTCATCTCCTTCTTATGTCTCCAACACTTCCCTTCCTCTTGGGCACTGCGTCCAGCCTTGAGCCCTCTCTTGATCTTTCCATCTCTATTTGCTGTTGTGACACCCATCACCTCCATTTTGCTATTCCACTCACCCACTCTAACATGCCCCTCTCTGAAGAGATCCCAACCAATTGCACCAATCCCAACCTAGTCATAAAATCCACAGACAAGGATGGGGCAGCTGACGACTGGCAAATTGACCTCTACCTTGCAGACGACAGCTCTCAGGTACTTTCTCATTGCTCCCTGGGCCCATGATGTCACCGATGAACACCAGACCACTGCCTCCCGCACTAAACGTCATCAAATCAGGAGATCTCCCCTCACTGCCTCCAACCTGAGCGTGCCCCAGCCCTGCGTTTCCTGCTGCTATCTGTTATCCAAAACCCATAAACTGGACTGTCCTGGTAGACCCTTTCTTTCTGGCTGCTCTTGCACCACTGATCTCCTCATACCTCAACTCCATCCTAATTCCCCTACACTCTAGATGCTTCTCATATCCTCCATCATTCTGATCATATGAATACTGATTTAAGGTTCCAACCATAACATCAGCAAGTCCTTTCCCACTGCAGACGCTGCTTGACCTACTGAGATCCTCCAGCAGATAGTTTCTTGCGCCATTCTTTGTGCGATCCAAAGGATGCGGCCAGTGTTTAGAAAGGAGTGCATTCAAAGTTAAAAATAGTTCACTGAATGAGTTATGCAACTGGATCCTAGGCCAGTGATTAATACACAGTTCAATATATACTAAATAAGCTTATTCCTTTAAACAAAAACACATGGTTGCAACAAGTAAGTGTGCACCCACAACTCTTCACCACTAAGTTTTTCTTACTTGACATCTGTATCTGTTGCAGATTCATGGATGGAAACTAATTATTATGATAAAGTAATAATTCTAATTTTGTTATATCGTATGACTGTAGGAAGTAGGAAACTAAACTGATTTTGCCTATTATTTGTTAAAGCATTAATTCCTACATAGGTCTAATAAGTTATAGTACAGTGGTTATAATCTAAATTTGAAATTGCAAAGCTTTGTCACCACAGAACAGAACAGAACAGAGGACAGAGGACAGAGCGTAGGTGTTCAGTGAAACGGTCTCCCAGTCTGCGTCGGGTCTCACCAATATATAAAAGGCCACACTGGGAGCACCGGACGCAGTATACCACACCAGCCGACTCACAGGTGAAGTGTCGCCTCACCTGGAAGGACTGTCTGGGGTCCTGAATGGTGGTGAGGGATTCCGCCACCTCCAACAGGATCCCACTACTAAGCCCATCTTCCCCTCACCTCCTCTTTCTGCTTTCCGCAGGGATTGCTCCCTATGCGACTCCCTTGTCCATTCATTCCCCCCATCCCTTCCCACTGATCTCCCTCCCGGCACTTATCCTTGTAAGAAGAACTAGTGCTACACCTGCCTTTACACTTCCTCCCCTGACGCAGACTGGGAGACTGTTTTGCTGAACACCTACACTCTGTCTGCCAGAGAAAGCAGGGTCCCCCAGTGGCCACACATTTTAATTCCACGTCTCATTCCCATTCTGATATGTCTATCCATGGCCTCCTCTACTGTCAAGGTGAAGCCAAACTCAGACTGGAGGAATAACACCTTATATATTGGCTGGGTAGCCTCCAACCTGATAGCATGAACATTGACTTATCTAACTTCCGTTAATGCTCCTCCTCCCCTTCTTACCGCGTCCCTTATCTATCTATCTATCTATTTATTTATTATTACCTCCCTTTTTTCCTCTTTTTTTTCTCTCTCTGTCCCTCTCACAATCACTCCTTGCTTGCTCTCCATCTCTCTCTGGTGCTCCTCTCCCCCTTTCTTTCTCCCTAGGCCTCCCATCCCATGATCCTCTCCCTTCTCCAGTTCTGTATCCCTTTTGCCAATCAACTTTTCAGCTCTTAGCTTCATCCCTCCCCGTCCTGTCTTCTCCTATCATTTTGGATTTCCCCCTCCCCCTCCCACTTTGAAATCTCTTACGATCTTTTGTTTCAGTTAGTCCTGAACAAGGGTCTTGGCCTGAAACGTCGACTGTAATTCTTCCTATAGATGCTGCCTGGCCTGCTGCTTTCCACCAGCATTTTGTGTGTGTGTTGCTTGTAATAGTGTCTGCCTTCGTTTGTATACGTTGCCTGCACGGAGAAGGGGAGCTTGCTACATGGGCAACAGCTTGCTCTCCATATTGTACTGCCCTTGCTTGGTGTATTGGCTTACAGATCATGTAGGGAGCTAGGACACAATATCCATTGTTGATCCCAACCAACGGCGGGCTTCAAGAGTTCTGCCATATACTTACCTCTTGCATTTGACCTCCTAAAGTTGAAAAATGGATTTGTTCAGATTAAATTGCATCTGCCATTCCTCTGCCCAAGTTTACAACTAATCCATATGCTGCTGTATACATTGACAACCTTCCTGCAGTCTAGAATTCTACCAATTTTCTGAATCAGACCATCTGTATTTTCTACTGTCATTAATATATAGTATATTACAAACAACAGTGGTCCTAGCACTCATCGTAGCTGAACAGCACTTGTCACAGATATCTAGCCAGAGTAACAACCTTCTATCACTAACCTCTTTCTTTTATGACCAAGGCAATGTTGTATCCAATTTCCCAGTCTCCCAGCTCATTGTGGGTCTCATATTACTTAATCTCTGGACCAGTCTACCATGAAGGATGTTGCAAAAGGCTTTTCTGAAGTCCATGCAGACAACATCCGCTATCCTACCTTCATTAATCATCTGCATTACTTTCTCTAAATAATACTTGCAAGACAGGACCAGTTGGGCATAATCTCATGCTGAATATTGGCACAAAACAAAGATACAATGCTCATCTTAATATAACTGACTTACTCAACAATGCAATGTGCTGCAGTCATAACCCATTTTCCAGAAATTAGGGATCCACCACACATATGTTGGAAGTAGTTAGGATCATTCTCATAAGCAAACTGCAAAGAGACCTAAAATAAAAAGAAGACATAAAAAGGCTATTACAATTTACTTTCCTTTTCATACAAAATGTACTCAGGTTGGGAAAGCCGTTCAAATAGCAAGGATGTACTTGTGCAGTCGCCTTTGAAACTTGAGATCAGAACTTTAACAAGGTTCACTGGATTATGGAAATGTAGTTCTGGAATATCATTAGTTGACATAAAGGGAAAAATCTAGGAGGAATATATCCTCACATCAAGCAAAAATTCAAGAAAAAATGTGTCGTGCATTAACCCTTCAAATTAAATGGCTGCTGATCTGTGGATACAAAATGGGTATCCTGCGCTGATCACAATTTTAACAGGGTTGTCAGGCCCGAGGATGGTTAAGGGAAGAAAAAGGGGAGTTCTAAAAACCATCTTGAATGCATATGAAATGAATTCATGCAGATACAGAAAAGAAGACTACATTTGATGAGACAGTTAAATAATTAACAGTTCATATGGCCAACTTTGCCCTTTTGTGCCTATATTTAACAGTTAATGACCTACAATCAACAGAAACTGTGCATATATTATATGTAATAGAAAACTCTATATATTATTAAGATGAGCACATCCATGAAGTCATATGTGAACTTTATATACTTGATGAACTCATTTTAAAGTCATCATGTTGATGTTTTCTTACAAATATCCTATTGTGCATATTCAGTGAGCTAGAATTTGCTTACCTGCCATGGCCAGCTATGTGGAAGTGCCTCGTGCCCGCCAACAACACGCCCCGTGAGCGGGTTTGCAGCTATAGCCCCTACAACGTGGAAAGGGAAAAAAATACAAATCAAGTACAAGCAATTTAACATGGGAAGAAATTGTCTTAAGAGTAGTTGTTGTTTTTAATTCCTTTGCTTTCCAAACTGGCAATGAAGTAAAAACAACTTTAAGTCACGGTTAAATCTTACTGAGGCAGAGAGTGAAGAGCAGGTACTGGAACATGTTGTCTGAGTATACTTGTCACCCAGTTTCTCATATATACACTTCCAAGTGCGTCACAAGATATTGCCCATTCAAATATACTGTATAAGATAACAGCCGTTCAAAAACCATTACAGTATTAGAAGACTGTGCCAAATATGCCTGTGAAACTGACCAGACCCAGTGAAAGTCATCAGTAAAAGAAATTATTTACATTGATTGGTTATTGCAGTTCATACTTTCTCCTCTGCTGTTTGCCGTAAGGACCATTCAAAAGATTTTGTTGATAGATATCTCTGGGTTTTTAACTTTACCATGCTTCCCTGCTCAGTAGTTGTCAGAGTCCAGAAACTTTACTCTCATCCCTTATTCTCCCTGTACTATGAGGTTCCTTTGGTTTTCATCTTCTACCCGACTGTAGAAGATACAGTGGATTGTCCTTTGCAAGTTCTGCCATCTTCAATGTGATTCCATCCCTTCCCTTTCAGCAGTCCCTTTGTGTCTTCCTGGTCTGCTTTTCCATCCCCGGCAAGCACACTTTTTATGGCACTTTCTATAGAACTACAGTAGATATTACACCTTTTTAGCCACATAGGCACTGACAGTTCTTCCAGGAGGACCAGTGATTCACTTGGACTTCTTTTAATCTGGCTTATTGTATTCAATTTTCAAGTTGTGATCTCCTTTGGAGAAAACAATTGCAGATACTGGACTGAAAGTGTTGTATTTGAATACACACAGCATAAGAAATAAAATGGACGATCTTGAAATTCAGCTACAGATTGGCAAGTATGACGTTGCAGCCATCTCTGAAACTTGGTTAAAGGGTGGCTGCCATTGGGAGTTGAACGTCCAAGGAGATACGGTGTATTGGAAAGATAGGTTAGTAGGCAGAGGGGGTGGTGTGGCCCTGCGTATAAGAAATAATATTACATCATTAGAAAGGGATGACAGGATTGGAAGGTGTAGAGTCTCTATGGGTTGAGTTAAGAAATGATCAAGGGTAAAATGACCCTAATGGCAGTTGTATACAGACTTCCAAACTGTAGCTGGGGTGTGGATTACAAATTACAGCATGATAGAAAAGGCATATTGGAAGGGCAATGTCATAATCATTGTTGGGGATTTTAACATGAAAGTGGATTGGGAAAACCAGGCCAGCACTTGACCTCAAGAGAGAGAATTTGTAGACTGTCTAAGGGATAGCTTTTTAGAACAACTTGTTGTTGAGCCCAATAGGTGATCGGCTGTGATGGATTGGGTGTTGTGCAATGATCCAGAGGAGAGCTTAAGGTTAAGGACCTCTTAGGGAACAGTGATCACAATATGATTGAGTTCACTTTGAAACTTGAGAAAGAGAAACTAAATTCCAATATGTTGGTATTTCAGTGGAATCAAAGAAATTACAATGGCACGAGAGGGGAACTGGCCAAGGTTGACTGGAAAGGGACACTAGCAGGAAGGACAGCAGAGCAGCAATGGCTGGAATTTCTGCAAAAAATGAGGGAAATGCAAGACAGATATATTCCAAATAAGAAGAAATTTTCGAATGGAAGTAGGACACTACCATGGCTGACAAGTGAAGTCAGGGCCAAAGTAAAAGCAAAAGAGAGGGCATACAAAGAAACCAAAGCTAGTGGGAAGATGGAGGATTGGGAAGCTTTTAAAAACTTGCAGAAGGAAACTAAGAAGGTCATTAGGAAGGAAAAGATGAATTATGAAAGGAAGCGGCTGACTAATAACAAAGAAGATACTAAAAGCTTTTTTAAGTATATAAAGGGTAAAAGAGAGTTGAGGGTAGATATAGGACCAATAGAAAATGACACGGGAGATATTTTAATGAGAGTCACAGAGATGACAGAGGAACTGATTATTTTGTATCAGTCTTCATAGTGGAAGACATCTACAGTACACCAGACATTCAAGAGTGTCAGGGAAGTGAAGTCTGTGCAGTGAAAATTACAACTGAGAAGGTGCTCAGGAAGCTTAATGGTCTGAGGGTGGATAAATCTCCTGTACCTGATGGAATGCACCCTCAGGTTCTGGAGGAAGTAGCTGGAAAGATTGCGGAGGCACTAACAATGATCTTTCAAGAATCGATAGATTCTAGCATTGTACCAGATGACTGGAAAATTGCAAATGTTACTCTGCTATTTAAGAAGGGTGGGAGGCAGCAGAAAGGAAAATATTGACCTGGTAGCCTGACATCAGTGGTTGGGAAGTTGTTGGAAGCGATAGTTAGGGATGAGATTACAGAGTACCACGATGCTCATGACAAGAAAGGCCAAAGCCAGCATGGTTTCCTGAAAGGAAAATCCTGCCTGACCAACCTACTGCAGTTTATTGAGGTAATTACAAGCAGGGTAGACAAAGGGGATGCAGTAGATGTGGTGTACTTGGATTTTCAGAAGGCCTTTGACAAGGTGCCGCACATGAGGCTGCTTAGCAAGATAAGAGCCCATGGAATTACAGGGGAGTTACTAGCATGGGTGGATCATTGGCTGATCAGCAGAAAACAGAGTGGGAATAAAGGGATCCTATTCAGGCTGGCTGCTGGTTACCAGTGGAGTTCCACAGTGGTTGGTGTTGGGACCGCTGTTTTTCATGACATATGTCAATGATTTGGACAATGGGATTAATGGATACGTGACTAAATTTGCCAATGATATAAAGATAGGTGGAGGAGCAGGTAGTGTTGAGGAAACAGAGAGCCTGCAGAGAGACTTAGATAGTTTAGGGGAATGGGCAAAGAAGTGGCAAATGAAATACAATGTTGGAAAGTGTATGGTCATGCACTTTAGTGGAAGAAATAAATGGGCAGACTATTATGTAGATGGGGAGAGAATTTAAAATGCAGAAATGCAAAGGGACTTCAGATTCCTTGTGCAAGATACCCTAAAGGTTAACCTCCAGGTTGAGTCGGTGGTGAAGAAGGCGAATGCAATGTTGGCATTCATTTCTAGAGGTATAAAATATAAGAGCAGGGATGTGATGTTGAGGCTTTATAAGGCACTTGTGAGACCACGCTAAAATTGTGTGCGGTTTTGGGCTCCTTATTTTATAAAGGATATACTGACATTTGAGAGAGTTCAGAGAAGATTCACGAGAATGATTCAATGATTTCAGGAATGAAAGGGTTACCATATGAGGAACATCTAGCAGCTCTTGGCCTGTATTCCTTGGAGTTCAGGAGATTGGGGGGGGGGGGGGGGATCTCATAGAAACATTCCGTATGTTAAAAGGCCTGAACAGATTAGATATGGCAAAGTTATTTCCCATGGTAGGGGAGTCCAGGACAAGAGGGTATGACTTCAGGATTGAAGGACATCCATTTAGAACAGAGATGCGGAGAAATTACTTTAGTCAGAGGGTGGTAAATCTGTGGAATTTGTTGCCACGAGCGGCTGTGGAGGCAAAATCATTGGGTGCATTTAAGGAAGAGATCAATAAGTTCTTGATTAGCCATGGCATCATGGGGCATGGGGAGAAGGCAGGGGAGTGGGGATGACTGGAAAAGTTGGATCAGCCCATGATTGAATAGCAGAGCAGACTTGATAGGCTGAATGGCCTACTTCTGCTCCTTTATCTTATGGTCTTATGGTCTTATAAGGTGAAAACACTGCGGAACATCTCTGTTTGGTTCACAAGGATAACCTAATCTTCTTGCTGCCTGTCATTTTAGCTCTGCATTACACCCCCAATCTGAACTATCCATCTGCTGCCTTCTGTTCCAGCAATGGCCAACGTAAGTGTGAGGAACAGTATTTAATCTTCCATACAGGCACATTGAAAACTTCAGGACTTAATTTCAAGTTGGATGATTGCATATAACATTGTTTTTT
The DNA here is from genome assembly GCF_048418815.1 of Hemitrygon akajei. Classification (NCBI taxonomy): domain Eukaryota; kingdom Metazoa; phylum Chordata; class Chondrichthyes; order Myliobatiformes; family Dasyatidae; genus Hemitrygon; species Hemitrygon akajei. The sequence goes on along the minus strand of NC_133124.1, from coordinate 104,986,601 downwards.
GTTTTGTATGAGCACTGGGCATAACTACGGTAAGATTATCCTTCGTATTATTTACTCTGTTTATCTCCTCCCATCGACATTGCCTGATCTCCTGGGCATTTCAGACATTTTAAATCCTAAATCATGACAACCTAATAGAAGCTAATCCTTCCTACTTACTTTGTCCAGGCCCCTCATACAATTCCCTAACTCATGTTAGCGATCACAGCCAACCAAACTTTCCCTCACAGCTACAGCTTTCCAACTGAGCTGCATCCTCATAGGTCTCCTCTGTACACATCCAGTGTGATTGCATCTTCCACTAATGTCTGTTGACCAGAATTGCAAATCGTACGCAAGATGTGGCCTGACTAATTCTGTATACAAGGTTAGGATAGTCGCCCTGTACTTTGGATTCTATGTCTCAATTAATACAGGAAAGCATCTAGCGTGCTTTTTTCTAAAACCATTTTACTATCCTGCCTCCTTTAAGAATAAGTTAACCTGAAGTTTATGGTATGTTTGTTCCTCCCCACCTCTCAACATCTTCCCATTTACTGTATATTCCCTTGGCTTACTGCTCAGTCTCAATTTGCCTCTTTGTTCTTTCAGTTCAATGCTTTCCCATTCACTGTCAACTATTTGGACAACCTCTGAAAACTTCTGTATCACTGAAGTATAATTTATTAACAAAAAGCAGACTATGTCTCTGTCCTGAGAAACCCCACTGGCAACAAACCTCCTGTCACAACAATGCATTTAAGCCATTAATCCTTTGCTTTCTGTCACTTAGGTTTTGCATCCAGTGTGTCTTTCGCTCTTGGATCCTTTGGGCTTTTCCTTATGACAAAATTAATGTGGGTCTTTTAAACATTAACAAGGATAGAACATATGAAGAACAAAGCAAGACAGAGAAATTAAACAGAAACTTTGTGGCCATCTTCACAGAGGATTGTCCATGCAGGTAGGGAGCCATATTGGCATATTAATAATATCATCATGTTGGGAAGTGGGCTTAATGCCTGATGGTTGACATGGAAGAATGGGTGAATGGCCTGTCGCCATACTGTATCATTCTATGAGACTAAGATACAGTAAAACAGTGGAGAATAACAAATTAGACAATGGACATTAGAAAGATGGAGAAATAAGAGAGGCTGAAAGTTAATAAGTGTCCAGCACCTGCAGATAATTTGACAGCTGCGGTATTGTAGTTTGTGAGGTGGATCTGTATCTTAAGATTTTGAAAGACCGCATAAGAAAGGAGGCAAAAAGAGAAATTACAATTCAGTTGTAAGGAAGTGTTAGAGTCTATCATAGTTGTTATTAGGGCAATTAAAAGTAGGATTGGACAGAGTCAACATGGATTGATGAAATCTGGTTGTCTTTTTTTTGACATTGTTGCTAATGGATACCAGTGGATTTGGTGTATCTGGACTCTCAGAAGGGCTTTGATAAGATATTTGGTGTAATGTACTGCCTTGTAGGTTAACAGACAGTGAACAGAAAGTTGGAGTAAATGGGATGATTTTCAGCTGGGAGGCTGTGAGGTTTGCAGTGCTACAGCCAAGTCTGCACCTGTTACAAATACTATTGAGTTGGAAACAGGTGCCATATATCCATGTTTTCAGATTATTTGAAGCATGTGGCACAAAGGTTTGTAAGGTGGATGCCTCATAAGCAAGGGGTAAAGTCAGGCTATGTGAATGGGTGAGGATATGGCAGATGGAAACTAAAACGGGCAAACATGAAGATAAAAAACTGGAAGGCAGAGTATTTTTATTGGTGGTGAGAGATGGAAAGGTATTGTTCAGGAGAACCTGAGCGTCCTTGTACAAAAATCACCAAATGCCAGCCTGCAGCTTGAGCAAACAGTTAGAAAGGCAAACAATATGTTGACCTTAATTTTAAGTGTTTTGAGTACAGAAGTAAAGGTGTCTTACTGCAATTCCAACATTCCCTATGATTTTTGTTTTACAGCCACGCAGACCAACCGTTGCTCAAAGCAGGAAACTTGTTCATGGCCTGAAAACTAGGTGCCACTCTAAAAAAACATTATCTAAAAGGAAATTCCAGCTGCACAAGAACAAAGGCTTAATGTGATGGAGCATTTCAGTGACCGCGTGGCCGCGCACCTGCACAGTGGTTAGGACCCTGATAAGAGTGCACCTGGAGTATTGCGTGTAAGTCTGGTCTCTCTAGCTGAGGAAAAGATATCCAGTGTGCTTGCCTTCATCTGTCAGGGCACTGAGTACAAGAGTTGGGATGGCTTGATATGGCAACTGTATCTCCCAAGACCACAAGGAACGACAGAGGGTTGTGCATACGGCTCAGCACACTACAGAAACCAACCTCCCTTCCATAGACTCTGTCTACACTTCCCTCTGCCTCAGTAAAGCAGCCAGCCATAATCAGAGACCCCTGCCCACCCCAGACATTCTCTCTCTCTCCCCCATCCGCTCCCCACCATTGATGCAAAATACAAAAGCCTCCAAGCCTATACTACCAGGCTCAAGGCAGTTTCTATCCCACGATTAAATGGACTCTTCACCTCACAATCTCCCTCATTATGGTCTTGCAGCTTATCATCCACCTGCTCTGCACCTTCCCTGTAACTGTAACATCTGATTCTACATTCTTCATTGTTTTCACTTGTACTCTCCCAAAGCACAGCTCTGATAAAACTAACTGAATGGACGGCGTGCAGAGCTTTTCATTGTATCTCTGTGCGTGTGACAACAGTAAGCCAATTCACTACTTCACCAATTTACACCATGCAGTTCTGGTCACATGAGTTATAGGAAGGATGTCTTTAAACTGGACTCGATGCAGGAAAATCTTACAAAGCTGTTACCAGGACTGAAGGTGGGAGATGCAAAGAGATACCGGATAGGCTGTGCCCTTTTCCCCTGGTACATAGGAGGTTGGGGGTGGTCATTTAGAGATTTATAAAGTCTGGAGAGGCATGCATAATATGATTGGTCACAACTTCTACTCAGGGTAAGGAAGATTAAATCTGCTGGGTATTGTTTTAAGGTGAGAAGAAAGGATTTCAAAGGTACCTGAGGATCAACCGTTTCACACAGGTGATGGGGGTGGAGCTGCCAGAGGAAGTTGTAGAAGCAAGTACAATTACGTTTAAGATATACTTTGGCAGCTACATGGGTAACAAATGTTTATGGAATATCGGCCAAACAGGGGATTAACTCAAAGACATAAGAGGTACTGCAGATGCTGGAAATCTAGAACAATACACACAATGTGCTGGAGGAGCTCAGCAGGTCAGGCAGCATCTGTGGATGGGAATGAACTGAGACCAGAAACGAAGGGGGAAGAAATCAGGAAAAGGAGGTGGGAGGAGGGGAGGAAGAAGTACAAGGAGGCAGGTGATAGGTGAAACCGAGAGAGGAGAAGAGGGTAAAGTAAAGGGCTGGAAAGCTGATTGCTGGAAGAGATAAAGGGCTGGGGAAGGGGGAATCTGACAGGAGAGCAGAAACCATGGAAGGAAGGAAAGGGGAGGAGCACCAGAGGGAGGTGATAGGCAGGTAGGAAGAGAATGTGTGAGAGGGAAACAAAAATGCAGAATGATGCAGGAGAGGACAGGGCAGCAATTACCAGAAGTTCGAGAAGTCGATGTTTATGCCATCAGGTTGGAGGCTTCCCAGACGGAATATAAGGTGTTTCACTTCCAGCCTGAGTGTGGCCTCATCATGACAGTAGAGGAGGCCAATGACTGACCTGTTGGAACGGGAATGGGACGTGGAATTAAAGTGGATAGCCACATCGAGATCCTGCTTTCTCTGACAGATAGAGCGAAGGTTCTTGGCGAAGCAGTCTCCCAATCTATGTAGGGTCTCTCCGATATACAGAAGGCTACACTGGGAGCACCGGATAGAGTAGATGATCCCAACAGACTCATAGGTGAAGTGTCACCTCACCTGGGAGGACTGATTGGGACCCTGAGTAGTAGTGAGGGAGGAGGTGTAGGGTCAGGTGTGGTATGTGTTCCACTTACAAGGATAAGTCCCAGGAGGGAAATCAGTGGGGAGGGAGGGACGAGTGGACGAGGGGGCGGAAAGTGGAAAGTGCGAGAGAGGGGGAAATGTGTTTGGTGGTGGGATCTTGTTGGAGATGGCAGAAGTTACGGAGAATTATGTGCTGGACACAGAGGCTGGTGGGGTGGTTGGTGAGGACAAGAGGAACCCTGTCCCTGGTGTGGCAGTGGGTGGATGGGGTGAGAGCAGATGTGTGCAGAATGGAAGAGATGCAGGAGAGGGCAGTAATAATGGTGGAGGAAGGGAAGCCCCTTTCTTTGAAGAAGGAGGACATCACAGTTGTTCTTGAATGAAAAGCCTCATCCTGAGAACAGGTGTGGCGGGATTAACTCAGGTAGACAACCTGGTCAGTTTGGACCTGTTTAGACATGCTGTATGACTCCATAATTCTATGGCTATTAAGAATCTACTTGCAATAGAGGGAGTACAACAAAAGTTCACAAATTGATTCCTGGGATGAGGAATTAAGCATGAATAAGTTTTCCATTGAAGCCTGTGCATTCAGGTGTTCGTGTATATGACAATACACTTGTCATATGACTGACTGCTGTGACCCACTGAACATCTCCAGCTGTTAGATTTTAACTGCTGTTTCTTTAGCAGCTGATGCCCTTCTCCGAATGCTGTGCAATTAAGAGCTATGTTGAACTAAGTGTGATCCTGTCAAGAACCAAGAAAATCCCATTTTCAAGTCTCTTCCTGAGTGTAAACTGCCCTAATGCTATTTCAAATTTGCTTATGACCAAGTCTCAAAATTCTGGAGGCGACTAGTGATAAACATAACAATACTTCAGTACTTCAAAAAAAAAAGAGATTCTGCAGATGCTGGAAATCCAGAGCAACTTCAAAATAATTCAAAAATAGGTGAAAGCAAATTTCTAGGTAACAGAATCCAACCTTCACCTAGTCAGGGACGTAGATTTTGTTCTTATAGCCTAACTCAAGGATTCCTCTTGAATATCAGCTGTTTATTTGCCTCTTTGGAACTAATGGTTTCCCGTGACTTTGGTACATTTCCACTCTGTATTTGAAACATGCCAGGTTTATCAATGTCAACCTACAATATCTTCCCCTTGCAAAATGGGAAAAATTGCAGCTGCATGTATTGGAAGGCTGATTTGCAATGTTTATGATTAGATATCCCTGCAATGATTAATCAATAAATATTGTTTGTTTCTTTTCCAATTTCTCCCTCTGTTTGGGCAGCTCACAGTTCTCACAGTGGGAGCTCTCAAAAAGTTGCAGCTCAAAGATTAAACATCAGCTTTATTTGCCATATGTGTGTATTAGGAAGTTAGGAAGCAGCTTAAAATAAGCACCAGCTTATAGGATCTGTTTGAATGAGCAAGGTTCTCCAGTTCATTTGGTTTCAAGCATTTTGAATAACATTTAAAATACTTCTCAAGTTTTGGCATCTGATAATACACATAAAGATATTACAATAGATGACCCCAAGAATTGTTATCAAGGATAACAATTTCTGGTCATGCAACACACACAAAATGCTGGAGGAACTCAGCAGATCAGATAACGTCCATGGAGGGAAATCAACAGTCTGTCTTGAGCCAAGACGCTTCATCAAGACTGATGAGCAGGCCCGAAATATCAATTGTTTATTTCCCTGCATACACACCTCCATCCGCTCTAACACTTCCAGGAACCTATACCAGATTATCTATCCCACCTCAGAGATTTTTTTTATTAAACAGAATATACTTTATTCAAAAATAAAATTATATACAACAACCATTCAATGACTTTCAATTCTTTACAGTTATTACCATTACTGTTTTAACATTTTCAAAATTCAAAATTTTGCCACCCATGTGGCACTCTGTTCTTTCATATTTACATTCAGTGGGGTATACCTCCAACCCCCCTACTCCTCAACTCCCGCGGGAGAAGAACCCACCTCAGAGATATACTTCATAGCCTAGTAGCTTAGGGCAAGAGTCAGAATAATCCTCGCACTTTGTCGGAGTGTTCAGGTAGTCCACACTGACCTCCATTAGATTTAGTGTTTTTTTAATAAGAGTTCCAATGTTGAAAACATTTCACAAAATGAGACTGTTCTTAAAAGAAATGAATTGGCGAAAAAAGGAGGAACACAAAGAAAGTGAGAAACCTTTAAAAGCTAAGAGAAAGACAGTTATAATGTTGGCAATTCTTTTTTGTGTTTATGTAAGAAGCTATGTGCTATGGGTAAAGTGAACTGATTTGCTGAATTTCAGTAACTATAATTTCAATGTAATTCTATGTTTAAGTAGTACATAACTAGCTTTTTTTTTCAAGATTTTCTGGTAATTGATAGGATATTCCTACTCCACTCAGTTAGCCATCCCTACGTGGGAGGACTTCACATACTGTACAAGCAGGGTTATCAATAAAGTTCAGTTGAATTATCCTGCAGGATAATTCAGACCAGATGCAAGATGCAGACTAGATTCAGACCTGAAAGATCAGATGGGCCAAAGGGCCTCTTTCTATGTTGTAATACTCTTTGACTCTGTGATATTGGTTTTGAAACCTAAATCATATGAGTCAACTCTCAGCCTTTATTCGTTGGTTGTAAAACTTACCACTGACATAGAGGATTGTGGGTGGTCTGGAAAAATGCTTATATAATTAGCATTAGCTCTGAAATCATTTTGTGGCACTACTGGAGGAAGAGCAGAAGAGTTCGCCCTTGTGTTCTGGCCAATGTTCACTAAAAAATTATTTGATCTTCATCCCATCGGTGATTATGCGCTACTATTTTCTGCTATTTCCCACATTACAACAAGGTCCCCATATTCATGAATTCCCTTACTTTGTCTTCAGCTTAAAAGGACTATTCCCTAGGTGAGCAATCCTATTTTCAGTCAAAGAAATACTTTATATCACCTAGATCCTTAATAACATGTAACAGTCTAAATTGTGTGACTGCAGGTAATCAGCTTGTGGTGAACTACATATACCTGCCTGGACACGCCCCCTGCTGACTGCTCCTGTGGCTCCTCCCACAGACCCCTGTATAAAGGCGACTGAGGTCTGAGCCCGGCCTCTCAGTCTCCAGGATGTAGTATGGTGGTCAACCACTGCTTGTTCCTTCTTCCAGTCAATAAAAGCCGATATCTCGCCTTTACGTCTCAGAGAGAGTTATTGATGGTGCATCACAGCTTGTAGTGTATCCACACACAAAACATTGTGTGAGAAAATGCAACCCATTGGGTTTCACAAGATCTTTCAGATAGGGTTCAGACTGCAATAAATCACACATTTTCCATGCACCTTTCTCTCCACCATTAACAATCACGGCCAGTCCCCCATCACCACTCCACACACACACACACACACACACACACACACACACACACACACACACACACACACACACACACACACACACACACACACACACAGTAACATAACAAACAATTCAAGGGACTGGACACGAATGATTCTGAGACTGATTTCAAAGGTTTTAAAACAAAAATGCTCTTGTGCATGTTAGCTCTTGGACCATGTGTTAAGCCCAGTTGGCAAATTTGCTACTAACTTAAGATTCTGTATTACCTGAAGATGGTGGTGTTGTAGTTGGTAAATTTTCAGATGACACAAAGTTTGGTGGAGTTGTGAGAAACAAGGAGGTTCGTCAAAGGGTACAGCAGGATATACAGGAGGTAATTTGGAAATTTGGGCAGAGAAATAGGAGATGGAGCTGTGAGACCGTGGCAGTTATTTGGGTGTAATTGGGTGACTTTGGGCTTGTCTACCCACAGCATGTGAAGACTGGATTCAGCGGACTGCATGGAGGAAACCACCAGCTGGTGCAACGGGCAGGAAGGCATTTCCCAGCATGCATTGTGGAGTGTGAAGAACACGGCAAGGCACGTAGATAGCCCTGATTGTCCACTGCATCCCGACCTATTTCTAGTCATCTTGACTCTCGTCTTGCCACTAGATCCAGATAGACTCGGATGAGAGAGTGAGGTTGATGACCTGCGTGACTCTCCCTCACTTTAATCAAACTCATGTGCAAGTCACAACATCCAACAAACACATTGACCAAGGATGTCAGTGGTCCTTATTGCTTATGATAGATGCGCACACACAAACGAGAGATGGCAGAAGAGAATGGCAAACTGTTTCCATGTGACAGGAAGATAACAGCAACTCAAATAATCACAAGAGTGCAGAAGAGCATCTCTGAATGCACAACATGTCGAACCTTGAAGTAGATGAGCTACAATTGCAGAAGTCCACAGAGGTACACTCAACGTCACTTAATTAGGTATCTCCAAAATATACTGAGTGAATCACTATCAGTTGCCACGTTTCTTTTATGAAGCTGTTTGATGAAGGACAACAATTGGAGCCATAGAACTGATAATTCCATTAATTTGTTGCCTTTAAGACATGGGAAGAAACAACACATACAGTACATTGAATTATGACAAGAAAATCTGCAGATGGTGGAAATTCAAAGCCACATACACAAAATGCTACAGGAACTCAGCTGGCCAGGCAACATCTATGCAAAAGAGTAAGCAGTTGACATTTCGGGCCAAGACTGGAAAAAGAACTTTCTTTTTTTTTCAGTCCTAAGAAGGGTCTCTGCTTGAAATGCTGACTGAAGTTGAAATTGAAATCTTTTCCAATGATGCTGTCTGGCCTGGTGTGTTCCTTTGTTTCAGTACTGTACATAGAGTTTACAGTTGTATTCCACTAGGGGGCGCTGCGTGCTCAGAAATTAAAGTCTGGTTCTTTTTCCCCCTTCATCGAGACTCTGCAGATGCTGGCTGTCTAGAGCAACACACAAAGTGCTGGTGAAGCTCACATTTCAAGCCGAGGCCCTTCACCAGGACATCATATTCAATCTGTTGCAAGATTCGAAAATGAGAAATTCTTGAATTTATAAAGTCTGTCATGCATGATTTAAGAATGCCCCAGTTTGAAGAGTTGTCACATTTATACAATATATTAATTTGCATAAAGCAAGCTTCAACAAACTACAATGAGATTATAAGAACAGATTATGTGTTTATCATGTTGACTGATAAATACATATTGACCAGGGAAGAGGGTAGAAATCTAGTGCTCTACCTCCAAAAAATGAAGAGATATCTTAAAATCCACAGAAAGGGACAGGCAAGACATTGTTCATAGCCTTATCTGAGACAATACCTGCCACATTGCCTTGGTAGTGTTTCAAAACTTCAACCTAGAATTTAGACCATAAGACCATAAGACATAGGGACAGAATTAGGAACATTTGGGTCATCGTGTCTGCTCTGCCATTCAATCATGGCTGATTCTTTTCTCCCCTCCTCAGCCCCACTCCCTGGCTTTCTCCCTGTAATCTCTGATGCTGTGTCCAGTCAAGAACCTATCAAGCTCTGCCTTAAATACACCAAACGACCTGGCCTCCACAGCTGCCTGTGATAACAAATTCAACAAGTTCACCACTCTCTGGCTAAAGAAATTTCTCAGCATCTCTGTTTTAAATGGATGCCCCTCTTCTAAATCCAGAGCTACTGAATGTTCCTCATATTATAACCCTTTCATTCCCGGAATCATCCTTGTGAACTTCCTCTGAACTGTCTCCAATGCCAGCCCAAAACTGTTCACAATACTCAAGGTGAGGCCTCATCGGTGCCTTATAAAGCTTCAACATCACATCCCTGCTCTTGTGTTCTAGGCCTCATGAAATGAATGCTAACATTGCATTTGCCTTCCTCACCACCGACTCAACCTGCAAGTTAACCTTTAGGGTGTTCTGCACAAGGACTCCAAAGTCCCTTTACATCTCCGATTTTTGGATTTTCTCCCCATGTAGAAAATAGTCTGCACATTTATTTCTACTACCAAAATGCATGATCATGCATTTTCCAACACTGAGCTTCATTTGCCACTTTCTTTCCTGTTCTCCTAATCTGTCAAAGTCCTTCTTCAGCCTTCCTGTTTCGTCAATACGACCTGGCCCTCCACCAATCTTCGTATCATCTACAAACTTGGCAACAAAGCCATCTGTCCCATCATCTAAATCATTTAGATACAGTGTAAAAAAAGCAGTCCCAAAACCGATCCCTTCAGAACACCACTAGTCACTGGCAGCCAACCAGACATGAATTATTTTATTCCCACTTGTTGCCTCCTACCAATCAGCCAGTGCTCTAACCATGCCAATAACTTTCCTGTAATACCATCTGCTCTTAACCTGGTAAGCAGCCTCATGTGTTGCAGCTTGTCAAAGGTCTTCTGAAAGTCCAAATATATAACATCCACAACATCACCTTTATCTGTCCTACTTGTAATCCCCTCCAAGAATTCCACCAGGTTCATCAGGCAAGATTTTCCCTTAAGGAAACCATGCTGACTTTGTCCTATCTTGACCTTTGTCACCAAGTACTCCATAACCTCATCCTTAACAATTGACTCCAACATCTTCCCAACCACTGAGGTCAGGCTAACTGGTCTGTACTTTCCTTTCTGTTGCCCTCCTCCTTTCTTAAAGAGTGGGGTGACATTTACAGTTTTCCAGACCTCTGACACCATGCCAGAGTCCAATGATTTTTGTTTGAAAGATTATTACTAATGCCTCGACAATCTCTACCGCTAACTCTTTCAGAACCCTGGGGTGCAGTTCATTTGGTCTGGGTTACTTATGTTCCCTTAAGTCTTTCAGCTTTTTGCATGCATGCAGAGCCATTCACAAAATTGTGCACAGAAAAACGACAATTTATGTGCATACAGATGTGCACATAATTATACATAAGCACAAATCAGCACAGAGAAAGTCTCCTAAGATCAAAGAAGATAGAAGAGGAGAGAGGGGCAATTTGCAGATCACTTCTATAAATCAAATGGGCACTGCCTGTGCTGTAGGATTCTATAATCTTACTGAATAAACTGAGGAACTAGTGATGAAATAACTTCTAAAAGACAAAATGTTCCAAAAGACAAAAGGGAATAGAAGATACTGTTCTGTCCTCATTGTTTCTATTAGCCTTCCAGATATATAAAAAAGACTTAGATTTATACCTGGTCACAACACGTGCCATTCCAATAGACTGTAATGAGCAACCTCCATATGCTTTGCATACGATTTGAAATAATGTGACAATTGTTAGGTAGAAGACCTTTGTTTTAAATTGCTAGGATTTCCATTTTCACACGATGTTGTTAATTCTACTTTTGCACTGTTTATTTATTTTTTATTGTAACTTACAGTAATTTTTTTCCATCTTGTGCTGAGCTGCTGCCACGAAACAATAAGTTTCATTATATATGTCAGGGATAATCAACCTGATTCTGATTCCTCCTGTTCTGGAATAGGAGAGTAATTGGCATATGCAGGAGCTCTTGAGATTAGTTTAAAAAAACTGGCCAATAATCTCAGTACTTGGAAATGCATCTGAATGACAGTGAGACGGCAGGAAACATACCGAACTGGTAAACAAATTGTATTTGGTGCTGGTGAATGAGTCAATGCTGCATTAAGAAAGTACAGGAATCTGGCATATTAAATGCATGAATTCACAGCAGCACCTTATGAACAGGACTCGCCAACCTACCATTTAACTGAGTAACAAACTATCCATTTTAAATAATATACAGAACAAATTAGAACTCTACCAATAGCACAACACTACGATAAAATTGTGCACTAATATTAGTTATTGACAGGAATTCATCCTGGTGTCGTGTTCTTCTGATTGGCTGAAAATAAACAAATTCAGTGCAGATAGTAGACTGACTTCATCAGAATCAGAATCAGACTTCTTATTATGACCGGCATGTGACATACAATGTATTCAACTATTTCATCCTCCAAATCTTAATTTTCATTGTAACGTTCTACATCAAGTTCAAGTTGAGTTTATTGTCATTCAACCATACACATGTATACTCCCCAAACGAAACAACGTTCCTCTGGAACAAGGTGCACAATATAGTACATGAAACTCACACGCATAACCCATAGAGTAACGTCAGCACAAATACGAGCTGTATAATGCCACTGGCACCTCATACATTATGAGACCTGGGTGGTGGCGGGGGGTTCAGTAGCCTTACGGACTGGAGGAAGAAGCTGTTTCCCCTCCTAACCATTCTTGTTTTAATGCTACAGTACCTCCTGCCTGGTGGAGGGGGTCAAAGAGATTGTTGGATGGATGGGAGGGATCATTGACAATGCTGAGGGCCCTGCATACGCAGGCTCCTGTTAAATACCTCAGGTAATTGGAAGAGAGACTCCACTGATCCTCTCAGGAGACCTTATAATCCTTTTCAGGGACTTGCGGCGAGGAGCTTTGCAATACCCATACCAGACTGGTCAGGACGCTCTCACTGGAGCTCCTGTAAACATTGGTTAGAATGAGGCAGTGGAGCCTCATTTGCCTCAGTCTCCTCAGGAAGTGGACACGCTGCTATGCTTTCTTGACCAAAGAGGTGGTGTTCAGAGACCAGATGAAATCATCCATTATATGCATTCCCAAAAACTTGGTGCTCCCAGCTCTCTCCCCAAGGAATGGTAAGACCGCACCTTCCTGAAAGCCATAATCATCTCTTTGTCCTTGTCCGTGTTGAAACTCAAGCTGTTGTGCTCACACCACTCTACCAGCCGCCCTTTCTGTATGAAATCTCATGGTCGTTGTTGATGAGACTAACCACAGCTGAGTCATCAGTGAACTTGATGATTTGGTTTCAAGTAGATCTAGCAGTGCAGTTGAATGTCAGCATCATGAACTGCATTGGGCTGAGGACACACTCCTGGGAAACGCAGGTGCTCAGCGTGATGCAGCTAAAGACTTGCCTGCGACGGACTGTGGCCTTTCTGTCCAGGATCCGGTTACAGAGAAAGGTGTTGGGATCCAAAGAGGACAATTTACCCACCAGCTTGTGAGAAATGATCATATTAAACACTGAACTGAGGTTGATAAACACGAATATTCTGTATGTGTTGCTTGGATTCCCAGCAGCTGTAGATTTTCTCTTGTTTCTAATTTGTATGTGTTGTTTTAAAAAAAACAATTTAAGACTTGCATTCCTATAGCAGCTTGTACAACTTCAACACCCCAAAGTACTCGGCAAGCAATGAATGCAATCTGTTAGCATCTCGGCAGCCGTTTGCAAGCCCAAATATCCAGCAGGAAACTCGGAACTTCAGCTACTAGTGGGAATTGGAGCAGAGCTAGACAGAGCCCAAATCTGTTGATGCACGGCAACTGAAGAAGGCCATTCAGCCCCTCAAACCCATTCCATCGTCTGACTGTCCTGGCACAACACCCTTTAAATGACCTTTCCCACTCACTTTGTTGAATTTGCTCACATTTATTTAAATTTGATTATTGACGTTAGCACATGTGACCCTTCTGCTAATTGTTAATTGTTCATGGCTGTTTGCTTTACTGTCTTGTAAATTGTAGGTTACTATTGTGTTGTCTATTATGTTATTGTCCAGTGTTTTATGCTTGGCACCAAACCACAATCAGTTCACAAATCACAATCACGGTTGACATACTGGCAATAAAGTGATTCTGATTCTGATTAGATTGTGGTTGAAATGTGCCTCAACCGTGCCTTTGCTTCATTTCTCTCGACTCTTAACTTAAACAGTCAAACTCTTAAAACTTCTACATGAAACAGCATCCACCAACTTTTAGGGGGCATGAATTCCAGAATCTAGTTGCTCTTTTCTGTCAAGAAATCCTTTCTCATTTCAGTTCTGGCTAGTGTATTGCCAGTTTTAAAATCATGTTCCTATTGTCCTTTATTTCAAACTCTGATTATAGATTAACTGCTCTGCCCTGTCTTTATCATTACAAATACAGCAGAAAGCTGCAGCAATCCCTTTAGTAAAAACGGATAATTAAACTTTGCAACTAAAATGAAAACATAGGGAGTCATTACATATGTAATGCTGATAGCCTGACCTTTGAAAACCAAACAAGTTGAAAATGGACAATTATCGCTTACTTTACGTGCACTCTTGTCTCAGAATGTAGATAACACTGAACCATTCCAATCTGTAGTCATGTGGTGAGTTTTGTCATAAATCATTGACAAGGCCTTTTTTCCTATCATGTTTTCACAATTAGTCACATTAACCTATTTTTCTATTAAATCACCACACATTGTTCTCTTCCGAGTATTTATTTAACACTTTTTTCAAACAGATTATTCAATCTCCATTTCAGGTGATGCAATGCAAATTGTACCATTTGTTATGTAATGTTTATCCCAATTCTTTTGCTACTCATCATAGTAATTGTTTCTTGTTGGTACTGACTGTCACCAATGGAAACTTTACTATTTTGTCAAAAGCCTTGATGATTTTAAACACCTTCATCAAATCTGCCCTGAGCCTCTGCTCCAAGGTGAACAATGCAGAAGCAGCATTGAGTTGGTAATCAGATCAGCCACAATCTTATTAGCCACCCCCTTAGGCAGTGTGTTGCAGGTTCCAGCTGAGGCAGTCTTAATGGCTGCCTGACTATTCCCATCTCTGATTCCCATATTTTGTATGCCTATTTTGTATTCCTGGCTTCTCAAATCTATTCATGTAATTCTAATTTCTCAATCATGGAACCTTTCTAGCTTAATCCTATTGTAGTCTCTCCAAAACCCTCACATCTTTCATATGGATGACTGGATGCCTATAGTTGCAACACACACACAAAATGCTGGTGGAACACAGCAGGCCAGGCAGCATCTATAGGGAGAAGCGATGTCGACGTTTCGAGCAGAGACCCTTCGTCAGGACTAACTGAAAGGAGAGATAGTAAGAGATTTGAAAGTAGGAGGGGGAGGGGAAAATGCGAAATGATAGAAGACCGGAGGGGGTGGGATGAAGCTGAGAGCCAGAAAGGTGATTGGCAAAAGGGATAATCGTGGGTCTGGGTCAAAATATGATCGAAGAGTTGAAGGGCCGAAGAAATTATAGTTGGGGAGCAGCGAGAGAGGGTTTCACTGAACTCCCGTCGAAGAGAAGATGCTGCCTAGCCTGTTGTGTTCCACCAGCATTTTGTGTGTGTTGCTTGAATTTCCAGCATCTGCAGATTTCCTCGTGTTTGCCTATAGTTGCAGTTGAGTTTGCAATGCACAAGCTAAGAGGATACTATGGATAGAGGCTAGCTAGCAAGTACACAGACACTCTTCTGGTTACAACAAGGTTCTGTCCATCAGAACTGTTTGTAACCAGAACTGCTTGTGAACCATAAATTAACAAAAGCAGCCTTTGGGAGAAGATCACCAAAATAGCTACAATGGGAGAGTGACTGTCACCAATAACACTTGCAAATTTCTACAACTGTACCATGGGGAGCATTCTAATTGGCTGCATCACTGTCTGGTATGGGACGGGTTGGGGGTGCACTGGGCAGGATCAAAGTCAGCTGCAATAAGTTGTAAACGTAGTCAGCTCCATTATGGGCAAACACGAGGAAATCTGCAGATGCTGGAAATTCAAGCAACACACACTAAGTGCTGGTGGAACGCAGCAGGCCAGGCAGCATCTATAGGGAGAAGCACTGTCGAAGTTTCGGGCTGAGACCCTTCGTCAGGACCCTTCATCCATCATGGGCACTAGCCTTCCCAGCATCCAGGACAGCTTCAAAGAGCGATGCCTTAAAAAGGCGGTGTCCGTCACCAAGGACCCCATCACCGAGGTTATGCCTTGTTCTCATTGCTGCCATCAGGAGGTGGTACAGAAGCCTGAAGGCAAACACTCAGCAATTCAGGAATGGCTTCTTCCTGACTGGCAGCTGATTTCTGATTGGACGTTGAACTCTTGAACACACTACATCACTACTTTTTTATTTCTATTTTTGCACTACTCATTTAATTTAACTATTTACACACACGTACACATAGACACTCATTCACAGTTTTGCTCTATTATGGTATTGTGAATTGCAATGTATCTGCTGATGCAATGTTAACAAATTTCATGACATATGCTGGTGATGTCAAACCTGATTCTGAACCTGAACCGCTGTGGGAACAGAGGTCATCAGCAAGTGGGTCTGCTCAACGTTCTCAGCTCTGCTCCGCTCAGCCTGACCCAGCAACCAGAGCATCATGGTGGTGGGGAGCAGGGAGTGGTGGGAAGAGATGATGAGGTCACGTTGAAATGCTGCACTTACACCCAGAAGATACCTGCGCTCACACAGCAGCTGGAAAATCCATCCCTCGTCTCTCTGCTGGTCTCCCAAACATTTGTTCATATCTGTGTGATGTCCCTGAATTGGGCATTTTTAACTTGGCTAGATGAAGAATTAAGAACAAAATGTTGGAAGTACTCAGCAGGTCTGGCAGCAGCCGTGGTAAGAGAAAGAGTTAATACTTCAGGATGTATATCTTAACCACAAAGTGCACTGCAGATGCTGTGGTCAAATTTGTATGTCAGGGCGTATATCTTGTTTGACCAAGCACTGAGAAATATTGGAGGAAGTTGGAGAAAAACGGGAAATTGAAATGGGTGGTTACTGGGCCACCCCGCTTTTTCTGGCGGACAGGGCGGAGGTGCAGCGGTCTCCCAGACTGCATCGGGGATCTCTCTGGTATACAGGAGGCCCCACCAGGAGCACCAGATACAACAGACTGGAAGGCGAAGGTTGCCTCACCTTGAAGGACTGTTTGGGGCTCTGAATGATAGTGAGGGAGGAGGTGGAGGCAGAGGTGTGCTACTTGTTCTGCTTGCAAGGATAAGTAACAGGAGGGAGATCAGTGGGAAGGGACAAATGGACAAGGGAGTTACTGTGGAAAGCGGAAGGTGGGGGTGGTGGGATCCCGTGGGAGATAACGGAAGTTACGGAGAATTATGTGCTGGATGCAGAGGCTAGTGGGATGGTGGATGAGTCACCTGGGCCTGCCGATTTTAATTCTACCTCCTATTCCCATTCCAACATGCCAGCCCATGGCCTCCTCTACTGCCGCGATGAGGCCACACTCGGGTGGAGCAGGAATACCTTATCTTCCATTTGGGTAGCCTCTAACCTGAAGGCATGAACATCTATTTCTTGAATTTCTGGTAATTGCACCCTCCCCCTTCACCATTCCCCATTCCTGTTTCCCTCTCTCACCTCATCTCCTTACCTGTTACCTCCCTCTGGTGCTCCTCTTTCTCTTTCTTCCGTGGTCTTCAGCCCTCTCCCATCAGATTCCCCCTTCTCCAGCACTTCATCTCTTTCACCAATCCAACTTCCCGGCTCTTTACTTCACACCCCCCCCCCCCCCCACACTCCAGGTTTCACCTGCCACCTTGTACTGCTTCTTCCCCTCCTCTCACCTTCTTACTCTGATTTCCCTTTCTCTCCAGTTCTGATGAAGGGTCTCGGCTCAAAACATCGACTGTTTACACTTTTCCAAAGATGCTGCCTGGCTTGCTGAGTTCCTCCAGCATTTTGTGTGTGTTGCTTTGGATTTCCAGCATCTGCAGATTTTCTCATGGTTGCGGTCCCCATTTTACTTTCATCCATGTGCCTTTTAATAGTCTCTTAAATGTCCCTAATGTTCCAGCCTCTACCACCAACCTGGCAGCGCGTTCCACGCACCCATCACTGTGTAAAAAAAACTATCTCTAACATTTCTCCTAAACTGTCCTCCATTCACCCTAACACTCTATCTCCATTTCTGCCCTGGGGTAAAGTCCGGTGCCTACTCTGCCTCTTATCGTCTTGTACACTATACAAGATCGTTCTCCATTCTCCTACATTCCAAGGAATAAAGTCCTAGCCGGGCCAAGCTCTCTCAATCACTCAGGCTATCTAGTCCCGCTAACATTTTTGCAGACCTTTTCTGCAGATCTATATCATGCTCCAACTAACTCAATTATGTTTTGTTCCTCTTGGTTGAAACTTGGTGGAACAAATGTGAATTAACTATATACCTAGGATGGTGTCTTTTATCAGGATCTGTTATAAGATGGAAAGGTTGAAAGTTGAATGTCATGTTTTTCCCTTGTTGCTATTTCGCATAATTATTTTAACCAGTCCCAGTAGGCTATGTACATAAACATATGATAACTGTTGGCCATGATAATACTCAGGGCCCAGAGGCTGTGAGATTAAGAGTCATCATGGTTGTAAAACTGAATTCAATAAAACTTGAATAATAACAGGCTGGCACCAGAAAATAACCATAATATCTACATGACTGCTGTTAATAATTCACTGATGTCCTTCAGGGAAGTGAACATGTCCCTCCCATCAAGCCTGGACTTCATGCATAATTTACCCAGAGATCAAGGTAGGTGTGAGTTCAAGTCCCACCATAGGAACAGCCCGAGATTGCAACCATAAAGCATCTCTTTACACTAATTCTATTTTATTCTCTCTATCCACCACATTCCCATTAACCTATCCAGATTTTACCACTCACCTCGATAAAAATAAATAACCAATAAATATTAAGTAAATGAGGTGAAGAGTCCTGGATATTGAGTCCGGTTCAGTGAAGGGGCGAATGAAGTGAAGTGTAGTTACCCCCTCTGGCTCAAGAGCCTGATGGTTGAGGGGTGGTAGCTGTTACTGAATCTAGTGGTGGGGGTCCTGAGGCTCCTGTCCCTTCTCCTCGTGGCAACAGTGTGAAGGATTTGGTATAACTGAATTGTGCTTGATCATTTCTGATTGAAACATATAAGATTATTAAGGGATTGGACACACTGGAGGCAGGAAGCATGTTCCCGCTGATGGGTGAGTCCAGAACTAGAGGCCACAGTTTAAGAATAAGGGGTAGGCCATTTAGAACAGAGATGCGGAAAAACTTTTTCACCCAGAGAGTGGTGGATATGTGGAATGCTCTGCCCCAGAAGGCAGTGGAGGCCAAGTCTCTGGATGCATTCAAGAGAGTTAGATAGAGCTCTTATAGATAGCAGGGTCAAGGGATATGGGGAGAGGGCAGGAACAGGGTACTGATTGTGTATGATCAGCCATGATCACAGTGAATGGCGGTGCTGGCTAGAAGGGCCGAATGGCCTACTCTTGCACCTACTGTCTATTGTCTATTTCAAATTATGGAAACATAGTCAAAGAGGTCTTTCAGCCTTTTATGTCAATTTTTTTTCAGGAAAAAGAAAATCATTTAAATACCTGGGTCAGGCAGGATCCATGAAGAGAGAACTTTCACATCTGTGACTTACCATTACAGCTCATTATTTGCTGTTTACTCACATTTCAATAGGTTATTAAAAGTTAACCATCTTAGTGTAGAGTTGCAATTTCAAACGTTTGTGGACTTGGATTACAACCGTATCCACTGTTAAAATGATTCTTAATATAGTAAAGGTGAGATTGGTAATATTGTTTACATAAACAGCTAAGTATGAGGGGTCTTTACAAAGTGCCAACTATTCCAATTTATCTTGCCAGCTAGGGCCACCGTCCCCAGATCCTAGACGGTATGAAGGCAAAATATAGAAGGATCAATGCTGAAATCATCTAGGTCCTTCCCTGATAAAATACTGGCTTCTTCATGATCACCCCCCTTCTCAAGAATGATAACTGAGTGGCTTGCTGAGCCATTTGAGAAGTCATCAGGGGACTTAACATAGAGCTGCATGCAGTCTCTGCAAAAAAATGTTGCCATTTCTTTCTCTAAAGCAACTCTCAAGAAAAGAAACTTATCCAATTCCATCCTTTACAAATTAAGGTAAAAGTATTTGTAGTTTTAACAATTTTTTTTTAAAAAATGTCTTTTCTTCCCAAAATAATGTGCTCTGTATTTATCAATTTATCAGATATATTATGTATTTATCAATGTCAATGTTCCCGACCTCTAGAGATTAATGGATCATCTATCAAAATATTACTTAACCTGCCCATAGTTGGTGATATATCTAGTGTTTCCCTAATGTAGGTTTAATTTAATTTTTTAAAAAGGCAGGGGAGCCATTATTCAGTAAGCATGTATTGTAAACAATCAAAGCATTGTCTTTTGCTCTCTTGGCACTGTGTCAAAAAGTAAAGGAGCATTACACTGGCTGGAATGAACTGCCAGTTTCCACTGTAGTTTTCAAAGAGAAAGTAGATATATAGATCAAGGAAAAATTTACAAAACCAAGAAACGCTAAAAGTGTTACTAATGCATTGCTCTGGTAAAGAACCAGGGGTTACCATGATGGGCCAAGTTTTCTTTTATGTGCTAGAGCTATTCTGATTTGGTGAGCAGATTTGCTATTGTATTTCCCTACGTTATTAAATATTGTTCCTTCAATGTTTTTCAGCATTTTGCTATGTTCCCAGGTAGTGAAAAACAACATGGAAACTATTGCATTATTGGAGAAATCCTGTCCTGTAACTTTCTGCAGCTTGACCAAGCATTCCCCCGATAAACTTGGAAAAGTGAGCTTCTCTTTCCTGGTATGGCCCACTCAACCTCCTGTTTGCACATCTTCACCCAATCTTCCTTCAATGGGTTTCCAGCTGATTAGTTTGCAATTTCAATAATGGCATTAATCATTATTAAACAAGCTGATAATGGATAATCCTTTACAATAGGCTCAGACAGGTGGTGAGTAGCAATGAAACGTGGATACATATATCCCATAGGTTCTGTTTTCTGTGTTGATCTCGAAAGTGTTAAACAAGTGTTAAACAGTTTAAAGGCCCTACAGATGAACTTTAAAATTCCAAGAAATGATTTGAATCTGTCTGAGATATGGTCAAAGCTGGCCAAAAAGACTCCATTTCATCGCTATGTAGGAGCACTGATTTGAAAGTGATGGTGTGCATTATAAACAGATAGATGCAAATCATCCAGACCAACAAGTTGTTCAGGCTCGACAGCTGCTGTTCCAAAGTAAACCGAGTCAGCATCAAAAGGGAGATACAGCACTGAAACTTGGCTCAGCTTTAAAAGGTTAGATTCACCAGTCTCAGAGCTGGGAAAACCAAGAAAATTCATGCTGCCCAGCTGGACTCTGAATTATACCCCTGGTCACACGCTCCCTGGGGATGAAGTGAGAAGCTGCACTCTAGCCTGTGTCTGGCAATCTCAAACCTTTGTGGCACCCAGCAACCTCCTGATTTAATGCGAGCCTAATCACAGGACAATTTAAGGCTGATTTATACTTGTGCATTGCATCTATGCCGTAGGGTGATGTGCACCTCCCCAAAAAACTCACTCACATGTCGTGGCGATGCAGACCGCAACAACTGTGACTGGTCCGCTTGGCAGCATCACATTTCTGGTTGCTTCTCCGCCATGTCTGTACACTGACGCGAAATAGATGAACCAAATCGTCAAATCTACCTGCTGACATGCAAAAAATGTTTGAAATGCATTTCCTCGTCCATGTTGCTCACGAAGAAACCCAACAAATGACATAGAAACCCCACCACCAACCAGCGTTTTGGTGCACACCAACGCATGCTCGCTACAGTGTAGAGCGACACAGAAGTGAAAATCAGGACCATGGCCAAGCCTGTATACACAAGTATAAATCAGCCTTTTTACAATAACCAATTAACCTACCAACCAGTATGTTTGGACTGTGGGAAGAAACCAGAGCACCCAGTGGAAACCCACACACTCACAGGGAGAACATTAAAAACTCCTTACAGGTAGCACCAGGAACGTGGTTGCAACTCTGCAAAAATCAAACAAGTCTACCCCTTGTTGTTTTTGGAACCCGCCATGAACCAGGATTGGTTTAGACTGCATCTACCTCTCCCAATAAATGCCCCATGAAGTTCTACAAAAGTCAATCCCATCTCTAACCCAACGGTTTCAGAACAGAAGATAAACTGGAAGGAAGAATCTTTTTCTCACATATATAATTCTTTTATTATTTAAAAGTATGATGAAAATGGCTTCATACGGCTTGGATGAATAGCATGTAATTCAATGACGTATTTTACAGATTAAGCTAAATGCATGTGTTCATTTAAAAATAATCATTGTACCATTCTGCAAAATTATTGAAGTCTAATATATAATTTACATATCAAAGGCAAATGGGAGATGTACAGACAAATCAAATCAATACATAACATTATCTCAGTCTTGTAATAAATACCAATTTTCATATTTTTCTATGTACAAACAAGCAAAAAATGAATCATACAATGGAGTGACATTTAACGTATTTACAGACTTCTAGTGCCTTTGAAAAAGGAAATGAATTTGTTAGACACATGCAACTGAAAAGAGAAACAAAAATAAATATATATATATATATAATTTTTTTTAAGGACAGTACAGCTGCATGTTGCGTGGTCCAGGATTCTTATGCAGAGAAACTTCACTGGGGAGGTGGGGGGGCACAGAAGGGGAAAATAAGTCTTGAATTGGCCACAAAGCCCTTTTCCCACATTACAAAAAAACACACTCCCTTCTCTTAAATGAACTGAAATGTCAATGGAAAAGGGATAAATGAAAAACTTATCGTAACAAGCCCAAAGCAACATGAAGTGAAATTTAACTTGGATGCAAGTACTTTACAGATATGTTTAGATGATTCCAACTCACCGATAAACTTTTAAGTTAGCTTTGCAAGTCTTAAGTTTGCTACTTCAAATTTGAATATGCATATAATTCAAGAATTGAATCTGCTCAATGTTTAGCCACTTTCATTTACAAAGATTAAGCTTCTGCTGTTGGCGACTTGGTTTAATGTAGAGATTTATTCCCTGTGTCTATTTCTCTCTTTTCCTAATGTTATTCATCAGCATCTCTTTAAAGGGGACATTTGGGTATTTGTGAACTTTTAAGTTGTCAATGCAAGTTTATTTTTTATATAACAAAGTAAAACTAAGAGAAACAAAAGGGAAATAAATCTGAAGTATTAATTAACATTACTGATTTTAATTGAAATAAGGTAGAAATGACAAATGTGTTTTGTGTTTAATGCTATTGAATTTATTCCTGCTACCTTGCTTGCAATAGAACACAGGGTGACTTTGTGGGTATTCGTAAAGCACTGGGAACGTGCCAATTGTCCCTCATGCACAAGTTAACTCCTGTCACTTCCAAAATCTGAGAGAAGGGCACACACCAGTTATTTTTCAAAACTGACCAGTGCAAAATACCAGGGAGATGGAACATAGAAAAAAAGGAAAAAATAGACATTTAAAAATCCTATCATCAGGAGAGCTCTTTGGAAAGTAAGTCAATAACATTAATTAAATTTTAAAAAAACTTGCCAGTTTGGTTATTCCAACTTTTGGCTCTTATTGTTAATATTCTAATTTGCCCCTCTGCTAATAAAACATTTATAGTTCCTCTGCATATTTGCACAGGGCTGAACCCATGTATGCCACTTCCTCACAAAATTTCAATAAATTATATACTGTAAAGCTTAACAAAAAATTAGCTATTTTGCAGATTTTTTTTAAATAACGTAAGATTTTTAAATCGCTAGCACCTTTAGAGCTACAAACTTCAAGCCAAAAATACAGCCCAAAAACATTAAATGTTTGAATGCAATCCACATTTTTTCCTCTTTAAAAATATTATTTCCTACCAGAAGGTACTTCTCAAATCTTTTGTGGAGATCTTGGGAGAAAAGCCACAAACTCATGCTGGAGCAATACTGTCACTAGGATTTGGTAGGAAATATTTGCATCAGATGGCACTCAAGCAACATTAACAGCTTTGCTTTTATGAATTTAGCTTGTGTGTGACATCACAAGGCTGTAGAAAACATTAGAAAGACTGGTGATTTCTTCACTTCTTCAATAATCCTGGTGGCTGCAGGACCATTTTCAGGTGATGAACATAAAGGTGTTTGGGGGTGGAGTGCATGATGACAATACAACATGCAGCTGGCTATATGCAATTTTGTTCACCCTTGCGTTGTGGGACTCGGACTAGTGACAGTGCTGCTCAAGCAAACACTTAGCAATTATAACAGTGTGTGATCAGAGGGATCAGTGCTACGGAAAGGCTGTATTGCACTTCCATTGTTTCATTATTAAACCACAGTGCTTCTTGCAGTACTGCATGTACAAAAATAAATAAATACAGAAGTACAAAATAAATAAAAACTGCACATGTAATACTCTAGGTACAGTATTACAAAAAAGTTACTCATTAACCTCCTGTTAATACCTTGTCTCAGGTTGGCTTTATCAATGTACTTTGTACTTACAGATCATGATTTGTTGGGCTCAGCTGTAGTTAAAACTTTGCATAGTAAGTCAGTTCATTTGTGAATTAACCCTTTATTATTCAAAGTGTCTTAATAGAGGCTGTGAATATTGGAAATCCCACATTTAAAAAACACAAAATGCTAAAAAAAAATGCAAGGCGACATTGTTAAAGTGATTGTTAAATTGTGAAATCCTTCATTGAAGGCTTACATTTAACATTCATACCAACAGACCTCCAGTGCACTTCCAGCATTTTCTGTTTTAGAGTGCTTGATCTAAAATGTACAAATTAATTGTCTGCTAGTCTTTTTTCATCTGAGAATGCAGCGGGCCAATCCTATTCCATTGCAAAATGCAAAAAGAATCCAGTAATTATAAAAGTTAAATTTTTTTAAAATTCCATGTTCTATTGATCCAGTGAATGAGACAGGAAATGAGCAAATCAACAGATTGCTGGCCAAAGAGGAGTTGCCTAAAACTATACATTGGAAAGTTGGCACAGTATCAGTGCTCTTGGCACTTGACATAACCAGTGCTCTATATATACACTAGAATTAGATTAAGAGTGAGAAGTTGCCAATTCTACTTGTTTGGTAATGGTCTCTAACCATCTTGAGGTCACATTGCAGTCTTCACCTTTTACGATCTGGATTCAAACGAGCAGGGTTGGGAAATCAGAATCTGCTTTGACCTTACCCTAGTGTATCCTCTACTAGTACTGTAGTGAACCATGAATTTTTTAGTCCATTTCCAACCATGTCAGCTCATCTACCCCATTAATTTCCTCCTTAAGTCTTTCTACATCCCTTTCACCAGTTTAGAGCTTAAAAATCACACACACATCTTTTCGTCAAGATGTACTTATCTGATTAACTTTTCTCAATCTGTCAAATTTTGCCTGATAATGCACCTGTGAAATACCCAGGAAGTTTTCAATGTTGAAGGCACTATATAAATGCAGATTGTGTCATTGAAATTGCCTCAATCTATACTACTGTTGTACTATTTCTGTCACAGCTCTCACCATGAGCTAAAAGGAATAGTTTTTCACTTAGAAATATTTCTACCCCACCCACTAAAGCAGGTGTGAACCAATTCATATGCTTCAACCTATAATTGTAATTAGAATGATGGGGGCTGCCAATAGAGTAGTGTATCAATATATCGTTGCTAAACCAGTCACACTGGAAATAACAAAGTTTAATCTCAACCACGATGAGGGCAACTACTAGGCTGTTTCTCTGCGCTTCAGATACAGTGACTGGTACGAAATCACCCAAGACATCCACTTTCAATGCCAGTACCTTCACTGGAGAGAACAGTTGTGCAGCAGCAAGCACCAGGCTTGTCTAGCTAAAACATGATTTCATGACATAGGTATTGGAATGAGGTTACAAAGATCTAGCAGCAACACGGAACCACTGTCTAGAATGGGCTACTGACTTCAGAATTGAAAGTGGGATGCAGAAGTAACAAAAGATGGCACATAGTTCAGGAAAGGTAATTATCACAATGGTGACACTTTGAACAGGGCTGGTCACAAAAGACATCAAGTTATCATTGGCCAAATTAATTTTATCTGTCCGATATCCATTGATAAAGAAGCCAAACAAGCAAACTTCTTCCATTTTTGCTTTAATTGTTACCTGCCTCACTCCTCACTAAAGTACCACAGATATTTGGCATTGATGAATCATTATTACAACAGCCAAATACCTTTCTGGTTTTAACAATATCTAGTCTTCTCAAAAAAAAATAACTGATAGTCAGGAGTCTCTCTCCCATTGTCCAAGATGATTTTTTTTTTGCCATTTGTGGTCTCACAGATTCTGAGGTGAATATAATTGAATACAATTAGTGGAGAAAAATTCCCTGACATTTTAATCAATTGTGTTATCACTCCCTCCCCCAAAAATACATCAGTTATTTCAGTTAGGTATCTTTTAAACTTTTAGAAGAGTTGAAGGATCTCGGAACCAGTCGTTTCAATAATCCAAAGTCAAACCTTCACAGTTTCCATGATGGAGGTTTTGATGGCTTCTTCAAGGTGTTGACTGTCAGGGAAAGGGGTGGGAGGCTCTGGGAATGAGTCTGCTGTGATTGGCTCCGATAAACCAATGAGAGACTCTAGGAAACAGCTACCAGAGTCAGTAGCTTGAGAGAAACTAGGAAACCCAGGAAACTGAAATTGGAGTGTTGGACAATTATCTATACTTTCATAGTCTTTCTGAGAGTTGTGAAATGATCCGTAGTTGAATTCTGAGAACGACTGGAAAAACTCAAAAGAGTCAGTCGATAAGCTGAGGTCAGTATAGCTTTTTGAGTTCTGTTCTGGGCAGTGAGAAGAAGGACATGCTTGGTTGTTGCTTTGCATTGGAGCTGTATCACCCAAGGGGAAACTCCCCTCTTGATTGGCATTCTCATCCAAACTGGACAAGTGATTAGTGTAAAACTCAGCATTGAACTTCGAGCTTCCCATGCCACTGTGTTGATCACCAGCCTCGCAGAAAAAGTCCGAGGGGCTGAAGTAAGGAAATCCCTCCCGATTGTCGGTATCATTACCGCACTCATTGTCAGAATCATTAAAGTGAAGTATCCGAGCTAGGCCATCATCATCTATGCCCGCAGTCTGACGAGACTGCGGTCCATTATCCAAGAAGTGGTCATCAGCTCCCTCATCTGCCTCCTCACTGTAACTCGATGAAGAGGAGTCTGTCATGTCACTGCTACAGCTGTTTTCCTCGCTGTCGTCAGACTCCTCACTGTACTGAAAGGCCGGTGTTACAGAGGCACTTCTGTCTTGAAACACGTTCTTGTCTGCTGAGTAACCACAACGCTGTGAATTCTCCAGGAGTGGCGTCTCCAACTCTCCGTTCTTATTCACACTGTCTACTTGCCGCGTCTCCAAGTCCAGCTTCATGATGGTATGGATGAAGTGTGTCTGTACTCTAGCAGAGTTGAACTCTATCCTACCCATGGTGTTACCACAACCATCCTTCGTACATCCACAGGGAAAGGACATACGATCCATCTGTCACAACACAAAAGAACACAGAATTATTATTTAGAAACATCCACTAAGGTAAAACAAGAGTAGGCTATTCATGCCCAAGCTGGTCTGACATTCAAAAACCATTACTTATCTATAGTACATCTTAATGGTTCCATCTTAATTCATGCTGGACAAAGTTATAAATGGATAATTTAAATTCTATGAAAAGCAACATTTAATGTAAAGGTGCTGTCAAATGAGATGTCTTCATGGAAGAAAGAGTGCAGCATAGCAACAAGCTCTTCAGCCCATGATGCCTGTGCCAAATGTGATGGTAATTTAAACTACAAAAATGCCTGAACGTGGTCTATCTCTCTCCATTCTCCTGTTATTGTAACTGCTTCCACCACTTCTGGTTCCAGGCACCTACTGTGGGGCAGGGGGACGTTTGCTTCATAAATACTCTTTAAAACTCCCCCCCCCCACTTTAAAGCTAAGCTCTCCAGTACTTGATTTTTCTACCCTAGGAAAAAGGCTACAACTAGCTACCTTATCTATGCCTTGCTTCCTGTCCGTTCTCCCCAGTGATATGGGTCCTTCTCTTATTTTGTGAATTGTATAATGGACACAATCAAATGTTTTTGGAGGAGACATTTGAAGGGACCACGAATAGTTATCTCAATAAAGCCAATAATTTAACAAATCTGTTGTTACATAGGAAGGCAACAGAGAGGTAAAGAAAACAATTAGGAATATAAATATTGGTCCTTATTTCCAGAAGGGTGCAGTATAAAGTTAGATCCTCACTAGGATCTAGCTAAAGTTAGGAGGTTCTTGCTACAACTTTGGTGAAAACAAACCTTGAACCCAGCATTTTAGATTAGTTTCTTTAAATAAGGAAGGACATAATCTCTCTGTAGATGGTGCAGACAATGTTTGCTAGGGATTTGATTCCTGGGCTGAAGGTTGTCTTTTACGGAAAAACTGAGGTAGACTGAAACTCTGCACCTGGGTTAGCAGAGTGATCTCGTTGAAAGACAAAGGATTTTGATGAGTGCCTGATAGAGTTTGTGCTGAGGAAGTTTCCTCTGGTGGGAGGAATTAGATCAATGTCACAGAGGTGAAGAGCCTCCACCATCGTCCCCCCATTTTGGTGGATTTAAAACATTTTAGAATTCTCTATCACAGAGATCTCTGCAATATTCAAGATAATATTTTTGGACACACAAGAAACTTGTGATGCTGGAATCCGAAGCAACAAGCATCTGTTGGAGCAATTCAGTGGCGGGGGCGGGCTGGAGGAGGGAGGGAATAGTTAAACATTTCTGGACTACAGAGAAATTGGGGGAATCAGGCCAGGGGAACCAACACCAAGATCAAACCAACCATGATCATGTAAATGGCAGAGCAGGCTCATGAAATGGATAACCTATTCACACTCCTACTACTAGCTTCTATGTTTATATTCATGCTCCTGGAAGGTAAGAATGGAAAAGTAGAGTCTGTAAAGAAAAAGCATGAAAAGATGTTGCCACTACTTCTCTGTATGACACACTAAAATATAGCAACAGGTTGTTTTTTTTGGGATACCTAGAGTAAAAATTGAGGTTTGAAGTAATTATTTTCAATGACTCATTATGACTTTTGTTGCAATTTAGGATTTGAAGCAGTGAATTATAGGGAATGAAAATATAGCTTAGTGCACGATGTAAACTCATTACTTTGCCCTCTTACAATACAGATGGTAAAGAAATTCAGGCTATTCTCCTTACTGTGGACAATTGATTTGTTCATTTATAACGACGGGGCAGAGGTCCACAATCTATGGTGACTTCAAACTCAGAAAAAACTTTAACCCATACAAAACTATTAGATGTTACTGCGGTAATGGTAGTGTGCTGAGTATTTACTGGATCGATAACACAGGGAGACCAAGTTCAAATGGTAATTTAACAATCTGGACTCCGTTTAAAACAAATTGTGAAAAAATGGCATCAGTAAAAAAATGAGCAAAAACATCACAGTGTACAACTCCAACTGTTTGATTTAATGTCCATTAGGGAAGGAAAGATCCCATCTATACCATGTCTGGCCTGTGCATCAAATTCCCTCCAACCTATTTGATTACTTACTCGTCTTTTGAGTAACCAAGATAGACACTCAGCTATATCGTATTACTCTAAAGCTATCAATCTTTTAAGAGACCTGTTTAGGAGAACTATTTCACTTAAAATAATAGGTAAAGGTCTTACATTCATCTTCCCAATGAAAGCATGTACATAACATCTACCCGAGAATGGCTGTTAGTTATTTTGCAAGAAAATGAAATTTGTTTGCAATGAGAAAATCCACACAAGCACAAGATAAAAAATGAATAGTTAATCTAGACTGCAGTGTTTGAAATTTGAAACAAGAACTTTCAGAAAACCATGCTGCATCTTTGAGGAAAGAAGCAGAGTTAATTGAAGGTCATGATCCTAAAAATGCTGACTCTTTTTCTCTCTTTATAGACAATGCCAGACCAGCTGAGTGTTTCCAGCATTTTCTGTTTTAAACCAGCTAATTTGTTTTTGCTGTACCATGTTGGCCAAAGCAGAATTCTTTACTGTTTCAAAAAGTGTTACAAAGCAGACTCATCCAAACAGGAGGAGCACTGTTTCAGTGTTAAACACGTAGGCAACACATCCATTAAGTACTATCAACTTTGTACTGGGTTATCCTTGGGTATCTGGATTAGGGAGTGAAAATACAAAATTCCACATCATAAATAGTGCCCTTACTCAGCCAAGACACTATATGGACTTTGAACCACAGCAAAACTCCAGTTTCTGCCTCTGTTGCTTCCTGCATTCTGAGTAAGCTGTAAATACTTAATAAAGAATTGTCTAACTTAATAAGCTTTTCATTGTTCTCAACAAAATTAGAATAGTCAACATCATGGCTTGTTTGTTTGTCAAAATGGATTTTGAACTGCAGAGGGCCAGGAAGTTTTTTTTTTTTAAAATCCGATTTTCAATCCCAGGATTTATGTCACTAGCTTGCTTTGTAGCACTCATGTCCATTTCAAAAATCAAAAACATTATATAAGGATTGAATAAGATCAAAGCTGACATTTTACTACTGCATTCTGAGGCAGTGAGCACTTTGCAGTAGACCTTAACATTTAATGTGTCTTTAATAGATCTTATAGCTCCATAGGAGTTGCACTTTCTGAACAATATTCACTTAGATTGATCTGGCCAAAATAAGTCTGCATAGAAATAGAGGTAAGACAGCAAATCTCTTTCGCGCATCCCAACAATTTATTAGCTCTACAGCTAATCTAAAGCAC
Organism: Hemitrygon akajei; assembly: GCF_048418815.1. Taxonomy (NCBI): domain Eukaryota; kingdom Metazoa; phylum Chordata; class Chondrichthyes; order Myliobatiformes; family Dasyatidae; genus Hemitrygon; species Hemitrygon akajei. The sequence continues at coordinate 104,956,169 of NC_133124.1, read as the reverse complement.
CTCAAGGGCAACTGTACCTTACTACATCTTGTTGGTATTTGCTGTGTACAAATTTACTCAGGTAATCAATCTTCAAGTCATTGTGTAAAGAGTCTGAAAATATTTCAGGGGCATGATGAGATACACATTGGTGCAGTCTTTTGCACAGCTATAATTGCTATGCAGTTCAAATCAATGGACACATTTGCTACTTACAGTGATAATGAAAAAAATCCTTAAGCAACATATAGTAAAACAGTTATATTAAACTATCTGTTAAAATAAAGAGTTGCTATTGCAAGTCATATTATTCAGTAAACACCAGAGATGTCTTTTTTTTTAATCTGTCTCCACAAAATTAAACATTTCAGATCTGGAACAGAGAGACTGGTCTGCAGTTCGATAAAATATGCCAGACATCAACAGGGGAGACTATGTACTGTATGTTGATAAATCTACAGTATCACGGCCCATTTAATTTTATTTATGACTTAATTGTTGGAAGTGAAGCTGACCCTAGCCTGCAATTTAGGATTTACAAATTGTAAGAGTTACTATGAAATCAGTGCCTGTTTTACAAGCACTGATTCCCATTTACAACTGTGTAATTAAGATTCTAGTTTCATAGCAAGGGTAGGAAAGCTCAAATAGGTTTTTTTTCCCTCTGGAGCCAAAGCTTGCTGAGCAAGCAGTCTGAATCTACTGGGAATGATAGAGAAAAACAATACCATTCTTTCTTGAAGGCCAAATATTGATGGATGCATTCAACAAAAATAATTCTAGGGACATAATGGTGATGCCCCCCCCCCCCCATGTTAAATTAGAGTTGAGCTTCTTTTCAGAGATGCAGACAGTCAGAGATTGAGATACAAGAGGAACATCGTGACAGGCCAAGAGACAAACACTGAGTCAGAACAAGCAATTTGGTTGCCATCACAGCCAAAGTCAATAGTTTTCAGCTTTGATTTAAAAATAGATGAAACATTCAAAGGAAGACTTAAAACAGCTGTTGAAGATTGGCAATTCTACTGGAGGTAACCAAACAGTAATGCCACACGAGTAAACATACAGGATTCTATAGTACAAGTTGAGCAGCTACAATCTGCCACTAACTTACTTGGCACTTAATTCCAGCCAGGCTACAGCTGCAAGCCTCTGGCTCACAGAAACCCTTGCAGTCACAACCACAGTCCTCACGTGACATCCTGATTGCATTCAGCTCCCGCTTTTCCTCACGGTCAATCTTCTTTACTCCAGCTGCTTTTAGCATTGAATGTCGTTTCTTGGCTGGGTACGGCTGTGGAAAGAAGCTGCTGTCTAGCTCCACCTCGCCAACATCGATATCATCATCCGAAATGTCATCAACAGTGAGCCGATCAGCCTCTTCAGAGTCAGTGGTACCATTCTTAGTCAACTGGCACATGCAGGAAAGAAAACTTTTGTTATTTTATAACACTTAAACAGTGTTCTTATCGTGCTACGTTATGACCGATACAGTGCAGGGGAGTGAGTACATGCCACACCTGCATTGTGACCCTTTAGATTAAGGAAATTTGCACTTTACAGAATCATAAACCCAGGAAAAAAGTGAGATACAGAACAAAATTTCCTTTTGCAGAATTCGTGTGAAAAATAAACAAGATTTATTCTACTTCAACTGAAATGCATGCTCAGATGATATGGCTTTGAGTTATATAAAAAAAAAGAAATGGACCATTTTTCTAGGAATGCAATTGCGAAATGGTGACCCCGCCCCTGATAGCATGGGGCCTGCTTGTGCATGGAGCCATGTGCTTAGAAACAAATTCCAAAGCTCCACACTCTGCTTCCACTCAGCACTTTGTGACTAGTTTCAGCCCTGATGTAATTCCTATCAGAATTTCTAAACACAAGATGGAGGAAAGACATTAAGTGAATGTGCCATTGGGAATTGAAAGCACACAACCTCTCGATAGTAATTCCAAACTTATCCATTGTGAACCCTCTTACAAAGTTTTAACTTTTTGTACCTGTAGCTTTAGTGAATTCAGCTTCTGTTCTTTCAAGAGTTCCTTGATTTTCTCGGTGCGAACATGCTCCTGTTCTTTGGCAAACTCTGCCAGTGTGTACTGCCGGCACGAGCTGTGCTTGTTGGCCATGCCCAGGGTGCAGCCACCTTGGCTTGGAACACTGGTGAACCCCTGACATCGTGCAAAATAGAACACAACGACACGGTCAAACTGGACATGGTTCTTTCTGGTGCGTTTAGCTTTCTTCAGGATGGGCATAGCTGCAACAAAAAAGTGGAAAAAGACACAACATTAATAAGAGTTTCATCGTCCATCAGATTGCAATACAAGAAGAAATGTACTTTTATTTAGTGTATGGGAAGATATAAACTCAAATTGCAATTGAATCATGATCCCTGGTACAATGCAAGGGAACAAACTGGATTATCGCTGCTAGGTAAGATCACTATATAATAATTTGCTGGATCAGGTGTTTCCCAGTCTTTTCTTTCTGCCATGGACCCCTACCATTAGCCGAGGGCTCTGTGGGCTCCAGGTTGGGAACCACTGGGCTGAGTGACTTTTTTTTTACTGCTGCTGGCCAAGAGACAATGTTAGGCAGAAATCTGGAAATGAAATCTCTAGAATACCTGCGGCATCTCATGTCAGCCCTTGAAGGGAAATGGGTCTGTTGTCTTGTGTAAGCTGCCATTTCTGATAGCATCACACATCCAGAGTACTGCTCTGATCCATCAATCAGCCTGAATAATATACTCTTCTCTGGAGGGGCACTTGAATCGGTGTCTTACAGACACTTGGCAAGAATGCTATCACTGAGGCCAAATTGGAAAATTATTTCCCTCAAAGACGTGCAGCTTTTTCCTGTCTCCTTATCTGTTAAACTTGACAATGAACTTAAGCATCAGTATGGGGGGGAGAAGAAGAGGAGGGGTGTCCAATAAATACTATAACTGTGCTTCATATCAGAAGCTGCTCACTGTCTGTGAGATTGTACTTCCAGAATCATTGCTTGTTGATCCTCTACAAATGATGGTAGTTCACTAGGATAATAAAGAATAAATAAATCTCCTATATAAACCCAAGACAAGAAACAAAAAAAAAGATGAATGAAAACCAAAAATCAACATAATAAAAAAAAGTGATTTCAACATTCCCCCCCCCCCCCCAAAAAAAAGTACCAATGTGAAAAATAGGAAACTGGATGTGTGGAGCCTCGACACATGTTAATGCTGAACAAAAGGCTAACTGCAATTATATTTCCTGACAGGTTTCTCGTTTTTAAGGCACTCATATGCCATGCTGCGTATTGAAGACAAATTTACACATCTCAGTGCTATCTTAAGCAGAATATTAGGCTCAAGGCTCATCGTGCTATTGCACAAATGCTTTTTTTTCTGTGGCAATAACACAACATGGTTCTGCACAATAAAGTACACAGAGAGTCCTCAGATCACCACTTCACAGGGCATGTACAGATCCACCAAGTTACAACAGAGTTCTAACCTTGTGAACTGTTCATAACCCTAGTTTGCACATTGGAAATGTGCCATGAATATAGTCCACACGTAGCAGGAGATTCCTGCAGCCTCGCAGAGGCCAGCAAATCAATCCCGGTGTACTCCCGAAGCTCGTTTTGTAGGTCCTGGCTGGATGCAAGTTGGGTGTTTCTAAGTTGGGAAGGACCTGTACACATTCCCACGTTTAGCACACCTCACATTGAGTGCACCCTCATGTTTCTCCTGCTTAAATCAACTAACTATGCAGTTTTTTCTACTCCCTACTAATCAACTGCCAAATTGTCAATTTAGTTCCAGGGATTAATTGCCATGATGAATATCTAACCTTGAATATGATAGCATACACCTTCATAATGGGAAGGAAGCAAGAATGATTCACAGCATAAATTCACACCATTTAAAGTGAGAGTGATACTATCAGTATTTTTCAGGAACCATGGGTTTTAAATGATAACACCTGAAAGTCTTGTATCAGCACATCAGGCTTTGGTCTCAATGCTCAGTAAACAGTGAAGAACAATAAAGAATGGGAATCATAATATCTAACTGTACAAAATCATGAAGCTTGTGCTGAACATTGTACAAGACCACAGTCAGTCCCATTTACAGGCTTTCCTCTTTGTTTTGTATTTTATTCACCTGTAAGGTAGTTGTCCACTTCCAATCTGCAAGCCATGATTGAATCTACCTCACTCTGTGAGACAACAAACTTTAGATCATAAATATTCACAAGGATGATTTTGGTGTCATCCTTGGTTCTTTTGTCAATGATATATCCACATCTTCTGGTACTCAGCCCTTTTAGCAACAGGAGCAGTTTCTCTTCATTCAGTTTAGGCCCTTGACGAATTTTAACATTTTTTAAAGTTACTTAATGCCACAAATCAAGGTTGAAATGGGGTAGGAAATAATTTCAACAATTAGTCATATTATGACACTAGAGGAGAAAAGTAGAGATGTAAACAGCTCAGTTTTGTAAGATCCCAAGAAGAGCTAAACTCAAGAAAAAGTTGTATCCTGGACTCCACAGTACCTTACAATGAGCTCCCTAATGATGATTAAGAATTTATTTCAATACTTACGGGTAAAAGGTGTTGATGTATGTCTAGAGGCCCACGTTTCACCACAACAGCTGTCATCGTCAGAGTCCCAGGAGGACAAAGAGCAAGAAGTTGTGGAGGAAGATGAAGAAGACGGGGAGTTGGAGGTTGATGAAGGAGATGATGAGGAGTAACAAGGATCACCCTCCACTTCTTCAAACTTTCGTTTCAGAAGTCCACTCATGGCAAAATATGGTTTGGTCACACTTCTGCTTAAAAGAATATCAAGAAAAGAAAAATGCATTTAAATTATTTTCACAATTCACATGCTTCCGCAAAATTTTCATTTAAGAATAACCTTTCTAAAGACTCCAAAGTGTCTCATTTGTAGCTTGAGTCTTACGATCTGAATTCAATGATTTTTTGTATATTTAATAACAGCTCTTTGAGGGACACTGACATTTAGCAATTTGTGCCTTTAAATTGTGAATGAAAAATGGGTGGGGAAGTGAATTGAACACTGGAGGCAAGTTCTCATTTTGCTTTCACTGTTGAATAAGCCTCCTCATTCAACAAAGGGGATAGTAATTCATTGGTTATGCAATGCCAACGGTCAGAACTAATAACCCAAACAACGTCTGTTCAAGTTCCACAAAAGGCAGTTTGATAAAGTGCATTTTATAAAATACCTGGAGATGAAAACATGGTATCATTCAAAAAGTGAAATCAAAGCTACCACACTGATTATAATCCAATCGATTGACTGACCTATTACTTTTAGGGAAGAAAAGGTGCCAGTCTACCTAGTCCTGTCCACACAACTTCAATCCTGGAAAAACTCGTCACAGCAAGCCACTTTTCAAATATCAAATCACTACTTTGAAAGATGATTAGCTGACAGGGAAGCAAGGCATGGGCATTAATTGCAGCTTCACCAATAGTGTTCACGGCCGCAAATGAATAAAAAAGTGTTGTCACGAGGGAGCTGAGGTATTTTACACAGGTTAGAATGGACATGGGACAAGAGGATCAGACTTTATACAGGCCCATTTATCTTGAAGGCCGAAGAAAGCAAAAATCCAGCAGTAATATTATACCCAAGATTAATTTTTAAATGCCTACATATTCTGGCAAGATGCTATTTATTTGACGAAAGAAAATTCCTATTGACAACATGCCATTAGATTTCAATATTATTCAGCAAATTCCTCAATCCTAACATAAGAAAAATTACATTTTAACCTTTTCATTTACATCCCCTAATTTGCCTGATAGCTGAGTAAAGAGCTTAGGTACAGCCACGAAGTTCCATGTTCTATAGTCAGATGGGGAAGCTGAAATTAGAGGAGCAGTGGGTGGGGTACATTGATTGATCTAACTGTTCCCTCCTTGTAAGAATGGGAAATGTTCTCAAACTTATTTTAAGACTATCAGTCAAAAAGATGGTGAAAACAGCTCCAGTGTTCTAACCATGGAGATCAGTCATGGACCACATCTGTGATTTTTGTTCTCTCATCAGGCATCAAGTCACAGGGAATGTGTGTTTTTTTAGCTTTTTTGTTAATGGTTTTGGATGTGGCAGTGTGTTTTCCTCGCCAAGTATTCTGAAATTTTTGTAGCAATGGAATGCTGCATCTCATTTACCCACAGCAATGTCCTATAAAGAAAAGCCAGATAACATGATAAAAATCAGCCAGGCTAAAGGTTCAGATGATACCTTTGCAAAACAGCATTGTAAAGATGTTATTAAATAGAAATAGAATCTCACTTCAGCTCCCAGCCAATTGCAATATTACTCAATATTTATAGAAACATAGAAAACCTACAACACAATACAGGCCCTTCGGCCCACAAAGCTGTGCCGAACATGTCCTTACCTCAGAAATTACCTAGGGTTACCTACAGTCCTTTATATTTCTGAGCTCCACATACCGATCCAGGAGTCTCTTAAAAGACCCGATCGCATCTGCCTCCACCACCGTTGCCAGCATCCAATTCCACACACACACACACCACTCTCTGTGTAAAAACACTTACCCCTGACATCTCCTCTGTATCTACTTCCAAGCACCTTAAAACTGTGTCCTCTCATGCTAGCCATTCTGGCCCTGGGAAAAAGCCTCTGACTATCCACACGATCAATGCTGCTCAACATCTTATACACACAGTCTTTCTGTTACAATCTATATTAATTACACCATCAGCTCTTTAGTAATGACTGGGAATAAATCAAGAATTAAACCGCCTGCTTTTTGAGGTCCGAGTTGTTTTGGCATCAGGTTGTTGCGTTGATGTGTTTCACAAAGATAGGGGTGGGAGGTCTGAGGCTATGAGTTTTTGCTGCATGCATTTCCTTCTTCAAAGCACATTGACAGTTAATCATGTAATGAAGTCAGGCCAAGCCAGGGGGGCGTGCAGCTTCACTCACCTCAAATGGTTACAGCCTTTCCACAATCACCTTCTCTTCTTGATATCAGCACACATTTAATCAGATTTACTGATTTCAGCTAAATTACAGACCTGTAACTTAATAGCTGAAAGGGATAATTCCTTAAAACATTGTAGTCTATATGCTGAAAATTTTCTCAGTGCTGTTAAGATAGGAAAGTCTTAGATTTGATCCAAAGTTGAAGGTTTAGCAGTGTACCAAGTCATATCATGGAAATATATACTGGACTTTACAGGAACTTGAATGTGCACAGAGTAATCTGAGAGTAAGTACACATCAACAACAGCTTACTCAAGAGTCACTGTGGGACCGGAATTTACTACACATGACTCAGTAGAGTACACTCGTAACCAGATGATTTGTATTCCCTCCACCACAGTGATTCTGTGAACTTTGCAGCATGTAGGTGGAAACGCCTGTCAATGGAACACATCTCAGCTATTACTGCAAGATCTCATTATGATTCATGCCCTGTGTACGTGACAAAATTTAACTCGAGCAAAATTAAACACGAGCCGACTGATGATGTGACGATCACGGCAGAGAGAAAAGGACTCCGCAAGTGTTCAGAGGGAGCTGTGATAAAAGTGTGATATGAATGTCACAATATTCATGAAACACATGATATTCCTTTGAAAGTCAATGATCTTAAGATTATTAATAGACTTCTGAAGTGGCTCATTGAGTGAGAATGTCAAGAGACAATGCTGCACCAATGTATCATATGCTTTGCACACACTAATCTCAGGATCATTCACACCAGTCAGTACTTATGCTATGGCAAAGCCAAGTGACAATTTTCCTCCTTATGGAGCAAGTGGCAATTCTAAGGCCTAAGAGGGGATCCTGAGGAAACTTGGCCAGCGGCTTACACATCTTGGAAGTGTGCCTGATAAAACTATGGGACATGAACACTTGGGGAATTTGACTTTGATGTCACACGACTTTGGACAATAGTGATGCCTGTTCTCAACAGTGTTAATTATGACCTGCTCTATGGAGCAATGAGTGCATTGATACAATACAATGCAAAAACTAAGACACCCTTCGCTTATGTCCATTACAATCATCACTGGAAATTGTACAATATTAATAATTGTTCAGAACTGGATCCATTTGGTTAGGCAAAAAAAAAACACAAGTTAATATCTTGTTCAGTTTAGGTGGAAATAGTGCAGACTATTCCACACCTATTTAATATGTGTATGGTGACCTAACAATATACTTTGGCTGACTGGTAGCACTCTTAAAATGTGGGTTCAAGCAGGAGTGACTTGGCAGGGGGTGCTGCAACCTCACAGGTCCAGCAACCCAGACTGAATCGTCCTCAGTATCACTGGGGGGGGGGGGGGGGGGCTGCCCCACTCCTCAACCCCCAACACACATAGAGACCGCCCCTCCCCCCCCACAGCCGCTCCAACTTCCTCTCACAAGCCTGTGGGTTGGTTCACTGAACAGGGACAGGCCCTGTGGCCTGTGATGTTGGTGCCAGGCCAAAGGGTCCCTTCTGCCTGCAATGGTCAATATCCCTCCATATCCTGCCTGTTCCTGAGCCTGTATATGGGTTAAGTGGGTACTGGAAACTGTCCGTGAAGCTACGGGGAGTATTATTGGGAAATGTGAGTGCACTGTGAGCTGGAAAGGTCAAGATAACCTCCTAAAACATGAGGAAATATGGAACAAGATTAAACTGCCTACTTAGCATTGGACAAGTGTCCTGAATAATATTTAACCCCCAAACCAATCCTATTGAACATAATCCAGTTTTTAAAATCACATTTCTAATTTATGGGAACACTCTGTACACAATTAGCTGCCTATATTGCCAAAATTGCAACAGTGATCATATTTCAAAAGGACCTTATTGACTGTAAAATATTCAGTCGAGTATTGGTAGTGAAAGAGACTTTTTTCAAATATAATTCTTTTCCTTCACCATTGTAGTTGATTTGTCACTGGCAGTGAGAATGGTTAATCACTAGAATTTTGTGCTTGACTGGTTATAGACGTCCCACTTAGGAATGCCGGACAAAATACTCAGAACTATTCCAATACGTGTTATCATGCAGCTACTGGCCGCCTTTGCTGTTGCCTGGCAACGCAAGGGCTGGGACAACCGGGAAAATTCACTGTCACTGATCAGTCATTACAGATACGGTATGAGCATGTGATTCGCAGTCTCTGAACAGTGCTGCTTTGGTGTTTTACAATAGTACCTGGGAGTTAATTGCACTCAAACAGCTGGCCAGGTTCCACAGTCACAAAGACAGGACTAGATTGAACAGGGTGATCTGCCTCATCGTTATGCCTTAATGCAAACACAATATCAGAATATTAAACCATAAAGATCTGGATGAATGAGTCTGCAATTTTTGGGGCATCCATATTTTATAAAAAGCAATTACAGGGCAAAACTGATACTGCAAAATCTGCTGTCAACTCAAAAATTCTCTCCCACATGGAATGCAAGGACTATACACCAGATGTTGGATGTACGAGTAGAGAGATTGAGCAGTTTCGATTTTGTGTTTCTCGTACCAATCCCAACCTTACCATCAAACCTGCAGACAAAAGGGGGCGCTGTTGTAGTGTGGCAGAGCAACCTTTACCTTGCGAAGATCAGGCAGCAACACAGACAGACCACTCTGGACCATCGATCCACTGTCTCCCACTCATCACTAACCTCATCGATTCTGGAGATCTTCCATCCACTGCCACCACACTCATAGGTCCTTTACCCTGCACTGCTCATTTCTACCTCCTATCCAAGATCTACAACCCTGACTGTGCTGGTAGGCCTATTGTCTCTACCTGCTCCTGCCCCACTGAACTTGTGTCTTCATACCTCAACTCTATTCTAGCACCCCCTCCCCACCTTGCTTCAGTCCCTTCTCACCTACATCCACACTTCTCATGCTCCTGATTTCCTCAACAACTTTCAATTCCCTGGCCCTGAATGCTTCGTTTTCACCATGGATGTCCAATTCTGAGACACTTTTGTCTTTCTTGACAAGACCCAACCAGTTCCCCTCCTCCAGCTGGCAAATTGGTCCTCACCCTCAACAATTCCTCCTTTGGCTTCTTCCACTCTCTCCAAACTCAAGGGGTAGCCATGGGCACCCACATGGGCCCCAGCTGTGTTGGATAATTGGAGCAGTCCATGTTCAAAATCTTCCCTGGTAATGCTCCCCAACTCTTTCTGCACAACACTGACCACTGCTCTGGTGTTCCCTAAAAGCCATAAAAAGACAAACTGCATATCAAATTGTGTGTTTAACTGAAACATAGAACAAATTAAAACAATACCAGTAGTACTACAGTATTATTCCAAAAAGTGTATTAGTTCCTAATAGTTATTGATGGAAGAATTCATCCAGCATACACAATTAACAAATCAGAACAAACACCTAGAGCAGATCTGGACTGCCTTCATACAATGCTATCACCATTGTATCCTCCAAATCTTTAATTTCATTGTAACATTCAAGATGACTGTTGATATCTTCCAGTTCCTCGTAGATCCTAACTTCTAACTTGAAGTAGTAAAATTGTTTCATTTTCACTATTTTTAATAAACTACACACAAATGATACTATTAAAAACTGGGACTCTAAGCACGGTATAGCGTCTAACAGCCACTCAAGTGCGTGCTACTGACGCTAGTTAGAACCTGTTCAGCAACAGCCTCCTGCCCCAATTAAGCAGCATAGTAAATGAAGGAAATCCTGGCAATTTTCTTGATTAGTTTTTGTTCTTTAAGAGTTGTCCCAAATAAGCAGGTACCCCAATTAATTGGAATCCACTGCTTTTACAGGATTTACGAGATATGGTTTTCATCTTAATTTCTCAGAATTGATACAAATGTATTGGAATGAGTTAATGTACAACATCAAGGATTAATTAACCGAATAATAACCTCACACTAAGACAATACTACCAACCTCTTTTAAAAAAAAAGTTGGAAAGCAATAGGCAGTGGGATGCTGAGCCAACATCGAACTGATATTTTGAATAGTGTATCAGAAAAACTTCTTTACCGCAACTAACACGAATCTTGAACTTGAAGACACGGCAGATAATTTTGACATGCAATGCAGTGAGGAAGTGACCAAACAGCATTCATTTTCTACTTTAAAGGAAGGTTGTGTTGTTGGATAAACATTCGTCATGACCAGGGGAAGTACGTCAACCTGCTAAAGAAAGCTGCACCTTATTGATATAGCTGATTGAGCCTTACGTCAATCCTTCATTGGAAGAGAGCTCCTTCAAAAGTACCAACAAAATGTACAGGAGCATTAGTGTGGGACTGCACTGGTGAAGGACAGGTAGAAACAGCGGTGAGCTGTCTTGCTGAAAGACATTCACTACTTGGCTAATTTGGTGGAAACTCGGCCTGCCATTTATCAGCCCAAATCTGAATTTTAAGGAGGTCAAACATGAGAATGCTCACTGTCAGAGGAATCACAAATTCAGTATAGAATTGTAAATCAGTAATAAGCAGCACCATTTTTAAACTTTATGATGCAAAGAAAATTAATGAACCACTACTTGGAACAAGGATGCTGTCCTGAAAGTACACTGGCTGTACCAGCACTGATGATGGGCTTTGATTACAACTGCTGCATTGTGAAACTGACCACCAGAGTAGTTTTACCATTAAGCCCCTTGGTGCTGTACTTGGTTAAACGCTGACTTGTGCTGTTAGTCTTTCCTGTTCCCTGTTCTTCAACTCTATGTCAGAATCAATGATGGAAAAATAGAATAATCCAAATAGTTTTGGTGGAAACCAAAATTACTGTCAGTAAGCAGAATTAAGGTGAATGGTTGCTGATGACACCACTATTTCTTTCATCACTGAAGAGAAGTGGAAGATGGTACTAAAATGTTAACTGTACTACAAGGCCTCCTGCTATGGGATTTGTTGCTCTATTTTAATACAAGACACTACCCTTCTAATAACCTAAAGCATTTAAATCATTGCTCTTGTTCTATACAGAGAATACCTTAGGAGTCAGGAGGCAAGACAGAGCATCAAAGTAAAATGTAGACCTATCTATAGGATATTTTTTCCAGAGTATCACTTTCCCTCTCAAAGAAATGCTAACATTTTCATGTTTTATTTGACACTAAGTTACAACTGGGATAGGGCAATTCCCTCTGGTAATGTTGGCAGTCAGTCTTTTCCTTCCTGGCTTTAATCCAAAACAGATTCAAGATTCAAGATTCTATAGCTTCAGATTCTATAGCTTGTGGCATATACGGTAGGTACCTCACTGTGGAAAATAACTGGCTACCAGAACTATACACAATTTTCTGTTTTGTAACTCCAAAACATAAAAATAATTAAAAGGAACACACAGAAAGCATGTACACTTCATTTCTTTAGTGAGACGCGCACGAATGACATGGTGGCATGATGACATATACCATTCACGTACTTTTACATATACCCTATGAAGAATTCTGTAAACAAAGAAATCTTAATTAAACAATATGTTTACAATACTACTCAATAATTACTGAAATACTAAAACATATTTTCTATTTGCAAAGCCTAAATCCTTTTTTTTAAAAACTGAAGGCTTCCCAGTTTAAATTCAGAACTCAAGTTACAAAATCAGCAGAATAAATTATTTCATAGACACCGCCCCCTGGTGGAATAAATTGCAATATCTTTAACAGAGCAAATTCTGGACAAAAAAATTGCTTTCTACCCTGACTCGACTGCCAAAGAACATTCTGTTCCTTGGCTCCATTTAAACAGTCTGTTTTAGTAAAAATAAACAGTGGAACAGAGAGAACCCACAGGAATTTTCTGTTGGCTCTGCAACTCCCACTCAGCCTGAAACACTGTATTACAAGTATTGCACCCAGATGGGTTTGAAATTTCCTTTGTATTGAGGGGGAGGTGGCACCAGCAAGGGAGATTACAAAGCAGTACAGCTTTTAAAAAGCCACGGCCAACTGGGATCTACTTCTGCTCCAGCAAGAGCACTGGCTTTTATAATGAACTGCATCACATCCTCAAGATATCTCACAGCACAACCAATTAGCGTCTTGAAACCATCCATAACTACGTAAACAAACACTAAATGGCACAGAGAGATCCCAAATACAACCAATCAGATAGACGACCTACAAATCTTTTTTTATAGTTAAACCAAAATTTGTGGCAATCTCCTTGCACATTTAGCCAGCAACAGTCAAACAATGTCCTGGTGTAAAGTTGCTTCAGACAACTCCTCTGCCAAAACCTCAAGCACTGCACTGAACATTAGCTAGATTATGTAGTTAAAGTCTATGGGGTGGGCCTTAAAAATCAATTCATCAAGAAGAAAAATGATTTAAAGACCATCTCTGGGCAGCTCCACCAATGAGATCATTGTCCCACTTTTTTTTTTAAGTTCAGGGAGCCACTTCAGCTTTGAGTATCACCAGATCTGGTGAAAAGCAAGGTACAGTTCTGTGTGGAATATGTCTGGTGGTGGAAAACTGACAGCATTGCTGACTGAGGCAGCAAGCCTACAAGGAATCCAACTGCGGAAAACAGGAGAAGGCCTCTAGAGTCACCTCTAGCACCATCATCCAAAACTCAGTGCTCAGTTCTGGTGTGTTGCTTCAGATTTCCAGTATCTGCAGTTTAGTGACGCTTTTCCTGCTTTCTTCTTATTACACTAGAAGTGTACATTTTTCTATGGGACCCCCCTCAACTTTTACTGTGACTGCTTATTCATGAAAATGGGCAGGTGTAACAAAAGCCTGAAGGAACCTGCTCTTGAAACTAATCAGCTCAGGGGCATCACATATGTGCAGACAGAACATCTGGCTGCAATAGAAACCTCTCCTCACAAATGACTGGATTATGAAGTTTATTGGAAAGAAAATTGATTAACTCTAACCCAATGTGAAGTGTCAAGAAAATCTGCTTGCACAAGTGTCCAAAACAGAAATGAATCTTGGGATTCTAAATGACAGTGCCTGAAGTTAACTGAGTTCTAAAATACATCGTGGTTTCCATACTAAGTGCTATCAACATAAATGCCAACTACATTGGAAGTAAATAAGTGAAAATCCTGCCTCTACTGGGGCAGAGTGTATGGGGAGCAGTACAGAGCAACCCTTCCCACTCTTCAGATCTAACCATTCCTTCTAACAAACCCACTTGCACCCCATCTCAGTGACAGCATACTTTAGAATAGTTCTTTTTGCCTTCTCTCCCAATACCTTACCACCCCATCCCATAAACACAAGGCCTTTAAACAGCATTATTACAATTAAAACTTCCATCTTTTTTAGCTGCTAATGCACTTTTCTGTATTTCCCCCCCACCTGATTCTATCCAATGCTCAGGCAACACCTGTTTGGTTTTGATGATAATTTGCATTAATATCCCGACTGGAATTCAGAAAGCTACTTCTGTTTGAGTAGTGCCTCAGATGAGCTGCAGCTCAAATCAAGATTGCAAGCTTGTATAGTTAAGCATAAATCAACTTGAGTTTATGTGATTCTATATCCCCCTCATTTTCCCATCCCTTCTTTCCTTGACACAATTTGCCATGGACAGGTTCCTGCTTGTGTCGCACCCTCAACAAGCAGGATTCATTAGACTACAAGGTCAAATCCAGTAAGTAGATCAATTGCTGTTTACTTAAGATTCTGTTCTGCCCCAAAGTAAACCTGTTCCCCTCAAATACAAAATTTCACATCCTTATGAAAATGTTATATAAAGATGCACAGCTTTACCGTTTCCCTTTATTTCTCCCTTCATGCTTCATTAGAAGCAGGTTGATGGAAACTTTTAATGTCTTCTGCTGATGTTTATATTTTCTAGAGGCTAGAGTTGGGAATTGGTAGCAGAGTGGGAAGATTTGAAAACAAAGAACCTTAAAAAGGGAATTCTCATTTAATCGGGCAATAAAGTCATCAGATTACCATCCTGAAAAGCGATTAAGAAACTGATCCATAATACAGTACACACATTCTATTCATCTCTCCTTTTCACACTTAAACTGTCATCCGCCTGGCTCCTATGATTTGGAGTTTCTCTTCTCAGCCCAACCCCCAATTAAAACCTTTCTCTTTAACCAGCACTTGCTCATCTGTCTTAATATTTCTATCACTTTAATTTGTTCTTATGAAGAAACACCTCAGGAGAAACTACACTGAAAACAGTACAAGCACAAAGCTACTGCGAAATACACTTTAAATGAACTGCATGCAAGTAGGGGGTAGAATCTGCCAACAAATGCACTTTTAAGATTAGAAAAGTGAAGTAGTTAATGAGGACCTGCCCCTGTCATCAGATGTATTTGTAAATGTGAAACCAAACCTTTACATTTATGGCAAGAAAGGAAACCTGCAAACTGTCTAACATTAGAATTTTGGCAACACACAGAAAATGCTGGAGGAACTTAGTCCTGATGGAAGGAACTCTGCCCAAAACTGTTGACTCTTTTCCATAGATGCTGCCTGGCCTGCTGAGTTCCTCCAGCAATTTGTGTGTGTTGCTTGGATTTCCAGGATCTACAGATTTTATCATCTTTAACATTAGGATTATACTTGGTCTGTTAATTGCACAAGGCAGTACGACAGTGAAAGGGTTACAACATCACAGTCAATTGCAGAGAACAAATTTCTCATCTACAAAGGCATTTTAGTGTCCCAAGTGTCTAATCAGACATTGGAACTTAAGAAGTATTTATTTGAACATGGTGTCCAGAAGGGTCAGCTCCACTTTTTTGAAACTCTATCAGCTGCAGAAGCTTTCTGAAGGTGTGGCTATATAAGCAGATAAACCTGTTTCTCCATGCATATGGAAGCTCACAGCCAGACATTGATACATTTGCTGTCAGGTCTCCTAACTGAAATCATTGGTCAAAAGGAATGATAGGTTTTACACCATATGCACCTGCACCGTGCGTCAGAAAAATAAATGCTAATCTGCAAGAAGATTCTCAAGTAGTAGAGAAAGATACTACTGGAGAGAGAAAAACAAAAAATCTGTATGTCAGATGATTAACTTCATAGTTTACCACCTTCAAATAGCTTCATAAATCACCTGCCTTTATGGCACCCACCATACATTTTTCATCCAAAAGAACACAATGGGAAAAGCACAGTGGCTTGCAAACATACCATGCCAAGGGCAAAATGTTCAATTACTGTAAACGTATTTACAGAACCATAAACCTGAAGTGGTTGGGAAATTCGCTGTGGTTTTAATAAAACTGCAAATGATGCACAATACAAGAACTACATTGCAATTTTAAAAAAATAAGAATTCTTTGAACACTTCTGTGAGACGCTGAGCCACACAAAGTGGGGAGGACCAGGATTCAGCCCCTTAAGAATTTAATGTAACGCAGAAATACTTTGGATAGTTTTTCTGACTTTGAGTTTCGTGCATTAATAAATATTGAAATAAAAGAAATTGTAAAACTATATGGACAATAATGTACATCTACAGATATTTTAGACTCACAGCTTTCAAGTTAATCAGGCTCTCTCAGATGAATTCTAGTAGATTGGGGGACATGATCCCTCCAAATGCATCCTAATGTTTATTTATAAAGCAAATTAAAAACAGTGCTTCACAAAGCCAGAAGTGCTTACTTTATATAAAGCTTTCTTGTACCTCAGAATCTATGCTCATAGTGGCTCCCTTCCACTGGCAAGTAATCTTTAATCATTAGTGGGCTGCTCTTATATAATGTCAATCTTGTCACATAATGCCAGTTTCTTAAAGCTGTTTGGAGTCAACATTAGTATAGGTCCTGGAATTGTATGCAGTCCAGGTGGGCTAGGACAATAGATGACTTTTAACTAAGCCATGTTTGGGTTTTCAAAACTATCAGATAACTTCCCCTCAGTCACTTTAATTACCAGGCTTTTTAACTTGCATTTAAAATAAAATGGATAAAGTATGTCCATCCATAAATTATGTTCACTGGACCGTTAGTGGGATTACATTACCACCATACCACTTATTAAAAAGTTCCTATTTTCTTTACCATCTTACCGCAAAAGGACAGCTTAAACATGAAAATGGTAGCAAGTTACACAATGTTCAGCTAGAATGTCATACAACCTCTGAAAAAAATGGGATGAGATTCCAGAATAAGCAGCCAATAGCTTGACCCAAACTCTAATGAATTTCAAAAAAAAACTGAACAGATAGCCACAGAAGAGAATGTGAAAGGCAATTAAAAGGAAACTTTATGTTACGCCTCCCATTGTTATGGTCAGCAGATTTCCTCCCCTCCATCTCTGCCAAAAAATCTGCACACTTTCGTCCCTACTGCACAACAAAACGACTCTCTTGTTAAGGCAGCTGGCTTCGAACCAACCAGCACGAGACCTCAGTTCCTTTCTACCCTCCTCGCTCCAGCTGTGTGCGCCAAATGAGAAGGAAAAAGGCCAAATTTAGAAGGAAACCAAATCGCTTCTTTTTTTTAAAAAAAAAGTGCAATGGAGATTGTAAGAAGAGGGTATTCAAGAAGCAAGGAGGAGCTGGGTGGAGAGTAAAGGAGTGGGAGGGTGTTTGAGGAATGCACAGTATCTCTACTGAAACAGATTGAACAGTGCTCTTGGGATTAATAACTATCATGTTCTACTGCTGATTAATTATTTAGTCAGGCCAAACTGTAATTACAGCTGTTTCTCACAAGGTGCCACAAACATATCTCAGAACTACCATGAGTTCTACCCACTACCCTATATTTAAGGGCAAATACTTTCCCAGTTCATTTATTTTACTATATTTAGAACAGATTACATCTGAAGTCAGTCTCAATAAATGTGCATCCGTCACTCTGCTGAAGTGCTACTGACACCAAGCACTACCAGAAACCACACCAAGTCCAGCAGCCTTAAAAACAAAAATGCTTCACACAGGCAGAAGGAAAGACACATACACATATGAATAAGCAACACAGGAAACCACCAATGCTGGAGGAGGATTTCATTTTACAAAGGGTCAACAAGAGCACTTGTGGGTATAGGGCTTAGAACGGTGGGGGTGATTCCAAAGAGACAATCCAGGAAAGAGTCCGAGAAGGAAGAGGGGGTGGAAAGGAAGAATGCAACTGAGATTCACATCTTCATAGGCTTAAACATGGCCAGTTGAGGCAATCTCCAATCAGATCTGAGTTGGTAAGATTTGTCAGGTTAGTTCAGAACACAAACTTTTCTCCCAGGAATTTCAACTCTTGGGAGAGTTGCTGTAATTTTCAATTCAATTCAAGCAAAGATTTCTAATTGTGCAGCAAAAGTCTTCCACACAACTTCCACAATGGAAGTACCAAAGGCAACTTTAAAACTACAAGGCAAATTGAACTCCAAAGGTGTCCAATTTTTTTTTTGAAATCCATGGACCACATCCAACTCTTTCTTCATCTGTTACATACCTCTCATTTCATTAGTGACAAAGTCCATTGCAATTGTTTCAAAACTCTGGAACTCTTCCTGAATCTCTATTTTGCTTCAAAATCTTTTTATTGAAGCCTCTGTAAACCTCCTCTTCCCTCTAATTTCAGAGTCCTCACTTCCTCAGCCAGGCATCAAGGGCTATTCTTTAAAAAAATTATAACTGAAAAGCGCATTAATTATTTCCTACTTTTATTTTTTGTGTGATTGAGCTAATCAAGAAGACAAATTGGGAAAACTTTAATTTTGTGCAGGTGAATTTAAGATGTGCAGAAGCATACATCTTTGCTGTATGACAATCAAACCTCCCTCTGTAACAATAAACAACAAACTCACCTCAATAAAAAAAATCTGTAAAGGATGTGGGATTGAGACAACAAAATGGTATTGGATGTGGATTAGGGTATTTGGGGAAAGAAAAATTTGCAAGAGTAAAAAAAGAACAAGCCAGCCAATCTGCAAAAGAGAACTCAAGAGACAGAGAGAAAAAAATCACAGTGATTTGTTAATTTGCACAGTGGAACTGATTCAGCCATAAGAGCAGACACAGCATGGAACTTAGTCTCTTCAAGACTGATCATTATCTCCCATCACTGTTGACTGAGGCAGCTTAATTAACGTCTTTGAAGTCAACCTTTCAAATACCTCTGCATTACACAGGCAGAAAACACATAACTTACACAATCAGAAGCATGTCTGTGACGATACTATTGGAAAAATGATCAGAGTACCTAGTTAGAGATCAGATGATCACTATTGTTTACTAATTACTTGAGAAGCAAGAGGCCTCATTTTCAATTGACAAGAAAATGTACACTACTGAAATACAGCATATTAACAATATAATTTATTCAATATATTCTTCAAAATATGCATTTCCAATTGAGGAGGCCACATTATGTGCATTGCAGAAAGTAATCACTGATCTTTTCAGTAAAATGTCATCAGGACAGTGCATGTGTGTAAAATTAAATCCACTCCAACGTGTATGAAATGAAACGCTGGTAGCAGTGAGGTATGGGCATATAATTCTGCTATACTGTGCAGTACTTTCACTCAGCATAAACTCAGACATCCTACTACTCCAGGTTACTAAGGCAACATATTTTTTCTGTCTAGCAACTCGCAGGAACAGTCTGAACCTACTGAATAAGCACTTTTTGGAACAAGAACAAAATTACATTCACTGTGTTCCAGACACAAATAAATGTTATTTTTTAGAAACAGATATGCAGACATTTAAAGATATAAATATGCACTCATTCCACAGCTATTTCACATTAAAGCAAACTGTAACACCATATTTGACAAGTAATGCTCATACATACCATCCAAGTGGACTATCTAACTCCGCCAGGCAGATTGCATACCAGAAATTCTATGAAATCTTATAACATAAGCGAAAGAAACTTACCTCTTGAGAATTTTCAGGGCTCGATAACCACCATTAATTTGAAGGGAAATAGAAGACAGGGACTTTGAAAATATAATTTTAAAATGGTAGGCTGAGGCTTTTTATATAAATAGTGGCTTTATGTTCTCATTTTGGGTAGATGTGGCTGTGGTTTCAGGGTAACGGGGGGAGGGTGAAGAAGGGCACTGAGAGTTGGTGGTCCCTGAACCTTGACGGGATTGAGAGGGAAGGGAAGGTGGGGAGGGGGGAAAGAGGCTGGAGCTTCTGGCGGCGCCGAGGAGCCGCAGCTTCGCCAGTTGTTGTAGTCGCTGCCGAGGCGATAGCGCTACCGCTGCTGCTCCTGACGGGGACCGAGTGAGGAGGAGCTGCGAGCGCACTGGAGGGGATTGAGTTACAGCTCTAGCCTCGCCACTGACTGGCTCCGACTGAAGTGACTCAGTCCTCAGTCTCTTCCCCCCCTCCCCTCCCCTCGCTCGCACTCCTTGCTTTCGCCACCCAGCGGAAAAAAAAGCCTTACTGCGAAATTGACGCACATTCTGACAACCTCCAGCCCACTGCTTCCTGTTTCCAGTAAAACCCTTTTTCTTCCGTCTCCAACCAAGTCATATTTATTTTTAAATAATGCATGATTGTGCAATACTTAATACATTTCAAAGTAATTCACGAGGGAAACTGTAGCGTAAAAAAATACGAATTATTGTAAAATGAAACGAGGGAAACCAGGGATTTTTCCTAGAAGTTTTTAAGCCTGTGAGTGGGGCTGGCAAACGCTAAAAAAGCCCCACACCATTCACGACAAAGCTATCAACTTGAGGTTTGACTTACACCCCATCCAACAGCCAGAACACTCCTCCCAGCACCGCACTGCAGCGAGTAGCATCCACAGGGATGAAAGGGGGAAAAGAAAGCCTTCCTTGACTGTACCTTTTAAGACCAAGATCTTAGCTGCCTTGACGGACAGCAGCAGTAATCTTATAGTCACCCCTCCTACAAGTTGCTTTCCAAGTCACACATCATCCCGCCTTGGAACTATATTCCCGACCATTCATCACCGCACGTCAAAACTGCTTGAGCTCCCTAGCTGAAATCTGTGGATTTGCCTTCACCGTACAGGCTGGAATGGCTCGGGTAGGTGGCTCAGCGACCATTTCCCATTGGGGAATGACAATCAATGCCTTGCCGATGCTCCAGCCCACTCATAAATTAATAAAGAAGCATTATCAAATTATTTTGGGTATACAAAGCACTTTATTCCCCCACTTCACACGAAACACGGCACAAAAGCTCAGATTAATTTCGTTGCCACCTGTCACGTTTTGCCACAATTTTTATTTGACAAACACAACCAAAAGTTCGTCAGAATTTGGCTCATATCCAACAAATAAAGACACTGACTCTTAAGCGTGTCTCCTCTGACGTCACTAATGTACAAGGGAAAAGAAGGTTTCTCTTTCCTCTAACGCATTGAAGAAATATGATGCAGAGTCTATTAATCTCTTGTGTCAAATTACACACTGCTGAGGTAACAGAACTGAAACGGTGCCTGATATATAAACCTTGTACTTCTAACGTACAGATTATCCAGCTCTACTGCATGGGCAATTAATTACGTTTGTTCTAACCATTTAGCTGAAGTGTTTTCATTGTTAAATTTTCATGTATCAATAACCCTGTGACAAATTCCACGAGTTTTTACACAGCAGGAAATGAATCATAGAATTTTACAGCCTGCTGAGTGGCCACTTGGCCCATCCAATTTAAAAAAATCTTTAGACATGAATCACACGGGCAAAGCTGCATCTCACCTGTTGCCTTTGAATAGCTGTAGTCTTTGTCATGATACTGGGAACTCATGTTAGGGTAGGGAGTTGTCATATTTGTGAACCAGAACCAATCTTTATCCAAGACAAGACAATGTGTGAGACACTAATCCCTTCACCTCGCTTAGTCTCTGAAAAAGTAATTCAATGAATTCCAGTTATTTACTCTTTTCCCCCAATTTGTTTTAAGTTCATCCATTTCAAGCATCTATAGGACTTTGGAGACATAGGGGACTGCAGATGCTGGAATCTGGAGCAACAAACAATCTGCTGGAAGAACTCAGTGAGTCGAGCATCTGTGGAAGGAAAGAAATTGTCATGTTTTGGGTCAAAATGTTGCATCAGGACTGAGATGGAGAAGCACGATGATCAGATAAAGAAGCAAAGGAGAATGGCAAGAAAGGATTCTGAGGCAATTGGTGGACTGAAGAGGGGCGTACGATGACATGCCAGGTAGGGCAGGTTTCAGGGATAGAGCGAGAGAAGGTGACAGGTGATGAATAGATGGAGGCAAACAATGAGGGAGAGGACTAAAAGGAAAACAAACCAGCTGGAGCAATCTGGGGGGAGGGGTCTGTGTGAATCTAGAAGATAACTGCTGAAGAAAGATAAACAGGAACACAAAGCCCTTCCACTGCTAGATTCTGATAAGTAAACGAGGTGTGAACTACGAGTGGAGAAGTGAACATTAATTGGATTCTGCTGGAAGGAGGGGAGGAGGGGGAGACTTGTGTGTAAAGTGTGTGTATGGGACCAAAAAGGGGAATGGAAGGAAGATGAGTGAAGGCAGGCTGAGGGGAATGGGACAAAACTAAGAGGATGTGAGGATCAGACAAAGAAATGTAGGTAAAAAGGGGGGCAAGTAAAGGGAAAAAGGGGTTGTCATCTAAAACTGGAAAATTGGGCTGTAAACTGTCCAGGTGGAATATAAACACAAAAGATTCAGCAGATACTGGAAATCCAACACAACACAAAATGCTGGAGGAACTCAGCAGGTCAGGCAGCATCCAGTGAAATGAATAGTCGATGTTTCTGGCCAAGACTCAGCCTGAAACATCAGCTAAAAACACAAAATGCTGGCAGAACTCAGCAGGCCAGATAGCATCTATGGGAGGAGGTAGTGATGATGTTTCAGGCCAAAACCCTTCATCAGGAGTGAAGTAACATGGGATGGTGGAGAGGGGATAAGAAGTGGGGGGAGGGATGAAGTAGAGAGCTGGGAAGTGATAGGCTGGAGGGAAATGGGAAGGTGAAGAATTATGGGAAATAAAAAAGAAAGAAAGGTAGGGCTGGGGGGAGCTTATAGTGAGGGGGGAAAAGAAAGAGAAAGAGAACCAGACTAAAATAATAGATAGGGATGGGGGTAAGGGGGGGCAGGGGTATCAACGGAGGGATGTTCATGCCGGCAGGTAGGAGGCTACCTAGGTGGGAGATAAGGTATTGCTCCATCGACCCGTGTGTGGCCTCATCCTGACGGCAGAGGAGGCCATGGACAGACATGTCAGAGTGGGAGTGGTCTGTGGAATTGAAGTGTGTGGCCACAGGGAGATCCCGCCACTGCTGGAGGACTGAGTGCCGGTGTTCGGCGAAACGGTCTCCCAGTCTGCGGCGGGTCTCCCCAATGTATAAATGGCCACATCGGGAGCACCGGATACAGTATATCACCCCAGTTGACTCGCAGGTGAAGTGGTGCCTCACCTGAAAGGTCTGTCTGGGGCCTGGGATGGTGGTGAGGGAAGAAGTGTGGGGGCAGGTCTAGCACTTCTTCCGTTTGCAGGGATGAGTGCTAGGAGGGAGGTCTGTGGGGAGGGATGGGGGATGGGGGGGGATGAATGGACAAAGGAGTCGCGTAGGGAGTGATCCCTGCAGAAAGCCGATAGTGAGGGGGAGGGGAAGATGTGGCTGGTGGTGGGATCACGTAGGAGGTGGCGGAAGTTACGGAGGATTATACGTTGGATCTGTAGGCTGGTAGGGTGATAGGTGAGGACCAGGGGGACTCTATCCCTGGTGGGCTGGCGGGTGGGGGGATGGGGTGAGGGCAGAGGTGCGTGAAATACGGGAGACACGATGGAGGGCAGAGTGATAGTGGACGAAGGGAAGCCCCTTTCTTTAAAAAAGGAAGACATCTCCTTTGTCCTAGAATGAAAGGCCTCATCCTGAGAGCAGATGCGGCGGAGGCGGAGGAATTGAGAGAAAGGGATAGCATTTTTGCAGGAGACCGGGTGGGAGGAGGAATAGTCTAGGTAGCTGTGGGACTTAGTAGGTTTGTAGTAGACATCGGTGGATAGGCTGTCTCCGAAGATAGAAACAGAATGATCTAGAAAGGGGAGGGAGGTGTTGGAAATAGACCAGGTGAATTTGAGGGCGGGGTGAAAGTTGGAGGTGAAGTTAATGAAGTCGACGAGCTCAGCATGTGTGCATGAAGCAGCACCAATGCAGTCGTCGATATAACGCAAGAAAAGAGGAGGACAGATACTGGTGGAGGCTTGGAACATAGATTGCTCCACATTGCCGACAAAAAGGCAGGCATAGCTAGGACCCATGCGGGTGCCCATGGGTACACCTTTAGTTTGGAGGAAGTGGGAGGAGCCAAAGGAGAAATTGTTAAGGGTGAGGACTAATTCCACGAGGTGGAGAAGAGTGGTGGTAGAGGGTGACTGGCTGGATACCCCTGCCCCCCCTTACCCCCATCCCTATCTATTATTTTAGTCTGGTTCTCTTTCTCTCTCTTTCTCCCCTCACTATAATCTTCCCCCCAGCCCTACCTTTCTTTCTCTTTTATTTCCCATAATTCTCCAACTTCCCCCTAGCCCATTTCCCTCCAGCCTATCACTTCCCAGCTCTCTACTTCATCCCTCCCCCCACTTCTTATCCCCCCTCGAACATCCCATGTTACTTCACTCCTGATGAAGGGTTTCGGCCCGAAACGTCGTCACTACCTCCTCCCATAGATGCCGTCTGACCTGCTGAGTTCTGCCAGCATTTTGTGTTTTTATTTATTTCCAGCATCTGCAGATTCATTCGTGTGCCTCTGAAACATCAACTGTTTATTAATTTCCATAGATGCTATTGACCCGCTGAGTTCTTCCAGCATTTTGTGTGTGTTGCAGGTGGAATAAAAGATGCCATTCCAGCAGTTTGAATTCATCTTGGCAGTAGAGAAGGCCAAGGATGGACAGGTCAGTGTTGGAATGAGAAGGGCAGCTGAAATATTGTGTAAATAAGAGTTCAGGATGACCATTGCAGACTGAGTCAAGTTGCAAACTGTACTTGATCTCTGCATAACTTTGAATGTTTTTCTAAATTTGTTGTTACTATTCTTTCCGAAAGCACATTCAAGATTCTTGGTTTTAATGTTTATGGTCCAAGACAATTTAAGAGTAACAAAAACATTCTGGGGCAGCAAGATAGTGTAGTGGTTAGCACAGCACTTTACAGTACAGACCAGTTCCCATCATCTCCTGTCAGGAGTTTGTATGATCTCCCTGTGACTGCATGGGTTTCCTCTCACAGTCCAAAGGCATGCCAGTTGGTAGTCATTGTAAATTGTCCTGTGATTAGGCTTGAATTAGATTGGGGGGTTGCTTGGTGGCATGGCTCGAAGGGCCAGAAGGGCCTATTCCGTGCTGTATCTCAATAAATATTAAATAACTAAATGAGTATTTTAATTTTGTAACATAGAGGGACTTGTCATTTGAGGTCAATGTTCTCGGGAATATTTGCAGAAGTGGTTTATAGATCTAACCTTTAGCAAATTGGTAATTCATGGCCAATTACATTGGTAAAGTAAACTTTATATCTTCTGCACAATTTATGGCAAGGGAGAGCTGAGCTTTCTGAGGTCCTGTTCTGTTGCTGGTTTTCTGATGTCCACCTCTGGCAAAGTGAAAGTGTAGTACCGCTTCATTGCCGCCTCTAGGAATGCCACATTTGAAGTTGTCTGCACGTCTTCTTTTTCCCAGTTTTGATGAACTTTTCAACCTGTAATGAGTTCTCTGTTTCTCTTTCTGCACTACTGCTATCTGACTCACAACTTTCAGTATTCTCTGTTCTGTTTAGAAGTTCAGAACATTTGTTAGCACTAATGTCTCTGGTTCAGTAGATTGTGGTACATAATTGAGGCTGGCTGATTTGTGCGGTAATGAGGGAGCTGTGCAATGTTAGATGTTCCAGTTTTAGAACGTTTGTGAGACTGAAGCTTTATCTTCTCTCTTTTATGAACATAAAAGTTTTAAAGACATTGCTTGAAGAAGAGTTTTCCTCATACTGTGCCTCAACTAATATCAATGAACTAACAGTGGGCTAGCTCATTTATTTCATATCTATTAATGGCATTTTGCCTTGCATTTTTTGTTTTCGGTCTTTCATACATTTTTAAAGTAACTGCACCACAAAATATATAATTGAACATAAAGCAACTTCAGATGTCTTAAAACTGTAATAGGTACAATCTGTATGTAAAATTCTTCCGTTTACAACATAATACACGGCTGCTGATAGATTGCATGTAAGAAATATTAAGCAAATATTTTCTATTGTAATGTTGCATAATCAGGCAGTGCATCTTCTGATAATAAAGATCTATTATGCCCTTTTAGTCCTCCATGATTCAGTTTTCCTCATTATCCAGTTTCAGAATCCCTTGCATCATGCAGAAAATGTAAAAGCAGAAGGGAATTGGATATGGATATGAACAGCTGTTGTTCATTGTTGAAATTAACTAACACAGAGGCAAAGATCAGTTAATTATGTAGATCTGGTAGATTTATATGCAAAGGTCACATACTTTCCTAGAATTTGTACATTTCAGTCTAATGAAGAAGAAACTTATGTGTGTGTTTATATAATGCTTTAACAAACTTTTAGGACTACCAGTATCACGGATTATAACTCAGTGCAGTCAGGGGAACAGGTCCTCATCTTTCAACCCAGCAACATTACAACCTTCTAGATTTAACTCTTGAGTTCAATAACTTTGATAAGTTGAATTTTTAATATGCTGTTTCAAATTTATTATATTCACTTCATGTTCCTTTGGCAATTTCAGGTTAGCAATTTGCACTTACACCTTTCCTCGATGACTTTTTGCTTCGTTGCTTCTCCCCATTTGTCATTTAATCTTCCTTACCGTTCACCCTATCACTTTCTTACCTGCGCGTTCTTTCTAACCCCTGCAATATCACTGCAGTTTAAACTTGTTTAATCTCTATCTATTCATTACTCCAATAAAAGGGCATTGTTCTGAATTGTTAATTATTTGTCAATTATTTGCAATCAGTTTGTACCAAGTCCCTTCACAGCAATGACCCTTCTCTTCATACAGGTTTGGTGTCATTGAAATTGTTTTAGTAAATGATGGTTCAGATAGTGGGAAATCTCTTGTTACTTTATAGAGTGTCACGAACTCTTTTATATCTACATGAATGGGCAAATTAGGTCTTGTCATTTTAAAATGACAGCACAACATTTGCTCAGTTCTGCAGAGTCAACTTAAGTGTCAGCCGAGGTTACATACTCCAGTCTCAGAATGGGGTTTGTATTATGGTCTGCACTTCAACAATGTGTAAAAGCAGGATACGCAGCCTTCAAGTACATTTGCTCTTTCTTCTTACAGAAACATCTGCGTGATGTGAAGCTAGGGCACGTCATCACTGATGGGGTCGTCAGATGTTTTGGGTCTCTCACCGTTGGCCAGGCGACCTGACTGGGGTTGATCAGACCCCGGCCTGTGCCCCAGCAGCAACCCATGGATCTGCCCTCTTTATCCAGAGCCATCTCTCCTTCTCTCTCTCTCCCCCCCCCCCCCCCCCCCCGTGATTCCAAGTTCAGTGTGTACTTTGCAGAGTGACTGGCCTGCAAAGCCATGAGACCCACACTTTGCTCTCCAGCCTTTTCTTTGGCAGTTGTTCTTCAGATTCTCATACTTGGCTCTTTTCCGCTCGAAGGCCTCCTCTATACGTTCTTCCTACGGCACAGTAAGCTCAAGCATAAGAACATACTTCGGTGAGTTGGACTACAACACAATGTCAGGCCGCAATGTAGTCTCCGTGATGTGGGGAGGAAACTGTAGCTGTTTTCCCAGGTCTGCCACTGTTATGATCACTGTTGTCATTATCTGCAATCTCCTCTCCACACCACCTTTGGCCACTGTTTCCAACACTAGATCTACGTCCTCATCAAATCTTTGCCACTCTGCTGTCTGGCAGGCTTTGGGCCATCTGATCCGCACGGTCTGAAATGTGATGTTGGGATGCACAGTTTGCACCACGCGGAGGCTCTGGGTACTGTGGGGTGCTTCCTGACCCTGCTCCTCCTCTGTCTCACCAGATTGGGAATCTTGCAAGTACTGTAAACATGTTCTGTATCTACTATACTTCCAGGTAGAGGGTTCCAGACCTCTATCAATCTTTGGGTGAGAACCTTTCTCTTTTTAATTCTTCTGCCAATTACTTTCCATCTTTGCCCATTGGTTTTTGGTGACTTGTTCTCGGTATTAGTTTTTTTATTTGCACAATTTGTCTTCTTTTGCGCATTGGCCATTTGTCAGTTTTTCATAAATTCTATTGTATTTCCTTATTTTCCTGTAAATACCCAAAATAAAGTGAACTGCAAGGAAGTATATGGAAACATGTACATAGTTTAATAATAAATTAGACTTTGACTGTGAAGGGATCAGTTTAATTTGGATTATATTCTTCACAAACATTATGGGTTTTATAGGCCATTTCTGTGCCATTCGAAGTTCTGTGTTTTGTGTCCAGTATCCTAACCCCCCCCCAAAAAAAAGTAGTGACATCTGAGGTGGTATTTGATTTTAGACTTATTCACTGCCTTTCAACTGGGCATCTGGATTTTGATTGTGAAACTCATAAATTAGCACATCATAATTATGTATGAATTAAAATTACTATTTTTACATCAGATATCTCTGTGTATTATGATAGTAAGATAAAGTCCATTTGATGTTCCCAAGATTTATAAGCCCAATGACCGATGATAGGTATTACTTTGTTTTCACACAGCAAATATGATGAGCTAGAGGATATAGAACTGGTATTTGCTCTTTCTGGCTTGGCTCCATGTAACTTACAGATGTCTCACCTATCCTGCTCACACAGGGATCTCAAGTCAAGTCAAGTCAAGTTTATTGTCATTTCGACCATAGACTGCTGGTACAGTACGCAGTAAAAACAAAACAACGTTCCTCCAGGACCCTGGTGCTACATGAACCAACACAAAACTACACTAGACTATGTGAGACAGCACAAGGCTACACTAGACTACATAAAACAACGTAAGAACTGCATTAGACTACAGACCTGCACAGGACAACATAAAGTGCACAAAACAGTGCAGGGCAGTACAATAATTAATAAAGAAGACAATAGGCACAGTAGAGGACAAATTACAATATAATAATAAATGATGTAGATGTCAATCTTAACTCTTGAGTATTGAGGAGTCTGATGGCTTGGGGGAAGAAACTGTTGCACAGTCTGGTCATGAGAGCTGGAATGCTTCGGTACCTTTTGCCAGATGGCAGGAGGGAGAAGAGTTTGTGTGAGG
Organism: Hemitrygon akajei; assembly: GCF_048418815.1. NCBI lineage: Eukaryota > Metazoa > Chordata > Chondrichthyes > Myliobatiformes > Dasyatidae > Hemitrygon > Hemitrygon akajei. Next base: position 104,926,951 of record NC_133124.1, on the reverse strand, counting down.
GGTGTGTGGGGTCCTTCACAATACTGTAAGCTTTGCGGGTGCAGTGTGTTGTGTAAATGTCTGTAATAGTGGGAAGATGATCTCAGCTGACCTCACTATCCGCTGCAGGGTCTTGCGATCCGAGATGGTGCAATTTCCGAACCAGGCAGTGATGCAGCTGCTCAGGATGCTCTCAATACATCCTCTGTAGAATGTGATGAGGATGGGTGGGGGGGGGGAGGTGGGAGATGGACTTTCCTCAGCCTTCACAGAAAGTAGAGGCACTGCTGGGCTTTCTTTGCTATGGAGCTGGTGTTGAGGGACCAGGTGAGATTCTCCATCAGGTGAACACCAAGAAATTTGGTGCTCTTTACGATCTCAACGGAGGAGACATCAATGTTCAGCGGAGAGTGGTCACTCCATGCCCTCCTGAAGTCAACAACTATCTCTTTTGTTTTGTTCACATTCAGAGACAGGTTGTTGGCTCTTCACCAGTCTGTTAGCCGCTGCACCTCCTCTCTATGCTGACTTGTCGTTTTTGCTGATGAGACCCACCACGGTCGTGTCATCAGCGAACTTGATGATGTAGTTCAAGCTGTGTATTGCTGCACAGTTGTGGGTTAGCAGAGTGAACAGCAGTGGACTGAGCACACAGCCCTGGGGGCCCCTGTGCTCAGTGTGATGGTGTTAGAGATGCTGCCTCCGATACAGACTGACTGAGGTCTCCCAGTCAGGAAGTCTGGGATCCAGTTGCAGAGGGAGGTGTTCAGGCCCAGTAGGCTCAGCTTTCCAATCAGTTTCTGAGGGATGATTGTATTGATTGCTGAACTGAAATCTATGAACAGCATTTGAACGTATGTGTCTTTTTTGTCCAGGTGGGTGAGGGCCAGGTGGAGGGTGATGGCAATGGTGTCGTCTGTTGAGCTGTTGGGACAATACGCGAACTGCAGGGGGTCCAGTGAGGGGGACAGCAAGGTCTTTATGTGCCTCATGACGAGCCTCTCGAAACACTTCATGATTGAGGCAGGACACTGAAGACTTCTTCAGCCTTGAAGCACGTTGGAACGGTGGCGCTGCTCAGGGAGATGTTGAGGATGTCAGTGAGAACATCTGCCAGCTGGTCTGCACATCCTCTGAGCACTCTACCAGGGATGTTGTCTGGTCCAGCAGCCTTCCGTGGGTTGACCCTGCACAGGGTTCTTCTCACATCGGCCACGGTAAGACACAGCACCTGGTCATTAGGAGGAGGGGTGGACTTCCTCGCCACCACATCATTTTCTGCTTCGAAACGAGCATAGAAGTTGTTCAGTGCATCTGGGAGGGAGTCATCACCCGCATAGTCAGGTGATGTTGTCCTGTAGTTGGTGATGTCCTGAATGCCCTTCCACGTGCACTGCGTGTCACCGCTGTCCTGGAAGTGGCTGTGGATTCGCTGGGCATGTGCACGCTTTGCCCCTCTGATGGCTCGGGACAGTTTGGCCCTTGCTGTTGTTAAAGCTGCCTTGTTGCCTGCTCTGAAGGCGGAGTCGCGGGACCTCAGCAGTGCACGCACCTCCGTGGTCATCCATGGCTTCTGGTTAGAGCATGTAGTGATGGCCTTGGACACAGTGATGTCATTGATGCACTTGCTGATGTAGCCGGTCACTGATGCTGTGTACTCCTCTAAGTTGGTAGAGTCGCCATCGGTTGCAGCCTCCCTGAACATGTGCCAGTCAGTGTGCTCAAAGCAGTCTTGAAGAGCAGAGATGGCTCCTGCTGGCTAGGTTTTCACCTGCTTCTGAACTGGTCTGGAGTGCCTGATGAGTGGTCTGTGTGCTGGGATTAGCATAACAGAGATGTGGTCTGCGTAACCAAGGTGGTTACTCAGACCACATCTTACCCTTTGCCACACCTATCCTGCTCCCTCTGGTCTTATGCCTAATTCCTACCCACCCCATTTCACTCTAGTCTTAACTCTTGCCCTCACCTATCCCACTTCCTCAGGCTCCCTCTATTCATTGGCCACCCAGCTCATTGCTTTGTTCGGCTCCTTTCAAACTCACATTGGCCAGGCTCCCTCTGGGCTGCTCTGGTCTGCTTCTCTCCTGCTCACATTGATGTATCACATTAGTTCTCAGCCCAACCTGCTCCATCCTGCTCACTCTTGCCTGCTATTTTCTTACTTGCCATAACTGTTCCAGTTCTGCATGCATTGCTTTCATTTTGATATGCCCCTATCTATTCACCCTGCTCCTATTGTTCTGTTGGTCTGTCCCACTGAACCCTCTGGCTGTCTTTGGATTTGCAAGCCAATTTTACAAGTCTTTTCTTTAATCTCTTCAGTGTTTGCAATGTACAGCACTCTGCAGTTTACCAGCCAGGCAGTATCACATTACCAGTCTGTCAAATTGCTAATGCCTCAGGCACAGCAGGAGAGGCCAATGGAGAGTCAGGGAAAAACTATTTATGCAAACTTGGGTTCAATCCAATAACTCTAGGAGGATATTTTTTCAAAATGTTTAATCAATGTTTGGAAAAGAATGTTATCATTTATGAAAAGATCTTTTTCACTAAACTCATCAGTACATTGGTCTCCTTGGCACTGTTAACTCTGAAAGAAAACTTAGATGTGCCCAATGTTTATAATCAAAGGAATGTTGGCTTAAGAAGAAAAGTTTGTATTTCAGTGCATTATTTGGCAAACACTATAATGCATTGGCGATATAAATTTAATTGGAATGTGACATTGTTTCTGTAACAAATAAAAAGTTGAGCCACATAGATCCAGGAGAAATCGACGAGTAGATTTTCTGCTTTCTTTTTCCTCTAGGTCTATAGTGTACATTTCTTATAACATGTGATCCTGTGGCTTTAAATGGTGAAAATTACTACATGCAACATATGAAGCTATCACATTTAATCTCGGACCTTTGTTGAATATGTTAATCTCAACAAGGCTGCAGCACATATGTGTGTCTATGGTTCAGAGTCACAGTCCTCCTGATTACAGATTGCGTGCCAGTGGTATCTTCAGGAAGCTATATATGTGATTCTTAAGGGAGAATGGCCTTATCAAAGACTGTGGTTTCAAAGAAGAAGAAGAAAGCCCTTAACTCCGAGTGGAGTCATCGGGACACTGTCGTGACGGTGTATTTTTAGCAGGCTTTTTTATCTTTACCAGGCCAAGTTGCTAGCTCAATGCTCAACCCAGCGTGGATGGATTCGAACTCGGGAGCCTTCACTTCAAAGTCTGGCACTGATGCCACTACGCCACCAGCCGGCATGTTGGGTACAAAGAGATCTGCGAATCATGTAAGTTTGCAATGCAGACATAGTAGGAAAGTTAAAGGAATAGATTCACTGGATGTAAAGAGGCCCCAGGATACCTGTGACTAGAAGAGTTCTGCAGGGGTCAGTGTGGACACCGGAACATTTCACTTTGCACGTTAATGAATTGGATGACAAAATTGATGGCATTGTGGCCAGATATGCAGAGACCAAGATAGGTGGGGAAAAAGGTACTGGCGTCTGCAGGAGGGCTTGGACAACAAAGTGACAGCTTAGGGATACAGTGTTGGGAAGTGTGGCATGCTCTTTATGAAGGAATAAAGGCATAAGCTATTTTCTAAATGGGGGGAAAATTCAGAAATCAGATATGCAAAGTGACTTCAAGTTCAGGATTCCTTCAAGGTTAACTTGCAGGTTGCGTCAGTAAAAAGATGACAGATGCAACGTTAGCATTCACTTCAACAGGATGAGAATTTGGAGGCAAAAATGTATACTACTAAGAGGTTTTTATAAGGCACTGGCCAGTCCTCATTTGGAATATTGTGAACAATTTTGGACTCAGTAGCTAAGGAAGGATGTACTTTCACTGGAGAGGGTTCTGAGGAGGTTCAGAAGAGTGACCCCAGGAACATATGAAGAGTCTCTGGGCCTGTACTTGATGGGGTTCAGAAGAATGAGGGGTAGAGTATCTCACTGAAACCTATGGATACTGAAAGGCTTGGATAGAATGGACATGGAGGGAGTGTTACTGTTAAGACCCAAGGGCGCAGCCTCAGAATAAAGGGTTTTCCCTTTAAAACCGAGATGAGGAGGAAACTATCCTGTTGTTGCTCCTCTGTCTCCCACAACTGCTGTCTTAATCTCAAGAACTTTGCTGTTTAGTCTCTGCCTGTATGTGGGTAAAAGGACAGCCACATGATTTGATTTACTGAAATGCGGTCTGGGCATGGAATGGTCTTACATCTTATAGTGGAAAAGGGGAATGGTGAGAAAGGATTCTGAGGCAGAATTCTGGACCGAAGAGGGATGTAACATGACAGGTAGGGAAATTGAGCAGGGATGGAGCTCAGAGACAACCGCAGGTGATAAGTGGAGGCAAAGTTCAAAGTTGAATGTAACTTTATTATCAAGGTACATATATTTCACCATATATAACCCTGAGATTTGTTTTCTTTTGGGCATTCTCAATAAATCCAATCATCATAATAGAATTAATGATCACCTCACCAACAGGGTGGACAATGAATATGTAAAAAACAACAAACTATGCAATTACACAAAGAAAGAGAAAAAAAGAAATAACAACAGTAATAAATAAATAAATGAACAAGCAATACTTAATGAGAACATGAGTCCATTGGTTTTGGGAACAGTTCAGTGATGGGTCAAATGAATGTGAGTGAAGTTATCCTCTTTGGTTTGAGAGTCTGACGGCGGCAGTGAGAAGAGGACATGCCCTAGTTGGTCGGAGTCCTTGATGAAGGATGCCACTTTCCTGCAACAACATTTTGTGCAGTTGTTTGGGAGGGCTTCACCCATTACGGACTGGGCCGTATCCAAAAATGTTTTTGTTGGATTTTCCCTTAAAGGGCATTGGAAATGCAGGCAGTCAATGTGCTCTTCACCACACCTATAGAAGTTTGTCAAAGTTTTAGATGTGAGGCAGCATCTTTGCAAGCTGCTAAGGAAGTAGAGGTGCTGTTGTGTTTGCTTCATAACTGCACTTACGTGCTGGGCCCAGGACAGAAGGAAAAAGGGAAAATAAAGGTGGTGCAAGGTGGGGGTGGGGAGGGGTGTGTGAAGATAGGATACAGCTACTGGAGGGAGATAAGCAGGAATGCAAAGCACCACCTGTGCTAGATCCTGATAAGTAAAGGAGGTGAGAATTGGAGCAATATGAGTGGAAGGGAATGTTAATTGAACCGGAGGAGGGGTGGATGTGGAGCCCTGTGAAGTGGGAGGATAGAGTCATGAGGGTGAGGGGTGTCAAATGGGGGCAGGGAGGTGTGTTGGAAAGCGGACAAAAATGGGAGGACTGCAGGAGGATCTGGAGAGGGAGAGGGAGGAGAAGGTGCCTGGAATGTAGGAAAGAAAGTAGATTATCTAAAATTGAAAAACATAATATTCATGCTGCAGGGTTGTAAGCTTCCAAGCTGGACCTGCGCTCCCAAAGTGCCATACTACAGTCTCCATCATGGTTGTGGCTCAGATTTAGATTTTTTAGTTGTATTTTAGGAATGGAGTCGGGAGTTAGGGGTCAGTTTTGCGTTTAGGTTTAGGAATATGTGGGACATTAAAGGTCAGCTAAGCGTCCACACTGTTTGTAAGGGCCAGTGATGTGGATGTTGTGTATCCATGATTGGTTGTCAGGCTGGCAATCCAGAAAGGATAAGGACTAGTGTCCAACCACCCCCCCCCCCCCCCCACCCAGGTCAACAAATCGTTGGCAGCTTCAGGAGTTGAAGATCCATGTGGGTAGGAGGAACAAGGTCTAATGACCCCCTGGGTTCACAAATTGGTGAGACCGAAACTTGAGGCCTAGTGTACAGAGTCCAGAGTTTGAAGCCTATGGGTCAATGCCAAGGATTGAGGCTTGAGGGTCAAATCAGAAGTCCAGAAGTTGAGGCCCATTGGCTAGAGCCTAAATCTGCAAATCCCTTGAAGTCCATTGGGGAGGATGAAAGCCCAATGTCTGCTAGTCCCACTCGGAGTCCGCTGAAGGCTGAAGGCACCCTGTCTGGGGATTCTATGTGGGCGGGAGGGACGTACAGGGTTTGTTTTGCTGTTGTTGTTTTGTTGCTGTGTTATTCTGCCGAGCGTTTTGTGTGTTGAGTCTGTGCACGGTTACATATCAGATAAATAAAAGCACGCACACGTGAGATGGCTTTAACTGGTATATTCACATTGCAGCAAGGGAGAGAGTGAACGATGCACATTCATAGACAACAGATCAATATGTAGTGCTAAGAGGGGGGAGTTATTGCTCTAAAAGAAATAGATCCATACATTACACTTTCTCCCCCTTTAGATTAATGTAACATAAAACTGTACATGTACAAAACATTAAATTTTCCTTTCATAAACCCATATTCCAAATAAACATGCTTTCACAATAACAATCCATAACTAACTTCAGAGTTCTAAAGGTTCATTGTTTTGGTTGGTGTTCTGTTTCGTTTGGGATAGTGCCTCTGGACCTGTGGAGTGGCATCAATTTTGGAAGGTGTCTTGCCTAAGACAACATTCTCAGTTTCTGGGGTCTCATTGCTGTCTGTGACATCCTCACTGAGGGGTAAGTCCAGTGACTGCAGTGTGTCTGCCTCGTTGAACGTGGTTGGCTTAGACGTGTTCTTCAGCTGAGCATCCAGTATCTGGTCCACATGATGCCTCCGTGTCTGATCTCCAACATCCACTTTGTACATCAGTTGTCCAGTTCTTGTAGCTATCCTACCAGGTGTCCACTTTTCTTCACGATAATCACGCCCTAGGACTTCCTGTCCAATCTTGAAGCTCCCTGCTGCTTCACTTGGCAACTGGCTGAACTGATTGAGTCCTGACGAAGGGTCTCGGCCCGAAACGTTGACTGCTCGTTTCAACGGATGCTGCCCGACCTGCTGAGTTCATCCAGCTTGTTTGTATGTGTTGATCTGACCACAGCATCTGCAGTGTACTTTGTGTTGGCTGAACTGTTTATTCTGCACTTCTGGTTTCAGGAGGTCTATGCGAGTTCTCAGACTCCGGTTCATGAACAGCATTGCAGGTGTTTGTTTTGTTGTTGCAAGAACAGAGATCTGATGCACATAAAGGAAGATATCCACCTTGTGCAGCAGAGAAATGCCCTCCTTATAAATCTGTTGTGATCCAGATGATTTCATGATCTGCTTCAGTTATACTGTGTAGTTCTAGGCCTGATAATTCCCCTTTGTCGGACTCCATGTTGTCTGATTCTGTTTTACATTTGGTAACCTCATGCATTTTCTTAGTCTTGTGTTTGAGACATTTCACTTGGTTGTGTTTTTTGCTACCTTGCATACTCTCTCTCTGTGATCTTGTCTGTGACACTTTCTGAAGACTTTTTCTCTGAACCAACAGTGATTTACATCATGAGAGGATTTGTACATTGATGATATACTTGCACCATTCAGGGACATTTTGTCCATTTCACATTCTTACCTCCTTTTCTGTGGTTCTGCTGCACCCTCTGCTGCAGTCTCTAACGATATTGCAGTGGTCAATGCCTGTTCTAAGGTTAGATCTCCTTTGGACAGTAGCTTCTTTAGAGTGGTTTGACCATGCATGCCACATACAAACCTGTCCCTTAATGCACCAGGAAGTCCACCTCTAAAGTCACAGTACTGGGAAAGTTTGTGCAGTTCTGCAATGTATTCAGAAAGGCTTTGGTCTTTTGACTGGTTCCTTTTGTAAAATCTAAATCTCCTAGCTATTACCTGTGTTTTAGGACTCAAGTGATTTTGTAAAACTGTATTAATTTGATTGAATGTCTTGCTTGCTGGCTTTTCAGGGGTTACTATCTTACGTAAGAGACTGTACGTCTTTGCACCCATTAAACTTTCTTTCACTCCTCCACATTGTTCACGTTACGATACAGTTCAACCCTCTTGATATACGACTCCCAGCCTTCATTAGCGCTATCAAATTCATCAACTTTCCCGACTGAAGCCACCACCACGTTATTTTCACTTTAAGTTCAGAACATCTTTTGCTGTTATTCATGTGTTTGTTGGCGTCTGTGATGGCCTTCTCTGTACCGTTTAACTCTCGCTGTTGCGTCCCGTAACTGTCGGTGCAGTTGGTGATATTCTCTGACATTCAGGTTCATATTCGTTACCAATTTTTTGTGTCTGAGCACAACTGCGATTAATTAAATAAAAGCATGCACATGGGAGATGGCCTTAACTGGTGTATTCACAATGCAGTGAGAGAGAGAACAATACACACGTGTAGACAACAGTGCATGCGCAGACAACGGATCAATACGTAGAGCTAAGAGGGGGTGGGGGGGGGGGAGAGTCATTGCTCTAGAAGAAATAGATCCATAAAATACAGGGAGCATGCTATGTTGGTGCTGAAATGCTGTGGGCTGTCCCCAGCACACTCTCGGGTGTGTTGGTGATAATGCAAAGGGCACATTTCACTGTATGTTTCGATGTAGTTGTGATAAATGCATTTGAATTTTTTTTAATATTGAAATCTGAAGTGATTTTCCTCCAGTCTGTGCCAGGATGAAGCCGAACATAGAAATCTACTATCTATCTAAGAGTCTCTTAAAAGACCATATTTTATCCGCCTTTACCACCGTTGCTGGCAGTGCATTCCACACACCCACCACTCTCTGTGTGAAAAACTTACTCCTAACAACCCCTCTGTATCTACTTCCAAGCACCTTAAAGCTGTGCCCGCTCACGTTAGCCATTTCAGCTCTGGGAAAAAGCCTCTGGGTATCCACACGATCAATGCCTCTCATCATCTTGTACACCTCCTTCAGGTCACCTCTCATCCTCAGTTGCTCTGAGGAGGAAAGGCCAACATAACGAACTATTGTTATGTTGGCACACAGCAAATAAGATGGGTTGCATAAAATTTTGCACTTCTTAAAGCAGAATACATGTTCATCAGAGGCACTGTTAAAAATGTGATTATTGGATTGACTACGGCGATAAAGGGTTTGATAATGAAAGGCGACTGAGACAATACTTGTTGGAATTTATGAGAATAAAGAGGTAATCTTGTATAAAATTCTGAAGGGGATTGACAAGGTGGATGTTGAGAAGATGTTCCTCATTGTGCAGAATATCCAATACAAGAGAGTATCACTTCAGAATAAGAAACCAACAATTTAGAACAGGAATTATTCTTTCAAAGGTTTTTGACTTCTTGGAATTCTCTGCTCCACAGAGGCAGAATCATTGACTCAATCCATGAAGATGATTGATTAAAATTTCAACAATGAGGTAGTCAGACTGCATGAGGAGAAAGTGGGAAAGCAGTATTGAAAACAAGATTGTGTCTGCTGTGATCCTATTGACTGATGGAACAGGCCTAAGGGGCTGCTTAGTCTTGTCCCACCTCTTTTTCTCATGCTCCTTAAACTGAGCCACCTGCTGATACTCACATCCTTGGGAATCAAAAGCAATTAGGTAACAATAATCTATAGAAAGCAAGGGGCTGAGGCTCTTAAGCACAATTAGAGGTGAAACAAACCATCTCAAAACTTATCTGGAAAATGCTCCATCTAGCATGACGACAATGAAACAGAAAAGTTCTGTTTTTGATTCTTGTTCTAAGTGTAGGTTAAAGCTGTCAACGGACAATAGGGGCAAAGCAAATGAATTTACAGTTCTTGTAGTAGGAATACTTCCACCTGGAATAAATGAGCAGATTGGTACAATCTTGAACTTTTGTTGCTAACCTTCAAATAGATTGAATAATTTTAAGGATGGATTATTTTCACCCTACACGGCGATGGAGAGGAATTAATTTTTATTTATTTTAAAGGTGGGTGTTAAAGAACAAATGAGGAGACAAGCAGCCAGTGGGTTATAGCAAATGACTGAATTGTGTACTTTTGTTCTTGAATGATACTGCACAGAAGCAGAGCCATCAAACACTACATTATGCTAACAATGTATTCTCCCCACATTCTTAGATATTCCTGCCAGATTCTACCACTGCTGTTTCATACACCTACAGCAGGATCAACTAACCTGCAAGTATTTGAATAGAAAGGAGGAAACCAGAGCACCCAGAGGCACTCAAAGAGTTAATGTACAAGATCCACATATACAGCACCTGGAGGTCAGAATTAAATCCAGATCTCTGAATCAGAATCAGAATCAGGTTTATTATCATTGATAATGTGTCGTGAAATGTGTTAACTTAGCGGCAGCAGTTCAAAACAATACATGATAATATAGAAAGAGAAAAGTAAGTAAGTAAATCAATTACAATAAAGATATGTATTTTGAATACATTAAAAATGGTGTAAAAACAGAAATGATATATATTTTTTAAAAAGTGAGGTAGTGTTCATGGGTTCAATGTCCATTTAGGAATCGTATGGCAGAGGGGAAGAAGCTGTTCCTGAATCACTGAGTGTGTGCCTTCAGGCTCCTGTGCCTCCTTCCTGACGGTAACAATGAGAAGAGGGCATGTCTTCAGTAGTGGGGATCCTTAATGATGTGGACACCGCCTTTCTGAGGCACCACTACTTGAAGATGCCTTAGATACTACGGAGGCTAGTACGCAAGATGGAGCTGACTAATTTTACAATTTTCCGTAGCTTCTTCCGATCTTGTGTAGTAGCCACCCCCTCCCTCCAGACAGTGATGAAATACTCCAAATACTCCAAAGTGTCCGAATACTCTCCACGGTACATCTATAGAGTTTTCGAATGTTTTAGGTGACAAACCGAATCTCTTCAAACTCCTAATGAAATATAGTACTGTCTTGTCTTGCTTCAATATCACTGAGGAGCACAGAACACAACTACGCACAGATCGACTAAGAGGTCCTCAGTCTCGTACGGGGAATAAAGAAGTTCCACCACTACCTCTACAGACAAAAGTTTACCCTAGTGACAGATCACCAGCCCCTTGTGCCCATTTTCAATCTCAGGAAGGGAATTCCAGTGATGACCGCTACCCGATTACAATGTTGAGCACTTCTTCTAGGAGCACACTCGCAGGACATGGGGTTGTGATGCAGCAGAAGATTTTCACACCGCACTGGTGGACCAGTTGCCAGTAACAAATTCCAAAATGCAAAGGAGACCAATGAATAACCTAATGTTGTCAAAAGTCTATGAAATCATGATGCAATTATGGCTAGCTCATGGTAACCGTATGTTCCCAGAGTTTTCAATGAAATGAGACCAGCTATTGGTATGTTAAAGAACGCTAATGCGAGGATCTTGTGCTATGGTTCCCTCTAAACTGCGCACCAGAGTGTTAGAAAATCGGCAAGAAGGATATGAGGGTAGTCAAGATGAAGAGTCTCACCTGGAGCTATATGTGGTGACCGGGAATAGATTGACAGATTGAAGACGTGGCCAAAAGCTATTTGGGATGCAAAAAGTTCAAAATACAGCCCCCACATGCATTATTACACCTGTGGGAGTGGCCCTTGTCACCATGGTGAAGAGTAAATATTGACTTTGCTGGGCCATTCATGGACCCCATGTTTCTGATTGCTGTGGATGCTCATTCAAAGTGACTGGAGGTTATACCGATGAAGTCAACTACCTCAACAAGCACTGTCTCTGCGCAGAGGATTACTATCACCAGAAATGGCTTACCAGAACAAATTATGAGTGACAATGGACCACAATACACCAGAAGGATTCCGATTGTTCATGAAGGAAAATGGCATCAGACATTTCAAGTCAGCTCCTCAGCACCCAGCAACAGATGGGTTAGCTGAAAGGTTTATCCAAACCTTCAAGAAGTCCATTAAAGCTATGGACAAGGAGGATATTTCTCTACAGCACAAGGTGGACAGCTTCCTCTTTGTGTATCAGAACTCTGTTTATGCAACGACAGCTCAAACACTTGCAAAGCTGTTCATGAACAGGAATCTGAGATCTCACATAGACCTTCTGAAACCTGATCTACGGAAGGAAGTGCAGAATAAACAGTTCAGCCAGTTGCCAAGTGGAGCAGGAAGGAGCTTCGAGATTGGACAGGAAGTTCTAGCCTGTGATTACCGAGAAGACAAGTGGACACCCAGTGGGATAGCTACAAGAACTGGACCACTGACGTACACAGTGGGTGTTGGAGATCAGACATGGGGACGTCATGTGGACCAGATACTGGATGCTCAAACAAAGTCGACTGCATCAAACAAGGAATATGCATTACAGTCACCGGGCTTACCTCTCAGCGATGATGTAATTGACAGCAACGTGACACTGGAAACTGAGAATATTGTCTTGTACAAGACACTACCAAACCCGATGTCACTACAGGTACAGAGAAATGAGGAGAACATTATCATAGACAAGCCGGCTGCAAAACCTGTTGCTACTCCACAGGTCCAGAGGCTCTATCCTGAAAGAAACAGAGCCCCTCCCCCCACAAAAGACTGAACCTTTAGAACTGTGAAGTTAGTTATGGACTGTTATTGTGAAAGCATGTTTATTTGGAGTATGGGTTCATGAAAGGGAAATTGAATGTTTTGTACATATACAGTTTTATGTTGCATTAATCTAAAGGGGAGAAAGTGTAATGTAAGAATCTATTTCTTTTAGAGCAATGACAACCCCCCTTAACACTATGTCTGTGCATATGCTGTCGTCTATGCATGCATATTGTTCCCCCCACTCTCTGTCATTACAATGTGAATACATCAGTTAAGGCCATCTCTCAATGTGCATGGTTTTATTTAATTGATACGTGGTTGTGCACAGACACAACACTTTCCACTATGATGATTGGTTCATGTTCCCTCATCTTACCCTTCCTGAAGTCCACAATCAGTTCTTTTGTCTTACTGACATTGAGTACAAGGCTGTTGCTGCAGCACCACTCAGCCAGCTGGTTTATCTCGCTCCTGTACGCCCTCTCATCTCCATCTGAGGTTCTACCAACAATGGTTGCATCATCAGCAAATTTGTGGATGGGGTTTGTGCTGTATCTAGCCACACAGTCGTGGGTATAGAGGGAATAGAGGGAGCAGAGCGGTGGGCTAAGCACACACCCGTGGAGCTGTGAAGCAGCATTCTGCTCGTTACACCACTCTGTCAACTGTTATTTATGTATCCTAACATGAGTTTGGGCATGGGTGAACGCTGTCTGATTGCCTGCTACAAGAACCATCTGCCCCCCCCCCCCCACACCATGTACACCTTTGACTCTGAAAGTAAAGGATAAAATAATGTACCCTGACATACAAAAAGCTTTTTTTTAAAAAGCATTTTCTCAGGGAGTGTCATTCTGCTGCTTATCTTTCCTGAAATACATCCTCCCCTGACTGTGTAACATACGTTTCAGAAATACCCGTAAGTGGAGCCACCAGCAGAAAGAACAACCTCAGGAAATGATGACAGAGTCTTTGCTGATAACAGGAGTTTAAAGACAACATCATTTACTGGCTGAATACATTTCACACTGGCAAATGTTTCCCGCTGCATGTACAGAATTTCAACAGCCTGCTTAGTGCAGAGTGCTGAGCTGTTTGCACTTTTGCTTCTCGAAATTATGGGTTTATGGGTTCACCTCAGGACTTGAGTTCGTAACGATTTCAGTGCTCTGAAGTAGACTGCCTGAAAAGGGGCTGGAAATTGGTTAGACACTCAAAATGGAAACATTTGTAGGATACTGGAGAATATAGCACAGGCTGAAAATGATTTTGTTATCTCTTTCACAAAGGCGGCATGGCTAAATAACCTCCTTCTGTTACTTAAGGTTGTATGATTGTTTTCAGTCTGGTATTCATAAGTACAGCACTGTGGAGACATTGACTCATTAGAGGTAGATGTTTTTGCTCAGGTCACCAGAATATGCTATTTTAATAGCACCTTGTGTCTGGAATGTTGGCTATTTTCTATTATCAATGAGGGCCTCTCTCTCGCTTTTACCTCATTGGCTAGTGTAATGAGGTAAAAAATTGAGGGTGGGAATGGATCTAGAACATTTGAACTTGTAATGAAGCTTGTAAATATGCCACTCAGCAGTGATTTTAGGAATTATCTCAAAGCTTTTGTCCAGATCCACAAAGTTTGCATTCCTAGGGAAAAATGCCAGGACAATGTTCCCCAAATGAGGGTCAAGCACTTGGATTACACAGCCATTGGAAAGATTGCTCATGTTGATGGAGCAAGTTAGTGAAATTGCCATTTTTGGAAGTTCTTAAAATCTGAATCCCTTGTGTACAATGTCTGCAGTGGTAGCATTTAATGTTCAAAGTTCAAATTAAATTTATTATCAAAGTACATACATCACCATATACAACCCCGAGATTCATTTTCTTATGGGCATACTCAGTAAATTCAAGAACTAAATTAGAATCAATGAAAGACCACGCACAAAGGACAGACAAGCAACCAATGTGCGAAAGACAACAGACTATGCAAATACAAAAGAAAAAAAGAAATAATAACAATAAATAAACAAGCAACAAATATTGAGAATATGAGATAAAGAGTCCTTGAAAGTGAGTCCATGGTCTGTTGGAACAGTTCAGTGGTGGTGCATGTAAAGTCAAGTGAAGTTGTCCCACTGGTTCAAGAACCTGAGGTGTAATAACTGTTCCGGAACCTGGTGGTGCAGGTCTTGAGGCTCCTGTACTTTCTTCCTGATGGCAGCAGTGAGAAGCGATGAGTGGTGGGGGTCTCTGATGATGGATGCTGCTTTCCTGCGACAGCGCTCCATGTGCTCAGTGGTGGGGAGGGCTTTACCCATGATGGACTGGCTATATCCACTGCTTTTTGTGGGATTTTCTGTTCAAGAGCATTGGCGTTTTCAAACCAGACCATGATGCAATCAGACAATATACTCTCTGCCACACATCTATAGAAGTTTGTCAAAGTTTTAGATGTCATGATAGGCCCTGGACAGGTCCTCTGAAACGGTATCACTGAGGATCATACGTAACTCTTGAACTTCATACTTTCTGTATGGATTTAATCACTTAATGCAGTTTCTCGGAGCTGTGCTGTGACTTGGCCAAATCACATGTGTTTTCTAGAAACGTTTTGGTGGTATGACAGGAGCAGTGTAGAGTAAATATGCTCTAATTCTCTACCTTCTGATCCTGAAAGCAATAACTCATCCTGAGGAAAAGTTTCACTGACACCAAATGACATACAGTACTCCAGCCAGTGGTCTGATTTGAACCTTGACATTGGGTATTGAAAGAAATAAATTAAGTAAGAGCAAACACGAGGAAATCTGCAAATGCTGGAAATTCAAACAACAACACACACAAAATGCTGGTAGAACACAGCAGGCCAGACAGCATCTATAGGGAAAAGCACGGCTGAGACCCTTCGTCAGGACTAGGTAAGAAGGTAAAAAACTTCTTTGTGTAGTGAGAGGTTCTTGTGCACCATATAAAAGTGTACAATCTAAACGTGATCAAGTCTCATAGCTTCTGAAATGTGCCTGAATGCAAATCACATACATTTTTATAGAAGCTGTTGGCATGTTCAGAGAATTTTTAAAAATCATTTGCATAATTGATGACAGCAAACAGCTTGGAAGCTTCCATTAGTAAAAGAGTTGGAGTTGACTGTCTTCCCTTGACCATTGATGCTGAGTCTAAGGTATTGATATTCTGTCGGATACGTTCTGCTACACTTACCACCTCAATGTGGATATGAGTTGGGTACTCCAACTGCGTTTTGATCACAAACTTCCCGTTGTACCCCAGTTGGATTTCTGACTTCATTTCACAACACGATCATATCTCTGACCCTCAGTATCCTGATGAATGAAGTGCCAACACTAAAGAGTTCCATTCCTTGATGATCTGAAATTCAATATTCTGCACTCTATTTCAGTGCCAGTGACCCAGGTTCAACTCTGCCTCAGTCTATAGGGTGTTTGTTCTACAGGTTAGGGTTACTAAGTTGTGGATACCCTTGGTATAAAAATATATGTTGGTACCCTTGCAAGCTGCCTCCAGCACATCCTCATACTGTGTTGGTCATTGACACAAATGACGCCTTTCATGGTATGTTTCAATGATTCAATGTACATCTAGCATATAAAGCGAATCTAATATAATGTAATCTAATGTAGTCTAATCTAATATCTTGACTCCCAATGTCCTGAGTGTTGAAACCTTGACATTTGTGGTTCTGACCCTCAATGTCCCAATTTCAATTAACTTCATGTTTAACTCACCCTTCTCCTCCCAACCTCACTTCTACTTCAGTTCCTCCAGTGGAGACCCTGGAATCTATGATCCATTTTCTGCTCTTCAATCCACCATTGCTGGCTCCAAAATGCAAATGCCATGTTGTCAATACTTACTTGTGGCTGCATAGCATTATATTAGAAGCATTCACAAGAAAGATAAAAAATAAACATAAACGATGCAAAATTTTAACAAAAAAACATGTCATTTTAATGTGAAAGACACTTTTATCACTTGCAATGCCTTAGACATCATGTTCCAACAGTAGGAAGTACTTGAAATGAGTGTTCATCTTTTGCATTGCTGTTTTAAAGTGAATATTTATATCTAAAGAATTTTTATGTTCAGTTTCTAATTGAGTCACTCAGGCTTCATCCACACTATGCTGGATAAATCTGTAACTGAAGCTTTTTCTCTTCGTTTTTACCCTCTGTCCACACTAAAACGGCGTTTTTGTCCCCCGAAACCGGAGCTTTTTAGAAACGCTTTCCAGGGTGGGTATTTTTGAAAATGCTGCTCGGGCAGATCAGTGTGGATGGGGTAACCGGAGACTTTTGAAAACGCTGTCAGACGGCAGCACACTATTTCATTGTTTTCTTGAATGCAACCTAACAATTTCAGAATAGACGGCAACGAGACTGAAGCCAGAAGAGTTAGAAATGTACTCACCAAATACTTTGACCCATAACTTACTGAATAAATAAGTATACTGTATTCACTTTGCCCTGTTTTCTGTCCTTGCTCGTATGAAGGTGGTTTACCTATTTATGCAAATACTTCTCTGACAATAGATGTGTAACAGCCTAATGTAACATTGTATGGAAATACAAGATAACACTGATGCAGACATGCTTTATACATTTAACAAGGTGCTTTATTAATGCAACAGAGTTAGTCAGTTCTTCAATGTTCTTCGTCAGCCGGGTCAATCTGTCTGTGAACTCCCTGTCAGTTGCCGCCGTACGCTCCAGTATTTGTTTTTTTTTAGTTTTAAGTTCTCCTGAGCGAGAGCCAACAGCTGTCCGTCGTTTTAAAGTTTTTCTAGTCTGTAACTACACAAACGCGCACTTTTACGGCGAGATTCGACAGCAAACATGTCGCTTGTTTTCGGTAGATGTGTCCTGCGCATGCGCAGGATGAGGAGATTCGCCAAAATCTCCATTTCAGTGTGGATAGAGATACTTTCAAAAATGCCTAGTGTGGACACCTATCGTTTTTACACAAAACCGACATTTTCAAAATTATCCAGTCTAGTGTGGATGTAGCCTCAGTTTACTACCTGAAGATCACCAATGAAGTGTATTTGAAATGTATGCTGTTTTAACAGAGGAAATGTCACTGTCCATTTATGGCTTGGGCACTAATGTTATCTGATCATTATCACCTTTTCTAAAAGTTAATAAGGAAATATTGGCCAAGAGTTTGGGAAGAATCCACATGTTGTTCTTCGAAACTTTGCCAGTCAAGGAATGTGCCCAACTTCAGCACTCGATGAACAGCATTTCAAAATTCAAGGTACATTTATTATCAAAGTAAGTGTACTTTATACAACCTTGAGATTCATCTCCTTACAGGCAGCCATGAAACAAAGAAACCCAATAGAACTCATTAAAAACAAACGGACACCATCAAACACAGTGTGCAGAGAGGGAAAAAAACACAAATCTTGTAAGCAAACAGTATTCATAGCAGAAGTTCACAATGCCAAGCATCAGTGTAGCCAATCCAGAAGTCTGCTAGCTGCAGGCCACAGCATCAGTCCAGCACAGAGATAAGCAAACCCCATGGAACAGCGATCTGAATAGGGCTGTTTCTCACCTCCAACCCTGACACCCTGACCATTTCAATCTGGCCTGGTGCTTAAATCATCCAAACTTCGGGTCACTCCTCACTCTCAGACTCTGGCTCCGCCACCTTGATTTGGTCAGTACCAGACTTTTCCGATTTGGCTCAGCTCTTAAATGGATCAAACCTTGGATCTTTCCTTGCCTTGCCTCGCCTTGGCTCTGCTGCATTGAGTTGTGTCCACATCCACTCTAGTAACTCCGTCCTGGACAAGCTGCAATCCTCCTGTCCCAGCAAGACCTCAGCCCGCACTGCAAAAATGCTAGATGTACAGGCGATTCAGCTCAGCTGTGGCAGGGAAGCCACAGGGCACTTTTTGCAGCAATTGTTTACCAGAAAGTGTGAATAACAAAGAAGTTAGTTGCTTTCTTTGTTTCATTGGGTATCATCAAGTAGTCACTAGGCTTCACTAGTGCCATCTTAAACCAGAAGGTTCCTTTAGTTAAGTATTGGAAAGCCCAGTGGTTTCATTCCCTTTACAACTTCTGTTCAGTGAGTGGATTTCTCTCTCTGGTAATTACTTGGAACTAAACTGAGCTGTTCTCATGTTTGGAATCATATTTAATCCCCAAATCCCTGGAAGTCAGGGTCACATGAATTGTTGGGATACATGATGAACTTTTTATCAAGTTCACACTCAAGTTTATTCTCATTCTCTGTACACATATATACAGCTAAACAAAACAACTTTCCTCAAGGGCCAAAGTGCAGAACACAGTATATGTAATCACATACAGCACAGAAAATAGTATTAACATAATAATATTAACAGATAAAAAAGTATTCTGTAGACGTACAAGTTGACATTAAGTGCATATGCAACATATACACTCAGTAGTAACTTTCTTAGTTATCTCCTAATAAAGTGGTCAGTGAGTGCATGCTTGTGGTTCTCTGCTGTGTAACCCATCCACTTCAAGTTTCGACATGTGTGTTCAGAGGTGCTCTTCCGCACAGCACTGTTGTAACATGTGGTTACGTGATTTACTGTGGCCTTCCTGTCAGTTGGAACCAGTCTGACCATTTTTCTCTGACCTCTGTCATCAACTAAGTGTTTTTGTCCACAGAACTGCCGCTCAGCGGATGCTTTTTGTTTTTCGCACTATTCTCTGTAAAATCTAGAAACTGTTGAGCCTGAAAATCCCAGGAGATCAGCAGTTTCTGTGCTACTCAGACCAACCCGCCTTCCAACAGCAATCATTCCACGGTCAACGCCATTTCTTCCCCATTCTGATGTTTGGTCTGTTCAACAACTGGACCTTTTGCTCATGTCTGCATGCTTTTATGCATTGAGCTACTGCTACATGATTGCCTCATTAGATATTTGCATTAATGAGCAGGTGTACTTAATGACGTAGCCACTGAGTGTAGTTAAATATACAACAGTATACAGCTACTGGTGCTGCCATAAACAATGCGTACTGGATCGTAGCAGGGTGTTCAGTGTCTCACAGCCTGGGGGAAGATGCTATTACCCAGATTAACAGCCCTTGTCTTATACTATGATGCCTTCTGCCTGACCTAAGAGGTCAAAGAGGTTGTGGGACAGATGGGAGAGGTCCATGGCAATGCTGAAGGCTCTGTGAACATTGCACTTCTGGTATATGTCCTGGACTGGGGAGGAAAGAGAGACAGCAATGATTCTCTCAGCAGTCCTCACAATCTGTTGCAGGTAGTTGTGGTCAGATGCCTTGCAATTCGCACACCAGATAATGATACAGCTGGCGTGAACGTGCTGAATGGTGCTCCACTTGAATGTGACTAGAATGCAGGTGGGGAGCCTTGCTTGTCTCAATCTCCATAAAACCATATGACAAAAGAGTAAAATTTGTCCATTCAGCCAATGGAGTCTATTCTGCCATTCCATCGTGGCTGATTAATTATCTCTCTCAATTCCATTCGCCTGTCTTCTCCCTGATGCCCTGATTAATCAAAACCTTATCAAACTCTGCTTTAAGTATATCCAAAGACATGGCCTCCACTGCCATCTGTGGCAATGAATTCCACAGATTAACTCCTTCTGGCTAAAGAAATTCCTCCTCATCTCTTTCTAAACAGACGTCCCTCTATTCTGAGGCTGTGCCCTCTAATTTTAGAATCCCCCACTACAGGAGACAATCTCTCCACTTCCATTATGTCTAGGCCTTTCAGTATTTGATAGCTTTCAATGAGATCCCCCTCATTCTTCTAAACTCCAACGAGTACAGGCCCAGAGCCATGAAACACCCCTCATATATTCACCCTGTCATTCACCTCTGGACCCTCTCAATGTCAGCACATCTTTTCTTAGATGAGGAGTCTAAAACTGCTCACAGTAATAATTACAGTCTGACCAATGCCTTATAAAACCAAAGCATTATATCTTCAGTTTTATATTCTAGTCCTCTTGAAATGAATGCTTTTGCCTTTCTTACCACTGACTCAACCTGTAAGTTAACCTTTAGAAAGTCGTGCACGAGCACTCCAAGTCCCTTTGCATCTCTGATTTTTGAACTTTCTCCCCATTTAGAAGATAGTCCACACCTTTATACCTCCTATCCAAGTGTATAACCATACACTGCTATATTGCCTCCTACCTGCCGGCATGAACATCCAACTCACAGACCTCCGTTGATACCCCTGGCCCCCCACCCCCGTCCCTATCTATTATTTCAGTCTGGTTCTCGTTCTCTCTCTTTTTTCCCCCTCACTATAATCTCCCTCCAGCCCTACCTTTCTTTCTCTTTTATTTCCCATAATTCTCCACCTTCCCCCAGCCCATTTTCCTCCAGCCTATCACTTCCCAGCTCTCTACTTCATCCCTCCCCCCACTTCTTATCCCCTCTCCACCATCCCATGTTACTTCACTCCCGATGAAGGATTTCGGCCCAAAACGTCGTCACTACCTCCTCCCATAGATGCTGTCTGGCCTGCTGAGTTCTGCCAGCATTTTGTGTTTTTATTTTTTTATATATTGCATTTTTCACCCTTTTGCCAATTCTCCCAATCTTTACTGCCTGCTTCCTCAACACCACCTGCTCCTCCACCAGTCCTCGTATCGTCTGCAAACCTGGCCACAAAGCCATCAATTCTGTCATCCAAATCAATGACATATATTGTGAATAGAAGCAGTCTCAACACTGATTACTGCGGAACACCACTAGTCACCAGGAACCAAACAGAAAAAGTCCCCTTTATTCTCACTCTTTGCCTCCTGCCAGCCAGACAATTGTTTTATCCATGCTAGAATTTTTCTTGTAATACCACACTCTTTTCTTGTTAGGCAGCCTCATGTGTGGCACCTTGTCAAAGGTCTTCTGAAAATCCAAGTAAAAAACACCCACTGACTCTTCTTTGTTGATCCTGCTTGTTATTTCCTCAAAATATTCTGTCAGATCTGTCAGGCAAGATTTCCCCTTAAAGAAACTATGCTGACTTTGGTCTATTTTATCATGTGCCTCCAACACCTTCCCAGCCATTGAGGTCAGGCTAACCGGTCTATAATTTCCTGTCTTCTGCATCGCTCCTTTTTTAAAGAGTGGAGTGACATTTGCAATTTTCCAGTCTGCCAGAAACATTCCAGAATCTAGTGAATCATAATTGATTATTACTGATGCCTCCACAATCCCCACAGCTACCTCTTTCTGAACCCTGGGCTGTAGTCCACCTGGTCCAGGTGACTTATCTACTTTCAGACCTTTGGACTTCCCAAGCACCTTCTCCTTAGTAATAGCAACTATACTCACTTCTGCCCTCTGATATTCTCAAATTTTTGGGATACTGCTAGTTTCTTCTATAGAGGAGACTGATGCAAAATACTTATTAAGTTCGTCTGCCATTTCTTTGTCCCCTGTTATTACCTCTCCAGCATCATTTCCAGTGGTCTGATATTCACCCTCTCCTCTTTTGCCCTTCGTATATCTGAAAAATCTTTTTCTATCCTTTTTGATATTATTGATTAGTTTACCTTCATATTTCATCTTTTCTTTCCTTATGGCTTTTTAGTTGCCTTCTGTTGCTTTTTAAAAACTTCCCATGAAGTTTTGCGATATTATATGCCCTCTCTTTTGCTTTTATGTTGTTTTTGACTTCCCTTGGTAGCCATGGTTATGACTTTGGAATACTTCGTCATCTTTGGGATGTATCTATCCTGCACCTTCTGAATTGCTCGCAGATACTCAGACATTGCTGTTCTGCCATCATCTCTGCTAGCGTCTCTGTTATTGTGTGAGTGAAGTCACTGGAGAAAAGTGCTGGCAGATATGCCCATCATATCAGCCCTGCCAATCCCTAACTGTGCTATAAGATTATCTATCTTATTCCGTGTCCTGCGTGCATTCAAATATAGCACCTTCAGTCCTGTATTCATCATCCTTTTCGGTTTGTCCCCAGGTTACATTTCACCTCCTCCCACTGACTGCAATTTTGTCCCATTGTCAACATCCTTCCTCACAGTGTCACAGTTCACTGCATCTACTAGTATACCAACTGCCCCGTCCTCAGGCCTAGTACTCTGGTTCTCATCCCCTGCCAAATCTCCTCAGGGTGGAGGTGTTTCCATATTTAATCTCATTACTTTCCACTAATTTTTACTTACGTTGAAAATCCAGTGTTGTGTGTGCTTTTTTGGAACTTCTTTCATAAGTTTCCACCTGGCTCAGTGGTGAAAACCACCTCAAAATCCATATTCTTGTCTGTTATTCTTCCACTATACTTTTACATGCGACATCAAACTATGGCTGGGAAAAATATGCCAAGGCTCTGCTATGAGGGAAAGGCTTTCTCTGTAGCACCCTGCCAATATTTATCTTCTGGTCACTAAAATGAATTAACTGTTCATCATTTCATTGCTCTTTGCGGGATAGTATATGAATATTTTTTAAAAATGTAATTCATTAGTAGAATTTCATTTAGGAAGCAAAGTGGCTCGTCTTAAAAATTCCCATTTGGGTATTTCTAAAAAAATTACACCCACTATTTCTCTAGAAAAGGTCAGCATTGGAAATGTTTTGTGTTTTCCCTTCATGTTTCTGAGACCATTAACACTTAGCAATCAGAGAAATCACCCCAGTCATATCCTTCATCCTAATGATTTGCATAATAGCCCTTCAGTATTCTTTATCACTGTGTGTTCCACTACTGAAAAAAAGGAAGTAACTCTCATTATGGGTTGGACTTCTATCTCATGAAGTCATCAGAATGGAACCTCACAACATCACAACAGGGGAAAATTCCCAGGCATAACTCCTGTTTCCTGAGAAGCTATGTATGGTTATTTTATTTTTAGTTTCTCTGCCATGACAGAGTGGTAGCTGTTCTACCTCTGTACTGTTGGAATCTGTGTTTGAGTCCTGTTCCAGTGACTTGAGCACATATAACACCATTACTTTCACAGTAAATATGGGAAAAAAATCCACGAGTTGAATTTCTAATTTGGGAAAATGCCGATGTTGATGATATCAGAAAGGATCTGGCAAGGGTGGACTGGGACAGGCTGTTTTCTGGCAAAGGTGCACTTGGTAAGTGGGAGGCCTTCGAAAGTGAAATTTTGAGAGTACAGAGCCTGTATGTATGTGCCTGTCAGAATAAAAAGTAAGGATAACTGGTTTAGGGAACCTCGGTTTTCAAGAGATATTGTCTATTTGCCCTGGTTAAGGAAAAAAAAGAGATGCATAGGTGTAGGAACAAATGAGGTGCCTGAAGTGTATAAGAAATGTAAGAGACCATCTAAGAAATAACTTAGGAGGGCTAAAAGAAGGCACAGGACTGCTCTAGCAGACAAGGTGAAGGAGATTCCGAAGGGATTCTGCAGATATGTTAAGAGCAGAAGGATTGAACCTCTGGAAAGTCAGAATGGCAATCTATGCGTGGAACCAAAAGAGAAGGGGGAAATCTTAAATGGATTATTTGCATCGGTGTTTACTGGCAAGAAGGACACAGAGTCTGTAGAAGTGAGGAGATGCAGCAGTGAGGTCATGGGCCCTCTACAAATTACAAGTTTGGAGGCAAGTGGAAAAATTGCAGGGACCAGAGCAGAGATATTTAAATCGTCCTTAGTGACACTGAGATATTGGAGGATTGGAGGATAGCTAAAGTTGTTCAGCTGTTTAAGAAGGGCATTTAAAAAAACATGAGACTATAGGCCAGTGAGCCTGCCATCAGTTGGGAAAGTTATTGGAAGGTATTCTAAGAGACCGGATATATGAGTATTTGGATAGATATGGACCGATTACCAATAGTTAGCATGGCTTTGTGTGTGGTTAGTCGTGTCTAACCGATCTTATAGAGCTTTCAAGTTAACAGGAGATTTGATGAAATCAAGGTAGTGAATGTTGTTTACATGGACTTCAGCAAGGCTTTTAACAAGGTCCTGAATGGGAGGTTGGTCAAGAAGGTTCAGTCGCTCGGCATTCAAGTTGATGTATTGAATTGAATTAGACATTGGCTTTGTGGGAGAAGCCGGAGTGTGGTAGTGGATGCTTGCCTCTCTGGCTAGAGGTCCATGGCTACGTCCACACTACACCAGATAAATCCACAACCGAAGCTTTTTCTCTTCGTTTTTACCCTCCGTCCACACTAAAACGGCGCTATCGTCCCCCGAAACCGGAGCTTTTCAGAAACACTATCCAGGGTGGGTATTTTTGAAAACGCCGCTCGGGCAGATCAGTGTGGATGGGGTAACTGGAGAAATCTGAAAATGCTGTCGGACGGCAGTGCGCCATTTCATTGTTTTTCTGAATGCAACCCCCCACGCAATCTAACAATTTCAGAACAGACGGCAACGTGACTGAAGCCAGAAGAGTTAGAAATGTACTCATCAAATACTTTGACCCATAACCTACTGAATAAATAAGTATACTCACTTGGCCCTGTTTTCTGTCCTTGCTTGTGGTTTACCTATTTGTGCAAGTACTTCTCTGACAATAGATGTGTAACAGGCTAATGTAACGTTGTATGGAAATACAAGATAACACTGATGCGGACATGTTTTACACATTTAACAAGGTGCTTTATTAATGCAACAGAGTTAGTCAGTTTTTCAATGTTTGTCGTCAGCCGGGTCAATCTGTCCGTGAACTCCCTGTTGGTTGCCTCCATACGCTCCAGTATTTGTGTTTTTTTTCACTTTCAAGTCCTCCTGCGCGAGAGCCAACAGCTGCCCGTCGTTTAAGTTTTTCTAGTCTGTAACTGCACAAATGCGCACTTTCACAGTGAGATTCGACACCAAACATGTCGCTTGTTTTTGGTAGATGTGTCTTGTGCATGTGCAGTAGGAGGATATTCGCCAAAATCTCCATTTCAATGTGGACAGAGATATTTAAAAAAATACATAGTGTGGACACCTATCGTTTTTACGCGAAACTGGCGTTTTCAAAATTATCCGGTCTAGTGTGGATGTAGCCTCAGACGAGTGATGAGCTTCAGGGATTGGTGCTAGGTCCATTGTTGTTTGTTATCTATATCAATGATCTGAATGATAATGTGGTTAAATGGATCAGCAGATTTGTGGATGACACAAAGAGTGGGGGTGTAGTGGACTGTGAGGAAGACTATCAGAGCTTGTAACCAGATCAGGACCAGCTGGGAAAATAGGCTAAAAAATGGCAGATGGAATTTAATGCAAACAATTGCAAGATGTTGCACTTCAGTGGGACCAGCCAGGGTAGGTCTTACACAGTGAACGGTAGGGCAGTAAGGAGTGTGGTAGAAGAGAGTGATCTGGGAATACAGGTCCATAGGTAATTGAAAATGGCGTAAAGGTGCATAGGGTCATAAGGAAAACTTTTGGTATGTCACCCTTCATAAACCAAAGTATAAGTGATGGGATATTATGTTGAAGGTGTATAAGATGTTTTGTTGTTCCTTTTCATGCCTTGTGTCACATTGGGCAGGATTTTTGCTGTTTCTGTAGCATTTGATTGTTCCTTACGAGGCTGAATTGCTAGCTCGATGCTTAACTTAGCACGGATGAAAAGTGTGCAAGGAGCCAGCCGGTTTCGAATTTGGGACCAGTCACCTCAAAGTCTGGTGCTGATGCCTGAGGATCACTGGCTGTCCTGTTTAAGATGTTGGTGTAGCCTAATTTGAAGTATTATGTGCAATGTTGGTCACATACATACAGGAAAGATATAAATATGATGGAAAGAATACAGAGAAAAATTACAAGAATGTTGCCAGTATGGAGGACATAAGTTACGTGGAAAGACTGAATGAATTAGGACTTTATTCCTTGGAACATAGAAGATTGAGGGGAGATTTGATAGAGGTATAGAAAATTGAGGGACATAGATAGGATAAGTGCAAGCAGGCTTTTTCCACAGAGGTTGGGTGTGACTGTGACTGGAAGTCATGGGTTAAGGATGAAATGTGAAAAGTTTATGGAGATCGTGGAGGGAAACTTCTTCACTCAGAAGGCTGCAGAGTGTGGAATGAGCTGCCTGCGCCAGTGGTGCATGTGAGCTCGATTTCAGCATTTAAGAGAAGCTTGGATAGGCACGTGGATGGTAGCAGTATGGTCTGGGTGCAGGTCGATGGGAGTAGGCATTTTAAATAGTTCGGCATGGGCCAAAGAACTTTTCTATGACTCTAATACTCTATGACCTCTGGTTAACATCTCTTAGCCTGAGGTACTGTTGGGTGGAACGTCTTTCAAAAAGGATGTTAAAAGTGAAGTGTTTCATCTGTACAGGGGAGTTACTCCTGTTATCACAGCCAGTTGTGAAATTCTGTACATAGTTTAAGCTGTCTATATTATTATACGGAAGAGGCTGTCCTTTTCTTCCTTGCTCCTACTGTTGATATCAGATCCTGCCAAAGTCAGAGTCATACAGAGGTACAGTATAGCATGGATTTGATGCATATTGTCCAGTGAGTACACACTGACCACTGGGCACGCATTTATACTAATTCCAACCTAACTTCTTATATTCTCTCCACATTCCCATGAGTGTCCCCCCTTCCTCAGATTCCACCATTTATCTTCAAATAAGGAGCAACTTACAATCAACCTGCATATCTTTTGGCATGTGGAATGAAACTGGAGTGACCAGAGGAAACCCGAGTGGTAACAACGAGATTGTGCAAATTCCACAGAGACAACACTGGAGATTGGTAACACGTGCCACAAGCTGGAGGAACTCAGCAGGTCGGGCAGCATCCGTGGAAACGAGCAGTCAACGTTTCGGGCCGAGACCTTTTGTCAGGGCTGAAGAGGGAGGGGGGCAGGGGTCCTATAAAGAAGGTGGGGGGAGGGTGGGAAGGAGAAGGTTGGTAGGTGCCAGGTGAAAAACCAGTAAGAAACTGGGATGGGGGAAGGGAGAGGGAGGGAATTACCGGAAGTTGGAGAATTCAATGTTCATGCCAAGTGGCTGGAGACTACCCAGATGGTATATGAGGTGTTGCTCCTCCAACCTGAGTTTGGCCTCATCATGGCAGTAGAGGAGGCCATGTGTGGACATATCCGAATGGGAATGTAAAGCAGAGTTGAAGTGGGTGGCAACCGGGAGATCCTGTCTGTTGTGGCGGACGGAGCGGAGGTGCTCGACAAAGCGATCCCCCAATCTGTGTCGGGTCTCACCGAGGAGGCTGCACTGGGAGCACCGAATTCAATAGATGACCCCAACAGACTCAAGTGAAGTGTTGCCTCACCTGGAAGGACTGTTTGGGGCCCTGAATGGTGGTAAGAGAGGAGGTGTAGGGACAGGTGTAGCACTTACACTTGCAGGGATAAGTGCCAGGTGGGAGATCTGTGGGGAGGGACGTGTGGACTAGGGAGTCGGTATGAGGCAGCAGCTCTATTTAGAATCTCTTTGTGCCACTCGTTTTCGTAGGTACCAACCACCCTTTGGTTGTATGTGCCAAAATGCACTGTTATTCTGTGAGCTCAATGATGAATTTTACTAAGCAGATTAATGCTGTTATTGGGTGGGCTATGGCAAGCTTCAAGGTTCATGTTCGAGTTGTCATTCAACCATACATGAATACAGCCAAATGAGACTCTAATATTGCAATGAAACTAGAAAGGAAAAATAAGGGAAAAAGCTATTCAGTTTTGATTTCATTTCTATGTATTTCAGGCTGAATCATTGTGATGATACAAGGAACAAGAAACAGGATAGTTTTTTTTCTCTTTCTTTCACATTCCAATTTTACTCGAAAGACATTTTACCACATTTATACTATTCAAGTATATATATATATATTTCACATTTGTATATTCATTTAACAGCCTTCAATGACAAAGGAAATAAAGCACTGACAGTTTGAAAAGCATTCTTACACTTGTTTCTTGTTAAAGTTTACATGTGTCATCTGTGCAAAAATGGATATTTAGATCACATAGCTACTGACTACCTCAAAATCAAAAATGCAATTAGCTTCACCTGGAATTCCAATTAGCTACAAGTGGCTGGTGATCTATATATCGAGCAACACTACCTTAAACTATTCAGGGCATTGACATAATGTGGCTCGTTCCTGTTTGATCGCCTTCTGTAAACTGGCTCAGTTTTTGATAAAGCCTCCTTTCTTCTTGCAGCTTTTGCTTGCAAAGCGTGAACAAATAATTTAATCTAATCGGGTCAATACATGTCAGCATAATTCCAGGAAGGCTCTTAGTGAACAGACTTTCAAGCAACCAAATTATTTTTTAATGACTCTGAGCAAACACCACCAGTCAAATCTATGGATGCAGACATGAATTGTGCTTTATTAAAGGGTAGCTTTGTACAGAGCAACAGGTGCCAGGTTCACCCCCTGAGCTGTGTTTAGTTATGCTGCTTTTATGTTGGTACTATTTTAATTTGGATTCCAGATGTTTATGTTATAAACTTCAGCTGCCTTATCCTGATTGTGAGACCACAATAAAGTTGGGTGCATTGTCAGGTGCTCGCAGTAAGCAGCCTGGATTTATGAGCATAAATGCCTAATGACAAGATGGTAAGCCTCTCAGAATCCAGAGTAAAGCAAGTCTGTTTTGGTGTAATATATTTCAACTCCATTAATACAGGTATAACATTGAACTTTAGAAGGACTTTAGAATTGCCTGGCTAGGAAGCAATGTTCACAGATCAGGGAAGTTTCAGCTGAGTTTCACCAGTGAGTTTTATCTGTCTGAATCTGAATGTCATTCCAGAGACTTGAGATGGAATCCATGCTCTAAATGGACCATGGTATCTAAGGTGCATTTTTTCGGTGGCTGTTGAGCTTGACAAATGAGTATAAAAACCCAAATACACCATCTAAAACAAAAAAGCAAAACATTCTCTCTTCCACTCTGCCCTCAAATTTAATTGGCCCATTTATGACAACTCTCTCCCCTTTCTTTATCTTTCTGTCTCTAAGTCTGGAGACAGCCTATATCCTGATATCATTCATAAACCCATTGATTCTCACAGGTATCTGGGCTACACCTCCTCCCACCCTCTTACTTGTTAAAATGCTATTCCATCTCCCAGATTCTCTGTCTCCGGCACATATGCTCTCAGGATGAAACTTCGCATTCCAAAACAACTGAGATGTTCTCCTTATTCGAAGAAAAGGGTTTCCTTTCCTCCACCATTAACACTGCCCTCACCCTCATTTTTTCCATTTCGGTCACATCTGCTCTCACCCCATCCTCCTGTAATCCTGCCAGGGTTAGGACTCCTCTTGTCCTCACCTACCACCCCAAAAGCCTCTACATAATACTCCATAACTTCTGCCATCTCCAATGGGATCCCATCACCAAGCACATCTTCCCCTCCACCCCCACTTTCTGCTTTCCTCAGGGATTGCTCCCTACACATCTCCCTCCTGGTACTTCACAAGTGCCACAGCTGCACCTATACCTCCTCCCTCACTGCCATTCAGGGTCCTTCCGGGTGAGACGACACTGGAAGTCTGTTAGGGTCATCTAGAGTGTGGTCCCAGTATGGCCTCGGTGAGACCCAATGTAGATTGGGGCACTGCTTCGTCGAGCACCTTCATCCATCTGCCAGAAAAAGTAGGATTTCCTGGTGGCCACCCATTTCAATTCCAACATGTCAGTCCATGGCCTCCTCTACAGTCACAATGAGGCCACACTCAGGTTGGAGGAGCAACACTTTATATTCTGTCTGGGTAGCCTCCAATCCAATGGCACAAACTTTGATTTCTCAAACTCCCCCCCCCCCTTCTCCTTTGCCAATCCCCACTCTTGTTTCCCTCTCACACCTTCTCTTCTTGCAGCCATCACCTGGTGCTCCATCCCCTGCCCTTTCTTTCATGGTCTTCTCTCCTCTCCTATCAGATTCCCCCTTCTCTGGCCCTTTATCTCTTTCACCAATCAACTTCCCAGCTCTTTACTTCAACCCTTTCTTCCTCTCCCACTTTCACCTACCACCTGTCACCTTGTACTTCTTCTTTCCCCTCCTCTCACCTTCTTAGTCTGACTCCTAAACTCCCCCCTTTCCAGTCCTGATGAAGGGTCTTGGCCTGAAATGTCGACTGTTTACTCATTTCTATAGATGCTGCCTGGCCTGCTGAGTTCCTCCAGCATTTTGTGTGTGTTGCCAAAGAATTCTCTCTGGTCTTCTAGCTTTAAACAACTTAAACTGAAAGCCCACATTCCCATTTCCACAGTGATGTGTCCTCAACCTTCTCCACCATCATATTGCAACTACAAGAGCAACACATCATATTCTGTTTGGGCTCAATGATAGAAACATTGAATTTCCCAGTTTGCCGTAACCCACACCTTCTGTGGTCCTTTCTCACTCTCACCAGTCACCCAGGTTCTCTATCATTGTGGTGGCACTTCCCATCTCCCAGGACCCCCAGACCAACCCCCACTCCCCACTGCCCCATTACAATGGCAATATCACATTTCCACCCGTGTATTCTCCATCCACATGTAAGTTTCACCTTCCTTGGTTCACCTTTCTTATTCCCTCCCCTACACCTGATTTAATCTGTCTATCGTCTCTCCTTACCTGGTTCCACATCACCTGGCAGTCTCCGCATCTACCATTCCCCCTCCACACTCCATCTGCCTAATTTTCTTCCCACATTTGTTTCCAGTTTTGACCAAGTTTTATAGATGTACATGAGGGTATTCTAACTGGTTACATCATGGCCTGGTATGGAAACACCAATGCTCAAGAATGGGAAAGGCTACAGGGAAGTGATGGATATGCTCAGTCCATCACAGGCAAAGTGCTCCCCACCTTTGACTACATTTACCTGGTGTGCAGCATCCATCATCAAGGACCCTCACTATGCTCTCTTCTCAATTGGGAAAGAGGTACAAAGGCTTTACGGCCCACACCACCAGTTCAGCATCAGTTGTTGCCCTAACCATCAGGTTCCTGAACAGGCGTGGATAACTTCAATGACCATTGTTCTGAATTAATTCTACGACCTACAGACTCGCCTTTAAAGACTCTTCAGAATTCATGTTCTCAGTGTATTTTTATTTGCATACATAGTTTGTCTTCTTTTGTACATTGGTTGTTTGTCAGCCTCTGTGTGTTTATGTATATTTTCACTCCATTGTAGCTCTAATTTTTCCCAGTAAATATCTGCGAGAAAATGAAGCTCAAAGTGGTATATAGACAATAAAAGTATTTCAATAATAAATTTTCTTTGAATCTTGAACTTTTGAGCCTATTACTAACTCCCCTTCACTTCTATATCATGGATATCTAACCCCTACACACTCACTCCAGATGAAAGGTCTTGATTTGAGACATTGCCCATCATTTCATCTGCACAGATGCTGCCTGACCTGTTGAATTCTTCCAGCAGTTTGTTTTTAAGTAATTATATCAATTGTTGTTTGTGAAGTCCAGGTGTGTTTCAACTGAGTCTTTCCTTACAGGAGCAACTGCATTTCAGGAATATTTAATAAACTATGAAGGCTTTAGGATAATAGTATACTGGTGCAATATTTTGCTCTTTTAACCCTAATTGATCTTGATGTGGTCACTTCCAGCTGTATTACTAATTGATCTACTATTGTTGGCCTTAGGTCAAGGAGAAGAAGAATAGTTTATTCACAAAATTATTAGGCTGATAATTAGTAGTCTGATATCTTATATGTACTGATAATGAATTCTGTCTACATTGTATGCATTCCTGACACCTGGTTAGGAAGATTTACTGAAACATGCAATGATGGAATTAACTTAATATCACCATAGTTGAAGTCATTAGCCAAGCTGATCTCATCATTCCATCTGTATGCAATCATTCAGTTCTTGCACTCACCCTGTCAGACTCAGGATCTCTCCCCATGCCAATCTGATGAGATCAACAGAACTTGCTGTTTAAAGAGGATATTTTTGGAAACTGAGCAGCCCCAGAAGGGGTGCA
This sequence comes from Hemitrygon akajei, assembly GCF_048418815.1. NCBI lineage: Eukaryota > Metazoa > Chordata > Chondrichthyes > Myliobatiformes > Dasyatidae > Hemitrygon > Hemitrygon akajei. The sequence goes on along the minus strand of NC_133124.1, from coordinate 104,894,674 downwards.
AGAGGGAGGGAGGGAGTGAGGGGGAGGGAGGGAGGGAGTGAGGGGGAGGGAGAGAAAGAGAGAGTGAGATAGTGAGGGAGGGAGGGGATAGAGAGAGATTAGGAATGCAATTAGAATGACAGAAAAGAGAAAGATGGAGTAGTGTGAGAGTGACAGCAAAACATCGAAATGATAAAGAAGGATAGAGAGAGGGCAGTGTTATGAGAGCAAGTGATCAAGGCTATAGAAATTTTGCCACTCTCTACCCAAAAAATAAAATCTGAGGACTAAAACCAGAAACTGCATGAAATACTCAGCATGTTAGGTTACATCTATGCATGCAGAAACAGAGTTAAAGTTCCAGGTAAATGACCTGTGCTCTAAATTTAGGAAAACTGGAAATCAAGCATATGTTAAGGTGGAAAGAAGTGGGAGGGGGTGGAAAGAAAACAGGAATGTTTGTACAGAATGAAAACCAAGGAAGTCTGACTGATATAAGCAGTGTTGATTGTAGCAGTGGATCATGGAAGCACCTCTGTCTCTCACATGCAATTTCCCTAGAAAAGTTGTAAATTTAAGAACACAAGCAGTACTTCCTAAGCAACATTCACAAAATGCTGGAGGAACTCAGCAGGCCAGGCAGTATCTATGGAAAAGAGTACAGTCAACGTTTTGGGCTCAGTGTTTTTCTAATTATTTGCCATCAGATCTTTTGAGATAAATAAGCCTTCAGCACTCGCTCTCAGGCATTCTGCCACTACTTGTGTCATGAAATTTATTTTGTGTCCACTTTATTAGAAACATTCCTATTACTTTCACCACTCACAGAATCATTGGCTCATCGCGCCATGCTGTGGAGAAACAAATCTTTCAGCTCACCATGTCCATTCTGATCTTTGAGAACCTATTGATGCTAATTCCATTTTCCATTACTCAACCTGTAGACTTCTATGCTTTGCAATTCAAAACTTTATCTGCATTCTTCTTAAATGTGTGTAGCTCCTTCCATCATCTGCTTAGGCATCGTGTTGCAGGTTTCATTTATCTTTTGGTGAGAAGGTTCTCTCTCAGGTCCCCTCTGAATATTTCAGCCCTATGATATTAAACCCATATCCAATAGGTTTATATAGCTCTGCCAGGGAGAAAATTTCTTACTATTGATCCAACCTATTCTTCTTATGATTTTACATATTAGGTCAGGTGCTCGCTCAGCCTCCATTGCTCAAAGGAAAACAAATCCAATCCATCCAGTCTCTTCTCCCTATTGAAATGCTTCATTCCAGGCAATATCCTGATGGAATCTCCTCTGCACTCAGTCATGTTTTTTTCCCTAAGCTGTAGTGGACAAAACTGCACACAGATTTCCAGCTGTGGTGTATCCCAGCATTTTCTAAAATTAGAGCATGATCTCCCTGGTCTTTTATTCTGTGCTTTGATTAATCAAGGCAGGTGTCCTATGTATCTTCTTAACCACATTATCCAATTGTGTTGCCACCTTCAGGCATCCTTTGACGGTGGTCCATCTGCTCCTCAATCTATCATATCCACAATGTAATGCTATTCATCATAGAAGGGTCCTAGAGGAAACAGCAATAGGAAGATCCTACCTGGTCTTACTTATTAATCCTCTCTCACAGTTATCAGCTTTAAATTTTGCATGCCATTAATCTGCCTATTCTAGCAATCAATATCATCACAGAGCAGGGGTTCCCAAACTGGGGTCCATAGACCTCTCGGTTAATGATAGGTGTTCATGACATAAAAAGGGTTGGAACCCCTGTCGTAGAGTAATAAATCCATGCAGTAAAGACATTTTGGCCTACTGTGTCATCCATTAATTAATTATTGATCAATCAATACTTCTCTACATAAAATCCTATTTAGTAGCACCCGGTACATTGACTTCTATGGTTTGGAGATTCAGTGTATCCTTGGAAATTTAAGTACAGTACTGCGGCTTAAGAGTACTCTCCTTATGTTCAACCATGCGACCAATCTTTATATCATTTAAGAACTTACCGATCTTGCCTTCTACAGTGACATTCAAATCATTAAAGTAAATAAACAACACCGCTGGCCACTGAAAACCCTCCACCATCATTGCCTGCCTCTTATTGCCATGCCGACAGTGGATATGATTTGCCAACTTGCCATGCAACCCATGGGCTCTAACCTTTTGGACAAGTTCTCTCCAACCCCCCCTCACCCCTCCTGCTACAACTTAAAACATGTTCAATTTTCATTTTATTCAGTTACTATGTCAAATACTTGACTGGAAAAATCATCTCTGTTCTTGTCTCGAATGATTCTGCCCAATGTGCTTGTTCTCACTTTCTTAAATTATGATTCACATCTCCAGCTTCTGCAACGTTTTTTAGCTGTTTCACTTTGAGGCATAAGTTGTTGGGGATAAGAGAACAACATGCCAATAGTTTAAATTGGCAATCCTGTTTGTTGTTGATATTCAGTTAATAGAGTATTGATCAATCTCTTTCTAGCAATTCATCTAGGCACTGGACAAGCAAATTCTTCACTGGTAAACATCTTCGGTGTTGATAGTTCTAAAGCTGCTTGTCCCATGTAACACACACAAAATGCTGGAGGAACTCAGCAGGTCAGGCAGCATCTATGGAAAAGAGTAAACAGTCGGCGTTTCGGGCCAAGACCCTTCATCAGGACTATTGATATTTTGGGCTGAGACCCTTCGTGAGTCCTGATGAAGGGTCTCAGCCTGAAACGTCGACTGCTTACTCTTTTCCATAGATGCCTCCTGACCTGCTGAGTTCTCCAGCATTTTGAGTGTGTTGTTTGGATTCCAGCATCATCAGATTTTCCCTTGTTTGTTCCATCCAAATATACTGTGGTGCTCTGGGGAGGGGCAGTAGGGGTGTGGTCGACAGCCCATCTAGCACTCCTAGTAGCCAGCACTATTTATTGTTCTTTTTTTAAAATGCATTCATGGGATTATGGTGGGTTGTTCAAGTTCATTTATTGTTACATTTTAGCTTGGGTTATATAGTTACCCGCTTGTGTCTTTGTAGGTCACTCTGACTGTAACTGGGGTGTGTAATAATCACCTACCCCGTCTGTATGTGACTGAGTGGGTTCTCTCCCTGGGTCGTAGCACACGGTCTGTTTTTGTGCTTGTCTTAATAAGTACGTCAGTTGAGATAAACGAGCTTTGCTCGTCTGTCATCATGGACTGAATGCTCCTCACATTGGTGTCAGCAGCGGGATTAGAAATTGATGGTGAGATTGAAGAGCTACGACGTCAGATGGAGTGCCTGAAAACCCGCGGAATAAGTCAAGGGACTGAGCAGTGTTCCTCCCCTGCATCCCAGGGCCGGGCTCCCAAATATGGGATGCTGACTCAAAGGGAAAACCTGGGAACTGAGCCAAGCATCATGCCTTCCCAGGGAACCCTGATGGGATGGGTGTACCCAGTCTCCCCAACCCGGGGGACATAGTGGAGTGCATCACCCACCTCCCCTCGTGGACTGCAGTGGGGAACGCAAGATACAGCAGCCATGGGAGTACAGGCAACATGGCAGGCACCACCGGAGCAAGAGGAATAACAACAGGCCTCAGCAATTAACGGCACAAGGTTCACCCTGAAGCTCCCCAGATACACTGGTACCTGCTGCCTGGAGCCTTAGGAGGCTCAAGTTAAACTTGCCGTATGGCACAGCGTGATGGCGGTGCACCTTGCTCTGGCACTGGCTATGGTCACCGGCGGCCACTTGTCGATGAGAGCAAAGGCGTGGGGACAAACACCACAGAGCGGCTGGAGTGGGCAGAGGTCTCTGCCCTGGATCCATAGACCCGAGGCCTATACTCTCAGTGGGGTACGCTGGAGATGTGAGACAGGTTGCTGTTCTGCCGGTGGCTGTTTTCTGGCAGCGGTCCCTGGCGGGGGCCCCAGTACTGCCCCTCCCGGAAGATGGAACTATCCCCCAAGATTGGAAGCCGCTGGGAGGGGTGCCTGATCACATCTCTGATGTGGTATACCAGGTGCAGTTGTCTGAGTAGTGGAAGGCAGTCGTGTTGGCCCTTGGCCACCACTAACCCAGCAAGACCTGAAGGAAGGAAGTGTGTTTGTGGGTCACCCTGACTGAAACTGGGCTGTGTAGCAATCTCCTCCCCCATCTGTATGTGAATGAGTGGCCTCTCTCCCTGGGTCATAGTGGCCAATCTGCTTTTACGATTGTTGAAATAAAGAAGTCAGTTGAGATAAATGAGCTTTTCTTATCTGTCATCATGGCCAGAATGCTCACCACAATATTATAACTGCTAACTATCAGGCACAATTTTCTATGTTTCATAACTTTGCTTAACTTTGTTCAATTTAGCGTCAGTACAACTTTTGAAGGAACTCCATAGTTTTATGAATGTCATCACAACATTCAAGGACCACTTTGTCAAGGGTGTTCTGACATATATGCTTGGTCTGCTTATAATTTGGCAACTTTGCTTGGATTCATGCTGTATAACTTCAGTAATCCTTACAAAGTCAAATTAATTACTGATATCTAAAGGCAAATTGTAGAAATTGGGAAACCTAACGTATATGTTAAGCAAAGCTTCAATTTGTGGAAAAAGGGGCAGAAGTTTGAAAGAATTGCTTGTATGCCTCAAATCTTTTAATGAATGATATCATTCTGTAATAAAAACCAGTTTCAGTAATGGTAATCATGAAACTACAGGATTGTTGTGAAAAGCATGTCTGGTTCACTATGTCTTAAAGGAAAGGAAATCTGCTATTCGTACTCTGTCTGGTCTATGTATGAATAGCAATGTGGTTGTTTCAATTCTTGACTAAAATAGCATAGCAAGCTGCTCAGTTCTATCAAATTGCAATGAAAAATTATATATCCCTGGGATATGGAAACATCTCTTGGGAATTCTTGGGATAAATTGTGCAATGATGGATTTAATTTTTGGCATAATGTAAGGCAATAGGTATGTACCTTAGTTAAGACTAAAATAAGAAAATGCTATGATTTCAGAATAGTAACATTTTGCCTCAGCTCATAAACTATTCAGAGCCCAATTCCTCGATGTTTCATCTAGATCAGAGTAAAGCCTAGCAGGTTGCTTGCCATGTTATGGTAATCTCTGCTCTGTGAATAGTTTTCATTGGGATGCAGGATGATGGATCTGTCTCCCTACACCAAAGTACTTTACTTTAGATTCTTTCAGCTAATGTATAAAGGTATACAGTAATGCAAAGTTGTTCCTCAGGTCCTGGGCTGAGATATTACTCTGTGCCATTTCTCTGGCATTGTTAACAATCACCATAATGTGGTTCCAAAAAGCTCCAAACATTGTGAAATTCCTTAGAACATGTTCCAAAAAAGCACACTTAAAGTCCCCTTTGTAATGTTGTTTTATTTCGTTAACAACTGAGTTAGGGGCAAGCATCCCACGTTATTAATCCTCTCCACTTTGCCAGTAACTTTTCTACAATGTGGCAGTGAGAAACTAAGCATCACATGTGGTGTATCTCATCAGAGAGGATCGACAAGAAAGATGGCCTTCTTCAAATTGGCAACAACCTGTCAGTGAATTGAAAAATCCATGTTTGGAGATTTGCTAGTCATTTATGGACCTGAATGAATACACCATAGTTTTCACAGACTTCATTAAAACAGTTGTAGATGAGTTCATCCCCTCAAAATCATTCAGAATTCCTCTACCAGAAGCACTGGATGAACCATGAGATCTGGAGTCTGTTGAGAACCAGAGAAGAGGCATTCAAATCTGATGACCAAGAAAGATACAAGAGATTCAGGTACAATCTCTGGAAAGCTAGCTCATGGGCAAAGTGGAAATACTAGACTAAACTTGAGTCAACAAAGGATGCTCGACAGATGTGGCAGGGATTGAGTACTATTACCTCTCATAAAGCAAAATCAGTACACACATTGCCGAGGATCTCACCTAGACTGTACATACCAGCTGTGTGGTGAAAAAAGCACAAAAGCACATCTTTCGCCTCGGAGGGTTAGAGAAGTTTGGCATAAGTACCCAAATCCTCAGGACTTCCCATGGAGGCACCATTGAGAGCATCCTGACCGGCTGTGTCACCACCCGATGTGGGAACTGTACTACCCTCAATCGCAGGGCACTGCAGTGAGTGGTATGAACAGCCCAGCACATCTGTGGATGTGAACTGTCCTCTATTCAGGGAATTTACTTCAGCAGGTGCGTAAAAAGGGGCCCGGAGGATCACCAGGGACACCAGCCAGCCACCACAATCACAAACTGCTTTGGCTGCTTCTGTTTGGCAAATGGTAGCGCAGCATTAAGGCCAGGACCAACAGGCCCCAGAACAGCTTCTTTGATCAGACCATCAGATTGATCAAAACACATTGATCTGATTGCATATCAGAGTGTACATATATGTATATAAAACAATGATGTATACAATTTGGGCAATATCCCCCCACATTTCCCTTCCTTATTGCTTGTAATAGTGACGGAGATGTAACATACAGATTTTCACCCCCTCATGTTGTGAGATGGGTGTAAGAAACAAAATTTTAATTTTAAATTTTAATTCTAATTCTAAAAACAATCAAGTGACACAGGCAACACCAGGGCTTTGCTTCCGGATGACCTCAATGCCTTCTATGCTCGCTTTGACCATCAAAATATGGAGGAACCATCATGAACTTCCACAGCCCTGCATGATCCTCTAACTTCAGCCTCTGAGGCTGATGTGCAACCAGTGTTCAGGAGGGTGAACCCACAAAAAGCATTTGGCCCAGACCCAGATGGAGTACATGGTGAAATACGTAAGGCCTGTGCTGATCAACTGGCTGCAGAGTTCACTGAGATCCTTACTCTTTTGCTTTGGCAGTCTGAGGTACCCACCTACTCAAGCAGACTTCACTTGTCCCAGTTCCCGAGAAGAAAATGGTAACCTGCATCAATGACTCTCGTCCAGAAGCACTTACATCCACAGCGATGAAGTGTTTTGAGAGGTTGGTGATGAAACATATCAACTCCTGTGCAAGAGGTGAGCAATAGATCCACAGCAGCTGCCATCTCATTGTGTCTTCACTCAACTCTAGAACTTCTGAACGACAAAGAGGCTTACATCAGGAAACTCTTTATCAACTAAAGCTCACCATTCAATGCCAGCATCCCCTTAAAACTAATCAATAAGCTCCTTGTGCAATTGGATCCTCGATTTCCTCACTTGGGGACCCCAGTCAGTTTGGATTGGCAACAACATCTCCTCCACAATCTCCATCAGTACAGGAGCAGCTCAAGGCTGTGTGCTTAGTCCCTGCTCTACTCGCTTGACATTTATGACTGTGTACCTAAGCACAGCTCTAACGCCATAATCACTTTTCCAGATGATGCCACTGTCATAAACCAAATCAGCAGCAGTGATGAATCTGCATATAGGAGGAAGACTGAAGATCTGGCTGAGTGGTGCCACAACAATAAACTCTTACTCAACGTCAGCAAGACCAAGGGGTTGATTATTCACTTCAGGTGGAGGAAACCAAAGGATCAGAAGTGGAGAACGGTCAGCAACTTCAAACTCCTCAGTGCCTGTTCTGGGCGATTATAAAGAAAGTACGGCAGCAGCTTCCCGTCCTTAGGAGTTTGCAAAGATTCAGTATGACATCTAACATGTAGACAAATTGTGGTGGAGAGTATACTGACTGGCTGTATCACAGCCTGGTATGGAAACACCGATGCCCTTGAATGGAAATGCCTACAAGAAGTAGTGGATATGGCCCAGTCCATCAGAGTCAGAATCAGGTTTATTATCACCAGCACGTGACCTGAAATTTTGTAAACTTAGCAACAGCAGTTCAATACAATACATAATATAGAGAGAATAAATAAATAAATAAATAAATAAATAAATAAATAAATAAATAAATCAATCAATCAATCAGTTACTGTATACATATATTGAATAGATTAAAAAAGTGCAAAAAAGAGAAATACTGTATATTTTAAAAAGTGAGGTAGTGTCCAAGGGTTCAATGTCCATTTAGGAATCGGATGGCAGAGGGGAAGAAGCTGTTCCTGAATCGCTGAGTGTGTGCCTTCAGGCTTCTGTACCTCCTACCTGGTGGTAATAGTGAGAAAAGGACATGCCCTGGGTGCTGGAGGTCCTTAATAATGGACGCTTCCTGAAGATGTCCTGGGTACCTAGTAGGCTAGTACCCAAGATGGAGCTGATGAAATTTACAATCCTCTGCAGCTTCTTTTGCTCTGTAGCAAAATTTTTATAAATATTCAAAGCGGAAGAGGGTGGCTAAAGTCAACGTAAGTTTCTTGGGAGGCGAGAAGGGGAAATTGATATTGGGCGATAAGGAAATGGCTGAGGCATTGAACGACTATTTTGTGTCGATCTTCATGATGGAGGACACGTCTAATATGCCAAAGAAGGATGTTATGGACAAAATGGGAGGTGAGGACCTCGATAAAATCACTATCACTAAAGAGATAGTGATGAGAAAACTAGAGGGCCTGAAGGTAGATAAGTCCCCTGGTCCTGATGGGATGCATCCCAGGGTGCAGAAGGAATTGGCAGAGGTTATAGTAGACGCATTGGTAATCATTTATCAAAACTCTCTAGACTCTGGGCAGGTCCCGGTAGATTGGAAGACAGCAAATGTCATGCCACTTTTAAAAAACAGATGTAGGCAAAAGACTGGCATCTATAAGCCAATTAGCTTAACATCTGTATTCTGGAAAATGCTTGAAGCTGTCATTAAGGAAGAAATAGCAAAACATTTAGAAAGGAATCGTTCCGTTAAACAGACACAGCATGGATTCAGAAAGGGCAGGTCCTGTTTGACAAACTTACTGGAGTTATTTGAGGACATAATGAGTGCTGTGGATAGAGGGGAACAGGTTGATGTCGTATGCTTGGATTTCCAGAAGGCATTCGATACGGTGCCACACAAGAAACTTATAAATAAGATACGGATGCATAGAGTTGGATGAAGTGTTTTGGCATGGATAGTGGATTGGTTAACCAATAGAAGGCAGAGAGTTGGCTTCAATGGATATTTCTCCGGTTAGCAGTCAGTGGTGAGTGGGGTGCAGCAGGAGTTGGTGCTGGGCCCGCAGATGTTTACCATTTACATTGATGATTTGGAAAAGGCGACTGAGTGTAACATAACAAAATTTGCTGATGACACTAAACTGAGTGGAAAAGCAAATTTTACAGAGGATGTGGAGAGTTTGCAGAGGGATATAAATAGGGTAAATGAATGGGCCAGGGTCCGACAGATGGAATACAATGTTGGTAAATGCAAGATCATCCACTTTGGAAGGAATAATAGAAGAGCAGATTATTATTTAAATGGTGAAAAACCACAGCATGCTGTTGTACAGAGGGACTTGGGAGTGCTTGTTCATGAATCGCAAAAAGTTGGCTTGAGGGTACAACAGGTTATTAAGAAGGCAAACGGAATGTTGGCCTTCATTGCTAGAGGGATTGAATTCAAGAGCAGGGGGGTCATGCTGCAACTATACAGGGTACTGGTGAGGCCGCACCTGGAGAACTGTGTGCAGTTCTGGTCTCCATACTTGAGGAAGGATGTACTGGCTTTGAAAGCAGTGCAGAGGAGGTTCACCAGGTTGATTCCAGGGATGAAGGGGTTAACCTATGAGGAGCGATTGAGTCGCCTGGGACTATTCTCTCTGGAGTTCAGAAGAATGAGAGGGGATCTTATAGAACATACAACATTTTGAAAGGTAGAGATAAGATGGAAGTAGGAAAGTTGTTTCCATTGGTAGGTGAGACTAGAACTAGGGGACATTGTCTCAAGATTCAGGGAAAAAGATTTAGGAAGGAGATGAGGAGAAACAGTTTTTCTCAGAGAGTGGTGAATCTGTGGAATTCTCTGCCCAGGGAAGCAGTTGAGTCTTCCTCACTAAATATACTTAAGAAACAGTTAGATAGGTTTTTACATAGTAAGGGAATTAAGGGTTATGGGGAAAAGGCAGGTAGATGGAGCTGAGTTTATGGATAGATGAGCCATGACCTTATTGAATAGTGGGGCAGGCTTGATGGGCCGGATGGCCTACTCCTGCTCCTATTTCTTATGTTCTCACGTAATTATCTTCTTTTGGCCCTGTGCAATAGCTACCCCAATCCAGATGGTGATGCAGCCTGTCAGAATGTTCTCCACAGTATATTTATAGAAGTTTTTGAGTGTATTTGTTGACATGCCAAATCTCTTCAAACTCCTAATGAAGTATAGCCGCTGTCTTGCTTTCTTTATGACTACATCTGTATGTTGGGACCAGGTTAGATCCTCAGAGATCTTGACACCCAGGAACCTGAAACTGCTCACTCTCTCCACTTCTGATTCCTCTATGAGGATTGGTATGTGTTTCTTTGTCCACAATTAGCTCTCTAGTCTTACTGACGTTGAGTGCCAGCTTGTTGCTGCAGCACCATTCCACTAGTTGGCATATCTCACTCCTATACGTTTTCTCATCACCACCTGATATTCTACCAACAATGGTTGTATTGTCAGCAAATTTATAGATGGTATTCAAGCAGTGCCTAGCCAGACAGTCATGGATATATAGAGAGTAGAGCAGTGGGCTAAGCACACACCCCTGAGGTGCACCAGTGTTGATCGTCAGCGAGGATATGTTATCACTAATCAGCACAGATTGTGGTCTTCCGGTTAGGAAGTCGAGGTTCCAATTGCAGAGGGAAGTGCAGGGGCCCAGGTTCTGCAACCTCTCAGTCAGAATTGTGGGAATGATGGTATTAAATGCTGAGCTACAGTCGATGAACAGTATCCTGACATTGGTATTTGTGTTGTCCCAGTGGCCTAAAGCCATTTGGAGAGCCATTGAGATTGCTTCTGCCATTGACCTATTGTTGCGATAGGCAAATTGCAATGGGTCCAGGTCTTTGCTGAGTCATGACCAGCCTCTCAAAGTATTTCATCACTGTCGATGTCAGTGCTCCCAGGCGATAGTCATTAAGGCAGCTCACATTATTCTTCTTAATGTTTCTTCTTCACGAGCAAACCCTCCCCACCATTGAGCACACCTACATGAAGCATTGTCACAGGAAATCAGCATCCAACCTTAGGAACTCCACCACCCAGGTTTTCTTGCTCTCTTCTCACTAGAAAGTACAGGAGCCTCAATACTCACACTACCAAGTTCAGGTTACTACCCCTCAACTATCAGGCTCTTCAACCGGAGAGGATAACTTCACTCAGCTACACTTGCTGCATCACTGAACTGTTAACTTACACTTTCAAGGACTCTTTATGTTCTCAATAGTTATTTATAATTATTATTTCTTTCTCTTTGTATTTGCAGTTTTTAGTCTTTTGCACACTGCTTGAACACACAAGTTGGTGCAGTCTTTCATTGATTCTACTATGGATTTAAATCTCAGAGTAGTATATGCTGATAGATATGTAATTTGATAATAAATTTACTTTAAACTGTCAACTTCAAATTTTGATAGTTTCTATTACTCATAATTAATTTCTAACCACTTTCTCCCCTTTATCAATAGTGTCATAAAATAACTCTGGAAAACCCTTCCCCATCTTGCATCTATTAATATCCAGTCAATTTCTCAACACCTATAATTTCAATCTGCTTTAATTGATCCCTTCCTAATCAGCTTTCTACTCAGAAGCCACAGATCTATATTAAGGCTTTTACTTTGGCCTGAGATAAGTATAAATAACCCACTGTAAATAAGCCCTGCTGTGCATTGTTAATTTCATCAGAAGGGATTCTGCATTTTCCCTTTTCTTTAAGATTTTCAGTTGTGATTCAATGTCAGAGTCTAAAGATATGGATATCCTCTGGCTTTTTCTCCCAATGCAGTCTTCTCAAGAGAAATTTTAATCTTCTGGATATTTATTCCATTGACTGAAATAATTCCACCAAGTCACTACAAGGCTAATTATGTAAAATCTGTCATCCTTGACAAAATGAGAACAGGAGCAGAGCGAGGGAGAGGATTATAGGAAATTTCCTGTTTGCACAAGGACCATAGACAACAGGAGGGAGCCCTGTAGTTTTTCTATTTTCTCAATCCAAGAGTTGTCTACAAAGGTTGGATTTGACTGGATTAATTGGAAGCGATTTTATCTTCTGCCATTACGCATACCGTCAGTGGATCCCAAGCTCTGCCATTGTTTCCCTAACACATCCATCCTTGCTTGCAGTTCACCAGAATCTACAAAGTTTGGAAGACGTGCAGATGATTTGCTGCAGAGTGAGATCAATCCCAGTTCGTGCCCAAGCAGTTTTTTTCCTCTGTACTTTCTCTCAGGGTTGCCGGTTGGCTACTAGATTTGGATGATTAATCATGTCATGGATACATCAAGAGAATTTATTTGAGATGCCAACTTGAACTGAAATAGCTCCAGGGTTAAAGCACTTTAATTGGGAAAAGCAGCAGATTCTGTTGGGTGGCGGGGTGGAGCTATGTCTCTAACAAAGGAGGTATAAGGCGCTCGTTCCCTTCATTAGCCAGTAGGTCACCCTTGGGCAAGGTGTTGCACCTACTAGGCCCCACGATCAGGGTCATGTGAAGCCATGGGAGCAGGTGGTGGATGGTTGTATGAGCAGCTGGTGCATATCACAAGTCCTGCTTATGTGACCACTGATGCCAGGCAGACGATCTCTGAAGAGTATTGATAATGGCTGGGGTCACCCATCTTGTAAATACACTGCCAAGAAGAAAGCAATGATAAAGTATATCTGTAGAAAAAATTTCATGAACAATTATGGTCATGGATAGATGGAAGACCATGATTGTCCATGTCATACAACAGGGCACATAATGATGGTAATGACTGTGACATCAATAAGACCAATTGCAGGTAAGTATAGCATTCCAATATATCCAATGAGCCCTTGCCCTCTGGTGATATAATGAATCTGCACCGATCAGAGAATGAATATCTTCAACTGATTTAACAGGGTGTGGCCAATTTTGCATTTGATGAGTCTTAACTCTTTATTCAGTAAGCTGCTGGTATGCAACTGGCAGCAGTGCCCTCAAGGTAGGGAATGGCAAGCGAATGAGGTGTGCATAAATGCTTCTTAAGGAACATCGAGTACAGCCCTGACACCAAAGTACCATGCTTCTTGGTCTTAGATTCAGGAATTCTTTGGTGCAATGTGCTCGATCATTTGCACCTAACTGTTACCATTGCACTTTACAAATTGTTATAAGTGAGTTGTTAACTGAAGTATTCGTTTCCTGGTAGGGTACATTCAAAGGAACAGAATAGCTCAAATACTCTAGCTATTGCGTCAACTGTTGTATTACCTCTACAAGGCATCTGAGGTTTTACCTGCTGGCATTCTATGACCAAGAGGAGAAATGGATGTTTACCCCAAAGTAAGCTTCTTAATTTCCTCTCTACAGGCTAGAAGCTCAAAATTCATTAAATTCAATCCCATTTTCAAATCCGCTTTGGTAGCAAGGTCTGAAGTCACAAAGTTTTCCATTCCCTGTAACAAACTATCCTTTTCCCATCAAGAGGAAAAGGTAAGGTGCTACACTGCACATTTTTATAATTTGCTATAATTATGTCATTTGATGTATTTTGAGGATCAAATAAGTGCCATAGAGCACTATAGCCCTGAAACAGGCCTTTGGGCCAATCTAGTCCATACGGAACTATTATTCTGCCTAGTCCTATTAACCTGCACCTGGACCATAGTTCTCCCATTCATCAAAACTTACGCACTTCTCTAAACTTCCTTTAAATATTGAAATTGAACCCCTATTCATCACTTCTGCTGGCAGCTCACTGAAGTTTCCTTAAATATTTAAGTTTTCATCCTTAACCTGTGACTTCTATTTCTAGTCTCATCAAACCTCAGTGATAAAAAGCCTGTTTGCATTTGCCTTATCTCTACACATCATAATTTTGTGACACACTGTTGCAGGCTGTATCAAAGATGGTGATGAATCAGCATAGAGGAGGGAGACTGAAGATTTGGCTGAGTGGTGTAATAACAACAACATGTCACTCAAAGTCAGCAAGACCAAGGAACTGATTGTAGACTTCAGGAGAGGGAAACCAGGGGTTCAGGATCAGAGACGGAGAGGGTCATTATCTTTAAATCCCTCTGTCACTATCACAGAGGACCTGTCCTGGACCCATTATATAAATATAGTTGCAAAGAAAGCACAGCAGCCGCTCTCCTTCCTTAGGAAGCTGTGGAGATTCGGCACGTCACCAAACATTGAGCACATCTACATGAAACGTTGCCGTAGAAAAGCCGCATCTATCAAAAAAGATCCTCACCACCCAGGCCGTGCTCTTTTCTCGCTGCTGCCATCTGGTAGAAGGTACAATCGCCTCAGGACTCGCACCATCAGGTTCAAGAAGAGTTACTACCGCTCAGCCATCGGACTCTTGAACAAAAGAGGACAACTACACATTCTATTTCTGGTGTTCCCACAAATGGTGGTCTCACTTTAAAGACTCTTTACCTTATTATTTCATGCTCTCATTATTTATTGCTATTTATTTATATTTCCAATTGCAGTTTGTTGTTCATTGTTTCTGTGTACAGTTACCATTCTGTAGAGTTGCTAAGCATTCTTGCAGGAAAAAGAATCTCAGGGTGGTATGTGGTGACATGTATGTACTCTGATAATAAATTTTACTTGGACTTTGATTAAAGTTGGAGCTCTGTATGTAGTTCTGGTGATTACACTATAGGATGACATGATTGCTCTGGAGGAGGCTGAGGGGGAACCTAATAGAAGTTATTCAAAATTATGAAGGGCTCATTTGGAATAGATAGTAGGAAGCATTCTCCATTGCAGTGGAATCTAAATACAGAGGGCTTACAGGTAGGCTTAGCACGGTGATTTCCCAAGGGGATGGTTACATGCAATTAGGTGGGGTTAGGGAAAATAGAAGTCGTAGGGGGGCATTCAAGATTCCTGGGAGCGGTGGTAAGTGTCACCCTAACTTAAGGCACAAAACCTGACCAATTGTCAGTAGAGCAGGCACTTCCAAAAAAAAGGATGAGGCACTGGAACACAGGAAGAACCATATCTCTGCATGGGGTGAGCACTCGTGAGCCTGAAACTCGGCAATCTCATCCGACATTACCAACCAAACAGACATTATTGGAGATGCATAAATTTAACAACCAGGGTGCCCAACACCTCCCCTTGACTCGCGACACAGAACGAGTTCATGCAATTTAACAGTTGGTAAGTCAAGTACAACCTCTCAGCTTTTTCTACAGATCTACGGAAAATGTGTTGCTCAATGATATGGCGCTGATTGGAACCAAACGATGAAGCCTTGAATTCTAGTCCTGCTAAGAAACAGAAACTACTGAAGGTGCATCAATACAATGGTATGTACTTGGAATATGGTTTTAATCCATTCCCATCAATGTGGTCCATGTGCCTTATTTGTAATACTGTACTGTCTAACGAAGCCATGAAACCATCAGGATTGCAGGAACACTTTCGTAAAAGGCACGCTGAGAAGATTACTTATGGTATTATTCACTTCCTGTACACTCGAGTCATTTGCCAAGAAAGCTAAAAATGACCTTGATAGTGGTCTCATTGCTTCTTATAACACTTCCAAAATGATAGAAAAGTGCGGAAAATCTCAAACAATTGGTGAAAGATTAATATTGCCTGCTGTATCAGAAGTGCTCACCACTGTTCTCAAAATGGATAGCTGTATTTTAAAATCAATTCCCCTGAGTAATAATTTTGTAGCTTGTCGTATTGATGAAATGAGTGAAGACACTGAGTATCAACTGAACACAGAACTACAAAAAACAAGATTTAGGATACAACTGGATGAGTCAACTGTGTGAGACAATGAGGCATTGCTAATGGCATATGTACGGTTTATCAAAAATAGTAAGTTTATGAAGAGATTCTCTTTAGTAAAAAGTTAAAAATAAATATCAAAGGAGTATCGATTTACATTGAGCTCAAAATATATATTGAGTATAAAAGTATTCTGATTACGAGCATGATTTCTTGTGCAACCGATAGAGCATCATGCTGGTTTAGAGGCATTTATGAAAAAATGAATTCCAAGTCTGTTTGCAATCCATTGTGTAATTCATCATCAACATCTTGCAGCCAAAAACCACAGCCAGCGACTTTTTTCAAGCATGACTCTTGTAATGTCTGCTTATCAACAAAAATAAAGCTCATCCATTAAATAGCAGAATATTTCACCAGTTATACCAAGATAATGATGAAGAGTTTGAATGCTTGCTTCTTCACACTGAAGAACGTTGGCTGTCAAAAGGCAGCTGCTTAAAATGTTTCTTTGATCTTTTTGACACTGTGGTTGAATTTTTGCTCAAAGTCAACAAGAGCTGGGGAACCAAGACTGAACATCTACGTGGAGATGTGGCATACCTAGCTGATATGTAAAATAAATATTCTGTCATTTCCTGGTCTTTGGAGAGGAGCCAAACTGCTCTTCATTGCATTTCCATCCTCCTACCTTGTTGAAAGAGACTTCAGTGCAGTGAACCCCATACTCACAAAAAACAGAAAACTCTTGGACATTGTTATGGTGGGGACTTAAGGCTTTTGTTCTCACAACTTGAGCCAGATATTTCAACTCTTCCTAAAACTATCAAGCTCAAAGATCACATTGATATTGAAACTGCAGTACAGCGCGCAGGTACTGTGTAAGCTTGGTTTAAATACAAATAAAAATTTAAAGCAGTATCATTTTTCTCATGTTAGCATTTGGTAGACATGTTTTTACACTATGGGGATGCCAGAAAGTATATTGTGCCTCAGAGGGGTGTTGGCAAGTATGAAGGTGCTTTAGGAGTTATTGGCAAGTATGAAAGAGCTTTAGGAGTCATTGGCAAGTATGAAGGTGCTTTAGGAGTCGTTAGCAAGTATGAAAGAGTTTTATGGGAGCGTTGGGCTAAAAAAGGTTGGAAAGCACTGGTTTAGCATAACAGATATGTTGTTTTGAAGAAACTTAAGGAAGAACCCAGATTATGGTTGGAATGCAAATGCACAGCCTGAGTGGATGATGGAGCAGGTATTGTAGAATAATCTAGACAAGCACTTGTTCATTGAAGGCAATGGACGAAGTGTTGGTTAATGGGATTACTGTAGACGTTATACTAGACATGGACATGGAGGCTCAAGAGCCAATCTCTGAGCTGTATGACTCCATGGCCCTATAGTTTTTCCATGTTATACACCCAACAGAAGATATCTGCTCCATTTCCCCCTCGATGGATAATGTTTGTGCAAAGGAAACATTTTATCAAGGGAATTTGGAAAGATTGGTCGACTCTAATGTGTTCTTTTTGCAACTAGGCATCTAAGTGGATTCTAGTCTCAGTGTAAAGTTTGAACCATCTTATGGTTCTTTACACAAAATTGGGAGCAAATTTGTACCATGAACAATCTGGAACGATCAGAGACATCGAGATCACTCTTGCAAGGCAAGGGTGAGAGGTAGAGTGCTGGCTGAAACTCTGGGATGTAGGCAGTCAACCTGACACTGCTTTAGGCTTTCCTGCCAGATAACACTTCCATTTTATCTATCCTTTTTGTCGATTTTAGCAATTGTCTAATTGCCAAAGTCACGTAATCAGAATAATTTGTAACCCCTTTTGCCATCAGTTTTAAATCTGGCATCAAGTCTATAAATGTGCAATTGCAGAAACTGAATCAACAGTTCCTGTGAGCATTTAAAGCTTCAGTAAAATTCAGGTGGATAGCTTTCCAAATCAAAAAATAATTATGAGGGAGTTTCTGTCCATCTGTAATGTGTAATCCAGGATATGTGTGAAAAGATTTCAATTTTTGGGTCTGGACATTGAGTTACAAGCATTGCCAACACGTTAAATAGGAAGATTGATTATGTCTAATGATATGTTAATATGTGAATAACATAATTGCTGTAAAATTAATCCTTTCTACCATTGATATTTATCTAGCCTGAAAGGTGATATAACAACCTGTTGTGTTGAAATTGAAACCTAGAATTTATAGGCAATGATATCAGTAGAAAATCCTTCAACATATTAATAAAACATGCATATTTGAAAACTTTAAAATAACAGGCAAGAAAATGCTACATGAATGAGTTCAGCATTCATTTGCATGCATTAACAGGAATTATATTTGTGGTCCAATTTCTTAATGTAAGCACACATGGCATTTGACTTACAAACATATATCAGCACATCTGACAATGTACTGTGGATCCAGTAACCTTTCCAGTTTGCATATTTGCCATTCACCAAGGTTCTGCAAGAAATGCCTAGCAGGGTTCCATCTCATTATAGATACTTCCTGTAACCCTGCCTCCTAAAAAGCATTGAAGGGAGTGTTCACAAATCCCTTCTGCCATGGCTAAATTCTCCAACCAATCACTGGGAGTACCAAAGCTATTCCTAATCACAAACTTCATTTCCGTTCTATCAGTCTCAGCTATCACCCTACAACTATTTAAAAATTTTCCCATTCTTGATCTCATTGGCCCCATGTGAATTTTTTTTTACCATATATTCTCACAATCATCAAGACTGTCCACTTACACCTCAGTAATATTACTTGACTCTGTCCTAGTTTATTTCAACAGCTGTTGAAATTTCATCCACATTTCCTAGACTTGACTATTCCAAAACCTCAAGCTTCTCCCCTGCTGCTATTAGGTTCCTGCATTGATCCGAAAATCCTTATACTACCTCAGATTATATTTCCCACAACTTGTATTGATGTTGTTGTGTTTACTTTTGTTTATTTTTTTGTGTAGATTTGTATATTTATGTTAATTTATGCTTTCATGTTTGTTATGTACTGGGCTGCTGTTGCCGAAGGCTAAGGCTACATCCACACTAGACCGGATAATTTTGAAAATGTCGGTTTCGTGTAAAAATGATAGGCGTCCACACTATGCGTTTTTGAAAATATCTCTATCCACACTGAAACGGAGATTTCGGTGAATCTCCTCCTCCTGCGCATGCGCAGGACACATCTACTGAAAACAAGCAACATGTTTGGTGTCGAATCTCGCCATAAAAGTGCGCATTTGTGTAGTTACAGACTAGAAAAACTTAAAACAACAGATAGCTGTTGGCTTTCATGCAGGACAACTTAAAACTAAAACTTAAAACAAATACTGGAGCGTACGGAGGCAACCAACAGGGAGTTCATGGACAGATTGACCGGCCTGATGACGAACATTGAAAAACTGACTAACTCTGTTGCATTAATAAAGTACCTTGTTATATGTATAAAACATGTCTGCATCAGTGTTACCTTGTATTTCCATACAATGTTACATTAGGCTGTTACATATCTATTATCAGAGAAGTACTTGCATAAATAGGTAAATGACCTTCATATGAGCAAGGACAGAAAACAGGGCAAAGTGAGTACAGTATACTTATTTATTCAGTAAATTATGGGTCAAAGTATTTGGTGAGTACATTTCTAACTCTTCTGGCTTCAGTCTCGTTGCCGTCTGTTCTGAAATTGTTGGGTTGCAATCAAGAAAACAATGAAATAGCGCGCTGCCGTCTGACAGCATTTTCAAAAGTCTCTGGTTACCCCATCCACACTGATCTGCCCAAGCAGCGTTTTCAAAAATACCCACCCTGGAAAGCGTTTCTGAAAAGCTCCGGTTTCGGGGGACGAAAATGGCATTTTAGTGTGGACGGAGGGTAAAAATGAAGAGAAAAAGCTTCGGTTACAGATTTATCCAGCGTAGTGTGGATGTAGCCTAAGCTTCATGGCATGTGTACCTTGGGTTTGCATGTCTATTACAATACAATTGAACATTCTTAGTCTCAATCCCTTTATTCCCATAATTCTGAGGTGATCCAAATGCACACTGTGCCCCATTCAGGCATTAGTCCTGAAATCACTTATTAACATTTACAACTGGACAAACGATTGATGATCTTTAAATAAATTGCTTTCCCATCTTATGTATCCCCTTCTTAAACTGTTTTGTCTCAGTTTCCTCTAAGATTAAAAACCATCTTCTGGACCAAGCTTTGGACATCTGGTCTAAGAATTTCATATGAGGTCTCATGTTGTGTATGACAATCTTCACATCGAACAATTAGAGATTATCTGTTATTTTCAAGGTTCTAGATAAATGCAGGTTATTGTTTTTTGATGCTAGTGTGGTCTGCTTTTTAAAGATGGTGGGTGTAGGGGCAGAAAAGAATTTAGGGTATAGTTGGGGAGAATGATACATACTTTTGTTTTCAAAAGAAGTCCCTTCATTCAGAGCCCTAAACAGCCTTTCCAGATGAGGCAAAACTTCTCTTTGCAAATCCATTGTGCCGTCTATTGCATCTGGTGCTCCCAATGTGGCCTCATTTACGTTGGTAGATCCGATGTAAATTGGGGAATTGCTTTGTCGAGCGCCTCTGCTCCATCTGCTAAAAGTGGAATTTCCGGTGGCCAACCATTTTAATTCTCAGGGTGGAGGAGCAACACCTCATATTCAGTCTAAATAGCTTCCAACCTGTTGGCATGAACATTGATTTCTCCTTCCAGTAATTTTTTCCTTCCATCTTCCCTCCTTTTCTATTCCCACTCTGGCCTCTTACTTCTTCTCCTCACCTGTCTATCACCTCCTCCGGTGCCCCTCCTTCTTCCCTTTCTCCCGTGGTCCACACTCCTATTAGGTTCTTTCTTCTCCAAACTTGCTCATCTTTCCCACCCACCTGACTTCACCTATCAGCTTCTAGCTCGTCCTCCTTCCCCTCGCCCCGATTTTTTATTCTAGCATCTTTTTCCTTCCTTTCCATTCCTGAAGAATTCTGGGTCTCGGCCCAGAACATTGACTGTTTATTTATTTCTATAGATGGTGCCTGATCAGCTGGGTTTCTCCAGTAATTGATGTGTTTCCCTACTGTTGGATTTCCTTGACTTGGATACCATTGGAAAGGACTTACACAGAAAAGTGAAATGGAACCTTCTTTGTAATTTCTCCATATGGAACTCACTTCTGCCAACATGAAGTCTCATTCAGTGGTTCATCCTTGCATTCAAATAGTGAAGTATATGAAATTGTCTTGATTTCATTTGCACCCCATTGCTCATTATAACACTGGTCTTATGGGATAGTTACAAGTTCCTTGGCTGCAAGGTCAAGTCATAATTCTATAGATCTTAGGACAATAGACCCAAGCCTTGTTATGTCCTATATGACTTATGGACCAGTTGTGGTGGGAGCGCAACTGGTAAAATTCAAGCCTGCATCCTCACTGCTCCGCAACAAGTTTCATTCTGGACTTGGGCCAAGGCTACAAATCATTTCTCCACCCTGAGAATAAAAATAAATCTTTGCTCTTCCATTTTCTTTCCTCTCGAGTGTTCCAGCTTTGTGAGCAACCGTATTAGGAAGATGGACCTTGAATCTGACCTGTGCTTTCAATCCCTAATCCTGTCTGTCATCAAGTCTGCCTAAGTCTGGATATTATAATATTGTCCATCTCAGACCATGTCTCATCCGAATAGCTGCTGAATCCTTATCCACGTTTTTCTTGATTCCACATTTGACTCCTAATGCACAAATACTGTTCATACTTGACAACTAATACATAGCAAAATAATATCAATAATGGAAATTATAAATAAAATTAGAGAATTCTGGGAACTATTCAATCGACACACACAAAATGCTGGTGGAACACAGCAGGTCAGGCAGCATCTGTAAGGAGAAGCACTGTTGACGTTTCGGGCCGAGACCCTTCATCAGGACGAAGCCTGCCTGCTGTATTCCACCAGCATTTTGTGTGTGTTGTTTGAATTTCCAGCATCTTCAGATTTCCTCGTGTTTGATCTTTAAACTATTCAATCGATCAGGTAGCATTTATAGAGAGGGAAACACATCAATCTCATAAACAGAAGAAATTCTACAGATGCTGGAAATCTTAAGCGACGCACACTAACTGTCAATGAAACTTAGCAACTCAGGCAGCATCTATGGAGAGGAATAAGCAGTTGATATTTCAGATTGAAACCCTTCAATATGACAACAACATATCAATGTGTCATGACAATGATTTATCATTAGATCTAATCTTCTAATATCTTCTTAACAAACTTCCTATGTGCCACTGTTTTTCAACAAGCAAACCATAACATTGCTGCTTGTATGAGAATTTCAGAATCAGAATCAGGTTTAATATCACCGGCCATTCCTGAATCATTACACTAAGGTATACAGCAATTTAGAGGGTATATTACTGCAACAACAGTTAGAGAATTTGACCATTAATTTAGAGGTGTGAGTTCAAATCCAGTTGGGAAATTTTAATATTTATTAGTAAGTAAATTATGTTTTGTTTAAAAATTGATCTCGGTAATTGTAACCATGAAACTACTGAAAGTCATTCAAAACCCATCTATTTCACTTATATCCTTTGCAGGAGGAAATCTGTATTGTTCTTACCCAGTCTGGCTCATATATGAATGCATTCTCACCACTGTGACTATCTATTAAGCAGTCAAGTGATCTAGTTAGTGAGTTAGTCAATAAATTCTGGCAATGCCACTGCTGTATATTTATGCAACTAGACCAGAAAATGCTGGTTTAACTATGAAGTAGGAGATGTTCATTCGATTCTGAATACAAGGAAAATAAGAACTTTCTTTTTTACTAAGCCATTAAGATCCTAAAATAACAACTTTTTTTTTTGCAGCCATGTAAGGAGATTGTGAAACAAGAGATTAAAATTTTCGAACAAAGAGACGAGTTTACATAATTTGCTAAAGGATAATGTATAGTTGGAGACTTTTAATACTGTGTTATGTACGTATTGGTAAATACATGCTGGTATTTATGTATTTATGCATATCTTATTCCTATCCATACTTTAACCTACTAGCTTTCATTTTTATATAATTCTGTGTTCTTTATAATTGTTGAATGTTGTTGTTTTTTTGTTGCATGTCACACCATGGTGAATTCCTAATGCATATAAATGTATATGGTGATTAAAGTTGATCCTTCATTGTTTTAGAAAGAGAATTCCCCAACATGCTTTATAAAGCTGAATGCACAAAGTCAATGGCGATACTATTCAAATCAGAAACAATCAAGAATCCATAATTAGAGAAACTGAGACACCAAGACAGATGTAGAGATGAATGACATTAAGGAAATAAGGGGAGAGGAGGGGTTGGGATGGGGTGGAAGGTCCTTGGAGTAATTTAAAAATAGGCATCAGAATTTTTCAATTGTAGCATTGCTTAACTTGGAGTTAACATGGAGTCAGCACCTTCACAAATACTTGGAAATTAGATATGATGTCTCTAAATGAGGAAGGCCTATCTACTGTGCATTGGAGTATTCAAGTATAGATGAATCAAAAGCACCTGCAGCAGTTGAGCTAACACAGGGACTGAGAAGACGGTAAAAGATGGTTTTGGTGATATTATTAATGTGAGATTTGGAATAGTGCCAAATACACAAACAAGTTTGTTCACTGCTGAAACAAAAACAGAAAATGCTGGGAAAACTTAGCAAGCCAAGCAGCATCTGTGGAAAAATGAAACAATCAATATTTCAGATCTGTGAATTTAGCTCTGTTTCAAACAACCTCCAGGCATATGGGTGGAGTCAGTGGCTGGGAAACCGAGATCATGACAAGGTCAGAGAATAATAGCTCAGAAGAAATTTCTACTCATCCCATGTTGGATGTCAGATTAATTAGAGAGCAAGCCGAAGTGAATTGGCTATATCTGTTAATCATCCATTTACACATGGAAACTACTGCCATAATTCTGAGCAACTTTGCCAAGGCATTGTAGTTAGTTAAGAAATAAGAGTAAGTACAACATAGCTGTTGAAGCACACCAGAGGTATTGACTGGCAATGGGAAGAGAAGCCATTGCTGACTCTAGCTACAAATGAGTAGAAGGGAATCAGAATCGGAATCAGGTTTGTTATCAATGGCTGATATATCAGTGAAATATGGCGTTTTGTGGCAACTGTAAGTTACAATAAAAAATAAAATAGTGCAAAGGAATAATGAGGTAGTATTCATGGACCATTCAGAAACCTGATTCTGGAAGGGAAGAAGTTGTTCTTAAACATTGAGTGTGCACCTTCAGGCTCCTGTACCTCCACCCTGATGGTAATAATAAGAAGGGGGCATGTCCTGGATTGTGATGGTCCTTAATGATGGATGCTGCATTCTTGAGTTACCATCTTTTGAAGTTGTCTTCGATGGTTGGTAGGCTTGTGCTCACGATGGAACTGTCTGAGTCTACAGCCCTCTGCAGCCTCTTTCAATCCTGTGCATTGGAGCCTCTATCAGATGGTAATTGAACCAATCAAAATGCTCTCCAGGGTACATTTGCAGAAATACACTAGAGTCTTTGGTGACATACCAAATCTTCTCAAATTCCAGATGAAGTATAACTGCTGGATGCCTTCTTCATAATCGTATCCGTATGTTGGGTCCAGGATAGATACTCTGAGATGTTGACACTCATCCTTTCCACTGCTGACCCCTTGATAAGGACTGGTGTATGCTCCCTCAACTTCCCCTTCTAGAAATCCGCAATTAATTCCTTGGTCTTACTAATGCTGAGTGCAAGGTTGTTGCGGCACCACTCAACCAGCTGATCTATCTCACTACTATATGCCTCCTCTTCAGTAAGCGAATGCTATTCCATTTGATAGGGTAGTTGTGCAGAGCTGTGGCAGACGACGACATGAACAATCACGTCAAAGATTTCAGAATGGTTGAAATGAGGCCTTTGCCACAATTATGTAAGTTGTAATTAAAGGTGTTGATTAAGGTGGTTTAAATGTCAGGGCAATGTAGGGAAAAAACATGCTGGAGGGATTCAAGCAATATAATATATAATATATGCACTTAAAACCTTCAGAGAAGAAAGAGCAAATGAACATAGGCCAGTAGATTCCCAGGAAGATCAAGGGTCATTTTCTGAGGGCGTGAATGATTTTGCAGATTTGAGCGAAGGAAAATCATTTCTTGACATTGGGAGTTTGGTGTCAGTTAAATGACTTATATCAGACTACCAAAATAGATGCAGATTACCAGGCCAAAAGAGAAAAACATATAAAGGATGTTCCCAAAACTACTTTTAAAAGCTAAATATCATCCCCACTGATATTTGGGGACTCCTGGCCCATGCTTGCTCAGTGGAGATAGAGCCTTCAGTACCCTACTGAGAACCTGGAGTTCATGCTTTGGAAGTACAGAGATGCCCAGCATAAACCATGGAAAGAGTACACAACCCCCAAGTCTAACCACCCATCCACAGTGCCAACCACCTGCCCGCTTGTGCAAAATTCGCAAATTCTGCATAGTCAGTAACCTTACAATTTGTAATTCTGGAAAAATGTCATTGTGGATATGAAGGGACACTCAAAGCCAGTTTGGTGATGAATAAATGGTCAATAGGTTTGAGATAGGAAACAATGTGTCCTATTGATAAAGTGAGATTGCAGAGGGTGTCAGAGATTCAAAGGTTATGGAATTATGTGAATATACCAGATATTAATCTCAACGAGAACCTGTCTTCAGGAAATAAAACTTGTTCCCAATTTAACTTCAATTGATATTTCAGGGCTAATGAAACCAATCATTGGGTGTGAGGCATTCTGATTTTATGCCACTGACACTCTGCAGGGAAGACAATAGATGAATGCTGATATTAATTTGTCTTCATTGAACACTTCAGGACAAGATTAGGGAAGCATTCCCTGGCTACCTTCTTGTTAAAGATATATCACTGCCACTTCAGGACAGTTCAAGACAGGTCTGCTTGTCACTTAATATGCTGGCCAGTTGTATATTCAGGGAACCATACCTCAACACTGTAACAAAATTGGTACATTTTGGGAGTCTTGAGTTTGTATTGAGAAACTTTTGGATCACCTACCAGAATTGAATATTTAAAAGAGCTCTGCTAGTTGGCTACCATTATAAATACGTAATTCTGCAAAGTAACCTGACTATACTCAAAATGTTAAGGTTAAATAGGTGATTATAATGATTGAAAATGCAGTTAATTGTTTGTTGTTATCTTTGTGTTTTTAAAAATATATAAAACATTTTGTCAAGATGATGAGATTCTCTTAGACTCGCTCTCTTCAGAAGATCTGCTTTGTGAATAAAGTCTTTTCTGTGAGGGTCAGTTGTGTCAGTCACAATTGAGAGCCAAGACTAGAGGTGAGGAGAAAATACAAAATTTGGGAGTGAGTGTTTCTAGAATGGTAGGGCTGTGAAACTCTCCATCATATGCAATGAATGGTGTAAGCATTGATATATTTAAGAGAAGATTATATAAACCAGATTGAGAGGATAGCAAAGGTAGATGAGAGAACAGAGGTGCTACATTATTAGAGCTCAATGATTTGGGTCTGGAGCCTAAGCATTGTGCATCTACTACATAATAGACGAAAGTAACTTCTGTGCCATAGATTCAACTTAACATGACATTATGGGTAACTGCATTCTGATCAAGTGCATACAAAAATAATAATTTTCTTCCCTCTGAGACAAAGGTAAAATATGGAAAATCTGTAATAAATTTTAAAAATTCTTGGAAATGCACTAGGTATCAGGTAAACCATTTTATTTATTTTCAGTTCAGTTCATTGCTGACAGATCTAAAGTGCCCATTTATTTTGCAAAATGGTTGAAATTTACATTAAAACCAGATCTTCATCAACTTGCTTATAGGAGAAATCCTGGTCTGGCGAGCTTTGATGATTAATTGTAAAGCGAGTGGAATGCCATACGAATGTGCCTCATTTCCATGGTCATTTGTCTCTATTGTGAGAAGGAATTGGACCCATCTGCTGCCTGGAAGCACGGTGCTTGGAACATGCTGCTGTTTTATGAAAGGCAGCCTAAGTGAAAGCTGTGACCTAATCTTTCACACTTTGGCAGCATGTAGTTTATGTTGACCGTGAGCAGAAATTAAACACAGCCCAGGATGGAGATCCAAGCTTGTTAACTCTGCCTTGGAAGACCACTAACATACAGGTGTGAAAACTAAATCTTCAAAGCACCAAGCAGAAATTAGCTCAAAGGTCCAAGCATACTTTTAAATGCAGTTTCGGGTCACTTTGTAGTTTTCCTCTGTTGACTCCTGGTTGGATTGATACACCTCAGGCATTATCCTGGAATTTATGCAGGAATCTATTCTTCACTCCTTGAATGTTGGGATTTGGATGCTGTTAGGAAGGCCAGAATTTATTATCCATCCCCAAGAGGACATGGTGGTATGTCACCTGCTTGTATCGTTGCGGTCTCCACTACTTCTAAGATTTGCATCCAGTGTCAACGAAGAAACAATAAAGTGCTTCTGAGTTAGAATGGTGTACAACTCAGAAAGAAATGCTAAAATAAAGGGAAGGGGCAGTTAACAGGAAAGTAGTGATGGTGGGGGGGGGGAGGAGAATAAAATAGGTGTAGTGAAAATGGGTGTTTGATTGTCAACATAAAATCAGTGGCCAATATCCTGTTTCTGTGCGTATGCCATGAATCGATGAATCAATCATAATTAGATTTATAATCACTGACATAGGTTGGGAATTTGTTGTGCTGCAGCAACAGTACAATGTAAAACATTTAATTTACAATAAGAACTTACTGAAAATAAATAACTATTGCAAAAAGAGAGTAAAATATTAAGGTAGTGTTGCTAGGTTCATGGACTATTCAGAAGTCTGATGGCAGAGGGGAAGAAGCTATTCCTATAACATTAAGTGTACGTTTTCAGGCTCCTGTACCTCCTTTTTGGTAGTAGTAATTAGAAGTGGGCATAACCTGGATGGTGAGGATCCTTCATGATGTCTACAGAGTAACACATGCAAAATGCTGGAGGAACTCAGCAGGTTCCTCATGATGGATACTGCCTTCTTGACTTATCATCTTTTGAAGATCTACTCAATGGAGGGGAGTCTAGTGCCCATGATTGTGCTGGCTGAGGCTGCAGTGTTTTCTGATCCTGTGCATCTGTGCCTCCATACCAGACAGACAAAATGCTCTGCCCGATACATCTGCAGAAATTTGCGAGAGTTTTTGGTGACATAGCAAATACCCCCAAACTCCTAGCCACTGGTGTTCCTTCTTCATAATTGCATCAATACGTTGGGCCCTAAGATGTTGACTCCGAGAACTTGAAGCTACTCACTTTTTCCACTGCTGACCCCTCAATGAGACTGGTGTGTGCTCTATCAACTTCCCCTTCCTGAAGTCCAGAATCAGTTCCTTCGTCTTCCTGATATTGAGTGCAAGTTTGGTGTCGTGCCACCACTAAACCAGCTGATCTATTTCACTCCTGTACACCTCCTAATCACCATCTGAGATTTTGCCAGCAACAGTGTCATTGGTGAATTTATAGATGGTGTTTGAGTTATGCCTAGCCACTCAGCCATGAGTGTAGAAATAATAGACCAGTGAGCTAAGCGTATATCCTTGAGATGAACTCGTATTGATTGTCGTCAAGGAGGAGATGTTATTTCCAATCAGCAAAGACTAAAAAAGAGATTAGCTTTATTTGTCAGATATACAGTACATTGAAATGTTGAAACATACAGTGATATCCATCTTCTGCATCAACTATCAATGATGTCTGACAACTGTACTAGGGGCAGCCTGCATCTGTTGCCATGCTACTGATGCCAACACATAGCATCCTCACAACTCACTGACTTTAACTATATATCTTTTGGAATGTGGGCAGAAACCAGAGCACTTGGAGGAAACTTAAAGGTTTGTGGGGTGAATGTACAAACTTCTTGCAAACAGCGGCAGGAATTGGACTCCAATCTTTCAATCACTGGCACCGTAAAACTTTGCGGTAAGTGCTATGCTACGTTGATAGAAGTCCCTTGATGGCAAAGTCAAGGATCCAGTTTCAGAGGGAGGTTCTGAAAGTTGTTGATTAGTACTGAGGGGATGATGGTGTTGAACGCTGTGATGTAATCAACAAACAGCAACCTACCATAGGTATGGCTGTTGTCCAGGTGGTCGACTCAGACTGTTGATGACATTCTCAAGTACCTTGGCCCTTCTTAGTTGGAGAGTTTGTGGATTGGGAGGTGCCATTGGAGTAACTGTAGCTACTGTGCTCTAGTAGATGTGAATAAATGTTTAGGTGAGGTTGTGACAGTGCACCAAGCCAGTAGGTTGCTTTGTCCTGACTGGTGTTGAGCTTCTTGGCAGTTGTTCAAACTCTGCTCATGCAGATATCAGGCAATATCCTCAAGAGATTCTGCAGATGCTTGAAATCCAGAGAAACACACTCACAATATTGGAGGAACTCAGCAGGTCAGGCAACATCAATGGAGAAGTTTGAACAGGTGATGTTTCAGCTTGATCAGAGAGTATTCATCACACTACTTGGAGAGTGGAAATGCAGTGACACGTAAGGAGATGAATAAGGAGAGGATCCAAACTCCTGGCCCACTCTTGTAATCACAGTATAAAAACATTGATTTCCTCATCAAATTTGAGAGCAACCAAAGACAAAAAATTTTGGGAGCATTTGCTTCTCCTTCACTCTGGTGAGATAGTCAGATTCTCTTTCATTAACACTGATCTTTGCCTGACTCTTGTAATGTGCAAGCATTATTTTCTACTTACCAATCCAGGCCTCACTTTTTTCAGCACTCGCAGTACAAAGGATTACAAATGGGGTTGAACACTATACAATTATTAGCAACAATTATTATCTCTGGAGAAGAACTGTCAACTCACATCTTTTATAAATCTACTGATTTCCACGGTTATCTCAACTATACCTCTTCCCACCCAATCTCCCATAAAAATGCTATTCCCTTCTCTCAGTTTCTTCACCTCCACCTGTTCTCAGGATTCAGCTTTCTGTTCCAGGACATCTGATATATCCTCCTTCTTTAAAGAACAGGGTTTCCCTCACTCTACTATTGATACTGCCCTCACCTGTACCTCCTCCATTTTCCATATATCTGTGCTCACCCATCTTCAGGCTGTCATAACAGGTCCTTACCTACCAGCCCAATAGTCTCTGCATCCAACATATCATCCTCAGCAACTTCCACCATCTCCAAAGGGATCCTACCACTAAACATAGCTTTACCTCCAACCCCCTACCAACTTCTGCAGGGATTGTTCCATCCTCGATTCCCTTGTCCATTAATCCCTCCCCACTAATCTCCCTCCAGGCACTTAACCATGCAGGCAGCGTAAGTGCTACACCTGTCCATTCACCTCCTCCCTGTTCTCCATTCAGGGCCCCAGACAGTCCTTCCAGGTGAGGCAACACTTCATCTGCGAATCTGCTGGTCCATCTTTTGTGTCTGATGCGGCTTCCTCTACATTGGTGAGATCTGTTGTAAACTGGGGGATGCTTCATTGAGCAGCTTTGCTCCGTCCTCCGCATGTGTGACTTCGCAGTGGCCAAGCGTTTTAATTCTGATTTCCATTCCCGTTTCGAAGTGTCAATCCATGCCCTCCTCTTGTGCCAAGATGAGGCCCCCATCAAGATGGAGGAGCAACACCTTATATTCCATATGGATACCCTCCAACCTGTTGGCATAAGAATCGATTTCTCCTTCTGGTGAACAAAAACTTGCCCCCCCCCCCCGCCTTCCTCTATTGCTCACTCTGAACTTTTTCTTCTTGTCAACTGACCTATTACTTACCCTCATTACTCTCCCCTTTCTTCTATTGTCCACTCTCCTCTGCTATTAGATTCTTTCTTCTTCAGTTTTTGACCTTTCCCACCCTACTGGCTTTACCTAGCACCTTCCAGCTAGCCTCTTTCCCCTCCCCCCTCCTTTTTATTCTGGCATCTGCCCCCTTCCTTCTCAGTTCTGAAGAAGGACCTCAGCTTGAAGTGTCGACTGTTTACTCTTCTCCATAGATACTGCCTGACCTGCTGAGTTCTTCCAGTATTTTGTCTGTTTTGCAACAATCTCCATTCCCTCTTTGCCTAATCCACTAATCCACTCAGTTAATGTATGTGTATACTTCTCTGTTCTAGTATGTATCTAATTTTCTTCTGCCTCAACTTGTTCACCTGGCAAAGCATTCTATTCTACAAAAATGCTCTGCAGAAAGAAATCCCTAAATTTTAGATTACTCTTGTATCCAGTTGCTTCTTATCTATGTAGCAAAAAGAAGAAAATCGCTTTTCCAATCATTTTCATTGGAATTTCAAAACACAAAATTTCAAAGATTCGAAGTACATTTATTACCAAAGTCTGTATGTAGTATAGAACCCTGAGATTTGTCTTCCCACAGGCAGCCATGAAACTATCAAAGGAAACCATGGAACCGCTTCAAAGAAAAACCTTAAATCCCCAATATGCAAAAAAAGAACAAATCATGAAAAAGCTAAATAAAAAGACTGAAAAACACAGAATATAAAGTACTAAACCCCAAGTCATCAAACCAGTCTAGGCATATTTAGTTCAGCTCAGTTCACTCTAATCTAGTTCTAAAGGAGAGAGAGAGAGAGAGAGAGACCATTCGAACACAAGGACCTTCCTGTGGGATAAGCAGATGAGAGGGAGAGAGGGGGAGGGAGGGAGGGGGAGAGAGAGAGAGAGGAGAGAGAGAGTGAGAGTGAGAGAGAGAGAGAGAAGGAAAGAGAGAGAGGGGGGAGAGAGAGAGGGGGGGAGAGAGAGAGAGAAAGAGACTGGTAGACGGTGCTGAACACCTGCTCACCTTCTGCTCTCACCTCGATAATTTCAATCTTCCACGATGCTTTAATTGGCAATAATAGTGGGCCTGTGCTCCAGGCTCCTTGGTCTCCAGGCTGTACACTTTGCTCGAAACCTCAAAGAACCCCCTTGGAAACAGCAAACTGCTCAACTGGCCCAAAAACACATCACCAAGATGTAGGTCATTGGCCCCAGCAGTAGCAGAACCACTCTTGAAAGAAAAAGAAGTGAAAGAAATAGTTCCATGAACCATCGGATTGATGCCGCCCATGGCTGCGTTGTTTGCTGGCACCATCTTCCCCAGACTACTCACAATTTTGTGCCTGACAACCAGAGAACAATATCTAAAACATAAGATGCAGCCACGTCATTGCCCAGAAACACAAAACTAAAAATATTCTTTTAGAGTTAAGGAAGATTATATGTAAAATTGTCAAATAGTTTAGCAGGATAATGTAGCAGTTAAGTTTTGTGCATTCTTCCTCTATGAAGACCTTCTAAGTGTGTTAATCTACATTTATGGCTTACAATATCAATACAGTGTTCTCTCATTTTCAGACTGTGATGTCATAGTATCTTTGAAGCCAAGGACCTGCTATCTATAAATTATGATTTCCTCATTTTAGGAATTATTTTCTATTTACATGCTCTTGTCACCCAATGTTGTAGTGTGCCAGGCTTATTTAATAATTAATTGTATTCAGGGCACTTATCCAGAAACCAAAAAAACTCACCAAAATAAATGAGGAGCTGTCAAGCAGATGTACTTCCACAGATGACCAAAATAGCAGGCAAAATCAGATTGTGCAGAAATTGACCATAGGTATCTCATAGTACCTTGGACAATTCTGCTTTCTTTGATAAAGGAAAACATTTCAATTTTTGGGATACCATTTTCCTAGAGTAGAATAAATGTCCTGTTTGAATTATAGTGTTTCAATAAATCACTATTAAATGAAAGAGTAACATATGGGGGTAGGACTTAAGTCTTCAAGACCTAAAAACATATACTGCTTATATGTTAATGAAGAGGAAATTTAATTGAGCTTTTTAAAATGATAAAAGCATTGAGAAATGGAGAAATTATTTTCTTTGGTGGCAAGATGAGTAGCATCTAAAGCTCTGTACTGACCACCAAACACCCAGTAACACTAAATGAACTTTATCTCCCTCAGCATTCCAGACTGAGCCGTTATGTTCATTTGCACGTTTTCTTTATGATAAATTGCTGTGCTCAAGGTGATCTGGTTTCCTCCCACATTCAAACAACTTGATCATCAAAAGTAAAATGCCCTCAATGTGAAGTTGAATACTAGTATTAAAGGGGATTTGCTCCTTCTCCTGTCAGTAAAAAAGGCTCTGCTGGGTTTAGTAGCTATGCCACATGTGGAGGCCAACAGCTGGACTTCATTGTCAGAGTCTATCTCAGAGCACGCCATTAAAGCAGTTAATAGGTAGTGGGAGATTACCTACACTGTCAACCCCACTCCCCTGCCTGTAACAACCTTAAGGTGGGTTACTGGCACTTTAAAACTAGTCACTTTGAGCAGATGGGACTCATCAGCCGCAGATGGCAGCTCATTGAGGAGAAGGAAATTCTGATCTCAAACCTCCACTGTCCTGCATCCATACCAAATCATTGAGAAGGCATTGTGAGTAAACCCCGAGGAAAAGTCCAAAGCTTGAGCCCCTAAGGCAGTCCTATGTTGAGTTCAATGCTGACTGGCAACTCCTGTAACACCGCCGGTGCCATGCTGTATCAGTCTCTGCCATTCCTTTGGATTCATCAGCTGCGTGGAGTAGGGGGAGTCTGCTACATGGGCAAGAGTTTGCTCTCCAAACCGTACTGCCCTGGCTTGCATATGACACCTAGAATGCAACATCCATGCTTAACCCTGACCAACAGAGGGCCTATTAAGCGGAGGTAATGGGAATGTGGGGAGAATAAAATAAGATTAGTGTTAATAGATGCTCAATGGTCAGCAAGAGGTCAATTTCCATATTGTATGATTCTGTAACTCCATGATAGGAAATTTCAGAACAGTGGGGGTGGGGGGGTGTGGGTGGGATACAATTTTAAAATTAGAACCAATCCATTCCTGGGTAATCTTTTTCCTCCAACATATAGTGTTATTTGAAACCAATAAATAGAAGCATTTGGCTTAATTACTTTCTCAAAGAATAACATTATTATAAACTTATCCTAAAATCTTCAAGAGAAACATTCAGCCAATTGAGTCTATGCCAACTCTTTGTTGACTATATTGACCTGCACCCACTCTTTAGTTAGTAAAATTGCACTGTTACTTTTGAAGCAAAGAGGAGATTTGAAAGAGGTTTAGAAGATTATGACAAGGTTAGGTGGGATTGAAAGAGGGTGGTTGTTCCAATGTAGAGATGGCTCAAGGATCAGAGACCTGGATTTAAAATGCAATGAGGATGTGAGGAAAAGTTATTCTGCATGGAGTAATTACACACTGCACTGCTCTGGATATGAGGCTGATGAAAAGAAAACCAAAGGCTGTCTGTAAAAATGAGAAATAGGGGAAAATAATTTGTAGGTCTATTAGGAAAGAACAATTCATAGATACCAACAAGATTAATCTGCTGGAAGCTGGTGTAGATAAAATGGCCTCCTTCTGTTCCATAAAAATATTGTGCTTCCATCCTGCGAACCACTGAAAATTATTCTCCACCAAATACATACCAAAATCATGGTTGAGAGTCACTGACTCCATCACATTTAAAGGTACTGAGTTCTGGGAAAGCTCGCAGATAAAAAGAACTGAGACCATGGAAGATGGGGAAAGGGGTTGTGGTGATTCAAAAAACTAAGTGTGAGAATTTTGAAATTGAGATGACACTCAGCTAAGAATTCTGGAAATACTCTGCGAATCAGATGAAATTTGTACTAGGCGGCCTATCATTAATCTTTGTGTAACCGGGTGATTATTGAATGCTATTCATTCTCGTTAAAAAGTGTACTCAGTCATTCATCCGGGTAATGCTAGAATGGTCATCTGTGCCTTTAAGTGGAGATGGTGACATCATTACGCATGCGCGGGATAGTGGGGAGACCATTTTGTTTTCTGCTGTAGGAGCTGGTGGGGCGTTGGAATCAAGTTCCCCCAGAGGTACTAGGCATGGTGAGGAAGGTGAGCATTAATTTACAATATCCATGTGAATTCGTTTGTGCTTGTCGGCAACTAGAGAATATTGGTAATTTGACATGTTTTACATGTGGATGCTTTAGATTTTCACGAGTAAAGAACTCAATGCAGGATAGCGTGGCTTGCAAAGTTCCTCACCGGCCAAGTAGGTCAGTCTTCCTGTAATTTAACTACCAGGCAA
Organism: Hemitrygon akajei; assembly: GCF_048418815.1. NCBI lineage: Eukaryota > Metazoa > Chordata > Chondrichthyes > Myliobatiformes > Dasyatidae > Hemitrygon > Hemitrygon akajei. The sequence continues at coordinate 104,859,656 of NC_133124.1, read as the reverse complement.
TATCTTGTAAAAGTTGTGCCAAAGTGTACCTTTTGTCTAACTTAATTGCATCATGACTGATTATGCATGTAACAGCGTAACGTGAATGTTCAGTCTCGGTTCGGGGGTTCAGCACGTGTGTATAAAGAGTAATAGACATCTTAGATGAGATGTACTCGCTTACATTTTTCGCTGTTATGTATAAGGTACAGGGTTGGGGGGATTCTAATGTTGTTTGTATTATGTTCCTTCAGAATTGCCACTACCGTATTAGTGCTGTATTAGATTTGTGTGGTTTCCTTTGTATTTTTATACTGCATACGCAATTGGTCGAGACACAAGTATGTAGAGCGAAGGTTAAACAGAAATTGTAACGGTGGGACCCAATTGTAAAGTTGTTTGTTTTGTTTTAAGACCCTCTTCTGGCACTTAAACATCTAAAACAGATTAAGGAATTAAAACCCGAAAAAGTAGATGTTGTCCTGAGTGTGTACTTTTCCCCAGGCTTCAACATTTGTTTTGTATCAACAGCAATATTTTGCTTCAAAGTGCTAGTTTTTTTGTAAAAAGCTATTTTAGTTTAGTTGTTGAATACCATCATCCCCTAATTATTCATCACTAAGTTTCTAAACCCAGGCTGCTGTACCTCCCTCTGTTGCTGGATCCTCGACTTCCTCACTGGGAGACCACAGTCAGTACGGACTTGTGATAACATCTTCTCCTCACTGACAATCAACACAGGTGCACCTCAATAGTGCATGCTTGGCACTGCTCTACTCTCTCCACTCTTATGACTGAACGGTTAAGCACAGCTCAAATGCCATTTTATAAATTCTTCAAATACATACTGTTGTTGACATAGTCTCAGATGGCAATGAAGAGGCATAAGGAAATGAGATAGATTGGTTTGCTGGGTGGCATTACAACAACAACCTTGTACTCACCGTCAGCAAGGCTAAGAACTTGACTGTGAACTTCAGGAAGGGGAAGTCAAGAGAAGACACACTTTTGAGGGGGGTCAGTGTTGGAAAGTTTGTTCCTGGGTGTCATTATCTCTGAGGATTTGTTTTGAGCCCATCACATTGATGCAGTCATGAAGAAGGCATGCCAGATCCTCTACTTTGTTAGGAGTTTCATGAGATTTGGTATGTCACCAAAGCCTCTTACAAATTTTTATAGACGTTTGGTGGTGAGCATTCTGACTGGTTGCATCTCAGCCTGGTTTGGAAACTCCAGTGCACACAACTGGGGTGGGGGGGGGGGGGGTTGGTTGTGTGTGTGTGTGTGTTCAATGATCTAGGAACAGCTTTTTCCCATCTACAATCAGATTTCAAAACAGTCCAGGTACCCATGAAAATTACATTATTTCTTATTTTTGCGCTATTTATTTATTTTGTTATTTATAGTAATTTTTATATCTTTACATTGTACTGGTGCCACAAAACAACAAATTTTCCATATTTAGGACAATGATAATAAAGTTGATTCAGATTCTGTGCTTTTGGATATCCCAAACTTGTGAACCAGGCCACCTTATTTCTTAAATTCTTTATTTAAGTTTTTATTAGCTCTGATATTTATCTTCTTTGCATGCATTTGCAGTTGGAAAAAGTGTCAACATATCCAAATATTGATCACTATTCATAAAGAAAGCTATTTACCTTCCTTTAGCTTCCCCCCTCCCTCCCCACCCCCTCCACTGAAGGAATATTCATCAAAGTTTGCTTTAACTTTCCTGACAGATAACTTGCAAGACTGGATGACAGTGCTCTTTCACCCATACTATAAAATGTTGTTAAGTTGTGGGGAGATTGATCTCCAGTGGTGAAATAACTTTGGCTGCCTCACCTTACCGAAGGGGAAATGCAAGCCAAACCATAATGGCTAAAAATGTAAATTAAAAGAGGAAAAAGAAATTTAGAATTCACACAATCTCACAAGAAATCTGGTTTTTATATTAATAGAACACTGCTCCTTTGCAAATGTCTAAAGTTAAAACATAAGGTGATCTGCTGACTGATTTGTAGTTAGTTCTGTACTTTACTGAACCTCCACCCACATATGAACCACCTTCCCCCAACTGAAAGCAGAACAAATTTGGCAAAAAAACACACACACAGTTCTGCAGAAAGTACCAAATCGTGTTCAGCCTGCAGACTGTCACTGCGAGTTTCCCTAAAATTTTCTGGGATTTTTTTGTGCGTATCTGAAAAGTTAGGCAATGAGGTGGTGATGTAAACATATGTGCAATTGTATTTAGAGAGGTCGATGGACTGGGAGGGGTTGTGCAGGTCAGTGTGGGGAAGGTGGATGGGAGGTAATGGCAGGCAGAAGGAACAACACTCCCCGTACATAATAGGATTTATTGACATTGTGATAAGGTTAAAGCTTGTTTTTCTCTCGCAACGGTGAGATTCTCCTGACAGCCTAGGGCAAAGGGAGCTCTTTGAAAGATAAAAGATGATGAGTGGGAGATGTGAAGGAGGGATAGAAGCATGAGAAACTCAGAAGAAAGGTCAGATACAATCTTAAACAGCACCAGACGTGAAGCACTTTAGGGAGACAGATGCTATGCTACATCTGTTTAGCTGACATCAGCTCCACCTACTCAGTTGAACATGAGACACTTTTATATAGTTTTTGCTGTTCAATAAGCATCAAGCAGCCAGCAGCCTGCTGAAGCTAAAAACACCTGATATTCCGCCTGGGTAGCCTCCAACCTGATGGCATGAACATTGATTTCTCTAACTTCTGCCAATGCCCCTCCTCCCCTTCTTATCCCATCCCTTATCTATTTATTTATTTATTTGTTTGTTTGTTTGTTTGTTTATTTATTTATTATTCCCCCCCCCCTTTTTCCTCTCTCCCCTTTTTTTTCTCTCTCTGTCCCTCTCACAATCACTCTTCGCCTGTTCTCTGTCTCCCGCTGGTGCTCCCCTCCCCCTTTCTTTCTCCCTAGGCCTCCCATCCCATGATCCTTTCCCTTCTCCAGCTCTGTATCCCTTTTGCCAATCAACTTTCCAGCTCTTAGCTTTAATCCCTCCCCCTCCTGTCTTCTCCTATCATTTTGGATTTCCCCCTCCCCCTCCCTCTTTCATATCTCTTACCATCTTTTCTTTCAGTTAGTCCTGACAAAGGGTCTCAGCCCAAAACGTCTACTGTGCTTCTTCCTATAGATGCTGCCTGGCCTGCTGCGTTCCACCAGCATTTTGTGTGTGTTGCTTGAATTTCCAGCATCTGCAGATTCCCTCATGTTTGTGAAGCTAAAAACGTCATAGTTTAGCGAGCTGAAAAGCCAATTGTTTCTGCGATTCAGGACCTTATTTCCTACCCTCATTAATCTCGTGTGGCACCTAAGGGGTTAACACAAAATAGTTGGTCATTTCAAATGCCATCTCGAGTGGACTAATAATTCCGTTAGGTATATCAGGCTTTGCATCGAGACATACCCAGATGCTAAGTTCAGACTGGCTAGTGAAACCCACATCCTAATGACGGAACAAACATCAATTTTGTTAACTGGTAAAGCCTTGAGTTAACATCTGCCTGTATTGGATAGGTCATTTTATTGCTGTCAGTGCCTCAGGTATGCTCACATTATATTTAGTGTTGTGAACTTCAATGTCACCACTCAATGCTGTCACATCACAATGCTTTCTTCAGACATCAACTCCCCTTTTCTTCTCACTCTCATTCACAACAAGATTACTGGTGTGATGTGTAAGCGGAACAAGGTTTTGTTTAGTCTCCCTACATGGAGGCAGCATTAGAAAAGGTTATTTAACACATGGTTGTTGCATTCCTGCCAGGCTGAAGAAAATGTTGGTTATTGGCAGGTAAATGGTACATATTTCCTGTGAATCAATGTAGGTGGTCATAAACAGAGGTTCAGTTGGTTATTATTTGTGGACAACAGCATCATGAATTCGTTCTTGGCATTTACAGTAGAAGTCAGCTTTGTGCTAACACTGGAGATTTATGAAAAGCTAGCTCCAGGATTTTACCAGTTGAATTAGTGCTATACTTAGTAGCATAAACACTGGGAGGAAGTTCATTACTGTGCTCTCATTGAATCTAAATACCAATATAATATTAGCCTTTCTCCTTTCTCTTGCTCAGGCAGTGAGAAGAGGATTAGGCAGGATTGAGGTTAACTTGATTTTATTCTTGTTTTTTAGGGTTCTGAGGTGACTGTAGAGGCCAATGCGGGAATTGCAGAGACTCCTGGCAGAGTGGGCACATGGCTAGTTTGTGACATGACATTTTCCTTCTACCATTTAGCAGGGTGTTTATATGCTCCCAATGTATGGATCTGAGGTCTCAGTAAAGTCAAAAAGTTGAGTTTATTGACATATGTACAAGTACATGTATGCAGAGGCATAATGAAAAACATATTTGTAGCAGCATTACAGGCACATAGCATCAGATATGCAGCATTTACAAGAAAAACAGATTAAGCATACATTAACACAACTTTTACAAGGAAGATCACAAATCAAACAAAAAAGTCAAAGTCCATTTGTAGTACGAAGTAATAGTGTTGTTATGTTGAGGTAGTGATTAGGGTTGAGCCGGTTGGTTCAAGAAATAAACGACTGAAGGGAAATAACTGTTCTTGAACCTGGTGTTGTGAGACTTCAGGCTTCTCCTGCCCAATGGCAGCTGTGAGAAGGTGGCATGGCCCGGATAGTAGGGAACTTTGATGATAGTTGTTGGATTCCTGAGCAGAATCTCATGTAGATCCTTCAGACGGTGGGGAGGAATGCGCCCATGATGTGTTAGGCTGAGTCCGCAATAGTCTGCAGCTTCTTACATTCTTGAACCTTCAGACTGCTGTACCAGGAGATGATGCATCCTGGGAGGATACAGGTATCTCCAGAAGTTCATTAGAGTGATTGGTGACAAGCCAAACCTCCTTGTGATTGCATCTATGTACTGGGTCCAGAAAAGATCATCCCATGTTAGCATCCAAGACTTTAAAGCTGCTGACTCCCTCCACTCCAGTTTTCACAACACTACCATGTGTCCTATCATCATCCCTATATGCTGACTTGTCACCACTTTTGACTTGTCCATCAATACCATCCCAAATGTTTCTTCACTAAGGTGATTCTCAATAGTTAAATGGGATATTGCATTTTTAAAAGAAGGTATCAGGATATCCTGGAACCTTATCCTCTGCCCACTTGGAAATCTCTTTCCATAACTGAGCTTAGAATTGAGGCTGAGCTTTGTGAGAATGGTAACAGGCATACAAATGATGCGGCCTGCAGAATGGTTTCAGTTGAGTTCAATTAGAACCTCAGTACTGGGCCGAGGAGCAGACACCAGCATAGATTCACTTACCCTTCTGGTAAATTTGTGGAGATGGTGTTGGTGATATCTTTCAGATGCCTTGATACCTTCAGAATGTTGTCGGGATCTTAGAGGAATACAGAAAGACAGGGGTCACTGGTACTCTGCAGCCAAGGAATTCTGTATTAGGTCTCAGATCTTATTTTTTAAATATTGTTATGGTACTAAATCAATACTGGGTGAGGAAGGCCTCCAGCTTAATCCTAGCTTTGTTCTGAAGTACCTGATTGTATTTAGGCATAAAGAAACAAATAGAGAATTTAGCTTCTATTGGCAAAGTAGAGGCTTCTGCTGGGGGGTCTATCTGCTTGGGTGTCATTTGAGATGAGATTCTGATCTGCCATAAGGCTCTTTCAGCTCTTGAACTGATGGCACTTGCGGTAAATAACTAACTATTAAAATATGATCCAATGCGTTCAAGGAAGGAAAAGTTGGGACAAATAAAAATCCTGGCCCTGTTTAGATTGTTAATCCGCAGAGAATGGTCAGAGCAGTAAAGGTCTATTTAATTCAGGCTTAGAATTAGGAAATATTCAGGTAAGGAGGTACTGGAATTGAGCAACACACACAAAATGCTGGTGGAACACAGCAGGCCAGGCAGCATCTATAGGGAGAAGCACTGCCAACGTTTCGGGCCGAGACCCTTCATCTCGGCCCTTCGTCTTGGAATTGAGGCTGTACTTTGTGAGTTTGGTATGGAATGTAAGTTCACAATATTATTGTTGTTCTTGGATATTTAGAAAGGGGAAAGACAAAGAAGTATATGCTTGTCTTTACTGATAACCATGTACGTGTACCTCCAAAAATAATTTCACCAGCAAACATTTAAAAGGTTTAGAAAAAGAATAATAATATTACAAATATGGGACTTAAGCAGAACTTTCTTATTGCTTGAATTGCATCTTATTGCTCTTTGGATAACACAGTAGTGTGGTGGTTAGCACAACGCTTTACAGTACCAGTAACCTGGGTTCAAGTCCCGCTGCTGCCTGTAAGGAGTTTGTATATTCTCCCCGTGACCATGTGGGTTTCCTCCGGGAGGTCCAGTTTCCTCCCACGATCCAAAGACCTACCAGTTGGTAAATTAATTGGTCATTGTAAATGGTCCTGTGATGAGACTAGGATTAAATCGGGGGGGGGGGGGGGATTGCTGCTGGCGTAGCTCGATGGCCCACAAGGGCCTATTCCACACTGTAAAAATTAATAAAAATTAATTATGAGTTAATATCCACTCAAATCAATGCAAGAATGATCAGATAAATGGAGAGGCAGAGCATACTGGTCAACAGTAATGAGACATCATATCCTGATGCCTTCCCCACCATTGCAGGGGACTGCAACCAGACCAGCTCGAAGAAGTCTGAATAACTACCACCAAAATGTCACCTGGGGATCTGATCCAGGGAAACTACTGATATATCACTAGCAAGAATGCTAACCATCCTATTGCACGCTGCGCTTTGGCCAGTCTGATCACCTGGCTGTACTTTTACACTGGCGGCAGACAGGCAGAGACGAAGTGCTTTGAGAGGTAGGTCATGGCGAGAAATAGCTCCTGCCTGAGCAAGGTCCTAGACCCACTGCGATAGGTCTACGGAGGAGGCAATCTCACTGACTTCAGAATCATTATTAGTGGCATGTGTTGTGAAATTTGTTAACTTAGCAGCAGCAGTTCAATGCTGGACATAATATAGAAAAAAATAAATAAGTAAATCAATTACAGTATACATAATTACAGTTTCGCTGAACACCTACGCTCGGTCCGCCAGAAAAAGCAGGATCTCCCAGTGGCCACACATTTTAATTCCCCGTCCCATTCCCATTCTGATATGTCTATCCATGGCCTCCTCTATTGTCAAAATGAATCCAAACTCAGGTTGGAGGAACAACACCTTATATACCGGCTGGGTAGCCTCCAACCTGATGGCATGAACATTGACTTCTCTAACTTCTGTTAATGCCCCTGCTCCCCTTCTTACCCCATCCCTGACGTATTTAGTCATTTGCCTGTTCTCCATCTCCCTCTGGTGTTCCCCCCACCTCCTTTCTTTCTCCTGAGGCCTCCCGCCCCATGATCCTTTTCCTTCTCCAGCTCTGTATCACTTTCACCAATCACCTTTCCAGCTTTTAGCTTCATCCCACCCCCTCCGGTCTTTTCCTATCATTTCGCATTTCCCCCTCCCCCCCACTACTTTCAAATCTCTTACCATCTTTCCTTTCGGTTAGTCCTGACGAAGGGTCTTGGCCCAAAACGTCGACAGAGCTTCTCCCTATAGATGCTGCCTGGCCTGCTGTATTCCACCAGCATTTTGTGTGTGTTGTTGTTTGAATTTCCAGCATCTGCAGATTTCCTCATATTTACAGTATACATATACATATACAGTATACATATGTTGAATTAGATTTTAAATCATGCAAAAAACAGAAATAATACAGTTTATATTAAAAATGTGAGGTAGTGTTCAAGGATTCAATGTCCATTTAGGAATTGGATGGCAGAGGGGAAGAAGCTGTTCCTGAATCGCTGAGTGTGTGCCTTCAGGCATCTGTACCTCCTACCTGATGCTAATAGTGAGTAAAGGGTGCTGGAGGGCCTCTGTACCTCCCTCTGCAATTGGATCCTTGACTTACTAACTGGAAGACCACAACCTGTGCAGAATAGTGATAACATCTCCTCCTCACTGACGATCAATACTGGTGCACCTCAGGGAGGTGGGCTCTGGATCACCTGGACAATAGGCTGCTCTTTATTGATCACAGCTTCACCATCTCCCCCCCTCCCCCTCCAGTTTCAAAACCTGGGCCTCTGTACCACCCTTTGTAACCTGATACTTGACTTCCTCATTCTGAGACCACAGTCAGCGTGAATCAGAAATAACATCTCCTGTGCGCCTCAAGGATGTGCGCTTAGCCCACTCTTCTACTCTCTCTACACCCATGAATGTGTAACTAGGCACAGTGCAAATGCCATCTATAAATTTGCCAATTTCACAACCTCTTGTTGGCGGAATCTCAGATGGTGACAAGGTGGCATACAGGAGTGAAATAGAGTGGCTGGTTGCATGGTGTTTCAACAACAACCTTAACCTTGCACTCAACATCAGTAAAGCTAAGGAATTGATTTCGGAAGCGGAAGCTGGGAGAATGCATCTTAGTCCTCATCAAGGGGTCAGCAGTGGAAAGGGTGAGCAACTTCAATTTCCTGGGTGTCAGAGTATCTACCTTGGGCCCATCATATTGATGCAATAATGAAGAAGGCACAGCAGCAGTTGTACTTCATTAGGCATTTGAGGAGATTTGGTATGTCACCATAGACTCCAGCAGATTTATTCAGATATACTGTGAAGAGCATTCTGATTGGTTGCATCACTGCCTGGAATGGAGGCTCCAATCCACAGTATTCTATCAGAGTGCATGAACATGTGTTCATCTATCTGAATTCCATCCAGGAGGAATTTCGTTAGCCAGAGAGTTGTAAATCTGTGGAATTCATTGCCACAAGTTGCTATGGAGGCCATGTCATTGGGTATATTTAAAGTGGAGCTTGATTGGTCCTTGATTAATAAAGGAGTCAAAGGTCATGGGGAGAAGCTAGGAGAATGGGGTTAAGAGGGAAAATACAGATTAATGGGATGAGAGGCCTATTTCAGTATTTTATGTCTCTCCGATTCTATGAAGTTTCTCATCAACTTGGTGTTCAATCCTGGAAGGCCCTGCAATTAGGAATATCCTTCCTGACCTCTCTTATGTCAGATTATCCAGCCCAGGAGTCAGTTTGCTAAACCTTTGCTGTATCCCTTCTATAGGTTTGCATAGAAACCTAAAAATATGTCCAGATTGGCTAGATACAGGAAGGATATTCCCAATTGCAGGAGTGCCTGGGATTGAGAACCAAGTTGAGGAGAAATTCTTCTTCAAAAAGGAGACCTCTTCGGCACACTGTACTCCAACTGTCATCTCACAAGTGTCCTCTAAATTTTCAGGAAAAATTTCCTTGCCTCTATGTCTGATTTATTTTACTATGAAAGTTAATTTACCATTTACCATCTGCTGAACCTCACTTTTTTAACATACATTATTTCTGTTTTTTGAATGTTTTTTAATCTCTTCAATATACATATCCTGAAACTGATTTATTTATTATTATTATTTTTATTTCATTTATTATATTTTTTCTAGATTATGTATTGCATTGAACTGCTGCTAAGTTAACAATTTTTACGTCACATGACGGTGATAATAAACCTGATTCCGACTGATTCTGATTACCTTGATAGGTGTACAAGGACATTTAGAACATGTTGCACCTCCTCCTTTCCCAATCCCAATCCCAATTCAGTTTATCATAATAATTCTTGTTTTTGTCACTAAAGTTGATCTCAGCTCACTTATCCACAATATATTGCATCTTGCTACATATTACCCATTCCCTCACTTGTTCAAATTACATTAGCGCTTCTCTGCATCCTCTTCATAGCTCACCTCTCTGTACACTTTTCTATTTTCCAAATATTAAGCAGAAAAACGAAAGGGTTAAGGACAATAATAATTCTCAAGTAGTCATATGTCTCAAAAATATAATCCAAGCATCTGCTATAAGATCATTGTTACATATTTAAGATCCTCTGGTAGCATTCAGACAATAGTCCGGATCAACATTCATTTCCCAATCAATTTTATGAAAATAGATTAACAGACCATTTATCTGTGGGTGATTGTTGTGTGCAAATTGTCTGTTACCTCCACTACTATGGTGACTGCACTGAATTGATTCCACACCCTATGAACTTACTTTCAAGGACTCTACAAGTCATGGTTTCAGAATTGTTTGTTTGTTTATTTATTTATTTATTTATTAATTATTACCCATTTTGTATTTGCATAGTTTGTCTTCTTTTGCACATCAGGTGTGTATCAGTCCTTGTGTTGTTCATTGATTTTATTGTATTTCTTTGTTCTTGTGAATGCTTGAAAATGAATCTCAGGGTAGTATATGTCCTGGGACATAAATTTGCTTTGAAATTTGAACTTTCAAAAAGTGCATCAATAACCAGAAAATGCTTTAGGCCACCCCAAAGTTATAAAATGTACTATCTCAATGCAAGTTCTCTCCTTGTTAAAAGAAAGTTAGTCTAGGGATTGCAGTACAAAGATTAATTCCTGAGCTTTGTTAATGGAAAGCTGTTCCAGCAAACCTACAACAAGATCATTTTGCTGCCAAACCTATGTAAAAACACAAACTGTTTGCATGAAAGTCGTGTTTGCTTTTCATGATTTATAAAACAGAACTTGGAATATGCAAACCTTTCCACTTGTGAATGGATTACCGAACCAAAGGAAAGGGATGTTGCTAAGTCTTGCATCACTCATTTCAAGATTATTATCTCCAGATATGAATTTGTGTGTTGTGTGTTGTTAAACAATTAGATAAGGTTATTTCTAACAAGAAGTTAAAGCAGGAAGGAAGTTTTCCTGTTAAGGGGATTTCATCTACATGGCTTACTTACTTACATAACCTCATCACCTCTACTGGGGCAGAGGGCACCAACAGCAGCAACATACCAGAGTCCTCTGCCCTGGGCCAATGCTTCAAGTTATCCAAAATAAAGCCCACCTTCTTCTTCCTCTGCCAGGGATGAAGCCTCTGGAGCTTCTGGTGGTGTTTCTGTAGCACAGGGTTTTCATGGGATGTGGCTGCTAACTCCATACACAACCCTCCTCCTTTTATAGTTGGGTTTGGGACCATCCATAGTGGCGTTATCTCCAGGGCTTTAATAAACCAGTTTTAGTTGCAACAGGAGAGTGGAACTACATTAATCAGAATAAACACCATAATCTACTTGAATTTGATTTTACTCATCTTAAAGAGTAAAGATTTTCCCTGAAGTGGGTGATATAAAAAAAAATATTTTTGTGCTCTTCTAAACCTTTCCTGAATATAATGGGGGAGAAAAGTAAGTCATGTTACATGTTGTGTCCTATCTCCTTAGGGCTCGCTTGATGGGCAAGCTAGAGCCTCCATGCTCATTAGCACAATGGAAACCATTTTTGTGCTGAGTCGTCACTCTAAGAGCTGGAGAAACTCAGTAGGTTAGGTATTATCTTTGGAGAGAAATAATCAACCTTTCAGGCCAAGACTGAAAGAGAGAAGATAACTGGTATAAAAAGGTGGAGGGAAAGGATGGAATAAGAGCTGGTGGGTGATAGGTGGATCTAAGTGAGAAGGTGATTGGCAGAAGAGGGATGAGTGAGAGTAGGAATAATGTTATAAGTTGGGAGATGATAGATGGATGCGACAAAGGACTGAAGAAGATAGGAGAGGAAGATGAACTAAAGGCAGGGAAGTGTGGAATGGAATCAACGGGAATACTGTGTGAGTGATGGGCAGATGGAGATGGTAGGGAGGGAATGAAGATAGGCTCACGGGAGTTAGGTGGATCAAGAGGAAAGAGAAAAGGGAAAAGATAAAAGGGATAGGCTGGTGGAATTGTGGGTGACTGGAAAATTGTATCCTTGCTCTGCTTTTGGAGTGGGATTGCGTGAGATCAGAAAGGCAGGAAATAGATGGATATGTTTGAGGGCACCATTGGTAGTCGAAGGTGTGTGTGTGTGTGTGTGTGTGTGTGTGTGTGTGTGTGTGTGTGTGTGTGTGTGTGTGTGTGTGTGTGTGTGTGTGTGTGTGTGTGTGTGTGTGTGTGTGTGTGTGTGTGTGTGTGTGTGTGTGTGTGTGTGTGTAGGGGGGGATGGACCCTGTTTTCTGAAAAAGCAGGACATCTCAAATGACCTGGAATGACAGGCCTTATTGTGAGAACAGATGCAGCAGAGATGGAGGAGCTGAGTAAAGGGAAAGGTATCATTGCAAATGCTGTGGTGTATTTATTGCACCTGATGCTCCAGATGTGGCCTCCACTACATCGATGTGACCAGACACAGATTGGGTGACTGCTTTGTCGAGCTCCTTTGCCCACTCTGACACTGACACACCAGCCTGGATTCCCCACTTGCCAGCCATTTGTAATCTCCCCATTCCCACATCAACATGCCTGTCAGCAGCCTCCTTCACTGTCAAATCAAAGCTAAAGGTCCTGGGTCCGGCACATAAGTACAATTATGAAGAAAACACGGCAGCACCTCTACTTCCGTAGGAGTTTGTGTACATTTGGCATGACATCTAAACCTTGACGAATTTCTATAGATGTTATGGATTTGGACCTAGAACTGGATGAGTTCCGGATCATTCGGAGGCTGAAGGGGTGATAGATAAGACATACAGAGAGGTAGCTACATCCAAGGTACAGGACACAGGAAACTGGAAAAGGGGAAATAAGAAAGGGGAAAGGGGTTAAGGAGCCAGTGCAGAGTTACCCCTGTGCCCAATCCCCTCAACAACAGGTATACCGCTCTGGATACTATTGAGGAGGACTACCTAGCAGAAGAAAGTCACAGTGGTCAGGTCTCTGGCACTGAGTCTGTCTCTGCGATTCAGAAGGGAAGTGATGAAGAAGAAGCAAGCTGTAATGATCGGGGAGCCATTAGTTACAGGAAGTGAAAGGAGGTTCTGTGGACAAGAATGAGATTCCCGGATGGTATGTGGCCACTCCAGTGCCAGGGTCCTTGATATCTCAGATTAAGGCCTCAGCATTCTTAAGTGGGAGGGTGCTCTATGTAGGTACCAGTGATACTGGTAGGAAGAGTGGCAAGGTTCTGCAAAGTGAGTTCAGGGAATTAGGTGCTAAGTTAAAGGGCAGGATCTCCAGGGTTGTGATCTCAGGATTGCTATTTGTGCCCTGTGCTAGTGAAGCCAGAAATAGAGATTATTTACTTTTACACATGCTGAGGAGTTGGTGTAGGAGGGAGGGCATAAGATTGTTGGATCATTGGGCTCTCTTTCAGGAAAGGTGGGACCTGAACAGAAGAGATGGTTTGTACCTGAACTGGAAGGCGACTGGTATCCTAACGGGAAGGTTTGCAAGTACTGGGTGGTGGAGTTTAAACAGGAGTTGCAAGGGGATGGAGACCAGACTGCCAGAACAGATAGTGGAGAGATTGTGGAGACAGATGTTGTTAAGACCTCAGGCAAAGTCTGGAATCAAAATGGTGAATATGGTGCAACTAATGTCTTGAGCTGCGTACATTTCAATCCAAGAAGTATCGTAGGAATGGCAGATGAGCTCAGGGCATGGATCAACACCTGGAATTATGATACTGTAGCCATTAGTGAGACTTGTTTGCAGGAGGGGCAGGACTGACAGCTCAGTATTCTGGGGTTCTGTTTTTTTAGATGCAACAGAGCAAGGGGAGGGGTGGCGTTACTAGTCATGGCAGTGCTCAGACAGGACAGACTGGAGAATTCATCTAGTGAGGCTTTATGGGTGGAGCTGAATAAGGTGGAAAAGAAAGGTATGACCACTTTAATGGGGCTATATTACACATTAGCTAACAGCCCAATGGACTTAGAGGAACAAATTTGTAGAGAGATCACAGCCTGTTGCAAGGAACATAAGACGGTCATAGTAGGTGATGTTAATTTTCCACACACTGACAGGGACTCCCATACAGTAAAAGGACTAGATGGGATAGAGTTTGTCAAATGTATTTAGGTAAGTTTCCTTTATCAGTATGCAGAATTCCCGGAAGAAAGTGTGCAATAGTTGATCTGCCATTAGGGAATGAGGAATGAGACGGGGCAGGTGACAGAAGCTTGTGTTGGGGAACGCTGCATCTGGTGATCACAGTGGCATTAGTTTCAAAGTAAATATGGAAAAAGATACGTCTAGTCTGCAGGCTGAGACTAAATTGGAGAAAGGCCATTTTTGATAATATCAGAAATTATCTGTAATGCACTGTTTTCTGGCAAAGGTGTACTTGGTAAGTGGAAGGCCTTCAAAAGTGAAATGTTGAGAGTACAAAGCGTCCATGTGCCCATCAGAATAAAAGGTAAGGATACCAAGTGTAGGGCACCTTGGCTTTTAAGAGATATTGAGGCCCTGGTAAAGTAGAAAAGGAGGTGTATTGCAGCTATAGGCAGTTAGGAACAGATACGGTGCTTATAGAAAATAACAAATGCAAGATAAGAAAGAAATCAGCAGGGCTAAAAAAAGGCATAAGGTTGCCCCAGCAGAAAAACTGAAGATGAACTTTAAGGGATTCTACAGATCTGTTAAGAGCAAAAGAATTGCAAAGGACAAAACTGGTCCTCTAGAACATCAGAATGGTAATACATGTGTGGAGCCAAAAGATTTGGGGGAGATCTTGAATAAATTCTTTGTATCTGTACTTACTCACGAGACAGATGCAGTGTGTAAAGAAGTGAGGCAAAGTGGCATCAAGTTCAAGGACCCTATACAGATTACAGGGGAGGAGGTGTTTGTATCCACCCTGAGACAAATCAGGGTGGAGAGATCCCCAGGGCCTGACAAGGTGTTCCCTCAGACCCAGTGGGAGGCAAGTGCAGAATCTGCTGGGGCCCTAGTAGAAATATTTAAATCATCCTTAGCGACAGGAAAAGAACCAGAGGATTGGAGGATAGCATTGTTGTTCTGCTGTTTAAGAAAGACTCTAAACATAAACCAAAAAATTATAGGCCAGTGACTTTGATGTCAGGAGTGGGAAATTTATAGAAAAGTATTCTATTGGAACAGATACTTGAATAGACAGGGACTGATTATGGATCATCAGCATGGCTTCATGCATGGTAGATGGTGTCTAACCAATCTTATAGAGCTTTTCGAGGAAGTTTCCAAAAAAATTGATAAAGGCAAGGCAATGGATGTTGTTTACATGAACTTTAACGAGGCATTTGACAAAATCCCACATGGGAGGTTGGTCAAGAAGGTTCAATCGCTTGGCAGTCAAGATGAGGTAGAGGATTAGACATTGACTTTGTGGGAGAAGCCAGAGTGCGGGAGTAGATGGTTGCCTCTCTGACTAGAGGCCTGTGACTAGAGGAGTGCTGCAGGGACTGGTGTTGGGTCCATTGTTGTTTGATATCATTGTTGTCCTTTGTTGTCATTATATTAATGATCTGGATGATAATCTGGTTAACTGGATCAGCAAATTTGCAGATGACACCAAGATTGCAGATGTAATGGACAGCGAAGGAGGCTATCTTGGATTGTAAGGGGATCTGGACCTGATGGAAAAATGGGGAGAAAACTGTAGATGGAATTTAATGCAGACAGATGTGTGGTGCTGTACATCTGTTGGACCAACCAGGGTAGGTCATACATAGTGAATGCTAGGGCACTGAGGATTGCAGTAGATCAAAGTGACCTGGGAATACAGTCCATAATTAATTGAAAATGGTGTCATGATAGAGTCATAAAGAAAGCTGTTAGTAGGTTGGTCTTCATAAATCAAAGTACTGAGTGCGGGAGATGGGATATAAAGCTAAAGTTGTATAAGACATTGACGAGGCCTAATTGGAACTATTGTGTGCAGTTTTGGTTGACTATCTACAGGGAAGATGTATGTAAATATGGTGAAGAGAGTACAGAGGTAATTTACTTTCTTTTCAAATCTTTTTATTAATTTTTAAGAAAAACATAAGAAAAATATTAGTACAAAACATTTGAGAGTACATAATAGATTAATTAACAATCAAATATGTATTAATCAATACATAGAGTCTCTCAAACTCATAGTATAATGTAAAGGAATTAAGAGAAAAAAAAAGAGAACCCCCCCCCAAAAAAAAACAACAAAAAAAAACTAACCAACATGGGCAATCGCATAATGTTAAATACATACAGTAGTGCCAATGACTCCCAACCTCCATCCACACAATTCAGGATAGTAGCAATAAGGTTCAGGATCAGACCATTTAATTCATATGAAAATGTTGAATAAATGGTCTCCAAGTTTCCTCAAATTTAACTGAAGAATCAAAAACCACACTTCTAATTTTTTCTAAACTCAAACAGGAAATAGTTTGAGAAAACCACTGAAATACAGTTGGAGGGTTAATTTCTTTCCAATTCAGTAAAATAGATCTTCTAGCCATTAGTGTAACAAATGCAATCATTAGTTGGGATGAAGCGGATAAACACTTATTATCTATCATTGGTAGACCAAAAATTGCGGTAAAAGGATGTGGTTGGAGATTAATATTTAAGACTCTTGAAATAATATTAAAAATATCTTTCCAATAGTTTTGTAAACAAGGACAAGACCAAAACATATGAGTCAACGAAGCTATATCAGAATGACATCTATCACAGGTTGGATTAACATAACAATAAAATCGAGCAAGTTTATCTTTAGACATGTGAGCTCTATGTACAACCTTAAATTGTATTAGAGCATGTTTAGCACAGATAGAGGATTTACAAGGATATTGCCAGGTCAGGAGGACCTGAATTACATGGAAAGATTGAATAGGTTAGAAACATAGAAACATAGAAAACCTACTGCACAATACAGGCCCTTCGGCCCACAACACTGTGCCAGACATGTACTTATTTTAGAAATTACCTAGGGTTACCCATAGCCCTCTATTTTTCTAAGCTCCATGTACCTATCCAGGAGCCTCTTAAAAGACCCTATCGTATCCATCTCCACCACCCCTGCCGGCAGTCCATTCCACACACTCACCACTCTCTGAGTAAAAAACTTACCCCTGACATCTCCTCTGTACCTACACCCCATC
This sequence comes from Hemitrygon akajei, assembly GCF_048418815.1. Taxonomy (NCBI): domain Eukaryota; kingdom Metazoa; phylum Chordata; class Chondrichthyes; order Myliobatiformes; family Dasyatidae; genus Hemitrygon; species Hemitrygon akajei. The sequence goes on along the minus strand of NC_133124.1, from coordinate 104,842,675 downwards.
ACCTTAAACCTGTGTCCTCTTGTGGCAACCATTTCAGCTCTGGGAAAAAGCCTCTGACTATCCACACGATGAATGCCTCTCATCATTTTATACACCTATGTCAGGTTACCTCTCATCCTCGGCTGCTGCAAGGAGAAAAGGTCGAGTTCACTCAATCTATTCTCATAAGGCATGCTCCCCAATCCAGGCCACATCCTTGTAAATCTTCTCTGCACCCTTTCTATAGTTTCCACATTCTTCCTGTAGTGAGGCGACCAGAACCGAGCACAGTACTCCAAGTGGAGTCTGACCAGGGTCCTATATAGCTGCAACATTACCTCTCAGCTCTAAAACTCAATCCCACAGTTGATGAAAGCCAATGCAACATATAACTTCTTAATCACAGAGTCAACCTGCGCAGCAGCTTTGAGTGTTCTATGGACTTGGACCTCAAGATCCCTCTGATCCTTTACACTGCCAAGAGTCTTACCATTAATACTGTATTCTGCCACCATATTTGACCTATCAAAATGAACCACTTCACACTTATCTGGGTTGAACTCCATTTGCCACTTCTCAGCCTAGTTTTGCATCCTATCAATGTCCCACTGTAACCTCTGACAGCCCTCCATACTATCCACAACACTCTGAACCTTTGTGACATCAGCAAATTTACTAACCCATCCCTCCACTTCCTCATCCAGGTCATTTATAAAAATCACAAAGAGAAGGGGTCCCAGAACAGATCCCTGAGGCACACCACTGGTCACCAAACTCCAAGCAGAATATGACCCATCAACAACCACTCTTTGCCTTCTGTGGGCAAGTCAGTTCTGGATCCACAAAGCAATGTCCCCTTGGATCCCATGCCTCCTTACTTTCTCAATAAGCCTTGCATGGGCCACCTTATCAAATGCCTTGCTGAAATCCATATATACTATATCTGCTGCTCTACCTTTATCGACATGTTTAGTCACATCTTCAAAAAATTCAATCAGGCTTGTAAGGCACGATCTGCCTTTGACAAAGCCATGCTGACTATTCCTAATTGTACTATGCCTCCCCAAATGTTAATAAATCCTGCCTCTCAAGATCTTTTCCATCAAATTACCAACCACTGAATTAAGACTCACTGGTCTATAATTTCCTGGCCTATCTCTACTCCCTTACTTGAATAAGGGAACAAAATCTGCAACCCTCCAATCCTCTGGAACCTCTCCTGTCTGCATTGATGATGCAAAGATCATTGCCAGAGGCTCAGAAATCTCCTCCCTCTCCTCCCACAGTAACCTGGGGAGGTGTCCAGTCCCAGTGACTTATCCAACTTGATGCTTTCCAAAAGCTCCAGCACATCCTCTTTCTTAATGTCTACATGCTCAAGCTTTTCAATCCGCTGGGTCATCTCTACAATTACCAAGATTCTTTTCTGTAGTGAATACTGAAGCAAAATCTTCATTAAGTACCTCTGCTATCTCCTCCGGTTCCATACACACTTTTCCACTGTCACACTTGATTGATCCTATTCTCTCATGTCTTATCCTCTTGTTCACATGCTTGAAGAATGCCTTGGGGTTTTCTTTTATCCTGCTCACAAGGTCTTCTCATGGCCCCTTCTGGTTCCTCTAATTTTATTCTTAAGCTCCTTTCTGCTTGCCTTATAGTCTTCTAGATCACTATCGTTACCAAGTTTTTTGAACCTTTCATAAGCTTTTCTTTTCTTTTTGACTAGATTTTCAACAGCCTTTGTACACCACAATTCCTGTACCCTACCATCCTTTCCCTGTCTCATTTGAACAAACCTATGCAGAATGCCATTCAAATATTCCCTGAATATTTGCCACATTTCTGCTGTACATTTCCCTGAGAACATCTGTTCCCAATTTATGCTTCCAAGTTCCTGCCTAATAGCTTCATATTTCCCCTTACTCCAATTAAACACTTTCTTAACTTGTTTATTTCTATCCCACTCCAATGCTATGGTAAAGGAGATAGAATTGTGATCTTTATCTCCAAAATGCTCTCCCACTGAGAGACCTGGCACTTGACTACGTTCATTTCCCAATACCAGATCAAGTACAGCCTCTCTTCTTGAAGGCTTATCTACATATTGTGTCAGGAAACCTTCCTGAACACACCTAACAAACTCCACCCCTTCTAAAACCCTTGCTCTATGGGGATGCCAATCAATATTTGGGAAAGTAAAATCTCCCACCATGGCAGCCCTGTTATTATTACACCTTTCCAGAATCTGTCTCCCTATCTGCTCCTCAATGTCCCTGTTACTATTGGGTAGTCTATAAAAAACACCCAGTAGAGTTACTGACCCCTTCCTGTTTCTATCTTCCACCCACAGAGACTCAATAGATAATCCCTCCATGACTCCCTCCTTTTCAACAGCTGTTACACTACCTTTGATCAGCAGTGCCATGCCCCCACCTCTCTTGCCTCTCTCCCTGTCCTTTCTGAAACATCTAAAGCCCGACACTCTAAGTAATCATTCCTACCCTTGAGCCATCCAAGTCGCTGCAATGGCCCCAACATCATAGCTCCAAGTACTGATCCATGCTCTAAGCTCATCTGCTTTATTCATGATGCTTCTTGCATTAAAATAGACACATCTCAAACCATCAGTCTGAGCGCGTCCCTTCTCTATCACCTGCCTATCCTCTCTCTCACACTGTCTTCAAGCTTTCTCTATTTGTGAGCCAATAGTCCCTTACTCCATCTCCTCAGTTCGGTTTCCAACTTCCAGCAATTCTAGTTTAAACTCTCCCCAATAGCCATAGCAAACCTCCCCGCCAGGATATTGGCTCCCCTGGGATTCAAATGCAACCCGTCCTTTTTGTAGAGGTTGTGCCTACCCCAAAAGAGGTCCCAATGATCCAGAAATCTGAATCTCTGCCCCCTGCTCCAATCCCTCAGCCACACTTTTATCCTCCACCTCACTCTATTCCTATACTCACTGTCACTTGGCACAGGCTGTACTCCCAAGATTACTACCTTTGAGGTCCTGCTTCTCAACTTTCTTCCTAACTCCCTGTAGTCTGTTTTCAGGACCTCCTCCCTTTTTCTACCTATGTTGTTGGTACCAATACGTACCACGAAAAGTTTAAGGAAAACATGAGGGGAAACTTCTTCACTCAGAGGGTTGTGAAAGTGTGGAACGAGCTGCTAGTGCAAATGGTGCATGTGAGCTCCATTTCAATGTTTAAGAGAAGTCTGGATAGGTACATGGATGGTAGGAGTCAACTGGGCTATTTCCGGTGTAGGTCAATGGGATTAGGCAGTTTAAATGGCTTGGCACAGACTAGATGGGCTGAATGGCATGTTTCTGTGCTGTACTTTTCAATGACTCTATGTGCAGTGGGGAGTATATTGACAGGCTACATCGCAGCCTTGTATAGAAACACCAATGCCCTTGAACAGAAGATCCTACAAGAAGTAGTGGATATGGCGCAGTCCATCACGGGTAAAACCCTCCCCACCATTGAGCACATCTACACGAGTGTTGTCACAGGAAAGCAGCATCAGGGAGCCCACCGCTGAGGACATGTCTCTTCTCGCTGCTGCTATCAGAAAGAAGGTTTAGGATCCTCTGGATTCACAGCACCAGGTTCAGGAACAATTATTACCCCTCAACCAACAGATTCTTGAACCATAGAGGGTAACTTCACTCAGCTTCACTTGCCCCCTCACTGAGATGTTCCCACAACCTGTGGACTCACTTTCAGGCACTGTTTATCTCATGCTCTTGATATTTATTGAATCTTTATTTTTTATTATTATTTCTTTCTTTTTGTATTTGTACAGTTTGTTGTCTTTTGCACATTGGTTCAATGCCCAGTTGGTGCTGTCTGTCATTGATACAATTATGGTTATTATTCTATTATGGATTTATTGAATTTGCCTGCAAGAAAATGAATATCAGGGTTGTATATGGTGACATGTATATCCTTTGATAATAAATTTAGTTTGAATTTTGAAATGCAAGTTGGAGGAACAGCCTCTCATTCCAGCAGTCTCCAACCTGGTGGCATGAATGTTGAATTGTCAATCTTCCGGTTGTTTTTTTCTTTTCAATTATTTTCTCTCCTCTTGATCTACCTGCCCTCCATCACACTATCTATTTCCCCTTCCCCCACTTTCTCTTTTTGCCTATCACTCACACACTCCACCCACTGGTTCCCCTCCCTCTCTCCCTTCTTTTCTTCCATACTCCACTTTTTTCTCCTATCAGATTCCATCATGTTCAGTCCTTTTTCACATATACCTATTATCTCCCACCTTATGACATTATTCCCACTCTCACATCCACCTTTCATCAGCCAACCCTTTCTCCATTCCTTCCCTCCAAATTTTTATACTAGTTCATTTCCTCTTTCTTTCAGTGTAGATGGAATGTCTCAACCTAAAATGCTGACTGTCATTTCCCTCCGGTAGATGCTGCCTGACCTATTGAGTTCTTCCAGCATCATGCGCTTCAGATTCCAGCATCTGCAGTTTCTTCAGTCTCCTTAGTGTTGAGCTGGTCAAGTTCACTTTGATTGTCTATGGGTGTTACAACTATCTACTCATTTCTGCAATAGGTAAAGTGAAAAAAAAAAATGCCATTATGCCTCCTGGTTCTAATTGCAATCCAACTGCTCTTGTTATGTTGTGTGTCAGATATGCACAGAATTGGGCTTTGTTGTGATAGCTCCAGCAACCAATGATGTTCATTTACAATACCAATAATTCAATCCCATTTCCTCATTCTACACACAAAGATACATGCACACAAATGAAATAATCATGTTTTTGTGCATGCATAAAATATATAAATTATATAATTAGTTTAATTATATTGAATATAATTACTATAAATGCTGAAATATTTCATTGGCTACTGTAAGCACTCTGAAAGAGGTAAGCTTATTGCTAACCCTGCAGTAGCCTAACTATTAATTAATTATTAACAGAGAAACCAGCATCTGAGGGAGGACTCTAAGTGAATATAAATAGGTTTCTCATTAGACTAAGGACAAAAATAGCAATCCAAGCATAGAGTTGGCACCCGTCTGACTTTGGACTTGCTGAGTTCATTAGTTATCTTGTATCAAAATCAATACTTTGAGAAGAGGCAGATTTGAAAACCAGGATCATCGCAGATTATTTCTCTCTTACTGAACTCATTACATTCTTTCAATGGAATGTCCAGTTATTTTTAATGCCAAGAATCTGTGGTTTACTGGAAGTGTTTAGTCAAGATCAATCCGATATTTTTAGATCAAACAGTTGGAAACTGGAATAGGGATATTAGTCAACAAAGCAAATGTGGGGAACGGAAGTCAGGAAAGCTGGAGGAATGCAGGAAGGGTGAGGGGAGAAAGGGAAGGCAGTGTTGGTGGAAACCTGTTGGATCAAATGTTTTATTTCTGTGCTGTAATTCTACAATGTGGATACAAGTGAATGAGAGAGGGGTGAAAGGATAAAGGAGCGAGAAGGAAAATAAGGATATTTTATTTATTTTATTTAGAGATACAGTGCAGAATAGACCCGTCTACCCCAATGAGCCATATCACCCAGCAACCCATCAAATTAACCCTGGCTTAATCGCAGGACAATTTAAAATGACCAGTTAACCTACCTATCCTTACTTGGAAGGAAACCGGAGCACCCAGAGGAAATCCACACACATATGGAAAGAATGTTCTCACTTTCTTACAGAGGATTCCAGAATCAAACTCTGAACTCCGAGGTCCCAAGCTGAAATAGGATATGAAGGAATTGGAAAGGAAATGGAAACTGAAAAGAACAGAGGGTTTTGGGAAAGGAGTCACTGGGAGAGGATGATCACAAGGGAGTGGAGAAACTAAAGGAAGGAAAGAAATTAAAGGATAAAAGAATCACTGCTCAGGTAAAAGAATATTATGGTGTCAATAGGAAAAAGGGATAGTGACTGGTGCAGCATGTCTCTGTAAGGATAATGATTCAAGGAAGAAGGATCCTTGGAGAGATGAGCACACTGAATGAGTATTTTGGGCAGTAAAAAATTGGCAGCCAGAATTGAATAGCATCCACGTATAGAATTGGAAGGGAGTGTGAAAGGGATGAAATCCAGAGTATGACTGGGAAATAGGGCTGAAGTTCTGTTGAGTGGATAAGGGTTTTTGGGAGCTAAGCTTGTTGAGAATTGAAATACATTTGTAAATGAGAGCTACATTTTTTATGATTTAAGAGAAGGCTTTCATATTTCATTTTCTAAACTATGCCCAGATATTTTCATTTGAGGTTAAAGGTTTATTCCTCCAAATTGGCGTAAGACATTACATTCAAGCTGAAATGATCAGAATCAGAATCACTGGCAGAGATTGTGAAATTCATTAACTTTGTGACTGAAGTTCAATGCAATACATGGTAATATAGAAAAAAAACAGAATATATATTAATTAGTTAAATTAAATAAGTAGTGCAAAAACAGGAAAAAGTAGTGAGGTAGTGTTCAAAGGCTCACTGTCCATTCAGAAATCAGACGACAGAATGGAAGAAACTGTTCCTGAATCGCTGAGTGTGTGCCTTCAGGTTTCTGTACCTCCTACTTGATGGTGACAATGACAAAAGGGCATAGTCTGGTTGGTGGGGTCCGTAATGATGGACGCTACCTTTTTGAGGCATCGCTCCTTGAAGATGTCTTAGCTACTACGGAGGCTAGTGCCCATGATGGAGATGACTAATTTTACAACTCTCTGCAGCTTACTCTGATCCACCCATACCAGATGGTGATGCAGTCAGTTAGAGGGCTCTCCACCGTACATCTGTAGAAATCTGCAAGTGTTTTAGGTGACATACCAAATCTCCTCAAACTCCTAATGAAATATAGCTGCTGTCATGCCTTCTTTATAGCTGCATCGATATTTTGCGACCTGGTTAGGTCCTCAGACATATTAACACCCAGGAACTTGAAATTGCTCACTCTCTCCATTTCCGATCACTCTATGAGGAATGGTGTGTGTTCCCTCGTCTTACCCACTCTGAAGTCTACAATCAGCTCTTTGTTCTTCAGTCTGTTTATAATGCCATCTTCATGAACAATTCCATTAGATCTTTTCTATATTTCCAATATACTTGATCCCCACATAATAGCATTGGGGTTTGCGTGTAAGAAAATGGTCAGTATCACAATTTTCTGTAATGCAAAACCACCTTATTAGTGTATATGTCAAAACTGGGAGGAGAAAATAAAGACATTTTGTTTAGTTATTTGCTTTTCTTCATGTAGATCTTGTAAGAGCAGATATCATTCTGCTTTTCAGATGTTGACAGCCCAGATCAGTTAAGATCCACATGTAGTGGTAGACAAAGTGCCACTTAGGAGGTAGAAATTTGATTGTTTGAAGCCACTAAACTTTCTCTACATGTAGCATACATCAGAAATTGGCACCATAATTCTCTCTCTGCCACATCCCTATTGTCAGTGGTAATAGGTGACAAACATATTATAATAGATGGAAACAGAAAATGATAGAAACAGTAAACAGATCAGGCAGCTAAGAAGAACAGAATTAACATCTCAGTTTGAAGATTCTTTATTAGAACTGACAAGAAAAGAAAAGGGAGTGAATTCAGATTGAGCTACTGCTTTGCACATCATCTTCATTCAGACCACAGGGGTGATCCTGAGCTTAGGGTTGCCTGCCAAGTTAATTTTCCATCCCATTTTCACTCTAACCTTTCTGTTTGTGATCTCTTGCAGTATAATAGAATGGAGATGAATCTTAATCCAGATGAATGCAAGGAGTTGCTTTTTGGTAAGAAAAACCAGGGCAGGGCCTACACAGTAGATAATTGGGCTCTCAGGACTGTTGTGGTAGTGGTTACCTTAGGGTGCAGATACGTCATTCCTTGAATGTGGAGACGTGTAGATAGACAGGGTGGTGAAGAAAGAGTTAGGTATGCTGGTCATCATCAGTCAGGAAATTCAGTACAGGAGTTGAGATGTCGTGTTACACCTGTAAAAGACAATGGTAAAGCCACATATGCAGTATTATGTACAGTTTGTCTCTCTGCCATAGGAACGGGATAAGTTATAAGGAGAGCGACACACACAAAATGCTAGTGGAACGCAGCAGGCCAGGCAGCATCTATAGGAAGAAGCACTGTCGACGTTTTGGGCCGAGACCCTTCGTCAGGACAAAGGATCTCGGCCCGAAATGTCGACAGTGCTTCTCCTTATAGATGCTGCCTGGTCTGCTGCGTTCCACCAGCATTTTGTGTGTGTTGCTTGAATTTCCAGCATCTGCAGATTTCCTCATGTTTGCGAAGTTATAAGGAGAGACTGGATAGGCTGTTATAGAACACAGGAAACTGTGTGGTGACCTTGTAGAGGTTTATAAAATCATGAATGAGAAAGATGAAGTGAATAGCAACAGTCTTTTCCCCAAGATATGGGAGTTTACAATAGAGGGCATAGGTTAAAAATGAGAGGAGTAAGATTTATAAAAGAGCTGAGCTGCATATTTGCAAAGAGATGTTAGAGGACGTGAAGAGGTGAGTATAAATATGATATTGAAAAGATATTTAGACAGGTACCTGGATAGGAAAAGTTCGACGGGAAACAGGCAATGGGATTAACCCTCAATTAGGCAGCTTGGTCAGGGGGAGAGTTGGACTGAAAGGCCTGTTACCACGCTGTTTAGCTCTATGACGCCAGCTCTGTAATTATCGGAAACTTGGAATGAATTCTGCAACATCTACAAACTGTACCACTCACTGTCTCTGTATCAGAATAGGCCTGGTCATATCAATCTGTGGGCACTTGCATAGGTCCCAGCTATGGATACATTTTTGTTGGCTACAGAGAACAGTCCATGTTCTAAGCCTACACCGGCATCACTCAACTCTTCCTGTGCTACATTGATAACTACGTTGGTGCTGCTTCCTGCACCCACATTGAACTCATCAATTTCATCAACTTTGCCTCCAACTTACATCCTGCCCTCAAATACATTTGGTCCATTTCTGACACCTCTCTTCCCTTTTTCAAACTCTCTGTCTTCATCTCAGGAGACAGTCTATCTACTGATATCTTTTATAAACCCAGACTCTCACAGCTAACTGGGCTATAACTCTTCCCACCCTTCACTTGTAAAAATGCCATCCCCTTCTCTCAGTTTCTCCATCTCCACTGCATCTGCTCTCAGAATGGGGCTTTTCATTCCAGAATAACTTCTTCAAAGAAAAGGACTTCTCTTCCTCCACCATTAATGCTGCCCTCATTCATATCTCTCCCATTTCATGCACATCAGCCCTCACCCCATCCTCCCACCACCAAAACAGGGATAAAGTTCCACTTGTCTTCACCTACCACCCTGCTAGCCTCCACATGCAGCACATAATTCTCTGTAATTTGCACCATCTCCAATGGATCCCACCACCAAGCACATCTTTCCCTGCCTCTAACTTTCCACTTTCCACAGGGATCGCTTCCTACATGACTCCCTTGTCCAGTCGTCCTTCCCCATTGGTCTTCCATCGGGTATTCATCCTTGTAAGTGGAACAAATGCCACAACTGTCCTTACTATTCAGGACCTTCCCTCACTAACAACCTGCAAATCAGTTGGGGTCATCTACATATCGTGTCCTCCCAGTGTGGTCTCCTGTATGTCGGTGAGACCCAAAGTAGATTGGGAAACCTCTTTGTCGAGCATCTTCGCTACGTCCATCACAAAAAGTGGGATTTCCTGGTGGCCACCCATTTCAATTTTACTTCCCATTTCCATTTCAACATGTCAGTCCATGGCCTCCTCTACTGTCACAATGAGGCCATACTCAGGTTGGAGGAGCAATACCTTATATTCCGTCTGGGTAGCTTCCAAACAGATAGCATGAACATCAATCTCTCAAAACATCGAGTAATCAGTTGAAGTATTGTGAGCAATTTTGGGCCCCTTATCTTAGAAAGGATGTGCTACAACTGTAGAGGATTCAGAGGAGATTCATGAAAATGTTTCCGGGATTGAATGGCTTGTCATATGAAGAGCATTTGATGGCCCTGGGCCTGTGTTTGCAGGAATTCAGAAGAATGAGGGGTGACCTCATTGAAATCTATTGAATGGATAGAGTGGGCCTTGACAGAGTGGATGTGGAGAGGATGTTACCTATGGTGGGAGAGTCTGAGACCAGACAGCACAGTCTCAGAATAGAGAGGTGTCCTTTTAGAATGGAGATGAGGAGGAATTTCTTTAGCCATGGAGTGGTGAATCTGTGGAGTCAAGTCTTTATGTATATTTAAGGCAGAGGTTGATAGATTCTTGATTGGTTAAGGCATGAAGGGATACAGGGAGAAGAAAGGAGATTGGGTCTGAGAGGAACATTGGACTGGCCATGATGAAATGGTGGAGAAGACTCGATGGGTCAAATGGCCTAATTCTGCTCCTGTATCTTAAGGTCTTATGGTCTTAAATATTGGAGATTTCTGAACAATTGCAGAGGGAATTAAGTTGGAAATAGAGGCAATGTGGAAGAAAATTCACATTTCCTTAAAAATATGGCCTTGAGTATATTATACCTGGTACTCTTGGGTTTATGTAGTGCTTGTAGTTTTAACTGAATAAATTTAACTGCATTTTCAACACTGTTATTTTTATGAATAAACAGATCACTGTCGTACCTTTCAGGTTACTCGCTGTAATTAGTAGTAATTCAAATTCTGGTTCCAGGTCAATGGGTTGCTCCTCTTTCAATTTATAACAATGGTGAGTAACAACAACTGTATGACATCTGGTACCTGATGTCTAATGACTGTTGTACCATGAGTGGAGTGTGAAATCCAGGGTTTGATGCGTGAACTGTGATGTCTCGGAGTACCATCTAGTTCTGCGACATCTCAGAATGCCATCTGGTTTATTGTGTCTAGCATGTTGCATGTGTTGTGTTGTAATAAGTATGTGATATCTATTCCATGGAATCTGGGGCTTGACACCTCAACGTTTAAACTTACACTCAGCGGCCAATTTTTTAGGAATTTTCTAGTGTGTGTTTGTGGTCTTTTGCTGGTGTAGTCCATATGCTTCAAGATTCAACATATTGTGCACTCAGAGATGCTTCTCTGCACACGGCTGTCATAACATGGGGTTCTTTTAGTTACTGTCTCCTTCCTGTCAATTCGAACCAGTCTGGCCATTCTTTTCTCATTAACAAGGCATTTTGTCCAGAGAACTGCCTCTTAGTGGATGCTTTTTGTTTCCCTACCATTCGCTGTAGAAATCCCAGGAGATCAGCTGTTTTTGCGATACTTAAACCGCCCAGTCTGGCACCATCAGTCATTCCACGATCATTGTCACTTACATCACACTTCTTCCCCATTGTGATGTTTGTTCTGAACAACAAATGAACATCTTGAATATGTCTGCATTGCATTGCTGCCACATGATTAGCTGATCAGATATTTGCATTATCAAGCAGATGTACAGCTGTACCTAATAAAGTGTGCCACTGTATGTACGTACTTAAGATAATAGCAATTGCATAATTTACTGCATATATCTTCTCACTGAATTGATGGAGAAGTGGTAGGGCATAGTTAGGATAGTAAGAAGTCCCTCCCCCCCACCCCCCCGGCCCACCATAGCACAGGTGTATATAACCAGAGAGTATGGGTTTAAGGTAGGGGTTTGGAGATTAGAAGGACTGAAGAAGAAAGTGGTTGAAACCTGGAACATAGACTAAGGGAGTGAAGAAGGCAGATAGTATTTGAGTCACCCTAGCCTAGAAGGCTACAGACCAAGAGCTATTGATGACTGGAACAGACACCTTGACCCAAAAACTCTGTTTCCGTGATGTCTGATTCTTTGACTTTCAACGTGCAAATTTAATGTTTGCATTCTTCCCAGAAAGAAAATTCATAAATCATTTAAGTATAAAAGAACAATAATTAAACATGCTGTATAAATATAGACTAAAAAAAAAATATTTGACATGATACAAGAAACAGTAAGTACCAAAGTGATAGTATAGTCAATTGTGTGAGAAAGATATTTCACTGGAATTCACTGGAATTCTATCAAATTCTTCAGAACTTTTGATGTGCTATAGTGAACTGTGGGCATGCTATCATTACAGTAGTAGTAGCCTGTTTCCACATAGTTTACATTTAAATTATTTGGTATTTTATTAATTGATTTACTTTCTGAATGCTATTGTGATGGGTAATTATTCCTTTACCCTTGTGCATGAGTGTAACTTTCTTGCTCCATATAGAGGGCAGCTAGGAATTAAGACTCACAAATGGGGAAAGTATTCCTTCTCTAAATTTTTTGGTAACAGATTGAATTTATTGTATAGTAAGAGTCTTTTGATTATAAGCAGCTTTTCATTGTGTTTTTCTTGTATACAAGTATTCTTCCACTATTGCCTTCATAACACATAAATTAATCTTTATCTGGCTGTCCCATAACAACCTGCATTGCAGGATAGTTCTACAATTGCTTATTTACCTCCCTGATCAGTATTCTGCCATTATTTTTGCTTTTTCTCATATAATCAGGTTTAGGGATCTATCAGTGTTACAAAAAATTAGTTTAATGTTCTTTTTACTCACTTTCCTCATGTCACAGATGTAGTTCGTGGAACCAGCATTGGTACAAGCTTTTGTGGGATATGCAATATGATTCTTGCTTCAGTCATGTGCTCAGTGCCCTCCCTTGGACCTCGTTTTCCAGTACAATGATGGTGCTCTTTACTGCTAGTGTATAAAACTTAAAAATTGTATCATGTTTCTTGGAAATATCCACCCCACACTCACTTTAAAGTTCATCTCTGAATTTTTACTTTTCTTCCTAGACTACTCTAACTCCATCTCGAGGGACTGTTAAGAGCCAAAAACTCTCACAGCTGTGATGACGACACTTTCATCCACCCTATTTCATGTGAGCATTGAAGTCCATTCTCCCAGTTTCTTTGTCTCTATTAGTAACTGGTCTGATGACAACACCTTCCACACCAATGCCTCTGAGAATTTAGTTTCCCCTCCTTCATAGTTCACAACACCTGAGCCATGTCTTGTCCATTTCCTGCACTGCTGTTCTCATGGCCTCCCCTCTCACCCCAGAGCAAGATGACTGTTCCTCTTGTCCTCAACTTCCAAACCACCAGAATGCATATCCAATGGATCCTCCACTGTTATTTATTACATTTTCAATATGATGCCACCATTAGATATTCCTCTCCCCTCTCCTTCCAGCATTCCAATCAAAGTCAAAGTCAAAGTAAGTCAAAGTTAATTTAAGTTCAAGATATAAATATATGACACCATATACTACTTTGAGATTTAGTTTCTTACAGGAAGATAAAGAAATACAATAGAATTTATGAAAACTATACATGAACAAAGACTGACAAGCAACCAAAGTGCAAAAGAAGAAAATTATGCAAATAAAAAACAAATAAATACAGAGAATGTGGATCGTGGAGTCCTTGAAAGTGTGTCTGTAGGTGTGGAATCAATTCAGAGTTGAGGTAAGTGAACTTAAGCATGCTGGTTCAGGAGTCTGATGGCTATAGGGTAATAGGTAATTTCTAAGGTAGGGACATATTCGGCACAGGTTTGTGGGCCAAAGGGTCTGTACTGTGCTGTAGGTTTTCTATGTTTCTAATAACTGTTCCTAAACCTGGTGGTGTGGGACCTAAGGTTCCTGTACCTTCTGCCCAATGGTAGCAACGGGAAGCCAGCATGACCTGGCTGGTGGGGGGTGTTGTCGCTGATGATGAATCCTGCCTCATTGTGGCAGTGCTCTGGGTAAACGTACTCAGTAATGGGGAGGGCTTTGCCTGTGAAGGACTGAGCTGTATCCACTGTTTGGAAGTTAGGTTGATCACCGAGCTTGGCAAAATGTTTGCAGACATTTCAGTTCCAATCAAGAAACCATCATCAGTGCGCTGTTGAGGGTGTTGTCTCCTCAGAATGCCGGCTTATATTCTCCTCTGGGGTCTGAATGGATATTGATTAGATGTTGTGATCTGGTTGACTGGTTCAAAACAGTGTGAACTGTGTAGCAGTGGAAGATTCTGACTGGCTGGCTCGAGGGAGGTCTGTTGGAAGTGTTTACTTCATTGTCCAAATCCTGAAATTTGAGGTGATTCGTTGATTGTTGACATTGCTGTTTCTCTTTTCTCCGTGAGGATTCACATACCGGATTTATGTCAATGTGCTTGTTTGATGAATCCTTCTGTAGGGAACCAAGCTTCAAGAAATTCTTGATAAAATCCTGACGAAGGGTCTCGGCCCGAAACGTCGACAGCACTTCTCCCTATAGATGCTGCCTGGCCTGTTGCGTTCCACCAGCATTTTGTGTGTGTTGCTTCAAGAAATTCTTGTTCTTTTCTTGTTCTCACTTAAGTCAAGACTCTGGCTGTTACCCAGTTGAAACGGTGTCCTTCTTCATCTTCATCTAGCAAGAGTGGGTCGTGCCTTCTGCTCACTAGCTGATGCCCATGTAGCCTTGTCAACAGTTTTCTTCCTGTTTGTTCAATTCATCCACTGCTTTCATTAGACTTCTCCATTCCTGGGCGTTGGTGTTTCCACACCAGGCCATGATGTATCCTCCTCATTGTGCACCTGTAGAAGTTCTAATGTAACTTTTCTGCCTTTGACTCCTTGATTCATTCTTCCAGCATCTCCCACTGTCCAATCCTCTTCCTGTGCAAACACAGGAGATGCGATACATGTACTTTCATTGTTTCCCTCTCGATCTGCAATTCATGTGCATTTCTTCCTATCCTATTTTTTGTTCAATGAATTGTTGACTGGCTTTCAGTCTACAAAGGAAATCCTATGCTCCCACATGCCCACATGCCTGTAATTTTAATTTTCCATCCTACTCTCACTCCATCCTCTGTTTTTGGTCTTTTATACTGTTCCAGTGAAGCCTAACAAACACTTGAAGAACATCATCTTGTCTTCTAAATAGGAACTCAACATTGAATTCAACATTCAGATATCTAGACTTCCCAGTTTATATCATAACTGGGCATATCTGACTAAAAGTGATCAATTTACAGTATTACACACACACACACACACACACACACACACACACACACACACACACACACACACACACACACACACACACACACACAAGACTTTTGTACAGTACTGTTGCAATTTAATATATTGCACAGTACTGCTGTGAAGAAAAAGCATGACATATGCGTGCCTGCACCTGTGCCACTACCCGCCCCCGACACTCTTTCTCTGCTCCACCTTCACCATTCCCAACATCCTTTGCTCCCACCAACTTTACAAACTCACGCCCTGCTCAATGTTGACAAATACAGTACAATACTGTGCAGAAGTCGTAGGCACTCTAGCTATATGTAAGTGCCTAAAACTTTGCATAGTACTGTTTATCCTTGAATTTCTCTCACAGGTACTGCTTGGCCTGATGAGTATTTTTATCATTTGCACTTATTTCACATTTTCTGTAATTGCAGTGTTCTGCGTCTCACGTTTTGTGCAATGATTTTGTTTTCTCCTTTGTTCAAAGTGATCTGCTTCTATTAACATCTATTCTAGACAAACTAACTGCAATTAACTATCCTCTTTCAGGTTTCCTCCCGCAGTGCAAAGACATACTGGTTAGTAGGTTAATTGGTCATTGTAATTTGTCTGGTGATTAGACTGGGGTTAAGTCAGTGGGTTGCTGGGTGGTGCAGCTTGAGGCTGGAAGGATGTGTTCCACTTTGCTTCTCTGTGGACTTTTTACAAGGAATTTACCTCTGGTCCTAGTCTCATCCATTATAGGAAGCATCCTTTCTACATCTACTCTACCTAGGCCTTTCAATATTTGATAGGTTTCAATAAGATACCCCCTCATTCTTCTAAACTCCAGTGTATATAGGCCCAGAGCCATAAAAGGTTCCTCATACATTAACTCTTTCATTCCTGGAATCATCTCGTGCACCTATTCTGGATACTGTCTGATGACAGCAGATCTTTTCTTCCATGATGCACCCAAAACTGCTCACAATACTCCAAGTGCGATCTGACCAAAGACTTATAAAGCCTCAGCATTACATTCTCGCCTCTATATCCTAGTCCTCTTGAAATGAATGCTAACGTTGCACTTGCCTTCCTTACTACCGACTCAACCTGCAAGTTATTGTTTAGGAAATCCTTCACTAGGACTCCCAACTCACTTTGTGTCTCTCTTAATCTGTCTGCAGTCTTAGTATCACTTGAAAACTTGGCCAAAAAAGCCATCAATTCCATCATTCAATTCCTAGTATCTTTCAAGATCCAGTTGAAACTCTCGATGTTGAGCCACTGCCTTCTTAAAGATTGCATAACTGTGTTGGGCCCAGGCTCTGAGATGTTAACACCCAGACATAAACCTGCTCACCCTTTCCACAGCTGTCCTCTCAATGAGGACTGGTGTGTGTTCTCTCTTCTTCCCCTTCCTGAAGTCCACAATCAGTTCCTTGGTCTTGCTGATGTTGAATGTGAGGGGGTTGTTATGACACTAATCAACCAGCCGATCTATCTCTCTTTGATATGCCTCCTTATGGCCATTTCAGATTCAGCCAACAACAGTGATGTCATCAGCAAACTTATAGATGATGTTTGATCTCTGCTTAGCCACACAGTCATAAATGTAGAAAGAGTAGAGTAGTGGCTATACATACAACCTTAGGGTGTTCCTGTGTGAATAGTCAGTGAGGATGAGGTGTCCAGAAGGATCATAATCCCATGAGTTTACTGACATTTAGTCAATGCACATTGTCTCCGCCATTTTGCATTCATACAATAACTTACAAAATGATCCTTCTCAGGACCGCAAAACCAAAATACAAAGTTGTTAATATGGCGATAGACGTTATAGTAGTTGTATTGACATGTAGTAAAAATTCAATGTGAACAATCTGATTCAAATTTGGGCAAATGCCAGGTCAGGAATGAAACTGGTGACATTGTGTGAAGATCATGACTTAAATATTCCCAAGAGTTGTTAGTGGATATTTATGTAGGATAAGCATTTTTGAGAATTTGAGAACATGGAAGGGTCAAATAAAGTGATGGTAAATCATAAGCAAATCAATTCATAATTGTTAGAAAGGAGACAATAGAGACAAACTATACAAAACTTGGTTATCGATTGGAATAAATTGGAAGCTTGAGATAAAAAAACTACCCTGCTAAACTTAGCTTTCACAGAAAAAAATATGTAATTCCAGGAGATTGGGAGCTATTTGACTCGAGCATGAATCCTATAGTGACACATTTATAATGTCAAGAGTGCAATGAGAACCTTGGGCTAGCTACCAATATGAGAGAGGAACTTTAAAATAGAGTAAGAATTTGGCAGGCATCCTGATGGACAGGCCAGGACAATAAATGTACATCTGGAATCGTAAGCTGCTTGTTGAAATTGGACATGATTTAATACTCATTTATTTATGAGTTCTAATGTCAGATCTTTTTCCAGTTGCAATAAATTCTTGGAAGGCAATTAAAGGGATCTTTAAGCATTTTATTTTGCTGTTGTAATTTTATGGTAGCAATGATATACACTGATCATTATATGTGTGTCCTTTTCTTTATTAACAGGCTGGGTTAATAGGTGTAAATGGAATCTTTTGGCTCAAAGACACCAAACCTTTGTTCTGCTATCACGCAGCTTGCTGATGATCTCGGTTAAGGCTGGTTTGTAAATGGCTCATAATTAAATAGAATCAGTAAAATATTCTTTGTGAGCTAATGACTGGTTCTCACCTGTGGTTTATTCTAAGGCTACATCCACACTAGACCAGATAATTTTGAAAATGCCGGTTACGCGTAAAAACGATAGGCGCCCACACTATGCGTTTCTTAAAAATATCTCTGTCCACATTGAAATGGATATTTTGGCAAATCTCCCCCTACTGTGCATGCGCAGGACACATCTACCGAAAACAAGCAACATGTTTGGTTTTGAATCTCGCTGTGAAAGACAGTGTGTGTTTGTTCAGTTACAGACTAGAAAAACTTAAACGACGGGCAGCTGTTGGCTCTCGCACAGGAGGACATAAAAGTTTAAAGAAAACAAATACTGAAGCTTATGGAGGCAACTGACAGGGAGTTCATGGATTGTATGACCCGGCTGACGATGGACATTGAAAAACTAACTCTGTTGCATTAAGAAAGCACCTTGTTAAATGTGTAAAACGCGTCTGCATCAGTATTATCTTGTATTTCCATACAATGTTACATTAGTCTGTTACACATCTATTGTCAGAGAAGTACTTGCATAAATACGTAAACCACCTTCATACAAGCAAGGACAGAAAACAGGGCAAAGTGAGTATACTTATTTATTCAGTAAGTTATGGGTCAAAGTATTTGGTGAGTATGTCTCTAACTCTTCTGGTTTCAGTCTCGTTGCGGTCTGTTCTGAAATTGTTAGGTTGCGTTCAAGAAAACAATGAAATAGCGTGCTGCCTTCTGACAGTGTTTTCAGATTTCTCCGGTTACCTCATCCACACTGATCTGCCCAAGCAGCATTTCAAAATTACACACCTTGGAAAGCGTTTCTGAAAAGCTCCGGTTTCGGGGGATGAAAACGCCGTTTTAGTATGGACAGAGGGTAAAATCGAAGAGAAAAAGCTTCGGTTACGGATTTATCTGGTGTAGTGTGGACATAGCCTAACTTCTGCACTAGAAGGCTGTTGACCAATACCCTCTCCAGAGATTTGGCTCCACTGAAAGAAAGCACTTGGGGGATGCTTGATGTGCCATTATAAATTAAGGGATCTAATATTATTCTGAAAAACAATGGGTCTTATCCCCATGTGCTGTCTCCAAATCAACTTTTCTAAATAATACATTATACATACACTCAAAGGCTACGTTATTTGGTACGCTTACTGGCTAATTCAAAAACTAATCAACCAATCATGTTGCAGCAACTCAGTGCACAAAAACATGCAGACATGGTCAAGAGGTTTAGTTGTTGTTGAGACCAAACATCAGAATGGGGAAAACATATGATCTAAGTGACTTTGACCATTGAATGATTGTTGGTTCCAGGTGGGAGTGGTTTGAATATCTCAGAAACTGCAGATTTCCTGGGATTTTCACACACAACAGTCTCTAGAGTTTACAGAGAATGGTGCAAAAAAAAACCCCAAAAGAACATCCAGTGAGTGGCATTTTTGTAGGCAAAAATGACTTGCTAATGAAAGAGGTCAGAGGAGAATGCCAAACTGGTTCAAGCTAACAATAACTCAAATAACCATGTGTTACAACAGTGGTATGTGCAGAAGAGCATTTTTGAATGCACAACACGTTGAACCCTGAAGTGGACGGGCTACAGCTGCAGAAGACCATGGACATACACTCAGTGGCCACTTTATTAGGTACAGGAGGGAGCCAATAAAGTGACCACTGTATAACACATTATATTGCACTGCACCTTGTGGGAGCTAACTGTCAGCAAATTTGCTGCTGTATTATAATAGTGACTAAGCTTTGAATAATGATCCTTTTTCTGTAAATAGATTTTGATGCTCTGAGAATATGAAGTGCACAATTTAAATGAAAAATCTTAATTTCACACCAATTGCCTAACTGAATGGTGCTGATACACTAAGATTATTAGTGCTCATTTTCTGGTGAGCTTTACGTTTATAGGTGGCTACAGCCTTTATCCAGACTCTCAGAGCTCCCTGATTGTGAAAGTTGGCAAGGAGAGAAACTGAGCATTACAGATTGGATATGTAAGAATTGAATTGTATACGATTAGACCCATGCTTAAAACAAAGCAATAGTTTTTCTAGTCTTCCAGACATAATTTGACCCTCCCCCCCAAAAAAAATACCAGTGCTATTCTCTAGCCAGGGAATGAAAGCAAAGAAATTCCCCCTTGGCTCAAAAACTCCGATAAAATCATTTGCAATTTTGTTCTTCTAAGTAGTGATATGAGCAGATAAATATATAGTTTGTTTTAGATCATGTTTTTTCTGTCCTTTATTTTAACTAAGTTGTTAGCTCTGGGAAATTAAAGGTCAGATGAATGTAATGTGATCCTCAAGCATTAGGGTCATATTGCTGGCAATGAGAGTTTCTAGGCTTATATTTCAAAGTGCTGTTGACCCCAGTTATCCTTTTGCCACCGAGTGTACTAGAGGGAACTGAAAATTGTCAGTGGACATCAAGTCATAACCTCCACCGACATGGATCAAGTTTCATATTATAGTTTTAAACCATAGGTACAAGTTCAGCCATTTAATCCTCCTCCACCATTCAATTATAAGTGGCTAATCAGTTCTTCAGCTCTACTTCCCCACCTTTGATTCAAGTCCTTTGATACATTCTGACACAGCAAAAGTTAATTGATGTCAGCCTTGAAAGTGTCAGCTGAAAGAGAGAATTACACTTGTACAGCATCCCAAGGCCCAGGTCTATCGTTCACTCAGAGTGGCTAAAGTGGTAAAGAGGGCATTTGGCATGCTTACCTTCATTAGCAGGGGTGTTGATTATATGAGTAGGACATGCTACAGTTCTATAAATCCCTAGTCGGGTCAGACTGACACATTTCACACTGCAGGAGCAAGTGCTGAAGCTTCGTGCACCCACAACTGGGTCTCAGTGCAGAAGGACAAGAGTATAGGCATTTCCACTACTCAACAGGGAGAGGCCGGGTTGGATGAGAAATTCCCTCAATTATTGCAGCATGCAGTACCTCAGCGGCCACATGAGTGGCAATACTGCTATTGCTTTTAAGAAATGTAATTGAACACAGTGAATGTAAGAATGAAAAGGTGTTGCAGTTTGTTCTTGTAATTGTTGAAATTATGAATAAAGTTTATTTTGATTAAAAAAAAGCTTTAGTCAGTCTGCACTTGGAGGTTCGCATGAAATTCTGGTCACCCCATTACAGGAAGGGTGTGAGGACAATGGGGTGTGTACAGCAAAAGTTCACAACGATGCTGCCTGGATTAGAAGGTATCAGCTATAAGGAAAGGTTGACAAACTTATATTGTTCTCCCTAGTGTATTGGAGACTGAACGTGGACCTGGTAGAGGTTTTTTAAAAAAATTTTGAGAGGCATAGTTGAGGCAGATAGTCAAAATCTTCTCCCCAGGGTAGAAATGCCAAACACTGGAGGATATACTTTTAGGCTGATATGAGGGGCAAGTTTTTGTTGGAAAGACTGGTAGGTGCCTAGATTCGGATACCAGAGTTGCAGTGGAATCGCACAATTTGGTGGAATTTGAGAGCTTTTTAGATACGAGAATATGAAAAGAATAGAGGGATATGGATGATGAACAGCAGGAATCATGGGCCGAATGGTCTGTCTGGAGCTGTACCATTTTATGTTCTATGTCATAACTTGGGCTTTTTGAGAGAAAATTCCAGACTTTCATTGACCTTTGCATGAAAACATATTTTTCCAGTTTAACTCATGCATAAGCTTGACTTTCCTATTCTGAATCAAGATAATGTCCTCTTCTGAATTTGCACCAGCAAATCTAATGTCTTGATATTTATCCTCTTGAATTCTTTAACCATTTTAATACCTCAATTAAATCACATCTCAATTTTCTGAAGTCAAGGGAAAGCATGCAAAGTTAAATAATTATTCTCATAATTTAACACTTTTAGCCTTGATGCCTTTCTAATGAATCTGCTCTGCATCTCAATGCAAGATCAATAAATTCTTACTGCATAAGATGCCTAGAAATGAATGCAGTTCTCTAGGTGGATTCTACCCAAGGCTTGACACAAATGAAGCATAACTCATTTCCTTCTCGATTCTAGTCACATATGAATTGCCTCTAATGTATATTAAGAAAGCTCGGGTCACCTCTTCCCAATTTCCTGTTGTCCTATTTCCCTGTAAGTGCTGTGGCCTCCTTATTCCACAGTTAGCAGAGGGCCAACCTATAAATGTATTTTACTGCTGCTCAGTGGAAATGAACCTAATTGTTCAGCTGCTGAATTCGTGCTCTGTGTCCACCCTACCTCTACCTCCATGTCCAAGTTTGCAGTGCTCTCACATTTGAGTTACATACTTTCTTTGAAGTGTTCACTGTCTACTTAGATAGAAGCTCAAGCTAGGGAACCATATACTCAATTGCAAACTTATTGAAAAATTGATTTCATGGATCAGCAGTCCCAAAATTAGAATTGTCCTGTAAATCGTAAGTTTGAAAAATGGCAGGGTGGGCCATAATACAATAATGAAGTAGGAGGTCTACCAAATTAATCTCATTGGCTGAAAACAATCTTTACTGCCAAGTTTGTATCGTCACAACTTTAATGCAAGTGGAATTTGATGCAAAGCAACAACAAAAATTTGCATATCCATATCCCCACAGCAGAAAAGGTACAAAGTACTTCACCAGAACAATGCCAAATAAGATTGACGTGAAACACAAGAGGAGATTTTAGGACAGATAATCAAAGACTTAGAAAAAGGGCATAAAGAAGCACCCTGAATCGCTGAACATTTCCATGTACTTTTTAAAATTCCAGAATGTGCAGTAGTTTCCTTCTGTATCATGTAAGGTAATTATTTGATTGTTTTCACACTGCTGTTTAAGCCCTGCTGAATCTGTGCACCTTCCAGGCGCAAGGGCATATCCTCCCTGAAGTGTGGTGCCTGGAAATGGGTGTGATTGGTTCTGATGTGCAAATGCAGGGAAATGCATTCTATAAATTAAGTACCCCAGTGCTTCATAATATCTGACTCAGATAGCTGAGATTCTCCCCCCAAACTTATTAGCACATGTCCTAGTTAATCTTCTGTGCTATAGTGAGGGGGTGTTCCGCTGTTGGAGGTCTTCCTTATTACATTTATAACATTACAACAGCAGGTAATATTCTCATTTGATAGTTAGTCTACTGTGTTGTCCTGGATTTATGAAAGGCATTAAATCCATATGTCTTCCATGGCCTCTTTATGACTCGTTAATTTGACAATACTCACATGTAAAGAATGAGTGGAGCTATGCAAGACTGTATCATTGAAGGTAATATTGTCGCATAATATGATAATATAGTGGTTAATTTATTGGACTCATAACCAAAGTTCTGCACTATTGGTCTGGAGACTTGAGCTTGAATTGTACCACAGCAGCTATGGAATTTAAGCTGAAGGAAATAAATACATCTGGAATGAAGGAAAAAACAATCCAGTGATGATAATGTGGAACTAAAGATTTGTTGTTAAAAACACATTAAATCCACCAATACCTCTCAGGAAAGGACATCTGATATTCTGACCTGGTCTGACATATATGTGACTTTAGCCCACCCTTAACTGGCTCCCTGAAATGGCCTTAGAACCCAATCCGTTCAGAGCCAATAACAGATAGCTAATACAAATATTAATAATAACATTCATTAAGTATAGGATGAGGTGATATTTGTCTTGACTTTCGTTGTACTGTATGTTTCTGTTAGAATAAAAAATAAAGCTAACAGGTTTATGGAATCCTGGTTTTCAAGGAATATTGAGGCTGTGGTTGAGAACAAGGTGCAAAAAACAGGTGAAGGCAGCAAGGAACAAATGAGGCACTTGAGGAGTGTAAGAAATGCAAGAGAACACTTGAGAGGGAAATCAGGTGGGCCAAAAAAAGGCATGAGGTTGCTCCAGCAGACAAGATGAAGGAGAATCCCGAAGGGCTTCTCCATATATATTAAGAGCAAAACTGGTCTACCTGCAGATCAACATGATCATTTCTGAATCTGGGGATCATATCTGGATTACTGAAGAGGAGGTGTTTACTGTTTCAATTCAAGTCAGGGTGGATAAGTCCCCAGGGACTGGCAGGGTGTCCCCTCACACTTTATTTCAGGCTAGTGCAGAAAGTGCAGGGTCCTTTATTTACTTAGCACCCATTACGGCACTGGCATTTAGGGCAGCACTGAAGGTCCTGTATCTCTGTCTGTCCTTGGCCAAGTTCTCTTTTGTGGCCCAGGTGTGGTTCAAGGTCCTCATTTCTGCCTCTATGGTATGGCGTCAAGTTGTCTTTGGTTTCCACATTCCCCTGTCCTTCAGAAGTCCAATGCAGTGCTGCCTTAATGATGGATGTCTCTTCTTATCACATACCCAATCCATCTGCAACGTTTCCCCATGCGGTTTGTGGTCATGTCCTCTTGGTGACACTGAAGGAGTAGGGTAGGATGTAGCTGAAGATCTTTCTTGGCCAGAAAATATGCAGAATCTGCCGGAGGCTCGAGGAGTGGAATGACAACAGCTTGGCAAGGTCGTTCTCTGTCATGCTCTAAGCATTCTGCCCCATACGAGAGTGTGGGCAGAACACATCTCTGGTGGAGCTGTGGACACTGTACTTTGTTGATCCCTATATGTTGCTCATTGATCTGAAGGCATTTCTAGTTTTGCTGAGTCTGCACTTGATTCATCCATGGTTCTACCATACCGCCAAATGATGCTGCCCAGATAGGTGTATCTATCGGTGCTGGGTAAGTCAACGCCCTATGCCATGACAGGAGGAGGAGAGTCTACATTGAGGGTCATGGTCCCAGTCTTTCTCTGCGGACTCTGTGTCCACTCTGTCTACCAAAGGTACACGAGCTCTGAGTTTTCTCTTGCATTTGCTGGTGTGTAGGTGATAGTAATGCGAGGTCATCCCCAAAGTGCTAGGGCCCTGGCTGCCATATTTTAAATGGCCTTAGCAATGGGTGAGGAGACAGAAGACTGGAAGATCGCTAATGTTGTTTTAAGAATAAGATGAGAAGTTTTAGGCTAGTGAACCTGACAACAGTAATGTGTAGATTTATTTAATTAGTGATACTGCATGGAGACAGGCTCTTTCAGCACAAAGTGCCTGTGCCACCCATTTACACCCTTGTAAGTATTTAACCTACTAACCTGTACACTTTTGGAAGGTGGGAGGAAACTGGAGCACTCAGAGGAAACCCACGCAGCCATGGTGTGAACGCGCAAACTTCTTACATCCAATGGTGGAACAGTAATAACATTATGCTAACTGCTACACTACGAGGCTTCCCTGTTATTGGAAGGTACTCTAAGGGACAGGATGTATATGTCTTTTGATAGACAGGGCCTGATTAGGCAATGTCAACATGACTTTGTGCATGGTAGGCTGTGTCTAACCGATCTTATAGAGTTTTTTGAGGAGATTACCAGGAAACTTGATGAAAGAAAGACAGTTGACATTGTCTACATGGACTTTAGCAAGGCCTTTGATAAGGGAAGGCTGGTCAAGAAGGTTCAGTTACTTGGCATTCAGGATGAAGTACCAAATTGGATTCGACAGTGGCTTAGTAGGGAAGCCGGAGAGTGGCAATAGATGGTTGCCTCTCTGTCTGCAGGCCTGTGACTAGTGGGGTGCTGCAGGTCTGTTGGAGATCAGTGTTGGATCTGTTGTTTTTGTCTTCTATATTAATGATTTGAAAGATAATGTGGTAAACCGAATCGGGAAATTTGGAGGTGACATAAAGATTGGGGGGCTAAGTGGACAGCAAAGAAAGCTATCAAATCTTGCAGTGGGATTTGGACCAACTTGAAAAATTATTTGAAAAATGGCAGATGGAATTTAATGTAGATAAGTGTGAAATGTTTCACTTTGGGAAGACAAACCAGGGTAAGACTTACATCGTTACCAGAGGGCACTAAGGAGTTCAGTAGAACAAAGGGATCTGGAGATACAGATTCATAATTCCTTGAAAGTGATGTCACACGTAGATAGGGTCCTGTCAAAGGGTGCTGGCCTGAAATGTCGACTGTACTTTTTCCCATAGATGCTGCCTGGCCTGCTGAGTTCCTCCAGCATTTTATGTGTGTTGCCAGGGTTGTAAAGAGAACTTTTGGCACATTGGCTGTCATAAATTAGAATACTGAGTACGGAAGTTGGGATGATGTTAAAGTTGTATAAGATTTTGGTGAGGCCAAATTTGGAGGATTGTATGCAGTTTTGTTCATCTACCTACAGGGAAGTTATCAATAAAATTGAAAGAGTTCAGAGAACATTTACATGGATGTTGCCAGGACTTGAGGACCTGAGAGTTATAGGGAAAGATTAAATACGTTAGCAGTTTATTCCCTGGAGTATAGGAGAATGAGGTGAGATTTGATGGAAGCATACAAAATTATGAGGGATATAGATCAGGTAAATGCAAGCGGACTTTTCCCATGGAGGTTGAGTGAAACTAGAACTATAAGTCATTGGTTAAATGTGAAAGGTGAAATATTCAAGAGGAATCTGACTGGGAACTTCTTCACTTAATATGGTGATGCGAGTGCGGAATGAGTGGCCAGTGAAAGTGGTGCTTGCAGGTTCGATTGCAAAATGTAAGAGAAGTTTAGATAAATACATTGGATGGGTGGGGTATGGAGAGGTATAGTCCAGGTGCAGGTTGAGGGTACTAGGCAGAATAACAGCTTGGCATTGACTAAATGGGCCAAAGGGCCTGCCCCTATGCTGTTGCTCCCTGTGACTTTAAGTACTGAAAGCTGAAACTTTCAGAAATCACTCAGTACGATTTGATTATAACTGATCTGCTTGAAGTTCAGAGAGTGTAGATGTTGTTTGCGTGCAGAAGATCTGCTCAGGAAATCTGAGGTGAACTTAACATAACGGTAGAGCTAGAAACTGACCTTTAGCCTCCCTCCCCTTTCACAGTTACCAATGCACACCAAATTTCTAAATATAAACAACTCCTGCAGGGGCAAAAAGGCTGCCAAGACTGCTTTTAGCTATTTTAACTCTCTTATTTGCATGCTGCATGTAAATTATTGCTTTCAGGAACCGAGTTCTATTTTATCCACTTACTAGAACACTCCTTTTGTGTTCCAGCAATACATTTTAATGGGCCTAACCTTCATACATGCTCTGGTGTATAACAGAATGGGACATCCACTTTCCCTGATCCTATTCCTCACTTCCTTGAGGGATGGGTGTTTCCTCTGTGTGCAATTATTCCCGTTGTTCTCCTGTCAGGTATAGGTTTACTGAAAAGTCTGCCTACGCTCATCACCAACCCACTGAAAATTCTTTTTAGAAGTCTCACATGGTTGCTATGGAATGAATTATTACACTGAATTATTCCACAGTAATGGTATTCATTGCAATAAGTGATCTCAGCATGCCGTCATTATTATTGGGAACAATATCTATGAGCTAATTATCTCATGATGTCATGATATTTGAGTCGGAAATCTGTAGATGTGATACCAACTCCATGTTCTTGAGCACAAGATTATGCAGATCCACCAGTGCAGAGTTTAGGGATGCAGTTCCTCAGGTGAATGGATAACATCTTGTACCACAATTTGAAGATTTTCCACTGGTAGACTGGCCAAGATTTATCTGTCACCCACTCTAAAATCTACCATAATTATTTTCTTTGCTATATGTGAATATTTTATTTCTGATATTGGGACAGCAAAAATAATTTAAAGGGACCATCTTTGGTACTGAATTGCTTCACAACCTACTGAGAACTGGAATGTAAGTCAGAGTCAGTTGAGAGATAATAGCATAGAAACAGGCCGTTCAGCCCACTGAGTCCATACCACCAATCGACCATCTATTTCCACTAATCATACAATACTTTGCATTTTATTCTCTGTGCATTCTCAGTAGCTCCCTTACATTTCACACGTAGCTGAGATAGTGATTTATAGAGCTTTCAAAACATAATATTCTAAGATCTAAAATTATCTAAAATTTGTGCAAATTGTAAGCTAATTAACCTCCCAGTGCAATTTTTGCAATCTCAGCAGACAGCATTTCTTCTTTATAGAAAGTTTGGGTTACAGGAGAACAATGGGAATAATTGTACACAGAGGAAAAGAACAGGTCTCTGGCTCAGAAGAAGGTAAATGAGGTCATTTCTCTGGTCCAGATCTTCTATGGTCTGGAACCACTCAAGTCCAAAATGTTCTGGACTAGAGTTTCAGCCTATGGTGTTGTTTTCCATATATCAACTCTCTTTGTGTAAAAAAAACCTGTCCCCTCAATTCTCTTTTAGATGGTCCTACTTCTTGCTTTAACCTTTGCTCTTTTGTTTTTAATATGTTCACCCAGGGAAAAAGATTTTGACTCTACTCTGTCTCATAATCTATCAGGTTTATAAAGAGTATGAATCAATGAAAATGCATCATGTAGTCTGGCTGGGATTGGCACCAAATTGGCCAATGGTTTGATGATCCTGTTGTTGAATGGGAAGCTCATAAATTTTCCTTCCCCATCAATGCTTTTTCATTATACCTTACGTGTAACCTTCAATGAATTGAGTCCAGAAAGAACTAGTGTCTTTGGGAGGAGGGGAGAATGGAAAAATACTGAGATGCTCAGTTCAATGGCTGCCTATGAAGGAAAATCATGGGCAGCCCCTCTTGATTTCCAAAGCAACACACAAAGTGTAGAAGGAACTCAGTGGCCAGGCAGTATCTATGAAGAGAAAGAGACAGTTGATGTTTTGGTTTCAGACCTTTCATCTGGACTAAAAGAGGGAAAGGAAGTAACCAGAATAAAAATATGAAGTGAAGGTGTGAAGCAAGAGATCGGGTGATAAGTGGATTCTTAACGACTAATGTAGATGGATGTAGATAACTGTAAAATCAACTTGTGTGTGAGCTGAGAATTTGCCCTGTATTGCAAACTCGACCTATTTAGAAATAAAGTTATTCAAATCAGGCAAGTATTTCAACATAATTGTGTGGATGAATTTTTCTTATTTTTATTATTGATGTAGAAATCAGCAACTTCTAGATCAGTGTTTTCACACTTGTCACAAAAGTAATCCCATTTCATGGAAATTCTAGCTGAATTCTAGTGGTAAAGGAGAGAACCTGAAATAGCCTTTAAATTCAAATTCAATTTTAATTGTTATTCAACTATACACTTGAATGCAGCCAAACAAAACAGCATTCCTCCGAGGTTAAGGTGCAAACCACAGTACCAACAGCACATAGCACATATAAATGTTATAGCAGAAAAACATACAATTACAAAAAAATTAAAATAATAATCAGGAAAAATATAACAAAAATGTTATTAAATTTAAAAAAATAAAAAATAAATAAAAGATGGTCCCTGGTTTCAGGAACAGTCGGTAAACTAGATTCCACTACATAGATTGAAGGGGTCCACTATTTATTTCACAGCTCCTGGGATGAATCTCCTTGCATCCTTTCCTAGCCATTTGTAGCAAAGCACCATTCATAAAGAGGAGGTTAATCATCTCATTCACATAATAGCCATCCTGAGGGTAGCATGTATTTCTCTACATTACCACAGTGACTACACCTAACAGAATATTGCATTGACTTAAAAGCTTTTTGCAGAGACAGAGTTTTGAATTAACATTGCATCTGAAAGAGCTAACCTCCCTCAGTACAAATATCAGAAGTGTCGGCCTAGATTATGTACTCAAATCTCTGGAGTAGGAATTGAATCCACAACCTTCTAACAGAGCAGTGACACTGAAAGGCTTCTTTTGCCAAAACACTTCATTATTCAGCAGCTTTTATCCAAAATAAAGCCTGAAAACATTGTTAAAGTGGAAGATGATTCACTGAGGCCATTTCTAGTCCCATCAAGTACACTGCAAATGTGATAGGGTCCATTAAGTACAAAATGAATAGGTTGGATACTGTGATCCAGAAATTCCCTTTCATAGTAAAATTCACCCAAATGACAGTACATGCAATTTGGTGTCTGCTCAATTTGTATAATGGACGCCTTATACCCCCTTATTACTGAAGAACCATTTAATCATATTGGCTCAAGCCATCGTACTTGGGTTGTTTGATTTACACAACCCAGAATATTTAATCTCCCTGTAGTCTAGGACCTGAGTCGGACATTGCAAGCGCACTTCATAAAATGAACAACTTGATACGTCTACTGTTTCTTCATTACTTCAACTTTAGGGAAAACATTGGATAGATTTGCTGCATCACAATCAACCTACCAAAGGACCTTAACTATCGGCATCTTTTTTAGAGAGAAATTCACACCATCTTGAATTCTTTAAAGTATCAGAGAAAGTAAGAGAATTCAAATATTCCATTCTTTTCAAGTAAAACTGTTTTAAAGCCTGAGCTTCCTCATCAGGAACATTTTTAATGAATGAGTGGTACCATGTAAATTTATGTAACAACATAGTAGAGCTTTAGTGGAATATAGATCAGAGGTGCATTTCAACCTCAGCTTTTGTTTATCAGGTGTCCTGATCCAATTGGAAATCCCAGGTTAAATTTCACCCGGAGGATCATTTTAAGAGAGTCTTTCTGATCAACTGAGTTGACTCCATGAATCCAGGAGGAAAGAAGGAATTCAGTGATTCTGCTACATTTCTCTGTTTTGTATTTATTTACTCAGTTTGGCATTGAAACTGTTCCTGAACTTCATTTGATTCCCGCACAATCATCATGCAATTCTCTCCCTCTCGGTCACCATACAGGGAAAAATATTGGGGCCTGGAAGCTCATGATCTCATTATAAATAATCTTTGTAAGTACCAGGTTTCATGATTGAACGAGGAAGGCCCAGACCCACGATGTCATTGTGGAAGAGATCAATGGAAACTACAGCTGTAGTTTTCCATCCTATTTGCCGCGGCAATGGGATAATGCAGTGGGGCTTTTGCTTCACAACTCCATTGTTGAATCCTGATTTCTGGTGCTGTCTGTGTGAAATTTCCATTTCTCTCTCTCTCCATAGATTTTATTGAAGGGCCCATTTCCCTTCCAAATCCCAAAGGTGTGCTGTTTGGGAGGTTAATTGACCATTGTAAATTGCCCCTAGGGTGAGGGAAAGTTATAGGACCTGGGGGAGTTGACTAAAATGTGGGGAAAATAATAATGTGATAGGATTAGTTAAGTAAATGTTTGATGCTTGAAATATATTTTGTGGGCCAAAGAGCCTGTTTCTATGAAAATGGATTTAGTGTTTTCCCGGCGTATATGACTGGTATCGCTTATAACCAACATTTCGATGACAAACACTGCCATCTTCATCATCGAAATGATGGATATGATCAACACCCATACCCGGCTGGAAGCCCGCGAAGAGCTTATTAGCATGTTTCAATGTTTTATGATACTGTGGTTCTGTGGATACTATGATGCTTCCACTCTGATCTATGCGTGGTCTTCAGTACTGTTATATTGAGGCCCAATGGATGTCTGAGGATCAACACTTCATCGTCCCTTTATGCACGTTGAAGCCTTCTGGGCTCAAAATTGAATTCAACATTTTCTGGTAAATCATCATCTCATTACTGAAATTGTCTGATCTTTTCGGCAGTAACTATAGCTCTTAGCTGCACTCATAACCTGTAAATGTCCTGGTGTTTATTTTCCCTCTTTCAATAAAATTCCCCCATTAATCTATTATTCAAATAACTTCATCAAAAACTTAGCACCAGAACAATGTTCCATAAGACATCAGGAAAATTAGGCCTTTCGGCCCATCAAATCTGTTCCTTCATTCCATTATGACTGATTTATTATCCTCCTCAGCTCCATTCTCTAGCCTTCTCTCCAACAACCATAGATCCCCAGATGAATCATGAATCTACAACCTCCTCTTTAAATATACTCAATGAGTTGTCCTCCACAACTGTTCGTGGTGATGAATTCCACAGATTAGCCATCCTCTAGTTGAGGAAATTACTCCTAATCTCTGTTTTGAAGGCAACTCCCTCTATTCTGAAACTGTGCTCTCGGGTTCTAGACTCATCCACTATTAGAAACATCATCTCCATATCCACTCTATCTAGGCATTTCAATATTTGATAGGTTTTAACGAGATACTCCTCATTCTTCTAAACTTCAGTGAGTACAAGCTCAAAACCATCAAATGTTCCTCATACATTAACCCTTTCATTCCCTTAATCATTCTCAAGAACCTCCTCTGGACCCTCTCCAATGCGAGCATATTGTTTCATAGATAAAGGGGTACCATAATCCAAGTGCAGTCTGACCGACTGCCCACCATAATCCAAGTGCAGTCTGACCGATGCCATCAATTCCAACAAACAAATCATTGAAATATAAAGAGCAAACACGAGGAAATCTGCAGATGCTGGAAATTCAAACAACACACACAAAATGCTGGTGGAACGCAGCAGGTCAGGCAGCATCTATAGGGAGAAGCACTGTCGACGTTTTGGGCCGAGACCTTTCGTCAGGAACTTGAAAAGGAATGGTCCCAATACCAACCTCTGAAGAGCACCATTGGTTATCGACAGCCAACTAGAACAGATTTCTCTTAGAAACATAGAAACATAGAAAACATACAGCACAATACAGGCCCTTTGACCCAAAAAGCTGTGCCGAACATATCCCTATCTTAGAACTACCTAGACTTTACCCATAGCTATCTATTTTTCTAAGCTCCATGTACCCATCCAGGAGTCTCTTAAAAGTCTCTATCATTACCGCCTCGACTACCGCCCGTGGCAGCCCATTCCACACACTCACCACTCTCTGTGTAAAAAACTTACCCCTGACCTCTCCTCTGTACCTACTTCCACACACCTTAAAACTATGCCCTCTCGTGCTAGCCATTTCAGCCCTGGGGAAAAGCTTCTGACTCTCCACACGATCAATGCCTCTCATCATCTTATACACCTCTATCAGGTCAACTCTCATCCTCCGTCGCTCCAAGGCAAAAAGGCCGCGTTCACTCAACCTATTCTCAAAAGGCATGCTCCCATTCCAGGCAACATCCTTGTAAATCTCCTCTGCACCCTTTCTATGGTTTCCACGTCCTTCCTATAGCGAGGCGCCCAGAATTGAGCACAGTACTCCAAGTGGGGTCTGACCAGGGTCATATGTAGCTGCAACATTACCTCTTGGCTCTTAAACTCAATCCCATGATTGATGAAGGCCAATGCACCGTATGCCTACTTAACCACAGAGTCAACTTGCATAGCATCTTTGAGTGTCCTATAGACTCAGACCCTGAGATCCCTCTGATCCTCCACACTGCCAAGAGTCTTACATTAATACCATATTCTGCCATCATATTTGACCTACCAAAATGAAACACCTCACACTTTACTGGGTTGAACTCCATCTGCCATTTCTCAGCCCAGTTTTGCATCCTATCAATGTCCCATTGTAACCTCTGACAGCCCTCCACACTATCCACAACACCCCCAACTTTTATGTCATCAGCAAATTTACTAACTCATCCCTTCACTTCCTCATCCTGGTCATTTATAAAAATCACAAAGAGTAGGAGTCCCAGAACAGATCCCTGAGGCACACCACTGGTCACCGACCTACATGCAGAATATGACCCATCTACAACCACTCTTTGCTTTCTGTGAGCAAGCCAGTTCTGGATCCACAAAGCAATGTCCCCTTGAATCCCATGCCTCCTTACTTTCTCAATAAGCTTGCATGGGGTACCTTATCAAATGCTTTGCTGAAATCCATATACAGTACATCTACTGCTCTTCCTTCATCAATGTGTTTAGTCACATCCTCAAAAAATTCAATCAGGCTTGTAAGGCACGACCTGCCCTTTACAAAGCCATGCTGACTACTCCAAGTTATATAGGACCTCTCCAAATGATCATAAATCCTGCCTTTCAGTAAAACTGCCTTTAAAATACGTGTTGCTCTTTGGGATCTATCTATCCTGCACCTACTAAGTTGATCCCAACAACACCAGCCATTGCTGCTCTGCCATCATCCCAGCTAGTGTCTCTTTCCAATCCACTTTGACCAGCTCCTCTCTTACGTCTCTGTAATTTCCTTTACTGCACAGTAATACTAATACATCTGGCTTTAGCTTCCCCCTCTCAAATTGCAGGATGAATTCTATAATATTATAATCACTATACCCTAAGTGTTCTTTTACCTTAAGCTCCCTAATCAAATCTGGTTCATTACACAATGCCCAATCCAGAATAGTTTTAAAAAGCCATCTTGTAGGCATTCTAAAAATTCTCTCTCTTGGGATCCAGCACCAATTTTCCTAATCTATCTGTACATTGAAATCTTCTATGACTATTGTAACATTGCCTTTTTGACATGCATTTTCTATTTCTCATTGTAATTTGTTGTCCACATCCTGACTACTGTTTGGAGGCCTATATATAGCTTCCATCAGGGGCTTTGTAACCTTGCAGTTTCTTAACTCTACCCACAAGGATTCTATATCTTCCAATCCTATGTCACCTCCTCCTAAGGATTTTATTTTATACCAACAGAGCCATGCCTCCCCCTCTGACTACCTGCCTATCCTTTCAATGCAGCATGCATCCTTGGATGTTAAGCTCCCAACTATAATCTTAATTCAGCCAAAACTCAGTGATGCCCACGTCATACCTGTCAATCTCTAACAGCGCTACAAGATAATCTACCTTATTCTGTATACTGTGTGCCTTCATATGTATCACCTTCTGTCCTATATCTGCCATCCTTTTGAATTTTATACCCCTTTTACACTCCAACTCATCCCACTGACTGTAATTTTGTTCTATCATCTGCCTGTCCTTCCTGACAGTCTCACTACCTACTGCCATTGCTTGTAAACCAACAGTTCTATCACTCTGATTCCCACACCCCTGCAAAATTAGTTTATATCTTCCCCAACAGCTCTAGAAAATCTGCCTGCAAGGATATTTGTCCCCCGTGGGTTCAGGTGTAACCTGTCCCTTTTGTACAGGTCATACCTTCCCCAGAGAAGATCCAGAAATCTGAAACTTTGTCAACTGCAGCAGTTTCTGAGCAATGCATTTATCGGCCAAAACATCCTATTCTTAACCTCACTGGCACGTGGCACAGGCAGCAGTCCAGAGATTGCTACCCTGGAGATCCTGCTTTTCAACTTTCTACCTGGCTCTCTAAATTCTCTCTTCAGGACGTCCTCATTTTTCCTACCTATGTCATTGGTACCAATATGCATGAAGACCCCTGTCAGCCCCCCCTCCCCCTTTAGAATGTTGTGTACCCGATCTGAGATGTCTCAGACCCATCTGGTATGTCGCCCACTTGGAGAAAAGGATAAATGAGCAGCCAGAGTAGTGGTTAATCTTAGAAGGCTCCTCAGGGCAGTGCAGAGGGAATGCTGTACTGTGAGAAGTGTTACCTTTTAGATGAGATGTTAAACCGAGACCACATTGGATGATGATACTCTGCTCAATTCAAAGTAGGTAGAGAAGTTCTTTCAGTTTCTTAGTCAATATTTATCCCTCTGGTGTTTGTTGGACAACAAATTTTCTGCCAATTGCCCTACTGTCATTAATGCTAGTATTTTGAAAGACCTGTCAATGAAATTCCTTTATTGCTTTTGATGTCAAGGCTCATCAATCATTTAATTGCTTATTAAGTGTAAATGACAGCCATATAAGAATAGTTCCCCAGCAAGAAATCATTTTATCCATAGGCAGAACAGTGTGTTTAGCCTAGTTTCATAGGCAGCTCAGTTTTTTGTATGCACGCCCTATTTTCAACAATAGTGTTTTTCATAATTGCAGGTGCCATCCTTTGGGAGTTCTGCAACCAGCTGCAAGCTAATTCATCATGTCCACACCTGTTTGGCATCAGGAAGCAAAAACTGAAGTGTTTCAGTCATTGCCTTGGAAGGAAAGAAATAACTCCCATTGCTTTCATATGCATAGATTACACCTCCACATTTGTCACTGAAGACCAGGGTACTGCCTGAGGTATGTACCTACTGCTTCACTTATAAAATGAACCAGTAACAACCCACTGTCACAATAAGCTTCCCTGTCATATTCCATGGTTTTTCCCCAGTGACCAGAAGCATGACTAATTGATTATGTCAGGAATGTCCATGCTTTTTGACTTCATGGAATTCTTAGGAGCTTACCACTTTAACCTTTCATGGGTAAACCTTGTAGGCTTGGCCTGCTGCCAGCCATACACATTGCACGTTCATTATCACTGTAACAACCTACCAGTCAGCCGAATGGAAAAGTCTGCTTACTTGATGTTGCTAAAATAAAGCAAAATACATTTTTTAGCTTCTGATTTTCTCTTTCAGTGGAATGGATTTGTCAGAACCTAAATTCCTGAAGACTAGCTCTTTAAATAACAATCCACAGTTTAAAGCCTCCTTTATTGGTCTGGGAGAGGGCAGTACCAGAACTTTCAAACACCACTTGGGGGTTTTTGTAGTCCAGAAATTTTAGGAATGCAACACAGATGGGCAACAAGTATACCTTTCATTTGAATTACATTGCATAATTATTAGAGGAACATAAAAGAGCAAAGCAAGGTTGACTGGTCAGCGTTACTGCCAGTTTGTGGTCTGCTTCCACATTTATGCAGTCCATCTCTGACATTTTCCTTCCCTTTCTGGACTTCTCTGTCTCGTTTTCAAGGGAGCCTAACTACCAACATCTCTTGCAAGCTTACGGACTTCCACAGCTACCTAGCGTGATGAGAGAGCTTGACAAGGAAGGTTAGGACCCAAACGCTGGAGTATCCGAGTTAAGGATCGAGACATGGAATAAAGCTGGAGCAAGAACTGAGCACAAACAAAACGATAGACACCATCTCTAGTTGAGCTTATGAATCAGCACAGAGACTCCGTTCAGGTGTCCTTTAACTACTCAATTCTTGCCAATTAGCAGGATGGTCCTAAACATTTAAAGGGGCTGTGCTTGCTACTCATACATCAGAGAGTCAGAGCACCTAAACCCCGGAAGCTGGTGCGGTTGGGTGCATCTTGCAATAGGACCCCTCCCCTACACCCAACTCCTGATGGCCCTGGCTGCTCGGAGAGATGGTGATGGTAGTTGTGGATGAAAACCAGATCGAAGGTGTCTCTTTCAGATACCCAGCACCTTTCCTCGAGCCTGAATCCTTCACAGTCCATGAGGTACTGCTGAACACCCCAAACAGTTTGTGAGTCCGAAAGTCTTTTCACCATGAAGACCTGTTCCCCATCAATAAACGTGGGAGGTGGCGGGGCCGTTGGTGGAGGGCCAAAGTGTTACACGGGGGTGATGGAGGAGAACCCAAGTGCAGGACACTGGCATGTTGACTCAGTTGGGGAGGCCAGAGGGATCTTGACAAGGAGACGGGATTCACAGGAACTCTCTAGAAACAAGAGCGGAACTTAGAACTACCGGTTCTAATCAGAACAGGGAACAAAGTATCACACAAGAATTGACCAACGAACTGGCAATGTGTGATACAGTCACCATCGTATTTATTTCTCAGTCTCTGATGAGAGCCAGATGTACGGTAATTGGGTAACTAGCAGCAATTGACTGAAATTGGGGCATAATCAGGGAGAAAGAAGTGTTAAAGGGGAATGGCCAACCGGAACCATGACACAAAGGGGCTGGTGCTAACAGGTTTTAATTTAGAGATGTGGAAGGTGGGATTGATCCTTAGGGTCTTGGAGAGCTGCAAGGTGTAAACCACTGGGTTTACTTTCCTGAGGACTTGGAAGGGTCCAATGAACTTGGGCGCCATCTTTCTAGATTCCACCCAGAGAGGTAAATCTTGAGTGGACAGCCAGACCTGATGCCCAGGCTGTAAAATAGCTCCCTGTCTTCTCCTTTGGTTGGCCTTGGTTTCCACCTTAAGGGTAGCAAAATCTCTCTTGCCCTTGTCCATTTCTGGTTTCAGTGTTGAACAAGCTCTTCAGCTGCAGGAACCCCAACTTCAGCTTCCTGTTCTGGGAAGGGTGGTGGAGGATAACCAAACTGGCACTCAAACGGTAACATCCATTGTGCCAACTGTTGTAAGGTTTTGTGAGCGGCCTCTGCCCACACCAAATGGTCGCACCGCTTGTCAAGTCTTTCTGAGGCCAGGCATCTTCAGGTTCATTCCAAATCTTAGTTGACCCATTCCGTCTGGTCATTGGACTGCGGGTGAAACCCAGAGAAAAGACTTGCTATTGCCACAATCAGCTTACAGAATGCCCTCCAGAAATGTGATGCAAATTGTTGATCACGATCTGTGACAATGTCCACTTGGAATCCATGGTTCCTGAAGACCTGATCCAGGGAGGTTCTGGCCATCTCCACCACAGATGTTAGCTTATCCAAGGCAATAAACTTGCAGGCCTTTGAAAATCGATCAATGATTACTATAATGATGGTCTTTCCCTCAGGTAGAGGAAGATCCATGACAAAGTCCATGGAAATGTGCACCCATAGTCTTTCCAGAACAGGAAGAGGGTGGAGGAGGTTAGGTACAGGGCTCCTTGTTCTGGGCTCACACCTCGCATGCCTGCATGTATTGTCGAACCTCTTGCATCATTCTAGGCCACCAATACCTTCTCTTGATAATCTTGAGAGTCCTGGCAATCACTGAGTGAGTGGTTATTCTAGATAAATGTCCCTTTGGAGTTCCTGAGACTGGACAGAACTTGGGACAGAACAACTGATCTGGAGGACCATTCTTAGGAATCTCCCATTGCTCTTGGGCCATGCAAACAAGGGCATCAATTCCCCAGTGAATTGGTGCTACCACCCTAGCTTGGGGCAAAATAGTGGCAGGCTGCTCCTCTCATTCGTGTTCTTCAAACTGATGGGAAAAGGCATCTGGTTTCTGTTTCTTTGACCCTGGCTGATAGATCAGGATGAAATTATAGTAGTTAAAGAACAAAGACCGCTGTCTTGTCTGGAATTCAGTCAATGGCCCCCTGAATATAAATCAGGTTCATGCGGTCTGTCCAAATGATAAAAGGGTTCTTGGCCCCTTCAAGCTGGTGATGTCATTCTTCCAAAGCCAACTTAACTGCAAGAAGCCCCCAATTCCTGATGTCATAGTTCCTCTCTGCCAAGAACAGCCGCCTGGAGAAGAATGAACCTGGGGGCAGTTTACTGTCCAAAGGTGACCACTGAGAAAACGTTGCACCCACTTTGATGTCTGAGGTGCCCACCTCCATGAGGAAGGAAAGGTCTGAGTTTGGTGAAAGCATGATGGGAGCTGACGTGAAACACTTTAAACTCAGCAGAAGCGGCCTCCACTTCATACTGCAGACAAAGGGGCCCATGGATTTTTTAGTTAGTGCCATCAACATATTTGCCATGAGCTGAAGTTCCTGATGAACTTCCAGTCAAAGTCAGCAAATCCCAGGAATCATTGGACTTGCTCGACACAGGATGATTGTGGCCAATCTCTGACCGCCTGGGTCTTTCTTGAGGTTGCCTTTGGATATGATGAAACTCAAAAATGTAACGGTCATCTCATGAAATTTGGACTTGTCCAGCTTGCCATAAAGTCCATGGTCCAGAAGTCTCTTTAGTAAAATCTCTCTGATGTGAGAGATGTGCTCCTCCATGG
Source organism: Hemitrygon akajei (assembly GCF_048418815.1). NCBI lineage: Eukaryota > Metazoa > Chordata > Chondrichthyes > Myliobatiformes > Dasyatidae > Hemitrygon > Hemitrygon akajei. Next base: position 104,803,450 of record NC_133124.1, on the reverse strand, counting down.
ACTTAAAGTAGATTAGGATATCATCTAAGTAGACAAAGGCGTACTTATGGAGAGTATTCCATCATGTCATTTCTAAAGGCCTGAAAAACTGCCAAAGCATCAACAAGGCAGAAGGACATGACTAGGTACTCACAGTGCCCCGTGAGTTTATTGGAGGCGGTTTTCCACTCATCGCCTCCTTTACACGGACCAGATTAGGTGCATTTCACAGGTCTAGCTTTATGAATACTGTTCCCCTTTGGAGCGTCACTAATTCTGTATTCATGAGTGGAAGGGGGGGTAACGATTTTTGGCCCTCGTGCAGTTTAAACCCCTATAATTGATGATTGGCTGTAGGCTCTCATCTTTCTTTTGTATGAAGAAGAAGCCTGCCCTGGCTGGTGAGATGGAGGGCTAAATGAAGCCATAGCAAAAGCCTCCTTTATATACTCCTCCACTGCACTTCTCTCTGGGCCTGACAAATGTTAATTGCCCCACTCTCCTTTATAATCTTGCCTCCATTCATAGGTCTCATCGGTGCCTTGAGAAATTAGATAATAGATGATCTTAAAAATGCTGAGGAATCTATGCATTTCAGGTTAGTAGCGAGTTGCTAGATCTTCTACACATTTTTTCCATTCATTATTGGTTTCTTAGGCCTCAGAGTAATATGAAGAAGTGTTTCTTTTTTCTTGAGGTGTGATGCGTTCATGATAATTAGCTCCTGGATCTCCAGGTCATTCTCATCAAGCTAGGCCAACACACATAAAATGCTAGAGCAATTCAAAAGGCCAGATGGCATAGATGAAGGGAAATAATCATTTCCCTCCATAGATGCTTCATGACCTGCTGAGTTCCTCCAGCATTTTGTGTATGTTGCTCAAAATTTCAAGCATCTACATGATCTAAACACAAGAGATTCTGCAGATGCTGTAAATCCAGCATAACACACACAAAATGCTGGAGGAACTCAGCAGAATCTCTGAAAGGGGAATAAAGTGTAAGTTTCAGGCCATGGCCCTTCATCAGAATCTCTTGGGTCTTGTGTCAACAGATGTGAACTCAAGTTTTCTAATGAGGAGGACAAGATTCTCTTCTCACGCTCATTGTGGTCGAGTTCACTACAGTCCAGATGTTGTGCAGACTCTATGGTTCCTGATGGTTGAGGTGAAAGTCAAAACAACAATATTTGCTGGAAATCTAAAATAAAAACAGAAATAGCTGGAAACACTTAATAGGTCAAGCTGCATTTGAGGACCAGACATAATGATCAATGTGCTTTGTTAGCTATATTGGGACTATATTTCAAAAACAGAATAATAGGTATTGGTTACTAAAAATGCACTTAGTGCAAACAATGTGGAACAACACTTTACCAAAGGAAATGCAAATTGAGTAAAATAGGAATTAAAAATGAACTTCAATCATGCAGCTGGAAGCAACCTTGGATAAAAATTTCAAGATTTTGTATTCACTTTTATTTGTAAAATGTTGCTGATGGGACAGTAATACAGGTCTTTTTATCACCTGCTGAGTTTTAGCCAACTAAAACCATGCTCCTAATCGGTAGAGAGATGGAAGAGCCTTACCTATTGGCTGTGTAGATACATTAACTGCATCTTGACTTCAAGTGCAATGCATCAGGAATCTAGTGCTTGGTCTTAGTTATACTTGGCCATATTACAAAATGGCTGAAGAAGAAAACTTGTTTTCTTCTAGCAAGGGGAAAGGAGCAAATGACCTCGCAGCTGAACCCCCAAGCAATCACATTGTCCGGTTCGCCGATGACTCGGCAGTAGTGGAGGGCATCACCAACAATGATGAGGCAGCCGACAGAGAGAAGGCAGAAGAGCCTGAGGCCTAGCTCCTGGCAAATCACCTCTTCCTTAATGTGTTCAAGACAAAGGAGAAGGTTATCAACTTCAGGAGAACTTGTACCACTCACACTCCCTTTACATCAGTGGCGGACAGGAAGTCTCTACAGTGGGTAGTCAAAACTGCACAACACATCACTGGCACCAGGCTACCCGCCATCAAGGACTTACAGTATATATAGAAAGGTGCCAGAAAAGGACAGTAACATCATGAAGGGTCCCACACACTGTGCTCAAGGAATGTTTGTCCCGCTCCCATCAGGGAGGAGGCTATGCAGCATCCATGCCAAGATGACAAAACTCAAAAACAGCTACTTTCCACAAGCAATAGGCTGATCAACACCTCCACCCACTAATTCCACCACTACCTGATCTTTTCCCACCAGTCACTTTATGCACTTTCTAGCATCATTTTACGGACATACAATCAATCTATGTTTATAAGCTATCTTATGTATTTATTTTTATTGTGTGTGGTTTTTTAATTATTATTATTGTTTTCTTTATCATTTCTGTTTTTTTCTGCTGCATCAGATCTAGATTAATCATTATTTTGTTCTCCTTACACTTGTGTGCAGCAGAAAATCTTGAATCTTGAATGAGCCAGTCAAATTGATGGATCAAGTATTAACAGTGGAATGACTTAAAATAAGTCTACACATTATGGATTGATTCACTGTTAAATCACATACAAAAATAAGAAGAGAAAGAAAGGATTAAGCTGGGGGAAAATGAGAAACAGAAATAAAATCTATTAACACTTTAAGAAAGAGACCCCAAGCAATTTTCAGTCTCAGAGCTGCCATTCGGAGGCAGTTCATAAACATTACATTGTTTATGCTTGAAATAACACAACATAATGTCTGAGGGAAATTACTTTGGTAACTTCTATACACATACCATAATTTCATACCATTTAATCATTTCAATGGTGGTACAATCAAGAAAATACCTTTTTAATGAATCTAACATCAGAATGAGACAAATTTGCACAGCAGTTTTTTGACATTAGCCTTCAGCCACTTATTTACATTTTGTCTGAATTTGTGCCTCAAAACTTCATTCAATAAGTTGGACCAAATGCAGGTGTACAAAAGTCAAAGTCGAGTTTTTTTGTGAAATGCTCAAGTACAGGTGCATTGAAAAACTTACTTGAAGCAGCATCACAGGCAGATAGTATCAAAGCAACATTCACAAGAAAAACATAAATTAATCATAAGTTTTTGACCTACACTGCAATTTTTGGTACATTTTGCACTTTAACCTGAATTGCTATTGTTTTATCTCATCCACGTCAGTGCGTCTTTTAATGATATGATCTGCATGAACAGTATGCAAGACAAGCCTTCCACTGTTATCTTAATTTATGTGGCAATAAAAAACCAATACCAATACCATTACCAATATCGATGCAGGGTGGTCAAAGTTGTTATAGTCCTGCTAAACTGTAGTGATTAGGGTTGTGCTGCTTCATTCAAGTGCTGAATGGTTAGGGAAGTAGCTATTCTTGAATATAGTGCTGTGGGACCTCAGGCTTCCATACCTTCTGCCTGAAGGTAGGTGGTATGGCCTAGTTGGAGGAGATCTTTGATGATACTTGTCTTCTTGAGGCAGCACCTCCTGTAGATACAATCAGTGGTCGTGAAGGATGTGCCTGTGATTTTTTTGGGCAGAGTTCACTACTCTCTGCAGCTTCTTACATTCTTGCACATTCAAATTGCCGTACCAGACAATGATGTAGTCAGTCAAGATACCTTCCAAAAATACATCTGTAGAAAGTTGTTAGAGTATTTGATGATTAGCTGAACCTTCTTAACCTCTGAAGGCAGTAAAGTTGCTGGTGTGCTATTCTTAGGTTTGCACCTATGTGCTGGCCCAAGATCATCCAGATCTTCCCCCAACCCCCTCTTCCCCTCTTCCATTGGGCAGAAGATACCAAAGCCTGAAAACACATCCCACCAGGCTAAAAGACTACCCATCGTTAAAGACTATTAAATTGTTCCCTTTTATGATAAGTTGGATTCTTGACCTCTCAATCTACCTTGTTATGATCTTGCACCTTATTGTTCACCTGAAATGTACTTTCTCTGTAGTTGTTACACTTTATTTTGCATTGTTATTGTATTACCATGTTCTACATCAATGCATTGATTAATGGTTTGACCTGGATGAACAGCATGCGAGACAGGCTTTTCACTGTATCTTGGTATCACAACGGACTAAACCTGAGCTACATGGAAACTTTGACTGAGAAAGATAAAAGTCTTTGTTCGTACAGCAAACCACCAGGAGAGAGAGAGTCCGGGAGAATCAAAAAAAAAATCTCCCTGTTCTGAAACAATGCTTTATACTTCTTATAGTTCTTTAACACTAAGCTATCAATATGATTGACTATACTTTCAACAGGTATTGTTGTGTATTTAATACTTATGTGATATTTGTGAAATATTGTAAATATATTGCTTGATTAAACATTCTTAGTTGTTTACATAACGCTTCGTGGGTTATATGTAAATGGCATATGTCATTATGCTGCCATGTCATATGTGCATGCCTCACTTAAAAGTAAAAAACAAAACTACGGTAACTAACTTACATGCATTCTTGACTCCTGAGATGACTACCTATGTGTTGAACTTTTGCAAGATGTTCAAGGTAGGAAAAAACAGCAGTAAGGTGTTTGAATTTTAAGGAACTGCAGCAGGACATTTGAGTTTTTTTAAAAAGCGCAGCAAGAGATTTGAGTCAAAAAAAAGACAAACCACATCTGCACCATACTATTGAGCTTCAAGTGGCTCGGCAGAAAGATTGTGAGCAATGTCAGCCGAACATACTGCACTGACACCGACCCAGAAGCTCACCAATTTCCTCCTTGCATATCGCAATACAACACACTCCACAACTGACAACTCACCAGCTATGCTGTTCCTGGGTTGTCCATGCATTCATGCTTGATTCTCCTCAAACCCAATCTCAGAAGGAGTATGCGGGACAAACAGCTGAGATAAATTGAAGGCTCCTCCACCGCCACGGTGGAGACCCAATTGTCACAGGTCTCACCTGCCGAGGAGAGTGATTACTCTAACCAGGAAAGATGTTATCCCACAAGAGTAAAAAGCCTCAAGTCTCTACCCTGAATGGGTCAATTTAAAATTGCTGTATATGTCCATATAGCAGCTATATATATTGTGTGTGTGTGTGTGTGTGTGTGTGTGTGTGTGTGTGTGTGTGTGTGTGTGTGTGTGTGTGTGTGTGTGTGTGTGTGTGTGTGTGTGTGTGTGTGTGTGTGTGTGTGTGTGTGTGTGTGTGTGTGTGTGTGATATTTTAGTAATACTTCAGCAATATTGTAAATATATTGTTTGATTAAGCATTCTTTGTTTACATAATGCATTGCAGCATATATGTAAAAGTACCTAAATGGCATACGTCATTATGCCACCACTTCATACATTCAGGCTTTGCTTAAAAGTAAAAGCAAAACTTACGTACATGCATTCTGGACTCCCTTGTTTTTATTTTGATTAGTTTTAACATTACAAAACATTATTTTGTAACGATGTGCTACACACAGCGCTGAAATAACGACACGCAGTCGGTAAGTCGTTTCGAGGCTAGTTTATTCAAACTTCGCGGCGCTGGCATGTAATCCCTAGCGCCCACCCTCTCCGGGCAGAAATGACATCAGAGGTGCATTACCAAAGTCTCCCCCCGCGCGCTGGCTATTTGTGAGCCAGTTCGCCTGCGCAGAAAGTGGGTCGCCATATAAACCCCCCCCCCCACCCCAGAACCGGCGATATACCCCTCAATGTCCACAGTCTGGATCAGCCTCTGTTTGGGAGGTCTGCCTCCGCGCCGCGGTGCCTGAACCTCAACCAGCTGCACCAAGTCCACATGGGCTGGTTTGAGTTGGTCCACCGTGAAAACCTCCTCTTTCCCCCCAATGTCCAGAATGCACGTGGACCCGTTGTTGTTGATCACCTTGAACGGCCCCTCGTATGGCCGCTGTAGCGGTGCCCGGTGTCCGCCCCTTCGTACAAATACAAACTTATAGTCCTGCAGGTCTTTCGGTACATGGGTTGGAGTCCGTTCCTGCTGTGAAGTCGGTACAGGGGCCAGGTTGCCGAGCCTTTTGCGTAGCCTGTCCAGGACTGCTGTGGGTTCTTCCTCTTGCCCCCTTGGGGCTGGTATGAACTCTCCCGGGACGGCAGGGGCGCGCCGTACACCAACTCGGCCGACGAGACGCGCAGATCCTCTTTGGGCGCTGTGCGAATTCCAAGCAGGATCCAGGGAAGCTCGTCCACCCGGTTAGGTCCTCTCAGGCGGGCCATGAGAGCCGACTTCAAGTGACGGTGGAAGCGTTCCACTAGTCCGTTCGACTGTGGGTGGTAGGCAGTTGTGTGGTGTAGCTGCGTTCCCAACAGACTGGCCACAGCTGACCACAGGCTGGAGGTGAACTGGGCGCCTCTGTCGGAGGTAATGTGGGCCGGTACCCTGAAGCCTGCTACCCAGGTTGCGATCAGTGCTCGGGTGCAGGAATCGGCAGATGTGTTGGTGAGCGGGACCGCCTCTGGCCACCTCGTGAACCGGTCTACCATAGTTAGGAGATACCACATTCCTTGGGACACTGGTAGGGGGCCCACGATATCCACATGAATGTGATCGAACCTCCGGTGGGTGGGATCGAACTGCTGCGGCGGGGCTTTAGTGTGCCGCTGCACCTTGGCTGTTTGGTACTGCGCACACGTTCTGGCCCATTCACTGACCTGCTTGCGAAGTCAGTGCCATGCGAACTTGCTGGAGACCAGCCGGACAGTTGTCCTGATAGATGGGTGCTCCCAAACCGTGTATGGAGTCGAAAACCCGCCGCCTCCAGGCTGCCGGGACGATGGGGCGAGGTTGGCCAGTAGCCACGTCGCACAGGAGGGTCCTATCACCTGGGCCTACGAGAAAGTCCTGCAGCTGCAAACCCGAGACTGCGGTCCTGTAGCTGGGCATCTCGTCGTCTGCCTGCTGTGCCTCCACCAGTGCTGCATAGTCCACCCCCAGGGACAGGGCCTGGACAGCTGGTCTGGAGAGTGCGTCCGCCACGACATTGTCCTTTCCCGAGACATTCTGGATGTCCGTCGTGTACTCGGAGATGTAGGACAGATGTCACTGCTGGCGAGCCGACCAGGGATCGGACACCTTTGTGAATGCGAAGGTCAACGGTTTGTGGTCCATGAACGTGGTGAATGGCCTGCCTTGTAAGAAGTACCTGAAATGCCGGATTGCCAGATACAGTGCCAACAGCTCCCGGTCGAAAGCACTGTACTTGAGTTTGGGTGGTCGTAGGTGCTTGCTGAAGAATACCAGGGGATGCCAGCGCCCCTCGATGAGCTGCTCCAGCACCCCACCGACTGCTGTGTCGGATGCATCCACCGTGAGGGCGGTCGGAACGTCCGTTCTGGGGTGCACCAGCATCGCGGCATCTGCCAAGGCTTCCTTGGCTTTAACGAAAGCGGCCGCAGCCTCCTCGTCCCAAGTAATGTCCTTGCCTTTACCCAACATCAGGGTGTACAAAGGGCGCATGATACGGGCTGCTGAGGGGAGGAAACGGTGGTAGAAATTCACCATACCAACGAATTCCTGCAGGCCTTTGACCGTGTTGGGCCGGGCAAAGTGGCGGATCGCGTCTACCTTGGCGGGCAGAGGTGTTGCCCGTCTTTGGTAATCCTGTGGCCCAGGAAGTCGATGGTATCGAGACCAAACTGGCATTTGGCCGGGTTGATCGTGAGGCTGAAATCACTCAGGCGGGAGTAGAGCTGGTGGAGGTGGGACAGATGCTTCCGACGACAGCTGCTGGCTATAAGGATGTCATCCAAATAGATGAACGCAAATTCCAGGTCACGTCCCACCGTGTCCATTAGCCGCTGGAATGTCTGTGCAGCATTCTTCAGGCCGAATGGCATTCGGAGGAACTCGAACAGGCCGAACGGGGTGATGAGTGCTGTTTTGGGGATGTCTTCAGGGTGCACTGGGATTTGATGGTATCCCCGAACGAGGTCTACTTTGGAAAAGATTCTTGCCCCATGCAGGTTTGCTGCAAAGTCCTGTATGTGCGGCACGGGATAGCGGTCTGGAGTTGTAGCCTCGTTCAGTCTGTGGTAGTCGCCGCATGGTCTCCAACCCCCGGCTGCTTTGGGCACCATGTGCAGGGGGGAGGCCCATGGGCTGTCAGACCTCCATACGATCCCCAATTCCTCCATCCTCTTGAACTCCTCCTTCGCCAGTCGGAGCTTTTCCGGGGGGAGCCTTCATGCGTGAGTGTGGAGGGGTTGCCCTGGGTCGGAATGTGGTGTTGTACCCCATGTCTGGGCATGGCTGCCGTGAACTGCGGTGCCAGAATCGATGGAAATTCCGCCAGGATTCTGGTGAATTCGTTGTCCGACAGCGTGATGGAGTCTAGGTGTGGGACCGGCAACTTGGCTTCACCCAGGGAGAACGTCTGGAAAGTCTCGGCATGTACCAGTCTTTTCCCTTGCAAGTCGACCAGCAGGCTGTGAGCTCGCAAGAAGTCCGCCCCCAGGAGTGGTTGGGCCACTGCGGCCAGTGTGAAGTCCCACGTGAACCAGCTGGCGCCGAACTGCAGCTGCACTGTGCAAGTGCTGTAGGTCCATATCGTGCTGCCATTTGTGGGCCCTCATTGTGGGTCCTGGCTTCCTGTTGCGGGTGTCATACCCCGTCGGGGGTAAGACGCTGATCTCCACTCCAGTGTCGACCGAGAAGTGGCGTTCCGACTGTTTGTCCCAGACGTACAAGAGGCTGTCCTGGTGGCCAGCCGCCATAGTCATTAGCGGCAGCTGGCCCTGGCCCTGGCCCTTGCAGGGCGGGCGACAATGGCGGGCTTTTGTGCCCCACCGCTGGTGGTAGAAACACCACTGTTCACTGGCCTCCTCACTCCTGCCTCTGTGTTGTGTGCACCCCCCTGCCGGGCCTGGTCTTGTCTGCTGCTGGGTGCGTGGCCTGGTAATCTGACTGACGGATGCCACGCTCTCCCTCTTGGCTTTCCACAGCACGTCTGCCCAGGCCGCCACCTTCCGGGGGTTGCTGAAATCTGCGTTGGCCAGCAGCAGATGTATGTCCTCAGGCAGCTGCTCTAGGAACGCTTGCTCGAACATGAGGCAGGGCTTGTGTCCGTCAGCCAGGGACAGCATCTCGTTCATCAATACTGACGGCAGTCTGTCTCCCAAACTATCCAGGTGAAGCAGGTAGGCACCCCGCTCACGCCGTGAGAGGCCAAAGGTCCCAATGAGCAGCGCTTTGAATGCTTCATGTTTGCCTTCTTCCAGGGGTGACTGTATGAAATCCGCAACCTGGGCGGCCGTCTCCTGGTCAAGGGCGCTCACCACGTGATAGTAACGCGTGGAATCAGAGGATATCTGCCGAATCTGGAACTGGGCTTCTGCTTGGCTAAACCACACGCGTGGTCGCAGCATCCAGAAAGTTGGCAGTTTTAGCGAAACTGTGTGAACAGATGAAGAGTCGGTCATCTTTGGTCCAAATCCCGTTTGGATCGTCGGGGTCACCAATGTAGCGATGTATTAACAGCGCTGAAATAACAACATGCAGTCGGTAAGTCGTTTCGAGACTAGTTTATTCAAACTTCACGGCGCTGGCATTTAATCCCTAGTGCCCGCCCTCTCCGGGCAGAAATGACGTCAGAGGTGCATTACCAAAGTCTCCTCCCGCACGCTGGTTATTTGTGAGCCGGTTTGCCTGCGCAGAAAGTGGGTCGCCACAATTTAACTATTTAACCTTAACGTTTTGAGTATAGTCAAGTAACTTTGTAGAATTATGTATTTACAATGATAGCACGGCTCAACTGTTAGAACCGCATTGGATAGTCACTAATGATGTCTTTTCAAAAAGCTTTTGAGTACAAACTCCAGACACCCAAAATAGACTGTTTTGTTCATGTTGAAGCAATGTTCCTTCTACAGGGAACATGTGTGCGTGTGCACATAGCTTTTCCTATTAGCTCACAAAGGAATTTAACTGCTCACAAAAGGTTGGGTTCCTTTTGGGAACCCTCTACCACATTGGCATGTTAAGTATATTTCATGATTGCACACAATCACATTTCCTTTTCTGGTTTCTGATGCGGACGGGCTTTGGCAACATGGAGTTTGCAACGATTTGTTTGCAGATTTAAGAACTGGCGTATTTATACTGTTATTATTGAAGAAATTATTGATTCATTATGTCGAATTCCAAAGAAAGCAAAAGGCGTGAAGTGCAAAAGAATTTGCTAATTCATTTAAAGTAGAATGGTTTAGTGAAACAATTATAACTGGTATATGAAACCTCATGAGGTCAGGAATGTGCAGCTATGAGAAATATTTACATTTTCAGAAAATGATGTTCCTTGCGTGTACTGTCGCAAGTCAAAAGCTGCTGGAGAATTTGCAAGTGGGAAGAAGTGGAGTGATATTCGCAAACTTGACTTTTTAAAGAGTCACTTAGCAAGCAAATCACAGTGGATGGTGTGCAAAAGCTCTGGCAAGAAAATCTCTCATTCAGCTGCTACAGGCTCGCTAGGTATGTGTCCTGGGAGTGCAGATGAACGAGAGCAGAAGTGATCAAACCCAGAGGAGATCAAAGTTCTTATTGACAGTGTTTTGCTAGCTGTTGTCACTGCATAAAAAATTGCACAGCACAAGATATTTGCGCACACTGGACATTACAAATTAGAGGGAACATAGTGTTGAAGGATGTCCTATGAACATACATATAACCAGAAGGTTAAGTGTCAAAACAGATCTGTCCTGAACTCTGCCTTAAGTGGTAGGGATACTCCTTTAACAATGATATTCCTTTAACGAATAGCAGAAACATTTGTCTACTTTCTATGTAGTGTCAGTGGTGCAGAGAATGTCCCACACCCAGTGATTGGTTTGACTAGCCACAAAGTTATCAGTTGGAAGTTAAATTGTGTACAGGTTTCATTTCCTGAGGACTGGTTCTCATTGTAGTTAATCTACAATTATGCTATCCATAATAATATTACTCATAGCACTCAGTACACGTGATAATAATGAACCAATTCTAAATCCAGTTCTTACAAGGATCCCATATAAACAAATTATTTTGGATGGAAAATTACTAAGAAGAAAATCGGTTACTCTTTTGTTGTAGTTATTCCTTACAATATATCTCTGCCATAGTGCCATAGTTACTTGAAGATCATCTTGAACAAAAATTGCTTCCTGGGCACCTTCCAGCTCTTTAAACTCTATAAAGATGAAATAATAATTGAAATGTTTGGCAGTAGAAGCCTGGTTTATCTTCTTAAAAAAAACAGAAAGCTCTCAGACACATTGTGTGTGGAACTCTTGTAACAGAACAGTTGCTGCAGAAAATGGAAAGTTTCCCACGCATACAGCAAGCATACAACCTGCACGATGGACGTGCAAAGCAGTGATTCTTATCTACTGAAGATTGTGAATGTCAATTTGACTGTTCATTTTGCTAACATAAAAGCAACCACTCTGTTTCACTTATTTAAATGTTTGTACACATATGCCATGAGTAAATTGAATATAAAATAATCTTCCTTCTAATAACCAGATTGCAATCTATTTTACTGTCAGCTCGAGCAAAGTTGACACTCCAGTATGATTCTCATGGCCTTTTGTACTGTTGGAGATTTGATAGTGATGCAGCAGTTAAATTGAGGGATTAGTTATCTAGACACCTGAGACCTCAGCTGATATCCAATCCTGGCAAGTCTAGAATTTAGATTCATATCAATAACTGGAATTAACAAAAAAAATGTCATTAGTAATGATGTCCACCTGTTGAGCTGTTTAAAATCTCACAACACACACAAAATGCTGGAGGAACTCAGCAGGCCAGGCAGCGTCCATGGTAAAGAGTATAGTCAACGTTTCAGGTTGAGACCCTTCAGCAGGAGTGGAGAAGAAAAAAATGAGGAGTCAAAGTTGGAGGGGGGGAAGAAACACAAGGTGATGGGTGAAACTAGGAGGGAGAGGGGTGAAATAAAGAGCTGGGAAGTTGATTGGTGAAAGAGAACAGGGCTGGAGAAGGGGGAATCGAATAGAAGACAGAAGGCCATGGAAGAAAGACGAGTGGGGGAAGGGTTATGCTGAGGTTAGCAATAAGCCTCTCATGCCCTGGAAAGTGAAACTCCTTTCCACAACCAGTACTCTTATCCCCTTCAATCAATATCAATGATCTTCCTCTGTATTTTACTGCTGTTCGTGTGATCTTGCTGTTGGCAATTTGGTACCTTACGTTATAACCACACATATTTAAAGGTTGTAAGGTAATTTGTGTCATGCTTAGGGTACACACAATATATAAAAAGTTCTTTTCTTAAAGGAAGCATTAGTGGAAGCAGAATTTTAAAAGGAATGTGGTTAAGTATGAGAAAATGAAATGGAAAATGTTTTTTTTGATGAAAATAGGGGTAACACCGATAGTTTTTAAGAACCCAACTTAACGGCAATGCTCAAATGACTCCTGCTGTGCTGTAAAATGAGGGTATTGTTACTGCTTACAATGCCATAACCACTTCAAACGCTGCACTATTCTGCATCTATATAGAATGTTATCTGCTAATATTTTGAAACAATAATGCTGTCATATTCTGAAGCTGTCATGCGATTCCTATACTCACAGCATAACTATACAATTTTTTTCACCAAAACCACATTTGATTAGAAGATGCATTTTGTTTTTATAACAGGACAATTGAAGAGCTGGGACTGAAACCCACACTTCTGTAATCAGCAGGATGTTTGGATGTAGAGTTAGCAAATCACAAAATATATGTGGTGCATGATAAGATAAAATATATTAAAAAAAAATAAGAGGAAAAGTACATTCTGGTGTTATTGTTGAATGACCCAACCATACATTTTAAATCTTTGGCAAGCATATATGTTCAAAGTTCAAAGTAAACTTAGTAGCAAAATACATACATGTCACTATATACAACCTTGAGATTAATTTTTTTTGCTGGCATACTCAATAAATCTATAATAAAATAATAATCATAATAGAATCGATGAAGGACTGCACCAACTTGGGCATTCAACCAATGTGTAAAAGACAACAAATTGTGTAAACACCAAAAAAGAACAATAATAAAAATATAAGCAGTAAATATGCAGAACATGAGATGAAGAGCCCTTGAAAGTGAGTCCAAAGGTCATGGAACTTTTCAGTGATGGGGCAAGTGAAATTGAGTGAAGTTATTCCCGTTGGTTCAAGAGCCTGATGGTTGAGGGGTGATAAACATTCCTGAACCGTGTGAGTCCTGAGGCTCCTGTATCTTCTTCCTGATGGCAGCAGTGAGAAGAGAGCATGGCCCGAGTGGTGGGGATCCATTATGATGGATGCTGCTTTCCTGCGACAGTGCTCCATATGAATGTGCTGGATGGTGGGGAGGGCTTTACCTGTGATGGACTGGGCTGAATTCAAAACCTTGTTGTAGAATTTTCCGTTCAAGGGCATTGGTGTTTCCATAGCAGGCTGTGATGCAGCCAGTCAATATACTCCGCATTACATACCTATAGAAGTTCGTCAAAGTATTAGATGTTATCCCAAATCTTTGCAAAATCCTAAGGAAGCAGAGGTGCTGCTGTGCTTTCTTCATAATTGCACTTAGGTGCTGGGCCCAGCACAGGTTCTCCAAAATGGTAATACCAAGAAATTTAAAACTGCAGACCCTCTCCACCTCTGACCCTCCAATCCCTGGTTTCCTCATGGATCCTTGGTTTCCTCCTCCTGACGTCAATGAGCAGCTCTTTAGCCTTGCTGATATTGTGTAATGATGGTTGCTGATAATAATGATAATTGAGGTTGTTGCTGTGGTACCATTCTCTCTCCTACATGCTGATTCATCACCACCTTTGATTTGGCCAGTGACAGTGGTGTCAACAGTGGCATCGGAGCTGTGCTTAGCCATACAGTTGTAAGTGTAAAGCAAGAAGAACACAGGACTAAGCACATAGCCTTGTAGCACAGTTGTGCTGATGAAGATTGTGGAGATGTTATTGCCAATCCGAATTGACTGGGGTCTGCAAGTGAGGAAATCCAGGATCCAGTTGGACAAGGATGTATTGAGACCGAGGTATTGAAGCTTATTGATTATTTTTGAGGGGATAATATATTGAATGCCAAGCTGTGTTGGGTACAGCAAGGGAGAAACCTTAATTTGGATTAAGTTTGCTTCTCTTTCAGTAACTATTTATACAGCCTCTTTCCAGAATATTGAATTGCAATTGATGAAAATCTTTTGACTTTGTTCATTGTTGTTAATATTACTGGAACACCTTGTAGTCAGAGGCAGACTGAGTCACTCCCGAAACAACAAAGTTCAAAGATCAAAGTAAACGTTATTACCAAAGTACATATATGTCAATATATACACACCCCTGAGGTTCATTTTCTTGTGGGCATACTCAACAAATCTCTAGAATAGTAACTATAATAGAGTCAATGAAAGATTGCCCAATTAAGGCATTCGATCAGAGTGCAGAAGACAACAAATTGGGCAAGTACAAATATAAATAAATAAATAGATAGATAGATAGATAGATAAATAGAAATAAATAATGACATGAGATGAAGAGTCCTTGAATGTGGGTCCATAGGTTGTGGCAATATTTCAGTGATGGGGCAAGTGAAGATGTTCAAGAGTCTGTTGTTTGAGGGGTAGTAACTGTTCCTGGTGCTGTGAGTCTTGAGGCTCTTGTATCTTCTTCCTGATGGCATCAGTGAGAAGAGAGCATGACCTGGGTGGTGGGGATCTCTGATGATGGATGCTGTTTTCCTATGACACCATTTTACATAGATGTGCCCAATGGTTGGGAAGGCTTTGCCCATGATGGACTTTGTCCGATTTGCCATTCAAGGGCAAATTTGTATACCAGGCTGTGAATTTACTCTCCACCACACATCCACAGAAGTTTGTCAAAGTTTTAGATGTCATTCTAAATCTCTGCAAGCTCCTAAGGAAGTAGAGGTGCTGCTGTGCTTTCTTCGTAATTGCACTTAGGTGCTGGGCCCAAGACAGGTCCTCCAAAATGATAACACTGAAGGGTTTAAGATTGCAAACCCTCTCCACCTCTGATCCTCTGATGAGGACTAGCTCATGGACCTCTGGTTTCCCTCTACTGAAGTCAATATCTTGCTGACATTGAGTGAGAGGTTGTTGTTATGGCACCACTCAGCTAATTTTTCAATCTCCCTCCTATGATTCATCACCGCCTGTGATTCGGCCCATGATAGTGGTGTCATCAGCAAACCTAACTATGGCATTGGAGCTGTGCTTAGCCTCACAGTCGTAAGTGTAAAGTGAGCAGAGCAGAGGGCTAAGCACACAGCCTTATGGTGTACCTGTGCTGATGGAGATTGGGCAAGAGATGTAGTTACCAATCCAAACTGACTGGGTCTACGTGTGAGGAAACCAAGGATCCAATTGTGCAAGGAGGTATTGAGGCCAGGGTCTTGGAGCTTATTGATTAGCTTAGAGTTGAAGATGGTATTAAATACTGAGGTGTAGTCGACAAGGAACATCCTGATGTATGAATTCTTGCTGTTCAGATGTTCCAGGGTTGAGTGAAAAGCCGATGAGATGGCCTCTGCTCTGAACCTGTTGCTCTGGTGGGTAAATTGGAGCAGATCCAAATCACTTCTCAGGCAGGAGCCAATATGTCTCGCCTCCAACATCTCAAAACACTTCGTCACTGTGAATGTAAGCGATAGTCACTGAAGCAGGACGCCACACTCATCTTCGGCACTAGTATAACTGAGGCCTGCTTGAAGAAGCTGGGTGTCAGGCACTGTCAAAGCGAGAGGTGAAAGAGCTCGGTAAACACACTGGCCAGTTGATCAGCACATGTCTTTAGAAGGTGGTCAGTCCCCCGTCCTGTCCGGATGCCTTTTGTGAGTTTACCCTCCTGAAGGCATTCCGCATACGTCTTCAGAGACTGAAATTAGTGGATCATCAGGGTATGTGGGAGTTTGCAATAGTTTGTCCATGTTCTGACAGTCAAAGCAAGCATAGAAGGCATTGAGCTCAATTGGAAGTGAAACCCTACTGTCTCCCATGTCGCTTGATTTAACTTTGCAAGATGTGACATGGGTTTAAGGATGTGGTTTATGGACGTCAGTTTTCTGGGATTCCAGACAGGCAAGTGCCAGCAGAAAGCCTGCTGTGGAAGCTGTAAACATGTAGTCGGTATATTTTCCCTTCAAATACCATCAAGCAGCCTTATAAGGGAACTCTCTGGTGCAAACTCCAATTTTATGTGGTCTTAGATAGTACTCTTCCAGACTAAATCTTCAAAGCTGTTGTTTGCTTCGAGTTAAAATAAAATACTTGCAAGATAGGAAATTAGGCTGCTGGCCAATAACTCCACTATTGCCGAGAAATAACTTACTGTGAAATGACTGTAATGGTGCTTGTTGCTCTCATTTTCAGCTTCCACAGCTGGCTATCTGCCAGTCCATAGGCTCTCCAACCGCAAGCCTCATGTAGTGCCTCGTCGTTGGTGAACACAGAAACGGAACCCCTCTCAGACTCAGGCTGGACTACAGAGGATGGGAATGAAGCCTGGGCCCTGGACACAGTACACAGGCTCACCAGTGTGGACACACCCTGATGCTTGTGAACCACATCGCCAGCTATGGATAAGTAGTCGCACTGCCTTGTGGGCAGCCTCAGGAGAGATGAAGGCTACGGGGGTAAACCAAGTCGGCAGTTCCAGAGTGGAGCCCCTAAGGCAGCTGGATGTCGTTGAACATCCTTCCAGCAGCTCTTGCAGCCAAACTGGTGCCAAACGCATTGCTTCATAAGCTTTCATTTGGACTGCACTTGAGAAGCTGAGTGGGGTATCTTGACAAATGGGCATCTCAGGATTTCCATACCTTCCACCCAGGCTTGTGATGATGATCTTCACCCATTGTCCTTCGAGACAAACGGATGCCCACACTAGACTTAACTTAAATAGGAATCAAAGAGCTATTCTGCAAACAAGCCAGAAAATTCTAAAACCAATGAAACACCAGTCAGGTTTTCTGTAGCACAGCAGAGGTTAAGGAATCCAACCACTTAGTCAGTATAAGAGGAGGTGGAGCAAAGCATCAGTAATTTAAATATAATGTAGGAGGGTCTGATTCTTATCATTCCTAGTGCTGTTAATGATTACACTTTATATAGCTTTCCAGAATGCAAACCGCACCCTCAATTAACCCAAGCTTTGCCACTGCTTCTCCTGTAGTCTCTTACAGCATTTACTCTCATATATATTACTCTTTCTATTCATGTTGGTTCCTTAACATTGTTATGCCCAGGGGTGGTAGTGGGGGAAAGCTCCCACTGCCTACTAAATGCTCCCAGTGGTGTGTGTCTCAAATAGCCTCCGACAACCAAGTCCAGCTCCTGGCCTTTACGTGTGACTTAGCTACTATGTCCAGTGAAGTTGTTTCTACTGACAGGACAAGGGGCAAAGGTAGGTCACTGGAGCCTTAAAACTGGTTGCTTCAGGCAGACGGGGCTTGTCAGCAGTGGTTGGCAGTTCGTCGAGAAGAAAAACTCTGGTTTCAAAGCTCCACTGGTGGCTATATCCACTCATTTGGAATGCTTCAGGAGTAAACTCCAAGAAAAATCCAGAGCTGGAGTCCTGAATTCTGACTGGCAACTCCTGCGATGGTGCTGATGCCAAACTATATCGGGCTCTGTTGTTCCTTTGGATTTATCAGCTGCATGGACTGAGGGAGCCATGGGTCACAGTTTTCTCTCCATATCGTACTGCCCTGGCGTGTGTAGAGAGCTGGGACGCAACATCCATGTTTGACCCCAAACAATGGAGGGCCTCATATTTTTGGTGGTCTTGCTGTCGATGCACTATTGGCTTCTTCTTTGACCCTAAGCTTCTAAGGGTTCCTTTACCAAGGCCACATACTTCCACTTCTAAAACCTTGTCCTGTATTCTCTTTTTTTATAATTTGACTTTTAAATTTTGTTTTAATTTAGCATGGTAGCAGGCCCTTCCGGCCCAATTACACCCATGTGGTCAATTAACCAATTAACTTGTATGTCTTTGGAATGTGGGATAACCAGCAGCACCTAAAGGTCACAGGGAGAACATACTGTACAAACTCCTTACAGACGGTGGCAGTCTCTGGTGCTGTCAGAGCATTACACTAACCATTACTCTATTATGCTGCATATGGACTTGACCTATTCCAATGTTCTGTTGGCCAGGACCAATCTTTAATATCTTATAAACACTGCGGACCATATCCTAACTCACAACAAACCCTGTTCACCGATCATCTGACAGAACAAAAACCAAATTTAAAAATCCCTCCATGGTCTTCCTCCTTTCCATCTCTCTGCTGCAGAACTAGAACTCAACGAAGCCTTTGCATTTCTCTAAAGTTCATTATTTTCAGTTATTTGGACATGACCTGAACTACCAAGGCTTTCAGCTTTGAATTCCACCCCAAGTAATATTCTATAAAACCACAACTAAGAATTTATTTGCCAGCCCAAATGTCAATTTAGATTTGATGTAAATTTTTATTTAATTGCTTTTGTTAATGTGTTTTGAATTATTTTACTACATTAAAGATAACATTAGATATGAAAGCTTGTTGTTATCACACTCTAAGGGCGTGATCCTTATTCTAGATATCCCTTTATTTATATTTTATATACAGAGTGCTTATTCCTGTAACCTGAGATGATCTCAAAGTATCAGTTTCATTTCTCATCTAAGTTCTCCTTGTGACCTGAAGTGCAACAGGCTTATGAGTTGGACAGAAAGAATGAGAGAAATCTTTGTCATAATCTGAAGAGTGTCATCGCCAATCTATGTCCAGCAAAATCTCTTAAACAGTGGCATAATAAGTTACCCAGGTGTTCTGCTTTTTTACTGGTGTAAGGTGACACAGTGGTCTTGTTTGATATAGTGGATCTTTCACATTTACCCGTGACTGCAGGAAAAGACTTTAGTTTAATATCATGGCTGAAAAAGTAATGTTCCCTTTGTTCAACAGCCTTGTTTATTTGCTGTGCCATAGAGTCATAGAGCACTACAACACAGAAGTAAACCCTTTGGTCCATCTAGTCCATGCTGAAATGTTATAACTATGGAAGGAATTGAACGTAAATCCTGAGAAGTCTGGGGGGTGGGGGGGGGGGGGGGGGTGGTGAGAGAAAGGGCGAAATCCTTGGATTCCAGCCCCATATCTTAGCCCCTAATTTCCAGCTTCAGATCCTACTTTTGAGCTTTAAGCTCCAGGTCATATCTTTAGATTCCCTTGTTAAAGCTAAGAGACTATGCTTTATCCTTGCAACACGTACAAACAAGCTGGAGGAACTCAGCAGGTCGGGCAGCATCTGTGGAAACGAACAGTCAACGTTTCTGGCCGAGACCCTTCGTCAGGACTGAAGAGGGAGGGGGCCGGGGCCCTATAAAGAAGGTGGGGGGAGGGTGGGAAGGAGAAGGCTGGTAGGTGCCAGGTGAAAAACCAGTCAGAGGAAAGATCAAGGGGTGGGGGAGGGGATAGGCAGGAAAGGTGAAGAAGGAATGTAATGGGAAAGCACTGTGTAGTAGAAGAAGGCAGAATCATGAGAGAGGTGACAGGCAGCTGGAGGAGGAGGCAGAGTGAAACTGGGATGGGGAAAGGGAGAAGGAGGGAATTACTGGAAGTTGGAGAATTCAGTGTTCATGCCAACTTCTGGTAATTCCCTACCTCTCCCTTCCCCCATCCCACTTTCACTCTGCCTCCTCCTCCAGCTGCCTGTCACCTCTCTCATGATTCTGCCTTCTTCTACTACCCATAGTGCTTTCCCCTTACATTCCTTCTTCACCTTTCCTGCCTATCTCCTCCCTCCTTCCCCTCCCCCACCCCTTGATCTTTCCTCTGATTGGTTTTTCACCTGACACCTTCCACCCTCCCGCCACCTTCTTTATAGGGCCCCTGCCCCCTCCCTCTTCAGTTCTGACGAAGGGTCTCGGCCCGAAATGTTGACTGCTCGTTTCCACGGATGCTGCCCGACCTGCTGAGTTCCTCCAGCTTGTTTGTACGTGTTGCTTTGACCACAGCATCTGCAGTGTACTTTGTGTATGCTTTGTCCTTAGTGCTTGGATTTTCATAGATATTAATGGGATCAATGAAGGGGTCATGGAAGGAGAATGAGGTAAAAGGTCACGTTTAATGAAAGAGCAGGCAAACAGAGTTGTGTGGCTTACAGCTGCTTCTACTTCATATGCTCTCAGGGTCTGGCTGAAGTTACAGAATATAGAACAGTGTAGTGTAGGAACAGGCACTTCAGCCCACAATGTCAAAATAAACTCATCTTATCTGTCTGCACGTGATCCACATTCCCTTATTTCCTGCATGCTCACGTGCCGGCCTAAATGCCTCCCAAATGCCACCATCACGTCTGCTTCCACCACCACCCCTGTCCCAGGCATCTACTATTCTCTGTGTAAACTAAACTAACTCTGCACATCCTTAAACTTCCTTCCCCTCACCTTAAAGTTATGTCCCTCAAATAAATTTACAGCTTCTTGGCACTGGATTTCAGTTTCAAGTTTTCTGTTTTCATTCTTCATCTCCTGATCCAGCCTTTACTTTCTTGTTCTCACAAACAAATCTGAATGAGATAGAAGTAATGTTCAAGACCTGTATGCCCAGAATGGTACTTTCTCTTTCGACATTGAAGCCTACTTTGGTCCTACTCTGGCTTCAATGGCACATAATGCAGATTAAAGCTGCAGTCTGTCCAAGTTTGTATTTTGCAACTTTACATTTAGGAGTAGACATACTGATCTATCAGAGGTGTAACCTATGAGTTTAAATCTATTGTTTTATTTTGATACAGTTAGCTTTTTAGCCTTCCCAATTGATCTGTAGAAATTGTGAAGAGTAAAGTTCATTCTAAGTAGCTGGCTCAGGTCTTTGTCCTTTCATAGTGAAACAAGCCCGCAGAACTACCAGAAACCGAGAACGTTTCCTTCTGTCTGTCGTGTATAAATTCCCCAGATTAGTGGGCTCATTTCTATTTGCAGAAGCGGCTATATATATTTTTTTTTGTGTGCACCGATTTTCTCTCTCTTCCAGATAAGTCGATAGCACCTTGAACTGCTTTCACGTACCCAGTTTGATTTTTTTAATGCATTCAGTTTTTGTGGTGCTGGTTTCACTCTTGGTGCCAACATTCATTGCCCACCCCCAATTTCACTTGAGACCATAATAGCAAGCCTTCTTCTTGAACCACTGCAGTCCTTCTAATGAAGATATTACTGCAATCTTTTGAATGGGAACAGGGCTCCAGGTTTTAGACCCAGTGATAATAACACATTTCCAAGTTAGTATGGTGTCTTGGAAGGAAACCTGAAGATGGTAATGTCTCCAAGCATCTGAGATCTTGGGCGATTGAGGTTGTAGCCATGAGAGATTCTCATTGGAGTATCCTTTGTGAGTAGCTGCATCCTGTAGATGGTACACACTACAGCCAGTGCTATGGCAAATTAATATTTAGGATGGTGGATGGGGCAGTGGATGCTTTGTCCTGAATGCTGTTGAACTTCTAAAGTGTTTTTTTGACCTGTATTCATCCATACCTGTGAAAAGAATTCCATTATGACACATGCTTTGTAGATGTTGGAAATGCGTTGGGATATCAAGGGATGAGAATCTCACAATGGGATGTACAGCCTCTGATATTTCTCAGCTAATCTTTGCACTTGTGGCTGCCCTTCAAATGAAGTTCTAGCTGGTGAGCATGTGCACACTTGTCCAATTAGGAAGGCAAGCTTCAGCCTTCAGACTTAAGCCAAACTCAGACTCGTCAGACAACACTGGCTGAACTTGTCTCCCAGGAACACACGGGATCAGTCCAGATTTGAGTCCGTTATTATATCTTCTGATATTATTTAGTGTAAACTGGAAACAAATTTAAGACCTATACCTGTCAGATATACTATATTTGTTAATGGAGCTTGCAAGGCATGTTTTAAATATGCTTTCCTGTTCTCTGTCACCTTTATTTACATACAGTGTTCTCTGTTCTATTATTTCTCCATTTCTGTAGTGAAAATTAAAAGCTCAATCTTGATTGCTTTTTTGGAAGTCTTGAATGATATTTATAATCTCAGTTATTTACATATTTAGTTGAACCTTGAGCAATTTATTATGGTTGCACAACTGTCATTGGTACAATGTGTTAAAATATAAAAGGAAGACCTCCATTCAACCTTTGTGCTATTTTTAGTCATATTTATATCAAAGATGATTATCAGCAGGTTGAGTATCAGAAGCTTTTTACAAAGAAAACACAGAAAACAGGTTATATAGTCCAATAGTCTATGCTAATTATATATGTTTCCACATGCCTTCTTCATTTAACCATCAATTCATTCAATTCATACCTTTCTCAAAGTTTATTTAGTTTTCCCTCAACTCCTCCAACATTAATGAATTCCACATTCATTAAACATCCAGCCTAGTTCCAGTACCCAAGAAGACATATCCCACTATACCCAGTGACTACAGACCTGTAGCACTGACCTCACATGTTATGAAATCATTAGAAAGACTGGTCCTGACACACCTCCGGACCATCATAAATCCATTACTGGACCCCTGCAGTTTGCTTACCAACTGCATATTGGAGTTAAGGACACCCATTAGCTTCCTGCTTCAATGGACTAACACCCATCTGGATGAGCAGGGCAGCACTGTAAAAATTATGTTCTTTGATTTTTCCAGTGTGTTTAACATCATACGATCTGCCTTACTAGGGAGTACACTCTTGAAGATGCAGGTGGATGCTCCACTAGTGCCCTGGATTACAGACTACCGTCTAGACAGCCACAGCCACAGATTGTGTATCAGATACTACAGTTAGCAGCACAGCGGTGACTCATGGGGCTGTCCTGTTCACTGTCTATACCTTGGACCTCAGATACAACTCGGAGTCCTGCCACCTGCTGAAGTTTTCAGATGATTCAGCAGCTGTGGGCTGTATCAACCAGGGTCAAGAGGCTGAGTACAGAAGAGTGGTGGGCAACTTTGTTGAGTGGTGTGGGCTGAATCATCTGCAGCTCAACATCACTAAGACGAAGGAGTTGGTGGTGGACTTCAGGAAGGTGAAAGCACACTGCATTCCCATCTCCATCAAGGGAACTGATATGGGAGTCGTCTGGGACTACAAATACCTGGGAACTTACCTGGACCATAACCTGGACTGGACTAAAAACACAGGGACTCTGTACAAGAAGGGACAGAGCTGACTGTACTTCCTGAGGAGGCTCCAGTTATTCAATGTCTGCAGTACTTTGCTGCAGATGCTCTACGACTCAGAGGTAGCCAACGTTCTATTCTACGCTGTAGTCTGCTGGGGCAGCAGGGTGAGAGCAGCTGATGCCATGAAGATCGATAAGCTCGTCAGGAAGGCCGGTTCTGTTCTGGGGTGGAGCTGGATTCCCTGGTGGTTGTGACTGAGAGGAGGATGCTGCAGGAGCTACGGAGCATCATGGAGAATCCCTCTCACCCCCTCCATGACATTCTGGACAAACAGAGGAACACCTTTAGTAACAGACTGATTCCACCGAGGTACACCACTGAACGCCACAGGAGATCCTTTCTCCCTGTGACTATAAGACTCTGCAACTCCTCCTCCTCAAGTATATAAGTATATGGTTTCACTGCACATCTGGATTTTGCACCATTACTTTTTAATGCACATTTTGTATTTTTCTTTGTACCTCAATGCTTACATTTTGTATTTTAAAGTATATATTTCTAACTGAACAACCTTACAACAGTAATTTCCTTCGAGATAAATAGTTTTTTCTTATCTTATAATTACTTTCTTGGTAAAATAACTTCTTCTGAATTTTCTATTAGACTGACAAGTAGTTATCATATATTTATATCCCTTGTTTCTGGATTGAACTGTTGGCTTTGATCCATATAGAACTTAGGTGTCCTCTGATTACAATGCTCACCACTATCCCCACCCTTCACTACCCTTATCATTGGTTACATTCACTTGGCAATAATTAACTTGGTGTAAATTTTGAGTGAATTTTAGCTCTGTAATAATATTTCTGTTTCTGAGTCCCAAGGTTGGGCCTCAAACTAGGGACTTCAGGAAAGTGAAAGGTTCAGTGAGGCCAGTGGTTCCCAAACATTTTGGGGTTACCTTTTCTTTGGCTCCCAGCCCACATCCCCAATGCACTCTATTAAAAGTAAATAATGTAAAAGTAAAAGTAAAAAATATATATAGTATCAGAGTACATCCATGTCACCACATATCATCCTGAGATCCTTGTTCCCACGGGCATACTCAGCCAATCTATAGAATAGTAACTGTAAACAGGATCAATGAACAACAAACTGTATAAATGTAAATATGAGTAAATAGCAATAAATAACCAGAGCATGAAATAACAAGATAAAGAGTCCTTAAAGTGAGGTCGTTGGGTGTGGGAACACCAGAAATTTGTTCAAGAGTCTGATAGTTGAGGCATAGTAACTCTTCTTGAACCTGGTGGTGCGAGTCCTGAGGTACCTGATGGCAGCAGCGAGAAAAGAGCATGGCCTGGGTGGTGAGGATCTCTGATGATGGTTGCTGTTTTTCTACGACAATGTTTCATGTGAATGTTCTCCCCTCAAAACTAATCAGTAAAAATGGCCTCAACCCAACACCATATTCAAGTTTGCTGATGATGTCATTGTTATGGGCTTTGTGAAAATTGTTGATGAATCAGACTGAAAATTTGGCTGAGGGGTGTTTTAAGAGCAACCTCTCACTTAATGTCAGCAAGACCAATGAACTGACTTCAGGAGAGTGAAACCAGAGGTCCATGAGCTAGTACTCATCGGAGCAGCAAAGGTGAGGAGGTCAGTAGCTTTAAATTCCTGGGTGTCACTATCTCAGACATCCTGTCCTGGACCTATCATATAAATTTAATTGCAAAGAAAGTCTATTCTATTGCTTTGAAAGAATTTGGGCACTGCACTGAAATCACACTCTTCTGAACATGATATTAGAATGGCAATAAAGACCATCTTGAGCTTTTTCCACAGTGGAGGCTGGTGTCCCAAGATTTTCTGCAACCAAAAGTTTTGATATGATTTTTTGAACCTCGACATCAGCTCAAAGTCATTTTGTAGCGAGATCATTCCTCTGTCCTTCCTGTTAATTCCTCAATACAAGTGTTCAGGAATGGATTTATTACCCAATGTGGGATTTGGATAGAGAAGATCCTGAATTCCCTCTGACTTGTCTTTATGCAGCTCACCTCGGTGGGCACAGTATACTTGAAGATTATCATCTGGTATTCTTTCTTTCTCTTCCAACTCAGAGAGACTTGGATATTGGAAAAGGTCACGATGGGCAATGTTTGCAGACAATATGAAGATAAGTGAAGGGGCAAGTAGTTTTGAGGAAGTAAAAAAGTTACAGAGGACTTAGGTTAGGAGAATGGGCAAAAATCGGCAGATGGAATACAGGGTTGGGGAGTGTATGGTCATGTACTTTGGTAGAAGGAATGAAAGGGTTGAATATTTTCTAAATGGAAAGAAAATACAAAAAACAGAGGTGCAAAGGGATTCGGGAGTCCTTGTGCAGGATTCCTTAAAGGTTAATTTTCAGGTTGAGTCTATGGTGAGGAAGGCAAATGTAACGTTAACATTCATTTCAAGTGGATTACAATATAAAAGGAAATGTTGAAACTTTATAAAGCGCTGGTGAGGCCTCACTTGGAGAATGGCGAGCAGGTTTGGGCCTCTTATTTTATAAAGGATGTGCTGAAACTGGAGAACGTTCAAAACAGGTTCACAAACATCATTCCATGATTGAATGGCTTGTCATATGAAGAGAGTCTGATGGCTTTGGGCCTGTATTCACTAGAGTTCAGAAGAATGTAGGGTGACCTCATTGAAACTTATCAAATAATGAAAGGCCTTGACAGAGTGGATGTAGAGAGGATGTTTCCTATGTTGGGAGAGTCTGAGACCAGTGGTACAGCCTCAGAATACAGGGGTGTCCCTTTAGAATGGAGATGAGGAGGAATTTCTTTAGCTAGAGGGTGGTGAATCTGTGGAATTCTTTGCCACAGGCAGCTATGGAGGCCAAATATTTATGTGTGTTTAATACAAAGGTTGATAGATTCTTGATTGGTCAGAGCATGAAGAGATGTGGTTTGAAGGCAGGAGACTGGGGCTGAGAGGAAAATTGGATTAGCCATGATGAAATAGCAGAGCAGACTCAATAAATCAAAAGGCCTAATTCTGCTCCTATATTTTATGGTCTTATAGCTCCAAAGATCCTGACACACTAGACCACTGTTATACTAAGATAAAGAACACCCCTCATTCTCTGTTATACTAAGGTAAGGTATTCCTACTCTTCCATGCCCAGACTGCATTTTGGCAAATCTGATCATTTGGCTTTCCTTCTCCTACCTGCGTGCAGACAGAGGCAAAACAGCAAAGTTCCAGAGTTAGGACAACAAAGAGGTGATTGCAGGAGGTAGAGGTGTGGCTATGGGTTGATGGACTGGGCCGTGTTCAAGGACATATCTGTGGATCTGAATGAATACACCATGTTTGTCACAGACTTCATAATAACAGTTGCAGATGAGTGTGTCCTCACAAAATTAGTCTTTCCCTACCAGAAGCCCTAGATGAACCATGAGATCTGCAATCTGCTGAGGGCCTGATCAGAGACATTCAAATCTGGTGACCAAGAAAGTTACATGAGGTCTGGATATGATTCCCAGAAAGCCATTTCACAGGCCAAGTGGTAATTCTGGACTAAGTTTGAATCAATGAAAGATGCTTGACAATTGTGGCAGGGCTATCACAACTTCTATCACCTCTTATAAACAAACAACAGAGATGACAACAGGGCTTTGATTCCAGATGAGCTCAATGCCTTCGATGCTTGCTTTGACTGTAAAAACATGGAGGAACCATCACAAGCTCCAAGAGCCCCCGAAGATCTTTTGATTTTAGTTTCTGAGGCCAATGTGTGAGAACCCACTAGAAGCATCGAAAGCATTTGGGGTACCTGGCCAAATACTAAAGATCTGTACTGATCAACAGGTTAGAGTATTCACAAAGATCCTTAACCTCTCGCTTTGGCAGTCTGAGGTATCCATCTACTTCAAGCAGGCCTCAAATATACTGTTGCTTAAGAAGATCGTGGTATCCTGCCTCAATGAGTATCATCCAGTACCATTTGCATCCACAGTGATGAAGTATTTTTAAAGGTTGGTGATGAAACATATCAACTTCTGCCTGAGAAGCAACTTAAATCTGATCCAATTTGCCTACCATAGCAATAGGTCCACAGCAGATGCCATCTCATTGGCTCTTCACTCAACCCTGGAACATCTGGACAGAAATTACGTATAGACCAGGATGCTCTTTATCAACTACAGCTCAGTTTTCACTATCATCATTCCCTTAAACTAATCATTAAGCTTCAAGACCTTGACCTCAATAGCTCCTTGTGCAATTGGATCCTTGAATTCTTCACTTGCAGACCGCCATCAGTTCGAATTGACAACAACATCTCCTCCACTATCTCCATTATCACAGGGGCACCACAAGTCTGTGAGCTTAGACCCCTTCTCTTCTTGTTTTACACTTTTGACTGTGTGACTAAGCATGGCTTCAATGCCATATTCAAGTTTGCTGACATCATCACTGTAGGCCGAATCAAAGGTGGTGACAAATTATCATATAGGAGGGAGATTGAAAATCTAGCTGAGTGGTGCCATAACAAGAAGCTCTCATTCAGTGTCATCAAGACCAAAGATTATTGACTTCAGTAGAGGGAAACCAGAGGTCCATGAGCCGGTCCTCATTGGAGGATCAGAGATGGAGAAGGTCAGCAACTTTAAATTCCTCAGAGTTATATTTTTGGAGGATCTGTCCTGGGCTCAGCACATAAGTACAATTATGAAGAAAGCATGGCAGCACCTTTACTTCCTTAGGAGTTTGCAAAGATTTAGCATGACATCTAAAACGTCTCCAAACTTCAATAGTTGTATAGTAGAGAGTATATTGACTGGCTGCATCAGAGCCAAGAATGGAAGCACCAATGCCCTGGAATGAAAAGCATACAAAAAGTAATGGATATGGCCCAGTCGATCATGACTGAAGCCCTCCCCACCATTGAGCACATCTACATAAAGCGTTGTTGCAGGAAAGTAACATAGATATTCGTGGATGCCCACCACTCAGGCCATGCTCTCTTGTTACTGCTGGCACCAGGATAAAAGTACAGGAGCCTCAGAACTTCCACCACCAGGTTCAGAAATAATCATTACCCCTCAACCATCAGGCTCTTGAACAAAAGGGGATAACTTCACTCAACTTCACTTACTCCATCACTGACATGTTCCCACAACCTAAGGACTCACTTTCAAGGATTCTTCATCTCATGTTCTCAATATTTATTGCTTATTAATTTATTATTTATGTTTGCATTTGCACAGTTGTTGTCTTTGCACATTGGTTGAACACCCAAGTTGGTGCAGTCTTTCATTGATTCTATTACAGCTATTATTCTGTTATGGGTTTATTGTATATGCCTGCATGAAAATGAATTTCAAGGTTGTATGTGGTACCATACGTGTACTTTAATAATAAATTTCTTTTGAACTTTGAAGGAAGTATTTGAGTTTTCAAAGAATTTATCAGTTTCAAAAAGTGCATAAAAGTGTCTCAGGCAGTTTTTCTTTGAAAGCCATCTGACTTTTTTTTATGCAACAGCAAGCATTCAAACTGTTCATTATTCTCAATACAAAGTTCTTGAAATAGTTGAGAACTAAAAGCATGGGACATCATTTTATTTGCCACAGTGATAATAGTATTTAATGATTTGTGCAGCCAGTCACTTAGGTTTTTTTGTGACAAGATGTTGTTTGTGAATTGCACAGTGAATGGTAAATATGTTAGGTACAGCTTTTTTAAAAGAAAGTAATCAGTCCATGGTGGCATCTTGTCATCGATAGTGCCCCACCTGTTGGACAAGCAAGAATGCTGGTGAGCAGAATGTCCTCTTTGACACCCCATCCTATTTGTTTCCAGTCTCCTTGCAAATAACAACTCTTGAACCATGCTTTCATCTTTTATGAAGCAAACAAAACCAAGAAACAAAGATTTGTTGCCTTGTAAGGTGACTCATCCAGCCGCAGAGCAAATTCTGTTGTCCTAGATACGTTGCACAATGTGCTTTCCACATTCTGAGACATTTCATCTATTTGTCTTTGAACAGAATTGTCACTGTGTGAAATGGCTTTAATTATTTGGTCTAGTGATCTATGCAGAACTGTACTCAGAGCCTCCCTTACTGCTAGCAGAGTAAGTTCTTCTCCAATTGTATGGGGTTTCCCAGACTTAGCAATGAACAATGAAATGTTGTATGAAGCACACAAACCATCAACGATTTGTCGTAAAGTGTTGGCAAACATGTTTTGGAGCGCTTTTCATTTCTGAAAGTTTTCATGAAGTGACTGAAAATAGGCCAAGTTCTTGCTTGCTTTATCAGAGTGTCTTCTCTTCAAATGTTATAGGAACCTGGGTGGTTTCATTACCTCATTTGGAGAAAAAAAAACTTTTTCATACAAGAGACACATTGGCTGCTGTTGGTTGCTTGGTGCTGGTATAAATCCATATTTCAGATACTCCACACTGTACTGTCTAAACTTCTTTTTCATTTGGTCTGCTTCTGCCATTTTCAATATGGATTAGTGACCACGGGCCTATTGTTTAAATCCAACCTCAGGTGCTTTAATCTCTAAAAAAGGATAGTGATGACATCATCATATCTGAAGCAAAACCTGACCCTCCACCTGATGGTACGTACAGTGGGGCAGTGATATCTCGATTCAACCATGGGCAAGACCATTCAAAAGGACAGATTCTAAACTTTACCCCACTGAATGCCATGTCCTGGTTGCGTCACTGTGTGATTAGGCCGTTGGAATAGTACTAGCTAACACTGCACTACAGTTGTGAATAGTCATAATGTGCAGGAAGGCCCAGAAATAACACGATTTCTTCAGTCCAGATTTCCTATGATATGTCAAATACAGAAGCGTCACATTGCTTTTCCACAACTATAATGCATTTCGAGCAAAATCTAAGAGAATGATGGGTTAGCAAGAGATGAGGTGATTACATGATCAGTATAATCAGTTATGAGGATGTGATGTCAAGGTGTTGAATGGGCTCTATGGAAAAACTGGCTCCGCCACAATAGCGGGTGCAGGTGTTCTATTAAGTGCTCTCAATTTTTCACACAAAGTCCCACAATGTGAAAATACATGTACAGTGAGGAAAGACAAAAAAAACTATATACAATATATATGCAGCAAACAGGAAAAGGAATGGTATATTAGTCTTCATGATGGCGACAGTGAGGGCAACATCCCCAAGACGGGTTACAAGGCAACTCTTGTCACTTCCATTACATCTTCTTTTTATTTTCGATGTGTTTCTGCAATTGTCAGAGCCTGTTATCTACATTCTAGCGGTGCGCTTTCGGGCCGATCAGGTGGTCTGGCACTTTGCCGCCTCCGAGAGGGTTCCACGAGGCAGTGAGCAAAGTGTGTGGCCTGGATACAGAGTGCGAGCCCATGATCAACTCCATTCCTTGCTGATCTTGCCAATTGAAGTGCCTGTGTGTGATGGTGTCTCTCTCTCTCCTCTGCTTCTGAGAAAAGCTCCTTGCATTCAAATGACCTCTCTCTCCCTTGATGCTGTCAGAGGAAGGTGTGGGAGCAAGGTGTAATTGACACCATCTGTAGATTGGACATTATGACGTACTCTGATTTTTGGTCAGCTCTTTTCTTCGTTGCTCTTTTGGGCAATTTTTGAATTGGGGTGGCCTGCAGATAATGAACACTGAGCTGAACTGAAGTATGCCTTTTTTCAATAACCAACAACAATTTATTTTCCTTAGTTCCTGACATATTAAACAACACAACACAGTTATGCAATCAATTGCTTTCTTTGAACCTGATAGTATTGTATGTTTGTAGCACAGGGAACCATCTAGCGTGGAACAATGTAAAAGGCCTGTTTCATCAGTATTGTAGATAACATCTGAAGAAAATGTTTGAAGCAAGTTGGGGAGTTTTGTATATTTCCATGTTTCTGGACTTACAGCATCAGAACTAACTTCCTCACCTTGTGCTTTCTTGAATTTAATTTATCTAAATTTCCATCAAGACAACCAGCCATCTGTTGCTTTAAAATCTTTATGACCCAGCTTCTTAGTTAGTTCCCCTGACTTTTTTTTTAATTGGTCCACTGACATGCACACCTCATCCAGTTACAATGGAAAACCAATGATTGAGGATCTTTTCATCATCTGGATCCTTACCTTCACACTTTCGTTTTTTGGAATGTCCCTCGCATAATGCCTATCCTTCTCGCAGTTTATCCTGCTGCTGTATCAATCGTGATTTAGAGA
Organism: Hemitrygon akajei; assembly: GCF_048418815.1. Taxonomy (NCBI): domain Eukaryota; kingdom Metazoa; phylum Chordata; class Chondrichthyes; order Myliobatiformes; family Dasyatidae; genus Hemitrygon; species Hemitrygon akajei. The sequence continues at coordinate 104,772,070 of NC_133124.1, read as the reverse complement.
TTTTGGCACTCCACTTATTTCTGCCAGCTGACATTGCCTCTGCCGGGCGATGCCTCTTAAATTGGTTCAATTGGGTATTTTTTTGGCTAGTTTCAAAACTTTTCATGGTAAAAGTTTCAAAAAATTTTTAAAGTCAAATAAAAAAAAATTCAATAACCACTGCTTTTAAATCAGCTTCTATTGGCCGAAATGGATAGCATGACACAAGCATATGCAACTGTGGCATCTATTCGCTCTATGTACGGTGTAGTGTCAAATAGCCACATAAGTGCACACGACAGACCATCTCCTGCTCCAATTAAGTGGCATAATGTCCCAAAGGAGTCCCTGCAATTTTCTTGTTTTGGTTTTGTCTTTAAGAATTGGCCCAAATAAGCAGCTCCCCTGATTAACTGATGGTCTAGTTAACAGGACTTCCTTGTACTTCCACATTCGCTGCTGACACAACAAAATGAATAGTAAAAAGGATACAAAAGGGCTTCAAAAAAAATGAACTAGTGGAGTGACTAGGGAAAATAAAAATTGTGCAAACATAAGAGGAAACAGGAATCATAACATGAGATTCTGCAAAAGCTGGAAATCCAGAGCAACAGACATAAAAGTCTGGAGAAATTCAGCAGGTCAGGCAGCATCTATGGAAATGAATAAATGGTTAACGTTTTGGGCCAAGTCCAGAAAGGAAGAAGGAAGATGCTAGAATAAAAGGTGGAGGCATTGGAAGGAGGACTAGCTGGAAGTTGATAGGTAAGGTTAGGAGGGTGGGAAAGGTAAAGGGTTGGAGAGGAAGGAATTTGATTAGAGTGGGAGAAAGAGAAGAAGGAAGAGCACCAGGGGGAGGTGATAGGCAGGTGAGGAGAAGAGGTGAGAGGCCAAGTGGGAAATAGAAGAAGAGGGGAAAAAAAACTACCAGAAGGAGAAATCAATGTTCATGCCATTAGGTTGGAGGCTACTTAGACAGAGTGTGAGGCATTGCTCCTCCATCCTAAAAGTGGACTCATCATGGCCAAAGAGGATGCCACGAGCTGACATGTTGGAATGGAAATAGGGACAGGAATTAAAATGGTTGGCCAACAAGAAATTCCACTTTTGGTAGATGGAGCAGAGGTGCTGGCAAGTTTCTATTAACTGGTGAAGGAACAGGAAATGTCGATGCTGAAATGAAGCTTGGTGTCCTTGCAGACATGTCACTGAAAGCTAACTATGGGTACAGCGGGAAATTTAAAAGGCAAACGGCATGTTTGATTTAATTGCAAGAGAAGACAGGTAAAAGAGTAGGGATGTATCACAACAATATTATGTGGCCTTGGTGATGGCCCATACTTGTACAGTGAATTCTGTTTAATTGGGCCATCAGTTAACAGAGGCAGCCACTTATTTGGTACAACTCTTAAAGAATAAAAATTGAGAAAATTACCAGGATTCCTTTCATTTATTTGGGAGACTACACTGCTTAATTTTGGCAGGAGACTGTTACTGAACTGTTTCTAACTAGTATCAGTCATGTGCACTGGTCTAGCCTTCAGACATTACACCATGTTTTGAGCAGATTTTAAATAGTGTCAGTCACGTGTATTTGTGTTTAAAAAGCAGTAATGTTTTTCGCTATTAGTTGGTGAGAAGTAAGCAGTAAGGCAACTCTGAACAGTTTTGCTGACTGTGGTTTCAAGCATTCAGGCTTGGAGAGGCCAGAAAACAGTGAAAATGAACCAATTTCACTACTTCAACAAGTTAGGACCTACGAAGAATTTGAAGGCATTGACAATTATCTTGAATGTTACAATGAAAATGAAGATTTAGAGAAAGTAATTTTAGACAGCATTGTATGAAGGCAGTCCAGTATCTACATTAGGTGTCTGTGCTGATTTTATTCATGTACAGTACAGCCCAAAGAATGCAACACAGATAAATTCCTCCATTGATAAGTAGGAACAACAAGTACACAGTTTTATAGCACTGCAGTTGTATTGGTAGCTTTCTAATTTGTTCTGTATTTCATTTAAATACATAAGTTGTTACTCAGTTTGTGTTTTTTATACCTTTTTAATCTATTGCCATGAAACTTCAGTTAATTGGGACAGCTGCTTAATAGGGCCAAAATGTACTGGTCCTGATGTGTCCAAATTAATGGGAATCCAACACACTTGCTATAGAGGGAGGGCAGTGACTGTTCACTAGATCGGGTTTATCACATGGCAGCTCTGTTAAGTAAGGAGAGATTGTGTTGGCCAACCTGATTTAAGGAGCTGAATGGTCGACTTTACTCGTATTATGTTCTTAGTGATACAGTTTCCTATATCATATTAAGCTTAGTCAACATTTTGGATATATGTGTTTCTATAACTGAGTTTGTTCTCTTTATTTTTCCAACTTACTTGCTTCATTTGTGTCTTTGGAAAGTCTTCATTTTTTAAAATTTATTCTTTTACGTATCTTTTCTGCAAAACCTAATTTGAATTTCTGATCTTGAATTTAATTCAAAACCTATGTCGCTGTTATTTGATATAGTGGCTTCCTGCTGTCAAGAATGCCAAGTTTCAGAGGCACACTTTTAATTAAACACACTTCTGCTTCGCACAGATGAATCTGAACCACCTGGAACTTGGGCCACCTGAAGTACAAATACAAACCACAATGTCTCTGCACAACGGGGTTGTGGAACATGCTGTAACACAAGCCACTGTTTTGTGACATCTTCATTTTTGACACCTCCCAGCAATTTCAAAACATAAACAAAAACATTTGAAAAGAAAGCTGAGAGTCCCTCTTTTATTAAATAGTTTAATAGTTTATGTCTGTACTTAGGAGTTCATGGTTCTGTTTCTTAAACGCCAGGTTTAATTTAGCGGCTATATACTTAATTTAAAAAAGTTAATTTTAAGTTAAATTTATCCTTGATGTTTGCTGGACAGTAAGAAAATGGGGGCTAGTTTGAAGTCCTTATTTCAGATGTGATGTGAAAAGAATTTCATGCAGCTACTCAAAGCCAAGTAAAGATTTCTTCTAGTGTCCTGTCCTGCAATTTTACCTCAATCATCCAATGCATATTAAAAGATCCCAAATCCTGTAGCTAGCTGTGGAAAAATTTCCTTTTTGAATCATAGCACAGAAACACAGATCTTTTGGCCCAGTGAATCCACAATGACAATCAAGCACCGGTTTACATTAACCTTACCCAAATCTGGCCAGATTCACATCGGCTTTGCCCTCCTTACCATTAGATTCTACCACTAACCTACACACTCAGAGGAATTTACAATCCCTATTTGCATGCCTTTGGGGTGTGAGAGGAACACGCACACAATCCCAGGTAGAATGAACAAATTCCACACGGACGAGACCAAGAGGTCAGGATTGGACCCTAGACTCTGGAGCTGCAAGGCAACAACTCCACCAACTGAACTTGCTTAAGGCATTGACTTCAAAGCCTTCTCAGTCAGGAACAACGATGCAAACTCTAATAAATAAAGAGAAAAGACCAATTCCCAACTCAGAGGAAAAATTAAAATGGGAAGAATTTACAATCTTCTTCATTCGAATATTGAAATAGACGATGACTTTTGACCCTTCGTAATCAGCCTTCATCAAAGGGTCCAGTCTTCAACCAATAAAATCAATAAAGGGCTGGTACCTGCTGTTACTCAGGACTACAGGGCTCAAACAACATCATAGCTGAAATCCTGAGGTTAAATGCTACAGTCATCCTCAGCTAAAATATGTTGGTTCAGCTAGAAGTTGGGCATTTATGAGAGGAAAAAATACCCTTTATGCGAAAAGTGACAGAGAAAAATTATTATCCCACAGTGGAGGGTTAGGGTCCTGGTTGCATCGCTATGAATAGTAGAAAAGAGAGAATAAAACTGCCACATTCAAAACGGACTCAGCAGGCTTCCTTCCATGTAGTAATTATTCTGTGATTCTATCTAACAACAGAGAAAATTTCCCAATGTGTCCTGCTCATAAATAGCTGGATAAATCCAATTATGTAAATTACAACCTTATTAACCTGCACACAGTCACCAGCAATTGCATGGAACAGTGCCATTAAGCAACACTTGCTGGCTGATAATGTACTCACCATCATTCAATTTGACCAGCTATGAGATTAAAGAGTGGCGAAGCAAGCTTGCAAGGATGTATGGCCTACTCCTGCTGCTATTTTCTTGTATTCTTGTGTTCTTAAGTTCCATCAAAAGCAGAAACAATAACCCTGATTTCAGGCTTGATCCAAAGTTAAACACAGACTATGAAATTCAGTGGTAAAACTAAAGTGAAATCTTTGATCTTAAGGCAGTTTCAACCAAGTGCAACAACAAGAAGCCCTAATAAATCTGGTTAGTGAGGATTAATGATGGCTTGAGTCATACTTGGAAGAGTCCGGGGTCTTAAAACCAATCCTATCAACAGTTTTTCTTCAGGGCCCCCAAATTGGCATAAATAATTCCAGCTGATTCATCAATTCTTTTCTATTAGAAGGCCAGAAATGTGTTTGGTTACTAATGTTTATTCATTCAGAATTCATTTGAAAATTTACCAGTGCGTGTTCATTTACATCAAGAGTTCAAAATATACAGGCAGATTGCTGGGCAAGTATCATTCATGCCAGATAAGTGTCTGAAGATAACTGCTTCCAACAAGAAAGAAAATAAACTCCTCCCCACTATTTTTAAGGTCAGTGTTAGGCAGAACACGTGAAATCCAAACCTCTTGAGAAGGTCAGAAGCTGGGCATTGTGTGTAACTAATTCATCACCACATACACTAAACACACAGAGTGCATTAGTACACACTAGAGGTTCCGTAGTGCTGAAAATCCAAAGTAACACACACACAAAATGCTGGAGGAGCTCAACATGTCAGGCAGCACCTATGGAAAGAAATAAAGAGTCAACGTTTTGGATCAAAAACCTTCATCAGACATAGAAAGGAAGGAGAAAGAAGCCGGAATGAGAAGGTAGGGAAAGAGAGAAGGAGTACAAGCTGGAAGGTGATAGGTGAAGAGAGGTGATGGGCAAGGGAGGTGGATGGGGAGGGGTGGGTTTGGAGATGAAGTGAGAATCTGGGAGGTGATAGGTGGAAAAGGTAAAGGGCTGAAGAAGAAGGAATCTGATAAGAGAGGAGAGTAGATCATGGGAAAAAGGGAAGGAGGAGGGGCACCTAAAGGAGACCTGATAGGCAAGAGAAGAGAAGAGAAAGGATAAGAGGGAGCCAGAGCAGATTAATGTGTAATTTTTCAAGTGGTAGAACATCCAAGGAGCTTCATAGGTGCACTATTAAGCATACACAATTCATTGAGCCATTCAGGGAATTACAATTTTAGCACAAATTGCCTTGGTCAAAACCTTAATTTTTAACATCTTAAAAGCACAATTTTTGAGCCAGATTATAGCATCTGCAGTCTCTTTTGTCTCCTAACTTTTATATAGTGTTTATAACGTGTTAATGAAATTAGAAAGGTTGTGAGGTTTAGTAAAGGCACTTCCGAGCATAGAGCTATTTCAGGGAGCAGTTAATGGCTAGCTATCACATAGCTGTTTGTCTGTCAGGTAAGGATAGGAGATTTCCTTTATGGCAAGAACGTTAGTAAAATGTTGGGTTTTTAAATTTCAATTATTTTACTGTGACCCTTATACTGCTTGTGTATTTTAAAGTCCAAATTAACTGATTAACTGAATTTAAATTTCCAGCTGCCATGGTAGGACTTGAATTGTAAGCTTCAGATGTAGGGAACCTTTAGATGGCATCCTAAAGTACAGGAGATATAAGACAATGGTGTCTTGGCAAAATCAGTGTCTTGACTTGACCGGAAAATCCTCTAAATCAATTGGCAGGACAGACAAATCTATATCAATGTTCTTTCTCCCATAGACCAACCTTCCCTGTATTGAGTTTCTGATTATGCTTAAATAGCTCAAGTCTGTGGACTAATGCATTTATACTCCTGTCTCCAGACTTCTGTAACAGATGATTTAGTCCAGGACAAGAGATTTCCAGAAGGACAGAGAAATGGCATCAAAATCATTTCCAAAGTCACTCTGAAAGCATATAACAATCACACTCATTCATGGACTTCTCTAGGTTGTGGGTACTCACCATGGAGAAGGCCATATGGGAAGGCACAGAACAGTGCATGGAGACCAATTCCAAAGTGCAGAAGCAGCACTCAGCATCTAAAACATCCCGCCCAGCTGCGCCATCAAACATCACCTACTCTCACTGTGGCAGAATCTGCAATTTTCTCTTTCAGTATTTCCGAACCATAGAAACAAACGATCCTTTACTCTGACAGAAGAGTAAAGAATAACTGGTTTCTGTGGCTCGTCTCTCTCCTCTGAGAGAAGAGCCAAAGTACAGGACAACAATCCCTTATCTGAAATTCTGATATCCAAAAAGCTCAGAAAACCGAACTTTTTTGCCAACAGCTGACGTCACTCAGGTGTGACGTGGCAGTACTAGCAGAGGCCGCCAGACTTCAGATGAGACTCAGCGCTCATACTGGTTACACGTGCATTTGTTGTTAGCTGATATTTTGTGTTCACTGTTAAATTTGTGTTTAATTTCACTGTGAAAATGTCCAAAAGAACTGCAGACACCCCTATGGGTAACAATGAGAAAAAGAAAAGGAAGCATCTATCATTATCAATAACGTAGAAAGTGGAGTTATTGCAGAAGCTTGAACATGGTTTGTCTGTGCAGTGTCTTACTGAAGAATATGGTGTTGGAACTACCACTGTATATGATTTAGAGAAGCAGAAAGACAAGTTACTGAAGTTTTATAATGACAGTGACATTTATTCCAATAAGTCATTTACCATGTGTTTGATTTGGTTCATTTGAAGCTGTATACTTTTATGTTTTATTGAACGTTTTTGTTGGAAATAATTTTTTTCTTGTCATTAGTCCCTAAACAATACAGTATAACAACTATTTACATAGCATTTACATTGTATTAGGTATTATAAGTAATCCAGAGATGATTTAAAGTATACGGGAGGATGTGCATAGGTCTGGAGCTCCACCAGGTCCTAAAGTCCACCCGCGCTGAGACAGGTTAAAGGGACTTGAGCATACGTGTTTTTTGGTATCCGTTGGGGGAGTGGGGAGGTCCCAGAACAAATAAGGAGGGATTCTGAAATCCAAATAATTGTGAATTCCGAAATGCAATTGAACCCAAGGATTTCGGATAAGGGATTGTGGACTTGTATTACTAAGCTATCATTCCTAGTGCAAAATTATGGTGATCCAGCAGTTTAATTGTTATATTTATGACATGATATTTTTACTTCCTATTTCTCCCAAAACATTTACTGTTTTCCTAATGTATTTATTTATTGAGATACAAAGTGGAACAGGCTCTTCTGGCCCGTCAGCTGTGCTGCCCAGCAACCCTCACATTAATCTGAGAATTCCTTTGCTCAAATTGCTTTGGTGATATCAATGCATCTTAGATTACTTATCCAATAACCTGCTAAGCTCTATGTTAAAAGTTCCCAATTCTTACAGTATTGTTCAGTCAATATTTTTTACTTCATGATCTTGGGAATATATAAAATATTGAAATACTCTGATTAGCAAAGTCTGGAAAAAAATTAATATTTTACATGTTTGTAGACAAAGAAGAGTGATAAAAATCCTGCTCATCTGGTACCTATAACTTATGGTTAAAACATATCTGGACTAAAAATTAACAATCTATGCAGATATACTATTTTTGTTTCTAACGAGTTGTGCTTTCCAAGACACATTTCAAATTTCTAATGAGGAAAGCTTCTGCTGACAGTGAACTAGTCAATTGAAAACTATTGTCATTTTCAACAGAACAGTTGTATTCTTGATTGCCTCCCAATGTTTGTTGCTTGAAAATATAGATGAAGTTAAATACTAATAGACATTTACTTGACAGAAAAAAAAGGCTTATGTAATCGAGAACACAAGGTAACAGACCTTCATGACAGAACATCATCTGGTAGGGATTGGCAGAGTGCCTTAAAGAACCAGCCACCATAGTGCAGCTGACAGATGCTCACAAGCTATTGCGGGATTTTAACCTTCAGCTGCTTCATAACCACGTCTCCAACAACAGACTGCAGTCATTCAACAACACAGTAAAATAGATCAGACACAGGGGGTCAGATACACAGTTGCATCTGAACCTAACACATTAGATAGGCGGCTGAATCCAACCCTACACCTTCCACTGCTAGCTACATTACACAGGGTGAGAAAAGGCATACCAGTCTTGAATGTGAACTATTGACAAGAAAGCATTTCTCAAACAGAAGAAAAATGATAGGTGCAATAGTAAGGTGAACATAGATTAGAATTTTATAAGTAAGAAACTGTATCATTATACATGAATGTGAAGCTGTCGAAGGTTGTAGGGAAGGAAACTGGCCATTTTAACCTCATCATGGTGGTGGTACTTACCGTAATTTACATCTGAAGTAGTAGAGCAAACCACCCAGTTGTGTCAAATTGCTACCAGAGATAAGAGATGCAGAGCAATTAGGGGAGCCTTTGAAAAATCAAAAAAGAATTTGGAGGGGAAAGGAAATAAGTGAGAATGATAATTTTAGCTATTAAGAATTGTATTTTATTTCCACCTCAGATAAGATCAAATGGCTTAATTTAGTCTCCATTACTAGGTAAGTGCTTATTTAAACTAAAATTCACTGCACACCAAAGTAAGTCAATTGTATGAAACTTTAAATCGTTATAAATACACAGAATGAAAACAATCTGAGGTTCTAGGGGAGGTGTGTCAGCAGTCATCGGTCTACACATCAAAATTCTGCCGAAGCCGAAGACTTACTGATGGTCAAAATGCATTTTATTTTGTATGTTGGGTCATTTTGAACTGCAGATGAAAGACTATCAGATCAACTCAGTTGCCTGGCTTGGACTGAGCAGCAGGGACCAAACTGGGGAGCCATGGGGTCAAACCTTGGTTATGCTGATTCTGATTTGTGGTTTAGATTGGGACCTTAGGTGAGGACAGGTATGCAGATCAGAAGTCAGAAGTTGAACCAGTGGCAGCAACAGGGGATTAGTGGGTTGAATTGAGGTGATGGTGGAATTGGGGCAGGAGTCCCAGGGTTTGAGGTATCATTCCTACCATGGGACATGCAATGTCCAGACAAAATGAGAGGAGCAATGGAACCTATTTGATGGGAGCTCCTAAATCCAAAATGGAAAAAATGCTGTTAAAACATTATTCTGAGTGTGCTTGAGGACAAGAGAACCTCAGAACCAGGTGAATTCATTACCTGGGCCACTCTCTAAGGCACATTACACAGGAAAATCATTTCATTGTATGTGAGTTGCTCACATAAATCAAGTACATTGGAGACATAAGAGATTGCAGCAACACAAAGGAACCTGGTGGGTGAATCAGCACCTGTGAGAGGAAAGGAATTGTTGACATTTCATGTTGAAACACTGCCTCGGGAGTGCCTGGTAGAATTTCTAGACTGGTGCAATTTATATATGACATTGAATAGTACAGCCCTTGGGCTCACCATGTCTGCATTGAACACAGTGTTAAACTAAACCTAATTCCTTCTGCCTGCACATGATCCATATCCCTCCATTCCCTGCATATTTATATGTCTATCTAAAAGCCTCTTAAACACCACTATTGTTTCCACCATTACTGTTGTGACTGATCTAAATCACCAGAGAGACAGTGAAGCTGATGACATAAAGGTCTTCATTCATCACACAAGCAGACATTCTTCTGGAGACACACCCAATAGAGTTGTCCAAACTTAAAGTACATCATATTTTTATACCCTTAAGATCAAAGATAACTGCAAGTGATTCAATATAATGTCTAATATAACTTGGGTTAGACTTTGGCTTTGTGGGAGAAGCCAGAGGGTTGTCTCTCTGATTGGGGACCTGTGACTAGTGGAGTGTCGCAGGGATCGGTGCTGGGTCCTTTGTTGTTTGTCATCTATATCAATGATCTGGATGATAGTGTGGTTAAATGGAACAGCAAATTTGCAGGTGACACCAAGATTGGGGGTATAGTGGGCAGTGAAAAAGGCTATCAGGGCTTGCAATGGGATCTGCATCAGCTGGAGAAATAGGCTGAAAGATGGTAGATGGAATTTAACGCAGACAAATGTGAAGTTTTGCAGTTTAGTAGGATCAACAAAGGTAGGTCTTACACAATGAACGGTAGGGCACTGAGGAGTGTGGTAGAGCAAAGGGCTCTGGGAGTACAGGTACATAATTCATTGAAAGTGCCATCACAGGTAGACAGGGGCATTAAGAAAGCTTTTGGTGCATTGGCCTTAATGAATCAATGCATTGAGTACAGAAGATGGAATGTTATGTTGAAGTTGCATAAGATGTTGGTGAGGCCTAATTTGGAGTATTGTGTGTAGGTTTGGTCACCTACGTACCGGAAAGATATAGACAAGGTTCAAAGGTTCATTTATTATCAAAGCATGTATCCATAATCAACTTGGAATTTGTATTCTCCAGATATCCACAAAACCAAGAAAGAATATGAGAGTCATTCAGAGAGAAACATCAAACCCACCCCCTCCATACAAAGAACATCAGTGTCCCAGTCATCAATCCCCCTCAAAACACCTCTCCTCACCCCCACACAAAATGAAATGGGAGCATTGACACCCCCCCAAAAAAACAACCCCTCCCCTGCACAAAAAACTGAACAGAATACAACAGAACATCAAACACCCTGCCCTCACACAACAAAACGGAAAAGGAACAGGCATTAAAAAAACCACAGAATATAAAAACCATCAGCGTGAAAAACTCCACAGTCCATGAATGCAACAGTCAATTCCATAAACACAGAACCATGATACCACCCTACAATATCACCGACATTCTTCGAAAGAGAGGGACCCACATGAGGCAGAGAGGCCTACCTGTCTGCCACAGTGAGTCACACAGTGATAGGCCACTCACAGAATCCTTCTCCGGCAGCGATCAACAAGCAGGCAGTTGACGCTGAAGCTTTTGCTTGCTTGTGCTTTCGCCTCGATGCCTCAATCTGCCTCTTTGCTTTAATCAGCTATTAATGGGTGCTTAAATGGTAAAATGGAGTCAAGCATCAGCTGGCATCCCATCTCAAAGCTTTTTCCCCATTGAGGCCGACCGAGTACGCACTCACTTCCCGGTATCTTCTCGGAGACAGCAAAGTGCTGGATCACTCAAATGTTCCCAAAGTGTAAATCACAGGCTCTAACTCTAATAGTCCCAGAAACACATTTAAAGTGAAAAACAGAAGTAAAAGAAGTTAAAAGGATATTTTTGTGAACTGTCTGAATGATGTCGACTGAGGGAGCAGTGTACATTGTACGCTGGTGCCATCTTGAGTGATTGGAAGTTTGAAAGAGTATAGAGAAAATTTACAAGGATGTTGCTGGATCTGGAGGACCTGAGTTATGAGGAAAGGCTGAATAAGTTAGAACTGTATTCTTTAGAACGTAGGAGATTGAGAGAACATTTGCTAGAAGTATACAAAATTAAGACGGGGTTCTGTCCATCATCAAGGCGCACCACCATCTAGGCCATGTTCTCTTCTCATTACTGCTAAGGAAGGAGGTACAAGAGCTTCATGTCCCACACCACTAGGTTCAGGAACAGTTATTACCCTACAACACAAGGCCCCTGAACTGGCATAGATTACTTCAGTTGCCTCAGCTCTGAGCTGATTCCACAACCTACAGACTCACTTCGAAGGACTCTACAACTCATGTTCTCAGAACTATTTATTTACTTATTTGCACAATTTGTTTTCTTTTGCACTTTAGTTGTTTGTCAATCTTTGTGTGTAGGTTTTATGCAGTGGGTCCAGGTTTTACTTAGGCAGGAGCTAATTCTAGCCATGACCAGCCTCTCAAAACACATCGTCAGTGGATGTGAGTGCTACTGGGTGATAGTCATTGAGGCAACTGACCATACTCTTCTTGGGTATCGGTATGAGTGAAGCCCTCTAGAAGCAGTTGGGAACCTCTGACTGCGGTAGTGAAAGACTGAAGATGTCCTTGAACATGCTAACTAGTTGGTTAGCACAGAATGTCTATGCTCTGCCAGGCACACCGTTGTGGCCTAATGCCATGCGAGGGATCCCCCTCTGGAAGGGTGTTCTATAATTGGCCTCCAAGACAGAAAATACAGAATTACTGGACCCTGCAGGGATTCACACAGCTATAGCTTTTCCCCCTTTGAAAGGATGCATAAAAGGCATTAAACTCATCGGGAAGTGAAGCATCATAGCCATTTATGAAGTTAGGTTGGTCTTCTAGCTGATGTGCAACAGTTTGTGTCTCTAACTTCACTTGGAATTTCCTTTTTTTCTCTCTCACAATAGTCATCTGTAAGTGCTGATGTTTGAGTGAGTCCAAAGAAGGTTCACGAAAATGATTCCCAGAAATGGGGTGGAATCGAGTGTGCCTCAATCTCACGAGTTTGGTGGGGCTGGAGGTTGTCTTCCTTTGACTTACACAGCCAAGGAAACCAGGGTGTTTCACCTGTATGAAATCAATGTAGTATATGGTAACATATGTGTACTTTAATAATAAATTTACATTGAACTTTGAACTCTGAGTAACCAATCTGCAAAGAAAGACAAACTGTACAAATGTTTTATCCTTTGTTGCAGCACACTTCCAGCAGCTTCAACTGTTCCCCCGCATCCATCTGTCTGTTCCAAGGGGTTCAGCTTTAGGAAGGAGTGTTTTAGGTCTGTGGATATTCGGTGGGTTGGAGCACACACCTTCAAGCAAATCCATTGGTCTTCCGTTAGTTAGTCTAAATAAGCATCAGATGTTTCCCAATCACAGTTTGCTATCACTTTAAATCATTCCCCTCCTTTGCGATGAATGAATCATTGAGAAGGATGTTGGTAAAGGGGGGGAGTGAGTTAAGGAGAAAAGTTTGGGGGGTCTCATGAAAGGGAAAGTGCTGAGAGGGAGTAGATGGATAAAGAGAAGGGAGAAGAGAGGGACAGAAGAGATTAAAAGAGGCAGTTAGGTAAAGTGGAAATGGAGGAGGAATGGCAAAGAAGGCAAACAGTGGGATTGAGGAAGAGGATATAGATAAACATCACGTACAAACAAGCTGGAGGAACTCAGCAGGTCGGGCAGCAACCGTGGAAATGAACAGTCAATGTTTCGGGTCGAGATTAAGGATGAAATAGTGGCATATCTAGATAGCAGTGATAGGATTGGGCCGAGCCAGCATGGATTTACCAAGGGGAAATCATGCTTGACTAATCTGTTGGAGTTTTACGAGGATGTAACCAGGAAGTTAGATGGGGGAGATCCAGTGGATGTAGTGTACCTCGATTTTCAGAAGGCATTTGACAAGGTCCCACATAGAAGATTGGTGGGTAAAATCAAAGCTCAGGGCATCGGGGGAAAGGCATTGACATGAATAGAAAACTGGTTGGCAGATAGAAAGCAAAGGGTAGCGGTGAATGGGTGTTTCTCGGAATGGCAGGTGGTGACTAGTGGGGTGTCACAGGGCTCGGTATTGGGACCACAGCTGTTTACCATTTACGTTAACGATTTGGATGAAGGCATAGAAAATAACATCAGCAAATTTGCTGATGATACTAAGCTGGGTGGCAGTGTGACATGTGATGAGGATGTTAAGAGAATTCAGGGTGACTTGGATAGGCTGGGTGAGTGGGCAGATACTTGGCAGATGGCATTTAATGTGAATAAGTGTGAGATTATCCACTTTGGGAGTAAGAACAGGAAGGCAGATTATTATCTGAACGGTGTAGAGTTGGGTAAGGGAGAAATACAAAGAGATCTCAGAGTCCTTGTTCATCAGTCACTGAAGGTGAATGAGCAAGTGCAGCAGGCAGTGAAGAAGGCTAATGGAATGTTGGCCTTTATTACAAAGGGAATTGAGTACAAGAGCAAGGAAATCCTCTTGTATTTGTACAGAGCCCTGGTGAGACCACACCTGGAGTATTGTGTACAGTTTTGGTCTCCAGGGTTAAGGAAGGACATCCTGGCTGTAGAGGAAGTGCAGCGTAGATTCACGAGCTTAATTCCTGGGATGTCTGGACTGTCTTACGCAGAGAGGTTAGAGAGACTGGGCTTGTACACGCTGGAATTAAGGAGATTGAGAGGGGATCTGATTGAAACATATAAGATTATTAAGGGATTGGACAAGATAGAGGCAGGAAATATGTTCCAGATGCTGGGAGAGTCCAGTACCAGAGGGCATGGTTTGAGAATAAGGGTTAGGTCATTTAGGACAGAGTTAAGGAAAAACTTCTTCTCCTGGAGAATTGTGGGGGTCTGGAATGCACTGCCTCAGAAGGTAGTGGAGGCCAATTCTCTGGCTGCTTTCAAGAAGGAGCTAGATAGGTATCTTATGGATAGGGGAATCAAGGGATATGGGGACAAGGCAGGAACCGGGTATTGATAGTAATTGATCAGCCATGATCTCAAAATGGCGGTGCAGGCTCAAAGGGCCGAATGGTCTACTTCTGCACCTATTGTCTATTGTCTATTGTCTATATTGAGACAAAGGGTGTGTGTGTGTGTGTGTGTGTGTGTGTGTGTGTGTGTGTGTGTGTGTGTGTGTGTGTGTGTGTGTGTGTGTGTGTGTGTCCTTCACCCTGAGGATCTGTATGATAAGGAGAGGAACATTCTGACCTTTGCAAATGGACGCAAATATCTGCAGGGTACAGAATTTAAATGTGAGGTAGAGACGGTGGTTGTGCTTGTGTTTGTGGGATCAGTTTTGAGGGAACAATTGTAGTTTTCACATGAAAGCAGCATAGGATGCATTTGTGTGAAAGAGATAAGATCAGCACAGGAAACAGAAGCACTCTCTCTTTCATAGGGTAGAGCTGTGACTTTTAATCCTTTGAACATCTCTGGCACACTTCTGCACAATGTTTTTTGTTTCATGAGTTACAGATTAATCCTGATCATTTACTGCTCTTTCCTGCCCAGTGTCTCTAAAGAGAACTGATGTGTTTTACTGTGGGGAATTTTATTTTATTTTGCAACGAATGGAGTTGAGAGATGAGCTAAATATAAAGTTGCACAATTTGGCAGCTCCATTATTTTGGGCAGGATGCAAACATACCCCTCCTCTCCCCCACAAAAAGCCAGCAAACTCCTAGAAAGTTAGAGGGAATTGGCGATGGGAGCTGTTAGGGCAAGGTTCAGCCACAATTTTCACTGCAGTTGAAAGCTTTCCAAATCTAAGGGGCGAACATTGACTGAGTCATCTCTCTGAAGTTAGTTTAAGGCTTAATTTAGATGGAAAAAAGCTGGTGTTTCACTTCAGTTTACTGTCAGTGACAGGCCAAGAACTCAGCTCGTTCCTGAAGACTGTGCTGAGGGGCATATCTGGTATGTGTCTTTATACTGCAATTCTAAAACATTCTAATGCAATTGCAATTGTGTGCATTTAAATATTATAATGTGGGAAACATAACAGCCAGCTCGTGCAGATAAAAAACATCCATAAGCAGCTTTGACTGAGATAAACAACTTTTAATGTTTGATAATATTCATTTGAAGGAGAGATGTTAGCGATTACTGGGACAATCATCTTACCATTTCAGAAAGAGGGCTGAGTATCCCTTTAGAACCATACGTGAAAGCAAATGGAGGGGCTCTGCATGGTTACAGACCAACTAAAATGGTTTTAATATTGCTGTCAGTTGGACTGACCAGATCCAAGAGTGAATCATTGCTGCGTGGGTAATCCAGTCTATCGCATTGCAAATGAGTCACAGAGTAAACACAACACACACAAACTGTTGTAGGAACTCAGAAGGCTAGACAGTACCTACGGAGGCAGATAAGTAGCACAAGCTGACAGGTAATTGGTGAGCCCTGGTTGGGGAGAGGTGGGTGGGGTGGGGTGGTGAAGAGGGGTGACAAAGTGCTGGGAGCAATTAAGTGGCAAAGGTAAAGGACTGAAGAAGAAGGAATTTGACAGGAGAGGAGAGTGGACCATGGGAGAAAGGGAAGCAGAGACACCAGAGAGAGGTGATAGGCAGGAGTGACGAGAAGGGGTCAGGAATGGTGGAGAGCTCCCTCTGTTTACTTTCACACACAGTTCTAAATGGCTCCTTGGAGAATGAAGAATGGGGCAGGGAAGATCTCAAGTCAAGTCACTTTTTATTGTCATTTTGACCATAACTGCTGGTACAGTACACAATAAAAATGAGACAATGTTTTTCAGGACCATGGTGCTACATGAAACAGTACAAAAGCTAAAGTGAGCTACGTAAAAACAACCCGGAGAAACTACGCTAGACTACAGACTTACCCAGGTCTGCATAAAGTGCACAAAACAGTGCAGGCATTACAATAAATAATAACAAGACAATAGGCACAGTAGAGGGCAGTAAGTTGGTGTCAGTCCAGACTCTGGGTATTGAGGAGTCTGATGGTTTGTGGGAAGAAACTTGCACAGTCTGGTCGTGAGAGCTGGAATGCTTCGGAGCTTTTTCCCAGATGGCAGGAGGGAGAAGAGTTTGTATGAGGGGTGCATGGGGTCCTTCATAATGCTGTTTGCTTTGCAGATGCAGCGTGTAGTGTAAATGTCTGTAATGGCGGGAAAAGGGACCCCGATGATCTTCCCAGCTGACCTCACTGTCCGCTGCAGGGTCTTGCGATCCGAGATGGTACAATTTCCAAACCAGGCAGTGATGCAGTTGCTCAGGATGCTCTCAATACAACCCCTGTAGAATGTGATGAAGATGGGGGGGGGGGGGGGGAGATGGACTTTCCTCAGCCTTCGCAAAAAGTAGAGATGCTGCTGGGCTTTCTTTGCTATGGAGCTGGTGTTGAGGGACCAGGTGAGATTCTCCACCCTATTGAATATTGGAAGACCTTTATAGAGTGGATGTTTCCTATACAGAGGGAGTCTAGGACTATAAGGCACACCCTCAGAGTACAAGGACATCACTTTATAACAGTGATGAAGAAGATGCAGTACGCAGAATATGCTGGAGGAACTCAGCAGGTCAGGTAGCATTTAGAGATGGGAATAAACAGTTGAGGTTTCAGGCTGAGACCCTTCACCAGGACTGGGTAAATGGTCCTGATGAAGGGTCTTGGCCTAAAACATCATCTGTTTATTCCCATCCATAGACGCTGGCTGACCTGCTGAGTTCCTCCAGCACATTATGTGTAATATTCTAGATTTCCAGCATCTGCGATACCTCTTGTATCAGAGATGTGGAAGAATTTCTTTAGCCAGGGGATGGTGAATCTGTAGAATTGTTAGGTGTGTTCAGGAAGGTTTCCTGACACAATATGTAGATAAGTCCACAAGAGGAGAGACTGTATTTGATCTGGCATTTGGAAATGAACCTGGTCAGGTGTCAGGTCTCTCAATGTGAGAGCATTTTGGAGATAGTGATCACAATTCTATCTCCTTTACCATAGCATTGGAGAGGGACAGGAACAGACAAGTTAGGGAAACGTTTAATTGGAATAAGTGGAAATATGAGGCTATCAGCCAGGAACTTGGAAGCATAAATTGGAAACAGATGTTCTCAGGGAAACATACAGAAGAAATGTGGAAATTGTTCAGGGGATATTTGCGTGGGGTTCTACTTAGATATATTCCAATGAGACAGGGGAAGGATGGTAGGGTACAGGAACACTGGTGTACAAAGGCTGGTGTAAATCTAGTCAAGAAGAAAAGAAGAGCTTACGAAAGGTTCAAAAAACTAGGTAATGATAGAGATCTAGAAGATTATAAGGCTAGCAGGAAGGAGCCTAAGAATGAAATCAGGAGAGCCAGAAGTGGCCATGAAAAGGCCTTGGCAGATAGGATTAAGGAAAACCCCAAGGCATTCTATAAATATGTGAAGAGCAAGTGGATAAGATGTGAGAGAATAGGACCAATCAAATGTGACAGTGGAAAAGTGTGTATGGAACCAGAGGAAATGGCAGAGGTACAGAATACTTTGCTTCAGTATTCACTACGGAAAAGGATCTTGGCGATTGTAGGGATGACTTGCAGTGGACTGAAAAGCTGGAGCATGTAGATATTAAGGAAGAAGATGTGCTGGAGCTTTTGGAAATCATCAAGTTGGATAAGTCACCGGGACCAGATGGGAAGTACCCCATGCTACTGTGGGAAGCGAGGGAGGAGATTGCTGAGC
This sequence comes from Hemitrygon akajei, assembly GCF_048418815.1. Lineage (NCBI taxonomy): Eukaryota > Metazoa > Chordata > Chondrichthyes > Myliobatiformes > Dasyatidae > Hemitrygon > Hemitrygon akajei. Next base: position 104,753,932 of record NC_133124.1, on the reverse strand, counting down.
TGGAAGATATGAGGATAGAAGAGGTTCTGGAGGATTGGAGGGTAGAGTCGTAGATGTAGTATATATGGATTTTAGCAAAGCATTTGATAAGGTACCCCGTACAAGGCTTATTGAGAAAGTAAGGAGGCATGGGATCCAAGGACCCCACTTAGAGTATCATGCATAATTCTGGTCACCTCACTATAAGAAGGACGTGGAAACCATAGAAAGGCTGAAGAGGAGGTTTACGAGGATGTTGCCTGGATTGGGGAGCATGCGTTATGAGAATAGGTTGAGTGAACTCGGCCTTTTCTCCTTGGAGCGATGGAGGATGAGAGGTGACCTGATAGATTGTTTTGTGGATCCAGAACTGGCTTGCCCACAGAAGGCAAAGAGTGGTTGTAGATGGGTCATATTCTGCATGGAAGCTGGTGACCAGTGGTGCACCTCAGGGATATGTTCTGGGACCCCCTACTCTACGTGATTTTTATAAATGACCTGGATGAGGAAGTGGAGGGATGGGTTGGCAAATTTGCTGATGGCACAAAAGTTGGGATTGTTGTGGATAGTGTGGAGGGCTGTCAGAGGTTACAACGGGACATTGATAGGATGCAAAACTGGGCTGAAAAGTGGCAGATGGAGTTCAACCCAGAGAAGAATGAGGTGATTCATTTTGGCAGGTCAAATACGATGGCAGAATATAGCATTAATGGCAAGATTCTTGGTGATGTGGAGGATCAGAAGGATCTTGGGGTCTGAGTCCATAGGGTACTCAAAGCTGGTACGCAGGTTGACTCTGTGGTTAAGAAGGCATACAGTGCATTGAACTTCATCAATTGTGGGATTGAGTTTAAGAGCCGAGAGGTAATGTTGCAGCTTTATAGGACCCTAGTCAGACCCCACTTGGAGTACTGTGCTCAATTCTGGTCTCCTCTCTACAGGATGGACGTGGAAACCATAGAAAAGGTGCAGAGGAGATTTACAAGGATGTTGCCTGGATTGGGGAGCATGCCTTATTAGAATAGGTTGAGTGAACTCAGCCTTTTCTTCTTGGAGCAATGGAGGATGAGTGGTGACCTGATAGAGGTGTACAAGATAACGAGAAGCATTGATCGTGTGGATAGTCAGAGGCTTTTTCCCAGGGCTGAAATGGCTAGCATGAGAGGATATAGTTTTAAGGTGCTTGGAAGTAGGTACAGAGGAGATGTCAAGGGTAAATTTTTTACGCAGGGAGTGGTGAGTACATGGAATGGGCTACAAAATGGCGGTGGTGGAGGCAAAAAAAAAGATAGGGTCTTATAAGAGACTCCTGGATGGATACGTGGAGCTTAGAAAAATAGAGGGCTATGGGTAAGCCTAGGTAGTTCTAAGGTAGGGACATGTTTGGCACAGCTTTTTGGGCTGAAGGGCCTGTATTGTGCTGTAGGTTTTCTATGTTTCAAGGTTTCTATGTTAATTCATTGCCACAGAAGGTGATGGAAGCAAAGTCATTGGATATATTTAAATTGGAGGTTGATAGGTTCTTAATTATTAAGGTTGTCAAAGGCTATGGGGAGAAGGCAGGAGAATGGGGTTGAGAGGAATAATAAATCATCCATGATAGAATGGCAGAGCAAACTCAATGGGCTGAATGGCCTAATTCTGCTCCTATGTCTTATGATCTTATGGTAAGAAGGGAAGCAAAATGGAAGAAGAGAGGAAACAGGGAGATACCCTCATAATGAACAGAACAATAGAAACGGTAGTTGACATAACAATGTCTTTTTCAATGAACTCAGGATGTGGGTGGACACACTGCCTATTTTCAGTTGCTAAGGGAAGGTGGTGATTGTTGCTGCACCAAAGTATCTTGGGACATTCAAAAGATAAAATATCTCATGATAATGCTGTCAAACAGCAGAATACAAGTGCAAATGTTGGCATTCAAATATCTGGGTTGTGTACATTCCAAGTGTGTTGTTGCTGATAGTGCGGAATCTTCTCCATTGTTTGAAGAAGTCTGATGCTCCATCAAAGGATGTTTGTTATAAACCAATTGGCTACCTGAACGCTTAAAATACGATCAAACAGGATTCGTCTGTGCTGGAATTTAAACATAAACGTACTGGAAAGGCAATAAACCTGGTCAGGTGACAGATACATTGTCATTGTTGTTAAAGATTTATTAAACTTAGGGATTATCACTAAATCTGAATTTAAACCCCAGATATGATGGTTGAAATTAAATTTACATCTCTGGATAGGTAGTTCACAGTGGTTACCGGGTTCAGCACGTTAAACATTTCACTACCATCCAACCTCAAAAAAGCTGAAGTCGCCAGCTTTCAGGTGGAAGTCAGAAAGATCACTGGAGGAATGACTTGCATGGAGGAGGACAGCTACGGTTTCTGGACATCAACCATCCCAGCCGAGGATAGAGCTGCATGATTTCTTTAGGAAGACATAATAAGCTTAATTATTATCACTGCTTCATCAATTCTGTCATAAAGTCAGAAATTGGGAGGTTTGATGATGATTGTGTAATATTTAATTCCATTTGCAACTTCTCAACAAGCAGTCCATGCCTTTAGGCAGCAGGACCTACACAACATTCAAGCTTGAGCAGATAAGCAATTACTATTTCTAAAGCTGGAGTATATTCAAAGCAACACCGTTACCAAGGCCCCCACCATAAATGTCCTGTGAATTAACATTGAGCAGGGTCTCAACCAGTCCAGCTGCAGAAATACCATAACCACAAGAGCCAGTTAGAGGCTATATATCCTGTGACAAGGGACTCAAATTCTGACACTGAAAATTCTTTCCACCATCCACATGGTATAAATCAGAAGGGTGACCGGATAGTCTCCACTGCTCAGGATGAGTGCAGCAACAACATCAAAAAAACCCCCACCACCAAGCACATCTTTCCCTCCCCCTGACTTCCTGCTTTCCGCAGGGATCACGCCCTACGCCACCCTCTTTTCCACTCGGCCCTCCCCACTGACTTCCCTCCTGGCACTCATCCTCGCAAGGGGAAGAAGTGCTACACCTCCTCCCTCACTACCATTCACGGCCCCAAACAGTCCTTCCAGGTGAGGCAACACTTCACCTGTGAGTCTGTTGGAGTCCGGTGCTCCTGGTGTGGCCTCCGGTATTTTAGTGAGATCCGACATAGATTGGGAGACTGTTTCACCAAATACCTGCGCTCTGTTTGCCAGAAAAAGTGGGATGTCCCAATGGTCACCTGTTTGAATTCCACTTCCCTTTCCCATTCCGATATATGTCCATCCATGGCCTCCTCTACTGTCGCAATGATGCCACACTCAGGTTGTCACACCCATTCCCATTTCCCTCTCTCACCTTATCTCCTTACCCTGTCCATCACCCCCCTTTGGAGGAGCACCAGAGGCCTTTTCTTTACTTCCACGGCCTTCTGTCCTCTCCTATCAGATTTCCCATTCTCCAGCCCTGTATTTCTTTCACCAATCAACTTCTCAGCTCTTTACTTCACCCCTCCCCCCACCCAGTTTCACCTCTCACCTTGTGTTTCTTCCTCCCCTCCCCCACCTTCTAACTCTGACTCCTCATCTCTTTTTCTCCAGTTCTGATGAAGAGTCTCGGCCCGAAATATCGACTGTACTCTTTTCCATGTTTGCTGCCTGGTCTGCTGAGCTCCTCCAGCATTTTGTGTGTGATTTTCTCATATTTGTGATTAAAAAAAACTGTACACAATCCAGTACAAAATATTGATTGATACAAAATATACAAAGTACTGAGTAAACTTATTATCGAAATACACGTGTCACCATATGCAACACTGAGATTTGTTTTTTTGTGGGCATACTCAGCAAATCCAAGAACAATAATAGAATCAATGGAAGACTGCACCCAACAGGATAGACAAGAAACCATTGTGCTAAAGACAACAAAATATGCAAAAACAAAAGAAGGAAAGAAAGAATTATAATAAATAGGTAAGCAATAAGTAACAGGAATATGAAATGAAGAGTCCTTGAAAGTGAGTCCATAGTTTAGGGATCGGTTCAATGATGAGGCAAGTGAAGTTATCCCACAGATTCAAGAGCCTAATGGTTAAAGGCTAATTACTGTTCTTGAACCTGGTGCTGTGAGTCCTGAAGCATCTGTATCTTCTTCCTGATGGCAGAAGTGAGAAGAGAGCATGGCCTGTACGGTGATTATCCTTGATGATGGATACTGCTTTCCAGCAACGGTACTGCCTGTAGATGCACTAAACGTGGGGAGGGCGTTACCCATGATGGACTGGGCTGTATCCACTACTTTTTGGAGGTTTTGACATTCAAGGGCATTGGTGTTTCCATACCAGGCTGTGATACAATCAGTCAATATACTCTCTACCACTACCTATTGAAGTTTGTCCCAGTTATAGTCACGCCGAATCTTCCCAAACTTCCAAGAAACTTGGGGCATTGCTATGCTTTCTTCCTTGTAATTACGTGCTGGCCCAGGAGAGGTCCTCTGAAATGATGATAAAGTCACTGACTCTCTCCTCCTCTCCTTCTGATGAGGACTGACTCATGGACCTCTAGTTTCCTCTTCCTGAAGTCAATAAACAGCTCCTTGGCCTTGTTGACATTGAGTAAAAGTTTCTTGTTATGGCACCACTCAGCCAGATTTTCAACCTCCCTCCTACATGATGATTTTTCACCACCTCTGATTCGGCCAGCAGCAGTGGTGTCGTCAGCAAACTTGAATATGGCGTTGCAGCTGTGCATAACCATGCAGTCATTAGTGTAAAGAGAGTAGAGCAGAAAGGAAGCACACACCCTACGCTGAGGGAGATTGTAGAGGAGATGTTGTGGCCAATCCAAAATGACTTGGGTCTGCAAGCGAGGAATTAGAGGATCCAATTCCACAAGGAGGTATTGAGGCCAAGGTCTAGAGGCATTGATTAGTTTTGAGGGGATGATTATATTGACATAACTTGTTTCTCATGCTTCACAAAACATGAAAGAAAGTCACAAAGTCAATCTTGGAGCAATGCAATCAATCCCATTCCCTGTCTTATATTTCTGTAACCTATTCTCCCTCACATATGACCAGTCAAAGGCCTAATTTTAAGTGTAACTAACCAAACAACCTTTGGGAAAGGGGAGAAAACTGGAGCATCCACGAGATATTGCTATAGTCACAGAGAGGGTATACAAACTCCACACAGATAGTTTATTCACCGGTAAATGCTGGTTCTCTTCTGTTGAGGTAGAGTGGCTGCAAAGTTTACTATATATGAAAGAAATACTGCAGCTGTTCCCTATCTACCACATTTCTCTTTACCAGCTGTCACAACTCAAGGATCACACTCAAATTTATCTGTCACATTTCAAAAGAAAAATCAAAGAATCAGAGACAATTTGACCCATAGAATCATATTGATTGTAGGGTTGAAGGAGATTACCAAGATTTAGTGGGGCAATTCATGGAGAGATTTTAAACGAGGATGCACATTTTAAAATTAAAGCATTGCAAGCTGGAAAGCTAATGAAAGACAGATCCCTCAACAGCAGTGGCTCTCTTAAAAAACTCACCCTCTGGTTGTGGTGTATTAAATTTTGTAAAATATTAGATGAAAGTCTGAACAGCTCTAAGTGACACTTTAACCCTTTGTGAGCTCACAGCATGTAAGGTGTCAAGGTGTCTGTACGAGTTAAACACGGTATTGTTACTGTCTAATGTTTGCTGATAGCAGCTGGAGTCTCTCCTGGCCTCAGGCACCAGTGGCATGAGAACAAAAGACCAATGAGCTTATCTGTCTTTGCGTGTCTCCCAGTGCTTGTGGAACTCCTTTCAAAATGATGCTGAGTCATTGGCACGAGAACAAAAGATAAAGAGCTGGTCTGTCTCCATGTGTCTCTCTATGCTTGTGAAACTCCCTGTTTATTAGGATACCTTTCGCTCGGTTCTTGGGATCTCACGTAGACTCAAGAATCATGATCGATCGGGGCCTAGGTCCCAGACCCAAGGTGGTTTCACGAGTCAGAATTCTGTGTTTCCCCGACCACCCTGATAATCAGATCCCCCTATGATGGCAATAATCAAGTGGAGACCAAGAATCATGAGCTCTGAATTCTTGGTAGCTTACTACAGAGTATTTTGTGTGGTTAATTTTTAATTTTATGATAGTAAATTAGGCTTAAGTTACTTAGTTATGCTTATACACTTATCACCACAACTCCTGGACACTCAGATAGTTTGGGTCGTTTGGGTCTGATCAACCCAGCCCATTAAACTTAGTATTTATATTGCATTCTTAAAATCTACACTGTATATAGCATTTCTGGTATTTTACCTTTATTATTCGTAGTGATATAAAAACAATCCCATGACACAAATTATTCCTTTCCTTACAATTTTCAGAGGGCTCAAAGTGGATAATATCTTATCCATGCATCATGGATTCCCACTTCCCAGTCTTGAAGAAGCTCACCTTCCAAGACACAAGAGGAGGCCATTCAGCCCACCAGGTCAATGTTGGCTCCCAACAGAGCTGTTCAATTAGTTCCTCTTCCTAGTTTTCCCTGTAACCTGCAACTCTCTCATGTGCTGAACAACTACTTCTTAATTGTTTTGCACATTACTGCCCCCCTCACTGGACCCTCTGCAGTTTGTGTACCGACCCAACTGCTCAACAGACGACACCATTGCCACCACCCTCCACCTGGCCCCCACCCACCTGGACAAAAAAGACACATACGTTCAGATGCTGTTCATAGACTTCAGTTCAGCATTCAACACAATCATCCCTCAGAAACTGATTGGAAAGCTGAGCCTATTGGGCCTGAACACCTCCCTCTGCAACTGGATCCTAGACTTCCTGACTGGGAGACCTCAGTCAGTCCAGATTGGGAGCAGCATCTCCAACACCATCACACTGAGCTCGGGGGCTCCCCAGGGTTGCGTGCTCAGTCCACTGCTGTTCACTCTGCTGACCCACGACTGTGTTGCAACACACAGCTCGAACTACATCATCAAGTTTGCCGATGACACGACCATGGGGGATCTCATCAGCAAGAACGACGAGTCAGCTTACAGAGAGGAGGTGCAGCGGCTAACGGACTGGTGCAGCAGCCAACAACCTGTCTCTTAATGTGAACAAAACGAAAGAGATGGTTGTTGACTTCAGGAGGGCACAGAGCGACCACTCCCCGCTGAACATCGATGGCTCCTCGGTAGAAGAGCACCAAATTTCTCGGTGTTCACCTGGCGGAGAATCTCACCTGGTCCCTCAACACCAGCTCCATAGCAAAGAAAGCCCAGCAGTGTCTCTGCTTTCTGCGAAGGCTGAGGAAAGTCCATCTCCCACCCCCCATCCTCATCACATTCTACAGGGGTTGTATTGAGAGCATCCTGAGCAGTTGCATCACTGCCTGGTTCGGAAATTGTACCATCTCGGATCGCAAGGCCCTGCAGTGGATAGTGAGGTCAGCTGAGAAGATCGTCATGGTCTCTCTTCCCGCCATCATGGACATTTACACTACACGCTGCATCTGCAAAGGAAACAGCATTATGAAGGACCCCATGCACCCCTCTTACAATCTCTTCTTCCTCCTGCCGTCTAGGAAAAGGCTCCGAAGCATTTGGGCTCTCACGACCAGACTATGTAACAGTTTCTTCCCCCAAGCTATCAGACTCCTCAATACCCGAAGCCTGGACTGACACCTTACTGCCCTACTGTCCTGTTTATTATTTATTGTAATGCCTGCACTGTTTTGTGCACTTTATGCAGTCCAGTGTAGGTCTGTAGTCTAGTGTAGCTTTCTTTGTGTTGTTTTTTTTAAATGTAGTTCAGTCTAGTTTTTGTACTGTGTCATGTAACACCATGGTCCTGAAAAACGTTGTCTCATTTTTACTGTGTACTGTACCAGCAGTTACGGTCGAAATGACAATAAAAGTGACTTGTCATACAGGTATATAGACTCTTAGTCAGGGGCAAGTAACACAGCTGATTGAGTGAACAGCACCCTTTCAGGACAGGAAGCAACAAAGGCATCTGCCAGAATGCTGTCTCAAGGAGAATCTGCAAACTCCACACAGTCGGTTAAACTCCTGCCCCTGAGCATGTGGCAGCAATACTGCACCATTGTTGCTTCCTGGTTATGTCTGCAGGCCTCCATGGCCTAAGAAATGAGACATTAGATTTTTGGGGACCGTAGAAGAGAATCCAATTGTATAAATCCATTCCAGGAAACACCGGAGGTAGGGAGATCGTTTCTCTCTACTGGCTTTTTTATGAAGTAGGCTAAACAAATAGTGCATTTATTTTCTGTAACATAATATTAGCTTTTAATGTCTTGTACTGCACTGTTGCTAAGCCGGCTGGTGGTGTAGTGGCATCCTCAACGGATTTTGGGGTGAGTGGACCTGGGTTCAAATCTGGCCAGCTCCTTGCACACTTTCCATCCATGCTGGGTTGAGTGTCTGGCCAGCAACTCGGCCTAAAACAAACAAGCAGTGAAGAAACAGCAAGATGGCCACCCAATGTGCAGGAGGATATTATTATTACTTACTGGATTGTTGCCACAAAATCGCAAGTTTCACGACTTACAGTCAGTCTGAAATAACAAACATGATTCTGATTCTGAGTTGCTTCTTGCAGAACAGGGAAACTGAATGACCCCTCAAATGTTGGCAGAAGCTATGGATTATCTGATCACATACTAGCTTTCAGACAGGGTAGTGTAGACAAGGCATCTCAAATCAAATGAGATGCCCATCAAATTGCCGTGCACCCTTCTAGAAAGGTTGCCAGTGCAAGTTTTGGGCTGGCATGAGGGGGAGGGTAAGATGAATATGAGGTAATGCCTGATATCTGGAGTGTTGCTGGGATTAGGGCCTATGCAGTTTCAGAATATGAAGCAAATGCTCTACAGCAGATGCCATCTTTACACAACCCTGGAACATCTGGACAGCAAAGATGAAATACATCAGGATGCCCTTAATCGATTACAGCTCAACATTTAATACTACCATCCCCTCAAAACTAATCAGTAAACTGGGCCTCAATACACCCTTATGCAGTTGGATCCTTGGCTTCCTCACTTGTAGACCTCAGTCAGTTCGGATTGGCAAAAACATCTCCTCCACTGTCTCCATAGAGATAGCACCACAGAAATGTGTACTTATCTCCCTGCTCTACACCTGTGACTGTGTGGCTAAGTACAGCTCCAACTCCATATACAAGTTTGCTGATGACATCACTGTTGTGGGCTGTATCAAAGATGGTGATGAATCAGCATGGAGGAGGGATGTTAAAAATTTGGCTGAGTGGTGTAATAACAACAACCTCTCATTCAATGCCAATAAGACCAAGGAACTGATAGTGAATTTCAGGAGAGGGAAACCTGAAGACTATGAGCCACTACTCATTGGAGGATCAGAAGTGGAAAGAGTCAGTAATTTTAAATTCCTGGGTGTCGCTATCTCAGAGGACCTGTTCTGGATGCATCATATAAATGCAATTGCAAAGAAAGCATGACAGCGCCTCTACTTCCTTAGGAATCCGCAGAGATTCAGCACGTCATCAAAAACTTGGCAAACTTCTATAGATGTGTGGTGTAAAGTATGGTGACTGGCTGGAGTATAGCCTGGTATGGGAACGTCAATGCCTTTGAGTGGAAAATCCTACAAAAGGTGGTGGATTTGGCCCAGTACATCACAGATAAAGCCCTCCCAACTATTGAGCACATCTCTATGAAACGTTGCTGTAGAAAAGCAGTATCCATTATCAAAGATCCTCAGCACTCAGGCCTTGCTCTTTTCTCACTGCTGTCATCAGGACGAAGATACAAGTGCCTCAGGACTTGTACCACCAGGTCGAAGAACACTCATTATCCCTCAACCATCAGGTTCTTGAATAAAAGCGGATAACTATTGTTATGACCGCAGCCCCCTCCCTTGTGAGAATCGCAAGAGCACTAAAGGGAGGGTGAGTCAGTGGACCCAGGAAATGGGAGAGAGACGTGCCGGATGCCTCGTTCCCCGGCGATGCAAAATAACGCGACATTGGCCATTGTCTCTTGGAGACACATTTGTGGATTGGGGACTGGGTTACATGCAAGCCCCCGGGCAAAGTGGACTCAGGAAATGGGAGAGAGATTGCATCACCCCCAACCTGATTGACATCTACTACCCTGCGAGTCAAGATAAAAGGGGGGCTGTAGAGACGGCCCCTCAGAAGCACCAGAAGACACGCTAGTGATCCCGTAGTAGCGGGCAGCCGTTTGAAGAAAGCCACATGTGTTCGGTTCCCTTGCCTGGGAGCCGGTGGTGGGTACCACAGAAACGATTTTCTTGAACTAACAACGGGGAACCAACTCCCCCGACTCAACGGTTGGGCCTCATCAAAAGACACGGGCAAGTTTCTTTTCTCACAAATCTCTCTCTCCAACAAGTGAAAACCCAGCAGTCCCCAAAGGCTGAAGCCTGCAGAAACTGAGTGACTTTTATATTTCCATCGGACAATATTTTATCCCCTAGACAAATGATAGAGCAATTTCTTATTGATGATTATTACTATACCCGCGCTTTAGATTGAGTATTGACGACGTATATTATCTGAATGTTTGTATTAACCTTATTTTTGTGCCCCTTAATAAATAAAGACTTTTAAAAATAGTACCATCAGACTTCAATGGACCTCTCTATCTTTGCTGGTAAGTGACCCAGTTACGGGGTACGTAACACTATACTCTTTCTATTTCCGGTGTTCCCACAACTGATGACCTCACTTTAAGGACTATTTATCTTGTTATTTCATACTCGTTACTTATTGCTATTTATTTATATTTGTATTTGCACCAGTCTGCTGTTCATTGATCCTGTTTATAGTCACTGTTCTATAGATTTGCTGAGTATGCCCCTGGGAAAAAGAATCTCAGGGTTGTATGTGGTGACATGTATGTACTCTGCTAATAATTTTCACTTTGAACTTCGAACTGTGAACTTTTATTCATGCAGGATACATTCCCCTCCTAATAAAACAGCACAGTGTACAATATATTGTAAGCATTCTTGCTATCATTTATGTAAATTCTGCTTCCTGCATTTGTCTCATTTGGATGGAAAAAAAAACTGCTGAAGTGGAAGTATTGATCATGAACAAGAAATATGTTAAACAGGAAATAGAAGAAGTACAAATATATTTGAGTGAATATTATAGGGAATAACCAAAATCTTAGGATTCTTAGGACTCTGGAAGAAGGTTGAAATAAACTGCATTTACAAGTTAAAATATTATTTATAGGGAATATAATAAAGTAACAAATCAGAACATATGTATGAAGGCAGAATTAACATAGAAAGGGAGATTAAAAGAAAATTAATGAATTTTGAATTGGTAATTAATTTATTATATTCATATACAAAGGTACAGTGATAAACATGGCTTCTATTCAGATCATTTCACAGCATCAGTATGTTGTACTAGTACAAGGGAAAAACAACAACCAGAACACAAAATACGGTATTACTGTTACAGAAAAACGCAGTGCAGGTATCCATTGATGTGCGTGGCTAAGACAATGTCGATTGCAAGGTCAAGAGCCCATTTTATCGTGCAATAAGACTATTCAGTTGTCTCATAACAGTGGGATAGAAGCTGTCCTTGATTTGAAGATAAATAATTAACATTGCATTGAAATAAGAAAATACTCAAGGTAAGGTATGCTCATGTGGAATGAAGTGTTTAATTTTGTGGAAGTCCAAGAGAACAGCATGTAACCCTCTCACCAGGACTTGTACACCAAGTTGGCTCATTAGCTAACTTTGCTAACAGCCATGTGACTCACCAGTGAGAGGCCACCTCTCGTAAACAACGTCTGTCTGGGGTCAGTATGATTTGAGGTTGAACCAAACAGAAACTATAGGATATTCTGATTAAAAGAACCTTGATTTGAGCAATTGCTGTGTAAATACTGCCCAAACACAATAGTCAGCCCAGAAATGACAGATCGTACACCAGCATAAAATTATAAAGGAAGTGTATTTACCAATTTGCAACTTTATCAAACAGTTAACAGAGAAAGTAAACAAGTAAGAGGACCCGTTACAGTTAAACCAGTCTAAATGTGCACATAAACTTTGGAGCTCATTTCTGCATTAACCGAATGCATTGCTTTATTCACAGTGCTGAATTCTCATCACCAACCACAGGTAGAACTTCCCTGCCTGGTATCCTCTGCCTTGCAAAGCACACCTTGCAATCAGGTCTCCCCTTCAGATGGGATCCTCCAAGCATCTTTCCTGGTGCTCTTCTCTCTGCATCTCCCACCAAAAAGCTCCAAACCAGACTACTGTCCTTCAGATAACTCTTCCAGCACAGCTCCTGAGAATCTTCCACCTATCAAAGAGGAGGATAAACACTTTTTGAAGTACAGGCCTTCCTTGGGTTAAGGACAACTGATTTATGGACTGACAACTATCAGCTGTGAGACCTGGGCCTCAATATTTATATATTTATCTATATATAAATGAGCTTCCATAATATGATTAAATTCAGATGTCTGATGTTTGAACGTACTTCTGTCCTTACAAACAGCAGAACTAGTTTCTTTTCCTTTTTTAGAAATTGTACTTCCTTATCAGTCATGCATGCTTTTAGTGTCGCTGATTGCAATACGAACAAAAATGGTTACCGTAGTGAGAGATTTTTATGTATTTTTTAACTAAAGGACAAAATTGACCTTTGGATGTGTCTGGAACCTGGCAATGGTGTGTATTTAAAACCAGCCAGTATTATTGTAAGTGGACAAAAGGAATTATTCAGATTCAAGATAAATTAATCATTAGCACCTGCTGGTGTGTATTTGTGAAATGGGATTCAAGTCAGCGCTAAGAGCTGGAAATTAGCCGTGGATCACAAAGGCTGGACACACTATAGAGATTACAAATGAACTGAATTTTGGAAGCAGAGTGTAACATGCAGCTTATTATATGGTGCTCTTAATTTTGTCATTCATGGAAAAGCCAGTGTATAATTATTACCTCATCTATACTTGAAAAAGTGTTGGTGAATCTTTCTCAACCACGTCATGGTTGAGGGAAACTACTCCCACAATGCCATTAACAAAGAAGTTCCATAATTTTGACCCTACAGGAATGAAAGAACACATTTCCATCACAGCATGGAGGAAAAGCACTAACTGGCTGTGTTCTTGTGCGGGTTCTTTACATAGTCAGTCACCTATCTCAGAGGTGTAGAGGAAGGACGTGTTCTAACACAGCTGCAGTATATTGTAATCATGGTACGCTATTGGCAGACAGAATGATAGTTCAGGGTAATAAATTACAAATAGGGTTTTTTTTTATTAAGTGCAATTGTGAACAATAGCCAGATCAGAAATGCTGATCAAGTCAACTAGTTCCCAAAGACAACTCTGATAGGCCAATCAGATGGTTCACTGCTGCTCAGCGATAGAACACAAAAAAATCATATGTACAATTAAGAAACATTAAAAAATAGTAGAAATACTGGAGTCATGATGATCATGATGAAATCTGCTGGAGAGAGACATTTATACACAAGCTGTCCTCCGTAATTGAAAGAGATTGAAGGATAAGGTTACAGGGTGACAAAACATGGCAGGAGCACTTGGAACTAAAAACTAATCCCTACCGGGAGAAAACAGCACCTGTTCTAGGGTACCAATATTTGGATTATATTTTTTGTGTGAATGTACTTTACTGTTATCTTATATGTGCCATATATGCTTTATGCTGTGTATGACTGTTCGTACTGTGTTTTGCACCTTGGCCCTAGAGTAACACTGTTTTGTTTGGCTGTATTCATGGCTATATATGGTTGTATGAACTTGAGCTATGAGTTATGAATAAAACTTGAACAATGAGCTATGAATAAAACAGATATCTTTGCCTTGGATGTTATTAGGCTTCCTAAGCATTAATGCTGTCATTCAGCTAAAAGTAATGAATCATCACCATAATTTGTTCCTTGTAGATGAAGAAGAGGATTTGGTGATTCAGTAGTGAATCATTCATACAGAATACTCAGCCTCTGAATAGTAAGTGCTACAACATCTATATGTAAGATGTTGATTTCAAGGATTTGGTGACAGTAACACTGTTGATTCGTATGACAAGCTGGTTAGGTCCTTTCATTGTTGATGCAATAGGATATAGTAGGCTCCTTCATTATCTGAAGAGCAAATGGAAATGATCACTGTGTAGCCATCTGACTTGATTACAGAAGATCGTTGACGAACCAGGCTTCTAAGACACTAGAGATTTTAGCGTTCAGGAGGAGGCTGGAATGGGTCATTCATTTGGAAGTTCTAGCTGAAGATAGTTGCAAATGCTTCAGCCTCATCTTCTTTGCATAACTACATCATTCAAAAGTAAATTTACTAACAAAGTCCATATATGTCACCATACAGAACCCTGAGATTAATTTTACTGTGGGCACTCACAGTAAGTACAAAGAAACATAACAGAATCAATGAAAAATCACACACGAGATAGACCAATAACCAATGCGCAAAATACAACAAAGTGTGCAAACACAAAATAAACAATAAAAATAAATAAATAAAGAATAAATATCAAGAACATAAGATGAAGCAACCTTGAAAGTGAGTCCACCGGTTCAGTGTTAGGGTGAGTGAAGTTATTCCCTTTGGTTCAAGAGCCTGATGGTTGAGAGGTAAAAATGGTTCCTGAACCTGGTGCTGTGGGTTCTGAGGCTCCTGTACCTCCTTCCTGATGGCAAGAAGAGAGCATGGCCTGTATGGTAGTTGTCCTTGCTGATGGATACTGCTTTCCTGTGATATCACTCCTCGTAAATGTGCTAAATAGCAGGGAGGGCATTACTCATGATGGACTGGGCTGTATCCATGACTTTTTCAATATCCCCCCCCCCCCCCATATGCTGATTTGTCGACATTTTTCATTTGGCCAATGACAGTGGGGTTGTCAACAAACTTAAATATGGAATTGTAGCTGTGCTCAGCCACACAGTCGTAAGTATGAAGTGTGTAGAGCAGGGGACTAAACAGACAGCCTTGTGGTACACCTGTGCTGATGGTGATTGTGGACGAGATGTTGTTCCCAAGCTGAACTGACTGGGGTCTGCAAGTGAGGAAATTGAGGATCCATTTGCACAAGAAGGTATTGACGCTCAGGTCTCACAGCTTATCGATTGGTTTTTGAGGGGATCATACATGTAGTGCTGTTGTCAATGAAGAGCATCCTGATGTATGCATCTTCACAGATGTTCCAGGGTTGAGAGAAGAGCCAATGAAACACCATCTGCTCCGGCAATCAACCTGGAGCAGATCCAAGTTGCTCCTCAGTCAGGAGATGATATGCTCCATCACCAGCTGCTCAAAATACTTCATTACTGTGGATGTAAGCATTACTAGATGAGGCAGGTTACCACGTTCTTCTCAGGCACCAGTATACGTGAAGCCTGCTTGAAGCAGGTGGATACCTCAGACTGACAAAGCGAGAGGTTAAAGATCTCGGTGAACATTTCAGCCAGTTGATCAGTGCAGATCTTCAGTACTCAGCCAGATATGTATCTGGGCCAGATGGTTTCCTTGGGTTCGCCCTGCTGAAGGCTGCTTGCATGTCGGCCTCAAAGACTAAAATCACAGGGTCATCAAGGTCTGTTGGAGTTTGTGAAGGTGCCTCTATGTTTTGTTGGTTGTTGGGTAGAAAAGGCATTGAGCTCATCTGAGAGCAAAATTTTGTTGTCACATACGCCACTTGGTTTTACTTTGTTGGAGGTAATAGTATTTGAGCATCCTTCTGTGATTCCAGTTCGGTCCAGAATTGCCTCTTCACATGTGAATTGGCTTTCCAGAGGTTGTATCAGGATCTCTTGTAGTACTTTATTTGGTCGCCAGAGCTGAACGCCACTAATATGGCCCTCAGCAGATTGAGGATCTCCAGGTTCACCCAGGGCTTCTAGTTGAGGAAGACGCTGAATGGTTTTGTTGGGTTACACTTATCCACGAATGACTATCCATGACAGCTGTGGCGTACTCATTTAGATCCTCTGATGCCTGGTGGAACTTTCTGCCAACATTGCAGAGTGAGAAGGCTCACAAAGTCTCTTCTTTACACACATTGTTTTATTGTTCAACATCATTCGTACAGCATCATGCAGAGTTTTGGAGCAAAGCCTTTACAATTACTCTCCCCATTGATGATGCTTGAGGCACTGAGTTACTCAGCAGATTGTTGGTTGCTCCAAATTCCAGCATTTGCACCCTTGTGTTTCCAGGGTAAACCTTTTACTTGATTAAGTCCAGTAGCATATTCCGTTTGTATTAGCAGTCAATAGACAATAGGTGCAAGAGTAGGCCATTCAGCCCTTCAAGCCAGCACCGCCATTCACTGTGGCTTGATCATCCACAGTTAGTACCCCATTCCTGCCTTCTCCCCATATCCCTTGACTCCGCTATCTTTAAGAGCTCTATCTAACTCTTTCTTGAAAGCATCTAGAGAATTGGCCTCCACTGCCTTCTGAGGCAGAGCATTCCACAGATCCACAACTCTCTGGGTGAAAAAGTTCTTTCTCAACTCCATTCTAAATGGCCTACCCCTTAAATTGTGGCCTCTGATTCTGGACTCCCCTCAACATCGGGAACATGTTTCCTGCCTCTAGCGTGTCCAATCCCTTAATAATCTTACATGTTTCAATCAGATCCCCTCTCATCCTTCTAAATTCCAGTGTATACAAGCCCAGTCGCTCCAATCTTTCAACATATATCAGTCCCGCCATCCTGGGAATTAACCTCGTGAATCTATGTTGCACTCCCTCAATAGCAGGAATGTCCTTCCTCAAATTTGGAGACCGAAACTGCACACAGTACTCCAGGTGTGGTCTCACCAGGGCCCTGTACAACTGCAGAAGGACCTCTTTGCTCCTATACTCAACTCCCCTTGTTATGAAGGCCAACATGCCATTAGCTTTCTTCACTGCCTGCTGTACCTGCATGTTTACTTTAAATGACTGATGGATAATTGCATCTACTTAATAAAAACAGAAAATGCTGAAACACTCAGCAGGTTAGGCAGTACCTGTGGGAAGGGAAACAAAGTAAATGCTTCATATTAAAGGCCCTTGATCAGAATTGCTTTGATGAAGGTTCTATCTGAATTTGTTGAGTGTTTTCAGCATTTTCTGGTTTTAATTCAGTTCTCCAGCAGCTGGAGCTTTATGATTTTCACTAATTTAATGCCTGCTGAGATGTTAAATGTGCTATAAGATTAAAAAATTGATTGATATAAAAAAAGAGTTCTGGTCATTCAAAATGTACACTGCCATTTCAGGTCAAGTAATAAATTCTTCCTTCAACCATATCCCAAAAAGAAATTGATAGATAGATACTTTATCGATCCCAAAGGAAATTACAGTGTCACAGTAGCATTACAAGTGCACAGTTATGAATATTAGAAGGGAACTAGAAAGAATAATAAATAAGTTACGACAAACAGTCTAACAGGAGGGGGTCATCGCTTCTCTGGCTATAGGTTGACTCACTATAGAGCTTAATGGCTGAGGGTAAGAATGACCTCATATGGTACTCTTTGGAGCAGTGCTATTGTCTTCATTTATTAATAAAGATGCTCCTCTGTTCAGCCAAGGTGGCACGCAGAGGGTGAGAAACATTGTCCAGAATTGCCAGGAGTTTCCATAGTCTCCTTCGTTCTACTACAGCCTTCAATGTGTCCAGTTGGACTCCTATAACAGAACCAGCCTTTCTAATCAGTTTATTCAGCCTGTTGGCATCACCTGCTTTGATTCCATTGCCCCAGCACATCACTGTAGGTTGTACTGCCAACAACAGACTGGTAGAATGTGTGAAGGAGAGGCCTGCATACTCCAAAGGGCCCATACTCCAGTCTCCACAGGAAGTAGAGGCAACTCTGGCCATTCTTGTACACAGCCTACATTCTCTGTGTTGGTGTTCCACTTAAGTCTGTCGTCCAGGTGCACTCCTCACCATCAATATTAACAGAGAACACTGAAGCCTTAATCTTCCTAAAGTCCATCTCCATCTCCTTTGTCTTACTGATGTTGAGCTGCAGATAATTCAGCCACTTGACAAAATCCCCAGCAGGGCCCTGTATTTATCCTTCTGTCCTCCCTTTATATGTCCAACTATTGCTGAGTCATCAGACAATTTCTGCAGCTGACGTGATTCAGTGTTGTATCTGAAGTCCAAGGTATGCAGGGTAAACAGGAAGGGAGCCAATACAGTCCCTTATAGCCATGTCTGACACACAGTTCTGAAGCCACACAAACTGTGGTCTGCCAGTCAGGTAATCCATTATCCAGGATACAATGGAAGTGCCAACCGTCATTGAATGGAGCATTTTCCCCAGCAGTGAGGGCTGTGTGGTGTTGAAGGCATTTGAGAAATCAAAAAACACGATCCTCACAGTGCTGCCCTGTTTACCAAATGGGAGTAGGCCTTGTTCAGTAGGTAGATGACAGCATCGTCAACTCCAATGTGCTCCTGGTGGGCAAACTGCAGGGGACTGAGGGCAGATCTGACCAGGGGTCAGCCTCTCCAGGGTCTTCTTGATGTGTGAGATCAGGGCCACTGGATAGTAGTCATTCAAGACTTTCGGTTGACCCTTTTTGGGTACTGGGACCACACATGATGTTTCCCCACAGTCGGGATACTTTCCAGGCTGAGAGCAGATTGAAAATGTGCTGGAAAACTCCACACAACTCCTCAGCACATACCTTCTGGACCTTGGTGTTCACACCATCTGATCCCAATGTTTTGTTATGTCTGAGTTTCCCCAGAACGCTTCTCATCTGCTCAATAGTCCATGATAATGGGGAGTTGATGGAAGGTGGAGGCTGGGGGAAGATTGGGATGACAGCAGTTGGTATGTGGAGGTGTGGATGATGGGTGCAGGGCAAGGAAGGGATGTAGACACTGGAAGCCTGAGTTATTTATCTGCGTGTTGAATTAGAGGTGGGAGGACGGAGCATGTGTGCCTCTGCACCTGGACTGGTGTGCTGAGGGGAGTGTGAACAGGAGGGCAATTGTCAAACCTATTGATGAATTGATTTAACTCATTAACCCATTTGTGGCTGCTTTCCGAGGCTCTGCTGCTCGGCTGATTGAAGCCAGTGATGTTCTTCATGCCTCTCCACACCTCCTGTGTGCTACTCTGCCCAAGCTCTCTCTCTCCTGTATTCCTCTTTAGCCACCTTGATCTTCTCCTTAAGCTCCCTCTGCACATTTCCATTTCTCCCTGTCCCCTGACCTAAAGGCTCTCTTTTTGTGGTTGAGAAGAGCCATTAGATCACTGGTGACCCATGGTTGTAAGCAGCGAACAGTCCTTGATGGTATTACAGTGTCCACACAGAAGCTGATGTAGCCAGTGATGCAATCAGTACTGTAAATCTGTTAATGTCCTCCCCATATGGTTCACAAAGCACATTCCAGTCAGTTACCTCAAAGCAGACCTTCAAGGCCTCGATGGTCTTTGGAAGCCATTTCTTTACTATCCTGGTGGTAGCTAGCTGTTGCTGTACTTTGGGCTTATATACGAGGAGAACCAGGTTGTGATCTGATCTTCCAAAGGGGGGAGAGCTATGGAGCTGGATGCATCTTTAACATTTGCATACAAGAAATCCAGTGTTTTATTTTCTCTTGTATGACACTTGACAAACTGATCAAAGGTGGGTAGGGCTGTCGAGAGAGAAATGTGGTTGAAGTCTCCCAATACTACAATGAAGGCCTTGGGGTGATGAGTCTGGAGTCTTGCAATGGTAGTGTGTATGTTGTCACACATAGCATCGGAACAGTGTCGGGAAGGTGGAATGTAGACAGCGAGCAATATGGTGTGGCTGAACTCATGCAATAGACAAAACGTTCACAAACTCACAGCAGGCAGTTCAATATCCAGACTGCAGATTCACTTTTTTACAGAAATGTGATTGGGATTACACTGTCTATTGTAGCAAGCCCGGCTCCCTTCCTCTGTAGGTTAACTCTGTCTCCTCATACAGTTGTAAATCCATTCACAACAGCGTTGGAATCTGGGATTTGCTCGTGTAGCCATGTCTCGGTGAAACACACAACACTGCATTCTCAATATTCATTCTATGTTCTCCTGAGTACTGCTAGTTCCTCCATTTTATCTGCCAGTTATCTTATGTTCTCCATAATGATAGAGAGGAGATATGGTTTGCATCTCCGTCTCTTGTTATGTTGCTTTTTACCCAATTTGCAGCCTTAGTATCTCCATCTCTGCTTATCCGGAATATCGAGCTTTTGCTGGGCAAACAAAGGCTGCTTCCTGGCTGCTAGTAGCTGCTCCCTCGTGTACACAATTTTGCCTCCACATCTGTAGTCAAAGCACTTGATGGAATAAAGCATCCCAAGAGCCAGAAGGATGGTGAAAATGTTCTTAAACAGATTAATATCCATTGTTACTTTGCAGTATTATTCGCCAGGACAATAAACAAATGCAAGAAACAGGTGAAATAACATTAAGACAAACAGACGGAGCCACTGTAACACAGTGTACATACATGCAATGAAACGAAGAAAGATTTACAACCACATGTATAAAATCTTTAGAACTGAGACTTTGTGAATGATGGAGTAAGGACTGTAAGTAATCAAACCGTTAAGGAACATTTTATATAAAGATAATACATCCCCAGCACAACTAATCCCAGTAGGATTAACATGGCGCTGCTGAAGTTCAGTGACTACTTACTGGCAGTTAACAAAACAAGAACTACAACTAAGTACTTTATTAATAACACTTATTCTATAAAAAATTATGGTAAATGATCATCGCAAACAATGAAGAAGCAAGTGAAGGCGAGGCTCAGTCAAGAGTCAAAGCGTGCAGGTGCGAGACAAAGTCGGGTTGAGGTTGTGGCATATTTGAGGTGAAGTCGAGGGGAGCAGAGTGGAGGAGGAGACAGATTTGAGGCCCATCCACCTGAACTGAGAGTGAAGTTTGATCATACTAAGCGAAGGGCCAATTTGGAAAGGCCAGCTACGGGCCGAAACATAGCAGTGGAGTCCAGGCCCAGAGTGTATCAATGTGACAGGGCCCGGGTCTTAGAGTAAGGAAGAGCCGACGTTTGGACGATTTAAACATCAAGCCAGAAAGACTGATAACTCTGGGTGTCAGGTCCAGAGGCAAGGGTCGGGCCAGTTCCGCTCACTGATCCAAAACATTTACTCCGCTCTGTGTGGCACTGAGGTTGAGGCTGTGGCCTGCTCTGGCCAAGCTACTGATAGTATTTATAAAATACTTGAGCAGTATTTGCATCAATCAGAATTAGAAGGCTTGGGGCAAGTGCTGGAAAATAGGATAATGTTGGTTCTAAATGGGCAATGTGGACATGGTGGGCCAAACGATGATCTGTACGGTTCTATGACAATGACTCTTTGATAGCTTTTGACGATTTTTAAAATTTTAATTTTTTCAAATTCTGCTATTATGAGATCTTTTTTTCTTGGACAGAAATTACTAGTCCATTAGCGTAGCCAGAACTATGACAAACTGGGACGTAGCAAAACATTTTGTATATCAGAATCAGAATCAGGTTTATTCTTACTGACATACTGTAAGTTATGAAATGTACTGTTCTGTGGCACCAATACCATCAGTGCAAGACAGAAATTGCTGTAAGTTACAAAAAGAAAAACGTAGTGCACAAGAAGAATAATGGACCATGAACCATTCGGAAATTCTGATGGCAGAGAAGGAGAAGCTGAGGCTTTATAAGGCATTGGTCAGCCGACACAATTAGCATTGTGAGCAAATTCAGGCCCGTTGTCTAATAAAATATATGCCGATGTTGGAGAAGGTCCAATGGAGGCTCACAGAGAATTATTCTGGGAATGGAAGGGTAAACCGATGGAGAGCGTTTGATGGCTCTGGGCCTGTATTCACCGGAGTTTTGAAGAATGAGGGGGGATCTCATTGAAAACTGTTGAATGTTGAAAGGCATAGATAGAGTGGATGTGGAAAGGATGTTTCCTATCGTTGGGGAGTCTAGGACAAAAGGCCACAGCCTCAGAACAGAGGGCTATCCATTTAGAACAGAGATGAGGAGGAATTTTTTTTAGGCAGAGGGTGGTGAATCTGTGGAATTCATGGCAATAGATGACTGTGGATGCCAAGGCATTGGGTATATTTACAGCAGAGGCTGATAGGTTTTTGCTTTGTCAGGGTGTCAATGGTTACAGGGAGAAGGCAGGAGAATGGGATTGAAAGGGATAATAAATCAGCCATGATGTAATGGCTGAATAGATTCAATGGGCTGAATGGCCTAATTCTTCTCCTATGTCTTATGGTCTTAAACTGTTCTTAAAACACTGAGTGTGCATCCTCAGGCTCCTCCCCTATTGTAGTAACATGAGGAGGGCACGTCCTGGATGGTGAGGTGTTTAATGAAGGATGCCGTCTTCTTGAGGCACTCTCTCTTGAGAATGTCCTTAGTGGCAGGGAGGGATGTGCCTGTGCTGGAACTGGCCGAGTTTACAACTCTCTGCAGCCTCATGTGACCCTGTGCATTGGAGCCAATTTGGAATGCTCTCTGCTGTACATCTGTATAAATTTGTAAGAATGTTTGATGGCATACAACCTCTCCTCAAATTGCCAAAGAAATAGAGCCACCTTTTCTTGATTGCATCAGTGTGTGGGGTTCAGGATAGATTGTCGGAGATGCTGATGACGAAGCTGTTCACCCTTTTCACCGCTGACATTTCTATTAGGACTGGTGTGTGTTTTCAAGACTTCTTACTGAAGGCACCAATCAATTTGTTGGTCTTGCTGATGCTGACAGTGAAATTGTTGGTTGCGAAGCACATAATGAGCCAATGTACTGTATCTTGCTCTTGAATGCTTCTCTGTTGCCATCTGAGATCCTGCCAACAACAGAACCACTAGGAAGTTTCAAAAGCAAAAGATATAAGTGAAAATTAAGTGGTTAAGAATATACCATCATGGTAACAGAATTTCTGAAACATCATCAAGAAAGGTAACTGAAAACATTTAGTATAAGTGGAATAAGTGAGATCACTTGAAGACATAACCAAACAAAAAATTGTGGTAGTGCTAGGGCTGTTCTGTAGTGAGGGGGCTTGCTTCTCTGGCTCATAGTTGTTGCCATTGCTTGATTTTGAAAAAAATATTCAGCATGAGCTTGTTCAACTTTGAGTCCTTTCCCATCTGTAATCACACCATTCTTTTTTTACAGAAGCTCTTCAACCTGACTGCGAGTTATAACACATTTCATCTCTGCACTCAAAGAATGTACTGGTAGTGAAAATGACAGATAAGCTATTATTGGTTCTTGTGTCTTACTTCAGAAATTAAATTTCCTGCAACAAACCTCTCAAGTTGCACCTGTAAACCCCGCAGAATTCCAATGATCAGATCAATTCTTTTTTTCAAGATTTATCCCGCTGGTCACTTTTTCCTTACAGCATACTGTCTATTGATTATACTGCATCTTGAATATTCTTTCTGAATTCCAGTCTTCTCGCACCAGCTCCTCATTCTTAATACATAACAATCCTTTGTTCTTTTCAATGGCCCTTGGCCTCTTTCTCTATTGCACAACTTACCAGCCTTGCCATTCCACTTCCCTGTCAGGTCCCCTTGCGCACCCTTGTTTCTACCCCAGGAGTTGGTGAACCCGCACCTCCCTGTGGAGGAGAAGAATGGGCAGTGCATTGCAATAGGCTTGTTGCTTCTCTCTACTTCTATCTCATCCTAAAAGTTGCATGGGAATACAAAGTTGATTTTACCAGCCATATGCCTCTCATTGCTAGTGGTGAAAAGCTGTTAACTTCAAAAGGTGATCAGCTTTCTTGCAGAGGTATCCTCAGCAAGCATTGACTTCGAGACTCGTACCATATCTACCTTGGACAGGTAGATTGGCGGTAGGAGCTTAACAAGTTGAATGACAGGTCCCAGGTATTGACCTGAGATGTTGAGGGAGTCATTTAGATCCTTTGAGAGAGACTTGCAGGATGACATAATTCTTAATTTCTTGACTTCTCACTGGGGCAACATTGCCAACTAGACCATACTTCCACTATCCATGGCAGGACTCTCAAAGTTTATAGTTGCTTGAAGTCAATTAAAATGGGCATGTGATAGCTCAATGGTAGCTCAGTAGCCTTCCATCCCTCAGTTTGCAATCACCGGGATGGAGTTTTAGATAGGGAAATGAGCACAGAAGACAGTCACTAAGTGGTTACTCATGGGCGATTTTTAATTATCTCTGTTAGTTATTAAACACAAATGGAATTGCTTGGCTGGATACAATTTCTTGCTCCTAAATGTTGGCATTAAAGTCTGCAGCAAATTGATAGAAAAACTAAAAAGGTGGGACTGAGAGAAGGTAATTGGATGTTGGCAGTAAAGGTTGTCAGGCTAGTGCTACATCTATATGGGAGGGCCAGATCATGCAAAATAGATGAAGCTAAGGCTAGCGGCAGCGGGGGGCTCTGATGTTTAATAATCCTACATACTCTTTGACCTACTCTTTGTCATCCTCATGCTTTTCCTCCTTGTCCTTTACTGCTCGCTAAACGTGATGGAAATCAGTTTTGTGCTTACATACAGCATGCAGCAGCTGCTGTCTTGTATGGAGGGGGCCACTGTTAAGGGTTACAAATTCAGTCAGCTCCATCTTGGGCATGCATCTTCAAAAGGTGATGCATCAAAAAGCTGCCATCCATCATTAAGGATCTTCATCGCCTAGGATGTGCTCTCTTCTTATTACCACCATCAGAGAGGAGATATAGGAACCTGAAGGTACACGCTCAATGTTTTAGGAGCAGCTTCTTTGATTCCATGATCAGATTTCTGAATGGACAATGAACTCTCCCATGAGCACTACCTCACTATGCTTGTTCTCCTTCTGCACGACTTATTTAACTTAAATTTTTAAAATACATTTCCTACTGTAACTTAAGTTTTTTTTAGATATTGCTGCAAAACAACAAATTTCATGACATATGTCAGTGATATTAAAAGTGATTGTGAGTCCGATGATCACAAATCCATTTACCACTTCAGGGCTCCAAAGCTCTTCTTAAAAGGTCCAGGCAGCAGAAGCAACTTTGGATTACACTATTATGCTTGTTACACCCAGTTCCCCCACAGAAGCACAAGCAACACTTGAAGAATTCCCATTATTATTGACCAGGTAATTCGTAATGTGTTGTATTGCTTGGAATAAAAGTATTGCAGAGGAAAGACACAGGATAAATTAACCTGACTGCTGTCAGTAAACTGGACACAGCATTAATCTCCAGGACCCCGGTTTCATAAAATGATGTAAGAAACAATCCAGTCTCTGATGTCAGATGATGACACTGCTTCTACCAGACACCTACTCAGGCTGAGCCAGTTGAGTTACTAGCTGACTGCCAAGTGTTTGCTGGCAAAATGTAGCTTATTTGAATAATAAAATGATTAACAATATATTGAAATGAATCTTATTTAACTTAACCTTCTACAATAATACAAGAGAAAATGCAGGGAGTTTTCATTTAATAAAACATGTTTTCCTGGCAAGGTTAATTTCCTATGTTTTTTCCACTAAATATTCAATCTATGAAGGTTGATGGGAATGCAACAAAATTTGGGAGATTATCA
Organism: Hemitrygon akajei; assembly: GCF_048418815.1. Lineage (NCBI taxonomy): Eukaryota > Metazoa > Chordata > Chondrichthyes > Myliobatiformes > Dasyatidae > Hemitrygon > Hemitrygon akajei. The sequence goes on along the minus strand of NC_133124.1, from coordinate 104,728,306 downwards.
TCTTGCTCAGAAAAGCAACTTTGGATCACACCATTATGCTTGTTACGTCTGATGCTGCACCCAATTCCCTCACAGAAGCACAAGCAACACTTGAAGAATTTCCATTATTATTGACCAGGTAATTTGTAATGTGTTGTGTTGCTTGGATTAAAAGTATTGCAGAGGAAAGACTCAGGATAAATTAACTTGACTGCTGTCAGTAAACTGTGGTTTTCAACATTACTTTATCATATCTGTCAAAGAATAAAGCTTGGATGTTATGTTTGGAATAAGATTAAAAAGCAGAAAATACAGGAAATATTCAGCAAGTCAGGCCACATTTGTGGGAAAAGAAACAGAGTTAATGCTTCAGGTTGTAGCTTATCCCCATGGTCATCCTTTTAGATAGTGTACCCTTGCAAGGCATCAGTCTGCAATGGTGTACCTGGCAGGTACTGAAATTCTATGCCAAACAGCTGTCTGGAGTATTCAAGGACATTTTCAATCTCTCACTGTCGGAGGCTTCCCCCTACTTCAAAAGTGCATCAATCATACTGATGCTCAAGAAGAGCAGGATGAGCTGCCTCAACAGATATCAACCAGTAGCACTCAGGTCTACCGTGGTGAAGTACTTTGAGATATTGGTCATAGCTAAAATTAACTCCTAAGTAAGGACCTGGACCCACTGAAATTCGCCTACCACCACAATAGACCTACAGCGGATGCAGTTTCACTTTGCTTTGGAGCCCCTAGCCAACAGGAGAACAACTCCTCACTGACAACACCAGTACACCTCATGCATGCTTAGCCCACCGCTCTATGAGTGGCTAAGCACAGCTCAAATGTGATTTATAAATTCATTGGTGTCACCACTGTTGTTCACAGAACCTCAGATGATGATGAGGAGTCATACAGGAATGAGATAGCTCAGATAGATACAAGAGGCTGTAGAAGTTTATAGACTCACTCAACTAGTTCCATCATGGAAGCTACTCTCCCTGCTATCAAGGACATCTTCAAGAAGTGCTGGCTCAAGTTCAAAGTAAATTTATTATCAAAGTACATATATGTCACCACAAACTACCCTGAAATTCATTTTATTGTGGGCATTCAAAGTAAGTACAAAGAAATACAATAGAATCAGTATAAAACGATACACAAATAAAGGACAAGCAATGCGGAAAAGATGACAAATTATGAAAATACAAACTAATAATAATAATAAATAAAGTTTGTAGAGTCCTTGAAAGTGAATCCGTTGGCTGTGAAATACGTTCAGTTTTCGGGGTGAGTGATGTTATTCACTTTGGTTCAAGAGCCTACTGTCTGAGGAGAAATAATTGTTCCTGAACTCCGAGATGTGGGACCTTCCTGTGGCAGCAGTGAGAAGGGTGCATGGACTGGTTGGAGGGGATCCTTGATGAGGGAGCTGCTTTCCTGTGACAGTGCTAATTGTGGATGTGCTCAATGGGTTTTACCCGTGATGGACTGGGCTGTATCCACTAATTGTTGTAGGTTTTTCCGTACAAGGGCATTGGTGTTTCCATACAAGGACATGATACAACCAGTCAGTGGACCCTCCACTGAGCATTTATAGAAGCTTATCAAAATTTTAAATGACATTTCGAATCTTCGCAAACTTCTAAGAAAGTAGAAGTGCTGTCTTGCCTTCTTTGTAATGGCATCCATTTGAATAAGTGGCACCCATCATTAGAGACTTTAACCATCCAGGAGATAGCCTCTTCTTGTTACTACCATCAGGGATGTGGGGAGGAGCCTTAAGACCTATACCCAATGTTTCAGGAACAGCTTCTTTCCCTCTATCATGAGATTTCTTTACAGTCCATGAACCCATGAACCTCATTATTCCTACTCAGTTTCTCCAGCTTTTTGTGTGTGTTGCTTTGGATTTCCAACATCTACAGACATTTCCCTGTTTACCTCTGTATTTGTCTTCTGCACAATTAGTTTTTGTAATTTACAGCAAATTTTATGTCTTGCGCTGTACCTCAGCAAAACAACAAATTTCATAACATTAGCCCAAGAGATTCTATAGATTCTGGAAATATTGAACAGCTGTCCGGCTAAAGTGTCTCAGCCTGAAGCATCGACTGTTTATTCACTCCATAAAAGATGGTGTCTGACTTGCTGAGTTCCTAAAGCATATTGCCTGTTGCTCAAATTTCACTACATATGTCAGTGATAATAAACCTGAGCAACACCCACCCACAATGAATGTAATTCTGATTCCCATTCCTTCATCCTCCCTGCAGATTAACAAGAAGCTTATCAAAATGCTGGAGGAACTCAGCAGGCCAGGCAGCATCTATGGCAAAGTGTATAGTCGACATTTCGGGCTGAGACCTTTCATCAGGAAGGGAGGGACAGATTAACAAGCATTTTTTGTCTCCTTTTCAGTTTGGCCGGAAACATTAACTCTGTTTCTCTTCCTAAAGATGTAGGTTGACCGGCTGACTATTTCGAGCATTTTCAATTTCTACATTTTATTTCCAGCATCTGCAACATTTTGCTTCTCATGCTTGGAATAAAATTTCCTATTGAAATAGAAATCAAATAGTTTTGTGTATTAAGTAAGGAAAATAATTTGGAAGAGTGGAATGCTTGGTGAGTTTCTAAGCTTACTGCATAGAGCTGGTCTGCCACTTGAATTCAGCAATTTTGCACAAAATGATTAAGGGGTCGTACATATGTTGGTCTTGGAGTTTTAAATCACTTATTGTAAAACGTCACTTCCCTTATCGACAAAGTATAATACAGGCACCTAGTGGCAGTAAGGTGTATTGCAAGACCATACATTTTTCTGGAAAAAATACACTAGTCTCAGTCCTGAAGAAGGGTCACAGCCTGAAACATCGACTGTTTACTCTTTTCCATACATGCCTCCTGACCTGCTGAGTTCCTCCCACATTTTGCGCCTGTTGCTTTAGATTTCCAGAATCTGTAGATTTTTTTCATGTCTGTGATTTAAGACCATAAGACTATAAGACATAGGAGCAAAATTAGGCCATTGGCCCATTGAGTCTGTTCTGCCATTCAATCACGGATGATCATTCTTTTCCCAACCTTGTAGATGAGGTACAATCTTTTTTCTTCTTCTTTCCATTACTACTTGTATATTTCTCAACCTCATCTTTGGTGTTACAAACTTAAATCCTATCATGGATAGCTCAACTTTTAAGCACCCATCTTCCCTCTCCACCCTGCCCTCTCTCTGGGACATTTTTTTCCAAAACTCCTCATTTGCCTCTCCAGCTTCCAGTAAATCCCTTTTAAAAATCTAATTCATAACCAAGACTTTGGTTGCATCTCAGGGCTTCCGCTATGGCTCAGTACCCGTTCTCTTATTTTATTTATTTCCTTTGTCCCTCATTAGGATACTCATTCCATTAAAAATTAGAGCTGCTGCTTCATAGCTCCAGAAAACTGGGTTCAACCTAGTCTGAGTGGAATCTGCATCTTATGGTTTACATATTGCTTGTAGGGAGTTCCCATATCCAAAGATGAATGAGTTGGTAAATTAAGAGGCCTCTGTACGTGTGTGAGTGGTGAATGGTAGAGTCTGGATGAATTTGATAAGTTTGGGAAAAGAACACAATGGGATTATTGTAAATGGGGGGCTTGGTTACTGGTGTGGATTTGAAGGGCTGATGAGGATTTAGTTGTGTAAGTGTAAGAATCTACATTCAAAGTCATGTGCATGATCGCCACTTTGAAATTTGGGATCGATTATGTGAGATTTTCTGGATACGCACATCGTGACCTTCTGCAGATGGGTGGTTGAGAGCATCGTAACATGCTGCACTGTTGTGTGGGATGGAAACTGCACTGCGGTAGACAGGAGGACTGTACAACAGGTAATTAAAACCGCTCAATGCATCACCGGCCCCAGCCTAACCACCAACAAGGACACACATACAGAAAGGCACTGCAAAAGGCCAGCAATATAATGAAGGTTTCTTCCCACCCTGCTCATGGACTGTTTGTCACATTTCCATCAGGGAAGAGGCTATGCAGCATCCATGCCAGGACCATCAGACTGAAAACAGTTGTTTCCCCCGAGCCACCAGGCTGATCAACAGCTCCACCCATTAACTGACTCCACCACATCCCCCACAACCACTACTTTATCATTTCCTGTCAGGGTCATCTTACATATGACACTCCTGTACCTAGTGTCATTTTATACACAATCAATAATGATAATGCACCAATTATTTAGTGTACATAGCTAATAGGTTTCTCAACATGCAAAAATCACAACTAATATTTGAACCTGTAAGCGAAATATATCTGAAAGCTCTGTATTTGTTTATTACCTTTCCAAGTCAAAGGGGCAGCACGGTAGCATAGCACAATGCTTTACAGTACAGGTGAGCCAGGTTCAATTCTTGCTGCTGTCTGTAAAGAGTTTGTATATCCTCCCTGTGACTGAGTGGCTTTCCTCCAGGAGCTCCAGTTTCCTCACACAGTCCAAAGAAGTTCCAGTTGGCCGCTGTAAGTTGTCCCATAGTTAGGCAAGGATTGAGTTGGGGGGATTGCTGGGCAGTGTAGCATGAAGGGCTTTTTCTGTGCTGTATATCAATAAATAATAAATATGTTCTTTTTAATCACGTTTCTGGAGATTGTAGATTTCCCTTTTTTTCTCGGATTTCTTTCAGAACCACATTTCTTCTTTTACTTTAGCCACATGACTATTCTTCATGTGCAACCTAACGTTTAAATCTGGCTGACCATTAGCTAAGGATGGGCATCATATCCAATGATTTTTTTCCCCTTAGGAGGTGGCATTAGAAGGTGATCAGGGATGTGGAACCCGGGTGATTCTGTCTTGTGCCTGGACCACTGTTGCTGTGCATCTTTTCCATCTAAGTAAACCGGTCATGGGCTAGTATTGAAATCTGAATCATTCCTTTCTTACATGCTCCATTCCCCATTGGGTGGCTCATTATACCAACTAAGCTTGCGGTAGGGCAATATTTATTTATTTTGTAATTTATCATAAATTTATCTCTTTGCACTGTTCTGCTGCTCCAAAACAACACATTTTACATCATATAAGACCCTGATAATAAGACTGATGCTGAAATGAGAGCTGTAAGAAAGTTAACTTAGCACTTACTTCACATATGTTTTATACAAATGATTTCTATTCTGCATCCCAGATATTTTGGCAGTGATTAGTGAACTGTTTAAGGGCAAATTTCCATTATCCAAACTGCTGTAATGGGGAGTCTCCCGTATCTAAAAGTACAAGTGCATTGCATTAATTTTCCTTTTGACTCTGCCTGGTGGGAATGATGAGCTACTACAGAAAAGGATTGAGCTCTAAGGGCAGAGATCTGCAACATATGAACACATTTCAATTTCTGTCTGAGAGTTGTTAGTAGATATCCTTTTGAGGGATTTTAAGACCAGGAAGCCATAAGACATTGGAGTTAAATTAGGTCATTCATCCCATTGAGCCTTCTCCTCATTCTATCATCACTGATTTATTATCCTACTCAATCCCATGTCCTGCCTTCTTCCAGTAAACTTTGACACCCTTTCTAATCAAGAACCTGCCAACCTCCACTTTATGTATACCAAATGACTTGGCCTCCACAACAATCTGAGGCAATGAGTTCCACAGATTCAAATTCCTCCTCATCTTGGTTCTAAAGGGATGTCCTTATATTCTGAAGCTGTTTCCTCTGGTCCAATACGCCCCACTATGGGAAACATCTTCTCCATGTCCACTCTATCTAGGCCTTTCAATATTCAATAGGTTTCAATGAGATCTCCCCTCAGTCTTCTAAACTCCAGAGAGTACAGGCGTACAGCCATCAAACCCTCCTTATACATTAACCCTTTCGTTCCCAGGATCATTCTTGTGAACCTCCTCTGGATGCTTGTTTACATGTCTGGGCTGCATTCATGGAGGGACAAGTAAGTTTGTACATGGGCCCAAAAAGCATACCTGGCACCCCATGTAGAATGGATGGCCAAGAGTGCTCTTTCCATTGTATCCCATCTTCGTGGGTTCCAGGAGGAAGGTAGATTGGCTCTTTTCACTAACTGGGGTGTTCAGCAGCATAAATTTGTTCAATACTATCTTGAGAATGGTAACCATTGACAATGTGTTTTCGCAGGATTCTGATTGTCAGCATCTTTGTTACTCATGTGTTGGACATTGAAGTGTTCTTTTTAGAAGCTTCTGGGAACTCAATTCTATCCCAAGCTGAGACTGTAATGAAGCTGTAGACATGAAAAAGAAACATTTGTTTATAAGGAATTTGATAGCAGCTAATTGAAAGCCAGATAATGGGACTGATTTAATTGGGGAACAACTTGATAAATGTGTTTGTTTAATTTCTAAAGCCAAAACTGTCCCAATTATCCTCAATGCATTACCTAAGACAATGCCAAAACTATTATCCCCTGTGCAACTAATTTTAAGGGACAGAACAAAGCTCATCTCTGGCTCTTTTTTAAAATTTCCTCTCCCATTCATAAGGTGTCCAATGGGAATATAGCACCTTATCTGATTTTAACTGTTCAATGCCTGTTCTTCTGTGCTTGCTTACAATTAAATAGGAGTTAATTGGTTTTAAACAAAATGAGTTGCACCTACTGTTACAACACAGTTGACTGAAGATCCTGCAAAGGCCCTGTGACGTTCAAGAATTAAGTACAACTGGGACCAGTGCCTGCTCACAGAGCAAGGGCCCCACGTGACCAGCGGGCCTCCCAGTTAGAGATTCACAATGAAAGTACAGTGTTCAGCAGATTCCATTCCCTTGACACAGTGCCAGTAACATCTCTGAGTTAACAGCCTAGCAACCAGTTCTAGTCATTTAAATTTTCATGCATCTCTATGTCTATAATGATGTCACAGTTGCTATGGTAACTATCTGGTGGAGGAACTATGACACTTTTGCTGCTAAGTAACTAGGGGGACCTGACATGCTTGAAGTCATTCAGGCAAATATCTAAGTGATCAGTAATTCAGTGCACATCTACATGCTTTGTGCAATGTTTCTCTTTGCTGATTCAGAGTTTTCGTTTCTTAAAGAAACCCAGCTCAGGCTGTGTGTGCATATACACGCGTACAAGTGCACTTATGTCTTCTTCTTCTTACTATAAACCAATACACTGGACAGGACGTCCAGTGTGTATGGAAAAAAAAAGAGAATTTCAGGCCCTCGGGATATCAGAGCTCAAAGCCAATAAAAAATTATTTTATATGTTGTCATTGTTACAGTGTAGGAAATGTGGCAGGAAATTTGCTCAATCCAATCCACAGAGCAGCCATGAAATAATAAAAAAAGTAATGTTGACGGAGAGACTGATATTAAACACAGGCCAGAGAAGAATTCTTTTCTTCAAAGTAGTGCTAGCTGATCTCCTGATAGGGCAGATAAGGTGACAAATTACATTGAATCTAAAAGACTGACATCCAAACTATGTGTCTTTTTAGAGTCTAATATTTTTATACTGCAGAAATGAAGCAGAATGCTATACTGAATTATTGCCTCCCTTTATTGAGCAACTAAATATCCTCAGGATGAAAACTGGAGGTCTCATCAACTTCACCCCTTTCTTATTGTCAACACGTCCTGTCTTTGCACCTAAACAAAAATTATGAAAAGTGGGGAAAAATGATTAATTGAAAAAAAAAGCAAGACCAATCCAAACTCATTTTTCACATCTGTCTCCAACCCTCTCCCATTAACTGGTCGTGGAATATCGGTTGGAAGTAAATGATCTTACTTCTTCTTCACCCAGTAGCATCAAAACTTCCAAATACACAACCTGGGAGTGAAGCCTGTTAAAGTTTGGTGCAATGACTTGATGATATATTGTCACATGGGGGGGGGGGGGGGATGTGGTGGTTTATTTGCTAGTTGAAAGCCGCTTCCACCTTGTTGGTCACTGATTGGCCTGTTTAAAAGTTGGCGCCACAACACCAATTTCTGGCTTGGGTGTAAGAGAATCGCAAGTGCACGAGGCTTGGCCTCTCTGACCTTTTGTCTCCAGGGGCTCCTCTTCACCTTGAGGTCACGACCTGTGCTGAAGAACCATTGGGAAAGTATGCTCCAGATTTGCACTCTTAGCTGAATATCTTTTTGTTAAATATATATTTTTATAGTTTGTGTAATTTGGGGGAGACTTAGCTATTTGGTTGGATCTTTTACTGTTTGTAAATAAATGATTAATATGTTTATTCACAGTCAGTGTTTTCCTTCTTGCTCACCAAACCCATGAACCTGCTTCCACATTAACTGCAATTCAAATTCTTAACAATTTTTGATTGAAAATTGACTTGAAGTTGAATGTGATAATTCACATGGATCTGAACCTCTCATTAGGTGTTTTCGAAAGTGACTGAAATGATGCCTACTTTTTCCATGTATAGGATGAGTCAGTTGTTCTGCAATGTTTTTGTTGGAGTGATGCAATGAAAGGCAAGCAAAGCCGAACGGAAATTGTTCTTTGTTATGGACTTCGCAACAACTTCGTTTCCAGAATGGTGGCTTGGGACCATAAAAGGTAAACGTCATGCTTACCTATTATCTACCACCCCCAAATTCCCATAATATTAATCCCTTCCCAACCTCTTAATCTCACCCACTAACGCACCAAGACCCGGATCCAAATCCTCCATTTACAATAATCACCTAATCCCTTGATACCATCATATTTCTATTCCCCTCACTGCTTTAATCCTCTGAAATTCATTGGCCTCCAAGTCACCTGAGGTTTCAGCCTCCACCCTGACTGTAGTAAGAGACCAGTCATAGACTCATAGAGTAATACAGCACAGAAAGAGACCCTTTGGCCCAACTGGTTCGTGTTGAGTGGAGCATCCTGCCTGCTAATCCCAATTACCCATGCTCAGCCATACTCTTTCAAGCCTTAAATTACACCTATCCAAATGCCTTAAATCAGGGCAAACATGCTGCAGTGTTCCAGGCGAAGGCGGTGTGGGAGAGAACTGGGTTGGGTGCTGGCCGTTGCAGGCAGGCTGTCCTGTAGGTGCTGCTCTCTAGAGCTTGCTCCCAGGGAGACAAGCTGGATTGCCTTTGTTTTTGGAAAAATAGGGTTCCAGAACAACCTCCCATGGCCATCAATCTTCAGGGCCATGTAACTCAGGGACTTGTGCTAATATTATTTAGCGACTGTATGTGCTATCATAACTATATGTGCTATATGTATGTGGTGAACTACATATGCCTGTCTGGACTGCTCCTGTGGCTCCTCCCACAGACCCTTGCTGACTGCTCCTGTGGCTCCTCCCACAGACCCCTGCTGACTGCTCCTGTGGCTCCTCCCACAGACCCCTGCTGACTGCTCCTGTGGCTCCTCCCACAGACCCCTGCTGACTGCTCCTGTGGCTCCTCCCACAGACCCCTGCTGACTGCTCCTGTGGCTCCTCCCACAGACCCCTGCTGACTGCTCCTGTGGCTCCTCCCACAGACCCCTGCTGACTGCTCCTGTGGCTCCTCCCACAGACCCCTGCTGACTGCTCCTGTGGCTCCTCCCACAGACCCCTGCTGACTGCTCCTGTGGCTCCTCCCACAGACCCCTACTGACTGCTCCTGTGGCTCCTCCCACAGACCCCTGCTGACTGCTCCTGTGGCTCCTCCCACAGACCCCTGCTGACTGCTCCTGTGGCTCCTCCCACAGACCCCTGTAAAAGGTGATTGAGGCCTGAGCCCGGCCTCATTCTCCAGGATGTAGTGTTGTTCATTCTTCCAGTCAATAAAAGCCGATATCTCACTTCTTACATCTCAGAGTGAGTTATTGATGGTGCATCACTGTATGAACTGTGTTTTGCAACTTGGCCATAGGGAATGAAGTTTTGTTTAGCTGTATACATATCTACAGAGCTACAGAGCTAGATTCAGTGCCATTTACATAAATAATGAAAAGCATAGCTCTCAACACTGACCCCTGGGGCATACCTCTAATCTCAAGCCTCCAGTCAGAGAATCTACCTACAGCCATGACCTTTTGCTCCCTGTCATTGAGCCAATTTGGAATGCATCTCGTTAGTTCCCCTGAATCCCATATTACCTTGTATTCTAGATCAACCTATCATGTGGGACCTTGTCAAAGATCTTACTAAAGTCCATGGTCAACATCCTTCACCTAGGGTCGTTGTTACCTCTTTGAAAATCTCCAAAAGATTCATCAGTAATGTCCAGTGCGTCTCCTCTCCATTGAGATTCTAGGCACCGATCTATCAGTTCCCAAGACTCCAGATCAACCACACTCTAATCCCTGAGGTTCCAGGTTCAAGTCTTAGAATCCCTAAGGTCTCAATCCCTCTGATACTCCAATCCTCAGGGTTCCAGATGATAGACGTTACAATCCCTTTGGCTCTACATCCTGTCCCCCTTCAATCCCCAAGATTCCACATCCTCCAATCTCTGGATTCCATATTCATTGACCCTCAATCCCTAGCTGAATATTCTAACACAGTCATTCCTGAATTCCATGGAAAACATATATATTTATTTAGTGTTCTCATGTGGAGTAGGCCCTTTCTAACTCTTCAAGCTGTGCCACCCCAGTAATCCCTGACAACCCCAAATTAACCCTAAACTAATGACAGGACAATTTACAGTGACCAGTTAATCTATCGATTTGTCTTTGGACTGTGGGAGGAAATTGGAGCACCAGGGAAAAACCCATACATTCCAGAGGGAGGACGTACAGAGACTTCTTACAGATGGCACCTGAATTGAACTCCATACTCTCCTGCCCCAAGCTGTAACAGCATTGTGCTAACTGCTACGTTGCAGTGGCTCCCATGTTATATGGTGATGTTTAAGAAACACCTTGATAGATGCATGAATATGAAAGGAGTGGAGGGATATAGGTGATACGCAGGAAGAGAACATTTGGTATAATTTGACATCAAAATCAGTACAAAAAGTCGGACAAATGGCTTGTCTAATGCTGTCTAGTTATATGTTCTATGTAGGAGAATGATCTTGTAAATTATAAATAGAAGATGCAATGGAGTTGTACAGAAAATTCATCTATCAATCATTCTTAAATCAAGGAATATCAATACTATGAGCTTCTATGCAATGAGGATAGTTGCAACATAGAGTGACTAATTTATCACTACTACCATTGGGCAGGAGGTACAAAAGCCTTAGGTCCAACACCTAAGTCTTCTTTACCAAGTTCAAAACAGTTATTACTCTACAGCCATCAGGTTCCTGAACTAATGTGGATAATTTCAATCGCCACTGCTCTGAATGGATTCTATGACTTACAGACTCACTTTCAAGGACTCTTTACAAATCATTCTCAGGACTATTTTTTATTTGCAAAGTTTGCCTTTGGCTGTTGGTCAGACTTTGTCTGTTCACTCATAGTTTTTTGTAAATTATATTGTATTTCTTTTCTTTCCTACAAATGCCTGCAAGAAATGAACCTTAAGGTAGTATATAGTAACCCATACATCCTTTGATAACAATTTTACTTTGAACCTTGCTCTTTGCAATTAAGCTGATGCCCTGTCCACCTACTTGAATACTGGGAATGTTCTGTGTCTGCTCAATGGTTGTCCCTAACCCTTGTTCACTGAAGCAGATTCACTGGTTAATGATCTCCCTTGCTCTTTGTGTGATCCTGTCTTGTGTAAATTGATGGCCCTGTTTAGCTGTGTTACAACTATCACTGTTGTTTTTAAAGTAAGCTTTGGATGACAGGTAATACTCACTACATGCAAGAGGTTATGGTAATACAAGTTTTTTTTCTGTTCTCTAATGTAACGTGACTAAAACATCACATTGATGCAGTAAGAGTCCAGATGGACACATGGAAGTTTACTCCGTACCTTCCCCATAAATCGCGCACCAAAAACACCCTTCATGAATAAAATGCCCTATTTTATTTTTGCTATTGGTGCCCACAATTCAGAACATAATTAGTTGACTGTATTGCACCATGGGACATCATAAGTATGTGCAAGATGCTATCAAAAATGTAGTTACTTCTACAGCCTGTGCTTTAGATGATCTAAGGGGTACCTGATAGGCAATATAAAGGGAATTTTGCTCTGCATATCACAATATTGTAATTTATCCGAGTTTGGCAGAGCAAACCCTACACCTTATTCAATGTTCAATGTTTCTGGTATAGTGCTTATTCAAAAATTATAGTGGGAACTTCGTTCTGTGCTTAATTTGTAATATCATGGAATTATTTGAACTGAGGCTTGTTATAGTATTGCTGATATTGGGCTACTCAGTAAGAGTGGAACAAGAACTTACTTGGCCTGAGGTGCACATGTACCAGGACACTTTCAGGTATGATCATTGTGCAAATTATGATGCACCTTGATAAAGTGGGATCGCAAGTTCAATTAAAATGGACTGTGATCTCAGATGTTTAACATGAGGAAGTCTAAAGAAATTAGTTCACAGCAAACAACTCTATATTTTTCAACTGATTCACATGATAACCCCATAAGATGTCAATACTACCATATGTCCTTCAGTCTTTATATCCCCAACAGAATCGCTACTTGAATAATTTGAAGCTCCAAGAAATGCCTGTGGATTTCCAGTCATTCTTGTTTTGCTTGTAATGATCAACATTATATTTAAATCTGAAGATGTTTCTTTAGGACCACTCCATGAGCAAGGAGAATTATCTCCTCAGAGTTATATCTTTCAGAAGATATGTGAAAAGGAAGCAAATTTAGTAGGACCTAAATCCTACAACATGTACTGAAGGTATCCCATTTGTTTTTATTTATATATTTAGAGGTACAGCATGGAACAGGCCCTTCCAGCTCAACAAGTCATCTATTTTACCCCTGCCTAACAGCAGGACAATATACAATGACCAACTAGCCCACTAGCTGGTATGCCTTTGGACTGTGGGAGGAAACCCTTGCACTTCATGGGGAGAACATACAAACTCATTACGGTGCCAGCATTGAACTCTAAACTCCAGAAACCCCCGAGCTGTAATAGTGTTGTGCTAAAACTATGTTACTGTGGCACTCAATTTTGTGATAATTTTGAAATGCATTCAAATGTTCAAACATTTAGATACAGTTGTGGGCAATTACCTAAGACAAAGCTTCTCTGCTGCAGTATCTTGGTCAGAGCTTGTTGCTTCTCAATAGTACCCTAATACCCATCACCATACAACAGGATGGCATTCAGAAATCCTGCCATTATTCAGCCTTGCTATTGAGGATCAGGACTCATTTATGCAGTAAGTTACCATGGATGATTGGATAAGTGCAGATTTTGGAGTTCGCTATAATAAGTTTTGGTATCTTGTCAGTCACTATTCAGACCCATTAAGGATATTTTTGTCATGCAGTTTATTCTAGTTTCCATATTCCAACTGCAAAGCAGAAGTTGCATCTGCAGTACTGTGCAAAAGTCTTTATCACAAGTGGAGAGCGAGTTTGTAAATCTGCTGTGTTCCAAGGATGTTGGGAATAATGAGGGTGGAGTGCCACAGGAGGGGTGTGGGGCAGGTGGTAGAGAAGGAGTGCCTGGGACGGGACGCAGACACACCCAGCCCTGAGGCACCAGGCAAGGTCATTTGATTCCAAATAATTTGTTTATTGATCATAACAGAATCTCTGGTACTTTCCACTCCCTCCCCGCTCCCTTCCCCTTTTCCCAACCATCATTTTCCTCCCACTCTCAGTCCACAACCAGATTTATCATCACTCACATATGTCATGATTTTTTTTTTTTGCAATACCAGTACAATGCAATACTTAAAATTACTAAAGTACTGTACAAAAGTCCTAGGCACCCTAAGCTATATATATCTGCTCTAGACTTTTACACCGTACTGTACTTTGTACTGCAGATTTATGTTCCTGGGTTATAAAGTTATAGAGAGAAGAAAACTACACATGTAAAGAAGGAAGACCTGTCTTGATATGTTATAAATTCATTACGTTATATGTGATAAGTTTCTAACATATGGATATTCTAAAGTGTCTCACTGGGAGTTAAATTGTTTTGCATGATAACCATTGCTGTAATGGAAAAATGCTACAACTAATTTGTGCTGGCAAGATCCCCAAAATGGTAATGGACTAGTAACAAATTAACCTAGAATTAGAGACGATGGTTAAGGTACAGGTATAATAGGCATCAGGATAATAGGCAAATTACCCTTGTTCCACCTTCCATAAAATCAGCAGGAATTTTGGGTCGATGTCTCATTGAAACACCTTCCTCTTCTATTCGATTCCTTGGGTCAAAGCTTATTTGCTTCTACTGCAGTTCTGAAGGATCTGAGATGGCTGATAATGTGAAACACACAGTTATTACATCTGGTGCAGCAGAAAGTGCTAGAAGAGGCGGGTAGGTAGACAGTATGTGAGACCGTGTGCTACTTCGGCTGGTTTCCCTGGCTTACCATGTTCTCCCAAAGAAGAGGCTTGTGGATTTACATAGGTAGGTAGAGATTGCAGCTTTTCAAGGAAACTTTGAAGACATCCCCATAGTAAGTTCTCTGCATCCCTGGTAAATTTTTGACATGATGGAGCACCAGTAGGATTGAGCTTGCTTGAAGAAGGTGGGTGCCTCTGATTGTTGAACATATCTGTAAAACTCCAGCCAGTTGATGAGTAGAGGACTTCAGTACTTGGCCAAGTATGTTCACCCTCCTGAAGGATGCTCTCACATAGGCCTCAGAGACTGAAATCACAGGGTTGTCAAGGGCTTTGGGGGTTCATGAAGGTGTCTCCATGTTCTGTTGACAGAGTGAGCACAAAAGGCATAGATAGAGCTCATCCAGGAGTGAAACCTTGCTGTCGTTTATGTTGCTTGGTTTTGCTTTGTTTTTCCGAAGATTCTGAATGACATTGTGGGGACACATTCATTCTTGAGTCCGTGACAACTGGGATGTATTCATTCAGATCATCTGATAAGTTCTGAGCAAGACAATAGGAAAACTCCAGTACATGTTGTGGGATCATTCAGGTCCTACTGAATTTGGCTTTTTTTGACATAGTTTTTGAAAGAGATATCTCTGACATAATATTTCTTGGTCATGGAATGTTCCAAGAATTCTCCATTTGAAGTTATAAGCAAAACAAGTATGACTGAAAATCCACTGAGGCAGGTCTTGGAGCTTTAAGTTATTGATTTATGTCAGAATAAAATTTATTTCTCAGGATATCATATATTTCAATAGTTGCCTTAAAAATGCAATCATGATTAATTGCAGCTAAAAGTAACAGGCACATTTCTCTGAACATGGCCCCACACATAGGAAATGAGATGAACCACCAGCTAATTTGATTTTTTTAAATTGTTGTTGATTGAGCCTTAAAATCTGGCCATACAACAGGAGAACTTTTTCTTTGAAAAGCAACATGCTATATCCATATTCATCTGAACAAGTAAATGTGACTGAAATGTTAATCCTTCATCTGAAAGGTAATTACTTTTGTGTTCCCACATGATTCCAGTGGCACTCTGACGAGTCACCTTTTACATGCTTGACCTTTGTGGGAGCAAAACTGAAAGGTCACATGGAGCTGCTGTTTGAAATAGAGGCAATTTATTAAAAATTGGAGTTCACTAGGAGACCAGTCAGAGCTGATCTACCTCAGAAAAAAAAGAAATAAAAATAATAATAGTAAGAAGAAGAATAAATAAGCAACAGAAATTAAGAACATGAGACTGAAAATGAGTCCAGTTCAGTGATGGTATGAGTGAAGTTGAGTGAAGTTATCCCCTCTGGTTCAAGAGTCTGATGGTTGAGGGGTAATAATTGTTCCTGATCCTGGTGGTGCAGGTCCTGAGAATCCTGTACCTTCTTTCTGATGACAGCAGTGAGAAGCGATCATGGCCAAGATGGTGAGCGTCCTTGTTGATAGATGCTGCTTTCCTGCTACATCGCTCCATTTAGATGTGCTCAATAGTGGGGAGGACTTTACCTGTGATAGACTGGGCCATATCCACTACCTTTTGTAGGCTTTTCTGTACAAGGGCATTGGTGTTTCATATCAGGCTGTGATACAACCAGTCAATATACTCTCCACTACTCATCTATAGAAGTTTGTCAATATTTTAGATGACATGCTGAATCGATCCAAACTGCTAAGAAAGTAGAGGCACTGCCATGCTCTTTTTGTAGTGGACCCAGGACCGATCACCTGAAAAGATAACACTGGTGAACTTAAAGTTGCTGACCTTCTCTGACTCTGATACTCTGTGAAGGACTGGCTCATGGACATTGGATTTCCTCCTCTTAAAGTCAATAATCATCTCTTTGGTCTTGCTGACTGTGAGTGAGAGGTTGTAGTTGATGGCACCGCTCATTCAGATTTTCAACCTCCTTGCTCTCTGCTGATCCAGCATCAACTTTGATTCTGCCTGTGACTGTGGTATCGTCAGCAAACCTAAATATGGCATTGGAGCCATGCTTAGCTTTACAGTCGTAAGTATGAAGCGAGTGGAGCAGGGGGCTAAGCACACAGTCTTATGGTGCACCTGTGTTGAGGGAGCTTGCAGAACAAGTACTGTTGCCGATCTGAACTGACGGTGGTCTTCAATGAGGATCTAGTTGCACAAGGAGGTACTGAGGCTTAGGGCTTGAAGCTTATTGATCAGTTTTGAGGGGATGACAGATTGAAAGACACGATTTAATCAATGAAAAGCATCCCAATATATGCATCTTTCCTGTCCAAATGTTCCATAATTGAAAGACAAGCCAATGAAATAACATCTGCTGTTGATCTGCTGTGAAGATAAGCAAATTGGAGTCAATCCAAGTCACTTCTCAAGCAGGAGTTGATTTGTTTCATCGCCAACCTCACAAAACACATCCTCATAGTGGATGTAAGTCTTATTGGATGAGGTAGGTTACAACGTCCTTCTTGGGCGCTAGTATAATTGAAGCCTGCTTGAAACAGATGGGTACCTCAGCCTGCCAAAAATAGCTCAGTCAACACTCTAGCCAGTTGATCAGCACTGGTCTTTAATACTCAATCAGGTACCCTATCTGGGTCAATGCTTTCCTTGGTTTCACCCTCCAGAAGGATGCTCTCACATCAGCCTCAGAGACTGAAATCACAGGAACATCGGGGGGTTGTTGGAGTTTATGAAGGTGCCTCCAGGTTTTGGTGATCAAAGTGAGCATAAAAGGCATTGTGCTCATCTGCAAGCAAAGCCTTATAGTCACCCATGTTATTTGGTTTCACTTTGGAGGTGGTGAGAGCACTCAAGCTCTGCCACAGCTGTTGAAAATCCTTCAGCGATTCAAATTTGGTCCAGATTTACCACTTCATTTGTGAGATGGCTTTCTGGAGATTGTATCTGGACCTCTTGGCTTTAATTTGTTGCCAGACCTGAATGGCCTTCAGAAGACTGCAGATGTCATGGTTCATCCAATGGTTATGGTTAAGGAAGACTCTG
This sequence comes from Hemitrygon akajei, assembly GCF_048418815.1. NCBI lineage: Eukaryota > Metazoa > Chordata > Chondrichthyes > Myliobatiformes > Dasyatidae > Hemitrygon > Hemitrygon akajei. The sequence continues at coordinate 104,710,898 of NC_133124.1, read as the reverse complement.
AATGACTTTGTAGGGACACACTCATCTATGACTTTTTATAAAGTCCATGACAATTGTGGTGTATTTGTTGAGATCCTCTGACAAGTCTTTGAACATGGCACAGTTCACCAACTCAAAGGAATCCTGCAGTCGCTCCTCAGCCTACCCCAACCACCGCTTTGTTGTCCTTGTCTCTGGAGCCTTGCTCTTTTTTATATCTGCCTATATGCAGGTAGGAGTAGGAAGCTAAGTGATCAGATTTCCAGAAATGCGGTCTGGGCATGGATCAATAGGCACTTCCATAAGATATCCATTCCATCTTCATTATTTTACCTTCCTTCCAATGACCCACATCTCCTTAGCCTCATCTCATCTTTTGCTGAAATCTTCATTCTCTGTTTGCTCTTTCTGACCTTAAGCACTCCGATGTTCTTTTGGCTGGCTTCCGAAGTTTCACCATCCATAAACCTGAGATCATCGAAGACTTTATAAGGCTTTTCCTAACCTAAAATAGGATCATTTACCCACTACCTCATGCTCAGCAGTTTATTGCCTCTCAGTCTGACGTCTTCCTATCTCTATACCTACATCCAACCATACCATATCTTAAGATATTTGGGTTCTTCCAATTCTGATTTCTTGTATTTCCTCTTTTAAGTTGCTCTGCTATTTCTAGATGTGCCTTCAACAACAAAGGCCTTAGCAGTAGGATTATTCTAAACTTCTTCACCTTGCTTTTTGCCTTTAATCTGACTCTTGGCTATCTCTTCCAATATTTCTTTATAAGTTTCCTCTTCTGAACTATGAAGTCCTAAGTTTTCAACTGTGTACATTGGAATTGGCCCAATATTAACAGCCTCACTAAACAGGAGCAAACAAAAATAGGTTAGTTTTGGATAACTCACTAAAAGTGTGTCTTAGAGTGTTTTCTGTTTTATTAATTCTTAATATAAATAAAAGTTTCAAAATAATTTTCAATATCTCCATCAAATCTCTTAACATATACTTTTCTGAGGAGTAGAGTCCCAGACAACCCATTGCTCACTGTGCTGCCTGAACAAACAAAGAGCAAATAAGGAAAAATCAGCAAAGCATGTTCTGACTGTTAACTATTGAAAGTTGCATGCATGAATTTATCGTAGAATATGCATAGTTGACCTTATTTAAAAGCAAACAGAAATTTACTTGGCAGTGAGAGAAAATTTATTCAGGACAAGATGAAAAGAGTTTTAACTACAGTTTATGTGCAGCAGCCATGGATGCTGTCATTTAACCTCTGTGTCCCGTGTTTTACTCCCATCTACAATGATAGGATGAAAGGTTTCTCCCTTGTCACTGGCAAGCTGGGAGCAGTTTAAACCATGACAAAAAAGTCACAGATGTGAGTCCATATGATAAGGCTGCATTTGTTTTCTCGCTTCTGGGCAGGCAAGCTCTCCTACCAGTTCATGGCACAGAGCCACTTCCTCAGCAGTAGCCAGCATAACCATTTTTCATTACGGACTGTGGTACTTTCAAGGACCTTCTCCTAATCTCTCACAGCCAACAGAAAATTGCCTCTCAGGCTAATGTTATGCAAATCATTCCTTGGTTTCATATCTGATCAAAGCAACCATATCATGTCACTCAGCTGATGCAGTATTAAGATTGTCGTAGGGACCAGCTGAGGGATTTATTTTATATGCCTGGAAGCCGCTGTGTGTCATTCCTTCTTTGAGAATTATGTCTGATGGATATTTACATAACAAAAACGGTGCACAGACGCCATTCAAAGCTTTAATATATTTAGAGGTTTTTATTTCACATTTTCGTTAATAAAATGTGACAACAGTGAAAATGATATTAGGTGCATTGGTGCAGAGCTTTTTGACTTTGAACCCTCAGTAACACTGTGTTCCATCATTTCATTTTGCCACTTGATGTTAACACCCCAGTGCAGCTACACACACTTCTGGTCTGCCTCCTCGAGATTGCTATTCATGTTCAAGTTTTGATAAAAAGTGCCAGCATGCTGATCAACAATGTAATGCGGGTTTGTTACAAACGATCATTGTGGTGCCATTGCGTTCATTTAACAGCCACTAAACAACCACAGGGTCCTGCCATTGAAGAAAGAATGAATGTGAGATTCTTCACCATGGCCTCTTTATGGAGATATCCATATAGCTAAGCAAATAGTTTTTGAAGGGCACTTACTGAACTGATGCAGAAAGCTCTGTAGCGTATCTATGCATGCCCAGATTCCACCAGCAGCAGGGACAAAAAAAAGCATTTTCTGACTTCTACTCAGGTAAAGCATAGTTTAATTCAAAGCAGGTATGTTACTTACCAGTGATTTTCCTCAGCTCTAACCACAGCTGGAGGATGCTGTTACATTTTCTACAGGCCAACAGAACACACATCAGAGGTAGCTCAGAGAATGTAATTTGAGGTAAAGTCATGAAAGCAATAGAAATTCTTTCACCTATTATATTTGATTTCATAGTCCTAAAGATCTCTGTAATGCCATTTCACTCAAGGGGTTTTACTTAATGAGATAATTCCCATTTTTATTCATTGGTGATTTGGAAGGTGGGCCTAGGGAACCCTCTAGTTCAGGTAGATAAGCACCAGATATTTTATATAGAACAATGCTAAATGAACCTTATGCCTTTTTATCTGATGTAAATGAGATCTTGAGGGGCGGGTGGTCACCAAAATCAATGCCAACACAAAAGCAGGTAAACTTTGTGGCTCTCGTATACAAACAGCAAAATTAAATTTATTGGTCATTCATAATCAATGCAGTGCTCAAGCTGGCAGACACATATTTCAGCCTAATAACAGTGACTCAACCTCTTGAATGCACATTAAGTATGAAGCACTGTAAGCAGACCACAGTTTGTCTGGCTTCAGAGTTGTGTGTCAGACATGGCTATAAGTAGCACTGGGGCCCCACAGGGGACTGTATTGGCTCCCTTCCTGTTTACCCTGTATACCTCAGACTTTATATATGACACTGAATTATGTCATCTGCAGAAATTCTGTGATGACTCAGCAATAGATGGGTGTATAAAGGGAGGACGGGATAATGAATACATGGCCCTGGTGGAGGACTTTGTCAAATGGTGCAAGCTGAATCATCTGCAGAACAACATCAGTCAGACAAAGGAGATGGTGATTGACTTTAGGAAGACTAAACCTGCACTGCTCCCTGTTACTATTGATGATGAAGATGTGGATGTGGTGAGGAGCTGCAAGTACCAGGGGGTGCTCCTGGATGACAGACTTGAGTGGAGGACCAACACAGAGGCTGTGTACAAGGGCTAGAGTAATCTCTACTTCCTGAAAAGACTGAGGCCTCTCCATCACATGTTCTACCAGTCTGTTGTTGCCAGTACAATCTTCTATGTAGTGGTATACTGGGGCAATGGTATCAACACAGGTGATGCCAATAGGCTCAATAAACTGATTAGAAAGTCTGGCTCTGTTATAGAAGGGAAACTGGACACACTGGAGGCTGTGGTAGAACAAAGGACCCTCCAGAAAATCCTGGCAATTCTGGATAATGTTTCTCACTCTGTACATGCCACCTTGGCCGAACAGTGGAGCACTTGTAGTAATAGACTAAGACAACTGTGCAGCTCCAAAGAGAGCTATATGAGGACATTCTTACCCTCAGCCGTCAATCTATAGCTGGGGAAGTGATGACCAACTTCTGTTAGACTGTTTGAAATGGTATTTTTCAAAAATTCTTTCTTACTTCTCTTCTAATATTTGTATACCTGTGCACTTGTAATGCTGCCATGACACAGTAATTTTCTTGGGAATCAATAAAATTTCTATCTATTTTTGTGAGAGCCTTAGTAAAGCTATATTGAATATAGGATCATCAGAACAGAGAAGGAGTATTTAGAAGTGAGGTGACAACACTTTTTTTCCATTGAGAAAGTTATGAAATTTTGTAATTGTTTACTCAGAGCATATGGATGCTCAAAGATTGGGTTAAAATCAATATATCTTTGAATTCAAACATCACATAATATAGGAATCAAATCTTTGATAAAGCCATGAGATAACTGAATGACAGCATTTATGGCCTACTCCTGCTCTTATTTCTCATATATATTCTTAACATGGAGAGAAGAATAGGCTATTTACCCCTTTTAATCAATGAGAGCATGGGTGAAATGTAGCATTCTCCACACGGTGAGAAAATATTTTAGACGTTTGCTAATGTTGGGCCATGCAATGCAGCCCTGTCAAAATTATCAGAACATTAAAATGAACAAATGATGGATATCTCCCAGGCACAATATTCAATTCCATGGCTCATCATCAAATATTAATTTATAAAATTTATATTTCTCTAATATACACGTTTCTTCACTTGCAGATAACCCAGCTAAATAGAGATTTGAATCTTGCATCCTGTTTCCATGAGTATGCGACAGATTCATGATCTCATTATGTTAATAATAGCAGTTTTCCTCCATTAAAATTAGCAGAAGCAAATTTGTTGTGCAATATTAACTACATATCTCAAATTTCATTCTTTCAGAATAGCAACACTAGTTCCATATTCAATCTCAGTTCAAAGGTTCATTTAAAAATAAATTGTCTGATATCCCTTTAAATGAAAATTCCCTTTGAAAATGTACTCAATAAGTGTAGTATGCAATGTTAAAAAAAAGCATGACGGTCAATACATTTAGACATCAAAATAACATATTTTCTAGTAATCTTATTATCATTTACTTCTGTCATTCCCAAGAGTCAGTGTCTGCCTTCCATTCAGATGATATGAAAGGAAAATTCAAGTTTTTATTGTAAGCAGAGTCTACGTTAAATCCATGACTGTGATTGTGACCACGAAGATATTCTGGCCAGCAAATACTGGGAATAGTACTGTGGGCCATTGATTTCCGGGCTGAAGACGAGCAGCGTTGCATTTACTGATATGGCTTTGTCTGCAGGTGCAGTCTAAAAATATACAGCTTTGCTGACTTGGAACATACACTGTAGCTTGTCAGCTATTTTTAGCTATGGTTCTCAATGAATTGACTACTGAAGCAGAAAGCACTCACTTCAAACTGTCTCTGCCCCTGTACTGAAGAAAAATGGAAATTAGGGTTGAATTCCAACTTTTGGGAAGATATAAGCTGAATAACAAAACTTCCTTGGATGCTAAAAATCTTCCCCATTTTTTGCTTTAATCCTGTGTCTTGTACTTCAGTCTTATAGAATCATTGAATACTAGAGCACAGAAACAGGCCCTTTGGCCCATCTAGTCCATACTGAACCATTAATATGCCTAGTCCCATCAGCCTGCCCTCTGACTATAGCCCTCTATATCCCTCCCATCAATGTACCTATCCAAATTTCTCTTAAATGTTGCAATCAAATCTGCTTCCATCACTTGCACTAGCAGTTTTGTTCCACTGTCACCACCCTCTAGATGAAGAAGAACTCCCTCATGTTCCCTTAAACATTTCACCTTGACTCTAGTTGTAGTCTCAACCAACCACAGTGGAAAAAGCCTATCTTTACCATTCATAAAAATTTACCCTTTCTATACCCTTCATAATTTTGTACACCTCTAATCAAATCTTCCCTTAATCTTCTACATTCTAGGGAGTAAAGTTCTAACCTATTCAACTTTTCTCTATAACTCAAGTCCTCAAGTACCAGCAACATCCTTGTTAAATTTTCTCTGCATTCTTTCAATCTTATTTACATCTTTTCTGTAGGTGGATGACCAAAAACAGCACACAATACCCCAAATTGGGCCTCATCAACATCTTATACAATTTCAATATAACATCCCAATTCCTGGACTCAATACATAGACTTATGAAGGTCAATGTGTCAATGGCTTTCTTTATGACCATATGTACATGTGACACTACTTTCCAGGAATTATTCCCAGATCCCTTTGTTCTACTGTACTCCTCAGCACCCTACTATGTGGTCCACTATGTGGTCCTCCAAAAACTCAACACCTCACACTTGCCTGCATTAAATTCCATTTGTGCCATTTTTCAGTCCTTTTTTCCAACTGTTCCAGATTCCACTGGAAACTTTATTAGTCTTCCTCACTGTCCACTACACCCCCCAATCTTGGTGTCATCCACAAACTTGTTGATCCAGTTAACTACATTATCATTTAGATTGTTGATAGATTACAAACAACAATGTTACCCTTGACAGTCCACTAGTCACAGGTCTCCAGTCAGACAGAGCAACTATCTACTACCACTATCTGGCTTTTCCCACAAAGCTAATGTCTAATCCCACATCTTGATTACCTCATTTTGACTGCCGAGCAACTGAACCTCCCTAACAAATTTCCTAGGCGGGACCGTGTCAAAGGCCTTGCTAAAGTCCTTGTAGACAGCATCTACTGCCTTGCCTTCATCAACTTTCCTGGTAACTTCCTCAACAAAATCTATAAGATTGGTTAGATATGACCTACCACACACAAAGCCATGGCGACCATCCCCAATTATTCCAAGCCTATCCAAATACTCAAATCTGGGCCATTGGGATACCTTCCAATAACTTACCCACTACTGATGTCAGGCTCACTGGCCTATAATTTCAATAGACAATAGGTGCAGAAGTAGACCATTCGGCCCTTCGAGCCTGCACCGCCATTTTGAGATCATGACTGATCATCTACTATCAATACCCAGTTCCTGCCTTGTCCCCATATCCCTTGATTCCCCTATCCATAAGATACCTATCTATCTCCTTCTTGAAAGCATCCAGAGAATTGGCCTCCACTACCTTCCGAGGCAGTGCATTCCAGACCCCCACAACTCTCTGGGAGAAGTAGTTTTTCCTTAACTCTGTCCTAAATGACCTACCCCTTATTCTCAAACCATGCCCTCTGGTACTGGACTCTCCCAGCATCTGGAACATATTTCCTGCCTCTATCTTGTCCAATCCCTTAATAATCTTATATGTTTCAATCAGATCCCCTCTCAATCTCCTTAATTCCAGCGTGTACAAGCCCAGTCTCTCTAACCTCTCTGCGTAAGACAGACCAGACATCCCAGGAATTAAGCTCATGAATCTATGCTGCACTTCCTCTACAGCCAGGCTTGTTCTTAGATCCTTTCTTAAGCAGTGGAACAACATTAGCTATCCTGCAATCTTCCAGCACCTCACTTGTGGCTAAAGATATTTTAAGTGTTTCTGCTAGGGTCCCTACAATTTCTACACCAGCCTCCCACAAGGTATAAGGCAGGGGTGTCAAACTCATTTTAGGTCACGGGCCGGATTGAGCAAAATGCAGCTTCATGTGGGCCGGATCAGTCGGACGCGTGCGAACGCAGCTTTCGTTGCCTCCGTTTTTTCAGCCTGCTCTCATGTGTCTCAGTCTCTGCTATAACTACAAAGTGTTTCACTTTACAAATTCCGTTTCTTATGAAGAAGACTGCCGAGCAAGACTGCCGAATAAACACTAAAAACCCTGAAAACCTGGTACCTGAATAAACTCAGCATTAGCCATATCATACGCCATAGGCGCTTCAATTACTGGGGCCAGCTTTAATAGTAATTAGATATTATCTCGCGGGCCAAAGATAATTCCACCGTGGGCCGGATTTGGCCCGCGGGCCTTGAGTTTGACATATATGGTGTAAGGAAACACATTGTCAGGCCTTGGGGGCTTTATCCACCATAATTTGTCTCAAGACGGTAACCACTTCCTTTTCTGCAATCTGTATAGAGGGCATGACTTTATTGCTGCGTTGCCTCACTTCTATAGACTGTTTGCAACTCCTAAGTAAATACAGATGCAAAAAAATCCATTTACGATCTCTATCTCTTTTGGTTTCACACATTGATCACCACTCTGATCTTCCCCAGGACCAATTTTGTCCCTTGCTATCCTTTTATCCTTTTGCTGTTAATATATCTATAGAAGCCCTGAAGATTCTCCTTCTCCTTGTCTACTAGAGCAACCTCATGCTTTCTTTTAAAATTCAAAGTACATTTGTTATCGAAGTATGTATACTTATACAAATGTGGATTTGTCTTTTTCCAGGCAACCACAAAACAAAAAAAAGAACAATAGAGCCCATTAAACAAACCCACACAACAAAGACCGTCAAACACCCAACGTGTGAAACAAAGAACAAACTGCAAATAATAAAAAAGTAAACAAATAACACACAGAATATTGACCAAAAATGAGTCCACAGCCACCAAGCCAGTTCAGTGCTGAGGCAAGTGAAGCTGGTCCAGGAGCCTAATGGCCGCAGGCCATAGCCATAGAGTCCAGTCAGCCCTGAGGAGAGTGCAAGCCATAACAGCAGAGTCAGCCCTCCTGATGTCCTTCACTTGCATTTCTTAAACTCAAGTAACCCATTTGTTCCTGTCTGCTATATCTGCATACAAACTTGACCTTTCTTCAACTTAGGATCTCAACCCAAGGATCAAACCTATCCTTTTCCATAATTACCTTGAAACTAAAGAGATATGTACTTGGAAGACATCTATGCACTGACTATGGCAACTTTCCTGAAGACATTAACAACCTCTGTCCATCCGGCCCTTTTACAGCATGGGAGTCCCAGTCAATAAGTGGAAAGTTAAAATCACCTACTGTCACATCCTTAAGTATCTTTCAACAGTCTGCGATCTTTTTACTAACTTGTTCCCCTAAATGCCAGGTTGTCTATGATATAATTCCAATAATGTGGTCATACCTTTCCTATTCCTCAGGTCTACCCGTAAAGCCTCTCTAGATGAACTTTCCAGACCGTCCTGTCTGAGCACAGCTGTGACATTTTCCCTGACTAGTAATGCCACCCCTCCCCCTTTAATCCCTCCCACTCTATCATGACTAAAACAACTGAACCCCAGAACAATGAGCTGGCAGTCCTGCTCCTTGCACAGCCAAGACTCACAATTGGTTAAAATGTCACAATTCCATGTGCTGATCCATGCGCTAAGCTCATCTACCTTTCCTACAATACGTCTTGCATCGAAATTTACGCAGCTCAGAACATTAGTCCCACCACGCTCAACCTTTTGATTCCTGACTTTTACAAAGGCATAACAACATCTTTCTCCAAATTCACTTCACTATCTGTTCTGGGGCCCTAGTTCCCATCCCACTCTAGTTTAAACCCTACCCCGTGCAGCACTGGCAAACCTTCCCACTAGGATATTAGTCCCCCTCCAGTTCAGCTGCAAACTGCCTCTTCTGTACCCGTCCCACCTTCCCTGGAAGAGAACCCAATGATTCAAAAATCTGAAGCCCTTCCTCCTACACCATCTCCTTAGTCATGTGTTGAACTGTATGATCTTCCTAATTCTGGCTTCACTAGCAAGTGACACAGGTAGCAAACCTGAGATTACAACCTTGGAGTTCCTGTCCTATAGCTTAGCATCTAACACCCTGAACTCATGTGGACCACAACCTCTGGCTGCTTACCCTCACACTTAAGAATGCTGTGTGCTCAATTTGAGATGTCCCTGACCCTAGCACCCAGGAGGCAACATACCATCTGGGAATATTGTTCTCATCCACAGAAATTCCTGTCTGTTCCTCTGACCAAGGAATCCCTTATCACTACTGCTCTTCTCCCCCCTCCCTTCTGATCCACAGAGCCAGACTCTGTACCACAGTCCTGACCAATGTGAGTTTCCTTTGCTAGGTCATTCCCCACCCTCCCAACAGTATCCAAAGCAGTATACCTGTTGTTGAGGGGAACTGCCACAGGGGTACTCTCCACTGGCTGCCTATCTCCTTTCTCCATCCTAATAATCACCCAGTTACCTGTGCCCTGCACCTTGGGTGTAACTAGTTCCCTGCATGCCCTGTCTTTCAATCCCACAACCTCCCAAATGACCCAGAGTTCATTCAGTTCCAGCTCCAACTCATTATAAGGGCTATTAGAAGCTGCAGCTGGATGCATTTCAGCAAGGTGTTGACATCAGGGACACTGATGCTCTTCCTACCTTCTCAATCCTTCAGGAGGAGGGTTTCACTCTTCTGCCAGGCATCCCCACTGCTCTAAATGAACAATAGGAAAGAAAGAATAAATAGTGAAAAAAATCTACCTGTGGCCTAAGCCTCTCCTCACACCAACACTGGCCCACTCATACAATGACCATTCTGCTTTTTATCGGACCTTTTCAATTGGCCTAATTATGTGCAGTCCAATGTCTCTTCTGGAACTGTGGTGCACAAATGATGCTGGCTCCCCCCACTGCTTCCCCCCCATTTCCTTCTGTTAAACTCTGTCCCCCTTGTTAAACTCTCTCCCCCATACACAATCCAATCTCTCCTTGGGAACTGTGGCACACAAAATTTACCAACTATCCCCACTCACTTCTTTTAAATTCTCTGTGCCTCTACGCAATCCAATGTCTCCTTGGGAACTGTGGCGCACAAAATGTGTTGACTTCCCCTGCTCGCTTCTTTTAAACTTGCTCTCTAAGTACGCAATCCAATGTCTCCTCAGGAACTGGGGCACGCAAAAAGATGTCAAAGACCATGTTTATAGTGTGCATTCTTCAAATTGACAGTGATTGCTGGCAAAAATACCTGAACAAACAATGTATCTGTCTATATTAGCCTGATATTCCAACAGATGGTCCATAGCATTCAGCAAGAATTTCTCAGAAGGAGGGATTCCACGAAAATAAGGGACAATTTGTTGTTAACAAAGGAGATTAGGTGTAATATTAATTTGCAACATAGGGTACATGAAGGAGCAAGGTTTAGGGGTAGGCCAGAGTACTCAAAAGCTTTTAGGATTCAGCAGTGAAAGACAAATATAAGAAGAGGTTGAAATGATAGTGAGAGAAAACTTATGGGTAATATCAAAAAAACAGGAAAATAGGTAAAAAGATATTTAAATAGGATATACTGTATAAATAGGAATAAAGGTAGCTAAGGTAGGTGAGGAGCCTCTAAGAGAGTGAAGCTGGTGAATTTTCTAACAGGAAACAAAGGAGTGGCAACTGTTTTAATCAATTATCTCTGTGGAGGATGTTGCAAATCCCTACCATAACAGATGGTTTAATTTCAAATAACAAGGAAAAACTTGTAAAAATCTAATCACAAGTCATAAAGTCACAGGAATAAAGGTGGACAAATCACTGGGACCTGATAGCCTGATAGCCTTTAAAGGAACTGGTTGCAGGAATTGTGAACCCATTGGTTATTTTTTTAACTTTTCTAATTTAAACTATCTAAATTATGTGAGGACAGCAAAAGCTCATAAGATATCAACGTGATTCCCTTGTTCCAAGGTGGCGAACTCTAGACCAATTATTTTAACATCTATTTTAGAGTCAATAATCAAAAAATAAATAAATAAATGCTTAGGAAAGCTAAATATAATCAAAAATAGTCAACATGGTTTTATGAAAGATAAATGTTTGACTAATTTGCATGATTTATTTGAGAACAAACTGGGAAGAGTTAACAGAAGGGAACCTGTAGATGCAGTGTATTGACATTTCCAAAAGATATTTGTTAGTGCTACATAACAGCTTGATAAATAAATTAAGAGCCATAGGCATTGAAGAAAGTGTGTGAACATGAATTGAAAACTGACTATTGTGTGGCTGAATCAAAAAGAAGTGGGATAAATGGGTCATTATCAAGTTGGAAGGACATAACTAGCAGAATACTCCAGAGATCAGCTCTTGGTCCTCAGCTGTCCATGACTTACATTAATGACCCGGAGGAGGGAATGAAAATTAAGGTTTCCAAGCTGCTGATAATACAAAAATAGATGGATTGTGATTCTGCAACATGACATAGATAGACTGAGTGAGTGGGTGAGTGAACACCTGGCAAATATAGCTTTATATGGGGAAATGTTAAGGTTATGCACTTAGGTAAGGGGCATCAAAAGGTGGATTTAAGTGGAGAAGTACAGGGTGATCTAGATGCTCTAGTACATGAATTATAAAATGTCAGCAGATGGCTCCAACAAGTAGTTAGGAAAGCAAATGAAAAACTTTTAATTTAAATTAGTGAGTTTTCTGAACAGTTGTGTAGGGTGTTGATGAGGAATATTGTACACAGTTTGATCCCTTTACCTATAAAGGGACTTGAGGGAAGGTAGTGTTGGAGACAATCCAGATGAGATTCACTGATATGAGAGGATTGTCCTACCAGGAGAATTTGATAGCTTGGGTCATTATTACTTGTAGTTTAGAAAAATGAGGAGCGACCTTATTCAAACATATAAGTTCCAAGGGAGAGCTTAGCAGAGTCAGTGGAGGAATGTTTTCTCGAATGGGAGAATCACAAAAAAATGTCCATATCTACAAAGTTAGGGACTGGTCGTTTAAACTGAGGTGCACAGCCGTGTCCTTAGACAGAGCATAGTCAATTACTGGAATCCTCTTCAGCAGATCAGGAGATATATTTAAGGTGGAGACTGATAAATATTTGAAAGATCGAGGTATTGAAGGTTATGAGGAATTGGTACTGATGTGGAGTTAAGGCCAACATGTATCAGCCTTTGATTGTCCCTATTTTGTTGTGTCTTGTGCCTTTATGTTACTCTAAAAGTCACTAAAGTGTTTAGAAGCAACATTCAGTAGCAGTATGGGTGATTAATTTGGTTGAAGGAATAGATTTGTGGTCTACAGGGAGTTTGTGGTGGAACAAAAGAGGTTTGAAGATGGATAAATCACTTCCAGTTTTTCTGGACTTGCTTTGGAGACCAGAAAATGAGAACATCAGAAATAAATCTTTCAAATTTACTCCATCAGTAAAAAAGATTACGGCAGATTCTCAACCGTCCTGCCTGACATCCAAATCTCTAGCATTCAATCTAGGGAATGCTCGACAACTGAAAACCTATAGTCCTCTGGGGTTGAAAAATCCAAAACTGTACCATCTTCTATCTAAATAGAAGTAATTTCTTCTTCTATCTGTCCTGTTATAAGGCTAACACCATATCCTGAGAAAATAACCTTGAAAGTTCATGCATGAAAGGTTAAAATATAAGGGATCCAGGATGAACTACAAAAGTGGATACGTAATTGGCCTGATAGTAGAAAGCAGAGGGTAGTGGTGGAAATTCGTTTATCAGAGTGGAGACTGATGACAAGTAGCGCACCACAGGGAGTGGTATTAGTGTTAGGTATTAGGGCTCATTAGTGTTTGTCATCTATGTAAACAATTTGGATGAGAATATACAAGGTGTGGTTAGTAAGCTTGCATATGACACTAAATTAGTTGGTATTGTACACAGTGAAAAAGGTTATTGAAAAGTCTAGGGGAACTTGGATCGGTTAGTGGGCTAAGAAATGAAAAATGGAGAACCTACAAACTAATTACAGGCAACTGCAATCTTCATACCTAAATGAATAGGGCCTTCTTTTGGTCGAGGTCGAGCTTTATTGCGTCCTAGCTGTTTACGTGATACATAAGATAGTATGCAGGCCAGGGCAGTATGATATGGTAAGAAAGCTGCTGCCATGTATCAGGCTCCCCCTCTCCATGCAGCTGATAAAGGGATTGAGTCCAAAGGGATGGCAGAGACCGATACAGTTTGACACCAGCGGCATCGTAGGAGTTGCCGTTCAGTGTCGAACTCAATATGGGACTACCTTAGGGACTCCAGCTGTGGATGTTTCCTTGGGGTTTATTCCCAAAACCTTCCCCATGAATGGGTTTAGCTGCAAGGTAGTGGAGGTCTGAGCTGTCAACCATGGCCCATCTTTGCCCCTTCTCCTATAAGTAGAAATGGTTCTGCTGGGCTTAGTAGCTAACCCACACATGAAGGCCAGGAGTTGGACTCGGTTGTCAGAGGCTATTTGAGGTGTACGCCATTGGGAGTATTTAATAGGTAGTGAGAGCTTATCCCTATTATCTCCCCCTGGCTACAACCTTAAGGAACCACCAAAGTGAATTATCATACTACAATTCACTTGCCTGGTCACTCATCATCTACATATTAATTGTGCATATTATCTGGAGAAGTTTCGCCTGTGTGAACTGTCTCTGGGAAGCTGGCTCTATCCTGAATCATGCAGTGCAGAGCCCTTCTAATAATGGATAGGTAGCTTTGCTCTCTGAATTGTTTTGAGAACTAGTTAAGAATATAAGAAATAATAAGAATGTTAGAACATCGAAAAGATAGCTACAAAGTGAGTTCCATTTTTTCCTCATATTATTGAGATAATCTGGACTATTTCATGAATAATTCAGATTATCTCAATTACATGAGAAAAAAATGAACTCACTTTGTAAACACGAGGAAATCTGCAGATGCTGGAAATTCAAGCAACAACACACACAAAATGCTGGTGGAACACAGCAGGCTAGGCAGCATCTATAGGGAGAAGCGCTGTCAACGTTTTGGGCCAAGACCCTTCGTCAGGTCTAACTGAAAGGAAAGATGGTAAGAGATTTGAAAGTAGGAGGGTGAGGGGGAAATGCGAAATGATAGAAGACCGGAGGGGGTGGGGTGAAGCTGAGAGCCAGAAAGGTGATTGGCAAAAGGGATACAGAGCTAGAGAAGGGAAAGGATCATGGGACAGGAGGACTAGGGAGAAAGAAAGGGGGTGGGGAGCACCAAAGGGAGATGGAGAACATAAAAGGCAAACACGAGGAAATCTGCAGATGCTGGAAATTCAAGCAACACACACAAAATGCTGGTGGAACACAACAGGTCAGGCAGCATCTATAGGGAGAAGCACTGAACACCTAAACTCTGTCTGCCAGAGAAAGCAGGATCTCCCAGTGGCCACACATTTTAATTCCACGTCCCATTCCCATTCTGATATGTCTATCCATGGCCTCCTCTACTGTCAAGATGAAGCCACACTCAGGTTGGAGGAACAACACCTTATCTACCGGCTGGGTAGCCTCCAACCTGATGGCATGAACATTGACTTCTCTAACTTCCGTTAATGCCCCTCCTCCCCTTCTTATCCCATCCCTGATATATTTATCTTTTTCCCCCTCCTTTTTTTTTCTCTCTTTCTGCCCATCACTCTGCCTATCCTCCATCTCCCTCTGGTGCTCCCCTCCTCCTTTCTTTCTCCCTAGGCCTCCCGTCCCATGATCATTTCCCTTCTCTAGCTCTGTATCCCTTTTGCCAATCACCTTTCCAGCTCTTAGCTTCATCCCACCCCCTCTAGTCTTCTCCTATCATTTTGCATTTTCCCCTCCACCTCCTACTTTCAAATCTCTTACTATCTTTCCTTTCAGTTAGTCCTGACGAGGGTCTCGGCCCAAAACGTCGACAGAGCTTCTCCCTATAGATGCTGCCTGGCCTGCTGTGTTCCACCAGCATTTTGTGTGTGTTGCTCACTTTATAGCTATCTTTTTCATTCAAATGAAAAAAATTAGGGGATATCCAAACTGCCATCAAATAGCAACTACCGGTAGTTTTTTTCCCCCCCTGAATAAGTGCAAAGAATCTGGAAGTTCACACTGTTTATTCCTCTCCCTAGATGCTGCCTAACTTGCTGAGTTCCTCCAGCAATTTGTGTGTGTTGCTTAAGATTTCCAGCATCTGCAGAATCTCCTGTGCTTGTTGAAGATCACACTGCACTGTCAGACACACAAGGAGCCCCATGTGGCTACCAGCTGTGCTGAAGTTTGGGATTTCCATGATTGTGCGGGTTAATATGGGAATCCCAAACTTATGCACGGTTGCAGGGGTATGCCAGGAAATGCTCTTGGGGAACATTTTGCATTGTGCTAGCAGTTTACTTCCCACCCAGCTATTTATCATCAGCAAAGCTGGATGCATTACACTCGGTTCCTTTATCCAAGCTGTTAATATCGATGGCTTGTAGCCGAGAACCAAAAAACTGATCCCAGTAATAGTCTGAACATTCCCATCAGCCAGACTCACATTACCCCAATTTTCTTTTTCATTAAAGCAGCAGAGTTGCCATGATCCTAATTAATGCTACAGGCAACTGCCAATCTCAACCTCAGCATGACCGTTAAGCAACCTAATGGTCTTCAATCTGTTAAGAGTGTCCCTCTGGAAGTTTATCTTCAATATAGAACAAGGCTAGTTTATATTTAAAATCAGAACATATGCTCAGAGAAATATCCCTCATAAATATCCCTATTATAAGTTCCTGTTTATTTATACATGATTACCAATTTAAAGACAATTAATTTCATTTTAAAATCAAACATTCTGCAGTCTTGCCCGAGTCAGAATGTTGAGTCTAAACCTCACACCAGACATCTGAATATATACCTTGGACTGACACTTTACTGTAGTACTATCTTTCTGAAGAGAACTATAGACATGTAAAGCAACACACAATTGCTGGAGGAACACAGCAGGTCAGGCAGGATCTATGAAGGGGAATGAATAGGTGACACTTCAGGCCATGACCCTTCATCAGAACTGAAAATTAGGGAGGAGAAGCCAGAATAAGAAGGTTGGGGGAGGGAAAGGGTCACCAACTAGCTGGTGATAGGTGAAATCAGGTGAGGGGAAAGGTGGGTGGGTGAAGGAGGGGAATGAAGTGAGAGCTGGGAGATGATCGGTGGAAAAGGTAAAGGAATGAAGTCGAAGGAATCTGATAGGAGAGTGGACCATCAGAGAAATTGAAGGAGGAAGGGACCAGAGCAGTACAACACCTGTTCTGATATTGTCCTCCAGGCACGTAACTATGGTGATTCCTCTGATTCCAGGTTGACAGATATCTCTGACTGAACCAGCATCAGATAAACACAGGCAAGGAAACCTCCTTCTGATTACTACCTCCTGTCCTTCCTCACCTTTGCTTCTCTGTGGTGAAGTGAGCACTGAAAACAGTAAGAGCACAAGACCTATTTTGACTTGAAGTCTTCGATATCCACCACCGAGAGTGGCTTGATTGCACCAGTACAGACTGATCTGACTGAGCCGTGAAGGATGTCGCTGCCAAAGTGATTCTGTATTGGTTAGTGACTGAACCAAGACTGGGCATTAGACTATATCTGTCTAAGATAACAGAAGAGGACTACCTTGTGGAGGTAATGTGGAGACAATGTCCCATCTTCTCATTGAGTACACATTCTATGTTTTCTGTGGGACAACAAAAGTGCTGAAATGCAGTAGACTCAGAACAGATTTAGCATATCAGAAAAGGCTATCCTGTAGACTATCAGTAGCAGAAATACATATTACAAGTATATATATAAACTCATCACATGGGATACTCCTCCCCTTGCCATTGCCACCCTTGTTCAATGAGGAGTGCAGAAACAGCGTCAGGCATACGGAAAAATGATGACCTATCAGAGAAACCAGTCATCAAGCAAGTCCATGTGATCTCAAAAACTTTAGAAGCAATGTGGATGCTGGAAACTGAAACAAAACCTAAAAATATATTTTCTGATCTCAGGAAATGTCTAAGAGCGACGGATACAGCAAAGGCCAAAGGACCAGACAACATCCTCGCCATAGTGCTGAGGACCTGCACTTCAGAACCGGCTGCTCCTCCAATCAATCTGTTCCAAAACTGGCATCTATCCAGCCTTGTGAAAAATTGGCACACATGTATTCTGCCCATCATTCAAGTAGCGGACAGCAACACGGTCTGCACCTACAGTGAATGCAGAGGCATCCTCTGGATCAGGGGCTCCCAACCTGAGGCATGGCTCCGTGATATAAGAAAGGTTGGTAGGCCCTGATCTAGAAGGTAATCCCAGTTTGCTCTCCAGTGTTACAATCAGATGCCAAGTACTTCCTGCTGCTCATTTTCCATCATTTGTCTTTGTAAATAATCTGCAGCTATACAAAGTCTTAAAGTTGCTGAAAGATATCACAAACTGCTTATAATCATTGAAACACCCACAAAGTGATTTGGGAGCTCAGCAGGTAAAGCAGCATCCCATGGAAATGAATAAACAGTTGACGGTTCAGGCGGAGATTCTTCTTCAGGACTGGAAAGGAAGGGGGAAAGGTGGGGGAAGGGGAAACAGGCTAGATGGAAAGTGATAGGTGAAGTCAGGTGGGTGGGAAAGGCCAAGGGCTGGAGAGGAAGGAATCTCATAGGAGAGGAGAGTGGACCATAGGTGAAAGGGAAGGAGGAGGGGACCCAGGAGGAGGTGATAGGCAGGTGAGAGGAGGTACGAGTCCAGAGTAGGGAATAGAAGAGGGGAGGGGGATGGAAAAAATTATCTGCTCTAGCAGGGATGGCCAACCTATGGCGCATGCGCCAAAAGTGGCACATTGGATGATTAGAAGTGGTGCATTGCCCCCCAGTGATAATAATAAAAAAGTAAGCCTACTCATGCATAACCAAAAACCGATTTGTAGAAAAAAAATCTCTAACAGGAATTCATGTAGCTTAGAGCTAGAAATGGGTTTTACTGAGAATAAATCTAAAACTTAGCAATTGTTTTTAGTGATTTTATTATTTTGTGCACATCTTTTGGCGAATGTTATCTTCTTTCACATTAATCTGTTTTCAATTAAAAAATGTTCAATGAGTCAAACTAGGAAAGAAGAACTTTTGTTCTGCAGTTGTTCCATAACTGTTCAATACACGTTTGATACTTGTTTGATCCTGAGGTGCCAGGCATCTGCACCAGCGGTGCGTCGCAGGTTTTTGCCAGTCAGTTCTGGTTTTTACATTCAGTTACCCATCACAGTGCAAAAGAAAAGCAGAAAGTGATAGTAAGCGTGAATTCAATGAACAGTGGGAAAATAAGTTCTTAGTTACAGTGTTCTCACATAATAGAAGACATGATCTTAATAGACACCACAAAACACAACATCAGACTGAAATAGAAGGAAAACTGAAGCTAGTGCTTGGGTCTGAGTTACGGAAAGAATATATGATTAAGAAAAGGAAGAAATCAAAAGAAGACGGAATATATTTGTTAAAAGTCTTATTAAGGTAAGTAATGTTTATCTTGTTTTTATATTAAATCAATATATCATGTAAAAATGCTAAATATGTCTATACTAACATATTTTTACAAGAATTGAATGGCGCATCTGAACTCGTGCGTGAAAAAATTGACGCACGGAATGTAAAAGGTTGGCCACCCCGGGTTAGAGGCTACCCAGATGGAATATAAGGTTTTTCCCCTCCACCCTAAGGGTGGCCTCATTGTAGCATAAGAGGAGGTCATGGACTGACACGTCGGAATGGGAATGGGAATTAAAATGTTTGGCCACTGGGAATTTCTGCTTTTAGAGGATGGAACGGAGGTGCTCAACGAAGTGGTACAACAATTTATGAGGGGTCTCACCAATGTAGAGGCGGCTGCATCTGGAGCACCAGACACAATGGACGTCCACAGGAACAGATGCAGCAGAGATGAAGGAACTGAGAAAAGGGAATAGCACTTTTACAGGAGACAGACTGGGAAGAGATGTAGTCAAGAATACCATAGGAATTGGTAGGTTTATAAAAGACACCGGTTGACAGCTTGTCACAAGAGATGGAAACAGAGTCATCAAGAATTGGAAGCAAGATGCCAGAAATGGACCAAGTGAATTTAAGTGCACGGTAGAAGTTTGAGGCAAAGCTGATGAAATTGACGAGCTCAGCATTGGTGTATGAAGCAGCACCAATACAGTTGTCAGTGTAGCAGAGGGAGAGTTGGGAAGCATTATTGTGGAAGGCTTGGAACATGAACTGTCAAATCAAATCAAATCAAGTTTAATTATCATTCAAACCATTCATAGATACAGCTGATCGAGACAGCATTCTTCTGGGACCAAGGTGCAAAACATTTAAAGTAGCAAGCAGGCTTTAAAATAGCGAGCAAAGAAGCATATTCACTCGAAAAAAAAACATATATATAGTTCAAGATCCTGTGCAACAATGTCCAGCAATCGATGCTACAGTCCCCTTGCAGTGTGTGGATGCAGCCTATAGAGAAGAAGTTATCACCCTGACACAATGGTGTCAAGAAAACAACCTCTCCCTCAATATCACAAAAACCAAGGAACTGGTTGTGGACTACAGGAGGAACGGAGACAGGCTAACCCCTATTGATGTCAATGGATCTGGGGTTGAGAGGTTTAAGTTCCTCGGCATAAACACCACCGAGGACCGCACATGGTCTGTACATACCGGCTGTGTGGTGAAAAAGGCATAGCAGTGCCTCTTTCACCTCAGACAGTTGAAGTTTGGTATGTGCCCCCTAATCCTAAGAACTTTCTACAGAGTCACGATGAGAGCATCCTGACTGGCTGCATCACTGCCTGATATGGGAACTATACTTCCCTCAATCAAAGGACTCTGCAGAGAGTGGTGCGGACAGCCCAGCGCATCTGTAGATGTGAACTTCCCACTATTCAGGACAGTTACAAAGACAGGTGTGTAAAAAGGGCCTGAAGGATCACTGGAGACCTGAGTCACCCCAACCACAAACTGTTCCAGCTGCTACCATCCAGGAAACAGTACCGCAGCGTAATAACCAGGCCCAAAAGGCTCCAGGACAACTTCTTCCACCAGGCCATCAGACTGCTTAATTCATGCTGATGCAACTGTATTTCTATGTTATATTGACTATCTATCCCATTGTACATAATACATAATATTTATTATAAATTACTATAATTGCCCATTGCACATTTAGACAGACATAACATGATGATTTTTACTCCTCATTTTTATTCAATTCACCCTGCCATTCCTCCATTTGAACACGGGAGGGCAGCACCAATGGGAAAGGCCCTGCCGAGCACAGACACCCGATTATAGTGCTTCCATGACTCTCACCTGGTCTGCTGTATCAAGCAAGCCCAAGGCTTGAGGCCTCTTTCACACTACAGCCGAGGCTACACAGCTCCCATGTGGTCTGCCCCTCCACCAGACAAGGGTAACGGGCCTGCAGCAGCTTACGTTATCACTATCCAACAGATCTTGCGATCGCAAGTGAAATGTCCGAGACCATCTCTCCTGCACCAACCTGGACGTTTCCAAGTAGCAGACAGCAACACACTCTGCAGCCAGGTCAGCTCCTCAGAACTCAAACCGGCACCTCCAATATCCTGACGGGCTCCGCTGATATCCCAACCATCTCATTTCCCGATTTCCCAACTAGCCCTTTTGACACCTTGGCTGGCTCTTTCTTCAGCATCACGACCAGCCTCTTTGACACCTTGGCTTGCTCCTTCAACATCACAACTGGCTCCTTTGACACTTCCACTGCCAACACCAGTCCAGTCAAAGAAAAGCTCACGGATGGAGTAGCCTTGCAGTACCCGAAGTTCTTGGAGTAGAAATGTCTTTGGATCATATAAAACAAATTTTACAAAGAGAAAAAGCACCTTTGGTTGGCCCCCAAGAGGGTGCTACATTCGCATGCATCACCTTCTTACCATAAGATGTTCTACGTAGCCAACGAAAAGGCAGCATATTTGAGGCCATGGCTACTCCTTGAATTTGGAGAAAGTAGGAGGAGCCGATGGTAAAATTGTTGAGGGTGAGGACCATTTCTACCAGACAGAGGAGGGTGGTGGTGGAGGGGAGCTGGTTGATTCTATAATTGCAAAAGAAAATGAGAGCTTTAAGGTCTTCTTGATGGGGCATAGATATAAGGACTGGACATCCATGGTGAAAATGAGGTGGTCAGGGCCAGGTTATTGAAAGTTAGTGAGGAGATCGAGAGCATGAGAAGTGACGTGGATGTAAGTGGAAAGGGACTGAACTAAGGAGAATAGAGTGGATTTGAGGTAAGAGGAAATGAGTTCAGTAGACCAGGAGCAGGCACAGACAATAGGCTTAACTGGACAGTCAGATTACCCCACAGGTGACCAATGTGGGGTAGGTAACTATAAGCTTGGTGGCAGTGGATGGGAGTTCTCCAGAGATGATGAGGTCAGTGATGCTGTCGGTGTGGAGTCCTCTTGAAGGGGTCGGTATTAGGAGGTGACTGAGAGTTACAGTCTACCATAGCAAAGTAGAGTTCTGTTCACCATGCTACAACAGCACCCTTTTACTCTGCAGGTTTGATGCTGAGGTTGGGATTGTCTGCAGGTTTGATAGTGAGGTTGTGGTTGTCTGCAGGTTTGAAGATGAGGTTGGGATTGTCTGCAGGTTTGGTGGTGAGGTTGGGATTGTCTGCAGGTTTGGTGGTGAGGTTGGGATTGTCTGCAGGTTTGATGGTAAGGTTGTGATTGTCTGCAGGTTTGATGGTGAGGTTGTGGTTGTCTGCAGGTTTGATGCTGAGGTTGTGATTGTCTGCAGGTTTGGTGGTGAGGTTGGGATTGTCTGCAGGTTTGGTGGTGAGGTTGGGATTGTCTGCAGGTTTGATGGTGAGGTTGGGATTGTCTGCAGGTTTGATGGTGAGGTTGAGATTGTCTGCAGGTTTGATGGTGAGGTTGGGATTGTCTGCAGGTTTGATGGTGAGGTTGGGATTGTCTGCAGGTTTGATGGTAAGGTTGGGATTGTCTGCAGGTTTGATGGTAAGGTTAATGGTATAATTATTGAGTTAGTATTTATTTAATTCACTTGTAAAGATTTTTGAAGAATTAGTTGAACAAAATGTCAATACTGAATGATGAGTTTGACAATCTAGTCAAATGCAACAGAAGTTGCTTGAGTACAACAGCTGTATTTCTGCATATGTACAGTATGTGGTCAGCAAATTCTCCATTTTTCTGTCACACATAATGTTACCCATCCTGCTGAATATGGCCAGCATTTTGTTTTTATTCTTTAAGATTTCTAGGGTTTGCAGTTTTTCACTGCAGCAACAAAAGATCGGCTGTAGGAATTTAGTAGATCAAGCAACATCAATGACAGGAAAGGAATTGTCAACATTTTGGGTTGAATCGCTTTATCAGGCTCAGCCTTTTGAGTTCCTGAGGCAGATTGCTTGTTGCTTCCAATTCCAGCATCTTCAGTTTCTTTTTTCTCTACTGTTCTTGTCCTTTTCATTTACTACAATGTGTAATGTATTAAATGAACAGATTGCACTTGACCAATTTCACCACACTGCAGAAGAAAATTACAACATTGGCTGTTATGTATGAAAACACAGATTATCATCAAACCCTTGTCTCAATGATATTCATTGCACTCACAGCCAGAGAAGCAAACACTGAGTTAGTTGTAAAGTGCAGTAACAACTACTGTGTAGACAACTGTGACAGCCTCAAGCACGTACCAGTAAGTGAATAAATGAATTCATTATCAGCTTTGAGCAGTGTTGGTTGTTGGATATACATTGGTGAGGAGAGTGTAAGAGTTCTTATTCTTCATTAAAGAGTGTCATAGTATCATTTACATTGCTCTGAATGGGTAGATAGAGCAATTGCTTAACAGCGCAAGTAAGTGTCCTCCCTCCAACAATGCAACGAGAAAATTTCAGCCTGGAATAAATCTGGAAAGGAGTTAGAAATCAAACTTGATTTCAATTCTTCTCATCTTGATTCCTTATGTGAAATGCTGCAGATTTGAGGCTAATTTCTTTGCACCCGATACTTTGTAAGTGCAAGATGTTATTATTGTAAGTAATTGTAATCTATTTATTATATGATGAGATTGGGACATGTACCAGATGGAATTAAAAGAAAAGTTTCTTTCCTCAATACCTACAGAAAGTTGGAGACTGAATTGATTGTGATATTTGTTCATCTTGTTTATGAATATCATAGTTCTTTCTTTGTAACCATGAAATCAAAAACATTGATTTTTTTATTATTCATTAACAGGATATGAACTTTATTGACTAGGTAAGAATCTGTTGTACCTGAAACATTTACCTTCCAAGTATAGGCCAAAAAAGGACAGCAGGCATTCTTTCCTGAAGAACAATCACAAAACAAATGGGTTTTAGAACAACCTAGTAGCTTCCTAGTTACCCTTACTGAAGCTATCTTGGTTAGAAAAAAAATGGCATCTAGCTACTTAAAGTTAAGTTCCTCAACTGCCACATTGGGATCTGAACTCATACTTCTAGATCAGTGACCCAGATTTCTGGCTGCGAGCCCAGTAATTTAACTATTGCACTACCGTACATCCATGAAGAAATGCACACTTAATACAGTGATATTAAGTAACTCAGTATTTCCATTGGATGGAGATACTGAACTTCACTTTTGGAGGAACTCAGCAATTTTGTTAACCCAAGCCATTTGTATGTCATTAGGTAACCCATGTGCAGAATATCTGCAATGGCCATCCAAAGCTCCCATTGCATGCTATTGCAACTTCTCTAAAAATTTTCTCACTGTCTGACCATCCTCAGCTTTTTCCACCGCAAAGTTTAGCCCAAAGCAAACTAAAGGTAAGTTCAGGGAACATTTGCATGGAGTTCTGCACAGGAATGTTCCATTGAGGCAGGGAAGGGCTTGCAGAATTAAAGAACCATGGTGTACAAAGTATGTAGAAAATCTAGTTAAGAAGAAAAGAAAAGCTTACAAAAGGTTTGAGAAACTAGGAGCTGTTAGAGCTCTAGAACATTACAAGGTTGCTAGGAAGGAGCTTAAGAATGGAATTAGGAGAGCCAGAAGGAGCCACGAGAAGGCCTTGGTGAGCAGGATTAAGGAAAACCCCAAGGCATTCTACAACTATGTGAAGAGCAAGGGGATAAGCTGAATAGGACCAATCAGGTGCAATAGTGGAAACGTGTACGTGGAGTTGGAGAAGGTGGTGAAGATACTTAATGAATACTTTGCTTCAGTATTCACCAGGGAAAAAGACCTTGGCAATTGTCGCGATGACTTACAGCGGACTGTAATGCTTGAGCATTTAGACATTAAGAAACAGGATGTGATGGAGCTTTTGAAAAGTATTAAGTCAGATAAGTCACCGGAACTGGATGAGATGTACCCCAGGCTACTATGGGAGGTGAGGGAGGAGACTGCTGAGCCTCTTGCGATGATCTTTGTGTCATCAATAGGGATGGGAGAAGTACCGAAGGATTGGAGGGTTGCAAATGTTGTTTCCTTGTTCAAGAAAGGGAGTAGAGGTAACAGAGGAAATTATAGACTAGTGAGTCTAACATCAGTGGTGGGCAAGTTGTTGGAGAAGATCCTGAGAGGCAGGATTTATGAGCATTTGGAGAGACATCCTGCTTGGTGGCGCAATAAAATCAGCATCAGACCCCAGAGCGAAGGTTCCCGAGTTCGAATCCAAGTCAGGTTGAGTGTCAAGCTAGCAACTCAGCCTTGTAAAAACAAGAATAGCTTGCTAAGGAAACACTGTCAAAAGATGGTGCCCTGATGACTCCACTGCCGAGTTAAGGGCGATTCCTCTTCTTCTTCTTGGAGAGACGTTCTCTGATTAGGGATAAAGAAGTAGAAGGGTAGGTCAGTAAGTTTGCTGATGACACAAAGGTTGGGGGTGTTGTGGATAATCTGGAGAGTTGTCAGAGGTTACGACGTGACATTGACAGGATGCAGAACTGGGCTGAGAAGTGGCAGATGGACTTCAACCCAGATAACTGTAAAGTGGTTCATTTTGGTAGGTCCAATTTGAAGACGGAATATAATATAAATGGTAAGACTCTTGGTAGTGTGGAGGATCTGTCTCCCAGGACCAAGGCTCTGTGTTCCAGTCTCCCAAGTCTGAGTCTGAGCTTCATGTCCTCATCCAGCCCTGGGGTCCCGCGTCTTGCCCCCATGTCCAGTCCTGTTGCCTTGCCACGTCTTGTCCTCGCCTAGATCCGGAGTCCGAGCTCGAGTCAAGACCTAGGTTCCGGGTCCTTGTCCAGTCTCTGGCTCAGAGTTCCAAGTTCCTAGTTCCTTGTCCCGATCCCACTTTCCTAGTCTAGTCCTAGCCCAGGCCCTGTATCCTTGACTCATCCACCGCCTGTGTCTTGTCCAGCGTCGTTTCTTCCCTACTTCCCTTGCTTTCTTGACACACCTAGTCCTGTTCCTAATACTTCAGTGTCTGTGTCTTGCATTTGGTTCCGCTCACAATGCCCACCCTATGACAGAACGAACCAGCCATCCATGGACCCAGCAATGCAGACACTGTCCTCTAACTCTCGTCATCCTGGGTTCCCTCCTGATTGAATAGCCCCCACCTGTCCAGGTCATCCTTAGTCCTGGAGAGCCTGTTCGGTCGCCCGGAGGCTCCCATAGAGGGGGGGAGGGGGTGCTATCATGGTCCGGTCCATGATGTCCGTATTCCAGTTCATGGTCCGGTCCGTGGATACTGGACTCCGGGTCTTCTGGCTGTCCCTTGTGTCAGTTGGGCTTAATCATTGGTACCTGATGCTCGTCTTGGGGGCTGGGAATATAAGTGGCCCTGGATTTGCATGTAAGTGCTTGTTTGTCTTGTCAGTATCCCATCCTTGCCTATGTTGGTTAAGACAGGCTGTCTTTGATGTTACCCTGAGGCTGGACTGTTCCCTTCCCTTCCCTTTCTTTCTGTAGCCCTTGCCTGGAGCCCCGCCTGCTACCTTGTGCCTGGAGCCCTGCCTGTGTCCTCGCCTATTCTTGCTGTCAAGTTCTACCACTGGAGCAAGACTGGAGCTTTGCTATGTCCAGATAAGGAACTGTCTTTTGTTGTTTGTAACTGTCTCTTTGTGTCCTCACCTTCGCTAGGTAGGTCTGGCCGCTTGCTGCTAACCTAGTATTGGGTACTGTCTTGCCATGTTCAGCTTCCTGTATATGAGTCCTGGCCCTACATCCTGTTCCCTAGGAGGGGTCCTGGCTCTGTGTTCTGCGTTCCTGTCTCCCGGGACCAAGGCTCTGTGTTCCAGTCTCCCAAATCCTAGTCTGAGCTTCATGTCCTCATCCAGCCCAGGAGTCCTAAGTCTTGTCCCCATGTCCAGTCCTGTTGCCTTGCCACGTCTTGTCCTCGCCTAGATCCGGAGTCCGAGCCTCAGTCAAGACCCAGGTTCCAGGTCCCTGTCTAGTCTCTGGCTCGGAGTCCTTGTCCAGGTTCCTAGTGCCTCGTCCAGGTCCTGCTTTCCTAGTCTAGTCCTAACCCAGGCCCTGTATCCTAGTCTCATCCAGGGCCTGTGTCTCGTCCAGTGTCATTTATTCCCCACTTCCCTTGTTTTCTTGACACACCTAGTCCTGTTCCTAGTACAGTGTCTGTGTCCTGCATTTGGGTCCGCTCTCAGCGCCCACCTTATGACACCCCAACCTCTGAGGTTAGACTAACTGGCCTATAATTTCCTTTCTTCTGACTCTCTCCCTTCTTGAAGAGTGGAGTGACATCTGCAATTTTCCATTCTTCCAGAACCATTCCAGAATCTAGTGATTCTTTCAAGAGTTACTAATGCCTTCACAATTTCTTCAGCCACCTCCTTCAGAACCCTGGGGTGTGCACCAGCTGGTCCAGGTCACTTTTCACCTTTCAGTTTCTCAAGAGCCTTCTCCCTAGCAATGTTACTTCACACTGTTGATAACCCCTGACATCTGGAACTTCCGCTATACTGCTAGTGTCTTCCACAGTTAAGATCGATGTGAAATTCTTATTCACTTTGCCTGCCATTTCCTTGTTCCCCATTCCTACCTCTCCAGTGTTCCAAAATGCAGTCTCATCTCTCCTTCACACTTCATGTATCTGAAGAAACTTTTGGTATGTACTTTAATATTATTGGCTAGCTCACTTTCATATTCCAGCTTTACCTTCCTAGTGACTTTTTTTAGTTGCCTTCTGCTGATATTTAAGTTTCTCAATCTTCTAACTTCCCACTAATTTGTGCTCTATTATATGCCCTCTCTTTGGCTTTTATGTTGGCTTTGGCTTGACCTGTAAGCCACAGTTCTGTCAACTTGCCATTAGAATACATATTCCTCTTTGGGATGTATATATCCTGTGCCTTCCAAATTGCTTCCAGAAATTCCAGCCATCATCTTTGCCTGTGTTCTTTTCCAAACAATTCTGGCCAACTCTCTCGTGCCTGTGTAATTCTCTTTACTCCACTGTAACATCGGATACTGATACAACTGGCTTTAGCTTCTCAAATTTCAGGGTGAATTCAATCAGGTTATGACCACTTGCCCATAAGGGATCCTTTACTTAAGCTCTCTCATTAGTTATGGTTTATTGCACAACGCTCAATCCAGAATAGCTGATCTCCTAGTGGGCTCAACCACCAGCAAAAATAAAAAGCCATCTCATAGGCATTCTAGAAATTGCCCCTCTTTGAATCCAGCACCAACTTGATTTTCCCAATCTATCTACATATTGAAGTCCCCCAAGACTATTGTAACATTGCTCTTTTGGCATGCATTTTCTGTCTCCCATTGTAACTTGTATATCACATCCTTTCTACTGTTTGAGGGTATGTATATAACTCCCATCAGGGTCTTTTTACCCTTTGAATTCCTTAGCTCTATCCACAGCAATTCAACACCTTCTGACCCTATGTCACCTTTTTCTAATGATTAAATTTCATTTTTTACCAACAGAACCATGTCACCCCCTCTGCCTTCCTGCCTGTCCTTTTGATACAATGTGTATCCTTGGACATTAAGTTCCCAGCTAAAATCTTCTTTCAGCCATGATTCAGTGATGCCTGCAACATCATATATGGTAATCTGACACTGTGCTACAAGTTCATCGACCTTATTCCATTTGCTGCACGCATTCAGATATAATACCTCCAGTCCTGTATTCTCTCTTTTCAATTTTGTCTGCCTTTTACATTGCAACCCATCCTGTTGATTGCAATTTTGCCCTATCAGCCTCTCCTTGCTAACAGCCTTGCTACACGTTACCTCTGATATAAACCAACTACCTCATCTTCAGCACTATCACTCCAGTTCCCATCTCCCTGCCAAATTAGTTTAAAGTCACCCAAAAAACTCTAGCTAACTTGCTCACAATGATGTTGGACTCCCTTGGGTTCAAGTGTACCCCACTCCTTTTGTCCAGGTCATACCTTCCCCAGAAGAGATCTGAACCACTGTCCCCACTGCACCAGTTCCTCAGCCACACATTCAACTGCCAAATCATCTTATTCTTACAACACACAAAATGCTGGAGGAACTCAGCAGGCCAGGCAGCAAATATGGAAAAGAGTACAGTTGACGTTTCCATCCAGCTACTGGCACAATGAGACCACAGTCAGGCTGGTGGAGCAACTCCTTATATTCCACCCATGAAGGCTACCCAGATGGAATACAAGGCATTGCTACTCAAGCCTGAGTGTGACAGGAGAGGAGGCCATGGATGGACATGTCAGAATGGGAATAGGAAGTGGAATTAAAATGAGGCCACCGGGAGATCCTGCTTCCTCTGGTGGACGAAGCACAAGCTGCTCAGCGAAGCAGTCTCCCAACCTATTTTGGGTCTTACCGATATACAAGAGGCCATACTGGGAGTGCCAGATACAATAGATGATAAGAACAGACACAAGGGTGAAGTGAAAGATGTGCTTGGTGATGGGATCCCATTGGAGATGACGGAAGTTCCGGAGAGTTATGTGCTGGACACAGAGGCTAGTGGGGCGGTAGGTGAGGACATGAGGGACCGTATCCCTGGGGGGTGGCAGGAAAATGGACTGAAGGCAGATGTGCACAAAATGGAAGAGTTGCTGTTGAGGGCAACATTGATAGTGGAGGAAGGGAAGCCCCTTTGGAGAAGAAGGACATCTTCACTCTGGAATGAAAAGCCTCATCCTGAGAGCAGATGCAATGGAGATGGACGAACTGAGAGAAGGGGATGGCATTTTTACAAGTAACAAGATTGTAAGAGGTAGCTGTGAGACTCAAGTGGCTTTGCAATAGACATAAGCTGTCTCCAGAGATAGAGACAGTGAGGTTGAGAAAGGGGAGGGAGGTGTCGGAAATGGACCAGATAAATTTGAGGGCAGGGTGGAAATTGGAGACAAAGTTGATGAACTTGATGAGCTCAGCATGGGTGTAGGAAGCAGCACCATTGCAGTCATCAATGTAGTGAAGAAAAGTAGAGGAATGACACCAGTATAGACTTGGAACAAAGACTGTTCCACATAGCCGATAAACAGGCAGGCATAGTTGGAACCCATGCAAGTACGCATGGTCTCACCTTTTGTTTGAAGGAAGTGAGAGGAGCCAAAAAAGAAATTGAGAGTCCTATTCAATTATTGAATATCCTATTCTTACCTTCACTGGCACATGGCACAGGCAGCAATCCAAAGATTACTACCCTGGAGATCCTGTTTCTCAGATTTCTACCTAGCTTCTTAATATCACTCTTCAGGATCTCCTCACCTTGTCTACCTACATCATTGATGCAAATATGTACCAAGACTTCAGGCTGCTCACCCTTGCCCTTGAGAATACCATGGACCCAATCCGAGACATCCCTGATCCTGGCACCAGGGAGGCAACATACCATCCGGACATCTGTACCATGCACACAGAACCTCATCTCTGTTCCTCTGAATAAGGAAACTCCAATCAGCACTGCAACCCTCTTCACCTCTCTGCTCTTCTGAGCCACAACACCAGACTTAATGTCAGAGACTCGGTCACTGTGGCTCCCCCCAGTAGGTCAACCCTCTCAATAGTATCTAAATTTGTATACCTACTACTGATGGGAATGGCTGCAGGCAAACTCTGCACTGGCTGTGTATTTCCTTTCCTTCTCCTGACAGTCATCCAGTTACCTGTCTCCTGCACCCTAGGGGTGACTAATTCCCTGTAGCTCCTCTCAATCACCTCCTCATTCTCCCAAATGAGTTGAAGGTTATCAAGCTGCAGCTCCAGCTCCTTATTACATTCTCTCAGGAGTTGCAACTCGGTGCACCTGGTGCAGATGGTGTTTATTTGGGAGACTGGTCTTCTCCCAGACATCCCACATCTCACAAAGAGTACAAATCATTTTCACTATACCACTATGCCCTGATAGATAAGGAATGAATAAATAAGAGCAGGGAGAGAAACTTACAAGACTAATAGCCTCACCCAGGCCTGATCAGCCAAAGCCACTCTAAAGGCTGGCATACTCACAAGAATGGCTGCTCTGCTTGCATTTGAATTATTTTTATCGGCTCTTTCTAATACATCCCTCTAGCTGATTCTCCTCAACTCTGAGAAACTGCCATGAAATACTGCCTTTATGCTTTGAAGTTATAAAACATAATTCCTTCTCTACAAATTAAAACTAACATTATTTCTCATTCAGTGCTACTCCTGATGAATTGTTTTTGACATGAAACATCGATTTTGATTTTCTTTCCACAGGAGCTTCCTAGCTTGCTGAATATTTCCACCATTGTTGGAAGACATCGTGTTTGGCTGGGTATCAGGGGATGCCCACCAGAGCCCCCAACTCCTCCTGAGCAGACAGATGAAGCCTTAATTTAACTCTCCTTTACAAAGGATGGTACTGCACACACATTAACAAGAACAGAAAAAAATCAGAGCAGGAGTAGGCCGCTTGGTCTCTAAAGCCTTCCCCACCAATCATGGCTGATCTATGCTGGTCTCAATTCTCTCTGTGTCAGTTCTTCATAACCCTTAGTTCCTTGATATTTCAATTATCTACATATCTCCAATTCTTAGTCAAGATCACCTTTAATCTTACACAAACTAATGATGTTAGAACAGATTTTTAAATGGACTCTTCCTTTTCCAGAACCACAATCAGTCCATGGTCGTCTAATATTTTCATTGCTGGTAGGCATACTTGAAATGGTTTTGAAGCTGTGAAATCTTCCCCACGTCTTTCCATCCCCCCCCCCACCCCCACTCCTTCCAATGAAGGATTTTAACTTCTCTCCATGCATTAGGACTTGATGAGAGGAGGCCAGGAATTTTTAACTCTATTGCGATGGACTAACAGAATTACTCAAAAGATGTGCTGCTGACTAGAATATTAAAACACATGCAGACAGTCAAGAAGCTGGAGCTTTTCCCCCCTGACGCTTAATAGGCTGAGATAATGTGAATAGTCACTGCACCTTTTTTCCAAGGTAAGGGAGAGGGCATGAAGTTAAGATGAGAGGGG
The DNA here is from genome assembly GCF_048418815.1 of Hemitrygon akajei. NCBI lineage: Eukaryota > Metazoa > Chordata > Chondrichthyes > Myliobatiformes > Dasyatidae > Hemitrygon > Hemitrygon akajei. Next base: position 104,679,122 of record NC_133124.1, on the reverse strand, counting down.
AAAAATTTAAAGGGCACTCAAGGGGCAACATTTTCCCACCCGGGGGTGGGTATACGGAATAAACTGCCAGAGCAAGTGGTGGAGGCAAGTGCAATTACAACATACATCAGGTAAAAAATGGGATAAGAAAAGGCCACTTTGGTGATACAGATAAATTGGGCCAATGGGTTTGCTTCCATGCTGTTCGACTCTATCACTCAATGATTTTATGGAAGTATAAGTCCTCAGGCTAAGGTAATGCTTAGTTGGATTACTGTAAATTTTATACTCTATAAGACTTCTGTAGTTTATGCAACCAATCTCCTTCCATGTTCTGAAAATGGCCCCCGTAAATCAACAAGCAGTAACAATAGCACCAATAGATCGGAATAAATGCACCATTTTCAGGTTGGAAGGTTGCAATTTTTGGGTCATTACAGAGATTGGTGCTAGATGTGTGCAACTGTTCACAATCCATATTACTGAGGAGATCCAAGTTTGCGAAAGATACAAAGCTAAGTGTCATCATGGGGTGTGAGGAAGATGCTTAGAGGAGTGGATATAAACAGGTTAAATAAGTGGGCTAATGGAATATAATTTAGAAAATGTGAGGTCTTACACTTTAGTAATGAAAAGTTACAGCAAGTTGCAATCTACGAGATCTACTTTACTGATTCCTACAGACAAGGCTGTTTATTCAGCATATTTCCAGGATACCTGATATAGTATGTCTTGCCAGCCTATGAGCTGTGGTTTGTTACAGCAAGATTAAATGGGGTACTTTCTTTAGGGCTTCCCAATGTCTTATTTTCAGAACCAAAAGAAAGGATGGGCAATGACTGGGTTTTGCAAGAAGTGTGAGTGGGTGCAGATGACTATCTGGTGAAAACTGCTGCAGTTGATGATCCAGGTTGCGTGGGAAGAGAGGTAGTAATAGGAAGGAATGGCATGATCATTGTCATGATTGTCTCTCTGGTTGGCAACTCTGCTTCCATGAGGGAGAGGGTGTGTGCTGTACGAGCAATTCTCAAAGAAAAGTCAATTCTGCTTGAAAATTAGCATCGTCATGTATGTTGCACAAAGTCAGCAATTTTCATTCTTGGCCTTGTGCACCAGATGACAGAAGGAGAACTCCAGGCAGGCGCAGTGGCTGCAATCCACACTGCTTTTCTGATTTTCACTTGTGCAATTGTTGCCTGAAGTGCTTGCAAGCTAATTGTAATCCAAGTTAGTTAAACTCAAAGATGTAACGTTAGAAAGTTCCTGCTGTGGAGGGAAGCTATGCAAGAATGAGGTATGGCTGATGCAGGCACGGGCAAGAGAGAGAAACACAGCAAAACTATTAGAAACTAAAGATATAATGAGTATCTCTGCCCTGCTTGAAAACTTGGGGGAGAGATGATATTGATAAAAGGTTTATTGAAGCTATGGCTGTAACGAACAGCAGCTATAGTGAGACAGTATTGGCAGAGATGAGTGTCCAAGATCTCTACGGTGTTACCGTGAATTGGTTCTGTTAAATAATACTAAGGGATTTGGTCAAGTTTTTTTGTTGTGCAAGTTTTGTGAACCGACTTTCTGTGTTTGATGAACTATTTCATCCAATGAACCAAGAAACAAGATGGTGAGCTACCAAAGATCGAAGAACCAGTGCAGGAACTAAATGGTTCATGATGTAGACGATTTAATACGGTTGCATGCATACATTTATTTTCACTTGAATGATCTGAATTTGATTTTCTGCAAGAACTGATTATTTTTGCAAAGACTAAATGAGATTTACTTTGTTTAAAAATTGTGACGTTGGAGAATTTGTCATGTAAAGAGTTAAGCTGTATACATGTATTTTGTGAGCTGAATTTGAATTTGTAGACACACTGAACTGAAACTGAAGTTAACCATAATACTTAAGAACAGGAAAGCAATTAGTTTCCTAACTAACTAGCGATAAATAGAAAGGCAATTGTTAGTCTGTAAACCTTTAAATAGGGAATGACACTAGATCTAATTAATTAGAGGAATTGGAGTAACAAGGATTATTCTAATGAATCTCACTGACTCAGTGAAAAGGAATTTGGTTTTCGTTTGATATCTGAGATTTGGAATCTAAACAGAATGTTGGAATTTTGAACTGTTCTTACTCATGTAAATATTTTCTATACATTGCTATTTTTTATAAACAAACTTATCATCAGAGTGTGTGTTTTGTATTCACTGCCTCATTCCAATAGTTGGAGCTTCAAACGTCCTACTAGCACCTAGTGAGGTACTATGTAATGTGATTTTCTCATAAAGAGTGCGGTGACCAGTCACACAAGGTAAGACCAGCACTACACAGGTGTTACATGACCACGAAGAACCAAACATTTATAGTATCCAGCAGAGCCTCCTTCTAATTAATACAAGTTGACTTTCCGGACCAGGTCCCAAGACAGAAGCAGGAACCTGACTCAGATGGGTTTCTTTAATGGTAAGTAAGCTTCTCCTTTCATTTATCTGACCACCAAAACAAACAAAAACACTTACCATTCCACTAACAAAATATATAAAGGGATGGCATTGGATTTCATGCTCTGCTTATTTTTCCGGTAATAGATTCTTCAACAAAACATTTGAGCCCTGTAATGACCTGGTCATTTAGCGCACACTTACAGTTATCATTTCTAGGAAATAATTCCAAAATTTACAGGTAACCTGAAAGTCAACCTTATGGTAAATGATTAGGAGTATAACCGCAGACATCACAGGGACATGGGAGAATGAAATTTAATATACAGTCTTGTGAAATTATGTACATTTATACATCAGTAATCATGCCTTAGCACACTGCTTCTGTAAACTATGCACATAAATTTGACAGAAATGCATTAAAAATTCAACAATTGTTCACAGTTCTCTGTCAATCATGTATCTGGTGCATTTATGTGTAAAGGCATCTGGACTTGCCAAGTGGCATCCAACTTTTGTATAAGTGATATACAAGGCTGTCCAGAATATCACTTATTGATGATCATATATACATGCACAGCTGTGGATAGCATGACATATCTGTAGTACTACATTTAGAACTGGGTCTCCTTGCTTAAGGAAATGCACTAACATGGAAGAATTCATAGTACGTAGAACATAAAGTATTTTAGCACAGTACAGGTCCTTTGGCCCACCAGGTTCTGCTATATAAAGCCTCAGCATTACATCCTTGCTTTCATTTGCTAAGTCTCTCGAAATGAATGCTAACATTGTATTTCCCTTCCTTATAGCCAACTCTATCCACATGTTAAAATTAAGGGAATCCTTCCAAGTTCCTTTACACCATTGATTTCTGATTTTTCCCCCCGTTTAGAAAATTGTCTGCTGTTATTCCTTCCACTAAACTGCACAGTTAACTTCCTACACTATATTCCATCTGTCACTTCTTTGCCATTTCTCTTTATCTGCATTCTTTCTGCTTCCTCAACACTACCTATCCCTTCATCCATCTTTGTGTCATCCCAAACTTGGCTACAAATCCAACAATTCTGTCATCCAAATCATTGATGATATAACATGATAACAAGTGGTCCCAACACCGATCACTGTGGAACACTGCTAGTTACCAGCAGCTAACCAGAAAAGGCCCCCTTTTTTCCCGTACTCTTTACCTCCTGCCATTCAGCCAATCTTCTAAGCCTGCTAATATTTTTCCTGCAATTCCATGGACTCTTCTGTTGTTTAGCAGCCTCATGTGCACATTTATTTTGTTTAGCAAACTCACCTGGAACTTACTATTGTGCACCCCACAAAGGCTGAACACTTGGAGATTAAATGTGTAAGGCCTATTCATTAGTATAGTTCTTGGGCAGGAGGACTGTTCTTCCCAGGAAAAATGTTCATCTATTTTATTCTTCCATTTTAGCAATGGTGTAATGCAACAAAACTGAATCATAAATTAATCACAGCAATCAATCCCTGTCAAACAGTCCCTTACAGACACAGTCATTGTAAAGAAGTGAACTTCCTTTAGCAAAGATATTATAGCTCCACCTTGTGAACTAAAAAGGAGATGTCTGTAGAAGTAGTCCCTCTAACATTTTACTCCTTTTTTGGGTCCCTTAACTCCAGCTGAGCTGCTCAATGAAACAGACAGGAAACAATGTTAACAATTGACCAAAGGAAGAACAGGACATAACAATGATTCTTTCACACTTTAATCATCATTCAGACAGGATGCAGAATCAGAATCAAGATTAATATCTCCAGCATATGTCGTGGAAATTTGTTAACCTAGCAGCAGCAGTGCAATGCAAAACATGATAATATAGAAAAATAGAGGAAATCATTTATGGTAAATATATATATATGTATATTAAATAGTTAAATTTAAAAAGTGCAAAAACAAAAATAATATATATTAAAAAAAGAGAAGCAGTGTTCATGGGTTCAATGTCCATTTAGGAATCAGATGGCAGAGAAGAAGAAGCCGTTCCTGAATCGCTGAGTGTGTGCCTTCAGGCTTCTGTACCTCCTTCCTGATGGTAACAAAGAGGGCATGTCCTGGGTGATGGGGGTCCTTAATAATAGATGCTGCAGCAGGGCCTGAATCCAGATATCACAACGGGAAATTTAAAACCTCCTTTAGCCCATCAGTTCTGTAGACCTGTTTGAGCTGAGCTTTCACATTATTAAACATATTAGGGTTAGATCTAGACTCTTTAATGCTTAAAACCAAGTAATAATATTTTCAGCAAGCTTACCATGATGGCTGATATGGGAAAAGGGAAGTCAAACAAATGTATTCGGGTGAGTCTCTTGACCACAGCCCCATGATTTCAAAATTTAGTTACATCTTTGTAACTCACATTTAGAAATATGCAACCTAGCTTCAGCTTCCATTTCCTAGCCTGCCTTCTCTTCAGCCATAACCTAACGGTGCATGTTCTCTTCAATTCATATCAAGCACACATTTAGACTCATCTCACTAATATCTTCACATTCCCCTCAACATGCCCTACCATTCACTACACAGTAGAGCCAATTTATGGTGGCCAAATAACCTACTAAACCCCACAACTCTGGGATGCAGGAAGAAACTAAGATATCTGCAGGAAACCCACACAGTCGCAGGAAAAGTATGTCAACTCCACACAGAGAACACTGAAGGTCAGGATTAAACCCAAGGCAGCAAATTTACCAGGTGTGACACTATACTTCACTTAATATGGATTTTTCTTCACCCCTGGAACTTCACCCATTTCTTTCCCCACTGTTGTTTTTTTGTCGAAGGTCATCATAAGGAATGCACTGTCTAGAAGGGAGATGGATGCAGAAAAAAGATTGAAAACCAGATATCTATTTGAATCCAAATGTTTACCCATATAAGAGAAAAGAGGAATGCAATCAAGAACTATGACAAAGTTTGTACCTTGGCCAATGGTTGTAGATGCCTTCTCTATTCCTCCTCCTTCTCCTGTCACAATTCATCATGAAGCATCTTAGTGCTGCACATCTTAATTCAACTCCATCAAAAGAAGTTTTTATAAAGTACTTCTTTATAAAGAAGTCCATCTCCCCAAACAGAACTATTTATTCTACACTCTGTGACCACTTTAATAGTTATAAAGGTGCACCTGCTCATTAATGCATGGTAGTGTAATGTTTAGCACAACGCTTTGCAGTACAGGCAACCCAGGTTCAACTCCAACCGCTGCCTGTAAGGAGTTAGTACATTCTCCGTGTGACTGCGTGTGTTTTCTTTGTGTGCTGCAGTTTCCTCCCATAGTCCAAAGAAGTACCGATTGATAGGTTAATTGGTCATTGTAAATTGTCCCATGATTAGGCTAGGGTTAAATCAGGGGTTGCTGGGTAGCGTGACTCAATGGCCTGGAAGGGCCTATTCAATGCTGTATTGCAATAAATAAATAATGCAAATATCTAATCAGCCAATCATGTGGCTGCAACACAATGCATAAAAGCATGCAGAAATGGCAAAAGGTTCAGTTGTTGTTCAGACCTAACATCGGAAAGAAATGTGATTGTCTTTGACCATGGAATGATTATTGGTGCCAGATGAGGTAGTTTGAGTGTCTCAGAAACTGCTGATCGCCTGGGATTATCATGTACTACAGTCTCTAGAGTTTACAGAGAATGGTGCAAGAACCAAAAAACATCCAGAGAGTGGCAGTTCTATGGGTAAAAATGGCAAGACTGGTTCAAATTGACAGGAAGGTGACAGTAACTTAAACAACCATGCATTGCAACAGTACGTGCAAAAGAGCTATGCTCACAGAAATTTAGACCACTATCAAATGTAAAATCTCCTAAACTCCCCCATTTTGACCAAATTTCTGTTGTGCCCTCCTGACATCTTTTGTTTGTTTTGTTTTATACACATCTCTGAAGCCATTGAGAGATACTTTATGTCTGTAATAGAGGTGCTGTGTGAACACAAGGAGCTGTTATTATAATAAATGGCTAGTGAAGGTGTGAAAATTGTAGGCTTGTTTTATTGACCAAGTAAATGTTGGCAGGTGCTATGCTGCTCTTCAGTTGGCAGTTTGGAAGAAAATTGTTAGCTAATACTATTACACAGGTGCACACCTTTTCATCTGTTCAATAAAAAAAAACATACTGTGCTGAATATCAGATGCTCGAGAATTGGACCTCCTACTTGGCCACTGCATTCAACAGAAATTGAAAAAGCCTTTGACTCTACAAGCTGTGAAAAGGTTTTAGGATAATCATCAGGATCATCTTGATCCAGTTAACTCTTGTGGACCACTTCACCTGGCCTTTCATGTCAGTGGATTTATAGGGCCACATACTGAATTGACAGCGCTTGTGTGAGGACTGAGTGTGTGCTGCAGGCCAAATTGAGCATCATCCAATCCACAGCGTTTATTTGATGCCTGTGGCAACTCCGGTAAGCTTTCAGGGAAGTATCATATTAATCACCTGTGTAATGCAGCCAACATTGTTAGGTAGGACGGCCGATTCTTTTATACAGTATGATCATTTATTTATTGATTAGCTAATTCAGGTGTTTGACATGATCACTTCAGGGGGATATTCTTGGAAGGCAACAAGACACTTCTTTCGGCCCAATGTGGAGGTTGAACCTCAGTTTCAAAGCTTACAGTGGGATTTGAACCTGACATTGTGACTCAGAAGTGTGATTGGGTTCCAGCTGAGCCAACATGACATGATGGTGACATTGAGATTAGCGTCCTAGAGATCTTATATACAAAAAAACAGCTGGAGGTTGATTTATATTACAAGATCATGAATAAAGAGCTTAGGCAATGAATGTCTGTTTAAGAGTTCACTTGTAACTTCAGGTACGAACGCTAACCAAAGATAAATGGGAAGAACTCTAGTCAGAGGAACATAGTCATTGCCCTAAAACAGAAAATCAACTGTTGAGTGGTGAATTCTCTAGCCTGGAGATCAAAATAGTATTATATATTTGCATGTACTGAGTGCACCTGGCTGCACTGCCAATCATGTCTGCACATGTACCCTTTTCTTCTGAGATTTGTTTGAAGGAGGAAGAAACCTGGACGTTCCTCACCCAACCTTATCTTTGTCTAATGTTAAACTCAACCTCATCCAAATCTCTATTTGCTCATGCACTAACTTGCACCAAGTACTATTCATGCATCAATGCTATTCATGCTGCCGATAATTGGCAAAAGTCCTATTTTACACAGTACTTCCTTTTAAAAGGTAGAAGCAAGAGGAGTCCATTTGGCCACTTGTACCTGTTCTATCTTACAATTACAATGTGATTAACTGTCTTATTAACCTTAATGCCATTTCTAGTGCCAAACCCACATTATGTGGTTTTCTTAGTACCATAACTGAGAATTGTCTGTCTCATATGACATTGATCAACAATGCTAGCTTTTGTATTAAAAAAAATCCCCTGGTGATTGGGTAGGGAATCCTGCGGACAGCTGCAACTGGACAACCGACCAAAAAAGTAATAGATCCTCTCATTACGCAGTTTGCCTAATGACTAAGGGCAACCCATGTGCCATTTGCAATCTCGAGGAAGAACTAAACTTTGATGCCAAACCCACTCTGCGCAGGAGTTCTCAAAGTCCTTTCAAACATAGGCTCAAGACTCAATGGATTCTAGATCATTCCATCTAATGCCAGGCCTAAATCCATTGGGCCCATGCAATGCCAGGTCTGAGAGACTGGGGACCATCCAAAGGCGGACTGTGTCTTTGACGCCTTGTAGATTCCTTCCCAGACTTCACTCCTACTAATGATAGGCAATGTACATGAACTATTCTAGATGGACCTGATGTTGCAATGCACAAAAGGCATTGAGGGTAGACAAGACATAGACTGTGTCCAGCTTTTCACTTAGTGCAAGATGTTTTTCCACTTGATGGAGTTTTTTTCTTTTAAAAAGTTTATTCACTGGTCGTAAAAACAGGAAGTACTGGAAATAGTCTGCAGGCTCAGGCAAGATCTGTGAAGAGAGAAACAGAAATGGTTTTACACAAACTCCTCTCATAACTTGTTGGTAACTTTGATGTTCTGACCTATATTGGCTCCAGATTAAATAACATTTTAAATTAGAAAAATTATAATGCTCTTTTACCTTCCACTTCCCTACGTTTGTAATTGTAAACAATCCCTGGGAAAATTAGTGCTCTTCTAGTACTGACCTCTCCAATGGCTGGCAGTGCCATCCATTGCCAAGTGTTGGAATTCCTTTCCTAAGTACTCCACTGCTCTACTTTTCTTTCCTATTTTACAGAGAACATAGAAATTGAACAGTACAGCGCAGTACAGACCCTTCAGCCCACTATGTTGTGCCAATCTTTTAAGGTACTTCAATATCAAGCTAATACAAACTATTAAGCTAACTTCTAGCCCACATAGCCTTCATTTTTTCTTTCATCTATGTGCTTCTCTAAGAGTCTTTTAGGTGTCCTTAATGTATTTACCTCTGTCACCATTCCTGGCAGTGTATTCCAGGCATTTACCATTCTCTGTATAAAAAAGTACCTCTGATAGCCCCTTGAACTTTCCTCCAATCATCTTAAATGTCTGTCCTCTCACATTACCCATTGCATCCTGGGAAAAAGGAGTGAATGTCCACTCTAACTATGTTCCTTATCATTTTATACCTCCCCTATCAAGTCACCTCTCATCCTCCATTGTTCCAAAGAGAAAAGCAACTGTGAGGAAATATCAGTTACACTGGACTTATGGATTAATAGAGTCATACATCAAAGAAACAAGCTTCAATCCATTGAACATATGTCAACCATGAAGCACCCACTTACACTAATTCAAAACTAATTCTATTTTATTCTCTCTTTATTCCATCAAATATCCTTTACTCCCACCTTACTTTCTATCATTTCCCCTAGGGACAACATGCAGAGTCGAATGAACCTACCAATCTGCACATTTGGGAAATAGACACATGGGGAGTATGCAGACTCCACAGTGACAGCACAAGATGCCATGATCAAACCCACCACTCTAGAGCTACAAGGCAGCAACTCTACCATTGAGTTGTCTCAAAACGTTTTTACTAGAACTGAGAGGCTAATGGGCGATTTAATCCAGGTGAATAAAATTATGAAAAACCATTAGAGTGAATAATAAAAGGTCTGCTTTTCTTAGCAGGGAAGGCAATATCCAGAGATCATAGATTTAAGGTTATAGGTAATTAGATTTAAGAGCAGTTAAGGTTAAAAAAAAACTTCCCTCTGCTTGGTGGGCATGTGAAATTCATCATCCAAAATGGTATCCTTCTGTGCTGCAATTTTCTTTTACTCAATAATCCAATGATTTACTTTTGTTCTGTCAGTCTTTGCATTGCCAATATAGAAAGACAATGATAAATTATGCTCTTACCGATAATTTTAAATTGGGTCTTTAAGAGTTAATGAGCATTTAGAAGCCAGGACAAGTAAAACTGAAAGCAGCAGTAGCTGCAGTTTTAATACTTTTTAAATCTATCTGGTGTGAATGAATAAGTGACTTGTCTCTTCAAGCTCTAGTGAATTAACAATGAACCTCCTTATATTTTTTTATTGTTTCCAGATGGCTACTATTTCATACATTGATGACAAATACACAAGCCTGGAAGTCACTTTGATTTATTCCTCTCTCTTTTCTTTCCATTTTTGTGCCAGCTACATTGTCTTGCAACAGCTGTCTCTTCCTGTGCCAGCCTCACACAACAGTGCCCATTTTAATTAGCTTGACTCAAGCTGTTTCCCTGTGCTCAAGCTCTTTGCTGAATTGTGCTTACCTTTCAGATGCGAGTTTCATCCATTGCATCCTTTCTGGATACGTACACAGGAAGTGTGGTACATTTTGCAAGTTACCCTACTGTTTTGAGGTTTCATTTGTGGGAAGGAGCTGTTCACTGCTGGGAATGATTCTTTCATAATCTCGCTGGTGCCAGATCAGGTGCTGAGTGTTGCCTTTCTCAATCCCTGTGGAAGCTTAATCCTTTAAAGTGGCAATTAGGCTAGATGGCTGCTAAGTAAATGGATTTTCTTCCTCTGCTAGTGAAAGTCAAGTGTGAAAAACTGTTTTCAAAATAAAGCATTTGTGTTTGCAATTTGGGAAGGAACGTGAAGTTTGAAAGATGAAATGGAATAATAGCAGAAATCAAAAAGGGCAAATAGGCAGTGTCTTTGCGACTTGCAAAAAGAACAGGGTTGAAGATTTAGCAGCAACATTTCATTTCACATTTATTTTTTAAATCATTTGTTTTGGGAATTATATCACTGGTAATTTAAATAATACCCTTATTTACCCTAAGGGCACAGAAATAACAACTCAAACATGGGTCTCTAGGGTTAATTTTCCACCTGGTACACATAATGAGAAATTCTGGGAAAATAATTAGAAAAGAGAAATAAGAACTGTCTAACACATTTTTGTTTTTTTTTTAAATGGAGAGGTCTTATAAAACAAGGTAGGTAATATTTTCTTAGTTTATCATGAATATTCCCAGTTTACATCGTGCTCCATTTGACCCTTTAGGTAATCCTTCAATCCACAGGGTGTTCATAAGCTAATTTAGCTGAAAACATTCAGCTGTACTGAGAGCAGTTGTCAATGACTTTTTGAGTAGCTGCATTTGATCAGGAAACACATTCTACGAGGTGGAAGAAGTACTTCACTGAGAACACCTGAAAGAATGTTCTCAAAAGACTGAGTACTTGTAATGTTGTTCTTACCACTGCCGATGTTCTGAAGACATAATTCCAGTAGATGAGGATTCTGAGCTTCCAATGAAGATGATGAGCAAACGGCTTTACCGTCTGTCGAAGTGGCACCAATTCTCATCCACTGAGCATTCCTCTGTTGAGTGGCAGACCAGTTGCTGGGAGTGCTTTCTCAATCCACTTGTCTCTTGTGCTGAACTGGCCTTTATACTGTGTACTTATTAACTGTCCATCTGTATAGTCAGCCAGTATATTGGATTTTGGAATAGGAAAATAAAAATACTTCTGTTAAGTAGGAATTATTTAAATCTATCACAAACTAATTTTTAGAATGGGCATGTTATTTCCTTTGAGCATGTTAATATAAGGAAAGATGTGATTTGTGTTTAAGTAACCTAGAACATAATCACTAATTTGACTCAGCTCTGAGATAATGCATTAGATTTTTAACCACAGATAAAACATGGAACCTACTTGGGTAGGGGCAGAATAGGATTATTGATATTAGTTTATTATTAATCTTGAACCATTCAACTGACAAATTAAGCTAATAAACTTAGTATCGTGAATCACAATGCAAGTGAAGAATTTAATAGTCATAGAGCAATACAGCACAGATACAGGCCCTTTGGCCCATCAAGCTCATTCCGACCACCTAGCCCTAATTTCCCGTGCAGCCCATATCCCTCCACGCCCCATGACCCTATCCAAGAGCTTCTTAAATGATGCCTTTGTACTTGCCTCAACGACTTCCTGTGGCAGCTCAATCCATGTATTCACCATCCCCTTTGTGAAAAATATGTTCCCCATCCCCTCCCTTCTCCCTAGGGAAAAGACCATCCACCTTATCAATGCTGCTCATAATCTTAAATTCTTCTATAAGGTCACCCCTCATTCTTCTATTTTACCTCATTCTCTCACTTTCTTCCCTTTTGTTTTTTCTACAATGCCTCATAGAAACACAGATTCCCAATAAACTGCGATTAAGAAGAGAGAGATGATACCCTATGCCAAAACAATTGTTCCTGATTAAATTGGCAGCTATATAATGTGTTCACAGACTGTATTCATTTGACAGATTTGGTTCTCATAGTATTAGTTGAGCAGAGCAGTGACAGATGGGATCTGGTCCAGACATGTTTGAGGGAATGCACTTTGGGAAGATTAATTCTGGAAGACATATAGAGTAAATTGGACCTTATTGGCATTGATGTACAGAGGGACATTTATGTTGCCAAACCACACTTGGGGTATTACGTACATTCCTTTTACCACTCTGCAGGAAGGATGTGGTAGCAATAGAGAGAGATTGCATAAAAGTGCATCAGGATGTGGACTTTAGTTATAAGGGCAGATTGGATAGGCTGCATTTGTGTTTATTTTAGGTTTACCCTCAATGTAGGTAACTTTATAGCTGCTTATGAAACTATGAGAGGCATAAGTACATAGACACAAGAAATTCTGCAGATGCTGGAAATCCAAAGCAATACACACAAAATGCTGGAAGAACTCAGCAGGTCAGGCAGCATCTCTGGAAATGAATGAACAGTCAATTTTTTCAGGCCAAGACCCTTCTTCAGAAACAAAGAATTATTTTTCCAAGTTTGGAGTCTAAAATTGGTAGGGAACGGGTTTAAGATGAGAGGGGAGAAATTTAAACACTGTTATCTGGAACATGCTGCTAGAGGAGGTGATAGAGGAAAATGTTTTAAAATGATTTGGTTTTTATTTAGGGAATGGAAGGAGGGGTATAGACTGAACACAGGCAACTGGGATTAGCATACTGTGGCATGATGTTAGCCATGGATAAGGTGGGCTTAAAGGGCCATCTCTATATGATAATCTCTGCACAATGATTATCATTGTAACTCAAATGTCTAAACTACATTGCATTCCGACTCTTGGGCAGACTCTCCTATCTGATCTCGCTTGCATGTGTATTTTTGTTGAATTGTGTTGAAAGTGAACACCGGTTCATTGAATCTACTAGTCCAACCTTTAAGTGGCGTCTGAGCATTGTCAGTTCAGTGATGGGCTTGATGATGCAATGAGGGATTGTTTAGTTGTGGAATCTTACAAGAAAGCATTCAAAAATGCTCCCCAACTGAAGTACAATGTACATTTAAAAAGCAGTTGAAATTGAGATGCAACTGAGTTGCAACAGCGAATGAAAGTGACTGAGAACAAAATTACAAAGTCTGAACATAAATCGGCCTGCCCAAACAAATTGTGTTACCTTTGTGGCAAGGGTTCCTGTACACGAGACCAATGCAGATTTAAAGGTGAAATCTGCAGAAAATGCAACAAAGTAGGATACATAAAAGGAGCATGTTGGGCAGACAAAAATAAATGGACTGCATAGGGAGGAGAAAAAGATAAGATGTCAATTTGCGCTTTCAAAAAGAGCACAAATTGCATCATGTTGATGAAAAATCTGATGATGGTGAGAGTGACACCAAACTGGGTAGCCTTGAAACTTACAATGTGAAAACCAACAATAGACAAGCAATATGGCCTGCACCAGAAGTGAAAGGCAAATTAATTGAAATGGAATTGTACACTGGTTTGGCTGTTTCAGTCATCCCGCAAAACTGGTTTTTTTTTACAGCATTTCAAAGATACTGAACTGAAGCTTGCAGGTATCCAACTAAGAACTTATAGTGGAGAAAAGATAACTCCTGTGGGAAGGACATTCGTAACAGTGAAATGCAACAACTGACAAGCCGCATTGGGTTTGTGTATGGTTAAAAACAAGATGCCAGTATTGTGGAGTCATGATTAGCTGAAATGACTACAACTTGATTGGAGATCCATTCACCATTTGCATGGCACATCCACTGCAAAAGAGTCAACTGGAAGCAAATTAAGAAAGTTGTTAGATGATGCCAGAGCCGTGTTCAAGGATGGCATTACAAAACTCAAACATAGCAAGGGTAAAATAGTGTTAAATAAAAATGCTGCACCCAAGTTTTACAAAGCCCGTCGGGTTCCTTGTACCATCCATGATAAAGTAGCCAGTGAACTAGATTGTTGGAGGCCCTAGGAATTCATTTCAAGGTTGAGTAGAGCCCATGGGTGATGTCAGTGGTCCCAGTAGACAAGAATAATGGTTTTTGCAGGTTTTTGTAGTGATTTTAAGGTCACCATCAACCCATTACTGAAGGTAGATCAATAGCCTATGCCCTGGATAGAGGATAGCTTGGCAAACCTTTCTGGAGGGAAACACTTCAGCAAAGTGGACTTAGCTGAGGCCTACCTACAGATGGAGATGGAAGAAGAGTCTGAAGTGTTTCTCACCATAAACACTCATAAAGGGCTTTATCACTATAATAGGCTTTTCTTTTGAGTAGCATCTGCACTTGCATTCCCGCAGTGTTACCTGGATGACAGCATTGTACCAGTGAGGATGACAAGGAACATCTCCAACATCACATAATCTTAAAATAGATTGGAAGATAATGGGCCAAGTGTGAATAACTTAAGCCAAACATCACTTACTGTGTATTTATTATCTCAGTGATATTTGATACCAGAAGAGATGAAAAAATCAGTATTTATCACTCTTCCAAAGAAACCTGGAGCAATAGAATGTGAATTATATAGGACTGTAAGTTTAATGAGTCATATCACTAAGATACTTGTAAGAATTTTGATAATGAGCTATAAGTAAGATATAAGCTGAAATAGGTAAAGAACAATATGGTTTTGTGAAAGACAAAGGTACAAGAAATGCGATATTGACGTTAAGGATACTATGAAACTGAGCTATTCAAGTGCAAAAAGATTTGTTTGTTTTGTTGACTATAGAAATGCATTTGATAAAGTGAAGCACAATAAGATATTTGAAATATTACAGGAAACTCTAGATCTAGATTCGAAAGACCTCCGCCTAATCAGAAACCTGGACTGGGAACAAACTGCCGCTGTAAGAATAGATGGAGAAGTGAGTCAGTTTACGAAAATCAAGAGAGGCGTTAGACAAGGGTGTGTTTTCTCTCCTGATTTGTTCAATGTGTACAGTGAAACAACATTACAAAAAATAAGAGACATCTTGGGAATCAAAGCTGGTGGTGAAAACAATAATTTCAGATATGCGGATGACAGTGCTAATTGCAAGTACAGAGGAAAAACTACAAAACTTAATTGATATAGTTGTTGAAGAAAGTGCAAAAATGGGTCTACCGATCAATTGCAAAATGACAGAATGTATGATGATATCCAAAAAGAAGGAGAATCTTATCTGCAGGCTGAAAATAAATGGGGAAGACATAAAACAAGTACAGAACTTTTTCTACTTAAGAAGCTGGGTGACATCAGTTGGCAGGTGCAACATGGACATCAAAAGAAGAATAGGGATGGCAAAAGACTCCTTTAGGAGAATGAAGAGTATACTGACCAACACTTAAACTAGACATGACAACCCGCCTCAGAGCACTGAAATGTTATGTTTATCCAGTTATGTTATATGGCTCAGAATGTTGGACAATACCTAGTAACACGAGGAAACAAATTGAAACAGCAGAGAGCAAACACAAGGAAATCTGCTGATGCTGGAAATTCAAACAACAGAGATGTGGTTTTTGAGGAGGATGCAAAGAATATCATGGATGAAGTGAATATCTAACGAGGATATCATGAACAGAGCAAGCACAAAAAGAGAAATAATGTATGAGATCCCAGTGGACTCTCACAATGGCTGAAAGGAATGACTTCTTGCTTTAGAAAAGATAAACTACATCACAAAAAACAAACTTGCCAAATTTCGGGAAATTTGGGACATTTTCTAGAATTTTCTGGAGAACAATATTTCAGATGATGGAAGTAACAAACTGCTTTTTTAATGTTGGGGTGTTTGCTTTTTTTGTGTGTTTTTCTTTTGATTTCCTATGTATTTTTTCCCTTTTCTGTAACCTTGCATTTTCAAACCTATGGATGATCTATTGTGTTTTACTTTTCATTCTGTAAAAGCAATAAAGAGATGTTTAAAAAAAAAATGTATGAGATCACAAAAAGGCAATGTGTTTTCATTGGACATGTGATTAGGAACGAGGTAATTATGGGAAAGATTGAAGGGAAGAAAGCAAAAGGAAGGCAAAGACAAATGGTGATGGAGACAGCAGCCAGAGAACTGGAAATAAATACCAATGAATTGATCCACTTGACCTGAAACAGGAGTGTGTGGACCATGGCAGCCAAAGCTCAAACTGGGCATGGCACCTGATGATGATGATGATGATGAACTTGAGTAATATTGTACATTTTTTGTTTATTAAGCATTCTTTGTTCTTTACATAATTAGTTGTGGGTTATCTAATAAGAAACGTGAATCATAGGCATCATTATGCCCAATGCAATAAGTGCATATCTTGCTTAAACTAAAAACAAGCCTAAGACACATTCCCCTAGGTTCCTGGCTTTTTCTTGCAATTAGTTTTATGTTTTGAAGTGACAAAGCATAACATGGTGATTAACACTTGGTTAACACGGTTTCCATTTTTTCTATGATAGTGACCGCTAGATTCGGCAGCAGCTCAGCTGCTTGCTTTTTTCACTTAAACCATTTTAATATTTGGAGCAACTTCTTTAAGCACGTCTGACTCTTTCCAGTAAATGGGACTTTTACTGCCTGCACTGTGACCAGTTGAAGTGAAGAAATGTGCATTGCTGATTTGTAGTAGACTAATAACCTGTTTTAAGCTAGGAAAGACATGGCAAGTTGAGCAGTGGGATCTGCAGTATAATTTTGTCTCTGCTTTGTCTCTATTGGTAGAAATGTAATTGCTCTTCCTGCTCCAAGATTCACTTTCACCCTTTGCATTCCACTTTCAATATGCCTAGTTTACAGGATGCACTGCAATTAACCCTCTGAGGATACAACAAAATCAAATTTTGTACAGAGGCAGGCTGGAAATGTTAAATATAAATAGAAAATAGATCTGGCTTTCATGTGTGTTTGTGTTGAAAGTAAATTCAAGTTCATTGAATCCACTGGTCCATTCTACACCAGTTAAAATTTGGCAGAGTCCTGGATGACATGTAGAAACTTAAAATTTCAAGAAGGTAGACTGTGAAAAGCTGCGGGGCCATGCTGGTATAGTGGTTAGTGCCACTCTATACAGCTCGGGGCATCAGAGTTCAGAGTTCAATTCCACCGCCTGCTGTAAGGAGTTTGTATGTTCTTTCCGTGACTGCCTAGGTTTCCTCCCGCAATCCAAAGACGTACCAGTTTGTAGGTTAATTGGTCTTGGTAAATTGTAGTGTGATTAGGCTAAGGATAAATATGTGGTTTGCTGGGTGGCACCGCTTGTTGGGCTGGTATGGCCTGTCCCATGCTTTATCTCTAAATTAAAAAAAATAAATTAAAAAGAGAAATTTAATATTTTATGTCGATGACTTTTTGTCTGAACTAGGAAATGTAGAAATCAAATTTGTCTTAAGTTGCAAGGAAGAGAAGAATCTTGATAGAGTTTTGGCTAATGGTTGAAAGGCTTGATAATTGCAGTTGCTTTGCTGTGAGGAGAAATGGTAAGGGGAGGAGGAGAAAAAAAATGAAAGCTGGTCCACTGAAAGGAATTACCAATTACTTTATTCATTTCAAGTATGTATTTGGATACAACACTAAATGATCTGCTGAATGGTCCCTGTAAATCTGGCCACACAGCTAACCTGTCAGCGGTCAGACTGATCTGCTGCACCTCCAGTTCCCTGAATTCCTCTGTGCACACTGTAGTCAGCAGCAATGTATTTAACAAGGTGCAGAGCCACACTCTGTGTCGAGCCACCTCCATGCTATTCATCCAGACATCTAGTGCACAGGTTCTATCTTTTGATCAAAGACTCAGCTTTCCTTTGCTTGCCTGACCATTGCTGAAAGCACAACCAACAAACTGAAATGGGGGTTGTCTCAGCCAGAATAGCTCACTGCAGCTGTACTCACCATACATGTTAGTATTGAAAGTCACTTTCACGATTTAGTTTTCTGAAGTTTTGTCCTGGTTTCTCAGCTACCACATAGCAGTTTGTACTTTGTTTTGAGTGTGTGGGGTGGCTAAAAGGCAATCCAACAATGATGTAATTTTCAGCAGAGCCCCAGTGCTCTACCAACTGAGCAGATAAGTTCATTCCACTTGAAAGCGTGAGACCTTGGCCACATTACAGATTCCAACTGTTGAAGGGCTTGGCTCTGATCCAGGAGAGAAATCTGACAAGTGAACTTACTCAGAAGGAGTCTGTTTAATTTGAATTTAGAAACACACAGTTCACACACATCGTTTTCTTTCCCTTTCACTTCCCCTCAGTGGAAATGAAAATCAGACGGTTCCTATTGTGGGCAGCCAATTTCCAATGCCAAGCTTAGTGCCAATGATGTGGAAGAGCAACCACCCACTACTACCAATCTCAGTAACACACACAAAACGCTGAAGGATCTCAACAGGTTAGTTGGCATCTATGAAAAGGAATAAAGAGTTGATGTTTCAGGCCAAGACCTTTCATCAGGACCTCATCAGGCCAGCAAGCTCATCCTCTGCATAAACGTAGTAAAGCATAGGGCTGTACAGGACTAGCCGAGACCACTTTTTTCCAGTTATTCTCAACATTTAGAAAATACCTTCAAATGCTCGTTCTTTTTTGGTTCTCAACTTTCCATTGAGGAGAGGAATGCAGTTCCATACTGAACGTAATGTCACCATCAATCCCGAATAATTACATACCAGTTTCATGAGTGTTGTTGAACAGAGAGGTACCTGATAAAGGGTTTAAAGCTTCTCAATAACACCTACAGCACCACTTCCTGATTGATCCAGACTATAATGCATGTAGATGCATAAAATAAGATGATATCATTAGTTTGCATGTGCAGAATTCTTAATGTCCTGATGTACTTCAACGCATAACATTTCGCAAGACAGCAGTACTTCATATTAAATGTAGAAGCTTTAGTTGAGAAGAAAAGGCTGGGTTTTCTGCAGAGATACACGTAGACATGAAATTGTTTTAATGTTCTTCTGAAATACTTATCCTCCAAGAAGACCACAACCTTGTTGTAGGGTTTGCAGGCTTGTGTGCTGGGGAGCTATGTTGGTTGGAGTCAGGGTCTTGCACTTTGGCTCTTGGTAGGGTCACCCATGCCAAAAAGGTCAAAGTGTAGAGGCCAGACTAAGAGTGGTCCACCAGTCCTTCAGGTTTGGGGGTTCAGTTCAGGGCTAACAACCCTGACTGCTAAATACAATTGTTAGGGAAGCAGCAATGAAGAATTCTTCTATACAGACAGATGGAGGATCTTCATTGCTGCCCTAAACATTAGCAGCACAATGGGCAGTAAGTAAGTAAATGAGATACTTTTGAAGTGTAGTTATTACTGCAATTTGATTACTGTAGAACAGTTGAGCACTGAAGAATGTGGTAGAACAAAGGGATCTGGGAATGCAGGTACATAATTCATTGAAAGTGGCTTCATAGGTAGATAGGGTCATAATGACAGCTTTTGGCACATTGGCCTTCATAAACAAAGATACTGAGTACAGGAGATGGGATGTTATGTTGAAGTTGTATTAAGATGTTGGTGAGGTGTAATTTGTAGTACTGTGCACGGTTTTGGCCACTTACCTATAGGCAAGGTGTAAATAAGGTTAAAAGAGTACAGAGAAATTTTACAAGGATGTTGCCGAGACTGGAGGACCAGAGTTATAAGGAAAGATTGATTAGGTTATCACTTTATTCCTTAGAGCACAGAAGACTGAGAGGAGATTTAGTAGAGGTTATACAAAATTATGAGGGGTATAGACAGGGGAAATGCAAGCAGGCTTTTTCCACAGAGGTTGGGTGGGACTACGAGTAGAGGTCATGAGTTAAGCGGAAAAGGTGAAATGTTTAAGGGGACCATGAGCGGAACCTTCTTCACTCAAGGGGTCATGAGAGTGTGGAATGAGCTGCTAGCACAAGTGGTGCATGTGAGCTCGATTTCAACAATTAAGAGAAATATGGATAGGTACATGGATGCCAGGCATGGAGGGCTATGGTCCGGGTGCTGGCCGATGAGAGTAGGCAGTCAAAATGATTCAGCATGGACTAGATGGTCTGAAGGGCTTGATTCTATGCTGTATTTTTCTATGGCACTAACTAATGCTCATCTGCATCAACTCTAGAGTGATGATCAGGTTTTCTATTTTTGTGACATTGGTTGAGAGATCAATATTGGCTGGGATACTGAGAGAACTTCATCATCCTTTTTCAAATAATTCCAATCAATCTTTTACCTCCAGCTGAATGGACAGCCTGAAGATTCCTTCAAATGATTCCCTCCCCTGCCCCCTCCCAATCTGACAGTAGAGTGGCCTCTGAGCACTACCTGAGACATTGTGTTCAAACTTCCAGAACTTTGTTAGGATTCATGTCACCAAATCAAGAGTTATGGTGCCACAATGGAGTCAAGTTAGTGGATATTACTCCAAGTTTGTACTACCAAAAGAGTTTGCATCACAATTCATGGGTGTTATAGATACAGTCATTGCCTTTTACTTGCTATGAACTGCATCCATTCACTCTAAAACTGGACTTATTGATCACAGACTTTCCTTAACACAGCTACTATAGCAATTTCCATATTACTACTACTCTTTGCATAGAAAATATATTCTTTCAGCTTTTGTTTCAATTTTAAGTTAACCTTGAAAATTCCATAAGAAAGATTGTGCTCTATGAATTTTAAAATATCATAGTTGTTATTATTCAGCCTCCCTACACTGACTAATCCCAAAGCTATGAGAATATGAACTCCCACTGGGTTTACGCATGACTGAACTCCCCCAGAGAAGTTGCCAAAGTTTGTGCAATCAGAGGAAGGAACCACCCACCATACCCTTGTTTATCTATTCTGCACTTTCCCTGTACCTTTTAAATGCTGTTGTGCACTGTTATTGTTTTGCTTTGTTCTATCTCTTTAGTCAAAAGAAGCTTTGGGAGAAACTTAATGAGGGTATTCAAATTTCTTGTGAGGTGGAAAATGCAAAATCGTTTCCATTGACAGACTAATAACTATATTGTTCAATGTAATGGACATCACCTAGAGAAACATTGATAGTTGCTGGAAAATAAATTTTTAATGTAGTGAGGTTTTAGAATGTGAGATGCAATGCCTGTGAATGTGGATGAAACAAATTCAATAGTAATATTTAGAAGTAAAATGGGTGTACATCTGAGAAAGAAAAATTGCAGAGCAACAGAGAAGGAATAGAGGCCAGGGTTGAATTAGACAGCTCTGTTGAGAAGTTGCTGAGAATGAGCCATATTACATCAGACGACTGGGGGCAAGCAGAAGAGTTAATCCACTTGCAGGATAAGTGAACTAACATCACCATTCTCTTCCAGGCCAACATTCCAACACTGAGACCCTACACGTGCTCAGTCAGATCTCTTGGGGGAAATCATGCCGTTCACATGCCTGAGAACAGATTCCTGGAGAAGAAGCTCTTTTCTAAATTCTGTCAAGATGAAATATTTTCAACTGGACATACCCCCATCATCTTATAGACGTCTTTGGCCCAAGACTGCTCAAATGTGTCGGGAGCGCACAGAAACCTAGATAGCTGGTGAAAGGAGCACAACAGTTGCCAAATTGCTCAACTCATCAAACACTTCCTCCTCTACCTATGGCAGAATCTTAAGGTCCCACACTGTGCTCTATTGATTTCAGTCTCTATGAAAATGGAGTGACGCAAATAATCCTCAATCCCAAGCAACTGCATATGAGGAAGATGCACCAGTAGGAAGTATTCAAAGAACAATAGCTAGCATGTATAATACAAGAATACATTCAAAGAATATAAGCTCAAATGCATTTAGCAGTTTGTGGTATACAAGGGAGAATTTTATTCAATTTTACAATTATTCACCCTCAGCTGCTAAGACTGGCTGTCCTCAGGTTAAGGACACTCGATTATGAACATCCCCTACATATGATCGAGTTCCCATAATGTTTAGTTCAAAATCACAACTTGCATACAGTAGAACTACTTACCTCTCCCTCTCTACTCTTAGTAACTGTTGTTTCTTATCGGTGTTACGCACTTTCAATGCCTTTCATCATAAAACTGCTGAGGTATAGTTACTTTATCAAGTGATTTTTGGCGTACTTTCTGATTAATGGACAAAATTGACTTCTGGATATCTGTAGAAACAGAATCTATTTGTTAACTGCCTCAACCTGCTTTTAGCTTCATCACAAGCAACTTGTGTGGGTCTTCCCTCTTTGTTTTTTGATACAGCTTCGCAGTTAGCATATTAATAGTTGTAAGTACTATCTAGAGGTACAGAATCATAGGATCATACTGACCTGTGGAACACTCCCATTTAATCTGAAAGTGTGATCTTCCTCTCATTCTCTGTCTCCATCCACTCTGCCCTTTGCTTCTATTGCCCTGTTGCAATAGAAGATATTGTAACTGTACTGTAGTTTCTGACTTGGAACATTGTACACTCAACAATAAGCTCAGAAATTACAGATAATCAACAATTCTTACATTCCTATTTCAGATTTCTTGCACTTCTTATGGGGTCCTTTAGTAATTTCATATGCTTGGACTACATTTATGTTTCCTGTAGACCTTGGTGGCCTCACACTTCCAACTCTTTTTGCCTCTTTCTGCTTTCTGCTTCAGCTTTCTGTTCCAAGTTCAGGAACAGTTATTACCCTACAATCATCAGGCTCCGAAACCAGTATGCAATAACACCATTCACAACTCTGAACTGATTCTACAATATACAGACTCACTTCCCTGGACTTTTTACAATTCATGTGGTCAGTATTACTAGTATTTGCACAGATCGTTGTCTTTTGCATGTTGCACATAATGTTTGTCCCTCTTTGTTTTTTATGTATAATTTTTCATAAAATTGACTTGTATTTCTTTTATTCCTTATAAATACTTGCAGGAAATTGAATCACAAGGAAGTAGGTGATAACATATGTACTTTGATAATAAATTTAATTTGAGCTTTGAACCTATCAGAAATAGAAATCTCTAATTTGGAATTAGAGTTTTTTTCTTTCCACATCCCACCAATCTTCTGCATCTTGTATCTCATTTTGTTTCTAGCTATTCGTCCTGAAGAAAAGCCATTGCTAATTCTGTTTCTCATTCCACACGTGCTACCTGACTTCCTCAGCTTATTTTCCCCCCGGCATTTTTCTTTTTATATCAGATTTCCAACATTTGCAGTATTTTACATCAATATTAAAAGAGAAAATGCTGGAAATTTGTTTCCATTTTTCTTTTTATCGTTCCCTTAAGAGCAAGTGTGATAGCATATTCACATCAAAACACTTTCTCAATATTTCTGGGTTTTGTTATATAATAATAGTGTCTTTCAGGAAATTTCTTCCAATGCAGTTCTTGTTTTCTCTCCAAAGCAGACACCTGATAAATTGGGTCTCCTGTGTTTGCATAGTGGCAGCTCTAAGGAACTTATCCAGAGGCAAATGCATGGAGACACTTGAAGTTGTGATAATGTCCTATATTTAGTTAAATGCTATCTTTTGGAAGGAATTGTGTAATCCTCTTAGTGTGTACAACTTGTGACTCTACTGGCCTCTAGTGATGAAAATCATTAAAGCATATCAAGTTGACCAAACTATGATACTGTAATTGCAACAGTTTATCTACAAAATCCTCCAAATCCACTGGAAGGACAATTAAACCAATCCCTAGGTAAGTCTCCCAGTATTGACATCCTAGTTACTTACAGTTGATACCTCTAGGTGGGACACATAGTTCTCATATATTGGAAACAGATATTTTGTTCTGAGCTGTGTCATGAAAATAAATCACCAGGAGGAGAGAGGAAAAGATTGAAGGGCTCAAAACCTCCTCAATGTGATGCAACTTCTTCACTGAGTATTGGAAATACTTGGCCCATGACAGCTGCAAGTGCAGAAAGAGTACATATTTGGTCCCCTCCCATGCATACGGGAATCAAACATGTTAAAGACGCACAGCAAAGTCGTACAAAGTACTTGCTTCCATTTAGTAATTAGATTTTAGATACAAAGTTGTTGTGCTGTGCAAAAGAAGTTATGAACATTTGATCCTTAGTTAATTAAATGAACCCCAAGTTGTTCCTGGTCGCTAGACATGTTAGTATTGTGCTTACATTATTGGCGTATAAACCTGGAGACATGGACTAGCCTCTGTAGTATCCAGAACATCTTCAAGGAGCAATGCCTCAAAAAGGCGGCGTCCATCATTAAGGCCCCCCATCATCTAGGTCATGATGTTCTCATTAGGAAGAAGGCACAGAAGTGTGAAGACGCGCTCTCAAT
The DNA here is from genome assembly GCF_048418815.1 of Hemitrygon akajei. NCBI lineage: Eukaryota > Metazoa > Chordata > Chondrichthyes > Myliobatiformes > Dasyatidae > Hemitrygon > Hemitrygon akajei. Next base: position 104,654,636 of record NC_133124.1, on the reverse strand, counting down.
GATTCAGGAAAAGCTTCTTCCCCTCTGCCATCCCATTTCTGAATGAGCATTGAAGCCATGAACATTAACTCAGTACGCTTTTATTTCTATTTTTGCACTACTTATCTCATTTAACTATATATATATATTTAATATAATTCAGTTTTTTCTCTATTATTATGGATTGCATTGTACTGTTGCCGCAAAGTCAACAAGTTTCATGACATATGCCGGTGATATTAAACCTGAGTCTGATGCTCTGTTTAACTGAATTGGTATTAAGGTTTCACTGCCGGCAATGTTGGCCAGATTCAGAATGCTTATGTTGGTTTACTTATCCTTTCAGTGAGCTAATCGGATTTTGCAGAGATGGCATTAGTGTATACATTCTTTGTCCACTTTATTAAGTATCTCTTGTACCTAATAAAGTGGCCACTGAGTGTATGTTTGTGGTCTTCTACTGCTGTAGCACATCCACTTCAAGGTTTAATGTGTTCAGAGATGCTCTTCTGCACACCACTGTTGTAACCATAAGAGCATAAAACAGAATTAGGCCACTCGGCCCATTGAGTTGATTCCACCATTCCATCAGGGCTGATTTGTTGTCCCTCTCAACCACATTCTCATGCCTTCTCCCCATATCCTTTGACTTCCTGACTAACCAAGAACTTATCAACCACTGCTTTAAATATATCCAATAACTTGAACTCCACAGCCATCTGTGGCAATGAACTCCACAGATTCACACAAAGAAATTCCTTCTCATCTCTGTTCTAAGTGGATGTCCCTCTATTCTGAATCTATGCACTCTGATCGTAGACTCACCCACTATAGGAAGCATCCTTTCCATGGCCACTCTAGATAAGCCTTTCAATATTCAATAAATTTCAGTGAGAGTCTCTGTCATTCTTCTAAGCTCCAGTGAGAACATGCCCAGAGCCATCAAATGCTCCTCATGCTTTAACACTTTTATTCCCAGAATCATTGTCTTAGAAATCCTCTGGAACCTCTCCAATGCCAGCATTTTTTTTCTTAGATAAGGGCTCAAAACTGCTCACAATACTCCAAGTGTGGTCTGACCAATGCCTTATAAAGCTTCAGAATCACATCCTTGCTCTTGACTTACAGTCCTCTTAAACTGAATGCTAATATTGTATTTGCTTTCCTTACCACCGATTCAACCTGCACGTTAACGATTAGGGAATCCCACACAAGCACTGCCAAATCCCTTTGCACCTCTGATTTTTGAATTTTCACTCTATTTAGAACATAGCCCCTGCCTTAATTCCTTCTACCAAAGTGCATGACCATACACTTCCCAACACAATATTCCCCTTGTAATTTCTTTCCCCATTCTCCCAATCTGTCCTTCTGCCAACTCTCTGCTTTCTCAACACTAGCTACCCTCTAACTCTCAAGTCTGTCAATTCCATCGTCCAAATCATTGTCATATAACACAAATAGAAGCAGTCTCAGTATCAACACCTGCAGAATGCCAATAGTCCACAGCAGCCAACTAGAATAGGCCTCCTTTATTCTGACTCTTTGCCTCCTACCAACCAGCCAATCTTCTATCCATACTGTTGGGGTTAATTCGAGACTGCCATTACAGGTCAGGAGTGGCTCACGTAACACACATAATGTTAGGAGGCCGGAATGCGAGGGAGGGGGGAGCGAAACTGGGGACCCCGCTACACCGATACTATTAGTGTCACGCGATTCAGTAAACAAAAGAAACAGGTAACTCGTGAGCATATGGCTGCGGGCCAATAAGATGGACACAAGAGCCCGATATTACCTAATATGTAGCGGGGGGTGTGCTGGGGGGAAAAGGGGTATAAATAAGAGCAGATTGTAAGGGGAAAACAGAACGCCTTCTCCAGCGACTCCGTGGATTCGCTGTGCCAGTTACGAATTCTGCAATAAAGCCACGTTTTGTAATATTCCGGTGTTAGTTGTCTCTCTTCCTAAACGAACACAGGGCAGAATTTCAAGCCCAACAATACTTATATCTTTCCTGTAATACCATGCGTTATTATCACGTTAAACAGCCTCGAGTGCAGCACCTTGTCAAATGCCTTTAATAAAATCCAAATAAACAACATCCACTGACTCTCCTTTGTCTATCCTGCTCATTATCTCCTCAAAGAAATCCAACAGATTTGTCAGGAAAGATTTCCCCTTAAGGAAAGCATGTTGACTTTGACCTATTTTATCATGCACCCCCCACAACCCAGTTTTTACTAATGGATCCCAACATCTTCCCAGCCACTGAGATCAGGCTAACTTTCCTTTGTTCTGCCTCCCTCCCTTCTTAAAGAGTGGAGTAACATTTGTAACTTTCCAGTCCCCAGAAAGCATTTCGGAACCCAATGATTCTTGAGATATCATTACTAATGCCTCCACAATCTCTTCAGCATCCTCATTCGGAACTCTGAGGTGTAGTGCATCTGATCCAGGTGACATTCAGACTTTTTTAGCTTCCCAAGCAGCTTCTCCTTATTAATAGCAACTACACTAATTTCTGCATTCTGACAGGGTGAATTCTATCATGTTATGATCACTGCCTCCTACAGGTTCATTTACCTCAAGCTCATTAACCAAATCTGGTTCAGTATTCAACTCCCAATCCAGAATTGCCTTTCCCTTAATGGGCTCAATCACAAGCTGCTCTAGAAACCCATTTTGTAGCATTCTACAAATTCCCTTTCACGGGATTACACACCAACCCAATTTTCCCATTCTAGCTATATATTGAAATCCCCCATGACTATCATGACATCGCTCTATTTCCTATTTAAATTTATATCTCACATCCTGGCTACTGTTTAGGGGCCTGTATATACAGTAACTCTCATCAGGGTAAAGTTTTGCCCATTGAACTGCTGCTCACTGAATGATTGCATCCTTTTCTGTAATATGTAGAGACTGTTGTGGGTGAAACTCCCAGGAGTTCAGCAGTTTTGAGATATTTAACCACATCCTCTGGCACCAATAATCATTCCACAGTCAAAATCACTTGGATCTCATTTGTTCTTCATGCTGATGTTTGGCTATGAATCGCTGTTGGTTTATCCCAGTAATATACCCTATTTGCTTGCTTTATATTTCATTTTACAACACACCCCGCATCACCCATTCATCCTCTTCATAAATTATTTTCAGAATCAGGTTTATTATCACTGGCATGTGTCGTGAAATTTATTAACTTAGCAGCAGCAGTTCAATGCAATACATAATCTAGAAGAAAAAAATTGATAATAAATAAGTAAATTTACAGTATACGTATATTGAATAGATTAAAAATCATGCAAAAAACCAGAAGTAATATATATTAAAAACAGGTCATGTTCATGGGTTTAATGTCCATTTAGGAATTGGATGGCAGAGGGGAAGAAGCTGTTCTTGAATCACTGAGTGTGTTTTCAGGCTTCTGTATCTCCTACCTGATGGTAACAGTGAGAAAAGGGCATGCCCTGGGTGTTGGAGGTCTTTAATAATGGATGCTGCCTTTCTGAGACACCACTCCTTGAAGGTGTCCTGGGTACTTTGTAGGCTAGTACCCAAGATGGAGCCAACTAGATTTACAACTTTCTGCAGCTTCTTTCAGTCCTGTGCAGTAGCCCCTCCATATCAGACAGTGATGGAGCCTGTCAGAATGCTCTCCACAATACATCTATAGAAGTTTTTGAGTGTATTTGTTGACACAATACATCTATAGAAGTTTTTGAGTGTATTTGTTGACACAATACATCTATAGAAGTTTTTGAGTGTATTTGTCTCTTCAAATTCCTAATGAAGTATAGCTGCTGTCTTGCCTTTATGACTACATCGATATGTTGGGACCAGGTTAGGTCCTCAGAGATCTTGACACACAGGAACTTCAAATTACTCACTGTATCCACTTCTGATCCCTCTAAGAGGATAAGTATGTGTTCCTTCATCTTACCCTTCCCGATGTCCACCATCAGTTTTCCTCTTATGAACATTGAGTGCCAGGTTGTTTCTGTGACACCACCCTACTAGTTGGCATATCTCATTCCTGTACGCCCTTTCATCTCCATCAATGATTCTACCAACAATGGTTGTTTCATCAGCAAATTTATAGCTGGTATTTGAGCTATGCCTAGTCACACAGTCATGGGTATAGAGAGAGTAGAGCAGTGGGCTAAGCACACATCCCTGAGCTGCACCAGTGTTGATCGTCAGCAAGAAGGATATGTTATCACCAATCTGCAGTGATTGTCATCTTCTGGTTAGGAAGTCCCCGACAATTTGTAAAGCTAATGGATTTTCATAAAAACTCCCCGGGGTTTCCTTCAAGGAAATAAATCTGTCTTCCTTAATTAGTCTGCTTCTCTCATTTTGTTAAAATAGTACTACCATCGGTATATTTTGTATTTGTATAAGACTATTCTTGATAACACTTTGACTGAATCTAACTGAGAACTTCAGTGATGAATAGAACCTTAGGAAGACACTAATGTCGTTACGTATTGAGCTGAAGTTTGTTGCAAAACATTCTGCTTAACCTGTTGCATTTCTGAGCTGGGTTACACCACTGCTCTGTGACAGGAGTCATAGTACCTATCATGAACCTGGCCCTGACACACGGGAAAGCAGAATGCTGCTTCTGGATTTCAGTTTGGCATTCATTACTACTGTTCCACAGACCCTGGTGAACTAACTCCTACTCCTCAGTCTAAATACACCACTGTGCAACTAGCCATTGGTCTTCCTAACGAACAGACCTCAGATAGTTAGCATGGGCGCCCCCCAGGGCTGTGGGATGAGCCCATTGCTGTACACTCTGCTCACACAGATCTACCGACCAAACACACGAGTAATCACATTGTTAAGTTCACCGATGACACAACCGTGGTGGGGCTCATCACCAACAATGCCCAGACAGTCTACAAGGGAGGAGGCGGAAGAGCTCAAGGTCTGGTGACAGGAAGATACCCTCCTTAATGACAACAAGACAAAAAAGATGGTTATTGATTTCAGGAGAACTTGCACCACACGCTCCTCTTCTATCGGTGACACAGCTGTGGAAACTGCAAGCAGTTGCAGACTCCCAGGAATGCACAACCTCTCATTGTCTCAGAACACAGCCTACATGGACATTGATGCTCACCAATGCCTCTATGAGGAGGTTGAAAAGAGTTGGACTATGTATATCCATACTGGTGTCATTTTACAGTTGAGAGGATCCTAACAAGCTTGGTGCAGTAACTGCACTGCTGCAGACAGGAAGGCTTTACAATGGGTAGTCAAAACTGTCCAACACATTGCTGGCACCAGCCTACCCGCTATCAAGGACATGTATACTAAAAGATGCCGGCAAAAAGCCAGAAACATCATGAAGGATCCCATCCCCCCTACTCATGGACTCTTTGTCCCACTCCCATCAGGGAGGAGGCTCCATAACATCCACACCAGGGCCGCCAGACTCAAAAACAGTTACTTTCCCCAAGCAGTAAGGCTGATCAATACTTCCACCCACTAACCCACCCCTCCACTCCCTTAACCACCACTACTTTATTATTTCCCGTCAGTCACCTAACATACAGACACTCCTGTACCTAATCACTTTATGGATGGCCAAACAACAACCTATGTTTATAACCTTCCTTATGTACTTATTTATTGTGTTTTTAATTATTATTGTGTTCTTTATCTTGTTTTTTTGCTGCTGCATCAGCTCTGGAGTAACAATTAATTTGTTCAACTTTACACTTGTGTACAGGACATGACATTAAACAGTCTTTATCCTTGAATCTTGCTGAGGCTGGAAAATGTGGGGTGTTGATTTTCTTTCATTGTCCATGAATGCATGTGGTAGGCATACAGAGCTTTGGCCTAATCTCTTGCAGGATTGCTTAGCTCTTCTGTTTTTGTAACACATTTTCATTTATTTCCAACTCTGCACCTGGGATGACCTTCTGCACTCTTTCTTGAATCAGGACTGGTCTGCTGATTTGACGGGGGTAGTTGTGATGTGAAGAATGAGCTATGCTATGGGATTATAGATCATGGTGGAGTACAGTTTTATTCCTGCTGCAGCTGAACCATGTTCATCTTTGGGTTGTTCATTTTGTTCTAAATCCATCCCATGGACAACAAAGTAAAGCAGTATATGTATGGGGTTGATCAGTCCACCTTTTTGTACTGCATGATGCCAGACTCTGATCTCCTTTCCCAAACAAGAACGCATTGGGGCCCACTTTTATTCAAATTCCTCTAACTTCCCATAAGCATTTGCCTGTCACAAAAGGTATCTTCAGCTTTAAATAGTGGGATCATCCTTGTGCCAGAATTCTTTTGGGATTGCATCTCTTTCTGCTAGTTCACACAGTTTTGGGACCTGTCCAACTCTAAGCTCAGCACTAGGCCTCAGAACAGCACAGTTGGCATGACCACTCACTTCCCACCATTGCAACATCATCTGTCATCATTATATCTTCGGCAACCATTCATCAGTGCTTTCTTCACCTCACTAAGCTGGCTTTTGTTGGCTTGCCGACATGGAATAGGCAAAAGAACTGATTGCAAAGTAAATTTCAAACTAGCCCAGTCTTAGTCCTTCTGTTCAAAGTTCAAATTAAATTTATTCTCAAAATACATACATGTCACCATATATAAGCCTGAGAATTATTCTATTTTCTTGCAAGCATTTTCAGTAAATACAAAGAAACACAACAGAATCAATGAAAAGAAACTGCACGCAAACAAAAATGGACAAACAACCAATCTGCAAAAGATACCCAATTGTGCAAGTACAAAAAGAAATAATGTTTAAATAAATAAACCATATTGAGGACATGAGTTGCAGAGTCCCTTGAAAGTGAGTCTATGGGCTATGGAATCAGGTCAGTGTTGGAGTGAGTGAAGCTATCCACTCTGGTTTAGGAGCCTGAAAGTAGATGGGTAGTTACTGTTCCTGAACGGTATTGGACCTAGTTACGTATGTAATTTAAAAAATTGATCAGTATCATTTCTTCCTCATGATAGTATGAACTAAAATAGAAAGGAAATCTGTACAAACATATTAATACTCTGATCCAGCATTTTAATAGAAGATTGAGTTGAAAGGATTAATGAATTTTTATAAAACAGATTCCAAACTTTAATCCATAGGCAGTTACATGTTAACCTTTGCTTGGCATGAATCTGAAGACTGCTGTTTTATGAATTAGTCACTCAACAGGAAGCTTATGAAGAAAAGACCTAACTATGGAAAAGTTAAAACTAAGATGTATTTGCTGATGCATTTATGCCACAGAACAATGGAAGCCTCAGAGCTACGAAAGGTGGGAACTCACACAGGATCATCCATTGCTTTTCTTTTGCAGAGAACAATCATTTCCTGATTGTAATTGCTCAGCAAGAGAAATCAGAGGAAGTTTCTTGTGTGTAAGGTTCAATTATTTCTAGCCATGTTCAGTACTCTTGAGATTAGATTGTGGTAAGGGAGGAAAACAATCTATGTACCTCTGTCACTGATGCACTGTCTTGGCACCAATCTCAAGTCCAAGTTTAATTGCCATTCATCTATACATAAATAGCCATGATGACAGCCAAACGAAACAACATAAAACACAGTCGTACAGAGTACAAGGCACATATAAAACATATAAGATAGCAGTAAAATACAGTTACACAAAAAATGTCCAAGTCCCTGAGTCCATGAATGTTGCAGCAGTCTGCAGTTGAACACAATCCAGTTTGTTTTCTGCCAAGTGAAAGTGGGGGGCAACACTGCTTCCAGCCTGGACGCCGCTCCACACTGCCTCTGGCATCCTGATGGAGCACCCAACTCCAATGCCCATTCCCGCCCCCCCCCCCCACCCCCGGCATCTGCAAACAAGTGGCACTGCAGCTCAAGACCTGGTTGTTGCTATGGCCAAGGCCACGTAGCTCACCACCACTCACCAATAACCAATGAATTGGACTCGCAGCATTCCACACCACCAAAGTCCAAAAGGCGTCTTTCGATCACAGGAGAAGCGACTAAGCCGATCACTCACTGTTAGACTGCACACCTCCTTTGCACACCGATGCCTCCCTAATGCAGGCATCAGCACGATCCGTACTGAATCCAGCTCCTCCACCAACGAGCAACTGGCTGATGGGGTAGACCTGCAGTGCTTTAAATTCTTAATGTGCAGCAGGGTCCTGCGATCATAAAAAACAAAATACATTTAACTGAAGTCCATTTAGGTATTGTCCTTAACTCAATGCAGCAATGTCTTTGAGTCAGAAGATTCTGGGCTGAAGTCCCACTCCAGAAATTTAGGCAGGTAATTTGAGCTAATATTTGGTGCAGTCCTGAGTGTTAGTTCCACTGTCACAGGTGCTATTTTTCAGATAAAATATTAAGCCACGGCTTCCATCAATCTCCACCATATTGCATGGCTCTGGATTGGTCAAATGAATAAAATATGAGAAGGTGCCTGAGATTTCTGTCAAAAAAACTTGGAGGAATAAGTATCTTAAACAGTAATTACCTGAGGGAGGTTAGTAACGAGGATCTCCAGAAAAAAATATTGACGTCATCAGCTGGATAAATATTGTGACATATGGATTAATGTATTAATCGTAAAACATTGTCAGATGAAATCCTCCCCGATTTATGTAAACAGAGATGGAACTACCAGCAGGCTCAAGGACAGCTTCTACTTCACTGTTATAAAGTAAGCCTGTTGAATTGTTCCCTAGTATGATAGGATGGACTCTTGACCTCACAACCTTCCTTGATATGATCTGTACCTTGTTGTTTACCTGCACTACACTTTCTTCATTCCGCATTCTGTTATTGTTCTATCTTAAGGCACCGTGTACAAGATTCAATCTGTATGAAAAGTATGGAGGACAAGCTTTTGACTGTACCTCAGTACACATGACATTAATAAACCAATTTCAATTCAGTTTCCAGTTTGAACTCAGCTTGCGTGCATCTGTATGTAGACTGTGGAGAAATGACATATGGAGGGCAGAGGAGGACCAATGTTTGCAGGAGGTCACAAACAGCAAAGGAAGCGGCAGGAAATAGTTTTAACAACAAAGGTGATTCCAAAAAGTAAGCATGCAGGTGGATGAGAAAGCTTGAACGTTTTACAGCAATGGACAAGACCACTGAGTGTGCTGAGTCAGTGACATCACACATACACAGTCCAGACTTTATTAGTACACTTCTGTCTCTCTTGCAGAGCATGGTGACATGTACCCAACCTTCTGCAATACAGAAATAACTGCATCTCTTCCTCCAGTGGAGGAACCAGTGTTTATCACAATTGGATTGGTGATTACCAGAACCACAACAGGGGTGAAATTCTATTACTGACATCACACTTAACGTCTTCACACTGCTTGATGCAGGATTTTGACCAAAACCATTGACAGTTCATTTTTCCTACAGATACAGAGTTCATCCAGCAGTTTGTTTTTTGCTAGAATACTAGAGTTTAATGTTCTAATGTATGCTGTCTCTTCACTTAGTGTAAACTAGGATTGCTGGGGGGTGGAAACCAAACTGAAGAGATGGAGGAAGAGGTGCTTGGCTCACAAATAGAGAAAGCTTGGAGACAGTGTAAGAGGGAGGATAGGCATGTGATAGAGAAGGGACACGCTCAGACCGATGGTTTGAGATGTGTCTATTTTAATGCAAAGAGCATTATGAACAAAGCGGGTGAGCTATAGCATGGATCAGTACTTTAGAGGTATGATGTTGTGGCCATTACAGAGACTTGGATGGCTCAGGGGCAGGAATGGTTACTTCAAGTGCTGGGCTTTAGATGTTTCAGAAAGGACAGGGAAGGAGGCAAAAGAGGTGGGACGTGGCACCGTTGATCAGAGATAATGTCATGGCTGCAGAAAAGGACGATGACATGGAGGGATTGTAAACGGAGTCTCTATGGGTGGAAGTAAGGAACAGGAAGGGGTCAATAACTCTACTGGGTGTTTTTTTTTATAAACAGACCACCCAATAGTAACAGGGACATTGAGGAGCAGATAGGGAGACAGATTCTGGAAAGATGCAATAATAACAGGGTTGTGGTGGTGGGAGATTTTAATTTCCCAAATATCGATTGGCATCTCCCTAGAGTGAGGGGTTTGGATGGGGTGGAGTTTGTTAGGTGTGTTCAAGAAGGTTTCTTGACACAATATGCAGATAAGCCTACAAGAGGAGAGGCTGTACTTGATCTGGTATTGGGAAATGAACCTGGTCAGGTGTCAGATCTCTCAGTGGGAGAGCATTTTGGAGATAGTGATCATAATTCTATCTCCTTTATCATAGCATTGGAGAGGGATAGGAACAGACAAGTTAGGAAAGCATTTAATTGGAACAAGGGGAAATATGAGGCTATCAGGCAGGAACTTGGAAGCAGGAAAATGGGGTCTCATATGCCAGGCTGCTATTTATAGACATTGGCGCGGCACTTAACACCATCGTACCACAGAAACCGGTGGGGAAGCTATCCTCGCTGGGTCTCAACGTTTCCCTCTGTAACTGGATCCTGGATTTCTTAAGAGAAAGGCCATAGTCAGTCCTTGTGGGCAGCAATGTCTCTCGTCCCTTTACGCTCCCCAGGTCTGTGTGCTCAGTCTGCTTTGCTGCTGTTTCCAGAGCTGATGCATGACTGTGTCACTGGATTCAGCTCAAACCGTGTCATCAAGGATCTCACCCATCCAACCAGCATCCTCTTTGACTTTCTACCATCAGGCAGGAGACTCCGATACATAAAATCAGCAACAGACAGGATGAGAGAAAGTTTCTTCCTTCAGGCCATTAGGCTTCTGAACTCCCTGCCGCATCACATTCAAAGTGTTACTGGTTAATCTCTTCTATACCTGACAATATTTAACTTACGCACTTTTTTAGGTGTAATTCATCTGTAGATTTTATCCTTACCTTCCTAAGTTATTGTGTGTTACATGCACAACTCTGCTTTATACCCAGGTTTGGAGAAACATCTCATTTGACGGTACGCATGTATATAGTTAAATGACAATAGAGTTGACTTGACTTTAACTGCAGCTGTAAATATAGCACTAGATTCTGCATTCTATTTTTTGCTTTTCCAATTAACTTTTGTTTAGAAATAATCTTTATGGCTTGCTTGGAAAACTAAGTTTTTCCCTGTATCTCAGTGCATGTGACAGTAACAAACCAATGCCAATTCTAATTCTCTACTCCCTCTCATAGCCCACTATATTACAGGATCACTCTGTGCTCCTGTAATTTCCTTCTCACTAAATTTTCTTTCCACAAAAAGTGCATTGGAAGGCTGCATTCAGGTCCAAAGATCGTGAGCTGACTCATACAAGCAATGTCAGGCATAGCAATATTCATCCATGCCAAGTATACTCCAGTATATCTGATCAAGGCGAGTATACTCATTAAACAACAACACACACAAAGTGCTGGTGGAACACAGCAGGCCAGGCAGCATCTATAGGAGAAGCACTGTCGACGTTTTGGGCCGAGACCCTTCGTCAGGACTCATGAGTATACTCATTATGTGTGTTTGGAGTTCAGAGAGCAGGTAAATGAAAACGTAGCACATGGGATCTGAAAGAAATGAGCTTAGTGAGCAGGTTAAGCAAGTTTATTTTTAATCCATGAATCGGGTAGACCAATAGTCTCTTACGTAAATTTTCTATGTGAATGGCTTACACAGCAAGTCACTAATCAGTGGTTGTCACCGCAAGTAAAATTCATGAAAAAAATCCCTTTTCGGTTCTACTAATCAAGATGGCAAATTAACATTACAGTACACCTCCACCCTCAAACATATCAACAGCTATTTTTTTTAACCCAAAAAAAAGGAATTGTTTTAAAATACAGTAAATCTAATTGGGCAAGCACCTGTCAAATGTCTTGCACTACAAAACGTGAAGGATCTTGAGTGAAAGCTAGAGACCAATATGATACTCAGATCAGCACTGTTTTGGGTACAGCTTGTGCCTCTTGAATGATTAGATTAAGAACAATGTCTTCACTTTTATTGGTAATACTTAAAGGCTCCACAGGAACAATGTGATGCCCGTGGTACATTCATATGTTCCTTTTGCTCATGGGGTATTTTAATATTATTATTCAGGTATTTGGCTTATTCTCACAATGGCCTTGTCCTGCCTCACCGTTCACTGTTCCCTCATACACCACTCGCCACTTTACCCTCTACAGCTTACAGGCCAGGAGTATTTACTAGTATTTGACGGAAAATGAAGTAAAAGAAGTAAAAAGAAATAATCCAGGCATGAGTGATTCAGGCTAGTGACAGCAAAAATGAGCCAGCAATCCACTCCCTGAGACCTACTTTGTGTTTGAACCACACTTCTGATGATTGGGTGGAGATTGGATCAGGCTCCATAGTGATGCCCTCCAGAACTGATTAGGATGATGGATAATCTTTCACAAAAGAACAATGAATTAGTGGAGGAGTGCCAGAAGTCCAGGAGCAGCCGGTCCCCTCGGGGTAGTGGCATGAAACGGGGAGAGATGGAAAACAGAACAAAGGGATCTAGAACTTTTCCATCGTCATGGTGACAACCACAATACTGCAACGACAAATGGTCCAATTTACACAGAAACTCAGTGTTTTTACTAACATCTTTTAGGCATAATTCTCAGCAGGGGAGAAAAAATGTCATGGCAACCCAGGTGGCCTACATAAGTGACCATATGACTGTTCTGAAGAGTGAAATATAAAACAGCTGTAAAACAGTTTAAAGAATGGAGCATGGGGTTTAGGTTTACACTAGACTGTGCGTATTTAAATTTATTGCACATTTCAATTATTTGCAAACTGCAGTTTTATACACATTTTATTTCAACATAAAGCGGCACTGCCCTGTGTAAACACATTTCTTGAATTCAGTTTTGGAAAAAGAGATTCAGTCATCAGCCTGATAGATTTCATTGTTTATAAGTAAGGTAAACATAACTAATCTCATGAAATGAAAAATATCAAAGAGGAGTACTTAATATGTGAGGGCAGAAACTTACTCTAAAATGGGAAGTAAGCTAGAGGTGGTGGAGTGCAGGTGGGTGGCTGTGTTTACTTTGAGAAATAATTTAGAATGGATTTCTCTTCGTTAATTGGTTTGAATGGATGACTTGATTATCAGCCTTTTGTCTCAGACCATTGCCAGGGAGTGACAAGGAGGAAGATTTCAGATTCCAGATTCAAGATCATTTAATGTCATTTCTAATAGACAAGTGTAAATGAGAACAAAATACTTGTTACTCCAGATCTGATGCAGCACAAAAAAACACAATAACTATAATACATAAGATAACTTGTATACATTGATTGTATGCACATAAGGTGCCAGTACTGGAGTGTCTGTACATAAGGTGACTTTGACAGGAGATGGAAATGGACAGGTGATGGACAGGAAATGGACTTTGACAGGTGATGGGAGGGGTGTTGTGGGGTGGGTAAGTGGGTGGAAGTATTGATTAGTCTTACTTCTTGGGGAAATAAACTGTTTTGAGTCTTGCGGTCCTGGTGTGGATACTACTGTAGCGTCCTCATGGAACAGCCTCCAAGAGGAGGCAGGCTGGCATTCTTCATGATGTTACTAGTCTTTTTCCAGCACCTTTCTGTATAGATAGATAGATAGATACTTTATTCATCCCCATGGGGAAATTCAACTTTTTTCCAATGTCCCATACACTTGTTGTAGCAAAACTAATTACATACAATACTTAACTCAGTAAAAAATATGATATGCATCTAAATCACTATCTCAAAAAGCATTAATAATAGCTTTTAAAAAGTTCTTAAGTCCTGGCGGTAGAATTGTAAAGCCTAATGGCATTGGGGAGTATTGACCTCTTCATCCTGTCTGAGGAGCATTGCATCGATAGTAACCTGTCGCTGAAACTGCTTCTCTGTCTCTGGATGGTGCTATGTAGAGGATGTTCAGAGTTATCCATAATTGACCGTAGCCTACTCAGCGCCCTTCGCTCAGCTACCGATGTTAAACTCTCCAGTACTTTGCCCACGACAGAGCCCGCCTTCCTTACCAGCTTATTAAGACATGAGGCATCCCTCTTCTTAATGCTTCCTCCCCAACACGCCACCACAAAGAAGAGGGCGCTCTCCACAACTGACCTATAGAACATCTTCAGCATCTCACTACAGACATTGAATGACGCCAACCTTCTAAGGAAGTACAGTCGACTCTGTGCCTTCCTGCACAAGGCATCTGTGTTGGCAGTCCAGTCTAGCTTCTCGTCTAACTGTACTCCCAGATACTTGTAGGTCTTAACCTGCTCCACACATTCTCCATTAATGATCACTGGCTCCATAAGAGGCCTAGATCTCCTAAAGTCCACCACCATCTCCTTGGTCTTGATGGCGGGTAGGTTTGTGCCAGTGGTGCTTTTGGCAGCTTTGACTATCTGTGGTAGTCCCTTCTCGTCCACTGCCTTGTAGTTTCCATTCCATGCAGTGACACAGCAGGTTAGGATGCTCTCTACTGCACATCTGGAGAAGGGTGTAAGTATGGATGTGCATAGTCCAGCTCTTTGCAGCCTCTTCAGAAAGAAGAGGCATTGGTGAACTTTCCTGACTGTGTAGGACGGATTTTGGGATCATGAGTGTTTGTATGAGACATACATTCTCAGGAGTTTGAAACTGCACATAATTTCCACTGAGCCACCAATGTAAAGGGGTATGAGTTCTGAGGTCAATAACCATTGCCTTGATCTTATTGACATTGAGGACGAGATTTTTTGATTGTCACCAAGTCTCGAGCTTTTCCACCTCCTCACTGTGGGGCATCTCATCGTTGCTGCCGATGTGCCCTATCACTGCTGTATCATTGGGAAATTTGACAATGTGATTACTCTGGTGTTAGGCTGTGCAGTTGTGTGTGAGCAGAGTGTACAGCAATGGGCTCAGCACACAGCCCGGGGGGGGGGGGGGCACCCATGTTGAGGTTGATGAGGAGGGAAGAGTGGTTGTGCATCCTGACTATCTGAGGTCTGTTGTTTAGGAGGTCCAACACCTAGTTGCATGGTGGGGTATTTACTCCAAGGAGTAGGAGCTTCTTCACCAAGGTCTGTGGGCCAATAGTGTTTGTGGTAACTTCTACTTTACAAAAGACCACTCGACAATTTGATGACCAAAAGAGCATCTTTATCTGGGACGGCAAATGATATTTACAATACAGAGGCTTCCAGGTACCTCGTGCGGCATGGGTGGAGGAACCATATACAATGCATACCGGGAGTAAAAAGAGCGCAAGTAAAATCCCGCCAACCCCGGAACCCGTCTCTTGTTACCAACAGCCTCCCGATTAGTATTAGCTTACTTTTAATAGTATTCACATTACAACAGTGTTGAACGCCAAACTGCATTCTAACATGAGTCCTTGTTTCCTAGGTGTGTCAGGGGCAAGTGTATGATAGACGCTGTGGCATCTGCCGGTAAGGATATCGGTGAGGTAGAAATGGAGTTTTTGATGTGTGCCTCTTCATGAAGCTTGACATCAGTTTCACCAGGCAGTAGTTGTTTAGTTCTGAAGGAAGGCACTGGAAGATTTGGGAATAAATCTGAAGAGGAGAGCAAAAGGAACGAAAATCTGGTAAATCCAAACAGTCGGGGAAGAAATTGAAAAGGAGTTGTGAGAGTTTGGGAGTTGATATTAGAATAGTCAAATAGAGGAGCTTTGAAGGATTGTTGTGTGTGATCAAGGGGCAAGGATTGTGATAGTACTCCAGTTGAAACAGATAAACTGTGGCCAACATACAGTGTGTGTGGAAGGACGCCAGGTCCAGCAGCCTCAATGAGTCTTGATAAATCTCTCCACGTTTTCCAAAGCTTCCCAATCAGTACCCCCACCATCACCTCCACCACCAATTTAGCATTTGAACATTACCTTTAACTATTAGTTGTCACTTGTGAAGAAGTTGTTTCTTGTTCCACAGATACTGACTGATTCCACAGGTGCTGAGTATTCATCTTTTGTTTTTATATCAGATATTTATCCAACTTTTTATTTAAAGGGCAAATTGTCTGGATTTCAGTTACTTTTATTGTGAAGTTTACAGCCAATATCTAGCCTGCACAAAAAGTATCAAACATATCTTGGTGAATTCAGCAAGTAAATTGTGGTTCCTGACATAATGATCCAACTCTGTGTTTATGTGCTTCAATACAATAATGAAACACCAGGTATGGAGACATGATATACTTTCCTCCTTTTTATGCATTAGTTTTCTTTAGTAATTTTAGACCAGTTATTCTAGTTTGGTGCTCAAAAATGGCTTGTTCCCAAATTTCACAGTTGGCTGATGTTCTTCAAACTTCTTTGCGATGATAGCAAGTCCAACTTTATGAGTGTCTACTCATAAATCCCTGGTTTGGAGTCATTCTTGGTTTTTTTAAATCAATATCCTTCCCCACGAGTTTGGTATTCCTGAACTTGCATTCACACTTTCCAAGTCTGACTTCACTGATAAGGCTGGAACAAATCCTTCTGACCCACATTCAAAGCCTATCTAATGGCCCAAAACACTTGGTTACCAGAAGTCAACAAATATCCTTTCAGCCCATCAAATTCCTGCTGAATTATAAACAAAACATTCCATTCATTTATTCTTCACTTTCCAGATTAAAAAGGAAGTGGATTTGGGCCAGTACATCACAGGTAAAGCCCTCCCAATCACCGAGCACATCTACATGAAATGTTACTGTAGAAAAGCAGCATCCGTCATCAAATATCCTCACCATCTAGGACTCGGTCTTTTCTCACTGCTACCATCAGGTGCAGGAGCCTCAGGACTCGCACCACCAGGTTGAAAAACAGTCACTACCCCTCAACCATCAGGCTCTTGCACAGAAGGGGATAACTACACTCATTCTATTTCTGGTGTTCCCACAACTGATAGTCTCATTTTAAGGACTCTATCTTGTAATTTCATGCTCTCATTATTTATTTCTATGTACTTATATTTGCATGTTCACAGTTTGTTTTTCATTGATCCTGTTTATAGTTACTGTTCTATAGATTTGCTATAGATTTCCACAGGAAAAATAATCACAAGGTTGTATGTGGTGACATGTATGTACTCCCATAATAAATTTTACTTTGAACTTTTTTTCTTAAGCCCATCACTCTTAATGGGGCATAGACCATTGACAGATCCTTCCTCTCACAGGGATGGGGGTCTTTGGAAGTTCTGTTGGTTGCTTTGTAGCCCTGGGTTTTTACAGAATTGGCCCTGTGCACAAACATCCCCTCCTGTAGCTGTACTTGGGACCATCCATGATGGAGTTAATTTATTCTTTACAGAGAAATATTTTCTGAAACATAAGGATATTTAAAAAAGGCTCTAAAAGTAATCCGGGAAATTATAGGCTGGTAAGTTTGACGTCAGTAGTAGGTAAATTATTGGATGGAGTACTAAGAGACAGGATCTACAAGTATTTGGATAGACAGGGACTTATTGGGGAGAGTCAACGTGGCTTTGTGCATGGTAGGTCATGTTCAACCAATCTATTAGAGTTTTTTGAGGAGGTTACCAGGAAAGTGGATGAAAGGAAGGCAGTGGATGTTGTCTACATGGACTTCAGTAAGGCCTTTGACAAGGTCCCGTATGGGAGGTTAGGAAGTTTCAGTCACCAGCTATACATGGTGAGGCAGTAAATTGGATTAGACATTGGCTCAGTGGGAGAAGCCAGAGAGTGGTAGTGAAGGATTGTTTCTCTGAGTGGAGGCATGTGACTAGTGGTGTGCCACAGGGATCAGTGCTGGGTTCATTGTTATTTGTCATCTATATCAATGATCTAGATGATAATGTGGTAAATTGGATCAGCAAATTTGCTGATGATACAAAGATTGGAGGTGTAGTGGACAGTGAGGAAGGTTTTCAAAGCTTGCAGAGGGATTTAGACCAGTTGGAAAAATGGGCTGACAAATGGTATATGGAGTTTAATGCAGACAAGTGTGAGGTATTCCACTTTGGAAGGACAAACCAAGGTAGAACAGACAAGGTAAATGGTAGGATGCTAAGGAGTGCAGTAGAACAGAGGGATCTGGGAATACAGATACAAAATTCCCTAAAAGTGGCGTCACAGGTAGAGAGGATCGTAAAGTGAGCTTTTGGTACATTGGCCTTTATAAATCAAAGTATTGAGTATAAGAGTTGGAATGTTATGGTGAGGTTGTATAAGACATTGGTGAGGCCGAATTTGGAGTATTGTGTGCAGTTTTGGTCACCTAATTACAGGAAGGATATTAATAAGGTTGAAAGAGTGCAGAGAAGGTTTACAAGGATATTGCCGAGACTTGAGAAACTGAGTTACAGAGAAAGGTTGAATAGGTTGGGACTTTATTTCTTGGAGCGTAGAAGAATGAAGGGAGATTTGATAGAGGTGTATATAATTATGATGGGTATAGATAGAATGAATGCAAGAAGGCTTTTTCCACTGAGGCTAGGGGAGAAAAAAACCAAAGGACATGGGTTAAGGGTAAAGAGGGAAAAGTTTAAAGGGAACATTAGGGGGAGCTTCTTCACACAGAGTAGTGGGAGTGTGGAATGAGCTGCCAGTTGAAGTGGTGAATGCAGGCTCACTTTTAACATTTAAGAGAAACTTGGACAGGTACATGGATGAGAGGGGTTTGGAGGGATATGGGCCAGGTGCAGGTCAGCGGGACTAGGCAGAAAAATGGTTCAGCACAACCAAGAAGGGTCAAAAGGCCTGTTTCTGTGCTGTAATGTTCTATGGTTCTACATCCAGAATATATATCTATTTGGTCTCTCATATTTGTGCTGTACACTGCAATCTCATTTTCAAACCAAATATTCTCTAAACAAACATTTTTCTCAACTTCACAGCAAAGATTCAGTTAATTGCAAGGGCAATATGTCAATCTCTGGAGTAGTTCTGTGACCGCTGTTTGTATACTTCTATGACTAAATGACAGATGTTGCCAATCAAGTTGTGTTGCCCAAAAATCATTTTTTCCTTTCTCATAGCAATCTTATGCCAGAACATTTCACATCCAGTATATCAATAACTAAAATCTCTGAAGAGTTATTGATAGAATGTGCATTGTTTCTTTGCTCTTCACATTTATTCACCCTTTCCTTCTCTCATTCATTATATTTGTTCTCTGATATTTCCTTCATTTACTTTTACTGCATGTAGTTTCTCCTTTTTCTATTCTTCTTCATTTTTCACTCCTTCATTTTTCAGTTCCATATTCCAGATCTCTCTCTTTTATTCCCTATTTCTCTTTCATCTCTCACACATTCATTCTCACTGCCTGCAATCCTCATGTTAAATCTGTTTCATCTTCCTCTCTTCACTGATTTTCTTTCATGCACTAGGCCCTCTCCCTCTTTCCTTTTGCCTTACCAAGTCTGCTGTTGATTCTGAAGTACGTAAGCTTCAGGGTGGTTTACAACATGTTATATTACTTGGGAGACCCACCCATTGCTTGGCAGAATGTCTGTGCAGCTGTTGGAAAGCCTTGGCAGGATTCCATATCAGAACTCACATCTACAGGAACTCAAGCAATCTGTTAAAGGAATTGCGCATCAGGGGTTCCCAATGGAGAACATGTCAGTTTTAAAGAGTGTTTATTGCTCCATTCATTGTAAAACAGCAAACAGATTAGGTTATTGGACTAGTAATCTCAAACCTCTACTAAAGATCCAGGGAGATAAATTCAAGCTCTGTCCTAGCAGTGTTGGAAATTAAATTCAATGAGTATATAAATAAAGAATTATTTTAAATATTACTGGCTTGGGCCAGTAACAGTGTCTATGTACCTGCATGACTGTGACAGAAAGGCCACCTGGCTTGCAGTTTTCAACAATAAAGTTCAAGAAGTTTGAAGTAAATGTTATTATCAGAGTGCCTATGTCACTACATACAACTGAGTTTTGTTTTTGTGTGGACATTCTCAGCAGTCTATAGAATATTAATTAAAACAGTGTCAATGAAAGATTAACTAGAGTGCAGAAGACAACAATCCGTGCAAATGCAAGGATAAATAAGTGCCAATAAGTAACAAGAACATGAAATAACAAGATAAAGGGTCCTTAAAGTAAGATGATTGGTTGTGGGAACAGATGGTTGTTGGATAGTAACTGTTCTTGAACCTTTTGGTGCAAGTCCTGAGGCTCTAGTACCTTCAACTTGATTGCAGCAGTGAGAAAAAAGCATGGCCTTGGCAGTGATGATCTCTGATGATGAATACTGCTTTACTACATCAGCGTTTCATGTAGATGTACTCAATGGTTGTGCTCAATACTTTCATCTCATGAATAACTTAAAGAAAAACTACTTACTGCTTTACTTCTCTTTACCTTTGTTAAGTTTAATAATGGTAATCTCTTTTGCAACTCAGATTGTCTCTCCTTACTTATAACACAAGATAAGGTCATGGGATCACTTCTTGGTGCAAAAGACACAATTGATTTAATGAGACAAACAGCAAATCAATTATTGATTAGATCATTGTGGAACCCATAGTCATTGACTTGTGTATTAAATTCTTTGGCCTAGAATGTGACAGAATATTGCACATGTACTGTACCAGATGGATTGACCCTCCAAATAGGGTTTGGGGATGAAACTCGCAAATGGAAATAACTGTTTCAACACAAATATGACAATATCACATCCCTAAACTAAGCACTCCTAATCAAATCTAGACTCTCTCCTGTAAGTTGGAGAGCTACTTTAACCCTCATGAAAAAAAATGTTCAGTAGTGCACCTTTGACCACGTTTGTACAGAATGGAAAGGGAGAAGCTGGATTCTGTTGGATGGTTACACAAACTGTCAAAACTATTTGGCAGAATGCATCATCTCCAGTACTTCTAAACAAACTCCTTGGCTGGTGGTGAGGAAAACCATTACAGATGGAACCTCAGGGCCAACCATCGCTGCGCTTGACACGATGGCATTATGTCTATGACCTCATTCTGCAATGTCTGCCTACCTAGAATGTCTGTGTTGCAGCAAGTGTCCATCTTACCTAGTCATTGAAAGCCACCCCCCCCCCCCCCATGCGAGCTAGGGATTGGTCCACATAAGGAGCATTGCAGCATTCCCATTGGCTGCTGTTTAGCACCTGCAACAGCTGATGATGTCAAAGCACAGTTAGTATAAATCTAGCTCACTGAAAGCATCTGCTTTCATTTGCTCTTTGGACAAAGTCACAGATGGTACTGAAACAGTGAAATTGGATTGCAGCAAGAGAAGGCCCAAATACACACTTCAGATCAGTATTTGTAAATGAGTGTAATTGAATGTTTAGTGTCCTGTAAAAAGAAACATGGAACATAGAAATCTACAGCATATTACAGGCCCTTTGGTTCACAATGTAGTTTTGACCATGTAACCTACTCTAGAAACTGCCTAGAATTACCCTACCACATAGCCCTATATTTTTCTAAGCTCCATGTACCTATCTAAGAGTCTCTTTTTAATAAAAACACTATTGCATCCACCTCTACCACCATCGCTGGCAGTGCCTTCCACACACCCACCACTCTCTGTGTGGGGAAAGCTTACCTCTGACATTCCTCTTGTACCTACTTCCAAGCACCTGAAAACTATGCCCCCTTGTGTTAACCATTTCAGCTCTGGAAAAAGTCTCTGGTTATCCACATGATCGAGCCATGCAATAAATGGGTAACTTACTTTCCAGTAGTGTCTTCTGTCCCCACTCATCAAACATGTGAACCTAACTTCATACAACAACCTGGGAGGTGATCCAATGTCCTTTGTTAAGACTTAAACTCTGTTCTACACTTGCAATGTGTTTTGCAGACTATTCCCACGCATCTATATGTGTCAATCATTAACTTTTGCTGGAAGATTGTCAAATTAATGAGTCGCTTGGTTCTGCCAGTCTTGTAGTGTCAGAAGCTTTTCGTAGCTGAATGTTACATCATGACACTTTCTGATATCTAATGCCACATGCTGAGGGGTGCGCTGAATCTAATGCTGCGGGGACTCCATGGGGAAATCTCACAGTTCATGTCCTTCCTGCTATTAAATACGGAGGAGCCAGAACTTCATGTGAAGACTGCTCAGATGAATCATGCAGCTAATATACATGAAAGAAAAATTGATGTCATGCTGATATAATTGGTATCAAATGGAATGATGTCATGTACTGTGAATAACATGAGAAGGCTATATTGTATATTTGCAGATTTTATGATTGAAGTACATTGTTGGGAAAAATGTTTTGTCCACTTGCCATTTTCTGATTCACTTTCTGATCTGACTTCCCAATGTTTGAGATCATTTCATCCCGCATATTAACTAGCCACATGACTTTAATGTAAATCTGCATTAACTGAGCTCATTTCTAAGTTACGCAGATAAATCATCAATGATCTCACCTGCTTCTTGTCTCAGGATGTGGAATTGATTTCAGTTTAAGCTCTATACCAAATTTTTCAGAATCACTTTCACTCTTTTTACACATTTCCAAATGACGGGTGGTGGGGGGGGGAAGAAATCTGATCTTACATCTCCTGTCCACAAAAGGATGCTGCTTTTTTTTTATTTGTTACTCTTGACTTTCAGAAAACTGCTGAATGCTATTTTGCATTTTAGTTAAATTTTCTGAAAGCTTCAATGTTTTAATTCCTTTATTTATTTTGGGCTGAGATTCTGGAGGGAATATAAATATTTTCACAGACACGAACATTAAAGAGAAACAAGTACTTTATTTCATATTCAGCATGACATCTTTGTACATAAATGTGCCACCCCATTAACTCATTGTTTTCCAGAGCACAGTTTGTAACAATTTGTAAATCCTCCAGAAATGGGCTAGAAACCAATAATGTTGGAAATACTCACAGGTTAGTCAACATCTATAGCAAGAGCAATGGTTCTAATATTTCAGATCGATGATGATCATGTTACCAGCCTGTTCTTCTTTACATGTTGATATAACTGAAATTTTTGGTTCATTGTAAAAATACTTTTTGTACCATCTTTCTGAGTATACTTCTAATCCAGTGCTTCAGGGTTATGTTTCAGGTCATTAACTTTAAGTAACATCTGCTGATGGAACTCAATGAGTCAAGTAGCTGGTGACCATGTTTCACTGATAGTGCAATTTCAGTCTGTATCCTTTGGGACTGGATGGACATAACTAAAATAGTAAAGTCACCACTGAATGCTATAATCCAGTAAGCATGTAAAAGGTGACTTGACAAATCTTAGATTCTAATGGGCCCTAATATATATCAAGCAAATACTTATAAAATTCTATTCATAAGTCTTTTTGTGTGAACCCCCAGATTAAAATGCAACTATCTTCTTAGAGGACCACCAAAGCATTGTTGTGTATTTAATATTTCAATAACATTTGAGTAATATTTTAAATATATTTGATTAAGCATGTTTCTTTTAAATTTATTATGGGTTATGTCTAAAAAAAAAAGTGCATTACATAAGTCATGACACTATCACGTCATACGCATGTGTCTCACTAGAAGTAAAACGAAGAATGTACACAAGTTATCCCAGATTCATGATTTTCTTGAAATTAGTTACATGTTTTATGTTTTGGAGTTACAAAAGATAAAAAGACATGTTGCAGTTTCAGAAAGAGCAGTAATCTGCATGCTGTTGATGAAAAATCTGATAATGATGAGAGTGACACAGGACTGCGTAGCCTTGAGGTTTACAATATGAAACTAACAAGCAAATATGGCTTGTATCAGGAGTGAGTGACAAATTATTCAAAACTTAATTGAAAACTGGCTCGGCTGTTTAATTTTATTCCATAAGATGAGTTTCAATGACATTTCAAGATACTGAACTGAAGCCTGCAGATATCCAACTAAGAACTTGTACTGGAGAAAAGTTATCTCCTGTGGGAATGTCATTTGTAACAGTGAAATGCAACAATCACCAAGCCACATTGGGCTTATGTGGTAAAAATGGAAGGACCAGCATTGTGGGGACTTGACTGACTGAGACAACTACAACTTGATTGGAGATCCATCCACCACTTACACACCACATCCCCTGCAATACAGTCAACTGAAAGTGAATGCCACAACTGTCTCCATGCTGTACACCATGAACATTTGCCCAGCAGAGGGCAAACGGGTTTTGGTGCCGACTTCTGTGCCTATGGTTGGAAAGCATATTGGACCAAGGAAGGACCATGTTGCTCAGAGGATCTTGAAAGTGACAAAAAGCAGTGGTCTGGCTACAACAGTTTTTTAAAGACAATATAGCTGCGAAAGCTCCTGATATTCCAATCAGGCAGTTACTGCGAAATGTGGCTTGGTTTTAAGCTAGAAGAGTCTTCCAGGAGCTTCTGGAAAGTTGCAAGTATTCTGCTTTTGTGAGTGTAGTGAACCAAAATCTACTCTGTCTACTAAAGGTTATTGCATGAACTTCAAGTGGGTGCCAAAAAGCTGTTTGTAACAATAGATGCAAAGACCGAAGTCTAGCTGGATGAATGGAAGGTCAAAAAGATACAAAAATTGTGGATCTATCAGATGATGTGGTGGATGAGGAAACCAAGAGAAGAGTTCAGATCGTAAAAGGAGCAATAGAAGTATTAATAAAGAGAATATTCCAGTGAACTAAATGCACCTTTAAAAGATCAAGATGCACAAACTAGAGAGACAAATAAAGGAAAAGAAAGAAGAGGATGACATGTGTTATGGAAATGGAAGAAGATAAACAACACCTAATTTCTCTAAAATTAGCAAGTTCAGAGATGCTCTCAAGTAACTAGAGGAAGAAAATGGAAGGTGAGGAAAAAGAAAGACAAAGTTGAAAAGGAGAGAAGAGATAGAGAGAATGTGAGTGAGAAAGAGAATGGTGTGAAAGAGAGAAGGAATGCAAGAAAGAAAAACACCTGGAATGAGATGGTGAGCTGAATCGGAACAGAGATCAAGACTGTGATAGGGATCATGAGAGAACCAAGGATAAGGAAAGGTGATGCTACTGAAAAAGGGATTGAGAGCGGGATAAAGAGAAAGAAAGCTGCCAGGACTGGGAGAGAAGCAGGGATCAAAGTAGATCCAGAGAAAAAAGGAGAAGAAAGGTGTGCGGAGCTGTCGGGAACCACTTCCTGCAGTCTCTGAGTCAACTCCAACAACCACCATGGAGGAAGCCCCAGAATCAGAGATTGTTTTCACACCCACAAGTCTCACCTGTCAAGCTGAGTGATTCCCCCTTGTCAGGAAAGATGTTATCCCACAAGAGTAAGAAAGTCTCCATAGCAATTAACCCTTAAAGCCTGAATGGGACAATTTAAAGTTGACTATGACATGAATGTCTATGTAGTAGTAGTAGTAGTAGTATATAGTGTACTGTATACATTACATGTCATGACACTACTCCGGTGTCTTGCTAAAAGTAAAACTAAGAACATACATGAGCTATTCTGGCTCTGGGTGTTTTTCTTGCAATTAGTTTTATGTTTTGGAGTTACAAAACATAACAGGTAGGCGAAAAGGGTTTGTCAAAGGTTCAGGCTGAAACCCTGCACGAGGACTGCATTTTATGCTGCTCCAGATTCAGGCATCTGCAAACTTTTGTGCCTTTGACCTGAAATATTGACTGTATTGCATGGCTGCTGAATATTCCTAGCATTATTTCAGATATACAGCAACTTGAGATTTTTGCTTGTCTCAAATAAATAGTATTAGTAATCAGCAGTATAATTTGTATTATTTCTTACAACTTATAACAGCCTTAAGCTGCTTTCTGTTTGCTTATTTAATTAAGTTGAGAAGCAATCTAAGATGCTTCAAAATGGCATACAGTATATACACACAGCGGTAGTTTCTGTATCTAAAAAAATGGCCAATGAGTTTATGCTCGTGGTCTTCTGCTGCTGTAGCAGATCCACTTCAAGTTTTAGCCCATTCTACAGTCAGTGATGCTCTTCTACTCACCTCTGCTGTAACACGTGGCTACCTCCCAGTAAGACGACAGCACGCTCAGATGCAGTGGCTTCAATGGGGTGAACCAAAGGTGTTACTGTGTTTTATAAATGTACTTCTTATGATCTTAGGTCCCTGCTGGACATTAAGAACTTAAAGTGATTCAGGTCTACCTCATCAATGAGTTGCTTGTAGGCAGAGAAACTGAAGGAGCTGGACTTGGTGTGGACCATGATGCTGCCTGAAACAGAGAGGAGTGGGTGTGCAAAGGAGGTGTGCAAGACTAACAACGAGTGATCATCTTAATCACTTTAGTTGTGATTGTAACACCCTGTTGGACATTGGTGGTGTGGAATTTTGCAAGTTCAATTCATTGGTTATTGGTGACTGTCGGGGAAGGATACCAGGGGAGCTGGGTGTCCTTGGTGGTGGGGAGAACTAGGCCTCAAACTGCGGTGTCGTCGATTTGCAGCTGCCTGTGGGAGGCATTGGAGTCAGGTCCTCCACCGTGTGAGTGCTGTAGGTGGTGGGGCATGGCGTACAATACTGGAGTCGGTGCTGACCCCTAGTGTTCACGCAGCCAAAGACAAGCTGGACTGTGTTCAACTGCCGACTGCTGCAACATTCATGGACTCAGGGACTTGGACAATATATTCCTTTGTGTGACTGTATTTTACTGTTGTCTTGTACAGTATGTGTTTACTATATCAGATATTTTATCTGCTATATGTGCCCTGAGCTGTGTATGACTGTTGGTTCTGCGTTTTGCACCTTGGCTCCTGAGTAACACTGTTTCACTTGGTTTTATTAAGGCTATAAGACTTTAAGATCTAGGAGCAGAATTAGGCCATTCACTCTATCAAGCCTGCTACGCCATTTCCCTCTCGACCTCATTCTCCTGCCTTCTCCCCATAACCTCTCATATCCTGACTAATCAAGAGCCTATCAACTTCTGCCTTAAATACCCCCAGTGAACTGGCCTTCACAGCCACCCATGGGAATGAATTCCATTGATAGAACACCCTCTGGATAGAGAAATTACTTCTCATCTCTGTCCTAAAGCACTGCCCCTCTAATCTGAGGCCATGCCCTCTGGTCCTAGAGTCCCCCACCAAAGAAACATCCCTTCCACATCCACTCTATCCAGGCCTTTCAATATTTGATAGGTTTCAATGGGGTCCCCCCTACCCACATTCTTCTAAATTCCAGTGAGTGAAGGCCCAGAGCCATCAATTGCTTCTCCAATGAAAAGTCTTTCATTCCTGGGATGATTGAAGTGAACCTCCTCTGAACCCCCCGCCAATGTCAGCACATCCTTCCTTAAATAAGGGGCCCAAAGGTGCTCACAATACTCCAACTGAGGCCTCCCCAGTGCCTTATAAAGCTTGAGCTTTACATCCTTGTGTTTATATCCTTGTCTAATTGAAATTAATACTAACATTGTGTTGGCCTTGCTCACCACTGACTCAACCTGCAAATTAACCTTTCCGGAATTCTGCACAAGGACTCCGAAGTCCCTTTGCACCTCAGACTTTTGAATTTTCTCCCCGTTTAGAAAATATTCTATCCTTTTCTTCCTTCTACCAAACTGCATGACCATAATCTTCCCCACACTGTATTCCATTTGCCATCAATTATCCAAATCATTGACACACAACCTAAAAAGAATCAGTCCCAGCATCAACCCCAATGGAACGCCACCAGTTGTTAGCGACCAAACAGAAAAGTCTCCCTTTATTGCCACTCTTTGTCTCCTGACAATCAGCCAATGCTCTATCCGTGCCAGACTATGTAATACCATGGTCTCTTATCTGTTAAGTCAACTTATTGCTGGTATCTTGTCAAAATCCAAGTACACAACCTCCATCAATTCTCCTTTGTCTATCCAACTTGTTACTTCTTCAAAGAGTTGTCAGGCAAGATTTTCCCTTAAGGAAACCATGCTGACTTTAGCCAATTTTATCAGGTGGCTCCACGTACCCCAAAACCACATCCTTAACAATCAACTGCAAGACCTTCCCAATCTCTGAGGTCAGACTAACTGGCTTATAATTTCCCTCCCCCCCCCCCCACCCCCTTCTTGAAAAATGGAGTGTTATTTGCAATTTCTGGTCCTCTGAAACAATTACGGAATCTATTGATTTTTGAAAGATCATTCCTAATGCTTCCACAATCTCTTCAGCTACCTCGTTCACAACCCTGGTGTGTAGTCCATGTGCTTCAGATGACTCGTCTTCCTTCAGACCTTTCAGATTCTCAAGCACCTTCTTCCGAGTAATAGCAATTGCATTCATCTCTGCCTCTTGATACTTTCAAACTTCCAGCATATTGCTAGTGTCTTCCACAGTGAAGACTGATGCAAAATATTTATTGTTTGTCTATTATTTCCTTATACCGCATTACTACCTCTCTGGAGTCATTTTCCAGAGGTCCAATATCAACTGTTGTCTCTCTTTTACTCTTTAGATATCTAGAAAAAAATTTGGTATCCTCTTTGATATTGTTGACTAGCTTAACTTCATATTTCATATTTTCCCACCTTGTGGCTTTTTTAGTTGTCTTCTGTTGGTTTTTCAACATTTCATAATCCTCTAACTTCCCACTAACTTTTGCTCTATTATATGCTCTCTCTTTTGCTTTATGCAATAAACACAAAATGGTGCAGAGACTAAACAGACCAGGCAGCATCTATGGAGAAGTGTAAACAGTAGATGTTCTAGGCCAAGGCCCTTCATGATTCCTAATGAAGGGTCTTGGCCCCAAACATTGACTGTTTACTCTTTTCCATAAATGATGACTGGCCTGCTGAGTTCCTCCACCATTGTGTGTGTGTTGTTCTAGATTTCCAACATCTGCAGATTTTCTCTTGTTTGTGTCTCTCCTTTTGCTTTTATATTGGCTTTGACTTCCCTTTGTCAGCCACAATTGCATCACCTTGCCTTGAGAATACTACTACTTCTTTGAGATGTATCTATCCTGCGCTTTCTGAATTAACCCCCAGAAACTCCAGCCCTTGCTGCTCTGATTTTCTCCCTCTCAAATTGCAGGGTGAATTCTATCATATTGTAATCACTACCTCCTGAAGATTCCATTACCTTAAACTCCCTAATCAAATCCAGTTCATTACACAACATCTAATCGAGATTAACTAATCCTCTAGTGGGTTCTAAAAAGCCATCTTGTAGGCATTCTACAAATGCTCTCTCTTGAGATCCAGCGCCAATCTGATTTTTCCCAATCTACCTGCATCTTGAAATTCCCCATGACTATCATAGCATTGTCCTTTTGACATGCCTTTTCTATCTCCTTCAGCTATGACTCAGTGATGTTACAATGCCATACCTGACAATCTCTAACTGCGCTACAAGATTATTTACTTTATTCTGCATATTGTGTGCATTCAAATGTAACACCTCCTGTCCTGTATCTGCCCCCCTTTTTGATTTTGTCCTCCTTTTACACTCCAGTTCATCCCACTGACTGCAACTTTGCCTTAACATCTGTTTGTCCTTCCTGACAGTCTAACTACAGGTTGCCTCTGCTTATACATCAACTGCCCTATCCTGAGCCCTGTCACTCCCATTACCACCTCCCTGCCAGATTAGTTTAAACCCTCTACAACAGTTCTAGCAAACCTGCCCACAAGGATATTGGACATTCTTGAGTTCCTGTGTAACACATCCCTTTTGTACTGGTCATACCTTTCCCAGAAGAGATCCCAATGACCCAGGAGTCTGAAATCCTGTCCCCTGCATCAGTTTTTCAGCCACTCATTCATCTGCCAAATCATCCCAGTCTTACCCTCGCTAGTGCATGGCACAAGCAGCAATCTAGAGACTGTAACCCTGGTGGTCCTGCTTTTCAGCTTTCTACCTAGCTCTCTAAATTCTCTCTTCAGGACCTCCTCACCTTTCCTACTTATGTCTTTGGTGTCAATGTATACCAAGACTTTTGGCTGTTCATTTCCCCTTTAGAATGTTGTGGACCCAATTTGAGACATCCCTGACCCTGGTACCTGGGAGGCAACATATCATCCGGGTGTGTCTATTGTATCAACAGAATCTTGTGTCTACTCCTCGAACTATGGAATCCCCTGTCACTACTGCAGTCCTCTTTTCCCTGCTTCCCTTCTGAGCCACAGTGCCACACTCGGTGCCAGAGACACAGATGCTGTGGCTCCCGATCTGGTAGGTTTGTATTCACGGGTATTCATGTAGGGTTGAATGACAATTAAACTTGAACTTGATTTGAGTTAGTGTTGCCTTCCTGTCTGCTTCAGCCAGTCCAGCCATTCTCCTCTAACCTCTCTAACGAAGTATATTCACCCACAGAACTTCTGCACACTGTATGAACCATCCCGTCTGGTACCAACAATCATTCCACTGTCCAAGTGACTTAGATCACATTTCTTCCAGATTCTGACATTTTGGTCTGAACGACGACTGAAAAGTATGCTTTTAAGTATTGAGTTGCTGCCGCATGATTAGCTGATTAGATACTTGCATTAACAAGCAGGTGTACAGATGAACGGCCACTAAGTGTACATTGCCAGCAAAGAAATATGGATTCTAGTTAATTGGGCCATCAAATAATCAGGGCAGCTGCTTAAAGTACAAAACTAATTAAGAATATAGCTGGGATTCCTTTCATTTATTTGGGACACTATGCTTAATTGGGACAGGAATCTGTTTCAGAACAGTTTCAATTTAGCTTCAGTTACACATACTTGTGTGGCTGTTAAACACGACATTGTGCTTAGAGCAATCAGTTTTTAAATACTGTCAATTCTGTGTGATTGTGCTCAAAACAATGATTTTTGTCTCTGATAGTTGGCAAGAAATAAGCATTAAGACAATTAAGAACTGTTTTGCTCACTGTGGTTTCAAGCATTCAGGCTTGGAGATGCCAGAAATTGCAGGGAGTGAAACTGAAATGATTTTTGTTACTTCAGAAAGTTAGGACCTATGAAGAATTTGAAAGCATTGACAATCATCTTGAATGTTATTGTGAAAACGAAGCTTTGGAGGATGCAATCATCGAAAGCATTGTATGAAGGCAGTCCATTATCTGCTCTAGGCATCTGCACTGATTTTTTTCATTTACACCCAATCAAAAGAACACAGCAGCGTACACTGGATAAATTCCTCCATTGGTAGCCATTAGGAACCAGTACATAGTTCAGAATCAGGTTTATTATCACCAGCATGTGTCATGAAATTTGTTAACGTAGCAGCAGCAGATGAATGTAATACATAATATAGAAGAAGAAAAAAACAAATAAGAAAATCAATTACAGTAGATGTATATTGAATTTAATAATCGTGCAGAACATAATATACAGTATTAGTACTGTAGTGTTGGCGGAGTTCTAATTTGTTACTCAGCTAAATGGCAGTTTGTTTGTTTTTGAATACCTTTTTAACTATTTTCCATGAAACTTTGGCTAATTGGAGTAGCTGCTTAATTGGTCCAAAATGTACTAGTCTCAGTATGCCCCAATTAACCAGAATCCACTGTATTAATTGTCATCCCTAATTAATGAGTTGAATCACTGAATCAATCTCCAAAATGTTATTAAAACGCCATGAAATAAAATATGGGAATTAATTTTGAAAAACCACAGGTATGGCACAGATATAAAATGGTTAGTATATGGAACTGTTTTCCAAAGGAAACAAGTAACATTACAGGGGAAATTTGATAGGCACATTGGGGAGAAAGAATATGAGGAAGTGTTGATGGGCAAACACAAAAAGTATATAAATTCTTAATCAGATCTATTTACTGAATAAACTGTTCCTATGCTTTTCAATACATTGCAATACTTCATAAGGCCAATGGGAAAGGAAAAGAAATTGTGGAATGTAATTCCCAAATTACATTCAGAGGACAGTTGACAGTCAGTAGAGTTAAATTCCTTCTCAGTAACTCTTCAGATTTTTATTTCAAACATAAAAAAAATGTTATCAAGGAATATCAACATTTTACAGTTTGCCTCTGCTGTTTGCTCAATGGTTACTTAGCAACACAAATTTGTTTAAGCACAACAGATATTGCAGTTGTAAAATTTGGGATATTTGTGGTCTGTGGGAGAAGCTTTCATTATGTCTGGATACTTCCATTTTTTAAATTAAAAAGAAGTATTTGTCTGTTACTGTAAAGGCTCTTTCTAATTCTGTAATTACTTCATTCATTCTATTAAGCTTCACTCTAATGAAGCTACAGGTTTGTAGAAACTCTATGGTTGACAAATTTCGGCATTGGGAGAGAAACCTGTAATTTTATTCAGCATCCCAGTTTAAGGTTGTACATCATCACTTTATTCAGCTAAATGTTTCAAGGTGATACACCCATCATTATTATTTCATTACTACATTGGAACATTAACATGAATTTTATGTTTATGTCCCTAGAGTGGGAGTAGAACACACAACCTTCCACTTTAGAGAAATAGGTGGGTTGAAATATAGACAAAGAAATCCTCTTTTTTTTCTCATCCAAATGAGGGATCTCAGCTCAAAATGTCGACTGTTTACTCTTTTCCATAGATGCTGCTTGGCTTGTTGAGTTCCTCCAGCATTTTGTGTGTGTTGCTTGGACTTCCAGCATCTGCAGATTTTCTTGTTTTAATGAGCTATTTGGTTTCTTTCCGATGCTCAGTGGCAGAAATGTTTTCATTTTGGAAGTATGCAGTGGTAAACTATGTTAGATAAGGCAAATTAACACATGCTAGTGGCCTTGGCAGATACATTTTCAATTTTTCATATCAGCCAGGAACATTTTCCCCTGATCCATTCCTCCCTCCCCTCCCCTTTCCATAAGGATTGCTCTCTTGTCCACTCATTCCTGCTCACTGAACCCCTCCATGTACTTATTCCTACAACCATGATGTCCCTACATCTCCTACATCACCACTATTCAGGACCCTAAGCAGTCCTTCCAGGTGAGGCACTCTTTCAATGCAGAATGAGGGATCACTGCGTCAAGCATTTTTGCTCCATCCACCATAACAGTCAAGATCTCTTGGTGACCAGTCATTTTAATTGAGCTTTCCAACCTCACACCAATATGTCTCTCTATGGCTTCTTCTCCTACCAAATGAAGGATAAACGCAGATTAGAGGAACAGCACCTCGTATTCCACCTTGGCATTTACCAACCCGACAGACTGAACATCAACTTATCTAACTTCCAGTAACCACTCCTCTCCATCTCCTTTTTTCCCCTTATCACAGCTTCTCTCACCTCATCTGTCTCTGGTTCCCCTCCCCACCTCTTACTCTGTATTCCATGATTCACTGTCCTATCCTATCAGGTTCTATCTTCAGTCCTTTGCTACTTCTACCTATCACCTCCCAGCTTGTTACATCCTCCCAGTCTCCCCTCCCTCGTCCTCCTCACACCCCTTCCCTCCATCTCTTTATACTTGCTATCTCCCCTCTTTCTTTCCAGTCCTGATAAGGGTCTTGGCCTGAAACGACAACTGTACAATTCTATCTGTAGATGCTGCCTGTCCTGTTGAACTCGTTCAGCTTTTTGCTGCTCCAGATTTCCAACTTCTGCAGTCTCTCGCGTGTCTGCCTTGTAGATTCTCAACAGTTTGATCAATGTGCCTGTCACTTTGATCTCCACATAGATAGGCTGATGTAGACTGACACAAAACAGGACTTTGATCAATCAGGAGCTAACGTTTTCTGTAGATCCAGCCCAAAGGGGAGCATGCCTTATTTCTCAAATTTTCAAACCAAATTCAACGTATAAGCCTACACAAAGTTGCTTCAGAGTAAGTGACATACTACTTGTCATGTAAATGTGATTTAATGTAACTGAGATAGTGTTTTGAATGTTTTCTCTCTGACTTTGCCTCAATCTTCAGAGGGCTTTTTACCCGTCTTGTTGCATGCAACCTTTAAAATCACCTCTGAACCTAATTATTCTTCTGCATTTCCACTTTAACACAATCCTTGTTTTAGTAAATTAAGGCAGCTATTTGGATGAGGCAACTGCCTCAGTAGTTCTTGAAAATCGGTGTCCTCTGAAATCGTATTATCTTCAGATTAAGCTGGACACCTCTAATAGATAGAATTCCATAAAGTTCTCTTTCCAGGGCCAGGAGAAGCGAACAGCTAACATACCACTATAGCTGGCCGAGGTAAGTAAAGTCCTGAAGTTAGTGTTAGTGCAGATTCAGAGGGTTTAAGCTTTGTCCAGTCACACCTGACTAGATAAAATTCTTGCTTCCAATCCCCCAACTCGCCCCGCTGCACAACCAAATCCGCACCTTTCACATCATAATCAGATGAGTAATGGGCAATCACAAGGGCCAAGGTTTGATTTTCAAAGCTCCAAGAGATTAATGGACAGTGTCTATGCTGTGATATTCCATCACTAGATGTCCATGGGGGTGTATGGGGTGTCTAGGGGGGTGGGGTAACACCTCTGGTGGGGAGGTCTGCCATGCCCTTTTCAGGGCAGTTCGTCCACCTTTGGTCCCCACCTGGCGCTCAGCTCTCACCTGTAGCTTCAAGTATCTGTAACATGCGCAGTGGCCACACCCCGATAAACCGTCTTGGCAGATGGGCCAAACCAGGTGAGGGTAGCCGATGGGTCTTCGACCCTCGGTGAGGTAGGGGATCTGTCTGTCCCAGCGCGTGAAGTCTGGCCCCGCTAGATTGAGCGGAGGAGACCGACTGTTGGTCCAACGGTCGAGGGCAGGCCAGCAGGCATTGTGGAGCGCTAAGAGCACGACAAGACACGTAGACATCTTGGTCATCCGCCGCAAGAGGTGGTGATCTCTTCAAACTCGCCCGGCAGACGGCAAAGGCAAACCACCGCTGTAACCTGCCACGTACATGATTTCTCAATACATCAGAGCGGTGTGGAGAGAAATCGTCCACCAACTGGAAATTCCAGGTGTGACCTAACAAGAAAGGAATGTCCATGAATCATCTCGGAGTCAGGATTTAATGTGGAAGGCCATGTGCCTGATCTGAAGTCACAGCCATTTGACTCAACAATTACAGTAGTGTCAGTAGTTATAATGGTAATTTGCAAATAATCTAGTGCCCTTAACAATGGAAAATAAGGAAAAATAGTGCCTGTTTTGTAGGGACAAATAATACTGAACAGTGATTTAAACCAGGCTACAGCATATCATTGATTATTTTAGGTGAAAATGTGCCTTCTAGAAATTTCCTTGTGCAATTCACTTTAACATATCTGCTCTTTATCTAACATCAGATGCACATGTACGGTTATTTGCAAAGTTTTCTTTCCTCCATCAATGTTCTAATATGAAGCTTTTGGGTACAAGCTACAATCTTCAACACCTTCCATTGTTTGAAAAATGTGTTTAAAATAACAGGAAAACTATTTTAACTGCAGAGACTTC
Organism: Hemitrygon akajei; assembly: GCF_048418815.1. Lineage (NCBI taxonomy): Eukaryota > Metazoa > Chordata > Chondrichthyes > Myliobatiformes > Dasyatidae > Hemitrygon > Hemitrygon akajei. The sequence continues at coordinate 104,619,350 of NC_133124.1, read as the reverse complement.
AGCAGACACTGCGGACACCACTCCGTAACCAACTACTCGGGGTGAAACACGTGCTGCACTACTGTCACTTACATCTGCATGGTGAAGTACAGACCATCCCTGAGCATCAAACGGGTTCTGCCTTTGCAGACATCCATAAGTCAATTTTGTCTATTACGTCCAAAATTATGCAAAAATCACTATGTTAATCTTGTCTCCAAAGTACAGTATGAAAGGCATCAAAAGCATAGTATACTGGTAAGAACAGTGAATAAAGTGGAGAGGGAGGAAACTAAAGATTAAAGATGAGCTTTGTTTGTCAGATGTACATAGAAACACTAAAGCATACAGCGAAATGCATCAATGACCAGTCCAGTCCGGGGATTCTGAGGGTGGTCACCAAGTGTCAGCTTGCTTCCAGCACAAACCAGGTTGGGTCGGTGGTGAAGAAGGCGAATGCAATGTTGGCATTCATTTCTAGAGGAATAGAATATAAGAGCAGGGATGTGATGTTGAGCCTGTATAAGGCACTGGTAAGACCTTACTTGGAGTACTGTGTGCAGTTTTGGGCTCCTTATTTAAGAAAGAATGTGCTGACGTTGGAGAGAGTTCAGAGAAGATTCACTAGAATGATTCCGGGAATGAGAGGGTTGACATATGAGGAACGTTTGACCGCTCTTGGACTGTACTCCTTAGAGTTTAGAAGAATGAGGGGGGACCTCATAGAAACATTTAGAATGTTGAACGGCATGGACAGAGTGGATGTGGCAAAGTTGTTTCCCATGGTTGGGGAGTTGAGTACAAGAGGGCATGACTTAAGGATTGAAGGGCGCCCATTCAGAACAGAAATGTGAAGAAATTTTTTTAGCCAGAGGGTGGTATATCTGTGGAATTTGTTGCCACGGGCGGCAGTGGAGGTCAAGCCATTGGGCGTATTTAAGGCAGAGATTGATAGGTATCTGAGTAGCCAGGGCATCAAAGGTTATGGTGAGAAGGCGAGGGAATGGGACTAAATGGAAGATTGGATCAGCTCATGATAAAATGGCGGAGCAGACTCGATGGGCCGAATGGCTGACTTCTGCTCCTTTGTCTTATGGTCTACAAACAACTTACAAATGCTAACTAACCCGTATGATTGTTTGTGTGTGAAGAAACCAGAGCACCTAGTGGAAGTCCATGTAGTCATGGGGAGAATGTACGAACTCTTTACAAACAGTGGAAGGAATTAAACACCGATCACTGGTGCTGTAAAGCATTACACTAGCCAAAATGCTACGGTGCTGTTTGCAGGAACAAACATTTGTACATGCATTAGGCTTTTTGAATTAAATAATATTATGGGAACATTCATAAGGGTGTCCAGATACCACGAGTTTGTAACCCAGGGTTGGACTGTAGGTAATTTAGCTTCAACAGTAGCAATTTGTGCTCAGTCAGCTTCATCATTGGAACTGGCTGCCTCAGCATCTAAGACATCCTCAGAGAGAGATGCCTCAAATAGCAGCATCCATCATTAAGGACCCCCATCACACAGGACATGCTCTCTTCTCATTGCTGCCAATAGGGAGGAGGTACAGAAGCCTGAAGGCACTCACTCAGTGATTAAAGGACAGCTTCTTCCCCTCTGCTGTCGGATTTCTGAATGGACGTTGAACCCATGAACACTACCTCACTGCTTCTTTTCTCTTTTTGCCAGTGATATTAAACCTGTTGTGATGTTATGCCATGGACCCAATCATGGCAAGAAAAAAGATGTTATCAACATGGAAATTAACAATATTTCTTAGAGACACTTCTCTTTTCAGTACCTTTTGTAAATGTTCCAAGAACCAGCAAAATGATTTGATGACCCACAAGAAAGAAGCACTTGCTGCAGAAGGACCAGTCCAGGGCCGAGAGGTAGACAAGTTTGGGATGGCTGGCAGCGTCCTGGTGAGCTTCAGCGGGAGGTGACTTGTTGCTCTCGCAAAAGGGATTTCTTGAATCAACACACCAGAAAACCTTAAGTAACTGTATTGATAATGGACCAGCAATACACTAACACTCAAACTGCTTTACCAGTATTTCACTCTAGAGCCAGAACTGAGAGATCCTGATTTGCAGGTGTCTGGCCTCTGTAACCTTCAGAGGCTAGACACAGTTGGAGTGGGATTCGGATTGTGCTCATGACGGTCGGAGTGGGATTCGGATTGTGCTCACGACGGTCGGAGTGGGATTCGGATTGTGCTCATGACGGTCGGAGTGGGATTCGGATTGTGCTCACGACGGTCGGAGTGGGATTGTGCTCACAACGGTCGGAGTGGGATTCGGATTGTGCTCACAACGGTCAGAGTGGGATTGTGCTCACAACGGTCGGAGTGGGATTCGGATTGTGCTCATGACGGTCGGAGTGGGATTCGGATTGTGCTCACAACGGTCGGAGTGGGATTCGGATTGTGCTCATGACGGTCGGAGTGGGATTCGGATTGTGCTCACGACGGTCGGAGTGGGATTGTGCTCACGACGGTCGGAGTGGGATTGTGCTCATGATGGTCGGAGTGGGATTCGGATTCTGCTCACGAAGGTCGGAGTGGAATTCGGATACTGCTCACGACGGTCGGAGTGGGATTCTGCTCACGACGGACAGAGTGGGATTCGGATTCTGCTCACGACGGTCGGAGTGGGATTCGGATTGCGCTCACGACGGTCGGAGTGGGATTCTGCTCACGACGGTCGGAGTGGCATTCTGCTCACGACGGTCGGAGTGGGATTCGGATTGCGCTCACGACGGTCAGAGTGGGATTCTGCTTACGACGGTCGGAGTGGGATTCTGCTCACGACGGCCGGAGTGGGATTCGGATTGTGCTCACGACGGTCAGAGTGGGATTGTGCTCACAACGGTCGGAGTGGGATTCGGATTGTGCTCACGACGGTCGGAGTGGGATTCGGATTGTGCTCACGACGGTCGGAGTGGGATTGTGCTCACGACGGTCAGAGTGGGATTCGGATTCTGCTCACGAAGGTCGGAGTGGAATTCGGATACTGCTCACGACGGTCGGAGTGGGATTCTGCTCACGACGGACAGAGTGGGATTCGGATTCTGCTCACGACGGTCGGAGTGGGATTCGGATTGCGCTCACGACGGTCGGAGTGGGATTCTGCTCACGACGGTTGGAGTAGCATTCTGCTCACGACGGTCGGAGTGGGATTCGGATTCTGCTCACGACGGTCGGAGTGGGATTCTGCTCACGACGGTCGGAGTGGGATTCTGCTCACGACGGCCGGAGTGGGATTCGGATTGTGCTCATGACGGTCGGAGTGGGATTCTGCTCACGACGGACAGAGTGGGATTCGGATTGCGCTCACGACGGTCGGAGTGGGATTCGGATTGTGCTCGCGACGGTCGGAGTGAGATTTGGATTGCGCTCACGACGGTCGGAGTGGGATTCTGCTCAGGACGGTCGGAGTGGGATTCGGATTGCGCTCACGACGGTCGGAGTGGGATTCGGATTGCGCTCACGACGGTCGGAGTGAGATTCTGCTCACGACGGTCGGAGTGAGATTCTGCTCACGACGGTCGGAGTGAGATTCTGCTCATGACGGTCGGAGTGGGATTCGGATTGTGCTCACGACAGTCGGAGTGGGATTCGGATTGCGCTCACGACGGTCGGAGTGGGATTGTGCTCACGACGGTCGGAGTGGGATTTGGATTGCGCTCGCGACGGTCGGTGTGGGATTTGGATTCTGCTCGCGACGGTCGGAGTGGGATTTGGCTCACGACGGTCGGAGTGGGATTTGGCTCACGACGGTCGGAGTGGGATTGCGCTCACGACGGTCGGAGTGGGTTTCGGATTGCGCTCACGACGGTCGGAGTGGGATTCTGCTCACGGCGGTCGGAGTGGGATTCTGCTCACGGCGGTCGGAGTGGGATTCGGATTGCGCTCGCGACGGTCGGAGTGGGATTCGGATTGCGCTCGCGACGGTCGGAGTGGGATTCGGATTGCACTCGCGACGGTCGGAGTGGGATTCAGATTCTGCTCGCGACGGTCGGAGTGGGATTTGGCTCACGACGGTCAGAGTGGGATTGCGCTCACGACAGTCGGAGTGGGTTTCGGATTGCGCTCACGACGGTCGGAGTGGGATTCTGCTCACGGCGGTCGGAGTGGGATTCTGCTCACGGCGGTCGGAGTGGGATTCTGCTCTCGACGGTCGGAGTGGGATTCTGCTCACGACGGTCGGAGTGGGATTCGGATTGCGCTCACGACGGTCGGAGTGGGATTCGGATTGCGCTCACGACGGTCGGAGTAGGATTCTGCTCACGGTGGTCGGAGTGGGATTCTGCTCACGGCGGTCGGAGTGGGATTCTGCTCACGGCGGTCGGAGTGGGATTCTGCTCTCGACGGTCGGAGTGGGATTCGGATTGCGCTCGCGACGGTCGGAGTGGGATTCGGATTGCGCTCGCGACGGTCGGAGTGGGATTCGGATTGCGCTCGCGACGGTCGGAGTGGGATTCGGATTGCGCTCGCGACGGTCGGAGTGGGATTCAGATTCTGCTCGCGACGGTCGGAGTGGGATTTGGCTCACGACGGTCAGAGTGGGATTGCGCTCACGACAGTCGGAGTGGGTTTCGGATTGCGCTCACGACGGTCGGAGTGGGATTCTGCTCACGGCGGTCGGAGTGGGATTCTGCTCACGGCGGTCGGAGTGGGATTCTGCTCTCGACGGTCGGAGTGGGATTCTGCTCTCGACGGTCGGAGTGGGATTCGGATTGCGCTCACGACGGTCGGAGTGGGATTCGGATTGCGCTCACGATGGTCGGAGTGGGATTCTGCTCACGGCGGTCGGAGTGGGATTCTGCTCACGGCGGTCGGAGTGGGATTCTGCTCACGGCGGTCGGAGTGGGATTCTGCTCTCGACGGTCGGAGTGGGATTCTGCTCTCGACGGTCGGAGTGGGATTCTGCTCTCGACGGTCGGAGTGGGATTCGGATTGCGCTCGCGACGGTCGGAGTGGGATTCGGATTGCGCTCGCGACGGTCGGAGTGGGATTCGGATTGCGCTCGCGACGGTCGGAGTGGGATTCAGATTGCGCTCGCGACGGTCGGAGTGGGATTCAGATTCTGCTCGCGACGGTCGGAGTGGGATTTGGCTCACGACGGTCGGAGTGGGATTGCGCTCACGACGGTCGGAGTGGGATTCGGATTGCGCTCACGACGGTCGGAGTGGGATTCGGATAGCGCTCACGACGGTCGGAGTGAGATTCTGCTCACGACGGTCGGAGTGGGATTCGGATTGCGCTCACGACGGTCGGAGTGGGATTCGGATTGCGCTCACGACGGTCGGAGTGGGATTCGGATTGCGCTCACGACGGTCGGAGTGGGATTCGGATTCTGCTCACGGCGGTCGGAGTGGGATTCTGCTCACGACGGTCAGAGGGGGATTCGGATTGCGCTCGCGACAGTCGGTGTGGGATTCGGATTCTGCTCGCGACGGTCGGAGTGGGATTTGGCTCACGACGGTCGGAGTGGGATTGCGCTCACGACGGTCGGAGTGGGTTTCGGATTGCGCTCACGACGGTCGGAGTGGGATTCTGCTCACGGCGGTCGGAGTGGGATTCTGCTCACGGCGGTCGGAGTGGGATTCTGCTCTCGACGGTCGGAGTGGGATTCGGATTGCGCTCGCGACGGTCGGAGTGGGATTCGGATTGCGCTCGCGACGGTCGGAGTGGGATTCGGATTGCGCTCGCGACGGTCGGAGTGGGATTCAGATTCTGCTCGCGACGGTCGGAGTGGGATTTGGCTCACGACGGTCAGAGTGGGATTGCGCTCACGACAGTCGGAGTGGGTTTCGGATTGCGCTCACGACGGTCGGAGTGGGATTCTGCTCACGGCGGTCGGAGTGGGATTCTGCTCACGACGGTCGGAGTGGGTTTCGGATTCTGCTCACGACAGTCGGAGTGGGATTCTGCTCACGGCGGTCGGAGTGGGATTCTGCTCTCGACGGTCGGAGTGGGATTCTGCTCACGACGGTCGGAGTGGGATTCGGATTGCGCTCACGACGATCGGAGTGGGATTCGGATTGCGCTCACGACGGTCGGAGTGGGATTCTGCTCACGGCGGTCGGAGTGGGATTCTGCTCACGGCGGTCGGAGTGGGATTCTGCTCTCGATGGTCGGAGTGGGATTCTGCTCACGACGGTCGGAGTGGGATTCGGATTGCGCTCGCGTCGGTCGGAGTGGGATTTGGATTCTGCTCGCGACGGTCGGAGTGGGATTTGGATTGCGCTCACGATGGTCGGAGTGGGATTCGGATTCTGCTCGCGACGGTCGGAGTGGGATTCGGATTGCGCTCACGACGGTCGGAGTGGGATTCGGATTGCGCTCACGACGGTCGTAGTGGGATTCGGATTGCGCTCGCGACGGTCGGAGTGGGATTCGGATTGCGCTCGCGACGGTTGGAGTGGGATTCAGATTCTGCTCGCGACGGTCGGAGTGGGATTTGGCTCACGACGGTCAGAGTGGGATTGCGCTCACGACAGTCGGAGTGGGTTTCGGATTGCGCTCACGACGGTCGGAGTGGGATTCTGCTCACGGCGGTCGGAGTGGGATTCTGCTCACGACGGTCGGAGTGGGTTTCGGATTGCGCTCACGACAGTCGGAGTGGGATTCTGCTCACGGCGGTCGGAGTGGGATTCTGCTCACGGCGGTCGGAGTGGGATTCTGCTCTCGACGGTCGGAGTGGGATTCTGCTCACGACGGTCGGAGTGGGATTCGGATTGCGCTCACGACGATCGGAGTGGGATTCGGATTGCGCTCACGACGGTCGGAGTGGGATTCTGCTCACGGCGGTCGGAGTGGGATTCAGCTCACGGCGGTCGGAGTGGGATTCTGCTCACGGCGGTCGGAGTGGGATTCGGATTGCGCTCGCGACGGTCGGAGTGGGATTCGGATTGCGCTCGCGACGGTCGGAGTGGGATTCGGATTGCGCTCGCGACGGTCGGAGTGGGATTCGGATTCTGCTCGCGACGGTCGGAGTGGGATTTGGCTCACGACGGTCGGAGTGGGATTGCGCTCACGACGGTCGGAGTGGGTTTCGGATTGCGCTCACGACGGTCGGAGTGGGATTCTGCTCACGGCGGTCGGAGTGGGATTCTGCTCACGGCGGTCGGAGTGGGATTCTGCTCTCGATGGTCGGAGTGGGATTCTGCTCACGACGGTCGGAGTGGGATTCGGATTGCGCTCGCGTCGGTCAGAGTGGGATTTGGATTCTGCTCGCGACGGTCGGAGTGGGATTTGGATTGCGCTCACGACGGTCGGAGTGGGATTCGGAAAGCGCTCACGATGGTCGGAGTGGGATTCTGCTCACGACGGTCGGAGTGGGATTCTGCTCACGGCGGTCGGAGTGGGATTCTGCTCTCGACGGTCGGAGTGGGATTCTGCTCTCGACGGTCGGAGTGGGATTGTGCTCATGTCGGTCGGAGTGGGATTCGGATTGCGCTCACGACGGTCGGAGTGGGATTCGGATTCTGCTCGCGACGGTCGGAGTGGGATTCGGATTGCGCTCACGACGGTCGGAGTGGGATTCGGATTGCGCTCACGACGGTCGGAGTGGGATTCGGTTGATGATGCGGTGGTTTGTGAGTAGGTGGTGTAGGGCATCAAATCAGGGTACATCAACATCTTTTTGCTCCACTACACAAGCTGCTTATGGCTCGACACCCCTGCATCCATCAACAACAGCAATCTGTTCTTGCGTGGCATCTCTGTTCTATAAGGGACACCCAGCTGCTCCTCACTAGTATTTCACTTTGATTTAGACTTCCTGCATGGCAGAAAACAGGCCTTGTGATGTTTGAAAGCAACACAATTTTGTTTTGCTTCATCTGCCTCTGAATTGTAGCCATCAACTGAACAGATCAACACTGGCATTTCCACTGTCATTTCCCGCTTTCAGACAGGAGATCCTGACACCATGCGAAGCATCTGACTCTTTCAGCCTTGTCCTGAAAGCAGATGAAATGTAATGCTTGCCTGCTTTTTCCGAGGCTGTCCTGAAGTGCACACAACCCTCTGGTGACTCCTGCACTGAATTTCCCATGCTGACTAGTGTCCTGTCTGTCTCACTGTGACACATCCCTCTCACCTTCATAGTGCCGGTGAGTGAGTTAGTGAGAATAAAGTGTCAACCACAATAATAGATTTTGTTCTTCTTCATCACCAGTCCCTGTCTTTTCACCTCCATCTTGTGTCTCCTCCTGCTGCCCCAGCCCTGTCGTCTCCTCTTCTGTAAAGGGGAAATGTGTTCCTATCTTGATAACCTGTAAATACACAAGTTCATCAGATTTGTAAGCAGAAGGCAAAACTCCTTTCTGTAGTTGTAGCAGGAAGATAGCATTGAGAGTTTCTGCTAGTGTTCAAATCCACTGGTGAATAATGAAATTTGATGACTGATGAGAGAATACCTGGTAGACTAAATGTTGCACTTGTCTTTGAGCTGGTCTATGTCTTTCTATCAATAAGAGGATGGATGGTCTCAATGATCTGGGTCAACTGCTTGTGTATGTGGCCCCTCTCCTGCTTTGCTGTCTTTGGGTAAATAGAGGAGATGAACAAATAACATTTTCAATATTGTCCAAATATAAACTTCAGATCATTGTGTGCATAATGAACTTGTGTTTGTGTGCCTGAATAAATGTTAGAATTCTGTTCAGTTGACGTATAGTTCAACTTGGCATATCATGTGAAATTATTAAGTTCCTTGCAAGCTTATGGGGCATCTCACTCCTGGAAGGGTTTACTATAGCTACTGCCTGGCAGGGCCTTCCTTGGTGATTGTCTCCCCGTATTGGAGATTAATATATTATCATGGTTAGAGATTTAGTTAACAAGAAATGCAATGGATAATGACAGACATTTACAGATTGGTGATTTGTAACCATTTGGGATCAGTGCAGAGAAGGGAACTGATGAACGTAACAAAACTTGTGGATGATAAACAAATGGATAGGAAAGCAAACTGTGAGTAGGAGAAAGCTTGCAGAGAAATATCGATAGGTTAAATGAAAGGGCAAAAAGTTGATAAATGGAGTATAGGTGGGATAATATGAAGTTGTTCACTTGGAAGAATGATAAAATGGAGAAAGATTGCAGGAGCTGTAGCACAAAGGGTTTTGAAAGACCTTGTATACGAAAAGATCAAAGGTCAAATTTAGTGTCGGAGAAATGTATACAGTATACATCCTGAAATGCTTTTTCTTCACAACCATCCACGAAAACAGAGAAGTGCCCCAAAGAATGAGCGACAATTAAATGTGAGAACCCCAAAGTTCCGTCCAGCTCCCCCCTCCCATGTGTAAGGGGCAGCAAGCAATGATCCTCCCTGCCCCCACCAGCAAAAAAATGTGCATCAGTACCATTACCGAGCCCAAGCATGTGCTAAACAATAGCAAAAACACAGACCAAAGTTACCCCAAAGGCTTCACATTTCATCGGAAATTTGAGGTTCTCTCTCTCCCTGGCAAGGGCGAGGGAGGTGTCCCCCATAATCACAGAAAGTTAGCTTACAAGTATATCAGATAATTAGAAAGCTAATGAAATGCCTCTCTTGGAATCATCTTCCTCATGTAATGTCACCCCTTGAAAATATCGTTCCCCATTCCATGCTCCTTCCCCATTACCTCTCAATGGAAACAAAACTAATGAAATGCTTCCTTTGAACCATCCTCATCTATGAATACATGACTCTTTAATAAAGAGAGTTAAGTACACCAAGTTCCTGGGAGTTCACATCATGGATAATCTCACCTGGTCCCTTAATATCACGTACCTAAGCAAGAAGGCATAGCAACATCTCCACTTCCTAAAGAGACTGAGGCAAGCAAGGCTCCCCCACCACCACTCCAAATCTTAATTGAATTTTATCAGAGTACCATTGAGAGTGTCCTGACAAGTTGCATCTCCATCTGGTATTGGAGCAGCTGAATGTTGGATCAGAAGTCACTAGAAAGGACTGTGAGAGGAAAATAGTGAAAGGAACATGGGGGTCTCCTTACCATCCATCAGGGACCTTTGTCAGATGCACTGTGTACACAGGGCCCTTAGTATTATTAAGGATCCCACCCATCCATCCAGCATCCTCTTTGACTTTCTACCATCAGGCAGGAGACCTCTGATACATAAAGCAAGAAAGGATGGGTAATAGTTTCTACCCTCGGGGCATTAGGCTTCTGAACTCCCAGCCACATCAATTTCAAAGAGTCATTGGTTAATCTGTTCAGTACCTGACAATATTTAATTTATGCACTTTCCTTTGTTTATTTATGCGTAATTCTTCTATAGATTTTATTTTTACTTTTCTAAGCTACTGTGTGTCTCATGTGTGTTATGTGTACTACACCCTGGTTCAGCGAAACGTTGTCTTGTTTGACGGTGTACAGGTATATAGTTAAACGACAATAGACTTGTCTTGACTTGTATTTCAAGGGAGCTGGGTAATACAAGTGAGGGAGCCTTACTCCAGTTTTCCAAGTACTAGTGAGAGCTCTTCAAAAGTATTGTGAATTTTTGACCTGCTTATTTAAGGAACTATATATTTCCACTGGAGACAGTACAGAGAATATTCACCAGGATGATTACAGTTATGGAGGGATGGTCTTATAAGGAAAGATTGAAGAAGCTGGATCTATACTCAGGGATATGGACATATGAGAGGTGATCATGTTGAAACAAGAATTTTAGAGGGCTTGACAAGGTTAAAGCTCAAGCTTATTGTTATGAGTATACTGTTCAAACCTTTGGGTATAAATGCCATGAAAATTATACTTTTACAGTAGCAAGAGATAATGCTGGATAGTTAATTCCCCTTGTTAGAGAATTTAGGATCTGAGGACATAATCTCAGACTGAGGTGTGATTAAACTTTGTCTCTTAAAGGCTTGTGAATATTTGGAATTTCTTGCCACAGAGAACTGCAGTGGCTAAATCCTTGAATATATTCAAAGCTGAGATAAGAGAGATTTTTGATCAGCATGGGAATTGACTGTTGAGGGCAAGTGTAGGACTTGATGGAAGTTGGTTCAGCCTCATTCTCATTGATTGCTGAAGAAGACAGAGGGTCGAATGGCCTGCTCTTGATTTTCAGATAATCTAGAACAGCTTTATCTCACTGTGCTAACTATGTGCACTTTCCCCAGTCCCCCTCTTCCCAGCCAGTATAATTTGTGTTGCTGCTGACTGGGTTCCATGGGGAGTGTGCTTTTAAGGGCTAACACACTTGTGTCAATACTATGTATCAAATGTTGCCAGTTGTGAGCGAAGTCGCATTGAGAACCAGCCAGGTTCCACTTACCTCATGCTCTAGCCTGCAAACTACCAAATCAATATCTTTAAATCATGTTTATATTGCACATATTGCAATTAAACACTGCCACTATAGGCAGCTGTGATTAGTGCAAACAAATGAGTGAAGTTCAGTTTTTGGGAAGAAAAATTTCCAAGTGACACTTCATGATCTTCAACTTTGCATTTATAATTTATTCAGAGAAAGTCAGTTATTTCAGTATTTAAATCATATGTTTTATTAGACAGTAAGGAGCTAAAAATTAACAGGATGTGACAACAGCACTAGCAAAAGTCCTTTCATTTTTCAGGACTAAACTTTAAATTTTAACTCTACCTATTCATTGCTAACTTCATCAAAAACATAATACCAGAAAACATAGGAAGCATACAGCAGGTCAGAAACCATCTGTAAATTATTTGATTGTAATCTCTGGTGAAGAATCCTACAAATAGTTTCAACATTTCTCTTTCTGATGCTGACCAAACTACTTGCGTTGTTAATTGAATTTGGACTATCAATATGTGCATGAGGGTATTTTACAGAACTAAGTTGTGGGCGGCATTCGACATATCTTCATGATGGTGCAAAGTCAATCAAAGGGCAAGTATGTAGGGTCATCAAGAGCCTTTCATTATGTAGATCAGGTTATTTTACACCTAGTTTCTCTGGATCCAATACCTCCTGTCTTTCTGAATGAGAAACCATGGGGAACCTTGTTGAATGTTTTACTAAAGTCCATATACTCCACATCCACTGCTTGTGCTTCATCAATTTGTCCAGTCACTGCCTCGAAGAATTCAGTCAGGCTCATGTGGCATGACCAGCCTCTCACAAGGACATTATAACAATCCCTAATCAGATGATGCTTCCCCAAATGCTTGTAAATTGTTTCTAAGAATCCTCTCCAAAGTTTTCCCACCAGTGACGTAAGACTCACTCATCTATAATTCCCAGGATTATCGCTATTAATTTTCTTGAACAAAGATATAACTTTTGCTACTCTCCGATCTTCTGGCACTACTGTGGATGGTGAGAATGCAAAAATCATCACCTCTTCTAGTAACTGGAGTATCTCATCTGGGCCCAGGGACTTATTTGTCTTAATGTTTTATAAAAGGTCTACTACGTCCTTTCCTTAACATTGGCATGTTCCAGCATATTCTACAGTGCTCTCACATTCATCAAAGTTGCACTCACTGGAATGCCTCACTAATAAAAAAGGAGAAAAAAGAAACTAAGTAGGCAAGTATCCCAGCTCCTATGTTTTTCTGTTTTTCTTCCAATTAGTTTCTGCAGTTACAAAACATACAGTAGCAAGGAGGAAGGTTTAAAATGAACCTGAGACGACTACCTACCTATTGAAGGGCAGCATGTTTTTCTTTGGAAGGGGAGAGAAATGTTTGAGTTTAAAAAAAAAGGCAGAAAATTAACAAGGCATGAGTACTATCATGTATTCATAATGATACATTTTTGATAATGATAAATTTTTAAAATGCAGAAATGTCTGGCTACATTGGAAAGATAGACATGTTCAATTGAAAAACAGGTAACTGGATGATGTATACTGAATGAATTGAGCAGTATCTTGAAGCAAATGAAATAGCCTATAAAAATGAGTGCTAGTGTTGCTGAATGCAATGGGTGGAAAAGCACGCAGTTTGCATAGAAGTTTAACTTCTCCAAGCAATCCAGCTGAAATGAACTTTGCTGGTATCATAAACATACTGCAGGAACATTTAGAACCAAAGCCATTGTTGATTGCAGGGTGCTTTAGGTTTCATAAACATAATCAAAAGGAGGGGGCTTACATGGCTGAATTGAAGAAATTGAGTATTGTCAGTTCAGTGGTGGGATTAAGGATACATTGAGAGATTGTTTAATTTGTGGAATCTTGCAAGAAAGCATCAACAATGGCTGCTAACTGAAGCACAACTGGCATTCAAACGAGCCGTTGATATCACTGTACGTATCAATAGAAACAGCAACCAGAGACACAATTGAGTTGCAGTCAAGAATGAAAGTTAGCATGAAAAAAATTGTAATGTTTAAACAAAATCTGACTTGCTGAACAAATTGTGTTACCGTTGTGGCAGGGGCTCACGTATTCAGACCAATGCAAGTTTAGAGGAGAAAATGACAGAAGAAGCACAAATAAGTACATACAAAGAGTATATTTGGTAAACAAAAATAAAGGGACTCCACAGGGAAGGGAAAAAGATTTAAAAAAAGTTAAGGTGCAGCTTCAAAAAGAGCACTAATCTGCATGCTGTTGATGAAAAATCTGATAATGATGAGAGAGACACAGGACTGAGCAGCCTTGAGATTTTCAATGATAAAACTAACAACAGACAAGCAAAATGGCTTACACCAGAAGTGAACGGTAAGTTAATTAAAATGGAATTAGCCGCGGCTCGACTGTTTCAGTCTTTTCACAAAATGAGATTGAACGGCATTTCAACCATACTAAACTGACGCCTACAGATATCCAACTAAGAACTTATTCTAGAGAAAAGATAACTCCTGTGGGAATGACATTTGTAGCTGTGAAATACAACAACCAACAAGCCACATTGAGCATGTATGCGGTAAAAACATCAGGACCAGCATTGAGGGGACATGATTGGCTGAGACAATTACAACTTGACTGGAGAGCCATCCTCCAATTGTGTGACCAATTTTATAGAGCTTTGCAAGGATGTTATCAGGAAAGTTGATGAAGACAAGGCAGTGGATTTCATCTACAAGGACTTCAGCAGGGTATTTGACAACATCCCACATGGTTAAGAAGGTTCAGTTACTTGGCATTCAAGACGTGCTTGTAAGTTAGATTAGACATTGGCTTGTGAGAGAAGCCAGAGAGTGGTAGTAGATGGTTGCCTCTCTGACTGGAAGCCTGTAACTAGTGGTGTGCCGCAGCGATCGGTGCTGGGTCTGTTGTAGCTTGTCATCTATATCAAGAATCTGGATGATAATGTGGTTAATTGGATCATCAAGTTTGCAGATGACACCAAGGCAGGGAGTGTACTGGACAGCGAGGAAGACTATCAAAGCTTGCAGTGGAATCTAGACTAGATGGATAAATGGGCTGAAAAATGGCAGATGGAATTTAATGCAGGCAAGTATGATGTGCTGCACTCTGTGAGGACCTACCAGGGTAGGTCTTACACAGTGAGTGGTAGGTCTCTGAGGAGTGATGTAGAGCAAAGGAATCTGGGAATACAGGTCCATATTTCATTGAAAGAGACATCACAAATAGGGTTGTTAAGAAAGCTTTTAACACACTTCATAAATACAAGTATTGAGTACAGGTGTTGGGATGTTATGTTGAAGTTATATAAGACATTGATGAGGACTAATTTGGATATTGTGTGCGGTTTTAGTCACCTACCTACAGGAAAGATGTAAATAAGATTGACATTTTGAAAATGTCATTTTTTGAGGATGTAAGGAGGTTGCTGGGACTGGAGGACCTGAGTTATAAGGTAAAATGGAATAAGTTAGAACTTTATTTCCTGGAACATAGATTGAGGGGAGATTTGCTAGAGATGTACCAAATTATGAAGGGAGTGGATAGGGTAAATGCAAGCAGGCTTTTTCCACTGAGGTTGGGTGAGACTATGACTAGAGGTCATGGGTTAAGGGTGAAAGGTGCAATGTTTACCGGGAACATGAGGAGAAACTTCTTAACTCAGAGAATGGTGAGAGTGGAATGAGCTCCCAGAGCAAGTGATGGATGTGATTTCAATGTTCAGGAGCAATTTGGATAGGTACATGGATGGGACTGGTTATGGTCCAGGTGCAGTCTGATGGGACTGGGCAGTTGAAATGATTTGGCATGGACCAGATGGGCCAAAGGGCCTGTTTCTGTGTTGTAGTTTTCTATGTCTCCATGACTAATAGCTGGGATGAGCAATCCCAGCCTTATCCTATCTGGAAACTCATGGAATCATAGCAATATGGAACACTAATGTACTCTAATCCTACAGTAATTTTTATGTCCCCACACTCTTACCACCTTCCTCAGATTCTACCACTCACCTACACACTAGAAGCAATTTATGTTGCCCAGTTAAATTACCGAATGCCTATGGGACATGGGAGGAACTGAGGCACTCAGAGACACACCAGACAGTGAAAATTTAAACTCTATGGGACAGTGACTGAGGTAGGGATTGAACGCAAGTCTCTGGTGTTGCATAGCAGCAGCTCCCCTGTGCCCACGGTGGTCATATTATATTCCTTGATTACAATGTTCCTGTTACAAATACCAGTCTCTTTCCTTTCACACTTTGCCTTCATGGTTACTACCACACCCATTCATGGAATAGAAGCAATGCATTACAGCAACAGCTGCTAATTGAAAAGCTGATTAAAAATGCAGACTTTCCATGTCCTTTATTTTCTCATAAACCACCAGCAGAGGGAGAAATTGCACCGCCGTTGTCTTAATTTTGAAATGCACAGGAATCCATCACACTTTGGAATTTCTTCCTCCCCCTCCGTTGGAAAATGCCAGTGACAACAGGCAGGAATGCACCACCGACACTGACCTGTGCTTTGTGCTCACTGACAACTGTTCCTAAGAGCCTGACAGCTCTGCTGCCGCCTGTGTGTGACCCAGCTGGCTGCAGTTAGCAAGCAACCACAGGTTAAAGAAAGCAAGGCTCTGCCGGTAAACAGCCCGGTGATTAGAATCAGAATCAGGTTTATTATCACCGGCATGTGAGGTGAAATTTGTTAACTTAGCAGCAGCAGTTCAAAGCAATACATAATCTAGCAGAGAGAAAAATAATAATAATAAATAAAATAGAACATAATAAATAAACAAGAAAATCAATTATATATATTGAATAGATTTTAAAAAGTGAGGTAGTGTCCAAAGATTCAATGTCCATTTAGGAATCAGATGGCAGAGGGGAAGAAGCTGTTCCTGAATTGCTGAGTGTGTGCTTTCAGTCTTCAGTACCTCCCTCCTGATGGTAACAGTGAGAAAAGAGCATGCCCTGAGTGCTGGAGGTCCTTAATAATGGACGCTGGTTTTCTGAGACACCGCTCCCTAAAGATGTCCTGGGAACTTTGTAGGCGAGTGCCCAAGATGGAGCTGACTAGATTTACAACCTTCTGCAGCTTTGTTCGGTCCTGTACAGTTGCACCTCCATACCAGATAGTGATGCAGCCTGTCAGAATGCTCTCCATGGTACAACTATAGAAGTTTTTGAGTGTATTTATTGATATGCCAAATCTCTTCAAACTCCTAATAAAGTGTAACCACAGTCTTGCCTTCTTTATAACCACATCGATACGTTGGGACCAGGTTAGATCCTCAGAGATCTTGACACTCAGGAACTTGAAGCTGCTCACTCTCTCCAAGACAGCTAAATGATTAAATAACTCAAAACATTCAGAAAAGCATTCACAATAATTATTTAATTCAAAGATACATTTTTTCAAACACATGAAACACTGTTAATTACTTAAAACTGCAAAAGTCCTTCAAAATACAGAAAAATAAACAAAAATAAACCTTGCTAGCCACTCAGCTCAGAACTTATGGAAAGCCCCTAATCTTAGTGTTAGCTGAAGCAGCAGAGCTTAGATGCACATGTTCTTAACTATGATCGTAGAAGTCTGAAATCTCAGGCATATAAGCTGTATACACCTATTGGTTCACAATGGGCCCACCAGCAAGCCATCGGCATGATTCAGCCCATTGTTTAAAAGTCTGAAGTATCAAAACATGGGAACAGAGAAATAAAGACAGTAGTTTGCCACAGGGCTCTTCAAGCCCATCCTGCCACTGAACAAGATCATGTCTGATCATCTTGTTCACCACCATGTTCCTATGCCATCATTGAATCATTTCATTCGCTTAATATCAATAAATGCACCTATTTCTGTTTTGAATAAACTCAATGACAAAGCCTTCAGAGACCACCAGGGCTGACAATTTCTAAAAAAATTCACTGCCCTCTGAATAAAGAAGTATCTCATTCCTATTGAGACTACCCCTTATTCTGAGACTGTGACCTTTGACTCTTGACGCTTCATCCAATGATATTACCCTATTCATGCCCAGCTTGTTGATCCCACTGAATATTTTATACATTTCAATAAAGTCACGTCTCAGTCTCCTAACCAACAAAGAATAAAGGCATTGACTCTGTTCAGTCTTTCTTTATGTGCAGTTTACCATTCCAGGAGCTTTGCTGGGAACTTTTTGTTGGTAGGAGACCAAACTTTTATACAATACTGAAGCTACTCTCTCACTCCTCTACCAAACTGCCTCCATGGTATAAAATCAACCTTTCACAATAGAGATTCAGGTGAAACCCTGAAAAATATAGTCGATATGTATGTGGCTGTCATACCCCCAAAGACACCTCTTGCCGAAGGCAGACATCAATGATAAAGTTCACCACTGTTTTCAATGTCCTAGGACAACCTTTGATCAATTGGATAAACCAAGATGGCGGCACGATGCAGCTTGCAGTGGCCACTCTGGAGCTGATATCTGTTATTTGTTAAGCGGGGTGCCATGAACAATCCCAATCTGATGAAAAATGGATATGGGAGCATGGAGGAACATCTGCAAATCTCCAGGAAGGCCTTCTTCATTGCTGCTGCTGCTGTGAGGTCTGGGTCTCTGCTGAGAAGAACAGGTTCCCATTCCTTGGGGTGGCATTGCCAGTGGCCGTTGGCGGGGACGTCTTAATACACTTGGCAGAGGATGGTGCTCGGAGAGGCTGTGCTGGAGGGGATGGTCGGAGGCTTGGAGGTTCGACGGACTCAGAGTCCACTGCAGTCGGGGCGCTGGGGAGCTGTCTGTGAGGCTGGGTCTGACGGAGCTTTCATTGTATGCTGCGTCTGCGAGGCTGAGTCCGGAGGCGCCTTGGAAGTCCATAGCAGGGTATTCCCTTCTGCCACTGGCTTGGGATGATGAGTCTATTGGGACCCTGAGGACTTGTGGAAACTGTGTGGTGGTTTCTTTCGAACTTAGTCTTTTAACATCTTTGGACTATTTTTTACTGTGCCCATTGCCTGTTTTTTTTAAATCAATTATGGTATTGTCTGCACTGTTGTAACTATATGTTAACTATAACTATATGTAACTATGTGGTTTTGTGTAGGTCTTGTACCTTCAGTTTTTGGTTTGTTGAGTGGTAGAGTTGGTCTCCTAACTTGGTGTGTCTGGGTAGTCTTGTTTTGTCTGGTGGATTTGGTGCTCCTTTCCGGGGAACGCGATAAGATGGTAGCGCGATATTAATACGCAGCAGCCTCTCTGGACTCTGGATTGGGGATTGCCAAACATTATGTAGATTTTCTGGTGTAATCTGTTTTGTCATGTGCTTTTGTGATATCATTCTGGAAGAATGCTGTCTCATTTTTTAACTGCATTGCATTTGTGGTTTCTAAATGACAATAAACCGAAATTCAATTCAATTGGAGAAAAAGATGCTTGAAGATCAAAATCTCAAACTGAGCTCAAAGCTTGAGCTACTGGTAAGCAGCAATTCTTGCTGTCCCTGCATTTCTTTGTCATTGATTTCCTAGTGCGGACACCTCAAGGCACTGAGAAGGTACTATAGAAGATGTCTCCACAGTGTCTTCCAAATACACTGAAGAGATAAAAATCATTTCCTGACCAACATCCCAAGCATTGAGGCTTTTATTATTCTTTTAGGTTCCACAATTCACATGCTTGATATCAGACTTCCAAAACCAAGACTCCGTTCCAAGCTCTGTCAGAGGAAGAGATTACAAAGACGATGGAGAAGATGAAGAGCTAAAGAAGGTGATCTTTGCTACCTTCTCAAATTTTACAGTCTATGTGATGAAGGTCTTCCTAGGCATACAATAGTTTCTACCTGGCATTACCCCTATTGGAGGTAACAGTATATATATGAGATTTGTGATTTTCATGATCAGGGATGACATGTATAAAGCATAGATCATGCTACCCTCCACACTTGTCCGCAGCTTGCAGACTACCACACAGCAGAGACAGTAGCAGGTCCAAAGCCAGTTCCAGTTGCTTCAATGATCTGTGTGAAGATGAGGTGAAGTGAAATTTGTATCACCCCTCATGATAGAATGAGAAATTGGAGGGAGATATCTTGTGCCTCCTGACAGGAAGAGTGCAACTCCTTGCTGGAAACACTTGATGTTTCATCTTCTCTCTTGTTGTGACTGATTGAAACTGAATTGTGCTTGGCTTGTTCTTGCAGATATCAAAGAAAAATGAATCTAAGAAGCCAAGAATCAGAAGAAAGATGGGCAGTGAGTAATTATTCTAGATGGTCTACACATTGGGATAGTCATTACATTAATTGACATAGAATACTATTTGGCTACAGAAACGAAAACAGAAACTGCCAGAAAAAAACTCAGTGGGTCAGGCAGCATCTACAGAATATGAAAAAGAGTTAACATTTCATGTCTGAGAGCCTTGAAGCTGTCTTTATGAAAACAATATTTGATCATTTTTATTTTCTGCTTCTGTATTCTGGATCCCTATATGTAATATATCCGAATAAGACTTATGACACATGAAGACTTTGTTTACCTAATGAGACGATCAAAGGTTATTTTTATCATTAACATATAATTTTAAATGTTAATTTTCTAATTGTTTACTTCACTTCAAAAAGATTTTTACCTGTCAGATTTAATAATTGATAAAAAAAATTCTTTATATCCTTGACAACTGTCAAAGCTATGGTTATGGCATATCTGGCTATCAAAGGTATTAGGGATAATTTGTGGGTAAGACTTGTTTATTGTGATGTCATTTTTCTGATGTAATTCTGGGAACTACGTCCAAGCTAAAAAAGAAGCTAGCTAATGACTTGGACAACAAGAAACATCGACAATTGTTGACAATCCAATATAGCTGGCCTGCTGGAATTGAGAAGTTTCAATATTCAAATCGCATTCCAACATTGATTGATATTGTTCAAATGTGAGATATAATATCAGGAGTAGTTTCCTGATTGTTGTTTCCCTGAATGTCAAAAAAGAAGGGGGGAAGATAGGTTGTAGTAATTTGAGTCATGCAACAGAAAGTGTAACCCACCACCGACATCTCCATTCCTCTATTTCATTAATAACTGCCTGAATTTTCCTAACTATATATTTACATTCCTGCCTCTCTTCCACACTGCACTATCATCAGCATTTTACAGTTTGTAAATGTCTGAGCCAACATTAAAGAAAATATCATAAATCATAATATTAAAAAGGAATGGGCAACACTCTTCTCTGTGGAGTTCCATTCTCTATCTTATCCTCAGAGAATGTTGTTCCCAACATAATTTGTAACC
Organism: Hemitrygon akajei; assembly: GCF_048418815.1. Classification (NCBI taxonomy): domain Eukaryota; kingdom Metazoa; phylum Chordata; class Chondrichthyes; order Myliobatiformes; family Dasyatidae; genus Hemitrygon; species Hemitrygon akajei. The sequence goes on along the minus strand of NC_133124.1, from coordinate 104,598,736 downwards.
TCCCTTCATATGAAATATATTAAAGGCTCAAACTGTCCAATCAAATAACATAATAACTGATAAAAGTCCCAGAATTCCAAGCTTAACACTATCCCAGTGCAGGATGAATGAAGGAAGACACAGGCATTGGCCCCAAGGAGCTGGAGGAAGCTGAGAACAAGCCATTTAGTATAGCTGATCATGAAGGTACTGTCAATAAGATAGGCCAGAATTCACTTCAACGATTCTGACCATTTATTACAACACAGCTTGAAGTGTAGAAGTGGATGTTAATGGCTCCACCTAGTGATGGTTTAAATATTGCATTTGTTCCTTTATACACCACAGAATCCAGTAATGAGGGATCAAGCTGGTGCGCCTCTGTAGCATAGCATTTAGCACAGCGTTATTAGAGCTTGGAATTCAATTCTGGCTCTGTTCTGTAAGGAGTATCTGTATGCCCTCCCTATGGAATGTGTGTGCTCCTCTCTGGATCCTCCAGTTCCCTCCCACCGTTCAAAGGAAAGGGTAGATTAATTGGTCATTGTAAATTTTCCCGTGAATAGAATAGTGATAGTTGGGTTTGTCAGGTTCGAAGAGCCAGGAGGGTCTGCTCTGTGCTGTATTGCTAAATAATAAATAAGTAAATTTCTAGTTTTAGCAAATACATGCTTATTTTTGCAAACTAACTAACTTTCTCATATAACCATATAACAATTACAACACAGAAATGGGCCATCTTGCCTCTTCTAGTCCGTGCCGAATGCTTACTCTCACCTAGTCCCACCTACCTGCACTCAGCCCATAACCCTCCATTCCTTTCCTGTCCATATACCTATCCAATTTTTTAAAAATGACAAAATCGAACCTGCCTCTACCACTTCTACTGGAAGCTCGTTCCACACAGCTACCGCTCTCTGAGCAAAGAAGTTCCCCCTCATGTTACCCCCAAACTTTTGCCCCTTAACTCTCCACTCATGTCCACCTGTTTGACTCTCCCCTACTCTCAATGGAAAAAGCCTATCCACGTCAACTGTATCTATCCCCCTCATAATTTTAAATACCTCTATCATCCCCATCAAACTTCTACGCTCCAAAGAATAAAGACCTAACTTGTTCAATCTTTCTCTGTAGCTTAGGTGCTGAAACCCAGGTAACATTCTAGTAACTCTCCTCTGTACTCTCTCTATTTTGTTGATGTCTTTCCTATAATTCGGTGACCAGAACTGTACACAATACTCCAAATTTGGCCTTACCAATGCCTTGTACAATTTTAACATTGCATCCCAACTCCTATACTCAATGCTGTGATTTATAAAGGCAAGCATACCAAAAGCTTTCTTCACCACCCTATCCACATGAGATTCCACCTTCCGGGAACTATGCACCATTATTCCTATATCATACTTTATTATAGTCATTTAAATTTGGTCAGATTGAAGCAAACCCTCATCTTAGGGCTTTCCTCTAACTCCGTATCCTACTGTAACTGTAATGCTCATCAGACTATTGCCTCTGTGTCAGCGGCATTGTCACAAGCCAACTGCTTTCAATTTGCACTCCAATGGATTTGCATTGCCTTCATTGTGATTGCTACAGCTTAGATATAGAGAGAGGCTGAAGAGGTGATAGATAGGACAAAGAAAGAGGTGGCTATACCCAGGGTGCCTGGGGTGACAGTCAGACAGAGGAAAGGGGTTAAGGGGCCAGTGCAGAGTACCCCTGGGGCAATCCCCCTTAACAACAGGTAGTTCACTTTGGATACTATTACGGGGATTGGCCTAACAGAGCAAAGTCACAGCGGCCGGGTCTCTAGTTCTGAGTCTGGCTCTGTGACTCAGAAGGGAAGGGAGAAGAAAAGGCACATTTTGGTGATAGGGGATTCGTTAGTTAGGGGAACGGTCAGGAGGTTCTGTGGGCAAGATCAAGAATCCCAGATGGTATGTTGCCTCCCAGCTGACACGCCCCGGAACATCTCGGATTGAGACCTCAGCATGCTTAAGTGTAAGAGTGAACAGCCAGAGGTCATGGTCCATGTAAATACCGATGATGTGGGTAGGTTGAGTGACAAAGTTCTGCATAGGGAGTTAGGTGCTAATTTAGTGGGCAATGCTTCCAGAGTTGTGATCTCTGGATTGTTGCCTGTGCCACGTGCTAGTGAGCCTAGAATTAGGAAGACTATACAGTTTAATATGTGGCTAAGGAGATGGCACAGGAGGGAATGCATAAGATTTTTGGATCATTGGGCTCTCTTCTGAAGAAGGTCGGGCATGTACAGAAGAGACAGTTTGCATGTGAACTGGAGGGGGCTAATATCCTAGCGGGACCATTTGTCTACAGAGGGGTGGGTTTAAACTTGAGTTGCAGGAGGATGGGAACCAGGGTGCCAGAACATTTTTAGTGGAGAGGCTGTGGAGGCAGATGTTGGTAAGACTTCAGACAAAGTTAGGAATCAGAAGGTTGAGCATTGTGTGACTAGTGTCCTGAGCTACATATATTTTAGTGCAGGAAGTATCATGGGTAAGGTGGATGATAGTGTTGAAGATGAGGTAGTTGGTTTACAAACAGAGGTGATGTGTAGTGAGGAGATGCTGTTGATAGGGCAACAAATGAGTTGCAATGTAAAAGGTGGACAAAATTGAAAAGGGTGAATACAGGACTGAAATGTTTCAATGTGCGCAGTATATGGAATAAGGTAGGTGAACTTGTAGTACAGTTACAAATCAGCATGTATGATGTTGTGGGCATCATTGAATCATGACTGAAAGAAAATTATAGCTGGGAGCTTAACGTCCAAGGATACATTGTATCAAAAAGACAGACAGGAAGGCAGAGGGGTTGGCATTGTTCTGTTGGTAAAAAAATAAAATCTTTCAAAAGATGTGACATAGGGTTGGAAGGTGTTGAATCATTGTGGATACAGCTAAGGAACTGCAAGGGGAAAACTCTCTGATGGGATCCAAACAGTAGTAAGGGTGTAGTCTACCAATTACAATAGAAATAGAAAATGCATGCCGAAAGGGCAATGTTACAGCAGTCATGAGGGATTTCAAAATGTGGATAGATTGGGAAACTTGGGTTGGTGCTGGATTTCAAGAGGATGAGTTCCTAGAATGCCTCTGAGTTGGCTTTTTAGAACAGATTGTGGTTGAGCCCACTAGGGGATCAGCTATTCTGGATTGGGTGTTGTACAATGAACCAGAATTGATTGAAGAATTTAAGGAGAAAAAACCCTTAGGGCCAAGCAATCATTATATGATCGAATTCACCCTGAAATTTGAGAAAGAGAAGCCTAGGTCAGGTATATCAGTACTACAGTGGAGTAAAGAGAATTACAGAGGCATGAGAGAGGAGTTGGCCAGAATTGATTAGAAAATAACATGGGCAGGGATGATGGCAGAGCAGCATTGGCTGAAATTTCTGGAAGTAATTCGGAAGGCACAGGATATATACATCCCAACGAAGGTATTGTAAAGACAAGATGACACAACCATGACTAACAAGAGAAGTCAAAGCCAACATAAAAGCCAAAGAGAAAGCATATAATAGAGCAAAAATTAGAATTTAGAGGACTGGGAAGCCTTTAAAAACCAACAGAAGGCAACTAAAAAGTCTTTAAAAAAGGCAAAGATAGAATACAAAAGTAAGTTAGCCAATAATATTAAAGGGGATGCCAAAAGTTTCTTCAGATACATAAAGTGTAAAGGAAAGGCAAATGTGAATATCAGACTGCTGGAAAATCATACTGGTGAGGTAGTAAAGGAAGACACAAAATGGCTGACAAACTGAATAAGTATTTTCCATGAGTCTTCATGGTGGAAGACACTGGCAGTCTGGTGGAAGTTCCAGGTGCCAGGGGTTATGAACTGTGTGAAATTACCATAAATAGAGAGAAAGTTTTTGGGAAACTGAAAGGTCTGAAGGTAGATAAGTCATCTGGACCAGATGGTGTACTCCTCATGGTTTAGAAAGAGGTGGCTGAAGAGATTGTGGAAGCATTAGTAATGATCTTACAGGAATCACTAGATTCAGGAATGGTTCCAGAAAACTGGAAAACTGCAAATGTCACTCCATTCGTCAAGAAGGGAGAGAGGCAGAAGAAAGGAAAGTAAAGGCCAGTTAGTCTGACCTCAGTAGCTGAGCAGCAGTGGAGGCCGAGTCTTGTGTATATTTAAGGCAGAGCTTGATAGATTCTTGATTGGTCAGGACATGAAGAGTTAAGGGGAGAAGGCAGGAAATTGGGGCTCAGAGGAAAATTGGATCAGCCATGATGAAATGGTGGACCAGACTCGATGGACCGAACGGCCTAATTCTACTCCTGTATCTTAGATTGCAAGGGAATCTCCGGAAATTTGGTGGCGTCTGTCTACGTTACTCTTTGTAACTGAATACCGTCTCTACATTTCCACACAGAGGCACGTGGTATTCCTGAAGCTGTAGCCTGATACTTCTGTTTGGTTTTCTGACTGCACTCCATGGCTGTGCCTCATGAAATCCAGTGAGAGGTTCTCTACCACTGACAGTGGGGAATCCACTTGAGAACCCTGTGTCAGGATGCACACTGGATTCTTGTCTAGAACCCTGCTCCCATTAATTTCAATTAAAGGGACCAATTCCAATCGACTAAATATCCGATAATCTAGTTTTTAAAAAATTGCTTGATCAAATGTATTTGCTTTTAAATACACTTAAATGTGATAGCTTTTGTCAGCATAATGTTGTATTTTAACAATTTGAACATGTTTTATTAGCCTTTACGTTTCCAATAATTGGCTTTCTAAATGAACCACAACAACAGCTGGTTTCCCGATTGAATCCGCGTCTCTCTGGAAATTTGACCATGCACTAACATTGCGGATCAAGCTTGCGCACATGAGCTGGGTTCTTTATCGGATGTATATGTAACGATGCTATTCCTAGTGTCATGCACCAGGAATAGAGCATCGTCAGGGTATAATTAGGGCATATTCCAGAATGCACGTATCACTGGGCACTCATAAACATGATTTCATAGCACAGTGCTCAACAAGCGTGCATTTTAAAGCAGCCATCTATGAACAGATCCCAGTTTGGTGTTGAAAGGCCAAATCCAGAAGCTGACCTGTTACTTTCCTGACGCTTGCCAAGATACTGATTCCCCAATCCCATAACCCCATTCACCTTCCCACTCCACATATTAAGAACCTTGCCCTGCCTCTTCCAGCCACTGATTCACCAATAAGGACCCATTCACTTGACCTTCAGTCACATACCTATGACCCATTGAAGTCTAATTCATGGATCTAACCATACCCCACCACCCACTGATCTGCATTCCTGACCAGTGACCCTAACTCACCAGTAATAGCCACACCACCCAACCCCAGAGCCTGGACCAGCTATCTCATGATCCTGACTCACTCTCTCAAACCCTACCCCATCTCATTGAAGCCCCTCACCAACCCTGACTCAGAAGATGCCAACTTTAACCTCCCCCATCAACCATCCTGATTGACGGTCACAGGACCCTGACTCACCTATAATACACATCACCCTCAACACTGACGAACAACAACAAGACTCTAAATTGATGCTACTCATCAACAACAAATCACTTTCTCACCAGTTCACAACTATCCCCATAACTCTGGATTTCGTTAATGTCCAGAACATGTTGACTGAGACACCACAGAAAAAGAGAATTTTTCATATTCACTGCCTGTGACTGAAGAAACTCCTCATTTCAGCTCTAAATATCTGTCCCCTTATTCTCAAACTACGAGGGGTGATTGATAAGTTCATGGCCTAAGGTAGAAGGCATCAATTTTAGAAAACCTAGCACATTTATTTTTCAACATAGTCCCCTCCTACATTTACACACTTAGTCCAGTGGTCGTGGAGCATACAATCTTGGACCTCCAGAAAGTGTCCACAAATGGGTGATTGATGAGTTTGTGGCCTAAGGTAGAAGGAGATGAGTTATACAGCTCTCGTTACATGCACATGCAATTCAACTCTGAGTGATTATGCAGAAAGTTTGAAGTTAATAACTCATCTCCTTCTACCTTAGGCCACAAACTTATCAATCACCCCTTGTATATCCCCTAGTTCTTGGCTCCTGAGCCAGAGGAAACATCTTTTGGCATTTACCCAATCTGGCCCTTTAAGAAAACACAAGAGACTTCAGGTGCTGGAAATCTGCAGCAACACACACAAAACACCGGATGAATTCAGCAAGTCAAGAATTCTGATAAAGGCTCTTCACCTGAAACATCAACTGTTCATTTCCCTCCATGGATGCTGCCTGATCTGCTGAGTTCATCTAGCATTTTATGTGTGTAACCTTTTACAAATTTAAGCTGTGATGGGACCACTTGCTGTGGTCTTCATTGATTTGTATACAAGCATACTGAAGTCCTTGCAGAGGTCATTGCACCGATCTTTGTACCATTTAACACATACCTACTCTGCATCTTTACATGAATTGAATTGACTTTATTTCTTCCATCTTCATATACATGGGGAGTAAAAATCTTTACATCTCTGACAGAATGTCACAGATGGTAGCAGCTGGAACAGTTTGCGGATGGGGAGACTTGGGTCCCCAATTATCCTTTTTACACACCTGTTTCTGTAACTGTCCTGAATAGTGGGAAGTTCACATCCACAGATGTGCTGGGCTGTCCACACCACTCTCTGCAGAGTCCTGCGATTGAGGGAAGTACAGTTCCCATACCAGGCAGTGGTGCAGCCAGTCAGGATGCTCTCAGTTGTGCCCTGTAGAAAGTCTTTAGGGTCTGGGGACTCATGCTAAACTTATTCAATTGTCTGAGATGAAAGAGGCACTGTTTTGCTTTTTTCACCACACAGCTGGTACGTACAGACTACGTGAGATCCTCGGTGATGTGTATGCTGAGGAACTTAAAGCTGTTCACCCTCTCAACCCCAGATCCATTGATGTCAATAGGGGTTAGCCTGTCTCCATTCCTCCTGTAGTCCACAACCAGCTCCTTTGTTTTTGCGACATTAAGGGAGAGGTTGTTTTCTTGACACCACTGTGTCAGAGAGATGACTTCTTCTCTTTAGTCTGCCTCTATATTATTTGAGATAAGGTCAATCAATGTAGATTGGAGCTGTGAGTCATGGGTATACAAAGAGTAAAGGAGGGGGCTTAGGACACAGCCCTGAGGGGCTCCTGTGTTGAGGGTGAAAGGGGCAGAGGTGAGGGAGCCCACTCTTACCACCTGCCAGTGATCTGACAGGAAGTCCAGGATCCAGCTACACAAGGCAGAGTGAAGGCCGAGGTCTCTGAGCTTCCTGTCGAGCCTGGAGGGAATTATGGTGTTGAATGCTGAACTGTAGGCCAAGAACAGCATTCTCACATAAGCATCCCACTTCTCCAGGTGTGTAAGGATGGTGTGTAGAGCTGTGGCTATTGTGTCATCTGTCGACCAGTTGTGCTGGTAGGTGAATTGTAGTAGGTCCAGTGTGGGTGGTAGCAAGCTGCAGATGTAGTCCTTGACCAGCCTTTCAAAGCATTTGCTTATTATTGAGGTGTGTGCGACAGGATACCAGTCATATAGACATGTTACCTCGGTCTTTTTAGGTACAGGAACAATGGTGGATGTTTTGAAGCAGCAGGGCACTCTACATTGGGAGAAGGAGAAATTAAAAATGTCTCTAAACACACCTGCCAGTTGAGCCGCGCACATCCTGAGTATTCGCCCTGGGATGCCGTCCCGGGGCAGCCTTGCGACTCTCCGCTCATTGGAAACTCCATCCACATATTTCCACCTACTCGTTTCACTTGTCACTATCCGCTTCAAATTTCTCTTAAATCATCACAATCCCATCGAGTTTAAAATCATCAGCAAACCAGGAAGTATGATGTTCAGTTGCTTTTGCCACGTTTTTACATAGTGTGAAAAGCTGGGGCCCAATCATCCATCACAATAGTATCCCATTAGTCACAGCCAGCCAGCTTCATTAACCAACGAGGAGAACTTCAACCACTGCTACTCTGAACTGACTTACTTTCAAAGGCTCTTTTCAACTCGTGTTCGCAGTGTGATTGTTGTTATTTGCAGTTTATCCTCTTTTCCACTTTAGTTGTTTGTCAGCCGTGTCTTTTTCAGTATAGCCTTTTGTACAATAATTTTTAATTGCATTTCTTTTTCCCTATAAATTCCCGCAAAAAATGAATCTCAAGATAACATACAGTAAAGCATATATGTACCTTAATAATACATTTACTTTGAACTTGAAAAAAACATGTTTACTTTCACTTTTTGTTCTTGATTGAAAGCCAGTTCTCAATCTGTGACAGAATGTTACTTCTGTTTCTATGTGCTCGAACATTATTGATCAATCTACTGTGCAAGCCATTGAGAATACTTTTCAAAAATCGAAATACACCAATTCCACTGTTTTTCCTTAATCTATTGTACTAGCTCCATCATCAAAGAATTCCAGTACATTAGTCAAACATGATTTTTCTCTTTTAAGTCCATTTTGGCACTGTTCAGTCCTTTTATTCTTTTTCAACCGAGTTATTACATCCTCCGCTACAAACTGACCTTTGTTTTTACATAACAGGATCACATTTTTACCAATGAATCCACTGGAACAACTCTGGGATCTATAGAACTTTGGGATATGATAACAGAAGCAACTAACATTCCTGCAGTCAAAACTCTGGGAAGCAACTCATCAGAGCCCTAGAACTTATTGGTTTTCAAGCAGACCAACTTCCCTAGTATTATTTTCCTCACTCATTAAATCCTCTCCTCTTCTAACTTGTCTGAAAAGTTTATCATGTCTTCGGGAAGGACAGATACAAAGCAATTGTTTAAATCCTCTGCCATTTTCTTATTCCTCATAACAAATTCTCGGTTCTGTTGAAAAGCGCCTTGCACTTTGCCCCATTTGTCTTTTCCTCTTATGTATCTGTAAAAGCTCTTACATTTTTCTCTTTTTGTCAGTTCATTCATATATTCTCCCTTGTCCACTCATCCGTTCCCAGTAAGCTCCCTACTGGCCTAACCTTGGAAGCCTAACAAATGCTACACCTTCCCATGACACCTCCTCCATCACCACCATTCAGGGTCACAAAGAGTCTTTCCAGGTGAGGCGCCCTTTGCCTCCAGTCTATCAGGGTATCTGTTTTATCCGGTACTCATGGTACAGCCTCCTCCGCATCAGGGAAACCTGACGCAGATTGGGTGACTGCTTTGTTGAGCACCCTTGCTCTGTCTGCTGCAAGAGGCAGGACATCCTGGTGGATATCCATTTTAACTCGACTTCTGACCTGTCTGTCAACAGCCTCCTGTGCTGTCATGTTGAGGCCAAATTCAGGTTTGAAGAACGCCACCTCATAGTCCACCTGAGTAGCCACCAACCTGATGGCGTTGACATTGATTTCTGTAACTTGATCTGTAATGAGGGGTGATTTGATAGAGGTGTATAAAATTATGATGGGTATAGATAGAGTGAATGCAAGCAGGCTTTTTCCACTGAGGCTGGGGAGAAAAAAACCAGAGGACATGGGTTAAGGGTGAAGGGGAAAAAGTTTAAAGGGAACATTAGGGGGAGCTTCTTCACACAGAGAGTGGTGGGAGTGTGGAATGAGCTGCCAGATGAAGTGGTGAATGTGGGCTCACTTTTGACATTTAAGAAAAACTTGGACAGGTATATGAATGAGAGGGGTTTGGAGGGATATGGCCCAGGTGCAGGTCAGTGGGACTAGGCAGAAAAATGGTTTGGCACAGCCAAGAAAGGCCAAAAAGCCTGTTTCTGTGCTGTAATGTTTTATGGTTCTGGTAATTTCTTCCCTCCCTTCTTACTCCTTTCCCTCCTCCACCTCTTATTCTGGCCTCTGCCTCCTTCCTTTCCAGTCCTGATTAAGGGTCTCAGTCTAAAATGTTGACTGTTTGTTCCATTCCATAGATGCTACCTGAGTTGTTGATTTCCTCCAGCATTGTGTGTGCGTGTGTGTGTGTGTGTGTGTGTGTGTGTGTGTGATTCCCTATCATATTTTAGTTCTTCTCTACCGAGCTCTAAAATGCTTATTATTTTCAGGCCTACTACTGTTTCTGGAAACTTTATAACCCTTCCTTGGATTTAATTTTGTCTTTCATTTCTCTTTTCGGACAAGTTCTCTTATCATTTGTCCAGTCGATATTTGTGCCTTTCACAACTTGTGCACTATTACTTTACTGCTAACTGTTGCCTATCCTTCATCACACCTTTTAAAGTATTCTCCCACTTATCCACAGCCAACTCTCCTCTCATGTATTCATGGCTTCTTTCATTTAGAATTTAGGCTCTGGTTTTGTTTGTACCATAGCACTTTCAAACCCAGTGTTAAATTCTGTCATATTATGGTTTCTGTCTGCCAAGAGCCCCTCGACAAGATTATCCCATTTCATTACACATACCAAGAGCTATCTTCTTAACTGGTTTCTCAACATATTCATGTAGGAAAGAATCTCATGTACAAGAATTCCACGATTTCACCTTGTTTTGATTCATTCCGTCCTGACACTGGTTAAAGCTTCCCATTATTATTGATTTATGCTACACCCAATGTTACAACTACAATTTTTCTGCAAATAAAAAATAATTCCTGCCTAAATTTTCTGCCTCTTACTATTTCCTAGCTAGAACCAAAATGATTGTAGTTCCACATCATGTTCTATTAAGCAAAAAAAAAAATTAATTACACCAATCTCCTCCTGTATTGTTAGTTCTAATTTTTATTTCCACTACCACTTAGGCCTCTTAAGATTTTGGTCCCGCTGCCAAGAAATCTCTATCTACACTACTCATTTATTCTACACATTCTTCATCTCTCACATATATATTAGTGATTTTCTATCCCACATCGATAAGAACAAAATTCGAACTAGGAAGCTTCTGCCCAAAGGAGAAACACAGGAACGGCCAATGAAGAGCTGTGTATATGCTACTTGAAACAACCGCAAATGCAAAGCACAGGTATGTCAGAGAGAGAACTCACTAGCATGGTACAAAGCCAATTGATAAGGGAAAATTCCAAATTTCAGGAGACTGAGAGGAAAGATATGGGCCTTCCCATTTTGAATGGAGTGGTCAAGAAAGAGAGACAATAAAAGCTGTACACACTCTGGCCACATTATTTGCAACTTAATGAAGTGACCACGGAGTATATGTTCGTCTTTTTCTGCTGCTGTAGCCCATCCACTTCAGTGTTTGATGCGTTGTTTGTTCAGAGATGCTCTGAGTTACCATCTTCCTCCTGTCAGCATGAACCAGTCTGGCCTTTCTCCTCTGATCTGTCTCATTAACATTAGTAGTTTCCAGTAAGATGGTGACATGCTTGTTCACAAAGGCCTCTCCGAGTCTAACAAAAAGTACAAATGTTGGTCTTAAACATTTTTCTTGTCATCAGCAGACCCTGGTGGACATTGGGAATACAAGATTCTGGTTCATTGGGAAGACTGATGGCAGGGTTTCTGCGTGACCTTGTTTGTTGTGCAGACCTGTCTCCTATTACAGCCACCTAGGGGAGGATGTGCCAGAGGCGGTGTGGGTGAGAGTGGAGTAGCGGTGGGCGTGCTGAAGTCCGTGCTGGGTTGGGGGCTGGCTGCTTATTCCCTGAGGCAAGCTGGATTGCCTTTGTCTGCACCCGCAAGGAATGAGGAGCTGATAAGTACCACCAGTCTGGCCATTCTCCTCTGATCTCTCAAGGCATGTTCATCCGCAGAACATGTGCTCACTGAATGAGCCACCCTGTCTGCCATTAAAGTCACCTAGATCATATATCTTCCCCATTCCGATGTTTAGGCTGAAGGACAACAGAACCTCTTGACCATGCCAGCATGCTTTTATGCGTTGACTTGCTGCTACCTCATTGGCTGATTAGAAATTTGCCTTAATGAGCAGATGTGCAGGTGTACCTAAGAAAGTAGCCACTGAGTGTATACCAAGAGATTACTTCAGTGAAAGCTGACAATCAGATGAAATACTGAACTTAAATGAATCAAGATGTTAAATCTGAACTTGATACTAGGCAGTTTCGCATGATAACATAATCCTAATTTCAGCACAGCAGAAGCTATCCTACTCATTGTGTCAGGCTGAATATTTTACCAATTTCTTTCTTTCTTTCCCTATTGCCTAGCTATTTTTTTGCTTTGGTATATATTCAATTCCTTTCAAAAAAATACTATAGAATCTGCTTCCATCATCAAGCTGGGATTTGTAGATCATAAGAACTTCCTTTTTTTAAAAAAAGGTGTGTTTAACTTTCTTTAACTAATGCCCACACATAACCTTATAAGAATATGTCTTCACTTACTCTTTGAAAATGGAGTATGTTTGGAACACCTCAGTTAAATCTTAACTTAATATCATTTCTACTGAAAACTCTTGTAAAATGTTCTAAACTGATTCATGGAATAAATATAGTTCTATTTAAGTGGGGGTGCAATGAACAGACAAATAGAAATGGATGTGGGTCAATACTGAGGAGACTTTTTCATCTATAATCTTGTATAATAAACATTTTTGTTAAGCATTGCATGAGAGAATGAGTAAGAAGACATCAAGAGGGTATTTTGGAAACCATTGCACAGAAAGAAAGTGTGTCTTTGAGCCCATTGATCTTCACAAGCTTAGGTCACCCCAAGGTGTACTTCTGAATTACACAAGTCATGCATAATTGGATCTGAACATTTGAAGTGGAGAAGGTTCCGGTGACTGTGACCACTGGGAAAAGCTATGGTCTCCTGTGGGTCAATGTCAAGCTTGTGTGGAATGGAAAAATGTTTAAAATTCTGAATCGCAATATTGTGCCACCTCCAGTACTTAAATATTAGAAAGGACCACGTGAATTATTTAGCATCAATTTGAAACCTGAGAACGTGAATGCTGGAGGGACTGAGCATGTCAGACAGCATCTTTGGAGAAACAGCTGATGGTTTCAGTCCGAGACCCTTCATTAGGATGCACAAAATGTTGATAAAATACAAAACTTCAACAGAACACAAAATACAAAACGTGAAACCTAATCTGGGCCTTATGAAGCCCAAAAGTTAAAAGGAGGCAATCAGTTGTGATCCAGGAAGAAAGTGCTTTTATTTTACCTGTTGAAACCAATTAACTGCTGAGAATAAACATCAATATCATCACTCCCTTCAAGTCTCCTCCATGGATCATTCTGTTACCTCCATAAAGCCTCAATGAAGACAGAAAAATAAGACATAGGAGCAGAATTAGGCCATTCAGCCCATCAAATCTACTCCACCATTCCATCATGGCTGATCCGGGATCCCACTCAACTCCATACACCTGCCTTCTCACTATATCTTTTGGTGCCCTGATCAATTAGGAAACGATCAGCTTCTGCCTTAAATAGACCTACAAACTTGGCCTCCACCGCAGTCTGTGGCAGAGCATCCCACAGATTCCCTACTCTCTGGCTAAAAAAAATTCCTCCTTTCCTCTGTTCTGAAAGGTTGCCCCTCAATTTTGAGGTTGTGCTCTCTAATTCTGGGTACCCCTACCGTGGGAAACATTCTTTCCACATCCACCTTATCTAGTCCTTTCAACATTTGGTAGGTTTCAGTGAGATCCCCTGCATTCTTCGAAATTCCAGTGAGTACAGGCCCAAAGGTGCCAAATGCTCCTTGTGTGTTAACCCCTTCATTCCTGGAATCATCCTTGTGAACCTCCTCTGGACTCTCTCCAATGATGACACAGCCTTTCTGAGATATGGGGCCCAAAACTGTTGACAATACTCACTGTGGCCTGACTAGTGTCTTATAAAGCCTCAGCATTATCTCCTTGCTTTTACATGATGAAATAAATGCCAACATTGCATTTGCCTTCTTTACCATAGATTCAACCTGTGAATTAAACTTCTGGGAGTCTTGCACAAGAACTCCTATGTCCCTCTGCACCTCTGATGTTTGAACCTTTTCCCCATTTTCTGCACTATTGTTCCTTTTACCAAAATGCTTTATCATGCATTTCCCAACACTGTTTCCATCTTTTTTGCCTATTCTTCCAATTTGTCTAAGTCCTGCTGCAATCACATTGCTTTCTCAGCTATTCTGGTGCTGCTGCAATTTATTTTCTGCTACTTATCTATTTAATACAGTTTTTCTACTACTGTCCTGTTTTAATCTACCGCTTTGTGTGATTGCCTGACAGGAAGCCAAACAGAGTTTCATTGTACCTATGTATAATGACAATGAAGATCATTCAATTCAATTTAATTCAAAATTCAATAATACTGTTTTTCTATTATTGTGTTGTTTTTATCTACCGCTTTGTTTGATTGCCTGACAGGAAGCCAAACAAAGTTTCATTGTACCTATGTATAATGACAATAAAGATCATTCAATTCAATACCTATCCTTCCACCTATCTTCATATCATCCGCAAACTTTGACACCAAGCCATCAATTCCACTATCCAAATCATTGACAAACACTGTGAAAAGAAGTGGTCCCAATACTAACCCCGGAGGGACACTACTAGTCACTGGCCACCATTCAATTTCTTCCAGCTCTTTTCTCTACCATTCTGGTCTCTGCTCTAGTCTACAATCTTGCTTTTGGTCTCTGATATGCCTTTTGGCTCCTAAAATCTCCCTACCCTTCCCAAAGTTATCATCTCTTTCACTGATTTGTTCCCAGAGGTAAATACATGGCAGGAAACCCATTCTTCTGCATTACTTGACTTCAAAATAACTTGTTTCTCTCAACACTTAAAATGTACTTAATATCTAGTCCTATGAGTGACTTAATATTATGCTACACATCACAAACCTAAATGATGCAGTAAACTTTTCCAATTAAAACACTAGCCTTAAGTCTAGTGCACAAATAGGGTTGGGGGGACCTGGAGAAACCAATATTTCTGGGGTTCTTGACATCATATTTGCATCACCTTGCATCTGATAACGTCATAAATATGAACCATCATATTTTACTCACCAATAATCATTTCTGCATAACTTCATCAATGCTCATTGCTCTCAAACATTTTTAATCTGCTTGGTTAAACCTCTGGGTGTTTTGATTTACTTTAGCAGGGCAGAAAAGGGGTTGGAAACCTCTGCCTTATTGAATGTCTACTTTCTAAAAACTGGATTAACAAATATCCTGAAAATAATTGATTTTTGTTGGGTTACACACCATGTGCACTTGTTCATATTGCTGGAAATGGCTTGGGAAAACAGTAGGAACCACAATATCAAGTATCTGACTTGTGCTATATGGGTTTTTAAGTTGGGTGGAATGCCAGAAATTTACACAGCTGAAGTTAGTAAGTTTTGGTGTGATGACTAGTCAGAAAATGACTGGAATGATGAGTAATCTCTACTATCACTTTGTTTACATATTACACTATTTACTTTTATACTTAACTAAAAGTACTTGATTGTCAATGTAGACATAATAGGTCCCATTTCTATCATGTACAACTTTGCACCACCCTTTCAAATATCTCCTTTAAAAGGAAGCTCAAGCTTTGAGTCTAATGGGATTGCTCTGCTGACAGCCAGCATGTACTTGATAGCCTGAATTCTTTTCATCGATGGGAACAAATCAGTTTTAAAGGCAAAAAAATCAAAGTTGCTTTTTCTCCCAATAAAAGTAATCCTGCCTCAGACCTTCTGAAGTCGCTTTGAAGATGTTGACTTGATTTTTAACAGAGGTCCTGTTGTGATGGAATACATTTCCTTTCAACGTTCTCTTACCTTGCTAAACATGAGAGCTTGGCAGAAAGACTCCTTCCCTTTTTTAGCAGCATTGTACTCAGTGGTTGCGAGATGAAGCATTAGATCACAGTTCTAAATGAATTGACTAATCTATGACTGAAGAGATTAATATTGAAATATAATATCTGATATTTCTTGGTGTCTGTATCCAATTTTTTTTCAACTCTAAAGCAAGCTATTCACTACCTACGCCACGACATGGAATGCTGATCGATGTCACTTACTATTATAGGAAGCTATTGCTCACTACTGGCTGGGCAGTTTTTCATGAGAATATACCTGCTTTAAGCTATTATATTGCAGGTCAAAGGGTGCTGTTTTTTGATAAAGTTTGCAAACTTTGCTTTAAAAAGAGTAATTTGCTATCTTCACTACATGTGAAATATTTACAATTACAAATACACTAATATTTAAAGTTCCTTACCTCTGACATTCACCCCCCCAATACTTTCCTCCAATCACATTAAAATTATTTCCACTCATATTAGCTATGAGAAAAGTGTTGGCTGTCCACTCTAACTATGCTTCTTCTCCTCTTCTTATACACTTCAATCAAGTCACCGCTCATCCTCCCTTGTTCCAAAGAAGAGACCCTAGTTCACTTAACCTATCCTCATAAGACAACGTGGGCTCAATTTGATGTCAGCCCAAAACGTCAACCGTCTGCTTCCTTCTATTTGATTCTGCCTGACCTGCTGAGTTCTACCAGCACTTTTGTGTGTGTTACTCAAGATCTCCAGCATATTGCAGAACCTTATGTCTCTAAATTGTACCATATGACTGGAGAAATCCAAAAGAATTGTTTTATCATTTTGATTTACAACATTATTTTGAATGGCTATGATCTGACTGGAGTGAATTTGTTTTGTCAGTGATGACGCAGCTATTTATCTGATTTTCTTGTACCGTCAGTCAGCCAGTTACTTTATGTTAAGCTTCTCATTAATTGCCTGAAATTTGAAATTAAAATCATGATGAAATGTACCACAATTATCTCCTTGACTATGCAGATTGATATCTTGATACTTCTTCCTCAACAGTTATCCTATGTTTTGGCATGTACACTAAAATCTTATTAGAGTGATGTGGTTGTGTGTGGCCTATAGACCCGGATCCATTCAGATCTCCCACCTTCCAAACATGGCAGAAATCTCAAAGATAACAACAGACTGCAGAAAGCTTAAAGTTAAGCTTAAAGGATGTTTTATTGTGTGTCATAGCTACTCACTCCTTTTCTGAGTTGTTGTTATTATTATTATTATATTTTTAGTTTTTATTTTCTCAGCTCAAGCTTGTAAAAGCTAAGGTACAGGCATAGCCAAGCACACTCAGTTCTTAATTGCCAGGACCTTTCGGACTATTCTAATGATGTTTAGAATTGTGGCTTCTGGAGACTTACATAAATATTGCTGTATAGGCTTACTTGGTTAATGCTTTCATGTAATGACTTTGGGATGATACCAGTTGCAGATACTGTATTACATCTTGGACAATATACACCCTGTCATTGTTCCATAGTCTTTCAATATCCTCTTCTAATTCAGCATTTTCGTGGAGTTTTGCACTTATTGATTTCTGTATGTTATGTGTGTTTGGAATGGCTATATCTATTAATTAAGCTGTATCTGTAATAATGGATCAGTTATAATACAACTTGTAGGACTCACTCTAAAATTGGATCAGGGTTGTATTTATAATAAGATATGGTATCTTTTGTCAGTTTGTATTTTAAAGCAAAACTTTGGTGAATGATATTTGCCATTTGATTATACCTGTGTAAGTAATCAGTAGAATTATTTCTGGTTTCTCTTGGCATTTTCTGCATTTATTGTCTTGAATTTGTTGTTTTTTATTATGTATTCTTGATATTTTTGTGTTAACCACCTGTTTCTGTATTGCCACAAGGAACCCCTCTGTTTCTAAGATGATGATGATGATGATTATTATTATTATATCTGCAAACAGTGATAACATGACAGTTACATTCAATAAATTCCAGTACTGCAGACAGCACTGACAAGCAATGAAAAACAGGAATTCTAGCTGATACATTTTTATCCACACATTTGCAGTTCAGTGGCACAAAAGCTTTTTGAAATATTGTCCTTTTTAAATTAATTAATTAATTTCAATAAAGCTCCTCATATGCTCACTGAGTTCCATAGCCAATTAACTGACCAGACTTGTACAACAAAGTTATTGGACAAATTCATATACATAGCAAAAGGATAAATAAAGATGCATAATCAGTTTGTGATAATGGCTGAGGGGTATATTTTGAGCTTTTTTGAAACAATCACATTTCTTTTAGAGTTTTGGTTTTATGATTCATCCAAAGATACTTCTTGCGTGCAATCCTTGTTATGCTTAGTAACTTCAAATGCTAATTTATAGAAAAACACGGGAGCCAGGATACTTGTCTACTTAGCTTTTTTCTTCCCTTTTATTTAGTAAGGCGCTCATATGACGTATGCCATTCACGTACTTCTTACATATAACCCGTAATGAACTATGCAAACAAAAAATGCTTAATCAAACAATATACTCACATATCACTGAAATATTGAATACAATACAATCTGACATGAACATTGGTGGATTATCAGTCCCTGTAGCCATTTGGAGCTATTGGTTATGTTACTGAAGAAAGTACTACCCAATATACCTGAGTCTACCTAATGCCAAAAACCAACGATATAAGCACTATGCCTTTATAATCTAGTTGAATGGTTTAATACTTTTCCGGAAAGGAAAATGGATACCTGTAAGTGAGTTACAGACTAGAAGTTAATTAGAAGAGTCAGATAGTTTTAAAAAAATATATTAAATGATAAACAACTGAGAGGAAAATTTGTGACATATATGTGCCAGAAAAACTTGACATGCGTTTTCTTGAATTTGGTCTGTATTCTGATATGATGATTATTTGTTGGTCCACAGGCTTCCCATCTTTGTTAAGCAACCATATCTCCAAGAAACACGAGTTTCAGTGATGCCATTGTCATTTGCTTTTCAAGCCACCATTAACATCTTAAAGAAGAGCAGGAAGTGAAGTTGTTCCCCGCCATCAGTTTAGCTGAGAACTCATGCGCTTATTATGTCCTAAGGCTCAGCCAGTGAGCAAGTGCCATCAGCACGCCTGGCTCGCAGGGATGTCAACAGCATGAGTTTTCCAATGGCTTTTGGAAGCTGTGATTGACTCAGCCTGATGGAGCAGCCAGACTTCCAAATCCCTATATATAGAGCAAGCTTATCCTCCTAAACATAGAACACTGAGAGAATCAGCTGTCGGCATTTTCCCTAAGCCTGAAACAGACCCAGACACAGCTGGGAGCAGGTCTCCTTCCACCTACTGAGAATTCAAATCTATCAACTGGAATTCTATGCTTAAAAAGTCAAAGAAGACTGAAAAGTGAAGAAAAAGATTTCGGTAAGCTCGCTACTACTTGTGAATTTTAAGGGAACTTTTTGAAGTGGACATCATAATGCATAAGAAAAATAGAGCATAATAGATGTAATCGATGTACTGTGATGACTTGAAATTTATGATCATGAGTCAAAATTTAAGATTAGGCATTTTATGCCCAAACAGTTCTCTAATTCATTAACAGAAGTAATTAGCCCTATTTATAATATTGGCACTATTGGCCATTAGCTATTACATATTAGGCTGCATTGCAAAGAATAGGGCTGGAGTCACTTTTGTTCTCAGCCTGAGAGTGGTTTCCACTAGCTGGCTAATGATTCAGTAAATTCTTGCTATTCTGCTGACCATAATCAGTCTGCGTGGGCATCAAACAGTTTCTGGTCAATCCACTTGAAACACATCCGTGGTAACAGGGCACAGGCAACAGCTTTCAATTGGGGAATGCAATCGTTTCCATATAAAGTTTTTGAAAGTTGCCTGAAGCTCAGTTAGAAATAAGACGTATATCTGACCTACAGTAAGTTTTAACTCAAGTATGAAATTTGGAAGGGGTGGGGGATGTTGTAGATCTCTCTCCTGCTTTTTTCTAATGATTTCTCCTTTTTGCATACCATTTAATATCTAAAATACTTTTGTATGAACATAATTTGTAATGGCATTTTACAACAAAATTATTGATGCAGGAAGGTTGTACATAACATTGGGCTTCTCACATTTGCTGAGGAACTATTACCAACAAATTGTACTTTATTTGTATGTTGACTGCTTAAGATGAACAATTGATCTGGGTTAAATTATACCTACAGTACTAATCGCTTAAACAGTAGTCTACTTTGTCTGTCATGAACAATGAATTGTACAAATATTGTCATAACTGAATAGTTAAGTTCAGGAAGATTAAAGCCTGTTTCCTCTGACCTGGAAATGTTCTAATTGACAGTTGCATGGTGTGTGTTAGAATTCCTCATGAATATGAAGCATACGTTTAAAGCTCTAGAGTCTTTTCTAGTTATGTCTAAGGGAGTATTACAAATAGCACAGACATCATGAATACAAGTTTATATAGTGTCTTTGCCTGCTTAACAAATTAATATGTCATTTAGTTGGAGTGAGATTAAATACTTTTAATATGACCGGTGCTACAAATAAATGCAACTTCTGCTAATTATATACTAAAACCAACAAGAAAATAAAAAAAAATCTCATGCTGTGCATGGATTTAAAGAAGAATAAAGGGAGGCGTCAAGGGTATATTTCAGCAAAAATAGAAAATTGGGATGAGAGGTTCCAAAAGAAGCTTTTAGTAAGAGATTTCAAAGTAACTGCTTAAGTCTAGATAGTGGGTGAATGGGGAAGTATACAGTGGAGTGAACTTAGAAGAGGAGACTATATTAAAGGGCTGGAGAGTTTCTGGAGTAACTTTATGGTGGGATCTACAGAATGTTATTTTGAAATCAACTGGAGAGGAATTTTTCATGATAAACGGAAATTGTGTGAACCAGAATTAATGTGAGAGATCTGGTGGATTCTGGAGTTCTACAGAGTTACCAAAAGAACCGCCTGATGTAATTTGACCTGCTCTGAACAGAGAGGAATGACGGAAGGGAGGATGGTGGTGGGGAAGGGTGGGTATGTTGTTTGAAAGCAGATTCTCTTGCAGTACTGGCACAAGAATTAAAATGTGACTCATCACTTGTTTTTTTAACTTTTAAATAGAAGTTATCTCAATAACTTTATTCAGATTCCAAACTTAAAGCTCTTTCTCTCTACAAATATCTTGCAGCTTTTCAATAGAACAAATTCCATTAGTGGCAGCATCCTTCCAGTCCCTTTCTAGTATGTCACCTATGTGTGAGTAAAGACAGGCTCTTTGATCAAGTAGGCATTAGAACTAAACATGACTGTCTGCAGCATCTAGTGACTTGTATTGCTTGTCTCATCCTGGCAGCCAATCAAAGCACCCCAGATAAGAACAACCCCGGAACCAACTAAGGGTTGACCAAGCTGTAGATTCTATTCATGTAGCCAAAGGGGCATTTAATAAAGAAGGTATAAATCTTTATTAGCTTCACTTCAGATTTTTTCTTGGCAGAAATAAAATTTCATAGCAATTATAATTGCAGCAATCTGAATCTAGATTGGTAGAAGTAAGTGACTAGTTTACAAGAGGAATAAGAAACAGCTGAGAAAATCAGTGAATAAGTATGCTAGCAGTCATTGCTATTACACTGGACCTGTCTACCAGTGTCTCATTTTTATGATGGAATCACTCCTTTTGTCCTTTCTCACTATCTCTAGAACAGTCCTCTTCCTTGTATTTCTCCAATCTGGACTTGTGTGCCTTGGAGCTTTCAAGGCCAAAGTTCAAGAGCTCTCTCCCTAGACCTTTCATCTCCCTTACTTCTTTGACCCAGATTTGGTCACTTATGGTGTTGTCTCCCCTTTTGCATCAATGTTAATTTTTACAGTCCTGTGAAATTCTTGAGGATGATTCCCTCTAATTAAAACCCCAAGCAGTTGATGTTTCTTGTTCCATCAGAAGTGAATTAATTGAAAGAAGTTGACAAGATTTCATTATAATTACAATTGCCAAGAATAGGGAAAGGAAAATCATTCTGCGATCCCATATATGTTGACTTGTATACTAACAGCTGATGATACTTGGCCTTGGTCGTAGCCATATGGCCAAGTATGCCATCATTTTTGTACTGATTAGGCTCACACATAAGAATGGACCCCAAGTGGTTTTAAACATGTCCGTGCACCTGCCCATCAGCATGCCAGTGGCAGTATACAAGGATGCATCATTAAGCTTTGTTGAATATAAATAAATCACTGCTTTTCTTTGTATGTTGCTGTCGGTCATGTTATATGCATACATTTTATGTGGCATATTGACTACTGCTGTAGGCATGGGAAACTGGGACCTAACAATCCATTGATGCCCACAGCATCTGCACATATCCTGAATCAAATTAAGAAAATATCTATAATAATCATAGGAAGTCCCAGAGAATGAAATACTTTCCAATGCAGCCTCAGCGGTAATGTAAGAAAAATGACTGCCAATTTAAGTACAGTAAACTACCAGAAGAAGCAGGATGTTAAAATATTGAAGTGATTTATTTGGTTTTAAATCTATTCATAGGATGAAGCCAGCATTTATGACTTATGGACCATTTCAGAAGCAATTAAAAGTCACTCACATTGTTATGTCCGGAATTTTATACAGGAATGATAAACTTTCTGCAGTGTTCCTTTGCTAAATAATATTAGTGAACCATATGATTTCTTTGAATGCAATCTAGTAGCTTCATAATCACTGTCATACTTTTAATCCAGATTGGTTCCATTAATGATCTGGATTGATGGATGAACAGCACACTGGGAGGCTGCCAAAGTTGTCCTTTAGATAATGCCATTGCACATTTTAGGTCCCCTGTAGAGCTAAGCACTGCATTAGTTTAAGATCTGATCAGTGCAGAACATCTGAAAGTGCAGCATGCCTTGCTGTATTTCAACCTCGGCCTATAATTTGTGTGTTCAAAGCACAATCTTTTGATCCAGTGATAATCAATGTCTTGACTCTGTCGGTATCTGCCTTCATGACATTTGGTGCTAGTATTGGCACAACTCAGTAATTTAAAATGGGAGAGGGATTGGGCTACCACCTGCAGCTGGACTGCTGAGGGATCCCTAGCAAAATGGCACTGTGTGAAGAAAGGCAATGACTGTGTCGGAACCTAAATAATTATTTCATGTTCTGAACCTGCCTTCTTGCAACAACTGAACACTACAGCCAGCGTTCAGGTCATCTTCATCAAGATTCCTCTCCAGAAATAGTAACTTCACATTCCTCTAATTCCTTACAATTGGCAGAAGCCTAAATGGATGTTCTTTCTGATTTATGGCCTGTTCATGTCATAGACAAAGATTGATATTTGATTTAATATCTGCAGTTTTGAAGAACACAGAGTATTTTATAAAATTGCCTAGTTTCTGACCATAATAGGGAGCCAAGGTCAGTAAGGCAAGATTTCAAGATCTGTAATAGAGAGGTAATACAAAAAGATGTGATTGTTTGATGGTAAAGATCTCAGTTCTGGGACTTTGGAGAGTTCTGCTCCATTTGGAGTGCTTCTAATTACCAGGAGAAAGACCTTTATAATATTCTGGTATGGATGTATCAATGTCAGGTATTATTCATGCCACTTAAGGGTAAGGAAATGACTAACTTCCAAATATAACATAATATAACATCCCGTTGATGTTCAGCAGTGTCAGCATAGTCTCCGCAAAGCACGTACTGCCACCAGCAGTATTCTGCATGTAACCATTGGCAAGAAACTTCACATAAGCAACTACAAAAGAATGATGACTCTAAGAACAGGTTAGGGATGGTACACTGCACCAAGCAACTGACCTCCTGATCCCCACAAAGTCTTCTCACCAATTACACGAGTGCTCTCCACATAATTTCACAGCACATGAGAAGATTGATACCATTCAGGACAAAAGAGCCATTGGATTTACATCCTTTCTATTGCCTTAACCATTCAGTTCCTCCAGCACTGGTGCAGATGACTATCACTTATTGGCTGCAGCATGCTTTCCAGAAACCTTTTAAGGTTCCCTAAGCAGGACCTCTCAAAGCCACAAACTCTTCCACAAGCTCAAGAGTACATAGGGATCTACCATCAGCAAGTCACACACCATCCTGACTTGGAGATATATTATTTTTCCTTCATCACCACGAGTCTGAATCTCGGAATTCCATATCTGACAGGTAGCTGCGGTTAGCTTCACCATACAGATTATGGTGTTCAACAAGGTGTCGCACTACTACCTGTCAAAGATAATTGGAGATGGACAGTTGATTCCAGCCTTGCCAACAAAACCGCTGTTGCAGGAATGAGGGGAAAGGAACAGGGCCAAGTTTAGAATAAAGAACCACATGGTTGGTTTGGAGCCCAAGGACTAAGCGGCAAGACGAAGCCCATGTTGCTAAACCGAAGCCCAGTAGCAGGACGCGTGCCAATGATGCAGCAACATACACATGCAGTGACAATTAGTCCCATGTGGTGTGGTGGCAATGAAACAAACCAAGAAACAATCATTTAAGGTATAAAAACATATCAGCTTAATGGCATCGTACAGTTTGAAGTCCCAATGAGAGAACAATATGTGGCAATCCATATATCTATTTCTCTCTTTTCTCACTTTATCTCAGAGAGTTTGTGGTGAAGATTATCTCCTAAACTTGTTAAGAACTTACTTTCATTTAAAGATTTTAAAGATTTGTTTTGGAAGATTATCTTTATTTGGCACAAGTACGTTGAAACATTGAAACATGGAGTGAAATGGATCGTTTGCGTCAAGGACATGCAGGGCAGCCCACAAGTGTCGCTATGCTTCTGGCATCCATGTAGCACCCCAAACTCGTATGTCTTTGGAATGTGGGAGGAGCTAGAGTACCCGGAAGAAATGCACCCCACCACTGGGAGAACATACAAACTCCTTAAAGACAATGGCAGAAATTGAAACCCCAATCTTACAGGTGATGCTGTAAAGTGTTGCACTGACAGTAATGTTACCACACCACCCCTTCATTACAGTCCTTCTATATTTAACCACAGGCAGATGTGTTTCCAAGGCTTTGGGAAACACAACAACTAAAAGATCATTAGCGCTGAATCCACAAGGGAGAGCCTCAAGAGTACATCTCTAGGTCATGTGGGTACAATTCTGGGCAATTCCCAGTTCTGCCTGTGGAGACCAGACCCACAGCCAATGCTCCTCTTGACTACTGGAACCATGACAGAGGTAGTAATATTACCAAAGTTCTCAAAATATCCAAAGGCATGTGTTTAGTCAATTGAAAATAAACTTTTCACTCCATGTCTGGGGGACACACAGAGTCATACTGTTAATCACAAACATTTTCAAAGCCAATAGACAACCAGGCAATAAGAACTGGTCATGTATTTGGCTGTTGAGCATGAATCTGGCTTTGGCAACAGCTGAATTTATTTTTGAGAACACTTTGCATAAAATGCTATTTAATATAGTGGACAGCTTTGTATATAAATTAGTCATTTTTTCCATACTCATTTCTGTAGCTCATAATATGAGGTATCAGATGTTATGCCCTGTCTGCATCGATTTTCCCAATCACCTCAGAGCCGAAAGACTCTGGTGGCCATGTGCAAGTTAAAGGATGCTTGCTGTAATATTGATGTTTTGCCTCAAATTCTGCAACAGTCACTTTTGTGTGCTGCACTCTTGTCCACAGGATCCATGGAAAAGGTTCATAGTATTTCTGTATGATGCAGCTAAACATTGCCACAGTGATATTCACATACCTCCCAGAGGTTTCAGGGCCCTCATCGCAAGAAGACCCACCAATACCAGCCAGTAGGTGTGGAGTGTTTATGTGGATCTCAGAGCTCCAAATACCCACTCCTCCTAGTCCTTTTCCCTCATTTACAGTACATGATAGCCTTTATGCTAACTTATTGAGGCCGCTATGGAGCGTATCTTTTGAGGAGCTGACTCACTTCCCAGGGTTCAGTGCTGGATTGATTGAACAATCTTTGCTGTCAGCTACTGAAGGGAAATTTGCAGCGAAAATGATAAATAAATATGGGTTAAAATTACTGTAGCACTTTCTACTGAGATTTTCCCAAATTAAGAGACATTTCTTCCAGTTACCTGATTTGGGTAATTTAGGTACTAGGGTTACATGTCCAGTCTAAATGCATCAAAAGTGGGTGAAGTCCAATTTCTAGGTAGTGGCGATCTCATGTATAAAGTGCCTGCTGAAATGTGCAATAAAAACATCATTGTTCTTTATAAAGAAACCGGATGCAGGGTTTCATCCTGAAACATCAACAATTCCTTTCTCCTCCACACCCTCACAGATGCTCTTGAACCTAATGAGTTCACAAGCAGATTGTTGCTCCAGACTCCAGCACCCACTCTCTCTTGTGTCACAAAACGTGTGGAGTTTAGCTATTAATTTTGCCCTACTTAGTTTTAGTGATCAAACTGAAGACCTGAATGGGGCCATGTAAATTCAAGGCCTTTCTTTCAACAGATGAAAACACTATGTGGACCTCTCGTAATTTGGTTTGGTGAATCTTTGGAGGGCAGCGTAAGGTCTCCATGCATGTCAGACATTTAGCTGCCTAGACAATAAAAGCTTAGAAAGCTTAGTAATGGGATAGCAAGCCGTGATGTGATTGTGCAGCAGATCCTGTGATTATTTATTGTTAGTAACCTAAGGCCCTAAAGCCATTTGACAGTGATTCCTGTAGAGATGGATCACTGCCTCTTCCTGCCCTTGTTCTACACAATGAATGGGCTAGCATTCCCTTTGCTTGAGGTCATTGTTAATTTAGCACTGAGGCTCTGAATTGTTGGCTGACAATTCGGAGCAGCTACATGCTGACACTGCAGCTCCCTCTTCGTGTGTATGTGTGCTTGCTCCTTTTTGGCTATCAGTTGGCTCACTATAGGCTGGAGGGACATCTCTCCAAAAGCTATATAGGACTATGAGACACTGGCAGATGAGTAGTTCAGGTTTGACATTACTGGCCATTTTGTGAATACATGTAATATATTTACTTAGATTAAAGGAGAGAAATGTAAGGAATGTGTCTTCACTGTCAATGTTCTTTAAATGATAAATAAGGAAACCTGGAATTCAAAACGAAGAGCTCGGTTTCCTACTTGGAATACCAGCAATGTTGAGAAGAGTCAGAGAGATTCTTATCGGGCTCAGCAGGGTGGAAGCAAGATGGAATGGATGTTTCCCTGACTGAGGCTTCGAGAATAACAGGTTGCAGTCTCAGAAGTGTAGTCCATTTAAGGCAGAAATGAAGAGAAATTTCACCATGCAGACAGAGTGATAAGTCTTTGGAATTTTCTACTTGGAAGGACTATGGAATTCCAGTCACCGAGTTCACTTAAAGTACAGGTCAATAGATTTCTGGATATCAAGGGAATTGAGAAATATAGCTGCACTGCATTAAACTGGTGTTGATATCGAAAAGAACCCTAATTTTGTCTTGTGTAGTAATGTTTTTATATCCATAAACATTGTTAGAATGTGTAAGATGATCAAAATAAATGGGGGAGGTTTTACCTCAAGGAAATACAGTCATGACTTAGGCTGGACTTCCACCCGTAGTCTGTGGGAAATGGATTGATTCAGAGTTCAATGGGAAGAGTAAGTAGATTTTCTGTTTCTGTCTACAACAATCTTTATATTCTTTCCCCAAACAAGGAAATCCTCACAAAATCCACCTTTTATAACCTACATGGCTGTAGGCCTCTCCCTAACTTGTAATTTCAGCTTCTGTCTGATCATTTTTGCTGTAAAGCACCTTAGGAAGAGACGGTACTGAACTGTGGAGTACTGTAAGTTGTGTAGTTGGGAGCAGAGTGGTTATATGGGAATATAGACAATGTAAGCGAGTGGACAGAACTATGGCAGGTGGTGTTTAATGTAGAAACTGTGATGTCATCCATTTTGAAACTGAGAAAGCCAAACTGAAATATTTTCTTAATGATGAGAAACCAGCTGCCATCGAGGAGTAAAATATCTTTGGTGTCTATCTGAACACAAGTCGCTCAGTACTCAGATCACAGTTACAAATATGCTGATGGAATGTTGACCTGCATCTCAAAGGACTGGAATGCAACTGTGAGGAAGTTACGTCTCTGAGTAATCTTTAATTCCAACAACCCTGTCTCCATAAATCATGGGCATCTCTGCATGATCTTCAGTAGACCGATCTGGGCCTTTGGAACAGAGGTCAGGAAATCAGAAACACATTAATAATGTTTTACTTCCCTTTACCTTCCTCCCCACTCTCCAGTTTCTGCACGGATTACTCCTTCCATGATTCCTTTATCTATTTGTCCCCCAGCTTTAATCTCCCTCCTGGCGTGTGTCCCTGCAAGCAGCAGAAATGTGACCCCTGCCCATTCACCTCCATTCAGAGACCCCAGTAATCCCTCCCGGCGAGGCCTGCTGGGGTCATCTACTCTATCCTGAAGTGTCATCTCTACATTGGTGAGACTCGATATAAATTGGGGTACTGCTTTGTTGAGCACCTCTGCTCAATCCACAAAAAGTAGAATTTCCCAGTGGCCAACCATTTTAATTCCTATTCCCGTTCCTGGTCTGACCTTTTGTTTCATGGCATCCTCTTCTGCCATGATGAGACCACTCTCAGGCTGGAGGAGCAACTCCTCATATTCCTTCAGGCTAGCTTCCAACTTGATTTCTCCTCCTAGTATTTTCTTTTCTCTCCCCCTTCCTTCTATTCCCCACTGGCCTCTTATCTCTTGTCCTCATCTGTCTACCACCACCCAATGATGCCCCTCCTCCTTCCATTTCCCACATGGTCCACTCTTGTATCAAATTCCTTCTTCTCCAGCTCTTTGCCTTTTCCACCTATCACCTCCCAGCTTCTGACTTCATCCACCCCCCCTCCCCACCCACCTGGCTTCCCCTATCACCTTCTAGCTTGTCCTCCTTCCCTTCCCCCTCACATTTTTATTCTGGCATCTTTCCCCTACCATTCTAGTCACGGTGGAGGGACTTGGTCCAAAACATCGACAGTTTATTAATTTCCATAGATAGTGTCTGACCTGCTGTGTTCTTCCAGTGTTTTGTATGTGTTGCTCTAGATTTCGAGCATCTGCGGATCTCTTGTGTTTACATTAATAATTTTAGCATTTTAGGAGCAATGCTTGTAAAAAAAAAAATTTTTTTTAAATTGGAATTTGATAATAAGGGCTTTTTCTTTTGCAGATGAGGAGAGATTGTTGAATCTGAGGACACCAAAGAGAAATAACCAGCCACTATTGGAACAAGAGGTCATCCCTGTCAGAGAAAGGTCAGCCATCTATCTGTCTAAATCTGAAGCAGACCCCTGAGTGAAGTATTCAGCATTCCATTCATTTTCTTTCTCAGTCATAGCCATGGAGGTCAAGGGAACACAGTGAGCAGCTCTGGCTTGTGTTCTTAAAAGGGAACCTGTTTTATTAAACCTTGCTTAGAGGATTCTTAGACTTACTAACAGGAAGTTTGTGATGGTTCTTTTATTTGGGATTTCTGTCTGGTAAAGAGGAGAGTTAAGAAAATGCACTAAAGATTTCAAAAAGAGCTGAGAAAATTAACCAGGTAGATTCAAGGCTGCAATAGGGAAGCAATAAGGATCTTCCTTATTTATTTACATATCTAGATACGTGATTCATGTTAAATACACCCATTCAAGTTGTGAAATTGAAATTGGTCTAAAAATATGAATGTGAAAGCTGGGCTGGACCACAGTAGGCATAAGGTAGAATAAGAATGGAGTGTGGGGCGAAGGATGGGGGTTATTCACCTTCATTGGTCCTGTTCAATGAGATCATGGTTGGCCTGTACCTTAATCCACTTGACTCCATATTTCTTAATATCTTTATGTACCAAAAGTCAAAATTTAAATTATTGATCAGCTAGAATCCACTTCTTAACATGAAAGAGATGTTTACATACTGTATCTGTCTCTC
Source organism: Hemitrygon akajei (assembly GCF_048418815.1). NCBI lineage: Eukaryota > Metazoa > Chordata > Chondrichthyes > Myliobatiformes > Dasyatidae > Hemitrygon > Hemitrygon akajei. The sequence continues at coordinate 104,569,019 of NC_133124.1, read as the reverse complement.
ATTATGTTAAAAAAAGCCTTTTAACCTCCCTTGAATCAGCTGACTCATAATTTCTCAGAATCTGGGATCAGCATTTATTGCCTGTCCCTTAATGCCTTTGAAAAGGTGGTGCTAGACCACCTTACGGAACTCTTCGAGTCCTGCTGATGAAGTTATTCTTGTAGTGCTACTGGGTGGGGCATTTAAGGATCTCAACCCAGCATTGATGAACGAATGGCGATTTATTTTCAAATCAAGGTGATGTGTGATTTGGAGGGGAACGTGTAGGTAGCAATGCTCCCCTTCTTCATAATTTGGAAGGTTCTGCCAGACTCGCTAGGTGGGTAATTGGAGTTCATTTATTTTGTAGATGGTATATAGTACATTCACTATGTGCCACGGGTGGATGGGGCATCAGTCCAATTTCTTTGTCCTGGATGGTGCTGAGCTTCATGAGAATTAATGTAGTTGTACTCATCTAAATAAGTGGAAAACACTCCTGTCTTGCACCTTGTTGATGATACAAATAGTTCAGTGTGTCAGGAGCTGAGTTAATCTCCACAGGATAACCAGCCTTTTATCTTGTCATCATATTTATCTTGGAATTCTATATGAGTTTCTGGTTAGTAACCACCCTCTAGGATATTGAAAGGGGGAGTGCAGTGAAGGTGATGTAGCTGAATGTCAACAGTCCCTTGTTGGAGATCATTATTGCCTACATTTCTGTGGTGCAAATGGTATTTGTCACGTACCAGCTTATGCCTGAATGTTGTCTGGGTTTTGCTGCATACAGACATGGTGTGCTTCATTTTCTAAAGAAATTTGATTTATACTCATTGAAGTTTAGAAGAATGAGAGGTGCTTTTATTGAAAAATGCAATGTCCTTCAAGGACATGACAGGGTATATATTGAAATTGTTCCAATAGTTTAGAGTTTTGAAAGAAAGGACACAATATACAAAATACTGCTTAAGTTTGCCCGGAGGATTGTGAATCTCTAGCATTTTCAGCTCTAGAGAATTCTGAAGTCCAAGTGTTTGGAAATACTGAAAGTAGAAAGTAGAAAAAAAAAGGCACATGGAGGGCAATGTGGATCTTGTGGATCAATGTGGATCAGCTTTAAAGAGCTGAATGGCCTCCTCTTGCCTGAGAGAGTCATCAACACACAAATGGGCCCTTCAGCACAACCGGCCCATACTCACCCTAAGCCCAGTTGTAGTTTTGAACGACACCTTCTGCTAGATCACTGGAAATAGTTTGCCAATTTATCAAAATTCCAACACACAATAACCCCAATTTCAGGGAAGACGCGTCTAGTTTATATTTTTTGTATCAAACCGCAACGTTTTAGTGACCTGTGTCCCTCCTTCTGAGGATCTCCGGAGTTCTTAGCACATTGACATTTTTTAAAAAAAAGCGATTGGAACCAAAATCCAAGATGAGCAGCTGCACAGCCCTGCAATAAAACCCGCTGTAGTTTTGCCTTCTCAACTTATCATTTTTTTTGTAATTTATTCGATACTCCTGAAAAAGGTACCCCAGAAATAATTATATGTAGCTCATAATAATTAATTGACTACAAAGTGTTTTAAGACACTAAATAATTGCAAGTTTCACTCCATTGTGCTACTCGTGAGGGTGAACTGGTTACGTTGCACACTATATCAGGCACAATGGTTAAGTTTGCATCAGGCAAGAGCACCACATACTTTAACAGGGCTGGATTTTGGATTTTGGAAGCATGCTAATCAAACTACGTTAGTTAAATATCTCCCACAAGGACAACTTGTGCCCCTTTAAGGAACTGATTCAATGGTATTTGTTAAACACAGTATATACATTCCTGCCATGCTATTTTTATCTGTTTTTGTTTTTTATCTGAAGTGGTTTATTAATCTTCCACTTGATTCTGGTCAATGTTTGCTCAACTAGTGGCAGTTCTTTGGAAGCTCAGCATAGAATGAAACAGCCAGACAGATCTAGTTTCTACAGTTCTGGGCAGTTTCTGATCAGCACTAAAATGACTTCTGAACTGGATCAAACATGAGGAAATCTGCAGATGCTGGAAATTCGAACAACGTCCTGACGAAGGGTCTCGGCCCGAAACGTCGACAGCGCTTCTCTCGATAGATGCTGCCTGGCCTGCTGTGTTCCACCAGCATTTTGTGTGTGTTGTTCTGAACTGGATGGTGGGTGCATATCCTTACTTAATACGCTCCTGCCACCTACTGGAAGTTGTGGGGCACTACAGAATTAGAGCAGCACACACTTCTTTGTGGTATTAAAATTGACCCTTGATCATGTCACACCATTATCACTCATCAAACTCCAAGGGCTGACTTGCTGTTTTCAAAACATTGAAAGTAGTATGATTGACATTGACTATATGAGTTTCCTAAAGGTGTTGATAAAGTAACACAGCATATTGTTAGCAAAATTAAAAGTAATGGATTCAATTGGACTGTAGCATTGTGGACATAAAATTAGAAAAGAGACAAAAAGCAGAATAGATTGATTGATAAAGACTTTTATTCAGAATAAGGAACAAAATAGTGTCTTTCATGAGTAGAAAGAACCATTACTGCTGGCACATAGGCAGAGACTGGGGACTGCAGTACAGGGATGGGGACAGCAAAACTCCAGGAAGCAGAGGAGTATTTACAAGATTCAGTGGAACTGGACTATATTCTGGGATTCATCTTTGAATCTGAGGGAATATGCCAGGGCTGTCACTGACTTCTCCCAGACCTTGGCATGTGCCTTTGAGAACACATTGAGTCTTCCGAAACCAGAAGTCCTGGAAGAACCAGGAGATTCACAGTGTGCATTCGAGACAGGCAATCCTGAATCCTACAAGAAGTCCAGGTATGGCCGTTGTGAGTGCAAAAAGACCACTCGGAGTGAAGCCAGAAAGAGAATCGCATGCACAACAGCAGGATCATGATCAGCTAAGTGAGTGGGCCAAGGAATGGCAAGTGCAGTTTAACTCCATATCAGGTATTGCACTTTGGACTTTCACAGGGCCTAGGAGCGTTGCAGATCAGAGGGAGCTCAGAGTACAAGTACAAGGTACACTGAAAGTGGATTCGCAGGTAGACAGGTGGAGAAGATGACTTTTGTCATGCTGGCCTCTATAAGTCAGGGCATTAAGAATAATATTTGGGAGGTCATGATAGTGTTGTAGAAGACATTGACAAGGCTACACTTGGAGTATTCTGTTCGTATCACCCTGTTATAGGAAAGATGTATTAAAACTGGTAAGAGTACAGACAGATTTACAAGGATGCTGCCAGGATTTAGTTACAGGGAGAGTTTGGGCTAGAATTAGACTGGGGGGTGAGCTCCTAGAGGTGTACGAAATCATGAGTGGCATAGATAGGGTAAAGGCACTCAGTCTTTTCCCCTCGTGTTGGGAAATCAAAAAATAGGGAATATATGTTTAAGGTAACAGGTAAGTGATTTAAGAAAACTTAAGGGCAATATTTTTTTAAACAAAGGGCGCTATCTATTAGGAATCAGCTGACAGAGGAAGTGGTTGAGGTAGGCACAGTAACAAATTTTAATAGACAGTTGGACAGGAACATGGATTGGAAAGGTTTACAAGGTTTTTGTCCATATGCTGTCAAATGGGACGAACTTGAATGGAGCATCTGGTTGATGGGGACCAGGTGGGACAAAAGGCCTGTTTCCATCCTGTACAACTCTATCACTCTTGTAAAAAGAAAGATACTGCAACAACCATACTGCAGACAAGGAGCTGGATGATATGCTGAAGGTGCTTGTTCATGGAAAGCTATGCTGTAAACAGATGCAAATATTTTATCATGTGCAGACTGGGATAAACATTCAATGAACAAGAAACACTTTTCAAAGCTGGTCTTATTTCTTGTATATTACTCTGCACACAGTTCTTTCTAGATTAGAAATCAACAGGGAATATACTTCGCACATGGACTTAGTCCTAAAACCATCTGCTGATGACAATAGCTTCTCTCCATTTCCCTCACCATAACTTAGTTATCTCTCTAACAAATCTCAAAAGAGAACAACAACCTAATTCTGAAGGAGCTGAAATTCCTTCATCTTTGGAATTATTCCAGTAAATCTCTTTTGCACTGCCACAAGAACCTTCCTGAATTTCTGGTAAGTAAAACCAAATACAGTGAAAACACAAAAAGCTGGAAGTGTGCAGCAGGTCTGGCAGTGTCTGTAGAGAGAGAAGCAGTTAACATTTCAAGTTCACCACATTTTGTTAGAAATAAATGTAGTACATTGCTTTTGATCTAACCACTGTTTAATCAAGGTGAGAATGTTTGCTCCACTGTTTATGCCTGTATAGGCTTTCTGTCTTTTCAGCAGATTTGCAGAACCTATTCTTGTCTAAATTATGAAATGCTTTTGATTTATTTTAGAACATTACTTCTTGATAATACTTGACAAGCAGTAAAAAGGCCTCAGCAGATAGAGGTAAGAAAAGGCTGTGTTTGATGCTGCTGAAATTGATTGTTTTTGACTGTCCGAGTGCTCAACACTTTATTTCTTACCTAAATTTGGCTTCCACTAGTTCCCACTTGTTGTTCTGCTCTAAGCCAACCAGTTGTCACACCACTATTAATATTATATCAAGAAAGCACATTGCACAATCATTTCCTATCAGTGATCATTCTTCCTTCTTCCACATCCCCCCCAACACCTGCAGAATTCTTCCAAATTTCCATTCTCTACTGGGAGGCAGGTGGGGGGGGGGGGGGTGTCAAATGCAGCAGACTTTACCCACAGCTTCAGGATAGAGGGCCAGTATGGTCCACCTCATCAATTTGCTTTCTTCTGTTTTCATGTTTAACACTTTCTATAAATATTGAAAGTGCAAGGATACTCATTTTTGGATGAATCTTTTGGTCTTGATTGTTGAATATCCTCAAGAGGAAGGCAGACTTAACAATGTACATTTATGTTGCTATTAATCCTTAACAATGTTAGCTAATACATCTGCAGACTGTAATTCCAGCCCTTGGTGAATTTGGGTAAATCTGAGAGGATATTGTTTTGCCACTATTTTTATTACTTATAAGCTATCACTGATACACTTTAACCTCCATCAAAAAATAGTATCCAATCTTAATCTTTGGATATTGGTTAATGCAGTTAAGCCCATTTCAGTAAACCAGCTCTATGTCTTGCTGCCATTCAGCATAAAGAAAAATACCAACGAACTAGAGTTAAAAACTCATTTTCTTAATATTGCATTAGCAATGAACAACATTCACCAATTCCTCACCCTAGTCAAGATCACTTATTTGATGCGCTTCAATTGATACTATTGGCCATCCTTTTGCTGTTCAAATTGACAAACCATATTAAAATCACATGCTAACTACGAATGCAAGAGATGATGTGTTCTTTAATGTGAAAATTTGTGTATTTTGATGTGTAAGTATGCTTGTTTATGTGTGAAATTTGCAGTGAATGACTTAGCAATATTTTAAAAGAATAGGAGATTATTGTGATCAAAAGGCTATTGACACAAGCTTTCTAACTGTGTTCTAATACTGTTGCAAAAGCCATTGGGGAGATGGAATATTCCACTGACTGGCAAGTAACCCAAGCTCACTGGTCATCAACCCTTGAAATATGCTCTTTGGCATGGGATTTTATTGGGAGGAAGGTTGGCTAAAAAAAAATGCTGAGATCATTTGTAGTAATTGGCTGATCTATAACAGTGCTCTGTTCTTACTCTTATTTCAATTATCTCATCCCTCAGTTTCTGTGATCTCCTCTAACTCTCTCTGGCTGTAAGATATCTTTGCTCTAATTCTTGCTCTTCCTCATTTATTTTTGAATTACTTATTCCACCACTGGGAACCAAGGCCCGAATCTCTAAAATTCTTGCCCTAAATTCTCTGCCCCACACTTGTTTTCAATCCATGTCTTGAAATATTCTTCTTTGGTCAGGTTTATCATCTCCAACTTAACATTTCCTGATGTGTCATGTTGATACTTTATCTGATATTGTTTTGTTAAAACCAGAATATAATGAACATTCTTGTTGATCAACTTGTGTTTAATGCTGGGGTCTCTCACTACAGATCAGTTCCAGAATATTCCAGAAATAATTGTCATTGTTCTCTTAAGCTTTCCAATACATTTACTTCATTCTGAAGATCAGATGCATAAATACATTGCAAAGATAACCATGCCCACAGTCACTGCCATTTTTATATAAATTTAAGCAGCCTTGACTGGAATATGTCACATTCACCCTTTCTGTGTGTCTTGTTCGTTGAGGAAAAGTCTAGGGGCAGCACAGCTTTTAAAGCCGCAGCCTCAAAGCTCAGCATTCTGCCTCAATCCTGACCTCAGCCAGTCTCTTTGTGGTGTTTGCACATCACCCCCGTGACAGTGTGGGTTTTCACCAACTGCACCTGGCTTTCTTCCACATCCCAATGTTATGTGACTTGCAAGGTAATTTGTCCCTGGAGTGTAGGTGAGTGGTGGATTCTGGAGGAGCTGATGAGGATGAGGGGAGAGCAGAACAGGATGAGTTGGTGGTCAAGCTGGGTTCGGTGGGTTGAAGCACCTGCTTTTGTGTTGTCTGACTTTTAAAAATAACATGCTGGGCTGCTTTCTGTAATGTGAGGACGTTCTCCTGAGTTTTGATAAAGCTGAGGACTGTGTGCTGTGTATTGATGCTTCTCTCTCACCAACTCACTTTGTGTGTTTTCTGCCAACACCACTGGTGAAAGGTTCAATAATTCTTCTTCTTCAAATCCATTTTAAGTTGTTCATAACTAACCATTTGAATTACATTTTGATTGCCACTAAACCACATTGCATGAAGCAAGTGCCCTTGCTGATGAATCTTCACCTATAACCTTGTTTTACTAAAGATGGCTCGGAACTTGGACAGGATCCAATCATCGGAAGTGAGCAAGACCACGGAGGATGAATTTTTACCACTGCCACCTCCTGATCTGCTTGAAGCTTCCACCAAGCCAAATGTAACAATGAAAGAGCAGACTCCAAAAATCCCACCCCCTCCACGTCAGACCTTTGTCAAGTTCCATCAGCAACGGCAAATTAATGAACTGAAGAGGCTATATAAGCACATGCACCCGGAGCTAAGGAAAAATTTGCAGGAGGTGGTCACTGAGGATTGGGCAGAAGTGCTGGATGCTGAACGCATGGCTGCAGCCTTAACAGCTGGTGTCCATGGCAACAGTGATGCAGCACTTCAAAGTGAGGTCCAGTCCATGCGCTGGATATTTGATAACTGGCCACTGGACACAATTGGAGATCACCAAGCTACCAAGAAGATGAAGGAAGAGGAAGCCATCCTCAGTGGAGATGTGAGGAGCACATCATGGAAGTTTGAAAACCAAACAATAGATGCCATCAGTTCCCAGCACTCTGAATTTTCTGCGAATTCCGGTGTTGCCAAAGAGCAAACAAAGGGTGATGTCCGCACTGCTTTGTGGCTGTTTGAAACTCAGCCAATGGATTCCCTGAATAAAATCTATTCCAAAGACAATGATCTACAAGAAGCAGTTCTGAAGGAACCATTACAAAAAGGAGATGTCAGAGGTACCAAGCTATTATTTGAAACTCATCCGTTGTGTGACTTGGGACGGAGCAACTCAATGGAAGAAAGCAGCTTATTACAACTGCGTTCAGAAGTACAAGAGGTGAAAGGGGATGTGAACAGAACTGTGAAGCTTTTTGAGACAGAGCCACTGTGTGCCATTCGTGATACTGCTGGCAATATCCACCAGATCAAATCTATCTGCAGAGAAGAAATCCAACAGAGTGGTAATGTGCAAAGCACTCGGTGGCTATTTGAAACACAGCCCCTCAGTAGCATTAACAGAGATTTCTCAAGGATGAAAATTATTCGAGGCATCTCCCTGGAAGGGACACAGCAGGGGGGAAGTGTTGGCAAAAAGCGATGGCTCTTTGAAACACAGGCCTTGGACACCATCAAAGAGCAGACTGAGGAGTTGGACAGTAAAGCCAGCATCAGGGTGATAGAAGGAGGAGATGTAAATCAGAAATGCTGGCTTTTCGAAACTCAACCTCTTGACTCATTAAAAGAAAGTCCACCCGATGAGCTTGCTAAGGAACCAATAATTGGAGGAAATGTGAACTCCACTCTTTGGTTGTTTGAGACTCAGCCAATGGAAGTCCTGAAAGACAGCTTTGAAGTTGGACAATTGAAAAGAGTTATGACAGAAGAAGAGAAGGGAGATGTGAAGCATAAGACTCACGTGTTTGAAAGCTGCTCTATAGACAGCATCAACAAGGAGCAATGTGACACTTCTAAAAGCAGCGACACATTGGAGATACAGAAGGGAGATGTCAAAGCTTACAAGTGTCTTTTTGAAACGCTTCCCCTCGATTGCATTAAAAATTCAGATGAAATCTCAATTGGGAATCATGTAGAAGTCTTGGCTGGAAATGTAAATGAGAATAGAGCTCTCTTTGAAACTGTCCCCCTTTATGCTATCATGGATGGCGCAGGCCACTGTCATCAAGTCAAGACAGTAAGCCGAGAGCAAGTCATTAGTGGAGATGTCAAACACTATAAGTGGATGTTTGAAACCCGCCGCCTGGATCAGTTTGATGAAGGTACACAAAATGTGGAATTGGTTAAAGGCATCACCAAAGAGGAGATCCGATCCAACAACATGGAGACAACAAGGTGGCTATTTGAAACACAGCCACTTGATGTAATCCACGCAAATGTCAACAAAACAGAAAATCAGACCTCTGAAAAAGAAGATTTAGTGAAAGGTGATGTGAGGACATGTAGGTGGCTGTTTGAAACACAGCCAATGGATGCTTTGTATGAAAAAGCTGAAGTTAAGCAAGATTGTGAAATGCAACCAAAAGGTGATGTCAAATCATGCACCTGGCTCTTTGAAACACAAGCACTGGACAGCATCAATGAGAATGAAGAGCAACACCTGAAAGTCCACACCATGCAGATAGATGATGTTAAAGGGGTTGATGTGAAGACTAAAAGATATCTGTTTGAAACAGAACAATGTGGAAATCTTGTTGGGGAATTTAATGCAGCTCAGAACATGAGGTACACAAGTGAGGTGGACGTCCAGTCTGGGAAGGTGTCAAGAGTGAAAGAAATTTATCAGAGCACCTCACTCAGTGAAATAGGCGACACGGAAGAGAAGAGAAATAGCTTCACATCCTCAGAAATGGATGGCACACAGCCGGAATCAGGCTGTGTACACAAGTTCACTTGGCTCTTTGAAAACTGCCCAATTAGCTCCATTAAAGAAATGCCTGAAGAGGCAATACCCAAGAGCACAATCACTGACGTAAAGGGGGGCGATGTTGGTGGCAAAAGGTTTGTTTTTGAGACCTATTCACTGGACCAAATAAAAGAGGACACTGATATGAAGGAGTTGTATTCAACAGAGGAAGAAACTGTTGCCAAGGGTGATGTGAAGTCATGCACCATGCTGTTTGAAACGCAACCCCTCTATGCACTCCGGGATAAGGAAGGCCAGTATCATGAAGTTACTACAGCAAAGAAAGAGGAGATCATGAAGGGTGATGTAAGAGGAACCAGGTGGCTCTTTGAGACAAAACCATTGGACACCATCAGGCCAGTGGATGAGGTATTTGTGATCAGAGCAGTCACACAGGAAGATGTGCACAAAGGAGATGTGACAGCGGCCCGCTGGAAATTTGAGACACAGCCTTTGGATTCAATCAGAGACGAGGCACAGCCGAGGATAAAGGTAGTGGATGAGGTCCAGGGCGGAGACGTCCAAGCAAACAAGCAACTCTTCGAAGGGCAGCGAGCAAGCCAGAGATATGTGAGGATGGTTAGTGTCCGTGATGTTCAGAGTGGAGATGTCAGGACGTCAACTTGGCTGTTTGAAAACATGCCCATTGACTGCTTGAAGGGAGAAACTGAAGAAACCACAAGTACAACGACAGTCCAACGAGAAGATATACAGAAGGGGGATGTGAAGAGATGTACTTGGCTGTTTGAGTCCCAACCATTGGACAGCCTAAAAGATTCAGACTTTTCAATTGACAAAGAAACCAAGGAGGAAGTGGCTTGTGCAGACGTGAAGACCACAACATGGTTGTTTGAAACAACGCCTTTAGACACATTCATTCTTTCACAATGTAGCACAGAAAGTACCAAGATGACAGAACAAAATATCCATACAAGCTTGGAAACCCTCATCAATGCTGGAGCCATCAAGTCAAGGGGACTTATTATTGAATCAAGTGAGACAGGCATTCTAAAGATGGCCAAATATCAACTGATGAGTCAGAATGATCCACAGATTCTCAAAGAAGAGGTTATAGGTGGAAACATGCAGAGAATTCTGATGCAGTTACTTCAAAGGAAGGAATCCCTTCATTCTGAAGGTATCATGCTGAAGGAAGATGAAAACGGAAGGATTTCTCAAAGTAAGATTCAGCTTTTTGTCCAGTCAGAAGTTAATATTAATGAAAAGATTATTAAAGAAGAAAGCACTTGTGCAATTTCTAGCTTTTTAATGGAAGACAGTAAAATGAAACAAGGAATTTTGATTCAAGAAACTGACAAGGGAATTGCTCAGATTACCATCTATTCTCTCATTAACCGGCCCCAAATTGTGGAGGTTGAAAATGGGACAATCAAAGGAGACGTCAAGTCTACAATTAATAGTCTTCTTGCTTCAACTCAGCAGCAGACAGCATCAACAGTAAAACGTGAGAAAAATGAAAGAGGAAATGTACAGCTTTACACAACGTGCATTGAATCTGGGACACTGGACTATCTCAAAGACTCTCAGGAGGATTCCGACGATCCTGATGTTTCCTCTCAGGAAAAGGAGATTGTACGTGGTGATGTTGAAGGTGCCATAAGAAACCTGACAGAGAGTAGATGCCAAATTGAAAAGACAGTTGCTGATATTGTGCCAGGAGATGTTCAAGGAACCAAAAAATACTTTTTAACAGAAGCACAGCGAGGGCAAGGTGTTACTCAGAAAGATGGTGTATTGGGTGCTGATATCAGTTATGCTCATCAGACCTTTGGGCAGGCTGCAAATGCAGGATTAAAAGACGAAATTGCAGCTGGTGATGTTAAAACCAAGATGCAGTCACTGGAGAATGTAAAACACCAAACAAAAATCCCGGATATGGAAGATACTCCTTGTGGTAATGTGAAGGACCCGCTGCAGGAGTCAATATGTGATAAGAAAAAAGCGAAAATCAGTAAGTGTACAGAACCCAGGTTTTGCTCACGAAGTGAAGCCTCCATTACAGTTTCTAAGGTGGACACAGAAAATGCCACATGTCGGGACCTTCAGACAGCAATGGAGAACCTCAGAGAAGTTACTGCCGAAGCACATAGCATACAGCAGAAATCTAGGGTGCAAGAACATTTCCAGAGGAAATCACAAAGTACAACAGAAACTCTGCAACATTGTCACCAAGGCAATCAATTCAGGAATACACTGGAGAAAGAGACAAAGAAGCACACTGAGATCTCCACACAACAGCAAAGCAGTGCAGCATCAAGACATCAAGCAAGTACCCAAGTGACTGTCAAGCAGTACCAACAACCAAAGAGCCAACGGGATAGTCTTCAGGTCAGTGCCTCTGTGGGAACGGAAGGACTTGTGTCGTTTGTGGCTTGCTCAAGTGAAAGTCAGAAATGTGAACACTTAACTGACATAGTTCAGAGCAGCAGAGGTGAAGTAAGAGCTGCCTCAGAACAAGTGCTGTCTCATGGTCAACACTTGTTCAATACCTTAGAGAAGGAAGATCGGGCAGTGGCAGATCAGGAAATAATTGTCAAGGGAGACATAAAGTCAACTATAGAAGCTTTAAAGGATTCAGTGACAGAGCAAAAATCTGTTGAGAAAGATGAGGTGGTCAGAGGTAATTTGCAGGCAGCTCTCCAATCCCTAGGAAAAGCTAATATGAACGTATCCAAAGGCGATTTTAAAGCCGCCATGATATATAGAACAGCGGGCCAGTCACATTCACGTGACCAAAAGAAGAGTGGTGTTAGAACTGTTTGTAATCAGATTTCACTACCACGGTCTGATGCTGAGTTTCCTTCTGCAGTTCCAGTGATACAGTCCACTGTACCATCGAACAAAGCTTGTGGCCATCTTCCTTTAAACCAGACAAGTCTACCTGCAGTGAGAAATCCAGCTTCGTCGCAATCTCCTCCACTACTTCCACTCAAGGTGAAGGAGCAAAACATTGCAGATCAACCATCTATTGCACCAAAGCCACCTTCAGTCCCACCAAGACACATGCCAGTGCAGGGTGGGAAACCTGCTCTGCCTCCTAAGCCAGAACATTTGCAAGCAATCCATGCTGTTCCAAGTCGAACCCCTCCAGCAAGGAACTATGCATCAGCCATGTCCAAGTCCAACCCATTACCTCCAGTTGTGTGCAGATCACCTCCAGTAAAACCTACAAGGGCATCACTTCCACCAGTAACTACCACTCCATCAAAGTGTCAGGAAATGGAGCCAGAAAGGCAACATGAACAGCTTCATTTGGAAGAAAAATCCACCACAATGGCTTCTTACACCAAGGTAATGAAAACTCCTTTGCAGTTGGCAGAGGAGAAATACAGGAAAGAAAAGGAAGAGCAGAGCAAGTTAAATGCGATGGTAATTCACCCAGTATCAAATATACCAGCTCAAGAAATGCAGCAGAGAGTAAGAAACTCCACTGGAAGTCTTGATTGCACCAACGTCTCCATGACAAGGGAACCAGAAGTGATACCTAACCCACAGAATGCTGCAGCGGAAGTCCAGCGGTTCACGCAGTCCTGTTCAAAAGAAAGCACAGCAAGCACTGAAATGTTTCAGGGAATGGAATCTGCTCCTCGAACACTTGGTACCCAAAACAAGCCAAATTTTACTCAAATTGGCCTGCAGAACAGCCCAGAAAAGAATCTGACAATGACTGAGGATAGATCTAATTTATCAAAGAAAGGTAAAACTGTGTCACCAAAAACCTCAGCCAGGATCATTGCCCCACAGTGTTACCAACAAGCACAACTGAGTGCAAAGTCACATCACCAACAGCCAGTCAAAGCTTCATTTGAACTATCAGAGAGTCAGACTGTCCAATGTCAGGGGTGCTCCAACCAGCATAGGTTTAGTAACCAAGCACTAGCTGCAAATGACCAACAGCAGCAGCACAGCCCAAGGCCAGATGCAGTTGTCATGCGAGAGGACCGACAACAATGTAAAGAGACAGAGGATGACCGCAGAAAAAGGTTATCTGTTCACAAGGAGGAGATAATGAGAGGAAATGTGAAGGCAGCAATGGAGATCTTTGAAAACCTAAAGAAACGAGAAGAATTGCAGAAAATATTGACTAGAGTTAAAGAATTTGAAGAGGAGACTTTTAAAGTTGATGTGAAAGGTCTGAAGAGTTTATTTGAGAATGTGCCTGAGTGGGTGGTGCCTAAGAATAATGGGGTAAAGCAACTTAAAGCAATTGACAGCCAGAAGGATGAGATGCAGAATCAGCCTAGGATGGTCAAAGATGAAGCAGAAAGTTTGTCTTCAGTGGAACTTGTGTTTGAAGATCTTGAAAGGGCAAGTGCAGAGATAACGTATCTGAAAGAGCAGACATTGGCAAAGTTACTACATATTGAGGAATCTATTAAGAAAGCCCTGTACTCAGTCTCCAACTTGAAATCAGAGTCTGACATTGCAGGGCTCTCTGGTTTATTTGGAGAGTCACTGGGAGCTGCTACAAACTCCACTGCTCCTGGTAATATCAAGAAAATCAGTTTGGCCTCCAGCAAGTCAAGCTCAGAGAAGACCATGCAATTGAAAGAATATCATGCACACAAAGAACAGTTAGAAAAGTCACTGGATCAAGCCAGGCCATCGTTGGATATTCCACCTGTTTCCGCTCGTGTGGGCTCTCCATCATCTCCTTCCTACATTTCCATTGAATCAGCAGTTAGAAAACCTACAGGTCCTTTGAAAACAAAAACATCTGCCTCAGAACTTGAGATTGAGTCCTTTACACCCTCTCCTCAAAATCAAGCTGTCTCACCCTGTTCTGCAAAAGTGACAACCATTGATGATTGCAATGGTTTCTTTCTTTGCAATGGATACAAAAGTGCCAGCAAACAAACCGAGTTACCAAAACATCATTCAGTGCCAAGAAAGGAATTTGTGCAAAAAGATGCCAGCAATGAGTTCATTCAAACAAGCAGAAAGGAAAGCAATATTGTTAAAGGCAGTGACAATGTGACCAACTCACCTACAGGTTGCATCTCTCTGAGTGGATTTAAAACCAACATTGCTGATAGAACTCAGAGCCCAGTGCCTCAGAGAAGCAAAAGTGTTGTGGAGTTCAAGACAGGCCCTGATGAAGGTGAAATAGTTGGTACAAAGACCATCATGGAAAAATATGAAGAAATTGATCGTTTTGGGAACAAAATTATCACGTCAAAAACCTCAACCACTGTCACAAAGCAGTCTGAGTCAACAACGTCATCGACATATGAAGTAGTTCAAGCACTACCTAGGTATGATGTTGTTGCTTCGCCCCTTCTTAATAGACATCTGCAGAGTTAGACAAGGACTGCTGAAGGTTCACGACCTAACATCGAGGAAAATGGAGGCTTGTTTCTTTCTATTGAGAATCCCAGTTCAGCAAAGAGATTGAAGTGATGCTGCAATCCTTTAACATACAACTACCACCAATCTAAGAAACACAGATGGGGGAGAATAAAATGCACATTGAAACTGATAAATGAACGAAAATAAGCATATAGTATGCAAGGTCAGCTTCTATGAAGACAGGATAACATGCTCACCTTTGGGCTGCCAAAGCAGAATCATTGCTAACAAAGGATTCATACTAAATGTTAACTTTTTGCAATTGTCAAACTGAAACAAAAACAGTATCAACATTCTAGAAAGGTATAGAAAAATACTTCATCTGACTGATTAATGTTTGAGAACCAGAGAACTGAGATTTATTGAAAATTTTCTCGGTCCTCAGAGACTAGATTTGATACTGTGCTGAAGTTAAAATCTGTGGCATGTAATTTTAACTTTAATAAATGGAGTAAAACTGATTCTTTTGAATTAGCCACACATTATATACATCATCACCAATTTTTCTTTCCTCTCCATGAGAAAATTAAATTTGGTAGAGATCTGGTGGCCAATTCAATATAATCTATTTTATAGCATTTGAAAAAGGTGGAATTACCACATGTGACATAACTAATATTTCCTGTTTTTATGAAGACAGTGTTGTGTTCTGAATTAGACTAAGATTATCCATTACTATTCAATTTTTCTACTTACTTTTTCTCAAGTTTCTTTTGTACTTTAGTTGTACATTCAATGTATCAGCTCAACGAGGAATCCCAAAGTCTTTTTTGCTTGCAAACTGTTCTTCTTCTTTCCTGTTTTATTTTTATTCCCATAATTTGCTTTAATAAACTTTTTAATATTTCTTCAGCTCTATCTTGTTTTGCATATAATCTGTTTAAGGAATATGGAGTTATTTGGGCTCTAATTTTAATGAGGCATTTTACATTGCTGTGTTGATCTGTAAAAATGAATTAATGGGATTGTAAATATTGATAAAGCAATTCTTTAGTAATAAACATCAAACAATGGAGGAACAATACTTGCCCCCAGTGAACACTCTAGGAGGGCAGGAAAATCAGCAAAAGTTCACTCTTTTGGTTGCTATTCAGTGTCCCATTCTATATATAATACACAGGACCCCTCCTTATCTACATTCCACTTCTATGTCTATGCTTCTATGTGAAAATGGGTACTTGATATTGAGGGTAAGTTGATACAGCAGCAGAGGGTGTTTAGTTTACTGACAGAGAATACCATTTGCCATAATTGCACATGGAACAAAACATTTAGTTAGTGTAATTTCTGTCTGGGAGTCAAAAGGTAGAGGGTTCAAAATATGTCCCAGAAAGCTTTGGGAATGGATGTCAAAATTTTCCCACTTAAGTTTGAAATAGTAACCCACGGGGATACATGCATTTGATGGGCTATGCATTTTATGGGACTGTGGGATCTCAAATTTTTCCTGCCTTGAAGTATTACTATCCTAGCAGATGTGGAAAAAGGTGGTTATAGACATGTTTGAGACAGCTTTCCAGAATTCAAGCAAAAGCAAGTGGCACTTACATTTAAATAGCAGCATTCTTTCACTCTTCTGAAGCTACAGTAGATCATTGGGTATAGAGTGCCGTGCTGCATCATTACCTCTATCTTTATCATATTGGAGTTAAACTCAACACACAGCTAAAGAGTTATGAAACTTCATTCTCTGGATCACGAATCAATGCTAAATATATATTCAATTCTTTGAAATCCTCAACATATACACAATGCAATACCACCTATTGTTTCTTCATTAAAAATGAATGAACAACATCTTTCTCAATATAATGGCCTGCATTTCCATGATTTGCAATACTTTGCAATTGAACCATTACTTGGCACTCTGGCCTTTATACCATGTTGCAACACATTTTATGAAATAACGATTGAAAGTCTATAAATAAGCATCACCAACTGCACGACATTTATCAGCCATCTATCATTTCAAAAGGCATTTGTAAAATGTTTCCTGGAAAAAAATCAAATTTTTACTTGTGAATTAATGCGTTACGTGGAAGTACTTCTCTTCTTCAAAGCAGTAAGGCTGTTAAACATGGAAATCAGATGTCATACATTTATTGAGTATCTAGTACATGCAATGCAATTTAAACAAGTACATAAAAAGCCATACTTAACAACAGATTCAGATAGATTGACGGGATTCAGCATTACAGTACTGAATTCAGTATCTTGGTCATAAAGTAATCTTCACAGCTTGTATGTTTGTACACACTTATTTCTTCCATATGACAAGCCATATAAACCTGCATTATTTAATTATGCAACCACTAAGATATAACTTCTGTAAACTTGAAACTGATGATAATAATTTCTATTTCCATGTTTACTAAACTAATGGGATTTAAGTTTTCTATAGTTTCACTCATTCCATATAATTTACATTATGCCAAAAGAAACATAACTCTGTTCCTGTGTTTTCTGTACAAGTACAAAAGAATGATGCCTCATGTTTCTTTGTAAAACTTACTGAGAGCCAAAAATCCCATGTATTCTAATTTCCTCAGTTTTATAATCCTGAATTTCAACTCATTTTCTTAAGACTTCTGGTCAAAAGCAACACTACCTCGGGCGATAAATTCCAGATAATTCACAAGACTCATTATTTCACCTCTATTATGTCTTCTTTTTCTTTTAAATGTGTTCCTGGTCCTGTTGGAACCTGTGATCTGCGGTTTTCAGGCTGATTGAGTGAACTGGCCCTTTGCTATCTCTGAGAAGGTTCCAGGAGGTGCACAGCCTCAAGGCCAAGAAGCTTAGAGACCACGATCAACTCCATTTCTTGCTGATTAAAGCACCAAGGAAGACTGAAACCGAGGCAAGTGCAGAAGGTAATAAGCGAGTATTCACCACTACCGAACAGCCTCTCAGACACTGCTGCCGGAAGAAGGTGTCTGCGTGAGACGGTCTCTCTCTCCCCTCTTGCTTGCTGCTCCTGAGGGAAGGCCCTGAGTTTGAATGGTTTCTCTCCCCCTCGATGCTGTTGCAGGATGGTATTGAAGTTCTGCATCTGAGGTTTATGGATTGAACTGTAGTTCAGTCAGACTCTTTTGAATTCGTGTTTTTATGTTCTGCGTTTTTCCTCGTTCTTTCTTGTTGCAGTTTACACGATTTGTTTGTTTTTTGTGCATGGTGGGGGGAGGTCGATGTTTGAACAGGGTCCATGGTTTTCTTTGTTTCATTTTGTCTAGAGAGTTGAATCTCAGGGTTGTATACAGACAGACATACTTTATTGATCCTGAGGGGAAATTGGGTTTCGTTACAGCTGCACCAACCAAGAATAGTGAAGAAATATAGCAATATAAAACCATAAATAATTAAATAATAAGTTAACCATGCCAAGTGGGAATAAGTCCAGAATCAGCCTATTGGCTCAGGGTGTCTGACACTCCGAGGGAGGAGTTGTAAAGTTTGATGGCGACAGGAAGGAATGACTTCCTATGATGCTCAGTGTTACATCTTGGTGGAATGAGTCTCTGGCTGAATGTACTCCTGTGCCTAACCAGTACATTTTGTTGGGATAACGGAGACATGGCTGCAGGGAGATCAGACCTGGGAAATGAATGTACAAGGGTATACGTGCTATCGTAGGGACAGAAATGTGGGCAGAGGGGGTGGGGTGGCCCTGTTGGTGAGGAATGAGATTCAGTCCTTTGCAAGGGGGGACATAGGGTCAGGAGAAGTAGAGTCTGTGTGGATAGAACTGAGGAACAGTAAGGGCAAAAGGACCCAAATGGGTGCTGTCTACAGGCCACCAAACAGTAGCATGGATATTGGGTGCAAGTTGAATAGGGAGTTAACATTGGCATGTGGCAAAAGTAATGTCTCAGTAGTTATGGGGGATTTCAATATGCAGGTGAACTGGGAGAATCAGGTTGGTGCTGGACCACAGGATAGGGAGTTTGTAGAGTGCCTACGGGATGCATTCTTGGAACAGCTTGTACGAGAGCCGACCAGGGACAAGACTATTCTGGATTTAGTGTTATGTAATGAACAGGATTTGATAAGCGATCTTCAGAATCAGACTTTAATCGCCAAGTACCTATGCACATACAAGGAATTTACTTCCGGCAGATGTTGTCTCTCTGCTCATAACAATAATAATGATAAATATAAATGAAAATATAGATTATACATACAGGTAGTGCAATCCAAGTAATAGTTAGCCGACAGTTAACCGGCAGTTAACTGTTCAGCAAAGTGACAGCAGTAAGGAAAAAACTTCTCCAGTGCCTATTAGTCTTAGTCTGGAGGGATCTGAAGCGCCTACCAGACGGAAGCAGATCAAACAGTCCGTGCGCAGGATGGGAGGAGTCCTTTATGATGTTCCCTGCCCTCTTCGTCAACCTGGAAGAGTGCAGGTCCACAACAGAGGGCAGGGAGGCTCCAATGATGCGCTCGGCAGTCCTCACTGTGTGCTGTAGTCTGGTTCTATCCTGCTTGGCGGCAGCTCCAAACCACACATTGATGGAGGTGCACAGGACAGAGGAGCCATTAGGAGGTAGTGATCATAATATGATAAGCTTTTATCTGCAATTTGAGAAGGATAAGGGCAGATCGGAGGTGTCAGTGTTGCAGATGAACAGGGGAAACTATGGAGCCATGAGGGAGGAGCTGGCCAAAATTGACTGGACGGATAGCCTAGCAGAAAAGACAGTGGAACAGCAATGGCAGGTATTCTTGGGAATAATGCACAAGGTGCAAAATCAGTTCATCCCCCAGAGGAGGAAGGATTCAAAGGGGGGAAAGGGGCCACAGTGGTTGACAAAGGAAGTCAGAGATTGCATAGCATTAAAAAAAGGAAATATGACAGAGCTAAGGTGAGTGGGAGGACAGATGATTGGGAAGATTTTAAGGAACAACAGAACTTAACTAAAAAGACAATATGGGGAGAAAAAATGAGGTATGAATGCAAGCTAGCCAGGAATATAAAGGAAGATAGCAAAAGCTTTTTTAGGTATGTGAAGAGAAAGAAGATAGTTAAGAACAATGTTGGGCCCTTGAAGAATGAATTGGGTGAAATTGTTATGGGAAACAGAGAAATGGCAGAAGAATTTAATGAGTACTTTAGATCTGTCTTCACTAAGGAAGACACAAGCAATCTCCCAGATGTATGGATGGGCCAAGGACATAGGGTAACAGAGGAAATGAAACAGATTGACATTCGGAAGGAAACTGTGATGAGAAGACTGATGGGACTGAAGGCTGACAAATCCCCAGGTCCAGATGGTCTGCACCCTAGGGTACTAAAGGAGGTGGCCCTGGAAATTGTGGATGCATTGGTAATCATTTTCCAATGTTCCTTAGATTCAGGATCAGTTCCTGAGGATTGGAGAATGGCTAATGTTATCCCACTTTTTAAGAAAGGAGGGAGGGAGAAAACAGAGAACTATCGACCTGTCAGCCTGACATCGGTGGTGGGAAAGATGCTAGAGTCCATTATTAAGGATGAAATAGTGGCATATCTAGATAGCAGTGATAGGACTAGGCCGAGCCAGCATGGATTTACCAAGGGTAAATCATGCTTGACTAATCTGTTGGAGTTTTTTGAGGATGTAACCAGGAAGTTAGATGGGGGAGATCCAGTGGATGTAGTGTACCTCGATTTTCAGAAGGCATTTGACAAGGTCCCACATAGAAGATTGGTGGGTAAAATCAAAGCTCAGGGCATCGGGGGGAAGGCATTGACATGGATAGAAAACTGGTTGGCAGATAGAAAGCAAAGGGTAGCGGTGAATGGGTGTTTCTCGGAATGGCAGGTGGTGACTAGTGGGGTGCCACGGGGCTCGGTATTGGGACCACAGCTGTTTACCATTTACGTTAACGATTTGGATGAAGGCATAGAAAATAACATCAGCAAATTTGCTGATGATACTAAGCTGGGTGGCAGTGTGACGTGATGAGGATGTTAGGAGAATTCAGGGTGACTTGGATAGGCTGGGTGAGTGGGCAGATACTTGGCAGATGGCGTTTAATGTGAATAAGTGTGAGGTTATCCACTTTGGGAGTAAGAACAGGAAGGCAGATTATTATCTGAACGGTGTAGAGTTGGGTAAGGGAGAAATACAAAGAGATCTCGGAGTCCTTGTTCATCAGTCACTGAAGGTGTATGAGCAAGTACAGCAGGCAGTGAAGAAGGCTAATGGAATGTTGGCCTTTATTACAAAGGGAATTGAGTACAAGAGCAAGGAAATCCTCTTGCATTTGAACAGAGCCCTGGTGAAACCACACCTGGAGTATTGTGTACAGTTTTGGTCTCCAGGGTTAAGGAAGGACATCCTGGCTGTAGAGGAAGGGCAGCGTAGATTCACGAGGTTAATTCCTGGGATGTCTGGACTGTCTTACGCAGAGAGGTTAGAGAGACTGGGCTTGTACATGCTGGAATTAAGGAGATTGAGAGGGGATCTGATTGAAACATATAAGATTATTAAGGGATTGGACAAGATAGAGGCAGGAAATATGTTCCAGATGCTGGGAGAATCCAGTACCAGAGGGCATAGTTTGAGAATAAGGGGTAGGTCATTTAGGACAGAGTTAAGGAAAAACTTCTTCTTTCAGAGAGTTGTGGGGGTCTGGAATGCACTGCCTCGGAAGGTAGTGGAGGCCAATTCTCTGGATGTTTTCAAGAAGGAGCTAGATAGGTATCTTATGGATAGGGGAATCAAGGGATATGGGGACAAGACAGGAACCGGGTATTGATAGTAATTGATCAGCCATGATCTCAAAATGGCGGTGCGGGCTCAAAGGGCCGAATGGTCTACTTCTGCACCTATTGTCTATTGTCTATTATGGAGTGGATGGGAGTCACTGTCCAAGATGGTATGCAACTTGAACAGCATCCTCTTTTCAGACACCACCGTCAGAGAGTCCAGTTCCACCCCCACAACATCACTGGCCTTACGAATAAGTTTGTTGATTCTGTTGGTGTCTGCTACCCTCAACCTGCTGCCCCAGCACACAACAGCAAACATGATAGCACTGGTCACCACAGCCTCGTAGAACATCCTCAGCATCTTCCGGCAGATGTTAAAGGACCTCAGTCTCCTCAGGAAATAGAGACGGCTCTGACCCTTCTTGTAGACAGCCTCAGTGTTCTTTGACCAGTCCAGTTTATTGTCAATTCTTATCCCCA
Organism: Hemitrygon akajei; assembly: GCF_048418815.1. Lineage (NCBI taxonomy): Eukaryota > Metazoa > Chordata > Chondrichthyes > Myliobatiformes > Dasyatidae > Hemitrygon > Hemitrygon akajei. The sequence continues at coordinate 104,547,230 of NC_133124.1, read as the reverse complement.
GGTATTTGTAATCCTCCACCATGTCCACCCTAACCCCTTGGATGGAAACAGGGGTCACCGGTGCCTTAGCCCTCCTCAGGTCCACCGCCAACTCCTTAGTCTTTTTCACATTAAGCTGCAGATGATTCTGCTCGCACCATGTGACAAAGTTTCCCACCGTAGCCCTGTACTCCACCTCATCTCCCTTGCTGATGCATCCAACTATAGCTGAGTCATCAGAAAACTTCTGAAGATGGCAAGACTCTGTGTAGTAGTTGAAGTCTGAGGTGTAGACGGTGAAGAGAAAGGGAGACAGGACAGTCCCCGGTCCCCTACATACTTCAATAATAAATGAACTTCGAACAGAAGTAAATTATGTGACTGCTACAATTTAATAAAATCAAGGTTAATCTGAAGAAGGGTCTCAGCCCAAAACATCGACGGTTTGTTCTTTCCCATGTAGCTGCCTGACCTGTTGAACTCCTCCAGTATTTTGTGTTTCTTTCTCAAAGTTAATTTTGTACCTCAACTCTACCTTCTGAAATTTCATAAATCGAATGATCTCAGTAATAAATAAATTTGATATGAGCTTTTTTACCCTTCTAATATTGAAAACACAAGTTGCCACCATTCTTTTGAAAGAATGACTCACTAGTCTTAAACATCCTGAGAACTTGTCTCCAATTTATGGACATTAGCTAAAGTGAACACTCCAGGCAACCATGTTGTAAAACCTTTTTTGGGATATTACATTCTTCTGTGGGATGAAAGTTCATTTTGCTAAAACCTAAAGGAATGTAAGTCTATTCCTGTCAATCTTTCCTTATAAGAACAACTTTCTGTAATGGTATGAAGTACTGAAGGCAAAATCTCACCAAAATACTGCACAATTATAGCAAAAGATCTTTGTTTCTTTGTCAATCTTGTTTACAATAAAGATCAGCAAGTAATTAATTCAGCAAATAGCATGCTGTACCTGAATTCTAACCTATAGTTCATATACAAGGAGATCCAAATCCCTAAACAATGACGTTTAATAGTTGCATTGTTTCATAATTCTGTTTTCTTTCTTTCCACCAGCACAAATAGCCTCGTATTTATTTTCATTACACTCCACATGCTACTTCCTTGCCCACTCAGGCCATATTGCAAAGTCAATTATTACCACCTGTCAGCTTACTTTCCCATTTAACTTTTTTTTATTTCCCAAAATGGATGAGCTGGAAGACTGCCACTCTCTGGGCTGTTACAAGTATGAAAACATACCTTCAAAACTATGAGAAGTACATTGGATGGGTATGGAACAGCTTTGTACATCAGCATATTTTCCAGTCCTTCACTAAGCTGAAAAGGTGATCCTTCCTCATGGGTTTGGCTTGAGTCAAGGATCACTTTGAGATGTGGAGAGCAGTCATACTCTTTGTTAATTCGAAGGGCAGTGGTCACTCAATGTATGCTTTTGACAAAGGTCATGTACTAGTTCCAGTCTCCAGGTAGGGAATTCTGTGCTGCACGTCAAGGTCCAGTTTATCACATGGAATACGTGGCCACAGCCAAACTCTTCCTGCTTCCGTTGCAAGCACTGTGGGTGTTTTTAAACTGAGGTGAGTGTTTTTAAAAGTAACATTGATTTTACCATTAACCTCTAATATTACTTCAATGATCTAATTTCAAATATTTCCAATAAACGTATCTTGATTTTAATATAAATTTCATAAGCCCCCATTTCTAACCCTGTAGGATCATGAGAAAGTATTTGATCGTGTGCTAAATATTTCTTAAAACAATTAACGTCCTGATGAAAGGACTTGTGAAAGTGTCACAAATCCAATGATACAACACCCAACTGGCTAGAAAAACTCAGAGGGTGGAGCAGCCTGCCAGCAGATTGTATTGTTCCAGATTCCTACACCTGCAGTCTCATTATGTCTCCATTGATGGAACATGTGGCACACATGTATTATCTAACAGTCAATGGCACACAGGTAATAAAATGGACAGTTTTCCATTTAAATAAAAAGGTAATAAATTTTTACTCATGTCCCTGCCCTGCACAAAATGTCCTTCTTCACAGATGACTAGTGGCCATTTCTTCCTCGTTCACTGCATGTGGATGCCAATGTCAAGTCCTCTATTACTGCTGCCACCTCCACCAACTATCTGGAGAAGCCTAATGTCTTCTTTACATATCTCAAATTCAATCGTATTAGATGCTCCAGCTCTGATTTTAATCTTAGTAGGAACAGTTCAGTCAGCTGCCAGTTTTATACTCAAGCTAATTTTAATCCCCACTGAAGGTGATGAAGAATAAAATTTGATTACATGTTATTTGAGCTTTCAACTAGAATTATCCTTAAGCCACAACAGGCCAGGTTAGAACCAATAGCTCTGACTCCCAAAGTTAAATTTAATGAACTTTTATTTAATTAACATGACAGCACCTAACACTACTTTCTTTGTTGTAATGTAAGGTGGTGTTTTTCTGTTCCAACCTGGGGTTCATGGAGCCCTTAGTTAATGGTAGGTAGGGGTCCATAGCATAACAAAGGTTGGGAACCCCTGGTTTACAGCCTGCTTAATTTTGTGCCAGTACAGGATGAATTCTATTGCAGGGTTCACTATGATAAACACAATTAAACTGAAAACTTTGACTTTAATCTTCATGAAGTACTTTTGCTATCAACAGATACTAATCTTTGCAATTGCAGCCAAGATGAAAGTTATCTACAAACTGAGGTAAATGAGAACTTAGAATCTGCAAAAGGGGAATTAGATCTTGTGTCTAATGCCAAGCATGACAATTTGGAAGCTACGGGCAAGTTTTCTGAGCCTGGGAAGCAAATCTGACACAGCAAAACTCAGCATTAGATGTCCTTCTTCAGAAGTCATCAGGAGATTACTGAACACCCCAACCCCTCCACTACAGCAGCTCAGACAAGAGGAATATGCCGCCCCTCAAATTCGGAATAACTTCATTCATGTACAGAAATGCACAAATATAAACGTTTTATTTAAATCAGTTCATTTGGGCAAGAGGAAAGAAGGAAGAACATCGACTCACCAAAGGAGACTGTTCCAACATACAAAATATGAAATGCATCGCAGACAAACCATCTGGAGATCAGAATGAAAACAAACACCCAAGACTTATGGAGCTAAAGGAGATGTTTAAGTTGAATAATGCCACTGACCATATGATTATTAGTCTATAGTGAAATGCACAAAATAAAGGTACAGTGAATTCTAGTTATTCACTGGTTATTCAGGACAACTGCTTATTTGGTACAACTCTGTTTTTAAAAAAAAACAAAAATTATCAAGAAAATATCTGGGATTCTGTTTCGTTTATTTGGGACAATATGCCACTTAATTGGGTTAGATAACTGTTGTACAGTTTCAAACTAGCATCATTCACGTGCACTTGTGTGGCCATTAGACACTACACTGTGCTTGGAGCAAACAGTTGTTAAATTGTGTCAGTTGTGTAAACTTGTGTTATGTTTTCCATTTAGGCTGATGGACACCGATTCAAAAAGCAGTGATATTTGATAATTTTGTTTTTTATTTTGACTTTTAAAAATTTTCAGACTCTTGCCAAGATGCCATGAAAGGATTTGACACCAGAGTCATACGACAGTACAGAAACAGGCTCTTCAGCCCATTTTGTCCATGCCGAACAATTTAAATTGCCTACCCCCATCAACCTGTACCAGGACCATAGCCCTCCATGCCATCCATGTATTTATCCAAATGTCTTTTAAATGTTGAAATCAAGCTCACAAGCACTGCTTGTGCAGCCAGCTCATTCCACAGTCTCATGATACTCTGAGAGCTTGCATTTACCCTATCTATACCCCTCATAATTTTGTATATCTCTATTACATCTCCTCTCAATCTTCTACGTTCCAAGGAATAAAGTCCTAACCTATCCAATCGTTTAGTACAGCTCAGCTCCTCCAGACCCGGCAACCTCCTTGGAAATTTTCTCTGAACTCTTTCAACCTTATTTACATACATACAGTACTCCAAATTAGGCCTCAACAATGTCTTATGCAACTTCATCATAACGTCCCATCTCCTGTGCTCAATACTTTTATTTATGAAGGCCAATATGCCAAAAGCTTTCTTTATAACTCTTATCAGTCTATGACACCACTTTCAATGAATTATGGACCTGGATTCCTAGATCCCTTTGCGCTACCGCACTCCTCAGTGCCCTACCATTCACTGTGTAAGACCTACCCGGGGTGTGCAATACCTCACACTTGACTGCATGAAATTCCAGCTGCCTTTTTTAGCCCATTTTTCCAGCTGGTCCAGATTCTGCTGCAAGCCATGATGGTCTTCCTCACTATCCACTACACCCCAAATATTGGTGGCATCCATAAATTTGCTGATCCATTTAACCACATTATCATCCAGATCATTGATATTGATGGCAAAGATAGTTGTTGATATAGATGAGTAGCTGAAAAAAAATTACGTTATTGAACCAAATTAAAAGCCATTCGCCTAACACCACTCATCGTCAGCTGGCAGAGGTAACACGAGTGCTGAAATCTACAATTGCATGCTTGATACATCTGCAAGACGAAGTGCAGGATGGATGGACATTACACGAGCAACAACATGGAACATCACAAAAACGAAAGTGTGAAGGTAAGAATGCAAATGTTGAAGGGGACCTCAATCAACGGTTTTCCATTGTAGCTAGATGAGTGAGTGCACCTGTGTACCAATATTAAAGCAAAGCAAGTCAGAGGAGCTACCTAAGACGATGATCAAGAAGATTTTAAAGGTCGGCAGTCTAGGTGGAAATGTTGGCACCATACGAGAAAGATAGTGCAGTTTTGAAACATGGAAATCTACAAAATGGCCCAACATGCTTCAAAATGCTGGGCAGATACCTACAAGCTAATGAAACAGACATTTTTATTGTGACATGGTTCCCTTCACTACAAACATGCAACATTATCCAGTTCAAAGAAAGCAATGGATTACATAATAGATGGATTATCTGCACTGTCTGCGCTGATTTTGTTCATTTATAGTCAGTCATAAGAACATGGCAGCGTACACTGCATGAACTCCTCTATCAATAAATGTTAGAAGCTAATAGTTTATAGTACTGTAGTAGTGTTGCCAGTGCTCTATTTTTTCTGTATTTCATTTAAATACATAATTTGTTACTCAGTTAAATGGCAGCTCATCTTTCTTATTCCCTTTTAGCTATTTTCATGAAAGTTCAGCTAAATGGTATAACTGCTTAATTGGGCCAAAATGTACTAGTCCCGATTGTCCCCATTAACCAGAAGAATTTTTATAACTTATTTTTTGGTTAGGGTTATTGACATTATGAAATTCAGATTTTATTCTTTGAAAATTTGTAGGAGCCTTTTAATGTTCTAGAATTAGAACAAAAAGTAATGTATTGGCTCTCATCAACATAAATAAATCTGATGTGGGAGAACAATGATAGAATTAACTAGAAGAAACATACAAAATCCTTAAGAATGAGTAAAAAATTCAACTTGTTTCAAACAACAAAATGATATTCAAGAAATCAACTTTAAAGACTTCAAATACAAACAATCCTCTTCAATGGATGGCAGAATTGAACAAGAAGAAAAAAAGGAGTCATATCTCCAACAGAACCTTCAGAATCAGTTCAAGTCACTGAACAACAGCACCATCTCCATTATGTTCTAAAGGAGGGCCTTGCCACAATCCAGAAATATAATTCCCCTTCCCTTGCAGGTGAGGAGAGAGTGTTTCCATATGTGTTCACAGTACAAAAAAATAAAGGAAATACTTAAACCTAAAGTTACTGAAGACAACATTCTTACCAGAGTAACCTGGAATACAATGAGTTCTAATTGGAAGATGAATAATATTTGTTTTCCTCAACCTGAGTTAGACCATAAGACATAGGAGCACAATTAGGCCATCTGGCCCATCGAGTCTGCTCCGCCATTCAGTCATGGCTGATCCTTTTTTCTTCCTTCTCCTCAACCCCAGTTCCCTGCCTTCTCCCCGTAATCTTTGTTGCCATGTCCAATCAAGAACCGATTAATCTCTGCCTTAAATAAACCCAATGACCTAGCCTCTCCAGAGCTGCATGTGGCAACCAATTCCACAAATTCACCACACCTTTGCTAAAAAAATTTCTCCACATCTGTTTTGAAATGTTCTGACCATCTACCCTATTTATGCCCATCATAATTTTTATAAACCTTTAAAAGGTCAAATTAGGGATGGACGTTGGTGAAGAGTAATAGATTAAAACACATTATTTTCCATCATCTTATTTTAGGGAAACTCTGTGAAACAGTTGCATATTTCAAATGAGACACAGCAACAATAAGGAGAATGTAAGGAAATACAATGAAACAAGAATTCAAGATTAAGTCATTTCCTTTTTAATCTGTTCCTTCAAGACAAGTCTGCCATTATGTCTATTTTATGCAATTATGTTTCCGTGCATTAGCCAAAGCAGTGTGACAAATACATGTTCTACTTGAGATCCCACAGATGGACTCCTATCATTATTATGTTTATGAAATCCTGTGGATACTTTCCTTATACATTTCATGAATATCTACAGTATTAGTTGCCTTAAAAACAAAGTACACCATCATACACGTATCACACATTGCCTAATTTCAGTCACAAGAAATAAAGAATTCCTCCAACTCATTGTACCAGGGTCTGATGATTCATCCTGCGTTCAAATTACTAATAAAGAATTATTCAATAATATTTTTAAAGTCATTTTCTGACCTAATTTTTCTTCTGACAAATTGACATATTGTTTCCTGTAAATGAATACAAGCTAAAAGTTAAAATGCAGTGTATTTCTGAAGTGGTTGCAGTCAGTGCTGCTCAAATTCAGGCCACTCTTCAAAAACATGTAGCGTCACATTCTTGTGCTCATAGTGAAGTTTCCTTCAGCATCTGCTGCAGACTGATGGCATGCATTTTCTACATCACTTTTGCCATTCACTTCCCTAGAGACAAAGTAAAGCTGTTAATCAACCTTATAACAAGGACATTAACAGATTGAAGGTGATCTAGAGAGAAGTTTGCATTCTACCTACATTAGTAGGTTAAATAGCTCCTCTGATTACCTTAATGATTGGAAAAAGACAGTATGTGGCATGTGACTCCAGTAAAATAAACATCTTTATGTAAATACATGCTTAGACCAAAACACCATAAGACATAGGAGCAGAATTAGGCCACTCATCCCATCATTTATGGCTAAAATGTTAACCCTATTTTCCTGGTGTCTTCCTGTAACCCTTGACACCCTTACAAATCAAGAACCGATCAAACTTTGCTTTAAATATATGCAATGAAATAGCCTGCACAGCGATCAGTGGCAATGAATTCCACAGATTAATCCAGTCTGACTAAAGAACTTCCTCCTCATCTCTGTTCAAAAGGGATGTCCTTCTAATCTGAGGCTGTGTCCTCTGGTCCTAGACTCTCACACAATTGGAAACATTTTTCCATGTCCCCTCTAACTGGGCCTTTCAACATTCAATAGGTTTCAATGTGATTGCCCCCTCATTCTTCTAAATTCTAGTGAATACAGGCCCAAAACCACCTAAAGCTCTTTGTCAATTAACCCTTTCATTTCTGGGATCATTCTCATAAACCTTCTTTGGACTTTTTCCAATGTCAATACATCCTTCCTTAGATAAGGTGCCCAAAACTGCTTATAGTACTCCAAATGTAGCCTTATACAAGCTAAGGATTGTATCTTTGCTTTTATATTCTAGTCCTCTTGAAATGAATGCCTACATTGCATTTATCTTCCTTACTACTGATTTATCCTGCAAGTTAATCTTGAGGGAATCTTGCACAAGGACTCCTAAGCTCCTTTGCACCTCTGATTTCTGAACTCACTCCCCACTTAGAAAATAGTCTAGGCCTTAATTCCTTCTACTAAAGTGCATGACCACACACTTCCCTATACAATATTCCATCTGCCACCTTTTTTATCCATTCTTCTAATCTGTCCAAGTTCTTCTGCAGACTCTCTGCTTTCTCAACACAACCTGCCCCACCTATTTTTGGAGCTTTGATATTTTAGCAATACACATATTTTTGGGATAAGCTGGTCAGACCATCAACCTTCATGATGACAGATCCTAATTACCTTTTGGAAACCATTTCTTCACCCACTAATGATATTACTTTCTTTTTGGAACAAAAATGAAAATAAATGAACCTGGAACTACTATTGATTATTTTTTGCTTCATGTAATTTACTTTAAATCAACATCACACAGAGATTTAAGGGAAGGTATTTCAAGCACAAATCAAGCTTTTCCAATCTTTGTTGGGGATCAGCATTACCCACAAAATTGATACAATCCCAAGGATTGATACAATAAACAAATTGATACAAAATTGATACAATAAACTTTGCACAGCTTTAGTTTTAAAAGTTAAATTTGGTTTTTCAGTGGGAGGGGAACAAGGATACTAATAAAATGTTTTAAAAGCTTTTGACTGTCATATTATTTATTTTCTTCAAGGAACAGGCTTTTGTACCTTGACTTATCTTGCATTTTTTTTCAACTAAGCTTTCAAACTGTTTTGGTAATTTAAAGTAAGGTTACTTATAAGCAATGGATTAAAATATGTACCCTATTATAGGGTACAATTTTCAGCTGTGGACTCCAGCTACTTCCTCACTTATTGCCAGACTATGAGCAGACTAGTAGCTCATAATAGGCATCCAGGCCTGGGCAGGGTTGTATGGGAGACCGGCAGTTGCCAGTGCTGCAAGACTCCCCTCTCCACGTCACGGGGAGACCAAGGGCCAATGTCATTGCAGAGCAATGTATGGCTAAGTGCCTTGTATGTATGGCACTGCCTAAGCTGAGGCTCGAACTAGCGACCTTCAGGTCACTAGAACAGCGCCTTAACCACTTGGCCACACACCAACACACTTATCCTTGACAAAAAGGAATGAATATCTCAGGATGACCATGCTACAGTCAGATGTAGTTTAGCCATTGCTGATTCTCATTATAATTCAATGCAGTACAATATTCTGGGAGGTCAATACCTGTTGACTGTTTAATTTTGAACAGAACATTAACAGCTGGTTTGGAATATTAAATTGTGACCAAAAGGGGCCAAGCTCATAGCATAATTAAAACAGCACTAACTTTTTAACATTTCCAAGTTGTCCAGTGTGATCTGGCAATTCTTTGTTGGCAGTTTCAGGCAGCAGGAGGCTCAGGGCACTGGCGATTATGGATGTGATTCCAAATAAGATCAAGGAGATACCTGGATAGTCCTGTTCCAGAATCATAATCAAGGGAACAATGGTGCCGCCTAACCGAGCAAACATGGATGCAAAACCAATGCCCGTCTGCCTGCATCAGCAAAAGAAAGAGCCGTAAACGTGTCAGCAATACAATATTTTTCTCCATACTCTGTTCATTGATAACAATCATTTATAAAGAATCTTCTTTCTATCATCATAGGTGTCAGTTAAAATGAGACCATGCAACATAAAGCACACCAGCAAATGGAAACAATTTATTCTCTTTGGAAATTAGAAGTCTAAATACTTAATTGTTTATTCTTCTGCATCTGCTGTTTCGTTACTTGATCACTGATTTCACAGGTTGCAAAGAATAAATAAAATGTGAAAGTACACTCAGTGGCTATTTTATTAGGTACCTCCTGCACCTAGTAAGGTAGCTACTGACTATATGCTCATGGTCTTCTGCTGCTGTGGCCCAACCACTTCAAGGTTAGATGTGTTGTGCATTCAGAGATGCTCTTCTGCACATCATTGCTGTAACACATGGTTATTTAAGTTACTGTCACCTTCCAGTCAGCTTGAATCTGTCTGGTCGTTCTCCTCTGACCTCTCTCACTGACAAGGCATTTTCTCCCATAGTACTCCTGGATTTTTTTTTTGCTTTTTGCACCAGGTGATCTGCAGTTTCTGGGATATTTAAACCACCCCATCTGATACCAACAATGATTACATGGTCAAAGTCACTTAGATCACATTTCTTCCCCAATCTGCTGTTTGGTCTGAACAACAGCTGAACCTCTTAACCACTGAGTTTCTGCCACCTGATTGGCTGGTTAGATATTTGCATTAACGAGCAAGTGTGCAATGACCTCATAAAGTGGTCACTGAGTGCAGGTTTCATTGTGGTTCTAAATTCAGCGGAATATCTTGAAATGCGAATTGGGAATAGTAAGGTGAAGTAAAGCAAATGGTTAAAAATTACTTGCTCACATATTGGTAAAAATAGGCAGTTAATAAACTTCAATATGAAAGAAAAATATAATAAATAGAAGGATTAGGTCATTCAAGCCTTCAGGATTTACTCGTCTCAAATCCACCTTCTTACACAATTCCTTTATTCCTTACATTGCCCATCATTTGCCACCCATTACCACTTAGGGTTTTGTGACATAGAATGCCATTTTAATAGTATACTCATGAGAAAATCAGAATGAGAATCAGAATCAGGTTTATTATCACCAGCATGTGACATGAAATTTGTTAACCTAGCAGCAGGAGTTCAATGCAATACATAGTATAGAAGAAAGAAAAAAATAAATAAAAATAATAACAATAATAAATAAACAAGTAAATCAATTATGTATATTGAATAGATTTAAAAAATCTATTCAAATGCAAAAACAGAAATGCTGTATATGTAAAAAGTGAGGTAGCATCCAAAGATTCAATGTCTATTTAGGAATCAGATGGCAGAGGGGAAGAAGCTGTTCCTGAATTGCTGAGTGTGTGCTTTCAGGCATCTGTATCTCCTACCTGATGGTAACAGTGAGAAAAGGGCATGCCCTGAGTGCTGGAGGTCCTTAATAATGGACACTGCCTTTCTGAGACACTGCTCCCTGAAGATGTCCTGGGTACTTTGTAGGCTGGTAACCAAGATGGAGCTAACTAGATTTACAACCCTCTGCAGCTTCTTTCAGTCCTGTGCAGTAACCCCTCCATACCAGACAGTGATACAGCCTGTCAAAATGCTCTGTAGAAGTTTTTGAGTGTATTTATTGAAAGTGCCAGAACTTCAGGCAATGTAAGTCTAAGGAATCATAAAGTTTGTGGAACAATTACATTTTCCAGTTAATGACCTTTCAAAATAGACTGATGAAACATTAATTTTGTTTCTCTTGTGATGAAAAGCTATCTGGCCTTATGGTGTTTTCACTTTTTCGGAATCTGTTTTTATTTGCAGTGAAGATACTGATCCACAGCTCCTGAAATTTATTATCGTCCACTATTTGCCAAGAAAAAGTGGTGATGGAAATCAGTTATTTAGTTAACCCCTTTGGAGGTTATTTAACAGTCAGCCATTTTGGCATGCATGTAGTTTCATGTTCAGCACAGACCACTTCATGTGAAGGAAGGTAGATTTGTACCCTTGAGGTTATTTGTGCATATGGTGGGTTTTTAAGACTTTGTGGTCACTTTTTCTGATAACAGTTTTTTTACTTCACGACTTCACATTAAATACAAATTGTCAAGGTGGGCTACGAACTCAGCTTCATTATCAATCCTGTGTTGTAAGGAATAGAGGGATAATACAAACCACACATCCAGAATGTTACTGAGGCAAGTTGCGGCAAATCGCTGTCTACATTTCACAGATTCTGTGCCTGATCTCCAAATGCTTGATATACAGTTGAACAGATGGATGAAACATTCCAGTATGAAAATAGTGAGATTTCACGCATACTTTGTCTAATCCGTCATACCTGATCACAGTCGGGAATAACTCAGTAGAATAAACATAAGTTACTGAGAAGGAGCATGAGATTGACAACTTTGCAAGGACAGCAAGCACTGTGACTTCCAGAGCCATTCCTGAAACAGAAAGAACAGACACAACAGCAGGGTTATGCTTGAACATGCTCTGCTTTGCAAGGAACCCATTTTAATTAGTTCCCCAAATGCTGCGCCTGATATTTTTCTGATATCCCACTTATGGTCACTGTGACTAAGATTTCCGGACCGCCAAAGCAAAGTTGCTCCTTTACACTAAAGAAAGAGAGGGAAATTGAAATGACAAACCTGGTAGTGAAAGGAAAGTGAATGTTCTGGATGAAATGTGCGTGTTGCCACTTGCCCATTTATTTCAAACTCTGCTTTACAGTTCAGTTTACTCTGGCCCCTGGTCTCCTTTTCCAAGTTCAAGTTTAATTGTCATTCAACCATACACACAAATACAGCCAAACGAAACAGTGTTCTTCTGGGGCCAAGGTGCAAAACACAGTACCCACAATCACACATAGCACATATCACAATGATAGCAGAAAAATATATAGTTACAAAAATATTAAAAATAATAATTTAGCCGAAGTCCCCGAGTGTCATAGTCCATAGATTGATGGTGCATGAATGTTTTCCTGGAGCCACATTTCCAATCTCCCAGATTTCAGGTTATGTAGTACTAATCTCACTCCCACTTATGTAGAGTGCATAAAATATTCAGCATTATTCTCCCTTCATGGAGCTCAGTAATTTACACTTTCAGCCTGTACGGATCTCTTTTAATTAGAGAAACCGATACTTCCTCATGCAACTACCTTAGATTTGTGCAGTTGGGTTAAAAGCAACTGTAAATGCACTAGCTATCAATGATGAACCATATTTCCTCAATAACTATTTTATATAGAAATTACCTGAATGCCTTTGCTAGATTTCACCCACTCTTCTACACATAAATCACTTTAACTCATCTAACATACTAGATACATTATAACTAAATTACCACATACGATTCTGACCACTGAGAGAATGTGATGTTACGAGAGAGGGCTTAGAGAAGATTTGTGGATTTTGCCAAGACTGAATAAGTTTAGTTACAATAAAAATATATCATATGGATCTGAGGGAAATTGTGAGGGAACTGGACAGGCCAAATAGAAAGGAATTATTACCCAATGTAGAAAGCATAATATCTAGGAGATGCCGATCTCAGTTCACAAAAGGATTAGAAGTGAATTGAGAAAAGATCATTTCACAAAGGAGTGGTGAAAGTTAGTACGTACTCTCTGGAGCAAAAATTTCAATACATTTATAAGGTATCAAATAAGCACCCAAAACCCACAAATGGCAAAGCTACAATCTGAGAGTGAAGAAGTGGGATTAACATTAATATCTGGCTTTCAGCCAGCATTGAAAGAATGAATCAAGTTATACATTGCTAGGATTCTATGAGTGCTTCTGTTAGCTTCCAGCCTCACATTCTATGGTTCTTATGATAAATCAGTAAAACTATTAAGCCGGATGGTTTCAATGTCATGGAATACATTGCCTGGATAGTGTGGAAACTGAGCCAGTCTTAACTTTTTAAAGGGATCAAAGGAAGCAGCTGTGTGACTTTGGTAAAAGACAGAGTGAGTGGAATTAACTGTACGGTTCATTTCAATAGAGAGCAGAGGAATGGTGCAAATGACAGAACCATCCTGGAGACAAATGATGGGATCCTGCCTGCTCCATCACTCATTTACTTCACTCCTACCTTCCGGAAAAGTCAATATGAGGAGGCATGTAACACCACCAAGCAACAGGAAACATCCTTGACATTTTTTCCGACCAAATCTTGCCAAGAACCAGATGCAGGAAAAACGGAGTATTTCCACTAATCCGAAGATGAAGTTTGTTAGGTAAATGTTCTTGCCAAAACTTCCAACACTGAAGCATAATCCATAATACACAAAGCTATTTACAGACCTGTGGCACCAGAAAAGAAATGTGGGCATCATTTTGTAATTTATAATTTTTATGTCTTTGTACTGTATTGCTACTGCAATAAAACAAGTTATATAATATGCAAGTCAAAAATAAAAAACCTGATTGTTTCCTTACTGCAGCTCACTTTCAGTATTGATAAAATTATACACATATATACAAAAATAACAACATTTTGGTCCCATTGTTTAAGAAAGGATTTTTCTGAACCATTGGAGGCAGTCCAGAAGGGATTCACTAGGTTAATTCCTGTGGTGAAAACAATCTCCTATTACGAGTGGTTTGAAATCAAGTTAGACTTGTTTGGAGTTTAGAAGAATGAGAGATGACATTATTGAAACATCAGAAACTAGGGGGACATGATGTCAGGGTAGATATTGAGTTGTTGGATCCTTGAACATGAAAGCAAATGCTATAAGGGGACAGCTGTTTAAAACTTATGTCTAAAGGAATTTCTTGCTACAGAAATTGATAAATCTCTGGAGTTCTTTGGCCTTGAGAACTCTGAAGGATAGTTCACTGGAGATGGTTAAAAGGAGGGTTAGGTCATGTTTTGAATGACTATGCCTACTTTTTTTTGTGCATTCCAACGATATTACCAAACTATTTAACATACCTTAGTTAAAATCATGTTGTTCCAAACCGCTCAATAAAAAGCCTTCAGACCCTCTCACAATGTAATCCAAATTTTCTTGTGATGACCCAAAAAGAGCATTGCACACAAGTGGCATTATCATGAAAATAATGTTGTGTTTGCAAAGGTGACCCACAATGGACAGTAACTGGTCAATTTTCATGATAGGTGCAATAAGACCTGACAAAAGGTCAGAAACCCCACATACACTGGATTAAATTCATTTTCAGTTTTGGGGACATTTAAAAAAATGCTTTGCCAGTTTTCCAAATATTTTGGGTTATAAACCATAGTCTTTGTAACTTCCCCAAATAACTGCACAGGATGGGGACATTTCTGTTACCCGGCATTATGAAATATAAAGTTTATTAATTAAAAATCCAATATTACCAAATGTAGGTCAAAACTAATGTAACTCTTCTCAGACTTGATATCCTGAAAAGATCCCAGAATGTGATCGGCTTGATTTCTTTCACAGTGGCCTTAAATGTAAATGCAGAAGTATTAGGTAAGCAGAATCAGTGAATTCAAAATACCTGGCATGCTGGCGTTGATAACAAATACATCTACTCCAAATGGAAAACAAAAATTATAGGAGTACATTTAAGAGGGCATAAAGAGAGCAATGAAATAGATCTGGCAAGTAAGTTTAAGGAAAATCCATACAGATTCTATAGATACATTGAGTAAAAGGACGTCCAGGGAGAGAGAACCTCCCCTTAAAGGTTATTCTTGTCTATGTATGGAGCCACTGGAGATGTGTGAGAATACTACTGAATATTTTTCATCAGTTTTTATTCAAGAGAAAATCATGGAAGCTAAGATACAGAGGCAAATTAGTTGACCATAGATTGGTGCTGGCAGATTAAGGAGGATAAATCCCCAGAGCCTGACCGGGAAAGTAATTGTGGAAATTCTTGCAGAAATATTTGCATCATCTATAGGCATACAAATAACCTTGTGGCTGCTGTCAAATCTATTCGATAATGTTCACATAAACCATTAGAGATACTGTAATATGTTAACAATTCTGAATTTATTTTGAGAGCTATTTAGTGATGCAGGGTATTGTAATGATGTTTTCACCTTCTTCCTTAATCTCATATTTAGAATCAGAATAAGGTTTAGTATCACGAGCATTTGTCGTGAAATTTCTTAACTTAGCAGCAGTAGTACAATGCAATATACGATAATATAGGGAAAAATATGTGAATCAATTACAGTAAGTATACTGTATATATGCATATTAAATTGTTAAATTAAAAACAGTGCAAAAACAGAAATAATAAAAGTGAAGTTATGTTTATGGATTCAATGGCCAGTTAGGAATTGGATGGCAAAGGGGAAACAGCTGTTCCTAAATCACTGTATGCCTTCAGGCTTCTATACCTCCTTCCTAACAGTAACAATGACAAGAGAGCATGTCCTCATTGATGAGGGTCCTTAATGATGGACACCGCCTTTCTGAGGCACCGCTCTTTGAAAATATCTTGGATACCACAAAGACCAGTACCCAAGATGGAGCGGACTAATTTTACAACTTTCTGTAGCTTCTTTCAATCCTGTGGAGTAGCTCCCCCACAACCCCCCCCCCCCCACCCCACCACCACCACATCAGACAATAATGCGGCCTGTCAGAATGTTCTCCAGGGTATATCTGTAGAAGTTGAGAGTGGTTTGGTGACAAACCTCCTAATGAGATATAGCCGTGGTCTTGCCTTTTTTTATAGCTGCTTCGTTATGTTGGGACCAGATTGGATCCTCAGAGATCTTGACATCCAGGAACTTGAGATGACTCACTCTGTCCACTTCTGATCTCTCTATGAGGATTGGCTCATGTTCCCTCATCTTACCCTTTCTGAAGTCCACTGTCAGCTCCAGTTTTACTGACGTTGAGTGCAAGGTTGTTGCTATGACATCACTCAACTAACTGGTATATCTCAGTTCTGTACGTCCTCTGGTCTCCATCTGAGATTCTGCCAACAATGGTTGTATTATCAGCAAATTTATAGATGGCATTTGAGCTATGCTAAGCCACAAAGTCACGGGTATAGAGTAGAGCAGAGCAGTGGGCTAAGCACATCCCTGAGGTATGCCAGTGTTGATCATTAGTGAGGAGGAGATGTTATCAGCAATCCGCACAGACTGTGGTCTTCCGCTTAGGAAGTCGAGGATCCAATTGCAAAGGAAGGTACAGCGGCCCAGGTTCTGTTGCTTATCGATCAGGACTGTAGGAATGATGGTGTTAAATGCTATGCTTTAGTCAACGAACAGCATCCTGACATACCGGTAGGTGTTTGAATTGTCCGGGTGATCTAAAGCTGTGTGAAGCGCTTTAGAGGTTGCATCTGCCGTGAACCTATTGTGGCGATAGGCAAATTGCAGTGGGTCCAGCTCCCTTCTGAGGCAGGAGTTGATTCTGGTCATGAACAACCTCTCAAAGCATTGCATCACCAAAGATGTGAGCGCTACTGGACAACAGTCATGAAGACAGCTTACTTTTATGTTCCAGTCCCAACAGCGCACTTTATAAAATGGTTAAAATGTTAACTTAAGAATGTGCTTTTTAATTGCTGTCAATGGCTGCACAGTCAGCTTGCAAATCATAATCACTGAATGCCAGAAAATACCCCATCAGCGAGTTACTCATCGGCATGAAACTGAAGGAGCTGAATGTGTGTGAATCGTGCTGGCTGACTCAGAGAGGCCTCGGGGCATGAAGGAGGTGTGCACTCTAACAGCAAGTGATCGTCTTACTCGCTTTTCTTGTGATTGCAAGAACCTGTTGTACATTGTTAACAAGGAATGCTCAAGTCTGATTCACTGATTTATTGGCGGATAGAGATGCCCATCTAAGCTTGTCTTCAGTTGCCGTATTTGGCCCACATCTCTATAAAGCAGGGGTTCCCTTCCTGGGGTCCTCAGACCCCTTGCTTGATGGTATTGGTCCATGGCATAAAAATGGTTGGGAACCCCTGCTCTAAACCTCTGCTATCTATGTGCCAATCTAAATATTGTTTAAATGTTGTTTTTGTAACTTCCTCTACCTCTTCCTCTAGCAGTTCCTTCCTCCCACCACTCTCTATATGAAGAAGTTGCCCTTGGGTCCCTTTAAAATCCTTCCCCTCTCTTCAAACTATGTTGTCTAGTTTTTGAACCCTTTCCCTGGGAAAGTAATTGTGTGCATTTATCCTATTTATTGATGCTCTTTATACCCCTCTACAAGGTCACTCCTTATTCTCCTACTTCCTACAGTCCAAGGAATAAAGACTGAGCCTACCCAACCTCTCCCTATAACTCAGGCCCTCAACATTCTTATAAATCTTCTTTTCACTCTGCACATAGATGACATCTTTCCTGTAACAGGGTGACCAAAGCTGTACATTATACTCCAGGTGTGGCTTCACCAATGCCTTGTACAACTGTAACACAATTTCCCAACTACTATACTCAGATCCCTGATCGTTTAAGGCCAACATGCCAAACACTTTCTTCACCACCCTGTCTATCTGCAATTCCACTTTCAGCAAATCATGTACCTATACTCCTAGGCTCCTCTGTTCTACAACATTCCCCAAGGCACTACCATTCACTGTGATAGTCCCACCCCAGTTGGACTTCACAAAATATAACACCTGGTACTTATCTGAATTGAACAGACCAACTACCTACTGTAACTGATTAAAATCTGCCTGAAGTTTTTGATAATCTTCATCCTTGTCTATTATAGCACCTATTTTAATGTCGTTTGAAATCTTCCTGACCAAGCCTTGTATATTCACATTCATTTATATAAATGTTAAACAAGAATGGTTCCAACACATACTCCTGGAGCAAATTTGACTCCAGGCTAAAGGTTACACCATGCCTGAAGTATGTATTTCAATGAAGAAAAGGATTGTAAAGGGTGTAAATTCTACCGAGAAAATTGCAGAGTTTGGGCCATGGTACCTGAAGAATCATGCTTTCATGGTACCTGGCTCATTAATGCCTGATACTTAAAAAGCTTAAAATCTGAAACAAATCTCTCTCAGAGGGTCATAGGGTAGGGGGAGAGTGCAGAGGTAGGTAGAGATGAGATTATAAAGGCGTTTTCAAATGAAAGTAAGAAGTTTAATATTCAGGCCTATTTGGAGTGCAATATCAATGTAATGTTTTATTATTTTTGCTTTAAGCTTTGATTTGCCATTCATACTAGATAGCTGAGAAATTGTGCTTATGTTGTGTGATGCAATGAAAAGCATGTTATTTATTAAATTGCTTAATATTAGCTTTCAGTTGAACATTATCTTCACAACTCAAAAAGTTATTATTTTTACATTCCCATGACACTTACCTTGTCAATTAATGATTCATTTATTGCCCTTCTGTTTATTATTGCTGCTCTCCGAAGATACTCCTTAGCGGCTTCTTTTTGTCCTTTCGTTATAAGCCATCTTGCAGACTCTGGAAGCAACCTAAGGGACATCATTAAATTTAAGTGATTGAGTGGCAAACAGTACATACTTTTTAAGTATTGTATAAGCCTATTTTAAAGTGTTCTGGATGTGAATTTCCATATTGTTGCTTTAAATGACCAACATTGTAAACATTGTTAAAGGAAATACTGTGGTGAACTACATATACCTGTCTGGACACGCCCCCCTGCTGACTGCTCCTGTGGCTCCTCCCACAGACCCCTGTATAAAGGCGATTGGAGGCACAGCCTCTTCCTCAGTCTCCAGGATGTTGTGTGATGGTCGCTTGCTGCTAATCGTGGTCTCTTGCAGCTAATAAAATCAGTTATTGATGGTGCATTAATTTTATTAGCTGCAATTTTAAAATATGGAGAGCATTTTACGACCGGACAAATTGGACATTGATCCTCAATCCCCGGAAGCAGCTATTGCCTTTGAACTCTGGCTTGCATGCTTCCAATCGTACCTGGAAGAGATTCACGTGACTGAGCCTGCTATCATATACAGAGTTCTCCTCTCCAGAGTCAGTCCGCGGGTATACTCCCTAATCAGGGACCTGCCGACCTACCAAGGGGCACGGGACGCCCTCAAAATACGGTACTTGCAGCCGGTGAAAACCATCTACGCAAGTCATCACTTAGTGATGCGACGGCAGCGGACCGGAGAGTCAAGCGCTGAGTTTGTCCGGGCCTGCGACTGCAGGGGACTGACAGCAGAACAGCATGCGGAGCTCCTGGTACGAGACGCCTTCGTTATGGGGATCAGGTCAATGTACGTGCGCCAGCGGCTGCTGGAAAACGCCAATCTTACCTTACATTTGGCGATCGAGCTGGCCGACACGCTGGAGGCTGCTCTGCACAACGCTGAAACTGTCCAGCCACGCGATCTCCCGCTGGTCCCATGGACGCTGCAGACCCCGCCACCCAGCCAGTTGATCTCAGCTGCTGCCACTCGCGAGTCCATGAACTCTCCGCAAGCCTCCGGCGAATCGACTACGGCTGCTGCCACTCGCGAGTCCGTGAACTCTCCGCAAGCCTCTGGCGAATCGACTACGGCTGCTGCCCTGCAGCGTTACTTCTGCGGACTTGAAAATCACCCCCGAAAACGCTGCCCAGCCCGAGAAGCTACCTGCTCCAGCTGCGGAAAGAAGGGCCACTTTGCCAAGGCCTGTAAGTCTAAACCACGAGCGGGGTCGAGCAGCGCTGCATGTGAGGCATGGGGGTCGCCATCTTGGTCGCCGCCATCTTGCCTGCCCGCCTCGTGCGAGGCATGGGGCGGCCATCTTTGTCGGCACCACCTTGCCCCGCCTCCGACCCACTGGTGCTTACCGGGCACCAAGACGGCGATTCAACTCTGGCCTCCATAACCCTCGACCAAAGCGCTCCACACCAGTTTGCAAGGTCAATGATGGACATCCTGGTGGAGGGGCACAGGACTAGCTGCCTGTTTGACACGGGCAGCACTGAGAGTTTTATTCACCCGGACACGGTACAACGCTGCGGACTCGTGACACGGCCGGTAAGCCAGAGGGTCACCATGGCTTCTGGATCGCATTCCACAGACATCCAGGGAGGTTGTGTAGCGACATTGGTGATGCAGGGCACAGAATATCGGGACTTTGCGTTACTGGTCATGCCTCAACTGTGTGCCCCTGTGCTATTGGGGCTCGACTTCCAGAGCCACCTGAAAAGTGTGACAATGGAGTATGAAGGGCCTCTCCCACCAATCACTGTCAGAAATCTTCAGTTTTGTGGGGCTTCGTCATATACCCCGCTACTGACCACACACACACACACACACTGACCCGCACATCCCACCCAACACCATGCCAACAGCCGCGCTACTGACACCACTTGCAGCCTCTCCACCCTCAAGATCCCTCCCCCATCGCTGTTCGCCAACCTGACCCCCGACTGTAAACCTGTGGCAACTAAAAGCAGGAGGTACAGCGCGGGGAACAGGGCCTTCATTCAGTCAGAGGTGCAGCGGCTGCTCAGGGAGGGGATCATCGAGCCAAGCACAAGTCCTTGGAGGACCCACGTGGTCATTGTTCGGACAGGGCAGAAAAATAGGATGGTCGTGGACTATAGCCAGACCATCAATAGGTTCACGTAGCTTGACGCGTACCCCCTACCCCGCATCGCGGATATGGTCAATCAGATAGCTCAGTACAAGGTGTACTCGACAATAGATCTGAAATCCGCTTATCACCAGCTCCCCATCCGCCCAGAGGACCGCCCCTACATCACCTTCAAGGCGGGCGGCAGGCTCCATCACTTCCTGCGCGTCCCCTTTTGTGTCACGAATGGTGTCTCTGTCTTCCAGAGGGAAATGGACCAGATGGTGGACCAGTGCCAACTGAAGGCCACGTTCCCATATCTGGATAACATCACCATCTGCGGTCATGACTGGCAGGATCATGACACCAGCCTCCAATGATTTTTCCAAGCGGCCAAAGCCCTTAACCTTACCTATAACAGGGACAAGTGTGTGTTTGGAACCACCCGACTTGCTATTCATGGGTATGTCATGGAGAGCGGGGTCATTGGCCCTGACCCCGACCGTATGTGCCCTCTGTTGGGACTCCCTCTTCCCACCACCCTCAGAGCCCTCAAACGGTGCCTGGACTTCTTTTCCTATTTCGCCCAATGGGTCCCTCACTACGCAGACAAGGCCCGCCCCCTGGTCAAGTCTACCACATTTCCCCTCTCTGCCGAGGCCCGCGTGGCCTTCAGCCGCATTAAAGGGGACATTGCCAAAGCAACGATGCACGCGGTGGACGAGACCATTCCCTTCCAAGTAGAGAGTGACGCCGCCGACTTCGCGCTGGCTGCTACCCTCAATCAGGCAGGCAGGCCAGTAGCATTCTTTTCTCGTACCCTTCAAGGCCCTGAAATTCGGCACTCTGCGGTGGAGAAAAGCCCAGGCCATAGTGGAAGCTATTAGGCACTGGAGGTACTATCTCGCCGGCAAAAGTTTCACCTTGCTGACTGACCAGCGCTCAGTTGCGTTCATGTTTAGCAACCAACAGTGGGGCAAAATCAAAAATGATAAAATTTTGCGGTGGAGAATGGAACTCTCCACCTACAACTATGATATCCTGTACCGGCCTGGAAGGCTCAATGAGCCCCCTGATGCCTAAACCGGGGAGCGTGTGCCAGCGCACAGCTCGACCAGCTATACGCCCTCCATGCAGATCTTTGCCACCCGGGGGTCACCCGATTTTACCATTTCGTGAAAGCCCGGAACCTGCCGTACTCCCTTGAGGACATCAGGACGATGACCAGGGACTGCCAAGTCTGCGCTGAGTGCAAACCGCACTTCTACCGTCCTGAAAAGGCACAACTTATCAAGGCCACCCGCCCCTTTGAGCGACTGAGTGTCGACTTTAAGGGCCCCCTTCCCTCCATCGACCGCAATGTCTACTTTCTCAACATAATCGACGAGTACTCACTGTTCCGCTTTGCCATCCCCTGCCCCAATACCACTGCCACGTCCGACATAAAAGCCCTGCGCCAGGTCTTCACTCTGTTCGGATATCCCTGGTATATCCACGGTGATAGAGAGTCCTCCTTTATGAGTGACGAGCTGCGCCAGTACCTGCTGGCTAGGGGCATTGCTACTAGTAGGACCACAAGCTATAATCCCCGGGGAAATGGACAGGTGGAGAGGGAGAATGCCACTGTGTGGAAGGCCACACTCTTAGCCCTTAAGTCAAAAGGGTTGCCGGTCTCCCAATGGCAGGAGGTCCTCCCCGAGGCACTCCACTCCATCCGCTCCCTGTTATGCACGTTCACCAATGCCACCCCTCATGAGCGACTCTTTTCTTTTCCCAGGAAGTCGGCCACTGGGACCACCCTGCTGGCTTGGCTGACGTCCGCAGGGCCAGTGCTGCTCCGGAAACTTGCGAGGAGCAATAAATACTCCCCGATGGTCGAGAGGGTTCACCTACTTTATGCGAACCCCCAGTATGTCTACGTGGTCTTACCTGATGGTCGGGAGGACACGGTCTCCGTCCGCGACCTGGCGCCCGCAGGAGCACCAGACCCCTACCCCGAACACTCCACGGCGATGATGAACCCCGTACCCACCGAGGTGTATACCCACCTGACACCGCGCATGCCAAGCCCTACACAGAGTCCTCACGACACACCCATACCGGGTGCCACACACACGCATGAGGGATTACTGACACCTAATGGGCTGACACCTCAAGTCAGGCCAGAGCCAGCACAACCACCGTCACCTGTGCAATCACCACCAGTGCTACGTAGATCGCAGCAACAGACTCGACCGCCTGATAGACTTAACCTGTAAATATACTTGTAAGAAACTTCGCCCCGTGGGGACTTTCTTTTAAAACAAAGGGGTGGTGAATGTGGTGAACTACATATACCTGTCTGGACACGCCCCCCCCCTGCTGACTGCTCCTGTGGCTCCTCCCACAGACCCCTGTATAAAGGCGGTTGGAGGCACTGCTCCTCCCTCAGTCTCCAGGATGTTGTGTGGTGGTTTCTTGCAGCTAATAAAAGCCTATCATTTGCCTCCCGTCTCCAAGAGTTATTGATGGTGCATCAAATACAATACACATTGACATCGAGATGAGCTTGAGGCTCAGTTGGAAATTGGCAAGTACGATGTTGTGGGAATAACAGAGACATGGCTTCAAGCGGACAGGGCCTGGGAAATGAATATTCAAGGATATACATCTTATCGAAAGGACAGACTGACTGGCAGAGGAGGTGGGGTGGCTCTGTTGGTGAGGAATGATATTCAGTCCCTTGCCAGGGGGGACATAGAATCTGGGGATGTAGAGTCAGTATGGATAGAACTGAGAAATTGTAAGGGCAGAAAGACCCTAATGGGAGTTATCTACAGGCCCCCAAACAGCAGCCTGGATGTAGGGTGTAAGTTGAATGAAGAGTTAAAATTGGCATGTCGCATACAGTTGTCATGGGGGATTTCAACATGCAGTAGACTGGGAGAATCAGAATGGTACTGGACCCCAAGAAAGGGAGTTTGTGGAGTGCCTCCGAGATGGATTCTTAGAACAGCTTGTACTGTGTTATGAATGTACCACAGCTCTGAGGGGCCGAAGGGTGCGGGGGTAGCCCCCTCCTTTGTGAGAATCGCAAGATCACTATTGAGTCAATTCAGGAGACACAGGAAATGAGAGAAAGACATGCAGAATCCACAAAAGGGTTGGAATGTGTCCTGGCCTCCGAAAGGCGGACCCATTGATACCGGCTATTGTCTCTTGGAGATGGACTTGTGTATTACATCCTGTACGATGCATCGACGCCCCAGGCAATGAACCAAGGAGGAGGTTGGTGGAGGGATTGCATCATCCCCAACCTGATTGACACCTGAGACCCTGTGAGTCAGGATAAAAAGAGGGTCTGTGGGAACAGCCCCTCAGATGCACCAGAAGAAACGCTAGCGATCCCGTAATAACGAAAGCCGGTGGAAGGCCACGTGCGTCCTCTTCCATTTGCCCGGAATCGGTGACCTTTGCCACAGAAAAACGGTTTTTAGCTAACAACGGGGAACTCAACTCTCAACGACTCTCGAAGGATTGACACCATAAACAGAATGGACAAGTTTTAACCCGTCTCTCTCTCTCTCCAACAATTGCCACACAGGGTCCCCAACGGCGGCAGCCTGTATGAACTGAACGAACTATATAATTCCATCGGACAATTCATTATCCCCTAGACAATGATACAGCTTATTTCTTATTGATTATTATTATACCCGCACTTTTAGATTTAGTATTGACGTCGTATATTATCTGTGTGTTTGCATTGATATTATTTTTGTGTATTTCTATCAATAAATACTGTTAAAAATAGTACCATCAGACTTCAACGGACCTCTCTATCTTTGCTGGTAAGTGACCCAGTTACGGGGTACGTAACAACTGGAGCCTACCAGGGAGAAGGCAATTCTAGATTAAGTGTTGTGCAATGAACCGGATTTGATCAGGGACCTCAAGGTAAAGGAACCATTAGGAGGTAGTGACCATGATATGATAAGTTTTAACCTATAATTTGAGAAGGAGAAGGGAAAATCAGATGTGTCAGTATTACAGTTGAACAAAGGGAACTATGGAGCTATGAGGGAGGAGTTGGCCAAAGTTCAATGGAACAATACCCTAGCAGGGAAGACAGTGGAACAACAATGGCAGGTATTTCTGGGAATAATGCAAAAGGTGTAGGATTGATTCATTCCAAAGAGGAAGAAAGATCCTAAGGGGAGTAAAGGGCGGTCGTGGCTGACGAGAGAAATAAAGGGCAGTATAAAAATAAAAGAGAAGTATAACATAGCAAAGATAAGCGGGAAACCAGAGGACTGGGAAGCTTTTAAAGAGCAACAGAAGATAACAAAAAAGGCAATATGCCAAGAAAAAATGAGGTACGAAGGTAAACTAGCCAAGAATATAAAGGAGGATAGTAAAAGCTTCTTTAGGTATGTGAATAGCAAAAAAATAGTTAAGACCAAAATTGGACCATTGAAGACAGAAACGGGTGAATTTATTATGGGGAACAAGGAAATGGCAGATGAGTTGAACAAGTACTTTGGATCTGTCTTCACTAGGGAAGACACAAACAATCTCCCAGATGTAATAGTGGTCAAAGGAACTAGGGTAAAGGATAAACTGAAGGAAATTTATATTAGGCAAGAAACGGTGTTGGATAGACTGTTGAGTCTGAAGGCTGATAGGTCCCCAGGACCTGATGGTCTGCATCCCAGGGTATTTAAAGAGGTGGCTCCAGAAATTGTGGACACATTGGTAATCATTTTCCAATGTTCTATAGATTCAGGAACGGTTCCTGCTGATTGGAGGGTGGCTAATGTTGTCCCACTTTTCAAAAAAGGAGGGAGAGAGAAAACAGGGAATTATAGACCGGTTAGTCTGACGTCAGTGGTGGGAAAGATGCTAGAGTCAATTATAAAAGAGGAAATTACGACACATTTGGATAGTAGTAGAAGGATCAGTCCGAGTCAGCATGGATTTATGAAGGGAAAATCATGCTTGACTAATCTTCTGGAGTTTTTTGAGGATGTAACTATGAAAATGGACAAGGGAGAGCCAGTGGATGTAGTGTACCTGGACTTCCAGAAAGCTTTTGATAAAGTCCCACATAGGAGATAAGCGGGCAAAATTAGGGCACATGGTATTGGGGGCAGAGTACTGACATGGATTGAAAATTGGCTGGTTGACAGGAAACAAAGAGTAGTGATTAATGGGTCCCTTTCGGAATGGCAGGCTGTGACCAGTGGGGTACTGCAAGGTTCGGTGCTGGGACCACAGCTGTTTACAATATACATTAATGATTTAGATGAAGTGATTAAAAGTAACATTAACAAATTTGCTCCTGACACAAAGCTGGGTGGCAGTGTGAAATGTCAGGAAGATGTTATGAGAATGCAGGGTGACTTGGACAGGTTGGGTGAGTGGGCAAATGTATGGCAGATGCAGTTTAATGTGGATAAATGTGAGGTTATCCACTTTGGTGGCAAGAACAGGAAGGCAGATTACTATTTTAATGGAGTCAAGTTAGGAAAAGGGGAAGCACAACGAGATCTAGGTGTTCTTGTACATCAGTCAATGAAAGCAAGCATGCAGGTACAGCAGGCAGTGAAGAAAGCTAATGGCATGCTGGCCTTTATAACAAGAGGAATTGAGTATAGGAGTAAAGAGGTCCTTCTGCAGCTGTACAGGGCCCTGGTGAGACCCCACCTGGAGTATTG
Organism: Hemitrygon akajei; assembly: GCF_048418815.1. Lineage (NCBI taxonomy): Eukaryota > Metazoa > Chordata > Chondrichthyes > Myliobatiformes > Dasyatidae > Hemitrygon > Hemitrygon akajei. The sequence goes on along the minus strand of NC_133124.1, from coordinate 104,520,637 downwards.
TGTGCAGTTTTGGTCTCCAAATTTGAGGAAGGACATTCTTGCTATTGAGGGAGTGCAGTGTAGGTTCACAAGGTTAATTCCCGGAATGGCGGGACTGTCATATGTTGAAAGATTGGAGCGACTGGGCTTGTATACACTGGAATTTAGAAGGATGAGAGGGGATCTGATTGAGACATACAAGATTATTAAGGGATCGGACATGCTGGAGGCAGGAAGCATGTTCCCGCTGATGGGTGAGTCCAGAACTAGAGGCCACAGTTTAAGAATAAAGGGTAGGCCATTTAGAACAGAGATGCGGAAAAACTTTTTCACCCAGAGAGTGGTGGATATGTGGAATGCTCTGCCCCAGAAGGCAGTGGAGGCCAAGTCTCTGGATGCATTCAAGAGAGAGTTAGATAGAGCTCTTATAGATAGCGGGGTCAAGGGATATGGGGAGAGGGCAGGAATGGGGTACTGATTGTGTATGATCAGCCATGATCACAGTGAATGGTGGTGCCGGCTAGAAGGGCCAAATGGCCTACTCCTGCACCTATTGTCTATTGTCTATTATCAGTTTAAGAGTATGAGTTCATGAGGCAATGTATGATGACTAGTTTAAGTCAGAAATAATGTTTCCTACAAAGAATATTCTGAAACAGATTAATGTTTAAACCTTGCAGTAAGTGAACATTTGGCCACTAACTTACAATGTATAGAACAAGTACATTGCACCTACCAGGAAAAAGCAGAATTGAACCAGAGCAAGAAATTATAGAAAAAAAAGGAGAGCTTTAAATGTTCAAAGGGCCATTTCAATAAAACAATTGGACAACTTGTACCTGATACTGATAACATTCAAGGAGGAGTTCAGCCTGAGTGAGAGAGACAGAGACAAAGAGCAAGACAGAGATAAAGAAAAAGACAAGCATGATCAGAATGAAGAGAATCTACAAATAATAGAACACAGTAGAGGGGAAAGAGACAAGTGCTACACTGGATAGAGGAACCAAGTTTTCAAGGAACAGACTATTGTACTGGAAGAAACTTGCTGAATAAATCTGTTGTGCTAATGACCAATATTCCTTTCCCCATAATGATTTATTGCATTCATGAGTTAAACTCAATGTAAATCTTGAAAATAAAACAAACCAATGGCAACTCCATGGAGTAAGTCCTCTCCCTCCTCATGCTGATTTTGTATTAGTTGCATAAGTGAAGGAAAATATTTGCATAAAATCCTTAGATGACGGCAAGAATGGAGCAGAGTTGAATGTGGGAGAAAGACAGGCAAATTCAATTTTACTTATTAGTACCACCGACAATATTACTAATCTCATCATTATTTTATATGTAACAATGAAAATTACGATACATGACATCATTCATATATTATCGGTTATTTTGGATAAAGCTTATTTGGGCCATTTTTAAAAAATTGCCACATCTATCCAGATTGTGATTAGAACATTTATGTGATACTTCTTGGGTACACTATATTATTGCATTTGCTGTTAACGTGGCAAAACATGTCTAGAGAGACTTCACCAAGTTCAAGGTTGTTTTGGTCCAAGACTTTGCAAATAGATCCTAAGAAGAACATAAATGAGCTAACTACATGTTTCCTCTGAAACCATTTGGATCAGTTTATAATCCTGCTCAGAAAGTCGATGGATTGCCTTGACTGAATTCCTGTGGTTAGTTCCTTCTGTGCCTCAGTGCTCAATGGCTATCAGTGAAGGGTTTGGGGTTAATGTAGAGATTACTGCAATTTGCCAATGTGACCAAGACAATAAGTACTGAGGTATCAACTAAGTAACCTCTGAACCTAGAGGAAGCAGTCTTTAGATTTTACTTTGAAACCGTGGTGAAATATTTTTTGCTCTTTTAAGGAAAGCTATTTTTTAAACTTGGTTTTGATTACCTTGCATGCTTCCCAGTAATCTTAACTATGACTTAAAGTACTATGAAGATCCCTAGGTAACACTATTGTCCCTTCATTCTCCACGCTGAACAAAAGAAAAATATTATGTACCTCTACTTTCAGCCTTTAAGTAAAATTGCTGTCTATGCTACAGTTAACCCTTCAATATCCCTGCTCTCACTTTTGCTCATTATTCTTTATTTTGGTATTTTATCAAAAGGGCTTCTGAAAGTTTATGTAAATACTACCCCTACATTGTTATAATTAACCTCCTCTGATTTATTTTGTTAAGGTAACCATTATGTCAAGCACAATTTGTCTTTAACAATGCTGAAAATCAGAGAGTACAGGGATCAGGTAAGATGGAACAGAATGATGTATTTTTCTATAGATAAGTGAAAAACTGATAGAGATATTTAACAATATGGGATGGGAGTGGGGAGGGGAGGGGGAGATTTCAGGCTGATGATCTTCCATCAGAACTATGATAAGTTAGAAATCAAACATATTTTAAGTTGAAGGGAAGGAGAGTTGGAGAGAACTTCTATGAAAGGGTGGAGATCAAAAGAGATGGAACAACACCACTGGTAATGGAATAGATAGATTTAAAGACAAAGATAACTGAAAACTGAGGATACCACACAGAATTGATCAAGGGTGGCCTGCAAAATAATGATATGGACCAGGTTTGTTTCTTAATGTGAATATCACATCAAGCACACTGAATGGATACAGAATATTAGAAATAGGCGACTAGCTGATTCACATACAAGATATTTGGATGTTAGGAAGGGAAAAGGTAAAAGCAAGTGTTATATCTGCTGCAGTTCCATGGGAAGATGTTGTGAGAAGGGGAATGGGTGTTGACAGAGATAAACAATTGAACCAGGGAGTCACAGGGGGAATAATTACTTTGAAATGCTAACAGGAGAGAAGAGGGCATGTCTACTGGCAACATCTCTTGAAGGTGGCAGAAATTATGAAATACTGAATACAGAAGTTTGTGCTAGAAGACGACTAGGCAAGCTTAATTCTAGCACAAGACAGAAGTATGGGAAATGGGATAGACATGATTGAGAGTTCAGGTGGAAGGGAAAGCATGGCTAAAGAAAACAAAAGACATCTTGGAAGTACAGTGTGGAAGGTGTTATCACAAGATCGGATACAGTGAAGCCAGAGAAACTGGGAAAATGAAATGTTATCCTTACAGGCATCAAAAACCCTTTTGTTCTCTCTATCCATCCACCTTTCTTCCTTTTGTGCCACTTCAGAATGCTCGACTACTAAATTCTCCTAAGGAATGGGCATTGATTAGCATTTTTGATGTTGCTTCTCTCCACTGAAGCTTTTTAACTTGCTGAATAATCCCAACAATTTCCATTTTTACTTCAGACGGCTTCAAATGAATAGAAGGGGGAACTAAGAAGAAATGGAAGCTTGTGATAGAACTGAAGCTTCCAGAGTGAAAATATACTACCATATGTAAGACAAGAAGATAACCATTGGACATGAGGTTGTTAGTTGCAGCATTCTCCAGTCACGAATGCCATAAGCCAGTACAGCTAGAAGCATTTGTCCTCCTGAGAAGCAACACTGGGTAAGAACTGATGGATATGATCGATGTGCTACACCAGTCCATTCTGTACCTGAAGTATACAAAATTGGCATGTAAATTTAAAACAAATTTCCATTTTTATTATTTTAATTTCATATTCATATCATTCTTTTCTAATTTAATTACATATGTGGAAATTCACAACCAGAGTATTACAGATGAACCAGCTGATGTGTTTTATTTAGATTTCAAGATGATGTTCAACAAGGTTGGTATCAAGAGAGAGGCCATGGTCTTGGAGTTAGTATATTGGCATGGAGAGAGGATTGGCTAAAAGGCATGAACCAGCAAATAAGGCAAAGAAGAGTCATTTTCAGATTAGCATCTGTAATTAGTGAGGTGCTACATAAATCAGTGTCAGGACCACAACTGTTTAAAATATGTTACTTATGTTATTAATGGCTTCAAGGAGAGAAACAACAGTACTGTAGACAAGTTTGTAGAAAACACAAACATAAGTGAAGTGGTGATTTGCAGAGAGGGATACAAACAGATTACAGAGAAATACTGATAGGTTAATTCAGTGAGCAAAAGGTGGGCAAATGGAGCACATTGAGAAAATGTGAAGCTATTCAATTTAGAATGAAGAATGAAAGAACCACCTGTCATGTTTATGGAGAAAAATGGCAGAAAGCTACAACAGAGGGATTTGTGGATCCTTGTTAATATAGAACATAAAGCTGCAACTGAGATAATGTAATAGGGAAGTTAATGGAATGTTTCCCTGATTTCAAAGAGGCTGGAGTATAAAAGTTGGAAAGTTTTACTGCGGCTGTATAACCCATTAATAAGACCACATGTAGACCTCTATGTACAATTCTGGCCCCATTAAGTTTCGGAGAAGATTTACTAGGATGTTCATGGGCATAGAGAGATTGACCTACAAAGAAAAGCTAAACAAGTCTGGATCCTATTCGTTGGTTGGAGTATATTATAACAAAGGACAATCTAAATGAAATTTAGATTCTTGGGATGAATGCAAAAGCATGTTTCCTCTCAGGAGTGTCCAGAGCAGTGGACATGATCTCAAAATAAGGTCTGCGCCATTTAACTCTGAATTGAGGAAGGATTTCTTTTCAAAGGTTTGAGAGTCTTTGAAATTACTTGCCACAGAGATAGGTCACATAGAGACTTAATGTTTATTATTTACATTTTAACCCCCTCTCTCTAAATTCTCTGCCAGACCAATAATCTACTGATAAATATGAACTCCATTTCTTTAAGCATTCAAATAATTCATTGTACCACCTTCAGTACTTGTACTTGCAGCTGCTAAGTCCCAAACTCTGGACTTCTTGCTTTAAAAATTTCTTTCAATTAATTTGCCTTTCCTTAAGACATTTTGGTCACCTATTCTAAAGATCCTTTATTAGTCACAGAAAGAGAGTATAGTTTCCTAATGCTCCCATGAAAAACTTTACAACACCTTGCTGTGTCTATCAATTTCTTTTCACTGTTCTATTGAAATGGATTACATAAGACACTCAAACTAGTTTATGTTCAGTCAGTTTTCATTACTGCGCCCAAGGGAAAACCTCAAATGCAGGACTCTAAATTACCTAAAGATTACATTAACAATGCAAACTGAGCATAGGCCTACTCTGTGTTCATAACAGAGCAGCACAAAGGTTAGAAGACAAATTGTTTTGCAGTTTAATAAGTAGCTACTCTGTATTTTCATTGAGATAAGTATGTGATTTTCAGACAGGCAATGAAAACACTGTGTAGATGTTGTAAGTTGTGCAAAGATTTTACTTTTCTAGTTAGGTATCACATAGATTAAACATCAACAACCAGACAAGTAATAACAAACACACAAAGATCACTTTTAAAGCTTCTTTGCTGGGATGTTAGACACGTTGCTAGTTTTCAAAACACTTTAGCCTTTGAATATATACAGGTATATTTCAAAACTCAATTCTCCTAAGTAAAGTACATTACTAAATGATTACAATCCCCTCTCCTCCTTTCTTTAGGCTTTTAACTCCAATCCCCCACACCATTATTTAACCATTTACTTTGTAGTTTATCGCTAGCATTTCCCAATTATCATGATCCTCTTCAAATCTGATTCTTGTACTTACATACCTGAAAGTAATGTCTCCTACAGAGAACTTTCCCTCCATAGGAAACATCCTTTCTGCACCCACTCTGTCAAGACCTTTCGCCATTCGGTAGGTTTCAATGAGGTCACTCCTCATTCTTCTGAACTCTAGTGAATACAGACCCAGAGCCATGAAATGCCCTTCAAATGACAAGCCATTCAATCCTGGAATCATTTTCATAAGGCTCTTTTGAATCCTCTCCAGTTTCAGCATCTTTTTTCTTAGATGAGGGGCCCAAAATTGCTCACTATACTCCTAGAGAGACTTCACCAGTGCTTTATAAAATCTCAATGTTATATCCTTGCTTTTATATTCTAGTCCTCTTGAAATGAATGTTAACATTGCATTTGCCTTCCTCATCACATACTCAATCTGCAAATTAACTGTTAGGGAATCCTGCACAAGGATCCCCAAGTGCCTTTGCACCTCAATTTTTTGTATTTTCTCTCAATTTAAATTCCTTCTATTAAAGTGCAGGACCATATACTTCCCAACACTGTATTCTATCTGCCATTCCTTAGCTCATTCGCCTAATCTGCATAAGTCCTGTAGCAACAAAGCCATCAATTCCATCATCCAAATCATTGACATATAATGTAAAAAGAATTGGTCCCAATACAGACCCCTGTAGAACCCCACTAGTCCCTGACAGCCAGCCAGAATAGGCCCCTTTATTCCCACTCTTTGCCTCCTGCCAATCAGCCACTGCTTTATCCATGCTAGAATACTTCCTAATAACTGTAATTCCATGTGCTCGTAGCTTGTTAAGCAGCCTCATGTGTAGCACCTTGTCAAAGGCCTTCTGAAAATCCAAGCACACATCAACTGATCCTTCTTTGTCTATCCTGCTTGTTATTTCTTCAAAGAATTCCAACAGATATGTCAGGCAAGATTTTCCCTTGAGCAAAATATGCTGACTATGGCCTACTTTATCATGTATCTCCAAATACCCTGAGTAATACTAACCCTTAATAATCAAATCCAACATCTTTCCAAACACTGAGGCCAAACTAACAGGTCTATAATTTCCTTTCTGCTGCCTCTCTCCTTTCTTGAAAACTGGAGTGACATTTCCAATTTTCCAGAATCTAGTGATTCTTGGGAGATCGTTGCTAATGCCTCCACAATCTCTTCACCCACCTCTTTCAGAACTCTGGTGTGTACCAGAGTTTAGACATTTCAGTTTCTCAAGAACCTTCTCTCTAGTAATGGTAACTTTACACACCTCATGCCCCCAACACCTGGAACTTGCACCATACTGTTAGACAGAGTATTAACAATCTAATTCCTACCTAAAACGATTGTGTTCATCATTATGCCAGACAAAGAAGTCCCAAGAACAAATTGCAAAACAATGAATAAGCTGATGTTTGGGACAAATGCTGCTCCTACTCCAGTGATAAACTGAAGAAGCAGTGAGACTAAAATACTTCTTTGCCGACCAAACCTACAATAGAAATGACAACAAGTCATTAAATGCAAATTGAAAATGCTGGAGTTACTCACCTGCAGAGAGTGAAATGATGTTAGTATTCCATCAGAGGTCATTTTGTCCTTGAACATTGATTCTGATCCTCTCTCTATAAATACACTGACACTGAGTATCACCCTGCATTTTGACTCTAATTTCAGATTTCCTGTAGCATAACAATTTTCCAAGTACTGAAATGTGTTGTCCATTGGCTGTCATCTCAAGAGGTTTCACCTCTCGAGGAGCATAGTAGATTGCAGTAACTTCCTCAAAAACATTTGGTCTGAATTCCAGTACCAAATTCAACCAAGCTGCTCGATTATCAGGTGGGAGTTACTAGTGGCAGTGAAGGTAAACAGAATGTTTGGAATTCATAACGGGAGAACAGTAGTATTAATAAATTCAGCCAGGTTCTAGTTGGTTGGAGTGGAATGATTAAAAACATATCCTGGTCACTAATCATAGATTAAGCAGGAGAACTAGATTTAAGATAGGACACCGATAAGTGTTCTGTTAGTCTATCTAAGAGTGCTTCTTTTAAAGTTAAATAAATAATTTTGTGAAGTTTTTAATAAAGTGCTTAGACATGTAGATTAGGATACTCTCAAGTTTTAATTATGGCCTGTCCTTTAGTATTTGGGACAACAGTAAGAATGAAATTATTCAAGCCTCTAACTTTTTGGGTTGAATTTGAATAAATTTCATCTCAATAGAGTAGTCTGAAAATAGACTGATAATTATATAATCTTAATTTCTTGTCAGATAAAGATGCTAAAAACCACGGCCGCTGAGAAAGTCAGTGGAAATGATTGGTACTGGTTTATTATGGACAAGCATACAGTGAAAAACTCATCTTGCTCATACAGATCAAATAGTTACCCCGTGCTTTAAGACAGAACAAGGTAAAACAATGACAATGCAGAATAAAGTGTAAAAATGACAGAGAAAGTGCAGTGCAGGTAAACAGTGCTCTGCAAGATCATAACAAGGACAATTACAAGGTTAAGAGACCATCACATTGTACTAGAGAACCATTTGTGTCTTGGAACAGCAGGATAGAAGCTGTCCTTGAACTTGGTGTTGTATACTTTCATCTTCTTCTACCAATGGGAGAGAATAAGAGGCAATGTCCAGAGTGGTTGTGGTCTTTGATTATGCTGGCTTTATTACTGAGGTAGTGAGAAGTATAGAATTCAGATGGGAGTCTACCCTCTATGATTTGCTTTGCTTCAAGGAAGTTGAAAAATACTGGAAGAAACACATGTGTGAGGATTGAAATGCACTATTAACACAGACCCACTTTCTTTGACCTGTTCACTAAGGACCACCTTGTTAAACTATTAGTACCTCTGCATTGTAACTAGTTTCAATAGTGATTGGTAACAATTGAAGTAGCAGCATTTAGACTGTGCCTGCATTGTCAAATACAGGGAAATTAAGGCTTCTGGAAATGATGGGACTGAATGTCATGGTGAATCACAATAATTATAAGTATTAATGGAGAAAACACAGGAGAGCATGTTCTTTTTGATGGCTGCATGGAGTAAATGGAAAGGGCCTCAAGAACCAAGTACAGAATATGGGCAGGGATAACTCAATAGATGAATGCCTGGGGTCAGGCACAAAAGAAATGTATGCAATGTTGCATAATGCCAGCGAGTTCACTTACTGGCATGGGCATGGACTGACTGGCATTTTCAATGATCCTATTGAATTGACTGTTTTATTAATATGAATCCTCTTGCACAATATTATGTCCTGGAGCTATTTGTACAAGGAACCCGATGTGCACAGGTGGGTAGAAATACAGCACATAGAAGGAAATCAGACAGGCAGTGTCATATACGCAAAGGTCCCCAACACACACAAAATGCTGAAGGAACTCAGCAGGCCAGGCAGCATCTATGGAAAAAAGTACAGTCGACGTTTCAGGCTGAGACCCTTCAGCAGGACTGGAGAGAAAAAGCTGAGGAACAGATTTGAAAGGTGACAGGAGGGGAGAGAGAAACACAAGGTGATAGGCGAAACTTGGAGGGGGAGAGATGAAGCAACGAGCTAGGCAGTTGAATGGTGAAAGAGACAGAAGGCCATGGAAGAAAGAGAAAAGGGGGAGAGGAGCTTCAGAGGGAGGTGATGTGCGGGCAAGGAGACAACATGAGAGGGGGAAAGGGGATAGGAAATGGTGAAGGGGAGCAGGCTTTACTGGAAGTTAGGGAAATCGATGTTCATCCCATCAGGTTGGAGGCTACCCAAACAGAATATAAGGTGTTGTATAGCCTCATCGCAACAGTGGAGGACCATGGATGGACATATTGGAGTAGGAATGGGAAGTGGAATTAAAATGGGTGGCCACTGGGAGATCCAGCATTTTGTGTGTGTTGTTTGGATTTCCAGCACCTGCAGAATTACTCTTGTTCACAAAAGTCCCCATCTGAGTTTAAACCCAAATTTAAACAAAATGCGAGATTGCAGCGTCTGAAGTCTCTTAATCAAAGGCCTTGCAAGGTTCAAAATGGATGAGTTCTGTGCAGCAACAAGCGATACCACATACCAAGCACAAAAAACCAAAAAAATCTACACTAAAACAAAGTAGGGTGAAGCATACCTCTGAGTTAAGCAACTATTTCATCCAATTACAAGTGGCCAATTTACAGATGCATATAAATTGTTGGTTCTTACCTGTCTGCTAGAGGGCCGAACAACAAGGCTCCAGCAATTAGACCAGCCATAGTACTAGTCTGTGAGAATTGACTTAGCCAGCGGTGATCACAAACCAAATTAAACTGGAGGGACAAAAATAATCACATCAAGGAAGAGTCATTAGAGTTAAACTCTGGAGAATCTTAATACTAAATGTGTGTTTAAAAATATTAAATTACATGAGTAAGATTGAATTGTGTGAGCTTATTATGGGCTTTGGAAGGAAGTATAGAAGTAAATTAAACTTCAAAGTAAATTTATTATCAAAGTACATACTGTACATGTCACTAAATACTACCCCAAGATTCATTTTATTGCAAGCATTTACAATAAAATCAATGAAAAACTACATGCAAGGTCAATTGAGCAGCTAATCTTCAAAGGAAGATTAACTCTACAAATACAACAAAATCAAATAATATAGATCGAGATAGATAGATAGATAGATAGATACTTTATTCATCCCCATGGGGAAATTCAACTTTTTTTTCCCAATGTCCCATACACTTGTTGTAGCACAACTAATTACATACAATACTTAGCTCAGTAAAAAAATATAATATGCATCTAAATCACTATTTCAAAAAGCATTAATAATAGCTTTTAAAAAGTTCTTAAGTCCTGGTGGTAGAATTGTAAAGCCTAATGGCATTGGGGAGTATTGACCTCTTCATCCTGTCTGAGGAGCATTGCATCGATAGTAACCTGTCACTGAAACTGCTTCTCTGTCTCTGGATGGTGCTATGTAGAGGATGTTCAGAGTTATCCATAATTGACCGTAGCCTACTCAGCGCCCTTCGCTCAGCTACCGATGTTAAACTCTCCAGTACTTTGCCCACGACAGAGCCCGCCTTCCTTACCAGCTTATTAAGACGTGAGGCGTCCCTCTTCTTAATGCTTCCTCCCCAACACGCCACCACAAAGAAGAGGGCGCTCTCCACAACTGACCTATAGAACATCTTCAGCATCTCACTACAGACATTGAATGACGCCAACCTTCTAAGGAAGTACAGTCGACTCTGTGCCTTCCTGCACAAGGCATCTGTGTTGGCAGTCCAGTCTAGCTTCTCGTCTAACTGTACTCCCAGATACTTGTAGGTCTTAACCTGCTCCACACATTCTCCATTAATGATCACTGGCTCCATATGAGGCCTAGATCTCCTAAAGTCCACCACCATCTCCTTGGTCTTGGTGATATTGAGACACAGGTATTAATAATAATTAAGTAAATAAATGGCATATGGCCGCTAGCACAAAATTTGAGCAATGGCAAAGTTTGAAGAAATCTCCATATTAATAGACAAGGGAGAGTGCTTGGATGTGCCCAGGGCAGATATTTGTTTTAATCCTCTCCTGATCTGTAATTTACAGAAACACAGAAGTATGACCTTAAAAACAAATCAGGCAGAGGAATTGTTTTAGCAATAATCAGCTTGGCACATGTTGTATTCACACTGGTGTGGATAGTGTACCAAGACAAGAGTCAGTGAATAGACCTTGTAAGTAATAGATACCATTTGTTTTGATGCAATGACTAGAAAACCAGGGGCCTACTCGCATACAGGCCATTGCAAAGTGTTGGCAGGGTTCTGATCCTGTGAACTGTTCATAACTCAAAACATGTTCAAGTCAGAAACTCAATCACAAACCGAGATCCCCCATCGACAGAATTGGCTGCAGTCCTGCAAATCCATCCTGCCATTCCCCAAAAGCTGAGTGACATGCATGGGCAAACCATCAGGTAGTTCCTGCTGGGGTGAAGGTAGCAGAGCTAACCCATGAATGTCATGTGGAAATAAGGACTGATCCTGGCATTCTCTTCCATTTCCCTTCCTCCTCTTGAACTTTGTTCTGCTCTCTATGTCTTGCTCAATCTCTCAGTCATGTTATATTCCAAGAATGCTTATTAATGTCTTTGGGCTTGTGTTGAAACCCCAAGTTCAAATCAGAACCATATTTCCTCTTAGTAAGCTCAATGATTAAAAAAAAAACTCCAGTCAAACACTTGTAGAAACATATTAACAACTACTTTTCTGAAATGGGCTGATAATTCTTTTAAATAGAAGTAGTGGCAGGATCTATCTTGCTGCTGGAAATGTACTCGACAATGCAAGGGTGAGAAGGCGGCAAAAACTGAACAGCTGCGCTCCATGTTGGCAGCCACCTGATTCACTCCACAAATGCATACACTATGTTAGGGTCTTTATGGAAATGATTTGCCATTTATAGTAACCATATGTATAGGATTAGAATATTAAAGCAAGCATGTAATGCTGGGGTTTTATAAGGCATTGTTCAGATTGCACTTTGAAGTATTGTGAGCAACTTTGGGCCCTTATCTACGGAAGGATGTGCTGGCATTGTAGAGGGCCTGGAGGAGGTTCAGGAGAATGATCCCAGGAAGGAAAGGGTTAGCATATGAGGGGTGTTTGATGGCTCTGGGCCTGTAATCACTAGAATTTATAATAATGAAGGGGGTATCTCATTAAAAACGATTGAATATTGACATACCTTGATAGAGTGAATGTGGAGAGTGTGTTTCCTATTGTGGGGGAGTCGAGGACTAGAGGGCACATCCTCAGAATAGAAGGACATCCCTTTAAGACAGAAATGAGGAGGATTTTCTTTAGCCAGAGGATGGCGTATCAGTGAAATTCATTGCCATGGATGGCTGTGGAGGCCAAGTTATTGAGTACGTTTAAAGCAGAGGTTGATAGATTCTTGATTGGCAAGGGTGTCAAAAGCTATGAGGACATGGCAGGAGAATTGGGTTGAGAGGGATAATGAATCAGCCATGATTGAATGGCAGAGCAGCCTCAATGGACTGAATGCCTTAATTCTGTTCTCATGTCCTATGGTCTTATATTTTGAATGCTACAGTGCTCAATTCTATGGAAACTTCCTCGAATCTTGGGAATTTTAGAGAACTCTTATAGCAACACATCAACTTGCTAGTTCTTTTTATACCTTGGGATCCATAAGGATCTAAGTTCTTGCAATACCATTTTCTTGCAATTGTGGTCTTCTCCTCAGATCCTTCCAATTCCCAATTTACAGCTATTCCCAGATGTTACACACGGAGTCGAGAGTGAAGACACATGAAAATATATTTGTTGTAATTCATCTGCCATCTCCTGTTTTCTATTTTAATTTCTCTGCCTTACTTTCCACACTTTATTTGCTTCTTTTTTAGTTGTTTATGTATAGAAATTTTACTATATGATTAATACCTCTGGCTCAGTTTATCTTGTACTGATTTTCTTTCATTGTTAATTTTACCATTATTGCTTGTAGTTTTTTGCATTCTGCTCAACCTTCAAATGTACAAAGGTAATACATTTTTCATTGAATTAACTAGTAGATGTTTCAGGTCAAAGACTTTTATTCAGAACAGGGACAGAAAGAAACAATATTTTTAATTTGCAGGGAGAACAAGGAGAGGTCTGGGTGGGTTAAAGGGACATGACAAATGGAAGATCAGAAAAGAGCTTTTAACTTTATTCTTTCCACTGACCTGCAGAGTATTTTCATCAATTTCTGTTTTGCATCTAGCCTGTGTATTCTGAAAGAAATTTCCCCATAAATATCTGTTATTCACCTTGACCAGCCAACCCCCTCAACTCAGTTCAGTTCAGCCAGCTGACTTTCATACTTTCATAATTTCCCCTGTATAATTTTATAGCCTTGGCCTTAGACCCATTCTTCTTTCGCTCAAGTTGAATGTAAGATTGGTGCTTCATCATTGCAAAATATAATTCAATCTTTGGTCGGCTCTAGAATATGTTGTATGTTATTATAAATCTCAAACACTGGGAATTCCCTATATGGGCTACTTTATACAATCTAATTTTCCAGTCTATATGTAAATTAGATCCCCTATAGTTATAGCTATACTTCTATGATAAGTTGCCAATACTTCTTTCTTTGTGCTCTGGTCTATTTAACAGGGGGCCGTAAACCACTCCATTATTACTTATGCCTCTCTAAGCCACTTTTGTATTTTCACGTCCTGAGCTTGAGCCACTCACCTCTTTTGCCCTAAGACAATCATTAATTAGCAGATCCACTCCTTAACCTTTCCCAACCTTCTTGTCCTTCCTAAACTCTGCATGCCACAGTTTCCTAGAAGACGTTGGATTGTGCTTAGCGGGAGAGAGATTTCAAAAGAAGCGAGCAGCAGCAGTCTTCCTTCCTTTACTTGCTTCTTATTTCACAGTTAGCGCAGTAGGATGCCAGACAGGGTAGGAGAAGGCTCCTCTTGTGGGATCTGGAAAGGCAGGGAGACCTCCAAAGTCTCTGACGACTACACCTGCAAGAAGTGCATCCAGCTGCAGGTTCTTATAGAATGTGTTAAGGAATTGGACACAGGTAACTGAGTGACCATCAGGAGGGGGAGAGGGAATGGGCAAACAGTGCAGAGTACCCCTGTGGCCATTCCCATCACTAACAGATGAATTGTTTTGGATACTGTTGGGAGGGGATGACCTGGCAGAAGAAAGCCACCACGGTCAGGTCTCTGGCATTGAGTCCAGCTCTGTAGCTGAGAAAGGAACTGGAAAGAAGTGACAAGCTCTAGTGACAGGGCATTCAGTGGTTAGGGGAACAGTCAGAAGGTTCTGTGGACAAGAATGTGTTTCCCGGATGGTACCATGTTGCCTCCCGGGTGACAGGGTCAGGGACATTTCATTTGAGTTGACAGTATCCTTTAGTGGGAGGGTGATAAAACGGAGATCGTAGTCCAAATTGGTAGCAATGATATGGGTAGAAAGGCTGATGAGGTTCTACAAAGTGAGTTCAGAAAGTAAAGAACTACATTAAAGGACAGGTTGTGCTCTCAGGGTTGATACCCATGCCAGGTGGCAGTAAGGCCGGAAATAGGAACTTCCTACAGTTTAACACACGGTAGAGGAGATGTTGCAGCAGGGAGGGTTCCATTGGCCTCCTTTCCAGCTGAATTGGAGCAGACTAACATCCTGTGGGAAGGTTTGCTTGAGCTGCACAGGGGTGGGGCGGGTGGTAGGTATTTAAACTTGAGTAGGCAGATGGGAACCTCAGGAAAGAAATCAATAAGATTGAAAGAGTGCAGAGAAAATTTACAAGGATGTTGCCAAAACTTGAGGACCTCAGTTATAGGGAAAGGTTGAATAGGTTAGAACTTTATTCCCTACAGCATAGGCAAATGAGGGGAGATCTGACAGAGATATATAAAATTATGAGGGGCAAATGTAAGCAGGCTTTTTCAAATGAGGTTGGATGAGACTTGAACTAGAGGTCATGGGTTAAGGGTGAAAGTTGAAATGTTTAAGGGTAACATGAGGGGAAACTTCTTCACTCAATGTGTGGTGAGAGTGTGGAATGAGCTGCCAGTGGAAGTGGTGAACGCAGGTCCATTTTCAAGTCAAGTCACTTTTTATTGTCATATCGACCATAACTACTGGTACGGTACACAGTAAAAATGAGACAACATTTTTCAGGACCATGGTGTTACATGAACAATACAAAAACTACACTGAACTATGTAAACCAACACAAAAACTACACTAGTCTACAGACCTACCCAGGACTGCATAAAGTACACAGAACAGTGCAGGCATTACAATAAGTAATAAACAAGACAATAGGCACAGCAGAGGGCAGTTGGTTGGTAGTCCGATGGCTTGGGGGAAAATCTGTTACATAAACAAACAGCTGAATGGTGGCATCTGGGATTCCGTCCGTTTCTGTACTCCCG
Organism: Hemitrygon akajei; assembly: GCF_048418815.1. Taxonomy (NCBI): domain Eukaryota; kingdom Metazoa; phylum Chordata; class Chondrichthyes; order Myliobatiformes; family Dasyatidae; genus Hemitrygon; species Hemitrygon akajei. The sequence goes on along the minus strand of NC_133124.1, from coordinate 104,505,115 downwards.
CTGAGTATTTCGTTGCAACAGATGTAGTCCAATCTACTGTCCATTGGAGTGCAGAATGGATGGGAGAGCCGGCCGGCTAGGGCTTGCTTTTTTCCTGGCACAGACTCCTGCCCGTTTGCCTCACTTCCGCTTCCTCGCACACCGCTTACGACGTCCCCACCTCCGGCCACCGGCATCAGGCGACTCCGAGGACTGCAGGCCCGATTCCCTCAGCAAGCCGAGGTCGCACAATCTAACCAGCAGATTTTCATGATGGTTTGTTTTTGGGCGATCTCTGTATTGTAGCAGTTATCTGGCAATGGTAGATAGTCACTCTGTTATCCATTGCCCTGAACCCTAATTGTGCATTAAAACTAAATTAAAGTAGCACCAGATCCGAAAGGCCGCTGCTGCCGTGTGCCGCGTCGTCTACAGGAGATTCTCAACATTTAAGAGAAATTTGGATTGGTACATGCATGGAAATTATATGGAAGTCTGTAATTTGGGTGCAGGTCTGGGCAGATTGATGGCTTGGCATGTCCTAGATAGGCTGAATATCCTGTTTCTGTGTGGCAGCATTCTAAGACTCCAAATGTTATGTACTACTCAATATTTAGGTTTCAAATTTATGTCATCCTTCAGCATATCTCTGTAATGGGATTCAGATCAGACTTCCTTCTATTTGCAAACAAGAGAAAATCTGCGTATGCTGGAAATCAAAATAACACACACAAAATACTGGCAGAACCTTATCAGGTCTGCTATACTCTTTTCCATGGATGCTACCTGGCCTGCTGAGTTCCTCCATCATTTTGTGGGTGTTACTTCTGTCTGCTCTCACGGTTCAATGCTTTATTGAAAATGTTTAGCCTTTAATTTCATTTTTTCATTATTTTGCAACTGCTAGCCTTACTTACTTACTCTTCAATGGATGTTCTCTCTTGCTTCCTGTCACAAGTTTTCATGTTCCGTTTAGTAGTACTCTACAAAATAGCCTAGTCTTTCTTTGATTTACTACATCTTGACAACTTAATCCCTCAGCCTCACTATTTAGTTTAAAATTTCCTCTGCTTTTCTAGTAGTACTGCTATCTGCACCCCTTTAACCAATTCTCATTTCTATCACACCATCCCTAGGTACCTGCTGGATGCTTCTTTTGAAGCTGTATAGATCAAAAATACGATTTATCTATCTCAAGTTTAATTGCCATTCAAACATACATGAACACCCATGAGTGCAGCCAAAACACTGTACCAACAGTCATACACAGCACAAGGCACATGCAGCACATATACTGCAAGATAGCAGTATAGATACAGTCACATGAAAAAAATGTAATATATCCCAAATCTCTCAAATGTTGTCGGCAAGAACAAGTGTGTAGATGAATGCAATATAGATTGTCTTCCACTGAGCTAACACTGGAGAGCAGCACCACGGGTGGGACCAGCCCCCAATTCAGCATGGACACCGTGCCACACTGCCTTCAGTGTCATCTCCCCTGGGCGGCTGCAATAGGCGATGCTGCAGCATGTCCGTGCTACAACCAACATTACCAACGTCTAATAGAGCCTTGCAATCACAAGAAAAACATTCAGGACAATCAGTCGCTGTTAGACTGCCTCCGTGCACCAACTCTGATGCCTTTCTGCAAACAGTCCAGGTCAAGTCTAGCCCCTCCGCTAATGAGCAACTCGTTGATGAGGTCGACCTGCGGTACTTGAAGTTCTTAATGTCTCTTAAGATCATTACAAAACATTTAAAAAAGACACTAACATCTTTGATTGGCCCCATAGAGACGACTGCGTCCAAGCTTGCCGGCATCTTACTGGAAGTTAAGGCATCTCCATATTTTGTTATAAGAGTGGAAACTATTGACAGGAACTGTTGTCAGTATTTTTTTTCCATTTTCAGGTAGATGTTTTGCATTGAAATATTGTGTATTCTAATAGGTATATCAATGTAGCAGATACTTTTGCCATCATGGCTTATCCTTCACATGATCTAGTCCAATGCCCTTACAACTCACTGCCAGATTTTTAGTATTCTTCTCCTTCAAAATATCATAATTGCATTTTAAAGCATTTAACTCACTTCAAAAATACTGTGAAAGGAAAAAGGGTGCAGCACTTCCAGTGATACAGAATAAATGTACAAATATTTTCGCAGACAAAATGTTGTATATTATAATTAAAAATACAAACCTCCGTAACTATGGTCGATCGATGTTGCGACAAGTCATACGCCCATCCTTCTTCACATGCTATTGTAGATTTGTTGCCATGTAACAAAATCCAGTTGATGTCTTTATCTGGGTGAGGTGTATACATTTTACACTTTTGGTAAGATCCGTCCTGTTCCTTCGGGATAGTCAGGAGCAATTGTTCTTCTTTGCTCAACCCATCCGTGACATTTAGTATCCAGTCGGCCTGACAGTGATGTTGAACAGTCGCTCCAGTAAAAACCTGTGCAAGTAAGTGGAATCCCGTAAATAAGTATGGGATACATATCAATACCAGTAAACGTTTTTGAAATGCTCCAAATTCTCCCACATTGTTAAGAATTTCACCAAACTCGCTCATTTTCTCTTTGGCAATTTGTCTTTTCTAAACAATGCAAAGTGCAAAGTTTGAACTGCAGCAGAGTGACTGGATTAATACTCAATCACAGTCGTCTACAATTAACCAGCATTTGAATACAATTAATCTTTGCAATAATGTGCAGAGGTGAAAATTGCCATCTCATGGTACAGTTTGAAATTTTATGGGCAATGTAACGAGTTAACGACACATCTGAACTACTTAAAGCAAACAAGGGAAAAGAATATGGACCTGGAAATTTCAAAGATATTACAGATTAAATTCAACTGTTAAATATTATTTTGTTTCAATCTTAATATTAAGGGAACAGTTACACGGTTTGAATCAGATTTAACTTTAAAATCTCAAGTTTATTTTTAAATCACTCATGAGAGAAAACATTTATAGCTAGGTCAGTATGCATTAACTATATGCAACAAACCTTAAGACAACAATGATGATCTGCTATCATAAGCCACCGCATTCTTTGTGGTGAACGTATAGTCACAGTGGATGCACTTTCAGCATCTGTGAGGAAACTGCACGGCAAGTTAGAAAGATGGAGGAAAAATTACAGTTGAAAAAAAATTCCTTTGTCTCTGCCAAATTTATCCTTGGACGAAAAGATCTGCGAGATACTGCAGGGAAGTATATTACTGCCGTCTGTATTGTAGATGGTACATAATGTAGCCACTTCATGCTGGGGTGAAGGAATTAATATTAGGGTTGGTGGACTGAAGTCCATTAAAGCGAGCTACCTTGACGATGAGCTTCATGAGCGATGTCTGAGCTACGTTATGCAGGCAAGAGATGAGAGTTCAACATAATAACTTGCAAAATGTGATGGACTATAGAATTCTCAGAAGACTGAAAGACTAAATTTAACGTTTAAAACTGCAAACTGATAAAATTGAGGAAGACGAATAAAGAGAGACCAAGTAATAAAAAAGATATTATTCTATGGAGAGTGCAGGAAAAATTGTACAGGGTGTATGAATCTTTGAAATGAACAGATAGACCGAGAAAGCAATTTAAAGGAAAAAAATAAGAGAATGCTGGTTTTCACAAGTGTAGAATAAAGAAATCTGTATGCAATTCCATTAAATAGCACTTAAACCAGAAGTCTTGCATCCAGTTCTGGTTACCACTTCTTGGATGTATGCAATAGCTTTACAGGGTGCTTTTAAAATATCAGCTCCTGGAATGTGGGGTGTGCATCACTTGTAGAAGCTAATGACTTTTTTTTTTAAATTTCGAGGGCATGTCACAAAGGCTTTTAAAATGAGAGGCCGGTTAGGACAGATGGAAAGGAACTAATCCCATTGGCGAAAAGGTTGAGAACTGAGATCAAAGATCATTGATGTAAACAGGAAAGACCTGCAGCTTTTTTATTAAATGCAATTTACGGTGAGCACTTAGAAAAACAATGCCCAACAGAGTGGTGCAGGCAAAATCAACAGTGGTTTTCATAAGTGAATTTAATAAGTTCTTGAGAAAAGAGCTACAGGGAAAGGATGGGAGAATATTGTCACTGCAGAGTCCTGTTATGGACTCAGATGACTGAATTGTATTCTTCTGAGCTGCTGGCTGTCTATGCTTCTATAAATTCCACTGGGTTAGAACTTGGTGTAGGTACTGTTTTATATGCGTTTCATAACTGTTGTCCACTTTCTTTCCAAAATCACCCCAGTCCAAAATGGCAAGGGAATGCACAGGTGTAGGATCTTCCATGTTATAATGCCTTCACCATGCCCAGCAATGATTCACCCTTCAGTGAAAGAGCTGGGATAAAACCCTGAAAACCCTGAATGCTGGTTTAGCCAACTAGTCAAGGGCTAAGTGATTTTTATGTCCCTGACATTCAGATACAATTAAAACAAATCCACAAAGTAAAACAAAATAAACTTAACTGCTAAGAGTTGCAACAATTCACACTTCATTGTGAATTGTCTGACGTCAGTGCATTGGTAAGCTTTGGCTGAGAGCTTGAGATTTCCGTATTCATGGGAATTATACTTAGAAAAGCTAGTACTTTACCATCTACTAGCCTTTTCAGACATACAGAATTAGTATACTTCAAGTGCTAGAGAGGTTCCTAAGTAATAGTTTCTGTCTGTTGTTCCAATATAAATTGACACGAATCATGAAGAAAAGGTGGCATATTAGTGTAGATGAAAGAGCTGTGTCTCCCAACTCTAATCACCCAGGTCAATTTTGATTTCCAGTGCCATCTATGTGAAGTGCCATCTTCCTGTGGCTGCATGTTTCCTGTGAGTGGTCTGGCTTCCTCCCAATTTCTGAAAGTGTGCTATAGAGTCATATGCCCTTTGGTCCATCTAGTCTGTGCTGTACCATTAATTTGCCTAGTCCCATTGATCTGTACTGGGACCATAGCCCTCCATATCTATCCCATCCATATCCAAATTTCTCTTAAAAATTGAAATCAGCACTGCATCTACTATTTACACTGGCAGCTTGTTCCACACTCTCACTATCCGCTGGGAGAAGTTCCCCTAAAACATTTCACCTGTCACCCTTAACCCATGACCTCTAATTGTAGTCTCACCCAACCTCAGTGGAAAAAGCTTGCTCGCATTTACCCTATCTATACTCCTCATGATTTTGTATACCTCTATCAAATCTCCCCTCAATTTTCTACATTCTGTGAAATAAAGTCCTAACCTAATCAATTTTTCCCAATAACTCAGGTCCTCAAATCCTGGCAATAACCACAACATAAAATCCCAACTCCTGTACTCAGCACTTTGATTTATGAAGGCCAATTGCCAAAAGCTTTCTTTACAACCCTATCTACCTGTGACACCACTTTCAAAGAATTATGGATCTGTATTCCCAGATCTCTTTGTTTTACCACACTCTTCAGTGCCCTACCGTTCACTGTGAAAGACCTACCCTAGTTGGTCCTCCCAAAGGGCAACACCTCTCACTGGTCTGCATTAAATTCTAATTGCCATTTTTCAGTCCATTTTTCCAGCTGGACCAATCCCACAGGGAGCTTTGATAGTCTTCCTTGCTGTCCACTACACTCCCAGTCTTGGTGTCATCTACAAATTTGCTGATTCAGTTTACCACATTATCATCCCTAGCAAACAACAACAGACCCGGCACCACGAGTCACAGGTCTCCAGTCAGAGAGGCAACCATCTACTATGACTTTCTGACTTCTCCTGCAAAGCCAATGTCCAATCCAATTGATTACCTCATCATGAATGCCAAGTGGTTGAACCTCCTTGACCAGCCTCCCATTCAGGATTTTGTCAAATGCCTTACTGAAGTCCATGTATACAATATCCACTGCCTTGCCTTCATCCACTTCCCTGGTAACTTCCTTGAAAAACTATACAAGATTGGTTAGACCTGACCTACCACACATGAAGACATGCTGACTTACATAATCAGCCTATAGTTTCCTGATACATTTTTAGAGCCTTTCTTGAGCAGTGGAACAACATTGGCTATCCTCCAATCCTCTGGCACTTCACCTGTTCCTAAGGATGATTTAAATATCTCAGCTAGGGTCTCAGTGATTTCTGCACTGCCTCCCGTAGGGTCTGAGAGAACAGCTTGTCAGGCCCTGGGGATTTATCCACACTAATTTGCCTCAGGACAGCAAACATTTCCTCCTCTGTAATCTATACAGGGTACAGGGTCAATGAGGTTGATGCCACTTTGCCTCACTTCTGTAGACTCTATTTCCTTCTCCTGAGTAAATACTGATGCAAAGAATATAGGATCTCCTCCATCTCTTTAGGCTCCACACATGGATTACTACTCTGATCTTCCAGAGGACCAATTATGTCCCTTGCTATCAGTTTGCTCTTAATATATCAGTAGATGCTCTTAGGATTCTCCTTTACCTTGTCCGCTAGAGCAACCTCACGTCTTCTTTTAGCCCTCCTGATTTTCTTCATAGCGGTTTGCTTGCATTTCATATACTAAGTACCTCATTTGTTCTTGTCTGCCTATACCTGCTATTCACCTCCTTCTTCTTCTTAACCACAGCCTCAAAAAAGAACAAGGTTCCCTAAAGCTTTTATCCTTGCCTTTCACTCTGACAGGCACATACATACAAGCTCTGTACTCTCAAAATTTCACTTTCGAAGGCCTCCCACTTACCAAGTGCACCTTTGCCAGAAAACAACCTGTCCCAAGCCACACTTGCCAGATCCTTTCTGATACCACAAAATTTGGCCTTACTGCAACTTAGAATCTTAAACCGAGGGCCAGACCTATCCTTTTTCATAATTACCTTGAAACTAACGGCATCATGATCACTAGATTCAATGTTCCCCTACACAAACCCCTGTCACCTGTCCTGTCTCATACCCTAATAAGATATCTATTATCTAATTGGAACTTCTATGTACTGTTTAAGGAAACTTTCCTGAACACTTTCCCATCCAGCCCTTTTACAGAATGGAAGTACCAGTCAGTATATGGAAAGGTAAAATCACCTACTAGCACAACCTTATGTATTTTTGCAAAAAGTCTATGATCTCTCTACAAATTTGCTCTTCTAAATCCCATAGATGTAGGGTGGTCTGTAATACAATCCCATTAACATGGTCGTACCTTTCTTATTCCTCAGTTCTACCCATAAATCCTCAGTAGATGAGCTCTCCAGACTATCCTGACTGAGCACTGCCATGACATTTTCCCTTACTAGTAATGCCACCCCTCCTTGAATCCCCCCCCACTTTATCATGTCTAAAACAATGAAACCCCGGAAGATTGAGCTGCCAGTCCTGCCCCCCAACCCCTGCAGCTAAGTCTCACTAATGGCTGCAATGTCATAATTCCAGGTGTTGTTCCATGTTCTGAGCTCATCTGCCTTTCCTACAATACAGTACTCCTTGCACTGAAATACAAGCAGTGCAGAACACCTGTCCCATCATGCTCAACCTTTTGTTTTCTGACTTTGTCTGTAGGCTTAACTATATCTGTCTCCACAAGCTCTCCACTATCTGTTCTGGGACTGGTTCCCACCTCTAGCAACTCTAGTTTAAACCCTCCCCATGCAGCACTAGCAAACCTATCCACTAAGATATTAGACCCCTTCTAGATCAGGTCCCACCTTCCCTGGAAGAGAGTTGAATGATCCAAAAATCTGAAGCCCTCCTTCCTGCGCCATTTCCTTAGGCACTTGTATGATCTTCCTATTTTTGACCTCACTAGCACATGAGATTATAACCCTGAAGGTCCTGACCTTTAATTTAGCACCGAACTCCATGAACTCACTTTGCAGGACCTTGTCACCCATGTCATTGACACCGACATGGACTACAACCTCTGGCTGCTCACACTCCCACTTAAGAAAGCTGTGGATATGATGGAGTTTGTACAAAAGTTGCTGTGGGACATGCTGGAGATTCTTTTGACTATGGAGCTTGAAATTGAGAGCATCGTGCACTCGCCCCGTGGCCTACTAGAGACTGAGAAGATAAGCCACGCTCAATAGTAATTAGATTCCTTCGATACAATACCAAGGCAGAGATTCTACGAAGGGCCTGGGGTAAGAAGGGAGTGTTTTTGGATGGTAAATTAATATATTTCGATCAAGATTACCCCCCGGCAGTCCTGCGGAGACGTAAAGAATACTCTGAAGTAAAGCGAATATTAAAGCAAGGAAAGATTAGATTTCAAACACAGTACCCTGCTAAATTGCGAGTGTTTTATGAAGATGGGATGAAACATGAAGGCCAGAGGGTTGCCCGTCAGTGGGATCAAACTGAGGGAAAGCTTGGCTGAACAGTTATCCTGCTCTGCTTGGGAAATAGTAAGAGAATCGAGAAAGCAGGGGATGGGAGGAGGGCGAGAGAAGTATATCAGGAAGAGACTGTGGGTTTTCTGAAGACAGCCCTCACCTCCGCCAGAAGAGCCATAAGGCTTGGCTAACTTTAAAAGCATTGAGAAGCTAAACGGAAGCAAAAATAGACGGTGATATACCTATCTCGAGAAATACTTATTATAATGTGGATTTTCTAATACTCAATTATTCTTTTTTATTCATTCATTCACTTTTTCCCCACCAAAATGAGAATGAATATATATTGGAGGAATACACAGGGAAATCTTTTCTGTGTAATTGATACAGATTTGTTCACTTACTTTTATGAATACTGCAATGGGGGCCCTCAACTCACAGGTAGGAGGGGTTATCCCGCACAGCTAGATGTTTCCTCTAGCTCAACCCAGGGTTATCTACTAGAGACCTCAGCCTTGTAATCACACCTTTGTTGCCTTTTTTTTATTATTCGTGTTTCTTGGTTCTTATTTGTTCACGAAGTAGATCGATTAAGTTTTATTCTGCTAATTTCAATGATATATTGACATAAATATAACCATATATAACCATATAACAATCACAGCACGGAAACAGGCCATTCCGGCCCTCCTAGTCCGTGCCGAACTCTTAATCTCACCTAGTCCCACCTACCCGCACTCAGCCCATAACCCTCCACTCCTTTCCTGTCCATATACCTATCCAATTTTACCTTAAATGACACAACTGAACTGGCCTCTACTACTTCTACAGGAAGCTCATTCCGCACAGCTATCACTCTCTGAGTAAAGAAATATCCCCTCGTGTTTCCCTTAAACTTTTGCCCCCTAACTCTCAAATCATGTCCTCTCGTTTGAATCTCCCCTACTCTCAATGGAAACAGCCTATTCACGTCAACTCTATCTATCCCTCTCAAAATTTTAAATACCTCGATCAAATCCCCCCTCAACCTTCTACGCTCCAATGAATAGAGACCTAACTTGTTCAACCTTTCTCTGTAACTTAAGTGCTGAAACCCAGGTAACATCCTAGTAAATCGTCTCTGCACTCTCTCTAATTTATTGATATCTTTCCTATAATTCGGTGACCAGAACTGTACACAATATTCCAAATTTGGCCTTACCAATGCCTTGTACAATTTTAACATTACATCCCAACTTCTGTACTCAATGCTCTGATTTATAAAGGCCAGTGTTCCAAAAGCCTTCTTCACCACCCTATCTACATGAGACTCCACCTTCAGGGAACCATGCACTGTTATTCCTAGTTCTCTCTGTTCCACTGCATTCCTCAATGCCCTACCATTTACCCTGTATGTTCTATTTGGATTATTCCTGCCAAAATGTAGAACCTCACACTTCTCAGCATTAAACTCCATCTGCCAACGTTCAGCCCATTCTTCTAACCGGCATAAATCTCCCTGCAAGCTTTGAAAACCCACCTCATTATCCACAACACCTCCTACCTTAGTATCATCGGCATACTTACTAATCCAATTCACCACCCCATCATCCAGATCATTTATATATATTACAACAACATTGGGCCCAAAACAGATCCCTGAGGCACCCCGCTAGTCACTGGCCTCCATCCCGATAAACAATTATCCACCACTACTCTCTGGCATCTCCCATCTAGCCACTGTTGAATCCATTTTATTACTCCAGCATTAATACCTAACGACTGAACCTTCTTAACTAACCTTCCATGTGGAACTTTGTCAAAGGCCTTGCTGAAGTCCATAGAGACTACATCCACTGCCTTACCCTCGTCAACATTCCTCGTAACTTCTTCAAAAAATTCAATAAGGTTTGTCAAACATGACCTTCCATGCACAAATCCATGCTGGCTACTCCTAATTAGATCCTGTCTATAACCATATAACCATATAACAATCACAGCACGGAAACAGGCCATTCCGGCCCTCCTAGTCCGTGCCGAACTCTTAATCTCACCTAGTCCCACCTACCCGCACTCAGCCCATAACCCTCCACTCCTTTCCTATCCATATACCTATCCAATTTTACCTTAAATGACACAACTGATCTGGCCTCTACTACTTCTACAGGAAGCTCATTCCACACAGCTATCACTCTCTGAGTAAAGAAATACCCCCTCGTGTTTCCCTTAAACTTTTGCCCCCTAACTCTCAAATCATGTCCTCTCGTTTGAATCTCCCCTACTCTCAATGGAAACAGCCTATTCACGTCAACTCTATCTATCCCTCTCAACATTTTAAATACCTCGATCAAATCCCCCCTCAACCTTCTACGCTCCAATGAATAGAGACCTAACTTGTTCAACCTTTCTCTGTAACTTAAGTGCTGAAACCCTGGTAACATCCTAGTAAATCGTCTCTGCACTCTCTCTAATTTATTGATATCTTTCCTATAATTCGGTGACCAGAACTGTACACAATATTCCAAATTTGGCCTTACCAATGCCTTGTACAATTTTAACATTACATCCCAACTTCTGTACTCAATGCTCTGATTTATAAAGGCCAGCGTTCCAAAAGCCTTCTTCACCACCCTATCTACATGAGACTCCACCTTCAGGGAACTATGCACTGTTATTCCTAGATCTCTCTGTTCCACTGCATTCCTCAATGCCCTACCATTTACCCTGTATGTTCTATTTGGATTATTCCTGCCAAAATGTAGAACCTCACACTTCTCAGCATTAAACTCCATCTGCCAACGTTCAGCCCATTCTTCTAACCGGCATAAATCTCCCTGCAAGCTTTGAAAACCCACCTCATTATCCACAACACCTCCTACCTTAGTATCATCAGCATACTTACTAATCCAATTTACCACCCCATCATCCAGATCATTTATGTATATTACAAACAACATTGGGCCCAAAACAGATCCCTGAGGCACCCCGCTAGTCACCGGCCTCCATCCCGATAAACAATTATCCACCACTACTCTCTGGCATCTCCCATCTAGCCACTTATTATAAATAATAAGTAATTATAAATACTATCTCTAAGAATACTTTCCATTAATTTACCCACCACTGATGTCAAACTGACAGGTCTATAATTGCCAGGCTTACTTCTAGAACCCTTTTTAAACAATGGAACCACATGAGCAATACGCCAATCCTCCGGCACAATCCCCGTTTCTAATGACATCTGAAAGATCTCCGTCAGAGCTCCTGCTATCTCTACACAAACTTCCCTCAAGGTCCTGGGGAATATCCTGTCAGGACCCAGAGATTTATCCACTTTTAAATTTCTTAAAAGCGCCAGTACTTCCACCTCTTTAATTGTCATAGGTTCCATAACTTCCTTACTTGTTTCCCACACCTTACCCAATTCAATATCCTTCTCCTTAGTGAATACCGAAGAGATCGTTCAAAATCTCTCCCATCTCCCTCGGCTCCACACATAGCTGACCACCCTGATTCTCTAAGGGACCAATTTTATCCCTCACTATCCTCTTGCTTTTAATATGACTGTAGAAACCTTTCAGATTTACTTCCATCTTATTTGCCAAACCAAACTCGTATCTTCTTTTAGCTTTTCTAATCTCTTTCTTAAGATTCCTTTTACATTCTTTATATTCCTCGAGCAATTCTTTTATTCCATGCTACCTATATCTATTGTAAACATCCCTCTTTTTCCGAACCAAGTTTCTAATATCCCTTGAAAACCATGGCGCTTTCAAACCTTTAACCTTTCCTTTCAACCTAACAGGAACATAAAGATTCTGTACCCTCATAATTTCACCCTTAAATGACCTCCATTTCTCTATTACATCCCTCCCATAAAACAACTTGACCCAATCCACTCTCTCTAAATCCCTGTGCATCTCCTCAAAGTTAGCCTTTCTCCAATCAAAAATCTCAACTCTAGGTCCAGTCCTGTCCTTCTCCATAATTATATTGAAGCTAATGCTATTGTGATCACTGGACCCGAAGTGCTCCCCAACACATACATCTGTCAGCTGACCTATCGCATTCCCTAACAGGAGATCCAACACTGCCCCATCTCTAGTCGGTACTTCTATATATTGTTGCAAAAAACTATCCTGCACACATTTCACAAACTCTAAACCATCCAGCCCTTTTACAGAATGAGCTTCCCAATCTATGTGTGGAAAATTAAAATCTCCCACAATCACCACCTTGTGTTTACTACAAATATCTGCTATCTCCTTACACATTTGCTCTTCCAACTCACGCTCCCCATTAGGTGGCCTATAATACACTCCTAACAGTGTTACTACACCTTTCCCATTCCTCAATTCCACCCAAATAGCCTCCCTAGAGGAGCTCTCCAATCTATCCTTCCAAAGCACCGCCATAAGACCTTCTCGGACAAGCAACGCAACACCTCCCCCTCTGGCCCCTCCCACTCTATCACACCTGAAGCAACTAAATCCAGGAATATTTAGTTGCCAATCACACCCCTCCTACAACCATGTTTCACTAATAGCTACAACATCATAATTCCAGGTATCAATCCACGCTTTAAGCTCATCCACCTTTCTTACAATGCTCCTAGCATTAAAATAGATACATTTAAGATACTCTCCACCTCCTCCTCTCTTTTCATCCCTAACAATGCATTCAAATTTATTATCCTTTTCTTTCTTCTCCCCTACATCTTCGGGCTGAGCGCATCCCTTCTCCATCACCTGCCTTTCCTCCCTCACACACTGTCTACTTACTTGCTCTACTGGTGAACTAACCTCCTCTCCTATAGTTTCCTCAAATTGATTTCCACCCCCCCATCTTACTAGTTTAAAGTCTGCCCTGTAGCCCTAGCAAACCTCCCCGCTAGGATATTGGTCCCCCCAGGATTCAAGTGTAACCCGTCCTTCTTGAACAGGTCACACCTGCCCCAGAAGAGGTCCCAATGATCCAGAAACTTTAATCCCTGCCCCCTGCTCCAATCCCTCAGCCACGCATTCATCCTCCACCTAATTCCATTCCTACTCTCACTGTCGCGTGGCACAGGCAGTAATCCCGAGATTACTACCTTTGCGGTCCTTCTTCTTAACTGCCTTCCTAACTCCCTATACTCTCGTTTCAGGACCTCTTCCCCTTTCCTACCTATGTCATTGGTACCTACATGTACCACGACCTCTGGCTCCTCACCCTCCCACTTCAGGATATCTTGGACGCGATCAGAAATGTCCCGGACCCTGGCACCAGGGAGGCAAACTACCATCCGGGACATATGGCTAAGGACAAAGTAAAATTCATTTCTTTTAATGTCAATGGGCTATTAAGTCCAATCAAACGTAGTAGAATTCTATCCAAAATGCAAAAAGAACAAGCCCATGTAGTTTATTTACACGAAACTCACTTAAGTGATAATGAGCATGGAAAACTAAAGAGAATAGGCTTCACTAATTTGTTTTTCTCCTCATATAAATCAGAACATAGGAGAGGAGTTGCTATTCTTACCTCAAGCAAGCTAAATTTTGAAAAAGTATTCGAAATGGGAGATAAGGAGGGCAGATATATTCTGGTAAGAGGGAATATAGATGGAAATTCAGTTACTCTATTGACTGTATATGCACCCCCAGGAAGTGATATTAGTTTCTTTCAGAAAATTACTAATATTATGGTAATGGAAACAGAAGATCTCCTGATCTATGGGGAGACTTAAATTTACAATTACAACCAAACTTAGACTCTTCCAATAGAAAAATCTATGAAACAAAATCATTACATAAAGTTAATACACTTTTTGAGGATGCTGGTCTAATTGATATAAGGAGGGACCTTTACCCCAACAGAAGGGATTACACTCGTTATTCTGCCCCCCATTCTGTATAAGAGAATAGACTATTTCATAACATTTGGAAAAGAAAGACAAAATAAACTCCTGTGGAATTGGGACAATAGATGTAAGTGACCATGCACCTATATATTTATCTGTTGATTTTGACCTACAACCAAAGAATACTATTTGGAAACTAAATTCAAGTCTACTCAATGATCCCTACTTTAAGGAACAAATTAAAAAAGAAATTGGTCTTTACTTAGAATTCAAGGATAATGGAAGGGTTTCACCTCTCATTCTATGGGATACTCTGAAGGCTGTTTTATGAGGGAAAATTATAGCAATATCTTCATATAAGAAAAAAATAAGGAATTATTCATTAGAGGAATTACAAAATAGGCTGAAGGAACTAGAAAAAAACAAATTGAATTTGGCACAGGATGCATTAGAGGAAATTAAAAAAAATTAGGAATGAAATTAATATGCAAGTAATCAGGAAAAATTTATTGTTTCTGAAACAGAGACATTATGAAAGTGGATCTAAGTTTATCAAAATACTGGCGTGGAAACTGAAAAAAAAAAGGTAGCAGAAAATACAATTCATAGAATTAGGAATCCAAGAACAAAAATGGTAAAAAATAAGCTAAGTGAAATTCAAGAAGCTTTTGAAGTGTTTTACAAAACTCTATATTCCAAAGTTCCAGGGGGTAAGCATAGCCCAAACTGACATCTTCCTGAATTCTCTAGAGTTACTCCACTTTAATTGAAGAACAAAATAGAACGATGACTGCTGACATAACTGAAGTTGAACTAAAAGCTGCAATTAGTAGGCTTAAATTAAGCCAGTCACCAGGATCAGATGGGTATACGACAGAGTGGTACAAAGAATTTAAAAATGAGTTAATTTCTGTCTTGCTCCCCACACTGAACTGGGTTCTAAAAATGGCACAAATGCCACCCAGCTGGAAGGAGGCAATAATCTCAGCTATACTGAAAGAAGGCAAGGATAAAATGAAATGTGGGTCATTTAGATCAATATCTGGTCTTAATGTAGATTATAGATTATTTACCTCCATCATGGCCAAACGATTAGAAGAGTTTCTACACATACTGATACATAACGATCAGACAGGTTTTATACAACGATGCCAAACACAAGATCATATATGAAGGACACTTCACATTATGGATCATATACAACAAAAATAAAATCAAAGCAATAGTGATAACTGTAGAAGCTGAAAAGGCATTTGATTCGGTTAATTGTAATTTTCTTTACAGAGTTTTACATAGATTTGGTTTCCGTGACACAATTATTAAAACTATACAGGCATTATATGACAACCCTACTGCTAAGATTAAAACCAATGGATATTTATCAAATAGTCCTAACACTAGAAAGGGGCACGAGACAGGGTTGTGCATGGTCACCACTACTCTTCGCATTACATCTGGAACCATTAGCTCAATACATCAGACAAAATGAAGATATCAGGGGAATTACTATTAAAGGGTCAGAGCATAAATTGGCCTGTTGTATGGATGACATTTTGATCTATTTAGGGCAACCAACATACTCTTCACCTAAATTGATGTAATCCTTTGAACAATATGGTCAATAATCAGGATACAAGATCAACATAGATAAAACCCAATTACTTTCATATAACTATTCCACAAAGAGAAATTGAAAGTAGATATCCCTGAGCATGGCAAACAGAGTCTTTCAAATATTTGAGCATCATTATGACAAAAGATTTGGCAAAATTATCAGAATGCAATTATCAGCCTATATATAAAAAATTAAGAAATATATAACAAGATGGAACCTAATTCCTTTTTTTAGTCTCAGTTCAAGGATTGAATCTATTAAAATGAATATACTGCCCAGACTATTATATCTCTTTCAGACCCTACCAATAGAAATGAATCAAAATCAATTCAATGAATGGAACAAAATATTATCAAGATATATTTGGCAGGGTAAAAGGCCTAGAGTTCATCTCAAAACTTTGCAATTAGCCAAGGAAAAGGGGGGGGGGAATGGGGCCTACCTTCTCTTATAGATTATTATTTTGCAGCACAGTTGAGAGCTGTGATATGTTGGTGCAACCCATCATATGGCGCTCAATGGAAAAACATTGAGGAGTGGGTACATCCCATCACCATACAGGCAATTTTGGCTGATAACAATCTACAAAGGTACATAAATACTATCGCTAACTCATGGGTGAAATGGACTCTTAAAAATGGAAAACTATTATAAAAGAATATAAACTAGAGGGAGATACTGCAATTCTTAAATGGTGTGCATATGACTCGGAATTTACACCGAATAAACTGGATGCTAGATTTAAGGACTGGACAGCTAAAGGAATAACAGTTCTCTGCAATACAATGAAAGAAGGAACACTGTTCAATTTTGAAATGCTTAAAGAGAAACACTTATTAGAAAAACAAGACTTTTATCTGTATTTACAGATGTGACAATATGTTAATAGGACAGTTAAAAATGTAACCAAGGCAAGTACGTGCTTGATAGAGCTGTTTAGAAAAGCATATAATTCAGATAACAGTAGTATAATCATTTCAAGCGTGTATAAGGGTTTGTCAAATCTTAAAACACATGAGTTCATACATTAAAACAAAATGGCAGAAGGAAGGAAGGATAATTATATCTGAGGAAGAATGGATAATAATATGGAGGTATCAATGGAAGTGTACCAGTTCACTGAAATGGAGGGAGTTCGGATGGAAAAACTTGGTAAGATATTTTATTACACCTTCTCAGAAATCCTGTTATGATAGTAACCTCCCTGTTTGCTGGAGAAATTGTGGAAATCAAAATGCAAACCATTACCATATTTTCTGGGAATGCCCCATTATCAAAGACTATTGGAGTGGGATGTACAATGCCCTACAAGACATGTTTAAATGTGAAATATCCTTATAAAGTAAGACCATATATTTTGGGTATATACCTCAAGAATGGTTGAAAAGAGATAAATGTTTAATGAATATACTGTTGGTGGCTGGTAAAAAGACTTTTACTAGGAAATGGTTATCACAGGAGAGCCCAACCTTAAATGCATGGATGGAAATTACAATGGACATTTACAAAATGGAGAAGCTAACAGCATCTGTTAATCATAAGCTGGAACAATTTGATTCATACTGGGAAAAATGGTTTAACTACATAACACCTCATAGGCTTGATTTTATTCTCAGAAATCAATGAATATGTTGTAAAAAAAAAAATCACTCCGTACTTGTACATAGTTTCTCCTTTTGCTTGTTCTTTCTTTCCTCTCTTTTCTATAAGTGTATAACCAGATAAGTATGTGGAGGTTTGTGGCATATATGGCTACATGATATATATGTACAATATCTGAAATACATCTTATGGAAATGTTTGTTTGATGATGAACTTCAATAAAAAAAAATACAAAAAGAAGAAAGCTGTGGACTTGATCCCAGCTATCCCTGACCCTGGCACTTGAGAGGCGTCTTGTTCTCATCCTCAGAACATCCTTTCTGTTTCTCTAACCAAGGAATTTCCTATCACCACAGGTAATCTCTTCTCTCTGTTTCCCTTTTGAGCCATGTGGCATGTCAGACTCAGTGCCAGAGACCTGACCACTTAGCTTTCCTGTGCTAAGTCATCTCCACCCCTCCCCCAACAACTTCAAAGTGGTATACCTGATATTGAGGGGAATGGTCACAGGGATACTCTGCACTAGTTGCCTATCCCCTTTCTCTAATAGTCACCCAGTTATGTGTCTTGCACCTTGGGTGTGATTTCTTCCCTGTATGTTCTGTCAATCAACCACTCAGCCTTCCGAATGAATGGGAGTTCATCCAGTTCCAGCTCCAACTCATTAACATGGTCTGTTTGAAGCTGTAGCTGGATGCATTTCTTGTAGGTGCAGTCCTTATTGACACTGGAGGTCTCCCTGCCTTCCCACATCCCGCAAGAGGAGCATTCCATTATCTTGTCTGGCATCCCCACTGCTCTAAATGCTCAATAAGAAAGGAAGAAAAAGTAACAAAAAAAAAATCAGCCTATAGTTAATGTCTCTCCTTGCCAAAGCCTCAACTCCCAACTCTAACACTTGCCCACTCACACAATGGCCAGTCCATTTAAATGATCTTTTTATTAGATTTTGCCAAGTCTCTAATTGCGTGTAATCCGATATCTCCTCAGGAACTGCGATGCACAAAAATGTGTGAATGCCCTTATTCACTTTTAAACACTATGCAATCAGATGTCTCTTTTAGTTACAGTGGTGTGCAAAATGGGCCAACTGCCCATTTGGGTAGGTGAATTGGTGGTTTATGAGAATGTGAGGACAGATTACAAGGATAATTAATGGCAGAAGATTGAGATTATTAAGTTAGCAGAGACTTGAACAGGCCAAACAGCACTTTCCTACTACACTGCAATGGAATTTTCCCAGGTCATTTTGCAGCACAAAAAAATTTTAAGTTCTGATTTTGTGATTTTTGGAGTTTATAATGAAGATTGTATTAGTGCTGCTGTATGACAGTGTCAGTGTATATCAAACAACACACACAAAATTCGGGCCGAGACCCTTCATCCTGACAAATGTCGACTGTACTTCTTCCTATAGATGCTGCCTGGCCTGCTGCGTTCCACCAGCATTTTGTGCGTTGCTTGAATTTCCAGCATTTACAGAGTTCCTCGTGTTTGCATCAGTGTATATCAATAGCTTTGTCATTACAGCTGGAAATATGGTCTGTTTTTGAGATGTTGGAATTCGTCTTTTGTTAAAAAAATTCACCTAACATTCTCATATTCACCGATGTCTTCATCTAATATATACCTTGGCCTTTGTATTTTCCATTTTTAGTTCACTCACCCACAATAGCTAGCTTGCTCCCCCTCCCATTCTTAATAAATGTGCTTCTTTTGAATGAAAATAATTTCCATTTTAAAGTTGTCTGGCTTTTGTTTTTGTTACCTTGACCATTACTTTCCCTTTTGGAATGCCTTTTCCAAATCCACAATCAGTAGTTGAGAGTCAGCAAATTTGAAGTCCCTAGGACCTGTACACAAATGTAATTTTTAGGAAAGCACTCTAGCATCTTCGGGGACTTAGGAGGTTTGGCTTGTCATTGAATACTCCACAGACTTCTACAGCTGTACTGTTAAGAGTACCCTGACTGGTTGCATCATAGTCAATTACAGCAAATTAAATGTGTAAGAAGTTGCAGAGTGGTGGACTCAAAGTACATCATGAGCATACCACTCCCCACCACTAGTATCTTGAGGTTCTGCTTCAAGGCAGCAACACCTTTCATCAAAAATCTTCACCATCCAGGCCATGCCATCGTCCAGTTATAACTGGGCAGAAGGTACAGAAACCTTGAGTCCCACACCACCAGGTTTCAGTACAGCTACTTCTCTTCAACCATTGAGTTATTGAACAAGCCACCAAAAACTGAATCACAACAGTTTAGCAAAACCATGAAACTCTGATCACTTTAAAATGGGCCTTTTCTGTTCTAATTTTGTTCTTTCAGGTAAAATGGTCATACACTTTGGTAGTAGAAATAAATGTGTGGACTATTTTCTAAATAGGGAGAAAATCCAGGAATCTGAGATGCAGAGGGACTTGGGAGTCCTTGTGCAGAACATACTGAAGGTTGAGTTGGTGGTGAGGAAGGCAAATGCCATGTTAGCATTTATTTCAAGAGGTCTGCAATACAAGAGCAAGGATATGATGCTGAGGCTTTATAAGGCACTGGTGAGGCCGCACTTTGAGTATTGTGAACAGTTTTGGGCCCCTCATCTTAGAAAAGATGTGCGAGGGTCCAGAGGAGGTTCACAAGGCCAATTCCAGGAATGAAAGGGTTATCATATGAGGAATGCTTGATGGCTCTGGGTCTGTAGTCGCTGGAATTCAGAAGGATGGGGGGGGGGGGGGGGGGGGATCTCACTGAATCCACATGTTGAAAGGCCTAGACAGTAGATCTAGAAATGATGTTTCCATGGTGGGAGAGTCTCGGATAAAAGGGCACAGCCTCAGAATAGAAGGGTGCCCTTTCAAAACAGAGATGCGGAGAACTTTAGCCAAAGGGTGGTGAATTTGTGGAATTTGTTGCCACATGCAGCTGTGGAGGCCAGGTCATTGGGTGTACTTAAGGCCGAGATTAATAGGTTCTTGATTGGAAATGGCATCAAAGGTTATGGGGAAAAGGCTGGGAACTGAGGTTGAGGAGATTAAAAAATGATCAGCCATGATTGAACAGTGGAGCAGACTCGATGGGCCAGATGGCCTAATTCTGTTCCTATGTCTTATGGTCTAAAAACTGAAATAATTTGTTTATTTTGTGAATGAAGCTCATATGTTTTGTGCCTCTTATGTTGGTGGAAGTTTTTTATTCCACCTGTGGACAATATACTTATGACAATAGATTCAACTTTACTTTGTTAATTTATGTCATCTTCAATTTTTGCTTTAAGTCTGCAACTTCATCTGATCTCTTGCCATTTGTGTTACCCTCCTGTTCCTTTTGCTGATTACTTTCCTAATTATTGTAATAACTGCCCCCTCCTGATGTTAATCAATTAGACTTTTAAAACCCTAGCATCCCTTTTCACTGACATTTTAGAACAGAATATTACAGCATTGGAGCAGACCCTTCGATCCACAATGCTGTGTCAAAATAAATTAATAATCAAATGGCCAACTAATCGAATCCTCTCTGCCTATACAATGTCCAGATCCTTCCATTTTCCTGACAAGAGTTTGATCCTAGGACATCAGGTTCAGCCCATTCCAATTGCAGTTTCTCCGTATCACATGAATAAATGCTCGCTGTATTGACTTACCTAACCTGTGCCCAAAAACAAGTTGGCAAAACTCATCTCTGTACTTCTTTGACAGGACTTCTTTTTCATTTATTCAGATGTGAAAATAGGATGCAAATCTCTAATCCTTCCATTCTGTGCCTCACCCTACACTACTTAAACCAAATATCCCTCAGAAATAAAAAAAATCTGACCTGAAATATTAAACAATTCCACCCCACCAAACAAAATCATTTCAACTACTCACAATTGTTTATTGTTATATGCAAGTACAATAATGTTCATCAGACATGACAATAACCTGATTGAAATTGATGTTCAGGACATGGTACAGTAGGCTTCTGCACTATTAATCCAATATAGTTAGAAGGCCAGGTTTCCTTGGATACTAAGAGTATGAGCCCTAAAACCAAATTATAGATTGAATTTAAAAACTGAACTAAGATTGACAAGAGAAGTCTCACAGAAGCAAAGAAAGATCTATGAAATGAGGAATGGAAATAGATTCAAAATGCATCTTAGGAAAGGATTTAAAGAAAATTTAGAACATGAAAGTCACCAAAGACCAATAAACCTCTACAAATGTATAAAGGAAAACATTGACAGGTTACGTCACAGCCTGGTATGGAAACACCAAAGCACAGATATCCAAGAGGTCGGAGAATAGTGGCCTCAGCCAGCTTCTTCAGATACAGCTCATTTCACAAATCAGAATATTTGTAAGAGGTTATGCCTCAGGAAGGCAACATTTATCTTAAGACCCTCACCTCAAGGCTTATCAACAACTTCTTCCCCACTGCCATCAAATTCTTGAATCATGCCAAATAACCTTATTACCTAATTTCTTTTCTCTTTCAAACTTATGATAGTTTTGTTAGTTTGCAAATGCACATGTCTAATTTATGTTAACTGAAGTTTGTTGACATTGTCATCCTCTTATCTTGTGCTGCTAACACTTATGAAAATAAACTTTATCATAAACTCAAAGAAAACATTGTTTTGTTTACCCAAGAGTGGGATTAGTGAACCTTTTTGAATGATTTCAATCCACATGGCAATGGTGCCCCTGAAGCCATATTTTAAAAGCTTAGATGTAGATAGGTAATGTTAATAAATTAACAGCATCATGAAAAAGGATCTAGTGCTTTCCTGGCATATATGACAATTAAACTCTTCTTGGGCTTCGAGCCATACCCGTACATCATCCCTGAAGAAGATGGCAGTTAGTTTGTTATTGAAAAGTTGGTTATAATTGAAACCTGCACCCAGCTGGAAGCCAGAGAAGAATATCATGGTTTAAGACTATTTTCTTGTTGATTTCTTCCTTTGTATCTTCTGCTACATTCAAGAGTGTATGAGAGAAAAATAATTGTACTTTCTTGTAAGGAAGGAGAGGCATGACCAGTAATAGATACAGAAATCCAAGATACTGTTTGCTCTCGACTATTTCAGATATTGCTTTTTACTCTGATCAAATAGGTAGCCACAGTGGAAAATGTTTTTGAACATACTAAAGAGCTTGATTAAAAAAAATCTCAAGCTAATACAAAGACTATTTTTATTTTGCTCCAGAATAAATTTCTAGCAATAGTCAAATTCTAGACTTAATCCAAAAATGTCATACAAAAATTACAGCAGTGTGGCACTTAGCGTAACACCTTTAGCCAGCAATCAGATTAGGGTTCAATTCCCACTACTGTCTGTGAGTTTGTACGTTCTTCCCATGACCGCATGGGTTTCTTCTGGGTGCTCCAGTTTCCCAATACATTCCAAAAGATGTACGAATAAAGGTTAGTAAGGTGAAGCATGCTACCCTGGTGCTGGATACATGACGACACTTGTAAACTGTCCCCAGCACATCCTCGGACTGTTTAACACATTTCACTGTTTTGATGCACATGTGACAAAGTTAATCTTTTCTATTTATCCATTTCTTGAAGTAGATGTTGACAAGCTTTAGTATATAATATCTTTATCAAGCCTTGTGTTGCTTGGCCCTGCATGGGTAATAAATAACACGTTGGTACCAGAATGTATGATGACACTTGCGGGCTGCCGCTAACATATCCTCAGACTTTGTAGGTTGTAAACACAAATAACACATTTCACGGCATGTTTTGATATACTTAGTGGCCACTTTATTAAGTACCTCCATTACCTAATAAAATGGCCATCAATCATGGTCTTCCGCTGCTGTAGCCCATTCACTTCAAGGTTCAACATGTTGTGCTCTTCCGCTATTTAAAAAAGGCTCGAAACATAAACCAGGAAATTATAGGCCAGTGAGTCTGACATCAGTTGTGGGAAAGTTATTGGAAGGTATTCTAAGGGATCGGATCTCTAAGTATATTTGGATAGACATGGATTATTAAGGATAGTTAGCAAGGACTTGTGTGTGGCAAGTCATGTCTAACCAATCTTATAGAGCTTTTTGAAGAAGTTACCAGGAAAGTGGATGAAGGCAAGGCAGTGGGATGTTATCTACATTGACACTAGCAAGGCAGCTGACAAAGTCCAACATGGCCAGCTGGTTAATAAAGTTCAGTCCGTTGGCATTCAAGAGGAGTTAACAACTTGGAATCAACATTAGCTTTGTGGGAGAAGCCAAAGAATGGTAGCAGAGGGTTGTCTCTCTGACTGGAGGCCTGTGAGTAGTGGTGAGCCACAAGGATCAGTGCTGGGTGTTGTGTCTATTGTTTATCATCTGTATCAATGATCTGGATGATAATGTGGTGAACTGCATCAGCAACTTTGCAAATGTCACCAAGATTACAGTGAAATGAACAGCAAAGGCGGCTATCATGGCTTACAAATGACATTTAAAGCAGACAAGTATGAGGTATTGCACTTCGGTAGGACCAACCAGGATAGGTCTTACATAGTGAACAGTAGGGCACACTAGTGCAGTACTGAGGAAACATCTACACCATTCTGAGAGATGCTCTTTTATGGATGAATATTAAACCAAGATCTCATTTTACTCTTAGGTGAAAGCAAAAGATCTCATGGCAAAAATCGGAGTGGGGTGCAAACCTGGTATTCACTAAAACACTAAAGATAATTGCATTCAGATTTATGGGAGCTCGCTGCATATAAACTGGCTGCTGTATTTCCTAATAATAACTAACTACAAGTCAAAAGTACTTCAATGGGCTACACAAAAACTTGAGACATAGACGTGAGGTGCTACAAGAAGACAGTACACTGGTAAGGGCACGGTCCTTAAGTGTTGCTGAGCAGAGAGATCTTGGGATCCAAATTCATAGCTCTTTGAAAGTGGCTACGCTGCTTGATGAGGTGATTTAGAAGCTTTTTGGAATGCTTGTTTTTATTGGACAAGGCACTGAGTTCAGAAGTCAGCAGTTATGTTGCAACTTTATAAAATTGGTTAGGCCACAGCTAGAGAATTGAATACAGTTCTGGTTGCCCCACTATAAGAAGGATGTTGAGGCTTTCGAGAGGGTGCAGAAAAGGTTTAGCAGGATGCTGCCTGGTTTAGAGGGTATGTGCTATCAGGAAAGGCTGGATAAACTTGGGTTGTCTTCACTGGAGTGTCAGAGGCTGGGGGAGGGGAAGAGAGATCGAATAGAGGTTTACAAGATGATGAGAGGCATAAATAAAGTGGACAGCAGTATCTGTTTCCCAGGGTTGAAATGGATAATACCAAAGGGCATGCATTGAAGGTGAGAAGGGGTAGGTCCAGGGGGATACTGGGAGCAAACTTGTTTTTTTAAAAACTCAGTTGTGGATGCCTGGAATGCACTGCCTGGTATGGTGGTAGAGGCAAATAAATTAGAGGCTTTTAAGAGATGTTTGGATAGGCACATAGACGTAAGGAAGGTGTAGGGATATGGACATGGTGTAGGTAGGAGGGATTAATGTTTGGGCATTTTTGATTTGCTTTTTAGATGGTTTGGCACAACACTGTGGGACGAATGACCTGTTCCTGTGCTGTACTCCATGTGCTATATTACTGGTGACCAAAACTTTAAAACATAAACTATTTTTGTTTTACACAACATTAATGACTTGGATATGTTGCATATTTAACTTACAGATGCAAAACTACAATGGAGTCTGAGTTGCAGTAAACATGAATGAAAAAAAACATGAAGGCAATTTAAGTGTACACCCTGCACCAAAATGCATAATTCATAATTTGACATAATATACTCAAAGGTGCAGGGCCAAATGTTATTAGAGAGACACATTGGTGTACTTTGTAATGACTTGAAAAATAAACACAAATACAGTAAACAATTTCTCTTCTGAGGATGGAAGTACAAATGAACAGAGGTCTGAGGAGACTGGCCAGACTGGTTCCAGCTGGCTGGAAGGCAACAATATCTCAAAAAAGTGATGTGCAGAAGAGCATTGCTGAATACACAACACATCGAACTTTGAAGTGGATGGGTTACAAGCAGAAGACCATTAAAATATACTGATTGACCACTTTAATCAGGTATAAGGGATACTTAATCTTGACTGCATTGAGTAAAAGAACTTGCATTTATTGTGAACCTTAAAGCCCTGGCATATCCAACAGCACTTTTGAGGTATACCTGATCATTGTAATGCAGCTGCCAATTTGCAAGCAGCAATCCTTTATAGCCAACAAGGAGGCCATGACCAGATAACTTGCTTTGATGATACAAGTCAGGGGATATTTGCTAGCTAAGATACCAACAGTCTCATTTGATGATTCTTCAAAGAAATGTCATGACATCTATTAAATTGGGTCGAGAGAAAATTGGTCTTAAATGGATACCCCATTCAAATGTCGCTTCATCAACCAAGCTACATTTTATGAATGTTGATCAGAAGTGCCATTCTTCGCCTTGTGCTGAATTCTCGAGGGGAGCTTTAGCTGTTGTGTCAAAGAAGAATTCTATCAAATAAATGATAGTTAAGATATCATGCAAAAATAAAATTCATTCTGATTGGAATGCAGGACCCAAATCCATTAAATTGTTTACTTGCACACAATTATTTTGTTACTAGGTATTAGATAGTTGAAGTCTCAACTTTAAGCACACAAAAGATATTTTGCTGTTTATTGATTAAAAGGAGTTAGCAAAACCATGCAAAAAAATCCAAAACAATCATGTTGAAGAAAAGTGATCACAATATTTTACACCTTGTGTTACAATCAGTATACACCGATTTGTGAGTTAGCCTTAGCAACAGTAGTCCTCAGTCCCAGTTAATAGGCAAATATTAATAAAATAACCAATGCTAGGTCTATACAAACTTAGAAAAAAGTTGTTAGAAATCATGTAGCTGGGTCACATGAAAGATCCTATATTTCCCATGTGATGGAAGACAAATCAAAAGCTTTCCTGCCAAAGCCAAAATATTCATATCCATAAAATATTCAAAACCAGTAGGTCCAAGAGTGAAGGACTCAGTGATTTTAAAGTAATTCTAAAAACAATTTTTTCTTATTTACAGTTCAAATAATTCAATCAAATTCAATAATGTCAAAATGTATGTGTCTCTTTCAAATAGCTCTTTCCATTATTTAGCCAATTGCTTTTAACCAATATTTTAAAAGCACTAGTCAAACAATCTATGCAATTATGTGGCTCCAGTTACTCCTCCACAAATCTTTCCTTAAATGAGGATTTTTAAGTTGGTTACACAAGGTTGACTGACTTGTGCTAATTGGAGGGCAGCTGTATCATACCCAACGGATAATGCCTTTATTCTCTCGTTCTTGTTTTTCAGTTAGGAAAGAAAGATGACTTTTTAGTAACAATTCAAATGGATGAAAAATATAAATGATTGTCTGGAATGCTGCTGAATTTAAATTTCAAGACTTGGACAGAGGCACATGTCAAATCAGTAAATCAGGATTGGGAAGGAATTCTTCAGTGTGACCAACAATTAGAAAATACTGCCAGACATAGTAGTTAATAACTTTGAATTAGTTGAGGCAATATGATGCAGCAAAAAAAAAGTAGGGGAAACTGTAGGATCTTTATAGATGGGTAAAATAGTACAAGTTAAAGGCTTCCCTCAGCCTTAACAAACTTTTTCAATACAAACATTTTTACCTAATGGTAGCATTGGTCTGAAAACTGATACACACATTGGAGAAATCAGGATAGAAACTTCTTAGGATTTGTAAAAACCTGCTGAGGGAGGGTGGGGGACAAACACAACTGCGGCACACATAAACAGCTGCAGTCTTAACCACCACCATCTACGGCTGTTCAAAACCAGGCAGCCAATTTCCATCAACATCTTGATCAGGGTAACACATCCATCCCATTTGAACCCCCATTACCACTGGTTGCTGCTGCATGTAATCTGTAATGAATTTCCTATGTAACTAGTACTGCAAAGACAATTTGTTGCACCCAGTACTGTGTTGTCACAACAAGTGAGGGATGGCATGATGAGTTCTCAAATTATGCCAAAACAGCAGTTCATCTTTATGCTGTTCAGACATCATCTGCAAAGTTTCTGCAGCTAACAAGCATCAGGATTACATATTGCATACATCTCAGTGATGGCTATAGTGGACCATATTTGGAGAAACAAATTACCGGTAGGTTCATACCAAAGTATTAGTGCAAATTTTAAGTGTATAGGCTTACGTGTGATCTTTATAGCATGATAGTACCTATATATTGTGTAAGCCCCAATCACATTAATACGGAATGCAGCACATAGTGTATAACTTTCATTATGTGACCCCAACTGAGTAACAAGTTCAACAAATCACTCAAAACTACCATAGTTTGAACCAAATCATGCTTTCAACCTTCAAGAGAATCTGATACAATTCAATATTCACAGGTAAAACTTAAATCCCTTGAGCTAAAAGATCAGACAATTTGAGGGAAAATGCTCAGAACCAAATTCTCCCATTGCACCAGGAATGCATTAATAAAGAAAGAAAGCTGACTGGAGAGTTTTAAATTTACACTATTATAAAGGCAGGATGCAGATTGCTCAATAACATTTTATATTAGATAAATGGAAAAAAAGAATTAATTTTCATTAACATTTATATTTAAATTCTGTCTTACTTTTACCACACAAACAAAAAGAAAATCTACTTTCAAATCACATCAAAGGCAGTTAATGACGTGCCTGGGAGCCTGAGTGCATAATAAATGCATACTCAAAAATACTTGCTGCCCATCACTTGTGGCTGCAGCCCTTTGGAAAGAAAATTTCAGATTAACTATATTCTTAATTGCAATCTATACTTGTTTTCACCTTTGTTATGTTTTATTTTTAAGAGAAAGACTAATGAACAAGGACTAGTTACTGAAACCACACAATTTCTCAATATGATGCACTAGATCTCTTCAAGAACTGTGGGGAAGTCACCTCTCTGTTTACTGATCAGTAAAGCACTGTCAAAAATAAGGCAATTTTGAAAAGAAACCAGGGTGGTGGGGTTACTTGAGATGGGAAAACACAGAAGAGGAAAAACAGCAGATGAGAACTGGCAATTTTAGCTTGCCCTCATCAGGCACCCGGCATCAGATGGGGGAGATCTGCAAGCTGAAATCTTGTAGAAAGCTCTTGATGGTATCTATTTCGTTCTTGCGTAGTGAAAGCAAATACTCAGTTCACTTCTATTTGTACATTCCTCATTACAGGGGAGAGGCAGGGCAAATGTTGCAAGTCCAAGAGGCAAAGATCATCACTCTTTGGCAGTACAAGTTTCCTCCGGCCAACACCAGTGAGATACCTATTCACAGATGGGGTCAGCAAGTTTATATTCTGTTGTAGTGTGGTTTAACTAATGGTAAGTTGTGCAAATCCTATGAGCTTAACATCATCAGGAATATCAGATTCTTCAACTCCAGAAGCCTGCAGAGAAAATAAAAAATTGTTTTAGCATAATAATAATTTCATGTCTGCATAAATTTAATTGAACAGGAAAAATACATGCCTCGTTTTCAGTACAGAAGCCCGTACTCACCAATTTGAAAGTGACAGATCTATTTGTAGCTGGTTCATCCACTATTTTCTGTAGGTTTGCAGCAACTAAATTTTAGCAAAGAAATACACATTAAATATTTGTGCATTTTATTTTTGCTTTTTAAATCCAAATTAGAAAATTTAAACTCTTACTGCATACCCAATCTGAATCAATTCTTGTTTTTATTTACTGAGCACATAAGCACTTATGGAAAATATCAAGCAGCATCAAAAATATTTTAGACTGTCTCAAAAAAAAGACCTTTCTCCCCCTGAGTAACCACCAACAAAGTCTCAAGTACAAATCAAATGGCTGAACTTCTTTGAAGAGAAACACTGGTTAAAAGAAATAGCTTCCCCTCCCCCCCCCCATTGCTGATTTCCATGACAAAGAATGGGAATACTATTACTTCCAAGGTGCTCTTCCGACCTTGTGACATTGCAGGCATATAAAACCATGCCATTTTCAGTACCATTGTTAAAATTCTGGAATTCCTTATTCAACACCGCCCTGGAACAAAGACAGAAGTCATTTAAAGAAAGCCCATCACCACCACCTTGTCAGGGAAAATAATGATGAGCATGTCATTGAAGTCAGTGTGGCAGGTGAATAGCTTCATCTTGCTCACGTTACTGAGCATACCACTACTCAGAAGAATCTATATATACACACATTTATTCAAGAGATTAGAAAATTATTTTGAAGTTCAATTTTGGAATATGGCCTTTGCTGTCAAAGTCAGCACTTACTATGCATCTTTAAGTGGTGGGATTTCACCGCAATCCAGGTAAAAAAAAACAAATACAGGTTTCCCCTGCAATCCCAAGGTAGAGCGTTCCTATGAAACCGTTCGTAAGCCAAAATGTCGTAAAGCGAAGAAGCAATTGCCATTAATCTATATGGGAAAAATTTTTGAGCGTTCCCAGACCCAAAAAATAACCTACCAAATCAAACAAAATAACACATTAAAACCTACAATAACACTACCAAATAGTAAAAGCAGGAATGATATGATAAATATACACCCTATATAAAGTAGAAATATTGTATGTACGGTGTAGCTTCACTTATCAAACTCGGGAAGACAGCAAGCCAAAACTGATTTGGAGAAAAATCGGCACGTACACGTACACGCGAACAACTGCTCGCACAAGGCTTCACAGTCATTGTAGTCTTTCTCGGGGTAAACACACGTATAAAGCAGGTGTCTTATCTTCGTAAAAGCGAAAATCCTCTTTGGTTAACAAAAACAGGTACTAATGTAGGTCTTTTGTAACAGCAAGCTGTCGTAAAGCGAACGTTCGAAAAACGGGGGCCACCTGTTTTTTTTCTTGACACCATGCTCTTGACACCACTCAGTATAGTATCTGAGAGAGTCAAGTGTAGTAAGATGTCAAATTCCAAAATCACATAGCATATTCCAAACAATCGTTACCTATTACTACATCTCTTCCATCAACCAGACCTGCAGAGACAAGCTCTTGGGAAACCCCATCTGCTGTATCTGTCAAAATAAATATATGTACTCATATTAAACACTAATTGCAAACCAAGCAATATTTAACTTATCCAACAAAACTGCAAAATTCTTCTTCAATCTGAGCTACTTTGTATTTTCTTTAAATGAAAGTAATACATAATCTCTTTCAATGGCCCTACTCAAAGCAGATGATGGACTAGTTACAAGCACCCCAAATTTAATTCAAACTGGGTCAAACAACTTGCACAAGGTGGCAATCAGAAGCTACATCAAAGGAAGGAAGAACTCATTAATATTTCTTGCTCCTACCTAATGCTGTTTGCCAGGAAATGCTGGTCAGGCAAGGACAGAAATGTACAAAGCTTTGCTGTCCTGAATGGTTAACTAACCCGCTGTTAAAATAAGGAATGATCAGTTGGTGTAACACTGGAGAGTATTTCATGAATGATTTTGAGAAAACATAGAACCGGATTTGTTTGAGGGGGTGAAGAGCAGATGAAAGTGTTCTAACTAGGATTCTTAAAAATAGTATTACAACTAAGCATTACCCTCATCCACAAAATTGGATTGAGTGAAAATTAAAGACAACGTAATGATTCATCCTTTCCCAAAACACAGGATTCTGAAGGTAGTGTTACGTACCCGTGACAGTGGTACCCTTGTCACGTGACTGGGGTTGAAGTTATACTGGACTTGAGGTAATGGTCTTGTGATGGTGGAGTGATGTCATTTTCCCGCCAGTAGAGATCATGTGACAGTTTTTTTTTCAGGTTATAAAAGGAAGACCCCACCCTGTGGGGAGGGGCAGTTCGTGGCTGGATTTGCCATGTTGACTTCATGCCACTGCGTGATTTAATGGTATGACGCAGTTTAGTTGAAAAATGAAGTTTTATCTAATGCCTAAAGTTTAAAAGGTCATTGCCAGCAGTTTCTTTACAATACTGCTAGTGGAGAGTGAAGATAGGAGTTCGGGAGTTAAAGATCGAGGAGAAGCGATTTTCGACGGTGGAATGGGTTCGACCTTGTGTGATCCTCATTCGGAAGGATTTCGTTGACTGTTCTCGTGTTAATCTCTGCGGGATAGCAGAAGATTGAGGACAGTGTGATAAAGGAAAGGTCAGTGCCTTTAAGCTGTTACGTTTCATAAAATTCTTCGTGGGAAGAGTTCGACGCCGGGGATCGAAGGAAAACGACGTGGAAGAGAATTTAAATCACCTTAAAAAGTCTCTCCTTTTAAATGGACTGTGAGCATTTTGAACTTTTGGCATACCACTTTTAAAGAACTGTTTTTGTAACATTGCTTTAAGAACTGTTAGAGCTGCATCGCTTTAAGAACTGTTAAGCTACCGCACAGCAGCTGTTTTCCGGTTACGTTAGTGTTTGTTTACTTTTGGGGGGGGGGGGGGGAGTTTGTTTTCAGTGTTTAATAAACGTGTTATTTGTTATAAAAACCCTTGCCTAACTCACATATATTTATTGTTGCCTGAATACGTAACAGTAGGTCCTTTATGACCAAAAGTATAAATTGTTCAAAAGGTCAGTGTGTACTGGCTTGCTTCAGCTACTAATTAACTCCATTAATTTAACTATAAACTGAGTTAACTTTTTAGAGAAAAACAAAGGATTTGGAAGCTGATTCAACATATTTTACAAAGTTGTAATAAACCCGAGTGATTCTTCAGTTAGCTTCTCTTCACACAAGAATACCACACCTCTTCAACATTCAGAATCATGCACAGGCCAAACTGACCAGTGTAACTTCAATAGTTACACAGAATTCAGTTTCCACTTGTGACCTTTTGAACAAAAACAGATTCAGCCATGGTAGTTTAACCTGCAAATTTAATGCTCAGCTGTACAATGGCATTCATAGAGGTTCAGTGGCAGACGAACAGTGCATTAACTTTAATAGTCCAAGAAGGTTAGAAAATGAAAATAAAACAGTGCATACCGATTATTCATTTTTAAATTAGATTAGGACTTACAGACAACACAAACTTGTGCACTATTTAACACAAAATTATAGCTACAAAGAGCTGACATGGTATAGGATCTGGAAAAATAACATAGCAATGTACTTGTTTATGTCTGGATTGAAGACTCCACAGTGAGAGTTTTACTCTATATTTGACTGCTATAGCAGATCCACAAAAACTTAATAGAGGCAGCTGGTTCCATGCTCCAGCTAGAACAGGAAAAATAAAAAAATGTAAAAGAACATCTTACCTCTACCTGGAGTAAATTCAAATCTTATGTCATTCAGCTCCTTCTTTAAGTTCCTGTGGGTGAAAGAGAGGAGGGGCAGTGGTAAACAAAAGCACCTTTCAGCTATGGTTCAAATGCCGAGTTGTGGTTTGGTTGATATATATTAGATGGAAGGTGTATGTAATTTAATGCTGTATTCAGAAAAGACTACTTGTTCTTAAGTATAATTATTTCATTTTGCATGTAAACTGTCATATCGCTCATTTCACAGAATGGAGACTTAGTATTTAATATGTGTCATGTAAAGCTGATGACAGATCTCAGCTCCACCCTTTATGCTTGGAGGCACTTGCAGCACTTTTTAAATTCTAATTTTAATTTTGTGATATCACACAGTCACAGGCCCTTCTGGCCCAACGAGCCTGCACTGCCCAATTACACTCATGTGACCAATTAACCTCCTAACCTGTATGTTTTTTGTAATGTGGGAGGAATCTGGGACACCTGGAGGAAAACGTGTAGTCACAGGGAGAACGTACAGACAATGGCAATATTGAACATGGGTCACTGACATGTGTAACAGTAATTGCCATGTTGCCATACCACCCCAAGGGTTGTGAAGAATTTTTTCACCCAGCAAAGACATCAAAATGATCTAATTCTCCATATTCCAACAAAGCAGAATGCATACTTATCAATATGGGGCAGAAGGCATACCTCAATGGTTTCTTTGCATTAAATACCAGGAATCTTTGCACTGTGTTGCAGTAATTTACAGTTTTCCAAATGTTTGCTAATCACTCACATTCCCATGTTCCATCAACTATCCAAGTATAGCTTTACAATAATGTATAGATTATATGTGAAGTGTAGTTGTCTTAAAACAGTTGTGGTTGTGCTTAAAAAACTAACTTAGTACTAGTCTGGATGTTGAACGTGATGCTAAGAGAATTACTAATTTTCTTTAATAAAAATCTCAGTTGTGATTTTAAAGATGGAATCAAGAAAAAAAAAATCACCTAGAGTTACAGATGTTTAGATAACAGAGACTGCTTTATCTAAATGGTTAGACACAAAGAATAAAGAGAAAAATGCAATGAAATTCATGCAAGTAGCCATCAATCACTTTGTATTAGGATGTACAAGACAACATGTAAAAGGAGTTGTCAGCATATTCACCATGACCAAATGGTATCAATGCTCAGTTATCATTCGATTGGAGCTTTTAAAAACCTACTTGAACACTCTTTTTACCACTTCCCAAAATATTTAAATTAATTTAGATGAGATTATTAAAAACCTCTTCAAAAAAATCAACTTGTCCAGATAATGGTCTATTTATTTTGGAATTGGGGATGAAGATTCTTTCCCAATTTGGTCAGAGACACAGGGTCAAAGGGATGCTGCAGTCTGGGAGCAAGTTAGCAGAGTTGAGATGAACACATACTTAGAGTAATAGACAATATATGGGACAGCGGAGCTCAAGAATAGTTATGTTTGTACAAATATCAAATGGACTGAGGTTGGGATGGTAATGGGAACTACAGAATTTGAAATCTTGATGATGGTGAAGACATGCACCCAGCTCATCGCAATTGATATTGAAAAAGGATTCTTCAGAAAGTATTCTGAAATTTTTAAGAATGCGCTGATACAGAACCTTTTGGACACTTTATTGTACTTTTTGAACTTATAATAGCTCTAGGTACTACATTAGCCAATACAAGATTTCACTTACCGCAATCTTAACACAAGGCTAATGGATGTTTGGTGCGTATCTGCAGCAGTAGAGCCAGGAGCCAGCTGAAAACAAAACAAAAGAAAAAAAAAATCAATATTTGTTTTCTAAACGATTATAAGATGTGGATGTTTCTGTTAATTATGACAAAGACTGCATTCTTAATTGCTCTGAAGTGAGGAGGCAGTCTGGGAGCGAAGTCACAAAAACAGCAGATTTCCTTACATGAAACACATTAGCAACCCAGATGTACCTTTTATGCCAATCTAGTAGTTTTGTGACCATTACTGAGAACATTTAAAAAAGATTTGATTGCTGAAACACTCCAATTGCCATGCAGAATTTGTATTTACAACTATGGAGTTGTGCTCCAATAACAAGTGCCACACTAGAATTTCTCTTGGAAACTTCACAAAAAAGAGCAATACACAGCTATGACTTATGTTCTAAGAGAGGATGAACACATCCCAGAACCAAGCGATTTTAAAGATTTATAGATTAGCCTTTTGTCAGATCTACATCAAAACATTAAAGCATACAGTGAAATGCATCATTTGCATCAATGACCAATACAATCCTAGGATTATGCTAAGGGGCAGTCTGCAAGTTAGCAAGTTATGGGCATGTTATGTTGGCACTAAAAGCATAGCATAACATGCCTATAATTTCCCAATATGCTCATAACTTCCCAACTTGTACAGCTTTTGGAATATGTGAGGAAACTGGACCACCCAGAGGAAACCATTGCAGTCACTGGAAGAACATACAAACTCCTTACAGACAGCAGGGGGAATTGAACCCTGATCATTAATACCACAAAGCATTGTGCTAGCTGCTACACTACTGTGCTGGCCCACATTTTATATTTAAAGCTCAAAATTTATTATCAAAGTATCATGTACAACCCCGAGATTTATTTTTTGCAGACATACTCAATAAATCCATAATAGAATGATAACCATAGTAGAATCAATGAAAAATTGCATCAACGTGGGTGTTCAGTGTGCAAAGGATACCAAACTGTGCAAATACAAAAAGAAACAATAATAAATAAGCAATAAATATTGAGAACATGCGATGAAAAGTCGCTGAAAGCGAGTTCACAGGTTGTGTGAACACTTCATTCATGAGCAAGTGAAGTTGAGTGAAGTTATTACCTTAGGTTCAAGAGCCTGACGGTTGAGGGGTAATAACTGCTCCTGAACCTGACAGTGAGAGTCCTGAGGCTCCTATACCTTCTTCGTGATGGTAACACCAAGAAGAGAGCATGACCTGGGTGGTGGCAGTCCCTGATAATGGATGCTGCTGCCCCATTACAATGTTTCGTGTAGATATGCTCATTGGTGGGGAGGGCTTTACCCCTGATTTACTGAACCCTACCCACTACATTTTGTGGGATTTTCCATTCAAGGGCATTGGTGTTTACATT
The DNA here is from genome assembly GCF_048418815.1 of Hemitrygon akajei. Taxonomy (NCBI): domain Eukaryota; kingdom Metazoa; phylum Chordata; class Chondrichthyes; order Myliobatiformes; family Dasyatidae; genus Hemitrygon; species Hemitrygon akajei. Next base: position 104,469,376 of record NC_133124.1, on the reverse strand, counting down.
CTAGATTGTGATACAAGTCAATATACTCTCCACCATACATCTATAGAAGGTATCAAAGTTTTAGATATCATGCCGAATCTTCACAGAATCCTAAGGAAGTAGAGGCATTACTGTGCTTCCTTCATAATTCCACTTAAGGGCTGGGCTCAGGACAGGCCTCCAAAATGATAACAAAGAATTTAAAGTTGCTGACCCTCTCCATCTCTGATCACTGATGAGGCTTATTTCCTCAAGTCAATAATCAGCTCATTGGTCTTGCTGATATTGAGTAAGAGGCTGTTGTTATGGCACCACTCAGACAAATTTTCACTCATCTCCTATATGCTGATTCATGACCAGCTTTGCTGAAGATACCACTGTCACTGGCTGAATCAAACTTGAATATGGCAATGGAGTTATGCTTAGCCACACACTGTGCTGCCCCACACCATCTTTAATAAACATCTGATATTTCACATACAATCAACCTCAAACTATTCAATTAGATTATGGATGATCATCAATCCATTTAACTGCTTTTTCTCTATGCTCAATAAAACTACAGTTATTAATTTGTTGGTATTAATTAATCCAGTATGCATATCTTTTGTATGAACAAATTTCAGATTTTCCAATTCATTCACTCCTGATAGATTGTTAACTAAGATTATACGAGGGGCACCATTAAAAATGCAATGAAATTATACAGCAAAGGCTATGTCCATCAATCAGCAAGCAAATACTCCCACAGTAAACAATTCAACAAATTACAGAGATCATTTTACACACTGCCGACAATCTTAAACAGAATTCATTTACTAGACAAGGAGGGTGGCAAAAATAAAATCAAGCCACCCATAACCTCATGCCATAGCTGAAGAGTAAAGAATCATTGGCCAAATATGCAAAGCATGGCTGGTTTGCTAAACACCAAATACAAGAGGTAAAGGTGGTCTTAAAAAGAATAAGAAGTTGTGCAAAATATTTTGGGATGTGTTCACAGTATTAGCGAAAATTCAATTCCAAGAGAAAGTGAATCACTTCTTCAACTTGCATATTCTTCAATATAGAATCAGAGAACTTAAACTACACCAAAGTTCAACATGAGATCTACTTCACAAACTGCTTTTGTTGCTCAAACACCATTTAAATGAGAAGCTAGACTGGACTGCCAACACAGATGCCTTGTGCTTCCTTAGAAGGTTGGCGTCATTCAATGTCTGTAGTGAGATGCTGAAGATGTTCTATAGGTCAGTTGTGGAGAGTGCCCTCTTCTTTGTGGTGGCGTGTTGGGGAGGAAGCATTAAGAAGAGGGACGCCTCACGTCTTAATAAGCTGGTAAGGAAGGCGGGCTCTGTCGTGGGCAAAGTACTGGAGAGTTTAACATCGGTAGCTGAGCGAAGGGCGCTGAGTAGGCTACGGTCAATTATGGAAAACTCTGAACATCCTCTACATAGCACCATCCAGAGACAGAGAAGCAGTTTCAGCGACAGGTTACTATCGATGCAATGCTCCTCAGACAGGATGAAGAGGTCAATACTCCCCAATGCCATTAGGCTTTACAATTCAACCGCCAGGACTTAAGAACTTTTTAAAAGCTATTATTAATGCTTTTTGAGATAGTGATTTAGATGCATATCATATTTTTTACTGAGTTAAGTATTGTATGTAATTAGTTTTGCTACAACAAGTGTATGGGACATTGGAAAAAAGTTGAATTTCCCCATGGGGATGAATAAAGTATCTATCTATCTATCTAAATATATATTTTGCCACTAATGTACAACTTAAAATGTGAAGTTTGAAGAATTACACTTTACAGGTAGTCCCCAAGTTACGAACATCTGACTTACGGACAACTCGTACTTACGAACTGATGAAGGAGAACGCCGTCCGCCATTTTAAGACGGATCGCGATGCCGTCCGCCATTTTAAGTCGTTGCCGTTGACACTGTGTTGAGTGTTCAACTTTGTATTTGGCTTAAATTTTTCTTAGTAAGATTCACCCTGACCACCCCCCCCACCCTCCGGTCAGCTGGTGGCGCAGTCAGATCAGCGCCGGGCTAGAGAACAGAGGTTCCCAAGTTCGATTTAGTGACAGACCGCTCCCATGCCGGGTTGATGTTGAGCTCGCAATTCGACCTCCAAAAAAAACCCCCAAAAAAAACACTGCCACCTCCAGTTTAAATTTCCACGCGGAATATTGTGGAGGATCAAATACCCAAATCCAGCACAGCCCCCACTTGTCCCATTTGACCTGTCTCAGTGCGGTGTAGTTTAGGACCCGGGGAAATCAGTGGTGGTCCTTAGGACCCAGCAGACCTCGGAAGCTGGTGGAGGTCGGGATCTGCCGCCCGTAGTGTTTCTGTTCCATTGACGGGAAGCGATCGCAATTGAAAATAAAGTGGAAATAATAAAGCGTTTGGAAAGAGGTGAAACGCCATAGGCCATTGGAAAAGTGTTAGGCTACAGTGGGTCAACTATCGGAACAATTTTAAAGGATAACGGATAAAGTGAGAATAATGGAGCATGTGAAAGGCCCTGCCCCGATGAAAGCTACAATTATTACTGAGCAACGCAGTGGTTTAATTATTGGAATACATACATTTCTTAAGTGTTTTATATGCACAGAAAGGTAAAATATATACTATATACTAAGACAAATGTTTGACTAACTGACGCTAAATAATACCGGATGTACTTGTTCCGACTTATGTACAAATCCGACTTAGACAGACTCAGGAACGGAACTTGTACGTAACCCAGGGACTGCCTGTAATATATACAAATTGCTCCACTAAAGTTCAGCATGTCCACCAAATTGAAATAAAATTCAGAAGTTGGAGACAGCAACAAGAAGCAAATCTCATGAGACAAACCATATCCCATCCATTGAGAGCAGTTGTCTACCATTTGCCATTATAATTTTTTTTAAAAAACAATGATTACAGGAAAGTTGTACAGTTTTAAATTACAGTTAGGAATTCCTTAACATTGAAAAATGTAATTTGGGAATTATTAGACAAGAAATAATCAAATATCATTTACTTTCAAGCATATAAAGCAAAGATGAAAAATGCTGTTGGGGTCATCTACCCTAACCAGTGCTCCTGTACATTGGTGTGACCTGACATAGATTGGGAGACTGCTTCGCCATGCATCTTTGCTCCATCCACCACAAAAAGCAAAATCTCCCGATGGCCACCCATTTCAATTCTACTTCCCGTTCCCATTCTGACATGCCAGTGCATGGTCTCCTCTATTCCCAAGATGAGGTCACACCCAAGTTAGAGGAGTTACAGTTTATAATCCATCTGGGTAGCCTCCAGCCTGGATGGCATGAACATCAATTTATCAAACTTCTGTTAGCTGCGTGCCCCCCTCCCACCCTCCTTCATCACCCCCCTTTCCTGTTTCCCTCTCTCACGTTATCTCCTTATCTTCCTAACACTTCCCTCTGATGCTCCTCCCTGTTCCTTTCTTCCATGATCTTCTGACTTCCATCAGATTCCCTTTTCCCCAGCTCTTTGTGTCACCCCGTCCCAGTTTCACCTATCACCTGCCACCTTGTATTCCTTCCTCCCCTCTGCCCACCTTAGTACTTTGACGTCTCCCCCTTCCTTTCCAGTCCCGATGAAGGGTCTCTGCCCAAAATGTTGACTGTTTACTCTTTAGCACAGATGCTGACCGGCCTTCTGAGAATCTCAAGCATTTTGAGTGTTGCTTTGGATTTCCAGCAGCTTGAGATTTTCTCATGCCTATGAAAAATGCAGTCACCCCTTTCTAAAAATGTAGCATACCTGAGATGCCGGTAGTTGATGCTGAGCTGGAGCTTGTTGGGTCGGGTCTGGTTTTGCCGCAGGTGTTGGGGCTGCTATCGCTGAAGGTTGACCAGCAGGCACCGGATTGGCATCGGGTACTTTTGGTGTTGGCTGAGGTAGCACCTGTGGGGTTTGGAAAGGGACTTGAATATTTGAGCCTGGTGCTTCCGCTGACGTGTAAAGCTACAATTAGGGAAAAAAGACACAAGAATCGTTCTCATATTACTTTATACTCATTTTAGTAAAGCATTAATATAGTCACTAGGCCTCAAATCTCACTGATTTGAAATGTCCTCTAGGTGGTGTTGATAGCACAAGTGGCATTTTGGAATCATCAGCAGCAAACAGGAGGCTATCATTGTGGCCATCATGCCAGCTCCAACAATTTGGTAGAGCTATCTAATCAATCACTCCTCTATTTTCAACAGTCCTGTAAAGTGTGGTCATTTGATCCAATTCCTTTACTTGTTATCAATGAATGTGCTGACACCATCCTTTATTACATCCCTTCCTGCCTTGCTGTATAAAAGTGGGGGCTTCAACTAAAACTTTGGGTATTGGTTTGGCTACTCCTGGAAAGTGCTTCGCTTGACTTGAGTTACAACACAAACAGAATCTTGGATAGCACTTAATGTACAAAGGAAGAAAGTCAAGATCTCTACCAGATCTGTATTTACTTGTTCTACTCCTTCAGTCTTTCCATTTAGCTGAAGTTTTCTATCCTTGTTACTATACTGATGCATCTCTGAAAATCTTTTCTCCAAAGTGATGCTCAGCAAAAGTGCAATCTGTGCTTTATAAAATGCTTAATATATCTTCCTTACTTTTGCTCTCAAACAGACAAGGCCGTTTGCTGCTTTTAGCTCCAAAGAAATCTACCTTTGCAAATTGTCCGATGATGGTATGAATATGTATACTGCACTCAAGTTACACTGATTCTGAAATTGCCTCTTTTTCCTGCCAACTTTAACTGATTTTCCTCAATCCGCCTAAAGTCAGTTACTATTCTGCTAATAAAATGTCAAAATTGTATATGCAAAGTTTGAAACTATGTTTTGGCAATGTCATTTCTTAAGCAGTCTAATGAACACATTTACCACTCTACCCTTATCAACATTATCCATCACCACATTAAAAATTTATGTAGTGATGCATGATTTGCTCTTAACAAATCAGTGCCAACACTTCATTTATCAGTCCAAAGTTTTCCACTTCTCCTTGATTATTGGTTGAGTACTCCTTGTAACTTGACTTGCTGGGTCTGCACTTATGTGGAGTAGATCTTCTAGCAAAGTCCTGAACAAACTCAATTCAAATCTAATGACTTTTGTGCTTGAACACTGCAAACCTTTTAAGTTCTTTGCTAACAGCCCCTCCCCATCTAATGGTTGGTAAAACCTCTTTTATTGAGGAAGTGTGGTTACAGTTAAATGTAGAAAATGAAACCATCTTCAATCTTAGGGTTTCTGTTTTTTGGCACTCCAGATTTACCATTTTTACTTCACTCTTCTCTACCTAATCAGTTTTGTCTTGTACTTTTTCTCCCCTCAAGCTAAACCTAAACTTTGCATTATTTTCTCAGTCATAATCTAAACCGCACATGCTGCCTTGTGACAAATTTCAGGACTGTCACCCCAACTTGAGTAACTCTAGTGCATTGATAACTAAACACTGTCACAGAACTCAAAGCATAGACTAGCCTGAGAACTACAGTATGTACCTCATCACTAAACCTCTCAACTTGCATATTGGCGATTAAGCATAATATCATGGTGGTTAGACAATAATTTTGCTGTTCTAAAATTAATGTTCATTGTTTTAAGCAAAAATCCTTTATAAAATAAATACATATAATATTAAAATGACTTCTATAACATTAGAAAAGCTAATTAGAAAAATAATTTTACTGCATGATATTAACAAAACGGTGATAGTTCCTCAAAGATTAATCAATAAACTTTTGTTGAGAAAAGGAATACAAATCCATTGCACTGTTTGATTTATGGGAGGTTTTGTGGGACATACTCAATGTTTTCTAGGTATAGTAGACCAAATTAACATTTGAGTCCTAGGTGGAACTCAGTCCCCTGTACTTCTCTCAATCAGGAACATGGAAAGCGATGCCCAGAAAAAAGTGCTATAGCAGTAAGGCGTCACATAGTTAACATAATCTTTGACGCTTCATTTAATTATGCTGTGCTATAACAGACATTCATTGACATTCCTTTTACATCAATAGAATTCATTAGAACTGCAACATTAAGAATTAAGCAGCAATTTTTCAAGTAATTAGTGATTTACTTTGGAAATTACACAAATGCCACGATTTAAAAGGAGAAAACGCTCAGAATCACCTCTTGGCCCGGTGGAGACTCCTTCACTCTGGGAGACTGTTGGAAGGAAAAATAGCAAACGATCATTGTAACATATCATTTTAATGTTTGCAACATAACTATAAAATTGCAGTAATTGAGTCAGAAACATACAGCAAGAAAGGAAGCCCATTGTGCCAAATCTCCACATACCACCAAGCGTCCATTAACATTATTCATACAAGCAATCCCATTTCAAGCGACCACACTCTCCCCCCGCCCCCCATAGTCATATCAACTCACACCAAATTCTCTCAGTCACCTGCTTACCAAGACCAATTTACAAAAGCCAGTTAACCTACCAAGTTGTAAGCTCTTGGGATGTGGGAGGAGACCAAAGCACATGGAGGAAATAGCACAAGGAGGACATGAAACTCCAAACAGACAGCAGTGAACGTCAGATTAAACCTGGGTTTTTAGATCAGTATAAGGCAGCAACTCCTTTAGCGGTGGCACTCTGCTGTCAAATGTTGATAGAATTAAAAAAAAAACACACTATGAAGTTTAAGATTTAGTGCAACCCAGGAGGGGTTGTGATAATGGGGTTGGTATATTAGCCCTCAAGATATTCACCTATTGTATATCATGTTTGTTTCTAATAATGTGTTATTTTTAGAGCATCAAAAAATTGATAACTTCCGTAAAAAGGTCAGTTGATGCATTGTCAAATTTATCAAGGTACAGCGAAAAACATGTCTTGTATACGGTCCATGTAGATCATTTCATGCACAGTAGCAAAGTGGTTAGCACAATGCTTTACTGTACCAGTGACCCCAGCTCACTTCCTGCTGCTGTTTGCACGTTACTGAATCTTGAAAAGACTTGGATAAGGTGAATGTGGAGGGGATGTTTCCTATGGTAGGCGTATTCAGAACTAGAGGGCACTGCCTCAAAATTGAGGTGCGATCCTTTAGAACAAAGAAGGAATTTTTTTTTAGCCAGAGTGTAGTGAATCTGTAAAATGCTCTGCCACAGACTGCGGTGGAGGCCAAGTCCATGGGTATATTTAAGGCGGAAGTTGATTGCTTCCTGATTGGTTAGGGCATCAAAGGATATGGCGAGATGGCAGGTGTACGGGGTTGAGTGGGATCCAGGATCAGCCATGATGGCCTTATGTTCTCCACCCTCTGAGTGCTCCAGTCTCCTTCCACAATCCAAAGACGTACTGACCAATAGGCTGATTGGTCATTGTAAATTGCCCTGTAATTAGGTAAGAGTTAAATCAGGAATTGCTGGGCGGCATGGCTCGAAGGGCTGGGAGGGCCTATTCCACAACATCTCGATAATAATAAAAAGCAGTGCATTGAGGTAGTACAAATTAAATAATAAAGGAGTGCAGAATAAAAAGAGTTGTAAAAAAATGCAGCACAGCAAAATAATAAGGCGCAAGATCAAAATAAGGTAGATTGTAAGGTCAAGAGTCCATATTATTCTTCCAGGGAACAATGATAGAACCTGTCCTTGAGTCTGTTGATAAGTGCTTTTAGGCTTTTGAAACCTTGCCTGACGGGGTGGGTGGGGAGAAGAGAGAATGTCTGGCATAAGTAGGGTCTTCGACCATGAAAGTAGCGGAATATGACAGCAATCTTTAACCTAGCGCTACTCCACATTAAAATTCTAAATAACCTCTAGCCCTTCACTACATTAGGAAGCCTGAAAAAATGTTTTAAGCCAACTCTTCCCTCATCACCTACAAATACATACGGGAGTAGAAGGCAACCACTTGGCATATATTCTGTCATTTAATATTATGGCTGTTCCCATGGTAGCCACAACTTTGCATGTCTATAAATTTATAATAACTTTTCATCCATTGCACATCAAATATCTCTCCCCTTAAAAATGTTCACTGAAGCTTAACAACTTTTATATCCAATTGCCCAGCAATACATGATAATTAAAAAAAAAACATTGTTAGCCTTAATTACTTGCAGTCTCTTTACACCAGCCATCTGTGAATCCTACCTAGGACATACCCATCTCAGTTTTGTATCTCTCATCATTTAGGTAATATCTTTAAATTGGTTATCAACAAAGTGAACAATTTTTTTTCTTTTTTACAGGATTCTTCACTTGCCAGATGTTTGCACACTTACTTCATTTACTGACAACCCTTTATAGCATTAGCTTCAGTTACTTTGCGTGTAATCAAAATTTGGCAATAATACTCTTACCCAAACTGTAAAAAGTTGATATCTGAGCACTAGTTCATATAGCACACCACTTCAAACAGACATCCAACTTGCAAAGAGACTCAATTATATCTAATAGGTATAATTCATCCAATGGCTCCCCTTTAGCCGTAACATATTAGCTTGGATTCAGCTTTATTGTCATTGTGCCGAGAACAGATACAGAGCCAATGAAATGTAATTAGCATCTAATCAGAAGTGCAAAAGAAGATTATTTACAAAATAACTGCGAATAAAAAGTAAGTGCTACAGCACACAAATATAAAAGTACAGAGACAGTCCAATATGGGTGCAATACTCCTTAGCATTGTGATGTGAGGCTCAGCAGGGTCACAGCCTCAGGGAAAAAGCTCTTCCTGTGCCTGCTGGTGTGGGAGTGGAGGCTCCTGTAGTGCCTACCGGATGGAAGGAGAGTAAAAAGTCCATGGTTAGGGTGAGATACATTCTTGATTATGCTTTTCTTCCTGCCCAGGCAGTGTTTATGGTAAATGTTCTCAATGGTGGGCAATTGGGTGCCGATAATCTGCCAGGCAGTTTTCACTACCCGCTGGAGTGCTTTGCAGTCCGATACGGGACAACTGCCATACCTCACTGAGATGCAGTTGCTGCGTATGCTCTCAATGGTACAGTGGTACAAGTCCGTCAGTATCCTGGGACAGAGGTGAGCTTTCTTGATGCTCCGCAAGAAATAAAGGTGCAGTTGCACCTTTTTGATCAGGATGGAGGAGTTCAAGGACCAGGTGAGATCATCGGAAATGTAGACACCAAGGAATATGTCACCTGTTCAAAGAATTCCAATAATTTGGTTCCATAAATAACCTAATTTTCTCACCCCACCCAAATTAGCTTGCAAGTTCCCTTCATTAAAAATTTCAGAATAGATTCTGACATTTTCCACATGATAAATATTATGCTTCTTGGTCTGCCGGTTATGTTTTCTGCATCCTATCATTTTGAAAAAAGAAGTTGCATTTGTTAAATTTCAACTTAATGGAGGGTTCCCAAAATAAAATAATTTTTGGAAAATTAAAACCAATGTTTCAATCATCTCATTATCCTTAAAAGAAGTGATCAAAGACATCAGGAATCTGAGGTTTGCAACAGGTCCACCAATTTACTCAACAACACTGTAAACTTAAGGTGGCTCTGTTGGGAAAAAATGAAATCAATCCTTAGAAAGATTACATAGGATCAGAAGACGTAGAAGCCTTGTGGACAGAGTTAAACTGCAATGGTTAAAAAAACTTGATGGGAGTTATATACAGGCCTCCAAACTAAAGCCAGGATGGGAGTTACAAATTACCATGGGAGATAGAAAAGGCAAGTGAAAGGGCAATGATATGAAACTGTCATGTAAGATTTTAATATTCAAGATTGTTTAATGTCCCAGTACACAAGTACACAAGAATAAAGGAGAACAAAAAACTTGTTACTCCACATCTGATGAAGCATAAAAAAACACAGTACAATAAAGAACACAATATTAATTTTAAAAAAACAGTAAGTATAAATATATGCATAGATTGACTGCATGTCCATAAAATGAAGCTAGATACAGGAGTGTCTATACACAAAGTGGCTGACAGGAAATGATAAAGTAGTGGTGGTTGGGGGTAGGTTAGTGGGTGGAGATTTTGATCAGCCTTACTGCTTGGGGAAAATAACTGAGTCTGGTAGTCCTAGCGTGGATGTTAACGTAGACTCCCTCTCGATGGGAGTGGGACAAACATTAGCACTGTGGGTGGGATCCTTCTATAATGTCACTGGCCTTTTTCTGGCACCTTTCTGTATATACATCCTTGATGACAGATAGATTGCAGGCAGATGCTGGGTCCCAAGAGACGGAATTTGTAGAATGCCAACAAGATAGCTTTTCAAGAGCAGCTTGTAGTTGAGCACTCTAGGGGAAAGACAATTCTAGATTGGGTGCTGTGTAATGAATGAGATTTTAATTAGGGAGCTTAAGGCAAGGATACCCTACGGAGGCAGAGATCAGAATACGACAGAATTCACCATGCAGTTTGAGAAGATAAAGTCAGATGTATCAATGGACTAAAGGGAATTACAAAGGTACAAGAGCTGAACTGGAAGGGGCCACTAGCAGGAAGATAGAAGTTTGGGAAACTTTTAAAAACCAACAGAAGCCAACCAAAAATGCACAAGGTTAGAAAAGATAAAATATGATGGTAAGCTAACCAATACTATAAAAGTGGATACTAAACTATTTTCAGATATAGGAGCAAAGAGAGGTGAGAGTGGATATTGGATCACTGGAAAATGACTCTGGAGAGATAGTAACAGGTGACAAAGAAATGGCGATGAATGCAATAAATATTTTGCATCTGTCTTCACTGTGGAAGACACTAGCAGCTTGCCAGAAATTCGAGTGTCAGGAGGCAGGAGTATAATTTCTATTACTAAAAAGAAGCTTGGGAAGCTGAAAGGCCTGAAGGTAGATAAGTCACCTGGATCAGATGGACCACACCTCAGGGCTCTGAAAGAGGTAGCTGAAGAGATTGTGGAGGCATTTCTCTCAAGAATCATGAGACTTAAGAAAGGAGGGCCAGTTACCCTGACCTCAGTGGTTGAGATGATGTTGGGAGTCCATTATTAAGGTTTTGGGGTACTCGAAGGGAGATACATGATAAATATCTGCCAAAGTTAGCACGGTTTCCTTTAGGGGAAATCTTGCCTGACAAATCTGCTGTAATTCTTTGAAGAAATAACAAGCAGGATAGACAAAGGACAGTCAGTGGATGTCGTTTATTTGGTTTTCAGTAGGTCTTTGACAAGGTGCTGCACATGAGACTGCTGAACAAGAGCCCATGGTTTTACAGGAAAGATACTAGCATGGATAGAAAAGTGGCTGACCGCCCAGAAGTAAAGAGTTAAAATAAAGGGAACCTTTTCTGATTGGCTACTGGTGACTAGTGGTGTACTACAGAGGTTGTTTTTGGAATCACTTCTTTTCATGTTATATGTTTATGATTTGGATGATGGAATTAATGGCTTTGTGGCCAAGTTTGAGGATGATACAAAAAAATAGGTGGAGGGGCCGTTAGTGTTAAGGGGGGGGGGGGGGGTCTGCAGAAAGATAGTTTTGGAGAATGTGCAAAGAAGTGGCAGATGGAATATTGCATAGAGCAGTGCTTAGTCATGTAGTTTGGTAAAAGGAATAAAGATGTAGACTATTTTCTAAACTGGGAGAAAATTCAAAACTCAGGAGGTGTAAAGGGACTAGAATATTAAACCAAGTATGTAAGGCTGAGGATTTATGAGACATTGATCAGACAGTACCTGGCCAATTGTGAGTAGTTGTGGGTCCCTTATATACAAAAAGATATGCTGGCATTGGTGAGTATCCAGAAGAGACTCATGAGAATGATCAGGGAATGCAAGAGTTAACGCATAAGGAGCAATTTGATGGTTCTGGGCCTGAACTTGCTGGAGTTTATAAGAATGAGCAAGGATGTCATTGAAACCTACTGAATACTGAAAGGCCTAGACAGAGTGCATATGGAGAGGATGTTTCCAATAATGAGAGTGTCTGGCACCTGAGGGTAATGCCTCAGAATAGAAAGGCGTTCCTTTAGGACATAGATGTGGAGGAATTTCTTTAGCCAGAGAGCGGTGAATTGATTATATGGACAGCTGGGGAGGCCAAATCATTGGGTATATTTAAAGCAGAGGTTGAAAGGTTCTTGATTAGTAAGAGCATCAAAGGTTATAGGCAGAAGGCAGACAAATTGGATGGACAAGGAAAATAAATCAGCCATGATTGAATGGCGTAAGAGACTTGATGGGCCAAGTGGCCCAATTCTGCTCCCATTTCCTATAAGAAACAGTACAGATGTTGTAAATCTTGAGCAACACAAAATGCTGGAGGAACTCAGCAGGTCCAGCAGCATTTATGGAGAGAAATAAACAGTTGAAATTTTGGTGTGAGACCCTTCATGATTATTGTAAAAGAGAGGGCTGAAGACTGAAACTGTACAATCTGTGCTGATCCTCTATTAGAAAGAAGCACATACATTAGTATAAACATTTGTCACTCAATTTTGTCATTAATTTCACTTCAATGCTCCCTTCACTAACCACCTATCCATTTTCTCTGCTGTCAATTTACAGCTAAAATAAACATCTTATTTTTGTAGCTTATGTACGGGCAAATTGAAATTTACTTATAATACATTCAAAAATATGAAGCTGCCCTTTTTGGCATGAAAAATAAGAAATAATGATGTGTACCTGTAATTGTAATCAACTGTCAGAATTTTCACTGACAAATGACATGAAAGGTTTTGTTATGTGGCAGTGGTACAGTGCAAAGAGAATATTACTATAAGTAACTAAAATAAATAGTGCAAAAAAAAGGAATAACAAAGTAGTGTTCATGGATTGTTCAGACACCTGATAAGGGCAAGAAACTACTCCTGAATCAATGATTATGGAACTTCAGACTTCTGTACTTCTACTTGCAATGGTAGTAATGAGAAGGTGGCATATCCCAGATGTTAAGGTCTTAGTGATAGATGTCATCTTCTTGAAGTACTGCACATTGATGGTGGAGAGAATTAGCAGAAGTCTTGCATAGACGTACAGTAATTAGTAAAGGTAGATAGTTTATAACAAGGGAAATTCAATATTTAATTAGCAAGGTTTTGCTTCATTGAGATCACATTTCAACTAGGTGTAGAATACTGGTCTTTCTAAAAGAAAGATGTTAATTCATTGAAAGCTGGAATCTGGAATAACAGATTGCACTACAAGGAAAGCTGAGATAAGTTAGGCTCAATAGAGTTTAGAAGACTGAAAGAGTATGCAACTAAAACATGAGATCCTGAGGGATCAGGACAGGACAGTTGTGAAGAATCAAGAACACAAGGTCATTGTTCAAAAATAAGAGGAATGAGGCAAACAAAATTTCAAATGATCATAACACTTTGGACTTGTGGTCATTTGATTTTTGACTTCTTTAATGAGCAATGGAGGTCTTTGAATATTTTTATGAGCACAAGTAGGACACATTTTGTTAAGTAAGAGGGTGAAGCACTATTAGTTAGTCAAGAGTACATAATTACGTTTATGGTTAAATCTGCTATAACCTTGCTGAATGGCAGGAGCAAAAAGGGCTGAGTAGCCTCCATTAGCACATGATTGATAACGTTGCATGACAAGGAACTGAAAGCTGTTTGTCACAAAAAAATATACAGCTGTGTTTTGGTTCTCAAATTACAGAAAACATAACACAGCTGATATAAACTAGGCTTAACACTAGATTTAACTAAAAGCTTGCGTAATGTTTCAGTGATATTATACAATATTTCTATGGAAGAAACAGCAGCTCCTTTGGAATTGGATGTTGGATAGCTTGTGAGCTAGCAGCAAAGTAACCAATATACATTGAAGCCTTGTGTCAAGATGTTGCAAGATAATTTCAAAAGTGAAATTGAGTACAAAACTTGATGTGCCTGTAAGAATAAAAGGTATAGGTAACAGGTTTAGGGAACTTTGGTTTTAAAGTGATATTGAGGTCCTGGCTGAGAAAGAGAAAGGAGATGCATAAGAAGTTTAACTAGTTAGGAACAAATAAGGTACTTGAAGAGTACAAGAAAGAACAGTTAAGGAATCAGGAGGACTAAAAGAAAGCATGAGGTTCCCCTAGCAAACAATCCCAAGGGATTCTACAGGTATGTTAAGAGCAAAAGGATTGCAAGGGACAAAACTGATCCTCTGGAAGATCAGAATGGTAATCTATGCATAGAGCATGGGGGAGATCTTTAATGGATTTTTTGCATATGCATTCACTCAGGGGAATGGCATGGAGAATGAAGACATTCTATAGTCTATAGAAGTGAGGCAGAGCAGCAGTGAGGGCATGAGCCCTACAGAAATTACAGGAGCAGCTGGTGCTTGCTATCTTGAGGCAAGTAAGGGAGGATTATGCAGAAATTGTAGGGGCCCCGAACAGAGATATTTGAATGATCCTTGGTGACAGGTGAGGTACCAGAAGAAAGGAGGAAAGCTACTATTGTTTCACTGTTTAAGGAAGGCTACAAAAATAAACCAGGAGATTATAGGCAACTGAGCCTAGCACCAGTAGTGGGAAAGTTATTAGAAGGTATTCTGAGGGACTGGATACATGAGTATTTGGATAGATATGGACTGATTAGGGATAGTCAGCATGGTAGTTCGTGTCCAAACAGTCTTATGGAGAATTTTCTTTGAGGAAGTTACCAGGAAAATTGATGAAGGCAAGGTATTGGAAGTTGTCTACGTGGACTTTGGCAAGGCATTTCACAAGGTGCCACATGAGAGGTTCAGTCACTTGGCATTCAAGATGAGGTGGTAAATTGGATTAGATGTTGGCTTTGTGAAGAAGCCATAGAGTGGTGGCATACGGTTGCCTCTCTGATTGGAGACCTGTGACTAGTTGAGTGCTGCAGGGATCAGCGCAAATGCTAATAGGCGTTTTCCATTGAGGCTGGGTGGGTCTACAACTAGAGGTCATGGGTTAAGGGTGAAAGGTGAAAAGTTAAGGGGAACATGAGGGGAAACTCCTTTACTTAGAGGGTCATGAGAGTGTGGAATGAGCTGCCAGTGGAAGTGGTGCACGTAAGCTCGATTTAAATGTTCACGTATTCTTTTGTGTTTCCTGTTTCCAATGTTTTACGTTGTGTTACTTTTGTGATTTCTCAATTAAAAATAAACACCTACCCGCAACTGAGAAACTGCAGCCTTCCCTTCTTCACTCTCTACATCCAATTCATCGTCACTCCATTCCCAGCCACCATCTTCTGTTTTGTGTAATCGACCACTGGAGCCTGGAACCCTTCTCACCTATTCAACACAAAGCTATGTACATTCAGAGAAAAGTAATTATGCAATTGTAATAATCTCATTCTCTCTATCTTACTTGAACTTTAACAACAATAAAATAGATTCAGATGCATACCAGTGTAACTTTAAAAAAAATGTGCAACTCCTCCCGAGACTTTCCCACATCCTCTGGACTCCTCATTCCATTTTGTCCCCGTAGGACTGCAATTAAGGTGCACTTTGTAGGAGAATAAAAATGAATAAAGTTTACCTTTCTTGATCTTTCTGCCATTGTAGGTGCTCGAGTTAGCAATTTTTCTTCAAGATATTCCTTGTTCTGAAAATAATTAAAAAGTTGAAATTAATACATTTAGTATTCAAACTATAAGTGTAGAGATTATCTGCCAATCTAATTGGGTTAACTATGTGCTTTGTTAATTCCATTTTATAGTTACTTGATCAATGTTTCTCATTGAATAGTTAATTGAGAAGCTTCAAGCTCTATTTATAGCTAATAGCAAGCTTTGCAGACAATCGTCCTGAAAACTGAATATGAAGACCCAAGCTGGTCTGGAGTAATCAAAAACATACTGTTATGACCTCAGCCCCCTCCTTTGTGAGAAGGGGGAGAGGGAGGGGGAGGGGGAGGGGGAGGGGGAGGGGGAGGGGGAGGGGGAGGGGGAGGGGGAGGGGGAGGGGGAGGGGGAGGGGGAGGGGGAGGGGGGAGGGGGAGGGGGAGGGGGAGGGGGAGGGGGAGGGGGAGGGGGAGGGGGAGAGGGAGAGGGAGAGGGAGAGGGAGAGGGAGAGGGAGAGGGAGAGGGAGAGGGAGAGGGAGAGGGAGAGGGAGAGGGCCTTACGGTTTGGAATGTGGGCTGGTCGCTCAACAAGACAAAAGCCTTGGACATAGCCATTGTCTTGGGAGACACCTTTGTGGAATAAGGAACTGGCCTACGTGCAGACCCTCAGGGCAAGGTGAGATGGGTGATGGGGGAAAGATTGCCTCCCCCCCCCCCCCCCCCCCACCCCCCCCCGACCCTGATGGACATCGACAACCCTGCCAGTCCAGATAAAAGGTGGGCTGCCAAGGCGGGGCCTCAGACGCACCAAGGAGACACACGAAGAAGACACGATAGTGCTTCCCGTCGGAGCGGGAAGCCATTTTGAAGGAAGACACGTGCGTTAGATTCCGGATCGGGAGTCTGTGGCTGGAACCAAAGGAAAAACCGCTTTAACTAACAGCAGGGAGTTGCCTCGCAAGGGCGACGGGCAAGTGTTCCTTTTCTTTCTCTCTTTCTAACAAAAGTGCACCAACGCGACACCACAACAGACGGCAGCTGGTGGAACTGCAGTGGCCGCAAGAGACTTACAGATATACAGCGAACAATATATACATTACCCCTAGACAACAATAGAGCTTATTTCTGATTGATTGTTACTATACCTGTGCTTTAGATTGAGTTGTGACGACGTATATGATCTGAATGTTTTGTATTAACCATACGTTTGTGCCCCTTTATAAATAAAAACGTTTGAAAATAGTAGCACCAGGCTTCAGCGGACCTATCTATCTTTGCTGGTAAGTCACCCGGTTACTGGGGAACGTAACAATACCAATGGAAGTTACTAAAGCAGGACCTTCAATCCAATGAAAGCACAAGAAAAATCATGTCAAATTTAATATTTGCATGCCATATTTGGAGAAACAAGGGCTGTGATATCCATAGCAAATATTTAGTTTCTGCCATGTAATTTGGGAATCAGTTGAATTATTAAATGGAAAGATAGTATAAAAATAATTCAATTATCACTTGCACCACCAAGTTCAGGACAGTTATTACCTCTTAAACATAAAGCTCTTGATGGGGATAACTTCACTCTCCCCATCATTCAACTGTTCCCACAACTTGCAGACTCACTTTCAAGGACTCCATCTCATGATCTCGATACTTATTCCTTATTTATTTATTATTATAATTTTTTTTGTAGTTGCAGTTTTTTGACTTTTGCACCCTGGTTATACACCCTGTTGGTGTGGTCTTTCATTGATTCTAATAAGGTTATTGATTTACTGAGTATGCTCACAATAAAGTGAATCTCAGGATTATTTTAGGTGTTTCAGGAACAGCTTCTTCCCCTCTGCTATAAAATTTGTTTTTTTTTTCTATATTTATCGTGTATGGCATTGTATTGCTGCCACAAAGTTAACAAATTCCATGACATAAGTCGCAGACATTAAACCCGATTCTGAATATGGTGACATATAGCAGCGCGACGCAGCTTGCAGCGGCCACTCCGGAGCTGATTATCTGTTACTTGTGAAGTGGGGTGCCATGCGCAATCATAATCGATTGAAAACGGATGTGGGAGCACGGAGGAACATCGGGAAATCTCCAGGAAGATCTTCTTCGTTGCTGCTGCTGCTGTGAGGTCCGGGACTCTGCTGGGAAGAACAGGCCCCCAGTCATCGGGGTTGCGTTGCCGATGGCCGTTGGCGGGGCCATCTTAATACGCTCGGCAGAGGATGGTGCTCGGAGAAGCTGTGCCGGAGGGGATGGTCGAAGGCTCGGAGGTTCGACAGACTTGGAGTCCACTGCGGTCAGGTCGCTTTCGGTGTGTGCTGCATCTGTGAGGCTGGGTTCGATGGAGCTTTCATTGTGTGCTGCATCTGCAAGGCTGAGTCGGGCGGTGCCGTGGAAGTCCATAGCGAGGGTATTCCCTTCTGCCGCTGGCGTGGAATGGCGAGTCTGTCGGGATCCAGGGGACTTGTGGAAACTGTGTGGTGATTTCTTTTGAACTTATAGTCCTTTAACATCTTTGGACTATTTTTACTGTGCCTATGGTCTGTTTTTAAAAAAATCAATTATGCTATTGTTTGCACTGTTGTAACTATGTGGTTTTGTGCAGGTCTTGTAGCTTTAGTTTTTGGTCTTGTTTTGTCTGTTGGATTTGGAGCTCCTTTCCAGGGAACACGCTAAGATGGTAGTGCGATATTAATACGCAGCAGCCTCTCCGGACTCTGGATTGGGGATTGCCAAACATTATGTGGATTTTCTGGTGTAGTCTGTTTTGTCATATGTTTTTGTGTTATCATTCTGGTGGAATGTTGTCTCATTTTTTAACTGCATTGCATTTGTGGTTTCTAAATGACAATAAACTGAATCTGAAATGTAGTTTGATAATAACTTTAACTGAACTTTCAAACTTTTCTAATGCATTGGGGGAAAATGCAAAAGGTTAACAAAGATTAGAATATATTAAGTCAAAAATATGTAGAAGAGGATATAACAACTTGAAGTATAAATGTACTTTTGATCTTGACTCTGATATTTTATATTGCCGTCAATAAAGGAAAGACCTTTTCACTATATTAGCTAACTTATCTGTCTCTACTCCATGGTCCTTTCACTATATAAATGCAATCTTCCCTAGTTAAATTGTTCTGGTAGCTCCAGTTTCATATCTCTTCTCCCTTCATATGCCACTCCTTTATCTGTTCAGATCTAGAATTCTTTCATAAATTCATTTTTCTCATCTTTGTCTTCGTTTAAGTCTTTTCTTAATAATTCAAAATAATTTTCTATACTGATCAATTATGTCTCTGCAGTATCCTAAAGTGGACCTTCATGGTAAAGGCCATATCTCTACACAAGTGCAATTTTCAGTTCTAGATTTCATTAGTGGACTGTTGACCAAGAATACAAAACAAAATTCTAGGGACATGAACAATGCTAACAAACTCAAATTGTCTAACCCATTTTAGCCAAAACAAAAAGACCCTTGAAAGAGGTGACCCGAAGAGCTTCACTCAATGACCACAGGTTCTCTTCAGATGTATGTACTTTAATGGGAACTTTAAAATGTTTCATCCTTCTCTTGGAATGAAAATCCTCAAACTTCAATCTCTAGTCTTCTTTTCCTTAAGCACAATCACCCTTACCCTTTCTGGGACATAGGCCATCAAAAATCAGGTTGCCATAGTTCTCTGTTCCAGGCTAGTCTTTCAGTCTTTTAAGGTGTAGCCCATCTAGGATCCTTCCTTTCTAAGGGATGAGATCTTTGGGGTATCTGTTGCACTGGATTTTGCACGGAATGGAGTTGCTATCCTCATGGTCAAACCTCCATTCGCAGCAAGAGTTTGGGACCACCTGAGAGAAGCTGAACATCTAGTCTGGTGCCTCTAAAAAAAAAAAACCCAAATGGGGATTCACGTTGCTTCGTCCATAACAACTTAAAGGGCAGATTGATACAATATGTTCTTTTGTTTGGAATTCAGTAATGGAGTCCTCATGTAATGCCCATTTTTAAAGCAGGTGGCCAGAACGTCAGTACCCCTTTTAGATTTTTATAAACTGTCCATGGCTTTTGAGTGAAGCTGAACCAATACTTCAACTCTGGACGTGTTTCACAGTAGCTTTGTACCCAAAACATTGATACTAGCTTATGCTCCCTAGAACGTTTGGCCGATTTTAAAATGGTTTTGTCATGTCTTTATGAATTGGGAGGTTGGTGTTGCTCGTGATCCTTTTACCATCATGCATAGGACATTGGAATTGTGGCAAATAGTACATAGGGCAAAGTGGGCCAGCAACAATCGCCACTTGAGAATAAGTAGCTCTTGTTACTCATCTGCAGTTGCATTTTAATGAACTTTGTGTGGCAGCTACAGAAACACAAGGCACAATTATATTTGCAGAAAAGTAGCAGAGGACTAGTGCACTATGGAGTTTCTAACTACGTTCTCTTATGACATTTCTGAAAGTTCTGTTAGTAGAGTCCTCTTCAGCATGCCACCACTACTGATGTCAAGCCTCATCTGAAACTTTTTTTGTATAAAAATATCAAGCTTTACTTTTTGCTCAGGTGAAACACTGACCTAAGTTGCTGTATCTGGCTTAAGCTGGAGGCACAAGGCCCAGAAATAACATTCCTGCAAGTGAAAGTAACTTGTGAATGTTCTGTTTGTATTCCCCAGTGATTATGCTTCTGCTGGCAGTGCAATGTCAATGGATTAGATTAATTTCCAAGAATTTGTGCAAGACTCTTTGCAAAAACCGAAAATGGCTGATGCACTGAAGCAGGTCACCAAGTTGTTGAAATTGGCTGATCACAAAATGTAGAAACAGTGCAGGCTATTCAGACTCTTGTATCTACTCCAGTATTAAGTCTTTTACCTCGGTACCACTTGCACTAATCCCATATTTTGCAATTCCTTTAATGCACAAAAATATACATAGATTCAGCAACTGAGTCTTGAATCTCAAAGGTTCACCACTTTAATTTTGAAAAATGCTGTATATTAAGACCGAAGTTGATGCACTCATTATGGCTGACTTTGTCAATGCATGGTGTGTACAGTCCCATGTTCTGTTCACAAAACCTCTCCTGTAACTGGCGCAAGATGAAGATTATGTCAGATGTGCCTTTGTTCACTCTGAATCCGCACCGACTCTGAGGTTGCCTTTGGCAATAGTAGAGATGATTCCATCCAAGAGAATTTTGGTAAGGTCTTCACAGTGGTGGACAGCAGGGTCCTCTGGTGTTTTAGCAATCCACTTTCTCCCTGTTGTTCTTGATAGTCGCTGGAAGATTTTATCGAAGCTTGGCTGTCCCTGAAATTCCTCACTATCCTGCAGCAGCTCCTTGAAGGCCAAAGCGGTCAGGTTAAACACAACAGCGATCTGTCTGACCCATTCCCCATCAGTACCAACATGAAACAAGACTGCGTTTGGGCACCACGCTCTTTGCCATCTTTTTCAGCATGATGCTATGAGGAGCAAAAGAGATCACCTCCAGGAGTATCTACATCCTTTCTGCACTGACAAAAATATCTTCAACCTCCGCCACCTTCTTGCCCAAACAAAAACCATCCAAGAGCCTATTCTCAAGCTATATTATGCAGACGACTGTGCTCTTCTCACACACACACACACACAGAACACGCTACAGGCTGCAATCACTTAGTTCACCAAGGCTGCAAGGGCATTTGGGGGTAACGATCAGTCTGGATGAAAACAATAGTCCTCCATCAGAAGCCCCATCGTGGCATTTACTACCCACCTTGGACCACCATTAATGACCTTCTCGCCACGGTTGAGAAGTTCACCTACCTGGGACGCATCATCTCCAACGACGCTATGATAGTAAGGTAAGTTAATAATCGACCCACCGGAGCCATCAATGCCTTCGGGCGCCTCCAGAAACGTGTGTGAAAGAACCACCAGCTGTGTCTGTCCAGAAAAATCCAGGTGTAAAGGGCTGCAGTCGTCACAACACTACCATACGGCTCCGAAGTCTGGGTTTTGTACCAAAAGAACATCTGGCTGCTTGACCACTTCCAGCAGTGCTGTCTCTGCTCCATCATGAGTATCAGTTGGCAGGATTATGTCTCCAATAGCGGAGGTCCTGAAGAAAGTTCAACTTCCACGCATTGAAGCCATTTTGCTGCTCAAGCAATCCGCAGGCCAGGCCACGTGTCTAGCACGGACAACTCCAGGTTACTGAAAGCAGTACTCTATAGAGAACTCTTTCAGGGCAAGATAGATCATGGTGCCCCCCACAAGAGGGACAAAAACCAACTTAAGCAGCAGCTCTCTCAGGCAAATATCAAGGTCAACGAGCGGCAACAGCTGGCTTGTGACAGAGACCGCTGATCGACAGAGCAGCCAAGAATTTTTGAGGAATCCAGAAGCGCGAATGCTGAAAAGAAGAGGAGATGCAGCAAGGATCCCACTACACAAGTGCATGCATTCCAGCTGTTCCCACGTCCCTACTGCTCCAGAGTCTGCAGATCCAGAATTGTCCTCTATAGTCACCAACTATCGTGCCGGCACTCCTGATTTTCGCAAGCGAAGAACCAACCATATCTGATGCACTCATATTTTACCACATGTTATATTTTTCCATGTACTTGCATATTCACTTAGTTCAAAACCCTTCACTCACATCTCCCCCATCTAAATTTATCCTCCTCTCAGCTATGTACATGATGTAGTTTTTCAGATTGATATTGATAATCTCAAGTGCTCTGCAGAACGGCTCGTTCCAAAAAAAAAAATCCAAAATGTGACCATTAGGTAATCAGGGGAACCCTGCTTATGTAGATAATGAGAACGAGAACAGGTCAGAGGAATTTCTTTCCAATCATTTATGAGGGTGTCTTCCACTGTTGGCTTCATCTGAGTTAACAGCCACCCAGTCTGCCATCTATATATTAGCTTTTGATATCATTCTGTTGATTTTCTAGCTTTAGTAACTTAGAATAGAAAGCTTTATGCAAATGTTTTCTTCTTCTGAATGAAGGTTGTGTATTTGATATTAGAAGTGAAAAGAGGAATACAAATCACCATGTACACAAAGCTACTCCTGAGATGTATATGAATACTGTAGCTCAGCAACAATTACTTACAAAGTGTTGCAGCTGCACACACCTATAGGTCTTTGGGTGTAGCAAAGCATTCCTTCCTTAGGTTATCGTTTTTGATATACACTCTGAGTGATATACAGATGAAACTTGCACATCATCAACACAGCTGACCAGGTGCATCAGTGGTATTGCTTACCTCTTTTTTAAAAAATCACTTACCTTTGCTTTTTGGAAAAACTTGTGCTTTAAAAATTCTGCGGCTGTAGGTCTGGAATAAAAACATTCTAATTAAGAAAGAAATAAGTGATTCTTGACTAGATGAACTTGGTAGATTACAAAGGTAGATCATTTGACATTTTACTGAATATTGTTTAGAAAACCCATTTGTGATAAAGAACAAGAGAAGATTGGTAGACTATGTCGATCATTTGTTCAAGACAACTGCTAAAACTTGAAGACTTTTAAAAATGGATTTCCAATCACTGTCTGAAATGCTATTACAGTAACAATATTTCCACTTTGACTTGATATACTTACCATTTCACATATCCTGGTTATTGCACTGTGATTAGTTTAAAAAGTATCAAATAAAATAGCATAACCTAAAGGCTGGATGACATTTAAAAAGCCAAAACTATGGGGAAGCTTGTTGTTCTGAAATGCTTTTTAAGCGGACTATAAAGTGACCAATTAATAAAAATTAGTTGTCTGAAATGAGATAAAGCAGCTAAAATAACGAGCTTAATGAACAAATTGTTGTGATTATTAATAAACTAGATTGTTTATACATGCAGTGAACACTTGCCTTAGTTTTTCCAGGTTTGGAGCACCATACAAGTGATGAAAGCATGTTTGAAAAGTACTCAATGGAATACAAGCAAGACAGACAATTAACACTGGACTATCAAAGTTATATTTGCATTGTGGTTACGTACTGGGCTGAACATCTAGAGTAATCTGTGCCCAACACCAGAAAAACAGTGAAGCTACTGAAATATGGTAAAGGCCAACAGGCTCGGTAATCTTCAGTCCAGCACATTACCATAATTTGGTGAGCATGTTCATGTATACAGGTAACTCAAACCCTTCAAATACATGAGATAAGCAGTGCTCCAGTTGAAGCATTTGTGATGTAAGGATTTGACATAGCAAAGTGAGTGCTCTATACTCAAAGCTCAGTGAATTCAACCAAAGGCCTTTGCTCCACTTCCTTGAGTTATTGTTACCTCACATTTGAAATTTGATTCAATATTGGGAATATGGGCACAGTTTGAAGCCAAATGTAACATAACCCGACCAACATTTAAAATCAATCCTGCAACTCTTAGTGCTGATTCGCAAAGTAGATAAGTAACTCCTGGTAATCATACTGCACAGACAGCCAGTTAGCCTATTGTGCTTGTGTTACACTTTTTAAAAGAACCTTTAAAATTCCTAATACTCCCATTCTCTTTCCCCATTAGCTAGCAATTGCGTTTCTTTTCTTTTTATGTATATATCAGATTCCTTTATAAAAGCCATCATTTTCTTGTTTCACTTTCTGTACTTCATAACCCATCATGTAAAAGCAATTCTCACTTCATTTTGAGTTTACTTAGCAATTTTCTTAATCGTGCCTTAGCAATCCTCCTGTATGTGATGGAAGTTTCCCATTTACATTATCCTTGAGCTGTGCCAAGTTGGCTCACAATGGAGGTGCTGATATTGGCTACAGGTACCTAATGTTAGAAAGGGAGATTAAGGATCATGGTCTTTAATAGTAAAAGTTACCCCAACTAGCACTCGTTTGTACATTTATACAGTATATACAACATTGGGTGACACCAGTGAAACAAAAAGCACTTTTCAGCTGAAGCTGTTTTGAAACAGTCACCGTGTTGTATAGGAAACACTACAGCCATATTTATTGCTCCTCTTCTCTGTGCCCACCACCAAAAAAGCAGAGATAATACTAATTAGCTGTTCTATTGAGGGACAAATACTGAATCAGGGCAAGGGAGAACTGTCCTCCTTTTTTCCCTCCTACACGACTACTTACTCTTTCAGTATGCACCAAACTGCCTTTGATTATTTCTATTTGCTCTATGTACAGTGTTGTCACTAGATGAAATCAATCTTTTATTCCACAGTAGTGTAGCGGTTAGCGCAATGCTATTATAGTTCAGGTCATCAGATTTCAGAGTTCAATCCCGGCGACCTCTAAGGAGTTTATATGTCCTCCATGTAGAATATGTGTTTTCTCCAGTTTCCTCTCATAATCCAAAGATGTACTGGTTAGCAGATTAATTGGTCATTGCAAATTGTTCTGTGATTAGGTTCTGGTTAAATTGGGGGTTGCTGGGTAGTGCGGCTCAAAGGGCTGGCAGGGTCTATTCCGCACTGCATCTCTAAATAAAATAAATGAATAACCTCTAAATAGGCAGGATTAAGGAACCCAATTCTTAACTTTGCCAATTTTAAACAGTTTTTATTTGATTATCCTTTCTTTTAAAGCATCATAGGATATTTGGTCATCGTTATAAAAACAAATGGTCATTTTCATTTGATCTGACTAAGTGATTTGTGGAATAGGTAGGTGCTTACAATGTGATTGCAACAAATTATTTATCCAGCATTGAGAATGTCTAAATTCAGCAATCTGACTTCCAATCCCAGAATACAGAAACCAAATAAGAGCAGAACTCTGATTTTTACCTTTTTTCTGGATCTTTCTGTAGACACTGTGAAATCATCTTTCTAAAGGATTTGCCATACTTTTTCACCATTTCCTTATCCTGCACACCTGTCTCCAAACAGGGGGGATCATTCTGAAGAGTTAGCATTAAAACCTGAACAAAGAACAAATGATAAGAAATCAACCTGTGGAATTTAAACTACCTTTAATTGAAGCAAATGGTTAAATGATTTGTTTAAAAGATGCAAAATTTTATGCATTTGGTCAGATGGCCTCATTTTTCCAATTATAGATGCTGGAATACATTAAATAGCTGAAAAACAAGCTGCACTTACTGTATGTAATTGAACATAAACTGTTCCAGACAGTTATTTAATGGCAAGCAAATATCAGCATTCAGACTAAAGCAATGGAGATACACAAAAGTAACCAAGCTCCATTTAATTCTTCTACCATTCTGGTAATAGCAGGACCCAAGAGAGTTCATTATCAAGGTAATCAATCTTAGATTTTCAGACAAGGAAAATGAATTTTGAAGACTTGTAAACCACTGATCTAAGGCATCATTTTCACTCAGGTCAATGTCCAGTCCCAAAGTACTTATTTTGATGAATAGATGCTGATTTCATACTTGGAGAGTTAGTTCTCCATATGGGCGCCACTTTTTCCTCCAAATTGCAATTGAGAAAATAGTGTAAATTCTTTTGTTGCTGACATGGACAATAAAAATTGAGATGAGTTTTGGTTTGCTCCATGTTAAAAACATCCAGTGGCTCGCTTCTGTGCTTTGCAGTGCAGGATAAATTTTTGCTTGAGGATGAAAATTTTATTTCCCACATTTTCATTTCAATTGTCGGGCAATTGCAACTATTAGACTTGCCAGTGACTCTTACCTTCATTGGTGGGTATTTATGATAAGGAGCTGCTCCTGTAGCCAGTTCAATGGCTGTAATTCCAAAGCTCCAAATATCTGCTTTAAAGTCATACCCTTTAACCTGTTGATGAAAAGCATGAATGCAATTAACTCA
This sequence comes from Hemitrygon akajei, assembly GCF_048418815.1. Taxonomy (NCBI): domain Eukaryota; kingdom Metazoa; phylum Chordata; class Chondrichthyes; order Myliobatiformes; family Dasyatidae; genus Hemitrygon; species Hemitrygon akajei. The sequence goes on along the minus strand of NC_133124.1, from coordinate 104,443,128 downwards.
GTATCACCTGTAGTACACTCACTGATCCATAAAACCTAGAAAGGGACTAGTTTAATCACCAGTGGGCTAAGTTAGATCTAACATGAAAAAGTGAATAGCTGGGCAGAAGCTTCATATTCAATTCCTCACTTCTTTTATACTGTCAAGTGCATATGTGCCATTAAGAACTCCAGGATGTTGTGCTTTCCCTAGGTACTCCAGCAGATAATTTTTTTTAAATGCCCAAGAGCTCAATAGAAGCAGCTTAAGGGAACTATCGGATAAAATAAGGTCACTGTACACAACAAAATTTAGGAGTTTTACTTGATGTATAAAGAAAATACTCAATAAGTAGCCCCGTAACATTTGCAATTCCCAGAAGTTCACGGATTTAAAGTCCTCATATATTGTTTCAAATACCCATGAATAGAATCTAACGCAAGCAAAGTATTTTTAATGCAAATATCAAGTGCCCCACCTGTTCCATGACTTCAGGTGCCATCCAACAAGGCGTGCCAACAAAGGTCTTTCTCACTTTATTCCTGGTCATGTCTCCTCCTGTTGCCAGGAAGGCACTTACACCAAAATCTGCAACAAATCAAGCAAAATCACAAGTAAAACAACACTTCTCACTATTTCGGCATTGGTCAACAAACTCACAAATTTGCCATTTTGTTGCGATTAACATTTTCACTATTCTGGTGGCTAAGGTTCATGCCAACAGTCATTTCTACTCAGCCACAACTACCAATACTACAGGCTTCCAATTCCACAACTAAGTCCTCATGACAGCTTGATATGTTCACATTACCTACCTTGTCTTTTCACCTCTGCAGTAAGAGTAATATAGATAAATTATCTTTGATATTGCTTTAAATGTTCAATATGTTAGTACTGGCAGTTTATTAATGATTGACAGTGCAAAAGAATATTCAAAATGGCATGAACTAATAATATTGTAGGAACATTTAATTATCTGGTTACAGAATGAAATAAAAGTCTGTGATAAGGAAAAAGCAGCTGTCTGGTTCAGATGTGTCTAATGAGGAAAAGTTGAGCGAGTTAGGGCTCTTTTTGGATTGATGTTGGACGAGAAGCGACTTGATAGAGATGTACAAGATTATGGAAGGCATAGATAGTGAACAGTCAGCACCTTTTTCCCCCAGTGTGGCAATGGCCAATACCAGAGGACATCTGTTTAAGATATGTGGAGGAAAGTTCGTGGGAGACGACAGATCTTTGTCCGCAAACACTAAATGCCTTCCTTTCCTCACTGGTTAATCTGCACATCATTGATCACCCCAACCCCCAAACCACCAGCTCCCTCACTTCCCATGTCAGTCCGTCAATTGCCTCTAATCTCTGTCTTGCCTTTGCCCCTCTCCTCTTTATACAGGCTATTACCCCATTCTGCTCAGTCCTGATGCAGAGCTTTGACCAAAAACATGGACCATTCCACTCCACGATGCTACTTAACCTGCTGAGTTCCTCCAGCAGATTGTTTATTGTGTTAAGTATTCAGGAGCATTTTCTTTTCTGATGCAGTTATCACACACACAGACAGAAGCACAATGGTAATGGGAAATATAATTTAGTACACTGCATAAATAGATTAAAAAAACAAGACAAAGCATTCTCAAATACAAACATGAAGGAAAAGCTTGATATAAAAAAAAGGAAAAAGGAATAACAGCACAAATCATACCTACTCCTACAGGGGTTCCCAACCTTTTTCATGCCATGGACCCCCACCATTAACAGAGGAGTCCATGGACTCCAAGATTGGGAACTCCTACATGCATAAAAAGGCTAGGAATCTAGCAATGAAAGGGTTAAGGCTTTTTTTGGGAATCTTATACAGCATGCAATATTGACAGGTCAAATTAATATAATAAGGTCTTACACAAAAACCATGGTATAGTTAAAGAGGCCAAAATAAACATTACATAGTAAACTTGGGAGAAATCTTACAGGAAAACTATTGCTCCTTAATAATGCTTAAGGTAATATTATCCTTGCAGACAGTGAAACTGTGCAATTTTTGAGGCTATAATTTGCAGGTTGTAAGAGAAAATTAACTAGGCATGCCTCTAAATTTTAATTACATGTTGACAGGTAAAAATAAAGGTTAAAAAGTGAAATAATTTTAATGAATTGCAGTGTATATCATGACAGCAGTCATTAAGATAAGCATCCCAGCATCAGCTACATAAACAGCAAATTTCTAACTCTCCTAAAAAAATTACATGGGAAAATTATTTCATCTCACTATATATTCTAACCTATAACAAAGCAAATTGCTTTCAGATTTACTGTTTTCATATTATAAAAATAGACAGTAGCTCTTTCAAATATTGGATGGTATGTCACTAATTTCTGGAATCTCCCTCAAGATTTCATCTAATGTTTTTCAACTGGGCTGTTGTTTGTGTAATTTGAGATTTTACTTCAATCCTGCAGTTCAGCCATACATTTTCCATTTCCTTTCAGATTACCATAAACTAAATAAAGCCCTTCGCCGAAAATTCAATTTATCCAATTACTGCTCAAAATGAGCAATTTGAGGGAAAAAAATAGCATTGTAGCTTACATTTAATGAGATTTCCCCTCAGATGGAAATGCGTTGTGTATGGAGAATACATGGAACTGTTATGGTGTGAAACAATACATTTTTTTTTAAGAAGGTCAACTGTTTCCTGGCTGTAGGGCCTGTTTTCATACTGTAATGCTCCATTACAATATATAATGGTGAATTAACCTAACAATCTGCATACTTATGAGATACAGGAGGAAAATGCCTGCAGAGGAAACCCCTAGCAGCACAGGGAGAACATGCCAAACTCCACGCTGACAAAAGGCCAGTTTCTTGCACTGAGATAGTGGTTCTACTATCTCAGCCACTGTGCTGCATGAATTATATCACAGTAGAGAAAGGTTCTGACACTGAAAGCAATTTCCACAGAGATATCAATTCCAAGCTTGCTATTGCTTCACTTCCCTCATAGATTCCTTGCCATACCGACATTTAAGTGTCTTACATGGAATTTCTCAGCAAGGCTGGTATGGAGAGTGCTAAAACATCAATTGTGCACCAGCTTGTCTTTAAAATTGCCTTTGATGAAGTGGTTGGTTTGCTCCTATAATCATTTACACTGGGCCTCTGTGTTCTGACAATGGATTCAAGGTTCTCAATGCCATCCAGATTGTTCTACTTTGTATGATTACAGGCCAAGTCCAGGTTGTCGGGTTCACAGCATCTGAGGTTCCCTAAGCTCCTTCAAAACTGTCAACTTAAATCAAATGCATTAAAGGTAAATATTCTCGCATACCTTCCACAACTTTTCCTTATGTGTTAACCTTAATCTCAAAATGGTGAGGGGCAGACTCTTTGCTCAACAGTCTTTCATCAACAAGCTTTGCTTTAATGGCAAGTTTTTCATATGCTAGAATTAGGAAAAACTAAGGAAGAAAGGCATCTCCCTATGTGATACTTGGAAACTACAATCCTCAAGATTCCATTGCCCTTGAAGTGAACAGACAGCAAAACAATACTGAAAGGAGTACTACTAAAGTCATCCTTTTAACTGCATTTGTAGTTCATTTTAAAGATCCATTTAGAGTGCTCTTTCTGTGAGCTCTTTTCATCAAAACACTGTTATATTACTGACAAAAGTAGATTGCTACATTGGACCAATTTAAATGCACTCCATACTTCACCTTCACCAACCTCATAACAGATACAGAAACAAGGAAGTATAATACATGGACCCTGAGTTTACTATAAATAGAACACAAACAGTTATATAAAGACTCAGCTGAACTCATCCGCCTAATTGCATACTTTCACTAACTGTGGATTTGTACTATCCTACTAACAATCACACAGGATATAAACTAGTCGAGTTTAATTAGACATTGGATTTTGATTGCAAGTTTTGCACCCAGCTATATAAAGAGTGCTCACTGCCTCATGACTAACTATATTGACCTCCCTAAAAAGTGGATATTTCTATAATGTACTATGATTTAATGTGTAGTACAATTTCATTTTTAGATCAATATAATCGCTCATGATATTCCATTGTTAATTAAATATAATATTCAAATGCTCATTCTCTCAAGTCATACAATATTATGGATTTACATTCCAAGAACTTAATTCATGAATGTTTAATGAGTTCCTATAAAATTCCTGTGGTTTTATTGCATGTTAATAATGCATTAACACTTCAAGGAATTTGACATAAGTTCTTTAAACTGTGTTTGTATTAAATGCACATATTGAAACTACCTATTTGCCTTATTCCCTGTTTAGCTATAGTTATTGAATATAGTGCTTTTCTAACTGCAACATTTTAATAATAAGATATTACATTTTATGGTGCATTAAGACTAAACAGCATAGGGGAGAAATAAGGCAACCTAAATGTGGCACCATAGTTTAGGGAGCCATTCAGCAGACAGAAAAACAAACCGTAATAAAATGTGGGAACCATCCAGCATGTGAATAGTGTGAATGTTAGTCACACTAGTCTCAAATCACCTGTTTCAACCCTGATTTAATGCCAGAGACTTGGTATTTTTAAGGGGGGAGGGGGGACAGGAATTATGATTTATTTATTAATTTCTATTATTCTACATTTTCAGTTCTTAGGCATTTCACAACCTTTTGACTATAAAATCCCAAATATTTAACATCCTCTTTGTAATGAATTTTATTTTATTGTTAAATAGCTCATCTCATATCCTGACCAACCTTTCCTAATTTCTGGAATCAATCTTTATCATACCATCGAGGTTTTGAGTTTCATTTGGGAGGATTTCTTCCATGCTCAAAAAAACAGCTGTTATTTGAAAGCAAGCCCTGAAAAGGTAGGATTATGGAACAAAAAAAACCCAAACTTTCATTAACTTATTAACTAAACCATGCAGGAGTTTTTTTTTCATTTGCTGTATTGATTAAAACCTGAACACCACTATCAATGGAACAATCCCATTGTGACCTCTAGCTCCAAAACCTTGCATCCATCTCCAGTAAGCAACTCATGAGGCAGCGGTGACTGAAGAACAAATGCTAGTCCCATCATTCATGGCAAGATCATAAGACAAAGGAGTAGAAATAGACCAGCAACCCCACTGAGGCTGCTCTGCCATTTTATCTTGGCTGATCCGATCGCCTTTTCCCCAGAATTTCAACCCTTGCTTTAAGTATACCCAATGACTTGGCCTCCACAGCCACCCGTGGCAACAAATTCCAGATTCACCCTCCTCATCCCTGTTCTAAAAGGCCACCCCTCTATGCGGAGGACATATCCTCAACCATGGTTCTTGGTTCATGGTTCAACCATGATCCTTCATGGTTAGTTACACTATCACAGGCAGAGAGACAGAAGCCCCTACCTCCCTATCTGCTTATTATCTGATCGACATTAGATCTATTCAGACATTACTTTAAGTCTTCACTAAATGGAAAAGATACAGCACTTCAAAAGCCTTAAGGTTAGTACCTTCTCCCAGGAAACATTTTCAAAAATCCCAGATCAAGAAGGTACTTTCTGCTTTAACGTCTTCTTGCAGCAACAGAAAAGTTACAAAATGTGATTAAAACAGCACTGTTTACATTTTAAAATAGGAACGATAAGATATAGCTTATTGGTTCAAGCTCCCCAACTAGACACATTTTAGCTTCTGTTAGTTCAGCAAGCTTATGTATAATTTGATGAAGTTACAGTGCTATTGCAGAGTTCAGCATTATTAGATGATTTCACAGGAATAGCAGGGAATCAATAATATCCTCACTCAAGATCATAAGCAGCAACTGCCTTGACCTCTACCCACCATTACCACCCTGCTTTCTCTACTGACCCAGCTATACTCTCATACAATCTCATTCCTGATCACAATATTAGCATACCTTTCCAGACTCGCCCCTTGGGTCTAACACTGCTCCTCTCGACTGCAGATATGCTGTTCACTCAGTCCAAGCCATGCATATATTTACCTCTGTGCTCCTGGCTTGCATCAAAAGAAACAGACCTAGTACTGTCATTTCACTACTTAGTGATTTTTTCCATATAATTTTTAAACTTAAAATGAAAGCATTATTGGTTTTATTTTTATTATTGTCACACGTATTGAGGTACAGTGAAAAGCTTGTTGTGCATATTGCTCAGAGATCAATTCAGCAGCATAAACTGTTATAGTACAAGGTGAAACAATAACAGAATGCATAATAAAGTATAACAGCTACAGAGAAAGTGTGGTGCAGGTATAAAATACGGTGAAAAACCATAAAGCAGATTGTGAAGTTCAAATGTCCATCTTATTATACTTATAGCAGTGGGTTAGAGGCTGTCCTTTGCCTAGTGCTACGTGCATGCCGCTCACCTGATGGGAGAGGGGAGATGAGAGAAAGGAGAATTAAAAACCCAAAATAAATTTGGATTAGGAGACCAAAACAAGTCACATTAAAGTCCTGTATCAGCATGACTTTATCTGTGTATTCTGACCTCCACTTGGCATTTGTGTTCCTCATTGCTTGCTGTATTTGGATAATTATTCCCTCCACATTTAAGTTTTCTGCCATCTTTAAAGTAGTCAAAATATTACATTTTAATTTCCCACCCATGGACAAGTTCAGACACCTTGTTATTCACATCACATGCAAACATTTGCAGCTTATTCCTCCTTGCAGCTCTTCTCTCTTCGGCTTTGTAGCATTAGTAAATGAGGATGAGAAGTATTTTATAAAATGATTTAGGTAAAGTATAATAGTAAATAACTGATACTCATCTGGAAGACAATCTATTCATTCCCACTTCAATTTATTTAATTCTCTACCCAAGCTGATACATGATCTCCAAAAACAAAAGAACTTTTAAATTTTATATTTTAGATGTACTTTATCAAAAGTTATTTAGAAATGCAGATATCCTTCTTTCAGTGGTTCAATCTTCCTCTATCTGAATATTTGCATTCTTAAAATAGTAATTCTGTTAAGCTTTATTTGCTCTCCATTAAACAGTGAAAATCATAGATTAGACAAAGCGCTGAATTAACCACATCCTTAAATGATGAATTCCGGAATTTTGATGATAGCTCTGGTGTCAATTTGGCATTTAATCCTTGCTGCTCTCCTGACTTTTTCCAAAATCCAGGAGATTTCTGAATTTATGAAACCATACTACTGTTATAATTTTGAATTACTGTAAGCCTAATTTCTTATTTTAATCTTCACATCTTCAGCCATCAGATAGATATATATATATATATCTATATAAAACACACACAGATCCATTAGGATAGTAACAGTACAAAAACAATGGGGGGTGGGGGGAAGAGGAAGTGTGCAAGAGATTTTCTTAATTGGCTTCCAATCTAATAAGGAGAGTAGTTTTGGAGCTGGCGAATGAATAGGATAATATTAGCATATTCTGGTTAGACAAGATACAATATTTAAAACTAAAATTTTGTTAAGGAAAATGTTTTCCAGCTGTTCCGTAAAACTAGTGACACGCAAAATTAATCTCCGTGTGACACCTTAAAAGCTTTCAAAATAGGGTGTTTTACAAACTATTAGCATGTGAAAAATAGTCCCTTAGGTCAAAATCCTACTGAACCTCAAGAAAAATTACATTTGAAAAGTAGTGACTAGTTGTGTTGAACAATTATGAAAAAGGATGGATATTCACTTAAGTATTAATATAAATAATCAAGCAGCATTTTATGTTTGAACTTGACAAATTGTCTGTAACACTTCCATTTTTTTTAGACAATTGGTTGAATAGATCATGTGGTGGAAATGAAACTTAAAACAATCCATACGAGATTCCTCAAAGTGCTCCCATTGTGTAAACTAGTTGAACAAATCTGCAATGTTATTTCAATTTTTTTTGCTATGTAAGGTAGGCATAGAAACAGAAAAATAAACGAGATGTATGAAATACCCTTAACCTCAATGCTTTTTTTAATGTTTTAACAAATGACAAAAGTGAAAAGGCAAAGTGAAGTTAAATGAAAATGGTTCTGCAGCCCAGTAAATGACATTTTTCCAATGTCTTTTTTCACTGACTTTCTATGATGGGAAATACATATTTCTTTGATACATGATGCCTGTGCTTGTTTCCCTACCTAAGCATTCCACAAAGTCTGTTGTTACCTCAAAGGCTTTTCTCAGTTCCTCATGTGTATATATTTACTGTTGGTAAGTGTAATTGCAACATTCCTTTTTGCCACCATCCTTCAAACAATGACACAGGAAATAGAAAGCAATGACAACCTCTATTTTTCTGCTTGTTGTTAAAATTTCTTCCATTTGGAGGGGTTACTTAATGTCAATACCCATGTCTTGCCCAAGTCAAAATGGATCAAGGACCACTTAAGAGCAATTTACCAGGGCTACACAGATTTGGCTTCACTTTTGATGGTACTGTCATTTCTAAGTGGACATGAAATTCCAACAAACATCAGGCAAGTTTTATACTATAGATTTTTCTCACTTGATGCCTAAAAAAGGCGTTAATTTATTCTTGTTGTGTGAAAATGCCATGTACAATCTGGGACACGAAGATGGGAGCTACAGCAGGAAGAAAAGCAAGGACAAAGATGGAGACAGCAGCTGCAAAAATATGTGGATAAATGAAAGGTCAAGGCCAAAATAGCTGTGGCTTTCATACATCATTTACCAATGCCAGTTGTGGTTGGGAAGGATTCCAAAAAATACACAGAAGAAACCAAGGACAAGTGATGAGCAACTAATTTTGGATAGAAGGAATCAGGAACAGTTGAGTGTTGGATTAAAATAATGAAACATCATGGATAGAGGCAATTGCTTTGAGAGAAGTTACATCACATTTCAGCTGCTTTCTTCAGATATTCCTTTGGCCTATCCCTTACCTATTTGGCAACTTAAAAAATTGATTTTTGTTTCCCACTACTAGCAAATGATCTTTGACCTGAAACATTAACTCCAGCAATTAAAACACTGAAAAAGATGTAGTATCATTATTTCATAAATTGAATTGGTGAGACTCATCAACTCTGATAAGCCCATCTTCTTTCAGATAGAGCTGACACATTTAATACCAGAATTTTCAGTTTTATTATACTTCCAGTATTTGCAGATTTTCATGCTGAGTTTACTGGCAAACATTGTTTTATCCAAATTCCACCGAGAAAAGAAAAAGCAGGAAATGACTAATAACAGTTTTTTGCAGATGTAAAATCCAACCTTCGATAGCAGTTGTAGTTTCATCCAGTCAAATGTCAGGAGTTGCACTCTGGGATACCAATCGAAAGAGATGGTATACTGTTAATGTTAAGACTCTTAACAGTGTTGATGTAGAGTAGGATCTTGTGGTCCAAGCCCACAGATCCTGAAAATATCTAAAAAGGTTGACAGTGTGGTAAAAAAGTATACTGCATGCCTGTCTTTCTTCATCAAGGGATGGATGCTAAGGGAAGAGATGATAGAAGTTTATAAGATTATGAGGGCAGAGACAGAGAGCTGGTATCTTTATCCCAGGTTCAAAATATTCTAATAACAGGGAGCATGCATTTGAAGCAAGATGGGGAAAATTCAAAGGAGTTGTCAGGGCAAGTCTTTTTTTCTTTACACAGAGTGACAGGTGGCTGGAATGTGCTGCCAGGGGCGGTAGAAGAGGCAAATACGAAAGAGGTGCTTAAGAGGCTCTTAGATAGGCACATGAATGTGCAGACAATAGATGACAATGAATATTATTTAGATTGAAGGGATTAGTTTTGTTATGTATTTAATTACTAGCTTTAGTAGTTCAATACAAAATCATGGGCTGGGGAGCCCGTTTCTGCACCACCCTGTTCTATGTTGTCATATAATCACATTCGGGTTAATCTACCATTTTATCCAGCCAACAATCCCATGCGAATAGTATTCATCACATTGGTGTGTGATCAGTACAGCTGCACTGGGAGGCCTGACATTTAATTAAACTGTATAAATCACAGTTCAGTGTTAGCACAGTTCTTTATAAGCTACAAAGGGAATTTTTCTTTCACAGCTGGATGGCAGTGTGAAAGGTAGGCTTCAGAATTAATTAGAAACCCAGAGATGTAAAGTGCTGACTTTGCTTCTTACCATTTTTGGATTCTTTTAAGATGGTGAGTATGGCATTTGTGCCATTATGAAAAGTTAGATTATGATAAATCTCTTAGAAGGCAACATTTTTTTCGCACTAAAATCAATGTACAAAATCACTCTTAGTGGTTGAATAAAAAGTCACTAAGTTACAGCTAATTAAACAAAGTAGGGGTGCTGCAGGATCAGAAGAGTGATGTAGTTGCATGATGTGGGAGCTGATGGACCCCATTGTGGACCACATCTGCAGCAAGTTCTGGCTACTAGAGGAACTCAGGCTCAAAGCTGATGACCTGGAATTTGAGCTTTAAACACTGCAGCACATCAGGGAGAGGGAGAGTTACCCAAATTCTCTGTTTCAGGAGGTAGTCACACCCATTAGATTAGCTGCTTCAAATTCGGCCTGTGGTCAGGGACAAGAGGGTGTGACTGCCAGTGAGGTAGGTAGTGGGATTTAAGAGACACTGCTGGAGGAGCCTCAGCCCTTGAGCTTGTCCAACAGGTCTGAGATTCTTTCTCCTGGTGTGAATGAGAGTGGGGGGCTGTAGGAAGGATGGACAACCTAACTGTGGCACCGTAGTTTAGGGAGCCTTTCAAACGAAGGGAAAGAAGAGAAATGCAGTGGTAATTGGGGATAATATAGCCAGGGGAAAAGACAAGAGTTCTCTGTCAGGAGGATAGAGCATGCCGGAGGCTGTGTTTCCTGCCTGGTGCCTGAGTTTGGGGTATCTTATCTGACCTGCAGCAGAATTTGCAGTGGGAGGAGAAAGCCCCAGTTGTCCTGGTCCATATGGGTACCAACAAGATAGGCAGAATGAGGAAAGAGGTTCTGCTGAGGGAATTCGAGCAGCTAAGGGCTAAATTAAAAAACAGAACCAAAAAGGTGATAATCTCTAGATCAGTACCTGAGCCATGTGCAAATTGGCATGGGGTCAAATTGATTAGAGAGTTAAATGTTTTTCAAGGGCTGCTGTGGGAGAAGTGGGTTTGAATTCATGGGAAATTGGCACCAGTGTTGGGGAAGGAGAGAGCTATACCATTGGGATGGTCTCCACCTAAACAGTGATGGGACCTGGATCCTAGCGAATTGCATAACTAGGGCTGTGGATAGGGCTTTAAACTAAATAATAGGGGAGTGGGTTCAACAGATTGGAGAAGTATGGATAAAGTAAAAGAAGAGTGTGGATAAAGAAAAAGATAAAAGAGAAAAGGAAGAGTGGAGTAAAGAAAAGTCAAGTGCAAAAGGGAAAAACATTACAAGACTTTAAAAGCAAAATGAGTGTAAGAGCACTTTATCTGAATACCCATAGTACTTGAAATGAGGTCAGTGAACTTGTAGTACAAATCAGTACAAAGGGGTATGATTTAGTGGCTGTTACAGAAACGTGACTGCAGGATGGAGGGGACTGGGAATTAAATATCCAAGGATATCAGGTAATATGGAAGGATATGCAGGAAGGTAAGGGAGGTGGGTAGTGCTCTTAATTAAGGATGAGATCAGGGTGATAGTGAGAGACGGTACAAGATCTAAGGAGCCGAATGTTGAATCCATCTGGGTAGAGATTAAGAATGGGGGGGGGGGGGGGGGAAATCACTGGTGGGAGTTTATCGGTCACCAAATAATAACATTTCAGTGGCACAGGCAATGAACAGAAATATCTGAGGCATATAAGAATGGAACAGCAGTTATTGTGGGGGACTTTCACCCAATCTCTGTGCAAGTTAATCAAGTTGGTCGAGGCAGTCTTGAGGAGGATTTCACAGAATGCATTCGTGATGGCTTTCTTAAACAGCATGTTACTGAACCTGCAAGACAACATGTTATCTTAGCTCTGGTCCTGCACAATGAGACAGGTACAATTAGTGATCTTGTAGTTAGGGATTCTCTTAGAAAGTGATTACAGTATCAAGTTTCTCATACAAATGGAAGGTGCAACAGTTCAATTGAAACCCAGTGTATTATGCCTAAACAATGGAGGCTACAATGGGATGAGGGAGGATTTGGCTAGTGTAGACTGGGAACACAGGCTATACGGTGGGACGGTTGAGAAACAGTGGAAGACTTTCAAAGAGATTTTTCAGTGCTCAACAAAAGTATATTTCAGTTAAAAGCAAGGACAGCAAGGGTGGGGAGAGTCAGCCTTGGTTAACTAAGGAAATAAAAGGCATCAAACTAAAAACTACAAAGTCACCAAGAGTAGTGGGAAACGGGAAGATTGAGAAAACTTTAAAAAGCGACAAAGAACCACTAAGTGAGCAACAAAGAAGGGGAAAATGGATTATGAAAGTAAACTAGCACAAAATATAAAGTCAAATAGTAAAATTTTTTATAATTATATAAAGCGGAAAAGCGTGGCTTAAATGAACGTAGGTCCCTTGGAGGACGAGAAGGGGGTACCGATATTGGGTGAAGAGGAAATGGCAAGGTGTTGAATGACTAATTTGTGTCAGCCTTCATGGTGGAGGACACATCTAACATGCCAAAGAGATGTTATGGATGCAATGATGGGAGGTGAGGTCCTCGCCACAATAGCTATCATTAAAGAGGTAGTGTTGAGCTAACTTGTGCGTCTAAAGATAGACAAGTCCTCTAGTCCTGATGGAATGCATCGCAGCGTACTCAAAGAAATGGCAGAAGTTATAATAGAGGCTTTGGCGATAATTTACCAAAATTCTCTGGAGTCTGGGCAGGTCCTGGCAGAAAGATAGTGAATGTCATGCCACTGTTCAAAAAAAGGATGTAGGCAAAAAGCAGGTAACTATAGGCCAGTTAGCTTAACATTGTAGTTGGGAGAATGCTTGAAGCTATCATTAAAGAAGAGATAGCAAGGTATCAGGCAGACCCAGCATGGGTTTAGCGAAGGCTGGACCTGTTTGACAAATTTACTGGAGTTCTTTGCAGTTATAATGAGTGCAGTGGATAGGGGGAACAGATGGATGTTATTTACTTGGATTTCCAGAAGGCATTCGATAAGATGCCGCATAAAAGATTTATCCACAAGATAAGGATGCACAGAATTGTGTATTAGCATTGGTAAGGATTGGTTAACTAATAGAAAGCAGAGAGTTGGGTTACATGAGTGTTACTCTAGTTGGCAATCAGTGGTGAGCTGTGTGCTGCAGGGCTCAGTGCTGGGCCTACAACTGTTCATGATATACATTAACAATCTGGAAGAGGGGACCGAGTGTAATGTATCTGAGTTTGCTGATGATACTAAATGGCGTGGAAACGCAAACTGTGCAGAAGATACAGAGAACCTGCAGAGAGATATAGATAGGTTAAATGAGTGGGCTACGGTCTGGCAGATGGAATACAACATTGGTAAATGCAAGGTCATCCACTTTGGAAGGAAAAATGGAAGAGATTATTATTCCAATGGTAAAAAAATGCAGCATGCTGCTGTGCAGAGGGACTTGGGAGTGCTTGTGCATGAATCACAAAAGGTTGGTTTGGAGCTGCAGCAAGATATCAAAAAGGCAAATGGGATGTTAGCCTTCATTGCTAAAGGCATTGAATTTAAGAGCAGGGAGGTTATGCTGCAACTGTACAGGGTATTGGTAAGGGCACACCTGGACTACTGCATGCAGTTCTGGTCTTCTTACTTGAGGAAGGATTTACTGGCTTTGGAGGCAATGCAGAGGTGGTTCACCAGGTTGATTCCAGAGACGAGAGGGTTAGACTATGAGGAGAGACCGAGTCGCCTGGGACTGTACTCGCTGCAATTCAGAAAAATGAGGAGAGATCTTATAGAAACACAAAATTATGAAAGGGATAGATAATAGAGAGGCAGGAGAGTTGTTTCCACTGATAGGTGACACTAGGACTAGGGGGAAAAAGCCTCAAGATTCAGAGTAGTAGATTTAAAACCGAGATGAGGAGGAACTGCATTTTCTAGAGGGTGGTGAATCTCTGGAATTCTCTGCCCAATGAAGCAGTGGAGGGTACCTCAGTAAATATATTTAAGACAAGGTTGGATAGATTTTTGCATAGTAGGGGAATTAAGGATTATGGGGGAAAGGCAGGTAGGTGGAGATGTATCCATAGCCAGATCAGCCATGATCTTATTGAATGGCGAAGCAGGCTCAACGGTCCAGATGGCCTCCTCATCTGGTTCTTCCTCAATGTTTGGTGATGACCATAAAATCAATTTAATTTGGAGTTAGATCATGATGAATAAACAGCACATCACCAACAAAGCAGGATGGTAAAGATGACTGAAGACAAACTCTTATTCTAATGCCTTTAAATGTAGAACGCATACAAAAAGGCAGTACAAAGTAGAAAAGTATGTAGAATTGACTCAGTCATAGAACACTACAGCACAGAAAGAGGTGCTTCAGCCCCTCGTCTGTGCTGAACTATTAATCTGCTTAGTCCCATCTACTTGTACCTGGATCATACCGCTCCATACTCTTCCCATCCATGTACATATCCAAATATGTCTTAAACATTGAAATTGAACCCACATCCACCACTTCTGCTGGAAGCCTGTTCCAGTCTCACCATTCTCTAAGCGAAGTAGTTCCCTCATGTTTCAGAGAACATAAACATTTACAGCACATTATAGGCTCTTCAGTCCACAATGTTTTGCCGACCATGTAACTTCAATAGGATTTCAGAATGACCATTTAGAAAGATGAGAGGGGATCTGATTGAAACACAAGATTATTAAGGGATTGGACATACGAGAGACAGGAAACATGTTCCTAATGTTGGGGGAGTCCAGAACAGAGGCCACAGTTTAAAAATAAGGGGTAGGCAATTTAGAACAGAGTTGAGGAAAAACTTTTTCACCCAGAGAGTTGTGGATCTGTGGAATGCTCTGCCTCAGAAGGCAGTGGAGGCCAATTCTCTGGATGCTTTCAAGAGAGTTAGATAGAGCTCTTAAAGATAGAGTCAAGGGATATGGTGAGAAGGCAGGAACGGGGGTACTGACTATGGATGATCAGCCATGATCACAGTGAGTGGCGGTGCTGGCTTGAAAGGCCAAATGGCCTACTCCTGCACCTATTGCCTGTAACTTACTCTAGAGACTGCCTAGAATTTTCCTAGTGCATAGCCCTCTATTTTTCTAAGCTCCATGTACCTATTCAAGAGGCTCTTAAAAGACCCTATTGTATCTGCTTCCGCCACCATCACTGGCAGTGCATTCCACGCAGCAACCACTCCGTGTGAAAAACTTACCCGACATCCCCTCGGTACCCATTTCCAAGTACAAATGATGCCCCCTCGTGTTAGTCAGTTCAGCCCTGAGAAAAAGCCTATGACTATCCACACGATCAATGACCCTCATCATTTTATACACCTCTATCAAGTCACCTTTCAGCCTCCGTCGCTCCAAGGAGAAAAGGCCAAGTACACTCAACCTGATTTCATAAGGTACGCCCTCCAATCCAAGCAACATCCTTGTAAATCTCCTTAGCACTCTCTATAGTATCCACATCCTTCCTGTAGTGAGGTGACATGGCTTTAGAGCACCCGGACAACACAAACACCTACATCAGGATGCTGTTCATCGACTATAGCTCAGTATTTAATACCATCATTTCCCACAATCCTGATTGAGAAGTTGCAGAACCTGGGCCGCTGTTCTTCCCTCTGCAATTGAATCCTCAACTTGCTAACCAGAAGACCACAATCTATGTGGATTGGTGATAACATATCCTCCTCGCTGACGATCAACACTGGCGCACCTCAGAGGTGTGTGCTTAGCCCATTGCTCTACTCCCTATATACATGTGACTATGTGGCTAGGCATAGCTCAAATACCATCTATAAATTTGCTGACGATACAACCGCTGTTAGTACAATCTCAGGTGGTGACGAGAGGGCGTTCAGGAGTGAGATATGCCAACTAGTGGAATGGTGCCGCAGAAACAACCTGGCACTCAATGTCAGTAAGACGAAAGAGCTGATTGAGGACTTCAGGAAGGGCAAGACAAAGGAACACATACCAGTCCTCAGAGGGATCAGAAGTGGAGAGAGCGAGCAGCTTCAAGTTCCTGGGTGTCAAGATTTCCAAAGATCTAATCTGGTCCCAACATATTAATGTAGTTATAAAGAAGGCAAGACAGCAGCTATACTTTCTTAGGAGTTTGAAGAGTTTTGGCATGTCAACAAATACACTCAAAAACTTCTATAGTTGTACTGTGGAGAGCATTCTGACAGTCTGCATCACTGCTTGGTATGGAGGGGCTACTGCACAGGACTGAAAGAAGCTGCAGAAGGTTGCAAATCTAGTCAGCTCCATCTTGGATACTAGAAAGTACCCAGGACATTTTCAGGGAGCAGTGTCTCAGAAAGGACCTCCAGCACCCAGGGCATGTCCTTTTCTCACTGTTACCATCAGGCAGGAGGTACAGAAGCCTGAAGGCACACACTCAGTGATTCAGGAACAGCTTCTTCCCCTCTGCCATCCTATTCTTAAATGGACATTGAATCTTTGGACATTATCTCACTTTATTTTTAAACATACAGTATTTACGTTTTTGCACATTAAAAAAAATCTATTCAATATACGTACCGTAGATTCCGGACTACAGAGCGCACCTGATTAAAAGCCGCTGGCTCTAATTTTAGAAATAAAATCAATTTTTTAATTGTACAGGCCGCATCAGATTTTAGGCCGCACCGAATTTCCGGCGGACCGGATTTTCGGCGCACTGGATTTCCGGCGCACCGGATTTTCGGCGCAGCGGATTTTCGGCCGCTTGTAATATGAGATATTTACACAGAAAGATATTACACGTGTTGGGCTTCAAATTCTGCCCTGTGTTCGTTTTGGAAGAGAGACAACCAACACCGGATTACAGTGCAGCGTGGCTTTATTGCAGAACGCGTTTTGCCTTCCCCTTACATTCTGCTCTTATTTATACTCCTTTTTCCCCCAAACCAAACCCTCGCTACACATATTTGGTAAGGCTAAACTTTGTTATACCTACCGGTATTTGGTAACATCGGACACTTGTGTCCTTATTGGCCCGATACCATTCAGAGTTTTACTGTTTTTTTGTTTACTGAATCGCTAGCAGTTTCGGTGCAGCGGAATCCTCAGTTTCGCTCCCTCCCTCCCTTGTACTGCTGTCTAATA
The DNA here is from genome assembly GCF_048418815.1 of Hemitrygon akajei. Lineage (NCBI taxonomy): Eukaryota > Metazoa > Chordata > Chondrichthyes > Myliobatiformes > Dasyatidae > Hemitrygon > Hemitrygon akajei. Next base: position 104,425,944 of record NC_133124.1, on the reverse strand, counting down.
TCACGTGAGCCATTCCTGACCTGAAGCGGCAGTCCCAAATTAAATCTCCACCGTCTCACCATAGATTCATGTATGCCAAGATTACGCGCAGCAGCTCGATTTCCTTGTTCAACCGCCAGATTGATTGCCTTTAACTTAAAAGCTGCATCATATGCTTTTCTTCGAGTGTTTTCCATGTTGATGAGGGTGAGTACAAATGGCTGATTTACAATAATTTGTGAAGTGCGCTTGATTTATCGTACAATTTCATTGGACCTCTGTGAACTACTCATCAATTTTATTGGTCTACTGTTACGAGGCAAAATGTTTTGGCGGCATGGGAAAAAACCTTCTATTAGCCGCACCTTATTATAAGCCGCTATGTTCAATGCTGTTCAAAGCATGGGAAAAAAGTAGCGGCTTATAATCCGACATCTACGGTAACTGATTTACTTGTTTATTTATTATTATCTTTATTTTATTTATTATGTTTTTCTCTCTGCTAGGTTATGTATTGCATGGAACTGCTGCTGCCAAGTGAACAAATTTCACGTCACATGCAGGTGATAATAAACGTGATTCTGACTCTCATTCCCCTACGCTTTAGGGAATAAAGCCCTAACCAATTCAACATTTCCCTATCATAAGGGTCTCAAGTCCAGACAACATCCTTATAAATTTTCTCTGCATTCTTTCAATCTTATTGTTATTTTTCCTGTAGATAAGCGACCAGAACTGCATATAATTCTCAAAATTAGGAATCACATCTTCAATATCTCCTGTACTCAACAATTTTATGTATGAAGGCCAACGTGCCAAGACCTTTCTTTACAACCCTATCAGGGATTATGGTACTGCTCACTATGCATATCCTACCCTAGTGCAAAACCTCATTTGTCTGCATTAAATTCCATTTTTAGCCCATTTTTCCAGACGGTCCAGATCCTAGTTCAAGTTTTGATAGTCTTCCTCACTGTCCACTACACGCCCAACCTTGGTATCACCTGCAAATTTGCTGATCTAGTTTATTATACAGGCAGTCCCTGAGTTACAAATGTCCCTCTTACGAATAAACAGCCATAAAGTCTATTATATTGAAAATTCGAGTTAAATACAATTGTTCATAATAACAAATGCACGCTCTATGTTGTGATGTACCTGTTCTGACACATACAAATCTGTCTTAAAGACAGACTGAGGAACGGAACTCGTTCGTAACCCAGGGACTGCCTGTAGATGAGAAATGACAATTGACCCACCACCAATCTCTCTGGCACACAACTAGTCACGGGCCTCCAGTCAGAGAGGCAATCTTCTATCACTCTCTGGCTTCTCCCATGAAGCCATGTATAATCCAAGCCCCGACCTCACCTTGAAAGGTAAATAACTGAACCTTTTAGACCAACCTGCCATTTAGCTCCTTATCAAAAGCCTTGCTAAATTCCATGTAGTCAATATCCACCGCCTTACCTTCAACTTTCCTGGTAAGTTCCTTAAAAAACTCTAAGATTGGGAGCCATAACCTACTGTGCACAAAGCCACATTGACCATCCCTAATCAGTCCCCGTCTACCCAAGTACTTATACATTTTAGAATGCCTTCCAACAACTTACCTGCTACTGACATTAGGCTCACTGGCCTATAATTTCCTGGCTTATTGTTAGAGATTTTCATAAGTAACCAACAACATTAGCTATCCTCCAATCTTTGGGCTCCCCACCCATGGTTCCTCTGGTTCCATACACACTTTACCACCGTCACAGTTGATTGGTCCTATTCTCTCATGTCTTATTCTCTTGCTCTTAACATACTTGTAGAATGCCTTGGGATTTTTGTTAATCCAGTTAACCAAGGCCTTCTCATGGCCCCTTCTGGCTCTCCTAATTTCTTTCTTAAGCTCCTTCCTGCTAGTCTTATATTCTTCGAGATGTTACTTACTTAATTGTCACCAAACAGTTGATACTAGAGCGTACAATCATCACAGCGATATTTGATTCTGCGCTTGGCGCTCCCTGAAGTACAAATTGAAGTACAATAAAAATTTAAATTATAAATCATAATTAGAAAATAGAAAAGGGAAAGTAAGGTAGTGCAAGTCAGGTCCGGATATTTGGAAGGTACGGCCCAGATCCGGGTCAGGATCTGTTCAGCAGTTTTATCACAGTTGGAAAGAAGCTGTTCCCAAATCTAGCCATACGAATCTTCAAGCTCCTGAACCTTCTCCTGGAGGGAAGAGGGACAAAAAGTGTGTTGGCTGGGTGGGTTATGTCCTTGATTATCCTGGCAGCACTGCTCCAATAGCGTGCGGTGTAAAGTATCATTACCTAGTTTTTTTGAACCTTTCGTAAGCTCTTCTTTTCTTCTTGACTAGATTTACAGCAGCCTTTGTACACCACAGTTCATGTACCCTACCATCTTCGCTCTGTCTCATTGGAATGTACCTATGCAGAACTCCATGCAAATATCCCCTGAACATTTGCCATACTTCTTCTGTACATTTCCTTGAGAACATCTGTTTCCAATTTATGCTTCCAAGTTCCTGTCTGATAGCCTCATATTTCTCCTTACTCCAGTTAAACACTTTCCTAACTTGTCTGTTCCTAATCCCTCTCCAATGCTATGGTAAAGGAGATAGAATTGTGATCACTATCTCCAAAATGCCCTCCCACTGACAGATTTGACACCTGACCAGGTTCATTTCCCAATACCGGATCAAGTACAGTCTCTCCTCTGGTAGGCTTATCTGCATATTGTGTCAAGAAGCCTTCTTGAACACACCTAACAAACTCCACCCCATCTAAACCCCTCACTTCTAGGGACATGCCAATCAATATTTGGGACATTAAAATCACCCACCATGACAAGCCTGTTATTATTACACCTTTCCAGAATCTGTCTCCCTATGTGCTCCTTGATGTCCCTGTTACTATTGGGTGGTCTATAAAAAACACCCAGTCGGTTATGGACCCCTTCCTGTTCCTAACTTCCACCCACAGAGACTCCATAGACAATTCCTCCATGCCTTCCTCCTTTTCTACAGCAGTGACAAAAGGCTGTCTCCTTTTAAACTCTTCTCACTGGCTGTCATCCATGTGCTTGCACAGTTGTGCCCCAATCCAGGTCTAGGATTTATGAATATTTCAATTAGATCTTCTCTTTTAAACTCCAGAGAATGGCCCATTTCCAGTCACTCACTCCTCATTTAGCAAACCTATCACCTCTGCCAAGGTCCTATATAGCTACAGTAAGAGGTCTCCTTGTAATGAAGGTCAACATTACTTCCAAAAGTGCTAGTTTCAGCTGCATGTTGGCTTTCAGTGAACTTTATGCAAAGACATGAGGGGTCCCTTTGAGTATCAGCACTACTCACATTTTTGTATTATACTGCATGTTACATTCTTGTTCATTCACCTAACATTTTGTAACCCCTTGAATCTCTTTACATCCTCTACAATGCTCAATCCCATCTTGATTTGTACCATTAGCAACTTGAAAGTGTGATAGTGATAATTTCAGCTAATTGATTGACAGTAAATACAAGGTACCCAGGCGCCAATCTCTGTTGCACTCCATTAGTTACAGCTTGGCCACCTGAGAAAAGGTCCATTTATTCCCATCTTGGTTCTCTACCCAATTATTGTTAATTATTAAAATTTAAAAACTCAGTATTGCATCACTCACAGACCTCCAAAACTTTGCACCTGACTCCTTTTGCACTGTATCATTATTATGTATTCAAAATATTATGCCAGCCTTGAAAATGCTGGCATAATAGTAGAACTTTATCAAACAGAACTTTAACAACAGAATCAGTAGAACTTTGAGGTTTGTGGAGATGGGGGAAAGGAAAGGAGAGAAGAGGAGAATGAAGTAGTTACAATATTTAAGAGACCAATAGAACTGGATATTACAAAATAGGAGTCAGAAAAGCTTGATTATTGGAAGTAGAGATAGAAAACATTGCAAAATGAAAGAAAACAAAAACAGAACCTAACATTTCTGAAGTTTTGTTTGAAAACAAAAGGAACACTCTTAATAAATTTTCTACTAAACAAATCCTCTTCAAGCCTGCATTCCTTTTCTTGCCTCTTAATTTAACAATTGATGATGGTAATTCTTCCACTATTGGACATGCCATTGTACTTTAGCAGCAAAATTAATAAAATATACTGATTAGAGTTAATCTTCAGAAGAACTGCAAGATAATGGAACAAGAACACCAGTCTGTCTTTCATACACTACTTGGCAGTATCAGTTCATCTTACCAACTGAGTTTCAACCTATTTAATTTTAAGAAAAAGTATTAAATGTTGAAAACAAAACCACAGAGGCTGTTCCAGCAGACTTCCGCCACTGCTACTTAAATATAAGGTAGTGATTGCAAATTTGAGACAATTTCACTCAAAAAGATTATACTAAATAATGTATGTCATACTGGAAAGAAAACCAGGATGTGGAAGACGACAATCCTTACAATGAGGAGACACATTATTGAGCAATATATGGGAAGCCTCCCCATCATCCATTCGAGTTTCATGCTGGAATTATAATACAAGATTATTGCAGTGTATCTCAAAAAAATTGCGTGCTCATGAAGTTGGGGAAGGAGATTTAATTATTTTATGATACCGTGTGGAAATGGTCCTTCAAGCCATGCTGCCCAGCAATCCTAGCCTAATCATGGGACAATGTACAATGACCAATTAACCTACCAACCAGTATGTCTTTAGACTATGGGAGGATACCGGAGTAACTGGAGGAAACCCACATGGTCACAGGGAGAACGCACAAACTCCTTACAGGTGGGAATTGAACCCAGGTCACTGATATTACAAAGCGTTCTGCTAACTACTACACTTCTCTGCCACCCAGACAAGACTGAACAAGTTCTAGATTGCTATATACACATCGTTTTAATCTGTTTTCTGCAGTGTGCTTTATGTCTATGTAGCACAATATGCACTTAAAAGCACTACAATGGAGTGCTAAGTTTGTCTGAAAAGACAAATAAATGTACATAGTTAAATTTGATTAACTGAAATTTGACATTAATACCCAATGTCACACATCAGTTTGCTTCTATAATTTTCTATTATCCACATCAGTTTTTCAATACTTTAGCCAATCAAATGATCAGAATAATGTTTCTATCCCTTTCTAACCGAAGGATGTGCAGTTAGTTACCTGCAATTTGCACGGAGCCTTCCTCACCAAGAAGAATGTTTCCTGCCTTCAAATCTCTGCAAGATAAAACAAACAAGCTAATACACAGGAATCAGGGGATAGTGTTACAAAGTATCACTGTTACTGGAAAATTTCAATAAGGTGAAAAATGTCAAGCTTGGATTCAGCAAGTTACATGTGAACAGTCCAAGAAAAAGTTCCATTGCAGCTTATTTGAGGGGGTGGCAGAACAGGGTAGAGGGAGGTTGGAAGAGAGAAGTTAAGAACTAACTTGCCATCAGTACAGCTCTATTCAAGTACTGTATTCAATTTAAACATGGTCCAAACCCAATCACATCCAGCTGAAATCATAAACAAGAGAAAATCTGCAGATGCTAGATATCCGAGCATCACATACAACTCAAGTCTGAGTACTTAGAATTTTTGTTGGTGATGATCAGGGCCAAAACACAGCAAGGAGAAACAAACACAAAGTACACTGTAGATGCTGTGGTCAAATCAAGACCTACAAAAAAGCTGGATGAATTCAGCCGGTCGGGCAGCATCCGTTGAAAGAAGCAGTCAGCATTTTTCCTGACGAAAGGAGAAACAAACAACATAATCCAGAAACTCGAACGATTAAGCAGTATCTGTGGGAGGAAATGTTTTGTGGATGCTTTACATTGAAACTGTTTGATACTTCAGGATTCCAGAATTTACATTTACATGCCAACACAGTAAAATACCATCAAGTTTAGGACTGGTAAATAGATGTAGAGACAAACATCTGCCTGGCCTTACAACAGCTGAAAGTATAACCACTAGGTTCAAGGGCAGCAACTATCCAACTGTTAAAGACTATTGACTGTCTCCTAGTACCATGGATTCTTGATCTAAACATTTACTTTATTACAATCTTATACCTTACTGTCTGCCTGCACTGTATTCGGCATTCTGTTATTGTTTCAATTGTACTGATGTACAATCTTACTTTGTAAAGAAACACTGTACTTTGTATGCGACAATAATAAACCTATTTACCAATACAAAAACAAAAATAATTGGGGAAAATTTGGGGAAAAATATCAAACAGCTAACTTAACACACACAAAATGCTAGTGGAACACAGGAGGCCAGGCAGCATCTATAGGAAGAAGCGCTGTCAACATTTTGGGCTGAGACCGTTTGTCAGGACTAACTGAAAGGAAAGATGGTAAGAGGTTTGAAAGTAGAGGGGGAGGGGAAAATGCAAAATGATAGGAGAAGACCGGAGGGGGTGGGGTAAAGCTGAGAGCCGGAAAGGTGATTGGCAAAAGGGATACAGAGCTAGAGAAGGGAAAGGATCATGGGACGGGAGGCCTAGGGAGAAAGAAAGGGGGAGGGGATATAAGTAGTAATACTTATTAAAATTGCCCATGCCTGATGACTCTCCTCTTTTTTTTTTACTGACCCAGACCAAAAACACTGACCCCAAGCACGCACAATTCAAACAGACAATTATGCTGTGATGTTCTCTTCCAAGTCACATTTTTATTCTATTACCCAAGGAGAACATATTTTAAGATGCAAGTTGGCTAGCATCAAATTATGAATTTGAAATAAATCCTTCTTTTGTATTAGATGCTACTAGTGATTGCTGGACTAATGCTTTATTTTGACAATGGACCATGTAATGATGTGTAAAGCCACAGGAAACTACAGGTGACGTAATACAATGGTTGCATTATAGAATGAGATCATCAAGCCCATAAGAAACTTGAGTTATCCAACATGTCTCACTCTATAACCTTGCAAATTTTTTGTTTTTTTTCTGAATGCTACAAGTAAATCAACTTCCATTAATATTCCTAACAGTTCATTCGATATGCTGAACACTTAAAAACATTGCAAATCATTATCCAATTACCTTCATTCTATGCTGCTAGCTTGAGTCCACCAAAGGCAGTTTCGCTACAGCTTTCTAATTTCAAATATCTTAATCAGATCACCTGACAAATTCTGCTCTCCAACTTTTCCAGTATATCCCGGAATCATTCCAGTAAATGCCCTTCACCCCTCTTTTCTGAAATACTGTGCCTAGAACCAGCAAATATCCCTGTCGTGGCTGACCCAGTGGTTTATACTTTTGCCAAAATAATCTTTTTTATTAAAAATATAGTACATACTCAAAGTTTCAAAGCTCCAGGGTATTTCACTTTGCACCTGTCTCAATGCCATTCCAGTGACATCAAATGGTCTTCTATCAGCTGTGATGTGATCAGATTAGTAACAATGCATATTAGATTTGTAAGAAAACCTCCCTTTAAAGAATATTGGAATTTTATATCATTTAAAAATTCATATTAATTTTTTTTTTTACAGAATTGCTCTGCTTTTTAAAAAACAAGGGCACAACAATAATCATTACTGGTATCAAATACAGTAGATTCGGGTTAATTAGGCCATCAGTTAATTGGGGCAGCCACTTATTTTGGGAAAACATTAAGAAAATAGCTAGGATTCCCTTTGTTTATTTGGACCACTATGCTGCTTAACTGGGACAAACGACTGTTGCTGAACAATTTCTAACTAGCGCCAGTCGTGCACACTTGAATGGCTGTTGGACACTATGCCATGTTGAGAATAAACAAGTTTTTAAATAGTGTGTGTTTGTGTTATGTTATCCATTTAGGCTGACAGACACAGATTTATAAAGCAGTGATTCTTGCAAAAACAACACGAGTGAATCTGCAGATGCTGGAAATAAATAAAAACACAAAATGCTGGCAGAACTCAGCAGGCCAGACAGCATCTATGGGAGGAGGTAGTGATGACGTTTCCGGCTGAAACCCTTCATCAGGAGTGAAGTAACATGGGATGGTCGAGGGGGGATAAGAAATGGGGGGAGGGATGAAGTAGAGAGCTGGGAAGTGATAGGCTGAAGGGAAATGGGCTAGGGGGAAGGTGGAGAATTATGGGAAATAAAAGAGAAAGGTAGGGCTGGGGGGAGATTATAGTGGGGGGGGGGGGGGGAGAGAAAGAGAACCAGACTAAAATTATAGATAGGGATGGGGTAAGTCGGGGGCAGGGGTATCAACAGAGGTCTGTGAGTTGAATGTTCATGCTGGCAGGTAGGAGGCTACCTAGGCGGGAGATAAGGTATTGCTCCATCAACCTGCATGTGGCCTCATCTTGATGGTAGAGGAGGCCATGGACAGACATATCAGAGTGGGAGTGGTCTGTGGAATTGAAGTGTGTGGCCACAGGGAGATCTCACCACAGCTGGAGGGCTGAGCGCCGGTGTTCGGCAAAACGGTTTCCCAGTCTGCGGTGGGTCTCCCCAATGTATAAATGGCCATATCGGGAGCACCGTATAAAGTATATCACCCCAGTTGACTCGCAGGTGATTAGCCACTGTTTTATCCTTTGTCTATCCTGCTTGTTACTTCTTCAAAAAATTCCAACAGATTTGTCAGGCAAGATTTTCCCTGAGGAAACCAGTTTGTCTTTTGTACCTTTTCATGTAATTTTAGCTAACAGGGGCAGCCACTTAATTGGGCCAAAATGTACTGATCCTGATGTGTCCAATTAACCAGAATTCCCTATACTACAATTTTTAATATATACTATATTTTCTTTCATTTCTAGAATTAGTCCTTGACAAACTAATTACAGACTAATAATGCAGTGTCTCTACCCTTTTGACTATATTCAATCACAACTCAGCTTTATTTACCCTTGAAAGCTGCAATAGTGTGTGTGTGCACTATTGTCAATTTTTTTTATACGCTAACAGGAGACAGGTGAGAGTGTAGATGCAGGTTTCTGTGGAAAGTGACATTTGATATTTGGGATTGAGATCCTTTTATCCCTCCAATCATGCCGCCTAACCTGCTGAATTCTTCCAGTATTTTCCTGTCGCACATTCTAGCATCTGCAGCCTTGTGTCTCTATTTTATTCCTCCACTGTGGTCTCTTCAAGCTATACCCACTTTTAAGTTTTCTTCCTCATTGATACAGGTTCTGTGACACCTTCTTGCACTGTTCTACGAAATTTCTGATGCTCAAGCCACATGAACGATCTCAGTCCAAAACAGTGACTGTTCATTTCCTCTAGTGTATTTTCATATGCTTTTTTGCTCCATTTCTGCCCATTTTGCACAATGAGAAGACCACTGTATAACAAGGAGTTCTCAGAACATATCCAAAGTTCATAATGAAGTACTTCTATTTACAAAGGGGGAAAAAAATGGAAATTCAGTTCATGCACTGATACCTGAAACAGAGATATTAACACAGGACAGTATAATGTCTAGCTCATGCAGCTACTGCCTCATAGCTCCAATGACCTTTTCAATCTGATAACCAATGCTGTCAGTATGGAGTTTACATATTCCAAAGACATGGTTTTCTTCCAAGAGCGGTTTCCTTCCACACCTCAAAGATGCATGGGTTGCCACATTAGTTGACCACTGATAATTGCTCCTCACACGGAGATGAGTGGTGGATTCAAGAGAGCTGATGAGAATGTAGGAGAATTAGAAGGGAAAGATTGGTGGAACTAGTTACCTGACAGTTGACATGGACTCAGAGCAAAAGGCCTTTAATCTATGTTCCATTATTCTATAAATATGCTACTGAGGGCATGACAGTAGATAGTGGTTAGTGCAATGCTATTACAGTTTGGAGCATAATTCTCACACTATCTGTAAGGAGTATGTATGGTGTCCCCATGACTGTGTGTGTTTCCTCTGGGTTGTCTAGGATATTATTATTCTGTATTTTTTTTAAAATAGTAAGTCTACAGACATTCAAGTTTTTAAACATTGCTGCTGTAATGAAATTTCCCATCTGGGATCAATAAAGTACTTATTATTATGCTTCCTCCCACAGTTAACGATTTGGATGAAGGCATAGAAAATAACATCAGCAAATTTGCTGATGTTACTAAGCTGGGTGGCAGTGTGACATGTGATGAGGATGTTAGGAGAATTCAGGGTTACTTGGATAGGCTGGGTGAGTGGGCAGATACTTGGGAGATGGCATTCAATGTGAATAAGTGTGAGGTTATCCACTTTGGGAGTAAGAACGGGAAGGCAGATTATTATCTGAACGGTGTAGAGTTGGGTAAGGGAGAAATACAAAGAGATCTCGGAGTCCTTGTTCGTCAGTCACTGAAGGTGAATGAGCAAGTGCAGCAGGCAGTGAAGAAGGCTAATGGAATGTTGGCCTTTATTACAAAGGGAATTGAGTACAAGAGCAAGGAAATCCTCTTGCATTTGTACAGAGCCCTGGTGAGACCACACCTGGAGTATTGTGTACAGTTTTGGTCTCCAGGGTTAAGGAAGGACATCCTGGCTGTAGAGGAAGTGCAGCGTAGATTCACGAGGTTAATTCCTGGGATGTCTGGACTGTCTTACGCAGAGAGGTTAGAGAGACTGGGCTTGTACATGCTGGAATTAAGGAGATTGAGAGGGGATCTGATTGAAACATATAAGATTATTAAGGGATTGGACAAGATAGAGGCAAGAAATATGTTCCAGATGCTGGGAGAGTCCAGTACCAGAGGGCATGGTTTGAGAATAAGGGGTAGGTCATTTAGGACAGAGTTAAGGAAAAACTTCTTCTCCCAGAGAGTTGTGGGGGTCTGGAATGCACTGCCTCGGAAGGTAGTGGAGGCCAATTCTCTGGATGCTTTCAAGGAGCTAGATAGGTATCTTATGGATAGGGGAATCAAGGGATATAGGGACAAGGCAGGAACCGGGTATTGATAGTAATTGATCAGCCATGATCTCAAAATGGCGGTGCAGGCTCGAAGGGCCGAATGGTCTACTTCTGCACCTATTGTCTATTGTCAGTCCAAAGACATACTGGTTAGTAGGTTAATTGGTCATTGTAAAATTGTCCTGCGATTAGGCTCAGGTTAAATAGGCGGGCTGCTGAGTGGCACTGCACGTTGGGCTGAAAGTGACGGTTCCACACTGCATCTAAATAAATAAATGAACAAAATCTTTCACCTATTTAGTTCCGAAACCTACAGTAGATTTGATTGATGCTCAGGATTTAAACAGGCTCTGTCTCCTTTTCAATTTTTTTTAAAAAAATTGCTCCCTAACATTTGTTTTGATTCAGTAATTATTCCCTTGGGCCATTTTCTGTACCATCAAATTTTTGAAATCCAACATTTAGCTTCATCATCCCACTCCCATGCACGGCAACAGCAAATGCAGTTACCATTATTCAAGTCTATAAAAATACAAATGGCTCTTTTACAAAACTGTATTACTAATCTGTTTCCCACTGCAATGCTTTGCCAATGGTTACTTCACTTAATTCTGACCCATTTTCCACTAAAGTAGTCGCTAATCAAACTACAAGTCCAGTAGGAATCTTGTCAAAGTCACTGAAAACACTATTCTCCTTATCAAATTTAATGCAGTAAACTTATATTGGTAGTGAAACTAGAAATAAATTTCTGAAGCCAAAGCTCAGGATACATGCTAGACACACTTATGTCTGTCCCTTCTGTCAGTCAAGGTGGGGCAATGATGATCTGTAGGTCATCAAATTTTCTTTGCATGATGACCTACAAATTATCATTGCCTCACCTTGCTAGTCATGGACCCCATCACACCAGGTTAAGTTCAACTTGGCAGAATGTGCATCTCAATCAATTCCATAAGACCATAAGAGATATGACCAGAATTAAGCCATTTTGACCCACAGTCTGCTCCACCCATTTCATCATGGCTGATCCATTTTTTTCTCTCAGCCCCAGTCTCCTGCCATCTCTCCATATCCCTTCATGCCCTGACCTATCCAGAATTTATCAACCTCTGCCTTAAATAGACATACAGACTCAGCTTCCACAGTTGCCTGTGGCAAAGAATTCTACAGTTTCACCACTCTCTGGCTAAAGAAATTCCTCAACTCCTTTCCAAAAGGACACCCCTCTATTCTGAGGCTGTGTCCTCTGGTCTTAGCCTCTCCCACATTGGAAAAATGTGGAATTAAATGCACAACAGTCAAGAGTGTAGAAAGAGTAGTGGGGTAAATATGCATCCTTGAAATACACCAGTGTTGAAAGTCAGTGAGAAAGAGACTGCGGCCTCCTGATAAGCAAGCTGAAGATTGTTTCAGAGGGAGGTACAGAGGTTCCAGGTTCGAAGCTTAGTTATTAGTACTGAGGGAATGATGGTAATTGATCAACAATAGCCTGGCACATGTCTTGCTGTTGCCTAGGCGCTCAAGAGTGGACAGCCAGTTAGATTGCATAAACTGTTGACCTACTGAGGCAGTGGGTGAATTGCAGAGGGTCCAGGTCTTTGCTCAGGAGGAAGTTAATTCTAGCCATATCTAATCTCCAAGCATGTAAATGACAATAGATGTGAATGCTACTGGGTGATAGTTACTGAAACTGCCCACCACCCTGCTCTTCTTGGGCACCAGAATAATTGATGGCTTTTAGAAAAGTTTGGAAATTCAGACTGCACCATTGAGAGTTTGAAGGTGCCCCTGAATACTTCAGCCAGATGGTCAGGAAATGTTCTCAGTAACTGGCCAGGTAGACCACCAGGGCCTAATGCCTTGAGGGTTCACTTTAACAAGTGCTCGGACATAGGTGTCTGAGACTGAGAACACACACACACACCCCACACTAAACAAATATCTATTCTATTCTTTTTCATGAAATGAAGATTTGATGTCTCCCCCTTGTGATTGTTCTTTTTCATCAATTTTGATCTAGAACAGGGATCCCCAGACCCCTTGGTTAATAGTAAGGGTCTATGGCATAAAAATCCCACTTAAGAGTTTCTTACATAATGTAATCTACAATTCTAGAAATACAAAATAAAGTCAAACACAAATTAGGAAATTAAGGAAATTATTGTCAGAACCAAGATGAGAGATCTTATCTTTAAATTTCATATGTTCCAATCAACCATTTGGAAGGCAGCAGTGAATTCTGGAACTGATTTTTGCCTTTTCCATGAGGCTGTCCCAATGATAAGGGTCTCATTGCAAGTCCTTTTGTGGAGCACAGCGTGGCGCAGATTAGTAGCCAATTTTTATCTTGCAGATTAAGAATACAAAGTCCATCCTTGTATGCATTGGTGAATGAGTTAACGATGACCAGAAACTCAGGTACTGAGCATGTTGAATCTGCATTTTGCAGTTCAATAACTGAGATTTAGGTGATAATTGTTTTTAAAGAGTATAGTCATCACAGGTTGAACAGCTTTCCAATAACTTCACTCTCAATGTGGCAAGAAGGATTTTGAACAATAGGGGCACTAACTGGTTCTATTATAGATCTGCTGGTTAGTGCCACAGCTTGCATAACTGCAAGACCATCAGCCCATAATAAATTGAAGCATACATTGTGGAGCAAACTGAAATCCATACTGCCATTCAAGGACCAGCTCTTCAATCACTGGGAGGAAACATTTGAGAAGAATGATGATAATGATCTTCTCTGTGGCTGATAACAGAGCAACCCTTCAGTCGTTATTATATTTTAACTAAAGTCTTTACTTAAAGATGGTCATTACTATAGCAACTCTGGGTCACTTGATATATGCATGTCATTCCAGAAATTAAAAAATAAGACTGTAGATTTGTAACTCAAATTTGTCAACAACTTCAAGGAGCAGTACCTCAAGGCAGCAGCATCACTAAGAACCCACACCATCCAGGTGATGCCTTTTCTTTACTATGCTAAAAATGTTTTAAGGACTGCTTCTTCCCCTCAGCCATCATATTTTTGAATGTTCCAGGAACATAAATCTCTCTTTTATTGCACTATTTATTTGTCCTACACTGTATTGCTGCTGTAGGAGCAACAAATTTCAAGACATATTGATGGTAATAAAATTGATTCAGATACCATCTGCTCCCAAGGCACTGCTATTATTTTTAAGCCTTGATCTCCTTGGCAGAAGAACCAAAGATTCTCTTTCCACTTGTCAATTATGGCAACCCTTAAGCTGTGGACACCATAGCTCTTGCAGCCTGGCAGATGACACTATCTTCGAGAATTGCCTTTGAGAGATCACTGGAAGCTTCAGTATTAATCCCCTTGCGACGATTGGTAGTGACATCATGAGACAAATTGATGGAAATCGATTCCAACCACAGTTGCTTTCAAATATATAAGATTATCACAGCCATCTTCATTTTATCACAGCTACACTATGCTGACTAACTTCTATGTACTTAGAATTCATGCATTCTAAAGATTCTGCTAAATAATCAAAAATAAGGACAGAGTTTCAAAGCAGGACTAAAATAGTAGTAGGGCTTTCCCAGAACATTCAAATAAATCTTAAAACTACAGCTGAAGATCATTCTTACTTAGGTGATACTCAACGGAAATATAAAAACAGTATTCTCAACATAGCCACCATAGGTGTTATTGTACACAAGGATCATCGATTTGTTTTACAAGACAGCTGACTGAAATCTGTTGCATCACTGAGTGGCTCATAAGAATTGTTACTATAAGACCATAAAATATTCCAAATGGGAAAGCTGCATCTGAAGCTCAAACTCATGATCAATACTTAAAATGTACTATGACAATGAATTAAGCCACACTTTTCTTACCTATGAATCTGCCCGTTTCTGTGCAGATAATCAAGTCCTTCCAGTACTTCCTTCAAAATGGTAGCTATGACAGTCTCCTCCAAAACTCCATTTTTGTGATCTCCCTTTGCTATCACATGCTTAATTATATCTAGTACAGATCCTGAAACAAAACCAAATGGGCAAAATAAAATGAATGAACCCAAATTTTACCAAGTGTAGCTGAAACATACATCACGTGCTTTATAATGCTCTACATTGTTAGTAAATAGTTAGAATCTGGTTTTAATGATTTATGTTAATCTTGTTTGACCATATCCTTTTGTATATAAAATACTCAGCTTCAAATCAACTTCATAATAGGAAAAAAACCATTAATTTTAAAATAAAAGCAACCAAGATATTGCGTCCTTGTCTAGATGCAAGCTAATTTACTCTTTTTTTGTTTACAGATCCACTGTTAAAAATCAACTAACAGTAAGGGGTTTGGAAGAATGAAGTACTTCTCCAGGCCCCTTACTCCACAAGACTGGGTAAAGAGTTAAAAGCTTCCAAAATATCTTAGGTGTGACATGGAGATAAGGGAAAGAAAACATCAAAGTAGAAAATAAGGCAATCTCTTCCTCGTGTTTTTTTTGTTCTTAGACACACTGCAGTATCATGTTCACATGGGGTTACCTTTAAAAACTTCATGCCCTGGTTTGGGGCACAGGTGTGGAGCTGGTAATAATACACAGAAATGAACAGAATTCTGGGCAAGAGACATTGAGTGCACTGGTATTTAACCCACAAGAGCTTACGCCAACTTTTAAGAGTAGACCAGAGACTACTCTTAAATTGAAATTTCAGCCATTTAATTGCCAACTGGCTAAAGTGAGAATACACATTTACATTGAACTTGAATGCATTTCTTAATAACTACAGCAAAATACCAAAGCTTACTACATTTTCTTATTTTGGGGTAAAACACAATTCACCTGACCAAACAGTTCATTGACTCTTAGTTAGCATTAAAATCTAACTAAAATCACCTAGAATTGACCAGTGCTTAAGGCTGCATGTGCTCAACTGGCAAGTAGGTAAAGCGGAAGTCCTTCAATGTGCAGTGTAAAGACTGAGGAAGATTTATCCACATCGTCGCAACCAGTGGGTAAAAGATTCCTTCCTATACATAAAAGTTCAACTAAAGCTGACTGTCACAGATTTAAAGCAAGCCAAGTCAGCTTTAAATAAATTTGGATACTTGATCTTTCCAAACATACAAGTTTTAACATTAAAAACTCACCACCACTGAGCAACTTCATTACCAACCAGAGCTCATCCTTTACCACAAATGAGGTATAATATGACACAATGTTCCTGTGATGGCATTGGCTCATTGCTTGAATTTCTTTCTGTTGAGAGAATACAGAAATATCCATGAGTCACCAAAAGCATTTTCTTTACAAAGGGGTAATTTTCCAAAATAAAATGGGAAGTGCATCAATCTCAAGAGATTCACAAAGCTTAAGGGAGCTTAGAAGGGGTAAATGTGTTTAAACGATAAAGGTTGCTGCACAATAAGTGCTCGTCAATGGGAAAACTGAAAATAAATAAAATATTAATAATTAACCTTTATTTACACTTACAGATTTCATTTTCAAATCTGCAAATGAAAAATTTTGTCACAATATTAGACAAGCACTGGATGAATTTCAGTCTCTCAAATTGATAGAAATGACATAGCAGATGAAGTTAAAATGTTTACTGCTTTTCTCTTCACACAGATGCTTCCTGATATATAGATAATTTTACTTCAATTCCAATTCACAGTACATGGCATTACTCTAATGTAAATGTCATTGTAGTAACATTTACTTGAAAGTATGCTGTTATCAATGGTTCTTTAATTCAGAAGTCAGGCATCATTTTAGATGACCTGTGTAAGGGTTATGGTTGCAGACATGCACTCCATGAACAAGTAAGAAAAAGTACCCTACAAAACATTTGCCAGCATGGGTATGTAATGGGTTGAAATAGCTTTTCATTGTAAATCTCTGTAACTCCATTAACAGTTCTCCATCAAATTACCATGGATATTATATAGGGCTAGAAGGAACATTTTTGATTTCTTAACAAGTCTGTCCTTAACATGATCACCATTAACTTTAATCCATAGAGGCCTACATAATGCTGAAAATGCCAAAACCTTACTAAGAAACAAGACCACTTTGGGAACAGACAATATGCTGTTAAAGTTGCAAGTTTCAAGTACAAATTCCATACATCTAGAAGTAGAGTGGACTTGATCTTTATTACATAACTTCATAAAATGTAAACTGCAGCACCAGCTGATAAAATATAGAACAGTACACATGTGACTTTCTCTACACTTACCCCACCCCCAAAGCTTTTGACTCCAACTGGGATGAACTGGACTCTTATCCAATTTAGTTGGCTACATCTATTTGCTTCACAGGAGCTTGCAAGTGGTGATCCAAAACAAGATGTCCCCAACAGCAACTCTCAATGAAGTCCAACATCAAACAAATCTGCATCATTGCCTGGATACTTTTTTCAATTCATTAACACAATGCTATACCACACTAACAAACTAAGTTACAGAACCTAACAGCCGAGGGTAAGAATGACCTCGTATAGCAGACTTTGAAGCAGCGCAGTTGTCTTAGTCTATTACTAAAAGTGCTGCTCTGTTCAGCCAAGGTGGCATGAAGAGGGTGAGAAACATTCTTCAGAATTGCCAGGATTTTCCATAGGGTTCTTTGTTCTATCACAGCCTCCAGTTTGGCTCCTATAACAGAGCCAGCTTTTCTGATCAGTTTATTGAGCTTGTTGGCATCACCCATATTGATGCCATTGCCCCAGCGCAGCACTGCATAGATGATTGCACTGGTGACAACAGACTGGTAGAACATGTGAAGGGGAAGCCTGTATACTCCAAAGGACCGCAATCTCCTCAGGAAGTAGAGGCGACTCAGGTACTTCTTGTACACAGCCTCCGTGTTGGTGCTCCACTCAAATCTGTCATCCAGGTGGACCCCCAGGTACTTATAGGCCCTCAGCGCATCTACATCCTCACCATCAATAGTAACAGAGAGCAATACAGACTTGGTCTCCCTACAATCCATCACCATCTCTTTTGTCTATTGTGTGAAGATCTTCATGGTGGGGGACACCATGTTATGGATGCAATGAGAAGTGAAAACCTCTATACAATTGCTGTCACTAACAAAGACTGATGAGCAAACTAGTGGGCCTAAAGGTAGACAAGTCCCTCAGTCGTAATGGGGTTCCAGGGTACTGAAGGAAATGGCAGAAGTTACATTTGAGATAGTTCATCAAAATTCCCTGGACTCTGGGCAGGTCACAATGGATTGTGTTACGTACCCTTGTCACGTGACTGGGGTTGAAGCTATACTGGACTTGAGGTAATGGTCTTGTGATGGTGGAGTGATGTCATTTTCCCGCCAGTAGAGGTCATGTGACAGGTTTTTTTTATATACAGGGTATAAAAGGAGGACCCCTCCCTGTGAGGAGGGGCAGTTCATGGCTGGATTTGCCATGTTGACTTCATGCCACTGCGTGATTTAATGTTATGACGCAGTTTAGTTGAAAGTTGAAGTTTTATCTAATGCCTAAAGTTTTAAAGGTCATTGCCAGCAGTTTCTTTATAACACTGCTAGTTGAGAATCAGTGGAGAGTGAAGATCGGAGTTAAAAGATCGAGGAGAATCGATTTCGACGGTGAAACAGGTTCGACCTTGTTTGATTCTCATTCGGAAGGAATTTGTTGACTGTTCTCATGTTAATCCCTGTGAATAGCAGAAAGGATTGGGAACAGTGTTGTAAAGGAAAGGTCAGTGCCTTTAAGCCGTACATTTCATCTCCGTAAAATTCTTCGTGGGAATTACAACAACACGACGTGAAAGAGAATTTAAATCATCTTGAAAACTCTCTCCCTTAAATGGACTGTGAGCATTTTGAACTTTTGGCAATACCACTTTGAAGAACTGTTTTTGCAACATCGCTTTAAGAACTGTTTAAGCTGCCGCACTGCAGCTGATTTCTGGTTACGTTAGTGATTTGTTTACTTTTGGGGGGTTTGTTTTCAGTGTTTAATAAACGTGTTATTTGTTATAAAAACCCCTGCCTAACTCATATATTTATTGTTGCTTGAATCCGTAACAATAGGAAGACAGCGAATGTCAAATCAGTTTTAAAAAAGGATCAGGCAAAAGGCAGCTAGCTATAGACCAGTTCGCTTAACACACAGTCAGGAAAATACTTGATGCTATCATTAAAAAAAAAATAACAAGACATCTGAATAGACATGGGGAGATCGTAAATGGATTCTAGATATAATTGAGAGGCAGACAGTCTATAGAAGTGAGGGAAAACAGTGAGGTCATGGACCATATACAGATTACAGTGGTGAAAGTGTTTTTTTCTCTTGAGGCAAATTATGGTGGATGAAATTCCAAGGCCTAAAAACGTGTTCCCTCGGATCTTATGGGCGACTAGCGTAGAAATTGTAGAAGGACTAGCAGAGACATTTAAAATGTCTTTAGCAATGAATAAGGTGCAGGAGGATTAAAGGATAACTAATGCAGTACTGTGTTTAAGAACATCGCTAAAAATAAACTGGGAAATTATAGGCTAGTGAGCCTGATATCAGCAGTGGGCAAGTTGTTGAAAGGTACTCCAAGGGGCCAGATACAAGTATTTGTTTAGACAAGGACTGATTAGGTATATTCAACATGGTTTTATGAGTGGCATGTCATGTCTAACCACTCAGACTAAATTTTTTTGAGGAAGTCACCAGGAAAGTTAATGAAGGTATGGCAGTGGATATTGCCTACACGGACTTTGACAAGGTCCTGCAGGGGAGGTTGGTCAAAAATGTTCAGTTGCTTGGCCTTAGGATGCGGTAGTACATTGGATTAGACACTGGCTTCATGAGAAAAGCCAGAGGGCTAGTAGAAGGTTGCCTCTGACAGAAAGCCTGTGACAAGTTGTGTGCAGCAGGGATCAATACTGGGTCCACTGTTATTTGTCATCTACATCAATGATCTGGATAATATAGTAAACTGGATCTGCAAATTTACTGAATACACCAAGAACAGAGCATAGTGGACAGAGAAGGTGGCTACCAAAGCTTGCAGTGGGATATGGACCAGCTAGAAAAATGGGCTGGAAAATGGCAGATAGAACTTAAATGAAGGCAAGCGTGAGGTAATGCACTTTCAGAGGCAAAACCAGGAGAGGACTGACACAGTGAGCAGTAGGGTGCTGAAGAGTGTGGTAGAACAGAGGGACCTGGGATTATAGGTCCATAATTCCTAGAAGGTGGCATCATAAATGGATAGGGTCGTAAATAGAACTTTTGGCACACTGACATTCAGAAATCAAAGTATTGAGTATACAGGAGTTGGAATGCTATATTGAAGTTGTAAAATATATCGAGGCCTAATTTTGAGTATTGCACGCAATTTGGGTTACCTATAAGAAGAATGCAGAGCCTGCAGAAAGATATAGATAGGCTAAGTGACTGGACAAAAGTCTGGTAGGTGGAGGACAATGTTGGTAAAAGTGAGATCACTCCACTTTGGAAGGACATCTTAAAGATCAGATTCTTTAAATGGTGAAAGACTGCACCATGCTATTTTCCAGAGAGAATTGGGAATGCTTGCGTATGAATCGCAGAAGGCTGGTTTGCAGGTACAACAGGTCATCAAAAAGGCAAATGGAATGTTGGCCTTCATCGCTAGAGGGATTGAATTAAGAGCAGGGAAGTTATGCTGTATTTGTATAGGGTACTGGTGAGGCTGCACCAGAAATACCATGTGCAATTCTGATCTCCTTACTTGAAGAAGGATACTGGCTTTGGAGGCAGTGGGGAGGTGGTTCACCACATTCATGCTGGAGTTGAGGAGAGATTGAGTCACCAGGGACTATACCAACTGGAATTAAGAAGAATGTGGACAGCTTATAGAAATAAAATTATGAAAGACAGAGACAAGAGATAGATGAGCTCTTATTTTATTTGCCTTCTGTGTATGATTATTTCATTCATTGCATCTTCTCACTAGTCATCTGCAACTATTGAATATCTCCAGCAATTTTTGTTTTTATTTCAGATCAATAATTTATTTTTGCTATTTGAATGAAATTATATTTGGAAATTTTATCAGTTTACTACTTAAATCAGGGTTTTAATGTAGAATGTGCTTCAATCTGAAGTCAGAACCAAAGAACAGGAGGTGAAGCCACAGAAGACTTTGAACAGGCTGGTGACTGGTGAAAATAGGAGAAAAATAAGATTAGCACTGAAGAGAATGGGGCATAATTTCTTGCAATAATTGAACAGAGGTAGGGTAGAAGTACCAATCAAAACTGGCTGAGCAGTGGGAGCAATCGAAAATAGTTGGAAAATACATAGCAGAAGATAGAAATCTACCATGATTTTTTTTCCCCCACATAAGCCTGAAAAACTGAAATTCACAGGAATTAAACAAAGCAGAATGCAAATAATTATTCAAACAGAAACTTGGGACTCTGTACAACAGAAATAAAGACTTAATTATTCAATGATGTGAAGATAAAGTATATATTTCTAACACAAGGCATTCTATACATTTGAATAAATATAGCAAAAGGATAACTAGAGAGGGTAGAGCACTTGAGGACAAAAAGGGGAACATTTGTTTAGATGCTGAGGATGTGGGTGAGGTTGTTAATGAGTACTTTACATCAATATTTACCCAGAAGGACTGTGGAGGACAGGGAGATCAGTGTTAAGTATATTGTGAAGCTCAGGCATTGAGAGTTACAGGTGGTACTGTTCGGTTCTTAAAGAGTGTTAGGGTGAGCAAGTCCCCAGGGCCTCATGGGATATACCCGAGATAATTAAGAGGCAAGAGGAGAGATTGATTGGCCCTGACCAGTATCTTTTTTATCCTCCCCAGCCACGTGCAAGGTCCTTGAGATTTAGCAAGGAGCTAATGTTGTTCCATTATTCAAGAAGGGAACCAGGGCTAATCATGGACACTATCGACCTGCGAGTCATGTCAGTGGTAGAGAAGTTACTGGAAAGAATTCTTAGGGATAGGATTTAAGAGCATTTGGAAAGCCAGGGCCTCATTAGGGACAGCCAGGATGGCACTGTGCGGGACAAGTTATATCTTACCAACTACACTGAGTTTTTCCAATGAGCTGACAAGGGCGATTGATGGAGGAAGAGCTATGGATGTTGCTTACATGGATTTTATTAAACACGAGAAAGTCTGAGATGCTGGAAATCCAAAGCAACACACACAAAATGCTGGATTCAGATATATGGGATTCGTGGTTAATTGGCCATATGGATTCAGAACAGGCTTGCCCATAGAAGATGGCAGTGGTTAAAGGAACATACACTTTTATGTGCTAGATTAAGTAACTTGGATACAGGTCAGAATTTTGTGAATGGAGGCAAGAAAGGCAGAAGTGAAAAGCAGTCAATGGGGACAAAATTTTATAGTGCAGGTTAGCTTTAAAACACAGGGCAGGACAGTAATGCAACTGTTACTAATGCTGCATTATGGCTTCAGGGACCTGGTTCAATCCTGTGTGGAATTTGTACATACTCTCCATGAAGGTTACTATAAATTACCCTACACTGCAGGTGAGTGTAAAGAAAGAAAGGGGCCCTGACGGACACACCGGTGAAGTATGTTGAAGACCATGGGGAAAAATGAAGGAACTAATGAGGCTACACTGGGAGTTATCATCATCCTAATAGGCTGAATGGTCCCTTGTGTTCAAATAGAAGTAAACAAACATCCATAAGCATGAGTGGAAAACTTTGAGTGTGAAGAATAGGTGGGAGGTCGTCATGTCTCTTGCCCTCTTTTGTCTCCAGATTGTCAGATTTCAACATACAGGACAAGATAAATTGACATTTTTAAATACATTGGAGAGCAACTCCAACGCTCCAACTTTCTGGTATTGAACAACACCATTTGCAATGTTAGTGCCATATTTAATTCAGGAACAAGACCAACAATCTCAAGTTTAGTGTTTGACCCAATATACCCTTATGAAAGTCTGTGTCACAACACTTGAAGAATGTATCTTGTGATTTACTGAGTTAAAGTCAAAGTTTACAGGTGAAATGACATCTTTTTCTGACACCCAAGGAGTGAAAATACAGAAAATATGCAGATTCACACATTCTGCGAAGAAATGAGTTGACATGGAGAAGCTGCCTTATTTAAAGGATTTTTTAAATATATGGCACCTTCTCAAATTTCAAGTTCATTAGTGACATCACAAAATTTGCCCAAGGTATCAAAACAACTTGGCTCTTCACATCAGCAAGATGAAAGAACTGGTAACTGTCCTAAGGAGGCAGAGCGGGAGGGAGAAAGTAAAAGAGGGCTGTAGGGTGAGCATTTGATTTTCCCTACAATAGTTCTCCTTAATGAAGAAGATAGTTACTTATGAAAGTATACAAATTAGAGATTTCCATTTCTTTATGATACATCCAATACCACAATATACAAAGACCAAGTAGCGTAGGTTCACTCACTCCTTCCTGACCAAGAACTCAATCTGTTTAGCTGCTGTAATATGAACATAGTCCAGTGCTTCAGAAAGGTGGCACCCATTAAGGACTCCCATCAGTCTCGGCATACCCTCTTCTCTTTGTTACTGTCAGAAAGGAGATACTGAAGCATGCACTCAGCTATTCAGGAACAGCTTCTTCCCCTCTGCCATCCGATTCCTAAATGGACGTTGAACCCATGAACACTACCTCACTTTTTTCATTATTATTTGTTTTTGCACTAGTTCTAATTTAACTATTTAATATGTATATACTTACTGTAGCTGATTTACTATATTTTTCCTCTATTATCATGCATTGCATTGTACTGTTTCTAAGTTAACAAATTTCATAATGTGCTGGTGATATTAAACCTGATTCTGATTCTAAAGCACACCAGTCTGTGCTGACCAATACTGCCAAACAAAACTAATTCCATGTGCCCAAATATGATCCATAACCCTTTATTCCCCATCTGTTCACTTGCATAGTTGCAAGAAAAAGTTTGCAAACCCTTTGAATTAACTGGTTTCTGCATTACTTATAAAATGTGTTCTGATCTTCATCTAAGTCACAATAATAGAAATACAATCTGCCTAAACTAACGCACAAATAATTGTGCTTTTCATGTCTTTATGGTTACATTGCTTAATCATTCAATATCCAGGCTGCAAAAGTATGTGAACCATTGTATTTAATAACTAGTAGAAACTCCTGGTGTAGCTTTTGCTGCTAAAGGCGGCTGTGGAACAGTCAGGTGGTCTTTTGCAAACGTGTAAAAGATGTGCAGCATTGTTTTGTTTTTAAAGAGAGCAGTGGTATCCTTTGTGATGTCCTTCCACAAACACCATTCTTGTTCAATGTTTTTTTAAAAATATAGTGGACACATGAACAGAGACTTCAGCAAGTTCTGCAGATTTCTGCAAATCTTGCTGGTACCCTTGGGTTCCTTTTCATCTCCTTCAGCATTGCACTTTGTGCTCTTGGTGTGATCTTTGCAGGATGCCTACTCCTAAGGAGAGTAGCAACAGTACTGAGTTTCCTCCACTTGTAGACAATTTCTCTTACTGATGAACACGCAAATCTTTAGAAATACTTTTGTAGTCTTTTCCAGCCTGATGCATCTCTACAATTCTAAGGTCTTCTGAAAATTGTTTTGATCGAGGCATGGTGCACATAAATAGATCTTTCTTGAGAAGAGCAGGCTCTGTCAGTAACCTGACTTGGTGTGTCTTTTTATTAAAAAAATAGGGTATGGCACCTCTACAATTCACACTTCAAATCTCATCTCATTGAGTGGAACACCCGACTCCAAATAGCTTTTGTAGAAGGCATCACCCCCTCCATAGTTTTTTTGAACCTACAATTATTGTTTAAATGATGTGTTCAGTATTGACGAGAAGTAGTATAATTGTTTGTGTTACTAATTTAGGCAGATTTGTGTTCATCTATTATTGTGACTCAGATGAAGATCAGACCACATTTTATGAGTAATTACTGCAGAGAACTAGGTAACTGCATAGGGTTTACAAGCTTTTTCTTGCAACCGTTTATGCCTCTTAAAATGTTATTTATCTAGAGATACAGCACAGAATAGGCCCTTGCGGCCCAGTGAGCCACACTGCCTAACAATCCTAGCCTAATCACAGGACCATTTACAGTGCAGCATGGTTGAATCACCTAATACTCAGTGTAAAAAAATAACTTACAAAACTCATTTACTTTTAAATTTACCCCCCATCTTTAAACTCATGTCCTCTAATATTTGACAATTCTTGGGGGGGGGGGGGGTGAAAGAAAAGAGACTGTTGGAAATATATTAAATTACCAGAGGCATATCCTATCAAGTTGTCTTCAAACTCTGATGCGCCAGATAAAATTAACCACACCTGCCTGATCTCTCCTTAGCGCTGATACACTCCAATTCTTCTGCATCCTCTCCAAATCCTTCATATTGTTTCTATAGTATAGGGGCCAGAACTAAACATAATACCCCAAAAAGTGACTTGGGTTTTATTCAGCTACAATACGACTTCCCAACTTTTAATCTCAATGTCCTAACTAATGAAGGCAAGAACTCTCTTCTTTAAGAACAGAGATTATGACAAAGCATATGTAGGTGACATTATAAACCTGATCACAAACTTCTGTAACAACAGATTTAAGATCAATAAACAATCATTTAGAACATTCTGATATCGGCTTTCAATAACAGTATAAAAAAATCACACAGTAATTGAGGCAAGATATAATACTGAAGGGAGGAACATCACAAAACCTACAATTTGCTGACAACATTGATGGACTTGCAGGAAGAGGACGAACTGGCCAACCTGGTCAGCCATCTTGACAGAGCCTCCACAAAGTTTGGAATGGAAGTAAGTTTCGAGAAAACCAAACTTATGGCAAATGCCTACGGTGCCATCACAACAGACATCTCAGTCCATGGTCAGAAACTTGACAGTGCAGCAGTTCAAATACCTGGGGGCAATCATCAGTGATGAAGGATCAAGACCCGAAGTCCTGACAAGAACCGCACAGACAATGGCTACGCTATCCAAACTGAAGACAATACAGAGGGACAGCAACATCACCATGAAGTACAAGATCAAACTCCTGTGTGCATTGGTATTCTCCATCTTCCTGTACGCATGCGAGACATGGACCCTCACAGCAGAGCTACAGAGGAAGATGCAGGCATTGGAAATGAGATGCTATTGCAACACCTTGGGCATCTCATAGTTGGACCACATCACAAATCAGCCGGTCCGCAAGACTATCCAGTTCCACACTGGCCCCCATGAAGACCTTCTCACAACAATGAAGAAAAGAAAGCTGAGATGGTATGGCCATGTAACAAGATCCAGTGACTTTGCAAAGACCGTTCTACAAGGAACTGTGGAGGGGAAAAAGGAGAGGCAGACAGAGGAAAAGATGGACAGACAACATTAAAGAATAGACAGGGAAAACATTTGCAGTGACCCAGGCCCTGGCACACAACCGTGACAGATGGAACAGATTGGTGCAAAGCTTGGCATGACGGTGTACTGACAACTCCACCAGGAGGTAAGAAGAAGAAAATACTGAACAATGGATATCCACTAAAATGACAGTTGATTCAGTGGGATCATTTTCATTAGACTTTAGTGACCTTTCAAAGGAAAGGTTTCTTATTCATTGTTGGGACCTCAGCATTTTTGACAAGGCCAGCCAATTTTATTGGCTGTCTCTAACTGCAGTCTGCAGTCAAGAAAGTGGGGGGGGGGGGGGAGGGGAGGGGAGGAGGGGTGCCTTGAACTACTGTTATTCTTCAGGCAAAGTTACTCAGACTGCTGTTTGGGAGGGAGTTTGAAGATAGAAGGTACAGGTACAGATGAGAGAGGTACCAAGGATCAATTCTGAAGACCAACCTGGAAAAACAGATTTAGTTTCTATGCTGAATTCAGCTTATTCGAGATTACAGAAAAGCAAAGCAGCTGATGGAAAATAAAATCTGGAGAGGTCAACATGAGGTGAAGAGATAGACTTGGATATAATCATGTATACACAGGAGACATTTTATTTGCAAGTGATATTAACAAGGAATATCAAGGAAGAAAACAAAGAATGAAATCTTTCTATTTATACTTCTGCTGAGGCAAACTATCCAGTCTGACACCAGGTTAAATGCCTCAAAGGCTACAAATTAAGAAGCTTAATTTCATACAAACCTTTTAACTGAGGAAAAACTCCCAAGATAACAGACACCCAAATGAAAAATTATCAAAACTCTTATACTTATGATTTAAGTGTATTTTTAATAAGGCAGTAACACTCAGAATCTTAAATTGAAACTTAACGCAATGTTTTCAGTAAGCTTCTTCATCAGAGCAAATGCTACAGAGCTAACGGCTAAAAACAGGAAATGGGATTAACATAAAAGCATTTATGGCTGGCGTAGACACAAGGATAAAAAGTCTCAATCCGTACCTTTGATTTCAACAAATTCCACAATGTCATTGAAAGACGGATTATTTACAAATTTGGTGTTTGGTTATAAAAGGAACTGTTCACTCTGAAACACTGCAAGCTCATTATTTGTGATCACTAGGAAAAATGGAAGAATAAAAGAAACATGCACACAAATGAATGTACAGCTTTGGATATTTAACTTGGTTATTACAAAGAGTACAAGTATAACTGGCATAAGATCACACACCGCTAGGCTAAAGCTGTCAATTTAAGATCTCTGTTGCGATAGTCTGATATTATATTAAAGGACTAAAGCACAAGTGGCATTCTACTGCTACAATAGCATTAATGGTATTACTACTCAGCCACAAAAATTCAGCAAATAAATATTTTATATCACTTAATAGTAAACTAAATAATATACAAGTAAATGATTAGTAGGACTTGTATGAGTCAGGTGGTTTTTGAGTTCAAGCCCCTTCAACAAACTCATACCAAAAGTTAACAACAGCTTGCTGGATTCTGCTGCAGCTGATACTAAGAGGATTTAATATACTGATAGGCACCACTATAGCATAGCGGTTAATGCAGCTCTATTACAACTCGGCCGGAGTACGGAGTTCAGTTCCAGCGCCATCTGTAAAGAGTCTCTGTACATCTTCCATGTGGAATGCAGAGGTTTTCTCCGGGTGCTCTGGCTTCCTCCCAGAGTCCAAAAGCATACCAGGTAGGTTAATAGATCATTGTAAATTGTCCATGATTAGGTTAGGATTAAATCGGGGTTGTTGGGGGTTGCTGAGGCGACGTGGCTCGAAGGGCTTACTCTGTGTGGTGTCATTAAATACTTACAGTCAAGATCAATGGTATTCTGTACATGTCCTCATATGCAAGGAGGAGAGGCTTTAAGAATAGGCTGCAGCACACATTTTGGGAGGTGCAAAGTATAGTTATTGTAAGCCCTGAAATGATTTTTATCTTGAAGAAGCCCAATAGTATAGTTAGTTGAGATGCTGTCTCAGTGTTCCAATGACTCAGGTTCAATCCCAAACTCCAGTGCTGTCTATGGAGTTTGCACATTTTTGCTGTGACTATCCTCCAAGAGTCAAATAAGTTGCATCTAGTGTGCAAGAGTGGTAGAATCTGGGTGAAGAAAGTGGGGGGGGGGGGGGGCAGTGATAGGAATTTAAGGAAGATCAATTACAAGGAAAATTAGCTGGAGAATAGGATCGCTTTGAGGTAGACTCAAATCAAAATAGCATATTAACATTGAAATGCAGAATATAGAACTAAAAATACTAAAACTTAAAATCAGAAAACATTAATTCCATTCTGCATCATTATTTGACAGCTACCCTTTTTTCTACCCTTCATTTGCTTCATCTTTGGAGATCACACAACAGTGGAACATCAATAACTCCTGTTTATATTACCACCATGGATGGATCCTGATGTTTTAGATCCGAGGTTCTTCAGAAGTTCTTCAGACACAAAACTTGCTTACTGCCATTTTAAAAAAAAATTAATCACTAACAAATTAAGGGTAATTCTACTAAATTTCCATAGATAACTGTTAACAGAAGATAGCCTCCATTCAAGTAATTTGAAACTGACCACTGAAACCAATAAATTTCCAGAAAAATACAGAGGAACTGTAACCACTAGAAACCCCACTGAACAATTACATTTATTTTATTGAGATACAGCACAGAATAGGCCCTTCCGTCCCTTCAAAATGTGCCCCCCAGCAATCCCCCAATTCAATCTTGGCCAAATCACAACTATTTTTCAATGACCAATTAATCTATATACCAGTACATCCTTGGACTGTTGAAAGTGGATCACTCATACTGTAAAGTGTTGTGCTAACCATTACACTACTGTGTTGCCCCCAGCTGGTAATTATATAAAAATATAAACAAGCACAAGTTAAACTACAAGGCAAATAATTACACTGTACAATCCAGCACTATTATTGCAGTCCTCTTACACACTCAATCACTCCTCCATTTTGAACATACACACTGTGCAATCATGTTTGCTATTTAGTTCAATAGTGCAATCCAATCAAATAGCATTTTTTCCTATGATGATTGCTGCCCCCTTTCCTCAATTTCAAATCCTCTTCCTGTCACTGAGAGTAAATAGAGAAAAACGGGCTCAAGCTTTATCATTAAACATGGGCATGAAATCACAACTATCTTTTAGATAAGTGCTTCGAATCAAAAGCATTTTCACGTTACGTGTACCTATTAGTTTTGATGTCGAAATTCTACACTTGTATCCCATGCTGACCTTTCATAGCATAGATACTGCTGATCTTGACAAAATCACTGGTCACTTCAACGCATATCATTGCCCCTACCAACTCTTAACAGCAATATCAACAACAATATGCTGAAGTAGCTCAGGAGGTCATACAGCATCTGCAGGAGAAAATAAATTGTCTGTGCTTTGGGTTGAAACTCGCTATCAATACAGGACCCTGCAGAGTTTCTCCAGATTCCAGCATCTGCAATTCCTTGTGTCTCCCACAATAAAGAAACTACTTGTATAACAATTTCAAGTTAGGAAGCAGTCTCATGGTAGCTCATAGGAAGTAAATAAATCCCAACACTAAACCACACAAGGATAAGCTGTAGTAGGCCCTGCTAAGTTTAAAAGGAAGGCAAAGAGGTGGAGGTAGGGGATAATGAGTTAAATTCAGAATTCAAAGACTTTCTAGCACAAGTGTCAAATTGAATTGATTAGACTTGCTTTTGATAGAGCATGATTACCTTTGGAAGTTCCAAGATGAGACAATTACAGTATTCAGACCAATATAATGGATATATGAAAATGTGAATAAAATATTTAAGTGCACTGTTTATCTGGAAGCCAACCTAGGTTAAGGCCAGCAGAGTGTTGGATGTCTATGAATGAGCCCGAACATCATTCAGCCAAAAAAAAGTAATATGTTGTTGGAAATAGTCATATATCGGTGCAGATGTGTGCTTAAAACCTTCTGATTTTAATGTGGCACCAAGCTGATGACATAGGAACACAAGAAATAGGAGCAGGAGTAGGCCAAATGGCCTGATGTACCTGCTCCACCATTCAATAAGATCATGGCTAATCTGACCATGGACTCATCTCCACCTACCTGCCTTTTCTCCATAACACTAATAGTGTGGTTCATATTCATAGTGATGCTGCAAAGATGGTTGGAATTGATAGCTGTGGTTGAAATCAAAGAACTTTGATCTTCTCAACACTTAGCTTGTTCTTTTCTAGGTGTCAAACAAGTAGTCCGAGATGAAGAAGTGAAATGGTGGAGAGGTACAAGCTGGTTTAATTAGTCAGCCTATGAATATGTTTTGTACTCAGATACTCACCTCACCACTGATGATAAACAGGACCCCAGCGATTTTAGAAACATTAGTATTGGAATGGAAGCAAAAATGAAAAGCTTTGGTTACAAATGGATAAATAAGTACAATATCACGTACGTCATACCAGTGAATGGCATTAGAAAAGAACAGGTAAAGAATCTTTTAAGATCAGTTTGTCAGAAAAAAAACATTTAAAATAGTGAAATATAACAAGTTCAAAAGAAATTAAAATTTCAAAAGAAAATTGACTGGTTTAAAATACTACATGGAGGAGCATGAAACTTTTTTGCATTTTGTGTTCCTGAATAATTGATATCATTAAGAAGGAATCCAGAGAATGAAACTCAAATTTGACAAGTGCATGGGCTTCAATTTAAAATTAAAAATAAAATTTTTCACATAGTTAAGCAGAGTTGAATTTCTATTAGCAATTTTTGATTGGGACTATGAAAACTGTAAACCTTGTTCATAAAGCACCCCAACATAACTATGTTCTCATGATCCATTGCTTTGGTCGGGAAATACTGACTCCTAACAAAGCAGAAAATTCATGTTTAAAGAGATGCTAATAAATTACAAAAGAATTCACTGGTATGGAGCCTCCATTGCACAGAATCGCAAGAGACTGCAGAGAGCTGTGGATTCAGCCAGCACCGTGATGGGCACAACTGTCCCCACCATTGAGTTATCTTCATGAGGTGCCTCAAGAAGATGACCTCCTTTACTAATGGCATTCACTATCCGGGACCTGCCCTCTTGTTACTACCATTGAGGAGTTACAGGAGCCTGAAAACTCTCAATGATTCAGGAACCACTTCTTCCCTTCTGCCATCAGTTATTTGATTGGTCCGTGAGCACTATCATTATTCCTTCTATTTTGGACTATTTATTTATCTTCTAACTCCTAGTAATAATGTATCTGCTGCAACACAGCAATTTTCACAGTATACGGTACAAGTGTATACAAAATGGTAGGATGCACAGATAAGAGTGGACAGTCAACACCTTCTTCCCAGGGTGTCAGTGGCTAATATGAGAGGGCATACTTTCAAATGATTGTTGGAAAGTATAGGAGGGATGTCAGAGGTAACTTTTTTTTAAAAAAAAGGATGGTAAGTGCATGGAATGATGGGGTTGTGGTAGAGGCAGATACATTAGGGACATTTCAGAGACTTTTCATTAGGCACATGGAAAAAAGGAAAATAGAGGATTATGTGGGAGGGAATTAGATTGATCTTGGACTAAGGCTGGCCCAATATAGTGAGCCAAAGGGCCTGTACTGCGCAGTACTGTTCTTTGTTCTATGTTCAATTTAAGTCAGTGACTATAAACTAGATTCAGATTGTGTAGTGGTAGAGCAGAAAGCTGAACCTCAGACGTGATCTTTGGAAGATAAAAGGACAAGATCACAAGAAACAGGAAAGTTATTTTATTCATTCATCCAGAAAGAGCCTGTCGGATCCAAACCTCATTATTCCCCAATTTGTCTCCACTCAAAAATCTATGCTCACTTATTAACGATAAAGTCTGAAAACAGACCATCTTCTCTTTTACAAGTTTGAAAATGTTCCCTTTGCCAGCATTTTAAATGTTTGATTTAATTTAAATACACTTCAATCAACTCTTTTAAACTACAAAATAAAAGCTTGTGTCAAGTCTCTTTCAAACAAGGGTCACAGTCTCTAAAGCTTGAAATAATTCTGTCTCCAGCAATTTGACTTTTTGACTCATGTTTCACCTGTCGAGTTCAGCATTCTAAAGATGGTTACAGATTAAAAAATACATACCAACACAATTTTCCTCTAAGCAACATCACATACCCGATGAATTTTTGGATTTCACACAGCTTTTCTTATCAAGTAGCTGAAATTGTAGCCAATGCAAATTCTGCCAATTGTTACTGATGTGGACTCAGGAGAATCTGTGTCAAGGTTGCTCAAGGTATAGGAGCTAGCATAGAGGTAGGGTGAGAAAGTACATCACATTTAATTGTGCAGACATAAAGGGGTCACATCCACATTGCAAACAAATTCTGATAATTTAAGAATACCAACTTTCATGTTTTTAAGCCAGTTTTCCACCTTTAATATCACTAAGCAATTCAGCAGATGTTGATTCAAAATGTTGACGTATACCCAACCAAATAGCCCAGTCTTTGCATGGCCATTGTTGATACAACAGTCTGACTCAATTAGCTGTCCCTCTTGGAAATTCAACAATGGAGGCGACAGACAGTAATCAAGGTTTTCCTTCTTCCTCTATGCCAGTCTGACGTGCTATTCCAGAAACAGATGCAAATATTGTGCAAACCCCATGTGAAGGCTTGAAAATTATATTGATCTGGAAAATGGCCTCACCCCTTGAGTTGAAGGGAAAAGGGAGAATATGCATAACTCATCTGGGTTGTGCAGCTTTTGAAATGACAATTTGTCATAAGGCTGACAAGAAAGATTCACAGTAGTGATCTAACCATCATACCTTGAGTTACTTATGAAGTGTGGAAGAATTAACACACATTGGCAATTTTTTCACTAAACTCCCTACAACCCTGAAAATTCAGAGTTTCAATAATAGCACGGTCCAGAGATATCACAAGACGTTTTAGAACTGGGTTATTCACTGACCTACTTATAAATAGTGCACTCATATTTACTTGGGAGTCCTCAAATCCTTGAGTCACGGTACCTTGAATCTATTAAGTGAGCAACTTGATGCCACAACTTGTGGTTGACCCTCCTTACTACCCACACCCACCGAGACTACTAACATCAACTTCTGCAGACACACAGAATAATGGGGATTCAATTGATATCCATTGTTTCATTTTGTAGTGTGGTCTCAATCCCACTAACAATCAAATGCTTGGTTTACATCTTTATAGAGTCACAGATGCACAACATAGAGCCTTTCAGTCCACTATCTAAGCTGATCATCACAGCTATCTATACTAATTCCACATGACTACTTATTTCATATCCCTCTACGCTTTAACTCATTGAAGCATCTGTCTAGTCTACAGGGAAGCTCTATGTTAATTCTAATTGGGTTATGGAAATTCACCTTTATACAGTTTATTGTTATAGAGGTTCAACTCGTCACTGAACACTAACAAACTTCTACAGATGTACTGTTAAAGGCATCCTGGTTTAATATAGCAATGTGAATGTGGCGTGAATACAAGCAGCTTCAGAGAACAGTGGACTCTGCCCAGTACGTCACAGGCACATCCTTTCCCACCACTAGTAGTAACTATAGGTGGATGTTGCCAGAAGGCAACATACATCATCTATGGACCGTAGATCACCTGGACCATGCCACCTTCTCACAACTACTATCAAGGCAGGAGGTAGAGAAGTCTGAAGTTCCAAATCACCAAATTCAAGAACAACTACTTCCCTTCAACCACTCAGTTCTTGAACCAAACAGCAAAACCATAATCACTACAGATTACCAACAGTATGACCACTTCAAACTAATATGGATTTTGCTTATTTGTTCTAATTGTGTTTTCTTGTAAAAAATATATAATTTATGTTTTTCTTGTGAATTCTTCTTATATATTATGTGCTTGTGATACTGCTGCAATTAAGTTTTAATTGGACAGATGTACAAATGCACATGACAAATAATTTGACTTAGCATTTACAAATTTTTTGTACGAGCGAGAAATTAAACAATGCAACATGAATAAACCATCCATATTTATTTTTTCCAACTCTTCTTTCCAGATATATGCAAAAAGTGGTTCAACCTTGAAGTGCAATATCAATTTTGCTATAAAGCAGTCTTTTGTTAAAAACACACGTACATAAACATGTTCATTCCTACGTATAGCAGTAGATTCCTCTCACTTTTAGAAATTGTTTTCTCAGCAGTTTTGTGTTTTTGACCGACTACAATAGATTTACGGTACAATAATTTTCAAACATTTTGTGATTGTGGGTAATTGATAGATTGTTACACTACTGCTAGCTTATCACATATTTTGATTCATTATTAAGGTACTTTCAAACAATACAAAAAAAATCCCTTTTCCTTAAAATTCAATTTTACAATGTCATAAACTCAAACAGAGAACCCTGATTAAATGTTAAACCTGAAGAATAGACAATGCAGCACAGTCTGTTAACTTTTTAAAGCCACGACCTAAAGCTTACAGCTAAGATAATTGGGTCAAACTCCATTCTTTGATTAAAGCATGAGACTATCACAAAGCCAAGTCACAAAAGGAACAGGAAGATAAGAAGCATGACCAGGATAGATGGCGATATCTTCCTAACCAATTTCCATATTCTGCAATAATCCAAAGTATGGAGCAAATGTAAATCAAGAGATTATTCCAAATATAAATAAAATGTTGGAAATCTATATATGGACCACTTATTTTATCTCAACATGTTCAAAATAAATTAGCCACGGACACAGCAAACACCCATCCAAAAATCTCCTAAATTACACTGTGGGCTCTTGCAGACCCTACCCCATAAAATAAAAAACCCAGAATGTCCCAACACAAAAATCTCCAAACCTCAAAAAACAGCAAGACCACCTCACTAGAAAATAATCTAGCCCATCCTGCTGCGAAAAATATTCCTCCAAATCAAAGTACACAAACTCCAATAAAATGACTTCTTACTCTTCAAAACTAGCAAGCACAGCCTTAGTCTGAGGAAGAGTAATCATAGGACACTCCAGACATCTTGAGATTCCGTCTTCATTTGTTATTCCATGAATGTCCTTCCATGGACCTGTACACAATACTGAGGCTGTCATTTCACCAGGGCCCAATTTAATTGCAATAGCATGTCTTTACTCTTATATTCAAATTCTATTTTGTATTTTCTTGATTCAAGGAGACAACTCCACATTTTCCTATCTTTACCCATTCACCTAGGCTATCTACATTCCTTTGAAGGCTCTCTGCATTCTCCCCATAACTTTGACTGCAGCTCAGCAAGTTATGGATATATTACATTATGTCTCCTCATCCAATCAGCTGAATAGATTGTGAACAGCTAGGGTCCAGTCATTGATCCCCAAAGCATTCCATTAATCACAGCCTCCCAACTTAAAAATTACCCAATTAAAATTTTTGTCCTCATCTTAATTGCCTCAATCCATGTCAGCACATTATCACCGTTACATGTGCCCAAAACTTTGCTTAATAACTTACAGTTTGGCACTTCTATCAAAAGCATTCTAGAAGTCCAAACACAACACCCACTGTTACTTATTCTTCCATTTACAAGCTCAAAAACTCCAGCAGTTAATCAATTTTCTTTTCATAAATTCATAGTAACTTCCTGCACTTACAAATAATAGGATTAGGCACAGTTAAGTTGCAGCTGTACAAAACTCTGGTTAGGCCACATCAAGAGTACTTCATTCATTTCTGGTTGCTCCATTACAGGCAGGATATGAAGTCTATAGAGAGGGATCAGAACAGGTCTACAAGGATACTGGATCGATTCAAAGGCATGTACTATGAGGAGAGTTGGGTTATTTCGTCTGAAGCGGCAGAGGCCAAAACAGAAATTCATAAAATTAAATGCATAAATTTAGATAGGCACATGAATATATGGAGAATAAAAGAATAATCAAATGGATGGACCATCTGCAGGCTTAAATAGTTCAGCATAACCTTGTGGGTTGAAAGGCTTGCTCCATGATCCACTGTTACTTCCATAATAATCTTGTGATCCTCCTACTACTGCCAGGCTAAAATAGCATCAATCATCCTCGTTACCTCTGATCCTCATCTTTTTGGAAAACTGATTCAAAATATATTAATCTTGTTTTCAAACTATTCAACATACAAAATCCTCAAAAGTTTTACTGCAATAAAGTGAAATCATTCCACATTTAAACACATTTCTTCTATGCTATAGATGGCTAAATCAGTTAAAATAAATAAAATCTGGATTTGTCAAGTCTGGAATTCCCATTTTTCTTAACTTTGTATTCACTATATAGTAAAACTTCTTTTGAAAAATCCTTCATTGTTTACATGCTCAGCCTTTCATTTTGTCATCTCAATTCATGGAAACCTGAAAAGCTAAAATTATGGAAATGTGTAACAATGGGAAAGATCAGTAGTGAGCTACAAAAGATGTTTCTATTTTAGAGAATGGAAAATATATTTCTAGTACTGTTTACTTTTTTGATAGTCTATGAATACTTGCTTTGAACTTTCTTTTCAATAGTTGGGCTTTTACAAATAACATTTATAAATGTTCTAAACTATGCAATAGTTTTCAGTCCCACCACAACCACCCCATCCCACCCAACATCTGGAATGAAGTTACCAGAAGTTCGTCCATGCTGGTCTGACATTTTTCCAGATTGATGCGTTTGATTGCAACTCGTTCCTTCTTCGGGATGCAGTAGGCAGCCTGAACCACAGCCGTGGCTCCACTACCTGGAACAAGAACAAGGATACATCTTCAACAAATCTTATACCCTAAACAATTATTTTACAAATCTTTCTGAAGTGGAACACCCTCCAACAACCGCCCCAAAGATCTTCAAAATACAGTTAATTGGGCCATCGGCATATTGGGGCAGCTTTTAAAGAACAAAAACTAAATTGTGAATACCAGCCAGTTTCTCTTCATTTATTTGGGATATTATGTCACTCAACTGGGGTAGGAGACCGCTTCCGAACAGTTTCTAACTAGCACCACATGCATTTGCTTGGCCATTAAGACAGTGTACTGTACTTAGTGATCAGTCTTTAAAATAACAGCAGTTGCATGTGTTCACGTTCAAAAAGCAATGATTTTTGTCACTGATAGTTGGTGAGAAATAAGCAATGAGGGAATTCAGAACTGATTTATTCACGGTGATTCCAAGCATTCAGAAACAGCCGGGAGTAAAAATGAAACTATTTCACTCATTCAACAAGTTAAGAATTACCAAGGTCTCAACAATCATCTTGAATGTATGAAGGCAGTTCATTATTTGCACTGATTTTGTTCAATTGCAGTCAAAGAACATGAAAAATGGACTCCTCCGTTGATAATTATTGGGAACGAATACACTTTTATTGAACTGTAGAGGTAGTATTCTAATCTGTTCTATATTTCTTTTAAATATGTAATTTGTTAGTTAAACAGTAGCTTGCCTTTATCTTATACCTTTTTAACTATTTTCATGAAACTTCATCAAATTGGGGTAGTTGCTTAATTGGGCAAAATGTACTGATCCTGTTGCGTCAGAATTAACTGGAATATACTGTAATGGAAAATTCTTTTCCTTATCACGATGTGTTAGGAGTCAACATCTTTAATTTATAAGATTCACTACCAAAATTACACGTTCCTGGCATATGCTGGACAACTTCTTGAGCTACTGTAATCCACATGGTAACTATGCACCCATGTAAGGCACCATGACTCTTTTTTTAAAAAATGAGAAATAAAGAATGCACATCCATGCAGGCATAATGTTGTCCTTTTATCTCTTGAACGCCTTCATTTCTACAATTGCAAGCTCCCTAAGATTGAGCTAAAGGAGCATGGGCAGACAGTTGTCTGTACAGCTGTATACATCAGTAGTTTATAATGCATGCCCTTTCGTATGAGACATTTCAACCCAAGGAAAAAGACTCTCTAGGCTATCTATGCCTCTCATAATTTGTCAATGCCCATCAGATCTCCCCTCAGTCTCTGCTGCTCCAGAGAAAACAACCCAAGTTTGTCTGGCCATTCTTTATAGCACATGGCCTTGAATCCAGGCAACATCCTGGTAAATCTTTTCTGTATCTTTCCAAAGCCTCAACATTCTTCCTATAATGGGGTGACCAGAACTGAATGTAGTACTCCATATGCAACCTAACTAGAGCTTAGAAAGCTGCAACATAACATGCACAAACCCACGCTGGCTCTCCTAATTTACAACATGCTCTTTTAAATACAGAAATCCTATCTCAAATAGTTCTCTCCAGTAACTTCCCTAACATTGACATGAGACTTGCTGGTCTATATTTTCTATGATTATTCCTGCTTCCATTCTTGAATAATGGAACATCAGCTACTCGCCAATACTCTAGGACTTTGTCTGTGGCTAGAGAGGACACAAAGATATTGGCCAAGGCCCCAGCAATCTCTTCTCTTGCCTCCAAATAACTTGGGGACATGGTGGTTACCCAATATCAGAATACCACCCATGAAGCAGTGCAGACACATTAATTAGGTTTGCTAAGATTTGAGAATTTACTTAGCTGTTCTGATATCTGTGGTCAAGTCACTTTCGCTGGATTGAGATTAAGTCATGCTGTTTCTTTATAAAATGCATGCATCAAGATTCAAAACTGCAGGACATAGTAGAGCAATTGCCCACAAACAGCAGGAAGCATATGCCCTATTTCTCAAGAAATGGATTTGCTACTAAGAATGCATACCGAATACAAGTCTAACAGAGCCATATTCTATATATTTAAAGTTAAGAAATCAAAACAACCCAATCCTTGGGATCATGAGTTCTATGTAGTGGTGCTAGGAAGTTTGAGAACCTTTAAAAATTTTCTCCATTTCTGCATAAATATAGAAACATAGAAAGCCTATAGCACAATACAGGCCCTTCGGCCCACAATGCTGTGCCAAACATGGACTTATTTTAGAAATGACCTAGGGTTACTCATAGCCCTCTAATTTTCTAAGCCCCACGTACCTATCCAAGAGTCTCTTAAAAGTGCCTATTGTATCCGCCTCCACCACTGTCACTGGCAGCCCATTCCACGCACTCACCACTCTCTGCGTAAAAAACTTAACCCTGGCAACTCCTCGGTACCTTCTTCCAAGCACCTTAAAACTGTGCATTCTTGTGCTAGCCATTTCAGCCTTGGGAAAAAGCCTCTGACTACCCATGCAATCAATGCCTCTCCTCATTTTATACACCTCTGTCAGGTCACCTCTCATTCTCCGTCACTCCAAGGTGAAAAAGGTCAAATTCATTCAAACTATTCTCCTAAGGCATGCTCCCCAATCCTTGTAAATCTCCTCTGCACCCTTTCTATAGTTTCCACATCCTTCCTATAGTGAGGTGACCAGAACTGAGCACAGTACTCCAAGTGGGATCTGACCAGGGTCCTATATAACTTTAACATTACCTCTCGGCTCTTGAACTCGATCCCACGGTTGACGAAGGCCAATACATTGTATGCTTTCTTAATCACAGAGTCAACTTGCACAGCAGCTTTGAGTGTCCTATGGTCCTCCACATTGCCAAGAGTCTTATCATTATTACTATATTCTGCCATCATATTTGACCTACCAAAATGAACTACCTCATACTTATCTGGATTGAACTCCATCTGCCACTTCTCAGCCCAACTTTGCATCCTATCAATGTCCTGCTGTAACTCTGACAGCCCTTCACACTATCCACAACACCAACCTTTCTGTCATCAGCAAATTTATTAACCCATCCCTTCACTTCCTCATCCAGGTCATTTAGAAAAATCACAAAGAGAAGGGGTCCCAGAACAGATCCCTAAGGCACACCACTCGTCACTGACCTCCAAGCAGAATATGACTTGCCTACAATCACTCTTTGCCTTCTGTGGGCAAGCCAATTCTGGATCCATAAAGCAAGGTGTCCTTGAATCCCATGCCTCCTTACTTTCTCAATAAGCCTTTCATGAAGAACCTTATCAAGTGCCACTGCATATGCACAAGCATCTTCTCTGCAGTGTTCGATAAACTTTGAAATAAATCAAGAATCAAATATTAAAATAAAAATGGTTTTATAAAGCTGTACATACAAAAAGAAATAAACACCATCAAAACTGCCCTCAACTGCACTTGTCTGCACTCACCCCATTCTCCCGCCACCTCAGCAGGGATAGGGTTCCTCATGTCCTCACCTACCACCCTGTGTCCAGCACATAATTCTCCACAACATCTGCCATCTCCAACAAGATCCTACCACCAAGCTCATCTTTCCCTCCCTCCCAACTCCCCACTTTCTGCAGGGATCGCTCCTTATGCGATCTCCTTATTCATTCATCCTTCCCCAATGATATCCCTCCTGACAATTGTTCCACTTGCAAGGATAAACACTACACTTGTCCCTGCACCTCATCCCTCACTACCATTCAGAGCCCCAAACAGTCTTTCCGGGTGAGGCAACACCTCACCTGCGAGTCTGTTGGGATCATCTACTGTATCCGGTGCTTCTGGTGTGGCCTCCTGTATATCAGTAAGACCCAAAGCAGATTGGGAGACCACTTCGCTGAACATCTACACTCCATCCATTAGAAAAAGCTGGACCTCCCAGTGGCCACCCATTTTAATTCCACTTCCCATTCTCACATGCCAGTCCATGGCCTCCTTTACTGCCACGCTGAGGCCAGACTCAGGTTGGTGGAGCAACTCCTTGATTTCCATATGGGTGGCTTCCAACCTGATGGCATCAACATCAATTTCTCAAACCTCCAGTACTACCCCCTCCCCCTTCACTATTTGCCATTCCTTTTCCCTCTCATCTCCATTCCAGCTCATCACCTCTCACTGGTGCTTCTCCCCATGGCCTTCTGTCCTTTACTATCAGATTTCCCCTTCTCCAGCCTTGTATCTTCTTCACCAATCAACTTGCCAACTCTTTACTTCACCTTCCCCTCCCCATCTTCAAATTCTGACTTCATCTTTTTTATTCCAGTCCTGATAAGGGGTCTTGGCCTGAAATGTCAACTATACTCTTTTTCCATAGATGCTGCCCGGCCTGAGTTCCTCCAGCAGTTTGTGTTTTGATAAACAGAATTTCTGCCCTAAATAGTGGATTCCCAGCCAGTGCATTTTGACCCAATTATCTGGAGTTCCATATAAATAGATAAAAAGGTATTTAAAAAAACCAAACTACCATTTAACCAAGTAACAGATTACATATTTTAATTAAATACAAAACAAATTACAACACTACCAATACTATTGGTGGTTGCCTATCGTATCCAATGATGACAGGAAACTTCTACGGGA
Organism: Hemitrygon akajei; assembly: GCF_048418815.1. Lineage (NCBI taxonomy): Eukaryota > Metazoa > Chordata > Chondrichthyes > Myliobatiformes > Dasyatidae > Hemitrygon > Hemitrygon akajei. The sequence continues at coordinate 104,384,360 of NC_133124.1, read as the reverse complement.
GTTTTTAAAAAAGGTGGAAAAGCCATTGCACTGGGGAAGTTCTGCCCTCTTGATCTCGGAAGTCTGGGTCCAGTGGGATGAGTAAACATCAGAACTTGGGTCTTCCTTGACTACAGTGGATGACCATGACTCTTTTGTGCCATGTGATGCCCTTCATTCTTCCCATAGCACTGTCTTGCTGGATCTTACTGCAGATCTCATTCACCCTATCCACCCAAGTTGACTTTGCATGCTACAACAGCATTACTCACCAGGATTGATACCTGCTGGCTTCCCTCACCAATTTTAGCCCACCTTGTCAAAGCAGTGTGACCCCTGTCACAAGCAAACAGCTACTTGGAGCCACAGGCAAGTGTCCAGGGAGGACCAAAAATAACATTCAAGATGATTGTCAATACCTTCAAGTCCTTTGAAGTAGTGAAACCACTTCATTTTCAGCCAATTTTGGTATTTCCAAGTTTGAATGTTTGAAACAGCAGTAAGCAAAACAGTTCTGAATTGTCTTGCTGCTTATTTTCCGCCAACTATCAGTGACAAAAAAAATCACTGCTTTTTGAACACAAACACATACAATTGACTATTAAAAACTCTTTGCGCTGAGCACAGTGTAGTGTAATGGCCACACGATAACTGCTAGAAACTGTACGAGAAGTCTGTTGCTCCAAATAAGCAGCATATTGTCTTAAATAAACAAAGGGAATCCCAGCTATTTTCTCGATTTGTTTTTGTTCTTTAAGAGTTGTACAAAATAAGTAGTTGCCCCAAATAACTGAAAGCCCAGTTAACTGTAATCGACTATATTCTGGTACCCAACTTGCCACTCTTCTTTAGAGAAGTAATTCATTTTAGCATTCTTGGTCCTGGAGTTCAAACATACAAGGGCATGCCTCTGTGGTTTAAAAGCATCCATGCGGTCAACATATTGCTGTGTCAGAAACTGGTGCTCCAGCCAAAATGACAAGGTCACCGTTCTACATGGCTCAATTTAGGAATCAAACACTGAAACAACATACAGAGGCTGCCTGTGAGAATATGTGTTGGGATAGCTACTCAACATTGAACTGCAGTATTTAGACAGATACCCTGAATAACCACTAAATACAGGTTTTTTCTATGAACTAGTAGCAGCAACTCCACATGTTGAGAGACTACTTAAATCCTTCAACCTTAGCGATGTCTCTCTACAGCTGTGTAGCCAGAATTTTCTATGACAAGCTCAATAGTGGTCATTTGCAATTGAGCCACAATGCAACATTCAGCACAATTGTTCAGTTACCACCAGCCCAGAATGCTCACGACTGTACAAAACTGATGCCTAAAAAACCCCAGCTAATTCAGCACAGAGCAGAGAAAGAACCTACTTCACAATATCCGCTTCGTACTAGACTTTGTAATTGTTGATGACAATTCCTGACTCTTCTTAGCTTTTTGATATGAAATTTAGGATACTGACTTACCAGAGCTCTGCCATTTCTACATTAAATTTAAAATTCAACTATACTTTGAATATTCATTGATAACACTAGACAAAGATTTTGATTCCTAAATACTTTTGGCTGTATCTTATGGATTTTGGTTTGATCACAAAAATCAGCATGAAATTTCTGCACCTTGCACCATTTTATTGAAATCACTGAACCCCCTTTCTTCTTGGGCATCTCAGGAAATGGCTTATTGGTCCTTGCTGGCAGTCTTCCGACTCAGTGCTGAAAGACCCACTGTTCTCAGGCCACGTACATCTAGGAAATACACACTTTGGCCCCGCAAATCCGTGAAATTGGAGTTTCTCTCCCACCCAAGCCACAATTTGTGTGAATGCTGTGTGATTTGCTGCCCTGTTACAACTTGTTGCCAGGAAAAGAACAGACCACACACTGCATGTAATTAAAGGAAATATATTTATGAATATTAACTTAAATAAAGGGCTAGTAAAGAAAAGGAAAAACAAAAAGGGCTCATTATAATTAAACAGTCAAATGTGCACAGGTTAGAGCTCAATTCTCCAAAAGTCACATTCACCGATCCTCAGTAAATTCCCCATGCCTTGCTCCATTAAATCATGGTCCCACTGGATAGAATCCTACGACCGGCTTCTCTCCAGTGCCTTCTCTCTTTGTCCCCCACCGAACAAAAACAAAGGTTTACACCATTGTCAAGTACACAAAAAACCCTGCTCCCCCGCCTCCTCTCCTGACTGGATGGCTCATATTCCTCAGCACCCATTATCTCTAACAACAACCCAAATACTGCTTCTACAGAAAGACCATTACATGAAAAACCCTGCAATGTTAGCAGTGAAACCTTTACCAGGGTAGTACATCACCTATATTTGTTATTTCAATCCATAATTCAAGTCAATTAAAATGTTGTCCACAATGTAAGCTGAAAAGTTTTCTATCTTATTCAGGCATGCTTAGGCAGAGTGGATGCTGCATGGCAGGACAGGTTTTAGAAAGGCTGCAAAGTTCCTTAGTTTTTCAATATTTGAGACTTACGTTTCCCGGAATAACTAATCCCAAGTTTAAGGCAGGCATTTTTGTTGGTCTACAAATCAAACAGGTCATCAACGACAAGCAATTCGAAGTGGGACCAGAGAAAAATCACATGGAAGGCATTCAAGGATGTTAAAATTTTTCTTGGCACTACATAGCACCAAACTATGTGCAGCTGGTTGATAACATGCTTCAAGCATACAAAACCATGAAGTGTAATACGTCACTAAAGATTAATTTTCTGCTTTCCCACTTATACTTCTTCCCTGCAAATCTAGGCACTGTCAGTGATGCGCATGGTGAAAGGTTTCACCAGGAAATTGCAGTCATGGAGAAATGATATCAGAGCAACTGGAATCTACTGATGCTGGCTGGTTATTGTTGGACACCTAAACTAGGAGCCTCAGAAACGGAGTACAAATTAAAGTCATCAACAATACAATTTTAACTTAGTTGAACTATTGCAAAACATGAGCATGTTGCAATTAAACATCTTTAAATTACCTCAATCAATATTTTTTTAAATGAAGTGATGTACAGTCGGATCTCCTTAACTGCAAATTATGCATGCGCGGATTCAACCAACCACGGATCGGGAAAACCTGGAAGTTCTCTCTCCGGCACTCGTTTGAGCACGTACAGACTATTTTTTTCTTGTCATTATTCCCTGAACTATACAGTATAACAACTATTTACATAGCATTTACATTGTATTGGGTATTATAAGAAATCTGGAAACGAGTTAAAAGTACAGGCAGTCCCCGGGTTATGAATGAGTTCCATTCCTGAGCCAATCTTTAAGTTGGATTTGAAGTTGGAACAAGTACATCCGGTATTATTTAGTGTCAGTTAGTCAAACGTTTTTCTTAGTATATAGTACATATTTTACCTCTATGCATATAAAACACTTAAGAAACATATGTATTTCAATAATTAAACCACTGCGTTGCTTAGTAATAATTGTAGCTTTCATCGGGGCAGGGCCTTTCACATGCTCCATTAAAATTGTTCTGATCGTTGACCAACTGTAGCCTAACGCTTTTCCAATGACTGATGATGTTTCACCTCTTTCCAACCGCTTTATTACTTCTATCTTATTTTCAATCATGATCGCGATTATTTTTGTGAACAGAAACACAGCGGATTCAAAACTGCATCGCCGGGTCCTAATGTCCACCACACTGAACATGTTAAATAAAGTCCAGGGTTCCGCTGGGTCCTAAAGACCACCGAACTGAGCCAGGTTAAATAAGGGACTTGAGCATCCGTGTTTTTTTGTATCCGCAGGGGGGGTCTCTGAACCAATCCTCCTCGGATAAGGTGGGCCAACTGTACTACACTTCATGTGCAGCATTCCCATTTGCTATGCCTTGTTTTTCATGCAAGGTTATTTTAAGATCAAAATGGGGGAAGATAGGCGACTTGTATGTAGGTAACAATTAAATTTGATCAAGTCAGATAAATAGTTCAGTAACATTTTGCACACTTATGTCTGTAAACCAAAATATACATCTCAGCTTCTACGTACACATACCATGCACTATTGGTACTTCAGTGTTTTTCAAAGATATGCTGGAACTATCTCTTTTTAGGGATATTTCTAATGATTTCAAAAAAATTGAATACCAAACAGAACTAAAAAAAACCCTGCCAACAGTTATCTGCAGTTTCCAACCTTCATACTTACGCCTCCCACATACACCACCCAAGTGCTTCTTATCCATGGGGAGGAAGGAGGCAGCCTATAGTAACCTACCCGAAGTAACATTCTTAAATGACCAATAAAACCAAACAGAGAACCAAATGGTCAATTGTTAGATGACGTCCTAAGTGCTGATTTTAATATGAATTTCATTTATAAATATAAAAAAAGACTGAAAGCACGAGTAGCCTTGGGCCGGCTTTTCTACTAAATGCGATCAAGCTGATTAATCTTAGCTTCAACACCATTTTCTCCATTCTCACATCGTGCTCATCCATTTAACAGTTCATTTGCCTGCCAACCTTAACCTTAAAATATATTTAATTACTTTACCTCCACTGCTCTCTGTTGGTTAAACCTAAAGCTTTTACCTTTTATTTTCAATACATCAATGAGCACAGGATTAATCGGCTCCCCTAAGAGAAACAACCAACTGAACAAATGATAAATCAAAAAATACACCAATTTGTTCAATTACAAACCCAAGCAAAAACATCATAAATCACATATCAATACAATTTTAAGTTAGAAGCTTCAAAAATTGCTACTGAACATGGGATTTCAGAAGCCTTCTAACTTGCATCTGCTAATAACAACATATCTATTATTTCATCATAATTTGGCAGGCAAAATTGTTTTACTCAAGCAAAGGGAGTAGTAGATTGCTCTTCAGCCAGCACTAGTATTGATGCACAACAAATGAAAACTTGCTGTAAATTGTGTATTGAATAAACTACAAGGGAAACTCTAATATCAAAACCACAAGTCAATGCATTTTAATTACAAGTTTTAGATCAATTTTTTAAAATTTGAATTTCACTAATTTGAAGTTTATGTACCAGACTTTCCTAATTAGTTTCAGTAGCATTTTACAAAACGGCAGAGTTCATCTGAAAGAGCTGATTTTTCCCCAGCTGCTTTGGAAATTTAAGTACAATAATAAATCAGTATAAAAAGTTAACAGTAATGGTTATCACAACAGAAAAAAACTCACCAGGCTTACAAATGTTCTTCAGGTTATGGAGTTTGCCATCTTTTCCCAGAGAGTCAGTATACAACCGTCATTCACTGGTAGTCACCCCTTCAATTCAGGGGTAATTACAAGCAGACAAAAATACCGTAGATTCCGGATTTTAAGCCGCTACTTTTTCCCCACATTTTGAACAGCTTTGAACTCTGCGGCCTTTAATACGGTGCGACTAATGCATTTTTTTTTTCATGCCGCCAAAAACATTTTGCCTCGTAACAGTAGACCAATAAAATTGATGAGTAGTTCACAGAGGTCCAATGAAATTGTACGATAAATCAAGCGCACTTTCACAATTAAATTATTGTAAATCAGTCATTTGTACTCACCCTCATCAACATGGAAAACACTCGAAGAAAAGCATTGTGCTGCCTTTATGGCAGTTATTTAGTTTATAATATTTTTGCTTAGTAATTCATTTGTTAGTTAAAGTTAGAACTGTTTTAACTATATTTGTTTTCTGTACTACATCGCGGGATGCTATGACGTCACACCCGGTTTCGCCGCGTCTTGTGGGATACCGGTTTGCGATAAACGGGAAGGAGGGGGGCGAGCGGCGGAGCGAAAACGCTGCTTTTAAGTTAAAGGCGATCAATAACTTTTCCTGGTAGGCTGCAGTATATATATTTTTTACCAGTCGTTAGGAGATATTGGAATGTTGTTCAGTAAAGAAGTATACGCAACGTATATTTAAAAGTAGCCGCGTTACAGGCACGGTTCGAAAAAAAGCATTTGCAATATGTATTTGTTTATGTTACCATATGGATTTAATTAAAAGTTAAAAAATCCTCACGTGTAATATCTTTCTGTGTAAATATCTCATATTACAACGTGGGACACCTACGGCCTAAAATCCGGTGCGGCCTGTACAAGTAAAAAATTGATTTTATTTCTAAAATTAGAGCCAGCGGCTTTTAATCAGGTGCGCTCTGTAGTCCGGAATCTACGGTACACATTTAGAACATCTAACTTTGATTATTTTTTCCAACCTCTATGAAAACTAAAATTAAAATTGCTTTGTAAAGTTTTCCAAAACTGAAATACCCCAAGCTACTACTATAAATGCATAATAAACCTTCAGTTAAAATGTTGTACACTTTCATGAATAATGATTAAAGATACAAAGCCGGGGAGAAAAAAAACTTGGGCCAAGTTGGAGCAAATCTAATGCACAATTTGTTAGCTGACCAAGCAAATTGCTTCAGTATTAAAATCATATCCTTTGAAACTCAATGGATAAGCTGATGTAAAAAAGATTAATGGCAACTCAAATTGCTGTTCAACCCTATAGTTTTGTCAAACAGCAGGTGACAAAATACATGCACCAACTTGTACTTCAGCCTTCCAATTCAGAATTTACAATTTAGCAAGTTAAATTTCAGCAATTCACACGCTGAATACTCAGGATATGAATAAAATGCAAATAAAATCCACAAGGATTAAATTTCCTAATCGAAAGTAGTGCTCAAAGATAACCTATTTTTTCTCCACATCTTTATGGCTCCCTTGAGCTCAGGTTGAGACACAGACCAATCTTGATGAATACTTTGTCAGCATTTCCATTACTGACAATGGGACAGTAATTAATGTTCAAATTAATTACTGAATTAATAAGATTCAGACATTTTATAGAGAATGGTTCAGTGCTGCAGAAGGAAATAAACAGTACAAATGAACATGTCATCACCAATAAATTCAAGAATTCGATCTTTACAACAGTGCAAAGGGTGTTTTCAGAAAATGCCATGGCATTACAAAACACAGGGTAGCACCTCTTTTTTTCTTAGATTTGGCATGTTATCTAAAACTTTCACAAACTTCTACAAATGTGCAATAGAGTTGCAACATCAGTGCCCTTGAATGGAAAAGCCTACAAAAAAGTAATAGATGCAGCCTAGTCCATCAAAGGTAAAACCCTCCCCACCACTGAGCACATCTACAGGGAACACTGTTACAGGAAAGCAGCATCCATCAAGGAACCCTACATTCCAGGCCTTGCTTTCTTCTCACCGCTGCCATCAGGAAAGAGGTACAGGAGCCTCAGAAGACACAGGTTCAGAAGCAGTTATCAACCCTCAACCATCAGGTTCTCAAACCAGAGGACAACTTTACTCAACCAAACATTGAACTGGTTCCACAACCTAGGAACTCATTTTCAAAAACTTTACAACCTATGATCTCGATATTTATTATTGCTGGGTTTTTTTGTATATTTAGAGTTTGTCTTCTTTTGCACATTGGATGTTTGTCCGAATTTGTCGTATGTGGTTTTTCCATTGATACAGGCAGTCCCCAGGTTACGAACGAGTTCTGTTCCGGAGTCCGCCTTTAAGTCGGATTTGTATGCAAGTCAGAACAGGTACATCTGGTACTATTTATTGTCAGTTAGTCAAATGTTTGTCTTAGTATATAGCATATATTTTACTTTTCTATACATATAAAACATTTAAGAAACATATGTATTTCAATAATTAAATAAGTGCATTGCTTAGTAATAATTGTAGCTTTCATCAGGATAGGGCTTTTCTCATGCTCCATTATTCTCACTTTATCCTTTAAAGTTGTTCTGATTGTTGACCGACTGTAGCTTAATGCTTTTCCAATGACCGATGGTGTTTCACCTCTTTCTGATCGCCTCATTATTTCCACTTTATTTTCAATTGTAATTGTTTTCCATCAATGGAACGGAAACACTGCGGATTCAGTGGCAGTCGCGGGCGGTGGGTCCTGACCTGAGCTCCCCCAGGTCCTAAAGTCCACCAGCGCTGAGACAGGTTAAATGGGACAGGTGGGGGCAGTGCTAACTGGAAAAGTGGGTGGGGGGGGGGTCAAAATGAATCTTGCTAAGAAAGATTTAAGCAAATTTACACACTCAACACAGCATTAACGGCAACGACTTAAAATGACAGACGCCGTCATGATCTAACTTAAAATGGCGGATGGCATTCTCCTTCCTCCGTTCGTAAATATGAGTTGTTCCTAAGTCGTACGTTCGTAACTCGAGGACTGCCTGTACTAGCTTTTTTTTTGTATTTATTATGAATGCCGCAAGAAAATGAATCTCAGGGTTGTATATGGTGACATATGTATTTTGATAATAAATTTACTTGAACAAGCAGTTCTTACTTTTGCTCCCATTCCAACCTATGACTAAACTTAATGGTGTCAATATTTGCCCAATGCAGCCCTTAGTTCACTGTTGATTTAAATTGTGCTGGTTTTATAAATGTTGCAGACATGCTCAGGAACAGTGGTATAACACTGCAGTGCTGCATCACCTCAGCAAGTACCGTAGATTTCGCACTACAGAGCGCACCTGATTAAAAGCTGCTGGCTCTAATTTTAGAAAGAAAATCAATTTTGTACTTGTACAAGCCACACCGGATTTTAGGCCGCAGGTGTCCCACATTGTAATATGAGATATTTACACAGAAAGATATTACACGTGAGGATTTTTTAACTTTTAATTAAATCCATATGGTAACATAAACAAATACATATTGCAAATGCTTTTTTTCGAACCGTGCCTGTAACACGGCTACTTTTAAATATACATACGTATCGGTAACACACAAATTACATTGCGTATACATTCCAATATCTCCTAACGACTGGTAAAAAAATATATACTGCAGCCTACCAGGAAAAGTTATTGATTGCCTTTAACTTAAAAGCAGCGTTTCGCGCTCGTCTAATGCCCCCACCTTCCCGTTTATCGCAAACCAGTATTTCCCACAAGACGCGGCGAAACCGGATGTGACATCATAGTATCCCGGGATGTAGTACTTCTAACTTTAACTAGAAAATACTAACAAATGAATTACTAAGCGAAAATATTATAAACTAAATAACTGCCATAAAGGCAGCACAATGCTTTTCTTCGAGTGTTTTCCATGTTGATGAGGGCGAGTACAAATGACTGATTTACAATAATTTAATTGTGAAAGTGCGCTTGATTTATCGTACAATTTCACTGGACCTCTGTGAACTACTCATCAATTTTATTGGTCTATTGTTACGAGGCAAAATGTTTTTGGCGGCATGAAAAAAAATCATGCATTAGCCGCACCGTAGTAAAGGCCGCAGTGTTCAAAGCTGTTCAAAATGTCGGAAAAAAGTAGCGGCTTATAATCCGACATCTACGGTACTAATGGTGTAAATACCAATTACATATAACTTTTAAAAAAGTGTGGTGTTTCATCACCACACTGAGAAACAAATTAGCTGTCATTAACTCAAGTTTTATAAAAACTAAACAGATGAAATGCTTTACTCTAAGCCTCAAAACAGCATCATAAACATTTCTGGCATCATTCACTGTGCACCACAATGATGTAATTATAAAGCATACTCACCACCTCTGACTTTAAAAGACTGAGTTGTTCTATCTTTGGCTGAATGGTGAACCCATTCAGCTACAGCACTGCGTCTGAAGTAGCATGGGGTAGACATGTTTCAGTGAAGTACACAGCAGTGCCTAATGTCCCTCTGGTACAGCAATCTTGCTCTGAGGTCTTCAGTTTTATTTTCCAGAGCCTGTACATTCACCAGAAGGATAGTCAAGAGTGGAGGTTTAAACCTTTTTTTCCTTTAAAGGGAAACTACACGACATGAGTTTGCAGTCTGGGATCTGTCAATTTTTGGGTATCAATTTTTTAAAAACATCTTTAAACAATGCTACTTATGGAAGTACCCATGGCCCTAACTGGATTTTAGCTGTAGTAGCCCTGGAACAGGAATATTTGATTCCAATCAGAGTTGCAAGCAACTCTTATCAACGCCACCTTTCCAGGACTCTGGAAAGACAATTATAGTGTTCTGTTGAAAGTTTCAGCTAAATGTACGTAGCAATAACTTGAATGATGCAAAATGCTTATGATGCTGTTTTGAGGCTTGGATGAAAGTATTTCATCTGTTTAGTTTTTTTAATATAAAACTTGAGTTAATGACAGCTAACTACATCTATGCGAATCCCTGCACAAATGTTGGAGCTCAATCCTGTAGTAGATGGATGTAATGCTTTACTTATGCTCTGACCCCCATTTTGTGTAAAAGATACCAGGTTACAGTTTGAGCTTCCCACGAAGACCATCGCAAACAAACTGGCTAACTCAGGAATATTGGCATTTCCTCCTTTGAGACATTTGTCTGCACAAAGCACTTCTTACAAAAGGGTCTCCACTTTCAGCGGTATTCTGTGGGCATCTTCTCTTGTGCTCTGCTCTGCAGCTCCTGCCAAGACTGCCAAATCAGACTGCTGTCCTTCAGAAATTTGCTCCTGCCCAATTCTCTCAAATCTTCCATTGCATCCCACTGAGCAGGAAGTTAGAAGATGTACCAAGATAAACCCAAGCGGCTGAATCAACATTCCCAAGTTGGACAAAAAGGATCATTACCTTTAGCCAAAGCCAAACACTCTTGGTAGCTGGACAAGCTGCTTTTTCAGAAAATTAAAAGTACCTCACAGCAGAGCAGTAGAAATCATAACCAAGACATTACAGATGTAATTACAAAAGCTGCATAGCAGCAGCTATATCTCATTAGGTGTTTCAGTTGAATTGGTATGTCAAAGATCTTGCAAATTTTAGAGGTATACCTTGGTTGCATCACTATCTGTTATGGAGAGGCCACTACACAGGATTCCAAAAAGTGGCAGAAAGTTGTAACCTTAGCCATGGGCAGTAGCCTAGTGAACATCCAGGAAACCTACGAATGGTGATGCCTCAAAAAATGGCATCTATCATTAAGGACCCCATCACCCAGGGCATGCCCTCTTCTCATTACTACCATTGAGCAAGTATTAATAATGGAGTAAATGACTGAAAATCCCAACAGGACACAACTATGTTCACAGATTTAGGTTCGAAAACAGAATGTACATTTATCGGATTTAGGATGACAGTTTTTAGGCCTTTGACAGAAAGTACTAGAGGTTTTCACAGGCTGTATGAATAGCTGTTTATCATATTCTTTTGTATTTTTGCCCAAATTAATGGAAAAAGAGGCAAAACACCAGAATAGTCAGACCCTGACCAAGCCACTGCTTAAATCTGAAAGATCACCACTGCTTTAATTAGGTGTATTTAGCTATATTTAGGGGTATATATAGTGTCCATGGATGGGGTAGCACCTCTAGTGAAGGGGGCTGAGCATGCCCATTCTGGGACAGTTCACTCATTTTTGGTCTCCACTGGTCACTCAGGCCTCACCTGTGGCTCCAAGTAGCTGTTTGTATGCAACAGGTGCCACACCCTGGTACATTGCTTCAATTGGCAGGGGGGGGTGGACTAAACCAGGTGAGGGTAGCCAGCAGCCTCATTCCCTTTCAAGATAGGGGAACATGCTTGTCCTAGCATGCCAAGTCAGCTCTGGGAGACTGGGCAGATAAGATCTACAATGAGATCCAATGGTCAGAAAAGTAGCACGGCAATGCCCCATGGAGAGTGAAGCTCATGACAAGGCTCAGAAAACATCATGGCCATCATATACAACCAAAGATAACCCCAGTTTGTGATGCTTGTTCATGTCACTGGACTCAGACTTCTGAGGTCAAGAGAGTGCACAAGATTGTCCTCTTTAAAAGTTCTTCTGCACAGGTTTCCTGTCATCAGCACACGTTGGACAATCACCATTTAGCCAAATGAAAGTTGCTGTTGAAAATAGGCAGGAGATGTGACTAGGGAATCAAAAGATTAGTGAACCCAACTAGTAAACAGGAAAATTTGACCCTGAAAAGATCAAGAGATACAACTTAGATTTAAGGATGAAGAACCACTAAGCATGACTGGAAGAGGGAAAAGTAAAATATAGTTAAGTGTCTTGCATGAAAACCAAGGTTTAAAAGTTGCAAACAAGTGTCCTGCAATGTTATGTTACCACTGAGGATATTTTTCTTTAAAGAAAAGAGCAGGATTGAGTACCTGCTACTGATCCCCACCACATCTGAGTTTGCTTTTCACTTCTACAGTCAGGAGTCACAAGTTTCACATTTAAAAACAAAAGGCTTATCTTCTCTTTCCACATAAGCATGTAGAACAGTGACAAGTAATTCTCTGTATTACAGACTTTGCCCAAGTGCAGATCATCATGGCCTTTGGATTACTGGAAAAAACCTAGCTATAATTCTGGCAGGTCTCTATGACTCAATTACACGAGACATGCCTCCTATAGCTTGACCTGATCAATGTGACACCTTGGAAGTTCTCTTCTATCCACCTCCCATTATTGGTGCAGGCATCTCAACACATGAAAGATCTTTCTGTACAAGATCATGCTGCAAGGCAAAATAGACTACAGATGGAATATTAAGTATATGATACACAAAGGATAAGAAGCTAGGATAAAGATGGAGAATGACTTAATGGTAAATCTTAGCACTTAGAGGGGGATGATTCAACTTCAGAATACCAGGATATAGAAGTGGTCTGGATAGAGATGAGATAAAGACAAGTATTACCTTGTGGATGTGAAACACTCCCTGAAACACACAGTAGATGGGTATATTAAAAACAAGGAAACCTTGTCAGAATGATGTTAATCACGATGATTTTAATTTACATGCACTAGAAGAACAGATTGGCTGATGTTGTCAGATGAGCTCATATAGTTTTTTGGGATAAATTCTTGCACATCCTATAACCAACCACAGCAGGTTATATTATACCTGATGATGTGCAAAGCAACAGGATTCATTAGCCCAATTAGTAGAGTGGCTTGCTGATCTCCAGCCATCTTTCTATCACCATGCTGGGAACCAGAACTTCCCATTCTTTGAATCAGCAGGTAACCCTCATTATTCTGCCATCAAACTACAATATTGAGAGGTGGGAGGCGTATAAACTAGTGAGATTCTAACCATTCCTGAGGTCTCTGGCTAAGGTTAGGATCAGGTGAAATCACACGAGGGTTGGGGAGGTGAATTTTGAACAAAAAAGTAAAGATTGTTTGGCCCCACTTATTTATAGTATAACTCATTGTTTCCACCCCCCCCCTTAATTGACATGAAAGCTCTGACAAATGAAATTCAAAAGACACTACAGATGCTGAAAATTTGAAATATAAAGAAAACAATAAGTTTGTCAGAACTTGTTTTATAAAGGGTCACCGAGAAGAAACAAACTCCATTTCCCTTTTCACAAAGGCTGCCTGACGCATGGAGTGTTTGCAGCATTTCCTATTTTTATTTATGTTAACTCCAGACTTTTCTCGGCTACGTCCCAGTTTGGGTGCAAGGACAAGCCTAATCCTCACCTCAAGAAACATACCAATCATGTGAAACAGAAGAAACATGAGCAAAATATTCCCTGAACATCACCAATTGATGAGTAATGTGGAGTGCAATACAAGGTCAGCTTGGATAACCTAATGTTGCCACCAACATCATCCCATTCTCCACCAACTTCCCCCCCCACCGCACCTCATCTACTCCAGGTTATAGATGGACTTGAATGATAAGCACCAGATGAAACAGCAAATGACCCAACTCAATAATCTATTAGAAAATTGGCCAAAAATCTAAATGCAGCCTTGAATGCTGGGAATTTTAATATACTGAAGGATACAATTATGCTTAGCTCAATTAAGATATCAATCCCAATTAAAAGGCAATTGAGGGAAACCTTGGGGATGTGCAATTGTTAAACAATGATTGATGATTGCACAGAAGGATTCATAGTAAAGGCATTCATTAGCATCAGAAATCAATGAGCATTACTTCTCTAATTGTATAAATTAGAGCTAGCTATTTTAAAATCACACCATGATTGTTTAATGTCCGCTTAGGTCTTGTTTTGACCAACACTTGGGGGGGGTTGTTTATTATTTATACATTTCATTTTGTACAAAATACCTCATGGTTTGAAACAAAATCTGCAAGAATCCCATTTCATGGGCAGTATTAAATGTGTTGAATAATGTCACAAAACTGGCTTAACCTGCTACTTGAATCAGTTCATTATCTAGCGAGGAACAGAGTTATAAATACCATAGAGGCCTCGCTTGATTAGCAGTCAACGAGTTAGTCCATTTTAACTTAGTACAGAATATTAGATTAACACTTTTGTCTTTGGTCATCTAGACGAAAGAAAAATATTCTGTTTCATATTTCCATAAGACATTGGACTTGTTATCTTTGTAAGTGAATGTTGGTGAGGTGGAAGGACAGTGGATTCCTATCCTAATATGGTGAGAGAAGAGAGAAGCACAAGATGCAAAGTGGAATTGATTGAGACCCAGTTAACCAAGAGGAAGGAAAACCATGGCTGATAACAAAAAACAGCACTGAATGAGACAGCACCACTCCTGTTGTGGCAGTGATTGTCAAAACTAGGAAGAGGTTGCAATCGTAATATTAAACAGGGTAGTTGCAGCTATGGGGGTTCATGTACTCACACTGGATATTGGTTATGTTTCCAAGAAAGAGAAGAATCAGATGAATAAAGCAAAGGCAGAATGGAAATTGACAATTCATCATGGAACTTTCGAATGAAATCATTAATAGATCTCCGAAATCAAAACACATTGACATTCTTCAGAAGAAAAATTCAGCCCTCACTTAAACAGCATTTTTATCAAAACTTAGCACAGCTTTTAGTTTAGTTGATACTGTCTTTTATAAAACTAAGATTGTCCTTTGTTTAAATTTCAAAACCTTGATAAAAAAAATCAAACGTGCAATAGAAACTATTTAAGTCAATAATTCATGTTGTACCCAATTAAACAATACAATGCCGTCAAGAAGCTTGGCCTTCACCCTGCCTTGTGCAGCCAGATCCTGGACTTCCTGTCAGATCACCAGCAGGTGGTAAGAGTGGGCTTCCTCACCTCTGCCCCTCTGACTCAACAGAGAAGCTCCTCAGGGCTGTGTACTAAGTCCTCTCCTGTATACCCATGACTATGCCACCACCCACAGCTTCAATCTGCTAATTAAATTTGATGATGACACTACAATGATTGGCCAAGTCTCAAATAATAATGAGGTAGCCTACAGAGAAGTCATCACCCTGACACAGTGGTGTCAAGAAAACAACCTCTCCCTCAATGTCGCAAAAACTAAGGAGCTGGTTATGGACTACATAAGGAATGGAGACAGGGTAGCCCTTACTGACATCAATGGATCTGGGGTTGAGAGGGTGAACAGCTTTAAATTCCTCGGCATAACATCTCTGAGAATCTCACATGGTCTGTACATATCGGCTGTGTGGTAAAAAAGGCACAACAAATGCTGCCTCCCTTACCTCTGATGACTGAGGAAGTTTCGTATGGGCCCCCAAATCTTAAGAACTTTCTATACGGCATGACTGAGAGCATCCTGACTGGCTACATCACTGCCTGGTATGGGAACTGTACTTCCCTCAGTCACAGGACTCTGCAGAGAGTGGTGCAGACAGCCCAGTGCATCTGTAGATGTGAACTTCCCACTATTCAGGACATTTACAAAGACAGCTGTGTAAAAAGGGCCCATAAGATCATTGGGGACTCAAGCCACCCCAACCACAATCTATTCCATGTGCTATGATCTGGAAAATGGTACTGCAGCATTAAAGCCAGGACCAACAGGCTCCAGGACAGATTCTTCCACCAGGCCATCAGACTGATGAACTCACGCTGATTTGAATGTACTCTATGTTACACTGTTCTATTTGTTATAAATTACTACGATTGCACATTTAGACGGAGATGTAACACAAAGATTGTTACTCCTCATGTATGTGACGGATGTAAGAAATAGAGTCAATTCAATTCAATTTGCTCACAATGGCAGAAGGGCCCTAGACTAGTGACAGTGTATACCTGGACTCGAGTGTGCCACTTATCACTGTCAGTCGTGGAAAATACCTTGCTCTGTAATACTACTGGATAGCTATCGTGGCATTGATAATAGTACAAGTGCCCTTAGGGATAGTGCAATGCCCTTAAACCTTTGCATCTCATCAAAGTCCTTCCTGCAAAAAGCACTATCCAAGGAAATGGGCACCTGATTTCCAATGCAGCAATGATGAGGACAGCATTTCGTATCCCAATAAGCTAATCATGCATGGAAGATCCAAAAGGCTTTCTTCACTGCAAACTTAAAGTCATGGTGCTTGTTTGAGACAATTTGGTAACAAGGCAATTTGCCAAATAAATAGCAGTCTGTTTGATTAACCACAGTGGAACCACAATCTCCTTTCCCTGCAAGTTTCAGATGAAAAGTCATGCAGACCACTGCCTGATTTGTGATCAAATCTAGTCCTTTTCCAAGTATACTGCTTCCCTTAAAATGCACTCTCAGGTTTCTTTCTATCTATACTTCAACTTTATATCATTTCTTATAATAATCCATATCCTTCCTCCAAAAAGCATCACTATGTTTTCTTATTATAAATCAATGGTATTTTCCTGCTCACTTTACCAAGTTTCCACCTGACTTTGCTACCTTCCACAAGCTTACTACGCCAGCATGGTCTGAAATTGTGATTTACATGCCATGCCAGTTTACTATTAAATTCTAAGAGATACCCTTTACAGTTCCCTGCCTTTTGGAAAACAATAGTTTCTCAGTCAGTACATGTATTATCGACTTTTCATTAACTGCAGACTTCCACCAATTTTTATTCTTCAAAGAAAAAGCTATTTTGGTAGATGAGAAGTTTAACTGAATTTTTTTGAGATGTAAAAAGTGAATAACGACAATGTCTAATGAACATCTAAAAGTCAATAAAATGTGTAGTATAACAAGAAGAGGAAGGGGTCCTCTGGGTTATCAATTGAAATTACTGATGCAAAGTCATTCCAACTCATAGTTACAGGGAAATTGAAATTTAATTCTTTAAACCTGTAACTAAGTAGAAAGAATCTGTTGATAAAACAATTAGATTGAACTAAATAAAATTTTGCTCCACTGATGTCTTCTAGGTAAGGACAGCTGATAAACTAAGCTGGTCAGATCTGCGTGTGAATCACCACACACAGAATCAACATCTTTTGACTTTTAATTATTCTTTGAGAAAGACCTAGCAAATCCGAGTAATTATAGGCCAGTAAACCTCCCATCAGTGGTAGGGAAGCGATGGGAGAGGATACTGAGAGACAAGGATTAATGCACTTTTGTAAAGACATAGCCTGCTTAGGGATAGTCAACAAGGCTTTCTACATTGCTGGTCATATGTCTTACAAACTTGAATGAGTTTCTTTTGAAGAAATGACAAAGGAGCTTGAAGAGAGTACATTATAGCCATGGACTTTAGTAAGTCAGCTGCCAAGGTCTTCATGGTAGGTTGATTCAGAAGACAGATGCTTGGGATCCAGGGTGAAATGCAAGTTCAGATTCAGAATTGGCTCTCCCATAGAAGACACAGAAGGGATGGAACTGATTCCAGCTCTCATCCATGGCAGGTCTTCACCATCCCTTCTCTGAAGCAGAACATTTTGTCCTCAGTAAGGTCCTCACCTTTGACAGATAGACATACTTTATTGATCCCAAGGGAAACTGGGTTTTGTTAGTCGCATCAACCAAGAATAGTGTAGAAATATAGCAATATAAAACCATAAATAATTAAATAATAATAAGTTAATCATGCCAACTGGAAATAAGTCCAGGACCAGCCTATTGGCACAGGGTATCTGACACTCCGAGGGAGGAGTCGTAAAGTTTGATGGCCACAGGCAGGAATGACGTCCTATGACGCTCAGTGTTGCATCTCGGTAGAATGAGTCTCTGGCTGAATGTACTCCTGTGCCTAACCAGTACATTATGGAGTGGATGGGAGACATTGAGCAAGATTGCATGCAACTTGGACAGCATCTTCTTTTCAGACACCACCATCAGAGAGTCCAGTCCCCCTGTGCCCACACCTCAGTAAGTTCTGCGTACATCAGGATGCTGAGCTTTTTTTCCTGTCGCCTCCATCTCCGAGACTATTTCTTTGGCAAGGACTCCCCAACCCGTACCGATGACCCCTTCTCCCATCTTCAACCCTCCTCTTTCTGGACATTTCGCTCAGGTCTTCTGCCTGCTCTGGATCTTTTTAATTGCCAACTGCCGACAGGACATCATTCGTCTCAACTTCAACACTCTCTCCAGTTCCAACCTCACTCCTTCTGAATGCTCTGCTCTCCACTCCCGTCGTACCATTTCCAACCTCACCATCAAACCCACAGATAAGGGGGTGCCATAGTAGTCTACTGTACTCACCTCTACCTTGCTGAGGTCAGGCAACAACTCTCAGACACCTCCTCTTACGGACCCCTCAAACAGGACTCCACTAGGGGAGCACTAAGTCATTGTTTCTGCACACTATCACCGACCATATTAGCTCTGGGGATCTCCCATCCATTGCCACAAACCTCAGTTCCCACACCCCCCTTTCCATTTCTACCTCCTTCCCAAGATCCATAAACCTGCCTGTCCAGGTAGACCCATTGTTTCAGCTTGTTTCTGCCCCACTGAACTCATATCTGCATACCTCAACTGTTTTATCCACCCTAGTTCAGTCCCTTCCTACCTATATCCGTGACACTTCACATGCTCTGGATCTTTTCCCTGACACCCATCATGGATGTTCAGTCCCTATGCACATCCATTCCTCACCAGGAAGGTCTCAAAGCTCTCCATTTCTTTCTGGACACCAGACCCAATGAGTTCCCCTCCACCACCATTCTCCCCAGTTTACCAGAACTTGACCTCGCTCAATTTCTCCTTTGGCTCCAACACTTTCTTTATAAAAAGGTGTAGCCACGGGCACTCGTATAGATCCCAGCTGTGCCTGCCTTTTTGTCAACTACGTGGAACAGACCATGTTCCAAGCCTACACTGGTGGCCATCTCGCACTTATCCTATGCTATACTGACGAGTGCATTGATTCTGCTTCCTGCACCCGTGCTGAGCTCATCGACTTCATCAACCATGTCTCTAACTTCCACCCTGCCTTCAAATTTACCTGGTCCATTCTGATACCTCCTTCCCTCTCTCTTCTCAATCTGTCTCCATCTCTAATCTACTTATCTTATCTACTGATGTCTATTACAAACCCATGGACTCTCACCCCTAACTGGACTCCCACCCTGTTTCATGTAAAAACACCATCCCCCTTCTCTCAATTCCTCAGTCTCCATTGCATCCGCTCTCAGGACGAGGCTTTTCATTCCAGAATGAAGGACATGACCTCCTTCAAAGAAAGAGCTTCTCTTCCTTCACCATCAATGCTGCCCTCAACTGCATATCATGCATTTTGCGCAATCTGCTCTCACTTCTTCCTCCCGCCATCCTACTAACAGGGATAGGGTTTCTCTTGCCCTAATCTACCACTCCAAGAGCCTCCACTTTCAGCATACAATTCCTGTAACTTCTGCCATCTCCAACTGGATCATACCACCACACACAACGTCCCCTTCCCCCCATTTTCTGCAGGGATCGCTCCCAATGTGACTCCCTTGACTACTCATCCCATCCCACTGATCTCTCTCCTGGCACTTATCCTTGCAAGTGGAACAAGTGCTACACCTACTCCCTCACTACCACTAAGGGCCCCAAACAGTGCTTCCAGGTGAAGCAACTCTTCACTTGCGAGTCTGTTGGGGTCATCTACTATGTCTGGTGCTCCCAGTGCCACCTTCTGTACATCAGTGAGACCTGATGTAGATATCTTCGCGGAGCACCTATGCGCCACCTGCCAGAAAATGTGGAATCTCCCAGTAGCCACCCATTTTAATTCAACTTTCCATTCCAATAAGTCAATCCATGGCCTCCTCTACTGTCGTGTTAAGGTCACACCCAAGTTGGAGGAGCAACACCTTATATTCCGTCTGGGTAGCCTCCAGCCTGATGGCATGTACATTAATTTCTCAGACTTCCAGTAATGCCAGCATTACTTCCAGCATCTGTAGATTTTTCTCTTGTGATTGGGAGGTTGTTTCCTTGTTTTGGCTGGAACTCTGTGACCAGTAGTGTTCTACAAGGATATGTACTAGACCTTTGTGATATATATGAGTAATTTGGATGAAAATGGAGACAGATAGCATAACAAATTTGCAGATAACACTAAGATTGAAGGAGTTGTGGATGGTGCAAAGGACTATCAAACAATACAGCAGGATACACATCAGTTACAGACATGGGCAGATAAGTGGTAGATGGAGTTTAATCTGGACAAATGTGAGGAGTTCAATTATGGAAAGACTGGCTATTGGTTGTAGTTTTGGTTGCACAATTATGTAAGGATGTTGAGACTGGAGAAGGTGCAGAAAATGTTTACTAAGATGCTACCTGGATTAGAGAGCATGAGCTATAAGTCTGGGTGAAATTGGTTTGTTTTCCTCTGAAAAGAATCTAAGAAACACCTGGTAGAAGTTTCTGAAATTATGAGAAGTATGGATAGGATATAGAAAAAATATTCTCCCCCCAGGTTAGCAACAAACACCCAAGGGCATGCTTTTCAGGATGGTGGCAGTGGGGAGTTTGAAAACATTGTCAAGTTTTTACTATGTTTAAAAATCATGGAGTGGTAGGTGCCTGGAATTAGTTATCTGGGGTAGTAGTGGAATTAGGCAGTTCAGTGGAGTTTGAGAGGCTTTTGGATAGACACATGAAGATGAAAGCGATGGAGGGAACTGGGTGATACAGAGGAGAACATCAACATTTAGTGCAAATTGGCATCAAGTGTGGCGTTTCATGGGTTGAATGGCCTGCTCCCTGTAATTTAGTCAAATCGAGGTCAGAGAAACGAATTGAGCCTTGCCAACACCTACATTTCATAAATTTAAAAATAGTTCTCTATCCAAGTGAAAATTGCTCAATTTCATGCCCTCTACCTCCACAAGTTTTCCTTTCTATTACTCAACTCTCCTTTTGACTAATTTTTGTAATACATTCATAAAAGGTTTTCAGATTTTGGCATTATCCTCTGAATTTTCATACAATTGTTTCTTTTTCTGGACTCTTAACTTTCTGTATTCAGCTGGTTCTTTATGATATTATGACCCTAATATTTACCAGCCTCAATTTATTTAACCAGTACATCTCAGTCAAAGGGAATTCTAGATTTGGATGAAAATCAAAACAGCAAATGAAAAATTAGAAAATGCTGGAAACACTGTCCATGGAAAGAGAATTAGAATTAATATATCAGAATCAAGACCCTTTAACTAGATTTGGTTATTCTTCCTTCCTGCTGTGAGAATATGCTTCTGGTGTTAACTTCTGCTCAAAGGCCCCCCACTATTATGTTGCTACATGCAAGATTAAGTCTGTCTTTACAGGACAACCAAACTAACCATCAGCAGATCGCTCACCCCAGGGGGGAAAATGAGGCATATGATTAAAATGCAGGCTTTACATAAAGTTAGCAAAGATTATCTGTTAAATCAGTGTTGCAAGAAAGTGCCTTAACCACCATTTAGCTAATACCTAATTGCAGGATGGAGACACTTAACAATGCAAAGTTCTGCAAAGCAGGGGTCTTTATATTAGTCAAGATTGAGGGCAATCTTAGTAAAAATAATGAATATCAGTACCTTGATACAAGTGGCATATACTTCATGCAATCTTCCTACTTAGTCAGCGTTAGGGTGGAGTTGTTAAAGCACATAAATGGACTAGTGTACCAGTTCCAACCTATTTGCATAAGCTCTGTATGTAGTTGATTACACAAAGGCACTGTAAATATTAACCTCAATGCACTACAAGTGCCATATTAATAGGAAATGACTACAGAATTCTACTTCAACTATCATATCCTGCTTTGCATTACATTTGAGGTGAAGGATAATCTTCAGAAGTGGAAGAGTAATTAATAGAGAATGTAGATAGTTTCACTTTGTTGCCTTTATTTTTTGAACAACCTTTTTTCTTCTTGAACAGAATTGGCAAAATCTAATAGTTTACTTCTAGAAGGAGATGTAGTGTTAAACTAGCTCAAGACACAGAAATCAAGAGCAATAATCTGCTGCAGGAACTCAGTGAGTAAAGCAGCATCTTGAGGGAAAAATAATTATTGAGTTTCAAATTAAATTCTGCTGCAGGACTAATAGTAAATAGGGGAAAATAGCCAGAATAAAAAAGGGAGTGGTGAGACTGGGGCCAGTGGGTGATTAACAGACCAAGGAAGAATGGAGAGCAAATGTCCAGTAGGGGTAGAGTTAGGAGACAGGAAAGTGGATGAGAGATGGAAGCAGACAAATAAAAAGGGGAAGTTAGTACAACTACAGCATAAAAAACTTCTAAAGGCAGTTTTAAGAGTGATCACATTTGTGATTAAGTGCAGCAAAGACTTTTTAAAAACAATCTTTAAAGGAACTAAGAATAATGTATAATCCTACTTCAGATACAATGGTAGAGCAGTTAACATAACACCCAAGAAAACAGGAATGAAGAGTGAGTGATACATCTAGTCCCTCAAGCCAGCCCCATTATTAACATGACCATGGCTGATCTATGTAGCTTCAATTCTTTCCTTTATCCCAATCTCATGGCCTTCAATAACTCAATCTTTCAAAAATGTATCTACCTCCATAACTCACTGCAGCAGGGTATTCCAGAGATTCGAAACCTTCTGAAGGAAGTCTTACATACCTTGGTTTTAAATGAGCAGCTCCTTATAGTATCTTAAAACAAAGTCTGATCATTTAATACCTTCCTAGAAGCAAACATCTTGACTTCTATCTGGTCAAAACTCCTTAGGATCTTGGGGACAATAGAGATTCTGGAATCTGGAGGAATTCAAACAAAGTCAGGCAGCACTTACGGAGATAAGTCAACAGTTAATCTTTCAGTTTGAGCCTCTTCATCAGTGCAGTGCCTGACCTACCACCTTAACACCAGCTTTGTTGTTCCTTAGAATCTTAACTGTTTCAACAAGATCACCCTCCTTTTATGTTTCAAATACAGACCTCATAGCAAGCCAAATGCCTGAATAACCCAGGCCCCTGTTCAAACCTCAATGGTTATGACTTTTAAATTGATACAAATTCCATCTGGTTCATTAATGTCCTATTAGGTTGGATAACACTTTCTGGCATGGCTTATATCCAACTCCAAATCACTATCCTTAAATCCTAACTGAGAAGTCACTTAGTTGTACAAAATGTGAAATACTCAGAATTCTACCTTACCAAAAGTATGCTGTATTCTATCACAATCACTAAGTATATCTTGCCCCACCCACAGGGGAGATCTAGTAGAACTGACAATACAAGTTCAAGTGTAATTATCTTTCAACCACACATGAATATTGTGGTAAACTATGTGTATATCTGTCTGGACACACCCCTCTGCTGACTGCTCCTGTGGCTCCTCCCACAGACCCCTGTATAAAGATGATTGGAGGCACTGCTCCTCCCTCAGTCTCCAAGATGTTGTGGTCACGTTTGCAGCTAATAAAAGCCTATCTTTTGCCTCCCGTCTCCGAGAGTTATTGATGGTGCATCAAATATACAGTTTAATAACCAGTTTAACACTGGGCTAAGGAGCTGGTGTAGGAGGCAGGACTTCAGATTTTGGATCATTGAGTGGCTTTCTTCCAGGGAAGATGGGATCTGTACTGAAGAGACAGCTTGCCCTTAGACTAGAGGGGGACTAATATCCCAGTGGGAAGGTTTGCTAGTACCGCACAGGGATAGGGGATTTAAACTAGAGTTGCAGGGGGGTGGGAACCCAGTGCCAGAACAGATAGTAGAGTGGTTGTGGAGACAGATGTTGTTAAGACCTCAAAAACAGATAACAAAATGTTGAGCGAGGTAGGACTATTGTTCTGAGCTGTGTATATTTCAATTCAAGTAACATAGGAAAGGAAGATAAGCTCAGGGCATGGATCAATGCATAGAATTATGATATTGTTGCTATTACTGCGACTTGGTTGCAGGAAGGCAGCTCAATATTCTGGGGTTCTGTTGTTTTAGAGGGACTAAAGAAAGAGGGGTGATGTTACTAGTCAGGGAAAATGTCATAGCAATGCTTAGTCAAAACAGACTGGAGAACTTGGCTCGTGAGACATTTTAGGTGGAACTAAGGAATGAGAACAGTATGGCCATGTTAATGGGGCTATTTTATAGACCACCCAACAGTACATAAGATTTAAAAAATTTGTAGAGAGCTTGCAGCCTGTTGCAAGAAACAAAATTGTAATAGTAGGTATTGACTGGGTCTCCCATACTATAAAAGGACTAGATGGGATAGAGTTTGTCAAATGTGTCCAGGGCAGTTTCCTTAATCAGTACATAGAAGACCCAATGAAAGAGTGTGCAATACTTAATGTCCTATTAAGGAACTGGAAAAGGCAGGTGACAGAAGCTTGCATAGGGGAAGACTTTGGATGCCTTTAGTTTCAAGGTAATTATGGAAAAGGATATGTCTTGTCCTTGGGTTGAGATTCGAATTTAGAGAAAGGCCAATTTTGTTGGCATATAAAAAAGGATCCAGCAAGTGTGGATTGGAACAGGTTGTTTTCTGGCAAAGGCATGCTTGGTAAGTGGGAGGTCTTCAAAAGTGAAAATTTTGAGAGCACAAAGCTTGCATGTGCCTGTCAGATTAAAAGGGAAGGATAACAGGCTGAGGGAACCTTGGTTTGAGAGATATTGAGGCCCTGGTTATAGAACATAGAAATTTATAATGTTGTGTCGACCATGTAACCTGCTCTAGAGACTACCTAGAATTTCCTAGCGCATAGCCCTCTATTTTTCTACACTCCATGTACCTATCTAAGTGGCTTTTAAAAGACCCTATTGTAATGGCGGTGTTGGGGGGGGGGGGGGGGGAAGGAAGAGAGGTTCATAGCAGGTATAGGCAGGTAGGAACAAATGAAGTACTTGAAGAATCAAGTGCAACTCGTCCCTTTTATACAAGTCTTTCAATCACAATAAAAATATCCAAGACAATCACTTTCACTGCACGCCATCCAAAAGTTCATGACAAGTCCAGCTACATTATTGAGCAACTCACTGATGGAATAGCCCTGCAGAACTTGATGTTCTTGGTATCCAGCAGTGACTTTCAATTGTATGAGAGGCACAGAAGAAACAAATACATCTTTGATTGGATTGGAAGATTCCAAATGTCATTCTACTCTTTAAGGGAGGAAGGTAAAAGAAAGGGAATTATAGACTAGTTAGTCTAACATCTATGGTTAGGAAAGTGTTGGAGTCTATTATTAGGAATAGATTTCAGGGTACATAAAGGCTGATGATAGAGGAAATCAAAGTCAGCATGTCTTCTGTAAAGAGAAATCTAGCTTGACAAATCTGTTGAAGAGTTCTTCAAAAAAGTAATTGCAGGGTGGACAAAGGAGAGGCAGTGGATGTCATTTACTTGGATCAGAAGACATTTGATAAGGTGCCACACTTGAGGCTGCTTAACAGGATGAAATCCTATGGCGTTACAGGAAAGATACAGGCATGGATAGAGGAATGGCTGATAGACAGCTGGTTTTCTGGTTGGCTGCCAGTGACTAGTAGTGTTCCTCAGGGGGTTAGTATTGGGACCGCTACTTTTCACTTTTTTTGTCAATTGTTCAGATAGTGGAATTGATGGCTTTGTGACAAACTTTGCAGATGATGATAGTGCTGAGGAAGCAATGCAATTTCAGCAGGACTTAGACAAATTGGAAGAAAGGGCAAAAAAAGCAGATGGAAGTATGTTGGGAATTATATGATAATGCATTTTGATAAAAGGAACAATAGTGCAGATTATCTAAATGGGGAAAAGTTTTAAAAACGTTAGAGGTGCAGAGAGATTTAGGGGTCCTCTTGAAAGACTCCCAGAAGGCTAATTCACAGGTCGAGTCAGAAGGCAGCAAAAGCAATAGAATATAAAAGCAAGGAGATAATGCTGAGGCTTTATAAGACACTAGTCAAGCTGCACTTGGAGTACTGGCAACAGCTCTGGGCCCCATTTCTCAGAAAGGATGTGCTGTCATTGGAGAGTCCAAAGATTCACAAGGATGATTCCAGGAATGAAGGGCTTAACATACGAGGAGTGTTTATCAGCTTTGGGTCTGTACTCACTAGAATTTAGAAGAATGTGGGGGGGGGAAGGGGAGAAGAGGAGAACATCTCATTGATTGAGATTTACCGAATGTTGAAAGGACTAGATAGGGTGGATGTGGAGGGAATGTTTCCTATGGTGGGTGTGTCCAGAATTAGAGGGCACAGCCTCAAACTTGAGTGGCAACCTTTTAGAACAGAGATCAGCAGGAATTTATTTGAGTGAGAGTGGAATGCTGTATCACAGAATACAGTGGAGACCAATTCCCTTAATATACTTAAGGCCAAAGTTGATAGTTTCCTGATTGGTCAGGGCATCAAAGGATATGATGAGAAGGCAGGTGAATGGGGTTGAGTGGGATCTCGGATCATCCAAGATGGAATAGTGGAGCAGGCTCGATGGGCTGAATGACCCAATTCTGTTCCTATGTCTTATGGGAGTGGGACAAACAATTCATGATCAGGGTGGGTGAGATCATTCATGATGTTACAATGGGCCCTTTTCCGGCACCTTTCTGTATATACCTGTATGTCCTTGATGGCGGATAGGCTGGTGTCAGTGAGGCATTGGGCAGCTTTGCCCACCAATTGTTGAAACTTCTTGTGAGCCACTGGAAGGTTCTACAATTAAGTAATGGGATTAACATTGGCTCAGAGGAATTCAAACTGGCATGCATGGAGCAGTATCAGATATATATTTTAATTTTCTGCACAACATGGAACTACATGAAAACTAAACAGCATACAATAGGTAGAAACTTAGGTCCCACAACCACCTGACCAAATTAAAACTCTGGAGTCCTGCCACACTGAATAGTAAAGGCCAACTAAACTGCCAATAGCTTGGGGGAGGGGCAGGTATTGGGAAATGACTGATTCCATCTTCAAGATGGCAGAGTCCACTATGCAAATATTAAAGACAAACCTCTTGGGTTTGCAGTTATGTCCATTTGAAATTACCAAGTGGATAATCTATCTCAGCTTTCTGTTGAGATATACAGCATCATGGAAGACAGCCTTCAACCATTTCAATTTACTCTCGTTAACAAATGTGCAAAGGCACACAATATAGCAGAGAATATGGGTAGATAAGAATATGGAGCACATAAGACCTGCACCTTGTAATTAACTGTGCCTTTAGCCAAGCTGTTTAAGAATAATGTTTCTTGACATTACCTGACATGAAAATTTACATGCTTATGGGCTATGTGTAAAAAGCAGGATAAATTTAAACTAATTACCCTTCAAAAACTTTCCTCAACCAAGATGATAGAAGAGATCATGAACAATGCTCTCCAGAGACATTAGCCAATTGCCAATAACCTATGCATTAAGGCTACATCCACACTACGCCGCATAAATCTGTAACCGAAGCTTTTTCTCTTATTTTTACCCTTTGTCCACACTAAAACGGCATTTTCGTCCCCCGAAACTGGAGCTTTTCAGAAACGCTTTCCAGGGTGGGTATTTTTGAAAACACTGCTCGGGCAGATCAGTGTGGATGGAGTAACTGGGGACTTTTGAAAACGCTATCAGACAGCAGCGCGCTATTTCATTGTTTTCTTGAACGCAACCTAACAATTTCAGAACGGACGGGCAACGAGACTGAAGCCAGAAGAGTTAGAAATGTACTCACTAAATACTTTGACCCATAACTTACTGAATAAATAAGTATACTGTACTGACTTTGCCCGGTTTTCTGTCTTTGCTCGTATGAAGGTGGTTTACCTATTTATGCAAATACTTCTCTGACAGCCTAATGTAACGTTGTATGGAAATACAAGATAACACTGATGCAGACATGTTTTATACATATAACAAAGTGCTTTATTAATGCAACAGAGTTAGTCAGTTTTTCAATGTTCGTCGTCAGCCGGGTCAATCTGTCCGTGAACTCCCTGTCGGTTGCCTCCATACACTCCAGTGTTTGGTTTTTTTAAAAAAAACTTTTAAGTTCTCTTGCACAAAAGCCAACAGCTGTCCGCGTTTTAAGTTTTTCTAGTCTGTAACTACACAAACGCGCACTTTTACGGCGAGATTCGACACCAAACATGTCGCTCGTTTTCGGTAGATGTGTCCTGCGCATGTGGAGGATCAGGAGATTCGCCGAAATCTCCATTTCAGTGTGGATAGAGATATTTCCAAATACGCATAGTGTGGACGTCTATAGTTTTTACGCAAAACCGGCGTTTTCAAAATTATCCGGTCTAGTGTGGATGTAGCCTAAGTTAAGAGTTTCATGTGGTTGCAGATCTTATTATAGTTGGTCCAAACATTGATCAAAGAATTTAACTTAAGGGGACAAGTGAATAAAAATACCCTTGATATCATGGCAACATTTGATAATCTAATTCTATGTGCTACAGTTTATCATTTCTCAAAGCAAATCAAGAGTTCAGTTCACAAATTTTGGCTTGATATTTGAGACTGCCAATTGCAGAAGGCAGCTTCTGTTAAAATTGAGTTCAGAGTTAAAAAAAAGTACAAGAGATTTTATAGTGAGGGCAGTTTTTAAAAGAAATAACTGGTTTTGAGATGAGACCCATCACAAACAGTTGTCCTACTTCACTCCAAGACTATAGGTAAAAAAAAATCAACACTTGCAATTGAGAGAAAATTTAGGAATTGAGATTTCCAAATTTTGTTTCATAATTCTTACATTCAAGTGAGTGTGGCACCAATCAGTCGCATAAAATGGAAGACATCAAGAGATAATTCTCCGATGGGTGTGGTTATTCCTTGCACAGAAAGATGGATTATAGCCCCTTTAAGTTAAGAAACTGAACTGCAGGATATTAGTCCAGCAGTTCCTGGGGAGTATTTTTGGGCCACCTTTAACTGTTCCAGTTATTTTTGTTCCATAATACCAGTCTATTATTATTACTTAATCTGAATGACAACTCTTCAGAAAATGAAATGCTGTGCTGCAAGTAGAATGACTTAGACAAGTATGGGCTGGTACATCAAAAGTAATACTGAAAACAAAAGAACCAAATGTTATCCAATAGTATTATCATCAGCAGATCTCCAATTATACCATCTTAAAGGCCATCACCGACCAGAAAATCAATTGGACCAATGACACAAAAGTTGCTACAAGAGAAAGTCAGGGATTGGCTGCTCTGCAGTAAGGGAATCTCTAGGTGCCCCAAAAGCTATGTTACCATTTGCAAAGCTCAAGTCAAAACAAGCATGATCAAAAACCCATACCTACCCTAATAACAGCAGCTCCACTGCACTAATGAAGATTGTGATAAAGCACCCTGTTTGACTGACAACCATACACCATTTTAAATACTCATTTCTTCAACAAAGAATGCATCAAAATGCACTTTCCCAGGTCACCTCTAACAACACTTCCCAAACAATGATCTCTCTACAATGGAGAGCACTAAAAGCCAGACTAAGGAAAATTGGCCGACTTTTTTGACAATAGTTATCATGATCAACAGCGGCATTTTTTACCCCTGAAATAAATACTTTTAAAATTTCATTTGAAATTCTCTAGCTTTCTTACTTGAATTAGAACTTTAACTTCCAAATCAGTAATTTGAAAGCAAAATATTACAGATGGCAGATATCCAAAATAAATTCCCTTTGAAATAAAGTGTGAAGAAACAGTGAAGGAGTCTTAAAAAGGGAAATGGAATACAGGCTCTCACTGATATTTAGACAAGTTGGGAGAAGCCTCAAGTACAGCATAAATACCAACATAGACTGGATAAGCCAAATGGCATATCTATGCACCAGAAATGTGTCAAAAATGCTAGAAATAGTTAAAACTCAGCATCAACCACCACGGAACTGTGGTGGTTAGTATGATACTATTACAGATTGCGGCGTTCTGGAGCTTGGAGTTCAACTTCAATGCAGTCCTGCAAGGGATCTCTGTACACTCTCCCTGTCAAATACGTGTTCCCCCCCCCGATCCTCCAGTTTCCTCCCACAGCCCAACAAAAGGCTCACTGGGTAGATTGATCATTGTAGATTGTCCCGTGATAGGTTAATCGGGTTTGCTGGTGGTTGCTGGGTCAGAATGGCCTGTTCTGTGCTGCATTGCTAAGTTAGTAAGTAAATAATTATATAAATATCGGTGAAGAAATAGGATTAAAGCTTCAGTTTAAGGACTTAAAACATCCTGATAACAGGTTATCAAATTGAAATGTTAATTTTCTTCAAAGATATAATCTCGAAGACTTACTCAGGTTTTACATTTTCTGCATTCTTCTAAACCTCCAGATCAGTGTATATCTGCATGACTCATCTGTTAACTTATTGATATGCTATTATGTTCAACCTAAAGCTGGCATCAAGCCTTTCCTTACTGCAGTAACCTTAATGATTGGAAAATGCATTAAGCAAGGCTCTACACAAAAAAGCAGATTAGGGAATTATGCAAAAACATGTACCTTCCTTAGTAAACTTGAAGATTTTGCACCCAAGAATCTACTGCATTGTTAAAATTAGTATCAATGATTTAGCCAGAAGTACATTGCTGTTGGAAAAAAAATGAAAATGATGCCCTAACAGAACAAGGTTTATCTAAAGGCAACCTCATAAGTTTGCTTTCATGGCTTCTGTAAGTAAATCATGCAAATTACATTCTGGGTAATGGGATATTTCTTACATCATTATCATCCGCTACTTTACAATTTACCTTCACACTTCTAACAGAAGACTTGGGTACCTTTCCCAAAACTATTGCAAGACTCCAGAATGACACTGCTAAAATTAGCCGAAACATTACATTCCCAGAATTACTTCACTATTAATAGGACAAAATTACATTAACTTTGAATATCTTTTTCTAAAAATTCTGTACATTTATGTCTTTTCTTTAGACAAGTACATCAGAAGTAGCCTGTGAGCGACTCAGTTAGTCAAGGAAGCCTAATGAAGATTAATCAATATTATACTGCAATGATGCAGCATCTTTTTTTTTTAAAAACTGAACAGGCACCATGCTCACAATCCAAAATCCAGTCCATTTTTTTAAAAAAAAAACAAGAGAACGCAAATTGTCCACTTAAATACCAATTCATAATTTATGACTAAACTAATCACAATAATCTTTATCAAAAGATAAAATTGGTAAATTTAGATATTGTTATTACATTTCTGCACAATGAATTCATTTTCTTTAAAAATACTGGTCAGTTTTACTGGAAGAATTATACAATAACACAGAGCAGAATTAGGCCATTTGGCCCACTGAGTCTGCTCCTTTCGATCATGACTAATTTATTACCCCTCTCAATCCGATTCTCCTACCTTCACTCCATAACCTTTGACACCCCTACTAATCAAGAACCTACCCATCTCTGCTTCAAGGATACCCAATGACTTGGCCTCCACAGCTGTATGTAACAATGAATTCCACAGATTCACCACCCTCTGGCTAAAGTTCTTCCTCCTCATCTCTATCCTAAAGGGATGTCTGTCCTTATATTCTGAGGCTGTGCACTGTGGTCCTACATTCCCCCACTAAAGGGAAACATTCCCTCCATGTCCAACACTCCAGGTTTTTAATATTCAATAGCTTTCAATGAGATCCCCCCCCCCCAATTCTTCTAAACTTCAGAAAGTACTGGCCCATAGCCATTAAATGCTCCTCAAATGTCAACCTTTCCCAAGATCATTCCTATGAACTTTCTCTGGTCACCCTCCAATGCAGGCACATCCTTTCTTAGATAAGGGGCTCCAAACTGCTCTCTAAATTCTAAGTGTGGTCTGCCCCAGCATTACATCCTTGCTTTTATATTCTGGTCCTGGAAATGAACATGAACATTGCACTTGCCTTCCTTACCACTGACTAAACCTGCTAGTTAACCTTTAGGGAATCCTGAATGGGAACTCCCAAATCCCTTTACACCTCTGGTTTCTGATTTTCACTCCCTGTTTAGAAAATAGTCTACACTTCCATCTGTCATTTCTTTGCCCATTTTCCTAATATGTCTAAGTCCCTCTGCAGTCTCCTGGCCTCCAACGCTACCTGCCCCTCCATTTATCTTCACATCGTCCATAAACTTGGCAACAAATCCAACCAAATCACTGCCATTTGGTGCGTACAGAAGTGGTCCATACAGACCCTTGGGAAACACCACTACAAATGTAACATGCCTGTTCAGAAAAAAGGTAGAAATCAAGTAAAGAGAAGTCAACCTATGCTGGTAATGCAAGATCTATGACTTATGGCTGTCAAAATCAAATTTAATCCTTATATGGCCAAACAAATGTTATTAAGGATACACCAGCACTGATTTATTTACTTTATTTACTGTCTGAATTACTTTATATAACAAAAACTGCCAATCAAGGTTCTACAAATGGATACAAAGGGTTTCAAATGACATAGGATAATGGATTTATGGGAATAAAAAGTTAATAAAACATACATTTGAGACAACTGTAGAGAATATTTCTCTCTCTCTCTCTCATGGCAATGTGTATGCTGTGGGACCTCCAAGGACCAGTAGTACAATTATTGTGCTGCTTATTTAAAAAGTATCTTTCATTTGGATATTGATAGCCCAATTTTAAAATATACAACTGTATAAAATTTGACATAGTAATAACGAGCATAGCAGCAGATTAAGAGAATACTAACATACAATGGGCAAAAAACTGACAATGGGAACTGATCATATTTTAAGAGGAACGGAATAAACAAGTAGCATAATCGGAAATAATTTGCAGTGGCTACAAGAGCAAAAAAGTTCTGTGGATGCAGCTCAAAGACACTTAAGCCGACAAACTAACTTAAAAGGGCAAGTAAGAAAGCATATGAATACATAATTTTCGATTCACCCAAGGATTTACATCAGCGAGATGCAACACAGATTGGGGGGAAATAATTTCATGTGGTTCTGTCCACCACACCAGATGAGATGTCACAGTGGTCTACCATATTAATTCCACTTGCCATTCCTGACATGTCTGATAATTGTGCCAGTGTGAGGGGAGGATGCTAGACACAGGAACAGCATCTCTCATTCCACCTTGGTCATCTCTAACCTCAGAGCACAAATATTGGCTTCTCTAACTCCCAGTAAACAATCCTTTGTCCCCCCCCCCCTTTATTTCCTTACA
This sequence comes from Hemitrygon akajei, assembly GCF_048418815.1. Classification (NCBI taxonomy): domain Eukaryota; kingdom Metazoa; phylum Chordata; class Chondrichthyes; order Myliobatiformes; family Dasyatidae; genus Hemitrygon; species Hemitrygon akajei. The sequence goes on along the minus strand of NC_133124.1, from coordinate 104,351,098 downwards.
CCACTGACTATCACTCCATCTCCTTCCCCTCCTCATCCTCTCAGTGGATCCATCATCCATACATTATTTCCACAGATTCTGCTCCACACACACTTTTTTATTCCATGTTCCACTGTCCTCTCCTACAAGATTCCTCCTCCTTCAGCCTTTTGTCACTGCTACCCATTACCTTCCAGCTTCTTACATTTTCCCATCCCCTAGACCCATCTACCATCTGCCAGTTTTTACTTCATCCCTTCCCATCACCTTCTTAAACTGGCTACTCCCCCCTTCTATCCAGACCTGAAGGGGGTCAGCTCAAAATATTGACAGTCTACCTCCCTCCGTAGATGTTGCCTGACCTTCCGAGTTCTTCCAGTACTCTTGCATTGCACTTAGTTTTGCAAACTAGATTATTGACTAAATAAACAAGAAATTCACAGTAAACATTTATAAGCCACTGGTTAAGTTTCTTTCCCAGTATTCTGAGCATCATGCTTTTCAGGAAATAGGGACCTTAAGATATTACAGTGGACCTGATTAGAGATCACTTATGAAATTGGGAGGTGTATAGATTTGTTTTCCAGGTCTAGGTTTGCCCTGCAAGGTCACCATTTATTACCTAGCCCTTAAGATTATCATTGGCCTGTGCAGATCTTTACTAGAAAGTTGGGCTTGACACAGTATCATATTACTGAATAGTACTAGCAAATAAAAATTTTTTCCAAGTCCACCACCTTAATAAGTTAAGAAAAAAGCCATACTGCAGAACTGTCCCACTTAACCAACTTTGCAATAGAATTAAAACAGAAAAGCCTAAATGGACATCCTATGTCATTCAGTTGATCACTATAAATAAATAATATAATCTACTACTAAGGTCTTTGGGCTGGAGAAACAGGCAGAGGTAAATGCATCATGAAATGGCACTACACCAAATTTTAAACTCTCTCATTTGATCTTTTTTAATCTAATACAAAAAAATCCAAAACTCAGAAGCAGGACTTGTAGTTTACAAAATGAACAATAGCTGCATACACCACTCTAACACCATATAAATGTCCAGCATTGTAAGTTGTTAGGAAATAGTATTCAGGAAATGCAGGCCTACATCAAGAGCTTCAAAAGGGCATTCAGTATCGACAAGGAATGCAATCATAAGACCAATATTACGCAGTGAAACCCAAGGCAGGCACAGCACCAGGCCATGTATATCTTACTTAAATAAACAACATACTTCAGCCACAGAGAATTATAAATACTTCCAGAAGTGAAATGATTCAATAATTCAGAAAAGAGAAAGCACTCCATAACATATACCATTGGATCTGTTTAGTGAAAATGAACAATCTGATCACTAGATTACTATTTTTAACTAGATGGAAACCAATGAGGTTTTGATGACTCTGCTAGTCATATGCTAGTTTATTGTTATAACAATACCAATTTCATCCACTCTCTAAAGCCTCATCCTCCACTACTTTAACTGCTGCTTTCAGGTGCAGTGGTTTCTGTCTCAACTGCTCAATGTGGCAAAACATTTTTTGAATAAGTGCACACTTGAGTTTTAATAAACAACATAACTCCAAGTTTCTGTAGAATAAAGATTATTCTTGCACACAAGCATTACTCTCAATTTCCCAATTGAGTAAGAATACTTAAATGAACTTAGTTACATAATAGAATAATTTTTTTAAAAAACACAACAAAAATACTATAGATGTTGAGAAAGGTTAAAAACCAGCATGAGCAAACATTGGGAACAATAAATTACTGCTTTTATAACAAATATGAGCTAAAGAGATTATAGGCCTACTAAGTGTTTTTTACTGTGTGCATGACTTTTGAAACATGTCAGCTGTCAGTCAGTAAACAGGGCAGCAACTCTGCACCAACAACAGAGCACAAACAAAAAATTATAGTTAAAAAACAAGCTGTGTTAAATGCTGGAATAGATATCCTTTTGATTAAGGCTTTGAATATGAGTGAGCAGAAGTAGAGAAGCAAAGTTCTAGAAGTTAAACAGAGTAAGCTGAAGGCTCTGCAGCTAATGGTGGAACAATAAAATTAAAATTGCTCAAAATCAGAATGGGGGGGCGAATTTAGATTTCTCAGAATTGAGGCTGAAGGAGATTACAGAGACAGGAGGAAACCAGTTCATTGAGACATTTATAAACAAATACAAAAATTAAAAATACTTTGTCCAACCAGGACCCAATATTGAAAGTAAACAAAATCTGGTCCAAGTCAGGATACCTTTAATTTATTTTGCTTTGTCAAGCTTATCCAGGATAGAATAGAAAAGGCACTCAGGCAAAGACCATTAACTCTAGGAGGTAACAAATATTGTGAGAATAGCAGCCAATTATCTGATACCGAAGCAGAGTATTGTGATGTTTCAGGAATAGAAAGAAGCAACGTGAGACTCAGATGCAGGATGCATGAATATATGGCCTTAAGCCCATCGGGGGTCAAATATAACAATGTGTGAACAGTGTAGTGCAACTATTCCAGATACGGAGAGATGTCTCTAATTAGTGAGAGGATTTTTTTTTGGCAGGGACCAAAATTAACAGGGGCCTTCCCATTATTCAATGAGATAGTTGTGTTCACCTGGTCTACGTGGTGCTCAAGTAGTCTGGTAATTTTAGAATAAATTACAGTTCCCTTGATCCCCACAGGCAAGCTAGAGCCACACATCATTGGGACAGTTGGTAGATAGGAAAGAATAGGGATGAAGATGGGGGTAAAATTGGGTCAATACAAAAAGACTCCTTAAAAGTACTAATACAGGAGCAGGAAGAGAAGCTTATACAGGTGTTTGTTTGGCAATGACTAGATGGATAAAGTACTGAAGCAGGCAAATGCAATGTCAGCCAATTGAATCACTACTAAGAGATAAAAGGTGAAATACGTGGCCAATTATGTCAAAGATTGCAGTCAGGTCAAAGGATGATCAGCGATAAATCTCAGTCAAAAAGCAAAAAAAAAAGAAAACAGTCTATTTTGAGAATATGAGAATGATGGCCATTTCAACTGCAGACCTTATTGCCATTGAACATCAACAATACACCTCAAGAACCAAAATCGACAGGAGTCTCTGTACAACACATCAGCTGAAGATATCATTGCATTGAATTAGGTAACAATCACTACACTCAAAAACAATTTATTGTTATGTGAACAGCTTTGATGTTTAAAAGACCTGTTAAAGTATTTTAAATGCAAGTTGATCTTGCTTTAAATTATAGCCATACATTAGTTTATATTGTTACTGAGAAAATTAATGCTAAAGTACTAAGTGAATTGGCTTTCAATTACTCATTTTGGTGCCCATTATTCTGCATTTATAAAAAGCAGTGGTGAATTTTAATTAACAGTTCTATAATTTGATATGTTGCATTATACAGTCATTTGCTAGAAGCAGTAAATGATGAGTCTTCACATGTATACAGCTAAAAATATCAGCACACAACCTAAATACCAATTACAAAATGTATATTCATTATTCAAATATCTAAAGTAAAGCTAATCTATTACTTAAAAGCTAAATAACTTTAGGTAATAGATTATTAATGAAAGAATTGCAATTTGCAGGATTGTCCTCCACAGGAAAATGTTAGAACCAGTACAGTGTCAAGCACTATAACTATTTGTGTAAGTTACTGCATGAACAGTAATTCTAGACCTCTATACAGTCTTGCTCTCCTTGGTAGTACTAGTCACCCTGGTTATTTCAATTTATAAAAATATAGCTGCGCAAGTTCATAAACTGGCATATCATTACTGAGCAACATAATCAAAGATCTGAATGTCAGAATAAAAAAAAAATGCTATTTCTTGTCATGTTCCCCTGGCATGACTTCAATATAGATAAGAATTCAGCCCAGTCAAAATCTCTGGGTACAATGTTATTAAGCTTATTTCCCCAATGGCCAGAGACAAGATCAACACAGTGTGCCAAGTATGACCCCAATTAGTTCAGGCCACCACATCCCTAATTCTTTTCAAGTTAACACTGCGGAATGACGGCCAAGTTATTCAAGAATGAACATCCCACCTCCTTAACAGTACTGTTGTAAAGTATTTTTCATTAACAAATACAGTTTGAATCGAAGAAAGTGACTTTGCTTCAATTAACTCGTAGTTCAGATTTTTATAAATGCTGCAATCTTTGCAATCACTAGGAAATAATCTTGTTAAAAATACAATGCAACCAATGAAGTTAAAGAATGTTGCACGCATGTCATCTTAATTCCTACAAGATATAACACAATGTGTACATCATCGTTTCACAAAATGGCCTGATCATTGACTTGCAGACATTTGCTGCTTCAAGAGTTAATCAGCTGATTTAAAAACGTGGCATATCAAGCGCCTCGTTAAAGGCGATTTATATATTCTAATGCGAGGAACTACATTATTCCTTTATTGTGCTTGACACTTAACACATCCCAGTGTGTATGATCTGTACATTTAATATGAAAGTAAAATATCGGTTTTATTCATCCATTCTCAAACCCATCACGTTACAATAGTCCCCTTCCATTTAACAAGCGAATAAATTATTAAACAACAAAAAAAGGCCAGTCACAGTAGGCCTTTACCTTTAATAACAGCCATTCTTTTCATTCTTTGGAGATTTATTTCCCCACAGAAATTAAAATGTTTCAAACAACACGTAAAATGTATAAATAAAAATGCAAAAACACACTACAACTTCAAACCCCTCTTCCAATAATTTATTACATTACTTCTGCAGGGTGCCCGCAGGCCTGCTCCGGGTGTCTGCAACTACATCCCATTCAGACAGTCCAACCGGTCAGTCATTTTTTATGAACAAACAAAAACGAAATCGCTTATTAAACAACTTACCAATGACCTCCTTGAGCTCATAATCCTCCCTCTGGATTGACCAGGGCAGGGAGCTAGGGTCATCGGACATTGTCGCAGTGAATGGAGCTACACCGTCTGGGTTTCCCACCACACTCTGTACTATGTCTATTACAATACGCGGCCCAGCCTTTATTTCTCTTCGTCTCCGTGCTGAAGGGAAGGCCACGGGCCTGGCGCTGATGGATCACCCCCACTTCCCTCTTTCGCTCAGAGACACAAGTACTCCCAAACCCCAAACTTTACCAGCAGCCGAGTTACCATGCCTCCCGGCCACAAGCACAAGCTCCACCTCCTTTTTCCGGCTTTCATTCGACGCCCTGGGCTCCCGCCCCTCTCCCTTGTCCGGCCTCCATTGGATAACAGAGTGTCCGTCAGCGTCGTGGCTGCGACGCGATGACTCGGCCGAGAGCGTGCGTGGCGCCGGGGCCACGCCAGGGAGCGTCGGCGGTTTTGGCTTTGCGTTCGTCTGGTCACGTGGAGGCACCAGCCGGCGTGAATGCGACTGAGTCGTGAGTTTAACCTTTCTCGCCCACCTAGCTGCAATAACCATCGGTACCTCCTACCATCCTGCTTCCTATGAGGGCTCCAATCCATTCTGCCAGTTTCTTTGGCTGCATCATTTCTATTCAAGTGACACTTTCTACAGCAGTGTTTCTGAGATGCCTTCCTTCCTTAATTGTGGTTTCCCCCCACCGTAGATAACAGAGCTCTCAGCTATCTCTGTTCAATTTCCTGTATTTCTGCTCCCAATTACTCTCTTACTCAGAGCCTTTCTTTATCTTCACCCTCCATCCCATCAGCAATGATTGAATGGCAAAGCAAACTCAACGGGCTGAATAGCCTAATACTTATCCTATATCTGTCTTTCATTTTCCAAGTCATCCTCAGTTATTTATCATTTTCAATTGGATGTCATCCATCTGATGTATTTTCCCTCTTCCCTGCTTTCAACCCTCAATAGGGTCCATTCCATCCATGACTTCCAGTTCCCTCTTACAACTCTTTAACAATTAGACAGCCATATCTCTAGCCAATCTAGTATGCAATCAATAACGTGGAAATTTGCTCATATATCTCCTGTTACAAAAAAGCAGGAGACATGTCGAGTTTAATGTCAACTGACTGTACATACATACAACCAAACAAAACAACGTCCCTCCAGACCACAGTGCACCCACAAAACATACAGTATATCCCATGCAGCATATAAAACAAAATATTACCTTAAATAAGTTGATAAAATATATTATAAAAATGCAAGCTGTGCATAGCACAGTTAAGTAGCTTGCTCACCTAGTGACAAGACCTCTGTGCTGGTAGTGTATCCATTAGTTATATAGCCTGAGGGAAGAAGCTGTTACCCAGTCTGGCAGTCCTAGTCCAGATACTCCTGTACTCCTTCCTGATGGTAGTGGGTCAAAGAGATTGTGGGATGGGTGGTAGGGATCCTCAACAATGCTTCAGGTCCTTCATTTACAATGTTCCCAGTAAATGTCACAAATGGTGGGGGGGCGGGGGGTGGAGGGAGAGGCTCTGGTGATCCTCGGTGGTTTTTTCTATCCACTGTAGGGTCTTACACTCCAAAGCCTTACAGTTTCCATCACACCACGATGCAGCCAGACAGAGCACTCTGTAGGAAGTTGCTAGAATGGGAGCAGGGAGCCTGAACACCTCACTCTCCCCAGAAAGTGTAAATGTTGCTGTGCCTTCTTGACTAATGGAGAGGTGTTGTGGGTCCAGGTTAGATCACCTTTTATGTTTCCTTCTCTCCCAGTTGAGTTCAACACCTTTTATGCACACTTTGAAAGGGGAAATAAAACTACACCTGTGTAAACAACATACAAAATGCTGGAGGAACTATGCAGGCCAGGCAGCATCTATGGAAAAGAGTAAACCATCTCGGCCTGAAACATCAACTGTTAACTCTTTTCCATGGCCTGCTGAGTGTGTTGCTTGGATTTCCTGCATCTGCAGATTTTCTCATCTTTGGACACCTGTGTAAATCTTTGCAACTTCTGGTGACCCTGTGATCTCTGTCTCAGAGGCTGATGTCAGAACTTCTTTCAAGAGGATGAACCCTCACAAGGCGTCAGGTATTGATGGTGTACCTGTTAGGGATCTGAAAACTTGTGCCAACCAACTAGCAGGAGTGTTCAAGGACATTTTTAATTTTTCATTGTTGCAGTTTGAGGTCCCCACCCGCTTCAAAAGGGCAACTATCATATCAGTGCCCACGGAGAGCAGGGTGAGCTGCCTCAATGACTATTGTCCAGTGGCAATCACATCTACTGTGATGAAGTGCTTTGGGAGATTGGCCATGGCCAGAATCAATGCCTGCCTAAGCGAGGACCTGGATCACCACAATATGTATACATTGGATACAATCTCACTGGCTCTCCACATGGATCACGTGGACAATTGTAATACCTAAACGCAAGACATTCTCCAGACACTGGAAATCTAAAGCACCCGATACAAAATGCTGGAGGAACTCAGCAGGTCAGGCAGCATCCATGGAAATGAACAAACTGTCGAAATTTCAGTCTGTGATCTTTCTTCAGGACCTATGTCAGGCTACTGTATATTGAGTATTGATCAGTGTTCAACACAATCATTCCCTCAGTTCTAATCAGCAAACTCCAAAACCTGGGCCTCTGTACCTCCCTCTACTATTCTTGTTGGCATTTATAGTTTCTATTGTTACGTATTTCAATGTACTGCTGCCACAAAACAATAACCTTCCTGATGTATGCCAGTGATATTAAACTTAAATCTGATTCTGAAATATGAAGTAAAATAATGAATTGGAATTGGTGTATTATTCTCACGTGTAATGAGGTACGGTGAAAACGTTGTTTGCTTGACACCAAATACAAATCATCTCATCACAGCAGTTCATCATGGTAGTACAAGGGTAAAGCAAATACAGCTTATAATTTAGATCTAAAAGAGTAGCCTGATTATAATAGTAGTAATGAATACTAAATAATGAATATGAATCTGCAAAGACCAGCTTGCAGCAAGTCACCATGCTCTGGCGCCACCTGTCTGCTATCTTCTCATATTTACCCTTGGCATGGTTCTTATTCAATAAAGGTATTAAACTTCCCCCTTTTTTATAGATTAGGTCTTAAAGTATTTATTATTCCTTAATAATTTAAGTTCATAGTGCATCTTTACCTTTTGTAATTTCCTTTTTACTCTTCTTTCCTGATCCCTTAGTATTCTTTCATGTCCTGTGATTATCTGTTACCTGTGATTCTTTTCCTACTATCACTTGTTTACTTATGTCTATTCATAGAGGAGAAATATATAAACAATTCATTTTCAAATAATTCTCAAGAAAGGATACATTTTAAATATGCTCATTTTAAATTATTTTCTGCAGTTATTATTTAAAGATTAAAAATAGTATGGCACTTCAGGTAGTGCAGCATTGAGGGAGCGTTGTAATGCTGGATCTGTGGTGCATAACATATGGTCCATGGGTCACATCTCACTCAATGCCCACCCTTCTACCTCTGATGTGGCCAGAAATGCCCGATGATTGCCACTGTTTCTCCCAAAGCCTCTATTTTGTAGGTTAATTTGTTTACAGCCATGGAATGGAATGACAACATCATACTTAGCAAAATTTTAGAAAGCCTCCAAAAAAAAGTATGTTTTGAAAAGGACAATTTTGTTTTAGAAAATTGCACAAGTTGAAACAGCAAATTAGAACTAAACTTATATGGATGTTGCTCAAAAATGAAGTATGCAGCCATTAATTTTCCTGAAGGTATTATTTTTATTGTTTTATGTTGTTAAAAGAGAAAAGTACTTACAATTATACAGCAAAATTTTAAACATGTTTCAACACCTATAATTTTAGAAATCTGATCCTTATAAAGTGGTAGGCTTTCAACAGCTTTTTGCCATGACCTAGAGCTGACTTACAGTACTTTACCATAAGACTGGTACTTAGAATGAGAATATATGGTCCCTTCATGGAAAATGACAGAAAAAGCCTGCCAGTATTACTAAACCGGTAAGAATTCAGTGAGAATAAGAAACAGAAGAAAATTAGCGTTAATGAAAATAAAACTAGATAAGTATGAGACTAAACCCTCCACCCCCAAAAAAACCTTAATATCTACTCTAGATACATGCATTATCATCTTACAAAGATCTGCAGATTCTGGAATGCTGGATAACAAATGTGAGCTGACTGTCCTTCTAGCACAGCTGGTTCATATTTCTGTAAGTGGAATGAGCTGTTCATTCCTTCATTCCTCTTTACATTAAATTTTTTCCCCTTAATGAACAGCTGACCCTTTGGTTATTGTATTTCTCATTATATTCTTCCTCCCACTCACAGTTGTTTATGGTCATTCCACAGAACACTTTCTTCTCTGGTTCGACATCCACAAACACATTAAGAATTTCAAATGGAAATAACTCAGAGAATGTGTAGCTCAGATTATTGATGGCTGGGTTGAGTTGTTCTCCGACCTTGGCAATCCATTTGTAAACGTTTCATCACCATATGAGAAAACATAATCAGTCCACTGTTCACTTGTGATATATTGATGAATGCTTGGCTTTTATATATTTATCAATCAGTTGATTGGCCATCATTATGGAAACTCAATTGTGATGTAGGGAGGGGGTCTCATTGCCGATTGTTTGCATGGTAAACCCTATGCATTCTCTGGAATTTTGCCCACGTTGGCTTATTAATGGGATTGCAGTCTACATGCCTGTTTATAGAACTGTTTATGGAAAATCACGCTTCTAGGAGCTCTCTTGCATGCCACGTGTTTGCCTGCACCATGCCTTTCACTGATGCCCAGTCGAATTTGTGCCACTCACGATCTTAGGAGCTAAAGGGTAAAGAGGAGAAACATCTCTTCAGAGTATTCGCATGAAACCAATGCCCACATAACTTCATACGAAGATGCCTACGATGTAGACAATGCACCAAGAAGCATATGGGTTGTTCCATACATTTGACATATCTCAGAAAAGACAGCCTGACTGCTCCAAGAACATAAAGTTTTGGTCGCGCATAAACCAACAGCAACATTGAGGAGAGTACTCTGCAGACCTAAAGAACAAACCAAGCAATTGGACAAGACCAATGTGGTCTACAAAATCCAAGTCAGGGACTGCAGTAAATGTTACATCGGCCAAACTGGGAGAAAACTATCCACAAGGATCCATGAACATCAACTAGCTGTAAAGCGCCATGACCAACTCTCCCTGGTCTCTACCCATGAAGATCGAGAGGGGCATAAATTCGATTGAGCAACATTGAAAGTCCTGGTGCAAGCAAGCATGCGACATGCAAGAGAGTTCCTAGAAGCATGGTTTTCCACAAATAATTCTATAAACTGACATGTAGACCGCAATCTCATTTATAAGTCAATGCAGACAAAATTTCAGACAATGCACAAAATTCGCCACGCAGCTAATCAGCGAAGAGAACCCCTCCCTACCTCACAACTGATTGATAGGCATATAAAAGCCAAGCATTCGGAGGGTATGCCATAAGTGAACAGTGCTCTGATGATGTCTCTTCATATAATGATAAAACGTTTGCAAATGGGTTGCCAATATCAGAGAACAACTCAACCCATCCAGAATTTTAAATATTTTATTTTGGGACATTTTCCCACATTAACGGAATCAAGAAATGCAAAGAGCTATTGTGGTTAAATACTGGTCGATGAGAGGTAAAGCAATGTTTACAGTGCCATCTTCTGTTTATACTGCTTAGTGCAAGTACAGGTTGGGGAAAAGTTTGAAAATGGGATTTGGCAAATTAAGAGCAAGTGTACTGAGTGCAGAGAATAAATGTGCAGAAATGATAGTTCATTGTGGGGCAGATTATAAGTCACGAAAAATTTTGACCAAAAACTAATATATAACTCAAAAATAATAATATGCTATATTGTGCCTTCAAATGATAGGTTAGCTTAAAGCCTGTGGCCAAAATTGGAGGGCAAAAGCTTATAACGAGTGGTAGGAATGATGAACTTAGTCAGGATGTAATATGTGATTAATCCCAAACTTGGCCATAAAACCTCTTTGATAATAGAAGTCTTGAAAATGTGTGCATTGCCTATTTAACTACACTGGTGACATTCCAAAACCAAAGATTCAAAGTACATTTATTATCAAAGTATGTATACAATTTCCAACCCTGAGGTTCATCTTCCTACAGACAGTCATAAAATAAAGAACCACCATGGAACCTGTTCAAAGAAATCATCTAACACCCAGTGCACAAAAACAGAGGACAAATTGCGCAAATGGCAAAAAAATGAGTGAAAAACAATATAAAATATCAAACCATCGAAACAGTCTAAGATTGTTCAGTTTAGTTCAGTTCCATTTAGTGCTGTGTTCGTTGACTGCAGGCCTCAGAGCCAGTCCACCCCAATCAAAATCGTACAATATAACAATAAAAAAGGAGTAATCAGAAACCATAAACACAGGATAACATGAACTGCAGAGTCCAATCCACAAACTGCATCAATCAAACCTGCTCAAGACCCAATGCTCTGGCACCGTCCTCCGATAGCATTGAGCGAAAGTGGGGGGGAGAGAGAGAGAGAATGATCAGACACAGCCACTTTCCTCTGACAGCAGTGAGCAAGAGAGATCAGTCAAATGCAGGCAAACACCACTGAACACCCGCTCATCTTCCGCTCTCATCCTCATTGATTTCAATCTTGCTGGACGCTTTCAACAGTGAGATCAGCAAGGAATGGAGTTGAGCATGAGCATGCACCCTGTATCCAGGCTTCTTGGCCTCCAGGCCACACGCTCAGAGACAGCAAAGAGCCAGATTGCTCAATCAGGACAAAAACACGGCATCAAAATGTAAATCACGGGTTCCAATAGTAGCAGAATCATATTTGAAAGAAGAAGTAAAAGTAGCGGTTTTGTGAACTGTCTGAAGGATGTCGCTTTTGGTTACGTTGTTCGCTGGTGCCATCTTCAGAGAACAATTACAATACTAATAATAAGAAAGGTAGTAATGCTAGTGTAGAAAAAGAAAATAATTATGAGAAAAGAATTGTTTCTCCATATGATCTGTGTAACAGTAAAAGAAGTAATGGTTGGATTAAGAGAATTGTAACGTGCATGGGTAGAAGAGTTTCTATGTGAAGAAGCTAAGGCAAACAATAGGTGACAAAAGATAAATTAGCAATTAGAATCACTATAGAGGAGGAGTTATTGAGGGAGGCCTACTGCTGCCCATTTGTTAAGTAAATTCAGAGTAAAAAATTAATACACTTTCTAGTCTCCAAGGAAGTTCATAGATATGAAGACCAATGAAAAAAAGGATGACTGAGATTGAGGCTCTATCATGTATATTACCTGATCAGCCTTTGCCTTATTCCTGCTTCTGTTCCTTGTGTTAAGTTGTGCTTTGACACCAGTCAATAATAGAATAGCAGAATAACAGTGAAAATGAAAATTATACTCAATTTAATATTCCCAACATCTAGCATGGATACTGACATTGCATGCAGTTTACAAGTTACATGAGAGGTAAGTGGCCTACATCTTGGGCAAGGGTTTTAAAATTCAGGATAATCAGTGTGGTTTTGTGAGGGACAGGTCATGTCTCATGAGCCTGATTGAATTCTTTGAGAAAGTGACAAGTCAAATTAATGAAGATCGAGCAATGGATGTGGTATATATGGAGTTTAGTAAGGTGTTCAACAGCATTCCGCATGGTAGGTACATTCAGAAAGTCAGGAGACAAGGGATACTTGGTGTGTTGATTCAGAATTGGCTTGCCCACGGAAGGCAGAAGGTGGTAGTAGATGGAGTGTATTCTGCTTAAAGACCATTCATGTTCTGCAGGGATCTGTTCTGGGGCCTCTGCTCTTTATGATTTTTATAATTCATTGGGATAAGGAAGTGGAAGGGCAAGTTAGTAAACTTGCCAATGATGTGGAGGTTGGTAGTGTTGTGGATAGTGTAGAAGTGTATTGTACGTTACAGCAGGACATTGATAGGATTCAGAGCTGGGCTGGGATGTGGCAGAAATTGTGAAGTGGTTATTCACTTGGACAGTCAAATTTCAAGGCAGAATACAGGGTTAACAGCAAAATTCTCTGCAGTGTGTAGAAACAGAGGGATCTTGAGGGATTCACATCGCGATCACTCAAAGTTGCCATGCGGTTTGATAGAGTTGTTAAGAAGGTGTATGGTGTGTTGGTCTTCATTACTTGTGGGTTTGAGTTCAGTCTGGCACATTGCTGTGACATATTGCAAACTCTGATGGAGGGAACCCCTGGATGAGGCCAACATGATTGGTTATAAAACTGCTTTTATTGATTACGGCCCAGCGTTCAACATAATCTTGCCATCAGTTATAATCAAAATGCTCCAAAGCCTGGTCCACTGTACCTCCTCGCAGACATCCAGCACTGGCACACCTCAAAGATGCGTGCTTGCCCCTCTGTCCTACTCGCTCTATACTAACGATTATGTGGCTCATCACAGATCAAACACCATCTATAAATTTGCTGATAATACAACTATTGTTGGCAGAATTTCAGATGGTGATGTGGAAGCTTAGAGATAGATCGGCAGGTTGAGTGGTGTCGCAACAACAACCTTGCACACATCAGTAAGATCAACAAATTGATTGTGGACTTCAGGCAGGTGAAGTTGAGGGAACACATAGCAGTCCTCATCAAGGAATCAGCAGTGGAAAGGGTGAGCAGTTTTAAGCTCCTGGGTGTCAACATCTCTGAAAAGTTATCCTGGATCCAACATATTGATGCAATTACAAAGAAGGCATAACAATGGCTATATTCATTAGGAGTTTGAGGAAGTCTGGTATCTCACCAAAGTCACATGAACAATTCAACAGTTGTACCATGGAGAACGTTCTATCTGGTTGCATCACTGTCTAGTATGGAGGGGCCATTGTACAAGATCAGCAAAAGCTGCAGTAAGTTATAAACTCTGCCAGCTCCATTATGGGCAATAGCCTCCCCAACCTCAAGGACGTCTTCGAAAGGTGAAGCCTCAAAAAGGCGGCATCCATCATTGAGGACCCCCATCATCCAGGACACGCCCCTTCTCATTGCTACCATCAAGGAAAAGTACAGAAGCCTGAAGGCACATTACTAAACATTACAGGAACAGCTTCTCCCCCTCCACCATCAGATTTCTGAATGAACAGTGAGTGCATCAACACTACCTCACTATGTTTTCCTACATTTTCACTACATATTTAATATTTTTATATATAATTCTTATTGAAATTTATATTTATTATGATTATGTATTGCAACTTACTGCTGTTGCAAAACAACAAATTTCTTGACATATGCCCGTGATATTAAAACAGTCCTGCTGAAGGGTTTCGGCCCGAAATGTTGACTCTAGTTTTTTCCATAAATACTGCTTGGCCTGCTGAGTTCCTCCATATTTTGTGTGTGTTGCTCAGATTTCCAGCATCTGCATATTTTCTCTTGTTTGTGATATTAAACCTGATTCTGATTCTGATTCTGTTGAGGTAGTTGAACCCCTTTATGTTACTCTATATCCCAAAGTTGACAAGAGAACTCACAAAACATACGGATGTATTCAATGATATTCTGTATAAAGTTGTAATCTGCAAAAATCACCTAACCATATTCTCACACTCTTGTTGCTCTTTGATAGCAGGAATGAATTGTAGCTGGCTATTTTTTAAAAGAAAACTTTGCTGTGTTTTCATTGAAATATTGGGCAACAAAATGAAATGCTACAGGTATCATCAACTTCATCTTGAGTTCACTAAAATTTCAGAGGCATGGACACTTTGACTAACACTGACAATATGATCCTTTCTCTGATTGGGAATTCTGTCTTCAGGAGGTGGTAGATTCACCAACGACTCACATGTTGTTCCTCACTAGTGGGAAAATTGTTCCATAAAATCTTCGTGTACGTTAGTCTTTCTCAGACCTCTTCTCACCCTTCTCTCAGTTTGAGCAGTGTGCCTTTTGCCAGGTCTCCCCATTGTACCATAATTGAAGGGAAATTTTGACCTGTGCACTAGTCCAGAAGATGCTTGTTTCTGCATGTCTAAAAATTAGGAGTATATCCTTCGGTGGCACTAAGCTACATGGGTGCATGGACATGCAATCACTTAAATGCTCCCACATACCTAACCTTTGTTGCCACATAGCTGGAATAAAGACAGGCAAGAAAAAGTTTACAAAACATGAAAGAATGTCTTTGTTGTACTGTATTTAATTTTACCCTCCAATGAATAAATAAAATCAAAAGTTTGTGATTTTTCAATTCTCATTCTAAATATTCATTGTATGCAGATTACGGGGGGAAAAAAACATTTAAAGTGCCACGCAGTTTTCAGGCCATGTAAAAATTTCCTGCTGCTGGTCTGCACAGCTCTGAAAAAAAACATTAGAGGGAACATTGTTCAGTGGGTGCACACTAAATTCCCCTGCAGATAAGAAACTTTGAAAAACTTTAGAAACCACAAAATATTTGTATAATAATAACACCGCCAAGAAATGTATCAGCTACTAGCCTGAAAAAGATTGATGATCCCTTTCAGTAATTTTTGTAGGAGTTTTTTTTCTGCTACTGCACCCATACTTGGCAGTGAGGTTAAAACAGTATATTAACCAAAATATTGTACCATTGGGCACATCTTCAAGGAGTGCTGTCACAGGAAAACAGCATCCACTATCAGGGCCCCTCACCACCCAGGACATGTTCTCTTCTCACTGCTACCATTGAGAAGGACATATAAGAACCTTGGGTCTCACACCACCAAGTTCAGGAATAGTTACTACCTTTCAACCATCAGGCTCCTGAATCTGTGTGGTTCTAATTTCAACTATGAACTGATTCCACAACCAATGCACTCACTTTTACAGACTCTACAACTCACATTCTCAGTAGTATTTATTTACGTTTTTAAATTTGCATAGTTTGTCTTTTACACATTGCTTGTTTGTCAGTATGTAGATTTTCATTGATTCTATTGTGTTTCTTTGTCTTACTGTGAATGCCTGCAAGAAAATAAACCTCAAGGTGATGTATACATACTTTGATAATAAATTTACTTTGAACTTCGATATGCTAAATAGTAATACTGGTTTAAAATCTGTTTTGTCCACACTAATGTCAGAAACTATTTAATTGGCACATTACTTTAGTGTCATGAGAACTAACATTCTCACCAAAATGGTGTCAGATGAGCTTTAACATTTTTAACAACTTTAACACTTGCAAAACAGAGTCGATTTTGGAACTACTTCATTTTCATGGTTTCCAAGAAACCTCCACTATTGTTCAAAATTTTGCTGCCCAGATTTTGAGAACCAATTGCCAGTTCTACACACTTTGTGCCTGCAGTGGCATGCCCCGTGCCACATTTTTATTGTGTATTGTGGCTGTCCTACTTCTTGATACCATAAGGCCTTTGTTCTTTGCATGTGCAATAACTAATGTTATCATCAATGTATCTGCTGTTTCATTGTCAGCATGTAGGCGGTTTGGTAGTGCAAGTTATGAGTTACAGTAGTTTGGGAAAGCAACATGTAGTCCAAATTCCTGGTTTTGATCTAAGAGGCCTTTAATAAAAACAATTGCGTTGTTACCTTTTAAATCAGCAGCATATTTAAGAAATGGTGCATTTATTCTAGCTCTTGTCTTGATCTTAGGAATTCAAAAACAATTCAAAGATTCTGGATTGTTTATGAAGGTACACAGGGAATACAACACTCACAAATACCTTGTGGTTATTATCACTTCACTTTTAATATGTTATCTGAGAACATATTGATTGGTCAGGATATTGAGTTAGGCTTCTGGGCTATTTTTAGAAATCAAGGCAGCTCTTTGAAATAAAGCAAAAATAAAGAAAGTAGTTTTAACAAAGGCTGTCCGTTTGAAAATTTAACATGCTTATCTCTCAAACATCGACTGATGGAGCCAATATAGTTTACAGCACTTTCTGTTTCATTTCTTTGCTGCCCAGAGAGGATTTAATTTCAGCAATATTTTTAGCTTTATTTACAGGACTCTGTTGGATAAAATAGACAGGTGGTGAAAAGTAGCATTAAGAAATGCAGGGTTAAGAAAGTTAATAGTTCAGGTTGTACCACTGCTTTTTTTTTCAGGGCTTAATTGTTGGAATTTACTGAGAGTCACAGGGTTGCGGATTTAGTTGTTACAGCAGGGACCTGAGGACAAACACCAGACCACCAAAATAACAAAGTAATGGAACACCGGCAGAGATGCCACCTTTTGGATAAGATATCACCTGACTGCAGATTGTAAGTGATCCCATCATACCATTTCACAGAAGACCAAGAACATTACGTTATCTGTTTGTTTGTTTTGTATTGCTTGTGAGCTTCGCTAAACATAAAATAGCCTTTCTTTCTACTTTATTAGAGTGTAATGTTCAAAAACTTTAATGATCCTTTGGGTGTCCTGAAAGATGCCATATAGCTTTCTCACAAACATTATTGGGGGCACAGTGTCAAATTCTGAAGAAAGGATGCCAAATACAAGACTGAGGTTCAAAGTTCAAGATACATTTATTATCAAAGTACATATAAGTCACCATATACTACCCTGAGATAAATTTTTACAGCAGGTACAAAGAAACACAAAATAATCAATTAAAGACTACACAAAAAGACGGACAAACAACTAATGTGCAGAAGACAACAAATTGTGCAAATACAAAAAGAAAAAACCCAATTGTAATAGTAACTAAATGATTAATAAATAATATTGAGAACATAAGTTGTAGAATCCTTAAAAGTGAGTCCATAGTTTGTGGACAGCACATACAAAATGCTGCAGGAACCCAGTAGGCCAGGCAGAATCTATGGAAAAGAGTACAGTCAACGTTTCGGGCCAAAACCCTTCGGTAGAACAAATGGAAAAGAGTATAGTTGACGTTTCAGGCTGAAAACCTTCGCTGTGACTCATATGTGTGTTTTTGTGTGTGTTGCTTAGATTTCCAGCATCTGCAGATTTTCTCTTGTTTGTGGAATCAGTTCAGTGTTGAAATGAGTGAAGTTATCCTTTCTGGTTCAGGAGATTGGTGGTTGAACGTGGAAATTGTTCCTGAAGTTGGTGGTGTTGTCTCCTGTACCTCCTTCCCAGTGGTAGCAGCGAGAAGAGATCATGGCCTGGAAGGTGGGGGACTTGATGATCAATGCTGCTTTTTTGTAACAGCGCTCTTTGTAGATACCTGTGATGGACTAGACTGTATACACTACTTTTTGTAAGGTTTTCTTTTAAAGGGCGTTGGTGTTTCCATACCAAGCTGTCATGCAACCAGTCAAGAAACTCTGCAGTCTGCATCTATAGAAGTTTGCCAAAGTTTTATTTGACATGCCAAAGCTTTGCAAACTTCTAAGAAAGTAGAGGCATGCTGTGTCTTCGTTGTAATGGCACTAACGTTCTGTTCCCAGGACAGATCTTTGTCAAGAAATTTAAAGTTACTGACCCCCTCCACCTCTAATGCTCTGGTGAGGTCTGGCTTTTTAGTTTGGTTCCTTTGGGATGGTGTAATGTACAGAGGGACCCTTCAGCAGCCTGAAATGTTGATTCTTTACTCTGTTCCATAAACGCTACCTGACCTACTGAATTCCTCCAGCATTTTATGTGTGTTGCTCTGGATTTCCAGTATTTGCAGAATCTCTTGTGAGTACATTGTAGTGCTATTATTGGTCAATTAAAAGTTCTGGCTTCTAGCCTGCGCCACAGTCATTCCAAAGGAAGATGAAATGGAGCCTGCATCATTAAATGTGGCAGCTCAATGGTCAAACCTACTTGTTAAAATAGTTCATCCACAAGACCATTTAAAGACCATCTAAACAAGACCAACAAATGTACACAAGTGAACTATTATTCATGTCAATCTTGGTTTTATGTTCCTCTGTGGTATATTGCATATTGTAAACTTTATCAATTCCCATATCCATCCAATAATTCTGGCTTCTTACTTATCCTCAGTTTAAACTCATCACCAATGCCTTTAGTTTCTGGGGCCTTAAATTTCTGAGTTTTTCATTAAGCCTTTCTGTCTCTAATTTCCTTTAAGGCAAGTGTTTAATTGCACAGGATGACAATTCTAGCATATGTGAGATGTTGCATACATTTCTTCTGCTAAATCCACCACTACAGAGTTAATGGAGGAAGTTTATTAGTTTGTGGACTGACTGAGAACCAGAAACTGGGTAGCATCCCAATATCTCCCTCCAAGATACAGTATTGGAAAAGAAAGTCAGCAACATCTTTGACAATCATTTAATTAATGAGAAAGCTAAGGGAGCTTTTGTTCTGTCACTTTCTCTGTGGAAGCAGACTCTGAAACTCAGCAAATTAAATAATGTTGTAATAATAATGTGGTCAAACACATGATACAATTGTTACAGTGAAATAGCATTGAAACAGCTTATGATTGCTCCTAACTTACATTGAATTTGACATATTCTTTATAAGTGCAGGATGTGGCAGCAGGTGGAAAGAATGGAATCTTGGGTCAAGGCATTTGGAAGCATTGGGGAATAAAGGATTGTCATGGTAAGGGCCAGGATGCTGGGGACTGTTCTGAGATGGGAGTAGCTGTTATGGGGCAGCATTGATCAGACACCTGACTAAGGGCTAGATAGGAGGACAATCCGTTGGGCACTATTAGCAGTGTTTGCACTGATGGGATGTTTGGATGTGGGCTTGTAAGTGAACACTAAGAAATCTGCTTAGTGAAGACCTATCTGGAAAAAAGAGGACACTGATACTTCCAGGCAGTAGATCAGATAAGATCTTTTAACCTATGTTAAACTGTCCTTAACCTCTGGTTTATATCTATTTTTGAATGGGTAACCTGCAATGCTTGCTGGCTTTCAAGAATTCTGCATCAGTGACATTAAATATGGCATACACCTATTTATTTGAGGTCAACAAGCAATTAAATTCTTTTGCACCCTATGGTCCAAGACAGTGTACACATTAGGTCTTATGCATTTTTGAGAACTAAGGCCCTTTCCCTAAAGCATTGGTGTTATGGAGTTGGCAGAGGAAGTCACTTAGGGCATGAATCACAGGAATGGCAGTAAACATCAAAGTAGATATCCCATAAGAGTGTGCACCAAGGTATGTGGCCTTCAGTGAATTTTCAGAATGGCATCACAGTTGCACATTATTTCCAACATGCTTGGGTATCTGACAAGATACTTCTCAGGCCACTATAAGATTTTGGAAATGCCTTTAAAATCTCTTTAAGTGGCTTTTGTAAAGATGTTGTGAACCCTTACTAAGTTAAAGGCACTTTAGGTATATCAACGTACTAATTCTTTGTATATTGTTGGCTCTGGTACATCTTCATAACACAAAGCTAAAAAAAAACTCTTAAGGTTGTAAGTTTTTTTGAGACACATTATACATGATATGTGGAAAAGGAGATATTGATTTCTTGCATTTACTAAACAATGTTAATTCTGTTATACTTCACACATCCTTATATTTGGAACATTATACTTCAAATACTGCACCACATTCTGAATTGAAAAATACTATCAAGTAAACGCAGATGTGGAATCTCAACATTGCAGTCTCTTTCTTTAGATGATCATCCACGCCCAAAACTACAAGTTGGTGAGTCTGACATTGCTGGTGGATAAGTTGCTGGAGGAGATTCTCCCAGCATTTGGAGAGACAGGGTCTGATTCAGGCAGTAGGAACAGTTTTGTGATTGGGAATAGATGTCTGGCAAATCTATTGGAGTTATTTGAGGAGGTAACCAAGAGTATAGATGAGCATAGGGCAGTGAACAATGTCTATATGGACTTCAGCAAAGCCTCTGACAAGGTCCCTCATGGCAAGCTAGTATGGAATTTTATACTGCATGGGATCTAGTAGGAGGTA
The DNA here is from genome assembly GCF_048418815.1 of Hemitrygon akajei. Lineage (NCBI taxonomy): Eukaryota > Metazoa > Chordata > Chondrichthyes > Myliobatiformes > Dasyatidae > Hemitrygon > Hemitrygon akajei. Next base: position 104,330,305 of record NC_133124.1, on the reverse strand, counting down.
GCAGATTTGATTCATAAATGGTTGAGCGATAGGAAGCAGAATGTGATGGTTGAGAGTTGATTTTCATTTCTAATGATTTCACCAAAAACTTTGACAAACCTCTATAGATGCATGGTGTAGAGCAGGGATGGCCAAAAGTGGCACATTGGATGATTAGAAGTGGCGCATTGCACCCCAGTGATAACAGACAGACAGACAGACATACTTTATTGATCCCGAGGGAAATAATAAAAAACAATAAAAAAGTAAGCCTACTCATGCAAAAAGTATTAACCGAAAACCAATTTGTAGAAAAAAAATCTATAACAGGAATTCAAGAAGCTTAGAGCTAGAAATGGGTTTTACTGAAAATAAATCTAAAACTTAGCAATTATTTTTAGCAATTTTATTATTTCGTGCACATCTTTTTGAGAATTTTATCTTCTTTCACGTTACTCTGTTTTCAATTTAAAAAAAATTTTCAATGACTCAAGCTAGGAAAGAAGGACTTTTGTTCTGCAGTCGTTCCATAACTGTTCAATACACGTTTGATACTTGTTTGATCCTGAGGCACCAGGCATCTGCACCAGCGGTGCGTCGCAAGTTTTTGCCAGTCAGTTCTGGTTTTTACATTCAGTTACCCATCACAGTGCAAAAGAAAATGAGCAAAAGAAAAGCAGAAAGTGATAGTAAGCGTGAACTCAATGAACAGTGGGAAAATGAGTTCTTATTTATAGCGGGTCCATCAGGAAATCTGTTGTGCATTGTTTGTGAAAACACTTTCTCACATAATAGAAGACATGATCTTAATAGACACTATAAAACACAACATCAGACTGAAATAGAAGGAAAACTGAAGCTAGTGCTTGGGTCTGAGTTATGGAAAGAATATGTGATTAAGAAAAAAGAAGAAATCAAAAGAAGACAAAATATATTTGTTAAAAGTCTCATTAAGGTAAGTACTGTTTATCTTGTTTTTATATTAAATCAATATATCATGTAAAAATGCTAAACATGTCTATATTAACATATTTTTACAAGAATTGAATGGGAGTACAAGAGCTGTATGGCACATCTGGACTCATGCGTGAAAAAATTGACGCATGGAATGTAAAAGGTTGGCCATCCCTGGTGTAGAGTATCCTAACTGTTGCATCACGGTCTGGTAAGGAAACACCAATGCCTATTCCCCTACAATCACTAAGCTCCTCAACCAGCGTGGATAACTTCACTACTGCAACATTGAAATGATTCTGCAATCTATAGACTCACTTATTTGGACTCTTTCCAACTCACGTTCTCAGTATTAGTTTTTATTTACACAATTTGTCTTCTTTTGCAATTGTTTGGCAGTCTTTGTTTATGTATAGTTTTTTCATAAATTCCATTGTATTTCTTTATTTTCCTGTAAATGCCTGCTAGACTACAAATCTCAAGGAGGTATTTGGCATGATGTACACACTTTGATGATAAATTTTACTTCTACTTAGACTGGAGGTCTGTGTCCAAGGTGTACCACAGGAGCTGATACTGGGACTTCTGTTGCTTTGGATTGATATAAATGATTTGGACATGAAAGTACAAGATATCATTAGTAAGATTGCAGAATATAGTAAAATAGGTGGTGGTGTAGACACAGTAGAAGGTTATGTAAAATTATAGAGGCTTTGCAATCAGCTGTGGCCTGAGGAGTAGTAAATGTTCTTCAATCCACAGGTGACGTATTGCATTTTGGGAGGTCAAACCAGTGTAGGATTTATATGGGGAATGTTAGGGTCCTGGAAAGGGATCTAGGAATGTAAGTGCATCATCCATTGAAAGAGGCACCCCAGGAAGTGAAAGTGGCATTTGGCATGCTTGCCTTCAACAGTCAGGGTCCTGAATAGAGGAGTTGGGAAGTTATTTTGCAGTTATATAAGACGTTGATGATGTTGCACTCAGATTTATTAGACCATAAGACATAGGAGCAGAACTAGGCCATTCAGCCCATCGAGTTTGCTCCGCTGTATTCTCTACAGATTCAGTCACCCTATTGCTGGAAAGATGTAATTAATCTAGAAAGAGTGCAGAGATGATTTAACTGAATGTTGCATACACTTGTAGGCCTGAGGTACAAGGAGAGGTTATGTATGACTAGGAGTTTATTCCCTGCAACAGAGCAGATTGGCAAGATGTACACACTTTGATGATAATTAAAAAGAAACATCCATGGCAGCTTCTTCATGCAAAGAGGGATGGATATTTGGAATGAGCTACCAGAAATGGTGGTTGAGGTAGACACATTAGAATCAGAATCTGATTTAATATGACTGGCATGTGTTGTAAATTTGTTGCTTTGTGGCAGAAGTACTTTGTGATACATTATAAAAAATGATGAATTACAAAATGTATGTATAAAATATTAAATAAGTAGCGCAATGAGAGGGGAAAAATAGTATCATGGATTCATTGTCCACTTAGAAATCTCATGGCGGAGGGCAATAAATTGTTCCTGAGACATTGAGTGTGTGCCTTCAGGCTGCTGTACCACCTCCTTGATGGTAGCAATAAAAAGAGGGAATGCCCTAAGAGATGGGGGGTAGGGCTCTTGATGATAGATGCGCCTTTTTGTGAGAATTCACCTTTTGAAGGTGTCCTTAATGCCAAGGAGGCTTGTGCCCATGATAGAGCAAGCTGAGTTTACAACTTTCTGCAGCTTTTTCTGATCCTGTACAGTGGCCCCTCCATACCAGACGGCAATGCAACCAGTTAGAATGCTCTCCATGGTACATCTGTAGAAATTTGCGAATATCTTGCGTGACATACCAAGTCTCCTTAAACTCCTAATGAAATATAACCTCTGTCATGCCTTCTTTGGAATTGCATCAATATGTTGGGCTCAAGATAATTTCTGAGAGATATTGACAAACAGGAATTTGAAATTGCTGGCCCCTTGATGAGGACTGATGTGTGCTCCTAGACTTCACCTTCCTGAAGTCCACAATCAATTCCTTGGTCTTACTGACGTTGAGTGCAAGTTTGTTGTTGTGACACCACTTAACCATTTATTCTACCTCGTTCCTGTACGCCTCCTCATCACCACCTAAAATTCTGCGAACAGTAGTTGTTAGCAAATTTTATTTGTACCTAGCCACGTAGTCATGGGTGTAAGGGGTAGAGTAACTGGCTAAGTATCCAGGTGTGAATGAGGTATGAGGTATGCCAGTGCCAGTGTTGATTGTCCAATCTGCACTGACTAGTTTCCCAGTGAGGAAGTCAAGTATCAGTTGCAGAGGGAGATAGAAAAGCCTGGGCTTTGGAGTTTGTTGATCAGAACTGAGGGTATGATTGTGTTGAACAGAACTGTAATCAATAAACAGCATATTGATGTAAGTGTTACTATTGTCCAGATGATGCAAGGCCAAGTAGAGAGCCAGTGAGATTTTATCTACTGTAGATCTATTGTTTTTTTATTAAACAAAATATACTTTATTCAAAAATAAAATTATATACAATAACCATTCAAAAACTTTCAATTCTTTACAGTTGGTACCATTACTGTCTTTACATTTTCAAAGTTCAAAATGCGATGAGGCATTTTGCCAGATGAACCGGACAGTCTGCTCAGGGAACCACCCCACTGTGTCCATCACGTCCTTCTCCTGCAGTGCCTGCAGGACCTTACGTGCTGACCACTGCCTGATGGCCCTGTGATCAAAGGCATTGACCTGAAAGAACTTCTCTACGAAGGACAGGTATGGCGGCAACAACCAGCTGACAGGGGTGTTGCACGGGAAAGCAGCCAGACCCATCCTTCGTAGCCAGAGCGACAGGTAGAACCCGGGCATGTAGTGGTACTTGGTGCCCACATACCTGGGATCCACACACAACCTGATGCAGCCACACATGAAGCTGGCCATCAGGGTGAGGGCGACATTGGGGACGTTTTTGCCCCCGTTGTCCAGGGACTTTTGCGTGGTGGTCCGTCTGACCCGCTCCATCTTGGATCCCCAGACGAATCTGAAGACGGCTCGGGTGATTTCCGAGCTGAAGGAGCGGGGGGACTGGCCACACCTGCGCCAAGTACAACAGCCCTGAGAGCACCTCACACCTGATGTCCAGGTTCTTGCCCGCTATCGATAGGGACTGCCCTCTCCACAGCCCCAGTTTCTGTTTCATCTTGGCAGTCCGCTCCCGCCAGTTCTTGTTGCACGCCTCGGCTCCTCTGAACCAGATCCCCAACACCCTCAGGTGATCAGCCCTGATGGTGAAGGGGACGCTGGATCGGTCGGGCCAGTTGCCGAAGAGCATGGCTTCGCTCTTCGTGCGGTTGACCCTGGCCCCCGACGCCTGCTCGAAGTGTTCGCAGATGCTGATCAGCCTGTGAACTGACCTCGGATCGGAGCAGAAGACGGTGATGTCGTCCATGTACAGGGAGGTTTTGACTTGGGTCCCTCCACTGCCTGGCAGCGTCACCCCTCTTATGCCCTCATCCCTCCTGATGGCTTCGGCAAAGGGTTCTATGCAGTACACGAACAAGACAGGGGAGAGAGGGCAGCCATGCCTGACTCCAGACCTGATGGGGAAGCTGTCTGTTTCCCACCCGTTGACCTGGACTGCGCTACAGATGTGCATGTAGAGCAGTTTGATCCAATTCCGGATTCCCTCCCCAAATCCCATTTTGGAGAGTACATCCACCATGTACGTGTGCAAAATCCTGTCGAAGGCTTTCTCCTGGTCCAAGCTGACCAGGCAGGCATCCACCCCCCTGTCCTGCACATAGGGGATGGTGTCCCTCAGCAGCGCGAGGCTGTCTGAGATCTTCCTGCCCGGTACAGCACAGGTTTGGTCTGGGTGGATCACCTGCTCCAGTGCAGACTTGACCCTGTTGGTGATAGCCTTGGACAGGATCTTGTAGTCCACATTCAGGAGTGAGATGGGCCTCCAATTTCTAATGTCTTCCCTCTCCCCCTTCTGCTTGTAGATGAGGGTGATGATGCCCTTCTGCATGGTTTCTGATGCTGCCTGCCAGGAGCGTAGCGTTGTACACTTCCAGCAGGTCGGGGCCCATCCGGTTCCACAGAGCCGAATACAACTCGACCGGTAAGCCGTCGCCTTCGGGAATCTTACCCGACTCAAAGGAACGGACGGAGCCAGTCAGCTCGTCCAGGGTCAGTGGGTGCTCCAGACTCTCCCGCTTGCCGTCGTCTAAGACCTGTGTGATAGACGACAGGAAGTTGCGGGAGGCTGTGGAGTCTGTGGCCTTTTCTCCATACAGACCGGCATAGAAGGACCTGCAGATCCTCAGTATGTCTGTCTGCGAGGACGTGACTGAGCTGTCCTCTTCCTTAAGGCTGTGGATCACAGAGCTCCCCCCGTGCACCTTTTGGAAGAAGAATCGTGAGCACGTCTCGTCCTGCTCCACGGTTTGGACCCTCGATCGGAAGATGATCTTGGAGGACTCGGCGGCAAAGTGCTGGGCCTGCCGGCCCTTCACCTCCCGCAGTTCCTCCCTGACATCCACCCCCCTCGGCTGCAGACGGAGGAGTTGCTGCAACTCTGTCTGGAGTTTACGCAATTCCCTCTGCTCCTGCCTTGCTCTCTGGATGCCATTGCATATGACAAACCTCTTGATGTTCTCCTTGGTGGCTTCCCACCAGTGAACCAGGGAATCAAAGAAGGCTTTCAAGGTTCTCCAACCTGTGTACTCCTTCTCTAGTTCCTCGATGCTGGCCTCCCCCAACTCCTTCCTCATCTGAAGTGGACAGGTTGCTGCAGGCTGCGTGGTCCCCTGCCCTTCTCTTCACGTGCTCCTTCCGTTCCGCCCTCTGTCATTTGGCCGGAACATTTTGGGCCTTCTTTCGTTTGCCCACAACGCTCCAGCCTTCCTCCCCCTCGGCTCTATTGTTCTGATAGACAAATTGCTGTGGGTCCAGGCCCTTGCTTAGGCAGGAATTGATTCTAGCTATGATCAACCTCTCAAGGCACTTCATCACAGTAGATGTAGTGCCACTGGGCAATAGTCATTGAGGCAGCTTACTCTTCTGTTCTTGGGCACTGGTATGATTGTCGCCCTTTTGAAGCAGATGGGAACCTCTGATTGCAGCAGTAAGAGACTGAATATGTCCATGAACTTGATTGGTTTGGGTTTTCAGAAGCCCTACCAGTTACACTAACAGGACCTGACACCTTGTGAGATCACCCTCTTGAGAGGTTGCTGATGTCACCCTCTGAGATAGGGATTGCAGGGTTACCAGATGCTGCAAGGATTCACGCAGGTGTAGTTTTATTCTCTCCTTTAAAACAAGCTTAAAAAACATTGAGCTCATTTTGGAGTGAGGCATCACAGCCATTCATAATGTTAGGTCTCACTTTGTAGAAAGTAATGCCCTCTAAACCCTGCTAGAGCTTATGTGCATTGAATTCCATCTCTAACCTCAATAAGAATTGTTTTTTTTCACTCTTAAAATAGGCTTCTGTAGGTCATACCTGGACTTCTTGTATAGTTCAGGATCTCTGGACTTAAACATCACAGATCTAGCCCTCAGCAGACTATGAATCTTTGGGTTCATCCACAGCTTTTGGTTTGGGTATGTCCAGCATGTTCTGAAAGGCACACATTCATCCACACAGGTCTTGATAAAGTCAAGACAACTGTGGCACATTCGTTCAGATTCGAAGAGGAATCCCTGAATATCGTCCAGTCCACTGACTCAAAGCAGTCCTGTAAGCACTCCTCCACCTCACTTGACCATACCTTCTTGGTCTTCACCAGTAGGGCTGTGTTCTTTAGTCTCTGTCTATACACTAGGAGTAGAAGTACAGCCAGGTGGTTGGACTTTCCAAAGGGTTAGCATGGGATGTCACGGTAAGCATTTTTGATGATGATATAACAGTGGTCAAGTGTATTGGCTCCTCTGGGTCCATAGGCAATATGTTAGTAGTTGTTCAGTGACTTCTTCAAGCTAGCCTGGGAAGGAGTGGGAATGAATTGAATCTCAAAGTCCCCCAAAACAAACCACAGCCACAAGCCTCACCAATCAACCCTTGCAACATGGATCCCAGACTCCTGCACTTCCCTCTGACAGCAGCTAGCAAGAGGGAGAGGAAAACCTGTCAAATGCAGGTAGGCGGCACTGAACACTTGCCCGTCCTCTACACTTGCCTTTGTCGACTTCAACCTTACTCGACGCCTCTTTTGGAGAGAAGTAATAAAACCAAACATGGGCTCGTGTCCCATCTCCAGGCCACCCACTCTGCTTTCAACCTCACCAAACTCCCTCAGGTGCCAGAATGCTTAATCAGTCCAACACCACACCATCAAAGTGTAAATCACGGGTTCCAGTTCAATACAGCTTAGTACTAGAATCATATCTGAAAGTAGTTAAAGAATTAGTTTTGTTAACAGTCTGCAAGATGGTTGAACAGTCTGCTGTTCATTGGCACCATCAATCATAAAGCCTGCTCTGCCGTTGGAAGACTGAGTGATCCTGCCTTCATGCAGAATGGTGAAGCCATAAGACTACAACACTATGTTTGAAATGGCAGGGGACAGCCATGATTCAGTGAAGCAAAGTACACAGCAATCCCTCATGTCCCTCTGGTACACCAATCTTGCTCTTGGGTCTTCAATTTTATTTCAAGAGACTGTACATTCACTAGCAGGAGTCAGGAGTGGTGGTCTGAGAACTTGGTATTTCAATCGTACCTGTAAACCAGCGCGCCATCCCCCTTCTGATTTCTTAAAGGGGAACTGCTTTCATGACCCAAGTCTCCCTTCCAGGGTCCACTGATATCACTAGAATTGAGTAGCAATAGATTTTTCAAATGTTTTAAATACCCATGCTTGTGACTGTGAATTTCAGCTGTAGTAGTTCTGATTGGAATGTTTGATGATTCCCATCAAAGCTGCACACAGAGTTGCCACTTATCGGCGCCACCATTGATACAATTACACAAATTGGAGAGTTTTAGAGGACTACAAGCCAAATGCAGGCAGAAGGTACTAGCTCATTGTTGATATGGACGAACTGGACTGAAAGGTCTGGTTCCATGCTCTACCACTTTATAACTCAAAGCCACAAACTCTTACTTTGTGCAATGTTTTCTTCTCTCTGACACTCTGTGGAATGTCTTTCGTTAATTCAGTTTTGTACTTCCATTGGTCCCTTTTCATTCATCCTCAAAGAACTGTGGTAAAATTCACAAACACAACTTCCCTTTGACAAAACCATATGTAAATTGTTTTTTTTAAAAAAATGTCGTCCATGTGAATTTGATTTACAATATAAGGCAGTGTTATAATAATAATCATTAGAAATTGATAAACTTGTGAAGTGTTTATTGGTGTTTCGAAAAAAGGAAAACAAAAATAGTGTAAAAAAAAGTGATTTCATTAATAATGCATAAAACCATAGCAAAAAAATGGAACAAATAATGTCGACTGTATTCTTTTCCATAGATGCTGCCAGGCCTGCTGAGTTCCTCCAGCATTTTGTGTGTGTTGCTTGGATTTCCAGCATGTGCAGATTTTCTCTTGCTTGTGAACAAATAAATGTGCAGGTTAAAAGTTATACCTGCAATGTCTAAAGGAAAAAGACTACTTTCCATTGCATTTTCTGAAATGCAGATGGAACTATTAATGTTCCAACTGTTGACTACAAGTTCTCTGTCAGATAGCAAGCTCTCATGCACTGATACGGGCATCATCAGTGAAGGTAGTTTTCACCTAATTTCTAGTTGCCCTCAGAGGTATTGACAGGAGCTTGATACAACTGAATAGTTAAATAAATCACTTCAGAAAGCAGTTCAGAATCAACAATAATGGTTTGGGACTGGAGTAACAAATAGGGCATTGAACAAGGATGGTAGATTTTATACTCCACAAAACATTATGGTTTTCCATAATGCCTTAAAGCTAACTTTTAATGAATTTTCAAGCCAATCAGCAAATTTTCCCATAAGCCTCTTCTTACCCTCCTTCATTTACTATTTCAACATTTTCTCTTCCTCTTCGCAGCTCCTGTGTTCATGTAATTTCCACTTCAATGAAGTGCACAACTCAACGACACACATTTTTCAATGTGAAAGAATATTTCACCAATTTAACTGTTGAAATTATTAGTGAATATCTTTTGTTTACGGCCTCCAGTCTTGGAATTCTTGCGAAAAGTGGAAATGGTTTAATATCTACTTTAATTAAGTTTTTTTTTACAAATTTTAAGTGCTTTATCAGTCTTCCCTTGGTCTCATTTGTAGAAAATAAACAAATTTTGAACTCTCACTCTCTGGATTGTTACTCTAGAAAAGCCTAATAATATCATTAGAGAATGTATATATTTATTCCAAACTAAATTGATTTATCTATGCAATTTAAGATATCACTTAGGAGTACATGTACCACTTTGAAAGAAGATCATCATTTGACATCAGGTCAATTTTTAACCTGAAGTCTGAAGAACTTGAAACAAATAATAATTGTACTACCGTGTCTGCAACTGTATTGCTTGAATTTTCAGTAACCATGATGACTATATTGCTACCTCCAACAAAGCCAACATTTTAGATTGTGAAGTAATTTATAATGTAAGTTATCACAAAATAACTAACCACTATCTTCTCATGGGTTGGAAGAGGTAAGAGAAAGAAACAGGTGCTCTATTTTGAGCCCATGAAAACACAATAGGCCAAATAGGATATCTAATCTAATTACAGGCTTTTCAGTTACTTGATTTAAAGGCACAGATATGGTGATCGATGTTTCAAATAGTTTGCATTTCCTGTGCAACAGGTTCTAAACCATTATTATACTTGCTGCAAAACTTCCTTACATTTAAATTAAATCTGGCCCCTGGATGAAAGATATTCAGTTATTTTAACACTGAAGAAAGCATAGTTAAGGTAACACAGCCAGTCGTTGAATATGGTTCACTGAGTGATCTTATTGTAGAATCCCCATATATTTTTTACAACAATCAGCTTGAGTGGTTTCATTCCTTGTCTAGGCACTCTCAAGGCTGTGCGAGTGCCTCTGCAAGCCTCTTCCAGAACCACGATTTAGTATTTGGGTTTGTGTAATCACAGCAAGTAATATGGCGGAGAATACTGGGAAACTCTTTCTTGATCGGTTTGCATTTGACAGGGATCAGCCGTTTGTCTCGAGCACCTGTAGAACCAAAGAAAAAGATTACATTACATTTGAAATTACTCTGCTACATCCAGTTGACTCCCTTACTCTCTTCACTTATCTTCACTCTCTTCATTTAAGACTATACCTTGGATAAAATTTGAATTACAGCAAGTCTGCAGAAAATACAAACCAGAAACCAGCTTTTATCCAGCACCACACCAAAAATGCTGGAGAACTCAAGCAATTGAAATGGGCAGTCATTCGGGAAATCCTGCCTTTTGGGCAGACAGAGCAAAGGAGCTTAACGAAGCAGTCCCAATACCCTCAGTACCCAGCAACTCTGAATCTCTGCCTGAAATTGGTTCAGTTCTGAGCACACACATCCAGAATCAGTTCTGTATGGTTCAGTGATATACCCTGTAGAGTACCAAGGAGGTAGCTGGTAAGCTGCTTTACTCCCTGCCACACTTTGTTTGCATGGCTGTACTGCTCCATGAAGATGCATTCTTGCCATAACTGCTATGGAAATTGGAAAGGTATCATTCAATGACAGAATGGAAGAGAGTGCCTATGCACTCACAAGTGAAAAACAGAGAAACTTTGTGAAATCATGTGTACTGGTAAATATCACCTCTTAAAAAATAAACCAGTATTCAACTGAAGAAAAATTGGGAAGTTCAAAGGTTGAAGCAAGATACCAAATGTTGAATAAACCAGTGAAAAAGATGAATTGGGGTGAAATTCGTAAAGGAAAGATGGACCAGGTAATAACACAGCACACAAAAGGAATGAGTCGATGGTAATACATAATTTATAGTGAGTTTACCTGGACTAAGACTCAGAGCAAACTTTGTTTGAAAGTCACAATCGTCGCTAACCAAATAGTCATCAGAAATTACAGCCACCATTCTTTTACACCTGTCAGTTAATAAGAAAAAGATCATCCATAAGTTTCCAGTGGAACGTTTGCAATTCATAGCACTCTAGTATTTAATATTAGTACTTTAGTCATTACCTCTAACTTCCTTCCCTGTCTGATGTCAATTTCAAGTAGGAAAAGTTCCCATACTTATGTGATCAATTACAAAAAGATTATTTGATATAGATCACTGGAGTCCACGGATAAAATATAATTACTGACAAAATGTGATGAGATTGCCTGGAACAGAAGTGAGGGCAATCCTTACCCTTAAGTCATCACCCTGACACAGTGGTGTCAAAACAAAACCACCTCTCCCTCAATGTCTCCAGAACAAAAGAGCTGGTTGTTGGCTGCAGGAAGAACACAGCCAGGCTAACCCCTATTGACATCAATGGATCTGGGGTTGAGATGGTAAACAGCTTCAAGTTCCTTGGTATCCACATCATTGAGGACATCACGTGGTCTGTACACACCAGCTGTGTGGTGAAATAGGCACAACAGCACCTCTTTCACCTTAGACGGTTGAAGATATTCAGCATGAGTCCCCAAATCCTAAGGACTTTCTATAGGTGCAGAATTGATAGCATCCCGACTGCCTGTAACACTGCCTAATATGGGAAATGTACTTCCCTCAATCACAGGACTTTGTGTGTGGAGAGTGGTGCGGACAGCCAGGCACATATGTGATTGTGAACTTCCCACGGTTCAGGATATTTGCAGTGACAGGTGCGTAAAAAGGGCCTGGAGGATCACTGGGGACCCGGGTCACCCCAACCACAAACTGTTCCAGCTGCTACTATCCCTGGAAATGGTACCACAGCATTAAAGCCAGGACCAACAGGCCCCAGGTCAGCTTCTTCCATCAGGCCATCAGACTGACTAATTCACACTGACACAATTGTATTTCTCAGCTAGATTGACTGTTCTATTGTATATCTTACTAAACACACTATTTATTACAAATTACCATAATTTGCACATTGTACATTCAGACAGAGATGTAACATAAAGATTTTTACTCCTCATGTATGTGAAGGATGTAAGAAATAAAGTCAATTCAATCAAAACATTTCAAACATGCAAAAATGGGGAAGCACGTGACCATTCTAATTCATCTTTTCAGTATTCATCCTTGGCATTGATTCATGCTAAAAAGCTCTCAATATTGATTATTAACACATTTTCTTAATTGAAGGAATATATCTATCACAGTTATGGAAATGTACTTTCAGATCTCAATCCACCATTCAAAAATATTTTAAGTTTGACTTCCCAGTGCTTGAATCACATCCCACAAATGACTCAGCGAACTTTTCTGGCTGAGGCACTCTGAGTGCTCCCAAATTCAATCTTTGAAACTCTGTTGCATTTATTGCTTACAAAATGAAATATTTAGGGAGAATATATTCGACTGCGGGGAAAAAAAAAGACATATTAGCTCTGTGTTCTCCTCATTGCTACTCAATCATCTGTGCAGAGGAACCTGAATTATGTTTTCAAATGATCTTGCTTGATTTTGAGCTTCCTGCCAAGCCATGTTGTTAAGGTATACTTATGAATAAGAATTCTGAGTAGGGTATCAGAAAAGATGCCAGAACAATGCTGTACGAAGCCTAAGGAGACATAATATCCAAGAGGCATTGCATGCTTGGGAAGACATGGTGTTATGTGTCTTCCTAAGATTTTAAATATTGGGAGGCTATATTACCTTATGTCTGGATCAGTTGTAGACTAGTAACCGGGGACTAATTGCTAATTATTGGTTAATAATTCCATTTGTGTTGGACCACCTGAATTAGGAAGGTTAATAGAAGGGAAAGATGGGCCTGAACGCCTCATTCTAAAGAAACATAGTGAAAACCTCTCCTTATTCCCTATGGCAAACTACAGGGACAGGAGGTTAGCACTCCCAAGACACATTAAATTCTCTGCTAATGTGGCCATTGCCCCAAAACCTGTTGTGTTCCCAAATCCTGCTTGACAGTTTCTGCATACCTTTTCTCAATGAGCTCACTAGAGATGGTCCATATGCATGACCCTGGCAGCACATCACGATCAAATACACACAGCTTAAGTTTGTATGCAGTCTGTTCGAGTTGCTTGATCATTTCATGAACAAACCAAATGTCAGCTTGACAATAGCAAATAAAGGCATCAAAAAATTTAGGTGTATCTCCTGTAGGACAAAAGAGCATTTATTAATCCATCACCTGGTACATGTATATTCTACAGCTCTGAAAGAATTCCTCTGCTGGTAGTCTGCCCTCACCTGATATCATCTATCACTTGCCAGCTTGTACTCCTTCCCCTTTCCCACTTGCTTATTCTGGCTTCTTCCCCCTTCTTTTCAAGTCCCCATGAAGTGTCTTGGCGATGCGTCAACTGTTTGTTCCTCTCTGTCCTGTTGAGTTCCCCCAGCATTTTTGTAAGTGTTGCTCTGGGTTTCCAGTATTTACAGAATTGATTGTGCTTCATATTTCATTCATAGAGCTATACAAGTCCTTCAGCCCAACTTGTCCATGCCGACTTAGGTGCCTTCCTGAGCTCATTCCATTTGTCTGCATCAGGCCCATTATCCTCTCAAACTTTCCTATCCAAAAACCTCTCTAAATGTTTTAAATGTTGTAATTCTACTCATCTCTACCACTCTTCTAGCAGCCACTCACCGCCCTCTCTATGAAATATGTTTTATTTAGATCCCTTGTAAATTTTACCCCTCTCACCTTTAACCTATGCCCTCTAGCTTTAGAGTACTCTACGCTGGGGGAGGGGAACTACCTTTCCACATAGCTTATAATACTCATAATTTTATAAATCTCCACCCCTTAGCATCCTTCACTTCAAGAGAAACTGTCCTAGTCTATCCAGTATTCAAGCCCTTCAGTCCTGGCAAACATCCTTGTGATTATTTTCTGTATCGTGTAACTTAATCATATCCTTCCTATTGTATAGTGACCAAAACTGCACACAGTATTCCAGTGATGCACTAACTCTTGTAGTCAATGCACCTACTGTGGATCAACTGATTAACTACTAGCTATCGTCAACAACTCCAGCAATATTGGGTCATTCCAGCTACCAAGTAGTTGGGAAACCAAATAGATTCCATTTTTTTTCAAGTAAGTGCTGACCGTTAGATGATTAGAATGAGGGACAGCTGAAATTTTACCACGCACAAATCCTATTATTTTGATTAGATGATTTTACACTATGTTACCTCTCACTATCTTTGTAAACAAAAGAAAAGCTGATTCCCTTATGTGTCCTTTCATCAGATGGTTTCCTGTTGATCAGGTGGAAATACTGAATTTACCTTCAGGTTTTAAAAATGACATAGACAGCAGAAATGAGCTAGCTGCATTATATTTTCAGAGGTGCATCACTATAGCCAAGAAAATAAAATCCTAAATTTGAAGCATAAGACCATTATGTTTCTCTATAAATATGTTTACACTGCTTTTGTTCTCTGCTTTGGACCAATGGTTGCATGTTATTACATAAAGTACACATGATAGCAAGGGTATCATTTCACTTTCATCCTCAATATATTTCATAACTTACAGTCTGATTTAATTTTGTCTAGGCAAGTTAAAACAAATTATCTCTTTGAAATGATTCTTCACTATCTTATAAAACCAGCATAGTTAGTAATTATTATGCAGTTTCTCAATCATTGTCCTAAACCTTTTCTCATTATAGTTATTTAGCTTTTGGTTAGGATGCAGGTCCACATTTCCCCGTAACATCAAGAGCAGTCATTTCAGTCTGTTTTGTCCTTGCTGGTTCGGAGAGCAATATATTCTCCCACTCAGTTTTCCTATGATTTATTCTTCCCATTTTTCATCAAGTCCCTTCAATTTTTAACCACTTATCTACAAGTAAGGTGCAATTTATAGTGGCTAATTTAACCTACACCTGGCATGTCTTAGAAATGTTGCTATGTGATTCATATATTTGGTTTAATCTTACAGTTGAAACACATAGCCAAAGGAAGAATGTACAAACTCCACTCAAACAGTACCAAAGATATGAAATGATCTCAGGTGCATCATAGCACTGTCCTCAACTGCAATCAAGACCATGCATTAGGGATAGAGCCGAGAAAATTTATTTTTAAAACTCATCCTTGGATGCTTAGGTCTTTAAACGGAAGGAAGAACAATCCTTGCTATGACAAATAATAACAGAGTTACTTTGTTCTCCTGCAAGAAAAATTATTTTACCTGAAGTATCACATGTGCTCTTGGGGCCACTACTATCCACTGATGGCACCTGAACGGGTTTATTGAGGTGTTCTTTGCAGTACTTTTCTGTAAAGCACAAATAAAGATGGATTATAATACTTTAACACTGATACAAATTTTTGGACTTAAGTTCCCTTTATCTTTGAAACCAATTTTCTGTCAATTGATCTTATTCTTCCAATTTTGTTCCACATATTACTCTGATTAAATTGATTTATCCTTCCAAGTTAAAAGAAAATAGCTGCTTGAGGGTGTTGTCATTATTTTTTAACTCAGACATTTTAGGGTTTTTCTTAAGAATAACACTTTAATATTTTAAGAGTTAACAAATAGGTCACAATTGTTACAGCTATACAAGACCTTGGTCAGACCCCACTTGGAGTACTGTGTTCAGTTCTGGTCACCTCACTACAGGAAGGATGTTGATACTATAGGAAGAGTGCAGAGGAGATTTACAAGGATGTTGCCTGGATTGGACAGCGTGCCTTATGAGAATAGGTTGAGTGAACTTGGCCTTTTCTCCTGGGAGCAATGGACGATGAGAAGTGACCTGAAAGAGGTGTATAAGATGATGCAAGGCATTGATCATGGCTTTTTCCCAGAGCTGAAATGGCTAACACAATGGGGTATGGTTTTAATGTGCTTGAAAGCAGGTACAGAGGAGATGTCAGAGATAAGTCTTTCACACAGAGAGTGGTGGGTGCATGGAATGCATTGCCAGCCACGGTGATGGAACCAGATACAATAGGGACTTTTAAGAGATAGGTACACAGAGCTTAGAAAAATAGTGGTATTTATAGGCAGTTTCTAGAGTAGGTTACATGGTTGGCACAACATTGTGGGCCAGAGGTCCTCTAATGTGCTGTAGGTTTGTATGTTCTAATTGGCTAAGTTTGCCTGGTTTCATCAGCTAATGGACTGTAGTTTATCACTTGGACTCTTGCAATACCCCAACAGTTCTATTATTACTGTTACCTTATTTTCCATTGCTATATTGGGATTCAAATTCACCATCTCCAGAACATTAATTTTGGATAACTGGTACTACACTACATTTTAACTCTGTGGTACAGGTCTAGCTTTACTTTTGCTAAATATCTTACCCCTTGCCATAGAGTTTCCTTAGGGTCATCTATATTTATAAGGGCATGGATAACCCTTATTCCTTATGGGTCTTACAAGGACACTTGGGATCAGAATGTTACTCCTGTCCTTACCACCATACAGTGGTTCTAACTCCCCTCATATTTTGCAGGGTCATTATTTGGCAGTATTCTCTAGCTCCAAGGGCAAGGTGACCCTTGATTGTTGCCAATCTTTGAAAGGTTCTCCACATATAACAGTAGTATAATGCCTACAGTCAGCAGAGGTATGATACCATTGTGAATTATTCAACATACCAAAGCTTCAGTTCACAGGAAGTACAATAAACCAAGCAGTAACATACTGATCCATTGCATCAAATTAGATTCCCCAATAAGATAATAAAATGCTTAGGTAAAAATGAGTTTTTGTGTAATTTCCAGCACTAAGTTCCATAGAATTCATTCAGCAGTTTTATTAATTGTCAATCATGTGTTTCTAGGTTTGAGTTCTATTTCAAAAAGGAAATGTACAATCTACAAAAATTCATTCCGCTGTGAGGCTGTTTCCTCAAAGATGAAGTCAAACATGATACCTAAATCAGCTGCTAGGTTTTAATATTTTCTGTAGGGAAAAATATTAAAACCAAGTTTCGTTTCACCTTCATTAGATCAGCTACACATTAAGGCCCTCCATTACAAAGTGCAGGAATCCTGGCCTAATGTCTAAGGCGGCTTCAACAATTCTTTTTCTGCATTCAGGTATCCGTTCCTCATTGATCAAAGTAATGACAGTCAGTATGATGATCAACCAGAAATGAGAATGAGTATGGAATAGTTCAGATATTAAAAGCACCAAGTCAGATATTCACTTGAAACCTACAACTTATATGGTTACCAGATGGAACCCTGCTTGAATTTTGCTATCCTTTGACAACCAGGGTCAATAAGAGTGATCCATATTGCCCTAACAAAGTTAACCAACCCAAGCTGGAGGAGAAATCAAACCTAGGATCTTCTTACCTGTACTGCAATGAATATACCTTAAGATTTTAGCTACTCTTTTTTTTATTAAACAAAATATACTTTATTCAAAAATAAAATTATGTACGATACACCATTCAGTGACTCTCAATCCTTTACAAATATTTCCATTACGGTCTTTACATTTCCACACTTTTAGCCACCCAGGTGGCATTCATATTTACATACCCTTGTTGAGAGGTATACACCCCGCCCCCCCCACCCCTCAACTCCCGCGGGAGAAGAACCCTAAACTGTGGTCCTTCCCCACAGGGCCCTTGCGGTGGCTGCACCGAGTTTGAGTGCATCCCTCAGCACGTACTCTTGCAGCCGAGAATGTGCCAGTCGGCAGCATTCTCCCATGGACATCTCCGTGTACTGGTAGACCATCAAGTTTCGGGCCAACCAAAGAGCGTCTTTCACCGAGTTGATGATCTGCTAGCAGCACCGGATGTTGGTCTCTGTATGCATCCCTGGGAACAGCCCGTAGATCAGAGAGTCCTCTGTTACGCAGCTGCTGGGGATGAACCTCGACACTGTCCCTTCCATCATCCTCCACACCTTCTCCGCGAACCCACAGTGTGCAAAGAGGTGGGTCACTGACTCCTCCTCACTGCAGTCCTCCCGTGGGCAGCGGGATGTGGAGACAACATTCCGGGTGTACAGGAGGGATCGGACTGGGAGGACCCCTCTCACTGCCAGCCAGGTGAGGTCTTGGTGCCTGTTGGTGAGGTCTGGCGATGAGGCATTTTGCCAGATGAACCGGACAGTCTGCTCAGGGAACCACCCCATTGTGTCCATCACGTCCTTCTCCTGCAGTGCCTGCAGGACATTACATGCCGACTACTGCCTGATGGCCCTGTGGTCAAAGGCATTGACCTGGAAGAACTTTTCTACGAAGGACCGGTATGGCGGCAATGACCAGCTGACAGGGATGTTGTGCGGGAAAGGGGCCAGACCCATCCTTCATAGCCAGGGTGACAGGTAGAACCTGGGCACATAGTGGTACTTGGTGCCCACGTACCTGGGATCCACACACAACCTGATGCAGCCACACACGAAGCTGGCCATCAGGGTGAGGGCGACATTGGGAATGTTTCTGCCCCCATTGTCTAGGGACTTGTGCATGGTGGCCTGTCTGACCTGCTCCATCTTGGATCCCCAGATTAGCTACTAATCTGTCATCTCAGGATCTGCTATCAATTGAATCTGTAGTTCTGGAGACTCAAAATGTTAGCAGTTCCTATTTATTTCTGGCTACCCTTAAGTTGTAATGAATCTTATCTTCACACTATTCACTACCTACTCCATTAGTTCAATTTACCTTCATTTTCTGACCATATGGAATACATGATTGTTTTCAGCTGATTTACTTGCAATTTTTGTTTTTATTATTCTCCAATTTTAGTGTTTAAAAGAAAAATAATGCATATTTCAAAAATATTCATCATAATACTCTGCTATTCCTCTGAGAAGTTTGAATCAAGTTCTCTCATCTACATGTGATTAACATATTTCATCTCATAATATACAAGGAGTAATTTACTCTTCTCTCACTCAATAAATACAACTTTTCTAATATAGGAATATTACTCAGGGAAATTCATCAAAGTAAAAAGCGCGTAAAAATGGATGCCACACCAAAGAAATGTGATTAGACATTCAACAGCCTTCACAAAGAAGTGGGCAATGAGGAAGAGAGTAAGATGAAAATAGGATATTCCAAGAATTCAAAAATTCCTTGATTCAGGAGGGTCCTTTCATTGACAATGATGCTGTAGCAGTGCCTAGAGATAGAGTGGCTGTCGATGGCTATAGCATTGGATCAGGGTTCCTGAATTTTGGAACACCAGCTTCAAATTTCAAATGGGAAAGATGGAGAAAGAAGGAAAAGAGGAGGAGAAAATGAATAAATGAGAGTAGAAGGAGCGAAAATAGTTAACGAGAATGAGAAAGAGAAAGAATGATAGGTGTCCACAAAGCTGTAGTATTTTTAAAAAAATTATGTCTGTTTTTTTTCCCAAACATTTTTAGAAAAACTTATATCCAGGAATTGTCCATTGCAAGTGGCATTGAATTAGTTTTTAAATCGACTTGAATGAAATCACTTTTTTTTAAAAGCTTTCATTTCCCAAGCTAAAATGAGTAATCACAAATGTGAAATTGTTTTGCTCTGCCTAGGCATTTAAAAATTGACTTGAGGTCAAGTCATTGGAGGACTATTGAAATTGTATTTTATCACCTGGATTGTGTATCTAAATTGTGACTTTGTATTCTAAAAAAGTGTTATCAAACAGGTGACAGATACAAACAGGAGAAAGGAAGATAGTTGAAATCCTGTTTGCTCAAACTAGGGAAGTGAAATGTGAAACTTACTGTTACTTTGAAATGTAATCTGCACTTTTTATTGACTATGGAAGTGCAGCTTTACATTAAAGATGAGACCTCTCAGTTACTAAGGTATTCCGATCTTGCCTAATCATATTGCTGGTGGATTGAGCTCCAGGACAATGATGAGAATGTACAGGGTTCAGCTTGTGCAAAAGGGTGATCAGTACCAGCTGATGTATTAAAAGTTATCGTAAATAATTATACATAAAATGAGACATTATTCTCTTTTATTCATGTATTAAAAGTCGCCAGCTATGATTTCTGCATAGCCAGCAAAAATGCAGTTACTAGTCCACTGTAAACAAAGGTATGTAAAGGGAGACATCAGTCATTAAGGCAATGGGAATTGGAGGTGCACAAGATGCCAGGGTCAATGGAAGAGTTCTCAGAGATTTACCGCAAGAAGAAAACTAATTGTAAAGAAACACAATAGAAAAGTGACGTTTCACAAGAGATACCAAGTTGTATACTGCTGTATTGAGATATACATCCTTGCCACTATTTTACATCTTATACACATGTATAAGGGAAATGTCCTGTAAAGCATGACCTAGGAAGTAGAAATTTTGCTCTCTTTAAGTACATTATAAATATTGTAAATGAATAAGCAAGAATGCACGTAATTACTCAGCGATTAGAATGACTGCAAAAACCAAGGGAAACTGGCCTTGCAGTAAAATTACAAATTAAAAATAGCACCTTTAAGATTCACTTCCTTTTCTTGATAATAGGTACCAAAACTAAAGTTGTAAAGCTCCTGTTGAACAACAGTAAATATCTCTGTCTTTTACCAGCTTTACAATAAGCCACAGGGTTTCTGTTATTTTTTTGCTTTGAGATCAGGATTTTTGCTAAGCCTTCAGTTATAAACTTCCTGAAGTAGCAATTTTGAGTTTATGCCGTTATATGCTTTAATTTGTGATGGTGATGTATGCATAAGCAATTCCCTCATTTCAGTTGGTGGTACTCCTGTGCCTTGCAGCCTGACGAAGGCATCGGAGAGTATGGTATTCAATTCATATAGGGAACAAAGGCATTTCAAAGATTGTTCCAAAGTTTATGTTATCAAACAATGATTTTTATAGGTTATTCTGGGATCATAAACAATTCAAAAACTATAACAGTGCAGATGGTAGAGATATAAATTAAATATCTTTCTAACTTTTTAGCGTATCACTGATCATCAGGGCTTTAAAATATCTACAGTATTAATACGAGCTACATTAAAAATTGTCCAGTCCAAAATTTGCTGCTGTTAATGTGGACCAATTGATAACTTGTTTAGAAAATTGAAATAATTCATCATTAAAATAGGAATATAGGGTACAGGTTTGGTTCCATAATCTATGCTGATTCTTAAAAATTTAACATTTTAATGAAACTGGCAAGAAATTTGAGTGCAAGTAGATCCTGTCCACAAAAGCACACTGATGTGTATAATTTACACCCCACAGGAAAGCACAAACTCCAGTAAATTTAACAGTTAAATGTTACATACTGCTGTAGCCCATGTTAACATCAAAGTTAAATGAGTGAACTAGCATCTAGATTAGTGACATTCAAGTCATAAAAGCAAAAAAGAGGGCATATAATGTAGCAAAAAATGAGTGACAAGTTAGAATATTAAGAAGCTGTTAAAAGCCAACAGAAAGCAATTAAAAAAAACCATGAGGATAGAAGAAATGAAATATGAAGGTAAGTTAGCCAAGAATATCAAAGAGAAAACCAAACGGTTTTTCAGATATATAAAGGATAAAAGAGAGGCGAGAGTGGATATTGGGTGCTGGAAAATGATGCTGGAGAGGTAGTAATGGGGGACAAAGAAATGGCAAACAAACTTAATAACTATTTTGTGCCAGTCTTCACTGTGGAAGACACAAGCAACATGTCAGAAATTCAAGAGTGTCAGGGGGCAGAAGTGAGTGTAGTTGCTATTACTAAGAAGGTACTTGGGAAGCAGAATGGTTTGAAGGTAGATATGTCCTGGACCAAATGAACTGCACCCCAGGGTTCTGAAAGACGTAGCTGAAGTGATTATGGAGGCTTTAGTCAATAATCACTAGATTCTGGAGGACTAGAACATTGCAAATGTCACGCCACTATTCAAGAAGGGAGGGAGGCAGAAGAAAGGAAATTATAGGCCAGTTAGCCTAACTTCAGTGGATGGGAAGATGTTGGAGTCAATTATTAAGGATGAGATTTTGGGGTAAGAGGCTCATGATCAAGTAGTCCAAAGTCAGCATGGTTTCCCTGAGTGGAAATCTTGCCTAACAAATCTGTTGGAATTCTTTGAGGAAATAACAAGCAGGATAGACAAAGAAGAGCTAGTAGATGTTGTTTACTTGGATTTTCAGAAGGCCCTTAACAATGTGTTGCATATGAGACTGCTTAAGAAGATAAACCCTCATGGTATTACAGGAAAGATACTAGCACGGATAGAGCAATGACTGACTGGAGGAGGGAAAGAGTCAGAATAAAGGGAGCCTATTTTGGTTGGCTGCCGGTGACTTGTGGTACTCCGCAGGAGTCTGTATTTGGATTGCTTCTTTTCACGTTATATGTCAACCATTTGGATGACAGAATTGATAGCTTTGTGGCCAAGTTTGCAGAGAATATAAGGATAGGTGGAGGGGCTGGTTGTATTGAGGAAGCAGGGAGTCTGCACAAGGACTTGGACAGATTGGGAGAATGGCAAAGAAGTGGCAGACGGAATATAGTTTAGAAAAGTGTGTTGTGATGAACTTTGGTAGAAAGATTAAAGGTGTGTACAATTTTCTAAACTGGGGGAAATTTCAAAAGGTGCAAAGGGACTTGGGAGTCCTTGTGCAGGATTCCCTAAAGGTTAACTTGCAGATTGAGTCTGTGGTGAGGAAGGTAAATGCAATGTTAGCATTAATTTCAAGATGATGAGAATCCAAGAGCAAGAATGTAATGCTAAGGCTTTATAACAGATTGGCCAGAATACATTGGTGTATTATGAGCAGTTTTTGGCCCCTAATCTACGAAAGAGACGTGCTGGCATTGGAGAGAGTCCAGAGAAGGTTCACAAGAATGTTTCCAGGAATGAAAGGGTTAATGTTTGAAGAGCATTTGATGGTTCTGAGACTATACTCACTGGAGTTTAGAAGAGTGAGGGGGAATCTTACTGAAACCTATCTAATATTGAAAGGTCTGGATAGAATGAATGTGGAGAGGATGTTTCCTATAGTGGGCGAGTCTAGAACCAGAAGGCACATCCTCAGAAATGAGGGATGTCAATTTAGAACAGAGATGAGAAGGAATTTCTCTAGCCAGAGGGTAGGGAATCTGTAATTCATTGCCATGTATGGCTGTAGAGGACAAGTCATTGAGTGTTTTTAGAGCAGATACTGATAGGTTACTGGTTAGTCGGGGTATCAAAGGTTATGGGGAAAGGCAAGAGAAGATGGTTGAGAGAGATAATAAATCAGCCATAATGGATTGGAAAAGGAGTCTCGATTGGCTGAATGGCCTAATTCTGCCCCTATATCTTATGGTCTTATAGTCTCAGTCCTTCCACAGCACATTCATGTAATTAAACAAATTTGAAATTAAAAATTTGGAATTGCAAAAGGTAATCATACGATTACTGGAATGCTGTAAAATCCCCATCCTCATAAGCAAACCTACTACTCTTCCTCTTGTTTGCCTGAACGTAGCTGCAGATCTAACTATGTGGTTCATTCTCAACTTCCATCTAAAATGACAGTGTAATCTATTCATTTCAAAGGGAAATTGGGATAGACCATCAATGTCAGGCCTTCCACTGGTGACCACACTATGAACTAAAAAGAGACTTACCTTTATTTTATCTATTTCTAATTCTAAGACTTCAGCAAACTTAATCACAACAAAATATAATGTCATCAAAGACTATCTCAATTGGGTAAGGAATTTATCTTTCACAAGATCCTCATCTTATATGCATTTTCCACATAAGCTTCTGAGACACTGCACTGAGAAAGGCGAAAGAACCAGATGCTCTGTGAAACTACAGAGATAGATGGCCAGATTTAGCACAATTTCCAATGTCTCCACATTGCGCAAGAAATAGAAATTCTCTATTCATAAGTGTTTTTCCCCAAACTACTTTATAATCAATGAAACACATTTAATCTGCAAGGACTCTTGTGTAGAAGACACAATATTTGATTTATGCAGAGAAATAGCTCAAAAAGCAGCAGATGGTTTATGCACAGAAATTTCTTTTAAAATAACAGCAATGAACATAGAGCATTACACTACAGGATCAGGCTCTTTGGCCAATGATGTCTATGCCAACAATTCCTACAATTTAAACTGTCTGTGGTCTATCTCTCTCACAGTTCCTCGATAGTTCAATGCACAAAATACTAAAAGAACTCAGCAGGTCGTGCAAGATCTATGAAGGAAAATAAACAGTTGATGTTTGGGCTAAGACCCTTTATCAGGACTTGGACGGAGATGTCCACTGCTTATTTCCCTTCACTGATGCTGCCTGACCTGCTGAGTTCCTCCAGCATTTTGTATGTTGATTTCCAATGTCTCTCATGTCCTTCACAGTTTTCAAGATTCAAGATTGTTTAATGTCATTTCCAGTATTTAAGTGTAAAGGAGAACAAAATAATTGTTCCTCCAGATCTGATGAAGCACAAAAAAAATAAGGTAAAGAACGTAATAACAAAAATGCATTAAATAGAAGTATATGGCTTACATACATAGATTATTTGCACATCCATAAAATAATGCTAGACACAAGAGTGTTTGTACATTAAGGTGACTGACAGGAAATAATAAAGTAATGGTGGTGTGAGGGAGTGAGGCGGGGTGAGTTAGAGGGTGAAAGTGTTGATCAGCCTTACAACTTGCAAAGTAACTGTTTTTGAGTCTGATGGTCCTGGTGTGGGTACTACGTAGCTTCCTCCGGGAAGGAGTGGGACAAATAGTCAATGAGCAGGGTAGGTGGGATCCTTTAAGATTTTACTGGCCTTTTTTCCAGCACCTTTCTGCACATGTCCTTGTTGGTGTGGAGGCTGGGGCAGGTGATGCATTGAGCAGTTTTGACTATCTGTTGTACAGCCTTCCCGTCCGCCACAGTGCAGTTTCCAAACCATGTAGTAATGCAGTTTGTTAGAATGCTCTCTACTGCGCGTCTGTAGAATGACAGTTCATATATCTACCTAAATGCCTCTTAAACACTGATATCCTGTCTCCTTCCACCACTTGCCCTGACATTGTGTATCAGGCACCTACCACACTGTGTAAAATATTGCCATGTAAGTCTCCTTTAAACTCCCTGCCCGCCTTAAAGTTATGCCCTAGGAAAAAAACAATCTCCCCCTCATAATTTTATACACTATCTTCCCAAGATCCCTCACTATGTCAATTCTCTTAAGGATTTTGCCATTTACTGTATACTCACCTCTCATATTTGAGTTCTCGAAGTGCAACACCTCACATTTGTCCAAATTAAACTTAATTTGCCATTTCTCTGCCCATATTGCCAATTGGTTGACATCCTGCTAAATCATTTGACAACCTTCTTCATTGTGCACAACTCCAAGTTTTTTTAAAAAATCATACTTTTTTTGTACAGATCAGTGGTCCCAGCACCAGTGATCATTGATCTGTAGTCAAAACCCAATTCCAACATCTCTTCTGTCTCAATGGCCAAGCCAATATTAAATTCAATCTACCAAGTTTTCATGAATACTATTAGCCTACTGGACCAGTCTACTATAAGCGATCTTGTCTAAAACTATATTAACAGGCATTTAGGTAGACGTGTACTTGAACTGCCATACCATCAATCATCTTTGTCATCTCCTGAAAATATTCCAGCTTGTAAGACATGAACTCATCCACACAAAACCACACCGACTCTCCCTAACAAGTCTGTACTCATCCAGATGAAAGTAGATCCTATCCCTGTTTTGTCTCTACTGCCCTTCTTAAACAGAGGAACAATACTAGCTATTCTCCATTCCTCTGGGACCTTCTCTGGCACTAAAGAAGATACAAAGATCTCTATCAAAGCCTCAGTAAACTCAGAGACAGTTTCTGCCTCCTAATTTACTGCCTATCTTTGCAGGACCACATCTCGCTTCCTGCCTGTCATAGGCACCACCATGGACCATGATCTTTGGCTGCTTGCCCTCCTCTTTCAGAATGACCCATGCCTTCTCAGAAACATTATTAGCCCTGGCACAAGGCAGGCAACACACTATGCTGCAGTCTCACTTGCAGCCACAGAATCACTTCTTCTGTGTCTGAGACCACTGTCACTATTGCTTGTCTAGTACTTGACCTAGACTGCCATACAAGAACCGGTCATGGTGGTACTCAGCTGGCCACTGCTGTCATTTTCTCCCAGGAGGACATCCCCGCAACTTCATCCAGAACAGTATACAGTACTTGTTTGAGAGAAAGCAGCTAAGGGAGACTGATGCACTACTTTCCTGCACCCTCTTAGTTGTCACCCATCTATCTGACAGAAACTTTGGTGTAGCCACCTTGCTATCTTTATAAATCTCTGAGTGAGTCAGTCCAGCTGCTGCTCCAATCAATGCACAGAGTCTGAGAGGAGCTGCAGCTGGACACTCTTCTTGCAGACAAACTCACCAGGACACAAGATTTCTCTCTGATATTTCACAACTCACAAAATGAGCGTGCAACTCCACCGACTGTCATTTAACAACTCAAGAAAAATGTCTTACTTTTCAGCTGTTTACTCACCTCACTGAAATCTGAGCTTCACCAAAGCACCATCTTGCACTTCCACAAGCTAAGTACCATTGGCTCTTCTTCCAAATCGTACTGGGGAATCTTTTACGTTCATCTACTACTGCTGATCGACTTTGGTTTAATGTTTCATTTAAAGTACTGAAGCGGTAGACCCACTGTCAGTTGAGGATGGCAATTGAAAGGCAAAACGCAAAAGTATAAAATAATAATACTGCATATACAAAAATGCACGGGAAACTTGAACTCAAGAAACTTACCAATCGGTGTCATGAGGTCTTCAAGGATATCCTCTCGCTCTATCTTCCTCAGCAGCTCCAGCAATTTGCCCACGGAAGAACCCTCTCTAGATCCCCATTCGTCTAACAGTTTGCCGGTAGGATTCTCTAACCGGTCGTAGTTCCTAATCTCGAGGTAGTTAAAACCCATCTCCTCAGCGAGCTCCGTCCAGTCTGCCGCCACCACACTCCTGGGATTGAGGAAGAGGGCCAGCTTCTTCCTCACCGCGACGTTCAGAGCGCTCAGAGGGACACAGTAGAAATCAATGGACGCTGACGAGTCTGCACTTTCCTCAACTTTCTTCGTGCAACTTGACATTCTGTGAGTTTACAGGACTCTGCACTGGGGTGGGGAGAGGGAAAAATATAATTTCTATAATCGGCCCTGCTTATTTATCCTCTCCAAAGTATAATGATAACACATTTCCCTAACTTCATACTGAACTCCCGGGAAAGAGAGGATATTTAACATCAT
Organism: Hemitrygon akajei; assembly: GCF_048418815.1. NCBI lineage: Eukaryota > Metazoa > Chordata > Chondrichthyes > Myliobatiformes > Dasyatidae > Hemitrygon > Hemitrygon akajei. Next base: position 104,303,065 of record NC_133124.1, on the reverse strand, counting down.
CCCGTCAATGCAAAGCAATAATTTGCTTCATTAAAAACAGATTAAAACTATCCCCGCCTCTAGACCCACCAAGGTGTTAACTCGACAAATATAAGAGCAACATATTAATCTACTGTATTGTGTAATACATGTTGCAGATAACAACCAAAGATTGTTTTTAACTTCGAAACCATCGACGCTGAAAATAAAACACACCAAAAAAAAGACAACTATAGAAATCTTCTCTCCGGAAAAAAAAAAGCAAATGATTCCAGTTTATATTTCAGGAAGCGAAAAACTTTAATGTTGAAAAAAATCTCCGATGGTACTTCCTTGGTCTCCGCTCAGCTCCGGGAAGTGACGTGCTGGAACTGACGAGAAATCAACTCTTTAGAGTGGTACACAAATGACCAACCAACAGTTGAGAAGAGAAAGATTCTGATTATCTGAAGGATTACAAAAAAAAGATACTGCCCGACTTGCTGAGTTCCCCAAGCACTTTGTGTCTGTTGCTCAAGATTTCCAGCACCTGCAGGATCTCTTGTTTCAACGCATTTAAGTTTCTCTTTTCAAAAGTCAGTTAACATTTCTAACAATTAAATTAATACAAAAGAATATCAGGGATTTCAAAGAATGATATCGACATTGGTTGTAAAAGCTGACGTTTATTGCCCCTCTTGAGTTAATCTTAAAGGGTGGGGCTCTGATCTATCCCCTTGAACTGCTGTAGCTAAATGGTAAAATAAAACTTCCAGAGTGCAGGTAGGCGGAGTTCCAGCATTTTGTAAGTAATAGAAATGTTTCATGTGCAAGTCAGAATGATGTGGGACCTAGAGGGAGCCCTGAAAATTATGATATTTTCATGCTCCGATTGACTTCAAATGCTGGAAATGTCATAAATTTGTTTAGAACTCTTGGTGACAAATCCAAACTGTAGATTAGCTGTGATCCGTTTAAATAGAGAAGAAGGTTGACAGTTGGGTAACTCAGGGAGTAAACAGAATTAATCAATCTTTCAGATGTCTCTGCAAGTGACACTGGAAAATAATTTGGAGTGATGAAAGGAGAAAATGTAAAGAGTGGAAAAGTGTAAAAATTAGGAGTTAAGAATCAGCCACTTCCAAAACCATGCATCTGCTTGATGCCAATTGTCATTTGAAAACGGTTAACATGTGGATGGAAGTGTCTTGGAAAAAGGAGATTGTTCAATCTAACTACATTGAGAATCCCCATCCTTCGCTTGCAATACGAATCTGTATGCAAGCACAGCCTATTTATCTTGATAGTTGACCAGTTAATCCCCTGTCAGTTTTGAGTGCGGCTTGCACTTTAATTTAAAAATTGGAAATTATCATCAATTTAGAGATCTGCTGTGGAAAGAGAAGCAGAGGTAACATTTTGAGTTGAAAACCTTTTGTCAGTTCAGTCCTGAAATGCTAACTGTTTTTTCTTTCCTCCCACAGATACCTGGTCATCCAGTATTTCATGTTTTTATTTCACATCTCCAGCATCTGCAGTATTTCGATTTTCAATTGGGCTGTCACCCTGTAGTTCAAAACCCACAGAGGTACACAATGGGGTTAAATCAAAGGATTAAGATTAGAATTAATGTATGGCAGAATATCACTTTATTCTTCCTACATGCTTCAGAACATTTTAGAGATCATGTCACATTGTAGCTTATATACTATGCCTCACATATTCAGATGATATGCTAAAGAAAACAAATAGAGGGAAGATTCAGTGAGATAAAGTTTTTGAAAGTAGTGAGAGAGGTTATAGTGTAAATGTTTTGACAATCTTACAGGAAATATGTGGTTGACAGATAATCTTCAGATCGGCAAATCAGGAACAAACAAAATGCAGAGATATTCACTATTAGAAATGTTCTTCACAACCACTTGCATCTTTTATATTTAAGAACTTTGCGTGATAAATAGAATGAAAATAGAGATCTGCTAATGAGAGGTTGGAAAGCTACTCCATCAGTAAATTTGAAATACACAGCTGGTGGAAACTGTGAATTTTATCAATTTTCAGATTTCATTACAAGTTTCTAATAGATTAACAATATAATTTTGAAGGTCCTCCTTGAATTGCATTTGGTCAAATAAAGAGTTTGCATTTAAAACAATAACTTGCATGTCCTCAGATGGTCCCAAAGAATGCCATGGCCAATGAAGTAGTTATTGTTCTAGTAAAGGGGAATATTACAAGGCAAAGTACTTCCAAAATCAATGTGATAACTACAATAGGTTATTTTGATGATCTTGGTTAAAAAAAAATTGTCCTGTAACATCAATCACTCTACTTTGAATAGTATTATGGAATATTCTATGTCTAAGGGGCAAAGAGAATCTCAATTCAATCTCCCAACAATGATACCTCTGACCATGAAGCTTTTTCTTGGTGTTCTGAATAGTTTCTTACTGTGCAATATGTGTCTTTGCTTCTTTTAAAGTATCAGCCTTAATTATTGTTGGAGTCTCTGAAATGGCAAGCAAACTACAACCATCCAATTGAGGGATGGAAGATGTTGAAAGTATGATGGTCATGAACTAGAAAGGATCACAAACAAATTTCAATACGTAGATCTCATCAGCAGCATCATTATGTGCCGTGTTGTATAACGTAGGCAATCCTGGTCTCCAAGACCATGATAGTTCATGGCAATTTTTTGTACAGAAATGATTTGCCAGTGCCTTCTTCTGGGCAGTAACTTTAAAACACTGGTGACCCCAGCTATTATCTATACTCTTCGGAGATTGTCTGCCTGGCATCAGTGATCACATAACCAGGACTTGTGATATGCTGCAGCTGCTCGTATGACCACCCACCACCTGCTCCCATGGCTTCACGTAACCATGATCAGTGGGAGGAGGGGGGCTAAGCAGGTGCTACACCTTGCCTAAGGGTGACCTGCAAGTTAGAGGAGGGAAGGAGTGCCTTACACCTCCTGTAGTAGAAACGTATCTCCACCCCACCACCCAGGTGGATCGCATGGAGGAGCAATATCAAGATATGGAAACATGGGTATTAAAGAGGAGATTTACAAGGATGTTGCCTGGATTGGGGAACATGCCTTATAAGAACAGGCTGAGTGAACTTGGCCTTTTCTCCTTAGAATGGTGGAGGATGAGAGGTGACCTGATAGAGGTGTATAAGATGATGAGAGGCATTGATCGTGTGGATAGTCAAAAGCTTTTTCCCAGCGCTGAAATGGCTGCCACAAGAGGGCACAGTTTTAGTGTGCTTGGAAGTAGGTACAAAGGAGATGTCTTGGGGTAAGTTTTTTTACGCAGAGATATGATAGGGTCTTTTAAGAGACTCCTGGATAGGTACATGGAGCTTAGAAAAATAGAGGGCTGTGGGTAACCCTAGGTAATTTCTAACGTAAGTATATGTTCGGCACAGCATTATGAGCCAAAGGGCCTGTATTGTGCTGTAGGTTTTCTATGTTTATAAATACAGTACTACATTTCCTTATCAATCAATTGGTAATTGTTTACTATTGTCACATATACTAAAATACAGTGTAAAGTTTTGTTTGGTACGCCATCCAGACAGACCATTTATTCCAATTAGAAGTATATCAAAGTATGACAAAAGGCAAAATAATGACAAAATATAGAATATAGTGTTACAGAGAAAGTGCAGTGTGGTTAGACTAACATACTGAGATTGATGGAGAAATCAAGAGTTCATCTTTATTGTACAAGAGATATGTTCTAGAGTCTTATAACAGCAGGATAGAAGCTATCCTTGAGCCAGGTGGTACATGTTTTTAAGCTTGGTGTCTTCTGCACAATGGAAGAGGGAAGAAGAGGGAAAGCCTTGCTACTGGCCTGGGGCTTTTAGTTCAGAGCTTACTCTCATACAAAGATAATGGATGGTTCTCTGGATCTGGGCATGATGTTGGAGCAGAATCGTCAACACCTGACTGTGCTACAACTTGCCCTAGGGACCCTTGATCATAAATTACTGGCTTGAGATTGTGCCATTTCACCCTCTTTCAGTTTAACCAGCTCAAAGAAGATGAGAAAAAAATTAAAAGGGGAATAAGTATATAATTGTCACTGTAATTTCATAAAAAAACATTATTTTGACATATCCTGTACTTCCTTTTCTTATGTGCAATCACTCTAGGTATTCAATGGTGGGGCTATAGAGCCAGTTTCAGTTTGATTTACTCAATTGCATCATCATCAGGCATTTTGTATTTACTACATGTCCACATCAAAGCACAGTAGATTCAAATTAATTGGGACACTTCAGGGCTAGTACGTGTTGGCCCAATTGAGCGCCTGCCCCAAGTTTCATGGACATAATTAAAAAGGTATAAAAAAGACAAACTACCATTTAACTAAGAAATGAATTGTGTAATTTGAATAAGTTAGAACTCTGCCAAAGCTACTACAGTATTATTAAAAAAGCGTCGTATTAGTTCCCAGTAGTTATCAACAGAGGAATATATTCAGTATACGCTGACAGGTTCTTTTGATTGACTATAAATCAATGCAGATACATAATGCAGATGGTGGACTGCCTTCAAATAGTGCTTTCAAGGATTGCATCCTCCAAATCTTCACTGTAAAATTTAAGATGATTGTTGATACTTTCAACTTCTTCATAGTTTCTAACTTGTTGAAGTACAGAAATCATTTAATTTGCAGTGTTAGCCGTTTCTGGCATCTCCAAGCCTGAATGTTTTAAACTGCAGAGAACAAAACATTTTCTGAATTGTCTCACTGTTAATTACTTGCCAACTATCAGTAACAAAAATCACCACTCTTTGACCACAAACACACACAACTGACTATATTTAAGAACTGTTCGCACTAAACACGGCTTAGTTTCTAATGGCCACACAATGAGCACGTGACTGACACCAGTTAAAAATGTTCGGCAATAGTCTCCAGCTCCAATTAAGTGGCATAGTGTCCAAAATAAATGAAGGGAATCACGGCTATTTTCTTGATTCTTTTTCTTCTTTAAGAGTTGTCCCATATGTGGCTGCCCTGATTAACTGACTGCTTAATTAACTGGAATCCACTGTATATTGTGGAATAAAATTTCTCTGCTTATAGCTGTTTCCTAATTCTGTCTGTGAGTATTGTGACATAAGTATTTGGTACTCAGCCATGACATTGAAATATACAGGGAGTATTAAGCAGTTTAACTGTATCTGCAATGAGAAAAGCTGTTGTAGTATGAGAGTATTTTGGATCAGAAGACCATAAGAGATAGGAGCAGAATTAAGCCATTCAGCCTATTGAGTCCACTCCACCATTTGATCGTGGCTGATTTATTGCCCTTCTCAGTCTCATTCTCTTGCCCTCTCCCAGTAACCTTTGACACACTGATTAATAAGACCCTATCAACTTCCGTTTTCAATATCCCAAATGACTTTGTCACCACAATCCGCTCTGAATCAGAATCAGAATCAGAATCAGACTTTAATCGCCAAGTACCTATGCACATACAAGGAATTTACTTCCGGCAGATGTTGTCTCTCTGCTCATACCAATAATAATGATAAATATAAATGAAAATATAGATTATACATACAGGTAGTGCAATCCAAGTAATAATTAGCCGACAGTTAACCGGCAGTTAACTGTTCAGCAAAGTGACCGCAGTAGGGAAAAAACTTCTCCAATGCCTATTAGTCTTAGTCTGGAGGGATCTGAAGCGCCTACCAGACGGAAGCAGATCAAACAGTCTGTGCGCAGGATGGGAGGAGTCCTTTATGATGTTCCCCGCCCTCTTCTTCAACCTGGAAGAGTACAGGTCCACAATAGAAGGCAGGGAGGCTCCAATGATGCGCTCGGCAGTCCTCACTGTGTGCTGTAGTCTGGTTCTATCCTGCTTGGTGGCGGCTCCAAACCACACAATGATGGCAATTAATTACACAGTTTCACTACACTCTGACTAAAGATATTCCTCATTTCAGTTCTAAAGGGAGGTTCTTTCACTCAGAGGCAGTGCCTTTTGGTTATGGACTCTCCCACTATAGGAAACACCTTCTCTATGATCACTCCATTTAGACCTTCCAATATTCAGTAGGTTTCAATGAGATCCCCCCTCTTTATTCTAAACTCCAGTGAGTACAGCGCCAGACCATCAAATGCTCCTCATATGTTAATCATATCTTATTAAAGACTAAATGGCCTCTTACTGATTTTTCTTGCTATGTTCTTAGTTCATAGAATCAGAAGATACAGAATCCTTGTGGGTAGATTTAAGAAACTGCTAGATAAAAAGACCCTGATGGGAGTTATATACTGGCCTCTGAAAAGCAGCCAGGATGTGGGGTTCAGGTTACAAATGGAAACAGAAAAACCATGCAAAAATGCTTCAAATTACAATGGGAGAATGAAAAGCCATGTAAAAAGATCAGTGTTATGAGGCATTCATGGGGTATTTCAATATGTAGGTAAATAGGGAAAATCACGTTGATGCTGTATCCCAAGGGAAGGAATTTGTAGACTGCTTTGGAGATAGATTTTTAGAGTAGCATGTGGTTGAACCCACTAGGGAAAAGGAAATTCTGGCATGGGAGGGGAGTGTAATGAACAAGGTTTGATTAAGGAGCTTAAGGTAAAGGAACCTTTAGAAGACAGTGATATGATAGAATTCACAAAACAATTTGAGAGGGAGAAGCTAAAATTGTTTGCATCAGTATGAGAAGTGAAAACATAAAAGCAAATGAGAGAGCATACAATATGGTAAAAATTAGTGGGAAATTAGAGGACTGGGAAACACTTGAAAACCAATACAAGGCAGCTGAAAGAAAGAAATATGGTGAGAAAAGATGAAATATGAAGGTACGGTAGGCAATGATATAAAAGAGAATTCTAAAAATTTTCAGGTACATGAAGTATAAATGAGAGACAAAAGTAATTATTAAACTGTTGGAGAGGTAGTAATGTGGGACAAGGGAATGGTAGACAATATGAGTAAGTGTTCAGCATCCTACATCACTCGAGAAGACACCAGCAGAATGCCAGAAATTCAGGAGTGTCAGGGGCAAGAAGTGAGTGAAGGTGCTTGGGAAGTCAAAAAGTCTAAGGCAGATAAGTTACCTGGAAAGATGGACTGCACCCAGAAGTTCTGAAGGAAGTAGCTGAAGAGACTATGGAGAAATTAGTAATGATCTTTCAAAAATCACTGAATTCTGTAATGGTTCTGGAGTGATTGGAAAATTGTGAATATCATACTACTCTTTAGGAAGGGAGGGAGGCAAAAGACAGGAAATTATATGCCAGTTAGCCTGACATCAGTGGTTAGCAATATGTTAGCATCCAGTATTAAGAAAGAGGTTTTGAGGTACATAAGAACATAAAGAGATAGGAGCAGGAGTAGGCCATCTGACCGTTGAGTCTGCTCTGACATTCAATAAGATCATGGCTGATCTGGCCATGGACTCATCTCAACCTATCTGCCTTTTCCCATAACTCTTAATTAACTTACTATGCAAAGATCTATCCAACCTTGTCTTAAATATATTTACTGAGGTAGCCTCCACTGCTTCATTGGACAGAGAATTCCACAGATTCACCCCAATGCCATTCGGCTTTACAATTCAACCGCCAGGAGTAAGATATGTTAAAGTGCCGGGGTTAGGACTCAATGTATTTAAGTAAACTACTTAAGAACTTTTTAAAAGCTATTATTAATGCTTTTTGAGAGGGTGATTTTAGATGCATATCATATTTTTACTGAGTTAAGTATTGTATGTAATTAGTTTTGCTACAATAAGTATATGGGACATTGGAAAAAATGTTGAATTTCCCCATGGGGATGAATAAAGTATCTATCTATCTATCTATCTATCTATCTATCTATCTATCTATCTATCTATCTATCTATCTATCTATCTATCTATCTATCTATCTGTCTATCTATCCTCATCTCTGTCTTAAATCTACTCCCCTGAATCTTGAGGCTATGTCTCCTGGTTCTAGTCCCACCTACCAGTGGAAACAACTTTCCTGCCTCTTTCTTATCTATCCCTTTCATAATTTTATATGTTTCTATATGATCTCCTCTCATTCTTCTGAATTCCAGTGAGTACAGTCCCAGGCGACTCAGTCTCTCTCATAGTCTAAACCCCTCATCTCTGGAGTCATCCTGGTGAACCTCCTCTGCACCACCTCCAAAGCTAGTATATCTTTCCTCAAGTAATGAGACCAGAATTGCACACAATACTCCAGGTGCAGCCTCACCAGTACCCTGGAGGCACTCAATAAAACAGGCTGAAGTCAGCATGGTTTCTTTAAGGGAAAATCTTGCTTGACAGATTTGTTGAAATTCTTTGAGAATAATACAAGCAGGATAGACAGAGGAGAATCAGTGGATGTTACTAACTTAGATTTTCAGAAAGCCTTTGATAAGTTGCAGGCATGAGGCTGTTAAGAGCCCATGGTATTACAGAAAAGATACAAGCATAGATAGAGCATTGGCTGGTTGGCAGGAGGCAAAGAGTGAGAATAAAGGGAGCTTTTTCTGGTTGACTGCAGTGACTTGTGTGTTCTGCAGAGGCTGATGCTAGAGCCCACTGATCTAGGTGGCAGAAATTATGGTTTTGTGGCTATGTTTGCAGACAATATGAAGATAGGTGGAGGGGGAAGATAGTGTTGAGGAAGAAGGGAGGCTACAAAAGGACTGAGATTAGGAGAATGGGCAAATAAAGTGGCAGATGGAGTACAGTGTGGGGAGTGTATGGTGATACACTTTGGTAGAAGAAATAAAATCAGACTTACTTGGAATATTGTGAGCAGCGTTGAGTCTCTTCTTTTTTAAAAGAATGTTCTGACATTAGAAAAGGTTCCTGGGAAGTTCACAAAAATGATTCTGGAAATGAAAGGCTTATACAAGAGAAACGATTGATATTTTTAGGTCTTTACTTGCTGGAATTTAGAAAAAAAAGAGGCAGGATCTCATTGAAACCTATAAAATGTTGAAAGGCCTAGATAGGGTGGATGTGGTGAGGATGTTTCCTATGGTGAGGGAGTCGAGGACCAGAGGGTATAGCCTCAGAATAGAGGAACGTCCATTTAGAATGGAGATGCAGAGGAATTTTTTTAGCCAGAGGCTGGTGAATCTGTGGAATTCATTGTCACAGGCCACTGTGGAGGTCAGGTCATTGGGTGTACCTAAGGCAGAGATTCATAGTTTCTTGATTAGTCAGGGTGTGAACGGTTACGGGGAGAAGGCAGGCGAATGGGATTGAGCCATGATGAAATGGTAGAGTAGACTTGATGGGCCAAATGGCCTCATTCTGCTCCTAAGTCATAACTTATATTTAATTTTTTGTGTTTATGATGTTGCTGAAAGCAAGTTTTTCATTGTACCTGTACCTCACTGTCCTTGTACACATGACAATACACTCCACTTAGGCAAAAAAATCTTGAAAATTAGACTCCTATATATTAACAATCTATTTCAGTTATGCCTAAAGTTAATTCTTAATATTTTTTTCCTGACAGCTGTGGGTTGACTTCATTTGGTGTTAGCTAAGTAATTGGTGCTCGCCGCCTGATACCTGGGACAATTCAGCGGTGTGCAGTCTCTTCAACATATAATACAGTACAGTACGGGTGTGGAAGTGTGCAGTGCCAATTACAGACGATGAGGCGGTGTGCGCCACGTCATGGTTTTTTGGTGCTCATATTACATTGACGCACGCATATGCCGAACTTTCACACGGAAAAAAACAGTGGGGTGGTTGAAAGTAAGAAACAGAGATTGAGGGTCGAAGCTTGGCGGCTGAAGAGGACGAAGTGCGATTTGGGGGTGTGGAATTTTGCATTGATTTATTTGCATTGGAGAAAAAGAAAAAGAAGTTACATAAAGACCGGATGAGCAAGCAAGATTTGCCCTGATCGGCTTTCCTTTCAGTTGAGATCTGCAAAGTTGCAAATGAGTAAAGGAGAGAGTTGTGTCTCGGAGACCCGAATAGTGAGGAGCTCGTAGCCGCTGGCTTCAGGTCACCAAAGCTAGCGGAGCTGGTTCCTGTATCGTAACACATACAGACACGCAGTCCAGTGGAGAGGAAGGCACTCCGGACGTGAGCAAGTAAAAAAAAACACACACAGCAGAAAACTCGACGATTAAAGTGAGTCGGAAATCTGGGGTAAAACCTAACTTTTGATACTTCGATGCATTGGTGTTTTTAGCATTCTTCAAGCTAGGAACACTTTGAGCTGCAAGCCAGTCAAAGGTTGGTTGTCTTTTTTTATGCATAGCTGCTAAGGTCGAAAAATTGTTCTGCAATCTTTTTAACTTGTCCAGGAAGTGAATCGGCTCGCTTCACTAAGATATTTTCTGTCCGGTTTGCTATGTTTAAACTTTAAAAAAAACTTACGTAAATTGGTCTTCAGCTTCGGCAAGAGTATTATAATGTGTCTGTACATATTAAACAATAATTTAAATTTGCGGTCTGCTTCCTGAATGACCTGATAAAGTCTACACTTGTTCATAGTAGGTAGAAAAAGCATGCTTTTTTAAAAAAAAGGATCCCAGCCTGAACTTTTATTTTCTTACAATGAGGTTTTTTTTTGGGTCATTTTCAATTGATTGTTAATATTTCGAGAAAATTGTTCTTGGGTGGGAAGGCTGAGGAGCAGGATAAAAATTCTGCGATTTGAACGTTGGACCTTGTCAGTTGTTGAAAAATCTGCTGAAATAGGGTTATGTACGGACTATGCAAATATCCATTAATTATAAACAAATGCATTTCCTCACATGTTGCGATGGGACATCTAATTTACAAGCTTGAGCATTTCTTTGTCACAACAAATTTCTTCAGAATTTGCATGAACAAAATGGAGTAATCATTGTGCAATAACGAAATATTAATTTCTAAACTGTCTCAGATTGCTGCGCACTCTGCACATTCCTCTGGTGCAAAGAACTTCTTAACATGAAAGTGCAGTAATGAATGTTGGTTTCTTGAGGATTTTAAGGATATTAATATAAAACAATTAATTTTGAAGATCGTAAGATAATAGGAGTAGATTTAGTCCATTTGGCCCATCCAGTCTGCTTCGCCATTTCATCATGGCTGATCTAATTTTCTTCTCAGCCTCAATCTTCTGGCTTCTCCCTGTATGTATCACTTCATCCTCTGACTAATCAATAATCTATCAACATCTGCCTTAAATATACATAAAGACTTGGCCTCCAAAGCTGCCAATGGCAAAGAATTCCACAGATTCCTCCTCATCTCAATTATAAAAGGATGCCCCTGTATTCTGAGGCTGTGTCCTTTGTTCTTAGACTGTCTCACCACAGAAAAAGTCCTCTCCACATCCACTGTATCAAGGCTTTTCACTATTCAATTAGATCACTTCTCCTTCTGAGTTCTAGTGAATACAGGCCTAGAGCCATCAAACACTTCATATGACATCCACTCAATCCCGGAATAATTTTTGTGAAACTCCATTGAACCCTCTCCAATTTCAGCATATCCTTTCTAAGATAAGGGACCCAAAATTGCTCACAATAGTCCAAGCAAGGCCTCACCAGCTTGTAAAGTTTCAACATTACATCCTTGCTTTTATATTCTAGTCCTCTTGAAATGAATGCTAACATTGCATTTGCCTTCCTCACCACAGACTCAACCTGCAAGTAAACCTTTAGGGGATCCTGCACAAGGAGTCCAAGTCCCTTTGCACCTTGGTGTTTTTGTTTTGCATTTTCAATCCATTAGAAGATAGTCAATCCCTTTCATCTCTTCTACCAAAGTGCATGACCATATAGTTCCCAGCACCATATTCCATCTGCCATTTCTTTGTCCATTCTACTAATCTGTCAAAGTCCTATTGTAGCCTCTCTACTTCAAAACTACCTGTGCCTCCACCTATCTTGTATTGTCTGCAAACTTTCCAATAAAGCCATCAATGCCAACATCCAAATTATTGACATAATGTAAAAACAATCGGTCTCAACATAGACACCTGTGGAACACTACTAGTCACCGGCATCCAGCCGGAAAAGCTCCCTTTATTCCCATCTTTGCCTCTTGTCAAGCAGCCACTGCTTTATCCATTCTAGAATCTGCCCTGTAATACCATGGGATTTTGGCTTGTTGAGCAGCCTCATGCGTGGCACCTTGTCAAAAGCCTTCTGAAAATTAAAGTACACAACATCTACTGATTTTGCTTTGTTTATCCTGCTTGTTATTTCTTCAAAGAATTCAAAGTTTTGTCAGCTGAAATTTTCCCTTGGGGAAACCATGCTGACTTCAGCCTATTTTATCATGTGCCTCCAATACCCTGAGACTTCGTCCTTAATAATTAACTCCAACATTTTCCCAACCACTGGCCTAGAGTTTCCTTTCTTCTGTCTCTCACCCTTCTTGAAGAGTGGAGTGACATTTGCAATTTTCCAGTTGTCCAGTGATTCTTGAATGATCATTAGTAAGGCCTCCATAATCTCTCAGCTAACTCTTTTAGAGCCCTGTTGTGTACAGCATCTAGTCCAGGTGACTTACCTACCTTCAGACCTTTCAGTTTCCCAAGAACCTTCTCTCTATTTATTGTAAATTCATATGCCACATGACCCCTGATACCTGGAACTTCCACTATTCTGCTTGTGTTTTGCACTGTGAAGACCGATAATACTTATTCAGTTTGTCTGTCATTTTGTTGTCCCCGTTATTACCTCTCCACCATCATTTTCCAAAGGTCCAGTGTCCACTCTCAGTTCTCTTTTACACTTTATATATCTGAAGAAACTTCTGGTATCTTCTTTAAAATTATTGGCTAGCTTACTTTCATATTCCAGCTTTACCTTATTAATGACTTTGTTAGTTGCCTTCTGTTGGTTTTTAAAAGCTTACTTCCCACTAAAGCGACACTGTCTTACCCTGGATGTGCTCTCATTACCTTTGTAGCTGAAGGGTGTATTTGAATTACTTCTGCACATGATGTTTTGAGCAAAAGCTCAATCCCATCTTTTTAGGTGATTCCTTGGAGCCAATGATGACCTGCTTTCACTCCAGTACTGTAGATTCTAATGAGGCTATTGTGGGATCCGGGGCTTGCTGGGAGAAGGTGCACTTTTTCCATCACTCATGCTGGGCTTCGATATGTTCTGAACACAAGGTCTCGTGGTTCTTAAACAAATCTGAGTGTTCCAATTCTTCGTTGAGCAATCATGGTCTAGGAATTCCTACTCATGGACTAGCATTCCTACTAAATACTGCACATTTTCGAACAGACTCTGAGAATATCTTTGAATCTTTTCTGCTGTTCACCTGGTAATTCCTTGCCATAAAGTAACGAAGTAAAGTGCCTGCTGTTGGAATTTGGTATCAGCAATGTCCTGCCCATCGGAGCCAGTTGAATTAACGACACATCGGTGCTGGGGTTGTAGGTGTTGCTTACTTACATAAGCCCTTTACCCCTTCTGGGGCATAGGTTAGTGACCGCAGCTTCCCAGTCCAGGACTAATCTTTCAAGTTGTTCCCATGTTATCCCATCTTTGAAGATTCTTCCTCTTCCAGGAATGAGATCTTTGGAGCTTCTCTGGGTTTTTAATGGGATGTAGTTGCTAGCCCCATGCCCAACCCATCTCCTTTCACAGTCGAGTTTGGGACCATCCATGGCAGAGTAGTTGTAGGTGTAAGGCTGCTCACAGTAATTCACTTGTCAGTCAATTTGGAAGTATTGTGAAGAGAAATTCTGTGGTTATCTTGCATCACCTTGAGATATTGTCTATAAATAGTCCCAAGTCCAGTTTCTCCAACATCCAACATTAGGTTTTCTGTTGAAACTCATTGTTCAGGTGTCTGTAGAAAGGACTTGCTTCCCTTTGGGCAACTTCTAATCCACGAACATTTCAATTACAATGAAATAGCTCTAAAGTAACCTGGTCATTCTCATCAAACCAGTCCAAGTGTTTTCTTCAGGGAAAATCAAGAGTCCCTTCACAGGTGCTCAAAACAGTGGATTTTGTAGAGATCTAACTATTGTGGCACCACAATTTTGGGGCATGCCACCTCAAGATGACAGAGCAACGTAGGTGGTGGTCAGCACTTATCAAGCTGATGGTGATGCAGATGCCTTTGCAATTTCATGTGAGTGAGAGGCTGGGATTATTTACACCTACTGTGCAAAGAACTGGAGATGTACTAAAGCCAAAGTCAATGTTGAGTTTATTGTCAAATGCATAAGTTCAATGCAGAGCTTACTCACAGCAGTATTTCAGGCACATAGCATCACATAAGCAGCATTTGCAAGAAAAGCATTAATTGAACATAAAATATATATATTTTACAAGAAGGAACACAATTAGAACAAATTACTGCAAAATGATCAAAGTGACCATTCTTGCTGTTCCCACAACATTCTCCAAATCCACTGGAGGATAAGTGAATCAACGTTGACATTCTTTCCAATCCATGACTGAGATCCTGGGCAGGTCAGGTAAATTGCATGCATGACTTCAGACTCTTAAAATAGTTAATCTGTTCCAATCTGATGTGATAGGTAATCCATTGTGGGAAGAAATCACTAGGTAGACACGGAAAAAGTTTCAGTATGTTTTCAAACCCTACTTCAAAAACTGCAGCTTCCTACTTGTTCCTTGCCTCATGAAACACTGAGAATGCGAAGACAGCATTTCCCAAATTGCTCACGTAAGGCAGCTCATGAGGATCTCATATTTGCTTCTATCGAAATTTAGAACTCATGGAACAGGAGTGGAAACAAATCCTGATTGTCTGCCCAGGAAGTACAGTATGATCTTTCTTTCATATATTACTTCTATGTGATTATTTCCTTAAGTCATCATTTAGAATTTGTTAGTCATCATTTCAATTAATATTCTAATACATTTATGTATTACATTGTCAATCATCATTATGTTTATATGATACCACCATTGCTAATCAACATATTATTCAATTGGAATGGTAGTTTGTTCAGGATAATAGGAACATTGTGAAAACTTAGTATAATAAAGGTATGAATGGAATCCTTGTGGTCTCAATGTGTCCAATCAATGATTGATACGTAATTGGTTTTCTAATGTGTTTTGTAGGTCTGGTCTTAATTGTTCCTCACTGATGCTCTGCTCAAATGTGCAAAATGTGAAGTATATGGCTAAATACTTACAACTTCTTTCTATCGTTAGTAAAAAATGTTTTCTGCACTTTATTTCGGTAACAACATAATTTTGTTCAGTGAACTCGCTCCTCCTGAAGTCCATTAATGCTGAGACAGTTTAAGCCTTCAAGGCAGACACTTTCTGTTTGGTGATGGCATCAAGGCAAATGGAATAATAATGGGAAAATAGAGTTGGGATGCAGATCAACTAATATCTGACTATATGATGGTGCCGGTCTAGAGAGTGAATGATATATACTGTCGCTATGTTTCCATTAAATCTTTTGTAATAGTGATGGTGAGAAAACCCTAGATTTTAGTTCTTCTTTTCCAGTCCCCATGCTTTCAGGAGTTTGTTTTCATGAATACTTAGAATCCACACTCGAAAATTAGTTTTAATATCCTCCACCTCTTGGAAAGAAATCTTAAGAAACCTTTGGTCAATTCTCTTCATGGACTCTTAATGGATTCTCTTAATCCATTTTGTTTATTTGTTTGGGCTCTTCTGCGATTTTTAAAGGGTATATAATTTCAAGTTGTTGCTTTGTTTACAATATTGATGAATTGATATATTGCAACATTACCAGGTAGATGAGCTTGCAGCACAGTTACAAATTGGCATGTTTGATGTTGTAGGCATCACTGAATCATGGCTGAAATAAGATTATAGCTGGGAGCTTAATGTCCAGTAAAAGACATTATGTAGAAAGGATAAGCAGGAAGGCAAAGGGTGTAGCATTGTTCTGTTGATAAAAAGTGAAATCAAATCTTTAGCGATGACATTGGAAGGTGTTGATTCACTGTGGATAGAGCTAAGGAGCTGCAAGGGTAAAAAGATCCTGAAAGGAGTTTTATACAGAACCCCAAACAGTAGTAAGGATGTGGTCTACAAATTACACGGGGATAGAAAATGCATCTCAAAAGAGCAATGCTGCAATCATCATGGGGGATTTCAATATGCAGGTAGATTGAGAAAATCTGGTTGTTGCTGGATTCCAAGAGGGGGAAATTCGAGAGTGCCTATGAGTTGGCTTTTTGGGGCAGCTTGTGGTTGAGCTCACTAGTGGATCAGCTATTCTAGATTGGGTGTTGTGTAATGAACCGGACGTGATTATAGAGCTTAAGGTAAAAGAACTCTTCAGGGAAAGTGATCATAATATGATGGAAGTCATCCTGAAATTTCAGAAGGAAAAGCTAAAATCAGATGTATCAGTATTACAGTGGAGTAAAAGGAATTACAGAGCCATGAGAGAGGATTTGGCCAGAATTGATTGGAAAAGACACTGGCAGGGATGACAGCAGAGCAGCAATGGTTGAAATTTCTGGAAGCAGTTTGGAAGGCACAGGATATATACGTCCTAAAGAGGAAGAATAATTCTATAGGAAATATGACACGACTGTAGCTAACAAGTTAAATCAAAGCCAACATAAAAGCCAAAGAGAGGGCATATAATAGAGGAAACATTAGTGGGAAGTTAGAGGATATGAAAGCTTTTTATAAAACCATCAGAAGGCAACCAAAAAAGTAATTAAGAAGGTAAAGATTGAAAATGAAAGTAAGCTAGCCACTAATATTAAAGAGGATACCAAACGTTTCTTCAGATACCTAAAGTGTAAAAGAGATGCAAGAGTGGATATCAGACTGCTGAAAAATTATGCTGGAGAGGTAATAATGGGGGACAAGGAAATGATGGATGAAGTAAATAAGTATTTTGTATTAGTCTTCTCTGCGGAAGATGCAAGTAATATGCTGGAAGTTCCAGTTGTCAGAAGTGATGAATTGTGTGAAGTTACATTTCTAGAGAGAAGGTTATTGGGGAAACTAAACAGTCTGAAGGTAGATAAGTCACCTAGACTACATGGTGTATATACCAGGTTCTGAAAGAGGTGGCTGAAGAGACTATGGAGGCATTAGTTATGATCTTTTAAGAATCATAAGATTCTGGAATGGTTCCAGAAGACGGGAAAATTGCAAATGTGATTCTACTCTTCAAGAAGGGAGAGAGGCAGAAGAAAGGAAACTATAGGCCAGTTAGTCTGACTTCAGTGGCTGGGAAGATGTTGAAATTGATTATTAAGGATGTGGTCCCAGGCTACTTGGAGGCACATAATGAAATATGCAGTAGTTGGAATTTTTTGAAGAAATAACAAACAGGATAGACAAAAGGAGAATTGGTTGATGTTGCGTAGTTGGATTTTCAGAAGGTCTTTGCCAAGATGCCACACATGAGGCTGCTTAACATGCTACGAGCTCATGGTAATACAGGAAAGATTCTAGCATGGATAAAGCAGTGGCTGATTGACAAGTGGCAAAGAGTGGGAATAAGGGGAGCCTATTCTAGTTGGTTGCCAGTGACTAGTGGTGTTCCACAGGGGTCTGTGTTGGTGTCAATTCTTTTTACATTATATGTTAGTGATTTGGATGATGGACTTGATGGCGTTGTTGGAAAATTTTGTAGACAATATGAATATAGGAGGAGACACAGGTAATTTTGAGGAAATGGAGAGACTTGAGAAGGATTTAGACAGATTAGGAGAATGAGCAAAGAAATGGCAGATAGAATACAGTGTTGGAAATTGTATGGCCATTCACTTTGGTGGAAGAAATGAAAGAGTTGACTATTTTCTAAATGGAGAGAAAATAGAAAAAACTGAGGTGCAAAGGGACTTGGGAGTCCTTGTGCAGCATTCCCTAAAATGTTTGAGTCTGTGGTGAGGAAGGCAAATACAATGTTAGCTTTCATTTTCAGAGGACTAGAATATAAAAGCAAGGATGTAATGTTGAAACTTTATAAGCTAGTGAGGCCTCGCTCAGAGTATTGTGAGCAGTTTTGTGCTCCTTATCTTAGAAAGGATGTGCTGAAACTGGAGAAGGTTCAAAGGAGATTCAAGAAAATGATTCCATGATTGAATGGCTTGTTATATGAACAGCTTTTGATGGCTCTGGGCCTATATTCACTAGAATTCAGAAGAATGAGTGGTGACCTCATTGAAACCTATCAATTGGTAAAAGGCTCTGATAGGGTGGATGTGGAGATGTTTCCTGTGGTGGGAGAGTCTTGGACCAGAGGACACAGCCTCAGAATAGAGGGGCATCCTTTTAGAATGGAGATAAGGAATTTCTTTAGCCAGAGAATGGTTAATCTGTAGAATCCTTTGCCACAGGCAGCTGTGGAGACCAAGTCTTTATGATGTATATTTAAGGCAGAGGTTGATTGATCTTGACTGGTCTCTGCATGAAGGGATATGGGGAGAAGGTAGGAGATAGGGGCTGAGAGGAAAATTCAGTCAGCCATGATGAAATGTCGGTGTTCACTCAATGGGCCAAGTGGCCTAATTCTACTTCTATATTTTATGGTCTCATTACTGTTTAAATTGTTAGTTGGATACTCTGTTTACTTGTTATTTTTGCCCAAGTATGATTTCTAAGCTTAAGTGGATAGCATGGAGATCATATCTAGGATAATTTTGCCTTTGGCAGATATTAAGTTCAGTCTATTTTAAAACCTTCTAATTTGCATTTTACCAGTCTGGAGGAAATGGTGAATCCTTATCTGTTTTTTTCTGTTCTCTTCCATGATATAGACTCTCATATGTGTTAATCTCTCTCATGGATGCATAGATAGTCCTGTTAATTGTTACTGACAGCCAAGATTGAGCTTGCCCTTACCTGGCTCTCAAATTTGTGTACTTTCTTGCAGAAACTAATGACTGACGCCTAGGATTAGGCCACCAGCACCTTTTGTTTCCTTAATAAGAGGCTGGGGAAACACATTGTTGCAAAATATTTTGTTATCCTGGCTTGAAACAAAACTATTCAATTCAGGTTGAATATTGTACTTGGAATCTTTTAAGCAGCTAAACTGGGTTCTTGATAACTTTATCTTCTGGATACTATTTGAATTCTTTCTGGGAATATTAAACTTATAATAGCCGGTTAGATAATTATATAAAGCCACATACTGAACTGGAATTAAAAGTGAAAGGGCAGTCAGAATTTGGACTGTAATCCAGATGAGTACATTGGGTTTTAGAGCGCACTTCAAGTGTTTTATAGATGTTAACAAGCAACAAATATTTAAATATGCTTCCTAAATACCTAACAATATTTTGTATGATAGCATATCACACCTAACTGCTGTTTATCCACCCACAGACTGTGCATAGTTTTGTGTTAAAGTATTAGGCTGGTTCCTTAAATTCTTCCACAGTGTAAGAGAAAGATTTCAATTTTACTTTTCAAAGCCTCCCTGAAATTTGATTTTGTTATGAAAACAGATGGAGTTGTGAAGAGAGAGCCCAGGTACTGCATGGTTCTCCCTGCGCTTCGGAAGGCTGAATGTCTTTTTCTTAAGGGTTTAATTTTGAACTCCTGGGCAAGAACCAGTGTGTTAGCTGCTTTAGGGTCTCTGTGGACTGCTGAGCCAATACTTACTACTTACCTCCATCAGGTTACTGATGGGTGAGTTGGTTTAGTTTAAGGTTCATAGGCAAGAAGGAGCATTAGAAGAGCACACTGTGGGATGTAAGAGAGCTCTTTCCACACCACCCCCATGCAAAACATGCAGGTGGTGAAAATATGAGAGAAAATATTTTTAAAAATTGAAAACACTTAGAATGGATAGCAGTGTAGGATATGATATCACAAGATGGAAAGAGTAGAGCAGTGTTGATGTTTTTAGTTGATGAAAAGTTTCTGTTCCTCCTAGCATTGAAGATATTACCTTTTATGTAGCTCGATGTTTTTCTCTGACATGTTTTACTTTAAGGGTGGTTTATCGTTGAGCTCTTATTTAGGGCAACACCGGGGATTTGATTAGCATTTACCAGTTTCAAAAGTGGTTGAATTGACCCTGCTGGGAATAGAGTGAGAAATAGAGCTGTTCACTTTGAACTCCCTCTTCGGGTATAAGTAGTACAATGGCCATCTCATAGTTCCAGAGAGCTAGGTTAAGTTGTTAACTCAATTGCTATCTTGGTGGAGTTGGTTCATTCTCCCTTTGACTACGTTGGTTTCCTCTGGGTGCTGTGGTTTCCTCCAACATCCTAGCATCATAGTAGGTTAACTGGACACTAAGCTTGCCCTAGTGTGTACATGATTACTGGAATTGAAAGGAGTTGATGGCAATTTTGGGAGAATAAAATAGTTAAAGGTTGGATTGATGTAGAATTGGACGCATGATGCTTAGTATGGAACTGAGCTGAAGGTCCTGTTTTTGTGCTGTTCCACTGTATGACTATATATCAGCCTTAAAACTCTTCCAACCTTTTCACATTCCTTCTGAATGAGCAAACGCCCTAAACCAAAATAGGTGAATTCTGTCCAAGAACAGTTGCGAAGAAGGTGCTCGGACATGTACCAGGGTATGTAGGCTGCTTAAAAAGTAGGTGGGAATCTTTGTTCTATTAGTAGTAGCTGAGAACAGAACCTGTGGTAAACCTTTAAAGCAATGGTTAAGCTGCAAATGAGTATTATATACATTTCTGGGCACTGTTATGTACAATGTCAGTGCTCAAGTCCACCATAAAAACTGGGATCTCCCAGTGGTCACCCATTTCAATTCTACTTCCCCTTCCCATTCTGACTTCTCAGTCCATGGCCTCCTGTGCTGTCACGATGAGGCCACACTCAGGTTGGAGGAACAACACCTTGTATTCCATCTGGATAGCCTCCAATCTGATGGCATGAACATTGATTTCTCAAACTTCCGGTAATTGCCCCCCCTTCACCATTCCCCATTCCTGTTTCCTTTTCTCACCTTATCTCCTTGCCTACCCATCACATCCCTCTAGTACTGCCCCCCTTCCCTTTCTGTCCTCTCCTATTGGATTCTCCCTTCTCCAGCCCTTTATCTCTTTCCCCAATCAACTTCCCAGCTCTTTACTTCACCCCTTCTTCTGGTTTCATCTGTCACCTACTCTTTTGTACTTCTTGATGAAGTGTTCGGCCAGAAAGGTTGACTGATTTTTCTTTTCCATACTTGCTGCTTGACCTAAGTTCCTCTATCATTTTGTGTGTGTTGCTTGGATTTCCAGCATCTGGTGGTTTTTTCATGTTTATGCTTCTCTAACTGTGTTTAAGGCATTACTAAGAATAGAATTATTTTCTATTTCCCAACTAATGATTTCAGATCAATTAGCTAATGGTTCCTTTTTTTTTGCGCTTCTTGTGAATATTCAGTGTCGATTTCTACCCTCAAATGAGTGGGGACCATTCCAAACTGAGTGGAATTCTGGAAAATCTGTACTAAAATAGCTATTTAACGTAAATCCCTGGAACGTAGGTCAAGAGATCCAAGAAAGCTTAAATCTTTCAGACCCATGTATTTTTCTGGTATTTCTTCACTGAAGCTAATACCTTTATATCTCATACCCTCACAGGATCGTCAGTTCTCCATTATGTTTGGAATGCCACTGAAACTTCGCAATAAATGTAGAAATATCAATAAACCATCAAAGAAGCCTGAACCATTTCTTCTGTTTTAGTATTACTTTTAATATGTTTTAAAAAATACCTGAAGTATGTAATCCTGTAACCATGTCTACAGCAGCAAAATAAAATGGAAGAGCGTGTAGGAAAGAACGAAGTCCAGGGAACTCAAAAATCAGTCCTTTTGTGGCTATGTGTGGGCCGCAGAATATTTTGGCTGTGGGTAGTTGTGTAATTCCAAGAAACAGAAGGGAAAAATGATACTGCAAAAAAAAATTAAATCTGGCAAAGTCTGTACTGCTGTGCAGTTATTTATTCTTCTTACGTGACTTTCTCCCTATTTGTTAAACAGAGGCATTGAACTAAAGAAATTTAAAAAAATCATAAGCCTTTTGTAAGTTTTAAGGCTAATTCTCAGGTATTGTGTCTCTATAAAAGGACGAGCAAACTAGCAATTAGTGACCCTCTTTACAATATTCCATATGCATGATGGCCAGTGAAGTTATTCTGACAGGCAGTGATGAGATAATGATGGAATAATGGAAAGGATGACAGAGAAACACCCCTTCTTTCCAAAACAGTACAGTGAGATCTTTTAGATCCTCTTGAGAAGAGAGCAGGGCTTGACGTTTAATGAATCATCTGAAAAATGACAGGACCTTCAGTCACATGGGTGAATGTTATTTAGGACCATATTAATAAAATATTCCACTTCTGAAAATTGTTTTGTGGCAATGAAAGCATTTGTTTGCAAGATTTCCATTTGGTGTAGTGGATTTCCAACCTGATACCTCCAATAATGCAGCATTTCCTTAGTAATGCACAGGAAAATTGGTAAATTTTGTTTATTTTTATAATCCAGACCATTCTGACAAGGTCAGCAATTATTGCCCATCCCTGTTGGTCTTGAGAAGGTAATGTCCATCTATTGAGAAAACACTCACAATGGTGCTGGTTAGAAAGATCCAGAACAGTGAAGAAGTCTGATATATTTTCAAGTCAGGTGGTGTGTGATATGAAGAGAAATCCTTAGGTGACGTTGTTTAAGATAAAACTTTATTTATCCCAAAGGAAATTAATGTTACAAGGTTGCTCAGTCAGAACTATATACTTTAAAATACAAAATGTAACCATTGAGTTATGAAAACAAATACAAAATGTGCATTAAAACGATCTAGTGCCAAATCCAGATGTGCAGTGAAACCATATACTTATATACTTGAGGAGGAGGAGTTGTAGAGTCTTATAGTCACAGGGAGAAAGGATCTCCTGTGGCGTTCAGTGGTGTACCTCGGTGGAATCAGTCTGTTACTAAAGGTGCTCCTCTGTTTGTCCAGAATGTCATGGAGGGGGTGAGAGGGATTCTCCATGATGCTCCGTAGCTCCTGCAGCATCCTCCTCTCAGTCACAACCACCGGGGAATCCAGCTCCACCCCAGAACAGAACCGGCCTTCCTGACGAGCTTATCGATCTTCATGGCATCAGCTGCTCTCACCCTGCTGCCCCAGCAGACTACAGCGTAGAATAGAACGTTGGCTACCTCTGAGTCGTAGAGCATCTGCAGCAAAGTACTGCAGACATTGAATAACTGGAGCCTCCTCAGGAAGTACAGTCAGCTCTGTCCCTTCTTGTACAGAGTCCCTGTGTTTTTAGTCCAGTCCAGGTTATGGTCCAGGTGAGTTCCCAGGTATTTGTAGTCCCAGACGACTCCCACATCTGTTCCCTTGATGGAGATGGGAATGTTTTCACCTTCCTGAAGTCCACCACCAACTCCTTTGTCTTATTGATGTTGAGCTGCAGATGATTCAGCCCACACCACTCAACAAAGTTGCCCACCACTCTTCTGTACTCAGCCTCTTGACCCTGGTTGATACAACCCACAGCTGCCAAATCATCCGGAAACTTCTGTAGGTGGCAGGTCTCCGAGTTGTATCTGAGGTCCAAGGTGCAGACAGTAACAGGAAGGGGGACAGGACAGTCTCCTGAGGTGCCTCTGTGCTTCCAACCACAGTGTCTGACACACAGCTCTGCAGTCTCACATACAATGGCCGCCTGGACAGGTAATCTGTTATTCAGGGCACTAGCGTAGCACCCACTTGCATCTCCATGAGCGTACTCCCTAGTAAAACATGTATGATGTTAAAAGCACTGGAGAAATCGAAGAACATAATTCTCACAGTGTTGCTCAGCTCATCCAGATGGACGTAAGCCCACTGAAGCAGGAACATAATGGTGTCCTTAACTCCATTATGTGGTTCATAAGCAAACTGCAGGGGGTAGAGTGATGGATTTACAATGGTACAGAGGTGTCTCTGGACCAGCCTTTAGTGATTTCATGATTTCTAATGGTTTCCATGTGCTTTCTGCTGTTGTCCTCCTTGGTAGCAGAGTTCTTGCATTTTACAGTTGGTGATGTAGCAGACTTGGGGAGGTGCACAGCATTTTGAAGATGATACACACTACAGCCCTTGTGGCCCATTGTAGCGAGGCATGAATGTTTAGAGTGGTAGGTGTGAATGTCAAGTAGGTTGATTTGCACTGGATGGTGCCAAGCTTATTGCATGCTGTTAGAGCTGCATCTGCAAAGGCAATTGAAACATACTCCATCTCTTCCCTTTGAGCTGTCAAGCTGGTGAGTCACTCCTTACAGGAAACTCAGCCTCTGTCCTTCTGTGGTAGCTACATTACAACATTCAAGAAGTTGACCCAGATGACATCTCGTCCAGTTGATGGTGAAGGATTTGTCTGCGGGAATCTCATTACATGTAAAGGGTGGGTGGCCAAATTTTCCCTTGACGGAGTTGGGCAATTTGATGTTCAAATGTTTCTTGCCACTTAGCAGTCCATGTTTGAATATTCTCTTGAAAGCTGTGATGCAGGTTGAAAGTGTGTGGTTTTAGCATGGGTAAGCACACTATTAATTAGTAGATGCTGTTGATTCTCTGCATAACTTTCACTGATAACTGATGATTAACTGGGTTCCATTTTCCCTGTTTAATGTGGTCACAAAATAGCTGTGTATCTTTCCATTTGGAAAGGATGCTAGTTGTAACTGTACTGGAACAGTTTTGCTAGAGCTGGAGCTAGTTCTGGAGCACCAATCTTGTGATTTCGTAGCCTGTGCTACACTTAATGCTGAACAATTGTATGACCTTTCTAAAAATATCAGATCACTGCCATTTTGGAAAATAAGGAAACAAAGCACTAAATTGAGCCTTGATGTTTTTGAAAAATGTAATAAATGGTACAATTGTTTCAAGACCATATACCTAAGTTTATTTGGCTATAATAAGAAAACTATAGTTATTTTATCATTGGTTCAGTTTTGCAATGTTTTTGTCTTCCTTTTGGATCTTTAAATCTTGGGCAAAGTTGGTTTATTTTCATCCATGGATATATAAAGGGAACTTATGCCATGGGTAACTATACTGTTCTATGTACATTAGAACTTGCAAACAATTGTTTCATTCATTTTGACACCATTTTAGAGCTGAATTCGTTCTTGGTTTTGTTTAGTCTTTTGCTGGTTGTAGTTATTCCAGAAAATATGGCAAATTTTGTTAATTATAATCTACCTTGAAAGATTTGGGAACCTTTTGACCATATAGTGGTTCAGTAAGTAGATTCACCATATTCTTTTAATAGAATCATATAACACTGAAGGAACCCATCTGGACGAATAACAGGATTCCATTCTTTACCTTGCCACTGAACCTATTTCCATCACAATTTTAGCTGTACATTCTAAATCTTAAAGACAACTAAAAAAAGTCAATTATCTTAAAAGATAAGAATGGTCTCTATTATTTCCATGGCCAGTAGGTGCAGCAAACGCCATTCACACCTAAATCCCGTAGATTAAGGATTAAGGTATTTCATTGGTTTTATTATGGTTATTATTCTATTATGTATTTATTGAGTATGCCTGCAAGAAAATAAAACTCAGGGCTGTATACGGTGACGTGTACTTTGATAATGTACTTCAAAATTTTTGAATCTTCATTAAAAATATCCGGTCTCATCTAGTTAACGATTTTTATGCTTTTAATATCCAAGGATTTATAATTATGATGGCGCTTGTCAGTCACTGCTCTTAGACATAATGTGATCTCTAGAGCAGCATTTAGTTCAGCGAGCATCTAAACCAGTGAGATGTTCTCCATAGGAATGTCGGATATCTGAATCCAGCAAGTAAGAGTGTGGCTTCTCAGATGATCAATTTGAAATATCTTCAGTGAAATATTTATAGTTACTAATTTATAAGCTAATAAAATCATGCTAATGAGATGCCATTGTTGAGGAAGATTGGGGAAAAAAACTGCTAAGTCTTGGATCCCCAGATTTCCAAACTATTCCAACCTCCATTCACCAGCCAGATGGAGAGACAGACAAGTTAGTTGTCCAGCTAGAAAATGTTGTGTGCCATCACCTTGTATAACTAGGGCAGCTTAGGATGCTGTCCATTCACTGTGTTAGCAGATGTTTCAAGATTATTTGAAAATTGATAGCCTGGTGATGTAGATGACTTAATTCCTTGCCCTGATGATGATGTTGATGGTTTAATAACTTGCTGGGGAATTGCTGGTACATTAGATTTGTGGAATTGAAAAGCAGACTGCATATATGACTCAGTGCAGCTGTCCGTACACCCCTAAATCGGCAAGTGTAGTCTCTCATATTTCCGGTCACCTGAGGGGTTAGCTGCTCATAATGGGAGATCCAAATGGAACTACATTTGTATTTAAATCAGGATGTATGATTCATATATTTTTCACTGTTCTAGTTTTACTGGTTACCAGTTGGGTTTCCCAGATCTAGACAAATCTAGCAGTGATAGAGAAGTGTTGAAAGGGGCAGGAGCATTTTCAATAATGCTATGGATGATAAAGTGCAGGAGTGCTTTCCCCAGCACTCCAACAGTACTATTGTTTTCTCATAGTTTATCCTATGGTCACCTTGGCTCATGATGTACCCCTTTTGCTCATTCTGTTTCCTTGCTCCTTCATGATAATCACAGTATTTGCCTTGCTTTCCTTGAATTGAATTCCCTTTTATTTTCAAGCTTCTCTGTTGCAGCCTTGTGCCACAGGCTTGCCCACTTGACATCAGCCAGTTTCTCAAGCAGGCTGGCTGCGGTCAAACAAAGGATTTTAAAATTAGCTCTCAGTTCCTGTCTACATTTAGCAGAACACGCTGAAGCCTGTTCTTCCAGGTTTGCTAAGGCAAAACATCTGTCCTGTCTCCCCTGAATTATTCAGAACCATAATGTAAGAAGCCACTTTATGAATTTGTATCTGTGTGTGTGTGTTTGTGATTAATCTGATTTCAAACTCAATGAACTTTTGTAAACAGATACATAAATCAGAAGTAAAATGTCCCTGTAGTTTTTTTCTGGTATTTTTCTTTTGGTGTAATGGAACATTTGATGGTGAGATTTGGCTGCAGTTGAAGAACCTGATTCACAACAGATGGACTGTAACATCACTCGTTCTCACATTGTGATTAGAGGGCACAGTAATGTTGTTTTCTGCAAACATTGCCAAAGTTGCACAGTGTTCTGTTAATGAGAACAAAATATATTTAGTCACCCAAGGGGATTGATTGCATTGAATATGTTTTGTAGCATTCAGCAGTTCCACAACTGGAATTAAAGTAACTATCCTGGGAAATTGGGATGAAATCAGAAAGTTTCATTGCATATTAATAAAAGTTGGTACTTCTGTGTTTTGAGGTTTTGCAATTCAACAAATTATTTCTCTCTGGTAGCAATGAGATACTGTGTAGACTTTTATGTTCCCAATGCACATCTTCATTTTTTCTGTGTGAGTTCCAAAAACAGTGGTTACTTCGATGTTCCATTGTTGAGCCATAGTGTCGTACAGCACAGAAACAAGCCCTTCAGCCCAACTCTTCAGAGCTGACCAAATCCAATCATATTCTCGCCAATGATCTTTTTCCATTGGAGCCATGATATGTGAATACAACAGAATTCCAGAAGTGTTGAGAGCAAATGCTGTGACTTTGCCACTGTCTGGCAGAGACCAATTAAAAAGATTAGAGCATGATTGGGTCCTTGGACTGTATCGATCAACTCACTTGATGTCAGTTTAACAATAGAGTAGATTTAGGGTTGACATAATTTTTTACTTCGATACAACTGGGAAAGTTGATGCAAGTGGCAGAACTACTGCATGTTGCACTGATTTCACCATCTTGTATTTGTTTTATTATCTAGAATCTATTTAAATTTTACATCCATCCTACAACGTGAGAGAGTAAAAATCTTTGCATTATGATTCTGTTGCATTGTACAGACATGGGAATTTAAAAGTCTGATGGCTTGTAGAAAGAAGTTGTCCCGTAGCCTGTTGGTCCTGCTTTAATGCTGCGGTACGGTTTGCCAGATGGAGGTAGCTGAAACGGTTTATGGTTGGGATGACTGGTGTCCCTGATGATCTTCCAGGATTCTTTTCGCACTTGCTGCTATAAATATCCTCACAGGAGGGAAATTCACATCCACAGATGTGCTGGGCTGTCTGTACTACTCTCTGCAGTGCCCAGCGATCAAGGTTGGTGCAATTCCTGTCCCAGGCGGTGATACGGCCAGTCAGGATGCTTTCAGTGGTGCCCCTGTAGAAGGTCTTGAGGATTTGGTTGCCCATGCCGAACTTCTTCAGTCGTCTGAGATGGAAGAGACGTTGTTGCACTTTTTTTGCCACAAAGCCGCTTTGTATAGTCCAGGTGAGATCATTGGTGATGTGTATTCTGAGGATCTTGAAACTATTCACCCTGTCAACTGATTGATATTGATCGTCCTGTAATCCACAATCAGATAGACAGCAGTTAGGTTATTAAATTTAACTTGAGCATCCTTAAAACCAGGTATCAGTCCTTCTTTTCTGCCATTTTCCACTGATGGCTATGCATGTGCCCTTCTCACCATTCCTGATTTTGCTGGTTGGGATGTTGAGTATTAAAGTCAGGAAGTCATGCTGTAGCCATATAACATTGCGGTTAGGCCACATTTGGAGTATTGCATGCACTTCTGGTTGCCACACCATAGGAAGGACGTGGGCATTGAAGAGAGTGGAGTTGAAGTTGACCAGGCTGTTACTTGGATTGAAGTGAATTAACTATAAGAATAAGTTAGATAAACTTGAATTGTTTTCTCTAGAATGTCGGAAACTGAAGGGCTACCCGATGGAGGTTTATAGAATGATGAGTGGTATGTACAGAGTAGGTAATTGGAGTCTTTTTTTCCCCAAGGTGGAAATGTCAAATACCAGAGGGCATTGATTCAAGGTGAGAGAGAGTAAGTTTAAAGGAGCGTTATGGAGATTTTACGCAGACAATGCTTAGTGCCTGGAATGTACTCTCTAGGGAGGTGTTGGAAGCAGATACAATCGCAAAGTTTAAGAGGCCTTTCAACAGATGGAGAACAGAGGAACATAGAATATGTGCAGGCAAATGGGATTAGTTCAGTTTGGCATCCTGATCAGTGCAGACATGGTGAACCAAAGGGCCTCGTTCAGTGCTTGGCATTTCTATGTTCCATGTTTAGGTACTCAGTAAATGTGCTATCATTTGCAGGATGATTGAGCAGTGTGTCAGTACTATGAAACATTATGTGGATTTATCTGGTCTTCTGGCCTTCTGGATCCAATAAGGGATCTCAAGGTATTCAGTGTTGTCCCAAATGCAGCATCTGCATTTTGATCAGCCAAGATCTGGGGATTTCTTCAAGTGAGTGAAGGTGTTATATTATTCGAAGATACAACATTGAATTGTTTCCTTTGACCAGAGTCTGATCACAGACTTGCAAATAATGCCATCGGATCAGGTTGAATGCATCTAGGGCCTCAATGCTTATGATGCTAGAAAGATTGAGAATGGTGTTTGCTGATGACACAGCTTATCTGGCCAGCAAGAATATAGCAGACATAGGACAGGGATGAATTTTTGCGGGAAGCCAGAATGGGAGGAATTTTACACAGACCCTCTTGATTCATGGAGTCAAAGCTTTTTTTGGAAGTCAAGCAAGCCCGTATACAGTGATAATTGTGCTCACTTTGTTGCATAGTAATGCACTCCAATGTTGTAGCTTCTGATGGGTGGAAAAACTTAGGAGTAGCTGTTAGGCCACTGGAAGAAGATGGTTGAGGATCACCCACAGAATAAATTTCCCAGTGACACGTAGCAGGGAGACCGCTGTGTAGTTAGCACAGCTGGACAGGTTCCATTCTCGTGAAAAGCCTGTTAGTCTTAATAATAGCTATTCTTTCTTAAGGATCTTCAAAGCAAACACAGTAGCTGCTGAGGTTTCCAAAATATTCAATGGTTGGCAATTTGACTCCACCACCAACCTCCATTAAGTCAGTCAACATTTTGCAATAAAACTAATCTATGAAGCAGCCAATATGGACTGGAATGCAGGAATTCTTCAGTGGACTGAGAAAAGAGACCAAGCAAATGATATCAGATGAAAGGTTCAATCTATATGGCTCCAGTATATCAGGCAGATGTAAGAACAAGTCTTTGGCTGTAATTTCTGGAATTGATTGTGTGTCTATGTTAGATAGGTGGAGTGACCACTCTTTGAAAGTTATAAAGTAGGCCACTTAGGATTTATAAGATAAAGGCCATGGTCTAAACATTTTAATAGTGGGCTTGTTTGAGGCCCTATGCTATTGACACTTTTACAGAATGTACAGGATCTTACTATTAAGATCAATCAAGCAATCTCTGAGCAGTAAATTCTCAAATTTATTTAAATTTGCAAGTAGGCTTTCTCTTGCTCTCTACAATAATATTTGAAGGTGCTGGAATGAGAGTGGGTTGTGTTACACCATTGCCAAGTTCCTGATGCAAGTGCTGGACAGGCACCAACAGATAATAGGAAAGCCAAAGATCTTGGGATATCAAGGTCCATAGGAAATAGGGTAAAACAAAACAAAAAAAGCAAAATGTTAACCATTGAGAACTGAATGCATCAGAAAGTCTGGAATAGTATATGTGGTGTAGGAGTATATTACAAAGGGCATTATGAATACAGATAGAGGGCGTGAGAAAACATTGGCAAGGAAAAAGAAATTAGAATGTATAGCAAGCAGACCAGTTAGAAGCTCTCAAGGTAATTTTCGTCGATTAAGATATGGATAACATTCCTAACAAACTTTTTTTATGACTGTGTTCACTACAGAGAGAGATGATTCTGATGATGTAAATGTGAAATGTTGTTTGGGTGACCAAAATAAAACGAAAATATTAGGAGTCTATCAACTTTGAAAATGGACAAGTCCTTAAATTGATTGTGTGTGTGTGTGTGTGTGTGTGTGTGTGTGTGTGTGTGTGTGTGTGTGTGTGTGTGTGTGTGTGTGTGTGTGTGTGTGTGTGTGCGCGCCCTTAACTCCTGGTGGAGTTGTTGGGGCGCCGTCATGACAAGCTTTTTGCACTGATCTTTTTGGTGATTGCTCATCATATGGCACGCCTTGGGCATCTGAAACCTGGCGGAGCCCATCCCTCTCCAGGTCTTTTTTATACGAGGTCGAGTTGCTAGCTCGGCATTCAACCCAGGCACGGATGGAGAGCGTGCAAGGAAGCCAGCCAGATTTGAACTCGGGACATCTTGCCCCGAAGTCCAGCGCTGATGCCACTACTAAATTGACAAGTCTAGCTGAAGTATAACCCAGGATGTTAAAAGAAGCCATTTCAGTTGAAGGAGGTTGTTAAAAGAGACTCTGGACAAGGATATATTTGATTGATCTCCATCTCTTGCTGCATTCTCCCACTCTGCTCTTCTCTAAATTTGTTGACCAATCCAGGGAATCCAGGGGCCACTGAGGTTATGTGTAATAATGTAATACAGTGGACTCCGGTTAGTTGGGATGCATCGGGACCAGTATATTTTGCCCCAATTAAGTGGCTGCTGCAATTAGCTGAAATTTCATGGAAATAGTCGCAAACTTATTTTAAAAAAATACAAACTACCATTCAACGGAGTAACAAGTTATTTATTTAAGTGAAATACAAAACAAATTAGAACACTACAACTACTGATGTGAAATAAAACAGTGCATTAGTTCCTAATAGCTATTGACAGTGGAATTCACCCAGAGTAAGCTGCTGTATTACTAGCCTGTATGTTACATTATTACATGAGACTAAGGTTGGTGTAGCTTACTGTTCGAATCTGGGACCTTTTAAATCCTAACATCTTAGCGTTTTGTTAACCAATGTACTAAACATAGTTGGGGAAGGAGTTTGTGGGGATGGGATGGGAATGTAAATAAATGAGGGGTATGAGAGAAAATTTTGAAAATAAAACTTGAATCTCTCTACTGAACTTTGTGTCTGAGTTCTCCATATGCACTCCAGACTGTCAATATGTAAATTTGTGAACAGTGATGCATATATGTGAATTGGTATGTCCAGAACTTATGGGACTACTTGTTCACTATGCATGTTTCATTAAGAAATTCTTGTATTAAGTAATAATAATAATAATTCACAAGTTCATACACTGTATTTTACAATGTTCTAGAATACTTCTAAAATTTGAAATATTCTTGTTGTGCCATACTGTTCTAATTGACAGTAAGATGAATGACCATTTAACCTGTGGTTCATGTTGCAGGTGAAATGTTAACAGAATGCTAGAAGGTTTCATTTCTTGATATGACAAAGTGGCTGCATTTGTCTTTCATCTCTGGCTCCTCTTTTACACACTTGGCTAATCACTATATCATTCCTTGCTTGAGGTAGATACTTTCAGTGTTTTAGATGAGGTGTAAGGGTATAGAGCTGTCCAAATACAGTTGTACATATCAGGTTGTGGTGGTGATGTTCAGCTCACTTGAGATAAATGCAGGAACTGTGCTGCCTGAGCCAAGAGTAAGTGTAAAGTCATTCATTCTTCTTTGCTAGTGTTTTTAAGATGAATTTAATATCTTGAATGTTAGATTAAAATCCATATAGCTAAGTGAAATATTGATTAAAATCTTTAATGGTTTTCAAATATTAAAAGTAATACATTTAGAGGGTATTTTGTTTAGAAATTTTGCAATTATTAGAGAATCTTTCTTGTTTGTTCACCAGGATAACTTTACCATGAGAAGATAGCACCAATTTTCTACTTTGATACCTAGAAAGCTTGTCCTGATGTTGACAGTAATCATGGGTAAGTAAATCCTTCCATGTGCTTCTTCCTTTAGTTTCTAATCAGTGATGGCCTCCTGCTTCTGTTTCTCCTTTGTGCCTCTATAGAATGTCAGAATGTGTAAAGGTCAAGGGAATGCTATTGTGGTTTAGTACCATTCCAAAATCAAAGTTTGATAACCTCGTAGGAATGCGACCAGTGAGGTGGAAGGAGAGTCTGCATAATGTGGGAAAATGTGAGGGTAGGAAGATTACCGAAACATTATTTTTTCAGTAGTTTGAAAGTACTAGACTTTGGAGATCCATGTGTTGGTTGATATATATGTACATTCTGATCACCACATTATTGAAGGAAAGGTATCTTTGCCTTGGAGTTGATGCGATGTAGATTTCCTAGGGGAAGGTGTGGTTCTGTTTGGAAAGAGAAAATAAGTTTGGGTCATACTGTCTTAAGTTTAGAAGAATGAGAGGTATATACAAAAATCTGGGAAAGTTAACAGGGAAAATGCTGAAAGGCTGTTCCGCTCTGACATGTGAAACTGTGATTACTAGCTTTAGTTTCAAGATGGCACATGATCAGCCTAAACATTGAATGGGTCTCATTTCACTGGTTGTATAGCCTACAGTACCTCTGCTTCTGTTTCTTGCGCTCCACTGCAGCAATGTGAGAGCTTTATGATCTTAAATAGACAGCTTGTGCACTTTTCCTTCTGCTGTTGTGTTTATTTCACTAATATGGCATGCCTCCTGTAGAGATTAGTAGAGCGTGTTTTGTATTTATGCACAACTAGATTCACTGTAACAGGAAGAATGCAATGGAAAGTAATAAATGTTTTTATTTCTCATTAGGCTGTTACTAATTAGGCTGTTACTAACGGGCTACTGCAGTGATTGGTACTTGGCCTCACTTATTCACAATCTATATCAAGAGTTTATTTGAGGCGACTAAATGTCATATCTCTAAGTTTGGTGGTGACACCAAATGAAATGGAAACATGAGTAGTGATGGAGATGCAAAGAGGCTTCAAATGGATATAGACAAGCTGAGTGAGTGAGTACCAAGTTAAGAAATGGAAAATTTGTGGTAAAATGGATTGAGTACAGGTGTATAAAGTGTCTTATCGTGTTAGAGCTCTGGTGAATATTGGGTACCTCAGGATAAGATGAATTATATGGGGAATGCAGCAAAGATCCAGCAGACAGATTCATGGGATGATAGCTTTGTTGTGAGAGGTAGATTAAGTAGGCTAATCTCTTCAGGGTGTTTGTGTGTTTAGAAGAGTAAGAGGAAAAGTGACCTCATTGAAACATACAAAATTTATGTAGGAGTAAGTGCAGAGAGAATATTGTCTCTGGTTGAGAAGTTGAGTATGAAGGTCACAGTCATAAAATAAGGAAATGTCCTTTTCATTACTCAAGTGGTGGATCTTTGGGATTCTTTACCAAAGAAGGATATGGAAGCTCAGTCATTCAAAACACAGATCATTATGTGTGTGGCTTTTAGATGTATCAAGGGAAACTGAAATCTCACTGAGGTAAAGAATCAGTGATGGTGTTGTTGCAGGAGATTGAATATCAGGTTGAGTGGTGACACAGCAACACCTCAATGTCAGCAAAACCAAAAAGCTGATTATTGACTACAGGAGGAAGAAGATGAAGTCCATGAGCCAGTCCTCAGTAGGGGATCAGAGGTGGGGAGGGTCAGTAACTTTAAATACTTTGGTGTTATATCAGAGGAACTGTCCCAGGACCCCCACTTAAGTGTCTTCACAAAGAAGGCACAATGATACCTCTACTTCCTTAGAAGTTTGTGTAGATTTGGCATGCCACCAAAACTTTCAACTTCTATAGATGAACTAGTTTCTTCATAGCCTGGTGTGGAAACACCAATGCCCAGGCGAGGAAGGACCTATAGAAGGTGGTGAATCACCCCATTCCATCACGTCCACTGTGTACATCTGCATGCAGTGCTACCAGAAGAAATCAACCATCGAAGACCCCCACCATCCAGGCCATGACTTCTTCTCGCTACTGCCATCATGCAGGCAGTACCAAAACTTTAAGTCCCACACCACCAGTTTCAGGAACAGTTATTACCTTAAAACCATTAGGCTCCTGAACAAGTGTGGATGACTTCATCCACCACTATTCTGAAATGATCCAACCAGTTACACACTCACTTTCAAGGACTCATTACAACTCGTGTTCTCAGTATTATTTTTATTTGCACAGTTTCACTACTTTTGTACATTGGTGGTTTCTCAGTCTTTGTCTGCTTATGCATAGTTTTTTCATAATATTGTATTGTATGTTTTTCTGTAATTGCTTGCAAGAAAATGAATCTCAGTAGTATATGGTAACATATACGTACTTTGATAATAACTTTACATTAAACTTTGGCTGAGGAGCTTAATAGGAACTTTTATTTCTTACGTTCTTACCAAGTTGGTGTTTGTGGCAGTAATAAGAGATAAGTAGTGTGCTTTATATTAATAGCTAAACAAATTGCCTTTATTACTGCATCTGTTTCAGGCATCAAATGTACCTACCTATTTTTTTTAAAAGGCAAAAGAAACTGATGAGAACCAAATTTCATTGAGAGGAATATTGTGCCCTTTACACTAGTTTTGTGCATTTAAAATGGGTGATTGTCCTTTAGGACTGAAACATGGAAGAATTTCTTCTCTCAGAGATAGTGAATCTCTGAAACTTCCTGCCCTGAAAGGTAGTTAAGGCCAGATCATCAGATATATTTTAGATGGAAATGGATAAATACCAAAAAATCAGGGAATTAAGGGTTAGGGAGATCTGGCACAGAAGAGAAGTGATGGCCAGTAAAAATGAACCATGGTCATATTGAATAGGAGAGCAGCCTTGAAAGTCCAAGTGACCTAGTCCTGCTCCTAATTTCTTGTGTTGTTCTGTTTCAAAGGCTGATTTCCTGACCAGAGCACACTATACTGTTCGAAATCCTGATTGTGCTGAACTTGGTGTGTTGAGCTAGCTTACAGTTTCATTATTAGTTTTTCTCATTTCATGTTGCTCTATTCAGATATGTTTATTACTGATTTTTAAAAAAAGACATTGACCCTCCTCTCTGCTTTGTTTATTCTCATTTTTCTTGAGGTAGGGAATCTTGTAATTTTTGGGAATTCTTTGTTCCCTGACTTGGATCCTTGGGCAAGTTTGACACTGCACTTCACTGACTCTTTGTGTTTATTTCATTAACTTCTGACACACAGACTGGAGTTCTTTCCATGTTTTCCATAGTAGTCTGTTTATCCAAGAGTGAATGTGAACACATCCTGTAGGATCAATGATAGGAGCCAAAATCCTTCTTGTATCAACAGCAGAGTGGGAAATGGGACCCATTTCAATAGATAGTAGCCTCCCAAAGGGATGAAGGCAGGAGCAGTCATGGAAAATTCCATAAATTATATTTATATCCCTCTTCACAATTCTTGCTGAGACTATAGCTGGACTTTACACTGCTTTGCTCTTGCATTTAACTTTCTATTTTTTTTAGTTTAACTGCTACATGAATACAAGTCACATGTCACACTTCTTCTAATTTCATTAATTTTGATTAAGTCTATCAGGAAATCTTAATTAACATTTTACCCAGTAATTGCTTTCTTAGTGGGTGTGTCATTTTGAGTGGAGTTGGGAGTCTGTTCCAGCTGGAAGCTAAAATTTGAAGAATAGCTTCCTGTTCTGCTGCAGACTTGATGCAGTTTGCTCTCACCTCATGTTACATGACAATGGTTTAACTCTATTGATCTATTTCCATGATCTTACAATGTTGGCTGCTTTTTTTGCATACGCAGCTAGAGTGTACAGCACTTCACTCATCCATTATGATATTTTTCAAGAAACAAAACAAGATAACTATACAAGCTCTCCCTGGGTTACAAATGTCCATCTCATGGACACCATAGATAAGAACAAGCTCCCATAATATTACATTCAGAACTCCATTCATTCATTCCTATGAACAGCAGACTAGTTTCTCTTGTCACTCCACTTTTGTTGTTCTTCCTTATTAGTCTTGCATGCTTATAATGCCATTCATTACAACACTGTGAGGTGTGGTTATCATATCAGGTAATTTCTGACTTAAAGACATCTATAAATAGTACCTATTCAATTATCTGGCGATGGCCATTATTAAATCTGCCTTAACCTTGAAGAAGTTTAAGGCAGGAACTTAACAGCATTGATGTACGGAGGGATTTTGGGGTCCAAAGTTCATTACTCGCTGAAAGTGACTGCATACGTTGATAGGGTAGTAAAAAGGGTATATGGCATGCTTGACTTTATTAGTCAAGGCATCGAGTTCAAGAGACATTGTAGATTTATAAAACTTGTCTATTTTATATTGTGCAAGTTAGGCCACATTTGGAGTATTGTGTTCCTTTCTGGGTATCCCATGCTGGAAGGGTGTGAAAGTTTTGAAGAGGATGCAGATGAGTCTTACCAGGATATGACCTTTTGATTAGAGGGTGTGTACCATAAAGAGAACTTGGGTTATTTTCTCTGGACCAGCAGAGGCTAAGGGGAGAGAGAGGCATACACAGAGTAGAGAGCCAGTACTTTTTTCCCCCCCAGGGTCAAGTATTAGAGGGCATGCATTTAAGACAAGAGAGGGCAAGTTCAAAGGAGATGTGCAGGAATTTTTTTTTACACAGAGAGTGGTGGGAGTCTGTTATATACTGCCAGGAGTGGTAATGGAGACACATATTATAGATGCTCTCAAGAGGCTTTTAGGTATGCACAGGAATTCTTTGGGCAGAGTACGGTGAACCTATGGAATTTTTTGCCACAGGCAGCTGTGAAGGACATGTCTTTATGTACATTCAAGGCCGAGGTTAATAGATTCTTGATTGGTCAGGACATGAAGAGATATGGGAAGAAGACAGGAGATTGGGACTGAGGTGAAAATTGAATCAGCCATGATGAAATAGCAGAGCAGACTCAATGGTCCAAATGGTCTAACTCTGCTCCTATACCTTACGATCATATGGTCTCAGAAGTGATGCCTCAAGAAGATGGCATTAATCACTAATGACCCTTATCATTTGAGACATCACTTTTTGCATTACTACCATTGAGAAGGAAATACGAGAGCTTAAAGACCCATATTCAATGATTTTGGAACAGCTTCTTCCCTTCTGCTATCAGATAACTGAACTGTCCATGAACACCAATTTGTTATTCCCTTATTTACTTATTTTGTAAATTTTTATTAATTATGATGTCTTTGCACTGTACTGTTGCTACAGAACAACAAATTTCATGGCATACAAGTCAGTGATTATAAACCTGATTGTGATTTTGATATGGACTTTGTGTAGGCATTAGGAAGTAGATCAGTTAGGCATTTAATTACTTGCTTAATTAGTTCAGCACAACATCATGGGCTGAAGTACCTGCTCCTGAGCTGTACTGTTCTATGTTCTATACTATCCAATGTGGGCATGAGTAGACATGCCATGTAGAAATTAACACAGAGGGGTTTGAGGTGATGCATTTTGAGCAAAAAAAAAAGGATGGAGGGAGTCAATGAAAGGCTTACTAGCACTGTTCTAATACTAGCAGAGATGCTGTCTCACAGTGCCAGAGACCTAGAATTTGGTCTGTGTCTGAATTTGGGTGCTGTCTGTGTGGAGTTTGTGCATTCTCCCTGTGAGTATGCGGGCTTCCTTCTGGTGATCTTGTTTCCTCCCACAACCCAAAGGCGTACAGATTGGTAAGATTATTGTAATTATAATTTGCCACCATGGGAAAATGTTTGGTAAAATCTGAGTTGCTAACAAAATGGGAAGAATAAAAAGTAGGATTAATATAGGTGCAATGGGGTTGTTGATCTGAAAGCCTGTTAAACTTTGTCTGAAGGTTGATTGTGGATCAATTAAGGCATATATGTCAAACTGAAGGCCCGCGGGCCAAATCCAGCCCGCAGTGGAATTATCTTTGGCCCGCGAGATAATATCTAATTACTATTAAAGCTGGCCCCAGTAATCGAAGCGCCTATGGCGTATGATATGGGTAATGCTGAGTTTATTCAGGTACCAGGTTTTCAGGGGTTTTAGTGTTTATTCGGCAATCTTGCTCGGCAGTCTTCTTCATAAGAAACGGAATTTGTAAAGTGAAACACTTTGTAGTTATAGCAGAGACTGAGACACATGAGAGCAGGCTGAAAAAACGGAGGCAACGAAAGCTGCGTTTGCACGCATCCGACTGATCCGGCCCGCATGAAGCTGCATTTTGCTCAATCCGGCCCGTGACCTAAAATGAGCTTGACACCCCTGAATTAAGGGACTTGAGGCTGCTTCATTTGTTGAGGACTAGTGAATGTAATTGAATATTTTGCAGGGCATATCTTTAAGGTAATAGGGATAAAGTTTAAAGGAGATTTATGAAGCAAGTTTTATACAAAGAGAGTGGTAGGTGCCTAGAGCAAGCTGCCAGGGGAAGTAAGTTTGATAGCAATCTTTAAGAGGCACTAAGATAGATATATGATAGCTTTTAAGTATCTCTTTTCTGGCTGCTGCCTCAGGTGTAAGATACAAGAACCTCAGGACTTGCACTACCAGCTTCAAGAACAGTTACTATCCATCAATCATCAGGCTCTTGAACCAAAGGGGATAACTACACTCAGTTGCCCATCCATTGAGATGTTCCCACAACCAATGATCTCAGTTTGACTCTTTATTTTGTTATTTATTGCTATTTATTTACTGGTATACTTACATTTGCAAAGATTGTTGTCTTCTGTACTCTACTTGATCCTGTTATAGTTCCAATTTTGTAGATATACTGAGTATGCCGACTGAAAATGGATCTCAGGGTTCTATGTGGTGACTTGTACGTACTCTGATAATAAGATTTACTTTGAACTTTGAACATGAACAGACAGGGAATTGAGGGATATGGACCACGTGAATACAAATGTGCCGTTTCAGTTGGCATCATGTTTAGCACGGACATTGTAGGGTCAAAGTGCCTGTTCCTCTGCAGTACTGTTCTGTGTATCAAGTGTTCTCAGCTGTTTCCAATACAAAAGCAGGGAAGTTATGCTGAACCTTTATAGACATTGAGTTAAGTAACAACTGGAGTTTTGCATTCAATTCTAGTCAATACAGTTTAAGAAGGCTGTGAAACATATTGAGAGATTGCAGAGAATATTTAATAGACTGGCTCTGGAGAAATGGATTTCAGCTATAATGTTAGGATACAAACATTTGGAATGTCCTCTTAGATGCAAAGGAGTTTGGTTGGAGACTTGGTAGAGGTAGAGAAGATTCTGACAGATCTCAGATGAGTAAACAAGGAAAAACCTTTTCCAATCTGCTGCTGGTAGCCATCACTACTTTGGGGTTTGCAGTAAAATATAGGGGGATGTGAGGAAGAATTATTTTACACAAGTAGCAGCAATGACTTGGAACACAGTGCCTGCAGAGAGGGGGATGGTGTAGGTTGAAAGCTAAGACTGTCAAAAGGTTTCAAATTGAAATTGAATAGACTTTTGGGGGGGGGGGGGGGGGTTAGCAGAGTAGAGTGGGCGAATGTGACCAGCTGGTTGTTCTGCAGAGAACTGGCATAGACTTGATAATAGAATCATAAAACAAAATTCTTATGCAGGAGGCCATTCAGACCATCATGTTTGTGCCAGTTGAAAAGAGGCTATTTGTTTCCCACATTCCTGCACTGAGCCCACAGTCCTGGAGGTTACAGCTGTTTAGGTACCTGCCCAATTAGTCAAATCAGGTCAAGTCACTTTTTATTGTCATTTTGACCATAACTGCTGGTACAGTACACAGTAAAAACGAGACAGCGTTTTTCAGGACCATGGTGCTACATGAAACAGTACAAAAACTGCACTGAACTACGTAAAAACAACACAGAAAAAAAACCCCACACTAGACTACAGACCTACCCAGGACTGCATAAAGTTAGAGGTGCAATGTTACGTTTCTGCATCTACCATCCATTCAGGCACCGAGTTACAGACCCCTTAGTGAACAAAGCTTTCTTCATTTCCCTTTTAATCCTCCTGTCAATTAACTCTGAACTCCTGGTTTTCAAACCCCTCAGTTAAGGGAAATAGGTCTTCCAATTTCACTCTATCCTGGCCTGTTATGGTTCATGCAGCTAAGTTTTCTTCCAATCTTGTCTGTTCCAAAGAAAACAATTTTAGCCCCAGCTTATCAAATTTTTCTTAGTAAGTAAAATTTTCTTGCCCTGGCAACAATTTCATAAATCACTTCTGTATCCTCTGCTATGCAACATCGCTTTTCATGTAGTGAACAGATCTGCATTTGGAGCTTATGCTGGGGTTTGACTGCTACAGTATATCGTTTGTTAACGAACAAATGATATGTGCCATGTCATATGACGTAGGCGATTATGGTCTTTCCATGAACATGATTGTTCTTGGCAGATTTTTCTGCAGAAGTGTTTGGCCATTGCCTTTCTCTGGGCAGTGTCTTTACAAGACAGGTGACCCCAGCTGTTAGAACTACTCTTCAGAGATTGTCTGCCTGGTGTCTGTGGTCGCATAACCAGGACACGATAATACACCAACTGCTCCTATGACCATCCACCACCTGCTCCCATGGCTTCATGTCACCCTGATCAGTGGGCTAAGCTGGTGCTACATCCTGCCCAAGGGTGACCAGCAGGCTAGCGGAGGGAAGGAGTGCCTTACATTTACTTTGGTAGAGACGTATCTCCACTTTGACTGCTATATAGTTCTAGTACAAAAAATTCCTGCTTTTACATTGTTCTGCCTACCCCCAGTTTTGCAGAGGATGATGGGCCATAGCCATTTCAAAGGAACATCATAGTCTACCAATCAAAGTTCAAAGTAAATTTATCATCAAAGTAGATATTTGTCAACATGTGCAACCCTGAGATCCATTTTCTTGCAGGCATACTCAGTAAATCCATACTAATATAATAACCATAATAGAATCAGTGAAAGACTGAATCAACATGGGCATTCAATCAGTCTGCAAAAGACAACAAACTCTGCAAAAACAAAAAGAAAGAAATGATACTTATTGCTTATTTATTTATTATTATTGAGAGCCTGAGATGAAGAGTCCTTGAATGTGAGTCCATAGGTTATGGAAACGTTTCAGTGATGGGCAAGTGAAGAAGTTATCCCTTTGGTTTGAGAGCCTGATGGTTGAGGGGAAATAACTGTTCCTGAACCTGGTAGTGTGAGTTCTGAGACTCCTGTACCTTCTTCCTGGTGGCAGCAGTAAGAAGAGAAATGGCCTGGGAGGTAGGGATCTCTGATGATGGAAGTTGCTTTCCTGTGACAATGCTTCTTGTAGATGTGCTCATTGCTGGGGAGGGCTTTACCCGTGATATTGAACTATACTTGAAATCTGGAAGAAGGCTCTTTACCTGAAATGTTGAAAGTCCATGTCCCTCCATAGATGTTGCCTAACCTGCTGTTCTACCAGAATATTGTCTTTTGCTCAAATTCCAGCATATGCAGTCTCAGTGTCCTTGAGATGTTGTAAGAAAAGGAGTTGTTGGATCCTGTCAGCTGTTTACTCAGGCAGACTTTCAAAATCATTTGACAGAATGCCCTATCAACAAACCTCAGACCTTCATTGGCTGGTGGTGTGAAGTGGCATCCCAATCATTTCCTGGGAACTCAATACCAGATGACTGTGATGGGCATGAGACCCTTCATCTATGTCCTTCTGTACTGTGTGTTTGTCAAGAAGG
The DNA here is from genome assembly GCF_048418815.1 of Hemitrygon akajei. NCBI lineage: Eukaryota > Metazoa > Chordata > Chondrichthyes > Myliobatiformes > Dasyatidae > Hemitrygon > Hemitrygon akajei. Next base: position 104,260,639 of record NC_133124.1, on the reverse strand, counting down.
AGGTTTTTTTTGTTGACATTCAACCTGACCTGCTACATAACATAGCATTCTATGCCTTATGGGATGTTCTTAGGGATGTATTTTGAGGCAAAATTTGACTGTTATTGGAAGATCATTAACTTGGTAAAAGAATCAGAAACAAGAGAAAATCTGGAGATGCTTGAAATTGGAGCAACACACACAAAATGCTGGAGGAACTCAGCAGGCCAGGAAGAATCTGGGAAAAGAGTACAGTCAGCATTTCAAGCAGAAAACTTTCGGCAGGACTGGAGGGAAAAAAGCCAGAAAGTAGATTTAAAAGGTAGGGAGAAGGGAGAGAGAAACACAAGGTGGTAGTTGAAACCTGGAAGGAGGAAAGATGAAGTAAAGAGCTGGGAAGTTGATTAGTGAAAGAGACAGAAGGCCATAGAGGAAAGAAAAGGGGGTAGGAGCACCAGAGGGAGTTGATGGGTGGGCAAGGAGATGAGGTGAGAGAAGGAAAAGGGGATGGGAAATGGTGAAGGAGGGGTGTGGGGAGCACTACCAGAAGTTTGAGAAATCGATGTTCATGCCATCAGGTTGGAGGCTACCCAAGTGGAATATAAGGTATTGTTCCTCCAACCTAAGCGTGGCCTCATCACGACAGTGGAGGAGGCCGTGGAGGGACATATCAGAATGGGAAGTGGAATTAAAATGGGTGGCCACTGGGAAATCCCTCTTTTTTCTGGTGGACAGTGCGTAAATTTTTGGTGAAGCGGTCTCCCACCTCCGCTGGGTCTCATCGATATACAGGAGGCCACACTGGGAGCACCAAACTGGGAGTACACACACCGAACAGACTCTCTGGTGACGTGTTCCCTCAGCTGGAAGGACTGTTTAGGGCCATGAACGGTAGTGAGGGAGGAGGTGTAGGGTAAGGCTTAGCACTTGTTCTGCTTACAAGGATAAGTGCCAGGAGGGAGATCAGTGAGGAGAAATAATGGACAAGGGAGTCGCTTAGGGAGTGATCCCAGGGAACATTTGATTTCAGCCCTTCACCTCTTCCATCTATCACATCTCAGTATCTTACTTCAACCCCCTCCTCCACACACCTACCTTCCCCCTCACCTGCTGTACCCTATCACCTCCACCTCCCCCTTTCCATTCCGCCACCTTCTTCACCCTTCCTTTCCTGTCCTGATGAAGGATCTCAGACCATGACATCAACTGTTTATTCCCCTCCATAGATGTATTATTCATGCTGCCTGACTTGCTGAGTTCCTCCAGCATTTTGTGTGTATTGCAAAAGATTTCCAGCATCTGCAGAATATCATTCATTTCTAGTTGTGGTTACATCACACTTCTCTGTTTTAAACTTCATTTGTTACTTTCTATCTAACTGAATAAATCTGTATCTTCCTGCAATCCAAAGTGTACCAATATCAAACGTTAAACTGTAATTCAATTTGATATCTGCTTTGTTGTCATCAGAATGTTTCTGTAAAATTTCTCTTTAACCATATTCTCAACATTTCAGAAGCACTCAGTTTAATGTTGATATATCAGCCTTTATCAGCAGGAACTAGTCATTGACATTGCTAATGATGTTAACATTGCATGTTAGACAAGCAGACTAGCAAGTTAGTGGTAGAGGAAAAAGGTCAAGTGAGAAGATGGCGGTGAAGTGAGAATGGATAATATCAGCATACATATGCAAACTGATGGCTATCGATATATGAAAAAGGAGGGTGAAATGGAGGTAGCAAAATAAACATCATGACCTCAAATGTTGATTGTTTATTCATTACTGTGGATGCTGCCTGACCAGCATTTTGTGTGTCTTGCTATGGAATCCTAATTTCAGTGTTTTAAGCAAGGAACTTGAGATAAGGTGGTAACAAGGTAGGAGATTGGAGATGGGACATAATTTTGTAAGAATGAAAGTGTTAGGACTTATCTTTTGAGGACTGGAACAATCACATTTGAGTTGGAAAAAATACATTTACCTTTTAGCAGTGTTAGCTAACATGGAGATTAGAAAAGGAGATTGGTCGTAATTTTAGTGGGAAGAGCATCACAATTGGTTTTCACAGACGAGAGTAACTTGGAGAGAGTATTTCAATGAAAAACTGGAGAATGGTGTGACTTTAGGACTGATGCTGAGTGAAATGTCGTTGAAGGGAAGGAAATTCCCAAAAATGATGGAAATAGTCGATAGATCAGGCTGCATCTGTGGGATGGGTAACAGAGATAATGTTTTAGATCTAAGAAAATAGGAATCTTACCAGTGTTTTCTGTTTTTACCTGAGATTTACAGCATCTGCAGTTTTTTTTTGGATGCTGTAGGGATAGCTGACCAAATAATTACATTCACTGTAATCCTTTCATAATAGTTGGAGGTGTGTCCAGAGGAGAGACGCACAGTTGTTGGAAATGTGTCTGGAGGAGAAAGGCAAGAGAAACTAAAGAAAACATAATCTTGGAATAGTCAGCAATTTTGATGTACGGAATCAGGGCTTGAATAGTGCTTTATTTGGTCCTTCAAGATCTGGTGATGAGTGACTATCATATCCATTCAAGTCGGTGTCTGTTGTGCTAAAGAAAAAGCAATAAATTAGGAAGTGGCCAGTGTAAATGGGAATAATCATTGCATTAGGGACTTGGTATCAAATATGGGATTGTATGTGTGGTAGGGCTGAATGATGGTTGCTAAAATGTCATGGTAAATTAAAGGCTGAAGGCTAGAAGATTGAAATTTTGAATGTTCATTCAGGTATACAGAAGGTAACTTATTGCAGGCATAGTCAGCAAAGGAGTGGCATTGGAGGGAATTTTGGGGAGAGTAATCTGAGAAAGTAATCTGGTCAAAAAAGTGACCTCAAGTGAGGCTCCTGGAACTTATATGAAGGGAGCAATTCAAAGAAGACAAGAACTGGTGAGATTAGGATAAAACAGTTAGAACCCTGTTTTTCAGAAGTAAAATTTTTTAAAAAAATCTGAGACACACAAATATGGAAATGCAAGAAACTGCAGATGCTAGAATTTGGAGTAACAAACGTTCTGTAAGAGGATCTCAGCAGGTTGAGCAGCAAATGTGGGGGAGAGAAGGGAAGGAAATGTTTGTGGTCTTGACCCAAAATACTGACAATTCCCCCACCCCCCCCTTTACAGATATTGTTCAACCTGCTGAGTTCCTCCAGCAGATTGCTTGTTGCTGAACTGGATTCTGCAAATGGCACTTCTAGTCTGAGATTGTTGTATTTTCATGAGATAATTAAATTACAGGAAATGGGACAAAAGTATGCACATAGGATTAGCTCATAGGTCAGCTTTGCTCTCGTTGACTGGTAGAACAAATATGTGGCCTTGAATAGCATGCTCCTTTCCTACAGTACATTGCTGGAGATTTAAAGTTAAGTTGTTTCTACTACAATTGAAAGCAGAGTTCATTTGAAGCTTTTTCATCTAACCTAGTCCACTTTTCTTGCTTCCAAATTGTTACTGTTTCTTTTTGATACAAATTAATAACCAGTTGCAGTTTCTCTAAAACTGTACTCAGCAAGAAGTACCAAAGCTCAAGGGTCTTTATGTGCATGAATGTAGCATTTGCAACATATTAGATGAGTTGACAAATAATAACTTGAGTATGATTAGTAGCTATTACAGAGATGTTGTGACAGGGTCATCAAAATTCCAGATTGTACAGTGTTTCAAAAAAAAACAGACTGAAGGGAAAAGGAAATGGAGTAACATTGTTAATCACGGAAGGTATCAGAATCGTATTAAATCTTGATAAGAAGGCAAGTGCTTCTACGTAATTATGTGGAAACACTTTGGGTTAAAATCATGAATAACGGCAGGAAGTTGTGGGTGGGAACCGTTTGTGACCCTCAAAATGCAGCCTTTCAATAGGGCTGAATAATAATGGGGAATTATCTTGAGCACAGTTGAAGGGAGCTGCAATTGTCATTGGAAAGTTTAGTACTTGATTGATTAGATTGATTAGATGAAATAAGTTGGCAAAAATATTATACAAGAATTTGTGGAGTGTGTAAGGGGTCACTTCTTTGAAGAAGATGTTATGGAAGCTAACTGGGGCAGACTGTTTTAGATTTGTTCACCCTTAACGGGAAAGATTGATAAGAATAAACACGAGAAATTCTGCAGATGCTGGAAAACCAAAGCCACACACAACACTGGAGGAAGCAGGCCAGGCAGCATCTGTGGAAATGAATAAACAGTGGGTGTTTTGGGCTGAGACCCTGATGCACCATCAATAACTCACGCCGAGACTTAGGAAGTGAGATATCGGCTTTTATTGACTGAAGGACAACACTACATCCTGGGGAAAATGAGGGAGAGCAGCAGGCCACAGTCGCCTTTATACAGGGGTCTGTGGGAGGAGCCACAGGGGTAGTCAGCAGGGTCTTGGGAGGAGCCACAGGAGCAGTCAGACAGGTATATCTAGTTCACCACAGACCCTTCCTCAGGATTGAACTGCTCTTGTGCTTAAAAATTCCTCAGCTGATTTTGACTGCGGTATGATATACTTTTCCAACTACAGTTTGAGGGTGAATAGCACAGGGCCAGAAACACTGTCTTTAACTTAAATAAGGGCAATTCTTTGGTATAACAGTAGAGTTGCCTAAGATGGGCAAGAGAAATAAGTGAAGAGGCAGGTCAGTAGATGAACAGTGACTGCTGTTCAAATAACTGTTCCATCATACTCCATTCTACAGGAATTTATTCTATTTAGAAGGAGAGATTCCATGAGAAAGAGCCATAATCTCTGTTTAACAATAGAGATCAAGGATAAAGGTTTATTTGAAGTAAAGGGCATACAAATTGGTAAGGGCTAATGTAATCCAGAGAATTGCAAAATCTGTTAGATTGAGCGGTGAAACATTAAAAGGCTCATAAAAAGGATGATACCAAAGCAAGTGTTTTCATTGACAGTGAAGATAGTCATCAGGATTTACAGAGGAATGTTAGTAAGTTGAGCAAGCTGGCAGCATGTTAGCATAGTGGTTAGCACAACGCTTCACAGTACCAGCAACCTGGGTTCAATTCCCCCGGCTGCTTGTAAGGAGTTTGTACATGGGTTTCATCTGGGTGCTCCGGTTTCCATCCCACAGTCCAAAGACGTACTGGTTAGTAGGTTAATTGGTGATTGTAAATTGTCCGGTAATTAGGCTAGGGTTAAATTGGAGGTTGCTGGGCAGCGTGGCTCGAAGGGCCAGAATCTCAATCTCAAAGGGCCAGATGTTGAATCTCAATCTACGATCTCCAGAAAGCATCTTACATGCACAGTGGCAATTCTGGGCCATTGAATCACTGAAGGATGCTTGACAGTTGTGGCAGGGCTTGAATGTTATCACCTCCTGCAAGGTGCGTAGGTGACAGGGAGGCTTCACTCCCAGATGAGCCCGATGCCTTCTATGCTCACTTTGGCCATCAAAACATGGAGGCACCTTCACAAACTCCCACAGCCCCTGATGACCCTGTAATTTCAGTCTCTGAGGCTGACATAAGAGCATTCTTTAGGAGGGTGAACCCATGGAAAGCATCCAGCCCAGATGGAGTGCCTGACGGAGTACTAAAGACCTGTGCTGATCAACTGGCTAGAGTGCCCACTGATATCTTTAGCTTCTCACTTTGGCAGTCTGAGGTACCCACCTGCTTCAGGCAGGCTTCAATTATATCGGTGCTTAAGAAACACATGGTAAACTGCTTATCGTCCAGTAGCACTTACATCCACTGTGATGAAATGCTTTGAATGGTTGGTGATGAAACATATTAACTCCTGCCTGAGAAACAACTTGGATCAGCTCCAATTTGCCTACCAGCACAACAACTCAAAAGCAGATGCTATTTCATTAGCTCTTCCCTCAATTGTGGAACATCTGGACAGCAAAGGTGCATACATCAGTATATTCTTCATTGACTACAGCTCAGAATTCAATACCATCATCCCCTCAAGAAATAAGCTTGAAGTCCTTGGCCTCAATACCTCCTTGTGCAACTGAATTTCCTCACTTGCAGACCCCAGTCAGTTCAGATTGGCAACAAAGTCTTCACAATCTCCATCAGCACAGCTGCACCACAAGGATATGTGCCTAGCCCCCTTCTCTACTCGATTTATATTTATGATTGTGAGGCTAAGCACTGCTCCAATGCTATATTCAAATTTTCTGATAACACCACTGTTCTTGGCCAAATCAAAGGTGGTGACAAATCAGCATATAGGAGGGAGATTGAAAATCTGGCTGAGTGGTGCCACAAAAGAACTTCTTACTCAATGTCAGCAAAACCAAGGAGCTGATTTTTAACTTCACTGGGAGGAAGCCAAAGGTCCATGAGCTAGTTGTCATCGAGGGATCAGTGGTGGAGAGGTTCAACAGGTTTAAATTCCTCAGTGTTATCATTTTATGCTTCACATTCCCATTCGGATATGTCCATACATGGCCTCCTCTACTGCCATGATGAGGCTAAACTCAGGTTGGAGGAGCAACACCTCATATACCGTCTGGGTAGTCTCCAGCCCCTTGGTATGAACATCGAATTCTCCAACTTCCGGTAATTCCCTCCCTTTCCCTTCCACCATCCCACTTTCACTCTGCCTCCTCTTCTAGCTGCCTATCACCTCTCTCATGATTCTGCCGCCTTCTACTACCCATGGTGCTTTCCCCTTACATTCCTTCTTAACCTCTCCTGCCTATCCCCTCCCTGCTTCCCCTCCCCCCACCGTTTGATCTGTCCTCTGTTTGGTTTTTCACCTGGCACCTCCCGCCCTCCCCCTGCCTTCTTTATAGGGCCCCTGCCCCCTCCTCCTTCAGTCCTGACAAAGGTCTTGGCCCAAAACATTGACTGTTCATTTCAACGGATGCTGCCCAACCTGCTGAGTTCCTCCAGCTTTTGTACGTGTTGATTTGACCACAGAATCTGCAGTGTACTTTGTGTTTATCATTTTAGAGGATCTGTCCTGGGTCCAGCATTTACGTGCCATTACAAAGAGTGCACAGCAGCGCCTCTACTTTCTTAGAAAATTTGTGTAGATTTGGCATGTTGTCTAAGATTTTGACTAACTTCTGTAGATGTGTAGCGGAGAGTATATTGACTGGTTAAATCACAGCCTGGTATGGAAACACTAATACATCTGAACAGAAAAGCCTACAAAAGGTAGTGGATACAGCCAAGTTGATCATGATTAAAGCCCTCCCCACCATTGAGCACATCTACTATGAGCGTGCTCACAGGAAAGCAGCATCCATCATCAAATGCCTCCACCATTCAGGCTATGCTCTCTTCTCACTACTGCCATCAGGGAGAATGAGCAGGGCCCACTCCACCAGGTTCAGGAACTGATACTGTACCTCAACCATCAGGCTCCTGAACCAAAGGGGATTAGTTCACTCATCTTTACTTGCCCCATCACTAAGCTTTTCCCACAACCTATAGACTCACTTTCAAAGATTCTTCATCTCACATTCTCAGTATTTATTGATATTATGATTTATTATTTCTTTTTTATATTTGCACAGTGATATTTTTTGTCCATCCTGTTGGGTGTGATCTTTTATTGATTCTGTTGGGTTTCTTGTTTTTACTATGAATGCCCACAAGTGAATGAATCTCAGGGTTGTACATGGTGACATATATGTATCTGATAAGGAATTTACATTCTGCCAGGTCATCGTTGTTGTAGGATCCAGTAAAGTAAATTATGTTTGACTTATTTTCTCAAATTCTTTAAAGATGTGGGAGGAAGCATTGTTAGAGGGGAACCTATTAATGTAATGTATTTAGATTTCTAAAAGGCATTTAACATGTTGCCATAAAAGGTGTAGTGCATAAATTAAAACAGAGCTGTTGGTGGAAATGCGTTAACTTGGATTAAATATTGGCCAACACGTAGAAAGCAAAGAGTTGGAATGAATGGGTCCTTTTCAGGCTGGAGTAATGTAACTGGTAGAGTCCCACAAGGATTGTTTGTGGCCCTCAGTTGTTTATTGTTAACATTAATGAACTGGAGAAGAGAACAAATGTAAAGAAACTAAGTTTGCAATAGTACTAAAATCGGAGATGAAGACGTTGTTCCTCTGCAACAGAATAGTTTGAGTGACCGGTGGAAACATGAGGTCTTGCACTTTGGTACAAGGAATCAAAAGGCAGATTATTATCTATGTGAAGTGAGATTGCAAATGAGTGAAGATGAGAGGGATATAGGTGATGAATTGCAAATGTTTGCCGTCAGGTCCAACAAGTAGTTAAGAATGCAAGCAGCATGTTGGCCTTTATTGCAAAGGAGTTGGAGTGAAAAAAGGGAAGCTTTGCTGCAGTTGTACAGGGTGTTGAGGGCACAGCTGCAGCAGTGCAGATTACTTTGGTCCCCTTATGTGAAAAATGATACAATAGCATTGGAGGCAATCCAATGCAGATTTCCCAAGTTAATTCCTGGAAGTAGAAGTTGTGCATATTCATTCCTTAGAGTTTAAAAGAATGAGGGGGTGACCTTATTTAAACATCTGAGTTCCTAAAGGGGCTTACAGAGCTGATGTTGATAGGTTTTCACTAGTGGGAGAGTAATGAACAAGGGGCATAGTAACTCTAAAGGCTGGTCATTTAAAACTTGAGATGTGTAAAAAAATTTCTTCTTTCAGAGAGTGGTGAATCTCGGAAATTCCCTATGCCTCAGTGTGGTGGAAGCCAGAAGCCAGTCCATGAGATATATTTAGGGTGGAGATCGACAAATACTTAAAAAAAAATCTCGGAATTGAGTGTTTTTGGGAACTAACCTAGAAGCAAGTTTGAGGCCAAGAGGTACAAAGAAAAAAATCAGTCTTTATAATAATCTCCAATTATAATCAATGTGAAACAATGAAATGCCAGAATTGTAACAGTTAATTTGAGGGTCATTTGGTTATAATAAAGGATTATGACATCATTAAAATTATCTTAAGTGGACAAACCCTATACATATCATATTAGCAGAACTACATGCTGTTGCATGTATTTTTGGAAGTCTGTCGATGAGGTTATACACTCATGCATCAGTGCAGCTTGTAGCTGAGAAGGATCACTAAGATGGTGGTTTCCTGATTTTCCTGCTCCTTTGTTTATGTGCAGATGCCAGAGGTTTCTCTCCAATTCACTCCACAAGGATAGTGAAGTATGTTAACCCCACAATTATTCATATCAAAAAGTAGAGCCCGTCTATCATATTACACTTCAATGGAATGTGCATACGTCAGAAGTACTAATTTAAGAAAAAAAGTCTAAATGTGGGACAGGATATTTCACTAAACCTTCATATCCACAATATATTTTCTATAGAATATAAATTTCAAATTTATAAGACATACCATTGACATCTTTGTAAGTCCCCAAGCTCTTGATAAAGGTGACTTCAAAGTTTAGTGATTGTCCTTAGCTAGGCAAATGCTGAAGTCAGTTTACCTGTAATATGATTGATCAATTAATAACTATCAAGAGCTGAGAAAACTGATCCCACACAACCCATTAATGTTTTGGACACAGTTCTAATATCTTCCTTGGCTGGTCATCAGTTATTGTCTCCTTAGGCTCTTCTTGGGCTTCCAGCCAGGTACAGGTATTGATTTTAACCAATGTTTCAATGACAAACTCTGCCGTCTTCATCAGGGATTATGCCTAGGAATGTCTAGTCCGATGGTACATATACCCTGTCATCCGTCTCTCCTGATTGGTTAGTCCTTATCCAATCAGGCTTCTGCTCTCCTGCCTTGTTTACAATGGAATTCCAGTTCTAACTTAGAGCGAGACCTTTGTCTTTGTTAAAGTTCATTTCCTTTAGTTTAATTTCAATGGCTTCCTTCACCAGGTGGCCATTAGCATTGTAGTTTGGTGCCGTCAAAGTCATTCCTGTGGCCATTGTGAATGCAATGTTCTGCTACCACCCATTTCACCAGGTAACCCAAATGCATTCACCTCCTGTGCTGTTTGATGCAAGTTCCACCATGCGCCCCATTTGGTTGCTATACGCTGCTCCATATTTACAGGGAATCTTGTAAATGCCAGCCACCCTGAGTCCCAGATCATTTTTGACACACAAACTGCAATTTGAGTTCCTTTATGGGTTTGTTGAAGGTATTAATCCCGTCTTTCTTCAGGATTCTGCTGATCCTTCCAGTAACCGTGGAAATATAAGGAAGTCAGGCGGTAGCGACGAATCCCTCCTCATTGTTAGGTTTCCTGTTTTTCTGTCTGCCTTTTTAAGGACCTGATTGATTTCCTTCAACTTGTAGACACTTTGGAGGAACGTTATATGTAATCATCTATTTCTTTGTGGAGCTCTCCAGGTCTGAAATAGTTTCGTGTGGTTAATCAAAGTAGAAAGAATCACTATGTTGAGAGGCGTGATGGTGGCTGTTATTGTTAAGGTACAAGTCTGTGTGAGTGGGTTTCTGATAGATGCCATGCCCGAGGCTACCATCTGGTTTCCGTCGTGTTGGAATATCCAACAACAGGAGGCAACCATTCTTCTCCATCTCTATCATAAAATGAACGTTTGGATGTTGTTCAGATTGTTGTGGAACTGCAGGAGTGCCTGGAATCCTTGAGACCACTCTACGAAGATGTCATCAGTGTATCTGAAGAAGCATTTGGGGTGTAACAGTGATGAACTCAGCATCCTCTCCTCAGAGTCTTCCATGTAGAAATTAGCAATAGCCGATGACAAGGGCGATCCTATGGCTACCTTGTAATTGTGTATTCAGAAAGGTTACTGGTACCCTTTGGGTTACCCGGAGAAATCAGTGGTGGCAGAACACGGCATTTGCAATGGTCATAGCATCGCATTCAACAGCACAAAACTACTGTGCCTCACCAGTGGGTTTTGGGACCGCCTGTTGAATGAAACCATTGAAATAAAACTGGAGGAAAAGAATTCTAATAAGCATGAAAGTTTTGCTGTAAGTAAGAACTGAAATTTGATTATAAACATGGTGGGAGAGCGGAAACCTGGTTGGATAAGGACTAATCAATCAGGAGGGATAGACGATGGATACTACTGGACTAGACATCCCCAGGCATCATCCCTGATGAAGATGGCAGAGTTTGTCATCAAAACATTGGTTGAAATCAATAGCTGTTCCCGGCTGGAAGCCTGGGAAAAGTTTAATTTTCATGTACGCCTGGAAAACTCTAGATCCTTTTTCACCTTGGAATGTTCTACTCTGTTAAAGATCCTGATTAGTACAAGCATTTGTTCTTCTTCCTTTCTTATTTTTAGGGTGTTTTCTTTGAACATCTGCTGATAAACGTTGCAGTGGATTTGCTTAATTTAGAGGAAAAGTTCAGAAACTGATTACGTTAAAGTGACTTTCCTTTCTGGCCATGAATTGTTGAAGGATGGGTGAATAATGCTGCAAATAGCTGCAAACTTGGCCTGAGTTCTGTACAGTGTGTTTATGTAATAGGGGGTTTTCCACACTGTTCTAATGATGGAAAAGCAATGGAATCCAGTAGCTTAAGAGAGGCTTCTGCTTCCAGATCAAGCTACTACGTGCTTTTGTACTTTCGCAGTGCTGCTTCTTTGCCAAGAGTAAAGGAGGAAATGAAAAGACTATTTCTCAAGTAAATTCTTTGCTGTTTTCAACTGATCCCTCTGCCCCCTTCCCCACCCCATTATATTCCACTCCCCTTTGATCATTTGCCTATTGATAACAAAAACTTAAGAATATATGAAACAGTAGCAGAGATGGGCCAGACAAACTTTCTAAACTCCTTTGCAATTCAGTAAGATCATTGCTTATCTGACCTTGACCTCAGCTGTATTTATCTGGCTGCTGCCCATAACCCCTGATAGTCCAAAAATATTATAGCCTTGAATTTATGACATGTTACCATCACCATGCTCGATGAGCTTCTGCCTGTTACAAGTATCTGTTGCTTTTACTCCATCACTGTGGCAGTATAACTTTGTTATATCTGCAAAGATATAGCAAATGATCTGCAGATCATTCTCCTCTGGACACCTGGAAAGAAATTTAACTGAGTTACAGTTTGTGCCATGGATGAAAACATCCCATTGTTCTTTATGAAGATGGTGAGGCTTTAAGCTATTATTTATCCTTATAAATTCACAAAGCAGATCATTTTATTTCATTGCGATTTGCTGAGAGTTGTTATGCATAACATGTCCTCATTTCCCATTGGGTCACTGAGTCTGTATAAATTGCATATAAGATCCTATGGCAGTTACCATATTTGAGAAATATTTGTTTATTAGTTGCTAATTGTTCAGTAATGTCTCCAGTTATAGGGGAAAATCAACATTTCATGTTGCTGACAGATTCCAGTGGAGATGATATGGGACATATGCCAAATTAGTGACTGTTGTTGTGATTCTAAATAATTTCTATGTTTAGCAAAGCAATATGTAGGCGGTTTAGCAGACAGAGTTTGTATTCATTCAAGGGACATGGACTTTGCAGACTGAGCCCATTCCTACTTGTACTTGAGAAGGTGGCGGTGAGCTGCCTTCTTGAACTGCTACAGTTGAAATCTTGGTGCAGTTAGAAAGAGATCCAGGATTTTGACGCAGCGGTGGTGAAGGAGCAACGATGTATCTTCAAATTAGGATGGTGCGTGGCCTGGAATATTACTTCTAGGTGGTGAAATTCCCGTACCTTTGCTGGTCTTGGCCTTCAGGCTGGTAGAGGTCATGGGTTTGGAAGGTGCTGTCTAAGTTGTAGTGCATCCCGTGGATGGTACAATTTACTGCTACCAGGCATCGGTAAAGCTTGGTTTTAATTGAGTCAGTTATAATCCAGAAGATATTTTCTTTTCCGCTGTGTACCTTTAAATGATAGTCATTAATTCAGTTTTTTTTGGTGCCTGTCTTGTTTTGCAGATGAGCAAGAAGCCCTGAACTCGATTATGAAAGATTTGGCTGCTCTGGGCAAGTGCCGTAAATTGCTGGATTATGACACTGGCAGGAACAAACAGGTGAGATTTGCATCAAAGATAGAGGAAAATAGGTTTAAATTCTGCAAATTTTGCCAGTGTTGTTACCAGGCTTGCTCATTTCGCTCTTGCTGTCATGATACGGGAAAACTGAGGTGCAAAGCAACTTGATTTGATGTATATTTCTGGAGTCTTGACCTTAGATCACCTATATTCTTAGCAAAGTCATTTCTATCTAGGACAAATAAAGGCTCCAGCACTGAACCCTGCTATACACCACTTGTTACAGACTTTCAGTCAGAGAAATAATCCACCACTAACTTCTGCCTCCTATCTGAAAGCCAATTTTGGATCCATTTTACCAACATACATTGGATTCCTTGTGTCTTAATCTACCTACCATGTGAGACCTTGTCAAAAACCCCACTCTATGTGCATGTACATGAGAGGTGTATGGAGGGATATGGTCCAGGTGCAGGTCAGTGGTACTCGGCAGAAAAATGGTTCAGCACAGCCAAGAAGGGCCAAAAGGCCCGTTTCTGTACTGTAATGTTCTGTGGTTCTGTGTAAGCCATGTCGACCATTAGGGCATCATTAATTTTCCTAATCACCACCTCTCACAAATCTGATGGAGATTTTAAGATAAATGACCTCCAGCATTTCACTGAAAGCCACTTTTATAAATTTAACCTGTATTAATGGTATGTGGAAGATTTAAAGTGTAAGAAATATTCTGGAATTGAAATTGGTGGATGGCATTATTCATAACTTGGAATGCATTATGAACCAAGTGGAAACGGTACATTTAAAAGCATGAAGTTCATGTTAATTTCTGTTTGAAGTATAAAGTAAAAATATAAAATCTTGCTTTGTTCCATTCTTTGCTGACAGTTTCTACCGTCCCTATGCCAACTACAAAATTTCCATGCTCATTTACCACCCATTCCTCCGGCTTTAGATCCAGGACTTTTCTCTTTATTCTTTTGCTTCCTGAACATGAGCTTTTTCATTTATTCCACAGTTGACTGCAGAACATTTTGCCCTCTGGTCTGAATCATGAATATTAACCCTTCCATCTTTTACCTGGAACTTGTCCTGAGGCATGAAACTTAGGAGCTATCGATTCAAATTCAAAATCAGCAATTGTAAGACTGAAAAAATATAGTCACTATGAAGCTACAAGATCGGCTTAAAATTTTGTCTAATGCTGTCATGTCCTTTCAGAGAAGAAATTTCACTCAGGGCTTGACTTACTCAGAATGTTGTTCAAATCCACAAACCCCAAATTGCAGTTAGTTACTTCCTTCAAATTCAATACTAGACACAGTAAAGATAAATACACTTGTACCCATTGACGCATGTTAATTATGTGAAAGCAGGTGCCAAAATTGGGCAGTCTAATCCTAGATGATATTGACATGCTGATGAAATAAGCACTTTCAGTCAATGTCCTTGACTGACTCATTGCTGAATCTGGCCATGGGCAATCCTACCAACAGGGTTGTTCTCCAAGGTGTGGCAACAGAAAGATACGCTTGATAAGTAAGTGGCCCTGGAATCCTCGATATTGATCCTGTTCCCCATGAATCCTCACTGTATCAGGTCAAAAATGGGCTAAAAACATGCTTATTTCCTGCCATTAGCCCTCAGCTAATGAATCTGTAATGTTCATGTCTGCCATCACTTGGAAGACGTGCAGAAGCAGCAAGGGCAGAGAATAGGAATTGTGGAGTTTTAGTTCCATTGCCAAATTTGGCTGTGCAGCATCATTAATAAACTACCTGACAAGACAGTCTTCAACCAATTCACCTTACTCTGTTTGATGACACAGAATAGCAAGAAATCTTGGCCCACAGGAGCAATTGTTCACAGACAACTGAGCAATGCTGCAATTAAACTACCGACCAGATCGCATATTAACTGCTTAAAAGTGGTAAACCCCAGTAACAGAAAAGAAAATTAAAATGAGAATAATTTTTCAGCTATAGAGCTAGAAAATAGCAAGGCCTCTGGCCTTGCTAACGTAAGCAGTGAACATGTTAAAAACTCAGCCCAGCAGCCAATGACCTGCCACTGAAAGTGTGCCATACTGCCCGAGGTGTGACTGTTTGCCTAAGATCCAGAGACAAGCATGTATTGTTGCACTTCGGAAATCAGGAAGCCGTCTGACTGGTGCAACGTCCAGTCAAATTTCAAGATCTGCCACTGCACAGATTTGATGAGTGCTTTATCTCGAATGAACCCTGAAAATTCTTGGAAAAAAAGCTATTCCCAAACAGGCTGGTTTCTTGCGAGTCAAGTTGTGTGTTGTCCTAGTCTGCAATCTTACACAATGCATTGAAAATGGTCTGAGGCAAATCTAATCACTGCTATTGCTCTGATATTGTTCTCCAACACCCCTACTCCACCCCTTGCTATGTTGTAATATTAAAATTATGGTAAGGGATAGATAACATT
The DNA here is from genome assembly GCF_048418815.1 of Hemitrygon akajei. Lineage (NCBI taxonomy): Eukaryota > Metazoa > Chordata > Chondrichthyes > Myliobatiformes > Dasyatidae > Hemitrygon > Hemitrygon akajei. The sequence continues at coordinate 104,245,279 of NC_133124.1, read as the reverse complement.
ACTCCTGTTCCAAGTCTGCCTGTCTAATATGGTAATACAGTATCACTTTGCAGAAACAAAATTCACCCTTTGCTGACTGAGAACCGGTATAAACTAGCAAATCAGTCAAAGTTCAAAGTAAACTGATTATCAAAGTACCTATGTTATCATATACAATCCTGAGGTTCATCTTCTTGTGGACATACTCAATAAATCCAATAACCATAATAAGATAAATGAAAGACAGCACCAACGGGGCAGGCAACCAGTGTGCAAAAGACAACAAACTGTGCAAATACAAAAAGAAAAAATACTAATAATTAATAAGCAATAAATATTGAGAACATGAGATGAAGAGTCCTTGAAAGTGAGTCCATAGGTTGTGAGACTCTATGATGGGGCAAGTGAAGTTGAGTGACTGCTAGTTTAAGGTAGTCAGTGATAATTTTTATTGGAATAACATTCTCAGCCACCTGTGGAGCCATGACCTGTTGAGGAGAAAGGAAACAGTGGTTAGAAGATTCCTGTCGTCATCTGTATGGTTTCAGCTCCATTGAAAGTTATGCAGGACATTTCCCTTGACAAGCAGGCAGCCAACACTATTTCAACAAGCACGTGTGAGAACTATGAGAATGAATATTGACAGTGGGTGCCAACAAATGGCATTCAGGGCAGTGGGCATCTGGAAGGCCTTAATCTGCCTCAGTACCCAAGTTGTCTTGTCAAGAGCTGGCACAGTGAAATGGGAACGAGAGTTCTGATGTAGAGACTTGGCCTGAAACAACAACTGTTTATTCCTCTCCATAGATGCTGCCTAACCTGTATTGCCCTAACATTTTGTTTGTGTTATAGTCTATGGGGCTATGGTGCATTATCTGAGGTTAGGGCACGAGGCAGATAACACTTCTGGTAGCATTTACTTTCTATCCCAAATCACCTCTGACCTAAGGAGGCAGAAGTTGAACTGGACATGCCATATAAATACACTGGCTACAAGAGCAAGCCATAAGCTGGGAATCTTACAATGAATGACTCAACTTCTGCTACCCCGAGGTCTTTCCACCATTTATAGGGCACAATGAAAACTGTGATGGAATATTGTCCACCTCCTAAATGAATGCAGTGCTAAATGCTCTCAAGAGAATCAGCTCTATCTAAAAGAAATCAACCCACTTAATTGGCACTCCATAAAACACCCTAAAGATTTAATCTTTTCCATCACTTGCAACCTAACAAGAAGATGTACTGCAGTTACTTGCCTCTGCTGCTCCCACATACATTCCAAATTTGTGACTTCCATCTTGATAGGGAAATATATCACTGGTGCTTCATTGTCGTTGAATCTCTACTTTGAACTCGCTACCCCATGGACAGTGGGAACACCTTTCCCCTGGGTTTGAAGCAGGTGGCTTTCCAATATTTTCTCAAAGTCATTTAGAGATCAGACTTGCAAGCCATGCCCATAATCCCAAAAATGGAAATAAAACATTCAGTATAGGGATGCAGTCATCTTTAACTGAAGGGTAATATGAATGGTGTGGGGTTTCTATGACAGAATGGTGGTTTGTGGTTAATACTATTGTAACTGTTTTTAAATTATTTTAGTTGCTTCAGCATGCAGGGTAAAAATTTAACTTGTGTCTGTGTGATAATAGTTATAAACATTGGTTGCTAGGCCAGTAACCTAACTGCCCATTATCTCAGAACTAGCCACGCCTCTAGCCAAGCTGTTGCGATAACATTCAAGATGCTCAGTGCCATTCATTTTAAAGCATACGCCTTGCTTGGCACCCCATCCACACGCTCCACCACTATTAAATGATATGAGATTTATCGTCATAAATAGTAGGAGTAGGAGTTGGCATTAAATGATGACTTCCTTGTGAAACCCACATCACACAAAAGGCAAAATAAAATCAATCTGGCACAAGACATTCACACTGCTATAATGATCTACCTACTGATATCTTAATGTTGAAATAGACACACAGGATAAGGGAATCCACTAATTCAGACCTTTTAAAAATACTTACTGCTGTGGTTCTTATGTGTTCATTCTTGGGGCAGTGTACTTATTCTGGAATCTATTCAACAATGTTGTAATCATTCTGGCTTTCAGCAGAGCTGGAGGATAACAGTCAGAGAATTTTCTGTTACTGACTCATCTAAACAATCACAGTTTATATTCCATTTTCTATCCGTTTGAACTTCTCAGTTGGATTTGCACATCTTTCAAAGTATTTGAGACTTAGGAACTCCCTTTCCTCTCTTTTTTTCCATGGCAGTTTACCAGTCAATGTTATTTTATGCAATGTCAAAGCATTCCATTGTTATCTTTATCAGTTGACTCTGGCTAACTTCACACTAAGGGTGTGTTCTACTTCAGAATATTATTTAGCATTGACTTTTATTTTGAAGAGCTACCAAGGCCCTTTCTTAGATTTACAAATGGTTTCTGATGGGGAGAAAAAAGATGGATAAAACATTTTATCTTTATTTTGGAGCATACAGATACATCAGTATTGAACACTGACTCCTTTAAAAGATAGACTTCATTTGCTCCACTTTTCACTGATGAAAAACATCAGGGATTCATGGATTTTGTTTTATTACAAAGTTAAAGCTAATTACTTGCTCACATTATCTCCTGTAAAATCACAGAGAGTTATAGTTCAGGATATTTGGCAATGCACCCATTTTGACTCTTAAAGTCCCCATCCAACTTTGTTAATTCATTATGGTTGGTTACCTGATCAAATCACTTTCAAAATTCTTTATCAATTCAGCTGTTCCAGATTCTGACAACTGTGAGTAAAGAAAACTTAACGTTAGAAAATGTTCCACAGAATATAATCAGACAAAAGTTAACACTGAGCCAATGTCAGAGTCATAGAGAATTAAAACAGACCATTTGGCACATTGAGTCCATGTTGGCCAGAGGGCACATGTCCAAATTAATCCCAAATTTTTTAGAATTGAATACCTAAACAATTCAAGTGCTCATCTAGACACATTTTAAATGCTTCCACCACCCTCATTCTCTGGGTGAATGAAGTTCTCTCCTCCTTAGGTCCCCACTAAATCCCTTGCCCAAAATCTATACCTTCTGGTTTTATCAGCCTATGGGAATAAACATCTTGCAGTCAATAACTTATTCTTGACCCCTCTTAACATCCTCTGCTGCAGGAAAAACAGACTTAGCTACTCTAAACTCTAACATAGAACCATTCGCTCCAATCTATAAAACCGATCTAACCTCTCCACAAGATATTAGATGACTGACAGAAGCCTAGACAAGATTCAGGATGTAGACGACTTTAGAAGCTCAAGAGAATGGGGTGAGGAGTGGGGTTAGAACGTGGTAAGGTAGCCTGTCAGGAGAACTCTGGAACTGTCATGTTGCTGCCTACTCACCATATTTAAATTTAGTTGTAAGCATAAACTTTCCCAGTACAACACACCATTGTGAGTCTCTTTGGTTCTATCATTACTAATAAGTGCTGCTTCAGATAAACTATCTTGCCATTACTAGAAAACTTTCTTGAAAGCTCCTTCCACAGTATTTCCCATCTCTGCCTTTGTTGACACATCCGTGAATTTCTCTGATTTGTCTATTCCATTGCTGCTGTGGTCAGCCTTCCATTTTCCCCAGTATACAGTGGTGCTAGAAAGTTTGTGAACCCCGTAGAATTTTCCCTACTTCTGCATAAATATGACCTAAAATGTGATCAGATCTTCATATGTCCTAAAACTAGATAAAGAGAACCCAATTTAATAGACAACACAAAGACATAATGCTTATTTATTTATTTATTGAGAAAAATGATCTAATATTACATGTATTTGATGGAGAACATACGTGCACCTCTGGGGTAATGCTTTCTACAAAAGCTATTTGGAGTCAGAAGTTCCAATCAATGAGATGAGATTGGAGGTGTGGGTTGTAGAGGTGCCCTGCCCTAATTTTTAAAAACACACAAACACACAAAGCCTGCTCTTCTCAAGAAAGATCTGTTTACGTGCATCACGTCTCAATCAAAACAACTTTCAGAGGACTTTATAAGAAGAACTGTAGAGATGCATGAAGCTGGAAAAGACTACAAAAGCATTTTTAAAGACCTGAGTGTTCATCAGTCCACAGTGAAAGAAATTGTCTACAAATGCAGGAAATTCAGTACTGTTGCTACTCTCCCTAGGTGTGGGCATCCTGCAAAGATCACACCAAGAGTACATTGTGCAATGCTGAAGGAGGTGGGAAAGAGCCCAAGAGTACCAGCACTAAGACCTGCAGTAATCTCTAGAACTTGCTAAGATCTCTGTTCATCTGTCGTTTATAAGCAAAGCGCTGAACAAGAATGGTGTTTGTGGAAGGACACCACTGAGGAAACTACTGTTTCCAAAATAACACATTGCTGCATGTCTGAAGTTTGCAAAAGATCACTTGGGATGTTCTACAATGCCTCTGGAAAAGTATTCTGTGGGCAGATGAGACAAAAGTTGAACTTTTTGGCAGAAATGCACATTGCTTTGTTTGGAGGAAAATGAGCACTGCACACCAACACCAAAACCTCATCCCTGCCCACAGGGTCTGGACAACTTGTAATCGTTCAGGGAACAATAAATTCAAAATTGTATCAAGACATTTTACAGGAGAATGTCAGGGTAGTGGTCCATCACCTGAAGCTTAATAAAAATTGGGTAATGGAACAAGGCAATAATCTGAAAGATGAGTAAATTGACAACAGAATGGTGAAAAAAGAAAAAAAATGTTTTGGAATGGTCGAGTCTAAGTCCTGATATAATCCCATAGAAATTTTGAGGAAGGACCTGAAGCAAGCAGTTCATGAAATAAAGCCCAGCATCCCAGAACTGAAGCAGTTCTGTAAGGAGAAATGGCTTAAAATTCCTCCCAGCTGATGTGCAGGACTGATCAACAGTTACAAGAAACATTTGGTTGAAGTTATTGCTGTACAGGGGGTCTCACCAGTTACTGAAACCAGAGGTTTAATCACGTACTTTCTCCAACAAATGCATATATTACTGGATCATTTTTCTCAAAAATAAATTAACAAGCATAATGTTTTAATATTGTTTATTTAATTGGGATATCTTTATCTAGTTTTAGGAATAAAGTGAAGATCTGATCACATTTTAGGTCATATTTATTCAGAAATGGAGAAAATTCTACAGGGTTCACAAACTTTCTAGCCCCGCTGTCACTTAAACCCAACCAAAATCTGCTGAAAACGAGCACAAATAAATGATGCGGAATAAACTTGAGGATTATTAAATCAATGCACAGGGATGCAGAGTGTTAAGTGACAGGTTTTGTAAATAAAAATAATCCAGGTGGAGTTCCAGTTTATATACAAAGAAGCAAGCCAGGTAAAATGTTTTGTAAGTCCAGCGTGCAGTGTTTTAAGTTATAGATTCATTTTCAAATTCTGTAAACTTTCATAAGCAGTACCTGAAAAATCTGCACATTACTGCTTTTACCAACAGACCTTTTCACAACTACCATTCACCATTTTCACATCCATGACCTTGATTCAGTTTCTGTTGTTCAGTTTCTATTAATAATTTCTTGTGTTTTGCAGAAGGAGGTGAGGATAAAGTTTGAGCATGAGGGAGAAAAAAGGCAAGTTATATTTTTTTAGATCATTTAACAATGAAATCTTTCTACTCCATTCAATATTATTGACTGGATATTCGGAATAAAGAATGATTGGTTTCAACTTGTGATTCCTTACATATTTTTTCTAATTAATATGATTTTACAAACTTTCATTCACAAACAAAATAACTTCCTATAAAGATTAGAGTTACCCTGATTTTGCACATTTGTACGGTTCATGATTTGAGCTAGAGATCTCAACCTGAGTGAGTGTAGCTGCTATTGAAGCCAGTCGAGATGGGGATGGCCGAAAGCATCTAATTTTGCAAACTGTTCACTAAATAAAGATACCTGTATATGATAGGTAGATAAGGCTGGGTTTTGTTCACCTGTTCTTAACTTTTGCAGAATCATACAAAGGAATGTATTCTTGATAAACTTGTAGTTTGCCTTTCTGCAGAATAGGTATAATAATATATTTAAGGGAAATTCCTGTACAAAGAAAAATGCATTGACCTAAGCTTTAAACATCTGCCCATATTAGTAAGAATGTTTACTTATTGAGACTGTTGTGGAAACTAGCAGGAAAAATAAAGCAGAAGAGTACAGTTCCTTTAAACTGTTTTAGATTCCTCAAAGAATGCGAAGTTCCTGCTTTTTTAAGAGATTAATGCAGATTGTAATACTTTATGTAATTGGTATTTTTTAAAGGGTTATGCAGTTCTCCAGACCAGTAAAGTTAAAAGACATCCTTCAAAAGGTCAAGGATGCCTTTGGGCAGCAAATGGAATTACACTTAATTAACAATGAGGTATGTTTTTCAAATGCTCTGCATGCTTTATTTGTTAATGATTAGCTTTTTGTGTATTATCTATTCAGTCATTGTTACAGCCTTCTCACAGATCATCAGGGATGTGTTACAGGGGTGTCAAACTCATTTTAGGTCACGGGCCGGATTGGGCAAAATGCGACTTTGTGCAGGTCAGATCAGTTGTGCACGCGTGCGTGCTCCCACAGCTTTCATTGCCTTCGTTTTTTCAACTTGCTCTCATGTGTCTCAGTCTCTGCTATAACTACAGAGTGTTTCATTTTACAAATTTCATTTCTTATGAAGAAGATTGCCTAGCAAGCATAATTTTTATGATTGTTATTAATGTACAGTCATAAGCTACAAGAAAGTTGTGATGAGAGAGAGAGAAAAACAACGATGCTATTTTGGCTAAGATTGTTTTGGGAGCCACACCCCTTCCATTAATAAACCATTTGAAATCGAACATTAACAGACATAAATGTAGACCTAACAAAACAAATTGTAAATATAGGCTACACAACTGCACCTAATTTTTATTAGCCTGCTTCCAACAGTCAGACTCAATGAACACAGTTAGCCTCTAATTTTTAGTGATCACATTTACAATAATAGAATAGTCAGAAAATGAATCACAATATTATGACACTCAGTATTTCATAATGCATTTTGCTTACATGTCGCAGTGCATCAAACAGTGTCACTCATTTTTCACTTGCTGCTTCCAGACACCTGACATCTCTTAGCTTTAACCAGCCTGTCAACATCAGGGACCAGTTTCTGGTCAGTAGTGATTTTGATAATGTCATTTAGATGTCTGTGTGTCAGCTGCAAGCACAGTTTGGATTTGTTAATGTTCATTATGGAGAACGCCTGTTCACAGAGATATGTTGTCCCGAACATGCAAAGGATCTTTGAGGCAAAGTCTGTCATCTTGGGGTACATCAGTCCCAGGTATTGATAGAATAAGTCCAGACCCACAGTCTTAAATTTATATTTCAAGGCTGAGTTACACTGATTTTCAATTAGTTCCAGTTGGAGTTCCTCCGGCACTTCTGATGCTGAGTTGACGGCAAACGGTGAGCAAAATAGTGAGAATTCCTTTTCGAGCTGAGGGGGGAAATGAGCTGGGTTGCTCCAGGATAGTTGCATCTCCCACAGGCCTAATTTAATTTGAAAGGCACGAGTGCTGTCGTAGTATTCCGTAATAAATTTGTTGCGGCCTTGCATGTTAACATTAAGCACATTTAAGTGCTCTATTATATCCACCAAAAATGCAAGATCATGAAGCCAGTCTGGGTCATCCAACTCTGCCACTGGCTTCCCTTTCTCGTTTATGAATAGTCCAATTTCCGCTCATAATTGAAAAAAACATTTGAGCACAACCCCTCTGCTCAACCAGTGGACTTCAGTGTGGTAGGGTAGGCCGTGTCCAATATTACTTTTGGACAAAAGGGTGTCAAATTGTCGATGGTTGAGTCCCTTGGCTCTAATAAAATTAACCGTTCTGATTACTACATCCATGACATTGTCCATTTTCAGGCTACTGCTACATAATGCCTCGGTGTATAATACAGTGAAAATTCCAGAATTCCTGCTCTGGATTCTCTGTCTGAACTTTCTGAGTTTCACAACAACACCTGCCTTTTTCCCCGACCATGGACGGTTCGCCATCTGTTGCCACGCTTAGTGTGACTCTGGTCAACCCCCAGTCTGTCCAAGGCCTTGATGAGGCTGGAGAAAACGTCGTTCGCTGTTGTGGTGTTTGTCATGGGCACCATCCCCACAAACTCCTCGGTGACGGTCAAAGATGCATCAACACTACCATTATTCCCATTTGAGCTACATCAGTCACGTCGGTACTCTCATCAATTGCAATAGTGAAGGCAATAAATGACTTCAAATCTCCTGCAAGGTCCCCAATTTTCTCTGCCACAGTGTTTCTTGACAAGCTGATATTACCAAAAGCCTGTCTCTTCTCAGGGCACACCAGCTCAGCCGCCGTTAGCATGCATGCTTTGATGAATTTCCCCCTCTGAGTATGGCTTTGACGCAGCAGCTATTTTGTTGGCAATAATCTAGCTGGCCTTGACAGCTCCATCATGAGTCTCTCGACTTTTGGTGAACACTGATTGCTGTTTTTTCGGAGCTGCCTCAAGCTCATTTACCTTTTGCATTCTGAGTTATCCTGCGTACTTGTCATATTTTTTTCCGTGTGACGCCTCATCGTGTCGTTTGTTATTGTGCTCTTTTGCTACAACCACTTGTTGCGAGCATATCAAACGCACAGGTTTGCCATTGACCTCACAGAAGAAAGAATAATCTTTCCAATCGTCGTTGAATATCCGACTTTCACTGTCAACTTTTCTTTTCTTGGAAAGCATTTTGAACCACAGCAGTGAACAGTCTCAGCCTCCCTGCAGGTGTTGCTTACCTGAGTACTCTGTGTGTTTACACTGTGTCTGACGGCGTAAGTGGGGCCTTCCCGGTGGTCTTCAGTGCAGGGTGGGAGGTGCTTATGTACAGCGGGTGATTAACTGCCGCCTATTGCACGGCTGCCGTACAGAATCATAATAAATGGTCATGAATATACTTTTTTTCCCCCAAATCATCCGGCCAGTAGTTTGACACCCCTGTTTTAGAATAATTGGACCAATTGCCAACAAACTCTCACTCAATGTCGGCAAGACCAAGGAGCTGATTATTGACTTTAGGAGGAGGAAACAAGGGTACATGAACCAGTCTTCATCAGGAGATCAGAGGTGGGGAGGATTAGTAACTTTAAATTCCTTGCTGTTATCATTTCAGAGGATCTGCCCTGGGCCCAGCACATAAATACTATTACAAAGAAAGCACAGCAGCACCTCTGCTTTCTTAGAAGTTTGCAAAATTTTGGAATGTCATCTAAATCTTTGACAAACTTCAGTAGATGTGTGGTGGAGATGATATTGACTGGTTGCACCATGGCCTGGTATGGAACACCAACGCCCTTGAACAGAAATCATACAAAATGTAGTGGATATGGCCCAATCCATCATGAGTAAAGCCCTTCCCACCTTAAGCACATCTGCATGAAGCACTGTCACAAGAAAGCAGCTTCCAGGCCATGGACCATTCTCACTGTTGCTGCTATCAGGAAGTGGGTACTGCAGCTTCTGGACCCACACTACCAGTTTCAGGAACAGTTATTTCCCCTCTCCCATCACACTCTTGATTCAGAAAGGATAACTTCACTTGTGCTATCACTTACCTGTTTCCACAACCTCTGAACTCCCTTTCAAGGACTCTTCACCTCATGTTCTCAATACTGTTTATTTATTTATTACTCTTTTTTCTGTTGGTATTTGCACAGTTTGTTATCTTTTGCACATTGGTTGTTTATCTGTCCTGTCAGGTGAGGTCTTTCATAGATTCTGTTGTGTTTCTTGGAGTTACTGTGAACGGCAACAAGTAAATGAATATCAGGGTTGTATATAGTGACATATATATTTGGTAACAAATTTACTTTGAACTTTGAATTAGCTAATGACTACTCCATTCCTATGGTCTTTCTGCTTAATTGACCCAGTTAACTATGTTCTGCCTCCCATTTTTGCCATGTAATTTCTCGTATGACAGTCCAGTAAAATAGAAATGAGTGGGAATGAAATCTACAGTAGCAGAGGCAAGAAAGAAAAATAAAATGCAGTGAAAGCAGTCCCCCTTGGCTTAATATAATTGCACCAGCCATTCAGCATCCAGCTGCATCATTCCATGAGAGAAAGAGAGAAGATTGGTAACGTGAAAGCGAAGAAGAGAATAAAACCATTGTGAAGGATAAGGGAAGAGACTGCAAACAATTAAAGGAGCTTCAATGAAGGAATGATTAATGGATCAAATTACGAATTATCAAATTGTTGCCTGGGAATCTAGAGGGACATTGCGAATGTGAGGAGAACTGGTATGTGACCAGAGACGCTGACAAATTTCTGAAGATGTACTGTGGAGAGCATTCTAACTGGTTGCATCACCATGTGGCATGGAGCCACCATTGCACAAGATCGGAAAAAAAAGCATCAGAGAGTTGTAAACTAGGCAACTTCATCATGGCCACTAGCCTCGCCAGCATCCAGGACACATTCAAAAGGTGATGCCTCAAAAAGGCAGCGTTCATCATTACAGACCCTCATCACCCAGGACGTGACCTCTTCTCATTGCTGCCATCATGGAGGAGGGTACAGGAGCCTGAAGAGATGCAGTCAATTTTTCTGGAACAGCTTCTTTCCCTCTGCCATCAGATGTCTGAATGGACAATAAACCTGTGAACACTACCTCAGTATTTTTTCCTCTTATTTTGCACTAATTTAATTTAATTTTCTTTTTAATATGCATACCTATTGTAATTTATACTTATTATTATTATGAATTGTAGTGTATTGTTGCCACAAAACAACAGATTTTACGACGCATTAGTGATATTAAACCTGATTCTGATTCTGAAGTATGCAGGCGTTGTAAATAATAGATGGAGTTCCAGTTGACGGAAGAAAAAATTTGATAAAATGGTCGGTAAATTAAGGCTGTAGGTTTCCCAGTTAGGGATTAATTTGCATGTTCTCTGAACTTTGTATGTGTTTATAAATTATTGAACAGCACCGGACTCCATTACGATGCCAGAATGAATTGGACAAAGCCATTGAGCACTTGGACCTAAATTCCGGTATAAAGACCTTGAGGATTTTGGTCATGCCTCGAAAGAACATTCATGTAAGTCAACCTTGTGCAATAAATGTTTTTACCAGTTATTTTTCTTGAATAAAAACTGTTTAATTGAGTTATTTCATCTTATCTGAAAAGAAGATCAGCTTGCAGTTGGTAAGATCACTCTAAGAATGTAGTCCTTTTCTGATACATGATTTGCAGGGTTAAATTACAGTCTTCAAATATTTATAAAACTAAACTAAGCAATGCCTGCTGTTTCAGTTGATAATCCTGCTTTTCGGCACTATTCAACTCCTCTGAACCAGCACCCTGGGTTTTTTCTATCTCCATTATTCTGTTAAGTCCGATAACTGTTCTTTACCAGTGCTCTGATATAGTAATTTCACAATAATTTTATTAGCAGTTTTCAGTACCCTGCATTGCAGGCTACATCCAATTTGATAATCCAGCTGCCTCTTAGTCAAGGTCAGTGATTTTGCAGTCAAAATTCAGTAACTGACCATGGTCGTCCTCTTCATCCAGCTTAGTTTGCAACACCTAGCAATTCCTTCCAACCAGTATTATTAACTGCTGCTGCTTTATGTATTTCACTCTGTCAGACTCTAGTCATATTCAGTTTTACACTTATAGTACAATCAGCAACAATAGATTAAAGAAATATTTAAAACAAATGCTGAATAAAAAGTACTTAGAAGTAGTTGGTAAGAAATTTTGATTATTAGCTTTTTTATGACATTGTATGAAGCCTTAATCATAGAAAATCCTTGTACACATTGGTGGGGTAAGTTATGCCCTGTATTATGCAGGTGAGACAGCTAGGACAATGCAGTATAGGTTGGTGAAGTCACCATTCTGGAGATTTATGACTCAACTGAGGCTTTTCCAAGAATGTATGTGTATTGAAGAACCCATCTTCATTAGGATAAGAAAGCCCTTTTGACCAGAACACCATACATCCCCATACACATTCTTTCCATCCAGAACTAATGCATGAGGGCCATTTAAAAACTGTACTCCAGCATCTTGCCAAGGTTCTTCAATAACTCCTCCTAAAGCATATCAGGAAAGACCAAAGAATTTGGTCCCTGGATAACTTGCATCTTCCATTCTTTGTTGCACCCCAACATGACCTTGGAAATATACTAAATTCCTTCATTGTCCCTGAATCAAAACTGCAATATTTCCAGTAAGAGAACGTCCTCTAATAGGATTACTCTGGCTCTAGAGGATATCTCAGTACCTCCACATCAAAATAGCCAGGTGGTTAGGTGGTGAATACAACCTTTACATACCCTGGAGGAACATACAGTATGAAAAAGAATTGCATCATGAAGGGAACTATGGAAATGATTTAATTTCTTTAATATCAAGGTCTAAGACCTTGAAAACAGATTTATTGTAATATAATCCTGCAAACTGTGTTTCAGTACTGTTAAATTAACAAAAGTAGAATATTGTTGCAGCAAAATCTTGATGTTTAAAAACACTGGTTGAAAACGAAAAAGTATCTTTGGACTATTAATATTGGTATGCTATTGTTAGTTTATCAAGTCAGATAAAAAAAAACACTTTATTTTATTTCTCTGTAATTCTGGCAGATGAATTGTAAAACTGCAGAGAAATTGCCCGAGATTAGGACGTCCAAGTCGATGGGAGACTTATTGGGATCATTGTACAAAGGGAATGAGCGGCATCGGAAACTGTCAACAGGTGAGACGTCCTGTGCACCCACTATTGTTAGAATATCATTTGGTTTGTTGTGTTTATCTCGTGAATAATTGAAGGTCAAATACTGTTCCCAGCCATTTCCACATTTCAGTCAGAGTGCAGGCTGTTTGCATCACAGCCTGGTATGTAAACACCAATGACTTTGAAAGGAAAATCCTATAAAAGTAGTGGAAACAACCCAGTTGTTCATGGGTAAAGCCCTCCCCACTGTTGAACACATCCACATGGAGCGCTGTTACAAGAAAGTTGCATTTATCATCAAGGATCACCACCATCCAGGTCATGCTCTCTTTCTCACCCCTGTCATCAGGAAGAACATACAGTGCCTCAAGACTCACACCAGCAAGTTCAGGAACAATTATTATACCTAATCCTTCAGTCTCTTGAACCAGTAGGGATAACTTCACTCACACCAACACTGAACTACTCCCATGACCTCAAGGATTCTTCATTTCATATTCAATATTTGTTTATTTATTTATTATTATTATTATTATTTCTTTTTAAATTTTTTATTTGCACAGTTTGTTGTCTTTTGCACACTGGCTGTTGTCCACCATGTTGGGTGCAGACTTTCCTTGGATTTACTGAGTATGTCTGCAAGAAAACAAATATCAGGGTTGTATGTGGTGACATACATATACTTTGATAGTAAAGTTACTTTGAACTTTGAAGTGATGTAGATCACTGTAATTTGCCTTAATAGTCCTGAGGTAGGGAAAGGAAAATCAAGCCCCCTTGACTGTGAGAATTCATTGTCTCCTTACTCTCAGCTCTATTCACAAAATCCAGTCTGAAATTGCGTAAGTGAATAAGTAAACTCATTGAGACATTAAAAGCAATATTTAATTGAAAATTATAGTTGCAGATCAGTGATGGGTTGTGGTTATGCCTTTCTTTTCTTAACTGTTGAATGTCTGGTATCTAAGAATTGAAAAATAGGAAATCATACCTATTTTCACTGATGCAAAACACTAGGTACTGGATTGACCACAATGTGTCTGCTTTCAGAAAACAGAACATTCTGGAAATATTCAGCTTCTCACCTACACAGAGAGAAACAGATTTATCATATCAGTTTGATGACTTTTCATGAAGTCTAAGAATGTTATTTACTTGGGAAGATGATGGAGAAAGTTTTGAAATTTACAATGTTAAATAGAAGTTTATTTTATGTTAGAGCCAATTATAAATAAATCTACTTAGCCTTGAAGATGCATGTTTATGCCTGCAGCCAAAGGGGGATTTTTGTTATCAGAAGACTGACTCCAGTCCCTTCTTGTTAATCCTGGACTTCCTTCAATGTTGATAACTCAGGCTGACTTCCTTTAATAGTTCCCACAAAGGTTTTGAGTACGTCTATCAGTCTGTTCTCAACGTTGACATTGAAATATTTGCCTTTTGGTAAGTGCGATGTCATTTAACCCTTTACAGAAGCCATTTTACCCATCTTATGTTCAGAAAATGAAATCCTTTTAAAATGAACCTATCTGTACTATTTTTTGCTCTATGTAAGTATAAAATAACTACAAATTATTTTTGACAGTTGGGAAAGGTTTTTGTTGATATAATACTTTTCATGGCATTGGGGCATAACATGCTTTGTGCTTGGTAAAGTCCTGTCAAATGAATCCTTTTACAGAGAATTTCTATAACACTGAAATGCATTTAACCTGCTACAGCATCGGAAGAAAATAAATCAATTTTGCACTTGATATGTGCAGAGAGGACAAAGAATGCATTTTGGAAACTATGTGACTTCTATACAAAGATCATTTAAGATTACATTCTTCACTGCATAAAACCAATAAAATATTTGGAATAATTCTTATTTTATTTGTACACCTGAGATACGGTTTGAGAATGAGAATGGGTATCTCATTCTAGTATCTTGTTTCAGATAGTGTAGCACTTTCAACCCACTCATTACTCATCAAATCTGGGCCATGTCAGAAGGGCTCAGAACTTCCTGATTTTCTTTAATAACTTACATACAAACTGGATTCCAGCAAAAAATCTTGTTATGAAAAGTTTCTAATTCCACAGATTTGAAGGAGGATTTTAACTTCATATTAAAAAAAAACAGTTTTACTGACAGAAGAAGGAAAGACTGGGTATTTTAGTTGAGAAATACCTATTATGTATTGAAAAATTCTCTTGGATTTGTAATAAATGCCGATTTAAGTAGTTGCTTAGCCAAAAAAAGAAAATTAGAAAAATTACTAATTATTGATCTAGATGAATGAAGGCATCTCAGTGAATACTGTCTTTGCAATGTGATGACAACATTCCAAAGTAAATACCGTAGGTTCAGGACAGGGAAACATAAATACTAAACCAACCAGCAACTAATACATTTTGCAGCTGTTTAAGTGATTCCAGTGACCTGCCATTTCCTCCCTCACTATCATTCAGGGCCCCAAACAGTCCTTCCAGGTGAGCTGACACTTCACCTGTGAGTCTGTTGGAGTCAGCTACTATATCTGGTGCTCCCAGTGTGGCTTCCTATATATTGGTGAGACCTGATGTAGATTGGGAGAAAGCTTCGCCAAGCACTTAAGCTCCCTTCGCCTGAAAAAGTGGGATCTCCCTTTAATATGTTATAGATTAAGCTTATTCATTTTAATTGCAGGATTCTGGCACCAGAATAAATGGACATTCTTATCAATTTTACGGAACCCTTTAATTAATGTTAGCATCTAAATTGGCCCTAAATTTATCCATTAAATGCAATACAAGTCAGATTTATACAACTCTTTATCATTTCACCCTTGGTGTGAACATCAATCTGGTGAAGGTATTGCACATCAAATCCTATCAGTGTTGTAATGGAAACTGGGTAAGTGACAGCTATGTCAATCCCACTCTGGGCTTTTGTTCACATTTGTAGCAGTTAAGATTTTATTTTTTTCTCTCTGATTGCTGCAGGTTCCCTGCACACTGGCCGTAGTTCACCTCCACCTGGGAGTGTTCCTGATGGGCAGCAGCAGTTTGCACGTCAAGGATCTTATACCAGCATCCACAGTGAGGGAGAATTCATTCCGGAGACTTTGGAACAAAATGTAAGGGTAATTCTGTCCAGCAGACTAAGCTCCAAAGTGCACAAAAGTTCTAGCTTCATACTGTGATGGTATTGGGTTTGCAAACCCTTAAGGCTCTAAACTCAGACAAAGATCTTAAGCCCTTTCAGATATCAATAGTCATGAATTCTCACTGAAGGGGGATAATATTGCATCTACCCAATCTTCAAAGGCGTAGTTTACTTCCCTGCATATTCTCCACAGCGAATTTTAGCTGCCAAAGCCCACTATCTGATCCATGGGTCCCTCCTTCCTACCAAGGAAGTAAAAAGTCATAGAGAAGTACAGCACAGAAATAGGCCCTTCAGCCTGTGGAGTCCATGTCAAAACCATTTAAGCTATCTACTGCCATCAACCTGCACCGGGACCGTAGCCGTCCGTACCCCTACCATCCATGTACCCATCCAACCTTCTCTGAAGTGTTGAAATTGAGCTTGCATGGCAGCTTATTCCCCACTCTAATGACCCACCAAGTGAAGAAATTTCCCCTCATCTTCCCCTTAACCTTACTTTTCACCTTTAACCCATGACCTCTGGTCGTAGTCTCACCCAACTTCAGTGGAAAAGCCAGCTTTCATTTATACTATCTACACCCCTCATAGATTTGTATACCTCTAACATATCTCCTCTCAATCTTCTATATTCCAGTGAATAAAGTCCTAGCCAATTCCATCTTTCCTTATAACTTAAGTATTCCAGACTCTGCACCATTCTTGTAAATCTTCTTTGTACCCTTTTGACCTTATTTAATATTTCCTGTAGGTAGGTGACCAAAACTGCACACAATATTCCTAATTAGGTTTCACTAATGTCCTGTATCACTTCAACATAACATCCCATTTCCTGTATTTCGTACTTTGACTTATGAAGGTCAATATGCCAAAAGCTTTCTTAATGACCCTATCTACATATGAAACCACTTTCAATGAATTATGGACCTGTATTCCCAGGTTCCCTTTTTTCTATAGCACTCCTCGGTGTCCTACCATTCACTGTGTAACCCTAGGTTGGTTCTACTGAAGTGCAAAACCTCACATTAAGTTCCATCTGCCATTTCTCCAGCTGATGCAGATCCCTCTGCAAGCCATGATAGCATTCCTCAGTGTCCACTACACCCCCAAACTTGGTGTCATCCACAAATTTGCTAATCTAGTTAACCACATTATCATTCAGATCATTGACACAGATAAAAAACAACAAAAGACACAGCACCAATCCCTGCGACACCGCTAGTTATAGGCTGCCTGTCAGATAGGCACCCATCTACTACCACTCTCTGACTTCTCCCACAAAGTGAATGTTTAATCTAATTTATTACCTCATTTTGAATGCGGAGTGACTGAACCTTCTTGAGCAGCCCCCACTGTTGGGATAAGGCTACACTTAGGTTGGAGGAACAACATCTTATATTCCATTTGGGTGGCCTCCAACCTGATGGCATGAACATCGATTTCTCAAACTTCCAGTAATGCCTCTCTTTCCACCCCCCCCCCCCCCCATCCCCTTCACCATTTCCCATCTCCTTGCCTGGCTATCACCTCCCTCTGGTGCCTCCCCCCCCCCCCCCCCCACCTTTATTCTTTCTTCCATGGCCTTCTGTCTCTTTGCTTCCCCCTTCCCCCATCAGGTTTCACCTATCACCTGGCATTTCTCTCTCCCCTCCCCCCACTTATCAAATCTATTCCTTAGCTTTTTTCCCTCCAGACCTGCTGAAGGGTTTTGGCTTGAAACATTGACTGTCCATTTTCCCATGGATGATGCCTGGCCTGCTGAGTTCCTCCAGCATTTTGCGTGTGTGAGAGGAATAGCATGATGACAGTGCTTCTGAAATGAAGAGACAAAGTCCTCATCGGGCACAACATTTCCACCAACAGACCTAACAGATTTGATTAGTTGCTGAGCACAATGGAAGAGCACATGGAACTTGTTCTCTTACTTTCCTCACATTCACGATCTTAAAAGTTAGAATGCTGCCTGAAGACATGAGTCAGTGTGTCAACAGTCTTTCTGTTTAAAACATGAGAGATGTGAGATAGGTCATTGGATCTCAGGTGCAGAATTTACTCAGAAATTCCCAGAGTTTCCATAATGGCAGGACTTGACAACTAATCAATCTATTCCAATTAGTAATTATATCAATCTCAATAAAGTGAACTTACTGTGAAATATATCTGCAGAGTTGATTGATTAAATAAGCATTGTTGTTTAATAGTAAATGAATAACTCGTGTTTATATTATCCCTTAAATCAATCTCCATGGAGAAGTGACCTTCATCTTTCCAGATGATAAGAAATAAAACTTTTTCTTTAGTTGGTAAAGTAGTTTGCTGGTGTGTGGCTTCAAAAAGCAATAAATGAGAATTAGTCTGAAATAAATTAATCCTTGGTTTCATGCTGAGAGCACAACAAAAAAAATTATGTGCTTTTGTATTCTGCTGCTTTGAAATAAGTGAATTGATGGGTGATCTTCTATCTCATTGTGTTCTATGAAGATACAATCTTTAGATTTCAATGTTATTCTTTTGTTTCAATGGTTTTCTGCAAGGTCAAAACTGTCTTAGTTGACCTTATTGTACATCTGTTCCCATCAGCATTTGTTTAATCTGATATCACCGCTGGTTGTTTCTGAAGTGCAATGTTGTTTCTCATTGCAGATGTTGGACCCCTTCAGCAGTGCTGAAGCATCACTTTCTGGAAGTTGTCAATCACTGGACAGATCGATAGACAGGTTGATACTTGTAGTTGTGTATTTGTGTTCATTTATTTTACAAATCTTACTAAGTGAAATCTTTGCTTTCACTTTCTATTCCCTCTTGATCTGTGGCATGGTAAGAGGGAGCTGTAGACTTTAGTATATTTCATTAATGACGCTAACTTAATTTTTACCTTTTCATTTAGTCATTTTTCAGGATCTGGGGGTTGCCATCAAGGCCAGCATTTATTGTCCGTTTCTAATGACCTCTGAGAATATGGTAGTGAGTCAGCTGCTTGAACTGCTGCATTCCGTCTGTAGAAAATGCTCCCAGCACAGTATGTGCAGGGTGGGGGTGCTCACTAACATAGGTTGAATATTTTGAATAAACCACCACACTAAAATTTTACTTATTTTCATTAAAAAGGTAATTGTTTAGTGTTTTGGAATGTTGTGGTTAATTGGATTGAAAGGCTTACTTCATGATTTCATTTCTTAGAGTGAAAACATTTTGCCATATTTCATGTAATCTCAATGGTTAATCGAATTTGAAGCATTTCAGAAGGCATGACTGTACCAGTGACTTTTCAGTTATCTGTTTTAGATCATCAAAATTTTTTTGTCTGCCTGCCATTCAATCATGTCATGAATAGAAATAACCTTTGTCTACCATGTAATAATCTCTACCAGTTAGTAACAGCAGTGTCTGATAGAAGTTTATCACACTCAATTTTAAAATTCTAATCTAATGAAGTACCTACACTCCATCTGCCAAATAAAGCAGGACCACCCAGTGGCCACCCATTTTAATTCCATTTCCTATTCCCATTCCGACTTGTCAGTCCATGGCCACCTCTACTGTTGAAATGAGGCGACGCTCAGGTTGAAAGAACAACACCTTATATTCCATCTGCCCCCCCCCCCCAGCTTTCTCCATTCTCCATTCCCATTTTCCCTCTCTTACCTTATCTCCTTATCATTTCCCTCTGGTGCTCCTCCCCCTTCTTTCATGGCCTTCCTCTCCTACCAGATTCCCCCTTTTCCAGCCCTGTATCTCTTTCACCTATCAACTTCCCAGCTCTTTACTTCCGACCCCCGCTCCCGTTTTCACATATCACCTAGTGTTTCTTCCTCCCCTCCTCCCACTTTCTGACTCTGACTTCTCATCTTTTTTTCACCAGTCCCGCTGAAGGGTCTCAGCCTGAAACGTTGACTGTACTCTTTTGCATAGATGCTGCCTGGCTTGCTGAATTCCTCCAGCATTTTGTGTATGTTGCTTGGATTTCCAGCATCTGCAGATTTTCTCTTGTTTCTAATGAAGTTGGACAGCTTTCTAAGGGAAAATGTTCCACATCTCTCTCTCTGTGGAGAAATGAGATGTGATGTCATCCTTAGGGAGCCTCTCTAAATTTAAACTTCTTTCCTATTTTCTGTCCTTTCAATTTCCAGTTTCATTTAAAAGGTATGGCAATCTTCTAATGAGCAATGTCTGGCGATTGAGGTTTCATTGAAGGAAATAACATAAGAAGTTGGAAACATATTTATGACAGTGGCAAAAAAGGCATTGACCTAAGGATTGCGTAATTTCACAACTCTGCAAGGAGAACCAAAGCAATGATAAGGAAAGGGAAAAGCAAATTAGATTATAAGAATAGGCTAGTGTGAAATATAAAAACATATTTTGAGAGTTTTCAAGATGTATTGAAAAGAAAAGCTTCACTTAAGTTAATGTAATTCCCTTACAAGCTGAGACAGGAGAAATCATATTAGAAAAATGAACAAGAAATTTAATATTCTGTGTGTGTGTACTTTCACAGAAGAAAACAAAGATAAGACTTTTGAAAATATTGGACGAATAGAGGTTTAGAGTGAATAAGGAGCCCAAAGAAATTAGCAACAGCAAATAAACTATTACTGAAGAGAGTGATGAGACTGAAAGGTGACTAATTTGCAGGGCATGATGAATTTCACCCCAGAGTTCTGTAGGAACTATCTGTGGAGAGAGTGGATATGCTGATTGTCATTTAACAATTTGCATGGCTTATTGAAGCAAGGGGAATGCTAGAAGGTTTTATTAGCTAAGTAGTGATTGTCTCTTCAAAATACTAACTGGACTGGAGGAATCAAACAAGGATTTATGAAAGGGAAATCATGTTTCACAAATCTGTTGAAACTCTTTGAGATTGTGACTAGTATGATAGTGAGTGACAATCATGTTTCTGTTTTGGACTTTGATTAGGGTTTTAATAAGGTATCAAAAAAGAGATGATTACCTATGCTCAGTGGCCACTTTATTAGGTACAGTAGTGGACCCCGGTGTAGTCTTCTGCTGCTGTAGACCATCCACTTCAAGGTGTGACATGTTGTGCATTCAGAGAGATGCTCTTTTGCACACCACTGTTGTAATGTGTGGTTATTTGAGCTACATTTGGTTTCACATCAGCTTGAATCAGTCTGGCCACTTTCCACTGACCTTTCTCTAATTTACAAAGCATCTTCACCCACAGAACTGCTGTTCACTGAATGTTTTTTTGTTTTTCACACCATTCTCTGTTAAGTCTAGAGACTATTGTGCATAAAAATCCCAGTCAATCAGCAGTTTCTGAGATACTCAAAGCATCCCATCTGGCACCAGCAATCATTCTATGGTCTAAGTCACTTAGACCATTTTTCTTCCCCATTCTGATGCTTGAACTGAACCTCTTGACCATGTCTGCACACTTCTCTGCATTGAGTTGCTGCCACTAGATTAACTAAATTGATATTTGCATTAACAAGCAGGTATATCTGTATACCTAATAAAGTGGCCTCTGAGTGTTAATTAGAGAAATTTTTAACTAAGGATCCTAAATTGTCAAATACAAAGATCTTTCAGATCAATTTATGGAAGTACTTAAGAATTTTATATCTCATCTACTGTTTTTTAAAGTCTTTGTTGTTATTTATTTTCTCAAACCATAGTCCATCTTTCGGCCAGTCTGGACTTGCAAGGAGTTACACTGATGAATGCTTCAACTTTAAAGGTAGGAATTTCATACAAATCAGCTTTTAATGTTGTGAACTGTAATAAAAAAAATTCAGAATTAATATTAAAAAGCAAATAATTAGCAGGGTGAAACTCTGGTGTCAAAGGAAATTGCCTAGATAATGGAAGCATACAGTTGTGTGCAAAAACTGTCAGGTCAATTGAATGGTCTCCTTCATTTGCAAATGATATTTTTGCATTTTTACTGAGTGGGGAAAAACAAGAAGAGTGGGGCTGGAATAATGGGACTAAATATGAATGGAAGATTGCTAAAACAGTACAAGCTCAGTTCGTCCTGGGTAATAACTAAAGCACTGAGGAGGCTCGGTGAACGTCTTAGTGCTAATCCTGAGATTCATCCTGAGATCGCACTGCAATAGAGGCTAATTTTCATTCAATTTGAAACTCTCGAGAAAAATTCCGAGTGGCATTTGAGAGTGGTTTAATTTGCTGAGGAACCATATCGCATCAAGGACTTGCCATGTTTGGTGGGATGAGGATGAATAACAATTGCAACAGACTGAGTTCAAATCAAATGATTACTGCCCTGACATACAAATTCTGTCGGCACATTGAGGACAGCGTGTAATTGCCCAGTAGTAAATAGCCATGGGATTTTGCAGACAGGTCAGGTCATCACAATAGTGGGTGTTCTGTTGAATAAAACCACAAGCACTTACAGTTACACTGCATTTCAAAGGTGGAAAATATTCTGAGCCTTCACTCTGCCAAATATTTTTTTGATACATAATCTTGAATTGAGAAAATTAATCAGTTCTTTTGTGATTATTTAAAAGGTTAGGAATTTTTATCTTCTATTACATCATCCAGCTTTGTAAGGATCAATCTGCTTTCAAGTTTGTGTGGACTGGTACTTGTACATATTATTAATGGCTAGTAATTACATGAGAACATTTTCCATAATCTAGGACATACAGTGTGAAAGTTAGAGCCCTGGTAAGTGTTACTGACCACCAAGACCCTGGGGTACAAGTACATTTTTCCCTGAAAATGGTGACACAGGTGGACAGAATGTTGAATAGTGTGCTTGCCACCTTCAGCCAAGTTGTTGGGTAGGGATGTTGAGACATGCTGTTTCAGTTGTACAACACACTGGTTAGCCTGCCCATGGAGTATTGTGTGTGGTTCTGGTCAGAATTCTATCACAAGGATGTGTTTAAATCTGGAGGGGATGTAGAAACAATTCTCAGGAATATTACATGGACCAGAGAACTTCAGTTACAAGGGGAAATTCAGTAAGCTAAGAATGTTTTTCTTGGATCGAAGGAGATTGAGGGATGACTTTATTAGAGATTTGTTAAGTTCTGAAGGACATAGATAGGGTAAATAGTCACAGACTTTACCCCAAGGTCGGACAGACTATAATGATCAAGCATAGGTTTAAGTGAAAGAGGAAGTTTGAAAAGAGTCTGAGGAACAGAGTTTTCACACAGAGAATGGTGGGTATATCGAACAAGTTGCCACAGATGGCAGTAGGGACAGGAAAATTACAGCATAAAGAAGAACATTCAGCCAGGTACATTGATCGGAAAGTGGGATATGGCCAAACGCAGGTAAATGGTGCCTAAGACTTTTGCACAGGATTGTAGTAAGTTTATGTGTTGCACTGTACTGGTGCCACAAATAAAAACAGAATTCATGACGTGAGTGATGGTGAACCTGATTCTGGTATTGGTCTCTATTGTGGGCTGAGAGTGGAAAGGGAGTAGGGAGAGGGAATTTGTGGTTGGGAAAAGGGGCAGGGAGAGGGGAGGGAGCAGGAAGTACCAGAGAGACATTCTGTAATGATCAATAAACTAATTGTTTGTAATCAACTGACCTTGCCTGCTGTTTCAGGTCTGAGTGTGTCTGCACCCATGCCACCCCCCCCACACTCATTCTCTGCCACCTTTCCCACACCCCTCCCATGGTGCTACCTCCTTGTCATTCCCAGCACCCTTCGCTCCCAGCAGATTTATAAACTTGCTCTCCACTCCATGTTGACAATTACAGTACTGTGCAAGAGTCTTAGGCACCCTAACTATATATATGTGCCTAAAACTTTTACACAGTACTGTAACTGTATGAATATATGCAAACCTCACTATCTATTCTAACTAAATATTTGTCAGAAGAATGTTTCAGTTCTCTGGCTAATTACAGACCTGCTGTTAATTTTAATATGTAAACATTTTAGTCATTTGGAAAATCCCACAGATGTTTCCAATCATGAATCTAAACAGATGCATCTTAACACTTGAATCAGTAGAACTTGTAATGCTTTTCTCTGAATGATGCAGATCATGAGATCCCTCCTATGCAGACCGTACTTTGGCAATAACTGTAATATAGCCCAATTAGCAGGAGTATAAATGCCAAAGCTGCCTTTATTTGCTCTTATAACTAAGATAATTTTAAATATGTTGCCTACTGCTGTATTTCTGGATATTGTTTTAATGACATTTTAATAAAATATTGTGTCCATATCAGCATTCCCCCTTTTAAATCTGCAAATGATTTATTCTGAATTATATTCCTTTAAGTGTGTCCAAAATTTCTTCTGGACTTAGTTTTCCGACTAGAGTTCAGATACTAGTGAATTGGCTAGGTGTAACTGTGTCACAAGGGACCTCTCTGAACATGGATGACTAGCATTGCCTGAATGTCTTGGACAACTGGTGGGATCCCACCTCTAGGTGTTCTGTGGCCAATAGGTTTGGAGAATGCTGTCAGGATGTAAGATTTACAACTCAAACCATCATGCAAGAAATGCTGTTTTTCTTCTATTCAATGTCTTACAACAGTGTTGGTTTTAACTGAGAACCAGGGGAAATTGAGAGAGAATAAAAGAGACAATAGATCATGACATCCTAATCGTGTTTATAATGTCTTTCCTGCCTTTTCAGGAATGGGTTTTTTAAAATGACTATATTCAACAAATATTAAAACACAAGAAATTATTTTGTTCTCCATACTCTAGCATAACATAGATTTACTGAGGAATGAAATTCTGGTGTGTGTTACCGCCTTTCTATTGTACGCACTTTACATAGAGCTTTCAAATGACTTCCCTCATTGATTAGACATAGGTGCCAAATGAAGCAAGTTCCAGTTGTCTACATTTGGTCCACATCCACTAAGCCTGTCCTATCAATGAAGTTATCCAAATGTCTTTTAAATGTTGTTATTGTACCTACTTAAATTGCTTTTTCTGACAGATTATAGAGTCAGACATTACAGAAAAAGGCCCTTCAGCCCATCAATCATTAAGCACCCATTTACATGAACCTTACACAAAACTAATCCTATTTTATGTTCCCTTCAGCTGATCCCCCCACCCCCCCAGTTTCTGCTATTTAGCTACACTCTATGGGCAGCTTGCTGTGACTAGTTAATCCACAAATCTGCCCATCTTTGCAATGAGGGAGGAAATCCAAGGACTGAGAGAAAACCCATACTGTTTCTGCACAGCCTGCAAACTCCACACAGACAATACTGGAAGTCAGGATGGAACCTCAGTTGCTGAAGCTGTATGATAACAATTCTAATTGCTCAGCACTGTGCAACCTATTCCCAGTTGTTTTCTGGGAATAGGTCCTCAGAAACATTCTTTAATTATTAATAGACCTCTGAATCTCTAATCTCACTAAACTTGGAGCCAGAGTGCATATCTGTTGCTAAACTGATTATTTGGTCTTTAATTTATCTTGTTCTTCATGTTTCCTGTGCAAATCAAGTTTTGGTTGTTGAAAACTGCTAACTAGAAGCCGGAGCTTTTAACCTTTAAACAGCCGATTCAGAGAAGCCAAGGTATAATATTTGGCAGGTATGAGTAGGTTGACAGAGTGCATTGAAGATTTTTAAGTGGGTGTCAGTAGATCTCCAGAGGTCAGAAATGACATCATTGGAATGAAGAGCGTGGAACCACAACACACATTAGTCAATAGATCTGGTAGGAAGTTTATAATTGCACTTCCTTTCAAGGGTAAAGCAGGAATTTTATGTCCCAAAACATGTTGGTCTTCCAGTTTAAGGAGATGATTACAAGTGAATGCTGCCAACTGGCTTATTACAGGGTGCAGAAGAATGCAGCCATTAATATTGCTCTGTGGGGAAGAATCAAATTCTAGGTTCCTGCCACTGCTCAATACTGAGGGTCTGGGTCCTGTGCAGAAGCATCTCAGACGCATCATGTGTGTACTGTCCAAAGAGGAAACATAAGAGGAATTTGTGTATTGTAGGAGAACGGATTGATTTGATGGTACAATGAAATTAAAGATGGGAATTGATTGTATATGCTATTACAAAAAAAAAAGAAAAAAATCATCAAACCTGGCTCAAGCTTCTAAGTTGAAAGTGGTGAAACTGAATTCAGTAAATGTAATCTGCGATGGCAGCAGAACAAAGCAGAAAACTGCTGTAATAGTGTTAACAAAAGCAGAACAGCAGCTTTACTACTGACTTTCATCAGGGAAAGAGAACTTCCTTCCTCTACATAGTGTGGCCAGCACATGATTCTAACCCATAGATCCTTTTAAATTCCTAATTGCCTATGCTGCTTTGAGGCGTGCACTAGCAGCTTTTAAGAACTGTTAGAGATGGGTAGTGGAAAGACTAACACTAACCAGTGTTACTCTTAAGAACAAATAAAGATGTTAATTTTGTGGCTTTAAGTGTACATAAATGTTTGGTACTTTTGGAGGTATCGCCACAATTTTTGTTCCCCTGACTTAGAACAACTAATGATCAAATGTAGACCATTCTGTTTTCCTTGAGAGTTCTAATCTGTGATACTGACCTCAGTTTATGTACCACCAGTGGTTAATTATAAGCAAGCAGTCGAGAACCTGTGTTATGCAGTCTGTAAACAAGAAATTGGCCATTCCAATGCATTTCAAATTATAGTTGGTGACTTTAACCAGGCCTCTTTGAAGACAACACTGCCCAATTATCACTAGCGCATAACCTGTTGCACCACAGGTCCCAACACACTAGACCACTGCTACACTATGATAAGGAATACCTATCATTCTTTCCCTAGAACGCATATTGGGAAGTTGGATCACATGGCTGTACTCCTGCTACCTGCATACAGGCAGAGCCTACAGAGGAAGGCTCCAGAGATCAAGTCAACCAAGAGATGGTTGCAGGAGGCAAAGGAACAGTTACACAATTACCTTGTGTCAATGGACTGGCCCGTATTGAAGAACTTATCTGAGGATCCTAATGACTACACCAGGGTCGTTACAGACTTTATTAAAACAGCTGTGGATGAGTGTGTCCCCATGAAACCATTCAGTGTTTTCCCCAATCAGAAGCCCTGGATGAACAATGAAATCTGGAACCTGCTGAGAGCCAGATCGGATGCATTCAAGTCTGGAGATCAGGAATGCTACAAGAGGTGCAGGTATGAACTCGGGAAAGCCAACTCTCAGGTGAAGTGGAAATTCCGAACCAAACTGGAATCAATTGACAGCTGTGGCACAGTTTGGATGGCATAAACTACAAAGCCAAATCTTGTGACACAAGAGACAGCAGAGCTTTGCTTCCAGATGATCTCAATACCTTCTATGTTCACTTTGACCACCAGAATGGGGAGGAACCATCGCGAACCCCTGTGTCTCCCAATGATCCTTTGGTCTCGGTATCTGAAGATGACATGCAGGCTCCCTTCAAGAGAGTGAATCCAAGGAAAGTATCTGGTCCGGGCGAAGTACCTGGCTGAGTACTGAAAGCCTGTGCCAACCAGCTGGCTGGTGTATTCATGGATATCTTCAATCTCTTGCTCTGGCAGTGTGTGGTACCCAACTGCTTCAAGCAGGCTGCAATCATACTGGTGCCCAAGAAAAGCATGGGAACCTGTCTAAATGACTATGGCCCAGTGGCATTTGCATCCACAGTGATGAAGTGTTTTGAGAGGCTGATGTTGAAGCATATCAGTTCCTGTCTGTATGGTGACTTGGATCTGCTCCAGTTCACCTACTGAAGCAACAGGTCTACAGCAGATGCTATCTTGTTAGCTCTTCACACAACCTTGGACCATCTGGACATCATTGCATACATCAGGATGCTCTTTATCAATTACTGCTCAATATTTAACATCATCCCCTCAAAAATAATCAGTAGACTCCAATACCCCCTTGTGCAATTGGATTCTGGATTTCCTCACTTGTGGATCTCAGTCAGATTGGATTGACAAAAACATCTCCTCCACAATGCTTAGCTCCCAGCTGTACTTGCTTTACACCTATGATTGTGTGGCTAAGTACAGCTCCAACACCATATACAAGTTTGCTGATGACACCACTGTTGTGGGCTGTATCAAAGGTAGCGATGAATCAGCATACAGGAGGTGAGATTGAAAACTTGGTTGAGTGGTGTAATAACAACAGCCTCTCATTCAATGTCAATATGACCAAGGAACTGATTGTAGTCTTCAGGAGAAGGAAAGCTGAAGTCCCATGAGCCAGTAATCATCGGAGGATCAAAGGTGGAGAGGGTCAGTAACTTTAAATTCCTGGGTGTCACTGTCTCAGAGGACCTGTCCTGGACCCCTCACGTAAATATTATTACGACAAAAGCATGACAGCACCTCTACTTCCTAGGGAGTTTGCGGAGGTTCAGCATGTCATCGAAAACCTTGGCAAATTTCTATAGATGTGTGGTGGAAGGTGTGCTAACTGGCTGCATTATGGCCTGTTATGGGAGCACCAATACCTTTATGCAGAAAATCCTACAAAAGGTAATGGAATCGGCCTAGAACATCATAGGTAAAATCCGCCCAACCATCGAGCACATCTACATGAAACGCTGCTGTAGAATGTACAGATGCCTCAGGACTGGCACCACCAGGTTCAAGAACAGTTACTACCCCTCCACAATCAAGCTCTTGAAAAGAAGGGGTTAGCTACACTCTCTTAAGGACTCTGTTTTATTGTTATTTCATGCTTATAATTTATTGCTATTTATATCTACATTTGCACAGTTTGTTTACAGTTAACCAATTTATGATGCTTACAGTTTATAGTTACTGTTCTGTAGATTTACTAAGTATACCTGCAGAAAAAGAATCTCAGAGTTGTATGTAGTGACATGTATGTACTTTGATAATAAATTTTGCTTTGGACTTTGAAAGAAGTGTGTAACAGCTGATAGTGTTACTGAAGAACTAATTCACACCTTATGCAACAGGCTACACACACAAAACGCTGGAGGAGCTCAGTAGATCAGGCAGTGTTTATGGAGAGAAAGAAACAGTTGACATTTTGGGCCAAGGCTCTTCATCAGGACTGTCTTTTCCCTCCCTAAACGCTGCCTAACCAACTGATTGCATTGTCCATGACTTCCAGCATCTGCAGCATCTCCTGTGTTTGCCAAAGTGTCTGCCTTGACATCAGGTATTCACCACAGCAATAAAACTGCTTGGAGGGAAGTGACACACTGGACCTTTTCAAGTCTGAGACTTTCAAGAATTTAAAAAAAAAAATACATTTCTTCAAATGGCCGGCATCTTTCTTACTTTTCACACCTTTTTTGGCTGTCCTGGTGTCTTGTAATTAAAAATCTTCATACTTTTATGCTTCCTCAATTATGATTACAACAGTGCACCTAGAAATCACTTCACAGCTCATCTAGAACTCAAATACAGACCTGCTCACTCTTGCCTACAAGCTAGTACATTTACTTTCTACTACACTCTCCCCACAAACCAGACACGTGGCCCCTGCACCAACGACTTTCGTGTGCACACCTCATTCCTCAGTCCACAGATCCCACAACTTCTCCTTTCTCCACACAATGCAGCGCTCTTGCATCAACAGGTTTCCCTCAACAATGTCACACAGGAATGTCTCATTCCCCATCCCTATCATGTCCATGCCACACTACAACCCCATCCCTGCACACCGCTCAACACCTCTTCCTTTGTCCCACATTGTCACACCAGCATTGCCATATAGACTATCCACATACCATAGCAAACTCGATTCCCCGCATACCACATGTTGATCTCCAATCCTTCATCCTATATACGCCATATACTCTTCCTCAATACACTGCTCTTTATCTTTCACACTCTTCCCACTGGCCCATTTCCCTTCCACGTCACACAGTACCTTCACACCAGTGACAGAGGAACCATCAGCCCTTGTCCTATGTTTTGTAGCAACTAGTGATCCAGAGTCAATCAGGGACTAACTCAGAGATTAAAAAGTAGAACCTCATGTAATCTCATGATCAGCACTATTGCTTTGTTGAAGTGATTTTATAAAAGGGAAATGAGTATTAATAAATACGTCATGAGCCAGCTGCCTTGCATCAGCCTACCCGCCATCAAGGATTTATATACAGAAATATGCTGGAAAAAAACAGCAATATCTCGAAGGATCTCATACCCCGTGCTCCCACGCCCATCAGGGAAGAGGTAATGCAGCATCCACACCAGGACCCCTGGACTCAATAACAGTTACTCTCCCCAAGCTGTCAGGCTAATCAACACCTCCATCCATTAACCCACCCAACCATATCCCCCAACATCACTAGTTATCATTTTCTGTCAGTCACCTTGTGTACGGACACACCTGCATTTCAATCACTTTATGGAAATACAATCGGTCCATATGCTGATCTTATGTATTTATATTTATTGTATTTTATGCTTATGTTCTTTAATACTGCACCAGATCCAGACTAACAATAATTTCATTCTCCTTTGTGCTTGTGCACTGAAGAATGACAAACAATCTTGAATCTAGAATCCCAACATAGCCAGGCCCTGTATCAGTGTGAGGTTTGCTAGTGCACCGGAAATGGTTTAAACCAGTTTGGCAGTGGGAATTGGGATAAAGCCTAGCAAATGGGAAAATGATTGGAACAAGTGCTTGGGAACAAAGTAAGCATTTATATGAAAACTGATCATGAGGAAATATAAGATAGAGCTCTTGGTAAA
The DNA here is from genome assembly GCF_048418815.1 of Hemitrygon akajei. Classification (NCBI taxonomy): domain Eukaryota; kingdom Metazoa; phylum Chordata; class Chondrichthyes; order Myliobatiformes; family Dasyatidae; genus Hemitrygon; species Hemitrygon akajei. The sequence goes on along the minus strand of NC_133124.1, from coordinate 104,214,705 downwards.
GGTAGAAGCTGACAGAGTGTGTTGAATTCAGTAAGTGAGCCAGAGTCACAAACATGTCATAGAAAATAATCTTCTGACAATAAAGATCTGACTCAAACAGGTCATTGTTTGATGCAGAAATGATGAACATTTATAACTGATAATAATATTCCTGATGCTTTGGCTAGACATTAATCTCCTTTTGCTCATAGTATATAGCAATCCCAGTACCATGGTACATAGTAGTTCCATTTCATTCATGGAGTAAATTATGGGGAGAAGACGACAATGTGCTGATACAATATACGGAACATTGAAAGTTATTGCCTATGCCCAAATGGTTCAGGAAAGATATTATTGAGAAGACAACGGCAATGTTGCCTAGGAAGAATTTTGTAGCACTCGAGAGAGAAGGTATCTGGAAAAGATGAAGGACAGACTTTGATTGGTTAGAGTTAACTAGGTGCTATCATGGCACTGATTCTGCAGACCATTATTCAGTAGAAAAGACATAGGTGAACATACTTGTAGGCAAATCTCAGAAATGTACGAAACAACAGTGTTAATAACGGGGAATATAAATGATCCTAGTACCAATTTGGATGTGAATAGCACAGGAGCAGAATTTCTGAACTGTATTCTGAAGAACTTTCTGAATCAATAGGTTCTGTCCTGGCAGTATCACAAGTTGTAGATTAATTTATGCAACAAGCCATATTGAAAGTTAGGGGTGGCTACAACCAGCAGATGAACCTGTTCCAGATGAATTAATCAAAGCTTGCCAGGCAAAACTGAAATTATACAAGGGATGGCTTTAAAAGCTGCCATGGCTTTAAAGCAGTATATGCATTCCCTCTAGTGGAAATAGAAAAACAACCAAAGCCAGAGCTCCCTATACGATAAAGAAGTAGAGCTCCAGAGTGTATGTTCAGTTGTTAGTATAAATGAGAAGCTGAGTGTAGAAAACTAAGGAACTGAGAAAGGAAATGTGCAAAGAGAGAATATGCAGCTAGACTTCCAGTTAATAAAAAGGGAACCTAAATGTCTTCCACAGGTACGTAAAAAACAGAGTTGGGGAGAGGATATTAGCAGCTAAATTGAATTTGAAATTGATGATTGCAGAGGGCATGACGAGCTATTAAAGGAATATACATGCATGTCTTCACCAAGAAAAACCCTGCTGTCTTGGTCAAATAAGAAAGATTCTTGTCATGCTGGACAGGCTCAAAATACAGGAAAGGTAGCAGAAGCACTGACAAAACTTAAAATAGGTAAGTAGGAGGCGATGCATGATTCATTCTAGTTAAGGGACAAAATGTGCAGACATAAAGAACATAATCTTCTGGTTATCTTTAAGGTAGGGTAATAAAGGACAAGTGTTGTAGATGTCACACAGTTATTGGATAAAGGAATTTTTTTTAAAAAGCAAAAAAAAATCAGTTACTTCAACCTTGAAGGGCTTAGATTAATTAATGGAAACCAACACATATTTTAGAAGGATTGTAATGTTTAACACATTTGAATAGGTCTTTTGTTGAGAGAACACAGGTCGTTATTAAGTAGTAAATGGTGTGTGAGTTTTAGTAAGGCATTTAATAAATACTTAATTATTAAGCCTTGTTATTAATAAAGTCATATCCATATAGTAAACGGAAGTTTGACAGCATACTATTTTAGCTGTTAAGACATTTGTGACAAATGCTTGCTTCCTGGACAGGAACAAGGTGGAAACTATTGTTACTCAGAAATGAGGGAAGGGTTTAGTGCTTTTCCTGACGTTTCTGTGGATGTAGGTATACAGGGAACATTCAGAATTGTAGAGAGTGCAAAATGTGTAAGTTAGTGAGAGTCAAGAAGGATAATGATATATTTCAAAAGGAAATAAGAGTAACTGGGAAAATGGATGGACATGTGGCAACAATAATTAGAAACATAGAGAACCTACAGCACAATACAGGCCCTTCGGCCCACAATGCTATGCCGAACATGTACTTATGTTAGAAATAGCCTAGGGTTACCCATAGCCGTCTGTTTTTCTAAGCTCCATGTACCTATCCAGGAGTCTCTTAAAAGATCCTATCGTTTCCACCTCCACCACCATCGCTAGCAGCCCATTCCATGCACTCACCACTTTCTGCATAAAAAACTTACCCCTGACAATCCCCTCTATACCTACTTTCAGGCACTTTAAAAGTGTGCCCTCTCATGTTAGCCATTTCAGCCCTTGGAAAAAGCTTTTGACTACCTACACGATCAATGCCTCTCATCATCTTGTACACCTCTATTAGGTCACCTCTCATCCTCGGTCACTCCAAGGAGAAAAGGCCAAGTTCACTCAACCTGTTCTCATAAGACATGCTCCACAATCCAGGCAACATCCTTATAAATCTCCTCTGCACCCTTTCTATAGTTTCTACATCCTTCCTGTAGTGAGGTGACCAGAACTGAGCACAGTACTCCAAGTGCGATCTGACCAGTGGCCTATATAGCTGTAACATTACCTTTCGGCTCTTGAACTCAGTCCTACATTTGATAAAGGCCAGTGCACCATATGTCTTTTTAACCACAGAATCAACCTGCACAGTAGCTTTGAGCGTCCTATGGACTCGAACCCCAAGATCCCTCTGATCCTCCAGACTGCCAAGAGTCTTACCATTAATACTATATTCTGTCATCATATTTGACTTACCAAACTGAACCACCTCACACTTACTAACCCAGCTCTCCACTTCCTCATCCAGGTCATTTATAAATTGACAAAGAGAAGGGATCCCATAACAGATGCCCTTGGATCCTATGCCTCCTTGCTTTCTCAATAAGCATTGTATGAGCTACCCATGCAATATTGTATTCAATTAAATGTTAAGGAATCTTGCATGCCAATATTGTTGGGAAATTTCATTGTCTGGTTCTTCATGTTAAAATTCAATAATTGTCAAGCTGCCCAATAATTGCTAATTTTAATTTGGTTTTCTTGTTTCAGATCACGCTAAACAATCTTATGAAAGAGCAGGAAAAGGTGGAACATACCCACGGCAGTTTCCATTTTCAAACCACCGCAAAGACTACAGTGATGGTTCGTTAAGAAACAGAATTTTTTGAGATTCTAGATGTTTTTGCATTGATATCAGGATAATATATAAATTTCTCACTCATGTCCAGATACTAGCACTAGGTAGCTCTAAATTTCTCCTACTAGATTACTTGCCATGGAAGGTATTTCCTTGAGCACAGTAACATAGAATCATCATGATCTACAAAAGTATTTGGTCATGTTATTTGACCATAACCCATAAATGATGAAGCTGCAGCTTGTTCCATTTAAAGAGTTCTTAATTTGTTGCATTTATTTATGGTTGATTTTCTGTTGATAGTAGGAAAATACATGGGGGAGAAGAAAAATAAATATCTGGTATATTGTTCAAAAGTACATGGTGATATTTCAGAAGTTCTGAATTAAAAACAAAACTTCTGTTATGGTAAAAAACACAAAATGCTGCCAGAACTCAGCAGGCCAGACAGCATCTATGGGAGGAGGTAATAACGACGTTTCAGGCCGAAACCCTTCATCAGGAGTGCAGTAACATGGGATGTTCGAGGGGGGATAAGAAGTGGGGGGAGGGATAAAGTAGAGAGCTGGGAAGTGATAGGCTGGAGGGAAATGGGCTAGGGGGAAGGTGGAGAATCATAGGAAATAAAAGAGAAAGAAAGGTAGGGCTGGGGGGAGAGATTATAGTGAGGGGAGAAAAAGAGAGAGAGAGAACCAGACTAAAATAGATAGGGATGGGGGTAAAGGTGGGGGACAGGGGTATCAACGGAGGTCTGTGAGTTGAATGTTCATGCCGGCAGGAAGGAGGCTACCTAGGCGGGAGATAAGGTATTGCTCCATTGACCTGCATGTGGCCTCATCTTGACGGTAGAGGAGGCCATGGACAGACATATCGGAGTGGGAGTGGTCTGTGGAATTGAAGTGTGTGGCCACAGGGAGATCCCGCCACTGCTGGAGGACCGAGCGCCGGTGGCAAGATGAGGCCACACGCAGGTCCATGGAGCAATACCTTATCTCCTGCCTAGGTAGCCTCCTTCCTGCCGGCATGAACATCCCACTCACTGACCTCCGTTGATACCCCTGCCCCCCACCCTTACCCCCATCCCTATCTATTTTAGTCTGGTTCTCTTTCTCTCTTTCCCCCCTCACTATAATCTCTCCCCCCAGCCCTACCTTTCTTTCTCTTTTATTTCCCATAATTCTCCACCTTTCCCCTAGCCCATTTCCCTCCAGCCTATCACTTCCCAGCTCTCTACTTTATCCCTCCCCCCACTTCTTATCCCCCCTCGACCATCCCATGTTACTTCACTCCTGATGAAGGGTTTCGGCCCGAAAAGTCATTATTACCTCCTCCCATAGATGCTGTCTGGCCTGCTGAGTTCTGCCAGCATTTTGTGTTTTTTATTTATTTCCAGCATCTGCAGATTCACTCGTGTTGCTTCTGTTATGGTATTGGGTCATTTGGTTCTTGCTTAATGGAGTTGCAAGGAGACTAGAATATCATCAACACTAGAAATAACAAATTTCCCTTTGCGTCAGAGTCTAGAAAGTGAGTTTTGGCAGGCTGTTCAAATTTGAACACATCCTGTACCCACCCAGTGATCATATGTGCATTCTTTCCAGTGGGAGTCAACATATAATACTTTGGAATCGGATTTATGTGTTTTTGTTTTCCACCTTTCTGCATGGAAGGCACTTGCTCACTCATATTACTCTTTCTAAGATTGTTTTCACACAAATGTGCAATTAAACCTTAACGCTAAACTGTATAAGGGTCCATGCACTTGACAAGTGAACAGTTGGATCTGTTCTAACATAATAAAATCTGGACAACACTATTCCTCTGCCTCCTTTGTATTTTCCACTACTCAGCATGCTTGTTTATATGTAGACCTATTTAATTACCAAGGGATCATTTTCTAATGAAAAATTGTCAGGTAAGTCCAGGTGTTTGTGAATCTAAAACAAGGCCTGAGGAGTTTTTTATTCCCCTTTTGGCATTGCATATCGGTTGTATGCTTCATTATTAAAAATATAATTATTTAGATTAGTGGTTAAACAGGAAGTTATCGTTGCATGTTCTACAACTGTACTTAAGCTCATATTCTTGGTTGATGATTCAATGCATTACGGACAAAGAAAGCTATTGTTAGAAATGCCATCATTTTAACTGTTTATGTGAATGATTCTAAGCTGCTACTAGAACAAGAACAAAGAGTATTAAGCCACAAAATTCAGCCTCATATGAAGGTACCGATTTGTTCAAACTTGGTGTCTGGTGAGCGCATTTATTTGAAGCACGCCTAATGCTTTTAGTAACATGCAAACGTGGCTGATTGTGACATCAATGAGCATGCAATACTAACCTGAAATCAAACCATTTGGAAGTTAGCACTCCAACTAATGATTCATTAAAGTAGCGAACATAGGATGCAAGCGGTGAAAGGCTTTGTGCGATTTTGAGGCTCCTGCTCAGATCGTTTGCTCCCAGATATGGGAACTGTAGTAGAGATTGCCGATGAATTGCAGCACAGCTTACAGAATAAGCCAAAGCATGGCAGTGGAGCAAGAAGAGTAAGAAGAGTAAGAATGCATAATAGCTCCAAAGGGAAGCTTCAGGTTCTTCTATTAATGAGTTCCTCGCCTCCTTGATCCATTTTCAGTGGTTATTGGTTGCAAGCAGTAAGTGAATTTGAAGGCCTCTTGAAGACTTTTCCAGAAGCAAAGGTTGTGGCTGAGTTAACACATCATCTTATCTATGGTCAGTTTTGGAGGCAGGCATATTTAACTGAATCTTCTCAGCTCTTGAATGCTCTGGGCAGCCCCAGTTTCTCTCATGATAGACTCTACGTATTTGAATTGCCTTCCACATTTGCCTAGATACAGTAACAGTGCTTCAAAAGCAATTACTCACTGCAGTGCACTGTAGAAATTGTGAGTGTGTGAATGTTTAGAGTCATAGAAAAGCACAGCATGGAAACTGGCCCTTTGGCCCATCTAGTCCATGCTGAACTATTTAAACGGCCGGCTCCCATCAACTTGCTCTGCACAATAGCCTCCATAACCCAACAATCCATGTACCTAAATTCTTGTTTTATTTATCTTTTTCTTCCCTTCAGGGAGAAGGACTTTTCCACGAAGCTTCATCCATCAAGAAAATCTTTTCCAACTAGTCCCTTCCATTCGGTCGCATAGTACCAATGGGGACAGCATGGGGATTACTTTGCAGTCTGATGACAACTGGACCATTCGATGGAGCAGCGAAGATAAAAATTGTTTTAAAGTTCATGACAGGCATTTGTCTTCAGCATGTAAGTAAATCCATAGCACTTTTCCCAAGGGGAAACCAGAGCTGAAGTATCATGAGAATTTTAAAATAGGATTAAAATTTTTTTTTTAATGGTTTGAATTTCAATTATTACTTTTTAGCAAATTTCAAGGGTGATGATACTCTATTTTTAGTTTATGCTAGACCTCACAAAGAAAGCATATTTACAATTTTATGATGCTGTTAAATTCTACAAGCATAGGAATGCTTACAATGAAAATATTATTGCAGGACCTCACCAATACACACAAAGTGCACATTGATGGAATAAATCCAGGTTATTTTTAGATTACAGTGAAGAGTACATAGGGCAAAAGTTACTCCAATTGTTAAGTGTAGTATAGTAAATCATAAATTGCTATATAATCTTTCTAGTGCTGATTTAAATATTGAAATTCCTTTGCAAATTGCAATACACTAATGTGAAAGAATTATTTCACTATCTGGTTTTAAATTGTGTGGAGTTAGCCACATGTACACATTTATGTCAGGGGGTAAAAGCAATCTTTGATCTATCCTGGACAAATATAGTAGTATGCCTGTGTTTCATAAATCAACTCACTCAGCAAACCACAGATTAAGAAGACAAAAGAGTCATTTTTTAAGCGTAAATTGATGGAGACCAGCCTTAAATGGTTTACTGTTATAGAATTCCAGGCACATAATTCCTGGTAAGCACACTTCTAAGAATTTTATTTCTGTCTTTTATCACCCTCAACCATCCCACTTACCTGGAGATGTTTTATGGTCTAAGATTGTGTGTTTGATAAACCCCACCCCAAATGGGCCTGATTGCTCTGAGCCTCACCACTTCTTGGTTGTTTGTCCTTTGCCTCATGTTTTTCATTTTCTTTATGCTTTAAACCTTAGACTGGAGGCCTAATCCTCCTTCGCCCACCAAGCCTTTATCCCCAGATTAATTTTGAATACAGACCCTCATCACCCTGAGATCGTTGCTCCCCTTGTGCATTACAGCATCGCACATTCCGGAGATGTGGTGCTATCTTGTACTTATAGATGGTGAATACTTTCTAGGTTGAAATATTTAGCATCGTCTCATGTGTTACTTAATCCAGCAATCTAGATATAATATCAATTAACACATTGATTTACATTGGTATGATATTTTGTATAAATTAAGATATAAACAAGTAAATCGGGGGCTTGCTGACAGCAGTGAGCTACTGTACTTTCCCCTTTGTGTAGTTTACAATGATATCATCTTTAATTGTGAAGAATAACTGGATTTATTTTTAAGCAAAACTCATTTTCTGCAAACACTAATATTGCTGTAAAGGATACTAAAAAGCATTAGTTCTGTTCCTGGATATAGGGAAGTTACAAATTTATTAATGATGGTTAACATTTTAAAAGAGCTGGTCTAATTAAAGCACAATAGCCTTCCTCTCGAGTCATTATTTGAAAGTTAAACAAAAATAGAAATAGGAAAGATTACAACTGAAGCTCTTTTGAACTTAATTCCAACAGCACCGAGAGCTCCCATCAACTGGATACTAGGAAAATTTCTTGGACGGGGAGCATTTGGAGAAGTTTACCTGTGCTACGACGCTGACACGGGTAGAGAACTAGCAGTCAAGCAAGTGGCTTTTGACGCAGATTGCCAAGAAACAAGCAAGGTCGGTGATTGAGTCAACTTGCTTGTGTGTCGTGTGATCTAGATCTCACCACAGACCACATCATGCCCTCCTTTCCCCTCTCCTTTCCACTTTCTGCAGCGATCACTCTCTCCATAACTCCCAGATTCACTCATCTCTCTCTCCCCAATCCCTCTCACCTATAATCTTAGAAAGTGCAATACATACCCCCTCATCACAATCCAGGACTTGCAACAGCCCATCCAGATGAGACAATTTTCATGTGCAGATACCCTGAACATTATTTATTGTTTCTATTGTAGTCTCTTTTATATCTGATATCTTTATATCCAAGTATCTTTGCTTCATCCACTATGCCCTTCTGTATCTCCTAGTTGTCGGTCATTTTAATTTTCTTTCCTGTTCCATACGGACATGTCTGTCCACAGCTTTCTCCGCTGCCATTTTGAGGCCCAACAGAGAAAAGAGAAACAGCATTCTCTGCTTGCAACCTGGCAGTATGGACACTGAATTTTTATTCCTCTAGTAACTGTTCTCCTTCTGTCTTTTTTTCTATTTTTCTCTCTTCTTAATCTACCTGCCCCCCTCACCATCATCTCCATCTGCCCATCACTCACACACCTCTTGAACCGGTTCCCCTCCTCACCTCCTTTCTTCCCTATCAGACTCCTTCACCTTCGGCCCTTTATCACTTCCATCTATCACCTCCCAGCTTCTGATGCTATTTCCGCTCTCCCCTCCTTCATCAAGTGGATCCAGCTACCTCCTTCTGAGCCATGCACCACCTCTTCCCTCACTTTTCGTACTGAAGCTGGATTTGGTTTATTATAGTCACCGGGACCAAAATGCAGTGAAAAGTTTGTCTTGCAAGTTGTCCGTACAGATCAAATCATTACACAGGGCACTGAGGCCGAACAAGGTAAAACGATAATAGAATAAAGTACAGCAGCTACAGAGAGAGTGCGTGATCAAAACAAAGTGAACTGTGAGGTCAGAAATTGATCCTGTAGTGCAAGAGGTTTATTCAGTGGGATGCATGAAAATGGATAGTTGAGACTTTTCATTTGGCCCTGGCCCGAAATGTCGATTGTTTATTCATTTCCATAGATGCTGCCTGACCTACTGAGTTCATCCAGCATGTGTGTGTGCTGCAAGATTGAGGGGCATTCAGCTTTTATCCCACTGAATAAACCTCTTGCACTACAGGATCGATTTCTGACCTCACAGTTCACCTTGTTTTGATCACGCACTCTCTCTGTAGCTGCTGTACTTTATTCTATTATCGTTTTACCTTGTTCGGCTTCAGTGCCCTGTGTAATGATTTGATCTGTATGGACAACTTGCAAGACAAACTTTTCACTGCATTTTGGTACCGGTGACTATAATAAACCAAATCCAGCTTCAGTACGAAAAGTGAGGGAAGAGGTGGTGCATGGCTCAGAAGGAGGTAGCTGGATCCACTTGATGAAGGAGGGGAGAGCGGAAATAGCATCAGAAGCTGGGAGGTGATAGATGGAAGTGATAAAGGGCCGAAGGTGAAGGAGTCTGATAGGGAAGAAAGGAGTAAAGTGAGGGAGGTGAGGAGGGGAACCGGTTAAAGAGGTGTGTGAGTGATGGGCAGATGGAGAGGATGGAGGAGGGAAGGAGACATGGTGAGGGGGGCAGGTAGATTAAGAAGAGAGAAAAATAGAAAAAAAGACAGAAGGAGAACAGTTGAGTTCTACTAGTGTCTTGTACATTGATTTAGGTTCTTCTTGGGCGTTGCTGGTATTAAGCAAGAATCTGGGGCAATCACGGAACATGTTTGCACTTATTCCAGGAAATAATGACTGTATGTATGATTAGTAAATTTTAAGAGAATTTTGTTCATAGATTCTCAATCTACCACTTTTTAAAGTTTTTAAAAATTCAGTTTGTGTAAGGTCTCTAACTTTAAATATTGAAAAGTTTGTTTTTGACTAATCAGTAAAGGAAAAAGAGATGAGCTAGTATATTTAGAAGATATGTGCATATTCACCATTTCAATGTGAAAACACATTGTAAGGGAAACCTTTCCAGTGTTCTTGTACAAGTTATTCTTTGGAATGGGTATGAGCAATTTGTTCCTTCATTTCCTGATGATCCTTTCAGAAAGAAGTGGGTTGCAGAATTAATATTAATATGACAAGTATTTTAAAGTTCAGGGTCACATGTGGACTCGAGGGAGGATTTCCACAAAAATAAATTACCTAATCAGTGCATGATTTCCACAGCCATCTCTCCATTTCATGTAGTAATGACAAACTAAGCTCATTCAAAATTAGATTACCTTTATGTGGTCAAATGCACATGACATACTGAGAGGAATTTTAACTGGTAACCTCTCTCAAATAGAATAATAAATTAATTGTGTGCAAATGGAAGGTGGTGGGGAATATTAATGCAATAGTACATATTGTTAATTTAAATGAAGAGAAGCCTGCTGCTTGACAGTTGGTTACTTTTCTTATTGTTGCAGGAAGTCAACGCTTTGGAATGTGAAATTCAGTTATTAAAGAATCTTCGCCATGATAGGATAGTGCAGTATTATGGGTCGCTCCTGGATTCAATGGAAAGAAAGTTGTCAATCTTTGTAGAATATATGCCAGGTGTAAGTATTGACTACTTGCTTTTAGTTACTCTGTTTTCGTATGGCAGCATATGTCTTAAACAATTCCTTTCCCTGCTTTTTTAGCAGGCCCCAGTACATTCTAAGACTTTATTGATGTACATCGGGAGCCTTCTCAAACAAGCTTCCATTGGTTTTAATCATACACTGTGCAGTTGATTTAAAAGAAAGCCCCATAAGTCACAGTGGCAATGTGCTGCAGACACCTAACAAATCCTCATGTGTTCATGTTTAGGGTGAAGGCATGAAAAACATCAGTCACTAAATATTTGTGTGGAGGGAGAATATCCCAAAGAAGGTGCATTCCTTTATGTGAAAGAAATGGTCAGCAGGGTATATAATAATTTTAGAGACTGCATCATAACTATCATAATCATTGATCCTGATGATGTTAGACAAGGAGCAATCCTGGTCGATTATTTACACCTCTCCTTCCTTAGCCACATCTACTTCAATTGATATCAGCAGATAAATGCTAGATGATCCTTTGCCCTTCCTGTTATCTGTACTTCCGTCCTAAAATGTGCAATGTATTTAAGTTGGATGAGGCTTTTTTCCCCAAAGTTCAAAGTACATTTATTATTAAAGTATGTATACTAAATACAACCTTGAGATTCATCTCCTTACAGGCAACCACAAAACAAAGAAACCCAATAGAACCCTTTTTTTTAAAAAAAAAGGTCATCAAAAAATCCACTGTGCAGAAAAAAACAAATCATGCAATCTAAACAAGTAAGCAAATAACACTCAGAACTGAAGTTCACAAAAGTTCAAGAAGTTCTGTTCTGTCTTCTAAAGTCTGATTATCTGGTTGAATTGGATAACAGCTGTCAATGTTGCCATTTAACCATATGCCATACAAAATGTTAGTCAACATTCCCATTCTTGTGTAATGGAATATAGAGTACAGGCAATTAGATGAGAACAAATTCAAAGTACTGTTTTATGTTCTCCTTCACATATTAAACAGTTCATGAGGACAAAGACTGAAGGCACGAAATAGAACACGGGATTCTGTAGTTGCTGAAATTCTTGAGCAACACATAGGAAGTGCTGGAGGAACTCAGCAAGTCAGGCGACATCTATGGAAGGGAATAAACGATCAATGTTCTGAAGCGAGGCCCCCCCCCCCCCCCCCCATATTCCACCCCATAGATGTGCCTATTGTGCTGAGTTCCTCCAGTATTCAATATGAATTAATCAAGGCTCAAAGTAGCAAGTGTTGTCTTGCCATAGAATGTACTGAATGTCATTTGCTATGAAACTAGAACCAAGCAAACAATGGGCAACAAAATAGGGAAATGAATACAATTAACTTTCACTACGGCTTGTGTTTTAAAGGACCTATTATAAATGTTGCAGCAAATAGCAACCAGGAAATTCTCAAGATTGTTTTTTTTTGCTTATAATGTCCTTATAAGAATGCTGAACCCCCTAGAGCAGGGGGTTCCAAGACTATTAGAAGCAGAATAAGGTTTAATATCACTGGCATATGTTGTGAAATTTGTTGTTTTGTCACAGCAGCACATTGCAATATGTAATAAAAAACTATAAATTACATTAAGAAGAATATATAAAAGCTAAATACATAGTCAAAAAGGGAGGGAAAAATTTGTGAGGTAGTGTTCATGGGTTCATTGCCCTTTCAGAATCAGATGGCAGAGGGGAAGATGCTGTTCTGAAATGATAAAGTGTGTGTCAGGCTCCTGTACCACCTCCTTGATGGTAGCAAAGATGAGGGCATATCCTGGGGGATGGGGATCCTTGATGTTGGATGCACCTTTTTGAGGCATTGCCTCAATGCTGGGGAGGCTAGTGTACATGATGGAACTGACTGAGTTTGCAGCTTTCTGCATCTTTTTTCAATCCTATGCAGTGGCCTCTCCGTACCATACAGTGATGAATGCTCTCCATGGTACACATATAGAAACTTGTGAAAGACTTTGCTGACGTACCAAGTCTGCCCAAACTCCTAATGAAATATAGGCACTGCCATGCCTTCTGTGTAATTGCATCAGTGTGTTGGGTCCACGATAGATCTTCAGAGATATGACACCCAGGAACTTGTAGCTGTTCACCCTTCCCACTTCTGATCCCTCGATGACGACAGGGTTTGTGTTCCTTCAACATTGAATAGAAGATTGCCGTTGCAACACCGCTCGACCAGCTGACCTCTTTTGCTCCTGTACGCCTCCTCATCACCACCTGAAATTCTGCCAACAGTTGGCAAATTTATAAATGGCGCATGAGCTGTGCCTAACCACCCAGTTGTAGCTATAGACAAAGTAAAGCAGTGAGCTGAGCCCACATCCTTGAGGCGCACTCGTGTTGATTGTCAGCGAGAAAAAGATATTATTTCCGATCTGCAAATACTGTGGTCTCCTGGTGAGAAAGTCAAGGATCCAGTTGCAGCTGAAGGTACAGAGGCCTGGGTTTTAGAGCTTGTAATTAGAACAGAGGGTGTGATTGTGCTGAATGCTGAGCCGTAATCAATTAACAGCAGCCTGACATAGGTATTACTATCGATGAGGTGATCCAAGGCCAAGTAGAGGGCCAATGAGATAGCATTCTCTGTAGACCTATTGTGGCGCTAGGAAATATGCAGTGGGTCCAGGTCCTCGCTTAGACAGGAGCTGATTCTGGCCATGACCAACCTGTCAAAGCACTTCATCACCATACGTGTGAATGCAACTGGCAGCTGACCCTGCTCCTCTTGGCCACTATTATTGTTACTCTTTTGAAGCAGATGGGAACCTCCAGCTGCAAGAGTGAGAGATTGAAAACCTCCTTGAACACTGCCACCACCTGATTGGCACAGGTTTTTGGTGCTCTACCAGGTACATCATCTGGGCCTGGCACCTTGTGAGGCTTCACCCTCATGAAAGATGTTCTGACATCAGCCTCTGAGACAGCCATCACAGGGTCTCCAGATGCTGCAGGGATTTGCAGAGGTGTAGTTTTATTCTCCCTTTCAAAACATGTGTAAAAGCTGTTGAGCTCGTCTGGGAGTGAAGCATTGCAGACGTTCATGATGTTAGGTTCCGCCTTGTAGGAAGCATTGACCTGCAAACCCTGCCAGATTCCGTCTCTAGCTTCAAACGAACCAATAACTAACCTGTATATTGCAGGTTATCTTTTATTAGCATCGAAGTAATATTGGATTCTCTGGATGGGCTGTGAGTTTTCTCAAGCTCATCATTATTGTGTTTGCAATACACAACTGGAAAAAAAGATCCAGACTGTTTGAATTGCAGGTGAGCAGTTTAATAGCAGTTGCTGCAGCCTTTTCCTTCTCAATTGTTCATCTTTGATTCGGTTTAGTTGATGATGTTATGTTGTCTGAGGTTCAGTTTGAAGATGCAGAAGTCATTGGAGGGAGGAAGGTGATGGAGAATCCTTTTCTTCTTTTCTATGGCTTAGAATATCTTGCATTATTTTAAACATGAGATAGTGCACTGACTTATTGTGGCTTCAGTTGTTAATTTTGATTCATTCAGGGCTCTGTCAAGGACCAATTAAAAGCTTATGGAGCTCTCACTGAGAACGTCACTCGAAAGTACACCAAACAGATACTAGAAGGGGTTTCCTACCTGCACAGCAATATGATTGTACACAGAGATATTAAAGGTATGATGTAAATGTTTTTTTCCTCACACCTTAGGTGTTTTACGTTAGTAACTAGTGACTAATAAATCTGTGGTTATCCTTGCCTTGGAGAATATAAAGGTTGATGTTTGTCATTTCAGACAAGGAATATGTCTCTACTATTTCTGGACAATTAATTGCATCTTTGTCCCACTGGGTACAACTGCTAACTGCAGAATATTAGTGGTGCAGAGGCTGCTTCACTGAGATGAATTGAAATTCTGAAGTACAGGCATTAAGCTGATTTCACATGTAAAAACTTATTACCAGTTGAGGGAAGAGGCGAGGTAAAGGTGCCCATTTGAAGCCATAAGATACAGGAGCTGAATTAGGCCATTAGGCCCATCGAGCCTGTTACACCATTCCATCTTGGCTGATTTATTATCCCTCACAACCCTATTCTCTTGCCTTCTCCCCTTAACCTTTGACACCCTGTCTAATCAACAACCCATCAATATCCACTTTAAATATACTCAATGGCTTACTGCCATCTGTGACAATGAACTCCACAGATTCATCACCCTCTGGCTAACAAAGCTCCACCTTATCTCTGTTCTAAATGGACACCCCTCTATTCTGAGGCTGTGCCCTCTTGTCCTGTACTCTCCCACTATTAGAAACATCCTCTTCACATCCACTCTGTTTAGGCCTTTCAGTAATCCACCCAATCTCCCAGTCAGAGCTAATGGAACCCATGGCACTATTCAATGAAGAGCAGAGTGAGTTTTTCTCAGTGCCTTAGTCAATAAACATCACCCAAGCAAAAACTCTGATGTAGATTACCTGACCATTATCACATTGCTCTCTTTGGGGTGTTAGTGTGCTTGATATAGCAGCTGTCTTTCATATTATTGTATGCATTAGTGTTAAGGTTTGGGTTGTGTAGTTTTAGGGTGACAATAGTCCAAATGTACTTATTTGCTGCAGAGAACATAGGAATACTCTGAGTAAAATACAAATGACTTACAAGTGAGTCCAAATGAAGGATCTTCAGCCTGAAATGTTAACTCTTATTTTCTCACAGATGTGGCTTGACTTGCTGAGTATTTTCAGCATACTCTGGATTTACTTTCGTTATTCTTTAGTTTTCAGTTCATTGTTACCATTTGAATATTTTTGGGCCAACGATTTTTCACTTGAATATAAATTGCCTTTACTAAGTGTCTCACAGTCTGTGTTTTTCAACTGTTGTGATTATTTGTTACTTTCTACAGGCTTTATGTAACTTCACCATGTTAACATGTTCCATTCCACTGTCTTCAGATCTGCAGTTTCACTTTGCAGATTTGATCTGCAAAACATTTACTTGGGTTTCACTGAATAAAAACAATGTGATAAGATCAAAAGGATCCCTGAGTCAGCCGCATGCATTGCGTTGCATGTTTGTGCTAATTAAGGCAATGCTCGACTCCTCCTTTAGGCAAACAGTGTTTTAAAGTTAGACTTGGCATAACTTCAATCAGTGAAGTTGTTTGCCTCTTTTTATGTTAATCTTTGGAGACTCATTCACCATTAGCAAAATTGGATTTGCTCCACATCCCAAGCTGACTTTGAGTAGATGGTGATGGTCCTTCCCTTTGAACTGTCTATTTAGTGAACGTGGGAGACTGCTCGACACTCCCTTGAGCAGCAAAGAGTCAAAGCAACACACACAAAAGGTTGGAAGAGCTCAGTAGATCAGGGAGTGTCTATGAAAAAAAGTTGACGATTGAGGCCGAGACCCTTCATCAGGACTGGAAAGAAAAGGGGAAGGAGTCAGGCTCAGAAGGTGGGGGGAGGGGAGGAAGAAGTACAAGGGGGTAGGTAATGTGAAACCGGGAGAGGGTTGGGAGGTTGATTATTGAAAGAGATAAAAGGCTGGAGAAGGGGATTGTGATAGGAGAGGACAGAAGACCATGGAAGAATGGGAAGGGGGAGGAGCACCAGAGAGAGGTCATGGGTAGATAAGAAGAGAAGATGTGAACGGGAAACAAGAATAGGGAATGGGGAAGGAGAGGACAGGGAGGCAATTGCCAAAAGTTCAAGAAATCAAATCTGTCTTCAAACACTATTTAACATGGACAAATGATGTCATATAAACCAACAGCAGGTTGAATTCTTTTACTCCCTCCTATTTCCCCAAAAGAGAGTGCCCTTTAGCATAAGCAAACTCAAGTGTCCAGCATTTATTCATTTTAAACTTTCACAAGTTGGTTTGCATACATACCCGAAAGTACGTCATTATTAAACAGAAATAACCTCCATCATATCAATTTGATAAATAAAGAAGTGTCATTCTGCTATATGCTTTGTTTTGTGCCTTGCATTATGAAGTAACTTGCTTCTACATCTCCTTTTAATCAGGACACACTAGCTTAAAATGTTGCAGTGCATACATCGGAACAAGCCTGTGCCAAACACTCCTTCATTTCCTGTCCGTTTCAATAGTGTCCCACCCTCTTTGTAAGGTGCCATCGCCCTTGCTCTGAGCTTCTTGATAGCGCAAAATTGGATCAAGCTGTAAGGAAATAATTCTGCTTTTCCATGCTACAGGAAGGGCTGGGAAAAAGAAGTGGGAAAATAATTCTTGGTCTAAAGCAATGACCTAGCCTTCAGCCTTTAAAATTTTTAAGAGCTTAGCAGTTTACAATTCCTTTTTATTTATGATTTTTGGCATGGTAACCAAGAGGAACAAAGAGGGATGGTGACAGGGCCTTATGGGGGGGGGGGGGGGGGAGAATGTTGGGGATGGATGAATACAGAGCATGGAAGTGGAAAAGAGGCTGAGAAAATATAGCTAAATATGGATCATTATTGGTTAAATAGGTAATTGTGATGTTCATCTGATGAGGTCATAAGGCAGCATGCAAGCGCAACTTCTGCCACCTCCAACGGGATCCCACTACCAAACACATCTTTCCCTCCCCTCCCTTTCTGCTTTCCGCAGGGATCGCTCCCTACGCGACTCCCTTGTTCATTCGTCCCCCCCATCCCTTCCCACCGATCTCCCTCCTGGCACTTATCCTTGTAAACGGAACAAGTGCTACACCTGCCCTTACACTTCCTCCCTCACACCATTCAGGGCCCCAAACAGTCCTTCCAGGTGAGGCGACACTTCACCTGTGAGTCGGCTGGTGTGGTACACTGTGTCCGGTGCTCCCGGTGTGGCCTTTTATATATTGGTGAGACCCGGCGCAGACTGGGAGACCGTTTCGCTGAACACCTACACTCTGTCCGCCAGAGAAAGCAGGATCTCCCAGTGGCCACACATTTTAATTCCACGTTCCATTCCCATTCTGATATATCTATCTATGGCCTCCTCTACTGTCAAGATGAGGCCACACTCAGGTTGGAGGAACAACACCTTATATTCCGGCTGGGTAGCCTCCAACCTGATAGCATGAACATTGACTTCTCTAACTTCTGTTAATGCCCCTCCTCCCCTTATTACCCCATCCCTGATATATTTAGTTCCCCCCCTCCTTTTTCTTTCTCTCTGCCCATCACTCTGCCTGTTCTCCATCTCCCTCTGGTGCTCCGCTTCCCCTTTCTTTCTCCCTAGGCCTCCCGTCCCATGATCCCTTCCCTTCTCCAGCTCTGTATCCCTTTTGCCAATCACCTTTCCGGCTCTCAGCTTCACCCCACCTTCTCTGTTCTTCTCCTATCATTTCGCATTTTCCCCTCCCCCTCCTACTTTCAAATCTCTTACTATCTTTCCTTTCAGTTAGTCCTGACAAAGGGTCTCAGCCCGAAACATCAACAGTGTCTCTCCCTATAGATGCTGCCTCGCCTGCTGCGTTCCACCAGCATTTTGTGTGCGTGTTGTTTGAATTTCCAGCATCTGCAGATTTCCTCATGAAGCATATATTTTGCTGATTTGGGAAGGGTAAACTACAGTGCAAACTCAATGTAGAACAAGTTGGGGCAATTTCAACATCCTCATTCCATCCAGGCAGCTTATCTACATTATATTTTACTCACTTTATAGGCGAAACTTACACTTACTAACCTAATTTGCACTTAGCTATATTTACGAAAGATAATGCCAAGCAGTCACTTATTGTGAGATACGAGCCCACGTTGTGCTTGTTGTCAAGAACTAATCTGGGATAGTGAAGTATATGTCCTGAATGCTTGTTTCTGGTAACAATTCATTCAGTTTCAGGAACAACTTAATTTGCATGAAGCAGCAGTGACCATTTTGGGATCATCTTGCTGCATTCCCGTAACTCAGTTCCGGTCTTCCGGATGTGTGTAACCTTTATGTCCTATATCTCATTTTTTTTCCCAACACTATAAAATTGATGGCCTATTCCGTCCAGAACTGAACGGAAATTCCAAACGTGGATCTTATTTACTACCAGAGTAACTCAACGTAAAGCTTTGCTAGAGCTTGTGTTCCATACTTTAATTATATCTATGCTCAGTTATGTAAAAATTATTCTTACTACCCCTATGTTTAACATCATCCATCTCAACTTCAGAATATGCCCAACATTTGTCAGACAAAATTGATTTAGTTTTCACTAACTTTCTTTCCTACCACTGATCTAAGGATCACCAGCTCATAATGTCCTACAATTGCTCTTCTTTAAGTACAGGAACAACAATGGCTATTGTACAGTCCCCTGGGACCTCGCCTATGTCTAACGATATTTAACAACAATTGTAGCTATTTTGTTTGTGAACATAGGTACAGTACCGTAGTGTTTAGCACAATGCTTTACAGTACCAGTGACCCAGGTTCAATTCCCGCCACTGATTGTAAGGAGTTTGTACGTTCTCCCCATGACTGCATGGGTTTCCTCCAGGTGCTCCGGTTTCCTCCCTTCCTTCTTGGTAGATTAATTGGTCACTGTAAATGTTCCTGTGATTAGGCTAGTATTCAATTAGGGGTGGGGGCTCAAAGGGCCAGAAGAGCCTATTCCACCCTGTATATAAATAGTAATAATGATACTAGGATCTCTGTCAAGGACCAAAAAATCTTCTCCTTGCTACATGCAGTAATCTTAGATAGAGTTTAATGGTCAACTTGTAAGAAATAAAATTCTACAAATTTGTAAAAAAAGAATAATGTCAATGAAGGTAAAGAATAATGTTAATTCCTTACAGCTAGGAATGATGGAGCACATAAACTTGTGTCAGTTGTGTCAGTTTTCATAGAAGACACAAATACCTTCGCATAACAACTAGGGAGCGAAGACACCAGTAAAAAAGCAGAATTAATGTGTGTTCTCTCTTCCCCAATGCTGATGAAGGGTCTCAGACTGAACATTCTGCACAGATGTTGTTTGACTTGCTGATTGTTTCCTCCATTTTCTGTTTTTATTCCATAAACCCCTGCATAAAAATTCATACGTGGATCTTGCTGATACTTTGTCAGTGTTGAAAAAGGCCAATATCATTGATTTGTATTCATTTATATTTACACTTACACTGTTTGCTGTCCATTGATCCTGTTTTTCAATTACTGTTCCATAGATTTGCTAAGTATGCCCCCAGAAAAAGAATTTCAAGTTTGTATATGGTGACATGTATGTACTTTGATATTAAATTTTACTTTGAACTTTGAATTTTATGAACTTTGAACAATACATGTTAACTAATTTCCAGCTTGAATGCTTGAATTTCATACCATCCGGGACAAAGCAGTCCTGTGGAACAGTACCACTCCCAGCATCTGAAGCACACATCCAATCCACGGTTGCTGTACTTTCTCTAATAGTCCCAGCTGCAGCAGCTCACCAGGTTTTGTTCAGTAGCACCTCTTCGGGGCCCAAATTCCATCCCTTGGAAGGACAAGAATAGTGTGTATGAAGACAATTGTCATTTTAAAATTCCACTCCAGATCATGTGACAAGCCATTGTAAATTCAAAATTGTGGAATTCCTTACATACCAGCACTGTCGGAAGTACTTAGACTGGAGCAGTTCAAGAACAAAGCCCAATACATGTGTCTCATGTACACCTGGGGTCTATGTGTTCACTTGTACTGAGAACAGACTTTCTGAAAGCTGACAACAGTTTCTGGTGTACTTATGTACAATCTTCTTTGAGTAAAGTAATTATCAAATGCTACTGCTGTAATTTTTCAAGTACACTTTGAAACAATTCACGAATGTTGTCATTTTCTCATTGCAGGTGCCAACATATTGAGAGACTCTGTAGGGAACATCAAACTGGGCGACTTTGGGGCCAGCAAGCGTTTGCAGACTATTTGTATGTCAGGGACAGGGATCAAATCAGTAACAGGAACACCCTACTGGATGAGCCCTGAAGTTATTAGTGGAGAAGGATATGGCAGGAAAGCAGATGTTTGGTAAGCATTATGTTGAGAACAATGTAAATTTTTTTTATTATGGACTATGTTTCATTGTTAAAACATTTCTTGGACCTATAAAAAGAACACGTAATGATCCGGTGAATACAGTACAGTGAGGAGTGGAACATGAAGGGACTCCACTTTATAAATGAAGCAATTAGGGACAATAAAAGCTAAGTAGAAATTAGCAAAGCATGAGTTTAGAAGATACATTGGGACAGACCTTTTACTCAAATGAAGTGATGGAAATCTCCGTCTTTTCTGTTTTGAGCAGAAAAGTTTCAAGATGAACTTATTAGAGTTGGTCAAAATGACACCAAGGGGTAATCTTTTATATTTGACGTAGAGCCAGCACCAGATTTAACGTGACTGACAAAGTAACTAGAGGGGAGATGTAGAGAAACTTTTATATGGAATGAGTCATTATTTCAGTTGTTCCACATGTAAAGATGGCACAAGCAGCTTCTATAGTAATTTCCTAAATGGAATTGGATAAAAGAAAGAATTGCAGGACCATGAAGAGTATGTTGGTGGTTGGTGCTAAGTAATAGGACTCTAGGAAAGAGAGAAATCTACCTGGAATAGCCTGTTATTTTATAAATCACTGTAATTTACTGTAAGAGAAAAAACTATTGTGAAGCCTAACACTTGCTACACAAGAATTGTTAATAACTGTACTGAGGCTGCTGTTATATTTTGATATTGTTTATGTGAGTCTTTGAAATTGTTGTCTTTCCAATTTATTAAGGAGTGTCGGGTGCACCATTGTAGAAATGCTGACCGAGAAGCCCCCGTGGGCAGAGTTTGAAGCCATGGCAGCCATCTTCAAAATTGCCACTCAGCCAACTAAACCCCAGCTTCCAGACAGTGTCTCAAACTCATGCCGTGGATTCCTGAAGCAGATATTTGTAGAGGAGAAACGGAGACCATCAGCAGATGAGCTTCTGAGGCATGCCTTCATTCAGTATAATCCACTGTTTGTTTGAACAGTATGATGTTGGACTTTGAAATTGGTATTGACTCTTTTTCAAAAAAACGGCTCTTTCAAAAAAGATAATTTTTAGCATTGTACATATTATTTGTAAGCAAAAAAAAGCACAAAGCTTAACAACAATCCAATGTATTTGCATATTTTGTTTTTCCCTCCTACGACAGTCCCTCATCTCTACTAGTGCTCTAGTGTAAATGAGGAATGACGTGAATTTTCAATGCGGAAGGAAAAGTAGGAAAATCTGTAAAGTTCTCAGATTTTGTATTTGCACATTTTCCCAAGATTTTTCCAGAATAAGCCCATCTCATCTTCATGGAATATAAACAGCAAATGCACATTGTCAAATGAAGTCACCATGTGACTGACAGATTATATTTTGCATAGGAAAGGTTGGTGCCAAAATGCCCTGGACTCATCTTCCATTCCATGTTTTCGTATATCTGTGAATAAAAGAAAAACAGTTCGGACATTTGACATACATGCAGCATAGTTAATTGATTCAGCAAAAGATGTTAGGCTCTTAATACTGAAATGCTCTAATTCTGAGCCTTTCTTTATTCATTTTTCTACTCTACTGTTGACTTGTATATATTATTGACTTTAAAATATAACTGTTTATTTGAGAGCTATTTTGTATAAAAACATGTAATCCTCCTTTCACTTGCTGAAATTAAAGGATCATTGAATTGAACTGGTAATTTATATCAATATATTTGAATGTGTTCACGTCTGAGACAAGTAAGCAGAAAAACTGTAGAAGTCTGACCGTAATCTTCCAAATCTCTTTGAATTATGGGGTTCTGCTAGAGAACTGGAAGATTCAGATGTTACACCTATTTTATACAAAGAAAATGGTGGTGGGATAAGCTCAATGATTATAGATGAATGTAACTGGAGAAACCTTAAGAGTTTTTGGGATGAGGAATTTGGTCCTGTCTGTAAATAGCATTGTGCTAGGAAAAGATATTCCTTGTCCCTCAACACAAGAGGTTCTGCAGATGCTGGTAATCCAGAGTAAGACACACAAAATGTTGGAGGAACTCGGTAGCCCAGGCAGCATCTGGGGAGAGGATTAAAGAGTTGACATTTCCTTAGGGGGAAAAGAAGCCAGAATAAGAAGGGGCTGGAAAGAGGAGTACAAGCTGAAAGGTGT
The DNA here is from genome assembly GCF_048418815.1 of Hemitrygon akajei. Lineage (NCBI taxonomy): Eukaryota > Metazoa > Chordata > Chondrichthyes > Myliobatiformes > Dasyatidae > Hemitrygon > Hemitrygon akajei. Next base: position 104,191,996 of record NC_133124.1, on the reverse strand, counting down.
TAGGTGAAACCTAGTGGGTAGGGTGGGAGGATGAAGTTTGAAACATGGAGGTGATAGATGGAAAAAGTGAACGGTTGAAGAAGGAGGAGGAGGAATCTGATAGAGGAGTGTGGACCATGGAAGAAAGGGAAGATGGAGGGATACTAGAGGGGGGGAAATAGGCAGGTTAGGAGAAGAGAATCTGTAAAAGGGAAGCTAGAATGGGGTGTGAAAGTGGGGGGGGGGGAGAAATTAGTGGAAGTTGGAGAAATTGATGTTAAAGCCATCAGGTTGTAAGCTAACCAAACAGAATATTATGTATTGCTCCTCAAACCTGAGAGTGGCTTCACAGTGGCAGTAGAGGGGGGGCCATGGCCGACATACTGGAATGGGGATGCCTGTTGAGAACTTTATACACAGAAATGGTGACATTTGTAATCTTTTCTATGTGTAAATTTGGAAGTTGCAAGTGCCATCATGAATGTGTGCACTATTTGAGCTTTAGCCAGGTCATTGTCATTACAGCCCACCTCTCTAAGTATTTGGGGTACATGGGGTGAATGCTTTTTACATAAGTGGCAAGACAGATAATGCAACAGATACCCTACTTCTTCAAAGATGCCTTCAGAATTATACTGGACATCCATCAAGAAGAGCAGAATCTTTGGATCCCTTCCCCCAAAATATAGAAAGATTTGCCTGAATAATTAAACAAAATATATCTCAGTTTTGTAACTTAGCTAAACTCCATTGCTCTTTAAAAAAAACCCACTCCTCAATGTGATGCCTATAATCACTTCAGGTATCAGAAAAGCTGAACTACTTCCATCTGTTCAGAGAAGCTATCCATACCTGTGGCACAGAGTCCGAGATCTATCAAACGTATTAGACAGAGGGTTAAATGGCCAGACCCAAAGTTGCTGAAATGTGAATTGTTAAACATTAAATGTCGATGGGAAGAAGTAGGAGAGGAATTCAATTGCAAAACATGTTTTTAACCTGTTAAATAATTGATTTCTTCTGTAAAACACACATAATGAATAATGAGAAATTTAATCAGCTCATACTGTGCACAAGATGTCTTTATGCACACATAGAACTTAAGAGTTATCAATCTGTGCACTCTGTTCATTTGTCAGTTTTGCTATGAGTTTAATCATGAAATGTAATGTGCTGTAATTTACATTCCCTGTAGATCATGCACAAAAAATCAAGTTCATAGGAGCTTCATGGGTAAGTTCTGGAAGATTTTGGCCAATTGGTCCTATCGCCCAGAGTCTTCCAGGAGATGCACTCCAACCTGCTGTTTCACTGAAAGCAATGAATCCAGTGATTTTATTAAAACTGAAATGGACAGAGTAAGCAGAATATTTATTTTGGATTTCCAGCATTGCAATAATTTTTGCATGCAGACACTTAACATGAAGGCACAAAAACTCGTGTCTCCTGTAGGCAAAATGTACAGGCACGAAGTTCAGAGACATTGTTTCCTACTTCAGCAGAAGGAAACAGGCCCAAAAAATAGAGATATGTCTGAGGGTTTAACAAGTGATACAAATCATTCCTATGAAAAGACATTGGTGCAAGTTAAATTAACGTAGTAGTAACTCAGGATGAGACAAGATATCTGAATCACAATCTCACCTCACCAGTTGTAGAATTGGGTTAATAATTAGGTTTACATTAAAACATCTACTAGTCTTAATTATGGTGGTCACAAAACTATGAGATATAAATTTTTTTTTAAAAAAGTTCACTAAAGCACCCATCTGGAGGAAAATGCCATTTCTACCTGGTTTGGCTTATACATAGTCATAGAATTCTACTGCACAGAAACACAATTGCAATCAAGTTATGGTGCCAATCCTGGTTAAACACAATGCATGGTTGATATTTCACAAGTCATACCCAAAACATGAGATACAAATTTAGCGAAATCTGTACACATGCAGGCTCAATGCTAAACAGGATGCAATAGGTAATCTCAGAACCAACGGATCAGAAGAAACATTTGCCACATAGGTAATTAATGGTGATGTGCAATTAACCAGCTAATGGAGGGAGGCGAATCCCAGAATGTCCTTATTCCCAATCATCATTGGCACACCTGTGAGTGCTAAACGCATTTATTTCCAACCAAAATTCTTGAATGACTACCACCACACATGAAGACACTGGAGAGGCCAGTCCTTGCTCACGTCTGTCCCATGGTGGGATTAGCCCCTGATCCCTGGCAGTTTGCCTACTAGGAGCACATTGGAGTCGACGATGCTGTCATCTATCTGCTGAACAGAGCCTACTCCCATTTGGCAAACAGGGCAGCACTGTGAGGATCGTGTTTTTTGATTTCTCGAGTGCCTTCAATACCACACAGCCCTCAGTTCAGGGGGAAAAGCTCAGTTCAATGCAGGTTGGTACTTCCATTGTAACCTGGATAACAGTTTGTTCAGCTTCAGAGTTGTGTGTCAGACATGGCTATAAGCAGCACTGGTGCCCCACAGGGGACTGTATTAGGTTCCTTCCTGTTTATCTGGTATACCTTGGACTTTAGATACAACAGTAAGTGATGTTATCTGCAGATATTGACTCAGCAATAGTTGGGTGTGGAAAGGGAGCATGAATACAGGGCCCTGGTGGAGGACTTAGTCAAATGGTGCAAGCCGAGTCATCTGCGGTGCAACATCAGTGAGACAAAGGAGATGGTGATGGACTTTAGGAAGACTAAGCCTGCACTGCTCCCTGTTACTATTGATGGTGAGGACCTACATGTACCTGGGGTGCACCTGGATGACAGACTTGAGTGGAGCACAAACTCAGCGTTGGTGTTCGAGAAGGGCCAGAGCAGACTGAGTTCCTTTGGAGTATGCAGGCCTCTCCTTCACATGTTCTACCTGTCTATTGTCACCAGTACAATCTTCTATGCGGTGGTGAGCTGGGGCAATGGCATCAACATGGGCAATGCCAACAGGATCAATAAACTGATTAGAAAGGCTAGCTCTGTTATAGGAGTCAAACTGGAAATGCTAGAGGTTGTAGTAGAACAAAGGACCCTATGGAAAATCCTGGCAATTCTCGATAATGTTTCTTACCTTCTGCATGCCACCTTGGCTGAACAGAGGAGCACTGTTAGCAAAAGACCAAGAAAACTGTACTGCTCCAAAGAGCACTATATGAGGTAGTTCTCACCGTCGGCCATTAGGCTCTATAATGTGTTGACCTATAGCCGGGGAAGTGGTATTAGACTGTTGAGGTATCTTTTTTAAAATTCTTTCTACTTGTTTTCTAATATTTACATATCTGTGCACTTGTAATGCTGTGACACTGTAATTTACTTTGGGATCTATCTATCTACAAACCCCATTTCCAGAGAAGTTGGGATATTTTCCAAAATGCAATAAAAACAAAAATCTGTGGTATGTTAATTCACGTGAACCTTTATTCAACTGACAAAAGTACAAAGAAAAGATTTTCAATAGTTTTACTGACCAACTTATTTGTATTTTGTAAATATACACAAATTTAGAATTTGATGGCTGCAACACACTCAACAAAAGTTGGGACAGAGGCATGTTTACCATTGTGTTACATCACCTTTCCTTTTAATAACACTTTTTAATCATTTTGGAACTGAGGGTACTAATTGTAGTAGATTTGCAATTGGAAATTTTGTCCATTCTTGCTTGATATAAGACTTCAGCTGCTCAACAGTCCGTGGTCTCCGTTGTCTGATTCTCCTCTTCATGATGCGCCATACATTTTCAATAGGAGATAGATCTGGACTGGCAGCAGGCCAGTCAAGCACACACACTCTGTCTACAAAGCCACGCTGCTGTAGCCTGTGCAGAACGTGGTCTGGCATTGTCCTGCTGAAATAAGCATGGATGTCCTGGGAAGAGACGTCGCCTTGATGGCAAAATATATCTCTCTAAAATCCTAATATACACCTCAGAGTCAACGGTACCTTCACATACATGCAACTCACCCATGCCATGGGCACTGATGCACCCCCATACCATCACAGATGCTGGCTTTTGCACCTTTCACTGATAACAATCAGGATGGTCATTTTCATCTTTGGCACGGAGAACTCAATGCCCGTTTTTTCCAAAAACTAGCTGAAATGTGGATTCGTCTGACCACAGCACATGGTTCCACAGTCTTTCGGTCCATCTGAGATGAGCTCAGGCCCAGAGAACTCGCCGGCATTTCTGCATAGAGTTGATGTATGGCTTCCTCCTTGCGTAATACAGTTTCAAGTTGCATTTCTGGATACAGTGACGGACTGTGTTAAGTGACAATGGTTTTCCAAAGTACTCCTGAACCCAGGTGGCTATAATTGTCACAGTAGCATGACGGTTTCTTAGGCAGTGCCGCCTGAGGGCTCGAAGATCACGTGCATTCAACAGTGGTTTCCGACCATGCCCTTTACACACTGAGATGTCTCTGAATTCTCTGAAACTTTTCACAATATTATGTACTGTAGATGTTGAAGGACCTAAATTCTCTGCAATCTTGCATTGAGAAATGTTCCTTTTGAACTGACTAACAATTCTCTCATGAATTTTGGCACAAAGGGGTGAGCCATGACCCATCCTTGCTTGCAAAGACTGAGCCTTTGATGGACGCTACTTTTATACCCAGTCATGATACCTCACCTGCTACCAATTAGCCTGCTTAATGTGGAGTCTTTCAAACCGGTGTTACTTGAATATTCTGTGCAATTTTCAATCTTATTTTAACTCTGTCCCAACTTTTGTTGAGTGTGTTGCAGCCATCAAATTCTAAATTTGTGTATACTTACAAAATACAATTACGTTGGTCGGTAAAACTATTGAAAATCTTTTCTTTGTACTTTTGTCAGTTGGATAAAGGTTCACGTGAATTAACATTTTTGTTTTTTATTGCATTTTGGAAAATACCCCAACCTTTCTGGAAATGGGGTTTGTATTTGCAACAGCATGAGTGGAGTGCTGAGTGGATGGCCCACCTTGGTTTACTCTTTGACCACAACCAGCATGAAGGTTAGAGTTTTCATTGAATTTATGTCATTCACTTCAGTGAATTTTATTCACTTAAGATATCAAAAATTGCTTCAGAGCATTAGATATAGCAAAGGCAATATTCCAATCACGGAGATAAGTTCCAGAATTTGTTGCCCTCAATCCAGGTATTTCCACTACAGTACAATACTGACATCTACTTGACAATGTGGAAAATTGTTGCAATACAACCTACTCGCAAAAAAGTTGCTCCAATATGACCTATTCACACAAAGTAGGGCTAACTCAATCTGGTAATTACTTCAATCAATCTACATTCAATCATTAACAAACAGGTAGAAGTTGCCATTAACAGTACCAACAAAAAGGTCTTTACCCACCAATAACCTGTACACTGATGCCCTGTCTGGGTTTCAACAGAATTTCTTACCTTCAGACTACATCACAGCTTTGGACCAAACATGGAAAAAATTTAACAGTATTCCAGGGATAAAGTATGAGTGACTGCCCTTAGCATCAAGTAGGCAATTGACTAAAGGTGGCATCAAAAAGCCTTGGAAAAACAGAAGTCAAAGGACACCAAAGAGCAAGCTCTCCAATGCGTGGTACCGTGACTCAAAAATAGGAATATGGCTGTGGTTACTGAGGCTCAATCGTTCCAGTCCCAAAACTTCACTGCAGGAGTGTCCTACCATCGTAGACCCTAGCTTCCCCATTATTGATCACATTATTGATCATAATGTGATCAATAAGTGATCACATTAAAAAAATAAGTGATTGACTGTGGTCATCAATCCATAACCAAAATGCCAGAAACTGTTAAAATAAACAGTATAGTGAAATAAGGCTTTAGACCAGTATCAAGCAACCAACAGCAGCCAATGTATCTGTTGTGTAAAAAAGTTTTCTTCTCAAATGAGACAATGAAACCATCCAGGCCCATTGAACATTTGAAGAGAATACACTCCAATAAAATAAGCGAGAACTTGGCTTATTTTCAGTCACCTCATGAAAACTTTTAGAAATGGAAAACACCTTACAACCAGTTTGCCAAAACAGTGATAGTTTGTGTGCTTCATACAACATTTCATTGCTCATTGCTAGATCTCAAAAGCCTGATGCAATTGGAGAAGAACTGATTCTGCCAGCAGTAAGAGAGGTTCTGAGTATGGTTTTGCATAAGTGACCAGACCAAATAATTAAAACGATTTTGCTTAGCGACAATTCTGTTCAAAGACAAATAGGTGAATATCTGAGAATGTGGAAGACACATCATGTAACATAATTTGCTACAGAATGCAACAGAATTTGCTCTGCAGTCACTCTGCCAGCCAATGAATCTTTGCTTCTTGGTTATGTTCACTTCATAAAAGATGAAAGCATGGTTCAAGAGTTGTTATTTGCAAGGGGACTAGAAACAGATATGAAGGGGGAGTCAATATTTTGGATTGTTGATCTTTTTTTTAAGAGAAGGACATTCCACTCACCAAAATTCTTGCTTGTGCTACAGGTGGGGCACCATAAATGATTGGACACCCACCATAGGGTTATACTTTCTTGAAAAAAGCTGCACCTAACATATTTACCATTCACTGTGTAATTCACAGAAAACATCTTGTCACAAAAAAAACCAAAGTGATTAGCTGTACAATCATTAAATACTGTTATCATAGCAGTATTAAAATCATCCCATGCTCTCAATACTCAACTATTTTGAGAGTTTTGTATTGAGAATGATGAACAGCTTGAACACTTGCTGTTGCATACAGAAGTTAGATTGTTCTCTAAAGGTAACTGAGATGCTGTTACGTGGTTTTTGAAACCGATAAAATTCTTTGAAGACACAAATGCTTCATTCAGTAATCAACTCAAGGACATTAGGCTTGGCATTGACAGAATTAATCACAAAGTTTAATGAAACCAATCTTCAATTGCAAGAAAGTGTTGTGAATCTTAACAAAGTCAAATCAGTTGTCTCCAATTTTCTTTTCAAGTTAACCCTATTTAAATGCAATAATGGCCGTCACGACTTTTTCCAATATCCGAGTCTGAGTTGGAGAAGAAAGAAATAATATCAGATGATGATCTTCAGGTACACTGTCCCACCTGGGTGAGCTGCATAAAGGCATATCAGACAGATTTCTGGATTTTCTCTCAATCCAAACTCCAGTTTGGAGAAAAAATCCATTCCTGAACACTTGTAATGAGGAATTAACAGGAAGGATAGAGAATAACTGATCTCACTGCAAAATGTCTGAGCTGAAGCCAAGATTCAAAAAATTCATTTAAGAACTCTTGGTTGCAGAAAGAAATCTCTGAATAGTATCTTGAACTGTAGAAAAAGGGCAAGATGTTCTTTTTTGTTTTTCCAACTTCATATTTAGTGGAGAGTGATTTCAGTGTGGTCACCTAATTTCTTTCAAAGCAATGAAACAGACTGCAAATTACTGGACTTGGGGATCTGAGTATCCCTCTGAGTGATATTCGGCCTGATGTTGAGAAACTGATACCATTGCACCATGCCCATCCATCTCACTGAAAGGTGAAAAAGCAATAAGAAAGAGGACTACTAATGTACACTCTAAAATTGTTGATGTAATTAAATAAAGAAATAATTTTATTTGTAGCTTGAAATAAATCGAAATACTTTTCTGCAATTATTTGTCACTACTTTGAATTTGCATTTCCTATTTTCTCTCACTACGCATCGTAAATCAAAACACTTTAAAGTTTTAATGTAATGGCCAGAAAGGGAGAGGGAGGACTGGGGATATAATCTGGGAGCCAAGAGGGCAGTAATAAAAAAAGATTCAGAGACCACTGCTTTAGGGTGAGTATTTTCTTTTCATTCAGTGTTTGTTCTATTGTGCTGTGAACAACTAAAGTGGAAAATGAGATGAGATGATTGGAATACTGAATTTTCTGATTTCAGGATACCCACCCCTCAGGTGTTCTCCTCACACATACACTCACCCACCCAGTTAGTTTTCTTCTCCCTAAGTTTACCTCTCCTTCCCCTCTCTCCCCACGTGTTACTGTCTGCCCATAGCGCCCTTCTCCATCTGTTTCAATTTTTCACTTCCAGCCGCTGTCCTGCCCTGCCTTTCCCCCAACGCCCCATCATCATATACGAACAAGACTTCCTCTTCCCTCTCAACCCTGAGGCAGGATCCCAAGCCAAAATCTTGACTTACACCATTTGTTACCACAGGTCCCCTTAACCTGCTGTGTTGTCCAGAATTCTGCCTTTTCTTTGTTCCATATGCCACCATATGCATTCTCTTGTCTGCCGTTTCAAAGTGATTTACATGTCCCTTTGGAGTCACAGTCACAAGTGAAATAACATGCTGATTATGTGCAGAAAGAGGGAGATCTTTAAAATATGTCTCAGTTTTATTCACAATTTTTCTCAGCGTCTATACTGATACATGCCATTAAAAGTACATGTATTTGCATTGTACAGAGTTTACGTTTAGATTGTTTGCCCTCTATCTAATGCCCCACTGTCTCAAATTGTTGTGACAACTTTTTAATTTAAATAGCAAAATTCTATATATTTATAGCTTTTAATTGAATTTTATACACTGGATTCATTTATACTGCACCAGTAAGAAAAATGTTATTTGATACTTCACAAAAGTGTAATCAGGCAGAAATTATTTTGGCCACTTGTAAGTTGACTGCTACTTGAATGAAACTGACCTTGCCTGATCTCAGTGGTTCTATGGTATATCTCAGCCTTGCTCCCTTAATGTGCCACACCAGTCATTGTAGATATGACAAGTTTATATTGTCATGCTTTTGTACCACAAATCATGTACCAAAGTGGAAATCACAGTCAAGATGGCCTAGATTAATTGGTCTGATGGTAAAGTAGGTAAATGACCACCTGCAGTTGGACTATGGCACCTGAGAGGTTCAAAATATAGGACGTTTCATTCTGAATATGACCCAAGATTTACTTGATGCTTATGATATATTTCTGAAGTGCAAAAATATTTCACAATGACAGGCATGTCACCTAAGACCATACGACATAGGAGCAGAATTAGGCCATTTGGCACATCAGGTCTGCTCCACCATTTCATCATGACTGATCAATTTTTCTCTCAGCTCCAACCTTCTGCCTTTTCCCTTCATGCCCTGACAAATAACTAATTAATTTTTATAAGCAAAATAAATCTGCACCTGATTAGAGAAGAACATTTACAAACTGTCATGCAATGATTAAGACAGAGTGAATGGAAGGCAACACGTGAAAGGAGATGACAATGATATTAAGTTTTATTGTTCACAGTGATTTATATAGAAATGCTATGAATATACTGAACACCAAAGAATGTCATGATATGCTGCTTTTGCAGAGGGTTCAGAGGAGTATCACAAGAATGATACTGGGAATGAAGGGGTTACCATACGAAGACCGATTGATAGCTCCGGGCCTGGGCTCGCCAGAATTCAGAAGAATGAGGGGGGATTTCATTGAAATATATCGGATGCTGAAAGGCCTCGATAGAGTGGATGTAGGGAGGATGTTTCCTGTGGTGGGAGTATCTAAGACCAGATGACACAGCCTCAGAACAGAGGGTCATCTGTTTAGAACAGAGATGAAGAGGAGTTTTTTTAGCCAGAGTATGGTGAATTTGTGAAATTTGTCACCACAGGTGGCTGTGAAGGCCAAGTCATTGGGTATATTTAAGGCAGAAGTTGATAGGTTATTGATTAGTCAGGGCACGGAGGGTGATGGTGAGAAGGTAGGTGATTGAGGCTGAGAGGGAAATAGATCAACTGTGATGAAATGGTGAAGCAGACTCGATGGGCCAAATGGCCTAATTCTGCTCCGATATCTTATGGTCTTATGATTTTATATCATTCTAGTAATGTGCTGGGAACTGTTGTGTAGAATAAGGTTGCAACTTGAGACTTTAATATCCTTGTACTGTTGATGTAATGTTTTATTTCTCTGTTCCTTTGTTGTATGTCTGTATTATACACTCAGTGGCCACTTTATTAGGTACACCTGCTTGCTAATACAACTATTTCATCAGCCAATCATGTGGCAGTAAGTCATTGCATAAATGCATGCAGATATGGTCAAGAGATTCAGTTGTTCTTCAGACTAAACACCATAATGGGGAAGAGATATGATCCAAGTGGCTTTCACTGTGGAATGATTGTTGGTGCCAGACAGGGTGGTTTGAATACAAAAACTACTGATCCTCTAGGATATTCATGCTCACCAGTCTCTAGGAGTTTACAGAAAAACAAAAACTGCCAGTGAGCGGCAGTTCTGGGGGTGAAAACGCCTTGTTAATGAAAGAGATCAGAGGACTATGGCTAGACTGGTTCAACCTGACAGGAAGGCGACAGTAACTCAAATAACTATGCATTACAGCAGTGTTGTGCAGAAGAGCATCTCTGAATGCACAGCACGTCGCACCTTGAAGTGGATGGGCTGCAATTACAGTTTGCCTGGACTGATCATTTACTTCCGAATACCTTTCTGCATCATCATCTCTTTGGTCGTATCACCTCTTCTGCCTTCTGCCTTTAACTCAAGCTATTCCTTTGCTCTCTTGTCTCCTCCTCCCTTGTGTTGCCCTTAAGGCATTCATTTAGTTTATTATATTTTTGCTTTAGTAATTCATTTGTAATCATTTTCTAGTTAAAGTTAAGGTTGTTGAAAGTAAATTAGTTGTCTGTAATATATTGTGGCATGCGATGATGTCACACCCGGTTTCGCTGCGTCCTGTGGGAAAATACCGGTTTGGAGAAATGGGAAGGAGGGGGCTTGTGTGTGCAGGATCAGCGCAAGAAAAGTTTTCTTTCTACGCACTAGAAACATCATAGAAGCAACACCGTAAGTTCATAAGATAATCGATATGTTGAAGTAAAAATGTTAACGCTGATTCTGTTAAAAGTAATGATGGTTGAAAAAGTTTATGTTCCTTGTTATTTAAAGAGTTGCAGATAGTTTGTGTTGAAGTGTATTTAAAGCAGTTGATGGCGTAGGTAGATTCTGACTGTATGTTGTACTTTAATGTTATATAGTTTGTTGTAGTTTTATTTTTGCAAGTATTTATGATGTAAATGTGATGCCAAGAAGGAAACAAATACTGTATATATTTTGTATTGTTTTATCAACAGTTTTCACAATACGTTAATGTGGAAGAGTGAACAGTAAACGGTTAATCTTACTGGGATCGCGCCTCATTGACTCCGGTTTATACTTGGTGTTTAGTTCAGAGTTTTTACACCTGTGCGAGAACACTACATCCCTTACTCTGTACATTTGTTTTGCCATCAGTTATTCATGGTTATTATAAAAAGAACATAAAACATAAAGATCAACTTTATTTGTCACGTATATGGAAACAGTGAAGTGTGTCATTTGCATCAAATCAATCAATGGAGATTGTGTTTCTCAGCAAGTGCAGCCATCCTTTCCAAACCCAACATAGCATGCCCACAACCCACCAAACCTAACTGAATGTCTTTGGAGTATTTTGTCTGACCTAATGAGTATTTCAACTGTTTTCTGTTCTTTATTTATTTTCTATCTTAGTGTGTTGTTCCGTAACTGTCAGCTTCAAAAGCTCAGAATCTTCATTTACTGTTGATATGTTGAACACAGAGAGTGCTCTTTGTCTGGGTGAGGTTTGGGAAAGGTTACTGGTATCTGATGAACAGGTATTGTGAACTGTATTTCCTTGCTGGGTTTTATCTCTGGTTCATGCAACTCTGACTGTCTGGAGTAGATACAATGGAGGGAAAATTTTTAGGCATAAGCATAACAAAGCACAGAAGGGTAAGACAACTGAACCTTTCTAATGTGGGAAGCTGCTGTGGAGGTGGATGAAAATTATAAATTTAAAAGGCATTCCTGGAGATCTTTGGCACTGGAAGTGGTTGAAATGAACCCACTGGGATTATCCAACAACATTCCCAAACAACATCCAACAACCTCCCCCTCAATGTCCAAAAAACAAAAGAGCTGATTGTGGATTACAGGAGGAGCGGAGACGGGCTTGCTCCAGTCGACATCAGTGGGTCTGCAGTCGAGAGGGAGAGTAGATTCAAGTTCCTTAGTATACACATCACTGAAGATCTTACCTGGACTCTACACACTAGCTTTGTGGCAAAAAAAAAGGCACAACAGCGTGTTTTCCAACTCAGCCGACTGAAGAAGTTTGCCATGGGGCTCCAATTCTTCAAGACCTTCTTTAGGGGAACCATTGAAAGCATACTCACCGCCTGCTATGGGAACTGTACCAACCTTGATTGCTGGGCACTGCAGAGAGTGGTACTGGCAGCCCAGCACATCTGTGGATGTGAACTTCACTCCATTGAGGACATTTATAGCAGCAGGTGCAGGATAAGGCCTGGAAGATCATCAGGGACACCAGTCACCCCAACCGTACTGTAATGCAAATGGTACTGCAGCATTAAAGCCAGGACCAATAGGCTATGGGACAGCTTCTTTCTACAAGTTATTAGACTTATAAGTTCACAGGTCTGTACATTGTGATGGAATCATAATGCAAAGATTTTTTACTCCCTCACTTTGAGGAATGGATGTAAGATTTAAATAAATTCAAATTCAAATTCCCTTGCTGCTTGTGCCCCTTCACAAAGTTAACAAAATTACAGTAGCACAAGCCCAAGTCCAAAAATGATTGGCTACTACTAGTGTCAATGCACAAAAATGATTAGATTATCAGGGACAAATTTGAAGCTACAGAAAGTTGTAAAGTTAGTCAGCTCCACCATGAGTACGAGTCTCCATAGTATCCAAGATATCTTCAAGGACTGGTGCCTCAAAAAGGCAGCGTGCATTATTAAGAACCACCATCACCCAGGACCTGCCCTCTTCTCATTGTTACCATCAGGAGGGAGGTACAGAAGCCTGAAGGCACCCACTCAGTAATTCAGGAACAGCTTCTTCTCCTCTGCCATCGGACTCCTAAATGGTCATTGAACACATGAACACTACCTCACTTTTTCTATAATTACTTCTGTTTTGCACTATTTTTAATTTAACTATTTAATATACATACATACATATATTCTTCCTGTAATCCTGTAATTGATTTACTTTATTTTTTTCTATATTACCATATATTGCATCGTACTGCTGCCACTAAGTTAGCAAATTTCAAGACATATGCCAGTGATAAGCAACCTGATTCTAATTCTGATTAAAAAATAAGCAAGGTAGGGTATATATTCAAATAAAACCAAATTGTAACTACTAGGAGATGTAATAGTTTGATGTATTGTTGTGATTATCTCTGGTAAACGTGTTTTGACAAATTGCATGCTGAGATTGTTATATCATCCTCATTGTTCTATCTTCCACAGCAATATTCTGTGATACCAGACTATAAACCACTTACCTGTCAATTTACAACCAGGTGTAGGCAAACATGTGGGTTGTGTGTAATATAATAACTATTATTTTTAATAATTAATCTGCAGTTAAAAGTACCTGCAGATATTAAAACTGCAGTCTGTAATTTATGTAATGCTGAGGAAGCTGTGTTCAAGATGAGATTAGAATGCATGCACCAGCATTACTGAGCTAATAGTCTTTAAGTGTGCGTACAATCTAGCATGGAATCTGGAGCAAAGGAGTCAAGAGTGTGTTGAGAAATATGACAAATGTGGTAGGTTAATAAAGTACCAATGACACAGGATAAGACAGTTGCAAACAGTAAGGAAAGCAAGAATGTGATACAAAGGTGTGATAATGATGAATAAATAACTTACAAGGTTGCTTAATGTTATACAATTAAAGTAACTTAAATATGATGGTATATTATCAAATTAGTGAAATATTACTAACACAGTAAATGGGAGAACATGTTAAACCTTATGATGCTGCTTCAAGGAAAGTCAGCTGATGAGAGTGACTTACTCTATCTGATCATTGATTTGTGCTACAGATTTCATAGTCTTTGCATGCGATAAATCATGCAACATTATTGAAACTCAAAAAACCAACGTCTAATTGTTTTCAAGTTTTGATGTTTAAGGGGATCACCCTTGGATGAAATCCCATTGCATATCCTGATGAAGGGTCTTCAACAGAAATGTTAGATCTATCTCTCAATCTGCTCATGATGCCCGATCTGCTGAATATAGCCATCATTTTCATTATTGCTTTTAAGATTTCCAGTGTCAGCAGTATTTTTAGTTTGAAACTTAGCCATCAACTCAACAGTCATAATCAGAATTAGGTTTAATATCACCAGCATATGTCATGAAATTTGTTGTTATGTGGTAGCAGTACACTGCATTACTTAACAATAAAAAACTGTAAGTATATGTATATTTAAAAAGTTAAATTAAATAAGTGGTGCAAAAAGAGAAAACAAAAGTAGTGCGGTGGTGTTCATGTGTTCAATGTCCATTCTGAAAACTGATGGCAGAGAGGAAAAAGCTGTCCCTGAATCAGTGGGTATGTGTGTCTTCAGGCTCCTGTACCTCCATCCTGATGGTAGCAATGAGAAGGGGACATGCCTTGGGTGATGGGGGTCCTTAATTACGGATGCCATCTTTTTGAGTCATCAAGTGTCCATGATGGAGCTGACTGAGTTCACAACTTCCTGCAGCTCTTTATGATCCTACACAGTGCTCCCCGCCCTCATATCAGACGGCGATGCAGCTAGTTAGAAAGCTTCCCTTGGCACGTCTGTAGAAATTTGCCTGTGTCTTTGGGTGAAATACCAAATCTTCTCAAACTCCAAATGAAGTATAATCGCTGTCAAGCCTTCTTTGTAACTGCATCAATATGTTGGCCCGAGGTTAGATCCTCAGAGATGTTGACAACCAGGAACTTGAAATTACTCCCCCTTTCTACTTCTGATCCCTTGATGAGGACTGGCGTGGGTTTTCTCAACTTCCCCTTCCTGAAGTCCACAATAAATTTTTTGGTCTTCTTGACGTTGAGTACAAGGTTGTTGCTGTGACACCATTCAACCAACTGATCTATCTCACTTCAGTTCTATGGCTGATGCAAAGTCCATAGGATTGATTTCCACAGCACAGACTACTGTGCAGCTCCAATGGCTTATGGGACCGCCTGGTAAAAGAAACCATTGAAATTAAACTAGAGGAAAAGAGTTTAACAGAGATGAAGGTCTCACTCCAAGTAAGAACTGGAATTCAATTCTAAGCTAGGTGGAAGAGCAGAACCCTGATTGGATGAGGACTAGCCAATCAGGAGGGTTGGACTATGGGGTTATAAATACACTGGACTAAGTTTACCCAGTCATCATCCCTGAAGAAGCTAGGAGAGTTTGTCATTGAAACGTCAGTTATAATCAGGTTATAATACCCGACTTGAAGCCTGAGAAGAGTTTATTCGTAACAATATCACTTTTTCCTTGTTGACTGAATAAAATTCTTTTGTGGGGCTGAGGTGACAATGGGGCATTCATTGCAGAGATTACTAAGGTTTTTATTTGTTGGGAGATTTGTCCAGAGTCCTCTCAAGCTGTGAGATTGTATGGATACAGTTAGATCCACCAGCCCTGGGTTTTCAGTGGGGTATTTAATAGTTTATTAATAGCAGAGACCAGAGTAGTACAAATTTACTCTTTACATTCTCTTGCTCAATAAGAAAGAGAAACAACCTCAGGAATCATCTAAAGGCTCAAACTTATTGCATTGGATAATTTCCTCATGAACAGAAGCAATAGTTTAAAATTCTTGTCAATATTGTAGCAGGAATTTTTGACTTCCAGCATGCAAAACCATGAAGGTTAAATATACAACATTTAGGGGTTTACAATTGATGGTATAGAGAAAAGAAACAAAACTGAGTTACGACGTATTCATAAAGAGCCTCAAATACAACCCCTGAGGAAAGCCACTGAAGAGACTTGCAACTTGGTCATCTCTGAGGCTGAAGTATGCAGGTGTTTCCAATGAGTGGACAGTTGCAAGGCTGTGGGACCGGACAACATCCTAGGGTGGGTACTCAGAGTGTGCGTGACACAACTGGCAGGTGTATTAACAAATATTTTTAATCTCTCCCTCTCCCAGTGTAGAGTGCCCTCCTGTTTAAAACATCCACTGTTGTCCATGTACCTAAAAAGACCAAGGTAACCTATCTGAAAGTCTGGCGTCCTGTCAATATTAAGCAAATGCTTTGAGAGGCTGGTCAAGGATTACATCTGCAGCATGCTACCACCCACACTGGATCCCCTACAATTCACCTGCTGACACAACTGATCGACAGATGACGCAATAGCCACCGGCCTACATACCATCCTTACACATCTGCAGAAGAAGGATGCTTATGTGAGAATGCTGTTCTTGGACTACAGTTCAGCATTCAACACTATAATTCCCTCCAGGCTCGACAAGAAGCTCAGATACCTTGGCTTTCACCCTGCCTTGTGTAGCTTTCCGTCAGATCGCTGGCAGGTGGTAAGAGTGGGCTCTCTTACCTCTGTCCCTCTGACTCTCAACACAGGTGCCCCTCAGAACTGTATCCTAAGCCCCCTCCTTTATTCTCTATATACCCATGACTGTGTCGCCACCCACAGTTCTAATCTGCTAATTAAATTTGCTGATTATACTACATTGATTGGCCTAATCTCAAATAATAAAAAGGCACTGTACAGAGAAGAGGTCATCACCCTGATACAGTGCTGTCAAGAAAACAACCTTAATGTCGCAAAAAAACAGAAGAGCTGGTTGTGGATTACAGGAGGAATGGAGACAGGCTAGCCCTATTGATCTGGGGGTGAGAAGGTGAACAGCTTTCAGTTCCTTGGCTTACATGTGACCGAGGATCTCACATGGTCTGTACACACCAGCTGTGTGGTGGAAAAAGCACAACAGCACCTCTTTCACTTCAGATGCTTGAAGTTTGGTATGGGCTTCAAATACTAAGAACTTTCTACAGCGCACAATTGAGAGCATCCTGTCTGGCTGCATCACTGCCTGGTATGGGAACTGTACTTCCCTCAATCGCAGGAGTCTGCAGAGAGTGGTGCGGACAGCCCAGCACCTTTGTAGATGTGAACTTCCCATTATTCAGGACACTTACAAAGACAGGTGTATAAAAAGGGCCTGAAGGATCATTGGGGACCTGAGTCACCCCAACCACAAACTGTTCCAGCTGCTACCATTCGGGAAAAGGTACCGCAGCATAAAAACCAGAACCAACAGTCTCCGGGACAGCTTCTTCCACCAGGCCATCAGACTGATTAACTCACTCTGATTTGATTGTATTTCCATGTTCTATTGACTATCCTGTTGTACATACTATTTATTATAAATTACCATAAATTGCACATTGCACATTTAGACAGAGACGTAACATAAAGATTTTTACTCCTCACGTAAATGAAGGATGTAAATAATAAAGTCAATTCATACTCAATTCAATTGTTAGATCATAAACAAAGGGGAGAAAAATATGCATCAGTCTCATTTCTGTCATTTTGTTTGTTTATTTATTTCTATGCTATGCAGCACAGAATCGGTTCTTTCAACCCTTCGAGCTGCACCACCCAGCTACCCCTGATTTGACCCTAGCGTAATCAGAGGACAACTTACAATGACCAATTAACCTTCCAACCATACGTCTTTGACTGTGTGGGAGGAAACCGGAGCACCTAGAGGAATGCCACACAGTCACGGGGAGACCGTACAAACTTTTTACAGTCAGCGGAGGGAACTGAACCCTGTTCGCTGGTACTCTGAAGTGTTGTGCTATGCTACCATGCCACTTAACATGTTATTGAATTACTTTTAAAGTGTAAAATCTTTTGTACTGTAGGGAAATTATGTTTTTTGGTTACAAAAAAAATTGCTTATGAAGTGATTCCAAATATAATTTTTTTTGGATGTTGACTGTGGGAAAATCACTGTTTCCAACATTGGGAAAATTCTCTTATTCTTCTATATTTGCAGTGCAATGGATATTTTGTATTCTCTTGAGAAGGAAATATTTTTTCTTAATAGCTTGATGAACTAAGGAAGGACAAGGAGGAATTTAAGGTGGGGGTTTATATGGGAGGCA
This sequence comes from Hemitrygon akajei, assembly GCF_048418815.1. Taxonomy (NCBI): domain Eukaryota; kingdom Metazoa; phylum Chordata; class Chondrichthyes; order Myliobatiformes; family Dasyatidae; genus Hemitrygon; species Hemitrygon akajei. Next base: position 104,173,978 of record NC_133124.1, on the reverse strand, counting down.
GGGTTTGAGGGTCGGCACAACATTGTGGGCCGAAGGGCCTGTAATGTGCTGTACTATTCGATGTTCTATGTTAAGTACACCAATTACCCACTGATTCCTGTCTCAATATTCTCCCGTCAAAGTATGGTATACTGCATCTGGTGCTCCCGGTGTGGCCTTTTATATATTGGTGAGGCCCGACACAGACTGGGAGACCGTTTTGCTGAACACCTACATTCTGTCCACCAGAGAAAGCAGGATCTCCCAGTGGCCACACATTTTAATTCCATGTCCTATTCCCATTCTGATATATCTATCCATGGCCTCCTCTACTGTCAAGATGAGGCCACACTCAGGTTGGAGGAACAACACCTTATATACCGGCTGGGTAGCCTCCAACCTGATGGCATGAACATTGACTTCTCTAACTTCCGTTAATGCCCCTCCTCCCCTTCTTACCCCATCCCTGACATATTTAGTTGTTTGTTTTATTCTCTGTCTTTGCCCATCACTCTGCCTGTTCTCCATCTCCATCTGGTGCTCCCCTCCCCCTTTCTTTCTCCCTAGGCCTCCCGTCCCATGATCCTTTCCCTTCTCCAGCTCTGTATCACTTTCGCCAATCACCTTTCCAGCTCTTAGCTTCATCCCACCCCCTCCGGTCCTCTCCTATCATTTCGCATTTCCCCCTCCCCCTCCTACTTTCAAATCTCTTACTATCTTTCCTTTCAGTTAGTCCTGACGAAGGGTCTGGCCTGAAATGTCGACAGCGCTTCTCCCTATAGATGCTGCCTAGCCTGCTGCGTTCCACCAGCATTTTGTGTGTGTTGTTTCAATATTCTCCCTCTTCTTTTGATAGTGGTTGACTTCCTTTTCCACCCTTAGTGCTGATGTAATGCTTTAATGCAAAACTTTATCAATTCCTCTCCCCCAACGGAAACTGCTCAATCCACTGAGTTCCTTCAGCAGATTGTTTGTTGCTCAAGGTTCCAGCATCTGCAGTGTCTTGTGTCTCCTGCTGGCTTGCCTGAAAGTTGAACGGTCAGTGATGTCACACTCTTGCAATATTGCAGTGAAGATTCTGACATGAATTTGAACCCATGGTCACTTGGCTCAAAAACAAATCAGATTTAATTATTGGTTTACTTCTAAGGCCAGATCTCTCAATCTTCATATAGAACAGTGAAACATTTAGACTGACTGCTGTGAAGATGTTCCACTGCAATAACTCAAGAGGGCAGTGTTGATATTCCGAGATACTCGAAAGCAGAAAGATTTTCAGGTTCCTGATCTTTGTTTAGCAGCAGTTTTATTTTGCCTTGTCTTTTTTCTCTCCTCCTGCTGCTGAGTTCCACACTCAATCAGTCCCACAACTTTCTGTTACCTTGCTAAATACAGATTGTTTATGTGTGAGCTTCAAGCGAAAGTGTTGGTGCATACATCTGACAACCAGACACAAATATTTCCTTGGAACAGTCACCAGCTAACAACCCACAGCAAGAATGTAGACAGATTGTAACCCATTGAACATAAGCCATTCTTCACCTCTCTACCATCAACCATCGTTACGTTCCCTGCAGTGACAACTGGGAATGCGCTGACATGGAAAGTTCACCTACAGAATAGAATGCTGTTAAAAATGTTTAATTTACATATAAAATAAATATTTAATTATACTCATTCGGAAATGATTAAGGATCACTTAAACATGAAGCTACCATTTTCTAAATAGTAAAAAATTAGATCTTGTGCTGGATGAAAAAATAGTTCAAAATAATTTTACTCCTTTTTAGGTTTGGATATCAATTGCTCTACATTTATTGTACATCTCTAATTGCTTCTGAACTTAAGAGACAGCTAAAATTCCCCAATATTAATGGCTCTGGAAATAAGTATATGTGAAACACATTAAGGATGACAGATTTCCTTCTCTGAAAGATGTTAATGTATTAATTCAGAATTTATGACAATCCAGGCGTTTTATGTTTACCATCACTGGGACTAGTTATGTTTTGTAACTCCAAAAACTAATCATAAGACCATAAGCCCTTAAGATATAGGAGCAGAATTAGGCCATTTGGCCCATTGAGTCTGCTGTGCCATTTCATCATGGCTGGTCCATTTCCCTCTCAGCCCCAATCACCTCCCTTCTCCCCAAATCCCTGCATGCCTTGATCAATCAAGAATCTATCAAACTCTGCCTTAAATATACCCAATGGCTTGGATGCCACAGCCGCCTGTGGCAACGAATGCCATAGGTTCACCACTCTCTGGCTGAAGGAAATCTGCCTCATCTCTATTCTTACTGGATGTCCCTCTATTTTGAGGCTGTCTTCTCTGGTCTTAGATACTCAACCATAGGAACCATCCTCTCCACATCCACTCTATCAAGGCCTTTCAGCATTCGATAGATTTCAATGAGGTCACCCTCATTCTTCTGAATTCCAGTCAGTACAGTCCCAAAGCCATCAAATCAATCCTCATGTGATAAGCCCTTCAATCCTGGTATCATTTTCGTGTACCTCCTTTGAATCCTCTCCAGTTTCAGCACATTGTTTCTTAAATAAGGGGCCTAAAATTGCTCACAATACTCCAACGAGGCCTCCCCAGTGCCTTATAAAGTTTCAACATTACAACCTTGCTTTTATGTTCTATTCTTCCCAACATGAATGCTAACATTGCATTTGCCTTCCTCGGCACTCACTCAACCTGGAAATTAACCTTTAGGGAATCCTGCATGAAGATGGCTAAGTCCCTTTCTACCTTGGAATTTTGAATTTTCTCTCTACTTAGAAAATAGTCTATGCTTTTATTTCTTCTACCAAAGTGCATGACCATACACTTCCCGACACTGTATTCCATCTGACTCTTCTTTGCCCATTCTCCTAAACTGTCTCAGTTCTTCTGTAGTCTCTCTGCTTCCTTAAAACTACCTGCCCTCCACTTATCTTCGTATCATCCACAAACTTGGCCACAAAGCCATCATTTCTAACATCTAATTCACTGACACATAACATGAAAAAGAAGTGGTCCCAACACAAACACCTTTAGAACACCACTAGCCACCAGCAGCCAACCAGAAAAGGCTCCCTTTATTCCCACTCAAAAGAATCGAAAGGGAAAACACTGGAGGCAGGGAATGTGTCTACTTAGCTTCTTTCTTTAACAAGGCATTCACATATGACGTGGTGGTGAAATGACGTATGCCATTCACGTAAAGCATTCTGCTAACCATTACACTGCTGTAACTATGTTCACACACAACATAGCTATCAATTGTGATTAAGTTTTATAATACGTGGTCTGGAAGTAAATGCAAAGCCTATGTTTGACAGCCTAGTGAAGCGTTTGAACACAGATTCATTCTGACATGACCACTTATGAGTCATAGAGCTGCTACTTTGCTGATTAGGTGAGAGTGGCAGAGGTGACAGAGGTGACAGAAATTGATTGTGACACAGAACTTGACAGATGCTATTAGGAAGTACGAAAGTACAAAGTAAATTTCTTATTAAAGTACATATGTATATGTCACTATATACAACCTGAGATTCATTTTCTTGCGAGCATACACAATAAATCCAAAAAACACAGTAGAATCAATGAAAGTCCCCAGACAATACGTCTGAAAAACAACCAAGCAACACACATAAAATGCTGGAGGAACTCAACAGGCCAGAATGCATCTATGGAAAGAGTACAGTAGACGTTTTAGGCCAGGACTCTTCATCAGGACTGGAGAAAAAAAGCTGAGGAGTAGATTTAAAAGGTGGGCGAGGGGAGGGAAAACTCAAGGTGGTAGGTGAAACCGGGAGTGAGAGGGGTGAAGTAAAGAGCTGGGAAGTTGCTTGGTGAAGGAGATACAGGGCTGGAGAAGGGGAAATCTGATAGGAGAGGACAGAAGGCCATGGAAGAAAGAAAAGGGGGAAGGAGCACCAGAGGGAGGTGTTGCACAGGAAAGGAGATAAGGTGAGAGAGGGAAAAGGAGATGGTGAATGGGGAAGGAGAGTGGGGGGGGGGCATTATCAGAAATTCCAGAAATTGATGTTCATGCCATCAGGTTGGAGGCTACCCAGATGGAATATAAGGTGTTGCTCCTCCAACCTGAGTGTGGACTCATCACAGCAGTGGAGGAGTCAGTGGATTGATGTATTGGAATGGGAATTGGAAGTGGAATTAAAATGGGTTTGCCACTGGGAGATCCCCTTCTTCTGGCGGATGGAGCATAGGTGCTCGGCGAAGCGGTCCCCCAATAGATCTTTGCTCTCGCCGATATATAGGAGGCCACACTGCCGGGAGCAGTAGACACAGTATATGACCCCAACAGACTCACAACCAATATGCAAGAGACAACAAACTGTGCAAACACGATAGCAAAAAAACCAAAAAAGCAATAAATATCAAGAACAAGTGTTTTTGAATGTGAGTCTGTAGGTTGTGGGTACAGTTCAGTGATGGAGGTGAGTGAAATTGAATAAAATTATCATCTCTAATTCAAGAGCCTGATGGTTGAGGGTGATAACTGTTCCTAACCTGGTGGTGTGGGTTCTGAGGCTCCTGTACCTCCTCCCTGATGGCAGCAGCAAGAAGAGAGAATGGCCTGGGTGGTGGAGGTCCCCGATGATGGATGCTGCTTTCCTGCAATGATGTTTCATGTGGATGTGATCAATGGTGGGATGGGCTTTTCCCAGGATGGACTGGACAGTATCCACTACTTTTTGTTGGCTATCTGTTCAATGGCATTGGCGTTTCCATACCAGACTGTGATACAACCGGTCAATGCACTGTCCACTACACATCTATAGAAGTTTGTCAAAGTTTTAGATGGCATGCTGAATCTTTGCAAACTTCTAAGGAAGTAGAGGTGCTGCAGTGCTTTCTTCGTAATTGCACTTACTTGCTGGGCCCTCTCTTTAAACTTAATTAGCTAGTGCTTCTTTGTTCAAGTTCATTTCTGTTGACAATGCAAGTTTCTTACTTATAAAACAAAAGCATATTTGCTTGGAAATTCACTCTTGTGTTCTCCTCTAAATGCCTTGTATAGTTGTGGTTTCATGCTATGCTGCATTTCTGAAATCTGATACTTTTGTTACAACATAATACTTTCAGTGCTACCAAGAAGGGATGCATTTCTAGCCAATAAATTGTTGTGGGTAAGCAATCTGTGTTTGCTGCAGATCTTCAGTGGTGTCTGATTTTTTGAGAACTCCTCACCGGATCACTGTAACATTTTTTTTAATGAATTTTGTCATTTCCTTACAACAAATTCTAATCCTTTCTTCTTTGAGGTTAGGTAATTTCAATCGATGCTGAGAAAATGCAATCTATTAGCTTTTCTTAAATGTTTATCTGTTAATCAGTTTAATGTGCGATTTCCTGCATGACAGTACAAAAATAATCAAGTCAGCTATCCAATGAGATTATTGAGTAAACCAATTCATTTTCGAGAATCTATCCATCTGACTATGTCACAAAATACAAGTTAAAATGGAGACCTTGAAACAAACCTTATGCTTCATTGTCAATTACAACGGAATGGCTCTCTATGGCCTCCTCTACTGCCACAAGGAGGTCAAGCAGGCTGGAGGAGTGACACCTCATATTCCATCTTGGTAGCTTCCAACCTAATGGCGTAAACATTTCTCTAGCTTCCGGTTAATTTCCCTTCTCCCTCCTTCTATCTTTGACTTTACTTATTCTGTCTATGTTTTCACCCCTTGTCTTCTCCTATCTTTCACATCACCACTCCTTGATTTCTCGGGTCCTATCTCTCCAGTTCTTCCATGGTCCATTGTCCTCTACTTTTAGATTCCTTTTTCCTCAGCCCTTTACCTCTTCCACCTATTTCCTTACTGCTTCTTACCTGATGCCCCTCCCCAAACCCCCCTACCTTTTCTCTCACCTGGTAGCTTGTACTCCTTCCCCTCTCTTCAGCTTATTATTCTATCTTCTGCCCCCTTCCTTTCCTGTCGTGATGAAGCGTCTCAGCATGAAACATCAACTGTAATTTTCCGCATCTCGTTCCAAATTCACCTTGTCTGATTGTTGTTTCCCAACATGAAACTGAAAGTGCTTTAATAAATCTAAATGCTCAAAGATAAACTTTTTATGTCAAACAGAAAGCTTGATGTGCTCAGCACCTGGATTGGCAGGTGGATCCTCTTAGGGTACACGTATAAAGCAGATGTCATAGGCCAAAGTAACAAAAAGAGAGACATATACATGAAGTCCCAATATTATTTAGAAAGAACATTAACTTCTCCGAAGCAAATATCATGGGAGTCTAACTAGGACTTTATTCATTAGAAGATTTCTGAATTGGCAAGATCAGTGGAAGTGTTGCAAAACTGCTTTCAGTTTTTACAAACATCCAAATGCATAAAATTGTAAATTATTCATTTTTTGTAGAGAAAAGTCCTGTTAGTTCACAAATTTCCCGTTATAGTGTTCTCTCTTTAAGCCTTAGGGTTTGTGTCTGGGGCATAGTTCTCCAGGAGAGCTTTCTGTTTGCATTTCCATGACATTGTTCAGCAGATTACAAATTAATTAAAATAATATCCAGTCCACAGGGATGGTGCTGAGTTCATTCCATTTTCACAATAAAATGGAGTAATTATCTATATTTGGGGAGCTTTATTTTGTAGCTCAGCAAATATAGACTATTCTTCCATTTTATTGTGAATCATTCATAATGCACTTCCAATATGTAATATTTTAAAATATTTTACATTGTGTGCACTAACATTGCAATTAGGTTACTGGACTGGAAGCTAGAGTTCAAGACTACTGATCCACTGTGGCTGCTAACAAAATTTAAATTGACGTAAGGAAATTAAATATGGATGTTTTTTAAGATGTTGGTCCTGTGATGTATTTAATACTTCAGTAATATTTGAGTAATATTGTAAATATATTGTTTGATTAAGTATTGGTACAAAATTTAGTATAAAAACTTCCTGGAGAGCTGAAGTGTAGAATAACCACACAATGGAAACACATTTCTTTGCTTTTATTGTTTTTTTTATTAATAAAATGTTTTATTTGTTAGCTTAATTTATTGGTTGTGCTCCAAATTTTTTTTAGAAGTGGGATTGGGGTAAATACTGAGAGGTGGTATTAGATCAATGAAATTTAGATCTCAATGCCTGAACCCAAATGCTACATGCTTTGTATGATTCCTCCCAGTTAAGATAACACCAGGATATATACCAAGGAATTGTGAGCTATGTGAATCAATTAAAATATTTCATAATTAAGATTCCCAGAACATTGCATTTCCCACATATGTTAATTGTCTTAAGAATAGGGGAAGTGGAGGAAAACCTTATAACTAATATTGAGCTAAGTTGAAGCAGATAAACCAACAGCACAGCAAATCCTTCAATAGTTTCTTAATGGAGATAAGGCATGATTATTTGCTTATAATTGCAGTTTGCTGATCTGAAAGACTCATTCATCAAGTACTTGATTATTTATGGCATTTGGGGCTGCAGCCACATAGCAAGTCAGCTGCATAAGACAGGTTTAATTCTGATAAAACACAGATAGACATGCAAAGCTTCAGGGCTATCTAGAGTCAGGCCTAAAATATACGGTGGTCAGCAGAAGAGACTTCAAACAACTTGCTGGATGAACTCAGCAGATTGAGGAGCATCTGTGGGGGGTGGGGAGGAAGGAATTGTCGACATTTCAGATCAAAACCCTGCATCATTGAATCAAGACACAAAAGAAAGAAGTAAGTGCAGTCTCGATAACCAATGTTGTAAATTGTGCTCATGGCAATGTTTTTCTTTATATATTCATTCAAGGGAATTGGGCACCATAGGCTAAGCTGATGTTTAAGTTTGCATTCCTATTTATCCTTGAGAGGTGGTGATGAGTCGCTTTCTTGAACTGCTACTGATCTTGAGGCATAGTTGAAAAAGAAATGGAAAAAGAACATGGTTCTTGGTGTGCAGGTTATGGACTGGACAATCATTTTTGTAAACAGCAAACACTGACTGGATTAGAGGAGGCATGCAGTACAACAATACAGTACTGATTCAGAGTACTATTTGAAAACAAAGATCCTGGTACCAACCAATATCAGTTCTAAAGAAGAAACACTCTGCAAACATGGCTCAGAGAGACACACCAGTTGTTGGTGTTAGCACAGCCAGTGACAATTCAGCTTGACACTAGAACAACCAGTAATGTCCTACTGAAGGGAGATACCAATCACAACTTGTGCAGTTGAAGCTACCAATTCATGTGCTGTCAAAATTCAAAGGAAACCTTCAGTTTCTGGAAATCCTAAACAAAAATAGAAAGATTGGATACACTCAACAGATCAGGTGGTATGTGTGGCAAGACAAAATGGTTAACATTTCAGTTAAAGACCATCATTCAGGTTGAAGGATTTCACAGGTGGCATCAGTTAAGGATTTTTGACATGTGAAGCTATGCTGATATCTCTAGGGAGATGCCCTCTGATAATGGTGAGAAATATGATGTGGTAGATCATAGTAGATCAGAAAAATGTCACATCTGTGCAAGGAAGTAGTACAGTGTTTTAGCTGGAGCTGGCAACTTAAGAGTGACTTACATTAGACTGTGCAACCTGCTGCTAAATATGAAGATATCTTACATAGAGCAAGGAAACTAGAAGTTATCTGGTTCCTAGATGAAAGAAAGTGCCAGTAACAGTTGCTATCAATGTGAAATTAAGTTCAGCCAGAGATAGTAGTCCAGTAGGCGTGCTTTTCCTTAGGAGGTACACACACTCTGGGATGCCTGATGTGGAGCTTGATGAGGAAAGCCCATAATTAAATAGTTTCAACATGTGCTTAGTAGATACTGTTGGTGACAAAGCCACTTGTGATCAGCATAACACCAGAAGAACTTAGCATCAAAGAAACTTCAGTAGTTTCAGAAATTTCAAAATAATTTCAAAGAAGTGTTGTGATGCCCTAAGATTTCATCACAGTAAAGACAAAAGTAGATGACATTTTTTTTCTGTGGTGAAGGAAAACAAAGGAAAAGCAGAGTTAGACCATGACTGGAAACTGAGGGCCGATTGAATAGATGCAGCAATATGTAATGGAAGCTGAGTGATCAAACACTGAAGCTCATGATGAAGTCACAAGCAAGAGAAAATTTGCAGCTGCTGGAAATCCAAGTAACACACAGAAAATGCTGGAGGAATTCAGCAGACCTGGCAGCATCAGTGGAAAAGAGTACAGTCAAAGTTTTGGGCCGAGACCCTTCTGAAGGGTCTCAGCCTGAAACATCGACTGTTTACCCGTTTCCATTGATGCTGCTGGGCCTGCTGAGATCCTCCAGTGTTTTCTATGTTAACTTGGCTCATGATGAAGCTCATCAGGGACGGTCTGAAGCCAGACCTAGCTAAAGCCAAAGAATTTTTGCCACAGCAATCTGAACAGTATACTGCCTCATTTCACTGAGTATGGAATCAGACAGACAGCTGACCAATGATATTGAACGCTCTTGAGCAAAGGTGTCTACTGAATTAAAGAGACAGACGCAACAGAAACTGTGTAGCAATATGTTGATTGTAGATTGACTGCCAATACAGGCAAACAGCGCGTAAAGGGAAACAGAGCAGCGATTTTGCAGGAGAATCACCCACCAGCACTTACACAGAGATGCACAAGCTGCAACCTCACTGTGACCCTGGGGCTGGAGAAATTTCAACAACACACACAGGGAGAAGTCGTTTGAGCAACAATCACAAGCCAGTCAGGACACTTGCTGTTAAAGACACAATGAGGTAATATAGAGTAATTCTGATGATGAAGATATACAATACAAAGATCTGGTACTCGGGGACAAAGACGATAATGTAGTGAATGCAAACAGCTGAGGCTATCTCAACAACATAGTGATGACACAGATATTGAGCTTGAGACAGTCAGCATGGTGTATTGTATTCCAATTTCTCAGCCTCTGTTATGTACTTACAGGACAGGGACTATTTTGTATCGATTGGTAGCTGCTTATCTGATGGAATAAAAATGACATGCGGAGTGCCTCAAGGCTCCATACTAGGACTTCTTCTGTTTTACATTTACATGCTCCCTCTAGCTCAAATCATGGTAAGCAACAAAATATCTTGCCTTAGTTCTGCAGATGACACTCACATTTATGTAGCAGTGTTAGCAAGTGACTATCGTCCCATGCAATCTCTAAAAAAGCTGTATTGAACAAATCACCGATTGCATGGGTCACAATTTCCTCCAGTTAAACAAAGACAAAACTGAAATAATTGTTTTTGGTGCCAAAAAGAAGGATTAAAGTCAGTGCTCACTTAGAATCCCTGTCATTACAGACCACAAACCAAGCCAGAAACATTGGTGTTGTGATGGACTGTGACTTAAATTTTAACTGCCACATTAAGACAATTACAAAGCCAACCTACTACCATCTTAAAATATAGCAAGAGTTAAAGGACTTATGTCTCAGCAAGATCTAGAAAAAATCATCCATGCATTTATTTTTAATAAGCTTGACTACTGCAAAGGCATTTTCAAAAGTCTCTGTGAAAAAAAAACCCTCAGACAGCTGCAGCTCATTCAGAACACTGCTGCTAGAGTCCTCACTATGTCCAAGAAATTAAACATATCCCTCCAGTTCTCAGATCACGACACTGGCTTCCTGTCCATAGAAGGATTGACTTTAAAATATTACTACTGGTTTATAAAGCTCTGCAGCCAAAATACATCTCCGATCTCTTGCTGCATTATGAACCGTCCCGAGCTTTCAGCTCGTCTGGAGCGGGTCTGCTTACTGTCCCTAGGCTCAAAACTAAACATGGTGAAGCAGGTTTTAGTTACTATGCTCCACTAAACTTCCAGAGGATCTGAAGTCTGCTCCAACTTTAAGCTCTTTTAAATCGAAACTTAAAGCTTTTCATTTCTCTGTAGCTTTTAATTAGAATCTCCTGCACTGTAACTTCTATTTATCATATCTATTTTTGTGTGATTTTATTCTCATATATATTGTCTGAAATTTAATGTTTGACTTTTATATCTTGTTCTATGTAAAGCATTTTGAAATGCCTTGTGTTTGAAAAATGCTATACAAATAAACTTGCTCATTTACAGGAGATTACAGAGACTATCCTATTGATAATCCTATTGAGTTATCTGAGAAAGTGGAGAGTTTTGATGAATGTAGTATCATTGAAATGTATATGAATTCTCAACAGACATTCAGTCATTTAATTCTTAATAGTCTTGTTCATAGTCAAATGGAATTGAAGTTTCAGTGTTGCATGGTTAGGAAATGGTTAAAGGACAGACAGCAGAAGCATTACTTTAAGGTTTAGGGATGAGAAGTAATTCAAAATTTAGCTATGTACAAGCTATGATAACAGATATCAGCAGAACAGACAGGTGTAAGAGGCAGATACTATTGAAAATAGAAAATTGAAAAGTGATTCCTTTCAGTAGAAGGAATGTAGAGGCTGTTGAAACTAAATGGTACAATTTTAAAGCAATATGTGGAAAGAGGGGATGAAGCATAAACTTAAAGGTGGCAAATAAATTAATAAGGTTGGTTATAAAAAGCATGGAAGCTCCTCAGCTTTGTAACAAGCTACTGCATAGAAAACTCATCTCAAAGATATTAAGCCCAATGATTAGGCCCCAGCTCGATATTGTGGTAAATTCTGGGTACCACACAACAGTAAGGATAAAAAGATCTGGAAGATACAGGGCAGTAAATATGACCAAAATGTTCTTTGGCATAGGTAGAGAAACTGGAACGTGTGGACAGCGATGATGCTCACTATCATCCCCTCAAAATTAATCAATAAGTTTCAATACTAAAGCCTCAATACCTCCTTGTGCTTCTGGATCCTCAATTTCCTCACTTGCAGATCCCAATCAATTTGAATTGGCAACATCTGTTCCATAGTCTCCATCAGCACAGATAAACCACAAGGCTATGTGCTTAGAACTCTTAAGCTTATGACTGTGAGGCTAAGCACAGCTCCAAAGCCATATTTAAGTTTGCCGATATCACCGCTCTCATTGGCTGAATCAAAAGTGGTGACTAATCAGCATATAGGAGGGAGATTGAAAGTCCGACTGAGTGGTGCCACAACAACAACTTCTCACTCAATGACATTAAGACTAAGGAGATGATTATTGACTTTAGGAAGAGGAAACTGCGGTCCATGAGCCAGTCCTCATCAGGGGATCAGAGGTGGAGAGGGACAGCAACTTTAAATTACACTGTGCTATCATTTTGAAAGATTTGTCATGGGTCCAGCACGTAAATGCCATTATGAAGAAAGCAAGGCAGTGCCTCTAGAAGTTTTCGAATATTTAACTTGTCATCTAAAACTTTGACAAATATCTATAGATGTGTGCTGCAGAGTATATTGACTGGTAGCTTCATGGCCTGGTATGGAAATACCAATGTCTTTGAATGGAAAACCCTACAAAAAGTCATGGATACTGCCCAGTCCATCATGGGTAAACCCTCCCCACCACTGAGCACATCTATATGGAGCGCTGTCACAGGAAAGCAGCAGCCATCATCAAGGACCCCACAATCTAGGCCATACTCTCTTCTCGCAGGTCCCATCAGAAAGGAAGTGCAGGAGCCTCAGGGTCCACATGACCAAGTTCAAGAACAGTTATAATCCCTCAACCATCAAGCTGTTGAACCAGAGGGTACGTCACTGAACTGTTCCACCAACCTGGGGACTCACAAGGATTCTTCATCTCATGTTCTCGATACTTATTGTTTATTTTTTTTGCCTTTTGTATTTGCACAGTTAGTTGTTTTTTGCATTTTCATTGTTTTTCCGTCCTGCTGGGTTGGATCTTTCACCGATTCTATTGTGTTTCTTATATTTACTGTGGATGCCTGCAAGAAGATGAACCTCAGGGTTGTATACAATGCCACATTTATATTTTGATAATAACTTTACTTTGAACTTGAATTTTGGGCTATATTCCATCGAGCAGAAAAGCTAATGGGAGGTTTGAAGAGGTGGTAACTGGTTTAAAGGGTTAAAAAAAAAGATGCAGTGGAAATATCAGTAAGGAGAGGAAATACATATGAGAGGAAAAATTTAGAAACAAGATGAGTAATAATGACCTGGAATGCACTGCCTATAAGATTGTAAGAGGAAAATCGATAATAATATTAAAATGTAAAATGGAAGTCAAGGGGAACATTTGCAGTGCCATAGGAGAAGAGCTGAATGGTGGAACTAATTGAATAGGACTTTCAGAGAATCAGCATAAGCACAAATAGCCAAAAAGCGAGTACTGTATTTTTCCACGATTCAGTGTAATGTATCATGAATGCCACATTGAGCAGCTGCGTGCCATACTCAAAAAATCACCTGCATACTCCTCTAAAACACTACCTTCACCTAGTGCAGTGCTGTCCAGGCTGTGACTCTGTATGTTAGGGCCTATCTTGTGTGGCAACTTGCAAAAGTCAGTGTGGTGAACTACATATACCTGTCTGGACACGCCCCTCTGCTGACTGCTCCTGTGGCTCCTCCCACAGACCCCTGTATAAAGGCGGTTGGAGGCACTGCTGCCCCCTCAGTCTCCAAGATGTTGTGTGGTCATTTATTGCAGCTAATAAAAGCCTATCTTTTGCCTCCCGTCTCCGAGAGTTATTGATGGTGCATCAGTCAGTAGGATATTTATTTAAACATAGCAAAAATTATAGACCAGTACAACACAGGAATAAGCCCTTCAGTCCACAATGTTCAGCTGAGCTAATTAAATTAGTATTCTAATGCCCAACTGAAACTAATTCATTTTGCTTATGCAGGGTCCATATCCTTCCATTTATGCACATTCATATGCCCATCTAAGAGCTCCTTGAATGCCTCTATCATATTTGCCTCCACCATCATCCCAGCACCCACCACTATGTGTAAAAATCCTGCCCTGCACATTTCCTTTGACCTTGCCCTTCTCATCTTAAATACATGCTCTCTAATACATGACTCCGGGGTTAAAGAATGCAGTTTAGATCTCCCTCAGTCTCAACTGCTCCTGAAAACACAACCCAAGTTTCACCAACATCTCCTTATCACACATGCCCTCTAAACAAAGCAGCATCCTGGTAAACCTTCTCTGCCTCTCCCTATAGCCTTGACATCTTCCTATAATGTGGTGACCACAGCTGAACGTAATGCTCCTAATGTGGTTTAACTGGAGTTTATAAAGCTCTACCATAATTCTCCACTCTTTAACTTAACATCTTGACAAACAAAAGCAAGCATGGCATGTGCCTTCTTTACCACCATATCAACTTGTGCAGCCACTTCCAGGGAGCAGTGGACTTGGATCACAAGTTAATATTATACATCAACACTATTAGGAGTCTTGCCCTAACAGTATACTGCCCTCATAGTGCAACGTTTCATATTTGGCCAAGTTAATCTCCATCTGCCACTTCTTTGCCTTATCTGCAATTGATCTGCGTCGTGAAGAAGGGTCTTGGCTTGAAATGTCAACTGTTTCTTCATGTACATGGATGCTGTTTGACCTGCTCAGTTCCTCCAGCATTTTCTATGTGCTGCTTTGGATCTGCAGATTTTTTATTTTGTGTTTGTGTATCTATATCCTTCTGTATTCTTTGCAAGTCTTCTTTGATTTCCACAACGCCGCCAATCTTCAAATCACCTGCAGACTTGCTAACCCACCCATCTATGTTTTCATCCATGTCATTTATATATATCACAAACAGCAGAGGTTCCAATAGATATCCCTGTAGAACACCACTAGCAAGAAATCTCATCTCTTGTCTCTTTTAGTAACCTGGGATATATCCAATAGGATCCTGGGGACTGATCCACCTTAATGCTCTTTAACAGACTCAACACTACTTCCTACTTTATCTCCAAATGCCCAAGCAAATTAGTACACTCCACCTGATCTCCCTATCCTCTATATAGTTCTGTTTAGTAAATATTGTTACAGTGTACCCATTTAGATCTCACTCGCATTCTCTACCTCAAAACCTATGTCTCCTTTAACTTTGAGTGTTCCTACCCTCTCTTTAGTTATCCACTTGCTCTTGATGTATGTATGCAATGGCTTGGGATTCTTTAACCTTACTTGCCAAGGATTTTTCATGGCCCTCCTCTCTTTCCTAATTCCCTTCCTGAGTTCTTTTCTGGCTTTTTTATAATCCTTAAGGGCTCTATTTGATTTTAGTTCCCTAAACCTTACATAAGTATTTTTTTCCTTCTTGACTCAGTTCACTTCTCTCACCGTACCCTGCTATCCTTGTCCATCCTTCTTACTGGAATGTAGCTGTTCGGTATTCTCTGCAGCTGCTCTTTAAGCACCCTCCACATGTCAGATGTAGATTTGCTCATTATCAGCTATATCAATTAACTCTCCTTAGTTCTTGCCTAATTCTCTTGTAATTTGCTTGGCACCAATTTAATATACACCCGTAAGACGACTCTTTCCTGGCTGTTCTCCTATTGAATGGTCAGTTACCTCTCCAGGCTCATAACCCAACACCAGGTCCAGTATGCCCCACCTCTTGTTGGACTACCGACACAAGTTCTGCCTCATCTAAACCTCTTGCATAAAGGAGATCACAGTCTATATTAAGGAAGATGAAGTTACCTATTACAATTGGGAGCCCATAATAGGGAGACTTTAGCGAGTGAAGGCAGAAGCACATGCACCAGTAAACGAAGGGCAAAAGGTATTGTAGCAGAGGCATGATATCGTAAAAAAAGTGCTATGATTGATCAAAGTTTATAATACCATCAAAACCAAAATATTGCTGAACTTGGGGATTGTATGATTGGCTGGAATGCCTATCCTGTCACTTGCAGCGCTTCTCAAAGCCTCGTTAACCTTGTCCATCAGCCTCCAGCTCATTTTGTTTGTATGCAAAGGGAAATCATTCATTCACCCTTGTATGCTGATTATGTCAGCATTTAAGGCAATAGACAATAGACAATAGACAGTAGGTGCAGGAGTAGGCCATTCGGCCCTTCTAGCCAGCACCTCCATTCACTGTGATCATGGCTGATCATACACTATCAGTACCCTGTTCCTGCCCTCTCCCCATATCCCTTGACCCCACTATCGAAAAGAGCTCTATCTAATTCTCTCTTGAATGCATCCAGAGACTTGGCCTCCACTGCCTTCTGGGGCAGAGCATTCCACATATCCACCACTCTCTGGTTTTTCCGCATCTCTGTTCTAAATGGCCTACCCCTTATTCTTAAACTGTGGCCTCTAGTTCTGGACTCACCCATCAGCGGGAACATGCTTCCTGCCTCCAGCGTGTCCAATCCCTTAATAATCTTATATGTTTCAATCAGATCCCCTCTCATCCTTCTAAATTCCAGTGTATACAAGCCCAGTCACTCCAATCTTTCAACATATGACAGTCCCGCCATTCCAGGAATTAACCTTGTGAATCTACGCTGCACTCCCTCAATAGCAAGATGTCCTTCCTCAAATTTGGAGACCAAAACTGCACACAGTACTCCAGGTGGGGTCTCACCAGGGCCCTGTACAGCTGCAGAAGGACCTCTTTACTCCTATACTCAATTCCTCTTGTTATAAAAGCCAGCATGCTATTAGCTTTCTTCACTGCCTGCTGTACCTGCATGTTTGCTTTCATTGACTGATGTACAAGAACACCTAGATCTCATTGTACTTCCCCTTTTCCTAACTTGACTCCATTTAGATAGTAATCTGCCTTCCTGTTCTTGCCACCAAAGTGGATAACCTCACATTTATCCACATTAAACTGCATCTGCCATACATTTGCCCACTCACCCAATCTGTCCAAGTTACCCTGCATTCTCATAACATCCTCCTGACATTTCACACTGCCACCCAGCTTTGTGTCATCAGCAAATTTGCTAATGTTAAAGGCACCCAAGGCACTCCCCCAAATTAAATTGTTTTTCAATTGGACAAGCAACATCTGTCACCTGAAATTCCTTTATTAGGGAACAATAAACCATAACTCACTGTGAGTTCTACCATTGCTCATGCTATCAACACAGCAATACATTTTATAATTTTAATGCATGGTATGCTACTCTACAGCATAAAATGTAATAACTTACTTTGATCATATTCTGAACCTTGTGTAAGCATTTTTAAAAAAATGACATTTGCAGATTTGTTTCAGCAATGTTTTCAATAGCATTTCATGAAAGTTGATGGTCTTGTTTTTTGTTAAGAACACGCTTAGTATATCTTGCTGTTTATGCAGCTTGGCTGAGAATACTAGGGAACAATTAGGGGTTGTAGGTTAAGGATGAAAGGTGAAATACTTAAGGGGAACCTGCGGGGTAACTTCTTCACTTAGAAGGTGGTGCGAGAGTGGAAGGTATTGCCAGTGGAAGTAGTAGATGCAGGTTAAATTGTAATATTTAAGAAAAGTTTGGATAGTTACATGAATGAAAGAGAAAGGATGGCTATGGTCCAGGTGCAGGTAAATGAGACTCGACAGGTTATCAAGCTGGCATAGACTAGATGGGCTGAGGGCCTGTTTCTGTGCGTTATGACCCTATGACAATGACTAGTTAGTTTTAAGAAGCTGTTTCGCACCTATCATTGTCTTGTAAATAAATATCATTATTCTTAAACTGTGGTTGCTTCTGCTCCTGTTAAACCACAGAGTGAGGCAGAAATGCCATTCTCTTCCTGCATATCACTTGGACTCAAGCTTCTGCCGTCGGTGACCCAGCTGTGCTGTAAAATCCTGCCACAGAATGATGCCCGGAGGTCACTTCCCTACAAAGCAGATTCCCTGTTCTTGGTGGCATGGCAGAGGGCCAGTGGATGGTCAGGGGATTGCCATCTCAGTGGCTAGCAAAAGACTCCACCACTTTGGCCATCCACCCAGCAAACTGAAAAGCAATGCTTGCATTTACAGTGATAACATTCAGACAGATGATCTGACTTAATTTAGCAAGAATCTCTTTGCTTTAGATTGAATTCAGGAATAGACTGAAAGATGTTCTTTTCTGTTCTTTTAACGTAAGGGACCAATGGGTAATACTGGAAATCTGCATTCAAATGATTGTAGATATTATCGGGAGAATAAAAATTATAGGGTATATTTCCTTAGAAGATGGATTGAGCGGTGTTATTATCAGTGGTATGTATTTGAAAACTGATTCTTTTCATGGAGTGAAGTGAGTGGAAAGTAGCATTTTATTTATATAGACATATAAATTTATTATAAGTACAGCTGTACCATAAACAGAGCACTTTTTTATTAGTACACTATACTGCCTCATACCAGCTTACTTTCTTCCTTGAGTGAATCATGTTTTCTGGGTCAAATCAAGCAAGATTTATATGGATTTTCCTTGTTAGATTTGCACAGAGCAATGTCAGTCCCTGTGTAACACTCATTTAGTTGAGAGAGTTTAATTACCGGTGACTTCTGGGATCATTCGTCCTAATTTCTCATCACAACTGGCACGGTGCATATTCATCCCTTACAGGGTTTGGCGAAGCATAAAGTTAGAAGGGTCTTCCAAGAAACATTACAATTTCTTATGGTGTGGGCATTATGAACAATTTGCTGGGGACGCTTTCTGGAGAAGTGATATGATTTAACAAGTGGCAGTACATGTTCTGTGTTTGTCCAAAAGACCAAACAGGGCGTATGCTCTGAAGAACCTATGCTCTGAACATTTGTCAGAAAAAAATATCATTGGGGAATATAGTTAGTTCTGAAGCCAGAGATGGGGGTCAGGAACATGGTTAAGGGTGTAGCTGGAGCCAGGGGCAGCAATCAGCTTGGGTTTGCTGTGAGGAGTTTGAAAAGTGAGGACAGGGCAGTAGACAAGGCTTCTGCTCATGGTGGTCCATCAGGATGTGGGCATGTATGTACCTTTCTGTGTGCCCATTTATATTGATCCATTAAGCCAACTTACAGTTAGTTATTTAATGTGGAAGATGAAATGTTACACAATAACATTTTGTGTTTTAGCTCTGGCACTTACGAAGTCAAAGAAAAGCAAATTTCCCTCCACATTAATTAGGAAGAGAAGATAATTATTCCTGCCATTACAATCAAAGGTAGTATGCAAGGATTCAGAAAACAAGCTTTTACTGAATGGTTTTAAAGAAAGAAGAAATGCACTGTAATTAATTTCTGAGAAACATTTAATGGGAAATGGCAGAAAGACTTGCGTCACTAGGCAATTTAATGCTGCAGCTAATTTAGTGCTTAATTTTCCAGAAATGAGGGATAAACAAATGAAAAAGGTACAAACTAAATTCAAGCTAATGTGAACAGTTAATCAGGAATTAGAAGAGCTCTACATTGTATTGTGACCAGACATATTATAAAGTTGATTTTAACTTCACTGCCTGTGTACCTACATAGTCAGGGATGAAGAGTGGAAGGAAATGAGGAAGTATGATATCAAAACAAAGCTAGTCATTTTCTGGCCAGGAACATTGCCCTTGTTTCTTTGGTATAGGATGCAGAGTCCTTCTTTAAGTATGCAGATCTAGTCCCGGTACACTACAGTTCCTATGTCCCTATCTTTCCCTCCATTACAAGCAGGATATATCCTAGCACTTTAACAGTTGGTGCTGCTAACCTCACAGTTTCAGGGACCAGGGTTAATCCTGAACCCGGGTGCTGTCTATGCAGAGTTTGCAGGTTCTTCTCATGTTGTTGTGAGTTTCTGCTGGATGCTCCTGTTCTGCTTTTTGCTTTCAGCTCATTGCCCCAGTTGGGGATTAAGCTGTCAACAGCAGCTCACAAGAATCTATTGTCCTGGGCTAGTCTTTCAAGTTGTCCCCAGGTGTAGCACATCTTATATCTTCGAGGTGAAGATCCTTCCTCTCCAAGGGATGGGGTTTCCAGAGATTCTGTAGGTGCTTTGGCAGCTCTGGGTTTCTGTGGGATGGGGTTGCTAGCCCCAAGTCCAACCCTTCTCCTTTCCCAGCCAGGCTTAGGACCACATGATGAATTTAACCGGTTTCTGCCCATGTCCCAAAGGTGCTTTCTATGTTGATTGATTACTGTAACTTAACCCTTGTCTAGGTAACTGGCAAACAACTGAAGGGGGGATAATTGGTTTGTGTGAAAGGGAGTAGATTGTAGGAAAGCAGAGAAATAGAGGACCAATGAGATTGCTCCTCTGGGAACCAGATGCACCTTAATACACAATTGGGCTGCATGATATTTATATGGATTTTACATCAACACTCTGATTTTTCAGACAGTCTCCCTATTTAGAAAATGTGTGGCATTTTTATTTTGCAGCTTTATCAAATTGTCTTTTTAACAACCTAAATATTAGACCTGTCAGCTATTTATAATGGAAACCACTTCAATAATGACAAAGGGAAGCAGATCATGACAAATAATATTTAACTTATTATCAATTATAGTAATAGTTATACACATTGATTTAAGCTTTGCCTTTTACTAAATTTGTATTGTTTCTTGTCTTCTTGTTTGATATCTGACAATGGAATCTGTTTTTGGAGAAGATTAGTGACCAGTGTACTTTAAATAATATTGAATTCCTTTTTTTTTCTCAGGGTACAGTTCACACACATTTTTGAAAGTCGGCTTAAATAGTTGGGGTATCTAGTTTTCTGGCTTACATTGATCTATCTACCGAGAACAGATGATATCTGTTTTGGGGTTCCCTAAGACCTTTGTTGCTTCTTATAATAATATTAAACAGATAACAATTAATCTCTCCTATAGGTCATGCAGAAATATATACACAAAGGTTGCCATGAACATCAGGTTCAAATACAAGACATGTGTTTAGGACCAACAATATTGAATAATATCCAAATTGAACTCCACTTTTACAATCTGTGCATAATTTTCTTCTCATTGTTGCTGTTTGGGTTAAATTCTGATGTCAGAGATGAGGATGGTGCTTTTCGTCCTCCAGGTGCTGCTCGATCCATTGAGTTCCTCTGGCGGATTGTTTGTTGCTCCCGATTCCAACATCTGCAGTCTCTTGAACCTCAGGTTTGCAGAGCACAGTTACTGAATGTCATATTTATAGCTTAATTATTTCTAACTGGAACTCTTGTGAGTCTTGTAGGTTTGCAAAACATTCAAGAGGAACAAGTTACTGTAAGCTTGTAATTTACCAGTAATGGAATACTTCTGAAATATGCAGTCATACAGTGATGGAATTGTACAGCATGGAAACAGTACATTTGGCTCCTCTCATCCATACTGTCCCTAAAACAAACTCAGGAAGAAGCCCTTTGGTCCACAATGTCAGTGCTGAATATGATGTCAAATTTAAATAATCCCAACTGCCTGGACATGATTTGTATCCCTGCATTGCCTGATTGTTCATGTGTTTGTCTAAATAACTCATAAACATTGCTAGCATATTTTCTTCCATAGCATTGTATTCCAGTCACTATCACTCTTTGTCTAAAAACACCTTATAAATATCTTGTCAACATTCCCCCACACACAATAAAACTTTGCCCTCTGGCATTTGATAGTTCCCTCTTGGAAAAAAAATCAGACTATCTACCTTATTTATACTAGTCTCAGGCCACCAAAGCTCCAGTGAAAACAATCCAAATATATACAACCTCTTCTTATGACTAACACATCGAAAACAAGGCAATATCTCAGTGAACCTCTTCATTAAAAAATACATCACCTCTCATATGTCAGGATTAAATTCAAATTTTCAGCCCATTTCACCAGCATATTAATGTCTCTCTGCAGCTTGAAACTACCTCCACCCTGTCAATAACTTTATCAATTATCATGTAGAAATATGGAAAATGAACACAAAGGAGCGTAGAAACATAGAAAACCTACAGCACAATACAGGCCCTTTGGCCCACAAGATTGTGCTGAACATGTTCCTACTCTAGAAATGACTAGGTTTACCTATAGCCCTCTATTTTTCTAAGCTCCATGTACCTATCCAAATGTCTCTTAAAACACCCTATCGTATCCACCTCCACCACCTTTGCCGGCAGCCCATTCCACACACTCACCACTCTCTGAGTAAAAAACTTACCCCTGACATCTACTCTGTACCTATTCCCCAGCAGCTTAAACCTGTGTTCTCTTGTGGCAACCATTTCAGCCCTGTGAAAAAGCCTCTGACTATCCACACGATCAATGCCTCTTAACATCTTACACACCTCTATCAGGTCACTTCTCATCCTTCGTCACTCCAAGGAGAAAAGGCCGAGTTCACTCAACCTATCCTCATAAGGCATGCTCCCCAGTCCAGGCAACATTCTTGTAAATCTCCTCTGTACCCTTTCTATGGCTTCCACATCCTTCCTGTAGTGAGGTGACCAAAACTGAGCAGAGTACTCCAAATGGGGTCTGATCAGGGTCTTATAGAGCTGCAACATTACCTCTCGGCTCCTAAGTTCAATTCCACAATTGATGAAGGCCAATACACTGTACACCTTCTTAACCACTGAGTCAACCTGCACAGCTGCTTTGAGCATCCTATGGACTCAGACCCTAAGATCCCTCTGATCCTCCACACTGCCAAGATATATTCTGCTATCATATTTGACCTACCAAAATGAACCACTTCACACTTATCTGTGTTGAACTCTATCTGCCAATTCTCAGCCCAGTTTTGCATCCTATCAAAGTCCCGCAGTAACCTCTGACAGCCCTCCACACTATCCACAACACCTCCAACCTTTGTGTCATCAGCAAACTTCCTAATCCATCCCTCCACTTTCTCATCTAGGTCATTTATAAAAATCACGAAGAGTAAGGGTCTCAGAACAAATCTCTGAGGCACTCCACTGGTGACCGATCTCCATGCAGAATACGACCCATCTACAACCACTCTTTGCCTTCTGTGGGCAAGCCAGTTCCCGATCCACAAAGCAATGTCCCCTTGGATCCCATGCCTCCTTAATTTCTCAATAAGCCTTGCATGGGGTACCTTATCAAATGCAGGACTAATTAAATCAAAAACTCTACCTTTCTCTGCTAAGTAGTTGGGGTTAAGCCTTACCCCTCCACTGTTGTTAGACCTTCGAGTTAATTACAGCTCTTGTCCTCT
The DNA here is from genome assembly GCF_048418815.1 of Hemitrygon akajei. Classification (NCBI taxonomy): domain Eukaryota; kingdom Metazoa; phylum Chordata; class Chondrichthyes; order Myliobatiformes; family Dasyatidae; genus Hemitrygon; species Hemitrygon akajei. Next base: position 104,150,964 of record NC_133124.1, on the reverse strand, counting down.
TATTCTTGTTGAGACCAGCTAGCTGTGTGCAACTCTCTGTTCTGCATTAGATTTCTTACACTAAACATTACTTGTATCGATTGAACATCTGAGAATTCAGTCTTTCTGACTTCTATAGCCCATCCACTGTGATGAGTTAGAGACCCAGTGATGTCAAAGATATACAGAAATCTGTATATTGAGATAAATAGACATCTGCATTGTATATAGATATCTACCTTCTAATGATACACAGTAGAGATGCCCATGTTCCATGCTGAACTATATTTTTATAGATTATTTGTTAATATCCTTAAATAATATGCTTTTTATGCACACAGTAAGCTTTAATAATGCAGGATTTATTTCAATACTGCATTCATTGTTCTTTTATTAATGCTGCTCAATAATTAGCATGAGTCTACATGCTATGTTTTCCTTAATAATTACATTCTAATGGACTAATAGAATATATGGAAATGAAGATCTGTTGAATGCATCAGAAAAGGAAATACAAAACCATATCAGAATTGTTCTCATCCCTGCTGATTATGTTATTAACATAGATGTTACCCACTGAACTCTGTCCAAATTATTGATAACAAGGACATGAGATTCTCCAGTTGGAATAGTCTTTCCAAATATTCTCTTACATGTTGGAAATAACATATACAAACAAATACGCTCTAATCCAAAAGCTGTGCAATTCATTATTTCCTGGATGTTTAGGTTGTGTAATACCACATTCTGCTGATGTTTCTGTATGCTATTACTGGTTAGAACAATGTGAGTGACCATTGCCTTTATTGGCCAGGTATCTTTGAACATGACATCTGTAGTAAGTCAAAATGGCCAACCTAATCATCTGAAACAACACTATTACAAGAAATGGTTTTACCTCTGTGTTCAGCTCACTGGTAGCCCTTGGACTATGGCTGATGAGTAACCACAATAGGTCCAATCCATGGGAAAGTTGTTGAAATTTGCTCAGTTTTAGAATATGTCAATAAAGATCACAGCACCTCACTGATGTAGCTCTTGAGAATATTAAGCACTTAACAGCGTAGGTGCCATTCATCTCTCCCCGTTGATCTTCCTCCTGGCACTTACTTCTTGCAAGCAGAAGAAGTGCAACATCTGCCCATTCACTTCCTCCCTCACTACCATTCAGTTCTTCCTCATGAGGCAACACTTCAACAATGAGTAACAAAAATAACAGAGCACTGTAAGAACTCATTGGGTCAATCAGCATCTACGGAGGCAGAAGGAGTAAGTGATCATTTTGGATCAAGATCATGCAACTGGGCTGAGAAGGAAGTCAAAAGATTGCCAGTATAGAGCAATATGAGGGGTGTTAGCATGGGATAGAGGCTGGTTGGTGATAGGTATAAGCAAGTGAGGAGGGTGATGAGTAGGACTGCTGTTGAAGAGCAGATGGGCCAAGTGCTTATTCCATCCACCCATCATCTCCATACTCACTTAGGTCCACCTACTGTCTGCCAGTTGTTTTCTCACTATTCTTTCTCATCTCTTTATTCTGCTATCTTCCCTCTCTGCTCTTGGTTCTGATGTATCCCTCTGCCTCATCCATTAAGTTCCTACAACAGTTTTTTTTTGTTCCAATTTATAGCATCTACAGTCTCCTGTGCCCCCATTTTACTACTTCATTCCAAAGACTCTTCAACGTATGCCCACTTTGAAGATGGTTTCCTTTTCTCTTTGACAGTCCCTGAGACTCTCTTACTGCTTTTCCTCTGTGGTTTCTATTACTTGTCTGCTCTTCAGTCACTTTCGTACCCCGTCTGCCCCATCATCTCCCTCCTCACTGGGTTCCACCTGGCAGTTATTGCCTCGCCCCTCTCTCTGACCTTTTTACATTGGCTACCTTCCCGATACATTTCTCGGTCCTGACACGGGGTCTTGGCCCAGATCGATGACCTTCCCTCTGCCTCCACATGCACTACAGGATGCTTGAAGTTCCTCCAGTACTTTGTTTTTCTGTTTCAGTTGTTAAATGGAATTCAACCTACTATTTACTATTCTCTAAAGGGTAAATGCACTGCAAGCAACTCCATTGTATTGTATGCTTCTCATTGAAAAAAAATTCGGAAGATGCTTTGCCTGGGACACCAGCTAGTTCTCTGTTAATGTCTAGCCAGAAACTCCTTTAGAAATTTTAAACAAAAGATTAGACATCCATGAAAAGTGAAAGGAAATAAAGGATTAGAGCAATTAAAACTGTCAACGCACCCATTGATTTGGTTTGCATTGTCTCCATTGTTTGCAGTACTGTGTTGTGTTTGTACACTCCCCCTAGACAGACACCCACTGCAAATGATAACATATATGAATATGGTTTTCTTTTATTTTGCTCTTTAGCTTTACTGAAGGAGCATCAATTTGACAACAGCTTGGAGTCGCAAAATGACTCAGAATACAAAAGGCTGTTCTTTGGAATAAAATTACAACTTGTCATACCTCATCATTGAGCTGAATGAAGATTTGCAATTGTGGAGAAAAGCTCCTGGTGGAAGAAAGATGGACAAGTGTAAGGTCGGGTGGAAAGTGAGGGAATATTAATCTCAAGCAAACCAATGCACTTGTGATGGCTTCCCCATCTGTATCCCCTCACATGCAATGGATCAATGGCACACAAAATGTGCTCAGAACTCACTTGAATTGCAACTCCTTTTAGTATGTATTGAAGATGCAAATGGCTGGTACATAAGATAAATAAAAATAAAATAAATCACAAGGTAGCAATTCATTGACAGTAAGTTTAAGGGAAAAAGACTATAAATTACAGGTGGGTGGTAAAAGGATTGATTGCCAGTCTATAGCAATGCGAGATTAGACGGAATATGAAATAACGAGGTTGCTGGGTGATAGATGCAACCAGATGAGGAGAAGATGATAGTCTGATAGAACCAGATTGAGGAAGGGTGATAAGTGCAAATTGGAAGAACAACATCTCATATCCTACTAGGGTAGCTACAAACCAAAGATATGAACACAGAATATTCCATTTTCATGTAACCCCCCCACCACTGTTCTCCCGCACACATTCACCTTTTAACCTAGTCTTTTTCTATCTTTGTTCACCTCTCCCTTCCCCATCCCTTCACCTTTTTTTTCATATTAAGTCAATTTACACAATTTCTAAATCTCAATGAAAAGGGACAAAACGTCTTTGAAGTTGGTGTGCTGTGGCCAGTGCCGGTAATAAGGCATCTGAGACCCAGTCACCAATTTAGACACACGTGCAGGAGGCTGTGAACTGGTAGTTTTCCAGTAACACTGGATCTTGTAGAAAGTGCATGTGCTAAACAGACAAGGACTGAGTGCAGAGCGCAGAGGTGGGTAGGGATAGAAGTGGAACTGTGATTAAGGGAAAATTTTAAAAACTTAAAAAGGAGGGGTAAAATGACAGCATAGTGCAGTAAAATGGATAATGGTAACCAAAGACTTTCAGAAATGAAAATGACTTGTTTTGTTTTTATTCTTTTTTTTTGTTAGTTTAGAGGCTTTTTTCCCTTGTAAAAATCTTTTTTTTGGAATCTTTTTCATGTTTAGTTACTAAGAGATTGGGAGGCTTAGATTACACACGTTACTCGGAGTCTGTTTACATATACGTTAACCGTTATTAATGTAACCCCGATCTCTTTGTATCATTATCATTGTTATGTTTATTTATTTGAAACTCAATAAAAATGATTGATAAAGAAAGGAATGAAATGACTATAGAGCCTACTTTCAGTTAGGTTCAGAGCAGAGAAAGTGATCCAGTAACAATATTTAGATTCAGAAATAGGAGAAAGAGTTGCAATGTGACCCTTCGAGCCTACCTCACCATTCATGAAGATCATGGTTTTATCAAGTTGTTTTCCTACATCATCCAGGTATCCTCTTAATATCAGAAATCTGTGAATGAATTAATTCAAATTCCAAAAATTTATCTCCTTCTAGATAAAGAAATTCTGTCTTCATTGCAGTCCTAAATGGCCAACCCCTTATTCTAAGGTTGTAATCCTTAATTCTCAGCTAAGAAAACATCCTGCCTGCATGCAGACTGTCAAACCCAGTAAGAATTTTGTTGGGTTAAATAACATCTCTCACTCTACTGAACTCTGGAGAGGTCTATTTGACTGGTCTTCAAATGGCAAACCCATCACACCCTAGAATCAGTCTACTGAATCTTTGTTTAACTGTGCGACAGGTACACCTTTTCTCAGGCAAGGAGGCCACAACTATGCATAGTACTCCGAATGTACATTTGTCAACTTTTGGGTTTGTGGACCTCACACTTTAGGATCAGATCGGACGATGGTGTGTGTTCCATCGCCCTGCCTTCTCTGAAGTCCACAATCAGTTCTTTGGTCTTACTGATGCTGAGTGCAAAGTTGTTGCTGTGGCACCACTCAACTAGCTGGTATACCTCACTCCTTACCCCCTCTCGTTACCATGAGATTCTGTCAACATGGTTGTATCCTCAGCGAGTTTTTGAGTTGTGCATGGCCATGCAGTCATGGGGGTAGAGAGAGTATAATAGCAGTGGGCTAAGCACACCTCCTTGAGGTGCGCCGGTGTTAATTGTCAGCAAGGTGGAGATGTTATTTCCAATCCACAGATTGTGGTCTTCTGGTTTGGAGGTCAAGGTTCCATTTACAGAGGGAGGTACAGAGGTCTTGAGCCTTTCACTCAGAACCGTAGAAATGATGTTATTAAACATTAAGCTGTAGTCAGTTAGCAGCATTAATGATCTCTGCCTCATTAATAACAATTCTACCTAGATTTGTATTTTCGACAAACTCAAAATATAACATTTTGTTGCTTCATCCAAATTATTGATAAGGATATGAACAGTTCTGGTCTATTTCAACAGCTGTGGTTCCTACTGTACCTACTGTATTTTTAAAATAAAATCATCTTTGACATTGTTGGCAAGTCCTCTTATCTTCTTGCCTCTCTACTCTTAGTCTCAATGCATGGTTTCAACTCAAAGCATCAGCAGTTCCTTTCCTTCCAAAGATAATGTTCAGGGCTAACTTACAGGTTGCATTAACTTTCAGAATGACATCAACAATTTTCTGAACGGGGAACAAATTCAGAAATCAGAGGTGCAAAGGGACTTGAGAGTCCTAGTGCAGGATTCACTAAGGGTTAGCTTGCAGGTTGAGTTGGTAGCAAGGAAGGCAAATGCAATGTTAGCATTCATTTTGCGAGGATGAGAATGTAAAAGCAAGAATGTAATGCTAAAGCTCTAGAAGGCATTGTCTGACTGTACTTGGAGTATTGTGAGCAGTTTTGGGCCCATTATCTAAGAAAAGATTAGATAAGGTATTGGAGAGGTCCAGTGGAGGTTCACAGGAATGATTCCAGGAATGAAAGGGTTAACATATGAGGAGCATTTGATGGCTCTGGGCCTGTACTCGCTGGAGTTTAGAAGAATAATGGGGACTTCATTGAAATCTGTCAAATATTGAAAGGCTGAGATGGAGAGGATGTTTATGTTTCTTACAGTAGGGGAGTCCAAGACCCAGAGGGCACAGCCTCAAAATCACGGAATGTCCCTTTAAAACAGAGATGAGGAGGAATTTCTTTTGCTCGAGCGTGGTGGAATTCATTGCCACACACGGCAATGGAGGTCAAGTCATTAGGAATACTTAAAGCAGAGGATTTTGATTAGTTGGGATGTCAAAGGTTTAGAAGGAGAAGACAGGAGAATGGGGTTGACCATAATACCATAAGACACAGGAGCAAAATTAGGTAATTTGTCCCACCAAGTTTGGCCTGCCATTTCATAATGGCTGATCCATTTACTTCTCAACCTTATTCTTCTGGCCTCCACGTAGTCTTTCACACCCTGACTAATTAAGAACCTTGATCACTTCTGCCCCCTGACACTCTGGAAATTCTGGCGTACTGCTAGTACCACACATAGTGAAGACTGTTGCAAAATATTTATTCAGTTCACCCACCATTTCCTTGTCCCCCATTACTATCCTTCCAACGTCATTTTCCAGAGGTCCAATATCTACTTTCACCTCTCTTTTACGCTTTATATATCTGAAAATAAATCAGCCATGATAGAATGGCAGATCAGACTCAATGGACCAAAAGGCCCAATTCTGCTCCCATGTTTTCGTCTTATGGACTCCTGAATTCCTTTAGGGGATTCTAGCGTCTGCAATCTCTGGTACCAGCATTTATTGCCAATCACAGTTGCCCTTTGAGGAGGTGAAAGTGATCTACTTTTTAAAAAATATTATTTCTGTTTTGCCATATTTTAAATCTAACTATTTAATATACATACATATATACTTACTGCAATTGATTTGCTTAATTATTTTCTTCCTCTATATTGTAGCGCTCCAGGGGGTGGGGCGTTGTCGACAGTCCATCCCAGTATTCCTAGATGCCAGAGCTATCTACTGTTCTTGTTCTAAAATGCTCTTGTGGGATTATAATGGGATGTTCAAGTTCTTCTATTGTTACATTTTAGCTTGGGTTATACAGTTTTTCGCATGTGTGTTTGTGGATCACTCTGACTGTAACCGAAGTGTGTGATAATCACTCCCCCATCTGTATGTTGCTGAGTGGGTTCTCTCCCCGGGTCATAGTGCCCGGTCTGTTTTTGAGTTTGTCACAATAAAAACAGCTTTTGAGATAAACGAGCTTTTCTCGTCTGTCATCATGCACCGAATGCTCCTCACGTTGGTGTCAGGATTGGAATTAGGAACTGATGATGAGATTGAAGAGCTCTGACGTTGGATGGAGAGCCTTAAGACCCAGGGAATGTCAAGGGATGGAGCAGTATGACTCCCCAGCATCCCTGGGCTGGGGTCCTGAAGATGGGAAGCTGACCCAGACGGTGGACCTGGGAACCGAGCATGGTGCCCTCCCAGGGAACCCTGACGCGGTGAGTGTAACCAGGCTCCCCAACCCAGGGGACACGATCACCTGCCTCCCTCGTGGCCTGCACTGGGGAACTGGGCAACATGACAGACACCACTGCAATTCACACCACAAGATTCTACCTGAAACTCCCAGATACAATGGCGCCAGCTGTCTGCAGCCTTACCTGGTGTAAGATAAACTTGCCTCATGAGACGACGGGTGGAGTCTCACCGAGACGGCGGTGCGCTTTGCCCTGGAGCTGGAGGGGGAAGCCTTGTGAGCCCTCCTCTATCTAATACCGGCTGAGAAGTGCACTCATAGGGGTTCAGTAGTGCCATGGACAGAGGACATTGGAGGAAGCGATGAGGGAAGAACTGGGCAGCAGGTGGCGCTGTGTAGGAGAAAGCCAGGGAGACTTTCACAGCAGGTCTCCACCCTGTGCTCTGCATGGTTACCCCACCTTCCATGGCCCAGGAAGAGCTTGTCCTTAATGCCCTTGTAAAGGTACTGATGCCTGAGCATTTTCGGCAACACATAAGCCTGACATCATCATCATCGCCGGCCAAGGCAGAGAGGGCAGAAGAAATTCTAGCCTCCCAATGTCTTCCAGCTTTGCCTCATACTCTGCGAGCCCGGGCTTGCGTCACTAAGGCAGAGCTGGAAACTGACGAGCCAGGTACGACCAGTGCCATGGTAGACACGCTGCATGCCGTGGAGTGTGGAGAGACAGGCCATATGGCCTGGGTCTGCCCTCCACCAGTGCCATGCAATTGCCCAGTGCGTCCATCGGGAAACACTGAGAGGGCAGTGCCTCCTGAGACCTCCAGCAGAATCCCTCCACCGTCGCTTCTCCGGGTGGGACGTTTGGGTGAAGAGCAAGGCTTATACATGGACTGCGTGGTGGAGGGCATCAGATGCTGTGCGTTGGTGGACACAGGGTCAGCCATCACTATCATCTGTCTGGATGTTCTCCCCCACACGGCCCAGCCATCCTCGCCTGGGTGGACAACGACAGCGGTCCAGCTGGCTACGGTCCCTGTGCGCCGATGAGATGGATGAGGAGGCCGCACGTTGCAGTGGGGAGAAACACAGTGGAGGACAAGGTGCGGCTTGCCAGCATCATTGGCCTGGAGCCGCTGTTCCTGTTGGGTGGGCAACACTCTACCTTGCACTGAGGGTTTCCGGCAGGGCAGCTCCAGAAAGTGCAACCGGCGGGGATAGCAATAACCACCACAACACAGCAGGGGTGGCAATTCACCCCTGTGATGAGGTCTGGAGCCAGGAGGTAGATCCTTATGAATGTCAAATTGTGTATTGTTATTTATGTATTGTTTCTGCTAGTAACAAGGAAGTAAAGGTTCACTGAATATCATTATGTATAATTCATTTTTTTATCACCTTATTGTATTTTTTCCCTATTTTACTCCACATTTACTTTTCCTTTATGCAGCCCCTTCTACTTAATAACCTTTTTTACGAGGTACTTCGAAGGCAGAACAACCAGGAATGAGGCATTAGAGTGGTTTTCAAACCTTTGAAAAGAACAAAGGAATGTCCCTAACAACTGATGTCCAAGTAAATATTTATGAGATGAAGCCAGACTTGTAATGTTGAAAATGCAGCAGCTAATTTGTGCACTTCAAAATCCAATAAAGAGCAATGTGACAATAAATAAATCATCTGCTTCTCTGATGTTAACGAAGGATAAATAGAATTCCAGGATACTGAGAGGAAATCTTTGTTAAAACTGTACAATAACCCAACCCTTCAGCCTTCTGGTAAGGTGTCAGCCAAGACTGTATACTTAACTGAGAAGAGAAAATATGAGAAAGGCTCAGTAGACCAGTCAGCATTTATAGGGAGAAAGACAGAGTTAATATTTCTTACTTTAATTCATAGGAGGGGGTCATTTCATTTTACAGTGGAACAATCTCACCAGCTCTCTCCTTCTTTTCTTTACCTCATTGTAGGTTGACTCCTTTAATTTCTCACGTGCTTATCAGTGGTTCTTTGTTTTGTCACATTCCTGTATTAAGCAGTGATTTAGGATGTTACCATCAGTGAGAAACCACAACGTTCAGCAGAACAGGGTGAACATGCAAACTCCACACAGACAGCAGTCAAAGCAAGGACGGAATTGGTGTCCCCAGATTTGTGAGGCTGCATCATCATTCCATTGGTGAGCTTTCATTAGAAATGCTCACTCTGAACTCACTACTAGCACAGGACTATGCCATCACCTGAGTCCGAGCAAGTTGCCAAGGTGAAGCTGCCTCTCATTTGGAATTAGGAATTTAAACTAATGTTAATTGAACTGCCTCAGCTGAGTTCCAAGCAGATGCAAGCTAATGTCAGAAAATGCCCCTAAATTAGTTTGAGGCCATTTGACAAGCGGGACACAAAATGAAATGTTACAGTGCATTGTAATGAACCAAGATTTATTGTTGAGTAACACTTGGATGTATTTAATCAGACAATATATTTACCTGGTTAGTGTGTGCTGAAATTCTGTTACTCATTTTGTATTTTTGATATCTGATTAACTGCCTTAAAGTATGTTATTATCTGTGGGGGGTACTGAAGTGAAGCAGAAGACATACCCGTTCCTCCCCTTCCTTGATCTGGCCATTACCAGATGTATATAAATTATAGATTGCAAGGGCATCTGTCCCAGGACAAAGGGATCTCCTTCAGTGGTCAGGTTAGACTCAGGTGTCATTAAAGCCAGCTGTCTCATTTTAACCTGAAGTCCGAGTTGGGGAGTTGTGATGGCTATAACTCCAATCAAAATCAACTAGGAAACAATTCTCCATAGCTCATGGATGCTAAAGAAGATGTTGCTCTGCTCCAACCACCAATTCCTCAATGTTATTGAGGTTTGCCTCCATCCCCATATGTCTGTGGTGCATTCAGAGTGCTCCTTATTCAAGCTACGAACCTGAAAATGAAACACTGAAGAACAAATTCACACTGCAGTGGGAAGTATTAATATCTGGGAAAAAGGAATTAGATAGCTGGGAAATAGTACATGCTTGACCTTGGGAAAGATTTGAGAATAGCTCCCATCTGTTCCTGAAATTAAACCACTAGGTAATGAATTTGAGGCAAAATTAACAATATAGGGTCAAATCGCAGTATTGACAATTCTGCTGCTGTCTGTGAGATGCACCATTTCCTCCCACGTTCTAAAGATGTATAGATTAACTAGTCACATGGGTGTAATTGGGTGGTGTGGGCTCATTGAGTCGGAAGGGTCTGTTACTGTGTTGCATTGCTGAGAAAAAATTAAATTAAATTAATAAATTATATAACCATTACTTATGTGCCTTTTGGGGTTGGAACTGTAAAAATGCCACAGGAAATGGCTTGAAGATTTGGGAGCTATTGTGGGAATGCTCTGATAGACTATGATGGAGAAGCAAATGTGTTGCCTCGCTCACAAGTGAAGTGTCTTCCTTGTATCTTCTATCTCTTATTTTGGTCTTGCTTCATCTCCACGTTGAGGAATGTTCACCAGCTGAGTGGAATTATCTTCTATGATACTTGGGGATATGTTTTTAGAACATAAGACAGCTGTGCTTCAATGATCTTTAGATCATTGATGGTTCCTATGCCTACTTAAAAATAAAGTTACTGGAATATAGAAGAATCAGGTGGTTTTACTGCCTTAGATTTAGGAGGCAGCATCTAGCTCTTAAATTAAAAGTGAACAGAAATAGGTAGAAGTATAGAGATGTGGATGAAATGCTAACTGACACCATCTATGATGTCCTTTTCAGAATGTCATGGGGATTGAGATTACTTGGCAGATTGCTGCAATATTGCATCCATAATTGTGGTTCAGGTTTCTCTGGTTTTATGTAAATAAGTATGTTAATTATTCCAGTCTCTAACAGTTCTATCATTTGTTATTCCATCAAAGTGGAAGCATAATTTCACGGGATGTTTTATTTTCCCAAATCGAGAATTGAAGCTAGTCTTCGTATTAAGTCTTTTAAAAATGTGGTGAAAAGGAGGTGCTTAATTCATTAAGGTCCTTATCTTTTTCTCTCCAGTCCTGATGAAGGGTCTTGGCCCGAAATGTCGACTGTACTCTTTTCCATAAATGCTGCCTGGCCTGCTGAGTTTCTCCAGCATTTTGTGCGTGTTGTTTTATTCAGAGCAGCTTTTTTTTAGAATTCATTTAGTGCTTTTAAGAATTTTAGTTCCTGAGCACATTCATGGCAGAAATTGATAGATTTTTAGCCCTGTGGGATAAGCTACAGGAACTGACATAGGCTCAGACTATGACTATCTTTTTGAGGTACATCTGGAACAGTCTTCCTTAGGCTCCATCTCACAAATCTTTTACATCAACAACTGTATTTGTGATGTTCCCTGTACTCATCAAAACTAGCTTATTTTCTAGCTTTAATTTTGACCTGAAATATTAGTTTTGTTTCTCTTTTCACAAATACTGCCTGGACTGCTGAATATGCCCACCTTTCTCTGCTTTTATTTCAGATTTCTGGCACCTACACTTCTTCATTTTCATGGAACAATTGAGTTTAATCACCTTACTGGTACTTAGAAAGTATTGGCAGCAGTGATGAAGTTGTCCTATCCAGAGAGGTTAAATAGTTTGAGCCTGGAGATTAGAAAGCATAATGTGACCTCAAGTCCCTGTGGGAACATAACAGGATAGATGTCAAGTTACTTATAGTAGTTTGAGAGTCTCAAACAACAGAACGTGACTGCAAGGGGGCAGTCATTTAAAACGGAAGTGCATTGAAATTTACTTTTACAGAGGGTGGTAAACCCCCAGATTCCCCAGTAGAAACCCCCAGTAGATTGTAGAGCCCAAATCATTTAGATGTACTTACGAAAGAGGTCAATAAATATTTGAAACATCGTGGAATAAGGATGGTAGGTAGACCTGTTAAAGAACAGGTGTCGTGGCCAGCATCTGATTATAAAGTGCAGACCTTTTTATCAACCGCGAGACTTTACATGCATCATTGCTGCCGTAGTTTATGTCCCACCAGATGCTGATGCTAAAGTAGCCATGAAAGCCCTCAGTACAAGCTGCAGACATTGCATCCAGATGGAGCCTTTATCGTCGCTGGGGACTTTAACCATTGTAACCTAAGTACCATTCTTCCAAGATTTTACCAAAATGTATCATGCACTACAAGGGGAAATAAAACCTTAGATCATGTCTACACAAATGTAGCTGATGTTTACAAAGCCACTACCCTCCCCCACCTGGGACAGTCCCACCATCTTTCATTGTTTCTGCTTCCCAAGGATAGCCCAGTCATTAAACATGTGAAACCCACAGTGAAGACTATTAAGATCTGGCTGGAGGGTGCTGACTCTGCTCTTCAGCACCAATCCCAGCACACAGACTGGAGCACGTTTGCTGCCCATGACACCACAGACTCTCAGATTAACATTGACTTATATACCAACTCTGTCCTCGAGCACATCAACAAGTGTGTAGATAGAGTGACATCACAAAAACAAATAAAAAAGTTTTCCCCAACCAGAAACCATGGATGAACAGAAAGGTTCGCCTCCTGCTCAAAGCCAGAGATTCAGCCTTCAGGTCTGGAGACCGGGAGGCTTACAGCTCAGCCAGGGCCAACTGAGGAGGGGAATCTCTCAGGCTAAACATACATACAAACAGAGAATCGAGGAGCAGTTCAACTCTTCGGACCCCCAGCGCATGTGGCATGGCATACAGGTCATTACAGACTTCAAACCACCTAGTACTGTGCCCCCTTCCAGCTCTGCTTCCCTCCCTGATGAACTCAATTATTTCTACGTTCGCTTTGACTGAGAGAACAAGGAGGTCACCCTCAAAGCGGATCTCCCTGATGCACCATCAATAACTCTCTGAGATGTGAGGCGAGATATCGGCTTTTATTGACTGGAAGAAAGAACAAGCAGCAATTGACCACCATACTACATCCTGGAGACTGAGGGCCGGGCTCAGGCCTCAATCGCCTTTATACCGGGGTCTGTGGGAGGAGCCACAGTCAGTGGGAGGAGCCACAGGAGCAGTCAGCGGGGTGGCGGGGGGCATGGCCAGACAGGTATATGTAGTTCACCACACTCCCACCTGGTTAACTGCCTCTCACTTTCCATCTCTGATGTTTGCGCCACCTTGAGCAGGGTGAATGTATGGAAGACAGCTGGTCCAGATGGAATACCTGGCCGTGTGCTCAGAGTCTGTGCAGGGCAGTTGGCCGGGGTTTTCACGGACATTTTCAATCTGTCCCTGGCCCAGGCAGTTGTTCCCACAAGCTTCAAGATCGCCACCATCGTGCCAGTGCCAAAGCATTCCACTGCCACAGGCCTGAATGACTTCCGCCCAGTTGCACTCACCCCCATCATTGCAAAGTGCTTTGAGAGACTGGTTCTATCACATCTGAAATCCTGTCTGCCCACTACCCTGGAACCCCATCAATTTGCCTTTCACACCAACAGGTCAACAGAGGACTCCATCTCCACGGCACTTCACTCTGCCCTGACCCACCTGAACGGCCCCAACTCTTATATCAGAATGTTGTTCATTGACTTTAGTTTGGCATTCAATACTGTGACCCCCTCCAAGCTGATCGCCAAACTTCGCCAGCTTGGTATCAACTCATCCCTCTGCGATTAGACCTTGGACTTTCTGACTAACAGACCCCAATCTGTTAAGTTAGACAACCTCTCCTCCTCCACTCCCACCCTGAACACTGGCATGCCTCAAGGCAGTGTGCTGAGCCCTCTTCTGTACTCCCTTTTCACCTATGACTGCGTTCCTGTACATGGTTCTAACTCCATAATCAAGTTTGCAGATTACATCACGGTGGTTGGCCTGATCAGAGGGGATGACGAGACAGCCTACAGGGACGAAGTCTGACGCCTAGCCATAGCCATATGGTGTGCCGACAACAACCTGGCCCTTAACACCCAGAAGACCAAGGAGATCATTGTGGACTTCAGGCATGCTAGGAGTCACACTCATGTCCTCATCTACATCAATGGAGCTGTAGTGGAGCATGTATCAAGCTTCAAATTCCTTGGTGTCCACATTTCTGAAGATCTCACCTGGTCCCTGAACTCCCCTATCCTGATCAAAAAGGTGCAACAGTGCCTTTATTTCCTGTGGAGCATCAAGAAAGCTCACCTCTGTCCCAGGGTACTGACGGACTTTTACCGCTGTACCATTGAGAGCATACTCACCAACTGCATCTCAGTGTGGCATGGCAATTGTCCCATATCGGACTGCAAAGCACTCCAGCGGGTAGTGAAAACTGCCCAGCGGAATGTCCACACCCAATTGCCCATCATTGAGAACATTTACCATAAACGCTGCCCGGGCAGGGTGAAAAGCATTATCAAGGATGCATCTCACCCTAACCATAGACTTTTTACTCTCCTCCCACCCGGTAAGCGCTACAGGAGCCTCCGCTCCCGCACCAGCAGGCACAGGAAGAGCTTCTTCCCTGAGGCTGTGACCCTGCTGAACCTCACATCACAGTATTGCACCCGTATTGGACTGTTTCAGTACTTTTATATTTGTGTGCTGTAGCACTCACTTTTTATTCGCAGTTATTTTGTAAATAACACTATTCTTTGCATTTCTGGTTAGATGCTAACTGCATTTCATTTGGCTGTGTATCTGTACTCGGCACAATGACAATGAAGCTGAATCTAATCTAATCATACTGAATAGTGCGGCAGGCTTGAGGGGGCAGTCAATCTAGCTCAGCTCCTTTTATTGTGCCCTTGTGTCGTTTACTTAGCTGCTCATAAAACTTAAAGATATCAAATCACTGTCTTTCCGCCATTACGCACCTTTAATGCTAAACTGTTGAACCTAGAAACTTACACATGATGCTTCACATAACTTTGTCTCACCTTCCTGTTCACTCTCCCTGTTTTTAATCTAGGCGAACATTACCGTATATCTGGAAATAATGTTTTCTCTATGTAATTACAATTTTTCATAATGCTGTTTTGTCAGACATAAGGCTGGAACAAATATCCCTCCAGCTGTTATTCCTTGGAGTCATAGTTCCCCAGTGGATTTCAAGCCTTTGCCCTTAATTCTCAATTAAAATAATGTCAGAATACCATTGCTTTCTATTGAATGTCTGGCACAAGGCACAT
Organism: Hemitrygon akajei; assembly: GCF_048418815.1. Lineage (NCBI taxonomy): Eukaryota > Metazoa > Chordata > Chondrichthyes > Myliobatiformes > Dasyatidae > Hemitrygon > Hemitrygon akajei. Next base: position 104,135,943 of record NC_133124.1, on the reverse strand, counting down.
TTAGAAAAATCTGAAATAGTTAATCTATAATTATTTCCAACAATGACTCATATCTTGTTGACATTGGTACACATTAAAAGCCTTTTCCTCCATTCAAGACTCTTGCTTGCCAGCTGCTTCCCTTTGTGATTCTTTCTATAAAATGCTCAAAAAGAAATCCCATCAATTAAATGTATTTATTCATTGGAGTCACAGAGAACTGGGGAGATGGGGCTGGGAGTTGGGGTAACAATAGATTAAACTTTACAGAAATAATTTATTTTTCACTTCTGTTATTGGCCTAAGAAGAAGAAATGAGGAGTTGTGCAACTGCAAGAAAATAAAACTGACTAATGTTTGTTACACAATGCAAGCTTTTACGAGTGACCTTGAAGCATCTTGCTCTGTACTTAGGATTTCTGAACCTTATTTCCTGATCCTTTCAACATCTTAAGCATTCAACATTCAGCTATTCTTAGACAATGCAAACTTTCACAGAAAATGTCTTAGTTGAAGGTTTTTCATGATTAGGATAAATTCTAAAGCTTATCACCATCATTGTGTATTCTTAAAGAGTCACTCAAGGCATGGCTGGGGTGAGGGGCAGCATTTACACAAATCTGATTGGGTTTTTCAAGGTGAAAGAGATATGGGAGAATCTAGATGCAGGGCTCACTCATTTAACACACAGTGGCACAATGCTAATGCTACTCTGTTGTCCTGGGTTCATAGGAGCATCATGGAACTGATGAGGGAGATCTAAGAACAAGCAAGGTTCAATGGGTTGAACAGCCTCCTACTGTTCCTTATGGATAGCTGGTCTTTTATTGTTCTCTTCCTCACAGAATGCCGCGTTTTTGAATATTTTTGAAGCGGAGGTGGTTAGACTCTTGATGAACAAGGAGGTGAAAGATTCCAGAGGATAACAGCAATGTAGAGTTGAGTTTGCCATCAGCTCAGCCACTAGTTAACTGAATGGCAAGCACATGGGAAGCAGACGGAAGTTGTGGCATGCCAGCAGCAGCCAGGCTGGTGGCACTGTGCCCAGGCCTGAGGCTCAACAGGAAAGGCTAAAGTCTGGCAGTGCGGTAGTTATAGGGGACTCAATAGTTATGGAGATAACAAGGAGATTCTGTGGCTGCAAAAGAGACAGCAGGATGCTGTGTTGCCTCCTGGTTGCTAGGGTCCAGGATGTATTGGAGCGGCTGCAGGATATTCTCAAGGGGGAGGGTGTTCAGCCAGAGGCTTTGGTGCATATTGGCTCCAATGAAAAGAGGAAGAAGTCCTATGTAGTCTGTATATAGAGTTAGGAAAGAGGCTGAAGAGAAGGACCTCCAAGGCAGTTGTTACGTACCCGTGGGTATCTTGTACTTGTCACGTGATAGTGGTGTTGAAGCTATACTGGACTAAGGTAATGGTCTTGTGATGGTGGAGTGACATCATTTTCCCGCCAGAAGAGGTCATGTGACAGGCTTTTTTTTTACAGGGTATAAAAGGAGGACCCCTCCCTGTGAGGCGGGGCAGTTTGTGGCTGGATTTGCCATTTTGACTCCATGCTACTGCATGGTCCAATATTATGACACAGTTCTGTTGAAAGGTGGAGTTTTATTTAATGCCTAAAGTTTAAAAGGTCATTGTCGGCAGTTTCTTTATAATACTGCCAGTTAAAAGTCAGTGGAGAGTGAAGATCGGAGTTTGGGAGCTAAAAGATCGAGGAAAGTCGATTTCGACGGTGAAACAGGTTCAACCCTCATTCGGAAGGAATTTGTTGGCTGTGCCCGTGCTAACCCTTGCAATAATAGCAGAAAGGGTTGGGTACAGTTTTGTCAAGGAAAGGTCAGTGCCTTTAAGCCGTTTCATTTTCATCTTTGTAAATTCTCCGGGAAAAGTATAGTTCGACTGGGAACCGCAGCAACACGACGTGAAAGAGAATTTAAATCGTCTAAAAAAGTCTCTCCTTTAATGGACTGTAAGCATTTTGAACTTTCGCAGTACTACTTTGAAGGACTGTTTTTGCAAAATCGCTTTAAGAACTGTTTTCACTTTATTCCTTTAAGAACTGTTTAAGCTGCCGCACAGCAGCTGATTTCCGGTTGCGTTAGTCATTTGTTTACTTTTGGAGGGTTTGTTTTTCAGTGTTTAATAAATGTTTTATTTATTATAAAAACCCCTGCCTCACTTATAGATTTATTGTTGCTGAATCCGTAACACGGTCATCTCCAGATTACTCCCACAGGCTAGTGCAGGTAGGAATGAGACATGGATGAGTGCTGAGGGGACAGCGTTTCAAGTTCTTGGATCATTGGAACCTTTCCCAGGGAAGGGGTGACCCATACAAGAGGGATGTGTTGCACCTGAACTGGAGGGAAACCAGTATCCTGGCCAGGAGGTTTGCAAATGCTACTCAGGAGAGTTTAAACTAGTTTTGCAGGGGGCTGGGAACCAGAATACCAGGTCATTAAGGGAAGGATCAGACCAGAAGATAGATGTCAGAGAAAGTATTGAAAGGTAAAATTGAAATAACGGGTATGATGGGTTGGATAGTTTGAAGTGTGTATATTTTAATACAAGGAGTATTAGGGGTAAGGGTGATGAAGCTCGGAGCAGTATGAGGTTCTGTGATGTTGTAGCCATTACTCAAGCTTGGTTGACAAAGGGACAGAAATATGTTGCAAGGACAAGGCTGAGGACAAACCCAAGTGCAGGACACGGGTGCAGAGGCAGAGTCGTGAGGCGTTAGCTCCATCGTGAACAGGGAACTGGTATCCAGGAGACTCTTTACACAGAGACAAGGTTTACATAGAGTATCCAGGAAATGATGCAGAGCTTAGAACTGACGGTCCTAAGGTATCAGGAAACAAGGTTCACTCACACTAGAGTCAACCAACAAACTGGCAAAGCATGGGTGTGACACCCAAGTTGTATCCTGTGTTCGTTAATGGGAAACAGGTGTGCTGTAATTAGTGGAACTGGGAATGATTGGAAATCAGATGAGGGGATTAAGGCCCAATTAAGGAGGTAATAGCAAGATGGGGAATTGCCATATGGGACCATGACAGAATGAGTGATTAATGCACCAGGTTTTCAAAGGTGTGTGGGGGCGGGGGGGGGGGGCAGAGGAGAGTTGTATTACCAATCAGATTCAATATCACAGCTGCACTCAGAAGAGACATAATGAAGGGGTCAGACACTGAGTCCATTTGGCTAGAATTCAGGAATAGGAAGGGTGCACTCACACTGATAGGATTGTACTACGGACCCCTCTAATAACCTTTGGGGTATTGAGGAACAGATATGTATCAGATCAAGGAAATGTGTAAAAATAATAGGGTTGTTGTCATGGAGGTTTTCAACTTCCCTAATATAAACTGGGACCTATTTAGTGCAAGAGATTTAGATGGGGCAGAATTCGCTAAGTGTATCTGGGAAGGTTTTGTAAAACAATATGCAGATTGTCCAATGAGAGGAGAGGTGAAACTGGACCTGGTGTTGGGTAATGAGCCTGGCCAGGTGACTGAGCTATCAGTGGGTGAGCAGTTAGGGACAGTGACCACAACTCCTTACCATTCAGGATAGATACAGATAAGGAGAGTTGTGAGAGAGTATAAAATTGGTGCAAAGCAATGAGGGTATTAGGTAGGAAGTAAGAAGTGTTAATTGGAACACCTTTTAATCTGGCAAGTCCACATCAGACATGTGGAGGGTGTTTAAAGATCAATTGCACAGAGTACAGGAAAGCTATGCTGCTGTTAGAAGGAAGGACAAAGATAAGAGAGCCTTGGTTGGTCAGAGAGGTGATGAATTTAGTCAAGAAGGACAAGGAAAATATGTAAAGTTTCAGAAGTTAGGATCAAACAGAACACTTACAATGAAGCCAGAAAAGAACTAAAGAAAAGAAGTAGGAAAGCCAGGAGGGGCCATGAAAAGCCCTTGGAAAGTAGGATCAAGGTGAATCCCAAGGCATTCTATACATCCATCAAGAGTAAAAGGATAACTAAGAAGATGGTGGAACCACTCAAGAATAAAGGTGGGAACATTTGTTTGGATGTGGAGAGTATGAGTGAAGTACTGAATGTATACTTTGCTTTAGTATTTACCAAGGAATAGGATTCAGAGGACTGGGAAAGTGTATAAATACATTAGGGTGTTTAGAAGTCAAGGAAGAAGTATTAGGCCTCTTAATGAGTAGTAAGGTGGATAAGTCCCCAGGGCCTGATGGGATTTATCTCAGGTTATTGAAGGAGGCAGGAAATGAGATCATTGAGCTCTTGACCAGTACCTTTGTGTCCTCTCTAGCCACAGGTGAGGTCCCAGAGGACTGGCAGGTGACTAATATTGTACCTCTGTTTAAGAATGGAAAAAGGGAAAATCCTGGGTACTATAGACCAGTGAGTCTTACGTAAATTGTAGGGAAATATCTGGAGAAAATTCTTAGGGATAGGATATATGAGCATTTGGAAACCCATGGCCTAATTAGGGAGAGCCAGCATGGCTTTGTGTGGGGCAAGTCATGTCTTACCAATTTTTACTGAGATTTTTGACAAAGTGACAAGAGAGATTATTGAGGGTAGGGCAATGGATGTTGTCTACGTGAATTTTAGTAAGGCATTTGACAAAGTCCCTCATGGCAGCTGAAAATAGAAGATGGGGTACACGGTGAATTGGCTGTTTGGATTCAGAACTGGCTTGCACATAGAAGACAGAGTAATGGTTGAAGGGACTTATTTGAGCTGGAGGTCTATATTTAGCGGTGTTCTGCAGGGATCTGTGCTGGGAATTCTGCTATTTGTGATGTACATAAATTAAATGACCTAGATGAAAACGTAGATGGGGGGGTTAGTAAGTTTGTGGATGATACGAAGATTTGTGGAGTTGTGTATAGTGTAGAAAACTGGTAAAGGATACAGCATGATATAAATCATTAGCAGATATGGGCAAAGAGAAATGGCAGATCAAACTTAACTCAGATAAATGTGAGGTTTTGCACCTTGGTAGGGAAAATGCATGGAGGCAGAACACAGTTAAGGGCAAGATCCTTAGTAGTGTTGCTGGGCAGAGGGATCTTGGGTTCCAAGTTCATAGCTGCTGGAAAGTGGCTACATAGGTCAATAAGGTGGTTGAAAAGGTTTATGGAATGCTTGCTTTTATTAGTTGAGGCACTGATTTCAAAAATCAGAGGTTATGTTGCAACTCTATAAAACTCTGATTAGGCCGTATCTGGATAATTGCAAAGAGTTCTGGTCACCCAACTATAGGAAGAAGGTTGAGGCTTTGGAGAGAGTGCGGAAGAGGTTTACCAGGATGCTGCCTAATTTAGAGGGCATGTACTACCACAAGAGGCTGGATAAACTTCGATTGTTTTCTCTGGAGTGGCGGAAGCTGAGAGCAGGTCTGAAAGAAGCTTGTAGAATTATGAGAAGCAAAGATAGAGTAGACAGGGAATATCTGTGTAACACTCTCACAGGTCCCATATGCAAACCTGACTTGTTACCCAGCTCTGCTAACAGCCACTGGACTCAGCAATGAGAAAACCATCTTTCATAAGCAACGTACATCTAGGGTTGATATGATTTGGGGTTCAACCAAACAGGAACGTCAGGATGTTCTGACTAAAGAAACCTCAATTTGAGTGAATTTGTAAATACTAACCATGCACAATTGTCAGTTGGCAAGAAATAACAGATTGTGAAATTATAAAGAAAGTATATTTACAAATTTCGGCTTTATTGAACAGTTAGTAGGAAAGAGAAAATAAAAAATAAAAAGGCCTGTTACAGTTAAACCAGTTCAATGTGCACATAAAGTTGGAGCTCGTCTTGAAGTTGTTCTCTTTACTCATGCACTGGACCCACGGTCTGCGAGAAAGCACACACCACATTCTGAACTTTGCTCAAAATCCATCGCGAACAACTGTGCTCTCTCTTGGGAGTATTGACCCTTCCTCCTCGAAGCTATTCATCTGCACAAAGCACTTCATGCAATGGGGAAGGTTCGTCCCTCGGCATTCTTGGCCATCTTCCCTCCTGTCCTTTCTATAGCTCCAGCCAAAAAGAGTCACAAACCCCACTCTCCATCACCAAAACTCTAGAACTCTCAGCTGATTTCACCATCCTGATTAGCTGACACAACATTCCTAAGCAGAACAGCAGGGCTTTTATCTCTAGCCGAAGCCAAAATAATGAAATAACTACAGCATAGCAGTGTAAATCTTAACCATGGCATTACATATGTTTCCCAGCATTGAAATGTCAAATGCCAGAGGGCATGCATCGAAGGTGAGAGGGAATTGGTTCAAGGGGGACATGAGGGGTAAGCTTTTACTCGGAGAGCGGTAGGTGCCTGAAATGCACTGCCTGGTATGGTGGTAGAGGCAAATACATTAGATGGGGGGATTTGGACATTGTGTAGGTAGGAGGGATTAATGTTTGTGTGTTATGGATTTGCTGTTTAGGTGGTTCAACACAACATTGTTGGATAAGTGGCTGTACTCTTCTATGTTCTGTGGTAGCTGTCCACTCTTAATCTTATCTCTAATGTTTGATCATAAAATAGAATTCAAGGTTGGCATGCCTTATTTGTGATGGGAAGGTTGCACATCATGCATAGAACCATTTTGTTGCTGCAGAAGCTTACATTTAGGAGGATATTTTTCCAGTGAGCACAGGAAATCAACTTCCCACATCCTAATTTTCAAGTATAGGTTTAGATTGGCTAGAACAAGAAATAGACAGTTGGAGTGTGGCAAAGTTGAGATGATCAGAGACTGCCAGGTGGCCAGGGCAGTATGTTGCAAAATGATATAACTTACAGTTATGGAGCGCTTTTCAGAAAGCCAGCTCTTTACAGCTACCCCGCTAACGCGGAAAATGCCAAAGTAAGTGTGTACACAGGTAGATTTGGCAAATATAAGAGCTGGCATCAGCTGGTCAATTGATGTTGGCCACTCAGCCCTTGTGCCTGCTCCATTATTCACTAAGGTCATAGCTAATCTTTTATTTTCTTGCACTAATTCAATATCCTTTGATTCACTCAATATACAAAGGTCTACCGATCTCTGTCTTTCCAATTCTCAGTGACTGTGCACCCACAGCCTTCTGGGTAGCGAATTCTAAAGTTTCACCATCTCCGGATGAAAAATAATCATCCCATCTCTGTCCTAAAGCTTTGAAACTGTGATTCTGGTTTTAGACTGTCCAACTTAGAAAAATCAACTAAAGAACAACCAATCAAGCTGGACAAGCTCTTTAATCATGATTATTTTGCAAAACAACCATGAAGAGGCTGTTAAGTTTGATCTCAACATTGCAACCATATTTCAAAAACAAGGTTATTGCCAATGACTTCCTCTGTGATCTGTTTGCACTGTTACTGATGTATCCATTAGTGCACCTTCCCCATCCCATTCTGCCACGACAGAGAAGGACCTTGCTCCTCCTTCTCACAAGACTGGACTAAAGTAGTTAATGTTGTATTCAAGAAATTAGCTGTTTTATCTCTATCGTTTCTAGTTATTTTAGGCTTATCACAATGAATTCCTGCTGCCAGAGTGCACCTTGACTTTAGTTAATATCAGCCAGCCTCAGTTCCTCTGTTTGGGCCAGTCTCATAGCCAATGCAGAACCCTCATAATGATGCTAGATTTTGACCCAAAATGACCACAGTTCCTTTCCTTCCACAGATACAGCTTGACCCATTGAGTTCCTCCAGCAGATTGTGTATTGCTCAAGTATCCAGACCTGCAGTCCTGCCATGCCCTGTATCTCCAGTCTTAACTGTGTGTCTGATTCATGCTAATGTACGAATGGGTATGTGGAAAAGAAATGTGTTAAAGGATCAGGTAAAAGGTGGAGACTTGAAAAGGAAAAGTTTAAAGAAAAGAAGCGTTGTTATTCAGTGGACTAATGTTACATTGGATGAGCTACAATAAATATCAGAAATAAAACGCTAGATTAATAATCAAGCAAAGCACCATGTAAGTGCTAGAAAAATTAGTCAGATTCATACATTTTACCAAAGTAGAGGAAAGGAAACAAAGGAGCACATGAGTTTGCTAGACTGTGTGGAATTATGGTAGATAACTTCAGAAACAATAAAGAAACATACCTACTGAGCACGCTGGCATTAATGAGCTTAAGATGGATGAGATGGGGTGGTACATTCATCACAGACCAGACCGGTTATTGAAGGAGAGCAAGCGGAATAACAAATCAAAGGAAAAGGAAAGGAAGTTTACAAAATTAATGGATATTTGAATAAGAACATAATTCAGATTCAATTCATATATAAGTAACAAATTAACAATTAAAATTAACAGGTGATAAATTATAACTGATATGAATCAATAACATTACATGGAACAGTCTTTGTTCCGAAGCAAATATGGCGTCTCTTCCTAACTTTTTCTCCACCACATCAGCAATTGTATTTGCGATGCTTCCTGCACTCATGCTGCAACTACTGATTCTATCACCTTTGCTGCTATTTTTCTCACTGCCCTAAAATTCACTTGGACCATTTCAGAGATGCCTCTTATTTTCTGGATCTCTCTGTCTTCATCTCAGAAGACAAATCATCTACCAATATCTAACATAAACCTATGGACACCCACAGCTATTGTATCTAGACTACATCTCCTCCCACTCTGTCACATGTAAAGATGCCATCCCTTTCCCTCAGTTTCTCCAACCCTCGTCTACCTCGTGAGTTTATTTATTTAGAGATACAGTGTGGAATAGGCCCTTTCAGCCTTTAGTTCTTCCAACTTATGGTCTACCTGCACTGCTCTTTCTCTGTAACACTTCATTTTTCACTTCGTTTTTGTTTTAACTTTTACTCCCTCAATGCACCATTATAATAAATTAATTTCTATGAATACCATGCACTTTATCTCAGTACATGTGACAATGATAAACTAATTAAAAAACTACCATTTGTTCTTAAAATGAGGTTTTCTGTTCTGAAACTTCCTCCTTCTTCAGGAAACCTGGCTTCCCCTCTACTGTAGTTGAAGGAGCGTGTATACCTTTCTTCGATTTCTTACATGTTTGCTCTCATAATGCCTCTCCTCCTGGCAGAATGTAGATCTTTCACCTTTTACTCCACTAACCTCATCTTCCAACACTTCTATTGAGATCTCACCACTTGCTACATCCTCCCTTCTCTGTCCCACCCCACCCACATACACATCCTTTCCACAGAGACCACTCTCTCTGTGATTCGCTTGTCTGCTTATGCCTTCCCAACCATCCCTCTCCTTCTCCTGCAACCTTAGGAAGCTTTATACTTATCCCTACACCTTCTCCCTCACCACCATTCATGGAGCTAAACAGTTCTTCCAGATGAGGCAGAGATTTATGTGCATCTTTCCTATCTTCTTCCCTCTTGGTTCTATCATCCCCCCTTTGTCTGGTTCCACATGTCACATGCCTCTACCCTTTCTCTCTTCACTCTTAATAGCCTCCATTCTGCCTATGTTTTTCCTTATCTATTTTCCAACTATCTTTTATTAAATTAACACTTCCCTCTCCCCAACCACCCCCCCCACACACACCTGCCTCCATCTGCCCATTATTCCCCCCCCTTCATCTGAGTCCACTCTTCCCTCTCACTTCTATATCCTGACTATCTCCCTTCCACACTCTCAGTGCAGATGCAGGGTCTCCATCTGGTTCACAAAACATCTCCTTTGCTTCCACAGATGTTGCTTGCCCTGCTGAATTCTTCCAGCAGTTTGGTTTTGTTCCAGATTTCAGCAACTGGAGTCTCTTACCTCTGATAATAATACCTAGCAGGACAACAAAATAGACAGTGAATGAACCGGGGAAAGCAAAGCAAGGTGATGCTACCAATTTGTAATTACATATTATCCGGAACTGATTATCTGTTATTTGTGAAGTGGGGTGCCGTGCGCAATCATAATCGATTGAAAACGGACGTGGAAGCACGGAGAAATATCGGGAAATTCCAGGAAGACCTTCAGCATTGCTGCTGCTGCTGTGAGGTCCGGGACTCTGCTGGGGAGAACAGGCCCCCAGTCCTCGGGGTCGCGTTGCCGATGGCCGTTGGCGGGGCCGTCTTAATACGCTCGGCAGAGGATGGTGCTCGGAGAAGATGTGCCGGAGGGGATGGTCGTCGGCTTGGAGGTTCGATGGACTCAGGTCGCTTTCAGTGTGTGCTGTGTCTGCGAGGCTGGGTTCGACGGAGCTTTTGTTGTGTGCTGCGTCTGCGAGGCTGAGTCGGGCAGCGCCTTGGAAGTCTATAGCGGGGGTACTCCCTTCTGCCGCCGGCGTGGGATGGCGAGTCTGTCAGGACCCTGGGGACTTGTGGAAACTGTGGTGATTTCTTTTGAATTTACGGAACTTTAACATCTTGGACTATTTTTACTGTGCCCACAGTCTGTTTTTTTTTTATCAATTATGCTATTGTTTGCACTGTTGTAACTATATGTTGTAATTATGTGGTTTTGTGCAGGTCTTGTAGCTTTAGTTTTTGGTCTTGTTTTTATCTGGTGGATTTGGAGCTCCCTTCCGGGGAACACGCTAGACGGTAGCGCAATATGAATACGTAGCAGCCTCTCCGGACTCTGGATTGGGGATTGCCAAACGTTATGTGGATTTTCTGGTGTAGTCTGTTTTGTCATATGTTTTTGTGATATCATTCTGGGGGAACGTTGTCTCATTTTTTAACTGCATTGCATTTATGGTTTCTAAATAACAATAAACTGAATCTGAATCTGAATCTCTCGAACCCCAAACCCCACTCTTCCTGGATTTCCATGTATTGAAGCATCTTGGAGAAGTAGTGAATGAGCAGGGAGTGAAAGAGGCAGAAAAGATACAGAACAAAAATAGACATTGTTACCATCAATTGATTTCAAATTAGCCTACAACCGTGATAGGTAAACAGAGGTTCAAACTGGTTAAAGCTGATGAATGCCTAAAATAGTCTTCCTGCTGGAGGAGTGATGGGAACCACTCCGTGTTTGTTCAAAAAAGCTTTATTGTGATGGGGTAAGAGGGAAATTGCGTGTTTCCATACTGGAATGAGCTTGACAATGGCATTGATTCACTTCCTTGTATTTAGGTGTTGACAACTGAGTGTTTACGCTTCCATTTATAATTTCATATTTTAAAATCAATCCCACTGTAGAAACATGAAGACATAACCTGGGTTGTTGGCATTTCAAAGTAGCACTAAAGCAATTCCCTGAGAGACTATCAGAGGTGCCAACTTCCAGTCAAGTCAAGACAAGTCACTTTTTATTGTCATTTTGACCATAACTGACCATACAGTACACAGTAAAAATGAGACAGTTATTCAGGACCATGGTGCTACATGAAACAGTACAAAAACTACACTGAACTACGTAAAACAACACATAAAACTACACTAGACTACAGACCTACCCAGGACTGCATAAAGTGCACAAAACAGTGCAGGCATTACAATAAATAATAAACAAGACAATAGGCACAGTACAGGGCAGTAAGTTGGTGTCAGTCCAATCTCTGGGTACTGAGGAGTCTGATGGCTTGAGGGATGAAACTGTTGCACAGTCTGGTCGTGAGAGCCTGAATGCTTTGGTGCCTTTTCCCAAATGGCAGGAGGGAGAAGAGTTTGTATGAGGGTGCGTGGGGCCTTCATAATGCTGCTTGCTTTGCGGATGCAGCGTGTGGTGTAAATGTCTGTAATGGCGGGAAGAGAAACCCCGATGATCTTCTCAGCTGACCTCACTATCTGCTACAGGGTGTTGCGATCTGAGATGGGCAATTTCTGAATCAGGCAGTGATGCAGTTGTTCAGGATGCTCTCAATACAACCTCTGTAGAATGTGGTGAGGATGGGGGTGGGGGAGGGAGATGGATTTTTCTCAGCCTTCGCAGAAAGTAGAGATGCTGCTGGGCTTTCTTTGCTATGGAGCTGGTGTTGAGGGACCAGGTGAGAACTTTCAGAAGAGATGCAAAAATCCCTGTCCGCTTTCTCAGATGGATGTAAAATATAGTACTAGTTCAAGAAGAGTAGCCAATCTCTAGCCATGTTTATGCTTCAATACTGGAAGTAAAGAATCTATTCATTTATTTAGTGTTTTGTAATTATAGTTCAAAAGGTATTCATTGATTAAGAAGCAACCTGAACTGTCATGTAAAAAATATTGTCTTTTTCCCTTTGCAATGCTAAAATATTTCTTCCTTATTGGAAACACCATTTTCTAAATAAAGAATTAAGCAGAGGACGTGATGACTTGAAAATATTCCTTTCTCAACTACCAGTCCTAAAATTGATTAGTAGCCTTTTATCATACTAGATTTTCTTAAGTTCTTGATTTACTAACAAAGAAGCAGAAACCATTTTTGGCTGTTCTCAATATTGAGTTATACCCATGATGAGAAGTTCTCTTATCTTTTCTTTATGAGTGTCAGCAAAGGAAGAGAGGTGTGTGAAATCAAATTACTTAAAATAGCAGCTTTTACAGCTCATAATAATTCAATGTACCATCATCAAAATGATAGATGTTTTACCCTAAATATTCTGTGCTTTCTTTATTCATAAGCATGAATATTTATGTACATGATACTCTTTTGCACTTATATACTACAGCAGTGCCACTTATTACTGGGGAGTTCAGTGCATCTTAAAAGCAGATGTATTAATTTGACTGAACGACTAAGCTACACAAAGCTCCCGAGTGACATTGCAAATTGGTCTGACAATAACTAATTCTCTTTTTTATCAGCTATTGCAAGAATGGAATCAAATAAATCCTTATAGTATTTTTATCGGCTATTTACATATGAGTGAGATAATAAAACCAGAACTGTTGCAAGTTCTTTCAAACTCTCCGTCTTTAAAGATGTTCAGAGATTCTGAGGAAGTCTGATTGCACTTGAAGACACAGGAGGCGCCTTTCATATTAATCTTGATACTTCTGCTTCTTTTGGAACAAAATGCTACCTTCTACATAATAAATATTTATGAACTGAATATTATATGTGGAAGCAATTAACATTAACAAAATGTCAATTATGAATCTTGGTTGTTCTGGCAATTGCTTGATTGTAATTACTGACAAGGAATATGATTTTTTTAAGTAATATACATAGGAATAGGTTCTGTCAACAAGGCTGGTGTCATCATCAAAATATTTAAATTAATATTGAGCATGTTTAGTGGTACTGAGCTTCATATGGGATATGTGCTAGAATTAATGAGGCCACAATCAGTTTTCTAGTCATGAAACTTGATTCAAAGTACATATCATGAAACTTTATTGGAATTGCTATATACACAACTCAGCTGAGGTTTGGATTAAGTTCAACTATGATGAATCAAGAACTAGAATGTGTATATTTAGGGTGAGAGGGGAGAAATTTAATAGGAATTCAAGCAGGAACTTTTGTACCCAGCTCCATATATGTAAAATACCTGCCAGATAATAGTCAGTCAGGTATATTAAACATACTTAAGACACTTAGGCATATGAACAGGAAAGGCTAAGATGGATATGGGTCAAATGCAGGCAAATGGGTTTAATTTAGATGGTTGTCTTGCTGGCATGAAGCAGCTGGGCCACAGAGCCTTTTTCTGTGCTGTATAACTATGTTCTTCTGTCATCCTGCTATTCTGCTGATGTTCTCGGAGAGAAGGAAGCTGATTACTGACACAAGAATGCAAAGAAGATTCTTTTAGAAGCTGGTAGCAAAGTGAAAACAAATGATTCAGTTTCAAATGGAAAGTCAAGAAAAAAAATGTTAAAAGAAGAATGTCCCATGGATGCCTAATTCTTTCACGAATTGATAAAATGATCAGTAGATGCTGGAAGTCTGAAATAAAACAAACAATGCTGGAAACAATCAGCAGGTTAGGTAAAATCCACCTGCAGTGAGAAGAACCGAGTTAATGTTTCAAAGTTCAACGTTCAAAGTAAATTTATTATCTAAGTACATATATGTCCACCATATACAACATGAGATTTGTTTTCTTGTGGGCATACACAGTAAATCCAAGAAACACTGCAGAATCAATGAATGTCTGTACCCACCAGGACAGACAAACAACCAATATGTAATGGACAATATACTGTGCAAATATGAAAGAAATAATAATAATTAATAAAAATAAATGTCAAGAACTTGAGATGACGAGTCCTTGAAAGGGATTCCATAGACTGTGGGAACAATTCAGTGATGGGCTGAGTGAAGCTGAGTAAAATTATCCCCTTTGGTTCAAGAGCCTGATGGCTGAGGGGTAATAACTGTTCCTGAAGCTGCTGGTGCAGGTCCTGAGGTTCTGTACCTTTCTCCTGATGGCAGCAGTGAGAGAGAACATAGCCTGGATGGTAGGAGTCTTTGATGATGGATGCTGCTTCCCGGCAAAAGTGCTCTGTGTAGATGTGCTCAATGGTGGGGAGAGCTTTACCCATGATTTACTGGGCCGTATTGAATACTTTTTATGGGATGTTCTATTCAAAGGCATTGGTGCAACTAGTCAATATACTGTCCATTGGACATCTATAGAAGTTTGTCAAAGTTTTAGATATCATGCTGAAGTACCCAAATACTTCAGATTGGAGATTACTTCATCATTACTTTATCCCCATGGTAACCATGCTATTTACAAAATGTGGTCATGATGGTACCGCTCCTCTTACTAATGATGCATGGTTAAGCAGTTAATTTGTATCTGCTCAATGTTTTCATTTAAAAGCAGTGAAATAGTGAATTCTCCTGAGAGGGAGGGGATGTCTTCTAAGATATTCCTTTCTGGACAATATTACAAACTCAATCACATCATAAGCAAATTAATTTCACTGCTGTTTGTGAGATATTAACGTGAGACAAATCGGCTCCTTTTTATAACAATCACCAAACTTGAAAGCAGTGCATTGTACTTGAATTGGCTGTTGTATTTGCATTTATCAACATAACAACAGCCATTACACTTCAAAAATACTTCATAAATGCTTCATGATATTGGATGGTAATGACACATTATGTAAATATAAACCTATTTGGTCTGAATTATTTGATATCCCACTGTACCATTACCTGTCGGATTTAAGTGGCATTTTTAATGTAAAAAATGTTTCAAGACATTCATTGCATAAATACTCAGATTATTATACTGCAGGAGTCCATTCAGTACCCTTTGTTTATATTAGCATAGGGTTTGGTGATCGCTTATTATTGACACATGTACTGAGATTCAGTTTGTTTGTGCGTCATTCAGCCAGATCATTACATCAAGAAAGTACAATCGGAAAACAGAATGCAGAATGTTGTGTTACATTTACAGAGAAAGTGCACTGCAAGTGAAGTACAGGGGCCACAATGAGGTAGGCTTGGAAAGTAGGAGTTCATCTTTTGGTATATGAGATGTCTGTTCAGCAGTCTGATAATAGCAGGATAGAAATTGTCCTCGAGTCTGGTGGTTCATGGTCTGACCTTTATTTATTTCTGCCTGATGGGAGAGGGGAGAAGTGGGAATGGCTGGGGTGGGAGGAGTACTCGATTATGTTGTCTGCTTTCGCAAGGCTGCAAGGAATGAAGATGGAGTCAGTGGAGAGGAGGCTGATCTGCATTGTAATTGGTCTGTGTTCAAAATTCTGTATTTTTATTGTGATTTTAGGTAGAGCAATTGCCATAATAAACTGTGATGTATTTGGATAGGGTGCCTTCTATGGCACATATGTAAAAATTAGCAATAGTCACTGGTGACTTTCCAAATTTCCTTAGCCTTCTAAGAATGCAGAGGTGTGATTTTTTGGCCATAGTGTACATGTGGCTGGACCAGTATAAATTGTTGGTGATACTTACCATATCAGCTTTGGAAACTGAATCTCGCAAACATCTCCACCTCTTTGCCATTGATACAGACAGGATTGTGAACTTCCTCCATTTCCTGAAGTCAATGACCAGCTTTTTTTTTCTTGACTTTGAGGGAAAGGTTGTTGTCTTGACAACTTGTCACTGGAATTTCTATGTTCTTGCTGTACTCTACCTCATTGTTGTTTGTGATCTAGCCAATGACAGTGGTGTCATCTGTAATCTTGCAAATTAAGTTAAAGAAGAATCTGATCACATTTTTGTGACCGTATATGGATTATAGCAGGGGACTTAGGATGCAGCCTTGTGGGGCACTGATGGAGGGGATAATCATTAAGAAAGTGTTGTTGCCTGTCCTTCCTGATTATGGTCAATTTGTCAGGAATCGAGGATCGATTTGCAGAGGGGGTGGAGGGTCCTAGATCTGGGAGTTTGGAAATGAGTTTGTTTGGAAGTATGGTACTGAAGGCTGAGTTGTTTTTAATAAATAGGAGATTGATATAGGAATCTTTGTTATTCAGATGTTCCAGACATAAACATAAGGCCAGGGATTTGGTGCCTGCAGTAGACCAGTAAGCAAACTGCATTGAGTCGAGGTTGTCTACGAAGCTGGAATTGATGTGTATCACGACCAGCTTCTGGAAACACGTCATGACAACAGATATCAGAGCCATTGGGCAGTAGTTACTGAAGAACGTTACCTTATCTTCCTTTAGTTCGGGGATGATAGTAGTCACCTTAGAGTAATCATACTTGAGTAATCCCACCAGTGGTCCATGCAGGATCTAAGGATGTGGGGGGAAAACAATCTGAGCCAATTGCTTTCTATGAGTTCACTCTCATGGAGGCTGATCTTACATCTACAGCAGTGACTCTGGGAAAGGTGCAGCAATGGCTGCCAGATCGGGATGCATGACTTCATTAACATATTCAAAACATGCACTGAATATGTAGAGCTTATTTAGGAGGCATTTTCCTTGTCATCAAATACCACCTGCCTTTGCTTTATATCATGCAAGCCTTTTCACTATCAATGGCAGGCATCATCCAGTATGGTCTCTTGGGACCCTTGATGGCTTTGTCAAGGTTGTACATAAATTGCCTGTTATAGGTCAGGATTACCCAACTTAAATGACTCAGTTGTGGATTTCAGCAGGGAGTGGATCTCTCAGTTCATTTCTGCTTTCTAACTGGGGGGAAAATAAAAGAAAATTGTAGCGTCCTTTTACTTGAAAACTACATTTGAGATTTATATTATTCTACATCTTAGTTTGGCTTTCCTTTGACACAGTTAAATAATTCAGTTACTTCAGAAATATTTTTTAATATGAGAATATTGACAGACATACAAGAGGAAATCTTATTAGAAACTAGGGCTCAAATACTTCTTCCACATGAAGTGCTGATTCATTTGCACTTCTTCCAATTTCAGGTAGTGTGCTCAAGATGGATTTCAGTAAGGAGTGCTCTATGTCGGAGAAATGAACTTTGGCTACTACCTTGCGGACCATCTCTTAAATTTACCATGGGGATTCTGAGCTTCCAGTTGCCTGCCACTTTAATCCTTCTCTCACTCTGGCTTCTTTGCATTTGGCCACTTACTCGTATCTAACAAAACCCAAGAAAATCTTGAGGAAGAGCACCTATTTTATAATCTATGTACATTGCAGCCCTCAGGCATCAATATTGGATTCAACATCCAATATTGTCAGATAACCATCTTACCATGTTCTGATGAAAGATCACCAACATGCCATTAACTCAGTTTTTCTCTCTCCATAGATGTTCGTGACCTACTGAATATTTGCATTTCAGATTTCCACAACCAATGTGTTTCATATCTCCCAGTTATAGCATTAAATTTTCTCTTCTTCCTCTGACCTCATCATCATTCTCCATTTATATCTTCCCCATAAAAGCAGCTGCAATTAACAGACATTCACCACCCATTTCTCTGATAGCACCAGTAACATCAGCTTGGCTTGTACTCATCACTCTTTCATAGATCACACAGATGCTCTCGCTTGCTTTTTCTGCATTTCCATCAGTTTTGACTGATGGTCATTAACCTGAAACATTAACCATTTCTTTACATAGCTTTGCTGAAGAGCTGAGTATTCATTTTATGGTTGCAAACACGAGGAAATCTGCAGTCGCTGGAAATTCAAGCAACACACACAAAATGCTGGTGGAATGCAGCAGGCCAGGCAGCATCTATAGGAAGAAGTACAGTTGATGTTTTGGGCTGAGACCCTTCGTCAGTCCCAAAATGTACTGCATTTTGTGTGTGTTTCTATTCATTTTATGGTCTCTGTTTATTTCAGATTTCCATGCTCTTGTCTTTAAATTTTAATTGAGCTAATGATTTCAAACTATTTATGGAAAGATTGTAATGAATAAGGCATGTATATGAAAGATGAGAGTTTAAATATTAGTGGACATAATTTCAAATATAACCCTCCATTTGCGGCACCAACTATGCTTTTTGTCCTTGGTTCAAACAAAATTAGAGAAATAGGCTCCATCCCTACAACATTCCAGATGGAATAATTCCAGAGGATATTCACTGCTCCCATATTTTTGAGCGGTTGTTTCCTCTTTCTTTCATCGCTTCAGTCTCTGACTCCAACATACTGTACATCACTCCTTTTATTCCTCCCTTGTTCCACCCTTTTTCTCTGTTCAATCCTATTACATCTTTGGACAATTCAGACAAAATGCCATTCCACTGAGATGATAACATTGTTTTGTTGTTCGAGGAGTATGCCTTATCAGAATATATCCAATAGTTTTATTTGGAGTAATTAAACAAAACTTAGGCAATTGCCAGATGTTGAAAATATCACATCCCATGAGTTACAAAGCAAAAGGAAGACAGATAGACATGTGGAGATAGCAACACCCACAGAATGCTGAGAGAACTTAGAAGATCAGGCAGCGTCTATGGAAATGAATAGATAGTCGACATTTCAGGCCAAGACCTTTCTTCAGGATCGAGGAGGAAGGGGGAAGGTACTAGAATAAGAAGGTGGGGAAGTGCTCTGAAGAGATCGAGGGCATGAGAAGTGTCATGGATATAGGCGAGACCGAACTGAACCAAAAGGGATAGAATGGAATTGAGGTATGAGGACACAGGTTCAGGAGGGCAGGAGCAGGCAGAGACAATAGGTGCACCCAAGCAGTCCAGTTTGTGGATTTTGGGTAGGAGGCAGAAGCAAGTCGTATGGGGTAAGGGAACTGAGTTTGGTGGCTGTGGCTGGGAGTGCTCCAGAGTGGATGAGGTCAGTGATGGTGTCAGAGACAGTTTTCTGATGGTGTGGAGTGGGGCTCTCCTCACGGGTAGGTACTAGGATGTGTGTGAGAATTGCTGCCTCGTCTCAGCAGGATAGAGGTCAGTGCACCCCATCACAGCAGTGCCCTCCTTGTCTGCAGGTTGGGATTGATGTGGAGAGAGTGTAGGGCAGTGTGTTTAGAGAGGGTAAGGTCGGAGGAGGATGGAAGAGTCCTGAAGTTGAGATGGTTGATGTCATGTCAGCAATTTGAGATGAAAAGATCCAGAGAAGGCAGAGAACCAGAGTGGGGTGACAAGAAGAGAAGGGTTGAAGACAGGAGAAGGGGATCATCACAGTGGCATATGGGATCCTTGCCAAAAAAGTGAGCTCGGATGGAAATACGGGACTATTTTTCTGGCCAATTGTACTCAAATATTGAATAAGTTACTATTGGAAAAATCTCCGAGATAATATTGTATAAATACTCAGTGACAGATTATTATACACCTTCCAAGATCAAAATACATATACAATCAATTGAATGGCTTCCACTTTGTGCAAGGTTCTATGATTTCATGAATGATTGAAACCCATAGTGGGATTGTTCATACGGAACAGATGCATTAGATTACCACTACGCATGTTCATCTTTTCAAGTGCAGAACAATTTAGGGGTTGAAACTATCATCTCAATCACTGACTAGAGCTTTTTGATTGCAAGCAGAAATCTTCTGCAACAGAGCTGCATTGCTAATTGAAAGAGTCTGTGCTAATCAGAATCAGCCCAGCGACTGCATAACCAGCATGCAGACAAGTTGAATCAAACCTAATCATGTCCTGGATGAAAAGTAGTATTAGAAAGTAATTACCTGAAAGCTGATAAATGGTCTCTCATGTTGGAAAATAATGTCAACTTTGAAATTATAGTGCAATATTCTAAATAATTTTTACCCAAGTCTAGTGCTTTACAATATAGGTCAATAAATAAGAAAGTTCCAACTCTCATTGTGAATTAAAACTATAAAATTGCCTTATCTTGTAGTTTTAATTATCATAAGACTGCATCAGTACATTAAAACAAACTTTCTCACAGTTTTACTGCTATTTTGTGATCAATGGTTCACTGGTACAATTTTTCACTCTCCTTTTTTTTTGACTATGTCTAAATTCATATTCCATGTGTAATGCATTTGTACAATGTAAATAAATGCCAGCAGAGACATTCCTATAGAAGTGTACACAAAAATGGTGTTGGGGCTAGCTGCTTAATACGGTAAGTTGCAATCCAGAGAACTTGATTATATGGAAGTGATCTCTTGGAATTCGTATAGTAGTACCAAGTGGCAGGGAGGCAAAGGAGTACAAACTGGTGGGTGATAGGTGAGCCTGGCCCATGTGTGGGGAAAGGTAGGCGCATGGGTGGGGGAGGAAGGAATAAAGTCAGAAGCTGGGAAACAATAGTTGGAAGAGGTAAAGGGCTGAAGAAGAAGGAACCTGATCGAGAGGAGGACCGTGGGAGAAAGGGAAGGAGGAAGGGCACCAGAGCACAGGTGGATAAAAGAAAGGGATGACCAGATCGAAGAATAGGTAAAGAGTGAAGGGGGAGAAGGAAGGGGAGAAGTTCTTCTTATATCTGCATTTCTACTAATTCACAGGTGGTGGGGTGGAGATATGTCTCTACTAAAGGACGTATAAGGTGATTCTTCCCTCCGCTAACCTGCATCTGCTTAGCCCCCGATCATGGCTACGTAAAGCCATGGGAGCAGGTGGTGGCTGGTCATATGAGCAGCTGGAGATATCACAAGTCCTGGTTATGCGACCACTGGTGCCAAGCAGGCAATCTCTGAAGAGTATTGATAATGATTGGGGTGGGTTACCTGTCTTGTAAAGATATTGTTCAGAAGAAGGCCACGGCAAACTACTCCTGTCAAGAAATTTGCCAAGAACAATGGGACCATGATTTCCTCTGTCATATGACATGGCACATAATGATGATGTCTTTAATTCATTTACATCCAGGATTAATTTTCTGAAATTCACTGCTTCAGTTACCATTTCCAGCAGCCAACAATCCACACAATTTTGCATTAGCAAATCACTTTGTTTTTTAAACTTTTTTTCCCATTTTTCTACTCTTTTAGTTTAACAAATGAGTGTTTTCTGCTTTAGGTACAAGTTATACCATCAGGCCCCCTATAGGACCAAAAGTCAAAGGAGCAGAATTAGATCATTTGACCTATCGATTCTGCTCTGCTATTCAATCATAGCTGATTTATTATGCCTCTGAACGCAATTCTTCTGCCTTCTCCCCATAACCTTTGATACCCTGAAGCATAATATATGAAAAGAAATAAAGGCTTTCTTTCCACACTTGCTGCATGATCACAGATATAACACAACTTGGGGAATTAATATAAGATCCCAAGTACTACTGGATCTGCAATCTCCTGGTGAAGCTCCATCCACTCTTACAGATTGATTAGGGATCTCAGACACTATTTTGACTACCTTGATTGTTTAGAATTCTTGTGTAGCCATTGTAAGTGATAGAGTGACAGTGGAAATTGTGCCTTAGGATTGCAGTTATTTGAATAACTGATGCATGTGTAAAAGTTGTGAAAAAAGCTGTGTCTGACCTGCTGTGGCCATGAAATCCTGGAGTGTCACCTTTGAAGGGAAGCCTTTGAACATTAATAAAGTGGAGAGAAGCAACAATTATTTCAAGCCGTGCACAAATCTTTGATCAGCTATGGAAGATCAGAAGCAAGTGATACAACTCTTCAAGCCTACTCCGTTATTCAATGAAGTAAATATCAATCTCCCCCTCAGCTTAATTTTCCTACCAAAAGCAAAACATTGCATGTAAAGGAAATTAGATGTTTGAAAAAAAATGCTGAGCAAGTTCAAAATATTCATGATGAAAATGTAGCAACAGGTCCTGATTGTTGAATATTCCCATCATTTTTCTCAAAATTAGTTTCATATCACTTAAGACATAAGAAAAGTACATCAGTTTTAATCTAGAGCAGGGGTTCCCAACCTTTTTTATGCCATTGACCCAGGTTTGGAACCCCTACTGTACAGATTTACCTCACATCCACAACATTTAGAGGAAATCCATTCTAAATTGTTACTGTTATGAATGCTCCCTGCTTACCTATATAAATGTCATAGCTGTAATTTTAAAAACTTATTTCCTTATTCTTAAAACCCTTACCAATAATTGTAATTTTTCAAAATATCAATCAAATCTATCTAGATCTGTCAAATATTTTAATGCCTTAAACACTTCAGGGCTATATTTTTTTGGACCTGTACCAGGATACATGAGCAATTAATCCAATGATGTGAATATCAATTTAAACACAGTTGCTGGGAAATATAAGTGCAATTAAATGGATGTGGAATAAAATTCTATCTTCAGCAAAGCTGACCCTGGGACTGCTGGATTGTATTAAAAACTATCTTGGCTTTCAAAGTTTGCCAATCTTAACTTGTTTGGTATACCAATATGATTGGTCTTTAACTATTTTCTGAAAAGTTCCAGCAAGCCTTACAGAAAATAGGGGTGGCCATTAAGTACTAGTCTTGTATGCAGTGTCAATGTTGTATGAAATTAGAAATAAAAGCAAAGAATGCAAGTTCTTTTTAACCTCTATTTACAACTTAGTCTCAATATCTTTCCATTCTGTGGTATTTATTCTTTCCTAAGACACAATGTTCATAGCTTAAGACAATGCATCCCATTGGATCATAACAAGGCCCTATCCAATTCTTTGCAATCTATCTCCCTTGAGACAATCAACTCACCATCAGCTCTTGTATTTTAATTTTTGACTTAATTATTAGTATTTACCATTTATCAAACCAAAGCTGACAATACATTAAAGATAACTGAAGAGATCAGTTTCCTTTGAAAATTTGCATCCTATTACTGTCAAAAACATGGAAACTACAAAATGAAAGAGCCCAAATGGGGTTGAATTCAATGTTTTACAGAAATGCTTTAGCTATGCCTCTAAACTGCTCCTGAGTGGAGGAAGTATGAGCACCAATGAACCAAAGTCACTGGCCAAATATTAATAAAATGGAGCCGAGAGGATCCAGGTACCTCTTACTGCTATCTCACAGATTTGTTGTAATCGCAGCGCCATATGACCTTCCTTAAGATTGGGAATTTTTCTTTATAAAACCATCTAGAAAGTATATTCCTTTCATAGAATAATACAGCACAGAAACAGATCCTTTGACTCAAATGGTCTATACCAATGACAGCATCCTCCCTGCTAGTCCCAATTGACCCGTTCAATCCACAAACTGCCAAAACCCTTCCCTCCATGTACCTATCTAAATATCTCTTAAATGTTGCAATTGTAACCACGTTGGCCTCTTCCTCTGCTGCGCAGGTAATCACGACCCTCTGTGCAGAAGTTACCTCTCAGGTCTCTTTTAAATCTCTCCTCTCTTATGGGAGCTAGGGAGCTAGGGCTTTACTCTTTGGAGAGAAGGAGGATGAGAGGAGACATGATAGAGGTGTACAAGATATTAAGAGGAATAGACAGAGTGGACAGCCAGCGCCTCTTCCCCAGGGCACCACTGCTCAGTACAAGAAGACGTGGCTTTAAGTTAAGGGGAGGGAAGTTCAAGGGGCATATTAGAGGAAGGTTTTTTACTCAGAGAGTGGTTGGTGCGTGAAATGCACTGCCTGAGTCTGTGGTGGAGGTAGATACACTAGTGGAATTTAAGAGACTACTAGAAAGGTATATGGAGGAATTTAAGGTGGGGGGATATATGGGAGGCAGGGTATAAGGGTCAGCACAACATTGTGGGCCGAAGGACCTGTACTGTGCTGTACTGTTCTATGTTATCCTGTTTCTAAGCCCTCTAGTTTGGGACTCCCCAAACCTGGGAAAAGCCCAAGACCACCCACCTTATCCATACCCATCATGACTTTATAAACTTCTCTGAAGTAATCTCTCATTCTCCTATGCTCTGAGGAATAAAGATTCAGCGTGGCCATCTCTCCCTATAATTCAGGTCTAGTTCACGCAGCATTCTCATAAAGTCCTCATGAAAAACTCCAGTTTAACATTGTTGGCCCTATAACAAGCTGACCAAGACTGTATAGAACACTCCAAATACTGCCTTACCAGTGACATATAACTGCAGTGTAATGTCCTTGCTCCTAAGCTCATTGCTCTGACTGGTGAAGTCCAGCATGCTAAATGTCTACTTCCCCATTGTTTCTGTGTGTGTAGCTGTTTCCAGCAAGCTGTGCACTTGTACTTCCAGTTTCCTCTGTTCTACAACAATTGTCAGTGCCCTGCCTTCACTGTACAAGTCCTTCCCTGTTTGGATTATCCAAAATATATCACGCTACACTTACCTAATTTGAAATCTATTTGCTATTCCTCAATCCATCACCCTGATCTTTGTAATTCATTGTAATTTACTCTATTATTGTCAAAACCCTCTAATTTAACATCATAGCAAACTTGCTAATTGAGCCATATACATGATGAATGTAAGACTGCCATCTCACATTGGTGGAACTACCAAGAAAGTTTTTGGGGATGAACACTGAAGTTCTCCACTCAAGAGTATATTCTGCATCCCTGTTACTTTCTCTACTTCTTCCATAAATTACCATTCCAGAAGCATTGTTAAACATTTGAACTTGGGGAGCATACTGTATATGAATAAGTAAACTGCCCCCATAAATTTTGTTATTTTTTGTTGACACGTTTTTGTTAGTTTTGGACATCAACTGCAATCAAAGTTTGCAAGGAGAGACTCATGATTAAAACATGATTTAAAAAAAAATATAAATTATATCTCAGTTGACTGTTTATTAAATTTCAGTACACCCATTTTTAAAGTTATATGCTTTAGCGACTAGAACAATTAATAATATTTTATAGGTATGTGACTAGAAAATCTGGGTGATGCTACAGATCTGTCCAAGAGGGATTCAAACCTGACATTGTGGAGAAAAATAATATGGACAGGTAGTAATGGCCTTGAAACTGACAAGAATGCAAAAAAAATCGTAGGTGTGTCTCAGTGACTGATTTTTGTGAAAACGATTCAATGAAACACATTCGGTAATTTTACTATGGTATGTTTTAGGCACTTTTTCAGTTATTATATATTAATGTATGCAAGTTGTGGTGGCTTCTTATCAATAAATCTTAATGCTCCTCATAGCAGAATGAATTTTTAATTGACTGGAGAAGTATTTGAATCCAAAATTATTACTACCATTCAGCATTATTAACAGAGGTTTAACCAAAAATATTATGAAATTGTGCTGCAACTTTCTCTTCTCCTCTCAAAAACCTCTAAAATGGGCCAGCCTAAAGTAATGGACAGCTGAATAGGTGTATACTCATAATAGCATCACTTATCTCATATTGTTATCAGTTATCACATATCTGGTCTACTTCAGCAACAATCAAAATAACACTCTTCTGTTAACTGAAGATTTAAAAAATCTTGTTTTAATCTTAATCACTTGTAAAAACTACCTTCCTGTGCACTGGGAAGATTTATTGTCAATTTGCCTTCGATATTGAATTATGTGAGGATATAGATGAAAATTACACAATAGGCCATCAGAGCCAAGGAACATGGATTTACCCTCCAGATGAGTAGTATTCCTAATTCTTCACCTTTGTTCCCTCTATTCACATTTTCCTCATATTTTGATATAATCTTAAATGTTGATATGATCACTGCTCCACCAGTTAAATATGGTACAGTATTTCATAGCCAAACAACCCATTGGACAAAATTGTTTCTTTTGCACTCTGCCCTAAATATTTTATCTTCAACTGCAGCTTTACACAGAAGTTTTGGATCCTCCGCTTTCTCAAACTAATTAAAAACAAAACATTCACATTGTGATTTGCAAAAGAAGTTACAACATATTTGGATATCTAGAGTTGACATTTGGTAGTCAAATGACACCTTCCTTTTACCCTCTTATGAGTTCACCTGTCGAGGCCTCGGCAAACTTAAACAGTTGTGACAATGGTGCTGGTTTGCTGGCATGGGGATGTGAGGGAAGAGGAAGACCTTGATGATGCACCATCAATAACTCACGCCGAGACTTAGGAAGTGAGATATCGGCTTTTATTGACTGAAGGACAACACTACATCCTGGGGAAAATGAGGGAGAGCAGCAGGCCACAGTCGCCTTTATACAGGGGTCTGTGGGAGGAGCCACAGGGGTAGTCAGCAGGGTCTTGGGAGGAGCCACAGGAGCAGTCAGACAGGTATATCTAGTTCACCACACTTGATAAGTGAGGCAAACTTACAGGATGAAATGTCAAAGCTGATCTGACAGCAGCTACTGTACTGCAGCTGCTTTTTAAAAATTAGTCTTTTTAATCATTAAAATAAAGCTGGAGGATGGATTAGGACACAGATTGACATGATTTCATTGAATAACAAAAAAAAAGCTCAAGGAAATCATGGCTACTTCTTCACTGTGTTTATATCATTGAAAATCCTAAAAATAATGCAATACAAGACAAGCACCAGTCATCATAGGGAGCTATAAAATATTAGTCATCAATAGCTTTTAACTGTTAAAGTAAGTGCAATTAAAATCAGACCTAATTAAGATAATGTCACCTAAAAGCATGGATACCAAATTCATTTAGAACCTTCATTTCTAAGTACATTTCTCATAATGAGCATTGTGAATTAGGTCTCATTAAGTTTCTGCCATCAAGTCACACAAAATATATGAATATAAATAAAAAATTATGTTGATATCATCTAATGGAAAAGTTAATGAGACATTTCCCTATCTTACATTGTTCTTTTCAGGCAGCTGAAGTAACGAATGATGTAAAATAGTTTTGTAGTTTCTGAATGAAAGTTTAACATTTTTTTTCAGGTTGGTCTAGAAATTCATCAATGCTGTAACAGCATGCTATTTGGAAATTCATTAGCTGTCAGGACCTTTGATACAGGGAAATAACATGGGCTTGATGGGTGAATACCTCATTCTCTACATAAAGTAGCTAGGAATGTTTATCTTCCTTGGATGAGGAAGAAAGTTCAAAAGTGTAGGATATTTCTAAAAATGCATGGGGTACGGAGGAGGTTGCAGTTCAACTACCATATTCAGTTATCCGTCTCTTAGGAGGAATTGTGCTAGAAGATGTCCAGAGACATCTCACTAAAGTAGTTGATGAGTTATCTAATGAAGAATGGTTGAGTGGATTGGATAAATACTCTCTGGCAGAATGACTGTAAAATATTTAAAATACTGAAGAGGCATGACAGGATAAATGCTGTGAGGATATTTCTTCCATTGGGATACCTAGAAAAAAACACATCTCAGAAGGAGAGGCCTGTCCATTTCATGCACCCTGAACTCTCTGGCTTTGGCCCCTTACATGGTTGCTATGAAGTTTAACATAAGTTCAAGGAACAACATCTTATCTGCCAACAGGGCCTAATAGTGAATTCAGCAACATCAGATGAATGGCCTTTCACACTTGCATCAGAGGAAGCCAATTCTGTTGTAAGCCTATCAGCCTATTAATTCAATTTTGCTTTCTCCATAGGTGTTGCCTGCTGAACATTTCCAGCATAGTCTTTTATTTCAGATTTCTAACAACTATTGTGTCTTTAATTTCCAATTTCCAGGGTTGTTTCTCTTTTTCTTCCCTCCTGCTTATTTTCTCAATAATTCTCCAGCCAGGTCAGCTCTGAGTAATAAGCCCTCACCACCTCTCTCAGATGATGCCAATAGCATCAGTGTAGTCTGGAATCCTTTCTTCTTCAACCTTTCCCTGGACATGTTTATTGACTTTTCCAAACCTCCTACCTTCTTTGTACCTTAAACTTGCTTGATTTCTGCTTTTCCAGTTCTGATGAGAGGTCATCAGCCTGAAACTTTACCCCTTGTGTCTTTCTCCACAGATGGTGCCTGACATATTGATTATTACAATGAATTTCTGTTTTTATTTCAGAGTTCCAGCATTGTCAGATTTTTCTTGGTTTTAGAACAAAAAGAAATATTGTCAAGCTAAAGTATTGCTCAATAAAGTAAAAAAAATAAAAGAAACAGCAGGCAACTCTGCCCTCAAATCTGTACCAATATTCAACAGCATTTTCTCGCCCCACGTCTATATTCCTTGATTGCCTTAATATTTCAGAAATGTATGTATCATTGTCTTTATTGCTGACAAAGAACTATTTTCCACCGCTCTCCATGGTAGAGAACTCCAAATATTTGTTTTTCTTAGAAAGAAGAAATTTCTTTTAGTTTCAGTCCTCACTGGCCTAGTCATTTCTTACTGGGATCAACAAAGTAGATGTGGACAGGATGCTTTCCCTGGCTATGGAGTCTAGAATATCCTCTATTTACCCTAATGTGCTCTCTAAGACTTTTCTTTTATGATCTATCAGGTAACTATTAGTGAATAATTTCACATATTTTTCACATTGTAATTCATTTGTCTTGCTGTTGCCCACTCCCTTAATTTGCCAATATCCCCTTGAAGTATCTTTGCATCATTATCACTAATCACAATCCCACTTACTTTTGTGTCAATAACAAACTTGGTCCCATTATATAGTTTGCAACCACCACACTATCTCCATGCTATGAAGAGTTCAGTACTGTCGATGAGATGTACCCCTCATTGAATTGAGAGTAAACAATGATAGTTATAAACTCTGAACTTTTTAATTTTGAAAATAAACTTCATTCATGAAACTACAGGAAATACAATAGGTTAATTAAATATCTTTACATTAATTGAGCCATCAAATCAATGCATTCTATTTACAATGTACCAATATTCAAAGTTCAAAGTAAATTTTGTTAGTACATATATGTCACCATATACAACCCTGAGATTAATTTTTTGTGGGCATACTCAATAAATCCACAGAATAACAAATCTAACAGAATCAATGAAAGACTGCTCAACTAGAGCATTCAACCAGAGTGCAGAAAACAACAAACTGTGCAAATACAAGTATAAATAAATAGCAATAAATAATGAGAACATGAGATGAAGAGTCCCTGAGTGACACAGTCCTTGAAAGTGTTATTCATGCTTTGTCTTTCAACAATACATTCATCAAGTGATTAGTAGGCTATTACAAAAGATCACAGGCACTTGGTGTTTAGTGGTAGCAAAACAACAGACCATTGCCCTTCACAGAGAGCTTTGTGACGGCTTCTCCAAGCTTCACTGTGCTCCCCAGCATGCTCTCTGCTGTCTGGAATGTGCAACTGGGTAGAATTTCACTTACTGAAATTCAACAGCATGACCACCAAGCTTTGGGTAGGCTGAAGTACATCGTCTATTGAGTTGTTGATATTCTAGCAGCAATTGATATTTGTCTTGATGTGCATCCCTGGGAAGAGACCTTTATTCATACCCAGTTGCAGAGGATGAATCTTGAGAAAGACCCTTGCAAACTTTTCCAGATAAATGCACAATCCTTAAAGAGATGGGTGATCATCTCACCTGCACTGCAGCTACCTTGCTGGTAATGTCCATTGGGAATGAAACTCTGTGCAGGAAGGACCGATGGGGTAGTCTCCTCTCATTGCCAGCCATGCAAGGTCTTGGTATTTGTTAATGAATTTTGACAGTGAGGCATTCTGACAGATAGTTATTACAGCCTATTCAGGAATCCATCTAAATAAATCTAGTTTCTAATTCTACCAACAAACAGCTGATGTGTACTACACATGCTGATGACTTAATCTAAGCAGGAAATGTGATAGTGTTATCACATCAGTATTAAGCAGAGTAGCAATAGTAAGTGCCCAGTCCAATTTTCCAGTGGAGGATTAAAACAGGAAATGAGCACAAATTCTTCAAAACATGTACCAAAGTTATTCATTCTTGATTCATGGATATAAGATTTACAACTGCTGCAATTTCAGTCCTGTATATATTTGGCTAAGTAAGCGATTTCAAATCCCTTAGGTTGGTTTAAAAAAAATGACCTTTTGTTTTTGTCTGCAGCCCTCAAATCAGTAGTTGTAAAATTGTTTATATTTCTGAGAATAATGCTGAGGATTTACAAGGGTTATTCTGTTATTGCTTGGTAACAAGAAAGGGATTAACACATTCTTTCACTTTAGCCTACTTGAGTTGAAAACTTGGAAGAATTCCACCAACCTGAGTTTTAGAACTGCTGCCACCAGGAAGCCCACCTGTAGGCTTGGGGCTGGGTGGGGATGGGGAAGGAGTTATTTTTCTTTGCAGACCTTACTACATTTAGTACTTTTTAACTCTAAACACAGGAGAACACACTACACTTCCATAAAGGATATGTAATATTTCTTTTTGCAATTAGGAGGAATAAGGGTTTTATTAACTTGTAATATTCCTGCCAATAAACTAGAAGAAACAGGGAACAAATATCAAGGCGAATATTCTCAAAGTTTTGCCAGGAATTTGTCTCCAAATTTTGAGTTGGCGTCGAAGATTCTTATTTCTCACTTGAATAAGTTCTCCTTTTCGTGTGGGGTTGTAGAAGTTCATTGAACCTGCCACAATCTCTTCCATCCTGAATATCCACTGCATATCGAAGAGAGTAATGGCTATGTTGATCTGTCTGCAATTTTTTTTCCACGACGTTCTTGTTTTCTCCAGGGGAAGAGAACAAAGAAATGAAAGCAAAATGATCACTTCCTGTGCCAAACGCCCACTCTCCTCCCCACAATTGTGTGTACGAATTCTCAGAAAAAAAAAATCTTCATTGGGCATATTGAACTACATGATGTGTAATAATCATTACTGTTTTTGAAATTCTTTAATGAGAGTAAAGGAAAGCAATAACTGATTTGGAAAAATAAGATGGGAGAAAATGACCCCAGGTAACTGTTATTTACAACTATATATCTTAATTGCCTTCTGAAAATTTCCTGTGAACTTTATTTTCCCCTTTTGGGCAAATATTTAAGATCAGTAATTAGAAACAGGTCAAAGTTGCTTTAAAATTAAGATTTCTAGTGTACAGATGTAATCTTAGAATGTGGAGCAAAGTCTTCGCTACTTGTTTCCACCCTGTGCATACATTCATTTGAACTAATTCTGATATTTACTCCAGATTCCAGCATCTGCAGTCTCTTGTGTATACATGTTAGAATTTGATGGGACAGTGTGCTTGAAAATAAATCTGTTGTATACTTCAAAGCTCTAAAAAAAAAAGCAATTCTACTTGAAAAGTAAAAGTCTGTCTTATCTATGAGTTTCAGGCTTTCATTTTTTATTATGACAGAAGACTTCTGGATAATTCTGCCAAACAAAAGCTTCTTATTTTTCTTCTAACAACAGACTTTTCAGTCTTTCTTCAAATGTTGTAAGATTACATTCAGTACTTTCGTCTATAGCACAGTTAAGATGTCAGTTCCTTGAATGATTGGAGCTGTGATTATGAATTGTGGCAAATCCCAGATGCATGTCATTCTGTGTGGCTCCAGAGCTAACTGTTTTCAGCTATGAAATAATAATACTCGCTGAGTCTTATCATGACAAAACATCTCAGAGTTATTAACACAATGAATCACAACACATGGGCAAACATGGCAGCACTTTTGCATCAGCAAAGTCCCAGAGGCAGCATTGAAAAAGAAGTAAATCTGCCTTTTGAAATGACATTGGAATGGTAAGTGTTGGCTTGGGAATACTCTCTGTATTTTCTTTAAATACTTCGGCAAGATCTTTGACATCCCTCTATGCCATCAGATAGGATGTTGCTTTCGAGGGTGAGAAAAACTAGCCTTGGACAAATGGACAAGACAAATGGAGTTCAATCCAGATAAGAGTGAAATGGTTAATTTTGGTAGGTCAAATATGATGGCAGAATATAGTATTAATGGTAAAACTCTTGGCAGTGTGGAGGATCAGAGGGATCTTGGGGTCCGAGTCTATAGGACACTCAAAGCTGCTACGCAAGTGGTTAAGAAGGCATGCGATGTTTTGACCTTCATCAATTATGGGATTGAGTTTAGGAGCAGAGAGGTAATGTTGCAGCTATATCGGACCCTGGTCAGACCCCACTTGGAGTATTGTGTTCAGTTCTGGTCGCCTCACTACAGGAAGAATGTGGAAAGCATAGAAAGGTGCAGAGACGATTAACAAGGATATTGCCTGGATTGGGGAGCATGCCTTATGAGAATAGATTGAGTGAACTCGGCCTTTTCTCCTTGGAGACATGGAGGATGAGAGGCATTGATTGTGTGGATAGTCAGAGGCTTTTTTTCCAGGGCTGAAATGGCTAGCATGAGAGGGCGCAGTTTTAAGGTGCTTGGGAGTAGGTACAGAGGAGATATCAGGGGTAAGTTTTTTTTACACAGAGAGTGGAGAGTGCATGGAATGGGCTGCCGGCGACGGTGGTGGAAGTCGATACGATAGGGTCTTTTAAGGGACTCCTGGACAAGTACATGCTTAGAAAAATAGAGGGCAAGAGGTAATCTTAGGTAATTTCTAAGGTAAGGACATGTTAGGCACAGCTTTGTGGGCTGAAGGGCCTGTATTATGCAGTAGGGTTTCTATGTTTTTTCTTGGGTGCTGCACTAAATATTAATTTTCAGCTTCTTCCAATTTTGGAAGAGTCAAATTGACATGTCAATATCTGCCCACTTCCAACTATACTGGAACAGATCCTTTCCTCGGACAGAGCAGTTTATTTGAATTTAGGCCAGTATTCTTTACTTTGGTTGAGCAAATTGATTCTAAGGGACAGTATTATTTATCTTGAGTATCAATGTAAATCGGATAGGTGAAAATCAGTTACATTTCTTCTCCGTGGCTGCCTTTCATGAAGAAGTTGACTGTTATATGTTGAGACCATTACATTATTTCTGATTAAGCAACAAAATATGATAAAATATTCAGTTTTAAAATGAGCATATTTGCTCCTTAGGCAAATGCAAAAGAACACTTGTTGAAAAACAAAGGAATTGATTTCTCTTATCTAGCATTGCAAAGGCATTTTACATAATTATTACCTCATTGATATTTATAGGATCATATTTTTTGAACTTCTTGCTGTTTCCCTAAATTATAATTTTAATGACACTTCAAAAGTATGTTGTTACTTGTGCAGTGTTTTGAAATCATCTAAGTTCATAAAAGGCATTTCTTTTCTTTTCCAATTCTTACAGTGAATTATAGTGAAGAAGGCTTGAACTGTGCCCCTCCTCAGATATTAATTTTACCCTTTCTGTCTACAAACATGTGTCATCTCATGTTTTTTCTATATTCAATTCCATCTACCATTCTAATGACTGTACTGCTAACTTATCAAGTTCAAGTTTAATTTTCATTCAACCATGTGCATGTATACAGCTAATGAATAAAACAGTGTTCCTCCGGGGCTAAGGTGAGTCACACATATATAATTATGTTAGCACATACAATCACAAAGTGATATTAGCACATGACCTGAAGATGCATAGGATGTTGCTCTGGCACCACGTTCCTGCAAGAACAAGCATGAAGCAGTTGCTCATCTCCTGCAGCTGAAGGCAATCTAGCTTGTCTTCCAGGGAGCAAACACTAGAGAGCAGCACTGATGCGGGGAGCTGGCCTGCTGGGGCCAGCACCCAACCCAACACAGAATCCAGCATGTCCACCATTCCTCTGTTGTTTCCCACACCACTTTCAGTGTCTCCTTCACTGGGTGCCTGTCCTTGGGCAGGGATTCCAGCACAGCCACTGTGCCCCCTGTTCTCACTTGTACCTCCACCCCCAATGGCCGAACAGGCGATACTGTGCCTTGAGGACGTGGTCCGTGCAAAACCAAAGCCACACAGCTCCCTACTATTGGTGTCACCAAAGAATCAGTGAACTGGACTTGCAGGACTTTGTATTACCAATGTCTTTTAGGATCTTGCGACCACAAGAAAAACATTTAAGACAAATGTTTGCACCTTTTGCTGGACCTGGAGAGGCCACTGTGAACAAGCATGTCGCCATCTTACCATCAAGTTGATAGATGTCATCTGCTCTCTTTTGTTATCAACAGTAAATTTAAAACATTATTCTGTATTCCAATATCTTAAGATTTATATGTATAAAGAAAGGCCATTAGGTAACAACAAGTTTGTACCTTCCTCTAATTTGTCATTTACCAACACTCACTGCTTCTGTCCTTCAGGCAATTTGCTATTCACTGATTCTCCTATTTCACTTGCCTTTTATGTGGTTCATTGTCAAATATTGTCTTAAAATCCATTAATATTCTTTTATTCCCTTCATCCTTCAAAAAGTAAAATAATTTGGTCAAACATGATATGTATTTTACAAACTATTGTTGCCTGTCTTTAAATAACTACAAATTCACCAAGAATCGGTAATTTTTCCTGATAATTGTTTCAAAAAACTTACTCAATAGTGATGTTAAATGGATTGACTATTGTTATTTTGGCCTTACTCTGTTTCTTGAACAACTGGCACCCTGTTTCCCTTTTCCAATCTTCCAGTATCTCCCAGGGATGATAAGGGCATGGAACTTCCTCTGCCACCTTCCCTTTTGCTGATACTTTCTTTCTTTAATACAAAGTTGTAGAGGCAATGTCTATGGCCCTAAATATATATTTTCATCTTTGTGCCTAATAGGCCCCGGCCCTCCTTTTATTTTCCAATTAACATTGATATAACTAAAAGATATTTTCAGTTTTCCAATTAATTAACTGATATTCTATTCTCATATTTTCTCTTTATCAGCCTTATGCTCCTCTTCACTTCTCCTCTCAGCTTATTTTATGCCTGTATCCTGGTTCTCACTTGAATGATTTCCTGAACTCAGCAGAGCTCAACCTAAAATGATAATTTGATTTCTAATTCTGATGCTGCCTAGCTTGCTGAAGATCTTCATCATTTCCTGTTCTTGTGTCAGATCTTTCCTCCTATTTGTACTCTGGCTGGCAGGAATGGTAAACAAGTCAAATTATGCTTCAGGAAATCACTTTCAGAAAACTTATGAATGGTATAAACTCTATTCCTAGTCTCTTCCTAGTTCCTCCTTTCTAATCATAACCAGCTGATTATGATTGTAAACAACTTATAGAGACTGGTAATGTTTTAGCTCGCTCCATCAGACCACATGAGATTTACTCATTGTCCAGAATATCCTGCCAATCTTTCAAGTGTCATTGAGTCTGAAAGCACAGGTTCTTTGGTCTACTTTGCCCACACCAACTATCAAGTAGTTATCTATATTAATCCCATTTAACAACACCTAGACTATACCCTCTATATGCTGGCAAATCAAATAATTGTCTAGGTACTTAAATGTGTGGGAGTACCTCATACAGAGCAAGGGACAACATTGGTCTTCTTGAAGATCAGCATGGTCATCTATGCATGGAGTTGAGATGGGGGAGATCATAAATGGATTTTTTTTTGCATCTATTCAGTCAGGAGCCTATAGAACCTAGGCAAAATAGCCAAGAGGTCATGGACAATATATGGACTACAGAGGAGGAGATGCTTGCTGTTTTGAGACACCTTAAGGTGATAAATCCCTAGGGTCTAATGAGGTGTTGCCCTGGAGCTTGTGGGAGGCTAGTGCAGAAGTTGCAGGGGCCACAGCAATTTAAAACATCCTTAGCCTGGGTGAGGTGCCAGAGGGTTGGAGGATACTTAATGTTGTTCCATTGTTAAAAAAAAGACTCTAAGAATAAACCAGGAAATTATCAGCCAGTGCAGCTGATATCAGTAGTGGGTAGTCCAATCACAAACAAGAGAAAATCTGCAGATGCTGGAAATCCAAGCAACACACACAAAACGCTGGAGGAACTCAGCAAGTCAGGTAGTGTCTATGGAAAAGAGTAAATAGTCGATGTTTTGGGCTGAGACCCTTCATCAGGACTAGAGAAAAAAGATGAGGTCAGAGTAAGAAGGTGGGGGAGGGGTGGAAGGGAGGAAGAAATACAAGGTAGCATGAGATAGGTGAAATCGGGAGGGGGAGGGGTGAAGTAAATAGCTGGGAAGTTGATTGGTGAAAGAGATTAAGGGTTGGAGAAGGGGAAATCTGAAAGGAGATGACTGAAGACCATGGAAGAAAGGGTCAGATAGGAGCACCTGGGGGAGTTAAGGAGATAAAGTGAGAGAGAAAAATGAGAATGAGGAATTGCGAAGGGGGGGCATTACCAGAAGTTCAAGAAATTGATGTTCATGTCGTCAGGTTGGAGGCTACCCAGACAGGATATAAGGTGTTGCTCCTCCACCCTGTGACCTCATCATGGCAGTAGAGGAGCCATGGACCTACATGTTGGAATGGGAATGGGAAGTGGAATTAAAATGGGTGGCCACTGAGAGATCCTATCCACCAGGAAAAACAGGATCTCCCATAGATGCTGCCTGGTTTTCTGAGTTCCTCCAGCATTTTGTGTGTCTTGATCAGTAGTGGGCAAGTTATTAAATGGTATTTTAAGGAACTGGATATATATATATAAGTATTTGGATAGACAGGGACTGATTAGAGATAGTCAATATAGCTTTGTCTATCATAGGATATGTCTAACCAGTCTTATAGATTTTTTTGACAAGTGTACAATGTACTGTGTATGTTAAACAAAATGGCTTCTTTGGTTTGCTAGAGTAGGAATGCTTTTATGTTTGATAAGTGTTTTCTCTCGTAGTTGTTTAGCTTTGGACTTGCTGATATGGGGATTGTATTCATTTGTTAACCAATGAAGAATGTGATTTTGTCTTGTGAGGCTGGGAGCTTGGGGGTTTCGCGGTCTCTTCAGGGGAGGCGGGAAGGAGACGCCGAGGAAGGTGGACATGCGCTGCCCTACTTGGTCGACCACCGGGGTGGTCCCAGGTGCGAGGACGTGGAGGTCGGAGGAAAGTGACGAGGGGTCCAATGGTTTGATGGTTGAGCTCCAACGATGTGCACTAAACTGACTGAACTCTGATAAGTTGGCGCCTTTTACTTTATTTTCTTTTCCTTCATATATACTGTATTGCATAGTACTCTTTTAGCTTTAGTAAAATCTTTAAAGTGTATTCCGTAACGGTATCTGGTGTGAGTTTGATATTGTGTGTGTACGCGTGGCATAAACTTGATTCTCACAGCACCTGTGTGTACGGGAGGTGGGGGTGGTGAGTGGCTGGATCTCCTTTTCCCCTAGACATATACCAGCCTGTTGGGTAAGTGTTACACAAGTTTACCAGTAAAGTTGTTAAAGGAGAGGCAGTGGATGTTGTCTACATGGACTTTAGCAAGTCTTTTGACAAGGTCCCACATGGGAGGTTGGTCAAGAATGTTCAGTCACATAGTATTCAGGATGAGGTAGTAAATTGGATTTAAAACTGGCTTTGTGGGAGAAGCTAGGAACTAGTAGTAGATGGTTGCCTCTCTAACGGAGGCCTGTAACTAGTGGTGTGCCACTGGGATCATTGCTGGGTCTGTTGTTGTTTGTTAGCTATGTTGATTATCTGAATAATACTGTGGTAAAATGGATCTGCAAATTTGTGGATGACACCGAGGCTAGGGCCATAGTGGATAGTGAGGAAGACTATCAAAGCTTCCAGCAGGATCTGGACCAGCTGGAAAAATGGGATGAAAATGGCAGATGAAATTGAATGCAGACAAGTATGTGGTGCTGTACTTTTGGAGGACTTATGCAGCGAATAATAGAGCACTGTACGGTGTGGTAGAACAGAGAAATCTGGGTAAACAGATCCATAATTCATTGAAAGTGGCATAAGGAAAGATTTTGGCACATAGGTATTCATAAATCAATGTATTAATTGCAGAAGTTGGGATGTGATGTTGAAGTTGTATAAGATATTGGTGAGGTCTAAATTGGAGTATTGTGTATTTCTGGTCTTCTACCTACAGGAAAGATATCCATAATATTGAAAGAGTACAGAGAAAGTTTACAAGGATGTTACTGGATCTTGAGTTATTGGAAAGGTTATATAGGTTATCATTTTATTCCCTGGAATGTAGGAGAACAAGGGGTGATTTCACAGAGGTATAGGTAAGGTAAATACAAGCAGGCTTTTAAACTGTTGGGTGAGGTTATTTGTTAAGGGTGAAAGGTGAAATGTTTAAGGGGATCCTGAGGAGGGATTTCTTCACTCAGAGTGTGGTGAGAGTGTGATACAAGCTGTTAGTGGAAGTGGTGGATGCAGGTTTGATTTCAACATTCAAGAGAATTTTGGATAAGTACATGGATGGGAGGGGCATTGGGTCTAGGTCCAGATGCAGGTCAACGGATAGAATAATAGTTCAGTACAGACTTGGTAGGCCGAAAGTGCCAACATAAAAGCCAAAGAAAGGGCATATAATAGAGCAAAAATTAGTGGGAAATTAGAGGTTTGGGAAGCTTTTAAATTCCAACAGTAAGTAACTAAAAAAGTCATTAAGAAGTTGAAAATGGAATACGAAAGTAAGCTAGCCAATAAAAAGATACCAAAAGTTTATTCAGACACATAAAGTGTAAAAGAGAGGCTAGAATGGATATCGGACCACTGAAAAACACTGCTGAATAGGTAGTAATGGGAGACAAGAAAATGGCAGATGAACTGAATGAGTATTTTGTAACTGTCTATACTGTGGAAGTCACTAGCAGTATGAAGGAAATTGCAGGAGTTATGAAGTGTGTGAAGTTACCATAACTAAAGAGAATGTTCTTGGGAAACTGAAAGGCCTGAAGGTAAATAAGTAACCTGGACCAGATGGTGTACACCCCAGGGTTTTGAAAGAGGTGGGTGAATAGAACGTGGAGGCATTAATAATGATCTTTCAAGATTCACTAGATTCTGGAATGGTTCCAGAAGACTGGAAAATTGCAAATGTCACTCCACTCTTCAAGAAGGGAGAAAGGCAGAAGAAAGAAAACTTTAGGTCAGTTGGTCTGACCTCAGTGGCTGGGAAAATGTTGGAGTTGATTATTAAGGATGAAGTCTCTGGGTTCTTGAGGCACCTGATAAAAAAGGCTGTAGTCAGCATGCTTTCCTCAAGGGAAAATCACGCCTGACAAATCTGTTGGAGTTCTTTGAAGAAATAACAAGCAGGATAGACAAAGCAGAATTGGTTGATATTGTGTAATTGGATTTTCAAAAGGCATTTGACAAGGTGCCACACATGAGGCTGCTTTACAAGCTACAAGCCCGTGGTATTACAGGAGAGCTTTTAGCATGAATAAAACAGAGGCTGATTGGCAGGAGGCAAAGAGTGGAATAAAGGGAGCCTTTTCTGAGCAAACACGAGGAAATCTGCAGATGCTGGAAATTCGAACAACACACACAAAATGCTGGTGGAACACAGCAGGCTACTTTCAAATCTCAGTATCTCTCCTTTCAGTCAGTCCTGACGAAGGGTCTTGGCCCAAAATGTCGACAGTGCTTCTTCCTATAGATGCTGCCTGGCCTGCTGTGTTCTACCAGCATTTTGTGTGTGTTGTTTGGAGCCTTTTCTGGTTGGTTCATGGTGACTAGTGGTGTTCCACAGGGGTCTGTGTGGGGACCGATTCTTTTTATGTTATATGTCAATGATGTGGATGATGGAATTGATGGCTTTATTGCAAAGTTTGTAGACAATATGAAGATAGGTGGAGGGGCAGGGAATTTTGAGGAAGTAGAGAGGCTACAGAAGGACTTAGACAGTTTAGGAGAAAGGGCAAAGAAGTGGCAGATGGAATGCAATGTCAGGAAGTGTATGGTCATGCGCTTTGGTGGAAGACATGAAAGTGTTGACTGTTTTATAAAAGGAGAGAAAATACATAAATCTGAGATGTGAAGAGACTTGGGAGTTGTTGTGTAGGATTCCCTAAAGGTTAATTTCCAAGTTGAGTCTGTGGTGAGAAAGGCAAATGCAATGGGAGCATTCATTTCAAGAGGTCTAAACTATAAAAGCAAGAATGTAATGTTGAGACTTTGGAGCACAGCAGGATGAGAAATGACTTAATAGTGGAGTGTAAGATGATAAGAGTCATAGTTAGAGTGGATAGCCAGCACCATTTCCCCAGAAGCAATACTGTATATAATACGAGAGGATTTAAATTAAGGTGATTGAAGGAAAGTAAATGCGGGAAGTCAGAGACAGTTTTTTTTTACACAGGGAGTGGTGGGTGTATGGAACATGTTGCTGGACTTGGTGGTAGAGGCAGATATATTAGGGACATTTAAGAGAAAGAAAAATTGAGGACTATGTAGGAGGGAAGCTTCAGATTGAACTTGGAATAGGTTAAAAGGTTGGCACAACATTGTGGGTTTGTAGGGCCTGTACTGTGATATACTGTTCTATATTCTATGTTTGATCTATGTTCTTCATAATTTTGTATACCTCTTCCCAGGTCCCCCATCAGCCTTCTTGGGACAAGGGAAACAAACAGCATTCATTCAACACTCTGGATGTTGGACTTTGCAAGGCTATTTTTTTCAGAAAGACGAGGCTTTTGCAGTCTCTGTTTATTCTTAATTTTTAAAAAGATCTTTCTATATCATTAACATTATTTGACCATTTCTGATGATGAGCATGACAATAATCAAATTATTCCCACCTTGCTATTATTCAGACTGCATGGTTGAATCAGATTAAGAAAGCAATTCTGTCCACATGACATGATTTTCTGAGAATATTTATTGTACTTTCTCCCATGACAGCACTGAGACTTCCATTTCAACAGTTCTGATGTCACAACACAGCTATGTATTCTGGTCCTTAACCACTTCTTGAGTTAATAAATATTATGGCCCAGTAAATAGAATGTTATCTTGTAACTAATCTTGTGATGAAAACTGGTGATTGTACTTTTGTGAATTTCCTTACAGGTTCTCCATGAGTTTGGTGTACTGAGGTGTGAAGGCATCAGAATATTTTCAGAGTCAAGAAAGCGAATGGAACACTTTTGGACAATATTTCAAGGATGTTAAACTGTGCATTTGTGGCCTGTAAACAGCGATGAGCTATTGATACAGACATAGGCCTTCATGAAGGAATCAATAGGGAATTCATCAAGATCCAAATAGGACCAGTATGACCAGATTGGTGGCAATGGAATTCAGTACAGATTAAATACTTACCCTTTGTGTGGGCCTTCCTTGGGACCCTTCAGTTGGGCAGTTGCTCACTTGCATTCTAGACCATGTCCTTGTCAACCACTACAGTATATCAATCTTCAGCCTCTTCCCCTCTCCACCACCTAGCAAGTACCTCCACCTCCACTAACTACTGCACATCTCTTGACATTTCCCACTTCCTGTAGCTGCAGGAGGTGTAACACTTGCCCTCCTATCTCTTTCCTTTCTATCATCCAGAGACCCAAATTGTAAGTTCAGCTATTTCGAGTGAATTGCATTCAGTTCTCACCATCTAGCTTCCTCTTTGTTGGGGATTGATGACCAGTCTGCTGTTGAGGATATCAGACTGATGATCTTCCTTTGCAGAGCACTTGAATTCAGTCCACAAGGGTGGCTATGAGCTTCTGGTTGCTTGCAGTTTCAACTTCTGATATGATTCCCACTCTTATCTTTGACCTCCCACCTCACAGCCCAATGGATGCTTGAGCAGCAGCACTACATCTTCTATATGGGCACAGTTCAGCCTTTGGGGCTCAATATTACATTCAACTATTTTAGTTAATTTGTCTATATTTTTCTCCTTTATTGACACTGGATACTTCTGTTAACTTTTTTTCTTATATCTCTTTTCAGTGCAGTCCTGATATGCTCACATTTAAAACAATGGTTATCTTGACAACTTTGGTCTGTACTCTCTATTCCTTCCCCCTCTGCAACTTTACAGATTTATTTTTCAACTTTTCCAAATTTGCAGACGGATTATTTAACTGATAAGTATTGTTTCCTCTGAAACATTGACTCAGATTTTTTACTCTGCAGATGCTATCTAGTCTGCTAAGTATTTCCAGCATTTTCTGCTTTGGCTTAAAGAACTGCTTTCTTTGCAATAACACACACAAAATGCTGGAGGAACTTCACAGGTCTGACTGCATCTATGGAGGTGGGGGGAGGGGAAGGAGTACAAAGATGATGGGTGAAGCCAAATGGGTGCAGAAGGGAAACGAAGCAAGAGGCTGGGAGCTGATAGGTGTAGAAGTAAATGGCTGGAGAGGAAGGAATCTAATAGGATAAGGAGAGTGGACTATAGGAGAAAGGGAAGGAGGAGGTGATAGGCAGGTGAGGAGAGGAGGTAAGCAGAGCAGATTGGGGAATTGAAGAATAGAGGAGGGAGGAGGGGGGAAATTATTGGATGTTGGAGAAACTAACGTTCATGCCACCAGGTTGGAGTAACTTGTGTTGAGATGTCCAAAGGTCACCGAATATGCTCACTGAAATAAAATCTGCCTTTCCTTTTTATCATTAGTGAAGCATCTCTCTTTTGAATTGTTGTCTGTGGTAAAGAAAGTGGATGGCATTCTTGGCCTCTTTGGTTGGGGTTCTGGTTATGAAAATTTGGAAGTCCTGATGAAGGGCCTTGACCCAAATCATCGACTCTTTATTTCTTTCAATAGTGCTGCTTGACTTGCCGAGTTACTCCAGCATAGTGTGTGTGTTACTCTGGATTTCCAGCATCTGCAGAATCTCTTGTGTTTAAGTCATGTTGCAGCTTTGTTAGGCCACACTTGGAGTACTGCATGCAGTTCTGGTCTCCCTCATTTCCAGAGGGATGCAAAGGCTTTGAGAGGCTGAAGAAGAGTTCATCAGGATGTTGCTTGGATCAGAGAATATTAGGTGTGAGAAGAGTATCGAAAAATTTGGATGGTTTTCTCTGGAGCGTCAAAGGTTGAGAGGGGAACAAATAGAAATATATGAAATTATGAACACAAGAAAATCTGCAGATGCTGGAAATCCAGAACAACACACAGAAAATGCTGGAGGAACTCAGCAAGTCAGGAAGCATCTATGGCAAAGAGTAAGCTGTTGACATATCAGGTCGAGACCCTTCAGCAGTACTGTTGAAGGATCTCGGCTCGAAACATCGACTTTTTATTCATTTCCATAGATGCTGCTTGATCTGCTGAGTTCCTCCAGTGTTTTGTGTATGTTGTTGTAAAATTATGAGAAGCATAGTTAGGGTAGATAGAGTATTTTTCCTAGGGTGGAACTAGAGGGGATGGCTTTCGGGTGAGAAGGGGAAAGTTTAAAGGAGATTTATGAGATAAGTTTTTTTTACACAGTGGTAGATGACTCGAAGCAGTGTGTAAGAAATATTTAGGCAGGAATGTGGATTGGTAAAGAATGGAAGGATGTAGGACGCATGCAGGCAGATGGGATTACATTAAATCGACATCATAGTTGGCACAGATGTCTCGGGCTGAAGAGCCTGTTCTTGTGCTGTGTTCTGTGTTTTATAGTCCTAATATTCTGTGTGTATGCAAGAAAAGAATTTTTGTTCATTGAGATTTTTAGGCTGGGTGTCACATGATTGTAGTGAAGACTTAATTAGTTTTCTTCAGGGTTCTTCAGGGTTATTTATGATGATTGTTCAATTTTTAAGAACATGATTGTCTTAAAAATTATTAATTCCTCATTCTATGAAATGGCAGTGAGCAATCATGTCACTTCTTTAGGGGCACTGAACCCTTTCTCCAAGCATAGGGTTTGCTGATTGCCTCTCTATTGACACAGCTGTCTTGAGACCATGTTGATAATGTTATTTCATGAATCATGTGGCTGCATATAATTCACTTTATCACTAGCAGCATATTTTTACACTGGCAACTTTTGGGATTATCAGTGTCCTCCACTGCACTACTTTGTATTTATTTTTAGTTTTTATTGCACTCTTTTCTTTAGTTACACTGGCCTGCTTTGCTCCTATGTGTATTTGCTGAATTCCCTTCCACTTGAACAGATTTATCAGCAAAACCTTTCCTTGTAAGGCCAGAGAAGCATTTAATTCCAATTTACCATCCAAAATATTTGTTTCATTCAGTCTTGCTTCAACCTTTCCATTTCCTAACTTTCCTTCAGCTATCCTCCAATTTATACAGTAATCATTTATTTTTCTAGAAATATACTTTGCAAGATTCAAACTAACTGTAATGATATATTTTTTTTAACTTATTCTTTTTTATTGTCTTAAATCAATTGAATGCAATAATAGCTTTTGGAAACATTTCTCATAGGTTGTATTTTAGCCAGTGAAAGTTATCAAAAGTTACGGGAGAATCTTGAT
Organism: Hemitrygon akajei; assembly: GCF_048418815.1. Classification (NCBI taxonomy): domain Eukaryota; kingdom Metazoa; phylum Chordata; class Chondrichthyes; order Myliobatiformes; family Dasyatidae; genus Hemitrygon; species Hemitrygon akajei. The sequence continues at coordinate 104,091,717 of NC_133124.1, read as the reverse complement.
GAGCTAGGTAAGTAGACCAAGGAATATGAAATGGTGTTCATTTCAGGTTAATGCAAGGTGTTGCATTTTGGGAACAAACCAAGGAAGGACTTTCACAGTGAATGGTAGAGCCCTGGCATATGTGGTAGAACAGAGGGACCCCAGATTACACATACATTGTTGACAGAATTTGCCATCATAGGTAGACAAGTTGTTGAAGAAGGAGTTTGTTGCATTTGACTTCATCAGTCTGGGTAATGAGATAGGAGTTGGGACATTATGTTGCAGTTTAACAAGATGTTTTTCAAGGCCACACCTAGGGTCTTGTGAAAAGATTTGATTACCTTGTTAAGCATTTATGAGAATGCTGCCAGGATGTGAGAGCCACAGTTATAGGAAGAGGTTGTGTAAGCTAGGACTTTATTCCTCACAGCATAGATGATGTTATAGTTATAAATAAAACCTTAAAGGCATAAATAGGGTGAATGTTTGCCATGAAAAAAATCAAAACTAGAGCACATAGTTTGAAGGTTAGACTGCCCCTAATCAGGTCATACCTTACCAAATGTGCACAAATCCTATCCCTCAGTATCCTCTCCAATAGATTACCTACCTTTGACGTGAGCCACACTGGCCTAGAATTACCTGGGTTGTAACTACTTACTTTCTTGAATAAAGGAACAACTTCTGCCTCTCTGCTGTCCTCTGAGACTTCACCTGTTGATAATGAGAACAAAATGATCTTCATCAAAGCCCCAGAAATTTCCTCGCTTGCTTATTTCAACATTCTGGGCTATATGCCTTCAGACGCTAAGGATTTATCAACATTATGTTTTTCAGAAGGGCCAGCATTAACAGAATATTGTAAGTTGGAATATACTGAATTTGGAAATCTTAACATTTTCATCTAGAAATTTATTGGATATTGATTGTGGTAATGAATGAATGTTTTAAGGAAAATTGGATGTTTAGTGCAAGAACCAGAGTTGAATTTCTTTGGACCATTTGAAGGGACAGTTCATTAAATTATGTGGTATCTACATAAAAAGAACTTCAACAGCATATTGAAATGGTGGTTAGTATTGCTGTGTTACTGCGGTCGGGACCTTGGTTGCTGTGTGGGGTTTAAACATTCTCCCTGTGACTGTGTGGTTTCTCTCATCCCATTGTTCCCGTTTCCTCCCAGTCTCAAAGTCACGCTGGCATGATTATCTCTCACTGAGTTTACCGTATTGTGGTGTGTAGTGTGTGTCTTTACTTTAGTCTATGCTAATGATACTGAACAGTTCAGAATACTCTGTGATTCAGCACGACATAATGAACTGAACAGCCTTCTTCCAGTTATAAGAAAATATAAATATAGGAAACTGAGAGAAAATTAAAATAGATCCGATAGAGCACATTTCAATTCCACTTGCCTGTACCATTATACAATTATATTATGACCAATATGTACTTCAACTCCATTTGCTTGTTTTCCTGCATGTTGTTCAATACACTCACATGACAAATACTTACCAATCTCAGATTAGTCATCAGCTGTAGCATTTTAAGAAGAAATTTATGGTAATGGGAGATCAAAGAAGTGGGCTAATCTGGTGACTCTTTCAAAGAGTTTGCACTGGTATGTTGGACCAAAGAACCTTTGGTCTGATTGTGAACAGTTTGTTAATTATAGGAAGGCAGGGCAGGGTTGGATCGATGATCACTGTATTGGGAAAAATATTCAGAAATTCCAGTATCATGAAAGTTCTCAGAAATTAATATTACTGCATTAACATATTTTAATTTACTTTCCAACCCATCAGTAGCAGATACCAGAGTGGGAAGCCCAGCAGGAGAGAACTATAACTGGAATTATTGGAAATAATCCTTGATAACCAGTATTGACTGAGTTACAGATGGGGGTGTCTGGCTATCATAACACTGATTTAAATGTTCAGTTGTGGAGTCCTTCTCCTTTACGATGGGACAATAACACGGCATGCAATATCCTGTCTGAAAAGTGGCAGGAGGCATTTTGCAATTTTAAAATTTTAATTTCCTTTCTCTTTGACATGGGCGGGTTGTAACTTTTGACCTTATGCTTCTCCCGTTCTCTGCTGATTGATTTATATTTGTTGAAGCGTTCCATCACTTTGATCTGGCTTATAATGTTCAAAAACTCTGGCAGCTGGAAGGCACACAAAATTGTGGGAAAACTGGAGTTATGTAACACACAACCGGCTGGTTGGTTTTTAACATAGCCAGTGCATTACCATGCTATCTCCAGATTCCAGGCAACTTCTAAAGGGGCATGATATTAAAATTTGCCAGTCATGGAAGTTGAAACAACCAGTGAGGGGATTAAAAGAAACCCCAGATAATCAAAGGTTGCCACCTTCTTCAGTAACACTATGCCATATATGCTCCTGAGCCCAGAGAGATAGTGGTAGATACTCTTTGTCATGATATAGGATGAAAGCGGGTAATATAGTGAAAGCCTGATTAAAAGTAACCGGGGAGACCAGTCCTAGATTCAATGTCCAAAGTGTTTCAGTGGCCTTATCGGGGGGCATTAGCCCTTATTCTGATGGACATTCTGCCTTTTACTGTGGACTGAAGCAATTCACCTATTATGATGATTATCATATAGGTGAGTCCACATTTCTAGTGTGCACTCACTCACAAACCACATGCACCCATACAACTCAAATATCCTCTTTTGTCATGTTTATCCATCATCTGATGCTCTCTATTCACTAATTGAAAACTGTGTTATTCTCATTTGGAGATCTCTTCACCCCCCCTTTTGCAGGAAGAGAAGGCTGCTCACCACAGAGAGACAGGGAACCAGAGGTGGCCATAGCCAACCCTCAGTTGACAGTTGGAGAATGGTGAAGGTTATTCCTGCCTGGCTATTGCAGTACAGGGAAACAGGTTTTTCTTCCTGAATTAAACATTAACCAGTCAAGGGGCATAAAATAGTCAGTCATATAGACATATTGCCAGCAACCACTGAAATGTGTTCAATGCTAACTTCAATTATTCTTTTCTTTAAAATAGGTATCCATGTTTTTTTATATGTCATAAGGTTTCCATATGTGCATGAAGCACTCGGCATAGATATTATGGTGGGAACTTCTAGCAGTTTCAATGATGGCAACTCCTCTGATAAGCTACATCCTTCTGACTGTGCCCCATTTAAGTACTGGCAACAAGCCCAGGAATTATGAAAAGCTTCTCCGAGGAAGAATGGTTTGAATGAATGAATTTAATAATATGACTAATACCCTCATTTATTTACTGACACAGTGTGAAGTAGACCCTTCCTGCCCTTTAAGCCACACCACCCCAACAACCCCCGACAAACCTGACTGTTGCTGACCCAGTCACGGGACAATTTACAATGGCCATTTAACCTACTGGTACTTCTTTACGACTGTGGAAGGAAAACGGAGGACATGGACAAAGCCCACGCATTCCATGAGGAGGACCTACAGAGACTCCTTACAGGACGATGCTGGAAATGAACTCCAAACACTGGGATGCCCCGAGCTGTAATAGAGTCGCCATAACTACTACGCTACCCGTTGCGCCCAAGCGACGCGGTGGGTATTTGTTGCTCTCTGTGCCGTCTGGAAAGTAGTGGTCCACCTACTTCAAGTGGAAATGTGAGTGCTGGGGCCTTCATGTACTCCCATCACAAAGTTGTGGCAAGGTTCTCAGCAGTGCATGGTAGGGTCCTGATTAGTGGCCTGTCAGTCTGTGGACACAATAGTTGTCACATTTAGTAGTGTTATGATATGGAAGACTAATGAACTAATGTTGCATAGGACACACATGGTTGTGTAATACATTGATAGAATGATTGGTGTCTGATTTGTACAGGAACTTTAATGTCTTGAACCACTTTTAAGTCTTGTGCATTATTGGATGCTGGCTGGAAAATACCATTGGTTTCAAACACAAAGATATCTGGGACATTGGCTTGTCACTGGAGCAGAGCATTATGACATTAGCTGTTAGGTTACATTTTAGACATAAAGATTATATTTTATGATTGCACACCAGCTGTGTGCTGATGGAGTCGAAGCCCTTACCATTGACAAACACTCTTGGCTGATCCAGGGTGCCTTAATTGCCACATACATTCAACTAATGATTTCCTGTGTCTGCGGGAAACTGGAGTCACAAATAAGTTGTTTGCTCATTCTACCCAATGCCATTGAAGAAGCAGTTGTCACTGTTACCAACCTTGGCAAAGAAGTCAACAATTATTCTCCTTGCACAGCTGTGTTCTGATGACGATGAAAACAATCTTTAAGCAGAGCCATGCCAGGGCTCGTCGATAAAAATGCTGATGGTGTCGATGACTTTAACAATTACTGGAAGAGTATGGCTATCAGGATCAGTTACTAACAGGACTAGATCCATTACGCTGCAAACCTCTGTCTAATTTGTAACCTTGAGCCACTCCATTCTAATTAACTGTGACTGAGTGCAGAGTGCTTGTGTTGGCTAAGTCCTCATGCAATTTCCGCTTCTCATGTGCTCGGTGAGCAACACATTGCTACTTCTGGAGTTTATTCCCTCTGCTGCTACTTTAGGTCCTGTCCTGCCAACTCTGAATCTTTTTTGTACTCATCTGAAGCTCCAATTAATCGGCATCCTTGCTGATCTGAAAACTTGAAACTAATGAACCTCCTAACAGTAGAAGACACCTGCAATATGTTAAAAAAAACACCTTACATAACACAGCAAATAAGTTCTTGCAAACAAGTAATCAAATAACTATGAATACTAAACCATGTCACCAATTGCTTCAATCTCCACTGTTTTTGGGCCTTATTTTCCTCAGGAAAATTTCCTCATGGATTTGTGATCTGTGGACACAAAATTATATTGCAAATAAACTCCTAACTCCGTGATCAACTAGCTGAAGTTTATGTCCTAGAGGCTGCTAATCGACAGAAATGTATTGTGGAAATCAGCAAGTTGAAATCAGCGTCTCCCTTTCCTCTTTCCTCTCTCCTCAGGATGTAAACCCCTTTTCATTCATGTTGGATTTCAACACATTTAGTCAGATGTTATATTTCCTTTAACATTTCCACAACTGATGTTGAAATGACAGATCAGTTATATAACTCTCTCTACCTCGCTTTCCAGGTAAGAGAATGACATTTGCAAATTCCCAAACCAATCATATAATTTGTGAATCTGGAAATGTTTGTGAAAGTCCAAATAGTGTAGTTTCTCATCTATTTCAACTTTTAATACACTGAGGAAACAAGTCGGGTCTTGAAAACTTAAGTCTTATCATTTTTCCATCAGTCTAAGCTACTGGTGAGGCAACCTACACTTGTGATTATGAACTGCAAGAGGTTAATCAGAGATCAGAACCAGAGGTGACATTAAAAAAACTTGCAACTTGTTACAATCAGAATACTATGATGGTTAGTTCCCAGAAAGGCATTGCCTTGATTGTAAAATTCTCAGTTTCATTAGCAAAATGTCTATTGAATGGTTGAATCTTCCATACCAGGATACTTTAAAATTCATTCTCCTGTTTGTCTTGCATGAAACAGCTGTATGTACTGCCTGTATCATATTTATATTCTTCTCTTTCTGTTCTCTTGGCATCTGTAAGATTAATTGCCTTACCACCTACAGCTACATTTTATCTTTCAAGGGCAGCAACGTTTCTAAATATTACTGCTTGACCAATTATCTTTCTGCCCTTTAAGTTGTTCTTTAGCCCTTTTCTTGGTCATCTTGTCTGACATCTTGTCATCTACCTAAAATGTTGTGAAATTTTGATTCCTGAAAGCAGCTTTGGCCTTTTCTTATTTTAATTTTGTCAAGTAACTATAAATTCCTAAGGTTGATGATCCAGATATCACAGTGAAAGAGAATTGGGTATGAATTATATAATAAAAGGGAACTGGATAAATAGTGGATTCAAAAGAAAAATTAAGAGTAATGAAGAGAAAGAAACAATATAATTGTAATATTTGTCTTTTGTGTCTTTTAAAAAGGTGACCCAGGTAAAATGGGCCAAAGAGTTTCCCTCTGTGCTACACCATGCAACGATTCCACAAAGTATTCTTTTAAAGCATGGAACAATTTTGGCAATGCAATCTCTTATCATTCTGATTAATGGTGCATTTATTTTAAGTGGAGGTCTAATTCATATGCTACAAAGTCTTATTCATCATTGTTTATGATGAGCAGCTTGATCGATATGTTCCATCGTCCTTGCAAATTGTTAAAATATAAAATTAAACCATGGTCCAATATTGCATTTAGAATTAATATTGCAGTGTGATTTAGGTGGAAAAAAGGATGACAGAACTTTGAATGTGTAACGTATCCTTGAGTGTTTATGTCAGTTAGCTCTTTATAGCAACATGTAGTGAATGACCTACTTGTAGGTAGGTTCTCTGTGCAAGTACTTTTTGAATGTACTGAGCACTAAGGATGGCCCAGCAAATCTCATGTATCTGGTTCTTAATGGTAAGCATTACTATTCACTATTTGTCTAAACCTATGAAACAGAATGCTCCAGGTTTGAAGGAGACACAAGAGATTACAGATGCTGGAATCTACAGCAACAAACAATCTGCTCTAAGATTTTGATGCAGAGTTTCAACCTGAAAGGTGCACAATCCTTTCCTATTGTAGGAGCCTTGTATCTATTTTGTGTTGTGTGTTTATTATGGGTAATTTGTCACATGGGTTCTTTGCCCTTAGTTCAGTTTTAGTCTGGTTAGAGCAGGGAGTGAGTCGGGGGATGTTGTTTTGTTGAACGTTTATGAACGCTTGACGTAGTACATTTAAGTTTGCTAATGCTTAAGTATATTTGAATATGCTTAGACTACTTACCTTGTTACATCACTTGTTTTAGTTTTATTAGTATTTTTATTTCTAGGAGGTTGTTTGTCTTTGCTGGTTTCTTAATAAAGGAACAAACAGACTTTCTTTGACTTAGAGCTTCACTATTGAAGTAAGTCATAACCTTCTGTGCCTGGTCTCTGAGTGGTTTTGGTCTGTCTTACGCCTATCACAGAGGCTGTCCAACCTGCTGAGTTCCTCCGGCAATTTGTTTGTTGCTCTAATTTGACCAAAGGTCTGTACTCAGCTAGCTGATTTAGTGAAGTTTGGACTGATTGTGACTAAGAAAATTACCAAGTATGCTCTCTCCTGACTCTCAACCCAGCCTGAAAGCACGAAGTCCACATAGACAGCAGTGGATTTGACTATGATGTTTGATGCTTTCCATGGCCTAACAGCTGATCAAGATTATCTAATTATATTTTGAATATGAGTTGCCAAATCTTGGCCCAGGAAGGGTCAGCAGGATTAAATATTTGATATCTTTGTGCAGAGTCTTCACCTGCTGAGAATGCACATCAGAAGTTTAGGAGGATTCCAGAATCCCCATTGTGTGTTCCCTTTCCCATTTTATTTCATCTGTTAAAGAAATTCACACTTTCATCAGTCTTTAATACTACATCTGGTTACAAATTCAGGATACAATGAATGCGAAGTGTTTATGGATAAGATGTTCCAACTTGAGACAGATGTCAGCCAGTGACTCGGAGTGATTCTTGTAAAATTTTTCACTAAATAAAATATATTTCAGGGATAAATTTTTTACCTATCCATATTCAGACTTGAGTATAATTTGCTGACTATTACAATGCTGAAGGGAAACTAGATTTTTGATGGATGTACAGCAGAATTATGAATGCAGCAACATCGGGCTGTTTACAAAGATAACTATGGCTGCAAATCCATTCTTATGTTGAAGCCCAAGTTTCCATGGATACCACATCACCCCTCCACCCATCCATCACAACATTTAATTACTGTGTTCAAAAGGACAGTAGATCTGTAGAAGAGGCAGAATTGTATATGGCTGTGTTACTCTTCATGCTTCAACATCCTTTGAATGTGGCATTTGAAATTAATACATTTCCCTTCATTTTTTTTCAATACCATGCATTAGTGAGGGTTAGTATCTTTTTCAATAGAATGCCAGCAATAGCCTTTAGGATCATTTGCTTTCACATTTCAATGCATTACTTTGTTGATCCTCCAGTTTTGCCACAGCTGCCAGGGCTGCTTCCAAATCGAAGGTCTCAAGAATATGAGGGAAGCAGGTGACAACTACACTTAACATATTTCCTCAGGTGTAATCCTGACTTGCTGTATATCATCATTCCACCATAGGTATAGTGCCAAAAACTTGGACTTTGTGGGCAAGTCTTCACCACATGGATTGCTGCAGTTCAAGAAAGCAATGCATTATCTGCTTGTGACTTATGACAAGGGAGTGATGACAAGTGAATATGCAAAATAGGACATGAAATGTACCAAAAAGATGATTCCTATGACTATAAAGTATTCCACTGAACTATTCATCCAGACCAGGGGTTCCCATCCTGGGGTCCATGGACCCCTGGCTTAATGGTATTGGTCAATGGCATAAAAAAGATTGGGAATCACAGATCTAGACAATAAACTATTTTAGACGTTGAACTTGCACATTTAGGCAGTGACAGAGAATCACTAAATGAACTAATTGGCCCACATTGCAGACAATAAATTCTTAATGTGGAATCTGAAAGCCCGGTCACGATAAGTGTTGAAGTTGATCCATCTATTTGCCGTGTCGTGTGAAGTGTTGCCCCTATTTCACGATCACTGTTCGGTATAGTTTATGTTCTGCAGTAAGATCATCCAGAATAGAGGAAGGCCATTTAGTGCTTTGTGTTTGGGCTGGTACAATGCCATTAGGCTTTACAATTCAACCGCCAGGAGTAAGATATGTTAAAGTGCCGGGGTTGATTGTATTTAATGTATTTAAGTAAACTACTTAAGAACTTTTTAAAAGCTATTATTAATGCTTTTTGAGAGAGTGATTTAGATGCATATCATATTTTTACTGAGTTAAGTATTGTATGTAATTAGTTTTGCTACAACAAGTGTATGGGACATTGGAAAAAATGTTGAATTTCCCCATGGGGATGAATAAAGTATCTATCTATCTATCTATCTATCTGGTTTAAAGCAAGATTTATCCAATTGATCAAGGACATAACCCACTCTAGCTCCGACTTTACTCGTAGATCTACAATTCTTTTCCTCTTCAAGAATATCTCAGATATTCCTTTGAGATGTTTATATTGAATCAGCTGTCACTGCACTTTCAGTCAGGATCATATAACTTGGTATATTAAAGACCATTTCCATTTCATACCTGGTTCCCTTGTTAATTATCTTCAATAAATGTCCTTTGTTATTAACTTTGCTTATTTACTTGATCTAAAATCTGCAAAATTTTGAATAACTTGTATTAAACTCACACGTACCCATCTGTTCTGAAGAAAATAATTTATCTTCTTCATTATCATTTCTATTGTAGGAGGGCTCTTCTCATAAACATTGCATTTTTCCAGTAGCATGGATAGTTTTCCATTGAGTCTCAGTAACTGGAAAAGGACACAGCAACCATATAGTTTGGACCCTGATATCTGGCACTGGCTATACTTCCAAAGTCTTTCTAATACCAAATTATTGCAACTCTTTGAGAGTAGTGGGAATTAATAGCAAAAATAATTAATGTGAGATAGTATTCTTGCAGATTTAGCATGGAAAATTACAGAAGTATAAAGCATGCAATCTATTAAAATGATTATTTTAATTTTAAGACTTCATGAGTCATTGCTGCTTTTGTGTGTTAAATGGTATGTAGTGCCTACACAGAATATTGACATCTATCGTCCTTAATTGTCCCTACCATTATTCAATAACATGAGCCATATGTTGTATTTTGTTATACTGAGAGTTCATTTAAGTGCTCTTTTGTTTTGGTTTTTAATTATCTTTTGCAAAGGATGTGCCGTAGCCCTATGCTTGGCTTGAACACGTAATTCTTCCATCAGAAACAGCATTGAAATGAGGGTAGAAAAGCACGCAGTAAACTCCCAGAAAAGAGTAGTGAAGAGAGAAAGGAAGTAATGGTGCTTTCATGCTTTAGTATAGGTATGATAGATTCAGTGGCCTTCTCCTGTGCCTTATTATTCCATGATTCCAACTCTTCCAATGTTATCTAAGGCTATATTATCATAAGTAGATTATAATCTGTTTGTTACTCCAGGTTATAGTTTTCTATTGTTTCACTGTCCTGGTAGCGCAGTGGTTAGTGCATCACTTTACAGTGCCTGCGATCACCATCTGGGGTTCAATTACCACTACTGCCTGAAAGGAGTTTGTGCTTTCTCCCCGTGTGGGTGTTGCAGTTCCCCCCCAAGATGTTCGCTTAGGGTTAGTGAACTGTGGGCATCAGAAACGTCACAACACATGAGGGCTGCTCAGCACAATACTCATTGATTTTATTTGATGTTAATGATGCATTTCAATGAATATTTTGATGGACATGTGACAAATAAAGCTAATCTCTCTCCTATCACTTAACAAAGCTCACAGGGTAACCAAGAATGGGGATTTGCACATGGAGAGGAAATATGTTGTGAATTTATATCCCTTTCATAAGCAGAAAGCTGGTAATAGAATCTTATAAATAATGGCACAAGACTCTATTTATTCCATTCTATTGGTGCTAATTCCACAAAAAGGCTGCCTATTGTAATTTGACCATCTTGACTTCAGCACTCCTCCATCCTCCTGCAGTCTTACCCCCTGTGAATGCACTGCCCTCCACTCTCTCCACATTGGTCCCAACCTTCCTATCAAGCCTGCAGACAAAGGGGGTGCTGTTGTAGTGTGGCACACTGACCTCTATCCTGCTGTGGCCAGGTGGTAATTCTCAAACACCACCTCATACCTACCCCTCAAAGAGAGCCCCACTCCAGACCATCAGAAAACTGTCTCTGACATCATCTCTGACTTCATCCCCTCTAGATAACTTCTACTCACTAACTGTCTCCAACACCATCACTGATCTCATCCACTCTGGAGAACTCCTAACCACTACCTCCAAACTCATAGCTCCTTTACCCCACACTGCTTGCTTTTACCTCCAACCCAAGATCCACAAACCAGACTGTATGGGTAGGCCTATTGTCTCTGCCCATTCTGCCCCACTGAACTCATGTCCTCATATCTCGATTCCATTCTATCCACCTTGGTTCAGTCCCTTCCCACCTACATCCATTCAACTTCTTACGCCTTTAATCTGCTCAGTAATTTTTAATTCCCTGGCCCTGAGTGCCTCATCTACACCATGAATGTTCAGTCCCTATACATGTCTATCCCCCATCAAGAAAGTCTTGACCAATGGACCAACCAATCCACCTTCACTACCACTCTCCTCTGTCTAGCAGAAATGGTCCTCACAAAGAAGAGAAAACCTGCAGTTGCTGAAAATCAAAGCAACACACACACACAAAATGTTGGAGGAACTCAGCAGGTCAGGCAGCATCTTTGGAAAAGAGTAAACAGTTGATGTTTCGAGCCAAGACCCTTCATCAGGTCCTCACCTTGAACTATTTTTCCTTTGGCTCCTCCCACCTTCTCCATACTCAATGAGAAGCTATGGACACTTGTATGGGCTCCAGCTATGGTGCCTGGTTCATTGGCTACATAGAACAGTCCATGTTTGAAGCCTTCCCTGATTAAACAACCAAATTCTTTCTCTACTACACCAATGACTGCCTAGGTGTTGCTTCCTTCATGCACCCATGCTGAGCTTGTCAATTTCATCAACTTTGCCTCTAACTTCCACCCTGCCCTTAAATTCACTTGGTCCATTTCTGACACCTCCCTCCCCTTTCTCAATCTCTCTGTCTCCAACTCTGGAGACAAACTGTTGGCTGATATCTTTGATAAACCTACTGATTCCTACAGTTAACTCAACTACACCTCTTCCTACCAAATCTCCTGTAAAGATGCGATTCCTTTTTCTCAGTTTCTTCATCTCTGCTGTATCTGTTCCCAGGACTTGCTTTTCCATTCCAGAACATCCAAGGTGTCCTCCTTCTTTATAGGATGGGATTTTCCTCTCTTCACTATTGATGCTGCTCTTACCCGAATCGCCTCCATTTGCTGTACATCCACGCTCACCCCATTTTCCCGCTGCTTTAACAGTGATTGAGTTCCTCTTGTCCTTACCTACCACCCCATCAACCTCCGCATCCAATACATTATCCTCCACAACTTCCACCATCTCCAGAGGGATCCTACCTCTAAACATATCTTTACCTCCCCCCTCTGCTTTAGGCAGGGATCACTCCCTCTGCGAATGACTTGTCCATTAGTCCCTCTCCACTAATCTCCCTCCAGGCACTTACACCTGCGAGTAGCCTAAATGTTACACCTGAACTACTCCTTCTCCCTCACCTCCATTCAGGGCCCCAAAAAGTCCTTCCAGGTGAGGCAATATTTCACTTGCAAATCTGCTGGGGTTTTCTATTGTGTCCAGTGCTCCTGATTTGGCCTCCTCTTCATTGGTGAGACCCGTCGTAAATTGGGTGACAGCTTCGTTGAGCACCTCCATCACATCTGCCACAACTGGGACATCCTGGTGGCCAAAGATTTTAACTTCACTTCCCGTTTCTGTTCCAACATGTTGGTCTATTGCCTCCTCTTGTGCCAAGATGAGGACTCCCTCAGAGTGTAGGAGCAACACTTAATATATAATTTGGGTAGCTCCAACCTGATGGCATCAATATCAATTTCACCTTCCATTAAACAAATTTCTCCCCTACCTCTGCTTTACTCCCCATTCTGACATGCCCCTGGGATTCTGCCTCCTTCTCTTTCTCCCATGGTTCACTCTCCTGTCCTATCAGATTCCTTCTTTTCCACCTGGCTTCACCTATCAGCTAGCCTCCAACCTTTTTATTCTGACATCTTCCCCCTTCCTTCTCAGTCCTGAAAAAGGGTCCCAGTCTGAAATGTCGACTGTCTATTCATTTCTGTAGATACTTCCAGACCTGCTCAATTCCTCCAACATTTTGCATATGTTACTTTGGATTTCCAGCATCTGCAGACTTCCTCATATTTACTATTGTAATTCTATTTTCTTAGTCATTTACTCGGTGTTATCCAAAAGGTCTTCATTTAGTTGCATGGCTACTTTCAAAAAAGAGGCATTGCTGGATGACCAGCATTTATGAACATGACCAGTTGAGCCAAGCAGAGATATTAGCCCACATCAGCAAACTGTGGAATTCTGTTACTCAAGGCTTGAGATATTTGAAATTAAATTAGAAATTTACAGCATATTACAAGCCCTTTGGCCCATAATGTTGTGCTGACCATGTAGCCTACTCTAGAGACTTCCTAGAATTTCCCTAGTGCATTGCCCTCTATTTTTCTAAGCTCTGTGTACCTATCTAAGAGTCTCTTAAAGACCCTATTGTATCTGCTTCCACCACCGTCACTGGCTGTGCATTCCACACACCCACCACTCTCTTTGTGGAAAAACTTACCCCTGTCATCCCTTCAGTACCCATTTCCAAGCACCTTAAAACTATGCCCCCTTTTGTTAGCCATTTCAGCCCTGGGAAAAAGCCTCTGACTACCCACACGATCAATGACCCTCATCATCTTATACACCTCTATTAGGTCACCTCTCATCCTCTATCACTTCAAGGAGAAAAGGCCAAGTAACACCCTATCCACTCACCCTATTCTCATAAGGTATGCCCTCCAATCCAGGCAACATCCTTGGAAATTTCCTTTGCACTCTCTCTATAGTGTTCATATCTTTCCTGTAATGAGGCGACCAGAACTGAACATAGTACCATTTAAAAGACATTTAGATAAATACATGGATAGAAAGTGTTTAGAGGGATATGGGCCAAACACAAGCAAATAGGATTAGCTCAGGCAGACAAGTTCAGCTGAAGAGGCTGTTTCTATGTTGTATAATTCTGTGATTATGACTTTACAATACTTGCCGAAATTTTTATAATCTCTATCAAATCAGCATTTTTAGTTTTAGAAGATTTATCTTTGTAAATAAAACTATTGTGCTAGCATTTGATCTCACAATCTGGAAACATTACTGCCTACTATAACTTTGAGTGACGTGGAAAATTTGGCTTTGGTACAGATTTGTGTAAATCATTTCATATCCTAACTTCTTGCAAGTAAGGTAATTGTTCGAACTAACCCATGATTATTTTTTGGTGCTAATAATTTAAGTTCTTTTGTTGAAAAAGCCAAATTTCATTTGCTATAGAAATTCTCATTATGTTATTTTGTAATTTTTATTTCCTTAATGGACACCTACTCTAATAAAGACCACTGTTCAGGCACGCTCCAACCATAAAAGGAAAATCTAAAGAGGTATAAATAAGAAAGCAACAAACCCATGTTGTATTGATTTTTAAGACTATTTATTGATTTTTCACTTTTGTAATAAGTTTTATTCATGAGACATCATTATCTTAATGTCCATTCTGTGAATTGTGCCCATAAAATTTGAGCTCTATATCAATAAGTCATTACTATAACTACCGAATGCTGAGAGCAATTCATTTCTTTATCATTCATTTAAAGGACAATTAATATATTGCAACAAAAAGTTGGAGATGGCATTTCTTAATATTTAGAGAGCACAATCCTTTGACACACTAGAGTTGAGTGGAAGTGGTAAATCATCCAGTTGCATAAGGAAAGTTAATTGGTTATATTGATAGACCAATACTATTGGGTGAATAATTCATAGAACAAATCTTAAACTCTTCTTGATAGGTTGATTTTAAAAGCTTCCAAGTTAAAATGCTAAGATTGATAATATGAATGTAAAGCCAGTTTGTTTGATTAAAAATGATGGTATACCGGTATGCTTTGAGGGAAATCTGCATCACTTGGTCTGGATCTCTAATGACTTTTGCCACACATCACTGTTAACTGGCCAGAGAAATAACTGGAGTGTTCTTACATAGAACATGAATAGACTTGATGGATCAAATGGCCTCTTTCAATGCAGGTTCTCTGTACTTCCTGAAGTAGCTTTGTAAGTTTTAGTTGTTCTTTCAGACTGGAAACATTGTCTGTAACTTTGGCTGTCTAGGGATATCAACATGCATCATCTTTGCATGGAAACCAAGAACTGGCCTGTTATGAACCCCGCCTGAGAGTCTATGCTGTATTGGTTTAAATACTGCTATTAATAGCACCTCAAGACCTGGCAGATTTATGATCCATTGCACACAGTAGGTATCCTAATGCTTTAGATGCTGTACATAAATCTTATTAGTTATTACAAAACCTGAGCCCATCTCAGGTTATTGACAGCAAATTCAAAACACAAGACATTCTGCAGAGGCTGAACAAATCATAGATACCTGAGGGACCCAGCAGGTCAGGCAACAACTATGGAGAGGAATAAACAGTTGACATTTTGGGCCAAAGTCCTTCATCAGGATTCATTTCTAGCCTGGATTGTAGAATGGTGAAATGCATGGACATGTATTTGAAGCTATGTGAATTCTAGATGTAGATGAAGGGCAAGAAGAGACCACAATTGCAAGTTACAGGAAATGAAATGATCACTTATGAGAGGTGTGGAAAGATTCCAATATCGAAAAACTAGTTCCAGCAAATATAAACGGAATTACCCTTGATCAAAAGTAAATGATGTAAAAGGGAAAATTAAATACACAAAAAAAAAATGAAATAGCAGTGCGCCAATGACCAAAATGTAGCATCTGCAGGGGAAATATTAAAGATCCTTCAGGCTGTGAACTCTGTTTAGCAATTACAATCAGTTTTTCCTATACCATCAAGGCTTAACTTCCTGATAGTGTTAATATTGACACAGTCCAATTTGAAAAGCATTCTCACAGCGGACTCCAAAAGCTGAGGATTCAACTTTTGTTTAAACTTGACCTCATCGATTAGGTTGATACATTAGCCCAGCAGTTTTGTGATTTTAGAGATGTTATTTCAAGTTAAACCATCATCTACCTGGATATTATAGTTGCATAACATTGTAGCTGGGTTGAAGTGGGGCGGGGTGGGGGGGGGAAGCACAAATAGCTTTTCAAATGTCAGCAGCAACATTCCTCCAGCAAACAGAATTGCTCATAAAACAGGTTGTTGGTGGGATATTCCTTTGGGAATATTGACTGAAACTTACATAATAGGAATGAGTACTGATCAAAATATAGTTGAGTATGGTAAATGTGTTTTTGAATAATTTAAAGTTGTTAAAGATAAATTAAGTATTATTTCCTTAAGTCTTCTGCAGATTTTGCTAATGAGTTCTCTGTTGTGTATTTAATATTTCAGTAATGTTTGAGTAATTTTGTAAATATATTGTTGACTATGAATTCTTTGTTTTGATTAAATAACTAATCATTGATTATATGTAAAAGTACATGAATGGCATACAGTACTATGCCACCATGACATAAGTGTGCACTTCACTAAAGTAAGAAGCACCTGTTGGGCTCCTTTGATATTCTTTCATTTAGTTTTGAAGTTACAAAAAAAAACAGTGGCGACAAATATGTTTAAAATGAAGCCGAGCCAACTACTTAACTGTTGAAGCACAGCGAGACATTCCAGTTTAAAATAGAAGTGCAGTGAGATGTACAAGTTTAAAAAAAATTACAGCATGTAA
Organism: Hemitrygon akajei; assembly: GCF_048418815.1. NCBI lineage: Eukaryota > Metazoa > Chordata > Chondrichthyes > Myliobatiformes > Dasyatidae > Hemitrygon > Hemitrygon akajei. The sequence goes on along the minus strand of NC_133124.1, from coordinate 104,075,153 downwards.
GCTTCAGAAAGGAAGAGATGGTTGAGTTAAAAAAAGGCAGAAAACAGGCAAAATTGATGGGTTCATAAACAGTGAATGCAGGGTGATAATAACAATAAACTTTTAAAAAAGAAGAAATAGCTGGCTGTATCAGAAAGATAGATGCATTTGGATGCACAAGGGATAACTGGTTGATGTATGCTGAGTGAAATGTGCACTATTTAGAAGCAAATGAAATAATCATTGAAAAGTGAGTGCCAGTTTTGCTGAGTGCATTGGATGGAAAGGCGTACAGTTTACTTAGAAGTTTGACTGCTTGAACCAAACCAGCCAAAATTAGCTTTGCTGACATCATTAAATTAGTGAAAGAACATTTAAAACCACAAACAATTTTGATTTCAATATGCTTTAGGTTTCAACAGTGGAATCAAAAGGAAGGGAGTCCATTTCAGCTTATGTGGCTGATTTGAAGCGATTGTCTGAACGTTGTCAATGGGCTTAATGATGCACTGAGTGATCAGTTGGCTCCTAACTGAAGCACAACTTATATTTAAAACAGCAGTTGAAATAGCTATGTTAATGGAAACTACAGACAAATTCACAATTGAGCTGAAGTCATGAAAGAAAGTGAGCATGAACAAAATTGCAACATCTAAGCTGAAACCCGCCTGGCCAAACAGATTATGATAACATTGTGGTCGGGGATCACATACAACAGACCAATGCAGATTAAAATGCCAAACTTGCAAAAAAATGGAACAAAGTACGAAAAATACAAAGAACAAGTTGGGCAGACAAATATAAATGGACTGCATGGAGAAAAGATAAAGATTAAAAAAATCATTTGCAGTTTCAAATAGAGCACTAGTCTGCATACTGTTGATGAAAAATCTGATAATGATGAGAATGACACAGAACTGAGTAACTTTAAGATTTACAATGTGAAAACTAACAATAGACAACCAATATGGCTTTCACCGGAAGTGAGCAACAGATTAATTAAAATGGAATTGGACACAAGTTTGACTATTTCAGTCATTCCACAAAATGAGTTTGAATGGTATTTCAGAGATACTGAACTGAAGCATGCAGATATTCAACTAAGAAGTTATACTGGAGAAAAAAAATAACTCTTGTGGGAATGACATTTGTAACAGTAAGATACAACAACCAACAAGCTACCTTAGGCTCCAATCTGCCAATTAAATTTGTTGATGACACAGAGAAGAAGTCATCACCCTGACACAGTGGTGTCAAGAAAACAACCTCTCCCTCAATGCTGCAAAAACAAAGGAGCTGGTTGTGGATTACAGGAGGAATGGAGACATGCTAACCCCTATTGACATCAATGGATATGGGGTTGAGAGAGTGAACAGCCTTAAGTTCCTCAAAATACACATCACTGAGGATCTCACGTGATCTGTACATGCTGGATGTGTGGTGAAAAAGGGACAACAATTCCTCTTTCACCTCAGACTGTGGAAGAAGTTTAGTATGGGCTTCCACATCTTAAGAATTTTCTAAAGGGGCACAATTGAGAGCATCCTGTCTGGCTGCATCACTGCCTGGTATGGGAACTGTACTTCATAATCGCAGGTCTCTGCAGAGAGTGGTGTGCACAGCCTAGCACATTTGTAAATGTGAACTTCTCACTATTCGGGACATTTACAAAGACAGGTGCATAAAAAGGGCCCGAAGGATCATTGGGGACCCGAGTCACCCAACCACAAACTATTCCAACTGTTACCATCCGGGAAACAGTACCACAGCATAAAAGCCGGGACCAACAGGTTCCAAGACAGCTTCTTCCACCAGGCCATCAGACTGATTAATTCACGCTGATACAATTATATTTCTATGTTATGTTGACTGTCCTGTTGTACATACTATTTATTACAAATTACTATAAATTGCACATTTAGATGGAGACGTAACACAAAGATTTGTACTCCTCATGTAGTCAATTCAGTTCAATGTGGTAAAAACAGGAGGGCCAACATTGCAGGGTTGTGATTGGGTGAGGTAACTAAAACTTGACTGGAGATCCATCCACCAGTTGCAACCACTTGCTCTGCAATATAGTCAACTGAAAGCAAATTATTGGATGATGCCACAGCAGTGTTCAAAGATGGTAGTGAAAAACCTAAACATATCAAAGGTAAAATTGTTGTGATTTGAAGGTCACCGTCAACCCAGTAATGAAAGTAGGATAGAGGGCATCTTTGCAAAGCTTTCTGGAGGGAAACACTCCAGCAAAGTAGGCTTTGCTGAGGCCTACCTAAAGATGGTGATGGAAGGTTAGTTGAAGGTGTTTTTCACGGTAAATACTCACAAAGTGCTTTATCACTATAATGGGCTTATTTTTGGAGTAACATCTGCACCTGCACTCTGGCAGAAATTTATGAACAAGGAGCTGCAAAGCTGTCCTGACACTCAGTCTTGCCTAGGTGACATCCTTGTTACCAGTGAGGATGACGAAGAACATTTCCAAAATCTCACGACAGTGTTAAAAAGATTAGATAACTATGGGTTAAGAGCATGACATGACAAGGGTGAATTATTTAAACCAAGCAACATTTATTGCGGTCACACCATTGATGCACAAGATTTACACAAGTGTGTTGAGAGAATTCAAGCAGTGGTGGATGTTCCAAAGCCAATGGACGTGTTACAGTTGCGGTCTTTTTTTTTAGGATTTATTAAATAATATAACAGGTTCCTGCCCAACTTGGCTACTGTACTCCACCCTTTCATTTCATTTCTACAGATTGGGAAGAAATGGTAATTGACAAAGCATTATGAGGTGGTTTTCCAAAAGACAGTGGAACTGATGGCATGAGATTTTGTACTCACATATTATGATCCGCATCATTCACTGAGGCCTACCTGTGATGCCTCGCCTTATGGTATACAGTATGTTATGAGTGATAGAAGTGAATGCCCCATAACATTTGTTTCATGTTCCCTTACCACTGCAGTGAAAAATTATACACAGATTGACAGAAAGACCTTGAGTCTGGTTTGGGGTGTAAAATGTTTTAACCAGTATTCGTATGGGAGAGAGTTTACCCTCATTACTGATCATCGACCACTAGTGTCTGTTTTCAATCTACAGAAGGCTGTTCCAAATAGCAGCAAGCCAAATGCAGAGACAGGCTCTGTTTCTTGGAGGACACAGTTACAAGATTGAATTCAAGAGGACAACTAATCATAGAAATACTGATGGATTGTCCTGTTTACCCTTGCAAAATTTACAAAAGAAGACACTCCTCTTGACTTATTCTCCTAATGCAAATCTCCCTATTAGTCTTCTAATTATGTCAAAGATGATCCAAAGTGAAACTAGAAAAGACCCCACACTGTCTCTGGTCTACACCAGGCAATGCAAAATGATTGGAATGAGCAGCAGAAACTCCAGTTCCCCCATTTTTGCCAGCAGTGGGATGAACTAGCCCTTGATGGAGGGTGTCTTGTGTGGGGGTTAAGAGTTGTTTTACAATCCAAGCTGAGAATTAATGTTTTGAAGGAGCCAGTTGTTTTGGCGTGGTCAGAATGAAATCATTTGTCTGAAGCTTTGTCTGGTAGCCTGAGACAGATCAGTTATCGAACAACTTGCCAAGCACTGTTTGGGATGTCAACACGTGCAGACAATGCCAAGAACAGTGCCTCTCCATCCTTGGGAATGGTCTGTATTGCTTTGGCAAAGAATTGATGTGAATTTTACCCAGACCATGAATGGGCACAAATTTCTTAGTGGTGGATGCAGCTACAAGGTGGCTAGAAGTGTTCCCAATAGCCTCCACTACAGCTTTGTTCACTGTTAGATGTGTTGTGAAGCCTCCTCTCAAGGACTGTTGTACCAGAACTCTTAGTCAGTGACAATGGAACACAGTTTATTACAAAATAGCTTTCATAGACTGACATGTTGGAATGGGAATTCTCCTTCCCATTCCCATTCCAACATGTCAGTCCATGGCCTCCTCTACTGTCGTGATGAGGCCATCCTCTGGTTGGAGGAGCATCACCTTGTATTCCATCTGGGTAGCCTCCAACCTGATGGCATGAACATCGATTTCGCAAACTTCCGGTAATTGCCCCCCCCCCCCCCCCACCTCCTTTTCTCTTTAAGGCTTTGGATAACATGCAAAAATACAGTCATCTTCACATTTTTTATATTTATGTGGAGTGCTGAAAAAGTTTACAAGTTGATGATGAAGTTTTACTTACCCACAAAGAGAATAGAATTGGTTTAACAGGACAATGGTTGTGGCCACAAGCAGTGACAGAAATGTCTTGGCAGAAAAATTAAAAGAGTGCAGAGATAATAAATTATGTGGCTCAATTTATGCATTTTCATTGAAATCCAATATCCTGTGCATATTATTAGATTATTATTTAAGCTTTAATTTTTTCCTTTTACTGAATTGATAGTATGAATAGAACTGTAATTATTAGAATTATAAAACCTGATCAAGCATAAAAGGCCACTTGATTCATCATCAACGTACCATATTGAAAAAAGTCTGTCCAGCCAAACACTACCTCCTATCAGGAGGTCTGAGGCCTACATCTTGATGCATAAGCATGTGTGGTTGTATGGTACATAATAGTAGAGTGGAGCTAGATGATTCTACTGTATCATTTATTGATGGGCGTTGTTGTATCTCTGGACTTGCCTTGAATTTTTATTTTGAATTAAACATATGGAGCTCTTATTAAGTCAAGGGCAAGTTGCTCTTTTTAATATGTCCAGACAAGGTTGTGTTTTATGTAAATTAGATCAAATGGTCACCAAGTTTGAGGAATCCTCTTTAACCTGACTCACGTCTATTATCAATCTCCACTGAGCCTGATTGTCTGCAGTTGCAACACACTTAAGATATTGCATACCATCTACAATTCAAAATTGGTTCATTTGAGTGACATGGAATATCACATCTGCAGCTTATACTGTTCTGCAGAAATACTAGCTGCATATCTTAAACCATTAACCTTGGCTACTTTACCTCAACTACAGAATGACAGAAAGAGGGTAACTAAAGATTGGCAATGATCATCAAACTGTCTAGCAACATACACATCTAGCAAATTAAAAAGTGGAGCAGTTCCCCTATGCTTATGCCAGCTCTTCATTAATTAACTTCTCCATCATACTACCTGAAGTCCATTTCAATAATCACTCATGAGATGATCCTTCTGAAATCACTTCCAAATAGTATTTTAAAATAGACGTACCTCTTTACATCTTCCACAGTTCAACTTTTAAAGTTCAAAGTAAATTTATTACCAAAGTATATATATGTCACTATATACAACCCTGAGATTTATTTTCTTGTGGGCATTCACAATAAATACAAAGAAACACACAAGAATCAGTGAAAGACAGTACCCAACTGGACAAACAAGCAATGTGCAAAAGACCACAAACTGTGCAAATACAACAGTAATAATAATTATAATAATTATTATATGGTACTACAGGATAAACAAGCAAGAACAACATATTTAATAGATATAGCCATTCCAAACACACAAAACATACAGGAAATCAATTAGTGAAAATCACCAGAAATATGCTGAACTAAAAGAAGAAATTGAACGACTTTGGAAGATGAAGGTTATAAGTTGCCCAGATAGTAATATCTACAACTGGTATCATCCTAAAGGCATAATGCAGTAGCATTAAACAATTAGGGCTACACAGTAATAACTATGTAAATCTTCAGAAAGCCACAACACTAAACACCACTAGAATGGTCCGAAAGCTCATAACAATTGACAAATGAATGTGCTTGGCCATGCAACACACCTCAGGTTCTACCAGCTTGAGCTGAGAAACCCCCCCCCCCAATAAAAATAAATAAATAAACAAACAAATTAATTTATTAATTAACAATAGATGTTGTGTGCATGAGATGAAGCGTCTTTGAAAGTAAGTCCCTAAGTTGAGGGAACAGTTCAGTGATGGGGTGAGTGAAGTTGAATGACATTATCCCCTCTGGTTCAAGGGTCTGATGGTTGAAGGTTAATAACTATTTCTGAGCCTGCTGGTGTGGGTCCTGAGGCTCCTGTACCTCCTTTCTGATGGCATCAGCAAGAAGAGGGCATGGCCTGGATGGTGGAGGGCCTTGATGATGGATGCTGCTTTCCTGTGATAGCACTCCATCAAGACGTGCTCAGTGGTGGGGGAACCTTTATTCATGATGGACTGGGCTGTATCCACAACTTTTTTGTAGGATTTTCCATTCAAGGATATTGGTGTTTCCATATCAGGCCATGATGCAAACATTCAATATACCATCCACCACACATCAGTAAAAATTTGTCAATGTTTTAGAGGACATGCAGAATCTTTTCAAACTTCTAAAAAAGTAGAGTCACTGCCAGACTTGCTTTGTAATGGCACTTAATGTGCTGGACCCAAGAAAGATCTTCTGAAATGATAACACAGGAGTTTAAAGTAGCTGACCCACTCTATCTGCGATCCCCCAGAGAGGACTGTCTCATGGACCTGTGGTTTCCTCCTCCTATAGTCAATAATACCCTCTATGGTCTTGTTGACATTGAGTGAGAGGTTGGTCTTGTGGCATCTCTCAGCTAGATTTTCAATCTTCCTTCTATTAACTGATTTATCACCATCTTTAATTCAGCTAACGACAAAGATGTCATCAGCAAACTTCATAATGTCATTGGTGCTGTGCTTAGTCTCAAAGTCATATGTATAAAGTGAGTAGAGCAGAGAGCTAACTACACATCCTTGTGGTGCAGCTATGCTGATGGAGATTGTGGCGGAGATATTACTGCTGACCCAAACTTGCAAGGTCTGCAAGTGAGGAAATCGAGGATTGAGTTGCACAAGGAGGTATTGAGGCCTGGATGTTGAAGCTTATTGATTAGTTTTAAGGGGATGATAGTATTGAATGCTGAGTCAATGAAAAGCATCTTGATGCATGTATTTTCACTATCCAGAAGTTCCAGACTTGAATGAAGAGCCAATGCCACATGCGAGTGAGGCCAGAACTAGGAAGATTATACAGTTTAATAAGTGGCTAAGGAAATGGTGTATGATGAAATCAAATCATTAGAAGGAGATGACATAGGGTTGGAAGGTGTGGGTAGAGCTAAGGAGCTGCAAGAGTAAAAAGACCCTGGTGGAAGTTGTATAGAAACAACAGAAAGGATGTGGTCTACAATTTACAATGGGAGATAGAAAACGCATGCCAAAAGGGCAATGTTACAATAGTCATAGGGGATTTCAATATGCAGGTAGATTGGGAAAAGTGGGTCGGTGTTTGATTCCAGGAGGGGGAGTTTCCAAAGTGCCTGCGAGATGATTGATTAAAACAGCTCATGGTTGAGACCACTAGGGAATCAGCTATTCTGGTTAGGATATATTCATCCCAAAGAGAAAGTATTCTAAAGGAAAGATGACACAATGGTGGTTAATAAGGGAAGTCAAAGCCAACATAAAAGCCAAAAGGAGGGTATATAACAGATCAAAAATTAGTGGGACGATACAGGATTGGGAAGCTTTCAAAAGCCAACAAAAGGCATCAAAGGTAAAGATGGAATACAAAAGTAAGATAGCCAATAATATTAAAGAGGATACCAAAAGTTTCTTCAGACAGATAAAGTGTAAAAGGGAGGTGGGAGTGGATATCGGACTGCTGGAGAACGATGCTGGAGAGTGGTGATGAGGGACAATGAAATTACAGATGAACTGAACAAGTATTTTGCATCAGTCTTCACTGTGGAAGACACTAGCAGGATGGTGGAAGTTCCAGGTATCAGGGGTCATGAAGTGTGTAAAGCTACTATAACTAGAGAGAAGGTTCTTGGTAAACTAAAAGGTCTGAAGGTAGATTAGTCACCTGGACCAGGTGGTGTGCTCTCGAAATTCTGAAAGAGATTGTGGAAGCATTAGAAATGATCTTTCAAGAATCACTAGATTCTGGAATGGTTCTGGAAGACTGGAAAATTGAATGTGTCACTCCACTCTTCAAGAAGGGAGAAAGACAGAAGAAAGGAAACTTTAGGCCAGTTAATCTGACCTAAGTGTATTGGAGTTGATTATTAAGGATGAAGTCTCAGGGTATTTGAAAGCACTTGATAAAATAGGCTGTAGTCAGCATAGTTTCCTTAAGGGAAATTATTGCCTGATAAATCTGTTGAATTCTTTGAAGAAATAACAAGCAGAATATACAAAGAAAATCGCTTGATGTTGTGAACTTGGATTTTCAGAAGGCCTTTGACAAAGTGCTACACATGCTTAACAAGCTATGAGCTCATGGTACTACAGGAAAGATTCTGGCATGAATAAAGCAGTGGCTGGTTGGCAGGAGGCAAAGACTGGTTAGCTGCCAGTGACTAATGGTGTTCCACAGGGGTCTGTGATGGGACCGATTCTTTTTACATTATATGTCTATGATTTGGATGATGGAATTGATGGCTTTGTTGCAATGTTTGCACATGATATGAAGATAGGTGGAGGGACAGGTAGTTTTGAAGAAGTAGAGAGGCTACAGAAGAACTTAGGCAGATTAGGAGAATTGGCAAAGGAATAGCAGGTGGAATATAGTGTCAGGAAATGTATGGTCATGCATTGAAGAAATGAAAGGATTGACACTCTAAAGGAAGAGAAAATATTAAAAAAAACTGAGGCTCAAATGTACTTGGGAGTCCTTGTGTAGAATTCCCTAAAGTTTAATTTGCAGGTTGAGTCTGTGGTGAGGAAGGCATTCATTTCAAGAGGATTAGAATAAAAAAAAACAAGGATGTAATGTTGACACTTTAGAAAACACTGGTGAGGCCTTACTTGGAGTATTCGAGCAGTTTTGGGCACCTTATCTTAGGATGTGTTGAAACTGGAGAGGGTTGAAAGGAGATTCACAAAAATTTTTCCAGGATTGACTGGATGTCGTATGAAGAGCATTTGATGGATCTGGGCCCAAATTCTCTAGAATTCAGAAGGAGGAGTGACCCATTGAAACCTATTGAATGGTAAAAGGCTGATATTGAGGATGTGGAGAGGATGTTTCCTTTGGTGGGAGAGTCTAAGAAAGGAGGACACAGCCTCTGAAAAGAGGGGCATCCTTTTAGAATGGAAATGAGGAAGAATTCCTTTAGCCAGAGAGTGGCGAATTTGTGGAATTCTTTACCACAAGCAGCTGTGGAGGCCAAAGCATTATGCATATTTAAGGAAGAGGGTGATAGATTCTTGACTGGTCAGGGCATGAAGGGATACAAAGAAAAGGTAGGAGATTGGGGATGAGAGGAAAATTGGACCAGCCACGATGAAATGGCAGAGCAGACTCGATGGGCCAAATAGCCTAATTCTGCTCCTATATCTTATGATCCTTCGGAAATGACATCTGCTGTGGACCTGTTGTAACAGTGGGCAAATTGGGATAGATCCAAGTCACTCCTTGGGCAGGAGTCGATATGCTTTTTCACCAGCTCTTCAGACACTTCATCACTATGGATGTAAGTGCTATTGGATGATAGTCATTGACGATAGTCATTACCATATTCTTCTTAGTAACCAGTATAATTGAAGTCTCCTTGAGACAGGTTGGAAGCTCAGACAGCTGAAGCAAGAGGTTAAAGATATCAGAGAGCACTCACAGTAATTAGAATGGATGGCATTTAATCATTAGACATTCTAGGTCATTGGAACAAGAGTTAGGTTAACTTTCACATCAAATCCCTCTTTTGTCGTTGAGCCTACTAAGGGATCAGCTATAATGGACTGGGTGTTAGGTGGAATTAGAGATCTGCACAGATCTGTATATCAGTGAGACAGAACAACCATTTCACAAACGGATGGCCCAATCTCAGAGGGCTAACACCTCAGGTCTATACTCAGTTGTGTATCTACAAGGGACACTCCTTTGATGGTGACAATGTGAACATTTTGGACAGGGAGGACAGGTGGTTTGAAAGAGGGCTTCAGAAACCCATCCCTGAACAGAGAGGGTGGGGTACAACACCACCAATCATCTACTTACAATGCAGTCCTAACATCTCTACCCCGGCATCTGCACAACAGCTCGCACCTCCATTCATGCAAAGATAAGACTAATGACCTGTAAAACTCTTAATGACCCTCATGTGATTGCTATACCTTTAAACAACTCAGTTTATAAATTGGAAAACTACCCACCATGGATCAGACCTGAAGAATCCTCTCAGATGAGTGGTGAAACAACTTCTAGACAAAACAGCAAGCTCAGTTGCCTTGATTTACTACTTCTTGATGTACAGTGACCTGGATGACTGAGAACCTTTTTAGACATATTTTCCCTATTTCTTGTTTATCCTTAGATTCCACTTTGTCAATATTGTTCATTCTATCAATACCTGTGCAAACTGCAAGTTTTTTTATTTATTTCTTGAGCTTCTTGGGCTATCTACTTAAGCCCTATTCTATGAGATTTTGTAACATATAATCACATCATGTTGGGCTTAAACAAACTTACCACTTGCTGGCAGTTACACAGAGAAGCACCAGCAGGAGCTTCCTCACTACTCAACTACCCCCAGGCTTTCACATCTGTACATTGCAAAAAGAAATTCAGGGATGTGTAGTAGTTCAGATGCTTCATGACTGGACTCCAAACAGATGTTCTGAGTTGAGGGAACCAGATGCACTTCACATGCAATCCTTCAGTTTTATGCCTGACATTTGTCACACAGCACTATTCACTGGAAGCTAGGACAGAAAATACTGGAAACACTCAGCAGTTCAAGCAGCATTTTTGTAGCAAAGAACCATTACAGATCTGGGAATCTTCATGAGAACTCAACCCTACCATTGATAGGAAAGAAAAGTGATTATATTTCATTAATTTACCCTTTAATTGTGTATAATTAATTTAAACATCATAAGGTCCCTTCAAGAAAAGTCATCATATTTTACTGGTTATCTTTTAAAATCAATTATTTTAAAAAAATATGTATATCTATTTGAATAGCTTTCAAAATCTATCATTTATCAGGCACATTTAGAATAGTTTATAGATCCTTTATAACAGCAAGCTGTTCAAAGTCATGAGGGCAGTGTACAAACTTCAAGGTAGGGAGGTATCAAACACACAAAAGTACAGGTTTAAGTTGAGATGAGGGAGTCCTGAATGAGATTTGAGAGTTAATTTTTTTTATATAGAGGGTTGTTCACATCTGAAACATGCTGCCAGAAGAGGTGGTGGAATCTCAACACCATTTTAAGAGACTTTTGGGCAAGTACTGGAAGTAGACAAAGGCATATAAGAATATAAACCAAATTTGTGCAATAGGGATTACAGCAGATGGGTAAAAAAGATCAGCATAGACGTGTTGCATTGAATGACCGTACAGCTCTCTGACTCTTTCAGAACTGGCATGGTCTTCTTGGGCTGCATTCTTTCCCTCTTTGTGATAGTGATAGTTTTTTTTTGTTTCTATAAAGTTTCAAGCTTGAAAAGTCAGATCTTCTCCACAGACATTTACTGATCCACTAAATAATTCTAACACTTCCTATTTCATACTTTTAAATTGTTGTTTTGCTTTTGAACTCTTCCAGAATATTTGGTTTTGGATTCATGTCATTTTAATTAATATTAGATAGTATCATTTATTTTCATCTACAGTATTAATTCATTTACTTTGTTTATGAATGCTTTTGCTGGGTTATGACTGAGCTGGAAATTTCTGATAGATCTACAGAAAAATGCCAGTGTGTTTCAGATATCGACACCAGTGCATTGTTGCATAGAACACACTTCAGGTTGGATGGCAGAGTTTCTGCCCTTCTGCCGGTCTCAACTCCAGAAAACTGTCCCTCCAGCTTATCCGGTGCCCCATTCATTTGAAAGGAGTCACTGATATTCATTAAATTTTGAAGGTTGATGTTCATTGTTTTAAGTAATATTCATGCCAGTAATTACATTTTATTGAGGTATTTTTGAAATTATTTTAAATTATTGCCTCTTATAATATTTTTAATGTTTTGTTTGCATTCTTTCAATTTCTTGTGATAATGAAATATGGACAGAAACTTGCAAGAGGGAAAGTCAAGAACCAGCAGGGTCTAGCAAGATGTGACCCAGTGCTTTCAGTTTTAATTCCACTCCCTCCCCCTTTGCCTCCAATGTTATCTTTGTTGCCAATGTCATATTATCTTATTTAAATCTTTGACATCTCCCCATCCAAATCATTAGGCTGCTTAATGTTGTTTTCCCTTTTTCACAGCAGATGGAATATAGTGTAGTATGATCATATACTTTGGAGGAAGTAAAGGTGTAGTCTATTTTCTAAACATGGAGAAAATTCAAAAATCAGAGGAGCAAAGGGACTTTGCAGGATTCCTCAAGCAGGATTTCTGAAAGGCTAACTTGCAATCAGCAGTAAGGAAGGCAAATTAAATGTTTGCATTCATTCCAAGAGGATTTGAATATAAAAACAAAGATGTAATGCTTTATAAGGCATTGGTCAGATCGAAAGTGGAGTATTGTGAGCAGATTTGGGCCTCTTGTCTAAGAAAAGATGTGCTGACATTGTAGAGAGTCCAGAGGAGATTCACGAGAATGATTCCAGGAATGAAAGGGTTAATGTATGAGGAGTGTTTGATGGCTCTGAACCTCAGCTCGTTGGAGTTTAGAGTAATGAGGAAGATCTCATTAAAATCTATCGAATATTGAATGTACTTGATAGAGTGGCTGTGAAGAGAGTGTTTCCGATAATGGGGGAGTCCAGGATTAGGACAGCCTCGGAACTGAGGGACATCCATTTAGAATAGAGATGAGGAGGATTTTCTTTAGCCTGAGGGTAGTGAATCTGTGGAATTTATTGCCACAGATGGCTGTGGAGGCCAAATCATTAGGTATATTTAAAACAGAGGTCGATAGGTTCTTGATTAATTGGGGCATCAAATATTATAGGGAGAAGGCAGAAGAACGGGAGTGATGATAAATCAGCCCTGATGGAATGGCAGAGCAGACTCAATGGGCTGAATGGCCTAATCCTACTCCATGTCTTATAGTCTTTTGAATTCATCCCTAACCTTCAATTTCCTCCACTGTTTCTGAGAGACTGTGCTGTGTACATTTGCATTCATTTCAAGAGGATTCAAATATAAAAACAAAGATCTAATGCTTTATAAGGCATTGGTCAGATCAAAAGTGAGTAAGTGCAGTGCAGTTATCTAACAGCATTTCCAAAACCTGGGAACTCTATGATGCAGAAGGAGAATTTACCAGGTGATGAGGGTAGAACCTTCTACAGGTTTTCCTCCAAATCAGAAGTTCATCTGCTTTGGAAATATATTTATATTCCTTTATTTTCACTAAATTCTGAAACCTCCTACTCAACATAAACTTTACAAGAGGGATGGCAGAGTTTCAAGAAAGTGACTCACTGTCACCTTCTCAATGAGATGAGAATGAATGATGACCAAGTCAGTGACATATTTATGCTAAAAAAGAATAAATAAAAAATTCTCCTAGTAAGTTCCATCCTTCAGTGTCCTCACCTATTACTATTGTTTAAAACCTTTTCTAACATTCTAGTTATTCACCATCTTATTGGTATGTCACCTCCATCTTAACATTCATTTCTTCCAACACTGGTGTGCTTTGGCTGCTTTGTACACGATCAGCAAAATGCATGGAAGCCAATAACTAGCGTTTCTTTCATAGCACTTCTCAAGCTGGCAACCTCAACCATTTGAAAAGACAAAGGCCACATGGACATCAAAACATCCCTTGCAAGTTTCTTGCAAAATCATGGACCCTATTGAAATCTTGTTCCTTCATCAGTAGGTTGTCACAATCCTATCACTCTTTACTAATTAATGGTGAGGGAGAACCTTTACCACAACACAGTGGCTCAACTCCCGTCTCACAAGAATACTTGAAACAGACACTGAATATGATCCTACAAATGAATAAACAAGTGGATAAAATTACTGCATTATCATCTAATCATAATGAAATCGATAGACATTAGTATCTTGGAACCTCTGTTGAAAAAGAAACATTAGCACGAACATGCAGTCTGGCCTGCTGAGTATTTCCAACATTTTCTGTTTTAATTATGCCCTGCTAGCTGCCTCCTGGTCAGGGGTCAGTAAAGCCATTAAACACTGCTATGAAAGTTTTAAAAATATCATTCTGGGAACTTGCCTAATACAACAAAAATATCAAATACTGATTCAACTAAAAACTCACCCGGCTGCAACTGAGCAGTGTAAATGTTTTCTTCCCGTGATATTTCTTCTCAGAAAGGGCAAATATACAGTCCGTCAAAGCCAATTTTTCATCAACCAACAGAATATTAACTTGAAAGCTGGTGATTCATTTATACATAGATTTAGCTTCTTGGGCCTTTGTGTAACAATCTTTATTTTCTTGGATCAGATTTAAAATAAACAAGAAATTGCTCTTGGCAATTTATTTTATTGTTTTGTTAGGTCCATCAGAGGGCTGTATTCTGATCCAAATGTTTTGACAAGTGAATTCCTTACCTTAGAGGGCATTGAATCTACCAGAGTGCAGGATTTGTTACATAAGGACAGTGCCAAATAAGGATCGCTGCATTTCAGAGAGGGAGCATTCAACAATTGGGCTTCTTTACAATGGACGAAGGTACAGGAGTAAGACTTTCTAGCTGGGCTGCTAAAGAAAACCTTGGAGTCTCTGTTGATTCATTTCGACAGCCTCCTTAGTGGTCACCCTGGTCCCCTTTTGTCATTTATATGACAGCTGGGATCCATTCCTGTGAATGCTCAGCCAATGCCTCCCGCAGTTAAAATCCCCTCAGCAGCCTCTACGACAAGGCAATGATTCCTAATGTATTTGGATTGGGACCCAGGAGTTAAATTCTCCATGGACCTTGATACATGTGTCTTCCAAGTCGTGTTCCCCACTTTGCATTAAAGAACAATTGCATGAGTTAAAATTAGAGCCTGTGATTACTCGGTGTAAGCTCTGCTATTTTTATTCCGTGGTATAATCCACATATTCTGATTTCATTTTACTTGCTTTGACTGCAAAAGAATTGCCATTTTAATGTTAAATTTCAGGGAAAGTATAGCTCAATGAACAAAAAGCAACCCGGACATGCAGAAATAAATCACAGCACTTAGGCTTCTGCTGAGCAGTGGTTGAGAGGCTCATTTGTGGGATTGAAATGATAAGGGAGACAGACTTTTAGCATTTTCATACATCATCTGATTAATTACTACAATTATGTTAAAGGATAATAAAGAAATTACACCGTGGGAGGAAAGCCCAGGGTTAACAAGAATCACGCTATAGATGCTAACAGAAACTATATTCAGAATCTTTCCATTGTGACTAACTTGGGAGCAGAGCATGCAGTGGGGAGGAGGGAGAGAGAAAGAGAGCAAGCAAGCAAGCCATTTGAAGTTTAATTGGTATAATAAAAGATCATTAGTTCAAACAGCATCATATCTCATTGGAGAGTAACGTATGCAGGTTACACACTGACTGACACTTTGAGAGTGTGCCAATGGCCTTAATTGTAGCATATTTGTGGGACTGATTACAATCTTTCTTTAGCCATATTCAACTTCCAATATGTGTGCTGGCTGAGGTTATTCATTAAAAAAGTTATGGCCTACTGTGACGCTCTACTGGTAGCTCAGTGAGGAGCAGGGACAGGATCTGGCAAGTTTTGTTTCTGCAGTTGGAATGTTCCTTATGGAAATATGATATCTTATAGGCTAGGATAAGTTTCCAGAGGTCATAGAACAGCATTTCTCCAGGTTAAATACAGCTGGTTCACTCCAATGGATTGCAAAATAGAAATTGCCAAATATTATTGCAACACCAGAACCAAAGATAGGAATTATGAAGTTGCTACAATAAACCAACCTACACAGAACAGTTGTCTCTTAATGTCTCCTGTGAAACCAGGGAAACGAATTAATGTGAATAATCGTCAGGGTCACCCATATCAAAGTAGTTAATATATTGAAAATGTGAACAAAGGGAAGCAGGTCCAATATCCCATTCTTATTAGTTAAACCAAATGATGATTTAATCCACTTTTCACGATGATGATGATCTAACTTTCTCTGTACTGATCCATCAGTATGATCATAATCACCTGAAAAGTGGTAGCAGGTGTTGTTTGCACTGTTGGCTGGCAGCACAAACCCTTCAATGATCTTACTGAAGCTCAGTTTTGGTTCAGACAAGATGCACTTCAAATCAGGAATGATTAAAAATGTGGAAAATGTGATTTTCAGACTTCTATGTGGACTACACCTCTCTACAGCATATGTTTGCAAGGGTTGCACCGCCTCCCAGCCCGGTTTCTCTGCCTCTGTCGTAACGTGGCTCAAGATGGTGTATTCCATTCCAGGATATCTGAAGTCTACTCTTTTTTCTTTGGAAGTGTGGCTTCCCATCTAGTTTCAGATGGTAGCAGAATGGCTACTGTAACACTTTACATCACCAAAGGTATCGTGGTTCAGTTCCCTCTGCTGCCTGCAAAGAGTTTGTATGTTCTCCCCGTGATTGTGGGAGTTGCCTCCAACTGCCCTGGTTTCTTTCCGTATTCCTAAGAGGTGCGATTTAGAGTTTGTAAGTTGTGGGCATGCTATGTAGTCACCAGAAGTACAGCGTCACTTGCAGGCTGCCCCCAGCACATCCTTATAGTTCAATAATTTCATTTAATATCAGAGAAATGTATGCAATATATATCCTGAAATTCTTGTTCTTTGCAGACATCCACGAAAACAGAAGAGTGTCTCGAAGAATGAGTGACAGTAAAAATTTTAGAATCTCAAAGCCCCCTACTCCTCCCTCCCACTCACCAGCACCAGCAAAACAATCACCCTCCCTGACTTACCTCAGCCCACCAAGCAAACAATATATTGTGTTGGTCACTGACACAAGCAACTCATTTAATGGCATGTTTCAATGTTTTGGTGTACTTGTGTCAAAGAGAGCCAATCTTCTTATATTCTTCTGTGGTTGATGAAGCCCTCTCTCACATTTCCTTCATCTCTTGAGCTTATGCTCCCCCCAAACTTTCATCCCATTAGCTTTCACATCCACTTCATCATTCTTCATAAATTCTGTCAGTGCAGCAATATCTCGCCTCTTGTCCTCCCCACCTCTTTCTGCCTGTTGCATGGACCACACTCTCCTCAAGTTCCTGGTCGACTCATCACTCTCCACCCAACACTCCCAGTACCCTTACAAATGAGAGAAGATCTGCAGATGGAAATCTGAGCAACACACACAAAATGCTGGAGGAACTCAGCAGGCCAGGCAGGCAGCATCTATGGAAAAGAGTTTTGGCCCAAAATGTTGACTGCACTCTTTTCCATAGATGCTGCCTGTCCTGCCAAGTTCCTGTAGCATTTTGTGTGTGTTACTCATAGAACCCTGGCACTTTCCTGTGCCCAGAGTGGGCATCCTGAGTTCCCAGTTGCGTGACATTTCAACTACCGTTCCCATTCCCACATGAGCTTATCCATTCTGATCCATCTCCATTATATGGTTGAGGCCAAGTGCAGGCTACAGGAACAGCACCTGATGTTCCACATGGATAGTTTGCAACCCAAGGGTATTGACATTGACAACACGAGTGAATCTGCAGATGCTGGAAATAAATAAAAACACAAAATGCTGGCAAAGCTCAGCAGGCCAGACAGCATCTATGGGAGGAGGTAGTGACGATGTTTCGGGCCAAAACCCTTCAGCAGGAGTCCCTTTCCAATTTCAGATAACCCATACCTGCTCTGCTTCCACCCCCCACCTCTCTCCCCTTCCAATCCACCTCCAGTACTCCTATTTTGTCACCTTTACATAGCCCCTCCAGCATCCCATCACGCACCTTTCTGGTTTGATTGCACTCACCAGATCTCTTCCCCTATCCAAATCTATCTGCCCTTCTTTCTCCTCTGAAGGTTTCCATTATCACCTTCATTATTGCTCAGATTTCTCTAATCCTCTATTTATTTAGAGATTCAGCACAGAACATACCCATCGAGCTCAATGAGCTGCACCACCCATCAATCCACCTAGGTAACCCCAGCTTAATCACAGGACAATTTACAATGACCAATTAACCTTCTAACCAGTATGCCTTTGGAGGAAACCAAATCACCCAGAGGAAACCCATCCAGTCTTGGGAAGAATGTGCAAACTCCTTACAGATGGTACCAGAATTGAACTCTGAACTCCGATGACCCTGATGTAATAGCATCACTCGACTGTTACACTTTAATTCTAGAGCAGATAGCCTTAGCATTCCCATTTATCATCCTGCTAACTTCCTCCAGCTTCACCCCTACTCCCCACACCTGGCTCCATCTACCTTTTTTGAGTGGCTCCATCCATCATACCCCTGCCTCTGTCACCCATCTCCACCCTTTCAAGCTACTTTGCTCCATCTGTCCATCATCTTTCACCCTGTTTCAGTTCCCTAATCACCTACTTCACCAACCCCTCTGTCTTACCATAAGGCCCCTTCACTCCTCTTTATACTGGCTAACTTCCCACTCCACTCACAGTCTCAATGCAGGGTCTTGCCTCAAAACCCATCTTCAATTCTTCCCTCCAACACACCCCCAACCAAAGGTGTAGCTTGACCCACTGAGTTCCTTCAATGCATTGTTTGTTGCTCCAGACTTGTAATCACATTACCATTCCTCCATTGTCCCTAGACAAAATCACACAACTCACAGCCGAACACTCTGCTACCAACTAGACTGCAACTGTTCAAGTAGGCATATCAAAATTAATTTCTCAAGGATGGACATTAACTGCTGATCTTACATTAGTGTTCAAATCCCATGAATAAATTTTAAAATAGTCTTTTTGCAATTCCATATTCCATCTAATCTAATCTTTCCTCTTGTCTTATGCCGTGCATTTTAATAGCTCATCCAGTCTAATCAAAGCACACTGCACAGTGTCTACACAGTTTATAAATCACTCGGTCTAATCTCAATCTAATGCAACATCTTGCTGCCGTTCCATATCACATCCAATCAAATCCCGCTCCTGAATGTGCTTCTCATTTCTTTTTCTATGTCAGAAAGTTTAATCCCACTATCTACGAGATCATGATCTATATTTTGGGGATATGGCTATTGCTGGCAAAGCCAGCAGTTATTGTCTATTGCTAACTGACCTTGGGAAGCTGATTACCAGCCACCTTCTTGAATTACTTCAGTACTTCAAGGTGCTTTCTGCATCTCAGGTTTGCAGTTTTTTTTCATTTGTCCAATTTGTCTTCTGTTGCAAATTGGTTGTTTGTCAAACATTTTTGTCTATAGTTTTTCATATATTCTATTGTATTTTGTCAATTTCCTGTAATTAGCTGCATGTGAACTTCAAGGTAGAAATTGGTGACATATACATACTTTCATAATGAATTTACTTCGGCTGATAGTATTCTTTTGGGTAAGATATTCCAGAAGTTAGATTCAGAGGCAAGTGATATGTTTCCAAATCAGGATGGTATGTGACTTTGTGGAGGATCTTCAGGCAGCTGTGTATCCACATATGTTCCACTTTTATCTTGGTAGATATTTGGGTTAGGAGGTACTATCAGACTATACTTAGTAAATAGTTACCATGCATTTTGATGATATTACACACTGAACCATTATGCACCAGTAGTGAAGGGAGTATGGTTCAGGGTGATAGATCATGTCAAGATTCTTGAGAGTTATTGGATCTTTGCCCATCTAGGCAAATGGAGAATAATTCGTCAAGCTCAGACTTGTGCCTTTTAGTGGTAGAGGAACCCACTGGATGTGTAAGGAAGAAATTTAGCATGAGCTCTAATCTGTCTTATATTTATGTAACACACCCAAAGTGCTGGAGGAACTCAACAGGCCTGGCAGCATCTATAGAAAAAAGTACAGTTGACGTTTTGAGCCAAAATCCTTCGGCAGGACTGGGAGACAGCTTCAACAAGCACCTACGCTTCATCCACCAGCAAAAGCAGGATCTCCCAGTGACCACCCATTTTAATTCCACTTTTCATTCCCATTACAATATCTCTATCCATGGCCTCTGAGGCCACTGGAGGAACAGCACCTTATATTTTGTTTGGGTAGCCTTCAACCTTACGGCATGAACATCGATTTCTCAAACTTACAGTAATGCCCCCCCCCCTGCACCATTTCCTATCCTCTTTTCCCTCTTTCACCTTATCTCCTTGCCCACCAATCACCTCCCTCTAGTACTCCTCCCCCCTTTTCTTTCTTCCATAGCCTTCTGTCTCTTTCAGCAATCAACTTCCCAGCTTTTTACATCATCCTTCCCCTTTCAGCTTTCAACTAATACCTTGTGTTTCTCTCTCCCCTTTCACCTCCTTTTAAATCTACTCCTAAACTTTTTCCCCAGTCTTGATGAAGGGTTTTGTTTGGAAACATTGACTATACTTTTTCTATAGATGCTGTCTGTCCTGCTAAGTTCTTGCAGCATTTTGTGTGTGTTGCATGGATTTCCAGCAACTGCAGATTTTCTCATGCTTATATTTATGCAACTGTATCAGTTGAGTTCCTGGTCAATAGTATAAACCACACCAGGATATTAATGGTGAAGCACTGAATGATGGTGATGCCTTTGAATATCAAAGGTAGAAAGTTGGACTCTCTGATATTGGAGATGCCCATTGTATGGCACCTGATAGCTTTCAATTCTTTAAAAAAAAATTGATGCAACTCTTTTTAAAGAGCGTCTGCACTCTGATTCTATGGTGTTTAAAAGTGATCTCCATTTTCTGACAAAAACAGTTCTCTGCATTCATGTCTTCTCATTACCATGTCACAGACCAGTGGGAAACATTTACTGCATTGGCCTTATAACCCAATAAAATCTTGAAGTGCTGAGGCGGGGTCTCAGCCTGAAATGACAAAATGCTGGTGGAATGCAACAGGCCAGGCAGCATCTATAGGAACAAGTTCAGTCGACGTTTCGGGCCGAGACCCTTTGTCAGGACTGACGAAGCCCCTTTGTGTCCACAGATGCAGCCTGACTTGCTGAGATCTGCCAGCAGTTTGTATTATGACCTAGGTTTTAGCATCTGTAGTATTTGGTGTCTGCAAAATCTTGAACACTTTGACACAGTATTTTGGTTTTCAATGCCTGGTGCGGTTGCCTGATTTGATTTTCGGCCTGTGTGATTGAGTTATTCTGAGCCGTGAATTCTCTTTGCAGCCTTGCAGCTGTTGGTTCTTTTGTCTTTTAGTATAGCAGTTAATTACCATTTTACCTCCACCAGTGACACTTAATAATGGAACTAAAGATCTGCTTTCATTAGTATATGCTTTACAATACCATTTTTTCAAGCAATGGATAATATGCCTTAAACAACTTCATAGAATAAACAGAGCATAAATTTGGATTTGTGCTATTCCAAGGACAAATTCAAGAAAATCAGTTTGAATTTATCTCTTGAGCTCTGATCATCTTGCAAGTTCATCTGAACCTTCTGAATTATGTAAGACTGAAAACTAGTTTGATTAAGGACATAGTCAGATATTTATACAAAATTCAGAAGGCAAAAAGTTATCAGGAGCACTAGGAATGAATTTTAAAAAGCAGGTGGGGCCTTTCAAAAGTTTTCAGTAGGCTTGAGACGTTATGATTTATTAGGCACTTGACAAAGATCTAAGAAAAGATGTTGCGTTTAAAAGGAGTGACAATCGTGGGAGTGGCCATAATGTGAGTGGGCCAGTGTTAGAGTGGAGAGGTTGAGGCTTTGGCTCAAGAGGTGTAGGTTAAAAAGAAGCAAAGTCTAAAAGTAAGTTTATGGTATGTTACTTTCTTTGCCTTGCCAGAGTAGGGAGAATGGCTCCAGGGATAGTGGTGTGTTCTACATGTCAGATGTGAGAATTATCTCCCTGAGAACTATACCTGCATGAAGTTCATCCAACTGCAGTTTCTTGCAGACCATGAGAGGAGGTGATAGATAGGAGCAATAGAAAGCCCTAGGTTGCAGGAGGCAGGTAGTTGTGGTACTGGTGGGAGAGGGAATGGGAATAGGCTGACAGTGTACCTGATTGGCCATTCCCCTCAATAATGAGTACACTGCTTTGGATATTGTTGGTGGGGGATAGGGGGTGCGGATGGAACCTACTAGAAGAAAGCTGCAGCGACCACGTCTGCGACACTTAGTCTGGCTCTGTAGCTGAGAAGGGAAGTGGGGAAAAGTGGAGTGCAGTGGTGACAGGGGATTCAATGGTTAGACCTCAGAGGAACAGACAAGAGATTCTGTACATGTGTAAGAGACACAGAGCTGGCATATTGCCCCTCAGGTACCAGGGTCAAGGACATCTCAGATTATGTTCACAGGACATCTGGAGATTAGGGCTCCACTCCCACAGAGTCTGGATCTCAGAAAACAGTCCAGGGCTTTGAAGGGTATCCATAAGTCTGGGTGGGGTGAAGGAAAGGGGTTTGTTTTGCCGTTGTTGTTTTATTGCCTGTTCTGTTCTATGTTGTTCTGCTGAGCATTGTGGGCATGCTATGTACCAGAATGTGTGATGACACTTACCAGCTGCCCCAGGCACATCCAAGCAGATGTGTTGGTTGTTAACACAAACAATTCATTTCACTGGCTGTTTCGATGCACACATGATAAATAATTGGGATCAGAATCAGAATCATTGCTGCTTTGAACTTGCAGCTTTTGATTTGTTTTAGCTCCAGCATGTTTGATTACTTGCTCTTCCAAAGCTGAGATGCCCCCTTCCTCTTCTTCCTCTTCCCTGGACTCACCTATGGACTCACTTCCAAGGACTCTTCATCTCATGTTCACACTATTTATTGCTTATGTATTTGTTATTATTTTGTTTTTCTTTCTTTTTGTATTTGCACAGTTTGTTGTCTTTTGCACATTGGTTGTTTGTCTGTCCTGTTGGGTGTGTCTTTCATTGATTCTATTGTGTTTCTCATATTGATTGTGATTGCCCACAAGAAAATGAATTTCATATATGCATTTTGATATTAAATTTACTTTGGACTTTTGAACTTCTGGAGACTTTACCTTCCCGATTTATTTTTATTTTATCATGTCCAGTACATTAAAATCCAAGGGCCTAAATAACTACTGCTTCTTGATTTATGTTAACTTCTCCTACAAGACTTTACATGGTCTGTTGCCCTTTCGAGACATAGACTCATTGCCGTGGGTTATCAAAACTAGGAAAATATGAGAAAGTCATGTGAATTGCAGTCAAAAATATTCCTGCTGCTACCTGTAAGAAGTTTGTATGTTCTCCCTGTGACTGCTGAGTTTCCTGTGAGTACTCCATTTTTCCTGCGCTGGTTGGAGTTCAATTGATCATTGTAAATTGTCCTGTGATTACGCTAGGAGTAAATTGGGCTATTGCTAGTTAGTGCGGCTCAAAGGGCCGGAAGTACATATTCTGTGCTGTACCTCAATAAATATATAAGCAAGAAGCTGCATATAGGCTTAATTACTAAGTAAAAGAGCACAATCATTTAATGTTAGGACCTTATATTATACTTAGTTTATCTACACTATCAAAGCCGCTTCTTCTCCTTAAGCACATCACCCCTTCTGCGGCTAGGCTCCCAGTCTTTCAAGGTGTAGCCCATTGAAAATCCTTCCTTCCCCAGGGAAGAAGTCTTTGGAGCTTCTGTTTGATGCTCCTATATAGCTAGGTCTTTACAGGATGGGGTTGCAAGCTCCAAGCCTAAAGGCTGATTTATAATTGTGTATATAGATTACGCGGCACTCAATGCCATAACCCTGATTTTCACTTCTGTATTGCTCTACACCGTAGCGAGCATGCGTTGGTGAGCGCCAAACTGCTAGTTGGCGGTGGGGTTTCTATGCCACTGTGTTGAGTTTCTTCGTGAGAGACATGGACGAGGAACTGCATTTCAAACATTTTCGCATGTCGGCAGGTAGATTTGATGATTTGGTTCATCTATTTTGTATCGGTGTACACACAGCCTACAGACATGGAGGAGAAGCGGCAACCGGAAATGCATAGGAGGAAATGTGATGCCACCAAGCAGACCAAACACAGCTGTTGTGGTCTGCGTCGTCACGACGCGTGAGTAACTTTTCTGGAGAGGTGCACGTCACCCTACTGCGTAGGGTACAGCATAGATACGGCATATGGTACGCGCCACCTACGGCGTAACAGCCTTAACCCTCCTCCTTTCACAGCCAGGCTTGGACC
Source organism: Hemitrygon akajei (assembly GCF_048418815.1). NCBI lineage: Eukaryota > Metazoa > Chordata > Chondrichthyes > Myliobatiformes > Dasyatidae > Hemitrygon > Hemitrygon akajei. The sequence continues at coordinate 104,050,987 of NC_133124.1, read as the reverse complement.
ATCCATGGTGGAGTTGTCAAAGCTGCTCTGTCATCTAAGTTGTATGGACCATTGGCCAAGTTTAACACCATAATTAAATCTATCGTAAATTAATAATAAAGACACATCTATTCCAATGTTATGCAAATATTTCAAATATTCTGGTGAATCATTACTTAACATCAGGAGAGACCAAGGTTGAGTATTCTCCATGAAGCACATTAATTAATTTGTCCCAAATACCAAATAATGAAATGTTTTTCATGACATCACTGTAATCAAACATTTCATCATTACTAATTTTCTATATAGAAATTGTTTGCTCTATATATTCTTGTACATATGTTAACACATCAACATGTTCAATTAGCAAACACTAGGAAATCTGCAGATGCTGGAAATTCAAACAACAACACACACAAAATGCTGATGGAACACAGCAGGCCAGGCAGCATCTATAAGGAGAAGCACTGTTGACGTTTCGGGCCGAGACCCTTCGTCAGGACAAAAGGAAAGATAGTAAGAGATTTGAAAGTAGTGGGGGGAGGGGGAAATGCGAAATGATAGGAGAAGACCGGAGGGGGTGGGATGAAGCTAAGAGCTGGAAAGGTGATTGGCGAAAGTGATACAGAGCTGGAGAAGGGAACGGATCATGGGACAGGAGGCCTCAGAAGAAAGAAAGGAGGTTGTGGGGGGGGGGGGGGAGCACCAGAGGGAGATGAAGAACAGGCAAACAACTAAATATGTCAGGGATGGGGTAAGAAGGGGAGGAGGGGCATTTACAGAAGTTAGAGAAGTCAATGTTCATGCCATCAGGTTGGAGGCTATCCAGCCAGTATATAAGGTGTTGTTCCTCCAACCTGAGTGTGGCTTCATCTTGACAGTAGAGGAGGCCATGGATAGACATATCAGAATGGGAATGGGACGTGGAATTAAAATGTGTGGCCACTGGGAGATCCTGCTTTTTCTGGCGGACTGAGCGTAGGTGTTCAGCGAAATGGTCTCCCAGTCTGCGCCGGGTCTCACCAATATATAAAAGGCTACACCGGGAGCACCGGATGCAGTATACCACACCAGCCGACTCACAGGTGAAGTGTCGCCTCACCTGGAAAGACTGTTTGGGGCCCTGAATGGTGGTGAGGGAGGAAGTGTAAGGGCAGGTGTAGCACTTGTTCCGTTTACAAGGATAAGTGCCAGGAGGGAGATCGGTGGGAAGGGATGGGGGGGACGAGTGGACAAGGGAGTCGTGTAGGGAGCGATCCCTGTGAAAAGCAGAAAGGGGGGGAGGGAAAAATGTGTTTGGTAGTGGGATCCCGTTGGAGGTGGCGGAAGTTACGGAGAATTATACATTGGACCTGGAGGCTGGTGGGGTGGTAGGTAAGGACAAGGGGAACCCTATCCCGAGTCGGGTAGCAGGTGGATGGGGTGAGGGCAGATATGCGGGAAATGGGAGAGATGCGTTTGAGAGCAGAGTTGATGGTGGACGAAGGGAAGCCCCTTTGTCTGAAAAAGGAAGACATCTCCTTCGTCCTGGAATGAAAAGCCTCATCCATAGAGCAGATGAGGCAGAGACGGAGGAATTGTGAGAAGGGGATAGCCTTTTTGTAAGAGACAGGGTGGGAAGAGGATTAGTCCAGGTAGCTGTGAGAGTCTGTAATGCTTATAGTAGATATCAGTAGATAGGCCATCTCCAGAGATGGAGACAGAAAGATCAAGAAAGGGGAGGGAGGTGTCGGAAATGGACCAGGTAAATTTGAGGGCAGGGTGAAAGTTGGAGGCAAAGTTAATGAAGTCAACGAGCTCAGCATGCGTGCAAGAGGCAGCGCCAATGCAGTCGTCGATGTAGCGAAGGAAAAGAGAGGGACGGATACCGGTATAGCCCTGGAACATGGACTGTTCCACAAAGCCAACAAAAAGGCAGGCATAACTGGGACCCATATGGGTGCCCATGGCTACACCCTTGGTTTGGAGGAAGTGGGAAGAGCCAAAGGAGAAATTATTGAGAGTAAGAACTAATTCTGCTAGATGGAGGAGAGTGGTGGTAGAGGGGAATTGGTTAGGTCTGGAATCCAAAAAAATGCGAAGAGCTTCGAGACCATCTCGGTGGGGGATGGAGGTATATCGGGATTGGACGTCCATGGTGAAAATAAGACGGTGGGGGCCAGGGAGCTTAAAATCATTGAAAAATTTCAAAGCATGAGAATGGTCACGAACATAGGTGGGAAGAGATTGAACAAGGGGGGATAAGACAGTGTCAAGGTATGCAGAAATGAGTTCAGTGGGGCAGGAGCAAGCTGAGACAATAGGTCTACCTGGACAGGCAGGTTTGTGGATCTTGGGTAGGAGGTAGAAACGGGAAGTGCAGGGTGTGGGAACTATGAGGTTAGTGGCAGTGGTTGGGATTGGTGCGGAGGGAGCGGTGAGCAGAGTGTTCGGAAGGAGTGAGGTTGGAATTGGAACAGGGTGTGGTGAAGTCACACTACCAAACACAATTTTCCCTCCCCCCCCTCTTTCTGCTTTTCACAGGGATCGCTCCCTACACGACTACCTTGTCCACTCGTCCCCCCCCCCATCCCTTCCCACCGATCTCCCTCCTGGCACTTATCCTTGTAAGCAGAACAAGTGCTACACCTGCCCTTACACTTCCTCCCTCACCACCATTCAGGGTCCCAGACAGTCCTTCCAGGTGAGGCGACACTTCACCTGTGAGTCGGCTGATGTGGTATACTGCGTCTGGTGCTCCCGGTGTGGCCTTTTATATATTGGTGAGACCCGACACAGACTGGGAGACCGTTTTGCTGAACACCTACGCTCGGTCCGCCAGAGAAAGCAGGATCTCCCAGTGGCCACACATTTTAATTCCACGTCCCATTCCCATTCTGATATGTCTATCCATGGCCGCCTCTATTGTCAAAATGAATCAAAACTCAGGTTGGAGGAACAACATCTTATATACTCGCTGGGTAGCCTCCAACCTGATGGCATGAACATTGACTTCTCTAACTTCTGTTAATGCCCCTCCTCCCCTTCTTACCCCATCCCTGACATATTTAGTTGTTTGCCTGTTCTCCATCTCCCTCTGGTGCTCCCCCCCCCTTTCTTTCTCCTGAGGCCTCCCGTCCCATGATCCTTTCCCTTCTCCAGCTCTGTATCACTTTCACCAATCACCTTTCCAGCTCTTAGCTTCATCCCACCCCCTCCGGTCTTCTCCTATCATTTCACATTTCCAACTCCCCCCACTACTTTCAAATCTCTTACTATCTTTCCTTTCAGTTAGTCCTGACGAAGGGTCTCGGCCCGAAATGTCGACAGTGCTTCTCCCTATAGATGCTGCCTGGCCTGCTGTGTTCCACCAGCATTTTGTGTGTGTTGTAACATGTTCAATTATGCTACTTTTCTAGAGACTGCAATAGAATATTTTCATATTAGAAACAAGAAACCCCAATTAAGTGAAATATAGAGCATATCTATGTTTCTTAGAAAACTATACCATGACTATACTAATGTGCTGCATTTCTAGAATGATTTGTATCATTAGCTTCTTAATTACAATTGCCAAAAGCCAATTATGTTGCTTTTCTTCAGATTTCTTTCCATCTCTCAAAGTTGAATATACATTTGTCTTTACTTTTAGACTGGATTTCACCCTAAAGGCTTCAAATATCATAAGATATTTAGATTAACCAAAGATGTGATAGGAACCTTTCCAACAAGTTTTCTCTTGCCAGTCCTTCGTTAAGATTCTATAACACTATCTGAATGTAGCCTCTCACTGGCTCTTTTCTGTGACTGGCCAGGTATGTGATGTATGCTTTGTCCATAGCAATTAATTTCACCATAACAAAGTTTTAATTTATACTTCTCTTCTTCTACACTTCCTTTTCTGTGAAAGTGTATCAGACACTTGTTCACCATTGAATTTGAAAGAGAGAAGTTATGAAACACAGAAGACAGATTAAAGCAACTGAGGTGTGGATTCAGATCAGGCGTTAGTCCTATTGTTCCTAAGAACTGATGAATGCACTGGTTACCTTGTCTTCTTCTGGAAGGGAGGTGTTGGATTTCTGAAATGTCAGAATGATTAATCCCTCTCTGTATAAATGCCATCGATATCCCCTGGATCCCTTTTGCTCCTGTGTGAATTTATGATCCATGCTGCGAACTGAATATTAACTAATGGATTTACACTTTTGCTTCAGAACTCTCAGGAATTCTAAGTGGCTGAAATGCCTGCTGTATAATTTTTTTGTAGGCTATTTCTCCTTCTGCAGGGATGCTCATGATTTTATGGAGTTACCACGGCTGAAACATATGCAAACTACTGAAAGGAGGACAAGTAAATTGAAAGTGAAGGACTCTGGACAACAGGTTGCTATTACTATATATATAAAAGCAGCACTTACGCTATTTTGGATATTCTTATTTGCCAAAATGTTTATCAATTCCACTAATTAACTTCAGTGATAAATATGCAAAAGAAGCTCTTTTGAAACAATCACCTCACCATTTTCTCACACTCTATCAGTTAATGTCGCTGCAACACTCAGAGACCAGTCTGAGTTCACTTTATTAGGTACACCTGTACACCTGCTTGTTAATGCAAATAGCTATTTAGCCAATCATGGACAAGACCATCAGACACAGGAATAGAATTATGTTATTTGGCCCATCAAGTCTGCTGTGCCATTCAATCATGGCTGATCCTTTTCCCCCCTCCTCAGTCCCACTCCCCAGACTTCACCTCGTAACCACTGATGGTGTCTAATGAAAAATCTGTCAAGCTCTGTCTTAAATACTCTCACAACCTGGCTTGTGGTAATAAAGCTGCCTGTGGTAATAAATTCACAAATTTACCACCTTCTGGTTAGAGGAATTTCTCTGTATCTGTTTTAAATGGACACCCCTCTACCCTAAGCTGTGCTCTTTGGACTTCCACACCATGGGGAACATCCTTTCCACACCTACTCTGTTGAGGCTTTTCAACATTAAAATGGTTTCAATGAGATCCCCCCCCCCCCCACCACCTCATCCTTCCAAATTCCAGTGAGTACCGACCCAGAGTTATCAAATGTTCCTTTTATGATAACCCATTCATTCCAGGAATCATCCTTGTGAACCTCCTCTGAACCCTCCCCAATGCCAGCACATCTTTTCTTAGATGAGGAGCACAAAGCTGTTCACAATATTCAAGGTGAGGCCGCACCAGTGCCTTATAAAGCCTCAACATCACATCCCTGCTCATGTATTCTATATCTTTTGAAATTGCATGTGCCTTCCTCGCCATTGACTCTACCTGCAAGTTAACCTTTAGTGTGTTCTGCACAAGGACTCCCAAGTCTCTGTGGATCTCAGATTTTTGGATATTGTCCGCATTTAGAAAATAGTCTGCACATTTTACCATCGATTCCATCATCTAAATCATTGATATACAGCATAAAAAGAAATGGTCCCAACACCGACCCCTGCAGAACACCACTAGTTACTGGACAACCAGATAAGGATCCTTATATTCCCACTAGCTGCCTCTGACCAATCAGCCAATACTCTAACTATACCAGTAACTGTAATACCATGGACTCTTAACTTGGTAAGCAGCCTCATGTGTGGTACCTTGTCAAAGGCCTTCTGAAAGTCCAAATACAACATCCACTGCATCCCTTTTATCTAACCTACTTGTAATCTCCTCAAAGAATTCCAACAGGTTCATCAGGCAGGATTTTCCCTTAAGGAAACTATGCTGACTTTGTCCTGTCTTGCCCTGTGTCACCAAGTATTTCATAACCTCACCCTTAACAATTGACTCTAACATCTTCCCAACCACTGAAGTCAAGCTAACAGGTCTATAATTTCCTTTCTGATGCCTTCCACCTTTCTTAAAGAGTGGAGTGACATTTGCAATTTTCCAGTCCAATGCACAGTCAAGTGATTCTGTCATACAGGGGGCATTGGGAATGGACCCAAATGCAGTACACAGACACTGAAGTACTAGGAACAGGACAGAACAAAACTAAAGGACGGGACAGGTCACAGACAGGGCTGGGGAAGCAGGACAGGGACAAGGGACTGGGAACAAGGAGCCTGGGGTGGACTCCAAGCTCGAGACTGGCCACAGACCCAGAGGTTGGGCCTTGACTCAGGATCGGACCCCCAAACCAGGCAAAGACATGACAAGGCCTGGGTTCTAGGAGTTGGAGACTTGGGTTCCTGGAGTACAGAGACCTGGAGACTTGGGTAGCTCAAGGCTTGAGTCTTGGGGCTTGGAGTTCTTGGAGGCTTGAGTAGCTAGAGGCAAGAGTCTTGGGTTCTGGGAGCTCAAGGCTAGAGTCTTGGGTTGCTCGAGGCTTGAGTTCTTGGAGCTAGCCTGCTGGACACAACCTGACAGAGCCAAGGAACAGGAAGGGACAGAACCAACCGCAGGGTAATGGCAAACAGACTGGCTTACCCAACAGAGGCAAGGGACAGGAAGGGAGCTCAGTCTGGGGTGGCTCCAAGACTCAAGGTGGCCAGTAACCTCAGCAGGCTGTAGAACAGCCAAATCTATAACTCACTGAATGAGCTTGCCTTCCACCAGTGGGATACTCTAAGCAGAAACTGACAATGCACACACCAACTGTACTCAATCCCAGAGCCACTTATATTCCCAGCCAACAAGATGAGCATCAGGTGCAAATGCTTGAGTCCAACCGAAACAAGGGACAGTCGGAGGACCCGGAGTCTGGAGTCCGCGGACCGGAACGTGAACCAGAATGCAGTCTCAAACCGGACCATGATAGGTTCAACTGCTCAAAATCACTTAAAAGTGATTTAAATGACTTTGACTCCTGAATGAGTGTTGTTATCAGATGAGGTAGTTTGAGTAACTGCTGATCTCCTGCTGCTTTCATGCACAACAGTTTCTAGTGTTTACACAATGTGAAGAGTAAATCTACCATCTGGTGAGCAGCAGTTCTGTAGGTGAAAGTGCCTTGTTTTTTCAAAAAAAAATACAGCACATCCACAAAATCCATGACCTTAACAGAATCAAATTAAATATTGAGCAGCAAAAGGGAGAAAAATATAAAGGCAAAAGTAAACGTACACAGCAGAGGTGCACCGCACCAAAATCCTCTGTCCTCACCCCGTAAGAAAGTCCAATACAGGGCCCCATATCCTTTCAACGATGTCCCCTCTGTCCTCATTACATATTCTCAGTCTCTCCAAATGTAAAGTATTTGCCAGTTCTCTCAGCCACAGATTGTACGTAGGCACAGAGTCCATTTTCCACATTTGCAGGATTAAATTCTTAACAATCACCATTCCAAACAATACAGCCATTTATTCATACTTATTGGCTGAAGATAGGGAGCTTGTTGCTCCAAGGATGGCTATGAGTGGGTCTGGTTTCCACCGCTTCCGAAAAGCCTCAGAGAAACAGTGACAAATACTTTTCCAGTATGCATAAAGCTTACAACATGACCAGAATGAATGTGACAAGTTACTGTTCTCAGAATTACATCTATAACAAACTGGTGAAGCATCAGGGTAGAAGCTGTGCAGCTTTTCTTTGGAATAATGGAAAAATGCCTTGTTAATGGGAGAGGTCAGAGGAGAATGGGCAGACTGATTCAAGCTGACGGGAAGGTGACAGTAACTCAAATAAACTTGCATTACAGCAGTAATGTACAGAAGAGCATTTCTGAATGCACAACACGTTGAACCTTGAAGTGGATGGGCTACAGCTGCAGAGGACCATGAACGCATACGAGAGGTATCTAATAAAGTGACCACTGAGTGTATGTTAAGTGGCCTGATTGCTTCTCACCTTATTACATCTTTAGGTGACTGTGTCTGTACTCGCTAACACAGAATTGCTTTATTTGACTAAGCTATATTGTTTAATTAGCATTAGATCTTTATTTTTCAGCTATCCCTTGATTTGCTAAATAAAGTTCTCCTGGAACATATTTCTTGAAACAACATTTTTATAAATTGAAAAGTTTGGGGTTATCTATTATGGAAATTTTGATGTGTTTTAACACTCTGATAATCTGACATGCTCACGGTTTAGGAATGGAGGACGAGCAGATTTTCTACACTTTTGGGTATTATTCCTATTGAAATTCAAACACATTTCTAAATGAATTATAAATATATGCCATGATGAAGTAGTGGTTAGTCCAAAGCTTTTTCAACTTGAGAGTCAGAGTCCGGAGTGCAATCCCATTGTCTTTTCTAAGGTGTTTCTACGTCCTCCTCGTGGAATATGTGTAGTTTTCTCCAGATGCTCGGCTTTCCTCCCACAGTTGAAAGACATATCGGTTTGTGGAATAATTGGTCATTGTAAATTGTCCTGTGATTAGGCTAAGATTATATTGGTGGGGTATTCTCAATGGGCTGTGAGGGCCTATTCTGCACTGTATCTCTAAATAAGAATAAATCAGATCTATATTATAATGAATTTCCTAGTGAATTCAGAAAGTTTAAACCAATCATGGGAAACAGAGTCCCCAAGATTTGGCAAGAAGCAGAGAAATTGAGGCAGAAAGGAAGGAGGAACTGGGGCCCAGGTGTATTGGAAGAGAATATGGGAACCAAGACCCTGGAAAGTCAATAAAGTGTGTGGAAACTAAGCCCCAGTGAATTGAAAGGAAGCACAGGATCTGGTACCTTAGTAAGTCAGATAATAATGCAACAAACATTACCTGGTGTGCTAGACATCAAACCACTTGAATTTCTGAATAATTGGACAACAGATCATCAGAGATGTTATATTCCTGTGTCTGGCATATTATTCACTATTGTGATACATACATTTGTTAACAAAGTCAAACATCCCAAAGAATAGATTGTGTTACAGCAAAAATTCATAAAGCAAGCAGTTATCATTTGAAGAATAACTATATTTTCTTAACATTCAGCATTTAGGCAATCTTAGCTGACAAGAGATGTTCAAGCTCTGGTCAGAAAAAATGAAGGATGCATACATTTTTTTCCCAGACTTTTGGGGTGAGTGAATCTCTTGCCTGTTATGTTTTCCTGTCATGGGATGGCTGTGTAAGTATACTGTATTGTATCTGCTCTATGATATGATGTGCTGCTTTGGAAAATAAGAATAAATAATAATAAAAATTTGAATTACAAAAAAAAGAATACTCTTAAGAGCGAAATTGAGAGGGCATACAGAGGGCATGTGATGGAGCTGGCAGGCAAGGTTAATTAATATCCTGAGGTTCTATAGCTATATTAAGAGTAAAAGGCTGGTTAGTGAGAGAGCACGTTCCCTTAAAGATCAGCAGGACCATCTGTGTCTCGAACTGCAGGAGATGGATGGGATTTTTCATGACTATTTTTCCTTGGTGTTTACTGAGGAAAACATCATGGTTGCTCAAGAGGTAATGGAAATAATTGGAGATGTTTTGGAGAACATTCAAATAACTGGGTGGGAGGTGCTTGCAGCTTTATAACACATTAAGATGGATAAGTCCCCAGCGTTTGACTGAGTGCATCCTCAGACTTTGCAGGAGGATATACAGATGAAATTGCAGAGTCACTTGATGAGGTATTTACTTCATAGTTAGCCACTGATAAAGCTCCCAAAGACTGGAAAGTTGCTGATGTGGTTCCATTGTTTTAAAAATCCAGGCCAGGGAACTACAGGTTGGTCAACCTGAAATCAAGAGTGGGAGGTTGCTGAGTTCTGAGGAAGAGGATTTACTAGAATTTGGAATGACAGAGTCTGATCAGGTAGAGTCATCATAGCTTTGTGTGTGGAAAGTCATGATGACAAACCTTTTAACATTCTTTGAAGAGGTAATCAAATAGGTGGATGAGGATAGAGTTGTGGAAGTGTCAATTTGGATTTCAGCAAGACACTGCAGCTCCCACATTTTAGGTTAGGTCCCATGGAACGAAGGAAAGACTCCCGATATGAATTAAAAATGGCTCTGAGGTAAGAAGCAGAGATAATGGTTAAAGATTGTTTCTTGGATTAGAGGTCTGTGGCTAGTAGTGTGCTGAATCGGTATTGGTGTACTTGTATTTGTTATTTATATAACTGATTTGGATGTACATGCACAAGGTTCAGACAGCAAGTTTGCAGATGAGATGCAGTTAGGAAGTGTTGATAATGATTTCAAGGATTAAGGAAGTGGGATGAGTACTGGCAAATGGTTTTCAATGCAGAGAAGTGTGCAGTGATGGATTTTGGAAAGTCAAAGCAGAATAGGACTTGTACAATAAGTGGTAGGGCACCAGGGAATGCAATAGAATAATCAAAGTCAAAATCAAAATTTGTTTTTAAAGTACATGTAACGTGCTGTAAGGTTTCACTGCTAAGGTAATGGTTGCTCTGTAGCAGCAATGTTTGGGATATGACTAGAGATAGCGGGGCTTTGGAATGTGTGTTAGCCAATGAGAGGCCTGTTGTTCTTTCTTGTGGGTTTGGGAGCAGGGATTTTGTGGTCTTTTTGTCGGGGAGAGATGAAGAGAGTGGATGTGAATGAAGAGAGTTGGTAGACCGCCGGACAGAGTGGACTGAGGAGAAAGGGTCAGCTATGTTCGGAGGAGGTCGACGGGAACAAATGGACAAAACTGTGAACTCCAACGTTTGTGCATTAGACTGATTCATGAGAATAGACCCTTTTTCTTTGCTAACCATATAGGCAAATTAAGAATTATAAGGCTCAATCATTTAATCGCATATTGTGTACTGTTTGTTATTCCACGGTACTAATTTGTAACAGGGGACACATGACACTGCATCCACCCAAACAAGAATAAGCCACTAGCCGAACCAAGGGTTATATGCATACACATTACCATATGTTACCTTGAAATTAATTTTCTTGCAGACATTTGCAGGAAAATAATGAAATAAAATAGAATTTTTGACAAACTCTGCATAAAGACTGACAAATAATTAATGTGAAAAAAAGTCATATTGTGCAAATAAAAATATAAATAATACTGAGAAGGTGAGCTCTAGAGTGCTTGAGAGTGAGTCTGAAGATTGTGGAATCCATTCAAAATAGTGCTGAATGAAATTATCCACACCGGTTCCAAGGCATGATGATTGTAGGGTAATAACTGTTCCTAAACCTGGATGGTGTAGAATCTAAGGCTCCTGTATCTCCTGACTAATGGTGTAACTAGAACAGAGCATGGGGCAGATGGTGTGGGTTCTTTATGTAGATGTTGTTTGTACAAATTTAAGTTATTTAACCGGGAAATGGTGACTCCTATAATGAGGTATATGTGTTTATTGAGAGAACTAGCAGTAGAGTTTCAGATTATGTGAAAAGGAAGATAATTGAGTTAATTAGTTTTTGGTTGGTCTAGGGGGAGGGGCTTAACAGTTATAAGCCTCGGGTTACCAAGGCTTTTGGTTTTTTTTTCTATTTAGTCTGAGGGTGGCTGTTAACCAGACAGGTGACAATTGCAAGCTGTATATATATATATATATAGTATTTTTTTTCATTCTTTTTCTTGTTTTGATGTGGACGTCCAGGTTTTTGTTTTTCCACTATTTTTGTAAATAAAAGCACCTCAATCTATTTTTGTGACTCAAGCCATCTGGTTATTCTTCTTAGGCAGTTGACCCACGGTTATTTGTGACAGCTGGATAATATCGTGGTAAACTGGATCAGCAAATTTGCTGATGACACAAAGATTTGATGTGTAGGGCGCAGTGAAGAAGGTGATCAAAGGTTGCATCAGGATCTGGACCAGCTGGATAAATGAGCTGAAAACGGCAGATAAAATTGAATGCAGACAAATGTGAAGTGTTGCACTCAGGTTGGTACTTACAAAAGAGCGCAGTAGAACAGAGTGATCTGGGAATATAGATTCATAATTCCCTGAAAATTATGTCATAGTTAGTGTTGTAAAGAGAGTTTTAGGCACATTGGTCCTCATAAACCAAAGTATTGAGTACAGGAGTTGGAATGTTACATTGAAATTTTAGAAGACATTGGTAAGGTCTAATTTGGAGTATAGTGTAGAATTCTGGTCACCTACCTTATTGATGAGACTCCAAGGAAGGAGCACGCCCACTTGAAAACCCCTGTGTGTTAACCCTGTGCCTCTTCCTGCATCAAGGCAGTCAGAAGCGAATGCTCATGACCCATTGGCATGAGGAATGTTAACATCTTATCCTGTGTTTTTTTTTTATCTTGGGAAGGTAGCAAGAAGAAGAAGATGGCGCCCGTGAACAATGCTACCAAAGGCAACATCCTCAAGACATTTCAGGGAGCAATTCCTTTCATTTCTTTTACATCTACTTTTTATTTCAGATGCAGTTTTGCTACTGTTGAAGCTTGTTACCTATATTCTGGCAGTGTGCTTTCAGGCTGATATGGCAATCTGACGCTTTGCTGTCTCTAAGAGGGTTCCACAAGGTTGCAAGTAAAGCTTGCGGCATGGAGGTCAGGAAGCCAGGAGTGGGGCACGAGACCATGATTGACTCCATCTGTCGCTGATCTCACGAAGTAAAGCCCTGAAGAAGATGCTGCTGGAGGAGGGTGTCTCCATATGGTTCTCTCTCTCCCCCCTGCCCCCTTTTCTCCCCCTCTCCCCCTCTCTCCCCTGCCCCCTTTTCTCCCCCTCTCCCCCTCTCTCACCTTCTCTCTTTCTCCCCCTTCTCTCTTCTGCAACTTATTTTCTGTTACTTATCTATTTAATACTGTTTTTCTATTACTGTTTTGTTTTTATCTACCGCTTTGTTTGATTGCCTGAGAGGAAGCCAGAGTTTCCTTGTACCTATGAATAGTAAAATCATTCAATTCAATTCAATTTCTCCCCCTTCACTCTTTCTCCCCCTCTCTTTCTCCCCTCTCTCTTTCTCTCCCTCTCTTTCTCCCCTCTCTCTTTCTCTCCCTCTCTTTCTCTCCTCTCTCTTTCTCTCCTCTTCCTTTCTCCCCCTCTCTCTTTCACACCTCTCTCTTTCTCTCCTCTCCCTTTCTCCCCTCTCTCTTTCTCTCCTCCCTTTCTCTCCTCTCCCTTTCTCCCCCTCTCTCTTTCTCTCCCTCTCTTTCTCCCCTCTCTCTTTCTCTCCTCTCTCTTTCTCTCCTCTCTCTTTCTCTCCTCTCTCTTTCTCTCCTCTCCCTTTCTCCCCCTCTCTCTTTCACCCCTCTCTCTTTCTCTCCTCTCCCTTTCTCCCCTCTCTCTTTCTCCTCCCTTTCTCTCCTCTCCCTTTCTCTCCTCTCCCTTTCTCCCCCTCTCTCTTTCTCTCCCTCTCTTTCTCCCCTCTCTCTTTCTCTCTTCTCTCTTTCTCTCCTCTCCCTTTCTCCCCCTCTCTCTTTCTCCCCTCTCTCTTTCTCCCCTCTCTCTTTCTCTCCTCTCTCTTTCTCCCCCTCTCCCTTTCTCCCCCTCTCTCTTTCTCTCCCTCTCTTTCTCCCCTCTCTCTTTCTCCCCTCTCTCTTTCTCCCCCTCTCTCTTTCTCTCCCTCTCTCTTTCTCCCCCTCTCTCTTTCTCCCCTCTCTCTTTCTCCCCTCTCTCTTTCTCCCCTCTCTCTTTCTCCCCTCTCTCTTTCTCCCCCTCTCTCCCCTCTCCCTTTCTCCTCCCTTTCTTTCTCCTCCTCTCTCTCTCTCTTTTTCTCCTCCCCCTCTCTCTTTCTCCTCCTCTCTCTCTCTTTCACCTCCCCCTTCTCTCCCCCCTCTCTCTCTTTCTCCCTCCCCCCCACTTCCCTGTCAGAGGATGGTGCCAGAGCAAAGTTTAATCACCGTGGTAGTAGATTTAGACTCTAATTCAGGTTTATGATGTGTTCAAGTTTTGGCCACTCCCTTTTTCGTGGGCAGTTTTTGAATCGAGGTAGCCGGCAGATAATAAACACTCTGCTGAACTAAAACATACCTTTTGATTTTATTTTATATTCTGTGTTTTTGCTTGTTTTTTTTTTTGTTGCCATTTGTGTGATTTTTTTCTTCATGGGCTAAAGGGACTTGATGTTTATCATTTGATGGTTCTTTGTTTTATGGTTGTCTGTGGGGAAGACAAATTTCAGGGTTGTATACTGCATACATACTTTGATGATAAATGTACCTTGAACCTTTAAATAAGGTTGGAAGAGTACAGAGAAAATTTACAAGGATGGTGCCGAGACTTGAGGATCTGAGCTATAGGGAAAAGTTGAATAGGTTAAGACTTCATTCCCTGGAACACAATAGATTGCGGGGTGTTTTGAAAAAGGTATATAAAATTATGTGGTATAGATAGGACAAATGTAAGTGGAGTTTTCTTCCACTGAGGTTGGTTATGATTAAAATTAAAGGTCATGAGTTAAGGGTGAAAGGTGAAATGCTTAAAGGAAACGTAGCAAGATTGTGAAATAATCTACACTAAAAATAGAGGATGCAGGTTTGATTTCAACACTTAAGAGAAGTTTGTATAAGTGTATGGACGGGAGGGGGATGAGGGTTTATGGTCCAGGTGACATTCAATGGAACGAGGGAGAATAATAGTTTGGCACAGACTAGATGGGCTGAATTATGTTTTGATGCTGTAGTGCTCTATGACTCTAAAAGTTAAAGGGAGATGTTGGCCAGGATTGGCCTTTATTCCTTGGAATATAAATGAATGAAAGGTGACCTTATAGAGGCTTTCTAAATCAGGAGGGGCATGGATATGTAGCAGTTCTTTACCCAGTGTAGTGGAATCCATACCTAGTAGCCATAGATTTAGGGTGAGAAAGAAAAGACTTAAATGAGACTTGAGAGACAGCTTTTTCATTTGTATGGTAATGAGGATAGGGAATAAGTTACTGGAGGATATGATTGAAGCACTTATAATAGTTTACAATCATTTAAGATGCACTTCGATAGGTACAAGGAGGAGTGGGATATGGGCTGAATGCATAAAATTGGGACTAGCTGGGTGGGCACCATGGAAACATAGACTTGTTGGGCCAAAAGGTCTGGATCTATGTGTATTTTCTATGAATATGACCTATGACTAAATTCTGCCCTAAACACGCATAGAACCATTTATAGGGCATGATCTTTCAGGCGGCCATTAAGGAGCACTGGGACAATATTTTATTGGATGAGTAGTAAGCACAGGGCACTTGCATTCAATGGCAAATTGTAGCTAATTGGATAATTGTAGAGTCATAGGACCACTGCATTCAGCCCACCATGCTAACACTGGTAAAGGAGCTGCACACGATCTTCCAGTGGAGGCTGAGGCATTATTTTATGAAATTGTACTAAGATCTCTCTGCTGCCCCAGCTGAAGTAGGCAAGCATACTGTGAGCTTTCTTCGGTGCCTGATCTACTTGTGCTGCTACCTCAAGATGGATTTGTAATCAGTTAACTAACTTTTGGTGATGCTGACCAAAGCCAAAATAAGATGAAAGTCTCAAATTTAGAATGGTCCATGGGATCATTAACAAATATTTTGTTGAGAGCTGGATCCTTGTTTAATATTCCAAAGGGATTAAACTCACAGTTTTCTGATGAGGAGAATACAAAGTGCTGAGCATGGCTAACACTGAGATAACAGCATGATAGTATTTAACACAGGAGGCTGTAGGATAATATTAGATTTTTTTCTTCTAGATTGCCCCATGCTTCAATCCTGAGCTAATTTTCTGTGTTTGTCAGGCGTGGGTCAAAATGCCATATTGAACTAAGCTACTGTGAAAATTCAGACAGCAGAGCTTTCATCTACAATGAGAGATAATAGGATTTAAGAACAAGCTGATGGAAGCTAGGGGTTGGAATGCTGATCTGTTTTGAGGCACTAATTATATTTAATCATTTAATATTTGCAGCTTTCTCAAATAGGGCATGATGTCAAGCCAAGAGACAAATAAAAAGAAAGCTCTTCCCATGTTAAAGGTCTAACGGTCGTTATTTCAATAATGGGCCAGCCAAGATGAGGAATCTCAACCGTATCCCTACCTTAGTAAGGAGTTCCTTGCTCAGATACCGAATCAGAGTCTCTCACAGAGACCTGACGTTATTATGGAGCTAGCCAATTTATTTCCCTCTTCCGTTTGTTAAGGCAGAAGATCACAAAGTCTGAAAGAAACAATTCTGGTGTGGATCAACATAGTTTGTATGAATTAGCTGTATAATCCCTTTCACTTCTGATAAATTGTAACAATTAACAGGCCTCTAGTTACTGGGATCAAGATCTGAGCCACTCAATTTTGCCAGTCACACGGACTTTGGTAATTATTCCTTGCTTGGTGACCTAATTCATTTTTCAGTTTAAAACACTAGCATGTTAAAATGTTACAAGCATAACAAATGACCAGGTAGCAACAGTGGGTCACATCCCTAATAGACGATGGGCCCAGTGTCATGTTAGTTAAAACACATCTTGAACCAAGAGCAATGTCTGATTGAAATCTGGTGTGTTTAAACAGTCAGGGTTCAAGTACATTTCTAAACACTTGTACATTGCTCCCAGGTGATGGACATCCAAGATGTTGCTCCTTAATATTTTGTTGTAATTATAGAAGCTGATATATTATTGATTGGAAGTAAAAGTCACCACCAGTGGATAAATGCTTACTGAAGCAAGTCATTAAATTTGTCAATGGATAAAGAAAGCTGTTTCTCCAAACATTATATTCCCTGCAACTCATCTTTCAACTTGTTTACTTAAGCTTTGCAAAGTATATTTAAAATTCAGGCACTTAATTTTTTTATAATGCTCTTTTTGGAAGATAAGCTCTAGATCATTTGCAATTATAAATTATGGAACAGAACACTGTAATACTTCTACTTTTTAGTTCTATTCTTAAAAACTGCCAGTTTTACCCAGAAATAAATCTCCAGTAATTTCTGAAAATATCTGGAGTTCTTTCATTTCATAAGGGAGATGAGGCTATTTAATTTTAGTAGGTAATGTGCCAGTGACATCTTGCCAAAGATCCCCAGCATGGAAAGGCAGAAAAGCATATGTTCTCTCAAGTGTACAAGTCCCCTCTGGTGTGGGAGTTTTACAATGCAGGCCTCTCTTCCCTGTCTTGGTATTTTTTAAATGTTTCAGTTTTCTTCAGGAGATTGTTGAGAGCAATCCCATTAATCTGATTCCTTCAATTATTTATCTGTAATCTATTCTCTCAAACATGCCCATTAATATAAAGCACTTCCTCCTCCTGATTCTCCAGTCAGAACCACAACTCAGGGTAATTTGGAGTACTCAATTGATCTATTAGCCAGGATATATTTAGAAGAGGGGAGGAAAATGGGCTGCCCAGAGGAAGCCCGGTTGATAACAGGGTAGATCTGCAAGTTGCTCACAAAAGGCGCTCGAGAATATGATTGAGTTGAGATCAGTGGAATTGTCAGACAGTTCAACTGGCTGCTGAGCCATTGTGCCAGATTCTGGGATTTCTGGCAACATATGAAGAACTCACACTCCAGCTTAGCACTCCTTAAACAGGGAAAATAGTGCAGAGCATTGAGGAGAATATTAATTACAAGTGTTTAGAAATGTACTGGAACTCCGACCAAAGGCAGCCAAAGGTTCTAAAACAAACACATAACATGTAACACTGAGCCTAATGTTGAGGCAAGACAAGAATAGAAGGACGTGTTCAAACTTGCACATACGCCTTTAGCTGTTTAGATCTTTCACTCTACATATTTTTAATTTAGAGATACAGTACAGAGACCCGTCTGGTCCTTCTAGCCCCACTGCCAGCAACTCCCGATTTAATTCTAGCTTAATCACAGAACAATTTATAATGATCAATTAACATATTAACTGGTATGTTTTTGGACGGTGGTTGGAAACCAGAGTACCTGAAGGAAACCCATGCATTCCGTGGGGAGGATGTACAAACTCCTTACAGAGGATACAGGGATTGAACTCTGAAGTCCAACACCCTGAGCTGTAATAGCATCGTGCCAACTGCTTCATTGCAGCGGCACCCCAGTCTCTGATGCTCCATCTTACTCTTCTCTTGTAAGACTGTTCAACCATGCAACTAATATTAATGTCTCTTTTGATACCTAAGATTATCTTTATTTGGTTACACAGCTTACAAAACTTTACTTATGTATATGAATTTGGAATGTGGTAGGAAACTAGAGCAGCTGGAAGAAACCCACATGACTGAGGGGAGATTGTACAAGCTCCTTACAGACAGTGTTGACATTGAACCTTGTAAAGCTTTACACTAGACTTTATGCTACCTAGCTGCTAGGTGTCAGGTTTTGACTTCATGCAACTGTGGGTAATTTTTCTAAAAGTACCAAATAAGGTGATGGATAAATCAACATTTTTGGTTGACTATTGCCACATGTATATTCCATTGGAATAAGTCACTTAGATCAATAGTCTCAAAACGCTGGTGGAATGCAGCAGGCCAGGCAGCATCTATAGGAAAAAGTACAGTCGACGTTTCAGGCCGAGACCCTTCGTCAGGGCTAACTGAAAGAAAAGATAGTAAGAGATTTGAGAGGGGGAAGGGGACATCCAAAATGATAGGAGAAGACAGGATGGGTGGGGAAGGGTGAAGCTAAGAGTTGGAAAGGTGATTCTCAAAAGGGATACACAGCTGGAGAAGGGAAAGGATCATGGGACGGGAGGCCAAGGGAGTAAAAAGGGGGTGGGGAGCACCAGAGGGAGATGGAGAACAGGCAAGGAGTGATTGTGAGAGGGGCAGAGAGAAAAAAAAGGAGAGAAAAAAAGGGGGGGGGAGAATAATAAATAAATCAATAAGGGATGGGGTAAGAAGGGGAGGAGGGGCATTAACAGAAGGTAGAGAAATCAATGTTCATGTCATCAGGTTGGAGGTTACCCAGACAGAATATAAGGTGTTGTTCCTCCAACCTGAGTGTGGCTTCATCTTGATTATACACCTCCTCTACTGTCAAGATGAAGCCACACTCAGGTTGGAGGAACAATCCCCTCTACAGTCAAAACATCGATTGTACTTCTTCCTGTAGATACTTCCTGGCCTGCTGCATTCCACCAGCATTTTGTGTGTGTTGCTTGAATTTCCAGCATCTGCAGATTTCCTCGTGTTTGCATAGATCAATAGTCTCATGAGTTGGCTTAGTTGAACTCAGCAGTGGTAACCACTTGTAAAGCATACAGTGCATCTGATCTGGACTACCATCTCTGGAATATCAACACTCACACAATAAGGTACATGCTATATATTTTTTTCCTTGTAGTTGAAAAACAATATCATTAGCAGTGATTTTGTTTATGGTTCTCATGATAGCAGGAGGTCCTTTTAACTGGCATCAACATTTCTGATCAGGAAGAATAATTTCTGGGACTACAGTTGAGATTAGGGACCGAGTTGTTCCAGTGTGTCCTTATTTCAGTGTGAGAGGCCTATCAAAAAACATATTATCTGCTGATGGAGCTTCATCTAACATTGCTCTAATAGATATGAAACCAACCATATGGAAGTAAAGTAGATGTCATTATATTAAAAAAAGAATTTTTTTCAGAAGCAAGAGATGCAATAATGAAGTAATAATTATATTCAGGCACTGAGGGTTCAGAGAGAGACAGATTCTGTCATTCAGTGAATTTATGGGCCACTATTTCCAGTGATGAAAATTCAGACCAGATGAATTTGTTTATTGAATGGTTGCATTGGAGGTGAAGGCAGCATTTATTGTCTGCTCCCAATTACCATCGAGAACGTAATGCTTAGCCCCCTCTGAGCTGCTGAAGTCTCTATTTTTCAAGCCAGACAAAATCAAGTCAACTATCATGTTCCACTTGTGTGTGTCCCTGATGAAATGATTGTTACTCTGGATCCGAAGCTGCATAAAAATACACAATAAGCATGAAGAGCCCTATAAATATAAAAGCAATTCTATAAAACATTATGTACAAGTTCTTCAACAATTTCTTCTCCGGCTCCTCCCAATTCCTTCAAACCAAAGGTGTAGCCATGGCACTCGCATGGGTTCCAGCTATGCTTGCCTTTTTGAAGGCTACATAGAACAGTCTATGTTCCAAGCCAACACCGGCATTCCTTCCCAACTCTTCTTATGCTACATCGATGACTGAATTGGTTCTGCTTCCTGCACCCATGCTGAACTCGTCAATTTTATCAACTTTGCCTCCAACTTCTACTCTGCCCTCAAATTTACTCGATCCATTTCGGATGCCTTTCTCTGCTTTCTTGGTCTCTCTGTCTCCATCTCTGGAGACAGTCCATATTTACTGATGCCTTTTATAAATCTACGACTGTCACAGCTATCTGGACTATACCTCTTCCCATCTGTTATTTGTAAAAATGGCATTCCCTTTTGTCAGTTCCTCTGTTTCCACTGCATCTGTTCTCAGGATGAGGCCTTTCATTCCAGAACAACTAAGATGTTCTCCTTCTTCAAAGATAGGGGCTTCCCTTCCTCCACCATCAATGTTGTCCTCACCCACATCTCTTTCATTTTGCATATGTCTGCCCTCACCCCATCCTCCCACCTCACACCAAGGATAAGGTTCCTCTTGTCCTCACCTACCACCCTATAAGCCTCAGTATACAGTACATGATTCTCTGTAATGTCTGCCTTCTCCAGCAGGATCCCACCACCAAGCACGTCATTCCCTTATCTCCACCTTCTGCTTTCCACAGGGATTTTTCCCTACATGGCTTCCTAATCCACTCATCCTTCCCCACTGAGATCCTTCCTGGCACTTATTCTTGCAAGCCAAACAAGTCCCACACCTGCCCCTACACCACATCCCTCACTACCATTCAGGGCCTCAAACAGTCCTTCCGGGTAGGTGACATTTCACCTGTATGTGTATTGGGTCATCTACTGTGTCTGCTGCTCCATGTGTGGCCTCCAGTATATCGGTGAGACCTGATGTAGATTGGGAGACTGCTTCGTCAACCACCTTCACTCCATCTGCCGCAAAAAGTGGGATCTCCTGTTGGCCACCCATTGCAATTCTACTTTCCCTTCCCATTCCGACATGTCAGTCCATGGCCTCCTCTACTGCCACAATGAATCATACTCAGGCTGGAGGAACCACACCTCCAACCTGATGGCATGAACATTGATTTCTCTGTTGTACTCTTTTCCATAGATGCTGCCTGACCTGCTGAGTTCTTCCTGCATTTTGTGTGTAACCCCCTGGCTCGCCTCAGGCTCGCTCAGCTCGCTTCCGTCTGGGGGATCAGCCTTCGGCCCCGCCAAACTGGGTAGCCAGCTTGTGTGGATGCTGTGTGATGTCCCCACCCCGCCAAATAACAGACTGTACACCATATGTGATTAAATGATTACACTTTATAGGTCTTACTAGAACTAAGTGATTAATAATGATACAATATGTATGAAGGAAAAAAAATAAAGAAAAGGCGCCAAACTTATCAAAGTCCAAACCACTTCGTGCACAACTGTTGGAGCTCAATTAACAAAGTCTTCTGGCCACCATTCGATCCTCTCAGACTTCCTCGACTCGTAGCTCAGGACCACCCGAAGTGATCAACCAAGCACCCCTGGCACGTCTGTCTTCGTCTCCTCTCCTCGCTGAAAATCCTGGCCTCGGACCCCTGCTCGGGGTCTGTTCCATCACCGAGCTTAGAGCATCGCGTCCTCTATCTCTTACCCCCTCGCGTCAACTCCCCAAATGCCCACCAACAATAGTTTACAGACCCAGAAGAGAGAATAACATTAGTCCCAATTGGTTAACAAACGAATACAATCCCCGTTGTCAGCAACTCTAAACCCAAACAAGCTGCGAGAGAATGCACTTATCATAACAAAGAAGCATTCCTACTCTTAACAAAACAAAGAAGCCATTTTGATTAACATACGCAGTAGCAAAGAGAAAAAAGAAGAAACCCCCTTACATGTGTGTTGCTTTGGATTTCCAGCATCTGCAGATTTTCTTGTGTTCATAATGTACAAGTAATGTACGTAGTCTGTTGGCATGTACATAAAATGATGCTAGGTGTTATGTATGTAGTGGTGGTGGGTGGAATAATGAGTTGATGTATTGATCAACCTGATGGCTTAGGGGTAAGTAACTGTTTTTGAGTCTGGTGGTCATGGCAAGGATGCTATGTAGCCTCTTCCCTGATGGGAGTAGGACAAACAATCCATTAGCAGGATGGGTAGGATCCATTATGATACCGCTAACATTTTTCCAGTACGTTTCTGTATATGTCCTTGATGGCAGATCGGCCAGTGATGCGTGGGGTAGGTTTAACTACCCATTCTAGGGCCGTCCTGTGCCGCAGTGCAGTTTCCGTATCGTACAGTGACGCAGCTTGTTTGCATGCTGTCAACTGTAGTATGTTGTGTGTATTGATGTGCATAGACCAGCTCTCCTCAGCCTTTCCAGAAAGTCGGTGAATTGGTGAATTTTCTTGACTGTGGAGGATGGGCAAAGGAGCTTCATTTCTTTTTACAAGCTCAGATGAAATTTAAGTTTCTCAAGAGATCTCAAGCCAAAAAATGGGTAATGCCTTCGGAGTATTGGGAGCCGGGCACCTGCGTATTTTGGGAATATAAGAGGATTGTAGGTAGAAGTCCTCCATGGCTGGAAGAAAGCTGGCTTCCAGGATTGGAATAATTTGTGACTGGGAAGTTATCACATGTTTTGATGACAGGAATATCTTGGGGAATGAGTTGACATCCTAGAATATTGAAAATAGAGCAATATAAGTCCTGAAAGAGATCCTAGATATCAGATACAGAAGGAATCATTGAGCATAATCCACATCTCTTTTTTCGGCATGTGTATTGCATGGGCTACCAGTGATTCTGAACACTGAGCACCTACCTGTGAGCTGCAACAGGTGAGCAGTGGTCTAAATCTGTAGTACCTTTTTACCTGGACAGACACACCTTTGTTTGGGTTAGGACAACAAATGCTACCCCTAAGCTCTTTGAATATAATCAGTACAGACAATGGACCCTAAACTAGATTTTGATATACATATATTTATACGTGTTAAACCTGCACAAGACATACTTTCTATCCATTATTTCCACTTGTGTATATCCTTCTGCTTGGCTATCCTTTCCCAAAATACAGCATTCAACCAATTATCGCCCTGGACTGTCAATTATCGTGATCAAATCATATATTTGCAATACACAGTAGATGTAAATGAGCAGTTATATTTTTCAAGATGCACATGGGTTGCCAGTGCAACCTATTTATTCAGATAAGTTTATTGTTCCATCTTTTGTATGAAAGTTTAATAGGCTTTGTGTACACTTGGCTCGCTTCTTGCCTGGCCACATAACTGTGGCAAACATTCTACAGTGGAAGTACAATGTGTAACAATACAAGATATTTCCTTGAAGTCTTAATTGCTGATTTTACTCTTTGTATAACTGGTGGAATATAATTTGTTCAGTTAATAGCCTGTCAACTTTTCACAGTTCTTTTGTTTTTCTTTATCCTGGCACCCACCCTTTTTTCCTGTAATTGCTTAAAAACAGATCATTTCCAAAATATTCTAGTTCTGATAAAAGGCGACCAAAGTTTGCCTCTATTACTGGAGAGAGCTGGAGTGCAGAGTCAGGTGTAGGTGTGCATGTGCATGTGTGTCTCTGATATTACTAGAGAGAGCTGGAATGCAGTCGGGTGTGTGGGTGTGCAAGCATGTCCGTGTGCGCACGTGTGTGTGTAGCCTTAAGTACAAAGGCACCTTCCGGCATTCCAGTGCCTCATACCTGGGTAAGGACGACACAAGAATCTCAGTCACGGTGCCAGTAATTTCTTGCCTTGCTTCCCACAACGTCATGGATACAACACTGAAATGTTTTCCCTAGATCTCACGTGACCTTGGGGATTTATCGGCCATTATGCATCTGGATCCTATGTCATTTAACATCTCACCCTTCCTAGTACTGACCCGTTGCAGATTACCCACCCACTTCTCCCTGAAGTTATCATTCTTCATGTCCTTCTCCTCAGTGAATGCAGATGTAAAATGTTTCATCTTAGTGTGGTGAACTACATATACCTGTATGGACACGCCCCCCCCCTCCCCGCTGACTGCTTCTGTGGCTCCTCCCACAGACCCCTGTATAAAGGCGATTGGAGGCACTGCTCCTCCCTCAGTCTCCAGGATGCTGTGTGGTGGTCGCTTGCTGCCGACGGCGCTTTCTTCCAGCCAATAAAAGCCTACCCTAACTCACGTCTCCGAGAGTTATTGATGGTGCATCACTTAGGACCCTGCCTGCTTTGCCTGGTACCACACATAGATTATCCCTTTGATGCCCAAGGAGAATCACTCCTTTCCTGGCTACCCTCTTTCTCCTGATACACTTATCACATGACCTGGGATTCTTCTGAAGCTTACCTGTCAAGGATAGGTTGTGACTCCTTTTTTCCCTATTATTTTCTTCCTGAAGTTCTCTTCTATACTATATTCCATCAAACTCAGTTTTCTATATCTGCCACATGATTCCTTTTTGTTTCTGATCAAACGTTCAATATGATTTGTTATCCAATATTCCCTAATCTTGCCGCCTTTTCGTTTCACTCTAACTGGAACATGTCAGCCCTGGCAACTCTTTCTTAAAAGACTCCCACTTGCCAGCTTTTGTTTTATCTGCAAGAAACTCCTCCTGATCTACTTTTCCCAGGTCCTGTTTTACACTATTAAAATCAGCCTTCCCTAGTTTTTAAGTTAAGGACCGACTTCAACTTTATTCATAACTACTTTGAAACTTACAGAGTTATAATTACTGTTCCCAAATGCCTCCATCATCTCTCCACCCACCATCATAGACACTTCCATTACCTGCCCAATCTCCTACAAGATTCTCTATGTGTTGTCTCAATAAACCTTCTGGGATTCACTGAGAAAAGCCCCTTGCACTAAGTTAATTCCCCAGTTAATACTGGGAAAGTTAGAATCCCCCACCACTAGAACTCTATTGTTCTTACACCTCTCTACAATGTGGTAAAATATGTTAAAATACACATTCTTAAACTTGAAACTTCTTGTAGTGACCATTCTCTCAATGTTGCATTGGAAATCCTGAAGTTTTGCATCAATGGTGATGAAGGAAGAGCAAGAGATGTTCAAGTCCAGATGAAATGGATGTCCAAGAGAGTGCTGAAGTTTTTGAATTTTGGAGCTGCACTTTCTAGTCAAATGACAGCTATTGTTGTTTTGGGCCTGGTAGAAGACTTTGTGGATCACTCAACACAGAATAATCATTTTTTTCTGTAATTGATTACAAATGAAATATTAAACTGGTGAACACATTATTTCAATAATGATCATCTGATATTATCATTTGTGTTATGTGTAAAATTAATTTTTACAATTTGTCATTGCCTATAGAACAGGCTGACAGTCATTTGAACAGTAAAGTCTATAACTAAAACTGAAATTAAATGTAATATTTTGTATGGTTGCTACATGTGTGGTGTGGAGTAATCTACCAGAAGCACGTTTTCCTTTTGAATAGGAAGGAAAAACAATCAGATATTACAGTGATGATTCATGGAAGCCACATGCTTCATGCTTGAACGTTTGTTGAACATACAGTGATGCTCTAGAAAAATTACCAGCGCCAGAGGTTTCAGGGAGGAGAGTGGAGTCAGTTACTTTTGTATGCCTGTGCTAATGATTTAAAGATTTTAAAATAAGCTTTATTTGTCACATATACACTAAAACATAGAGGGAAATGCATTGTTTGTCTAACGAATGGGCTGAGGGTAGCCTGGAAGTGTCACTGTGCTTCCAGCGCCAAAACAGCATGAGCACACCTTACTAATCCGTATGTCTTTGGACTATGGGAGGAAGCAAGAGCACCTGGCAGGAACGTATTCGGTCATGGGGAGAATGTACAAACCTCTAACAGACAGTGTGGGAATTGAACCAAGATCGCTGATCATTGGTGCAGTGATAGCATTACGTTAACCACTATGGCACTGTGCAACCCTAATAATAGATCCACATCACAATCCTTAAAGCATCTGTTAGCATTTGTTGGGTGAAGAACATAATTAAAGTGTCATCAGATTTGCTGAGAGGTCCCAGCATTTCTGCTTTCCCACATTGGTGCTCTCCACTGATATCCCATCTCCTTGTGCATTGCTGCCCTGCTTACTTACTTTTTTTAAGCTTTTCAAGTTATATTCTTTTTAACAGCATTATCGACTTACATTACCCGAAGGCGTGGAATGCCTGTGCTTATTTTGGTATGAACCTTTCCATATAGTTTGGAATTAAGTCTCAGCTTCTCAAATAGAGGTATCAGAAAGCTGAATTATTTTGAGAAAGGAACTTCATTTCAATTGCATCCAACATGTCAGGAAGTCTATGCCACTTTTCAAAAAGGAGCATGAGTGTTCTTTCTAATGTTCTAACCATTATTTATCCTTCAACTGACCTCACTAATAGACATTTCATTCCTTCATGTTGATGAGATCCTTTTGTGTTAAAACTGGATTTTCTATGTTGCTAAATGCCACTGTAATTCATTGGCTGTAGAGTGCCTTGAAACTGAAAATGAAGTTTTACAAGTTTAGGTTCTTTCTTCTTAACAGATGGCCTAAAATACCAAAAGTATTTATCCAAACTGTTCTTTCTTCCACAATCTAAAAACATAATAGGAAATTAAGGGGACATTCGTAATCATGCCTTGTTTTATCCTTCACAGAAAGATAATTGTGGCTTTAAACCATATTGCTGCAGAAGAAAAAGTTGCAAAGACATGAAAACCTGAATTGTTCTAAGCAAGTCAGCTAAATGGCTAAACAATAGAAGATTATCACTGAATGATGTGCAAATACACATTGTGCTGTAGAAATTTCCTTTGGGCAATTAAATTACATTGGCCATCTGTTACATTCCCCATTGGACTGTTGAAGTCAGTGGTACCATTATGGAGTGTGGAACTGAATGGATGGGCGTTCAATTACGCTACTACTCAAAATATGTTTCGATAAGTAACTATTTCAGATCCTCAATCCTGCTTTCCCAAGAGATTTATCATGTTTAACACTCCATTAAAACTGCTCCCAACCTTAAATCACACTGGACCACTAGAAGGATTTTAGTATAGGGAGGGCTTAGTAAACTATCATCCACTTAAGAACTTTAGATTGATTGTTCGATTAAAAATCCTTGCTTTACTCTCTGCCAGGTTCTTGTGACAAATTTGCTTCATGCAGCCTGTAAGATAAGTTGTCAGGAAGTGAAGTGGTAGAGGGAGATTGATGAGGCAGGGTAAGGACAGGTTCCTACAGAGAATTGATCCTTTACAGGTTGCCATTTTTTAGATAAAAATGTCAACTGCTGTAAAGTGTGACAGACACTGACTGTAATTACAGAGGCCAGTGACTTCAGAATAAGCTTAAGTTCATGTTTTAAAGATGGCTATTTGAGATCTGTGAAGTGAAAAGTTATGTTGCTATTTGAATCCTTACAGTTGCTATTGTGTTCTACAGAAGGTTAGTCATTGTGTTCTACATTTTGGTTGAGTGCTTTTTGATTTCAAGTTAAGGAACAAAATCTACTTCTTACAGATAAAATTTTTGGTGGATTTGCTTCTTATCACTTATTGCAGTTTTATTTGAAATTTATTTTTAGTAGTAATAAAAAGTCTTTTATTAAATGCCCAAGATTAAATGCTGCTGTTTTTTTTTGCTTTTGTTCATACTCGGGCATGCCTACTTTCCACTCCCGTATTCTTTCTTTATACAGGGATACTGTGCATAATACATTTATTATCTTCTTCCTTACTTCATCCTATTTAAAATTAGGACACAGCTGATGGAAGATAAACAAAGACAAAGACAGGCAAGTAGTTAAGTGGAGCATCTATTCCCCATGCTCTCTCTCTCTCCTTAGGACTAGCTTATTTTGACTGTGAGGTTACTTGGCAATGGATTATCTTTTGTTTGGCTTTAGTCTGACACTCATCTTTAAAATATGAACGTAAAGTTATTCCAAAGTCACTGACCTCTGTAATTACAATCAGTGTCAGTCACACGTTACAGTCATTGACATTTTTATCAAAAAAAATGGTGACCTGTAAAGGATCAGTTCTTGGTAGGAACCTGCCCTTACCCTGCCTCATCAATCTCACTCTACCACTTCCTGACAACTCATCTCATAGGCTACATGAAGCAAATTTGTCCTTGTGCTGTATCTCTAAATAAATAAACTTCAATATGCCATATTTTTCCATTTTCAATCTGCTTGATTCTCTCAGCTCACAAACCTTATTGTGTGGTTTGAACCTGTTCACTTTACAGAATGTGTTGTGATATGTTCTTTTCCTTTCTTCCATCTTCATTTCCAGATCTGGCTGATCAGAAATAGGCACATATCTGTAGCAGAGTTACATCTAACAGAGGGCATGTCAGAAGTAACTGAGTGTAGATGCTTTATCGTGAGATCTGGTCTGGCTTGCATGATTTACTTCTTCAATGCCTTGTTCACTATTCACAATAAGCTTTCATCTTTTCTCTTTCAGGCTAGGTGATAAGGAGTTTTGAAGATCTGATTTCATTCCAAAACTTGATCAAGTAGAAATGACCAAAATTGTAAACCAATTTCTAATGCACTCTCTTGAGGAAGACCATTGTCATGAAAGTTGATTGGAGAGTTCTTCTATAGTGTAGTCTGTGGTGATTCTTCATTCCAAGTGCCTTACTCT
Source organism: Hemitrygon akajei (assembly GCF_048418815.1). Classification (NCBI taxonomy): domain Eukaryota; kingdom Metazoa; phylum Chordata; class Chondrichthyes; order Myliobatiformes; family Dasyatidae; genus Hemitrygon; species Hemitrygon akajei. Next base: position 104,022,457 of record NC_133124.1, on the reverse strand, counting down.
AATAAATTTAGAATGAGAATCCACCAACACCAGGAAGTTTTCAATTGACTATGTGGACATGCTGGAGTGGTATAATAGGCTGGTTGCACATTGAGAAAGACACTTTTGGAGGTTGCAGTCTGTGTTCTTGGCAGTCTATGCACTTGCTAACTAGCTCTTCCAGACACTTCCCTGCACAAAATTAATTCTATAATTGTTTCACAGTCTTTATTTTGTGAACAGCTTGTTATGTCTACGATAAAAAGGCTTTATATTCTCATGCAATCATGAGCCTAATTAATTTCAGAGACACAAAATATGCTCACAAGCTTAGTTTAATACTGGATCTTTAAATTAAATTGACATCTTCACTGGTATTTCATGAAATCTTTTCTCTACTGACCTTGGAGTCAAATGCACACAAATCAAAGAAGGTTCTTTAAGTTAATACCTTAAGTAGGTGTTTTCTCTTATGATGAAAAGTGGGACAGACTTGCCTTGCATCTACTGGACTCTTAAAAGTGTGAGAAAAGACATGACTGAAACACAGATGATTCTGAGACTTCTTGTGAAGTTCAAGTAGAGAAAATAAGAAGGTGGGCTTTGTTTTTTCTCCACTCAGATGGTCTTTGGAACACTCTCCTTCAAAGAATGAAAGAAGTGCAGTCCCAAAATGTTTTATGGTAAAGTGTACTGCAGTAGATAGGGATATAGAGATGATATCACAATAAATCAGCAATGATTTTATTAAATACAAGACAGTTTTGTAGAAACAAATAACCGACTCTTGCTTCAATTTGATATTGGTCACTGATAACAAATACTCATTAACCATTCTTTGCAGCAACTCCACTATTTCTGCAGGGTGTGTCCTAATATTATTATGACATAGGCTATTAGGCATCCAGTCAAAATAAATACTGAAAGCCTTATTGGTATTGCATGACAAAACCCAAACCTAGAAACTGCAATATTTACCCTGAAGTCTGAACACGAGAGATTCTGCAGATGTTGGAAATCTTGAGCAACACACATAAAATGCTGGAGCAACTCAGCAAGTTCGGCAACATCTACGGAGGAGAATAAACAGTCGAACTTCCTGTTTGAGGTCCTTCATCAGGACTGGAAAGGAAGGGGGCAAAGCCAGAATAAGAAGCTGGGTGCTGAGAGGTGGAAGGGTTAAAGGCTGTAGGCGAAGGGATCCGATAGGAGAGGACAGTGGACCATGGAGGAAAGTGAAGGAGGAGGGGTGCCTAAGGGAGATAATGGACTGATGAGGAGAAGGGAAGGGGTGAGAGAGGAACCAGAATGATGAATAGAGAAAGAGAGAAGGGGGATGGTGTAGAAATTGTCAGATGTTAGGGTAATCAATGTTCATGCCATCAAGTAGGAGGCTATCCAGACAGAATATGAAGTGTTGCCTCCAACCTGTTGGATGAACATTGTTGCAATGGAATGGAGTGAACCCAAACGCAGGACACAGACATGGGGGTAGAGTAATCTAAAGTATTTACTAACGGTTACAGGGAAGGCTGGGGAACGAGGATTAGGCAGAGGAAAGCCAAGGAGCGAGGAAGGCTTGACTGGGCATCGAACCCAGGTTGCTACAATGGGGACGTGGCGTTTAACCACTGAGAAAATGGAGAGTGTAGGTGGGGAGCGGAACGAGGCAGAGCAGGGATGCAGACCAGGGTGCGAGCGTGGCTTGAGGAGAACAGCAGGCGGAAGGATGAATGGGAAGACAGGTGGCATGCAATGCTCCTATTAACATGGAGAGACAGAGTTAACACAGGCAAACAGCGCGGAAACAGAACTTGGAATACACAATTCTTAGCAGGTGAAAGACAGGGTTAACACCAGAAAACAGCATGGGAACAGAACTTAGAATACACAATTCTAAGCGGTCAAGAGACAGGGTTAACACAAGCAAACAGCGCGGGTGAATCGAGGAGCAGCAGGCAGGCAAAACTTTTCTTGACACAGGGTGTTGCTGGAGCTGAACAGCAAACTGGAGACAGGTGGCAGGCAAAAGATATCTAGACACGGAGCGTAGAAAGGCAAGTGGCAGACAATACTTTTCTTAACACGGAGCGATGGAGTTACACAGATAAACCTCGGTACTGAAGTAAATTGCGAGTGAAGTTGCAAATGTTGTTCCTTTATTCAAGAAAGGGAGTAGAGATAGACCAAGAAATTATAGACCAGTGAGTCTTACCTCAGTGGTTGGTAAATTGATGGAGGCAGGATTTATGAACATTTGGAGAGGTATAATATGATTGGGAATAGTCAGCACGGCTTTGTCAAGGGCAGGTCATGCTTTATGAGCCTGATTGAATTTTTTGAGGATGTGACTAAACATATTGATGAAGGTAGAGTAGAAGATATAGTGTATATCGATTTCAGCAAAGCATTTGTTAAGGTACCCCATGCAAGACTTATTGAGAAAGTAAGGAGGCATGGGATCCAAGGGGACATTGCTTCGTGGATTCAGAACTGGCTTGCCCACAGAAGGCAAAGAGTGGTTGTAGACGGGTCATATTCTGCATGGAGTTCGGTCACCAGTGGAGTGCCTCAGGGATCTGTTCTGGGACCCTTACTCTTCATGATTTTTATAAATGACCTGGATGAGGAAGTGGAGGGATGGGTTAGTGAGTTTGCTGATGACAATAAGTTTGGAGGTGTTGTGGATAGTGTGGAGGGCTGTCAGAGGTTACAGCGGGACATTGATAGGATGCAAAACTGGGCTGAGAAGTGGCAGATGGAATTCAACCCAGATAAGTGTGAAGTGGTTCATTTTGGTAGGTCAAATATGATGACAGAATATAGTATTAATGGTAAGACTCTTGGCAGTGTGGAGGATCAGAGGGATCTTGGGGTCTGAGTCCATAGGATGCTCAAAGAGGCTGCGCAGGTTGATTCAGTAGTTAAGAAGGCATACGGTGTATTGGCCTTCATCAATCGTGGAATTGAATTTAGGAGCTGAGAGTTAAAGTTGCAGCTATATAGGACCGTGGTCAGACCCCACTTGGAGTACTGTGCTCAGTTCTGGTCACCTCACTACAGGAAGGATTGTGGAAACTATAGAAAGGGTGCAGAGGAGATTTACAGGAACGTTGCCTGGATTGGGGAGCATGCCTTATGAGGATAGGTTGAGTGAACTCTGCCTTTTCTCCTTGGAGCGACGGAGGATGAGAATTGACCTGATAGAGGTGTATAAGATGTTGAGAGGTGTTGATTGTGTGGATAGTCAGAGGCTTTTTCCCAGGGCTGAAATGGATGCCACAAGAGGACACAGGATAAAGGTGCAGGGGAGTAGATACAGAGGAGATGTCCGGGGTAAGATTTTTACTCAGAGAGTGGTGAGTGCATGGAATGGGCTGCTGGCAACGGTGGTGGAGGTGGATATGATAGAGTCTTTTAAGAGGCTTTTGGATTGGTACATGGAGCTTAGAAAAATAGAAGGCTATAGGTAAGCCTAGTCCTTTCTAGGATAGGGACATGTTCGGCACAAACTTGAGCGCCGAAGGGCCTGTATTGTGCTGTAGGTTTTCTATGCTTCTATGTTTCTAAAACTTAGAATATTTATCTTGACACAGAGAGACAGAGCTTCACAGGGAAACCTTGGTACTGAAGTAAACTTAGAATACTTATCTTGACACAGATAGACAGAGTTACACAGGGGAACCTCGATACTGAAGTTAAACTGAGAATACACCATTCTAAGTGGCTGGGAACGTGAATTACTGCACTGACTGAAGCAACGGTCTGGCAACGAGTGGATACAAAGCCGGGGTTTTTATGCAGCAGGTTTAGAAGAGAATCCAGGAGAACACAGGGAAAAGGGAATTAGGATAATAAGAGGAATTAACACTTGGGACCGTGCCAAACATATGACCCTGCCAAGATGCCTCAAGATCATTTGTGTTTCAGTCATGTTCTTTCTCACTCTTCTAAAATCCAGTGGATTCAGGCCAAATCTGTCCCACCTTTCATCATGAAGGAAATCACCCATTCAAGGTATTGACCTTCCTTGAATTGTGTCCAATGCCTTAAAATTTTTCCCAAACTAAGGAGACTAATGTATAATTCAATACAGCAGATGCAGTCACATTAATGCTCCATATTGCTGATGCACACACACCCTACATTTCTTTTCAATTTTCTTCACAATAAACAATAACGTTCTGCTAGGTTTCCACTGTACCTACATATAAGACTTATAAATTGAGCACCAGGACACTTAGATGCCTTTGCATCACCGAACTCTAGAACCTCTTCCCATATAGAGAAGAAGCTGCCAGAGGAAGTGGTTGAGACAACAAGGATAGGAAGTTTTAGAGGGATTATAGGTAAAACCTGGATAAACGGAACTAATTTAGACAAGCATCATCTTGGTCAGAATGGATGAGATTGGCCATAGGGTCTGTTTCTGTACTGAATTGCTATATGACTCCATAGAAAATGTTTACTTTATTTATGTGAATCCCTTGGAAAGTGGTTTGAAGGATTTAATAATATTTCTTTGTGTCAGTTACAATCAAAACATTGATTATGTATATCACTTTGGACTTCAGTTAGAATCTTGTGCACTGTGGTTTAAATATCTTGTGAGATGACTTCATCCTGTTACGAATGTGAAGCAACTCTGAGGGTACAAAGTCGCCCCCTCCTTTTTGAGAATCGCAAGATCGCTATTAATTCGAGTCTGGGACCCAGGAATTGAGAGAGAGACACTCAGAATATACAAGGTTCGGAATGTGTCCTGACCTCAGCGGAACAGAACCACTGATAACGGCCATTGTCTCTTGGAGATGGAATTGTGTATTGAGTACTGTACTATTCATTGAAACCCCTCAGGGGACAACCAGAGTGGTCTGTTTGAGGGATTGCATCATCCCAACCTCATTGACACGGGGTGTGAGTGAGGATAAAAGAGGGGTCTGGGGAACAACCCCTTTAGACGCACCAGGAGGAACGCTAGAGATCCCGTGACAGCGTTTAATAGCGACAGCCGGTGGGGGCTCGTGTGCGTCCTCCCTTGCTTGGGGTGGCAGGCACACCACAGAAGTACGGTTTAGCTAAAGGAGAGGTCACAATTGAACGGCCACGACAAAGAGACACCTGACGGATCGAAATCATAAAGGTTGGAAAAACCCGTAGCGGTAACTGTTCCCATTCTATTCCCATTTCTCTCTCTCTCCAACAAAGTGCAACACAACGTTCCTCAACGGCTGCAGCCTGCATGAACTGAGTGAACTTTATATTTCCATCGGACAATACATTATCCCCTAGACAACGATAGAGCTTGTTTCTTATTGATTATTATTATACCCGCACTTTTAGATTTAGTATTGACAACGTATATTATCTGTATATTTGCATTGATATTATTTTTGTGCATTTTTACGAATAACTACTGTTAAAAATAGTATCATCAAACTTCAACGGACGTCTCTATCTTTGCTGGTAAGTGACCCAGTTACGGGGTTCGTAACAATCCTAAAAGACAGACTTATACCTGTTGGTTTTAAGATCACATTGGCTTTCTGTAATCATTTTTAATTATGCAAATGGATCACAGGATGTTGGCCCCCTGACAATACTGTGTAGTCAATGACTATTGCTCGTTGATCATGATTCAGCTGATTGCTACCTATAGTCCCTACAAAGCCCGATGGTCCAGTCTGCATCAGGAGCTATCTGCTCTGCAGAGATTTCGCTGATGCAGTAGTTATCCCCTTGAGTGTTCTGTGCATATGATAATTGTCTAGACTTGCAGTCAATTAGCTTGGAGCTTGGCTTAATTATTTGAACATAGATGCATTTGTTCTAGAGCAAATATGGTATGTCTTCTTGTGTAGTCAGCCACTGTGAATGGTGCTTTCAGATACTGAACTTATTCAGAAACTTTACACGATATTCCGACATTTTCAGTACCTAGGCAGAATCTGTCTTCCATTTCAGCAGGCTTTTGATGATAGACTTTTTCTTTGCCGAACTTCTCGATGTACTGTACATACCTCTGTCACAGCTGAGCAGGCAGTAACTTTATTAACATTAATAATGATATTATGCTCTTTCACTATCACTTTAATTTCAAAATTGTACCTCACATTATTCCATTGCCAGTATATTTGCTGTTTAAGATTTGCTCTTCACAAAGATGCATAACTTCAATTTTATACAAGCCTTATCGCTACGGTTTTCTAATGTAATTGTTGCTCTGGGACTGAAAAATTATTTGGCTGATGTTATTCTGGCTCGCCGCTCTGAGTCTAATCTTACATTTGCAGATATATATCATTTTGTTTTGCGGTTCCAAAGTTTCACTGCTCTAAATTGTGATGGAAGATCTCCACTGTGCTGATAGCAGTTTTCTCATTGGTGCTGTCTTTCATGCCTTAATCATGTGCCTCAATCTTGGTATCATGGTCTTATAGTCTTATTATACCCCTGACTTAGCTACTTCCATTTGTCCTTTATAATGGATTAAAACTGATAATAGCAATTGGTCGATGTGATGATTTTATATGTACGCTCATTTATCAAATGTTTGGATATTCGGATTGAATATGCTGGTGTGTTAAGGTGCTGCCAGACTTGTCCCACGGCAGTTGGTTCAGGAAGGTACTAAGATTAATGTCAAGAGAGAATTCTAACCACTTTATAATCATTACCAATCATGTCTCATCTCAAGTATATAATTTACTGAAAATCTGAGGTTAAATTGTTTCTGAAATCTTTCTTTTACTTCTTCAAATCAAACTTTTTTATTCTTGTATGACATTAGGAAATCTACTAAAGTGGAATTGTCTCACTTTCAGTTCTATTGTTCACCCTGATGAACGTCTTTGTGAATTTTATCTGAGAACTGACAGCTTTGTGCACTTTAGCAAAAGTACCAAGTTTGCTGACATCCCTGTCCTCAGTCAGAGGAGGTCTGAGGTAGCTCTACTTTAACTGGTACAATACATTGTTTTCCAAAAATACATGTTAGTTATAATATTTATACAAAATATATTTGGACATGCTATTACCTACATTCATTGTACTCGTCAGTTCAGTACATTCTCCTGTAATACGTTAGTGCTAGTAATGTTATCTCCTTAAACATTACATCAGCATTTGAGAGGCTGCTACACTAGTGTGTCCAGAGTAGCAGGACCATGTTCTGTGTTTTTTTGTCACCAAGCCTTTGTGCTCATTGCATTGGGTTTCAGTGTATCCATGAGCGCATAAACACACACTATGTACCATGCCAGCAAGCAGCATTCCTTCGCAGCCACTTACTTACAAAGGAGGGCTAATAATGTTCAGGCAAACCAAAATGCATCTTTCATTGGGTAGACGATTTTCCAGCAGTCAGTGTTTGTCTCAGTAATTGCTTCTGGAAAAAGCTCATTAATGCTGAAAGCCCTCTTTAATCCAGCTGCCGAGAATGAACCCTTTCAGAGCTTCTTGTACAAGCATACAGTACACAAGATGGTGGACAGCTAATTCATCTGCACCACAGCGATTTCAAGGACCTTCTGTAGTGCGATTCAGCCTCTTGCTGTGTATGAAAATTCTGATAGGGTGAGCCACTTTCATCAGTGGCCAAGCAAGATGCTTATTTCTGTGTTCTGGTGACAAAGCATTCTGCTAAATAATTCTGACAGACACTGGGGAAACCATCCCACAGGATCCATAAATCAAAGTATTGAGTACAAGAGTTGAGAAGTTATGTTGAATTTTGTATAAGATGTTGCTGAGGCCTGATTTGGAATATTATGTGTAGTTTTGGTCACCTACCTAGAGGAAAGATGTCAATAAGATTAAAAGAGCGCAGAGAGCCTGAGGACCTCAGTTATAGGGTAAGTTTGAATAGGTTAGGACATTATTCCCTGGAGCATAGGAGAATAAGGGAAGATTTGGTAGAAGTATAGATAGGGTAAAGGCAAGCAGGTTTTTTCCATTGAGGTTGGGTGAGACTAAAACCAGAGGTTGTGGGTTAAGGGTGAAAGGTGAAAGGTTTAAGGAGTACATCTTCACTCAGAGGTTGGTGAGATCGTGAAACGAGTTGCCAGCAGAATGGTGAATGCGGGTTTAATTTCAACAGTTAAGAGAAATTTGGACATGTACAAGGATAGGAGTGGTAGGGAAAGCAATAGTCTGGGTGCAGGCCAAAGGGACTAGGCAGATTAAGGGTTCAACACAGTCTAGATCAGTGTTTCCCAAACTTTTTTTTGCCTAAAACACCTTCATACTTGCCAATGCCCCTCTTAGGCACAATATAGTGTAAAAACATGTTTGCCATATGCTAACATGAGAAAAATGATTCTGCTGTAATTTTTTTATTTGCCTATAAACCTATCTTACACAGTACCTGTGCACTGTACAGCAGCTTTGATATCAATGTGATCCTTGAGCTTGAAGGTTTTAAGAAGAGTTGAAATATCTGGTTCAAGTTGTGACAGCAAAAGCCTTGAGTCCCCACCATAACAATGTCTGAGTGGTTTCTGTTTTTTGTGAGTACGTGGTTCACTGCACTGAAGCCTCTTTCAACAAGGTTGGGGGATGGATATGCAATGAAGAGCAGTTTGGCTCTTCTCCAAAGACCAGGAAACTTCATATGACACTGTAGCCACAAAAGCCAACATTTTTGAAAAGCATTTTTACTTCTTCATCATTCTAAATTTTGATAATTTTTTCTTGCAAGGTCTCTTCCTGTTCTTCCACCTTGCAAAGAAATGGGTTAGTCACTCAGTCCAGAATTTCCAGATTGTTCAAATCCTTGAATCGATTCTGAAAATTCTTTAGTGACTGCAGGTGTAAACAGTACTCTTGCAAATCACCATTTGTGGAAGAGAGTGCCATATTTTCCATACAGAAAAACTGTGAGGACATTCTTCTTCCAAGGTTTTTCTCATATATTTCCAATTTTCCGAGAAAGATGGACACTGCACTTTTTGCCTGGATTAAATTGAAATTCTCATCCAGCAGTTTCATATTTGGAATGGTCATTTTGTCATATAGATCGGCTAGGTATACCGCATCTCCACATAAAAGTTCAGTCTTGTTTCCCAAGCTCTTGTCAACTTTGAGCAAAAATTCAGGCGTAGTATAAATAAATGAAAAAAAAATTAAGCAGCAGCCTTTTGACAGCCAATGCCCATCAGTGTGAAGAAGCAAGCGTTCAAACTCTTCATCTTTATCTTGGCATAACTGGCAAAATATTCTGCTATTTAATGGAAAAGCTTTAATTTTGTTGTTAGCAGATATTACAAGATCCATGCTTGTAATAAGTCTCTGGCCGTGGTGTTTGGCTGCGAGGTGTTGACAACGAATTATTCAATGGATTGCAAATAGACTTGGAATTTCTGTTTTCATGAATGCCTCTAAGCCAGCATGGTGATTTGTCATTTATGGTGCTCCATCCGTTGCACAAGAAATCATGCTCCTAATCAGAATACTTTTATCCTCAATATATATTTTGAGCTCATAGTAGATTGATTCTCTGTTGATATTTGTTTAACTTTTTACAAAAGAGAATCTCTTCATAAACTTTTCCATTTTTGATAAACCCTACATATGCCATTAGCAATGCCTCATTGTCTCGCATGGTTGAATCATCCAGTTGCACCGCAAATTTTGTCTTTTGTAGCTCTATGCATGGTTGATACTCAATGTCTCCACTCATTTTGTCAATATGACAAACTACAAAGTTATTACTCAAAGGAGTTGATTTTAAAATACAGGTTTCCATTTTGAGAGCAGTGGTGAGCTCTTCTGATACAGCAGGCATTATTAATCTTCCACCAATTGTATGAGATTTTCCATACTTTCCTATCATTTTGGAAATGTTATAAGAAGCAATGAGACCACTATCAAGGTCATTTTTAGCTTTCTTGGCAAATGACTCAAGTGTACATTGCTTTTCAAATGCTTCTTTCATCTTTTGGAACTGAGCAGTAACATAAGTAGGCTTTTCACTGTGTATTTTATGAAAGTGTTCCTGCAATCTCCATGGTTTCATGGCTTCATTAGACAGTACAGTATTACAAATGAGACATATGGGGTGTCGCTCATACTTCTAATGATCTAGAATACATTGATTTAAATGCTTAGTTGTGTTGAGACATCAGGTATTAGCTTATTTGTTGCCCTTTCTATGTTAAGGGTAAATTAAAATTTTCAGGAGCCATGTTGTTTAATTGCATTTGAGCAATCATGCTAAATGCAGTGAAAGTCCTCCATGTTGAAAATAGATGAGCAAAGAGGGATTGTTTAACATGCAGATGACCTGGCCCTTTGGGCAACATTAGTGTTGTTACCACTACATGACTTCAGACTAAAAAGGTGAAGAGCTAAATCTCTGACAAGACAGCCGGAAGGAAATAACATTCAGTATGAAGCTTTTTACCTTTAGGAAGAATATCAAGGACACATTAAGGTAAAAACTTTGCTGAGAAGCATCAACTATGAAAGAAAAATAAAAATGAACTCTTCACTTGAACAGAGAAAATTCAGAAGTCATCTGATGAAGGTGGTCAGATTATAGGTGTTTAAATAAGGTAAGATGAGAAAAAGAAATACAAGTGAAACTTTGAAAATCCGGTACCCTACAGATTTGGTTGTGTCAGATTTTCTTAACAGCTGGAATGTTTTTCCCAATACACTTTTCATTTATTATTTTTAAACATATTATGCAGAATTATTGTAAAAATAATAAAGTTAAAAAGCAATGTGAGGAGGGTGCTGCAGGCCAGGGGCAGAGAGAATAGGGTTTTGAAGAAAGGGTTGAAAATGAAAGAAATGAAGACTGGAGGTTGGAGGAACAGAAAGGAGAGATCAGGGCCATGAGAGAAGTAAGTGGGAATGGAGCTTGATATGGAATGAGCTGTAAATGTTTAAACTTGGCTCTAAAATATATTTTTTATTAACTTAAAAGCCAGTCAAAATTTTGTTAATGGCTGCACAACCAGAAGCAGAGACAGACATGCCCACGTGCTGGCAGGACACATAAGTCTTAAGGGACAGTAGAAGCACCAAATGAATGGACACCAGTAATTTGTTTTTCCATTCCATCAGTCATTTCATTTAGTGCATTTAGGTATTCTTTTCCCAAGGGAAGGGTAGCAGCAGGACAAAATGAATTAAGGATATGCAGGATAACACATTCTTTAATGAGAAATGAAGGGACTGTTTTTAGAGCATGTGGACATTATTAAATATTCTGTTTTAAGCTTTTTCTAAAGAAAAAGGTAAAAAAAAAAGCAAGGTTCAAGTGAAAATTACCAATGGTTTTTGCCAAGACACTGGCATATAAGCAATCTCCAAGTCACTCTTTTGAAATATGGTTTACAATATAATAAGATGTAATCTGCGCTTTACAGCGATGAAAATTACAACTTTGAAAAGTTCTCATTAGCTGAATTGGTGATGAAGTCAATGGATGATCTTGCACTTGACTACAGAATCGATCCCACTGCTTGCAGTCGGATTCACCTGGTATGTTATTTCTTTCTTTTTTGAGTACTTATCACAGTACATTCCAGATCACTTAAAGATCTTTCCTCTGGTTCTGTAGCCAACACTCTGAAAATTGTGTCCCTTTGTTTAAACGAACTGTGGACATAGTTTGTTCTAATTTTCTTCTATCATGACACTCATCAGTTTGAATGCAAGAGATTCTGCAGATGCTGGAAATCCAGAGCAACACACACAAAATGTTGAAGGAACTCAGCAGGTCAGGCAGAATTTATCGAGAGAAATAAACAGTCGATGTTTCAGGTGAAGCACCTTCATCAAAATTATTTTGAGTATCTCCATTAATCCTTAAATTTCTTTGTTCAAATGGAAATTCAATATAAAAAAATGACGAGCAGCCACAATATAATGTAAATATGACCAAACAGTATAAATATGCAAGATTTTCAGAGAAAAGTTGATCTGGTACTGTGGAAATTTATTTTTACTACTCGAAAAGTAGATCATCTACAAAACATAAAATAAAAGCTTTTTCCTAACACCTTTTGTATCTCTCAGGAATATAAGAAGCAGGAGCAGAACATTCATACCTCACTTGTTCTGACGCCTATTTAAATTGCCCTAACTGGTTTATGGTTGAAGTTATATAGCATAATCTATCGATTGTGAATAACTTGCATTATTGTACTGTTAAAATACAAAGCGACAAATTTGCACAAAACAGACTTTTACAAATGTTGACCTAGATATCTCAGAATTCAGAATCAGATTTATTATCACTGACATATAATATGAATGTTGTTGTTACCCCATCTCTTCTCCTCTTTTGCTTTGCATTTAGACAAATTTTATTTTTTGAAGACTGCTCGGTTCTTGTTTGTATTAATGCCTGCTGTTTATATCTGTTATCCCTACGTCATAATGCTTAAAATATGTCCCATCTCTGATATTTCTCTTACAAGGGTAAACTAAACTTCATTATAATGCCCACCTGTCACAGCACTGCAAGACTTTTAGTACTGCACAGCTACTTCTGGTTATATTCTGCCCTGAAGTGTCTTTAGTACAACTCAATCCCACAACCTGACATGACAGTGCTATTAACTGAGCCACAGATGCCATTGAACTGGTAACAAAACACTAGAGTATTTCAGCATGATACAAACATGTACAATGGTGCAATGTATTCAAAATTTAAACATTATATTGTAGAGATAGTTATTTCCCAGTACATTTACCCAGAAATGATAATATCAGCAATGAGCCTATCCTGCTGTTTGCTTTCCTTTATTTGTTTGGCTGGATTTTTGCATGAATCATTAACTAATCATCTGCTAATTATCATCATAGTCATTTCTACAAGAATCTCATCATTACTATGAAGGAAATAATGATGTACAGGAACTTTCCAATATGCATGGCTTCCTTATAAATGTGTAGTCCCTTCTTTCATAGTGTGGTAATAAGCGAAAATACATTTTCAAAGACATGCATGTTTCAAAGATGAGTCCTGAAGGGGGGGATCTTGGCCTGAAAAGTTGTCTGTTTACTCGTTTACATAAATGTTGCCTGGTCTGCTGAGTTCTTCCAGCATTTTGTGTGTTCCTTTGAAATGAGATTCAAAAGTTCAAAGGTTCATTTATTACCAAAGTATACAACTTGAATTTTTTTTTCTCAGGGAAACCATGAAACCAAGAAAGAAGAGAAAGGCAGCAAGATCATCACCACCAAAATCCCCCCTCCCCGCACAGAAAATGAACAAAAATAGAACAGGCACATCAACCCCCAAAATCCCCCCTCCTCGCACAAAGAAACGTACAAAAATGGAACAGGCATGTCAACCCCCCCAAATCCCTCCTCCTGCACAAAAAACAGAGCACTAAAGCACCAAAACGATCTCCAAGCCTCCGCATTCGCCTTGATATTTCAACCCCCATTATCGCTTTAATCAGCGATCAATGGAAGCTTTAATCGCTGAAGTGGAGTCAAACATCAGCTCACATTCTGACTGCTATGAGGTTCCCTCACGCTGCCTCTGCCTCTGCCTCTGCCTCCTGGGATGCTCTCAGTGACTGCAGAGTGCAGGAGCACCCAAAGAATCTCCAAACAGTAAATCATAGGCTCCTACAGTTTCCAGAATCACATCCAAGATGAGAAACAAACACAAAAGACATAAAATAAGTGAAATATATGGTTTCCAGGAAATATATAAATATACCTATCCAGGAGATGTCCATCGAAGGAGCATTGTTCACAGGCGCCATCTTAACCGGAAGCTGATGGTATTGTTGATGGGGATAAACTGAGGGAACCTTGTGAGAAAAAAATATAGCAAGAAATCTTAATAATTAATTACAGTAATTCATTCACCTAGCAGCTTCTTTGATCATAAATAAAAATATAAAATGCTGCCACCATTAAACAGGCTGAGAGAGAAATACATTTCATGTTTTGAAATCTAAGATACAGACAGAAAATGCTGGAAACACTCAGCAAGTCAGCTGGCATCTGTGGAAAGAGAAGCAGAGCTGATATTTCAAGTTGAAAATTCTTTGTTGATTTGAAACATTAATTCTTCTTCTCTTTCTAGAGTTTTCTGACCAGCTTAGAGGATTTAGCATTTTCTGCTTTTATTTAAGAATATTCAACATGTGTAGTTTCTTTTAATTTTAATCAACTCTTCATGTTGATATTTTTAATGCACCTTTTTAGTTATCATATTCCTTCAGCAGTCAGCCTCAATTCAGTTCCTCAGATACCCTTTTCAACATGTGCTGCTCTCCTTGTGTGTGAAGTAGGAAGTTCGCATTCAGCAGTAAACTAAACTCCTCTCAATAGAACACTGGAGTCAATATATAACATCCAAGCTCTGTGTGCTTTATTGGATAGTACTCACATATACAATTAAATTAGAGTAAAACTGAGAAAGAACCAAAAAATAACAAGTACTTAATGCAGCAAAATTATGATCATTAAGTCACACATTCATAAGAAATAAGAAATATATGAATCTAGACTTACGTGTAAAATATCCAAGACTTATACACAAAATGAGGTAACAAAGTTTTTAAGTAACCAAGAAGATTAATATCATGTAAACATCCCTTAAATTACCAACACTGGTCAAACACTCTACTGATAATCAGGAATAAACTTTTATGTATAATATTGACATAAAATATTGCTCAGATGAACTGAAGCAACACCTACAAATGATGATTTTGCTAGCACACATGAATGAATGGTAACAGAGTATTGTGCCTATATACCAGTCTGACTGAAAACTCCACAAAAACAAAATGATTGTCCTTCTGACGTAGTCCAATTGAAATTCAAAATAAAAGTCAGCAGAGCAATCAAAATAAAAGAGCAGGGCTATGTTTCAAAATAAAATCTTGAACTCAACACTTGTACCAGCCCCAGGAAAATATAGTTGCTGGTAAGTTTTCTACTTCCACCTGTGATTAAAATTTAGCTTATTCATTCACTAAAATTCACAAAATGACAGAGGATAGGGATTCCATGACTTAATTCTGCAAAAGTGGCTATCCTCAGCTCAAAGAGAATGCAATATTATTTCTTCAATCCTTTTCAACACACTCTCAGGAAGACCTTGCATACCGATATGCTATTACGTATTCTTAATCTGAGGATGATCGGCTGGATTTCAAGTCAGAAGATATTCCTTAATGGAGAAGATATAGATGTTAGGAATGAACTGTTTATGCATGACTTGTATCATTCTACATGTTCATATTTCAAATAAATCAACACTTATATGAAACGAGAATGTAATATATATGGGGTACTATAGCATGCAAAGTTAAGAAGTTATTTAAGAAGCATACTTTTTACAAAGAGCACTGTAAGATGGAAGACCGGATATTGTGCTTTTCATTTCCTCGATCTCCCACAAGCTCTACAACAAAGCATTAATGGTAGATTATTTTAATTTATAATTTCCGTTTTCTTCTTCAAAGTTATTGATTTTGAAACATTAGACTAAAAAGATTATCGAAGGATTTACATTGTCGTAGAGTTATACAACAGAGACAGGGGTAGGCCCTTTGGCCCATCTAGTCAATTGTTATATCGTTGTTCCTTTTCGTATCTTGTGGCATATTGGGCAACATTTTTGCCATTTCTGTAGCATTTGACTCTTTTTTGTGAGTCTGAGTTGCTGGCTCGACACTCAACTCAGCGCAGATGAGAAGTGTGGAAGGATCCGGCCGGATTCAAACTCGGGACCCTTTGCCTCAAAATCCAGTGCTGATGCTGCTCCACCACCAGCCGGCACAATCTAGTCCATACCGAAACATTCATCTGCTTAGTCTCATTAATCTGCACCCGCACCATAGCCTGCCATGCCTCTCACATCCAACTATCTGTCCAAATTTCTCTTAAATGTTGAAATGGAACCCACATCCATCACTTGCACTGGCAGCTCACTCCACACTCTCACATTCCTCCGAATGAAGAAGTCCCCTGTCATGTTTCCCTTAAATATTTCACCTTAACCCATGACCTCTACTTCCAGTCTCATCCAAACTCAGTGGTTAAAAACCCTGTTGCATTTACCCTATTTTATGCATTTACCCTATATATATTCTATGAGAACATTGATAATTCAAGTACAACCTGTAAGCATCAAGGATAACTTATCACCATTTGGATTCATCCAGAGATTCATTTTAGTCATTCCTCCCCTTCCAAGAGTCAACTACATATAGACTTATGTCATAATGAGGTTTAATTCATGAAATCCATCCCCTCCCTTTGAATGAAGAGGAATAGCTCTAGGGATCTAATGTAAGACTTTGAAGTTTGAGCTTACTTAAATGTTTTTGATTGATTTTAATTCTTTATTAGGATGAATAACTTTAATGTTATTGAGATGTTCTGACTCCTTGAAAGTCAATGGAAGTATTGTTGAAGGTTCTGGTGTAGTTTGCTGTCAACAACTTTTCAGCTAGTTGAAGAGTTATGACTTGTTCTGACCATCACATCATACAACATAGGTACATGGCAGAAGGCCCTACTGTGACTGATAGAGGGCAAAACTTTGGATGACCAAGCTAAGTATTATAGACCTAGTGCACAGGACTCTGATGAGGACAGGCAGCTCACAGCTGTTCACATTTTTTATTTATACTCTCTGAAGAATATTTCCTCATTGTCATTCAGGGATGCTAACAGAATTAATTAAAATCCAGATGCACTATCTCTTTATATTAACATTGTTCATTTATTGTACATTCAAATTGTGGCATAGGAAGTACAGGTCATATGACTAAAATGTATACTGTATCTTATATAAAACATGGAGGAAGCTCACACGGTCACAAGATCTACACAGTGAGCACAAAAGTCAGAATTGAACCCCAGACACTGGAGCTTTGTGGCATCAGCACTGCCTGATGTATCATTATCAATTACTGTCCACAGCCTTTCAAAATGTACGATGAGAGTACTTAGGGTCCAAGATGAAGCTTGTTCACTGAAGAATAAACAGAGCATTTTATCAATGAAACAGGTGTTCTTTGATTGTCCTTCTCATTTGAGAAAGAACTATCATTAATCACTTGTCATTTTGAAGTATTCTGTATTTCCTAAATCACTCTTTCATCTTCACATTGAACAATTTCAGTGCATTATCTAATGACCTATTGATGACAATAACATTGAAATGTTTCTGATTGCATGCAAAATTTAAGAGAATGCAAGATAAGCTTCAAAAATTGTTAATTAAGGACAGAGTACCAGTTGGAACTAGGAAGAACTGTGAAAGTGCTGAGAAATGTTACAGTCCATATATGTAATGAAATAGACTACTTGTCATTTTCTTTGGGATATAAGAATAGGAATTCACCGCTTAGATTGTATCTGGAGTATTGCTCATAGGATATATTGATCTAAAGGGAATTGGGTACAGAATTACTAAAGTGGCTCTGTGCTGAAAGGGTAAGTGAAGAGGACGAATTGCTTTGACTAAGCTTGTATTTCCTTTAGTGTGGAATGTGATGGTACCTGAAGTGATTGAAACTTTTGGTAAAATACCTAGAGAAAGATCATTGAAGAATTTTTATAAAAGGAATATTACATGAAAATTAGAGCTTTTCCATTTAGATATGATGGAGGGAAGAACTTTTTCAGATTTCATTTCGTCCTCCAATTTCTGCATGACTTGGGAAGAGGCCATGCGACCTCTGGAGTCTGTGTTATCCCTCAGAGCAATCCATCAGTCCCATTCCCCTCTTATTTCCAAAAACCTATTTACTCTCCATACTCATACCGTTACCACCCATCCACATTAGTAGCATTTTACCAAAAAAAAATTAGCCTGCTGCTCAGCAGGCCCTTTGGAATGTGGGAGAAAAGTAAAGTATCAGAAAGAGAGCCCTAAGGTTATGTGGGCAGGTGCACACATTCCGTGCAGACACCGTCAGGAAATAAAACTACATCCAGGGTACTGCATTGGTGAGGAGACAGTGCAGCCTACGGTGGGACTCAACGTGCAAATTAAAGTCTGAAACTCTCAACTCTAAAATTTATTGAGACTGGTTCAGTTGTAAATTTCAAAGCTGGGATTGATGGATTCTTTTAAGTAGTTGTAACCAAGAAATATGGATACAGATGGATACATAAAATTGAGCTGTGGATCAGTTATCATCTGAGTGGCAAAGCGAATATGAAAGAGTGATTATGTTAGAATATATTAAAATATACTTCATAAGTGTGACCGTTTCTTTAGGCAAAAATATTAGTTGTAAGTAGTTGGGCTGAATGTGAAAATACAAGACTTGTACGTATGTTTGCATGAATTAAAAGATAAGGAGTGAATATTTTATTAAGACTAAGGTTAATCTTGTTGGCATATCATTGGCCAATTATTGGGAATAATCAGCAACAAATATTGTTTAAGATTTGCTAACCACTAGGAATGTAGCTATCTCTTTCTGTGGAGATATACAGACTGTTGTGTCTAGCAATACCCTAATAAATGGCTCCAATATTCAATCAACTGTTGCAAGTAATCTTGGGAGCAAAATCTGAACAGGGAGGGTCAATATGTACAAGATATGAAAATCATGGTTTGAAAAGTCCAATAACCGTCTTGGTGAATGTTGTGATGGAAAATAACTGGTTCTTTGAGTCTCAACAGTAGAGGCCTGGACACACACAGTTTTAATAATAAGGAATTTATTTACAAGGGGAAGTCGGGTCAACACAAGCAACTACAATATTCTAAAAAAATCGTTTAGGGTTAACACATGTGGGGAAGGTCGGGTCAGCTGTACGATACACAGAAAGCGGTGTGGGGACAGGGTACAGTTACACATACAAAGAACAAGGGAAAAGCACTACGACAGCTATCCCCCTTGACCTTGGATAGCTGCGGCTCCCTTACCAGGACCAACGATAAACCTTCCCAAACATAAATCAATGCACTTACCTTCAATGAGGTGGTCTGTAAGAGAGAGGGAGCCAAGCACGTCTCACCTTTTATAGCATGAGGCTGGGCGAGATAATCCAATTAAGGTGACCAATAATTTAGGTGTGCATTGATTAGTTGTGAGGGACCAAATGTTGATTGGCATGTGGTGTGTCCTCCGACCAGCCAGGTGGCAGTGCGTCTGTCACATGGCCGGTATCTCTGGAAACAGTGAAATTAATGTTTTTCTGATATATAAAGGAGGCATAGCTTTGATTGGTTAGTTTGTGTGCAGTTTGTAATCTTGCAGTTTGCAAGTATGCTGAGGTGTAACATTCCAACCCCTCATCACCAGTTTTACAGGACTGAATTTTTCAGTGCTAACAATTGCAGACATGCATGCTTCTGTGTGTTTGTGAGTTTATTTGCAGGAACAGTAGCTTTCATTAAATTTAATGTCATATATCTATAGCTGCTTCACTGAGACAGAATCTGACAAAACCAATTCATCAGGCTGATGAAAATATACAGTATAAAAAAACTGCAGCAGTTGGATATCTGAAATAATAGCAAAAAGTGATAGAAACAATCAGGCAGCATTTGTGGAATGAGAAACAGTTAATGTTCAGTAGGAATCTTAGTCCTGATGAAAGACATTTGACAGAAGCATTAATTATTTCTCTTTCTGCAAATTCTGCCTGAACTGATGAATGTTTCCAGTATTTTCTGTTCAGAAAATGTTATCTGGTAGATTGATGCCTGGGATAGTAGGTTTGTTGTAGGAGGAGAACTTCTACAGATGGGCCTAGTCTCATTAGTTTAAAAAAAAAGAGCTGATCTCATTGATATGTATAAAATCCTTACTGGATTTGACATAGTAGGTACAAATATGCTGTTTTCCTTGTCTACAGATCTAGAACCAAAGGTTACAGTCTCGAAATATGAGGTCACTCATTCATGGCAGAAATAGAAAAAAAAACATTACCACACAGAGGATGGTGAATAACATTCTTACCTGAGAGGGGTGTGGAGCTGCTTCACTGAGTATACTTATGACAGAAAATGTTAATGAAGGTGATACTCTATACCAGGGGTGTCAAACTCATTTTAGGTCACGGATCGGATTGAGCAAAATGCAGCTTCATGCGGGCCGGATCAGTCGGACGCGTGCGAACACAGCTTTCGTTGCCTCCGTTTTTTCAGCCTGCTCTCATGTGTCTCAGTCTCTGCTATAACGACAAAGTGTTTCACTTTACAAATTCCGTTTCTTATGAAGAAGACTGCCGAGCAAGATGATGCACCATCAATAACTCACGCTGAGACTTAGGAAACGAGATATCGGCTTTTATTGACTGGAAGAATAAACAGCACTACATCCTGGGGAAAATGAGGGAGAGCAGCAGCCCACAGTCGCCTTTATACAGGGGTCTGTGGGAGGAGCCACAGGAGCAGTCAGCAGGGTCTGTGGGAGGAGCCACAGGAGCAGTCAGACAGGTATATCTAGTTCACCACACAAGACTGCCGAATAAGCAATAAAAACCCTGAAAACCTGGTACCTGAATAAACTCAGCATTAGCCATATCATACGCCATAGGCGCTTCGATTACTGGGGCCAGCTTTAATAGTAATTAGATATTATCTCGTGGGCCAAAGATAATTCCACCGCGGGCCGGATTTGGCCCTTGGGCCGTGAGTTTGACATATATGCTCTATACAATTAAGTCAGGAAAAAGATATTGGGGTAAAAGATCAACTATGGCATATTGCGTGAGAGAGGAGAAAAATTAGGCCTCCAATCTTGCTTTTATCTCATATTTTTTTTAATTTCCACTAAACCAATAATAAAGAACTACGACAGGCAATCATGAGCAAACAGGTAGATTCTGAAAAATACCGAGGATACAAATGTAGAGAACTTGTGAGTTTAGGATGCAAATCAAAGTGTAACAGTTCTCACCATTAATTCACAAGCTCCCAGAAGTTTGGTTGGGTTAAGTAGACTGGATGTGCCTTTTATATATCTAAATCTAGCAAGCTCAGCTACCTTCTTCAGTGGCTAAAGAGTCATTCTCTAAATTGCAGTGTGTATTTCACCCAGGACATTTGGACATTATTGCTGTGTGGCAATGTCAGAGAAATACTGGAGCTGCACCAGCCAATACATATGCCCTCTTTGGATGCCTTAAAGCCTTTAATTCTATCATTCAAGACAGACAGCAAGGTATATTGCTAAACCTGGCTGCCTGCAGAAATTCATCTCCATCTTTTTTTCTCTACTGACAGCAAGTATGTCATGACTTTAATCACAGAACCAATCTCAGTCCACAATGGCATCAAGCAAGGCTTCTCTATTGCACCAATGACTTTCTTCTTTTTTATCACTGCAGTACGGGACAGCTCCGCCCATCAGCTTGCCTTTTGAAGGGAACAATCTACAGAATAAATGGTAATTTATTCAACCCACATTATGCCCACTAAATTCACTTCAATATCACTCATCAAACCTCAACATGTAAATCATGCATTGCACTTGTCACGTTGAATCAATGGAGAGAATTGGAGATACATTAAAACCTGCACAAAGCAAAAGTCTTCCAGCAACTTTTACCCACTACACAATAAATGTCCACGATGGGACTCTGGAAAACATTTATCACTTTCAGATTTCCTGGGAGCCACTTCTCAGCAAAGGCAGTCTTTGATGATCAAATTCACCAGGCTTTGGCCATTGAGGGGAAAAAGCTAAGATTCAGTATTCAGACCTGGCACCGAGCTCATGATCTCTTCAGTAGCAGGGTTGTCTACCCTCTTGTACATTTCTGACGCAAGTATGATCTACCACAAGCATGTATTGGGCATGGCTGCATTAAGCTCTGTTGAGACCCTGAGTAGGCAAACACCAAGAGTCTGAAGACTGAGACAGCAACAGAGCTGCAAAATGTTCTTATTAGTGAAAAGTGCCAAGCCACCAGTCCTTTGTATAAAAATTTGTGCTAAGGCACATCACTGACCATGTTCATTCTGGCACTGGACAACATAGAATGTCCTCACAGCCCTTCAGGAAAAGCCGATCGTGAATCCAGCCAGATACTTTCCCAAGGAGACTGTCAAAATGCTTTGCTAAATATCTCATCACCAGAATTTTCAAGCAAGTTTCAAGACTGTACTTGACTAGTGGTAGGAAGAACCACTTGGTTCAGATTCTTCATGCAATACAGCACCAGTGCAAGCTGTTCTCAAGGCACTTTCATTGAGAATGAAATGGTCATCCATCTAATAAAGAAATGCACATTTGCCAAGAAGGTCTGGAGGGCGGAGCTAAAGATGCTGCCAGATCTGTGAAACAATTTAAATGCTTTTCCCTAATGCCTCTTCTTTCCTTTTCAAGGTGGCTGGGGTCCTGTCAGAGTCCATAATCTACAGCGGCACACAAACTGCTGTTCTTCATGGCTGTGGGTTCCCGCTCTTGGAGCTCGCCGGATGGCCTAGCATTTCCCAATATCTCCAGTAGCGCCTGGGAGACCAGTGCCTTTGGGGTGCATTTCTGCTGCCCTGTGCATGACCCGATTCCTTAATGATGTTGCTGACAGAAGAGCTGTGGGAGATCGGAACGTTGAGACAGTAGTGTACGCTGCTGTCGAAATAAGTGACGCTGCAGACTGTAACATCGAAACAGAACTGTTGACCTCCGTCTTTCTGTGGCAGGAGTGGTAACGCTCCATTGTTAGTGAGAGAGAGCTTGTGGCATGTCGGACTGTTTGGACGAACAGTGTTATTTTGGATGCACTGTAGATCATTGTCTTTTTGGGGGCTTTGCTGTTGTTGCATGGTGGGGTCTGAGGGGCTGACATAGGTGAGGGGAGAGGGAGGGGAGAGGTTTGATGCTTTGTTGCAGTTTGTGCTTGGGAGGGGGAGGGGGTCTTTGGGATTCTAATGTTTTTCTGTCATTCATTCCTTGGGGTTTTCTGCTATTTTGTGGAAGTCTGTGAAGAGAAAGAATTTTAGGTTGTATACTGTATACATTCTCAGATTTTGACTGAAACCATTGAACCTTTGAAGGGGGTGCTGGGAATGATACTAAATTATAGTTTCTTGGAACACTTTGATACAATTGCCTGCCTTCTGAGGCTGTGTCAGAAGAAAGAGTAAATCTCAGATAAAGGTTACATGGTCAGCACAACATTGTGGACCGAAGGGCCTGTTATGTGCTGTAGATCTCTATCTATCTTCTATGTAAAGCATACAAGGTAAGGTCGTTTTTTTCCCCCCCTCCTCTTTTTTTTTCTCTCTCTGTCCATCACTCTGCCTGTTCTCCATCTCCCTCTGGTGCTCCCCCCCCCTCCCTTTCTTTCTCCCTAGGCCTTCCGTCCCATGAAACTTACCCTTCTCCAGCTCTGTATCCATTTTGCCAATCACCTTTCCAGCTCTCAGCTTCACCCCACCCCCTCCGGTCTTCTCCTATCATTTCGCATTTCCTCCTCCCCCTCCTATTTTCAAATCTCTTACTATCTTTCCTTTCAGTTAGTCCTGACGAAGGGTCTCGGCCCGAAACGTCGACAGTGCTTCTTTCTAAAGATGCTGCCTGGCCTGCTGTACTCCACCAGCATTTTGTGTGTGTTGCTTGAATTTCCAGCATCTGCAGATGTCCTCATGTTGCAAGGTAAGGATACTTCCAGATTCCCTTCTCTCAAACAATGTTTTCTTTAAGGCTTTCTCCATGTCTTACCATTATTATCACTGATACTGGATTATTATTTAATCAAGAGTTGAATTTCACATCTGAAGTATGGTTCGGGAATATTATTCCAGCCGGGCTGCCACTATGCCACCATTCCATTGAACTAAGACAAAGCTATTAATTTCATGTTTTTTTAAAATTCTTTTTCCCTGCCAGTTGTATTGGCTTTTAAACATACTCTGTCTTGTGTTCATCTTTTATTCAAATCTCTCAGTGTCCTGTTATTTTCCTTCCATTTAATCAACTCCTGTTCTTCATTTTGTTAATAATTCTACTCCTTTTGCTGTGGGTCTGTATGATTTATTTTTGCCAGGGTACTCCTTTTAATTAATATCCACCATTGTAGAACGACCCAACGCATGAAAGATAAACTATTCCCTCTGGCAGATTTGTACATAATAATCAGTTTATAATCTGGTGAAATACTGGGATGGTACTATGTGCGAAGGCTGCCTTTCAGATCAGATGTTAAACACCCCACCTGCTCCCTCAGGTAAGTGTCCCTATGTTCTTATTTTTTAAAAAACTGGGCAAGTTGTCTACTGGCCAATATTTATTCCTCATACTGAATTGACAGATTACTTGGCTATAAACCCATTGTTGTTTGTAGGAGCATGTGGTGTTCAGGCTGGCTGCCTCAGTTCCTGTAATACATTGACTTGTACATTATTATTTCTTCATTGCCTGTAAATCATATTAGGAATTTCTGAAATGGATTTGAAATATACTACAGAAATATAAACCCTTTTTTCCATTCTGCTTTACTTCTGGCGCTTTCTGCGTATTTCTAATAGACTGATTTGTTTTGCTGCTGAAAAACAAGAAGTTTCATGTCATATACAGTATGTCAGTGATAATAAATCTGATTCTGATTAATTAATTAACTCTTCTTGGGCTTCCATCCAGGTACAGGTATTGAAACCAATATCTTCCCTATATTTCCATGGTTTCTGGAAGGATCACCAGGATCCTGAAGAAATACTGGACTAATACCATCCACAAACCGTAAAGAAACTCAAATCATTGCTTATGCAGGTCAAAGATGATCTGGGACTCAGGTTGGCTGGTGTTTACAGGATTCCCTGTGAATGTGGAGCAGCGTATATCGGCCAAATGGGATGCACGGTGGTAACCCATATTAAGGAGCACAGGAGATGTATTGTTTTGGTTACCCGGAGAAATCAGCGGTAGCAAAATATTGCATTCTCAATGGCTATAGGATTAACTTTGAACATTACTGGGCAGCACCAGTGGCTTTTAGAACCATCCGGTGAAGAAAGCCATTGAAATAAAATTAGAGGAAAATAATTTTAACAAAGTTGAAGGTCTAGCTCTAAGTAAGAACTGGAATTCGATTGTAAACAAGGTGAGAGAATGGAAACTTGATTGGATGAGGGCTAACCAATCAGGAGGCACGGTCTATGGGGGGATATAAATACCACTGGACTAGACATGCCCGGGCATCATCCCAGATGAAGATGTTAGAGTTTGTCATAGAAACGTCGGTTATAATGGATACCTGTGCCTGGCGGGAAGGCTGAAAAGAATCATATTCACTGGGAAAGTACTAGATCCTTTTTCTGATTCTGATTCTTTGTAAATTAAATAAGTATCTTTTTCTTGACTATCCTGATTTGTCTGTAATTCACTGATTGACTAATATGTCACTCTCTGTCACCCTTACAGTTAAACTACTGATTCACATGAAGTTGACCAGAATAAATAGTTGCTGAAATAGATGGTGAACTGCATATACCTGTCTGGACACGCCCCCCCCCCCCCCCAGCTGACTGCTCCTGTGGCTCCTCCCACAGACCATGGCTCCTCCCACAGACCCCGGTATAGAGGCGATTGGAGGCACTGCTCCTCCCTCAGTCTCCAGGATGTTGTGTGATGGTCTCTTGCTGCTGACAGTGCTTTCTTCCAGCTAATAAAAGTCTATCTCGCCTCACGTCTCTGAGAGTTATTGATGGCGCATCATAGACACCATTACAATCCCAAAGCCATCATCTATACTCATCCAAACATGAACAGTGTCATTTAAATTTTAACTCTTGCTCTGTATGATTTGAATTTAGCAGATTAACCTATCTATTAATATAGTGTGTTCAATATCTTTGCAAGCACACCGAAGGATGCACTGAAAATAGCATGTTATAAAAATAATTTTTTTGGTATTTTATCACCACCCCATTCACGCATATAGACACTTACAATTAAACATGATCACTTATTGACTCATTTAGCTGGTTGGTAATATCATGTTTCACAACATCATTTACAAATGGCCCACCCAGCTAGCTATTCAAACCTACACAATCCTCCACACTTAATTTTGTACCCATAGTGTTACTTCTCCATTTATTCACCCACATCTGCAACTCAAGTATGACAATTCATATCAATTTTAGTCCACTTCAGTGTTTTTAGTCTTATTGTTGAAAATAAATCCAGAAAGGCAATCCTTGGGCATTTACTTGGCAGATACTTGGCAGATGACGTTTAGTGTGAATAAGTGTGAGGTTATCCACTTTGGGAGTAAGAACAGGAAGGCAGATTATTATCTGAACGGTGTAGAGTTAGGTAAGGGAGAAATACAAAGAGATCTAGGAGTCCTTGTTCATCAGTCACTGAAGATGAATGAGCAAGTGCAGCAGGCAGTGAAGAAGGCTAATGGAATGTTGGCCTTTATTACAAAGGGAATTGAGTACAAGAGCAAGGAATCCTCTTGCATTTGTACAGAGCCCTGGTGAGACCACACCTGGAGTATTGTGTACAGTTTTGGTCTCCAGGGTTAAGGAAGGACATCCTGGCTGTAGAGGAAGTGCAGCGTAGATTCACGAGGTTAATTCCTGGGATGTCTGGACTGTCTTACGCAGAGAGGTTAGAGAGACTGGGCTTGTACACGCTGGAATTAAGGAGATTGAGAGGGGATCTGATTGAAACATATAAGATTATTAAGGGATTGGACAAGATAGAGGCAGGAAATATGTTCCAGATGCTGGGAGAATCCAGTACCAGAGGGCATGGTTTGAGAATAAGGGGTAGGTCATTTAGGACAGAGTTAAGGAAAAACTTCTTCTCCCAGAGAGTTGTGGGGGTCTGGAATGCATTGCCTCGGAAGGTAGTGGAGGCCAATTCTCTGGCTGCTTTCAAGAAGGAGCTAGATAGGTATCTTATGGATAGGGGAATCAAGGGATATGGGGACAAGGCAGGAATCGGGTATTGATAGTAGTTGATCAGCCATGATCTCAAAATGGCAGTGCAGGCTCGAAGGGCCGAATGGTCTACTTCTGCACCTATTGTCTATTGTCTATAAGATTTATCGATAAATCTGGTTGTGCCTAAGCATTTACTACGGTTGTTTGCTCATTATGCAATACATTTGTGCTTCTAATTATAGTGGTAAAAACAGATTTTTGTTAGGTGTCAAAGGACATAGAGCAATTGCCAGATGAGGAACGTGTGGCGCAGAGCAGCCAAGATTTCACAGAAGGGCTGAATGATCCATTTTCATCTCTACGTTCCCATGAGGAAAGAAGTGTACAAGCGAGGAACATTTAGAACACTTTTAAGAGTTGTTAGGTATCAGGACTGATATTCTACAGGGTGTATATTAACAAATATTCAAATGTTTGTTCTTTCACTTTTCTAATGGTGGAATATTACTTAAAATGGCTATACATAAAGTGTTATGTTAATAAGAAGTTGCCAGCACTTAACCATTGGAAGCAAATCATGTCTAACTATTTGAATATTCTTTGACAAAGGAAACAAAATGTGTTTGAAAGGTACTGCTAAACAGGAAATAGAAGCATATAGAATATAAGGCAGTTACGTAACTCCCACGCCAATTGCGCCAATTTGGTGAATTGCTGTTTCCTTCAATGGAGAGACATTGGACTTCAAAAAGATCTTTATCAGAACCAATGTTTTCCTTCATATAACTCATGACCTAGACATGCTTTTAAGGAGTACATTTTCAAGGTTTGCAGACAAGGTAAGTTTGATAATATTGTAAACAGTAAGCAAGATAGAGACAGAGTTCTGGAGGACAGAGGTAGGCAAGTGAAATGGGGAGACGCATGGCAGATTGACGTACTGTGAATTCTCAAAGTGTGAAGTGTTATATTTTGGGATAAAACATGAAGGGAGGGATGTGAGGTATATTAGATGGTGGTGTCCTGAGGGAGTTGGTTCAGCAGAAGGACTTAGGGATAAATATGAACATATTTTTGAATGTAGCAGAGCAATTTCAAAAGGCTGTTAGGAAAATACATAGCATACTAAGCTTTAGTATATTTTTTACATTTTCTTAACATATATAGTTTATATAGAGCCTTCATATTTTATAGGTTATATAACATCTATACAAGATACAAAAACATGAGAAAGTAATGCAGACCTTTACAAATGCAACAGTGCACAAATACATATCAGGTGAATGGTTTAATATGATTTAATATGCTTAGAAGTAAATAGCAGATGGCACATTTGAAATCTGTGTGGGGTGTCTGTAATCATTCTCCAGCTTGCTCAATAAAGAGCAACAGCATTTGGAAAGTAAATTCATAGAGTCAAAGTATCTTAGAGCACAGAAAATTCAGATTCTGATTCAAACTTATTTATCACGTGACATGTATATTAAAACATACAATGAAATGTGTTGCTTGCGCTAACAACCAACACAACCAAGGAAGTGTTAGGGCAGCATGAAAGTGTCGCCACATACTCCCGTATTAACATAGAATGCCCACAATGTTCAGCAGAACAACACAAACTGCAGGAACAGCAACAATGGGGCAAAACAACAGCAAAACAAGCCCCATTCCCACTCGGCCACCGACAAACTCCCGCACTCATAAAGACTGGCCTCCAATCTGAGGACAGGCAACCTAGGGACCTCCATTTCTTGGTCCTGGACTCTCAGATGCATAGACATCGGGACTCCAACCTCCATTCCCTGGCTGGGACTCATAGACTCAACCTTCTGACCTCTGCCCCTGGACTCACTGACTTTGATATTCAAACTTTTGGCTTTCTACCTCAGGATCCGCTGAGTTCTGGACTTCAATCTTTGGCTTTGCCCTCCTGACTTTACCAACCTCTGGTATTGACCCTTGGACTTGCTGATTATGGGTTTGATCTACAAGCCTCGATCCAAGAATTCACCAATCACAAGGTTGACTTTTAAGCCTTGACTCCAGTACTCACTAATCATGAATTTGACCTTCAAGCCTTGACCTCCAGGATCATTGACCTTTGATTGAAAAGAGCTTTGGGCCTAGACTTCCAGACTCACACGGATCTCCTATCCAGAGGTGTGAGGAGCCACTGTTATGTTTTGTAACTCCAAACCATAAAAGTAATTGAAAGAAAATAGAACCAGGGATAACATGCCTACTTCGTTCTTAGTGTTAGCGAGGTGCAGTCTGACAACATGGCAACATAATGACTAGGTAATTCACGTACTTTTACATACAGTATAACCTGTAATGCATTAGGTAAACAACAAAGAATGCTTAATCAAACAATATTACTCAAATTATTACAGAAATATTAAATACATAACACACCACCCAGCGTAGTTATAAACCCCAACTCAATATAGAGTACATATCAACTTATAGACACATATACTGTATTTAACTCTCGGTTCAACTGGTGGCTTAATCTAGAAAAAGAGAGCCCTCAGCCCAGCCAAACTTTAGAAATCTTGTTTGGGTGGATGCTGCACGATGTTACAAATCAGTACCATGAAATAACAAACAGTACACAATATATGATTAAACGATTGAGCTTTATAATTCTTAATTTGACTATATGGTTAGTAAAGAAATGAGAAAAAAGAAGGGCCCATTCTCATGAAACAGACTAATGCTGGAGCTCACTGATAAGGCCGTTCACCCACCATCAACCTCCTCTGAGCGTCGCTGACTTTCAGACCCTCACTCCAAGTCCACTCCGTCCGACGGTCTGCCATCTCTCTCCATTTGCGTCTTCTCTCCTCATCTCTCCCCGGCAAAAGACCGCTAAATCCCTGGTCCCAGACCTCTTCTTGGATAGCCACACATTCCAAAGCCCCATTATCTCGAGTCATAATCCAAACATTGCTGCTACAGAGAAACCATTACATTAGCAGTGAAACCTCACAGCGCGTTACATGTATATACAGCGTACTATATAATACAGCTACTACGTTTGTTACCCCTTCAAGTAGCATGTTCTGGGTATTAATAACCATTGTTAGAAAATACTTTCTTAATTTGCACTAGTCTTTTTTCAATTACCTAACTGCCAAGACCTGAGTATTGAATCACACTCTATAGGAATTAATTCTATGTGGTTTTGAATACCTCTACTAGGTTTTTTTCCTAAATTTACTTCAAAGAGGAGAAAACTACCCTCATAAACTTTGCCATGTAACTTAAGTTCCTCATCCTTGGTATCATTCTCATGATCCTGCATCTAACGTACTGCTCAGAATTATATACAATATCCCAATTAAGGTATAACTTTTTCTTTACACTATACTGTCCAGCAGGATATCAAGGATATTGAGGAAAACTGAAGACTCTCTCTACTCATTTATTTTGACAAGCTAACTTAGTGTAGTTTAAGGATTCAACAGAAATATACATGATATTCTTCCTTGCAACAAAATCCTAAGGAACGGAATTTTTTTTTAGTTTGGAACATCTAAAATTAAAATAACATGTTTGCTTGCAGGAGATATATTATTTCTTTCAAACTTTTTTTGCGTGAGCACATGCAATATTTGTTACCTTCTGCTTTGAGAAATCACTGAGTGCTGAGTCCCCTCTCATCTCTCGTCAGTAACTGCTTCCAAACACTCATTTAATATGCTTTGTAGTATTTACCGCTGTTCATTTCGCTGTTTGGCTCTGAGATTAGCTGATATGAATGATCCCACTGCCTCCTCACATCAGAGTCAGACACATTGCCTTCTTGCTGAGAAATAATCTTCTAATGTTCCCTTAGCAACTCGAAAAATTGGATGTTGTCCTTGACTGTTTATTACAGGTTCTGTCAGGCAAGTCTCCAGATAAAAAGGATGTTAGCTCAGCCAGTTACTGCTTCTACCAACTTAATTTTCACCTTAGAACAAATTTAGATGAATATTTTCCCTCCCCACTCCTGCCACCCGCAGAAGATCCTGTTCAGTTATTTGAAGGTGATTATGGGGCTCTATAGAGGGATTTATATTTTTGATCCTAACTTTAACACATTTTGAAAGATGGGGAATGGTTTAAAGGAAATTAAAATATTACAATTAAACAATCCCAATTCATTCCTTTTCATTAAAATTTAACAATGTATTGTTAGAATTTTAATGATTATTAAAATTTAACAATTCACAAAGCAGATGGCATATGATTTGTATTGAATAATATCAGCCCAATGATGTAAATTCAACAGAAGGTAACAGGGGTACCCAGACTGTGACTCACAGCAGCAGATACATGAGAAGGAAGTTTTCACTGCAAGGAACAGTGTACTATAAAGAACTGAGCGTACCATGTGATATGACTTTTGATGTATCATTGTACTAGCTATTACTTTGAGGTGGCTGTCTTCAATAAAGAATGAATTATTGTAGTTTTCCCTTTGTTGCTTGTCTTAGTAAGCACAGCAGCAAAGTATCAAGAAACATCACACCAGCAATGAGTTTGAAGTATATTTGAGAAATTGCAAGAAATTATTCAATTGTGTAGTTAAGTCAGTAAATTTTGATGAATTGGTTTATTATTGTCACATACAGTGAGAAAATTTATTGCATAATGTTGATACAAATCAAGTCACTACAATAGTGCATTGTGGTAGCACAAGGTAATACAGTAACAGAGTAGGGAATAAATGCTGCAGCTACAGAGAAAGTGTAGTTCAGATAAACAATAAAGTGTCAGATCACAATGAGATAGGTTGAGGTCAGCAATCCATCTTATGGTACGAGGGAGCTATTCAATAGTCTTACAACAGCGTAAGGGGAATTAAACTTGAGGGTGATGGTGTGCCCTTTCAGGCTTCTGTATCTTCTGTCTGATAGGAGGGGAAAGAAGAGAGAATGACTAGAGTGGGGGCTTTGATTATGCTGGCAGCTTTACTGAGGCAGTGAGGAGTGTAGACAGAGCCCATAGAGGGGAGGCTGGTTTCTGTGATGTGTCGAGCAGTGTTCACTACTCTCTGCAATTTCTTGAAATCATGGTCCGAGCATTTGCCATACCAAGCCAAGATAGATCCGAATAGAAAGAGTTTTTATGGTTCATTGATAAAAATTGTTGAGGATCAATGGGGACATGCCACATTTCTTTAGCCTCCTGAGAAAGTAGAAGTGCTAGTGAGCTTTCTGGGCTGTGGCATCAATGGGTTTGGACCAGGACACACTGCTGGTGATTCACTTTTAGGAACTTAAAGCAATTTGGCCTCTTGATTCAGCGATGTTGATCTAATCTGGAGTATGTCCTATCATTTCCCCCTTCTTGAAGTTAATGACCAGCTCTTTTGTTTTGCTGACATTGATTCTCCATCTCCTTCCTGTAACCTGACTCATCATTATTTGAGACGCTGTGTTATCATCTGCAAACTTGTAGAGTTAGAGCAAAGTCTGGTCACATAATTGTGAATGTACAGAGAGTAAAGTAGGGGTTTGAGAACACAGCCGTGTAGACACCAGATTTGAGGATAATCATGGTGGAGGTATTGCTGCCCTATCATTAGGGTCGCGATCCAGCATCAGGACTGAGTAGAGATGGGAGCTAGGTGAGGGGACAATCTGAGACACAAGGCCAGAGATTATTTGCGGATGAAAGGGATGGATGATGCGCAGTTGGAATTAGTTGGGGGAAGTGATAGGGAAATTGAACCAAAGGAGAGGAAACCTGGGTAAATACTGTAACTTTGTGAGTGATAGGCAGATGGAAACAAGGTGGATGAGGATAATGATTTTATGTAATGAGGTGGGAGTGGGATGGAAAAGAGAAACAATGAGCAAGAGGATGGACTTAGGTGAGATGAAAAGGAATACAGTAATTATGGGTTACCTGAAACTGGAAAATTCAATGTTTACAGCATTGAGCTGGACACTTGACTCTCCATTGGTCGAGGTCAACCATGGGTGTTGCGACCCAGCCAGTGATACACAAGCCAGTACTCAAGCCTGGGCAGTACAATATGGGAGGGTAAGCTGTTGCCCGTGTAGCAGGCTCCTCCTCGCCAAGGAGCTGATGAATCCAAAGGAACGGCGGAACACGTTACAGTTTGTCACCAGCTCAGTTGCCAGTCTGTTTTGACCCCAATGTAGAACTGCCTTAGGGGCTCCAGCTCTGGATTTTTCTTTGGGGTTTACCTCCATAGCCACCCCCATAAGTGGGTATAGTTCAATGCAGTGGAGGTTTGAGATCAGAGTTTTCATTCTCTTAGATCCATGCCTGGTGAGCCCCATTTGTCTGAAACAATTGGTTTTAACCCACCTTTGCTCTTTCTGCTATCAGTAGAAATGGTTCTGCCTGCCTTAGTAGCTAAGGCACATGTGAAGGTCAGGAGTTGGACTTCTGAGGTTATCTGAGTCACACAGCACTGGGAGCATTTAATAGGTAGTAAGAGCCTAATCTCCCCATTACCTCCCCTGGGTGTAATATAACAACATTAAGGAAGCAGGTTGGATGCTACCCAAGCAGTATATGCTGTTGTACTTCTAGTTTCTGCTTGTCTTCTATACATATTTTTATACATTAAAATCTGACTTCTCTAAAAGCAATAATTTATCTCCCACAACTTGATTGCTATCCAAACATTGTAATACTAAAATACTACAGATACTTATTAATCATAGCAAATTATTTGAAATTCATAATATGCAAATATGTGAAATTTGCATTTTACAAACTAAAAGCAAGGTATTAATATCACTGGGTATATCAAGTTATTTAATTTATTTTCAAAGAAATCATAAGGGTTTTTTCCCTTTTTTCATGCTTTTCCAAACAGCTCTGACTTTGGTAGTGGGTTTAGCTTTTTTTCTCAGTATATCAAAATTATTATATTTCAATATTATGATTTAATTTAATTTTTATGAATACAGGGTTTTGTGATTGTAACTGTATTCTTAATACAATGTATTGGTGCAATTTTTTTTCTTTTGACGTATAATATATATCTTCTTATATTCTGTATTCCTTTATGCAGAAACTAATAAAAATAATAAAAAAAAATCATTTTAATAACTATTTGTTTATTTATATCATGTTCTGGTGAGATTAGAAACATATAAATTCAGCATGTCTATATACTGGCCCTGCGGATAGCCAGGTTTTTAAGACTGCTGATATAGGACATATATCCTGCAAAACACATTATGCTTGAATATTGAAATCACTGCTAGGATTCCATGATCCAGTTTCATGTTTCCTTGCTGTGAATTTTCAAAATAAATTCCTAACAGCTGATTCAGATCAACTAATGTGGGATTACATCTCTAGTGTTGATTTCACAGAACTCTGATACTTAATGCAAAATCCCAATCTGGTTACTTAATTGAACAGGATATCAATGTTGTCCTACATGCAGACTAGATTTGCTGTCCAGTATTTTAAAAATGTGTTAAGAGTTGAAAATCACAAAATGGTTTCCTACTAAACTATTATCTTGTTTTTATTAATTAACATTAATAAAAATTCCATTGTTTCAAAGTTCAAAATTCAAAGTAATCATCAATGTATGTGTATGTCACCATATGCTACCCTACAGGCATTTTCAATAGACAATAGACAATAGGTGCAGAAGTAGACCATTCAGCCCTTTGAGCCTGCACCGCCATTTTGAGATCATGGCTGATCAATTACTATCAATACCCGGTTCCTGCCTTGTCCCCATATCCCTTGATTCCCCTATCCATAAGATACCTATCTAGCTCCTTCTTGAAAGCAGCCAGAGAATTGGCCTCCACTACCTTCCGAGGCAGTGCATTCCAGACCCCCACAACTCTCTGGGAGAAGAAGTTTTTCCTTATCTCTGTCCTAAATGACCTACCCCTTATTCTCAAACCATGCCCTCTGGTACTGGACTCTCCCAGCATCTGGAACATATTTCCTACCTCTATCTTGTCCAATCCCTTAATAATCTTATATGTTTCAATCAGATCCCCTCTCAATCTCCTTAATTCCAGCGTGTACAAGCCCAGTCTCTCTAACCTCTCTGCGTAAGACAGTCCAGACATCCCAGGAATTAACCTCGTGAATCTACGCTGCACTTCCTCTACAGCCAGGATGTCCTTCCTTAACCCTGGAGACCAAAGCTGTACACAATACTCCAGGTGTGGTCTCACCAGGGCTCTGTACAAATGCAAGAGGATTTCCTTGTTCTTGTACTCAATTCCCTTTGTAATAAAGGCCAACATTCCATTAGCCTTCTTCACTGCCTGCTGCACTTGCTCATTCACCTTCAGTGACTGATGAACAAGGACTCCGAGATCTCTTTGTATTTCTCCCTTACCCAACTCTACACCGTTCAGATAATAATCTGCCTTCCTGTTCTTACTCCCAAAGTGGATAACCTCACACTTATTCACATCAAATGCCATCTGCCCAGTATCTGCCCACTCACCCAGCCTATCCAAGTCACCCTGAATTCTCCTAACATCCTCATCACATGTCACACTGCCACCCAGCTTAGTATCATCAGCAAATTTGCTGATGTTATTTTTTATGCCTTCATCCAAATCATTAACATAAATGGTAAACAGCTGTGGTCCCAATACCGAGCCCTGTGGCACCCCACTAATCACCACCTGCCATTCCGAGAAACACCCATTCACCGCTACCCTTTGCTTTCTATTGGCCAACCAGTTTTCAATCCATGTCAATGCCTTCCCCCCAATGCCCTGAGCTTTGATTTTACCCACCAATCTTCTATGTGGGACCTTATCAAATGCCTTCTGAAAATCGAGGTATACTACATCCACTGGATCTCCCCCGTCTAACTTCCTGGTTACATCCTCAAAAAACTCCAACAGATTACGTAGTCAAGCATGATTTACCCTTGGTAAATCCATGCTGGCTCAGCCCAATCCTATCACTGCTATCGAGATGTGCCACTATTTCATCCTTAATAATGGACTCTAGCATCTTTCCCACCACCGATGTCAGGCTGACAGGTCGATAGTTCTCTGTTTTCTCCCTCCCTCCTTTTTTAAAAAGTGGGATAACATTAGCCATTCTCCAATCCTCAGGAACTGATTCTGAATCTAAGGAACATTGGAAAATGATAACCAATGCATCCGCAATTTCCAGGGCCACCTCCTTTAGTACCCTAGGGTGTAGACCATCTGGACCTGGGGATTTGTCAGCCTTCAGTCCCATCAGTCTTCTCATCACAATTTCCTTCCGAATGTCAATCTGTTTCATTTCCTCTGTTACCCTATGTCCTTGGCTCATCCATACATCTGGGAGATTGCTTGTGTCTTCCTTAGTGAAAACAGATCTAAAGTACTCATTAAATTCTTCTGCCATTTCTCTGTTTTCCATAATAATTTCACCCAATTCATTCTTCAAGGGCCCAACATTGTTCTTAACTATCTTCTTTCTCTTCACATACCTAAAAAATGCTTTTGCTATCTTCCTTTATATTCCTGGCTAGCTTGCGTTCGTACCTCATTTTTTCTCCCCGTATTGTCTTTTTAGTTAAGTTCTGTTGTTCCTTAAAAATTTCCCAATCATCTGTCCTCCCACTCTCCTTAGCTCTATCATATTTCCTTTTTTTAATGCTATGCAATCTCTGACTTCCTTTGTCAACCACTGTGGCCCCTTTCCCCCCTTTGAATCTTTCCTTCTCTGGGGGATGAACTGATTTTGCACCTTGTGCATTATTCCCAAGAATACCTGCCATTGCTGTTCCACTATCTTTTCTGCTAGGCTATCCGTCCAGTCAACTTTGGCCAGCTCCTCCCTCATGGCTCCATAGTTTCCCCTGTTCATCTGCAACACTGACACCTCTGAGCTGCCCTTATCCTTCTTAAATTGCAGATAAAAGCTTATCATATTGTGATCACTACCTCCTAATGGCTCCTTTACTGCGAGATCGCTTATCAAATCCTGTTCATTACATAATACTAAATCCAGAATAGTCTTGTCCTTGGTCAGCTCTCGTACAAGCTGTTCCAAGAATGCATCCCGTAGGCACTCTACAAACTCCCTATCCTGGTGTCCAGCACCAACCTGATTCTCCCAGTTCACCTGCATGTTGAAATCCCCCATAACTACTGCGACATTACTTTTGCCACATGCCAATGTTAACTCCCTGTTCAACTTGTACCCAATATCCATGCTACTGTTTGGTAGCCTGTAGGCAACACCCATTTGGGTCCTTTTGCCCTTACTGTTCCTCAGTTCTATCCACACAGACTCTACTTCTCCTGACCCTATGTCCCCCCTTGCAAAGGACTGAATCTCATTCCTCACCAACAGGGCCACCCCACCCCCTCTGCCCACATTTCTGTCCCTATGATAGCACGTATACCCTTGTACATTCATTTCCCAGGTCTGATCTCCCTGCAGCCATGTCTCCGTTATCCCAACAACATCATAGTTACCCATTCGCACCTGGGCTTCAAGCTCATCCGCCTTATTTCTGACACTTCGTGCATTCAGATATAGAATTTTTAACCCATTTCGCCTCTCTCTGTTTGAATCGCTGCCTATTGTGCTTAGCCCAGCTCCCCGAACTCCTATCGGGCTATACGCCCCTAGAATTTTGTTGTCCTTCCTAAATTTACTTATTCTTTCAACACATTTAACTCCATGATCCATCAGACCATCCCTCTGTACATGAGGGCATTCACAGTAGAACAAAGAAATACAATAGAGTCAATGAAAAGCTCCTCACAAAGACTGAGAAACAAAAAGAGTGAAAAAGAAGACAAAGTATTTAACAGTTTTTTTGCCACAATTTCAAAGTCAAAAAGTTCAAAGTAAATTTATTATCAAAGCATGCCTATGTCACTATGTGCAGCAATGAGATTCATTTTATTGTGGCCATTTTCAGTAAATCCAAGAAACTCAATAGAATCAATGACAGATTGCACCCAACAGAGTGGACAAGCAGCCAATGTTCAAAGGACAACAAACTGTACAAGTACACTGCCTATCAAAAGTATTCACCCACTCACCCCCTGGAAGTTTTCATGTTTCATTGTTTTACAACATTGAATCCCAGTGATACTGATCAACAGAAAAGACTGTTGATTGTGAGGCACTTCCTGCTTGACTCCTCAATCTCCATTTGCAGGTAGGCTTGTGACAAGTCAATCTTTGAAAACCTTTCCCTGCCCGCTGAAGATGCAAAAATGTCTTCTATTCATGGCAGGGAGTAATGCACAGTACGCAACACCAGATTGATGCTCACTTTGAAGTCCCCGCATATATGAACAGCTCTGGCCTTCCCTTTCTTGATCATCAGGACAATGGTATGGCCCAATCATTCCACTCAACCTTAGATAAACTGCCAGACGCCTCCAAGCTCTGTAGTTCAGCATCTACTTTAGGCCGTAATGCATAAGCACTGGAGAAGCTTTATGGACTCTTGTTGTTGCTGCTTCATCCAGTTCAATTCTGGCCTTCATGCCTTTGAGTTTACCGATCCCTTTCTCAAACACTTTCTCATTAGTATTAAGCAGCTGTGCCAGTCTCTGGTTAGTGCTACCATTTGGGCTGCAGTTAGAAACATAGGAACATAGAAAATAGGTGCAGGAGTAGGCCATTCGGCCCTTCGAGCCTGCACCGCCATTCAGTATGATCATGGCTGATCATCCAACTCAGAACCCTGTACCTGCTTTCTCTCTATACCCCCTGATCCCTTTAGCCACAAGGGCCATATCTAACTTCCTCTTAAATATAGCCAATGAACCGGCCTCAACTGTTTCCTGTGGCAGAGAATTCCACAGATTCACCACTCTCTGTGTGAAGAAGTTTTTCCTCATCTCGGTCCTAAAAGGCTTCCCCTTTATCCTTAAACTGTGACCCCTTGTTCTGGACTTCCCCAACATTGTAAACAATCTTCCTGCATCTAGCCTGTCCAATCCCTTTAGAATTTTATACGTTTCAATAAGATCCCCCCTCAATCTTCTAAATCCCAGTGAGTATAAGCGTAGTCGATCCAGTCTTTCTTCTTATGAAAGTCCTGCCGTCCCAGGAATCAATCTGGTGAACCTTCTCTGTACTCCCTCTATGGCAAGAATGTCTTGCCTCAGATTAGGGGACAAAAACTACACACAATATTCTAAGTGTGGTCTCACCAAGGCCTTGCACAACTGCAGTAGAACCTCCCTGCTCCTGTACTCAAATCCTTTTGCTATGAATGCCAACATACCATTTGCCTTTTTCACCGCCTGCTGTACCTGCATGCCCACCTTCAATGACTGGTGTACAATGACACCCAGGTCTCGTTGCATCTCCCCTTTTCCTAATCGGCCACCATTCAGATAATAATCTGTTTTCCTGTTCTTGCAACCAAAGTGGAGAACCTCACATTTATCCACATTAAATTGCATCTGCCATGAATTTGCCCACTCACCTAACCTATCCAAGCCACCCTGCATCCTCCTCACAGCTAACACCGCCACCCAGCTTCGTGTCATCCGCAAACTTGGAGATGCTGCATTTAATTCCCTTGTCTAAATCATTAATATATATTGTAAACAACTGGGGTCCCAGCACTGAGCCTTGTGGTACCCCACTAGTCACTGCCTGCCATTCTGAAAAGGTCCCATTTAATCCCACTCTTTGCTTCCTGTCTGCCAACCAATTCTCTATCCACATCAATACCATACCCCCAATACCATGTGCTTTAAGTTTGCACATTAATCTCCTGTTTAGGACCTTGTCAAAAGCCTTTTGAAAATCTAAATATACCACATCCACTGGCTCTCCCCATCCACTCTACTAGTTACATCTTCAAAAAATTCTATAAGTTTCATCAGACATGATTTTCCTTTCACAAATCCATGCTGACTTTGTCTGATGATTTCACCTCTTTCCAAATGTGCTGTTATCACATCTTTGATAACTGACTCTAGCATTTTCCCCACCACCGATGTCAGACTAACCGGTCTATAATTCCCCGGTTTCTCTCTCCCTCCTTTTTTAAAAAGTGGGGTTACATTAACCACCCTCCAATCCTCAGGAACTAATCTAAAATCTAAGGAGTTTTGAAAAATTATCACTAATGCATCCACTATTTCTTGGGCTACTTCCTTAAGCACTCTGGGATGCAGACCATCTGGCCCTGGGGATTTATCTGCCTTTAATCCCTTCAATTTACCTAACACCACTTCCCTACTAACATGTATTTCCCTCAGATCCTCCATCTCACTAGACCCTCGGTCCCTTACTATTTCCGGAAGATTATTTATGTCCTCCTTAGTGAAGACAGAACCAAAGTAGTTATTCAATTGGTCTGCCATGTCTTTGTTCCCTATGATCAATTCACCTGTTTCTGACTGTAAAGGACCTACATTTGTCTTGACCAATCTTTTTCTTTTCATGTATCTATAAAAGCTTTTACAGTCAGTTTTTATGTTCCCTGCCAGCTTTCTCTCATAATCTTTTTTCCCTTTCCTAATTAAGCCCTTTGTCCTCCTCTGTTGGTCTCTGAATTTCTCCCAGTCCTCAGGTGTGCCGCTTTTTTTTGCTAATTTATATGTTTCTTCTTTGGACTTGATACTAACCCTAATTTCCCTTGTCAGCCACGGGTGCACTACCTTCCCTGGTTTATTCTTTTGCCAAACTGGGATGAACAATTATTGTAATTCATCCATGCGATCTTTAAATGCTTGCCATTGCATATCTACCGTCAACCCTTTAAGTATCATTTGCCAGTCTATCTTAGCTAATTCATGTCTCATACCTTCAAAGTTACCCTTCTTTAAGTTCAGAACCTTTGTTTCTGAATTAACTATGTCACTCTCCATCTTAATGAAGAGTTCCACCATATTATGGTCACTCTTACCCAAGGGGTAACTAACCCTTCCTCATTGCTCAATACCCAATCTAGAATGGTCTGCTCTCTAGTTGGTTCCTCGACATTTTGGTTCAGAAAACCATCCCGCATTCATTCCAAGAAATCCTCTTCCTCAGCACCCTTACCAATTTGGTTCACCCAATCTATATGTAGATTGAAGTCACCCATTATAACTACTGTTCCATTACTGCACGCATTTCTAATTTCCTGTTTAATGCCATCCCCAACCTCACTACTACTGTTAGGTGGCCTGTATGCAACTCCCACCAGTGTTTTCTGCCCCTTAGTGTTATGCAGCTCTACCCATATCAATTCCACATCCTCCAGGCTAATGTCCTTCCTTTCTATTGCATTAATCTCCTCTCTAACCAGCAATGCTTCCCCACCTCCTTTTCTTTCCTGTCTATCCCTCCTGAATATTGAATATCCCTGGATGTTGAGCTCCCATCCTTGGTCACCCTGGAGCCATGTCTCTGTGATCCCAACTAAATCATATTCATT
This sequence comes from Hemitrygon akajei, assembly GCF_048418815.1. Classification (NCBI taxonomy): domain Eukaryota; kingdom Metazoa; phylum Chordata; class Chondrichthyes; order Myliobatiformes; family Dasyatidae; genus Hemitrygon; species Hemitrygon akajei. Next base: position 103,981,307 of record NC_133124.1, on the reverse strand, counting down.
AATAACTATCTGCACATTCAATTCATCCACCTTGTTACGAATGCTCCTCGCATTGACACACAAAGCCTTCAGGCTTGTTTTTACAACACTCTTAGCCCTTATACAATTATGTTGAAAAGTGGCTCTTTTTGCTTTTTGTCCTGGATTTGCCTGCCTGCCACTTTTACTTTTCACCTAACTACTTTTTGCTTCTACCCTCATTTTACACCCCTCTGTCTCTCTGCACTGGTTCCCACAGTTGCCTGTTGATGACACATTGAGATCTTTGATTGTGTCCAGTCTAATTGGATTTTTCTCAACCATTCATGTCTGAAAAGTACTGCCCTCCACTTTTCAATACATAAAGCTCTAACTGTTGCGTTTGGCCTCCATACATCACATTCACTTTCAGTTTGCCTTTAGAAAACACTTTTTCACCAGCATTACCGATGTCTTTTCTAAAGGTAACTTAAAAAACAGTCTGTTGTCAGCAACTTCTGAAATTATGGACAAAGCTGACTCTATTTCCAGCTCCATTTTCATTTCTGCACCAAAGACGTCTATTGTGATCCATATGATTTTGCGATCTGCTTTTGTAATACTGTGCAATTCTAGGCATGATAGTTCACCTTTGTCAGACTCTGTGTTGTCTGATGCTGTTTCACATTTAGTCACTTTACGAATTTGTTTAGTTTTGTGTTTGAAAATTTTCACTCCATGTGGTGTTTCTCTTCAGTTGTACTTTTTGTCTGATTAGCACACTCTCTCTATATGACATCATCTGTGACACTTCCTGTAAACTTTTTAATTGAACCAACAGTCATTTACATCATGGGAGGATTTGCTGCATCGATAACATCTTTTGCTTTTTGCACCCATTCAGGGACATTCTTCGCATTTCATATTCAAAACTCTTTTTCTGTAGTTCTGCTGCATCCTTTGCCATAATCTCTAATGATATTGCAATGGACAATGCCTGTTCTAAGGTTAAGTCACTTTCTGACAGTAGCCTCTTTTACTATGCTTTGACTATGCATGGCACTTACAAGCCTGTCCCTTCATGTATCAGAAAGTCCATCTTTGAAGTCACAGTATTGGGAAAGGTATTCAGCAATGCTTTCATCCTTTGATTAGTTCCTTTTGTTAAATCTAAATCTCTCAGCTATTGCCAGTGGTTTAGGGCTCAAGAGATTTTGTAAAATTATAACAATGTCATCAAGTGTCTTGCTTTCTGGCTTTTCAGGAGTTACTAATTTGCGTAAAAACCTGTATGTTTTAGCACCCATTAAGCTAAGAAGTGTGGATACTTCCTTTTCCTCATCCACGTCATTCATGTTACAATACTCCCTCTCGAACCCTCTCAAAATATGAGCCTCGGTGACCACTTTTTTTTCAAGTGGTTGTCTTGGAGGAAAGATTCTGTGAATGGTCCCCCATGTCCTCCTCACAACGCAGTGTTTTTTTTTGAGGCCTGGCACAGATGGAGCAGTCCGACTGGATTCGAACTCCGGACCCTTCACTCCAGAGTCCGGCACTGATGTCACTGCGCCATGAGCCATCCTCATTGGCGCTATCAAATTTATCAACATTCATGACTAAGGCCATCGTCACGTTATTTTCACTTCAACTTTGCTAGTTGTGCATTTCTCACAGTGTACTGTGCACTGTTGCTCACAAATGCATTTGTTAATGTCCGTGATGGCCCTGTCAAGGTCCCGATCGTTTATTCCCTATCTTGCTCCCAATTTCTGTTGATTGTGCCACGGTTCCAACCATTAATTTCCCAATTGCTTCTAATTCGCTTTGATGACAGCACACCTGGTTTCCACTGAGAACTGCAGTAGAAGTACTCCGGTGTCACATCCGCTAGTCGCCAGTACATTGGTTTTTTCCTGTGAGTAAACTACATTTCCCCACTGCTTAGAAAAGTTTGTTCTAAGTTTAGCTCCAGTTTCGAGGTTTACCTATAAGACTCCATTTCTCTGAGTCAAGGCTCCGTGTCAAGATCCCTCCTGCTTGTTGTTCGGCATTTATGCCCATGTAAACATCCAAACTCAGTCTCCGTGCCTGTGTCCTGTTATGGGTTCGCTTCCTTCACTCCCCATAACAGGCCTTCTCCATACTGATGAACCCTTTCTTCTCGCTGTCTCTGGTAACTGTCAGTGCCATTGCTGATACTCGCTGACTTTCAGGTTTGTAGTCGTCACCAATTCGTTGTGTTTGTACAACTACATATCAATTAAAATGAAAGCAGGCATGAAGGAGATGGCTTTAACTGATGTATTCTTGTTGCAGTGAGAGAATGAGAGCAATGTGCATGTGTGGACAGAGATCAGAATGCATAGGTAAATTATGTAGTGCTAAGGGGAGTCATTGCTCTGAAAAAAATAGATCCATATATTACAATTACTATTATTGCCATTATTATTATCTTCACCAAAAGTACCAAGTGGATAATATACAGTAACTCAGGAGATTTACAAGGATGTTGCCTGGATTGGAGAACATGGCCTATGAAAACAGGTTGAGTGAACTCAGCCTTTTCTCCTTGGAGTGATGGAGGGAGAGGTGACCTGATAGAGGTGTATAAGATGATGAGAGGCATTGATTGTGTGGGTAGTCAGAGGCTTTTTCCAAGGGATGAAGTGGTTGCCACAAGAGGACACAGGTTTAAGGTGCAGGGGAGTAGATACAGAGGAGATGTCAGGGGTAAGTTTTTTTACGCAGACAGTAGTGAGTGCGTGGAATGGGCTGCTGGCAACGGTGGTGGAGGCGGATACAATAGGGTCTTTTAAGAGACTTTTGGATAGGTATATGGAGCTTAGTAAAATAGAGGGCTATGGGTAAGCCCAGTAATTTCTAAGGTAGGGATATGTTTGGCGCAACTTTGTGGGCCGAAGGGCCTGTATTGTGATGTAGGTTTTCCATGTTTCTATGTTTCATCCTATCAACCTTTACATGAGACACAGAACAGTTTAACATATTACAGACACGTCAGTTGTGCAGATATTTTAACTCACTCCAAAATCAATCTAACCCTCCCTTCCCCACTAATTTTTGATCTATTAGCTGAGAGTCTCTTAAACGTCCTGGATATATCTGCCTCTGCCACTACTACCCCTGCAGTATGTTCCATGTCCCACTCTATGAGTAGAAGTCTTACCTCTGGCATCCTCCCTGTATGTTGAATGTGAGTTGGAAGGAAACATGCAGTTGATAATATTTCCAGATATTGTTGCTCTTTTTTTCTTTTTGGCAGAGGTGAGAGGGTTGGGAGATGTTGCTGACAAAACCTAATGTTAGAGCAGTACATAATTTCAATGACGTCTTTATTTTATTTAAGTCCCATTGCAATAAAGGCTAACGTATCACTTTTGTCCTCTAATTTCTTGCCATACCTGCATGCTAAATTTCCACTTGCTGTGTGTTAGAACACAGGATGCCAGCATTAGCCTCTCATAACTAAACTAAATATCCTGAAAGTGCAATATTTTTCTTGTAGCAATTGGAGAAGGAAATAAATATCTTCTTGTAATGTAAAAAGGTGATGATTTATTTGAAGATTGAAAAATTATTTAAACAGCATCAGTGAAGAGGAAAATTTAATCTTTTGCATTAACACTTGACTTTTGTTGCTTAACCTACTAAATATTAAGTTCATAGTTCAGAATTCAAAGTCAATTTATTATCAAGTACCATATACAACCCTGAGATTCAGTTTCATTTGGGCATACACAGTAAATCAAAGAAACATAGTAGAATCAATAAAAGACCACATCTAGCAGGATGGACAAATAATAAACGTGCCAAAGACAACAAATCAGCAAACACAAAAGAGAAAAATAAATAAATAAATAAATAAATCAGCACTAACTATCGAGAATATGAGATGAAGACTTCTTGATAGTGAGTCAATTGATTGTGGGAGGTGTTCAGTGATGGGGTGAGTAAAGATGAGAGAAGTTATCCCGTCTGGTTCAAGTGTCTGATGGTTGAGTGGTAGTAACTATTCCTGAAACTGGTGCTGTGGGCCCTGAGGTTCCTCTGCCTTCTTCCTGATGATAGCAGTGAGATGAGATATGGTCTAGGTTGCGGGGATCCTTGATAACTGTTGCTGCTTTCCTATAACAACGTGGTGAAAGATGTGCTCAATGGTGGGGATATTTTTTTTTGCCCATGATGGACTGAGATGCATCTACTATTTTTTTGTAGAATTTTCTGTTCAAGGACCTTGTTGTTTCCATATCAGGCTGCGATGCAACCAGTCAATATACTCTCCATGACGCATTTATAGAGGTTTGTCGAAGTTTTAGATGTCATGCTGAACCTTCACAAACTCCTATGCAAGTGCTTTTGAGGGGATGATAATATTGAATGCCGAGCTGTAGTCGATGAAGAGGTGCATGCATGATATATGCATCCTTGCTGGTCAGGTGTTCCAGGGCTGAGTGAAGAGCCAATGAGATGGCATCTACGTCTAAGTGACTTCTCAGGCAGGAGTTGATATGTTTCAAATTCAAACTCTCAAAACACCTCATCACAAGGGATGTAAGTGCTACTAGACAATAGTCATTGAAACAGGTTACTGTGTTCCTAAGCACGGGTATAATTGAAGACTGCTTGAAGCAGGTGGATTCCTCAGACTACTGATGCAAGAGGTAAAAATAGCAGTGAATATTCCAGCCAGCTGATTAGCACAGGACTTTAGTACTTACCTGGTACCCCATCTGGGCCAGATGTTTTCTGTCAGTTTATGCTCCTGAAGGATGCTCTCACGTTGGCCTCAAAGACTGAAATCATGGTGCCATCAGGCCTGGGGAGTTTGTGAAGTTTCCTCCATGTTTCAACAGTCAAAGAAAGCAGAGAAGGCATTGAGCTCATCAGGGAGTGAAGCCCTGTTTTCCCTTATGTCATTTGGTTTCACTTTGTAAGAAGTGAGAGCATTCAAGCCCTGCTACAGCTAAAGTTTGGTCTGGAATTGCCACTTCACGTGATATGTCTCTCTGGAGATTGTAACTGGACCTCTTGTATCTTACTTGGTCACCAGATCTATATGCCACTGATCTGGGCCTCAGCAGATTGCGGATCTCCTGGTTTATCCAGGGTTTCTGTTTGGGGAAGACTCTGAATGATTTTGTGGGCACAAACTCATCTACAGCTGTTTTTATAAAGACTGACAACTGTGGTGTATTCATTCAGATCCCCCGATGTGTCCTTGAACATGGCCTAGTCCACCAGCTCGAAGTACTCCTGTAGCCGCTCCCCTGCCTCCTGTGACCACCTTTTTGTTGTTCTTATCTCTGGAGCCTTGCTTCTTACCCTCTGCCTGTACGCAGGTAGGAGGACAGCCAAGTGATCAGATTTCCCAAAGTCTTGTCTGGGCATGGAATGGTAGGCATTCCTTATGGTAGTATAGCATTGTCGAGTATGTTGGGATATGCTGATGATAACTGATCAGCGATTTCTTCAAATAAGCATGACTGAAGTCCCCGACTATGATTCGAAATGCATCAGGGTGGGTTGTTTCTTGTTTGGTGATGGCAGCATTCAATATGTTGAGCGTCTGAAAAACACCAGTCCTGTTTTATTATCACCACTGTTATTTCAAATTCAGCATCCAGAAAAATGTACTACACCACCATCAAGAATACCTACAGTGCTATTCCCCGCCCTCACTTCGGGAAGTCTGATCACCTGGCTGTACTTCTACTCCCTGAGTGTAGGCAGAGACTGAAGACTGCAGCACCAGTAGTGAGGACCAAGAAGGTATTGTCAAGGGAAGCACAGGAGTTCCTACAGGACTGCTTCGAATCGGTGGACTGGACTGTATTCAGAGATTCATCTTCGAACCTGGATGAGTATGCTGCAGTTGTTACCAACTTCATTAAAACCTGTGTAGATGAGTGTGTGCCTACAAAGTCTTACTGTACATTCCCAAACCAAAAGCCATGGATGAACCAGGAGGTACGTTGTCTGATGAAGGCTAGATCTGTGGCTTTCAAGACTGGCGACCCAGGCCTGTACTGGAAAACCAGGTATGATTTGTGGAGGGCTAGTTCAAGGGTGAAGAGACAATTTCGAATGAGGTTAGAGGTGACATCGGATGCACGGCAACTCTAACAGGGTTTGCAAGACATTACTTCCTACAAAGCGAAACCCAATAGCATGAATGGCAGCGATGCTTCACTACCAGATGAACTGAATGCCTTCTATGCTCGCTTTGAAAAGGAAAACACAACTACAGCAGTGAAGATCCCTGCTGAACCTGATGACCCTGTGATCTCTGCTCAGAGGTCAATGTAAGGCTGTCTTTAAAGAGAGTGAACCCTCACAAGGCGGAAGGTCCTGTTGGAGTACCTGGTAAGTCTCTGAAAACCTGTGTCAACCAACTAGCGGGAGTATTCAAGGACATTTTCAACCTTTCATTGCTATGGGCAGAAGTTCCCACTTCCTTCAAAAAGGCATCAATTATACCAGTGCCTAAGAACAACAATGTGAGCTGCCTTAATGACTATCGCCCAGTAGCACTCACATCAACAGTGATGAAATGCTTTGAGAAGCTGGTCATGACTAGACTGAACTCTTGCCTCAGCAAGGACCTGGACACATTGCAATTTGCCAATTGCCACAATAGGTCAATGGCAGATGCAATCTCAACGGCTCCCCACACAGATATAGATCACCTAGACAACACAAACACCTATGTCAGGATACTGTTCATTGACTGTAGCTCAGCATTTAATACCATCATTCCCACAATCTTGATTGAGAAGTTGCAGAACCTGGGCGTCTGTACCTCCCTCTGCAATTGGATCCTCGACTTCCTAACCGGAAGACCACAAACTGTGCAGAATGGTTCTTCTTGATTCATCCTTCTCGCTGACAATCAACACTAGCGCACCTCAAGGGTGTGTGCTTAGCCCACTGCTTTACTCTGTATATATTCATGACTGCGTAGCTAGGCATAGCTCAAGTACCATCTATAAATTTGCTGACGATACAACCATTGTTGTGTTACGTACCCCGTAACTGGGTCGCTTACCAGCAAAGATAGAGAGGTCCGTTGAAGTCTGATGGTACTATTTTTAACAGTATTTATTAATAGAAATACACAAAAATAATATCAATGCAAACACACAGATAATATACGTCGTCAATACTAAATCTAAAAGCGCGGGTATAATAATAATCAATAAGAAATAGCTCTATCGTTGTCTAGGGGATAATGTATTGTCCGATGGAAATATAAAAGTCACTTTAGTTCAGTCAAGCTGTAGGCTGCAGCCTTTTTGGTTGGAGAGAAAGACGGGTTAAAACTTGCCCATTCCTTTTATGATGTCAATCCTTCGAGAGTCGTTGGGAGTTGATTTCCCCGTTGTTAGCTAAAAACCGTTCTTCCGTGGTAAAGGCCACCGATTCCGGGGCAAATGGAAACAGATGCATGTGACCTTCCACTGGTTTTTGCTATTATGGGATCGCTAGCGTTTCTTCTGGTGCATCTGAGGGGCTGTTCCCACAGACCCTCTTTTTATCTTGACTCACAGGGTCGCAGATGTCGATCAGGTTGGGATGATGCAATCCCTCCACCAACCTCCCCCTCGGTTCATTGCCTGGGGCTTTGATTGCATCGTACAGGATGCAATACACAAGTCCGTCTCCAAGAGACAATAGCCGGCATCAATGGGTCCGCCTTTCGGAGGCCAGGACACATTCCAACCCTTTTGTGGATTCTGCATATCTTTCTCTCATTTCCTGTGTCCCCTGAACTGACTTAATAGCGATTTTGCGATTCTTACAAAGGAGGGGGTTACCCCGCACCCTTCGACCCCTCAGAGCTGTGGCACATTCGTAACAGTTGGTAGAATCTCAGGTGGTAATGAGAGGGCATATAGGAGTGAGACATGCCAACTAGTGGAGTGGTGCCAGAGTAACCACAGGGCAGTCAACGTTAGTGAGATGGAAGAGCTGTTTGTGGACTTCTGGAAGTGTAAGATGAAGGAACACATACCAATCCTCATAGAGGGATCAGAAGTGGAGAAAGTGAGCAGTTTCAAGTTCCTGGGTGTCAAGAACTCTGAGGATCTAACCTAGTCCCAACATATCGATGCAGTTATAAAAAAGGCAAGGCAATGGCTACACTTATTAGGAGCTTGAAAAGATTTGGCATGTCAATAAATACACTCAAAAACTTCTATAAATGTATTGTGGAGAATATTCTGACTAGTTGAATCACTGTTTGGTATGGAGGGGCTACTGCATAGGACCAAAAGAAGCTGCAGAGGGTTGTAAATCTAGTCAGCGCCAGTTTGGGTACTAGCCTACAAAGTACCCAGGACATCTTCAGGGAGAGGTGTCTCAGAAAGGCATCATCCATTATTAAGGACCTCCAGCACACAGGGCATGCCCTTTTCTCACTGTTACCATCAGGTAGGAGGTACAGAAACTTGAAGGCACACACTCAGCGATTCAGGAACAGCTTCTTCCGCTCTGCCATCCCATTCCTAAATGGACATTGAACCCTTAGGCATTACCTCACTTTTTTAATATATGGTATTTCTGTTTTTTAGCATGCTTTTTAAAAAATCTATTCAATATATGTAACTGTAATTCATTTACTTACTTATTTGTAATTATTATTTATTTTATTATTTTTCTCTTCTAGATTACATATTGCATTGAACTGCTGCTGTTAGGTTAACAAATTTCACATCACATGCCAATGATAATAAACCTGATTCTGATTCTTCTGATTTTGAAATTTGTTTTCCAGTCACTCAGCTTTCAAAGAATATTCTGATTTTATATTTATCTTACAAAAGTAGGGTTATAAGTAGCTGTGTCTCAAGCAGTGGTCCTCTTTAACACTGCAATGACCTGTCAATAAACCATTTATCCCTAAGCTTAAAATTCTATCCATTTGCCAATCTTTAATATATATCAAGATAACACCTTTAATCTCATATTTATTGAGTTACTTTTTGTGCGATGTATTATCAAATTTATTATATCTGGTGTACTTCATTTGAAATATGACCTTTTCCCTTTATGTAGCCTATTACTCTTCATGAAAATGTTAGCAGAGTTTTCAAGCACGTTATCCTTTTACAACTCTCTCTTGTCACTACTGTGTTATGACTTTCCAGCCTGTAACCCTGAGCCCATTCTGGCACGTACCCTCCCACTGATGTCAATGGTATTGCAAATGGTAGCAATATGAGCAATAATAGCCAGAGTATGGGAGGGGTTGGAAGGGACAGAGCACAAGGCACAGAAGCAAATAGAATCAAAGGAGGGAATACTGGTAAAAGTGAAAATTAAAACATATCTGAACACGCAACACATTCATAACCAAGGTGAATTAAAGACACAAATATAGATAGGTTGGTATGGTTTGATAATCTTTTTAAAGGTCACCTTGAGTAATTAAGGCTGGAACAGAATATCACGGGATATTCGAAGTTCAGAAGAATGGCACATTGTAAAAGAAAGTGAAACAAACTTGATTGGTAAGGATTCAGTTGCAGCAATGGTGGAAATGATTTTGACTCTAACAATTAAGAAATTGTGTCTATTTAGTTGAAAGAAGAAAAGAGCAAGGGAAAGAAATCATGATTGGGTGCATCATATAGACCAGCTAATAATAATGAGTGCTTGCATCTGAGGTAATTTGATAACCATGGTGACTAACATTCACATACATTGAATTTTGGCAGAGGGACTCTGGTGGGTAAGTTCATGGAAAACATTCAAGGTTGCTGACAGTGTATGATGAGTGAACTCCTAGAAAAGTGTCCTTTGAGAAAGAACGGCAGAATTTTACGTTTGCTTTGAGAGGACCAAACTCGTGCTGAAAACTGAGGTCAAAGACATAGATGTAAAATAAGAGTTGGCTAAAGTGAACTGGGAAACATGATGAATAGTATCAGCATGCAAAGAAATACTTCATAATTATAAAAAAAATGCCATTATGAAAAAGAAAATGAATTCTAAAGGGCAAATGGAAAATTGGTAACAAAACAAGATATCATATGTGTAAAAATAAGCGATAACAAAGGAGGTGATCACCTGTATCGAGGGCATATAAAACTGACATTTCAGGATGAGATGTCAGAGATTAATTAGACTAGTAGGCTGATAGACTTAGTAACTGATTGAATTATTAACTGTCTGCACAATGTAAGAATTTGATAGATTATGTAAATTAGTGTATGTAAATAGCTGATGACTTGTATGTTTACTTTCCTTTTAAAGAGGAAGCGTATGGTACATAATATATTTAGAACCGAGTTAACCACGTGGTATGTTGCTGATGCATTGTCAAATTCACCGCTACTGTCAGTTAAAGAATTTACTGCCCTCCATAAAGGATGGTCTCTTGATGGATCTTTCTCAATCATTTTCCTCTGTAAGCAGCTGCAGTAAAGAGCTTAGAGACGCTGAGTAATTTAATATATTTAGGGTTGTTATAAAAAGACTTCAGGGGAATCAAAACTTATGTGATCAGGCAGGAAAGCACAATTGACAACAATGATTAAATCAGCTACAGTTTTATTGAGCGGTGGAGCAAGCTCAAGGTGTTGTATGTCTTACTGCTGCTTCCATCTCTTATATTCTTACACTTTATGACACAAATAAACATACTGAGACATTTGAGCAGGCAGTTAAGCATTAATTATACTAGTAGTGGAATAGAGTGTTATATGGGCCAGAGTGTGGAGAGTTGCCAGTACAAGTAAAGAGACAGTAAACCAGTGAAGATTTTAAAGCAATGCTCTGCTCCTTTGTCACTTTTACTAGAATGAGGCTCTTATTTCCAGATTTAAAAAAAACATGTTCAAGTTCTTAAACTGCTCTCATGTGGAAAATTTGCCATTTCAGGATTACAGTTCAGAAACATATCAAATATGCTCTAGATTGCACAGGTCATTTCATATAGGGATTCTTAAAGTAGATTATGACTTTGCTGTACAGCAAGGTAATGACAGATTTGTTATCACTGATGGTTGTTATGATGTGAAATTATCCTAGCAGGGGAGTGGGCAGAACTTTTATTTGCATGTTAAGGAGAAATTGATAGATATTTGAAAAAGGGAAATGTGTGAAAGAGAAATGCACTGAGCCAAATGTTGTCTGTTCTTGCTGTAAAGTTGCATATCCTTTGACTAAAGGGCCAGATTTTACTGGACGGGAACTGATTGTTGACTGTGGGGTAGTATCTATTACTAAGGAGAAGGTGCTCTGGGAGGTTGAAAGGTCTGAATGCTGGTAGACACCTGGATTAGATCAACTACACCACAGGCATAGATGAAGAGGTTGTGGAGGCATTAGTAGTGATTTTATTCCATTTTAAAGCACATTATCTCCATTAAAAGTGCTCTATAAATAAAGTTGTTATTTTTATTATTGTATTTTTATTTTTTCTAAGCTCAAGCTGGTAAAACCTGAGGTATGGACATAGCCAAGCAGACTCACTTCTCAATTGCTAAGAACTTTCGGACTATTCTAGTGATTTTTAGTGTCACGGTCTGGTCCGTTGACTCCTCATTTCAGTTAATTTCCTTTTCCCCATGTTCCACTGGGCTCCTAGATTAGGGCAGCTAATCCTCATTCGAACTGGCAGCATAAAAACTCTGGCTTATGTCCACTCGCTGCTGGTCTGTCACCTCAGCAGTGCAGCTATGCTCGTTCCTGGCTGCCAAGAATGAGTCAAGTCAAGAGCCTGCTGTTTGCCATTCCTGGGTTGAGTTGAGACCCTGCCATCTAGCTGAGTTTTGCCGGCTGTTTGCCACTGAATGTGCTACCCAGAGTGAAGATACAAATGGACTGTCATTGTTGGTTTTTGTCGTCTCCTGTCTGGTTGAGTATTGTAGGCCATTTGCCGGTGCTCCGAGCCACGATATGAATTGTCTATCATTGTTTGGTTTTGTCGCTCAGTGGCCAAGTAAGTCCAGGTCCAGGCTCCTCTGGTTTGTTGTCCAATGTTCATGTCCCTGTTAGCATCTAATCCTCGCTCCCCAGCCTTCCTGGCAACTATTATAAACACACTTCTGTTAATGTTAGCTCCGTGTCTGTGCCCTGCACTTGGGTCCGCTTCCAGCTGCTCATTGCAACAGTTTGGTACTGTGGCATAATCAAAGACCCCACCCACCCTGGACATTCTCTCTTCTCCTTTCATTGGATAGAAGATTGAATAGAAATGCAGGTATGACCTCTAGAACGCTATCTTACAGGTGAAGTAAAAGTTCCAGACTAGACTGGAATTAACAAGGGATGCTTGACAGCTTTGGCAGAGTTTGCATGCCATAACCTCCCACAAAGCTAAATCATGTGACATAGGGGGCAGCAGAGCTTTGCTTCCAGATGAGCTCAATGCCTCCTATGTTCACTTTGACCACCAGAACAGGGAGAAACCATCATACACCCCCACATCTCCCAATGATCTTTTGGTATCTGAAGATGACCGTCAGACTGCCTTCAGGAGATGAATCCAAGGAAAGCATCCGGCCTGAATGGAGTACATCATGGGTAAAATCCCACCAACCATTGAACACATCTGCATGAAATGTTGCTGTAGAAAAGCTGCATTCATCGCCAAAGATCCTCACCAACCACACCATGCTCTTTTCTCGCTGCTGCCATCAGGTAGAAGGTGCAGGTGCCAAAGGACTCACATCACCAGTTTCAAGAACAGTTACTACCCCTCCGTTAGCATGGGGAGAGCCAGCCTTGTGTAACTGAGGAAATAAAAGATAGTATCAAATTAAAAGCTCGTGTACAAATTCGCAAAGGTAGTGGGAGACTGGAGGATTGGGAAAACTTTAAAAAGCAACAGAGAACAACTAAACAAGAAATAAGGAAAGGGAAGATAGAGTATGAAAGTAAATTAGCACAAAATATAAAAACATAGCAGAAGTTTTAATAAATATATAAAGTGGAAGAGGGTGGCTAAAGTCAGCGTAGGTCTCTTGGAAGATGAGAAGTGTAAATTGATATTGGGTGATAAGGAAATGGCTGAGGCATTGAATGATTATTTTGTGTTGGTCTTCATGATGGAGGACACGTCTAATATGCCAAAGAAGGATGTTATGGACAAAATGGGAGATGAGGACCTCAATAAAATCACTGTCTCTTTAGAGACAGTGATTAGCAAACTAGAGGGCCTGAAGGTAGATAAGTCCCCTGGTCCTGATGGGATGCATCCCAGGGTGCTGAAGAAATTAGCAGAGGTTATAGAAGATGTGTTGGTAATCATTTATCAAACTCTCTAGACTCTGGGCAGGTCCCGGCGAATTGGAAGACAGCAAATGTCACGCCACTTTTTAAAAAGGGATGTAGGCAAAGGACAGGCAACTATAGGCCAGTTAGCTTAACATCTGTAGTCGGGAAAATGTTTGAAGCTGTCATTAAGGAAGAAATAGCGAAACATTTAGAAAGGAGTGGTTCCATTAGACAGACGCAGCATGGATTCAGAAAGGGCAGGTCCTGTTTGACAAACTTACTGGAGTTCTTTGAGGACATAGTGAGTGCCATGGATAGAGGGGAACAGGTGGATGTCATATACTTGAATTTCCAGAAGGCGCTCAATAAGGTGCCGTACAAGAGACAAGATACGAGTGCATGGAGTTGGATGAAGTGTATTGGCATGGATAATGAATTGATTAACCAATAGAAGGCAGAGAGCTGGTATAAATGGGTGTTTCTCCGGTTGGCAGTCAGTGGTGAGTGGGGTGCTGCAGGGGTCGGTGCTGGGCCACAGCTGTTTACCATTTACATTGATGATATGAAAGAGGGGACTGAGTGTAACATAGCAAAATTTGCTGATGATACTAAACTGAGTGGAAAAACTAATTGTACAGAGGATGTGGAGAGTCTGCAGAGGGATATAGATAGGTTAAGTGAGTGGGCCAAGGTCTGGCAGATGGAATACAACATTGGTAAATGCGAGATCATCCACTTTGGAAGGAATAATAGAAGAGCAGATTATTTTTAAATGGTGAAAAACTGCAGCATGCTGTTGTGCAGAAGGACTTTGGAGTGCTTCTTCATGAATTGCAAAAAGTTGGCTTGAGGGTACAACAGGTTATTAAGAAGGCAAACAGAATGTTGGCCTTCATTGCTAGAGGGATTGAATTCAAGAGCAGGGAGGTCATGCTGCAACTATACAGGGTACTGGTGAGGCCGCACCTGGAGAACTGTGTGCAGTTCTGGTCTCCATACTTGAGGAAGGATGTACTGGCTTTGAAAGCAGTGCAGAGGAGGTTCACCAGGTTGATTCCAGGGACGAAGGGGTTAACCTATGAGGAGAGATTGAGTTACCTGAGACTGTACTCTCTGGAGTTCAGAAGAATGAGAAACATTGTTTCTTATAGAAATATACAAAACTTTGAAAGGGATAGATAAGATAGAAGTAGGAAAGTTGTTTTCATTGATGGGTGAGACTTGAACTAGGGAACATTGCCTCAAGAATCAGGGAGAAGATTTAGGACAGAGATGAGGAGAACCTGTTTTTCCCAGAGAATCTGTGGAATTCTCTGCCCAGGGAAGCATGTGAGGCTTCCTCACTAACTATATTTAAGAAACAGTTAGATAGAGTTTAACATATTAAGGGAATTAAGGGATATGGGGAAAAGGCAGGTAGATGAAACTGAGTTTACAGACAGATCAGCTATGATCTTATTGAATGGTGGAGCAGGCTCAATGGGCCGGATGGCCTACTCCTGCTCCTATTTCTTATGTTCTTATGTTCCCTCAACTATTAGGCTCTTGAACAAAAGCAGATAACTACACTGATTCTACTTCCAGTTTTCCTGCAACCAATGGTCTCACTTTAAGTACTCTATCTTATTATTTCATGCTCATTATTTATTGCTATTTATTTGTATTTGCATTTGCACTGTTTGATGTCCTTTGATACTGTTTATAGTTCCTGTTCTATTGATTCCTAAGTATGCCCACAGAAAGAAAATTGTAGTTGTATGTGGTGACATGTATGTTCTCTGATAATAAATTTTACTTTGAACTTCGAACATTGAATTTATGAAGCGACAAAAGCCTGAAAGCATGTACTACCAATCGCAATGAAAGTTCAACCCTGCTGTGAAAGACTATTGAATGTTTCCCTAGTACCTTGTTATGATATCACACCTTATTGTTTACCTTCACTGCACTTTCTCTGTAGGACTGTAGCTGTTTCTAAATTGTTATTGTTTTCCATTGTGTTACCTCATGTACCGTATGAGTAGTATTCAAGACAAACGTTTCATTGTATCATGGTACATGTGACAATCATAAATCAATTCCAATTCCCAATAATTGTAATTACAATTGTAATTACAATTGTAATTACAATTATCTGGTGATATCTTTTATAATGTTCTGTTAAGTTTTTGTGTTGTGAACAATTTGTTTCATACATTGTATTACCAAGAAGATGACAGTTAAAATATGTTCTGTATTCACAGTTACAAAAAGATTATAATTGCAAAGCAAGATATGGGACTAGATATGTTTATGGCCTGCATGTGAAGTGAATCACTGGAATTAATGGTGTTGGGAATGAATATTTCAGAGATGTCAAGTGCAGTTTGTAGTGATGAGTTCAGTGAACAAAAAGACTGAATGATTGACTGAATTTCAAATTGGGTTTCTTTTTATAAAAGGGAAGCAATGTAGTGCATATAATTGTAAATGCACTGTTAAGAACTAGTGTATCAAACTTTAATATTCTACCAGATTCTGTCATTTAATTCAGAATTATTGCCTTCATTAAAGGATGGTCTGTGTTTTTTTGCATTAGCAATCTGTATCATCAAGGAACTTGTAGACATCATCGGTCTCTGATCCTGGGCCAATTCTGGACTTGCATTAGCTTCAGAATTCATTTTAAATGGTGAGGGTTTTCATTTGGTTTTATCATCTGGTGGTTGCTGTGGCTTTTCACGCCTTGAGGTGCATCAGGTGGCAGCCTTGCCATTCCCTTAGCAGTTGTCTGCTTTTTATGAGGCCTAGTTGCTAGCTTGGTGCTCAAGCCAGTACAGATGGAAAGTGTGTAAAGATTCGAACTCTGGACCACTCACCTCGAAGTCCAGTGCTGATGCCACTACTCCATCGGCTGGCTATTTGGTGTGGTGTTGTATGGGACAACATCATAGTCAATTTTCACTTACTCAGCAAATTCATGATGGCACGTCCTAACAAGTGTTCATGTCCAAAATGATGAATAACATATTCCCAAGTGACTAAAAGTAGACATTTGAAGCCAGAACTTGTTTGTCGCTCAGCTGACTTGCTGTCTTGTACAATATTTTCCAACACTCAGGCAATCCACAGATTGAATCTGTCACTTATCATATCCTCAAATACGAGAGGTAGATTGCAGGAAAACAGCAGCATTGATCCCCTGGAATGAGCAAAGGTGGAGTCACACTGGAAAATAAATGATTTTATCAGCTGGAAGGACTTTGTCAAAGAGGCATGGAAACATTGCCACTGAAACAAGCCCTTTGGCTCACCTTGTCCATGCCAGCCTTTTTGTTCATTTACACTCATCCCATTTGTCTGCATTTCGACTATATTCTTCTATGCCTTGTCTAATTAAAATCTCTCTAAATAAGCCTAAAATATAGTAATGGTATCTGATTCTACCAACAGTGAGTCCAGATATCAGTCATTCTCTGTGTAAACAAAACTTAATGCTCAGATGACTTTTAAAATTCTTCCTTTCACCTTAAACCTATAGTTGTACCACCAGGATGGTAGGAATGGGGCAGCAGGGACTTGGAAGGTGGAGGGTGTGCTGAAGTGGAACATCTCCTGGTTCGACATCTGGCAGGCAGAACCCCAGCACATTAAATTCATGATCCTAGTAGTGCACCTTTTTTTCACTTGGGGCAAAAGTGAGGCACCATCGTGTCCTCTCTGTCCTGGATCACATCCTCATCAGCTGACTAAAAGCCTTGGGAGAAGGCCGCTGCCATTGGCACCAAAACCAGATGATGAAGCCAGTGGCAGAAAGAATCTCCCTGGCCATTAACAACAGTAAGCACCTCCGCCAACCCAGAAAGCCCATAGTCTTTGTCAAAGCTGGGGACTAACCACAGCCTGAGCCTAGCTCACCAGCAGGCTTGCTTGCCATGGTGTCTGATTGGCAACTGAAAATTGATCTTAGCAAGCAATTAGAGTCCTCTGGCTTCAGTGCATCATCATTACTGAGGCCTAACATGGTCATTCTGTCAGAAATCTTGAAGCAAGTGGTCACGGTAGAACTGACAGTTCATTAGGAAGACTGGATCGAGGAGGAATTTGAGCATGAGAAATTCAAACACCAAGAGCGGTATCAGAGACGAGGGTGGAGGACGTGATGCAAGCCCATTAAGGAGGTGTGTGGAGGTTTTTCTTGCTGCTTGCTATGCAGAACCTACATTCTCCTTGGCATTATAGGGGCTGCAAAGAAAAGAGCTATCTGGGCTGTCACAGAGGTTGCTGAGTGAGTCTTCAGATGTCTATGAATCAAGAGGTGTGACCCATGGACCAATGCTGCTGGGACACAAGCCGGGGCTGGATCAGCCCTGGCTGGGTCGCCTGGCCAAGAGTGCCTGATGGTGTAAGACCCGAAACACCTGATGACCCCAGGTTACATCACTAATGATGCGTCTCAGTGCATCTTAGGATGTATCTCAGAATCAAACCATTTCAATAATATAGCTGTCATTTATTTCATCATGTTTTAAATGCCCCATCACCATGGGAAAAGGACTTTGACTATCTACCTTTTCTATACCCCTTATAATGTAACCTTATATACTTATGTTATGTCATCCCTCAACCCCCTTCAGTCCAGGGGAAAAGAGCTCAGTTTATACAATCTCTGTCCACGCTTAATGCTCCACAGCCTTAGAGCTAGTCAAAGTATTTCACATACAATAATTCCTAAGGAAGAGCAGTACTTGCTTCATACATATGCAGCTGCCATCTTCACAGAGCAAGATTCCCAAAATTCACACATAATAAATGACTGCTCTATTACTTAAGTGGTATTGTCTAAGAAGAATGTTAGCCAGGATCATTCCCCTGCAAGTTAGGCAATGTGGTGCTGTAACTGGAACATAATTGGTTTGCCATGCTTACTGGAATCTATATCCAAATTTATTCCTGTAGTATGCAAAATCACTTACACCCCCATTTTTGTTACAGATAATCTTGAAACACAACAAAATATTGGCATGAACTTCCAAATAGTGGCAATAGAATAAATGAATGGAAAGACATTCACAACATAAAATTGAACTCGAAATATTTGTCAAAATGACAAGGATCTGAAACATGAATACTTGTGTGTTTATTGGAATTGAAAGCAATCCAGACATAATTGGTAAAAAATAAGAAAAGTTGCAATCTGTTAAAGGAATATTTTTCAAAATTTCTCTTTCACGGCTGAAGGCTTTAGGTTGTTAGGTGAGAGAGACCTGAAACTATAGGGAGATCATGGGTAATTCATTCAAACTGCATTCCCCATCACCGTACTTTGGCAAGGCCAGATGTATTGTTCTTGGGTCATGATATGAGAGGAGAGATCAAGGATGGCAAGAGCTAACAGAAGCAAGTCCAGTCAGAAATTTGATTGATACCTTTAATAAGCAGAGAACACTAGAAAATAAAGGGTGACAAAAAATTCTATGCCCCATTGCTAATTATTTGGACAATATTTCCTTTCTAACATGTGTTCCACTTTGGTGGTAAGAAGCAACATCCAATGTCATGTGATTGAGAATTTTAGCCTTGCTCATCTGCCACCTGCCAAATATTTGCAATTTTACTTTTATCCCAGTGCTGCCATTTTGGAGTTTAGTGGCCCAACTATTACTTCCAATTGGTACTGTGCAGCTGAGTATGCATTCAGTAGCAAGATGGACCACCCTCCAGTGATATTTTATTGGAATTGGTTGAAAATGGAACTGATTTATTATTGTTGTGTGTACTAAGAAACAATGAAAAATTTTCTTTGTGGGCCTTCCACGCAGATCACACCAAGCATCCAGTAAGTACACGGAGGTTTCAAAAAGTACACAAAATGCAAAGTATAGTACTCTGGCTACAGAGAGAGAGAGAGAGAGCAGTGCATATAAACAGAGATCAAGATATTTTAAGAGATTATCCGTTGCTTACAGGTTAACTAATGGTTAGTTTCTTTTGATTTCTAGCATTCTACAGGGAATGGTGTTGGAGGACATTGCATTGAATTCAAGGGTTCTACACAGATCAGTTGTTCCAAATTATTTAAGTACAGAAGCTCTTGGGGAAAAAATATGGCTGAGAGGATGAGCAGAAGTTATACAGCCAGGGACAAGCTCTGGGAAGAGGTTGTACTGGGCATTATGCCTCCTGCCCACCCTATGTTTAAAGAGAAATCTGGTCTTTGAACCTCAGTGAAAAATATTGTGTGTGACATTTCTATGAGAAAGTCTTTACTGAAATCTGCCACGTGGTTTAGTCAGAAACACGTGGCAAAGCTCAAAAACAAAGCATCTGCTCTTTACAAGTGGTTGTCAATGTCCTAGTTTCATGAACATTTTAGGCACTTAGGACCATCTACTATAGATGTAAAATGGAGGCTGATAGAAACAGGTCCACTGGCCCACCATGTCCATGCCAACCATTAAGCTCTGTCTCTACTAGTCCCAGCTATCAGAAATTGGGCAGTAGCCTACTGTGATTTAGTGATTCAAGTGCTCATTCACGTATTTCTTAAATGCTCTCAGAGTATCTGCTTCCACCACTTTCTCAGTGTGGAGGAGGTGGGGCCTCTGAATGAAGAAAGTTCTCCCTCAGATCTCTTCAAAATCACTTATTCCTTGACAAAGTGACCTTTGGTTGCAGAGACCTTTGCTATGGGGAAAAGTTTCTAACTATACAGTATTCCTTGTCTATGGCTCTGGTAATTTTTATACCTCCATTAGGATACTTCCTCGGCCTCTTCTGCTCCAAGGAAGACAACTGCCGCCTATTTGGTCTCTCCTTGTAACTGAAGCATTCCATCCCAGGCAATATCTTGGTGACTCCTTTGCATCCTTTCTGGTTCTGACAAGTGTGGTGAACAGAAATTCACACAACATTCCAGCTGTGGCAAAAAAAAATGTTTATTACTGTTTTGCAAAGATCTCCATGCATTCTGTGCCCCAACTAATGAACACAAATATCCCCTATGCCCTTTTCATCACCCAACCTACCTGTGCTGCTAGCTTCTTCAAAGATACACCAAGCTCCCTTTGTTCCTAATATTTACTTGGATTCTACCTACTATTGCTATATAGTCAGTTGTAGTCTGAGTATCTATGATCTCCCTATGGGTTTAGTTGGATAACTTAAGAATAGTTTCATCTTAATAGGCTGATTTTCCAGCTAACTTATTCACTATAAATGATTGAACTCATTCTTCCATGACATTTACAAACTGCTTTGATGCAACACTGAATGATCTCAGAAAGGGCTTTCATTTCCCATCCTTTATTAAAAATATCCAAAATGGTGTTGATCTATATTTATTGTTATTAATGCAATAATCCGTGATATGTGAATGCCACTTGCAAAGCTGACATTTGTTTTGCGTCCTTGTGTTGTAGTGGAAAAGTGCTGATGGAGCTGCTTCTGAAGCAAATGACTGGTTTGCTACATCTCTTCAGAGAGAATTTGAGAATTAATGAAATGCTGTGGATTGGAGTCTCTTGTGGGCAGACTAACTGATACCTCATTCTTTAATGTGTAACCCCATCTTCCTGCTCCAAGATGCAACTACTCATGCTTATTAAGATTAAGTTCTATCTGTCATCTTCTTGCCAAATTTACGTTGAGTAGTATTTTTCTGCAGACTAGGACTACCCTTGGATAATGGAGGTCAGCTGAACCCTCTTTGTAAAGAAAGAAAGGTGATTATATTTCATTCTTTCCTTCCAGGTAAGGAGTGCAGGCTTCTGCTTGGTGTAGAGTATCATTGACTGTGCTCTCAGAATAGGATCAATGCAGAAATAAGCCCTTCAGCCCAACTCATTCATCCCAACCAAGTTGTCTAACTGAGTTTGACCTATTTGCATACATTTGGCCCATGACTCCCTAAACCTTTTCTATCCATCTTACCTTCCACATGCCTGCTAAATGTCATAATTGTACCTTTATTTGTCATTTCCTTTGGTAGCTTGTTCCATAATATAATATATTCTGGAAATATGAGGATGGAATTAAAGGGAAAGAGAGAATAAGAAAAAATAATAAAGATATCAGAATTGACGGGGCAGAAAGCTCAGGAAGGGATCAGAGAGTATGGACAAATGCAATAGGGACCAATGTGAGAAGCGAGAGGAGTAATGGATTAAAAGTATTATATATGAATTCAAGAAGTATAAGAAATAAAGTGGATGAGCTTGAAGCTCAGTTGGAAGTTGGTAAGTATGATGTTGTAGGAATAACAGGGACATGGCTACCAGGGATGGGAAATGAATATTCAAGGCTATACATCCTATCGAAAGGACAGACAGGTGGGCAGAGGGGGTGGGGTGGCTCTGCTGGTGAGGAACGAAATTCAGTCCCTTGTGAGGGGTGACATAGAATCAGAAGTAGAGTCAGAAATTGTAAGGGCAAAAAGACCCTAATGGGAGTTATCTACAGGCCCCCAAATAGTAGCCTGGATATAGGGTGCAAGTTGAATCAAGAGCTAAAATTAGCACGTCGCAAAGGTAATACTACGGTTGTAATGGGGGATTTCAACATGCAGGTAGACTGCGAAACTTAGGTTGGTACTGGATCCCAAGAAAGGGAGTTTGTGGAGTGCCTCCGAGATAAATTCTTAGAGCAGCTTGTACTGGAGCCTACTAGGGAGAAGGCAATTCTGGATCTAGTATTATGTAATGAACCAGATTTGATAAGGGAACTCAAGGTAAAGGAGCCATTAGGAAATAGTGACCATAATATGATAAGTTTTAATCTACAATTTGAGAGGGAGAAGGGAAAATCGGAAGTGTCAGTATTACAGTTGAACAAAGGGGACTATGGTGCCATGAGGGAGGAGCTGGCCAAAGTTGGCTGGAAGGATACTCTCGCAGAGATGATAGTGGAACAACAATGGCAGGTATTTCTGGGAATAATTCAGAAGGTGCAGGATCAGTTCATTCCAAAGAGGAAGAAAGATTCTAAGGGGAGTAGGGGGCAACCGTGGCTGACAAGGGAAGTCAAGAAAGTATAAAAATAAAAGAGAATAAGTATAACATAGCAAGGATGAGCGGGAAGCCAGAGGATTGGGAAACTTTTAAAGAGCAACAGAAGATGACTAAAAAGGCAATACGGGGAGAAAAGATGAGGTACGAAGGTAAGCTAGCCAAGAATATAAAGGAGGATAGTAAAAGCTTGTTTAGGTATGTGAAGAGGAAAAAATTAGTTAAGACCAAAGTTGGGCCCTTGAAGGGAGAAATGGGTGAATTTATTATGGGGAACAAGGAAATGGCAGATGAGTTGAACAGGTACTTTGGATCTGTCTTCACTAGGGAGGACACAAACAATCTCCCAGATGTGATAGTGGCCAGAGGGCCTGGGGTAACGGAGGAACTGAAGGAAATTCACATTAGGCAGAAAATGGTGTTGGGCAGACTGATGGGACTGAAGGCTGATAAATCCCCAGGGCCTGATGGTCTGCATCCCAGGGTACTTAAAGAGGTGGCTCTAGAAATCATGGAAGCATTGGTAATCATTTTCCAATGTTCTATAGATTCAGGATCAGTTCCTGAGGATTGGAGGGTGGCTAATGTTATCCCACTTTTTAAGAAAGGAGGGAGAGAGAAAACAGGGAATTATAGACCAGTTAGTCTGACATCAGTGGTGGGGAAGATGCTGGAGTCAATTATAAAAGATGAAATAATGGCACATTTGGATAGCAGTAACATGATCGGTCCGAGTCAGCATGGATTTACGAAGGGGAAATCATGCTTGACTAATCTTCTGGAATTTTTTGAGGATGTAACCATGAAAATGGACAAGGGAAAGCCAGTGGATGTAGTGTACCTGGACTTTCAGAAAGCCTTTGATAAGGTCCCACATAGGAGATTATTGGGCAAAATTAGAGCACATGGTATTGGGGGTAGGGTACTGACATGGATAGAAAATTGGTTGGCAGACAGGAAGCAAAGAGTAGGGATTAATGAGTCCTTTTCAGAATGGCAGGCAGTGACCAGTGGGGTACTGCAAGGCTCGGTGCTGGGACCGCAGCTATTTACAATATACATTAATGACTTAGATGAAGGGATTAAAAGTAACATTAGCAAATTTACAGATACACACTGGGTAGTAGTGTGAAATATGAGAAGGATGTTAGGAGAATGCAGGGTGACTTGGATAGGTTGGGTGAGTGGGCAGATGCAGTTTAATGTTGATAAATGTGAGGTTATCCACTTTGGTGGCAAGAACAGGAAGGCAGATTACTATTTGAATGGTGTCAAGTTAGGAAAAAGGGAAGTACAACGAGATCTAGGTGTCCTTGTTCATCAGTCACTGAAAGTAAGCATGCAGGTACAGCAGGCAGTGAAGAAAGCTAATGGCATGCTGGCCTTCATAACTAGGGGAGTTGAGTATAGGAGCAAAGAGGTCCTTCTGTACAGGGCCCTGGTGAGACCACACCTGGAGTATTGTGTTCAGTTTTGGTCTCCAAATTTGAGGAAGGACATTCTTGTTATTGAGGGAGTGCAGCGTAGGTTCACGAGGTTAATTCCTGGGATGGTGGGACTGTCATATGTTGAAAGATTGGAGCAACTGGGCTTGTATACACTGGAATTTAGAAGGATGAGAGGGGATCTGATTGAAACATATAAGATTATTAAGGGATTGGACGCGTTAGAGGCAGGAAAAATGTTCCTAATGTTGGGGGGAGTCCAGAACCAAAGGCCACAGTTTAAGAATAAGGGGTAGGCCATTTAGAACAGAGTTGAGGAAAACCTTTTTCACCCAGAGAGTTGTGGTTCTATGGAATGCTCTGCCTCAGAAGGCAGTGGAGGCCAATTCTCTGGATGCTTTCAAGAAAGAGTTAGATAGAGCTCTTAAAGATAGCGGAGTCAAGGGATATGCGGAGAAGGCAGAAATGGGGTACTGATTATGGATGATCAGAGATGATCACATTGAATGGTGGTGCTGGCTCGAAGGGCAGAATAGCCTACTCCTGCACCTATTGTCTATTGCCTATTGTCTATAAGCTCACTGCCCTCTGTATGAAAAAGTTGCCCAACAGTTTCCTTTTCCTGTCCCATTTTAAACTAGTGCTTTGCGGTTTTGGACAACCTACACTGGAAAAAAAAAGACACTGGTAATTCATCTTATCAATGTCCCTTATCATTTTATACCTTCTATATCACCCTGTCCACCTGTGTCCCACTTTCAAGAAATTGTATATCAACATCCTTTGTTTCTCTGTTCTACAATATTCCCCTAGGCCCAACCATTTACTGTGTAAGTCCTGCCTGGTTTTTCATATCAAAATGAAACACCTCAAATTTATCTAAATTAAATTCCAACTGTCATTCTTCGGTCCACTGGTTTAGTTGATCTAGATCAACTTAAGATAACCTTCTTCACCATCCACTATTCCATCAATTATGATATAACCTACAAGGTATTAATTATGCCACCTGCATTCTCATCCAAATCATTCATATGAACAACAATGGACCTAGTACTGATCCCTATGGCACACCACTGACCACATTTCTCCAGTATGAAAAGCAATCCTGCACCACAAACCTCTGTCTTCTGCCATCAAAAACATTACTATGTTTGTATGCAGTTGGCTAGCTCCCCCAAGATCCCACGTCAGATACTCTAGTTTCCTGGACTAGCCTAACATGCAGGAGTAAGTATCAGTGATATTGACCATGAAGCTACTGTACCATTATAAAAACCCAAATGGCATTAGTTCCCTTTATGGAAGAAAATTAGCACACATACTAGGTACAGCCTGTATATAGTTTGAGACCACAATAATGAGGTTGATGCAAAACTCTTCTATTAAGTCACTTAGTTCTCGGGAAATTAAAGGCTGGCAATAAGCCCTGGCCTTGCTGGCAACACAGATAGCTTGTAACTCTTTGTGAACCTCGCAGAGATTCCATATATCCTAAGTGTCCAGGTGGTGAGTGATACAGACCCCTGTAGAACATCGCTAGACACCAGTAGCCAACTAGTACTACTCGACATACAGCTGAATGGCTATAAAACTGGAACCAGTCATAATGCTTTCTTATGGTATCAACTCTCCGTACCTTCTGTATTTCACCATCAAAGCTAATGAGATCGTGGTTACTAAAGTCTGTTCCATGTTCTTTGACATACCATGCAACACTGTTGCAAGGTTTTCCAATGCTCCAGGGACCAATAGCCACCTTCCACAGGCAAACATATCAAAGGGTTTACCCTTTGTTTTTAGCTTCTGCTTTTTCCTTTAGTGCCACCTGCCATGTCTGCTTGTCCCTCATAAATAATTCCTCATCACTTACACTTTAAGACCATAAGATATAGGAGCAGAATTAGGCCAGTTGGCCCATCCAGTCTGCTCCAGTATTTCATCATGGCTGATCCATTTCCCTTTCAGCCCCAATCTCCTGCCTTCTCCCGTTTCCCTTCATACCCTGACTAATCAAGAATTTATCAACCTCTGCTTTAAAGATACCCAAGAACTTGGCCTCTGCGGCTACCTGTTGCAATGAATTCCACAGATTCATCGGTTTTAGACTGAAGAAATTCCTCCTCATCTCTGTTCTAAATGGACATCCCTCAATTCTGAGGCAGTGTCTTAGACTCCCTCACCATAGGACATGTCCTCTCTACATCTGTAGTATCAAGGCCTTTCAAAATCACATTCCTCTGAATTCCAGTGAGTACAGGCCCAGAACTATCAAACATTCCTCATTCAATAAGCCTTTCAATCTTGGAGTCATTTTTGTAAACCTCCTTTGAACTCTCTCCAATGTCAGCACATACTTTCTAAGATAAGGGGCCCAAAACTTCTCACGGTACTCCAAGTGAGATCTCACCAGTGCCTTATAAAGCCTCAACATTACACCCTTACTTTTATATTCTAGTCCTCTCAAAATTAATCTTAACATTGAATTTGCTTTTCTTACCACTGACTCAACCTGCAAATTAACCTTTTGGGAATCCTGCATGGAGGTCTCCCAAGACCGTTTTCACTCTTCATTAAGGAAATAACCATGTTTTTATGCCTTCTACCAAAGTAGATGAGAATAAACTTCCCAATACTGTATTCCATCTGCCACATCTTTGCCCATTCTCATAATTTGTTTGTCCTTCTGTAGCCCTTGCTTTCTCAAGACTACTTACACCTCCACCTACCTTTGTATCAACCGCAAACTTTGCCACAAAGCCATGAATTCTGCCATCCAAATCATTGATCTATATCATAAAAAGAAGTGGTCCCAACACAGACCACTGTGGAACATCACTAGTCACCCTCAGCCAACCAGTTAAGGCTCCTTTTATTCCCACTCTTTGTCTTCTGCAAATCAACGAATGCTCTTTCCATGCTAGTGTCCTACCTATAATACTATAGACTTTTAATTTGTTAAGCAGCCTCATGTGTTTCACCTTGTCAAAGGCCTGAAAATCCAAGTACACAACATCCATTGATTTTCCTTTGTCTATCCTACTTGTCATTTCTTCAAAGAATTCTAACAGATTTGTTAGGAATGACTTCCCACTAAGGAAACTATGCTGATTTCAGCCTATTTTATCATGTGCTTCCAAGTACTCTGAAACCACATCCTTAACAATCAACTCCAACATCTTCCCAAACATTGAGGTCAGACTAAATAACCTATAACTTCCTTTCTTCTGTCTCTCTCCCTTCTTGAAGAGTGGAGTCACATTTGCAATTTTCCAGTCCTCTGGAACCATGCTCAAATCCATTGGTTCTTGAAAGATCATTAGTAATACCTCCATGATTTCTTCAGGTACCTCTTTCAGAACCCTGGGGTGCAGACCATTTAGTCCAAATGATGTATCTACCTTCAGACCTGTCAATTTCCTAAGCACCTTCTCCCTAATAATGGCAACTTCACTCACATCTGCCCCCTGACACTCTCAAACTTCCAGCATACTGCAGGTGTCATCCACAGTGAAGACTGATGAAAAATACTTATTCAGTTTGTCTGCCATTTCCTTGTCGCCTGTTAGTTCGGCAGCATGATTTTCCAGCTGTCCAATATCTACTCTTGCCTCTCCTTTACAGTTTCTTTAACTGAAGAAACTTTTGGTATCCTCTTTAATACTATTAACTAGCTTACCTTCATATTCCATGTTTTCCTTCTTTACTTCTAGCTTTCACTTTTAAACTAACCTCTAAATTATGGACAATGTCAACATCTGAGGTGGTGACTGCATGAGATGGTGCTTTTTTATCTTCACCCTTCTTGTTCTTCCACCATAGTATCACCAGGCTATAATTTTGGGGTATTTAAATGAGGAAACATTTAAGGATAGGATTATATGGAGGAGAGAGAGGTGTCTGCTTATACTAGCCTCAGTTTCTAAACTTAGATAGGAGTGGGAAAACTATGAGTGGGATAGGAGTGGGAAAACTAGGAGTGGGAAAACTTATCACTGGCCACTGACCAACCCCCCCCCCCCCCCCAATGCCTGCTTCGATGAAAGTGAACACTCCTTCCTGATAAAAGACATACTGATGCAACTGTCTCTCTTGATCAGTCACTGCCTTCTGCATTCCTGGTTACCCTTCCTTCAAGAATGAAGGGCTACAATGGTAGGCTGCAATGCAGTTGTGTGATGTGGCTTTTGTATTTGAAAAATTACACAAACTATGAGGTGTGAGATTACAATATGTCTGTCAGTGTATGTTGTAGCAGTTAGATGTAAGGTAAGGATCTCACACAATTTCCTAGTGGGAGGAGTTTTCAAGAGTTTCCTGTCCTTAAAAGAAAATTGAATAAATATCTTTCTGTCCACCTCCTGAATCAGGTAGTCAAGTGTAGCACTGGAAGACTCCAGAGCATGCACACATTGTGCTGTGACTTTCATGACTTCCCCTCAGAGTAATGACAGCTATTACAAAGAAGACTCTTACAATATTCAGCACGTTGCAGAACCGCTGCACAGACAAAAGGTTTCTCTCTCTGCAGGAGCTGATTGATCTCAAGTCCATTTCTAGTAATTTCTGTTTTATTTTAGTTTTCCAGCAGCTACAGCACTTTATGTTCAGCTTTAAAACACGTCTACACCTGAGGCATAGGCCACAATGTACTCCTTTAAAGATAATCTGGATTTAAGTAGCTTGAACATGACAAATGGCAGGGATAGTTCCTACACCATGTAAAAATATCAAGGGACTGGAGCTGGGATTTGGTGTGTTGTCTGCATTGGAAGCAAAAGGCTAAGGTTAATCATGCAGTGCATTATATGCATCTATTTTTGATGGCTGTGCCATTTAATTTACTGATGTAATATTGATGCCTAAATGAAATAATCCCTATTGGGAATTGACTAATTGATGACTTCTCTGGGGTAAACTATTTTACATTCTGGCTGATTCAAGTGCAGTAAAATAGAGCAAATTGGCAAAAAGAAATACTGAAATTTTTAGGAAAGAAAAGAGATGATCACACTGTGTTCAAAGCCTAATATAAAACATTACGGTAATCTATTGAATAAGATTTCCTTTCTGGTCAATTACAAATTCATAAGTATAATTTAAACATCTCCTGATGAAGGATCTCGGCACGAAGATGCGTCTCCATAGATGCTGCCTGACCTATTAAGTTCCTCCAGCATTTTGTCTCTGGAACTGCATCCGCAGCTTCTCCCATGTTGAAGCATTTCCACGTTTGTTTGGCAAAAAATTTTCAACTCCATTTGTTTTTTCAAATATTTTATAATTTTATATGATTTACAGTACATAGAAATTTTGCACATATATTATCACCAAAATATACATCTTTTTCATAAGATTTCCCATCTTCTTTCTTCCCCAATCTTATACAGTATAATTAAGGTAAAATCATAATTACATGACAAATAGTTTGTACAAATCATATCTCTTAGGAACACAACTGCACTGAGTAACTTGACTTCATTAACATAGGACCACAGGATACAGTTTTAAAATAAACAAAGTTCAAAGAAACTGTCTGGGAATTTCCATGGAACTGCTTTCTCTCTTATGTCTTAACTTTTCTTGAAGTAGGATCAAAATTCCATATTCCTGTGTAAATGGGTTTCTAGCAAAGGCAGAATAGGATATTGTGAGAAACTCCAAGGAAATCTCTGGCTTCTTTTCCAGAGAGTAGCAGCTTTTCTCAATGAGACTCACAGTCAGGAACATTTGAGGTTGTGTCATTAACTCCTTTCAAAAGAAGATGGATGAATATTTGTTAAGGAATGTAACTGGAGGTGCTCTGGATAGGTACAGATGGCAGTGATGAGATGCTCTGTGAGACACAATGAGGGTGTTACTTGGCCAGGACTAAAATGCAATATGTGTGATTTGCATGAAGAAGATTTGAGAGGCAGATTGGGGTAGTGGGATGGGAGAGTTGCAAGTGAACATTGTGAAATTGATTTTGGTTTTCTTGACGGATAAGGAATTAATACATAAATTGTCTTCAGAAGATTAACTTACTGAGGTACGATCCATAAAACATTAATTGCATGTGGCTGAATGAAGGCACTGATCAGAAAAACAAACAATCTTGATCCACCTGATAGCCTAGTTAGTGACAATATATCAGCATTTCAGAGCATATTCCTTTGTGCTTTTATGACTTGATGTTAGGGAATTAAACTATTTCCTACTTAACGGATGATCAATCATTCACTCTCTGGTCAGATATACCATAGACATATGGAATGAAATGGTGGCCCAGAAATTTGGCCCTATTTTCAATGCCATGTGTTTAAAAGTCATTCATTTTGACAGTGGAATGTGAATGGTTGTATTGTGTCACACTGTGAATTTGCTTGTTCATTCCAGGCCACAAGTCACCTTGTGGGTCTGAAACAATCTCCATCAGTTACACACAGAGTGACATCAGGTTGTTTTGAGGTGTAATGTGTAGTGTAGGCCTCCGTTAGACTCGATAGACCATGGATTTGCACCTTGGAAAGTTTCCAGGGTGTAAGCCTGGGCAAGGTTTCTTTTTAATGGAAGACTGGCAGTTGCCCAAACTGCAAGTCTCCCCTCTCCATGCTACCAATGTTGCCAAGGGAAGGGCATTAGCTTGAGGTGTATATGCCATTGAAATAATGAAATTTTCAGACTGTAGTCCTCAGCTGGTTGGAGAAGACCTCTTAGAGCAAGCAGGTCAAATCCGGAGAAGACCTCTGGTCAAAGCCCAGTGCTGAGAACCCAGCAACAATGAGTTCCTGTGGTTGAACATCTCATCTGTTTCCCTCACCCCCACCCAACTTTGCCTTGCCTCCCTATCAGCACCATGAACTCCCAAACATCCCATCAAAAATTCTAAATCACTCAGCTCTATTTACACAATCCCAGCATTGCTCCTACCTCTAATTCATCATGCATTTTGTGTCAGTTCTCAGGTACAGTATGCCCTTATTTTCTTATAACCCAATCCCCCTGAAGGCCCCCTTTTTAAGATCTCCCTCAGGTCTGGACTGCAACCCACTCTAAACCACTGAAAAACAAACAGTGACAGATGCAGGACATTCTGGAATTACTCGGCAAGCCTGGCGGCATCTATGAAAATGGAAAAGATGAAGAGTCCTGACCTGAACTATTAACTCTGTTTCTCTTTTCAGAGATGCTGCCTGACCTGCTGAGTTTTTCCAGCACTGTTTTATTCCTCTCTCTCACATCTTGGCTTTGGTCTCTGAATCAACGTTTTTTTTTTGTTATTTGTGCACCATATAATTACCCTTCAGTGTGTGCTTAAGGAGGTTAATGAATTTCTAGGCCAATGTTCTTAATTTGCTCTGAAAGGAAGCTACATTTCAGAGAAAGAAGAACAGCTAAATTCAGATTAATTTATCCTTAGGCTGGAGGAACAGGCTAAGTGAATGTGATTACAAAACTTGAAATCCTGTGAGAGTTAAGAGAAAGGTTGTTCTGATCTCAGCTCAGCCAGGATGCAGCAAGTTAGCACTTGCATTTTTGAAAGTCACACTTCGGTGCTTAAATTAGCTTCAATAAGAATTGCTGATTGCCATGTGGATTACTCGATTTGTAAAGCGTGGATGCAATGGTGCATATTATTCCCTAAGACGCTGTGATACTGCTACACTCTGTCATAAACTTAGAAACATACATGAAAATATAAATGTAAGAGACCGCCGCCTAAATATCATAGCACGTTTGGTATAAATGTTGTTAACATTGTATTTAACAAGCTATTTTTAACATTGCTCAACTGTACGGGGTTTAATTCATTAAAGGAGTATGACACTAAACCTCAAATGTAAAACAAATCATCTATCACAGTCACCTTGTTTGGGGAATGGCTGTACAGTCAGTAGCCTTTATCACGAGGGGACCTTGTATCTTTTTGCATCTAGTTAGCTGCCAAAAATAGGTATCCTCGCTGATGTGGTTGTCCTTCGCTGCTGGTAATCAAGGTCTGACCGCTCTGGCTAGGTCTGAACACCAAGTACACAGTCACTGGATTGGCTCCACATGGTAAACTATTTCAGTGTTAGATTTTCCAAGCACCCGTGTCTCTGAACAGAAGGAAATATCAATACAACTCCTAATATTACCTCAAGGTGGTTAATTGAATATTTACCAGCCATGGTCTAATTCATTAAACAAAATAATACTAATGAAATAGCATAGAAACAGTCTTATTTCAGTAACTTCTTTTGAGCAAGATGTTGCTGCTCACAGTGCTCATGTACAGAACTGTGTGCTTCCTCTGGTTCATGGAAACAAATCACTCCTCCATTTTCAGCTTCTTCTCTTCCTTAACACAATTTCATTGATGACTGTGGATGCCATACCATCTCATATCATTTGACAAATTTGATGTCCTTTTTTTCCCATCTGGCGTGCATTGTCCAGCAGACAGCATTGCATGGGCTTTGGAAAACTGTCATTCCTTCAGTGTTTTTTGTTCAATGGATTAATAAGTTTTGGCATTTTTCTTGAAGATTTACTCCACTTCCTCTTTACACTATAGATTCACAGTTGCCCATTCAAGGTGATGTTTCAGTGGGGAACCAGACTTCAGCATGTGACATCAGTGATGCAAGATAAAACCTGGTAGAATAAAACTTTGAAATGAACGTCATTCTTGGCCTGAGATTGTGACAAACCCTGTTAGAGCTGGACCATGGAATACATTAAGTGGGCAACCCTATTAGTACAGCCTCAGTCACCCTCCTGATCCACTTCTGAGCTGCATGCTAGAAGGAAAATTATAGACTGCTCCACTCTCACTTCCCATCTTTGATTACTGGTGGCGAGATATGGATCGTTAGCTTCTCTTATTCACCATCACATATTTTAAATGTGTACAACAATCCACAAACAAACAAATCACTTCAGAGTTGAAGGTAAATGATGAAAAATTCACAAAGAAGGCTTCTCAGTATTTGTAGATTCAAACACCTGTTTGTTTTATGCTCTGAAAACTGATTCTTGTGGGTGACGTTGGTATAGACATAGCCCGTGCAACTCGTACTCTTAGCGTGTGATTGTCTTGCCATCGATGCCACCTTTTTCTAGCAGCCGTGCGCACCTGAAAGCAGACAGACAGTTCCATTTCCATGACAGAATATTCAAAAGATATTTTAGTTCCTTGAGCAGTTACTAGACTCTTAACAGAATGGTAATATTTTATAGCATTAAACTATTTGGGTTTGGAGATCACTGCATATTATATAAAGTCTTCTTGATGATCAGTCTAGTAAAGTATTGTGGTGGAAAACATATGTTATAATATTTATCCTTTGAATTTTATTCTCTTCTCATTTACAAATAATTCTGTTTTAACAAATCCTCCTTCATGCATGATAATTGAACTTAGAAAGTCTGTTAACTTCACCACTGTAATTAGAAAAAGAAATTCATTCCTTCTTTTGAACAGCCTTTAGTCGATTGAGGAAAGGAGTATTTTCAAATGAAGAGCTTGAATTAGGCCCAAAACTCATATCACTGACCCTTTGCCTCTTGTCTACTTCTGGCAATGAACTACCAACATTGATTTCTCAAAGGACTGGGAAACTATCGCCAACTATGTCTGCAATGTTTGACAAATTCACTGGAAGAATTCATGGGCCAATGTCAGTGCTGTCTCCCAGGCCAACATCCCTGGCTTTGAGCCCTCAGTTACACTCAGTCAGCTCTGTTGGGTAGGTCTAACACAAGACCTCTCGAACAGATACTCTTTCCTGAGCTCTGTCAGAGGAAGAGATTACTAAGTAGATACAAGGAAAGGTCAAAACCTCAAAACCTCCTTGACCTAAAAGAGGAGTTGAAGCTGGGTTGCCAACAGCATTTAAGATGCATTCAGATTGCTTAGGCATAGAAACCTATGGACCAAGTGCTAGGAGAAACATTGAATGATGGTTGTAAACAAGTTGAGCTAAATGGGCTGTTTATATTCTGTATTATTCTATGATTCTACATTATAATACAGAGATAAACACAGTCTGAGATTAATTCATGAGGTATTACTGAATATTTCTGCCAGTTCCATTTCTAATTCATACAAACTCTGACTGTGTTGATTAAAGGACTGATTTCAGTTTCGTAACAGTTCTTCCACCATGAGGAGTTGCTTCTTCTGCAAGACTACAGCCATTTGATTTATGTAGCAACTTTAACATTCCCAGAGATAGGGAGGAATACCTTTAGCTGGAGGGTGGTGAATCTGTGGAATTCATTGTTACAGATGGCTGTGGAAGCCAAGTCATTTGGGTATATTTATGTTGGAGGTTGATAGGCCCTTGATTAATCAGGGTGTAAAAGGTTATGAGGAGACGTCAGGAGAATGGTCTTGAGAGGGAAATGGATCAGCCATGATCAAATGGCAGAGCAGATAGGATGGGCTGAATGATAGGTTCTTGATTAGTGAGGGGGTCATAGGGTATGGGAAGAAGGCAGAAGAATGGGATTGAGAAGATTAATAAATCAGACATGATGGAATGGCGGAGCAGGCTTGATGAACCAAATGACCCAATTCTGCTTCTATGTCTAACTGTCCTGTGGCCATGGGAATTTCTGGCCCAAAGCGGCAAAGGAGGATGCAGGGTATTACTGAGAATCTTGGAGTCCATGAATCAGAAGCATATAGGAGCCCACACAAATGGCAAAACAGGTGGTCCACCTCATAAATGAGACACTTCATCCCCATGTGTGAAAGAGTCATCAAAGCCAACTGCCAAAGGCCAAATCTGCACAAATCTGCATTTGTATGAATGAGAATGCTGCTGTTCCAGATTGGAATGCTGGATAATTCCCATCCCGCTTCAGAATCACGGTGGGCCTAATATCAGTAGGACCAGGAATGCACATGCAATCAATTGTCAAAGCCAATAACTTTCCCTCCAATTCTCCTTTTCTCTCTATTTTCCTCTCTTTCTTAAAACCTAACAGCAGGTTTCAGGTAACCTTTCTGATAAAGCATCTGTGAAATGTTTTGAGGAACACTGGGAATGTTGAAGTTTGTACATAATTCAAATGGTTGTAGTCTTGCCAAAAGAAGCAAACCCTCATGGTGAAAGAGTTATTATGAAACTGAAATCAGTCCTTTAATCAATGCAGTCAGAGCTAGTATGAATTAGAAATGGAAATGGTGGAAATCTTCAGTAATAGCTCCTGTGAATCAAGCACAGACTGTGTCATTTCATTTTTGTAAACAAAGACCCATGCATACATCAATGGTAGTGAAGCATATAATTTTAATATTGTGCTAGCCTGTGCAGGCATTGATACCACTGCTAAATCTGTGGGACCATTTATTGTCCCAGAAAGACATCCAAAACAGATATGAGGAAATGCATGATTTAGGTAAAGGGCCAACTGCCCGTTAATGGACTCCATCCAGAAATGAGTGGAGACTCAAGAGGGCAAGCCTGCACCTTCTACTTGAGGGTTTTTCAGCAGCTCGCACTGAATAGTGAATTCATTATTTACTTAAAAAATGTACTCTGGACCAGAAGAGCAGCGGTGATGTGCAGTAAGAACAAAGCTTGTTTTTCAGTGGTGTAAAGCCGTTATAGTCAGTCAATGGCCTTTATACTCATTATTATATCCAGTAGCAAATAGACCAAAAATATATTACATTTCCCATCGGAAACACTGATACCAAGCTGACAACTCATCAATAACTGCATACATAATATCCCTCTAAGCAGTAAGAAGCTCCATGTAGATCAGGATATTCTGTTTACTAGTCTGTACAAAGCATCGGTGCAGAACACTGGCTAATGTGAAATATTGGCTTTGAATCAATGTGCAGGATAAAGAGTATTCTAAACAATGACAGACGTATTAGAGGTCATTCCTCATTCTTTTGAATTTCAATGAATACAGACCCTGATCCATCAGAAGCTCTTCATATGACAGGCCATTCAATCCTGGAATCATTTTCATAAAGCACCTTTGAACCCTCTCCAGTTTCAGCTCATCCTTTCTGAGATAAAGGACCCAAAACTGCTCACAATACTCCAAGTGACACCTCACCAGTGCTTTATAATGTCTCAACATTACATTACATCCTTGATTTATATTCTAGTCCTCTTGAAATGAATACTCACATTGCATTTGCCTTCCTCACCACAGACGCAACCTGCAAATTAACCTTTAGGGTATCCTACACAAGGATTCCCAAACCCTATGTATTTTCTCTCTTTTCAGAAAATAGTCAGCCTTTTCATTTCTGCCACCAAAGTGCATGACCATACACTTCCCATCACTATATTCCATCTGCTATTTCTTTGCCCATTCACCTACACTGTCTGTTCTTTTGTAGCCTCTCTACTTCTTCAAAACTACCTGCTCCTACATCTATCTTCATATTGTCTGCAAATTTCTCAACAAAGCTATCAATTCCATCATCCAACTCATTGACATATAACGTAAGAAGAATCAGTCCCAACACAGACTCTTATGGAACACCACTTGTCATTGGCAGTCCTTCAGAAAAGGTCCCTTTATTCACACTCATTTCCTCCTGCCAATCACCCACTCTTTTATCTATGCTAAGATCTCTCCAGTAATACCAGGGCTCATAGCTTGTTAAGCAGCCTTACATGTGGGATCTTGTCAAAGGCCATCTGAAAATCCAAGTACACAACATCAACTGATTCTCCTTTGTCTAGCCAGGTTGTTATTTCTTCAAAGAATTCCAACCGATTTTCCTTTGAGGAAACCATGCTGACTACGGCTTATTTTATTATGTGCCTCCAAGTACCTCCAAGTGCCTCCAAGACCTCATTCTTAATAATTGACTCCACCACTTCCCAACCAGTGAAGTCAGACTAACTGGCCTATAGTTTCCTTTCTTCTGCCTCTCTTCCTTCTTGAAGAGCGGAATG
The DNA here is from genome assembly GCF_048418815.1 of Hemitrygon akajei. Taxonomy (NCBI): domain Eukaryota; kingdom Metazoa; phylum Chordata; class Chondrichthyes; order Myliobatiformes; family Dasyatidae; genus Hemitrygon; species Hemitrygon akajei. The sequence goes on along the minus strand of NC_133124.1, from coordinate 103,944,779 downwards.
ACATTTTGCAATTTTCCAGCCTTCCAGAACTATTCCAGAATATAGTGACTCTTGAAAGATCATTACTAATGCCTCCGCTATCTCTTCAGCCACCTCTTTCAGAACTCTGGGGTGTAAACCATCTTGTCCAGGTGGTTTATCTACCTTCAGACCTTTCAGTTTCCCAGACCTTCTATCTAGTTATAACTTTGCACACTTCATACCCCCTGACACCTGGAACTTTCACCATGCTGCTAATGTGATGCAAAATACTTATTCAGTTCATCTGCTATTTCATTGTCCCCCATTACTGCTTCTTCAGCATCACTTCCAGCAGTCCAATATATCCTCTCTCGCCTCTCTTTTACACTTTGAGTCTCAGAAGTAACTTCTGGTATTGTCTTTAATATTACTGGCCAGCTTACTTTTGTGTCCCATCTTTATCTTCTTAATGACTCTTTTAGTTGCCTTCTGTTGGTTTTTAAAAGCTTCCCAATCCTCACATTCCACTAATGTTTGCTCTATTATATGCCCTCTCTTTGGCTTTTATGTTGGCTTTGACTTCTCTTGTTAGCCACAGTTGTGTCAAGTGTCTTTTAGACTACTTCTCCCTCTTTGGGATGTATGTATCCTGTGCCTTCCAAATTGCTTCCAGAAATTCCAGCCATTGCTGCTCTGTCTTCATCCCTGCCGGTGTTCTTTTCCAAACAATTCTGGCCAACCCTCTCTCATGAATGTGTAGTTCCACTGTAATACTGAAGCATCTGTTTTTAGCTTCTTCTCAAATTTCAGGGAGAATTCAAAATGATCATTACTTCCCCTCAGGGTTTTTTTTTACCTTAAGCTCTCTAATCAATCCTGTTTCATTGCATAACACCCAATCCAGAATAGATGATCCTCTAGTGGGCTCAACCACGAGCTGCTCTAAAAAGCCATCTCTTAGGCACTCTATAAATTCCTACTCCTGTAATCCAGCACCAACCTGATTTTCCAAATCTACCTGCATATTGAAGTCCCCCATGACTATTGTAACATTGCCCTTTTGGCATGCATTTTCTATCTCCCGTTGTAATTTGTAGGCCACATCCTTACTACTGCTCAGGGGTCTGCATACAACTCCCAACAGGGTATTTTTTACCCTTGCAGTTCCTTAGCTCTATCCATAATGATTCAACACCTTCCAACTTTATGTTATCTCTTTCAATTGATTTGATTTCATTTTTTACCAAGAGAGCTACGCCACCTGCTCTGCCTATCCTTTTGACACAATGTGTATCCTTGGACATTAAGGTCCCAACTATAAACTTTCAGCCATGGTTCAGTGATATCTACAACATCATACCTGCCAATTTGCAACTATTCTTCAAGTTCATCTACCTTATTCCATATACCAAGCACATTCAGATATATTACCTTCAGTCCTGGCTTCACCCTTTTAGATTTTGCTGCAACTCATCCTGTTGACTGCAATTTTGCCCTATGAACATCCTCTCCTCACTACACATTGCCTCTATAAACCAGCTACCACATCTTCAACACTATTATCTGCCTTTTCTACGATACTTGTATTGAAATATAGGCAGCTCAGGACACTAGTGGCACCATGCCCAAACTTTTTATTTCTAACTTTGTCTGAGGTTTTACTAACATCAGCCTCCACCAACTCTCCACTAACTGTTCTGGCACTCTGGTTCCCATCCCCCTTGCACCTCTAGTTTAAACCTCATAGTGCAGCATTTAACAAATCTTCCGGTTAGGATATTAGTCCCCCTCCAGTTCAGGAGCAAATTATTCCTTCTGTACAGGTTCCACTTACCCTCAAAGAGAGCCCAATGATTCAAAAATCTTATGTCCTCCCTCCTACACCAACTCCTTAGCCACATATTAAACTGTATAATCTTCCTATCTAGCCTCATTGGCATGTGGCATGGGTAGCAATCCTGAGATCATAACCCTGGAGGACCTTGGGTGTAACTGCCTCTCTCTAAGTCCTATCTATCATCCCTTCAGCCTCCTGAATGATCCAGAGTTCATCCTGTTCCAGCTCCAACTCCTTAACGTGGTTTGTTAGAAGCTGGATGCACTTCTTGCAGTTGCAGTCGTTAGAGAGTCTGGAGGTCTCCCCGCCTTCCCACATCCCACAAGAGGAACATTTCACTTTCCTACCTGGCATCTCTATGTCTTAGCTGAGCAGATATAAAGAAGAGAAGGAAAACAAAATGAGCTTTTCTTCTCTTTTCCTCACTTTGTTGAAGCCTCAAAGCGCTAAAGCCTTAAGATCACCATGCTAATATGTCTACTCCAATGATAGCAGCTGTGCTTGCCCTGGCTTCCTTTAATTTGTTCTTACCAATCAATCCCAAACACCAATTGGTCACGGATCAAAGTTCTATTAGGAAGACGTGTCCCGCTCCCGCCTTTTATCCTTGGGCAGTAGCCCTGATTGAAGACCCCTCCTCTCCAACCTTTCGATGTCCAGATTGACTGTTGGTCAAAGCTCTATTATGCTGCCATGACCCGCTCCTGCCTTTTATCCTTGGGCAGTGGCCCTGATTGAAGACCCCTCCTCTCCAAACTATAGATCAATTTTCATGAAGTCGTGGATGAAACCAGGGGTATCTTTACAAACTGCCTTATCACTCTTCGCATCTGTCTTTCAAAAATGTGTGTGCAAATAAATCTTAGGTTTCTCAGTGCAAGTGTGCCCCTGGATTTCTCAGTGCAAATAGTATTTTTGCATTATTGTGTTTATTTAATATTGCCAGATACTTCTGATAAAAATGTATCACTTGACAAACCTTGGCACTGAATTTCAACAGCCAAGTGGCAGCCTGTCAGCAGATTGTCTGTAATCCACTTAGCATGCATCACTTTTCCTGCCATATTAATTGGGTATGGAAATAATAATAAAAGAAATGTTGCTGCATGTACTGATACAAAACTTGCTAAGTTAGTCAGCTGGTGTGGGTTGAATTCAAACTCCAAAACCATAAATTTTACAATGTGGCAGCAAATAGGCAAATTGCATAGATAGAGTAAGTTGTCCAAATCTTTTTCCATTGATAGGGGTATCAAAGATAAAAGGGTATACAGTGAGAGAAAGGATATTTAAAGGGGGGTTGAGGATGAGATTATTTTTACAGATGATAGTTAACCATTTGGAACTCACTGTCAGTGGAGATGGTGGAATTAGATACAATTACTGTAGTTAAGAGGCATTTAGACAGACATGTAAATGGCCAAGGAACATAAAAATACATTATTGACGTGAGTAACTGAGATCTGCATGCCACTTAAGTTTTGCCTGAAGTTTGGCATAAACATGAAGGGTTGAAGAGCTCCGTTTACAGTATGTACTGTACTGCTCTATGATTCCACACAGTATGTCAATTATTCTCCACCAATACATGTGAAGAGAGAGAATACATGTAGATAGAGAGACTCAAGAGAGATAATTTGTAGAATGCCCAAGGGATGGCTTTTTAGAACAGGCTTGTTGTTGAGCCCACTAGAGGATCGACTGTGCTGGATTGCGTGCAGGAAGGACAGCAGAGCATCAATGGGTGGAGTTTCTGCAAAAAATGAGGGAAGTGCATGACAGATATATATTCCAAATAAGAAGAATTTTTTGAATGGAAGAAAGACATTACGGTGGCTGACAAGTGAAGTCAGAGCCAAAGTAAACGCAAAAGAGCGGGCATACGAGGATGCCAAAGCTAATGGGAAGATAGAGGTTTGGGAAGCTTTTAAAAACTTGCAGAAGGAAACTAAAAGCTCATTAGGAAGGAAAAGATGGATTATGAAAGGAAGGTGGTGACTATATAAAAGGTAAAAGAGCTGAGGGTAGATATAGGACAAATAGAAAATGACATGGGAGATATTGTGATGAGAGATGCAGAGATGACAGAGGAACTGAATGCATATTTGCATCAGTCTTCACAGTGGAAGACATCTGCGGTCTACTGGACTTTCAAGGGTGTCAGGTAAGTTCAGTGTGTGCAGTGCAAATTACAACTGAGAACATGCTTAGGAACCTTAGTGGCCTGAGGGTGGATAAATCTCCTGAACCTGATGGAATGCACCCTCGGTTTCTGAAGGAAGTAGCTGGAGAGATTGCAGAGGCATTACCGATGATTTATCAAGAATTGATAGATTCTGGTGATGTCCCAAATGACTGGAAAATTGCAAATGTTACTCTGCTATTTAAGAAGGGTTGTAGGCAGCAGAAAGGAAACTATAGACCTATTAGCCCGACATCAGTGGTTGGAAAGCAGTGGAATCAATAGTTAGGGATGAGATTATGGAGTACCTGGAGGCACATTACAAGACAGGCCAAAGCCAGCATGGTTTCCTGGAACGAAAATCCTGCCTGATTAACCTACTGTAATTTTTTGAAGAAATAAAAAGCAGGGCAGACAAAGGAGATGCAGTAGAACTGTTGTGCTTGGATTTTCAGAAGGCATGTGACAAGGTGCCACATATGAGGCTGCTTATCAAGATAAGAGCCCATGGAATTACAGGGGAGTTACTAGCATGGGTGGAGCATTGGCTGATCAGCAGGAAACAGAGAGTGGGAATAAAGGGATCCTATTCTGGCTGGCTGCTGGTTACCAGTGGAGTTCCATGGGGTTGGTGTTGGGACCGCTGCTTTTACGATGTATGTCAATGATTTGGACAATGGGATTAATGGATATGTGGCTAAATTTGCCGATGGGTGGAGGAGTGGGTAGTGTTGAGGAAACAGTGAGACTGCAGACAGACTTAGATAGTTTAGGGGAATGGGCAAAGGAGTGGCAAATGAAATAAAATGTTGGAAAGTGTATGGTCATGCACTTTGGTGGAAGACATGAATGGTAGACAGTTATTTAGATAGGAAGAGAATTCAAAATGCAGGGATGCAAAGGGACTCGGGAGTCCTTGTGCAGGATACCCTCTAGGTTGAGTCAGTGGTGAAGAAGGTGAATGCAATGTTGGCATTCATTTCTAGAGGTATAAAGTATAGGAGCAGGGATGTGATGTTGAGGCTTTATAAGGCACTTGTGAGACCATACTTGGAGTATTGTGTGTAGTTTTGGCTCCTTAATTTAGAAAGGAGAAACTGACATTGGAGAGGGTTCAGAGAAGATTCACGAGAATGATTCTAGGAATGAAAGGGTTACCATATGAGGAACGTCTGGCAGCACTTAGGCTGTATTCCTTGGATTTCAGGAGCAAGAGGTGGGATCCCATAGAAGCATTCTGAAAGTTAAAAGGCCTGAACAGATTAGATATGGCAAAGTCATTTCCAATGGTAGGGAAGTCTAGGACAAGAGGGCATGACTTCAGGATTGAAGGACATCCATTTAGAACAGAGATGCGGAAAAATTACTTTAGTCAGAGTGTGGTAAATCTGGAATTTGTTGCCACACGTGGCTGTGGAGGCCAAGTCATTGGGTGTATTTAAGGCAGAGATAGATAGGTTCTTGATTAGCCAGGGTATGGGGAGTGGGGAAAGGCAGGGGAGTGGGGATGACTGGATGAAGTGGATCAGCCCGTGATTGAATGGTGGAGCAGACTCAATGGGCTGAATGGCCTACTTCTGCTCCTATATCTTATGGTCTTAAATATTTTTAGACAGTTTCCATTTGCATTCTTATCTTGCATGACACTGAACTAGAGCTCTGATTTCAAAGTAATATGACCCAAGTATGTGGTATAGCTTCAGGTCACATTCAGTTTTTCACACTGCCAAGTATTACATTCTGTTGATGCAAATAGAGCTAACATTGGGAGTGTTATTAAAAGGCATGCAACATGATAGCAGATGGGTCAGGTTAGGATCATGATTTCTGAAAATCAGTGGACAGTTTCAAGTTTTGTATCTGTTTGGGACTTGCAATTACTTGAAGCAAAATTGCATTAATCAAGCATATTTGGGACTTTGGTGGTGATGGGCAAGGAAATTTTCTGGATTATAGGATATTATTTTAATTATACTTCAACACTTTCAATTTCCCTTTCTAAAAGATGTTACACAATACCATTTCAGTGAAATGTTTCAAGGGAGCTGGAAAACAGATTAAGCAAAATTTCAAGGAGCATGGCCAATGGAAGCAGGTGAGTTGAAAGGGAGTGAATGAACTGGGCTCTGACAAGTAGATGGAAGAGCTGGAAGTGAGGCCCAGTGATTGGTTGTGGAGCACTGGAATCCAAACCCTAGCCAGCGGAAGTGAGTGGAGGAACCTGAGCCATGGTGAGTGGATGGGAAATAGGACCCATAGTCCATGAGCCAGGACCTCAAATTTGGGCTACCAGTACCATCTGGGGGGAATAATTCTTATAGTGATTTTTGGCAAGGTATACACCCCTAGTGCTGCAAAGTATGTGATAGCATTGCAGCGGTGGTAGCTTCTCTATGGCAAAAGCAGCCCCCAGGGACATTGCGTCCGACCTGATGAAGGCATATGAGATTGGTGAGCAATGCTATGCAACCTTCAAGGATGGGAGACTAGAGGAAGACCGATCAACAAAGAAATTCCATGACCCAATGAAAACCAACAGGCTGAAAGCATTCAGTGATATGTGTAAGTAGAGAGAAGTGAAATCAAAAGGGAAGGCGATCATCTTGAAAGCAGACAGGTCTTAGTTTGGATGCATCACAGTAATGGCACAAAGGCACGGTCTACGTATGGAGGATATCCTTTCTCATCCCCTTGGACCATTGTCCTGGGCCTTGTCCACACCAGAAGGATCACTGAGAAAGACGAATAAAGCTACTTTAGCCACAACCTTGCAGAAAAATGTAGCAGTAGACGAGCAACTCCCCGGAAACTCTGCTACAGCGGTTGATGGAATGAACTTGGTCCAAAGAGTGAAAGGTGATCAAGTTACTTTCAGAGATGTTGCCACAACAATTCTGGGTATGGCTCTGAGGGAAGGCAGTCAGAGTAGCAGGATAGATGTTGTGTTCGACACATACAAGGAGAACTCTGTCAAGAATAGTGAAAGATCTCTACGGGGTGAAGACACTGGTCATGAGTTGCAAGGTATCACAGGCACGCAGATGGTGAGGCAGGGGAGGAGCTTCCTGACCAAAGTCAGTAACAAATATTGTCCCATTAGCTTCATAGTCCATGAATGGAGGAAGGGGGAGTACAGAGCAAAGCTACAGGAGAAGATTCTGTATGCAACTGTGAATGAAAAATGTTACAGAATCACATCTCAAGACAGTGAGGAGGTGCCAGCACTTCAGTGTCAACAAGAAGAAGCAGATGGCCACCTGCTTCTCCATGCTGCCCATGCCACAAGAGAGGGATACCAATCTGCAGTGATCTGCCCAGAGGACACATGTCTTTAGCATTTTGTGACAAGATTAAGGCCCCATTGTTCCAGAAGTGTGGCACTAGAACCCGTACAAGGCTTATAGACATCAGGAAGGATGCTGCCACTGTTGGCATAGAAGTTTGTAGGACTCTCATCGGGTTGCACGCATATACAGGATGTGACACGGTAACGCTTTTTCAGGCAAAGGGAAGACAAGTGCCCTAACACTTCTGACCAGCAACAGGGAAACTCAGGACACATTCTTAGAGTTGGGTCAGGAATGGGACCTCTTCCCAGAACTGATGGACAAACTGGAGCCATTTACATGTCTCCTGTATGCCCCAAAAGCATCGACCACCAAGGTCAATGAGCTCAGGTATCACCTTTTCTGCGCCAAAAAAAGGTGAAATCGAGAGTCATCAACTCCCACCATGCAAGGACTGCTTAACAAAACATGCACAGTGAGCCAGCTACCAGGCTGCTATATGGAGATGATGTTTGGAGAAGGACCCACAAGTGCCAAGCCCTGTTGGCAGAGGATGGAAGATGGAGAGAGAGAGGAAGCTGAACAGTTGGTGGTGCACTGGATGGAAGGCCAACCAGCACCCGATGCCATCCTGGATCTACTGGCCTGTAACTGTCCAAAAAAATGTTCACTCCCAAGATGTATGTGTGTTGCAAATGGCCTCAGGTGTACTGACCTGTGTAGTCTGGCAGACTGTGAGAACCAGGCATCCACCTCAGAGAGTATGGAAAGTTCTAATGAAGATATGGAAGACTTAGAAAATTATTATGATTATTAATAGGTTATGAAAATATGGAAAGCAGTCTTTGATTAAATATATTCATTTTACAAACAAATAGGGCCTAGGTTATGGCCATGTGGAACCCTACATTTGAATTATTTTACTGTAATTCTATATGCTGTGACAAAAGCTTAAGATTGTTTTGATTTGATACAACAATATGGAAAATATCATGGCATTGATAAAACTCCAGAAATCTCTCCAAGTGAGGTTTTTTACCTTTGGGAGGGGGTGGAGGAACATTTTCTTCTGTACTGATGTTAATATGGAATATCTACAAAAAGTGATTACCGGTACTTATTTGAAATAATAAAGCTACCACTGGTGCAATGCTATCACATATTTTCTAACTCTAGAGATGTATACCTTGCCAAAAATCACTATAAGCATTATACCCCTGAGATGTTACTGACCAGCCCTACTGGCTCACAAACTACCACTGAATAGGAAGGTTCTGTGTAACTGGAGACCTATGAGTTAAAACTACAAACATCAGTTCGTGAGTCAGATATGTATCAGTGGGATTTCCAAATCGCTGGATAAGTGGATTATCTGAGTTTTACTTACATATGAGCAGAAAAGCTTGTGGACTCGTTGTCAGTTGATGCAGCTTCAACAATAGCAAGTTAAACTATAAAGATCAGTTCTGCCATTATATTTTGATCGCTTTTTATGAGTGTTCAGTAATATGATTTGTGAAATTACAGTAAATGTCACATATAATTGTTTTTACCCTTTATGCAATTAGAGATTATATCCACTCACTGAGAGATCATTTAGGTCTATGAAACCTGTAATATAACTGCCGATATAATAATGCACGACATAACAGCAGGAGCACACTCATCTCTGCATCTGACAATCAGTTCCTTTGAAGTCACAGAACTGAATTTCAGTGGCAGGATGCAAAGTGCCTGAGGGCCTATGTAGTATATTTATTGTTAGTGGCCAAGGATGAATTTCTTCTCATTTTATTTCATCATTTTTCTAATTGCACTTACAATGACACACCATTCCCCCCCCCCTCTATTTAGGAACTGAGAATCATGATTTTTTATTAAGTATTTCATTTTTTAATTTTATTAAATATTATGAGTATTATGTATTTAGCCTCCTGGGAATGCAAGTACACATTTCCCACATGCTTGTCTCTTCTCAGCATATTGAATCTTGTTCACATAAATCTCACTTTTACTAGCACCTTCGCAATATAAATTCTTGCTATCTCCCAGTCTTCCTTTTTCTACCAGAGTTTTTAAAAATCATATTCCAATAACTGACTGCAACCAGCTTTTACTGCAGCTTCTTCTCACAAGAATTATCATCTCATTCTGTTTCATAATCATTGCTCTATTAAAGCAATACAAAGTTTGAGGTACTATGAACAGAAAGGCATATGGTGGGTTGGTGCTCAGTGTTTCTTTGCTGTTTCATTGTAGGTCTTCTTTTCTTTATTCTTTATAACTTCCCAGTTTGGTTTCTAATGACTAGAAAGAATAAAATGTGACGCTGCTTTAAAATTATTTGCACCCATCACTCCGTTCAAATTGATTTGAAGAGAACAGATTCAACTTACCTCCCCATTCAGAAAACAGTAAAACACTGACACAAAGAAACCCTGTAAAACACAAGAGTGTTTGATTGAGTTCTGAAGCACGTTTTGACAGTCACTGTTAGCTAAGCATCTAACTTGCACATGCTTAAGGAAAACATTCAGTTTGGATCATGAATTAAGGTGACAAATTGCTTTGAGGCTCACGTTATGAGTTGTCAGACAATCTTATCGGATTACCCACCTGAAAGGACTGCAGAAATGAATTGAAGTAGAGGAAAGCAAAATGTGAGATGCCATCTTTGCTTGGATTGATGAAGAACAATATGTAGGTGATGCCAAGAAGGGGTAGCAGAACTAAAATTGCCTTCACTGCCTTCCTGCAGGACAGATGATGAAAGGAGAGAGAACCAGTTTTGTTAGTAAAATTGCAGGTGGAAATTATTAACCATCATGAAACACTTCCATGCAAGCTTTAGTTTGAACCAAATGAGGATGCACAAGACTGTTAATTACACTCTCTTGCTGCTGCATTTCAGGTGTAAATGGCTCCTGTACCACACTCTCTGATTGAGGCAAGACTACAGAGACAAGGTCTCTAATTCTGTCTGCAGAAGAGAAGCATCCGATTTTTCAGGGCAGTTTTAGCATTTACCCACAAAACTGCTGACATACCCCCTCTAAGGATGAGCAACTTCATGATTTTTACCCAGAATCAGTCACTTTGGTGATCAAGTTAGACTGAGCCTATTGAATGCAATAGATCATATCAGACCCCTCTGCAGCATTAAGGTGCATGCAATGGCGTCCCGGTACTGACTTCATTGGCTAGACCATCCTTCAAAAGAAATTAAACCTTCCATCTTGGTGGGACAATTGTCATTTGACAGTAAAAAGAGAAGTAACACATGTGTCCAAAGTTCCCAAAGAGATTCAGATTAAATAGTCTCCATTCTAATTGCAATAATATCTGACATTAATATTTGACTAGGCAAAATATTTGTACAATCACTTCTTGATCCATCATTGCTTCCAGCCTTTTCTTTTTCTAATTGTTTATGCATCACAGTGCATTGTACTGCAATCCCTGGCTCACTCACTATCCCATATATCATGGGACTCCTGTAGAACAATGGGGCAAATTGTATGGGTTAGGTAGGGATGGTCAGATACACTACAGGTCATCTTATACTATATTTTTCCTCATCTCCATAGCAACCTTTTGTGCAGTTGGTTGATGACTGCTTGATGGACGAGTCTCACAACTTACCCTGCATGCAGCCTGACAAAGATGCATAATCGTGCTACTTCCATGCAGCAGCAGTCGGGATCTGCATTTTTGTGGACTAGCTGCCTTTTAAAGCTGTAGGGCCATTGAGGTGCAATTTTTAAAGAGCCCCAATCTGGCAAGAATATTAAGTGTACCTAATTGAATAGGGTTCATTTCAATTTTCAGACAATCATTCCAAAACAATGGCAAAAAGAAAATAATATGAAACACTTGCTCGTTCCTCCTTTGTTTTTCTTAAAACACTGGGAATACATTGCATTCAGCCTGCCAATGTTCATTTGTTAAATAGTATGACGTGGGCAATCACGGTCTTTCCACAACCATGATTGTCCTTGACAAATTTTTCTACAAATGCGGTTTGCCATTGCCTTATTCTGGGCAGTGTCTCTACAATACAGATGGCCTCAGCCATTATCAATACTCTTCATGGATTGTCTTCCTGGTGTCAGTGGTGGCATAACCAGGACTTCTGATATGCATCAGCTGCATTCACAACCACCTGCTCCTATGGCTTCACATGACCCTAATTGGGGGTCTAAGTAGGTGACCTTGCCCAAGGGTGACCTGTGGTTTAGTGAAGGGAAGGAATGCCTAACAGCTCCTTTGGTGGGGACATTATCTCCATCCTGCCACCCATCCAGCTAACGCATATATTTTAAAAATGCTAGATCCTTTAATATTTCCATTTTCATTATATTTATCTCATCTAATATCTCACTCAGTTTTTCTTAATTCCACTGATTGCATCACCCCTCTCCTTAGTAACACTGAATATTTATTAATGTACCTATGTCTTCTTCCTCCACACAATAAAACCCTAATAGAACTCTGGTCTTTCCTTGCCACTTATGTAAGGACAAAACATCTTTCAGTTTGCTATAATATCATTTACCAATTTTTATACCATCCCTTTGCTTCCCTAATTTCCTTTATAATTCCACCTCTGCATTTTCTGTAATTTTCTATCACTTTCCACAGTATTGAGCTCTCTGTACGTCATTAATTTGCCCTTTTTACCTTTTATTGAGGAACTTCAGATTTGACAGTTCCACGTTTTTCTTAGTGAGACCATATTTAAAACACTTCATTATCTCCTCGTCGAATATCTCTCCCACTCTTCTGATGCTAATTTATTGTCAAGTGGCCACTTCAATTCCACTTTTGCCAAATCACATCTCAGCTCATCAAAATTGGCCTCTTTCCAATTGGCATCTTCAGATCTTTGTCTTTATTTTTGTCCATTTCAACAGCAATACCTCATCTAAATTATGCTTATTTTCAGCAAAAAATGTTCTCCAACTTATATCCTGTCAAGTTTAATTTGCTAAAACTTCCACAAAATTGTCTTCTCTCTTGTTGAACTTGTAAGACACTTGGTTAAGACAATATCTTTTCTTGTAGATATCTGAAAAATATCCACTACTTATCCTTTTTGTTATGATTCAATGCCAGGTAACATCAGTGCAGTTGAATTCTCTCAGGTACTGCAGCAAAGCATTGGGTTACATTTTGTGAATGTCATACAGTAGCACCTGAACCCATAACATTTTAATTCTGGGTAAAAGTGTTATCATTATAGAATCTTTCACAGTACATGGCATTGGTGATAAATGTTAACTGGATTAAGCCCATGATGGATGAGTCATGATTTGGAAGATATTTGAAAGAGACGATAGGGGTAGCACAATCACATGATTTCCGATAGAACATTGAGTTGAAACCCAAACTGTGGCCTTTGAAAGAAGACATAAAAACAGAAAGCATCAGAAATACTCTACAAAGATCTAAGTAACTAACTTGATTTCTCTTTTCAAATATGCTGCCTGGCCTGTTCAGTGTTTCTAGTCTTCCATGTTCTAATTTCAGATTTTCAGCATCTATTTTTATTTTTAATTGCTGTGCAAAAAAGATTTGAGAGGATGGGGAATGAACAGCAATTTATATTCAGGCAGCAGAGTTTGAGAAGGTATCTTAAGTAAAGCAGGAAAAAAAAACAATCTTCAAATAACTTTATCATCAAGTACTTATATGTCACCATATACAACTCTGAGATTCATTTTCCTGTGCGCATACTCAGTACAACCAAGAAACATAATAGAATCAATGAAAGGCTGCACCCAACAGGAAGGACAAGCAACCAATGATTAACTAATTGTCAGCAGGTTTGAAAATATATACAATGGTCTTGAGGTTGATTAATGCCAATGAGCCAGGAGAGACTGAGTATGAGGAGTCCGACAGTACTGTTCTGAGTGAAGGGTGAAAGAGAAAAATCAGAATTATAGAATTCCAGAGATCAATTCCTGGTGTATTCAAAGATTGCAGACAGTTTTCTGCCAAAAGAGAGAGAGAGATGTAAGCAATGCTCCAAATGAAATAAAAGTCTGAATGACTGAGGAGACTGTGGGGATAAACTTGGGGGATATTGCATGATGTGCATCTCAGCAGAATTAATCTAACTAGGCTACTACGGATGCCTTTCAAAAGAGTTCTCACAATATCAGCTTCAATACAAAGCCCATCACTTGCTGCCCCATTGCAAAGTGGAGCTTAAAGAAACAATAATGCCATATGGAAATTGGCCACTGGCTGTCTGCCTTCTCCAATGAGGAGTTAGGTTATGAAAAATCAAACAAAAATGCAGATGGGAATTTTAAAAAAAAGAGAAAAGAGAATCAGGATTAAGGTTTCAGGTCCACTACATGTTCTTAGTTGACTTGGCACAATTTATTGAAATACCATTTTAAATCTGGCTCCATGTCATAAGGTTATGACTCCCATTTTCCTTTTAACTGGGAATCATGACTATTATAGTGTATCTCAATGCAAAACCGGGTGTTCTGCAGATCAAGCTGATCAAATTTTTTTCTCCTGATGGAGTAAATAGTCCAAACTTGTTCTTCTCAAACAGTTATCCATTCATTTTGAAACACTTTAGGCATTTCCCTACAGCACCATGCCAAGGCAGGGAATCACATTCCATCTGTGAAACATGGCCAGAATGAACTTGTAGTTTCTCTACATCCACATATGGGTAGTAAATTAGTGTGGTAGGAGAGCTGTAAGGGCAGTTGAGGTTATGTTTTAATGGGCATGTGAGAGAAAAGATTACAGTGGAATAAGTAAAGGAATAAGAATGCTCTAAGGACCTGCGTAGACTTGATGGAACAAATAGCTACTTTCAATGGAAAGTGCTGGCTGAAAATTTGATTTTGATCTCCTATCTCAGAGACTAGAGAATCACAGGGGAAGGATTACTAAACATGTTGCCAAGGGAGTTCAAGTCCACCTTGTTATCTCTTCTGAAAAAAATTTGCATGGGTATTAGGAGAAACTATTAAATTTAGTTTGCATAGAAGATAAGAAGATGTAAAGTAAGCCCATTTTAAATAAAATTAATTGTGTGCTATTTGAATGTTGAATGGATTGGCAATACTTGAGGAGCTCAATGGTAGAAAGTATATTTTTTTTTAGTTCAAATCACTTCCCTAAAACGTTTAATGCCTGTGTAATGATTGCAATATCCAATGTGTAAGTTTTCACAAAAGTTAAAAATTTCAGCAGCTAATTCTAAACTGGTGGCGTGGTGTATCAGTGCCGGACTTTGGAGCAAAGGCTCCTGAGTTCGAATCCACCCAGCTCCCTTGCATGCTTTCCACCTGGGTTGAGCATTGAGCTAGCAACTTGGCCTCATAAAAATAAGAAAGCCTGCTAAAAAAACACTGTCATGATGGCGTCCCAATGACTCCACTCGGAGTTAAGGGCTTTCTTCTTCTTCAAATTCTAAACAGTGGCATTTAAATTATGAATGTCACTCAGCTTTTGACTTTGCTCAGTCAGTTGCAGACCAGCATGTGTTAAATCTGACACCATTAAACTCATGAATATTTTTCATTAAAGTTAATCTGCTGAGTACTGAATATGAATTGCAGTTCTGACATTACGTGCATGTTTTCTACAAACTGAAGATGTAAGTGTCTCATACCCATCGCAACTAAAAAAGGAGGTCAAAGTCAGGTCAATGTATGCATATGATGTTCCAAAGAAAGGGATGGTTCGAAATCCCCAATAACATTTCTCGGGATCATTGCCAGTACTGCTAAAATTGGTATTTATTGCTGATCCCACAATGCTCAATAACAGATTCTATCGCTACAAAAAGCAAAATACTACAAATGCTAAGGGAACTCAACATTATTTTATTTCTCCATAATGTCTGACCTGTGAAGTGGTTCCAACAATGTTGGTAATATTTTCACTGAGGAGCATCATTGTCATTAACGTTCAAGATGCTTCATTCTAAATTATCAAATTGAAGTTGGCATTGAATCCCAAAAGGCACCACAATAGCAAATGACCTAATGTTGTGCGTTAAGGAGATTCGGAAAAGTAGAGAAGTAGAGTAGCAAAGAGATTAAGTGAAAGGACTCCAGGAGAAAGTTGGCTGCCATTGTTGAAACCAATTGAAATCTAGAAGGGCAGCTGCCTTCAATTAGTTTGACACGTCGTAGGCCAAGGGGCCTATTGCTGCACTGCTTCATGGTCTGCCTCAGAGGTTTGCAGGATTGGAGGAAATTAAACAGGGCCTGGGCCATGGATGAAATTAAAGCAAAAATAAAAATTTTAAGTTCAAGATTTTGCTTGATTGAGGGCCTAATGTGGATCAGTAGCAGGTGGGTTAATAGGATTTAGTTAAAGGTTTTGATGACTTCAAGTTTAAGGAGGTTAGAATAAAGGAAGTTAGAAGTGTAGTGGCATAGCATGCCTGCGGGACATTATGTCAATACACCTCTCAATATCTCAATTTACCTGCTGCTGTGAATCAATATAATTCTCAGCAGCAGGTAAATTATAAGACCATAGGACATAAGAGCAGAATTAGGACATTCAGCCCATTGAGTTTGCTCCACCATTCTATCATGGCTGATTTATTATCCCTCTCATCCCTATTGTCCTGCCTTCTCCCTTACCCTTTGATATCCTAACTAATCAAGAAGCTATTAGCTTCTGCTTTAAATATATTGAACAAATGGGCTCCACAGTGTCTGTGGCAGTGAATTCCACAGATTCACCATCCTCTGGCTAAAGAAATTCCTCCTCATCTCTGTTCTAAATGAGCGTCCCTCTATTCTGAGACTGTGCCCTCTGATCCTAGACTCCACCACTGTAGGAAACATCCTCTCCACATCCACAATATATAGGCCTTTCAATATGCGATAAATTTCAATGTGATCACCCTCATTCTTCTAAATTGCAGCAAGTACAGGCCCAGAGCCATCAAATGCTCCTCATACGTTACCCATTTCATTCCCGAAATTATTCTCATGGAACTCTCTCCAATGCGTGTATATCTTTTCTTAGTTAAGAAGCCCAAAACTGCTAACAATTCTGCAAGCGTGGTCTGACCAATGCTTTATAAAGGCTCAGCATTACATCCTTGCTTTTATAATATAATCCTCTTGAAATGAATGCTAAAATTGCATTTACTTTCCTTACCACTGACTCTATCTGCAAATTAACCTTTAGGGAATCCTGAAAAAGGACTCCCAAGTCCATTTGCATCTTGATATCTGAATTTGCTCCCCATTTAGAAGATAGACTAAGCCTTTTCTTCTTCTATCACAGTGCTTCACCACGCACTTCCCTACACTATATTCCATTTGACACTTTGCCCATTCTCCCAACATTATCTAAGTCCTTCGGCAGACACCCTGTTTCTTCAACATTACCATAATTCATATTATTTGCAGACTTGGCCATAAAGCCATCAATTCCATCATCCAAATCATTGATATATAATGTGAAAAGAAGTGGTCCCATCACCGACCCCGATAGAATGCCACTAGTTACCAGCAGCCAACCAGAAAAGGACCAAATTATTCCTATTCTTTGCCTCCTGTCAGTTAGCCAATCTTCTATCCATGCTAATATCTTTTCTGTAATACCACAGACTGTTATCTTGTTAGGTAGCTTCATGAGTGACATCTCATCAAAGACCTTTTGAAAATCTAAGTAAATAACATTTACTGACTCTCCCTTGTCTATCCTGCCTGTTATTTCCTCAAAGATTTCCAAAAGATTTGACAAGCAAGATTTCCCCTTAAAGAAACTGTGCTGATTTTGGCTTATTAGGGCTGGGTGCTGAGCCTATTGCTCTGCACATTGCTTACACAAGACAACACGGCCAAACACCTGAGTAATCATATTGTCAAGTTCGCTGATGACACAGCAGTGGTGGGGCTCATCACCATCAAAGATGAGATGGCCTACAGCGAGGAGATAGATGAGCTCGAGGCATTCTGCCAGGCAAACAACCTCTTCCTCAATGTGAACAAGGCAAAGAAGAAGGTCTTCAACTTCAGGAGAACTTGCACCACTCACACTCCTCTTTACATTGGTGGCACAGCAGTGGAATCTGCAAGCACAATCTGGGAGTGCACATCTCATACAACCTCTCATGGTCCCAGAACACATTCTACACAATTAGGAAAGCTGACCAACACCTCTACTTTTTGAGAAGGCTTAAGAGAGTTGGACTTCGCACATATATTATCACACCAACAAGAAAGTTGCTGCAACAAGGCCAATAACATCTTGAAGAATCTCACCCACTCTTCTCATCAATTGCTTGTCCCATTCCCATTAGGGAGGAGGCTCTGTAGCATCTACGCCAAGCCCAGCAGACTCAAAAAGACAGACAGACAGACAGACATACTTTATTGATTCCGAGGGAAATTGGGTTTCGTTACAGTCGCACCAACCAAGAACAGTGTAGAAATATAAAACCATAAATAATTAAATAATAATAAGTAAATAATGCCAAGTGGAAATTAGTCCAGGACCAGCCTATTGGCTCAGGGTGTGTGACACTCTGAGGGAGGAGTTGTAAAGTTTGATGGCCACAGGCAGGAATGACACCTGGACCAGATGAACTATATCCCAGTTCATCCCAGTTCAAAAAACAGTTACTTTCCCCAAGCAGAAAGGCTGATCAAGATCTCCACCCACTAACCCACCTTTCCACACCACCAACCACCACTACTTCATCATTTCCTCTCAATCACCTTGGGTACTGACACTCCTGCACCTAATGGCACTTTATTGACATACAGTCAATCTATGTATATAATATACCTTATTGAGTTATATTTATTGTGTTTTTCATAATATTATTGATTTCTTTATTTTATTGTTTTTTTGTACTTCTTTTTATCTAGAGTAAAAATTATTTTGTTTTCCTTTACAATTCTGTGCTGGAAATGACATTAAATGATCTTGAAATTTGCATCTTTTATCATGTGCCTTCAAGTACCCTGAAACCTCACCCTTAATAATGGACACAACCACTGAAGTCAGGCTAACTTCCTTTCTTCTCCCTCCCTTTTTAAAAAGTGGAGTGGCATTGGAAATTTTTCAAACCTCCAGACTAATTCTGGAATCTCATGATTTTTGAAAGATCATTACTAATGCCTCAACAATCTCTTTAGCTACCTCTTTTCAAACCCTGGGATGTAGTTCACCTGGTCCAGGTGACTTACTACCTTCAGACCTTTCAGCTTCCCAAGTACCTTCTCCTTAGTAACAGCAACTACACTCAATTCTGTCCCTTGACACTTTTGAATTTCTGGCATGCAGCATGTGCCTTTCACAGTGAAGAGTAATAAAAAATTCTTATTAAGTTTGTCCGCCATTTCTTTTCCCCCCATTACTACCTCTCCAGTATCATTTTCCAGTAGTCCAATATGAACTCTCATTTCCCTTTTATTCTTTATAGATCTGAGAACTTTCGGTATCTTCTTTTATACTATAAGTTAGCTTACCTTCATATTTCATCTTTTCTCTCCTTATGGTTTTTTTAGTTGCCTTCTGTTGGTTTTTAAATTCTCCCAATCCTCTAACTCCCCACTAATTTTTTGCTATATTATATGCCCTGTTATTTGCTTTGCTTTGATTTCCCTTGTTAGCCACAGTTGTGTCATCCTTCCTTTAGAATACTTCTTCATCTTTGGGACGTATGTATCCTATGTCTTCCAAATTGCTCCAGAAAGTCTAGCTATTGTTGTTCTGCCATCGTCTCTGATGGTGTCCCATTGCAATCAACTTTGTCCAGCTCCTCTCTTATGCCTCTGTAATGCCCTTTACTCTACTGTCCTACTGATGCATCTGATTTTAGCTTTTCCCTCTTAAACTGCAGGATGAAATATATTATATTATGGTTACTGCATCCTAAGAGTTTCTTTACCATAAACTACCTAATCAAATCTGGGTCATTACATAACACTCAATCCAGAATAGCCTTTCCCCTTATAGGCTCAACCACAAGCTGCTCTAAAAAGTCAACTGATAGGTATTCTACAAACTCCATCTCTTGGGATCTAGCACCAGCTTGACTTTCCCAGTCCAGCAGTATATTGAAATTCCCCATTGTCATTGTGACATTCCCCTTGTTACATGCCTTTTCTGTCTCATTGTAATTTGTAGCCCACATACTGGTTACAGCTCAGAGGCCTGTATATAGCTCCCTTGAAAATTTCTAACTCTACCCACAAGGATGCTTCATCTTCGGATCCTATGTCAGCTCTTTCCAAGGATTTGATTTAATTTTTTACCTACGGAGCCACCCCACCTCCTCTGCCTACCTGTACCTTTGATACATTGTGTACCCTTGGATGTTAAGTTCCCACCTGTGATGTTCTTTCAGTCACAACTCAGTGATGCCCACAATATCATACCTGCCAATCTCTAACTGTACTACAAAAGCATCTACCTTATTCTGTATACTATGTGCATTCAAAAATAACACCTTCAGTCCTGTATTCATCACCCATTTTTGATGTGTAGCATGTTTTTTGCTCCCATGTAACACATAAACTCATCCCAATGACTGCAATTTTGTCCTATTATCTGCCTGTCCTTCCTCACAGACTCACTACACACTGTATCTACTGTACTTGAATACCAACTGTCCTATCCTCACTCCGGTTCACTTCCCCCAGCCAAATTAGTTTAAACCCTCCCCAATAGCTCTAGCAAATCTCCCTGCAAGGATATTGGTCTCCCTCAGATTCAGGTATAAATCATCCCTTTTGTACAGATCACGTCTTCCCCAGAAGAGACCCCAGTGATCCAGAAATCTGAAAACCTGTCTTTGTACCAATTCCTCAGCCGCACATTCATTTGCTAAATCACCCTGTTCTTATCATCACTGGCACATGGCACAGGCAGCAATCCGAAGGTTACTACCCTGGAGTTCCTGCTTTCCAGCTTTAAACCAAATTTGCTATAAACTGAGATAGTCGATTCATCTTAATTCACCAAGAAGTAAACCAACCTTTATGATGGACAGCACAAAATAACCCTTTACCTGACATATGACAAGAAAACCAATGGCTGGACACATCACATGGATAGGCTGCTGTTTTTGAAGCTTTGATTGGAAAATAGAACTTCACAAAGTAACCCACACCTTGAACATTTAATTATATTGTACACATGATGGCATTATAAAGCTGGATTTTCAGAAGGACAGATACATGTCTGTTTTAATGGCTACTGCACATAAGAACATAAGAAATAGGAGCAGGAGTAGGCCATCCGGCCCATCAAGCCTGCCCTGTCATTCAATAAGATCATGGCTGATCTGTCAGTAAACTCAGCTCCATCTACCTGCCTTTTCCCCGTAACCCTTAATTCCCTTACTATGTAAAAATATACCTAACTGTATCTTAAACATATTTAGTGAAGAAGCCTCAACTGCTTCCCTGGGCAGAGAATACCACAGATTCACCACTCCCTGGGAAAATGTTTCTCCTTACCTTCGTCCTAAATCTTGAGGCAATGTCCCCTAGTTCTACTCTCACCTACCAATGGAAACAACTTTCCTACTTCTATCTTATCTATCCCATTCAAAATTTTGTATGTTTCTATAAGATCCCCTCTCATTCTTCTGAATTCCAGAGAGTATAGTTCCAGATGACTTAATCTCTCCTCATAAATTAACCCCTTCATCCCTGGAATCAACCTGGTGAACCTCCTCTGCACTGCCTCCAAAACCAGTACATCCTTCCTCAAGTATGGAGACCAGAACTGCACACAGTACTCCAGGTGTGTCCTCACCAGTACCCTGTATAGTTGCAGCATGACCTCCCTGCTCTTGAATTCAATCCCTCTAGCAATGAAGGCCAACATTCCGTTTCCCTTAATAACCTGTTGCACCTGCAAGCCAACTTTTTGCAATTTTTGCACAAGCACTCCCAAGTCCCTCTGCACAGCAGCATGCTGCAATCTTTCACCATTTAAATAATAATCTGCGCTTCTATTATTCCTTCCAAAGTAGATGACCTCGCATTTACCAACGTTGTATTCCATCTGTCAGACCTTGTTCCACTCACTTAACCTGTCTATATCGCTCTGCAGACTCTCCACATTTGTTTTCATCTCAGTTTAGTGTCACCAGCAAATTTTGCTACACTACACAAAGTAGAACCCATATTTGATGCTTTATTCCAGTTTGTTTGAAAAGTTCAGACACTCAAAACACAAGCAATAACTTTTCAAGGACAGATTGACTGGGATATTTATTAAATGTCTTGAGAAAGGAAGCATCACGTATAGATATGATGGATTATGAGAGCTCAAAATAAAAAAAAATCAGCTTCAGCAGAGATCTCCATGATTTTTACTTCTACTAGTACAAACAAATTGTGATTCTAATTACTAATGATTCATTTTGTCATCACAGAATGACTTTAAGCTCAGCACCTACATAATGGATGGTTTGTATTCAATTACCTATACTGCATTGTCTCAGATGTCGTTGATGCTCTCAGTTTTGTCATCAGGATCCTCACAATGTTGAAGAGAAAGATAAAATTAACCTGTTCAAACAAAAGCAAAGGACATAAGTACAGCTCAAGCTGAAAAGAACTTAAGAGCTTGTTTTTTCAGAATGTAAATTATAGTACCTGAAAAATACCTTCTTTGCAATTCCTTTCTTTTTGCATAATAAAATTCACTTATCATAATCATCCTAAAATTCTTCACTAGTAAATCTAGTGATAATATTGCATGAGGAAAATGCGTTGGTCTGTCTTTATAAAAAACAAAGTAAATAATCAGCAGTGGTTGTATTATGACAAACAATACTGAATTTCAGCTCACCTACTTTACATATAGTGTTGAGTAAAGTAGTGAGAGGTGAGGGCAAATAGTGTTCATCATAAGTAATTAGTCTTGTGAAACTGAGAGAATTACCCCAGGTTGAATATCTAAAGGTATTTTATTCTTGTTGTTATGATGCCTGCCATTTTGGGAAAATAAAATTCCTTGAAATCAGCAAAATTGGCTAATTTAATGTCAAGCTTCTGGTGATTTTGTAAAGACGTCATAAATATGCTCCTGTAAGAGTATGCTTAATCAGTAGCATTAGATGTGCTAAATATTATCAAATATTATCAAATATTATCAAATAACTCAGAGGTTGTGTACAAGAGTTGCTTCTACTTCCTGAGAAGACTGAGGTGTTTTGGATTTTGCAGGCCTCTCCTTCCCATGTTCTACCAGTCTGCTGTTGCCAGTACAATCTTCTGTGCAATGATGTTCAGGGGCAATGGCATCAACACGGGTGATACCAGCAGGTTTAATAAACTGATTGGAAAGGCTGACTCTGTTATAGGAGTCGAACTGGACACACCGAAGTCTGTGGTAGAACAAAGGACCCTACGGAAAATCCTGGCAATTCTGGACAATGTTTCTCACCCTCTACATGCCACCTTGGCTGAACAGAGGAACACTTTTAGTAATAGACTAAGACAACACTGCTGCTCTAAAGAGCGTTATATGAGGTCATTCTTACCCTTGGCCATTAGGCTCTATAATGAGTCAACCTATAGCCGGGGAACTGACAAACCCCTCCGTTAGACTGCTTGAGGTAACTTATTTTTTATTCTTACTTACTTCTCTTCTAATATTTGTATATTTGTGTATCTGAGCACTTGTAATACTACTGTGACACTGCAATTTCCTTTGGGATCGATAAAGTATCTATCTATCTATCTATATCTGAAGTTCAGCTCTCTTGAAGTCTACTTGGCTGTTAACAAAACTCCATAATGTCCTATGGTGGCAAAGAAATAAACTCGCTTGGAGTTTATCCATTATTAACTCAGTCGCAATGACAATAGGATCCTCCTCATTTTCATGTTTCCGTAATTTCTTTTCTCCCTCCCTGGGTGCAGTACGCCCCATCCTGCCGGTAGGAGCTCTGACCCTGTAAAATCGATCCAGATCAGGATTGTGAATAGCTGTCCTGCTTCAACCCTTCTGTGGTGGGACGGGTACAGCTAAGCCTAGAAACTAAAACCTGGGATTACTTGATTTTGCTACTTTACTGAGTGTGACATTTAAAATCCTATATTGTACTGTTATGCAATTCTTTCACTAGGAAGTTAATTCTCACTGTTGATTTTCTAAGATTAGTAACCGCCGCAAGCAGTCTGTTCATTCCTATTATTAATACATTAATAGGTGAGAGCTTCACTGCTGGTGCTCCAGGTTACTGGGTGAAATATTGAACTATGGCTACAGCTCCTTCCCTATGTCACAACACAGTGTCTTCTTCACTGTCTCAACCATTGCTTAACCAACATTGATTTACAAATTATCAGATGATTTATTCTCAAGTTTAGTGATATATTTGCCTATATTTCAACATGATAATGTTTAAAAAATGCTTCATCAATTGCATTACATTCAAGGACAAATCAACAAGCCCACAAATGGCTAATTTTCCATTGCCACAAAATCAATGGCCCCAGGGCACCTTGTTCGGGCAGCACAGTCCCAGCATTTTTTTCCACTGTGTGCCAGTTTCCAGTACTTCGCTGTGAGGCACAGGCAACCAACCGGAGCAGCTAAAACAACAATGACAGGCAGTGAAGCCCCACCCCCAACCCAGGCTCATTGGCTGCCAGTGTCACCAGGAACTTTGAATGTGTGTGCAGCTCCCTGAAATTTATGAAAATTCATTAATGTCTGAGGCTTGTAAAAAGTTTAAGTATTGTTAGTAGTTAAAAGTGTTGATTTGTTTATACTTATATGTATGTTTACATATTGAAATATCCTGAGGCTCTCCATTGCACGGGGTTGACCATTGATGTTACGTGCTAGATGTCTACATGATATGCAAGCCAGGACAGCACGATATGGAGAGTGAGCTGCTGCCCACACGTCAGGCTCCCCCTCTCCAAACAGCTGATGAATCCAAAGGAACGGTACAGACTGATATAGCCAGTGTTGCCAGTCAGTGTGGAACTCAACACAGGAATTTTTCCTCGGGGTTTACTCCCGAAGCTTTCCCCATGAGTGGGTATAACCATAAGTCAGCAGAGGTTTATGATCGGAGTTTTCCTTCTCCTAGGTGAACTGTCAATCACAGCTGACGGGCCCTATTTGCTTGAAGCATCTGGTTTTAAGGTTCCAATAACTTGTTTTTGCCCCTTCTCCTGTCTGTAGAAACTGTTCAATGGGGCTCGGGAGCTAAGCCACACGTGAAGGCCAGTAGCTGGACCTGGTTGTCAGAGGCTATTTGGATGTATGCCATTGGGAGTATTTAATAGATTATCCCCACTACCTCTCTCAGCTATGATAACATTAAGGGACCATATTTGAATAAATTAAACAAATATTTAAACATAATTCTTTACTTCACTTTTGTGATTCGACTGCCCACCAATAATCTGAATGGGATTGCTGTAACTGTAATGGGTTTAACCTGGCACATCTAACATAAAACTCAGAACAGTCAGCACAGTTCAGGCCCTTTGGACCATGATGTACTGCCAACCTTTTAACCTATTCCAAGATCAATCTAACCCTTTCCTCCCACAAAGCCCTCCATTTTTCTTTTATCCATCTGCCTAAGAGTCTCTTAAATGTTCCTAATGTATCTGCCTCAACCACTACCCCTGGCAGTATGGCCCATGCACCCACCACTCTCTGTGTGAAAGTCACATTAAAATTATGCCTCCTTATGTTAGCCAATTCTGCCCTGGGAAGAAAAGTCATTGGCTGTCCACTCTATCTATGCCTCTTATCACCTTGTACCTTTCTATCAATTCATCTTTGATATGATGATAATGGTATGATATGAGATCTTTGATATGAGATGATTGTTGATTTCAGACGATCTCAGCCTGAGCACACACCCCTCAGCATCAGCAGCTCCACAGTGGAGAGAGTGGAAAACATCAAGTTCCTTGGGGTGCAGATCGCGGACAATCTCACCTGGTGCAGGAACAGCACTGGGATTGTGAAACGAGCCCAGCAGAGATTGCACTTTCTGAGGAAGCTTAAACAAGCATCACTCCCCACTAACATCTTAACTACATTCTATAGAGGCAAGGTTGAGAGTGTGCTGACCTTTTCGATCACAACCTGGTACTCCAGCTGCAGTGCTGCCAACAAAAAAGCCTTGCAGAGGGTGGTTAGGGGAGCAGAAAAGGTTATTGGGGTCTCTCTACCTTCTGTCCAAGACCTCTTTCAGAGTCGATGCCTCCAGAAGACACGGTACATCATTAAAGACCCCTCACACCCTCTCCATGAACTGTTTGTTCTTCTGCCATCAGGTAAACGTTACAGGAGCATCAAAACTAAAACCACAAGGCTACTAAACAGCTTCCTCCCACAGGCAGTCAGACTGCTAAATAGCTGCTCTACCTGACTCTGCTTTGGACACTTTTAACTTGCACTGGACACTTATAACTTGTTTTCAACTGACATATGGCTGTTGTGTTTTACTATTTATTGTTATGTTTATGATTTAGTGTTGCGTTTGTTATGTTATGATTGCACTGCTCCTGGGAAACGCTGTCTCATTCTGCCCTGCAGAGCGGATGTACGGTTAGAATGACAATAAAGTTTTTGAATCTTGAATCTCGCATCCTCCTTCACTCCAAAGAGGAAAAAAATCCCTAGCTTGCTCAAAACTATCCTAATAAGATATGCTTTCAGACCCAGGCTACATCCTGATAAATGGGCAGATTTGAGAAAGATTATCTGTGCTGCAAGCTGGGAGGCCTACAGAGGATCAGGCAACCCATAAGGAACGCTCCAGAGCAGCACAGCGGCAGCCACAGACTTTGTGAAATATGACGCCAAGGACTTAAGATTTACAGCAGCCTCGGTAAACTGGACCCAGCTGAGGTCCAGCAGTAGAGTTGCTATTGGTGTGGGAGATCTCTCCCAATAAGTTCCCGCCTGCCGATAGGGCTAGATTGATATTCCTTAGGAACTGGTACTTAGGAAAAGGTTTCCTGGTGGTGCTCTTTCTTTTGGTCTCAGTTCCCAGCTTGGTTTCTGGTCCCCATTTGCCAGCTGCAGTTTAGTAACCCGTTACGGACCTGTATCCAGTCAGTGAACTATAAGTAGTATTAGGTGAAGTCCAAGCAAATTGCTTCCTGTTTATTTTATTTTATTTATGCAAACACAGTATTTCTGATGCTGAAAAAAAGGGATTTTTACTTAAAAGTTACATTATCACTACATCTATTGAATGCACTCTTTGTACAAATTAACAGATAAATGAAAACAGTTTCATAAATGTGTCATCACAATGTCATTCACAATTTCCCTCAATTGATAGTTGTCCATACATTCAACAACCACAGACCTAAGCTCTAAAAGCTCCAACTTAGATTTCAACTTCTCTGCCTCGTTCTTGCAATCAGTTCCAAAATTGTGTTTTTTCAGTCAGATCTCTGGTCTAACGCCAGGAGGTGACTAGGTGTCAAATTTGTTTGAGAATATCTTTAAAAATATACTTCGGGTTGACAAGTCAGTAACTTAAAATAAAATTTTGTCAAATTAAATATATTTTACATGTTAAAGCAAATGTAGTTTTTGCTATTTATGTCTCAATTCAGACTCAATGATTTCTGTAAATCATTTTCTAGGGTTAATAGAGATAGTTTTATTGTTTTATGGTCTCCAAAACCAACTAACAAAGTATGGAACTTTCTTCAAAAATTATACCGGAATCACAAAAAAATTTATCTACCATCACATACAAAAAAGTCAGAAAAATAAGGTCTCTTGCCATTTAAATCAAAGTGCATTGCAGTTCAGATGAGAAACACTGAGATTTACCTCTTCAGGTTATCAGTGGATCAATGTTCAATACCTCAATGGCCAAGGTATCAATCAATGCATGCCAGTGATTCAACAAATCAACTTCATCATTTTAAGTACATGTACTGACATAAAGCACAGATTGCCATTTTGTTCCATTCCATTAACTCAATGTTTGTCTATTCTATCTTTTACTGCTGCAATAAATAACACTGAAAAACTAGCTGAAATCTTTTTTGGAGACTAACTGTCACTGATTATATATGAAGACCAATCAAAGGATTGGGAACTAAGTGGGGTGGCTTTTTCTTACAGAGACCATAATTGATATGTAGCAACTCATCTGAAGCAACTACCTGAAATACTGTAGGCATGGGCAAGAGGTGGCATTTAAAATCAATTGGAAAGACATATTAGAATTGCTAGCAGAATAATAGCCAAGGGCTATTTTCTTCACCTCCAATCATGCTGACTGTAACATAGTACAATGGTATTAGAACTAATTAATCATAGCAATCAGTCATAGTTAATTAATGTACTTCAGACCCAAAATTTGAGGGGTATAGATAATATGAATGCATGTAGGCTCTTTCCACCAAGGTTGGTGGAAACTAGAACTAGAGATTATAGGTTAAGGGTGAAAGGTGAAATGCTTAAGGGGAACATAAGGGCAAACTCCTTCACTCAGAGGATAGTGAGAGTGTGAAATGAGCTGCCAGCAGAGTGGTTGATGCAGATTCGATTTTGGGTTGAATAATTACATAGATTGGAGGGTTATGGAGGGCTATGGTGCAGGTGCAGGTCAATGGGACTAGACAGAATAACAATTCAGCATAGACTAGATGGGCCGAAGGACTTGTTTCTGTGCTGTAGTGCTCTGTGACTCTATGACATCACCAATGGGGAAATTTGACCAGGTGCTTTGGGTCATCAGTTGCCTTAATGACCTTGAAATAAGTTCCACATTAGGGACGCAAGTGGTAAGATAGTTCCGCACTACTCTTTAATTCACAATTTTAATCCAGGAGAGCTGCATGTAAATGGGAAATCTGCTTAAATCCTTGTTGCACCCACATCACTGAATAGGCTACCCGCAACAACTCCAATTTTCTGCCTAATCTTGACACAACCCCATTCTGTAACACTTGTGTGTTGTGTAACCTCTATTGTGTTATTGCTGTTAACACCTCCCCCTCAACAGTCATTGTTCAGACCTCTCAAATCCATCCCTCCCCCACCTCTGACAATGACCTTGATACTCCATCCCCAAAGATGACTGTAATCCAAAATATGACTGCAATCCAACCCTTGTCTGATGCTTTTGGCTATCCAGTCTCTTCCAGCTTCCACACCTACCTAAATGATATGTTCCAACAGCAAATATTCTGCTGTTCACCCTCCCGTACCCCCCTTCAAATAACTTCATGTTGGGCAAGAATCTCAGCTGACTCTTGAATACAGCATTGGAAGGTGAACAATTTTATACATGAAAATGTGCAACACCGAGGAACTTGCAGCCAAGGCAAGATATTCCCTGTTCCACTGTACTAACACTATAGCAATGCATTCTTTGCAGAACCTCTATCCAGTCATTACTGCAAAAAGTCAATCAGAATTCATCTGTGTTAAAAACCAAAGATAAACCACGTGGAACAGACAAGTGATTTATCTTTGCAGGGAGATGATACCCCTAATTGACCATAATTCAATTAAATCAGCACCACTGCATTCAGATACTTACCAGCAGTACCAGAACCACTGGGCCCTGAACAATGTAGTCCATATGATATCCTGCTGCTATTCCAATCCAACATCTATAAACATAAAGACTCATGTAAATTGCTATTGGCTTTGTTCCAACACAATCCTCTGCTGACAGGCTGAGTTATTTAGATGAGTTACTGCGGCAATATAATATAAAATAACACAAAGCTGAAGGTAATGGCAAGAAAAGTGGGAGGAGGGTGCTAATTACAATGACTACTGTAAATTATGCAAATATCTTGTTAATTACTAAATTAGGAATTTCTATAGGAATTTTGTTAATACAGCTAAAATGCTTCGAATAAATCTTTTTCACCATGAAATATGATGGTTGCTGGCTCAGTTACAACCACTGATATCATTCAATAGCAAATTAACATTATCACTAATACCTAGCAAAGGCATCACCTAACATACATGCAGAAGTAGAAAATAAAGGTATGTGTTGTTAACTAATATTAGTCAGTTATGGTTGACCTATAACATATCTGGTTTGAACAGCAAATAAATCAGTCAGGGACACTACTTCAGGTCCCTCTTGGACAGATCACATGTAGGTCTTGCAGGAAGAGAATAAAAGTCAGGCATATTTGTCAGAACACCCACAGGTCAACTAGCCTGGCAATTTTCATGGGAAGAGACTGGGTGCTCTGAAAGCAACTAGAAGAAAACTCCGGAAGAAAGAAAAAAACTTGATGTAAAAAGCATAAATAGTTCCTACTGTCATATGGATATTTATCGAAATCTTTATTATCAATTTTCCTTCTCCGGTCTCCAGCCAAAATGTTACATCCGTAGTTTATCAGAGGGTCAGCAGATGTTTGTGCACCACTAGTGTTTCCACTGCCCTTGGCAATACTCAGGTGGGAAGCAGAGGAAACACAGGGATCTTCGTAGGACAAAGGGTATTTTTCAATCATTACATAGTTTCAGTTAAAGAAGTAGTAATGATGTACAGAAATTTCTTCTATTATGGAACGTAGTTATGATTCTAAGCCGGATACTGAATATTGAAGAACTCAGGCTGGGGATTCCAGAGCTTTCCCTTCCATTTAAGGCATTGATAAGCAGAGGCCGGTGGGCAACTAGAAAACCATGTTGCACCAATAGAATCTATGCCTTAAATCCTTACAGATCCCAATAACTATCACTTCATCCTCAGCCACAATGATACAATCTCTTGAGCCTTAATTTTTATTCACGCATTCTCTGCACAGTTTCACGCTTCGCCCTTTATGAAATCTTCACAAGTATGTTCTTGTCTCCTGCATTTCTCTTTCCAAAAGTGCTCTACCTTCATACTTATAAGGAATTAATTAAATAGAAATTGATGTTGCTGACTATTATCACCTTTAATTGTCCCTTTCATTTCTCTATGGTCAGCCAACTCTTCTTTCAATATTTGGCAGGACATGGAGAAAAATAGAAAATCCTTATCTATGTAAAGAGCTTTTTAACATTGGGTTTTCCCTCTGTGCATTAAAGAAGAGAGTATTACAAAGTACACAAATTTCCTTGACTTCGTGTACTTACTCTTTATTCTCGTAATAGAGTTTGCCTATGACCCAGGCTACAATGATGGGACAAGGGATACCTATGGAAGAAAAATAACTGTGTTCAATAGAATGCAGGCAGTTTTTGACAAATGGATTTCAGTTGTAAATTGATGCCACGTTCTTGTACATAGCATATTGAGCAGAGAATAGATTGTTAATTGCTGTTTCTGACAATGTGTGGCATGGAAGGTGTGACTGGAACAAAGTGGGACATCTTAGAACTGCATGTTATCTCCAAAGTTTATCATTTACAGTGCTGGATTATGCTTCCCACAACACAGACTCTTCAATTTTCAGAGCATCTTCAATTTCCCTCATCGGTCACTGCATCAAGCAAGTATGGAGCAATCTGAGGGAGCGGGGTCAATTATGTTCACACTAGACCTCCTGCTTTGCTGTTGTACCCACCACTGAATCCAGCGGCAGCTCCAGAATATGCTGCGCTGAACAGCCCTTCAACTTTATACCAGCCATGGCTGATTTACAGTATGACCATTTTTTTGATTGGGGTAAATAGCCTTCATTGAAATGTGCATTTAGCTAAGATTGTTTTTGTTTTTAACTATTGTATATGAACATTTCTAAATTAATGAACTGTAAAACAATGTTTTAACTGAATTATTATTTTGCTGATACTTATATTCTATTTCAACTGATTTAAGTGTCTTCAGAAGTTCATTCATTAGGACTGTGCTGGGAGCAGGGCCTCAGGCTGCCATTTCATAGATGGCCAATGGAATAGGTATCTCTCACATGGTCTACTTGCACAAGTAAGTGCATCTGTAAAACTAGCACAAGGGCAGAGTACCATCAATAAATTTGACTGTGTCTAATATGGCCCACTATTCCTGTGCCAGTGTCTGTGTTAAGTATATTTATCTTACATTAGCTATGTGTCTCAATCAGACCATCAAAAGATCCCTTACTTACACCATCCAATGAACAGAAATTTCCATTTGCGCATTTTGTCTGTGGAATAGGTCATCACTATAGCTGTATGGAGATAGCACCCCTCCACAAACATCCAGAAGAAATTAGTCACCACAAAGTAGTTGTAGATTGTTATGACAAGACGGCACCAGGGCTGAAAGAAATAGATTAAACAATTCAGTTTTCATACATAGGTACATACACACACTTACAGTCAAATTTTTTTGTGCACAAATTACAGTCACACATTGCAGCCAAATGCAGTCCAGCTTGTCTTCTGGCAAGCAAGCACTAGAGAACGACACTGATTCCAGCATGGACACCACGATTCAGCGCCTCCTGCACTCCTGGGGAGCACCCAACTCTGACGCCTCCCCATAGGCTGCTGCGCAAACACTACGGCTTGAGGGTTAGTCCACACAATGAACGAAAGCATGCAACTCCCTTGCCATCCCACCCACTGCTCGTTAATAAACCAAAGAATTAGACATGCAACATTCCACGCCACCAATGTCCAAAAGGGTCTTGCAATCACAAGAAAGACATCTTAAGATGATCAATCACTGTTGGACCTCATACCTCCTTTACACACTGTCACCTCTCTGATGCAGGCAGTATCACGGTCTGCACCAAGTGCATCTCCTTCAGTTTCTACACCAATGAGCAACTTGCTATTGGGGTAGGTTCTTAATAACCAGCTGGGTCTTCCATTCATAAAAAGATGTTTAAAAAAGACAATAACACCTTTGGTTGACCCTGCAGGAGCTGCTGTATCTGAGCACTCTGCCATCGTCACAGAAGCTCTTGTTAGAACAAGGTCAAACAATGACAACTCAAAATAAAATTACAGGCAGAGAATTTAGATTTAAAAGAGTAGAATGATTATAGTGGAAGTAATGGGTTGATCTGCAGGGAGCAGCTTACAAGTCGCCATGCTCTGGCTCCATATCAGTTCTTGTGCCATCTTAGTCTGAAAAGCCCAGGGTGAAACTTGGGATCAGGCACTGTATAGTTACACTCGGATGTAAATTTTTGCTGAGGTCTCACTGCCTATTTCCTTTCTAATCCCTCTTTCTCATTTTTTATATTCTTTTCCCTCTCTATTCATTTTTCTTTCCATTGCTCTATTTCTCACATTGGCTGATAACCTGCCAATTTGCTTTTTAATTATTAGCAGTCTGGATTGTAGTCCCCAGTGTGCCTTTCAACCATGGAAGATATTCTAGTCAGGTTGCTTAAGATCTGACTATAAATCTCACTGTACAGCTCTTGTGCAACTTCTCCAAACCCAAGGGACTGAGGCTGGTGCTCTACTGGCCTTCAGAGGCCTGCAATTCAATAGATAGTGAAATTGACTCTTACACTCTGAGAGAAGCATTCAAGAAAAACAGGATATAAATATTCTTTTCTCTTTGCCAGTTCAAAGCCTATTGTGGTAATTCAAGTTCAAGTGCATGGATATTGTCAAATAAAACACCATTCCTCCAAGGAGAAGGTGCAAAACATATCACCAACAGCACAGAGCACATAGCACAAGCAGCACATGTGGTAAAAATTTCAGAACACCATGCAGTCACAAAGAAAAGAAAATATATAGCCCAAGTCCCTGAATGGCATAACTGCAGATTGATGGCGAGTTCTTTCTTCACTGAGTGAACACCAGAGGGCAGCACGCAACCTAGTATGAATTCTAGCATGTCCATAGAGGCCACTGCTCTCTTCCATACCACCTTCAGAATCTCAGCTTCTGGGTGAACACAATAGGTGACCCGTAGCGAGAGCCCAGTCCTCGCCACAATTGAGGTAATTGGTGTCAGTGTCACCAATGAATCAATGAACCAGACTTTAACTATTCTACATTACCAATGTCCAACAGGGTCTTGCGATCCCAACATAAATGTCAAAGACAATCATTCACACCATGCATTGTCAACAGCAGACAACAACACAGCAATGGTATGCAATAATTCCAGCTCCATCGCTATGGAGCTACTTGATGATGGGATAGTCCTGCATTACTTGATGTTCTTAGTATCCAACAATGACTTTTGATTGTATGAAAGGATGAATAAATATATCTTTGATTGGACCTAGTGTGGCCGCTGCGTCTTGGTGAGTGGCCATCTTACAGATGATCCTTGCTGACCTCTGCGAACTCAGCAACTGGTCAGAAGAGATTTTAGTCTGAAATGCCGAGTTACAAATTAGCCAGGCACTTACCATTGTAAGGGCTTACCTCATTCCTCTCATGTACTTCAGCATCAATCAATTGCATCAGGAACCACAGAATATTCCTCAAAATGAAAGTGGTTATCAGATTCCAATGAATGATATTCCGAAGGCATCTAATACTCCTGTGCCAGCCAAAACAAAGAAAGACCAATCAGTTAAAATCGTACTAGGCTTTCCCAAGCATGAGGTTTAAAGGTTAGGCATAGTTATTTATTAGGCAGCCTATAAAGCAAAGGAAGGCATACCTTAAAAAGAACATGGTGGATACTAGGAAGTAAATCTGCTGAATGTGAACTCTCGCAGAGAGGTGTGTTGGTACGTTCTAAGGCTATCTCTCAAATACAAGCACAAAATGAAAACAGAAAGTATTGGAAATGCTCAGCAGGGGCATGCAAACTATGTTGCAAGGGGGAAAAGAGTCACTGCTTCAGGTCAATGGCCTTTCACTGTTTATTCTCATATTCTGCACTTATTCATTTTTATTTGATGGTTCTTTTATTCGCATTTTTCCTTTCAACAATCTACTGTAGTTGTCGGGAGATAAAAGAGACTGCTGGAGGAGCTCAACAGATCGAGCAGTATACATTGGCGGGGTGTGGAGGAAAGGAATGGTTTTGGACCAAAATGTTGACAATTGATCCCCCTCCCCCACTCCCACAGATGCTGCTCACCTACTAAGCTCCTCCAGCAGATTACTTCTTTAATTGTCAACCTTACATATTGATCTTTGAGGAATTAGACAGCAGAGAAGGGAAGACAAATGTCAGGTTTTCACCTTGTGCTCCACATTCAGGGCACGTGAAGTGAGAAATGAGAAACATGAGTCAGACTGGGGGATGGGAGGAAAGCACAATTGTCTCTGTTCAGTGCTGATTAACCCCATTCTGGTGGCTTCTGAAGACTACATGCAGCAATAGAGAGTCTGGCATCTTCAACTGAGGTTCATGTGCTTAACCTGAGAGCAGGTCATCCTCTGACACAGTGGTTTGGTCCTGGCTGAAGGTCTACAGCTATGATAATGATGTAATGTGTGCAGTTGATTGACGTGAGAACTAAATCAAACAAAAATAAGAAAATATACAAAGCAGGTATGATTCCCTAGCTCTGATATACAGATAACAGCCAGAGATTGCTGTAAATGATGAATAGGAAGGGAAGGAATTGTTCAGTAAAATTAGTGATACTGAGCAAATTGTTTGGAGGTGTGGGTTGACAAATCCCCAGGTCCTGATGGATTTCATCCAAATTTCTGGATTGCTAGAAGTAATGAGTGAGCCTCAGGGATCACTGCTGAGGCCTCATCATTCTATAATATACAGAAATGACTTGGATAAAGGTGCACTGTATCAGATCATTTGCTATAATGTAGCAAGTGCAGAAGTGGCTAATTGATTGAGTGGTGAGTCGATCGGTCCTCCTGCTTGTGGGCAGCACTCTCTTTTGGGCACGTGTTTTTGAGTGCACAGGTATTTTCTCTCTTTGGGCCTGACTTGTAACCCCCTCACTGCACCATTACTAACAAGACCAAGTAAAAACACTTAAACACACTACTCTTTCGTTCTTGATCTGCAGATATGTAACAAAAGGCACAAAATTGCATGACTGCTAAGCTTACCATGACAAAGATAGAAGTAAGAACATATGTTCTGAAGAAGACATAAAGAAGAAACAAAGGCTTACATGAAATAGCAAAGATAAGACAAATGGGGTATAACATGGGACAATGTGTAATTGTCCATTATCGCAATGAAAATAGAAAAAAGCTGAGAGGTTGTGGAGTTCTGAGATGTAGAGGGTTATGTGTGTTCTAGTGCATCATTTTGCAAAAGAGTACAATGCAGTTAACTACAAGCAATTACAAAAACTAACAGAGCGCTATTGTATATTGCCAGAGAAACTGAATGCAAAAGTAGGAGGTTACACTTCAGTTACGTAGGGACCATTTATGGAACACATCTAGAACACTAGGACATTATTGTTTCAAGGAAGGGCATTTATGCATTGGAAGCAGGTCAGAGAAGATTTACTAGATTAATACCTGGTTTGTCTCCTGAAGAATGATTAGACAGATTGTGCTTGGATGTGCTAGAGTTCAGAGAAAATGAAGAGTGATTTGATTGAAAATTAGTGTTCTGAAGTTTCTTGACAGGATGATGTAGAGAAGATGGTTCCTCTTAAGAGACTCAATACTAGGAGTCATTGTTTAATAGTAATGACTCGTGTATTTAAGATGGAGATAAGACAGAGGCAAAATGATTCCTCTAGACTGACTGTGGGTCTTTGGAACTCTTCTTCAAAGAGCCATTGAAGCATAGCTATTCAATATTATTAAGGCAGAGGTGGATAGATCTGCTATGTCTCCTAGACAGGTTATTGATAAGTGAGGAGGGTGAATAACTATCATGGGTAAAAGGGAATGTGGGAGTTGAGACTGCAATCCATGATGTCATTGGATGGCAGAGGAGATTGGAGGGACCAAGTGGCCAGCTGGTGTTCCTAATTTGCATATTCTCAAATTAAAAACTTCAATCATTAGCAACACAAACAAAATTCTGGAGGAACTCAGCAAGTCAGGCAGCATCTATAGGAATAAACAGTCGATGTTTTGGTCTGTGACCCTTCTTCAGGACTGGAAACATTAACTCTGTTTCTCTCT
Organism: Hemitrygon akajei; assembly: GCF_048418815.1. Taxonomy (NCBI): domain Eukaryota; kingdom Metazoa; phylum Chordata; class Chondrichthyes; order Myliobatiformes; family Dasyatidae; genus Hemitrygon; species Hemitrygon akajei. Next base: position 103,908,586 of record NC_133124.1, on the reverse strand, counting down.
CCACAGACGCTGCATGTGCTGCCAGATAACTCTAGTGCTGAGTGTTAATATATTTCAGATTTCTAGAATCAACAGCTTTTTGATTTTCTAATAAAACGATAAAATGGTCTTCATGATTTATTTGTTTTAAAGCAATGCCATTGCAGTGGCTACTTACATTGCTAACGACCTGTCTTTACTACAGGTGCCTGCTGTAATGGCATTCTGGAGGTTGTAAATGGTGCAGATCGCAATTGCGTTTGAAGTGAACGATTTGGGGTTAAATGGGAGAATACATCTCATTTGTGTTTGGGGTAATAATATTGACATGAAATCGTGTGTTTGTGCCCAACTACATAGTGAACACTGAGGTAACAGCTCAGTCTCTCTCAGTAGGCATTTTAGTTCAGTTTGCAACGTGAATGCAAACTGATACCTAAATAACATCAATGCAGACATTTCAGATTTCATAGCTATAAGGTAACTCATTTTCCTGAAGAATAGAAATGCATGAATGAAGTGATGCAGGAATATACTTAATCACTGCAAGAGACTCCATCTATCCACTGTGTAGAAAGCTCTGTTCCAGGTCTCTGAGGAACATTTTTGCAGAATTAATTAAGTGACAAGTGCAGTAGAAGTTGATTATTTTCTCTCGTAGTTATGAAAAATGAAGGAACAAAGACTTAGAGTTTCATCTAAGTTGGTTAAAAAGAAATGCATAGGAGAATCTTCACACAGAGTTATATAGTTTGGAATAACATAGCAAACCTTGGATGCAGAAACAATTGATTTGCTTAGAGGAATGGTGGTTACTAATGGGAAATGAGAAATTTAAGGTATGAAAAGAATTTTACAGTAGGCAACAAAAAGCAAGACACATTGAATGAAATGAATTTATACACTTGTGGTCTATTTTCTAATGATGTTGTTAGTCAGTCAGGTCAGGGTAGCTGCCCAATGGCAAAGTTACAGCATACTTTGTTAGCTATAAATAAAATAATGTTAGGTTCACAGTGAATGTTACATACCTTAAGCATAGGAAGAGTATAAAGGCAATTATTAGGACTCCAGTAGAGACAGAGTGACCCACGTAGTTGATTATAAGGGCTATCCTATAGTGGATTTCTTGTGTTTTCTGAAACAAAATGTAAAAGAAAACGTAATCTGTTCTTATTTCTTCATGAAGACCTTGCCCACTTTGTAATTATTTGAAATAATCAGACCTTTACATACTGTTAAATTGAAATAGAACTGGACTGTGACCGATTTGGGCAAACAAGAAATCAGCACACAAAAGCCCAGGAGTTAACTCTAGGTAATTAAATGCTTAGATTCGGAATTTTGCTAGCCTAGAATTCTTAACATCCCTGACTGGCCATGGCGGAATGGTAAGCAATAGTAAATTAAGTAAGTGGGGAGGCAGGGGTTGCCCCATTGTTCAGTGGTTTGGCAGAAGCTCTTGCAATATGTCTTGCTTCATAAACACTCCCTGACCATGCTGATCTCCTGATGGAGATTAGCAGTCTCTCCAATCAACAAATCTCATATCACACTGGTCTCATGAATAGGGTCGAGAGACGTGCCATCATTCATGCTGGCAATATCAGCATTAAAATGTACACTTACAAGAAAATATTTTTCTCAAGCGTAGGAGCAGTCAAAAGGTGTATTAGAATGATGCCAACCTGTTTATGTTTGTCATTTCCATCGGCAAAAGCTGTATTGATTCAATGTTAGAAATGAACATAACCTGACATAAGCATCTCTTAATGAACTGAATGGTGGCTGTATTACAAACAGAAACAAATAATCTTTTTAGCCTTTTGGTGTCACTTGAACATTTTCTCTAGGGAATAACCGAACCCTGGCAACATACATCTGTTGTTCATTGATAAATAGTTGATGAGAGAGGGGTATGTTGAACATCTATCAAAGCATTTGACATTGTTACACTGGTAATAAAAACAAGATACACCTTGTTCATATTATTTTGTTAACATGTGCAGTTTTTTTTTTCAGGTAGTAGTCATAGCTAACTTATTGATGTTTAATGACCAGTGACCAACCGAAACACTATATAACAGTGATAAAGTTGGGTCAGGATAAAGAATAATGATGATTTCGCTCACTGAATGAACATAGACAGCTCACACTTAGCAGGTGGACAAATATTAGGTGTTATTCTGTGTGATAGGGGCCATAAAATAAAGCACATAAATAAAAGCACTTTCACCTCTCTCCTATCACCCTTGTCCCAGAATCAGACAGAGACCCTGTTTGTTCCTGGGATCTCACTCATGCAAAGGCTTCAAGTGCAGGTGTGCTGAATAGTCTTGCCAGAGCCTGGCTCCCTACACTGGAGGTTGCCTACTGAGGAACAAAGCCAGCAGATTCCTGCGCATTACTGGAGCAAGTCTGTTTTGTGCCATTCAGCAACTGGGCCTTGCACTTTCCAAGCTAAAATGGGGCTAATTCATTGGCAGTAAATGTGATTAAAATGGATAGAGGTCAGTAAAACGTCAAGAAAAAGTACAAACAGCACTTAAACTTAATTTGCTGGACTAGATTCCTTCTCAAATTACTTTTTTCTTCTGTTGAATTCTCATTACGTGAGCCAAATTATTCAACTTTAGTACTGCATTTACTCAGTCCAAGTCCTCCACTTCATCTTAGCTGTCTACTGTCTGGTTTTTGCTATACTTTGCCCTGACCTCTGCCAGAGTCTCTTCTATGTATCACCAACTATGTTTATTTCTACATTTATCCATTTTCTGGATGTTGATGTTTCTAGCAATACTGGCATTCTTTGTCTATCAAGTTTCTCTTTAAAGTTGCTGGCAGGCATCTTCTTGATCCGTTCCTTCCGTGTGTGTTAGAATTGCATTGTTTAAATTGATTATACAATGATGGGCTCATTTCCATTTTTTTAAACAAGGACATTTACTGGCTCTACTGACCTTATTAAATATAACACCTAAATGAACAGTGATCACACAATGAAAATGTTTAACAGAACATGTGAATATAAAATATTCAAGACCAGGCCCTAGAGATATAAATTTAAAAGATTAGATAAAGAACCAACCAAAACTAAATATTTGAAGATTGTAACACCATTTCAATGGAAGGCAACTGAAATACCTTTCAAGATGTAATGTTAATTCTGCAAAAGAAACACAGTCCCTTGTCTAGATGAATTATAAGTTCATCTAGACAAACATGACCTGTAGAAATTCTACAAGAAGGTGAAGGTATGCATTGCTATACACTCTGTGGCCACATTATTCGTATACTGGTACACCTGCATGTTAATGTAAATATCTAATCAGCCAATCACATGGCAACAAATCAAAGGCACGCAGACATAATCAAGAGACTCATTTATTGTTCAGACCAAACATCATAATGGAGAACAAATGTGAACTAAGTGATTTTGACCATAAACTGATTGTTGGTGCCAGACGGGGGTGGTTTGACTGTCTCAGAAACTGCTGATTTCCTGGAATTTTCACGCACACTAGCCTCTAGAGTTTACAGAGAATAGTGTGAGAGAAAAAAAATCCAGTGAGCGGCAATTCTGTTACAACAGTGGTCTGGAAAAGAGCATCTCTGAATGCACGTGTTGAACATCGAAGTGAATCGGCTACTGCAGCAAAAGACCACAGACATACACTCAATGGCCACTTTATTAGTTACAGGAGGTACCTAATAAAGTAGTCACCGAGAGTAAATATAAGCAACTCAAGAAACATTTTAAATCATGCCAAGCACAGTCCAAGACAACAATTGGAACTGAGGCTAAGCATTACTGCAAAAGATTACTTCAGCAAGGGGAACACCACCTGATTATTCAGATGGTAGCTCTGAGTGATTACTGAGAACTACCAACTCTCCAAGTACTCACAAGACAAGACATAAGGAAAAAGCCCCATATAAAGATAAATAGAACAGTACAGCACAGGAACAGGCCATTTGGCACACAATGTTGTGCCAAAACAGCCAAAAGGCAAATCAAAAACACCCAAACACAAATCCCTCCAACCTACACAATGTCCATAATCCCTCCATCTTCCTTACATCCATGTGCCTACCCAAACGTCTCTTAAAAGCCTCTAATGTATTTGCCTGTACCACCATAGCAGGCAGCACATTGCAGGCATCCTCCACTCTGAGTAAAAGAACTTACCCCTCACATCTGCCTTGATCATTCTCTTTCAATGCGTATTACTCATTTCAACCCTAGGAAACAGATACTCCTCTTTTACCTATCTATGCCTCTCATAATCTTATAAACCTCTGTCAGATCTCCCGTCAGCCTCCACCGTTCCAGAGAAAACAGCCAAAGTTTATCCAGCCATTCATGATACCACATGCCCTCTAAACCAGACAGCATCCTGGTAAACCTCAACATTCTTCCTGTCGTGGAGTGACCAGAACTGTATGGAATACTCCATATGTGGCCTAACCAGAGCTTCATAATATAACCTCCTGACTTTCGAACTCAATGCCTCAACTAATAAAACCAAGCATCCCATAAGCCTTCTTAACACCTTATCAAACTGTGTAGCCGCTTTCAAGGAGCAATGAAACTGGATCCCAAGATTTCTCTGCTCAGTAACACTTAACAGTGTACTGACTCCTTGCATTTGCCTTCCAAGGTACAAAACCTCATATTTATCTGGGTTAAGTTGCATCTGCCTCTGCTCTGTCCATATCTGAATATGTTCATCACCCTGTATCGTTTGCCAGTCTCCTACACTACCCACAGCTCCACCAATCTTGGTATTATTCGCAAACTTACTACCTCAGATTCTACATTTTCATCCAGGTCGCTTACATACATCATAAATGGCAGAGTTCCCAGCACAAAACCAAGAGGAACACCAATACTTACAGACCTCCTGCTCAAATAAGTCCCTTCTACCACAACCTGCTGTCTTCTATGTGCAACTCATTTCTGATTCCAAACAGTGAACTCACTGTGGACCCCATGCAGCTTAATCTTCTGGATTAGCCTCCCATGAGGGACTTTGTCAAACAGTTTACTAAAATCCATGTGGACAACATTCACTGCCCTATCCCCATTGATCTCTCTTGTCGCCTAGTCAAAAAACTCCATCAAGTTGGTAAGACATGACCTGCTCCTCACAAATCCATGCTGGCTCTCTCTAATTAGGCCATGGGTTTCCAAGTGCTCATATATCCTATACCTAAGAAGTGTCTCCAGCAATTTGCCTACAACTAATGCAAGACTCAGTGGTCTATAGTTCTCATGATTTTCCTTTGTTCCCTTCTTAAATAGAGGTACAACATTAGCCACTTGCCAGTCCTCTAAGACCATGCCTGTGGCTAAAGAGGACATGAAGATGCTGGTTGAAGGCCCAGCAATCTTGTTTTTTTCCTCCTTCAATAACCTGATGTAAAACCCATCAGGACCTGGGGACTTATCCACCTTAATACTCATAAGGAGGCCCAACACTTCTTCCTCCTTGATCTCTAAATGCCCGAATGAATTTATACATTCAACACTGATCTCCTTGTAATCCATATCCCTTTTCTTGGTAAATACTGAAGCAAAATTCTCATTAAGTACCTCACTCATATTCTCCACATCCAAGCAAATCTTCCCCCCTTTATCCCTGAGGGTGGGACCACCACCCTCTACCTGGTATTGCTCTTGATGTATGTAAGGGAAGCGTTGGGACTTCCCTTAATCCTACTTGCCAAGGACTTTTCGTGACTCTTCCTGGCTTTCCTAATTCCCTTCTTTTGTTCTTTTCTAGCTTTGTTATGCTCTTCATGCGTTTCGTTTGATCCTAACTTCTGAAGCTTTACGTACTTTTCCTTTTTCACCTTGACTAAATTCCTCACCTCTCTGGACATCCAAGGTTCTCTTATCTTTCCATCCCTTCTAACAGGAACACACCTTTCCTGTACTCTGTGCAATTGATCTTTAAACACCCTCTACATGTTTGATGTGGATACACCAGGACAGAAGGTTCTTCCAATTAACTCTTTTTAGTTCCCCCTTAACATCCTTGTAACTCCGATTTAAAACTCTCCTACAAGGGCCATACCTATTCTTAGTTTGATTGAATTAATCATTTCACTTGATAAGCTGGAAGACTAAGAAACGTAAAAGACTAAAACCATATCTGGCTCAATGGGAAGGAAGATTCGTATCTGAGGCTTGAGCAAGACAAAGGAGGAAGTTTAGTGAGGCCCTGATAAATATTATGCAAAAGTGAATATCCTCTGAGTCAAGTGTTTGTTTTTAAAAAGAATGCCAAAATGGACACTAGCCCAATTATCTTACTTCCATTGTGGGTAAAATAATAATCAACATTGTTTTAACATCTAAAGTAAATGTTTCAATGGAGTCTTAAACTAAAATAAATTGACTGGGCTCACATGATAAGCATGCAAGTACTAGCTGAACATTAATGGATCCTGAAATAGAAGGCTGTTTTTCTGCAAGTCTGAGCAGGCTGGTTGGATTTTCTATTGTAATCTGCAAATCCCTTTGGAAGCAGTAACTTCAGCCATCATTTTATTAATTGAAGTAGATGGATGTTAGACTTTTTCGTAGCTGCTACTTTCACTTTACAAAAACATCTGGGGGGGGGGTTACAACTTTGGAACTCAATTCATTGAATAATTAGACATTACGGTGCAGAGGCATCATAGGCAGGCTATCAGGTCAACATCAAATATCACAGTATGGAGATGAATCTCTGAAATTCTCTCCCTTAGGGGATTCTGGAGACTAGATCACTGGTGGTACTTAAAGTAGATACATTTTTGAAAGGCTGTGAAATTTAGGTTAATAAAGCCTGTGCAGGCCAGCCTCAGTGGGGGCAGGCTTGAAGGGACAGTTGCCCTATTCCTACTCCGATTTCCTTGTGCTTTTGTTTAGTAAATGTACACCTTTATTATGGACTAGCAAACACATACAATAGAGTCTAAATGCATCTGTTTCTCTCAGCCTCTGTCAGACAATGTCAAAGTTGAATGTCCAAATTCATAAAATTATGAATTACTTCAAATAAGAATATTTATGAAGTTGTGTTAAGTACAAATAATCAGAAATATGTTAGTTGTGTGGTTATTAGTTTAATATATTTGCTCAGATACAGATACCTTGTGACACTCTTTTATAACTACAGAACTACCTACATGCATATTTGTATTTGCATATTTACATTTGTGTATGTATGTCTGTGTGTATAATGCTTGCTTGTATACATTATTAAAAGAGTGAAGAATTTACAGTGTTTCTTGCACTTAGATTATCTGTTCAGCTACCTCTTTCAAAACCAATCAAGCCAAGTCAATTTTAATTATCACTGAAACCATTTATAGATACAGCTGAATGAGACAGCATTTCTCTGCGGCCAACGTGCAAGATATTTAAAATAGCAAGCAAACATTCAAGAATAGTGAGTAACATACGTGTAATTCAAAATATTGAGCAAAGAAGCATATTCACTCAAAAAAAACATATATCGTCTAAGACCCTGAGCAACCCTGACACTGTGAGTGCAGCACTGATGGCCGAGGCTAGGCCCCAGCTGCGTTCAATCACACCGTAGCACTTCTGCATCTCTCATCTGGTCTGCAGCAGCAGGCAGGCCCGTGGCTCGAGGCCTAGTTCTCGCTACAGTTGAGGCTACACATCACTAGCCCATCAAGCTTATTTTTTCCCCTTAGGAATTCCCTAATTAAGCCCCAGTTTGCATCTTTCTTCTGTTTCTCTCCTATTTTCCCTTTGTGATTTTTAGAAATGACCAAGGTGATGAGATAGGAAGACATGATCAGCATACTTGTCAGTAACAGTAACATAAGTGGTGTTTTCAATAGTGTAAATGAAAGAATTGAATTACAAAGAGATACCAATTAATTGAATAAATGGACAGGAATATGAACTGTGGATTTTAATGTAAGCATGCATGAGAGTGAGAAAAAGAGCAAGTGACTGAAAAATAGAACAACTCATTTATCCAGCACAAAGACAGACAGATATTAAAAGTGTTGTGCCCTCTGTTGCTGTGATCTTGTTATCACTGGGCTTGTTAAGCTGCTACCTGACAGAAATTGGTCCAGCATCGTGAAGTATATTAACAGCTCTGTTGCTCTTTTCTGCCAACTGATTATGTTGTCATTGTCATTCTTTAGTGAAATGATGTACACATATTTTCAAAATGAAATCACTTATGTTAAAATGACAGAAACTGTGGAAACATGTAATACGTGGCATTAAGCTGCAGGGGATGTGCTTTTTGAATATACTAGATGATGAATTTCCAGATCATCTAAAAAAGTAATATTGTAACACAGGTTACAAAACATGCTGGAATATCAATCCTTACTTAATATCAGTCTCTGGACTGGACTAGGTACTACAACTCAGACTCAGATAGAAAAGTGTTAAGGACATACAAAAGATATACTCAATTACTCATGTAATTTCAATGTTAACTTCAAATTCTGAAATTACTCTAAAATCACATTTACATTTACCGTACTAACCATTCTAATGGGATCGGCAAATAGGAACAATCTTGCAATGAGTCAGGTGATTTTAAATTTACAAGGCACTTTCACCATTTGTTCTACTGGCATAATGGTTACCATGGTCACCATTTTCTAGCCAGTCAGTCAAATAGACGCACACTCAGCAGCCACTTTAGTAAGTACAGCTGCTCATTAATGCAAATATCTAATAGGCCAATCATGTGGCAAAAATACAACGAATAAAGGCATGTAAACACGGTCAAGTTGTTGCTCAGACCAAATTTCAGAATGGGGAAAAAATGTGATCTAAGCGATTTTGATCATAGAATGATTGTTGGTGCCAAATGGAGTGTTTTGAGTATCTCAGAAACTGCTGATCTCTCAGGATATTCATGCACAACCCTCTCTAGACTTCACAGAGAAGGGTGCGAAAAACAAAGAAAAACATCAAGTGAGTGGCAGTTCTGTGGATGAAAATTCCTTGTTAATGTGAGATCAGAGGAAACTGGCCAGTGTGGTTCAAGCTGACAGGATGGCAATTGTAACTCAAATATAACCATGTATCACAACAGTGGTGTGCAGAAGAACATCTCTGAATGCACAATACATTGAACCTTGAAGTGGATGGGTTACAGCAGCAGAAGACCACATACATACAGAAATATACTCAGTGGCCACTTTATTCAGCGCAGAAGGTAAAGAAATAGACCATTTGGCCCATCATGTCCATGCTAGCCACTATAATTCTATGCTGTAATTTCTGACAAGCGTTTCTGACTACATCTCCACTGTTGATGTGACAGTTTATAAAATTCTATTGTATGCTGCTGCCATTGTATCATTGTTTAAATGATGATTCTTGCAGCACTTTCAGCTGTTCCATGTTAAGCAGTCCATGCTTGCAAGTAACAAGTTCTGAGCGACATTTGGCCATAACAGAAAGGTGCCAAGTAACAACTTTCTAACCTTAATACACCCAGGCTTTGTTATATGCTATTCCTGGATCTACTCACTTGTAAGGTCAGCTCCAGGCGTCATTCTGATTTTTTTTCAGTTTATTTAAATATGTGTCTGTCAAATATGATGCTGAAGTGTTCAGCTCATTGTTTATCAAGTGCCTTCCTGCTGTGCAATATCTAATAAACAGTGGTCTTTAATTACATTTCTGTACTTGAGAGTTAAATTACATGTAAATTACAATACATTCAATGGAAGTAGATTGTCAGAACTATCATACCTTTTTAGGGATTTAAACATTTTGATGTGTTTATCAATATATATATTAATGAGTGTCAATATTCTAAGAACATTATGGGGCATATGTTTATTTGGGGGTGTGGAAAGGTTTATTGGCTACAAAGCAAAGAACTATAGTGATATCCACGTTCTTTACTATCTATGAAAAGTTCATGCCCCATTTTCTTGCTGATAATGAGCACTTGTGTATTCAATGATAACATTGCTAAACAATACTTGTCAGTGACCCAGCTCCCCTCACTCCAAAATGATCTACAAGGATAAAGTAAGGCAAAATAATGTCTTGTTGCCTTGACGTGGCTCAATGAAATGTGACACTATTCCAAGCAAACCAGCCCATATGACTGGAACCTCAAACACCACCCTAAACATTACAGCAGAATAGATTGGCTACAGTGTACATCAGCTACAAAATGCACTGCAGTTGCCTGTTTGGGCTACCCTCATTCCTGTGAACTACAAGATTAAGAAATGCAACATGAACAGGTACATGGGAAGATCATGACCCTCAGGTTTCCAAACTACAAAATATTTGATGTGTAGCTTTTTATTGATTTGATTGTGTTTCTCAGTATTTATTGTGAATCTCTACAAGAAAATGAATCTCACTGTAGTATATGGTGACATATATGTACTTTGATAATAAACTTATTTTGAACTTTGACCTAGAAGCTCACTGATGTTTATTGACAATTGCAGCGTGTAAATCGTGGAGCTTACAGTGAAACATAATTGTAGAGAGTCTTTTCACCTAAAGGCTGCAGAAGTCCAAGGTGGTGGATTTGAAAATGGCTTGCCCACAGGAGGGTGGAGCATATTCTGCCCAGAGATTGGTAATGAGTGCTGTTTTGCAGGGATCTGTTCTGGGATCCCTGCTATCTGTGGTTTTCCTAAATGACTTGGATGAGTAAGTGAGTTAGTAAGTTTGCAGATTACATAAAAGTTGCTGTGGATAGTGTAGAAGGTTGTCATAGGTTGAAATGGGACATGGACAGGATACAGAGCTGGACTGAGAAATGGCAGATGGAGTTCAGTCTGGAAAAGTGGGAAGTGGTACACTTTGGAGCTTCAAACCTGAAGGCAGAATACATGGTTAATGAGAGGCTTTTTGGAGGAGTGGAGAAACAGAAGAATCTTGTGGTCCAAGCCCATAGTTCCTCAAAATTGCCATATAGAAATTGATGGGTTGTTGAGAAGGCCATGCAGGCTTGTAGATTAATTGGCTGCAGCAAATTGCTCCAATTGTGTAGGTGAATGGTTCATTTTGGGGGAAGGGAAAGTTGAGTAAATAAAAATAGCCATGGTATAGGATTAGAATAAATAGGTACTGGTAGTTTGCACGGACATGGTGAGCAGTTTCTGTGCTGCATTGCTCTATGAAATAGAATCCAAAAAGTACTCCAAGATTATGATAAAGTTTTTTTTAATCTCTATGCTTCAGGGTCTTCCTTGACTACAGTTGGGACAAGTTCTAACATATCCTTGGGTTGATTCAAATCCCAAGCAAATTATTAAAAACTCTCTATAATGTCTGTCAGAGGAAATCATTTTCATGTTGAGACTAATTCTACCATCCTTTGTGATGGGCTGTGAAGTACTACTTCTGCTTCAGCTGTCCCTTGGGGTGAGGATCACGTGCTTCTGCTCCAGTTCTGTGGTTTCTCTTGAAGTGACTAATGGGGCAAACATGGAATCCACAGACACTGCCAGGATGGAGCAGGAGGCAATGGATAGGTAGTTTTGAAAATGGTGTGCATCTCTTCTCTTCTATGCTGGGCTCCTTTACACTCCTAAGGGTACATTAAATACTTAATATTATTCTGTATGTTCCTTCTCCTTTTTAAGGGGTCATTGAACAGAGATTCCACAAGCTGGTTGGGAAGTTACACTTACTTTACCGAGTTTTGGAGTGTGTCCTTGAAATGTTTCTTCTGTCCACCCAATGATCTTGTGGAGTGATTGTTTTTAGCGTCCAGTTTCCAGGGAAACAAACACTGTGACCTGCCTATCAGAGCTCACTGAATGTAACTGAGGATGTTGGCTGGAGACAGGACACTGGTTCACTTAGCTACCAGCTCAGTTTGAGAATTTTGTGGAGATCATGTTCACGGTACCATTGGGTGCATTGAGGTATCCAGCTCTCAAAGATTTAGGAGGCTAGGGTCACTGCTGTCTGTTGACTCCATGGACTCTACTATTACTTCCCATTGATCTTTTGAAGACTTCACTGGATGTGAGGTTAACATCATGTGTATATGTCACACCAACTCTGATAATGGCCTTGTTTGCCAATAGTTTCTTTATTTGTAATTTATTTTTTTTATTGAAGTTCATCATCAAACATTTCCGTAAGATGTATTTCAGATACTAATATTTAATGAATATACTGTTGGTGGCTGGTAAAAAAACTTACCAGGAAATGGCTATCACAGGAGAGCCCAACTTTAAATGCATGGATGGAAATTATAGTGGACATTTACAAAATAGAGAAGATAACAGCATTAGTTAATCATAAGTTGGAACAATTTGATTCAACTTGGGAAAAATGGTTTAATTACATAATACCTCATAGGCCTGATTTTATTCTCACAAATCAATGAATACGTTGTAAAAAAAATCACTCCCTACTTTTACATAGTTTTCTCCTTTTGCTTGTTCTTTCTTTCCTCTTTTCTATAAGTGTATACCACAGATAAATAATAAGTGGAGATGAGTATGTTGCTTGCCCTAGATAGATAAAAATGTCATCCGCCTAACAGGCCAATTTATGCTCTGACCCTTTAATAGTAATTCCCGTGATATCTTCATTTTGTCTGATGTATTGAGCTAATGATTCCAGATATAATGCGAAGAGTAGCAGTGAACGTGCACAGCCCTGTCTCGTGCCCCTTTCTAGGGTAAAACTATTTGATAAATATCCATTGATTTTAATCCTAGCAGTAGGGTTGTCATATAGTGCCTGTATAGTTTTAATAATTCTGTCATGTAAACCAAATCTATGTAAAACTCTGTAAAGAAAATTCCAATTAACCGAATCAAATGCCTTTTCAGCGTCCATGCTTATCACTATTGCTTCAATTTTTTTTTGTATATGATCCATACTGTGAAGCGTCCTTCGTATATTGTCTTGTGTTTGGCGTTGTTGTATAAAACCTGTCTGATCATTATATATCAGTGTGGGTAAGAACTCTTCTAATTGTTTGGCCATGATGGAGGTAAATAATCTATAATCCACATTAGGAACAGATATTGGTCTAAATGACCCACATTCCATTTTATCCTTGCCTTCTTTTGGTATAGCTGAGACTATCGCCTCCTTCCAGTTGGGTGCCATTTGTGACTTTTTTAGAGCCCAGTTCAGTGTGGGGAGTAAAACACATATTAACTCATTTTTAAATTCTTATAGTTTCAATTCACATAACACTGAGTAAAAATTAATGCGAAGTTATCTGAATATAGAAGAAGATGAATTAGGAACAGTAAGAGGCTACCATTAAATAAGGTCATGGCTAACCTGAAATTAACCTCAGCTCCAGATTCCCACCTACCACAAGGACAGTAGACTTTCACCCACTTTCTTTATGAAGAATCTAACTACATCTGCCTTAAACATATTCAAAGACTACTTCCATGAAGGTTTGAAGAAGAAAGTACTGTCTTGAAGAAAATGATCAGCTCCATCTTATTGCTGTCTGAAATGTGGAATTCATTATTATTAAACTGTGACCCCCTACTGTCAGATTCTCATAAGCAGAAACAACCTCTTCACATCATCCATTTAAACCGCCCAGGTCTTCAGTTAAGTTGCAACAACTTGCCATTGGACCAACACTATGGTCTTGCAGGTCTGTGAAGTGAAGTGCAATCAACCTCTCATATTGAAATAAATAATGTATAGATAACATACACTCCTCAAAGTATTGCATGTTAAGTTCCTTAAGTGCATCTTTCAGCTAATGTTGCCTGATGGATCAGTGCTTGGATGTTGACATTGATGTCTTTAGTGAGCAATGGTGGGCAGATTATGGCCAGCTCAAATAACAATATGATGGGTATACTTTCCTCTGGTAGAGCCAAGTAGGAACCAAATGTCATTGTCATAGGATGGGTTTGTTAGGCATTTCACCAATTCATCTTGTGGGACAGGTAAATGTTCCAGGACCCTCCGAGAGGGTCACTGCAATGTAGAAATAGCACATTAAAATAATTAGCACGTGTGCCTCAATACTAGCTGCTACTCTGGCCTTGAAAAAGCCTAAGCCTCCTTCTGAAAATGAGATAAAGTGAGCATCCTGGCAGATTTCAATGTCTAGGTTAGGATGAATGTGGAATGGCATGACTAAGGAAAGGCAACTGAAATGATTCTCCTCCTGACAAAGGGTTTGGAGCATGGGTTTGTCATAACCAACATCCCCTTTTGTTGGGGATTCCACAGCAATATCCACTGTTCGGGCATTAGTATCAGTTAGATTATATCATTGTCCACGCAAGAGCCCTCAAGAATGTCCACATCACATGCATGCTTGACTAATGAACTGACCACTTCCTAATCCTCTTTCTCTCCATCAATTTGATCTTTAAACAGAGAGAAATCCTGCATTAAGGAAACCAGTGCAGGCAATCTTAAGAACCATGATAACTGACTCATCTCAAACTGAACTTCAGCCTGACAATCCCCAATCAATAGAAGCTGCATGATGTTAACAATGACTGGACTCCTCTAAACTCCACCTGAGAAGAAACTCTTGATTTTTTTGCAGAAGAGGGCAAACTTTAAAGTTTGTAAGGAGATAGCAGATATTTGTAGTAAACACAAGGTGGTGATTGTGGGAGATTTTAATTTTCCACACATAGATTGGGAAGCTCATTCTGTAAAAGGGCTGGATGGTTTAGAGTTTGTGAAATGTGTGCAGGATAGCTTTTTGCAACAATACATAGAAGTACCGACTAGAGATGGGGCAGTGTTGGATCTCCTGTTAGGGAATGCGATAGGTCAGCTGACAGATGTATGTGTTGGGGAGCACTTCGGGTCCAGTGATCACAATAGCATTAGCTTCAATATAATTATGGAGAAGGACAGGACTGGACCTAGAGTTGAGATTTTTGATTGGAGAAAGGCTAACTTTGAGGAGATGCGCAGGGATTTAGAGAGAGTGGAATGGGTCAAGTTGTTTTATGGGAAGGATGTAATAGAGAAATGGAGGTCATTTAAGGGTGAAATTATGAGGGTACAGAATCTTTATGTTCCTGTTCGGTTGAAAGGAAAGGTTAAAGGTTTGAAAGCGCCATGGTTTTCAAGGGATATTAGAAACTTGGTTCAAAAAAAGAGGGATGTCTACAATAGATATAGGCAGCATGGAGTAAAGGAATTGCTCGAGGAATATAAAGAATGTAAAAGGAAACTTAAGAAAGAGATTAGAAAAGCTAAAAGAAGTTACGAGTTTGGTTTGGCAAATAAGGTGGAAGTAAATCCGAAAGGCTTCTACAGTTATATTAAAAGCAAGAGGGTAGTGAGGGATAAAATTGGTCCCTTAGAGAATCAGGGTGGTCAGCTATGTGTGGAGCCGAGGGAGATGGGAGAGATTTTGAACGATTTCTTCTCTTCGGTATTCACTAAGGAGAAGGATATTGAATGGTGTAAGGTGTGGGAAACAAGTAAGGAAGTTATGGAACCTATGACAATTAAAGAGGTGGAAGTACTGGCGCTTTTAAGAAATTTAAAAGTGGATAAATCTCCGGGTCCTGACCGGATATTCCCCAGGACCTTGAGGGAAGTTTGTGTAGAGATAGCAGGAGCTCTGACGGAGATCTTTCAGATGTCATTAGAAACAGGGATTGTGCCGGAGGATTGGCGTATTGCTCATGTGGTTCCATTGTTTAAAAAGGGTTCTAGAAGTAAGCCTGGCAATTATAGACCTGTCAGTTTGACATCAGTGGTGGGTAAATTAATGGAAAGTATTCTTAGAGATAGTATTTATAATTATCTGGATAGACAGGATCTGATTAGGAGTAGCCAGCATGGATTTGTGCGTGGAAGGTCATGTTTGACAAACCTTATTGAATTTTTTGAAGTAGTTACGAGGAATGTTGACGAGGGTAAGGCAGTGGATGTAGTCTATATGGACTTCAGCAAGGCCTTTGACAAAGTTCCACATGGAAGGTTAGTTAAGAAGGTTCAGTCGTTAGGTATTAATGCTGGAGTAATAAAATGGATTCAACAGTGGCTAGATGGGAGATGCCAGAGAGTAGTGGTGGATAATTGTTTATCGGGATGGAGGCCGGTGACTAGCGGGGTGCCTCAGGGATCTGTTTTGGGCCCAATGTTGTTTGTAATATACATAAATGATCTGGATGATGGGGTGGTAAATTGGATTAGTAAGTATGCTGATGATACTAAGGTAGGAGGTGTTGTGGATAATGAGGTGGGTTTTCAAAGCTTGCAGGGAGATTTATGCCGGTTAGAAGAATGGGCTGAACGTTGGCAGATGGAGTTTAATGCTGAGAAGTGTGAGGTTCTACATTTTGGCAGGAATAATCCAAATAGAACATACAGGGTAAATGGTAGGGCATTGAGGAATGCAGTGGAACAGAGAGATCTAGGAATAACAGTGCATAGTTCCCTGAAGGTGGAGTCTCATGTAGATAGGGTGGTGAAGAAGGCTTTTGGAACGCTGGCCTTTATAAATCAGAGCATTGAGTACAGAAGTTGGGATGTAATGTTAAAATTGTACAAGGCATTGGTAAGGCCAAATTTGGAATATTGTGTACAGTTCTGGTCACCGAATTATAGGAAAGATATCAATAAATTAGAGAGAGTGCAGAGACGATTTACTAGGATGTTACCTGGGTTTCAGCACTTAAGTTACAGAGAAAGGTTGAACAAGTTAGGTCTCTATTCATTGGAGCGTAGAAGGTTGAGGGGGGATTTGATCGAGGTATTTAAAATGTTGAGAGGGATAGATAGAGTTGACGTGAATAGGCTGTTTCCATTGAGAGTAGGGGAGATTCAAACGAGAGGACATGATTTGAGAGTTAGGGGGCAAAAGTTTAAGGGAAACACGAGGGGGTATTTCTTTACTCAGAGAGTGATAGCTGTGTGGAATGAGCTTCCTGTAGAAGTAGTAGAGGCCAGTTCAGTTGTGTCATTTAAGGTAAAATTGGATAGGTATATGGATAGGAAAGGAGTGGAGGGTTATGGGCTGAGTGCGGGTAGGTGGGACTAGGTGAGATTAAGAGTTCGGCACGGACTAGGAGGGCCGGAATGGCCTGTTTCCGTGCTGTGATTGTTATATGGTTATATGGTTATATGGTTAAAGTCAAAACCTTTGCAGCATTTTGCAACACTTGATATCTGAAACACTTCTTTGCTCAATGAGTGGTGGAGACCTGAAAATGCTTCCCAAAAAGATGTTGCCAACTTTACAAGTGATTTATTCAACCTGACACTGACAGTTATTTTTATTAATCACATTCAAGTTATAGAGTTATGTTACTAAAGAGAGTTGCCTTGCAGATCAGCATGATCTGTTGGAATGATAGAATATACATGGAGGATCGAATAGTCTCTTCCTATATTATGAACTGGTTTGTATTCTGGAAGGAGAAATGAGTTTGAGTGGAGCTGAGGGGTTCACACAGGCATAAATAACATTGTGTTAGGAAATTGGCTCCAAGCAGCCACCATCTACATTTGGTGGGAATATGTTCAACTCTCTACACAACTCCCTTGGGAGAGTTGGGCTGTCAATTTCCATTTGCCCACTCAGTTAGAGTAAATTTAATACATTGTTACAATGATGTTGGATTCACTGAGTTCCCAGGCCTCCTGAAACATGGTAAAATCTAAGTGACTTTATCCACGGTGACAACTGAAGAAGTTGAAAAGTAACGCTGGCAGAGTTTTGCAGTAAATGCCACTTACCAAAGGCTGCAAAAGTTAGGGAGATCACTTTCTGCTCACTGCTATATCCCCCCCCCCCCACCCCACAAAACACCCACCTTGAAAGTAAGTAATTCTACAGATTATTTTGACATATTTAAAATGCAAGTTTAATATACATCTCAAAGGAGGTCAAGTGTAACTTCCAGGGCATGCCCCATTCTATACTCACAGCTTCTTAGCAGCTTTCCAGAAAGTTTGTGTTCACTGTTTTAAATTGATAACTCTTTATAAATTACTTTCTTCCCCTATGGGTCTAATTAATTAGATTTGGAGGCAGGCCAATAATGCTGCCTTAGATTAAACTCAAATCATGAGCAAGATAACTAACTGGACAACCAAAACAAAAGCATTCTATAGCCGTACTGCCAGTAAAGAAACAATCAGTAAGGACATCAGAAAGGCAATAGCAAAGCGGCTGATAGAAAGCCCTTCCAATGCAATGAAATTCACTGGTGAGTTTCAGGAAACGTCCTTAACAATTTGAAAACTAATAGCCTATACAGCAGGATTTAACAGCCTGCAAGTGGAGAAGTTGCTACCAATTGGTCCTGGTGGCCATATATTACCAGTGGCTGTGACAGTCACTAAACCCTTTAACAATTTTTTTTGGATTTCAATCCTTCAAGTGCTTTGTCCCACAGGCATATGCAAGATTTTCATGACAGCCGCCTCAAATCAATAAGACAAATCACTAATTGTTTGCTTGCCAATTATGTCAAATTTGTCACTGCTAATGACTGTGAGTGAGCAGTCTGTATGCAACATTTGCAGTTTTGCCTGGCTTCTACAGAGCAATCAACAAAACATGTAATAGAAGATAGAACATTACAGCACATTACAGGCCCTTCTGCCCACAATGTAGTGCCAACCTTTTAAGCTACTCCAAGATCAATCTAACCCTTCTATCCTACACAGCCCTCCATTTATTCTATCATCCAAGTGACTACCTAAGGGATTCTTAAAGGTCTTTAATGTATCTGCCTCTAACACCCACCACACATGGCAAACTATTCCACAAACCCACACACTCTCTGTGTAAAAAAACTTACCACTGACATCCCCCCAATACTTTCTTCCAACCATCTTAAAATTATGCCTCCTCATATCTGCAATTTTTCCCTGGGAAAAGGGTGTAGCTAACCACTCCATTTTTGCCTCTTATCATCTTGTACACCTCCATTAAGTCACTTCTCATTCTCCTTTGCTGCAAAGAGAAAAGACCTAGATCATTCAACATATCCTCATAAGACATGCTCTCTAATAAAAACACAGAAACTTAGAAAACCTACATCACAGTACAGGCCCTTCAGCCCACAATGCTGTGTCAAACATGTACTTACTTTAGAAATTACCTAGGGTTACCATAGCTCTCTATTTTTCTAAGCTCCATGTACCTATCCAGGAGTCTCTTAAAAGACCCTATTGTATCTGCCTCCACCACCATCGCCGGCAGCCCATTCCACGCACTCACAACTCTCCACGTAACAAAACTTACCCCTGACATCTCCTCTGTACCTACTTCCAAGCACCTTAAAACTGTGCCCTCTCGTGCTAGCCATTTCAGCCCTGGGAAAAAGCTTCTGCCTATCAACATGATCAATGCCTCTCATCATCTTGAACATCCCTATCAGGTCACCTCTCATCCTCCGTCGCTCCAAGGAGAAAAGGCAAAGTTCACTCAACCTATTCTCATAAGCCATGCTCCCTAATCCAGGCACCATCCTTGTAAATCTCCTCTGCACCCTCTCTACAGTTTCCACATCCTTCCTATAGTGAGGTGACCAGAACTGAGCACAGTACTCCAAGTGGGTCTGACCAGGGTCCTATATAGCTGTAACATTACCTCTCGACTCGTAAACTCAATCCCACCGTTGATGAAGGCCAATGCACCATATGTGTCCTTAACTACAGAGCCAACCTGCGCAGCAGCTTTGAGTGTCCTATGGATTTGGACCCCAAGATCCCTCTGATCCTCCACACTGCCAAGAGTCTTGCTATACTATACTATATTCTGCCATCATATTTGACCTACCAAAATGAACCACTTCACACTTAACTGAGTTGAACTCCATCTGCCACTTCTCAACCCTATTGCATCCTATTGATGTCCCGCTGTAACCTCTGACAGCCCTCCACACTATCCACAACACCACCAACCTTTGTGTCATTAGCAAATTTATCAACCCATACCTCCACTTCCTCATCCAGGTCATTTATAAATTGATGAAGAGAAGGGGTCCCAGAACAGATCCCTGAGGCACACCACTAGGCACTGACCTCCATGCAGAATATGACCCAATTACAACCATTCTTTGCTTTCTTTTGGCAAACCATTTCAGGATCCACAAAGCAATGTCCTCTTGGATCTCATGCCTCCTTGCTTTCTCAATAAGCCGTGCATGAGGTACCTTATCAAATGCCTTGCTGAAATCCATATACACTACATCTACTGTTCCACCTTTAACAATGTGTTTAGTCACATCCTCAAAAAATTCAATCAGCCATGCTGACTACTCCTAATCATATTATGCCTCTCCAAATGTTCATAAATCCTGCCTCTCAGGATCTTTTCCATCAACTTACCAACCACTGAAGTAAGACTCACTGGCCTATAATTTCTTGGGCTAACTCTACTCCCTTTCTTGAATAAGGGAACAACATCTGCAACCCTCCAGTCCTCCGGAACCTATCTCGTCCCCACTGATGATACAAAGATCATTGCAAGAGGCTCAGCAATCTCCTCCCTCACCTCCCACAGTAGCCTGGGGTACATCTCATCTGGTCCCAGTGACTTATCCAACTTGATACTTTTCAAAAACTCCAGCACATCTTCTTTCTTAATGTCTATATGCTCAGGCTTTTCAGTCCGTTGTAAGTCATTCCTGTCCGTAGTGAATACTGAAACAAAGTATTCATTAAGTACCTCTGCTATCTCCTCCTGTTCCATACACACTTTTCCACTATCATATTTGATTGGTCCTATTCTCTCACATCATATCCTCTTGCTCTTCACATACTTGTAGAATGCCTTGGGGTTTTCCTTAATCCTACTTGCCAAGGCCTTCTCATGGCCCCTTCTGGCTCTCTGAATTTCATTCTTAAGCTCCTTCTTGCCAGTTTTATAATCTTCTATCATTACCTAATTTTTTGAACCTTTCTTAAGCTTTTCTTTTCTTCTTGACTAAATTTTCAACAGCCTTTGTACACCATAGTTCCTGTACACTACCATCCTTTCCGTCTCATTGGAATGTATCTATGCAGAACGCCACGCAAATATCCCCTAAACATTTGCCACATTTCTGCCATACATTTCTCTGAGAACATCTGCTCCCAATTTATGCTTCCAAGTTCCTGCCTGATACCTTCGTATTTCCCCTTATTCCAATTAAACACTTTCCTAACTTGTCTGTTTCTATTCCTCTCCAATGCTATGGTAAAGGAGATAGAATTGTGATCACTATCTCCAAAATGTTCTCCTACTGAGAAACCTGACACCAGACCAGGTTAATTTACCAATACCAGATCAAGTACAGCCTCTCCTCTTGTAGACTTAACTACATATTATGCCAGGAAACCTTCCTGAACACACCTAACAAACTCCACCCCATCTAAAGCCCTTGCTCTAGGGAGATGCCAATCAATATTTGGGAAATTAAGATCTCCTACCACAACAACCCTGCTATTATTACATCTTTCCAGAATGTGTCTCTTCATCTGCTTCTCAAAGTCCCTGTTACTATTGGGTGGTCTATAAAAAACACCCAGTAGAGTTATTGGCCCCTTCCTGTTCCTAACTTCCACCACAGAGACTCAGTAGGCAATCCCTCCATGATTTCCTCTTCTGCAGTCATGACACTATCTCTGATCAACAGTGTCACACCCCCACCTCTTTTGCCTCCCTCCCTGTCTTTTCTGAAACATCTAAAACCTGGCACTCTAAGTAGCCATTCCTGCCCCTGAACCATCCAAGTCTCTGTAATGGCCACAATATCATAGCTCCAAGTACTGATCCATACTCCAAACTCATCTGCTTTGTTCATGATTATTCAGGTGGCTTCCTGGTAAATCTCCTCTGTACCCCCTCTAAAGCTTCAACATCCTTCCTCTAATGAGGTGACCAGCAATGAACAAAATATTCCAACAGAGGTCTGACCAGCATTTTATGGAACTGCAAAATTACACTGTGGCTCTTAACTCATCCACCTAGCCCAGGAAAACTACCTGTACAAAAAATTCAAATACATCAACCTGCTGCTGATGGGAACAGAAACATTGATGTTGGTGTGTGCAAGATTTCTAATCACCATGCAGCAGTCAAAGCTCTAGAATCCCTTAGGACGGGGTGGCGATAATCTTCTAAAAAATTCTCGCTTGTAATTTGGTGTAGAGATTATTATTGATTGATGAATTAGTATCAATAACTATGGGCTTCTTTCAGGAAAAAGGGTGGCTTATTTAAGTGTTTTCTTTTTTACTGTAAATAGAAGTGTAACAGCAACTGATTGAAGCAAATGAATCATTTTAGAAAATCCATTCAAAGTTATTAATATTAATCTTTTAAAAAGACAATTGAAAAATAAATATTCATGCAGCTATTAAACTACATTAAGTATTTACTGTTATTATCACTATTTATTCACAAAGAACAGAAGAAAAATAGAAGCAGAATGAAGTCATTGCCAACTGGCCCAATCATTTATCACTCAAATACTGATGAGTACACCTGGTCTGCAATGATTTCAAAGTATATCATGCAATGTTGTGTGCTTGTGCAACCATCTGTTTGACACCCAGCCAATTGGAGACACAGCATCTTTATGATATCTACCTTTATGCATCTTTTTACTATGGGTGGGGTTTAAAGAATTGAGGGGTGGCACTGCATGCCATGTGCCAACAATATTTTTGTCATGTGCTATCTTGGGCATGGCTGCCATAAGTTATTCACCACTGCCTTAGGACTTGGTAGAGCATTTGAAGAGAAGCTAACCTGCAATGGGATCTCCCAGTGTAAAGTTGTTTCGTGACATACAACCACAGAAAGCTAATTGTGTGAGCTCACTCACATGATGATTAAACGTGTGAATGAACTAGCCAGCGACATGTTCCAGGGGTGCCTTTTGGTATGCACCACTCAGGATCTCCAGATTGGTGATGAACTGCTCTGCAGTACAAATTATTCTGCTACATCAAAACCTGGAGCTGCTGGAGAAATAGAGTAAAGAGCTCAGACTATTCTGTATAAGAAGGGCGAATAAAAGAAGATAATAAGGGAACAGCTGCTTCGTGACACTGCAGGATTCACATTTCACCAAAAATACAATAGGTACTCTGATTTCTGCCCCTCCATTCCTTCTTCCACACTCAAAACCATAAAGCAGTCCTACAACCAGTCATTGAGTCCTTAAGAAAAGCCTCCTTTAGTTCCCATTAATTCATTTCATTATAATGCAAAACAAAATATTCAGTTCTTGGCTCCACATTAGAGAAAGGATATGAAAGCTTTAGAAAAGGTGCAGAGGAGATTTGCCTGGATTAGAGAACATATCTTATAAGGAAAGTTTGACCGAGCTAGGATCTTTCTCCTTAGAGTGAAGGAAGATGAGAGGTGACTTGATAGAGGTGTAGAAGATTTTAAGATGTATAGTTAGAGTGAACAGCAAGTGACTTTTCCCTAGTAGGTCTGCCAAAGGTAAGATTTTTTTACACAAATAAAGGATATTTAAGAGACTCTTAGATAGGTACATGGATATAAAACATGGAGTGCTACGTGTGAGGGAAGGGTTTGATTGATCTTGGAATAGGTAACACGATCAGTACAAAATAGTGAGTTGAACGGCTTACACTGTGCTGTACTGTTCTATGTGATATGTCATGTCAAGGTATAAGCCAAAAAAATGTCCAAGAATGTTGAAGTGGTTAAAAAAGAACATTTTTTAATGAAGTAAATAAAGAACAATGTGACTATATGCAAAGCTACACAATTCCTTTTTTGGGCAACCACTGTAGGTTCGGAAGAGTTACAGGCAGGCTGTACAGATTCTTGCTCCACTAATGAAATTTCCCAACAAAAATCCTCTGGTTTAGAGCTCATGACATCTATTTCAAAGGCTGTTCCACTTGTACATGCTGACAGAACAGTCCTGGTTGTTGGGTGACAAGCCATTAAGTTGGAATGTGAACAAGAAATAGATTATTATTGAGAAGAGGAAACTCTTTGAGTAGAGATTCCATTCCATAACCACTTTCAATAATATCTCCTAGGTCTAAGTATGCTTCAACACTGGACTCTGCTTGGAGTTGTAACATTTGGTCAGAAGAGATAACAGAAAAAGTTTGTGGAGAATGGGATTACCCTGTGAGTTGACACAGACTAAAAAGGCAAAGATACAAAATCTGTCATCCTGCTCTCTGCAAAGCATTGTCTCATTGAATCCAATGGCATTGCACTTTTAGAAAGACTCCAATCCTTTGAGTAATCATTGTCAATAACCTCCAACTAATTAATGCTTCATTCATATGACCTTGACAGATACAGCAGACATAAATTTATTCTGGCACAGTAGGAATACGTTGACCTTATCACAATGAAGATATTCATATTTAGCTGATAATTAGGAAGGTATTATTGGCTTTTATTGCAAGAAGGTCTGAATAGAAGAGTAGAAAAATGTAAAATGTCTTGATCCGAATATCCAGGAGTTAATGAAACTATACAGGTCTGGCCTCTGATCTGGTTATCATACTTAAGGAAAACATACATTAAAGCAAGGGAGTGCAACAACTATTTATTTTGAGTTACTGGGTTGGAAGATGGTTGAGCATACACGCACTTAATTCTTATATATAATTCAAGTCTGGCCTCCTAGCTGAGATTAAAAACTCAATGTTTTATTTTTCCCCAATCTGTATCATTATAATGAAAACTCTATTTCCAATAGTTAATGAAATCTAAAATTGTATGGCAATGGTTATCATTAATCCTGCCTTTCAGTGATGTTACATGTTCTGACCTGTGCACTGGTTTTGGTAAGAATGAAGATTTATCATGAAATTTAACTTGCTGACATACTGACACAGGATGCTAAATGCTAGAATCTGATGCAAATAAAAAGAGCTGCTGGAGGAATTTGATGGGTCAAGCAGTATGTTTAGTGGGAAAGGGACAGTCGACATTTCCAAAGTGAAAATCATTTCCAAATTGAAATCCATCTGCCACTTCTCAGCCAAGCTCTGCATCCTATCAATGTCCTTTATAACATATGACAACCTTTCACACCATCCACAGCACCACCAAACTTCATGTCAGATGCAAGCCTACTAACCCCCCCTTCCACTTTTCCAACCAAATCATTTATAAAGATCATAAGAACAGTGGTCCCTGAACAAATCCTTCCACTGGTTACTGACCTCTAGGCAGAATATGCTCAATCTAGTACCACCCTCTGCCTTGTGTGGGAAAACCAATTCTGAACCTTCTTAGCCAAGTTTTCCCAGATGCCTTGCTTCCTCACTTTTGGAATAAGCCTACCATGGGAACCTATCACAGTCTCTTGTAACATACAACATTTTACCCTATCCACTACACCACCAACCTTCATGTCAGCTGAAAACTTATTAAATCACCCTTCCACTTTTTCGTCTAAGTCATTTATAAAAATCAAAAAGAAAAAGGGCATTACTTAAATCAATATATACCATATCCACTAATCTACCTTCAATTTGTTTTGTCAGTACCTCCAGGAATTTATTCAGGCTCATGAAATATGACCTACCTATGCTAACTATTTAAATCAGACTATGCTTCTCAAAATGCTTATATATCCTTTCTAAGAATCCTCTCCAATAGTTTTCCCACCACTGACAATAAGACTCACTGATCTATAATTCCCAGGATGATGCCTTTTACCTTTCTTGAACAAATTAATAACGTTTGCCGGCCTCTGAATATTCTGGTACTACTCCTGTGGCCAGTGAAGACACAAAGGTTATTGGCAAAGGCACATCACTGCCCTCACTTCCTGTAGTAACCTAGGGTATATCCCATCTGGCCCCAGGGACTTCTCTATCCTAATGTTTTCAAATGTTCGAGCATATCTTTTTTAATGTTGACATGTTCCAGCATATCAGCCCTTTTTTTAAACATTCATCAACCTCCCTCTCGCTGGTGAATACTGAAGTCTACACTCTAGTCGTCCTCCTGTTATTTATGTATGTGTAGAATGCCTTCGGGTTTTCCTTCTAGCTTTACTAATTCCATTCTTAACCCCCTTCCTCACTACTTTGTACTCTCTAAAGTAGGGGTTCCTGACCTTTTTTATCCCATCGACCAATACCTTTAAGCAAGGGGTCTGTTGACCCCAGGTTGGAAACCCCTGCTAGAGGTCGGTCTGATCCTTGCTTCCTCTTGACGGGATGTTTCAAATCCCTTGTCAACCATGATTCCATCACCCTACTATCCTTTCCCTGCCTCGATGGGACAAACCTACACAGAACCTCATTCAAGTGCTCCCTAAACAACCTCCACATTAGCATTATGCATTTCCCTGAGTACATCTGTTCACAATTTACACTCCCAAATTCCTGCCTAATAGTGTCAAAAATTGCCCTCTTCCAATTTAATGTTTTCCCATACTATGCTGCTCCAAGGCTGGGTGATTGAGTTGTGGTCAACATCACTGAAATACTCACCCACTGAGGTTTGCCCACTGACCAAATTCATTGCCTAGGCTTTTCTTCTAATCAGCCTGGTTACATATTGTGTCATGAATCCTTTGTGGACACATCTAACAAATTCTGCCCTATCTAAATCTTTTGCACTAACAAAGTGCCGATCACTATTAGGGAAGTTGAAGTCACCCATGATAACTTGGGTAACACAATCCTGTTAATTTTGCACCTTTCTAGAATCTGCCACCTTATCTCCTCCTCATCATCTCTGTTGCTCTTGGGTCTCTGTAGAATATACACTACAGAGTGATTGGTCTCTTCCTGTTTCTGACTTACACCCACACTGACTCAGTAGGCAATCCCCTTTCTGCAGTAGTGATACTATCCCTGAGTAGCAATCCCACTGCCAAACCTCTTTTACCACCCTCTCTGTTCCTTCTAAAACATCTAAACCCCTTTCTTCTCCTCTTTTCCCAGTTTTCTTCCTTTTGCTCCCTGTAAAGGACTACTCCCTGTAATTCTTTCCTTTTGCCCAGTCTCCCCCTGGTGGTTTTCCTATATCTCTCCTGTGCAAAACACCATTTTTTCCCCCTCTCTTTTCCAGGTCAGATCAACAGTAGTGAAATTAATGTTCTTAGTCCAGTTGTTTAAGGACAGAGTGCTGAAAAGAAAGTTACACTTTCTACTATATACAGTGGATCGGGCCATCGGTTAATCAGGGCAGTCTTTTATTTGGGACAAACCTTAAAGAACGAAAACTAATTGAGAAAATAGCTGGGAATCCCTTTATTTATTTAGGACAGTATGCTGTTTAATTGGGGCAGGAAACTATTGCCAAACAGATTCTAGCTAGCATCAATCGCACACACTTGTTCGGTCATTGAACACTATACCCATGTTCAGAGCAAACAGTTTTAAAATGACATGTAATGCATGTGTTTCTATTCAAAAAGCAGTGATTTTTATCACTGATAGTTGGCGGCAAAGAATTTGAAGGTAACAACAACAATATTGAATGTTACAATGAAAATGAAGATTTGGAGGGTGCAATCTTCGAAAGCATTGGATGAAGGCAGTCCATTATCTGTACTAAGTGCTTGTGCAGATTTTGCTCACTTACAGTCAAAGGAACACAGCAGTGTTCACTGGATGAATTCCTCCGTTCATAAATATTAAGAACTAATACACAGATTTATAGTACTGTAGCAGTATTGGTAGCATTCTAAATTGTTCTACATTTTATTTAAATTCAGAATTTTTTACTTAGTTAAAGAATGGTTTACCTTTTTATGCCTTTTTAACTATTTCCATGAAACATCTGCTAACTGGGGTATCCTCTTAATTTGGACAAAATGTAAAGGTCCTGGTGTGTCCCAATTTAACTGGAATCCACTGTATTTGCTTGCATATAGCTGAGCAGGTGGATAAAGTACAATTTTGCATCCTATTTTAAAACAAAAAAAACCTCTTAACAGTAAAATATTGCAGAGATATGTCTGGAGTTAATCTTGAATACTAGGACCAGAGGCATGGAGCCTTACACCATGGAAACAGGCTCTGCAGTTCATTGAGTCGGTGCTGACCACACCTTCTCTAAGCCCACCATGTTCTCCTCAATCCCCATCAACTTTCACTGCATTTTACCACTCACCCACAAACTAGGAGCAATTTACAGTGACCAGCCAAACTATCATGCACAGATATTTTTGGAATGTGGGAGGAAACTAGGCACCAAGTTGTGTGTCATTGTCCTGTTCCATGATACTATAATTCTACTGACAACTCAGAAATAAGTTTACACTAATTAAACCTGTAGAGATAAGAATGACAAAGCAGCACATAAAAATTGAAATGCTGCAGGCTAATACATGGCAAAATTGCCTACTCTGATATAATACACGATGAAATCTAATGGAACATGACAACACAACCAAGAACAATGTTAGTGGGCAAAATAATAATCTGATGATCAATCTATCTTGACAGTACTTGTCTAGTAAGGTATCAATGGAACTCATTACAACTGTATCAACATCAAGTTACAATATGATAGCACTAATGAAAGAACTGCATTCCTTTTAACTTCAACATAAGCATCTTAGAAGCAGTGACGCCACCCATTACGTAGTTCGCCCTGAGAGCAAAAAATTCTGAGATTCTAGCAGGGAATCAGAACAGCTGATGATATGTCTTATCAGTATCATAAAGAGCATGAAAAATTCATTAGTACAGTAAAGAAAGAAATTCATCAGTATAAACTGGCATTTCATTATGGAGAAGAAACAATATGTAGGATAAATGCATACTATTTGTATTGGGAAATGGTTGAAAGCAGTATATCACCAAGTTTTGTCCAACTGTTTACTAGTGAACAATTTTAATGACCATTATAACTTACACACTCAGTACCTAGAATCATTTTGGTCACTTGTTTCTTAAGGAAAGTTTTAACATTTTTCCCACAGTTCTTGATTGAATTTGCATTATTTAGATGAATGCTGAAAGATACCACAAGGAGCATCATTTTCTGCCATGAGAAACTGCCACTAAACTTTGTCTTCTGCTGTTAAGATTTTCTAGTATCTAGTTGCCTATAATTACATACTCTGCTCAGGTATTGTCACCTTGAAATAAATTAATGAGCTCCTATTCTTTTGAAGTCCGTAAGACCAAATTTTTTTCCTTTCATAGATGAAGTAAAATACGTCAATCATTCAAAAACTATCAGTAGTATCTCAATAATCAACCATGTCCAAAAGTAATATCCTGTGATAAATAGTAATGCTTTCTTGGCTAACATCCTACTAAGACTAAACTGAAGTGGGCATGGAAGTTGTTTCAGTTAAACAAAGAAAAAATGATCTTATAATGCCACTGCTAGAAGGTTGGCAGCGATATGAGTATGACATGTTATTTCAACTTAATTCATGGCATGTCTAGCTTGTTTCAACAAAAACCATTTCAGGTAAGTGTAGGCTTATTCTACTTCTGTGAGTCTAAGATAACATATTTGGGAAGATGAGGGCTGAGGTGGTAATGGTCAAATGAACAAAAGTAACTGAGGGTTCTGAAGATGGTTGCTGTTGGGGGAGGTGAGTGCAAGGGTGCTGGTGGGTTTGGAGACTAAGGCTTCCAAAGCCTACCAGCATTTTTAAGGGGAAATTAGAGTGCAAATGGTCAAGAGGTTTGGGGTGCTAGTCTACGTGAATTGGGGGAGGGTGATGTTAAAGTGGGAGAAGATAGCACAGAGGTGTGATGTTAGTAAGAGACTTGTCTGTGCCTTTGCTACAGGAATAGTTCTCCTGGGACTAGCTGATTGTGGGCGAACTACTTTAATCAAGTTCCCCATGTAGGAACAGTGTTACAAAGTAATATGAAAAAAAAAACTGAAAGAGTTCTTATCACAACTTAATTTGAAAAAGGAAATTGAGTCTCAATTGCACAAACACTAAAAAATAAAACAATGCAATTGCATTTCTAAGAAATGTTTCTCTATGTTTGCAGTAGCTAAGATTTCTATATTAATTCTAAATCTAATAAAGTAACTAAGTGAGATGAGTTACAATAATAAGTCTTCAGATTGACTATTGGCATTTCCAGAATGGCAGAGTTTGAATTAAATGAGCTTAAGTGAGTCTAGTTGATGACTTTTCAGCGTTCATGTGAATGCTGTTTTGACGGGTTCTCAGAAACTAAACTTTCTCACGAGAGGTTACACATGGAGATCTGCTAGTACCCTTCTTTGAGTTGTCCAGAAGGTTGAATCCTCTATCTAGAAGGAATTAGACAGTCAGATGATCAAGAATAGAAGGTCACATTCAGGGAATCTACAACTAATGTTCTCAGTATTATTTATTTAGCTAGTTAGTTTTGCATTTGCACAGTTTGTCTTCTTTTGCACATTGATTGTTTGTCAGTCTTTAATTTTGTGCAGTTTTTCATTAGTTCTATTGTATTTCTCATTTCTACTGTGAATGCCTGCAAGAAAATGAATCTCAAGGTAGTATATAGTGATATACTGCATAGGTACTTTGATAGTACATTTACTTTGACTTTGATTTTGAGGTGGATCATGGTGAAGGGGTCATGATGATAGCTTGGGAGAGCAGGCTGCAATGACTAAAATTAAGAGGATGAAATTTGTTTGCAGCATGGAGTGTGTGAGATGTTGGATCTGATACTCCTTCATCTCAAGCCTTCAGCACTGAGCAGGAAAGGGAAGAATTGAGAACCAAAGTTCTCACCTAGGCCACAATTGTTGGTTCATGGCCTTAAAATGATAAGTGGGATTTGTCCCTTTAAATATACAAAACTGATCCCTGTGAAAGTTACTGCTACAATTCATAATTTTAAAAATTGCACACAAGACTAACTTGTTCCATCAAGATGGGTTCACAGTGGGAGTAATTGATTCTAGACGCCCAAGTTCCATTTCCAGTGCATTCTCTGTACACATTTCCTGCAAGAGAAAGCAAAACAAAAAAATTGATTGGTCAGGTCTTAAACGTGAAATTTGTGTTAATAAATTTACTGCAAGACACACAATGTTCATTATAATGGTCAAATCATAGATGCATGGGAAATTGCAATATAGGAGGAGTCTTTTCTACCATTATGTCTATGACAAACAATAATGTGCTACATGGCCTAATCTCACCTTACAGCACCAGCTCTGCAGCCCCACTTGTCCTGGCTCTTCAAGTGCAAATCCAGAAATGTTTTAATTGTAATGCAGGTTATCAAGCAGCAAGTTCCACACACCTGCCACATCTGGGTGAAAAAAATACCCTCACTTCACCTTTAATCATTCTGTTAATTATCTTAAATCTATGTATCCTGGTCTCTCTAACAGAAATACAGTGCCTTTCCTCTTTGCTTGTTCTAGGCCATTCTTCAATATTTTCTTCAGCCTCCTGTGTTCTAAAAAAACAACCCTGGAACCCCTAAACTTTCTACATTGTTGCAGACATGGCAATAACCATAAATTTCTCCTACAACCACTTCAGTACAAATACAACCTTCTTGTAATGTGTCCCAGTGCATCTTGCACTCTGAGCTACTCCATCTCTGTATTCTATGGACAGAGCCATGATTACCTTCATCATCTCTCTCTTGACTGGGTGAGCTCCGACATGGACTGCCACTAAATGGGGCAATTAAATCAGCATCTGCAATAATTATGAGGAATTCACAACTGAGATGTACCAGGTTTTTAACCACCTGGGAAGTGGAAGGAGGAAGGTGGATTGGATATTTCAGCTGTGTCAAGGTTCATGCTTGGTGGTGGATTACACCATGGAATTCAGGACCCTAGCAGTGGAGCATGGCTGGAATACTGAAGTAATAGTAGCCCATTACTAAGACAGCCTCTTAGAGTGCTTAAAAACCGAGCTGTCTACCTGGGAGATGCCCAGACGCCTCAAAAGTCTCATGACTTTGGTCCAACAAATTAACAAGCGTCTTAGTGATTGACTCTCCCGATCATCAGCCCAAACCCCAGTTCCATTCCCAGAACCATTTCAAGCTACAGAACCCTCATCATCAATACCATCAGAACCCCTGCATGTAGGGAGGCCTCTCTTAACTACCACCCACCCCCAGAGTGAGTGCTGGTGGTGAAACAGCTTGTGTGCTTACTGCGTCCGGGAAAATGGCACCACCAGTGAGAGGGGAGGGCCTTCTGTCTGGTTAGCTTGCCCCCCCCCAAGATTCTCGATCCAGCAACATAGCCCAATCAACTCTCTGTACTCTTCCACACCCGGACGGATCTGCACACATAGCAGACTCTGGTAGATTCCGGCACGACAGGCAATTTTCTGGACTAGACTTTGTGTGTGCAGCTTGCCAAGCCTATCTCTTACCCCTTCAGCATCTTGGCCATTGATGGTCGGGTGAGGTCTGAGACGGTCAAAGCGCACACACGGCCTGTGTACATGAGCACTGGAGAGCACCAGGAGTCCAATCAATTCCTCCTTATCAACTCACCCAACACTCCTCTCATCTTGGGTTACCCCTGGCTCTACACTCACACCTGGTCATCAGGTTCACTGCCAAAATGGAGACCAACCTGCAAGACCACCTGCCTGCAAACCCAACTGACTTCATACCATAAATGCATGGGGATGGACAAAACTCTCGACCTCAGGAGTACCACAACTTGGCCATTGCCTTCAGCACAATGAAAGGCAGTACCCTGCCACCTCATAGACCACAAGACTGCGTGATTCACCTTCCCTTTGGCACCACCCCTCACTGAGGTCATCAGTTCTCCCTCTCACTGCCTGAGACCCAAGCCATGAATGACTGCATCACTGAGATGCTACAGCACAGATTCATTCACCCATCCCAGTCTCCAGTCGGTGCAGGATTGTTCTTTGTCAAAAAGACAGATGGGGGTCTTCATCCCTGCATTGACTACCATGGACTCAACAAAATCACCATTAAATACCACTACCCTCTCTATGATGGATAGCACACTCAAAGCACTCTGTGGGATCCAGATCTTCAGATCTTCATCTATGGAGCATGTACAACCTGATCCACATCCGCCAGGGAGATGAATGGAAGACAGCATCCTTGACATCCACCAGCCACTACAAACACATGGTCAACACGAGTGAATCTGCAGATGCTGGAAATAAAAAAAAACAAAAACACAAAATGCTGGCAGAACTCAGCAGGCCAGACAGCATCTATGGGAGGAGATAGTGATGACGTTTCGGGCCAAAACCCTTCATCAGGAGTGAAGTAACATGGGATGTTCGAGGGGGGATAAGAAATGGGGGGAGGGATGAAGTAGAGAGCTGGGAAGTGATAGGCTGGAGGGAAATGGGCTAGGGGAAAGGTGGAAAATTATGGGAAATAAAAGAGAAAGAAAGGTAGGGCTGGGGGGAGATTACAGTGAGAGGGGGAAAAAGAGAGAGAAAGAGAACCAGACTAAAATTATAAATAGGGATGGGGTAAGGTGGGGGGCAGGGGTATCAACGGAGGTCTGTGAGTTGAATGTTCATGCCGGCAGGTAGGAGGCTACCTAGGCGGGAGATAAGGTATTGCTCCATCGACCTGCGTGTGGCCTCATCTTGACGGTAGAGGAGGCCATGGACAGACATGTTGGAGTGGGAGTGGTCTGTGGAATTGAAGTGTGTGGCCACAGGGAGATCCCGCCACTGCTGGAGGACCGAGCACCGGTGTTCGGCGAAACGGTCTCCCAGTCTGCGGCGGGTCTCCCCAATGTATAAATGGCCACATCGGGAGCACCGGATACAGTATATCACCCCAGTTGACTCGCAGGTGAAGTGGTGCCTCACCTGAAAGGACTGTCTGGGGCCTGGGATGGTGGTGAGGGAAGAAGTGTAGGGGCAGGTGTAGCACTTCTTCCATTTGCAGGGATAAGTGCCCGGAGGGAGGTCGGTGGGGAGGGATGGGGGATGGGGGGGGGGATGAATGGACAAGGGAGTCACGTAGGGAGCGATCCCTGCGGAAAGCCGAGAGAGAGGGGGAGGGGAAGATGTGGCTGGTGGTGGGATCACGTAGGAGGTGGCGGAAATTACGGAGGATTATACGTTGGATCTGTAGGCTGGTAGGGTGATAGGTGAAGACCAGGGGGACTCTATCCCTGATGGGCTGGCGGGTGGGGGGATGGGGTGAGGGCAGAGGTGCGTGAAATACGGGAGACACGATGGAGGGCAGAGTTGATAGTGGACGAAGGGAAGCCCCTTTCTTTAAAAAAGGAAGACATCTCCTTTGTCCTAGAATGAAAGGCCTCATCCTGAGAGCAGATGTGGCGGAGGCAGAGGAATTGAGAGAAAGGGATAGCATTTTTGCAGGAGACTAGGTGGGAGGAGGAATAGTCTAGGTAGCTGTGGGAGTTAGTAGGTTTGTAGTAGACATCGGTGGATAGGCTGTCTCCAGAGATAGAAACAGAATGATCTAGAATGGGGAGGGAGGTGTCAGAAATAGACCAGGTGAATTTGAGGGCGGGTTGAAAGTTGGAGGCGAAGTTAATGAAGTCGACGAGCTCAGCATGTGTGCAGAAAGCAGTGCTGATGCAGTTGTCGATATAACGCAAGAAAAGAGGAGGACAGATACCGGTGTAGGCTTGGAGCATAGATTGCTCCACATGGCCAACAAAAAGGCAGGCGTAGCTAGGACCCATGCGGGTGCCCATGGGTACACCTTTAGTTTGGAGGAAGTGGGAGGAGCCAAAGGAGAAATTGTTAAGGGTGAGGACTAATTCCGCAAGGCGGAGAAGAGTGGTGGTAAAGGGTGACTGGCTGGGTCTGGAATCCGGGAAGAAACGGAGAGCTTGGAGACCTTCCTGGTGGGGGATAGAGGTATATAGGGGCTGGACATCCATGGTGAAAATAAGGCGGTGGGGGCCAGGGAACTTGAAATCTTTGAAGAGATGTAAAGCATGGGAAGTATCACGGACATAAGTGGGAAGGGATTGAACAAGGGGAGATAAAACAGAGTCGAGATAGGCAGAAATGAGTTCAGTGGGGCAGGAGCAAGCAGAGACAATGGGTCTGCCTGGACAGGCAGTTTTGTGAATCTTAGGTAGGAGGTAGAAACGGGAAGTGGGAACTATAAGTTTGGTGGCTGTGGATGGGAGATCTCCCGAGCTGATGAGATCGGAAATGGTTTGGGAGACAATGGACTGGTGCTCCCTAGTGGGGTCATGGTCCAGGGGTAGATAAGTGAAGGTATCAGCGAGTTGTCGTCGTGCCTCCGCTATGTACAGGTCGGTGCGCCAGATGACAACAACACCCCCCTTATCAGCGGGTTTGATGGTAAGGTTGGGATTGTTGCGGAGGGAATGGAGAGTAGAGCGTTCAAAGGGGGTAAGGTTGGAATTGGAGCAAGGGGTGGTGAAGTCGAGACGGTTAATGTCCCGAAGGCAATTAGAGATGAACAGATCCAGGGTGGGTAGAAGTCCTGGGCGGGGAGTCCATGAGGAGGAGGAGGGTTGGAGACGGGAGAACGGGTCATCGGTGGGGGTGGGAGAGTCCCTACCAAAGAAGTGGGCTCGGAGACGGAGCCGGCGGAAGAAGAGCTCCACGTCCTGGCGCACACAGAACTCACTGAGGTGAGGTCGAAGGGGGACCTTCCCCCTAGCCCATTTCTCTTCAGCCTATCATTTCCCAGCTCTCTACTTCATCCCTCCCCCCACTTCTTATCCCCCCCTCGACCATCCCATGTTACCTCACTCCTGATGAAGGGTTTCAGCCTGAAACGTCGTCACTACCTCCTCCCATAGATGCTGTCTGGCCTGCTGAGTTCTGCCAGCATTTTGTGTTTTTGTTTTTACAAATACATGGTGATGCCTTTTGAACTTTCCAACAATCCAGCCATTTTCCAAACCTTCATCAACTTGATCAGCTGACAGATGCCACACAGGTATGTGTCATCTACCTCAACAACATCCTCATCTTCTCCAAGGACCCTCAAGAACAGGTCTGTCAAGTCCGTTCAGTCCTTCATTATCTCCTCGAAAACCAACTGTACTGCAAGTTAGAGAAATGACAGTTCCATGCCCTAGTCATCTCTTTCCTATGTTTGCCCTCTTGTCCCAAGGCATAATAATGGATGCAGACAAAGTGTACAGCATCATTGAATGGCCCCACCACATTCTTTCAAACAGTTACAGCCCTTCTTGGGCTTCTCCAACTTCTACCACCATTTCATCAGGAACAACAGTCAAATTACTACAGCTCTCTCCTCCCTTACCAAATTATCTGCCTCATGGATAATCTGGTCTTCTGCCACAAGTTCAAGAGATACTTCATGACTGCTCTCATTCTCCATTATCTGAACCCCACCAGACCTCTCATGGTAGAGTTGTGCACTGGGGCCATCCTCCTCCTGTGAGGACCGGATGGGAAGACACACCCTTGTGCCTTCTTCTCATCAACTTCCCCAAAGCAGTCCACTTCATTAACCTCCCCAAACATGTCAGCCACTGATGCACCATCAATAACTCTCGGAGAGGTGAGGCGAGATATAGGCTTTAATTGGCTGGAAGAAAGAACAAGCAGCAATTGACCACCACACTACATCCTGGTGACTGAGGCCGGGGCTGTGTCTCCAATCGCCTTTATACCGGGGTCAGTGGGAGGAGCCACAGGAGCAGTCAGTGGGGGGGCGTGTCCAGACAGGTATATGTAGATCACCACAGCCACTGAATCAGTGGACCTAGTTCTCCAACATATAATCCACCTCCACTGTTTCTCTCAGGACATTGTTTTCGGCTGAGGCCCACAATTCTTCTCCCGCTTCTGGTGAGCCTTCTGCTTCCTCCTCTGCCCCTCAGTGAGTTTGTCCTCTGGCTGTCATCTGCCAATCAATGGTCAATCAGAAAGAGCCAGTCAGCAAGAGAAGTTTCTGTGATGTTTCGCTGCCTCTAAACCTTCAACATGGAAGAAGTATCTGCTCTGTGCTGAACTGTCCCACAATCTACACACCTCCTCTGCCACAGGTATGTCACCCTTTGAAGTGCTCTATGCCCCTGTTGCTCTCCGTGGAGAAGTCAACGATGAAAGTCCTGTCTGCTGGGACCCTGGTTTCCCAATGCTTGAAAACTTGAAAGAAGACATGGAGCTACCAATTGCATCTACTGCGGCCAGGTTAACTGCTGTCGGTGTCCACCCAAAGTAGTCCCACCTGAGGACTATGTCTGGCTGTCCATCCAAGATCTGCCACTGCACATCAACTCCTACAACCTCTTGCTCTGTTTAATTGGTTCCTTTAAGATTACCCATCACATCAACCCAGTCGTTAACCATCTCCATTTGCCACTGTCCCTCAGGATCACACCGACCAAGGAGGTGCAATATGCTTCACGGTCATATTAAATGGTGTGACCCCTGGAATGTGCATGCCCTCAGATCCTTTTGTTCCCCGGATCTGGAGTACTTTGTGCTGCTGTGTAGACCTTTCTGGCTGCCTAGGGAGTTCACGGCTGTTATTATCACAGCTGTGTACATTCTGCTTCAGGCTGATACTGACCTGGCTCTCATGGAACCATCAGCACCCTGGAGACTGTACACCCAGAGGCTGCCTTCATCGTCGCTGGAGATTTTAATAAAGTGTTGCTGTCTAAAGTCTCTTCTAAGTTTTGTCAACACATTCAGGTGAGCACAAGAGGAGATAGTATAGTCGATCGCTGTTACTCTCCCTTCCGCAACACTTACAAAGCTCGTCTACGTCTGCCGTTTGGGAAGTCGGATCACTCCTCCATCATGCTTCTGCCCAATGTACAGGCAGAAGCTGAAGCAAGAAGCGGCCATAGTCAAAATCGTCCATTGTTGGTCCAACCAAGACTGCATTGTTAACATCAACTGGAATGTCTTCCATGATGAAGATGTCTCTGAGTTCATGGAAAGGGTCACAAGCTTGATCCAGAAGCTCATCGAGGATGTTGTCCCCCTAAGATCGGTCAGCGTCTATCCGAACCAGAAACCCTGTATCAACAGTTCCGTGCGAGTATCACTAACCACTCGAGACAGCTTGCATTACCGGTAACCAACAGGAACTCAAGAAATGCAGCTACAATCTATGCAGTCATCAAGGCAGTGGAACAACAACACCGGGACAAGATCCAGACACAACTCTCCACTAACAACACAAACAGCTTATGGTAAGGACTGCACACCATCACAGACTTTAAAGCTAAATGCAGTGGTGCTGCCAACATCACTGCCTCTCTCCCAAATGAGCTAAATCTTTTTTACGCTCGATTCGATGTCACCAACACTGAACCCCTGACGAGAGCTGCTGAAGCAACCTGCGCCTTGGTCATCTCTGAGGCTAAAATAGGCAGGTGTTTCCAACAAGTTCACAGTCACAGGGCTGTGGGACCAGACGGCATTATAGGGTGGGTACTTAGGATGTGCGCAGCATAACTGGCAGGTGTGTTTACAGACATTTTTAATCTCTTCCTTTCCCAGTGTAGAGTGCCCTCCTGCTTCAAAAAATCCACCATTGTCCCTGTATCTAAAAAAACCAAGGTAACATGTCTGAATGACTGGTGTCCTGTCGCACTCACCTCAATAATAAGCAAATGCTTTGAGAGGCTGGTCAAGGACTACATCTGCAGCACGCTATCACCCACACTGGACCCCCTGCAATTCACCTACCGACACAACCGATTGACAGATGACGCAATGGCTACAGCTCTACATACCGTGCTTACACACCTGGAGAAGAGGGATGCTTATGTGAGAATGCTGTTCTTGGACTACAGTTCAGCATTCAACACCATAATTCCCTCCAGGCTTGACAAGAAGCTCAGACAATAAGCCTTTACCCTGCCTTCTGCGGCTGGATCCTAGACTTCCTGTCAGATCACCGGCAGGTGATAAAAGTGGGCTCCCTTACCTCTGTCCCTCTGACCCACAACACAAAAGCCCCTAAGGGCAGTTTACTAAGTCCCCTCCTGTAATCCCTGTATATCCATGACTGAGTTGCCAGCCACAGCTCCAATCTGCTTATTAAATTTACTGACAATACTACATTGATTGGCCTTATTTCAAATAATAATGAGGCAGCCTACAGAGAGGAAGTCATCATCCTACACAGTGGTGTCAAGAGAACAACCTCTCCCTCAATGTTGCAAAATCAAAGGAGCTGTTTGTGGATTACAGCAGGATTGGAGACAGGCTCACCCCTATTGACATCAATGGATCTGGGGTTGAGAGGGTGAACATTAAGTTCCTCGGCTTACACGTGACCAAGAATCTCACGCGGTCTGTACATACCGGCTGTGTGGTGAAGAAAGCACAAAAGCACCTCTTTCACCTCAGACAGTTGAAGAAGTTTGGCATGAGTCCCCAAATCTTAAGGACTTTCTACGGGGGGGGGGGGACAATTGAGAGCATCCTGACTGGCTGCATCACTGCCTGGTATAGGAACTGTAATTCCCTCAATCGTAGGACTCTGCAGAGAGTGGTGCAGACAGTCCAGCGCATCTGTAGATGTGAACTTTCCATGATTCAAGGCATTTACAGTGACAGGTGCGTAAAAAGGGCCCGAAGGATTTTTGGGAACCCAAGTCAGCCCAACTGCAAAACTGTTCCAGCTGCTATCATCTGGGAAAATTTACTGCAGCCCTAAAGCCAGGACCAACAGGCTCTGGGACAGCTTCTTCCACCAGGCCATCAGACTGAACTATTCACACTGATGCAATTGTACTTCTATGTTACGTTGACTGTCCTGTTGTACATACTATTTTTTTAACAAATTACTATAATTTGCACATTGCACATTTAGACAGAGACAGAACATAAAGATTTTTACTCCTCATGTATGTGAAGGATGTAAGACAAAGTCAATTCAATTCGGTTCCCATGACCTGCCTCAAGTGTATTGTCCATGGACCACTCAACTCACCTGAGCCTGTACCTTCAGAAACAAGGATGGTGGAAAATGGTCCAATATAAATGGCTCTCTGATTGGTGGATTCACATCATTATGGATGGCCTGTGCAGTACCTGGGCAAGTGGCAAGAAAGGTTGTGGGTGCTGTCTAGTTTTATCTTGGTTCCATTGCTCATCAAGGTGTTCAATTAGACTCATCCAGATCATCCTGGGCCATCGGGTGCTAGATGTAGGAAGGGGGCCTGCACAGGTAGGCACCTCCTAGTCTTCCCCCCAGCTAACAGAAGTCACCTGTCACTCCCATCACCAGCAAAATATTTAAACCCAGCTCTCATCCATAGTCCTTTGTTCCCCCAAACAACCAGCCTGTCCCAGTTGCTCCTAGTCTTCAGTTACTTATTTCCTTGTGGCCCCTTGTGGCTTATTATTTTCCAGTATGTTATTAAAGTGATTGCTCACCACTAGATCACCTCCACTGTTCTGCATTCGGGTCAACCCTCCTCTACATTTCCTGACATTATTCTCATTGTCAACCATGCAGACAATTTTGCAACGTCTGCAAATGTTTTCATGTGGCCCCTATATTTCAATCTTAACTCATTAAAACATGAAAAATGACCGATGAGGAAATTTGCTGTGTTGAAAAACTTCATAGAGATGCCTTTCTTGTCACAAAAGTGCCTTCAACCATTAACCTTTGCTTCTTGCCACTTAGCCAATTTTTGATCCAAGTGTCACTCTTGGAACCCATGTGTCTTTACAGTTTTCAATAAACCATTATATGAGACCTTGTAGGTTCATAGAGAGATGCAATACATAAACAGATACTTTGGCACCAAGTCCATGCAACCATCAGCCATCCATTTATGTTAATCCAATGTTAATCCCATTTTATTTAATCACCCCAAATTCTACCACTTACTTACGCACTAAGGTCAAAGCACAGTAGAAATTATGCAGCTAACCCATGTATTTTTGGGACGTGGGAGGAGACCACAGCATGCAGATTAACCACATGGAGCCTGTGGTAGGATGAGCAAGCTGCACCCAGACAACACCCAAGGTCAGTATTGAACCCTTTTCTCTAACATCGTGAGGCAGGAGCTCTTTAACTGTGTCACTGTGTCACCGTCAGGAAAGCAATCCACATGATCATAGGGAGAACATGCAAACTCCCCAGTGACAGCACCCTGAAGCTAGGGCTGAATCCAGATCTTTGGCATTGTGTGGCAGCGGCTCTATAACCTGTGTCACTGTCTATTTACTGAAATTGTGTACTATGCATGAAATGCACTTGCATTATTCACCCCTCCTTGCTACTGGCTGAAACAATTCAATCAAACTAGTCAAACAAGACTTTTCTTCAACAAATCCATGCTGACAGTTCCTGATTAATTTATACCTTTCTAAATGAGGGGTTATATTGTTTCTTTGAATTAATTCCAAATATTTGCATGGCATTAATGTTAAACTAAATGACCTATAATTACTCGGTTTATCTCTTCATTCCTTTTATACAAAATTAGTAGTTTTCCAATCCTCTGACATCACCCTAGAGACAAGAAAAAAATGAAGGATGATGTCAGAGCTTCAGCAATTTCCACACACTCTTTTAACAGCCTGTGAAACATTTCATCCAAGGCAGTAAATTTTCCCTCTTCTAATGATAACAAACCCTAATACATTCTCTTTACTGTGTTTACCCCATCCAATATTTCAAATACATTTTTCCAAACTACAGTGTCAGTCTTCTATTAATAAACTCACTACTGCACATAGGCTGGCTTTCTGATCCACAGGTGCTCTTTTCTTTCCTTAGTTATTCTTTTGGCTGTACATAACAAAAGCATCTGCAGACACCCTTCAAATTTAGTCAACTACTGCCCTGAAATATGCTTGCACATTTGCTCTTCAATCTGCTTTGTGCCGTTTGGAGGTCTAGATTACATTCCCAACAGTGTGATTGCCCATCCTTTTTCCTTCAGTGAACTCCTTATTAAATCATTATTTCAACATTTCATTAGCTATCAAAGCTGTGATTAGCTCTTTAACCAAT
This sequence comes from Hemitrygon akajei, assembly GCF_048418815.1. Taxonomy (NCBI): domain Eukaryota; kingdom Metazoa; phylum Chordata; class Chondrichthyes; order Myliobatiformes; family Dasyatidae; genus Hemitrygon; species Hemitrygon akajei. The sequence goes on along the minus strand of NC_133124.1, from coordinate 103,866,792 downwards.
AACGCCACCTATATTACTTTTTATTCCCAACTTAATCTCATGTCAAAGCCCTATACCTTGTCGTTAAGCAGTCAGTCTCAAGGAGATACCCAGGTAACTCTGTTTGAGGATAAAGTAGCTTTAGTGAATTCAGCCAGAAGTATCCCACTCTGGCTCACTTTAAACATATTACAGTCATGGTTAAAACATCATACTTTCATGTGAATATCAGGTGTTGACTACGTTTCCTGCATTTCGTGCTTACTGGTCAGACTCCTTTTGGCCTGCTGTTTAATTTTGCTCCTTATGAGTCCTTGCTCAGCTTCCTTTCACCTTGCCAAACTGGTTGAACACTTCCTCCATGGTATTATAAAACCTACCAACCAGAATAGTGTTCCTATACTGACTGACATATATCACATTAGACATAAACCGCACCGACCTTCTCCTGAACTATTCCAAATGCCCCAAGATGATAAAACCTTCCTTCCTGCACTAAACCTCTGACCACACATGCATATACACATTCCACCATTGTTTATACTCACAGGCATATGGCACTCGGAGTAATACAGCAACTGCATTATCTACAGATTCCCTTACAGCTTTGAAGTGAAGTCCTGCTTCAGATGTTTCATTAGTCTTTTCCAGCTGTTTGCTGCATCACACCCCTTGATATCAAAATGTCTGTGCCTACTCAGTTACATCCTTGACCCTAGCACAAGGTGAGGGGGGCAACACACTTTCCCGAATCACATAAAAAAATTCCCTAACTACAGAATCTCATACAACTATTCCTCCCTGGACATTTCTCCTCCTTCAGCTGAGTCATCCATGGAGTTGGCTCCAGGAGAAAGATTCTACCCAACTAAGTATTGGTCAGAGAATGAGATTTGATGAACTACCCAGCTCTCTTCTGTCTATCTGCCAGTAACCAAGTCTCTCTCTGCCTCCAATATCTTGAGCCCAAAAGTCATCACTGCCTGACACATGCTATTTGCTAAGAAATCAGGTGGAATACAAGTAAATAAGGTGGAAATGAGGGCTTGCTTTCATTGATTGGGACACAGAATATGGCAGTTGAAATATTACGTTGTAACTTTACAAATTTACTGGTTAAATTTTACTTAGACTATTGTATGCAGTTCTGGTCACCGCATGATGTACTTGACCTAGAGAAAGTGAAGAGGGGATTCAATAGGATGCCCCTCCCCTCTAATCTCCCTCCTGGCACATCCCTGCAATGGCTTAAGTGCTATATCTGCCCATTCCCCTCCACCGTCACCCCCATTCAGGGCCCCAAACATTCCTCCCAGGTGAGGTAACACTTCACCTGTGAATCTGCTGGGTCATCTACTGTGTCCGGTACTTCTGATGGAGCCTCCTCTACGTTGGTCAGACCCGTTGCAAAATGAGAGATTGTTTCATCGAACATCTCCGCTCCATCTGCCAAAAGTGGAGCTTCCTGGGGGCCAAAGATTTTAATTCTGATTCCCATTCCCATTCCAACAGGATGGCCCATGGTCTCTTCTTCTGTCAAGATGAGGCCACCCGCAGGGTGGAGGAGCAACACCTTATATCATTTTCCTTTTCCCGCCATTACAGACATTTACACCACACACTCCATGTGAGGACACCGTGCACCCCTCATACAAACTCTTGTCCCTTCCGCTGTCTGGGAAAAGGCACCGAAGCATTCAGGCTCTCACGACCAGACTATGTAACAGTTTCTTCTCTCAAGCCATCAGACTCCTCAATACTCAGAGTCTGGACTGACACCAACTTACTGCCCTCTACTGTGCCTATTGTCTTGTTTATTATTTATTGTAATGCCTGCACTGTTTTGTGCACTTTATGCAGTCCTGGGTAGGTCTGCAGTTTAGTGTAGTTTTTACGTAGTTCAGTGTAGTTTTTGTATTGTTTCATGTAGCACCATGGTCCTGAAAAATGTTGTCTCATTTCTATTGTGTACTGTACCAGCAGTTAAGGTTGAAATGACAATAAAAAGTGACTTGACTTGATTTGACTTATATTCCATCTGGATAGCCTGCAACCTGATGGCATGAATATTTATTTCTCCTTCCAGTAAAAAATGTTTTCTCTCCTCCTCCACTTTTCTGTCCCCCACTTTGGGCTTTTACCTCTTTTCACCTGCTCATCATTTCCCTCTGGATCCCCTCCTCCTGCCTTTTCTTGTATAAGGTGATCAGACTGAATGGCAGTGCAGGCTCGAAGGGCCAAATGGCCTACTCCTGCACCTATTTTCTATGTTTCTATGTCCCTATAGTCCCCTCTCCTCTCCTACCACTATTTGCACAATCTGTTGTTTATCTCTCTGCACATTGGGTGCCTGGCAGTCTTTTTTAAAATGGGTTCTTTCGGGTTTCTTTCCTTTGTGGCTGCCTGTAAGGAGGCGAAACTCAAGGGTGTATAATGTATACACTGATAATAAATGTACTTTGAACTTTGAGTCCCTCCAGCATTTTGTGTGTGTTGCTTCACAGCGAAGTTGCCTGTTTGGAGGACTTCAGTTCAGGGAGAGGGTGAATAGGCTGAGTTAATTGTCCTTAGTGTGAAGGCAGCAGAGAAACAACCTGATAGAGGTATATGTGGTTATATTAAGCATAGTAAATGGTGCTTTCTCATGATGGGAGCATCAAAATCAGAAAGATATTGGTTTATTATTATTATTATTATTATTATTATTATTACACCTCAACCATCAGGCTCTTGAACCAGAGGGGAAAATTTCATTCAACTTCACTCACCACATATTGAACTGTTTCCACAATCTACGGATTAACTTTCAAGGACTCTTCATCTCACGTTTGACAAAGTGCCACACAAAGCTGCTTACCAAGTTAAGAGTCCATGGTGTTACAGGAAAGTTAGTAACATGATTAATGCATTGGCTGATTGGTAGGAGGCAGCAAGTGGGAATAGAAGAATCCTTTTCAGGTTGGCTGCCAGTGACTAGTGGTGTTCTGCAGGGTTTGCTGTTGGGACCACTTCTTTTTATGCTGTATATTAATGATTTAGATGATGAAATAGATGGTTTTGTTGCCAAGTTTGCAGATGACATGAAGATTGGTGGAGGGCCAGGCAATGTTGAGGATACAGGTAGGATGCAGAAGGACTTAGACAGGTTAGGAGAATGGGCAAGAAAGTGGAAAATTGAATACAATCTTGGAAAACACATGGTCATGCACTTTGGTGGTAGAAATAAATGTGCGGACTATTTTCTAAACGGGGAGAAAATCCAAAAATCTGAGAAGCAAAGGAACTTGTGAATCCTTGTGCAGAACACCCTAAAGGTTATCTTGCAGGTCGAGTCAGTGGTGAGAAAGGCAAATGCCATGTTAGCATTCATTTCAAGAGGACTTGAATACAAGAGCAAGGATGTGTGCTGACGGTTTATAAGGCATTGGTGAGTGAACAGCTTTGGGCCCATCATCTTAGAAAAGATGTGCTGGCATTAGAGTGGGTCCAGAGGAGGTTCACAAGGATGATTCCAGGAATGAAAGGGTTATCACACAAGGAACGTTTGATGTCTCTGGGTCTGTACTTGCTGGAATTCAGAAGGATGAGGGGTGGATCTCATTAAAACCTTTTGAATGTTGAAACGCCTAGACAGAGTAGATGTGGAAAGGATGATTCCCATGGTGGGAGAGTCTAAGACAAGATACCACAGCCTCAGGATAGAAGGGCGCCCTTTCAAAACAGAGATGCGGAGAAATTTCTCTAGCCAGAGGTGGTGAATTTCCAGCTGTGGAGGCCAGGTCATTGGGTGTATTTAAGGCAGAGATTGATAGGTTCTTGATTGGACATGGCATCAAAGGTTACAGGGAGAAGGCCGGGAACTGGGGTTGAGGAGGAGGAAAAAAAGGATCAGCTGTGATTGAATGATGGAGCAGACTTGATGGGCCAGATGGCCTAATTGTGCTCCTATGTCTTATGTTCTCGATATTTATTGCTTATTTAATTATTATTTTTCTCTTTTGTGTTTGCGCAGTTGGTTGTCCTTTGTATGTTGGCTGCTTGACTGTCCTGTTGGGTGTGGTCTTTCATTAAATGTATTATGTTTCTTGGATTTACTGAGTATGGCCACAAGAAAATGTATCTGCATTGATATGGTGACATATACGTACTTCAATAATAAGCTTACCTTGGAATTTGAACTTCAAGGTGAGTGGATGCAGTTTAAAAGGGGATTTGTGGGAAATCCCTTTACACAGAGAATATCAGGATTATGTTTTTGTCACAGACATGAGTCATGAAATTCATTGTTTCGTAGCAGGAGTACAGTGGTAGCGTAAAAAATTACTGTTAGTTGCAATTATGATAGATAAATAAATAAATAGTGTAGAAGAGGAATAGTGAGTTAGTGCAAAGGAGAACTGATGACACTTGTGAGTCACTGCTAGAGGAGTTGGCAGAGTTTGATACGATTATTATGTTCAAGAAACATTGAGTTAGTTATTTTCTTAAATGAGCAAGGCAGAAGAGGATGTGGATCTAATGCAGTTATGTGGCATTAGTGTAGATAGTCACAAAGGGTCTTGATGGATGTGTTGTACGTTCCATTTGTGCTGCCAGGTGTAGTGATAGAGGCAGATACATTAAGGGCATTTAAGGAATTCTTAGATAAGCACATGAATGATAGAAATATCTATCATTCTGTGTTGGAAGGAAAGGGTTACATATATATCTTTAAATAGGTTAAAGGGTTGGTGCAACATCATGGGCTGAAGGCCTGCACTGTGCTGTAGTGTGCTATGTTCTATGGACATGGTGGATCGAAGGGGCCCATTTCTGTGCTATACAGCTCTGTGATTCTCTCCAATTGTGCAGTGAATTCCACTGTTCCATAATCTCCTAAACTCTGCAACCGATGGCTTTTCCTCATCTGAAGCCATAGGGGATAAAAGAACTTCCACATGGAGCTGAATACTGACTCCAGGAGGAGGAAACGAGAGGTCCATAAGCCTGGCCTTACCAGGTAGAGAGAGTCAGCAACTTTAAATTCCTCCACAGTTTCATTTCAGGGGATCTGTCCTGTGTCCAGCACGCAAGTGCCATTACAAAGAAAGCATATGGCGGTGACCCCTACTTTCTTAGAAGTTTGCGAAGCTTTGTGATGTAATCTAAAACTTCAAAAAACTTCCATAGATGTGTGGTGGAGAGTGTACAGACTGGTTGTATCATGGCCTGGTATGGAAACACCAATGTCCTTGAATGGAAAAACCTACAAAATGTAGTGGATGCAGCCCAGTCCATCAGGGGTAAAGCCCTCCCCACTATTAAAAACATCTACAAGAAGCACTGTCGCAGGAAAGCAGCATCCATTGTCAAGGACCCCACCATTCAGGCTATGCTCTCTTCTCACTGCTGCCATCAGGAAGTAGGTAAGGTGCCTCAGGACCCATACCTCCAGATTCAAGAATAGTTATTACCCCTCAACTTCAATGACTTGAACACTGAATTGTTCCCACAACCTATGGACTCAAATACAATGAAATCTCATGTTCTCAATATTCATTGCTTGCTTGCTTATTTATTTATCTATCTATCTATCCTTTTTTATTTGCACAGTTTGATGTCTATTGCACATTGATTGTTTGTCTTGTGTGTGACTTTTCATTGATTCTATTGTGCTTCTTTATATTTACCATTAATGCCCACAAGAAAATGAATCTCAGGGTTGTATCTGTTGACATATATGTACATGGATAATAAATTTACTTGGAACTTTAAACATGGTGCAGGATCTGCATGCTACCAGTCAGAGGTGTGAGGTTATTGTGTATTTGAACATCCCACGTTTTCATATTCTAATGGAATAGTACTCCTTGGAACTAGGCTCCATGCATCAAACACTCCTGTAATTTTGTAGCTAGAAATCCAGTAATATCAGCTCTGTGCACAGTAATTACCTGCCAACTAATTGTAAACTGCCATCTCATCAATTCCTTAATGTCAAATGTAAAACGTAATTAATTTCCAAAAAAAAAATCAACATTCACAGTATCAACACCAATTACTTTCCCAACTTTGGTTTTAGCACCATAGAAGCAGAGTAAACTCTGTTTACTTACTTAAAGTTTCTTTAACTGTTTGAAATATATGAAACACAGTAGAATGTTAAAACAGATGGGACTCCCATAAAGAGCAATGAACTAAAGTGACCAGATCGCCATTGACAGGTGATGGTGGAAGTATCATTGTTGATCACAACACCAGCGTGAACTCCAATGTGCATTTTTTAAACCATAAGACTGTAAGACAGAGGAGCAGAATTAGCTATTTGACCCATCGAACCTGCTCTGTCATTCAATCATGGCTGATTTATTATCCCTCTCAAAACCATTCTCCTGCCTTCTCCCCATAACCTTTGGTGCTGTCACTAATCAAGAACCTTAAATATACTCATTGCCTCCACAGTGATCTGAAGCAATGAATTCCACAGATTCAGCACCCTTTGGTTAAAGTAATTCCTCCTCATCTCTGTTCTGAAAGGATACCCTTGTCTTCTAAGGGTTTGCACCTCTCTTTTCTGAATTTATTCCCTGTTTGGAAAACAGCTAATGTCATTATTCCTCTGCCAAAGTGAAGGACCATATATCTCCTTAAACTATTTCATCCGCCACTTCTTTGCCCATCCTCCTAATCTGTCCAAGTCCTTCTGTGGACTCCCTGCTTCCTCAGCACTGTCTGCCCCTCTTTGCATCATCTGCAAACTTGGCCACAAAGCCATCAATTCCATTGTCCAGATCATTCACATATAATGTGAAAAGAAGCTGTCCCAGCACCGCCTCCTGCAGAACACCACTAATTAATGGAAGCCAAACAGAAAAAGCCCCCTTCATTCCCACTCTGACTCTTGTTCACCAGCAATCTCAGTACATGCTAATATCTTTCTTGTAATACCATGGGGTCTTATCTTGTTTAGCAACCTCCCATGTGGCACCTTGTTAAGGCCTTTTGAAAATCTAAGTAAACAAACATCCTTTGTCTATCCCGTCCGTTATTTCCTCAAATTATTTCAATTGATTTGTCAGGCAAGTTTTTCTCCATAAAGCAACTATGTTGACGGCCTATTTTATCATGTGCTTCCAAGTATCTTTAAACCTTATCTTAATAATGGACTCCACCAATTACTGAAGTCAGGTTAAATGGCCTCCCTCCCTTTTCAAATAGTGGAGTGTCATTTGCAATCTTCTGGTCCTCTGTAATCATTCCAGAATCTCATGATTCTTGAAAGATCATAACTAATGCCTCAATAATCTTTTCCAGTACCACTTTCAGAATGCTGGAGTATAGTTCATCTGGTTCAGGTGACTTATCTCCATTCAGACCTTTCAGCTTTTCAAATATCTTTTCCTTAGTAATAGTGACTACAACCATTTCTGGCCCCTAACACTCTTGATTTTCTGGCATACTGTTCAATGAAGACTGATGCAAAATACTAATTAAGTTTGTCTGCCATTTCTTTGTACCCCATTTTCCAATGGTTCACTATCCACTCTTGGCACCCTCTTTTTTATTATTGGCTAGCTTTCCTTCCTATTTCAACTTTTCTCTCCTTACTACTTTCTTAGTTGCCTTTGGTTGGTTTTAAAAACTTCCCACCACTTGTTGCTATATTATATGCTCTCTCTTTTGCTTTTATGCTGTCAGCCACAGTTGCCTCAATCTCCCTTTAGAATGCTTCTCCTCCTTTGGAACGAACCAATCCTGCTCCTTTGAAATTACTCCCAGAAACTCCAGCCATTGCTGCTGTTGCCCCTTCCAATCCAGCTCCTTTGTCCAGGCTCCTCTTCCATGCCTCTGTAATTCCCATTACTCTGCTTAATACCGATACATCTAATTTTAGCTTCTCCCTCTCTAACTGTAGGGTGAATTCTATCATATAATTTGTGTCATGGGATCTTTCACATCTACCTCAAAAGGCATGTATGACCAATTTCATGACCTATCCAAAGGAAGACAGTTACAACTAAGTCATTCACATTCATTCATTACTGGATTGAAGTGCCACCTTAGGTCATGTGCTCAAGTTCCATGGTAGAGTTTGAACCCACTATTGTCACTGAGCCACAAATGATATTACAACCTCATATGCCTCAAAAATAACCCTCCAGAAATGTGAGCAATAGCAGTTGTTTTCCAGACCTTGGTTTTTTGTTTATGCTTTTGCCAAAGCTGGAGTGCAGTATGAATGTGGCAGTCAGTTTACCATTGCCCTACTGCCCACAATCAATTTTCTCCTTTCATTTACTTTGCCCTTCATCAAACACTCTCAGGATGTCTTTGCTAACTTTAAAAGTTGTAAATAAATTGAGGTAAAAATATTAACTTTTCTCAAAATTATGTAGGAATGTTGAGCAAGCAGAATTTTCATCCTGACGTTGCACTTCTTTAGGAATGCATAGTTATTGTGATTAAAATTGTTACAATTCCTTGCTGTTGTCTGCACTTTATAGGCAAACACTGCTGATCAATGCACTTTGTAGTAATGCTTGAATTATTTCATGTTTTTGAAATCATCTCAAATCCAATTGCGGCAGGAAATACTGGGAGGGACTTGCTGGCTGAATGCAGCTCAGTTTTTAAAGGACTGAATATTCAAGATCTGTCAGTACCAGCAGTTTTTGTGTGTTTCCACGTCCTCACATGCTCCTTCCATCCAAGAGCCCCATCTGCCTCCTCCAGAAAAGTTCTCAGGTGAGCCCCGTACCTGCCACTATTTTCTTTCCCAGTGCACCCTCATTTTTGAATTGCAACGAACAACATTTCTGTCTGATCGCCCCAAGGTAGCCTACGTCATCACCCAGCTGTCTGGTCGGGCGAGAGAATGGGAAACAGTCGTCTGGGAGGCAGGCTCCCGTTTCTATGGTAGTTTTCAGTTATTTGCTGGGGAGATGAGAAAAGTGTCTGATTGCTCCAAACATGGGAGAGAGGCTGCCCATGCACCGGGGGTACAGATCTGTGTCAGATTACACCATAGGGTTCTGCACCCTAGCCACCTCCAGCAGCTGGAACTTGGAGGCACAGTACGACACTTTCCTGAATGGCCTTTCTGAAAACATCAAAGATGAGCTGGTCACTCAGGACCTTCCTGCCACCTTTGTTGAAGCCCTGGGGGATTTGGCCATCCGTATTGATGTTCACCTTCAGCAGCGCTGCAGAGGGAGGGTTTCCAGAGGGTCATTGGGGGCACTGGTTGACTTCCAAGCTCCTCGTCATTCTACATTGTCCTGCCATTTGCCTCCATCTACAATTCCCGTTCCGGAGCCGATGCTATACATGTTGACCGTACCCACCTGACGCTGACTGAAAGACAAAGGAGAATCAGCACCCGTTCCTGTCTGTACTAAGGCCAACCAGACCACTTCATCTCCACCTGCCCAGTAAAAGCCAAAAGCTCACCAGTTGGACAAAGAGTACTGGTGAGCATGACCCCTGTCAGGCCCTCCTCAACGCCACTCACTCTCATACCTGCTTCTCTGGAGTGGGCTTCCAATGGCGAGCAGTCTCCATCTTGGTCGATTCTGGAGCGGAGGGTAGTTGTATCGATTTTGGCTTGGCTGCCCAGTGGGGGAGTTACCCACGTCTGCTCTCCAGTCACCATTAATGGCCAGTGCCTTGAATGGTCAGAGACTGGCTAACATCACCCATGTCACGGTCCCAGTGAGTCTCAGTTTATCCGGAAACCATCATGAACAGTTAACCCTTTATGTTATTGACTTTCTTCAAGCTCCAATTGTCCTGGGTCATTCTTGGTTAGTCAGACACAACTCCCACATTGACTGGCTGAGTCACAAGATTGTAGGCTGGAGCCTATTCTGTCACTCCCACTGCCTCCACCATGCTTGGATCCGCTTGTCTCCAAGCCCAGATCCCCCGAGGAATTTCCAGACTTTAGTGCCAACCCTCCTGAATACATGGAACTCAAGGCAGTGTTCAGTAAGTCCTGGGCCACTTCCCTACCACCTCATCATCCATATGATTGCATTATTGACCTCTTGCCCGGCACATCTCCCCCAAGGGGCCACCTGTATTCCCTGTCCAGACCTGAAACTGAAGCCATGAGTAAGTACACTCAAGAGTCTCTGGCTGCAGACATAATCTGGACGTCTTCCTCCCCTGATGGTGCCGAGATTTTCTTTGTTGAAAATAAGGACATCTCCTTACGTCCATGCATTGATTACCAGGACTGAATGAAGTCACTGTTAAGAACCATTACCCTCTTCCGCTCATGACCTCGGCATCTGAACTACTGCAAGGAGCCTCAGTTTTCAGCAAGCTTGATCTCCATAATGCCTACCATCTTGTCCACATCCGTGAAGGGACGAGTGGAAGACAGCAGCTCAGGCCATTACAAGTATCTGGTCATGCCATTCGGTCTCACCAATGCCCCCACCGTCTTCTAACCCCTGGAAAGTGACATTCTCAGGGACATGCTGAACCAATTTGTTTTTGTGTATTTCGACGACATTTTGAGTTTTTTCTATGTTCCTTGCTGAATACACAGGTCACGTCCGCAGAGTTCTCCAGCACCCTCTGGAGAACCAGCTCTTTGTGAAGGCTGAGAAATGTGAGTTTCATCGCAATACAGTCTCCTTCCTCGGGTATGTAATTTCAGGTGGTTCCATTCAGATGGACCAACAGAAGGTCAAGGTGGTGGTTGAAAGGCCCCAACCCTCAACTCGTTGGGAGTTGCAACGCTTATTGGGCTTTGCTAACTTCTATCGCCGCTTCATCAGAAATTACAGTACACTGGCTGCACCACTCACTGCTCTTACCTCATCGGGTGTCAATTCTCCTGGTCCCCTGCTGCTGAAAAAGCATTATCTGACCTGCAGGAACGTTTCTCCTCTGCCCCCATCCTGATTCAACCCAACACCGACCGGCAGTTCATTGTGAAGGTAGATGCGTCTGACATTGATGTAGGAGCGGTTCTCTCTCAGTGCTGGGCCAAGGATGAGAAGGTTCACCCCTATACCACCTTCTTCTCTAACCGCCTCACTCCCACGGCACAGAATTACGATGTTGGAAATCAGGAACTGCTGGCTGTGAAGCTAGCTCTGAAGGAGTGGAGGCATTGGCTGGAGGGAGCCAAGGTGCCATCCTTAGTCTGGACTGATCACAAGAATCTGGAATATATCTGCACAGAGTGAGGCAGCCCCCAGTCAATGCCCCACTAACCGTATTTATGTTCCCAGCTCTGTCCGCTCACAGGTATTGCAGTGAGGTCATTCTTCCCGGTTATCCTGTCACCCTGGAACCAAGCGTACTCAGGCCTTTATCAGTCAGCAGTTCTGGTGGTCCTCTGTGGGAGACGACATCTGCAACTTGGTCTCAGCCTGCTCAGTCTGTACTCAAGGCAAGAACTCTAACTGGTCACCTGCTGGTCTGTTACAACCCCTGTCAATCCCCAAGAGACCCTGGCCCCACATTGCCCTGGATTTTGTCACCGGTCTTCCCCCATCAGATGGTAACACCACCATTCTCACAGTAGTTGATCGTTTCTCCAAGTTTGTACACTTCATTCCTTTACCTAAACTCCCCTCTGCCAAAGAAATAGCCAAATCACTAGTACTGCATGTTCTTAAATTACATGGTGGACCTGCAGATGTTGTGTCAGACAGGGGCCCTCAATTCACATCCAACTTCTGGAGGGCATTCTGTAAGTCTGTCTTCAGGGTTCCACCCACAGACCAATGGCCAAACCGAGTGGGCCAACCAACAACTAGAGACAGTATTGCGGTATCTGGTCTCCCAGAACGCCTCCGCGTGGAGTCAGCATCTACCGTGGGCTGAGTACACCATAAACTCTCATCCGTCCTCATCCACCGGTCTGTCCCCTGTTTCCTGTCCAGGAGGAGGATGAGGTTGGCATTCCATCTGCTGAGACATTCATCCACTGTTGTCAGTGGACGTGGAGGCGCTCTCGCGCTGCCCTTCTCCATGCCTCTGCTACGATCAAGCGTCAAGCTGACTTCCATCGCTCCAAGGCCCCACATTACCGCCAGGGACAGCGTGTGTGGCTTTCAACCTGAGACCTGCCCCTCAAGGTGGATTCCTGCAAGCTCCCCTCCACTCCGCTTCATCGGCCCTTTTCCCATTGTTAAAGTCATCAACCCTGCTACCGTCCCTCTCAAGCTCCCCTCCACTCTCTACCGCATTCATCCCACCTTCCATGTGTCCTGCATCAAGCCTTTCATGAGCCAACCCCTATGTCCTGTCCCAAACGCCCCTCCCCCATGGCCTTCACAGTGCGCTGACTGCTGGACATTCGTCGCTGGGGCTGTGGCCTCCTGTACCTTGTGGACTGGGAGGGCTACAGCCCTGAGGAGAGGTGCTGGGTTCCTGGACCTCTGTCTCATCAGGGACGTTCATCACCAGCACCCAGCTCTACCTGCCGTGATGGCAGGAGGCATCCATAGAGGGGAGGAGGTACGGTCATTACCTCCAGTTGAACTCTGTCTTTTCATGTGCTTTTCCCCCTAGCTGTCACTCTGTGATTTTGTATTGCCAAGTGCTCCTGTCCCCGTTCCTGCTCTACTTCTGCCCCTGTATTACTGAATACTTTGTCTCTCATTATTACCAGTATTGCTGCCACCTGTGTCTCATTGTGCTCCACCTATCATCTGCCTCTCTGTTTATTGCTCAGTATATTTCCGTCCTGTGTTTTCACCTGTTTGTTACCGGATTGTGACAGTGAATTTGCATCTGTGCTCTGTCTGCCTGAATATCGACTCTGCCTGTTTCCCAATTCTGATTTTTGGATTTCTCTGGATGTTTTGATCTCTGCCTGAACTTTGACACTGACTTTGTTTGCACCTCTGGCTCTGTTACTCAATTAATATCACAGTGTGCACAGAACTGGGTCTGCGATTGGATCCCTGCTCCAGTGCCCTGACAAGATTAGGTGAAGGTTTCTCCAGTTTGTGATTTGCAATCATGCTACAGAAATGTGTATTCCGAACACAATAGGATAATTCTCTGTCTCAATTCAGGGTACTAACTTGTCAGATGAGTATGTGCCCTTGATTCCACTGACAGAATGGAAGTAGGGCAGGGTCAACAGTGATTCTGTGGATGCTGAAAATTTGAAGTAAAAAGAGACAGCATTGGGAATACACAGCAAGCAATTGAAAAGTAATACATTGTACAATTCAGGTCAATGATATACATTGGAATTGATTTTAATGTGTAAAAAAGGAAGAGGAGTGAACAGAAGAGAAATTTGGGTAGAAGTTAGGAGACATTAAATGACAGAAGTAATAGTGGAATATGGCAAAAGGCAGTGCTAATAGGAAAAGCAATAAAATAAAAAGATTGCCCTCTAGAAAGAGTTGCAAGTGAGAATAGCCAAACTCTTGCCTGAAACTATTCAACTGGAAGTTGTAATGTCAGTTGCTGTTATATCCTCTACGCATGACCGCATGCAAATTCAATTACCACTATGTGGAACAATATCTGCTTCTGGTCACCTATCACTCTGCCTCTTTGCCTCTTTCCCACTCCCACTGTGACCTCTCTGATCTTGATCTCCTACACTGAAAAGCTTGTGGACCAGAACTTCTTCAGTGAGCAGAACCTCATCATTGAACTGAAGTACAGCATTGTATTTTTACCCTAAATTCTACAGCTTGGTAGAATGATTCTGTTATTGCCATTGAGACTCAACTTTAATTTCTTGTCCAGTCATAAAATTCTTTCGCCTTTCATTCTCACCTCTTTGAAGTTTAGTCTCTCCTACCTTTCCTCTCCTCTCTTCTTTCATTGCATGTTAAACATTCTTTTTATCCCTAAAAGATATCAATTACTTGAAATATCTGCATACATATCCTACTTGATTTGCTGAGTACTACCTGGCTCAGCAACGTTAACCTGGCCAAGTTTCTTACCTTTACTTATATTTTCTAGAGTGGATAAATCTCTTCCTTGTGGAAGACAACCCTTGATCTCATTTGGATGTAATACTATCAGTCACAATTTCATATGATGTCAAATACAAGGCTACGAAAGAAAGCAAAATATTCACACTGAAGGATGGTCGAATAAAAGGCATTCAGTTACTACAATTTTCCTGTGAGAGATGGTAAGACAAGAGATGGAATTGTAGTCTTGCATTTAGTAATATTGTGGGTCTGCTCAATGGTGGAATCTGCGTCCAGACTAGCTGGCTGCATAGAACTCCAGTGACTGATAATTCTCATTACTGGTGAATGAGATACAAGATCCTAGATGCTGACTGTTTGGGTGCATGATATCTGAAACAATTATTCTGCATGAGGTAAGAAATAACTACCCAATGTCTCATGGTCTATATCAATCATAAGCCAGTGTTTTTGGAGATGAGCAGAAAGTTCAAGAATAACATAGGGGAAAAAATTGTTATTTTTAATTTTAAGTTATTTAAAAAGAATCAGATTAACCTCAGCTGCTCTACAGGTGTCAGTCCTGCATAAGTCGACACATCCCAGTCTCCAAGCTAAATGGAGTTAGCTGCCACTTGTTTCCAACTCATCACCTGCAGCTATTTAAACCCAGCTCCCACAACCTTATTTTGGCTTATTTCTCCATATTTCTAGTCCTGATGAAGGGACTCAGCCAGTAAGTTGACTTTTTATTCCTTTCCATAGATGCTGCCTGACCTGCTGAGTTCCTCTAGCATTTTGTGTTTTTAGTTTTAATGTGCCTATTTCCATTTTACATTTCATCCAATCCAAAATTTCAGCTTGGCATTTCCAGATGCTACTTACCAGGTCCAGTTGCCTTTTTCTACATAAAGGCACCTTAATGACAGCACAAATGTGCAGTTTGCTCTTTGCAGGCTTATTGACAAAAACTGCAACTTATGACATCTTGTTTTTAACTCTACCAAACCAGGGGCAAACACATCAACAAGCCAGTTCCACTGTGTGAAGTGAAGTGTTCCCTCTGGGACATTAATGCTTCAGCTACAAAATCTGACACAATCAATATCCATTATACACTTTTCTCCACAGGGATCGCTGATGGCCACTTCACTCTTGGCACCTCAGAACCAAGGCTGTAATCTGGGGCTTTTTGACTCATGGCTTGGTATAGTGGCCACAGATATATAAATGACCAGTAGAATCTAGCCGGAGATTATGGGGATGTGGAGGGGAAAATGAGATTAATGTAGGATTAGTATAGATTAGTATTAGATGGATGATATGGATTCAGTGGGCCAGATGTCTTGATCCTGTGCCGTATCTCCATGTTTCTGAAAACTATTTTCAAAATAAAAGATCCATCAGGTCAGACAACTTTACTTACAGAACACTATATCTCTCCTACCCCACTTTAAGCTACTGTTATATGATTCCTACAGTTAGTGTACTTTATGGCCTAACTTGCTTCCCAGCAGGAAGTGCAGGGACTACATGACAGCTACACATTCTTCAGACAGTCATCTCTGGGAAAATGTATAAAAGTATTTAATGAAGGGAAAGGGGAATATGGCCAACAGCCATATGGTCTGACTGGAATTTTTCCTTCAGCTTCCACAAGACGTCTTGCCTAAGTGCTGCAGCATAAGCATGAGCTGAAGCAACCAAGGATGACTTGTATAAAATCTGTCCTTTGACACAGACACTCATAAGGAAGTAGTGATGATGGAAAATTTTGAGCGCAGTCTTTAAGATTTCCAGTTCATTAATCCTAATAGCGAAAAAAATGCAGTACTCCCTTAAGTGAGTTTAGATGCAAATTGAGAAGTTGTAGAATTTATCCAAGGGTTGGCAGATGAAATGACCTTTGGCGTTGACATTTTTTCATCAAGTACATAGAACACATAATATTTTGCAGCTTTATGGTTTTCTAATTATAACCATTTCACAGACAAGAAGTCACACTGCACTAAGAACAATGGCAAAATGGGATTATAAGACATGGGAGCAAAATTAAGCCATTTGGCTGTTTGAGTCTGCTCCACCATTCCAGCTTGGCTGATTTATTATCCCTCTCAACCCCATTCTCCTGCCTTCTCCCTATAACATTTCACAGCCTGACTAACCAAGAACCTATCAACCTCTACTTTAAATATAATCAATATTTAATAGTCAGAATCAAAATAGTCAAAATAGTCAAAATATAATCAATAGTCTCCACAGCAGTCTGACAATGAACTCCACAGATTCACCACCCTTTGGCTAAAGAATTTCCTCCTCATTTCTGTTCCAAAGGTACATCCCTCAATTCTGAGGTTATGCCCTCTGGTCCTAAGAATGATACACTATAGGAAACTTCCTCTCCATTTCCACTCAACCCAGGCCTTTCAATATCAGTTTGGTTTCAATGAGATCCCCATCTCATTCTTCTAAACGCCAGTGAGTACAGGCCTGGAGCTCTCAAACACTCCTCATATATTAACATTTTCATTTCTAGAATAAATGTCCTCTTGACCTTATCCAAAGCCAGCACATCCTTTCTAAGATAAAGCCTTGCTCTTATAATCTAGTCCTTGCAAAATGAATGCTGTATTGTATTTGCCTTTCTAATCACTAACTCAGACTGCAAGTTAACCTTTAAGGAATCCTGCATGATGATTTCCAAATCCATTTGCCCCTATGGTTGTTAAATTTCCTTCCCATTTAAGAAATAGTCTATGCCTTTATTCCTTTTACCAAAGTGCATGACCTACACTCTTCCCTACATTATATTCCATCTACCACTTCTTTGCCCATTCTTCCAATTTGCCCAAGCCTCCCTTCAGACTCTCTGCTTCCTCAACACTACCTTCCCCTTCACCTATCTTTGTATTGTCTGCAAACTTAGCCACAAAGCCATCAATTCCATCATCAAAATCATAGATATATAATGTGAAAAGAAGCAATCTCAAAACCAACCCCTTCAGAACACCACTAGTCATTGACAACTAGATAGGCTCCCTTTATTTTGACACTACCTCATAGTAGCCATCCAATCTTCTATCCATGCTAGTGAACAATGGGCTCTCATCTTGTTATCCAGCCTCATATGCGAAACTTGTCAAAGACCTTCTGAAACTCCAAGTAAACAACATCCACTGACTCTCCTTTGTCTATCCTGCCAGTTGTTTCCTCAAGAAATTCCAAAAAATTTGCCAGGGAAGATTTCCCTTTAAGGAAACCATGCAATATAATTCACATTGTATTGGTCCTCCTTATCATGTACCTCCATGTACCCTGAAATCTCATCTTTAATAATGGATTCCAACAGTTCCCAGCCACTGAAGTCAGGCTAACTGGTCTACCCTTTCCTTTCTTTTGACTCCCTTCCTTCTTAAAGAATGGAGTGACATTTGCAATTTTCCTGCCCTCCAGAACCATTCCAGAATCTAGTGATTCTTGAAAGATCATTAGTAATGCCTCCACAATCTCTTCAGCCGCCTCTTTCAGAAGCCTGAAGTGTAATCCATCTGGATCTGTTGACTTCAGTCCTTTCAGCCTCTCCTTAGTGTAGTCACTATTACTTCTCCTTAGTAATAGCAACTACACTCACTTCTCTCCACTTACATAGTGCTAGTGTCTTGCACAGTGAAGACTGACACAAAATGTTTATTAAGTTCATCTGCAATTTATTTGTCCCCCGTTACTACCTCTCTAGCATTTTTTCCAGCTTTCCGATATCCATACTTATCTCTCTATCATTCTTTATGTATCTGAAAACAATTTTGATATCTTCATATTTCATCTTTTCTCTTACTTTTTCTTGCCTTCTGTTGGTTTTAAAAGCTTCCCAATCCTCTAACTTCCTACTAATTTTTGCTATATATGTTCACTCTTCTACTTTTGTTGACTTTGACAAGCCTCGTCAGCCATGGTTGCCCATTCTCCCTTTAGAATGCGTCTTCACCTTTGGAATATATCAATTCCATGCCTTCTGAATTACCCTCAGAAATTCCAGCCTTTTCTCTTCTGCCTTCATCCTTACTAGTGCCCCCTTCCAATGAACTTCGGCCAATTCCTCTCTCATGACTGTCTTTCCCTTTACTCCACTATAATACACCAGACTTTATCTTCTTCCTCTCAAACTGCAGGGAGAGTTCTATCATTTCATGTCCACTGCCTCCTAAGGGTGTTTTTTTTTAACCTTATACTCCCGAGTCAAATCTATTTTATTACAAAACACCCAGTACAGAAATTCTTCTCAGTGCTCAGTGTTCAACCACAGTGCTCAACCACAAGCAACTGTTAAAAGCCATCTTGTAAGCATTCTAGAAATCTTGGGATCCAGCACCAACCTG
Source organism: Hemitrygon akajei (assembly GCF_048418815.1). NCBI lineage: Eukaryota > Metazoa > Chordata > Chondrichthyes > Myliobatiformes > Dasyatidae > Hemitrygon > Hemitrygon akajei. The sequence goes on along the minus strand of NC_133124.1, from coordinate 103,848,548 downwards.
ATTTTCTCAATCTATCTGCATCTTGTAATCCCCATGACTACTGTAACATTACCCTTACTACATACCTTTTCTATTACCTTTTGACATTTGTATTCTACATCCTGGCAACTGTTTAGGGGCCCGTATATAACTCCCATCAAGGTCTTTATTACCCTTGCAGATTTTAAACTCTACCCACAAGGATTCTTCATCTCCTATTCCTCTGTCACATCTATTTAAGGATTTGATGTTTTTAACCAGGGCCACCCCACCACCTCTGCCTACCTCCTGACCTTTTGATACAAGGTGTGTCCTTAAATGTTAAACTCCCAACAATGATCTTCTTTCAGTCACAACTCAGTGATGCTCACAATGTCATACCTGACAATCTCTAACTGTGCTATACAATCACCTTATTCTACATACTGTGTGCATTCAAATATAACACCTTCAGTCCTGTATTCATCAACTTTTTCAATTTTGCTCCCATGTTGCAATTCAACTCATCACACTGACTGCAATTTTGCTCCTTCATCTGCCTGTCCTTCCACAGTCTCACTGCATACTACATCTAGATGTTTAGCAACAGCCCAATCCTCAACCCTATCACTTCGGTTCCAACTTAGTTTAAACTCTCCCCAGTAGCTCTAGCAAGCCTGCCCACAAAAGTATTGGTCCCTCTCAGTTTCAGGTATTACCCATCCTTCTGGAATAGGCCACACCTTGAGTTTGTATCTTGCTTAATGATTAAGCAATTTAGCTATTTTGGGAGATGTATACTGAAAGAATTGAATAGTACTTTTAAGCAAATTAAATAGCCAATGAAAAAATGAGTGCCACTGTTGCTGACTGCAATGGATGGAAGAACATTCTATTTGCTTAGAAGTTTAACTGCTCCAACCAAACAAGCTGAACTGAGCTATACTGATATCATGAACATAGTGCAGGAACATTTAGCAATGAAACCATTGTTTATTGCAGAATGTTTTCAAAATGAAGGGGAGTACATTTCAGCTTACGCAGCTGAATTGAAAAAATATTGTCTGAGCATTGTCAGTTCAGTGATGGGCTTAATGGTACAGAGAGGTCATTTAGTTTCTGGAAACTTACAAGAAATCATTCAAAATCTGCCCCTAACTGATGCACAATTCGCATCTAAAAGAGCAGTTGAAATTGATCCATCAATGGAAACAGCACACAGAGACGCAATTGAGTTACAATCAGGAATGAAGGTGACTATGAACAAAATTGCAGTGTCGAAAGAGGATAGCTGAACAAAGTGCATTACCATTGTGGCAGGGGCTCAAACACACCCAGACCAATGCAGGTTTAAAGGCAAAACTTGCAGAAAATGCACCAAAGTAAGACACATGCAAAGGGCATGGTGGACAGACAAAATTCAATGGGCTGCATAGGGAAAGGATTAAGATAAGTAGTCAAGCTGCAGTTTCAAAAAGAGAAATAATCTGCATGTTGATGAAAAATCTGAATGATGTGAGTGACAGGACTGAGGTTGACGATGTGAAAACTATCAAGGGACAACCAATATGGCGATACCAGAAGTGAATTGCAAATTAATTAAATTGGAATTGTACACTGGCTCAGCTGCTTCAGTCATTGCACAAAATAAGCTTGAACGACATTTTAAAGATACCAAACTGAAGCATACAGATATCCAACTAAGAACTTATACTGGAGAAAAGATAACTCCTATGGAAATTATATTTCTAACAGTGAAATACAACAACCAGTAGCACACATTGGGCTTGCATGTGGTAAAATCAGGAGGGCCTGATTGGCTGACAAAACTGATTAGAGATCCATCCACCCTTTGCATGCCATATCTTCTGCAACTGAGCCCCCTTGAAGCAAATTAAGAAAGGTACTGGATGATGCCACAGCAGTGTTCGAGGATGGTATTGGAAGACTTAAACATATCAAAGGCAAAAGTTTTACAAAGCCCATCTGCATCCTCATACTATCTGTGATAAAGTAGCTAGTGAGCTAGGTCACATGGATACTAAAGGAATTCTTTCCTAGGTTGAGTGGAGTGCATGGGTAATACCAATGGTCCCAGTAGCCAAAGAAAGATGGACCTATCAGAATTTGTGATGATTTTAAGGTCATCATCAACTCAGCACTGAAAATAGATCAATATGTGCAGCCCACATTACAGGATATCTTAGAAAACCTCTCTGGAGGGAAACATTTCAGCAAAGTGGACTTATCTTATCTACAGATGGACCTGGAAGAAGAGTCCAAAGTATTTCTCACCATAACCATTCACAAAGGGCTTTGTGGCTATAGTAGGCTGATTTTTGGAGAAGCACCTGTGCTCTGGCAGAAGGCTATGGCCTGGTTGATGCAAGACCTTCCAGACACTCAGTTTTACCTGGATGACATTATTGTTTCTAGTGAGGATGACAAGGAACACCTCTAAAATGTAAAGACAGAATGATTAGAATGTTATGAGCTCAGAGCATGACACATGTGAATTCTTTAAATCAAGCATCAATTACTGTGGTCACGTCATTGACACACAAGTTTACGCAAGTGTACTGAGAAACCTCAAGCAGTGTCGATGTCCCAAGGCCAAAGGACATGTCACAGTTGCAATAAAATCAACTTTGAAAGCAGAGAAACCTGAAAACACTCATGATACAAAGCCCAGCTAGTGAACACAATGGGGACCCAAAAGATTGTGGCTGCTGGAATCTGTACAAAAATAAAACTGCTGGAGGAATTTTGAGGGTCAGGCAGCACCTGTGAAGGCAAGGGGATATTCAGATTTCAGGTTGAGACCTCGCATGAGGACTGATAAGACCAAGTGAGACCTGCAAGACTTGGTCACTGGGGGCAGGGGACTTGGTAGGTCACTGGGAGTCACTTGGCAGGGGCAGCAAGAGATGTAGGGTATTGACCTGAATTGTCAGCTATCCCTTTGCCCCCACAAATATTGCCTGACCTATTAAGTTCCTCCAGTGGTTTGATTTTTGCTAGTGAAGACAAGGAAATGGAAATTCATGATATGCAAACAAATCTCTAAAATTTATGTACAATGTTGGAGCAATGCAAGGATTGATGACTTATTAGTCTATTATGTCCCTTGCTTGATATGTTTATGAAAACAATCCACATGTATTTTTACTAGCAATGTGTATTTACAATTCAAATCTGAAATTGGAAACTAACTGGCACTTGCCATACTAACAAAGCCAAAGCTAAACCCTCCAATTTCATTGCTAATATTTTAATGAATAAATGGGCAGTCAAAGAAAGGAAGGTACCAGTCTTTCACATACATGTTGCATATAATAGCTCCAGAAAATAATATTCTGGGGTTAGCTATTAATAAAAAGAAAGAAGATATGATAACTGTACTGCCCTGGCCTTTTTATTGCCTTGTGCTGCAAGAGATTAGCTTCTGTGATTAATTAACAAATTCATTGTTACCCTAATCATCCTATACAAATATCTAGCTAATATGTGCACTCGATACTTCATGGTCTTTCTTTTCCTAGCAATCAATATGCTTGGAACCACTGTAATTCCTATTGGTCAGTAACTAACTGAATTGAAATAGTTCCGCAAACTTTGAGATAAAATCCCTGTGAGAATTGACAATTAGCTAATCAGCCTAGAGACAAATGATCATTTGCTCACCTGCATATTCATAAAAGCAAGACACTTCAGAGTTCCCTAAAGATTCATGATTGCCCTATCACAGCGAGTCATTTGGAAATGACAAAATTTGAGCTGATTTGTGACAGTCAAAACATTTTGATGTAATTCATCATCTATTGTTCAAATACAAATCTTCACTTCACCTCCTCTTGCTCAAAAATATCTTCTTTTTATGTATTCAAAGTGGTATCCCAAAACATGGATGAGGCCATTTGTGTCTTAGGATGCCTTAGAATTTCACAAATTTGGATCTATCCAATTGATGGCCATCAATTAAAAGGAAAACAGACAGGTTTATTGAGAAAAAAAATCAGTTGGGGTAGGAGTCTATCTCCCCTTGTCACAATAGTTCACAACAGAATGTGGCCATCCAGCCATCTCACCCCTGGCAATAACCACAGGTCAGTAGGGTATGGCAAGTTATGAAAGAGACAAGCTGTAACGTAAAGGCATGACCATTGCCGATAGTCTGCACAATATGTTAAAACAAATCATGGAGATGAACTCAGATTTTCACAAAGCAGATCACACAAACACTGTCCAGATGATGAATCACTACCTCTCAATGTTTTCTGGAATTTTCTGGAAACATGGCAGTGAATGCAAATGTATCCATCTCAATAGAAATTCAATGGTTGCATCAGACCATAAGGCATAGGATCAGTATTAAGCCATTCAGCCCATCGAGTCTGCTCCACCATTCCATCATAGCTGATCCTGGATCTCACTCAACCCCATACGCCTGCTTTCCTGCCATAGCCTTTGATGCCCTGACCAATCAGGTAATGATCAACCTTTACTTTAGACCTAGCCTCCACCACAGACTGTGGCAGAGCATTCCACAGATTCACCACTCTCTGGCTAAAAAAATACCTCTGTTCTAAAAGGATGCCCCTCAATTTTGTGACTGTGCTCCATAACTCTGTATACCTCTACCATAGGAAATATTCTCTCTCCATCCACCCTAACTAATCCTTTCAATGTTTGGTAGGTTTCAATGAGATCCTCCAACATTCTTCTAAATTCCAGTGAGTACAGGCCCAAAACTGCATAACGCTCCTCATATATTAACCCCTTCATTCCTGGAATCATCCTTGTGAACCTCCTTTGGACAAAACATCCTTTCTGAAATATGAAGTCCAAAACTGTTGACAATACTCCAAATGTGGCCAGACTAGTGTCATATAAAGGATCAGCATTATCTCATTGCTTTTATATTCTATTCCCCTTGAAATAAATGTCAACATTGCATTCGCCTTCTTTACCACAGACTCAACCTGTAAATTAACCTTCTGAGAGTCTTGCACAAGGACTCCTAAGTCCCTCTGCACCTCTGATGTTTGAAGCTTTTCCCCATTTAGGTAATAGTTCACACTATTGTTCCTTTTACCAAAATGCATCATCATACATTTCCCAACACTGTATTCCTTCTGCCATTTTTAAGCCTATTCTTCCAATTTGTCTAAGTACTGCAGCAATCACATTGCTTCATTAGCACTACACACTGCTCCACCTGTCTTTGTATCATTTATGCTTTGTCATAAAGCCATCAATTCCTTTTTTTAGTAATTTTTTTTTATTGAAGTTCATCATCAAACAAACATTTCCATAAGATGTATTTCAGACATTGTACATATATATCATATAATCATATATATCACAAATCTCCACAAAGTATTTATCTGGGGTATACACATAGAAAAGAGCAGAAAGAAAAAACAAGCAAAAGGAAAAAACTATGTACAAGTAGGGAGTGATTTTTTTTTACAACATATTCATTGATTTGTGAGAATAAAATCAGGCCTATGAGGCATTATGTAGTTAAACCATTTTTCCCAGTATGAATCAAATTGTTCCAGCTTATGATTAACAGATGCTGTTATCTTCTCCATTTTGTAAATGTCCATTGTAATTCCCATCCATGCAATTAAAGTTGAGCTCTCCTGTGATAACCATTTCATAGTAAGAGTCTTTTTACCAGCCACCAACATTCATTAAATATTTATCTCATTTCAACCATTCTTGAGGTATATATCCAAAATATATGGTCTTACTCTCTAAGGGTATTTCACATTTAAAGATGTCTTGTAGGGCATTGTGTATCCCCCTCCAAAAGTTTTTGATAACATGGCAGTCCCAAAAAAATGATAATGATTTGCATTTTGATTTCCACAATTTCTCCAGCAAACAGGGAGGTTACTATCATAATGGGATTTCTGAGAGGGTGTAATAAAATATCTTATCAAGTTTTTCTATCCAAACTCCCTCCATTTCTGTGAATTGGTACACTTCCATTGATATGTCCATATTATTGTCCATTCTTCCTCAGATATAATTATCCCTCCTTCCTTCTCCCATTTTGTTTTAATGTATGAACTCGAATGTGTTTTAAGATTTGACAAGCCCTTATACATGCTTGAAATGATTCTACTACCATTATCTGAATTATATGCTTTTCTAAAGAGTTCTATCAAGCATGTACTTGCCTTGGTTACATTTTTAAGCGTCTTATTAATGACCCAATGTCCCAGAAATGACCCCTGAGGAATGCCACTAGTCACTGGTAGCCAACCAGAAAAGTCTCCTTTTATTCCCACTCACTGCTTCCTGCCTGTCAGCCATTCCTCTATCCAAACCAGTATTTTTCCTGTAACGTCATAGGATTTTATCTTGTTAAGCACCCTCAAGTATGGCACCTGATCAAATGCCTTCTGAAAATTCAAGTAAATGACATCCTCTGTCTCTCCTTTGTCCACCCGGCTTGTTACTTCCTCAGAGAACAATAACAGATTTGTCGGCCAGATTTCCCTTGACAGAAACCATGCTGACTTTGAATTAATTTATCATTAGTCTCCAAGTACCCCAAAATCTCATCCTTAATAATAGACTCTAACACTTTCCCAACCACTGAGGTTAAGCTAACTGACTTACAATTTCCCTTCTTTGCATTCCACCCTTCTTAAAGACTGGAGTGATATTTGCAATCTTCCAGTCCTCCAGGACCATGCCAGAATTAAGCGATTCTTGAAAGATCATGTCCAATACATCTGTTATCTGTTCAGCCATTTCTCTCAGAATTCTGTGATGTAGTCCATCTGGGCCAGGTGACTTATCCACCTTAAGACCTTTGAAGTTGCCTTGCACTTTTTCTTTTGTAATAACAATGGCACTCACTTCTGCTCCCTGACACTCAGAGATCTTAGGCCTACTGCTAGTGTATTCCACAGAGAAAGATGATGCAAAGTACCCATGAAGTTGATCTGCCATTTCTTTGTACCCCATTAGTCCCGCAACAGCATCATTTTTCAGTGGTCCAATATCAACTCTCACTTCCTTTTTACTCTTTATATAACTGAAAAAAATTGGTATCCTGCTTTATATTATTGGCTAGTTTGCCCTCATATTTCATCTTTTCCCTTCTTAGAGCTTTTTTAGTTGCCTTTTGTTGGATTTTAGAAGCTTCCCAATCATCCAACTTCCCACTCACTTTTGCTACCTTATATGCCCTTTTCTTGGCTTTTATGCAGTCCTTAACTTCCTACACTGCCACAGGAGAATTTCTTCTGTGGGTCATATCTATCCCAGTGAACTATTTCTATAACAGTCAGCCATCTCTGCTCATCCCTCATCCCCGCCAGTATCCTCCTCCAATCCACCTGGGCAACCTCCTCTCACATGCCTCTGTAATTCCCTTTATTCCATTGTGATACTGATGCATGTGACTGTGCTTCTCCCTTTCAAATTGCAGTATGAATTCAATCCTGTTATGATCACTGCCTCCTAACGGTTCCTTTACATTAAGCTCCCTAATAAGGTCTGGGTTATTACACAACACGCAATGTAAGATAGCCCTTCCATAAGTAGGCTCAAGCACAAGCTGCTCTAAAAAGCCATCTCATAGGCATTCAACAAACTCCCTCTCTCGTGGTCCGTCACCAACCTGATTTTCCCCATTCCCTTGCATATTGAAATCCCTCATTACAATTGTGTCATTACCCTTATTACATGCCTTTTCCAGCTCCCTTTGCAAACTGAACCACACACCTTAGCTATTATTTGGAGGCTTGTATATGATTCCCATGATTTTTTTACCCTTGCAGTTCCTTAACTCCACCCACAAATATACAACATTCTCTGACCCTATGTCACCTCTTTCTAAAGATGTAATTTCATCTCTTACTAACAGAGCCACACCACCAACTGTGCCTTCCTGCCTGTCTTTTCGATACAAAGTAAATCTTCTGATGTTAAGTTCCCAACAATGGCCTTCTTTCAGCCACGACTCAGTGATACCCACCATGTCATACTGACTAATCTCTAATTGCGCCACAAGTTCGTCCACCTTATTCCAAATTTTATGTGCATTTAAATACAGCACTTTCAGTCCTGCATTCTTCGCCCTTTTGAATTTTGCCTCTGTGGTACAATTTAACTCTTTGCTCTATCTGCATTTGTACCGTCATTGGCTTGTCCTTCCGTACATTCATATTACACCCATCATCTATCTGTAAACCTGCTGGCTCATCCTCAGCTCCATCATACTGGTTCCCATCCCCCTGCCATATTAGTTTAAAACCCTCCCAACAGGTCTATCTGCCTGCAAGAATATTGGTCCCCCTCAGATTCAAGTGGAACCCATCCCTTTTGTACAGGTCCCACCTGCCTCAGAAGAGGTCTCAATTATCCAGAGATCTGAATCCCTGCCCATTCTTCAGCTGCAAATTTATTTGCCACCACATTCTATTTCTATCCTCACTGTCACGTGGCACAGGAAGCAACCCCAAGATTACTTCCATTGAGGTCCTGTTTCTCAGCTTCCTTCCTAACTGCTTCTATTCTTTTATCAGGACCTTCTTCCTATGTCATTGGTACCAATATGTACCATGACTTCTGGCTGCTCACCCTCCCTTTTCAGGATATTGTGGACAAGTTGAGAAACATTGCGGATCCCGGCAACTACCATCCGTGTTTTCTTCACACATCCAAAGAATTGCCTATCTGTCCCCCTGACTATAGAGTCCCCTATAACTGCTGCCATCCTCTTCAATTCCCTAACCTTTTGAGCCACAGGGCCAGACAGTGCTAAAGCCACAGTCACTGTTGCTTCCCCCAGGCAGGTCATCCCACCCCAGTACTCAAAATGAAGTATTTATTGTTGAGGGGGATGACCACAGGGATGCTCTCCACTAGATGATGTTTTCCCTTCTCTCTCCTGACAGTTACCCAATTATGTCTCCCGTAGCCTTCGGGTGACTACTGTAACTCCCTGTAGCTCCTGTCCATCACTGAAGTGGAGGCATTTGATCAATCCACCAAAATACATCAGCAGATTGCAATAGGTTTTGAAGTGAATGCATCCAAATGTACCAGAACCTGGGGAGAAGCAGAGGAAAACATGAAAACAAAGCTATCAGATAGATAGCTATGGCAGAAACAAATGCCGTCAAGGGAAAATTCATCTTCAAAGTTATATACCAACAGGTCCACCCCTGATTTCATGAACTCATTCACACTTTTTTCAACTATCTGCAATAACTATCAAGGAGTTCATCTTTATATTTTTACCACAGGTGCAAGAATTGACACACAGCTCACAGCTATTCATTAATGTATAATAATGACAAATATCACACAATATTCAATGGCGCGCCCCTGTTTTTGCAGGGAAAGGTGGAGTATGATGATCAGCAGCAGAAAGCAACTGGAGGAGGACATGGCATTCATAGTCCTAATGAAGGGTCTCTACCCGAAATGTCGACTGTTTACTCTTTTCCATAGATGTTGCTTGGCCTGCTGAGTTCCTCCAGCATTGTGTGTGTGTTGCTTTCATTTTTAAGGCCAGGCAGTCACAGAAAGGAGCAGAGGTCAATAATCAGGACTTCTACAAACCTAACCTACCTATTCTCTTCACAATTTTCCTTTTCATCCCATATCTCTTATACTTCCCATCAGAACCAAGAGAGTAAATAAATTTGCTTTAAGTTGCAGACAAGGTGAATTGGACAAAGGGAATATTTCTGATAGAGTGAGGTCAGGGTGACTGTGAATAAGAGCCACTGGTGGAGTCACTAACAGAAGACATATAAACTGCTCTTCCTGAAGTTCATGTTAGGTGCTAATTTAACAATGCAAGAACCCAGAGACAGATAGTCAAGGTGGGAAAGGGATGGATACTTAAAGTGAGAGCAACAGGCATTTCAGTATTGCTCTTGAGGCAGTGGCAGGTACTTCACAAAATGGTTGCTCAATCTATGTTCCATTCTCCAAAGAAAATGAGATTACGAGTTCTGACTGTATTATACTAGATTAGAAAAAGGGCAGGGTGAATCACCTGAAATTACTTCTTGGTTCCACAGATGGTGGTAGAGGAAAAGTAAATGGACAGGTGTTGCTGTGAGAAGTGAAGCTGGTGGTGGAGATGGAAGAGCAACAGAGGGAGTTAGGAAGAGGAAGATCCTTTGGGATTCTGAAAGAGGAGGACAGGGGAAGTAGTGTCTGGTTCTGGACTTACGGTATATGGAAGGTGGTGGGTGATAGAGAAACTTCCATTTTAGCTTGTAACCAGTACGCAAAGTACATATCCTTTGAATACCTTAGGAGTGAAACTTAGGAGTGAATTGCTGTAATGTCTTGGACAATGTGTATTTCAATCAAATTGTAGGTAATCATCCTGCACAGATCATTCGGCCAACTGGGCATGTGCTATGTCTTTGTAGTATCTGGTCCCATGCCCCTGTTTTTTCTCTGTGAGCTTTCAATCACTTTGGAGGATTCATCCAACTTTTCTGAAAGCTCCTTTGAAACTACTTCAATACTCTTGCATCAGTGCATTCAAATACTTGCTGCTTCAAAATAAAAAATGCATGAATTTGAATTTATTGCCACATTCATGTGTATGCACAAGTGCAATGAAAAACCAATATGCAGCAGCATTGCAGGCACATCGTATCATTTAATCTGCATTCACAAGACAAACTTAAAATAAATATAAGTAATTGAATTGAATTGACTTTATTACTTACATCCTTCACATACTTGAGTAAAAATCTTTATGTTACATCTCCGTCTAAATGTGCAATGTGCAACTTATAGTAATTTATAATAAATATTATGTACAACAGGACAGTCAATATAACATAGAAATACAGTTATGTCAGTGTGAATTAAACAGTCTGATGGCCTGGTGGAAGAAGCTGTCACCAGTTGGTCCTGGCTTTTATCCTGTGCTACTGTTTCCCGGATGGTAGCAACTGGAACAGTTTGTGGTTGGGGTGACTTAGGTTCCCAATGATCCTTTGAGCCCTTTTCACACACCTGTCTTTATAAATATCCTGAATGATGGAAAGTTCACATCTACAGATGCGCTGGGCTATCCGCACCACTCTCTATAGAGCCCTCTGATTGAAGGAAGTACAGTTCCCGTACCAGGCAACGATGCAGCCAGTCAAGATGCTCTCAGTTGTGCTCCTGTAGAAACTTTTTAGGAGTTGGGGGACTCATACCAAACTTCTTCAACCGTCTGAGCTGAAAGAGGCCCTGTTGTGCCTTTTGTACCGGTATGTACAGATCACGTGAGATCCTCGGTGATGTTTATGCCAAGGAACTTAAAGCTGTTCACCCTCTCTACCCCAGATCCATTGACATCAATAGGGGTTAGCCTGTCTCCATTTCTCCTGTAGTCCACAACCAGCTCCTTTGTTTTTGCGATATTGAGGGAGAGGTTGTTTTCTTGACACCACTGTGTCAGAGTGATGACTTCTTCCCTGTGGACTGCCTCATTATTATTTGAGATTAGGCCAATCAGTGTAGTTTCACTTTTACAGGAAAGAACACAATTAGAACAAAAAAAAAACGAAGTCCATTTTCATCCAAAGTGATCAAAGTGGCCATTTTGCTGCTAAACAGTAAGTGATTACGGCTTTGCCAGATGGTTCGAAAGCTGAATGGTTGAAGGGAGATAGCTGCTCTTCAAGTTGCTGGTGTGCAACTTCAGGCTTCTGCACCTCCCTCCCAATGGCAGCTGTGAAAAGATGGCATTGCCTGGACAGTTGGGGAACTTTTGATGATAGATGTTGCCACCTTGAGGCTGCACCTCCTGTCGATATTATCAGTGGTGGTGAAGGATGTGCTTGTGTTGTTTTGGGCAGAGTCCACTACTCTCTGCAGCTTCTTAAATTCCTGTGCATTCGAACCGCCATGACGCAACCAGTCTGGATATTTTCAACAACACACCTGTCGAGTATTCAGTGACAAGAGAGTAAAGGTGCTGGTGCACTTCCCCTATTGCATCGATGTGCTGGACCCAAGGACAGGGCACCTGAGATGTTTAAAGCTACTGACCCTCTCTACTGCAAATTCTCTAATGGATGTTCACTCTTCTTCCGCTTCATGAAGGGAACAATCGGTTCTTTAATTTTGCTGATGCCGAGTGAGTGTTGGTTATTGTGACACCACTCAGCCAGGATTCCTATCATGCCCCAGTTAGCTGACTCATCGCCATCCATTATTTTGAAGCTGTGGACCTGTGCTTAGCCATATATTTATGTGCATATATAGAGTCGATTAGGGGAACATGCATGCAACTTTGAGGTGCACTTGTGTCGATGATCTTCTCACTTACCCTCTGGTTCCTGTGCTACTAACTTAAACTGGTCACTGAATACCAATCCTCCTGACATTCAAAATGACAGACAGACGGACAGACAGACAGACACTAGGTCTCCACTTTATTAGGCACATCTGCTCATTAATGCAACCATCTAATCAGCCAATCGTGTGGCAGTAAGTCAATGCATAGTCAAGAAGTTCATTTGTTGCTCAGAATGCGGAAGAAATAGAGTATGACTTTGACCATGGAATGCCTGTTGGTGCCCATTGGATGGTTTGAGTATCTCAGAAATTGATCTCCTGTGATTCTCACGCACAACAGTCTCTAGAGTTTACAGAGAATGGTACGATAAATTTAAAAAAATCCAGCGAGTGGTAGTTCTGTGGGTGAAAAGCCTTGTTAATGAGAGATGTCAGAGGAGAATGGCCAGACAGATACGAGCGACATTAACTCAAATAACCGTGCAACGTAACAGTAATGTATCTCTGAAAAGACATGTTGAATCTACAAGTGGATGGACTATAGCAGCAGAGGATCACAAACATACAATCAGTTGCCAGTTTCTTAGGAACAGGAGATAGCTAATAAAATGGCCACTGAGTGTCTGTAATTATTCTGCTCAATTTGTCAATAATTTGAGATGTGTTATATACTGAATTAGGACATAAAAAGTCTGGCCAAATACGTTTCTCTATTCCCAGCTTTTCTTCCTGCTTCTTTTATAGTCTCCCTCAGCTTTCCATCTCTTTTTTTTCTATTTTCCAGCCTCAGCTAGCTTTACTACAAATCAAACCTAACCAGACTCTTTATTTATTCTTGCACCTTTCTCCACAGTCTCCATCTACATGTCGGCAATCTCAAAGGCAAAGCTGATCTTTATTTTTAATGTTAGCGAGTTTTTGAGCCAAGATATTGAGCTGATGCGTGCCTAAAGAGACTGATTGTGCTTGAAAGGTTGGAAATAAATAAGCTTAAAAATGTCATGTCTTTGATAAAATAAAAAAAACTAAGTAAATATTGCTCAAATGTCTGTGCACATGGTCATAACCTTTACCTGATCTGCTGAATTTACTTAATATTTTCAGGCACCACACTGACTTAATCTTTTTACGTTCTGTCCAGAGCTCATTCATTGCTTGCTTTCCAAGATCTCTGTTTTGCCCTTGAGGTTTTCCTTTATAATGCTTTTTGTCAAGCATTTTGTTCACCTGAACCTGTATCATCTGTTCAGGAGTGGTATTAATTTTGAGTCATGAGAGATTGCAAATGCTGGAAATCTGGGGCAACACAAGAAGGAGCTGGTGGAACACAGTAGGTCTGGCTTAAAACCTGACAAAGCAAATCTTTGTTGTTAAAATTTCAACCCCACCTATAACTTCAATGACTATGTAATAATTTAATCTGGGAGCCAGTGTCTGGCAGAATCACAGGAACCATGTTCAGATACCTCAAAATGGTTCCCTGAGTTATGTACCTAGCAACTGAAAAGAATGATTACGGTATTAGTACATGTCAGTCCAAAGAGAACTCTGACAGATAGCCTATTACTGGGTAATTCAGAGACATCCAAGGTCCAAAGAGTGATGAGCCACATCATTTGATTCTGAGGTCCAAAAGTTGCGGAGAATGACATGTTGGAATTTAATGGCGGTCCTAGGTAAACAAAGAACTGGCGGCTCTCACACAACACCCAATTGTGAAAAGGACTAGTTCTGAGCAGAGTTTGTGGATAGGGGCTATAAGTCACTTCTGCAGTTCATGACAACATACCTACAGCAACACAAGTTCAATGGAACAAACTGTTTCCTGTGGCAAAGTGGAAATGTTACGCTGGTCAATCAGCATCTGTGGAAGCAGAAATATATCTAGTTTTAGGTTGATAACCCGATGGAAGATTCTTTACACGCCTATTAACTCTGTGTAACTCTCCCCAGATGTTACCACGGTATTTACAGTATTTTTTCTCCCTTTTTAAAGTATCCAGCCTTTGGATATTTGCTCATCTTCCATAACTGTGGGCATTGTTGAGAAAGACAATCAAGTTGTGAAAGCGGAAAAACCAAATACAGAGCAGTCGGATTCCTGCTCCTGAAATCTGACCACTATTTTGAAGCGCTACAATCCTTAATGTGTGTGTTACTACAGTCAGCATCTACTATATTCCAGATGTTTTAATAAAAAACGCATACAAGTGCTTTCCCACAGATCATACCTTTTTCCTTTGTTTTAAAGAAATGCATTTTCTTTTCTCCTAAATCAGGAAGTTGGACAAATTTCTTCCCTGTCCATAAACAAAAAACAACTATTTTCAGCATCACCTGTGCTCAGGATTTCTTAAGATTGACACATAGATGACTACTTCCAACAAGACCAAATTTGAGAAGGATGTCATGACAGAGATGGTAATTCAAAGAAACTTATTTGCTATTATACCTTTGCCATCCCCTTAAAAGAGCACCAACAAACAACAGTTAACATCCAAGATGTAATCCAGCTTTACACTGTGACAAATCTGTACACTATCTGTACCATACCAACAGTACTGAGATGTTTCCCAGTGTTGTGTAGTGAAAACTTTATAGCACTCCTACTGCAGCTTTCTTACAGGGAGAGTCATCTGCCCATCGGTACACTACACGAGTCTAGAGTTGTGTAAAGTGAAAAAAAAAACAATTACACATGATATCAGATCAATATCCTGTTATATAACTATTTGTTTACCTTCAATGATCTACCAAGCAATTTTTAATGACAAGAACATAAAAAAACAGAAAATAAACTTGAGCAGATACGTTAAGAACAATAAGTAAACTAGGCAGCTCTGGAAACACTTAGCAGGTCAGGTAGTATCTGAGGAAAGAGAAACAGGATTAAGGTTTCACGAGATGTTGGGAAGCTGTTGAGGGTAAAACTAAGGAAATGTTAAATGTTGCAAAGAGGGTGGGGTGGGATGGATAGGACAAGAGAAAATCTCTGTTGGGTGAGGACAAGTTTGTAGAGCTAATTCCCATGATTACCGAGCCATCTGGTTAATAAATTAATGAGTGTAGTTAAAGAGAGAGAGAACAAACAAAAAGACATGTAAAGCTGTGACCTGCTGAGTGTTTCCGCATTTTTCATTTTTAATTCTAAACACATATTAGCAGGAGATCAGGCAATTAACTTTGTTCAAAGCAGTAATTGCTTCACAGTAGGTTCTATCATCCCTCCTCCTCTTTCCTCCAATGGAGGAATTAAGCCATTGGCCCATTGAGTCTGTTCCGACATTCAATCATGGCTGAATTTTTTCAACCCATTCTGCCACCTTTTCATAATCCTTGAGATTCAAGATTGTTTAATGTCATCTCCAGTTCACAAGTGTAGAGGAGAATGTAGTAAATGTTTTTCTTGAAGGAAATCAAGGAATATGGAGTTAGTATAGGACAAAAAAGGCAAAATTTTATTGTGAAGCTACAATGAGCTTCTAGTAATGCTGCCAGAGTTGGAAGAAACTTAAGTCATGCTTATAGCAAACAGTAGAAGAAACCACTTTATAAAGCAAATTTTACTGCAGCAGTGCAGCTAAAAGTAGCTGTCATTAGATTTGCCCTAGATACTTCATGCATCGCTGGAAGTAGGAACTAACAACAGTGAGGCAAATGAAACAGGACATCTGCCACTTGATGTGCAGTATAGCTCGTGAAATTAAACGAACAAGGAATATGCAAAAATTGAGAAGGAGAAAAAATTAAAGAGGACAACTTCAGGATACAAAAGAGCAAAAGAAAAAGGTTAAACAACGCTACTCCCAGATAAAAGGGACAATGGATAAACCTACTGTCAGGCAAGCCAGTTGGCCAATTTGTGCTAAATGAAGTTGATTTTATGCACATGATTTGCTTGTTAGTATTCCTCACTTCTAGAAATTACCTTATTTTAACTGGGAGAAACTGCTATTATTTCTAATGAATTTTTTCCCTAGTATTTAACAGACCTCTGCACAACAAACTATTGTGACCCCAGACATCTGTCCTCACCATGTTCAGACTTCAAAGTACATATATTTACTGTACAACTCTGAGATTCGTTTTCTTATGGGCCTACTCAATAAGTTCAATAGGATCAATGAAAGACCACACCAACAGGGCAGAGCACCAGTGTGCAAAAGACAACAAACTGTGCAAATATAAAAATAAACTTTAAAAAATAAATAATACTGATAAAAATTAATAAATAAATGAGCAATAATTATCAAGAGCATGAGGTGAAGAGTAATTGAAAATAAGCTCATAGCTTGTGGAAACATTTCAGTGATGAGGCGAGTGAAGTTATCCCCTCTGGTTCAAGTGCCTGATGATTGAGTGGTAATAACTGTTCCTGAACCCGTTAGTTGTCTTGAGGCTCTCGGAGCATCTTCCTGATAGCAGCAAAGAGAAGAGAGCCTGAGCTGGGCAGCAGGGGTCCCTGATGATGGATAATGTTTATACCTGCAATGGACTGGCCTGTCTCCACCACTTCGTGTAGGATTTTCTGTTCAAGGACACTGGTGATTCCAAACGAGGCTGTGATGCAGCCAGTCAATATACTCTCTACCGCACATCTATAAAGGTTTGTCAAAGTTTTAGATGTCATGCCAAACCTTTCACTTATATTTAATTTATCGTGTAATTGAGTGACTCTAGTATCAATTTTCTGGATATCTGCACACAACTGCTTATTTTATGTTCGTCTCAATTTACTTTACCATTTATCTAAACCAATTAACACCAGTGCCTTTGAGCGGAAAATCCTACAAAAGGTAGTGGATTCAGCCAAGTACATCATGGGTAAAACCCTCCCAAACATTGAGCACATGTACATGAAATATTGCTGTAAAAAAGTAAAACCCATTATCAAAGATCCTCACCACCCAAGACACTTGCTCCTTTCTCATTTCTGCTATCAGGTAGAAGGTACAGGTGCCTCAGGACTCTCACCACCGGGTTCAGGATCACTTACTACCTCTCAACCATCAGTCTCTTGAACAAAACAGGGTAATGTTACTCATTCTATTTCTGGTGTTCCCACAACCAATGATCTCACTTCAATGACTCTTTCTCTTGTTATTTCATGCTCTTGTTATTTATTTCTATTTATTTATATTTGCATGTGTTGTTCATTGAGCCTGTTTATAGTTACATTTCTATAGATTTGCGAAGAATCTCCAGGTTTTATGTGGTGACATGGATGTACTTTGATAATAAATTTTACTTTGAACTTTAAACAGCATGTATTATTTAAACAACAAATTCTCATTCACTATCTTTCACATCTTCAATACCTCTAATTCATTACTTCAATAGTTACATTTAATGTCAGAAAAACGTATACAATAAACATCCTGAAATTCTTTTTCTTTGCAAATCCATGAAAAGAGGAATGCCCTAAAGAATGAATGACAGTTAAACATTAGAACCCTAAAGCCCCCTCAGCTCCCCCAACACATAAGTAGCAGCAAAGCAACAACCCCCACCAACAAAAAAGCATCGGCACCCCCCACCGAACACTCAAGCATGCAGCAAAGCAACAATAAAGACACAGACTTTCAGTACCCCAAAGACTACTCATTCACCTGGTATTTGACACACCACAGGTTATCTCTCTCCCTAGTAAGGGAAAAATAGGTGTCCCCATACTTGGATATAAACATAAGAAAGAAAAAGAAAGAAAGGCTTAAGGATAACTCATATATGGTCAAAAGATATTCCATTCTCTGATTGTCTTTATTATTTAATCGGCAAAAGTGGCATTCAATATGAGAACTGGAATATCTTGTGAATAGAAAATGAACAGCATTCAATTGGTTCTCTTTCTCTAGTGTTAGTTGAGGAGTGAGGGTTGGCCGCGAAAAGAGGGAACTCACCTAAAGTGCAGGATGCACCTGAATCGATAGACCATTCCACAGACCAATGTTTCATCTAAAGAACCTCACTCATGACTGAGAAACAATCCCTCAAGCCGTTTAGTTTGTGAGTTGAATTTACAGAGATTTTTCTTTTTCTAAGGTTTCAATAATTAAGCAGTAAAACACTCTCTCTTTGTAAATGAAAGCTGTCTGTGATAAAGTACTGGCTTCAAACCTACCCAGAGGCGATGGAGTTACCTATTTAGCTATGCTGATATACATAACAATAGATTGTCATGTTTTCAATGTTAGAAGTTTCTATTATGGTGTGATGTCCTTTGATTCTGAGAAGAGCAAGAAATAATCTGCACTTTTTTCATTGTGATATGAATAATAGGTTATTTCATGACAGTACATTATTAGAGTGTTTGACAACAACTAACTCCTAGGTATTTCACAGATGAATACATCTGCTGTGAAAACATTTCATATCGGAATTATGGAGGAAGCAAATGGAAATGCAAAAGGAAACCAAAATTATTGAGATATGGAACGGTTTGCACTTGATACTGCCATAAGACATTTAAAAGTTCTCTGGAAGTTTAATCACTATTCCAACATACTATATGAAACACAGCAGCCAACTGGAACACAGCATGAATCTATAAAGAAATAAGATAGTAGCCAGATCATCTGTATTAGTGCTATCAGAGGACAGAGGAATATGTATTGCCAAGATTACCAAGAGGATTTACCTGTAACTACTTTTAACCATATAACCATATAACAATCACAGCACGGAAACAGGCCATTCCGGCCCTCCTAGTCCGTGCCGAACTCTTAATCTCACCTAGTCCCACCTACCCGCACTCAGCCCATAACCCTCCACTCCTTTCCTATCCATATACCTATCCAATTTTACCTTAAATGACACAACTGAACTGGCCTCTACTACTTCTACAGGAAGCTCATTCCACACAGCTATCACTCTCTGAGTAAAGAAATACCCCCTCGTGTTTCCCTTAAACTTTTGCCCCCTAACTCTCAAATCATGTCCTCTCGTTTGAATCTCCCCTACTCTCAATGGAAACAGCCTATTCACGTCAACTCTATCTATCCCTCTCAACATTTTAAATACCTCGATCAAATCCCCCCTCAACCTTCTATGCTCCAATGAATAGAGACCTAACTTGTTCAACCTTTCTCTGTAACTTAAGTGCTGAAACCCAGGTAACATCTTAGTAATATCCTAGTAATTTTCTCTCAGTAATATCACAAACTACTTTAATTTCACTGGAATGTGTAGCTGAACTTTAGTTTAATGTTTCAACCAAAGGAACAAAGTAATATTTCAATATACATACATTGGTTTGTGCTGCATGTGACACAGAGTTGGAAATTTACTATCAATGAGGTGTCATATGGTTTACTTAGTAACTTTTTCAATTCTACTTTAGAGCAGACTAAAGTTTAAGGTTCAAATAAAATTTACTACCAGAGTACATACATGTCACCCTGAGATTTTTTTTTCTGCAGGCATACTTAGCAAATCTATAGAACAGTATCTGTAAACACTAGGAACTGTTAACTGTGAACAAACTGTGCAAGTGCAGACTGACACAAAAATGGCATGTTCTCCTGGTCCATATGAGTTTATGGCTTACTCCATAGTATACTTACAAGAAAAATCCAATATCCCTACCGATACCATTGTTTCCTGCTATTTCAGAGGCAGTATGCCATTTGAATGGACAATATTCCAAAGTCTCTAAGTATTTTTTTAGACAGGGCAAGAGACAGAATTTTTCCTTATCTATTGAAATCCTCTTTCATCCTTTTAAGTAAAGGCGAGTCTCCTCCAATTTACTCATATCCACTCTGATTTTCCACCCTTCACCAAACCTCTTGACCCATGCTTTATGTAGGCTGGTGTCAACTCTTGTTTGATCACGATCAATTGGATGCTTTGTTATATTAAAGGTGCAATGTAAAGCTAAGCAGAAACGCTATGGCTTCAAGCCCTGCTTTGAATCCTTCACAAGCTCAGAAATTGAGCAGTGTCCATTTAGAAGCAATACATGATAATGCGCTGCCAACAAACATTTTATTTGAGGGCTTGCAGTGCCAAAATTCACTGTAGACGAGGCCCAGGTGTTAGTGTGCTACAGGCTTAACACAATGAAAGGTCTGTGGAGAGAGAAATAGAATTCAAGTACCAGGCCAATGATCTAAAGATATTGCCAACATTTTCAGTTTTTATATTAGATTTCCACCTACTTTGTTTCAATCACAAAGAGAAGAAACTCCCTTTGGACAATACTATGTGATATGTCAAAGGGCAATCTGTGCATCAGCACATAAAATTAATGGGATCAAAGGAAATCTGTTAATCTGAAAAATTCAATGGAATTATATCAATTAATCATTATATTCCTCTATTGATTTACCTTTTACTTATTTTCTTTTGTCTTTGAATGAAATTAGGAATGTACATGATTTTCTAATTATTATCTGCAACATACCAAATAGCAGATTTTGCCAGACTTCAAATTTTTGGAAATTAGTTTATTTCTTTACAAGGGAGAAATTCCTGTCAAAGTTTTAATTTAAGATCATATTTTTTTAGTTTATTTTGGAGAACTAAATGCCATAATACCATGGAATTGCAGAGCACAGAAATGGGTGTTTTCAGCCTCCCTCTTGCATACCAGCTGCGATGTCTATCTACACCAATCTCATTTGCCTTTCCCTCTTTCGCTTTCCAAGTGCTTTTTTATCATTGTAATAGTATCTGCCTCCAGGACCTACTGTGGCAGTTTATCCAGATAACCACCCGTGTGATTAACTCCTTAGAGCTCCTTTATATTTGTCCACACTCACCTTAAACCTGTGTCCTCTGGCTCGAGACTCCCCTATCAAGGAGAAAAGACTCTGATTATCCATCCTGTCGACAGCCCTCATAGTTTTGTAAACCTCTATAAAGTCATGCCTCAGCCTCCTATGTTACAACGAGAATAAATCCAGCCTATCCGATCTCTCCTTCTAGCTACAGTCCTCAATTATAGACAATACCCCTGTGAATGTCTTCTGCACCCTCCCTCTTTTCCTATCACATTCATTTGGCAGCCAGAACTATACATAATATCCTGCAAAAGGACTTCTCAGCTTTTACATTCAATGCATTGGACTATGAAAGGAAGTATATCAATCGAATTCTTCACCACCCTATGTATCTGTGATTCCATTTTCAGGGAGCCACGTACTCCAAGATCTACCTGTTTATTTAGTCAGTTCTCCTATGTGTGTTGTATTTGAATTGATCTATGAAATTAAGGATGTAAAATTTACTGCATACTCTAAACCCCTACTCCAGAAGTAGCAGCTTTACGATCCTAAATTTGTTTCAAGGTAAACTCATTGAGCTGTTATCCTATTCATGTGAATGTGCTTTATCTGATTTCCAGCTGCTGGGAAACACAATATGTACCTAAATATGTGTTATAAATTTTGCAGTTCTTTACATGATATTCTTATGTTTAATTATGTCACTACATTAAATATATATAGTAGAAACTATTTCAAGAATGCTTCACCTCAGAACTGCACAGAGGGTTGGTGTGACACCTTCAGACATGTAATATTCTCATTTCAAGTTCATTCCAATTTCCATGTCATTCTAACCTGAAATATCTTGTTGCTTCTTCATTTTCAAGAGATCAAATCTACAGTATCACTCTTTACCTAAAAGTCCTATGCAAATTTAAGAAAGTGGGTTACCATCATCTTAATGGGCAACTAATGAGGAACAATAAATACTCACATTTGTCAGTGGTACCGCCCACATATCTAGAGTAGTATACTGCATATATTATAATTTACCAAAGTTCTAGACCCAACATTATATGTGATTACAGCTAGTTCAAAGTGAGAGGGGTTCAGACTAGTTTTAATCCATCTTCAACTGGGGGTTCTGTCATGACACACATCTGTCCTTATTTGGACATAACTCAAAAAACTCACGATGAAGTGAAAATCTATGAAACATTTGCAAAATGATAAAATGAAGGAAATTTCTGGCAACAAGTTGAGATCTCTGCCACAGACTGCAGTGGAGGCCAAGTCCGTGGGTATATTTAATGCAGAAGTTGATTGTTTCCTGATTGGTCAGGGCATCAAAGGATATGGTGAGAAGGCAGGTGAAATAGGGCTGAGTGTGATCTGGGATGGTGAAGCAGACCCAATGGGCTGAATGGCCTAATTCTGTCCCTGTGTCTTATGGTCTTATATATAGAATGACAATGCAGGGGGAAGTCTATTGCAGCAACTTTGGTTCAATGGTTAGAAATTTTGTTTCTTAGATTATCATGGAAAATCCCATACCTGAAACTAAAATGCAAAAATCAAGGCGGATACTTAGGTAACATTCTGAAGCAACTGGATGTGCTGTCTTGGAATGCTTAAACTTGAGGCCCTGCCTGCTGTCTTAATTTAACACACACTCTCACATCTCTCTCTCTCTCGCTCTCTCTCTCTCTCTCTCTCTCTCTCTCTCTTTTAAATACATATATATATATATATATATATATATAAAAAGTTTAAAATTTATAAAAACAAAGGAGCCTTCCCTTGGTCCTGGACGTAATTTACCGCTTAACCAGGAATTAAAAATAAATTATCTAGTCGCTACCATATTGCTATTTCTGGTACCCAGCTCTGCGTAAAACATTTCCCTCCCATATTAATTACATTTCTAAACAGGACAAAGTTAGCTGTAAGAAAAAGCTCAGGACTGTAGAGTTTGTGATAATTTGATAATTATAGAAACATATAGAAACATGATCTGGATGATGGGGTGGTAAATTGGATTAGTAAGTATGCAGATGATACTAAATCACGGATAATAAAGTAGGTTTTCAAAGCTTGCAGAGAGATTTAGGCCAGTTAGAAGAGTGGGCTGAATGATGGCAGATGGAGTTTAATGCTGATAAGTGTGAGGTACTACATTTTGGTAGGACTAATCAAAATAGGACATACATGATAAATAGTAGGGCATTGAAGAATGCAGTAGAACAGAGTGATCTAGGAATAATGGTGCATAGTTCCCTGAAGGTGGAATCTCATGTAGATAGGGTGGTGAAGAAAGCTTTTGGTATGTTGGCCTTTATAGATCAGAGCATTGAGTATAGGAGTTGGGAGGTAATGTTAAAATTGTACAAGGCATTGGTAAGGCCGAATTTGGAGTATTGTGTACAGTTCTGGTCACCGAATTATAGGAAAGATGTCAACAAAATAGAGAGAGTACAGAGAAGATTTACTAGAATGTTACCTGGGTTTCAGCACCTAAGTTACAGGGAAAGGTTGAACAAGTTAGGTCTTTATTCTTTGGAGCGTAGAAGGTTGAGGGGGGGACTTGATAGAGGTATTTAAAATTATGAGGGGGATAGATAGAGTTGACGTGGATAGGCTTTTTCCATTGAGAGTAGGGGAGATTCAAACAAGAGGACATGAGCTGAAAGTTAGGGGGCAAAAGTTTAAGGGTAACACGAGGGGGAATTTCTTTATTCAGAGAGTGGTAGCTGTGTGGAACGAGCTTCCAGTAGAAGTGGTAGAGGCATGTTTGGTATTGTAATTTAAAGTAAAATTGGATAGGTATATGGACAGGAAAGGAATGGAGGGTTATGGGCCGAGTGTGGGTCAGTGGGATTAGGTGAGGGTAAGTGTTCAGCACGGACTAGAAGGGCCAAGATGGCCTGTTTCCGTGCTGTAATTGTTATCTGGTTATATAGAAAGCCTACAGCACAATACAGGCCCTTCAGCCCACAAAGCTGTGCCATACATGTCCTAATCTTAGAATTTACCCATAGCCCTCTATTTTTCTAAGCTCCATGTACCTATCCAGAAGTCTCTTAAACAACCCTATCGTATCTGGCTCCACCACTGTCATCATATTTTTGTTCGTGAAATCATGCTGCACATAAATTGACACTCAAACTTCCTATATTGTAACAATAACCACACAGTCTTTCATATCTGGGAATTCTCAAGGTTGACAAAGGCACTATATTAATGTAAATGTGTCTTTCAGAAATCTTAACACACATCATTTCCTGACTGACCTCCATAACAACCGAACCCCAGTATTCTGTGAACTGTGGCATAATTTTCTTCCTTGTTTATGACTACCAGAGTGATAAAGCTCCGAAGAAGGGTCATTGACCCAGCATGTTCTCTCTGATTCCCTCTCCATGGATGCCACTTGATCTGCTATGTATCTTCAGCAGTCTCATTTCTATATCAGATAGTCTATTTCTTTATCTGCAGCATGAATAATGGCCCAATTGGAGCAGAGTTCTTCATTAGCCTACATTCATGTAGTGATGCCTCACTCATAATGGGACATGGCCCCAAAATTTAGGGAGAAGTAAGACTTGCATTTCTGTACTCACTGTACCTGTGTCAAAATGTACAAAATATTGTGAAACTATTTTTACTAGATCTCTCATACCGTTGCTCATTATTTATCACAGAATGCCTTAAGTTAAAATAACATGCCTGATGCAGAGCTGCATTCCATTATTAATATGTTGCTGTGGACTGCCCTTTTAGTTAAATTGTGACAAGTAGAAACACATTAAGCTCACTTTGAGTCAGTGGGCTGGATTATACCAGATCCAGTTCACTGAACAATGAGCAATACCCACCCACCCAGACTTGTAGAGAGCCAAACAAGATAACGCTCACACCTCAGAGAATACAACCATGCTTAGCACTGTCTAAACCTTTAAAAAGCTTTTATATATGATACAGCAATTTGATAATGATTCATATAGATATAAATATTCAAAAGAATTAAATATACAGATTAAAAGCACTCTAAGCACCTGATGTCTAAAAATACTTCAGATAATTCAAGCACTTACCTGCACATAGCTTAGTGACCCATTACAAATGAGTGGGGTTATATTTGGAAACCAGTGATTTCTGGCACTGAGGACCAGATACAAATTGCAAAATGTCAGTTTTCTACTACTTAGTGAGCTAAATGGTCAGTACATCAGTGAAGCAGGAGATCTAATGTACATTCTTGTAACCTCCATGTCACCTTGAAGTTCCACTT
Source organism: Hemitrygon akajei (assembly GCF_048418815.1). NCBI lineage: Eukaryota > Metazoa > Chordata > Chondrichthyes > Myliobatiformes > Dasyatidae > Hemitrygon > Hemitrygon akajei. The sequence goes on along the minus strand of NC_133124.1, from coordinate 103,823,297 downwards.
TGGTTAAGTGTGCATAGAAGTTTGAAACAGGATGAGCCATCAATGAAAAATGGCTGACAGCCAATGGTTCCATAGGGAACAATATGTTATCAGTCAGCTCATTCCAGTCTATTTAGTTGCATTGATCAAAAGAAATAGTTGTATTTGTGTCAGACCACAAGTAAAACTATAACTATTATTTAGTTAAGCAAATACAACTGCCTATTTTTGAATTGAAGCTCTCTTAAACAGTTGCGAGTTAGTGACCAGTTTAACTCATTTTGGTGATATTTGATGCATGAGCTAAACACATGAGCAGCAAATTTTGGAGAGGAAGAGCTGCATCCATCTTCACCTATGCTAGGTCTAAATCCAGGAACTCCCTAGCACATAAAAGATCCTAAGGCCATAAATTGTAGGAACAGAACTAGTCTATTCTGTCCTGAAAGTCTGCTCCAACATTTTTTCAACCCTACTCTCCCACTTCCTCCCCATAATTCTTAACCCTCTTACAAATAAAAAGCCCATCAATTGCAGCCTTAAAGTCACCAAAATATCTTGGCCTCCACTGCCCTCTGTGGCGACAAATTCCACAGATTCATTCCCCTCCAGCTGAGGAAATTCCTCCACATCTCAGTTTTAAAGGGCTGTCCCTACAAACCTAGACTTTCTTACTAATGAAAATATCCCTTCTGTGCCCATTTTATCCTAGTCTTTCAGCATTCTCATAACGATTTAATGAAAGAGAGAGCATTACAGCACAGAAACAGTCCCTTCAACCCATTTTGTCCATGCTGAACTGTTTTACAGCCTGCAGTTACCCCCAGCAAGCAAGGTAACAACATGGAACAATTTTAATTAGTCGTGTTATCAAGTGAAGCAGTCAATAGCCAGGTGATGATCAGCTTTTGGAAACTGCTTATACTTTCCTGTAATGCTATGCCAAGATAAGGTGGCTCTCTTTCAGTTGAAAGCTGAATAAGGGATGAAAATTCCTTCATGACTGAATTGGGCATCAGTATAAATGTAGGTTCCAGGCCTCATTAATCCTGTCCCAGTTTTCACAGGCAGTGAAAAATCCCTCAAAATTTCATTGGCAAACATAATGTATCTATACTTATATTGTGTGGATCTCCTGAAATCAACTTGGGACACAAACCCTGCTATATTCAATGCAGCAAAATCATGTGTGACAATTGGTCCTTCTGCGTGTAAAGTCCATCACATGATGGATGAGAAGTAAGAGTGGGGAAATACTAGACCTGTTCATGAGGTGTTGAAAAATCCTTGCCAACCAGATAATTCATATCACCCTTAAATTACGAAAACCTGAAATTTCAGGACAGTTCTGACTCTCAAAACCATTCTAAAACTATTAAGCATTCCAATGAAAGCTCAACTAAAGTATTTAATTCCAATTAAAATAGATGAAAATAAAAAAAATATTTAATGTAACAAGTGGTATTCACTGAAGTGTGAATCATCACTTATACTTTGAGCAATTCTTTTTCATTCAAACAACAGTGAAGATTTTTCACTGGAATTTGTACAGTGTATTCATAATGCCCAATGCAAGTGCTGGGGAATTGTTTACACTTAGGTTTCTATTGCTGAAATCTGTGAGCTCCAGTGTCCATTAGGAAACTACTAGGAAATATCTGCTTTCTAATTCACTTGTGCTCGTGTGTGATTAGGCAGAAATTCTGAACCAGCAAAATTAATTTTTATGCATGAAACTCTTTTCTCATAAAACTTGTACCATTTTTTGAGGAGTTATTCACATCAGCATAGGCTAATGGTAGGTCTATTGAGAAAGGGAGCCAGGAAGATGAACAAGGCTAGGCACTTCCCCAGCACTAAACTAATGCTGAAACATTACATAAACCTCCAAAATTAACTATGGTTAAGTGATTGAATTTCAAAGTGATAACGGGAGCTTGACTTCATATTATGAGACAAGCAACAGCATCCATGATGGTACAGCTTTTAGAAATTTTCAATAAAACTATCCAATGTACTGGAGAATCACAAGACAACAGTGGTGTTCGAAAGTTTGTGAACCCTGTAGAATTTCCTCTATTTCTGCAAAAATATGACTTAAAATGGGATCAGATCTTTACGTAAGTCCTAAAACTAGACGAGGGAGAGACACAAGGTGAGAAGTGAAACTGGGAGGGGGGAGAGGTGAAGTAAAGAGCTGGGAAGTTGACTGGTGAAAGAGATACAGGGCTGGAGACGGGGGTATCTAATAGAAGAGGACAGAAGGCCATAGAAGAAATGGGGAGGAGCACCAGAGGGAGGCAACGGGCAGGGAAGGAGATTTGAAATCACTTTCCCCAAGAGAGCATGGGACAGTTCCCCAGTGTAGCGGTTAGCGCAACGCTATTACAGCACTGGCCGGAGTTTAATCCCAGTGTCCTCTGTAAGGAGTTTGTACGTCCTTCCCACGGAATGCATGGGTTTCCTTCGGTTACTCTGGTTTTCTCCCATAGTCAGAAGACATTCTGCATAGCCGGTTAGTTGGTCATTGTAAATTGTCCTGTGATTATGCTAGAGTTAAATTGGGGACTGTTGGCTGTGCAGCTCGAAAGGCTAGAAGGGCCTATTCCGTGCCATATCTTTAAATAAATAAATAAACGGCACTGACTCTTTTCAGTTGTAGTTGCTGAGCTGAAACATTAGATAAATATATTTAGCTGAAATGAATTCACATATTCCTTAAAGGAACAAAAAAAAAGAGTTTTGGATAATCCCATTCTAGTTATCCAAGTTCCTTCACCGTTTTATCTGCAGCACAGCACGCAGTATCTACAGAATTTAGTGCAGAAACTCACAAGATTAAGTTAACAGCATCTCCCCTCTTTGCACCCTCTGTCACTCAGAATACGAAAAGCAATTCTGCAGAAATGCCATCACTTCCAAGTTTATCTCAAAACCCATATGCAATTCCAGCTTTCCATCAGCATCATTGGGACCAAAATCCCAAAATCCTCTGCCAACCATCATACTTAAACTTCTGACATTATAAGAAGTGTATCAATTGAAAGGAAACACACAGCTCCACTATAGACAGCTAATAAATAGGGTCGGACAAACCCAGAGCATTTACTTCCCAGTGCTTAGTACAAGTAAGCTAAAATCTTGATCAAATATAAAAATAATATGGCATAGAAAATACAGTGACATTTGCAATAAGTGCTACTTTGAATTGCCCAAGGTACAAACGTTTGTAGAACAAATTGGCTAAAATAGCCACATCCATTCCTATCTGATCTGCAGACATATGGACTTTAATCAATGAAATATTTAAAGGCAAAGCAATGAAAGAATTGTCTGTACACTGCCTTTGTCAATTAAGCAACTACTAAAATACCTTGAAGTATAAACAGTGATATTTAGAATAGAGAGAACTGGAGAGAGTGCTATGTAGTCAAAAAGGAAATCCACTGTAAGACATTAGCTTCAATTATGGATTACCTCTTATCTCCTTAATATTCCTCCTTCCCATCACCCCATAATGTTTTGTACAAAATAAACTCACAGGCACTGTATTATTGACAAACAGACAAAGTACTGCCAGTTCTTACATCATTTGCATCAGACATAGCATTGAAGTGTTAGGCATTCATTTACTTCATACTTTTGATATTTTTTTAAAGATATCTCAGAGCAATTTAGAGTCACTGTTGTAACATGGGAATGTGATGGTCAATTTGTACACCTATAGCTACAACAAAAGAACAAAGTGATATTGACACATCCGTAATGTTAGTTCAGGGACAAATATGGGGAAGAACACTGAAATCACAGCCTTTTTCTTGAATAGAGTGCAGTAACACTTTTGCATCCATCTAAAAGCAGTCAGGTCTCAGTTACAATCTCATGCAAAAGCCAGCATTGTGTCTATGCTGCAGTCCTTCTATTTTGCACTCAAGTACCAGATTGTACAGTATCGTGCAAAAGTCTTAGGCACCCTAGCTAAAAAAAATCTGCCTAAGATGTTTGCACAATATGGCATACTTTCCTCTAGAGAGGCTTTTGCACCTATAACCCTAAGATTCAACATCAAATGTACTACCAATTGAACTACCATTGGCACAGCTAGTGGTGGGATGTAACTGGGAGTACAGGCTGATTCTAAAGGCAGCAGCTGACAACAGGCTTGTAGGTTAGTATGTGTGGATGCTTGTAATTGTTTTGTGGTGTACAGAAGATGTCTATTGACCAGTAATCAATACATTGGTATTTGAAGTCAGGATAAAAGAAGAGTCACTTATAACATCAAAGGACCAGATAGGATGGTTATGAATAATGGTGGGAAAGTTCCTCTTAAACGTCAGCCCAGGAAGAATATCCTATTTATAACAGACAATTAAAAAAAAATGTTTGTAGTGACACTGGTTGCATGAGAGAAACTACTGTTGACACATACATATAAACATGCACACAAGTAATCAGACATCTTCTTCAGGTGTGGCAAAATTATTGTGTACAAGTTAATGAGAGGCAGTGATCGTGTGGATAGTCAGAGGCTTTTCCCCAGGGCTGAAATGGGTAACATGAGACGGCACAGTTTTAAGGTGCTTGGAAGTAGGTACAGAGGAGATGTCAGGGATAAGTTTTTTTTAACGAAGAGAGTGGTGAGTGCATGGAATGGGCTGCCGGTGGTAGTGGTGGAGGTGGAAACAATAGGGTCTTTCAAGAGACTCCTGGATGGCTACATGTAGCTTAGAAAAATAGAGGGCTATGGGTAAGCCTAGGTAGTTCTAAGGTAGGGACATGTTCGGCACAGCTTTGTGGGCTGGAGGACCTGTATTGTGCTGTAGGTTTTCTATGTTTCTAAAACAAATAACCAGACAATCAACAGAAAATTTTGGAAATATTCAACATCTGACATTAATAGTCTTCAACATGAAACACTGCCAGTTCTTCTCTATCCACAGATTTCTCCTGACCTGGGGAACATTTCCCGCATGTTCTGTTTTTATTTGAGACATCTAGCATCTACACTTTTTTGAATTATTACCACATCATCAATTGTGGATTTATTCATTACTGATAAGCTTTAAAATTTTAACAACTATCGTTTCTTGGAAGACTTACTTTCGTCATTTTAATTATAGATCAGCATCAACACAAAGCTTTTCATTACATGCTTAACAAAAGTCAGAAAGTCTATAGGAAAGTTCCACACATTAAATATTTCAGATTTCAGGCCATCACTTGTTTTTAGGGACTGAAGGTGCATGTGCATTGTTTGAGGTTTGTATAGTGTATTTACTCATACATCAAATACATATGGAAAACCAATGGATTGTGAAAGGATTTTTAATTATTGCAGTTAGAAATTGGTTTACTGCATCAATACATATTTTGAGATAGAATTTATGATTACTTTGAGATATGCAGAAAATGTAGCAATCTTCAGAATAACTAAAGACTTCACACCTCTGATTTTCAAAGTTCTCCCCTCCTGAAGGTTTTATCAGATCAAGATCAATAACTATGATTTATTGGCCCCCAAGAACATTGAATTAAGTCACTATCATTTAAGTGTTTCAATATTCACACCAATACAACTTGCAGTTGTTTCACTTATTGTCCTCCATATTTTCTCGTTTCAGTTTTTCAAAGTTCAATGAAATTTATTATTAAAGTATGTATACTACCACAAACTACCTTGACATTCATTTCCTTCCAGGCATTTAAAGGAAACAAGTTATACTTTGTGAAAAAAATATACATGAACACATAAAAACTCACAAGCAACCAACTGACATCATTGTGCTTTGATGTTTCTTTCAGACCATGAAAATGAATACGAAGAAAATAAAGTCCAGTAGATTCTTTCTTCACACAACCCCTTTGTCACATATATTCAGCGGCCACTTTAGGTACCTCCTGTACCTAATAAAGTGGCCACTGAGTGTATGGCTGTGCTCTTCTGCACATCACTGTTGTACCACATTGTTATTTAAGCTACTATCACCCTCTTGTCAGCTGAAACCAATCTGACCATTCTCTTCTGATCTCTCTCATTAACAAGGTTTTTGCCCACAAACTGCCACTCACTGGATGTTACTTTGCTTTTCACACCATTCTCTGTAAATCCTAGTGACTGTTATGCATGAAAATTCCATGAGATTGCTCAGTTTCTGAGATACTCAAGCCACCCTGTCTGGGACCAACAATCATTCCATCATCAAAGTTACTTAGATTACATTTCTTCCTGTTTCTGGTGTTTGGTTTGAAAAGCATCTCAAACGCTTGATCATACCTGCATGCTTTTATGCATTGAGTTGCTGCCACATAATTGGCTGATTAGATGTTTGCGTTAAATGAGAAGATATACAGGTGTACCTAATAAAGTGGCCATTGTCTGTATTTCCCAGTTCCTTTCTTCTTCATATTCAAATCACAGACCTCCTAGGCCTTGTACTAAAATGCTCATAAAAAAACTTATTGCAAGCAGAACAATCCCAGTAACAGCAAGTCTATATCAAATCTATCTCCATAACATTTTGACCTACAAAATAAGCTTCTAACCTAAACCAGTTTGCAGAATCAGCCTATACTATCAACTTCCATCGCTTGTAGCTGAAAGCTTTCCAGAATTAAATAACTTCCTGATATTTACTGCCTAGATTCATAGTAGCACCTTATACTCTCTTAAGGTGATTCCAAGTTTGTATTATAGATTTTCTCCTGTCTGAATCAGTATTGCAAAACAATATTTTAGGATTGAAGGAGAGAAAAAAGATCACAAGTGCTTTCTCCACAAAAGTAGAAGGAGAAAAAGGACAATGAATATAACAGAAAAAGGTAGAATGGGAATCTCTGAAACCTTCATTTGATGCTTTGGACAACAATGTTACTCTTTATTCCTCTGTAGCTATTAATAATATTTTGCTGCCAGAGTGCCCTCTCATCACCTTGCTCAATAATACTCAAGCTCTGTACTTTAACACATCATTCGCTTCCATATTATTTAAACTGTCTTTTTTTTCCCCACTGCAAATCAAATGAAGGCAGATGCTGGATCAAGTGTCTTGAATGACACGTCAGCTGAAAGGAAGCAGGTATTTTGGTTTAATCTGCATTGGAACAGAATAGAACTACAGTATCCTGCAGCACTGAAAGTACAGATTAAAAACCCAGAAAGCAAATCTACTCGGTACTGATTATTAAAATTCAAAGTGGTTAGCCCTTGAAGTACTCAACAGCATTAGCTACAGTGAATGTGTGTTCTGTTTACAATGTGTGGCAGTCGTAATGGCCATATTGGTTTTCTTCTTTGCAATGTCTGGGTGCAGGTTCAGGAGGATGACATAACAAAGAGGAAAAGGTAATGGTGATTCTAGGCACTGCAGTCAATATCTGTTCTGGGATTTTCAAAGTGGCAGTGTTGTGTCCACACTTTAAATATGCTTGTGCTGATGCTAAATGAGGGAGAAGGGTAAATTCTTTCATCTTGCTCTTTGTTCGTCCATGGATGGCCGCAGGGCAGCACAGTGATGAAACTAGTAGAGCAGCTGCTTCACAGCTCCAGTGATCCCGTTTCAACACTGACCTTTCATCAGAGAGTACATGGTCCAGTACCATTACAGTTACTGCAACACTTTACAGTGCCTGCAATCAATGATTGGGTTTAATTCCTGCCTTTGTCTGTAAGGAGTTTGTACTTATGTTTCAATGTTCATGTGCACATGACAAATAAAGCTAATCTTTAAAGCTTCAGAGTCATAGTCCAGGATCTCTATGACACCACAAACAGGCTCCTACATCCCAATTCCAACCATAAAGTCCCATTTGCCAACACAATCCAAGTGCTTCCACCCCCTTTCACATAGTCAGTGTGTTCCAGATTACAACTGCTTTCTGCATGAAAAATCCTTCCTCAATTCTCCTGTATACCTCCTACTCAACTTAAACTTAAGCCCTCTATCCTTAGGTATCTTTGCCAGGGGGAAATCATTCTTACTATCTACCTTCTCCAATGTAATTGCATCCTTCCTATAACGTGGCTACTGGAAGTACACACAATGTTCCAGGTGTCGAAAAAACAGCGTTTCATAAAGTTGCACCAAGATGTCCTTACGCACCCCAACATTCAATCATCAGCAGCCAGTTTCAACTAATAACTAGCAAGAACTCGACTTGTAGTTCTCCACTATTGGTAGGTAGCCTAATACTGTGCTCATTCTTGGACCATGCTCATCTCAGGATCTCAGGCTCTAGGAAGAAGTTTAGAGGTCCAGGGGTTTAACCTAAAGTATAAAAATATTTTAAGCACCATCATATACCTGTTTGGCAAGTACAGGGGCATGGTAGCATAGTGGTCTCCGCAATGCTTTACAGTGCCAGTAACTGGAAGATCGAGATTCAATTTCCGAAATTGTCTGTAAGGTGCTTATATAGTGTGTTCTCCCCAAAACTGTGTGTGTTTGCTCACACATTTCAAAGATGCACAGTTTAAGGTTAGGAAGTTGAGGGCCTAAAGCACAGCAGCACTTGTCAGCTGCCCACAACACATCTTTGGACTGTGTTCGTTGTTGACACAAACAATGCATTTCTCTGCTGTTTTGATGTAATTGTGACAAATAAAGCTAATCTTTGATTGAGTTTGAATAAGCCTACTTTCCGAGGAACGATTCAATCCGGGGATACCAAGCATCATCTCCATTATTTATCAGCTGTTTACTTCATTAACTTCAAGAAGGTATTGATAGCTCTGATGGCTGATTACCTACTCAGTCACCCTTCAGCAGCCACTGGAAATGAAGTGTAACATTAGACACTGCTAATGTACTCCCATTAATCATAGTTAGTCGCTCTCTCTCTCTTTCTCTCTCTCTCTCTCTCCCACCCTCCCTCTCCCTCTCGATCACAGCCAGCAAATGAATGCCTCTGTAACTTCAGAATGCTTCACTTCTTACACAGCTGCCAGACTGTGTAGCTGAGGGAAATAGCTGTCATTTCATTCTTCAGATAGCCCTCTGGAGAAAGTTGTAAATGCATCTTATCAGTTATCAGCACTAAACCTCGGCTGCAAAACTGACTGGACATTGGGAATCACAGACCCTGCTGGGGATATATACGAAGCAATCCTGACAACTCTTGGACTGAAATTTTTTTAAAAATTGAGAAAACACTGCAGATATACTAACACAGTACTGAAATTTACAATTCCTTACAATCAACAAAGGACTATCATACTAAGCTATGTTCAACCTTGAATGCAGCTGCTGTGGAAGAGAATGCATTTCCCTTCGCCAGGCACCAAACTGATCCTCATCGCAGCCCAAAATCTGAGAAGTTAGTGGTACAGCTTTTTGATAAAGATACAATTCAAGATGCCTGCAAAACATTTCATTTGTAACTTATAGTATGGCCACAAATTTAAGATTTAACAGCAGCACACACAAAAAGGATGGAGGACCTTAGCAGGTTAGGGAGCATCTATGGAGGGAAATGAAAGTTCCTTCCCCTCCATAGAGGCTGCCTGACCTGCTGAGGTCCTCCAGCATACTGTCTGTGTCGCTCAAGAATTCCAGCTCCTGTCTTCAGATTTAGGACCTGATTCTAATGACATCCCATGAAAGAATAATCAACAGAATTGTCTCCCTGCAGTACTCTGTAGCTGCTGCACTTCATTCTGCATTCTGTTTTTGCTTTACCTTGTACTACCTCAATGCACGGTGTAATGATTTTATCTGTATATGAAGAATACACAACAAACTCTTCACTGAAACTCAGTACATGTGATAATAATAAACCAATTCCAATTGTTTACTTATGGACACAAAAAAATTCTTATGAACTGTGACAAACTAAATTAATTCAAATCATCAAAGAGTACAATATAAATAAAAGCACCCATTCCTTTTAATTTCATCCAAAAAGTAGCATTTCCTCATTACCTGGTTCAATGCATCTAATCAGATAATCACAGTACTTTCACTTTCATTACTCAAAAACATACTGTACATTTTTATGCTGATCCCTAATTTGAAGAATTACCATTGTCTGTCCTAAATTTGTTTTTTTTTTTTAAATTCTCATGCCTTGCTCAAACTTAGATTAATATAATTTTCAGGAATTATCTCCACTCTCCATTTTCTACCACTAAACTCATTACAAGAATTCAATGTCTCTAAATAATAGTCTTAGAATAGATATATTTTAAGAATTCCTGGAATATGAAAAGCTACTTCGTTCTCTATCTACCATCTTCCTAGTTAGATAATACATCCAGACTAGGAAAATGATAATTGGTCTCTTAAAAATTAAACCACAATATATCCATTTCAAAGTTCAAAATAAATTTATTATCAACGTGTATATACAACCTTGAGATTCATTTTCCTGCAGGTATGCTCAATAAATCCAATAGAATCATACAAAGATGATAGGGTGGACACCAATGTTCAAAAGGTGATGGAAATACAAAAAGATTTTCCATTCAAGGGCACTGGTGTTTCCATACCAGGCTGTGATGCGGCATCTATAACTCCCCTCTACTCTCCACCACACATCTACGGAACTGAGTCAAAATTACAGATGCCGAATTTTTGCAAACCCCTGAGGAAGTCAAGGTGCTGATCCTGGTACAAGAAGCCAGAGAGTGGTAGTAGATAGTTGCCTCTCCAAATGGAGGTTTGTGATTAGAGGACTGCAGCAGGGATCGGTGCTGGATCTGTTGTTTGCCATCTATATCAACGATCTGGATGATAATGTAGACAATTGGATAGGCAAATTGGTGTTTTACAGCAAGATTGCGGGTGTAGTGAACAGCAAGGAATAGTATCATGGTTTGCAGCAGGATCTAGACCAGTTGGAAAAGTGACCTGAAAAATGGCGATGGAATTTAATGCGGACAAGTGTGAGGTGTTGCACTTCAGTAGGACCTAACAGGATAGGTCTTACACATTGAATCGTAGGACACTGACAAGTTCCAAATTAAAGAGTGATCTGGGAACACAGATCTATAATTCATTGAAGGTGACACCAAAGGTAGATACGATCATTAAGAAAGCTTTTAGCACATTGGACTTCATAAATCAAAGTACTGAGTACAGAAGATGGGATGTTATGTTAAAATTGCATAAGACTTTGGTGAGATCTAATTTGGAGTATTATGTGCAGTTTTGGTCACCTACCTACAGGAAAGATGTAAACAAGACTGAAAGAGTACAAAGGAAATTAACAAGGATGTTGTCAGGTCTGGAGGACAAATATGAAGATAGATTAAATAGGTTAGTACTTTATTCCTTGGAATGTAGATGATTGAGGGGAGATTTGGTAGTGTATACAAAATTATGAGGGGTATTGATAGGATATATGTAAGCAGGCTTTTTCCACTGAGGTTGGGTGGGACTACAACTAGAGGTCATGGTGTCAAGAGTGAACGGTGAAAAGTTTAAGGGGAACATGAGGGGAAACTTCTTTACTCAGAGGGTCATGAGAGTATAGAATGAGCTGCCAGTGCAAGTGGTAGTTGAGATTCTGATTTCAACATTCAAGAGAAGTTTGGATAGGTACATTGGGGTATGGAAGGCTATGGTCCCGGTGCAGGTTCAATGTGGAATGGATGGGCCGAGGGGACTGTTTCTACACTGTACTTTTCTATGACTCTATGACTATATATGACTATATAGGTCAGTTGTTGAGAGCGCCCTCTTCTTTGTGGTGGCGTGTTGGGGAGGAAGCATTAAGAAGAAGGACGCCTCAAGTCTTAATAAGCTGGTAAGGAAGGCGGGCTCTGTCGTGGGCAAAGTACTGGAGAGTTTAACATCGGTAGCTGAGCGAAGGGCGCTGAGTAGGCTATGGTCAATTATGGAAAACCCTGAACATCCTCTACATAGCACCATCCAGAGACAGAGAAGCAGTTTCAGCGACAGGTTACTGTCGATGCAATGCTCCTCAGACAGGATGAAGAGGTCAATACTCCCCAATGCCATTAGGCTTTACAATTCAACTGCCAGGACTTAAGAACTTTTTTTAAAGCTATTATTAATGCTTTTTGAGTTAGTGATTTAGATGCATATCATATTATTACTGAGTTAAGTATTATATGTAATGAGTTTTTGCTACAACAAGTGTATGGGACATTGGAAAAAAATGTTGAATTTCCCCATGGGGATGAATAAAGTATCTATCTATCTATCTATCTATCTATAACTGCCTAAAGGTGGTTGGCTTTATAATGAATACATCCAAAGTTATCTGCTCCCCAGATAATTTCAATTACCGAGCTAATTATTTGAATTGCTTGCATCTCAAAATGCACTGTTAACTTAACACCTGAAGTTCAGTAGACATCAGACCAGAAAAAGAACTACAGTTTGGTTTAGGGTATTGCTTTTAAGAACATGTTTAAAGTTGGAAAGATGTGTGTTGATAAAGATGGAAAATGATGACAGGACCCAAAAGGGATATAGGTATAAACCTAGTACTAAGGTGGTCACTGGGCTCTATCACCATTCATGGAATAAAGGGAAAAGCCAGAATTAGGAGCATAAAATACTTGATAGCCTGTACGGGAACCAAGATTGCCAACAATTCTGAGTGACTTAAGGCCTTACTAAAAACATGATTTTGCTAAATTTGGAGATTCTGTAGCTTTGCTTCAGCAGTGAAGTGTATGAGCCTGTTTACATAGAATGAATCTCAAGGCGACTGTTCCTCAGTCTGGTATAGAAAGAAGAAAAGGAAAAGCAGTAGAGATGGTGGCAGCAGCACAATGTGGTGGTGCAGGGGGTGTGGTGAACAGGAGAATTAGGGCACAGGCCCACATCATTAGAGAGTGGGTAAATGGACGGGATAGGTTTAGTTAGGTTCGGTGGACTCACTGTAGAATTAGTCAATATTATTGGTGAGGATAATGAGATATGTCATAGGATGAAAGGGACCACATGTTCAAGCCATACATCTTGCAGTCCAAATGTATAAATGTGAGGTGGAGCATCTCTCATACCTCTGAGGGAGTATGCTTGTGTAAATTAATCTCCATTTGAGGCATTAATATTGAGCACCACCCAGCTCACTCCCCAGTCTCAGTGAAGACCATAAGAACATAAGACATAGGAGCAGAACAAGGCCAATTCTACTCATCAAGTCTACTCCACCATTCAATTATGACTGATTTATTGTCCCTCTCAACACCATTCTCCTGTCTTCTCTCTGGAACGTTTGATGTCCTTAAAAATCAACTTACTATCAACTGCTGCTTTAAATATACCCAATGACTTGGCCACCTATGGCAATGAATTCCACAGATTCACCATCTTGATGTCTAACTGCTGAGGAAGGACAGTGGCTGTTTCTCAATATAAGCCATAACAGTGCCATTATGAGCAGGTGCAAAGATACTTACAAAAATACAAACTGTTACCATTATTTTAAACTGCTCCTGCAAATCCAAAGGAATGAACGTGCTTATTTTCTTTTTCAAAAAATTGTGATGTATCAAGCGTCAGTATTCCCTCATTTTGTCAGACTTATTTGTAAATTAGCCATAAATTTCACTCTTTAATTAGATCAGACTTCAGTGATGACATAGGTTTGGAAAGGACTAAGTTTTCCACAAATGTGATGTTGTGAAGAATGGAGAATAGAAAAGTGAGTATTAAAATATTCAAATCTGGCAAAAGCAAAGAAGTGTGAGTGTTTCAGTGGGGAAGGAACTTTAGGTAAGAATGGAAAAAGAGCTATGATGCAGATCTCAGAAGAGGACAATATGCAGTAGAAGGATAAAACTAAAGGTAGTAGGAATTTAAAATGAACCACAAAGAAAAATGGGGAGAGAGTGAAAAAATATCATTTCATGAACTATTTCAATGCAAAGTCACAGATCAAGATTTTAATAAATCATGTAAAATTGAAAAACTTCTGAAAGCAAATATTAGGGTTCAGTGGGTGATTTTTCTGTGCCTTATCATTGCATTGTAGGTCACCTAAACTATCTCATTCTCCTCTACATTATTCCTTATACAGTATCTTGGTCTAATTTATTGTAGGTTTTCCCAATTTTACTGAAATGTCCTCAACCCAAAACATTAATTTTGTTTCTCTCGTTGCAGCTGCCACCTGAAATTTCAAATTTTATTTCAGTTTTGTAGCACTTGCAATGTTATGCTTATGTGTTAAGTTGCACTGTGCATTGCTTTAAGTAGCTTTTGTGTGCAGCCAATTCTATTTACATAGTTCTTTTGCTAAACGCATGATGAAGGCTGATACCCCAGTGGCAATTGATCTTCTCATATTTGACTGCTTGCATAAATTAATCTCCATCTTACATCTGCTACATGGTGTTACGCAAGGTGTAATCATAATCAATGGATCCACAATCACAGTTTGCACTGGTCTCAAGTGAGTTACATACAGATAGTTGCTTCAATATTTTGTTCAGTATTTCCTCAGCATGGTTAGTAAGTTTTCAGATGATACTAAAATAGCAGGTGTTGTAGACGAGGTGCAAGGCATACAGAGAACTGAGCCTAGGAGCTGGGAGATTATGTTGCAGGTCTATAAGATGTTGATGAGGCTGCACTGAGTACTGTGCATAGGTCTGGTCACGTTGTTTCAATAAAGATATTAAACTGGAAGGAATGCAAACAGGATTTACCAGAATGTTGTCTGGTAATGGAGGCCTGAGCTCCAATGTGAGATTAGGACTTTATTCCCTGAAACATGGAAGTTTGAGAGTTCATCTCATAGAGGTATTAGATCATGAGGGAAGATGCTAAAAATGAAAGGTCATCAGTTTAAGACCCCAGGCAAGTGATTTAAAAGGGACATCAGGGGCAACTTCTTTGTGTGAAGTGCGCTGGGTATTTGGAACAGTGGCTGTGACGGGCACATTAGCTATGTTTAAAAACCATCTAGATAAGTACATGGATAGAAGAGATTTACAAGGCTGTTGGCCAAACAAAGACAGATAGGATTAGTTCACTGGACAACATAGCTAACATGGACTTCTTGGGATGAAGAGGCTGTTTCCATTCTGCAAGACTCTACGAGTTCATGACTCTACAATTCTAATGATAGTTACTTCAGCTTCAGATATTGAGCTGCAAAACTCAGCTGTTCATTTACTTGCATATTTAGAGTTCAGTCTCCATGTCATTGTCCACTTGTTCACTGAAGCATATAAAAATATAAGTTTAAGCTTTGTTTAACTGGATCCACTTTATCGTCCACCAACAAAAGTGGTCCACAATGAGAAGCTGAGAAAGATAACCCTCTTCCCAATATCATCGCACAACAAAGGCAGAGATCAAGGATGAAATTCAGCACTGCCTTCAGTGTGTCATCACACCTTTTGGCTCTCTGAAGAAAAGATTATTTGAATATCAAACCTAACACAAAGCTCATGACCCTGTCCCTCCTGTTTGCTTCTGAAAAATGGGCTACTTGTAACATTCATCCCAAGACATTAGAAAAATGACACCAGCCCTGTCTCCACAAATCCACTGGCTGAATATGTGAACCGCTGTATCTTCTTTTCCCAGACTGGCACCCTCAGAACTGAATGCCTAACCACAATCACAGTAAACACTGGTGTGAAGTGAGTTACATAGCGGGCTACTTTTCTCACTCTTTCCTCAGCTTCATACTCATATTGAACTAATACATGGGATAAATGGGAAGTTCTTTATTTTCCCACCAGAAACAAGGTCACTCTAATCTCAATCATTGAGCTGCAAAACACAGCTGTTTGTTTACATGTAGAGTTAAAGGCAAATCTCCATGTCATTGTCTACTTGTTCGCTAAAGCATGTTAAAAAAAATTAGGTTATGCTGATCAAAGTTCTTCTGCCAAACTGGACTCACTTTGTCAGCTTCTAACAAGAAAGGCCCACAATTAGATGCTGAAAAATATGGCCCTCCTCCCAGTATCATGGAAAAAGAGGCAAACAAAGCAGATAAAATCTTGTTGGCTTCCATTGGTCAGGTCTAACACTCAACTCTCAAAACAGAGAATCTACTCAAAGCTCCAACACAGCAAGGCTTTGCAAGGTAAAAAGAAGGAACAATTCAAGGATGCTCTCAAAGCCTCCTTGAAAAAATGCAATTCATGGTCATTCCCGGATCATTACGGATCACTGCGAAGTAGACATCTTTGAGATGAGGATGTTGAGTCCCTTCACTGGAGGCACACAGAAGCCTTGTATAAAAACTGCTAAAGGAGCACAGAAACTCTCAAACACTTCCTGCTCACTTATGCACAATCTGTGACAGAAACCTGTCACAATCATCACATCAGCAAACTCTGAGCTCTCAGCAGCAAGACACTATGCATTCCAGAAGATATTCCAAGATGACAGCCAAATCCCAGTCTTCATCATTTAAAAAGAAGATGCTTTATTGCTGAAAAGATGAGGAGAAGCAAACCACATCAATAGAAGGTCCTCCAGATACAAATGAACATGGATGAAATGCAGGAAGTAGTCTAACAGGAAGTATCAATTTATGTGAGATCATTTTTAAGTGACATAACTTCCTAGCATACCACTGACCTGAAACATGACCTAATTCACTGTACCCTTTTCTGACATTCTGACCATCACTGGCAATCACTACTAAATACTAATCTCTCTGTGCTTTGTCTTATACTCACATGTTTACTGCTTTTGCAAACACACACACGCACACACACATACCTTTTAGCATACAACTCCCATGCAGACAGCTTCTTTGCACTCAGATCTTCTATAAAACATTTGCCCCTTTGTTTTCTTGACTGCCTTACTATGGGATTCTGTGCTATTAGGTATCTATGCTATTCTATGTCTCTCATTGTTTTATATGTAGTAATCTCAGGATTGCTGCCTGTGCCACGGGCTAACAAGTGCAAGAATGGAATGATCAGGCATATTAAAGCGTGGCTGAGAGACTGGTGTAGAGGGCAGGGCTTTGGGTTCCTGGATCATTGGGGCCTCGTCTGGGGGAGGTACGACCTGTACAAAAAGCACGGGTTACACTTGAACCCAAAGGGGTCCAATATCCTAGCAGTCAGGTTTAATAAAGCTGTTCGGGAGGGTTTAAACTAATTTGGCAGGGGGGATGGAACCAGAGTGATAGGGCTGAGAAAGGGGAAAACAAATAAATCAAAGATAGTGGGCAACAGAGATTATAGAAAGAACAGGCAGGAGATGAGGCATAACCATAGCCAGTGGGAGGAGTTAAAAGGTAATAGAGGTGTGGTGCAGTTGAAACAGAAAGCCACAAATACTTGACTGAAAATGTAATATTTGAATGGATGCAGCATAAGAATTAAAATGGACGATCTTGAAATTCAGCTTCAGATTGGCAAGTATGACATTGTGGCCATCTCTGAAACTTGGCTAAAGAATGGCTGTCGTTGGGAGCTGAATGTCCAAGGATATACAGTGTATCGGAAAGATAGCTTAGTAGGCAGAGGGGGTGGTGTGGCCCTGTGTATAAGAAATAATATTAAATCACTAGAAAGGGATGACATAGGATCAGAAGGTATGGAGTCTCTATGGTTTGAGTTAAGAAATGGCAAGGGTAAAAGGACACCATTGGCAGTTGTATACAGACTTCCAAACAGAAGCCGGGATGTGGAATACAAATTACAGCAGGAGGTAGAAAAGGCGTGTCAGAAGAGCAATGTCATGATAATCGTTGGGCATTATAGCATGAAAGTGGATTGGGAAATCCAGGCCAGTACTGGACCACATGAGAGAGAATTTGTAGAATGTTTAAGGGATGGCTTTTTAGAACAGCTTGTTGTTGAGCCCACTAGGGGATTGGCTGTGCTGGATTGGTTGTTGTGCAATGATCTGGAGGTGATAAGAGAGATTAAGGTTAAGGAAAAAGTGAACTGTGATCACAATATGATCAAGTTCACTTTGAAATTTGACAAGGAGAAAGTAAATTCCAATGTGCTGGTATTTCAGTGGAATAAAGGAAATTACAGATGGGTACTGGCTGAGGTTGACTAGAAAGAGGCACTAGCTGGAAGGACAGCAGAGCAGCAATGGCTGGAGTTTCTGCGAAAAATGAGGGAAGTGCAAGACAGATATATTGCAAACAAGAAGACATTTTCAAAGGGTTGAAGTACAATACTGTGGCTGACAAGTGAAGTTAGAGCCAACATAAAAGCAGAACAGAGGGCATACAAGGAAGCCAAAGCTAGTGGGAAGATAGAGGATTGGGAAGCTTTTAAAAACTTGCAGAAGGAAACAAAGAAGGTCATTAGGAAGGAAAAGATGAATTATGAAAGGAAGCTGGCGACTAAGATCAAAGAAGGTCCTAAAAGCTACCCTGATCTAATCAAGAACCTATCTCTCTCTGCCTTAAATACACCCAATGACTCGGCCTCCACAGCTGCTCGTAGCAACAAATTCCACAGATATACAACCCTCTGATTAAAGTAACTTCTCCGTATCTCTGTTCTAAGTGGACGTACTTCAATCCTGAAGTCATGCCCTCTTGTCCTAGACTCCCCTACCATGGGAAATAACTTTGCCATATCTAATCTGTTCAGGCCTTTTAACATTCAGAATGTTTCCATGAGATCCCTCCTCATTCTCCTGAACTCCAGCCCAAGAGCTGCCAGCCGTTCCTCATACAGTAACCCTTTCATTCCTGGATCATTCTCATGAATCTTCTCTGAATCCTCTCCAATGTCAGTATATCCTTTCTAAAATAAGGAGCCCAAAACTGCACACAGTACTCCAAGTGTGATCTCATGAGTGCCTTACAGAGCCTCAACTTCACATCCTTGCTCTTACATTCTATGCCTCTAGAAATGAATGCCAACATTGCATTTACCTTCTTCATCACCAACTCAACCTGGAAATTAACCTTTAGGGTATCCTGCTCATAGACTCACAGGTCCCTTTGCATCTCTGCATTTTGAATTCTCTTCCCATCTAAATAATAGTCTTCCCATTTATTGTTTCCATCAAAGTGCATGACCATACACTTTCCAACACTGTATTTGCCACCTCTTTGCCCATTCTGCTAAACTAAGTCTCTCTGCAAGCTGTTTCCTCAACACTACCCGCTCCTCGATCTACCTTTGTATCATTAGCAAATTTAGCCACAAATCCATTAATGCCAGAGTCCAAATCATTGATATACATCGTAAAAAGCAGTGGTCACAACACTGACCCCAGTGGAACTCCACTTGTAACCAGCAGCCAGTCAGAATAGGATCTATAGTTAAATTAAAAGTAAAAGGATGGCTATGGAGAGTGTAAGACCCCTAATTTGAGTGGAATTTTCAACAAATATTTCTCCTCAGTGATATCTGAGGATGAGGAGAAAACCATGGCTGCTCAAGAGATAAGGGAAACAAGTGGAAATATTTCATAGGACATTCGTGGTATCAGAGAGGAGGTACTCTTAGCACATTATGGTGGACATCCTCGGAACTTGTGATAGGCTAGAGAGGAAATTACAGAAGTCCTTGCAGAGATATTTGTTTCGTGGTTAAGCACTGGTGAAGCTCCCAAAAAGTGGAAGGTGGCTAATATTACTCTGTTGATTAAGATATGTAGCAAAGATAAGTTAGGGAACAACAGGGAATGACAGCGATGCATCCCTTCCTGATAGGCGGAGTGCTTTCTTTTCATGATTTGACGCATTGAATGATGTGACATCGAGGATAAACCCCTCTCCCACTGAAGACCAGGCACCCTGTCTGGCTGCTGTCGAGTTGAGGTGGATCCAAGCCAAGGGAGACCTAGGCAAAGCTGTGTGGATGGATAATATATCTGGTCAGGTGCTGAGGGACTGGGCCGCCCAGCTAACAGAGGTCATAACAGAAATCTTTAATAACTACTTAAACAGTCCACTGCATCTGCAAGTTTCAAGGAAGGCACCAACATTCCAGCTTCCCAAAGAGCAATGGTAACTGGCCTAAATGATCACTGCCCAGTGACAATAAGCAGAAGTGCTTTGAATCACTGGTAATGGATCTTATAAAATTCCACCTTCCTGCTACATGGGACCATCTCCAGTTTGCCTACAGTTAAACTGGTCCATTGATGATGTCCTAACCTCTGCCCTCCACTCCATCCTGTCCCACCTAGAAAATTATATCTCATACACCAACATTTTGTACGTCGACTTCAGCTCAGCATTTAACATGATCATCTGTCAGAGGTTGCTGGGTGAACTGTCCTCATTGAGACTCATCGCCCCTCTCTATAACTGGATCTTGGACTTCTTGATGGAAAGATCCCAATCAATCAGAGTTGGCAGCAACATCTCAAGCACCATCACGCTGAACACTGGTCCCACCCAGCACAGTGAGCTCATCCTGCAACTGACTCACGATGGCACTGTCAGATCCAGCTCATGATACTACAATTCATTGATGGTACTATAGTGGTTGGTCTCAACAGTGACAATGATGAGTCAACACAAGGAGGAAGTAGAGAAACTTGTCAAATGGTGTGAGAACAACACCAGAGTCTCAGCATGGACAGGACAAAAGAGATGTCTGTGGACTTCAGGAAAGCACAGGTCAAATACTCTCCATTGCACATCAATGGCTCAGCCACGGAGAGAGTGAAGAGCACAAAGTTCCTTGGTGTGCAGATAATGGATGATCTAACCTGGACCTACAACACCTCCTCACTAGTCAAGAAGGCTCAGCATCATCAATACTTTCTGAGGAGACTGAGATATGCAAGGCTCCCTGGCCCCATTCTAACAACTTTCTACAGGAGTGCCATCGAGAGTGTCCTGTCTGGCTGCACGATTATGTGATACTGAGCTGCAAGGCACCAGACTGCAAGACCCTGCAGAGGATAATAAAAATCACCAAGTGGATCATCAGGGTTTCCCTTCCCCTAATTGTGCATTTACCAGGAGGGTTGCAGATAAAGGGCCTGAAGCATTGTTGAGGATCCCTACTACCCATCCCAAAATCTCTTTGATCCACTGCCTTCAGAAAGAAGGTACAGGAGCACCAGGACTGGGACTGCCAGACTGGGTAACAGCTTCTTCCCTTAGGCTGTGAGACTAATGAATACCCTGTCATCACTGAGCTCTCGTTACTAAAACGACGAGCTATTTACTGCATACTGTGCTGTTTACTGTTCAGCTGTGCTGCACACTACATACATTTTGAATTACATTCTATTAACTTACTTATGGTAATATTTTGATTTATATGCTGCATCTGTTTTATGTTTTGGGGGTGCACTGTGGTCTGGAGGAATGTTGTTTCATTTGATTGTAAATATGTATAGTCAGAGGACAATGAACTTGAAGTTAAACCTAAATCTGAAATGGAGCTACAGGATAATCAGACTGGCATCAGTAGTGGAGAAGTTGGTACAGGTAATTCTGAGGGATAGGATCTACCAGCATTTGGACAGATGGAGTCTGATTAGGAAGAGTCACTATAGCTTTGTGCATGGGAAGTCCTGCATGACAAGCCTGTTATTTTTGAAGAGATAACCAAAAAGGTAGATGAGGATAAGGCCATGAATGTTGTCTATTTAGACTTCATCAAGGCTTCAGCACTATCTCTGCAAAGGTTTCTGCAATTTTCTCACTAGTATCTGACAAAATCCGATGATGCACCTGGGGCTTTGTCCACCTTAATGCCCTATAAAGCTGCAAATATCTCCTCTCAGATAACATGAATGCCCTCCAAAACATCTCCACTTGCTTCTCTTATCTCTTGATCAGCCTCCATGGTAGGCTGGTCTAGAAGTTTATGTCCCATGGAATCCAGGGAGACCCAGTGAGGTGGATTCAAAATTAGCTTGAAGGTAGGAAGCAGAGGATGCTGGTTGCAGGCTGTTTCTTGGAATGGAGGCCTGTGATTAAGGGTGTACCAAAGAATATGGTATTGAGACCCTTGTTATACATTTTTTCTATAAATGATTTGGATGCAAATACACAAGGCTTGACTAGTAAATTTGTGGATGACACAAAGTTGGGAGGTGTTATTGAGAGTGAAGAAAGTTATCATAAGTTAGAGGGGGATCTTGATCAGTCAGGGAAGTGAACCAAGGAGTGGCAAATAAGTGTGAGGTATTGTATCTTGGAAAGTCAAGCCAACGTAGGACCTATGTTATGAATGATTGAACACTAGGGAACATTACATAACAGAATTACATGTACATAGTTCATTGAATGTGGCATCACAGGTAGACAGAGTGATGAAAAAGGTGTTTAGCATGCTGGTCTTCATCAGCAAGGGTCTTCAGCATAGGAAATGGGACATTAACTTGTAGTTATTTAAGTCATTGGTGATGTTGCATGAGGAATAGTGCTTTGGTTGCCCTGTTGTAGGAAAGATATGGTTAAACTAGAAATAAGACAAATTAGATTTACAAGGATGTTGCCTGGAATAGACGGCCTGAGTTTAAGGGAGAGCTTGGCCAGGGTAGGTCCTTACTCTTTGGAACGTAGGAGATAAGGAACAACCTTAAGTAAATGTTTAATATGATAAGAGTCAGAGATAAGATGGATGGTAACAATCTTTTCCCTGGGGTAAGGAAAGACAAAACCTAGTAGGCGTATATTTAAAGTGGGGGGGGGGGGCGGGGGCGAGTTTTAAAAGGGACCTGAAGCACCACTTCTTCGGGCCCTTTATCTGCAATGCTCCTGGTAAATGCACAATTAGGGGAAGGGAAACCCTGATGATCCACTTGGTGATTTTTATTATCCTCTGTAGGGTCTTGCAGTCTGGTGCCTTGCAGCTCAGTGCCACATAATGGTGCAGCCAGAAGGTGTAAAGTATATGGACCGAGTTGCTAGAGGAAGTGGTTGAGGCGATGCAATTGTATCATTTAAGAAGAGGCAGGACTGAGAGGGATAGGGGCTGAATGCAGGAAATTGGGACTAGCTGGGTGGGCACCGGGTAAGCATGGACTCAATGAGCCAAAGGACCTGTATCCATGTTGTATTTATCTATGACTCAATGACTGCCAAGGATATTTCATTGTCTTCTTATGTCTTCCTAATTTCTTTCTTAAGTTCTCTCCTATATTCTCTATATTCTTCAATGGCCTCATTTGATTGTAGTTCCCTGTACCTATTATGTTCTTACCAGCATTTATTGTATATTTCAGTGAGATGAAGGATCTTGATGCAGAGCCTTAACTATTCATTTCCCTCTACAGATGCTGCCTGACACATTGGGTTCTTCCAGCAATTTAGTTTAATGAACGAGATTCTAGTATCTTCAGTCTCTTGTGTGTATTATCATACAATGTTTTTCTTGAACAAACCTGCACTATCCTTTGTCATCCAATTTTCCCTAAATCTTTCACCCTTAGTATAACATGTGGCATTGAATTATTACTAACTCTCTTTTAAAAGACTCCTACATGTCAGAAGTTGTCTTGCCAAAATGGATCTGTTCCCAATCTACAGTACTTCAACCAGGTCATTTCTTGAGCTATTGAATTCAGCCTCAAAGTCCTAATTTAGGACTTTATTCCAACCTTATCCCTTACTGTAATTATCTTAATACTTGTAGAATTATGATTCAGTTCCCAAAGTGTTCCTGCAACAACACTTCCAGCACCTGCCTAATTTCATTTGATAGGGTTGAGTACAGCTCCTTTGCTAGTACAACCACCTCTTTGCTGTCTCTTAGAACCCTCTATGATGCGTGTAACAAATTCTGGGCCATCTCATCCTCTTGTACATAGTGAATCTCAGTCAATATAGGGAAAGCTAAAATCCTCACAACTCTGCAATTTCTTGCAGTCTTGGGCAGAGCAGTTACCATATCATGTCTCTAAGAACTGGCAAGATTCAACAGGGACATGCCAAGATCCCTAAGCTTTCAGAGGAGTAAAAGATTCGGTGTGTTTTTAGCTGTGGCTTCCAAATGGCTGGATTAATACCAGAAATAAATTGGGGGCCCGCTTTGTGGAGCACCTCTGCTCTATCTGCCAAAAGCAGAACTTCTCAGTGGCCAACCATTTTAATTCCAATCCCCATTCCCATTCTGAAAAGTCGGTCCATGGCCTCCTCATTTACCACGATGAGGCTGCTCTCAAGGTGCAGTATTAACATCTCATATTCCATCTAGGTAGCCTCCAACTTGACGGCATGTACATCAATTTCTCCTTCCAGTCATTTTTTCCCTCCCCTTCTCTCCTTCTATTCCCCACTCTGGCCTCTTACCTCTTCTACTCACTTGCCTATTATCTCTCTTGGTGTCCCTCCCTCTTCCCTTTCTCCCATGGTCCACTCTTGTCTTATATCAGATTCCTTCTTCTCCAGCTCTTTACCTTTCCTGCCCACCTAGTTTCGCCTGTCACCTTCTATCTAATCCTTCTTCCCCTTCCCTCCACCTTTTTATTCTGGCATCTTCCTCCTTTCTTGCCAGTCCCAATGAAGGGTCTCAGTCCGAAATGTTGACTATTTATTCATTTCTGTAGATGCTTTCTGACCTGCTGAGTTCCTCCAACATTTTGTGTGTGCTGCCTAGGACAAGTTGTTGGTGATAATTATACCGAAAGCCAGGGAGGATAAAACATAAATTTAATCAATTAATAGAGGAAGTGTAAGAAGCTGGTGAAACTGTAAAATGTTGTAGTTTGATAATAATTGCAAAAGGATCTCAGAGGCAGTCAGAGTAAATCTTTTGGAGGATAAGAGAGAGGAAAAATCTATCCCTTTAGTGAAATAATATTCACAGATTTGGTGGTATTGTGCAGGTCCACTTTACAAGAGGTCAAGATCAAAGGCAAAGATGCAGAAAAGTTACTCAGAGGTCAAGCCAAGTAAGAGGTTTTATGAATATACATGACAACATACTCGGTCTAATGAAACAGCTGCCAATTTCTGCTGTGTGTACCTGTCAAGCTTCCTGAATCCTGACATGTCATGTAGTAAAATAAAAATCCAGTTAAAGTACAGGTATATAGATTTTACAGATTGACTCACGTCCTGAGAGAAAGTTATTCTCTCACATTGTTCACTCACATCACTTTACTAACTTCAGCAACATTCACAAAATGCTGGAGGAACTTAGCAGGTCCAGCAGCAACCATGGAAATTAATAAACAGTTGACATTTCAGGCCAAGATCCTTCTTCACGACTGGAAAGGAAGGGGAAAGATGCCAGCATAAAAAGGTGGGGGGAGGGGAAGGAGAATAGCTGGAAAGTGATAGGTGAAGCCAGATAGGTGAAGATGAAGGAAACTGATAAGACCATGAGATATAGGAGCAGAATTAGGCCGTTTGGTCCATTAACTCTGCTCCGCCATTTCATCATGGCTGATTCATTTTCCCTCTCAGCCCCAATCTCCTGCCTTCTCCCCGTATCCTTTCATGCCTGACCACTCAAGAATCTATCAACCTCTGCCTAAATATACATAAAGACTTGGCCTTCAAAGCCATCTGTGACAGCGAATTCCATAGATTCACCACTCTCTGGTGAAGAAATTCTTCCTCATCTCCATTCTAAAAGGACGCCCCTCTATTCTGAAGCTGTGTCCTTGGGTCCCAAACTCTCCTCCCATAGGAAATATCCTCCCCACATCCACTCTATCAAAGTCTTTCATCATTTGATACATTTCAACTAAGTCATCCCTCATTCTTCTGATTCCAGTGAATACAGGCTCAGAGCCATTAAACGTCGTTCACATAACAAGCCTTTAAATCCTGAAATCATTTATGTGAACCTCCTCTGAGATTCCTCCAGTGTTGGCACATCCTTTCTTAGCTAAGGGGCCCAGATCTAATCACAATACTCTGGGAGGGCTCATCAGTGCTTTATAAAGCCTTAAAATTACATCCTTTCTTTTATATTCTAGTCGTCTTGAAATGAATACTAACATCACATTTGCCTTCCTCACTACAGACTCAATCTGCAAATTAACTTTTAGGCAATCCTGCTCAAGGACCCCCAAGTCCCTTTGCATCTCAGATATTTAAATTTTCTCTCTATTTAGAATATAGTCTACTCTTTTATTTCTTCTACCGAAGTGCGTGACCATATACTTTCTGACACGGTATGCCATCTGCCCATTCTTTGCCCATTCCCCTAATCTGTCTGTCCTTCTATAGCCTCTCTACTTCCATTTAACTACCTGATCCTCCACCTGTCATCATATCATCCACAAACTTTGCAACCAAGGCATCAAGTCCATCATCTAAGTTATAATGTAATGTAAAATGATGCGGTCTCAAAGCAGACTCCTGTGGAACATCACTAGTCACCAGCAGCCAACCAGATAAGGTTCTCTTTATTCCCACTCTTAGTCTCCCGTCTTTCTATGCGTATCCATACATTTGTCCTTGGAACACCTCAAAGATATTCCATTTGTCCTAGTTTTAGTGACACTGAGACAATCTGGCAACCTATTTTTCTGATAGGAGAGTAGAATGGACCATAGGAAAAAGGAAAGAAGGAGGGGACCAGGGGGAGGTGATAGGCAGGTGAGAAGAGTTAAGAGGCCAGGGTGGGGAATAGAAGAAGAGGGGAGGAGGAGGAAAAAATATTTTTTTAAAGCGAAAGGAGAAATGGCATCAGGTTAAAGGCTACCCAGATGGAATATAAGATGCTGTTCCTCTGCTCTGAGGATGGCATCATTTTAGTACAAGAGGAGACAATGGACTGGCGTGTCAGAAGGGGAATGGGAATTGTCACTGGGAAGTTCCGCTTTTGGCGGATGGAGTGGAGGTGCTTGATGAAGCGGTCCCCCTATTTAAGATGGGCACACCAATGTAGAGGAGACGGCAGTGGGAGCATCAGATACAATAGACGATCCCAGCAGATTTGCAGGTGCAGTGTTGTCTCACCTGGAAGGGCAGCTTGGGGCCCTGAAAGGGTGTGAGGTAGGAGGTGAACACATAGGTGTAGAACTTTGGCTGCTTCCAAGGATGAGTGTCAGAAGGGAGATGGGAGATTAGTGTGGAGGGACGAATGGGCAAGGGATTCACAGAGGGAGCGATCCCTGAGGAAGGTAGAGAGTGGGGGGTTAGATAAAGGTGTGTTTAGTGGTAGGATCCCTTTGGAGATGGCATAAGTTACGGGGAATGATATGCTGGATCCAGAGGCTTGTGGGGTGGTGGGTAAGGACATGAGGAATCACCGTTAAGGCAGCAGGAAGATACGGTGAGTGCAGATATGCAGGAAGTGGAGGAGGTGTGGGTGAGGGCAGCATCAACAGTGGAAATAGTAGAACTTCCTAACCTGCTTTGTTCAGATGTGGAGGTGAGACTGATAAGCTAGGTTTTGAAAATATTTGCACTTGTACCTTTCTATCAATACCCAAACATCTGTCCTTGGGAACACCTCAAAGACATACCACTTGTCCTAGTTTTACTGATACTGAGCAAATCTGGCAACCTATTTTTTTTTAAACTTAATTAATATCCCTTATAAAAAACGCATATCTTTTAGGAAAGTGAGAATAACCATTACTGGAGGCGTCACCATCCATTTAACCTGAAGGGAGCTACATGTTGTTTGTGCCATCTATGGGCCTGTTATAAATGATATCTCTATGGTTACTGCTCTCAAAGCTTGTTAGTCATTACAGTCTTGTTGATATTTGATTATATTCTGAGTTGAACACCTTTTACAAAAGAAAGTACTTGTATTTATATGGCATATAATCTTGCTCTCAGTGAACAGAAACACAAATAACAGAAGCCCATTTGGTGCATCACACAGGTGCTGTTTTTTTAAAAAACTAATTATTCAATTAATTCCACCTTTATCTCCATACATTGTTTTTCCCTTTATGAATCACTCCCATTCTGTTCTGATCATTGTTATTAAATCAGGTTCCATAGTTCTTTCAGGTAGAGTAATGCAGATCGCAGGAAACTCGTATGAAAATTGTTTCCTTATGCTGACTCTAGCTACTTTGAGTCATTTAAAATATATGACCCTTCTAATTCATAAGTGTTTTAGTTTATTTACTCAGTGAAACTCACTCATGAACTTAGATCCCTCTGTCAAACACCCTCTGAGGATATGTGGCCCACGGAGAAAGTATTGTATTTCCAATCACTTCATGATACCATAATCACTCATTCATGGCAACATTCTGGTAAATTTCTTCTGTACCCTCTCCAAGGTTCAGACATTATTTTCAAAGTGTACCCAGGAACACATATCTATTACATCTACTTTCTCAGACTAAAGAAATTCGGTGATCTCCCAGTATTGCTACTGAAGAAGTATCTTGGAAATTACTAAAGACCTGAAGGAGATATGATATAACTGACAAATCTCCAGTAGAAGCTTAATCGGTGTTAAAATTGAAGTACTCTTAATCCTTCATAGCAACAAAAGATCCATAATGCAGAGCACAATTCCAGAAGTGAAAATAAATAATTATTGTGAATGACAATATAGTTTATATTTCAAACAAGCAAAGGAGGATTCCACTTCAAGGTCTACAATCTTTTAAACACAATATGTACATATAAGGCTTGATTTTTCAAATTACTAAACTGTGCTTTAATCTTTTTGTTGATCTAATTGTTTTCTTGTAAATGATGTGTACAGTTTACATCTATATTTTCCTTATGAATGCTGCTTATATGATACCGTGTGCCCATGATGCGGTTAGAAGTAAAGTTTCTATTGCATCTGTACACAGATGTACTTGTCCATGTGACAACGATCTTTGACTTTGATTGACAGATACCACCGCATTCACTCAGCTCTCACTAATTTGTCAACCTATGCTAAACATGCAAGAGGTAAATTTATTGATTCAGAAGACAAAGGTGCCATCAAGGAGTCAACAGAGTGATGCATGAGACAGCTAATGTTTTTACTAATACAAGCAAAGTAAAGTTTAGTGTGATACACCCAAAACAGCACCAAAACTAAGATTTAAAAACAAAACTACTTAATCGTTGCTGCATCAAGCATAGCAATTGCAAATCAATATTTTTTTTTTCATTTATTACTACTCAGACTTAACACAATCTCCAATCCTGTAGCCTATTTATGTTAAACACATAAAATTACAGCAGAATGCAATGCTATTCCTGTGCTCCATTTCTGTTCTTTCTGAAGGGACAATTTATATTCTCTCCTAAGCATTAGAACAATAATGCAGACTCTTTATTCATCTGAGATATGAAACAGAATGCAGTTTCTCCAGCTCTGTTCACCTTCTGATTATGGAACATACATTCCAAAGACATAATCTGAGCTTAATACAGTAGAGAGGAAGTGCTGCATTTTTGAGGTGTGGCTTATGGATACTGTTAAACTGAGCCCTCTTTACTTTTCCTAGCTGGATGCAAAAGATCCCAAGTTTCTACTAGGTGTGCACATTACCAATAGCCTGTCCTGGTCCAACAATACTGACATCATGGCTAATAAAGCTCACCAAAGGCTCTACTTTTTCAGGAGACCAAAGAAATTCAGTTCGCTCCCAGTGTCTTTACTGAAGAAGTGTCTCGGAAACTACGTACTAAAGATCTAAAAGGAGACATGATATAATTTTCAAACCATAGGAAAAGGCAGTAACAGATGAGGAACTGAAATCAGAAAAGAAGAAACTAAGTGGAAATACTCAAGAGATGAGGCAGAATATAGTATGTGGCCAGATGATCTTTTGTCAGGAATACAGCTCTGTTTGTACAAATCAAGTTCCCGCTCATCTTTATAATTTACATTTTGTGAGTCAGCATCTCACTGAACTTTTGTTTGCCGGGGCGGGGGTGGTGGCATTGAGGAAACTGGTGATGAGGGAGGTGAAATAATTTCCACTGAACATGAGCTTGTTCACACCCAAAATCCAAATCCATGCTTTTCAGCCGGACCATTTGGACAGAAGGCAGGAGCACCAAAGCAGATCAATTTTTCTATGCAGCAATTCATCAGAACCTGAAACTATATAGTGTTGTTATGTGGTCGAATGTTGCAGACCAGGTAGCAGTGTAAATATTTAAACTGGAAGACATTTCAGGCTATTTTGTTGCACTTTATTTATCAGATTTTTGATTTATTAAATTGAAAGCTCTTTAGAAAACATAATGCTTTAGAAAATATATACTGTATATGGAAAAGTGTGTTGTGTAGACACGGAGTAGCTGGAATTGAATAGAGCCTCATAAGAATCATCTCCTATCAGAAAGGCAATTTTGGATCCAATTTGCCCCCTCACCTTTGACCCTATATGCCTTAATCGTAGAGGCCAGCCTACTGTGCTGGACCTTGTCAAATGCCCTACTAAAGTCCATATGGAGAATGTCTAAAACCCTGACTTCTCAATGTTCTTAGTTCCCTGCCAAAAAAATTCAGTCTGATTAGTAAAACGGGATCTCCCTCATTAAAGCCATGCTTACTATCAGCCCAATTTTCCAAGTGTACAACAATCACATCTTTAATTCATTAATTTTCCTACCACTTACATAAGACTCACTAGCATGTAGCTTTCTGCTTGGTCTATAAGAACCCAAAGAAGAGCTTTAATGGTACAGGGTACAAAAGAAAGTTGGTATAAAAACATAACAACATAAGAAATAGGAGCAGGAGTAGGATATTTGGCCCGTCAAGCCTGCTCTGCCATTCAATAAGATCATGGCTAATCTAGCCATAGACTCATCTCCATCTACCTGGCTTTTCCTCAAAGCCTTTAATTCCCCTTTGCAAAAATCTATCCAACCTTGTCTTAAATATATTTACTGAAGTAGCCTCCACTGCTTAATTGGGCAAAGAATTCCATAGATTCACCACTCCCTGGGAAAATCAGTTCCTCCTCATCTCCACCTAAATCTACTCCCCCGAATCTTTAGGCTAGGTTCTCTAGTTCTAGTCTCACTTACCAGTGGAAACAACTTTCCTGCCTCTATCATATCTATCCCTTTCATAATTTTATATGTTTTTAAAATATCTCCTCTCATTGGTCTGAATTCCAGTGAGTACATTCCCAGGTGACTCACTCTCTCTTCATAGTCTAACCCCATCATCTCTGGAATCAATCTGGTGAACCTCCTCTGCACTGCCTTCAAAGCCAGTATACCCTTCCTCAAGTAAGAAGACCAAAACTCCAGGTGCAGCCTCACCAGTACCCAGTACAGTTGCAGCATAACCTCCCGGTTCTTAAATTCAATTCCTCTAGTAATGAAGGCCAATATTTCATTTGGCTTCTTGATAACCTGCTGCACCTGCAAACCAGCCTTTTGTGATTCATGCATAAGAACTCCCAAGAACCTTTGCACAGCAGCATGTTGCAATTTTTTACCATTTAAATAATAATTTGCCCTTTCATTTTCCCTTCCAAAATGGATGACCTCACATTCACCAACATTGTACTCCATCTGCCAGACCCTTGCCCACTCACTTAACCTATCTATATCTCTCTACAGACTCTTCGTATCTTCTGCACAATTTGCTTCTCCACTCAATTTAATATCATCAGCAAACTTAGATACATTACACTTGGTCCCCTCTTCCAGATCTCAAATGTATGCACAATAAAATGCTTCGTGAATTAAAGAAAGTGAATTAAAGCCTGCCAGAAAGTTCATGCTCAATGTCAAAAATCATGAATGAGGCACCGATGTGCAATGGATGCGAACAGAGCTTGGAGACTATTCTTTCCATCATGGAATAATAATCAACTCCATTTACAACATACAAGGGCATGAACACAGCTAAACTCTAGATTCTAATAGCACCCGCCATGGCGCTGAGCTCTTCTTCTGCCACCTCCATCGCTGTGCCTACTTCTTTGGCAAGGACGCCAAGCTGATGACCCCTCCTCCTCTTCCTGGACATCCTGCTCTGGCTTTCTGCCTACTCTGGATCTTTTCATTGCTAACTGCCGTTGGGATATCAACTAACTCAACTTCACCACTTCCCTGATGCTAAAAGCATTTTAGATTTTCCAAGGTTGAAAGAGGTATTAGATCCTTAAACTTCAAAGTGATAGCTCAGTCATCAAATCAGAAGCGTACACTGATTGACACTATCATTTTGCTGCTCTCTCACATGACAGAAGATATTAATTTCACAGTGCTAACATCCTCACTAAAATGACATTCAGCTCCATACAACACTGCAAGCAGGGTTTAAAATATTTCAGATGTACTCTGCTGTCTCACATGATGCAGGTATTAGTTTGCTTTGATCATTGAACCAGACTACCCTTTTTTGAACTATTTTGGGGGAAGTAGACATGCACCATCACCAGCATTTTGAAGTTCTAAAGGCACTCAGAGGTTCCAAAAAAAAAAAATCTCAAGGTAACTCTCTATGCATTCTTTCCAGATAGCTGGACTGACTGTGCTTGGGCCAATTATCATAGTATTCGGATAGCTGTGTCATGTAACAAACAACACAAAAAATCTACAATATCTCAAGGTACTGCATGCAAAACACAAGGGAATTCTTTAATATAACATTAAATTATTTAAAGAACTATAATAAATTGTATACATTGCATCAGGTGTGACTAGAAGCACTTTGAAGTTATTACCATTATTATCACGTCCTTGTGGATGTCAAATGATTGAAGGCTTTTAAAGCAACCAAGGAGTAGGCTTAAGCTTCATTACATTATTTGAAATAACTGAAGGGCACTTCTCTAAAATTTGAAGTCATATTAAGATAGATGGCAAGAAATAAAGCTTTTCACAGGGACTCATTATCTGTTGGAATCAACTGTCAAACAGGTACTCAGTAAAAAGTCGCCACAGTCTTTCAAACAGAGAGACTTGATGAGGGCTCAGCAAATTTCTAATTCTAAAGAGTACACTTTTTTTTCATTTGTAACTCCAATGTGTTTTGGGCAATTGATAGATCTCAATCAAATTACCTTACTGGTGCATTATGTGTTTGGCCACTTATGTGTCTTTTCTTTATGTGTCTCTCAGGTAACTAATTGAATAGACCTGACAGACCAGTTGGACTTCACGGATATTAATGCATAAATATTGTCATTCCAACATTTAGCAAAATCTGAATTCTATTTATTATCATGACTGCACCTTTGTAAGTACAGTTCACAATATCTTCTGCAGCTTTATTGATCCCAAGGTCGAATGATCTTCTCACCTGTCAACTAGCCACTCCACTTCATCTCTGTACTCTGACACATCATTGTTGTTGAAGAGGCCAACCACTCTTTGATGAGACTGTTAGAGCTGGATCCTGTGATACTGTCATGCATCAGAATTGGACTGAGCACACAGCCTTGGGGAGCACCAGTGCTCAGCGTAACAGGACTAGTGATTTTGTACAGAAGTACAAAAGATTTTGTACTTTCTGTACAGAAGTCCAAGATCTGGTTGCAGAGGGAGATGTTGAGACAGTTTCCCCACCAGTTTCTGGGGTGTGATATTTAATTTATGCACTTTAGTTTGTGTATTTATGTGTAATCTATCTGTAGATTTCATCTTTACTTTCGTAAGTTATTATGATGTGTTATGTATGTGCTCGTTCAGAGAAATGTTGTCTCGTTTGACGGTACACATGTATACAGTTAAATGACAATCAACTTGACTTGACTGAGCCCAGATTTGTTTCCTAACTTCAGATGAATTAAGATACAAAAATACAGATGAGAAGGAAGAATGGAAAACATGGTGTCTTGTGCCAGCTCCACTTAATATGCATAGTAAGGGAATTAAGGGTTACGGGGAAAAGGCAGGTAGGTTGAGATGAGTCCATGGCCAGATCAGCCATGATCTTATTGAAAGGTTGGGGCAGGCTCAATGGGCCAGATGGCCTACCCCTGCTCCTATTTCTTATGTTCTTATGATCAAAGTAAATTTGATTATCTGATATTTTAATATGATCATGACTAATCAACCAAAAAGCTCAACTGCATATTTCCACCAAATCCTCCATAACCTTTCAAACACCCCCACCTCCATTGTTGGTAAAGAATCAGCTGCTACCATTCTTTCTATTTGAGAAAGAAGTCATAACACTTACAAAGAGATCAGCTCATCTATGCTTTAAATCAATGACTCCTTATTTAAAATAAATGATCACTATTTCAAGATTTTCCCACAAGAGGAAACATTTTTTTTCACATTCATCCTTGTCAAAATCCTTTAGATATTTCAAACAAGACAAATTCTAGTGGATACAAGCCTAACCTGCCCAATCATTCCACAATGAACAGTCTATTCATTCCGGATATAAGTCTACTAAATCTTCCCCGAACCACGTCCAATACATTAACATATAAACATAGAAAACCTACAGCACAATACAGGTGCTTCAGCCCATAATGCTGTGCCGAACATGCACTTACTTTAGAAACTACCTAGGGTTACCCATAGCTCTCTATTTTTCTAAGCTCCATGTACCTAAGTTATCTCATAAACAGATTAATATTGTACCCTGTATTCCAGCTAGGTTTCCACTAATGCCCTCCATAACATGCTTTATGCATTTGGTCTCAGACCATAGCTTGGAAAGTTAAGAGGGAACTCAAACTATTAACTATCCATTTACCTACTGTACGTTATAAAGTGAGTCACTGGAGCTCTTGCCAAAATGATTTTGAGACTAGGTCAAGTGCAACTTTCAAAACTGAAGTCAACATTACTGTTAGGTAAGAACTGTAGTTGAAAACCAAGTAAATAAAAAAAATGAAAAATCATACTTGCATTTGTAAAACATATTTCAAAGGTAAGTGGTTCTCATTATTACTGTTGTGCTCTATTGACACTATCAGACAGCTTTGGCAGTAGGCCTAATCAGCTGTTAAAAATTCTTTGGCAAGAACGTGCTCTACCACACCAGGAATGATTTTCAACCCCCCCCCCCCACCCCCCAACCCCACAGTACTTACAAGTTCTTGCTTGGAGGATTAATACTCATGGATGACCGGAAAATGGCAATGTTGTGTATACTGAGTGATCCATAGGACAAATCCTAGCCTGATCCATTCATCTTTGAAGCTACCTAAGTCTCAATCTTCAGATACAGAGCTAGGAGTGAAAGAAACAACCTTAAGGCATTTGGGAAAAAGGGAACTCAGACTGATTTATATCGAGGAGCCATTTGTTATTTTCCAAGAATCTCAAAGCAGTTCAGGATAGGGGAAACGCTTTTAAAATGTAGTCACTTTTACAAAGCAAGAAAAATAGCAGCCAATTTACATATAGTCATGTTTCACAAACAGCAATGTGTTAACAACTAGACGATGCCTTTTTGAAATAGAAATAAGGAAAATAGTCACCACGCACCAAGAAGAACTGCCTTGATCTTCTTTGAAATGGTGCTATGGGATCTTCTGCATCTACTTGAGGCAATTTAAGGAGTCTTGGTTTAAAATCTTACACAAAGAGGACTCCTCCATCAGTCCCTCAATAATATGTCGGGTATCAGCTTAGATTTTTTAATGCTTAAAATGATGGAGTGGAATTCAAGAACGTACTGACTCAATATGAGTTTACTACTAAGTGAGCAATAGCTGACACCTCGTAATGGAATTGTGTTGTTTTTCTTCTTAGACAATCCCTCGGGTTTGAAGTTGCTTTACATTATTTCCACTCCACTTTGTTCCTTCTGTCGTGGTGAATGAGGCTAATGTCGGAACGTCCGTGGATGGTAGAGAAGGTGACGGATAAGCATGTCAGAATGGGAATCAAGTGCTATTTAACTTAGCAACATTACTTTGTTTCAAGGAGATAAAAGAGTCTACAGATGCTGGAACCTGAATTAAAAAAAAAAGCAAACTGCTATCTTGCCTCTATCTTTCAATCCAGATGAAGCATATCGACCCAGAATGTCAATGGCCCAGTTTCTTCTCTGAAAGCTGCCTGACCTCCTAAATTCCTCCAGCAGTTTGTCTTCAAATTCATTCTGATTTGAAATTCAAATAAAAACAGACCGAACTCAGAAGGAATATCACCAATTGTTTCAACTCCCTTCTGTTAACAGGTGTCTAGGTTCACACATTAAGAATTGTGTTTTTGGTGAGATACTTGGAGAGAAATAAATACCAAAGTATTTGAACTGAGATACAGAAAAGAAAAATACGTAAAGTAAAATTACAGATGAAGGCATAACCAAGCTACATTTAGTTGTATGCAGACACAATGTCAAATTATATATATTTTTTCAGATGAAAATCATTAATTCTCTTGATGATGCCTAACGTGGTCTTCAATTGTACTGACAGTCCTGTGTTCTCTCAATACAGGGATTCCCTTTCCATCTCACTAGTCTGTTCCTTGAAACCTATTTGCAAGCACTTTGCATCACTTCTTGCATTAATGTTTCAATAAATAATGGAATTTGCTGTATGGAACTTAATGCTCTCTGAATCCTGCCTCCACTTTGACTTCTACAGGCGTACTAAAATGTCTGAATGACACAAAGCTGTGTAATTCACTTCAGCTTCCCTCTGGGCAACGAGTGATGGAGTGACATCTCTTGATCTGGAGCCGGAGCCACTGATTCATCACTTCTCATCAAATGGGTGCTGAAATGAATTATGTAATTTTTGTTTTGCCATTTAGACCATTTAGTTTATCTTAGAAAATGAAATTTCTTCTTCATAAAATCTGAAACAATAGTTCCAAATGTACCATTCATCAGTATCAGTCTTGCTCTCATTACTATCTAACACTGTCTATTTCTCCTACAACTAACTGAAGAGATTCTCTAGGCTTTGCTGGAATTCAGACATTGGAAAGTTATATTTTTGATCAGCGATATTCGCTCAGGAGTGACCAGAATGTAATTATTATTTTGTCAGAGCTTTGTAAAGTGTATTCTCTTTCTCAAAATTGCATCAAAATAAAATGTGATTTTTATCCTACAATGTTGCTTTCATATGATAAAGACAGTTGGAAAAAACAAGAGTTCTGCTGTATAACAGCTCCTGGAGGCACGTTGGCCTGCATCAAAATTAGAAGATGTATTTTTAATTTCTTCTCAGTTCCTCACTAACTCGCACAATCATTCTATATTTTGAGTTGGTGATCTTACACACAGTTAAATTCCTGATAGTATTTTTAACTGTGTAAATTAATTCGTTTAAACAAAATATTCTCTTAATGTTTATCCAGGAGAATTTCAAATGTTCTAGAGGTTCAGAGTATTTCTTATTGTGGGATCAGTGAACATTTAATGAACATTGAACATTTAATGGCATTTTTCTTGTAACTGATGGACCAGGCATATTCTGAAAGTTCCCTGTGATAAGCATGTGGCTTTTTCACCTGGCAGGTAAGCAGTTTTATTTAGCTAATGTCAGCATTTAAATCTACACAGACTTCATATGAAAAAGGAACATTTGCAACCATACAATTGACATGTTGACATTTTCAATTTGGCAGCAAATGTTACAACACAGAAGAGGCCAGTTGGCCCATCATGTTTGTACCATATCTTCAAAGATAATCTTCACTTAGCCACTGCTCTCCCCGCCTTCTAATTATATAACCAGCAATCTTGAGAAAGCTATTTCTGAAGCCTTTCCGGGGATGCAATCCAGATTACAAAGACTAATTGCGATACAGAAAATCTCCCTCGTTTCCCTTCTGTGTGTGTGTTTTTAACGAATAGTGTATTATGGCCACTTCTACCAGCGGGGATGTCTCACTAAGTGCATCGCTCTCACATCACTAAGCCCCAGTTGTACCTGCAGAGTGAAGGCACGGCAATCACTTTGGCAACCAAACTTTACTGTGCCTTTCTAAGGCAGGGTTTGGTTACAGCCCTTGCATTATCGGCTGCATCTGATCAGAACGGAACATTTTTTCCAGCAACGACAGCCGAAGCCACCATCATTCTCAGTCCCTTCTCCGTCTCGATTTAAAACTGCACATTGCTTTTGGTTGGTTCGAATACGAACTTTACACTCATTCAAGTTAAACAGCCTCGTCCCCAGCACCCACAGCAGTAAATGCAACTTCCACCGAATGTATTCACACAGATCTGGAACATTACGGTGCTCTACGGACCCCACTGCATCGCCAATTACATTTAGAAGTGTTTTAACAGCACAGTTTACTTAAAGCTAACCGTGGAACAAAATATAACCTAGCCGACAAAGAATAATTTTAACGGGTATTTATACACATTTACATTTATTAAATCAGTTCCTACTTGTAGTATTGTACTTGATTCCATTGAAGTATTCAGGACAAGGTCTCGCCACAAGCTGCCCCGCTGTGGTTCTCGGCCAGCAAGTTCCAATTTCATCGGTTGTGGAGTTGCAATAAACACCTTAGGAAAAGGTTACAAAAACGTAGCATTAGAATACAAAAGGATAACGGAATAAAAGTGATATCAAATGTAAGCCGTAACTCTATAAGTTAAATCTACAATTTCTTGCTCGGGACTGTCATACCAGTCAGATCAACAACAGGGACTGGTTCCGTTTCGTAGAAATGATCCCGAAGACTTAGAGCATCGAACAGGCTGCAGTTGGGGTCTAATTCATCGATGATGATCTGGAAGATTGTCGAGTCCATCGCGCAGCCTGGAATCGGAACCAGAAGTACACCGGTGTATCTCTGTACGGGTTTATTCTTGCAGTTACCGCGGCACCCTTCCTCTCTGCCTCCAGAGATGTGAGAGAAGCGTCTTGGTTTAAAGCTTCACCTCTCCGTTACATTCGCTCCACCTCTTTGGCCAATGGGAATGTTCCAGCTGCCTACGACTGATCAATTAGATCGCTAATTCGAGGGGTTTACTTGCTTTGTGAATTCCTGCTAATGTACTATGGCTCTCCCTCACATTTTAATGATTTAATTTTTATTTCAATCTATGCTCTCTCCAATGTCTCTGCAATCACGTCCGTCCGCCTTTTCCCTTTCGCACACTGTATTCCCTGGTATCTTTACCTCGTTCATTTCCTCCAGCCTCTCTTTCTGGCCTCCCCTCCCGTCCTATTCCCCCACCTCTCCTCTCTTGCTACTGTCCCCCTTCCTCTCTGTCCATATTTCTTTCTTTCTTTAATTTTCTCTCAGATTTCCTCCGTCTCTTCACGTGGCGTCTGCTACTTAATTTTTTTTTGCTCAATTAATTGTCCCTGGTGATGTGTTACATTTTCTCTTTGTTTCATACTTTTACGACCATTTTTTAAAACACGTTGGGACTTTGTGCCTGTTTCGGTTCGCAGTTTGGTCACTATTACTCCTAAATAGTCCCGCAGTCTCAGTGCCGATTTGCCTGTTATTCGACCAGAATAGAAATTTGATTTATCTCTTCGTCTCTTCCACTTGCTCTCCTCCTAGATTCTCTCTGTCACTCTGTCCCTTTCATTCAGTATCTTCCTGACTCACGCCCTGTCAGTATGTTGTCTCTTGCTTCTTGGGGTTTTCTTGCCTGTCTCTGGGTAGCCCAATCCCAGAATTACGGTTTATTTCAGTCTCTCTTTGTGCTTTTGATCCCTCACAATCTCTTTCTGGCTGTCTCTTGGCATACCCTTCTCTCTCTCTTCCTCTATCATTATCTTTTATTTTACTTTTTCAGTTCTTCTTAATTTCTTATTCCACTGTGCTCTTTTATTATCTCCATCTTTCTTTCTTATTATCTTTGACTCCTCTCTCTCCCTCAGACTCTTCTCTATATTTTTCATTTATCTGACAGCTCTCTAGCACTTCTTTTCAGACTGAAGGTTACACTCTCAATTACTGACCTTATCAGCTATTGATAACAGTAATTATGAATGCCATACCCTGTGCTTCAACTCATTTCCAAGGCACAGCAAAAAGAGCGAAAGCTGCTCCAAACTTTCACATTCACCTCAAATGATTTTTTAAAATAAAATCCAATGAAGACTACTGATCCTGACTGATGACATACAATGTATGAAAAGAATGGAATCAAGTCTAGAGGCTGATTTAGAAACTCACTTTAGAACTGTGTCTAACAAAATACTATATTACATCTCTTGCCATTCATGGTGATAAAGCATTGACTGAAATTTGAAATTTATTAAGGGACAAAAGATGTGTCAGTTGAAAATAGCACTGGATTTGTAAAGCCTTCATTAGAAGAGCCAGAATCGGAATCAGATTTATTTTCACTGACATATACAGTATTGTGATGTTTGTTGTTTTGTAGCAGCAGTACAGTGCAAAATAAAAAAACTAAGTTACAATGAGAAACAAATTTAAAATAATATGTACATAGTGCAAAAAGTGAGCAAAATAGTGAGGTAGTGTCCAGGGGTTCATGGACTGTTCAGGATAATTATCTTTAGAGCAAATCTGTAATTCATTAAGACAAAACACCTAACAATTTCACCCAGATAACAAATATATCTCCAACAAACATATCATTGACCAATCGACAAAGACTTCAATTGGACAAGGAGCCACCTTGCAGCTATGTCCACTCACGGGGAAGGATTGGGGAGTAATTCCCAAGGGAAAAATCTGGAACTGGAGCCTCCAAGGAGTCTTATGTTGAGTTCAATGCTGACTGGCAATTCATGTGATGTCACTGGTGCCAGACTATATTGGTCTTTGCTATTCCTTTAGATTCATCAGCTGTGTGGAGAGGGGGAGCCTACAACATGGGTAACAGCTTGCTTTCCATATCGTACTGGCCTAACTTACATATCATGTAGACAGTTGGGATGCAACATCCATCGCTGACCCTGAACAACAGAAGTCCTCAATCAAAGATGCCATAATCATAATCAATGTCAAAATAGCTTCAAATCAGACTGTGGTAACCACAATGATCTAATTGCTGCTTGTTATCATTATTGAGGATCTCCTCAGTTGCTGCCCCCACTCTCCCCTTCCCCACACTACTCTGACTCCCCACCCCCGTAAAATGCAGCTCTCAAGTGAACAAAGAGTTGGTTTTCAAATTGCACTTTAGATTGTCTCCATCTAGAGGCACAATGGACATGATCTTCACTGTACGGCAACCCAGCAAAAGTGCAGGGAGCAGTATCAATTACAATACGTGGCCTTCCTTGACAACAATATACAACCTCAAATAAGAGAGCCTGAAGCAATCTTTTCAAATCTACCTCTCAAGGAAAACGTGGGTGTTTCTCAATTTTGATTAAGTTCACCTTTTCCTTCAGTGAGCCATTACAGTCTTTTGTTACTAGAGGGGAAGAGTGCTTGAAAATCAGTACCACAAAATGGCACTAAGTTGATGGTCTATGGAGCAGTAACTATCATCAACATTATGTATGCTTCTGTCTACAGAAGACAATTAACTGTATAGGAGAGACCCCACCCAACCTGGTTTCTGCAAAATCTTCCAAATCCATTAACAGGGTATGCAGAACAATGTTAGCCTCCTCTCTCATGCCAACACCTCCAGAACTGATGCCCAAGTTATACTGGGTTGTTGTGCAAACCATGTTGGTTGCATGAAAAGGACACCCTATTCTGAGCTCCATTACCGTGAGGAAATACTACATAGCAAGGGTAAAGTATTCAAGGGCATTCTTAAGTCTTCCTTGCTCACAGTGAAAGAGAACTATCTAGGGTGTCACTGAGAACTTCCAGTTGATGCATCAGAAGCATCCACATAGATGCAGAAGGGTTGGACTATCTTCCATACTTCCCACCTACCCATTCCATCAAGCCCAATATATGACTAAATGTGCAGATATCGCAGTGGTCCAATCAGCCACCTTAGGATCCAAAAGTTTAGAGTAGAAACAAATCATCCACAATCCAAGCAACTGTCAAAGAAGACGATCTAAAAAGGACTTCACTCTTAAGTATTTTGGATGTCTTAAGATGCTTTTATATTAGTTGGTTTTCTTTTCTTTGCACACAAAAGAATAGGACTTTGAGCTCTGATTCTGGATGACAGCAGGGTTAAGGAATATTCCTTCTATATAACAGTGTCTAATGTCAGGAATGTACTCAAAAGACAACAGGTAGATATGAAGTATGAATGCAAATCCAGAAAGAGATAGTAAGGAACAGAACTATGGGCTTGATCACAAACCCAAGTTTTGAAAAATGCCATGTGAACCATTGTTTTAAACCAATGTTTTGAGACAAAGATTATTTATCTCTGGGGGTTCTAAGGGCACTATATAGCCAATGTATTTTTGATTTTTCTTCTTCTAAGTTGGGAAATCAGAACTGATTTGGACATGGTAACCTCTCACAAACAGCACTTTGATGACACTGATTATCTATTCTTCTCCACTGATGCAGCCTGACTTGCTGAGTGTCTGCAGCATTTTGGGTGTGATGACTTATTAATCTGCTTTAGTAAGTTTGAGAACAAAATAAATATTAGGCAACATTTCAAAATAGCATAATATCAAGCTGAGAGAGGAGTCAAAACCTTAGTTCAACTTTTAAAAGACAACACATTTCTCCTTTAATTCTGTTCACATTGTAAGTCAGTATTTTGTATTCAACTCTGTAGAGTGGACCCAAATTCAGAACTTCCAGATGCACATGCAAGCATTCTAATAACTGCACCTTGATGGACTGTGGTAGTTTATTACTCTGCCACCTAACCAGCTACAAGCTTTTTCCCCGAGACTCTTCTTTGACAATGTTAAAGAACTCAATCAGCTTGCCATTAAAAAGCAAACATGGAAAAAAGTGTCTTGTTTGGATTAAGTGAAAAGACTGGCTTCCTGCAAAAGCCCTAGATAAGGGATGACTGAGCCCGGAGGTGGCTATAATAATGAAACAATTTCAGTTTGTCAAACAATTTCAATTTGTATGTATTTGACTTTGCTTGGACAGCAAATCAATGTGATAGGATTGTGTGATTCAAAATACATAATAGGAATGCAGAAACAAATTCAGAGTGTAGAATCTGATGAGGATATTTAAGCAGAACTGAGATCTGTACATACATAGCAAGGAGAGAGGTACACAACACGAAAGTTGGATATATGAAAAGGTGAATATATAGATCAGAGAAGTCGTCAGTTGGGGGGGCGTACAAAATTCTTGGTGGGGAGGTAAGCAGCACCCCTACTTGAGGCACAAGACTTGACAGTGTTAACACGCTGCCATTGTCAACATCTGATAGGCATTCCCAGTTTGTGTTGATTTTTTATTTTAATTTAGCCTCACTAATGATAGATAAATACACACAGCACAACCTCTGAATCTGAAGGTGGTGAAGCCTTGAATGCTAATCCTGCAAATAAACAGATGCTATAGAAAGCGCATCAATACAAATGTTACATATTTGGAGCAGAAACAAGATAGAATCTGCAGATGCTGGAAATCCGAGCAACACACACAAAATGCTGCAGGAACTCAGCAGGCCAGGCAGCAT
Organism: Hemitrygon akajei; assembly: GCF_048418815.1. NCBI lineage: Eukaryota > Metazoa > Chordata > Chondrichthyes > Myliobatiformes > Dasyatidae > Hemitrygon > Hemitrygon akajei. Next base: position 103,780,174 of record NC_133124.1, on the reverse strand, counting down.
CTATGGAAAAGAAGTACAAAAAAAAGTACAGTCAGCATTTAAATGCCAACGTACTTTTTTCCATAGATGCTGCCTGGCCTACTGAGTTCCTCCAGCACTTGGTGTGTGTTACATATTTGGAGGATGGTTTTATTCATTCTCACCTGTTCAGCAATATCCCATGTGCTTTATTTGTAATACTGTACTGTCTAATTGTCAGGAAGCTGGAGCAGGGATCCAATCGCAGGCCCAGTACTCTGTACACAGTGATATTAATTGAGTAACAAATCCTGAAGTGCAAACAAAGTTGGCGTCAAAGTTCAGGCAGAGATCAAAACATCCAGAGAAATCCAAAAACCAGAATCGAGTAACAGGCAAAGTCAATATTCAGACAGACAGAGTACAGATACAAATGCTAGAAAGGTTCAGGAAAATTCACTGGCACAATCTGGCAAAAAAAACAGGTGAAAACACAGGTCTAAAATACACCGAGCAATGAACAGAGAGGTAGATGATAGGTTGGGCACAATGAGACAAAAGTGGCAACAAAACAAGTAATAATGAGAGGCAGGTGAGAGGTGGAGTACTCAGTAATACCGGGGCCGGAGTAGAGCAGGACTGGGGACAGGAGAACATGGGGCATGAAAACAAACAGGAGCACGTGGCAACACATACCACAGACTGATGGCAAGGGGGGAAACACACAAAAAGACAAAGTTCAACTGGAGGTACTGACAGCAAAACCCCCCCACGCCCCATGGACGCCTCCTGGTGTCACGGCAGGTAGAGCTGGGTGCTGGCGATGAAAGTCCCTGATGAGAGAGGGGTCCAGGATGTTACGGGCAGGGACCCAGCATCTCTCCTCAGGACTGTAGCTCTCTCAATCCACAAGGTACTGGAGGCCACGGCCCCGGCGACGAACGTCCAGCAGTTGATGCACTGTGAAGGACTCTGACCCATTGATGAGACATTGGGGGGGGGGGTGTTTGGGGACAGGACACAAGGGGTGGCTCATGAAAAGCTGGATGTGGGACACAAGGAAAGTGGGATGAATGTGGCGAAGAGTGGGGGGAGCTTGAGACAGATGGCAGCAGGGCTGATGACATTAGCAATGGGAAAGGGGCCGATGAAATGAGGGGCGAGCTTGCAGGGATCCACCTTGAGGGGCAGGTCTCAGGTTGAAAGCCACACACACTGTCCCTGGCGGTAATGTGGGGCCTTGGAGCGATGGAGGTCAGCTTGACACTTGATCGTAGCAGAGGCATGGAGAAGGGCAGCGCGAGAGCGCCTCCACGTCCACTGACAACAGTGGATGAATGTCTCGGCAGATGGAATGTCAACCTCCTCCTCCTCCTGGGCAGGAAACAGTGGAGGCTGGTAGCCAAGGCAGCATTCCAAAGGGGACAGACCGGTGGATGAGGATGGATAAGAGTTTATGGTGTACTCAGCCCACGGTAGATGTTGACTCCATGCAGAGCGGTTCTGGGAGACCAGATACGCAATACTGTCTCTAGTTGTTGGTTGACCCGCTCGATCTGGCCATTGGTCTGTGGGTGGAACCCTGAAGACAGACTTACAGAAGCACACAGAAGATTACAGAATGCCCTTCAGAAGTTGGATGTGAATTGAGGGCCCCTGTCTGACACAACATCTACAGGTACACCTTGTAATTTAAAAACATGCAGTACTAGTGATTTGGCTGTTTCTTTGGCAGAGGGGAGCTTAGGTAAAGGAATGAAGTGTACAAACTTGGAGAAACGATCAACTACTGTGAGAATGGTGGTGTTACCATCTGATGGGGGAAGACCGGTGACAAAATCCAGGGCAATGTGGGACCAGGCTCTCTTGGGGATAGACAGAGGTTGTAACAGACCAGTGGGTGACCAGTTAGAGTTCTTGCCTTGAGTACAGACTGAGCAGGCTGAGACCAAGTTGCAGATGTCATCTCCTATGGAAGGCCACCAGAACCACCGACTGAAGGCCTGAGTACGCTTGGTTCCAGGGTGACAGGATAACCGGGAAGAATGACCCCACTGCAATATCTGTGAGTGAGCAGAGCTGGGAACATAAACACAGTTGGTGGGGCATTGACTAGGGGCTGCCTTGCTCTGTTGAGCAGCTTGCACAATGGATTCAATGTCCCATCGCACTGCACCCACGAGACAGTGAGCAGGGAGGATGACACTGGGTACCTCAGGGTTCTCAGAGGAGGGAAATCTTCGGGAGAGGGCATCAGGTTTTCCATTCTTGGAACTGGGGTGGAAGGACAGAGTAAAATTGAATCTTGAGAAAAACAGGGACCAATGAGCTTGATGGGAGTTGAGACACTTGGCAGTATGGATATATTCCAGATTCTTGTGATTAGTCCAAACCAAGAATGGTACCTTTGCTCTCTCCAGCCAATGCCTCCACTCCACCAGAACTAGCTTCACAGCAAGCAACTCCCAGTTTCTGATATCATAATTCTGCTTCGTGGGAATGAGGTGGTGAAAGAAGGTGGTATAGGGGTGTACCTTCTCATCCTTGGCCAAGCGCTGAGAGAGAACCGCTCCTACACCAATGTCAGACGCATCCACCTCCACAATGAACTGCCGGTCGGTATCGGGTTGAATCAGGATGGGGGCAGAAGAGAAACATTCCTGCAGGTCAGAGATTGCTTTTTCAGCAGCAGTGACCAGGAGAATCTGACAGCAGATGAGGTAAGAGCAGTGAGTGGTGCAGCCAGTGTACTGTAATTTCTGATGAAGCGGTGATAAAAGTCAGCGAAGCCCAATAAACATTGCAACTCCCGACGAGTCAAAAGTTGGGGCCATTTGAACACCGCCTTGACCTTCTATTGGTCCATCTGAATGGAACCACCTGAAATTACATACCCCATGAAGGAGACTATATTGCGATGAAACTCACATTTCTCAGCCTTCACAAAGAGCTGGTTCTCCAGAGGGTGCTGGAGAACTCTGCAGATGTGACCTATTTGTTCAGCAAGAGACTTAGAAAAAAAATCAAAATGTCATTGAGATACACAAAAACAAATTGGTTCAGCATGTCCCTGAGAATGTTATTTTCCAGGGCTTGGAAGACAGCAGGGGCATTGGTGAGACCGAATGGCATGACCGGATACTCGTAATGGCCTGAGGTGATGTTGAAGGCCATCTTCCACTTGTCCTCTTCACAGATGCAAACAAGATGGTTGCAGAGATCAGCTTGGTGAAAACTGTGGCTCCTTGCAGTACCTTAAATGCCGAGGTCATGAGCAGAAGAGGGTAACGCTTCTTAACAGTGACTTCATTCAGTCCCAGTAGTCAATGCATGGATGCAAGGAGCCGTCCTTTTTTCCAACAAAGAAATAATTGGCACCAGTAGGGGAGGAAGATGGCTGGATTATGTCTGCAGCCAGAGACTCTTGAATGTACTTACTCATGGCTTCAGTTTCAGGTACAGACAGGGAATACAGGTGGCCCCTTGGGGGAGATGTGGCAGACAAGAGGTCAATGGCGCAATCATATGGACGATGAGGTGGTAGGGAAGTGGCCTGGCACTTGCATATCACAGCCTTGAGGTCCGTGTATTCAGGAGGGATGGCACTAAGGTCCAGAAATTCCTCGGGGGATCTGGGCTTGGAGACAAGCGGATCCGAGCATGGTGGAGGCAGTGGGAGTGACAGAATAGGCTCCAGCCTACAATCTTGCAACTCAGCCAGTCAATGTGGGAGTTGTGTCTGACTAACCAAGAATGGCCCAGGACAATTGGAGCTTGAAGAAAGTCAATAACATAAAGGGTTAACTGTTCATAATGGTTTCCGGATAAACTGAGACTCACCGGGGCCGTGACATGGGTGATGTTAGCCAGTCTCTGACCGTTCAAGGCACTGGCCACTAATGGTGACTGGAGAGCAGACGTGGGTAACTCCCCCACTGGGCAACCAAGCCGGAATCTATAAAACCGCACCAGCATCGACCAAGGCGGAGACTGCTCGGCGTTGGATGCCCCACTCCAGAGAAGCAGGTATGAGAGTGAGTGGCGTTGGGGAGGGCCAGACAGGGGTCACGTTCACCAGTACTCCTCGTCCTCCTGGTGAGTGCTTGGCTTTTACTGGGCAGGTGGAGATGAAGTGGTCTGGTTGGCCACAATACAGACAGGAACGGGTGCTGATTCTCCTTTGTCTTTCAGTCAGCGTCAGGCGGGTACGGTCAACATGCGTAGCCTTGGGCTCTGGAACGGGAATTGTAGACAGAGGCAAACAACAGGGAAATGTAGACTGACGAGGAGCTTGGAACTCACCCAGTGCCCCCCAGGGACCCTTTGGAACCCCTCCCTCTGTGGCACTGCTGAAGGCGAACATAAATACAGATGGCCAAATTCACCAGGGCTTCAAAGGTGGCAGGAAGGTCCTGGATGACCAGCTCATCTTTGATGGCTTCAGAGAGGCTGCTCAGAAGATGTCATACTGTGCCTCCAAGTTCCAGCATCCCAAACAGTTGTTTCCCATTCTCTCGCCTGACCAGACAGTTGGGTGATGATGTAGGCTATCTTGGCTCGATCAGACGGAAACGTCGTTGGTTGCAAATCAAAAATGAGGGTGCACTGGGAAAGAAGAGAGTGGCAGGTACCGGGCTCACCCGAGTACTTTTCTGGAGGAGGCAGACGGTGTTCTTGGACGTGAGGAGCATGCGAGGACGCGGGGGAAAAGGCGGAAGATGCAGTCACAGAATGTTGATGGGCGCTCTGGGACGGCTGGAGTGACTGAGTCTGGGCCACAAGATTGGCTACATTGGCAGAGAGCAACTCCACTGCCTTGAACACAGAGTCCAGCTGGTTCTGGTGTCTCCCCAGCATCACTCCCTGTTGTTCCAGGGCAGCTCTCAGATGACTGGGCTCTGCTGGATCCATTCTGGCCAGATTGTACTGTCAGAAAACTGGAGCAGGGATCTAATTGCAGACCCAGTACTGTACACACAGTGATATTAATTGAGTAACAAATCCCAAAGTGCAAAGTCGGCGTCAAAGTTTAGGCAGAGATCAAAACATCCAGAGAAATACAAAAACCAGAATCAGGATACAGGCAGAGTCGATATTCAGACAGATAGAGTACAGATACAAATGCTAGAAAGGTTCAGGCAAATTCACTGGCACAATCTAGCAACAAACAGGTGAAAACACTGGACTAAAATACACTGAGTAATAAACAGAGAGGCAGATGATAGGTGGAGCACAATGAGACAGAAGTGGCAATAAAACAGGTAATAATGAGAAGCAGGTGAGAGGCGGAGTACTCAGTAATACCGGGGCTGGAGTAGAGCAGGACTGGGGACAGGAGAACATGGGGCATGAAAACAAACAGGAGCACGTGGCAACACAAACCACAGACTGATGGCAAGGGGGGAAACACACAAAAAGACAAAGTTCAGTTGCAGGTACTGACACTAGTGAAGCCAAGAAACCATCAAGTTTGCAGGAACATTTCGGTAAAAGACTCTGAAAAGGCTACTTATGGTATTACTCGGTTCCACAAGATGATAAAAGCATTTGAATAGTGTTGCACTCTCATGTCATTTGCCAGGAAAGCTAAAAATGATCTTATAGTGGTCTCATTGCTTCTTATAACATTTCAAAAATGATAGGAAAGTGTAGAAAATCTCATACAATTAGTGAAAAATTAATAATGCCTGCTTTATCAGAAGTGCTCACCATTGTTCTCAAAATGGATACCTCTATTTTAAAATCAATTCCTCTGAGTAATAACTTTGTAATTCATCGTATTGACAAAATGAGGGAAGACACTGAGTATCAACTATGTACAGAGCTACAAAAAACTAAATTTTGGGATACAACTGGATAAGTCAATTGTGTGAGACAACGAAGCATATGTACAGTTAATCAAAATGGAAAAGTTTATGAAGTGCTTCTCTTTTGTAAAAAGTTAAAAACAAATATTAACAGAGAATCAATCTATGATAAGTTCAAAATGTATATTGATGATAAATGTATTCTGATAAGGAACCTGATTTCTTGTGCAACAGATGGAGTATCATATATGACAGGTCGCCATGCTGGTTTCGTGGCATTTATGAAAATAGAAATTCCAAGTCTATTTGCAAGCCATTGTGTAATTCATCATCAACACCTCACAGCCAAAAACCACAGCCAGCGACTTTTTCAAGCATGACTCTTGTAATATCTGCTATTAACAAAATTAAAGCTCATCCAGTTAATAGCAGAATATTTCACCAGTTATGCCAAGATAATGATGAAGAGTTTAAATACTTGCTTCTTCACACTGAAGTGCATTGGCAGTCAAAAGGCGGCTGCTTAAAATGTTTCTTTGATCTTTTTGACACTGTGGTTGAATTTTTGCTCAAATTTGACAAGAGCTTGGGAAATATGTTTGAACTTCTATGCGGAGATGTGGCATACCTAGCCGATCTATATGACAAAATGACCATTCCAAATATGAAACTGCAGGGTGAGAATTTCAGTTTAATCTAGGCAAAATATGCAGTGTCAAATTTTATTAGAAAATTGGAGATATATAAGCAAAAGATTGGGAGAAGAATGTTCTCAGAGTTTCCCTGCATGAAAAGTATGGCACTCTTTTTCACAGACAGTGATTGCCAGAGTACTGATTACACCTGCAGTCACTGAAGAGGATTTTCAGAATCAATTCAAGGATTTGGGCGATCTGGAAATTCTGGACTGGGTAATTAACCCATTTGTTTGCAAGGTGGAAGAACAAGAAGAGAGCTTGCAAGAAGAAATTATCAAAGTTCAGAATAATGAAGAAGCAAAAATGCTTTTCAAAAATGTTGGCTTTCGTGGCATGTGGCTACACAGTCATGTGAAGTTTCCTGGTCTTTGGAGAAGAGCCAAACTGCTCTTCATTGTATTTCCATCTTCCTACCTGGTTGAAAGAGGCTTTTGTGCAGTGACTCACATACTCACAAATAAAAACAGAAACTGCTTGGACATTGTTATGCATGGGGACTTAAGGCTTTTGCTGTCACAACTTGAACCAAATATTTCAACTCACACTAAAAGCCATCAAGCTCAAGGTTCACATTGATATTGAAGCTGCTGTATAGCACACAGGTATTGTGTAAGATAGGTTTAAAGACAAATTTAAAAAAATTAAACCAGAATCATTTTTCTCATGTTAGCATATAGTAGATGTGGTTTTACACTATTGGGGTGCTGGAAAGTATATTGTGCCTAAGAGGGGAATTAGCAAGTATAAAGGTGCTTTAGGAGGTCCTTGGCAAGAATGAAAGTGTTTTAGGGGTGCATTGGGCTAAAAAGGTTGGGAAACAATGATATAGATAGCTAGGTAGTTAAAGATATACATATGTAGGCATTAAGTACTAGAAAGAAGATAAAGACAATTAAATTGAAATACATATATGACAATGGAGATAATGGAAATAATCATGATATGAAAGGTGTAGAATAAGAGATAAAGCTTGCAATGTGATTAATTAGATAGATATGAAGTCAAAGTGAAAGTAAATGTTATTATCAAAGTACATATATATGATACCATATACAACCATGAGATTCATTTCCCTGCAGGCATAATCAGCAAATCTATAGAACAATAACCATAACAGGATCAATGAAATATTAACCAGAGTGCAGAAGACAACACACTGTGCAAATGCAAATATAAATAAATACCAATAAATGACAAGAACATGACAAAAGGAGATAAAGAGTTTTTAAAGTGAGATAATTGGTGGTGGGAAACAATCTCAATGATGGGCAGATGAGTGCAGTTATTTCTTTTATTCAAGAGCCTGATGGTTGAAGGGTAGTTCTTAAACCTGGTGGTGTGAGTCCTGAGGCTCTTGTACCTCCTACCGGATGGCAACAGTGAGAAGAGTGCATAGCCTGAGTGGTAGGGATCTCTGATGATAGATGCTGCTTTCCCACAACAGCATTTAATGTGCTGAATAATGGGAAGGATTGTACCCATGATGAACTATCTTTATAGGATATTTTGTTCAAAGGCATTTATGTTTCAATACCAGGCCATGATACAGCCAGTCAATACACACTCCACTACACATCTATAGAAGTTTATCAAAGTTTTAGATGTCATGTTGAATCTCCGCCAACTCCTAAGGAAGTAGAGGTGCTCAAGCATACACACTTAAGGAGCTTACATAAAAATGCAATGATTACTAAAAAGAAGGATACAATCAAATTATTGTATTGCACCTACATGATTATAAATTAAGCTATAATAAAATCAGAACTTCCTGCTAATAATCAAAAGTTTGGACAGAATGTGAGGTGAGAGTAACAGAGTAACATTGGGACTTTTGTAAGGCGACATTTTGCCTACAGCTCACATTACTTTAGTAGATATACTTCTTCGTCTTCTTCTAAACTGCAATCGCTGCCATCTGCTGCCTGTAATTTCCTTTGTAAAGATGTTCTTTTGAACCAACTAAATGATTTGGTGCTTGATAGGAGGGGAGAAAGTTTAACAATTTATGAGGCTTTTTTTTTACATAGAGTGGTAGGTTCCTGGAATGCACTACCAGGAGAAGCAGATATGAAAGGAACATTTAAGAGGCAGATTTACAGGCAGGGAATTCAGGAATGTAGGCCATGTGTAGGCAGATGGCAGTGGTTTGGATTGGATTGTATCATAGTCAGCACAGGCAATGTGGATTGAATGCCCTGACCTGTGCATTACTGTTCTATATGCCAGGGTCAGGGATGTCTCAGATCAGGTCCACGCCTTCTAAAGGGGGAGGGTAAGCAGCTAGAAGTCTTGGTACATATTGGCACCAATGACATACATAGGAAAGCTGTGGAGGTCCTGAGGAGTTATTTTTGGGAGTAAGGTAGATAGCTGAAAAACATGACATCTAGGGTAAGAATAAGATGATTTGACAGGTGAATGTGTGGCTGAGGAATTGGTGTTGAGGGCAGGGTTCAGATTTAGTGATCATGGGATCTCTTCTGGCTAAGGTACGACCTGTACAGAAGGGATAGGTTACACTGAGCTCAAGGGGGACCAATATCAGTTTGGGCAGGTTTGAGAGGGTTTAAACAAATTTTGCAGGGGGATGGACACTGGGTTAATATTGCTGAGGATGAGAAAGTTGATTTGCAAATAGAAGCAGTGAGACTGCTGGCAGGGAGAGGCTAATGATAGGGCAAAATTACAGTTTACAGGATGAGTTGCAATGTAAAAGGTAGACAAAATTGAAAAGAGTGAATACAGGATTTAAGGTATAATATTTGAATGCGCAAAGTATATGGAATGAGGTAGATGAACTTGGAGCATAGTTACAGGTTGGAATGTATAACATTGTGGGCATCCCTGAGTCGTGGCTGAAAGAAGATTATAGCTGGGATGCAGATTGTATCAAAAGGACAGACAGGAAGGCAGAGGTGGCGATGTGACTCTGTTGATAAAAAAAATGAAATCAAATCATTAGAAAGAGGTGACATAGAGTCAGAAGGTGTTGAATCAGTTTTACCCTTGCAGTTAAGGAACTGAAAGGGTAAAAATACCCTAATGGGAGTTATATACAGACCCACAAACTGTAGTAAATATGTGGTTTAAAAATTACAACAGGAGATAGAAACTGCGTATCAAAAGGACAATATTACAATAGTCATGGGGAATTTCAATATTCAGGTAGATTGGGAAAATCAGCTTGGTGCTGGATCCCAAGAGGAGGAATTTCTAGAATGCTAATGAAATGACTTTTTGGAGCAGCTCATGGTTGAGCCCACTTGGGGATAAACTATTCTGGATTGGGTGCTGTGCAATGAATTGGAATTGATTAGACAGATTAAGGCAAAAGAACCCTTAGGGGCAAGTGATCATAATATGATCAAATTTACCCTGAAATTTGAGAAGGAGAAGCTAAAGTCAGATATATTGGTATTACAATGGAATAAAGTGAATTACAGAGACATTAAAGAAGAGCCGGCCAAAAATGATTGGAAAAGAACACTGGCAGGGATGATGGCACAGCAAAAATGGCTGTAATTTCTGGGAGCAATTCGGAAAGCACAGGATATATACACCCCAAAGAGGAAGAAGTATTCTAAAGGCAGGGTTCTGAAAGAGGTGGCTAAAAAGATTCTAGAAGCATTAGTAATGATCTTTCAAGAATCAATTGATTCTGGCATGGTTCCAGAGGAACAGAAAATTGCAAATGAAACTCCACTCTTCAAGAAGGGGGAGAGGCAGAAGAAAGGAAATTATAGGCCAGTTAATCTGACCTCAGTGGTTAGGAAGTGTTGGAGTCAATTGTTAAGGAGGTGGGTTCAGGATACTTGAAGGCATATGATAAAATAGGCCACAGTCAACAAGGCTTCGTTAGGGGAAAATCTTGCCTGACAAATCTGTTTGAATTCTTTAAAGAAATAACAAGCAGGATAGACAAAGGAGAATTGGTGGACATTGTGTATTTGGATTTTCAGAAGGCCTTTGACAAGGTGCCACTCATGAGGCTGCTTAAGAGCCCATAGTATTACAGGAAAGCTAGTAGCATGGATAAAGCATTGGCTGATTGGCAGGAGGCAAAGAATGAAACTAAAAGGAACCTTTTCTGACTGGCTGCCAGTGACTAATGGTGTTCCACAGAGGTCTATGTTAGGACTGATTCTTCTTACATTATATGTCAATGACTTAGATGACAGAATTGATGGCTTTGTGGCCAAGTTTGTGGGGGATATGAAGATAGGTGGAGGGGCAGGTAGTTTTGAGGAAGTAGAGAGATCGCAGACACCAAGTCCTCACTTGGAGTATTATGAGCAGTCTTGGGCCTCTTATCTAAGAAAGGATGTGCTGATATTGGAGAGAGTTTAAATGAGGTTCACAAAAATGATTCCAGGATTGAAAGGCTTGTCATATGAGAAGAGTTTGATAGGTCTGGTCATGAACTCAATGGAATTCAGAAGAATAACAATTGAAATTTATCAAATGTTGAAAGGCCTCAATAGAGTGGATGTGGAGTGGATGTTTCTTACAGTGGGGTGGAGAGATCTAGAATGGGGGCGGGTGTCCGCACAGTACAGAGAGGTGTCCTTTTAGAATGGAGATGAGGAGAAATTTCTTTAGCTAGACACAGGTGGCTGTGGAGGCCAAATCATTGGTTATATTTAAGGCAGAGGTTGATGAATTCTTGATTAGTCGGGGCATGAAGGGATATGGGAAGAAGGCAGGAGATTGGGGCTAGGTTGGAAAATGGATCAGCCATGATGAAATGGCAGGGCAGACTCGATGGGCCAAATGGTTTAATTCTGCTCCTATATCTTATGGTTTTATGGTCTTATATCTGAGTACACAAGGCAAAATCTGTGAAAGGATGGTAACTGGGAGAGATTGAATGACATAAGTGGGGTGGTATCGGTTGAAAGAATGATAGACGTACAGTATATCTAGTGAATGTGGAAGTTAAAGAGAGTGACAACAAAGAACACAAAAGTACGAAGTTACAGTGAAAACTTCAGAGAGATAAATAGTTATAGCCACGTGCTGCTGGATTGAAAGCCCTGACTATAAATAGAAAGACAAAAAGACTGGGACACAGATAAACAGATGGTGGCAAATCTGCCTTTTAGGTAGGTAGGAAATCCAGAAAGAAATAGATAAATCACAATGTGGATTAATAGATACAGAGAGGAAAGAGATAAAACATAGACCAGGGCAGGAGGGAGCAAAATTAATGTGCAGAAGACAGCAATATAAGTAAGTTTTATATGAATAAAAGCAATGAATAAATCATTATGCTAACAGTAAAAGATAAAAATGTGATCAAATAGAAGCCTGAGTAGGTACATACAGAATGAGCCATAGAAATGTATACTGAGAGAGATATTGGATGAGACATCATTTAAATATTAGATATTGTATCACAATATTCAAATCTTTACCTTTGTCATACATAATGTTATAAAACTTTGCAATTAAATTGTCAAAACTTGTTTGAAACTTACTTGAAAGACATGGAAGAGAAATAAATCTGCATTTGCTTACAAAAGCAATCAGAGAGGAAAGGAAGGAGAAGTGAGGTAATGGATTTCTAATAAACTTCTACTGTATCACAATTGGTTGTTGTGCTATCAAGAATGATTGCGACCATGTTGCTGGCATGTTTCAACTGCATTTCAGCAAGTCTCTTTATTACCCAGCAGGATGGGTCAAATCACACAATTTCTACTTTGTGATCATCACTATTTTATTTACTTAATTTCACACTAGTCCGAGCAAGTGAGTTACTTCCTCCTCTTTCAATCTGGCTGGCAGTTTACAAAAGCATCCCTCTCAACGCTTCTCTTCTCCTCACCAGACCTCTCTCTTCCTTCCCATTAAAACAATGTTCACTGTATTCTTCAGCCCTTCATCTCTTCCGCATAAAATCTCCAGCTTCTTAATTCATTCCCCTCTCTCACTTACCACCTGGTCTCACCAATCACCTGACAGCTTATACTCATTTCCCTCCCCCCACCTTCTTATTCTAGCTTCTGCCCCACTTCCTTTCCAGTTGTGATGAAGGGTTGTGGCCCCAAACGATGAAACGTAACATTTTGTGAGTGTTACTCAATATCTTCAGCATCTGCAGAATCTCTTCAGTTTATGATTTGCTGCTCTATGCTTTTCTCTTTTGTCTATTACAGTGGTATGGTTAGCTTTTCAATTGTCAGACACTTGAATGATGAGAGGCAGATAGTATCAGAAATGATAGCATTGTCATCAGAATAAACATCAAAGAAGCAAGATACCTGATGTTAAATCAATTGCTACATAATAAATCCACAATGAAAGGCAGTAAAATGTGGACTATTTTCTGTAGCTCGGAAGCCATTGTTCAGGATGACAGACACTGATGATGAAATTCACCATTGCCTCCAGAGGACCAGCACAAAATATCGTTGTCTGAAGAAAATCGTGTGTGAAGACCTCAAATGCTGTGCAAAGCTCATGGTCTACCAGTCAGCTGTAATTCCTGTGCATTTGAACAGGAAACTTCTGAGACATGGAATCCATATTCAGAACAATGTTTGGGAATAAGTGTTTGGATGGTGATGAAAATTGGGAGTACTGGTAACCAAATCAAGATTCAGTGGGTTGGAGCAGGAAAGGACAGGCAGAAGTTGAAAGCAGTAGATCACTGGACCGTGAGACTTACAGTTTAGTCATGGAAAGCTGGACCACCAAATAGAGATTAGGAGCAAAATAACACTGCATGAAGGCTTGCATGAGGAATCACATTAAAAATCAAGTAGTGAATTATTGGTAAATATCAGAAGCAAAGTTACCGGATAGTCAACTAGATTGACCAATGTAATCCCCACCATCAACCACTTTTTCTCCTCCCTCTACTTCTCACTTTCAGGGACCACACCCTCTGGTCCACTTGTCCATTCCCATCCACCCCTTTCTGACCCCAAGTACTTTCTCCTGCAATATCAGGAGCTGTGACACTTGCTCTTGTAGCACCTCCTTAACTAACATCCAGCAACCTAAATAGCCCTTTCAGATGAGGCAAAGGTTCATGTGCATCTCCTCCAACCTCATCCACTGTATACAGTGTTTGGATGTGGACTCCCCTACATCGATGATATAAAATGCAGACCAGATGACTCTGTTCACAATTCTACCCTGAGCTCCCATTGAAGACCATTCCAATTCCCCTGCCCCTTCCCATTGCTCAGGTGAGGCTAAACACAAACTAAAGCAACAATACCTCATATTCCATCTGGGTAGTCTAAAACACAATTGCACGAGCAATAGCTTTCCAGTTTTAGGTAGTGCTCCTCTCACATAGTTCCCCCCCCCCTCGGTTTTTCCTCCATCACTCATCTTCTGATCTTCCTCTAGTTCTCCCGTTTTTGTCCCTTTTCCCACTTCGATCCTCAGCAGACCCCTATCATCCATCTTCATCCCTCTATATAGTTTCATCTACCATTATAAACAAGCTTCTGCTGCCTCATTCTTCCCCTATCTCATCTCGGTTCTATCTGTCATTCAGCTCTTCCCTAATGGATGCCATCATCACTCTGGCACTTATCAGATTTGAGTTTTGCTTGCCTTTTGCGTTCCTGCTTTTCACCCTCCAGCAGCTGTCTTCAGCCTTCACCCTCCACTCTTCACTCTCTCCCCGGCACCTCTTTCTATTTGTATCTCATTTTCTCCTCTTTGTCTGTCTCCATTTGCAATGCACTGTCACTCTCTCTCTCAACTCTTCCCCCTCACTTCCCCTAACTGGAGCAAGCAGCCCATCATTTTCCATCCCTCCTCAGTTCACCAATCACCTAGCACTCCTGCTTCACTACTCCCCTTTTCTTCCTGATTCCACAGTCTCTGAGCTCACCTCCAAGGACTCTCAGCAACTCATGCTCTCAGTATTATTTATTTAGTATTTTATTATTATTAGATTTTTTGTATTTACATCATTTTTCTGCTTTATATTGTTTGTTAGTCTTTGTGTGTAATTTCTCATTAATAAACTTTGGTATATTATATATGAAGATATAATTGTATTACTTTGTTCTACTGTGAATGTCCACAAGAAAATGAATCTCAGGGTAATATACATTGACATAAATGTAGTTTTTGATAATAAATTCACTTTGAATTTGAACTTCTTTATACTGGCCATCTCTCCTGGCCACTTCCAACCTGATGCAGGGTTTCAACCTGAAGCATTGACAATTCCTTTCCCCCGAAGATGATGCTTGATCCACTGGGTTCCTCGGGCAGATTATTTGTTGCTCCAGATTCTAGCATCTGCAGTCGCTAATGCCAACCTTGGCCAATTGTTCTCAATCTTCTTCAATACCTCAAGAGACAACTGCTTCAGCTCCCAAATCAATGTACTGAATCTGTGCCATACAATGTCCAAAGCATGTACATACTTCCTTAGGTAATAAAACCAAATTGCACTCGATACCCACCAATGCCCTGTATGTAATCTGTTAGACATCTGTGAAATGAAGGCTAACACACTACTTATTCTCCTAAATGATTGCTGCTCATGCTTCTTCTCTATTTACATTTTGCACCACAAACCAGGGTACTAAGATCGTCATACATAATATACCAAAGTTTATTAATTTCTTTTCATTACAATATATTCCAGTTTTCTATTCATCTTACTAAAGTGGATAGATTTTCCTAAAGCTTTATCAGTCTTCCATGTCCTTGACTTGCAAGCTTAACTTGCAGGTTGAGTTGGTAGTAAGGAAGGCAATTGTAATGTTTGCATTCATTTCAAGAGGACTAGATAGACAGTGTTACGTAACCCCGTAACCAGGTAACTTACCAGCAAAGATAGTGGGATCAGCTGAGTCGGATGCTACTATTTTCAAACGTTTTATTCAAAAAAGGGCACAAACGTATGGTTAATACAAAACATTCAGATCATATACATCGTCAAAACTCAATCTAAAACACCGGTGTAATAATAATCAATCAGAAATAAGCTCTATAGTTGTCTAGGGGTAATACTGAGTCCAATTGAAATATAAAGAGTCACTCAGAAGTTTGCAGGCTTTTCCCTTTTGGGAACCGCTGGGGTTTTCACATTGTAGAGAGAGAGAGAGAGATGGTTTAGAAAAGATAAACACTTGCCCGTTGTCTTTACAGAGCAAATCCTTGGAATCAGGGGAGCAGGCTTCCCCGTTGTTATTTAAAAGCAGTCTTCCGTTGGTTCTAGCCACAGATTCAACATTTGGAATCTAACGCACGTGGCTTCCTTCAAAATGGCTTCCCGCTCCCACGGGAATCGGTATCGTGCTTCCTTGGTGTCTCCTTGGTGCGTCTTTGGTGCGTCTGAGGGTTTCCCCCCCTCAGACCCTCCTTTATACTTCTTCACGGGATCGCAGGTGTCAATCAGGTTGCAGGTAATGCGATCTCTCTCTCAACCAGCCCACTTTGCCCGAGGGCTTTTCACGTGGTCTCCATGAGACAATAGTCAATGTCGCCTTTATTCTGCTTCTTGGGAGAACGTGGTCTTCCGCACTTCTCTCTCTCTCTCTCTCCCATTTTCCTGTGTCTATTCAGCACGTCTCTTTCTCTCTTGGGTCAGCTGACCCCCCCCTCGACTAGGGCTCTTGCGATTCTCACAAAGGAAATGGCCGAGGGCATAACACCTCCCCCCCATAGCAGGTTTTTAACCAGCGGTTAAAAACAGGTTGGTACAGGACTTTTTTTTAAATCTACATACTACACAAGCTTTTCTCTTCACAGAGTACTACTGTTATACATTCAAGTCAGTATCTAAACAGGTAACAAGTACAGTGCCCCTTTTCTTTAATACCTTAACCTCACGTGCCATACTAAAGTCTGGTAGCATCAAACTTCAGCTCAATAACCACCTTATTTATTTGTTTTCTTCAGCAACATAACTAAAGAGTTGTGATCTTAGCTTACGTGTGTACTACAAACGTTCATGCAAAATACTAATTTTTATGTTACTTTCAAACTTAACAGTCAAGCTTCCATGGGTGTTGTCTTTATTATTCACATACTTTGTCAAAATCCCTTAAAACAGGCTTCTGCTATTTAAAAATGGCGTCCCCATTAACCCTCGCCTCTTTTCCGGTTAATTCCCTCAAGGTGATCTTGGGCACCCTGGCGAAATAGGCTTTCGCCCGCTCCTTTCATAGGAGTTATTTTATCAACAATGTGTTCCAAACTTAGACCATCTTCCGAATTTCCACCCAATTCTTTAATTTTATGCAATTTGTTAGTTTCCTCTTCAGGACCCGTCATGCTATTAGTTTCCAATTTAAGATCTGCAAGCGATCCCGCTTTGTTCAGACAGCATGTCAAGTGCTGCCTGTTCACACCACACCCTTGAATAACAATAGCGTGTGGGGCCCCTTTACCTTCCAACACAACCTGTAATTGATTCACAGGCTTTGTGGTACCAAGCCATTGTCTCTGTAGCCTGGTTGCTGCTTCTGATATCAGTCCAGCCTTTAAATTTTCTTCATTCAATTTGGGAACTACACATTTCCCTTTTCCTTCAATAATAATATTCACCTCATCAACTTGTAACCCACTTTCGAGCACAAACACCTGGGAACTCTTGCTTCCCAAGGTTAACCCTTTTTTTTCCGAACCAAGTCTATCTGCTCCAAAAGAACGGCCGTCTCTTCCAGCTGAGTCAAATACCTCAGCTTTTTTCTGAGCTCCGTGACTAGGTTCAGCACCACGTGCATCCCCATCTTGGACACACTCAAACGGGACATTGGCCTCTTCCAGGCTTTCAACACCCGTATCTTTTTCAAATTCTAACGTCCCCCGATCCTTCCAGCTACTCTCTAGGCAGCCCCCCGTTGGGGAAGGCGCAACCCTGCGAGCTGAAACAACCTCCTCGGCCATTTCAGCTGACTTCTCCACAGCAAGGATACCCTTCCTCTCTAAGACTGCCCTCATTTCACTCTCGGGACCATCGAGAACACCTTTAGAACTCTCAACTTCTCCAAACAATTCTGCCAAACCAGACAGATCAACCACGTCCAACTCTGGACGTTTTAACAGCTTTATCCGTTTCTCATCTTTATTTCCTACCTCTAGGACCTTTCTCTTCACTAAGGGGGGGGGCTATCTCCTTACCCCCTTTTACTTTACTCCTTTCTGTTTTACCACCCTCTGAACCCTCGTGGTACAGGGTTGGTAAAAACATCTTGGCCAATTCACTACTGGCCCGATTTAAACTGCTCTGGTTCTCAGCTGCTTTTCTCGACAGGCTGCGAGTGACCGCGCATGCGCGATAGCTTTGGGACTCTAGGGGCGGGGAGACCGTACTCGCCGGTCGGTGGGTCAGCATCCTGGCTGCCGAAATCCTACCTCTGGCTAAATCGTCCCCCTCCCCTCTCTCTCCCCCTTGAGCTCTTCGCTCTTGCCTTCGCCTGTCCAGCTCCAATTCATGGCTCCTTTGTTTCTCTTTCTCTTCTGCTTCTAGCTGCTTTAGCTGGAGCTCACGACCCCATTTCATCTCTAATTCCCTTAGTTTGAACACATGCTCTCTTTCCACAGCCTTTTCAGCTGCTTCTTGCTGCTTTACTTTAAGCTCATGGTCCAACCTTGCTTTCTCCAACTCTAACTGATCTGTCCCACTCGCTAATCTCTTTTCGGGGATATTTTCCAAATCCTCAGCTGCAAACACCTTCTTCCCAACGTAATGCTGTTGTATGACCGTTCGCACTTCCTGCTTTTTCATTGCTGGCTTCACCGCTGTGAGGTCTAACGCCTGCGCCAAATTTACCAAGTCTGATTTTGTAGCCTTCCCTAGCGCCTCTACCGTCGGGTTTCTCATAAATTCATCCACATCCATCTTTGCTGGTTTCCCGTCTGGCTACCTGCGTAACCAGATTTAAGTTTGGACTTACAGCCCGATTCACTGACCCTCCCGTTTGGTTTCAAATCCGGGACGAGAACCCCACTTGTTACGTAACCCCGTAACCAGGTAACTTACCAGCAAAGATAGCGAGATCAGCTGAGTCGGATGCTACTATTTTCAAACGTTTTATTCAAAAAAGGGCACAAACATATGGTTAATACAAAACATTCAGATCATATACATCGTCAAAACTCAATCTAAAACACCAGTGTAATAATAATCAATCAGAAATAAGCTCTATAGTTGTCTAGGGGTAATACTGAGTCCAATTGAAATATAAAGAGTCATTCAGAAGTTTGCAGGCTTTTCCCTTTTGGGAACCGCTGGGGTTTTCACATTGTAGAGAGAGAGAGAGAGATGGTTTAGAAAAGATAAACACTTGCCCGTTGTCTTTACAGAGCAAATCCTTGGAATCAGGGGAGCAGGCTTCCCCATTGTTATTTAAAAGCAGTCTTCCGTTGGTTCTAGCCACAGATTCAACATTTGGAATCTAACGCACGTGGCTTCCTTCAAAATGGCTTCCCGCTCCCACGGGAATCGGTATCGTGCTTCCTTGGTGCGTCTTTGTTGCGTCTGAGGGTTCCCCCCCCTCAGACCCTCCTTTATACTTCTTCACGGGATCGCAGGTGTCAATCAGGTTGCAGGTAATGCGATCTCTCTCTCAACCAGCCCACTTTGCCCGAGGGCTTTTCACGTGGTCTCCATGAGACAATAATCAATGTTGCCTTTATTCTGCTTCTTGGGAGAACGTGGTCTTCTGCACGTCTCTCTCTCTCTCTCTCCCATTTTCCTGTGTCTATTCAGCACGTCTCTTTCTCTCTTGGGTCAGTTGACCCCCCCCTCGACTAGGGCTCTTGCGATTCTCACAAAGGAAATGGCCGAGGGCATAACAACAGATACTTCATTGACCCCAAAGGAAATTACAGTGTCACAGTAGCATTACATGTGCACAGTTATACAAATATTAGAAGAGAAGTAAGAAAGAATAAAAAATAAGTTACTTCAAACAGTCTAACAGGAGGGTGTCACCACTTCCCCAGCTATGGATTGACTCATTATAAGAGCCTAATGGCCGAGAGTAAGAATGATCTCATATAGACCTCTTTGGAGCAGCACAGTTGTCTTAGCCTACTACTAAAAGTGCTCCTCTGTTCAGTCAAGGTGGCATGCAGAGGGTGCTAAACATTGTCCAGAATTGCCAGGATTTTCTGTAGGGTCCTTTGTTCTACCACAGCCTCCAGTGTGTCCAGTATAACTTCTATAACAGAGCCAGCCTTTCTAGTCAGTTTATTGAACTTCTTGGCATCACCCATGTTGATGCCATTTCCCCAGCACACTATTGCATAGTTACTGGTGACAACAGAATGGTAGAACATGTGAAGGAGAGGCCTGCACACTCCAAAGGACCTCAGTCTCCTCAGGAAGTAAAGGCAGTTCTGGCCCTTCTTGTACACAGCCTCTGTGTTGGTGCTCCACTCAAGTCTGTCATCCAGGTGCACCTCCAGGAACTTGTAGGTCCTCACCACATCCATTTCCTCACCATCAATAGTGACAGGGAGCAGTGCAGGCTTAGTCTTCCTAAAATCCATCACTGATTGAGACAATAAATAAATTAGCATGATTGAACACTGAAGCAGATGCAATGAGCCAACTGGCCTGATTCTGCTCCTCTGTCTTATGGTCTTGATGCTCCAAACAATCCCAATCCTCTTTCAGTCTCTTGGCACCTCCTCATGCTTCCTCCTATTGGAAATTCCAGAGCTACATCATTGCCTAATGAAGTGCAGCCTTCCAGTATGGTACTCACCCAGAACTGCTCAAGTACTCAGAATGTTATGGAGTGGAGAGAATAACATTGTGAGCAGACAACAAATATCACAGAGCCAAACATCCAGCAGACTGCTATCTTCAAAGCCAGCCCAAATACAAACTGCAAATTCTAAACAAGAAAGTATAATTGAAAAAGAAGGAAATCTTTCAATTTATTAAAGAAAATTTATGTCACAGTTGGTCACAGTGCACACGATCTCCTAGTAAATATATATAATGCACAAGTTGGCTGCCAGCTACACAAGACTGGAAATAACCACAATCTTGATTGAGAATTAAATATGGTTCAGAAGTGCCTAGCTAGTCTTTGAAATGGTGCCAATGGAGTCTTCCACATCTGCCTGTGAAGGTAGGTGTGTCTTCAGATTATTGTTTCTTTCCAATGACAATGCCTCCAGGTGTTCTTCAGTGGTATGCTTCAAGTGCCAAGTGAGCTGTCTGCCTCCAGACTGGAACTTAAGCCCACTTTCTCTGCTATCGCTGAGTCACAACTGACACAACGTAATCCAATTTTTGACAAGGTTGCCATTTTTGCAGTTTCATCTGAGATTCCATCCACTTTTATTGAAGAGAAAAATATAAATGGGGCGAAGTTCCATTCTGAGATGCATGCCACTCTGCCTCAATCTTAATGGCCCCCTTATCTTGAATTCCATTGGTCCTGGTCACCTTGTATCTTTTGTATGGCCTGGTTGGCACAAGAAGTGACATGAATTCAGGAAGTGACTCTTGCCATGGACACTAGGCCCTAGGTGAACAATTACATAAGGCAGATCACCCCAAAATACACAAGACTGGCTAAAAATACAAATCAGCATATAAACAGGAATGTTTTCCATGTAGGTCAGCCTCTGGACTTTATTGTCACCGAACAATTGATACTAGAGCGTACAATCATCAGAGCGATATTTGATTCTGTGCTTCGCGCTCCTTGAAGTACAAATCGAAGTAAATATAATAAAAATTTAAGTTATAAATCATAATTAGAAAATAGAAAAGGGAAAGTAAGGTAGTGCAAGTCAGGTTCGAATATTTGGAAGGTATGGCCCAGATCTGGGTCAGGATCCGTTCAGCAGTCTTATCACAGTTGGAAAGAAGCTGTTCCCAAATCTGGCCGTACGGATCTTCATGCTCCTGAATCCTCCTGGAGGGAAGTGGGACAAAAAGTGTGTTGGTTGGGTGGGTCGTGTCCTGGCAGCACTGCTCCGACAGCGTGCGGTGTAAAGTGAGTCCAAGGATGAAAAATTGGTTTGTGTGATGTGCTGGGCTATGTTCACGATCTTCTGCAGCTTCCTCCAGTCTTGGACAGGACAACTTCCATACCAGGTTGTGATGCACCCTAGAAGAATGCTTTCTACAGTGCACCTATAAAAATTAGTGCGGGTTTTAGGGGACAGGCCAAATTTCTTCAGCTTTCTCAGGAAGTAAAGGCGCTGGTGGGCCTTCTGGGCAGTGGACTCTGCTTGGTTAGACCAAGTCAGTTCATTTGTGATGTTCACCCCGAGGAACTTAAAGCTTTTGACCTGTTCCACCTGCGCACCACTGATGTAGACGGGGTCACGCAGTCTGCTACTCCGTCTGAAGTCAACAACCAATTCCTTCGTCTTGCTGATGTTGAGCGATAGGTTATTGTCTTCGCACCATGCCATCAGGTTCTTAATTTCCTCTCTGTACTCAGACTCATCATTACCCAAGGTACGGCCTACAATTGTGGTGTCATCAGCAAACTTATATATTGAGTTCGATGGAAACTTGGCTACACTATCGTGGGTGTAGTGAGTACAGCAGGGGCTGAGTACACAGCCTTGTGGGGCACCAGTGCTCAGTGATTGTAGAGGAGAGATTGTCCCCTATTTTTACAGCCTGGGTCCTGTCTGTGAGGAATTGAAGATCCAGCTGCAGATCTGAGTGCTAAGACCCAGGTTCCGGAGCTTAGGAATCAGTTTATTTGGAATGATGGTATTAAAGGCAGAGCTGTAGTCAATAAAAAGGAGCCTTACATATGCGTCTTTATTCTCCAGGTGTTCTAAGGAGGAACGTAGTGCCAGAGAGATGGCATCTGCCATTGACCCGTTGCTCCAGTAGGCGAATTGCAAAGCGTCAAGGTTGATTGGTAGGTTATGGTTGATGTGTGCCATAACCAATCGCTCGAAGCACTTCATAGTAATTGATGTCAGAGCCACAGGTCGATAGTCATTCAGGCATGCCACCTTGTCAGGAACGCGGCCGGATGGACCCAAACGCAGGACGCAGACACTGAAGTACTAGGGGGAGGACAGGATGGGGATGCCATGGCATTTAAGGGTAGAGCTGGGGTTCAGGTAGATAGAGTTCAGGCAGGCAGAGCGGAGCAGGCTCCCGGAGTTCGAGCAGGCAGAGCAGAGCAGGCTCCTGGAGTTCAGGCAGAGCGGAGCGGAGCGGGCTCCCGGAGTCCATGCAGGCAGAGCGGAGCGGGCTCCCGGGGTCCAGGCAGGCAGAGCGGAGCGGGCTCCCGGAGTCCATGCAGGCAGAGCAGAGCGGGCTCCTGGAGTTCAGGCAGAGCAGAGCGGAGCGGGCTCCCGGGGTCCAGGCAGGCAGAGCGGAGCGGGCTCCCGGAGTTCATGCAGGCAGAGCGGAGCGGGCTCCCGGAGTCCATGCAGGCAGAGCGGAGCGGGCTCCTGGAGTTCAGGCAGGCAGAGCGGAGCGGGCTCCCAGGGTTCAGGCAGGCAGAGCGGAGCGGGCTCCTGGAGTTCAGGCAGGCAGAGCGGAGCGGGCTCCCGGAGTTCAGGCAGGCAGAGCGGAGCGGGCTCCCGGAGTTTGAGCAGGCAGAGTGGAGCGGGCTCCCGGAGTTCAGGCAGGCAGAGTGGAGCGGGCTCCCGGGGTTCAGGCAGGCAGAGCGGAGCGGGCTCCCGGAGTTCAGGCAGGCAGGCAGAGCGGAGCGGGCTCCCGGAGTTCAGGCAGGCAGAGCGGAGCGGGCTCCCGGAGTTCAGGCAGGCCGGCAGAGCGGAGCGGGCTCCCGGAGTTCGGGCCAGCAGAGCGGAGCGGGCTCCCGGGGTTCAGGCAGGCAGAGCGGAGCAGGCTCCCGGAGTTCAGGCAGGCAGAGCGGAGCAGGCTCCCGGAGTTCAGGCAGGCAGAGCGGAGCGGGCTCCCGGGGTTCAGGCAGGCAGAGCGGAGCGGGCTCCCGGGGTTCAGGCAGGCAGAGCGGAGCGGGCTCCCGGAGTTCAGGCAGGCAGAGCGGAGCGGGCTCCCAAAGTTCGAGTTCAGGTAGACAGGCTCCCGGGGTTCAGGCAGGCAGGCAAACAGGTCCCCAGGGTTCAGGCAGGCAGGCAAACAGGTCCTCGAGGTTCAGGCAGGCAGGCTAGATAAGCTGGCGGAGAGCCCTCCCTGGGCAGGCCGCGTATGTCCCGGGTAGGTCCGCCTCCCAGGTGGAAACACCGGAGGCCTGGGCACGACGCGGACCCCTAGGCGGGTGTGGGGCACAATCCCAGGGTTCAGGCGGAAGAGGAGGACGGGGCAGAACCACTGCCGGACAGCGGCAGGTCGGCCGGACCTGTCCGACGGAGGCAAGGGATAGGAACGGGCAGAACCACTGCCAGAGGCAAGGGATAGGAGTGGGCATAGGTCCAGGGTGACCAACACAACAGTCATGATAACGGGAAAATTGGAAAATGGCCGGCAGACAGCGCGACCGCGCGAACAAAACAAACGAGCAGAGAAGTGGGACCAGCACATGGGAAGAAAGGTGGGGGAGAGGACCAACCTGGTAGTACTGGCACGGGGCAGAGAAGCATGATGAGGAGAAGATCTGAGCCCAGGCGGGATCACAGAATGCAGGGAAGAGTTCATAGCCGGAGGAGAAACGGGAAACAGAACAAAATGACCACCCGCTTGGTCCCAGTCCCAAGGCCCCTTATAAACACCTGCAGCTCAATGAGTTACAGATGTGCCTCCTTGAACCAGGAGGGTCCTAACTAGATCACGGGTGACGGGAAGGACAACTGCAGGACCTGGAATCCGGAGCCCTCAGACCGGATCAAAACCCGGAACGCGGTTCCGGACCGGACGCTGACACACCTTGCTTTTCTTTGGCACCGGGTTTATCGTTGCCTTCTTAAAACATGAAGGGATCTTAGACAGAAGCAGGGAGCAGTTGAAGATGTCAGCAAACACTCCAGCTAGCTCGCTTGCACAGGCCCTGAGAACCCGTCCCGGGACGCCATCTGGGCTCGTCGCCTTCCTTGGATTTATCTTCAGGAAGGCTCTTCTAATGCCTTCCTCGGTGATGATGAATCTCGATGCCACCAGGTCCAGTTCATCCGGAGGGGGCAGGACGCTCCTCTTCTGTTCGAATCTTGTGTAGAATACGTTAAGTTCATCAGGAAGAGAAGCGCTGCAGTCATTGATATTCACAGCCTTTTCTTTGCACCCAGTGATCTCATTTACACCCTGCCATAGTCTACTGGCATCCCTCTGGTTAGTCTGGGCTTCCAACTTGGCTCGATATTGCCTCTTGGCACCCTGAATGGCTTTCCAGAGCTCACACCTGGATTCCATGTAGAGACTGGTATCCCCGGACCTAAAAGCCGCAGCTCCAGCCTTCAAAAGGGACTGGACCTCATAATTCATCCAAGGTTTCTAGTTAGGGAATACCTGGATTGTCTTGCGAGACACACAATCCTCTGTGCATTTCCAGATAAAGTCCATGACAGCTGAGGCATACTCATCGAGGTTAGCTGCCGAGTCCTTGAATACTAACCAGTCCACTGATTCAAAGCAGTCACGGAGGACCTCATCCGTTTCCTCTGTCGAATGTGACACACTTTTGACACCGTGACCTCCTGCTTCAGTTTCTGTTTGTAAGCCGGGAGGAGGAGTACGGCCTGATGGTCCGATTTTCTGAAGTGAGATCGTTGGACGGAACGGTAGGCATCCTTGACTGCTGTGTAGCAGTGGTCAAGTATATTCGGCCTCTAGTGGAGCAGGAGACATGCTGGTATAACTTTGGCAGCGCTTTTCTGAGGTTGGCCTGGTTAAAGTCCCCGGCTGTAATGAGCAAAGCCTCCAGATACCTGGTCTCAAGTCCACTGATGTTGGCATACAGTGTATTCACAGCACACTCCACGTTCGCCTGGGGGGGAATGTAGACCGCTGTCAGTATGACCGAGGTGATAATAGGGACAACACTTCACCGACAGATGTTCTAGGTCCGGACTGCGGGAGCTTGTCAGTGCCACTGTGTCCGAGCACCACGCAGTGTTGATCAGTAGGCAGACACCACCTCCCTTCGTCTTCCCGAAGACACCGTGTGGTCCATCCGATGGATCAAAATCCCTCTGGTTGCATGGCACAGTCGGGGGTGGCAGGGGAGAGCCAGGTATCTGTGAAACAGAATACACAGCAGTTTTGCATCTCCCTGCAGTAGATGAGTCTCCCTTTAAGATCATCCACCTTGTTCTCTATGGCTTGCACATTAGCTAGTAGGATGGTGGGCAGAGGGACCCTAAAGCCCCTCCGCTTCAATCTGACCAGCAGCCCAGCTCTTTTCCCACGCTTCCTCGGTAAATAGTGCATCTTTCCAGGTTTCCATCGATGCAGTGTGTTGTTGGCAGCTCTTTGAGGTTGGTGGACGCGTCCCGCGGGGATCGATCGGCGGGTTGCGTCGTTGGGCGCTCCAGGTCAGGCCGAGTGACTTAACAATTAAAAGAATTCCCAGTTAGTATTTATATGACTGAACTGATAGCTACTTCTAGACAATTATTCCGAAACAGAAAATGAATTAAATAAAGCTGTGACCCGTAGGTTCCAGCTGCTTTCAGTACGTACTTACTGTGGCTTCAGGGATCAAAGGATGCTTAGTATTAGGATTCTGCCTGCTCAATTCAAATAGTTTTCTCACAGGAAGTAATGGATAAAAATATATAATCACAAACAGTATATTTCAATGCATGTGAAATGCTTTACTCTTATGGCCTATCAATCCGCACCAGCAGTTTATTTTGAGCAACACACATCAAATGCTGGAGGAACTCAGCAAGCCAGGCAGCAGAGGGGAATAAATAGTGAACGTTTCCGACTGAGACCTTTCTTCAGAACTGGAAAGAAAGAAGATAGAAGCCAGAACTGCTCCACACTTTCTTATTCTGACTTCAGCCCCCTTCCTTTCTAGGTCTGATGAAGAGTTATGGCCTGAAATGTCTACATTTTATTCCCCTCCATAGATGCTGCCTGATTTGCTGAGTACCTCTAACTTTATGTGTATGTTGCTCAAGATTTCCAGCATCTAAGAATACCTTGTATTGGCAGTTTATTTTCTTTTTACTGCCTTTATTTTATTCAGATGTTTTTAAAAAAGCATATCCCTGCTAAAGAATTAGAAATTGTTTAAGATGGAAAATGGCTCATTATATGTGTAGATTCAATTTTCTGATTGTTTCTGAAGCATTCTTAAGACCATAAAACATAGGTGGAAAATTAAGCCATTTGGGCCATTGAGACTGCTCCACCCCTTGATCTTGTGCTATAAGGTAGGAGAAACTCTAAGTTCTGAAGACTACCTATTCTCTCATCTAGCTCAGCATGTCCATCCTGGAATATTAGTGTGGCAGGCTGCATAAGATTAACTGTGCAGTATGTACCTGTGCTTACCTGGGCCCAAACTATAGTGCAATTATACTACAACACACACACAAAATGCTAGTGGAACACAGCAGGCCAGGCAGCATCTATAGGGAGAAGCGCTGTCGACATTTCGGGCCAAGACCCTTCAGTGCTTCTCCCTATAGATGCTGCCTGGCCTGCTGTGTTCCACCAGCACTTTGTCTCTGTTGTTGTTTGAATTTCCAGCATCTGCAGATTTCCTCGTGTTGGCTCATACAATGATACTGATAACTTGGTGAACAATCAAAAGAGTTTGTGAAAAAGATCTGCCTGTTGAAGCTGAGGTTATTTTCCATTAATCTCAGTGGAGATTCGGACAGCTTTACCTTTCCTGACGAAGTCACTCATGGTCTGCTGCTACAACACCACCAAGTTCAGACCACTCAAAGAGATAGTTAACACAACACAATCAATGCAAACAAACAAGTGACACTTTGGTACTCATCAGGCAAAAAGAATTTGACAAGTTAATTACACGCATCAATTCCATTAATCACATTTGAGCCACAATATGGGAAACATGAGGAAATGTTTCCTTGTCAGCTTAATGACTCTGATTTATTTCCTCCGGTTATTTTGTAATTGCTTGCACTAATCTAAGTTTTAATACAGTCTACATATAAAAAGATACAGAAACACAATCGTTAGAAGGCATTTTCAATGCAAATGAAAACAAGCAAGTCAATTTGTAAGAACGAAGATCTTAAAACCAACACTAGCTTTTTGTTTGCCAGAAGTTCCCTGGATGACAGGAAAACGCTTGCTTATGTGCAATATAGACATGATACGACGTAAGAAAGTGTCGTTTAGAAAAAATATTCATTATTATGAATTAATGCTTGAAATATAGGTAGATCCATTTCAAAATTAGAAGGATGCAAGAAAATGGTAAGGAGAGATGAGTTTATCAACCTTCCAACAGGTAAAATATGTATTATAGAATCAATTGAGTTCCTGTAGTTTTCCTCTTGTTAAATCTTTTGGATTATGTCATTTCACAGAAAGTGAAATGTTTATTAAAGTGTGGCATGGAAATAGTTACAGGATAGAAAGTGTGACTAGGGAAGTGTACACCTTTTATAAGACTTCAAATAGTGTACAGATTTAGACTTTTTCAAAGTCCATGGAACACTATTAGGTATGAATAATGCTATGGACTTTTTTCTTAAATGCATGTGTCTCAGTTTTATCAAGTCTTGGAAACATAATACTTTAAATATTCTTTTTTTCTATTAAATGTTCTTGTATCCTCAGTTCTTCATTGAAAAAATTAAAATTATTGCTATTGTCGTGCCTTTACCATGTGGCATGATTTCTTCTTTACCCTGGTTCGAGTGGAAGTGTTTATCTCAAGGGGCAATAATATAATTGGAGGAGGTTATTTTTCAATTGT
Organism: Hemitrygon akajei; assembly: GCF_048418815.1. Classification (NCBI taxonomy): domain Eukaryota; kingdom Metazoa; phylum Chordata; class Chondrichthyes; order Myliobatiformes; family Dasyatidae; genus Hemitrygon; species Hemitrygon akajei. The sequence continues at coordinate 103,751,959 of NC_133124.1, read as the reverse complement.
CTTAAAGTTAAATCAATCTAAAGGATTCCTTTCAAGTTCAACTACACTGATTTTCAACAGATATATTGATGGGGATTCACTAAGGTTGTCACAATTAAGTTAATTTCTGAAGGCAGATTGCATAATCTTGAAAATAAGACTGCAATCTGATCTAGCTAATGTACTTAAGATACTAAGTTTTGCTGGGGTGGTTTTCAACCAGGGAAATTAAGGAAAAGATGACATATGCTCACAATTAGAACAAGTTCATTCAGTACTTAAAGTTCACATAAAAAGCCGAAGTCTGGAGTTCTTTTTTGCACCAGACTGCAGAATTTTGGATAACTGGAATTTTCAACTTGAGTAAAATTCAGGTACACGAGGATATATAAACAAAAGGCTTATGTGGATATGAAGTACACATTTACTATTATCTAACTGGGTAGCTAAGCTGTTCTAGGACTCCTTTAATCTCTGTGTTCCAGTGAACGACAAAACAAAGGAGCTGCATATGCAAACTTGTATCCAGAAAAGATCATCCATGTATTCTTATGGTGTTTTTATCAAATTAATACTTTTCATTGTGAATTATTTCAGGAAAACACAGTAGCTTTTTAACTACTGCACATTACATCATATCACATACTTGTAGAAAGCTTGTACAAAACATATAAAGCATTTCTTTAAACCTTAAACCTGGATTGAATGCAAGTGTAAACATATGTGACCACATGATGTGTACATACAGTATCAATACAGTGTATTCATGACCAATTCCATTAAAAATAGTGATTACTGAGTGTATGTTTATGATCTTAGGCTGCTGTAGCCCATCCACCTCAAGTTTTACATTGTGTGCATTCAGAGATGCTCATCTCCACACCACTGTTGCAATGTGTGGTTACTCTCCTGTCAGCTTGAACCAGTCTTGCCATTCTCTTCTGACCTCTCTCATTAACAAGGCATTTCACCCACAGAACTGCTGCCCACTGGAGTTTTGATTTATGTTTTGCATTATCCTCTGTAAACCTTAGAGGCTGTTGTGCATGAAATTCCCAGGAATCAGCAGTTTCTCAGATACTCTAACAGCGCCATCTGGCACCAACAATCATTCTGCAGTCAAAGTCACATTTCTTCTCCAGATTGGTGTTTGGTCTGAATAGCCACTGAACCTCCTGACCATGTCTGCATACTTTTATGCAATGAGTTGCAGTATGATTGGCTGATTAGATATTTGCATTAACGAGCAGGTGCACAGGTGTACCTCATAAAGTAGCCACTGAGTGTATATACAATTACAGACACATATTGAGAGAAGAGCAAAGCAGTTTAAGGTAATTAAATAGGCAGTGTTGCAACAAAGGGACATTTGTTTTCCATAAACAAACTCCAGGAAAGCCTGAACCTTTGGGCTGAAATTCCACAAAACTTGATCCCATATATAAAATTTCTGAAAACAGGTTGATTAGCTTGGAGCTAAGTAAATCAATTTCATCAGTTTATTTGAGAAATGAGCAGTGAAGGCTGTACTGGCCTTCTAATGAGATTTCAAAATGGGTTTCAGATTGAATATCACAATATCAATATGCTCTGTTATCCCTGTTGACCTCAGAGAGTACTTGATTACATCTGAGTTCAAATCCAATCCTACCATATACAGCACATATCACCTTCACTTGTATGAAGCCTCAGTAACATGATCGTAGATAGTAGTACACAAAATACAAGTAAGCTAAGTGCAGGAAATCAAGGAAAAAAGATTGGGAGAATATCAGACTGGTCCTCTTGTGAAGTTCCAGACAGTGGTGCAGATGCAGTAGGAGCATTCTGGCGCAGGTCTGGAGTGGAGCTTGAAAAACTTAGTTTCTATAAAAGAGAGGTACTGCCTAGCAAGAGTGGTCATTGTGGGAGCGTTCTGAGTCAAAGTGGTAAGGCTTTGGCTCAACAGGCTTCAGTGAGAACAGGCAGAAGTGAGGTAAGTAGGTAAGTTTATTTCTTTTCTCTGCAGGGCCAGTGTTCTGTTCTGGGTGTCAGATGTGGGAATGCCAGCCTCCCCAATGGCCACATCCACGTCAGGTGCATCAAAATGCAGCTCCCTAGAGACCGTGTTAGGGGACTGGAGCTGCAGCTCGATGACCTTTGGCTTGTTAGGAAAAGTGAGGAAGTGATAGACAGGACCTACAGACAGACAGTCACCCCAGGGCTATAGGAGACAAATAAATGGGTGACTGTTGAGAGAAGGAAGGGAAAACATCAGATAGTGGAGATCACCCCTGTGGCTGTCCCCCTCTGCAATAAGTACTCCATTTTGAGTACTGTTGGCAGAGGGAACGACCAACCTGGGGTGAGCAACAGCGACCATGCCTCTGGCATTGAGTCTGGCTGTGTGGCTCAGAATGGTAGAAAAGTGGAGAGAATGTCAGCAGTTATAGGGGACTCTATAGTTAGGGGGGCAGACAGGTGATTCTGTGGATGCAAAAAAGAAACATGGATGGTAGCTTGCCTCCCAGGTGCCAGGGTCTGCGATGTTTCTGAACACGTCCATAATATTCTGAGAAGGGAGGGTGAGCAGACAGAAGTCAAAATACAAATTGGTACCAACGACATAGGTAGGAAAGGGGGGGGGGGGGGGGGTCCTGAAAACAGAATACAGCGAGTTAGGAAGGAAGCTGAGAAGCAGGACCTCAAGGGTAGTCATCTCGGGATTGCTGCCTGTGCCATGCAACAGTGAGCATCAGAATAGTATGAGGTGGCAGATAAAGATGTGGTTGAAGAACTAGAGGAGGGGTCTGGGATTCAGATTTCCAGATTATTGGGACCTCTTTGGGGCAGTGTGACCAATACAAAAGGGAAGGGTTCCACTTGAATTCGAGGGGGGCCAATATCCTTACAGACAGGTTTACTAGAGCTTTTGGGAGTGGTTTAAACTAATATAGCAGGTGGATGTGAACTGGGAAGATAGAGCCTGCAGATTTATAAGTAGATGATGGATGAATGTCAGGAAGGACAAGACAATGACTGGGTACAAATGCAGTACAAAGAGTTAAATTGTATTCAGAGGCTAAATTCAAAAGGGTGAAGAATGCAGGACAGGAACGTTACAAGAAAGCTATTACTGTAGTATGGATAGAGGAATGGCTGACAGGCAGGAAGCAGACAGTGAGAATAAAGGGGGCCTTTTCTGGTTGACTGCCAGTGACTAGTGGTGTTCCTCAGGGGTTAGTATTGGGACTGCTACTTTTCACATTGTTTGTCAATGACTTAGATAATGGAATTGATGGCTTTGTGGCAAAGTTTGCAGGCACTACAATGATAGGTACAGGGGCAGGTAGTACTAAGGAAGCAATGAGATTGCTGCAGGACATAGACAAATTTGAAGAATGGGCAAAAAAGTGGCAGATGGAATACAGTGTTGGGAAATTTATGATAATGCATTTTGGTAAAAGGGGGGAGAAAAATTAAACATCAGAGTTACAAAGGGACTTGTCTTGCATGACTCCCAGAAGGTTAACTTATAGGTTGAGTCTGTGGTAAAGAAGGCAGATGTTGGCATTCATTTCAAGACAAATAGAATATAAGAGCAGGGAGATAATGCTGAGGCTTTATAAGACACTAGTCAGGCCACACTTGGAGTTTTGTCAGCAGTTTTGGGCTCATTTCTCAGAAAGGCTGTGTTGTCATTGGAGAGAGTCTAGAGGAGGTTCACAAGGATGATTCCAGGAAGCTGCGTTTGGCAGCTTTGGGTCTGTACTCACTGTAATGTAGAAGAGTGCAAAGGGATTTCACTGAAAGGACTAGATAAGGTGGATGCAGAGAAGATGTTTCCTGTGGTGGGGGGGTGTCCAGAACTAAAGGGCACAGCCTCAAAATTGAACTGTGACTCTTTAAAACAGAAGTAAAGAGGAATTATTTTAGCCAGAGTGTAGTGAATTTGTGGAATGCTCGGCCACAGACAGCTGTACAGGCCAAGACGGTGAGTATACTTAAAGTGAAAATTGATAGTTTCTTGATTGATCAGGGCATCAAAGCTTATGGCGAGACAGCAGGTGTATGAGGTTGAGTGGGATCCTGGATCAACCTTGATGCAATGGCAGAGCGGACGCGATGGGCTGAATGGCCTAATTCTGCTCCTATGTCTTATGGCCTTATGGCTGTGGTGAACTACAGATACCTGTCTGGACACGCCCCCCCCCCCCGCCCCCCCGCTGACTCCTCCTGTGGCTCCTCCCACGGACCCCGGTATAAAGGCGATTGGAGACACAGGCCCGGCCTCAGTCTCCAGGATGTAGTGTGGTGGTCATTTGCTGCTTGTTCTTTCTTCCAGCCAATTAAAGCCTATATCTCGCCTCACGTCTCCGAGAGTTATTTTTAGTGCATCAATGGCCTTATGGTCTTTCATTAGAGAAAACTTTACCATGCTATACTCGACTTGATCCAAATGCTGATAATGGGAAAGTACATCTTCATCTTGCTGAACACAAAATTAAAAAGAGAAATGTAAATGGGTTTAAATCGTGAACACATTTAAAGTCACTTCCTTTGAAGCATGTGCAATAAATCAATGTGCAGCTCAAACAAAAGCTTTGCTAAGCTAGGAAAGTGTTGGTGGTGAGCTTGCCAAAAGCCAGTTGTGGTGCTAGATCTTATAAGTTAATCCAGACACTTGTATTTATCTTTATCAAAATGTCTGATTCACCTCTGCAACACAGCACTAGAAGAGAAATATCGTCTACTTGTGCTTACCAATAGAATCATGGAGGTCATCAAATTTTTAATAATTAATGACTAATTGATAAGGAACATTTTATCTCTATTACAAAATGATATAAGTCCATCGTTTTTTACTGTTAAGCTCATTTACTTTAGCAAATGGAATCTATATTTGATAATTATTAATACTTGTTTTTCATTTTCTTATTAAAACAATGACTCACATTCCAGGATCTCTGCCACATTCTCTGCAACATGCATAAATAAAACCAGATAGGTTTAGCTTATTTCTACAATTGCCAAATAAGGTATATTTTAAAATTATGGAATGGGATGCGAAGTGAAGCAGAGTTTTATCTGCTTTTAAAAAGAAACAATGCCTACATTTATCTTCACATTCCATAATTTTGTTTTAAAGTACTAAATGAAAAACACAAGTAGATTTTTCACGGGAATATTTAAAGTGGCAGAAGAGTGAAGGAAGAATGGTAAAAGAGAACTGTTTGATGTCAGTATGAGTTCTGGTAGTTTCAATTCAATCCCTATTTGGCTTTGTCTATCATAAAAACTTCACAAACTTTTCACAACTGGGCAATCTCACTCAGCAAGCATGTTGATTGATAACCATTAGCACCATAAGACAATAAGATTTAGGAGCAGAATTAGGCCAACCGGCCCATCGAGCATGCTCCGTTATTTCATCATGGTTGATCCATTAAAAGGTTTTCCATCACAATTACTGGGCTTGCTCAATATGGACATTATCCTTTTATTTCTTATTGTACTTAAACAACATTCACATTTTCTGTTCTTTATATTTTAATATAGCCTTCAGTCCGTACGTGTTTAAATAGCTCAGTTCAGATTCAATTCAGATTTAGATTAACTTATCACACATACATAGAAACATACAGTGAAATGAATCTCAAATAAACTACGGTAGCTTAGTAGATGGCACCCAACGGTGACTCCTTTGCTTGCATCTTCGAAAACAGTTCTACTTCCATCTTTAATATCGCTCTTTTTCCCTTTCAGAGTTCTCTTGAAGACCCTGACCTAGAGTTACACACTGACTATGGTTCTTTGCGGGAATGGGACCCGCTCTCGGGATTCCACAATCAGCCATTATACAGCATGCCAAAGGCTTGTCCTAAGATTTCAGCATGGATTCAGAAGCCTGGGATCCCGAGGAACTGGAGACGGGCGGATCAAAGGTCGGTGTTGCCACAGGAGACCTACGTGTTGGGGGAGTCGGAACATCTGCTGTGTGCCTGGGGGACCCGGGATCCTTACAATCTTCAGGCACAGAGCTCGAGAAAAAGCAATGTAACAGACTTTTAACATCATAAACCAGCGAGTTGTTTGTTGGAAATGGAGTCACCTCTTTCTCCCTTATTAGGAGAGAGAGAGCCTGCAGCATGTCAAATTATCGGGTGAACAATGTAGTCTTTAGGGTAACTGCAAGTCTGTGTCTTTGCTATTGCTTTGCTCACGTTTGAGTGCTGGTAGTGGGTATGCTTTATCTTTGTCAATGGGGGAAGGGGGATTGTTGCTCACTACCGCTTACGCGCAGGAGGGAGGGGAACTGGGGAGTGGGCTTTGCAGTTCTAACATCTAATTGTTGTTCATTCTTGGGGCACTCTGTTTTTCATGGATGTTTTGCGTAGAGAAAGCATTTTAGGATGTATGTTATATACATTTCTCTGACATTAAATTGTACCTTTGAACCTTAAATGCCAAATCCATGCTCAAATCACATATTCAATTGCCATTATGAAGCAACTAAAAACATTGTTATAATTTTATAAGACATAATTAATTTGTTTCTATCCACACTGCAACTCATTTACTATCTCCTTTTGACTCAAAATGGTCTCATGGTTACTGAGGTAATCAATCATAACAAACAAGGAGTTTGTGGATAGCTTAAACATAGAATTAATGAATTGACTGAATTTCAATCCATTTACAGATACAGAGTGAATATTTATCATGAACAACATCGAAAAAGTACTGGGGGAAATCAGCAAGTTAGGCACCTTTGTTTGATTAGATGCATTTATACAGAATGGTGATAGAGGTTCAGATTTAAGTGAGATTTATTTACTACAGTGCAAGAGTCTTCTGTTAAAATTAAACAATAAAATCTTTGTCATTCTGGAGCCCTCAGCAATTTCTGTTTTAGTATTCATAAATATTAGCCCATCCTTAATTGTATCTTGCATTGTGTGGCTTAATGATAGTAAAAAGAAAACAGTCTTTCATTTATAGATCAGGTGAATACACAGGATTTCCTTCCCTAGAGAATCAAATACATTTTCAAAACATTTCATTAGCATTTGATTCTCTTTTTAATTCCGGATTCATTTAATTAATTGAATTTAAATTCCACATTTGGCAGTATAGGACTTAAACCCAAATCTCCAAATCAATATACTAGGCCTCCAGACCACTGGTCCTGTGGATCAAACAATCTGTTTTCATGCCCCAGTGAATAATGCTGAATTAAAACACCATCTCCTGCTGTAACAATGTCTTTCAATTCATTTTCTGAGCTTTAAAACTGAGCAATAACTACAGGTGATCTCCTGACATAGCTCTCTTCCCATGAACTGCAGACGGCAGTGTTTCAATGTTGTACAACTGGCTGATTATTCGTGTACATACTAAATTCTAATGTAACCAGCTGAGCTCCATTAGGATTTACACTAAGATTGGTTTAACAAAGAACTAACAATTCCAATTAACTAAACATTATTTAATTAAATTTACCAAATGTCATTCATAATAAAATGATTCTTGCTGACTCCTTTAAAAAGGTTACTTTCGCTAATCTTCACCATTACCCTCCACCATCTGGCAGAACTGGTCCTCACACTCAACAATTTTTCCTTCGACTCCTCCCACGTTCTCAAGACTGAATAGGTACCCAGGGGCACCCATAAGGGTCTCAGGTATGTCTGCCTTTTCTTTGGCTGTGTAGAACAGCCTATGTTCCAAGCCTTCCGTGCTAATACTCTTCAACTCTTCCTCTGCAGCATTGATGACTGCATGGGTGCTGCTTCATGCACTCATGCTGAGCTTGTCAATTTCTTCAACTATGCCTCCAACTTCCACCCCGCCCTTAATTTCACCTGGTTATTTCTAACACCCCTCTCCCCTTTCTTGATCTCTCTGTTTCCATCTGTGGAGACAAACTGTCAATCAACGTCTTTTGTAAACCTACCAATTCCCATGGTTATCTTGACAATACCTCTTCCCTCCCTGTCTCCTGTAAAACTGCTGTTCCCTTTTCTCAGTCCCTTCGCCTTCACCGCATCTATTCCCAAGATGAGGCTAATCTCTCTAGGACAACAGAGATTTCTCTTTCTTCAAATAATAGAGTTTCCCTTCCTTCAACATTGATACTGCCGTCAGCCACATTTCCTCCATTTCCCAGACATCCTCGCTCACACGATCTTCCTACCACCTTAACAGTGATAGAGTTCATCTTGCCCTTACCTATGTGGACCCTTTGAGCATCCATGCCCAGCACATCATTGTCTGCAACTTATGCCCCCTCCAAAGGGATGCTACCACCAAAAATATTATTACCTAACCTCCACACTTAGTTTTCCACAAGGAATGCTCCCTCCATGATTCCTTGTCCTTTTGTCTCTTCCCACTAATCTCTCCACCCCAGCACTTATCCTTGCTAGTGGCCAAAGTGCCACACCTGCCCATTCACCTCCTCCCTCACCTCTAATCAGGGCTCCAAACAGTATTTACAGGTGAGGCAACATTTCAACTGCATATCTGCTGGGGTTGTCTATTGTATCTGGTGCTTCCAATGCGGTCTCCTCTACATCGGTGAGGCCCATCGTAAATTGGGAGACTGCTTCACCACCTCCGCTCCATCCGCCAAAAGCAGAACTTACTGTTGGCCAAACATTTTAATTCTAATTTCCATTTCCATTCCGGCATGTCATCCATGGCCTCAACTTGTGCTACAATGAGGCCACCCTCAGGGTGAAAGAGCAACACCTTATATTCTGTCTGGAGCCTCCAACCTGATGGCATGAATAGCAATTTCTCTTTTTGGTTAAAAAAAACCCTCCCTCTCCCCTCTTCTTTTGTAATATCCCTGGTTTAAAACCGTGCTGTATTTTATTAATACAGTCATGCTGTTGGGTATTTTATTTTCTGCAGATTTTCTCAAAATGCAATGTATTTCTTCAGTCACATTATACAATTGAGTAAGTCAGTTGAATTATAAGTCAAGCTTGTTGAATTAGCCAATGGGATTTGTCTTGTTAACATTTAGCTAATAAGATGCCCGGAACAATTTCGAGGGTTCCGGGGTTGCAATTTTGCTGGAGAAAGAAGGAGAGAGATGAAAGAATGTATACAGATGACAAACATGAGTGAAGAACATGGTGAAGCGCTCACAGAACCCACATGGAAGAAACGATACTACTTTCAGAAAATCCTCATACGTACAATGGTCTCATGAAGAATGTAAAGATAGCTTTTAATTAGCTAGATATCACATGAACTTGGACAAAGTTCGCCACCTTGTCCTTGGATGTTGCATGGATATTTATTTATGTTTCACTTGGACTGTGTTTTCAGGCAGAATTTTTCGACAACATGAATAAACAAAGTGAAGAAAATTGGATTGACTAAGCATCAATGAGCTCCAATGATCATGTGCACACTATAGGCTAATATATGTGTAATGGGCTCTTTTCTTTATTTTGCTTCTTGTAGGTTAAAACATCTTGACAATATAATTTAAATTTAAGTTTATACTGGTGGCATATTTATCCTAGACATGTTTATTATTGGAAATGGCCTTCTCATCATTAATCCCCATGCATTGCAGTGTTACGTTGCTGTTAGGTTGGATCCACAGTAATAGCTAGCTCATTATGAGCCTACATTGAGACGGTTTCATTCTGTTTCCCACTTTGGACTCTTCTCACCTGCCTTTCACCTCGCCCTGGTGCCCCTCCTCTTTCCCTTTCTTCTATGGTCCACCTTCTTCTCCTACCAGATTCCCTCCTCTCCAGTCCTTCGCCTTTCCCACCCAACTGACTTCACCTATCATTTTCTGTCCCATTCTGCTTCCTCTACCTTTTTATTCTGGCATCTTCCAGTCCAGAAGAAGGGTCTTGGTCCAAAATGTCGATTGTTTGTTTATTTCCATAATCAAGTCAAGTCAAGTCACTTTTATTGTCATTTCGACCATGACTGCTGGTACAGTACATAGTAAAAATGAGACAACGTTTTTTCTGGACCATGGTGCTACATGGTGTTAATGCTGCTTGATCTGCTGTGTTCCTCCAACATTTTGTGTGTGTTTCGTTAGGCCAAGCTTATATGGCTTTGAAAAGATTATGTTCTGTGTCATTCAGTAGAGATAATTTAAAATCTTAATTCTTTCATCAACAAATCACAAACAACAGCCATGATATAAGGCAGAGTTGGCTCTGTCCTGATTTATAAAGAAAGTAACATGTACCTGTAACGTTGTACAAGGATGATAAGACCTCGCAATATCGTTCTAGCAAAGATGTGAACAATGATGCAAAACACGGCAGGGCTATCTGAAAAGAGAAAACAGAATTGTTTACATTTAAATTTAATTAAAAGAGGAACTATGCACAGAATTTACCTGAGCATTCACTTTGCCACCTTCCTCCTCCCACCATCAGCCTCTCTTACTCTCAGGCTACCCATGTGCCCTTGAGTGTTGGGTCATGTAAAGATAGAAATTACAGTTATGAAGTGACTTTCATAGGCTCATCATATCCCAGGGCACCCCATAGGCCATGGAGAGCTTAAACAGTGAGCACGTTGACTCCTGTAGGATGGAACTCTGCAGAATATTCCCTAGAGGTATCATAAAGGGTACAGACCATAAGACATAGGAGCAGAATTAGGCCATTTGACCCATCAAGTCTGCTCTGCTGTTCAATCAATCTATTTTCCCCTTCTCAGTCCCACTCCCAGGCCTTCTTCCCATAACCTTTGATGTTGTAGCCAGTCAAGCACCTATTAATCTCCACATTAAATACACATAACGACCTGAGCTGCCTGTAGTAACAAATTCTACAAATTCTTCACCCTCTGGCTAAAGAAATTTCTCCACATCTCTGTTTTAAATAGACACTATCCCCCCATCCAGAGGCTGTGCCCTCTTGTCCTAGTTTCTGCCACATCTACTCTCTGTAGGCCTTTCAACATACAAAAGATTTCAATGAGATCCCCCCCCCCCCAGCCTTCTAAATTCCAGTGAGTACAGGCCCATAGCCATCAAAGGTTCCTCATATGATAACCCTTTCACTACCAGAATCATCCTTGTGAACCTGCTCTGAACACACTCCAATGTCAGCACATCTTTTCTTATATAAGGAGCCCAAAATTGTTCACAATACTCAAGGTGAGGCCTCACCAGTGCCTTATAGAGTCTCAGCATCACATCCCTGCTCTTATATTCTAAACCTCTTGAAATGAATGCAAATATTGCATTTGCCTTCCTCACCACCAACTCTTACTGCAAGTTAACCTTTAGGTTGTTCTACACAAGGAATCCCAGGACCCTTTGCATCTCAGATTTTCAGATTTTCTCCCCATTTAGAAAATAGTCTGTACATTTGTTTCTTCTATCAAAGTGCATCACTATACATTTTCCAACATTGTATTTCATTTACCACTTTCTTGCCCATTCTCCTAAGCTGTATAAGTCCTTCTGCAGCTTTCCTGTTTCCTCAGCACTATCTGCTCCTCCACCAATCTTCATATTATCTGCAGACCTGGCAACACAACCATCTATTCCATCATCGAAATCATTGACATACCACATAAAAAGAAGCAGTCCCAACACCGATCCCTGCAGAACACCACTAGTCACTGGCAGCCAACCAGGAAAGGATCCTTTTTTTCCCACTCACTACCACCTACCAATTAGCCAATGCTGTAACCATGTTAGTAACTTTCCTGTAATACCATAGGCTCTAAACTTGGTAAGCATCTTCATGTGTGGCATCTTGTCAGAGGTTGTCTGAAAGTCCAAATATACAACATCCACTGCATCCCCTTTATCTATCCTACTGGAAATCTCCTCAAAGAATTCCAACAGGGTTGTCAGGCAAGATTTTCCTTTAAAGCAACCATGCTGATTTTGTTCTATCTTGTCCTGTGCCACCAAGTACTCCATAACCTCATCCTTAACAATCGACTCCAACATCTTCCCAACCACTGGGGTCAGGCTATCTGGTCTATAATTTCCTTTCTGCTGCCTTCCTCCTTTCTTAAAGAGTGGAGTGACATTTGCAATTTTCCAGTCTTCTGGAACCATGCCAAAGTCTAATGGTTCTCGAAAGATCATTACTAGTGCCTCCACAATCTCTACCGCTACCTCTTTCAGAACCCTAGGGTGCAGTTCATCTAGTCCGGGTGATTTATGCACCTTTAGGTCTTTCAGCTTGTTGAGCACCTTCCCTTTGTTAAAGTAACTGCTCTTACTTCTTTTCCCTCACACTCTTCAACACTTCGCACATTGCCAGTGTCTTCCACAGTGAAGACGGATGCAAAATACTCATTTAGTTCATTGGCCATCTTATTCTGCAGTGGGAGCAGTGCAGAGAGGATTAAATAAAAGTACAGGAGGGACAAGTAGAACGGCCACTGTTGGGAGTGGGCCAGCGGTGAGAGTGGGAGTGTCAGGCTTTGGCTCTGGGTAAGTTTCTGTTAGGTTTCCCTGTTTTCTTACTGTGTCAGGGTACTTACTGTAGTTTAAATTGCCATTGTGTGCTCTTCATGCTGGATACTGGAGTGCTGGGAGAGCCAGAGTCTGCCAGGGAACTACATCTGCATGGTACATCCAGCAGCATCCGTGTTAGGATCTAGAGCAGCAGCTGAATGACCTTTAGCTTATACAGGAGAGTGAGGAGATAATTGTTCAGCATTACAGGGAAGTAGTCACCCCTAATTTGCAGGAGGCAGGTAGCTGTGTGTCTGTCAGGAGAAATTGAAATGTGAATAGGCAGTTAGTGCTGAGCACCCTATGGCCATTCCCCTGAATAATAAACATACCATTTTGGATACTGTTGCAGGTGATGACCTCCCAGGGGAAGGCTACGGAGATCAGGTTACTAGCAATGAGCTTGGGTCTATGGTGGAGAAGGGAAAGAGGGAGAAGAGGGGGCAATAGTGATAGGAGACGGAATAGTCAGAGGAGCAGACAGGAGATTCTGTGGAAGTGAACGGGACACCCGGATAGTGTGTTGCTCTGGTACCAGGGTCAGGGACATTTCAGATCGAGTCCACAACAATTTTATTTCAGTAACCTTTATACTCTTTTATCTCTCTCTCTCTCTCCCCCCCTCCCCCACCCTCATTAACCTATTAATCAGACTGCTCCGTAAACATCAGGATTATCTGGGCAACCCTACCCTCACCTATTACAGATACTCCACTTGGACCTTTCCATCCCCCCCCCCCCCCCCACTGTCCCACCCTCTTTATAAGTTAATATTCTCAGTTTCTGGTTCTGATGATGCATCAGATAAACCTGACAGTTTAACTTTGTTTTCCTTCTGAAATGCTGCCTGCAGTGCTGAGTGCTTCCAATATTTTCAGTTTGCATGTCAGATTTCCAACTACTGTTTTTTTTTAAGTTCATAATCTTGGCTTCACATTTGGCCTTGAAATTAGTATCAGGTCATGCACATGTACCATCAATATGCTCGCTTAGTTCCATCTCCATGACACACACTCTTCCTCAGCCCAAGTGCTCATCAAACCCTCATCCATATATTTTATTACTGCTATTCCAAAGGACTCTTTGCCAACCAGTTATTTCCAACTCTGCATCAGACTGTAGTCATGCAAGATATTTCACCCTCAACTCTTATTTAGTCAACTGCCTGTTGTTCTACTTTGGCTCACAGTCAAGTGACGCCTTGGTTTCAATTCTCTTGTTTTAAACACTCTGGTTTACTTTCTCCCTAATTTTGTGATCTCCCGGTGTCCTATTTCCCCAAGTTCTATTGGCACCCCTCTAACTATGGCCTCTTCAATTCTTTGTTTAGGTGCTCTGTCATTGGAGGCCATTCATTCAAGGCCTCTTAATTAGAATTCACACCTGAAACACATCTGCATCTTTACTTCCGCCATTCTGTGGTTTAAAGCTTGACATTTTGACCAAGCCCATGATCACGTGCCCACATATTACTCTGTATAGCTCAACTCCAATTTTGTTCTGCAACATAATATTCCTACTTTGCGTTATAGTACAGTGCAATTCAGTTAATTGGGACACATCAGAACAAGTACATTCACTGGATGCCCCAATCAGCTAAAGTTTCATGGAAATATTAAAAAGATATGAATAAGGCAAACTGAATAACAAATTATGTATTTAAATTAAATACAGAACAAATTAGAACACTGCCAGTACTCTAATAATAGTATAAAACTGTGTGCTAGTTCTTAACAATTATCAACAGAAGAATTCATCCCTATTGTGTTCTTTTGACTGTAAATGAACAAAATCAATGCAGACATTGTTTGGACTGCCTTCAAACAATGTTGTCAATGATTGCATACACCAAATCTTCCCTTTAATAGTGGCATTCAAGATGGCTGTCAATGCCTTGAAATTATTCGAGCTTCTTAACTTATTTACGCAATGAAATCATTTCATTTTCCATTCCCGGCTGGTTCTGACACCTCCAAGCCTGGATGCTTGAAACCATAATGAGCAAAACAGTCCTAAATTGTCGTATTGATTAGATCTTACCAAAAATTGCTGCTTTTTGAACACACACACACACACACACACACACACACACACACACACACACACACACACACACACACACACACACACACACACACACACACACACACACACACACACACACACACACAGCGCTATTTAAAAACTGTTCACTCAAAGTATGGTGTAGTGCCTAATGGCCTCAGAAGTGCGTGTAATTGGCGCTACTTAGAAACTGTTCAGCAGAAGTTTTGGGCCCCAATTAAGCGGCATAGTGTCCCAGATAAACCAAGTGAATGCCTGCTATTGTGTTGATTCGCTTTTGTTCTTTAAGAGTTGTCACAAATAAGTGGCTGCCCTGATTAACTGATGACCCAAGTAACTGGAATCCACTGTATTCCTTTTACAGAATATTGTAATATAATTATTATGAGCATGGATAATTACATGACACTAAAGTTGTTGTGTTTGGGGAATAGTTGCTGTTGCCATGGCTTTATCAACACCCTGTCAAGATTAATTTGGGTAAACTTCAAGTTTCGACATTCCCTTTAAAATTGTAGCACTTGGTTTATTTTGCCTCTCCATAAAAACACACCATTTGGCATTTCCATACGATTACACTTCATCTGTCCTCTGCCTGCTCATTTGTCAATCTGGCAATGGATCACTGCGGGTTCTGATAAGCTCCTTACTGTTTACCAGATTGTCAGGTTTCCCACCATTTCCCCACTTTGAAATGATCCTCTGTATGTATAAAGTCAGATGATTAACATATATCACAGAGAGCAATTGTCTGAACACATACTTCTGGAGGTAGCAAGCCAGTATGCATCTCTGCGGTCTGAACAAACAACTCTTCATCACTACTTTCTCTAAAGTTAACTTAATAAATGAAAGGTATGGAGATGCATTGAGGTGACAAAATTTTGTAAAATAACCGGTATTTTTCCTTTTTGAGTAATGCAATACATGCAATGGACAGTAGATGTCAGGTTTATCAGCATAGCCATAACTAAAATCATATCCATTATAGTAACTGCATTAAACTGTATTTGTACATTATAGTAGATGCAGGAAATAATTAAAATATAGAGTTTTAATTAATTACAGGTCATGTTTTTCTTTCCAAAATGCTTTCTGTTTTATATTTTAATTACAAAAACTTTGTGGCCTACAAAGCATTACATTTTTATTGTGCACCTGCCACTTTGAAACAAGGAAAGAGGAAGTTATTTGAGGCATTGAAGAATAACAAGTTAAACAGACAGCGAAATCAGTTAGGGTCAATGTTCAATGAGTTACAGTGGGGTTAGTTGGCGTCTGTGTTCCACGTGATGATCTGGTTAGTCTGGGCCTGATTGAGGAACTCTGGGGGCGGGGGGGGGGGGGAGCACCTAGTTGGAGCCTGTGATCAGTGAGTAAGTGTGGGATTATTTGGGGCTTGTGATGGCTACGTTTCGGCAGGGTTACTCAAGACACCCGATGGTAACATTGGCGAAGGTGATTAGAGACCAGGTTCTGTTGCAGGGGTCATAAACAGAGGATTGTTTGTGATTCATCTTATTTAACATTACCATGGACCATCTCAACTGATCACTACCAACATCAGTACATTGCACTGACTTCTGCAGAAACAATGGATGACATCAGGACATCACACGACTTCAGCAAGGGTACTGGCCTGAAAATCAATATAAATACGATCAGGGAATGGCACACGATTAGCAAATGTAAAACACGTACCTCCGTGATTCATAGAAAAGCTGACAGTGTTAATCAAACCCGAGGAATTGACCCAAGGGGGTGTATTAGCAAGGAGAGCTAGAACAGAAAAATTGATGAAAGGTTCTAGAACTTAAGGGTGGGTCAGGTTGTAGCAGAGTCTGGCTTCCAAATGCCTAGGGTCCTCTTGCCACTGGATCAAGTCCCACCTCTCTGAAATATGTGTGTAGTTAGTGTGCAATTGTTACCTTCGCCATATGAATATCAAGATCTGGAACGTCAGACTCAAATATACAGTCCCATCAGTGACAGACCAGAATAGCACACTGCTCTCGCAGAGATTAAAACATTTGGACATTGGCATCAACATAATAAGTGAGAAACAGCAGGCCAGAGACAGTCAGTTTAAAGAGCAAGGCAATGGTACGCTTTCTTCTGAGGAGACAGGAAAGAAAATCGTCTTCAGACAATGTCATCAAGAATGGGATAGTTGGTAGCCTCAGCAACTCCCTCTACGGAAAATGTCTGGTGACACTTTGCCTCACTATTAGTTGAGGTCTGTGAGGTTTTGAGATTTTAAGGTCAGGAGATGGTCAGTAACTAGGATGGGCTTTTGATACCAAAGATATTGGTTATGAGAATTGTGGGCCACAGATTTTGCTTCCATTTGACTGACATAGATGGAGTAGCTCAAGGAAATGTCCTGAGTTAGGTTTCCATCACTGGACTGGCACATGCTCAGGTAAATTTGCTTTGAGTTGAAAGCATCTATGTTGTGTTATCAGCACATTCCAGATTCACAGGGACTAAATCATTCTGACTCTCCTCTGAAAAAGAAATGGTGTCAACATGCATAGTGCTTGACCTTCACAAAGCTAATGTAATGAACAGAAATGCCCTATCAAACTTACAGAGATGTGATTTGATCTGGAAACCATCTTAATTCAGGAAAAAGAATAATTTTCTTTTACACAGCATGCACAAATGACTGCTCCTTCCCTGAACTTTCAGACCATCATCTGAGTTGTGTTTAGTGTACATTTGTGAAGTGCTATTATCACTAACCATTTCATTATACAGGCAGATATTATGTGTGCCATTGTCTTGGCACCAAGCAGATCATGCTGAATTCAACAGGTATTCCCCCAGTTCTGCAGGGTGGGTACCAGCCACGGTTAATTATTTTATTAAATAATAACTAAGATTGAGCCCTCATACAATTTTAATTGAAATGGAGAAGCAATATCACTACTGAAACATACATGTATGTTAACCCAATGCAAAATGTACAGATATCCATGTGCTTTCTTTGAATATTAAATACTTTATCTTATTCTTCAAAAGGTTTTTCACTGGGACCTATTTCAGGATAGCTGTACTATATTAGGGTATAATTTTCTTCATATCTCATCCAGAATTGATTTACAGGATTTAATATACATTTAACATTTAATAAGTAAAAAAGTTAAGAAAATAAATTGATTTATGCAAATTAACTACCAACATTTGAATGTTCCAAAATATGGCTAAGGAGTTGGTGTAGGAGGTTTGGATCATTGGACTCTCCTCCAAGGAAGGTGGGACCTGTACAGAAGAGACGGTTTGCACCTGAAGTTGAAGGAGACTAATATCCTAGTGGGAAGATTTTGCTCGAGCTGCACAGGGGAAGTTTAAACTAGAGTTGCAGGGGATGGGAACCAGAGTGCCAGAGCAGATAGTGGAGCGTTTGTGGAAAAAGATGTTGTTAGGACTTCAGACAAAGTCAGGAAACAAAAGGTTGAGTATGATGCGATTGATGTCCCGAGCAGTTTATATTTCAATCCATAAGTATTATAGGAAAGGCAGAAAGGCAGATGAGCTCAGGGCATGGATCAACACATATAATTATGATAACATAGTAAGACCTGGTTGCAGGAGGGACTGGACCGGCAGCTCAATATTCTGGGACCCCATTGTTTTAGATGTGACAGAGCGGGAGGGATTTCAGGGGGAGGGGTGATATTACTGGTCAGGGAAAATGTCTCGACAGTGCTCAGTCAGGACAGACTGGAGAGCTGTGGAACTGAGGAATAAGAAAGGTATTACCATGTTAATGGGCTTGTATTACAGACCACCCAACAATCTGTAGGGTTTAGAGGAACAAATTTGTAGAGAGATTGCAGACTGTTGCAAGAAACATAAGGTTTTTAGAGTAGGTAACTTCAAATTTCCAAATATTGAGTGGGACTCCCATACTGTTAAAAGGACTAGATGGGATAGAGCTTGTCAAATGTGTTCAGTAATCAGTACATAGAAGTTCCAAAGAAAGATTGTGTGATACTAGATCTCCTATTAGGGAATGAGATAGGGTAGATGATGGAAATTTGCGTAGGGGAACACTTTACATCTAGCAAAATTAATGCCATTAATTTCAAAGTAAATATTGAAAAAGATAGGGCAGGTCTGGGAGTTGAGATTCTAAAGTAGAGAAAGGCCAATTTTGATGGTATCAGAATACCATTGTTGCTGTGGAATATTTCAGGTTGTTTTCTCGTGTAGTTGTACATGGTAAGTGAGGGCCTTCAAATGTAAAACTTGTCAGAATAAAAGATAAAGATAACATGTTTGGGAATCCTGGAGCTTAGGAGAAGGCAATGGCGCCTAACAGCGACTCCTTTGCTTGTATCTTCGGAAACACCTTTATTTCCATCTTTACTATCTCTGTTTTTCCCTTTCAGTATTCTTTTGAAGACCCTAAGCTGGAGTTTCACACTGACTTTGGTTCTTTGCAGGAATGGGAGCTCCTTTCAGGGTTTCATGACTGGCTGTTATTTGAGATGCCAAAGATGTGGCAGGAAATCTGTGTGTCATGGGAGAAGTAAGATCTCTGGCTGTGTGCCCAGAGACCCGAGATCTTTGGGCACAGAGCTCACAAAAAGCAACGCAACGGACTTTCAACATCATAAATCAGTGAGTTGTTTGTTATGTCTCCCCTCTTACTGTGAAATAGAGACACCTCATTCTCCTTATTAGGGAGAGAGAGAGCCTGTGGTATGTTAAATACCGGGTGAATGAGTAGTCTTTGGGGTACTGCAAGTCAGTGTCTTTGCTGTTGCTTTGCTGCACACTTGAGTGCTTAGTGGCAGGTGCCGACGGTTTTCTTGCTGGTGGAGGGGGGGATCATTGTTTTGCTGCTGCTTACACATTGGAGGGGGGAGCTGGAGGGGCTTTGGGGTTCTAACATTTAACTGTCATTCATTCTTTGGGGCACTCCTCTGTTTTTGTGGATGGTTGCGAAGAAAACGTATTTCAGGATGTATATTTTATATATTCCTCTGACATTAAATGTACCTTTGAAACCTTTTCAAAAGATATTGAGGCCCTGGTTAAGAAAAAGAAGAGGTGCATAGCAGGTATAGGCAGGTATGAACAAATGAGGTACTTATGGAGTATCAGAAATTCAAGAGAAATTTCTCTTAAGAAATAAATCAGCAGGGTTAAACTCTAAGATCTGGCCTCAATACACCCTTGCACAATTGTATCCTGGATTTCCTTCTTTGCAGACACGAGTTAGTTTGGAATGGCAAAAACACCTCCACAATCTCCATCAGTAGAAGAGCACCACAGGGATGAGTACTTACTACCCTGTTTTACTCGCTTTACACCTATGACTGTGGGGCTAAATACAGCTCCAACACAATATACAAGTTTGCTGATGACACCCTGTTGTGGGCTGTATCAAAGGTGGTGATG
This sequence comes from Hemitrygon akajei, assembly GCF_048418815.1. Lineage (NCBI taxonomy): Eukaryota > Metazoa > Chordata > Chondrichthyes > Myliobatiformes > Dasyatidae > Hemitrygon > Hemitrygon akajei. The sequence goes on along the minus strand of NC_133124.1, from coordinate 103,732,047 downwards.
ATTCAGCATTCAGGAGGGAGATTGAAAACTTAGCTGAGTGGTGTAATAACAACAATGTTAATAAGACCAAGCACTGATTGTAGACCAAGAGAGGGAAACCAAAGGTCCATGAGCCAGTAATCATCGGAGGATCAGAAGTGGAGAGGGTCAGTAACTTTAAATTCCTGGGTGTCAGCATCTTAGAGCACCTGAATTGGACCCATCATATAAATATGATAACAAAGAAAACACGGCAGCACCTCTACTTCCTTGGGAGTATGCAGGTATTCGGCAGGTCATCAAATCCTTGCCTAGCGTTTATAGATGTGTGGAGGAAAGTGTGCTGACCGGCTGCATTTCGGCTTTGTACGGCCACACTAATGCCTTTGAGCAGAAAAATACGACAAAAGGAATTGGATTTGGCGTAGTATATCACAGGTAAAACCCTCCCAACCATAGAGTACATCTATAAGAAACATTGTTGTAGGAACACAGCATGGATCATCCAAAATCCTTACCTCATGCTCTTTTCTTGCTGCTGCCATCAGGTAGAAGATGCAGGTGCCTCAGGACTCACAACACCAGGTTCAAGAACAGTTACTACCCCTCAACCATCAAGCTCTTAAACAACAAGGAATAACTACTGTATGTTCAACTTCTGGTATCCCCACAACCAATGGTCTCATTTTAAGGTCGCATAATCATGTTATTTCATGTTTGTTATTGACTGCTAATTATTTATATTTGCACTTGCACAGTTTGTTGTCCATTGATCCTGTTTACAGTTGCTGTTCTAGAGATTTGTTAAGTATGCCCATAGAAAATGAATCTCAGAGGTGTATGTGCTGATATGGATGTACTTTGATAATAAATTTTACTTTGAATTTTAAAAGGAGGCAAGAGTTTGCCCTACCAGGCAAGGTGAAGGAGAATCATAAGGTATTCTACAGATATGTTAAGAGGGAAAGGATTGCAAAGTACAAAATTCGTCTCCCAGAAAATCAGAATGTAATCTATGTGCGGAGCCATAAAAGGTGGGGAAGATTTTAAATAGATTTTTTGCATCTGTACATACTTGGCAGACAGACACGGAGTTTATAGAGGTAGGCAAAGCAGCAACGAGGTCATGGACCCTATACAGATTACCGAGAAGGTGCTTGCTGTCTTGAGGCAAAGTAGAGTGGATAAATCCCCAGGGCCTGACAAGGTGTTCCCTCTGACCCTGTGGGAGGCTAGTACAGAAATTGCAGGGACCCTACCAGAGATGCTTGAATCATCTTTAGTGACAGATGAGTTACTGAAGGAGTGAAGGACAGCTAATGTGGTTCCACTATTTAAGAAAAGCTCCAAAAATAAACCAGGAAATTACAGGCCGAGGAGTTTGACATCAGTGGCGGGAAAGTTATTAGAAGCTACTCTAAGGGACCAGATATATGAGTATTTGGATAGACAGGGACTGATTAGGGATAATCATCATGGCTTTGTGTGTGGCTTTGGTTTGATGTTCAACCAATCTTGTAGACTTTTTCAAAGAAATTGCCAGGAAAGTTAATGAACACAAGACAGTGGATGTTGTCTGTATGGACTTTAGCAAGGCATTTGACACAGTCCATTATTGGAGATTGGTCAGGAAGGTTCAGTTCTTGGCATTCGAGATGAGGTAGTAAATTAGATTACACATTGGCTTCGCAGGAGAAGCCAGAGAGTGGTAATAGATTATTGTCTCTCTGACTGAAGGTTTGACAGTAGCGGAATGCCACAGGGATTGGTGCTGGGTCTATTGTTGTTTGTCATCTATATCAATGATCTGGGTGATAATGTGGTTAGCTGGATCAGCAAATTTGCGGATGACACCATGTAGTACGCTGTAAGGGAGGCTATCAGATCTTACAGCGGGATCTGAACCAGCTGGAAAAATGGGCTGAAAAATGGCAGACAAGTGCGAGGTGCTGCACTTTGAAAGGACCAAGGTCTTACACAGTGAACGGTATGGCACTAAGGAGTGTGGTAGAACAAAGGGATCAGGGAATATACGTCTGTAAATCATTGAAAGTGGCATCACAGGTATATAGGGTTACAAAGAAAGCTTTTGGCACATTGACCTTCATAAATCAATGTACTGAATACAGGAAATAGGATGTTATTTGTATTGGTTGACATTGTATGAGATGTTGGTGAAGCCTAATTTGGAGTATTGTGTGACTTTTTGGTCACCTAGCTACAGGAAAGATGCAATTAAGATTGAAAGAGTATAAAGAAAATTTACAAGGATGTTGCTGGGACTGGAGCACCTGAGTTATGAGGAAAGATTGAATGGGTTAGGACTTTATTCCTTGGAGTGTAGAAGGTTGAGGGGAGATCTGATAGAGGTATACAAATTTATGAGGGATATAGATAGGGTAAATGCAAGCAAGCTTTTTCCATTGAGGCTGAGTGGGTCTTCAACTAGAAGTTATGGGTTAAGGTGAAAGATTAAATGTTTAAGAGAAACATAAAGGGAACCTTCTTCACTCAGAGGGCCAGGATGTGTGGAATAAGTTCCACTCAAGTGGTGGATGTGAGGTGGATTTCAAAGTTTAAGAGAAGTTTGGATAGGTACACGGATGGGAGGGATATGGAGGCCAACAGTTCAGATGCAGCTCTATGAAACTAGACAGCTTAAATGGTTCAGTGTGGACTAGAAGGGCCATAGGGATTGTTTTTGTGCTGTACTTTTCTATGACTCTGACTTGGAAATAATGTATATGCTGATGCATCACCACCTTTGATTCGGACAATGACAGTGGTGTAATTGGCAATCTTAAATATGGCATTGGAGCTATGCTTAGCCACACCATCAAGTGAGTAGAGCAGGGACTAAGCACACAGTCTTGTGGTGCACCTGTGCTGATGGAGATTGTAGAGATGCTGTTGCCAATCCAAACTAAAAATGAGGAAATCAAAGATCCAGTTACACAAGAAGATATTACGGCCTAGGTCTTGAAGCTTATTGATTATTTTTGAAGGGATGATGGTATTGAATGTCAAGCTGTAGTTGACAAAGGACATTCTGATGTCCACATGTTCCAGGGTTGAGTGAAGAGTAAATGAAATGGCATCTACTGTGGACCTGTTCTGCCGGTAGGCAAATTGGAGCTGATCCAAGTCTCTTCTCAGGCAGGAGTTGATGTGTTTCATCATTAACCTCTCAAAACACTTCATCACAGTGGATGTAAGTGTTACTGGATGATAGTCATTGAGACAGGTTACCATATTCTTCTTGGGCACCATTATAATCAAAGCAGGTGGGTACTTCAGATTAATGAAGCAAGAGGTTAAAGATATCAGAGAACACAGCAACCAGTTGAAGAGCAGAGGTCTTCACTACTTGGTCAGGAATCCCATCTGGTCCGGATGCTGTCCATGGGTTCACTCTCCTGAAGTATGCTCTCCATCGGCCTCGGAGACTGAAATCACAGGATCTTCGGCGGCTCCGGGAGGTTGTGAAGATGCCTCCATGTTTTGACGGTCAAGGCAAACATTGAGCTAATCTGGGAGCGAAATTTTATTGTCAAGTATGTCACTTGGTTTCCCTTTGTAGAAGGTGATAGTGTGCAAGTTGCAGTAGGCAAGGGTTAAAGACATCACCGAGACAAGAAAAGCCTGGGCAGTTGTAGTCAAGTGACAGAGACACCTCTGCTGACTATGGACAAGATAAGCGTGGGTGACTGCAGCATCGTGTGCTCAAGCCAGATGAGTGAGTTTGCAGTGATAGTAATTCGGACAAAGTATATTTAGAAGTTTTGTAAGCTACCAGCAAAAATTAGCCGTTGTTTTCCAATTTCATCTTGGAAACATAAACAGATCATTTGATTTCCATCACAGACACTGATGAGATACGTTATCCCGAAGAGTGTTTCCAAATTGAGAGCCCCAGACTTCCTCACAATGAAAGACCACCAACAGAAAACACAGATAATTCCCGAAGGGATACAAGAAAGCACTTTCCCATGTACCAGCTTGTAAGAATTTTCCCAGGAATATTGGCAGAGATTTTGGAGCTGCTCAAATGAGGTTTCAAGTGAGGAATGTCCGACTACCTTTAAATATGACTTTTGGTTTTGTTCCTCATTAATTTGCTGAGAAACATCCAATCACTCTGAGTGGTAATAACTATTGTTTAGAAGCACCCTTGCAACATTTACAGACTGAAATTAATTGTCTATCAGCTTATAACAAGTTATCTAATTCTACAGTTGAAACTCATTGAGAGACAACTTGTAACCAAGAGAAATCCCAGCCACCTTCTTCCACCTTTCTGTGTCAGTAGGTGAACGGAGAGTTTCCAGTTTCAAACCAGTGGTAAAAATATTCAGCAGCTGAGGTAGCTCGAGATCACATGAATTAACATTTCAAGTTTGTGGCCTTTCAGGGTGAAAGATTATTGATATACAATGTTTGCTTTTATTTTCTCACATTCACATTTTTATTTCCAAGTTTCCAGCATCTTGCTTTCAAAACTTCTTTGTATTAGATAGATAGATAGATAGATAGTTAGATACTTTATTCATCCCCATGGGGAAATTCAACTTTTTTTCCAATGTCCCATACACTTGTTGTAGCAAAACTAATTACATACAATACTTAACTCAGTAAAAATATGATATGCATCTAAATCACTATCTCAAAAAGCATTAATAATAGCTTTTAAAAAGTTCTTAAGTCCTGGCGGTAGAATTGTAAAGCCTAATGGCATTGGGGAGTATTGACCTCTTCATCCTGTCTGAGGAGCATTGTATCGATAGTAACCTGTCGTTGAAACTGCTTCTCTGTCTCTGGATGGTGCTATGTAGAGGATGTTCAGAGTTATCCATAATTGACCGTAGCCTACTCAGCGCCCTTCGCTCAGCTACCAATGTTAAACTCTCCAGTACTTTGCCCACGACAGAGCCCGCCTTCCTTACCAGCTTATTAAGACGTGAGGCGTCCCTCTTCTTAATGCTTCCTCCCCAACACGCCACCACAAAGAAGAGGGCGCTCTCCACAACTGACCTATAGAACATCTTCAGCATCTCACTACAGACATTGAATGACGCCAACCTTCTTAGGAAGTACAGTCGACTCTGTGCCTTCCTGCACAAGGCATCTGTGTTGGCAGTCCAGTCTAGCTTCTCGTCTAACTGTACTCCCAGATACTTGTAGGTCTTAACCTGCTCCACACATTCTCCATTAATGATCACTGGCTCCATATGAGGCCTAGATCTCATTCTAGCTGTTCATTAGAGCTCATTCAAGCTGTTCGATAATTTAATGACTTGAATAAGGAATGGCTAAATGCAATATATTGTTAGTGATTATTATTTAAGGTGATGTGCTAATCTCAAATATATTTTATGGCAAATTGCTGGAACTGTGCAGTTTCTTTTCTTAAGATAGATGATACCCATGAATGATCTCCAAATTGTGAACATAAAAATTGAGAATTACTTCTGTAGAAAATAAAAACAAAGATGTTTTACATGTGCAATGGGTCAGACAGTATTTATGAAAAAGAAAGTAGATTAAAATTTAAAGTCAATGAGTCAAGGACACTTGGTTACTCTTGCTTGCATATTTCCAACAGTCTTATGTATAGAAGAACAGCCAGTGGATAAGGCACCCAATAAAAAGCTGCCATTCCAAGCTATTATTAAAAAGAGCTTCTTTCAGATTGTTTTATTGAAATACATAGTTGAAATATACAATTTTAGAATAGCAACTTTTTCTTTGCTATATTTGATTGTGTACCTTCAGCCAAAAGGCCCTTGGAGAATTGTTAAATGTGCTTTCCAAAAACAATGCCAGAAACTATTGTCAAACCATTGGGGCCTGTCTTCCCCACCCTACAAGGAAGTACAACTACCTTCCTTCCAATCTTATGTCTGTTTGCTTTCTGTTGCTTATATACGGTGAATTCAAAGCATACTCAAGAGAATGCACATCCTGTGATGTTCAGTGTTTAGTTATATTTAACAGAGCATTAATTTCAATCTTTGCTTTTAAGCCTCTTGGGAGCTATAAAGCTTTCAGATCACTGAAGCTAATTCCAACATCAGTGCTCATGAGCATTGTTCCTTGTCCCTTCCTGTACCTTTACCCATGGTTTGGTAGGAGTATGGAGAGGAATTAGTCTTCAAGGGGAAATTTCTCTTCTCTGTACTTGACTAATAGAGTGCCTTGGCCAATCAGTGGTAAATCTGATGTTCCCTCTCTGCATATTTTCCAAATAGTGCAACTGTGGCTTTTATTATCTGCATCAACAACTGAGCGCAAATTGTTCATATTATTATCTCATATATTAACACCTCCAGAATTGCTGTATTGAAATTGAAGGCAAAAAAAATCCTAGATTAGTATTTAAGCTCAGAGGAATTATTTTTTTTCATTTTCTTGATGCAGCTTTTTTGGCAAGATCAGCATCTATTGCTCATCAACAGTTGCTTTTGAGATAGTGCAGGTATTTCCACAAAATTGATAATTTAGCTAAGTTGGGTTGAGTTATGTCTGGGTAGGTGATGATCATGTTTACTCTATTCTTATCTTTCTTAGTAGGTCACCATATCAATCACATTTGTCTTATACCACATTGCTAAGGCATCCTGAGATATTTTTCATTGTTAAGGCTGCTTCATTATTTACAGAAGAGTTTCTCTAGATGCTGGAAATCCAGAACAACAGACACAAAAAGCTGGAGGTACTCAACAGTTCAGGCAGCATCTATAGAAATGAATAAATATTTAATAATTTGAGCCAAGACGCTTCATTAGGACTGGAAAAGGGTAGGGGAAGATGACAGAATAAAAAGGTGGGTAGAGGGAGAATGAAGACACGCTAGAAGGTGATAGGTGAGACCAGATGGGTGTGGTAAGTAAAGGGCTGGAGAAGAAGGAATCTGATAAGAGAGGAGAGTGGATCATGGAAGAAAGGGAAGAAGGAGGGTCACCAGGGAGAGGTGATAGGCAGGTGAGGAGAAGATGTAAGAGGCCAGAGTAGGGAATAAAAGAAGAGGGAGATGGGAATGGAAAAATATTACCAGAATGAAAAATTGATGTTCATCAGGTTGAAGAATATGAGATGCTAGTCCTCCACCCTGACAGTGGCCTCATATGGAATGGAAATGGGGATAGGAATTAAAACAGTTGGCTACCAGAAAATTCTTTGCAGTGGACAGCAAGAGCTCAATTTTGCATACTCAAACAACAACTGCAATGAAATCCCATGTAAACTGCTGTCATAAGTTATTTCCCATATTGTATGTTTCCATTTCTGTGGACATTAGGATAACTTACTTTGTTGTGACAATCATTGACATGAAGGAGATACAGGGGAGGAATTTCACTGTTATAAATTCTCAACTTAATCAGGGGTCAGTCAGTGTGCCAGTCTCAACATTTTAAATTGAAAGAACCTCTTCAGCTGTCCTTGCATCAATTTGCTTCTCCTGACTATCAATTATTTACACAGTGCTTCAATGCTAACTCATGAATGTGCAAACAAAGGGGATCTGAAAGCCTGAATTTGCCCTCCCCAGCCAATATAACCCACATTTACAAAATAATTGCATGCACATAGCACTTATAGCACTGGGAAACATCCCAAGGCAGTTCACTGAAGGGCAATCAGACAAGGAAAATAGATGCTGTGCCAGGGAAACTTCTTTCCCATTCCTTAAGTAGCTGCTCTGAACAATCCAGAAGTCTACTCATCAATATTGAATTGATTTATCAATGAAAATCATGTAATTTCATCTCCTAATGGCCAGGAATGTACTCAAACTCTGCTCTGCCAGAGCTTTGGTTCAATTGCCATTGAGGTGGAAATTTAAAAATGCATCTCTGAATCCTGATGAAGTGATATTGACACTGATTCTCTTTCCACAAATGCTGCTTGAGCTACTGAGAGTTTCAGGCATTTTGTGTTCTCTTTCCAATTGCCAGCAAATGCCGCTTTTGTTTCAACCTCTGTATCCTGCCTGCTTCATGTCTATCAATTTCTTTCTCTAAACAACTTCTGTCTTGGACATATGTGACACTTAGTTAAGTAGATAGTTTTTCATGTGGAGCTTTAGAATCAGAGAGTTGAAGAATACTACAGCAGAGAAACGGGCCCTTTGGCCTGTCTAGTTCATGCCAAACTATTGTTCTGCCTAGCCCCACTGATCTGCACCTGGATGTGTGAGCTTTGCCTGTGGCAAATTTCTTCAAGCTTTTTGAATCCTTCCAAGTTCAAAAGCATTGAAAAAGTTGTAAATAAGATAGTGCCATAGTTTCATGAAAAGCTTTTGGATTTCTAAGCAATTTATATTTAAAGGATAAAAAGATACAAATGTTTTTCAAAAACATATCTCAACTAGAATAATGTTCTAATAATCTGTACTGTATTTCTCCTATTCTATTTCTTTACAATACAGAAGGATACCATTTGGCCCATTGACCTATGTTGTCTTTTAAGGCAATTTCAGCATATCCATCCACTCGCTCATTTCCATATTAACCCTTTTCTCTCATATGCCTTTCAGCCTCTGCCACCCACTCGCAATGTTTCTAATTAAGAAATACTGTACCTAAATAGTATATTAATCTGGAGAATACGGAACTGTACACCCACCTGGGAGTTATGTCATCAAAGTCTACTCTGGTAAGTTTAGAAATAAATTCAACAACTTGTGAGTTGGCATTGAGTGAATGGATCAAAACTGCCAGATTATTCTGAATATCCAACTTCTTTAGTGTTAATAGATCTTCATATTAAGCCATTAATTATTCTTTTTGCAGCTGCTATCTGATCTGTTGAGTGTTTCCAGCATTTGCCTTTATTTTGGGTTTTTCATGTAGCTTTTTCATTTTCAATTTTAAGTGCAATGTTTTTTGCAAATTGATCTCCATATAAGATTTCGTAAAGCTTTTGCCTGTTCTCAAAGCAATCAGAAATGACAGGAATAAGTGAAAAGGTAAATATACACTAATATACTTGGAGAGAAATTTTAAATACTGTTGAATGAACAATAACTGTTTCATTGTTAACATCACATTCCTGAAGGAAAAGTTTTGAATTTTGTTCATTAGAAGTACAAAGAAATATTTAAATATCAATCAACTCCTTTATTTAGCAATAACTATCAATAGCTATGATAACTGGTTAAATTGCATTTCCACTGCTGATTTAATTTTGATCTATAATGCTACATTTTTGCTTCTTCTATTCATTCCCTATACTTACTTTAATCTACCATTGGTCCTTGACTAATCCAAATGGGTTTTTATCCCCTTCCTGGATCAATTGCATTCTAAGATTTTGTTCAATAATTTTTTAATTAAAAGTCAAGCTGAGCATAATTTAGGATTTTCTGTTTGGAATTCAAGCTAACATCTTTTGGTAAATTATTGAAAAGAGTAAGTAGCACATAGCTATCATATTATACCATCCTAGTAATGGAAAGATTAAACTGCCTCCATGAAATTGCTGTGATTCCTCTTTCTACAAAAAGCCATCTTAACAATAAATTCATTAATGCCTTCAGTAAAAGTGAATGACTATAATAATAGGTTTATTGATATTAATGCACAAGCTAGCTTTAGCTTCTTAGTCTTAAGTCAACATCTGGCCACAAGGAACCAGATGAATTGAAGCCATTAAGTTCCGTCAAATTCAACTTCATATTTATAAAATACTAACCTGTGTGTGAGTTAGGATGTTGAAGTCTGAAGTGCTTCATGATGAAGAGTCAGTGAGCTCAAGGTTAGATTGGCAAGAAAGGAAGATACCAACAATCCCCAAGTCCACAAGTCAAACATCAGTATAGCAGGGGTCACAAGGACAGGTGACTCCTCTCCCTCCACAGGTCACTTGGGTTGGAAATCTGAGTGAGTCCAGAAATTGAGAAGAATGGAAGTCCAGAACCCGTGCTTGGCAAGTCCTGTTTCATGGCCCGAAGGTCAAACCCATGACTGGCAAGTCATGGGGTCAAGGCCCAAATGTCAGACCAGTGATTGACGAGTCCTGGGGTCGATATCCAGAGATCAGTGAAAGCAAAACCAAAGGTCAAACTCCAGAGCTCGGTGAACCTGGAGGTAAAAAGCCCCAAGGTCGAAGACTGAAGTCAGTGAGTCTGGAGGTAAGGCACAAAAGTCAAGTCTGTGAGTGTGGGCCAAGGTCTAGAAGTTAGAGGCCTGAATTCTGCAAGTCTAAGAGTCTGGAGTGGAAGACTGGAGTCCTGAAGCTGGCCTGTCCTAGGGTTAGTTGCCTATCTGTTGGTTGAGATGGAAAAGGGTTTGTTTTGCTATCGTTATCTTATTTTGTTCTGTTGATGTTGTTGTTGTTGCTGCTGCTTGTGTTGTTCTGATGAATACTGTGAGTATGCTATGTTGGTGCTGGAATATCTGATAACACTTGCTGGCTGCCCCCAGCACATCCTTGTGTGTGTTGTTTGTTAACTTAACTGATACATTTTACTGTACATGCATAAATAAATCTGAACCTGAACTAATTAACTAGAAATTACAATGAGAGATGACTATCTGAGTACAAATTTAAATGATATTTTGAAGGATTAAAGTTAATTTTGTAAGCACTTCCATTAAACAGTGGGCCTGTTGTATAAGTCCTTTCTTATTCTTCAATAACTTCGTGCCTGCAAAATTCTGATTTTTAAATTCTATCTCAATTCTTCAATGTCCTCACCACTCCCTAATTCTGAAACTCTTTCCAAGCTTGAACCTTCCAAAATCTCTGTATTTCTCTGTTTCTCACCTTCGGTGCATTTCCCAGTTCCTACAGCATGGCATTGGCATTCTTTCACCTAAGACTTACATTCTGAGATTTCCTGCCTACACGTTCCCATTCTTTCTGCTTCTTCAGTGCTTTTTGGAATGTCTCAAAGAACTGTTTTAAGATCTAAGTCTTCACCTTGATGTGAAATTTTGCCTGATTCCAACCCTGTGAAACACCTTGGGAGTCTTTTAAATCATGTCATAAATTATGTTGTTTTTCCATTCTTTCGATCCAAAGCTTTAATCTCCCAGAATTTTCTGCTTTTCTTTGCACATCTGCAGGATTTCCTCTTGCAGTCGACTTGCTAAATATTCATTTACCCATTACTTAAATTTAGCTTAGATTTGGATTTTGATGACTGTCAGGAATGGAGCAGCTAAGAAGGCAGGGAGGCTGATCTATCAGCATGTTGGAATAAGATAGATAATATATTCAACAACATACCCTGAAATCAGCTAGTCAGAAATGATGAACCCTTATGAGCCTGTTTTCCATGCAATACTTGATTAACAATTAATTCTTGTCATTACAGTCAACAATTCCACAGGGAAGGTGTTTATGAAATCCTTTTAAGGATTTAAAATCTCTTCACTATCACGGTATGGAGAGGCAACTGCACAGGATTAGAGAAAACTGCAGAGGGCTGAGAATTCAGCCATCTCCATCATGGGCACTAGTCTCCCTGGCATTAAGAGAGATGATGCAACATCTATCATTGATATCCGTCACCCAGGACATGATCTCTTCTTATTATTACTACCATTGGGGAAGAGGTACAGGAGACTGAAGACACACACTCAACATTTCAGGAACAACTTCTCCAATTTGGCATATAAGTCCTGCAGGGACAATGAACCAACCCCTGAATACCTCACTATTTTTTGCTCTGTTTGTGCACTATTCTCTGAAAAAATATCTATCTATCATACTGCTTACACACGTAAGAACAGAAGACAATCAAAAGCTGGCAATGTGGTAAACCCCACGAGTGTGAATCGCATCCACATGAACAAACAAGCACCCTTCATTTGTAACAATTGTCTTGGTCAAGTAAATCCTGGATTTAGGTATAGAATTGTTAATGTGCAATAAAATCCAGATCGATTGGCCCCAATTCTATATCTGGATCCAGTTAAATTATTGCACGACCGGCAGTGACTTGGGTTGCTTCGAGCTTCTTTCTGATCCTTCGGAAATCGTTTTACTCGTTTCAGTTTGAAGGGGAAAATGTTCTTTGAAAAACATTAACACGGGTTACAAACATAATACAGACACCGCCTTGAAATCGCACCATGCTAAATCCCGCTGCAAACACTTCGAACAGTCCATCACTCAACGAAGCAGTTAACTCGTTTAAATTAAGTAAAATCTTCAAAACAAGTGCAACAATTCGAGACTGAGGTGTTATTTTTGTATTCATGTGACACTGTTTTATCAGCCTCTATCAATCTTTCACAATTTCTCAGCAGGATCTTACTGGTAGAAACTTCAGCCAAACTAACCCGCAAGAAGAGGCGTAAATACGTTTGACATTATATGCACAGAGTTTTAAAGAGATACGAGGAAGATACATAGAAACATATATGTGTCATATTCTAGTACATAGGATCTTTCAATAACAACCCTTTCCTCACGGTGTATGTGTGACCCAGATGTATATATCCGATAACTTTTGAAAATGATTTATTGGTCATGATGAGGATCACTTTAAAAAAAAACAGCGATCTCCACTCACCTTCTGGACAATTGAAATGAAACTTACCTGAAGTGATAAAATCCAGAACATCGCTCTCTGAAGAACCATGTTGTTAGGCAGGGTTGTGCGATCGTTCTTCTTGCCCCATATCCAGTTTAGCTTTCTCACCAAACGCCGGACTTCTCGTGTTTAGAAACTCCCGGTTAGATAAAAATAAAGGACCAAGTTAATCCCTCCCGAGGCGCTCGTGAGGGCTTTAGATCAATATCCAGCAACTTTGTTGACGAATATTCAGAACTAAAACTGTTCTCGCTGCTCATTTAACTCCCTTGATTTTGCGAGAACATCCCAGCTACTCTCTCTCTCTCTCTCTCTCTCTCTCGCCAACCCCGCCCCTATCCCCGCCCATTCGTAGATGGGGAAGCCCCAGTTTAAGCCTCTCCACCAGCGCATCTCTCTCCGTGCCTCTCCCCGGCACGAACATGATTCCAAATTCAATCTTTCACAGGAGATTGGGTTAACTTCACTGCCTCGGCTTAATGCCATGGATCAAGTTTGTGTGTTATGGAAAGGGACGGGTTGTGACACAAGAAGATGATCAGTGTCTCTTGTATGCTGATGATTTTTTTTAAAAAGTTATCCCTCTACACAACACCTATGTTTGACCTGGCACAGCACTGTATCGATTCAGGACTGGATGCTATTTCCCAGTTCTATTCTTATAGTAATAAAAAAGTTGTTTGGGATTGAAAGACGAATTAGTTTATCTTCAGCGGTAATTGGTGTACTGTTTGACAAGGCAGCGGAGATCATATTCCGCAGACAATTACCATCCTGCTATCTTATATCTCATGCTGCCTGTGGTGTTGAGTTTCGGGATCTTTGCAAAGGTTTACTGAAATCTTTGAAGACAGGCACGTAGGGATTGGCTGTGGGAGTAATTGGAAGATCAAAACGCAGACCAGACCAGTGCTTCATTCAATACAAAACGTGTTGCTCACATTTGAGTAGCAACACTCGCATGGACTGGCTGGCTTGATTTCAAGTTGTGGTGTCAGTGAACGACAGAAGGTCAGAACGCAGGCAAAGCCGAAAGTGGAGCAGTGACTTGTTCTTTCCGGGTTCTGTTGTGTGCATGGTAATTGCGTTAGTATCTGATGAAAGTTCATGCCTCCGCTCGGCACTGTTATGGAAGTAATCACTTATTAAATTTTTCTCCACAACTTTAATTCTGTTTGAGGTCATTCATTAAAAAATACAATACCCCTGTAATTATGGCAACAGGTAACATTCCGTGGGTATTGGGTCGACTTTTTTGTTTTGCACACCATCAGCATCCAGAATGGGAATATACTCGAGGGTGTATTTGTTTACCAAAGTGATAGCTTAAGTTTCTGATCAAACTTGTTCACACAATCAAAAACATAGCGCTTTTCGAGAACCAATACAATCACTGTTTTCAGAAGTAATAATTTACTGTTTTACCTCACATAAAAAATATTTCTTGATACAATTAAGACTGCCAACCTGATGTAGTTTCATTACTACAAATGGAATCGGGCTCTCAGGTATAATTAGTATAACTAATGGGAAGTTGCTATGGAAATTAATTTAATCTGGGGCTATAGCCTGGTTTTCTGCATCAGTGTGATTTTTATAAAATTACCATATTGCTCTAAACGATTTCAGATTTGATCATCCTTATTTATTAATTAATATTGTTTTGCAAATGGCATTTACCTCCAGATACCAATGCAAGGTATGAAAGATCATAGAAGAAAATTGTACTATTATCAGCCACATTCAATACTGTATCTGCATTGTCAACCAATCAATAACATAAAAATCCATTGACTACACCATTGTCAATGTTAGAAAACATGTGGATAAATCTCCAGATCCTGACAGGATATTCCCTAGGACCTTGAGGGAAGTTAGTGTAGAAATAGCAGGGGCTCTGACAGAAATATTTCAAATGTCATTAGAAATGGGGATGGTGCCAGAGGATTGGCGTATTGCTCATATTGTTCCATTGTTTAAAAAGGGTTCTAAGAGTAAACCTAGCAATTATAGGCCTGTCAGTTTGACGGCAGTGGTGGGTAAATTAATGGAAAGTATCCTTAGAGATGGTATATATAATTATCTGCATAGACAGGATCTGATTAGGAACAGTCAGCATGGATTTGTGCGTGGAAGGTCATGTTTGACAAATCTTATTGAATTTTTTGAAGAGGTTACGAGGAAAATTGACGAGGGTAAAGCAGTGGGTGTTGTCTATATGGACTTCAGTAAGGCCTTTGACAAGGTTCTGCATGGAAGGTTAGTTAGGAAGGTTCAATCATTAGATATTAATATTGAAGTAGTAAAATGGATTCAACAGTGGCTGGATGGGAGATGCCAGAGAGTAGTGGTGGATAACTGTTTGTCAGGTTAGAGGCCCGTGACTAGTGGTGTGCCTCAGGGATCTGTACTGGGTCCAATGTTGTTTGTCATTTACATTAATGATCTGGATGATGGGGTGGTAAATTGGATTAGTGAGTATGCAGATGATACTAAGGTAGGTGACGTTGTGGATAATGAAGTAGGTTTTCAAAGTTTGCAGAGATTTAGGCCAGTTAGAGTGGGCTGAATGATGGCAGATGGAGTTTAATGCTGATCAGTGTGAGGTGCTACATTTTGGTAGGAATAATCCAAATAGGACTTACATGGTAAATGGTAGGGCATTGAAGAATGCAGTAGAACAGAGTGATCTAGGAATAATGGTGCATAGTTCCCTGAAGGCAGAATCTCATGTGGATAGGGTGGTGAAGAAAGCTTTTGGTATGCTGGCCTTTATAAATCAGAGCATTGAGTATAGGAGTTGGGATGTAATGTTAAAATTGTACAAGGCATCGGTAAGGCCGAATTTGGAGTATTGTGTACAGTTCTGGTCACCGAATTATAGGAAAGATGTCAACAAAATAGAGAGAGTACAGAGAAGATTTACTAGAATGTTATCTGGGTTTCAGCCCTAAGTTACAGAGAAAGGTTGAACAAGTTAGGTCTTTACTCTTTGGAGAGTAGAAGGTTGAAGGGTGACTTGATAGAGGTATTTAAAATTATGAGGGGGATAGATAGAGTTGACGTGGATAGGCTTTTTCCATTGAGAGTAGGGGAGAGTCAAACAAGAGGACATAAGTTGAGAGTTAGGGGGCAAAAGTTTAAGGGTAACACGAGGGGGAATTTCTTTACTCAGAGAGTGGTAGCTGTGTGGAACGAGCTCCCAGTAGAAGTGGTAGAGGCAGGTTTGGTATTGTCATTTAAAGTAAAATTGGATAGGTATATGGACAGGAAAGGAATGGAGGGTTATGGGCTGAGTGCGTGCTAGTGGGACTAGGTGAGAGTAAGCGTTCAGCACGGACTAGAAGGGCTGAGATGGCCTGTTCCCGTGCTGTAATTGTTATATGGTTAAAACCATATACTATGATTTCATCTTCCACATTATGACACAAGAGAATTGTTAATATGGATTTGTCCTTTTAAAAACTGAGCTTTTAACATTAAATACTTTATAGATAATTGCTAACATCCAGTAGTCCAAATTTGTAAAACAACATCTTTTTTTAAGCACTGAATTTCTTTGCAACATTTCAATAATGGAGAGATTATTTACTGAAAATATAGTAATTGGATGTCAGGACCTTTCTATTTGTAACTATCTAGAATGTAATAACCTCATGTTAGCCGTGATTTAGAATTAAGCAATCATCAGTTAATGAGACGACTACATGCCCAGATGTTTATAATTGCAATGATAACATTATTCAAGACAACTTAGTACAGGACCAGCTATAGTTCCATGAGCAACATGATTATATCCAACTCAGAGCTAGTGGATTCATGTCAATTCTGGGGTATGAGCAAAATGCAAATATAAGTTAATTTTTCAGTGCAGCATGTTGCAGGTGCCATCTTTTTGATGAGATGCTAAATGGAGGTCATCACTGGTAATTACAAACAATTCCAGGGCTTTATATTAAAGATCTATAGAGCATCCAAGTGTCACAGTTGATTCTTATTTCTCAACCAAATAACTTGGAAAATAATTATGTATTAACATCTTATAATATTCTTTGAGTGAATTTTCTATTAACAAATACTAACAGACCCCTTTAGTTTATTAGAGCACCAATTCTGATGAATTATAAGTCTGCAACATCAACTCATTTCTCCTTCTGCAGATGCTGCCTGATCTGCTGACACTTCCTGCATTTTCTGTTTCTATTTAAGATTTCCATCATATACAGTAATTAGATTTCCAATTTTTCAGCTTCTTCTTCAGTTGCCCTTCAGGGTCATATATTATTACACAGAATTATACATATAATAAATAATATTATATATATTATTCAGCCCCTTGGGCCTATGCCACTTTCTGGCAAAACAATTCCATCAGTTCCATTCCCCTTTTCCTATTTCCATTAAGCCTTGTAATACAGTCCCTCTGGCTCATCTCCTATGATTCATTTGCGACTTACCTATAATTAACAGCAGCATGCCTTTGGGATGAGGAAAAGAGCAAATGACTTCACTAAAACCCATGTAGTCACAGGGAGAAAGTGCAAACTGCTCACAAATAGCACTGGAGTTGGGATTCAACCCAGGTTATGGGAGCTGCGGGGTAGCAGGACTAACAGAGTTCCAGCATGGTCTCTCTCCAAGGATATTTTGCAACCAATCGATTTTTGTAGATTCTAAATCAGCATCAGTTTATCATCACTGACATACATCATAAAAATTGCTGTTCTGTGGTACTAGTACTCGGTGTCAGGAAATGTAAAAGATTGACACAAATGCTGAGCAGCAGAGACGATTCAGTGGTGAGCAATAACTTTAATAATGAACTGAAAATAACAAGCCATGAGGGGTCAGAAAAAAACCCAAGAGAGAACAGATTCTTAACATGACACATCAGTAAGGTCACTAAAGGCCAGGAGCAGCTGGTTGAAGCTGGCTGGTTCATTGGGTGAACAAGGACAGTGGATGAGAGTTGGGTTTAAGTAGGCTGCAGGTGATGAGTTGGAAATGAGTGACAGGTGACTCCTGCTAGCTGGGCGGAGATTAGGAGCTGTTTGCCTGTGCAGGCCTGACAGGACCTTCCTGCCTATGGCGAGCACCCAATGGCTCAAGATGACAGGTCCGGTGGAACTCCTTCATAAGAGATGGATCCAGGATGAAACTGGATAGAATGCAAGACCCTTCCTCCTGGCTGCACCCTGCCATTTCACCAGGTAGAGCACACCCCATCCAGGAAGATCTGACTCCATCAACCGGTGAACCACGTACATTGGGCCACCTTCCAACACCCTGGGTTCCAGAGGTTCAGTCTCAGATGGGTTGGGTGGTCCATGGACAACAAGTTTGAGGCAGGACACGTGGAAGGTTGGTGTGCTTTTGAGGGACAGTGGAGGCTGGAGATGGTAAGTGACTGGAAGGGTGCAATGGGTAATTATAAAGGGACCAATGAAGCGGGGCAAAAGCTTGTGGGAATGAATATGGAGGGGCAGATCTCAGGTGGACAGCTGGGCACAGTGCCCAGACTGAAATGGTCTGGCTAGGCATGGCCAGAGGTTAATCTGACACCTGTAGACATGGTTGACAGCTCAGATGGCATTCTGTGCCCTCTTCCAAGCATTCCGAAAACAGTGAACTGGAGCCTTAGTGGATGGGACCGCCACTATTGACTCCTCTGTAGGAACACTGGTGATTGGTAGCCATGAAGCACTTCAGAGGGTGACATATCCATGACAGAGGATGCAGCTCAGCCCAGAGCAGATACTTCTTCCATGTGGAAGGGTTAGAGGTGGTGAAGCATCACTGAAACTTGCTGATTGGCTCTTTCTGACTGACCATTGATCTGCAGATGACAGCCAGAGGACAAACTCTCTGAGGTGTGGAGGAGGAAGCAGAGGCTCGCCAAAAGTGAGAGCTGAATTGTAGGCTCTAGTCTGGTACAATGTCCTAGGGGAAGCCATGAAGGCGAAGCACGTGTTGGAGAACCAAGTCTACTGTCTCAGCGGCTGACAGGAGTACGGGAAGGGCAATGGAGTGACCCACCTTGGTGAACTGTCCCACTATTGTCACAATGTCCATGGCCCCATCGGAAGATGAGAAACCTATGATGAAATTCGTGATGATATGGGACCGTGGGCATTGAGGGACAGAGGGCCACTGCTTGGAGGAATTGTACAGGGTACATTGAGCGCAGGCAGTGGTGAACTGATGTACATCTGCGATCATGGTAAGCCACCAGAACCAGGGTTAAAGAAAATCCAGAGACTGCCGTACACCTGGATGGCCAGAGAGGGCTGAGGAGAGGGCCCACTGGAATGCCTCCGAGCGCACCGTCACCAGCACGTACATGCATTTGTCAAACGTGTCATCTGGAGCAGGCTTGTGCTGTAGGACTGGCGAATCTAATTCTCAAGATGTCAGACAATTGGGGCAAGGATGTGAGAAAATAGGGCTGAGGGACGATCTCTATTTCTGCTGGGTCAATCTGACATGCCAGGGTGTCCATCTTAGTGTTCTTGGAAACGGGTCGATAGGAGATGGTAAAGTTGAATTGCTTGAGGACGTGGGCCCAGCAAGCCTAACATGAGTTGAGCTGGTGGGTCTGTTCAATGGGTATGATGTTCTGGAAGTCAGTCCAGATCAGGAAAGGCTTGGGTTTTCCCATCAGCCAATATCTTCACTTCCCCAAGGCCCATTTAGTGGTGAATAGCTTCCTGTCTCCTACTCCATAATGGTACTGTATAGAATTGAAATTGTGCAATAAAAAGGCACAGAGTTGTATCTTCCCATCCAGTCCTCACTGAGAGTGGATGACTCCGATGCCCACATCAGATGCACCCACCTCTACCAGAAAAGGTCTGGAGTGGTTCAGAAGATGGAGAATTGTGAAGTGTTTCATGAGCACCTCAAAGACATGGTCTATAGTAGCAGACTAAGTTATCCTTGAGATCAGTGACTTGGTGAGGGAGATAAGAGGAGTGGTGATTTGGCTATAGTATTTTATGAACCTGCAACAGAAGTTTGAGAAGCTCAAGAAGGGCTGTAACTGTTTAAGGAAGTACGGTTGAGGATATTCAATGATGGCAAGCATTTTCTCTGTATCTGGGGTTTGCCTTGGCGAAAGGACATAACCCAGGAAAGAAACGACTTGGGTATGGAAAATACATTTTTCTAACATGAAGTGTAGTTCATTTTTGAGGAAGCACTGACAGTCATAGTCTTGGGGGTCCTTGGAGAAGTTGAAGATGTCATTGAGGTAGCTGAATACATTCCTGTGCAGCATGTCTTTGAGAATCTTGTTAATGAAGGCTTGTCAACTGACCGAATTGTTGAAAAGTCCAAAAGGCATCATTTAGTATTCATAGTAGCCAGTGGGTGTTATGAACTCTGTCTTCCACACATCTCCTGGCAGAAGTAGATCAATTTGTATGCAATCTGTAGGTCCAGCTTGAAGTATAGCTGCAGCATGCCTTTCTCATGATTGCAGCAACATGATAGAGCCAAAGGTGTTGATGCCAAAGACCTTGAAAGAAGATGCTAATCAAGGAACTGCAGACATTTCTGCAGATGGGCTTTGATATATGAAATCCCTTTTTGCTGGGCATCTCTAGAGCCGTGGCTTGTTAGCCCCTTACTAACAGCCACTGGACTCAGTGGTGAGAAAACCACATTTCTCAGACTCTGTATGTCTAGGGTGGATATGAGTTGGGTCCTGAGAAACCTATAAGGTTGGATTATCTCACCCATCCAAACCCTGATTTGTGTGAATGCTCTGTAATTTACTGCTCCCATAGCCTGGTGGCAAGAACTAAGACTACACTGCATACAATTATAAAGAAAGCATATTTATGAATGATAATTTAACCAAACAGTTATTAAAGAAAAGAAAGAAAAAACAGAAGGGTCCACCATAATTAAGCAGTTAAATGTACACGTAAGTTGGAGCTCATCTTGAAGTTGTCTTCAACTCAACATGCTGAACCCTTGGTCTGTGTTAAAGCACACACCCCCTCCTCAGCCATAGATGCATCTGACCTCGCTAGCTCATGGCAGCAGCAGTAATCTGGAGATAACTACTCTTGAGATTCTGCTTCTTCTTACCTTAGTCCTGACGCTTGTTCTGCAGGACTTTATCTCCTTCTACTTATGTCAGCTATGACAGCCCCAAGAGTGTAGAACTCCAATTCATTAAGATACCAGAAAATTATATCAACAGCCTCCTATCACTGGGCTTTTACCATCCCCCATCAACTCCATCTGATTGCACACTCCTTCCACTGGGTCCCCATTCCCCACTCCCCCATGTTCGCATCTGCCCACCATCTCTCCCTTATTTGGTTCCACCCTTCACCTTTCCTTTTTATCAGATCTCATTGTAAGCAACCTTTTGTTGCTTCCACCTATCACCTCCCAGCCTCTGTTGATATTTCCACCTTTCCTTCCCCCACTTGACTCCATCTGGAAATCACCCATCCCCACCTGAATCCACCTATCACTCGCCAGCTCTTGTCCCACCCCTTCCCCTTGCCTCATTATACTGGCTATCTACTCTTTCAATCCAGATGAAGGAACTATTTTCCCTTACAGATGCTGCCTGATTCTGTTCCAGCATCTGCAGGCTCTTGTGTCTCCTCTGTACAGACCTAGTCCAACAGCAATATGCAGCACCATCTGCTGAGCTATAACCAAACTGATCACTTAAATGTCAAAGTCCAAAGTTCAAAGAAAATTGATTATTTAAGAATATATATAGGTCACCATATACAACCTAAGTTTTGTTTTCCTGTGGGCATGCTGAATAAATCCAGTAACCATAGTAGAATTAATGAAAGACCACAGCTAACAGGCTGGACAACCAGTGTGCCAAACTGTGCAGATACAAAAGCAAAAGAAGATATTGTTCCATGAGGACAATACACAATTGCTTATAAAACTTTGTCACTCTTACACTTAGGCATGTCTATCAGATTATTAACCAAAACTATACTGCTCCCTCACAGGACCTAGGAAAAGAGAATATTGAGAAAACCAAAAGATTGCATAAAGTCTCAGTAATAAAGTGGAATGTGCCCTTCAAAATAAAGGTTACCTTCTCCAAAAGAATACTTTGCAGAATTGTTAAGTACTGTATCTCAAAGAAGGACCTAATAACAACATTCAAACAAAATGAGTTGAGTACGTTTTTGACTTAATTTATTTGTCAAATACCTACCCAACTCAATATGCTTTCAGTTCTTGGACCGTCTACTAATATTTTAGAGTATGGCATTGGCTGCTCAGTGCTCACTCTATAGCTATTTATGGAAACATGTTGCATTCAAAATGAGAGATATTTCCGCTAAAAGAACTGTCGTTGTATTCCAGAAGTAGTTCTCTGTGTGAAGAACTGGATTGTTTGGTAGAGACATGATAGACAATTTTCATTCCAAATAATCATTCAGAATATTTGTTTATAGGGCTAATTTCACAATTTAGTTCAAATTAACAAGCATTTTATATTGCAAGCTCCAGGTGTCCTAAAATAACTTCTGATATTCTCTGTGAAACAAAGGATGTTAATTTAATTGCATGATCTGGATTTTCTTCAGACAGTGCAATTTCAATTCAGTGTCAGGTCTTGCCATTTAGATTATAACCAATGGGACATTAATTAACAGGTTAATGTGATTTCCTATCAAATAACCCTGATGTAACAAGTAATGTAAAATATAATGTGCATCATTCCTAGCTCTCTACAATAGTCAAGTTTATTGAAATACAAATTGATTATTTGAAGTGGGGGTGCTTCCAAAATGAATCATTTGGTATGAAGAAATTGAAGCTAAAGTATTTTCCATGGCAGCTTTAGTACAAGAGCCAGGTATGGTGTCAAGAGCACAGTTCATGTTTCATTGCAGCTCATTGGTAAGGTCTCAATGAAAGAGACAAAATGATGCACAGGATTTTTGCTTTTTCTTTCTGGTAATTCTGATATTTAGTGTTTCTAGCTTGAGAGGAAGTCTAAAGAAAATATATCATGCACTGATATTAATAAATTGTGCTGAATTAGCTAAGAACACATATAGAACCCAAATCTTTGACTTCTATTTATCTTCCTAAGCATTATATGCAGGAAGACATCATGGATTCCTTAATAAATACCCAGAGACGAGTGAATGATTTTTGTAGAAATTTATCTTGGAGACTTCTAAACATGGTAATTAAATCTCACTCATGTCAAAAACCTGTATACTGATCAAAGATGTTGCTTGTGAAGTACAGCTTGGTTTATGTTTGATCTGATAGAACTTGATACTGAGAATACAGTAAGGTGAAAGTTGAACTTTGTGGATTTCATAACAAGGGTTGCTTGACAACTGAAAAACTTCCAATGTACTTTACTCAAGGCATTAAGCCATTATTTACGCCTCCAAAGATGGGTCAAAATTTCAACTGTGTTCCCAGTTTACATTTCATTACTGGAAAGCAAAATTAAGTAAAGATTACCTCAAAGCTTAACAAATAAACAGGCTTCAACAAGAGATGCCTACTCTTAGATAACTTAAATTATATTTCACCCATTCCTTCCTGTCATTGTCATAGAAGTGGAAATCTATGTCCATTCTAAGATTAAATGCAAAATGAGTTTTACAAAATAACCATATTTAAATATATTGTATATTATTCTGTATTGGGTATTCTGCAATGAACTAGATTTGATTAGGGAACTTAAAGTAAAGAAATCCTTAGGAAGCAGAAATTGTAATATGATAGAATTCACGCTGGGAGAGAAACTAAAATCGGATGTATCAGTATTACAGTGGAGGAAAGGGAACTGGATACATGAGAGAGGAGCTGGCCAAAGGAAGGGGACACTAGCAAGGATGACATTGCTGCAGCAATAGCTGGCTTCATTCTAAAAGCAGGATGAGACAACTATGGTTAAGAAGGGAAATCAAAGACAGCATAAAAGCAAAATTGAGGACATCCTATATAGCAAAAAATAGTGGGAAGCTTGAGATAAGGAGAGAAAGGATGAGGTATGAAGGTAAGCTAGCTACTAATATAAAAGAGGACACCAAAAGATATTTTTCAGATATATAAAGAGTGAAAGAGAGGCAAGAGTGGACATTGTACAATTGCAAAATGACATCAGAGAGGCAGTAATGGGGAACAAAGACATTACAGACAAATTGAATAGGTAATTTGCATCACTCTCTACTATGACATAAATTGAGAGTGTGAGGGGGAAGAATTGAGTGTAATGGCTATTGCTAAGGAGGAGGTGCTTGGGAAACTGAAAGGTCTGAAGGCAGATAAGTCACCTGGATCAGATGGACTACATTTCAGTGTTCTGAAAGAGTTAGATGAAGAGATTGTGGAGGCAATAACAGTGATAGTTCAAGGATCACTAGGTTCTGGAATGGTTCCAGAGGACTGGAAAATTGCAAATGTCATTTCACTCTTTAAGAAGGGAGGTTGGCCTAAATAGGAAACTATTGACCAGTTATCCTGGCTTCAGTGGTTGACAAGATATGAAGGATGATGCTTCAGAATACTTGGAGGCACATGATAAAATAGAACAAAGTCAGCATGGTTTCCTAAATGGGAAATCTTGCCGGAGAAATCTGCTGACTTTTTATGAGAAAGTAACAGGCAGGATAGACAAAGAAGAGTCAGTGGATATTGTTCTTTGGATCTTAAGAGGGCCTTTGACAAGGTGCTGCACATGAGGCTGCTAAACAAGATAAGAGCTCGTGATAGTACAAGGTAAGTACTTGCATGAACAAAAGTTTGACTAACTGGTAGAAGGCAAAGAGTGGGAATAATGGGAGCCTCATTGGTTGGCTGCTGGTGACTAGTGGTGTTCCCCAGGGGTTAGTGCTGGACACACTATTTTTCACATTTTATGGTAATGACCTGGATGATGGAATTGAAGTCTTTGTGGTCAAGTTCGCACAAAGATAGATAGAGGTGCAGATGGTGTTGAGGAAGCAGTGAGTTTGTAGAAGGACTTAAACAGATTAGGTGATTGGGCAAAGAGGTGTCAGGTGGAATGTAGTGCAGAGAGACTGATGCTTTGCTGCATGATGAGTGCTCAGTGGGAGGCACTGATGCTTATTTTTGCTGGTGGGGGTGGGTATCATTGCTTTGCTGCTGCTTATGCACGGGGGGTGGAACTGGGGGGGTCTTTGGGGTTCTAATATTTAACTGTCATTCATTCTTTGGGGCCACTTCTCTATTTTCATGGATGGTTGTGAAGAAAAATTGTTTCAGGATGTATTTTGTATACATTTCTCTGACATTAAATGTACCTCTGAAACCTTTAAAACCTTTGAACCTTTGAGAACTGTATGGTCATGCACTTTGATAGAAAGAATTAAGGCATAGACAATTTTCTAAATAGGGAGTGAATTCTGAAAGAGATGCACAGGGGCTTGTGAGTCCTACTGGATCTCCAAAAGGTTAACTTGCAGTTTGAGTTAGGAAGGAAGGCAGATACAATGTTAGCATTCATTTTGAGAACACTGGAATATAAAAACTAGGATATAATGCTGGGGCTTTATAAGGCATTGGTCAAATCACATTGTCAGCAGTTTTGGGCCCCATATCTAAGAAAGGACATTCTGACAGCGGAGAGACTCCAGAAGAAGTCCATGAGAAATATCCTAGGAATAAAATGGTTAATGTATGAGTAATATTTGATAGCTCTGGATCTGTACTCACTGGAGGTTAGAAGAATTGGTGGGGGTGGAAGGAATCTTATTGAATGACATAGATAGAGTGGAAATGGAGGGGATGTTTCCAGTAGTGGGAGAGTCTAGGACTAGAGAGCACAACCTCAGAATAGAAAATGTTCCTTTAGAACAGTGATGAGGAGGAATTTCTTGTCTAAAGGGTAGTGAATCTGTGGAATTCATTGCCATCTACAGGTGTGGAGGCCAGATGATTGGGTAGATTTAAATTGAAAGTTTTTGATTAGTATGAATGTCAAAGGTAAAGGAGAAGGCAGGAGAATGAGGTTGCAATGGAAAAGTAATCAGCCATGATCAAATGGTTAGCACACTTGATGGGGTGATGGCCTAATTCTGCTCATATATATGGTCTTCCATTCTTATGGTTATTGGCACAAATTTTGCTGACTAAGGCTATTGATCCTGTAGGGAGCTTTCAACAATTTATGGAATAAGATTTGAAGTAATACACAAGCACAATGAGTTCAGTGTTAACCAGAAAATTCAAGGTATCTATGGACTCCATTGGCTGAACCTAGTGTGACTGAGATTACCCTGACTAAACGCCTGACATTCAGCTTTAGTCAAATCTGGCCAGATTCGATTTTAGAGAACATTCCAAGCTGCAGATTAGAAAGTAAAATGGGAAGTAAATTGTTTTTATTATCTTGCTTTAGTTAAATGATTCATAAGCACTATATGTGCCTTTAATAATTAAAATCTTTTATTAATATTTAATAATTAATTTTATTGTAGTGGCTTTAAATTCAAAGATATTTAAAATCTATTAAAATTTCTGGCAGCTTTGCCAGAGGACGTAGTTTCCTATCCAGACTTGCCACTGATCAAAGTCTATCTGAATGCCCTTTCACATCCCGCTTAGGTAAGTGTGAATGTGCAGGTCTCAGTGAATACTGAGTTCCAGGCCGAATACAGAAAAGTCCAGTCCATGAATATTTTAAGCCCGGGCCGAGTAATATAAACCCTCAATAGTGGAGTGGAAAAGGTACCTCCAATCCTTCTGTTTGGAATGTTTTGCTCATTATTTTTATAATCTTTATGAGTTGACATCCTTTATTAAATGAGTTGAACTTAGTTTCCAGTTAGTTAGTGTTCACATCCTATTATTCTTTTTTTCAGTGAAAAGGCTAATGATTGTGTAAAGATGTCAATCCTTTATTCTGTTATCATTCTCAATTGGACCATTGACTAAACGTGGTTGTATCATTGAAGATTTTCTTGAGATACTTTTTACATTTAAAAGGTTAAGTGAACTCAGTTGTGCAGAAGTAAAGACAAATTGATTGATCTTTGTTGATTTCCTCCTTTACATACATATCAGGGACACCTTAGATAAAGAAGATTGGGATACTTTTGAACATATTATGATACTCTCTGCAAGAAATCCTTGTTTCAAGAAATCACCAAATTTCTTGGTGTTCACCTGACGGAGAATCTCACCTGGTCCCTCAACACCAGCTCCATAGCAAAGAAAGCCCAGCAGCGTCTCTACTTTTTGCAAAGGCTGAGGAAAGTCCATCTTCCACCCCCCGCCCCCCCATCCTCATCACAGTCTACAGGGGTTGTATTGAGAGCATCCTGAGCAGCTGCATCACTGCCTGGTTCGGAAATTGCACCATCTCAGATCGCAAGACACTGCAGTAGATAGTGAGGTCAGCTGAGAAGATCATCGGGGTCTCTCTTCCTGCTGTCACAGACATTTACACTACACGCTGCATCCACAAAGGAAACAGCATTATGAAGGACCCCATGCACCCCTCATACAATCTCTTCTCCCTCCTACTGTCCAGGAAAAGGCTCCGAAGCATTCGGGCTCTCACGACCAAACTATGTAACAGTTTCTTCCCCCAAGCTATCAGACTCCTCAATACCCGAAGCCTGGACTGACATCTTGCCCTACTGTCCTGTTTATTATTTATTGTAAATGCCTGCACTTTTTTTGTGCACTTTATGCAGTCCTGTGTAGGTCTGTAGTTTAGTCTAGCTTTCTCTGTGTTGTTTTTTTTATTACGTAGTTCAGTCTAGTTTTTTTCTACTGTGTCATGTAACACCATGTTCCTGAAAAACGTTGTCTCATTTTTACTATGCACTGTACCAGCAGTTATGGTTTAAATGACAATAAAAATGACTTGACTTGACTTATTTAAAGATACACAAAATACTGGAAGAACTCAGCAGGCCAGGCAGTACCTATGGAAAAGAGTACAGTCGATGTTTCAGGCCAAGACCCTTCAGCAGGATTGGAGTCCTGTTGAAGGGTCTTGGCCCAAAACATCGACTGTGTAGATGTATTTCCATCGATGCTGCCTGGCCTGCTGAGTTCCTCCAGCACTTTGTGTGTGTTGCTTGGAGTTCCAGCATCTGCAGATTTTCTCTTGTTTGTGACTTGTTTAAACATTGCTATCTGCTGAAAGCACAAACATGAACATTGTATGAAAATAGGACTGCAATTGTCTATGAGAGTGCTGGCAATCCCAAACTCTGGTGCTCTTTGTGTGGAGCTTCCTGTGATGATATGGATTTCCTCCAGGTACTCAAGGATTGTCTCGCATCCCAATGACATACAGGTTGATGGGATAAGAAGGAACTCTATATTGCTCCTTGATTAGTAGAATTTGTGTGAACTTGATAGGAGTGTCGAGAGATTAGGTTACAGAGAATATTAGTGAAAGGTTGGGATAATTCAATGAGCCCACATAGATTCAAAAAGTTCAAGTAGTTTTTTTCGACTATTATGAGGAACTATGGAAATCAATTGTGAGGACAATCCTTTACTTTGACCAATTATTGTCAAGGATCAAATCTCTAGGAAAGGCAGCAGAGGACATTTTATGACATTGAAATGGCACCTCGAAATGGGTGTTCAAGCAAGGATTTGGAGTCTTGAACTCATTATGGTATCAGAGCAACAGCATCTTGACTTTGCATGCTTTGGTCATGTACAATCCACTCTGTACTCTTGGCAAAGAGGAACAGGGCACATCCAACAGTTGTACAGAAAAAACTTCAGATAAG
Organism: Hemitrygon akajei; assembly: GCF_048418815.1. Taxonomy (NCBI): domain Eukaryota; kingdom Metazoa; phylum Chordata; class Chondrichthyes; order Myliobatiformes; family Dasyatidae; genus Hemitrygon; species Hemitrygon akajei. Next base: position 103,703,781 of record NC_133124.1, on the reverse strand, counting down.
CATGCGAATAAGCTTACACTTAAGTTGGGAATCATACGTTAATAAATCAGATACTAATTATCCAAGAGAGGAAGCAAGGAATAGGCAGTAGGCTGCACTAGCATTAGTAAAACCGAAATAAAACTATCAAGATACTGAATGTTCATTGAGGTTTATAGGCAGAGAAATCAAATGTTTGCCTGAACGGCAACATCAACTGCATTTCAAAGTGGTTAATCATGTGAAGTCCTTTCAATTATTTCTTAAAGGTGCAACAAAGATTCTAAATAATGGAACTTTGTCTTTATTGTGAGCATGAGGCCGTTTGTATTTTTGAACATGAAAGAAGGAATTCTGAGTTTAAATGGTAGCAAAAGAATTCAAGTTAACTGGCAATGGGGAAAGGCTACCAGGCTGATTAAGTGAGAAAGGAAAGTAAGGTTATCATGGTGACACGTTTCATTCAGAATCATATGAGGAGAAACAAGGGACACGTAGCTGGTGATTGAATCGTGTTATGCAATTTGATTTTTTAATATTCTTAATACATATGGGAAATTTAAGCATTGTTTTATATGTTTAATTTCCCATGAGAGTCATGAATGTTTGAAAATAGATTATAAATTCCATAATATCTCATGAGGTTTGGCAGTCTTGTACATGACAATATTAACTACAGAATTACAGAATCTGAACAAGTCATGCTCCATTTATGTTATATGGAACAATCAATGTAAATTGGCATTGGGAAATTATTCCAATTTACTTGCTGAAATCTTCCTCAGAGCACTAGAACATAGAAATCTACAGCGCAATACAGGCCCTTCAGCCCACAATGTTGTGCTGACCATGTAACCTACTTTAGAAATGGCCTAGAATTTCCCTACTGCATAGCCCTCTATTTTTTTAAGCTCCATGTATCTATCTAAGAGTCTCTTAAGAGACCCTATATTATCCACCTTTACCATTGTCACTAGCAGTGCATTACATGCACCCACCACTCTGTGTGAAAAACTTACCTCTGACATCTCCTCTGTACCCACTTCCAAGCATCTTAAAACTATACCCCCTTGTGTTAGCCATTTCAGCCTTGTGGAAAAAAGCCTCTGGATATCCACACGATCAATGCCTCTCATCATCACTAGATTCTATGAAGAGATTATATCTATTTATTTACTGCAGATGACCTCTGGAATAAGTTGCTACATTATATGTGTTTTGGTTACACACAGTGGAAAATATGGTTCAGCTACTTTTCTGCTGAACCACATAGGTGAGGATTCTGTCACATGTTCTTACTCAAAGTAAGTAGGGACAGGAATGTTGGGACTTGACGATCAATGGCTAGAATTACAACAATTTCAGTTTTCCTGTTATCAGTAATCCTTCTCAAAGTTTTAAAAAAGAGGAGAGGCAGATTTATGGATGAACTCTAGAGCAGAGGTTTCTCCAGCAATTAAACCATAAATCCATTTTCTGTTTCAACCAACATAGTGTGTGAAAGGTAGGTTCCATTGCTCTGAAAATTAAGAACAAGGATGCCTCGAGCAACAATGGAAGAAAAGAGAGCAAAAAGTACAACTTTGAACTTTGGCAATCGTGTAATATAGATCATTCTAGATTGATTACTTCTCATCAACTCTTCCAACTTTTCAAGATTCAAGATTCAACTACATTTATTATCAAAGGATTATGCAACCTTGAGGTTTTCTAATGCACATTTAATGCAATTTCCCTGAGCCTAAAAATAATCTTTTTTTTGCCTAATGTGTTCAGATCATTGAAATTCAGAGTATATTGGACATCTGGGGATACCTACAAGGCAATGAAGAATAACATGCTCATTTTATAAACACCATTAGTGCCTCTCACTGAGATGGCAATCTAGAAATACCCTAAGCAGTTTCTCTGCATGTACTGCAGAGATCAAGCAGGACTGGGATATTCTGTTTCCCTGTTTTCCTTTCTCCATACTGAGTTATGATAACATCAATGTTGGTTGTTTGATAGCAGCCTGTTCAGGGTTGGTTATAATTTATGTTTCAAAATGTGCATACAAGCCACTTAAATTTCTTTCTGATAGTCCAACCCTGAGCACTTATGAGACAATGAACTGCTGTTAAAAATCCTGGCTGATGTTTTAGTTCAATGGTAGCACTCTTGCCTTAGGGTCTGATTCAAGTAACAGTCTATGGGCTGGAACAGACCATTTAGGGTCTGCTTATTTTGAGAACTTGGCATTGTTTCTTTTCAGAATCAGAGTAAAATGGAAACTGGAAGAGAAAATCAAATATTTGCTGCTGCTGGAAGTCCGAAATAAAAACATGAAATACTGGAAAAACTCATCTGTGGAAGTAGAAATAATTAAAATTTTGGGTCTATACACCTTCATCAGAAGTGTGAAATAGAGAATAACAAGTTAGTTTTCAATAGGAGAGAAGGTAGAGGAGTAGTGGGTAGAACAAAGTGAAGCTGCTTCGTGTTGACAGAAACTGCACGTAAAAGAGACAGGGGACCTTAGCCAATATTTGCTCATAAAACAACGCTACTAACACAAAATTACCATACTGCTGTGGAAAACAATGGTGTATCTTTAAGATCATGTCAATGACTTTTAAATGTTGACGGTACTGTTGTGGTAAAAGGAACAATGGAAATGCACTTTTATTTTCATTCCAGGATTTCATTACATCATCTCAATGATCATTCTAGAGCAGGGGTGTCAAACTCATTTTAGGTCACGGGCCGGATTGAGCAAAATGCAGCTTCATGCGGGCCGGATCAGTCTGACGCGTGCGAACGCAGCTTTCGTTGCCTCCGTTTTTTCAGCCTGCTCTCATGTGTCTCAGTCTCTGCTATAACTACAAAGTATTTCACTTTACAAATTCCATTTCTTATGAAGAAGACTGCCGAGCAAGACTGCCGAATAAACACTAAAAACCCTGAAAACCTGGTACCTGAATAAACTCAGCATTAGCCATATCATACGCCATAGGCGCTTCGATTACTGGGGCCAGCTTTAATAGTAATTAGATATTATCTCGTGGGCCAAAGATAATTCCACCGCGGGCTGGATTTGGCCCGCGGGCCTAGAGTTTGACATATATGTTCTAGAGCAATTCTAAAGGTATACTCTACTGTTGTACTATTGATGACCTGACGCACTCTCTAATGAAGAAGCCTTAATTTGAGGAATATTATTAAGTCCTCATGGACGCATAATTTTCTAAATCTAGAACAGGCTGTAAAGTAAAAGCAGAAAATGCTGGAAATACTTAATGGATCAAGTAGGAAGAGAAAGTGTTACTATAAATTAATAAAAAGCAGATGTTAGAAAGCTGAAATACAAACGGAAAGTTTGGAACCACTCCGCAAGTTGGACAGTATCCATGGAACGAGAAAGAAAAAATGTTTCAGATCGAAGAATTCTGTGTCTGAACAATCAAGTATAGAAAACAAGTTTGCTTTAAGTTTTAGAGAATATATAGATGGGATGGATAAGGAAACAGAAAATTTAAGATAGGCTGCTGTAGGGATAGCCTGTAGACTATGTCATCTGGTTGATTGGTTTATGAGTGAAGTTAGAGAGGGATAGAACAAAAGTATATACAGTCTGTGAATTGCAAAAGATTTGGAGAAGCCCAGTAGGTCATGAAGTCACAGCAAAGAGATGGTGAGTAACCCTACAGGGAAGTGGACAGGTGTGATATAAACAGATAAAATGAGCCACTGAAGCTACTGAATTCCACTTGGTATTTGAAAGGTTGCAAATGCCGAGATGGAATATAAAGTGATTAAGCTTACTTTGGGCTTCATTATGAAACTGCAGGACAACACCAATAACCAGTGCACAATGGGAGTGGGATAAAGAATTGAAATGGTGGTCAACAGGAAGCTTGGAGAGGTCCAAATTATTGAGACATGGCTGACAAAAGATAACAGTTGGGAACTTAACATCCGAGGATACACATTGTATCGAAAGCAGAGGTGGTAAGCAGAGGGGGCGGTGTGGCACTGTTGTTAAAAATGAAATGAAATCCTTAGAAGGATGTAACATAGGATCAGAAGAATCTTTCTGGGTAGAGTAAAGAAACTGCAAGGATAAAAAGACGATGATGGGAGTTATTTACAGGCCTCTGAACGGTCGCCAGGATGCAGGGTACAGAGAGTGGTAGCAGAGGGTTGGCTCCCCTCCTGGAGGCCTGTGACTAGTGGTGTGCCACAGGGATCAGTGCTGGGTCCATTGCCGTTTATCATTTACATCAACAGTCTGGGTGGTAATGTAGTAAACTGAATCGGCCTATTTGCAGATGACACCAAGGCTGGGGTGTAGTGAACAGCGAGAAAGGCTATCAAAGCTTGCGGTGGGATATGGACCATCTGGAAAAGTGGGCTAAGAAATGGGAAAGGGAATTTAATGCAGAAAAATATCAGTTGCACTTTGGGAGGACAAACCATGGTAGGACCTACATAATGGGTGGTAGGGCACTGAGGAATGCAATAGGACAGAAAGACCTGGGAATACAGATGCATAATTCCTTGAAAGTGGCGTCACAGGTAGTTAGAGTCTTAATGAGAGCTTTTGGCACATTGTTCATAAATGAAGGTACTAAGGACAAGAGTTGGGATGTTTTTCAGCATATCGCAGTGATATCAAATTTATTATCGAAGTATGTATACGCTATACAACCTTGAGATTCATCTCTAGACAGACAGCCACAAAACAAAGAAACCCAAAGTATGCATATAAAAAAAGACTGTTGAACAACCAAAGTGCAGGGAGAAAAAAAAGCACATCATGAACATAAAAAGGAACCCATAAAAATAAGAGAACCCATAAAAAAAGACCGCCGAACACCCAACGTGAAGAGGAAAAAAAGACACATCACGCCCATAAAAAAGAACCATAAAAAATAAAAAATAATTGATTAATTAAAAAAGACTGCTGAATGTGCAGAGAAAAAGAACACATCATGCAAACAATAATTACAAGTAAACAACATTCTCAGCTGAAGTCTGCAAAGAGAGTCCCATAGTTCAGCCCAAAGTCAAGTAAGCATAGTGGAGCAGCTTCAACATTTCTTTCTTAACTGTTGCAGTAATTACATTATTACTGATCACCTTATTGCTAGGGATTAAAGTATGCCACCTGAAATTTGGAAGATAACAGATAAGATGGACTTCTGACCTCACAATTTACCTCATTATGGCCTTACACCTTATTATCTACCTGCAGTGCCCTTTCTTTGTAACTGTAACACTTTATTCTGCATTCTATTATTGCTTATCCTTGAACTACATCAATGCTCTGTTGTAATGAAATGATCTGTGTGATAGTATGCAAGGTAAAGTTTTATCACTATGCCACAGTACATGTCATAGTAATTCACCAATTTATAATTTACAAGTTAGTATAATGGGGAGGGGCAAATCACTGAAGGGTCCTCTATGGCAGGTTCAATGGCTCAGTCAATTCCCACTGTCTGAAGGTCAGCTGTAGACAATAGACAATAAACAATAGGTGCAGAAGTAGACCATTCGGCCCTTCGAGCCTGCACCGCCATTTTGAGATCATGGCTGATCAATTACTATCAATACCCGGTTCCTGCCTTGTCCCCATATCCCTTGATTCCCCTATCCATAAGATACCTATCTAGCTCCTTCTTGAAAGCATCCAGAGAATTGGCCTCCACTGCCTTCCGAGGCAGTGCATTCCATGTAGGCTGAGGTTGCACAATGCAGTATCTACAACACGGTCATACTGCTCCCTGCTCTATGCAATGTATCACCGTCGCTCACCTAGCAATAATAGTTGTCAATCAGGATTCCCACCAATTGCCCATTAGAAGGGCTGCAGTTAAGTTGCATTCTTAAGCTATTGCATTTGTTTTAGTAACATACTTCCGCAATGCTGTGACAGCAGAATTTAGGGGCAGCAATGAGAAACAATATAGTTAACAATCAGAATGGTGTGTGTCCTGGAGAAAGCTTGCAAGTGGTTCAATAACCATATAGCTGGGTGCCTCTCCCATATTTGTTAGAAAAATTTCTGGTTTGGGAGGTGGTGGTGTAGCAGCTTTGAAAGTAACTTCCATGCTTTCTAGATATAGAAATATAGAAAACCTACAACACAATACAGGCCCTTCAGCCCACAAAGTTGTGCAGAACATGTCCCTACCTTAGAAATTACTAGGCTTACCTTATAAATAAGAAGATAACGAGGGGTGGAGAGATGGAGAACACCAAAGAGAAGGTATGTACTAGGGTGGAAGCAGGAGAGTTTGAATGATGTAACTGGTGATGGAGTTGATTGAAGGAGGATGGCAAAGGCTGGTGAATGACAGTGGATATATTCCCAGGTTGAGATTCTAAATTGGAGAAAGGCCAATGTTGATGGTTTTGGAAAGGATCTGCCAAATGTGGATTGGGACAGGTTGTTTTCTGGCAAGTATGTACTTGGTAAGTGGGGGGCCTTCAGAAGTGAAATTTTGAGACAACAGTGTTTGTACATTCCTGGCAGAACAAAAGGAAAGCATAACAGGTTTCGGGAACCTTGGATTTTGAAAATTACTGAGGCTCTGGTTAAGAAAAAGGAGAAGGTGGATAGCAGGTATAGGCAGGCAGGAGCAAAACAGGAACTTGAAGAATATAAGAAATCCAAGAGAACACCTAAGAAGAAAATAAGGAGGGCTAAAAGAAGGCATGAGGTTGCTCTAGCAGACAGGGTGAAGGAGAATCCTAAGGGCTTCTACAGGTATATTCAGAGAAAAAGGATAGCAAGAGATAAAACGGGTCCTCTGGAAGATCAGAGTGATAATCTATGTGTGGAACCAAAAGAGAAGAGGGAGATCTTAAATAGATATTTTGCATCTGTATTTACAAGAGAGAGACACACAGATCTATACATGTGAGGCAATGCAGCAACAATGTCATGGACCCTATGTAACTTACAGAGGAAGAGAGGTTTGCTATCTTGAAGCAAATTAGGGTGACTAAATCCCCAAGGCCTGACAATGTGTTCTCTTGGACCCTATGGGACCTGTGACTAGATGTGTGCTGCAGGGATCACTGCAGGGTCCATTGCTGTTTGTCACCTATATTAACAATCTGGATGATAATGTGGAAAAATGGATCAGTAAATTTGAAGATAACGCTAGGTATGGACCTGTAGTGGACAGCAAGGAGGGCTATCAAAGCTTGCAGCAGGATCTGCACTAGCTGGAAAAATGGCAGATGGTACTTAATGCAGATAAGTGTGAATGTACAACAAGCTGGAGGAACTCAGCAGGTTGGGCAACATCTGTTTCCCGACCTGCTGAGTTCCTCCAGCTTGTTTGTACGTGTTGCTTTGACCACAGCATCTGCAGTGTACTTTGTGTTTAGGGCACTAAGGAGTGTGACAGAACAGAGGGATCTGGGACTATAGGTCCATAATCCCTTGAAAGTTGTGTCATAAGTAGATACGGTCCAAGGAAAGTTTTTTGGCACATCAGTCTTCATAAACTCCTCTAACTGTGGAATCCCTTATCACTACTGCAGTCCGCTTCTCCCCCTTCCCTTCTAAGCCACAGCACCAGTCTCAGTGCCGGAGGCCCAGTCGCTGTGGCTTACCCCCAAACAGTATCCAAAATGGTACAGTTATTATTGAGGGGAATCACCACAAACATACTCTGCATTGGCTGTCCATTTCCTTTCCCTCTCTTGACGGTCACCCAGTTACCTGCCTCCTGCAACATAGGGGTGACTATCTCCCATTAAATCCTAGCTATCACCTCCTCAGTTTCTATATGAGCTGAAAAGAGCTGCGGCTCCAGTTCTTTAATACATTCTCTGAGGAGCTGCTGCTCAGGGCACCAGGTGCAGATGTGACTATCCAGAAGGATGGATTTTCCCAAAATTCCCACATCTCACATAAAGAACATGACATAGCCTTTGGAGCCATCCTCACTGCTCTAACAACTGTATGTACTAACAGTTGAATGAAGAACGAAGAAGAAACTTACCAGATTCTTATCTTGCTAAAGCCTATTCTCACTGAAGTCTGATGAGCCAAACCATCCCCATTCTAACAATGATCCACTCACACAACGGCTGCTCCTCTTAGCCCTGTCTTATTTTTATTTGCCCTTGCTAATGAATTGCTATTGATTGGGCTACCAGAAAATGCCAAAATTCCACAAGCGAGCCATTTTAAATCTCACTCATGGACTTGTGAGTTGCCTCCTCTCTCACTCCCGATGTGATTGGGCTGCCAGAAGAATTGTCAAAAGCCCATGAATGCTCCTCTTTAAATCTTGCTCACAGATCTGTGAGTTGAACCCTTTCCTGCTCCCAATTGAATTGACTTGCTGGGAGAAAACAAATTTCAGCAATAATTTTCAATAATGAGGATGATCCGTTGCAAGTTGTACAGAAAGTATGCACTATCATTCTGGTAACTAAACCATTATCACCACTAATTTATCATTTCCTGTCAGAGTTACCTTACGTACAGATACTGCTATACCTAGTGTCACTACATACATACAATCAGTCTATGTATACAAGCTAATCTCATGAATTTATATTTATCGTGTTCTTTATACTTACTGTGTTCCTTTGCTGCATCAGAACCAGAGTAACAATCATTTTGTTCTCCTTTGCACTTGTGTACTGAAGAATTACAATAAGCAACCTTGAATCTTAAAACTTGAATTCTGCTACTATATTTTAAAATAACTCAGAAGAATATGCATGCTGATAATTTTAAAATCAAATTGTACACTTTCCCCATAGGGATTTTTGGTTGAAACCATCTAATACTGCCTGGTTAATGGTAGGGATGTGTTTTAATCAGGCATCACTCATCCAAATGTAGTTCCCAAACAATAAAAAATATATTTATTTGTTTAGAAATATACTTTGCCTAACTTCCATGGCTAGTCTGGGGATATAATGATCTCAAAGGAGGGTGCTCAAGCTCTAAGTGGGAACTGTAGATTTGTTCAAATTTCATCTGAGTGAAAAGTCTCCTGGGAAAAGCACTGATACTTATTGATGACGGCTGTGTATGTGATCAAAGGTAACTAGATGTAATGTGGTCTAAATTTCTAAAGATTTGTAAATATTTATTATTGTGTTAACTGCATTTTACGGGAAGAAAATAAATGTGTGTTTCAGTATTTTTCGCATGAAACAGAGATAACTGATTTTACTTTGTGGAAAGAGATGGTGGAGCAGCAGAGATGAAAATAAATTTCAATTTTATGAAGCTTTAAGATGATCAGAATTTAACTAAGACAAAAGGCATAATGGATTTTATAGAATCTGTGGCAGGAACTGTGAAGCTGGTTGGAATGACTTTTTTAATGCTGTGCTTTGTTCTTGTTTCAGAAAGATAATGGTACTGGAAGTATTGAGCCTTTCTGTCTGAATGAATGGTGACAGATGCAAAGACCTGTCACTTAAGCTAAGCTCGCGAAAGTAAACTGGCTGTATCTGACACATTCAGTGTCCTTGAAGGACACTTCCTTATATCTTCTTTCACATAAACCTGGCACAGAGGGTGACATCGGGTCAATTTTCCATGTTCCACACCAGGCACAGTGTAACAGGATGGCCATTTGTTAAACACAGTTAAACTGCTGTGCTTAATGAAATCAAAATATCAGTAGAATCTGGGTCTCAGGTTGCCGAAAGATGACAGATGGAGCAATTGTTTTGCTCTGGCTGGATCCAAACTGTCAACCTTAATGGCTGCCATCTAGAGTTGTGTATTTAATATATCCATAGTATTTGAATAATATTGGAAATGTGTTGTTGATTAAGCATTATTTGCTTGTCTAAATATTTCATTATGAGTTATATGAAAAAATAAGAGAATTGCATTGCTATAACTCTACCACATGATACATGCGTGCCTCACTTGAAGTAAAGAACACACTTAGGAACTCGTTTCTCTCGGATGTCCTGTGAAACCCCTTTTTACTGGGCATCTCTGGGAATGTGGCTTGTTAGCCCCTCATTAACAGCCATTACACTCCGCGGCGAGAAACTCACCTTTCTCAGGCTTCGTGTGTCCAGTCCCACCAAATCCATGAGGTTGCGATGTCTGGCCCACACAAACCCCAGTTTGTGTGAATGCTGTGTGATCTACTGCCCCTGGCAACCACCCTTCAGCAAGAAATAACAGATCATACATTGCATACAATTATAAAGAAGCATATTTAAGAATGTTTACTTAAGCTGACAGTTATTACAGGAAAGAAAGAAAAAAAAAACAAAAAGGGCCCATTAGATTTTAACAGTCGAATGTGCACATAAGTTGGAGCTCATCTTAAACTTGTCTGTAACTCGTCTGCATGAAAGCACACACTGCCTTCCGAATGTCGGCCGAAATCCGTCTCGAACAAACAGTCTCTCCTGTGGGAGTATTGGTCCTTGAAGCCATTCATCTACACAAAGCACTTTGTGCAACATGGACAGCATCCTCAGACATCTTCCCATCAGTCTTCTCTCAGCTCCCGCCAAAAACGACCTCAACCCAGCCCAGTATCCTCAGAAAACCTTTCCGCCCAGCATTCTCTGGAACCTTCTGCCAATTCCACCATCCTGACTGAAGAGATCGTCTGAGCATTGTCAGTTTGTAATAGACTTAAAGATGCCCTATGTTTAGTTTGTGGCACCTTACAAGCACAACTTACATTTAAAAGAGCAGTTAAAATTGCTGTATGAATGGAAACAGCAGACAGAGATGCAATTGATTTGCAGTCAGGAATGAAAGAGAGCAGGGCCAAAATTGCAACATCTAAACAGGAACCAGCCTGGCCAAACAAAGTGAGTTGCCATTGTGACAGGTGCTCACATAAACCAGACCAAATCCAGATGTAAAGGCAAAACTTGCAGAAAATGCAATAAAGTAGGACACATACAAAGAACATATTAGGCAGACAAAAATAAATGAATTGCACAGGGAAGAGAAAAAGCTAAAAAGTCAAGTCAAATTTCAAAAAGAGGACTAATCTGTACACTGTTGATGAAAAATCTGATAATGATGAGAGTGACCCAGAACTTTGTTGCCTTGAGATTTACAATGTGAAAACTAACCCAAGTAAAGCAATATTGCTTACACCAAAAGTCAACAGCAAATTAATTAAAATGGAATTGGACACTGACTCAGCTGTTACATTTGTTCCACAAACTGAGTTTGAAAGACATTTCAAAGATATGCAGAAACCTACAGACTACCAATTAAGAACTAAGAAAGTATACTGGAGAAAAGATAACTCCTATGGGAATGACACTTGTAACAGTGAAATACAATGACCAACAAGCCATGTTGCACTTGAATGTGGTAAAAACAGGGGCACCAACATGCTGGGGACATGATTGGTTGAGACAACTACAACCTGATTGGAGATCCATCCACCATTTCCATGCCATATTTCCCACAATAAAGTCAATTGAAAGTGAAAGGTACTGAATGATGCCACAATTGTCTTCATGCTGTAGACATGAACTGATCCCCAGCAGAGTACAAACAGGTGTTGGTTCCAGCCTTTGAGCCTCTGGTGGGAAAGCATATTGGACCAAGGAAAGATCATACTGCTCAGAGGAATCATGAAAATGACGAAAGCAGTGGTCCGACTACAACAGTTTTGTAGGCGACATATCTGCGAAAGCTTCTGATCTGTTAATCAGACAGTTAATTATGAAATGTGGCTGGTTTTAAGCTGGAAAAGAGTTCAGGGAGCTTCAGAAAAAGTTGGAAGCATTCAGCTTTTGTGTGTATAAAGAACCAGAATCTACCCTGTGTGCATTAAGGTTTTTGCATGAACTACAAATGCGAGACAAAAAGCTGCTTGTAACAGTAGATGCAAAGACCAAAGCCCAGCTGCATGAATGGAAGGCCAAAAAGAAAAGAGTCAATGGAGATATGGAAACAGAGGATTTGTCAGAAAATGGAAACCAAAGAGGAGAGTTCTGATCATAAATGGAGTAATAGAAGGATTAATAAGAGAATACTCAAGTGAATTAAATGCACCTTCTCAAGATCAAGATGCACAGACAAAAAAGGAAAAAAATGAGGATGACATAGTGCCACGGAAATGGAAGAGGCTAAATGAGACCAAACTCCGAACTTTTTTGAGAAATTAACAAATTCAGAGATACTCACAAAAAGTGAGAAAAAGAAAAAGGAAGGCACAAAAAAGAAAGACAAGAATTAGGAAAAGAGAGGAAAGATGGCTAGAGCTGTCAGAACCACTTCCTTACAACCACTATGGAGGAGGCTCCAGAAGCTGAGATAGTTTCACGGCCACAAGTCTTACCTGCCAAGCAGAGTAACTTCCCTTGTCAAGAAAGTGATTATCCCACAAGAGTAAAAAAAAACTCCACAGCAATTAAATCTTTAGGCCTGAATGGGACAATTAAAAAATTGACTATGCTGTGAAAGTATGTATAGTAGCTGCATTTTATAGTATACTATGTATATAGTTGAAATGCATTCTATATTGAGTTGGAGTTTATAGCTAAGCATAGGGGAGTGTTGTGCATTTAATATTTCAGTAGTATTTGAATAATATTGTAAATTTGTTATTGATTGAGCATTCTTTGTTCAAATCATTACAGGTTATATGTAAAAATACATGAATTGTATACATCATGAAGCTACCACGTGAAATGTGCGTGCCTCACTTAAAAAAAAGAACAAATTTACGTCTCACATCTCTCGCCTCTCTGGTGTTCTTTTGAATTAGTTTAATGTTTTGAAGTTACAAAACATAACAAGTAGCCTGGTAGTACCAGTGCTGACTAAACTAGTATCAGATATTGAGAAAATAATCACCTCATATGGTCACCGATCTACCTGTTGCTAACAAAATAACTGTAGTGCCTGTGAAGTTATACAGTCTCATCCCCATAAAGTCTCCTTTTATCTTATAATTTGAGAATATTGCTATTACTCTTTCTTTCATTATTGATAAGTTGGAAAAGGAACCCCTGATTTATTGGTTCTGTGGAAAATGTTCTGGATAACAATCAGGACTTTAATCTGTTGCGTATAGTAGGAAATAAAGTCTTCATATGAAATGCACGTAAACATGTAGAGTCTCAATCTCACCCATAACCAGTCAAGAAAAGTGGGTGAAAGAATAAGGAACATGCAAAATGTACATTTTTACCCTCATTTATGTTGTTACCTGGGCATTATTCTGTCTCAATGGACATACAGCCATTGTATTCTCCAACAATGGTTTCATAGGGTCAACCGAGTTCATCATGGGACCAACATTCAACAGAACACAATATTAAAAAAAGAATAGCTTAAATACTTGGACGCTGGAACCCTTCCAATTAACAGAACCAGGACAGTCTGCTCTGCTCTTTCATTGGTTGTGCTTATGTTGCTTGAAATTGTATCAGAAGATCTGAATTATTCATTGTCAGAGTAGGTAGTATAATGATATTGGGTTTGCAGACCTAAGTTCTAAACTCCAAAACTTAAGCCCTATTGGATATAAATAGCCATGAGTACTTTCACTATAGGGAGATTATACTGTAATTTAAGTTTCAAAGGTCCAATTTAATGTCAGAGAAATGCATACAAAATACATCCTGAAATGCTTTTTCTTCGCAAACGTCCATGAATACAGAGGAATGAGTCAAAGAATGAATGACAGTTAAATGTCAGAACCCCAAAGTACCCCCCCCCAGCTCCCCTCCCTCCCATGCATGAGTGGCAGCAAGCAATGATCCTCTCTCCCCCCACCAGCAAAAAAAACCATCAGCACTCACCACCGAGCATTCAAGCGTGAACAAAGCAATAGCAAAGACACAGACTTGCAGTTAACTCAAAGACTTTGCATTTCACCCAGCATTCAACATACCACAGGCTCTCTCTCTTCCTAATAAGGAAGAAGGAGGTGTCTTCCATTTTACCCAATCTTCAGAGACTATTTCACTTCCCTGTTTATTCTCCATGCTGAGTTTAGCTGCTAATACCCACTATTTGGGCAGTGGATGCCCTCCCCCTAAAAAAGAGAAGAAATTTCCAGCTAACAAATTAGTTTTAAACACAGTTTATTTATTTACAGTGATACATGTTTAAATCCAAACAATACTCTTAAAACACTTTTAAAACTTTCAGAGGATTTCTATCCTAAATACATTCAAATTACAAACCATTTCTAACACATAACAGCAAAGGATTTCCTGAACTCAAAGGATTTCCAAACACAGATACAATCCCTATAAACTAAAAATACAAACCCGCAATGCAGCCAAACAAGATGCCCATTGCAGAAACAGAAGCTGGAGTTCACCCAATGTTTCTTGATGCCCTTTAGTCCATTCCTAATAAGCCTGAACTTCTCTCTACATTTATACCATTTTTCTTCCATTTGGGTGACTTCACACACATATGATGTTTCTTCAGATATCCTAAATCCAATCTACTGCCAACTGCCAAATCGTGGGACATGAAGGTCAATGTGAGGAGGAAGCTGTAGTTCCCAGAGTTGGTGCAAAACACACTTTGACTACTGTGGTCCACCGAAAACAAGCAAATCATCCAGGTGGAGCTCACAGTGCCATGGGAGGAAGGATGTGAGGAGGTACATGAGAGGAAAGCTCTGAAGTACCAGTCCTTAGACCAGGAGTACAGAGATGAAGGATCACAGATATGGCTACGGAGATTGGATGTAGAGGGTTCCAGATAAGGTTGGCATGGAGGATGCATTCTGGGCTGGGACTTGATGAAAAGAGCAAGGACGAAGAAGCTCACAGGATTGGGGAGGGAGCAGAAAGAGCCTCTTGCTGGATATGGAGTAGGAGAGAGGCGTTCAGCTGGAAGTCAGGAGCAGATGGGCAGAGACTTGGCCACCACTGCTGACCTGCCAGCTGGAGAGTGTAGTGGTTAAGGGTCGAAACACTCGATGAAAGTTACCTAATGACATCTGCTCCTGGCCAGGGACTATGGCTATCTCATCAGGTAACTGAAGAGTATACCCTAGTGCATGTTGCAAGTAAGCAAATGGTCTAAAAGCATATTCAGAGACACAGTTAAGAGCTGCCTTGCATTAATCCTGTGAATCTAACTTCATTGAGTACATAAAATTCCAACTATAAACACATCAGTTATTGATATGCTATTCATCTATTCTGTAAGCTTCATTGTACTAAGCAACTTAAGAGTCAGCTTGTCTACTTGAAACAACCCAAATTAAACTACCTATCATCTTATTCTACAGCTTTGAGCAGCAATAAAGCAGGTGCGGTGAGCTAGCATTTGATTTTCCACACAGTGTCGGCAAAATACTGAGCTTGTTTACAAAGCTATTTTATATAGAGTGCTTGTATTAACTTTTAAACTGATTACTACTTTTCATTTACGTTTTAAGAACTGATTACAGACTTACATTTAGGACCAGAAACTAAACAAACCACTAGTAGTTGTAAGTTTTGCTTACATCCATTCGGGATCTTACAGTTGATGTGTTTAGACAGCTGAGATTAGTAATAATTCAAGAAGTAAATTCTATTACAGTAGCAGGTTAGTTAGGTAGAGCCCCACACTAATTTCTCAAGCTCTCCATCCATTTGATCTCAACAAACTCCATCTTTTAATTAAATTAGTACTTTATCTGTCTGTCCTCCACCCAGTGTGTATGTATATGTGTGTGTGTGTGTGTGTCTGTGTGTGTGTGTGTGTGTGTGTGTGTGTGTGTGTGTATATATATATTATTGATGAAGATTTTTATAGTTTGTTCTATGAGAAGCAAGGTAAATTAATTTGTCAAGAAGTTATGTCAGATCACAAAATAAAAAGAAATTTGCAATTTGGCACTTCTAATTTGTGGAATTTTATTTGTTGCATTTTTGTTTGCACTGCAGGACAGTAGGTACTGAAAAATAGAATATAGTCTACTTATGTTGTGAGATCAATAATGTCCAGTCCGATCAGATGTAATAGAGTACAATTAGATACAAAGTAGATCATTTCGCCCAAGAAATATATTCCCATACATTTACCATATTTCATAATAACCACAGTGTACAATTCTTGCCTTCCAAATTCATTAATTTTCAGAGACACTGGGGGTACTACACAGTGCAACTTCCATATTGATCTGTGTTGAATTTCTAGACATTTCTAGTTATATTCCATGCTCAGAATTGACCGAGTAGACAGATTTAAAAATATCTAATCAATCTAGCAGTGAAAGTGGTGACATTGGTCTAAATAACATCAAAGAAGGGGAGCTGGGAATGTGTGAGCAATGTTCAAAAAGGTCAACTGCATAAACAACAAATTTCTGCATTGCCTATTTAAATGTCATAAGGACACCACAAGCAATTGGAAACATAATGCATTCATAAAATTATACAGACCCAGATTGTTTGTCACCCATAATGATGTTCATCAGCTGAGATGCTAAAAGCATAGATTTCCTGTGTAACGCTGTCATGAGAAAAATCAATTAGCACCTAAGAGAATACAATGTTTTTTCACCGAAGAAGAAACAATTGTTTGAAACATGCATCCCTCTTTCCACACTGTCTGAGTGTTTTCACAATGTATTCAAATACTCAAAAATCACATGGTAGATGTAGATTGAGAATACCATTTTCTTCACTAGATCTCAACTTTACAGAAAATCTCTTCTGTGATTTTCCCATTATAGTATTAATGGTTATCTGAACTGAAGAAAACATCACCTTGACTTATTTTCTGATGTAAAAAGGTATCATCATTGATATATTGGAGTCATGCTGCAGGCTAATGACAAAAGTCCCATTTAGTAAGTTTACTATCTGACCTCAAAAGCAGAAATGTGAACAACACATTAACTTTCTACTAAGTGAGCTCAGTGTTGAAATTGAAGTGGTAGTGAGGCTCCCTGTGACTAACAAGTAATTTTCACAGCAGCTGCATACAGTCACTCAGGTAGTAAATCAGAAATAAAAATAATAATGCTTAATACACAGAACAGGTCAGGCAGCTTCAATGAAAGAGGAATGGTCAATATTTCAGGTCCAGGACCATCAGTCAGAAACTCCAGAAGTATCACTTGCTTTCCCAGTATTTTATGTTTTTATTTTAAATTTCTAGTGTTTGTAGTTTTTGAACTTCATTTACTAGTATATCAGAGGTTACTGTCTGACTATAACTTCACATAGCTGCTGTTGATACCTTATGCCTACAAACTAAAATCAGTGGAAAAGTTCATTCCTATGTACAGAATTTAAATAATTTTAACAACATTATAATTGCTAAATGATCGCTTATATTTAATTAAGTATGAAATCTTTCAACTTTAGATTTAGATTTCAAAATATAAAGAGATTTCAATTTCACTTTCTATTTGATCATTTTCCCCTTATTCAACCTTTCTCTCCCCCTGTTCATTATTTGACATTGATTCCATAGTCCGACCATCCTAAATCAGACACTGATTTGCTCATTGAATAGATATTTTTTTCAATTTGGTTTGTTAATGAGATGCAGAGTTGTTTATCCAGGTTTCCCAGGATGAAATGTTTTACAGAGGGCGCCACACTTTACTAACCGTTGAATGAATGGATCTTCCGGTTCTTTTGCTCATGAAATGTCAATGTGATGCAAGGTGTTACAGAGAGCAGTTGCTGTTTGTTCACTGCTGACTATAAACTCTGGCCATTTGCTTCTCTATCTGGTTCAGCTGTGAGGAAAATCACAAATAAGCATAACACGCATTCACTTTGTCTTTAAAAGGAGATTGATGTGGAGGGACTTTAAAGACAGCATCACAGTCCTCACATATTCCCTTCCAAATGTACGTGCAACTGCTGGCAGTGGTCAGCATAAGGATGGACGATTGACAGACTTGAGCAAGAACGTAACCTTCTCTCATCAGCACACATGAAATCATGACCACACACACACACACACTGCAGTGTTGTTTCAGAATGTGGCAGCGTGGCCTTCCATTGCACTCTGGCTGTGGCTTCAAAGTGTGCTGGCGCATCACCTTGATGCATTAGATGTAAATGAACTTACACTCAACCGGCAAATGCAAATCAGGAGGTCATAGCAACAGCAGAGAATAAGCAGCTGCATTTATTATTGATGCATGTGGAAAACAATGGCCAGAAACTATGGAGAGTGATGAAAATTCACTGTGACGTGACAATTGCCAAGTACAAAAATAATAGTGGCTTGCATGCTGCCCAGGGGATTAAAAGATTGTTGAAGATCAAATAGTATTTGGACAGATGATCAGTTTACTATTAGGACAAATACTTCTCAATTCACTGATCACACATGCTAAATTACCTTAGATCAATGTAATTATGTACTAATGTAAACACTAACAAAATTGAAAAAATTACAGTACTTTCCTTTTTTTTAAGAGGTCCACTTGTGCAAGTTAACTAGCTTCAGGGTATATTGGAAAGACCTGGGGTTTACATTTATCCTTCGATTGACACAAACTTTCACTTAACATCACATCGATTGTCATCGTCAAAGAGCTGTCACTGGTGTTACTTTTCCATTATTGAAAATGCTTGTCTTTTTTAATTATGAACTTTCACACCACTATGCCTCATGAGGCTGGGGTTTTTAATGGGCTGTTTTCATGGTGTTTACAGATTGTTTCAGACCAGGAAATCATCATATCCAGTTTAATGCTATTTGTTTGCAAACACATGGCTATGATTCAAGTACACTAGTATGACATGGTAGTGAAAATGGACTCAGATAAATGTAAGTTGATGATTCAGCCAACCACCACATTATGTCAGAGGATTCAATTATTTATTTATGCATTATATGCAGAATAAGGGACCCATGAGATCCATATAGAATCAAAAATCTCAGATAAAATTAACCCCTTGTTTGGAAGGCAGTTATGATGTAACAGTCCTGTTTGTCAAATAGATAGTTAATGAGAATGAAGCAATGCTGAATTCAACCGTGTCAGAATTAAGTACTTTCCAGCAGATTTTAAAATGTAAGGTGCAAAGTAAAGCTTTGATCTCCACTCTCTCACTTACATACTTCAGCCCCAAAACTTTTTCCTTTAGTTTCCACCTGCTATATTCTTTCAAAAAATATTGTCAATCAAATGTTGATTGGTCTGTGTGAGGAAGTATTTTTATGTAGTACTCTAAGCTCGAAAAAAAAACTAAATGGATGTTCACCAAATTCACAGCAACAGTTCTCAGGAATACCGGCCTGTCACCACTATTATCAAAGATGATTCTGCATATAGAGGTTCTGTTTATATTAAGTGGGATGATTATTTCCCTTGACTAGAGGAATATGCTTTTCAAGATGAGGGTTATTTGAACTGGTGGGATTACTTAGCAGGAACTGGCTTGGAACTGGTAAGATCATAGGATCACAAGACATCGGAGCAGAATTAGGCCATTTGGCTCCTCGAGTCTGCTCCTCCATCCCATTATGGATGATTTATTATCCCTCTCAATCCCGTTCCCCGACTTCTCCTTGTAACCTTTGATGGTCTAACTATTCAAGAACCTATCAACCTCCACTCAATGAGTTGGCCTCCACTACCATCCGTGGCAATGAATTCCACAGATTCACATATGATTCAACTGGGGATGGTGCACAGGTTTAAG
The DNA here is from genome assembly GCF_048418815.1 of Hemitrygon akajei. Taxonomy (NCBI): domain Eukaryota; kingdom Metazoa; phylum Chordata; class Chondrichthyes; order Myliobatiformes; family Dasyatidae; genus Hemitrygon; species Hemitrygon akajei. The sequence goes on along the minus strand of NC_133124.1, from coordinate 103,684,197 downwards.
GGAAAGAGAAGGATTAGAAAGGATCTGTGTTTTTTAACCAGAGTGCTCGGAATCTGGAAATTACTGTCTGAGGAGGTCATGGAGGCACAAACCCTTACAATATTGAAGAAATATCCAGCTCAGCTCTTGAAAATAGCATAGCTGTCAATGGATCAATTGTAGAGGAATAGGTTTAGGATTTGATTGAAGGGTATGTTTCCACATTGAATACATCTATGGACCTGAGGCATTATAAAAAGAGAAAACGGTTGATATGTTTTCAGTGTCCAGCCTATTGTATGGATAGAAATTGACTGAACATAATGGTTTATGGCAAAGGAACTATAAGATATTCTTACATACATGAAAATTTACATCATATTATAACAAAGAAGTAATTATGCATATTAACTCATTAATGTGTGATACTAATTCAACTGTGGGATTAAACAATCTGACCCTTAAAATACTGTATGTAAAAAGATACTATGTTACTATGTTCACTGCTTGGTGGCTCTGGGCCTGAAGTCATTGGTGTCTAGAAGAATGGGGAGAGAGGGGGATCTCATTGAAATCTACTGACTGTTGAAAGCTCGAAATAGAGTGGATGTTGAGAGGATGTTTCCAATAATGCAAAAGGCAAGGACCAGAGAGCACAGACTCAGAATATAAACACACCCCTTTAGAACAGAAGGACATAAGGAACATAAAGAGGAATTTCTTTAGCCAGAAGCTGGTGAATACATGGAATCTGTGGAGGCCAAGTGATTCAGTATATTAAAGTGGTTGGTAGGTTCTTTAATAATAAGAGTGTCAAAGGTCATGAGGAGAAAGCAGGTGAGGGATAACAAATCTGCCGCGATTGAATGGCAGTGCAGTTTTGATGGGCTGAATGGCTTAATTCTACTTTTGTGTTTAAAGTCTTATCTCCTCATCTGAGATTTCACAGTAGTTCTGTTTTCCAAAAGAAATAAAGACTACGGTTGTAAAACAAATTCCTGATATGCCGTTTTGAATCATGTACCAACAGCACAGGCATTCTGATGTGTGTATTTACAATGCTTTGATGTCACAAGACTCTTCAGCAAGACTGGAAAGGGAAATGGCTGAAGTTAGAATAAAAGGGTAGTGGTAGGGTAAGGAACAGAAGCTGGCAGGAAGAAGGTGAGTCTAGATGAGAGGAGCAAGATAGGCTGCTGGGGGAGGGAATGATATGAGAAGCTAGGAGATAATCGGTAGAATAGACTAAGGGCCAAATAAGGAATCAGACAGTAGAGGATTATAGATCATGGAACAAAGGGACTGAGGTAGGGAAACAGAGGGAGGTCATATGAGTTGGGGAGGGGAAGAGAAGGCATGGAGGAGGAGCACAGGAATGATGTTCTGTTAAAAGATGTCATCAGCCATCCTCTGTCTCCATCAAGTGGGTTGAGCTGAGCAGTGTGAGCTAAAAGCATTCCAACAGAGCTCAAGATGAGAATGTGCGATTTAGGTAATTATCTTGGGGAGAATGGTGGAAGGAGAGTTGGCTGCAATGTGCAGGTTCATGAACAATTCATGTGCTACAAACAAAATGTGTTCTTTCCTGACCAATATCGGAGAATGTATTTTGTAAATTTATAAAACAGATATAGATGTTCCATTGGACCGCACTAGCAAAAGGATCTATTGAAAGTGATTAAATAACTGGGCAATAGCAAAGTTAAATGTCAGATATATCAACTTTGAAAAAAATCTTATCTTCAATGCCGATGGAATCTAAATTTATAGCATGATTTGTCGCTTAAGAAAATGTAACATGAGTTTTTCACAATGTAGATTGTCTGTTTGCTGCCTTTGGAAGAGATTTAGAACTTGTGTGGATTAAGTAGTTAAGTGAATGACCTACTGTGAAGACACCTGTTTGATACAGTATGAAATTGTGAGCTCCTTATTGCTGTTTGAATAAGCAGCTAATCAATACTCTCAACTGTCTGGCTGTTCAAAAGTCAGTAACAGACTTGCAGAAAATATACAGTGTTGTATTCTTGCTCAAAATGTATCACAACCAATTAATATACTGTGCCTATAAATTAATTTAGATCACTTTGTAGAGATCTGTTTTCACATTGATACAAGAGTATTTTTCTGTTGGTCAGTGTCAAAAAGCCAAATAAAATCCACAGTTATTCAAGCTTGTAAAACAATAAAATATGAACACTTCCTAAGGGGAGTGAATACTTTTTATAGGCACTGTATGTAAATATTAAAATGTGGCAATGTAGATAAGCATAGAGCAAGAAATTTTCAGATGAGCTTATTTTGTTTGCAAATGAGAACACTGGCCAGGCAAATACAGCACTGAGAAAGCATCATTTTTAGCACATTAGCAACAGAGGCTTAGTATTCAGAAAATAAAACAAATGCACATAGTTCTATGTTAAGAGATAAAAGAGGAATTACTAATTCAGCCAAGCTAATGGATGGGTTAACTAATGGATCTGGAGAGGAACCTTGCTGAGTTGAGAAATGCAATACACACAATAGCCCATTTGGTGACACAATGGAACAATCACTTCAGTCATCACATACATTGCTAAACCAAAATGGAAACTACGTTGCAAATCTCAGAATCATACTGGTAGGTTAGAGGGGAAAGCAAGTGCAAGCATGATGAGCTACTAAAATTTCTCCACTGCTCCTTTCCCTATTTCTAACTAAAGCATAAATCTTTTATGCTAGGAATCCTAGGAAATCAAGAAGAATAAAGTATGTAATTGTGATGATGCCCCCAAGAACGTGGCCTTAAGTAACCAGTTCTCTGTTCTTACTGTGGTTAGGTGTCTGGCTTCTATCTGTAATATATTTACCAGTGAAACCAATCTTAAATATGTGCTTGTAACACTGAGACTAGTTTGATGGAATTGTGTTCTACTGCATTTTAAAGTAAGTATGTATTTGATGAGTGGAGAGATTATAAGGATTCTGTCTGGGAAAAATTTAGTTAACTTTTTCATATGGAACTTAACTTCTCTTTAGCCTCAAATTACGTTTTTATTTCAATGCAGTACTCAATAATTAACATGTTGTCTGTTTCCAGCAATTACACTTTTATTTATATGGGAAGCTAGATATGGTTTCCTGGTAACCACCTGGTACATATAGGCTAACTCAGGAAAATATAACTGATAAAATACAGGAGGCTTTTGTTGACATATGGATTAAATAGCATAATGTCTAATTTTATTAGGTATTTCTACTGAGATGAATAGGCCTAGTAAGATAAAATAAGCTGTTATAGTGACTTTTAAAGCAAGAAAAGAGGGAGAAAGGGAGAAAGAGAGTGAGAAAAAGAGAGACTGAATGAGAACTGAGGTATAATAGTTAATAGATTCTTAAGAAAAGAGTGGTGGCTCTCTTCTTAGAGGATGGATGAACAACTGTGATCTATATTTTATGAGACCGTTCAAGACACTTCATGCATTCTGAGGGGAACCATGTACGTGGGAAGTGCTTTGAGCTTGAGGTCAGATTTTCTGAAACTGAGGGGCAACTGGAATAATTATGATGCATCAAGGAGGATGGGAATTTTCTGGAAAATCTTCAGCACCCCCACGGTGATGTCCTTTATCCAGGCACCAAGGAGAAACCACATCATGTTGTTTTTTATAACTATGGTAACAGTTACAGAAACCCTAACCAATGTAAATCTCATTCAATGACTTCACTTCTGTATTTTACTTGGCCCCTTCTGGGTAATGCTTCCAGCAGGTGGCTGCCCAACATACAGGGTGAGTTCAGGAGAGCAAATGGACTTCTATTAAAAAGATTAGGGAAAAGAGGAAGCAGAGAAGTCTTCAGTGCATGACTCCTTCAAACAGGTATTAAGCATTGAGATGCTAGGCCCGATGGCATTTTGAAGGAAAACAGTCCAGAACACACAACTGATGACCAATTAGGGAACATTAACTTCATGATAGAATGAGTCGACAGTTAAGGGAATGACCGGAGTTTCCATAAGATGATGGAACAGAATTAGGCCATTCAGCCTATCGTGTTTGCTCTGCCATTCCATCATGGCTGATCCCAGAACCCACTCAATCCCATACACCTGCCTTATCACCATATCCTTTGATTGATCAGGAAACGATCAACTTATGCGTTAAATGTACCCACTTACTTGGTTGCCATCACAGTCTGTGGCAAAGCATTCCACATATTCACCACTCCCTGCAAAAAGAATCCACCTCATCTCTGTTCTAAAAGGTCATCTCTCAATTGTGAGACTGTGCCCTCTAGTTCTGGATACCCCACCGTAGGAAACAACCTCTCCATGTCCACCCTATCTAGTCTATTCAGCATTTGGTAGGTTTCAATGAGATCCCCATGCATTCTTCAAAATTGCAGTGAGTACAGACCCAATGCTGCCAAATGTTCCTCAAATGTTAACTCCTTCACTTCCAGAATCATCCTTGTGAACCTCCTCTGGACCCTCTCCAATGATGATACATCCTTCCTGAGATAGGGGGCCCAAAACTGTTGACAATACTCCAAGTGCAGCCTTATAAAGATTCAGCATTATCTCAGTGCTTTTATATTCTATTTCCCTTGAAATAAATGTCAACATTGATTTGCCTTCTTTACTACAGACTTAAAATGTACATTAACTTCTGGAAGTCTTGCACAAGGTCTTCCAGAAGTTAATGTACCTCTGCACCTCTGCACCTCTGATGTTTGAACCTTCTCCCCACTTAGATAATAGTTTGTGCTAATATTCCTTTTACCAAAATGTATCATCCTACATTTCCCAACACTGTAATCATGAGAACTACCTGGTATGTTGTGTCACAGATTCCTGGGTAAAAAACATCACAGAGACAGTGCTGAAGATTCAGCAGGGGAAACAGGGTAAACGAGAGACACTGATCAGTGATCAGTGCCAGTATCACAGAGAGAACAGGCACTAATGTCCTAAGGTCAGACTTTAAAGAGCAAAGGAAAAAGTTAAAAATTTGAACCCCGAGAGCTGTAGTCTGCAGATTGCACTCTGTACCATGCATCAGTCAGAACAGATAAAGAAAAATAAAGATCAATGCATAGCTTGAGGCATGTTGTAAGAAGGATGCCTTTAGTTTCTTGAAACATTGGAACCACTTCTGGGACAGGAAAAGTCACGTCAAAAGGGATGAGTTGCACCTCAACATGAATAGAATAAATGTTTGTGTAGAAATTCACTAATGTGATCTGGAGATGTTAAACATTGGCAGGAGAATGGGCACCAAGTTATAGAAATATAAAGGAGGAGTAAGAGGCATGCAGAGTACTGAGAAGTGGAGGAGAAAGAAGCGGTGCCATATTAGATAAGAATAATCCAATAAGGACTTAAAAGGATACAGACAGATTCAGAATATCTGTAAAAGCACTGAGTGTGATAAATGACAGTTTCCAATATCACAGTGACATTAATGGAAATGAGGCTTAAAATTTGTAAAGGCAGAGCACTTAAAAGTATGGATTAAATATGTTGAGAAAAGGAAGGAAAGGAGAAAATGGAAATGAGGTAGCAGAGTTGGGTACAGTAATGATGAGAAAAGATGCTAATATTTGAAAGAATGGATTACCTTGAAGAGATAAGGACAGAATCTATTTGGTTGGGGTTGAAAAAAAAGGTACTCTCACTATTAAGGGTATAATGCCATAAGTGTATTTAAAGAGTATGACAGTCAAAATTGTAGTTAGAATTATTGTGAAAAATAAGAATTTAGCAAAAATAGGCCAAGGAACTTCTCAGAGAAAGGGGAAATTACAATAGAGGAAAATCTAGAAAAATTAAAACAAACTGTAAGAGCTTTTTAAAATATGTAACAAAGGGAAAGTTATGTAAGCAAAATGTCACATAGATGGAGACGAAAATATTTTATGGGGAAATAAGAAAACTGCAGAAAAAAACAGCTAATCTTCAGGGAAACCAGACATCACATGTGCCAGTGATGGAAATGGCTGAGTTAACAATCCTGCGCCGCATCTTGTGATCTTTATAATGCCATAATACAACCAGCTGGAAAGCTGTTCATCAGACATCTGTAGAAATTAGAGACAGTCTTTGTTGAAATCTCCTTAAACTTTTTACTACTTGTATCTATTATTACTTGTGAAACTTAGTAGTTGTCAAGCTGTCTGCTGCAGTACCTGCATTTCAACAATGGAATAGTCAAGTTGTGGGAAGTTCAATTTAAATTTAAGTTCTTTTATTTTAATGGACCATTGTACACCCTCTATTTATAACAATGGGCTTATTCATAGAAACATAGAACATAGAAAACCTACAGCACAATACAGGCCCTTCGGCCCACAAAGCTGTGCTGAACATATCCTTACCTTAGAAATTACCCAGGGTTATCTATAGCCAACTATTTTTCTAAACTATCTAGAGTTCTTTTAAAATACCTTATCGTATCTTCCTCCACCACCATTGCCGGCAGCCCTTTCCACACACTCACCACTCTCTGTGTAAAAAAACTTACACCTGACATCTCCTCTGTACCTACTTCCAAGCACCATTTCAGCCCTGGGAAAAAGCCTCTGACTATCTGCACAATCAATTCCTCTTATCATCTTGTACACCACTGTCAGGGCATCTCTCATCCTCTGTCGCTCCAAGGAGAGAAGTCTGAGTTCACTCAACCTATTCTCATAAGCATGCTCCCCAATCTAGAGAACATCCTTGTAAAGCTCATCTGCACCCTTACTATAGTTTCCACATCCTTTCTGTAGTGAGGCAACCAGAACTGAGCACAGTACTCCAAGTGGAGTAGGGTCCCATAAAGTTGCAACATTCCCTCTTGGCTCTTAAACTCAATCCCACAATTGATGAAGGTTAATGAACCTTATGCTTTCTTAACCACAGAGTCAACCTGTGCAGCAGCTTTGAGCGTCCTATGGACTCAGACCCCAAGATCCCTCTGATCCTCTACACTGCTAAGAGTCTTATCATTAATACTATAAACTGCCATCATATTTGACCTAACAAAATGAACCATCTCACACTTATCTGGGTTGAACTCCATCTGCCGCTTCTCAGCCCAATTTTGCATCCTATCAGTGTCCCGCTGTAACCTCTGACAGCCCTCCACGCTATCCACAACACCCCCAACCTTTGTGTCATCAGCAAATTTACTAACCCATCCCTCCACTTCCTCATCTAGGTCATTTATAAAAATCACAAATAGTATGAGGTTCAAGAACAGATCCCTGAGGCACTCCACTGGTCATTGAACTCTATGCAAAATAGAACCCATCTACAACCACTCTTTGCCTTCTGTGGGCAAGCCAGTTCTGGATCCACAAAGCAATGTCCCCTTGGATCCCATGCCTCCTTATTTTCTCAACAAGCCTTGCATGGGGCACCTCATCAAATGCCTTGCTGAAATCCATATACACTACATCTACTGGCTCTACCTTCATCAATGTGTTTAATCACATCCTCAAGAAATTCAATCAGGTTCGTAAGGCATGACCTGCCTTTGACAAAGCCATGCTGACTATTCCTGATCATATTATGCCTCTTCAAATGTTCATAAATCCTGCCTCTCACGATCTTCTCCATCAACTTTCCAACTGACCAGTGAGTCAGAAAGTAAGACTCACTGGTCTATAATTTCCTGGGCTATCCCTCCTCCCTTTCTTGAATAAGGCAACAACATCCGCAACCCTCCAGTCCTTCAGAACCTCTCCCATCCCCATTGATGATGCAAAGATCATTGCCAGAGGCTCAGCAATCTCCTCCCTCACCTTCCACAGTAGCCTGGGGTACATCTCGTCTGGTCCCTGTGACTTATTCAACTTGATGCTTTCCAAAAGCTCCAGCACATCACTGTCACACTTGATTGATCCTATTCTCTCCAGTCCTATCCTCTTGCTCTTCACATATTTGTAGAATGCCTTGGGGTTTTCCTTAATCCATTCCACCAAGGCCTTCTCGTAGTCCCTTCTGGCTCTCCTAATTTCATTCTTAAGCTTCTTCCTGCTAGCCTTATAATCTTCTAGATCTCTATCATTACCTAGTTTTTTGAACCTTTTGTAAGCTCTTTTCTTCTTGACTAGAATTACAACAGCTGTTGTACACCACGGTTCCTGTACCTTACCATCCTTTCCCTGTCTCATTGGAACATACCTATGCGGAACTCCACGCAAATATCCCCTGACTCTGTGCCAGAGGTATGGCCACTTTGCTTTCCTCAGGTAGGCTGGCCTCCCCAACAGTATTCAAACAGGAGTACTTACTGATAAGGGGGACAGCCACAGGGGTTCTCTCTAGAATCTGACTCTTGCCTTTCCCTCTCCTGACCGTTACCCACTTATCTGTCTCCTGAGGCCCTGGTGTGACTACCTGCCTATAGCTCCTCTCTAATCAGCAAATTCTCTTAGCATCCCAGTGCTTGTTGCTGTAAAATGCAAGAGAATTGCTACACATGTATTGAAATAATGTCATGCAATGTAAGTATCAGCATAAAACACATGGATTGATATTTTCTGGCTTCTTTATGACATATATCAAGCAATTTCTTTAAACTGGATTAAGCACTTCAGTTAAATTTACAATCAGAAGAAATTTTGTGAAAAGGCATTGGGTCAGAATAAACTGCACCCAGTCCATCCCTCACAGTAATCTCCTGTGTTGCTTCTGCAGCCACACTAATCATTTGCAGCCACACAGTTCCTAAGAACCGTAGGGCCTTGATATCACAATCATTCCTTAAAGAGAAGTGTGCTACTGGCAGCTCATTGCCTCAGGGAAGATAATTCACAGACAGCCCTGGCAGCCTTATGGCGGATGGATTTTTCACTGCTCCCGTTACATTTGGAAAAATAATTGCTAGAACATTTTAAAAATTATTCTAAGTACAGTATGTATTTAAAAAACATAGTAAACCACAAAGCTTGCTGACCTTTCTTTAATAAGGATGTCAAAATTCAAATAAATGGAATGTGCTTGATCCATTGGCCATGCCTGCATAAAGCTGAGAGACCACACAGAAAGAGTACTCAGCTCTTAACTCAGGATCCTACAGAAATTCCATGGAAATGGTGACTTCAAAGACCAAGAAAGAGTTCAGATCCATGGACACCTGACTTTCCATAAGTTCCCAAGTTTCATGCCTCAAAGTGCAGAAACTGAAGTCTGGAACACACTGATATCAGCAATCCTCTACCAAATCATTGATGTTTTGGACTAATGGAGTATTAGCTGTTAGAATCATGCGGGATGACTTCAGACACAAAACCTATGATGAAAGCATGTCAGCAGAACCACTCATTACTCCCGACTTCAAACGATAGCTACCTCAAGTTGCATCATTTTAAGCTCACAACACAGTGGCTTTTGCAGGAGACAGGACTAATAAACATCTTAATTTAAGAAGATTGTAAAGATGCTTACATAAATTTTCATGATCATTATTTTGCTAGGAATATCCAAACATTAACAAAACGAACTGTTGAATCAATTTTACCATGTTTCCTAGATTGATTTCATGTGAATGAGAACACAGGTGTATTAACCAAACTGTTATCCAGTATTACTGTAGCCGTGTTGCTGTTTCAGCTGATCACATAACTTTTCATATGAGAGATAATAGTTGATCAAAGCTAACCCATGGTTATATAAATCTCAAATACATCATATAATAATCTGTTCATTTGTTTTGTTCCCTGTCATATGGCATCAGTAATCATGGTCTTTCGATAACCATGATTGTTCTTGGCAAATTTTTCTACAGAAGTGGTCTGTCATTGCCTTCTTTTGGGCTGTGTCTTTACAAGTTAGGTAACCACAGCCATTGTCAATACTCTTCAGAGACTGTTTGCCTGGTGTCTATGGTCGCATAACAAGGACTTGTGATATGCACCATCCACCACTTGCTGCCATGGCTTCACATGACTCTAATCAGGGGATAAGTAGGTGCTTCTCCTTGGCCAAGTGTGAAATGCAGGCCAGCGGAGGGAAGAAACACCCTACAAATCCTTTAGTAGAGACATATCTCTGACCCACCACCCTAATATTATAATTATGATTTCCAGCATCTTCAGAACCTCTTCTGTCTTTGACAAATGGGTGTTCAGCCACCAAATTGACAAAAATGCTAGTATCATCTGCAGATTGAAGCTTGGTTACTGAGGTTCGGGTGACCTGGGCTCTAGAGTGCAGATGTCCACTAGTTATGAAAAGTCAATTCTTCGGAAGTTTCTTAGGTGTAAGTAGTAACATTTCGACAAAAATAAATGAAAAAAATGTTGTGGTAATATATTTGATTGTAGTCTTCACTGAAGTAGTCCCTGCTCCATGCAATTGGTTAGGATTATGGCTTGCATGCCATCATAAAGCAAACATAAGAGAAACAAAATTCTCCGGTTAGCTGGAAATGAACTTATGAAATGAAAATTTAAATGAAAAGTCCCTTACCAGTTGATGGAATCACAGGTTTTAGTATATCAAAAGAGGTTAAAAGTTTAATCATCAATGATACCCCTTGATCTCCTATTGGAGTTTGCACAGAGAAAATCTGTTCCTTTGTACAGAATTCATATTATTATTTGAGGAACAGCTTTTCAGTTGTTAGAAGGAAGTGCTGGAAGAAGACTTTTGTGATTATTTTCCCTGTAGCAGACAGAAGAGAGAGTCCCTTGTAGAGGCCACAGTCAAGCTTGTCCCATTTCATGTAAATGATCACAGTTACAGCATCCCTGACATTATTTACCATGTCCTTGTATTCCCAGATGTATATGATCAGACTGGATTTGTGACTTAAACTTCCACAGCAAGTGTTAAAACTTCTCTGAGGATCTATCTGCACTCCAAGGCCTTGTTTTGTATGAGCCTGGGATATGGTCATTTTTATTCTTGTTGATCAAGGATGATGGATTGAATAAGTAGTAGTAGGATGGTATCAAGGATGCTCTTAGCAAGGACAGAACCTTGCTTGAAAAGGACTTAGAAATATTCCTTCCAGCAAGTTTTGACTGCCTCTCGATCAGTTTATTACTGTATATGTCTCCCAGTGGCATGAGATTTTTGTGTGTTTGAGCCATAGATGGGCTCAGTGGTGCTTATTATAATAGTCATCAGTAAATGACTAAATGATGTTGTCGATGTATGACAGTTTTTTGAATATCCTGCTTAATGATCTATAAGACATAGGAGCCGAATTAGGCTATTGAGTCTGCTCCAATATTCAATCATTTATTTTAAATTATTTTCCTTCTCAACCTCATTCTTCTGCCCTTACTAATCAGGAATATATATATACCCACTGGCATGGCCTCCAAAGCCATTCGTGGCCATTAATTCCACAGATTTATTAACATTTTGTTAAGAAAAATTCCTCTTTATCTCAGTTTTAAAGAGTTATTCATCTATTCTGAGGTGGTACCTGCTCATCCTAGACTCTCTCAGTATGGAAACACCCTCTCCTTGTCTGCTCTATTCAGGCTTTCCAATTTACGGTGGGTTTCAATAAAACCCCCTCCCATCATTCCGAACTCTAGAAAGAACAGGCTCTGAGCCATCAAAATCTCTTCATACATTAACCTATTCATCCCCAGGATTATTTTCATAAATATTCTCTGGACCTGCTCCAATTACAGCACAATTTTTCTAAGATAAGGGGCCCAAAACTGCTCACAATACTCCAAATGTGATCTCTCCACCTCTTCATAGAGCCTCATCATCACATTTTTGCTCTTAAATTCTAGTTCTCTCAAACTGAAAGCTAACATTGTATTTGCCTTCCTTACTGCCAACTCAACTTGCAAATTAACCTTTAGGGAATCTTACACTAAGACTCCCAAGTCCTTTCCACCTGCAATTTCTGAAACGTGTCCCCATTTGGAAACTAGTTTACCTCTTTACTCCTTCTAGCAAAGTACATGTCCAGACTTCCCTGCACTGTATTTCATCTGCCATTTCTTTGTTCATTATCCTAATCTGCCCAAAACCTTCGACAGAGTTCTTTCCTGATTAGCAACCTCATTTGCAGCATCTTGTCAAAAGCCTTCTGAAAATCTAAGTAAACAACATCCACTAATTCTCTTTAGTCTATTATGGCTATATTTTCCACAAAGAATTCCGATGGATTTGTCAGGCAAGATTTCCCCTTAAGGAATGAATACTGACTTTGGTCTACTTTACCATGTGCTTCCAAGTAATCCCAAACCTCATACTTAACAAGGGGCTCTAAAATTTTACCAACCACTGAAGCCAGGCTAACCTGCTTATAATTTCCACTTTTGTCTCCCTCCCTTCAAGATATTTGTAATGTTCCAGTCCTCTAGAACCATTCCTGACTCTAACTTGAATGATCACTATTAATGTCTCCACAATCTCCTTAGCTGCCTATTTCAGAAACCTGGAGTGTAGCCCTTGCAGTCTAGGTGATTTATCCACTTCCATATCTTTCAGCTTCTCATGCACATTCTCCTTAGTAATAGCAACTACACACACTTTACCCCGCCCCCCCCCCCCCCGACTCTTGAATTTCTGGCATACTGTTGGTGTCTCCCACTGTGAAAGGTGATGAAAAATATTTATTCTTTTCATCTATCATTTCTTTGTTTCCCATTACTGATATTGGCTAGCTTACTTAAGTATTTTATTTTTTCTCCCATTATTACTTTCTTCAGTTGCCTGCTGTTGGTACTTAAAAGCTTCCCAATTGTCTAGCTTCTCACGAATTTTTGCAATATTGTATGCCCTGTCTTTGACTTCCCTTGTCAGTCTCAGTTGTCTCATCATCGCTTTTTCATTCTCTATCTTCTTTGGGATGAAATGATCCTTCATCTTCCAAATTACTTGCAGAAACTCCTGCCTTTTCTGCTCCACCATCTTCCTTGCTAGAGTTCCTTTCCATTCTACTCTGGCCATATCGTCTCTCATGCCTCTTTAATTCTCCTTACTCAACTCTTATTACTAATACATCTAATTTTAGCTTCTTACTTTCAAACTGCAGGGTGAATTCTATAATATTCTGATCACTACCTCCTAAGGTTTCCTTTACCTTAAGCTCCCTAATTAAATCTGATTCATTCAATGACACTAAATTCAGAATTGCCTATTCCCGAGTGAGCTTGATTATAGGTTGCTCTCAAAAGTGATGTCATAGACACTCTATAAGTTGCTTCTCTAGGCACCTAGCGCCAACCTGATTTTCTTAGGGTCTAACTGAATATTGAAATCTCCAATAACCACCATAATATAGTCTTTCTTACATGCCTTTTCTGTTTCCTGTTGTAATTTGTCTTGCTCATCCTGACTACTATTTCAAAGCTTGCATATACTCCCTTCAGGGTCTTTATACCCTTGCACTTTCTTAACTCTATGCCAAGGATTATATATCTTTGGATTCTATGTCATCCATGCAAAGGATTTGAGTTCATTTTTACCAACAAAGCCACCTCAGTCCCTTTGGACCGCCTGCCTGTCTTTGACAGGATATGTATCCTTGGATATTTAGCTCCCAGCTATGAGCATCTATCAGCCACAACTCTGATACCCACAGTGCTCTACCTACCATTTTGGAATTGTACTATAAATTCATCTACCTTGTTTTGTAGAGTGCTTGTATTTGAATATGACACCTTCCATCCTATATTCATTGCCCTTTTCTCAAGTTTTTCTCAATTATATATACAGTGCTGTGCAAAAGTCTAAATAAATTCTTTCAATTTTGCAAGATTAGCATTACTCACTGACATGCCTTTAGGTTCACTAACTGATGGCGATAAAGTAATTTTAATACTTATTATCATTCATCAAACTTCTGCATTTCTGATACTAATGTGGACATTTTGGATACAAAGCCACTCAGTATTCTCTCTAATGAAATAAATCCAAAGTGAGCAAATACTCAATCAGATATGCTAAAACTATCCCCAAATTTAATGATCAAATGCAGTACTGAAAGAATATCACGTCATTGAAGACAGAGGCCTTCAGATGCGATATTAAATCATAGTTCGCACTTCCTTTCAGGGTAGAAGATAAAAATTTCATGTCACTATTTTAAAGAGCAGAGAGTACCATAAGGATCATGATTAATATCCGTTGCTCAGTCAACAATGCCTTGAAGTATTTAACTACTCAGCAATCATTATATTTGTTGATATAACAACTGTTAACATGTTACAAGATAATTAATTGTGTATGAAATTGCTTGGAATGATGGGTGTGATATGAATGGGAATATATATTGTAAATACAATAATGAGGAATATAACAAGGCTGGCAAATATAAAATAAATGAGTTATGGTGTACAGTATTATGTAATAGTTTCAAGTTTGTGCCTCACAAAGACTGACATGAAATCTTTATTATCCACCTGAAATGGAAAGTGGGTACAATAATTTAATATGATATATGACCATTTAATCTAAAGGCCACATCTCTGGTAATGTGATATTCAGTACTGTAGAACTTTCTTCACCATGTATGCAAAGTTGATGGAAAGCAAAACAATATATTACATTGTAAGTTTAATACTTAAAAATGTCATAATTTATGTCTACATTCCCCCTTTGTTAGCAAATTCTGTTCTTGTTCTATCAGTTTGGCATTGAATGGGATCTCTTGTACTTAGATTTCAAAGGTGATTGTTTCAAATTCTAACCTAAAATTGGGCTAGTGTTTTGGTGCAGATTTGAGAAGATAGAGATGAACCCATTGTTAGCTGGATTACCTGACTCAGTTATCTGGTTTCTCTTTTCCCATATTGTAACACTAGTTCCTTAAGGTTGTTGTAGCTGGGGGTGGTAGTGGGGGGGGCACACTCCCACTAGTGATTAAATGCTCCAAATGGCGTCCATCTCAAATAGTCTCTGACAACCAAGTCCAGCTCCTGACCTTCATGTGTAGCTTAGCTACTTAAGCCCAGCGAACTGAAGAGGAGAAGGGGCAAAGGCGGGTTTTTGGCACCTTAAAACCAGTCATTTTGGGCAGATGGGGCTCGTCAGCCATGGTTGACAGCTCATTCAGGAGAAGGAAAATTCTGATCTCAAACCTCCACTGCCTTGCAGCCAAACCGACTCATAGGGAAGGCTTCGGGAGTAAACCCTGAGGGAAAACTCCAAAGCTGGAGTCCCTATGTTGCAATGAATGGCTGGAGCGACTGGAAGCGGACCCAAGTGCAGGACACAGGCACAGAGTCTTGACATGGTGACAGATTTGGACATAACTAAGACTCGGAGCCAGGACTTAGACTTGACTGGAACACAGAGCCTGGACTTGGTCTAGACTGGAACACAGAGTCTAGGTTTGGACTAGACTGGAGCACCAAGCCTGTGCTTGGACTTGGACTGGAACTGGAACATGGAGCCTGGAACTGGGACTCGGAGCCTTGACTTGGACTGGGACTCGGACTCGACAAAGCAAAACAACGACAGACCACTCGCATCCCAGCTCAGAGCAGCGGCAAAACGTCCGGCAACACTCAGCTGGACATGAGATGACAAAAACAAATAATGACAGTCCATTTGTATCTGGGCTTGGAAAAGCGTCCCTTACTCTTGGCAGCTCAGAACAAGCATAGCTGCACTGCTGAGGTGATGAACCAGCCGCGAGTAGGTGTAAGCCGGAGTCTTTATGCTGCCGGTTTGAATGAGGATCAGGTGCCAGGCAAAACACGGGGAAAAGGAAATCAACAGAAACAAGGAGTCAGCCGACTGGACTGTGACACCCTAAGGCAGTCCTGCACTGAGTTCAATGCTGACAGGCAACATCTGTAATGATGCTGAAATGAACTCAAAATTTAGGAGATCTAGGCCTCATATGGAGCCAGTGATCATTAATGGAGAATGTGTGGAGCAGGTTAAGACCTACAAGTATCTGGGAGTACAGTTAGACGAGAAGCTTGACTGGACTGCCAACACAGATGCCTTGTGCAGGAAGGCACAGAGTCGAATGTACTTCCTAAGAAGGTTGGCGTCATTCAATGTCTGTAGTGAGATGCTGAAGATGTTCTATAGGTCAGTTGTGGAGAGCGCCCTCTTCTTTGTGGTGGCGTGTTGGGGAGGAAGCATTAAGAAGAGGGACGCCTCACGTCTTAATAAGCTGGTAAGGAAGGCGGGCTCTGTCGTGGGCAAAGTACTGGAGAGTTTAACATTGGTAGCTGAGCGAAGGGCGCTAGGTAGGCTACGGTCAATTATGGATAACTCTGAACATCCTCTACATAGCACCATCCAGAGACAGAGAAGCAGTTTCAGCGACAGGTTACTATCGATGCAATGCTCCTCAGACAGGATGAAGAGGTCAATACTCCCCAATGCCATTAGGCTTTACAATTCAACCGCCAGGACTTAAGAACTTTTTAAAAGCTATTATTAATGCTTTTTGAGATGGTGATTTAGATGCATATCATATTTTTTTTACTGAGTTAAGTATTGTATGTAATTAGTTTTGCTACAACAAGTGTATGGGACATTGGAAAAAAAGTTGAATTTCCCCATGGGGATGAATAAAGTATCTATCTATCTATCTATCTATCTATCTACCAAACTGTATCGGTCTAAATCCTTTGGGTTCATCAAATCTGTGGAGCCAGGGAGCTTGCTACATGGGTAACAGCTTGCTCTCCATATTGAACTGCCTAGACTTGCATATCTAGACAAAATAATACTGGAAATATTTAACAGGTTGGTAGAGTTATTGTCATAGTAAAAGACTATCAAGAATATAGTAGAGTATAGATCAGTTACAGATATAGGCAGAGAAATGGCAGATGGAGTCTATTCCAAGAATCTGTGAGGTGTTGCACTTTGGGACATTAAATGAAAGGAGAAGGTATGAAGTTAATGGTAAACCCGTTAAAAGCATTGTGATACAAAGGGATAGAGGGGTCCAAGTCCATATTTCACTGAAACTGATGACACAGATACTGTTGGAACTGCACAGGATGGGTTAATTTTAAACTAAAGATGCAGGAGGCTGGAAACCAGAGTTCCAGAACAGATAGAGAGGAATTGTAGAGAAAGACGTTGTTAAGACTTCAGACAAAGTCAGGAAGCAAAAGTTTAAGCATGATGAGACTAATGTTCTGAGTTACATATACTTCAATACAAAAATTATTGTAGGAAAGGCAGATGAGCTCTGGGCATGGATCAATATATGGTAGTATGATATTGCAGTCTTTAGTGAGACGTGGTTGCAGGAGGGGCAGGACTGGAAGCTCAATATTCTGGGATTCCATTAGATGTGATAGAGCAGGGACGGGTGTTACTAATTAGGGAAAATGTCAGAACAGACTAGAGAACTCATCTAGTGAGGCTTCATGGGTGACACAGAGGAATCAGAAAGGTATGACCACATTAATGTGGCTATATTATAGACAGTTTGTCGGATTTAGAGAAATAAATTTGTATAGAGATTGCAGAATGTTGCAAGAAACATGACTGGATGACTAACACTTAAATATTGACTGGGACTTTCATACCGTAAAAGGACGAGATGGGAGAGTTTGTCCAATATGTTCAGGAAAGCTTCCTAAGTCAGTACGTAGAAGTCCCAATGAGAAAGTGCAATACTTGATCTCCTATTAGGAAATGAGACATGGCAGGTGACAGAGGTTTGTGAAGGGGAACACTTTTCACCTTGTGATCATAATGCCATTCATTTCAAGGTAATTATGGTAAAGTCTAGTACTCAGGCTAGGATTCTAAATTGGAGAAAGGCCAATTTTTATAGTATCAGAAAGGATCTGGCAAGATTGGGCCAGGCTGTTTTCTGGCAAAGGTGTACTTGGTAAGTGAAATTTTGAGAGTACAAAGCTTGTATGTTCCTGTCAGAATAAAAGGTAACTACAACAGGTTTAGGGAACCTTGCTTTTTGAGAGATATTGATGTGCTGGTTAAAGAAAATAAGGACGTGTTTTAGCAGGAATAGGCAGGTAGAAGCAAATGAGGTAATTGAGGAGTATAAGAAAGGCAAGTAAATACTTAAGAAAGAAGTTAGGAGAATAAAAAGAAGACATGAGGTTGCCGTAGCAGACAAGGTATAGGAGAAATCTAAGGGCTTCTACAGATACGTTAAGAGCAAAAGGATTGCAAGGGACAAATTTGGTCCTCTGATAGATCAGAATTGTAATCTATGCGTGGAGCCAAAAGAGATGGGGGAGATCTTAAATGGATTTTCAATTTTGCATCTGTATTTACTTGGGAGATGGACACAAAGTCTATGGAAGTGAGGCAAAGCAGCAGCAAGATCATGAACCCTATACAGATTACACAGGAAGAGGCAGAGTTTGCTGCGCTGAGGCAAATCAGGCTGGACAAATCCCCAGAGCCTGACAAAGTGTTCCCTCAGACCTCGTGGGAGGTAAGGGCAGGGATATTTAAATCATCTCAAAGTTCAAAGTAAAATTTATTTTCGGAGTACATACAGCCCTGAAGTTCTTTCTCTACAGGCATAATTAACAAATTCAAAGAAAGTAACTAAACAGGATCTGTGAACAGTAAACAAACTGTGCAAATGCAAATAATAAATAAATAGCAATTAATGAAGAGCATGAAATAACAAAGTAAATAAGTCCTTAAATGAGTGTAGTTACCCCTTTTGTTCAATAGCCTGATAGTTGAAGGGTAGTAATTGTTCTTGAATCTAATGGAGTGAGTCCTGGGGCACTTGTACCTTCTACCTGATGGCAGCAGCGAGAAAAGAGCACGGCCTTGGTGGTGAGGATCTTTGATGATGGATGTTGCTTTTCTATGGGAGGACATATAGATTCTTTACAGAGGACACTGGGATTGAACTCTGAACTCCAATGCCCCAAGCTGTAGTAGTGTCGTGCTTACCACTACGCTACCATGGCACCCAAATTAGCATCAATGCCATGGGCCAAATGGCCTGTCCAGCGCTCTATGTTTTAAGTTAGGCAGCAACTCTGAAGGATGAAACAGAACTTACATTTCAGGTCAATGACCTCTCATGAGACTTTCCTTGCTTTTTCATTTCTTTTGTATAAATGATTTTATGATTTGCTAAAGGGTTTTACAACCAATTAATTATTTAAAGTACGTCCAACGGTGTGATGTTTTCAACTTGATAAAGAAATGACTGAGCTGCATATTGCCAGTATAAACTGTTTTTGTTTTGTTACTGAAGCATTCTTAGTCTAATTATAATAAAAGCAATTTTAACCTTAATTTCAATTTACCATTTACATGATGTATCTTGGCTCTAGTCTCAAAGAAATTAATTCTGCATATTATTACTAATTTCCTACTGAACATACCACCCAGACTTACAAAATGATAATGTCATTTTTGTGCCAATTAATGTGTGTTTAATGATTTAATGTCCACAATAACTTGTTTTAATTGCTGCTCAGTTTTAATTCATGTATTCACTTGTATTCATTTCATCATTCAGTTCTGGATTTAGTCCCAATACACTCATAAGAAAAAGACAGTGTGCTGCTGCACCATCTGTGTTCATGAACCATCTGATTGAGAGAGGTTACCCCTATTCACATTTTATAAAATGTAGCCACTTAGGAGGAGTAAAATAAGATACCTCTCCACTGTGCAAGCAGGCATTTCATGCAAATGATGATTTGTTATAAAGTATGACCCCTGAGAGAGTTTATGGAAAGACCTGAGATGCTGATGTTATTAGAGCATGGAAGGTTGAGAGATGACTTAATAGAGGAGTTGGAGACAGTATAAATACTGAGAGAGGAGTAATTCATTTGAGAGGACACAGCCTCTGACTTGGCCTTTATAATATGTCCAGGTAATCACGTTTGTCAAATAACTCTAGGTTCAGACAGGACTTTAAAGATAAGGGAAAGTGTTTTGCCCCTTTTCATGGTTATGCTAGTGCTTTGTTTAGGAATTATTCTGGTTTTATGAAATTATGGTTAGCATAGTTATGGATTAGCTAAATTGAGAACTAATCTTTAGACGGTAAAACCTGCACTCAATTTAACTTCCAACTGATACTTGCTAGTGAATCCAATCACTGAGAGTGGGATAATTCTGATACTGTCCCATTGAAATTACATAGGGAAGACATGGGAATTATTACACAGGATGAATGTTCCTACTATTAGCACATTATTGAAGTTGCACAGCTCATAGCAGGTCTGTTTTTAAAAAAAATTAACCTTCTGGCTAGTTGTATATTCATGGAACCATTTTCAACACTGTAACAAAAGGAATATATTTTAGGTGTCCAGAGTTTGCACTCAGAGGCTTTTAGAATAGACATAGTATTGAATATGCAGGGGGGCTCTGTTAGTTGCAATATGCTATCTTTGTGTGGTAGTTGTGGTGTTACATATTCAGGCAACAATAAATATATATGAGTTAGGCAAGGGTTTTTATAACAAATAACACGTTTATTAAACGCTGAAAACAAACCCCCCCAAAAGTAAACAAACACTAGCTTAACCGGAATTCAGCTGCTGTGCGGCAGATTCACAGTTCTTAATAGCGTTGCAGCATAACAGTTCTTAAAGCGGTATTGGAAAAAAACAGTTCTTTAAAGCGGTATTGAAAAAAAAGTTCTTTAAAGTGGTATTGAAAAAAAAACAGTTCTTTAAAGCGGTATGCCGAAAGTTCAAAAGCTCACAGTTCTTTTAAAAGGAGAGACTTTTTAAAGCGATTTAAATTCTCTTCCACGTCGTTGTCCTTCGATTTCCCTGGCATCGAACTTTCCCACGAAGAATTTTATGAAATATAACGGCTTAAAGGTACTGACCTTCCTTCCACACTATTCTCAATCTCCCGCTATCCCAGCGGAGATTAACACGAGAACAGTCAACGAAATCCTTCCGAATGAGGATCACACAAGGTCGAACTTTCCACCGTCGAAAATCGATTCTCCTCGATTTTTATCTTCCAAATTCTTATCTTCACTCTCCACCAGCCAAGAAACTACTGGCAATGACCTTTTAAACTTTAGGCATTATATAAAACTTCATTTTTAACTAAACTGCGTCATCACATTAAATCACGCAGGGACATGAAGTCAGCTTGGCAAATCCCGCCACGAACTGCCCCACCTGACAGGGTGGGTCTTCCTTTTATACCCTGTAAAAAAAAACTGTCACATGACCTCTACTGGCGGGAAAATGACGTCACTCCACCATCACAAGACCATTACCTCAAGTCCAGTATAACATCAACCCCAGTCACGTGACAAGGGTACCACTGTCACGTGTCACGGGTATGTAACAGTGGGAATGCAAGGGTTAAAGACAACACCCAGATGAGCATGACTGCGGTGGTGTGTAGTCAACCCAGACCTTTGAAGTGAAACTGTTGGAGCCATCCTTGCTAACTACAGATGAGCTAGGTCAGGATGACTGCACAGTGTGTAATCAAGCTAGACAAGTAGGGGCTCAGAAGTAAGAGCTTTTCTAGAAAGGTCTTCCCAGAACATACAGTGGTTTCCCTTACACAATAGGGGTGCCAGAGACAGATCAGACGGGAATAATAAAATGATGTGAAACACACCCAACTTCCAAGGGGCAATTTCTTTACTAATGTCAAACTAGCATCGGTTGTTAGCTTGTAGTTTCTATTGACTTTTACCACCTCTATTTGGAATGACAATAGATCTTTCAAGTAAGGAATTCAAACACGCACTATTTACCAGATAGTCAATATCCATAATCGATAAGACAATTCTGCATAAAATAGCTATTTTCTGTCCTGGCTTCATAACAATATGGTGCCATGCAGTTCTCCCTGTGCACAAGCAAAATAAGGTACGTTTGAGTCATAGATGTGCATGTGTTCTGATTCAATTTACCGGCAGCAACAATTGTAAATACGTAATTTTGTAAATTTACTTGACTATATTCAAAATGTTAAAAATTTATGTAGGTGGTTGTGGCATCTGCAAATGCAGTTCTTCGTTTAATGTTACCTTTGTGTTGAAGAAGTGTGAAATATCAGGTCAGGTGAGTGAGATTCTCTTAGATCCTCTTGGACTCTGACAGCTTGCTGTGTGAATAAAGACCTTCCCAGCTACAGCATGCACGTGGTTCAGTTTAAATCTGTCACAACACTACCAAATGTGTGGCAGCACAGAGGAAGAAACAAAAAGAAAGAATGGGAATGCAAATGTAACTTTGCTTCATTCGTACAATTTTCATGACATTGATACAAAATGAGTGCACTAATGGGACCCTTCGAAGGTACAAGTTTCTACAATTTATTGATTTAAATTCCCAATCTTTACATAAACAATGAAGACATGAATGGGAAACACATCACTTCTCAAAAGAATGACTAATCCTGTGTTTTAAGTCTATTTTGCCACTATATCTAATTTCACAGAATATACTCAATGATTGAGCATCTGCAATCTCCTGAGGTATAGAATTTTGAGTAAACACCATGTAAGGAAATTTCAACTCATCTGAGTCAAAAAGATGGACAGCATCTCTGCTCCTAATTTGACAATTCCTTTCAGAATCTTGTATGTCTTAATGGGATTGTCAATCATTCTTCTATTCTTGTGAGTATAGGCCAATCTAACTCCGTCTTCAACAAAAGCTAACCCTTCATCTCAGGAATCAAACTGGCGAAGTTACACTGCAGTGATTTCCCATAACATCTTTACATGTACACTATATTCTCAGTGGTGTCTTACCAAAGCGCTATCCAATCTCAGTAAAATTTTTTGACTTTTGCACTCTAACCTAATTGGAATGAAGTTTTACTTTTGCCTATTTAATTATTTGTTTTGATGGCATGGCATTTTATACATGGTGCAATGGTTTATAATATGATACTACAAAGTAATGATCTTTTGGTTTTTCATAGCACAACCTTGTTCCATTCCTTTGCTTACTAGAACATTGCTATCCCTTCTTTCCATTCACTATTCCTCATGACATTTTTATCACAAATGTGTGGGCGAAAATGGAAAGTTACCGATTCTCTGCTAGCATTCAGGTCATACATATAATGTCAACAAAAGTATAAACAATGATCTATGAACTGGTTCTAGATGAAAGAGCAAGCAGGGGTATTTGGTATTCCTATAATTTTGTTGCCAGTTAGCTTTGGCAAGAAGGAAAATATATACTGTAGCTTTTAATTATTTGGCTTATTGGGATTTAGTTTTTATTACCATGGAAAGTTTATTTTTCAATAGCACTGGAAGTCCAGCCAAGTCAAATTGTTAGTATCTAATATGAATTTTCAAACTATTTCACATTACCATTATTTTCTGCAGATATAAATACTTCCCACCATGTCTCCAACCTTCAGGTCAGAGGCTGACCAATTATCCAAATTCATTGTGTTTTCATTTGGAAGATTATAAAGTGGGGATAATAGGGAACATGCAATTCCTAAAGCAAAAAAAAACTTTAGTCCAGGGATATTGCAAAGCAAATACTAGCATTGTGCTTTTTGAATGGCTGATTCACAGAGATGACAGTATATTAAACATTTTCTTTTTTTTTATTTCAGATGTCCAGTATCCACAATTTTTATGCTTTTGCTTTTATCTTTATATTGTTGCACCGATGTTCCCATTCTACTCCCTTTTTCAGTTTAATTTCTTCGGTGTAAACCTTCATAAAAGCTTTTTATTTCTTGACCAGTCCGTTATCAAATATTAGCTCTTTGAAAATTCAAAATCATTGATTTATAATCAGCAACCATTTTGTTCAAATTTCAATTATACTGTGTTGCTATTTGGTATAGTAATGGATTTTTAACGTTTCAGACAAGCCAATTCACCCCAAGGTTCCATGGCTAATTTTCATTCATATAAAGCAATTTAGCACCATTTTAAAGCATAGCCATTTCTCAGAATAAATGTGCTACAACTGATTGTTGCATTTAGAAACAGCAAAGCCATTTCTTGTGAATAAAATCTTGTAAGTAGCTTTAGGTGATCTGCAGTTTTTCGTTTGTTGGCAGCATCTAAACTAGGAATGTTGGCAGAGCCCAGGAGCATCAATTTACATTTCCAGCATTATTTCAGAATCTGGTAGCTGAGTTCATAGAACAGAGAACAGTACAGGCCCTTTGGCCTACAATGTTGTGCTGACATTTAACCTACTCTAAGGTCAATATAATCCTCCCCTCCTGCCTAGCCTTTCATTTTTCTTTCATCCATGTGACTATATAAGAATCTCTTAAATGTCCATAACCTCCCTCTATTGGCACTACTGGCAATGCATTTCATACACTTGCCACCCATTGTGTAAATACCCATCACCGTGTAAAATCCCACTCCTCTCCCAATACTTTCCTCCAATCACTTAAAAATTATGTCATCTAATTAGCTACGCTGCCCACTGTCTGTGCCTCATCTTACTCACTTATCAAGTCACCTTTAACTCACTCAACCTTTCCTCATGAGACATGATCTCTAATCCAGTGAGTATGCTGGTAAATTGCCTCTGCACCTTCTCTAAACCTTCCACATCCTTTCTATAATGAGGTGACCATTCTGAACACAATACTCCCAGTGTGTTTTAACTAGTTACAAAGAGCTGTAACATTGCCTTGCAGTTCCCACCATATAACCATATAACAATCACAGCTTGGAAACAGGCCATTCCAGCCCTCCTAGTCCGTGCCATCTCAAAGAGTTCCATCCACAAAATAAAACACTCACTCTGGACATTTTTTGTTGGTCATCATTAATCAAACTTTTTAACTTGTAGTTCCCCTTAATGGCATCCTCTTTATCAAATGCAAAGCAGCTACAGAATGGTATATTCACTGAGAACTCATAGGGCCCACATAAGAGTCAAATCAATGTGAATACTATTTGATTATAGTTGCAATATTTTCTGAAGGTGGACAGTATTGGGAGCAGACTACAATGTCTTTAAGTACCTTGACATGACAAAATCCTTAGTTCTATGTTGCTACTCAGGGTGTTTTCTTTTTCCATAAATTCTACTTATTGGCCTCTCGAGGTTATCCCTAAATTAGCACAATACTGGGTCTGCCAGCCAAATTCAGCTTGTTTATGCAGCAGCTTCCTAACTAGATACTTGCGTATTTGACGTTCAATGAGATCTCAACTGTTGCATCCAGCAATAAAACACGTTCCTGTTTTGTGCCATTAGTTTTAGGAGACCAGCATTAAACCGAAATTCTCATATCACATGCTCCAAATTACAGTTCCACAGACTTTGCCCGTCAGCTACAGGTGGATAAGAATGGTTAAAAAGAATCGATTGTTGTCATCATCGAGCTGAAATAACAACTGTGTTTAATGCCAAATGTAGTTTATTTTCTTAAACATAAAGGAATATTTAAACAGAATGAGCTCTGCCTGTAATCTTCATCCAAACAAAGCAGGAAAGCAAGAACAAGTATCTCAAAGATCTCTGGAAAAGAAAATCAAGGATTATCTATGACCACAATCAGTACAACTGATTTAATCTGCTATCCAATTTGTGGCAGAGTTGAAAAATTAATCAGTCTGCAGGAATGACTCTGAACTGAAGTAGCCTGCAAATTTAATTCAATATCCCACTCCCATTCTGACCCCTCTGTCCATGGCCTTCTATACTGTTAATATAAGGCCCAACACAAGCTCAGGGAACAATTTGTCTTCCCTTTTGGTGTGTTGCAGCCTGCAGAACTCAATATCGAATTCTCAAAGTCAAAATCAAAGTTGGATTAATTGTCATATGCATAAGTATAATAAAAACTTGCTTGCAGCTGTATCACAGGCACATTGCATCGCAGACAATATTCACAAATACAACAAATTGTGCACAATATTAACAAGAGAAAATAATTAGAACAAGCCAATTTTAATGCAAAGTGGTCAGCATAGTCATGGTGTTACTAAGCTGGGGTGGTGATTAGGGTTTTGCCTGTTGGTTCAAGAAAACGATGGTTGAAAGAAAGAATTTGTTCTTGAACTCTGGGTAATATGTACTTTTTCTTTGTGTCATATTGCCTTCAATACCTGTCTTCCTTTTTGTTTTATTTGTATATTCTGACCTGCTGGTCATGTCCTGTAAGTCAGACTCTACAATATGACCCAACTTTCAATATTAACAACACATTACACCAAAGAAGCTTAACATATTGGACACACTATTTCACCCTATCATGAAAAATTCCCTTTATTCCATTCAACCATCCTCTATCTTCTCTGTGACTTAAACTTGTCTCTCTCTTTTTCAGTTCTAAGGAAAGACCTCAGACCTCAAAAGTTAAAGAGTTGACCTGCTCTTTCCAACTTTTATTCTCCATTTCAGATATCTGGTGTCTTCTTTTGATTGGCGTTGGTATTGGTTTATTACTGTCACAGGTACCAATGGTGACAGTGAAAAGCTTGCTTTGCATACTTCTCATATATATCAAATCATTACACAATGCAGAGGGAGAATACGGTAAAACAATAACAACGCAGAATAAAATGTAAAAGCTACTGAAAAAGTGCAGTGCAAGTAAATGACTAAGTGCAAGATCATAACAAGGTAGATTGTGAAGTCAAGAATATATTTTAACGTACAAGAGCAGCACTTAGAAGTCTGATATCAGTGGTTTAGTAGACGTGCTTGAAAATGCGACCTGGAGGGTAAAGCAAAGTCAAGAGGACACTAAACATAGACTCTTTTGCTTGCATCTTTGGAAGCAGCTCTATTTCTATCTTTGATAACTATTTTTTTTTCCTTTTCAAGGTTCTTTTGAAGACCCTGACCTGGAGTTACACTCTGACTTCAGTTCTTTGTGGGAATGGGACCCTCTCTCAGGGCCTCACGACCGTCTGCTTTTTGGTATCCCAAGGACCTGGAAGACTAGCACACCTTCAGGGTTCCAGATTTTTGTGGCTCTGGAGATGAGCTGATTTAAGGCCGGTGCCTCTGACTGAGACGTCACGGAGGAATGCAGAACACCGGGAGCAGCAGGTTAGCCGCCATGGGCTGTGTGTCCAGAGACCTGAGCTCTTTGGGCGCAGAGCTCGGAAAAAGCGATGCAACAGATTTTTAACATCATAAATCAGCAAGTTGTTTGTTATATCTCCCCTCTCGCTGTGCTTTATGTCCAAATAGCATCCATCGAAGGTGATTTTCAAAATAGACTGGTGAACACAAAATCCTTTGCCTGGATCTTCTTTGTTCAATAGAGCTAAGGATGGGTAGATAGATATTGTTTCATACATTTGATCTCAACTCACTTTGGTGTAGCAAAGCTTGTCAAGGCTCATACAGCACTACAACTCAATTTTCCTTTAATTGCTTACTCACTGAGAACTTTTACAAATATTATCCAGCATTTCCCCTTAAAGTACTGTTTGTATAAACTTGAAATATACAAACACTCCCCTCTACAATTTCAAATGACTTTGACTAACACATGAATGAGCCAGTTTCTAAATCTAAAGAGACTCAATACAGCCTGCAGCACTTTGTAAGGTACTAAAGCTTAACCGGAACTTTATATTATAAAATTCACATCCATGGTTGATGCAAGCCAATACCCCCATTTTGATTGCACTCTCCTTTTTTTATTCTCAAATATTTGCTGTAGTTATGTGAAATGTTGTTCTTCCCTCCCGAGGTAGTGCATTAGTTTATTGTTTCTCACAGAAATGTCTGCCTGTTTGACATTTTGAGGAATATCACTCAAAGGTATTTGATGGAAACATTTCTGGGTTTATCAGCATTAGGCTAATGAATATCTGGGCTGTAAATTTCTGGCTCTGACACCTGCTTTGGGAAAATGGTACAGCTAGATCTGCAGCAAGATTGCATAACTCTAGCAATCCTTTGAGCATTAACATTCCCAAAGACTTTTGGGGAAGAATTCAGACTTGGTGGGCCCATAGTTGCTACTTCTCTGTGTGTTTATATGTCTTAGAGTTTCCAGAGATTTAGAGAAAACAGACAGGTTTGCTCAACTGAAATAAACACATTATTGCTTTCTTATTATTTCTGCTTTTTTTATGTTAGTGTATAACTCATCCTATTTGAACTTCCAATTGAGTAATTCTTCCAGTATTTCCTTCAGATCACATTCCCTTTTAAAAGTTTATTTTAAAGACCTTTCATTCTTCAGGAAATGCTGGGATATGAAGCGTGGGAAATGTTTTGTATTTAAAGGCCCCAAGACTGACCTTACAGTGCAGCTGCCTTATTTACACTTTAACTTGGCTTGTTTGATCAATTTATTTTGCTGCTGCCCCAGAAACCAGCTCACGTAGCTTCTGTTATCCATAAATTAGTCAATGAAGCTAGAAGATTACAAGCCTGTTAGCCTGGCATTAATTATTAGAAAGCTTGGAGAGGCAATAGTTAGAAATTTCCCGTATAATCACCCAGCAGGACAGGACTGCATTAAATCCATAACCGTGTCTGGCAAATTTAATGCAATACAATAGCTTTAAAACATGCACTAAGAGGCTCAAGAATAGCTTCTATCATGCTGTTATAAGATTTAGTTCACAATATACTCAAACTCTTGATCACACAATGTACCTCAAAATGTCTGTACCACACTTCCATATAACTAACACTTTTTTCTCCATTTTTCATCTTAGTCCATTTTTCTCCTTGTACTACCTTAATGTACCTGAGTTTTAAAATTATCTGTACAGATTGTATGCATAACAAAGGTGTTCACTTTGTCTTGGTATACATAGCAACAATAAAACAATTATTGTCTTGAGGAAGTAACTGGACAGCGGGTGAGAAAACCAATCGATAGCTGCTGATTTCCAGAAGGACATCACAATAAAATATTTCAGAAGATAAAATCTTGCAAAGAGAATGTTAATGGGTTGTTGATTATTGCAAAGAGATTCTTGCGGAAGTATTTCCATTTTATCATATGTCTTCAAAATGCCTGTAAGTACTTTAGATTTAATGAATGACTTTGAAGGTAGTGACTGGTTTTATGTGGCAGTTACTTTATATGAGAAAATACTTAAATAGCATGTGGTGCTAATTTACCTTCCGTAACTTTGTTATAGAGAGAAATAAAATTTATAGCTGCAGTAGAACAATTTAAGTATCTTCCCAAGATCACTAACACACTCTTGAGACCTGAGTGAAAGAATTGGGTTGAGTTGAATCAACTTTGCATCCAGAAGGTTGCACTACTAACACACTCGACTCCCTCGGGATTGCACTTGAGTGATAGCTTCGTTTATTGAAATTTGCAACCTTTTCATTTAAAAATGAGAATGAAAGAAATTGAAAGAGCAATTACATCAACAGGAAATGATTAGGTTTCATAATGCTGGCCGTCTATTACAGCTGGTTTTCTTGTTTTAGTGGTATGCTTATTTAAAACTTTTGACTCAAAACATACTCAAAAGTACTTACGACTACTGGATTTCTATTTCCCAAGCTGCTTCATTGTGTACTAATCCTGTGTCCAAAATACAAATTGCAATATTTTGATTTTGATGTTGAGAGTCTGACAGCAATTTAGTAACCTTAATGAAATTAAAAAGGAACTTCTTTAGGTGTTCATTTTATGGCAGAGGTTAATGAATAATTAGCAGCGAATCTATCCTCATATTCTTCTTCCTATCTCTCACGAAAACAGAGCAAGCCTATCACCAGAATGATTTGACTAGATGGCATCTATTTTTTTTCTTGGCTCAAACAACCCCACTCATAAAAACTAATGAATCTTGAATTTCATTCATCTGAAATAGATGAGTGACATTGTATATTAATTAATTCCATGGTGCACAATAATTTTATTTTACCATTAGCTATCAAGCAAAAATTTACATTTTTTCAGAGCTACATTACTTCAGCCCCTGAATGGATGTTTCACCCCTAAAGATCATCACCCTCAATGTGAAGTGGTTGAAATGAAATTCCTCTTCCCTTCTCTGTTTTGGTCAAATATAATTGATATGTTAAAGTTATTATTTTTATCTGTGTTAGTACCTCCAGTGTCCCTATAATCCACTGAGAACTCAAAATTTCTACAATTCAATCATACCTGATTTCCCCTTTGACAGTAGTACCTTAGGCTGTCCAGGACTAAGTTCAGGAATTCACTTTCTAAATCCGTTATGTTTTCCACTTTACTTTGCCCTTTTAAGAATTCTTAAAATTGACCTCATTAACCAAGGGATATTGTTCATTTAACGTTTCTGTCCTTTATCTAATTATGCACATGTGTAGCATCTTGAAATGTTATGTTTTATTATAAAGATTCTGTCTAAAATCAAGTTGCTGTTGGTTTACTAATTTACTTAGCAATGGTAACCTATGATTTTGCCTGAGGGTAGACTATCAATCCACACAGCATTGATCCTTAACAGCATTAAATGCCTCTACCCTACAAGAAACCAAAAGAACGTCAGTCATGTAAACCAGAATCAGAATCAGGTTTATTATCACAGGCATGTGACGTGAAATTTGTTAACTTAGCGGCAGCAGTTCAATGCAATGCATACTATAGAAGGGAAAACAATAAATAAAATAAAAATAACAATAATAATAAAAATAAATAAGTAAATCAATTACAGTATATGTATATTGAAGTATAGCTGCTGTCTTGCCTTCTTTATAACTACGTTTGTACATCGATATGTTGGGACCAGGTTAGATCCTTAGAAATCTTGACACCCAGGAACTTGAAACTGCTCACTCTCTCCATTTCTGATCCCTCTATGAGGATCGGTATGTGTTCCTTCATCTTACCCTCCCTGAAGTCCACAATCAGCTCTTTTGTCTTACTGAAGTTGAGTGCAAGATTGTTGCTGCTGCACTGCTCCACTAGTTGGCATATCTGACTCTTGTACGCCTTCTCGTCACCACCTGAGATTCTGCCAACAATAGTTGCATCGTCAGCAAATTTATAGATTTTTTTGAGCTATGCCTAGCCACACAGTCATGGGAATAAGGAGAGTAAAGCAGTGGCATAAGCACACACCCTTGAGGTAATCCAGTGTTGATCATCAGCGAAGAGGAGATGGTATCACCAATCCACACAGACTGTTTAGTTAGGAAGTCGAGCATCCAATTGCAGAGGAAGGTACAGAGGCCCAGGTTTGGCAACTTCTCAATCAGGATTGTGGGAATGATGGTAAAAAATACTGATCTATAGTCGATGAACAGCATCCTGACATAGGTGTTTGTGTTGTCCAGGTGATCTAGAGCTGTGTGGAGAACCATTGAAATTGAGTCTGCCACTGACCTATTGTGGTGATAAGCAAATTGCAATGGGTCCAGGTCCTTGCTGAGGCAGGAGTTCAGTCTAGTCATGACCAAAGCTTTTCATCACTGTAGATGTGAGTGCTACCAGCCAATAGTCATTAAGGCAGCTCACTTTATTCTTCTTAGGCACTGGTATGATTGTTGCCTTTTTGAAGCATGTAGGAACTACAGCCCATAGCAGTGACAGGTTGAAAATGTCCTTGAATACTCCCGCTAGTTGGTTGGCACAGGTTTTCAGAGCCTTACCAGGTACTCCATTGGGACCTTCCACCTTGCGAGGGTTAACTCTGTTTAAAGACAGTCTAACATCAGCCTTTGAGACAGAGATCACAGGGTCATCAGGTGCAGCAGGGATCTTCACAGCTGTAGTTGTGTTCTCCACATAATGTATGGACTACATAATTGAATTAAGGAGTAAAAATGATCATATAGAATATCTGGCACATTCTCAGCTCATTGTGTGAGCTACATGAAACAGTTTCATTAATAGCTATCCATTAAGACTGCAAAAACCATCAGTATAAAAGAGCAAGAATAGGACACATGGCACTTGAGCCTCCTCATTCATTCACTGGAATCATGGCTAAACTGATCTTTGTTTTTTTTTGCCTGATTCTCATTACTGATGGTTTTCCTATTTTCCAAAATAAACCTACCTATCCCAGCATTGAATGTTCTGAGTGCTTCAGTAGAAAACATTACACTGTATGGAAACAGAGCCTTTAACACAGCAAGCTGATCAAACATCGATTTTAACCGAATCCAGACGTTCCCAAACTTTTTGTGCCATGGACCCCTACCACTAACCAAGGGGGTCTGTATATCCCAGGATGGAAACACTGTCCTAATCCAACTTCATTCTCCCCCACTTCCCCATCAGTCTTTCATCCACCCCACACAGATCAACCACTTAACATACACCGGAGGAAATTTATAACCTTCCAACCTACATATCCATCGATGTGAGAAGAAACCCATGCAGACACCAGAAAATTGTTCAAACCATGAGCTTATCAAATGTCAGGCCAACCCTGAGTCAGTGGAGCTGTGAAGCAGAGGCTCCACAGTGCCCTTCCGGGCTAAGTATTTCCAAATATTTACAATCATCAAGAGGGGAAATTCATCTTCATAATAAATCAGCGCTTTATGCTGAGACTGTCCACTAGTTCTGCACGTAGATGCTAAGAGAATGCTTTCAAATGTGGGACTTTCTCAGGATAAAGTGCTGACTTACAATGATTCTTCTAGTTAAGATAACCGCTCATTCCTGGAATCATCTTGGTGAATACACACATTTGATGTTGAAGCATGCTTAGTCTCATGTGAGGAAGTAGGCTTGGGTTAAGGAAGGAGGCTCACTGAAATTATTTCTACAATTGTTAGGTGTTCATCAAGAATGAGAACAACAAGGTTGATTTCTCAAGCACCAACAGGCTAGTCCTGCTGGGGTTTTGCAAATGAAAAATCTTAAAGGTATATTCTGACTACTATGATCCTTGACTTGATAGTCATCAATGTTGCCATAACGTTCTGCAAACATCAGAGAGAAGAAGCCTAATCCCATATCAATG
The DNA here is from genome assembly GCF_048418815.1 of Hemitrygon akajei. Taxonomy (NCBI): domain Eukaryota; kingdom Metazoa; phylum Chordata; class Chondrichthyes; order Myliobatiformes; family Dasyatidae; genus Hemitrygon; species Hemitrygon akajei. Next base: position 103,651,498 of record NC_133124.1, on the reverse strand, counting down.
TCAAATACCTTTATACTGAAACTACCACATTAGCCCCACCAAATGCGTTTGTACTTTGTTGTTCGAGCCCATGAAAAAAATCAATCATGGGCAACACAGTGGTGCAGCTGGAAGAGCAACTGCTTTGTAGAGACGGAGACTTGGGGTCATTTCTGACCCTGGGTGCTATCTGTGTGGAACTTGCATGTAGGAACCTATGCAAAATTGCTGGATGAACTCAGTAAGGCAGGTAGTATGTATGGAAGGCAATAAACATTCAACATTTTGTGCTGAACTTCATCAGAACTGGAAAAGAAGAAGGCAGGTGCCAGAATGGTGGGAGAGGGTAGATAGACTGTCTGGGTATCCTCCAACCTGATGGCATGAACATCAATTTCTCTAACTGCTGGTAATCTTTCCCCTCTGCTCCCTTTTCTCTTTTTCCATTCCCCATTCTTGTTACCCTCTCACTCCTTTTTACCTCTCTCTGGTTCCCCTCCTCCTTCTCTTGTCATATTCCTTCTTCTTCAGCCTATCACCTCCCAGCTTCTTACTTCATCCCTCTCTCCCACCCACCCACCTTCTCCCTCACCTGGTCCCACCTACCACCTGCCAGATTGAACTCCTCCTTCCTTGTTCTGGCTTCTGCCACCTCTCTTTCCAGTTCTGATGAAGAGCCTTAGCTCAAAATACCGTCTGAATTCCCCTTCATAGATGCTTCCTGACTTTCAGAGTTCCTGCAGCAGTTTCTGTGCATTGCTTTAGATTTCCAGCATCTTCAGAATCTCTTGAGCTTATAGTAACACTGACTTGCTATGGGTGATCCACATTCCAAAGACATGTGGATTGGTAGGTTAACTGACCATTGTAAATAGGGCTGAGTGCTTAAGTTATTGATAAAACCTGAAGGAGTTAATGGGAATGTGAGAAAAAACAAAAAAGTGAAATTAATGTAGCATTACTACAAGTGGGTGGTTGACAGTCTACACCAAATCAGTGAGCTGAAGCCCCCACTTCCTTGTTGTACATCTTGGTGACCCACTATGACTCTATTTTTCTGCAGCCAATTTATTTGCAGTCCTTGGATATAGTACAATTTTTTTCCTATTGTGATCCTATAAGGTATAAGCTCAAGAGAGGACAGTGTGCTTACCTTTTGACATTTAGTGGTTTGTATCTATTCCTGTTACCCTGGTAACTTTGCCGTGCCTACAATAGTTGTATTTTAGTCTGCGTGCCTTTGTTCGCTCACGTGCTTGAATCATTGTCCTTCTAATGCTTCTATATTAGTGAAACACATTTAACTCTTCATGCAAATTATGGTTGCACAGGGAATATTACTTTGCCTTTTAAAAAATCAATTAGTTTGGTTGTCACATATCAAAAAGATCCTTTTACAACTGGGAATCAAAATGCCAAACCAATAACAAATTATACTGGTATTTTTGACATTTTATTTTACTGTTGGCTTCAGATTAAATTGATGAATTAAAAACTAAAACATGAGCATTAAGAAATCTAAGATATCACTGCTGGGATTACATACTGTAAGAATAGCTCACAAGCAAAATATTGTCCTGTAAAAATAAATCTGATTTATCTTGCAGATCAGGCCGCGGCGCACAGCTGCAGGATCTGCTCTAGTAAAAGTGGATTGATTGACAGGCTCTTTAGAGTTCTCTGTGGAAACATTAAAACGAACTAGTTCTGTGCTTCTAATGCAGTCTGATATATCTTTGACAGCTAAGCAAGGAACTGGCAACATGAGAGAAAAAGTCAAAATTATGTTGTCCTTATGTTAACTTCAGTACGTGATGGGGTGTTCTATAATCACTGCAATCCTCTTGAAGTTTAGTCACTGTTGCAGTGAAGGAAATGCACACAGCAAGCATCCACTAACCATAAGGAACTGGGGAATAACTGGACAATTTACTTTTAGTATTTCATTGAGGAGAAGTTTCCAGCTTTGTTTTAAAATAATGCTGCAGAATCTGTTGCATCCAGCAAAGCAGACATAAGGAATCTTGGTTAATGTCTCACCAATAAGGTGACACTTCCCACAGTGCAGGTCTCCCTCAATACTACGCTGAAGTGTGAATTTCTGAAGTTAAGCTCAAACCTCTAGTTATTGAGCCCATGGCCTCTAGTTCAACTGTGTGAGTGCTCCTACTGTGCCCCATCTCACAGATTGTTGAGCATGCAGATATATGATATTAATGACTATTTGAAATCACATGAATTCATAGAAAAGAATGGTCTGAATTCCCTTACTCTTGGAAGTATTATAAGCTAAAAGGAAAATAAAATGATCATCTAGCTCCTGTGCCATTGTTATACTGGCAACAGATATGCAGCATCTGGGCAGATGGGGTAGAAAAGAGGAAGAGACAAAATGAAAAAAAGGGTGGGAACACAATGGTAGACTTTGTCTGTTCATTTTTATGCCATGATCCCACTTGATTTCATCTAGGATAGGAGAGAGAAATTCAATGGACAATACATGAGAGAATATAGAAAATGCACATGTAGACATTGTGCATATACCACTGCATTCTTTGATGAATTTGTAAATGATAGAGAGCATGGACAGGAAATTGAAGGGAGCCTATTGCTGAAATATATCTATAATTAATGTATACATATCCCATACATTTCTGAAGAGCAAGCAAACAAGGGGGAGTTAACCTGTATCTATGTACTATGACTGTACATAGGGAAGGTGGAAGTAAGGGGGAGGGTGTGCCCACCGAGTATTACCATCGTATCTATGCAATTACAATGCGTTTCCATGTAACTGATCTGTATTGCTGTGTAAATATAGTAACCTGGTTTATTTGATGGACATCAAACAACTTCAATCCCCTTGTGATATGTGCCTGACGTGAATCAAATAACAAGCCTGAAATCTCTTAAAGAATATAGTTGGAAGGTTCATTACATAGTTATAATGGCTATAGTTTTTGAAGGGTTGACTTTGTCCATTCTCTAGAGTGGAAGTGAGTTCAAGTTAATACTCAGCAGGAAATAAAACAGTTTTGTTAATAATGGGGACCTTTAATTGTAGTTTGACACTTGATGAAAGAGTAAGGTTAATTATATCACATTATACAAAGAGCAATCTTGACTTCACTCTCCGCTAAATCTAGAGATGAAGTAGCAAAATGTCAAAGGTAATTCTGATATGCCGCTTGCCAATACTATAACATTGTGGCCTTTTCAAATGACTCACTTTCTTAAGTAAACTCTCGTGCATGGGTGAAACATTTTTATTTTGCTAACTGGCATTGCTCGTGTTTACATAGTTTTATCATGTGGCAATGTCTCCCCAGAATTAGTCAGACCACAAAATGTTCTTCATGTTTATTCAAGCTCTTTCAAAAGACATCTGATTAGTGCTATTCCCTCTGCACATTATATGAGATTTTTTTCCTTTTCAAATATATATATTAAATTTTGTTTTAAACATTAATTTGCTACTAGGACAAGAATTTGGATTATGCATTCAAGATTATTAATCATGAAAACTGCATAGAGATTAATTACTAGGTAATCATTTTGTTTTTTAAAATAAACTTTGTCTTCCTAAGTTTGCTATGAAACCTAAATTTGGTTTGTTTTATATTGTCATCTATTCACTGTTCTGCTGGTTCACTTTTTAGACTGATTGTAATACCTCCTGCACACTATAAAGTTTGTGTAAAAAAGTATAAAGAAAATGTTAAGTATGTTGTGTCAAATATAACATTTAATCTATCTCAGTTCATCTCTGGTTTTCTCTCTTTGCTTTCTGATTGATAACTTCTCTATGCACATAGGTTTACTTTTATCTCTTTCCCCTTTCTCCTGTTCCACTTTTATTGCTCACTCATATTCTCTGTTTCTTTTTCCTTTCTCTTTATCTCATTCTGCCTCTTCATTCATCTATCTTTTTATATGTGATTGGAATACTGTTCAGGGACAAAATAGCTTTAAGAAACACTTGAGGAGATAATGTCACCTTTAACATCAACATAAACAAAACCTCACAGATGCAGAGAGCCTACAATAAATCAGAAATGTCTAAAAAACTTCAACAGGTAACATAAAATGGACGGAGTGCCATAGTTAACATAACAAGTCGTGATCATTGCCTGGCTCTGATCATATTCATGTGTAGGATCATTTTAAATTGTTGGGTGGCGATTCAGCCTGAGGTCAGTGTTCAATGAATTATTCTCAGCTATCACAATATTTGCACATTTCACAAATGTCAGAAAAGCTATACACGTAGATGAAGATAGAAAGGCACTAACGTAAAGTATAAGCTCCCGTTCATATCCCGAGATTGTGACTGTACACTCTGCAAGAAAGCACAATGATGCTCAGTCGTTAAGTCATCTGTGGTCGAAATACAACCCATAGCCATTCAAAGTCTACACATACATTATGGCATTTTACCAATGGATATGTCTGTTTGAGAAAAAGGAAGAAAATCATGATTCTTCTAGCAATTATGCTGACCTATTATCACCAATGGGACTGTCTTAGAGAGTCTAGCAAAAGCATACTCGTTGCTTTCTCTATTAACCTGAAAGCCTGCCAATTCGAAGTTTACACATCTAGAAAACATATCCTTAAGATTCACAGTTACAGGATATCTGAGATGCTGGATAACTGCCACGATCTTGTTCTCACAGGCTAGTTTGGGCATCAAGTAGCCTGGATTAGATGCCAGGTCTATTCTTAGATAATGCACTGTATCTTCCAAGTTCAGTATGCTAAAGCTTGAGATACACAATCCTTGGTCTCACCATCTTTCTAGATTCTAACAATTCTTGATATTAGATACTACAGTTTACCATCTTTTTTTTGTTTGCTATTTATGTCCCTTTAATTTCAAACAAAAATTAAGGGGGCAATTTCAATGTAGCAAATACATTGCAATTTCGATGGCAAAGCAGATAATTCCATCAAGTGACCATTGTTCAACAGTGACCCAAAACGTAATTGGCAATATGTCCTTCAGCTAATGGATGATATTACAAAGATGCACGTAGAGAGATGGGTTGGTATGAGGGAAAGGGGGTGAAAAAAGGAGGATTGGAGGAAGATTGGAAGGAAAGAGATGAGAGAGAGAGAGAGAGAGAGTAGGAAGGAAAACAGCCCATTGTAGGAGATGGTTACCAAAAATTGGAAAACTCAATATTCACGTCATTGGATATTGACTACCCAGGCAGAATATGAAGCATTTTTCCTCCAGTTTGCTTTGGCCTTCATCTTGGTAGTACAGAAGGCCAAGGATGGACAGGTTGGTGTGGGAACGGAAAGGAAAATTGAAATCAAGTCAAGTCAAGTCACTTTTATTGTCATTTCAACCATAGCTGCTGGTACAGTACATAGTAAAAATGAGACAACGTTTTTCAGGACCGTGGTGTTACATGACACAGTACAAAAACTAGACTGAACTACGTGAAAAAAACAACACAGAGAAAGCTACACTCGACTGCAGACCTACACAGGACTGCGTAAAGTGCACAAAAATAGTGCAGGCATTACAATAAATATTAAACAGGACAATAGGGCAAGGTTTCAGTCCAGGCTCTGGGTATTGAGGAGTCTGATAGCTTGGGGGAAGAAACTGGGAGCTTCAGATAGCTCATTGCATACCAACTGGGTGAAAGAGTTGCCCAGTCTGTGTATGGTTTCAGGGATGTAGAGGAGGCCACATCAAGATCAGGAAGTGGAGTAGGGAAGATTGAACGAGGTGCGCGTGAATGTTTTCCTCACCTGAAAAGGATGTTTAGGTCCCTGGATGGTGGTAAGGGAGAAGGTATAAGAACAGTTGTTACACCTTTTCCACAGGCAGGGTTTAGTGCCAGGGATCAGGAAGAGATAGGTGTAATGGAATTGGTGGACTAGAGAGTCATGGATGAGGTGGTCCCTGCAAAAGGTGAAAAGGGGTAGGGAGAAGATGTGGTTGATGGTGGTATCTCATTACAGCTGGTGGAAATAACGGAGGATGATATACTGGATAATTCATATCTCAAGATGAGATGACTGTTCTGTTTCTGACCTATAGCCAATTTCCATCCATGCTGCCACATTCTCCTTATTACAGTGTACCTTTAGTTAATTAACAGGCTTCAACCCCTCTACCATAATGTGGTTGAACATAATGATTCTTAGCACTCTGAATAGCACACTTGTAAGAAGTTCCTTTGTGTGCTATTTTAGTCATTGCTAACGTGTTTAAAATTAATTACGTACCAACATTGTAAGGATACACCCCACTTGAGAATTTGAATTGCACTTATTAATCAACTTGCCAAAAATAGCAGAGCTGAATTTTAACTCCTGTTGTACTAATTATCAAAACAAATGTTACACGTTGGTTTTGCTTTCTTTAGTAACCTTATTTCAGCATTTTAAGTAAAATAAATATAATTTTAATGTAAATGACAAATGCCTGGTTCAGATAAAATGCCACTCACAGAAAAATTGAATGACATTTGGATTGGTTCCCTAGTATTCCCTAGTATTCTTAAATGAATACAGGAACTGGTTATTAACAGAGTAGGGAAGGGATTTATTTTCTGAATAGATTACTGAAGTGTGCTAAATTACCTCATTCAGCTATTTTATCTGTCACATAAACTTAATAGAGTAGACAATCAAAAAGGGCATATTACCATCAAGTAATTTCTAGGACATCATGACCTATTGTTAACAAATGTTCCCCACTTTTCCCCCTTCATCTATTTTTATATAAAATTCAATCAGAGATGAATTATGAAACCACTCAGCAAACTTTAGTTGATGGCCATGATCAGGATCAATAAAATATGAACTATTGTAAAAGCAGACTCAAATGAACGAAAATTAATTTCTACAGACCAACAGGGAGTTGTCCATCCTAACCAGCCAAGGTGAAAGACATGTTGTTATTCCTTCCGAATAAGGAAACGAGCAATTGTTGCAAATTTGGAATCATAGAGCCACAGAGACTCTGCCACAGGTGGGTCAGCAGATGGCCTGATGGGATAGGCAGGGCAGTGGGCGGATGGTTCCTTCTTCCATTCAAGAAATTCTCTGTGTGATTTGCATACATGTATTGTTGTAGATCTGAAATCAAAGCTCAAAGGAAATTTGTAATCAAAGTACATACAAGTCACCATATACCACCCTGAGATTCATTTTTTGTGGGCATTCACAGTAATTTGAAAGAAACGCAATAGATTCAATGAAAACTACACATGACCTAGGCAGACAAAAAACGTACAAAAGACAACAGACAGTGCAAGTACAAAAATGAAATAATAAAAATGTAAGCAAAGATGTCAAGAACATGAGTTGTGGACTCCTTAAAAGTGAATTCCTAGGTTGTGAAATCAGTTCAGTGTTGAGGTGAATGACGTTATCCCCTCTAGTTCAAGAGCCTGATGTTCAAGCAGTAATAACTGCATCTGAACCTAGTGGTGTGGGATAAGGCTCGTGTACTCCCTTTCTGATGGCAGCAGCAAGAAGAGAGCATGGCCTGGCTGGTGGGAATCCTCGATGATGGATACTGCTTTCCTTTGTTTATCTGCTCATTGGTGGTATGTGTTTACCTGGGTTGGATTTGGCTGTATTCACTACTCTTTTTGAAGGTTTTTATAGTTATTATGCAGTTAATGATAAAGGATCTAGTGCTTTCCTGGCATATATGACAAATATATATGTCTTCCAAATATATATGGCATATATGACAAATATATATGTCTTCCAAATATATATGGCATATATGACAAATATATATGTCTTCCAAATATATATGACAAATATATATGGCTTCCAGCCAGGTACAGATATCGATGTTAACTGATGTTTTCAGAATCAGAATCCGAATCAGAATCAGACTTTAATCGCCAAGTACCTATGCACATACAAGGAATTTACTTCCGGCAGATGTTGTCTCTCTGCTCATAACAATAATAATGATAAATATAAATGAAAATATAGATTATACATACAGGTAGTGCAATCCAAGTAATAGTTAGCCGACAGTTAACCGGCAGTTAACTGTTCAGCAAAGTGACCGCAGTAGGGAAAAAACTTCTCCAGTGCCTATTAGTCTTAGTCTGGAGTGATCTGAAGCGCCTACCAGACGGAAGCAGATCAAACAATCCGTGCGCAGGATGGGAGGAGTCCTTTATGATATTCCCCTGCAATCTTCATCAGGGACGATATGTAGCCATATCTACTCAGATGGTATATATACCCCTGTTGTCCTTCCCTCCTGATTGGTTAGTCCTTGTCCAATCAGTTTTCCACTGCCCCACCTTGTTTACAATTGAATTCCAGTTCTTACCTCAAGCAAGACCTTTGTCTTTGTTAAAGTTCTTTTTCTCTCGTTTTATTTCAATGGTTTCCTACATCAGGTGGTCCCCAAACTACTGTGCTGCTCCGATGGCTTGTGGGACAACTTGATGAAGGAAGCGGAAGAATTTTAACAAAGCCAAAGGTCTTTCTCTCAGTAAGAACTGGAATTCGATTATAAACAAGGTGGGGCAGAGGAAACCTGATCGTATAAGGACTAGCCATTCAGGAGGGACGGAAGATGGGAGGCATATATACCACTAGACTAGAATGCCTAGGCATCATCCATGATGAAGGTGGCAGAGTTTGTTATTGAAACATCAGTTAAAATTGATACTTGCACCCGGTTGGAAGCCAAAGAAGAGTTTATTCATCATACAGTTAATGTGTCCTGATTACCAGAAGAAAATTATTGAGCTTGCTTTTATTGTGAAGAGCCATAGTTTCCCATTAAACTGTTAGTAATTTTCTATGTAAGTGCCACCATGTGAATGCAGAAAGTCCCTCGTGAATGCAGAAAGTCTCGATTTACTGACAATACTGTGCACGCTCATTTGAACAGAAATGTTTCAGAATCAAAATCACGTTTATTATCAAAGTTCAAATTAAGTTTTATTATCAAACTACATATATACCACAATATCACTTCCCTTAAACAACATCGGTGGTGTGGAGAGAGGAGACTTGCAGCTTAGGCAGCTGCATAAAAAAACCCTGCCCAGGCTTGCGTCCTGGAAACTTTCCAAGGTACAAATCCATGGTCTAGCGAGACTAATGGAGGCTTACATACTACTACTACTACTACATGTCACAATATACAAGCCAGAGATTCATTTTCCTGCCAGCATACTCAGAAAATCTATAGAACAGTACTATCTTCTAGATAGATCACAAAACCATATATTTCACTTCTTTTATGTCTTTTCCTTTTGTTTTTTTTTTGTCTTGGATGTGATGCTGGAGTTGTTAGAGCCTGTGATTTGCTTTTTGGAGATTGTTTGGGTGTTCCTCCACTCTGCAGACTCCAGGAGGAATCCGGGAGGCACAGGCAGCATGCGCGAACCTCAAGATGAGTTGGGCGCAAGCCGTTTTTGACTCCATTGTGCTGATTCATGGTGAATGAGAAAGTTTGGAGATAGATTAGGTGCTTCAGCGCTCTGCAGTCTCCGAGAGGATTCCAGGAGGCAGAGGTAGTGTGCACCTCCTGGCAGACAAGCTGCGGGATGGAGCGCAAGCCAATTTTCGACTCCATTTCGCCAATTAAAACTTTCATTGTTTGCCGATTACAGAGACAAGGGAGATTGAAACATCGAGGTGAATGCAGAAGGTGAACACAGGCTCCCTGCCTTTTCATCGTGAAGGATCACTCTGCTACGCAACTGGTTGCCCAAGTTTTCTGCATTTTGGATGTTGACTTGGACTTTTCTCGGTCTTATAGTTTTTTTGTATTCTGTGTTTTTCACCCAATCTTTCTTGTTCTTTTGTGTGTAGGGGGGGGGGTGGAGATTTGGGAGTCAATTTTCCTGTTCCATTTGGTTCATTTTATCTTGTGCAGGAGGAGGGGTTTGGGGGTTGATGTGCCTGTTCCATTCTTGTTTGCTTTTTTTGTGCGGGGAGGTGAGATTTAGGCATTGATGATCATGCTGCCTTTGAACTTTGAACTATAACAGGGTCAATAGAAGATCAATCGGGGTGCAGAAGACATCAAACTGTGCAAATGCAAAAATAAATAATAGCAATAAATTATGAGAACATGCGAAAATGAGATAAGGAATCCATAAAGTGAGATGTTTGGTTGTAGGACCATATCAATGGATGGGCAAGTGAGTGTAGTTACCCCTTTCGTTCAAGAGCCTGATAGTTGAGGGATAGTAACTGTCCTTGAACCTGGTAGTGCGAGTCTTGTGGTACTTGTACCGTGTAATTGATGGCAGCAGTGAGAAAGGAGCATGGCCTGGGTAGTGGGTATTTCTGATGATGGATGCTGTTTTTCTATGATGGTGCTTCATGTAGATGTGCTCAATGGTCGGGAGGGTTTTATTCATGATTTTCTAGGCCAAATCCTTTTGTAGGATTTTCTGTTCAAAGACATAAGTGTTCCCATATCTGGCCATGATGCAGCCAGTCGATATACTCTCCAGTATACATCTTCAGACATTTGTCAATGTTTCAGATGTTCTGCAGAATCTCCACAGATCCTAAGGGAGTAGAGGTGCTGTTGTACTTTCTTTGCAATTGTACTTGCGTGGTGGGTCTAGGATATATCCTTTGAAATAGTAACAGACAAGAATTTGAAGTTGCTAACCTGGCAGAGAGAGAGAGTTGGGGGGACATGATGGGAACTGAGAGGAAGAGCCAGGCAGGGAGGGGGGGTGTGAGAGAAAGAGCTCAGGTTTGTGGGGTGTATGGGCCAAGTTTAAGTTTGGGGTTAGGAGTTAGCGTTAGAATGTAGTTATGCAGCCAGTGGGAAAACTATCTCTTTTATGTTTCTAGATCTTTTATTATTGGAGATTCAGTGTCACTTGACCCTGCCAATTTGTTCTGGCCCAGACCTTCATTAACCTAGTCCATCTCTTGCCTTTATTGTGATCTTCCTCTACCTTACATCCATTTTAAAGTTTGGGGTTATGAATATGCTGAGGTGGTGGGTTATTACTTATTGTTGGTGTTGGGGGAGCATGATTGTAGGGAATGAGTGCTCTGATTTGGGGGATATGGAGCGAAGGGTTAGGAATAGGGGGATGGTTGGGAGATGGGGGTGAAGGCCTCTTGATGATGCGAGAGAGAGAGAGAGAGAGAGGGGGTCCTGGCAGAGAGGAATTGGGGAGGGGGAAGGGACCTGTCGAGGAGAGAGGCTGGGACCTGTTGGCCAGAGAGAGAGGGAACCTGTCAGCGAGAGAGAAGAGGGCTTCTGGTAGACTTGCGGGGACCTGGCGGAGAAAGAGAGAGGGGGTGGGTGGACCTGTCAGGGAGAGAGCTCAGGTTTGTGGATGTGTGTGTGAGGGGTGGGGATATTAGAGTTGGGAGATTTAGGTGAAGGTCTCCCTAGCGGGGAGCGAGAATGAGGTCTGGCAGTGAGAGAGCTCAGGTTTGTGAGGATGGTACTAATTATGAGTACATAATAAAGAGTTTCAGTAGCTAGTGGGCAATGCCGGAACCAGAAGCTACAATGGGGACCTGGTTATGTGTTCACAACGTTGAGCAGCAGTTCAGTAATAAACATAACAGGGTGTCAGAAGACAGCATGAGGTCTAAACACAGAGAGTAAATGAATACCATGACTTAGAAAGAGACTGGGTGAGTATGAAAGGTGCTAGCAGGATGTGAGGACAGACTCTAGTTACAGCAAAGAAAAGCTGACCAGTGAGTTGAAAGAGCACGTTGTTCCTGAAGTTCAACAGTCACTGAATTCTCCAAGAGAGGTTCAGGTGACAGGGCGAGAGTTCCTGTCATGGATAAGCTCCCACAGATTCAGAGAAAGGCAGCAGAATGAAAAGGATTTGACACTGGAAAAGGCTAAATCTGTGTAGGGCTTCAGAGACCACGTGAGCTCTATCTGGTACCACTTTCCAGTAGCTCTGTTGTGTATGTGTTTCGATATTCTTAAGTGTTTGCATGTCCTATATATTATTGACATTTTTTGTGTTTGTAGCAGCAGTACAGTGTAAGACATTACTTTTTACAAGTTACAATAAGAAATTAATAGTGCAAAAGAGGGACAATGAGGTGGTATTCATAGGTTCCTGGACCAATCAAAGATCTGATGGCAGAGGGGAAAAAGCTGTTCCTAAGTATAGAGTGTAGGTCTTCAGATTCCTGTACATTGTCCTCCTAAATGGTAGTAATGAGAAGAGGATATGTCCTTCTTTAAGCACCACCTCTTGAAGAAGTACTTGATGGTGGGGAGGACTCTGCCATCAGGAAAGTGGCTGAGCTTACAACACTCTGCAGCTGCTTTCGATCCAGTACCTTGGAGCCTCCACACCAGGAGGAGATGCAGCCAGTCTCAATTATACACCTGGAGAACTTTGCAAGGGTCTTTGATGACATACCATACGGACATACCATATCTACGCAAACTCCTAATGAGCTGCTGGCATGCCTTCTTCATGATTGCATCAAAATGTGTAAATGTTACATATTATGCCTATTGTATGCTAAAGGTGAAGTGTGTTGATGGAGTGCAAATCAAGATTTGCCCTGGTTTGTTCTGAACTTTTTTAGTGTTGTTGGCTTTGCAGTCAATCAAAGCCAGTGAATAATATTCTACTGTGCTTTGAGTAATGTCAGGAGGAGGGCCATCAATCAGAATATTCAGTATCTATCTTTCTCTCATTGCCTCAGTGTTAATATATCTGATCAGGATGAATTTCTATTCAATGGTGGCCCCTTGAATATAACCCTTGAACATTGTTGAGAGACTTGATGATGGTAATACCATTGCATGACAAAGATAAGTTATAAAACTCTTTCTTGTCTGTGATGATTATTGATTGGCACTCTTATGCTATGGCTATCTCTTTTCATATTAGTCCATGTCTCAGTTTAAGGTCTTAGTGCATCCTGGAGAATTGTTAATTTAATTGAACCATAGGCAATCATCATATAATTTCCTCAGTTCATCGATGAAGCCACTGAACAGAGCCGGCTCTAGGTTATTGTCTTAAGAAAATCACACTGTGATGTTCTGGGTCTAAGATGATTGATCTACAACAAACACAATCATCTTCCGTACAAGAAATGACTTTATCATCAGTTTTTCCAGGGCTCCTTGAAGCCATACACTGACCAATGCTGGATTCATGGCAAGGACATTAAATTTTAGAATTCAGGTTTTTGTGTGAATGTTCTTTGATAATTGCATGTTATCTAATTTCATCCACAGTTTTTCAGATAAAAACAGATATCTTGCCTGTAAACAGCATGACCTGGCCAAATTCAGGTTTGTGCTAATAAATGACATGCAGTTTTCAAACCGCAATGGAGTCTTGCAATGAAGTCCTTCAACTGGAGAGAGTCTGACCAACTTTCTTTGATAATTATCATTGTTGATAATTTAACAGTCTGAAAGTCAGAGACTTAACTGAATTAATTAACTAAATACTGAAGCCACAGGATCAGGCCTAGAGCTGCATATTCTGCAGTGACACTTCTCTCAAAATTTACCATTCACCACCAACAACACAAGTCAAGAGTGTGATGGTACATTCTCTATTTGAAGTGGAGCTCTGACAATACTAATGAAGCTCGATACTGTTCATGATAAAGCAACATGCCTAATCAACACCCTCCTTTGATCTTCACACTCCCCATTCTTGGTGTGTAGCATCTGCAGTTTTTAACTATCTGAAAAGTACTGTACACCAGTATGACAAGGCTTCATTAAAACACTTCACAAGTCACAATTCTGATCAATAAAAGAAACGCACAGAGACACTAACACCTCAAAGTTGAAATCATAGAGTTCTTCCAATTGTTCACCATAACTTCATCAGAAAGTTGGCAGAAATTCTGACAAAATAGCATGAACAGTATTTATGTCTTCTCAACAAGACATTTGTAAGCCATCTGTCAAAGATAAAGCAATAGATTCAGAAAAGTAGGAGTTGTTCAAACCTGATTCGATGTATTTCTAGCCGTATTACAGAAATATGATGTATAGGTCTAGCCTCCTTACCTAACTAAACATACACTTGCAGTAGAGGGAATCCGGTGAGGGTTAACAACATAGACTGAGTCTATACATTCTGGAGCTTAGAAGAATGAGACATCATATAGTGTAATCAAACAAACAAAATTTTCACAAGGCTTGGTTAGGATAGATGCAGAGATGATGTTTTCCCTCCCTGAGATGTCTAAGACTAGAGCAAGGAGACATTCTTAGTTAAATGCCTTAGATGATAAAAAAAAGATTTCTTCATGCAAAGGATATTGAAGCTTTGGAACTATCTACCTAAAGGGGGCTGAGGGGTTCAGTTACTGTATATATTTAAGAGAGAAATTAACAGATTTTTGGATTACAAAGGAATTGACAGGGAAAAGGATTAGTGCAAAAGAGTGACACTGGAGTAAATCATCAACAATGATCTATTGCAATATGTATAAGGAGCTGAATGGCCTATTCTAGTTACTAAGTTTTTCTCTGTTTTATTATGCTTTCTCAACAATGTGTGATGTCCACTGCTATCTCCCTATGCCAATTCTTTTCTACTCATTCTTTGCTCTTTGTTTGTAATTATATAATGCAGTGGATTCCAATTCATTGGGACACATTGGGGCTAGTATAGTTTGGCCCAATTAAGCGACTGCCTCAGTTAGCCAAACTTTCAGTTTGCAATAGTTACAAAAAGGTATAAAAAAGACAAACTACCATTTAACTGAGTAACAGATAATGCATTTAAAAGAAATACAGAACAAATTGAAACACTACCAACACTACTGCAGCAGTATAAAACTGTGTATTACTTCCTAATACTTACCAATGGAGGAATTCATCCTGTTTAAGTTGCTGTGATCTTTGATTGACTTTAAGCATATCAGTGCAGCACCTAGTGCAGATAATGGATTACCTTCGTACAATGCTTTTGATGATTGGATCCTCCAACTCATTATTTTCATTGTATTATTCAAGATGAATGTTGATACTTCCAAATTCTTCATTGTTCCTAACTTGTGGACGTAATGAAATCCTTTCATTTTCACTCCTGGCTGTTCCTGGCATCTCCAAGCCTGAATGCTTGAAATTGCAGTGAGCAAAACCGTTTTGCAATGTCTTACTTTTTGCCAACTATCAATGAAAATAAAGTCAGTTTTTTGAACACAAACACATGGAACTGACACTATTTAAGAACTGTTTGCTTTAAGTATGATGCAGTGTTTAATGGCTGCAGCAAGTGCACACAACTGATGCTAGTTAAAAACCACTCAGTAACAGTCTCTTGGCCCAACTATGCAGCATACTGTCCCAAATAAATGAAAGGAATCCGGACAATTTTCTTGATCAGCTTTTGTTCTTGAAGAGTTGTCCCCAATAAACCAGATTAATAAGCCGGATTAATTGATGGCCCAAATTAACCAGAATCCAATGTACTTCCGATGAGTGAATTGATTTAGCATGAAATATTTTAATGTACACATTGTAAATAGGCCAGTGAAAATGTTGTGTCTTTGAATAATCTAGTCTTTTCTATAGATTGGCCAGAATGATGTCCTTCACTAATCTCATTTCTCCTCCATTGGTTGTCTGATTCCATTTGGTATTATCTATCTTGCAAATACAGTGGAATTTGATCATAGTGAGTGGAGTCAATGTTTGATAACAGGTACATAGAAAAAAAGAGTATGGAAAATCTACCGCACATTACAGGCCCTTTGGTCCACAATATTGTGCCAACCATGTAACCTACTTTAGAAGGTACCTAGAATTTCCCTAGAGAATAGTCCTCTATTTTACTAAGCTCCATGTACCTATATAAGAGTGTCTTGAAAGACCCTATTGTACCCAATCTGTGTCTGGCAGTGTATTCCATGCACCCACCACTCTCTGTGTAAAACTTGCCTCTCACATCCCCCTTGTACCTACTTCCAAGCACCTTAGAACTATGCCCCCTCGTGTTAGCCATTTCAGCCCTGGGAAAAAACCTCTGGCTATCCACACGATCAATGCCTTTCATCATCCTACACGCCTTTTTAAAGCATGGGGGAAAAATAAAGTAAAACAAAGTAATACTGGGAGACCTTGTGGCACATTAATTTTTGGAAGAAAAATCAAAGGGAATCTCAAACACTCTGCAGTTGTTCATATGTTTGAGGAACCTCCAGACATGCATCACCATAAACTCCAGATTGTGAATAATAAGTTTTGCAGTTCCAGCTGCAATAAATTACATAGCACTTCCAAAATAAGAATGCATACTACTCTGTTCACTCAATTTGAAATGAAAACAGACAAGTCTGGAAAGGCAAAGAAGGTGCAAAGGCAACTCACTAATATTACTGATAAGAGAATAAATCAGTTTTGATGATAGGTTTTCATTGGAAACATATTTCTTTGTATAATAATAATAAATGGTTTCTTATGCTGGGGGCATCTAATTGAAATTCTGGCATTTTGTTTCAAATTTCCAGTTTTTTTATTACATGGACTAGAAATCAGTGCATTTCTAAATTCCAAAACATGGTCTTGCAAACAATCTGTTGCCTCAGTTTAACCTTGTCATCCATCACCAGCTCTGGAAGACAGTGAAATGCCAATGTAGATGATATGTTTGATTCATAAAATGGGGCTGAACTGCAGTTTTCTGATACAATGACCACAGAAGCTTTCAGCCGAATAAAGCTGACATTTAGTTGGCATAGCCAGAACTTAGTAGTTGAAGTGAAAGTTCCTGGTTACTTAAGTATACCAGGCAAGAAATGACAATCAACCAAGAAAGAAAATAGAAGTTATCCTTCTGCTGCTTGGAAAAAGAGAATTAAGTCAGAATGCTTAACAGGTAATCTTCCAGTTTCACACCATTGGCTAGGCAACCATTCCTAATTGCTCTTGAGAAGATGTTGGTAAGTTGCCTTTTTGATATGCCACAATCCTATTGTTTTGGAGAGGAAGTTCCAGTATTTGGACAGTCATAATAAACTTCTGGACATGCAGTAAAAATGCAAGTCAAAATGGAGTGCACACTGCAGTGTCCCATGTGTTTGTTGCCTCACCCTTCTTGATGATAGAGCTCCTATGTTTGGATGCCATTGAAGGAGTATTCTAAGCAACTGCAGTGCATTTCATACACGCTATGGACACTAAGTGCAGGTGACGGTGTGAACTAATCTTTACAATGGAGATCTATTCAACTTTGTCCTGTGAGTGGAATTGGTGCTAGATTCAGCACTGAATTCCATCTTGTTATATTTTGTAACTCCAAAATATGAAACTAGTTGAAAGCAAAAAAAACATGGAGTTGGGAATGTGTGTCTTAGTTTTGTTTTATACTTTAGCAAGACACGCTCTTATGATGTGGTGGCATGACGCCGTATGCCATTCACATACTTTTGCATTTAACCCGTAATGAATTATTTAAATGAAGATGAATTCTTAATCAAACAATAAGATTACACATGTGTTAAATATTGACAAAGTATTAAATATGTAACACTCTTCCCTGTTTAGTAATAAACTCCAACTCAATATGGAATGCATCTCAGCTTATATGTATATACAATCTCACACAATTTCGATATGGACATCTGCAGTATAGTAAATTCAAATTGTCCCATTCAGGCCTACAGAGTTCATTACTGTGAAGGATTTCTTACTCTTGTGGTGGTTGTAGGAGTTGCTGCTGGACTGCTCCAGATAGCTCTGGACACTTTTCTTCTGGATGTGTTGGAATCCTGAACAGAGTATGGTGAGCTGTTCAACCTGTTGATCTATCCCAGGCTGCCAGACAAGATTAGAGCCAATGCTTTCATTTTGACCATGCCTAGATGACCGGCATGTAGCTCCTCCAAAACCTTTTCACTCAGCTTGGATGATACAACAATTCAGAATCCCCATATAAGGTAACCTCCATCAAGGACAAGTTCATCCAGGTGCTGGTAAAAATGGGGGAACTAGGATTTCTGCTGTACATTCCAGCCATTTTGAGTTGCATGTAGACCTGTGGTTGTGTGGGCTCTTTTCTGGTTTCCCTTTGGATCATCTCTGCCGTAATAGGGAGATTTTTGACTTGCATTAGGAAGAATATGTTAAGAGGAGTGCCCTCTTTTGTAAATGTTTCAGGTATTTCCTTTTCAAAGGGTAAATAGAACAATCCATCAGTACTTCCATGATTAGTTGTCCTCTTGAATTCAGTCTTTTAATTGTGTCCTCCCAGAAACAAAGCTCATTTCTGAATTCATGCTGATGCTATTGATGGTACACCCTTCTGTGGATTGAAAATGGACACTAGTGGTTCATGATCAGAAATGAGAGTAAACTCTCGCCCATACAAATAATAGCTGAAACATTTTACACCCCAAACCAGAGTCAAGACTTCTCTGTCAATCTATATACAATTTTTCTCTGCAGCGGTAAGAGAACATGATGCAAAGGCTATGGGGCATTCAGTTCCTTCACTCATAACGTGACAAGAACACACCTATAATCACAAGGTGAAGCATCACACACATGCTTTACAGAATGATGTGGATCATAATGTGTGACTACAGTGTTTGACATTACCATTTCCTTTGTAGTTTTGAAAGGCAACTCACACTGCTTTGTCCATTGCTTTTTCTTCCTGATCTTTAGGAACATATTCAAAGGATGGAGCATAAAACCACATTTGGCTGGAAACTGATAAAATAATTGGTGTTTCCTAAAAAGGACTGCGACTATAGCACATCTTGGGCATCGACCACTGCTTGAACTTTGCCTGCACACTTGTGTAAATCCTTGTGCATTAACGATATGACCATAGTAATTGATGCTTGGTTTAAAGAATTCAGGCTTGCTGCATCATGCTCTGAGCCCAGGATCTTCTAATCTTTTTAAACAATGTCTTGAGATTTTGGAGTTGCTCCTTGTCATCGCAACTGTTAACAATGTTGTCAGCCAGGTAACACTGAGTGCCTGGGCTGCCTTGCAGCACCTGATCCATAATTTTCTGCCAAAGTGCAGGTGCAGATTCTACTCGAAAAATAAGCCTACTTTATAGATAAAACCCTTTGTGAGTGTTTATATTGTGAAACACTTTATAGTCTTTTTGCATCCACATCTGTCAGTAGGCCTCAGCTAAATCCACTTTGCTTCAGTGTTTTCCTCTAGAACAGCTAGCAAAAATATCATGGGCAGATATACCCTCATGATATCATGATACCCTCTATCATGGGCAGAGGGTATTGATCAACTTTCAATACCAGGTTAATGGTGACCTTAAAATCACCACAGATGCTGACAGATCCATTCTTGGCCATTGGGACCATTGGCAACCTTGGACAGAATTCCATAGAACCATCCCTTTATATAAATGAACAAGGAATGCATAATCAAACAATATATTTACAATGTGACTCAAATATGACTGAAATATTACATACACAACACATCTGGCTCCTGACTTGTGTCTTGCAAGTTGCAAAAAGCCCTTGCAATGCAAATAGGTGAACCATTCATTACATATCACACTGATCTACTATCTTACATTGTTATATGGCTGGTCCAGTTATGCTGGTTAAGCTCTGGTCAATGGTGGTCCAGAGCATATCAGTAGTGGGAGACTTGAGAATGGTAATGCCGCCAAATGTCAAGGGTAGATGGATAGTATCTCCTTTGTTTGAGAATGTCATTGTCTGGCAGTTCCACTGCTTACCACTTATTAGCCCATGCCTTTGTTTCCATCACCACTTTTGATATTGTGACAGATGAAATTCAGGCCTTCCTTCAGCATTTTCAGGAAGACTAGATTGTCCAGCCCTGTGTTCTCCTCATATGTCTGATATTTATAAACTGTATAATCCATGGAAGGCTCATCAGCTGTCCTTACCACTGACATTACCAGTCTCCAGTTACTCTCACCTTCCCTTCTGCTATTCCTGCTGATCCTCGTGTTGTTCTACTGAACACTGTGGGCATGCCATATTGGCACTGGAATGTGTGGCTGCCTCTAGCAAATTCCTAGGTTGCATTGGTTGGCAGCACAAATGACACATTTCACCCACTATATGTTTTGATGTACATGTGATAAATAAATTGTATCTGAACCTGGATGGAAGGATATTGATGAATCATCTGAAGTTCTGAATCATGGTTTAGTTTTGTGCTGGGCTCACGGCTTCTCGAAGTAAGTCATAAACAGGCTACTGTCATTCTTTGTTTTAACAGAATTGTCAATAATGAACTCTAATAGACTTCCCAGCAAAATGTTTTTGCCTTTGAGTACAAGATTAATTTTTTTCATGAGTAAAGTAATTGAATGACTATTTACCTGCAGTCCAATCAATTGATTTAATAAACTAAAACTATATTATCCATGTTGGGGAAAATACTGTGGATATTTGTAGTAGGTATCTGTTGAAATATCTATGCTTGTAAAATACACATGTTGTTGTGAGGGATGCTGTCACTTAAAATGTCATTTGACTGAAATGTTGATCTACTAACCAAACCACTTTTATCAACATGCATATTTTATCTCCTTCTTCGGAAAGGAACATTCTCTTTCACAGATTAGAATCACATCTCTTGTTTCATCTGCAACTTCCACAAATAAGCAAGACTGGTACTATATACAATAGGTTTTGAATTAGGAGCCAGTTACTGATTTTGTTATGTACTCCCCCATTTGCAAGAATTAATAAAAGGACACAAATTTTAGATACTTGGCAAAAGGATAAGAGGGGAAATGAAATATATTTTAAGGCAGTGATTTTTGTTATGATCTTAAAGGTTGTGAAGGAGATTTAGGAGGACATGGGGTATATAATCAGAAGAGAGGAATTTTAGACCCTATGGAAATAGCAAAAGAATAAAATTAATTTGAAAGTTGTTTCTAAGAGGTAGCAAAGGAGCTGTGTGCTTCCTAAATGGTTAAGCGTCTTCCTTCAGTGCTGTATAATTCTGAAATCTATCATTCTATAATTGTCTGGAATTTGCTGCCAGTATCAAACACCACACACTCACTACTGAATTATGAAAAAAGCCTGAACTCATCTTTTGCAGATCCCTCAATGTTGATGCTACAAGGTGTTCCCTGATAAACTGCTAGTATATGAGATCTGGGTTTTTGAATTAAGCCTTGCATATAAACTGCTGAAAAACACTTGGTAATAGCTCAGCCCCAAATCTTGCCTCAGCCAGCAAAAAAAGACATTTAAAAGCTGTGAATTCAAATAGATTAAAACAATATTAAAACAATCAAAAAGGCAGAAGTACCAAAAATATATGAAGCAATTAGTTCATAACAAATGGAAAGTACCCAAAACTCACCTTGCTCTTTTACAGCCAATCCACCCGAGCTGGGTTACAGTTGCTACATCAGGTCTAACTAATGGAGATTCAGCAGGCAGTTTCCTCAGACTAAACACTAAGGCATTCAAGAAAGTTCATCCTCCATTGTCAGATTTTACAAGGAGTCCAATGTTGCACCACAGTCAGGAAAGGGTCAAAGAGGAGTCCGTAGTTTTGGTTTCAAAACTTGTGCATTACGGTTCTGACATGTAAATACTGTTGCAGTTTCATTGGAATTACCTACAGTTTCTAGCTCTATTAAAAAAAAGAATCTCAAAAGCAGAGGTGGAGGAGTATGTCTCATGATTAACTGTTCTTGGTGTACAAATATATCAGTGCTGTCTCAATTCTGCTCACCAGACCTGGAATATCTAGCAGTAAAGTGCTGTCTTTTTTACCTCCCAAGGAAGTTCTCTGGGGTCATTTTGGTTACAGTTTATATTCCACCTCAAGGCAATGTCAAGCAGGCTTTAGGTGATCTGAGTAATGGGATCAACATGCGAGAAACAACGCACCCGAACGCCTTAACCATCATTTTGGGAGCGTTTAACAGACTAGTCTGAAAAAAGATAAGGAAGCAACTACCATCAACAGATCACTTGCCATACCAGAGGAAACAACACACTGGACCATTGCTACACCACCATCAAGAATGCCTACTGTGCTATTCCACACCCTCACTTCAGGAAGTCTGATCACCTGGCTGTACTTCTACTCTCAGAGTATAGGCAGAGACTGAAGCACCAGCAGTGAGAACCAAGAAGGTATGGACAAGGGAAGCACAGGAGCATCTACAGGATTGCTTTGAATCGGTGGACTGGACTGTATTCAGGGATTCATCTTCGAACCTGGATGAGTATGCTGCAGTTGTTACCGACTTCATTAAAACCTGTGTGGGTGAGTGTGTGCCTACAAAGACTTACTGTACAGTCCCAAACCAAAAGTCGTGGATAATTCAAGAGGTACGTGTCTGCTGAAGTCTAGATCTGAGGCATTGAAGTCTGGAGATCCAGACCTGCACCAGAAAACCAGGTATGATTTGCGGAGGACTATTTCAAGGGTGAAGAGACAATTTTGAATGAGTTTGGAGGTGACATCAGATTCAGGCAACTCTGGCAGGGTCTGTAAGACATTACTTCTGACAAAGCGAAAGCCAATAGCGTGAATGGCAGCGATGCTTCACTGCCAGATAAACTCTATGTCCGCTTTGAAAGGGAGAATATAAGCACAGCTGTGAAGATCCCTAGTGCGCCTGATGATTCTGTGATCCGTCTCAGAGGCCAATGTTACACCCTCTTTAAACAGAGTGAACCCTTGCAAGGTGGAAGGTCCCGATGGAGTACCTGGTAAGGCTCTGAGAACCTGTGCCAACCAACTAGTGGGAGTATTCAAGGACATTTTCAACCTCTCACTGCTATGGGCAGAAGTTCCCACTTGCTACAAAAAGGCAACTATTATACCAATGCCCAAGAAGAATACTGTGGGCTGCCTTAATGACTATCACCTGGTAGCACTTACCCGGACAATGATGAAATGCTTTGAGAGTATGGTCATGATTAGACCAAACTCCTGCCTCAGCAAGGCCCTGGACCCATTGCGATTTTCCTATCGCCACAATAGGTCAATTGCAGACACAATTTCAATGGCTCTCCACATGGCTTTAGACCACCTGGACAACGCAATCACCTACGTCAGGATGCTGTTCATTGACTATAGCTCAGCATTTAATACCATCATTCCCATAATCCTGATTGAGAAGTTGCAGAACCTGGGCCTCTGTACCTCCCTCTGCAATTGGATCCTTGACTTCCTAACTGGAAAACCACAATCTTTGTGGATTGGTGATAACATATCCTTCTCGCTGATGATCAACACTGGTGCAACTCAGGGATGTGTGCTTAGCCCACTGCTCTACTCTCTCTATACCCATGACTGTGTGACTAGGCATAGCTCAAATACCATCTATAAATTTGCTGAAGATACAACCATTGTTGGTAGAATCTCAGGTGGTGACGAGAGGGCATACAGGAGTGACATATGCCAACTAGTGAAGTGGTGCTGCAGCAACAACCTGGCACTCAACCTCAGTAAGACAAAAGAGCTGATTGTGGACTTCAGGAAAGGTAAGACGAAGGAACACATACCAATCCTCATAGAGGGATCAGAAGTGGAGAGAGTGAACAGCTTCAAGCTCCTCGGTGTCAAGGTCTCTGAAGATCTAATCTGGTGCCAATACAGTATATCAATGTAGTTACAAAGAAGGCAAGACAACAGCTATATTTTATTAGGAGTTTAAAGAGATTTGGCATGTCAACAAATACACTCAACAACATCTATGGTTGTACAGTGGAGAGCATTCTGACAGATTGCATCACTGTCTGGTATGGAGGGGCTACTGCACAGGACCGAAAGAAGCTGCAGAACTTTATAAATCTAGTCATCTCCATCGTGGGTACTAGCCTACAAAGTACCCAGGACTTCTTCAGGGAGAGGTATCTCAGAAAGGCAGTGTCCATTATTAAGGACCTCCAGCACCCAGGGCAAGCCCTTTTCTCACTGTTACCATCAGGTAGGAGGTACAGAAGCTTGAAGGCACACACAGCGATTCAGGAACAGCTTCTTCCCCTCTGCCATCCGATTCCTAAATGGACATTGAATCTTTGGACGCTACCTCACTTTTTTCTAAAATATACAGTATTTCTGTTTTATACTTTTTAAAATCTATTCAATATACATAATTTATTTATTTGTTTGTTTGTTTGTTTGTTTATTTATTTATTTATTACCATTTTTCCCCCCACTGCTAGATTATGTATTGCATTGAACTGCTGCTGCTAAGTTAACAAATTTCACATAACATGCTAGTGATAATAAACATGATTCTGATTCTGAGAATCATGGGCTATGACATTGACATCAATAAGAAGACTAATATCACTGGACGACAAAGACTTTGCTTCCTGATTACTTTCAGTTGTATCTTATGGATTTTGGGCTGCAGATCATGAAAATCACTGTGAAATTTCCCTACCCCACACCATTTTTGTGAAGTCACCTAAAGTTGTTATTTCAATTCACAATTCCAGCCAATTAAAACATTACTCACAATATAAGCTGAAAAGTTTTCTGTCTTGTCCAGGCATGCTTGGCCAGGATGGATGCTGCATGGCAAGACAGGTTTTAGAGAGGCTATAAATTTCCATGAAGGACTTTGGCATTTGAGACAGATGTTTCCCTGAATAACTGATGCCAAGATTAAGGAAGGAACTTTTGCTGGTCCACAAATCAAACCGGGGATCAATGACAGGTATTTCAATAAATTTCTAGTGGGACCAGAGAAAGTTGCACGGAAGGCATTCAAAGATGTTGCTGAAAATTTTCTTGGCAACTACAGGGCACCAAACAAAGTGCAGCTGGTTGGCAATATGCTTCAATCATACCAATCCATGAAGTGCAACATGTCACCAAAGATTCATTTTCTGCATTTCCGTTTTCAACTCTTCCCTACAAATCTTGACGCCATCAGTGATAAAGCATGGTGAAAGGTTTCACCAGGACATTGCTGTCATGGAGAAACAGTATCAGGGCAACTGGAATCCATCAATTCTGGCTGTTAATTGATGGACACTAAAGTGAGAAGCCTCAGACACTGAGTACAAGTGAAAATTAACAACAATATCATTTTTAGCTTAGTTGAACGAATGCAAAGCATCAGCACCATTATGAAATTAAATGCATCATATTCAACAAAAGTTAATTTCTTGTTTCTCCAAATTTCAATGTGATACAAGTAGTCTGAAATTGTATTTGTGCTCAGCTTCAATTGGTCTATCATAAATTTTAAAAATTCTGAGGAAGGGACACTTTCAAAAATATTTGTTGTTCAGAGTATTTAACATTTATCACTGAGAAGGTACAAATGAGCCATTCTTTCAACGACCACATTAAAAGCATTCTCAAAGGTGATTGGTTAGTTTCAAGGTATGGACCCAATAATGGTTCTGTATCTGAACAGAAAAGGAAAAATTATTTAAATAACTGCATTTATTTAGCTCATAACTTACAATAGCATACTTCAAGTTGCCTGAACAGGAATATGGGCTGTAGGTAGTGCAGGGATGGCCAAGTATACCTCAGTAAGCATATCTTGATGTTAATCTTCAAGTGGAGCTCTTTACTCTATGCCAATCAATCTGCTCTTTTTCCCTACTTTATTGTTTAATTTCTTTTGAAAATTTTACCAGAGCTCTTTTAAGTTACCAATTGCAATGAAGTGTTCTATTTGTACTCCTTGTGAAAACATTTAATGTTGCTTTCTCATTCATGATCCCCCTCACCAACTGCCTCAAAATAATCTGTTGGTGCAATTTCTCCACAGGCTCATACATTGCCCGAGCTCACTGCTTGCCTGCCCTCATGTTCTTCAGAGTAGATTCCTGGACTTAACCTTCTAGACTTAATTGCCTGCTCCAAAGTGATTGGCAAAGCCCTGTGCAATATAATGTTTCTCCATTTGCAATTGGCAAGCCCTGCTTCCAAAATTGCTCTGTGAACTGGTTGAACTCTACTGTAAGGCTCATTAGCTTTGCAAACTGCCCAGAAGATTGAACATTTTTTAAAGCCTCAGGCAACCAAGAACATCCAAAGCTACACAAAAACATTAAAATTGAAAACTACTAAAGAACTTGTAAAATAACTAAAAATAAAAACAATAGCAAGTGAATTAAACAATTAAATGTATATAATTCACCACATAAGAACAAACAAAAGCAAATTACCTAGTACTTATTCTGCTGCCTGCAGATGTTTGGATTCCTAATTAACGTGACTAGGCTATCTGGACTGATGCCAGCTGAACCTGGTGCAGTAACAGCAGGGAAATACCCAGCTTATATACTAGAGCATCTGCAGATGCTTGTGCTCCTCTGCAGGATTCCACACAGTTACATCTGTAATAGCAGGTGTTTCTAAGCCAGTTTCCGATTGACAGATTCAGGCTGTGGTTTTGAGTGTCTTCATTTGTTCTGTTCCCAAAAGTATACAGCTTCACACTTCCCTTTAATTTATGCATTTTATTGATTATTTATCATTTTTCTTGCTTTTTGACGATTTTATGGTGAATGTTTCCTCACAACTGCTAATCTTCTTACATTGATATCATCACCAGTTTTTCTCTATAAGAAGAAATTGAAAATTAAAGGAATTAACATCATAGAGGCAACAGTTCAAAACACACCCATTTCAGATTCAGATTCAGTTTATTGTCATTTAGAAACCACAAATGCAATGCAGTTAAAAAATGAGACAACGTTCCCCCAAAATGATATCACAAAAGCATATGACAAAACAGACTACACCAGAAAATCCACATAATGTTTTGCAATCCCCAATCCAGAGTCCGGAGAGGCTGCTGCGTGTTAATATCACGCTACCGTCTTAGCGCATTCCCTGGAAAGGAGCTCCAAATCCACCAGACAAACAAGACCAAAAACTAAAGCTACAAGACCTGCACAAAACCACATAGTTACAACATATAGTTACAACAGTGCAAACAATAGCATAATTAATAAAAAACAGACTATGGGCACAGTAAAAAATAGTCCAAAGATGTTAAAGGACTATAAGTTCAAAAGCAATCACCACACAGTTTCCACAAGTCCCCAGGGTCCTGACAGACTCGCCATCCCACGCCAGCGGCAGAAGGGAATACCCCTGCTATGTACTTCCACAGCACTGCCCGACTCAGCCTCGCAGACGCAGCACACAACGAAAGCAACCTGACCGCAGCGGACTCCAAGTCCGTCGAATCTCCGAGCCGACGACCATCCCCTCCAGCACAACTTCTCCAAGCACCATCCTCTGCCAAGCGTATTAAGACGGCCCCACCAACAGCCATCGGCAATGTGACCCCAAGGACTGGGGGCCTGTTCTTCCCAGCAGAGTCCTGGACCTCACAGCAGCAGCAGTAAAGAAGAAGGTCTTCCTGGAGATTTCCCAATGTACCTCCGTGCTCCCACATCTGTTTTCAATTGATTATGATTGCGCACGGCACCCTGCTTCACAAATAACAGATAATCAGCTCCGGAGTGGCCACTGCAAGCTGCGTCGTGCCGCCATCTATCTATTTATTTATTTATTTCCAACCTTTGTTTTATGTCATTGTATGTCTTCTTACCCCTCTCCATTGTTTGAAATTCATCCTGGAGTATTAATATGATTACTATGATGGTCTCTTGTCGTCATCAATGACTGATTTATGCAGGTATTGAGGGACAAAATAGTCATCAATACAAAAACTGGGTTTTTATAATAACCCAACAATTTAAATCTTGTAGTTACTGATTACAATTATTTTGCTTTCACATTTTTTGAAAATGACATCAATTTATCCAACAACATAGTCATAATTAGACATACATTCACTGGATTATTAGTCCAGTAACATAATCACTGCAATTCTGTCTCGAATTTTTCAATAATCATACTACCATAAAATCCCTAGATTTGATAGTTCCTCTTATTTATTCAAACATAACTTTCTATGTAACAGCAATTAATTGACCTAAGTCATGATTTACCTTTAGAGATACAAGTTTGTAATTTGTGGCTAAACCAAATTTCCCTTCATGTTCCCTGATTTCATCCCATAATATAGTCATTCACAGACTTTGATTGATGATATTTATTGGTAGTAGGTAAGATATGGCTATAAATGAAAATACAGAAATGTAACTTTAGAATTTTATCTACTGATAAGGTAATTACCATAAGACCATAAGACATAGGAGCAGAATTAGGCCATTCAGACTGTCAAGTCAGCTCTGCCATTCCATCATGGCTGATCCCTTATCCCATTCAACCTGCCCTCTCATCATATCCCTTGATGCCCTGACAAATCAGGAATCTATCAACTTCCGATTCAAATATACCCATGGACTTGGCCTCCACCACATTTGGAGCAGAACATTCCACAGATTCACCAGTCTTTGGCTGAAAGAATTCAAAGAACAAAGAACAATACAGCACAGTACAGGCCATTCGGCCCACAATGTTATGCCAACCCTTAAACCCTGCCCCCCCCCATATAACCCTCCACCTTAAATTCCTCCATATACCTGTCTAGTAGTCTCTTAAATTTCACTAGTGGATCTGCCTCCACCACTGACTCAGGCAGTGCATTCCACACACCAACCACTCTCTGAGTAAAAAACCTTCCTTTAATATCCCCCTTGAACTTTCCTCCCCTTACCTTAAAGCCATGTCCTCTTGTATTGAGCAGTGGTGCCCTGGGGAAGAGGCGCTGGCTGTCTAGCCTATCTATTCCTCTTAATATCTTGTATACCTCTATCATGTCTCCTCTCATCCTCCTCCTCTCCAAAGTGTAAAGCCCTAGCTCCATTAATCTCTGATCATAATGCATACTCTCTAAACCAGGCAGCATCCTGGTGAATCTCCTCTGTACCCTTTCCAATGCTTCCACATCTTTCCTGTAGTGAGGCGACCAGAACTGGACACCTTATTTTGTTCTAAAAAGGTCACCTTTCAATTTTGAGGCTGTGCCCTCTAGCTCTGGACAATCGAAACAACCTCTCCACATCCACCTTATCTAGTCCCTTCAACATTCGGTAGGTTTCAAAGAGGTCCCCCCACATTTTTCTAAATTCTTGTGAGTAAAGACCCGTAGCTGTCAAACACTCCCGATATGCAAACCCCTTCACTCCTGGAATCATCCTTCTGAGCCTCCCTGGACTTTCTCCAATGACAATACATCCTTTCTGAGATAAGGGGCCAAAAACTGCTGACAATACTCCAAGTGCAGCCTGACTAGTGTCTTATAAAGCCTCAGCATTGTCTCCTTGTTATTATTATAGTCTATTCACCTTGAAATAAATGCCAACATTGCATTTATCTTCTTTACCACAGACTCAACATGTGAATTAACCTTCTGGGAGTCTTCCACAAGGACTCCTAAGTTGCTCTGTACCTCAGATGTTTGGATTTTCTCCCCACTTCGATGGTCTGTATGATTGTTCCTTTTACCATAATTCATTAACATACATATCCCAACACTGTATTCCACCTGCCATTTTTTGCCCATTCTTCCAATTTGTCTAAGTTCTGGTATAATTGCATTGCTTCATCAGCATTACCTGTCCCTCCACCTATCTTTGTATTGTCCGCAAACTTTGCGCCTAAATCATTGACAAACAATGTGAAAAGTAGCGATCCCAATAATGACCCCTGAGGAACACCACTAATCACTGGCAGCCAACCAGGAAAGGCCCCCTTTATTCCCACTCAGTGCCTCCAGCCTGTTAGCCATTCCTCTACCCCATGCCAGTATAGTTCCTTTAAGACCATAGGATTTTATTACCTGAGACAACGTGCTGAGCTGTCCTTTTCTCTTGAACAGGAACTGTTCCAATGGTTGCCTCCAGCCTGTTGGTACAGTTCCACCTTTTAGATGGCTCAGAACCTGAGCAAAATGCAGAAATTACCAGATGAGTAAATCTGTGGCAACAAAGTGAAATACCTAGCAGAAACAGCCGCATTACTCATCAAACCTACAACTCCTACCTGGAAAGTCAAGGACAGCAGAACATGAGAATGCTACCAACTTCCTTGATTTGAGTCAGAAACATAGGAATTCCCATCTTGTTACACTCCTAGAGCACAACAACAGAGAAGAAATTGGCATTACCTTCACAGGAGTCGAACGATACTGATTGTCATATACTGTATATCACCTGAAAATTAGCAACAACTTCCATTCATGTAGCACCTTTAATAAACCAAAACATCCTAAAACACTTAACATTAGGATTATCAAATAAAAATTGACCGGATTACAAGTTTGATTTTCAAGGAGTGCCTTAAAAAGAGGAACTGATGCGGATTAAAAGCACAAATCTGATGTGTAGAAAGGAATTGGGGAAATTAAGAGGCTGACAGTAGTGCTTGGATAAGCTATTGTTATCTTTTTGGCCGGATCTGATCCAATGTCTATATCTAACAGCAGGTGAGGGTTTCAGCAGTGGTTAAGTTGGGTCAGGCACAGAATCAGGGTAAATTAGGTTTAAGATGCTTTATCTGCTTCAGCTGCAGAGAACTGCCAAGACGGATAATGGCTAGAAAGTAGGGAATATAGCAAAATTTGAAAGGAATGGCTTCTAACTTTATAATATAATGTCAAAGAAAATTCCTCCTCGTTCAATTTTGGATGTCAGACAAGCCGTCTGACAATTGTGCGTGGGTCAAAAGAGGTGGTCATTTAGTGATGTGAGGCTGGGTATCACAAGCACATGTGGATGCTGACAATGTGTTTTGTTATGCCAAAGGGCAGAACACCGACGTCAAAACGTACAGCACAGAAACTGATCCTTTCAGCCCGCCTCATCCATGCCAACTGTGATGATTATCTGTGCTAATCCTATTTGCTTCATTAAGCCCGTATCCCTCTATAGATTTCTTATGAGAAAGAGGAGAGAGTCAAGGTTCAGTTTTGGGGGACACAAAAATTAAAGGTGAAAGAGCCAAGTGAGAAGCCATTGCGGATGATTTTGTGTCCTCTATTGGATGATTATGAACAGAGCCAGGTAGAGCAGTCTCTTAGAGCTGCTCACCAGAGGACAGATGTTGGCGAATCACACAGTGGTCAAAAGATCCAAGCTAATAAAATAAATGTTCCTTTTCAAAGGTTAAGGGAATTTCTGAATGCTTGTTGAAAATACTTACCGTCTTAATTAAAACATTTTAACTGAAACAACAGATAATGCATATTCCTTGAACTTGGCCTCAAAACATGGAAAATATAGGAGGTGCAAACCATTCAGTCCTTTTGGAGCACACTCTGCAAAATGTTCTCATATTTTTTAACCTTGATAATCAGAGTGGCCATTAGCTGCTAAAATTCAACAACTGAGTCTCATAATTTTATATGCAATTTCACAGCTGCCAGTGTTGATGCTTCAGACAAAATATCCCAATGCATTCTGATAATGAAGCTGCTAATTATGGACATATTTAGTTGGTCTTTAAAACTGATCACAGCACTTCAAAATTTCTTATATCTGCATATAAAACAACTTAATACAGTATATACGATTTGATCAAGGAACTTGCCGCTTACTTCTGACAACTCTAATTTCTCAAGCAACTGCTTAAGATGTATTTTTAATTTTATACCTTAAATCTCCATTGTAGACTATCAAATCAAATCAAGTCTAATCAAACCAAGTTTAATTATCATTCAACCCGTACAGCTGAACGAGACAGTGTTCCTCTGCAGCTAAGGTGCAAATCATTCAAAATACCAAGCAAACATTCAAAATAGTGAGTAACATAATTCAAAATAGTGAGCAAAGAAGCATATTCACTCAAAACAAAATATATAGTCTAAGACCCAGAGCATCAATGTCCGGCAATCAATGGTACAGTCTCCCGGCAGTACATAGATGCACGTAAACCAGTTTGCCCTTCCACCGATGGAACATGGAAGGGCAGCACCAATGGGAGAGGTCAGGCCCCAGCCGAGCGCAGACGCCACGATGAAGCACTTCCACGTCTTCTCACCTGATCCTGCATCAGCAGGCAAGCCCGAGGCTTGAGGCCCAGTGCTTGTTACCGCCAAGATTACACAGCTCCTGTGTTGACTGTCCCTCCACCAGACAAGGGTAACAGGCTTGTGACAAATTACATTATCACCTTCTAACAGAGTCTTGTGATCGCAAGTGTAATGTCCAAGGCAATCTGCCATGGTTATACTGTATCAATTTCGATACTTCCAAGTAGCAGTCTGCAGCCAGGTCAGATCCTGGCAGACTCCTCCAATATCCCAACCCTCTCCTTTCCTGATATCCCAAATGGCTCTTTCTGCAACATCCTGGTCAGCTCCTTCAACATCTCAGCCAGCTCTGCTGTCAACACCAGTCCAGCTACTCCAATCAACGAACAGCTCACTGATGGAGTAGCCCTGCAATCTCAAATTCCTTGGAGAGAATTGGCTTTAGATTGTAAATACAACTTTTACAAAGGAAAAGAAGCATCCTTGGTTGGCCGCCAAGAGGCCATTACGTATGCATGTGCTGCCATCTTATATCAAAACTATCAGTGTTCCTACCCAACAAAGGCCATTTTAGCAATGCTGCCTGAAAGAGTTTTTATTCATTCTGCATGAAAAAAATAATTTCAACTCTTTATAATATTTTAATGCAAGACCTGAGATCAACACTGCTGCTGAGAAGATCAACACTCTACTGGCTTCTCCAATGTGCTTTCGCAGTGTCTACAGAACCTAGAATTCCCAAATAGTTTTCCATTCAAATACTAACTAGGCCTGATGCTATATAGCTTCCTAAATCTGATGACATTGTGCATTTTCAAGTTTGTATGAAACATCTCAAATATAGTTACTTCTATAGATATAATACAGGGCTGGAAAAGTCCTATCCAAAGTATTTTTAATGTAATGATAGATAACTTTGTACATAGAGCTAAGACACTGGATCACATCTGGTGCTCATCATTATGGATCCCCAACTACCAGCACATGGCCGCTTCACACTATTAACGTCGGGAAGGATGTACAGAAGCCTGAAGACACACACTAAGCGATTCAGGAACAGCCTCTTCCCCTCTAAATGGAGAATGAACTCATGAACAACACCTCACTACTTTTTTTATTTCTGTTATTTTACATTACTTATTTTAACATAGCTATTATATATATACACACACACACACACACACACACACACTTACTGTAACTCAGTTTTTTCTCTGTATTTATCATGTATTACATTGTACTGCTGCCATAAGGTTAACACATTTCATGACATATGTTGGGGATATTCAATTTGATCTTGATTCTCACATTTAAATGATGCTACGAGAGCTTTAAAACTGAAGTCAGCACAAATGAGGAAGCAAGAATTCGTTATAGACAGACAATTGATCCTCTCCTTCAGTGCCATATTCTAGTGCTATCCCCTTATCCCCTGATTCATTAATGCCCAAAAAGATCAAATAAAAAATGAACTGGTTAAATATATTGGTTAAAAATGCAATGAACTGGTTAAATATACAATAGTAGATTCACTACTGCCTTCCTGAAGGTTATGACAAGGAATTCAGTGATGGCCCAAGTGCAGCGTGAGACACATAGACATAGAGTGAACAGTTCTCTGAGTTTTAATTAGAACTGTTCTGAACAAAGAAAAATAATAAACGTTGTGTCAGCAGGGCCGCTAACTAAAACCCCTCAAACTAACAAAAATCATTAATCTGCTTTCCTAGAACGTGGACTAATGTAAGCAAGCCAATTTATGGTTCAGTACTCTCAAGGGAAGACCTGTAGATGCCAGTCTGACATTTATCCCAGTCTTGAGAGGCTTCACTTGCTAGTGGAGCCAATCAGCCTGCCCAGATTATTTCTGGGTGCTCAGCAGAGAAGCCCTGTCCTGTCTCCATATGTGCTTAGACCAACTGTTCATCAGCATGGTCTCCCATGCCAATCTCTAGGTCAGAGAATTCCATTCGGTCTTAAAAGGGGGACATGCCAGTAGAGAACAAATGGAAGCTATGAGAGCAATCTCTGCCCAACCCAGTTGGGAGGTCCGGGTTATGCGGATGGAAGAGATAAGGCTGTGCAGTGATTCATTCTCTCAGTCTGGGTGTTAGATTGGAGATGGAACCTGATGAACTGCGATCTTTGATCAGAGACTATGTCCTGAGAGAAGCTGTGCCAGCCTGACCTTGTGCTGAACCATGAGGGTGGCAGTCTCACAAGCTGATGGGATCTTGGAGAGAGCAATGAGGCTTTAGGAAACCAGTCCACAGCAACTGCAATGTTAGTGTTCCTATCTGAAAGAGACAGGCCAGTGATGACATCCACAGGAGGTAGGACCAGGGGTGATGAGGACAAGCAATGGGCAGAGCAGGCTAGCAGGGCACTGACTTGATATCTTGTTCTGGCCACAAGTGGGACTTGCACAAATGATGTCATGGACATCTTGGGGTAAATAGACACCAAAATATCTTTTTGTAAATTCCAGGAGCCACTGAGTTAAATATGATTACAAAGAAACCATGTTTGGTTGGAACGTGTGCATTCTCACGTGTAACAGCACACAACTCAGCAGTAGTATCCATGGTTGTAGCAGGTTATTTCCCTTCTACCTGCAGATGTTATTGTTCAGAAATAGTGACTGGATTTGCCCACAGTACTCCCAGTGAGACATAATTTCCAGTTACAATTTGAAAATGATCATACTTATTACATCCTTGACAAAGAAATCCAAAACTGCCATTTCAATATTCTTATTCAAAATGAGAGCAAGTCAAAAAGTGGCTAGCTATAAGCTACCAAACAGTCATAATTGGTAAAAATAGAATCAATTATTAAGGAATTTATAGCAGAGCATTTGGAAAGAAATTTTCTGATGAAAGCTTCATGAAGATGAAACCCTCAGAACTAAATGACTTCTGTCCAGTAGCGCTGACAGCAATAATGATGAAGTGCTGTTCAGTGACCGGTAACACATCAAAAACTCCATTCCTGCGGCACTGGAGACTCACCAGCGTGCGTGTTGACAGAACCAATCTACAACATATACCATCACATCTGTCATGCTCTGGGCCTGACACACCTAGAAAAGAAGGGCTTTTATGTTAGAGTACTGTACCTTGATTTCAGTTCGGCATCCAACACTTGTCTCACAGATGTTGGTGAACAAATTCCTAATCCTTGGTCCACATACAACACTGTCTAACTGGGTGTTGGACTTCCTAGCCAACAGACCTCAGATAATCAGGATGCCCAACCACTCTTCTCCCTGTATCAGGTGTATATAATTCACTGCTGAACAGTTTCAGTAGAATGAGCAGTAAGTTGTGCGAAGTTCTTGCTTTTCTCACCACAAAAATATAAGAAATAGAAGCAGAATCAGATGATTCAGCCCCGTCCCTTCTCTGCTAATCAAAAACATCATGATTGATCTTGTACCTCAATTCCACTTTACTGCACTAGCCACATAGTCCTTGATTTTCTTAATACCATATACAAAATCTGTTTGCCTAGGAAGCTCTTGCATAGCGTATTCCCAAGATTGACAACCCTACAGCTGAAGAAATATTTTCTCATTGCATTTCTGAATGCACCTAATTTTGAGACAATGATCCCTGGATCTAGATACCCTAATCCAAGTTAACATCATTCTGTTAAAACACATAAAAATTAATGTAGTTTGATTAATAACCTCTCTTCTAAATATAAGGTAGTCTAGTTAATCTTTCCTACTGGACAAATGTCCCCAACCTTTAGGGAGCTTAAGGTAAAGAGTTAGATAGAGCTCTTAAAGATAGCAGAGTCAAGGGATATGGGGAGAAGGCAGGAACGAGGTACTGATTGCGGATGATCAGCCATGATCACATTGAATGGCGGTGCTGGCTCAAAGGGCCAAATGGCCTACTCCTGCACCTATTGTCTATTGTAAAGGAACCCTTCAAAGACAGTGAACATATTATGATAGAATTCACCCTGCAGTTTTAGAGGGAGAAGATAAAGTCTGGTGTAGCAGCACTACAGTGGAGTAAAGGGAATTACAGAGGCACAACAGAGAAGCTCGTCAAAATGGATTGGAAGGGATACAAGCAAGGATACTGAGAGAAGAGCAATTTTTGGAGTTTATGGGAGCAATTAGAAAGGTGCAGGATAGATAGCATCCCGAAGATGACAAAGGGTTCTAAAGGGAGGATGATGAGAAGCTGATGAGAGAAGTCAAAGACAGCAAAAAAAGCAAAATAAATGGCATGTAATATAGCAAAAATTAGTGGGAGATGAGAGGATTGGGAAGCTTTTAAAAGCCAACAGAAGGCAACTAAAAAGCCATAAGAAGAGAAAAGTTGAATTATGAAGGTAAATGACGATACCAAATAGCAGACTAAGAAATGGCAGATGAATTCAATAACTATTTTGCATCAGTCTTCACTGTGGGTACCTTTCAACATCCAAAAGGTTTCAACAAGATCCCCCCTCTTCC
This sequence comes from Hemitrygon akajei, assembly GCF_048418815.1. NCBI lineage: Eukaryota > Metazoa > Chordata > Chondrichthyes > Myliobatiformes > Dasyatidae > Hemitrygon > Hemitrygon akajei. The sequence continues at coordinate 103,615,165 of NC_133124.1, read as the reverse complement.
TTTTAAATTCCAGAGAGTACAGAGCCAGAGCTACCAAACATTCCTCATATGCAAACCCTTTCATTTCTGGAATAATCTCTGTGGACCTCCTCTGAACCCTCTCCAATGCCAGCACATCTTTTCTTAGATGAAGAGCCCAAATCTGTTCACAATACTCAAGGTGAGGCTTCACCAGTGCCTTATAAAGCCTCAGCAACACATCCCTGCTCTTGTATTCTAGACCTCTTGAAATGAATGCTAACATTGTATTTGCTTTCCTCAACACCGACTCTATCTGCAAGTGTATCTTTAGGTTGTTCTGTACAAGCACTTCCAAGTCCCTTTGTATCTCAGATTTTTGGATTTTTTTCACCCGTTTCAAAAATAGTCTGCACATTTATTTCTTCCACCAAAGTACATCACCATATATTTTCCAACATTGTATTTCATTTGCCATTTTCTTGCCCAATTTCCTAATCTGTCAGAGTCCTTCTGGAGCCTAGCTGTTTCCTCAACACTACCTGCCCCTCCTCCAATTTTCATATCATCTGCAAACTTGGCAACAAAGTCGTCTATCCCATCATCTAAATCATCGATACATACGTAAAAAGAAGCAGTTCCAACACTGACCCCTGCAGAACATCACTAGTGACCGGCAGCCAACCAGAAAAGGACCTTTTTATTCCCATTGGCTGCCTCTTACCAACCAGCCAATGGTCTAACCATGTTAGTAACTTTCCTGTAATACCATGGGCTCTTAACTTGGTAAGCAGCTTCATGTGTGGCACCTTGTCAAAGGCCTTTTGAAAGTCCAAATTTACAACATCCATTGCATCCTCTTCATCTATCCTACCTGTAAACTCCTCAAATAGTTCCAACAGGTTCATCAGGCAGGATTTTCTTTTAAGAAAACCATGTTGAAACCATGCTGACTTTGTCCTTATCTTGTTCTGTGTCACCAAGTATTCCCTCATCCCATTTTTAAAAATTGACTCCAACATCTTCCCAACTACTGAGGTCAGGCTAACTGGTCTATAATTTCCTTTCTGCTGCCTTCCTCCTTTCTTAAATAATGGTGTGCCATTTGCAAACTTTCAGTCCTCTGGCACCAAGCCAGAGTCTAATGATTTTTGAAAGGCCATCACTAATGCTGCAACAATATCTGCTGATATCGCTTTCAGAATCTAGAGTGCAGTTCTTCTGGCCTGGGTGACGTTCAGCTTTTTGAGACCTTCTCCTTTGTAGTAGTAACTACACTCACTTCTCTTCCCTCACACCCTTTAACATCTAACACCTGCTAACATCTTACATAATCCACAAATGTTAATTTAGTTCATTTGCCATCTCCTCATCTCTGTTATTATTTCTCCGGTCTCATTTTCTAGCAGTCCTATATCCACTCTCATCTCCCTAAATTTTTGGAAAAACTTTTACTATCCACTTCGATATTGTTTGGTATTTTATCTTTCCCTCCTAATGATTCTTTTAGTTGCTCTCTGTAGGGTTTTAAAAGCTTCCCAATCCTTTGTTTTTCTACTAATTTTTGTTTTGTTGTATGCCCTCTCTTTTGCTTTTAGAATAGCTTTGACTTCCTTTGTCACCCACAGTTGTACTATTTTGCCATTTGAGTTTTTGTTTGTTTTTGGAATGCATCTATCCTGCACCTTCATCATTTATCCCAGAAACGCAAGCCATTGTTGCTCTGCTGTCATCCTGCCAGCATCTCCTTCCAACTTACTTTGGCCAACTCCTCCCAAACCACTGTAATTTCCCTTACTCCACTGAAGTACTGCTATGTCAGACTATAATTTCTCCCTATCAAATTTCAAGTTGAACTCAATCACATTGAAGTAACTGGCTCCTAAGGGTTCTTTTACCTTAAGCTCCCTAATTGCCTTCAGTTCATTACATAACACCCAATCCAGTATAGCTGATTCCTTAGTAGGCTCAACGACAAACTGCTCTAAAAATCCATCTCTTGGGCATTCAACAAACTCACTCTCTTGAGATCCATTACCAACCTGATTTTTCCAATCAACGTGCATGTTGACTTCTCCCATAATATTGCCTTTTTGACATGTCTTTTCAATTTCCTTTTGTAATCTGTGGTCCACATCCCAGCTTCTGTTAGGGGGCCTGTATGTGACTGCCATTAGTGTCCTTTTACCCTGACAGTTTCTTAACTCATCCCACAAGGGTTCAACATCTTCCAATCCTATGTCACATCTTTCTACTGATTTGATGCCACTCTTTACCAGCAGAGCCACACCATTTTCCCTGCCTACCTTCCTACCCCTCCAATTCAATGTGTAACCTCGGCCATTAAGTTCCCAACTCCAACCATCTCTCAGCCACGATTTAGTGATGTTTTGGAGCGTATCATTGTTTGTTTGTAAATAAATAATTAACATGATCAGTATCTTCTGTCCCACTTACTGAATCTGTGAATCTGCTTCCACATAACATTTGGCGTAGTCAGCAGGATTTAACGCGTGTAACAGGAGTTTAAAATGTTCAGAGGTAAGAGCAAACAAGAGAACCTCTCATGTGAGGAGTGCTGGTGTGGAGAAACAACAGTGCAGGTTTTGGCAGTCTCGCTAATCTACTGGCAGGCCACAACATGCCAGTGGATTAGACAGACGTTGGATGCCCATGGGGAGATGATTAGACACTACATTGTATTCCCACACAAGAAGGTAAGCCAAAGACATGACTATTGGCTGCTGGCAACTACTGTAAAGCACCAGCATGGGGAGGGCATGAGATAGTAAGTCTAAAGAATCAGGAGCAACATTGCACCAGCACTGTACCACCACAGGGGGAGCTGTCTCATGGGCACAGACCAGGGCCAAAGAGATTGAAGGCAAGGGTACAGAGATAGCTTATTGGCTAGTAAAGGTGCAGCAATTAGAGGTTGCCCCACAGGATATTTAGCAATCGGATCTTGTTAAGGTCCAAATCTTGATGCTGTGGGGAGATGATTCCAACACCTGGACAGGGGATGGGAATATCTTGCTGGACGGTGAAGATGGAGAAGAGAGAGTAAAGCAGATTGATTCTCCCTCAAAATGATTGCCTGATGCAGCTTACGCATAATATAAGACAGTACAAGCCAGACTGGTGACCACACAGTCCCACAGTGGCATGGGGAGCTTTGGCTTTTGGGCCCTCTGACCCTTACAGGATAACAGGAGGAGAAAATACAAAAGGCCTCTCCAAGACAACAGAGATCAGGGAGTTCTCCACCAAGGAGCTGACAGGATTGGGCCAGAAAGTCAGGAGAGCTTCTGGCCAGTGGTTGTGAGGGTAGAGGATAGTGGGGTATAGAGAGACAGGCAACCTCAGGGAGGTGGTTGTCATCCCAACACATGTCAACCGCACCCTGAAGATGCTACCTACTCCCCCTGAGAGTAATAAACCCTTATGGGATTGGGTGGCAGCAGTAGTCAAGGTCAGGTACCCTTCCCTCATTGAGTGGGATTTAAAACCTTGGGCAAGGTGGAGCACAAAGGAGGAAGCCTTGCACCAGTGGGTTCTAATTATAGGTTTATACAGCAGTAGTGATACCCACCAGAGGATTCTGAACTAATCCCTGAAATGGTAGGGCATTTTGTTAAGTCAGCAGCTCCACACTTAAAAGGGATGGTACTGCCTTTAATTGGACCGGGAGTTGAGGATACTGTAAATTCAGCCATTCGATTACCAAAAGGGTTGGAGTATGTTGGAGAAAGTACGCATAGTCGGGTCCAAAAGTTGGATAAACAGACGGTCTGGGAGATCCTGCTTGATGCATAAGGAGATGTTTTAGGCATTGCATAGGTCAGGGGTCTTGAAGGAGCAGGTCAATGTGGTTCCCACTCCCACCCCCTATGCAACGTGGAGGGAACACTGCGTGAGTAAGTTGGTCAAAGGAACTGTTAAGGGGGAAGGATGTCATCTTCTTAGGCCTCCCCGGATAAAGGTTTGTTTGATCCCTCTCTGGATTCCTCATCTCACAATTAAGATTGCCTATAACCTTCACCCTGGAGGCCCTACAAAGAACCCTGGCAAGGGAACTCAAAAACAGCTAAAGGAAAAGGAGAGGCATATAACTTAGCCAAAATTATTGGGAAGTTAGAGCATTAGGAACTTTTAAAGACCAACAGAAGACAACTGAACTTCCATAAGGAGAGAAAAGATGAAATACAAAGGCAAGCTAGCTAATAACATAGAAGGGATATCAAATGTCCCTTCAGATATATAAAGAGGAAAAGGAGGCAAGAGTGGATATTGGACCACTGGAAAATGACACTGGAGAGGTAGTACTGAGGAACAAAGAAATGGTGTATGAACTTAATAAGCATTTTGCATCACTTTTCACTGTGGAAGACATTAGCTGTAGGCCAGAAATTTGAGAGTACCAGGGGGCAGAAGTGAGTATAGTTGCTATTACTAGGGAGAAGGTGCTTGACAATCTGAAAAATCCGAAGGTAGCTAAGTCACCCGGACCAGATAAACGACACCTCAAGATTCTGAAGGAGGTAGACAAAGAGATTGTGGAGGCATTATTAATGATTAATCACTTTACACTTATGACAGTGTGGCTAAATACAGCTCTAACACCACGTCCAACTTTGCTGATGACCTCTCTGTTGTAGGCTGTATCAAAGGTGGTGATGAAGCAGCATACAGGAGGGAGACTGGAAATTTGGACTCTCACACGATGTCAATAAGACCCAAGGAACTGATTGTAGGCTTCAGGAAAAGGAAACCAGAGGTCCATGAGCCAGTAATCATTGGAGGATCAAAGGCGGAGAGGGTCAGTAACTTTAAATTCCTGGGTGTCACTATCTCAGAAGACATGTCCCAGATGGTCATATAAATATAATTGCAAAGGAAGCATGACAGTACTTCTATTTCCTCAAGAGTCTGCAGAGATTCAGCATGTCATTTAAAACCTTGGCAAACGTCTATAGATGTCTGGTGGAAAGTGTGCTGACTGGCTGCATTACGGCCTGGTATGGGAACACCAATGCCTTTGAATGGAAAATCCTACAAAAAAAAGGTAGTGGATTCAGCCCAGTACATCATGGGTAAAATCCTCTCAACCACTGAGTACATCTACATGAAATGTTGCCTGAGAAAAGCAGTATCCATCATCAAAGATCCTCACCACCCACACCATGTTCTTTTCTTGCTGCTGCCATCAGTTAGGAGGCACAAGAGCCTCAGCACTTGCACCACCAGGTTCAAGGACAGTTACTACCTCTCAACCATCAGGCTCTTGAACAAAACGAGATAACTACTCTCATTTAAGGACTCTTTTATCTTGTTATTTCATGCTCATTTTTTTGCTTTTTATTGATAACTGCATTTGCACAGTTTGTTGTCCATTGATCCTGTTTACAGTTACTGTTCTATAGATTTGCTAAGTATTCCCGCAGAAAAAGAATCTCAGGATTGTATGTGGTGACATGTATGTAATTTGATAATAATTTTTACTTTGAACTTTGATCCTTCATTAGATTCTGGAATAGTTCCAGAGGGCTGCAAAATTGCAAATGTCACTCCACTCTTTTAAGAAGGAAGGGAGGCAGAAGAAAGGAAATTATAGGCCAGTTAGCCTAACTTCAGTGGTTGGAAAGATGTTGGAGTCCATTATTAAGGATGACACTTCAGGGTACTTAGATGCACATGATAAAATATGCCAAGATTAACATGGTTTCCTTAAGGGGAAATCTTGCCTGAAAAATCTGTTAAGAAAATAACAGACAGAATAGACAAAGGAGAGTCAATGGATGTTTTTTACTTGGATTTTCAGAAGGCCTTTGACAAGGCTGCTTAACATGATAAGAGCCCATGGTATTACAGAAACAATACTAGCTGGGGCAGAAGATTGGCTGACTATCAGGAGGTAAAGAGTGAGAATAAAGGGGGCATTTTCTGGTGGGCTGTCATTGACCAGCAGTGTTCTGCAGGGTTTGGTGTTGGGACTGATTCTTTTCATATTATATGTCAATGATTTTGATGATGGAATTGATGTTTTTGTGGCTAAATTTCTGGACAATACTGTAGGTTGAGGGACAGGGACCAAGAAAAAGAATTAGGCAGATTAGAAGAACGGGTAAGGAAGTAGCAAATGAAATATGTGTAGGAAGTGTTTGGTCATGCATTTGGGTAGAAGAAATGATGACATAAACTATTCCCTAAATTTGGTAATAATTCAAAAACCTGAGGTGTAAATGGACTCGGAAGACCTTTCCTAAATGTTAACTTGCAGGTTGAGTGGATGGTAAGGAAGGCACATGCAATGTTAGCATTCCTTCCGAGAGGACTAGAATATAGGAGCAAAGATAACATATTGAGGCTTTATCAGGCAGTGGTCAGACAACACAGAGTATTCTGAACAGTTTTAGGCCCTTTATTTAAGAAAAAATGAGCCAGCATTGGAGAGGGTCCAGAGGAGGTACATGAGAATGATTCTGGGAATGAAAGGGTTAACAGATGAGGAGGTGTTGATGGCTTTGGGCCTGTACTTAATGGAGTTTAGAAGAATGAGGGGGGAATCTTATTGAAAACTTTCAGGGTTTCCCAACCTTTTTTATGGCATGGACCAACACCAAAAGGAGTCTGTAGACCCCTGATTGAAAATTCCTGTAATAGTTCATCCATGATGGAATGGCGGAGCAAACTCAATGATACAAAAAGGCTTATTCTGGTCCTATGTCTTTTTTTATAATCTCATTACATAGTCAAGTTCAACAATGAATCAACGGTTGTCATCATCAACGACAATGAGGTAGCCTACAGAGAGGCAGTGAAAGGGTTCAAGGCCAGATGATAGGCAAACAACCAAGGAGATTGTTATCAACTGCAGGAGACTCACTCCTCTCCTTACATTAGCAGCACAGCAGTAGAAACTGTGAGCAATTTCAAATTCCTGGGAGTGCATATCTTGCACACCCTCTCATGGTCCCAGAAAACATCTTACACAAGCAAGAAAGCTCACCAATCCCTCTACTTTGAGTAGGCTGAAGGGAAATGGACTATGCACATCAATACTCATGACCTTCTATATGCTGTAACACTGCATGGTGGGAAAACTACACTGCTTAGCCATGAAGGCTCGGCATTAGGAAGTCAAAACTGCCCAACACATTACTGGCACTTGTCTACCTGCCACCAAGGACATATATACAGAAAACTGCCAGAAAAAGGCCAGCAATATCATTCAGGATCCCATCTACACTGCCTATGGGCAGTTTGTCTTATTCCCATAGGGAGGAGGCCACATCACATCTATGCCCGGACTACAGGACTCAAAAAATAGTTACTTTCCCAAGCAGTAAGGCTGATCAACACCTCCACCCACTAGGACACCCCGCCATACCCCAGACTGTGATGGGGTTGGGTTGCTGATCATGAAGTTTTAAGCTCAAACAAAGTCCTTAAGCCCCATCGGATATAAATAGCACAGGTGCCCTCACTAAAGGGAGGTTATACAGTAACTACCCAATCTTCAAAAGCTAGCTCACTTCCTTGTTTATCCACCCTGGTGAGTTCAGCTGCCAACACCCACTATTTAAGCAGCGGCTGCCCTCACCCTACCAAGGAGTAGATACAGTACTTCCAGCTAACAAAGTAGTTTAACCGTAATACATTTATTTTCAGTGGCATGGGTTTAAATTCAATCAACAATCTTATAACATTTAAATTTCACAGAATATTCCTATCTTGTTAAGGATTTACAATCACAAACTATTTCTAGAACATAAAGGTTTGCAAAACACAATTACAATTCCTATAAGCTAAAAAGACCAACAGCAGGTGAACCAGTCATCTGCTGCAGATATCAAAAGCAGGAAACTGGATTATAGTTCACCTCATTCCTAGTGTGCTTGGACAAAATTTATACTGTCTCTTTGTCATCTGGGTGACTTAACATACTTGGGATATTTTTCCAGATACTTTTTAACACAAGCAATCTTAAACAGAGTTCCCAGGTACCTGGTCTGCAAGCTTCCTTCAACTAAACAACTTAGCCACATTGTCTGTTTGAAATGTGCCAAATTAAATATCCTGCACTTCTTGAGAAGACAGCCCAGGTGCTATGAACCAGCATCCTGTGTTCTATAGACAGAACTTGTTTGCAAAGCTGTCCTTCTTAATGTCAAATTAATTATCACTTTTCATTTACATTTTAAGAACTGAAGACTGGCTCCCATTTACAAATAGAAGCTAAGCAAAGAATATTGGTTGGAAGTTTAACTTACTCAAAACAACACTTTGATGTTTACAAGTGGCAGCTGCTGTGTTTAGAAAACTGAGCTTGGCAAAAAACACGAGGCCCCCTTTGGTCCTGGACAGTGAATATCCATCATATCACTGTCACTACTTTATTATTGCCTGTCAGAATCACCTTATCTACAGGCATTTCTGTACCTAGATTCAGGTTATGCACATACAAACAATCTATGTATATAAGCTATCTTATGTCATTATAATTATTTAAATAAAAATACAGAAAATTGCAGCAAGTTGTCATTTGGAAATCATTGGACAAGTTAATATGCCAGTTTACAAGGCAATTAGGAAGACTAATTGAATACTGGAGCACAAAATAGAGAAAGACTTAATACAAGGCACCAGTGAGACCATATGGAAAATACTGTGTACAGTTTTGATCCACCTGCAGTCCCAACAAGGTTTTCCCAAGCACAGAGTGATTATCTTATGATGAAAGATTGAAAAGATTGGGACTGAACCAAAGGAGTTGGAAATGAAGATAGGCCATCAAATAGAAACATAAAATTAAAACGAGATTTAGGTTAAATATTATCTTTATCTGTCACATGTACACTGAAACATACAGTGAAATGCGTATCAGCAAAGATAGTGCTGGACAGACCACGTGTCACCATGTTTTGGGCGCTAGCAGAGCATGTCCATGACTCACTAACATTAACAATATGCCTTTAGATTGAGGGTGGAAACCGGAGCACCAGGAGGAAACCCACACATTCCCAGGGAGAAAGTACACATTCCTTACAACTAATGACAGTAATTGAACCCCAATCACACAGGTGGCTTTTGCAAAGCATTGTGGTAACCACTACACCACCCTGAAACATAATATATTTTTTATGGGTCCTGACGGTATAAATGCTGGAAGGTTAATTTTCTTCATGTGAGAATATAGAACCAGAGTGCATAATCTCAAAATAAGGAGCATCTGTACATGATGAAATAAGAAAAAAACATTTTCTCTCAAGGTTCTGAGAATCTTTGGAATTCCATTTTGCAGCAAGCTGTGGGGGACAAAACCTCATATATATTCAAATATTTATATTTTTAAACCCTGGGGGTAATGAAATGAAAGAGGGAACAACCAGAAAAGTGGATTAGAAGGAATTGGATCAGTAGTGATCTTACTGATTAGTGGAGCAGACTTTCGGAAGTGAAAGGCTCATTCTTGTTCTAATTGTTGATTACCCATATCATGTTAACCTCGATTATCATTTTTACACTTTTGCTCAACTACATTTGTTTGCATTGGTTCCATTTCCCTTGACATCCTTACCTAATAGACTCAGTTCAGAATTTCTGAAGCTCTAAATGTAATATTTCTAGCTTTTGGGGAGAAAATTCAAGATGTCTACACACTTTGATTCAAATTTCTCTCTTAAATGACCCAGCTCTAATTTCCTTCCATTCTTAAATCTCAACTTCAAAAAATATGTGAGCAGTACTAATGGTGCAACAGTCTCACTCTGTCTTCCACCCTTACAGTGGCTGATTTACTGTATGTATCTTAACGCATTAGTGCAAACTAAGTTACAGCCTCCTGAAGCTCATTATGTGTATTGAAGTGCAATGATTTCTGTGGCAAGGAAGACCAACTGGTCGCAGACATTTGGAAAACCAATGAAAATAATATGAAACCAGATGTACTCAGATCAACTGGAAATGTCAATGACTCTCTGACCGATGAAGAGACCATCTGCAGCTAATTAGAACAGGAAATTGCACTTCATACATGCAATGCTACTTCCTGATGTTAAGATTATCTTCATGAATAAATAACTTTTTTTTTCAAATCTGGTGCCAAAAAGAAAACACAACCCAGGCAGTGTAAATGAAATCTAATGTCAATCACTGGAAGGAAAACTTCTAGACAATGAATTTATTTATTCCTCTGATTATCTGGCCTTCCACAAAGGTCATTTTCTTTAGTAATGCCAAGTTACAATTAGTTTTTATCTTAATAAGGAAAGAATATTTTTAAGTGCTCATATTCTGAGTTGTGTTCAATTTCCACTCTAGAACATTGAACACTTTATCTGGAATAATATTTTATTCCAGGATTGAAGAAACTTTGCATTGATGGAGGATCCATCGTTTAGGGTGTAACATAAAGTAATGTTCAGTAATTCGCTTGGTTGCTTAGATGATCAAAGAGAAATGTAAAGAACGCTCCATGAGTCTAGATCAACTTACTCAGCTTCCAATTCTCAAACCAATATGACCTTAAAACAAGTGAAAGGGCAATCGTATACCAACCTAAAATACACGGCCTCTCTATTATTACACCGAGATTAATATAGAAGTAAAAATTATAGAAAATTAGAATATAGAAGGTTGTCCACTCTCACCCTTTTTACAATGGCAATTTAACCTCTAACAATACATTCACACCCGCAGTTCTGTGGAATAACAACAGGACAGATAGAACACAGAATTGCCTTGTATGATGATGTATAGTTTTATTTATATCCAATTTAAATAAATCCATCCCAACCTTGCTACAGCTAATTAAATCATTTGGTGAAATTTCAGGATACAAAGTGAATAATACCAAATCCCCCATATTACTGCTCAACGCTAATGAAAGAAGGGATCCAATTTCAGATGTAATCCAATTTAATGTTGTACAACAGTTTAAGTATTTGGGAGCAGAGATTCTGCCTAGGTTAGAACATATTGTTAATGCTAATTATGACCCCTTAATGATAAATATCCATAAGTCAATTGAAAGATGGGTGGCTCTACCAATATCTACAATGGGGAGAATCAACACTCTAAAATGAATATACTACTAAAGCTACTCTATCTATTCCAAACTATTCCTTTGCCACCACCTTTAGACCTGTTCTCAAAAATCAAAAAGATATTTTTGAGATTTATATGGAACAATAGGACAGCAAGACTTTATTTATCTTTATTGTATTTGCCATTTGATCGAGGGGGTCTAAAATGTCCAAACATCATGTGGTATTATTGGGCTGTACAGCTGAGAACTATTATGCTCTATTTTTCAACAAATGATCCTCCTCATTAGATAGAAATGGAATCTCACGGTCTAAAATTACCTCTTCTTTTATACATATACTCAGATACAGTTAAAAAATTATGGAAGCAAACTAAAAATCCAATTGTAAAGCACATGATAAAGGTAAGGTATGATGTAAAAAAAATATTTAAAGGAACCATATGTATTATCACAATATAGTCCTATACGAGGCAATCAGTTCTTTGTACCAGGAAGAGCAGAAGCAACATTTAAAGAATAGAAATCCAAGGGACTTCAAATAATTCAAAACCTTTATTTGTTGCAAGGATGTGGCGGTGGAATGAACCCAAGTGCTGAACATGGGCACGGAGGCCGAGGAGGGAGAGGCTGCCATCGTAACAAGCGTGGGAAGGGTTCCAAGGGGGGTTTTACCTGGATTCTTGGTCTTGGTAGATAATTCAGGAACAAGGCTAGACTTAGAACTGATAGTCCTAAACACCATGGAGTGAGGTTACTCATACACGATTCAACCAACAAATGATACCTTTTAGTAGTGGTTACAGGATTCTTATACTACAATGGTTGATGGAATGCAGGTGTTCATAATTATTGGAACCTGGGAATAGATTGGGAACTAAACAGGTGTTAAAGGTCCAATTCCTGAGTAAAACAGCCAGGTGCCAGAAGGGACCATGATATTGTTTAACAGACTCAGACATTATGATGTCTTTTGAGGAGCTAAGGTGTACCTTTAACCTCAATAGTAAACATTTCTACAAATACCTCCAGCTAAGAAATTTTGTTAAGGTAAACCAAAACAACACACTTACCAGACCCCTACACTCACACTTGGAAAAAATTATAATAAAGGACTGTTTGAGAAAGGGTATCATTTCAGAATTTTATAATTTGCTGGTATCTTGCTCGTCTGAAAATTCACAATATAAATTGAAAACTTGGGAGGAAAATTTGCAGCTTAGAATTTTGGATGAAGAGTGGAAAACAGCTTGTACCAATGCTCATACTAAGTCAATAAGCACTCGCCTTAAATTGATACAGCACAAATGGTTAATGTTGACATATGTCACACCAGGTGGAATTAAACTGATACAACAAAAATATATCAGACATGAGCACAAAATGTACAGAAGTCAGAGGTACATTGTTTCATTGTGTGTGGCAATGTAGAGAGACTGGAGCATTCTGGGAAGAAGTACGAGCTATAATTGAGAAAATTATTTCAAAACAAGTTTCACTGGACCCTAACTCTTTCTGTTGGGTTTGTACCTAGAGAAACACAATTACAGTAAAAATGAACAATAATTTATAGATTTCAAACAACACACACAAAATGCTGGTGGAACACAGCAGGCCAGGAAGTATCTATAAGGAGAAGTACTGTTGACGTTTCGGGCCGAGACCCTTCGTCAGGACTAACTGAAAGGAAAGATACTAAGAGATTTATAGATCTCAGCTTACTTCATGCTAAAAAATGCATTGCACAATTATAGAAAAGTACTCACAGACCAAGCACTACTCAATGGATAAGGCAGATGTTATCAGGTCTCCCATTGGGAAGGATAACCTATATATTAAGGTCTAAACAGCAGATATTTGAGAATATATGGAAACCCTTCATTAACTATGTCAAGGATTTGAACTTAACAGAAGATTAAAAGAGTATTACCTTCTGTACAATGCAGCTTCCAAACTTGTAGAAAACATATTATTTATTTATTGATTTTTGAATTGTATTATAAATACCTGTTAAATTTTACACATTTTTTTATATATAGATTTCCACTTGTTGAAATAGGAGTAGCATTTTTTGTGTTTTTTTTGTGTGTGTTGTCTTGTTTGTTGTGTTAATACAGCAACTTCTGTATTTTCTGAATAATATAAGAAAGCAAAGGAAGGTAAAAGCTGTATCTCATGGTATTAAAATGCAAATAAACATTTTGTGGCAAAAAAAATTATAGAAAATGAAGTCATTTTGGGAAATTCAGTGATATTCTTCTTAGTGCATGGCAATGTAATAAACCTTTCTGGGTATATAGTAAATAATAAATATTTCTAAATTTTGTAATTTGTCCATGTTACTGAAAAAAAAAATCCTCTCAGTTACTTGGTCAGTTTCCTTTTGATCAGCTTTTATTGCATGATTTGATAATCTGAATAAAAATGGTTATGTGAAAATTTGCTAAATCAAAAGTAATGTTTCTGTAAAAATAAATACTTCTTAACATTGCAACTGAACTATCTTTATTCCAATTTCCTTTCTTTCCATTTCAAATAATATTCTGAATTTAATAGAATTTAACATCTTCATCATGTTAAAACCTCAAATATATCTCTTCTAAACTCTGTTTATTTAATGTAAATGCATAATTAGTGGAGCCTCCACTAATAAATAAATGTATGTACCGTATTCATTTTCCCCTTTATACTCACAGCAGAATCTTAATATTACTGCCACATGAATACAGCACAAAACACAATGCTCTCAGCTGGTGAAAGAAAATTTAACATAGCACCCTTGTCATCTCTCCAATAAATCATGCGCCTTCCTTGATCTGTAAATATAATGACTGTCTGCTGGCAATGTAGGAAAACAGAAGGGACTGTTCACCTTGCCTTACCTGTGTGGAATTTAGGGCCTCAGTTAGAATTGTTTCTTCACAGTAGTATTTCCTCATTTTATTTTGTAATTTTTTATATGTTCCTAATTTAATATAGTCTTTTAAAAAAATAAGCTGTTTACCATGTAGTTCCATGCCCCAACAAACCTTTGCAAAAAACCTTTTTAAATTCTAACCTTTCGTGTCATTTCATACGTCCAAAGAAACTGCCATTTGTTCCCCAACAATTACAGCAAAAGCCTACTTTTTGAGACAACTCATTATACTGTTTTCAGTTAGCTACACAGCGACATTACCAGACTATCACAGTTCATTTTCCTCACACTGCTTAAAATAGTTTTTCATTCTGTGCTGTATTAAGGAATTGACTTGATGTTTTCTGCAGTACAATTTTGGCTCTAAGATATCTGTTTATAATCATGTACAGAATTCTATGGGTGGGCATTGCTCTGTATTCTTCGTACTTTCAAAACTTCCACATTAATGGTAAACCAAATCCAGTTGTAAGCTCCCATGTGAACAGATGGATCTGGGCAGCTTCCTACAGATGCTCATACTGGAAGCGTTCCATCTTATGTAAGGAACTAAAATGGCACACATCCATAAAAGGGAATGCCTGCAGATACCGAAGCTACCTTCAGTCTGCTACCCCCTTCAATACAGGAAGATATTTTGAGAAATACAGTAACACCAGGTATGATAAAAGATTAAACCATTCCTGTAAATGACCACGAAAACCATTGGGGTTGAATTTTCGCAGCCCCAATCATACCGCTTTAACTTTGGCAAGAATATGGAGAAACTTTCTTGTGTATATTAAAAACTGATTCACCCTTGAACTCATCAGAACTCACAAGAAGTTTAAAAGTTTAATGAAGAGAAATTGAAAAAAAAACTAGAAATGCATTTTAAATACAAGCACTTGAAGTAGTCTTACCCTGCAAATATCCATAACTATAGAGAATCTTATTGTTTTAACATTTATTTTATTGAAGTCATTTGGTGCCTGTTGCTATCAACTATCCATAGCCAAGTCAATGAGACCAGAGTGAAATATTAAGGACAAGAAGCTTTAAAATAAATAAACTGAAAGCTCAGAGTTGTCCCCAGCTGTCTGTTATTTTCATAGTTAAAGCATTAGCTTGCTGCACTGAGTGACTGTTGCAGTAAGTCAGCCATGAAGGTAAGAGACTGATGCTTCAGCTCCCTGTTCTAATGGTGCTGGTGAGTTCAAGCATTCCGGGGAGTATTCAAAAATGCGTAAAAATTATTTTGCTGATTTCTTGAGAGAGACTCAACTTTAGGAACTTGGCTGGGCGGCAGAGTCTGAACGTCTACAACAGTGATGTGATTGTAAATTTCCAGTCACAGGAATTCTACACAATTTAGAAATGCTTCTTGTTTTGATATGGGGCAACGTAAGGCTTACAGATAAAACTTAGCTACCAAAAGATGAGAGCAATCATTTATCACTCTTAGGTAAATGGATGTCTTTGGCTGTTTTGGGGAAACCTCAGCCTTCATTGCCAGATTGGGACAAGTGCTATTTATGGAGCACATGCTGAACTTGAAGCAGAATACATAATAGCCAAATATTGATCTAAATTGAAGCCCGAACAATGAAGTGAAAATGGCATTTGATCAAACTTATACATTTTTTTGCACTAAGCCAATGATCAATTAGTTGGCTTGTGTAGTTTAATCAGGCACTGATACCTTGCAAAACACCTTGTTAATGCTAATATCATTTGGTCTTGCTCTTACCTGAATTACACACCTTGGAAAGTTGTCAGATACAGACCAGCTTCACAGCAATAGATGTGATGATCACTTCATACCACAGTTAGTTGATTCATTTTGAGAACAGTGCATTGATATCAGCCTATCATCAGCTTGGCTGCTAAATTTATTTAGGCATCTGTAAAATTATTTACAGATTATTGGAAGATTATTGATAATGAGAAATGCATACTGCCTGATGTATAGAATTTCATTCATTTCTGTTCTCATGCAAATAAAGTGAGATAGATTTAGCAGTAAAATTATTTAGCCTACATGTGGTTCCCTTGAAGCTCAAGAAAATGTGTCCCATATTTTTTCCAGAGTTCTCCTATTTATTGAGAATTGGTAAACAGAGCTTAAAATCCAAATTTTCAAATGGCAATTACATCCAGAATGAAAATGTTGTAGTAACGGGAATTTGAGAAGTACATAAATTATTGACAAACTGAGTTTAAGCTAAACTGAAGTACCAGACAAAAAACAGAGCTTACCTAAAAATAAATTAAAAACCTGAAAAAAAGTAAACTGAGAAAAAAACAGAAAATGCTGAGCTAATCACTCTTCCCCAAAGGGCCAATAAATTCATGAAGTTTATTCAAAATGGAGTCCATTAGACTTATGGAAATCAAGAGATGCAAGTATAAGGACAAGAAAATAGAACAGAAACAAAAGATCAGTCACTACTTTGATGAATGGCAAGCAGGTTCCAAAGACCAAATGGCCCAGATCTTCTCCTGTTTCTCTTAACTGAGGCCACCTGTGCACTTTCCAAAGACAATAACTTGGTCAACTCATACAATGTTCTACGTTGTGGTCTATATTTACCTATGTTGTCACTGGTCTTAAGAGTATCGGAAGCATATTCTATTATCTCCATAGGCGGAATACCTTTTACAGGACAACCTATTTGCTTGGATAAAGAAAATGAATTCAATATGAGTGCATAAAATACATATTTGTTAAAAGTCCAGAAGCTAATTTCATAATATTGAATATTATGTAGTGGGGTAAACATTGCTCTTTAGAATCTGTCATTGCATGAGTGGAATCACAAGGCAAAGCTACATGCCCATTTATTTTTTTCAAATGAAAACAACTCACACTGACGAAAAAATATTTCAAGCACAATATAAAAGCAAAATCCAGACATCTGGAATTTAAAGAAAACACTGAAAATACGCAGCGGAAAGAGGAATAAAGTTAATGGGCCAAAATCTTGCTGAAAATACCAAATAGATTTTTATAAGTTTTATAAGGAAGCAAGTCTGGGACTTCAGGAATTCAGAATTCTAACCTAACTAATCAGCATATAGTGCCTTCACTGCCACTAGCTCTGTCCTGAACTACATGTACATAACATAGTTATGCCTAACATGTAATCATAAATCTTGTAAGAAAACCATAAAAAACTGCGGTAGATACTCAACAGGCCAGAGAACATTTTAGATCCTGTGCCAGGTTATGCTTATTGTTGAAACTGAAACTCAAAAAGTTGCAGTTACTGGAAAGAGAACGTGCTTTTCAATACAGTTTGTAGGGTTGCAATAGTAGGACAAATCTATGGTCTTGTAGGACAAATCTATGGTCTTGGTTCAATAGAAACACACAGATGTTGGGTAAAATTAAGAAACAGCAAGGGGAAAAAGACCCAGACAGGAGTTATATACAGGCTTCTGAACAGTAGCCAGTATGTGGGATACAAATTACAGTGGGAGGTAGAGAAGGTATGTAAAAAGGGCAATGTTACGTTAGTCATGGGGTTTTCAATATGCAGGTAGAGTAGAAAATCAGGTAGGTGCTGAATCCCAAGAAAAGGAATTTGTAGAATGCATGCGAGATAGATTTTTAAAGCAGCTTGTATTTGAGTACATTATGAGAAGGGGAATTGTAGATTGGGTGTTGTGTAAAGAATCAGATTTGATTTAGGAGCTTAAGATAAAGGAACCCTTGGGATGCAATGATCATAATTATAACAGAATTCACCCTTCAGCTTGAGAGGCAGAGGATAATGTCAGATGTATCAGTATTACAGTTGTTATTGCTGTTCCCCTCCATGCTGTGGTGCATTCGGTGGTAATGTCCCTGTTTCTTTAGCATTTTTTTATGAGGCCAAGTTGCTAGCTCAATGCTCAACCCAGCATGGAAGGAAAGCATGCAAGGAGCTGGCTGAATTTGAACCTAGGACCACTTGCCTCGAAGTCCAGTGTGGATGCCACTTTACCACCAGTTGATTAGTACTACGGTGGAGTAAAGGGAATTACAGAGGCATGAGAGAGGAACTAGTCAAAGTTGATCAGAAGGGGACACTAGCAGGGATGCTGACAGAACAGCAATGACTGGAGTTTTAGGGGGCAATTAGGAAGATACATCTCAAAGATGAAGAAGTGTTCTAAAGGCAGGATGACACAACAGTGGTTGATGAGAGAAATTAAAGACACCAAAAACAAAAGCAAAAGAGAGGGTATATAATATAGCACACATGAGTGGGAAATTAAAGGATTGGGAGGCTTTTGAAAGCCAACAAAAGCCATTGAGAGAGAAAAGATGAAATATGGACCACTGGATATCAGATTTCCGGAAAATGACACTGCAAAGGTAGTAATGGGGGACAAAGAAATAGTGGATGAACTTAATAAGTATTTAGTGTCAGTCTTCACTGTGGAAAACATGAACAGTATGCCGAAGTTTCAAGAGTATCATGGGACAGAAGTGAGTGGAGTTCCTGTGACTAGGGAGAAGGTGCTTGGGAAGCTGAGTGGGCTGAAGGCAGATAAGTCACCTGGACTTGAGGACTACACCTAGAGTTCTGAAAGAGGTAGCTGAAGAGATTGTGGAGCAATTAATAAATGTCTTTTTAAGGATCATTAGAGCCAGGAATTGTTCCAGAGGACTTGAAAATTACAAATAACACTTCACTTTTTCAGAAAAGATGAAATTATAGGCTGGTTATCCTGGCTTCAGTGGTTGGTAAGATTTTAGAGTTCATTATGAAGGATGAGGGCTCAGGGTACTTGGAAACACATGATAAAGCAGAGCAATGTCGGCATGGACTCTTTAAGGATAATCTTGTCTGACGAATCTGTTGGAATTCCATGAGGGAGAAAAGGTAGAATAGACAAAGGAGACTCTGTAGATATTGTTTCCTTGGTATTTAGAATTCTTTTGACAAGGTGCCACACATGAGGCTGATTAACAAGATAACAGCCCATGTTATTAGAGGAATGATACTAGCATGTATAGATGATTGGCTGACTGGCCGGTGGCAAAGAGAGGGAATAAAACATGCTTTTTCAGATTGGAAGCTGGTGACTGCTGGTGTTCTGCAGGGGTCAATATTGGGCCCGCTTCTTTACACGTTATATATCAATTATTTGGATGACTGAATAAGCATTTATTTAGAGGTCTAGAATATAAAAGCAAGGATGTAGTGTCAACACTGGAGATGTTCCAGAGGACATTCACTAGAATGATTCCAGGAAAGAAAGGTTCTGCATGAGGATGGTTTAATGGCCTGGGGCCTGTACTCACTGGAGTTTAGAAGAATGAGAAGAAACCTCATTGTACATTATCAAACATTTAATGGCACAGAGAGAGTAGGGGAAGGAATGATTCCTATCATTGGGGAGTCTAGGACAAAAGGGCACAGCCTCAGAATAGCAGGACTTCTATTTAGAGCAGAGGTGAAGAGGAATTCAGAAAAAGCGACGTAACAGACTTTTAATCAGTGATTTGCTTTGTTATGTCTCCCCTCTCGCTGTGAAACAGGGATCCACTTTTTCCCTTATAGGGAGAGAGAGAGAGCCTGTGGTAAGTCAAATTATCGGGTGAACAATTAGCCTTTGGAGTACTGCAAGTCTGTGTCTTTATTGATGCTTTGCTGCACGCTTGAGAGCTTGGTTGGGGGCGCCAATGTTTTTTGCTGTTAGGAGGCGAGGGCGTTGCCTTGCTACTGTTTGTGCATGGGAGGGGCCTTGAGGTTCTAATATTTAACTCTCATTCATTCTTTGGGGCACTCCTCTGTTTTCATGGGTGTTTGCAAAGAAAAAGAATTTCAGGATGTATATTGTATACATTTCTCTGACAATTAATGCACCTATTGAAACCTATTGAATTTCTTTAGCCAGAGGATTGTGAAACTGACGAATTCATTGCAGCAGATAGCTGTGTAGGCCAAGTCATTGGATGTATTTAAAATGGAGCTTGATAGGTTCATGATTGTTAAGGGTGTTAAAGATTATGGGGGAGAAGGCAGGAGAATGGGATTGAGAGGACATGATGGAATGGCAGAACTGACTTGATGGGCTGAATGGCCTGATTCTGCTCCTGTGTCTTATAGTCTTTTCCTCCAGCAGATTTCCTGCTTTCTTTGTTCAAGAAGACAGTGCAATGTATCAGGCTGATACTATTATTGAGGATTTTTATCAGGTGTTCTAAAAAAAGCAAAAAAATGCCAATTAATTAAAACTTGTTGATGATTTGGAAATAGCTCTAGCCTCCAGATAAGTAGATGAAATTAGTTACATACTGTACACTTGGAGTTGGGTCGGCAGTCTAGCTCATAACCTTAAGTTAGAAACTACAGTACTTCAACATGCAACTCAGGAGTCCAGTTAAAGATGCACTAACTTGTGATTTAATACATTTCTTAGAAATTTCTCAGACTTTCATGCAAAGTGATTGATACTGAAAGGATAGGAATTTTGCAAATATCATATTTAACCATAAATGCACAGCAAATAATGTGAATGGGATCATTATCATTCATTTAAGTAGGCAGAAAAGATAAGTAAGTTTGAAGTTGCAAACTGGGCAGGGGAGAGGCAGATAGGACGATCAAAATCTCTCTTGCAAGGTGAAGTGAGTGTTGCCCATGTTACAGACACATCGGTACACTCTAGGTAACATAAAACTAACTTATTTTCTCTTATTCCCAGTTTAATTGAAGGAGTTGTGTCCTGAACTGTTAACTCTGTATCTCTTTCTACAGATGCTACGTGATCTGCTGAGAACTTCTGCATCTTTTTCTGCTTTTATTTTAGTCTTCTAGTATCTGTATTTATTTACTTTTCAGAAATGTCAGTCCAGTTTGTTTGCCCTATTTCTACTGCGTGCCTTATTTTATCTGGCCACTGAGCCGAGTGGGAAGCTGAAAAGTGATCTTCCCAACTAGGTCAGTGGGAGACCTTCAAAACTTGGTTTTCAGGAGATATCGAGGCCTTGGTTAAGGAAAAAAGGTGGTGCATAGCAGGGATAGGCAAGTAGGAATAAATAAGGTGCTTATGGAGGTCTAGAAGAAAGCATGAGGGTTGCCCTAGCAGACAAGGTGAAGGAGAATCCGAAGAACAAATGGACAAAATTGGTCCTCTGGAAGATCTGAATTGTATTCTATTTCTGGAGCCAAAAGAGATGGGCAAGATCTTAAGGAATTTTTGCATTTGTATTTACTCAGGAGATGGACACAGAGTCGATCGATGTGAGGGAAAACAGCAACCACTTAATGGACTCTAAGCACATTACAAAGGAGGAGGTATTTGCTATCCTGAGGCAAATCAGGGTGGATAAATCCCCGAGGTGTTCTCTTGAACCCTACAGGAGGCAAGTGCAGAAACTGCTGGGTCCTAGCAGATATTTAAATCATCCTTAGCAATAGGTGATATATCATAGCTTTGAAGGATAGTCAATGCTGTTCTGTTGTTCAAGAAAAGTTCTAAAAATAAACCAGGAAATTATAGGCCAATAAGCCTCACAGCCCAGAGTGATAAAGTTATTGAAAGATATTCTGAGCAACTAGATATAGAGGTTTTTTGGATAGATATGAGCTGATTGAGAGTAGGCAGCATGGCTTTGTGCTTTTTGAAAAAGTTGCCAGGAAAGTTGATGAAGCTAAGGAAGTGGATGTTGTCTACATGGACATTTGACAAGGTCCTGCATGGGAGGTTGGTCAAGACGGTTCAGTTGCTCAGCATTCAAGATGAGATAGTAAATTGGATTAGACATTGGCTTTGTGGGAAAAGTCAGGGAGTGATAGTAGATGGTTATCATCTGACTGGAGACCTGTGACTAATGGGGTGCCACAGGGATTGGTGCTGGGGTCATTGTTATTTGGCATCTATGTCAATGATCTGAATGATAATGTGGTTAACTGGATCAGCAAATTTGTGGGTGACACCTAGACTGTGGGTTTAGTGAGCAGTGCAGAGCTTGCAGTGTGATCTAGACCAGCCGGAAAATGGCAGATGGAATTTATTGCAGACAAGTGTGAGATGTTCCACTTTAGTAGGACCAACCAGGGTAGGAGTTACACAGTGAATGATAGGGCACAGAGGTGTGTGGTAGAATAAAGGGACTTGGGAATACAGGTCCATAATTCACTGAAAGTGGCATCACAAGTAGATATAGTTATAAAGAAAGCTTTTGCACATTGGCCTTCATAAAGTAAGTACTGAGTACAGGATGTTATGTTGAAGTTGTGCAAGACATTGGTGAGGTCTAATTTGGAGTATCATGTACAGTTTTGATCATCCACATATAGGAAAGTTGTAAATAAGGTTGAAAGAGTACAGAGAAAATTTACAAGGATGGTGCCAGGTCTGGAAGACCTGAGTTGTAAGGAAAGATTGAATAGGTTAGGACTTTATTCCTCAGAACATAGAAGATTCTGCGGAGATTTGATGGAGATATACTAAATTATAAGGGGTGTAGATAGGGTAAATGCTTGCAGGTTTTTTCCACTGAGGTTTGTTGGGATTACAACCAGTGGTCATGGGTTAAGGGTGAAAGGTGAAAAGTTTAAGGGAAACATAAGGGGAAACTTCTTCACTCAGAGAGTCATGAGAGCGTGGAATGAGCTGCCAGCACAAGCGGTGCTTGCAAGCTTGATTTCTACATTTAAGAGAAATTTGTACAGATACATGGATGCTGGGTGTATGGAGGGCTTGTGTAGGTCGATGGGAGTCGGCAGTTTAAACGGTTCACCACAGACTAGATGGACTGAATGGCCTGTTTCTCTGTTGTATTTCTATTACATACAAAGAGTATGTGCGGCAGACAGAAATAAATGGACTGCACAACGAAGAGAAAAAGATGAAAAGTCATCTAGACAGTTTGTTGCAGAACAGTTTCAGTCATTCCTGGAAGTGAATAAAACGTACAGTATTACGTCTGCACCATACCATCCAGCTACAAATGGCTTTGCAGAAAGGTTTGTCCAGAGTCTGAAAGACACACTATGCACAATGTCAATGGAACACACTACACTGACACTGAATCAGGAGCGTGATAATTTCCTCCTTGCATAACGTAATGCAGCACATTCCACAAACAACAACACGCCAGCTTTGGGGTTCTCGGGTCATCCCTTGTGCTCACACTTGGATCTCCTCAAACCCAATCTAAGAAGGACAAACAGCTGAGATGAATCGAGGGTTCCTTGAACAAGAAAGTTCGATGTTTCACTGCTGGTCAAGCAGTCCTAGTGAGAAACTACAGAGGTGATCAAAAGTGGGTATTCGGAAAGGTTAAGGACAGAACTGAACCATTCTCTTACATAGCGAAGATTGTGTCTGATAACATCTGGAGACAACACAATGATCAGTTAAGGAGAGCAAATTCAATTGTTAGAGAAGAAAGGTGTCCAGAGCTGTCAGAACCACCTTCTGCAGTTCCAGAGTCAATTTCTACAACCACTTCAGCGGAGACCCCAGAACCTGAGATTGAGTTTACAGCCACCAGTCTCTGCTGTTGAGAAAAATGTTATCCTACAAGAATACGAAATGTACCACAGCGATTCAATCTTCTGGCCTGAATAGGCAATTTAAAGTTTACTATGCTGTGGATGTCTATATAGTAGTTGTATTATATAGTATACTGTGTGTTCATGCGTGTTTGTGTGAGAGAGAGTATGTGTGTGTGTCTGTGTGTGTATAAACTGAGATGAGATACATTCTACAAATGTTTGTATATTAAGTTGGATTTTATAAGTAAGCAAGGAGGAATGTTGTGTATTTCATATTTCAGTAATATTTTTGTAATATTTTAAATACATTGCATGACTAAGCATTCATTGTTTGTTTACATAGTTCATTACAGGCTTTTAAATTTTTAGTTTCCTCTAAAATGTGATATTTTGCGAGAGAGAAGGTGAGAGAAAGAGGAAGAGATGGGGGGTTGACGGTGGTGGTGTGGAATATGAGAGAGAGAGACAGAGAGACAGAGAGACAGAGAGAGAGAGAGAGCTGTCATTGCATGAAACACTTCACTTTCACTCTTCAGCTATTCAGATAATAGCAGATGCTTTCATCAGAGCTTATAAATGAGTTCTGGGAAATCAAATATTTAGGATTTCATTGTCTACGAAGCTAATTTTCTCTCTTAGCTTCAAGTCTGTCCCATGTTAAGATCAGTGCCTCAGACATTAATGCCTTGACCACTTTAACTCAAAATTAATTATGGTGATTTATGTCATCTATTGGAAATCTAACATATAATTCCCTTCAGATTGCTAGAATAGAGAAAAAAAATCTGCCACTGCAGAGTATATCAAGCAAGATAAAGAATGTTATACCACTGTAACACTGATAATTTTATTCGTAAGCATATGAGGAGAATCATAAATTGGAATACTTGACAATACACAAGGAATATGAACATTTATGACATATAAATTAGTCCCATCTGTACTGAAAGGAAGTTAGCTGCTCAAAGATAATCAGAAACAAGTTGAAGCCTTCAAGTTTTAAATTGAGTTTTCAAATGAAGGAAAGGAAAGATCAATATATCATCATCAGTGGTGAGGAAAGAACATTAACAGTTCATATATTTAACTTAGTCATGAATCACAATCACAGGGTATTTCAAAACACTTTCAGCAAATCAAGTATCTTCACAGTGGAGTTATGTTGTTAGTATGTAAGAAAATGGGAAACTTTTCCTGCACATGGCAACATCTCAGAAGTCCACAAATGTAGTTTGAGAGTTAAGATTTGCCCAGAACATTAGGAGGGATTTCATGTTTTAAAATCAAACAAAGCAATCTTTTCTGCCCACTTTAGACAAATAGATTATTAATCCATCATCTCATTTAAGAAAGATGACTGAAAAAAATCACTCGGTGATCTTGCATAGTCTTGGTACTGTATTAGATTGTCAGTCCAGATTAACTATCTGAGCAAACTCACATATTCAGTAACACATATTCACAAGTTCAGGAAGTTATTACCCCTCAATCATCTGGCTCTTGAACCAAGAGAATAATGTTACTCAGCTTCCCTTGCCCCGTTACTGAACGGATCCCACAACCTATTGACTTACTTTTAAGGACTCTTCATCACACGTTCTCAATATTTATTGCTTATTTATTATTATCATTTTTTATTTGCACAGCTTGTTGTCTTTTGCACACTGGTTGTCCACCCTGGTGGGTGTAGCCTTTCATTGGTTATTGGATTTACTGAGAGTGCCCACAAGAAAACGCATCTCAGGTTCTACAGTAAATATATGTACTTTGATCATAAATTTACTTTGAACTTAGTTATTTATGACCATATTAACACAGGCATAATGACTGCAAAGTAAAATATGTCATCAGTGGAATTGCTGCAATCAAATAGGACCTAATCTAACTCCAGGTTCCACACAATTAATCATTCTGTTCCTAGCTTCAGCCCTCAAGTCAAAATGTATTTGAGAGGATGGTGGAAAGGCAAAAGGTAAAATTAGGGATCCAGCACTAACTTAATTGAGTGCCATGCTTCAGAATCAACAACAGAAGTAAGCTGAGAAGAAAATCTTGTGCAATGAACGTTGTGAGAAGCTCGGGAAGAAATTATAGATCCTTGCAATGACGTTTGCTTCATCTTTAGCCACAGGTAAAGTTTTGGAAGAATGGAGGCCAGCTAATCTTTTACCATTATTTCAGATTGGTAGAAAAGACAAGCTAAACAAGACAAGCCAGTGAGTCTGACATGAGTGGTGATTAATCATTTAGGTTAGTGGAGGGCATTTTGAGAGACAGGATCAATCAATAATTGGATAGACATGGTCTAATTAGGAATAATCAACCCAGCTTTGTGCATAGGAAATCATGACTGACAAATCTGTTAGAGATTTTCAAATAGGTAGCCACGAGGATAGATAATGGCAGGGCAATGGATATTGTCTACATGGGCTTTAGCAAGACCTTTGAGAAGGTTGCACATGGCAGGCTAATCTGGAAGGTTAGATCACATGGGATCTAGGGAGAGATAACTAAATATATTCATATTTGCCTCAATGATTGGAAGCAGAGAGTAATAGTCAAAGGTATTTCTCATAATTGAGAGCTTTGAATAGTGGTGTGTCATAGGAGTCAGCGCTGGGACACTTGTTGTTCATTATTTATATAAAAATTTGGATGTACCTGTATAAGTTAGCATGATACTAAAATAAGTAGCAACATAGACAGTGAAGAATGCTTTTAAAAACCACAAGGGGATCTCAATTAGCTTAGAAAATGAACTGAGGATTGACAATTGGCTTTCTGTTTGGATAAATGTGGGTTGCTACAGTTTTGGGAATTCGGACCGAGACGGGACTTGTACAGTGAATAGTTAGGCTCCATGGGTGTGTTGTGGAACAGAGAGACTCAGGAGTACAAACATACAGTCCGCTGAAAGAGGTGTCACAGCTAGACAGAGTGGTAAAGAAGACATTTGACACGTTGGTCTTCACCAGTCAGGGCACTGAGTATTGGAAATGGGATGTTTGTGGCAGTTATGTAAACACTGGTGAAACTACACTTGGAGAATATGAACAACTTTGGTTGCCCTATTATAGGAAAAAGTAGAGAAACTGTTTACGAGATTGCAACACTCCAGGGTCTGAGTTACAGGAAGAGTTTGTGCAGACTTGGATTATATTCTTTGCAGTATAGGAGTTTGAGGAGAGACCTTATGGAGGTTTTTAAAGTGATGAATGACATAGATAGGGTTGACACACAGAGTGCTTTTCCTAGTGGAGGGGATATAAAAATAGAGGACATCATTTTAAGATAATAAGTGATTTATGATTTATGAAGATTTATGAAGGATCTGAGAGGGCAATATCTTCACACAGAGATTAATTCATATATAGAATGAACTGCAAAGAAAGCAATTGAATTAGGTACCATACAGTTCTAAAGTAATTGGATCAGTACATAGGAAGTGGTTTTAACGGATAGGACCCAAACAGGGATAAATGCAAGTGGCTTGCTGGGCAGTACGATCAGCATGGATGAGTTGGGCTGAAGGGCTTGTTTCATGCTGGATTACTCCATGACTGTTACTTTTTTTACAAGAAACATCCAATAAAGTTAACAAACTAAAGTAAGACACGTCTCAAAGAAAACCAAAGTGAAGTGCTTGCAACCTTTTTGCACCTCATCTTCATTAAGGTGTCAGATTTAAAGCACCTTGCAGCGATTTGACCTCTCATATATTTGCATAGCAACTGGAGCTGTTGGAAAGATATTGGCTTTGCATTTTTGGCAGAGCTTGTTTGATAATGTTATTTTAATTTTGCATATTTTCCATCTTCTAATTTTTTCCTAATAATATTTTTCAGAGTCCAATGCAATGCTGCTCTGCAGAAGTTGATTTGAAACTTCAAATAAAAGGCATTTTATTAACATAATAATTTAGTAATTTGGTAATAAGTTTATTATTACCTCACATGTACTGGGGTACAATGAAAAACTTGTCTTGCATACTGTTCATGCAGATCAGTTCATTAAAATAGTGCACTGAAGTACTACAAGGCACAACAATAACAGTGTTAAAGTTACAGAAAGAAGTGGAGTGCAAGATCACAACAAGGGAGATTGTGATATCATGAGCCCATTTTATTGTACTAGGAAACCATTCAATAGTCATAGCAATGGGATAGAAGCTGTCCTTGAGCTTGGTGGCATGTAGTTTCAGACATTTATATCTTCTTCCCTATGGGAGAGTGCAGAAGAGAGAATATCTGGAGTGGGCAACATGCACAAAATGCTGGAGAAACCCAGCAAGTCAGGCAGCATCTATGGAAAGGAGTAAACTGTCAACGTTTCAGTCCTAATGAAGGATCCAGTTCCTCTCCATAGATGGTGCCTGACTTGCTGAGTTCCTCCAGAATTTTATATGCATTGCTTAAGATTTTCAGCATCTGCAGAATTTCTTGTGGTTATGCCTGGGTGGGTTGACTCTTTGATTCTGTTGGCTGAGACAGTGAGAAGTGTAGACTGAGTCCGTGGAGGGGCACTGGTTTTCATGACGTGGTAAGACTTTTCCACAACTCTCTGTAGTTTCCTGTGGTCTGAGGCATCGAGGTTGCATCCACTTACAATGCTGTTTATGGTGCTTCAATAAAAATTGGTGAGAGTCAATGGGGACATGCAAAATTTCTTTAGTCTCATGAAAAATAGGTGCTCTGGTGCACTTCCTTTGCTAAGGTGTCTAAGTGGCTGGATCTGGATAAGCTATTGGTGATTTTTCACTCCTAGGAACTTGAAGCTTTCAACCCTCTTGATCTCAGCACCAGTAACATAAAGAAAAGCATGTGCACTGTCCCCTTTCCTGATCACAACTGGCTCATTTGTTGAGAGAAGCATTGGTATGGCATCATGCTACTAGGGTCTCTATCTCCTTCCTGTACTCTGACTCATCATTCCTTGGGATTTACCCCATTATGACATCCGTTGCAAACTTGTAGATGGAGTTAGAGCAGAATTTTACTGTGCAAACGTGAGTGCAGAGGGAGTAAATGAGGGGCTGAGGATGCTGCTTCTTGTCAACGGTAACCTTCAAGATAACAATGGTGTAGGATTTGGCACTGATAATGATATTGATTGGGAGGGAAGACTATCCCTTCTTGATGTATTCATTGCCTGACAGTTTTGCAGCACAGTCATTGTTTGGTACTTATCAATTCCAGTCTGAAAGTTATCTAGTTCTGGAAAGTCATGGGTTATTAAAGAACTCTTATTAACTCTTATTAAAAACTAATCTTGCAGTGTTCTCTTAATTCTCTTAACCAGAAATAAACCTACAGGTTTAGCAGTAGAATTAGCATTGATGTATTTGTTTATTGTTAAATTAGTCGATGGGGTGTCTATTTCACCACCATGAAGTAGGAGCAACACATTGATTTCTAAAATAATAAATTCTACTCATCCACTGTTTAGTTTTTATGTGATAGCTAAATTCTACTTGCAGAAAAATATTTAAGTAGCTGAAAAGTTCTCAATTACTTCATGAGAACTGTGCGGGCGGGGGGTGTTAATGGAAGCAGCGTCGGGATTCTTTTCCTGAGTTGCACTGCATGTCAATACCACACATGAACTTCCTTGAACCGTCATGTCTATTGAAGCAAGATAATCAGTAGTCTTGCCCATATATAGCGTGGTGAATACTGGAATATTTCTATCCATGTATTGCACTGAGAGATGAAATCTGATACATATTATTTATTCTGGCACTTGTCTTCGAACAGACTCTAAGCAGGTATTTGTTGAGGATATTTTGTCTCCAACATTTGTTTATTGATGTTTGCCGCAATTTGTGAGGTGTTCTTCTGTCCCCACATGGATTCATGCTAAATGTGACTATTGTCAAGAAGGCAAATGCTTAAGATGTCATGGTAAGGGGAAAGCTCTCTTGTTTACTAAGCACCTCCTTCTACTCATCACATACAATTTTTCAGAGTCAGTTGACAAAATTGCTCCACATATTTCTCTTGAGAAACAACAGATTAAATTTAAAAATGGTATGAGAGGCAATGGCCAGAAGTCACTCAAGGCTCTCAGTCTGTCAGGTTGCTTATTAGAAGAACTATGCACTTAAGTCCACATCCTATAAAGTTAAAATAGCCCAGTACTTTTATTAACGTGATTCAGGGATAAGCATTAAACACAACAGAGCATAGAGCTTATAGTTCAAACATTAAACAGAGCTCTTCTATATCTAAATAAGAGAGTTCTCATTTTAACATCTCATTTGAAAGATGCCACCATGGATTGTGTGGAATTCTGTGAATGTTGCCGTGAACCTAGTTTCTGAGCTCCACTTTCATGAAACTACAATCATCCAGTAGAGTATGCTACCACTGAGAATGCAGTATAATAGGCAATGAGCCAAACCCTCAGCTGGAATACGCTTCACTCAAGATAAACCAAGGTACAGCCTGCACTCCTCAAAACTCCCCCAGAATTTCCTTTAGCTCACAGACCCTTTTTAAAGGTTGTTACGAACCCCGTAACTGGGTCACTTACCAGCAAAGATAGAGAATAATATCAATGCAAACATACAGATAATATATGTCGTCAATACTAAATCTAAAAGCGCGGGTATAATAATAATCAATAAGAAATAGCTCGATCATTGTCTAGGGGATAATGTATTGTCCGCTGGAAATATAAAAGTCACTCAAGTTCATTCAGGCTGCAGCTTTTGGTTGGAGAGAGAGAGAGACGATTTTTTTAGAACTTGCCCGTTTTCCTTTTTATGATGTCGATCCTTCGAAATGTCATTGGGGCTAGTTTCCCCTTTTAGCTAAAGCCGTTCTTCCGTGGTGAGGCCCACTAATTCAGAGGCAAATGGAAAAGGACGCACGTGGGCTTCCCACCGGCTGTCGCTATTACGCTGTCACAGGATTTCTAGCGTTTCTCCCGGTGCGTCTAAAGGGGGTTGTTCCCCTGATCCTCTTTTATCCTTACTCACGGGGTCTCAGATGTCAATCAGGTCGGGATGATACAATCCCTCAACCAACCCCCTCTGATCATTCCCTCAGGGCTTCCATGAAGTACAGTACTCAATACACAATTCTGTCTCCAAGAGACAATGGCCGTTATCCATGGCTTTGTATCACGGAGGCCAGGACACGTTCGAAACGTCTTGTGGATTCTGCGTGTCTTTCTCTCATTTCCTGGGTCTCCTGACCTGAATTAATAGCGATCTTGCGATTCTCAAAAAGGAGGGGGCTACTTTGTACCCTTCGGCCCCTCAGAGTTGGGGCACAGGCGTAACAAGGTCATGCCCCAGCAATCAGCAAGGAATCAACAGGCTTTATAATGACCTTTAAAAAGGGTCCGTGAGCTAAAGGAAATTCTGGGGGAATTATTCATACAAGCACACAAATAGGATGGAGAGTGGTTAGACCAAACAATGATAAATATCTCTTTGACTTACAATCCACAGATTTGGATTCAATCCTTAAAGTTTTTTTGGAAATATTAGTACTGATGAAAAATCTTTGACCTAAAACATTATTTCTCTTTCCACAAATGTTGCTTGACCAGTCAAATTATTCCAGTATTGATGCTTTAATTTCCAGTATCTGTATTTCTTTAGATTTATTTAGTTTGATTTTCATTTTTAGAACTGAAATTTTTGTTTCAGAGAATTCTACTGATTAAAGTGCTGATAAACCCAGATTTTTTCCTATTGAAGTACCTTTGCGTGATTACAGTCAAAATGTGAAACAGGATGAACTTCTCTTGAAAGGGCAGTGGGCTAATTCACTGACACGAGAGTGAGTAAAAGCATTTCACAGACATCCAGCAAACAGACAAGTCTAGCGTGAAGACTCAAATTTAGGAGTAAAGGTGGGAGAGGGGTGCATAGTTTGTTATATAAATCATATAGTTAGTGGCAAGATTTGCGATATAAAAAAATTCGGCAGGATGTAAGGAATTGTGAACAGGCCCAGTATACACGGAAATAGACTTCACTTGAGTAATAACCCTCAACCAATGCTTGAAGCCAAGTCAAGAGAATTATACAGAAAAAAAGCAACACTGGGTTAAAGGAATATGCAGATAATTATT
Organism: Hemitrygon akajei; assembly: GCF_048418815.1. Lineage (NCBI taxonomy): Eukaryota > Metazoa > Chordata > Chondrichthyes > Myliobatiformes > Dasyatidae > Hemitrygon > Hemitrygon akajei. Next base: position 103,583,676 of record NC_133124.1, on the reverse strand, counting down.
GATGTTATATTTCTAATTATAATGAACCATTAACTAAGTGTTTTTGTGAGCTTTGTCTGGTTTTATCTCATTAGGTTGAATTTAGGAATCATATGATTATTAGGGAGATCGTAGACAACTACCTACATGGCAGCAGCCATGGGCCCATAGATCAGTACATGGGATTATCATACGTTAATGCAGCTGCTTCTTACTCCTAAAAGAATTTAGTGAATGGGAAGTAATTCTTCTGGATAACAGTGATGTGGTAGTCGCATTTTGGCAGAGAACGATTTAATCAACAAAGGAACATCAGTAATGCAGAGAAAGGTCGCAGAGGAAGACTGGGGGTGACAAAGGATTTTTAAAAGAGTTGTTAGAGGATAGATAAGAAAGAGATGTCAGGGAAAGAAAGGAGGTAAGTAAATGCAGGTAAATGCAGAAAGAAGGGAATGCAAAAGAAATAGTGTGCCTGAATTGTGGTGATTTAAACGATGAAGTCCATGAGCTACACAGGAAGCTTGAAGCAGGTTCTGATTATTCAGTGTGTGAGCAAGAGATTGAACAGCTTCAGTAGAATCACAGAGGCAGAAGTATATTAATGATTCTTTGAAAAGGGGTGCAACATGTGGTGCAGGAATTCAGAAAAGGAAATTATGGAATGTAATGAGAAAGGTGTTGGTAGCATAGGGCAAGATGCCCAGAGAGAGACGTAAAACAACTCCAGTGGTAACGATGAAATTTACACTTCTCTGGTATTAAAGAAAGTAAGAAGCAATTTTGGATTCCTCAAATGGGGAGAAGATATTGAAGGATGTTTTTTGTGAGTGGAAATAATGCCTGTAATATAGATTTTGATCAATCTGAGGAAAAGAAGATTCTATTTTTCATTCTGGTGGAGCAGTTCTGCTGAACCCTCAGTGACTTGGAATATGTTAAACAGTGAGTTGGGGAAGAGATCACCCATTTAAGGTCATGGCACAAAATATTCAGGGAAAGAAGGAATATCTACAAGAATTTTATAGAAGCTTATGGCATGTTTACAAAGCAAAAAAAAAAGCAGAGAGTTGGATTAGAATCAATTGCCAGAGTGTGGTGTTTGACAATCCACAGAACCTACTCTAATGTAGCCATGGCGAGACTGGATTTATGAGGACACAAGTTTGAGCTGAGCAGGCCAATTGTTGGTCAAGTGGGATACGAACAGAAAGGAGGGAATAAAGGAAATTAAATCATACGCAGGAAAAGACCCAGCCCCTAAAGAGGGCATCAGAGACAGTGGTAATATGAAGGAACCAGTTTAGAAGAACTTCCAAGTGCAGAGAATGATAAAACTGCAGTGTTTAGCTATTTGTCTTGGGATTACTGTGTGCTAAGGGTAAGGACATAGAAAGGTTCTTGGGAACAGATCCAATAGTCTGACTGGCCTAAAGCACGGTGAAGGTAGTCTAGAGGAAAATGCAATCCCATCTAAACAAGGTAGAGAGAAATCTAAATTAGAATCCTCTTCATCCTCTGGACAATGAAGGAGCAGTACTGTCTCTTGTGCCCGCCCAATTGATACAACCATAGAAGAATGATCATAGATTTAATAGTCAGAAAGAAGACACGGAATACTTATCTAAAACAGAGGCAACACATACATGTGAAGAATTTGCAGAATTCCAGCCAGTGGCAAACCCTAAGTTTAGGAGAATTTCCAGGGCAAAGAAAGATCTTGCTGGTGCAGTATCAAAGCTCTTCCATATACAAATGATGCCATCTGCAGCAGAGTGGGCACACTAACAAAACAACATGAGGGGAGAGGAACATTGGGATCAAACTGAATGAAAGCAAGTAGCTTGTTACCAGATTAGATTGATCATTGCATGTGGAAGGACTTTGTGGGGTTATGTGTTCTGCTGGTGGCCAAAGAAAGGTGAATGGTTTCAGAAGAGAGAAGCACTCATGAAGAAGAGGGAGTGGGGTAAAAGCTATTAAAGAGGAGGAAGGGACAACACTTTCCCAATGAATAGAATCATATAAGAATAATAGGAGCAAAGGTAGTAGTTTGGGGTAGGTATCAAAGAAAACTCCTCGAATGTGATATAATTTCATTTTCCTTTAAAATTATGTAATTAACATTAATTAAAATACAAATGTTTGTAATTAAAATCATAAAAATATAATTTTCCTTTAAAATAAAGACCATCATGTGCTTTAAGGCCTCTGGTACACAAAAACACACTGACTTGTCTATTTACGAAGGATGACAATGATTGGAGGACAGTACATATGAAGATTTCAGCTTGAGTCCTGGAGTCACCATTATAGTCAAATTAATCAGCAGTATAGCATATTCCATAACATGCACAGTATAAGATAGCTCTGCTGAGCTTTAGTCAACTCTGCTGAGGACAAAAAGAGTAAACAATTAAGATCGCCTTTGAAGGGCAGTCGTACATCAGGTTATGTCTACCGCTTGGATTCCATAATGGTCTATCAGTTCTCCATCAGCGTATAGATAGATGAGTGTTTGGAAGGATTTGCTGGGACTGTCTCACAGAAACTGCTGAGAAATAAAGGGGATTCAAAAGGAGTTGCTGCAGGTTCCGTCAGGATGTGGACTAAAAGTAAATGCTAAAATGGTTCCTATAAGACAAAAGAGGGCCACCTTAATGCAACTAAAGTGAAAGAAGGTTTCACTTTTAAATTTTCTTAAAGTCTAATTGGAGATTTCTGCAGGAATAATCCAGAACCCTGTATGCATTAAAACAGAAATCAGCTAAATGACACAGGATAGAAGAGTGCTACACGTTCAAGGAAAAGATACAATCAGCTCAACTACGTGAATAATTAAATAATTTTGGACTGGAATGTGCAGCTACAGAAGTTTGTTTGCAAACTGTATTGTTATAATTGGCACTTGGGAATTTCAGCTTGATAGAACGGTCTTCTCAGACATGAACTCAAAAGAAATAATATATGTATCAGGTGAAGAACATCAATTAGTACCTCTTGGATGATTATGCATTTTACAGTTCCCCTGAAAATTGGCCAACAACCCAACATGATTATTGATGTAAGGAAGGGGTTCTGCCCAGCCCCACTATTGGTAGGTGCACTGTGTCATTAGGATCAAATGAAATGAAGGTAGAATTACTGAATCATCCAAGTCCTATAAATTATTTGGGAAAGGTGGGGAAAACAGGCTCAGTATCAGAATCAGATTTACTCTCACTGAAATACAGTATGTCATGAAATTTGTTGTTTTGTATCAGCAGTACAGTGCAAGTCATAAACCATAAATTATAATAAAATAAATAAATAGTGCAAATAACAAGGAAGTATTCATGGATTCATGAACTGTTTAAAAATCTGATGGAGGAGGGGAAGAATTTGTTGCTAAAACACTGAGTGTGGGTCTTCAAGCTTCTGTATCTCCTCACTGATAGTAGTAATGAGAAGACATGTCCTGACTGGTGAGAGTCCTTAACGACTGAGGCACCACTGTTTGAAGATGTCCTTGATGGTAGGTTGGCTTGTACTGGTGGTAGAGCAGACTGAGTCTACAACTCCGCAAGTACTTTCGACCTTGTGCATTGGAGTTTCCATAGCAAACAGTGATGCAACCAACCTGAATGTGCTCCTTGGTACATCAGTAGGAATTCCTTCGAATTTCCTCAAACTCCTAACAAAATAGAGCCACTGTTATGCCTTCTTCATGATTGCATCAATGTGTTTGGACCAGGACAAATGCTCAAAGATGCAGACACCCAGGAACTTATAGCTGCTCACCCTTTCCACTGCTAAGCCCTTAATGAAGTTTGGTGTGTTTTCTCCCAACTTTCCCTTCCTGAAGCCGTCAATCAATTCCTTGGTCCTGCCGACGCCTAGTCCAAGGTCATTGTTGAAACACCACTCAACAAGCTGACTTATCTCACTCCTGTACACCTCCTCCTCAGCATTTGTGATTCTGCCAGCAACAGTGATATCACTGACAAATTTATGGATGGGGTTTGAGCTGTACATAGCCACACCTAGAGTAGAGAGACTAGTGCAGTTGGCTAAGCATACATCTCTGAGATGTACCTGTGTTGATTGTCAGGAAGGAGGAGACATTATTACAGCAGGGGAGATGCTGGAAACAGAAGGAAGATTTTTGAAGTGCAATCACCCACGGGGAAGTGATGTTATATAGAATAGGGTTAAAATATATATTAAAAGGATTAAAAGCAGATGGGATGTGGAATTTGGAAACAAGGTAATAATAAAGCAATATTTTAATACCATAAGGCAGGAGCAAAATTAGGTCATTTGGTCCATCGTATTTGCTCTACCATTCAAACATGGCTAATTTATTATCCCTGTTAACCCCATTCTTCTGGTTTCTTCCCATAACCTCTGACACCATAACCAATTTTATATCTATCAACCTCCACTTTAAATATTCCAAATGACTTGGCCTCCATAACCACCTGTAGAAATGCACAGGCTCACCACCCTCTAGCTAAAGAAATTCCTCCGCACCTCTGTTCTAAAAGGATGTTCTTTTATTCTGAGCCTGTGTCCTCTGGTCCTAGACTCCCCCACAATAGAAAACATCCTCTCCATGTCCAATCTATCTAGGCTTTTTAATATTCAATAGGTTCCAATCAGATTCCCCCTCATTCTTCTAAACTCCAGAGCCATCACACATTCCTCAGACAGTATGGCAACCCTGCTCACGAATCTCTGTTGGATCCTCTCCCATGCCGGCACATCCATTCTTAGATATAGGACACAAATTGGAGTACTCATTGTACTCCAAATGTGATCTGATCACATCAATGTCAGGATCTAAAGCCTCATACATCCGTCATTGAAATGGTGGTATTATCTGAGTGAGAAGCCAGAAGTATTACCTGCAGTTGCATTTGAGAATCTCCCTGAATTCCAGAAAATCAAGGATGTATATCAGCTGGCGAAACACCATTTAAGAGGATGGTGATGCAAGTGATTAGAAGCAATGAAGGGAAAAGCCCAATTTCCAACACAAAGCAAAAATGCACAGTAAAACTGCAAATGAAATGAAAATGCAATTATCTTGTTGGAGAAGGTCCCGCGGTAGTAGTGCTTTGAGACCGACTATGGAAGGTGTATCAGAATGAACAGTGGTAGCAGCAGCTGAACCAGTAAGAGTGATGACCATAAGGAAGCAAAGAATGCAGATTCTTTCTTCTTTAATTAATTTTTTATGAGTTTCTACAATACAACAAAACCATCAACAAAATGGAGATTAATACAGTGCAAAACAAATGTGTCTAATATATAATTCATAACAATAAGGAAAAAGCACCCAAAATAAAATCATATAAATTTAATATCCTCCCTGCCCTCCTACTACAGATCTCCAGACCAACCATTTCAATGTGTAAAAGAAGAATTAATTGGAGCATTTGACTCCGCACAGCTGTCAATATATATAAAAAAAGAAAATATAATGCCTACTACCAAAACTACAATGTAATTCACATTAAAAAATGCAAAACTTACAGAAAAACAAAGCTGAAAGTAAGGGATTATAGTACATAAAAAAGGATAAACTTAATCTAAAGAGGAGTTATGAAAGTATTCAAGAAAAAGTCCCCACACCTTATGAAACTTTATGTCCTAATTGAGATGTGAATAATGAATCTTTTTGAGGTCTAAGCAGGACATAATATCATTAAGCCATTGAGCATGAGTGGGTGGGGCAACATCTCTCCACCTGAGAAGAACTAACCATCTAGCCAAAAGAGAGACAAAAGATAATGTTCGACATTTAGTCAGACTCAAATGCATGTCTACTTCACCCATGGTGCCAAAAAGAGCAATCAGAGGGTTAGATTCTAAGTGGCAATTAAGAATATGGGATAAAGTTAAAAAAAATTTCTCTCCAGAATTTCTCTAGACTAGGACAAGCCCAGTACATATGAATAAGAGAAGCCTGTTGGGGTTAATTAGTATTGGGGTTAATTCGTGTCAGGGTTATTTAGTGTTGGGGTTAATTCGGGACTGCCATTACAGGTCAGGAGTGGCTCACGTAACACACATAATGTTAGGAGGCTGGAATGCGAGGGAGGGGGAGCGAAACTGGGGACCCCGCTACATCGAAACTACTAGTGTCACGCGATTCAGTAAACAAAAGAAACAGGTAACTCGTGAGCATATGGCTGCAGGCCAATAAGATGGACACAAGTGCCCGATATTACCTAATATGTAACGGGGGGTTGTGCTGGGGGGAAAAGGGGTATAAATAAGAGCAGATTGTAAGGGGAAGACAGAACGCCTTCTCCAGCGACTCCGTGGATTCGCTGTGCCAGTTACGAATTCTGCAATAAAGCCACGTTTTGTAATATTCCGGTGTAAGTTGTCTCTCTTCCTAAACGAACACAGGGCAGAATTTCAAGCCCAACATTTGGTGACCCCGACGTGGGGAGGGAGAGACAACACAGGCTGGCGGGTCCGACGGCAGACAACTTGCGGCCGCAAGCTCGACTAAGGTCAGGAAGTGCCTGTTATATCGAAGACTTCCACTAGATAGTTAAATCACTGAGTTAGATCTTGTCTGCTGACGGATCCTCACCAACCCCAAATTACCCTGGGAGAGATCATTCCCGGTGCAGAATCGTGACTGGTAAGTACTAACTCATCTGTTTTTAGGAAGATCCTCCGCCCGTGGAAAAGTCTTCTGAGTGAGGGTACCCGCCGCCCACGATGGGCATAAAAGTCTCAGGAGTGAGGAGGAGAAGAGAAAGTGTTCCGCGGTACACCTTAGTGCACGGGGATACTGACGGCGCCTACCTTAGACTGGTTGTTAAGAGGAGAAATCTCCCACGCGAAGGTCAGGTTTTGAAAGGCGACCGTCCCATATTTGATCCTCTCTGTGTACTAGGGAGCCATGGAGCACTTCAATTTCGAGTTACCGAAACTCAGACATTTGTGTGTTGAGTAACAGAGTATATGAGAGTTTTTAGAAATATGGTAAAATTGATAACTGTGCGAGTTCAATAAACTAACAGTGAGCAGCCGCAGGGGTCGGACACCATCAAGGTAGGAGTGGAAGTGTTCCTCCGAGGCCCGGGGAAGCTCACCTGGAACGGAAAACGGTGGCATGGTCCATACCCTGTCACCGAGGTCTCCAACAGGGCATTAAAAGGTAAGAAGGGAGGGGGACAATAACTGGCACCATTTCTCGCACTGCTCCAGGACAAAGAAAGGAAGACCGATTGATCCCGATTCCGACATAGAGGAGGAGGAAGCCGAGGAAGATGACGCCATGGAAAACCCTGATATGGGTAGGAGTAATGCTCCTAGGTAAGGCGCCGATGGCCGAAGCGGGAAGGGGAGGAGATGCGTGCGGAGCGAACATCATCCTTAATGCGGACCCTCATACAGGTAGGACATTCCAGTTCGACCTGTGCGATGTGATCAACTGTTGGGGCGACAAGAAAGCCTGGACTGGGTATAATGTCTACATGTGTCCATTCACCTTGGGATACCCGAACCCATGGGTAAAGGAGTGTAGCGCATGGATAAATGTATGGTGGTGGACAGGCCCAGACCAGTCCTGGCTGGATAATAGGCCAAACAATCGAGGGTCCTCCAAACCCTACTATGAGTTTAAGAGGAAGGTGAGCCTTACAGGGGCTCTGTTTGGGGAAGAAAGCAGGGAGTGAACCCGTTAATCCTGACACTCAAGGAAGAAATACACAACCCTTTTAGTATGAAGGGATGGTCGTCACAGACCTGCTCCACTCGTCGCGGGTCAGAGGTCAGGGAGCATGGGGCGGGGGGCGTGCTCTATCTGATCATAAGGGCGGACGTGACAGGCCGAGACCCATGGGGAATTATCCGGATCAATCTGGGAACCCACACAGACCCAGGATTGGGTCCCACAGCCAGCCCTGTTCTGGTAAAGAGTTCGGACACGAATAAGATAACTCCCCGGGAGTATATTGCAATTGAGACAGGGTACGTGGAAGCAAACGCCTGGGTTGACCGAGTGGTCCAATACACCACCCAGGCAGCGATAGGGGACTGCTGGGTATGTGCTACGGGGAAACCCACACTCCTCATGAGTCCCAGCCCCTTCGAGGAAGGAAATGACACCTTCCGTTGCGCCCTCGAACTCATGTCACTAACCAACCCCTCTGCCGGGTGTAAGTCCTGGGAAACCTATTTCCCCATGGCCCCGGCCAATGTGACCCCACCAGCCTTTAGGGTGGACCCGATCAGGAACATCACTTGCGTTACTAACCTGTCCCCGTCGGATCAGCCCTACAGAGTGGGCAACCTACCTGACAGTGCGTGTTCTACCTGGATCAGTCTTACTGGCACCGAAAACGCCACCATGCTGACTGTCAGCAGAGCGGACCTCTGGTGGTACTGTGGGAAACGGGTCCTATATAATTGGCTACCTGTAAACTGGGAGGGGACCTGCACCCTGATCACTCTAAATGTACCTCTTTTCATTGCGGCAAAGAATCCAGGGGACTACACCCTCAACCCAATCCCTGATGAAATCGGGAGGTGGTATAGGAACAAGAGGGCGCTCACTGAAAGGGGGGAAAGGAACCCCGATGGGATATGGATCGATGCTATCGGTTAGGCTAGAAACATCCCGGACGAATATAAACTGGCAGACGAGGTAGCTGCAGGCTTTGAGAGCTTTCCACTTTTTTCAGCCATATTCCCAATCACGACCAATAAAAATGTCAACCGGATCAACCTGATCCACTATAACGTTCAGAGGCTGGCTAATCTAACCAGGGACATCGCGGAAGCTGTCCACGAGCAGCTATCACAGACGTCCCTAATGACCCTGCAGAACAGAATTGCCATAGATATGATCTTAGCAGAGAAGGGCGGAGTGTGCGCCCTGTTTGGTGACATGTGCTGTATGACCATAGCGAACAATACAGGCCCGGACGGATCACTAACCAAGGGCTTGACTAAATTGCGATCCCTGGCCAATGAGCTAAAGCAACAATCAGGAGTCAATAACCCAGTGCTGAATTGGTTGAAACGTACGTTTGGGGAATGGGGGGTCCTACTTGGACAGTTGGCACTGGGACTGTCTATTTCAATTGCTATCTTTATCACGTGTGGTTGTTGTTGCGGGACTATAGATCGAGCCTTGACCGGAAAGGATGGAACTCCACCGGCGTACCAGGCACCCTTGTTCCCAGTGGAAGGGGAGGACACGGCCCTCCCGGAAAGCGGACGCGCTATGGGAGGACACGGACTGAAATGGACCATGGCAAGGGGGGGATTGTGAATTTGTTCTTGAATAAGCTTTCTGAAATGTTGCATGCTTCTTGTAAAAATTGCGGATGTTTAGGGAACCCCTACCCATATTTTGTGACCCTAGGTCGGACAAATCAGGATAAGCAAATAGGGAGGACACGCCAAAGAGTGCCGGGGGACGCTCACCTCTCTGCCTGATCCCGGCAGCCGCGGAAAAGATTGTAAGGGATGTGGGGATGTGGCCTCTGGGAGGCCAAGGGAGGGAGTGTTGGGGTTAATTAGTATTGGGGTTAATTCGTGTCAGGGTTATTTAGTGTTGGGGTTAATTCGGGACTGCCATTACAGGTCAGGAGTGGCTCACGTAACACACATAATGTTAGGAGGCTGGAATGCGAGGGAGGGGGAGCGAAACTGGGGACCCCGCTACATCGAAACTACTAGTGTCACGCGATTCAGTAAACAAAAGAAACAGGTAACTCGTGAGCATATGGCTGCAGGCCAATAAGATGGACACAAGTGCCCGATATTACCTAATATGTAACGGGGGGTTGTGCTGGGGGGAAAAGGGGTATAAATAAGAGCAGATTGTAAGGGGAAGACAGAACGCCTTCTCCAGCGACTCCGTGGATTCGCTGTGCCAGTTACGAATTCTGCAATAAAGCCACGTTTTGTAATATTCCGGTGTAAGTTGTCTCTCTTCCTAAACGAACACAGGGCAGAATTTCAAGCCCAACAAGCCTCATTTCCTTTACACTTGTCACAAATGGGATTCATGTCAGGATAAAACCGCGATAATCTAGTTTTAGACATATGAACCCTATGCACAACCTTAAACTGCAAAAAGCAGTAACGAGCACATAAAAAGGTTGAGTTAACTGACTTAAGAATTGAATCCCAAACTGCATCAGATAAAGAAATATTTAAATCATGCTCCCAGGCAGTTCTAATTTTATCGAAGGGAGCACACCTCAATATCACTAACTTATCATGAATAGTAGATATTAAACCTTTACCCAATGGATTAATACAAAGAAACAGATCCATAATGTTTTTCTGGGGCATCTCAGGAAAGTTTGATATTAAAGGATTAATGAAATGTCTAATTTGAAGGTATCCAAAGAAATGAGTATTAGGTAGGTTAAACTTTACAGACAGTTGTTGAAAAGTTGCAAAACAATTATCTATGAAAGATCTTTAAAGTGCCTAATGCCCTTTCTGTACCAATCATGAAATGTTGAGTCTTGCATTGAAGGTAGGAAAAGATGGTTGTGTAAAATAGGACTAGAGAGAAAGAAACCATGAAAGCCATTATATTTTATGAACTAAGCCCATATTCTCAGAGTGTGTCTAATAAGAGGATTAACAATTAGTCTAGGCAAGTGACAAGGAAGTGCGGATGCAAGAAGTGCAGAAATGGAGAGATCCTTACTAGAGTTCAACTCCATTGCCACCCATTTTGGGCAGTCAGACTGAATATTGGCTGCCCAATAATATAAACGGAAGATAGGCAAAGCCATACCGCCTTCCTTTTTAGATTTTTGAAGGTGAGCTTTATTAAGTCTGGAACGTTTGCCCTTCCATAGATAGGACGAAATAATAGAATTTAATGAATCAAAAAAAGCTTTAGAAATAAAAATTGGTAAAGATTGAAATAAGTATAAAAATTTAGGAAGGATATACATTTTAATAATATTAATTCAACCTAGCAGAGACATAGACAAGGCTGACCACTGTGTCAAACTCTGTTTTGTAGAATTTAAAAGATTAGCAAATTTTTCTTGAAAAAGGTTCTTGAATTTCTTTGTTACTGTAATACAAAGGTAAGTGAATTGATTATTAACTACTTTAAAATGGAGGTCATGAAATACTAATGCTTGTGCTTTTCTGTTGTTTAGGAAGAGTTCATTCTTGTGTAAATTAAGTTTGTAACCAGAAAGCTGACTAAATTTATTAAGAAGTAAAAACATTGGGGATAAGGAAGTAGTCAGCTTTGATATAAAAGGTAAAAGATCATCAACATAAAGAGAATCTTTATGCTCAACACCTCTCCGCCAAATCCCCCTCAATTCAGTACAGCTACAAAACGTAAAGAATGCAGACTCAATACTCAGGAAGGTATTAGACAAGCTGGAAAAGGGTTTTTTTTTTTGAAAAACCACATGAGTTAATGACAGGGAGGCCCATGAGAATTCCAGACCACATATTAGTACCTGTTCAAAGAGAAAGATAAAAGCAACTCCAGAGAAATTGCTGGAAACATTGGCAGAAAACGTCAAACCATTTGGATAAATTTAAAGTCACATAAACCACAGGAGAGGAACAATAGGGATTGGGGGAAAGTAAGGAAATTCTCATTCATAGACATGTGTGACCTGCTGTTTAAGAAACTGTACAATAGTGTCGGTGGTACAATTACCCAAGGGAGTAAAATGTGAATAAAAGGGAGTAAAATGGTTTCATGTGAATGAAATGAAACCATATAAATTCAATTGAAACACAAAGAGTGAAAGAAATATGGTGGATGATAGAAAAGTATAATATATAATATACTGAATATAATCCCGTGAGACTCAGCAAGAGCCAGTGAGACTGATAGAAAAACACTGGTGGCAGAGAGCCAAACAAGAAGATATAGGTAACAAGACTGAAAATGCCAGAATTGAGTCTCAAGCCACTGCATATGCTGGAATCTGGAATGAAAAATAAACCACTGGAAGAACTCAATGGGTTAAGCAGCATCTTGGGATGGTAGATGTTATGGGTCGAGGCCATGATTCAGTACTGATATGACTTGAAAGTTTGCAACCACTGTTGAAATTGCAGAAACAATTACCAAAGATTTCCACCCTTTGCCAGGCAGAAAAGTGATGGTGACCTGTAGTTAGAATGGAGCAGTGAAAGTTTCCTTTTGGAAACGTGGAACATATGGGTTGCAAAGACTTGTTCCAGATGTAATGACATTCATCAATCAACACACACACACACTCCCTGCAAGAAGACAATGTACCAAACTTACTAGAAGGAAGTTCATGGCAAATTTAGAGCAAGAAATAAGAGAGTTCCACCCAAGCAATATCTGCACAGGGAATGAAATTCTCAGAGGAGGTCACCTACACAATACTATTACTACTATGGAGAAGGCAGAGTTAATTTGTACAGGTTGGTTCCTGAATACACTAAACAATTTACATCATTAAGCAAAATTTGGTTTTGAAGACTACCATTTACTAGAAGAAATGTCCATGCAAGGACTCTGAAATCACACTTGGAAACACTATAATAAACAGAATGAAATCTTTGAAAGATGTCTACACTAGTTTCACTGGATAAAAGATACATGTGCATGTTAAACCTGGTGCCAACCCACAAAAAGCACATCTTGACTAGGGCCAAGTGGAAAAGAAGCTGGTTAAAATGAAAAACAGTGAAAATGATTCACAGTGAATGGTAAATGCCAACCATGATAGTACCTGAGGCTGACAAGACAACTGCATTATCTAACAGTTACATGTGAACAGCCATTTGGGCAGTTAATGATGAGTAGTAATACTCACTGCTGACATCTCACCATCTGTATGCAGACTTGCCAGAAGCCGAGATTTTCATTGTTAATTTTTTCCCAAATTTGATACTGATGAACAGAGCAATCAGTAACTCAGCATCACTGCACATAAATATCTGAACACTTTTACCATATTCTTAGTTCAAAGTTCATTTACTATCAGTATGTATGTGATACAACCTTGAGATTTATCTGCTTACAGGCAGCCATGAAACAAGAAACACAAAATAACCTAATTAAAGAAAAAGAAATATCAACACCTAATGTGCAGAGAAAAGGGAAAAAAAAAACACAAATCATGCAAACAATAGAAGCAAGCAAAAACATTCTAAATTGAGTCCATACATCTGATTCTCCAGAGCAGCCAGAGTAGGCCCAAGCCTTGGTCTCAGGTCATCATATACTGGGGCAAATTGCCATGAAGCACGCCGACACGAAGCACAGCAGCCAGAGCGGTTCACAGCTTCAGCACCATGGAGAGAGGAATGAACATCACAGAAAAGTGGGCAAAATTGGCCTGGCTCTCACCTTGGGTCCAACCTTGCTTTTCCATTCTATCTGGGCAAAATCAGCCTCTCACTAATGATACAGTCCACCTTGGTCAAACTCCTGCCTATGTAAAAGGACAATCTTCTCTCCACTACAGCTAATTCAGAAAATTACCTATGGAATTTGGAGGAAGTTCATAAAAGCCTCCATCACCACTTAAATTCCAACTTTCTTCCATCCATAGCAGCCTCCAGAATGAAGAAATGGGCAGTTTGGTGTGTATAGGAATTGTATACTTTTCCAAACAAAAGACTATTGTAAATGCTTTGCTCAAATTGACACCTGAATGTTCTGATGCTGCTAATGAAAGCACAATGTTCATATTCCTAGCATGGTTAATGAGATTGTTCTTCAGGATTTGAGGTATTGGTGTTATGAAAACCAAGTGCTAAACCTGCTTTGACAAACTTTTTTAGGTTTTACTTCATTTAAAACAAATGTTGCAAGCCTGTTTGTACATTCCAAGAACAGAGCGGTTCTAATAATTCCATCAATAGAAAATTCAGACTTCTGATACATTAATTCTCAAGGCAATGTATTGATACAATGATTCACAAGTTTCTCTGGTGATACCTCAAGCTGTGCCTGTATGAACACAAATGCAGCACTGTAATGGTTGTAATACAACTTCTATATTACAAGAACGTTGGAAGCAAGAGCATGGGATAGATATTCCCAATATTCCGAAAACATGGATTTAGATTAATTACTTCCAGTACATACCAGAATTGTAAACATAAACTCTTTTTCTGAAGTTTCACATCTTAACCATGTGTTGATAAAATTTTAAACTGGTGACATTATGCATTTAGCCACTGCACCGGCAACATTACTATTACAGACAAAAGAGGAAAACAGAAGCATCTGGAAAAAGTGCCAAAGAGAATTAGTTTATGATGTGGGTCGTCAACCTTTCCACAGATGCTGCCTAACCTGCTGAGTTTTCTAGCACCTGTTTTTTTCCCCACATTTAGAGCTTTTGAATTTTAAAAAAATCATTACAGGCACAGATGTCTCAGAAACAGCATGTGTCAATTTCCACCAATCTTTTAAAGCAGAAAGCCAGAAAAATACCATGGATAGTTCTAACCTTATGTAATATATGGCACAGATTTGATGGTATTCACCCTTCTGACGAGAGTACATTGAGCACCATACTTGACCATAGAATACAGACTAAGAAATAGCACTACTGCATTGTGAAGAGGGAAGGTTAAAGCATTGATTTCTACTGATACATAAACTTGAGGTCACTTTAGCCTCTCGTACCCATAGGAGAGTCATAGTGAGATTCTAAAGCAGCAGTATAACACAACAGAGATGAATAGGTTAAATACAAGCTCCAGTGGTAAGTCTTCCTGAAGTAATTGGGCTAAATAGTTTTCGCGAGTTACTAACACGGAAATAACTTTTCTCCCATGGGAACTTTCTCAACAACCAAATGCTTTGCGTTTGATTCAATTTTTTCTTCATGTGATGACCTGATAGTTGAGATTAGTTCATTTCCAGCTGCTTTAGTACTAGACTTACTTGTTATTCTGGGATAAACTTCAGATATACATCCAACATTCCTTGAAAATACATTACTGAGTAGCCTAGAGAACTGGCCAAACTCCATTTTACTTCAGTTGCAAATATGAAAAAAAGTGAATAAGATTACCAATAACACCAAGGATAGGTTCCACAAACCAATAAACCTTACAAGGAAGGCAAAGCTGTTCTAAACTCCTGGGATAGAATCAGTGAGTATTTGAGGTGTGTGTGTATGAGACAGAGAGAGAGAGAGAGAGAGAGAGAGAGAGAGAGAGAGAGAGAGAGAGAGAGACAGAGACAGAGACAGAGAGAGAGAGAGAGAGAGAGAGAGAGCAAGAGAGAGAGAGAAATCTAAAATGTATAGAAATCCATCCTCAATATACGTGCTTAGCATGCAGTCAGGCATTGAATATGCATATCCCTCCATCTCTATTGACTTCCAATGCAATTAAATTTTGGGAATACCATGTTGAAAACCAATAATGGAATATCTTGATGAAAGAGACTAAGGATGAACTGAAGAATTTTCACCACTTAGTTTTAACAGAAATCAAGGAGGTCTGTTTGTATTTTGTAGGATGACTGGTACATTGTGTCCCTTTAAAAAGAGAAAAGATTTTTTTCTTTTCATAAGAACACACTTCTATTTTTTATAATAGTTCATTATAATTTGAGAGAGAAGTTCATGGAACAGATTATTATAATAATAGCAGCTCCAAAGATAAAATAATTGGTTATTTGGGGAAATAAATAAATATATATACTAAAGTTATTACGAGCTCCATGGAGCATGTGGGGATCTTCTGATATCCAGGCACTCTTTCTTTCTTTCTTTTTTTCTATAGGGATGTTAGGGGGGAAGGGTATATTTTTTCTTTCTTTCTGTAATTATTTGAAAACTCAATAAAAAAAGTTTTTAAAAAAATAATAGCAGAAGTGTGTTCTTATGAAAAGCAAATCTCTGACCCCCACCCAAGCAGGCTTCAAAACAAAATATTCCGAATACAGCATTGAACTAAAGTTTTTAGCAGATATGTATAGTTTAGCTGTCTAAGACTCTTGCAAGGTACTGAAGTAATTTTATCTATTGCACTGTAATGATGATACAAAAAAATCATGAGATATGTGAGTGATGATAAATCTGATTCTGATATGGGTCTATATTGTGGACTGGGAATGGGAAGAGGGCAGGAAGAGGGGAATCATGTTTGGGAAATGGAGAAGAGAGAGCAGGAAGCACCAGTGAGACATTCTGTAATGATCAATAAACTGATTGTTTGGAATCAAATGACCTTACCTGGTGTCCAAGGACTGGATGTGTCTCCACCCACACTACCCCTCACCTCCAGCATTCCTTCTCCACCACCTGTCCCACATTCCTCCTGTGGCACTCCCACTCACTACTCCCAACATTTTTTTTGCTCCTGCCAGATTGACAAACTCACTCTCTGCTTCACGTTGACAAATACAATGCTGTGCAGAATTCATGGGCACATTAGCTACAAGTCTTAGATTTTTGCACAGTGCTGTACACCTGCCTTATTTCAGGTGTTGTATCAGAATGGAAAACGCTGGATTTCTGGCACGTACCATTTTAGCTCTGTTAGATGACTGTTATTACACAGGTGCACCAGCTTTTGCCAAGAATCTAAGCTGAAGAGAGACGTGATAAATGGAATAAGAAAATTATGGTGTCTTGGATTCTTGAAAGCATTCATGATTGTGTTATGATTCAGCTAATGATCTGATACCCCTCTTCATTGAGGGTCATCAGTGCATCAATCTGAATTCACTAAATTGATACTTTATAGATTTAAAAAGTTAATTAAGTAAGGCAATAGATTGCGGCAGAAATCAATCTGGTTCATGGATGTCCTTCAGGAAAGGGAATCCTCTTGCTTACCTTACTTTTGCTACACATAGCTCCATCCAGCACTACTGAGTTAATGCTGGTGCTATCAGAGTGGTCTTGTAAACTGCTTAGATGTGAGCAATTGTTCTTAGATCAAAATTAGACTTTGAATGCAGTAAGATACAGGCTGTGAATATTGTGTCTTGGATTCTTAAAAGCATTCATGATTGTGTAGTGATTCAAGTTATGATCTGATACTCCTGCTTTATAGAGGTTCAATCATTACATAAATAAATGTAAATTCATTTGGAACCTCCCTTCATCACATTTCTAGCCTTGATACATCAGCATAAGTACAAAAGTAAATACCTGTTATTTTTTTTTAGAATTTTCTAAATAACTTTCTGATAAAGGAAATAAGCCTTTGGTTAAAAAATGTTGAAAGAGAAAAATATTAGAGAATTTTGAATGTGAAACAGGTTAAAATTGTATACATGTTTGATTCAATTCAAACTATCAATAGAAATAGTAATTTTACTAATTAATTCATTATAGAAGGAAAGAGGAACAGCACACAATGCACATTGCTTTATCAGCTCTTGATCTTTGCACTGACAGATTGCTCACTGCTAATTGAAACAAAAATTCTGATTAACTTGGGAAGTGATTCTAGAATGTTATAATTTAATATGTATATGATAGAGATTTGCATTATTTGAGGATGTTTACTCACAACAAGGCACTGTACAAATAGATAAGTAAATAACTGATCTCTTTCACTTGGGACTCATGGCAATCTGCTGAGTGTGGAACAATTCACAAGCAGGGAAGCATGAAATAGTTAATACGACTGTTCTGACACCTTTATTTCAAATTTTCTAAAGCATCTATGAGTTTGATTTTTGTTTTCTGTTTATAGTTGAACAGTTTCTGTCTCTCCTTCATTTTACTTGATTTATGTTTTAAGTAATGAGGAAGAAAACTTATGTTTTGAAGGCGTTCTTTTGCTTAGAATACTTCATTTTATATGTTTTTTACTGCATTATTGAACAGACATATACATGCCTTGAAAAAGTATTCAGGCCCAACGACTATTTTCACATTTTACTTTCTCATTTTCTGAATTTTAAATAATTGAAGTAGGCTATTTTGAGCTAATCTACAAAACATCGTGCATTATGTTAAATCTAATGAAAACTTCCAAAACCTGTCAACAATTTACTAAAAATTAAAAACCAAAATTGTAAGGCTGAAAAAATGATTCATCCTCTTTGTAACTACTACACTAACTTTCCGGTGCAATACTGTATATTATCTTACCAATTCACCCAACGTGTTGATGTAGAAAATTGGAGGACCACCTGTTTTCAATGAATTCATAAGAATAAACACCCCCTCTATCTGTAAGGTCCGGCAGTATAGTGGATTTTCGACAGACCAAACCTAAATGAACACGAAAGAACATTCAAAACTAGTCAGGGAAATGATAAAAATGAAGCATAAATCTAAGGAAGGGTACAAGACCAACTCAAAGGCACTGAACACACCTTGGAGCTCATCATGAAAAAGTGGAAAAAATATGAAACCGCAGCCACACTGCCTAGGTCAGGCCACCCTCTAAACTTAATTGCTAGAGAAGAGCAGCTCTTGTAAGAGAGGCTGAGTGACCAACAATCACTCTGAGTGAGCTGCAGAAGTCAATGGCTGCAACTGGAGATGAAGTCTGTGGCTTCACAATCTTTAAAGCCTTGCACAAAAATGGTATTTATGGAAGAGTGGCAATGAAGAAGCTCTGGCTCAAAAAAAAAGCATGTCCTTGCCTATAAGAAGCTTTGCAAAGCATCACTTAGGAGATGTTATGAAGATGTGGAAGGAAGTCTTGTGCTCGGATGAGACTATTCCTGCAGAAAGTAGAGAGCTGAGGCGGAGAAGGGGGAGGAGGTAATTATGTGTTTGATGCTAAGATCCTGTTCAAGATGGTGGAAGTTGCAGAGAATAATATGTTGGATGTGGAGGCCCATGGGATGATAGGTGAGAAGAAGAGGAACTAAATCCCTGTTAAGGAGGCTTGAAGATGGGGTGAGCACAGATGGAAGTGGAAGAGATGCAGGTGAGGGCAGCAACAATGGTGGGCCTTGGACTATTATTTCTTTTTCTCTTTCTCAACTTGCATTAAATCTTTAATGTTTATTTTGCTGTTTGCTTTTGTGCATATGTAAGTTTTATATAATTTATATCAATTTGAGTTGATGCTAACTGCTGTGTATTTAATAATTCAGTAGTATTTGAGCAATGTTGTAAATATATTGTTTGATAATGCACTCTTGTTTATTTAAATTGTTTAAATGTGGCTGAATTGAAGAGATTGTCTGATATTGTCGGTTGAAAATGGGTTTAATGATGCACCAAGGGATCACCTAGCTTGTGGAATCTTACAAGAAAGTATTCAAAAATGGAAGCATTACTTGCATTTCAAAGAGCAGTTGCAATTGCGGTACCAGTGGAAACCGCAGACAGATGCAATTAAGAATGAAAGTAAGCACGAACAAAATTGCAACATCTAAGCAGAAACAGACCTGGTCAAACAGATTGTGTTACTGTTTGGGCAGGGGCTCACAAACACTAGACCAATGCAGATTTAATGGTGAAACTTTCAGAAAATGCAATAAAGTAGGGAACAAACAAAGAGTATGTTGGGCAGACAAAAATAAATGGAAGCACAGGGAAGAGGAAAAGCTAAAATATCAAGTTGCGGTTTCAAAAAGAGCACTAATCTGACTGCTGCTGATGAAAAATCTGATAATGATCAGAGTGATGCAGGACTGGGTAGCCTTAAGATGTATAACGTGAAGCTAACAATAGACGAGCAATATAATTTGCACCAGAATTGAATGGCAATTTAATTAAAAGAGGATTGAACACTAGTTTGGCTGTTTCAGTCATTCCATAAAATCAGTTTGAACAGCATTTCAAAGATACTAAGCTGAAGCCCAAAGATATCCAACCAAGAGCTTAGTTTGGAGAAAAGAAAACTCCTGTGAGAATGGAATTTGTAACAGTGAAATACATCAATCAACAGCCATATTGGGCTTGTATGTGGTAAAAGCAGGAGGGCCAGCATTGTGGGGACATGATTGGCTGAGACAACTGTTAATTGATTGGAGATCCATCCACCATTTGCATGCACATCTCCTGCAACAGAGTGAAAGTGAATTAAGAATGGTACTGGATGATGTTAAAACTGACTCTGTATTGTACATCAAGAAATATTGCCCAGCAGAGGGCAAACAGGTGTTGGTGCCAACCTCTGTGCCTCTGGTGGGAAAGCATATTGGATCAAGGAAGGATCATTCTGCTCAAGGGAATCATGAAAATGACCAAAAGCAGTGGTCTGACTCCCAACAGTTTTTGTAGGCAATATATCTGAGAAAGCTTCTGATATGATGATCAGGTGGTTACTTGCGAAATGTCTTGGTTTTCAGCTGGAAGAGAGTGCAAGCACCTTCAGGAAAGTTGCGAGCATTTGGTTTTTGTGAGTATAAAAAACCAGAATCTACCCTGTATGCATTTAGATATTTGCATGAACTTCAAGTGAAAAAGAAAAAGCTACTTGTAAAAGTAGATGGAAAAACCAAAGCCCCACTGGATGAATGGAATGCCAAAAAGAAAGGCGTCAGTGGTGATACAAAAATAGGGGATTCATCAGATGATGCTGTCGATGAGGAAACCAAGAGAGATCAGATCATCAAGGGAAAAATAAAAAGATAATAGGAGAATACTCCAGTGAACTAAATTCGTCTTCTCAAGATCAAGATGTACAAACTAGAAGAGAAAAAGTAAGGAGAAGAAATGTGTCTACAGCTGTCAGAACCATTTCCTGCAGTATCAGTGTCAACTCCTACAACCACCATGGTGGAGAGCTCAGAACCTGAGATTGTTTTCACAGCCACGAGTCTCACCTGCCAAGCAGAGTAACCTCCCTTGTCAGGAAAGATGTCACCCCACATGAGTAAGAAATCCTCCACACTGATTAAATCTTTAGGCCTGAGTGGGACAATTTAACATTTGCTATGCTGTGGATGTCTGTATAGTAGTTGTATTATATCATATACCATGTATATAGTTCACATGTGTTCTATATTGAGTTAAAGTTAATAGCTAAACAGGGAGGAATGTTGTGCACTTAATATTTCAGTAGCACTTGAATAATATTGTAAATATATTGTTTAATTAAGCATTCTTGTTTAGTAAAGTACTTCATTATGTGTTCTATGTAAAAATACTGTAAGTGATTTGCATATATCATCATGCTACCATGTGATGTATGCGCGTCTTGCTTAAAGTAAACACGAAGTTAGAATCACAGTTTGGACTTCTGTCTTTTCCTTTTAATTTGGTAATGTTTTGAAGTTACAAGACATAAAATTAACTCATGCTTTTTTCTTATTTGTAATCGGCCGTGGTGTTGCTGAAGAAATCTAATTTTCATCATATTTATATGCCATGTATGTATGCCTTTGATAATGAAGTAAAACTTGTTCTCAAAACTGCCTTCAAAATTCATGGGGATATGAAATCTGCAAAAATAATACGTTTTACTTTGCTTTGCATGAGAGTTTCCATTTTGTAGGGAAGATATACACTATTCCCATTACCCTGGCTAATCAATATTAGGAGGTGAATAAATGAGTTACCTTCATGAATTTTGTGTCCTTTGCGAGTCCATTTTCTATGTAAATTTACATTAGAAATTATATGTTATGATAGTAACCACACAAAATTAACTCTAATGTGCATTAATATCTGTTAGATCCCAATGAATAATTGAAAGAAATGGCTAGGGAGTAAGCAGATGATTTGATTACCACTTTCCAATATTCCATAAAACAGTTTGTGTAGAAGAGAGAATGACAAATGTCACCTTATTATTCAAGAAAGGTGGGAGAGATAAACAAGGACTCAGCCATTAGCAAAAGAAACAGTTTGGAAAATGCTTATCTATAATAAACAATGAGATAAACAGTTGATTCAGAAGTAATGATATCACTGAGCAGAGTGGCCATAGATTTATGAAAAGGAAATCATGTCTGACTAATCAGATGGAGTTTTTTGAGAAAATAGTTGAAGTGAAAGATGTGGCCGGAATGTGTTTGGATACTCAAAAAGTTTTCAACAAGGTCCAACATAAGGTGTGGGTGAACAACATTAGAGCACACAGAACTGAGTGCACTATACTGGCATAGAGTGAGTGCCAGTTAATAAAAAGGTGAAAATCTAAGGATAAGACAAGAAGGGCCCTTCCCAGGTCGACAGGCTGTAACTAGTACTAAAGGAATTATTGTCTGACCCCAATTATTCACTGCCTGGTGGCCCTCCATTGGTTGGGCTCAACCAGGAATGTTGCATTGTAGCGGTCTACGTTAAAGTCAACATAGTACTGCCCAAATAATATTTTATATACTGCGTTGCTGGAGCTAAATGAATGAATAACATTGTACAGTACAATGTAAGGTTATACAGTTGGTCCGAACATATGAAGTGTTGAGTATTTTTAAATAGTGAGAGATTAGGAAATCTTGATGTCAAAGTGACCTACCATTCTTATACTTGAGCCACAAATAGCTAATAATCATGTTCAGCCTAAAATTACAGAGACAAATAGCATGAAGAGTGTTTACTGTTAAAAAAACAATTGAATAAGTAACTCGTGAGTTATATAAGGACTTGGTGAGTTTATCACTGAAATATTATGTGCAATTTTGTTCTCCTGTCCTCTGGAAGGATGTATTTGTTATTGTGCAGGTTTAGCAAAGTTTCATCTTCGATAGGTCTATCATATGAGAAGGGATTGAATGCCTTGTTTCTATGCCCCAGAGTTGAGAAGGCTGAAGAATGATCTCATTGAGGTATATGAAATTTTTAAACGACTTCACAGACTTCACAGGCTGGAACCTAGTAAAGAATATAGGACAAAGAACTATAGTCTCAAAATAAGAGGTAGGAGTTTTTGAATGAGGTGAGAGGAAATCAGAGGTGGTAAATGTCTGGAATTCTTTACCCTATCAAATAGTGGAGAGTTAATTGTTGCTTGCATTCAATTTAGAGCATGACATCTATATGCAGATTAAATAAATTAGGGTTTATGGCAGAAAATAATATTGAAGTAGAAGATAAACTATGATCATATTGAATGACAGAGCAGAGTCAAGGAGTTGAATGAATTTCTGCACCTATGACAAGTGTTTATGAAAAAAACAAAGGTCTATTAATTACAGCATCTTACTGCTTAATAAATCAATATACTAAATGCAAATATTATTAAATGTGGTTTAAACAATGGGGTAAAGAGCTACATTTCAAACATAATTGACCTGATTTTTATATTTTTATTGGACTACGTCTCTAAATACATTCTTTCCAAACAAAGAGGCATGAGCACAGCGAAGGACAGAAGCAGCTGATTTACCTTGAAATTCAGGGTTCATTACCATAGACCATCTTCACTTTACAATACATTAAAGCATTACTGCCTGTCGTCGGATAAATTGTGCTGATGCATAGTTACTACAAAGTCCTGATCCAAGTGAAGGCATCATTGTTGAAACTCTGAGACAATTAATAGCACACTCTGTTCTTTTTGTAACTTCAGTTTTATGACATTAAGTTTCATTGCCTCTTATTTCTGTGTAATCATCAGTGTTTATTTCACCTAGATGCAAGCTTTCACATTTCTCCTTTTGCTTGTTCTTTCTTTCCTCTCTTTTCTATAAGTGTATACCTCAGATAAATATTATGTGGAGATTTATGACAAATATGAATATACGATATATATGTACAGTGTGTGAAATACATCTTATAGAAATGTTTGTTTCATGACGAACCTCAATAAAAAATGAATTACAAAACAAATAAAGTATCACAGGTGATTTCATAATTTGACATATAGTCACCTTTGTATTATTGGCAAATGAAGTGGCCAGTCAGAACAAAAATCATTTACTTAATTAGGTTACTCGCTGCCTGTAATTGGTTGCAGTTTATATAGCTGTATGGGCTGTTAGAATATGCAACATGGGTAGTTTATGTAACAATAGGCCAAATCAGACTGCACTCACACTTCCCTTCAAAGCCATAATAAACTATTGTAGTTTTCGAGTGAGCAACAGGCTTGAAGCTTCACTGCTTCAGCCATTTCAGAAGCTTTCCAAGTACTCACAAACTAGCCATCAACATGATCTAATCCACTGGGTTAGGTGCCACTGTCAAAGTTCAAAGTAAATTTATTAACAAAGTACATATACGTCACCATATACAACCCTGAGATTAATTTTCTTGTGGGCATACTCAGTAAATCCAAGGACCATAATGGAATCAGTGAAAGACCACACCCAACAGGGCAGACAAGCAACCAATGTGCAAAAGTCAACAAACTGTACAAACACAGAAGATAAATGGAAATAATAGTAATAAACAAAATAGCAATAAATATTGGTAACATGAGATGTAGAGTACTTGAAAGTGAGTCCATAGTTTGTGGGAACAGTTCAGTGATGGAACAAGTGAAATTGAGTGAAGTTATCCCCACTGGTTCAAGAGCATGATGGTTGGGGGGTAATAACTGTTCTTGAAACTGGAGCAGAAAATGTTCCTGAGTTCTGAGACTCCTGTAACTTCTTCTCGATGGCAGCAGTGAGAAGAGAGCATGGCCCGGTTGGTAGGGGTCCCCGATGATGGACACTGCCTTCCTGAGTCAGCACTCTGTAGATGCGCTGAATGATGGGATCAAAGCTGTACCATAATAATAATAATATCTTATTTTTAAGAACACTTTTCATACGAATGATATAGTTCAAAGTGCTTTACAAAGAGATAAAGTGCAAATATAAAAATAAAAGGCAAAATAATTTTAGTTAAAAGTAAGGTTAAATAAATAGGTTTTGAGCTGGCTTTTAATAGTGTCAACTGAGTCTCCATCCCTTCTAATTTTAGGTATTGAGTTCCACAGTTTAGGAGCATTGTTAAAAAAGATGACCTGCCAATTTTCATTTGAGGGAAATTTAAGAGATTGGTAGAAGACCTGAGAGCTTTAGCGGGGTTATAAAGCAAAAACAATTCTGTGATGTACGTCAGTCTCAGACCATTGGGAGCTTTTAAAACATGTAAGAGAACTTTAAAATCAATTCTAAAAGATACTGCAGAGTAATTTATACTTGAGTGTTATGCTCCCTCATCCTGGTTTTAGTTAAAGGTTAGCGGTGGTGTTCTGAATGAGTTGAAATTTGTCAATATTTGCTTTAGAAGGCCAGTAAAAAATGCATTGCAGTAATCTAATCTATTCGATACGAAGGCATGAATTAGTTTTTCAGCAGCATTATGTGACAGAAACAGACGTATCTTAGTAATTATTTCTTAAGTATAGAAATGCTGCTCTGGTCACTTTCTTAAGTGAGATTAAAAATTCAAATCTCTATCGAGGATAACACCCAGGCTTGTTATTCCTGATCTTACAAGGGGAGTCAAGTTCCCATGTTTATCAAGAAGTTTATCTCTTTTGGATTTGGGACCAACTAAAAGTATTTCAGTTTTAGCAAATTATTAATTATCCATTTGTTTAGAGCAGCCATACCAGAAGTCAGAAAGGTTAGGCGCCTTGACCATGATATATGATTGTGTGTCATCTGCATAACTGTGGAAATCAAGTTTATGTTCTTTAATGCACCAAAAGGTACATTGTCTCTTAGAAAAACGGTCTCCAAGACTGACAAAAATAAAAATCTCTCTAAAATATATGAGTGAAACCAATTAAGGGCGCTACCAGAGAAGCCAACCCAGTTCTCAAGGTGAACTAGGAGAATGTCGTGGTCATTTGTGTCAAAGGTAGCACTTAGATCTAGGAGAATCTAACTAAAACCTTGTTGACATCAGTGCTAATCATAAGATCACTAACAATTTTGGTAAAGGCTGCCTCTGTGCTCTGGTTTACTCTAAAACCTGACTGAAACTTTTCTAGAATATTGTTCTCATTCAGAAAGTTTTCAAACTGGTTTAAAATGATGTTCTCTAGAATCTGGCCGAAAAAATATAGTATCAGTAAAGCTGATTAATGAAACCATGAAAGTTACTCTCTCTGAATACAAATACTGAATATTGTAAGATTTGATATCAGCCTTAGATTGAATCTCACTATCAAGTTTTGGCCTTTTAAGTAGGTGGTTTGACAGATGCAATTTTGAAGGCATTTGGAAAAACTCCAGTTTTAAGGGATGCATCCAACAGAATTGAAAACACTATGAAAAGAGTCTGTAAATGTGCCATGTCACCAACTACTCTCTGCGGACACATTGCAGCGAATTTTGGAGAGAATAGTTCAGAGCATGACTGCCTTTGGGAAGGAGCTGTCTGCCTGTGTGGTCATAGGAACACAGTAGAGAAACATGTTTTTGCATACTTTAAGTACTTTGTTGATTCAAGAAATTCCCATTCATCCATGGAATGAAAGAGAAGTAGTTATTAAGAAATAGTATCAGCAATGCTGATTAAACTATGAAATTTACTCTCCCTGAATATAAATACTGAATATGACAACTCCCAATTAAGATAATGGATGCTCGTGCATTGAGAGTCAACAAGTGTGTGATTCAGTCAACATGGTACAAAATAGGGCAAATAAAGATGCCCAAACCATTGCATTTCCAGGCAAGTATCTTAATTGTCAGACTGGGAGACGATGGAAACATGCTATAAAACTCTCAAATGAGTCCTTTTGAGAATTCTTTCTAACTAGAAATGAACCAGTTCTTCTCTTGCCACGAGGAGCAAGAAGGATATTTCTCACCTCTCCTTAACCTGACTTACTCATCAGCTTTCAAGTGTCCTACTTGAGGAAATCAGTACAGCAAAAGTCAAAAAATTAGCTCTTTCAAAGCACACCATACAGGACTATGAAGATTACATAGTGCAAGTAGTCACTTCATCTGCACAAGTTTCAGATGGTATTCATGGTGATATGAAAAGATACAGAAAGACAAATGGAGTTAGCCAGAAGAAAATTGGGTATCATTACAAAGTTCAAAGTGCAAAGTAAAATTTATTATCAGAGTACATACATGTCACCACATACAACACTGAGATTATTTTTCTGCAGGCATATTTAGCAAATCTATAGAACAGTATCTGGAAACTGTAAACATCAGGGACTGTTATCTGTAAACAAACTGTGAAATTCGGATATAAATAAATAGCACTAAATAACAAGCCCTTAAGTGAGTATAGCTATCCCCTTTTGTTCAAGAGCATGATGGTTGAGGGGTAGTAATTGTTCTTGAACCTGGTAGTGCGAGTCCTAATACACCTGTACCTTTGAACTGATGGGACCAGCAAGAAAAGAACATAGCCTGGGTCCTGAGGATCTTTGATGATGGATGCTGCTTTTCTATGGCAATGGTTCATGTAAATGTGCTCAATGCTTGGGAGGGTTTTACCCATGATATACACGACTGAATCTACTACCTTCTGTAGGATTTTCCACTCAAATGTAGTGGTGTTCTCACACCAGGCCATAATGCAGCCAGTAAGCCCATCTTCCACCACACATACTTCAAAGTTTACCAAGGTTTTCAATGGCATGCTGAACCTCCACAGTTCCTGAGGAAGTAGAGGCGCTGCTGTGCTTTCATTAAGCCCATCACTGAAACGGCAATGCTCAGACAATCAATTCAGTTCAGCCATATGATTTTGGTTCCAAGTGCAGTTGAAACACAGTGAGACATTGAGTTTGGAAATAGCGCAGTGAAGAATTGTGAATATAAACAAGAACACAGCATGCACTTCTTCAGAAAGAGGAGAAGATGCTCGACTGAAAAAAGGCAGGAAATGGACAAATTCACAGGTTCTTTAACAGGTAGTACTAGGTGAAAATAGTTATAGATTAAAAAAAAGCTACATCTAGAAGATAGATGGGTTCGATTGCACAAGAGATATTTGGATTTTGTATACTAAACAGACAGAGCAGTATTTTAAAGCAAATGAAATAGCCACTGAGAAACAAGTACCGATTTTGCAGAGTGCATTGGACTTACAGGCATACAGTATGCTTCAAAGTCTGACTCCTCCAGCTAAACCTTCTGAAGTTACCTTTGCTGTTATCATATCAGGGATATTCAGAAACAAAATTGTTATTGATTGCAGAACACTTTCTGTTTCATAAATGCAATTAAACGGAAGGGGAGTCTACTTCAGCACATGCGGCTGAATTGGACTCCAGTTTATCTGAGCAGTGATGGATTTAGAAAAGCACTAAGAGATTGTTCAGTTTTGTGGAATCTTACAAGAAAGCATTCAAAAACAGCTCCTAACTGAAGCACAATTTGCATTTAAAAGAGCAGTTGAAATTGCTTTATCAATGGAAACAACAGACAGAGGTGCAATTGAATTGCCGTCAGGGATTAAAGTGAGCATGAGCAAAACTGCAATCCCTAAGCAGAAACAGGCTAACAAATTGTGTTAGCATTGTGGCAGGGGCCCTCTTGTACCAGATAATGCAGACTTAAAGTCACAACTTGAAAAAGATGCAACAAAGTAGGGCACATACGAAGAGTATGTCAGGCAGACAGAAAAAAACAGACTGCTCAGGAAAGAGAAAAAGATAAAAAGTTGCAGTTTCAAAAAGAGCTCTTTTCATAACGAGTTTGAAAGCATTTCAAAGACACTAAACTGAAGCCTGCAGATATCCAAGTAAGAAATTATATTGGAGAAAAGGTAACTCCTCTGGGAATGAAATTCATAACAGTGAAAGACAACATCGAGCAAGTCACATTTGGCTTGTATGTGGGCAAAAGAGGACCGGGAGATCCATCTACCATTTGCATGTCACATCCCCTGTAAAAGAATCAATTGAAATGAATTAAGAAAGGTACTGGATGATGACAGAGCTGTCACAACACTGTACACCATAAACCATTGGCCAAGAGAGTGCAAACAGGCATTGCTGGCAACCTCTGCGCCTGTGGTTGGAAAGGTTATTGATGAAGGAAGGACCATGCTGCTCAAAGGAATCCAAAAAATGATGAAAGCAGTGGTCCAACTACAACAGTTTTTATAAACAACAAGTCTGATATGTTAATCAAGCAGCTACTTCAAGTGAAAGACAAAAAATGTCTGTAAAAGTAGATGCAAAGACGAAAGCCGAGCTGGATGAATAGAAGGCCACAAAGAAAGGAGTTGATAGAGAAATGAAAATAGAGGATTCAACTCCTACAACCACCATGGAGGAGGCCCCAGAATCTGGGATCTTTTAACACAACAAGTCTCACCTGCCAAGCAGAACGACCTCCCTTGTCAGGAAAGACGTTATCCCAAGGAGTAAGAAATCTTAAAAATAGTGATTAAATCTTTAGGCCTGAATGGGACTATTTAAAACTTATTATGCTGTAGTTGTCTAGATAGTAGTTGTATATTATAGTATATTGTATATATAGTATAGTATATAAGTTGAGATGCATTCTATATTGAGTTGGAGTTCATGAGTAAAATTGTAAATAGATTGTTTGATTAAGCTACTGTTTGAGTAAGCATTCTTTGTTGTGGACATAATAAATTGCGAGTACATAAATGCCATACGTCATTACTCTGCCATGCTATGCACACGTGTTTTGTTTAAAATATGAATGAAATATGACATGCATCTCTCAGTTTCCTTGCCTTTCTTTTGATTAGTCTAATGTTTTGGAACTACAACACATGGCATCTGCCTGCATTAAATGTTGGCAACAGAGAAGATAAAGCCTTTCATCATTGTTACAAGACATAGATGTCAGTGGTGATTCAATGGACAAAACATCCTAACAGGTCACAACAGAAGAGGATATCCATTTTTTGGAGCAACTAGCACAAGAAGCTCTGGATGGACACTCAGTCAGCTCAAGCATGTGGAAAATATTTGTGCTAAGTGAAGCCTACAGAATCTGGACAGTTGTTTTGGCTGTTTTGTTTTTCATTAAAATCAAGTTAGCATCACAAATATTGCATCATGTGGACAGTCGATCTATCTGTAAATGAAGTAACAATGCTCAGGTAGAATATTCCCTCAGACTTTGTCTGTCTCTGTGCATATGTATGTGGGAGGAAGATGGGGAGACCATGGCTGTAAGCAGACAGTGGGGAAATGGTACTACACACAATTCAAGATTTTTTTCATAAATAATGTATTTTTATGTTAGTTTAAGTATGCAGCACCCCTCTGGTGTCTTAGGGACTCAGTGGGAGAAAGATCCTGACAGTTAAGATTAAGGCAAATGGAGTGCAACCATTCATGAAAAGCCTCGATTAAATATGTTAAAATGTTTTCTTCTCAAAAAACCCACTGAATAAATTATTATGATATGTTTGTTATTTAAAGACCTTTTGAGAAACCTAAATTAAGTTTCTCAAAACTAGCATGGTGGCATTTGAAAAGCCTTTTTTTAAGTTTTGAGTCAGGTGAAGTCATTATATACTACATACAGTATATAGATCTCAGGTAATTAGTAACATAATGCAAAAAGAATAATTAATTTATGCTTGGTAGGATAATTGACAAATGGATGCTGATACGATCAACAAAGAAATCTGTCCATCATTCAAAAAGTGGCATAGAACTTCCATGTGAGGAGCCAGTGGAGTGTTTGTTATGTCACAGGCAATGGCAGCACTGTACTGTACCTCTACAGTACTGAGTAATGTTTATCTAGGAATAGAGTCCAAGGGGGAACCTTGATAAAGGTATTTAAAGTTATAAAGTATTTATTTTGCCCTATGGACAAAGAGAAGACGTTTAGTCCTGCTGCAAAAGTCAGAAACAAGATCCACAAGCATTACACAGTCGCTATTAAATCTCTTTATGGTATTCAGGAGAAAAGTCTAATCAAGAGAATGCCTAGAATGTGAGAAACCATTCTTTCACTGCTTTCTAAAGCCAATGCAACTGCTAATAATTGTTTATCCACTGGTCAAGCACTGAATGACACTCAGTGTTTATCCTCATCCATTCATTCTTCATCCCACTCGCTCAACACATTTATTGAGGTCAATGAAAAATGAATTGCATTTTGGACATACAATTCCCATAACTATTACTGTTTGTAGAAAAATGCTATTTTAAAATTTATTCTTATTTGTTCGCTATGCACCCTCAGCTTTTAGCTTTGGTCTTTCAGTCGAAACAAAAGCTGTTCTTTCAGTAATCTTCTTTCTGCTTAGGAAACGAATGTTCACTGTACCGTGATTGTTAGTGTCTTCCACAAACCTACTAACACTGCTTAGGAAACTGCTTAGGACACTAATAATTGTTACCGTTAGTAATAGGTTAACAGGAGATGAATGGTTTTGATGATTGGTTATATAATCATAGTGGATATACTTTTTAAAGATTTTGAAAGTAAAAGTTCTTCAGACAAGTTTTAAAGGAGGGAGACACAGAGTACTGGGTTGCATTGCAGCTGCTCTATGACTCAAATACTAGAATTATTTTTGTTTCTTATTCTGGATTCTGAATTAACCAACTTACAGTTCAAAGTGTTAAAATAGCAGAAGACAGAAGGAAGGGTAAGTTGATTTTCTTCTTAAGTTGAAGCATAAACTCACTACAACTGCCATGGAGAAGAAGTTGTTTCTTGGGCTCTAAACAACAGCCTTGAGCTACTATATGAATCAAGGGTCACCCCTACCTTCACAAGGGCCAGATGGAGAAAAGGATACAACCCAGACCTTGCCTTTGTTACCTCGGCAAGCTCCAATCTCTTCACATGAACAATCCTCCAACATATACCCAAATCCCAACATTGTCCAGTCCAGGTAGAATCCCTTCCAGTTCTGAGACCTGTACCATCAAAGTACCTACCAAGAATTAACCTGAGAAAAGTGAATTGGACATCTTTCGCAGAATCCCTTGATCAACTTATTGATACCATACCACCAGAACCTGCTCATTATGATGAATTTGTCCGACTAATTTGCAAAGTAGCACAGCAGAACATACCTAGAGGCTGCAGAATCAAAAATATTCAGGGATTGACTAGTGATATCAAGCAAAGTTATGATGAATATGTCAGCCTATATGACCAAGACCCATTTGGTCAAGACACAATTGAAATGTGATAGTCATTTCTGTCCCTACTGAGCCAAGAAAGACAACAGAATTGGCAGGAACTGATAGAAAACACAGACATGACCAAGAACAGTAAGAAGGCATGGGCAACTGTTCTGAAACTCAACTCAGATAATAGACCACCACAGAGAATTGCTGCCGTAACACCCAATCAGGTTGCCCAGCAACTAATACTAAATGGTCGACCAAATAACAAGGAACAGAGGCAAAAGAAAACACAACATCAGGAGATGGAGTAAGCTCTCTCAAACAGGAATAACATCTTCCCACCTTTCACCCTAGAAGAATTAAAGGATGAAGTATCGCAGCTAGAATCCAACAGAGCTGCTGGCATAGATGGGATTCTTAATGAATTCCTTAAACATCTTGGACCTAAAGCACTCCACTGGCTTCTGTCCCTTTTTAACTGTTGCCTAAGATCATTAAAAACACCTAAAAAGTGGAGAAGAGCCAAAGTTATTGCTGTCCTAAAACCTAATAAAGACCTTCAAGATCTTCTGGTGTGGGAAGGAGCTCGAACACCATCCAACTCCAATTTATCTGGGCGTGACACTGGATAGGACATTCCCATTTGTCACCCACATCCAAAAACTCTGAGGGAAGTTGGCTCTCACAATTCTCTCTTGAAAAAATTAGCAGGCACAAAATGGGGAGCTAATGCTCACACACTTAGATCAACTGCCCTAGCACTCTGCTATGCACCTGCAGATTACTGTGTACCTGTATGGGGCAGATCAGTCCATGCGAAGAAAATAGACCAGTTGCTTAACGAAGCCTGCTGAATAATCACGGGCACACTGCGCCCCACATCCACTAACATCATTTACAGGCATCGCTCCCCCAGAGATCCAAAGGCACACTATAATGAAAATTGAAAAGGGTAAACAGAATTCGTATCCTCAGTACCCACTACATCATCATGTGCCAGTTTCCAACCACCTAAAATTGAGGAAAAGTTTTGCTACAGTGGAGGAACTACTGCACGGAACATCCCTCCGAACATATAGGATTGACCTCTGGCAACAAACAGAAGCCAGAACCCCACCAAACAATACAGTGCAAGACCCCGCAGAAATGTTGCCCAACGGGGCACTGATTGACAGACGGAAGTGGTGCACTCTCAACAGAGCGAGAGCGGGAGTTTGTAGGATGGGAGACAATATGGTGAAGTGGGGTTTAAAACCGGTGGATCCTGTGAGTGTGGCAAAAAGGTGCAGAACATTGAACATGTTCTGTGCAACTGCCCACTCTCACCTGATTTAGCTGCCACTGACCTGCTCAACATCAACCAAGCAACACTAGAGTAGCTGGCTGTCTGGTGTGACAAACTATGATGACTACAACTGCCGTTACAAATTTTTCTCACGAGATATCAACTAAATTAGAAGAATGGGCAAGAAAGTGGCAAATGAAATACAATGTTGGAAAATGCATGGTGATGCACTTTGGTAGTAGAAATAAATATGCACACTATTTTCTAAACGAGGAGGAAATCTAGGAATCTGAGCTGCAGAGGAACTTGGGAGTCCTTGTGCAGAACACCCTGAAGGTTAACATGCAGGTTGAGTCGGTGGTGAGGAAGGCAAATGCCACATTAGTATTCATTTCAGGAGGTCTATAATACAAGAACAGAGACTTTATAAGACACAGGTGAGGCCTCACCTTGGGTATTGTGAATAGCTTTGGGCCCCTCATCTTAGAAAAGATGTGTTGGCATTGGAGAGGATCCAGAGGAGGTTCACAACGATGATTCCAGGAATGAAAGGGTTATCATATGAGGAATGTTTGATGGCTCTGGGTCTGTACTTGCTGGAATTCAGAAGGATGAGGGGGGATCTCATTGAAACCTTTCAAAAGCTGAAAGGCGTAGACAGAGTAGGGGTGGAAAGGATGTTTCTCGTGGTGGGAGAGTTTAAGACAAGAGGGCACAGACTGAGGAGAGAGAGGTATCCTTTCAAAACAGAGATGCAGAGAAATTTCTTTAGCCAAAGGGTGGTGAATTTGTGGAATTTCTTGCCACAAGTAGCTGTGGAGGCCAGGTCGTTGGGTGTACTTAAGGCAGAGATTGATAAGTTCTTGATTGGATATGGCATCAAAGGTTACAGGGAGAAGGCCAGGAACTGGGGTTGAGGAGGAGATTAAAAAAAAAGGATCAGCTGTGAATGAATTTCGGAACAGACTCAATTGGCCAGATGGCATGATTCTGTTCCGATGTCTTATGTTCTTATGGCCAAAACTCTGATTAACCAGAAGCTTTATTTTTTGGAAGCACATTTTTTGATTCCATCAAAACAATTTAAATGCACCTCCACATTGATAACAGAATAATATTCTGTGTACAGGCTGATACGATGGATCTGAGAATTATAAAGCAATATGTATGTTAACCAACAGGGAGCCACATCATGGGACATTCATGCTAATTGACCTCACTACTTAGCTGAGCTGACAGGGTGGAAACCCGCACAATCACGGGGAGAACATACAGAGCCCTTACAGATAGCTGTGGGAAATGAAGCCAGGTCACTGGAATTGCAAAGTGTTGTGCTAACCACTACGCTAAACTGTGTAAATAATCTTCTCTTAGTCTGTTCCACATGATCGCTGTCATGTTATAACTGCTGTCAGATAAACATTTTATTTACTCTTATCTCTGTAAGTTGCTCAGATGACCCTGTGTTCTCCTCCTTCATTTTTCTTTTTGTTTCAGCTATAATAAATAATCTTTACAAGTAGCATTTGCCCAACTTGTCTAATAAACATCACCAAGATCACCTATACATTCCAGAAAAGTAACTACTACCACCCTCTCAACACAGCACCAGCTGCTGCCTAAATGAGTCCAGAATTCAGACCTTAAACTACTTTCCCAGGAGTTTGCTTCATCTGCTAATCAATCTTTGAATATTTCCTGATCTCTCATTTGAACATGCCTCCATAACTTTGAATCGCATTTTGTAGTCTTTCAACCTAGAACAAATAAAACTATTTCTTTTGGTTTGCACGCTGTATTGCGTTAAACATTTGAAGGACTCTCAAAGGTTCACTCTGGGAACTCTCTTTCCAAGTAGTAAATTTTTTTTTCATGGGATTCTGTTGCACTTCTGTTAGGAGAATTATCTGCTTGCACTTCATGGCACAGAAGTTAGGAATTTCAGAATATTTTAAGAAGTGCTTTTTTTCCTTCTTCTCCTGCTAATGTGCTCCATTGATGCCATCAAGTATTTAGAGGTCAGTTTTGGAAAACTAAAGAGTAAAAATGAAAAGGGATGGCACGCGATGCAGCTATTAGCAGTATCGTCTCACAGCTCCACATTTGAACCTGATCTTAGGTGTGGAATTTCATCTCTGCCCATGCATGTGTAGGTTTCAATCAAGCCTTCTGCTTCCTCGCATATTTCAAAGGGCTGGACAGTGACTGGATATTCCATGATGATTGACACACCTGCAGTAAGGCAATAGCACATTCACAATTTTCCAGTCATGGCAGGGCTGGATAGCCAATTGCTGCCTTTGATATTATTTTTCATTTCTCTAGCTATACCTGTATTGGATTCCTTTTGATTGCTCCTCCCTATACATTACGTTTCAATGGGAGCTGGAGGGCCTGGGTTTTACACTCTACTTCTTCTCATGTGCACTGTTCCTATTCATCTTTGCTTTGAGATGGTCAAGAAAAGTAAGTAAAAGAGAGTTTAGTGAAGGGAACAGATCCACAAGGGGGGTGAGATTCAGAAAAGTGCCGCCTTCTCAATGAGCAGCCAGTGATATCCTTGCACTTTATTTCAACCAGTCTCTTATTTTTTGGAGTCCTCCGAGCTGCCACTTCTTCAGACTTCACAACAGAAATACGCCTTAAGAAACTGAACCACAGTGTAAGCAGTAGGCGCAGGTCCAGTGCCACCCATCCTGTGGCAAATTCCATAAAATGCAGCTCAAAACGCCTTACTCCTTATTCCACCACTGAATCAAGGTGACTTAATGAGAATGGTGCCCACACATAGGACAAGCTTGATGAGAAAAGAAAAGCTGCATTTCTGAAACTATCAACTAAACATTAAGGAAGTATGAAAGAGATAAATATGGGATTAATAAAACTGGCTTTAGAATAGAGTAGTATTTGCCAGTAACATCTGTTCAGCTGGGACTAATATTTCCCTAATCTAGTGATATCACATTGGGATTTCCTGTGGGATTGCAAGTAAT
The DNA here is from genome assembly GCF_048418815.1 of Hemitrygon akajei. Classification (NCBI taxonomy): domain Eukaryota; kingdom Metazoa; phylum Chordata; class Chondrichthyes; order Myliobatiformes; family Dasyatidae; genus Hemitrygon; species Hemitrygon akajei. Next base: position 103,547,604 of record NC_133124.1, on the reverse strand, counting down.
GATTCTTTCAGCCTCTAACCTGCACTTACAGTTTTAGAATTTATGTGGTTGATTCAGTTGCATTTCTGGGGGTAATGTTGACCACAAGGCTCTAAGCAAACACTGTTGAAGTGGTTTAGAGTCATTAAGTAGAAACTGTAGCATGGGACAGAGTATAAATCATAAACTTGAACAAGCATGGGAGACTCGTATAGATGTAGTTAATGAAGCTTGAAGGGCAAAGTAATAGATTGCATGTGATACTGTTTCCATGAACAACATATCCAGGATCCAGCTGGGAAAGAAATATTCTGATATTTTTGATGTAGAAGGGAGCCTTTCAGCCAATAAAGTCTATGCCAGCTCTTAGACAGTCCAATAGTTTCATTCCCCCACTTATTTTCCTGAATCCTTTTCCCTCTCACACCACTACCTATTCTCTTGTGATCCCCCTACTAGCCACCTACACTAATAAGTAATTAAACAGGTCAATGAACCGACCCACATATCTTTGAAATGTGAGGGGAAGCAAGAGCATCCAGGAGAGATACACAGTCACAGACAGAACGTGCAGACTCCACACAGACAGAACGTGCAGACTCCACACAGACAGCACCTCAGATGATGAGTGAGAACCATTCAGTAACAGCATTAACTACTGCACCACTCTGACAAATTTTCAGACATGATTAACCAGTAATCTTGTAGAAGATCAAACTTTGGGAAAATGAAAATATAATACAGAGGACTTTGAATTTCGTGAGTGTTGCACTTAATTTCAAAATTTGGGTCTAAATTTTAATTAAAACCAATTATGAAAGTAAAAAGGAGTAGGTTATGAAATAATATAATTGATAAGCAATGCCAAACATTTTTTAAGAAGTTAAAAATTCTCATCAAATATATATTCTCTCTTGAGGAAGTAAAACTCTAGAAATGGGAGAAGTATCACTCTAGTGACATTAAGAATGACGTTGGGTTAAAGAATTAGGCTCTCAAGAGGATAACCAATTCTGATAATTGTAGGTTATGAAAATGAGCAAAGGATAACCAAAGGATTGGAAGAAAATTAGGGAGGAAACTGACAAACATTGAAAAACCAAGAAATGCAAAAAGAATTTAAAAATACATTAAAAGTGAAAGACCAGCAAAAATAAATCTGGGTATTGTAGGGGCAGCATCAAAAGAGGTGATCATGAGGAAAGTACTGGAGGTGTTAGTCAAGTATATTGAATCTCCTGTCACAGACAATAAAGAATATATACTGGAAGTTATAGGGAGCCAATGGTTCAGTGAAAGTAAGGAATGCAAAGCAATTAATATTGTTAAAGTTAAGCTACTGGAGAAATTAGGGGAACTAAATAGAAGTTCTCAGATCGAAATGCGAATGGAGATCACCGATGATTCTCTCAAAACTGTTCCATCATTCAGTATAATCATAGTTGATCTAATACTGCATATACATATTTACCTTCTTCCTATTTCCATTAATGACTTTTAAAAGATCAGTCTTGGACCTAAATTAACAATTGATCAAGTATCAAGATGATCCAGACAAATCATCCACAAACTTAACTCTTGTAAGACCTAACTTTAATTTTTTGTCCATGCCATTTCTAAGCCAATGTTTCCATCTGCCACATGTAGCAATTGCTTCTTTCTTTTTATCTATCAGTTCCCTTCATAAATTGAAAATTTCTGTCAAATTACTCCTTAAGCAGAATTTCAGGGATTTCCAACTTGTTTTGTGTAGTCTTTGCTCATAATTTAACACATGAAATTCTGCCACACACCTCCTGATCCTGAACGTGGGTGCTTTCTGAATAGAGCCAGCCTGTTTGCCTTGTGGCTTTGTGGTTTTCTATTATGTTCTTTGATTTCCTCCCACATCACAAACAATCAGAATCAGAGTCAGGTATTACATCACTGGCATATGTCGTTTCCTTTGTGGCAGCAGTGCAAAGCAATTTGATAATAGAGGAAAAAAAACTGTGAATTACAATAAGTATATCTGCAGGTAAGATTGATGGCTCCTTACCTTACCTTTAGTGACAAATAGAATCAAACAGCCATGATGGAAGGACAAAGTTACAGGGGAAATACAGAGTGAGAGAACTGGGGCCAATGGGATCGCCCTACTGAAAGTCATCATTGATAGAATGGGCCGAATATTCTCGTTTTGTGACATGATAGGTAAATAAACCAGAAATTAAAATTAAAATAACTAATCATTTTGCAGCAGGAAATATGCTGGACCATGGCAAACATGCTTCACATTTGTTCGTACTGAGTAGTATAATGTTTCTAATTATAGAAGGTTATTAGAGCTATTATTTTAAAGTGTCACTTTTGACAGGTGCAAAGGCATTCGGGTTAAGAGTATGATACATTGAAGCCCAGAGAAATGTGGTGTGTTGTTCATGAACTGCTGACAGTGAAACACAATATGCATCTGTTAGTTCAATGACTATGAAAATTTCAACATATGGATAAGTCATTGTCCAACAGAAAATTTCTGAAAGAGAAAATCCTAAAACAGTGCACAGTTGAATAGACAGAGTTTCTATCTCAACTTGTTAAACAAGAAAAGTCATGAATCTATCCCATTCAGCATAATTACTTGTGGCTATAAAAAATTTCTCATCTCATGTTCTAGATTCACATGTTCAAAAGAAGGAAGATGACACAATCAGAGCCAAGAGAATCAGCCCATGGAACCTGAACCCTTTTCTGAAAGCAAAGCAGTATGAGATCTATTTTAGAACTAGATATAATGTTAAATGTTTTTCAACAACCGGTTGGAAGTTCACCACTTGCATCAGTTGGAATATCGTAAAAGGTGGAATATATTAAGGTGCAGACAATGAAAATTTGATCCACGTACAGTAATGCTCACACCAAAATCAACCAATATGTCACCTATGAATATTAGACAGCTCAAGGCATTCAAACAAATTCAAAATACTGTGGAGATCTGGAAGTCCTGGAAAAGGTTTAGCAAACTCACCAGTGAGAAAAACAAATTTTATTATGTTAATTCAATGAGCTTTATAACTGAAGAATATTAAAAGAAGAAAGAAAAAGCAGAAAGGCAGAAAATGAGGTGAGAATGGGTGTACATTGCAGGATTAAATAACAAAAAGGATGTTAGTACAAGGCAAAAAAGGTAACTGAAAATCACAAAAGCTGGGTTCCCTTGGGACATTGAATAACTTTCATTTTAGTTATTAAAATTGAAATAGAGCTCAGTGTCTTCTTTTCAATTCTGGCTGTAAGATCCAAAATTCATTTCTCTGAACCTTTACCATGCCATCCTTAAGGATGTCCTATGAGATGTGATTCAAATTTGCAATGGGTCTTTCGAACATATTTATGAACTTAATACATTTGATGTAAATAGATTCAGACTTATATACTATATCCAAGGAAGAAGTTGTTTCTGAATCATTCAATGTGGGTCTTCAAGCTCTTGTAACTCCACCCTGATGACAGTAACAAGAAGAAGGCACGTCCCAGATGGTGAGGTCCTCAGTGATCAATGCTGCCTTCTTGAAGCACTGCCTCTTGAAGATTTCCTTGATAGTGTGCATGATACCCATGACGGAGCTGGCTGAGTCTACAATCGTCTGCAGCCTGTTGCATTCTTGTGCATTGGATCCTCCATACCAGGCTGTGATGCAATCATTCAGAATGGTTTCCACTGTATAGAAATGTGTTAATGTTTTTGGTGATTCACCAGAACTCCTCAAACTCCTCATGAAGTAGACCTCTGGCATTGTCTTCTTCATCATTGCATCAATGAATTGGGCACATGACAGATCCTTTGAGATGTTGACATCCTGGAAGTTAAAGCTGCTCTTTTTGCCACTTTCCCTAACTTCTCCTTCCTGAAATCCACAACCAGTTCCTTGGACTTGTGACATTAATTGCAAAGTTGTTTTTACAACACCACTCACCACATGAAGTGTGATATGACCACCAAACAAGTTGTTTAGTGGTCGCATTGGACCCTGCCTATGACACGATCTCTGCTGTATTTCAACAAGGAATAAACAAATGCATTTTAGAAATGGTCACAATGGAGAATGCAAGAACAGCACCTGGATTCAGCATTTTATTTATTCCTGGAACATTGTCTAGGTGCCACAAGAACAAAAGGAATTCATTTTCCAAGCAATGAGGGAGAAAAAAAAACATACTGCAATTACTTAGAAGGTCTGATTTGATACTGCAGAGGAAGAAAATAAAAATTTCTTGAAATGCAGAACAGAAAGTGGTGTAATGACCTACACTGTTCAGGAAGTACTAGTACATTAACTAAATCATACACATCTGTAATTTAATCGCACACCTCATCATTCTGTCCTGCCATGCTCATAGACTTCACTCAACTTTCAGCAGCACCCAATATTGATTTCATGTTCACTTCCCATTTGACTATCTATCATTGACACTTATCCCAGTCTTTATTCAATGAAGCATGTGTCTTTCTTTGTCACACTTATCATTGGGATTTCACTTGCAAGTCTGACTTTGCCTGTTGGAGGAGAAGAAAAAACAAACTGAAAAGACAAGGGAGGGACAAGAGGATATGGGGTTATGGGGTTACAAGAACAACTAGATCAGTAGAGTCATTGAGAAGGACAGCACAAAAAACTCCCTTTGGCCCATCTAGTCCATGCCAAAAACCATTTAAGCTGCCTACTTCCACTGAACTGCACAGGAACTATAGCCCTCCAGACCTCTACCATCTATGTGCCTTTACAAACTTCTCTTAAACGTTGAAATTGAGCTCACGTGCACTGTTTGTGCTGGCATTTCATTCCACACTCTTATGACCCTCTGAGTGAAGAAGCTTCCCCTCATGTTCTCCTTAAACTTTTCACCTTTCACTCTTAACCCTATCCTCTGGTTGTAGTCCACCAAACCTCAGTGGAAAAAAGCCTGCTTACATTACCCTATCTATGTCCCTCATAATTTTGTATACCTCAATCAAATCTCCCCACAATCTTCTAACTCCAAAGAATATAGTCCTAACCTATTCAATCTTTCCTCGTATCTCAGATCCTCCAGACTGGCAATATCCTTGTTAATTTTCTCTGCATTCTTTCAACCTTGTTTACATCTTTCCTGTAGGTAGGCGACCAAAACTGCCCACACTAGTCCAAATTACATCTCACCAACGTCTTATACAACTTCAACATAATATACCATCTACTGTACGCAATACATTGCTTTATGAAGATCAATGTGCCAAAAGCTTTCTTTACAATCCTATCTAGCTGTGACATCTCTTTCAACAAATTATAGACCTGTATTTCCAGTTCCCTTTGTTCTACCACACTCCTCAGTGCCCTACCATTCACTGTGTAAGATCTGTCCTGGCTGGTCCTACTGAAGTGCAAAACGTCACACTTGCCTGTATTAAAATACATCTGTAATTTTTCAGTGCATTTTTCCAGCTGATGCAGATCCCTCTGCAAGCCGTGATAGCCTTCTTTGCTGTCCATTTACACCCACAATTTTTGGATCATCCACAAATTTGCTGATCCAGTTAACCACGTTATATTCAGATCATTGATATAGATGACAAACAACAAAGGACCCAGCACTGCGGCTCACCACCAGACACAGGCCTCCAGTCAGAGGAGCAACCATCTACTATCTCTCTCTGGCTTATCCCACAAAGCCAATGTCTAATCCATCTTGATGCCAGGTGACTGAACCTTCATGACCAACATTCCATATGGGACCTTGTCAACTGCCTTGCTAAGGTCCATATAGACAACATCCATTGCCTTGCATTCATCCACTTGCCTGATAACTTTCTCAATAAACTCTATAAGATTGGTTAGACATGACCTACCACACAGGAAGCCAGGCTGACTATCCTTGATCAGTTCATGTCTAACCAAATACGTATATATTTGGTCCCTAAGAATACCTTAAAATAACTTCCCCACAAAAGATGTCAGACACATGGGCCTATTTCTAGATTTATGTTTAGAGTCTTTTATAAACAACTGAACAAAATTGGCTATCCTCCAACCCTCTAGTACCTCTCCTGTTGCTAAGGATGACTTAAATATCTCTGCTAGGGCCCCAAAAATGTCTGCACTTGCCTTCTATGGGGTCCAAGGGAACACTTTGCTAAGCCCTGGGGATTTATCCTCCCTGACTTGTCTCAGGGTAGAAAACACCTCCTCCTCTGTAATCTGTACAGGGTCCACGAAGTTGATGCCACTTCGCCTCACTTCTATAGACTCTGTGTCCATCTCTTGAGTAACTACAGATGCAAAAACTTTATTTAAGTTCTTCCCCATTTGTTTTGGCCCAAACACATGGATTACTATTTTGGTCAGCCAGAGGACCAATTTTGTCCCTTGCAATCCTTTTGCTCGTAACATATCTGTAGAATCACTTAGGATTTTCTATCACCTTGTCTGCTAGAGCAACTTCATGTCTTCTTTTAGCCCTCCTAATTTCTTTCTTAAGTGTTCTCTTCCATTTCTTATACTCCATAAGTACCCCATTTGCTCCTACCTGCCTATCCCTGCTATGCACTTCCTTTATTTCTCTTAACTAGGGCCTCAATATCTCTTGAAAACTAAGGTTCCCTACACTTTATTCTGCACATCCCTGTATACACAAATTCTCCTCAGTGTCACGAACTGACACTGGAGCTGGAACATTGAAGATGGCAAGAGTGTCTGTTAGATGCCTTTGCAGTATTTTTGTGATAACAGTTATGGATGGAAACAATGGATTCAGGCAAGTAGCACAGTAAAGGGAGAAAATATTACAGAAAATCTGACAAAGCAGAGGAAGCTGGAATAAGAACATGAAAGGAGTCATGATGGACAGTCTGCTGAATGTGGATGCTTGGTGGGGTTGAAGGAGAGAACAAGGCAGGCTGTTTCTGAGAGAGGGCATGAGACCAAGAGTATAGGAAACAAGTAGGTATGGCTGAAGATAATTGAGAACACCTCTCTCTCTCTCTCTCTCTCTCGATGGTGAGGAAAAGTTTTCTGCCTGTTCTCGAGTTGGGGATCTCAGAATAAAAAGCAACGCATCAGATGGACTGTAGCATCAAAATAGTGCTTGGTGTCTCCCCTCTTGCTGTGGAAGGAATGATATCTCCCTCTCACTTGTTTGTGTGTGAGAGAGAGCCTGATGGATGTCTAAATATTGGAGTGAATGGTTAGTTTTTGATGTACAGTTGGCCATGGTGTCTCTTTGGGGGTTTTGCAGTTGTTGGCATGGTGGGTGGTGGGAATGTTGATACTTCGTGCTTGAATAAGGTGGGGTGGAAGTTTGATGTTGATTGTTGCAGCTTGTGTGGGGAAGTGGGACAAGGGCTTTGGTTCTTGTGTTTTTTCTGCCATTCATTCTTTGGGAGGTTCTTTGAGGATGTCTGTTAAGAGTAAGAATTTCAGGTTGCATTTTCTATACAACCTCTGATATTAAATGTTATGAGTGATGAACAGACCTGATGGAAAATGGGGTGCAGAGTTAACCATTCCCCCCCCCCCCCCGAGAACTACGAACTATTGCTGTTGCTATGCTGCTCATGAGAGAGAGAGATAAAGCCCAGGCAAGAACATCTGCTACAGATAAGAGGGGGAGAGAGACTGTTGATTTACTGTATTTTGTCTCTTCCTGGATTATTTACCCTCCACTACAAGGACTTTACTTTGCTCATTAACATTCCTCAGGAGATAGCAGGAGTGGCCTGATTTGATGGACATGGTCATTCAGAGTTGATGGATAGCTGAGACCCCGTGAGTGGGGATAAAAGACAGGTCTGGAGAGACATCCTTCAGACACACCAGTGGACACTGACTGAGTGTTGGGAACCCACAAAAAGGTGGGGGCTTCGGAGACCAAACCAGGAGATTGGTCAGTAAAACTCACAGTGTTACAGCAGGGCCGGTGGGGACTTGTGTGCATGTCCACTCATGCCAGAGTGACGAGTCCATCACAGAAGAACGGTCTAGCTGAAGAACAGAGGGTTCATAACTGAATGACCACAACAATACGACAGATTAAGAAAGCCACAAAAGGTTTGCCTGTCGCAGTGGTTGCTGTTACATCTCGCTCGCTCTCTCTCTCTCTCCAACGATTTCAATACAACAACCATAACCACCTCAGCATTTATGAACTGAACTCTATACTTTCCTATGACAATTTATTTACCCCTAGACATCGATAGAGCTTGTTTATTATTGATTATTATTATTCCTACACTTTTAGGTTTATTACTGCTAACTTGTTTTATATGTATATTTGCATTTTTGATATTGTATTGTGTAGCTTACTAATAAACACCTTTAGTTTGGTACCACCAGACTCCAACGGATTCTTCTTTCTCTGCTGGTCAGACACCCAGTTACGGGTACGTAACAAATAGAAGTATTGAACCATTGAAACATTGGCAGGCACATACAAGCTTTGTACTCTCAAAATTTCGCTTTTGAAGGCATCCTACTTTGCCAGGAAACAGCCTGTCCCAGTCCACACTTCCCAGGTCATTTCTGATACCATTAAAATTGGCCTTTCTCCAATTTGGAATCTCAAACTGTAGACCAGACCTATCTTTTTGCATGTTTACTTTGAAACTAATGGCATTGTGGTCACTAGATGCACAGTGTTCCTCTAAACAAACTTCAATCACCTGCCCCGTTTCATTCCCTAACAGCAGATCCAGTAGCACATGCTCTCTCATTGTAAATTCTACATACTGATGACAGAAATTTTTCTGAATACACTGGACAAACTTTATCCCATCTCATCCTGTTACGGTATTGGAATCCCAGTCAATATGTGGAATGTTAAAATCACCTACTATAACAACCTTATGTTTCTTGCAACAGCCTGTGATCTCTTTACAAATTTCTTCCTTTAAATCCCTAGGACTATTGGGTGGTCTGCAATTTAGCCCCATTAATCTGTGGATCCAGAACTGGCTTGCCCACAGAAGGCAAAGAGTGGTTGTAGACGGGTCATATTCTGCATGGAGGTCAGTCACCAGTGGAGTACCTCAGGGATCTGTTCTGGGACCCTTACCCTTTGTGATTTTTATAAATGACCTGGATGAGGAAGTGGAGAGATGGGTTAGTAAGTTTGCTGATGACACAAAGGTTGGAGGTGTTGTGGATAGTGTGGGGGGCTGTCAAAGGTTACAGCGGGACACTGACAGGATGCAAAACTGGGCTAAGAAGTGGCAGATGGAGTTCAACCCAGATAAGTATGAAGTGGTTCATTTTGGTAAATCAAATGTGATGGCAGATTATAGTATTAATGGTAAGACTTTTGGAAGTGTGGAGGATCAGAGGGATCTTGGGGTCCTAGTCTATAGGACGCTCAAAGCAGCTGTGCAGGTTGACTCTGTGGTTAAGAAGGCGTACGATGTATTGGCCTTCGTCAATCATGGGATTGAATTTAGGAGCTGAGAGGTAATGTTGCAGCTATATAGGAACCTGGTCAGACCCCACTTAGCGTACTGTGCTCAGTTCTGGTCACCTCACTACAGGAATGATGTGGAAGCCATAGAAAGGGTGCAGAGGAGATTTACGAGGATGTTGCCTGGATTGGGGAGCATGCCTTATGAGAATAGATTGAATGAACTTGGCCTTTTCTCCTTGGAGCGATGGAGGATGAGCGGTGACCTGATAGAGGTGTATAAGATGATGAGAGGCATTGATCGTGTGGATAGTTAGAGGCTTTTTGCCAGGGCTGAAATGGTTGCCACAGGAGGACATAGGTTTAAGGTGCTGGGGAGTAGGTACAGAGGAGATATCAGGGGTAAGTTTTTTACTTAGAGAGTGGTGAGTGCATGGAATAGGCTGCCAGCGACGGTGGTGGAGTCTCTTTTAAGAGACTTCTGAATAGGTACATTAGAGGGCTATAGGTAAGCCTAGTAATTTCTAAGGTAGGGACATATTCAGCACAACTTTGTGGGCCAAAGGAAAGGGCCTGTATTGTGCTGTAGGTTTTCTATGTTGTTCCACCATAACACCTTACTCGACGAGTTCTCCAGTCTGTTCTTGTGGAACACTGTCGTGACATTTTTCCTGACTCGTAACACCACAACTCCTTTAATCCCTTCCACTCTGCAATATCTAAAACAATGGAAGCCAGCAAGACTGAGCTGCCAGTCCTGTCTCTCCTGCAACCAAGACTCACTAATGGCTCCAATGTGCATAATTCCAGGTCAAGACACTAGTCACACCATGCTCAACCGTTTGTTTCCTGACTTTGTCTGAGGTCTGACCAACATCTGTCTCCACAGCCTCTCCACTAACTGTTCTGGCACTGTGGTCTCCTTCCTGTGAAACTCTTATTTAAACCCCACCATGCAGCATTAGCTGAAACTTATAAAAATCCAAATTAAGGAGTTGTAGCTGGAACTGGATGAACTCCTGTCTATCACCCCTTCTATCTCCTGAATGATCCGGAGTTCATCCGGTTTCAGCTCCAACTCCTTAACGTGTACAGTATTTTTAGAAGCTGCAGCTATCCTTAATCTTCTTCCCCTAATTTTTTTGTCCTCATTCTATGCATTTTCAGATCTCTCCTTTTCTCCACCACAATTTTCTGGAAATAATTTAAGACTTTTTTTTCAGATCTCGACTTTAATTCAAGGTTGCTGTATTACAAAATACCGCCACAGATATTAATATCATAAGAAGTTGCAAGTGAGAATGCACAGATAATTTGGAAGATCCAGCTTCCGAGATCTGCTTAGCTAGTTACAAATAAAGAAACCCAAGATCAGCAGCCTTCCAGGCAGAAATGATGAGTCCAACTCCATTTCTAGTAAATAGATAGGATCAGTAAATATGGCACAGCAAAACTCACTTTAATGAAACTTCAAGGGAATTTTTATTTTTATTTGAATCTATGCAAGTGCTGAATGCCACCATGCTCACTTTTGATACCAAAGTGACTGTGGCTCAGGCAGAATAGTAATTATTATATTATCTGTAGTCTGACAATGTCATTGATCTCAATCAGGCATGTGTGCAGCTCATTGGTTGAGTAATGGTGCAAATGATATCATCTTTGCCAGAACCATAGATAATATAACCCAGACATCGTAAACCTCAGTCGTCAGACCAAGGATTTGAGCGGACTATTTCTTCTTACTTGAAGCCACCTGGGATGCATTATGAACAGTTTACATTCCAAGCCTACACTGGTGTCACTCCCCCACTTTTCCTGTGCTACATTGATGACTGCATTGGTGCTGCTTCCTACACCCGTGCAGAGCTTATCGGCTTCATTAGCTTTGCCTCCAACTTCCACCCAGCCCTCAAATTTACCTGGTCCATTTCTGACACCTCCCTCCCCTTTCTCTATCTCTGGAGACAGCTTACCTGCTGATGTCTGTTATAAACCCACTGACTCTCACAGCTACCTGGACTATACCTCTTCCCACCCTGTTACTTGTAAAAATGCCATCCTTTTCTCTGAATTCCTCCATCTCCACCCCATCTGCTCTCGGGATGAGGCTTTGCATTCCAGAATGAAGAAGATGTCCTCCTTCTTCAAAGAAAGGGCCTTTCCCTCCTCCAACATCAATGCTCTCCTCAACTGCATTTCTTCCATTTCGCACATGCCTGACCTCACCCCATCCTCCCACCACCACACCAGGGATAGGGTTCCCCTTGTCCTTATCTACAACCCCACCCTCCACCATCCAGCATATAATTTTCCGTAACTTCCGCCACCTCCAGTAGGAATCCCACCACCAAACATCTTTCCCTCCCCTCACTTTCTGCTTTCCGCAGGGACCGCTCCCTATGCGACTCCCTTATCCATTCGTCCCTCCCTACTGATCTCCTTCCTAGCAGATATCCTTGCAAGCGGTACAAGTGTTACACCTGCCCCTACACCTCCTCCTCACTACCACTTCAGGGCCCCAAACTGTCCTTCCAGGTGAGGCGACACTTCACCTGTGAGCTTGTTGGGGTCACCTACTGTATCCATTGTTCCCAGTGTGGCCTCCTGTGTATCGGTGAGACCTGATATGGATTAGAGACGGCTTCACCGAGCACCTACACTCCATCCTCCAGAGAAAGCAGGATCTCCCAGTGGCCACCCATTTTAATTCCACGTCCCATTCCCATTCCAAAATGTCAGTCCATGACCTCCTCTACTGTCGCGAAGAGGCTACACTCAGTTTGGAGGAGCGACACCTTATGTTTCGTCTGGGTAGCCTCCAACCTGATGACATGAACATTGATTTCTTGAACTACCAGTAATGGCTCTCTCTTCACCATTCGCCATCTCCTTTTCCCTCTCTCTCCTTATCTCCTTGCCTGCCCATTGTCTCCCTCTTGTGCTGCTGCTGCTCCTTTTCTTTCTTGCATGACCTTCTGTCCTCTCCTATTAGCTTCCCCCTTCTTCTGCCTTGCATCTCTCTCACCATTCAACTTCCCAGCTGTTTATTTCACATCCCCCCCCTCAGTTCCACTTATCACCTTGTTTTTCTCCCTCATCTCCCCCCACCTTCTAACACCAACAATTTTTTTCCAGTCCTGCTGAAGGGTCTCGTCCTGAAACGTCGACTGTACTCTTTTCCATAGATGCTGCCTGGCCTGTTGAGTTCCTCCAGCATTATGTGTGTGTTGCACTTTGTAAAAGTGGTGGGAAACTCAAGTTCACTTATACTTTTCGAAGGTAAAATGAAGCATATCATCATTTGAAAAATTATTAACATACTTATACCATACAGAAGCCCATCTTGTCTCCCAACAGAGAAATGCCATTAATCCCATTCTCCCTCATCTTATTCTCCTCCAGCACTGCAACTAATTCTCTATCACGTGCCAATCAATTTCCCCTTTCTGGTCATTTTACCATCTAACCAACATTAGCAGGCAATTTACAACAGCTCTCTATTCGTTTTCTTTTATAACAGCTCCAAAAATGCATTAGTAAATCCCTTTTCCATTTCTTCTCCACAATCATGTACCATACCAATTAACATTTTACTGTGCTTCCACACATAGTTCACACATCAGGACGCATTGTGCTGATGAGCAATAGGAAACCAGTGGTTGGATAACTCTTCAGTGTAAAGGGATGGGGATGGGACTTTTCTCAAATGCTGGAAGTAGCCCACAGGATTTATCCTCTCATATCAACACTAAGTGGATTTAGAGAATCCTATTTAGTACAAAAAGTAGTTGGTCATGTGGTCTTTCTCCTCTTTTTCCTTCATGTTCTCAACATTTTGAAAGTACAAAGCCACAATCCTGCATGCTGCACAGATGAATGACTTTTTATGATTGCACACTAACCACTACACACTGCGAGCTATCTTTTGGGACATGCTCAGATTGATTGAACACAAAACCACGCCACTCTCCCTCCTCTCCGTCCCATATACTGTTAGCTTCAAAGCCACAAAAACATTGTACTCACTCAGGACCTCCGCCACTAGCTTGCTGGAGGAAGAATAGCTGTAAAGTATTCTAAGCAAGGTTTATTTAGGTGGGACGTTCTTATCATTAAATACCCATCTGAAATGCAATTAACCCCTTCCCCCTCACCACTTCACTGGCAGTTCCACCCCCAAAAGCCATCATCACACAAAAAAGATTTTCATTCTATGGTGACTTTCTCATTCTCAAAATCTGCAGCTGCTAAAACACCCATTTGAAGTGTGGACGCTGTAGTAATGCAGTTACACAAATCCCTTTGCTAACAACATTACAACTTAGCCAAAAGTGTGCAAATTAGTATAAATACACTTTATTAATATTTTCCAAGGATGTTAACACTCATTCCCAGCACTAATCAAAGCTACTACTTTAGTAAGTAGTTTAACATGAAAATTCAAATGTGTTTCTGATAAACATGACAGTCACAATAAAAACCTATTTTAATCATACCCAACCCATTTGTTTTGATGGCAGAAACATTTCCCTCATTGGTTCAATGAGGAGATGACTAACCTGTGAAACTTACCTCCTGGGAGATAATGCTAATAATTGGTGCACATTAATTAAAATGGAAATTAGATTGATTTGTTTCAGAAGATAACATCAGTCCAAATCTTGCAAGTACAGTACTATTGTTAATTAACCTCGTAACTTTCCAATATTTTACAGTGTAACTGACAGCAAGTTTTGGATTTCCACCCAAGCCTGAAAATACTGAATTTGCTGTCAACTTTTAAGAATCGTCTCCAACATGAGAACAGACGCAGGGACTAAAGAGGAGAAACTGGATAAATCATTTTATTTCCAGTTCTATGCTAACAATATCAATCCTACTCAGTGTAAATTGCATTAGGCATCATTTCAGGATGAAATCATACCAATCTAAACATTGCAATGGCAACTTCCAGTCACAATCCTTGTCAATATCCTAACCTTTTCCTAGAAGTCACTGGCAATATACCTCACATTTCTCCTTGTGTTGGCATCGGTTGAAGCTTAAACTGCCATGAAGCATTTTCAGTAGAACTGGCAGTAGGTTGTGCTAAGTTCTTGCTTTTCTCACCACAAAAATATAAGAAATGGATGCAGAATCAGACCATTCAGCCCCTCATCCCTGCTCTGCTATTCAATAACATCGCAATTGATCTTTTCTTTCAATCCCACTTTACGGCACTGGCCTCATACTCCTTGATTTTCTTAATACATAAAATCTGTTTACCTGGGGAGCTCTTGTATAGAATATTCCCAGGATTCTTAGCCCTGCAGATCAGGAAATACCTTCTCATTGCAATTCTGAACATGCCTGATTTTCAAACTGTGACACCCCCCACCACCGTTTCTCGATACTCCAATCAGAGCTACCATCATACCTGTATCTATTCTGTTAAACCCCATAAGAATTTAATACATTTCAATTAAACTCTCCTTACTGGATAAACTTCCCCAAACTTCTAGGGAGCTTAAGGTAAAGGAACCCTTAGGAACTAGGGATCAGAGATATATAATCAGATTAAGGAAATGTGTAAAAATAATAGGGTAGTTGTTATGAGGTATTTCAACTTCATTAATATAAGCTGGTACCTTCCTAATGCAAGGGGTTTAGATGGGACAGAATTTGTTAAGTGTATCTAGGAGGGATCCTAAAATCAGTATGTGGACATCCAACAAGAGAAGGGACTATACTGGACTTGGTGTTGGGTAATGAGCCTGGCCAAGTGGCTGAGCAGTTAGGAAACAGTGATCACAGCTCCTCAGCTTTCAGAATAGCTATAGATAAGCATAGGTATGGTCCTCTGAAAATTTTTTAATTGGAGTACTGCAAATTAAAAGGGCATTAGCCAGGAACTAAGAAGTGTTAATTGGGAAAACCTTTTTTTCTGGCAAGCCCACATTGGATGTGTGGAGGGTGTTTAAAGATCAACTGCACAGAGTACAGGAATGGTATGTTCCTTTTAGAAGGAAGGACAGGGTGGAAAGATAAAAGGACCTTGGATGTCCAGAGAGGTGATAAATTTAGTCAAGAAGGAAAAGAAAAACTATGTAAAGCTTCAGAAGTGATGATCAAATGGAGCACATGAGGAGTATAATGAGGCCAGAAAATAGCTAAAAAGGAAGCATCCTGCCCAGGGAGAGCAGGATAGTAAGTCTAAAGAATAAGGTGCAAGTACTGCACCAGCACTGAACAACTATGGGGGGAAGTTGTCCTGTTGGCACAGACCAGGACCAAGGACTAGAAGACAAGGGTATGGAAATTGCTTGTTGGCTAATAAAGATGCAGCATTTAGAAGCTGCTCAACAGGCTAATTGGCAACTTAATTACCTAGGATGGCACAGGTGAACATATGTTAAATATACCTCTTCAATTACTCTCATTGCAATCTGCAGCATGTAATTTTCCTCTAAATAATGGTCAACTTAATGATCTACAGATTTCATGATCATTTGAAGGATTTGTTGGACTAAGCAGATATAGGCCCCTTTAAGCAGACAAAAGTTCATCGCCATAGCCAGAAGCAAAGCTGGCTTATCCAAGCCAGTGAAATGCAGAGGGATGAGGCCCCCTCTGCCCAGCATCTTGTTAGCAAATGTGCAGCCACTGGAGAAGAAAATTGAGGACCTGAGGGCAAAATTGCTGTACAGAGTGATATGACGGTGTGTTGTGATCTATGTCTGAGCAAGACTTGGCTTTCTCCCAGCACGCCAGATACAGTGATCAGACCAGAAGGCTTCTCAGTTTACAGGATGGATTATACTACTGATATGAAAAAGGCAAAAGGAGGAACTCAGCAGGCCAGGCGGCATCTATGGAAAAGAGTAAAGAGTCGACATTTCAGGCCGAGACCCATCATCAGGTCTAGCTTGCCCGGCCTGCTATTTTCCTCCAGCACTTTGTGAGGTGGAGTTATGGGTTTCATGATAAACTTTTGGTGATGCTCTGATGTGGCAGCTTTGTTGAACTCATGTTCTCCCAACCTTAAACACCTAATGGTCAAATGCCTTCCATTGTGCTTACCCAGAGAGTTCTCCTCCACAGTCCTGTCCACAGTTTACATACCACCGACAGCCAACTATAATCAAGTGCTTGAGATACTGAATAATGCCGCCTCCAAACAATAAACAGTTCATCCCAATGCATTTCAGGTCACAGTTGGGGACTTCAACTGGGCTTGCTTTAAGAAAACTCTAACCAATTATCAGGCAGCGGGGCGGCTATGGGGTTGCTTTGTGTCTGTGGACTGGGCCACACTCATGGACTCCTCTGTGGATCTGAATAAACACACCATGGTTGTCATGGACTTCATTAAAACAGCTGTAGGTAAGTGTGTCCCTGCAAAATCATTTAGAGTCTTCTCCATCCAGAAGCTCTGGCTGAACCATGAGATCCACAATCTGCTGGAGGGCCTGATCAGATGCATTCAAGTCTTGAGTCCAAGGAAGTTACAAGAGGTTCAGGTATAATCTCCAGAAAGCCATTTTGTGGGCAAAGTGGCAATTCTGAGCGAGACTTGAATCAACAAAGGATGCTTGACAATTGTGGCAGAGCTTGAATGTTATCACCTCTTGTAAAGTTAAATCAAGTGACATTGGCGACAACAGGACTTCGCTTCTGGATGAGCTCAACACCTTCTATGCTTACTTGGACCAGCAAAAAGTGGAGGATCCACCACATTTTTACACAGAGTGATGAGTAAATGGAATGGGCTGATGGGGACGGTGGTGGAGAGGGATATGATAGGGTCTTTTAAGAGATTCCTCAATAGGTACATGGAGCTTAGAAATATAGAGAGTTAGGGTAACCCTAGGTAATTTTTAAAGTAAGTACATGTTTGGCACAGCATTGTGGGCTGAAAGGCCTGTATTGTGCTGTAGGTTTTTTATGTTTCTACAAAATCCCACAGCCTCCAATGATCCTTGGCTGATTTCACTCTCTGAGGTCGACATGCAGGCATTCTTCAGGGGGCTAAACCCACAAAAAGCATTCAGCCCGGATGGTGTATCTGGTGAAGCACTAAAAACCTGTGCTGATCAGTTGGCTGGAGTGTTCACTGACATCTTTAAACTCTTGCTTCAGCAGTCTGAGGTACCTACCAGTTTCAAGTAGGCTTCAATTATACTGGATGCCTAACAAGAATATACAAACTGGCCTCAATGACTATCGTCCAGTAGCACTTACATTCACTGTGATGAAGTTCTTTGAGGGGTTGGTGATGAAACATATCAACCCCTGCCTGAGAAGTGACTTGGATCTGTTCCAATTTGCCTACCGGAGCAACAGATCCACAGCAGATGTCAACTCACTGTCTCTTCGCTCAACCCTGAAATATCTAGACAGCAAAGGTGCATACATCAGGATGCTCATTATCAACTACACCTCAGCATTCAATACCATCAAAATTAATCAATAAGCTTCAAGACTTTGGCCTCAAAACCTCCTTGTGCAATTGGATCCTTGGTTTCCTCACTTGCATTACCCAGTCAGTTGGGATTGGCAACATCTCAGCCACGTTTGCAATTTGCGAAGGGAGATGCTAAGGTCAGAAGTATCCAATGGGGACTGTCTCATGAACCTCTAGTTTCTTCCTCCTATTATTAATAATCAGCTTCTTGGTAAGAGGTTGTGGTCAGTCAGATTCAATCAGTCACTCAGTCAGATTCTGAATCTCCCTCCTATATGCTGCCTTATCACCACATTTGATTCAGCCTTTGACAGTGGTGTCATCAGCAAACTTGAATATGGCATTGGAGCTGTGCTTGTGGTACACCTGTGCTGATGGAGATTGTGGAGGAAATGTTGTTGCTGATCCAAACTGTCTAGGGTCTGCAGGTGAGGAAATTGAGGATCCAATTGCACAAGGATGTGTTGAGGCCAAGGTCTTGAAGCTTACAGATGAGTTTTGAGGGGATGATGGTATTGATGTCAAGCTGTATTCAATAAAGAGCATCCCGATGTATGTACCATTACTGCCCAGATGTTCCAGGGCTGAGTGTCAAGCCAGCGAAATGGCATCTGCTGCAGACCTGTTGTGCTGCTTAACAAATAGAAATGGCTCCAAGGTGCTTCTCGAGCAGGATTTGAGATGTTTTATTACCAGCCACTCAAAACACTTCATCACTGTGGATGTAAGTGCAACTGGACAATAGTCATTGAGGCAGGTTATCACATTTGTTTTAGGCACCGGTATAGTTGAAGTCTGCTTGAAGCAGGTGAGTACCTCTGACTACCAAAGTGAGAGGTTAAAGATTGCAGTGAATAGTCCAGCCAGTTGAACAGCACAGGGCTTTAGTACTTAACCCTTTCCATAAATACCTTTAAACTATGGTGTTATGGACATTGCTCCCAAATTGTTTTCTCACTGACACATCCACCACCTACCCTGTTTCATTTCCTGAGATAAGGTTGAGTACTGCCCTGTCACTTGTAGAACTATCTACATGTTTAAAAAAAAAACCTTTCTTGGAAGCACTGAGCAAAATACGATCTTACTGAAATCCCTTGAGCTAATGGGATCCCACTCAATTCTGTGGAAGTTAAATTTCTCTATTCTATAAACTTATTCCTCTGGCACCTTTTTGCAGTTTGATAAGATACTGAATTTGTTCTTCTAATTTCCACTGAATATTGTTAGGTCAACAGCATTACTTCAGAAAAAGCGACCACCATCTCTTATTCCTACATTCTATTCATATGTTTTCCAGGGCACCGTATTTAAGTACTGCTGTGATGTTCTTCCTAATTGGAGGCCCAATCAGCGGCAGGAGTGAGCACTTTGATGAGGTTACTTACAGTTCGGTGAAGCTTGTATAAAGGGAGGCAGAGGATGGGGTGGTTGGCGCACAAGTAGAGACAGCTTACGGGGAGTTTGTGAGGAAGGATAGGCAGATGATAGAGCAAAGATACACTCAGTCAGATGGTTTGAGATGTGTGTATTTTAATGCAGTGTATCATAAACAAGGTGTTTGCACTTAGAGCGTGGATCAATACGTGGAATTATGACATTGTGGCCATTACAGAGACTTAGATGTCTCGGGGCAGGAATGGCTGCTGCGTGTGCTGGGCTTTAGATGTTTCAAAAAGGACAGGGAGAGAGGCAAAAGAGGTGGGGGTGTGGCATTGCTAATCAGTGTTAGTATCACGACTGTAGAAAAGGATGAATTCATGGAGGGATCTGCTGAGTCATTGTGAGTTGAAGTCAGAAACAGGAAGGGGCAATAACTCTACTGGGTGCTTTTATAGAACAGAGACATCCAAGAGCAGATAGGGAGGCAGATTCTGCAATGATGCAATAATAATAGGGCTGTTATGATGGGTGATATTAGCTCTCTTAATATTGACTGGCATCTCCATAGAACAAGGGGTTTAGATGGGGTGGAGTTTGTTCAGTGTGTTCAGGAAGGTTTCCTGATGCAATATAAGCCAACTAGAGGAGAGTCTGTACTTAATCTGGTATTGGGGAATGAACCTGATCAGGTATTTGTGATTTTTATAAATGACCTGGATGTAGAGGCAGAAGGATGGGTGAATAAGTTTGTGGATGACACGAAGATTGGAGGAGTTGTGGATGGAGCTGTAGGTTGTCGAAGGTTACAAGAGGATATAGACAGGCTGCAGAGTTGGGCAGAAAGATGGCAGATGGAGTTCAATCCGGATAAGCGTGAGGTGATGCACTTTGGAAGGACAAATCAGAAGACTGAGTACAGGATTAATGGTCAGTTACTTAAGAGTGTGGATGAACAAAGGGACCTCAGGGTTCAAATCCATACATCCCTCAAGGTCGCTGCACAGATTGATAGGGTAGTTAAGAAGGCCTAGGGGATGCTAGGCTTCATTAACAGGGGAATTGAGTTCAAGAGTAGAGAGGACATGTTGCAACTCTACAAATCTCTGGTGAGACCGCACTTAAAGTATTGTGTTCAATACTGGTCACCTCATTATAGGAAGTATGTGGAAGCTATGGAGAGGGTGCAGAGGAGATTTACCAGGATGTTGCCTGGTTTGGAGAACAAGTCATATGAAGCAAGGTTAGCAGAGCTGGGACTTTTCTCTTTAGAGCGTAGAAGGATGAGAGGGGACTTGATAGAGGTCTACAAGATTATGACAGGCATAGATAGGGTGGATAGTCAGTACCATAGATAGGGTGGATAGTCAGATAGTTAACACCAGAGGGCATATGTACAAAATTAAGGGAAGAAAGTTTAGGGGAGACATCAAGGTTAAGTTTTTTTACACAGAGGGTTGTGAGTGCCTGGAATGACTTGCCAGGGATGGTGGTGGAGGCTAAAACATTAGGGGTATTCAAAAGCCTCTTGGACAGGCACATGGATGAAAGAAAAATGGAGGGTTATGGGGTAGTGTGGGTTTAGTACTTTTTTTTAAGGATTATATGGGTCAGCACAACATGGAGGGCTGAAGGGCCTGTACTGTGCTGTAGTGTTCTATGGTTCTATGGTGTCAGATCGCTCAGTGGGGAAGCATTTTGGAGGTAGTGATCACAACTCTTTCTCCTTTACCATAGCACTGGAGAGGGATAGGAGCAGACAATTTGGGAAAACCTAAATCTGCTTCCACCACCATCAGCAGCAGTGCATTCCATGCATACACCACTCTCTATGTGGAAAAACTTACTTCTGACATCCCCCTGACATACCCCTTGGGGTAGGAGGAAATATGGTGCTATTAGGCAGGAACCTGGGACCATAAATTTGGAGCAGATGTTCTCAGGGAAATTCACAGCAGGAATGTGGCAAATGTTCAGGAAACCAAGTACTGTTAGAGCTCTAGAAAATTACAAGGGTGCCAGGAAGGAATTTAAGAATGAAATTAGGAGAGCTAGAAGGGGCCATAAGAAGGCCTTGGCAAGCAGGATTAAGAAAACCCTCAAGGCATTCTACAAGTATGTGAAAAGCAAGAGGATGAGCTGTATGAGAATAGGACCAAGCAGGAGCAATAGTGGAAACGTGTGCTTGGAGTTGGAGGAGGTGGTGGAGATACTTAATGAATACATTGCTTCAGTATTCACCAGGGAAAAGGACCTTGACAATTGTGGAGATAACTTATGCTGGACTGAAATGCTTGAGCATATAGACTTTAAGAAAGAGGATGTGCTGGAGGTTTTGAAAAGTATAAAGTTACCTAAGTTGCCTGGACCAGATGAGGTACAGCCCAGGCTACTGTGGGAAGCAAGGGAGGAGATAGTTGAACATCTGGCAATGATCTTTGCATCATCAATAGGGACAGGAGAAGTACCAGATGATTGGAAGTCTGCAAATGTTCAGATTCAGATTCAGTTTATTGTCATTTAAAAACCATAAATGCAATGCAGTTAAAAAATGAGACAATGTTCCTCCAGAATGACATCAACAAAGCACATGACAAAATAGACTACACCAGAAAATTCACATAACGTTTGGCAATCCCCAATCCAGAGACCAGAGAGGCTGCTGCGTATTAATATCGCGCTACCGTCTTAACGCGTTCCCCGGAAAGGAGCTTCAAACTCACCAGACAAAACAAGACCAAAAATTAAAGCTACAAGACCTGCACAAAACCACATAGTTACAACATATAGTTACAACAGTGCAAACAATACCATAATTTGATTAAAAAAAAACAGACCATGGGCATGGTAAAAATAGTCCAAAGATGTTAAAAGAGTATAAGTTCAAAAGAAACCACCACACAGTTTCCACAAGTCCTTAGGGTCCCGATAAACTTGTCATCTCACACCAACGGCAGAAGGGAATACCCCCGCTATGGACTTCCACAGCGCTGCCCGACTCAGCCTCGCAGACGCAGCACACAATGAAAGCTCCGTCGAACCCAGCCTCACAGACACAGCACACAGTGAAAGCGACCTGACCGCAGCGGACTCCTAGCCTTTTTCTTTCCCTTTTTTTCCCCTTTTTCACAAAAGGGAGTAGAGATAACCCAGGAAATTATAGACTAGTGGATCTTACTTCAGTAGTGGGAAAGTCGCTAGAGAAGATCATGAGAGGCAGGATTTATGAGCATTTGGAGAAACATAAGCTGATTAGGAATAGTCAGCGCGGCTTTGTCAAGGGCTCAGCGTGGCTTTGCCAAGGGCAAATCGTGGCCTACAAGCTAATTGAATTCTTTGAGGATGTAACAAAAACATTCATAAAGGTAGAGCAGTGGATGCAGTGTATATGGATTTCAGTAAGGCATTTGATAAGGTTCCCCACACAAGGCTCATTCAGAAAGTAAGGAAGCATGGGATCCAAGGAGACCTTGCTTTGTGGATCCAGAATTAGCTTGACCACAGAAGGTAAAAAGTGTTTGTAGATGTTTGTATCCTGCATGGAGGATGGTGACCAGTGGTATTCAGCAGGGATCTGTTCTGGGACCCCTCCTCTTTGTAATTTTTATAAATGACCTGGATGAGGTAGTAGAAGGATGGGTTAGTAAGTTAGCTGATAACACAAAAGTTGAGAGTTTTGTGGATAGTCTGGAGGGTTGTCAGAAGTTACAGGGGAACATTGATAGGATACAGAACTGGGCTGAGAAGTGGCAGATGGAGTTTAACCCAGGTAAATGTGAAGTGGTTTATTTCAGTGGGTCAAGTTTGAACACAAAATATAATATTAATGTTAAGACTTGGCAGTGTGGAGGATCAAAGCTGCTGTGCAGGTTGACATGTTGTTAAGAAGGCGTATGGTATGATTGAGTTCAAGAACCACGAGATAATGTTAACACTATTTAAGACGTTACTTAGACCCCGCTTGGAGTATTGTGTTCAATTCTGGTCACATCACTACAGGAAGGATGTGGATACTGCAGACAGTGCAGAGGAGATTTACCAGGATGTTGCCTAGATTGGAGAGTGTGCCTTATGAGAATAGGTTGAGTGAACGTAGCCTTTTCTCCTTGAAGTGACAGAGGATGAGATTTGACCTGACAGAGGTGTAGAAGATGATGAGAGGCATTGACCATGTGGATAGCCAGAGGCTTTTTCCCAGGGCTGAAATGGCTAAAATGAGGGGGCATAGTTTTAAGGGGCTTGGAAGTCGATACAAGGGGGATGTTAGAAGTAAATTTTTCCACATAGAGAGTGGTGGGTGCATGGAATGCACTGCCAGTGAGGGTGGTGGAAGTGAATACAATAGGTTCTTTTAAGAGACTCTTATATAGGTACATTGCACTTAGAAAAAGAGAGGGCGACGCATTAGAAAAAATCTAGGCAGTTTCTAGAGTAGGTTACATAGTGGGCACAACATTGAGGGTCGAAGGACCTGTAATGTTCTGTAGATTTCTTTGTTCTATGTTCTAATTAGTATTGCTATTGCAACTCTCATTTTAACAAACCCTTGTAATTGTAACAAAACGAAAAGAGAAATATAATATACCACAATAGTTCTATAGAAGTTGCAAGAAGTATTTGAAGGTGGCAGAGCAGAATAAAAACCTACAATTACAATGTTTTAAAGGCATTTGAACAGGTTTTTGGTTCAGAAAGGAATAAAAAATACAGGCCTGATGCAGGCAAATGAAATTGGCATATCTAAGCATCATAGTTGACATGGCAGAGTTGAGACAAAGGGCCCATTTCTCTGCTATACAGTTCTATGACTTCATACTCTTAACCTATGAGAGGGTGGGAAATTGTTATTAAATGAGCAGGTGGAAACCTAAGCTCTATTAAAAAAAGGCATTGAGGATAAACACATGGAGGCTGTGTCAAACCTCCACAAAGCACTGGTTCTGCCAGAATTATGTTGCTATAAATTCCAGTCACCACAATTGAAGAAAGATAGCAGGTCCTGTGACGAGAGTCCTTGACAAGGATGGTTTAGACCCAAATGCTGGAGTATCCAAGGTTAGGATCGAGACATGGAATAAAACTGGATGAGAACTGAGCACAGAAAAAAAAGCACTTGCCAGTATATCTAGTTGTATTTATAACTGAGCACAAACCCCAGTTCAAGTGCTCTTTAAATACCCAATTCTTGGCATCCAAAATATTATTGCCAATCGGCAGGACAGTCCTGAATCTTCAAATGGGCCACACCAGCTATCCATAGTCCAGAGAGTTAGAGCATCTCAGTCCCGGAAGCCGGCAAGTTGGGTGTGTGTGGTAACAGGACTCCTCCCCTATAGCTGACTCCTGATGGCCCTGGTTGCTAGAGAATCAATAATGGTAGTCAAGGATGAGAGCCAGATCCAAGATGTCTCTTTCAGGAACCTAGTACCATTCCTCGGGTCCGAATCCTTCCTAGTCCACAAGGTACCGCCAAGTACCCTGAACAGCTAGTGAGTCCAAAATTCCTCTCACAGTGAAGACCTGTTCCCATCGACAAAAGCGGGTGGTGGCGGGACTGATAGCAATGGGGCTAAAGGGCTGGTGTTCACAGGCTTTAATTTAGAAATGTGGAAAGTGGGATTGATTTTGAGGGTCTTGGGGCATTGCAAGATGAAGCCATCAGATTTACTTTCCTGAGAATCTCGAAGGGTCCAATGAAGTTGGGTGCCAATTTCCTAGACTCCACTAGGAGAGGTAAATCCTGAGTAGATTGCCAGACCTGTTGCCCAGGCTACAAAACTGGTTCTTGTATTTTCTTATGGTTTAACCTTTATTTCAGCCATCCGAATAGAAGCTAACAAAATCTCCCTTGCCCTAGTCATTTCTGCTTGCAGTATCAAAGGAGGTCTTCGGCTGCAGAAACCCCTATCTCAGCCAGCTGTTCAGAAAAGAGTGGCGGAGAATACCCAAATTGGTATTCAAAAGGGAACATCCTGTGCACCGAATGACGTAAAGTGTTGTGGGTGATCTCTGCCCACATCAAATGGTCACACCACTCATTCGTTCTTTCAGAGGCCAGACATCTTAAGATTCATTCCAAATCTTAGTTCACCTGGTTCATCTGGCTGTTGGACTGCAGATGAAACCCAAAGGAAAAACTTGGTGTTGCCCCAGTCAGCTTACAAAATGC
Organism: Hemitrygon akajei; assembly: GCF_048418815.1. Classification (NCBI taxonomy): domain Eukaryota; kingdom Metazoa; phylum Chordata; class Chondrichthyes; order Myliobatiformes; family Dasyatidae; genus Hemitrygon; species Hemitrygon akajei. The sequence goes on along the minus strand of NC_133124.1, from coordinate 103,522,228 downwards.
CCTCCAAACACGTGACACAAATTGTGGACTATAATCTGGCACAAATGTTCCTCAGTAAACTGTGAATCCTGAAGACCTGGTGCAGGACAGTTTTGGCCATCACCACTGCAGATGTAGTCTGTCCAAGGTGATGAATTTGCAGGCCTTCAAAAAGTGACCCACAGTTACCATTGGAAGGAGAAGACCTGTGACAAAGCCCATGGAGATGTGCGCCCATGGTCTGTCTGGAAGAAGAAGCAGTTGAGGTTGGGTGTGGGTCTTCTTGTTCCGGGAGCACACATTACAAAGCTGCACATATTGACAGGTCTCCCTCACCATTCCAGGCCACCAATATCTTTGCTTAATGAACTCAAGGGTCCTGTCAATTCCTGGGTGAGCAGTCATTCTCGATGCATGATCCCAATGAAGAACCGGAGACCAGATGGATCTTGGAATGAATAGCTGACCCAAAGGACTGTTCTGGTGAAACTCCCTTAGTGCCTGAGACTTGCAAACAAACGTGTTGACTCCCTAATAAATTGGTGCTATCACCTTGGCTTGGGGCAAAATGGTGGTTGGCTGCTCCTCTTATTTGGGTTTATCAAACTGACAGGGCAGGCATGTGGCTTCTTGTGTTTTGATCCTGGTCAATAGGTCAGGATGAAATTAAAGCGGTTAAAGAAAAGAGACTGCCTGGCCTGTCTGAAATTCAGTCTCTTGGCCTCCTGAGTATAAGCCAGGTTCTTGTGGTCTGTCCAAATGATAAAAGAGTTCTTGGCCCCCTCAAGCCAGTGATACCATTCCACCAGAGCCAACTTTGACCATGAGCAGCTCTCTACTTCCAATGTCGTTGTTCCCTTCAGCCAAGGATAGCTACCTGGAAAAGAATGCACATGGGTGCAGTTTATTGTCCGAAGGTATCTGTTGAGACAACACTGCACCCACTCTGAAGTCCGAGGCATCAACCTCCATGACAAAGGGAAGATCTGGGTTAGGTGCAACCAAAATGGGAGCTATCATGAACCCCGCTATTTGAGCTCTGCGAAATCAGCCTCCACTTTGGTAGTCCAAACAAAAGTACCTGTGGATCTCTTAGTTAGTGCTATCAGTGGAGTCAGCACTGAGCTGAAGTTTCTGAAGAACTTTTGGTAAAAGTTAGCAAATCCCAGGCATGGTTGGATTTGTTTCACACTGGATGGTTGTGGCCAATCTCCAACTGTGTGTCTTGCTTGACCATCTTAAGATTGTCATTAGAGATGATGAAACCCAAAAATGGAATGATGTTTACATGAAATTCAGACTTCTCCACCTTGATGTAAAGTCCATGATCAAGAAGCCTTTTCAGGATATCTTGCTGGTATTGATGGAAGCGTAGAAAAACCAAAGGACGTAGTTTTAGAATTATTGGCCAAAGAACTTGGGGAGAGATGTGAAAATAACATTTTCAGTCAGTGTGTAGCCACTGTCTGAAACATTGATGATTCCTAGTTCAACTATGAATTTTGAAAGAGTATCTGTGGGGTGGATATTTCTCACAGGATCACAGAGCAAAAACTACGGATGGGACAGACTAAATTGTTCTTGCACAGAATCATTGCAAAAATAGGACACGAGCCAGAAAAGCATTAGAATTGTTGGGAATCGCAAATGAAGCAGGTCTTCTTACTACTTTCCCCAGCATTCTCATCCTTTCCTAGACATCACTTTCAGCAAATTGTGTAAATCTGTTGACAGTTAAAGAGTGAGGAATTAATTAGCATACAGCATATTTGGAAGCTGACTCACTAGTTGAAACTACTTTGTGGCTCCAAGGTAAACAGATACAGTTGAGTGAGCTCTCTTATCGATACCACTTTCTTTTTGGCTTTCTTGTGCATGCTTCTATATGAGCTGAAATTCATTGGCTCCGTACTGTCTGGTTTCCACCAGTCTTTGGGCTGAATTGTGCTGAAGACTAGCCAGTGATTCCATAGATAAAAGCCTGTGAGCTGCCATGTATGAGGTAGCCTGTTCTTGACTTCTCCATTTTTGTACTCTACATATAAGTTAGGAACTGGCTGGAGTTCAGATGTGCACGCATCTGAACCTTGCTTCCCTCCTGGGAGGCACACTGTTGAATCTAGGGTATTCTGTAATTTTGTAAGGGGCACATTTATTACATATCTGGCCCTGCAATATAATAAGAGCTATAATAATGCATCTAGTGTTAAGTGAATCGGAGTTATAAACTTCATCCAGAAATAAATATATGCATATCCAAACATAATTTTTCTCTAATTCTCAGTATAACTGCTTTCAAATTAATTGTTAGTTTCATTTATTATGGAAGAATCTGGCACATTGTTGAGAAAGAACAATTTGATGAGTAGAACCATATTATGTTAGAAAGCAGTTTGAGTAAAACTGACAAAAGGAAAAGTTTGAATCAACACACAAAACACTAGAGGAACTCAGCAAAACAGCAGCATCAATGGAGGGGAATGGGACATTTTGAACTGATGCCCTTTACCTGGACTGCTCCAATCTCTTGTGTCTTCTGTGCTTGGATCAAATATGGGTTTCTACACTAATATATTTTGTCCTGAAGAAGTGAGAGGGAAATGAGAAGCTTTAAACTTAAGTGAAGGAGTGTTGTGGTGTAGGGGAACTAATTAGGCATCACTTCAAGGAAGAAGCAAAGAATTTTAGTCCATTGGGGTGTAGGCTGGAGGGGTAGAGAGATTGAAAATTTATGGCGTAAAATTGATCTAGGTTAGAAAAGAAAGGATAGGCAGAAGTATACTGAAGATAGGAATAAATACATTCTATGGGACAAGAACAGATTGAAACTGTAGATCTACTAATAGTTCTGCTTATGAATATCAGGGAAAAGTGAGAGTGGGCTCCAGGTGAAGTTCTCCAAATGTCCTATCCAAAGTCTATCCTTTAAACAACATTGATAAATGCAGTCACTATGGAAGTGCACTTTTGCTGAATAATCATCAATTAAAAACATTAACTCAGTTCAGACCATAAGATATAAGAGCAGAATTAAGCCATTCAGCTGATTGAGTCTTCTCCAATATTCCATCATGGATGATTAATTAGACCTCTCTACCCCATTCTCCTGCCATCTTCTCATAACCTTTTATGTCTTGACTAATGAAGAACCCATCAATCTTCCTTTTAAATATACCCAATAACTTGGCCTCCACAGCTGCCTGTGGCAATGAATTCCAGAGATTCACCACCCTCTCACTAAAGAACTTCATGCTCTTCTCTGTTCTAAATGAATGTCCCTCAATTCTGAGGCTTTGTCCTCTGGTCCTTCACTGCCCCACTATATGAAACATCCTCTCCACATCTACTCATTCTAGGCCTTTCAATATTCAATAGGTTTTAGTAAGATCCTCCCTCATTCTTCTAAACTCCAGTGTTTCCAGGCCCAAAACCATTAAATGATGTTAATGCATTAACCCTTTCATTCCTGGAATCATTCTTGTGAACTTCCTCTGGATCCTCTCCAAAGCCAGCACAGCTTTTCTTAGATACACTGCTCACAATACTCCAATGTCACCTGACCAGTGCCTTACAAAGGCTCAGTATTACATCCTTCCTCTTGAAAAGGGTGCTAGCAATACATTTGCTGCCCTTACCACTGACTCAATGTGCAAGCTAATGTAACACGCTGTAAGGTTTCGCTGCTAATGTAATGACCTCTCTGTAATATTTCACTGCTAAGGCTAATGGAGTGGCTTCTCTGTAATGTTCTACTGTTGAGGTAATGGTTTCTCTGTAGCAGCAATGTTTGGGTTATGACTAGAGATAACGGGGTATGTTAGCCTCTGAGCGGGATGTTGTTCTTTCTTGTGTCTCTGGGAGCCAGGAATTCACAGTCTTTTGCCAGGGAGAGAGGAGGAGAGAAGAGGCGAATGGAGAGAGTTGGTAGAACTGATGAATGGAGTGGACTTGGAGTGAGGATCTGAAGGTCAGCGACGATCGGAGGAGGTCAATGGTGGACAAATGGCCTTAGCAGTGAGCTCCAATGTTTCTGCATTAGACTGTTTCATGAGAATGGACCCTTTTCTTTTTTTTTGTTTCTTTACTAAACATATAGTCAAATTAAAAATTATAAAGCTCAATGGTTTAATCGTATATTGTGTACTGTTTGTTATTTTGTGGTACTGATTTGTAACATCATGCAGCGTGCACCCAAATGAGATTTCTTAAGTTTGGCTGGGCCGGGGGCTATATTCCCTATATTAAGCTGCTAGCCGAACTGAGTGTTACAATTGTGGGGACTCGTCCGGGACTGATTCTATTGGATGCTGTGTGATTATCCTGAGCATTGAACCAGTGGGGTAGATATTTGTACTCTGGCTGAATTGTTAATTCACCTGTTAAGTACTGTTAAAATTGTGATTGTGGAAGGACGTTTGCTAAAATGGCAGACGCAGCTCTCATTTTAATGCAGACCAGTTCTGATGTAGCGGTAGCTGGGGGTGGAGATTTCAAATACAGGGTTCTATTGTTTCTGTGGAGAGAGGAAAAGGAGGGGCAGGAGCAAGCAGTGGATCAATTGGTGGTTTCTGATGACACCATTCCCCAAGGTTACTGTAACCTGACTGCTCTGAAGACAAATCAGCTGCCAGAATTGAATTCTGGGGAAGTGGCAGCTGCTCAGCGAGCTGATCGGAGCATTGGTACCATTTGGGCAGCAGTCAAAAAGGGAGACATGGCTCAGGCAGAGAAAACAAAACATGCTTCGGTGCCTCCATTACTGCAAGAATGGCCTTGGTTGGAGTTGAAGAACCAGATCTTATACCGGGTCACATCACCTCCAGATCAACCTTAGGGTTGCCAACTGGTTCTGCCCAAGATGTATCGGAGGATTGCGTTGAAATCACTTCACGATGATTCTGGACATTTGGGAAAAGACCTATTGATTGCTCAGAGACCGGTTTCACTGACCCCGGATAAAATAGGAGGTCAAAAAATACTGCAAGTCGTGCATTCAATGCATGTGGTGGAAGACGCTGCCTACGTGGGCAACTCCCTTGTCCCACTTGCAGTGTGCGGGGCCTCTGGATCTGGTGTGTATGGATTTCCTATCAATAGAACCCAGTACCAGCAACACGGCGAATGTCTTAGTCATCACGGACCACCACTGCACCAGATATGCGCAGGCTTTTCCTAACAAGGACCAGAGGGCATCCTCTGTGGCCAAAGTGTTATGGGAGAAATATTTCATCTATTATGGCCTTTCCAGGTGGATACATAGCGATCAGGGGCAGGATTTCGAGAGCAGACTCATCCATGAGTTACTGGGCATGCTTGGAGTTGAGAAGTCAAGGACCTCGCCCTATCACCTGCAGGGTGATCCCCAGCCAGAGAGGTTTAATTGGACCTTGCTAGACATGTTCGGGACCCTGGAGATTAGCAAGAAGAGCAAGTGGAGTCAACATATTGGGCATCTGGTTCACTGTTACAACTGTACACAAAATGAAGCTACTGGGTATTTGCCATATTATTTGATGTTTGGGCACGAGATGAGATTGCCCATTGACCTTTGTTTTAGGACTGACAAGGGTGACTTACCCCCGAAGACTTATCTGAAGTATGTGTCTGATATGAGAAGAAAGCGGAAAAGGGCTTATGAATTAGCTGGGGTCGCGGCTGCCAAGCAAAATCAAGGAAATAAGAGGAGGTACGATCAAAATGTGAGGTACTCCCAATTCCTGCCAGGAGACCAAGTCCTTATAAAGAATTTAGGGCAACCTGGAAAGCATAAGTTGGCTGATCACTGGGCGGCCACATGTAGTGGAGAGTCAGATGCCAAACCTACCAGTATTCCGGCTGAAACCAGAGGATGGGAATAGGCCTGTCAAGATTTTCCATTGGAACCACTTGCTGCCCCTGGGACAGGAGGTGCAGGTAGACCCAGAGCCCGACCTGGAGCCTACACCTAGTAAGAGGACGTGGCAGAAATACAGGGCGACTGCACGGCCCACTGAAGGCGAGGTTAGGCCGGCCCCCACCCCTGAGAGCGATACTGATTCAGACGATGAGGACCAGGATGTGTGGTATATGCCGCCTTTCGCTAACTCCCCATTGATTGAGGAGGAGATTCCTGGCCCTTCTCCTGCTGAGTCAGGTGAAGTGGGGGGGGGGGGGGGTGCTATCTGTGGGTAGCCTGGTTGCAGCAGGACTCTGCAGGGAAGGAAGCGGGGCTTGGCCATGGGACAGAGGGGTCTGAGTTGCAGGTGAGCACGAGTGATAGGTCGGGGGAGGCATCGCCAGGTAGACTGGAAGTATCCCAAGTGGGATCTGAACCTGAAGAGTTAGGTGAGGGGGTGTGGAGGTCTCAGAGAATTAAGAGACCACTGGATAGGTTGGCCTACTTAGCACCAGGAGAGCAGAGTGTGACCCCCACTGTTTTAGAGAGCTATGTCATTGCCTTTTGTACCTGGATTGGACTTCATGTTTTGCAGGGTTGGCGAATTATCTCAATGTCATGAGGATATGACTAAATTTGGTGAGGGGAGACAGTAACATGCTGTAAAGTTTCACTGCTAATGTAATGGCCTCTCTGTAATATTTCACTGCTAAGGCTAATGTAATGGCTTCTCTGTAATGTTCCATTGCTAAGGTAATGGTTTCTCTGTAATGTTCCACTGTTAAGGTAATAGTTCCTCTGTAGCAGCAATGTTTGGGCTATGACTCGAGATAACGGGACATGTTAGCCAATGAGTGGGATGTTGTTCTCTCTTGTGTGTCTGCAAGCCGGAAATTCGTGGTCTTTTGCTGGGGAGAGATGAGGAGAGAAGACGCGACTGGAGAGAGTTGGTAGATCGCTGGACGGAGTGGACTTGGAGAAAGGTTTGAAGGTCAGTGACGATCGGAGGAGGTTGATGGTGGCCTTTTTCTTTTTTTTCTGTTTCTTTACTAACCCTAACCATATAGTCAAATTAAGAATTATAAATCTCAATTGTTTAATCACATATTGTATACTGTTTGTTATTTTGAGGTACTGATTTGTAACAGGGGACCCATCACGAGATTTCTAGAGTTTGGCCGGGCCAGAGGCTATCATCCTCTATATTAAACCACTGGCTAAACCGAGAGTTACACTAATTTTTAGAGGATCCTGCATGAGAATTTCCCTTTGCAACTCTAATTTCTGAATTTACTCCCTGTTCAGAAAACAGAATACACCTTTATTCTTTCTTGCAAAGTCCATGACCATACACTTCCCCACATTATATTCTATCTGCCACTTCCTTGCCTATTCTCCTAATCCACCCAAGTCTTTGTACAACCTGCCCTTCCCGCTCAAACCTAATCTTCAATTCCTATACAGACCTGGACACAAGCCATCAATTGCCATTCAAATCAGTGACATACAACGTGAACAGAAACAGACCCAACACTGACCTCTGAGGAACACCACTAATCATTGGCAGCCAATCAGAAAAAAGGCTCCTTTAGTCCTACTCTTTGACTCCTGCTAGTCAGCTAATCTTCTATTCATACTAGTATCTTTCCCATAATACCACGGGTCCTTATCTTGTTCAGCTGCCTAATGTGTGACACTTTGTCAAAGGCTTCTGAAAATCCAAGTAAGTAACTTCCACTGACTCTCCTTTATCTTTCCTGCCTATTATTTCATCAAAAGATTCCAAAGATTTGTCAGGCAATTATTTTCACTTAAGGAAGCCATACTGCCTTTGTTTCCACAGTTCCTGTCGTGACAGATGCTGCTTCACCTGCTGTGTATTTTCAGCAGTTTCCATTTTCACTTTAGATTTCCAGCACACATGCTCATGTCACTAATCTTGATCTGTTTCCCATAATATTTGTGAAATATCATTTGGAAATACAACATTTTGAGAGGTCCAGAGGATTTGAGGAGTGCAATGTAAATGATTTTCTTTTGGCCACCTTTCACTTTTTCATTATGAAAGTCTTACCTGGACTTGAATTTCCAAAATACAACATCTCACCTTTATCTAAATTAAACTCTATTTGCCTTCCTCAGCTGACCTACTCTGCTGATAAAGATCCTCCTGAAATTTTGATAACCTTCTTCACTATCCACTATGCCACCTGTTTTAGAGTTATCTGCAGACTGACTAAACATGCCCTGTGCATTCTTATCTAAACAATTGTGGAATCAGTTCAATGCTGAGGTAAGTAAAGTCATCCACACTAGTTCAGGAGGCTAATAACTGTTCCTGAACCTGGTTGTGTGGGACCTATGATTCCTGTACTTCTCTCCAATGGCAGCAGTAAGAAGAGAGCATGGCATGGTGGGAGGGAGTTTTTGATGATGGATTCTGCTTTCTTGTGGCAGTGTTTCTTGTAGATGTGCTCAATGGGTGGATGGTGGGGGCAACATCCCTGTGGTGGACAGTGCACTATTTGTCTTCTTAACCAATCTATTAACTTGTGCAGCAACTTTAAGATACAGATGTGGACCACAATGTCCCTCTATCCCTCCATACTATGAGAAATTTTGTCATTAACCCTTTGTTTTACATTTAGTTTTGATCTTCCAAAGTATATCGCTTCACACATGATCTCCCATGCACAAAGCCATGCTGACATAATCAAACTCTGTCCTTCCAGATATGCATATACCTTATCCTTCAGAATCCTCTCCTATAACTTACCTACCACTGACTTTAGACTTACTGGTCTACATGTCCCAGGTTTTTCATTGCTGTCCTTCTTAAATAAAGGCAAGATATTGGCTACCCTCCATCTAGCAGCATCTCACCCGTGATTAATGATGGTGCAAATATCAAGGCTAGGCTTCTGCAATTTTTTCTCTAGCTTCCCACTGTGTCCTTGGATACACATGGTCACACCCTGGAGATTTATCTAACTTAGTAGCTTTCAGACATCTAGCGCCTTCTCCACAGTAATGTGGATGTGGTGTATCCCCAAGACCTCCACATTTACTTTTTCAAGTTCTAAAGTCTTCATGTCTATCTCTGAGATATAAACAGAGGAGACATATTCACTGAGGACGTTGTCATCTCCTACAACTCAACACAAAAATGTCCGCTTTGGTCTTAGAAGTGTGCTATTCTCTCCAGTTATTATTTTCCCTTATTAGACTTATAAAATATCTTCGGACTTTCCTGAATCATTTCTGCCAAAGATATATTATGCCTTGTATTTGCTGTCCTGATGTCATTCTTGTGTGCACTCCTGAATACCCTATATCCAATCAGGCATTTGCATGATGCCAGCTCTCTATACCTGACCCATGTCACTTCTTTCCTGGCCAGAACCTCGGAATACAGTACCTTGTCATCCAGGGTTACCTAATCCTACTGACCTTGTACTTCATTCTAACAGGAACGTGCAATCCTTAGTTCTCACTACCTTACGTTTTAAATTCTCCTACTTGTCTGTGGTCCCTTTACCTGCAAACAACCTACTCCAATCAACGCTCCTGTCACATACTGTCAACATTTCTCTTGCCCTAATTATGAACATGACCATATCCATGCCTTTCCATAAGGTTTAAAACTGATAGAACTATGTTCACTGGTCCCAAATTATGCCCCATCATCACTTGCACTACTACCCCAAGAGTAAGGCAGGATTACTTTGCCCTATTCCTAATCAAGAGCTCTATATGTTACCCAAGGAAATGTTCCTGAACCAACTTAACAAATTCCACCCTATCTAAGCCCGGGGTTCCAAAATAGCAGACCCACTTTATGTTAGGAAATTTAAAATCCCCTATGACAAGTGTATTGTTTTTCAGTTCTGCACAAGATCCTACATATTTGTTCTTCTAAATCTCTTTGAATTTTTAGGGACCCATAGGACAATCTCAACCACATAATCACTCCATATTATTTCCCAGTCCTATCATAAAGCCTCACTGGATATCCTTCAGTAATTTCATCTCTGACTACTGCTGTGACTCAATAAGCCATCAATTACTGTATACTTATACCTATATTCTATCTGCTTCAGATAGAATTATAGAATTTCTATGTTTGAACAACAAATATCAAAACCAACAATTTTTGAGATGTATGATTTGAGGACCCGGCATATAAGAAAGTAACATTAACAGTGATGAGCCAGATTACATTTTAACAGTTAATTTATGAGCAGTCAACCTCCCATAAATCAATGGGCATAAACATCACTCTATTACTATGCTCCATCCTTATTTATAAATTGATGCCAATTTTAAAAGTTTTCTTCCCTATAATTCCTTCCCTTCTGATTTGAATTATTACCTATATTAGGGTCACTAATTCTATGGAAGAAATAAGTATGGTAGTTGCATTTTAATTAGCTATAGCATAATCATTTAAGTTATTTATCATGATTTTAAAGTGCTTTTTATTGTTTTTGTAATAATTATCTAATAATCAGAGACATTTGAAAACACTTCCAAGCCCTTTGAGACTGCACACTGTCAATAATTTTAGGATTAGGGTTGGAGTTATCCCACAAAGTGCAGTGAACAACATGCAATGCCTTAGCCTCAGACACTGCATATTCTTTTTCAAAACATAATCCAAAATTCAGCCAGTTCATGGACAAGCTGTGCCTTAACTCTATTTATTTGTTTTAGTGAATATTCCTTCATATTATTTTTTCTAAACTGTCTAAAGTTCCAATTGTCTAAGCACATGTTTAACTTGATAATCTGAGTTAAAACCACTTCCTGACTTTGAATCTGAATGACCTGGCTCTACTTTGGTGCCATTGTTCTGGACTCACTGACAGATGAAGATATTGCAGTATCACTATCTACTTTATAATTTCTGCATCATTCAGATCAAAGAATGTAGCTTATATTCACAATTAATCCTTCAAAACATGAAACCATTCATCTTTCGGAAACTGATATTTGCCACATATAATTTGCCAAGAAATTCCAAAAACTTCCAAGAAATTAGCTCCTTCCTAATCTCTTCCATTATGTAAGCCCTGATACTGTAAAACATCAATAGTTCAGCACTCGTTGACATTTGAAGACACACCAGCATATGTTCCAGACTATTGAATATTACTCCAATTAATATACCAAACTACATTTAATTTACTTTTATTTTGGTACATAGCAGTAAAATAGATCTACCAGTGGACATGGCAGGTTTAAAGAGAATATGGAAATTGTGTTTCTCTCTCCCCTTCCCCGAACTTTAAAATCTACTCCTCATCAGTCCTGCTGAAGTGTCTCAGACCAAAAAATCAACTGTACTTTTTTCCATAGATGCTGCCTGGCCTGTTGAGTTCCTCCAGCATTTTGTGTGTTGCTTGGATTTCCAGCATCTGCAGATTTTCTCTTGTTTGTAATTGGATCACCACACATTGCAAAGTCTCTTCTAGGGCTGCCTACCCTGAAGAAGTTTAAATCTTCTCTTCAACAGGAGTTCAGAATGAGAATCAGGTTTATTATCACCAGCATAGAAACATAAAAAACCTACAGCACAACACAGGCCCTTTGGCCCACAAAACTGTGCCAAACATGTCCCTACCTAGGAACTGCCTAGGCTTTACACATAGCCCTCTATTTTTCTAAGCTCCATGTAGCCATCCAGGAGTCTCTTAAAAGACCCTATCGTTTCCGCCTCCACCATCGTTGCTGGCAGCCCATTCCACGCACTCCCCACTCTCTGCATAAAAAACCTACCCCTGACATCTCCATTGTACCTACTTCCAAGCACCTTAAAACAATGCCCTCTTGTGCTAGCCATTTCAGCCCTGGGAAAAAGCCTCTGAGGTAGTGTCCATAACTTCAATGTCCATTTAGGAATCAGATGGCAGAGGGGAAGAAGCTGTTCCTGAATCGCTGAGTTGTGCCTTCAGGCTTTTGTACCTCCTACCTGATGATAACATTGAGAAAAGGGCTTGCCTTGAGTGCTGGAGGCCTTTAATAATGGACGCTGCCTTTCTGAGACACCACTCCCTAAAGATGTCCTGGGTACTTTGTAGGCTAGTGCCCAAGTTGGAGTTGACTAGATTTACAACCCTCTGAAGCTTCTTTCGGTCCTGTGCAGCAGCCCCTCCATACCAGACAGTGATGCAGCCTGTCAGAATGCTCTCCATGGTACAACTATAGAAGTTTTTGAGTGTTTTTGAGTTCAGTGAAAACCTCTCTCACTGCTCCCCTTCTGTGATCTCGGTTGCTCTCCAACTCTTTGCCCACATTCTTATCCAGACCCGCTACTACACCCATGTATCCTTCCTGGGAACATGCCTTCACCGCCAGCTTGTACCACATGGCTTCCAGAATCTTTACCAAGCTCCCCCTCCCGGTTTCACCTACCACCTTGTGTTTCTCTGTCCCCTCCCCCACCTTTAAAATCTACTCCAGTCCTGCCAAAGGGTCTTGGTCCAAAACGTCAACTGTACTTTTTTCCATAGATGTTGTCTGACCTGCTCACCTTCTCCAGCATTTTGTGTGTGTTGTATGGAAATCAGGGCATTGCTGAATTTAAAGGGAGTGTGGGAAATAGAGTTATGATAACTTTGGAAATCCCAATTGATTATCAGATTAATAGAATGTTACAGTGTCACAATCCTATTACCATTTGAATACAATTCCTTCGCATTCAACTCTTGATTACCTTGATGACAGCCTTCACTGTGGGCTCAGTTGATCCTAATTGATTAATCTTGATTTCTCAACAATAAACAAAATCTTTTCTGCAATAATTTGCTCTATCAAATGTGCAGCCATTTAATGAATTTTGACAGAATAAATATGGCAATTGAAAATGCTTATGAAAAACACCACATAAATAAAATGCAAAACAGAACTGTTTCAGTTGATGGTTCATACCAAAGCACAACTTGATTAACTGAACTGGTTTCCAAATCTGAAACTTCCCATGGCATTTATTGCACACAGGTTCTGTTCTTCAATCTATTTGGCAGACATAATGGGTATTTATGCTTTCTAAAATTCAAGCAATGGCTTACTTACTTACTTACAAGTTGCATGCCATCTTGGACAATGACTCCCATCTACTCCATAATGTATTGGTTAGGCACAAGTGTACATTCAGCCAGAGACTCATTCCACCGAGATGCAACACTGAGCGTCATAGGAAGTCATTCCTGCCTGTGGCCATCAAACCTTACAACTCCTCCCTCGGAGTGTCAGACACCCTGAGCCAATAGGCTGGTCCTGGACTTATTTCACTTGGCATGATTAACTTATTATTATTTAATTATTTATGGTCTTATATTGCTATATTTCTACACCATTCTTGGTTGGCGCGGCTGTAATGAAACCCAATTTCCCTCTGGATCAATAAAGTATGTCTGTCTGTACTTTAAAAATAAACTTCTGTGTGGTGAATGGTTGGTGTCAGTTGATACCAGGAAAATTCACAACAACATTTTTACTTGGAATCATCGGAAGAAACTAGTCTTAAAAATTTAATTGAATGATTGCTGGTTTCTGATAGAAAGACAACATAAGGAGTTAGAGGAATTGTTTAGTGTTTTGTTGTTTATTGTGCTTCCAAGGTGCGAAATATGTCAGTGATGATTACTTAAGTCTTCCAACTTGAGAATGCCACTCCTCTGGCACTGATTTTCAGTACCAGGAGGGCAGCCGACTGTCCCTGTTATATTTACAACCTATATGATATGACTGTGCCAGTTTGTGCTCTGGGTTATGCTTCAGGTCTGGATCTACAGAAGATTAATAGAAGTTGCCAATACTCATTTCAGATGGGATATAAACATTCTGTTTATAAATTTGCTGGGATTCAACGCATTTAGTGTTGAGCGCGTGGCAATTTAATTAACTGGTTAGATCTAGATTGCATTTATTCAACTAATCTTAACCTTGCTTTCAAAAAAATTGCAAACGCAGTAATCAACTTTCATAAATTCTAGTGAAAAGTAATTAAATTAAACATTAACTCAACTTGCTGCTTCATAGGTATTGTATGACCTGAGTTTTTGCCGTATTTTTGTGATAACAATTATGGATGGAAAAGATGGATTCAGGCAAGTAGAACAGTAAAGGGAGAAAATATTACAGAAAATTTGACAAAGCAGAGGACGCTGGAATAAGAACATGAAAGAAACCATGATGGACAATCTGCTGAATGTGGATGCTTGGTGGGGTTGAAGGAGAGAACAAGGCAGGCTGTTTCTGAGAGAGGGCATGAGACCAAGAGTATAGGAAACAAGTAGGTATGGCTGAAGATAATTGAGAACACCTCTCTCTCTTTCTCTCTCTAACTCTATCTCTCTAACTTTCTGTCTCCCTATCCATCTCTCTGTCTATCTATCTCTCTATGTATGCATATATGTTTTCCAAGTGTGTATGCCTTAGTGTAACAGATACAGATATCGTAAGTGGCAGATTGCAGTGTACATAAACTGCACTGTTAAGTGTGTGATGGTTAACTTAAATAAATCATTAATGTTTGGTGTAGTGTGGGAATTAGACCATAAATCATAAGGTATAGGAGCAGAATTAGGCCATTTCATCATGGCTGATCGGTTTTTCCTCTCAGCCCCAACCTCCTGTCTTTTCCCTGAATCCATCCATGCCCTGACTAATCAAAAATCTATCAACCTCTGTCTTAAATATGCATAAAGACTCGGCCGCCACAGCTACCTGTGGTGAAGAATTCCACAGATTCACCACCCTCTGGCTAAAGAAATTCCTCCTCATCTCCATTCTAAAAGGTCATCCCACTATTCTGAGGCTGTGTCCTCCGGTCTTAGACTCTCCCACCATAGGAATCATCCTCTCTACATCCACTCTATGAAGGCCTTTCACCAGCTGATAGGCTTCAATTAGGTCACCCTTCATTCTTCTGAATTCATTGAGTACAGGCCCAGAGCCATCAAATGCTCTTCATATGAAAAACCATTCAATCCTGGAAACATTTTTGTGAACCTCTTTTGAACTGTCTCCAATTTCAGTGCATCCTTTCTATGATAAGGGGGCCTAAACCACTTACAATACTCTAAGTGATGCCTGACCAATGCTTTATACAGTCTCAACATTACATCCTTGCTTTTATATTCTAGTCCTCTTGAAATTAATGTTAACATTGCACATTGCATTTGCCTTCCTCACCACAGATTCAAATTAACCTTCAGGGAATCCTGCACAAGGACTCCTAAGTACACTTGTGCCTCAGTTTTCTGTATTTTCTCTCCATCTATAAAATAGTCATCCCTTTCATTTCTCCTACCAAAGTGCACAACCATACACTTCCTGACACTGGATCCCACTTGCCATTTCATAGCCTATTCTCCTAACCTACCTAAGTTCTTTTGAATCCTTTCTACTTCTTCAAAAGTTCTTGACCCTCCACTTATCTTCATATCATCTGCAAACTTTGCAGCAAAGCCATCAATTCCATCATCCAAATCATAGACATACAAAAGAAATCAATCCCAACACACCCCTGTGGAACACCATTAGTCACTGGCAAATGGTGAAAAGGCTCCCTTTATTCACTCTTTGCCTCCTGCCAATTTGCTTTATCCATGCTAGAATATTTCCTGTTATACCTTGGCTCATAGCTTGTTAAACAACCTCATGTGGCACCTCATCAAAGGCCTTCTGAAAATCCAATTCTCCTTTGTCTATCTTGCTTGTTATTTCTTCAAAGAATTCTAACAGATATTCCCTTGAGGAAACCACGCAGACTATGGCCTATTTTATCATGTGCCTCCAAGTACCCTGAGACCTCATCCTTCATAATCAACTACAACATCTTCCCACCCACTGAGGTCAGATTAACTGGCCAGTAATTTCATTTTTTCTACCTCTCTCCCTTCTTAAAGAATGAAGTGACATTTGCAATTTTTCAGTCTTCCAGAACCATTCCAGAATCCAGTGATTCTTGAAAGATCATTGCTAATGTTTCCACAATCTCTTCAGCCACCTCTTTCAGAACCCTGGGGTGTATACCATCTAGTCCAGGTGTCTTACCTACCTTAAAACCTTTCAGCTTCCTAAGAACCTTCTCTTTCATAATGGTAACTTTACAGACTTCATGACCCCTGATGTCATACTGCTCAAATCTTCCACAGTGTAGACAGATGCAAGATATTTATTCAGTTCATATGCTGTTTCCTTGACTCCCATTACTACCTCTTCAGCATTGTTTTCCAGAGGTCTGATATCCACTCTTGCCACTCTTTGACATTTAATGTATCTGAAGAAAGTTTTGGTGTCCTCTTTAATAATACTGGCTCACTTACTTTCGTACTCCATCTTTACCTCCTTAATATCTTTTTTAGTTGCCTTCTGTTGGTTTTTAAAAGCTTCTCAGTTCTCTAACTTCCCACTTATTTTTGCTCTATTATATGCCCACTCTTTGGCTTTTGCGTTGGCTTTGGCTTCTCTTGTTAGCCATGGTTGTGTTCTTTTGCCTCTAGAATACTTCTTCCTCTTTGGGATGAATATATCCTGTGCCTTCCAAATTGCTGCCAGAAATGAATGAACTCTTCTTGGGCTTCCAACCAGGAAAATGTTTCAATTATAACCAACATTTTGATGACAAGCTCCACCACCTTCAACAGTAATGATGCTTGGGCATGTCTAGTCTGATGGCATTTATACACCTGCAGTCCATCCCTCCTTATAGGTTAGACCTCATCCAATCAGGTTTCCACTCTCCCACCTTATCTACAATTGAATTCCAGTTCTTACTTAGAGGGAGACCTTTGTCTAAGTTAAAATTCGTAGTTTCTTAGGACAGAGATAGCCCAGATGAAGGGTAAGAGAAGTCGTAAAGTGGCTGTAGCAAATGTAGATGGCATGACATCACAGAGAACTTGCTTTGTGTGCCTGCAGCCATGTCACGTAGCAATGATCTGCAGGAATAGACGTGGGAGGGTAAAGGAGTTGATTTGTTACAGCTGTGGCTCCTCAGGCCACGATTGGAGACAGTGTTCTGAAAAACAAGGAAAGGGTAAAAATCACTCACCAGAACAGGCAGCTGCACCCTCTCTTTCTAATTTGGCTGCTGACCAGATTATTGAGCTGATAAAGTCAGACAAATGGCTGACGGTAGCCACTGTTGCCGGTAGTAGTCATCCACGGATGTACACAAGAGGTTTATCAGGGGCCAGCAATGCACAATGTTAGTGGACACGGGATCATCTGTATTGATAACTGATCTACCCTTGCCCACAACCGGAGAGAGACAATTTACGTAACCAGTGCAGGATGTAAAACAATGAGGGCGGAGAGAAGTCGGTCCCAGATACTTGAGATTGAGGGAGTGCAGCTTCCTGTAGGTTTTTGGGTGTGTCCAAACAATGAAGGTACTATCCTGGGGACTGACACACTGAGTGAGGCAGGTGCTACCATCGACTCAGGAGAAGGAGAAATAGCATGGACGAGACAGGGACAGTAAACGTGTGATCCACAAAGCAGCTAACATGGCCAACAGGGAGACTGCAGCCCCAAGCAGGGAGGAGAGATGAGGTGATGTGTGGGAATCATGTCTGGGGGTCCCAAGGGGAGGGACCAAGCACAGTTAGGAGCTGTTAGAGGTAGTGCAGCTGCCTGAGGTGATCACAGTAAAGATGCACCAGAAAGGGGGTAGTAAAAAGCAGAAAGGGAAAGAGTGGGCAGGCATGAGATCAAGGAGGACAGAGGAAAAACAAGAAGCAACCAAAACTACAAGAGAACCGAAAGAAAGTACAACTGCCAGTTCAGTAAGATTACACGGAGCTGTAAAGGACCAAGCAAATCAACAGCAGCACATTGCAGATCAGAGGGACCGGAGGGAAGGGAGATAGTCCTCCCACACCCAGGTGACCAAGTCATGGTAAGGGTGATGCCTGAAAAGGCAGGGTTTGCTCCCAGATGTATCGTATCACAGAAGGTACTCTTAACAAATGATACTTGCCCCTGTGTGCAGATTCGGAGAGGTCGTCAATGGAAACTCTGGACTCAGGTTAAACCGTGCGACTCACCTTCTTGTTGCCCCTGCAGACAGAGCAGGAGATCAAGTGTAGCCAGGTGGAACAGAGAATTGTTCCTATTCTTTCAAGCTGGAGGGAAAATAGCAGAGGACCTTCCTCCCCGGGTGGCCTTAAAAGCATGCTGCCCACACGTGCTTGCTGATCCTTTTGGTTGATTTTCTTTTCATGACCATGTGTACCGGTGTGAGGTGTGTTACCCATGCAGCTCCTTCTGTACATTGCAGGATGATTGTAGGTCTTTGTGTGAGTCACTGCTTTAGCCTTTAACTCATTTTGCTTAACTTGAACTTGTGATTTTTGTGTGGCTCATCTTAAATCCCCATGTAAACCTGTGGCACCGATGTGCTTTACTATACTGGTGTAGTAATTTTACCTAATACACTTTATTGCATGGATGCATTTTATTTCACTGTGAAGGACAGTCGAGACTTTAGCCTTATATGAGCAGTAAGCTAAAGATAGTACTAGTGCATTTTATTTGATCTGACGGTTACTCAGAAGCTGTATTTTGTTTTGAAATTGGACTTGCCTCTCTATGTGCAATGTTTTTAACAAAACTTGTTTGTTAATAAAATTAGTTATAACTTTAAACAACATTGCCAGAGTGCCTGCTTTAAAGAGGTGCAGAATGGGCCTGTACTACTGGCTCAATAGTTCACAAGTGTACCCAGTAACGGTGTAGTTACGGAGAACCCAAGGGATGAATACCAGCCGGCTGCACCAGACCTGAGCACAGTTGATGGAAGCAAATGTGAAGCAAGAGGACACTGAGAGAGCATGACAGAAAGATGTGAACAGCATGCTGAAGTGTAATGGTGATGGTACTCTGTAATGAAGGCTGGTTGCTGAAGGTAGATGATTAGTTGTATAGCATAGAATAGAAACAATATTGGGGAAAATAGATGAGAAGGGATCTGAGTTACCGTAGAGACGTCATGTTCACAACTTTGATGGCACGACGGACTGAGAATGAGAGAAATTGCACTTGGCATCTGAAAGCAGTCAACCTAGCCTCAATGGGGAGTGAATTCAAAAGAGCTGGGCCCTTTCAACAGTTGGGCCAGCAATCAACCAGACAGTCCAGAACTGGGTGCCACCAGGGAGAGGTCCTTGCAGTCATTCAGATAGAAACCACCACAACCCCTCCTGTGAGGGCCTGTGAGCCTGATAATTTACCTTGATGGTGACCCTGGAAAGAGAGTTACCTCTGGTAGCCACTGCAAAGTCTTAGCTAACAGAAAAGGAAGGGCTGAAGATGAAGAATGGGATCAAAACTGCATTCAGTCAGCAGAGAAATAGAGAACAGGGATATAAATGACAAGGCTGAATTTTTAAAGACTGTTGTTCAAATTTCTGGAACAATTTCTGTGCTTAGTGTCTTTTAAGTAGACATTAGGGACGATAGGGTAGATGAAAATGCACACCTGAAAACTGTCAAGACCGATCTAATAATTGGTGAAATTGATTTTAAGTTATGTACAAATGACTGGTTCTTGTATCAAGAGATTCTTGTTAATCTTCAGCAATGCGTTATTTTGAAGTGACCTCCGTTGCCTGACATCCGATATTCAGATTTGAGATAGGACAACATTAAAACTCAGAACAACAAAAAAGTCAGCCTCTCATGCTACAGCTCATAGCAACCGAAAGTCTAATGCAAAAAATGGCAAAATGTGAATTGGTAAATAGATAACTTGGTTTATTATTGTCACATGTACCGAGGTACGGTGAACTGGGCGCCACAGTTACTGCGTCGTTATTACATCTAAGGCATTCCAAAGTTCAGAGTTCAATTCCAGCGCTGTTCTGTCAAGAGTGTCTGTATATTCTCCCCGTGGAATGTGTGGGTTTTCCCTGGGTATTCCAGTTTCCTCCGACATAACAAAGATTTACTGGGTAGGTTAGTTATTCACTGTAAATTAGGTTAGGTCAGGGTTAATCAGGGCTGTGGGGATGCTGGGGCAGCATGGCTCGAAGGGCTGAAGGGCCTATTCCTCACTGTATGGCTAAATAAAATAAATTTTTAAAAAAACTTATCTTACAGATAGTTTATATGGATCAATTTGTCACAACATTGCATTAAGGTGATACAAGGGAAAAATAGAGTGCAGAATAAAGTGTCACAGTGAAGATAAGAATGAGAATGATTGTTAGATTAAGAATCCATCGATAGTTTTATAACAGCAGGATAGAAACTGTCCTTGAGCATCTTGGGATGTGTTTTTAGGCTTTTTGAATCTTTTGACCAATGGGAGAGGGAGAAAAGAGAATATTTGAGATGGGTAGAGTCTTTGATTATGGTGACTGCTTTCCCACAGCAGCAACAAGAGTAGACAGAGCCTATGGAGGCGAGGATAGTTCCCATGCTGCATGGAGCTGTTTCCACAACTCTGTGCAGTTTCTTCTATGGGCAGTGCATTTGCCATACAAGTCACAATTGCATTCAGAAAGGGTGCTTTAATTGATAAAAATTAGTGAAAGTCAAAGGACCCGTGTCAAATCTCTATAGGCTCCTGAGGAAGTAGAGGCACGTTTAAACTCCCTTGGGAGTGATGCCTATGTGGTTGGACTATGACATGCTGTTCATGAAGTTCTCAAACCTCTCAATCTCAGCACCATTGATGGAAACAGGGGCATGTGCTCTACCCATTTCCTGAAGTCAACAACCATCTATTTTGTGTTGTTGACCTTGAAGGAAAGGATGTTGTTATTATTCATGTCACTAGGTTGTCTCCTTTCTGTGCTCTAACTCTATTGCTTGAGAAACACTCTGCAGTAATCTTGTGGGTGGAGTTAGAGCAGAATCTGACTGGGTGGTTAGGAATGCCCAGATAGTAGACAAGGGGACTGAGGACACAGCGTTGTGTGGCACTGGTGTTCAGAATAATTGTAACGCAGGTGCTGCAGCCAAAACTTACTCATTGCAGTCTGTTGGTCAGAAAGTCAAGAATGTATTTACAAAAGGAGGTGTTGCGCCCAAGGCCTGGGAGTTTGGTAATAGTCATAGATTCATTAAGAAGTACAGTGCAAAACATGCCCTTCGGACCATGTAGTCACATCAACCTGCACCCGGGCCACAGTCCTTCATACCTCTACCAACCATGTACCTGTCCAAACCTCGCCTACATGTTGAAATTGAGCCCACATGCACCACTTGTGCTAGCATCTCGTTCCACACTCTCACGATCTGAATGAAGAAGTTTCCCCTCATGTTCCCCTTAAACCTTTTACTTTTCTTCCTCTACCCATGACCTCTGGTTTTAGTCCCACCCAATCTCAGCAGAAAAGGCTTGTTTACATTTAGCTTATCTACCCACTCTTAACTCTGTATAACTCTATCAGATCTCTTCTCAATCTTCTGCGTTCTAAGGAATAAAGTCCTAACCTGTGCAGGATCTAAGGACCCAGCCAAGGACAGATGCTTTACATGCATTCACTCTCAGGAAGAATAATTTTACTGTGGGTTGAGGTACATTGAAAGATTTCAGGATGGATGGTGACATTACAATCCCTTTCTGTTCAAAATGTGCCTGGAAGGTATTAAGCTGATCAGGAAGAGATGTGTTGCTGTTGGTGATGCTGCTCTACTTTGTCTTGTAGCCAAATGTAGCATGTAAGCCCTGCCACAACTGGCAGCCGGGCTGAATCTCAATTTTAGACTGGCATTGTCCGTTGGCATCCCTGATATCTTTGTGGGGCTCAAATCTCAATTTCTTGTAAAGGTCAAGGTCATCTGATATGAACATTGCAGTTCTAGACTTCATTAGGGAGTGGATCTCCTGGTTCATCCATGGTTTCCAGATTGGGAACACCCAGATTGCCCTTTTTGTGCACAGTCCTCAACGCAGTTACTGATAAAATCCATGACAGAGGTGGTACACTCACCCAGGCCAGAAGCTGAGTCTCGGAACATTTAAGTTTAATCGGTGTGCTGTCAGTTTTGCCTCCTACAACCCAACCAAGAACAAAGAAAGCTTTAAGCTGGAACAGCTGCTCAAACACTTGCCATCCTTTCTGCTGTAAATTTAAAACAATGCTGGTGAGCTGAGTGCTTGCCAGCACTTACAGATGGGCTGATGGAAACAGAACACTGGCATCTGAAAAGAAAAACAACCCAGAAATAATTGTTAAGATATTTCCCTCTGGTGAAAAATAGCCCCTTTTTTGAAAAAAACATGGTACAGAAACAAAATTATGCGGTTATGTATGGAGCCCAAGTTGCCCCCAGCTCTTCCGTTCTTTCCTGCTTGTGCCTCTTGCTTCTGCAGGCATCTCACACATTTCATACATATTTTTCTTTCCGTCTTAACCTGGGGACATATCACCAACTCCCTTTCTTTCATCTATGTATTTTTCCATCAAGAATTTCCTTGGATTTGCTCCCACTCTGCTGCTGAAAGCTTCCTAGAATTGCACTGGAAACAACACTTCATTTAGTCATACCAGTCTAAATTGATATTTCAATGCAATCAGACAAATAGCTTCTTTGTCTGAGATAGCTGCCCTGAAATACAATCACATGTCGTTGATTTTTGGTTTTCTACCCATGACTGAAACTATTTTTCTTCCCAATTAAAATGTGGATGGAACCTTAACCTCGGGTAGCACTTTTAAAAATGTGGCCCCTTGAGCCCTGTTCACAACCAAAATATGTAGCAAAGGATCCAATTCTGAAATAACTGTTTGCACCCTGCTGTTATACCAGTCTAGCACACTTACTTGGAAGCACGTAAGTTTCTAGGCAAGCATTTTTCAGGTGAAAGACTAGCTGACTGAGTAGCACCATAACAACAACCTCTTACTCAATATCAACAAGACCAAGGAGCTGATTATTGACTTCAGGAGGAGGAAACCAGAGGTCCTCATCAGAGGATCAGAGGAGGACAGGGTCAGCATAGTTGAATTCCTCAGTGTTATTATTTTGGAGGACTTGTCCTGGGGCTAGCATGTAAGTGTATTTACGAAGAAAGCACGGCAAGCTCCTCTACTTCCTTAAGAGTTTGTGGAGGTTCTATATGAAACTTTAAAAATCTTCTATAGCTGTGTAGTGGAAAGCACATTGACTGTTTGCATCACAGCCCGGTATGGAAACACCAATGCCCTCGAACAGAAAATTCTACAAAATGTATTGGATACAGCTCAGTCTATCATGACTAAAGCCCTCTCTACTATTTAGGACATCTACATGAAATGCTGTCGCAGGAAAGAAGCATCCATCATCATGAAGCCCCCTCCCCCCCACGCTCTTTTTGCACCGCTGCCATCAGGAAGAAGGTACAGGAGCCTCAAGACTCGCACCACCAGGCTCCAGAACAGTTACTACCCTTCAACCACCAATTCTTGAACCAAAGAGAATAGCTTCACTCCACTTCACTTGCCCAATCACTGAAATGTTCCCAAATGGACTCACTTTCAAGGACTCTTTATCTCATATTCTCGATATTCATTGTTTATTTATTTATTATTCTTTTATTCTTTTATTCTCACTTGAAATGCTTCTTGGGATACATGCAGAGAGGATGATGGGTAACGATGGAACATGCATTAAAATTTCAATGTTAGCACTATTGACTTTGACTTTTCTGAAGCCAAGTGCTGTAGCTTGACTGTACGGTGGTTTTTGTCACAGGGAGAGGAAAGCTGCAGACATGCATCAGTTGGAAGTTGCATTGAGTTGAACGATGTGGATAGGTGAAAACTATTTGCAAACTATGTGCAAACTATTTGCACAGTTTGTTGTCTTTTGCACACTGGCTGAACACCCATTGATTCTGTTATGGTTATTATTCTATAGATTTATTGAGTTTGCCCACAAGAAAATGAATCTCAGGGTTGTATATGATGACATGTATATACTTTGATAACAAATTTACTTTGAACTTTAAACTGATGCCCCTTCATCCTTCTCAGCAGTTGTAAAACTATCTGAAGAACAGATTATCCAGAACAAATTATCCAGTCATATAACTCCTTGTTTGATGATGAAATAGGGACATAATTTGATCCATATCTCCTATTTTAATGAGTGAGTTATACTTCTTCATTCCTTTACTAACCGAGTCATTTTATTAGTCAAACAAAATTTGAGTGAAAAATCTTGGTACAAACACAACCGGTAATTTAAAGCTTGATGGAAACAATTCTTCATTCTTCATTTTGACTGAATGCAATCTGACATTAATTAATGTTGAAACAGTGTTCTGGGTATGATTAGAAGTCACAAAATGACATCTTATATGAATAATAATTAAATCTTGGGTACAAGTTAGAAATGTCAACAGTTCACATTAGATATCTTGTATTTCAGTGCAGCTGAGCTATTAATAAGATTATTGATTTACAATGTGAACTGCTTGCCCAGGTTTGACTTTGTTTATAGACTGAATTCTGAAGATTTCTACATGAGTGGAGAAGCTTTTCCTTGTGCTGCTTCTTCGAGAAAGGAAGTTGCTGTACCATTGAAAACCTTTTTCAAGCAAAATAAACCAGTAATGCTTCTGCCTGCAGCTTTCTCATTTGAAAGAATGACAATATCAGATTCTTTCGATTGCTAAGCCTTGTCAAATCAATGCTACCTTTGCTAAACTTGCGACCAAGTTACATTTCTGTGGCTACACAGCTTCTAAGATCTTATAGCCTCACAGCCTTGGTTGTTCTGTGAGCTGTGGTTGGCCAATAGGCCAAGTGGAGGGAAGTAAGACCACAGCCAAGGACTGCCTTGGTGGCTGACAGTTAGTGCCAAAGGTTTGCACCAAAGTTTCCAAGTATGTGATGATCAGAACTTCAAAAAGCAAATAACTAGATAAATATTAAACAGAGAAACAGTGGAATCCCATTCATTGCGCTATCCATTACTCAGGACAACTGTTTGCTTGGGACAATTCTTAAAGAACAAACATTAATTGAGGAGAATAGCCGGGTTTTCTTCATTTATTTGGGACAATATGCCACTTAATTGGGACAGGAGATTGTTGCTGAACAGTTTCTAACTAGTGCCAATTGTGTGCACTTGGTGTGGCTGTTAGATACTACACTGTGCTTAGAACAAACAGTTTTCTTGCTTGTTTTTCAGTTTTTAAATAGTGTCAGTTGAGTGTGTTTGTGTTCAAAAAGCAGTGATTAGTGTCATTGATAGTTGGTGAAAAATGAGCAGTAAGACAATTCAGACCTGTTTTGCTTCACTGCAGTTGCAAGCATGAAAGCTTAGAGATGCCAGGAAATGCTGGAAGTGAAGATGAAACAATTTCACTACAGTGCTTCAACAAGTTAGGACCTATGAAAAATTTGAAAAGATATTAACAATCATCTTGAACGTTACATTGAAAATGAAGATTTGAAGGAAGCAACTGTTGAAAGCATTGTATGAAGGTAGTCTATTATCTGCAGTAGGTGGCTGCACTGTCTGTTCATTTAGTCAATCAAGAGTTCACTGCAGCACATCGATAAGGAACTATAAACAGTTTTAAAGTACTGTAGTGTTCTAATTTGTTCTGTATTTCATTAAATGCATAATTTAAATACAGTTAAATAGTAGTTTGTCTTTTTTATACTTTTAACTATTTCCATGGAAATATCGGCAAATTGGGACAGCTGCTGAATTGAGTCAAAATACATTGGTCCTGATATGTCCCAATCGACTGGAATCCACTCTATTGTAAAAAAAAATGTCATTTGTTGAAAGATTACATTTTTACTAATTGACAGAGAATAGAACTATATAATAAAATTAAGAAGGCATCATTTTAGGGATATTTATGGATATTGCTCAAAAAACCAACACTTATTCACATTCCTAATTAGCCTTGAAGGTCATAGGAAGCTATCCTCTTGGTATGATACTGTCTTTCTCTTGAAGATACTTCCACAGTGTTTTGTGTAGGAATTTTTAAGATTTATACCAGTCAATGAAGAAAAACCAGTGTTATATTTCTAAATCAGAATAGAGTGTGACTTGAAGGAATGCCTACAGCATTCCCTTATCTGCTGCCTTTGTTCTTCACAGATGGTACAAGTCATGGGGATAGAAGGCACTTTGCAATGGGGCATGTACTTTGCAATGGGGCATGTACTTTGGAGACTGTATATACTTTGCATGGTGGTGGATGTGCTGCCAATTAAATCAATTGCTTTGCTGTGAATGATTTTGAGGTTGTTGAGAGTTGTTATTTCTACACTCACCCGGGCAAGTGGTCTGTATTCAGTCATTCAGTCTGGTTTCTGATATGTGGCTCATAGGTGAAGGTTATGTTGGTGGGTGCAATCAATGAGTCACTTGCTACAAGGTACCCAGACTGTGACCTGTACTTATAGCCACATGATTTATCTGGCTGGTCCAACTGAGTTTCTAGTCCATGGACACTCCCAGGATAATGCAAGTGAGGTAATACAGCAGTGGTAATAACATAGAATGTCTTGCAGACTCTCTTGCAGCAGATGCTCGTTGCCTGACACTATAGTTGCATGAATGTCATCTTGGTCTTCCAGCATGCACGTGTGGGCCACTACAATCAATTGTGACTGTGAGTGAACCTGAATGCTGTGCAATCATTAGCAAACACTCCCACTCTGAACTTATCATGAAAGGAAAGTCATTAATGAAGCAGCTGAAAATGGCTGGGCCATATTCACTTACGTAAGCTTACCTTTTAAATGATGATTGGTCAGTTCATTCAACCGAGTAAAATCCAGATGAATATATCAGTAATGGCATGTAGAAAACAGGGAAAAATGAATCTCAGCATTGTATACTGCATGCATACATTAATAATAAATGTACTTCAAAATTTTGAAACTTTTGCTCAAAGGGCTAGATAGCCAATCCCAGATCATTTTTTTAAGTTTTAGCATTGCAAAAGAATGGTACTTCAACTGAATTTCCAACCATCTCTGCAGATAAAGGATATGGCTCTCAGAGGAAATTTTTTCTTGTCATGTATCAGAGAAGCCCATCTTCCCCACACCTACCCCCTCAACTTCCAA
Organism: Hemitrygon akajei; assembly: GCF_048418815.1. NCBI lineage: Eukaryota > Metazoa > Chordata > Chondrichthyes > Myliobatiformes > Dasyatidae > Hemitrygon > Hemitrygon akajei. Next base: position 103,495,327 of record NC_133124.1, on the reverse strand, counting down.
TTCATCAAGTCATCCACTGAAAGCAATCCCCACACTTCTTTCTTGTTATCAATGAGCAACAAGTGAAAATACTGCACTCTTCATGACAGCCAATTGGATTGTCTTACTTACTACCCATTACGCCACTGGTGTTTAGGGGAGAAATTAAGGTCCATCTCTGGCAGTATTCAGTGCTTCCTTCATCAGGTCAGTAGCTACCTTTGGATTTTCACTACTGTCAGTCATGAAAGTCCTGGCTGGAGACTCAGGAATACCATCACATTCAAATGTAGAAGGATCCTTCATTGCTGTTTCCGTAACAATTTTACATTCCCAGTCAGCTAAACCCCCTGCACCTGGAGGTCTGGTGGACCACTCTTAGTCTGACCTCTACTCTTTGACCTGTTTAGCATGGTGACCCTACCAGGAGCCAAAGCATAAAGCTCTGACTCCAGCCACCATAGCTCTGTGAGTCATTGAGGCAGGCAAGCCTCCAAAACTGTGGTCCTCTTGGAGGTAATAGGATTGTGTCAACTGTTATAGTCTGAGAGACACCTCTGCCAGAACCATTACAGTGAAAGAGCAATAATGGCATTACAAATCTCTAGTAACTATCAAGTGGATCCTCTGTGTAGCAAATAGAGTTCTTGCACTTTCAAATTGTATCAGTCCATACTTGGGATACTGATCTCAACACCAGATTACAAGTCACTAAAAAAGCTTTTTACTTGCTTTCATCTATCCCTCTAGATACATCACACTTCTGCCGATAGTTATTATATTTAGAAAGATTCAGAAGTATCAACCAAATGAATGTATCACATTAATGATTCAGAGTATAAAACCTGCTTTTGCTTTGCAAGTAACGTGTAGGTGGGCTTTTCAGAGATGAGATAACAGGAAATATTGAAGTTCATTTTGAAGAAGTAAGTAAAATTGTCTGTAATGCTTGGCAAAAGCAATGGCAGCCTGCTGCTCATAGAAATCCAGCTCCATAAGAAAGAGGTAAAACTGCAGGATCCCATAACCTGCACATAAGTGCCCAGGGGGACAGTGCTATTTCATAATATAAAACTATTTTATACTGTAAATTCATTAAGCCTTGATCCAATCTGATGTAGTGTGCCATGATATCTTTCATTAAAATTTGGAGAAATGCAGTATCTTGCACCGGGGATAAAAGATATATTTATAAAGAATCTTCACTATCCCTTTTAGATGATCCCAAAATACTTTAAAGCCAACAAAATCTTTTAAGTCAGTTACAATTGCATGTAAAGTAGCAATCAGTTTGCAGATAATAAACTACAAAAACCACAGAAAAAATGATCAGAATCAGTTTTTGAGATCTTCAAAATCATGCCTATTATGCCAAAATTGGCTGAATGGTTAACTCCTACTTACATAAAGTTATAGAGCGAACAGCATTGAAATAGGCCTTTAGCCCAACTCGTCCATGTTGATCATGGTGGCCACCAATGCCCAGGTTTGGCCTATATAGCTCTAAACTCCTCTTATCGATATACTTGTCCAAATGTCTTTTAAATGTTGTTATTGCACATACGTCAACAACCTCCTCTGGCAGCTCCATCCATATACACCTCATTACTAATATCTCCACAATCTCTTCATCCACCTCTTTTAAAATCCTAGGGTGTATTCCATCTGGTCCAGCTGATTTATCTACCTTCAGACCTTTCCATTTCCCAAGAACCTTCTCCCTTGTAATGGCAACTGCACATACTTCTGCCCCCTGACTCTCTTGAACTTCCAGCATACTGCTAGTGTCATCCACTGTGCAGACTGATGCAAAATACCTATTCAGTTTGTCCATGACTATTGCAACATTGCCCTTTTGACTTCTTTGTATCTTGATTGGTTTGGTGAGCAGGACAAGAATTGGCAAATAGCTTTCAATTTGGGAGTACAAAGTGTTGCACTTTGGGAAGTCACAGCAGAGTAGGACTTGAACAGTGAACATTCAGTACTTGAAGGTGCTATGGAACAGAGTGGCCTCGGAATACAAGTACATAGTTCACTGAAAGCAGCACTACAGTGGTAGAAGGTGGTGAAGAATGCTGTCAGGACTCAAAGAACTAAGATATGGGAAGAGTTTGGGCTCGCTAGGACTTTATTCCTTGGGACATAGGAGACTGAGGAGTGACCCTATGGAGGGGTATTAAATCATGAGGAGTTGAGATACTGTGAACACATGCAGCCTATTTCCCAAGGAAAGGGAGGCCATAGGTTTAAGATAAAAGGTGAAAGATTTAAATTGGACCCAAGGGACAAGGAGCCACACGTGAGGCTACTTAACAAGTTAAGAACCCATGGTATTGCAAGAAAGATACTAGCATGGATAGAGCATTGCCAATTGGCTGGTGGAAAAGAATGGGAATAAAGTCTTTTCTGGTTGGCTGCAGGTGACTAGTGGTGCTCCACAAGAGCCTATGTTGAGACTGCTTCTTTTTGTGTTATATCTCAGTGAGTTGGATGGCAGAATTGAAGAGTTTGTGGCCACATTTGTGGACAATACAAAGACAGGTGGAGGGGTAGGTAGTTTTGAGGAAGTAGAGAGGCTACAGAAGGGCTTACACAGATTAGGAGAATCGGCAAAGTTGTAGCAAACGGATGACAGTGTCGGGACGTATATGGTCATGCACTTTGGTAGAAGAAATAAAAGTGAAAACTATTTTCTAAGTGGAGAGAAAATGCAAACATCTGAAGTGCAAAGTAACTTGGGAATCCCTGTGCATAAATCCTTATAATAAACACAAGTTACTCTAAAGGCTAACTTGTATGTTCGGTTGTCGGAGCAAAAATAAAATGTGATGTTACCATTCTTTTCTTGAGGACCAGAATATAAAAGCAAGGATGTAATGTTGTGGCTTTATAAAATATTGATGAGGCCTCACTTGGAGTATTGTGAGCAGTTTTGAGCCCCTTAACTGAGAAAGCAGGTGCTAAAATTGGAGAGGGTTCAAAGAAGGTTCACAGAAATGATTCCAGAATTGAACGGCTTGTCATATGAGGAGTGTTTGATGGCTCAGAGTGTCTATTTACTGGAATTCAGAAGAATGAGGGGTAACCTCGTTGAAATCTATTAAATGTTGAAAGGCCTCAATAGAATGGATGTGCAGAGGATGTTTTGTACGGCGGTGGAGTCCAAGACCAGAGGACACAGCCTCAGAATAGAGAGGCGTCCTTTTAAAATGGAGATGAGGAGTTCCTTTTGCCAGAGAGCAGTCAGTCTGTTGAATTTGGTGCCTCAAGTGGCTGTGGAGGGCAAGTCATTGAGTAAAAATCAGAGATTGGATTTAAGTCAGAGGCTGATAGATTCTTGATTAATCAGGATGTGAAGGGATAGAGGGAGAAGGCAGGAGATTGGGGGTGAGAGGGAAAATGGATCAGCCATGATGAAATGGCAGAGTAGACTCAATTGGCCAAATGGCCTAATTCTGCTTCTATATCTTATGATATTAAGATCTTATACCCCTGGAATTTTTGATAACCTTTTTCACAGTCTATGATATCACTTATTAATGTCATCTGCAAATTTACTCAATATGCCTTGTTTATTCACATCCAAATCATTTATATAAAGAAACAACGAAGGTCTCAGCACCAACTCCTATGACTCACCACTAATCACAGATCTCCAGTTCAAGAAACAATTTTCATGTTCTTTTGTTCACCCAATTTCTCATATGTAAAGAGTGAGTGAAGAATATGAGACACAATGACTTCTTCATCTCAAATCAACACATCCGTTTTTGGCAAAAGCCCTTTTCAATGATTGATAAGATTTAATTTTCCTCTCCCTAAATTCAAACTCTCGTATCAATTGTTTTATAAATTTTGTCTCAGGGTGTGAACAAGTTGACAAACACAAGTTTATAACAGTTGCAAGGAACCCTGAGGATTATAAGGCAAGCTTCCATTTGAAACATTGCACCTGCTTTAATAATTCTCATAAACAGGATTTTCAGAATTTTGATTCATTTTAGGAAAGCAATCAAATTTGATTTTCTCCTTATACAAGTGATCCCGGACAATAAAATATAATACAGTGAACTTTGAGGGTTTTAGTATGGCACAGTTCAGATAAACTGCAAAATTAAGCTTTCTTACATGGGGAGCATTTGATCAAAAGTTGTGAACCTATGGCACACGTGCCCAAATTTTGTTGGTAGGTCACATGCAGTACAATCCCTCAATTCTTTAAACCCCACCCATAATAACAAGAGATGTAATGCCTGTACTTGTATTAAAACAGGCAGCAAATGAATTTTTACAACCCAACAGCAGTGGTATGTTTTCGCACCACCTTGACACCAGCTAAGCAGTTGTGACAACATATGATGTTGGATAATACATTTTGAAATCCTCGCAGACCTGGTGTACATATCAGTATCTGGAGGGTGAGCAGTTACATTGACAATACTATTTAGAAAGAATGTTACTTTTCCATTGCGTTTTAAAATTATTATTAATAATATTCAACAGGTTTTCAATAGGTGACCTGGGTGGAGCTTAGGAGGGATGATGGTGACTCCTTTGCTTGCATCTTTGGAAACAGCTCTATTTCTACCTTTAATATCTTTATTTTTTCCTTTCTGGGTTCTTTTGAAGACCCTGACCTGAAGTTACATGTAGGCTTCGGTTCTTTGTGGGAATGGGACCCGTTCTCGGGGTTCCACGACTGGCCGTTATTCGACCTGCCAAGGGTTTGGCCTGAGAGTCTCGATCGTGTTCGGAAGCCTAAGATCTCGGGGCTGTGGAGACGGGCAGATCGAGGGTTAGTGTCACAGCTGGAGACCCGTGTGTCGTCGGGGAGGCTGGAAAATCTTTCACTGTGGGCCCAAAGACCCAAGGTCTTTGTGATCTTTGGACACAGAGCTCGGAAAAAGCGACGAAACAGACTTTTAAGATTGTAAACCAGCGGGTTGTTGTTATGTCTCCTGCTCGCTGTGAAAATGGGGTCACCTCACTCTCCCTTGTCAAGGAGAGAGAGAACCTGTGGGTTATCAAATTTCAGATGAAATGTGAAACCTTTGGGGTAACTTTGGTCTGTGGCTTTGCTATTGCTTAGCACACACTTGGGCTCGGTGATGGTAATGAAGCATGTTTATTTTTACTGGTGGGGGGGAATCGTTGCTCGCTGCTGCTTATGCGTGGGAGGGGGAGCTGGGGGGGACTTTGGGGTTCTCACGTTTAATTGTCATTCATTCTTTGGGGCACTTCTCTGTTTTTGTGGATGTTTTGTGAAGAAAAAGCATTTCAGGATGTATATTGTATACATTTCTCTGACATTAAACTTGACCTTTGAACATTTCTGCTCCAGTGGCTAATACGTATAACTCTATTATAGCTGAGACATTGGCCAGACCACACTTGGAGTATTGTGAACAGTTTTGGGCCCACTAACTAAGAAAAAACAGCACATTTTATCTTAGTTAAGGGGCCGAAAACTGTTCATAATACCACTACCACTGTGCTGCCATTGGAGACAGTCCAGAGGAGGTTCATGAGAATGATCCTGGGAATGAAAGGGTTAATGTATGAGGAGAATTTGATGGCTCTTGTACTTACTGGAGTTTGGACGAATGAGGGGGAATCTCAATAAAATGCATCAAAATTGAAAGATCAAGATAAAGCTGATGTGAAGAGGATGTTATCTATATTAGGGGAGTCTAGGACCAGAGGACACAGCTTCAGAATACAAGGGCATATCTTCAGAAGAGAGATGGGGAGGAATTTCTTTAGCCGGAGGGCAGTAAAGCTGTGGAGGACTCAAGTCATTGATTATATTTAAACCAGAGGTTGACAGGTTCTTGATCAGTAAGGGCATGAAAGGTTTTGGGGGAAAAGGCAGGCGAATGGTATTGAGAGCGATTAAAAATCAGCCATGATGGAATGGCAAAGCAGTCTCAATGGGCCAAATGGCCTAATTCTGCTCCATTGTTTTATAGTTTTATGGTCTGAACTCCACTTTATATACAGGTATGATGCACAGTACAATTAATATTGAACATTTACAAAATAAGTTTTTAAAAATTAAACAAACTGAATTCAGAAGACAAGGCAATGACCTGATGCCCATGACCCTAGTGTTACTCAGTCCAGTATACTGCAGGCATCTTTCAGTAATTCAATTACTTCAAGGAAATTCTGAGACTGCTACAATTTCAATAGTGCCCAAAGAGCTTAGTGAGGTTGGGAAGATGAATGTGACCTTGTAGCAAAGATTGTAGTGAAGGTTTTAATAAAGGAAATCTTTCCATTTTGTGCAGCATTAACTAATAGAAGAGATGAGTAGAGATGCCAAGAAATTGGATTATATCTAAAATGTGGTTAGCTAATATATGACTGTATTTAGTGAAGTGCCCAGTTGGATCTCTGGCAATAAAAAGTTCAACATTGGCCAAAATACATTTTGAAATAGCTGTACATAGAGGAACAATAGGTAAAATGGAAACTGTACAAATTGCAATGGAACCAAACTAATCTTGTAGGTTAGAATTGGTTTATTATTAACACATGTACCAAGGAACAGTGAAAAGCTTGTTTTGCATACTGCTCATACAGATCAATTCATTGTACAGTGCATTGAGGTACAGCAAAGTAAAACAATAACAATGCAGATTAAAGTGCTGCCTGACCTGCTGTGTTCCACCAGCGTTTTGTGTGTGCAGATTAAAGTGTTACAGCTACAGAGAATGGGCAGCATAGGTAAACAATTAGGTGTGAACTCCTAATGAGGTAGGTTGTGAGGTCAAGAATAAAACTAGGAAACATAGATTTAGGATAAAGGGGGAAGATATCTGTAGAGTCATAGGTGGGGTGCACTGTACACTTTTCACCCAGAGAATTGTGAGTAACAGGTATGCATTGCCAAGGGAATGATGGAAGCAAAGTCAATGACAGTACTTAAGTATCTACACAAGCACTTGAATCACCTCGTCATAGAAGGCTATAGGTTGTGTGTTGGAAGATGAGATCAATATGGATGGATGCTCACTGGTTTTGCCAATATGTTGGGAGGAATGATCCATTTCCATCCTTTATGACTTGTTACCAACTCCTGAAACTTTGCTATAAAGCACTCAGAACCAAGTAAACCAGCAATGGCACAGAATCTATGGCAAGTAACGTAATACCAATAGATTGACCTGGTCCAACCACTTTGGTGCTCCAGCCAACAAAGCCCATCAGCTCCTCTACTTCCTCAGGTATGTCCCTGTTAACCCTCACCAGTTCTTATTGATGCACCATAGAAAGCATTCTGTCCAGATGTATCACAGTTTGCTATGACAACCTCTCTGCATGTGACAGCAAGAAACTACTGAGACTTATGGAAACCATAAGACATAGGAGCAGAATTAGATCATTCAACCCATTGAGTCTGCTCTGCCTTTTCATCATAACTGATTTATTATCCCTCTCAATCCCATTCTCTTGCTTTCTACCCATAAGCTTTGATGCCTTACTAATTAGGAAGCTATCAACCTCCATATTAAATATACTCACTGACTTGGCTCCACAGTTCCACAGATTATCCACCCTCTGGCTAAAGAAGTTCCTCCTCATCTCTGTTCTAAAGGGATGGCCTTGTATTCTGAAGCTGTGCCCTCTGGTCCTAGATTCCCTCTATAGCAAACATGCTCTCCATGTTCACTCTATCTAGGCCTTTCAACATTCAGTAGGTTTCAATTAGATCTTCCCTCATTCTTTTAATCTCCAGTGAGTACAGGCCCAAAGCCTTCAAACACTCATTATACGAGAACCCTTTAATTTCCAGGATCATCCTTTTGAACCTCTTCTGGATCTTTTTCAATGCCAGCACATCATTTTTTTAAGATAAGGGGCCTAAATCTACTTAAGACACCAAGTGCTGCCTGACCAATGCCTTACATAGTTTCAACAATACATCCTTTTTAAAAAATATTCTAGTCCTCTTGAAATGAATGCTTACATTTCATTTGCCTTCCTTACCACTCAGCCTGCAAGTTAATCTTTAATTAATCCTGCATGAGGGCTTGCAAGTCCACTTGCACCTCTGATTTCTGAATATGGTCTCCCTTTAGAAAATAGTATATGCCTTTATTTCTTCTACCCAAGTGCATGATCATATAATTCCCTCCACTGTATTCCATCTGCCATTCTTCCAAACTTTCTAGGTCCTTCTGCAGACTCCCTACTTCCTCAGACTTTCTGCCCCTCCACATTTCTTTGTATGATCTGCAAACTTGGCCACATTTGGACACAGCTCATCACATCATGGAAACCAGCCTCTCCTCTATGGACCCTGTCTATACTTCTCACTGCCTCAGTAAAGCAGCCAGCATAGTCAAAGACTGCAGCAACCCAGATATTCTCTCTTTACCATGGGGCAGAAGATCCAAAAGCTGAAAGCCTACCACCAGGCTCAAATATAACTTCTATTCCACTATTTTACAACTTTTGAATTGTTCCTTGCTATGTTAAGATGGACTGTTGACCTCATAATCTCATACCTTGTTGTGGTCCTTGTACCTTATTCTCTGTCTATACTGCACCTTCTCTGTAACTGTGACACTATATTCTACATTCTCTTATTCATTTTCCCTTTGAACAACTTTGATGTACTTATACTTTATAATTATCTGTATGGATAGCATGCAAAACAAAGTTTTTTCACTGTATCTCTGTACACATGACTTTAATAAGCACATTACCTTGACTGCCTAGGAGGAGAAAGAAGCTGCGGAAGAAGGAGTCAGCTCCCAAATCACTCATAGGATACACAAGTCCTCATCAGGAGATCCGTGTCAGGATGTAGTCAAAGTGCCAGGATGTAGTCAAAGTCATAGGCTCACCGGAAAATCTTATCAGAAGGTGACTGCGATAGTTTTCCCCCTGAGTCAGAATCACCATACAAAGAAAGGAAGAAATGTTATTGTCAAAGAAGGTATTTCCCAGTGACCAGTGTTTACACCTGAAGAGTGAATATCTTCAGAAAATACTTTTCATTGAAATGAGTTCTATAAGTGCATTGCAACTCAGATGCAGTCATGTTGTAACAAGCTATCAAAGTAAGTGCAGTGAAGAATTCATGCTGTATATTTGTTATATGTCATGTGTTATATTTAGTGCAGGTGGATCTGTACAGCAGGAGATAAGAGGATTTTGTTCTGGATTTCCCTGCTGGATTGATTTGCCACGTTGGAGTTAAGGATCATAGCATACAGATGGTTACAATGTTTATACTGTGTTAATTTATTTCACAGGCTTCTTTTGAATTCCCTTCTCTGTATTCGCTGCAGAGTGTAAATCATCCTCCTCAGAATCAGATTCAGAAACAGAATCAGGTTTATAATCACTGACAAATGTCATGAAATGTGTTGTTTTGCAGCAGAAACTTAGTACAATACATTAAAAATAACTATGTTTCTATAAGAAATATATTAAAATGAATATATAGTGTAAAAAGAGAGCAAAATAATGATGTAGTGTTCATGGACCATTCAGAAATCTGGGACAGAGGGGAAGGAGCTGCTCCTAAAATGTTGACCGTATGTTTTCAGGCTGCTGTACCTCCTCCCTGATGCTGACAATTAGAAGAGGGCATGCCTTCAGTGGTGGGGGAATTTAATGATGGATGCTGGTGAGGCTGTGGTGAACTACATATACCTGTCTGGACTGCTCCTGTGGCTGCTCCCACAGACCCCTGTATAAAGCCGATTGAGGCCTGATGCCCAACCTCATTCCCCAGGATGTAGTGTTGTTCATTCTTCCAGTCAATAAAAGCCGATACCTCGCTTCTTACGTCTCAGAGTGAGTTATTGATGGTGCATCAGAGGCCAGTGCCTGTGACGGAACAGCTGAGTTTAAAAACTCTCTGCACCTTTTTCTGATACTGTGCTTTGGCACCTCCACACCAGACAGTGAGGTGGAACTCAAGCATTTCAAACTCCATTCACGACATTCCTGGAGCTGGCAGCCATGGTTTAGAAAGCCCCTATATCCCATGTAGACAATGCTTGCTTCCTCTGTGCAGCTGAAATATGGAATTAAGTTAAAGCTTTAATTTGGATGTCTCTGCCTTCTTCTTACTCAGCGGCTTTGCTTCAGCCTCTCAACCTCAATTCCCAGCCTCCTTGCTGTCTTCCTCTTCTGCTGCACATGGTATTGGAATGGGCAGCAAACAGCAAACCATAATGAAGTTCCCACATCTGATGCAGAATATGACATGAGGCCTCCAGAAAACCAATAGTATTTCTCTTTATTATTGTTCTGGCCTTTGCATAGTTCTTGTAGCAACTGGTATGGAACAACAGGGTGGATCTCCTACGCAGCAGCAGGCTGAAGGCCAGTTTCTATCCCACTGTTATCAAACTCTTGAATGGACCTCCTGTACAATTAGATGGGCTCTAGGCCTCGCAATCTATCTCGTCATGATATTACACTTTATTGTTTACCTGCTCTGCAGTCACTGCACTCTTTTGGTAGCTTTTACACTTTATTCTGAATTATTATTGTTTTAACCTTGCCTAGCCGAATGCACTGTATAATGCTTTGATCTGTATAAACAGAATACAAGATAAGTTTTTCACTGTATCTTGTTACATGTGACAGTTCCTATACCAAATACATGATAATGAACTCACTGTTTTGCTCCCCATCACTACCCTCCACCCCACCCCTTCCCTCAGAAAATACTGGATTTTGAACTTCTAATAAAATATATAATTTTAAATATTTACACACAATATGTCTGACCATCTTGCAAGCATTTTTTGTTCACACAATGATCTATATGTAAGTTGCAACAAACAGACATGCAAACAGACAAGATATTTTCTTGTGTGGACTGAGTCACAAAATCCCTTGTCGTGTTTTAATTAGGCAATGAAACGGCAGTCTACTGCATAATTCTACAAATCAAACTGCTCATTGTGGTGATTTGTGTATCTCCTTAGGGACTAAAGTACCATAAAAACCAACACAGCTGGTCCACAACAAGTCCACTAACTCCAGTGCCATAATTCCCTAAAGGAAATTATTCTTGTCTGCTTAATTCTAAATAATGTGCTGGTGAATTTTCAAAGTGCAGTTTAATTAAAATTAAGATAGATAATCTGACAGGACCAATTTGAACCACAGCCATATAAATGGGAACTGTTATATTAAATTGAATTCTACTGTCAGCTGTGGCTCAGGCAGCAGTATTCCCACCTCTGAATATATTCTGGGATTACATCTCACTCCAAAGACATACGTAAGTTAGGCTGACATTACAGAGATTCTTGAGATGGTACAGCACTGACAGAGGTGATGTCTTTGGATGGCAGCCCCACCATGGACCTCTGACAGCATGTATTCAACAACATTTAGAAACAGAATCAGAATAGTTTTTTAATTTAAAAAAATTAAAGAATGAGATAATATTCATTGCAACAACAATCAACAAATAAGAGTTAAGTAAAAACAGTGAAAATAAAGTAATAAAGAAATTAACCATTTAATTTCACTTAACATTTAGGTGGATGGCAAATGAAATTAATTCAAGCTAGATTGAGAGTGTAACCAGCTCATTGTGATTAGGAGCAGCCCCTGTGACTGAGACGGTGAGTTTGCATGTAAATTGTGTTCTACAGGTGTGAGTATCCGGAATCAGAACACAGCTGACTGAAAAAAAGCTATTGTCATCCAGCCATTGATATGTCTTCTTTCTCTTCTTCACAAGCTGTCTCACATGTTAAGTATTTCCAGTACTTTCTATTTCATATTTCTAGGCCTTGTACAGAGCAATCAGTTAATATACAGCCAACACACACAAAATGTTGCAGGAACTCAGCATGCTCTTTTATGGAAAAGAGCATAGTTGCCCGAGTTTGCAAGAAGATCACAAAAATGGGAATAAATGATTAGCAATGCATTATGCATTCAGTTATCAGGGTTGAAAAGTTCAGACAGTGCAATGTTGTCAACTCTGTTTAGCAATAAAAACTGAAGAAAAATACAGTGGAACTGGAACATGGAGCCATTAGTGAGTACTAAAGGTCACCAACATTAAGCTCTGGGCAAGAACAACTTCTGGCAAGAACAAAATTTAGGTTACGTTCTTCAACAACCTAACTAGCCATTCTTTCGAATATTGTTAAAGTAAGAGAGGCAACTGATGATGCTGGAGCAACATTATTAAGATAATATTGTAGAATACAATAAAGCAATGAGGAAGTAATCAGATAAGTCAAGTAAAAGGGAAAAGGGAGTTGAGAATTGAGTGGCTGGAGGAAGAAAGGGCAGGAAATGCAAACAGAGAAGAAAAAGAAAGGAACAAGTTCACATGGGGTATAATGTGATAAAAACAAAAAAGAGGGAGGAAATATGAGAATAATTGTAATGGAAAAGGGACAGGTGAAATTGAGTAAAGGGAAGCAAAGACAGTGAAAAGGAAGCAGGATTTTGACAGACAGAAAGTCTGTCAGTGGCAGAAGTATAGGGATTTTGTGGACTTTATTGTTTTATGAGGATTGAATTCATAAAGTCTATACAGTATAACTAAAGATAAGCAAACATGAACTTTATTCGTTATTTGTTCACAAGAGAAAACAAGGAACAGGCAACAATGAGATGGAGTAACACACACAAAATACTGGTGGAACTCAGCAGGCCAGGCAGCATCTATGGAAAAAAGATGAGATGGGGTAATGCTCTCAGTTATTCAACGGAGGGAAAGGAAATAAAAGCAAAAGATAGGCTAGGTGGCATTTTTGGAGAGAGAGACATTTCAGTTAACAATTCAGGTTGATGACCCCTGATCAAGAATGAGACAATGATCATGATGGAGACCACCAGTTGTAAAGGAAGAGAGAACAGGGGAGAGAGGAAATGGCAGGCAATGAGTATGGAAGAAAAGGGAAGAATAACAGTGGTAGTAAAAGATAATCAATCTTATTAAAATTTTTCAACTGCACAGATCCTGCCTGATCTGCTGATTATCTCTAGCATTCTGTTCTCATTTCAGGTTTCCAGCACTTAGTTTTTTTTTGACAACAAACATTTCAGTTATGTTGGGTGTCAAATTTAGCACTAAAAGTACAGAACTGGATATTTCCTACATAGTGACAAACCTCAAAGCAATAGCATTGGTTGGCCAACACCTTGAGTGCTGTGATTATTTCTCATTCCACACCTTAATAATGGTATGACCGATCAGGAGGTGTAAATAGGTACACCAGGATGCAAATCTCTTCTGCAAACTGGAATGAAGCCGGGCCAATTGTTTAACTGAAATCAAGGCTGATAGATTTTTCGAATGTTGCAGGTATGCTAGAAATTCTTCAGACATCAGGCAGTTATGAAGAAGCTATGTTGGCCTTACATCAGGGGACTGGCAAAAGTTAAGAGTTATAAAAGCCAAGTTTATTCTGGATTATAAATACATATTTGCGTGACCTGAGGCTGACCATCAGAGCATGTCTGACGGATCGACCACATGATTTTGTCATCCAAAGATTTTGAAGGGAAATGAGGTGTATGCACATTTGAGTTAATCTGGCCATGGCTTCTGAGAGGTGTTCTATGAAGGTTTAAAGGAGGTTTAAAGGGCCAAATGTAAATAACTGGGGTTTGGAATTTGGGTACAACCCAGTATTTTTCATACTTTCTTATGAGCAATAAATTGAGAGCATGCTTACTCAGAGAAAACCCAATAATGACCTTCAACCACTTATTTCCCTGCAATTTTTTCTTTTCATGCACCCATTAATATTGTCTCTGACTCTCATACCAGCCAGCTACACTCAAGGTTTTTAACAGTAGCCAATTAATCTACCAAACAATACATCTTTTGAACATAAGAGTAAACTGTAGCAGCCTTGGCAAATTCATAAAGTCACAGGGAAAATGCACAAGCTTCACACAGACTATACCAGGAAGTCAGGATCAAACACGAATGGGAAATCTGTGAAGCAACTTCTGGACTTGCAATGTCATTGTGCCATCTAGCAGGACAAAACTAAAAGAATATCATCCCAAAACCTGATACTGGAAAAATTGTGAATAACTTATTTTATTCATGAATGATTAAAATATTTCATTGATTCTAAATATAAAGCAAATTATGCAATAATTCAAATAAGAGTAGAAAATATACAGTGTATATGAAAGGGACCAATCTTTTATGAAATAAATTATTTTTCCTCAAGGTCAAGATCGACACATTAATGAAATTTCTCCTGGATCACTTAATAGGTTCAATAGATATATTTAATGTCAGAGAAATTCATACAATACTGTATATACCTCCTGAAATACTTCTTCGCAAACATCCACAAAAACAGAGGAATGCCCCAAAGAATGAATGACAGTTAAATATTAGAACCCCAAAGGTCCCACCCAGCTCCCCCCTCCCACGCACAAGCCACAACCCCCCCCACCCCCACCAGCAAAAGAGCATCGGTGTCTTCCACTGAGCCCTCAAACAATGCAAAAAAGTATCAATAAATACACAGACTTCTAGTACCCTGAAGACTACTCATTCACCCTGTAAGTCAACATACCACAGCACAAACGCGCACTCTCTCTCTCTCTCTCTCTCCCCCCCTCCCTCCCTCCGCCCCCCAATAAGGGAAAAAGAGGTGTCCCCATTTCACAGCGAGAGGGGAGACTTAACAAACAACTTGCTGATTTATGACATTATAAGTCTGTTGCATTGCTTTTTCCGAGCTCTGTGCTCAGAGAGATCAGGTCTCTGGTCGCACAGCCAACAGACAGCCCGCTGCTCCCAATGTTCCATGTTTTCCCACGATGCCTCAGTCAGGGGCACTGGCCTTGAATCAGCCTGTCTCCGGAGCTACAAAAAATCCGGCACCCTGAAGGTGCACTGGTCTTCCAGGCCGCATCCTTGGGATATCAAAAAGCAGCCGGTCATGAGGCCCTGACAGCAGGTCCCATTCCTGCAAAGAGCCAAATTCAGAGTGTAATTCCAGGTCAGGATTTTCAAAAGAACCTTGAAAAAGGGAAAAAAGAGTTATCAAAGACAAAAATAGAGCTGTTTCTGAAGATGCAAGCAATCATCATGACTTTGCTCTGCCCTTTGTCCTCATTTCTGAATTTAACTACAATTTAATGAATATACTCTGACTACATTCTGAACTACCATTATCCACTTTCATGCCTAAGCCAAATATTTACTGAAAGATTAAGTCCATTTATGCCTATGTTTTCTTAGTTTTGAGCATTATAAGGGAATCACACTTGGCCTTTTGCTAAATTGGGATTAAATGTCTGTGGAATTTCCCCTGTGACACTATTGATTTCTCAATGATACATCAGTGAAAGAACAACAGAAATCCTGAACATTGTAAATGCCATTCATGACTCAGCTTAGAAATGTGCAGCAAGTAATCTCTAAGATAGTGTAGATGATCAATAGAGATGCCATCCTTAATAGCCTTTGAGAATATGGCTTTCATGTGATGGACTCCATTTTGTATCTAAGAGGTTCACCTTCAAACACACTGCAGAAAATTGCATACCATATGGATAAAGGACCCCATCCAAAGTATACCCATTAGCCAGCAAATGGAAAATATTGCCTTTCAGCAACAGTTTCTAATACTTTTCAACACCATCCTCAGGAAGGTGCACTCTATTTCAAACAGTAGTTGGAATTGGGTAGGGGTTGTGGGAATCATTTTGGATCATTGGAACAACTTATTTACTCCCCTGAGTTTGTTCTATCTTCCAACTGCATCATGGTTAATCCATACCTCCATTCCATTTACTTGCTTTAGTATTAATTGGAAAAGAACAGCTGTTAAATCTGGTCTGGAAATGTTCAGTTGGATTGACAGTGCCTCTCTCTACTTTCTTTTGGGAAGAGGATTTCAAATTTCATGGATGATCATGGCTGGATACATGATTGATCATAGTTGGTACTGCATTCAAAGTTCAAAATAAATTTATTATTAAAGTATGTAAATGTTGCCATATGCAACCCTGAGATTTATTTTCTTTCAGGCATACTGAAGAAATCCAATAACCATAATAGAATCAATGAAAGACTGCACCAACAGGGCGGCCAACCAGTGTGCAACAGATAAGCTGTGCATATCCAAAAAGAAAGAAAAAATAGTAATAGTCATAATAAATACTAAATAAATAAATAAACAAACAAACAAACAAGCAATGACTATTGAGAACATGTAATGAAGAGCCCTTGAAAGTGAATGCATAGGTAATGGGAATAGTTCAGTGATAGGAAGTTATTCCCTTTGGTTTAGGAGCCTGATAGCTGAGGAATAGTAATTATTCAGACTCCTGTATCTTCTTTATGATGGTAGCAATGAGATAAAAGCATGACCTGGGTGGGGTGGTCCTTGATGGATGCTGCTTTACAGCAACAACACCCCATGTAGATGTGCTCAATGGTGGGGAGGGCTTTACCTGTGATACACTGTGCTGTATCCATTACTTTTTGTAGGATGGTCCATTCATTTTGTACCATTGGTGTTTTCATGCCAGATTGTGATGCAGCTAGTCCATATACTCTCCACCACACATATACAGAAGTTTATCAAAGTTTTGAATGTCATGCCAAACCTTTGCAAACTCCTAAGGAAGTAGAGGTGCTGTCATGCTTTCAAAATCAGTCCTCAAAGCAAGGATCTTGCAATAGAGTCCACTGAACCACAGTTAAGAGGAGCTTTATGTACTAGACGATTGTTAGGCCAGAAGATAAGATATAGGAACAGAATTAGGTCATTTGGTCTATCGAGTCTACTCCACAATTTCATAATGGCTAATCCAATTTTCCTCTTAGCCTTGATCTCCTGCCTTCTCCCTATATCCCTTCATGCCCTGACCAATCAAGAATCTATCAACCTCTGCCTTAAGTATACTTACATACTTGTTTCAATGAGGTCACCCCTCATTCTTCTGAATTCCAGCACATATAGGCCCAGAGCCATCAAATGCTCTCCATTTGACAAGCCATTCAATCCTCGATTCATTTTCATAAACATCCTTAGAACCCCCTCCAGTTTCAGCACATCCTTTCAAAGATAAGGTGCCCGAAACTGTTCACAATACTCTAAGTGAGCCCACACCAGTGCTTTATAAAGACTCAATGTTACATCTTGCTTTTATATTCTAGTCCACTTGAAGTGAATGCTATCATTGCATTTCTCTTCCTCACCACAGACTCAACCTGAAAATTAACCTTTCGGGAATCCTGCACAAGGACTCCCCAATCCCTTTGCATCTCCGTTTTGTTTTGTATTTTCTCTCCATTTAGAAAATAGACAGCCCTTTAATTTCTTCTTCCAAAGTGCATGACCATACACTTCCCGACACCGTATTCCATCTACCTTTGCCTATTCTTCTAATTTGACTAAGTCCTTCTGTAGCTTCTCTACTTCTTCAAAGTACCAGCCCCTCCATCTATCTTCATATTGTCTGCAAACTTTGCAACAAAGCTATTAATTCCATCATCCAAATCACTGATAAATAACATAAAAAAGAATTGGTCCCTACACAGACCCCTAGCGAATACTAACTTTCACCGGCAGCCAGATAGAAAAGGTTCCCTTTATTCCCACTCTTTTCCTTCTGCCAATCAGCTTTATCCATGTTAGAATCTTTCCTGTAATACCAGCGGCCCGTAGCTTGTTAAGCAGCCTCATGTGTGGGACCTTGTCAAAGGCCTTCTGAAAATCCAAGCACACATCAACCAATCCTCCTTTTTCTATCCTGCTTGTTATTTCTTCAAAGAATTCCAACAGATTGGTCATCAAGATTGTCCCTTAATGAAACAGTACTGATTATGGCCTGTTTTATCATGTGCCTCCAAGTAGCATGAGACCTCATCCTAAAAAATTGACTCCAAAATCTTCCCAACCACTGAGGTCAGACCATCTGCCCTGTAATTTCCTTTCTTCTGGCTCTCTCCCTTCTTGAAGAGTGGAGTGACATTTGCAATTTTCCAGTCTTCCAGAACCATTTCAGAATCTTGTGATTCTTGAAAGATTTTTACTAATGCCTCCATGATCTTTTCAGCCACCTCTTTTAGAACCCTGGGGTGTACACCATCTGGTCCAGGTGACCTATCTACCTTCAATCCTTTCAGCTTCCTAAGAGCCTTCACTTTTGTAATGGTAACGTTACACACTTCATGACCCCTGACACCATACTGCTCAGGTCTTCCACAGTCTAGACAGATGCAAGGTATTTATTCCCTAGAACATTCTCTCTAGTTATGGTAACTTCATGACCCCTGACACCAAGAACTTCCACCATACTGCTAGTGTCATCCACAGTGAAGACTGATGCAAAATACTTATTCAGTTCATCCGCTATTTTGTTGTCCCCCATTACTACCCTTACAGCATCATTTTCCAGCTGTCCAATATTCACTCTTGCCTCTCTTTCAGACTTTATGTATCTGAAGGAACTTTTGGTATCCTCTTTAATATGATTGACTAGCTTACTTTCCATCTCTACCTTCTTAATGATTATTTTGGTTGTCTTCTGTTGTTTTTTAAAAGCTTCCCAATCCTCTTGCTTCTCTTGCTCTATAATATGTCCTCTCTTTAGCTTTTATGTTGGCTTTGCCTTCTCTTCCTATACTTTATTTGCTACATATGTATCAGCAAAATTACCACTGACTGCTCACTGTGACACACTAGTACACTCAGCTGTGCCATTACTTAGAGTTTAGCTCATTAGAAGACAGAGGGAGATACACTGAACTGTCATCACCTCTCCCTGCTGCCTGAGTAAGAACATATTGCAATAGATAAGCCATTAATAGAACAAGGAGCAAATATTATTATTAAGGTATGCTGACATATATATAACACAGGATTTTTTTTCTGGACTGAAAAGCTGCTGCATTTTCTTGAAAGAGGTTTATTTTACTCACAGATGTTAAAGAATCAGAACCTAATGTACAGCATATTTCTATACATTGCGACTAAATCAATGAGAGTCAAAAAAATCCATTGATAGCCTTCTTAAAAATATTTGGTAATATTGCAGAAAACAGTCCCTCAGTCCAACTTGTTCATGCTAACCAAGATGTCCAGCTATGCTATTCCTGTTTGTCCATGTTTGACCCAGATCTCTCTAAATATTTTCTATCCTTGTATCTCATGCAGTGCATTAACAAGCCCTTGGCCCAGCTGTCTAGGGCAATAAAAATATCCTATCTAAGCTAGTCCCATTTGCCAGCAATTGGCCCATTACCTTCTAAATCTATCATCTATGTACCTGTCCAGTTGTTATTGCACCTGTCTCAAGCACCATAGATGTGTAAAGAAGCTATTCCTCAAGTTTTTATTCAATCCTTCTTCTTCCACTTAAAACCTATGTCCTCCAGTTGTTTTTTTATAAAACACTGGGGGGAAAAAATGTGTGCATTCATCCCGTCTACACTCTTCATGATTTTATATGTCTCTATTAGATCACCTCATGCTTCTTATGCTGTATGGAATAAAGTCATAGTCTGTCCAGCCTCTCCGTCTTAGTCAGTCCTTTAGATCTTGGCACCATCCTTGTAAATCTTTTCAGCACCTTTTCCAGTTTAATACCATCTTTCCTATAACAGAGTGACAAAGCACAGTGTCACCAGCATCCTCCTGAACTGTCCAAATGTCTTTTAAATGTAGTTATTGTACTTGCCTCAGCCACTTCCTCTGGCAGTTCATTCCATAGACTGTACATACCCATCCTTTGTGTGGAAAAAAATGCCCTTCAAGTTCCCATTATCTATTTCTGCTCTCATCTAAAAACAATGCCCTTGATTTCCTGATTCTCCAGTACTGGATTTATTTGATTCATATTTGTGTTTTGACCAGTCAGATTGTAATCATTGTTAGTCCAAGATTGATTCAATCCTGTTCAGAGTTCATCCAATTGAAACAAGAACTGTAAGTATATGTCTGTGATATCCTGATGATTATCTGATAGTATATTAATGCTGCTCAGTACCCAGGAAAGATCTGAAAACATTAAACTTAATAATGAGATTATACTTTAATAATTGCTATCTTTCAAATAACACTGAAGCAATCAATAAATGCAACATAATTTTCTCAAAGCAATTGATAATCCTAATTCTTGCTGACAATGTAGTGACCTACAGATTTGATTGGTGCTTCAGAAATAAAAATATTACACTGGATAACTTAATTTGGACCTAGCAGTTGGCCCATAACCAATTGATTTTGCACAGTAATTACTATTTATTAAAACTGGCAAGCATTAATAACAAAACATACTTAGGGGCTGAATGCTAGGCAACTGTTAACAAGGCTCTCGACACCAGGTTGTGAAGTCCAGTCCTGTGGAAATATGAGACTTGGGATGCAAGGCTCTTTATGTGTGCCATACTGAATCAAAAGCAAATTGCTTTAATATTTTTTTTAAAAAGCAGACTTTTATCAAAGCCCAAAATGATATGATGTGAACCTGCATGTTGCTGGTTGAAGTATGGAAGACTCCCTGATTGGTGTCCCACTGAGGTAGTCACATTCCAAGACTTCCTCTGTCGCCTGTATGTTGTCCAAGGAGCATAATCCAGTAAGTCTGAAATAAAATCAACCATCACATTACCAAAACAACCCATGTGCTTATGTTACATCACTCTTTCTTGGGTTAATGTTACTACTTTAAATGAAGGTATAAAAATACTATGAAAAAATATCATTTAATTCTGTTATTTTGTGTCACACACCATGGCTATAACATCATAACCTGATATTTTTCATTTCCCTGCATCTACGTGATCTCATAGCAGAAACGACAACCTTGAAAAGTATTGCTTTGGCCCCACCAAAAAAAAGAGGCCAGTTTCTTTATAAAAGTGAAAATGGGAGGGGTGGTGAAGACAGCAACAAGTCATTTACTGATTACAGGTTTCATACAGTTAAAAAAAGTCTTCACTACTCATTTTAAAAAACTTGGAAATATCCACATTTCATATTATCATTGTGTTTTCATCTATTTCCAGAAAGATTTCCTAAGAATCCAGATTTCCTTTAGCCTCTACAAGCTACATTTTCATCAAATAAGTAATGCACCATCAATAACTCTCTCTGAGACGTGAAGGCGAGATATCGGCTTTTATTGACTGGAAGAAAGAACAAGCATTAGTTGACCACCATACTACATCCTGGAGACTGAGGGCCGGGCTCAGGCCTCAATCGCCTTTATACAGGGGTCTGTGGGAGGAGCCACAGGAGCAGTCAGCAGGGGGCGTCCAGACAGGTATATGTAGTTCACCACAATAAGGGAAGTTGTTTTCCACTGATTTACCATATCCAGACATCTGACTGGTGATGGACACCAAAATCAATGCTAGGGGATAGGAAGGATTAGAAAAGAACAGCAGTCCACCACAGTATGATTAAAAGAAATTCTAGAAGTCTTTATAAAAGGTTATGCTTTTTCAAGTGCTTTAACTGCAATTTTCTGTATCAAAGTAGAGTAGCTGTTGTTTGTAATCAAACAGCAAAGCTAATTTGAAGACAAAATAGTCTAATATAGAGTGATGAGTTGAAATGACTAAGTTATTTATTTAATGATGTTGTTTATAAGTTAAACATTAGCAGGGAGCACTCAGTAAATTCCCTGATCTTCTTTGAGAAGTGATGCATGAAGTTTTACATTCCCAAACAGGTGAATGGAATCTAAATCCACCACCTCTAACTGTTGCCAATAATTTTGAGATGATGAAATCCAAAAGCAGTTTTAATTTATTTCACATTATGAATTCAAGGTTCATTATTTTATTCTCTATATCTTCTTTTGTTAGCAAGATAGTGCTTTGTCACCTTTACAGACTATTCCAATTACATTTTGAAGCACTTACAATAAACATGTTTTCTCATGAAGTGTTTCTGTGCTCAAGGTTACTGCGTCTGCAATCTCCTGTTCTCCATTTTAACTAAGAACCTACATTCATTTTCTGCTCAAATAATAATTTAGTTGGACTAAGGTGAATCTACACATATTATTGGAAATTCAATGGAAGCAGAAAGTCCTATAAGAATGAAAACTGCATTCAAATTTAAAATAGTCCATTATGCACTCCTTGCATATGCTAGCTTCAACCCCAGTATTTTCGCTCTGGTCATGCGTGATTGATCTGAATGATTAATTATCTTCTTTTTCTCTGAAAAGCTGACCAGCTTAATAATCCACATTGGCCTTCTCAGATCAGCTCAAGTTGTTTATAAGACCTTTTCTTCATCTCACTTATGATCCAAGCACATCACAAAGTGGTTAGGCGTAAGTACTCTTGAAGTGCAATCAGGTTTGGAATATAGAAAACGTGACAGTGAACTTGCACACATCAAGCTTCCACAAACTGTAATTCAACTAAGGTCAGCTCATTTGCCCCAGATAAGGAAAATATTCTGACCAAGACAACAAGAATAACTTTCCTTTTCACCCTCAAACTGTACCTTGAGATGTTTTATGTGCGCCTCAGAGGCTAGTTCAGGTATTAGTTTAACATCTGCTCTAAGTGACAGTGTTGCATGCAATTATCAGTTGGGATTTTGTAGTCAAATCTCTGGAGTGGAATTTGAATAGAAGACTCTCCGACTCAGGAGATTATTACCACTGAGGCAAAGCTAACACCATATTTTTAAGGATTTCCAAATGTTGGTTATGAACTCAAGTTTTTCTAGAACTCATCATTCTAAAATCTACAATAAATTATCTGTGCTACAATGTTGCTACTGTATTCAAGATTTAAGATTCAAAAACTTTATTGTCATTCTAACCGTACATCAGCTCTGCAGGGCAGAATGAGACAGCGTTTCCCAGGAGCAGTGCAGTCATAACATAACAAATGCAACACTAAATAATAAACATAACAATAGATAGTAAATAATAAATAGTAAAACACAACAGCCACATGTCAGTTAAAAACAAGTTATAAGTGTCCAGTGCAAGTTAAAAGTGTCCAAAACAGAGTCAGGTAGAGCAGCTATTTAGCAGTCTGACTGCCTGTGGGAGGAAGCTGTTTAGTAGCCTTGTGGTTTTAGTTTTGATGCTCCTGTAATATTTACCTGATGGCAGAAGAACAAACAGTTGGTGGAGAGGGTGTGAGGGGTCTTTAATGATGTACCGTGTCTTCTGGAGGCATCGACTCTGAACGAGGTCTTGGACAGAAGGTAGGGAGACCCCAATAACCTTCTCTGCTCCCCTAACCACCCTCTGCAAGGCTTTTTTGTCGGCAGCACTGCAGCTGGAGTACCAGGTTGTGATGCAAAAGCTCAGCACACTCTCAACCAGCCTCTGTAGAATGTACTTAAGATGTTAGTGGGGAGTGATGCTTGTTTAAGCTTCCTCAGAAAGTGCAATCTCTGCTGGGCTTGTTTCACAATCTCAGTGTGTTCCTGTTTTTTGTTTATACATAAAGTTGTGTGTCGTTCATCCCATTTCAATGTTTAAAATATGAACACAAACTTGAAAACTTAAGTTGGGAACTGATGCAGGTTATTATCTGTTGATTTACTGATTCCACTTGTCTACATTTGGAACCATATTCAATAATAATACCTCTATTTCAAATCAAAGTAAGTCTAGAATATGACTGAGGTTAACATAATGATCCTCAGTGCTGATTTGTAAATATCATCCTTGAGTTTTGTTTTTCATTACTGAGTTCTTTCTTTGGAACAACTTTCTGTCCTTTCCCTCTCTTATGATCTTCCTTGTCCTTTAAGGAATTGTATATTAAACTCTATGGTGAATGAATATTGATCAGCCAACACAAATCAGTTTCTATCATACTAGCCACAAAGGTAGCATGCTTAATAATGTGACTTAGAAACTGTGAATTAAATTCAAATTTTCAGCTGAGAGCTATGTTGAGTATTTAATATTTCAGCAATATTTGAGTAATATTATAAAAACATTATTTGATTCAACATTCTTTGCAAATTAAATAATTCATTATGGTTATATATACAAAGTACATGAATGGCATACAGCATCACACCACTATGGTCATACATAGGCAGGAAACTAGTTCTCGAGTCCATGAACAGTATCGGATGATAATAATAATGAATTTAAAAAACAAATATGGCTGGTTACATTGGGAAGATAGATGCATTTGATTGCAGAAGACATAATTGGCTTTTGTATTCTAAATATATTGAGCAATATAGGGAATAGCCGATGAGAAGCAAGTGTCAATTTTGCTGAGTGCATTGAATTTGAAGGTGTACAGTTTCTTTAGAAATTTAGCTGCTCCAGCCAAACCAGCTGAAATAAGTTTTGCTGAAGCTTTGTGAAAGTAATGCAAAATAATTGTTGATTGCAGAATGCTTTAGGTTTCATAAATACAGAAGGAAGGGGATTCCATTTCAGCATTAATGGCTGATTTGAAAAAAATTTCTGAGAATTGTCAATTCAATGATGAGCTTAATGATGTACTGAGAGATTGTTTAGTTTGTGGAATCTTACACGAAAGCATTCAAAAACAAATCGTGACTGAAGCACAACTGAAAGGCCAGCTGAAACAATTGTATCAATGGAAACCACAGAGAGTGATGCAATTGAGACAGGAAAGTCTAAATAGAAACCGACCTGGCTGAAAGAATTGTGTTGCCATTGTGGCAGGGGCACACATACACCAGACCAAAGCAGATTTAAAGACAAAACTTGCAGAAAATGCAATAAAGTAGGACAAATATAAAGAGCATATCAGGCAGACAAAAATAAATAGACTACACAGGTAAGAGATAAACAAAAAAAGTCAAGTTGCAGCTTCAAAAAGAGAACTTATCTGCATACTGCTGATGAAAAATCTAATTGAGAGTGTCACAGGACTTGGTAGCCTTAAGATTTACTATGTGAAAACTAACATGAGACAAGCAAAATGGCTTACACCAGAAGTGAATGGTAAATTAATTCAAATGGAATTGGACACTGGCTTGGTCATTACGGTCATTCCACAAAATGAGCTTGAGCGGCATATCAAAGATGCTGAACTGAAGCCTGCAGATATCCAATTCAGAGCTTATACAATTCAGAAAAAAGGTAACTCCTGTTGGAATGATATTCATAATAATGATATATAACAACCACAAGCCGCGTTGGGCTAAAAACAGGAGGGCCAGCATTGTGGGGTCTGTTAGGGTGTATTCTAGAGTTATGGTATATAACAAATGCTGATTTCAATAGCAGCCAGTTTTCAGACCTGAACATGGATTGTAGATTGAATTTAAGATGCAGCTTTGAACAATGGTCTTTGTAGAGCTGCACCTTGGGGTTGATTGCAAGTAAAGAAACACTCCATTTGACCTCAAAAGCCTGCATATGTATGATTGCTGCCCAGAGTCAATGGGAATTAACATTCATTTTGGATGTCTGGAGTGTGGGCATGAAGAAGGAGGTGTTTGAAAATTATATGTCATTCAAAGGAAGCATTATAGATATATTGTAACTGTAGGATTGTCCTGCTATCACCTTTGATCTTTAGCATGTAAAAATCTTATGGAATATAGAGTCAGGCGGTCCTCTTCTTCAAAGAGTGTCTTGAATATGATATCTGCTGCTCATTTTGCTGAATAAAGACTTCTATATTCATTAGCTTCGGTGTCCCTCCAGTGAATTTGTTCACAGTCACAACATTTGGGGGCTCTCATTTGGGATACATCAGTATCCTATCATGTGGCTAGTGATCTCAGCAGTCTAAGTGGGTGAGTATTTTTTTTAAAGATTAGTACTCCAACAAGTTAATACTTGAAGAAATACAGCTAGACTGCTCACTAGGAGGCTTGATTACGAGACTAAAGCTCAAATATTTTGGCCACATCATGAGAAAACAGGATTCCTTGGAGAAGACTCTGATGTTAGGTAAAACAGAAGGTAAAAGAAGGAGAGGATAACAGAGGCTACAGTGGACAGATAATATCACTTAGACAATGCGTGTGACCTTGGGGGATCTTAGAGAGGCAGGTTCCAACAAGAAGGAATCCATGAGGTCACAAAGAGTTGGACTCAACTTAACAACTGAACAATAAACTCACACTTTGATTTGTTCAGGTCAGTAGCCATGGGAACATGGTGTATCACAAAGATGGTGGCGATCTGAACTGGTAGATATAAAAGTGTGTGTGTGTGTGTGTGTGTGTGTGTGTGTGTGTGTGTGTGTGTGTGTGTGTGTGTGTGTGTGTGTGTGTGTGTGTGTGTGTGTGTGTGTGTGTGTGTGTGTGTGTGTGTGTGTGTGTGTGTGTGTGTGTGTGTGTAAAAGACTAATCATTTTTGTGTTGATTTGGTGAGACAGAGCCATCAGTTGTGGTTACTGATCGTTTGGAATTTCAGTGGGGGTGTCTATGCTCATTCAGGGAACTGCATAGTAGCAGACGCATTTGCGTGTGTACTTGTGCGTTTCAACAATAAGTCTGTAACCTTGGTGTAGCGGTTTAAAATGCAAAGGAATACAACAGGCATTATGAGTTCAGACTCATGCAAGTGGCAGATTGTAGAGTAGATACTCCGTGGTTTTAAGTATGTACTGTTGAATTTTTATCCGCCATTTATATTTTGCATAATGTGGGAGTTATTGTGGAGATATTTGATGTAAAGGTTTTACACAGATCTATCTATCAGGATGTCACCTATTGAGAACCCTGATGACCTCAGCCAGCCCTTGACCTTGATTACGACCAACCATAAACCCTTCACCCCTGGGGAGAAGCAGAGAATTTTGTCAGAGTTGTCCTCACTTAAGGTCACCTGTGGGAATACAGAATTGTGGCGTAAGCTCAAGGAAATGATTGAAATTCACCAGGTGCACCCTAAAGATATGCACATGTTGGTAAAAACAAAGTGCCTGAGGAATATGTGGGACAGTATGGCTCAGGGGGTGCAGGCTGGGCAACTACTAGGAACACCAGCAATGAAGTGAGATAGCAGCACTAGACAGACAGACATACTTTATTAATCCCAAGGGAAATTGGGTTTTGTTACAGCCACACCAAGAATAATGAAGAAATATAGCAATATAAAACCATAAATAATTAAATAATAAGTTAATCATGCCAAGTGGAAATAAGTCCAGGACCAGCCTATTGACTCAGGGCATCTGACACTCCTAGGGAGGAGTTGTAAAGTTTGATGGCCACAGGTAGGAATGACTTCCTATGATGCTCAGTGTTACTGGGGAGCGAATGATAATTTGAAGAGCTGATGAACCTGCCATGGATTATGCAGAACATAAATACCGAGTGTATGAGGAGGTGAAACAATGAGGGCAGAGAAGGCAGCCCCAGGTACGAGATTGAGGGAGTGCAGCTTCCTGTAGGATTTTGGGTGTGTCCAAACAATGAAGGTACTATCCTGGGATAGACTCACTGAGTGAGGCAGGTGCTACCATCGACTCAGGAAAAGGAGAAATAACAGGCACAAGTCAGCAACAGTGAACACGAGTGACCTGCAAATCAGCTAACATATACCATAGGGAGACAGCAGCCCCGAGCAGGGAGGAGAGACGAGGTGATGTGTGGGAAACATGTCAGGGAGTCCCAAGGATGAGAAGGATGTGTTGAGAAGGATCTTCTTAAGGACTGATTGCAGAGCAATCAGTCAGTGACAACGGACCACAGTTTATTGCAGAACAGTTTCAGTCATTCCTGAAAATTAATGGAGTAAGACATATATCATCTGCACTGTATCAACCAGCAAGGAATGGCTGATGCACCATCAATAACTCACACTGAGACGTAGGAAGCGAGGTATCGGCTTTTATTGACTGGAAGAATGAACAACACTACATCCTGGAGAATGAGGCCGGGCTCAGGCCTCAATCGCCTTTATACAGGGGTCTGTGGGAGGAGCCACAGGAGCAGTCCAGACAGGTATGTGTAGTTCACCACAATGGCTTGGTGGAAAACTTTGTCCAGAGTCTAAAGAACACACTGCAAGCAATGTCAGCAGAACACATTACACTGACGCTGAATCAAAAGCACGACAAAATCTTCCTTGCATATCGCAATTCAGCACACTCCACAATCAACAGCTTACCAGCTATACTGTTCCTGGGTCATCCTTTGATCCCCTTGGATCCCCTCAAACCCAATCTCAGAAAGAGTATACAGGACAAACAGCTGAGAGAAATTGGCGGCACCCTAAACAAGCAGTCTTGGTGAAGGACTACAGAGGTGATCAAAAGTGGGTACTTGGAAAGATTAAGTTCAGAACTGGACTGCTCTCCTACTCAGTGGAAAAACGTCTGATGTCACCTGGATGAGACACATTGATTGATTGAGGAGAGCACAGTCAATTGTTAGAGAAGAATGGTGTCCAGAGCTGTCAGAAACAGTGGACTGATGCAGAGAGATATTGAAGATATACTGTATGTTAGAACCTCAGTTAACTGACTCCATTGTCAATCAGCACCCTATCAGATATGTTATTAGACCTTGCAGCTTTACGTGGGTTGAGTTGGACTGAGTGCCTGCTCCTCACCAGCACATTGTTCTTTTCATCAAAATGAGCATAAATTTCTTTCAACCTGTCAGGAAAAGATGTTGATGTGTAGGGCAGGCTTGTAGTCTACGATGGACTGAGTGTCCCACCACATGTGCCTCATGTCTCTGCTGTCATTAAAATGGACATATATTCTCTATGAGTAATTCCATTATGCCCTCCTGGTGGCACAGGAAGGTGCAGCTCTTGCTAACCCGAGAGCCATTTTATCTCCCAAACTGAAGGCATCCCAACCTCTCAGCCATGCCTGGACCTCTGCTGTCAGGCATGGCTTCTGATTTGCCCTTGCATCGATGGGTTTAAAAGCAGTGACATCCTCAATGCACATCTCTATGTGCCAGTCACAGATCTTACATATTCATTGATGTTAATATGATGGTCTTAAGTAGCTGCCTCCCTGAACATGCTCCAGTCCGTGTTTTCAAAACTGTCCCATACACTGAGGTTGCTCCTTCTGGCCGAGTCTTTATCTCCCCTTGAACTGGCGTGATACATTTAATCAGTGGTTCATATGCATGAATTAGCAATATAGCTAAGTGGTCAGAGAATCGGATGTGGAGACAAGGAGCTGCTTTGTATGTACGAGGGAAGTTGGTATAAACCAGGTCTAATGTGTTCTCTTCTCTCGTAGCAAAATCAGCATGCTGACAGAATATAGGCAAGTCTGTTTTTAAATTAGCATGGCTGAAGTTGCCAGCAACAATAAGGAAGCCATCGTGGTGTGCAGCAAACATTCTCTATCTGTTATTTTTCAATGCTGTTGCAGTATTTCTCCAGTCTCCTCTTCCCCCACCACCACTCTGTTTCTCAAGCCTCACCATCAGTTCTTGGGTCCTCAGTGCTTCCATCTTCCTCCCACCCACCTTTGCTGAACACCCCTACCCTCCCCTCTCCTCAGACACTACCAGCTTCCTTCCCCACTCCTATCCATGCCAACCCCTCTACACCATCCCCTGAGGCAGAATGCTCTGTTCTCAATGAGGGGTTCACCTTTGTCCCACTGTGCCCACACCCGTATTGACACCGAGCTCTTCTTCCATCTCCGTTTCCATGTCTACTTCTTTAGCAAGGATTCTCCAGCCCGCACCAATGGCCCTTCTCCTGTCTTCAGTCCTCCTCTTTTTCTTGGACATCCTGCTCTGGTCTTCTGCCTGCTCTGGATCTTTTTATCTCTAACTGCTGACAAGATATCAATTCTCGCGACTTTAACACTCCTGTCTCCAATTGAAACTTCATTCTCACTCAATGCACTGCTTTCCGCTCATCCTATACTAATCCCAACTTCACCATCAAACCCACAGATAAAGGAGATGCTGTAGTAGTCTGGCAGACTGACCTCTACCTTCCTGAGGCCAGATGGCATCTCTCAGACATGTTCTTTTACTTACCCCTTGAATGAGACCCCACTAAGGAGCATCAGGCCATTGTCTCCCACACCATCACCAAGCTCATCGACTCTGGGGAATCTCCCATCTACTGCCGCCAACCTCATAGTTTCCTTACTCCACACCTCCCTGTTCTACCTCCTACCCAAGATCTGCAAATCTGACTGTCCAGGTAGACCCATTGTTTCAGCCTGCTCCTGCCCCACTGAACTCATGTCTGCAGACCTCAATACTGTTTTATCCCCCTTGATTCTGTCTCTTCCTACCTACATTTATGACACTTCACATGCTGTTGATCTCTTCAATGACTTCTCCTTCACAAGAGCATGTGAAGTTTTATAGATGTTGGTAGGAAGAGACAGAACCAAGGGGGATAAAACTCCTAATGAAATATAGCTGCGGAGTTGCTTTCTTTATAGCTGCATCAATATATTAGGACCAGTTTAGATCCTCACAGATATTAACACCCAGGAACTTGAAATTGTTCACACTCTCCACTTCTGAACCCTCTATGAGGATTGGTTTGTGATCCTTTTTCTTACCTTTCCTGAAGTCCACAATCAGCTCTTTGGTTTTACTGATGTTGAGTGCAAGGTTGTCCCTGTGACACAACTCTACTAGCTGGTATATCTTGCTCCTATGCGTCCCCTTGTTTCCATCTGAGATTCTGCCAACAAAGGTTGTACTATCAGCAAATTTATAGATGCTATTTGAGCTTTGCACATTCATGGGTATAGAGAGAGTAGTGCAGTAGGCTAAACACACATCCTTGACTTCACCAGTGTTGACCGTCCGTGAGGAGATGTTATTACCAATCTGTACAGATTGTGGTCTTCTGGTTAGGAAGTCAAAGATCAAATGCAGAGGGAGATACAAAGGCCCAAGTTGGGTAGCTTTTCGATCAGAACAGGGGGAATGATGGTGTTAAATGCTGAGCTGCAGTCAATGAACAGCATTATGACATTCTGTAGAGGATTGTATTGTCCAGGTGATCTAAGGCTGCGTGAAGAGCCAATGACACTGTGATTGCTGTAGAAATATTGTGGTGATAGGCAAATTGCAGTGGCCCTGTGTCCATGCTGAGGCAGGAGTTGACTCTAGCCATGACCAATCCCTCAAAGCATTTCATCACCAAAGATGTGAATGCTACTGGACAACAGTCATTGAGGCAGCTCACACTACTCTTCTTTAGCACTGGTATAACTATTGCCCTTTTGAAGCAAGTGGGAACATCTGACCATTGCAGTTAGAGATTGCAAATATCTTTGAATACACCTGCCAGTTGGTTGGCATGGGCTTTCAGAGCCTTACCGGGTACAGTACTCCATTGGGGCCTGCTGCCTTGCAAGGGTTCACCCTCCTGAAAGACAGCCTGACATTGGCCTCTGAGACAGAGATCACAGGATCATTGGGTGCAGCAGGGATCCTCACAGCTGTAGTTATATTCTCCCTTTCAAAGTGGACATAAAAGGCATCGAGTTCCTCTGCTCGTGAAGCATCACTGCCATTCATGATATCACCTTTCACTTTGTAAGAAATAGTCTGCAAACCCTGCCAGAGTTGCCGTGCATCCGATGTCACCTCCAACTGCACTCAGAATTGTTTCCTCATTCTTGAAATAACCCTCAACAAGTCATACCTGGTTTTCTTGTACAGGCCTGGGTCACCAGACTTAACTACCACAGATCTAGCCCTCAGCAGACGACAAACCTCCTGATTCATCCATGGTTTTTGGTTTAGGAATGTACAATAACTTCCCGTAGGCATCTAATAGTCCATGTTCCAAGTCTACACCAGTATCACTCCCAACTCTTCCTATCCTACATTGATGATTTCATTGGCTGCTTCCTGCATCCATGCTGAGCTCATCAATTTCATTATCTTTCCATCCAATTTCCATCTTGCCCTCAAATTTACTTGGCCCATTTCTCACATCTCTCTCTCCCTTCTCTATTTCTCTACCTCCATCTCCAGAGACAGTCCATCTACTGGTATCTTTATAAACTCACTGATTCTCACAGCTGTCTGGACTATACCTCTTACCACACTGTTACTTGTAAAAATACCATTCTCTTTTCTCAATTCCTCCATCTACACCACACCTGCTCTCAGAATGAGGCTTTTCATTCCAGAACACCAGAAGTGTCCTCTTTCTTCAAAGAAAGGGCCTTCCCTTTCTCCACCATCAACACTTCCTCATCTGCATCTCTTTCAGTTCACTCACATTTGCCCTCACCCCATCCTCCTGCTGCCACACAAGGGATAGGGTTCCTCTTGTCCTTACCTACCACCCTACAAGCCTCCACATCCAGCACATAATTCTCCATAACTTCCGCCATCTCCAACGAGATTCCACCACCAAGCACATCTTTCCCTCTCCCTCACATTCTGCTTTCTGCAGGGGTCACTCCCTACGTGACTCCCTTGTCTACTCATCCTTCCCCACTGATCTCCCTCCTGGCACTTACCCTTGCAAGCAGAACAAGTGCCACACCTGCCCCTACACCTCCTCCCTCACTTCCATTCAGAGCCCCAAATAGTCCTTCCAGGTGAGGCGACACTTCACCTGTGAGCCTGTTGGCAGTCATCTACTGTATCCAGTGCTCCCGATGTGGTCTCCAGTAAATCAGTGAGAACCAACATAGATGGGGAGACCACTTTGCAGGCACCTACACTCCATCTGCCAGAAAAAGTGGGATCTCCCAGTGGCCACCTATTTTAATTCAACTTCCCATTCCCATTCTGACATGTCAGTCCATGGTGTCCTCTACTGCCATGAAGAGGCCACACTCAGGTGAAGGAGCAACACCTTATTTTCTGTCTGGGTAGCCTCCAACTTGATGGCATGGAAGTCAATCTCTCAAACTTCTGGTCATGCCCCACCCTCCTCCTCCATTCCTTATTTTTGTTTCCCTCTCTCACCTTATCTTCTTATCTGCCCATCACCTCCCTCTGGTGCTCGTCCTCCTTCCCTTTCTTCCATGGTCTTTTGCCCTCTCCTATAAGATTCTCCCTTTTCCAGGCTTTTATCTCTTTCACCAAGCAACTTCCCAGCTCTTTACTTCACCCCCTCTCTCTCTTCCAGTTCCACCTGTCACCTTGTACTTCTTCCTCCCCCCCCGCCCCACCTTCTGATTCTGAGTTCTTTTCCCTTTTCTTTCCAGTCCTGACAAAAGGACTCAACTCGAAGCGTCAACTGTTCACTCTTCTCCGTAGGTGCTGCCTGGCTTGCTGAGTCCTTCCAGCATTTTGTGTGTGTTGCTTGGATTTCCAGCATCTGCGGATTTTATTGTGTTTGTGCAGTGTCTCTAATGTTCTGGTTGCTTAATTCTGCAAGTTTGCACTGCTTCTCTTCTCAATTGTCCCTATCTTATATAAATAAATACATTTTGGTGTTGATTTCTACAAAAATAGCCCCACTTACTAATTTAAATTTTACCTGCATCCATTCTTTTTCCAGGGAATATTTATGTACATCTCTGTCATGATTCTCTCTAATCACAAAAACCAAAGATGGCATAGGTATAAAGAACTATAGATTCTGTACACTAGACTGAGTGAAAGATGCTACAAGTTGTGGTCTAATGCTCACAGTTCAGGTGCTATGTTAGATTGTTTTTTAGTTCCACATCCCCCTTATTTTTCCCTCTTTTTCTTCCCTCTTATCAGTATCAGTGGTGTGGTTTGCTGCAAACAGTATTCTTTAATTGTGCTGAGCCACAGCTGTGAATTGAGCAAGCAACTACTCTCTGAGAAAGGGCAAACCAGGTTCTATGACTTGAAATGGGTGACTGTGGTTTCTTGAAGCAAAAATGGTCCAATTTAGTAATTTTTTTGGCATTGATGCTTTGATATAAGGGAAAGGCACCATACCTATTTAGTACACCAAAAATTCATGAAATCCAACTTTAGGCTTCATTCTCAGATTCAATAAGGACCAATTTTTCCTTCCTCATGCATGGCTGCTCCATTTTGGACTACTTAATGGAAACAAATTTAAAATCTTCAATAGAAACAATATGCTTTTCTAATTTGTTTGAAAAATCAGCTGTGGTACTTGGTCAGATGTTCAGAGCTCTTCATTATCTGCCAAGACCAACCTTGAATGAACTCCCAGGTTTGTCGAAACATTTTCATTTCAACTTTGCTGGTGGCTGCAGTTCAATTCAAATACTGTTGTTCTCTCTTAAATTGACACAATCTCCTTTTTCACTCAACCTTCTCTTCCAGAAATCTTTGTGTCATTCCAACAATATTTCTAATTACTATTATTCAACTGGGCCACAAGAATATACTGTAAATTCTATCAGCTTTATGCAAGAAACAAGTTGGCTGTTGGTTTAACACTTCAACATTTTATCCATGCATTTTACCTATTTATTTGTTGCTTTCAATATTTAAATAGATCTTTCTTATTTCTTATACTGCAATGCCACTTGCTTAATCATATGTCGACAGTCCCCTCTCTCCTCTGCACCTTTGTCTTTAACCTCCTGTGAAATGGTAATTCCTTTTACCCTATTCCTATTGGCAGATACATCAGCCATTTTGATATTGTTCTATAGAACTGTTTCTTTAACTATCTATCTCTATTTTCAAAATATCTCAGCTATTCATCTCTAACCTCACTTCAGTTCTTTCTTAAATGTTTATGAATTGTTTTGTGAAATATATTTATCTAAATGACGTTGAATGAATGGGTGAGCATTTTTGTGAAATGATCACAATTCCCTGATCTTTACCAAAGCTTTGGATAGGAGCAAATAGTACAGGAAAGCTTTTAATTTGGAAATATGAATTATGATGCTATTAGCAGGAACTTGGGAATGTAAATTGGGAACAGGTGTACTCAGGAAAATGCACAATGAAGATGTGAAGACTGGTTATGGAGCACTTGCATATGGTTTGGGATAGGTTTGTCTTTTTGGGGCAGGGAAAGGATGGTAGGGTGAATGAGCCATGGATGACAAGAGATGTGGAATATCTAGTCAAGAGGAAGAAAGAATCATACTTAAGGTTTAGAAAGTAAATATCGGACAGGACTCTTAAGAGTTGCAAGGTAGCCAGGAAGAAGCTTAAGAAGGGAATTAAAATACCTATAAAGGGGTACAAAAAGGCCTTGGAGAGTTGGATTAAGGAAAACTACAAGCTGTTCTACATGTAGTTGAGGAATAGGAGGATGACTAGAGCAAGGGTAGGACTGATCAGGGATAAAAGAAGAACCATGTGCCTGGAGTTGGAGGAGGTAAAGGAGATTTTTAATGAATATTTTGCTTCAGTAATCACCAGAGAGAGGGACTTTGACAAATGTGAGGTCAGCATAAAACAGATTAATATGGTGGAACATGTCGAGATTAAGAAACAGGATGTGCTGGAACTCTTGAAAAACATTAGGATAAATAGATGGAGTTTATTTTAGAAAGGTTCAATCCTTTGAAAGGTCAAACTTAAAGGCAGTATACAGTGTTAATGGCAGGATCTTAAAAGTGTGGAAAACAGGAATATTGGGGTTGAAATCCATAGATCCTTTAAAGTTGCATTGCACGTTGATATGGGGAGAAGTCGTGTTGGCCTTCATTGATCATGAGATTGAGATCAAGAGCCATGAGGTAATTTTGCAGCTCAGTAAAACTCTGGTTAGATTGTAGGTTTTCACAAATAAAATGATGTGACACATTTTATGTTTAAGAAAGATCGTAACAACTTATTATTGAACTTCAAAAAACTGAACACAGAGCGCAGTAAAAGTCCTTTACATAATTATGTCATCATATCAGACCAACCTCTTAAAGTGAATCTCAATTCAATATCAGTGGTTGTGAATTATGTATGTTTCCACCAATGAAATTACTCTACAAGACTGCACTTGGTATATTGTGTCCAGTAGCCTTATTAAAGGAAAGATGTGGAAGCTTTAATGATGGTGCAGAGGAAATTTACCAGGACACTGCTTTGATTAAAAGAGCATATCTATGAGGATAAGTTGAGGGAGACAGGCCTTTTATCGTTGGAGCGAAAGAGATTGAGCGGTGACTGAAAAATGGTGTACAAGATGCGAAGAGGCACAGATAGCACTGACAGTGGGATACTTGTCCCCAGAACACAAATGGCTAATACAAGGGGGTATAATTTTAAGGGGCTTGGAAGAAAGCATAGGAGGGATATCAGCGGTAAGTTTTTTTTAAACGTAGCGAGTGGTAGGTGCATTGAACATGCAGCCAGTGGTAGTGGTAGAGGCTGATATATTAGGGACATTTAAGAGACTCTTAGATAGGCACATAGATGAAAGAAAATTTGAGGGCTATATGGGAGGAAAGGGCTAGATTGATTTTGGAGTAGGTTATAGGGTCATACAACATTGTTAGTCGAAGGGCCTGGAAGGTGTTACAATGTTCTATGGATACCAATTCCCATTAACTCTGAGAGAAGAATAGTGGTTCTATTATACATTTGAACATGGAAGCAGGGTAGTGAATACACAAGCCTGTTACTTTTCATTATTCCTGTTTGGAATCTGGATATTGCCTGCAAGAGCAACATGTATTGCCAATGTTAACTGCCCTTAAATTGTTGGTGGTGAACTACACTCTGGAACCACCACAATAATTCTTGTGAAGTGCTTCTACAATGCTGTTGGGGAGGGTGTTCCAAGATTTAAACCTTGCAATAATGAAGGAACAGTGATATACTGTATTTTCAAGTTTCATTTGAAGAAGAACCGCTTGCTGGTAGTGTTTCCATTTACCTGAAGCTCTTGCCTTTTTTGATCATAAAGGTTGTATAGGACACCGCACCCTCTCCAAGGCAACATACCTTACTAAAATTATTGAGATACAGCACGGAATAGGCCCTTCCGGCCCGTCAAGCCTCGCCACCCAGCAACCTGCAACTTAACCCATGCAGTGACACAGAGAGCATACAACTCCTTACAGACAGCAGCAGGAACATACATGATCAGAGAGCAAAGCATTATATATTTGAGTTGATATGCATTCTGTATTGAGCTAGAGTTCTTGGCTAAGAAGGGTTGAGCTATTTGACCTTTCTCCTAATGTGTCATCATGCCAAAGGTTTGCATGTCTATGCCATAACCACTAACCCAATAACATTCAGTTACTTCAGGTATACAATTAGACTTTTGAGCATAGAATCCTCCAGCTGTATTTTGATGTCCATAACATTTAGCATTTCACCATTAGGAAATATATCTGTTCTACTTCTATTCCTTGAGATCTAATCGTTGCTTCCTTCCACGTTACTTCTATTTAATATCTACAGTTTTTCATCTTATCTTAGCTATTCATCAGTTTTTTTCTAGTTGTGTATTTGTTTATAATACTCCAATTTCTTTCAGAATAAGTGAGAAAGCATTGACCTGAAAAAAAGATTCTGTTCTGCTATTCAGAGATTCGACCTGGCCAGCTTAGTATTTCAGATTTACAGCCTCTTCAGTTCTCTGTTTATTGTTGTCCATTTGTCCTGCATTTGTAACTTACCTCTAAACAATGCTGAGCATTTACCATTTCTATTGCTATTTTATTGACTAACATTTTAATCTCTGGCCACTCATACTTTATCTCATCTGTTCCTGGTATCCTATATCATTCCAATAAAACTCAGCGTTTTTGGCCACTCTACTCATTTATAAATTCAGTAGCTTCACTATTCTTTCCGACCTTCCCTGCTTTAAAGCAGGGAGCTTACCTTCATTTCTACCTGAAACTGAACATTGTGCTCACTCCTGTTCAACTGCACATTGTAATAAAGATAAATGGTCATTCAGGCAAAACACATTTCAACAAAACACAATCCAGGACTGAATGATGGAGTTGCTGTATTGAAATATTCAACAGGGATAATAATATCTTAAGCAAAAAAGGTGATTTAGAAGCAACATTGAATAAAGAAAATCAAAATGTGCTAATCGAGAGAACCAAACTTGGTACTTAAGTTCTTAAGATATTCTACAGGTACTAGAATTCCAGAGTAATACACATAAAATGCTGGAGGAAATCAGGTCAGACAACATTTCTGGAGAGG
Organism: Hemitrygon akajei; assembly: GCF_048418815.1. NCBI lineage: Eukaryota > Metazoa > Chordata > Chondrichthyes > Myliobatiformes > Dasyatidae > Hemitrygon > Hemitrygon akajei. The sequence goes on along the minus strand of NC_133124.1, from coordinate 103,457,420 downwards.
ATTAAAGAGTCGATGCAAGAGTCATCCTGGTTGAGGGTCTCAGCACAAAACATCAGCTCTTTTTTCCTCTCTATAGGTGCTGCCTGACATACTGAGTTCCTCCAGCATTTTGTGTGTACTAACTAAGTTTTAAATTTGTACTAGGCAGAGTGGTTTAAGAAAAATGTCAGTGGATTATCAGTACTGTACGTTTCCTGAGTTAGTCCTCTTGTTTAGTCTCTTAAATGAAGAACCTCTACACAGATGCCACTGAACTAAAAGGGTGCCCTTTTAATTAGAGGCTAGTCATTGGGCATTTTGCTACATGAGATCGGAGTGTGATTCTCACGGCCCATGCTTTTGACTACAAAAGTGGAGGCTTATCAAATGAACAGGTCACTGTCTATATTATAAAGCTATAAAGAATTTACTCCCAGGATACCAAGCGAATTTTCCAAGGCTTGATTCTAGCATGGGAATAGTGCACCAAACCGTAAACCTATTTTATGAGGTTAAAAGGAGTAAAAATGAATTTATATTTACATTGCATCACTCGTCATCTCAGGATAAACTAAAAAGAATTGGAGCGAATTCTATGATTTTCACGTTGTGTTACAGGTAAAATGCAGGAAGGGCAATGGCCAATTCACACTTTACATAAGGTCTGCTACGTGATAATGCTCAGTTTAATTGAAGCTTGTTAGGAGGTTAATTGGTGACTACATGGAGTTGGTGCAGGGGAAACTTCAATATTCCATTGATCCCCTGATGAGTGTAAAAGGAACAGTGAAATCTTTTAAAATCAGAAGAGACTGCAGGCACGAGAATATGGAACAGAAAACAATCTGCTGGAGGAACTCAGCAGGTTGAATAGCATCATTGAGACAATAAGTGAATTATCGACCCAGAGTGCCAGTCCAAAAATGCTCACACAAGCCGAGTTTCATTTCCAACCAAGATGACTATCTGCCGATGTGAAAATCCCTGCTTTCATCTGTGTTTAAGGTCAGCTTTCAATGTTAAGTTCTCTGCTCCAATACAGTTCCTTTTGCTGGAATGACTGCCATATGGTTCTCTTCATGGAGCTAATGGTTCTCTTCAAGCATGACAAAATTCTTTCCATTCTTTGATTTTTTTTCCCCCAGTTTCAGCTTGCTTTGACATATGGTATTACATTTGTATCGTTGTATATTGTTAGTAGTTACTTTACCTTTAAGAAATAAAAATATATATACCATCTGGCCCTTCAAGCCTGTTTCACAGTTCAATACAATCACAGCTCATCATTCAAATTTATCTGCCTTCTCCCCCTATCCCTTGATACCTCAGCCCTAAGAACTATATTTAACTCCTTGAGTATATTTCATGATTTAGCTACAACTACTTCCCGTGGTGGAGAAAGCAACAGATTCACCAATATCTAAGTGAAGAATTTTCTTAATCACATTGCTATATATGGCTTCCAATTATCCTTTGATGTGACATTGAGTTCTGGATTTTCAGACCATTGGAAACATCCATTCTATATCTAATTTGCCCCATCCTGATAGAAGTTTGTGGGTTTCTATGATGTCCCCACAAAACCTCCTAAACTGTAGTAATTACAGTATAAGCCAAATTCACTAAATCTCTCTTCATACATCAGTCTTGCAATCCTTTCAAGTCTTCTTGCATATTTAAATATGATATTATATGTTGCACCCTTGTGTAGTCGGAACTTCACAAAACCTCTTTCTACTTTCGGAGATTGGAATTGAATATGTGATCTGTACTGTTCACCTGCTCACTTTGCTCATTCTTTCTTTCTCCTCAAACTCCCCCCTCTCCCACCTCTCTCTCCTCGCACTCCCCTTCTCTCTCCTCACACTCCCTCCTCTCCCCCTCTCTCTTTGCACTCCCCCTCCCCCTCTATCCCTCTATCCCTACTTCTTTCTCTTCTACCCCCCTTCCCTCCGCACAAAAGCTGCGATCAACTTGTGTGACATTGTGAGCTGGCCTTGATCCCTTACTTGCTTTTTCTTGCTTGCTAATGGTCTTGATCCTGCTGCACTGCAAGTAAGAGATTTATTGTTTCGCATTCATTGCACATCTTTTCTCTACAAGTTAGACATTTGTCCTTCTGCCACTCATTCTGGTCGATGCATTTTTAGCACACTTTACACGGCTGTTATTCAGTTCTACCTTGTTTCTGTTTCTGCAACCGCAAAATTGCTCAATGGTGCTGGCTTGGAACAGCTCGGTGGCCCCATAGGATTTAACATTGACATTGTCAAGTTCAATGTCAGTTTCTCTTAACAGGTGCACTATCAACCGTGCATTTCAAATTCCACACGCAATCCCTTCCTGTACCAACAAGTCCTTCAGATTTCCAAAATTACAATTTGCAGCCAGCAACTTCAACTCAGCCAAGTATGTGTCAAACATTTCCCCATTCACCTGATATCTCCTGATCATCACACAGCCATCTGCCCATCATCTCACTACATAAATGACTGCAAAATTTCTCAGATGACTTGATTACTCAGTAGTACTCTCTGCTTTAGCTTCTAACCAAAGATAGTGATTTTGTATCTTTTAATTTCCATTGTCAGCTAAATATAAAGTGAGAATTCTTCATTCCACTGTTTTCACTTATTTGAAATTTACTTGTCTCTAATTGCAGCTTCTGAGTCAACTTCATTTGCCCTGTCCTCCAACTTTCTAATGAAGATATTTTTGGTCACTTGGTTGTACATCTAATGCGTGCTTTCTCCGTGGGTTAAATCAACCAAGTGTACAGTCACATTACTGTTGGCATTCTATAAAAAGCAGATTAATGGCCACAATTTTTTTCAAATTTCATCATTCACCTCTTTCTCTCATCACAGAATGTGTAGTGCTTCTCAAAACAAGTCGGACCTCCAAGCAAAACTGCACTAATGATGCATATAATGTTCTCAAACTATTCTGTGAAAGCAAGTTGTGTTATGTTATTCCCTGCAACTTGTTCTTCCTTATGATAAAATACACCTTGTCACATTCAGCGGGTTCTTGTTGAGTTATATTACGAGATGTCTCTGAACAACTTACAGTCTGCAATCCTGTCACTCTACATCATGACAACACAGTCTACCCTCCACAGACTTCACAGGTATACTTGTTATATTACCACAGTAAATGCTAAACGGTACTAAATCTTTTACAAGAGCTAAGGCAAACTTAGCACAGTAAATTCCATACATTTTCACAAATATCAGGCACAGGTACAAATTAGAAAATATCCCAAACATTGATCTAGCATGACAATATTGAATTTACGAAATTCTATTTATCAACAACATTACAGGCACATCCTTTCCTGTGCCATACCTTTTCCAACATTAGAGTACATCTACTAAAGATGGAGAGGTAGCAATACACTGTCACAAAAACAGAAAATTCAGCAGGTAGAATTGTATCTGTAGAGCAAAAATCAGAGTTACCATTTCAGATGAATAATCTTTCAGAATCTCAATCCACCAAGCTGATATTTGTGCTGTGATGCAACCCTTAAAAAAAAAGCTCTGAGCTTTCAACCCAGAGGTATCATTGTGGCCCTGAGATGGCTTTCAGAAGAACCTGGTTACCAGTAGTGAATTCTATATTTGATCTGAGAACTCATGACTTTGGTTATTTGGGATTGAGGTGGGTAAGGCCAAAAGTTAACCTGCTGTACTTTTCTATGAGATGTAGGTATGATTGACCGAAGGCAGAAGAGCTGAAACTAAACAGGAAATCATACCCCACTTGCAGAAATCTAAAGATCTCCATCCTTTTTTTTAATCAGAGCTTCCTCACTTATACCTGGACAGCCGTTCCCGACAATCTTATCCCAAGTGCAGTTTGAATCCATGAAACTCAGGGCCTCTTTGCCAGTCTCTCTTTTTGACAGATGAGGCCAGTCACAAATAGACTGGTACACTTTAGGAAAGATATAGTGGTTCAAAAGAGATATAGTTTCTTCTACAATCATAGAGTCATAGAATAATCCAGCATCGATACAGGTCCTTTGGTGCAGCAAGTATCTACCAACCATGGTAGTCATTTAGCTAGTCCCAATTTCCTTTCTTTGACCCATATCCCTCTAAACTCTGCCTAACTATACCTATCCAAGTGTGTCTTAACTGATGCTATTGTACTCATCTCAGTCACTTCCTCTGCAAGATAATTTCATACACCCACCATCCTGTATATGAAAAGGTTGCCCCTCAGATACCTTTTAAATCTTTCCCCTCTCACCCTAAATCTATGTCCTCCTAATTTTGAATTTTACAACCATGAGTAAAAGACTGTAACCATCCATTTTATCTATGCCTCTCATTGTGTCCCTGTAGAAAGTTCTTTGGATATGGGGGCCCATACCAAACTTCCTCTACCATCTGAGGTGAAAGAGGTGCTGTTGTGCCTTTTTCACCACACAGCTGGAGTGTACAGACCACGTGAGGTCCCCAGTGATGTGGATGCCGAGGAACTTAAAGCTGTTTATCCCCTCAGCCACTGATCCATGATGTCAATAGGAGTTAGCCCATCTCCATTCCTCCTGTAATCCACAGCCTGCTCCTTTGTTTTTGTAACGTTGAGGGAGAGGTTGTTTTCTTGACTCCACTGTGTCAGAAAGATGACTTCTTTCCTGTAGGCCACCTCGTTATTATTTGATATTAGGCCAATCAATGCAGTGTTGTCCGTAAAGTTCATTAGTAGAATAGAGCTGTGGGCGGTGACAGTCACGGGTATACAGGGAGTATTGGAGGGGACTTAGTACACAGCCCTGAGGAGCTCCTGTATTGAGAGTCAAAGGGGCAAAGGTGAGGGAGCCCACTCTTACCACCTGCCGGTGATCTACAGGAAATCCAGGATACAGCTGCACAAGGCAGGGTCAAGGCCGAGGTCTCTGAGTTTCCTGTCGAGCCTAGATGGATGCTGAATGCTGAACTGTAGTCCAGGAACATTATTCTCACATAAGCATCCTTCTTCTGCAGATGTGCAAGGACAGTATGTAGAGGAGTGGCCATGGCATTGCCTGTCAATCGGTTGTGACGTTAGGCAAATTGTAGGGGGTTCAGCTTGGGTGGCAGCATGCTGCAGATGTAGTTAGGTGCTAAATTAAAGGCCAAGGTCTGCAGGGTTGGGATCTCAGGATCAGTTGCTATGCCACATGCTAGTGAGGCCAGAACTAGGAAGATTATACGGTTTAATATATGTGCTAACGAGTTGGTATAGGAGGGAGGGCAAAAGATTCTGGATCATTGGGCTCTCTTCCAGGGAAGGTGGGACCTGCACAGAAGGGATGGTTTGCACCTGAACTTATGGAGAACTAATATCCCAGTGGGAACATTGGTTAATGCTGCACGGTGGAATTTAAACTATCGTTGGAGGGGGATGGGAACCAGAGTGCCAGAACAGTTAGTGGAGAGGTTGTGGAGACAGGTGTTGATAAGACCTCAGACAAAGTTAGGAATCAAAAGGTTAAGCATGATGCGACAGGTGTCCTGAGCTGCGTATAATTCAATGCAAAAGTATCAGAGGAAAGGTGGTTGATAGTGCTGAAGATGAGGTAGCTGGTTTACAAATAGAGGCAAGGTGTAGTGAGGAGAGGCAGTTGATGGGGCAAAATTGTGGTCAGTAGGATGAGTTGCAGCATAAAAGGTGGGCAAAATCAAAAACAGTGAATATAGGACTAAAGGTGTTATATTTGAATGTGCACAGTAAGGTAGGTGAACATGTAGCACAGTTGCTGATCTGCATGTATGATGTAGTAGGCATCATTGAATCTTGGCTGAAACAAGATTATAGATGGGAGCTTTATGTCAATGGTTACTCATTGTATCGAAAGGGTAGGCAGGAAGGCAGAGAGGTGGCATTGCTCTGTTGGTAAAAAATTAAATTAAATCATTAAAAAGAGGGGACATGATGGTGTTGAATCATTGTGGATAGAGTTGAGGAACTGCAAGGGTAAAAAGACCCGATGGGAGTTGTATACAGACACCCAAACAGTAATAAGGATGTGGTCTACAAATTACAATGGGAGATAGAAAATGTATGCCAAATGGCAATGTTACAATAGTCATGGCATATTTCCATATGCAGGTAGATTGGGAAAATCAGGCTGGTACTAGATCACAAGAGGGGGAATTTCTAGAACGTCAGTGAGATGGATTTTTAGATCACTTCATGTTGAGCACTAGGGGATCAGTTATTCTCGATTGGGTGCTGTGCAATGAACTGGAATTGATTAGGGAGCTTAAGGTAAAAGAACACTTATGAGTAAGTGATCATAATATAATCAAATTAACCCTGAAATTTGAAAAGGAGAAGCTAAAGTCAGATGTATCAGCCTTACAATGGAGTAAAGGGAATTACAGAGGCATGAGAGAGGATTTGCCAGAATTGACTAGCAATGGCTGGAATTTCTGGAAGCAACTCAGATGGTACAAGGTATGTACATCCCCAAGTGGAGGAAGTATTCTAAAGGCAAGATGACACAATTATGGCTAACAAGGGAAGTCAAAGCTAAAATAAAAGCCCAAGAGATAGCATATAATAGAGCAAAAATTAGTGGGAAGCTAGAGGATAGGAAAGATTTAAAACTCCAACAGGAAACTAAAAAGCCATTAAGAGGTAAAGATGGAATACAAAAGTAAGCTAGCCAATAACATTGAAGAGAATACCAAAAGTTTCTTCAGATACTTAAAGTGTAAAAAAAAGGCAAGACTGGATTTTGGACCACTGGAAAACAAGAGGGACAATGAAATGGTGGGCAAACTGAATGAGTATTTTGCATTTGTTTTCACTGTGGAAGATAATGAAAGTTCCAGGTGTCAGGAGTTATGAATGTTGTGAAGTTACCATTACTTCAGAGAATGTTCTTGGGAAACTGAAAGGTCTGAAGGTAGATAAGTCACCTGGATCAGATGGTGTACAACCCAGGGTCTTGAAAGAGGTGGCTGAAGAGATTGTGGAAGCATTAGAAATGATCTTTCAAAAATCACTAGATTCTGGAATGGTTCTGGAAGACTGGAAAATTGCAAATGTCACTCTACTCTTCAATAAGGGAGAGAGGCAGAAGAAAAGAAACTATAGACCAGTTAGTCTGTCCTTAGTGGTTGGGAAAATGTTGGAGTTGCTTAGTAAGGAGGAGGTCTCAGGGTACTCGGTGGCATCTGATAAAATAGGCTGTAGTTATCAGGTTTCTTCTAGATAAAATCCTCCCTGACAAATCTGTTGGAATTCTTTGAAGAAATAACAAGCAGGATAGACAAAAGAGAATCAATGAATGTTATGTACTTGGATCTTCAGAAGGTCATTGACAAAGTGCCACACATGAGGCTGCTTAATGATACAAACCCATGGTATTACAGGAAAGTTTCCAGCATGGATAAAGCAGTGGCTGATTGGCAGGAGGCAAAGAGTGAAAATAAGGGGAGCCTTTTCTGGTTGGTTCACAGTGACCAGTGATGTTCCACAGGGTCTGTGTAGGGACCAATTCTTTTTATGTTATATGTCAATGTGGATGATGGAATTGATGGATTTGTTGCAGTTTGTAAATGATATGAAGACAGGTGGAATGGCAGGTAATTTTGAGAAAGTAGAGAGACTACAAAATGTGTTGGACAGATTAGGAGGACGGGCACAGAGTGGCAGATGGAATACAGTATCGGGAAGTGTATGGTCATGCACTTTGGTGGAAGACATGAAAGTGTTGACTATTTTCTAAATGTAGAGAAAATACAAAAATCTGAGGTGCAAAGGGACTTGGGAGTCCTTGTGTAGGATTCCCTAAATGTTAATTTGCAAGTTGAGTTTGTGGTGAGAAAGGCAAATGCAACGTTAGCTTTCATTTCAAGAGGACTAAACTATAAAAGCAAGGATGTAATGCTGAGTCTTTACATAAAGCACTGGTGAGGTCCCACTTGGAGCATTGACAGCAGTTTTGAGCCCCTTAGAAACGATGTGCTGAAACTGGACAGCGTATAAAGGAGGTTCAAGAAAATGATCCTAGTTTTGAATGGCTTGTCATATAAAAAGCATTTGATGACTCTGGACTTGTATTCACTGGAATTCAGAAGAATGAGAGGTGGCCTCATTGAAACCTATCAAATGGTGAAAGGCCTTGATAGAGTGGATTTGAAGAGGATGTTTCCTATGGTGGGAGAGTCTATGACTAGAGGGCACAGCTTCAGAATAGAGAGGCATCCTTTTAGAATGGAGAAAAGGAGGAATTTCTTTCATCAGAGGGAATGCTTTGCCACAGGCAGCTGTGGAGGCCAAGTCTTTATGTACATTTAAGGCAGAGATTGATAGATTATTGATTGGTCAGGGCATGAAGGGATACAGGGAGAAGGCAGGAGATTGGAGCTGAGAGGAAAATAGGAACAGCCATGGTGAAATAGCAGAACAGATTTATGGGCCAAATGACTTAATTCTGCTCCTATGGTCTTATATAGGAGGCAGGTGGATCAAGGTGATAAGCATGTGAAAGAATATAAGGAAAATTATTGGGAGAATGGACAGTATGGACAGTACTGAAAGAAATTAATAATACATTTTCAAAACAGTTAGTCACCCACCATTCTTGATAATAACTTTAAACTATAAATACTAAAATTTAACCTTCACATTGTAAAAGGAATTGAATTTATTAATCCAGATTGTTAATCTAGTTGATTAACATCTGAGTTATTTCTTCCCTGTGGTTGGTTAGCTGCGTAAATATAAGCTGTGTTTATTGGAACTATGCATGCAACTTTGCTAAATGTGTAATGGAGAAATAAAAGGCTAAGTTGGGTTTTATAGAGATGGTTAACAGTAGAATTTGAGGTCAATTGACTAGTAGATGAGGCCAGAGATACATTTTACATCAAATTCCATTTAATTTATGTAACCAGTGTCAAATCATTGAGTTTTTTTCCTTTATTGTACCTATTCTTGGGCTATGCTATTACTTCTTTCCATCTCTGGAGAACTCTGGTTCCAAAACTTTCATATATCCCACTATTCCTTTGGGCATTGCAGCCCAGATGCACTTTGCAAAAAGCTCGCAAAACTCGTCACAACGAATTTTCTCTGTAAACAGTAAAGCTTGTTATTAAGCATAGCCATTCACCTGCAGACCTATGCCATCTGTTTGTGCGTGTACCTAGCAGTACAAGGAGTGTTCTCATCATGCAGAAATGACTTAAAATAGCAGGCAGCACCAAATTAATGTGCAGACAGCAGCGTAATTGACAAGAGCAGGTTATCCTGCACTGTGATCTCGGCATTTATTTATAGGGGTTAAACTATTTAACCTCCATAAAAATTAATTAGACCTGAAAGAAAAGGAGGAAATCCCAACAGCATACAATTAAGGTAGCCTTGCAAGATACAGTTCATTAAATTTCATTTACTTAGACTGACATTTAAAGTAATACTCTAGAAAGAAAGCAATGGATCAATACATTTACAAATACTTTAATAGTTTATCTTGCATATTAATAAATCCTGCTCCATCATAACTGTCTACATAAAATGTTCATTATGAACACGTGCTTCAGAGTTGATTTATTAAACCCTAATCAAAATTAATCTAAATACGTCCTGTGATTCTAAATCCAAAGGGACTAATGTGGAAGTAGTTATCTTCAGATGTGTTCAGGGAAAAAATTGCATTTATTATAGTGATTTCAACATAGAAACTTGTGGTGCTTCAGGAAAATAAGTCAGCATCAGTCCTTTTCAATGGTAAAATGAATGTAAAGTGTGCACTGAATCAGAACCAGGTTTATTATCACTGTCTTATATGACAGTGAGGAGTGGACAAGATATCAGCCAAGCATAAAAGGAGGCCCTCAATACTTCAACAGATCTCAAGCTGTCAATATTTTGTGCAATTTGTTGCCTTGTGCCAACAATACACTGCAAAGGTATAGAAGTGCTTTAAATTACAAAACAGAGAAATAGTGCAAAAATGCATTCATGAACTGTTTAGAAATCTGATAGCAGTGGGGAAGAAACTGTTTCTGACTCATCAAGTATGTGTCTTCAGGCTCCTATACCTCTTCTCTGATGGTAGTCATTGGAAGAGAGCATGTCTTGGGTTGGGAGGGTTCTTAATGATGGATGCCACATTCTTCAGGCACTGCACCTTGAAGATGTCCTGGATGGTAGGAAGGGATGTGTCTGTGATGAAGCTAGCTGAGTCTATAGACCTCTGCATCATTTTGGAATCCTGTGTATCAGAGCCCTACACCAGACTGTGATACACCAGTTAGTATGCTCTCCACAGTATATCTATAGCAAGTTGTAAGAGACAGTTTCATTGGCTCTCCACTCTACTTTCAAACATTTAGACAATAGGCCGCTGTTGATTGTTAGCAACTTGTTGTTTAATGCCATCATTCCCTCATTATTAATCACTCAACATACATACCTGGGTCATGATTATTGTGGATCGATAATAACATCTGCTCCTTGTTGACAATCAATACAGTTGCACCTCAAAGCTGCATGTTTAGGCTGCTGTTTTACTTACTTTACAGCCATGACTGGGTGACCAAGCACGGTTCAAATGCCATCTATAAATTCACACATGGCAGAAAAGTTGTGGATAAAACCTCAAAGGGCACTGTGTGATAGGTCATCTAGTTGAGTGGGTTTGTATACAAAATCTAAACTCCAAATGAAGCAGAGCCATTTTCATGACTTCTACATGTTTGCATCAGTGTGTGGGGCCCAGGATAGATGCTCCAAGACCCCGGAACATAAAGCTGCTCACAATTTCCTGAACTGACCCTTCAATAAGGACTGGTGTGGGTTCTCCTACCTTCCTCTTCCTAAAGTCTACAATCATTTCCTTGGTCTTGCTGATGTTGAATGCCAGCTTGTTGTTGCAAACCCCCTCAATCAGCAGATCTCTCTCACTCCTCTATACTTCCTATTGCCATCTGAGATTTTATCCACAGCGGTAATGTCATCTACAATTTTATAGATAGCATGTGAGCTGTGCTTGCTTGACCACGCAGTCATGGCTGTAGAGAGAGTAGAGCAGTGGGCTAAACACGCATCTTTAAGTTGCATTTGTGTTAATTGCCAGTGAGGAGGAGATGTTATCATTGATCTCTTGATGAGGAAATCAAGGATCCATTTGTACTAGTGGCACAAATGATTAGTTTTAAAAACTTGGTGGTTAACATTGAGTATATGATAGTATCGAACACTGATCTGTAATCAAGAAATCAACCTGATGGATGCTTTGCTATTGTTTAGTTGCTTCAAAGTAAAGTGGAGAGCCAGTTAGATTGTGTCTGGTGTAGACCCTTTTATTCGGTAGGCAAATTGCAGCAAGTCCGGGACCTTGTTGAGGAAGGCATTGATTCTAGTGATAACCAACCTCTGAACATTGAACTGAACAACACTGGAGCTGAACCTAACTGACCTAAAGATACAGACTGTGCAAAAGTCTTAGGCCTACAGTATATAGTGCCTAAGACTTTTGCACGGTATTGTAAGCTGATTTATATATAATTTCCAATGTGGGTTAATTTACATTTGATTTGAAGCACATGGTGGAAAAAACATCCATCTCCGTCCTCTCTTTATTTGCCCTTGAAACAGCAATATCTGTGAGTCTTAAGTTTTTGTTAATATTGGCCAACATTTAGTAGATACAGTACTGTGCAAAAATCTTAAGCAACCTAGCTATATCTATGTGCCTAACACTTTCGTGCAGTACTGTATTTGTTACTGAATATTAAAATCTTTCTATGCACTACTGCACTATTGCTAGTGTTTGACTACCTGGATTAACTGCTGAGAGTTGGACTTTTTCATCATCTTTTAACTTAAAAACATAGAAAACCTACAGCACAATACAGGCCCTTTGGCCTACAAAGCTGTACCGAACTTGTCCCTACCTTAGAACTACCTAGAATTTACCCATAGCCCGCTATTCTTCTAAGCTTCATTTAGCCATGAGTCTCTTAAAAGATCCTATCGTTTCTGCCTCCACCACCACCAGCAGCCCATTCCACGCACTTACCACTCTCTGCGTGTAACACTCACCCAACAGGCTGTTATATGTCTAGGAGAAAAGGAGATCCAGCCACTCACCACCTCACCTCCCGTACACGCAAGTGCTGTGAGAATCAAGTTCATGCCGTGCGCACACACACAGTATCAAACTCACACCAGATACCGTTATGAAATACACTTTAAAGATTGTACTAAAACTAAAAGAGTACTATGCAATACAGTATATATGAAAGAAAAGAAAAAGTAAAAGGCGCCAACTTATCAAAGCTCAGTCAGTTTAGTACAGATCGTTGGAGCTCAACCATCGAACCATTCGACCCCTCGTCACTTTCCTCCGACCTCCACGTCCTTGCACCTGGGACCACCCTGGTGGTCAACCAAGCAGTGCAGCGCACGTCCACCGTCCTCGGCGTCTTCTTCCCTACTCCCCTGAAAAAGCCACTAAAACCCCCAAGTTCCCAGCCTCACAAGACAAAATAACATTCCCCATTGGTTAGCAAATGAATACAATCCCCATATCAGCAAGTCTAAAGCTAAATAACTGTGAGAGAAACACTTATCAGACAAAGAAGCATTCCTACTCTTAACAAACCAAAGAAGCCATTTTCAGTAACATACACAGGAAATTGTACATGCGTAAAAAAACTTACCCCTAATGTCTCCTCTGTACCTACTTCCAAGCACATTAAAATTATGCACTCACGTACTAACCAATGCACCCTGGGGGAAAAGCCTTTGACTATCCACAAGATTAATGCCTCTCATTATCTTGTACACCTCTAAACTTCTATTAAGTTTATGCTGCCAACTGATGAAAGTGCAGATATGGGAGCATCTGGGACATGAATGGGACATGAATGGACAAGTTGTGTTTCACACAAAAAAAATAAAAAATCGAATAATAGGGAAAGAAAAGCATCAATAAGCTCATTTAATACCCTTCATTTACTTCAACGAAAACCATTTAGAATGGGTAAAAGATCAGCCATGTAGAAAACAGGAGGAGCTCAATACTTCAGCTTACAGGCTGTTAAGATGCCATAAATGTTCAGACTAGTGCTTGATTCCCATTTGTAAGATCACCTTCATCTCAGGCTGTGGGTTTGTCCATCCCAGACTGGCCTGATTGAGCATCAATTGAAATTGTCCTTCAGTGACTTTTCAAGTGATGATAAACTGCGTTCCTGCTTCTGCTATGGCTGTTTATTGCCAGTCAGAATGGGAAATTTCCTGCTTGAATTTACGTCCATAAGAGCATTTAGGTATTCATAGCTGCACACATTGGCAGAACTGAGAAAAGATCATACACACTAATGTGGATCATGATCAGAAATATGGAGGTTAATCGCATAACTGGCACAGTTGCAAATGGAAATTACCTCCATCATGACCTTACCCAGGTAAAATAAAAAAATAGGATTACACATGACCTAAAATGGACACTAAATAACCCAAATTCTAGACTGTAACCATAAGATATTGGAGCAGAAGTAGGCTATTTGGCCCATCAAGTCTGCTCCACCATTCAATCATGGACTGATACAATTCTTCCAGTCATCCCCACTCCCCTGCTTTCTCCCCATTCCCCCTGCCCTGGCTAATCAAGAACCTATCCATCTCTCCCTTAAATGCAGCCAAATTACTTGGCATCCACAGTCGCTCATGGCAACAAATTCCACAGATTTATCTTGAAGTCATGCCCTCTTGTCCTGGACTCCCCTACCATGGGAAATAACTTTGCCATATCTAATCTGTTCAGGCTTTTTAACATTCAGAATGTTTTTATGAGATCCCCCCTCATTCTCCTGAACTCCAGGGAATACAGCCCAAGAGCTGTCAGACGTTCCTCATACGGTAACGTAAGAGGAACGATCCAGATTCTGTATTTTAATTATAAATGTAACTGAGTGATCAATGCCTAAGGGAATATAGACTATTCAGAATCATTTATCTACTGAAGCTCTACTTCAAATTATTTTGAAACAGCTCTTGGCTCTGCAATTGCTTGGCACCGGAAAATACAAATCAGACTTATTGAATTAAAGAGCTGCCTGCTGTGTGACAAGCCACATATGTGGAGTTGGAAGTACTTACAGCTGCAGAATTCTCATCTCCCCAGTGTTATTGTGGGAAATTTTAGCACAAAACAGCTAAAATGAACGTTGTACATGAGACACATCATTAAAATCTATTCACTTGTCAGTCAATTTTACTTTGGCACAAAGCTACCATATGCTATTGTTTCCATCAATAAGTAAACATTTCAAAAGCCAAGTCACATGTCACAGAGATGGAAAGTGTGAGGTAACTGTAAAGTTTTGGAGCAGCCATGAGTTTAAGTCTGAATTCTACTTCAGCTTCTTTGATTCATACTTAAATTCATTCTGGCAACACAGAAGAAAGTCCTGGGGTGCAATGCAGTGCAATCTCATATAATAATTGCATGTGAAAAGCATTTTGAGTCAGATAATATTGTCAAGATGGAGGACCACAAGGTAGTCCAGCAAGTAATTCAGAAATATCCTTCAAAGATGATATAACAGGAACCCACAAAAGAAAAAAATGCACTTTTGGGGAAGAATCACAAGGCTCTGGTCAGGATTGTAGCCCAGAGAATCTGGTTCAAGCATTCACTGAAGGTTAGAGCCACGTATTTATTCTTCCCTGTTTGGTCAACCATGGCTGACATGAGAAGTTAAAAGAAGCATAAAAGCCAAAGAGAGGGCAAATAATACAACAAAAATTGTTGGGAACTTTGAGGATTAGAAAGCATTTATAAACCAACAGAAGGCAAGCAAAAAAGCCATTGGGAGTGAAAAGATGAATTGTGATGATAAGCTAGCTGATAATACTAAAGAGCATAGGAAAAGATTATTTAGATATAAAGAGTAAAAGAGAGGTGAGAATGGACAGTAAACCGATGGAGAGCTGATAACAGATTACAAAGAAATGGCAGATTAATTTAATAATACTTGCATAAGTCACTGTGGAAGACACTAGCACTGCCAAACTGAAGACACTGCCAGAAATTCAACAGTGTCGGGGGCAGAAATGAGTGTAGTTGATATTACTAAAGGATGGTGCTTGGGAAGCTGCAAGGTTTGAAGGTAGATAAGTCACCTGGACCAGGTGGACTACACCCCAGGGTTCTGCAAGAGGTTGCAGACAAGAATATTGAGTCATTAGATGTGATCTTTCAAGAATTATTAGATTCTGGAATGGTTTCAGGAAACGCTGACCAAGCAGGGAAGTATTTATGTGCGCCCTAACCTCCAGTGAATTCTTGCATCAGATTCTCTGTGTGGTATTCCTGACCAGTGCCTTGTTCGTTTCCCCCAGAAACTCAATCTTCTATTTTGTAGATTCCTGTTGTACAAGTCAATCTACTTCTGACCTTCCAAATATTGAGTCATAGAGTAATACAGTTTGGCCAAGTTCACCCTTGTTGATCATGGTGCCCAACAAGCTAGCCTGCATTTGGCCTATCTATTCACATTTTGAAATGTTGTTATTTAAAATAATAAGTTTCAAAATTTTAAATACTGTTGTTGTACTTGCCTCAGCCACTTCCTCTGGCACCCCATTTATACATCACTCCCTGAATGAAGAATTTGCCCCTCAGATTCTCTTTAAATCATTTACCTCTCACCTTGAAACTATGCTCTCTAGTTTATGGCTCTACTTCGTTGGGAGAAGGTTTCTGTGTGTTCTCTTTATCTATACCCCTAATTCGCTCCACCTCAAGTCCTGGCAGCATCCTTGTAAACTTTCTTGGCACTCTTTCCTGTAACAGTGTGACCAAATCTGTACACAATATTCCAAGTGGAGTCTCACCAATGTCTTGTATGACTACAACATACTGTCTTAGCTCCTATGCTCAGTGTCCTGACCGCTGAAAGCCAGCATGCCATGTGATATATATTCATTCCTTGGTTTTCTGATGACCTTGCTTTCTAAATACAGCAATTGCCATTTCTAACATCAAAAGCAGTTGTAAGTAAACTTCCAACAGTTTCTTTAGTTCCTGGTTGTAAAAGGAAGTCTGCCTTGAGTTCTTAAAATGTAAATGGAAGCTGTAATCAGCTTGAAATTTAAAATAAAATCATTCTTGAAACAACAGCTGTCTAAACAAGCTCTGTATTTTGCAGGTTCTTTGCTGAGAGAGCAAATGCTAGTTCATAACATCCTCTTGCTGCTGTAGAGATGCAGTACAAGGACCTGGGTTGTTTAATTTGGGTTTTTTCAAGCAGACAGGCTGACTCTTAAGTTGCTTAGTTCAAGGAAGTTTACAGAACAGATGGATAATATCATTTAGCATATCGATAACTGATGTGCTTTAGTTGAAGATTGATGTGCTCAAGAGAAGTTAGCTTTATGGCATGAATTGTGAGCTGTGAATATTAAGCCAAGATCTAGGTCTCCAAAAAATGCTTTGAGACCATCTGTGTTAAAAGGATTATCTGAGGAAGTATCACGTGCACGTGAATGCTCAAGCAGTAGAGAAAAAGTACAAATATAAGGCGCAGTTCAGGCTTATTCAGAACGGGGTAAAGAACATTAAGAAGCCATGAAAGAAACAAGGGGTGAATGAGAACCCATTCTTTCAGTTTCAGTTTCCGCAACAGGTGATTTGTTTGTCTGCAACTTCTGAAAATGTTTATGAATGAAATCCTGAGTTTGACATGTTCTTTTTAAAAATGAGTGTTGCTTGGATTTAAACAATTATCACTGTAAATTAATGATCTCTGTTTTAAACTACTTTGTTAGCTAGTGAAGTTGATGAAGTTAACTCCTCTGATTCAAGCACCTGATGGTTAAGGGTTACTAATTGTCCCTGAACCTGGTCACATGTGCCCTGTACTTTCTTTCTGATGGTAGCAGTGAGAAGAGAGCATGGCCTGGATGGTGAGGGTTCTTGATGATGGATGCTGTGACAGTGATCTATGTAGATGGTGGGGAGGGCTTTACCCATCCTAGACAGGACCATATCGACTACTTTTTGTAGGCTTTTCCAGTCAAGAGCATTGGTGTTTCCATACCAGGCCGTGATGCAACAAGTCAACAAATTCTCCACCATACATCTATAGAAGCTTGTTAAAGTTTAAGATAACATGCCAAATCTTCACAAACTTCCAAGAAAGTTGACGGGTTTCTATGCTTTCTTTGTAATAGCGCTTACATGCTGCACCCAGGACATATCCTCTGAAATGATGCAATCTCAAAGGCTCTTCACATGGCTTTAGACAACCTGGACAACACAAACACCTACGTCAGGATGCTGTTCATCGACTATAGTTCAGCATTTAATACCATCATTCCCACAATCCTGATTGAGAAGTTGCAGAACCAGGGCCTCTGTCATAAGGTGGGCATTGTGAGCGGACCCAAATGCAAGACAGACACTGAAGTACTAGGGGCAGGACTAGGTGTGTCAAGAAAGCAAGGGACGTGGGGAAGAAATGATGCTGGACAAGACACAGGCCCTGGATGAGACTAGGATACAGGGCCTGAGCTAGGACTAGACTAGGAACGCAGGACCTGGACGAGGAACTAGGAACTTGGAATTAGGGACTTGGAACCTGGACAAGGACTCCAAGCCAGAGACTGGACAGGGACCTGGAACCTGGGTCTTAACTCGGGCTCGGACTCTGGATCTAGGCGAGGACAAGACGTGGCAAGACAACAGGACTGGATGTGGGGGCAGGATGCGGGACTGCTGGGCTGGATGAGGACATGAAACTCAGACTTGGTCTTGGGAGACAGGAACGCGGATCACAGAGCCTTGGTCTTGGGAGACAGGAACGAGGAACACAGAGCCTTGGTCTTGGGAGACAGGAACGCGGAACACAGAGCCGGGACCCCTCCTTGGGAACAGGACATAGGGCTGGGATTTATACACAGAAAGCTGAACACAACGAGACAGTTCCCAACAATAGGTAGCGGCAAACAGCCAGACCTACCTAGCGAAGGTGAGGACATAAAGAGGCAGTTCCAAACAATGAAAGACAGTTCCTTATCTGGACACAGCAAGGCTCCGGTCTTGCTCCAGCAGCAGAAATTGATGGCAAGAATAGGCAGGGCTCCAAGCGAAAGGTAGCAGGCGGGGCTCCAGCCAAGGGCTACAGAAAGAAGGGGAAGGGAAGGGAATGGTCAGGGTAACAGCAAAGACAGCCTGGCTTACCCAACAGAAGCAAGGACAGGAAGGGACAGATCCAACCAGAGGGTAAAGGCAAAAACAGCCTGACTTACCCCACTGAAGCAAGGACAAGATACTGACAAGACAAACCAGCACCCACACACAAACCCAAGGCCATTTATATTCCCAGCCTCAAGACGAGCATCAGGTGCCTATGATTAAGCCCAAATGAAACAAGGTACAGTCAGAAGACCTGGAGTCCGGAGTCCATTGACTGGACCATGAACCGGAACGCAGACTTCATGGACCAGACCATGACAGCCTCTGTAGTTCCCTCTGCAACTGGATACTTGACTTCCTAACCAGAAGACCACAATCTGTATGGATTGGTGATAACATCTCCTCCTTGCTGATGATCAACACTGGTGCAGCTCAGGGGTGTGTGCTTAGCCCAGTGCTCTACTCTCTCTATACCCATGACTGTGTGGCTAGGCATAGCTCAAATGCCATCTATAAATTTGCTGATGATACAACCATTGCTAGTAGAGTCTCAGGTGGAGACAAGAGGGTGTACAGGAGTGAGATATGCAAACTAGTGAAATGGTGTCACAGCAACAACCTGGCACTCAACATCAGTATGTCACAAGTCGGGTGTTGAATCAGGACCTAACTGCAGGACACAGACACTGGAGTTCCCAGAACCAGGACGAGATGGAACCCAAGGATGGGACAGGATGCAGTCTAGGCAGGGGAAGCAGGACCAGGACGAGGGACTAGGAACAAGGAGCCTGGGGTGGACTCCGAGCCCAAGACTGGACAAGGACCCAGAACCCGGGTCTTGCCTTGGGCTCGGACCCCCAAATCCAGGCGAGGACGTGACGAGGCTTGGCTAGGGACTTGGGGTCTTGAGGCTTGGGTCGAGGTTTGAGGTTGGAGGCTGCAGTCTTGGAGCTTGGGGAACTCAGAGGCTGGAACTAGGGGCAGACTAGGAACTGTACATCAACATGGAGCCAGGAATAATCCTCCGACAAGCCGGGACTCATTTTAACAGGACACTGACATGAGACAGGATAGTACACAAACATAGAGCCGGGGCTTATCCACTGACAAGCCGGGACTCATCTATAACTCCACACCAAGGAAGGGCAGGACCATCCGTCGGGTAACGGCAGAACAGCCTGACCTACCCGACAGAGGCAAAGACAAGATAAGGCAGATCCCCCTGCAGGGCAACGGCAGAACAGCCAGACTTACCCCACAGAGGCGAGGACAGGAAGAGACAAACACCAAGGAACGACAGACAGTTCCACCTCTGCATCGGGGTAGCTCCAAGTAGCCATTACAGCTGGCAGCCTTGGCTGGCTACAGAAGCAACCGGATCCCTACCTAGCTCAGAGTGGCTGTCGGCCACCCAGCTGGCCCAGGAAGCAGCTGAATCCATACCACAATGACCACTCCAACTACTACCAGCAAGGCTCCCAGAAGCCATGGTTCTCCAACACAGCCCCAAGGATGGCAAGAGCCCATTCTAGCCTTCCACCAGCCATCTGTGCCATGAGTATCTTGACAAGACAACCCCCCAACCACACTCAATGCCAGGGCCACTTATATTCCCAATTCCAATATGAGCCTCAGGTGTTTCTGGTTAAGTCCAACCGCAGCAAGGGACCGCCGGAAAACCCGGAGTCTGCGGACCGGACCACGGACTGAACCACCACACAGTAAGATGAAAGAGATGATTGTGGACCTCAGGAAGGGTAAGACAAAGGAACACATACCAATCCTCATAAAGGGAACAGAAGTGGAGAGAGTGAGCAGTTCCAAGTTCCTGTGTGTCAAGATCTCTGAGGATCTAACCTGGCCCCAACATACTGATGCGGTTATAAAGAAGGCAAGATAGTGGCAATACTTCATTAGGAGTTTCATGAGATTTGGTACGTCAAGAAATACACTCAAAAACTTCTGTAAATGTATTGTGGAGAGCATTCTGACAGGCGGCATCACTGTCTGGTATGGGGGGGGGTTGTTGCACAGGACTGAAATAATTTGTAGAGGATCGTAAATTTAGTTGGCTCCATCTTGGGTACTAGACTACAAAGTACCCAGGATATCTTCAATGAGTGGTGTCTCTGAAAGGCAGCGTCTATTATTGAGGACATCCAGCACCCAGGGCATGTCGTTTTCTCACTGTTACCATCAGGTGGGAGGTACAGAAGCCTGAAGGCACACATTTAGCAATTCAGGATCAGCTTCTTCCCCTCTGCCACCCAATTCCTTAATAGACATTGAACCCTTGGACACTACTTCACTTTTTTAATATATGTTATTTCTGTTTTTTTTGTATGATTTTTAATCTATTCAATATACATATACTGTGATTTATTTATTTATTTATTATTATTATTTTAATTTGTGTTTTTTTCATTCTTTTTTATAATGTTTTGCATTGAACTGCAGCTGCTAAATTAACAAATTTCCTGACATATGCCGATGATAATAAACCTGATTCTGATTCTGAAATGATAAAACCAGGGAATTTAAGGTGCTGCCTCTCTTCACCTCTGATTCCCCCAATGAGAACTGGTTCATGGACCTCCGTTTTCCTCCTCCTGAAGTCAATAATCAGTTCCTTGGTCTTGTTAAGATTGAATGAGAGACTGTTGTTGTGGCGCCACTCAGATTTTCAAACTTCGTCCTATCTGCTGATTTGTCACCACCTTTGATTCAGCCAGTGACTACGGTGTTCCCAGCAAATTTAAATATGGTACTGGAGTCACACGGTCATAAGTATAAAGTGAGTAGACCAGTGGGCTAAGCACACGGCTTGTGGTACACCTGTGTTGGTGGAGATTGCGGAGGAGCTGTCATTGCCAATTCAAACTGACCGTGGTCTGCAAGTGAAGAAATTGAAGATCCAGTTGCACAAGGAAATATTGAGGCCAAAGTCTTGAAGCTTATTGATTAGTTTTGAGGGGTTGATGGTATTGAATGCCAAGGTGTAGTCAATAAAGAGCATCCTGATGTATGCATCTTTGCAATGCAGATATTCCAGGGTTGAGTGAAGAGCCAATGAAATTGCATCTGCTGTTGACCTGTTGTTCCCATAGGCAAATTGGGGCGGATCCAAGGGGTACTGATTGTGGATGATCAGCCATGATCACAGTGAATAGCGGTGCTGGCTCGAAGGGCCAAATGGTCTACTCTTGCACCTATTGTCTATTGTCTACTTCTCAGGCAGGTTATTTCTCTGTTTCATCACCAATTTCTCAAAGCACTTCATCACAGTGAATGGAAATGGTACTGGGTGATAGTCCTTGAGGCAGGTTACCAATGCTCTTCTTCGCCACCAGTATAAGTGAAGCTGTTGGGTATCTCCAACTGCCAAAGCAAGAGTTTAAAGATATTGATTACCACTCCGGCCAGTTGATCAGCACAGGTCTTTAGTACTCAGCCAAATACCTGGTCTGGGCCAGATGCTTTCCGTGGGTTCCCCACTCTGATGGATGCTTTCATGTTGGCTTCAAAGTCTGAAATCACAAGGTCATCGGGGTCTATTGGAGTGTATGAAGGTGCCTCCATTCTTTGATACTCAAAGAGTGCATAAAAGGCATTGAGCTCATCTGGGAGCAAAGCCTTATAGTCACTTATGTCATTTGGTTTCACTTGGTGTAGGAGGTGAGAGCATTCAAGCTTTACCACAGCTGTTGAACATCCTTCAGTGATTCAAGTTTGATCTGGATTGTAACTTCACATGTAAGGGGGCTTTCTGGAGATCGTACCTGGACCTCTTGTGCTTAACGGTTGCCAGAGCTGAATATCACTGGCCTTCAGCAGTTTGCTGATCTCATGATTCATCCAGGGCTTTTGGTTAGGGAAGATTCTGAATGATATTATGGGGACACACACTTTCTTAATATACAGTATTTCTGTTTTTGCACATTTTAAAAAATCTATTCAATATACGTAATTGATTTGTTTATTTATAATTTGTTTTATTTATTTATTATTTTTTCTCTCTGCTAGATTATGTGTTGCATTGAACTGCTGCTGCTAAGTTAACAAATTTCACATCACATGCCAATGATAATAAACCTGATTCTGATTCTGATTGTCTGGCTATTTTTATAACATCCATGACAGTGGTGGTGCATTGGTTCAGATCCTCTGATGACTCCTTGAACATTGGTCCGGTCCACTGACTTGAAACAACACCATAGCCACTCCTTTGCCTCCCACGATTACCTCTCTGTTGTCCATTTGTCTGGAGCGTTTTTCTTTAGCCTCTGCCTGTACGCAGGGAGGAGAAGGACAACCATGTGATCTAATTTACAAAATGCTGTCCAGGCATGGAACAGTAGGAATTCCTAATTGTAATATAGCTGTGGGACCCCTGATGCTGCAGGTGATATGTTGATGATAATTGGGCAAAGATTTCTTCAAGCAAGCCGGATTGAAATCCCCAATGATGACATGAAATGCTTTGGGTTAGGCTGTTTCTTGTTGCTGATGGCGGCACTCAGCTCATCGAGTGCCTGCTTAACATTGGCCTTTGACAATATATAAACTGTGGTCAGGATCATGAAGAACTTCCTTGGTAAGTAGAACAGTCAGTTATTAGGTATTCCAGGTCAGAGGAATTAGACTGTGACAAGACTGTTGTATCCAAGCACCACAAAGAGTTTATCATGAAACACAAATCTCCACCTTTTGCCTTCTCTGAATCAGCAGTATAGTCCATCCTATGTTTCAAGAAGTAATTGTAGTCCAAATCCCCATCAAATAACTAAGATCTTTCTTTATCAATAGAAAGGGTTTTCCTCCACTAAATGTGCAAATCATTGTAGGTTCTGAGATGTATTCCCACAAGAAAATGAATTTCAGGTTTGAATATGGTGACATATATGTACTTCGATAATAAATTTACTTTGAACTTTGACATCTTTGAAAGTGGCAAATTTTATATTCAATGGCAGCTCCCATTACTTCTTCATAAAGCAAACTGCTTGAGATTTTCTGTGGCAGTAGCACAAACTCCAGGTTCCATGATCATGTCCATGTATTCCTAACATGTATAGTCTTGGCTGATTGTTCTTGTGTAATATCAGCAATGCCGTCAAATCCTAATGATCAAGATCTCACTTTCTCTTCAATGGAATAAAAACTAATAGGTCATTCTTTCATGAATGATAAACTTTAGTTACCTCTCTGATGCTGCAAAAAGTTGTACAATTATCTACCAGAGTGGGAGGAGATTGGTTAATGGATGAAAGACAGAGTAGAAATAACTTACTCATTTTCAGAATGGGAGGCCATGAATGTAAATGTCAGCACTGGGGCTCCAGGCATTGGCAAAATATTTGGATAAGATTTGTATATCCAAGTTCACTGAAAGAGCAAAGTTAGGAGGTATGGGCTTTGAGGTGGACCCAGGGACTAGAGGTTAAATGAATTGGTGAGAATATGGCAGATTGAATATAATACAGAAAATGTTTAGGGGAAAACATTAAAAAAGTGGAGTGTTTTGAAAGATTTTGATATTCTAAAATGGGTGAGGTTGTAACATTACTAGAGGTGCATCAGGAATGAAAAGGTTTACAAAGAAGAGTTGGACACATTGAAAAGCACCCAAGTGAAAATATGTGTTGATCTCAACACCCCACAATAATTCTTTAAGCCAAGGTTAAGGTCTTATACAGTACAATGAAATACACATAAAATGCAGGAGGAACTCAGTAGGTAAGGCAGCATCTATGAAAATGAATAAACAGTCTATGATTTATCAGGTGTTGGCCCAAAACATTGACTGTTTATTCATTTCCATAGATGCTGTCTGACATGTTGCATTCCTCCAGCATTTTGTGTGTGCTGCTCAGGGTTTCCAGCATCTGCAGGATCTCTTGTACTTATACAATGAAACCAAGTTGGAATCTGAAATTAATAGGCTCCTCAGAGAGAAAATAATTGACTTAATTCTGAATATGCTAGATACATTGTGGCAGTGGTTGATCCATCAGGAGATGTGGAGAATACATGTCATATGAATGTAGTCTCATCCTTGGAACATTGTCCCATTTCCAAATATTTTGGCTGAAGTGTATCAATTCACTGATTGGTACATATCAATAGATGATGTTCAGGAAGCAGTTAACACACAAGGACTTGTTGACATATAACAGACGACCCTTCAGAGCTTTGTCAGTATCCATGTTTCAGAGAACCATCGAGGACATGCTGCAAGGCATTCCAAGTTCACTCTGTAAGCTCCTATAATTAGAATATCATGATATTGAGAGATGAAAGCTTAGAGAGATGAACACCATGAAAAGGTATGAATCCAAAGTAGTGAGAAGCTCAAGAAAAGGCTTATAACCAAAAATTGTTACAATCTGCTGATATGCTCAAGGTAGAGCGTTAACCTTGTCTTTTCATGATTCATCACATGATATTTGTATTTGTTGTCCTGTGGAGTGGAAGATAGTTCGAACAGCTGATAGATTTTATGTCCAGACCACTGATTGCAGAAGAGATATAATACTCCTGGCTGGATAAAGAAAACTTCGCCATTATGGTTGGATGTATTAATAGATATTATTTCACCATTTTCACTGATATAAAAACTTCAGTTTCTCAGTACTGTAAATGAAAGCAGCGCCTCAGAAGATTTGGCCATCAATATAAAGTTGGGTTTTGACCTTGAAAGCACGTGAGCACACGATTGTTTTCAAAGCTGAGAAATACCATGGAAACACGGAAGCTCTCAGTCGTTTTCTTGTGCCAAAGAAGACGGCTGATGATGGAATATGGGGCCAAGTTCTAATGATAAATCATCTGGATATTATGTGTGCGAGTACAATGCTAATCAGACAGTGGACAGCAAACAATACTGAACTGCCTTGAGGAGGTCAAATGCTCCACCAGACAGAGGAGATCTCTATAGTATTTAAAATAAATTGTTCAATGATATTGAATTAGTTTAGAACAGGGAAGATTGTAATGTATATACATAATTTGTGTGGTTGTGTATAATTGAAAGTATATCATAAATAGGTGTTCTTTTCCAGCCAGCAGGGATCATGGTGCTATTTTGGGAAGTGGGGGTATGGGGGTGAAGTGTTCAGAGGCAGTCCAAAGCTCAGCATCTACCTGTTTTATATGTTAAGGCAGTACATCTATTTCAGAGCCTGTGATAGTCATGGCAACATTTCATGATCAAAAATCATTAAAGTAACTGTTTAGAGAAGCCTACAAAACATGTCAGAATTTTAGATTTGAATTTTTTTTTAGCATCATGCATGATCTCTTGAGTCCATTCACCATTATTTAATGGTAGCATGATTTATTTCTAAACCCTGCAGCTGCATGCCAGTATTAAAACACCCAGCACAACACATCTTTAGTTTAGCACAGTAAATGAATCGTTGTTACATGGCACAATCTTCTCAGTATATTGGACAGAGATTATTCTTTGAAATTCAACATGCATTCTGAGCCAAAGTCTATTTTTGCTTTGATGTGGAAATTTATTTAACCTTTAATAAAATGGCATTCCGAACAAATTAGACGACTCAGGAACCCATTTATTTTAATCAGCCTGAAGCTAAAAGATCTGAGTCAGAGCTGCTTTATTGATGACCCCAGTAGAACTTTGCATGATGTGGTGCATGCAGGTTTCATTGCAATGTTGCTGAATGTCAGTTTTGTCCTTTAGCATCCAGAGGGAGTAAATTTAACTATTTGTTCAATTGTTCCCACTGGGGATTATCTCTCAGAGTGATTGCAAGGTTGTGCTTGCGAGGAGGTTGTTTGCTTTTTTGCATCTTGAATTTTCTGTACTTTGTAGCACTAATTACTGAAGCTGGCTGGAGAAAATAACAGAGTGCAAATGTCTGTAGTTGACAGAATTCTGAGCCAAAATTTCTAGGTTTGGATTGTCACCCAGGAATTCAGCACATAACCTAGCTAAGTACTGATGACTGGACTGAGGAATGTTGTATTGTCAGAAATGCTACTTAGTGAATAATTTTTAAGGAAGTCCTGCACTGCATTTTTAGACAGGTCATCTGGTGAACAAGTCGCTGCATTGTCAAACGTGATGTCAAGTAAACAATTCTCAGGCACAGCTGTTCTTCTTCAAAAGAGGGTTCTTATGAAGAATGGTGAGGGTGGGCTGAATTGCCAGAAGTACCTTGTATTGAGCAGAGTTGGTACCTGTTGAAAAATGTTGAGTAAGTGCCACAAAATCAAAGTCTAGAGATGATACAGAGGGTGCTATCAAAGTGAAAATATGAAGGTTTGTGCTAAAATACAACACGGAGTGATCAATGTTATGTTAAAGTTGAGTTAATGAAACAATATTGAAGGTGTTGCTCCACGAAGACTATTGAACGATTACTGCTTTGGAAGATGCCATCAAGTGAACAATATTGTGACAGCGCATTTTCATTGGAGGTGCTGCCGATTGGTGAATCACATTGTAGAAGATGTTTTCATTTTAAAACTATTAAAAAATTACTTCTTTATCTGAGGCCCATTTTTCAAATGTATTCATTGTGTGATATGGATATCACTGGCAAAGTAAATAGATTCAGATTCTGATTCATTTATTTATCACATGTACATCAAAAAATGCGTCCTTTGCATTAACAACCAACACAACCTCAGGATGTGTCGGACAGCCCGCAAAAGTCGCCACACATTCCAGCCCCAAAATAGAATGCCCAGAATGTTCCATAGAATAATACAAGCAACAGCTACAGCAAAACAAGTCCCTTTCCTCCCACAGATCTACTTACTCATACACAGACAGGCCACAACCCCCCCACCCAGAACAGGCCTCCTCCAGACCTCTAACCTCCAATCCCTGGCCCAGACTCAGAGATAACAGGCCTTGACTTCTGGACATTCTGACTTAGTCTTCAACCTTTGGGCTTCGAACTCAAGAATTGACACCAGAACTCACCGATCACAGATCATTGGTCTTTGACCACAGAGTGCTCTGACCTAGACTCTGACCACCAGCCCCTGCTCCTGACCTTGTACAACCCCTCATCCCTGTCCCTAAACCCTAACCTGAGCCCTAATTCTCTTCACTGTCCCCAAAATCACCCCTACAAACCTGAAAAATAACTAAGTCTGAGGCACAACCTTGATGGGCATCACAGCTCAGTGCCACCTTGACCAGAACATGTTTATTAACCGTCCTTATTTCCCTTTGAGCAGAATAATCTACTGGCTTTTTCTGAGGGCAGATAAACATCAACAAAATAGCACTAATTCTGGTATCAAATGTGGACCAGCTTTGGTAAGAGGTGATTACATTTCTGTAGGACATCAGTGAAACAATTGGATTTTGATAGAACGTTGGTAGTTTCCTCATTATTGGTGTAATTTTTGAATTTTGAACAACGAGTCAGCTTACAGAGAGGAGGTGCAGCGGCTAACGGACTGGCGCAGAGCCAACAACCTGTCTCTTAATGTGAACAAAACAAAAGAGATGGTTGTTGACTTCAGGAGGGCACGGAGTGACCACTCCCCACTGAACATCGAAGGCTCCTTGGTAGAGATCGTAAAGAGCACCAAATTTCTTGGTGTTCACCTGACGGAGAGTCTCACCTGGTCCCTCAACACCAGCTCCATAGCAAAGAAAGCCCAGCAGCGTCTCTACTTTTTGCGAAGGCTGAGGAAAGTCCATCTCCCACCCTCATCACATTCTACAGGGGTTGTATTGAGAGCATCCTGAGCAGCTACATCACTGCCTGGTCCAGAAATTGCACCATCATGGAACGCAAGACCCTGCAGCGGATAGTGAGGTCATCTGAGAAGATCATCGAGGTCTCTCTTCCCACCATCACAGACAACTACATGCTGCATCCAAAAAGGGAACAGCATTATGAAGGACCCCATGCACCCGTCGTACAATCTCTTCTCCCTCCTGCCGTCTGGGAAAAGGCTCCAAAGCATTCGGGCTCTCACGACCAGACTACATAACAGTTTCTTCCCCCAAGCTATCAGACTCCTCAATACCTGAAGCCTAGACTGACACCTTGCCCTATTGCCCTGTTTATTATTTATTGTAATGCTGTTTTTGTGCACTTTATGCAATCCAGTGTAGGTCTGTAGTTTAGTATAGATAGATACTTTATTCATCCCCATGGGGAAATTCAACATTTTTTCCAATGTCCCATACACTTATTGTAGCAAAACTAATTACATACAATACTTAACTCAGTATAAATATGATATGCATCTAAAATCACCCTCTCAAAAAGCATTAATAAATAGCTTTTAAAAAGTTCTTAAATAGTTTACTAAAATACATTGAATGGTAACTTAAGCTCAGTCCTAACCCTGGCACTTTAACATATCTTACCCCTGGCGGTTAAATTGTAAAGCCGAATGGCATTGGGGAGTAATGATCTCTTCATCCTGTCTGAGGAGCATTGCATCGATAGCAACCTGCCGCTGAAGCTGCTTCTCTGTCTCTGGATGGTGCTATGCAGATGTTCAGGGTTTTCCATGATTGACCGTAGCCTACTCAGCGCACTTCGCTCTGCTACCGATGTCATACTCTCCAGTTCTGTGCCCACGACAGAGCCCGCCTTTCTTACCAGCTTATTAAGACGTGAGGCGTCCCTCTTCTTAATGCTGCCTCCCCAACACGCCACCACAAAGAAGAGGGCGCTCTCCACAACTGACCTATAGAACATCTTCAGCATCTCACTACAAACATTGAATGACACCAACCTTCTAAGGAAGTACAGTCGACTCTGTGCCTTCCTGCACAAGGCATCTGTGTTGGCAGTCCAGTCTACATACCTTCTCTGTGTTTTTTTTTTATTACGTAGTTCAATCTAGTTTTTTGTACTGTGTCATGTAAACCATGGTCCTGAAAAACGTTGTCTCATTTTTTACAATGCACTGTATCAGCAGTTACGGTCGAAATGACAATAAAAGTTGACTTGACTTGACTTGATTTTCAGATAATTGGATTTAAATATCCCCATTACCATGGTAAAATTTGGAATACTGCCCCGAGACAGGATAAGCTGGTGTGCAAGCTCAGAAAAGAGATGTTAATAAAAGGGGATATCAATTAAAATGAGATTCAGATTCAGGTTTATTATCACAGTTACATATGACATGAAATTTGGTGTTTTGGTGCAACAGTACATGGCAAAAGCATAAAATCATTATAAATTACAAAATAAATAGTTCAAAAATGTGAATAATGTGGAAGTCTTCATGGGATCCTAGCCCCTTTAGAAACCTGATGGCAGGGGAAAAAAAGTGTTTCTGAATTCTTTAGTGTGGATGTTCAGACTCCTGTATCTCCTCCCAGATGGTGGCAACAAAAATAGAGCATGCCCTGGATGGTTCAAATCCCTAGTGATGGATGCCACCTTTCTGAGACACTTCTCCTTGAAGATGTCCTTGATGGTAGGGAGTGATGTTCCCATGATGGAGCCGGATGATTCTACAACCCTTTGTAGCCATTTGCAATCCTGTGGATCGGAGGCTCCGTACCAAGCTGTGATACAACCAGTCCGAACAGCAAATTGCAAATGTCTTTAGCAAATCTCCTCAAACTCCTCACAAAGCAGAGCCTCCACTCCCCCTACTTTGTGATTGCATCAACGTGTAAGCTGCACAATTCACTTGCTGGCCCCCGTTGCACTGCTGCCTGGTTGAGACTCCTCCAGGGAACCAACTTGTGGTGGGGATCTCAGTGACTCTGAAATCCAAAAGCTGTAAGCTCAAAGATTTCCACTGTCACAGTAAAGTACTCAGTACCTATGTCCAGTCCTGCAGAACGCATACCGTTGCACTGTATTTTATGGAAACTGTGGTATTTATGAATTTATATTTGTCCAAGATAAATTACAAACTATTATTTCAAGTTCCCTTTTTAAAACTTTCATTTAAACTTTATTACTCATTATCAATACTAGATCTTGTTCATTTTTACAATTCAACAGAATCCTCTTCCTTTCACTTCATTCATGATAAATGATAAACTTTACTACATTAGGCAAATGAGGAATGGAGTAATTGAATGCAGCTCCGAGTCACATGGAGTAGTCCACTTATACAGCATGCATGCAAGATACAGTTCTGCCTTGAAAATGTAACAAGAGCTTATTTGCTGACTTAAGTACAGTGCAATGTAGAGAATACAGAACGAAAAAGAATTAAAGCTGGATATAGTCATTCTGTCAGAATGATAATTGCACGCAGAATCAACTACAAAATGATAATCCCTAACCTAAATATTTTATTGATCTGTCATGAAATGTTAATAAACACCTGAGGCATCGAGTGCAGATTAAGACAGAAGAAACTTCTATAGTGATTAGGTTATGACAAGCTTGTGTCTTAAGAAATCCGTGGGCAGAGTGAGACAGGAAAGTCTGAAGAAACTGATGAATTTAAACATCAAACGTGTACAGAATAAACAAGATGTCATCTATTTCAATCAATTTTGGTAGTGAAAAGGAGAAGGATAGGCAGAAGGAAGCAGCATATTTTAAGAATATTTTAACATTTGGAATAAGAACAGAATTAGATAATTCAGCCCTTCAAACTTGCTCTATTAATCAAATTGATTATGGATCATCTGTACTTCAACTCTACTTGCCCATCTTCAATCCACATCCTTCATTTCTTTAACTTCACTAAAATCTCAAACAAGAGATCTGTCCTGTTTAATTTAACCCACAGAAAACTTAGTCATTTCATTAACCTGTTAACACTTGACTAACAGTATCATCCCTGTTGTTCTTTAGTTACTAGTTACACCCTTTTACTTTTTCCTCCCTTCCTCATTTTCCCGTTCTCTATAGTTACATAAGACCAGCTACATCTCTCGCTATTTCAATTCTGCGTACATGTAACCAACCTGAAATATTAAATGTTTTTCTCTCCGTTGCTGCTGGTATTCACTGCATTTTCTGGCCTTCTATTTCAGTTTTCACCATCAGCTATGCTTTATACACAGTAAGCAAATCATGAGGTTTAAAATGTAGAATTACTGAAATACAAGAGGGAAGGAGAAAAGCCTAAGAGTGAGAGCAAAGCAGGGGGGTTTTGTTTTGATTATGATGTGATCCAAAGTGGGGGGAAAACAAAATGAGTTGCATAAGAGAGACATAAGGAACTGCAGATGCTGGAATCTGGAAGGACAAACAACCTGCTGGGAGAACCATACGAGTTGAGCGCCATTTATTGGGGTAAAGGAATTGTTGACATTTTGTGTTGAAGCCCTGCATCAAGACTAATTGCACAATGTATTTCACCGTAATTACCTTCTGATTCAGTCCCAAAAGATGGTCAAGAAAAGTCCTAGTTGTAAAGTGCCCTACACCAATAATCTACCATAAATGTTAAATTATACACTTTAAAAAGTCTACTTATTCAGAAAGAAAAGCTAAATATAGAATGTGATATGACAGCATGTTATGAAACTCAATATATCTTGCACAGAAGACTGTTCAAATATTGCAACCTGATAATTTAACCTCACTTTCATCTTTATTACTGTCAACAGAATATTTGTCTGTTGCCTAGATGATTTCAGCTGCAAAATCTTTAATATATGTTGCCACCTAGGCAACTGCATCTTTTTGCTTAAGCACTGAATCCTTTCAGCGCTTAGGCCACATTTAATTATCAGCAGGAAACACTACGATAGTTCATTAGGGATTCCCAAAGAATCATAATCTCACAAATGTACCTTAAATGTTTTAATTATGGACAAAGCAATGAATTGAAATTACTGCCTCTCACATCAAGGCAGGATTTGACTGAATGCTTTGGCACAATTTCAGGTCTTTCAATGAAGCTTCTATTCCTTTCTTCCTGCTTTCCCAAGAACTCCTCTCCTCTTTCCTCCTTGATTCTGCTCTCTCCTCCATGACTCCTTTCTTCCTCTCTTTTAGCACTACTCCCTCACCACCATTCACTTCTCTCCTTTCCTCTCTTGCGTTTTCCTTCAAGATTTGTGCCCTTCTTTCCTTTTGGTCTGAGACCCTTCAGCAGGACTGACTGAAGGGTCTCAGCCTGGACCGTCAACTATACTCTTTTCCATAGATTCTGCATGGCCTACAGAGTCCCTCCGGCATCTTGTGAGTGATAGCCAGTATGTTTGATCCCATTGATGTCAGATCTGACTTACTCAGGAACATAAATAATGTTCTTGCAGCTTTTTTTGGCATATAGTGTATATGGGATGGAGAAGCTACACAATTTCTGCAATGTTAAATAGTTGAGGAGAATTGTCAGAAGAAAATCATTCTGCTAAGTTAGTTTTACTAGGCTGGATAGAGACTGCTGATGCACTATTACCCACATTTGTGAATCTCATCCCAAATCGAGGCAAACATTTTTCACTTCAATTTTGTTCTTTGACATCTAGAAAGTTGTTTTACTTTTCATTTTTAAAGTTAATAGAATGAAATGTTGAATGAGAAATATCGCAGATAGAATTTTATGTCACAAACAACCAAGACAAATTCTTAACCAAGAAACTGTTAAGTCACCTGCTGGTTCAATGTTTTTACATCTTTTGGTTTTTCTGATGCAATAATGATACTTATCAATTGGAATAAATGATAACTGAATGGGAGTACTTTGGAGAGAAGTCATAATGCACTTACCATCTGCACAAAAAATTACTGTGTGCAGTGTTTGCATTCAGAAATTAACTTTCTTCACAAGGTTTTACTATTTTATATGAGACCTGAAGCTATACAAATAAGCAATTTGAATGGTAATATCACGTACAATTTTTTCTGAGCATTGGGATTAGCTTTACAGGATTGCTAGTTGGATATTAATATTTATGAAATTCACCAAATAAATCATTAACCCTAACCTACCCATCAAAAACTGTCTCGTTCTAAAATCTCAAAATAAAAGTCACTGGGAGTAATCAAAATCTGAAATGAAAACAGTGTATTGCTAGAGCCAGGGAAACTGTAAGAAGACCGTTAGCATATTCCGCAGGCAAAACCTCAGCTTCTGTCTCTCCAAGCTATTTGCTGAAGGGGGAGTGCATTGCTTTGCAAAAGGCCACAGCAGTGAAGACATTCGTACACTAGAAGCCAATTAGCCACATCTTGTACGTGCGATCCAAGCTGTTGTTTCTCTTTTGAAATACCCAATTCCGACACATTGAACTGTGTTACATCAATCAGTTCAAATTATTTCAGCAATTAAGCTCTGAACATGTCAACAAAATTAATGAATTAGCCTTGAGTCACTAAAGAAGCCAAAAGGCAACTATTATTTATTATGTTCAAAATCTAATGGTCTTTTTACAGCTGCCCTGTCAGGGCTCCAGTAACTCTAACCTCAAACTTGTATTTCTTTATTCTTTGTAACTGTTGAATGTTGTTGTTTTTGTTGCATGTGGCACCAACACACCACAGCAAATTCCTAACACATGTAGTTGTACATAGCATGAAATGTTAATCCTTTATTATTATTTATTTATTAATTAAATTTTTAGAAAATTACAAAGAATAAATGTAATGATAAAATAGTAAGAAAGAGAAAAATAATATTAACCCTCCCCCCTCCCCTTAACCCTCCCCCCTTAACCCTTGTCTAAAGAAAGAAAGAAAAGAAAGAAAGAAGAGAAAGATTGCCTGGATATCGGAGGATCCCCACATGCTCCATGGAGTTCAAAATAATTTTAATATTTATTTTTACTTTCCCCAATTACTTTATAATTTTATCTTCAAAGGACCTATGTATTTAATCCTATCTTTTGTAGGTATGGGAGCCAAATTTTCAAAAATATATCATATTCATTTCTTAGATTGTATGTAATTTTTTCAAGTGGAATACAACTATATATTTCATTATTCCAACGATCCATAGTTAAATATAAATCAGATTTCCAAGTAACTGCGATAACTTTTTTGGCTACTGCCAATGCAATTTTTATAAATTTTTTCTAATACTTATTCAATTTAAGTTTCGGTATTGTCCCTTCAATGTCTCCTAATAAAAATAATATTGGACTATGTGGGAGTTGTACTCCAGTAATTTGTTCCAATAAAAGTCTTAGATTTATCCAAAATGATTGAATTTTAAAACAAGACCAAGTAGAATGTAAAAAAGTACCAATTTCTTGAATACATCGAAAACATTGGTCAGACATATTTGAATTTAATCTATTTATTTTCTGTGGTGTTATATATAACTGATGTAAAAAATTATATCGTACTAATCTAAGTCAAACATTTATTGTATTTATCATACTATCAGAACATAATCTTGACCAGCTTTTCCATCAATTTTAATATTCAAATCAGATTCCCATTTTTGTCTTGATTTATGAATTCCTGATTTAATTGTCTGTTTTTGAATCAAATTGTACATACAAGATGTAAATTTTTAAATTTTTCCTTTTTGAATTAATATTTCTATTTCACTAGGTTTTGGCATCAACATTGTTTGACCCAGCTTTTCTCGAAAATAAGCCTTTAATTGAAAATAACAGAAAAGAATGTTGGTTGATATTTTATATTTATTTTTTAATTGATCAAACGACATCAATATACCTCCTTCAAAACAATCACCTATATATTTAATCCCCTTTTGAAACCAATTATGTAAAAGTTTATTATCCATTGTAAAAGGAATAAGCCTATTTTGAATTAAAGTTCTTTTTGCTAATAAAGATTTCTTTATCTCATCGTCCATATTTACCTTATTCCATAAATCAATCAACTGTCTTAATATAGGAGATTCTTTTTTCCCCCGTATCCATTTGGATTCCCATTTATATATAAAATCTTCTGGTATGTTTTCTCCTATCTTATCTAATTCTATTCTAATCCATGCCGGTTTTTCTTCATCAAAAAAAGACGCAATAAGTCTAAGTTGATTTGCTTTATAATAATTCTTAAAATTTGGAAGTTGTAACCCTCCTAAATCAAATTTACATGTCAATTTTTCCAATGATATTCTTGACATCTTTCCTTTCCAAAGAAATTTCCTTACACATTTATTCAGTTCTTGAAAAAACTTCTGAGGTAATTGTATTGGTAAAAGTTTGGAATAAATATTGCAATCTAGGAAATATATTCATTTTTACAGCATTAACTCTACCTATTAATGTTATTGGTAACATCATCCATTTATCAATGTTAATCCTTGATCAACTTATAAATGTTAATGTTTCTGCTAATTGTTACTTAGCTTGCTGACCATAGTTTCTAAATTCAGCATCGGAAACAACTAAAGATTGATGATATTGTGCAGTGGGTAATTAATGCTATATAGACTTTTTGCTTTGAACTGCAGTGGACTTTACCTGAACTTCTGCCAGCACAGGTGTTACAGTAAAAATACGGCTAGTGATTACGAGATCCGAAGAGAATTCATCTCTCCATAAATAAAGAAGAGTTGAAGAATTCTCTTGGTGGCCTGATTAACTTTCTCTTAATTGGTGCTCCATGGAGATAATAGGTTTAGCTGGTTATTCATTGCCTCACCTATATGTGAGTCCTTCCTGAGTAAGAAAATTCTATTATATAACTGTTTTCATTGGAGCTGATGTCAATCAAGGCTCATTGTTCTCACAAAAACATACCAACAGCCTACAACTGTCAGTGAATACTCACAATGCAGTTGAGGTTGCATTGTTCCCTCCCTCGGAGTGTCAGACACCCTGAGCCAATAGGCTGGTCCTGGACTTATTTCCACTTGGCATGGTTAACTTATTATTATTTAATTATTTATGGTTTTATATTGCTATATTTCTACACCATTCTTGGTTGGTGCGGCTGTAACGAAACCCAATTTCCCTCGGGATCAATAAAGTATGTCTGTCTGTCTGTCTCTCTTAACTGAGGACATGCTCAAGATGGCCCGTAACTGTGTTGAGGACACTGCTCAGGTTTTGTTTTTATTGAGTTGGTGGGGGTGGGTTTGACAACAGAGGGGTGAGCTAGGTGGCAGGTTAGGTTCGTAGGGACAGGAAAGTGGGTTAATTAGAGGACAGGCAGGAATCTTAAGTCTCCACTCCACATCTGAAAAACAGCAATATGGACATAGTAAATTTGCATGCAGTGCTGGGCTGACAGACCGGCGTAAATGAAGGCTGGTGGCAAGTTGTCAATGGGTTGCAGAATTGGTCCAGTAGCCTGCTTGGTGAGACTGGAGTTCAAGGCCTGACACGCAGGATCCCGTCATCGGTGAGTCTGGAGTTTGAACCCTGGTGTTCAGTGATTGGTGGGTCCCGTTGTCGATGCTGAGGATCAAATCCCTTGAATCGAACTGGAAGATTAAATTGTTGTTCTATTTAAAGAAACTCTGGGATACTTTAACAAGACACCTTCAGAACTTGCAGCAGCTTATATAAACCACGGAGTGTGCATAATCCAATAGAACCAGTTTTCTCCAGCATTTAGTCAATGAGATACTCGTCTGACAGAGAATTCTTTGATGACACTGCTGGCAGCAATTTGTTACTAGAGGTTTTGTTATGATAATGACTGATATCTCAGTGAGTGTCCAGGATTTCAGTACAGGAGGCAAAGATATGCCCATCTACAAAGGGCCTCTACGGAGTCAAGGGATATGGGGAGAAGGCAGGAACGGGGTACTGATTGTGGATGATCAGCCATGATCACACTGAATGACGGTGCTGGCTTGAGGGGCCGAATGGCCTACTCCTGCACCTATTTTCTAGTATTGTCTATTATAAAGGGCCTATTCCCCACAGAATCTTCCAAGATGCTACATTAAACCCAAACATTTATATATTTGCAAGTTCAGATATTCCAATGCTAACATTACTGAGATATAATAACTGTTTCCCCTTCACTAAGATATATATACATGAACTGCTCCCTCAGTAGAGGTCAAGGCCACAATGGCTCTCAACTTCCTTGGTGTATTACCCTTCCAAACAGCTGCAGGAGATCTCTGCCATGTTTCAAAATCTGCTGCTTATTGCAGCAACTGAAAAATGGTTCAAATATTTGCACTGAAATAATTTTGTGTATTTTGATTTCCATGATCAGGGATTTACCAGAAAGTTGAGGCTTGCCATGAGTTCAGCCAGGCAGTAACTGCACTTATGAACCCAGTATGCTCTTAAATATGCAGAAGAATCATTAGATGATTTTCCTAAAGGTCAATGCTATGTTTCCAGGAAGTACACAGGATACATTTATGCCTTAAGACTTTAAGTTGACGAAAAGTTTGAGGAGCAAGAACTGTCCAGAGTAATGGATGTTGAGGGATCATCTCATGACTCTAATTTTCACTCCTATCATCTGCTGAGGGTAAATGTAATTGTCTTATATGCCTATCAGAATGCTTCTAAGAATGAGATTCTGGCAACCCCACCAGCCCACGGAACCATATGTTGCACACATAGCAGGTGCAGAGCCTTAGTTGTAATCTGCTGTCTTTTCCGGGGATCGTCACTTTGAGATGGTGCAGAGGCATTTGCGTTCCTGAAATCCTAAGAGCGATGCTGCCTGGAGTTTAGCTATCTGCCGCTTAGCTCCTGATAGGGTCACCCATGGTAGAAAGGTCAAGGGGGAGATTATGGACAAAGAGCAATCCAACCAAGATCTCAACAGTGGACCAGGCAGAAGATGACTCATCACAATGGCAGTGAAGGTGGAGGAAAGATGGAGCAGTGCTGGTGTCCATTCATCTTGCATTCCACGCCACTGGACCCTGACCCTGATCTGTCAATGACCACGTGGTGTCTGCCTATTCATTAGCCTCTCCATCTTAAACAAAGTCACACACACAGATGTTCTCCACTCAGAGAATCCTCCCCAGAATCCTGGGGCAACTCCTTAGGAACACATTATGCTTGACTTGAATGAACACACTTCTAGTTTCTGCTGAACGCTGTTCGATACAAAGCCAGTGCTGGAGAAAGAGCAACTTAAAGACACAGACCCTGAGAGACATGAGGTGTAAGCTGCAGAACTACGGGAGCAAAGTGAAGAGAATTCCTTTCATATGGAAAAGAGAGATGAGGACTGCATAGGCAATAAGCGGATCCCCTGAAGGGAAATACTTCAAGTAAATAGCCTGGTAAATCAGGCTCCAGTTTTTAAAATATACCTCTCTTCACTGTCCAATTCTGCACCAGCATAATTGATGAGTAGTCAATCAAGGGAACCCTGTTTAAACAGCATAAATAATCACATCCTTATTTGTAGGGCCACCTTCATTGATCATAAATCTCAATGAATGAATTCCTGCTCTAATGCTATTTTCAGTGGTGGAAAGCTGCCCCTGACATATCTTGTGGGACAGTAAAGCTTATTTCTAGATTACTCAAATCAGTGGGGCTTTTCAGATCTGGTAATAGCTTGTGTCACTTCCTGCTTGACTCATCCTCTGGTGGGCCTATCTATTCCTGTGTGCCCATCCCCATTCATCAGCCTCTCTTCTGCCAGTATCTCCTTTTCTTCTGGGGTTTTATGGTGGCTGGTAAACAACATTAAGGGGCATTTCCACCTAGCCAGTATCTTTCTAATGATAAAGGGCCACGTCCCCTTGAGTAAAGCCAGAGCTTCCTCTCCCTTTCCCTGCAAATAATATCCCTCCTCAATGGGTGTCATTACATGCACTTCTGGTGTCTGGCTGCCACGGAGGAGGTGCTTGTAAAGATGATCTGTTTATCTTTCAAAAAAATCTTCATTCATAAAAAAGTTCGTATGTCACAATACACACATTCAAGTTGATATTTTCACAAGTCAAGTTATTAAAATTGACATGATGTAAGTTATATCCAGGATTAACAGACATGGGATTTTAACAACAATTATAGCCATTTTAATATGCTTTGGCAGTAGTGCCTTTCTTATAGAACTGCAGCTGGCTTCAATATTATCCTCAACACAATAATCCTGACGCCTTGGAGTGCCAAGCTGAATGATGGACAATATGTTGCACCCAATAATGAGGACTTTTAAGCAAACAGGAGGCTATCTAAAATAATGGATCCCGAGCCAATATTTATATTGTCCCTGGGTATAGCTCATAGCACACAGCCTACTGTGCTACACAACTGTCCAGGATGAACTTTGCAACTCTTCTAGATATCTTGTTCAGGCTATTCTTCAACAAGTTTTCAGAAGCTGAAGTCAAATGTACGTTTACAGTTTGGGAAACATAGAAGTCTTATTTGGTCATCTATTTCTGTGCACACTGCTGCCTTCTCAAATCCTTTTGGACAGTTTTATAATAGTTCAATAGTTCTATTTAATACCAGGAAATGTATACAATATGCAACCTGAAATTCTTGTTCTTCTCGGACATCCAAGATAACAGAAGAACACCCCAAAGAATGAGTGACAGCAAAAACGTCAAAACCTCAAACCCCCCCCCCACTCCCCTCTCCCACGCACAAGCAACAGCAAATCATCAACTCTCCCCCTCCCCCACAAAAAACATCAGCACCGTCAACCCACCAAGCAAGCAATAGCAAAGCCCCCAAGAAAGACCATGGCCTACAGCACAACAAAATCAAATCATTCAGCCATCAATTTGACATACCACCGGCACTCTCTCCCCCTAATAAAAGTGCAAAGAGGTGTCGCTCTGCGAGAGGACAGACATAAACAAAACAGCGCACTGATTTATAGTATTAGAGTCTGCCGCAACACTTTCTTTAAAACCAAGTTCAAGAATCAGAAACAAACTCTCTCCCACCAACAAGAGAAAGAGAAAGATTGCAATCCGAGTACAGAGCCCCAACAACTGATGCGCTATTCCTGATATTCCGTTTTCTCCCACTATGCTTCAGTCGGTAGCACTGGCTTACAATCAGTTTGTCTCCAGGGCCATAAAGCCTCGGAACCCTGAAGCTCATCTTCTAGGTTGCATCCTTGGGATATCAAACGGTGACCGGTTGGTGAGTCCCGAGATTGGGAACCAACATGGTAAAGGACCGAAGTCAAAGTGTAGCTCTAGGTCAGGGTCTTCAGTAGAACCCCACCCGTCTTGAAAATGAAAAAAGGTGAGACATGGAAGGTAGAAATTAAGCTGTTTCCACAGGTGAGCTCGAAGAAGCCGCTCTCTAGCATCATCATTGCTAGCACCAAACATAGAAAAAGAACACTACTGCACCGGAACAGGCCCTTCAGCCACAATGTTGCACTGAACCAATTAAATTAGTTATCAAATGGCAAACTAAACTAATTCCTTCAGCCTGCAATATGTCCAGATCTTTCTAATTCATTTATCTATCTAAACATCTCTTTATGTATCTGCCTCTACCACCACCCCAAGCAGCACCCATCACTCTCTGTGTAAAATACTTGTCCCATTTGAAATTATCCCGTCTCACTTTAAACACATGCCTTCTGGTAATAGACATCTCAAGTTTGGGAAAAAGATACTGTCTGTCCACTCTACCTATACCTCCCTTAAACTTATAAACCTCCCCTCAGCCTCTACTTCTCCAGAGTAAACAACTCAGGTTTGCCCCACCTCTTATTATAGCACATACCCTCTAATGCAGGGAGCTTTACTGGTAAAGCTCTTCTGCATCCTCTCCAAAGCCTCGACATCCTTCCTATAATGGGGTGACTATTTGCAATACTTCAGATGCACCCTAACTAGAGCTCTGTAAAGTTGCAGCATTATTTCCTGACTTTTGAACTCAATGCCTTCAGTAATAAAGGCAAATATGTCATATGCTTTCTTAACCAACCTATCAACCACACAGCCACTTTCAGGGAACAATAAACTTAGACCTCAAGATTCCTCTGTTCATCAACACCATTAAGGGTCTTGACCGACAAAGTAAATAGATTTTAGCATTATACTCATTGCTAACTGCTGGAATAGAGAAGGGAAGGGGTGAAATCCATCTTCTAGAATCTAGATAAATAAGTATAACTGATGGTGCTGAGAGCATTAATTAATATTGCTGTTCCATGCTTAACCAGGCCAAAATAATCCAACTATCAATTTCAACAGCTGAGCTTAGCAAGCACATCAGCAAATTGGGCCAGTCCTTTAACATATTGCTTGCAGATGCTGGAAAGCCCCATTTTTAAAGTTGTCTGTGGTCAGTTCAATATTATTCCAATTGTAGATTTCAGAATGTTAGACTTATAGAAGTTGTTCAGTGCTGAGTCATGCTGGTTTTTAATCAAACACTGTGGGGGAAACTGTGACCTCTATATGACAACCGATTTGGGATTGGGCATGGGATTCAAATATGTGGAAAGCAATGTTACATTGCAAGTCTAACACCAAACCACCAACTTCCAGATTTAATTTGAGTGAGAGTGTGTGTGTGTGTGTGCGTGCGTGCACGCGTGGGCGTGCCCTTAACTCCTGGTGGAGTGGTCAGGGCGCCATCATGACAAGTTTTTTGCACCAATGTTTTGGTGATTGCTCATCATATCTTGGGCATCTGAAACCTGGTGGAGCCCATCCCTCTCCAGGTTTTTTGAAGCCGGCTGGATTCAAACTCGGGAGCCTTCACTCCAAAGTCCGGTGCTGATGCCACTACACTGCCAGCTGGCCAATACATTTGAATGTATTTGACAAAAATTTGGAAAACTTCTTAAACTCCATTAATAAAGGGGTTACAGGTCATGAAGAGAAGGGGGGAGAATGGCATTAAAAACACCCAGCTATGATTGAATGGCAGAGCAAACACAATGGGCTAAATGACCTAATTTTGCTCCAATAGCTAATAATCTTTGCAGGGGCTTATAGGAATTAATGTTAATTATATGTTTCTAATTAACTTAGGCACACAGCTTTCCTAAGTATCTCACAATTTAAGAGGGAAAACAAAGTAGGAGCCTTCAAGCAAACTGAAAAGGAAAGAACTGGAAATCTGTTCTGAAATTGTTCTGTAATGCTGGGAATCTGAAGTGAAAGTCAAAATGCTGAAAAATCTCAGCGATCAGGAAGCATCTGCAGAAAGAGTAATTGTCAATCTTTTGGTTCTGCAGCCCTTTCCCAGAATCAGGTTATTGGTTTCCTGATGAAAGGCCACACTGACTTTTTCTCTTCTTCCAGGTGTTGTCTGACCTGCATTTTCTGTTTTGCTCTAAGAGCACTTGGGCATCATATAGGAACAGAGGAATTGACAAGTA
The DNA here is from genome assembly GCF_048418815.1 of Hemitrygon akajei. Taxonomy (NCBI): domain Eukaryota; kingdom Metazoa; phylum Chordata; class Chondrichthyes; order Myliobatiformes; family Dasyatidae; genus Hemitrygon; species Hemitrygon akajei. The sequence goes on along the minus strand of NC_133124.1, from coordinate 103,415,174 downwards.
AGTCTCACAGTCAAATCTTCAACCTCACCACTAGTTTTGTGGGTGGCTTATTGAAGTGGTTTCTGTGCAGGGATTTTGATAGTTCTTTGGAAGTTCAAAAAAAATGTTGTAAGGAATTGTGCGATCTCAATTGATGCCGCTAATGATTTTCAACACTTTAGACTTGTCCAATTAGTCAATGCTGCTAGGAGTTCTTGCTGGTCTCCTCATCATGAATGCTGCTCTGTAGCCATACTGTAGTCCTTAAGGACTGCAATGGATAATGAGAAAAGCTTCAGAAACTGCAATGCTTCATTTGTCACCCACAAGCAACACTGCACTAGAGAGATAATCAGAGTTCCATCTTCTAGGAACACATAAAGACTTCAGACCACACCTGTAACACCTGAATATCAAAGTTTGTAAAGGCCCAGGGTATCCTGATAAGCAGTGAAAAATACTAGAAAAGGACCAGCTATCTGTTGGACTTCATAACCACAGTCTACCGTCCATTAATGGTTGTAAGTATAATTAAAACTCTAGGCCTTGGGATCCTTTCAGAGCTCTGAGTGTACAGAATTCCACAGTCAATTGTTCAGAACTACATCAGGTAAATAAGATACACATTCTTTCATTACCAGATAGTCACATCAGCATCACTGTCTATGCGACCATGTACTTTAATGAGTGTTTTCAAGGAAGTAAAGCAGCGGTTAGCACATCGCTTTACAGCGCTAAGCAATCAGCAAACAGGATTCAACTCCCGCGCTGTCTTTAAGGAGTTTGTACATTCTTCTCATGAGCACGTGAGATTCCTCTGGGTTCTCCACTTTCCACCCACATTCCAAAGACATACACTTAGGGTTTGTGAATAGTGGGCATGTTGCATTGGCTCTGAAAGCGTGGCGTCACATACGGTGGCTCAGTTCAATCCTTGCTGATTTAATTTGATGGAAACAATCTTTTTTAGAGTATGTTTCAACATTGTGACAAGTAAAGCTAATCTCCCTTCTTTATCTATTCTGCTGTGACTGGCTTCCTACAAATTGGGCTGCAATAAACTACACACATGAAATATTCAATGCACTCCTTAATATGCTGAAACAACAATGAATTTAGTAGTCTTATTTAATCCCACGTCTGTTAGTAGCTAATAGAGTGCTTTCCCTTCTTGCCACTAAATTAGTACAGACATGGCATGATCATGGTGTGATATTCTTTTTCAAAAATAATTGATTTCTTTCCTGTGGTAGCATCCTTTAAATAGCTTTGTAACTTGGAGCTGCTCTTCCACATGTCTTGAGGCAGCTACTTCAGTATACATGCAACAGCTGGACAACTTTGTAAGTAAGCAGCAGCAATTCAAGAGCTTTTGCTCTTTAAACAGTGTTTTGTGGCATAAATGCCCTCCTAATACTCTATTCTGATAGGTTTCAGCAGTCTCCAATAGAATACAATTACCAGTCTCTCACTCCTCAGCTGCTGAACTGATAAACAACTATAGAACAAAAAAAATATTATGGCAAGGGTAGAATAGAAGCACTACATACAGTACAAAGTATATATAAAAGATCTGTTCACTCAGTGGGGTCCCCTAATCACTCTATTTCATAAATGTTGATTTTATAAGTTTCATCTGATAAAAATATGGAAGATTTGCAAAGTCTTCCTAAGTATATACATGCCAAAATTTGCACTGTAATAAACAGCAAACTCATTGTCTGGAAATGGAACTTGAAAAAGCAAAATCCAACATTAAACAGTCAGTTTTTACTACATTTGCGTTACAGAATGAAAGCCAGATTTCATGGAGTAGACAGATTTTATATAAACCCATGAGTTATTAGGCAAGTAATGTTGAATCAAATATTCTAAATACCAGTGCCAAGAAATTATTTTCTTGATGCAGAATTCCCATATCCATGGACCTTGATAAGTCAGGGCATCAGAAGGTTACAGACAGAAGGCAGGAGAATGGGGTTGAGAGGGATAATAGATCATCATTGAGTGCCACAATCATGTAGCAGTCAGCACGATGCTAATGACAGCTTGGGGTGTTCCAGAGTTTGGAGTTCAATTCCAGCACTGTTCTGTAAGGAGTCTCCGTACATCCTCCTCATGGAATGCGTGTGTTTTCCCTGGGCACTCTGGTTACCTCTCAAAGTCCAAAGGCATACTGGGTAGGTCAATGTGTCATTGCACATTGTCCTGTGATTAGGTTCGGGTTAATCGGGGTTGTGGGTTTGCTGGGGCAGCAAGGCTCCAAGGGCCAGAAGAGCCAACTCCGCAAATAAAAGATAGAATGGCGGAGCAGACTCGATGGGCCAAATGGCCTAATTCTGCTGCTATGTCTTATGGTCTAACTGCTATATTTTACAGAAAAGATGTGGTCAGGATGAAAGTTTATAAACAAGAAAGGCATGAGGCAAAAAAAGCCAGAAATGACCAGACCAACAGTAGCCAAATGCACCTTCTGAGTTCAACATTCAAAGGGAATTGATACCTTTTCAAAGATCATGTTTGATCCATTGCCAGGACAGCAGTTCTAGCTTTTGTTTCAATGGGATTTCCATCTGTTTCATTTCTCATATTCACTTTGTTGCCTTCTGAGAACTTTTATATTTGATATGTTTCTATTGAAACTCATTTTCATAGCCATATCCTTTTCCTTACAACCTCCTGAACCTTCAAATTATTCTGTGTAGATTCTAACTGAAATTCTATTCCTATTCTATTCAGAATCCATCTCTGATTACAGATATACTGACATAGTTAATCTTTAAATTATTCCTCTCTGAGTTGTCTCTGAATAACTACCACTAACATAATACCTGTGGAACCAGAGGAGCCAGCACACTTGACCACTGTTATATCTCCATCAAGAACGCTTATTGGGCCATCCCATGCCCGCACCTTGGGAATTCCAGTACCTCTACTCCCAGCATACAGGCAGAGACTAAAGAATCACAGCACCAGTGAAGAGGACCAAGAAGGCATAGTCAAAGGAGTTGGAGGAGTGCTTACAGGACTACTTTGAGTCAGGTGACTGGGCAATATTCAAGGATTCATCTTCAAATCTGAATGAATATGCCACAGTTGTCACCAACTTCATTGAGACCCACGTGCATCATGGTCTGGCATTGAGGGGCCACTGGACAGGATCAAAAAAAGATGCAGAAAATTTCAAACACAGCCAGCTCCATCATGGGCACCAAACTCCCCAGCATCAAGGACATCTTCAAAAGGCAATGAAACAAAAAGGCGGCATCCATCATTAAGGGCCCCATCATCCAGGACCTGCCCTTCCCTCATTGCTACTATCAAAGAGGTACAGGAACCTGAAGACACACGCTATGTTTTAGAAACAGCTTCTTCCTCACTGCCATCAGATTTCTGCCTGGACAATAAATCCATGTATACTAATAATACTTTTTTTTTCCATTTTTGCTCTCTTTTATATAGATTTCTTATAGTAATTTGTAGTTTTTATTATTATGTGTTGCAATGTACTACTGCTACAAAACACTAAATTTCATGATGTATGGTAGTGACATTAAACCTGATTCTGATTCTTGTCAAGCTCCGAAGTCCTTGGTTAAAGCACTATGTTGCATTGTAACACCTCTCTCTTCAGTAATATTAAGTCATTCTTAGTCAAAGCTGCAGCTCTATTTCATCTTTAACAACAGTACATATCTCCAACACTTTTGTTTTTATTAAAGATTCCCAGCATCTGCAGCTTTTTATTTCTGATTTGGTAGTGTTGTTGAATCTTTTGGAGGCCACGGAAGAGCTAACTAAGGGGATGGATGTTGTCTACATAGATTTTTAGTATGGCCTTTTGATGAGATCCGGTGTGACAGACTGATCCGAAAGATTACATCCATTACACCACAAGACATAGGAGCAGAATTAACCCATTCCAGCCATCTGTCTGCTCTGCCATTCTAACAAGGCTGATTTATTATCCCCTCAACAAATTCTCCTGCCTCTCCCCATTAGAAATTAGGTGGATGATCTTGTTGCTCTATTACAGAATGCCAGGTATGATGTTGTAGCCATCACTGGATTGTGGCTGACCGATGGTTGTAGTTGGGAGCTGAATGTCCAAGGTTACATGTTATATCAGAAGGATAGGAAGGTAGGCAGAGGGGTGGTGTGGTTATACTGGTAAAGAATGGCATCAAGTCAGTAGAAAGATGTGACATAGGATTGGAAGATGTTGAACGCTTACTCTCACCTAGTCCCACCGACCTGCACTCAGCCCATAACCCTCCATTCCTTTCCTGTCCATATACTTATCCAATTTTTTTTTAAAATGACAATATCGAAACTTTTAGAGCAGTTTGTCATTGAGCCTACTAGGGGATCAGCTATACTGGCTTGTGTGTTATGTAATGAACAGGAGGTGATCAGGGGGCTTAAGGTAAAAGAACCCTTAGGAACCAGTGATCACAATATGATTGAGTTCAACTTGAAATTTGATAGGAGGAAAGGGAAGTCTGATGTAGCAGTATTTCAGTGGAGTAAAGGAAATTTCAGTGGTATGAGAGAGGAGTTGGCAAAGTAAATTGGAAGGAGCTGCTGGCAGGGATGTCAGCAGAGCAGCAATGGCGTGCTCTTTCTTCAGGACCTCATTGTTGAAGACACAATCTTGCCAGCTGATACCCATGATGGAGCAGAGGTAACACTGATCGAAGTGCTTGAGCAACTAGATTTGCTTGCGGTACAAAACCCAGGCTTTGGAGCCATATAGCAGTGTTGCAACAACAACAGCCCTGTACACCTGGATTTTTGTGGACAGGCACAGATGGTGGTTCGTCCACCCATGTTTCTGGAGGCTGAAAGCAGTGCTGGTTCTGGCAGACAAGGAAGCCATCATGAGGTGATGGACAGAGCACTACAAGAGCCTTTTCGATGATAATTGTCAAGTACAAGAAGTACCCATTGAAATGATCCTGGAGCAACAGGTTAGGCTTAAGCTTCATGGCCGCCAACTTTGGATGAGGTCAAAGCTGCTACTTCCAAGCTGAAATGCCATAAAGTCCCGGACATTGATGGGATCCCAGGGGAAACATATCAGAAGTGCGAAGATATTCTCCTGAGTGAACTCACAAACCTGTTCACACTTTGTTGGAAGAAAGGTTCAGTCCCAAATAACCTACACAACACTGTATGAAAACAAAGTGAAGAAATTGGATTGCTCAAACTACAGCAGCAAACCCTACTGTCCACTACTGGAAAGATCCTCGCCAGAATTCTCTTGGACAGAACTATCCATTGCTGAAGGCAACCTTACAGAGAGTCTATCAGGATTCAGAGTGAACAGAGGCACATCTGACATGATCTTTGTCCTGCGCTAGATATAGGAGAGGTGTTGTCAACAGAATGTGGGACTGTACACGGTGTTCATTGATGACCAAGGCCTTTGACACAGTCAACGGTAATGGCCTCTGGAAGATTCTGTCAAAGCTTGGCTGTCTCCCGGATCCCTCCCCATCCTGCAGCAGCACCACGAAGGCCAAAACGGTCAGGTTAAATACAACAGCAACCTGTCTGACCCATTCCCCATCAGTACCGGCACAAAACAAGGCTGTGTGTTGGCACAAACACGAGGAAATCTGCAGATGCTGGAAATTCAAGCAACGCACACCAAATGCTGGTGGAACGCAGTCCTGACATAGGGTCTCAGCCTGAAACATTGACAGTGCTTCTTCCTATAGATGTTGCCTGGCCTGCTGTGTTCCACCAGCATTTTGTGTGTGTTGCTTGTGCTTTGGCACAAATGCTCTTTGCCCTCTTTTTCAGCATGATACTACGTGAAGTGAAAGAGATCAACTCGGAGAGCATCTACATTTGGTTCTGCACTGACACGAATATCTTCAACCTCCACCGCCTTCTCTCCCGAACAAAAACCATACAAGCACCCACTCTCGATCTGCTATATGCAGACGACTGTGCTCTTCTCACACACACAGAGGACCTGCTACAGGCTGCAGTCACTCAGTTCACCAAGGCTGCAAGGGCATTCGGGTTAGCAGTCATTCTGAAAAAAGCAATGGTCCTCCATCACAAGCCGCCTCTTGGCATTTACAGGACACCTCGGACACCATTGACGAGCATCCTTTCGCCACGTTTGAGCAGTTCACCTACCGGGGCAGCGTCAACTCCAACAATGCTATGGTGATAAGGGATGCAAATTTTACTGAAATATTAAATACACAATACTCTTCCCTGCTGAGATATAAACTTCAACTCAGTATAGAATGCATCTCAACTTTCTACATAGTATATGTACAACCACTGTTAAAGCATCTATAGCACAATAAATTTTATATTGTCCCATTCAGCCCTAAAGATTTAATCACTGTGGAGGATTTCTTACTTCTGTGGGATAACATCTTTCCTGACAATAGAAAACACCCTGCTGGGCGGTTGAGAATAGTGGGCTGAGAAACAAACTCAAGTGCTGGGGCTTCCTCTATGCTGGTTGTAGGAGTTGACTCTGGGTCTGCAGGAAGTGGTTCTGACAGCTCTGGATACCTTTCCTCTGGTCATGTTGACAACCCAAACAGTGCACACCAAGATGCTCAATCTGTTGATCGATCCCAGGCCACCAGACAAGCTTTGAGTAAATGATTTTGTGACCATGCCTAAATGACCAACATTTAACTACTCCAATTCTTTAGCTTTCAGCTTGGATGGTACAATAACTCTCAATCTCCAGATAACGCAACTTCCATCAAGGGCTGAAAAAAATGGGGTAATGGATTTTTTTGCTGCAGACTCCAATGACTTTGAGTTTCCAGGTAGCCCTGTAACAGTTCTGATTTCACTTTGGATCATCTCTGCAGTAGTAGGGAGATGTTCAACTTGTATTGGGGAGAATATGTCAAGAGGAGTGTCTTCTTTTGTCAAATAATAAGGTATGTCCATTTCTAAGGGTAAACAGGACAATACATCAGCATTTCCATTAGTTCTCCTCTTGAATTCAATCTTGTACTAGTGTCATCCGAGAAAAAGGGCCCATCTCTGCAGTCATACTGCTATTGTTAGTGGAACATCTTTCCGTAGATTGAAAATGGACAACAGTGGTTGGTGATCAATAATAAGAGTAAACTGTCTCCCATACAAGTACTGGTGGAAATGTTTTATACTCCAAACCAGACTCAAGGCTTCCCTGTCATTCTGTGTGTCACTTTTCTCTGCAGCTTTAAGGAAACAAGATGTAAAGGCTATGGGGTGTTGACTTCTATCACTCATAACTTGTGACATGAGGTGAGACATCACAGGCAGGTTTCACTGAACAATGTGGATGATAATAAGTCCTGTCCTGTCTCCCTTTCTCTTCACCATCTACACCTTGGACTTCAACTACTGCACAGAGTCTTGCCATCTTCAGAAGTTTTCTGATGACTCTGCCATAGTTGGATGTATCAGCAAGAGAGATGAGGCTGAGTACAGGGCTACGGTGGGAAACTTTGTCACATGGTGCGAGCAGACACATCTGCAGCTTAATGTGAAAAAGACTAAGGAGCTGGTGGTGAACTTGAGGAGGGCCAAGGCACTGGTGACCCCTGTTTCCATCCAAGGGGTTAGTGTGGACATGGTGGAGGATTACAAATACCTGGGGATACGAATTGACAATAAACTGGACTGGTCAAAGAACACTGAGGCTGTCTACAAAAAGGTCAGAGCCGTCTCTATTTTCTGAGGAGACTGAGGTCCTTTAACATCTGCCAGAAGATGCTAAGGATCTTCTACGAGGCTGTGGTGGCCAGTGCTGTCATGTTTACTGTTGTGTGCTGAGGCAGCAGGCTGAGGATAGCAGACACCAACAGAATCAACAAACTCATTCGTAAGGCCAGTGATGTTGTGGGGGTGGAACTAGACTCTCTGACGGTGGTGTCTGAAAAGAGGATGCTGTCCAAGTTACATGCCATCTTGGACAATGTCTCCCATCCACTCCATAATGAACTGGTTAGGCACAGGAGTACATTCAGCCAGAGACTCATTCCACCGAGATGTAACACTAAGCGTCATAGGAAGTCATTCCTACCTGTGGCCATCAAACTTTACAACTCCTCTCTTGGAGTGTCAGACACCTTGAGCCAATAGGCTGGTCCTGGACTTATTTCCACTTGGCATGATTAACTTACTATTATTTAATTATTTATGGTTTTATATTGCTATATTTCTTCACTATTCTTGGTTGATGCGGCAGTAACGAAACCCAATTTCCCCTCGGGATCAATAAAGTATGTATGTCTGTCTGTCTGTCTGTCTAATGTGTGAGTACAGTGTCTGACATCAGTGTTTTCTTTACCTTTAGGAATGGCACCTCACACTGTTTTGTTCATTGCCATTACTTCTAGTTCTGCTCTAATGGGTTTGGGGAATGGAGCACAGTAGCCAGGTTTGACAGGAACCTGCTATAGTAATCAACAAATCTGAAAAAAGGACCACAACTGTGACTTGTCCTTTGGACTCCGGGTATCCACTACTGCTTGAAATTTCTTGGCACACTTGTGTAGTACGTGTGCGTCAATAGTGTGACAGTAGCAAGTGATGCTTGGTTTAAAGAATTCACAATTGTTGCTTAATAAAAACACAAAATGCTGGCAGAACTCAGCAGGCCAGACAGCATTTATGGGGGGAGGTAGTGACGATGTTTTGGGCCAAAACCCTTCATCAGGAGGGTTTCGGCCCGAAACTTCGTCACTACCTCCCCCCATAGATGCTGTCTGGCCTGTTGAGTTCTGCCAGCATTTTGTGTTTTTATTTATTTCCAGCATCTACAGATTCACTCATGTTACAATTGTTGCTTCATGCTCTGAGCCCATGTGGTGAACTACATATACCTGTCTGGACTGCTCCTGTGGCTCCTCCCACAGACCCCTGCTGACTGCTCCTGTGGCTCCTCCCACAGACCCCTGTATAAAGGTGATTGAGGCCTGAGCCCGGCCTCATTCTCCAGGATGTAGTGTTGTTCATTCTTCCAGTCAATAAAAGCCGATATCTCGCTTCTTACGTCTCAGAGTGAGTTATTGATGGTGCATCAGCCCATAATCTTCTAATCTTTTTAACACTGTCTAGAGATATTGGAAATGTCCTTTGTCATCCTTACCGGGAACAATGTCATCCAGGTAAAACTGAATGCCTGGGCAGCCTTGAATCACTTTGTTCATAACTTTCTGCAAAAGTGCAGGTGCAGATGTTACTCCAAAAGTAAGTCTATTGTAGTGATAAAGCCCTTTGTGAGTGTTCCTGATGAGATACACTGTGGACTCTTCTGGCATCTGTAGGTAGGCTTCAGCTAAGTCCATTTTGCTGAAGTGTTTCCCTCCAGAAAGGTTTGTAAAGGTATCCTCCATCCTGGGCAAAGGATATTGATCTACTTTCACTACTGGATTGATGGTAACCTTAAAATCTCTACAGATCCTGACAGAACTATTCTCCATAGTTGCTAGGCCCACTGGCATAGTGCATGGGCTCCACACGACCTTGGAAAGCATCCCTTCAGTCTCCATGCAATCTAACTCGCTGGCTACTTTATCCTGAATGGTATAAGGAACTGGACAGGCTTTGTAAAACTTGGGTATGGCATTTCATTTAACACTATTTTACCCTTGATATGTTGGAGTTTTCCAATGCCATCTTTGAACATGCCCCTGGCATCATCCAGTACCTTTCCTAATTTGCTTTCGGTTGACTCTAATACAGAAGTTGTCCCAGCCACTCACATCCCCACAATGCTGGCCCTCCTTTTTTAACCGCATACAAGGCCAATGTGGTTTCTTGGTTGTTGCATTTCACTGTTATGAACCTCAATCCCACAGCAATCATCTTTTCACCAGATCTTAGTTGGATATCTGCAGACTTCAGTCCAGTAAGTTTGAAATGCCTTTCAAACTTATTTTGTAGAATGACTGAAACAATTCCATTTTAATTAATTTGCTGTTCACTTCTGGTGTAATCCATATTGCTTGTCTCTTGCTAGGTTTCATATTGTAAATCTTAAGGCTACTCAGTCCTGGTCCTGGTCCCAGTCCTTGGTCCTTTTATCATAGAACCATAGAACACTACAGCACAGTACAGGCCCTTCAGCCCTCCATGTTGTGCCAACCCATATAATCGTTAAAAAAAAGTACTAAACCCACACTACCCCATAACCCTCCATTTTTCTTTCATCCATGTGCCTGTTCAAGAGGCTCTTAAATACCCCTAATGTTTTAGCCTCCACCGCCACTCTGGCAAGTCATTCCAGGCACTCACAACCCTCTGTGTAAAAAAACTTACCCCTGATGTCTCCTCTAAACTTCCCTCCCTTAATTTTGTACATATGTCCTCTGGTGTTTGCTATTGGTGCCCTGGGAAACAGGTACTGACTAACCACCCTATCTATGCTTGTCATAATCTTGTAGACCTCTATCAAGTCCCCTCTCATTCTTCTACGCTCCAAAGAGAAAAGTCCCAGCTCTGCTAACCTTGCTTCATATGACTTGTTCTCCAAACCAGGCAACATCCTGGTAAATCTCCTCTGCACCCTCTCCATAGCTTCCACATCCTTTCTATAATGAAGTGACCAGAATTGAACACAATACTCTAAGTGCGGTCTCACCAGAGATTTGTAGAGTTGCAACATGACCTCTCTACTCTTGAACTCAATCCCCCTGTTAATGAAGCCTAGCATCCCATAGGCCTTCTTAACTACCCTATCAACCTGTGCAGTGACCTTGAGGGATGTATGGATTTGAACCCCAAGGTCCTTTGTTCATCCACACTCTTAAGTAACTGACCATTAGTCCTGTACTCAGTCTTCTGGTTTGTCCTTGCAAAATGCATCACCTCACACTTGTCGGGATTGAACTCCATCTGCCATTTTTCTGCCCAACTCTGCAGCCTGTCTATATCCTCTTGTAACCTTCGACAATCTACAGCTCCATCCACAACTCCTCCAATCTTCGTGTCATCCGCAAACTTATTCACCCATCCTTCTGCCTCTACATCCAGGTCATTTATAAAAATCACAAATAGCAGGGGTCCCAGGACAGATCCCCGCAGCACTCCACTCATTATTGGATTTTTCATCAACAACAGGCATATTAGTACTCTTTTTGAAACTGCAACTTGACTTTGTATCTTTATCTTTTCCCTGTGCAGTCCATTTATTTTTATCTGCCTGGCATGCTCTTTGTATGTTTCCTACTTTGTTGCATTTTCTGCAAGATTCACCTTTAAACCAGCATTGGTCTGGTGAGACCCTGCTATAAAGCTAACACACTTTGCTCACCCAGGCAGGTCTCTGTTTAGATGTTGATATTTTGTTCACGCTCACTTTCATTCCTGACTGCAACCCAATTGCATCCCGGTTTCTTGTTTCTATTGATGAAGTGATTTCTATCGCTCTTTTAAATGAGAGATGTGCTTCCATTTGGAGCTATTTTGAATGTAAGATTCCACAAACTAAATGATCTCTCAGTGTATCATCAAACCCACCACAGAACTGGCAATGCTCAAATAATCTCTTCAATTCAGCCACATGCTCTGAAACAGACTTGCCTTCCTTTTCATTCTGCTTATGAAACCTAAAGGATTCTGCAATCAGCAATGGTTTTGGTTCTAAGTGTTCCTGCATTAATTTCATGATATCAGCAAAGCCCATTTTGAATGCATTAATTACAGCAATCAAATTTCTAAGTAAACTGTATGTCTATCTAATGCATTCAACAAAATGGTTACTCATCTTTCATTTGCTTCAAAATATTACTCAATTCTCCCAGTACTCAATATCCAGTTTTCTCTTGTACGATCGAACAGGTCTATCCTTCCAATGTAGCCAGCCATTTCTGTTTTTTTAAATTTTTTATTATTATCACCCTGTACTCACTGTTTATGAAGCCTTGAATTCATCCATTTCCTGTCTTTCTTAACTTGACGACTCACTGCACTTTTTTAAAAACTCGGACATCTTGCTCTGCCTCATCAAGTAGGTAGTCATCTCAGGTTTGTTTAAAACTTACTCATTACCACAATTATGTTTCATAACTCCAAAATATAAAACCAATTGAAAGAAAAACCTGGAGCTGTGTGTGCTTAGTGGCTTTTTAATACAGTGAAATGTGCACTTCTGACGTGGTGGTATAATGACATATGCCATTCATGTACTTTTCAAGTGCTCCTCATGGCATGCACCTCAAATAGCCTCTGACAACCAAGTCCAACTCCTGGCCTTCTCGTGTGGCTTAGCCTCTAAGCCTGGTGGAACTGTTTCTACTGACAGGAGAAGGGGCAAAGGCAGGTACTGGCCACATAAAACCAGTGCTTCGGGTAGATGGAACTTGTCGGCCTGGGAAGGCAGTCCATCTAAGAGAGGGAAAACTCTGATTTCAAACCTCCGCTGCCTTGTGGCCATACCCACTCATGGGAAAGGCTTTGGGAGTAAACCCTGAGGACAAATCCGGAGCTGAAGTCCAAAGGCAGTCCGACGTTGCCTTCAACCTCGCTCTGGCAACTCCTGCGATGTCACTGGTGCCAAGCTGTATCAGCCCTTGCCCTTCCTTTGGACAACAACAGTGGCGTAGAGAGGGGAGACTTACTGCTTGAGCAACTGTCGGTCTTTCATATATGTTTGCCCAGGCCTGCACCCTGGAGAGGACACTCTTAAAGCAAGACTTTCCAGGCGCAGATCCATGGTCTCGCGAGACTAACGGATGCCATCATCACATATAACCTGCAATGCGTTATGTAAACAACTAAGAATGCTTATTCAAACAATATATTTACAATATTAAACACAGGAAAGTCTGCAGATGCTGGAAATCCAAAGCAACGCACACAAAATGCTGGAGGAAGAGAAGACGCCAGAATAAAAAGGTGGGGGGGGGGGGCTGCGAGGCGACATTATCCAATATTACTCCAATGTTCCTGAAATATTAAATAGATAACATAGACCTTTCAATATTCAAAAGAATTCAATGTAATTCCCCCCCACTCTCTAAACTCCAGTGAGTACAAGCTCAGAACCTTCAAATGCTCTTAATACGTTAACCCTTTCATTCCTGGCATCATTCTCATGAACTTCCTCTGGACCCCCTCCATCATTTCTTCGATAAGGGGCCCAAAACTGCTCAAAATATTCCAAATGTGGTTTGACTAATAGCTTCTAAAGCCTCAGCATTACACCTTGCATTTATATTCTCATCTTCTCTATATGATTGCGAACACTGTACTTGCCCTCCTCACTATCAACTCAACCTGCAAGTTAACCTTCATGGAATCCTGCACAAAGACTCCTTTGCACCTCTTTTGAATTTTCTCCCAATTTAGAAAACAGTCTTTGTCTTTATTCTTTCTACCAAAGTGCATAACTGTACACTTCGCCACATTGTATTCCATCTGCTACTTCTTTGCACGTTCTCCCAGTCTCTCTAAATTCTTCTGTAGACTCCCTGCTTCCTCAAAACTACCAGTCCCTCCATCTATCTTCATATCATCTTCCACTTCGGCGACAAAGTTATTAATTCTGTCATCCAAATTATTGATATATCATGTGTAAAAAAGCTGTCCCAACACTAACCTCTACATCACACCACTAGTCACTGGCAGCCAACCAGAAAGGGTCCCCTTTATTGCCAGTCTTTGCTTCTTCCCAATCAGCCTATCCATGCTCTCCTGTAATACCATGGGCTCTTATCTTGTTAAATATCCTCATGCACTGCAGTTCATCAAATAACGTCTGAAGATCCAAATAAACAATGTCCACTGACTCTCCTTTGTCACTCTTGCTGTTCTTTCCTCAAAAAATTCTAACAGATTAGTCAGGCAAGGTTTTCCCTTAAAGAAACCATGCTGACTTTGGCCTATTTTATCATGTGCCTCCAAGTACCCCAAAGCCTCATCCTTAATAACTGACTCCAACACCTTCCCAAACACTGACATTGAATAAACTGGTTTTTGGAGTTTTCTTTCTTCTGCTTCCCTCCATTCTTAAAGAGTGGTGTGAAATTTGCAATTTTCCAGTTCTCAGGAACCATTCCAGAATCTAGTGTTTCTTGAAAAATTATTAATAATGTCTCCATAATCTCTTCAGAACCTAGGGATGTATTTCATCTGGTACAGATGACTTATCTACCTTCAGACGTTTCAGCTTCCCAAGCACCTTCTCCTTAATAACAACTATACTTACTTCTACTTCCTACACTCTTCAATTTCTGATGTACTGCTATTGTCTTCCACAGTGAACACTGACACAAAATACTTATTAAGTTTGCCCACCATTTCTTTGTCCCCCATTACTACCTCTTCTGTTCCATTTTCCAGTGGTGCGATATCCACTCTTACCTCTCTTTTTCTCTTTTTATATCTGAAAAAATCTTTTGGTATCCTCTTTTATATTATTGGCTAGCTTACCTTCATAAATCAACTTTTCTCTCCATATGGCTTTTTAAAGCTACTTCCTGTTGATTTTTGGACACACCCCGATCTTTTAACTTCCCACTAATCCCATATTTGTTGATATATTGTATGCCCTCTCTTTTGCTTTTATGCTGTTTCTGACTTTCCTTATCATCCACAGTTGCCTTCTCCTCCATTTAGAATATTTCTTCATTTTTGGGATGTATCTATCCTGCACCTTCCAAGGTTCAAGATACATTTATTATCAAAGTATGCATGCAGTACACAACTCTGAGATTTGTCTTCTTTAGACAGACACAAAACAAAGAAAACCAAGAAAGCCATTCAAAGAAAAATGTCACCCCCCCCCCCCACCCCAGGGATAGAGACCATTAGAATGCAGGGGCCTACCCTTGCGAGCAGGGAACAAGGGTGAGAGAAATATCATAACACACACACATCTTCCTCTGTCAGCAGCAAGCGGAAGGTTGGTAGATGGCGCTGAACACTCGCTTGTCTTCCACACCTGCCTTGGTGCTTCAATCGTCCTTGACGCTTTAATCAGCAAGATTGGTGAGAAATGGATTTGATCATGGGCTCACACCCCATCTCTAACCTTCTTGGCCTTGAGGCCACTCACTTTCTGGAACCTTCCTGGAGACAGCAAAGCGCCAGATCACTCAGTCTGTTCAAAAACACACTTTCAAGCTGCAGCTCACAGGTTCCAACAGTACCAGAAACACATTTAAAAGGAAAAGAAGTGAACAATACCGTTTTGTGAACTATCTGGGAGATGTCACCCAAGGTAGCATTGTTTGCTAGCACCATCTTGACCAATACCTTCCAAATAGTTCTCAGATACCCCAGCCATTGTTGTTCTGCTGCCATCACTGCTCGTGTCCCCTTCCAATCAACTTTGGCCAGCTCCTCACTCATGCATCTGTAATTCCCTTTACTCCACTGTAATACTGATACTAATGACTTCAGCTTCTTCCTCACAAACTGCAGGGTGAATTCTATCACATTATAATCACTGTCTCCTAAGGGTTCCTTTACCTTAAGTTCCCTAATCAAATCTGGCTCATTACAGAACAGTCAAGCCAGAACTGCCTTTACCCTAGTGAGTTGAACCACAAGCTGCTCCAAAAAGGCATCTCGTAGGCATTCTACAAATTCCCGCTTCTGGGTTCTAGCACCAACCTGATTTTCCCAATCTTACTGCATTTTGAATCAAGTCACATGTGACTCAGGGAGAACAAGCAAGATGGATTCCAAATTGGCTCAGTAATAGGAAGCAGTGTAAGATGGTTGAAGGTCGATTCTCTGGATGGAGACCTGTGAAGAGTGGGATGCCCATGGCTCAGTGCTAGGACCTCTGTTATTCATTATTGATGTAAATAATTTGAATATGAATGCACATAGCAAGATTAGCAGATTTGGTGATGATAATAAATTGGGGATCTTAATGATAGTGAAGCAGGTTACAGTGATTTAGAAAGAGACTGCGATCAGTTAGAGCAATGGGCTGAGGGACGGCAAATGAATTTCGACAAGTAGTTGTGAGGTGATGCATTTAGAACCTATACTGTGAAAGGCAGGGCACTGACTAGTATTGTGAAACAAAGAGACCTAGAAGAGCAAGTACTCAGTTTGCTGAAAAGGAGCGTGCAACTGAACTGGATTATGAAGAAGCCATCTAACATACTGGCCTTCATCAGTCAAGGCATCAAGTTTACAAGTAGCAACATTGTATCTCTCCCCTACATCAGTGAGACTTGATGCAGATTGGGGGACCGCTTCGTCGAGCACCTCCGCTCCGTCTGCCACAACAGACAGGATCTCCCGGTTACCAATCACTTCAAATCTGCTTCACATTCCCATTTGGATATGTCCATACATGGCCTCCTTTACTGCCATGATGAGGCCAAACTCCGGTTGGAGGAGCAAAACCTCCTATACCATCTGGGTAGTCTCCAGCCCCTTGGCATGAATATTGAATTCTCCAACTTCTGGTAATTTCCTCCCTCTCCCTTCCCCCATCCCACTTTCACCAAGTCTCTTCTTCTAGCTGCCTATCACCTCTCTCATGATTCTGCCTTCTACTACCCATAGTGCTTTCCCCTTGGATTCCTTCTTCACCTCTCCTGCCTATCCCCTCCCTGCTTCCCCTACCCCACCCCTTGATCTTTCCTCTGATTGGTTTTTCACCTGACACATTCCACCGTCCCCCCCCCCCCACCTTCTTTATAGGGCCTCTGACCCCTCTGACGAAGGATCTTGGGCCAAAACGTTTTAACGGATGCTGCCCGACATGCTGAGTTCATCCAGCTTGTTTGTACATGTTTATATTGCAGTTATATACATCATTGGTGATATTGCATTTAGAGAATTGTGTACAGTTTTGGTAACTCCATTATAGGAAAGATACTGTCAAGCTGGAGAGTGCAAGGAGAGATCTGTGAGGATTCTACTTCAGCTAGAAGGTCTGAGTTATAAGGAGAGGTTGGCCATAGTGGGCCTTTATTTCCCAGAGCATAGAATAAGAGATATCTCAATAAAATTTTATAAAATCATGAAGGATATGGATAAGGTGGAAGATCATAGTCTCTTCCTCAGGTTGGAGAGTCCAAAGCCAAAGAGCACAGGTGCAAAATAAGAGAGAAGAAAGTAAAAGAGGCCTGAGATGCAACTTCTTTACACTGCAGGTGGTGAGTACCTCGAATGAGCTGCCAGAAGAAATGGTCAAGGCTGGAACAACTGCAGCTTTTAATAAGCATAGGGATAGATAGGTACAGTACACAGAGGGGACAACCTTGGAGGATTATGTGACACATGCAGGCAACTGGGCCAAACAGAGAGGAGGTCGTGATTGGCATGGACCAGTTGCACAAAAGGGCCTGTTTCAGTGCTGCATTACTCTATAAATCTTTTGACTCTATGATTGTGGTTGTTTCATGATGCTATCATTAACCCATGGTAGCTCAATACGGACTTTTTCATCTTACTTTACCTTCACAGGAATCTAATCTCATGTTTTAAGATCTTCCCTCTTTGATTTTCAATCTTAACTATGCATCAGTTCTGATAAAGGGTCTTAGCATTGAAGCATCTCTGTTACTGTCTCCATAGATGTTTTTTATGTGTTCTTCCTTTGTGCACCTTGTGGCATATCGCACAGCAATTTTGCCACTTCCATAGCTTTTGACTGTTTTTTTAAAACTATGCTTAACCCCAGCATGTTTGGAAAGCATGCAAGGAAGTGGCTGGATTCGAACTCAGGACCATTTGCTGATGCCACCACACCACCGGTCAGCATGGTTTTTATGTATTAAGTACATTTACATTTGCCCAGCCGTTTCTGTTGCTCTGTTTTTACTTCAGACTATCAGGTAGGGTCCTTAAAATGTTCTGTAGCTAGGTGGCTGCAAATAGAGTGGCTGATTGACAAGAGCTTCCATTCTCCCCGAATAATATTTCTGGAGATTTTTACCTGAGTTTTCAAATATGCTTGCCTTTTTTTGAACTTATCTCTACCAACATCACCGCTATGGAACATCTCAAGGCCTTTTGACCATGACATTATAATTTCTACCACTGCTGATTTATCATCTGTCATTTCCCTATTATGTGCTTTTTGCTCTACTTTGAACCCCTCCAAAGCCTTCATTAGGAATCAGCATCACTACGATAGCCACTTTGTATCCTCACCCCCATTATCTTAAGACCGTCTAGCAGCAATATTTCAGACTTTGAACCCATTGTGAATATTTAATGAGACAGCTCCCTTCCTCCATACACCCAAAAACATTATTTGAGAGCTAGCAAAATCTTATGACCACTGAGAGATACAATAACAACTCTTTCGAGTAATGCTGTCTCATTTAGCTGTATCCATGAGTATTCATATATGATTAAATGACAATTAAACTTGAATTGAATTGAATTCACTGATTGGACTAAAAAAATCCATTTGCAGGATTTGATCCCCAAAATTTTAACCCAGGTTTAAACGTTTAGACTGACAAATGAAGTAAGTTTCCTTAATAGGTAGATAGATAAGTCATCTAGACCAGATGGACTACACCCCAGGTTTCTGAAAGCAGTAGCTGAAGAAATTTTGAAGACATTAGTATTGATCTATAAAGAATCTAGATTCCAAAATTCTGGAATGGTTTGGGTAACTGGAAAATTGCAAATGTCACTCCACTCATTTAGAAGAAAGAGAGTGAGAAAAAGGAAGTTAGAGGCCAGTTAGACTGAGTGGTTGGGAATTTGCTTGAGTCTATTATTGAGGATAGGGTACTTAGAGGCACAAGATAAAATAGGCCAAAGTCAGCATGGTTTCCTTAAGGGGAAATTTGATGGAATTCTTTGAGGAAATAACAGGCAGAATAGACAAAGGAGAGTCTGTGGATGTAGTTTGCTTGGATTTTCAAAAGGCCTCTAACAAGGTGCCACACATGAGGCTGCTTATCAAGTTAAGAGCCCAGATTATTATAGGAAAGATACTAGTGTGGATAAATGATTGTCTGATTGGCAGGAGAAAAAAAATCAGAATAAATTGGGCCTATTCTGGTTGGCTGCCATTGGCAAGTGATGTTCTGCAGGGGTCGGTATTAGGACTGTTTCTTTTCATGTTATATGTCAACAATTTGGGTGACAGAATTGAACATTTTGTGGCCAAGTTTGCAGACAATACAAAGATAGGTGGAAGGGCAGGTGGTGTTAAGGAAGCAGGGAGTCTGCAGAAAGACTTAGGCAGATTGGAGAATGAGTAATGAAGTGACAATTTGAAATATAGTGTCGGGAAGTGTATGGTCATGCACTTTGATAGAAGAAAAAAGGTGTAGACTATTTTCTAAACTTGGAAATCCTTGTGCAGAATTCTCTAAAGATTACCTTACAAGTTGAGTTGGTGGTAAGGAAGGCAAATTAAATGTTTGTTTTCATTTCAAGATGACTAGGATATAAAAGCAAGGATATAATGCTAAGGCTTTGTAAGACATTGGTCAGATCACACTTGGAGTATTGTGAGCAGTTTGGGCCACTTACCTCAGAAAAGATGTGCTGACATTGGAGAAGGTCAAATGGGGGTTAACGAAAATTATTCCAGGAAAGATAGGGTTAACATATGAGGAGCCTTTAGATTGTTCTGGGCCTGGACTTGCTGGATTTTAGAAGAATGTGGAGAGACCTCATTGAAATCTATCGATTATTGAAAGGCCTATATAGACTAAATGTGGAGAGTATAACTCCTATGGTGGGGGGGAGGGGGTCTGAGACAAGAGGATGCTGCCTCAGAATAGAGGAACATCCATTCAGAATGTAGATAAGGAGGAATTTCCTAAGCCAGAGGTTGGTGAATCTGTTGAATTTATTGTCATAAACGTCTGTTGAGGCCAGGCCATTGGATATATTTACAGCAGAGGTTGATAGGTTCTTAATTAGGAAGGGAATCAAAGGTTATGGAGAGGAGGCAGAGGAATGGAGTTGAGAAAGATAATAAATCAGCCATTATGGAATGGTGTAGCAGTCTTGATAGGCTGAATGTCCCAATTCTGCTTCTAAGTCTTATGATCTTAATGAGCCAACAATGATTAATATCCTCCATCCAATGCCTTAGCAATCTATGGAAATACAGGAGCAAACAAAGATGAAACTGATTAAATCATGAAAGGATTATAAAATCTGTGCTGAACTGTTCAGTTAATTTGTATTATTCCTGCCTCAGAAAAGCATCACTAATTATGAAATTACATGACTGTCAATTAGGTACATTCTTTATATGAAACAACCATTTCCCCATGAAAAATGTACTGCTGTCATCTACCAGTACATTGTTGAAATTTCAGCAGCTGCTGCCATTGTCTTTCATTTCACTTTTAGTGTGGCCTAGGAGAAAGGCAACACATCCATATTCACAGCTATGTTGTCGACAAGCAAATACTAATGAAAGATTAATGGATGTATGACTATTATAATATTTGGATGCAAAGGCAGCTGTGAGAATGGACCTGTAGCCTGCTTTGGCTCATGGTGTGACACTGAACTGAACTAAACTGAATACTACAGGCTTGACGTTTGATATTCTACAGTTTGTGCTGTTCACTTGCTTATTGATGTTTGCGCAATTTGCTTTTTTTCTGTGCATTGGGTGCTTGATGTTTTCTTGAACAGGTTCCATGTGTTTGTCTCAAGGCTGCCTGCAGGAGGACAGATCTCAGAGATGTATTCTGTGCTCATACTTTGATAATAAATATACTTTGAACTTTGAATCTTGAAATGCCAGGAAATTGAGAGATGGTTTGCGGATAAGTTTCTATCAAAAGACTTCAGCTTTTTTTAACACCATTTCCTGTTTCTAAAAAGCCCTAATATGGTTAAGCTGACTTTCTCTGATCTCAACATATTGG
This sequence comes from Hemitrygon akajei, assembly GCF_048418815.1. NCBI lineage: Eukaryota > Metazoa > Chordata > Chondrichthyes > Myliobatiformes > Dasyatidae > Hemitrygon > Hemitrygon akajei. Next base: position 103,394,385 of record NC_133124.1, on the reverse strand, counting down.
AACAAGGATGGGAAGTACCTACAGCTTTGACAGATTTCCACATGCAGTTGAGGCAAATTACATCTCATTTCTTAGAAAAGTGACCATAAGCTGTATTACAGCAATTTTATGCACAACAGCCTATCCTCAATTTCCTGTAAGTTTCCTTGCTTCCTGCGATGTGTTCCTTAAATTTTCAGAGATCTCTTTTACATGTTCTAGAAAACAGTCAATTGACACTGCAGCTCTTCATTTCCTACATGTACACCTGCAAGGCACTAGATAAAAAACACAGGTCTAAAAATCAAAGTGAATAGATCTGTGTGACAACAAAGCACATCAGTCATGAAATAACACAACCTCTCTGCCTACTGCATGAAATGTAACCATTGTCACAAAGTTAATTTATTAATGAAGTCATAATTACTTGATTTTTGGTGCATTAAGACTCAATCGGTGACCCATTTCCAATAAAGTTAGAAGTCACTTACCTGCCATGCAGTACTGAGTATTTTAGAGCCTCCCTTAGGAATGAGCGGCAAGGAATAATAGTATAAATCCTGGCAAATTTTGATTAGTTCAAAACACCAGAAGCTATTAGGGTTCAGTGTTATCTCCCTTCCGGCCATACTCCTGCGTAGGCTGTCAACGTAGATAGTAGACTCTCTTTTGACTTCTAAGGGTGACTGATCTGGGAATTATCCCATATATGTCTTTAGGCGGGCATGCTGGAGGATTATGCAACTTGATTTCTGCAATTTGTTTTGTCTGCCAAGCACAGATAAGTTCTTTCTGTTCTACAGTGTATTTCCCAGCTTCCCTGCATGGTCATTGCAAAGGTACTGAGTAGTCTTTCCTTGGAAAAGGTCAATTTATAATTGAGAACAGACTTTTTTGTAGGGAAGTCTACAACTAAGGCATTATGAGGGCAAAATAAGTAGGCATTAGAAAATTCAAGCAACAGGATGAATAAGGGATATAGTTTGTTCACTTGCACTTGCTGAGGAAACTTTTTGAGACTTACCTCCAAGTAAAATATCAACTATTCATTCTGTGCATTGTGGGCAGCTCTTCAACTGGAGTGTAACATGTTCACTAGAATGGGCAGCCTTATTGTTTGTTTCTCTCTTCAAAGCATTCCTGCATTCATGCTGATCTGATCAATTTCAAGCAGCATTCTGTATCCTGAAGAATAAATGGGAAGATGGATGAGAATGCCCGTTAGCTTGCTTTCTTCATTATCTCTGTGGTTGTCACTGCCGAAGGTCAAGGTTTTGTCCAATAGCCCTGACAAGCACTTTATCTTTGTCATAACACTTATTAAAGAAACATTCATATGTCAACAATATCAGTTAGCACAATTTCTCAAATGCTCAGGTAAGAAGTTCTTCTGGAAGATTACAGTGTTCTGATTGCAGGGAAGTATCAGAGAATGGTTACAGGTTGTAAAAAGCTGGTTTATTGAGCTTTTACAAGTTCTGTTAGAGCAGTCCATTTCACTCCATTCCAAAGGCCACATTTCAGAGCACTATAAATTTTTTCTCTTCAAATACTTGTCCTGTTCCCATTTAAATGTTTAATCGAATCGACTTCTGCTACTGCCCCCTTAGTTCATTTCAGACCCTAATAAGTTGCCCAAAAATCAAAATTGTTGTTCTTCAGTCATTAAGTTGAGTCCAATTCTTCATGACCTCATGAACCACAGGGTTTCCATGGCAAGATATGGAAGTAGATTGCCAGGCCTTTCTTCCACGCAGATACTGCTGCTGCCCAGGTTGGGAACTGGCTGGGTCTGAACTCTGGACCATCTGCCTGATGCCTGATGCCACTGTACCACCAGCCAGCAAAAACATAAAATCCTTCATGTCAATTCAATAGGTTTCAACAGGTACATTTAATGTCAGAGAAATGTATGTAATACACATCCTGAAATTCTTTTTCTTTGCAGACATCCACAAAAACAGAGGTAGTGCCCCAAAGAATGAACGACAGTTAAAACGTTAGAACCCCAAAGCCCCGCTCAAGTCCCCTCCCACGCACAAGCACAGGAAGGCAACGGCCCCCCAACTCCCACCAGCAAAAAAGCAGCAGCACCCTCTGCTGAGCACTCAAGCCTGCAGCAAAGCATCGATAAAGACACAGACTTGCAGTACCCCAAAAACCAGGCATTCACCGGGTAATTCAACATACCACAGGCCTTCTTTCTCCCTAATAAGGGAAAAAGAGGTGTCCCCATTTCACAGTAAGAGGGGAGACATAACAAACAACTTGCTGATTTAAGATGTTAAAAGTCTGTTGCGTTGCTTTTTCCAAGTTCTGCACCCAGACAGTCGGCACCACAAAGACACAGCTCTGTAGACACCCAGCCTCCGGCAGCTAACCCGCTACTCCCAATGTTCTGTGTTCTCCCGCGACGCTTCAGTCTGGGGCACCGGCCCAGAATCAGCATGTCTCCAGAGCCACGAAATCCCGGAACCCTGAAGGCGCACTTGGGATGAAAAAGTGGCCAGTCATGAGGCCCTGGGAGCGGGTCCCATTTCTGCAAAGAGCGTATAATGATTTTCAGTGCACTCTTTTTTATGACAATGAACTTATCTGGTTGTAATCGCATCACTCTGTGGAATCCGTACGATGGAGAAACTCAAAGGGTCAGGAAGCATCTGAGGGGGGAAATGGACAGTTAATGTGTTGGGTCAGAACCTTTCATCAGGACTGGAAAGAAAGAGGAGAGATTCTCCATACAGAAAGGTACAGGAAAAGGGTAAAGAAAGAATTGGCAGCTGATAGGTGATAGCTGATAGGAGTCCTGCCAAAGGGTTTCAGCCCAAAATGTCAACTGTACTCTTTTCCTAGATGCTGCCTGGCCTGCTGAGTTCCTTCAGCATTTTTTGTGTTTAGCTGATAGGTGGATCTAGGTGAGGTGGGTGGGGGGTGGTCGATAGATAGGTGAGGGAGCAGGAGAGTGGGAATAATGTAAGAAGCTGGGAGGTGGTAACTGGAAGTGACAGACATCTGAAGAAAATAAAATCTGATAGGAGAGGACTGTGGACCATAAAAGTAAAGAGGAGATGAGAAGGGCAGATCAAAAGGATGAGAGAGGGATTGGGGGTAGGGACAAGTGGACGAGGTAGTCACATAGACAGTGATCCTTGCTGAAAGTGAAGCAGGAAGGAGAAGGGGAGATGCACAGCGTGTTGGGATCAGGTTGGAGATGGAAAAAGTTGTGGGTGAGGACTGCATCGATAACAGTAGGGAGAAGCCCCATTTTCTGAAAAAGGAAGACATCTCAGTCATCCTGGAATGGAAACGTCATTGTGAGTACAGATATGGTAGAGAAAGAGAAACTGAGGAAGCAGAATTGCAAATGGTGGAGGTAACCGAGGTAACTGTCGGAGTCAATGGGTTTATAGAAGATGTCGGTAGATAATCTGCTTCCTAAGATGAAGAGTAAGAGAGATCAAGAAATGCAAGAGAGGTGTGGAAGATAGATACACTCTATATTATTGTATATTTTTTCAATACACTGCATATGATTGTATTTTCAAAGCACTTTGGAATGCCTTCAAAGGGGCAAGAATGAGACTAAACAAATTCAAGTCTGTCCTTTTATTTTATATCCTCAACTCAGCAAAGAGATAAATTAAACCTATATCACACGATAGAGATCTGAATCCATATTACTCTTTTTCTTCAAATGAATGTAAGACTACGTTTCCTTTATGGCCAGTCAAAGCAAGTTCAATATCACACCAGTACAACAGCTTATTTTATAACCTTGGACCGCCAGCAGAATTCTAATAATCCCCAGGGCCAATTCATATGAGTTTAATTCATATGAGCTAAAATTTGTTACCTATTGAATGTGAGCTTCAAAAGGTTGTGAATGACAATCATCAAAGCTAGTTATTACTGGAAGACCATCAAGACAGCTCTTCTAAAGGTACTGTTATTTCTGTACACTTGGAGGCATACAAAATATGAAATCACTGAATTGATTCAGGCAATTTTTAGGAAAGAAATTTCCTGTGATTTTATTATAATATAAAAACCTGGATTGAAGATAAACCTTACCTTTTAAAGAAATTTTTGATCGGATTTTCCATTAATCCACGATGAGTTACCTGTTTGATTACTGGTAATAACAGCAATAGCAACGATGTGCATTTGTGTAGTGTCATATCGGAGAATGCATCAAGTTAAGGAGAGCTTAGTTCTTTTTATTTGGGTTGTAGAAAACCACTTAAAGTCCAACAGACTTATTCAAATCAGTAGAATTTCAGATTCAGGTTCCTTTATTTATCACATGCACATGGTAACATACAGTGAAATGTGTCATTTGCATTAACTACCAACTCATTCCGGCGCCAACATAGCATGCCCATAACGTTCAGCAGAACAACAGAGAACACAATAAGACAGAACAGAAAACAATGAAACAACAACAGTAAAATGGGCCCAGTTCCTCCCTCTCACCCACCTAACCCCAATACAGCATGTTTTGGATTCACAGGCATAAGGCTTCAACTTACCTAGCAGACTCACAGACCTAGGCTTTCACAAACTAACAGACTTCTGATCAACCTTCGGACTTCGGTCTTCGACATCAACTCCAAGATTTGCCGATGACAATGAATGAGGACTCCAGACACTTAACCTTGACTTGTGTCAACTTGTGTGCCGAGGGGTTCACAGGCCCTCGACATCTTGCTGGCACAAAACGCTAATCCAGGAACACACTAACAACTTACTCACATGGGAAGGGAGGAAAGAGTGGGGGGGGGGGGGGGAGCACCAACTCTTGTCCTCACTGTACTGCCAGTCTGACATCCAACCATGGATGTCTTTTGCCCCATGGCTACATGACTTTTGAGCACGGAACCCAGAGAATGGAGAGGTGAAGTCGACTCTGGCCTGGCCTCTAACTCCCCACATCTCTTTCTATGAACTCTAACCTGACCCCTTTCTGTACTCAAGACCATTCATATGAATCTAAAATACAATTTAAAAATTTAAAAAAAACTAAGTTTGAGCCACAACTGAGACAGCATCTCAGCGCCATCTTGACAATAAAACAACAACAGTAAAATGGGTCCAGTACCTCCCTCTCACCCATCTAACTCCCATACCGGCTGTTTTGGATTCCATCTTTGTGGAATGCACGGCCTGAGTCAGTGGTGGAGGCAGATACACTAGTGAAGTTTAAGAGACTACTAGACAGGTACAATCGGCCCTCCTTATCCACGGAGGATTGGTTCTGGGACCCCTCGCGGATGCCAAAATTCGCGGATGCTCAAGTCCCTTATTCAACCTGTCTCAATAAGGTGGACCTCAGGACTCAGCAGAACGCCAGTCATTATTTAATCTGTCTCAGCGCGATGGACATTAGGACCCGGCGCCAAAGCTCTGCATGTGCAGTGTTTCTGTTCACGAAAATAATCACGATCACGATTGAAAATAAAGTGGAAATAATAAAGTGATCGGAAAGAGGTGAAACGCCATTGGTCACGGGAAAAACATTAGGCTACGTCGGTCAATGATCGGAACAATTTTAAAGGATAAAGTGAGAAAGGCTCTGCCCCGATGAAAGCTGCAATTATTACTAAGCAACGCAGTGGTTTAATTATTGGGATTTGGGTTTTTGATCCTCCACATCAACCCGGCATGGTGGACAGCGCACTCGGGAGCGGTCTGTCCTGAGTCCCGAGAACTTCTGTTCCCAAGCCCGGCGCTGAAACATACGCTCTTAAATGTTTTATATGCATAGAAAGGAAAAATATGTACTATATACTAAGACAAACGTTTGACTAACTGATGCTAAATAATAGCGGATGTACCTGTTCCGACTTACTTAGTAAGAGAACTTCTGATATTTTTCGATCCTGATCCATGATAACCCACGCACATCCTCCCGTATACTTCAAATCATCTCTAGATTACTTATAATACCTAATACAATGTAAATGCTATGTAAAATAGTTGTTATACTGCATTGTTCAGGGATTAATGACAAGAAAAAAAGTCTGTACATGCTCGAACAACAAGTGCTGGAAGAGCACTTCCGGGTTTTTGCGATTTGCAGGTGGTTGAATTCGCACGTGCAGAATCCGCGGATAAGGAGGGCCGACTGCATGTGGAGGAATTTAAGGTGGGGGTTTATATGGGAGGCAGGGTTTGAGGGTCGGCACAACATTGTGGGCCGAAGGGCCTGTATTGTGCTGTACTATTCTATGTTCTATGTTGACCATCTTGAAATTGCATGAGTGTTCCTTTTGTATTCATTCATTCAAATATTGTGGATTTCACAGGCTGATCTAGGATTTAATTGCCTATATTTAGTTACCTTTGAGAAGGTGAAAGAGAGCTGCCTTCTTGATTTGCTTCTGTCCTTGAAGCTCGCTTATCGAGTGAGCTGCCATGTCCTGTGTGGAGTAGCTCTTCTTGATGATGTTAAAGTTCAAAGTAAATTTATTATTAATACACATACATTTGTATATGTCTCCATATACACCCTGAGTTTCACTTTCTTGTGGGTAATCACAGTAAAGACAAAATAGAATCAGTGAAAGACCACACCCAACAGGACGGACAACAACCAATGTGCAAAAACACCAACAAACTGGGCAACTACAAAGAAAATAACAATAAATAAATAAATGCGTACATAAATAAGCAAGCAATAAAATATCGAGAACATGCAATGAAGTGAATGAGATGAATGTGGGTACAGTTCAGTGGGAACACTTTAGTGACGGGGTGAGTGAAGTTGAGTGAAGTTATCCCTCTGGCTCAAGAGCCTGATTGTTGAGGGGTAATAACAGTTCTTCAACCTGGTGGAGCAGGTCCTGATGCTCCTTTATCTTCTTCCGAATGGCAGCAGTGAGAAGACAGCATGGCTTGGATCGTGGGGGAGCTTGATGAAGGGTGCTGCTTTTCTATGACACCACTCCTTGTAGGTGTGCTCAATGGTGTGGAGGGCCATATCCACTACTTTTTGTACGCTTTTCGAGACAAATGCATTGGTGTTTCCATAGCAGGCTATGATGCAACCAGTCAATATACTCTCCACCACTCATCTATAGAAGTTTGTCAAAGTTTTAGATGACATATCAAAACTTTGCAAACCTCTAAGGAAATAGTGATGCTGCCGTGCTTTCTTCATAATGGTACTAATGTGCTGGACCCTCTGAAATGATAACACCAAGGAACTTCTCCACCTCTGATCCCACAATGAGGACTGGCTCATGGAACTCCAGTGAATAATCCTCTCCTTGGTCTTGCTGATGTTGAGTGAGATGCTGTTGTCGTGACACCACTCAGCCAGCACTCGTCCAGGCAGGTGGACAGTTTTGCAATCTTTCAGATTGTGAACAGATATTACAGAGCTGGCACGTGAGTTACTCACCACAGGACTCCTAACCTCCCTCCTGCTCTGGTAGCCACATTGTGTATAAAGCTACTCCAGTTCATTATCTGGTTAAAGATAATCCACAGTGCAAGATTCAGGGATAGCAATGCCTTTGAACGTCAGGAGATAATAGCTGGATTTTCTCTTGTTGGATACCATCACTACTTGGTTCTTGTATCAGAATCAGAATCAGAATCCGGTGTATCACCAGCGTGTGTCGTGAAATTTGTTAACTTAGCAGCAGCAGCAGTTCAATACAATATGTAATATAGAAAAAGAAGAAAGAAATAATAATAAATAAATAACTGGTAAGTCAATTACAGTACACATATATTGAATAGATTAAAAATCATGCAAAAATAGGAATAATATATGTTAAAAAAGCAAGGTAGTATTCATGGGTTTAATGTCCATTCAGGAATCGGATGGCAGAGGGGAAGAAGCTGTTCCTGAATCGCTGAGTGTGTGCCTTCAGGCTTCTGTACCTCCTACCTGATGGTAACAGTGAGAAAAGGGCATGCCAATAGTAGTAGATAATGTAACACCCTGGGAAAGGTTTCACTGCCAATGTAATGGTTTTTCTGTAGCAGCAGAGTTTGGGTTATGACTAGAGAAAACGGGGGCTTTGGAATGTGCACCATCTAATGAAGGGAGTGCTTTTTCTTGTTGTGTTCCTGAGAACAAGGTGATCTGGGTTCTTTTGTTCGGCGAGAAATGAAGAGAGAAGATGCAAGAAAGGGGAGGTCGTAGACAGCAGGATAGAGTGGACTTGGAGTGGAACTGGGAGTTGATGAAGCCGGGGGAAATCGATGGAAGACCAATGGAAGGGAAACTGTGAGCTCCAATGTGCACATTAGACTGTTTCATTAAAATGGGCCCTTTCCATCCATGTGTACTGGGCTTGTCCTAGTCTAGAGAAATTCCAGAGAGAAGTCTTCTTTTAACTTTATCCCATATTCTTAATTGCCACTTAGAACCTAAACCACTGATTGCCCTTTTTGGCACCTTGGGTGAGGCAGACATGCATTTGAGTCCGACTAAATGTCAAACATTATCTTTTGCCTCACTTTTGGCTAGACATTTAGTTCTTCTCAGGTGGAGAGATGTTGCCCCATCCACTCATGCTCAATGGCTTCGTGAAATTAAGTCCTGTTTAGACCTTGAAAAGATTCATTTTACACTTCACAATTTGGACATAAAGTTTCATAAGGTATGGGGACCTTTTCTTGAATACTTTCGTAACTCCTCTTTAGATTAAGTTTATTCTTTTTTTCTGTACCATAATCCCTTACTTTCACCTTTTTTTCTGTAAAGTTTTACTGCTTTTTTAATGGGAATTACATTATAGTTTTGGTAGTAGGCATTATTTTTTTAATATATATTTACAGCTCTGTGGGGTCGAATGCTCCGGTTAATTTTTCTTCCACATATTATAACGGTTGGTCTGGAGATCTGTAGTAGGAGGGCAGGGAGGATACTAACTTTATATGACAATAGACAATAGGTGCAGAAGTAGACCATTTGGCCCTTCGAGCCTGCACCACCATTCTGAGATCATGGCTGATCATCTACTATCAATATCCGGTTCCTGCCTTGTCCCCATATCCATTGATTCCCATATCCATAAGATACCTATCTATCTCCTTCTTGAAAGCATCCAGAGAACTGGCCTCCACTGCCTTCCGAGGCAGTGCATTCCAGACCCCCACAACTCTCTGGGAGAAGAAGTTTTTCCTTAACTCTGTCCTAAATGACCTACCCCTTATTCTCAAACCATGCCCTCTGGTATTGGACTCTCCCAGCATCTGGAACATATTTCCTGCCTCTATCTTGTCCAATCCCTTAATAATCTTATATGTTTCAATCAGATCCCCTCTCAATCTCCTTAATTCCAGCATGTACAAGCCCAGTCTCTCTAACCTCTCTGCGTAAGACAGTCCGGACATCCCAGGAATTAACCTTCTGAATCTACGCTGCACTTCCTCTACAGCCAGGATGTCCTTCCTTAACCCTGGAGACCAAAACTGTACACAATACTCCAGGTGTGGTCTCACCAAGGCTCTGTTCAAATGCAAAAGGATTTCCTTGCTCTTGTACTCAATTCCCTTTGTAATAAAGGCCAACATTCCATTAGCCTTCTTCACTGCCTGCTGCACTTGCTCATTCACCTTCAGTGACTGATGAACAAGGACTCCTAGATCTCTTTGTATTTCTCCCTTACCTAACTCTACACCATTCAGATAATAATCTGCCTTCCTGTTCTTACTCCCAAAGTGGATAACCTCACACTTATTCACATTAAACGCCATCTGCCAAGTATCTGCCCACTCACTCAGCCTATCCAAGTCACCCTGAATTCTCCTAACATCCTCATCACATGTCACACTGCCACCCAGCTTAGTATCGTCAGCAAACTTGCTGATGTTATTCTCAATGCCTTCATCTAAATCATTGATGTAAATCGTAAACAGCTGTGGTCCCAATACCAAGCCCTGTGGCACCCCACTAGTCACCACCTGCCATTCCGAGAAACACCCATTCACCGTTACCCTTTGCTTTCTATCTGCCAACCAGTTTTCTATCCATGTCAATATCTTCCCCCCAATGCCATGAGCTCTGATTTTACCCACCAATCTTCTATGTGGAACCTTATCAAGTGCCTTCTGAAAATCGAGGTACACTACATCCACTGGATCTCCCTTGTCTAACTTCCTGGTTACATCCTCGAAAAACTCCAATAGATTAGTCAAGCATGATTTGCCCTTGGTAAATCCATGCTGGCTCGGCCCAATCCTATCACTGCTATCTAGATATGCCACTATTTCATCTTTAATAATGGACTCTAGCATCTTCCCCACTACTGATGTTAGGCTGACAGGACAATAGTTCTCTGTTTTCTCCCTCCCTCCTTTCTTAAAAAGTGGAATAACAATAGCCATTCTCCAATCCTCAGGAACTGATCCTGAATCTAAGGAACATTGGAAAATGATTACCAATGCATCCGCAATTTCCAGGGCCATCTCCTTTAGTACCCTTCAGTCCCATCAGTCTACTCATCACAGTTTCCTTCCGAATGGCAATCTGTTTCATTTCCTCTGTTACCCTATGTCCTTGGCCCATCCATACATCTGGGAGATTGCTTGTGTCTTCCTTAGTGAAAACAGATCTAAAGTACTCATTAAATTCTTCTGCCATTTCTCTGTTTCCCATAACAATTTCACCCAATTCATTCTTCAAGGGCCCAACATTGTTCTTAACTATCTTCTTTCTCTTCACATACCTAAAAAAGCTTTTGCTATCCTCCTTTATATTCCTGGCTAGCTTGCATTCGTACCTTATTTTTTCTTCCCTTATTGCCTTTTTAGTTAAGTTCTGTTGTTCCTTAAAAATTTCCCTATCATCTGTCCTCCCACTCACCTTAGCTCTGTCATACTTCCTTTTTTTTAATGCTATGTAGTCTCTGACTTCCTTTGTCAACCACTGTGGCCCCTTTCCCCCCTTTGAATCCTTCCTTCTCCGGGGGATGAACTGATTTTGCACCTTGTGCATTATTCCCAAGAATACCTGCCATTGCTGTTCCACTGTCTTTTCTGCTAGGATATCCATCCAGTTACCTTTGGCCAGCTCCTCCCTCATGGCTCCATAGTCTCCTTTGTTCAACTGCAACACTGACACCTCCGATCTGCCCTTATCCTTCTTATATTGCAGATAAAAACTTATCATATTATGGTCACTACCTCCTAATGGCTCCTTTACTTCAAGATCGCTTATCAAATCCTGTTCATTACACAACACTAAATCCAGAATAGCCTTGTCCCTGGTCAGCTCTCGTACAAGCTATTCCAAGAATGCATCCTGTAGGCACTCTACAAACTCCCTATCCTGGTATATGATTTTATATGATTTTATTTTGGGTGCTTTTTCCTTATTGTTATGGATTATATATTAGACACGTTTGTCTTGCACTGTATTAATTTCCATTTTGTTGATGGGATTTTTTGTAGTTGTATTGTAGAAACTCATTAAAAAGTTAATTTAAAAAATGGGCCCATCCCTGATTTATTTATTTTCCCCCCTCCTTCTTTTTTCTCTCTCTGCCCCTCACTCTTTGCCTGTTCGCCATCTCCCTCTGGTGCTCCCCTCCCCCTTTCTTTCTCCCTAGGCCTCCCATCCCATGATCCCTTCCCTTCTCCAGGTCTGTATCCCTTTTGTTAATCGCCTTTCCAGCTCTAAGCTTCGCCCCACCCCCTCCTGTCTTCTCCTATCATTTTGGATTTCCCCCTCCCCCTCCTTCTTTCAAATCTCTTACTATCTTTCCTTTCAGTTAGTCTTGACAAAGGGTCTCGGCCCAAAACGTCGACAGTGCTTCTTCCTATAGATGCTGCCTGGCCTGCTGCGTTCCACCAGCATTTTGTGTGTGTTGCTTGAATTTCCAGCATCTGCAGATTTCCTCGTGTTTGGGCCCTTTTCTTCTTGTTTTTCTTTAATAATCCTTTAGTCAAATTAAGAATTATAAAGCTAAATTATTTAATTGCATATGGTGCACTGTCTGTTATTTTCTGGTACTGAATTGTAACGAGGGAACAAATCACACCGCATCCACACAAACAGGGGGGTTTTGCACCTCAGATTTCACAAGTTTGGTGGGGCCGGAGACTAATGCCACTGGCCGAACCTGACTGTTACAGTAATCAGGGGTGAAAGGCAGGGAACAACATAAAATATTCTTCATTGTTATTGTAAAAGTACTAAGCAAACTAATGGGTCTGAAAGTCAACAAGTCCCTTGCAGTTGATAGTTTACATCCTATTTATTAAAGGTCATAGTTGCTGAAATAGTGAATGCATTGAGCGTAACCTATCCAAATTCTCAAAGTTCTGGAGGAGTGCCAGAGGAATGCTGAGCTGCTAATTTCATACCACTTTTCCCTAGTATATAAAATTAGAGGGTATAATTTCAGGATAAGGGTCATCTATTTAAAACAGAGGTGAAGAGGAATTTCTTTTCTCAGAATGTCATGAATCTGAGATTCTCTATGGCAGAGAACTGCGCAGGCAAAGTTATTGAACGTGATTGAAATCAGCTCACAAGGCTAATTGATCCTTTGTTTACTGAGGTTAAGTGTGAAGCAGGGCGCTAAATAAGAAATTAACATTGGTCTTCATCAAGAAGGAGGTTGCCTTAGACTCAAAAAAAGGTGGAGATAGCGGATAAAGGTATAAGGTGATAAAAATATTTTGTCCAGAGAGGATTCATTCTAAGTTGTTAAGGGAAGTGTGGAAGGACATTCTGGAAGCCTGGGCCATAAACATCAAAACTTATAGGAGAGTACCTGAGAAATGTAAAATTGCAAACAAGTTCAAAAAAGTCTGTAAGGATTACTATAAGAGAGGGCGGTCAGCTTAATCTCAGTGGTGAAGGAAGATCTTGGAACAATTATTAGGAATAGAATTAGAAGCCATTTGGAGATATCAGAATTTATTTGAGAAATTAAATAATTAATTTAATTGTGCCTAATCAATACATTATGGAGTGGATGGGAGTCATTGTCCAAGATGGCATGCAACTTGGACAGCATCCTCTTTTCAGACACCACCGTCAGAGAGTCCAGTTCCACCCCCACAACATCACTGGCCTAACGAATAAGTTTGTTGATTCTGCTGGTGTCTGCTACCCTCAGCCTGCTGCCCCAGCACACAACAGCAAACATGATAACACTGGCCACCACAGCCTCGTAGAACATCCTCAGCATTATCCGGCAGATGTTAAAGGACCTCAGTCTCCTCAGGAAATAGAGACGGCTCTGACCCTTCTTGTAGACAGCCTCAGTGTTCTTTGACCAGTCCAGTTTATTGTCCATTCGTATCCCCAGGTATTTATAATCCTCCACCATGTCCACACTAACCCCTTGGATGGAAACAGGGGTCACTGGTGCCTTAGGCCTCCTCAGGTCCACCACCAGCTCCTTCATCTTTTTCACATTAAGCTGCAGATGAGTCTGCTCGCACCATGTGACAAAGTTTCCCACCGTCGCCCTGTACTCAGCCCCATCTCCCTTGCTGATGCATCCAACAATGGCAGAGTCATCAGAAAACTTCTGAAGATGGCAAGACACTGTGTTGTAGTTGAAGTCTGAGGTGTAGCTGGTGAGGAGAAAGGGAGACAGGACAGTCCCCTGTGGAGCCCCAGTGCTGCTGACCACTCTGTCTGACACACAGTGTTGCAAGCACACGTACTGTGGTCTGCCAGTCAGGTAATCAACAATCCATGACACCAGGGAAGCATCCACCTGCATCACTGTCAGCTTCTCACCCAGCAGAGCAGGGCAGATGGTGTTGAACGCACTGGAGAAGTCAAAAAACACAACCCTCACAGTGCTCGCCGGCTTGTCCAGGTGGGCGTAGACACGGTTCAGCAGGTAGACGATGGCATCCTCAACTCCTAGTTGGGGCTGATAGGCAAGCTGGAGGGGGTCTAAGTGTGGCCTAACCATAGGCCAGAGCTGCTCTAGAACAAGTCTCTCCAGGGTCTTCATGATGTGGGAGGTCAATGCCACCGGTCTGTAGTCATTGGAGTCACTGGAATGCGGTGCCTTCAGTACAGGAACGAGGCAGAATGTCTTCCACAGCACAGGAACTCTCTGGAGACTCAGGTTCTGGTTGAAGACATGGTGAAGTACTCCACATAGCTGGGGGGCACAGGCTTTGAGCACTCTGGGGCTGACACCATCCGGCCCTGCAGCCTTGCTTGGGTGGAGATGTTTCAGCTGTCTTCTCACCTGTTCAGCTGTGAAGCCCACCGTGGTGGTTTCAGGTGTGGGAGGGGTGTAGTCACAAGAGCAGGGTGGGGGGCTGTGAGGAGGGGTAGGAGGGGAGAGTGGAGTATGTATTGATTGGGGGCCGACACCAGATGAATTCTGTGGAGGAAGGGCAGGAGCCACAGTGTCAAATCTGTTGAAGAACAGGTTAAGTTTGTTGGCCCTGTCCACACTGCCTTCAGTTCCTCTGTTGCTAGTTTGCCGGAACCCAGTGATGGTCCTCATCCCACTCCAGACCTCTCTCATGTTGTTCTGCTGGAGGTTCCACTCAAGCTTCCTCCTATACTTGTCTTTAGCCTCCCTGATCTTGGCTTTCAGGTCCCTCTGTATTGTCCTCAACTCCTCCCTATTTCCATCTCTAAATGCCCTCTTTTTAGCGTTCAAGGTGTCCTTAATGTCCTTTGTTAAAAGTGACTTGACTTGAAGTGGTATTGGAATGGGTGGCCACCTGGAGATCTCGCTTTTTGTGGCAGATAGAGCGTAGGTGCTTGGCGAAGCAGTCTCCCAATCTATATTAGGTCTCATTGATATACAGGAGGCCACACCGGGGGCTCCCTTTCTGTTTTCATACATGCTTAAAAGCCACTTAAATGTTGTAGAAGACGGAAAATAAATTGTAGTGCTCAAAGGGGACCTAGATACTGTAAATATTTACAGAGGAGTACTTCCATGACTTTCAGAGAAAAATAGCAGAAGAGTTGGACTGTCTTGAAGAGCCAAATACCCTTTTTCATGCAGTAACTTTTCTATTAAACATCATTGGCAGAATTCAGTCTTTTACCACTAGATGCTCCTTTCTTGCAGTTCAATTGGCAATATGAAGATGAACTAGAAGGTAACAAATATTTCATTCCTCTCTGTTGCACATGATGTCTTGGCCTTACTTAGCTGCTTTGATATCCAGTTAGTGTTATGATCAACGTAAGTTCAGCAATGAAAGCTACTTTGATTGTTTAAATTCAATAAAGCATCATTTATAAAGTTAGATTTGGATTCAAGCAGCCTTTGATCCAAATGCCTGAAAAACAACAGTCTGCACAAGTTATGGGTCTTTCTAAGCAGGGGCCCACCATCAGTTCCAGGCTACTCTTCAAACATGATTTAAGTCAAATCTAGCTTTAATGTCCTCTGTGTACAGCAAACATGTTTTCTCTGGGAGAAATAAAGCACATTTCCTCTCTTTGGATTTGCAGACACAATGTTAGAGTGATACTGAATAAGAGACAAAACTTGACATCTACAGATCTTGTTTGTATCCTAGCTATCTTTGTGGCATCACATTTCTCTTGGGCATACACTTCCTCCCATAATATACAGTATCTCTCCAGATATTCAATAGTGGAGGATACACAATAAGGCCATTTTGAAGATTAGGGTTTCAACCGAGTACTAATGGTAGCCAATGAGAATCATTTAGTTTGGCAGCTACAGAGTTGTTTTGCTGTTAAAAAAAGTGGGAAGCACGTTGTAATGCTCAGAAAGGAGATGGATTAATGAACACACAAGAGAGACTGCAGATGCTGAAAATCTGGAGCAACACACACACACAATGCTGGAAAAACTCAGCAGGTCATGCAGTATCTATGGAGGGAAATGAATAGTCAACATTTCAGACCAAGACACCTCATTGTGACTAGAAAGAAAAAGAGCAGAAGCCAGTATAAAAGGGTGGGGATAGAGGTCGGAGCCTAAACTGAGCAGCACTAGGTGAATCCAAGCGAGAGGGAAAGGTGGGTAGGTGGGGGAAGGGGGAGGTAGGAATGATGTGAGAAACTGCTTGAAGATTAGTGGAAAAGGCATTAAGCTGAAACAGATGGAATCTGATTGTAGAGTACAATAGAATGTGGAATAAAGGGAAAGAGTTAGGGAACAAGAGGGAGGAAGGTGTGCGATGAGCAAATTGTGATGGTGAGAGAAGGGAAAGTAAAGGTTGTAAAAGAGCCAGAAGAATAAAGGAAAGTAAAAGGATGTAGACAGAAAAGAGAGGTTACCAGAAATAAGAGACATCGATCACAATGCCATCAGGTTGGAGAATACTAAGAGAAAATATGAGGTGTTGTTCCTCTAATTTGTGACTAGCCTCAGCTTGGCAGTAGAGAAGGCAGTGGACAGAGATGTCAGTGTGGGAATGCGAAGTGGAATCAAAGTAACTGATCACCAGAACATCTTGGCTGTTACATAAAACACAGAATATACAACATAGAACATTACCGCACAGTACAAATCCTTCAGCCCATGATGTTGTGCCAACCTTTTAACCTACTCCAAATTCAATATAACCCTTCCCTCCCTCATAGCCTTCCAATTTTCCTTCATCCATGTACCTAAGAGTCTCTTAAATATCCCGAATATATCTGTTTCCACTACCATCCTTGGCAGCCCACTCTATGTACCCACCATCTATATAAAAAAAAATTACCCCTGACATCCCCTCTATACTTTGTTCCAATTTCTTTATGCCCTCCTGTACTAGCTATTTCCACCCTGGGAATAAGTTGTGGGATCAGTGGAGAAGGACAAATGGACAAGAGAGTCCTGGAGAGAGCAATCCCTGTGGAAAGCAGATATGGAAGAGGAGCTATGCCCAGTTTTGGGATTCCATTGCAGATGATGAAAGTTGCAAAGAAAGAAATGTTGGATGCAGAAAGAAAGCCCATAACAGAGTGAAGATCAAGAGGCACAGATTGGTGTTGACTAAGAGAAGGTGATAAAGCTGCATTAATGTGAATGAAGGAGGTGTAAAGAGGGAGAACATGGACAGACAAAATTAAGCAAACAAAAAAATTACTGCAAATACTTTGCTGGAGACACATCATCTCAGCCTCAGGAATTGTTTACAGCAAAGTCCCATTCCTAATGATTGTCCTGTGTTGATTTTCATTCCATTACAGGCTTAGAAATGGAAACGTTTGGAGGAGTAATAGAGGAGAACAACAATAGAGAAGTAGGATTAAATGCTTTTACCGAGTCACATTAGCCACAGTGGATGCTGGACAACTTACAGTGGAAGATTTTTGAACGGGATCTGCCAAGACAAAATCATGCACATTCAAAAGTCTGCAATAAAGGAAAGAGCATGCCATCTGAGGGAAGGCCGAATGATTTGCCCACGATCAATTGGATGCATGCACACTTGTCACATTCTCACAATTGATCCTACAGTTATATTTGCTGCCAATAGCACAGCAATCAGTTACATTCACTGATCGTCCAGAAGCATAAAGGTCCACGGCTACATGGTAAAAAGAGCAACATTGCCAAGCTGATAGGGTTGTTAAGATCTTAAAGATCTTAAAAGAGAGTGAACCCCCCACAAGGTGGAAGGTCCCGATGGAGTACCTGATAGGGCTCTGAGAACCTGTGCCAACCAACTGGCGGGAGTATTCAAAGACATTTTCAACCTCTCACTGCTATGGTTGGAAGTTCCCACTTCCTTGCTTCAAAAAGGCAACAATTATACCAGTGCCTAAGAAGAATAATGCAAGCTGCCTTCACGACTTTTGCCCGGTAGCACTCACATCTACAGTGATGAAATGCTTTGAGAGGTTGGTCATGACTAGACTGAACTCCTGCCTCAGCAAGGACCTGGACCCACTGCAATTGACCTATCATTACAATAGGTCAATGGCAGATGCGATCTCAATGGCTCTTCACACAGCTTTAAATCACCTGGGCAACACAAACACCTAGGTCAGGATGCTGTTCATCGACTATAGTTCAGCATTTAACACCATCATTCCCACAATCCTGATTGAGAAGTTGCAGACCCTCTACAATTGGATCCTTGACTTCCTAACTGGAAGACCACAATCTGTGCGGATTGGTGATAACATTTCTTCCTCACTGATGATGAACACAGGTGCACCTCAGGGGTGTGCGCTTAGCCCACTGCTCTATTCTCTATATACTAATGACTGTGTGGCTAGGCATAGCTCAAATACTGTCTATAAATTTGCTGATGATACAACCATTGTTGGTAGAATCTCAGGTGGTGACGAGAGGGCGTACAGGAGTGAGGTATGCCAACTAATGGAGTGGTGTTGCATCAACAACCTGACACTTAACATCAGTAAGGCGAAAGAGCTGATTTTGGATTTCTGGAAGGTAAAACGAAGGAACACATACCAATCCTCATAGAGGGATCAGAAGTGGAGAGAGTGAGCAATTTCAGGTTCCTGGGTGTCAAGATCTCTGATGATCTAAACTGGTATCAACATGCTGATGCAGTTATAAAGAAGGTAAGACCGTGGCGATACTTCATTAGGAGTCTGAAGAGACTTAATATGTCAACAAATACACTCTAAAACTTCTATAGTTGTATCGTGGAGAGTTTTCTGACAGGCTGCATCACTGTCTGGTATGGGAAGGCTACTGTACAGAACCGAAACAAGCTGCAGAGAGGGTTGTAAATTTAGTGGGCTCCACCTAGGTACTAGCCTACAAAGTACACAGGACATCTTCAAGGAGCGGTGTCTCAGTCCATTATTAAGGACCTTCAGCACCTGGGCATGCTCTTTTCCCACTGTTGCCATCAGTTAGGAGGTACAGAAGCCTGAAGGCACACATCCAGCAATTCAGAGACAGATTCTTCCCCTCTGTCATCCGATTCCTAAATGGACGTTGAACTCTTGGACACTACCTCACTTTTTTAATATATATTATTTCTGTTTTTTTATGTGATTTTTAATCTATTCAATATATATACGTATACTGTAATTGATTTACAGATTATTTATTTATTATTATTATTATTATTATTTCATTTTGTGCTTTTTAGTTCTTTTATATTATGTATTGCATTGAATCGCTGCTGCTAAGTTAACAAATTTCATGTCACATGCCGCTGATAATAAACCTGATTCTGATTCTGAGATAGCATATGGTGTATTGGCATTCATTACTCAGGGGATTGAGTTCAAGAGCTGTGAGGTAATGTTGTAGTATAACCCTAGTTAGACCACACTTGGAATATCGTGTTCAGTTCCGATTGCTTCATTATACGAAAAATGTAAAAGCTTTAGAGAAGATATGGAAGAGATTTACTGGGACGTTGCCTGGATTAGAGACCATGGTGAGCAAACTTGAGTGAAGGACGAGAGGTGACTTGACAGAGACATAGAAGATGATAAGAGGAGTAGATCAAGTGGATAGCCTGAGACCTTTACCCAGGGCATAAATAGCTAATATCAGGGGGCATATACAACATCTCATATACCGTCTGGGTAGTCTCCAGCCCCTTGGTATGAACATCAAATTCTCCAACTTCTGGTAATTCCCTTCCCCTCCCTTCCCCATCCCACCTCTACTCTGTCTCCTCTTCTAGCTGCCTATCACCTCTCATGACTCTGTCTTCTTCTACTACCCATAGTGCTTTCCCCTTACATTCCTTCTTCACCTCTCCTGCCTATCCCCTCCCTGCTTCCCCTCCCCCACCCCTTGATCTTTCCTCTGATTGGTTTTCAACCCTCTCCCCACCTTCTTTATAGGGCCCCTGCCCCCTCCTTCTTTAGTCCTGACGAAGGGTTTTGACCCAAAACGTTGACTGCTTCTTTCAACGGATGCTGCCTGACCTGCTGAGTTCCTCCTGAATTTCATGTGTGTCATTCCAGATTTCCAGCATCTACAGAATCTCTTGTGTTTATGATTAACATAGATAAAAATCTGGTCCATGTTTTGGCACAGCCTGATAAGTTACAAGTAATATTCACAAATAATAATTGCCAGACACTAACAAGCTACATCAAGATACCAAACTACCCTTCCTTGTTGTTCAGTTCCAATACATGTGCTAAATCTCTAACTCCAAAATCCATGCAACTTTTCCATTCTGGTCTCAAACACCCAATGACAATAAAGCAGGCCAGTGATTGGATGTTCAATAGTAAATGACTCACCTCATGATATCCTAAAAATTTCCTTCTAACTTCAATAGTAAATCTGAAGAATAATGCAATACCCTTCACTTGCCTGGAATACAACAATACTCAAATTAGTTCACTTAAATTACAGAAGCATTTACAATATTAAAATAAGTTAAGGACATGAAAGAGTCCAGATCAGCCTTGCACAATGCTTTGCACAGAACTTGGCCTCAAGCTTTATGATATGGCAGTAATGACTATCTTCTCTTTTACCCTTGTAAATACATTTAAGTTCTGTTCCCACTGAGACACAAGTAGAAAACAACTTACATACACTTGATTGCTGCTAGGAGGTTAACATTTGTGCCAAATGAGCTGGAAGGCCAGGGCCAACAGTGCCATATTTCAGACTCGATACTCTTCTTCTTCAAAATATATGTCTTCTTTATCTGAACTGCGATTGGTTGCACCCTGTAATTTCCTGTTTAAGAAGGCATTTTTGAGCCAACTAAATAATCTGGCACCTCTATGCTCTGCGGGGGGATCCGATGTGGATGAGGTCTGAGAATGCAGCTATAGCATCGCTGGCGGTGTATGGTGTGTCAATTCATAATAGATAGATAGATAGATAGATAGATAGATACTTTATTCATCCCCATGGGGAAATTCAACTTTTTTTTCCAATGTTCCATACACTTATTGTAGCAAAACTAATTACATACAATACTTAACTCAATCACTATCTCAAAAAGCATTAATAATAGCTTTTAAAAGGTTCTTAAGTCCTAGCGGTTGAATTGTAAAGCCTAATGGCATTGGGGAGTATTGACCTCTTCATCCTGTCTGAGGAGCATTGCATCGACAGTAACCTGTCGCTGAAACTGCTTCTCTGTCTCTGGATGGTGCTATGTAGAGGATGTAGACGAACACAAACCTGTGGTCAGCTACATTACACTGGGCCATTTAAAACATTGAGCGAGATTAAAATCATCGAGGATGAGAGTGGAAAGAAACAGCTGCCAGAGTTGGCTTACATCCGATTCTGCCTCAAACCTCAATCAGAATTATTCCTTTGCTCTTGAGATAGCCCTCTGAAAATCATACCTGGCTTTCTTTATAGTCCTGGTTGACCAGATCTAGCCCTCTGCAGACTACGAATCTCCTTGTTCATCCATGTCTTTTGATTTAGCTATGTATAATATGTTCTCATAGGCACACACTCACCAACACAGATTTTACTGAAATCAATAACGACTGTGGCATACTCATTCAGACTCGAAGATGAACTCCTGAATACCGTCCAGTTCACTGACTCAAAGAAATCCAGTAAGTGCTGCTCTGCCTCCCTTCTCCACTCTACTGATGCTGCAGTCTTCAGTCCCTGCCTACACTTAGGGAGTAGAAGTACGACCAGGTGATCAGACTTTCTGATCCCAGAAGTGTGGGCGTGGGATTGCATGGTAAATGCTCTTGATGGCAGTATAATTGTTGTCCAGTATGCTGGCTCCTCTGGTTCCACAAGAGATATGCTAGTAATATTTATTAAGAAACGTTTTCAAGCTGCCTTGGTTAAAAACCCCAACATGAGGGGGAAGGCATCAGAGTGTGTTGACTATGTCGCTCGGTTTGTCTAGAGCCTGCTTGACGCGTGCATGAGGTGGGATGTGCACCATTACCAGAGAATATTGTACGTCATACATAATTTAACAGTGTATTTTTCAAACTTCTCATGCATGTCAAAGCATCTATGTAAAAATGTGGAGCGATGGCTCCATTATCTACTCCAAAACAAAAGGCCATCTAGGCACTGACAGATCATGAACAAAAAGCACAGCACTTGATGCTAGCTAAAGGAGCGCTTGAAATATAAAAGATACAAGTGTCAGAGCAAATTACTGTTTCTTTCCATCAGGAATTCTTTCCTTGGTGTATTGTGCATCATATCATAAACAAAAGGTAGAGGACTTCAATTTGAAATCATGTACACATAATCAAGAATTTATTTTCTATTGTGCTTTGATGAAAAAACAAATCATTTTGTTTTTTTCATTTTCATACAACACTCAGGCGCAGAAGAAATTATCCTCCATTCACAGAGAACAGAAGTAACACACATGCAAGATGACTTCAATTAGTAGGTAAATCATTTTGTTTGTGAAGAAATTCATCTGTTCATCATCATCATGAAAGCAAAATCTTTGTTACACTGGATGTACCAAAATGAGATGTCAACTATGTTATTATTATCTGTAAGGCCTGTTGGCAATTTTTATATGTAAGTTGTCATGTTATCAATTGTAATGTAGAAATATATAGAGATCGTACTCTTGCACAGAAAGAAACAGTCCAGCTGTTGGTTACCTAGGTGCAAATAAATAAACCTAACTGCATTTAGCCATTCTGATCTTGTATCATATGAAATCCTTTTTCTTCACCTAAGTAATCATCAAAGAAGTACATATACAGTACTTCTCCTCAATTAGTGGTCTCAAAAGGTAAAAACAACACTTGACAACAAACTTTTTACTTCCTGAGTATTTCTGGATATATCTTATTGATTTTGGGCTGCTGATAATGATAATCACCATATAAATTGCCCCTATCATGCACTGTTGTTTAGAAATTGATTTCAATTCATAATTCAAGCCAATTGAAGTGTTGCCCACAATGTATAGGGAGCAATTTTCTATCTTGTCCAGGCATGCCTGGGTATCCTTAGACAGGGTGGATGCTGCATGGCAGGACAGGTTTTAGAAAAACAGGACTTGGAATCTGGAGGAGGCAGACAAAGATGCCATGATACATGAGCCATGATACACAACACAGATACTGATACAGATTTTGAACGCTTTATGTTGTTTGAGCCTCATCTGATAATTCAATCTGAATTAAATGACCTGATCAGAGACTTGGGTTTGTCAAAGGCAAAAGCAGAATTATTGGGTTCAAGACTGCAAGGCTGGAATCTGCTGTCACCAGAATAACTGATGCCAAGATTAAGGAAGGCATTTTTGTTGGATCACAAATCAAAATCATCAATGACAGGCAATTCGCAGAATTTCTAGAGGGACCACAGAAAATTGCATGGAAGGCATTCGAGGATGTTGTTGAAAACTTTCTTGGCAACTACAGAGCATCAAATTACACGCAGCTGGTTGACAACATGCTTCACGCATACTATGAAGTGCAACATGCCACTAAAGATTCATTTTCTGCATTCCCATTTTGACTTCTTCCCTGCAATTCTTAGCATGTCAGTGACAAACATGGTGAAAGGTTTCATCAAAACATTGCAGTCATAGAGAACTGGTATCAGGGCAACTGGAATCCATTGATGCTGGCTGATTATTGTTGGACACTTAAATGAGAATCCTCAGACACTGAGTACAAATGAAAATCATCAACAAAATATTTCAAAGCGTTAGCACCATTATGCAATTAAGCACATTGTATTCAATAAAATTCAATTTCTTGTTTCTCCAAATTCCTATGTGATACAAGTAGTCTGAAATTATGTTTGTGTTCAGCTTCAAGTAGTCTATCACAAATTTCTGAGGAAGCAACATTTTTGAAAAAATTCTTGATATTAAATGAAAAATTCTGCTTGTCTGCCACTGCTATGGCACCAAAACAGCTGTACTCACAGCAACCAATAACATCCAATGTGAATGCAACAAATTAACCTTACACATCCTTTTTCTTCGAGTTATTCACTTTCTAACACACACAGACTATGCCATCTTACTTCGAAGTTTCTTCACCATCCCTCAGAACCAATTAAGCCCTGTGAGCTGACTGGAAAATGAGTTATTTAATTTACTTCCTCTTCTCTTCTTTTGGTCCAAAGCCTTATGGTCTATGGCTTTATGAGATCTTTCCGATAACATACTTTCAGGCTGTGAATTCAAGATTTTTACTAAATCAGTTCTATTAATTGACAAGTATATGATGTCTTGTTCACTAAGGCAAAGAAAGAAGGAGTCTTATACTCAACATTCATAAAAGCAAAGATCCACTACCAAGCTCTCCTACTATACACCATCAATATTCTACAATGAAGGCTCACAGCATGACTCTGGTAAATGTGGACTACCCCTCAAATGTCAAGATCATCTCATTACATCACTTGGCCAAGTTGGGAAGGCCAACTTGAGAATGTGTGGAGCAGGTTAAGACCTACAAGTATCTGGGAGTACAGTTAGACGAGAAGCTAGACTGGACTGCCAACACAGATGCCATGTGCAGGAAGGCACAGAGTCGACTGTACTTCCTTAGAAGGTTGGCGTCATTCAATGTCTGTAGTGAGATGCTGAAGATGTTCTATAGGTCAGTTGTGGAGAGCACCCTCTTCTTTGTGGTGGCGTGTTGGGGAGGAAGCATTAAGAAGAGGGACGCCTCACGTCTTAATAAGCTGGTAAGGAAGGCGGGCTCTGTCGTGGGCAAAGTACTGGAGAGTTTAACATCGGTAGCTGAGCGAAGGGCGCTGAGTAGGCTACGGTCAATTATGGAAAACTCTGAACATCCTCTACATAGCACCATCCAGAGACAGAGAAGCAGCTTCAGTGACAAGTTACTATCGATGCAATGCTCCTCAGACAGGATGAAGAGGTCAATACTCCCCAATGCCATTAGGCTTTACAATTCAACCGCCAGGACTTAAGAACTTTTTAAAATCTATTATTAATGCTTTTTGAGATAGTGATTTAGATGCATATCATATTTTTTACTGAGTTAAGTATTGTATGTTATTAGTTTTGCTACAACAAGTGTATGGGACATTGGAAAAAAAAAGTTGAATTTCCCCATGGGGATGAATAAAGTATCTATCTATCTATCTATCTATCTATCTATCACATCACTTGCATGTCCTTCGGAACTCTGAAGTGGAAAGTCTATTCAAAGCTCTGTCATAGATAGCAACTGCTAGGTATGCAGAGGAAAAGATCCAGCGATGTTCTCAAAGCTGCCTTGAAAGACTGCAATATCTTCAAAGACTCCTGGCCCATGACCAATCAAAGTGAAGAAACTTGGCAGTGACTCTTTGCAGTGTGGAGGATCAGAGGGATCTTGGGGTCCGAGTCCATAGGACACTCAAAGCTGCTATGCAGAATTGACTCTGTCGTTAAGAAGGAATACAGTGCATTGGCCTTCATCAATCGTGGGATTGAATTTAGGAGCCGAGAAGTAATGTTGCAGCTATATAGGACCCTGGTCTGACCCCACTTGGAGTACTGTGCTCAGTTCTGGTTGCCTCACTACAGGAAGGATATGGAAACCATAGAAACGGTGCAGAGGAGTGTGACAAGGCATACACTGCAGTATTTTGACTGGTTCCTCTGAGCTCAGTGTCACATTTGTATTAAAACAGTAGGTGAGCTATTTCTCAATTGTGGAATCAGCCTTAATGGAAAAAACAGAAGTTAGCAGAGAAGAGCCAACAAAAACCCTGGTCAGACCCTACTTGGAGCACTGTGCTCAGTTCTGGTCACCTCACTACATGAAGGAAGTGGAAACTATAGAAAGGAAGCAGAGGAGATTTACAAGGATGTTGCCTGGATTGGGGAGCATGCCTTATGAGAATAGGTTGAGTGAACTCGGCCTTTTCTCCTTGGAGCGATGAATGATGAGAGGTGACCTGATAGAGGTGTATAAGATGATGAGAGGCATTGACCATGTGGATAAGCAGAGGCTTTTTCTCAGGGCTGAAATGGCTAGCATGAGAGGGCATAGTTTTAAGGTGCTTGCAAGTAGGTACAGAGGAGATGTGAGGGTAAGTTTTTTTTACACAAAGAGTGATGAGTGTGTGGAACGGGCTGCTGGCGACAGTGGTGGAGATGGATACGATAGGGTCTTTTATGAGACTCCTGGACAGGTACATGGAGCTTAGAAAAATAGAGGGCTATGGGTAACCCTAGGTAATTTCTAAAATAAGGACATGTTCGGCA
Source organism: Hemitrygon akajei (assembly GCF_048418815.1). NCBI lineage: Eukaryota > Metazoa > Chordata > Chondrichthyes > Myliobatiformes > Dasyatidae > Hemitrygon > Hemitrygon akajei. The sequence continues at coordinate 103,368,378 of NC_133124.1, read as the reverse complement.
CAGCTTTGTGGGCTAAAGGGCCTGTATTGTGCTGTAGGTTCTCTATGTTCTAAATCCTATAGAGAGAATATAGGCAGCCAGGTGCAAAGCTGAGAAGCAGGACCTCAAGGATACTAATCTCTAGACTGCTGCCTGTGCCATGTACCAGTGAGGGTAAGAATAGGATGATACAGCAATTGAATGTGGAGCTGAAAAATTGCTGCAGATTTGTGGATCGTTGCGCTCTCTTCTGGAGAAGGTATAACCTGCACAAAGGGACAGGTAACATCTGAACTTGAAGGAAACCAATATCCTTGCGGGCTGTTGGGGAGAGTTAAAAAGTTAAAACTAGGTTGGCAGGGGGATGCGAAACCCAATGACAGGTCCAAGAATAGAGCAGATGCAGGGTGTAGCGAATCTGTGAGGAACTCAAGGCAGTTGACAGGGCAAAACTGCAGTCAGTGGGCTGCATTGAAATGTATCTGCTTTAACGTGTGAGGTATCAGGAAAAAGAGACTATGGATCAGCACATGGAACTGTTTTGCTGCGATTATAGAGAGATTACAGAAAAGGAGAATTTTGTGGGGAGATCATCTACTGAGTCTATGTAAATGCAAGTCTGAAACAGAGAAGGAGCAATCACTATTGTGTATTTTATAAACTCCCCCACCCCAACAGTGGCAGATACACTGAGTAGCAGATCAAGAGGCAAATTATGGAAAGGTGTAAAAATAACAGGGATATTATCTTGGGTGACTTCAACTTCCTTAATATTGATTGGTATCTCCTTTAACAAAAGACATAGATGGGGTGGAATTTGTAAAGCATGTTTAGGAAGGATTCCTGACACAATATGTGAACAGAACGAATAGAGGAGAAACCATACTGGATCTTGTACTGGACAATGAACTTGGCCAGGTGACAGATCTCACAGTGCAGGAGCATGAAAGTTCTGTATAATTTTGTGCCATTGAGGCAAGAAAAGGATGGAACAGTGAAGGAACCATGGTAGACAAGAGAAGTTGAACATTCAGTCAAGATGATAAAGGAAGCATGCAGATTAAGTAGATGAAGGAAGCTTAAGAAGAGCTAAAAGGGGACATGAGAAGACCTTGGTGAGTAGGATTAAGGAAAACACCAAGGCAATCTACACATACATGAAGAACGGGATTAGAGTGAGGGTAGAACTGATCAAGGATGAAAGAGGAAACATGTTCCAAGAGCTAGAGGAGGTAGGGGAGGTCCTTAATGAATGTGTTGCTTCAGCATTCACCAGTGAGAGGGATTTTGACAAATGCAAAGACAGTGTAGAATAGGCTAGTATGCTGGAACATGTTGAAATTAAGAAAGAGGATGTGCTGGAATTTTCAGAAAAACATTAGAATAATCAAGTCCCTGTGGCTGGACGGGATATACCCCAGGTTACTATAGGAAATGAGGGAAGCAATTGCTGCATATAGAGCAATTGTGTCCTCACTGGCCATAGAAGTAGTACCAGAAAATGGAGCGTGGAAAATTTGTTCAAGAAAGTTAATAAGGATAATCTGGGATGTTATTGATCAGTGAGTCTTTCATCAGGCTGAGCAAACTATTGGGAAGGCTTCTTAGAGACAGGATTTTGGAGAAGCATAATCTGATTAGGGATAGTCAGCAAAGTTATGTGAGGGGCAAATTGTGCCTCACAAGCCTGATTGACATTTTTGAGGAAATGACAAAAATCAAATTGATGAAGATAGAGGGGTGGATGTGGTATAAATAGTTTTTAGTATGGTGTTCGACAAGGTTCCCCATGATAGGCTTATCCAGACAGTCAGCAGACATATGATCCAGGGAATCTGCTACATGGATTCAGATTATCTTGCCCACAGAGGGCACATCAGTAGCAGATGGAGTATATCTTGCCAGGAGATCAGTGACAAGTGGGTTCCACAGGGATCTGTTCTGGGATCCCTGCTCTTTGTGAGTTTTTGTAAATTACTTTGATGAGGAAGTGGAATGGTGTGTAAATTTGCAGATGGCATGAAGTTTGAGGGCGCTGTGCATAGTGTATAATGTTGTCAAATGTTACAAAAGGACATTGACAGGATGCAATGCTGGGCTGAGAAGCAGCAGATGGAGTTCGCTCTGGAAAAGTGTAAAGTGATGCTCTTTGAAAGGTCAAACTTGAAGGCAGAGTAAAGGTTAACGGAAGGTTTCTTAGGAACGGATGGCTCTTGAAGTCCACATCCATAGATCCCTCAATGAAGTCACACAACTTGATCGGGTGGTTAAGAAGGTGTATGGTGTGTTGGCCTTCATTAGTTAAGGGATTTAGTTCAAGGACATCAAGGTAGTATCACACTTGGACTAATATATTCCTTTCTTGTCACCTCATTATCGGAAGGATGAAGAAGCTTTAGAGAGGGTGCAGAGGAGTTTTACTAGAATGCTGAATGGATTAGAGACCATGTCTTACGAGGAAATGCTGAGCAAGCTGCAGCTTCTTTCTTTGGAGTGAAGGAGGATGAGAGGTGACCTGATAGAGATATATAAGATGATAAGAGACATTGCCAGAGTGGATATCCAGTGCGTTTTTCCAATATGAGTGGGCACAATTTTAAAGTGATTGGAGGAAATATTGGGATGATACCACAGGTAGTTTTTTTTTACACGGAGAGCAGTAAATACATGGAATGGATGGTGTCAGAGCAAGATACATCAAGGGTATTTAAGAGACTCTTAAGAAAGGCACATGGATGAAAGAAAAATGGAAGACTCTGTAGGAGGGAATTGTTAGATTGATCTTGGAGTAGGTCATTGTGGGTTATACTGTTCTATGTTCGATAATCATGAAACACAAAAATGGGAGGATTGATTAGGGAGAGTTAGTACAACTTGGTGAATGGGAAATTTATTCCATGAATTTGATTGAGTTGATTGAGGTGGTGACAAGAGGATTGATGAAGACAGGGTGACAGTCAAAATAATTCTACAATACTATCCCGAGACTCTATATTGTGATTCAACACCACTATGATGCCTACCTTGATTATCAAGGTTATCCTGCCTCCTTTCCCTTTTGGTCTGTTCTTAAGGAACATCTTATAACCTGAAATACTGTGCAACCAGTCCATATAACTCTACAACCATGTCTTCATAATAGTTGTTCGATCACACTCATACGTTACTCTCTGTGGTGTCAGTTTCATCTATCTTGCACAAGTTTCACGTGTTTTGAAAGCCATTAGGCTTTTATTTACAGCATTTTCTACTTCTGGATATGCTCTGTGCTGCATACTGTTTTTTTCACATTTTCTGCCCCATGCTTTGGGCCACTGTTCTCATTTTTTCTTGAATTATTTAACATTGAATGCTTAAAGCCCTCCCTCCCTCCCTCCACCCCCATTTAAATTAAGGCCTAGTCCACAATAACATTCACCATGACAACTCTGTTTTTCGCAAGAACTGTACAGTGTTTCATCAATCAGAACTTACTTCTTCCAAACCACTCTCTGACAATGCACTTATCTCTCTAATCCTACTGACCTTTTGTTAATTTGCAGACGGTGTAAGTAATAATCAAGAGATTTTCACCTTTTTCTGTTTAATTAACTGAATTAATTTACCTTTCATAGTGGGTTTAAATTGTATTTCTGGATTGTTAGTCCAGGTTTCTGGAACATTAACCAATAACATAATTTATTTTGAACCTGAAATAAAAAATAGAGTGGAATCAGATACCAAGACAGAAGGATTTGCTGGGGATAATTCTTTATGGATTCAGATTTGAAATTTAATATGAAAGACTAAGCTTGTTAATCTGTGTTTTAACATTGAACAAAAAACACAACAGTGAAACAAACTATATTAAAAAGGATTAAAACATCAAAAACAAAATGCTACAGGTACTGAAAACTTAGCATTTCAAGAAGCAGCAACACTATTTCACCATTTCAATATTGCATGGAAAGTGCATTATCAGATGTTTTTTTGTATGTAGAAGGCAGCAAAATATGCAGTGGAAGATGAGGTACTGCTCTTGAAGCTTCCATTGGGCTTTGTAACAGTGGAGAAGGCCATAGACAGATAGGCAATGGACATGGAGGACTGATAACTAATGTGGCAAGTAGCAGAAAGCCCAGAGTCACTCCTGCAAACAAACTTTGGAAAGTTATATCATTAGAGCAAAGTTAACGGGGATAGAGGATTTATAAGAATGTTATGGAACTGTTACAGGAGGTCATGTGGGTCAAAGATTAATTAAGATAGCTATAGCAGTCCATAGGCTTATGATGGATTTTTACCACTAGGATAAATAGAGTTAGACACAGGGAGATCCTGAATTGGACGAGCCAGAAACCATGTGGAGGTGAGAGAAGGGAAGAAACTGGCAACAAATTTTTGAGTTCTGAAATAAGTAGCAGTCATCAACATAAAGGAAAAATATTTGAGGGAAGAAGTCTGAAATAAAGTGCAAAGATTCTTCCATGTTTCCTACAGAAAGACATAATTTGGGCCATGTAAATTCCTAAGCCTGCACTAATGATGTAGTGCATGTCATAGAACTGAAATGTTGCCTTTTTTCCCTTTCTGGTTGAGTCTTAATGGTATTTTCTATTTTTGAGTTGAAGAAATCGTTTAGCCATGTGAATAAGTGTGCTGGTGGAGGAATCTCACTGGTCTTCATTTAGGGAAGAAGTGGATGGCACCCAGGCCAAACTGATGTGGCTTGGACATGCAGAGGGTTTATACATTCACAGCGATGATGAGCAAGTTGGGTCCAGGGAACTGGAAATAGTTATAATGACGACATAAGAAACTACAAAAGCTGGAATTTGGAGCAACACACAAAAGACTGGAAGAACTCAGCAGGTCAGGTAACATCTATGGAGGAGAACAGTTGACATTTCAAGTCAAGATCCTTCACCTGGACAGTTATAGTGAGGCCTCATGTAATTTTGAGGGTCAGCATCTCATCTGCCACCTGGAATTTTGCAGTATCCTGCCATTAATTTTGAACTCTACAACTTCAGATAATTCTGTTCCCTCTAACAGAACAGGCCAGAACATCCATCTGTGGTATTACTCCATTCCAGTCTCTTCATTAACACAACTTAAATTCACTGGCCAGCTGCACAGCCTTGCCTTTTGCAACCCTTACAAACTTGTGTACACTCAGTGGCTATTTTATTTGGTACATCTGTACACCTGCTTGAATATTCAAACATCTAATCAGCCAATTATGTGACAGCAACTCAATGCATAAAAGCATGTAGACACGGTCAACAGGCTCACTTGTCATTCATACCAACCATCAGAAAAGAGAAGAAATATGATCTAATTGACTTTGACTGTGGAATGTTTGTTGGTGCCAGATGGGGTGGTTTGAGTATATCAGAAACTGCTGATTTCCTAGGAGTTTCACACAACACAGTCTAGAGTTTACAGAAAACGGTACAAAGAAAAAAAACATCCAGTGAGCAGCAGTTCTGTGGGTGAAAATGTGGTGTCAATGAGAGAGGTGAGAGGAGAATGAGCAGACTTGTTCAAGCTGACAGGAAGGCGACAGTAACTCAAATAACCACATGTTACAACAGTGTTGAGTAGGAGAGCATCCCTGAACACATCAAACTTTGAAGTAGATGTGATACAGCAGCAGAACACAGACATACACTCAGAGGTCACTATATTAGGTACAGGAGATACCTAATAAAGTTGCCACTGAGTGCATATTATCACTATTTAATGGCCTCATTTTACACTTTTTATGGAAAGGGCTGTGTTCTCATTTTTTAACTATACCAATTAACCCATTGACTAGATTACCCAGTTTAAAATTTGTCCCCATGCTAACTCTGACCTCTTTATCAAAGATATTCCCATTCTTGTATCCATCCCTTCCTGAAGCAACCCAATAAATTGTTTTCTGTCCCCAGTTCTGACAAGGGATCTTTGATCTGAAATCTGTTCCTCTTTCCACCGATGTTGCTTGACCTGTTCCATTATTCTCTGTTTTTCTTTACAGTAGGTCATGCTGCACTATACTACCTCATATTTATAATTTGCATGGTATAATTTGAATTTCAAAACTACAGATCGTAATAATACAATGAAATTTGTGTACACCAGTTATAATTTGCTGTAAAGTTAAACAAGCATTTCCTTAAATATAAACATGAAAACAACAGAGAGAACAGTTGCTATGTGAAAGAAACAAAGATGAGTGTGGAAACAGCGAACATAATATTTCAATCACGACCCTGAGAAAATCAATCCATGCTTTTCTGTGGGTGTATGTGGGAGGGGATGGGTGGGGGCGGTGGAAGGTTTATGCTTCTATACACTAATCAGGCTTCCAATATTCGGAGTGTCTGCCATGAAATAATGACTCTGCATTTGAAGGTACAGATCGATGAAACACTGAAGTGGCCTGCTTTCTATTCTGATGAAAGGGTAAATGTTTCTCTTTTTAAGGGAAAGAAAATACTAGTTAACTGGAAATCTATTTCACAGACAATAACAATTGGATAAACAGTGAGGATATGAATATCAGACCCTTTTGCTGTTAACCAGGAATACACACGTTTTTTTCTAATGAATACAGTTTTATATTCTTTCCTGTCCTGAGCTTCCTATTCAATATGAGCTACTAATTTTCAGTCTATCAGAGCCAACTGCATTTCTTTGTCAGTCATTAGCCTTACGTGGGATGGGGTGCTATTATCCTGTGCAGCCCAGTGCTAAACTAGCAGACAGATGTATAGGTTCTCCACCAGTGGAGCAGTTGGGAAAAGAAAAAGAGTGAACCTGCTTTTATTTAGTTTCTTTATGATTTCAGAATGTGCCAACATTTAACCTGGGTTGTTTTTGACTTAGTGTGTATTTACTGAATGAGATGACTCAATAACCTGATTTTTGTTTTGTTGGTTAATGGATATGTTTTGCCGGGTTCCCCTGATGAACACATGCCCAATAACACTTCGCTTTCTATTGCGCTATTCCTGATAAGGTGCCTGAAACAGCACAGGAGCAAGGATGTTGAATATCGTCATTGCTTTGCCTTCAGTCTTACGACTATCCTGGCAGGCTCCAAGAAGTGACCGACACAGCTCACAAATTGCATTGTCTGAAGTATTACATACACTCATTGGCCACTTTATTATGTACTACCTGTGCTCTTCTGCTGCTGTGTCACATCTACCTCAAGCTATGATGTATTGTGCATTCAGAGGTGCTTTACTGCACACTATTGTTGCAAAACATGGTTATTTGAGTTTCTGTTGCCTTTCTGTCAGCTTGAATCAGTCTAGCCATTCTCTTCTGACCTCTCTCATTAACAGGGCATTTTTGACAACAAAAATGCCACTGACTGGATGTGTTTTGTTTCTCGCACCATTCACTGTAAAATCTAGAGACTGTTGTGCATGAGAATCACAGGAGATCAGCAGTTACAGAAGTGCTCTGACCACTCCCTCTGGCACCAGCAATCGTTCCACAGTCAAAGTCACTTAGTTCATATTATTTCCTTATTCTGTTGTTTGGTCTGAACAACATCTGAAACTCTTGACCAGGTCTGCACGTTTTTATGTGTTGGGATGCTGCCACATGGTTAGCCTTTTGTATATTTATATTAACAAGAAGATGTGGAAATGTACTTAATAAAGCAGCCACTGTGTGTCAATCTCTACACCTAGGATGGGATGAAAGTTGAGATAATATATAGAGAGGCATATCCTACAATCTTCTTTACTCATTCACTTTCTACCTTCTTTTATGATGTCCAGTTGGAATACCTATGCATGATTAATAAAAATCATCAATGTCTTACAGTCTCCAATATCACAAAATATTTCCAGCAAATGTCCATAAACAATACTAAAAATATTCCACTGACAGAAGTTCAGGGTGTTCATGGGTGAAATAAATGGACTAAAAACCTATGTTACCACTACCACAAAGCATCAATTCTGAAATTCCTGTGACAATTTCACTCATTCTGATATATTACTGTATTATGTTTTACAAAGAAATAAAATAACCTCCATGGAGGGTCTAGAGTTTGGATTTCAAAAGGTCTTAAAAGTTAAGTGAAAATTGCTCTTTGAGATTCTAAAAGGTGAGACAACAAGCAGAAATGACTTACAATCTGATGTGAAATCCAAGAAACTGAGTTAACTCAATTTTAGGCTCCATAAGTACTTAAAGAAAAGGAAGTTCAATGTTTATTATATTAGTCGCAGGTGATTCTTTCTTTCATTAGTTCCAACCAGGTATCCTCCATGGCCAACAGATCTTCTATGTGCATGATTCAAGGCCAGAAAATATTAGTCAACTCAGCTCAATCAGCATACATGTAGCTAGAAACAAATTATCTCAATCTTGTACCAGCTTTCTTTTTTAATCCCATGCAGATAAAAACATGGCCAGCTGAACACCATGACAGAAGCTGGATATGTATGTTTCAGGGGAAGATGTTTTTGGTCAATACTTGCTTATGCCTTGGATAATGCCTTATGCCTTTGCTTAAGGAGAGTGACAGCTGCTCTTGTACACAAAGGCAAATATGCAGTTGGCTTTGCTCTCACTCACATCTTGCAACTATATTGATTATCCAGATGTCTAAGTGTAGTTGTTGATGTAAAAGGAATGATTCTATGATGATTCTTTTTCTTGATTGCCCTTCTTTTATTTTCTTCTATGTTAGATATTTATTTTTATCTCATGTTTGCTAAGCTTGCTTTCTAAATAGCAGCTGCCATTTGAAATGGCACAAACAATTTTTAAGTAAACTTTCAACTATATTGCTTTGTTTAACTTCCAGTCATAAATAGATTTCAGTCTTCAGTTCTTAAAATGTAAACGGAAAACAGCTTGAAGTTAAAACAATCTCTTTGTAGAACAGCTTTGCAAATAGGCTCTGTATTTTTAAAGAAACTCTGTCTGTTAAGAGTCACAGAAACTGCTTTATTATTGCTCAAGAGTAGAGTATAAGACAATGGATTGTTTAATTTGGGTTGCTTAAATAGACAAGCTGAATCTTAAACTGCTTAGCTCAAGGTAGCTTGCAGAACCAGATGGATAATTTCATTTAGCATATCAATAACTGATATGTTTATAGTTGGAAGAGATTTATGTAAGCAGGAGTTAGCTTTACAGCATAAAGAATGGAAGAAAAATAAGCCAAGTGTGCCATACAGTCTCTGGAAGATGCTCCAAAACCAGTAACATCATAGGTAATCTCACCTTTGATCTAAAATCTATTTTCAGCTCTGATTTTCATAACCACCCATTTCAATGGGTTTCATGGAAACTTTGTAGATATTATGCAGTTTGTCCAATTTTTTTGAAAAGTTGAGATAGATTAATGCTGTGTCTTCTGGAAAATCTATTGTTCAATGTGCATGGCATGATAGGGTTAGAATGGCTCCCTGATCAGTTTCAATTACCCAAAATGTTCAAAGAGGAATTCTCCATTAATTTTTCCTTGACCAACATTTTATTGTACATCATTCTTTAATCCTTCCCTAGTGATTTCAGAAATTCCCAGTGGGATGGGTAATACGAGTGTTGTAATTACAAGCCATTAAAATGCATGAGCCTTGCTGGAAAAATTAGTGGATCTCCCTGTCATTACTCAATGCTCGATACATGTATCCCTGGCAATATTCCCACCATGTTTTAGCTGCCAAAAATAAATCTGTGCAACAGAGGAACCTGAGAACAATTGAAAAGTCATAGAAACATAAAATTGTTATGGCACAGAAGGAGCTTATTGGGCCCATCAATTTTACGCTTCTAGCAGAATAAACCTTTCAGTCCTATTTCCTTGGCATTTCCCCATTGCCCTGCAAGGTATTTTATCTTCAATGCCCATTTAATTCTGTTTCAAGATCACTTGCATCATACACTGGGGTGCTCACTACAGTTACCTAGCCTTTTGGCCAGGAGCAGATGTCATCAGGTGGTGCCCAACCTTCACAGAGTATTTCAACCCTTAACTAATACACTCTCCAGTTGGCAGGTCAGCAGTGGTGGCCAAGTCACTGCCCATTTGCTGCTGACTTTGAGCCCAACAGCTCCCATTTGCTCCATATCCAGCAAGAGACTCTTCCTGCTACCTCCTCCAACCTGTGAGCTGCTTGGTCCTTGCCGGGAACCCTCTACAGCCGATCTCCACAGAGAGTAGCCACTTCTGCCATTCTTTGTCCCTGTACTCCTGGACTAAGGACTGTTATTTCAGGGCCTTCTTCTCATGAGGCTTCTCACTTCCTTCCTCCATGGTACTGTGTGCTCCTCCAGGACGACTTTCTTGTCTTCATGGACCACAGTATGATGTCTGGTCGAAGTCTGGTTTGCACCACCTCTGGGAACTGCAGTTTCCTCCCTACGTTGACCCTCATCTCCCATGATTTGGCAGTCGGCAGCAGATTGGATTTACATCTCTTTGATATGACTGGTGTGGCCCTCTCCTTGATGAAAGTGACTGTTCTGTTTGTCTCTCTGCCAGCTGGAATCTTTTTACACCCCTCCTGTTCCAGCGTGTCAGCAAGGGACAGCAGGACCTTTTTGCGGCACCACCTATACTTTCCTTGTGTTAAAGCTGTTTTGCGCCCTGGAAGTGTGCGTGCCAATGAACCCCACTAACCACAAACTTGCAGTTAGGTTCCTCTCTCAGCCCCCTTGTAGACAGCTGTGATGGTGTAGGGAGAGTGCCACACACGGACCGCAGGGGGAAAGAAGTGCGGAAGGGCTCCCATCTCCAAAGCTCTGCCCAAGTGATCTTACGCTTGGGAAGATCCCATTTCACCCAGGTGCCCTGTGACCCCAACTCCACTGCCTTCAATACCTGCCTTTCACCCTCACAGTTCCGTACATCTGCCTGGACCATGTCATGCCTATCTCTTGCACCTGCTCTCCTCCATCATTGGAAATGTGCCGAGTCAAGGCCTTGCCATCCCAGGAATGGGTTGTCAATGATGTCTCTCAATTGCAGGGAGCTCTCTGCCTGGTCTATAGATGAGTTGGTGGCCCACTTTCATCCTAATTTTGTTGTGACTCCTGCTTGGTTTATTAGCTTGTCATCAGAGCCCCTCAGAGTTAACACAATTCTGCACTTTGCCACCATGAACTCCTCCACTACAGATGACAATGGGAGCTGTAGCTGGCCTGAACTTATGTAGAACCTCACTGAAGAAAAACTTGGGGGGATCCCCAGCCACCTTCTCAGGAGCTTGTTGACTTTCCTCCCTGTCTTCTACAGTGATCCTGGGGAACTTGTACACTGTGAAAAGCCAGAATAGCCTTGGTAGAACACCACGTTGGAGCAGCCATGTCTTAAATTTACCAGGGAGTCTGGTTTTGTCGATCTTCTTGAGTCACTCTTCAATATGCTTTTCAGTGTCAGTGATGTTGGCACTGTCCATCATTGGACATTAAGCTACTGTGGATGGAATGACTTCTCCCAGTATTTGAAGATTGAACTTGCTAATAACCTTGACCTTTTTGATCACCATGCATCTGGACTTCCTAGCCTTGAAGGTCATCTTAGCCCAGGTAGATACGTTATCCAGGGCTTCCAATACCCAACTTGCTTTGACATAGGTTACAGTGGTTACTGCAAGGCATCCATGAACACCCCCCTCCCCACTGTATTGCAGCTGTCAGGTTCCGGGCTCCAACATTGGGCCTCGGGTTACGTCTGTCTGCTTCTGCTGATATGAGGAGGTTCACACCCATGACAAACAAGACAGGGGAGATGGTACAGCCAGTTGGAATCCCTTTTTGGAGGTCTTGCTACCCAGTTGTAAAGTGGGCTGAAGTGAAGCGTAGCTGGTGATCCTGTCTCATGTTACTGATGGGATATGATAGTGGTCCAGGCCAACATGGATGAGGACGTGAAATTGATCCATAGGCATTGGCTAGGTCTAACCCGATGACTTTTAGTCACCTTTCTTTTGCCTGTCTTCATGGATCAATTGGCTGATTATTGAGATGTGTTCAAGGCACCCAGAGAAACCTGGGATGATGGAAGAACTAGTGGATCTCCCTGTCATTACTCAATACTGGATACCTGTATCCCTGGCAATATTAGCTGCTGAAAATAAATCTGTACAATAAAAAAACTGAAAATAATAGTAAAGTCTTTATAAAATTGTTACGGCACAGAAGGAGGTTATTGGGCCCATTCATCTTATGCTTCTAGTAGAATAAACCTGTCAGTCCTATTTCCCTTGTTTTTGCCCCATTGCCCTGCAAGGTATTTTATCACAAATGCCCACTCAATTCTGTTTTGAAGCCATATGATTGATGCTGTCTTTGTGAATTCTAGACATAACTACTACCTGATTCAAAAATGAATTTTGTTCAATTCTTCTTATATCATACAAGCAAAACTTAAATCTGTCCACCCACCTTATTTCCAATCAAAACCTATCATAATGTTATGCATCATTGTCAGATCTCCTGTAAATCTTCCTCTCTCCGAAGAGAACAACACCAACTTATAACACCATTTTAATCTAAAGCTGAAATATCTTTCTATTTTATTTGTTAAACAATAAAATTTATTTGATCCGCTAAATATACTGTTTATAACAATATTTTTTACTCTGCCCTGGATAACTGCAAAACTTCATCTCGTGCGAGATCCTTCGTGGGGAAAGGTTAAGCTGAGGTGTGAGCTGTCTGAGCTGCAAGATATACATTGATAATAGAAACAGCATAATCTTGCAGAGATTTTTTGCAGTGTCCTAGAAAACACTATTCTCTCGACTAATGTGATAAAGAGTCAGAATTTCACCCAACTTGGGAATTTATGATAAGTCCATTTACAATGATAAAATGTGATTAACTCTGACTTTTTTTTAAATGTGAATTTTTTTAAACAAGCAAAGAATTTCAGTCAGAGCAAAGTTGCAATGAACTAAAATGGAATAATTAACCATCCAATATAGCAATATGCATGATCTGCCAAAAACTCTTACACATGATGAATCTAGCTTTCTCTTGTGTCAGTCAAACAATAATGAAACATTCACATTACATTATGTGTGGTTCAATCTCCAGGTATATGTGTTTAAGCATGTCATACTTTCAAAACAATTATTCACTGAAGAATCAATCAAGCCTTTAGGAAATTATTATTTGAAGAATTAAATATATTTCACAATTTTAAGTTGTCTTAAAGAGATTCACAGCTATTAAAATAATTTCAATATTGCAAGTATTGCAATATAACCATAAATTACATTCATACAGTGCTTTTCATGCAACAAAATATCCCAAAACACTAAATCACAAGTGATTGAGCAAAATATGACAAAAGCTTCATCAAAGAGGTGAGTTTTGTGGAATGTATTGTGGAGAAAAGATAGATAGGGAAGAAATAAACCCAAAGCATAAAACCTTGGAGGCAGAAGATATGCGTTCCAACGGTAAACTGATTAAATACGAGCATGGTCAAGAGGCCAGAATCATTTAACAATATCTTGAAGAGTTGGGGAAAATTACAGCAAGATTCTGCACACAGCAGTAAGAAAAGAACCATGTAATCTGTTGAATTTTGTTGTAGGATTGTTGTTGACTTGCATGCAAAACTTATGCTCCAACTTTATAGTACTTCTGACCAATGCTGAAGGTACTTAGTGGCAACGTAAGATAGCAACCAGATAGCAGTATCTCCATCATTGCAGCACTGCATCTGCATTGCAGTGAAATATTAGCAGATTATGCATTCAGTTCTTTGAGCTAGGGGTTCAGACCCTGGTGTTAAGATGTTACAATCCTGATTTTGGTGAATGAAACAGTGGAATGGGTGATACACTCAGATGGACATGATGTGTCAAGGCTATATTGACTGATTTCCACCTGTTGTCTCTAAATCAAAGCTGGAGGCTGCTGGGCAGGAACATTGAACATCCAGATCAAATAGAGCAATCACTAGAGGAAGAACAAGTACCAACTGAAAAACTCAAAACACGTTTCCTTCAAGTATGCACTCAGTGGCATTTACTGAAAACCAAAAAGCTTCAGATGTCGAAACTGAAAATACAAACAAGTGCTGGAAATACCCAGAAGGTCAGATTGCATCTGTCAGAAGAGAAACAATTAATATTTTAGGTTGAACAATCATCTACCTTTTGGCTCCACAGATTCTGCTTGACCTGGTAAGTTCTTCCAATGTTCTATTTTATGTCAAAGATAGATTAAATTGTTATGAGAAAATAAATAAGTAACTAAGACATTAAACATTTGTCCATAATTTGTACAGAGTGTACAAAAATACTTTAGTTATAATAAATCTTATTAAACAGTGAAAAAAGCTCAAGGGTTTGTTTAATGGAATCCTGCTCCTTGTTAAAAGTTTCAAATAGTTTTAGGAGATCAGCTACTCAGAATACTAATTTCTGCAACAGTATTGCTTGTATGGTTTGTCTGGTTTGTTATTGAATTATTCCGGAAATGTTGATGGTGGGACTTGGAAGTGGCTCAGCCACAGAGTGGATCTATTGTCCATGCTTCATTGGTCATCTGACTGTGCCTTATCTGAAATGACTAGAGTCTGCTGGAGACAACGAACTGCACACAACTGACAAGAAGTGATCAATAAACATCAATTTAATACTTGCTATGATGCAGCTTTGAGTTAAGTACAGAAGAATGCATAATTGGTACTCAAGCTAATGGGATAATTGTGAGCCAGAGGAAGAAATAACTGGGGGAAGTGTTTGCTGGAGAACAGAGAAGTACAGGATGGTCCAGGTTGTTGATAGGGGCTTGCATTTTCCAGTGAGGAAGGGAAGTAGTCAAGGTAAGTGAAACATGCACATAGGTGTTAGCTGAGGGAGAAGGTAGGGTGACTTTGAGAAACAGGGTATGGTAGGACTGGAAAAGTCAAAAAAAAATCTAGGCGTAGTTAAACATCAGTGGGAGTTATATCCACTGTGATGAAGTGCTTTGAGAGGTTAGTCAAGAAACAGATCAACTCTTGTCTGAGGAGCAACTTGCATCTGCTCCAATTAGCCAACTGTCACAACAGGTCAGCACATTTCATTGGCTCTTCACTTAACCCTGAAACATCCGGACAGTGAAGATGCATACATCAAGATGTATTTCATTGTCAAGGGCTCTGCATTCAATACTATCTTCACCTCAAAACTAATCAATAAGCTCCAAAACTTTGGCCTCAATACCTCATCTGCAATTGGATACTTGACTTTCTCACTTGCAGACACTAATTAGTTCAGATTGACAACATCTCCTCCACAGTCACCACAGGCACACCACAAGGGTGTGTATTAGCCCTGTGCCCTACTTGCTTTACACTTATAACTGTGAGGCTAAGCACAGCTCCAATGCCATATTTAAGTTTGCTGATGACACCACTGTCAATGGCTGAATTAAGAGTGATGACAAATCAGCAGAAAGGAGGGAGATTGAAAATTTGGCTGAGTGATGCCACAACAATATTGCTCACTGAATACCAGCAAATCCAAGGAAATGATTATTGATTTGAGGAGGAGGAAGAAAGAGGACAATAAGCCAGAACTCATCATGATATCAGGCATGGAGAGGGTTAAATTTATCAGCATTATCATTTCAGAGGACCTGACCTGGGTCCAGCAGCACCTCTACTTTATTAGAAGTTTGTAAAGATTCTGCATGTCATCTAAAACTTTTACAAAGTTCTATAGATACATGGTGGAGAACATACTGACTGGTTGAATCACAGCCTGGTATGGAAACACAAATGGCCTTGAACAGAAGAACTTACTAAGAGTATTGGATTCTGCCCAGTTCATCATGAATGCAGGCCTCCCGCCATGGAACAGATCTGCATGGACTACTGTCGCAGGAAAGCAGCATCCACCATCAAGGACCCAGGCCACACTCTCTTCTTACTACTGCTATTAAGAAAAAGACACAGAAGCCTTAGGACCCACATCACTAGGTTCAGGAAGAGTTATTACCACTGAACCATCAAACTCTTGAACGAAAGGGAATAAATTCATTCAACTTCACTCACCCCTGCACGAAACTGATCCTGCAACCTATGGATTCACTTTTAAGTACTCTTCATCTCATGTTCCCAATATTTATTGCTATTTTTTTTTCGTTTTGTATTTGCACAGTTTTTTTTTTGTTGGTGCATTCTTTTTTTGTAGGGAAAGTAATAAAGAGAAATGCACATAATTTGCAACCATTGACGTTGAGTTGGGGTTTCATTTTAAGAGGTTTGTCTGACATAATGATGCTATTATGTAAAGATTTTTAGCTCACTTTTGTGTTTAGATTCTGTAGTTCAATAAAACATGTAACAAATTTCATTAAGCATAAAACACTTTACTTAATTTTATTTGCGAAAACCTATGTTGGTGACCCCAATGCTCTTTGACGATTCCGGAGTTATTGAACATGTTGGTCAATGCAGTTGTTCTGAAACTGCAAGAGTTTTGGGAGAAAAATGGCGTTCCTTGGTTTATATGGCTGAATCACAGCCGACGACACCAAATTCTACTTCGTGGTAGCATCGTTCAGCTGTTCCACAGCTGTAAAAGTGATGACTCTGCTTGAATACCCACTTGAACACGATAAATACCGATCACTGAAAACTCACCTTTTACTGACTTATGGACTATCGGAGTCTGAACACACTCTCCCTGGGAAGAGTCCGAACACTCTCTCTCCTAGGAAATCACCATCCTTGTTTTATTTTTAAAGAACTCTTCATACAGCAAGTGCCTAATCAAGTTCACATAGCCTTCACTAATAAACCCATGTAGGACAATAGGGAGCTTGCTAAGGTGGCTGATAGTCCACACTCAGCCAGGCAGCAGTGCATCGTTCCTCCTCCTTTCTCTACCTCAATGAGCCCGGTCAGCAAGGCCCCCAACATTAGGATGCCTGCGGTTTCGAAACAGACATCAGACCTGTGTTTTTACCATGCTTGGCTTGCTAGGTAGTGCCAACAGCCTTGCAGCTTCGACAGTGTCAGCACATCAGGAGATCACAGGTCTGTGAACACTGTGAGCTCCAGCTGTCAGAGTTCATTACAGACACTCTTTCAGGGTGACGCTTCCTGTGTGACATGGACGCTTAAGTGAGTGTTCTGACAGCATTGCCGATTGATGAGAAGGCAAAGATGAAACCTTAATGGAGTCCACCAGTGGCATCTGTTATGGATGGGTAACATGATGGGTGAAACTTCCGTGAGCATCTTTACATATGGGACTTTATCTTGGCTAAAGTGACTAGACTTCTGCTGGGTGCAGACTTCCTGTGTGCTCAAGGACTGTTAGTTGATCTGAAGCACAGCCAGGCACTGTCAATGACATTTTGGGCGTTATCCTGCTCCCGCTGTAAGTTCTCTACGACAACTCTGTCAAGCACATACAGCACCACATGTGAGTTTACTTGACTGCTGGACTTCACCAAGCCCACATCCTCCACTACAGTCACAAAACATGGGGTTGAGCACCACTTTCCCACAACTGTATCCAGAAAAGCTGGCAACTGTGAAGGATGAGTTTGCCAACATGGAAAGACTTGGCATTGTATGCCAGTCGAATAGCCCAAAGGCTTCACTCCTCCATATGGTCCCTAATTCTCTTAAATGCCAGTTAGGGACCCTACCGTTAACTTTCTCGGTCATCGCATTTCCGTAGAAGGGTCAAAATCCCTCCCATCAAATGTAGATGCTATTATGGATTTCCCACCACCCCACATAACAAAAAAACCTACAGGAGTTTTTAGGTACAGTAAATTTCTATCATCTCTTCATTCCGTGAGCTGCCAAAGTTATGCTCCCTCAGTATAGTGCACTTAAAAACAATACCCTTAATTAAGTGCTTGACTGGTCAACGGACATGACCAGGGCATTTGATGATATCAAATGAGCTCCTTCTTACATGACCCTACTGGCGTACCTGCTCCCCAATGCACCCAAAGCTATTATTACTGATGCCTCAGACTATGCTGTGGGTGCTGTGCATGAAGAGTTGGTCAGAGACGTGTGGCAGCCACCCGCCTCCTTCAGCCAGCTGCTCCATCCCCCTGAAAGGAAGTACAGCACGTTTGACCATGAGCTTATTGGTCTCTATCTGGCAGCCAGCCATGAGGACGTTTACATAGGGATTGACTACACTGGCATGGCAGCTTACCAAGTAACTGACCCAGAGGTACAGGCTTACCCAACAGCATTCACAAGCCTGTGGTTGGCTGATATTAAGTTCGGCAAGCTAGGGTTTCCCTCCTGCATGATGTCTCAACCGGTTGCCCTTGCCCCATCATGACTGCAAACTGGAGACAGACTGCTTTTGACTCCATACATGGCATCTTACATCTAGACCAGAAGGCCTTAAAGAAACTGGTTGCACTAAAGTTTATATGGCACAGCTTCAGAACGGACTGCGTGATTGGACTGTGGCCTGTGTGGAGTGCCAGCGGGCAAAACTTAACCGTCATGTTCAGGCTCCTCTGCCACCTTTTGAAGTCCCTGAACAGCGGTTTGACCAGGTCAATGTGAAAGTTGTTGGGCTTAGTCCTCCCCACTGCAGTTTCTCACTCCTTCTTACCATGGTGGGCGGTATCACCAGGTGACCAGATGTCATCCTTCTGGCATCAACGATGGCCGAAGATGTGGCTCAGGCATTCATCAGCACCTGGGTTGCTCAGCTTGGGACCCCATCTAATATTTCCTCTGACGGCATTCTCCAGTTTATATCAGACCTCTGGGGTGTGATGGCCCAGAATCTCAGTGTTAGGGTACATCTTACCATGCCATATCACCCTCACTCCAATGGCTTTTGTGACCGGTTTCACAAAAGCTCCTAAAAGGCTGCTCTGAGGGCTTCCCAAACCGATGAGTACCAGCACGATTGGCTCCCTTGGGTCCTGCAGGGGCTCAGAACAGCTCCAAAGGAGAACCTGCAGGCGTCCGTGGCTGTTTATATATGAGTGCCAAGTGGTTTTCTTCCTGATGCCACAACTGCCTGGGTTGGCCTCTCCACCCTCCTCAGTAAATTCAATTCCTTTTCACCTATTCCTAACTCCTAACATGGTCTAAGCACTTTTGGGTTCCGTCTCGTTAATTTTCGTCCGCCATGATGCACACCAACATCCCCTTAGGCCCCCTTACGATGGCCCGTTCCGCATTTTAGATTGGGGAGAAAAGACTTTCATCATAGAAAACAGGTAAAGCTTAACGTGTTTTGGTAGATCACCTTAAACTGACTGGCCCACCAAGATTTGGAGTATTCCGCATATATGGGTCAATGCACCTCTGGACAAGCCAGAGGCATCTGCAGTTCCTCCAACCATGGCAACCATGGAACACAGGACCTGATCAGGTGACTCATCCGAGCTCTAGAAAGGCTTTAGTGAATTTTTTTTGGGGGGGGGCCTGTGTAGGGCATCATGGTTGGGAAAAATGTACATAATTCATATCTACCAATGTTGAGTTGGGGTTTCACTAAAAGAGGCTCATCTGGCATGATGATGCTATCATGTAAAGATTTTTAGTGCACTTTTTTGTTTAGGTTTTGGAGTTCAATAAAATGTGTTACAGGTTTCATTAAACATAAAAAGCCTCACTTCATTTTATTTGTAAAAACCTACAGTTTGTCCGCCTTCATTGTGTGCATTTTTTTCATTGATTCTGTTGTGTTTCTTTGCACTTACTGTGAATTCTGCAAGAAATTTAATCTCAGGATAGCATATGGTTTCCTATATGTCCTTTGATGATAAATTTACTATGAACTGAGTACTTAATAACGTGGCTGATTTTTTTTATTACAAAATCCTTTATTACAAATATCGGTGCTATACAATATATACAAAACAGTGGCAAACACAATTACTAAACTACAAATAGACAATAGACATTACACCAAAATGTTGCCATCTCTATCCACGATGGCATTTACACCCTGCAGAGCCCAACGGTCTCGAAACTCCTCTAACGTCGCCGTGGACTGCGCGTGTTCTTTTTCAATATTTACCCGGACACGAACATACCCTCTAAACATTGCCAGGCAGTCTGCCCGGGGAGATCCTCCCGCCACCCGTTTCCAAGACCCTCGGTGGCTGCTGGGGTTGTTTGACGGTAGTGGGTAAGCAATGCAAAATAGAAAAAAATCTTACAAAAAAAGTTAACAATTATGTTTAATGATAGAAATAATTATCAGTTCTTAGCCTGGAGAAGTGTTTCTTTACCAATACACTTTTTAAGGAAAATAAACATTAGCACACTTGGAGAGGCGTTCTGAGGTCTGAACCAAATGAGCCTCACCAGAGCTACAGCTATTGAAGAGCTGCTATCTTTATAAAAGCTATAATGAATGTTAATCAATTAATTGCTCTGAATGGCATTTAATCATAAATATTTCCATGATTATGTGAACCAAGAATAATACCACCCTGGGAACACTTAAATGGATGACAAGAAATGAATGGCAGATTACTGGCCCTTCCATTTCATTTTAAAAAATCATGTTATTTTGTAAAGTAGAAACAGGTATTCAAAGCAGACTTTGTAACAACAAGCGCCAAAGAAAGTTCTTTCTCCCTTTTCTCTGATTTCATCCCATGTGCTACTTGCTATGTTCAACATACAAAACAAGAAATTCCAAACTTTAGACACGGTTATGTGTTGAGTGAACGGATCCCAATTCAGTGGTCACAATGAGCACTAAAAGGCACATCAATTGAAAAAAGGTCTTTAAATTAGCCAGAAATAATATCAGAAAATGCTGATGAAGGGTCTTCATGTGAAATGTTAACTCTATCCACAGTTTCTGTCTGACCTGCTAACTGTTTCCAGCAGTTTCTGTTTTCATTTCAGATTTCCAGCAGATATTTTTAGGCACTTTACCACTTACTTCTGTTTGAGTTTTTGATCCATCTTGCACCATTCCCCTAAACTCTGCCCAAAGAACAACCTCAGGAATGCTTAAACTCTTTCTGTCACTATGATATGTTTGGAAAGAGGAAAATAATTTTGGACCTATGGTTTCTAAAGCCCTCTGCTGGTGGAGTTTCATCACTTCTTTTCCTTCTTAATGTAAGCTAACTAATAGAATTTTATTGCTATGATTTGTTAAATATTCAACTGTCTCCTTTTGCAATTGACCAGTCAGTTAATAATACTAATATCATAATAATAAGTAGTTTATTGATCCCTAATGGAAAATTACTTCATTACAGCAGAAATAATAATAATAATTATAATAATATTAACTAATAATAAAGTACAGAATAATATACACAACAATAATTTACCAATGTTCAATAATGTGCAAAACTGTGCAATAATAATGTGCAAAATAATAAAAAGACAGACTATTGTACTATGACGTGTGCTCTCCTGTCACACAGAGAGGAATTGTTGTACACACTTATTGCATTTGGTAGGAAAGATTTTCTGTAATGATCTCTGTGACAACGGAGCTGAATGAGTCTGTTTGAAAGGGTACTCTGCTGCTTATTCAGTAAGTCATGGAGAGGATGTGCCTGATTGTCCATAATGGATAACAGTTTGTTTACTGACCTCTCCACCACAAACTCAAGAGTCCAGGTTGTAGCCAAGGGCAGATCCAGCCCTTTTGATGAGTTTATTTAGCCTTTCTGTTTCACCAGCACTGATGCTGCTCCCCCAACATAAAGCCGCATTGACGTCAGTGGTGGGTAAATTAATGGAAAGTATTCTTAGAGATGGTATATATAATTATCTGGATAGACAGGATCTGAATAGGAACAGTCAACATGGATTTGTGCGTGGAAGGTCATGTTTGACAAATCTTATTGAATTTTTTGAAGAGGTTATGCAGAAAGTTGACAAGGGTAAAGCAGTGGATGTTGTGTTTCTGGACTTCAGTAAGGCCTTTGACAAGATTCCGCACGGAAGGTTAGTTAGGAAGGTTCGATCGTTAGGTATTAATATTGAAGTAGTAAAATGGATTCAACAGTGGCTGGATGGGAGATGCCAGAGTAGTGGTGGATAACTGTTTGTCAGGTTGGAGGCCGGTGACTAGTGGTGTGCCTCAGGGATCTGTACTGGGTCCAATGTTGTTTGTCATATACATTAATGATCTGGATGATGGGGTGGTAAATTGGATTAATAAGTGTGCAGATGATACTAAGGTAGGAGGCGTTGTGGATAATGAAGTAGGCTTTCAAAGCTTGCAGAGACATTTAGGTCAGTTAGAAGAGTGGGCTGAACAATGGCAGATGGAGTTTAATGCTGAGAAGTGTGAGATGCTACATTTTGGTAGGAATAATCCAAGTAGGACATACATGGTAAATGGTAGGGCATTGAAGAATGCAGTAGAACAGAGTGATCTAGGAATAATGGTGCATAGTTTCCCTGAAGGTGGAATCTCATGTGGATAGAGTGGTGAAGAAAGCTTTTGGTATGCTGGCCTTTATAAATCAGAGCACTGAGTATAGGAGTTGGGATGTAATGTTAAAATTGTACAAGGCATTGGTAAGGCCGAATTTGGAGTATTGTGTAGTTCTGGTCACCAAATTATAGGAAAGATGTCAACAAAATAGAGAGAGTACAGAGGAGATTTACTAGAATGTTACCTGGGTTTCAGCACCTAAGTTACAGAGAAAGGTTGAACAAGTTAGGTCTTTAGCGTAGAAGGTTGAGGGGGGACTTGATAGAGGTAGTTAAAATAATGAGGGGGATAGATAGAGTTGACGTGGATAGGCTTTTTCCATTGAGAGTAGGGGAGATTCAAACAAGAGGACATGAGTTGAGAGTTAGGGGGCAAAAGTTTAAGGGTAACATGACGGGGAATTTCTTTACTCAGGGGGTGGTAGCTGTGTGGAACAAGCTTCCAGTAGAAGTGGTAGAGGCAAGTTCGGTATTGTAATTTAAAGTAAAATTGGATAGGTATATGGACAGGAAAGGAATGGAGGGTTATGGGCTGAGTGTGGGTCAGTGGGACTAGGTGAGAGTAAGCGTCAGCATGGACTAGAAAGGCCGAGATGGCCTGTTTCCGTGCTGTAATTGTTATATGGTTAAAGACTGCACTCACTACAACAGACCCTTTGTGGTTCTTCTTCCTCTATCAAAACCTTCATTCATTGGCTTTTGGATCTCCATTCCCTATTGTGAAAAGCTAGAGTAGATGAAAGGAGATAAAATGATTTAACCTTTCTTTGATTTTGAAATCCACTTCTTTTCAGTTTTACATTTTATTTATGCATATAGACTTCCCTCTCCTTCACTTTAATGTACTTCTGCTCAACTGCCGAAAATCTGTAAATATATCTGCCTTCTTCATGGGTGCTTGTTCACCTGCCTAGTAATCCAAGTTTTCCCCAATTTTCTGTTTCGGTTCAAAAATAAGTTTAACATTTAGATTCAATCCTTTTAGCTTTTTTGTACAAGATGAGATTTTGATTTGTACATCATATGGATTAAATCTCACTATCTTCCAATTTGCTTAAATGGGAATTAACTTCAGTCTTACCCTTTCAGACATGGAGAATATAACATTGTAGAAGTTACATGAAAATCTAATCAAGCACACGGCGCTATAGTTGGAAGCTGAGAAATCCTTTTCTTCTTTTTCCTCATTTCCCCTCCAACTCCATTTCTGGTTTCAGTTATCAAACTAGCTTTATCAGCAAAACTACCAATATGGTGGTCAAAAATCATTCCTTTCCTTTCTCCCTCCTTCACATGCACACTCTGATTCACCTTTTCACTGCTGTTTCAAGGTCAAAGCCAAGTTTACTGTCATGAGTACAAGTATCATGCATGCGTAGCTGCAATGGAAAACTTACTTGCAGCAGTATGGCAGGAACATAGCATCATATCAGCAGCATTTTGTGACCAGTTATTGTATACTACTGTATCCACAAGGCAAAAACCATCTAAGATTCACATGAAGTGATTGGACCTAGCTTGTGGTCCTACTTTTATTCACCTGATTGCATGATATGCAATGATATGACATTGTTCAAAGATCAAAATTAGCACAATGGCATCCATTGAAATTTGATGACCGTGAATCTAATTATGAATAATGGAACTGAAAGCATGTTAATCACTCACCATACAGCAGAACAATTCACTGTGATAGTTGCTTCCAAAATGACCAAACAATTGACTAGTTTTGGGCTGTTCATGCATAATAAACTACACACTGTTCAGTGTTACTTAAAATTTTACATTGTTTATGACTCTGTAATAACCTCACCAATTGATAATGATGTAATTAACTGTATTGTGCCCTTCAATGATTATTGAATAAAGGACAAGATAAATTTAAAGTTCATATCTTAACCTTCCAGTCTGTAACTCATGAATCACACAACCTGCCCCTCAAACTGATCATTTCTCTGAGTTCAGTGTTTTGTGCATTCTCTACACAAAATTGATGACCACTGTCAGTTTTCCCACTGTGAATCTCACAATATTATCATCATTCTGTGGTACCTTTTTCACTAAACTTCCAGTTTGATTATACTGTCGTGTGCATGAGATGCATTACTTAACAAAATGTTTTGCTGGTGCTGCTGTAAGTATTACAGAATTGATTAGTTGCTGTAGATCTCCTTCATCTATGTATTGAAATCAGGACCTTACATTGTCAAGAGGGCAAATAGATGGTCTGTATTAGTTTCACATGCTGAGCTGGCTTTCTGCATTAAAACTGTCATAAATTGAAGAGAAAGTTAAGAATAAGCCTCTAAGGTACAAATCTGGATTGCATGTATCAATGAGTGTAGGAATAGGAAAATAAGGTGGATAGTGCAGTGAAAGATATATGGTTTTGAAGAAGATATTCTGATTCTTGGAGCATTGATATTAGTACAAGAGCTAGAAGGACTCCAAGGTGGGAGGACAAATGGTCTGTTCCTCACAGTGAGAATCATTAGTGTGAGGAGCATTTATGCTAAATTAGCAAGAGGCTGGTCATAGGTAAGTGACCAGTAGGAACGAAATCCACAAAATTGTAAGTGTTAGCTCCATAATAGGAAGCAAAAGCTTTAACAAGAGCAAAACCATTAAGTAATAGAAGACAACAATGGATACATAAATTGTAATAAATAACAAAACAGCTGTAGGCCTAAGTAGCCATGTATGAATGTGATGTAGAGCTGTTAACTGAAACATTGCTCAAAAACGGTACAGTATTTTATTTTCCTGTTTACTAGGTGCTCTAAAATAATAGGAAGGCAGAAAGTCCTGGATGCTGGTACTGCTGAAGATAGTTGTTCCAGGTTTGGTGAGGGATATCCTTGAGAGATCAAATTCAAAATTAATTTAAAATAAAGAATCAAGAAGATTACCATCTCAGCACAGTAGGGTAGAACACTAGGTCCTTTCAGTTAGTCTTATTTTAACAAAAATTGTTCAAATAATTTGAATTTGCAATGACAAAATAAAGTAATGTACAAATTATTACTGTGGGCTGGATCATAAGTGGTCTTCAAATCTTTGCCAGCAGGTCTGCAGTGAACTAATACCATATAACACCAGCTGTACTTCATTGTTCCTCTTGAATCCTCTCACTTTCCAGTTCAAATATTTTTTTAAAGATAACATTGATCTGTAGACATCCAGTTAGCTATATTCTTTCCAAAGTCTTCTGCATATTAAAAATTGAATCCACTTTCAATATTCACATTTTTTGTCACAGATCAACTCAAGTGAATGTGACAGTTTCAGAGAAATTTGAGAAACTGAGAATGCCAGAATCTAGAACTAACAATAAGCAGCTGGAGGAACTCAATGAGTCAAGCTGCATCTATGGAGGCAAAGTGATAGTCAACATTTCAAAATGAGGCCCTCCATTCAGAAAGATCTACTCCATTTGTTGAAACTATATGTTAACTATAACTATATGTAACTATGTGGTTTTGTGTAGGTCTTGTAGCTTTAGGTTTGTCTGATGGGTTTGTAGTTCCTTTCCGGGGAATGTGCTAAGACGGTAGCGCGATATCGATATGCAGCAGCCTCTCTGGACTCTGGATTGGGGATTACCAAACATTGTGGTTTTTCTTGTGTGATTTGTTTTGTGCTTTTTCGTGATATCATTCCGGAGAACATTGTCTCATTTTTTAAACTGCATTGTATTTGTAGTTTATAAATGACAATAAACTGAATGTGAATCTGATTTATTATTGATGCAAGTAAAATTACTCCATAGGTTACACTTAGAAAAACAGTATATGTGTTTTTATTACTCTTAGACTAAATAATTCAACACACTATCACTTTGGACAATTTCCTCCCTGTATTAGTTGGGATTAGAAATTCTCAGCATAATTTGTAAATTTACATAATAAGATGCTTCAGACATACTTAGAAAATGCTCGTTATTTACCAGAAGGAAATTCACAAGTGAAGCCTGGATTGGAGGGATCTGTTTATAAGGAGAAATTGGATAGGCTGATTTGTTTTCTGGAGAGAAGGATCGTCTGACCGAAATATATAGAATTATAAGAAGCGTAGAGTGTAATTAGTCAAAATCTTTTCCCGGTGGCAGAAGTGGCAGAAACAAGAGAACCTAGGATTAACGTGAGTGGGAGAAGATTCAAAGAGGTTATGATGGGACCATTTTTCTCACAGGGGGTGACTGATATCTGGAATGCTCTACCAGAGTTAGTGGTGGAGGCAGATATAATTGCAATGTCTAAAAGCTATTTAGACAAACTCCTGAACACAGAAGGATATAACATTGCTGGCAACTGAGATTAATGAGTTCTTCTGTGCTCTGCTCTATGACTTCATGATTCTAAAAGTTTTTAGAAACATAGAAACATAGAAAACCTACAGCACAATATGACCCTTCGACCCACAAGGCTGTGCTGAACATGTACTTTAAAAATTACCTAGGGTTACCCATAGCCCTCTATTTTTCAAAGCTCCGTGTACCTATCCAGGAGTCTTTTAAAAGACCCCATCGTATCCACCTCCATCACTGTCGCTGGCAGCCCATTCCACACACTCACCACTCTGCATAAAAAACTTAACCCTGACATCTCTTCTGTACCTACTTCGAAGCACCTTAAAACTGTACCCTCTCATGTTAGCTATTTCAGCCCTGGGAAAAAGCTTCTGACTAACCACACAATCAATGCCTCTCATCATCTTATACACCTCTATCAGTTCACCTCTCATCCTCTGCCACTTCAAAGAGAAACGGCTGAGTTCACTCAGCCTATTCTCATAAGGCATGCTCCCCAATCCAGGCAACATCCTTGTAAATCTCCTCTGCTCCCTTTCTATAGTTTCCACTTCCTTCATGTAGTGAGGTGACCAGAACTGAGCACAGTGCTCCAAGTAGGGTCTTACCAGGGTTTTTGTTGGCTCTTCTCTGCTAACTTCTGTTTTTACCATTAAGGCTGATTCCACAATTGAGAAATAGTTCACCTACTGTTTTAATACAAATGTGACACTGAGCTCAGAGCAACCAGTCAAAATACTGCAGTGTATGCCTTGTCAAGGTTACCTTGTGAAGAAGCCTTAATGGGCAAAAGAGGCAAAATTTATGCTCTAGAAACAGAAGACATTTTGTTTATCTCAGCAGAGGAAATACCTGTAGTTGTACTTGTCAAAACCCTGCATCAGGTAAGTATGCAGAAGTAGAACAGAATTGTGGGGTCAGATGAAGGAATGGTAATGGATAGATAGACCCAGTTGAGAGAAGGGAGGAGGAGAGGATGACAAAGGTAAAGAAAGTACCTCAAGACCACCTGTTATGGGTAGTGCCTGATGGAATTGCGAAAAGGACAATTCATTTGACGGTTGTCTTGAACAAACCCCACAATTGATCCAGAAGA
Organism: Hemitrygon akajei; assembly: GCF_048418815.1. Classification (NCBI taxonomy): domain Eukaryota; kingdom Metazoa; phylum Chordata; class Chondrichthyes; order Myliobatiformes; family Dasyatidae; genus Hemitrygon; species Hemitrygon akajei. The sequence goes on along the minus strand of NC_133124.1, from coordinate 103,340,619 downwards.
ACAAATATGTAATACTTCTAGTACCAACATTTTTTATGCCATGGACCAATACCTTTAAGCTAGGTGTCAGCGGACCACAGGTTGGGAACCGCTATACGAGAGCCAAGATAAAACAAAATCATTTTGTCCTGAGATATATGATGTTCCAATAAAATCTAATAATATGTAAATTCAACAATAGTATCAGCAGCAGCTCTGTGAAGGTTGCAGAGAGTGCAAAAATCTGCGGATTAGTTACTTATAAGATTGGAAATATATTAAATGAGTTTATGTTCTCTTTGCTTTTACTTCTTTAAGGGGGAACCAGTGCAATGTTTGACATAATAGTTGTGAACAGAAATTACGAATATCACCCTTTTAAGGGTTGCATCATGTGACTAAATACTCTGAACTCCAACAATGTATCAAGAAAATGCTGAAGAAAGCTTGTGAATGGCCCTAGAATAAATTACAATTGCCCCATTTAAGCCACTCATGTCACATGGGGATCAATGTGAATTTATCTAGAAATTAAGCATTCACTGAAAATGCACATTTTAAAAAGTGTGATCAGAATGAATTGTATCATAGTTCTTTTAGGAGACCAGGACCTTAAATGTTTAATATATCTCCTAAAATAAATTAAGTCATGAGTTGTAAATTTAGTTTTAATCTGAAGAAGAGCAAATTTTCACACAAATAGATGTGTTAGAAATTGGCTCGAAGCATTTTATTCAGATTTTCCTTTGCCCTAGCACTTCTTTCCATTGTAAACTCTCCCAAATGATTCCAACAGTAGTATATCACCAAAGATTTGTCTACAAGAAAATGATCTGAAAAATGACAATTCTTGTTTATTCACAGAATAATTTACATAACTAATCCAATTCTCTCTTTATACTCATTGAGACCTATGACCTCGTCTGATCTTGAATACAATCACGCATGTGGAAAGATAAAGGTAAATGTTTTTATGCTGCATTGGATCCAGAGTAAAAGTTATTTCATTCTTCTTACACTTGTCTACGGGTAATGATATTAAACAATCGTGAATCTTAGATGCAAAGATTGCACCCATTAGGTTAAGTGCTTGTGGCTATGAGGATTTGCATACGTTATTTTAAGTATGCATGATACAGGGGAAGCTGATAATGCCATTACTTGAACCTTACAAATTAAGATTATGTAATCTATGCAAACAGAAACAGAATAATCCACAGCACTGTTTTATCACCACTAGAAGTCATTTTGGGTTATTTCTAGCCCATGAGCAGAAGGCCTCGTCAAAGTGACATCTGTGTTTTGGCTTATTACCTTTCTCAAAGCTGAGGGGATTTATTGTGGAAGTGAATTGACAAATGGATGTCAATTGTGGCTCAGTAGTAGCACACTTATTTCTGACTCAAAACGATTTGTTTCCCCTCAAGGGACTTCACAATCCTGCACTGTTGGATGTATTGCCTTTTACATGAGATGCTAACATGATAAGTTAACTGATGTTTCAGATGATTGTACGTGATCCTTTAACACTTAAGAGAGCTTCTGTCAATATTGCATCCATCAACCATAAACAAGAAAACAAATTATATCTCTTGTTGGTGTTTACAGTACCATGCTGTTTTCAAATTACATGTTGCGTTTTCCTAAATTAGCAAAGGTGTTCACTTCAATTGATTGTAAAGCACTTTATAGCATTTTAGAGTTTCAAAAAACACAATTTGAATACAAATTCTTTTCCCAACATAATGCCAGTAATTACAACCTGAGTTGCAAACAACACAAAAGATATCATCTGAATCCAGACAGTGTCTACTGGTGAAAACAGACAGTCATGAAAATAGATGTATTAGTAATGAATCAAACCCAATTATTATCAGGAACAAAGGGGAAATGCCAAAACTTCCACTCACCATCGCCCAGCAGCTCTTCATTCTGATCAACATTCAGCAAAGATGAGATGGAAGAAAGGAAAAAGAAATCAATGGCTGTGTGAGTCATGTAACCACAAATCACTGGGGCATAGAATTTTTGTCACTAAAGCAATGGATGTTAACTGCATGTATGGAAAGCACCTCAGCATGAAAATTAGAATAACTCTAATTTTCTGAAGCTGAGGAAACTGAAAGAATGGCAGCTAACAAACCCCAAGCTTTGTCAAACTAGATAACATAATATAAGCCTGGGACAGCAGCAATTTGTTTAATAAATTGAGCATGTAGTGATGAAGAGCCAATAGCTGGAAAACATTGTGGAGCTTCCACCTCTCTTTTAATAAGAAATATTACTAACTTATTTTCAATGTCGCTTTGCTTTTTATCATACACAGAAAATTGTGTTTCCTTTGACATTCTGAATTTGCTTAAAGAGGTCCTGTGAATTCAGTTATTAATTTTCAAACAATATCTCACCAAGAGTGTAGCGGAGAGAACTAAGGCAGGAAATTCAATTCTTTCAAACAGTTCTATGCCTCAAATTCTGAATAGTCAAAGATGTAAGAGATCAGAAATAAAGTTCTAGGTATATTATATAAGTTCTTTTCAGTGTTAAAACCGCCTTCCCAGTCATCCAAATACCATTAAGGAAGTTGCACAAGGTTGACGGAACAATGCTGTCAGGAATTTTTGTGTAATGTCACAGAGTAACAGACATGTGAATTCCTTATTGAGAAAAAGAAAATTCTCATTCTGTTATATTGAAACACATAACAACACTAGAAAATAGAAGCTGGAATAGGTCACTTAGCCCCTCATATCAGTTCTGCCATTGAAAAACACCATAATTTGACATTTTACTTCAACAACACCTTTTTTTGAACAAACACAATATTCTTTGATTCTTTTAATAGCAAAACAAACATTTCTCTCTCATGAATACAGTCAAGGACTGAGCCTCTAAAGACCTATTATGTGGATAACTCCAAAACATCTTATTGCCTGACCTGAGTGGCCAACCAGTGAGTCTAGAACATTGACTCCTGTTTCTAGACACTCAGCCAGGAGAAATGTCAACTTCACTTATACTCTGTCAAGCCCCATAAAAATATTAAATATTTTAATGAAATCTCCTTGGTTTATCCCAAATTTAAGAGATGAAGGCTCAGAATGTCTAGTTACTTCTCATGTGATAAACCCACCTTTCCAAGAGATAATTTAATGAAATTCTGCTACAATCCTGCTATTGCAAGTATACGGTTCATTAAGCGGGGAGACCAGATCTGTACACCTTATTCCAGAGGCAGGAGCACCAAGTTCTATGTAAATGGAGTGAAACATCGCTACTCATTTAGATGATGGGTGGTGTGAGATTTTCAGGCTTTTTATAAAGGGATGTATAACTGAGCATGCAGCATTCTTCCGACTACTAAAGAAAATTGTCAATAAAGCAAGGTGGGTGAAGAATTGCGTCTATGGGGGTTAGAGGATCTTGGATGGGCTGTGACAAAGCAGTGCCTGAAAAAGGCACATTTTTTTACCACGGACACCTTCCAGGGCTCCAACCTGATGCTAAATTGGCCATTGCCTGTAACACCTTAGTAAAGGCATGAATGCAATTCTCTGAATGCCTGCACTGTGAAACCCTGTGATGCAGGCAAGTGCACATGTTGATTCTCCTACAACTCTGGAGTTAAGAAGAAATGAAGTTCTTGCTGAAGTTTGGTTAATCTCCCAAAAACAGCAGTAAGTTGCAAACTGGGACATGCGGCAAACTGCAATGATCTTAAGGCTAGGAAACTGACGGAATACAACATTGAACTCCATGGACAAAGCTAGGAGATCACACTTGACAGTAAAGAATGCAGTTTGGTTACTGACCATTTAAATAATCTAGTTTCAACAAAGGTAAGTTTTTGGAAGCTAGATGTTAAGTGAATAAAAACGGTTGGTCTTCAGACCAATGAGGCTACAAATTATGCCACAGATGATCAGAACATCTCTTGAAATGGGGGTTAAAACATTTTATATCATACTATGATCTCTTTGAATTGCATTGGATTTTCATTGTTTTGTGTGAGGAGAGAAGTGAGTGTGAGTGAAGGGAGTGAGTCTTTGTCAACAAAGATAGAAGAGGTAAACCTTCATCAAATAAATAAATCATGTGATTCCTTATCAATCTTCCAACTTCAAACTCTTTGATATTAATCAGAAGAGGGGACAAGGTCGCACAAAGAATTTGGCACTTGGGCTTTCTGCTTAACTATCTGTCAGACTGATGGTCTACTTCCTTCTTACTTTACAGACAGGGGGCATTCACCTCAGTCCCTTTTTCCTTCCCATTACTTCTCCATACCCTGCAACTCTCTAACAAGCCCATCAAGTCCCCTTTCATTCTGTTGTCATTTACAACCCCCTAGGGGGTCTCCTTAAACTTATGAGCACAATTTTGGGATACGGGGGAGACCAGAATGCCGAGAGGAAATCCACATCATCCCGGAGAGAAAATATTGACTCCACTTAGATAATATGCTGAAGTCAGGATCAAACCATGGCTCCCAGAGCACCAAGTCAGCAAATACTGAACCATGCTGCCTACCTAAGGGGAAGAAAGTGGAAGATTCAGCAGGAATGAATTGCAAGTCAAAAGAGATCCTTAGGTCTAGAGGGCTCCTGATTGCATATTTCCTCTGACTCCGCTCTGGCTCAGGGTCATGGACCACTTGCTGACACTTCCATGTTGTACTAAATCAGAGTGCGATTTCTTGGCCAAACAAAAGATTCCATCAAGTCATCCCAAGTGAATTCAAAAATGTAATCTCTTAATGAATATAATTTAAAAATCCCTCACCAACTGCAACATATTCAGATATATGAGGTGATGGAGATGATGTGTACACGCAGAGTCGTTCTGAGTTTGTTACTGTTGTGTTGGAATGGAATTTTCCCAATATCACAAATGTGTTCTGTAGTTGTTCTTGGAAGTTCCAAATAAATAGTCAGCTATGTGTGTCTCCTGGGTGGTCCCAAACAAAATAGAATTAACCTACAGCGTGCCAACCTTAGATTGCTGTCTATATTATTCATTACATTCCATAAGTGCATTCCCATGACCCTAACACCTCTGCTGTATCTATAAACTAGAAAATCAAATAAACCCAAGCCAAAAATGCATACTATATATAATGAGCTATGATTTTTATCCACTTCTCTCCATATTTTGAAATTGAGCTTCTTAATAATAGTGACCTCCAGCATGTTGGCTGGGATTGGCATTTTTATTAAATTTAAAAGATAAATTTATCATACAAGTGTAGTGGATATCCGAAATGAGCCGTCAGAGGTGGTGGATGCTGGAAGAGTAATGCATTTAAAACACGCATTAATGGGGACTTGAATGAGCAGGGCATAGAAGGAATATGGAATTAAGGCAGATAAGTAGGATTAGTATATATGTACAGGAAATGCAGGCACAGAAGTCAGCATATACACAGTGGCTAAAGAATCTTTATTCTATATGATACAACTATATTATTCAATGGCTTCAGAAATAGAGTCTTCAAAGTATGTGACATTTAATGTATTGAATGCTTCAATATGCAATATCACAAATAAGTTCTTTTCAGAAAAGTCAAATTGATATAAGGTTTGCCATAGAAAAATACAATTTATTTTCCATATACTAGATCCCAACCTCATGAGTGAAACACAGCTCATTTCTAATGATTCTACTGTTATGAAAAAGGCAAAACAGCTTGTTGTGAATTATAGATGAAGACATACATGGATATGAGGTGAGAATTGGATGAATAGAGGGTAGAACCTTTGGTAAAACTATCAAAGTGATCAAGAACCACATTCACCCTGGACATTTTGTGTAAGAAGATGAAGAAAACCTGGAAGTATGTACCACCAGTGTCAAGGACAGTTTCTATCCCACTTTATTTGACTATTGAGTGGTCTCCTAATATAATAATATGGATTCTTGACTTCTTACCTTGAACCTTACTGTCTGTTTGCACTGTACTTTCTCTTTAACTGTAACACTTCATTCTCCATCCTGTTATTCTTTAACCCTGTATTATCTTCATACACTGTTGTAATGCAGTGATCTGTAGGGTGGACATGCAAAAATAGTACATAAGTACGTATGACAATAATAAACCAATTTACCAAATGCTTGCTATTTCATTGTGCAATATCTAATTTGTACAATGCAGATTCTCAAATACAGTAAGTAAAATCAATAACTAGATTTTTGAGTATATCAGCTCAGGGAAAATGCTGATCAGACTGCCCTTTTGTGAGTGAACAGATACACCTCAGTTTAATCGGGAGGAGTTCACCTCTGAAAGTATAGCGCTCCCTTAGTACCATTTCAATACTTTCATATTTGACTATCCCAATGATTTTGGATGATTTTGACAACACCTGTGATCAAGCACAATTTGCTCTCATTTACGCTCAGTTTGCTGCTATCGTGCTAAGAAGGTGCACAGTCAAATGCTGTTGGAAGAGAAATAGATATTTAAGATGTAATGAGAGGGTTAAAACAGATCTTTTTAACTGGAATTGAGTAATATATGCTCACAGTACACATAATGAGCAAACCTATTAATTAGGAAGATAAGTATAGTAAAACAAGGTCTTAATTCACAGGGTCCATGAAACCTTGAGGCATTCAGAAGTAAGCCATTAAGGAATGTAACAACTTGTTTATCAGAGATGAGCAAAATCATTTTGGGTGGCAAAATAAAGTCTTGACTGATAAAATTTACAGAAACAAGTAAAATGAGTTCAACGGCAAATGCAAAATCCTAACTATACATCTATCATTAAGAAATATTTAGTTTAAGAATTGTAGATGACTGTATGAGTAGATTAGGAAAAAAGCCTGGGCTTTCTTGAATTTATAAGTGTGAGTATCGAGCAGGCTCATCTGATTTCTGTCCTTGTACTGGAATTGTGATCAGTGCCGTGGAACTCTAAGAGTCTCCGAGCCAGTCGTTGTAAATCAGAGTGCTCAATGAGCAGAAGGGCTTGAGATTTACTACAATCAGTTATTCTGTACTCTGTTTTAGACATTGTTCTGTTAATCCTTTACATCACTTAGTAAAAGGAAGAGGGACTTGTTCTTTTATCAATTATTTTACACATCGTTTCAGACAGTCCCTTGTATATACTTATATGTATTCCGCATCACTTATTATATTCTAATAAAACACCTGCAGCAGTCTTAAAGTGGTGTCAGATGCCCACTTTTGTACCTCAGAAAGGGAGCCCCATGCTTTTCAGCTGCATCCCTGTATTTAGTTAATAAAGCTTGAAGACAACGGAAAGTGTTGTCCCGGTCTGCCTTGACAGAAAAACAGCCACCAAAAGACCTGAATAGATGTCAACCGTGCTTAAGGGATACTTGTATCTCAGTTTTAGGGAAAGTGGACCAATGTGAGCTCTCTCTACCAGATTTGTGCAGGGCAACTGTCAGGCTGTTTTACTAATGGACTAGTGTTATTAGATGGCATGTTTCACGTTGAGGCGTGCATACAATGCAGCAGCCTTGAAATGTTCCTTCTCCCTCAATGATCCAAATCAATAGACAATAGACAGTAGGTGCAGGAGTAGGCCATTCGGCTCTTCAAGCCAGCACCGCCATTCACTGTGATCATGGCTGATCATACACAATCAGTACCCCGCTCCTGCCCTCTCCCCATATCCCTTGACCCCACTAACTACAAGAGCTCTATCTAACTCTCTCTTGACTGCATCAAGAGACTTGGCCTCCACTGCCTTCTGGGGCAGAGCATTCCACATATCCACCACTCTCTGGGTGAAAAAGTTCTTCCGCATCTCTGTTCTAAATGGCCTACCCCTTATTCTTAAACTGTGGCCTCTAGTTCTGGACTCACCCATCAGCGGGAACATGCTTCCTGCCTCCAGTGTGTCCAATCCCTTAATAATCGTATATGTTTCAATCAGATCCTCTCTCATCCTTCTAAATTCCAGTGTATACAAGCCCAGTTGCTCCAATCTTTCAACATATGACAGTCCCGTCATTCCGGGAATTAACCTTGTGAACCTACGCTGCACTCCCTCAATAGCAAGAATGTCCTTCCTCAAATTTGGAGACCAAAACTGCACACAATACTCCAGGTGGGGTCTCACCAGGGCCCTGTACAGCTGTAGAAGGACCTCTTTACTCCTATACTCAATTCCTCTTGTTATAAAAGCCAGCATGCCATTAGCTTTCTTCACTGCCTGCTGTACCTGCATGCTTGCTTTCATTGACTGATGTACAAGAACACCTAGATCTTATTGTACTTCCCCTTTTCCTAACTTGACTCCATTTAGATAGTAATCTGCCTTCCTGTTCTTGCCACCAAAGTGGATAACCTCACATTTATCCACATTAAACTGCATCTGCCATACATTTGCCCACTCACCCAACCTGTCCAAGTCACCCTGCATTCTCATAACATCCTCCTGACATTTCACACTGCCACCTAGCTTTGTGTCATCAGCAAATTTGCTAATGTTACTTTTAATCCCTTCATCTAAATCATTAATGTATATTGTAAACAGCTGCGGTCGCAGCACCGAACCTTGCGGTACCCCACTGGTCACAGCCTGCCATTCCGAAAGGGACCCGTTAATCACTACTCTTTGTTTCCTGTCAGCCAGCCAATTTTCAATCCATGTCAGTACTCTGCCCCCAATACCATGTGCCCTAATTTTGCTCACTAATCTCCTATGTGGGACTTTATCAAAAGCTTTCTGGAAGTCCAGGTACACTACATCCACTGGCTCTCCCTTGTCCATTTTCATAGTTACATCCTCAAAAAACTCCAGAAGATTAGTCAAGCATGATTTTCCCTTCTTAAATCCATGCTGACTCGGACTGATCCTTCTACTGCTATCCAAATGTGTCATAATTTCCTCTTTTCTAATTGACTCCAGCATCTTTCCCACCACTGACGTCAGGCTAACCGGTCTATAATTCCCTGTTTTCTCTCTCCCTCCTTTCTTGAAAAGTGGGACATTAGCCACCCTCCAATCAGCAGGAACTGTTCCTGAATCTATAGAACATTGGAAAATGATTACCAATGCATCCACGATTTCTAGAGCCACCTCTTTAAGTACCCTGGGATGCAGACCATCAGGTCCCGGGGACTTATCAGCCTTCAGACTCAACAGTCTATCCAACACCGTTTCTTGCCTAATATAAATTTCCTTCAGTTCATCCTTTACCCTAGTTTCTTTGGCCACTATTACATCTGGGAGATGGTTTGTGTCTTCCCTAGTGAAGACAGATCCAAAGTACCTGTTCAACTCGTCTGCCATTTCCTTGTTCCCAATAATAAATTCACCGGTTTCTGTCTTCAATGGCCCAATTTTGGTCTTAACTATTTTTTTGTTATTCACATACCTAAAGAAGCTTTTACTATCCTCCTTTATATTCTTGGCTAGTTTACCCTCGTACGTCATTTTTTCTCGGTGTATTGCCTTTTTTGTTACCTTCTGTTGCTCTTTAAAAGCTTCCCAGTCCTCTGGTTTCCCGTTCATCTTTGCTATGTTATACTTCTTTTCTTTTCTTTTTATACTGCCGTTTACTTCCCTCGTTAGCCATGGCCGCCCCTTACTCCCCTTGGGATCTTTCTTCCTCTTTGGAATGAACCGATCCTGCACCTTCTGTATTATTCCCAGAAATACCTGCCATTGATGTTCCACTGTCTTCCCTGCTAGGGTATTGTTCCATTGAACTTTGGCCAGCTCCTCCCTCATAGCTCCATAGTTCCCTTTGTTCAACTGTAGTACTGACACATCCGATTTTCCCTTCTCCTTCTCAAATTGTAGGTTAAAACATATCATATTATGGTCACTACCTCCTAATGGTTCCTTTACCTCGAGGTCCCTGATCAAATCCGGTTCATTACACAACACTAAATCTAGAATTGCCTTCTCCCTGGTAGGCTCCAATACAAGCTGTTCTAAGAATCCACCTTGGAGGCACTCCACAAACTCCCTTTCTTGGGGTCCAGTACCATTCTGATTCTCCCAGTCTACCTGCAAATCCCCAAAGCCTGTTTATCTTTCCCTTATGGTGGTGTTGCAACGAACGAGGTGAACCCAAGCGCAGGACACTGGCACGGAGATTTAGTTAGGATACAGACGCGGCCGTGAGCATTGAACGGCAAACAGGAGGGAGAGCAGGAAGACAGGAGACAGGCAGAATTTATCTTGACATGGAGAGACTAGGTTTCACAGGTAAACCTCAGAACTGGAGTAGAACTTAGGACACACTAAGGACTAAGCGGCCAGGAAGCGTTAATTACCACAATGGCAAAACCAACGATCTGGCAACTAGTGGGTTCAAAGCTAGGGTTTTTATGCTGCAGGTATTGATGCAAACCAGCTGTGCCGTCATCAAAGGGAATTAGGAGAAAATGGGGAGTTAATAGTTGGAACCATGGCACAATCAAAGGGAATTAGAAGAAATGGGACAGTTACAATATCCCCCCCCCCCCACCCAAACGGGAGCCTCCAGGCGAACCACCAGGCTTGTCCGGATTGTCTCGATGGAAATCTCAGATGAGGGAAGGGTCCAAGATGAAGGAGCAGGGAATCCAGGTGCACTCCTCAGGACCGTATCCCTCCCAATCGACCAGGTACTGGGAACCCCTGCCTTGGTGGCGCACATCCAGTATTCATTGGACAGTGTATTCTGGGTAGTTGTCAATTATCTGGGCAGGTGGAGGATGTTCAGCAGATGGGCGCAAAGGGCTGACAGACACAGGTTTCAATTGAGAGACGTGGAACGTGGGATGAATGTGCATGGATCTGGGCAGTTTGAGTCTGAACACTGAGAGGTTAGTAATGCTCTCAATCTCGACTGGCCCGAAGTAGCGAGGGGCAAGTTTCTTGGGTTCATTCTTGAGGGGGATGTCTTTAGACGAGAGCCAAACCTTCTGCCCAGGCCGATAACTAGGTGCAGGAATTCGATGGCAATCGGCAATCCTCCAGTTGCGGTCAGCTGCGCGGAGCAGGGCCGCGTGAGCATCCTTCCAGATCTTGCAGCACCGGTGGAGATGGGCCTGAACTGAAGGCACTGCAATGTCATCGTCATGTGCAGGAAACAGAGGGGGTTGGTAACTGGGGGAGCATTCCAAGGGAGACATTCCGGTGGTGGTGCTGACCAGGGAGTTGTGGGCGAACTCTACCCAAGTGAGGTGGATGCTCCAGGATGATGGGTTGTTGGCAAATCCTGGCTTGCTCGTTCCGTTTGACTGTTAGCCTGCGAATGGAAGCCGGAAGACAGGCTTACTGAGGCTCAAAGGGCTTGATAAAAGGATCTCCAGACTTGAGAGATGAATTGGGGGCCCCGGTCAGAAATGACATCAGAGGGAACTCCATGAAGGTGGAAGACCTGATGAACAAGGCTGTTTCACAGGCTGTAGGGAGTTTGGGAAGTGCACGGCTTTGGAGAAGCGGTCCACCACGGTGAGTATAGCAGTGCTCCCATGTGAAGGGGGTAGTCCAGTAACGGAATCCAGAGCAATGTGCGACCAAGAGCGGCTAGGGACAGGTAGGGGATGAAGCAATCCAGCAGGTGGTCAGTGGGAGGCTCTTCCATGGGCACACACAGAACAGGCAGAGACAAAGGAGCGAGTGTCAGCATTCATGGAGGGCCACCAGAAATATGTCTTCAGAAGGGACAGAGTTCAATCGATTCCAGAATGGCAGGTGAAACCCCACTGGAGAACCTGAGACCAAACAGAGTCAGGCACGAAGAGGCGATTGGGGGGTGATTGCCTGGGTCAGGTTGAGTCCGCTGGGCCTCCTTGACTATGGATTCAATCTTCCAGGTGAGGGCAGCCACCACACAGGATGGTGGAAGGATGGTCTTGGGGTAGGGAAGGCTCTCCTCTGAGACATATTGACCAGAGAGAGCACTTGGCTTCCTGTTCTTGGAGCCAGGATGATAGGTAAGCGTGAATCAGAAACAGCCAAAAAATAATGCCCAGCGGGCTTGGCGGGAATTTAGATGTTTTGGTGGTTTGGATGTATGTGAGGTTCTTGTGGTCCATCCATGGATGTTCAAGCCCCCTCCAGCCAGTGCCTCCACTCCTCCAAAGCGAGTTTGACAACCAATAAATCTCGGTTCCCAACATCATAGCTCCATTCGGCAGGGGATAGACAACAACTGAAGAAGGCGGAGGGATGGAGATTTTGTTCTGGGCCTAAGCGTTGGGAGAGGACCGCTCCCACCGCAGAGTCAGAGGTGTCGACTTCCACAACGAATTGGCAAGAGGGGTCAGGTTGGACCAGGATGGGAGCAGAAGTGAAACGCCTCTTCAGATCCAAGAAGGCTGAGTCCACTTCGGGGGATCCAATGAAAATGGGTTGCAGGAAAGGTGAGTTGAGTAAAGGATGCTGCCACCCGGCTGTAATCCCTGATGATGCGACAGTACAAGTTTGCGAAGCCCAGAGATTGCTGGAGTTATTTGAGCGTTGTACGTTTTGGCCACTCCGCCACCACCCAGATCTTTTCGGGATCCGCCCTCACTTGCCTGCTCTCAATGATGTTCCACAGGAAACTGACAGAACAGGCATGGAACTCGCACTTCTCTGCCTTAACGAATAGCTTGTTCTCCAAAAGCCTCTGAAGAACCTGATGGACATGGTGGGTGTATTCCTGAAGATTGCGGGAGAAGATTAAGATGTCGTCCAAATTAATGAAAACAAAATGGTTAATAAAGTCCCTAAGGACATCATTTACCAGGGCTTGGAAGACGGCGGAGGCATTGGTGAGACTGAAGGGCATGACCAGATATTCGAAATGGCCAAGAGGGGTGTTAAAAGTTGTTTTTCACTCACCTCCCTCCCTTATCCTAACCAGGTGATAGGCACTCCTCTGCAGGTCCAACTTGGAGAAAATTGTGGCTCCATGAAGGGGCTCGAAAGCAGAGCTGATAAGGAGCAGTGGATACTTATTCTTTATGGTGATACTGTTCAGGCCACGGTAATCAATTCGGGGGTGCATTGAGCTGTCTTTTTCCCCACAAAGAAGAAACCTGCACCTACAACGGACGATGAGGGTCGGATAATGCCAGCCGCGCGAGAGTCATTTAGGTAAGCCTGCATTGCTCCTGCTTCTGGTCAGGACAGGTTATACAGTCAACTGGTGGGTAGAGAGGCTCTGAAGAGAAGATTGTAAGGGCAGTGTGGAGGCAGAGAAAGAGCCCGTTGTTTGCTAAACACTTCTTCCAGATCGTGATACTCTGCTGGAACTTTGGATAAGGTGGGAGGGTCCAGAGGCAGGCGAGGTTGCGGTGACTTCCACTGGGGAAAGGGCTGATTGTAGATGAGTGGAGTGACAGAATGAACTCCAGCTGACTATACTCCCGGTGGACCAGTCAATGTGGGGGTTGTGATGGCTTAACAAGCAGTACCCGAGAACTATAGGAGCTTGAGGAGAGGAAATTAAATTGAATCGTACCTGTTCCCGATTGTTCCCGAGAGAAGGAAAGATGGGGTGGTGTGCAGTGTGTGACTCAGGCCAGTAGTCTACCGTCCAGTGCCCGGGCTTCCAGGGGGACACTCAATGGCTCACGAGGAATTCTGGCCCAGAAAGCTAAGTCTTCATCCAAAAGGTTTCTCTCAGTGCCAGAGTCTACTAGTGCTGACAGAGCAGGGACTGTTGATTGTAATGTAAAGTAGCTTGAAGCTGTATCTGGGTTCGGGGAACAGAAGGGAATATTGTCTGACTCACCAGGTCCCCCTTTCTACTGGTGAGCCTTCCCCTTTTGACCGAAGGGGACAGGTAGCAGAGAAGTGGCCATACTGGCTGTAATCTCCATAGTCATTCTGTGGGGGAAAGGCAGTTCTGTACGAGCTGTATGGGTTTCTCTCCTAGGGCGGTGGTAACAGCTGGGCTGGGAGCTATTCTAGGAGCAGGAGGAGGAGAGAGGCTTGTTCTTGCAGGAGGCAGAAATGAGTGCCGTGGAGTGGCCAAAGGTGGTGGACGACCAGTTCTTTCTCGGAGACGATTGTCCAACCTGGTGACTAGGAATCCAGGCTGTTGGTATCATCTCTTGCCGCCAACTCGTCTTTCACCATGTTGCTGAGACCATTCCAAAATACCCCTTGGAGTGCCTCATCGTTCCACCCTGAGTCAGCAGCTAATGTCCGGAACTCCACGGAATATTCGGCAACACTGCGTGAGCCCTGACTGAGAGTGAGTAGACGCTCGACAGCTTTCTTTACCACGGACGGCATGGTCAAAGATCTTTCTCATTTCCACGATAAAGGTAGCAAAAGAGCAAATATCCAGTTGGTTATCCCAAACAGCCGTGGCGCATGCTAAGGTACTTCCCCGCAACAACCCCATGATATAAGCAATCTTTGACTTATCCGTGGAGGACGTGGATGACTGCTGATCGAACACCAAGGACCATTGCAAAAGGAAGGCCCGGCACTTCCCCAAATCCCCAGCATAGTGCTCCGGTTCAGGTACATGAGGCTCTCTTGGCGGGGGTGTTGCTGACACGTGGGCGGTTGCCACCACAGGCTGTCTGGGCTGGTTAGACTGAGTTCCAGGAGTGGATGGGGTAAAATAAGTGGAAACACGGTCCACTTGATCACCAATCTTCGTTACGTCAGCAGATGGTGAACGGAGGTTCTCCATGACCTCCCGGAGGAGTTGGTCGTGCAGACCCAGTAGGGAACCCTGGCTGGCCAGGGCTTGTTGAAGGGCATTCATGTCCGCTGGGTCCATAATGGCCAGATCGTTCTGTTGTAATGAATGAGGCAAACCCAAGCACAGGACACCGGCATGGAGGTTTAGTTAGGATGCAGGTGCGGGCGTGAGCGCTGAACGGCAAACAGGAGGGAGAGCAGGAAGGCAGGAGACAGGCAGAATTTACCTTGACACGGAGAGACTGGGTTTCACAGGTAATCCTCAGAACTGGAGTAGAATTTAGAAAACTGATCTTGACATGAAGAGACTGAACTTCACAGACAAATCTCGGTACTGAAGCAAAACTTAGGACACATGATCCTAAGTGGCCGGGAAGCGTTAATTACCACACTGGCAAAACCAACGATCTGGCAACTAGTGGGTGCAAAGGCAGGGATCTTGATGAAAAGCAGGTGTGCCATCATCAAAGGGAATTAGGAGAAAATGAGGAATTAATGGTCAGAACCATGGCACAATCAAAGGGAATTAGGAGAAAATGAGGAATTAATGGTCAGAACCATGGCATAATCAAAGGGAATTAGGAGAAAATGGGGAAATAACAGTTGGTACTGTGACAGGTGGGCACTTCTGGAATATGCTACATAAGCAGGGAAGGAAGGATTCCTTCAGAATAGTGGAAGAGGAAAGGGAGATTGCAAGACATACCTAGTCAAGAACCCCTACTAAAGGCACTGGATATGGTGGAAAAATTTTTTTGAAAGTAAAGGGAGAACAAAGTTCTGAAACGAATGGTGTGAATTGGAAAACAGAAAATATTTCAATGCTTCTTACTATACCTCTTTTCCTCACCTGCCTATCACCTTCCCCTAGTGTTCCTCCTTCCCTTTCTCCTGTGATCCACTTTCTCACTTATCAAATTCCTTCTTATACAGCCCTTTACCTTCCCTATCCACCTGACTTCACCTATCATCTTCTAGATTTTCCTCCTTCCTCTTCCTGCACCCTTTAGTTTGCCATCTTCCTCTTTCCTTTCCAGAACAATGAAGATTCCTGGCCTGAAAATATAATCTGTTTATTCAATTCTATAGATACTACCTAACCTGCTGAGTTCTTTCAGCATTTTGTGTGTGTTTCTTTGGCTCTCCAGCATCTGCAGAATCTCTTGTGTTTATTATATTCGATTAGTGCAAGTTTAAGAAAGATGGAAGGTGGGAGGCAGCCCAAGGGAGCACATAGAATTAAATTAATCCAGAGGTAACAAAAAAATGTGAATGAATATTTCTGAAATTAATCTAAAGCTGCTTTTAAAGAGGGAGCAAGTATTTGGTTATTAGGATGGAGCAGAAATCACAAATTATTGTTTGGTTCCAGGTCAAATAGGATGTTACATTTGCAAACAAACATTTGCCTGCATCAGTGAAAAAGAAGCAAGGTAAAATCAGCTCATGGGAGAATCCAAAAACAATAGCCTTCCCATTCCCAATATTTAATTTGAGTACACTGGAGATCTTAGAGCACTGGATGTTGGAAATAAATCTTTAGGATAGATAATAGGGTAATTGGTCCGACACCATGGGTATATTTTATAAGCTCCATTGATGGAAATTACCCAAAATCAGAGCTGATCTCCACTCACTAGGACCATTTTGTGCATTTGACTTCTGGCTTGCCTCAGTGGATATAATATTATTATGAAACTCAGTTAACATTCAAGAACAAAAGTAGTAGATTTCTGTTATCTCTGTCTGAGACAATCTAGTCCATTTTGTTCTCCACTAAAGTGAGACAGTGACTGAGACAGATTACAGAGCAGAACATGGAAAAGTATGCTGATATAGTCTCCCAACTGGAGATAACACAACAGCCATTTGACAGGAATAGAAAAATCATATACAAAGTTAACTGCCTTAAAATTGCAGTACTTTCTTCCAGTCACTCCTGACACATACCACTCCTGTGAAGCACTAATCAATGCCACTTTCATCCATTCACTGACATTTTAGGCAGAAAGGAAGCTGAAGAGACATTAACACAGATTAAAGGATGTAATAGAATATCAGCCTGCTGTATAAATTTAAACTCTTTCACTTCACATGCCAGTCAGATGGAGTGGAATTGCCAGTTTTATATTTAATGAAGTAGTAGATTATATACTAGAAAGCTAAATGATCCTACTGTATTTTTTTTTAATTGTGAACCCTTGCATTAAAATTTTATCTGGCAATCTGAAGAAGGTGCAGAGGAAGGTTCCTTGACTGAAATACTAATAGCTAAATCGAATAGCACCTACTTCCACTAAATCATAGCTTCTGAATTGAATTTTGCAAGTTTAGCATTATTTTCCCAATTCAGTAGATTCTACAGATTTAACCTTCCTGTTCCAGTTTCAGCTCTATCATGGAAGTTCAATACAATATAGTAGTTTGACCATTTGAATGGCTGTTCAACAATATCTAGAAAAATTCGCTGAAATTTATAAATCAAACTTATTATTTATTAGTTATCAGTAAATATTGAACTGATATCCTCTAAGCAATGAAACTAGCTATTTTACCTATTTTTCTAGCCTGTTTGTGATTCCAGTCCTGTCCCACATCGTAAACTCACAACTTACCTCTGGCTGGGAAACCAACCTGCTGGCCCAGTCAGAGGAGTTAGATATGGGAATAAATTTTGGCCTTGCCTGCAAAAGCCACATCCAAGCTGGACTGGTTCACACCCACCAAACTCAATCTTTAACAGAAGACTAACATGAGGGCACAGCTGTTACTGAATGAAGGACACGTCATGAATGAATGATGTCCTGTGTACCAAAGAGCACTGTAACTATGTTGCATTAAGCAAGGGATGACCAGTCCACATTAAGTTCTCCATCATTCTTACTATATTCTCTTCTTTAGTATACAAACGATCTTTTCACATTGACACCCACACTGGACAAATTGCATGTGCTGCACTAGAAGACAATTAATTCTTTCTCTCTTGTTGTGTAACACCAAATCTGTTCTGGACCAGCGATATGGACACTCCTGGTATAAAGCATCGGTGTTCCTTCCCCTCATCTTCACTTTGGTGAAAAATGCGAAGAAGTTTTCCCACACAAAAGTTCAGCCGAAATCTTCAAGTTCAGTGTGGTTCCCTCTTTACTGATGGTGTCCACTGGAGTTGCAACATTACAAAAGAATTCCATCAGAATTCTTCAGATTAATAATTGGGATTTATTTGGAGTTTGCAGGAAAATACAATCAAATATTAAGTGTAGGTTCTGGTGTACAATATTACAAGAATGTAGATATTCCAATTCCATTGACAAAATCACAAAGTGCCTATTCAGTTACCAATAGACTAGATATATAATCTAGCCGCTAGACTAGAAAACCAGATTAGCATAATCTAGTTAAATTTTAAAAATGGTTGTAGTACTTTAATAAAGGAAGTTAAACTGACTCTGAGGACCTTCCAGTGCTATTTAAACAAAATTCATGTTCTTCCTTAAAGAAAACCCAAACTAAAGAAAACAACCTGAGCTTTTATTTTGTCTCTTTAATAGTAATTAATACCAATATATTCCACAGATGTATGTGAGAAAATTAAATAGCAATAAAATAATAGTATCAAAGGACCACTGAATAAAGGCTTAGGCAGTGTTAGATTTTTAAAAAAAGGGATAGAGACTATGAAAATTAAGCAGAGAATTCAAGAGGGTAGGATATAAAGAGGGTATTTCTTGGAGAATGAATAGTAATTGCTTTCAAGACCATTTGTGCAGCACACTTGTGTCTAAGATACTGCCTACACACCAACATAATTTTTTTTATTTCATATCACTTCTAAAGAATTGAATGAGAATCGTATGGCATATAGTGACCAGTGTAATGCTTTACAGAGCAAGCAATCAGTGATCAGTATTCAGTTCCCACCACTGTCTCTCCATAATTCCCATGGCCTCATGGATTTCCTCAGGGTGCTCGGGTTTCTTCCCACATTCCAAAGATGTATGTGCAATGGTGAGGGTTGGTAACTTGTGGGCATGCTATGTTGACGTCAGAAGCATAGCAACACATGCAGGCTGCCCTCAGCACATTCTCAAATTCTGTTGGATGTTGATGGAAATAACACATTTTCACTGTATGTTTCAGTACAGGTGCAAGGATGTGAAGCTGGGGCTTTATAAGGCACTGATGAGGCTGCACCTTGCATATTGTGAACAGTTTTTGGCCCCTCATCTTAGAAAAGATGTGCTGACATTGGAGAAGATCCAGAGGAGGTTACAAAGATGATTCCAAGAATGAAAGGGTTATCGTACAAGGAATGTTTGATGGCTCTGGATTTGTACTCGCTGGAATTCAGAAGGATGAGAGGGGGATCTCATTGAAACCTTTCAAATGTTGAGAGGCCTAGACAGAGTAGATGTGGAAAGGATGTTTCCCATGATGGGAGAGTCTAGGATAAGAGCACAGGCTCAGGATAGAGGGGCACCCTTTCAAAACAGAGATGCGGAGAAATTTCTTTAGTCTAAGGGCGGTGAATTTGTGAAATTTGTTGCCACTTGCAAATGGAGGCCAGATTGTTGGGTGTACTTAAGGCAGAGATTAATAGGTTCTTGATTGGCATGGCATCAAAGGTTACGGGGAGAAGGCTGGGAACTGGGGTTGAGGAGGAGATAGAAAAAAAAGGATCAGCCATGATTGAATAGTGGAGCAGACTCTATGGGCCAGATGGCCTAATTCTGCTCTGATGTCTTACGTTATGATATATGTGTGACAAATAAAGCTCATCTTTAAAAGTTCTTTGAGAATTTTCTGGAAGATTTTTACTTATTTTGGTCTTAGTGGCAGAACATTTAAATACAGGGTTCAAAAGTTTAAAATCAGAAGTGTGAAAAAATAAGAGTTGAAATGTTTTTATCCAAGTTGTGGCATAATTGTCAACTGTGACTAAGGAAACAGTGCACCAAAAAAAGGTGCCACCTTTTGTGTTGGGACAAAATTGTCTTCCCTTGCAGATTCAGGTCAACTATATTGATCAAAGATGATAAACTGTCCTGACCAACTCTTATTTTCTTCAGTTAAAACACATGATTTTTTTCATTTATTTTACCAATTTGCCAATGAAAAACTGGCCTATGTACACCAAAAACAGTGTTTTGTACTGCATTTGAAAGCTGTGTTGATAAAATGTTTTTCTATGCTGCTCTGACAACAGGTATCACAAAAAAACCTGTAAAGGTTTTTCTTTCACAGCAATGATATTGAGAAGGTAGGCAATTGGGAATTTCAAATATCAAACTATAATGTCCTTCTGAATTCAATAAAATTGTTCTGTTCTAATAAAACATTTATATTTCTCTTCAAAAGTTCCTGCATTTATATTTATTGAATAAACTATCTTAAAGGTGTTATGTCAAAAGTTAAACTCATTGAAAATGCAGTCTCAACTGTGATTCATCAATTATGACATTCCAAATGCATACATATTAATTCAGCTGCCTCACATCAGATACTCCCCCTGGCCACTAGCCCACCTTATATTCTCGGTGCACACTATTCAAAACAAAAGTGTTAATAAAATTCGATAGAATAAAAGATATAAAATCACCAAAAAGGTTTTTATATTTGATTGCATTTTCTCGTAGTTACATTGATTTGCAAATTGGTTTCCTGGTGGAAAAACTTGCAGTTTCCACTGAACTACAAGACCTCCATAGCTTAGTAGTCAAGTAGAATACAAAGTTTTAATCCACCAGTTTTCTTTTCATACATGCATTTGAAAGGCTTATAACCTATTCCACAATCCTAAAGAAAACACAATTTAATGATGTCTTAAATGGAGAAAATTAACAGTCATTTTGTTTTCTTATGTTACAAACATTTATTAGAGGAATGCTTAATTAATTCAGTTTTTTTTGGTGATGTTGGTTGAAGGATTAATGTTTTCAAGAGAAAAAGACACTGTACTTCTAACACTATAAAGGCATTTTCAACATGCTTGCATGGACTAACTGGATTTTAGTTTAACAGTTCATCTGAAAGGCTGCACTGCCACCAATGTAGAAAATCCACTTAAGTAGTGATGTTGTTTGCAAATAAAAGTTTTCCAGAAACAAAAGGTAGTTAACATATCTAACATGCTTACATGGACAAATTTCATTTTATTTTAACAGCTCATCTGACAGCTTACACTGCCGTCAATGCAGAATCTCTGTTAACTCATCAATCTCATAACAATGACCAAAAGAGGTTATTAACCAAGTCTTTATTACTCGCTTCAGCACTATAACATGATGTCATGCTAAATCCTTCTTATTCAGAAACGAGGGGGGTTGGGTAGGTGGGTGTCAACCTGCCAAAGGAAATATGTGATAAATGAAATCAAAAAAGAGGTAAGTGAGAAAAAAAAGTGTAATGAAAGTGAAAAACATTGACAATTGTTTGAAAACATTGTTACCACGGAGTAAAAAAAAATAACTACTTCTCGGTCTTTCAAGAAATTTGAACATGCACATTACATTCTTTCGATTCTTATCAAGTTAAATTAATCTCTTTCTGAAACACTGCAGGGAATTAGATCACAACATCTCAAGAACTTGGAAGTGACTATAGATGGACATTCCTAGGAAAAAAATCATATAATCACGAAAGGTAAAAATTCAGTTTATCAAGTCCAAAATCAGTTCTATGCAAAAAAAAACACTTTACATGAGCTGCCTGCCCTTTATCCATAGCCCAGTAACTTATTTTTCCTCGCAAGTGTTTTTCTGCTTCCCTTTTCAATCCCACAATTGAATCTGGCTCCCTACTCATTCTAGCAATGCATTCCGGATTCAAATCACTTGTACTAATAGGTTTTCTAAAGACATGTATGGTTGCTTTGTCAATTGCGTTCGTTTAATGTGTTTTGTCCAATGAGAAAAGGCTGTCTCTCTCTACCTTTAATATTGATGATTTTATTAAATCACCTATAAAACTTCCCAGTTTGAAGGAGAACGGTGCCAACTTCTCCAAGGTGCCTTCTGTTAAAGCTTTTTACACCTACAGTAAAGCTTTCACATCATTTTTGACACAAGGGTTCAATACACCAGTTATGGCCGAACCAGTGTTTCATAAAATATCATTGTGATACTTCTTTCTTGCACCTGTACCTCTATTTTTTAAAACTCAGTATCTCATAATTTTCTTTAATTTTTCAAACTGCCCTACCAACATTAATGAATGTGCAGATATACTCATGTCTTTGCTCTTCAACTCTTTTTATTGTACTCTAAGATATATTTGTCTTGTCATTCTCCTTCCCAAAATATCACACTTCTCATTTTTCTGTATTAAATTTGCCAAAAATCTACCAATCCATCAGCTTGTTAATTATTTTTGAAGTTTATTACCTTCTTCTACACAGTTCACATTACTTTTAAATTCTGTATCATCTGTACATCTTAGTTATTTCCTCCACTCAGAAATCCAAGTTGATAATATTTATATAGAAAAGAAAACACAGCACCCTGTATTGACCATTGCTGTAAATGTCCCTTCAGTCTGATGAACAAATATTCTCTACTTTTCCCTTCCTGTCATTTAGGGATCTATCTATTTACATTGTTCCTGCCCCTTTTATTCCAGGGGCTTCAAATTGGATGACTTGTCAATTATGCCGTGCTTTACAAAATGTTCTTTGAAATTCCAGATATATAACATCATCTATATTACTCTGATTAACTCCCTCTAATTATTTCATCAGAACACTCTAAGTTGATTAAATGACTTTAACATATGTATTCTGCTTTCCTTAATCCTCCACACTGTCTAGTTGTGTTTAAGTGTTCCTCAGGCCCTGTTTATATTAGTGTGTTGATCTAGTTTAGTTCAATTTACTGCACAATTCTTAATTAATCAATGTGTCTATACATAAATATCAGCCTAACTATGTTGACCCTGGAACAAGAAAAAAACATGAATTCTACTGTTCCCCCTGTATCAATATTGACTGAGAACACTTCTCCAATTCATAGCACTGAAAATAGATCTCCCATTGGCCAAATAATTGATCCTACTACTCCCACCCCTTGTCTTCTTTGCAATAGTTAACTTCTGGAGTTCACACTGCTTTACATTGAAAGCCTCTCATTCTTATAGTCTCCCTATCAGTTCAAATGTTATGCTTCTATTTCACTGGCTCTGGCCTATCTGCCCCAACCCAGCATCATTTTATTGTTCTTCTTGAAAGTGACAACTTGTAACTGAGGTCTCTTTCTTCTGAATCAAAGCAGACCAGCCAGTTCTAGGTTCAAGTTGCTCAGGTTAGATACAGACCCCCCTATTCATAAACCTGCATGTTTTATCATAGGAAAGAACACCCCGTAAATAAGTTCTTATTCAGGATTTATCTCTAGTTCAGCAGATTATCAGGGGCATCACCGTATCCTCTTTAAAAGCATTTTTATATAGTTATTCATGACTAAAACCAGTTCACAAGGCAGCACACAAAATGGAGGTTACACAGCAGCTTCACAAAATGGCAGCTTCCATTCCCTCAACCACATGACAAGAACAAAGACAACTGGTTTGCCTACTTCCACTGTCTTTGGCTCATTGAAGTTCAAAGTTAATATATACTATATAGATGAATAGATGGTTTTACAACAGGTTTGGTTAATACTTGTCCAGCCAAAGTAAAACTTTTCGAAACTTTGTAAACTACAAGATTAGAGTTAAACAAACTGCAAAATAAAGATCCCTTCTTGTAATGTGTGCTTGAAGCAGCAATGTAATAAGTATCATTTACCAAATGGAATGTCCTGTTATTGACAGGCAAAATAGATAGAGACCAATTATTGAAAATAATTCAGAAGATGTGTAGCTCGGTTAAGAAACAAACCCACAATCTGTTAACCCATTCTTAACTAAATCCTCTGGACAAACCCAATTTTCTCCTTTTGATGACAAAAAGACAAATTTATGCCCTTTGTAGATCCTTGCCACTTAATATAAAAGTAAGGAATATGAAGTACAGCACCAACATAGTGGTTCAGACCCATTCCTACAATTTCAAAGAAGATGATTTGTCAAGGTGAATTCCCTAATTTAATACCCTGTGGTGTTAGTACCAACCTGTTCCTTTGACTGTTTGTCTGAAATCCAATCAGGAATTCTAAGGTTGTCTAATTGTACCATGTTAACTCCTAATATAGAAAGTAACCATGAGGTATACACTGTACATACAACATCCTTAGCATATTGAGTAGTTTCATTATTAACTTTGTCAAACATTTGGTTTGCTATATTACACGAGTGTTGTAAAATATGGAGCATTTCCAAAACTAGATTTGCTTGTTGTTTACCTAAAGTGCTAACTCCTCCCATTTCCTCAATTTCAATTTACAATATATTTAATTGTTTGGCTTAGATAATTTAATTGAGAGTTTACCTCCATAATATTTAGTATATTTAGCGTGGAAACTCCAGTAGCAAATCCTAATCTCATAAATTCAATTACCCCCTGATGCACCATCAATAACTCACGCTGAGACTTAGGAAGAGAGATATCGGCTTTTATTGACTGGAAGAATAAACAACACTACATCCTGGGGAAAATGAGGGAGAGCAGCAGCCCACAGTCGCCTTTATACAGGGGTCTGTGGGAGGAGCCACAGGAGCAGTCAGCAGGGTCTGTGGGAGGAGCCACAGGAGCAGTCAGACAGGTATATCTAGTTCACCACACCCCCTTCTTCGCCCCTCTCACATTTTGAATTCTGAATGGGTACACAGTTCAAATGATAAAGGTTGGAAAAGCTTCTGGGGGCTTATTCCACACCAACTAAGAATTTGGAGGGATGTCAAGCTGAACAACACTTGAACATAAGAAACAAACACAGCAGAATAATTTATTTTTCTGTTTCTTCTAATACAAGTCCAACTCCCTTTGTATCTGTCTGAACCTCATCACACAACAAAGGACTAGTAACGGTTGGCACTACAAAGGTTGTGATATCAGATGCTGTCAACCTTACCATGGGGTAAGGTGCATATGGAAGATCTCAAGGCTCCAGAGCAACTGGGATTGAGTTATCCAGGGCACGTGCTAACTGATGACCTCATTTCTAATGTGTGTCCACGCCAACCGTGCCATTATATTCACAATGTGATATACTTGAGTTATAAGCCCTTTTTTCCCCAAAGCTGGACGCAAACAAAAACAAGAATTACCACCGTTATCCGAGTAACCTCATGTAGGATAAGATATTATAGGCTGCAACATATTGGGCTTCCTTAATAGTGTCGATTAATTGCTATACCCATTTGTCCTTTACAATACCATCATACTCAGGCTCTGATCAATCTAACCAAACTAAGAATTTTAACTCTTTTATTTCTCTCCTGATCATGAACTTAAAAGCTGTAGATCCATTAGAGGAGGCTTCAGTGGTAGGGAATATCATAAGGACACAGAATAAGACAGTGACCCATGTGATCCTGTGCTGTTCAGCCATTTTAGCCAAAATTGTTTTCAAAGTGCTGTTCATCCATTCAATAATTCCACTGGATTAGGGTTGGTAAGGGATGTAGAACCTCCATTTAACCACACACTGCTTCATTAGCTTTTGCATTACCTGTGAGGTGAAATGAGGACTTTGATCTGATTCTAGACTCCTTGGCAATGCCCAATGGGTAAAAACTGTCTTGAGCAAAATCCTGGCCGTAACCTCAGCACTGTCATTTCTAGTTAGGAAAGCCTCGATCTACTTGTTGAAAGTATTCACTCTTAGTAGGATATATTTCAGTCTTCCAGGGGATGGAGGTAAAGGTCCTGCAAGATCAATGTGCAAGTTTTTGAGTGAGCTGAATTCGGTGCAAGAGGTCATTCATTGGTAACAGTGCATGGTTTTAAAAAAGCTCCAGTTTTTTGGCTCTTTACAGCAGGTTGAAATCAGTCAGAGCCAATAAAGGAGGGAGGTGTAAGTGGATAGACCATTGTGTGAATGGTGGTCAGACTCTGGCTCAACAAGCTTGGGCAAGAACAGGCTTGACCAAGCACAGGTGGAGGTTCTAAGTAAGTAATAAGGTTCCTAATAAGTATTTTTCTTTGTTACTACATCGCTAGTGTTCTGGGAATGGTGGTGAAGGTTCTGCTATGTTCTTTGCGTGAGATATGAGAACTCTGAGAGGCCTCCAGTCTCCCTGATAACTACATCTGCATGAAATGCACTGAGCTACAGCTCCTTGGAAACCATGTTAAGCAACTGGATCTGCAGCTGGATGGCTTACAGCTTGCATGGTAAAATGAGGAGAAGATAGATAGGATCTACAGGAAGTCAGGTGTCACTCCACTCTTTAAGAACAAGGGAAACAGAAGAGAGGAAATTATAGGCCAGTTAGCCAGATTTCAGTAGTTGGGAAGATGTATGAGTTTATTATTAAGGAGTTTGCAGGGTACTTAGAGGCATATGATAAAGGACAAAATCAGCATGGTTTTCTAAAGGAGAAATTTTGCCTGACAGATCTGTTGGTATTCTTTGAGGAAATAACAGGCAGGATAGACAAAGAAGAGTCAGCAGATGTTGTTTACTTAGATTTTCAGAAGGACTTTGACAAGGTCCCACACATAAGGTTGCTTAACAAGAGGCTATAGCATTATAGGAAAGAAGATTGGCTGATTGGCAGGAGGCAAAGAATGGTAACACAGGAGGCCTTTTCTGGTTGGCTGCTGGTGACTAGTAGTGTGCAGTGGAGATTGGTTTGGGGCAGCTTCTTTTCATGTTAAATGTCAATAATTTCAATGATGGAAGTGATGACTTTGTAGCCAAGTTTGTAGATAGTATGAAGATAGGTGGAGTTCCAGACAGTGTTGAGGAAGCAGGGAGTCTGCAGAAAAACTTAGGTAGATTGGGAGAACATGCAAAGAAGTGGCACATGGAACAGTGTGGGGAACTACCGGTACATAGTTATAACCTATGTTAGGAAGAATAATATCATAGACTACTTTCTAAATGGGGAGAAAATTCAAAAATCAGAGGTGCAGAGGGACTTGGGAGTCCTCGTGCAGGATTCTCCAAAGGTCAATTCGCAGTTGAGTCAGTGATAAAGAAGGCAAATGCAATGTTAGCATTCATTTTGAGAGGATGAGAATATAAAAGCAAGGATGTGATACTGAGACTTTATTAGGTATTTGTCAGAATACACTTGGAATATTATGAATAGTTTTGAGTCCCTTATCTAAGAAAAGATGTGTTGGCATTGGAGAGGGTCCAGAGGAGAGTTACAAGAATAATCCCAAGAATGAAAGGTTTAACATATAAGGAATGCTTGATGGCTCTGAGCCTGTATTCACTGGAACTTAGGAAAATTAAAACCTATCAAATAATAAAAGGTGTAGATGGAGTGGATATTTTATTACAGTGGGGGGGGTCTAAGACCAGAGGACACAGCCTCAGAATTGAAGGACATTCATTTAGGACAAAAATAAGGCAAATTTCTTAAGCGAAAGGCTGATGGATCTTTGAAATTCATTGCCAAATACAGCTGTGCAGGCCAAGGTTCTTGATTAATCAGGGCATCAAAGGTCACAGTGAGAAGGCAGAAGAATGGGGTTGAGAGTGATAAATCAACCATGATGGGATGACAGAGCAAACTCAATGGACTGAATGGCTTAATTCTATTCCTATGTCTTATGGTCTTACAGTTAACCCATGGTCCTTCGTTAGGGCGTGTGTATCCTAAAACTCAGGCAAACTATTGCAAACATTGTCTGAGTGTATTATCATTCCCTGAAGGATATCTGTCTGGATGACTGACATCACAAAATCATAGCAGCAAGATCGGTCACTTGTGCACTCGTTGTTTTAGGTAACTTGATCTTGATACGCTCAATCTCTACACCTTCCTCATCTTCATCCTCTACATATATACCACATTCTATATGCCTCTCTCCATCCTGAACTGATGACAATCCATCAACAAAAATTCTTAAAGAGCAACTTTCCAATCACATGATTTTATTTTCTTCTGCTGATTTTAACGAATTTGGCAGGGGGATGGGAACCGGAGTGATAATGCTGAAGATGAGATTGTTGGTTTACAAACAGAGACTCCGAGCAAGGAGAGGCTGATGACAGGGCAAGATTGCAGTCAACAGGATGAGTTGGAACATAAAAGTGGATAGAATCTAAAAGGGTGAATACAGGACTGAAGGTGTTGTATTTGAACATGCACAGTATACGGAATAAGGTATATGAACTTGTAGCACATATACAGATTGGCATGCATGATGTTGTAGGCACTGAAAGAAGATTATAGCTGGGAGCTTAAGGTCCAAGCTTACATATTGTATCAAAAGGACTGGCAGGAATGCAGAGGGGATGGTGTTCCTTTGTTGGTAAAAAAAATGAAATCAAATCATTAGAAAGAGGTGACATAGGGTTGGAGGTGTTGAATTACTGTGGACAGAGCTAAGGAGCAGCAAAGGAAAAAAGATTTTGATTGGACCTGTATACTGACCCCCAAACAGTGGTAAGGATGTGGTCTATAAATTACAATGGGAGATAGAAAATGTATGCCAAAAGGGCAATGTTACAATAGTCATAGAGGATTTCAATAGGCAGGTAGATTGGGAAAATCAGGTTGGTACTAGATTCCATGAGGGGGAGTTTCTAGCATGTCTACAAGATGGGTTTTGTAGAGCACCTCGTGGTTGAGCCCACTAGAGGATCAGATATTCTGGATGGGTATTGTGCAATGAAATAGAATTGATTAGAGAGCTTGAGGCAAAAGAACCCTTAGGGGAAAGTGATCATAACATGATTGAATTCATGCTGAAATTTGAGAAGGAGAAGCTAAAGTCAAATGTATCAGTATTACAGTGGAGTAAAGGGAATTACAGAGACACAAGAGAGGAGTTGGCCAGAACTGATTGGAAAAGAACACTGGCAGGGATGATGGCAGATCAGAAATGGCTGGAATTTCTGGAAGCAATTCAAAGGGCACAGGATATATTCACCCCAAAGATGGAGAAGCTTTTGAAGAGCAAAATGATACAACAGTGGCTAACAAGTGAAGTCAAAGCCAACATAAAAGCCAAAAAGAGGACATATAATAGAACGGAAATTAATCTGAAGTTAGAGAGTTGGGAAACTTTCAAACACCAACAGAAGGCAAGTAAAAGAAGTCATTAAGGTAAAAATTGCACACAAAAGTAAGCAAGCAAATAATATTAAAGAGAATACCACAAGTTTCTTCAGATACATGAAGTGTACAAGAGAGTCAAGAGTGGACCACTGGAAAACAATGCTTGAGAGGTAGCAATGGGTGACAAGGAAATGGCAGACAAACTGAATAAGTGTTTTGCATCATTCTTCACTGTGGAAGATACAAGCAGTATGGTGGAATTTTCAGGTGTCAGGGGTTATGAAGTATGTGAAGTTACCATTACTAGGGAGAAGGCTCTTGGGAAACTGAAAGATCTGAAGATAGACAGGTCACCTTGACCAAATGGTGTACACCCCAAGGCTCTGAAAGAGGTGACTGAAAAGATTGTGGAGGCATTAATAATGATCGTTCAAGAATCACTAGATTCTGGAATAGTTTCAAAAGACTAGAAAATTGCAAATCTCACTCCACTCTTTAAGAGAGAAAGACAGAAGAAAAGAAATTATAGGCCAGTTAGTCTGAACTCGGTGACTGGGAAGATGTTGGAGTTGATTGTTAACAATGTGGTTTCAAAGTACAAAATAGGTGGTAGCCAACATGGTTTCCTCAAGGGAAAATGTTGCCTGACAAAATTGATGGAATTCTTTGAAGAAATAACAACCAGGGTGAACAAAGGAGAATTAGTAGGCATTGTGTATTTGGATTTTCAGAAGACCTTTGACAAGGTGCCACACATGAGGCTGTTTAACAAGTTACAAGCCCATGGTATTACAGGGAAGATACTAGCATGGATAAAGCAGTGGCTGACTGGCAGGAGGCAAAGAGTGGGAATAAAGGGAGACTTTTCTGGTTGGCTACCAGTGACTAGTGGCGTTCAACAGGAGTTTGTGCTGGGATTGATTCTTAAGTTTTTTGTCAATATTTAGATGATGAAATTGATGGCTTTGTTGCAAAGTTTGCAGACAATACAAAGATAGGTGGAAGGACAGGTAGTTTTCAGGAAGGCTAAAGAAATACTTAGATTAGGAGAAGGCGCAAAAAATGTAGCAGATGGAATATAGTGTTGAGAAGTGCTTTGGTCATGCACTGTGGTAGAAGAAATGAAAGGGTGACTATTTTCTAAATGGAGGAAAAAATACAAAACTCTAAAGGGACTTGGGAATCCTTGGGCAGGATTGCCTAAAGGTTAATTTGCAGATCGAGTCTGCGGTGAGGAAGGCAAATGCAATATTAGCACTCAGTTCAAGAGGACTGGAATATAAAAGCAAGAATGTAATACTGATACTTTGTAAAGCACCTGTGAGGCTTCACTTGGAGTATTGTGAGCTGTTTTGGGCCCCTTATTTCAGAGATGTGCTGAAACTGGAGAGGGTTCAAAGGAGGTTCAGGAAAACGATTCCTGGTTTGAACAGTTTGTCATATGAAATGTGTTTGAGAGCTCTGGGCCTGTATTCACCAGATCTCAAAAAGAATGAGGAGTGACCTTGTTGAAACTACACGAATGGTGAAAGGCCTTGATACAGCGGATATGGAGAGGATGTTTCCTATGCTGGGAGAATCTAAGACCAGAGGGCACAGCCTCAGAATAGAGGGTTTTCCTATTAGAATGGAGATGAAGAAGAATTTCTTTCACCAGAGAGTGGTGACTCTGGGGAATTCATTGCCATAGACAGCTATGGATGCCAAGTCCTAATGTATATTTAGGACAGAAGTTGATAGATTCTTGATTGGTCAGGACATGAAGGGATATGGGGGAGAAGGCAGAAGATTGGGGCCAAATGTCATAAGGTGGCAATGGGAGCAGACCCAAATGCAAGACACAGACACTGAACTACCAGGAACAGGACTAGGTGTGAGAAGGAAGCAAGGGAAGTGGGGAAGAAAGGACACTGGACATTACACAGGCCCTGGATGAGACATGGATTCCAGGCCTGCGCTAGGACTTGAGGATAGCAGAACCAGGACATGGAACTGGAAATTAGGAGCCTGGGCTTGGACTCCAAGCCAGAGACTGGACAAGGACCCAGAACCTGGGTCTTGACTCAGGCTCAGA
This sequence comes from Hemitrygon akajei, assembly GCF_048418815.1. Taxonomy (NCBI): domain Eukaryota; kingdom Metazoa; phylum Chordata; class Chondrichthyes; order Myliobatiformes; family Dasyatidae; genus Hemitrygon; species Hemitrygon akajei. The sequence continues at coordinate 103,309,824 of NC_133124.1, read as the reverse complement.
CCCCAGCACCAGGCAAGGACATTACAAGGTTACAGGACAGGACGTGAGACTTATGGACAGGACAAGGGAACCCCAACACAGGGCAGGGGAACCCCAGCACCAGGCTGGGCAAGGTACTCCTGGGCTTGGTGAGACATGGCTACAGGACAAGGAGAGGAAACACAGGGCTGGACATGAGACTCCAGGACAGAACAAGGGAACCCCAGCACCAGGCTGGGCAAGGAAAGCCTGGGTTGGGCAAGGCATATGACAAGACAAGAACACAAAGCCATGGCTTGGACAGGACAAGGACCTTGGACATGACTAAGACTGGACAAGACCCCAAAGCCTTGACTTGGTCAAGGGAGAGCCAGGACCCCTCCTTGGAGTACAGGACATAGGGCCAGGACTCATCACACAGAACACAACAACAGTTCCCAACACTAGATAGCAGCAAAACAGCCAGACCTACCTAGCAAAGGCATGGACACAGAGAGGCAGTTCCAAACAGGGCAAGGCTCCAGAAGGAAGGTAAAGGGAAGAGATACAGACAGGAATAATCCAGCTGCCCAAGGCTGCATCCTGAAGCTATTTATGAAGCCAGCCCAAACAAGAATCAGATGCCTCAACAGAAACTGGGGAAACCCGGAAAACCTGGAATAAGGAACATGGACCGGACTGTGAACCGGAATGCGGATTTCACGGACCAGACCATAACACTGAGAGAAAGAATGGATTAGCCATGATGAAATGGCAGAGCAGACTCAATGAACCAAATGGCCTAATTCTGCTCCTTTACTTTATGGTCTTATGGTCTTAAGATGGGACTGATGGTCATTTCATTTCTTGTACTACTGTCACCTGACACTTGTGAAGTTTACCAAGATAGGTTAAATTGTCAGCGAGGATGGCTGTGCTGCAAACTCTTTAAACTGCAACATTACAACCCTGTAATAGCAATGTCGATTGGACAAGTGAAGTTTGACTGACTGTCCCACCCCTGATATGAACATCCAGCAAAAGCTGAATTGGTGTATGCTCTGTTAAAGTGGTTATTGGATTGAGACCCACAATGTAAGTGAAATGTTTAACTAACTACCCACACCCTGCTAATAGATGATGTTCATATGTTGTATATCCTTGGTTTGACTGGAGTAACCATTTGAAATGCATACACCACTAGCTCAAATGGGCCATGTGTCTCCTGGAGTAACACAGCCAATATTTTATTACTAGTGGCAGTGACCTCGAAAGGGAATGGCTCGGAAGGATTTGGGGTCTTAAGAGCAAGTGCTTCTACAAGGCTAATTTTAAGATCTGATATTGCCTGAGTGTGTTCTGGTTTCCTTTCCCATGGAACTCCTTTCTTCAAGAGCTCCATAAGCTCCAAGACCACCTATGTGGTCTCCATAACACTCCACCAAACCAAGAAATGACTTCAATCCCCTCACATCAGAGAGAAGAGATAGTTTTGCTGCAATATCTACATACTGTTTATCAATCTCTCATCTCCCAGGGGTTATGACCACTCCGAGGTAACTAACGAGCTGCCTCATGATTTGAGCCTTTTTAGGGTTTACCTTCAAACCCATCTTCTATAACAGTTGAAGTAATTCATTATGCTCCTCTCTGGGTCTCTGTCTGAAACAGCAGATCGTCTACACATTGAATGAAATACTGGGGAGCTGAAAAGGTGTTCAGCCCACTTGACAGCCATTGATGGAAAATAGAGGGGTAATATGAAACCCTTGCAGCATAACTCCATGTATACTGTTGTCCCTTCCAAGTGAAAGCAACTTTATACTGACACTCCCTTTCCCATGAAACTGACCAAAATCTATTCCGTAATATGCAGAACTTTGCTACAGGGTTCTGCGTAATCATGGTCTTGTTACTGGCGAGCAGTTGAAGAAGTAACTTTATTCAATTCCCTATAATCTATGGTAAATCTCCAACTTCCATCGGATTTTCGATCTAACCATATAGGTGAATTACTTGTCACTGCTATTTCTCACAAAACTCTCTGTATTAACAGATTGAATAACTTTCTGTAGATTTGCTTCTGCTGGTTTCAGAAATCTGTATTGCTTCTGGGGTTTTGGATCAGACCCTTTGTATGTGCATCTCTCCTTGCATCCTGCCACAATCATGCTTATGTTTGATAAACACTGCTGGACAATCTAAAATAATTTGTCTGGCCCATGAGTCGTGACACAATTCATGGCCCAAGCATAGGGGGGAAGATGCTGAAGCAGATGAACTGGTCACTGACTTTTAAGAAGTTCTGTGCAGGATAAAGGAACACCAGGCCAATAGGGCTTTTAACTAAAACTTTCAAACTGAAAGATAATGCCAACACTGTGCCTAGGAAGCAGTAAGTTATGACTAAATAAGTACCAGTCCTTTACAGCGACAATTGAATCAGTGGTGTTCTTTCCCAGAACAAAGACTATGTTAAGAAGAAGTGTAGACAGTACTGATTTTGGTCAAATCTTGACAAGACTGTGCTGAGAGAAAGGGAGTTAAATATCACCACAGTGAAGCACTAATTGGCTGGAATGTGTGTACACACAAGCGTGATTGCCGAACACATTCTGGAGTCAGCCTGCGAGGAGGCACAGACCCCATGGCAGAGTTCATGGTTGTGACAGGGCATCCCCTCCCAAGGTGCAGCTCCGAGACACCAGAGATGAGTTCCTGCCAGAAGTCCCAGAGGAAATAATTGTCCAGAATGTCATTGGCCAGACCCCAAGAATGTTCCTCAGGACCATACCCCACCAGTCGATGAGATGCCGGACTCTGCTCCACACCAGTGAGATGTCATGAGGCGCCACATAGAATATACCAGAGACCCAGCCACCAAGCGGGGAGAGGAGAGAGGAGGAGGACAGGAGCCAGAGGGGAGATAGTTGCCAGCTTAAACTGGGAAACATGGAACACTGAGTTGAACCTTCATTGATGGTGGTATTACGAAATTCATATGAGATATTGTTCATAGCCTTTTTCACTACGAGTGATCCCACATATTGTAGGGCCAACTTGCAGCTTTCAACTTTCAGTGAGGAACCCTTGAAGCCAGACCTTCTCTCCTGGCCTGAAAGGCCTCACCTGGGGGGACATCACGTGATGACGTAGGATCGAGACGCAGGGACCCAGCTCTCCCGTAAAAAGTTAATAAATTAATGTCTAAATGAAGAAAAGTTAGTCAATACTTTCTAAAAGTTACTTATAAACGACTCTGGACTATGTCAAGCTATGCCTCAAGGAAGGAAGATGAAGAAAACTAATACCGGGAAGACTACGCAAGTTGGAACAAGAACAAGGCCCACGTCTACCGAGGAACCGCGGTCTCAGGTACATTATATCACCGGCGATACGGAACAGGAGACTGTGGCAACACTGGCCACTTCCAAAGGAAAAGACCATCGTGAACTGCGCAAACGCGAAGGATGGAGCATGCGCAAACGGGAGCAACAAGAACTACAAAGCCCAGCTACCACTGCAACTGAAAATGATAGCGAATCGGAGGGAGAGTCAAACCTCTCGGAAGGATCAGATGAAGGAGGAGTTAAAAGTCCTTCTAGAAATATAGAAAAGACTTTGAGGCAAATAATGCGTAAATTAGACACATTAAAAGTAATTAAAAATAATCAAAAAATACTCAAAAAAAAAAAGACCAATATGGAGATTATGCTTGATAAAATGACAAAGAGACAGGAAAAAATGGAAAAAAGAATTACGGACTTGGAAATTACAACGGAAGACATGGTTGAAAGAATGGACAAAATGGAAAAGGAAAATACTGCTTGGACATCAGAAAGAAAACAATTTATGGAAAAAATTGATAAGCTTGAAAATCTCAGTAGACGAAATAATATTAAAATTGTTGGACTTAAAGAAGATATAGAAGGAGAAGATCCAATAAATTTTTTTCAAAAATGGATACCTAAAAAATTGAAAATGGAAAGAGAAACTCCAATTGAGATTGAAAGGGCGCATAGATCTTTAAGGTTAAGACCTCGAGCTGATCAAAACCTACGATCAATTTTGATAAAATGCTTACGATACCAAGACAAAGAAAAGATCCTGAAGGCCGCTGCCCAAAGTGCCAAAAATAGAAACGGGCCACTGATGATAGCAGGGAAACCAGTTCTTTTTTATCCTGATATAAGTTACAACCTGTTGAAGAGAAAGAAGGAATTTAACCCAGCGAAAAAAGCCTTATGGGAAAAGGGTTATAAATTTACAATGCGTCATCCAGCAACACTGATAATTTTTTTGGAGGAGGGAAAAAAATTTTTTTCCGATTATCGAAAAGCGGAGGAGTTTGTACAAGAACTTCCATCTATTCACTAATTACACATAGAGGCTTCCAAACGTAATGGATTAAAGATGAAGATAGACCCAAGGAACAGAAGTGATGGACATTTATGGATATTATAGAAGAGAAAAGCAAAATTTTAGAAATACTAAATGAGAATAGTATTTTTTTTTACTTTTTTATGTTGCGGGGGGGGGGGGTGGGGGGCTGGGAGGCTGTGGATCGGTTACTGCGGGATTCACGTGTGTAATCATGGCGGTTGCCATGACCCGTACAGCAGAGGGGGGTAATGTTGTGTTTTTTTTTCCACAACATTAGTAGGGGGGTATTTTGTTTTTTTTTTCTTTATATTTTAATTTTTTTTCTATCTTTTTGCCTGGATGATTGGTGGGGACACACATAGCAACATGGAGATTTTTATAAAGATTTCCCAAGATACCACAAAAGGGGAAAGATTAGGTATTATTATAGATTGGAGTAATATAATAAAAAAATAATGACTAATCTACTAATTTTTTTAAGTTTTAATGTTAATGGGCTTAATGGGCCAGTAAAAAGAAAAAGAATTTTAACATATATTTAAAAAAATGAGAACTCCGTGGAGCATGTGGGGATCTTCCAACATCCAGGCATTCCCTTTTTTTTCTCTTTCTTATTTTTTTAATAGGGATGTTAGGGGGGAGGGGTTAAGGGGAGGGGGGCTGGGTAACACTTTTTTTTCATACACATTTATTCTGTAACTATTTGAAAACAATAAAAAAAAGTTTTTTTAAAAAAAAGGCCTCACCTGTCGGCAGAGCTGATCAGCTTGCTAGGCATTTTGTTTCTGAGTGTGCACCCGAGAAGTCCTGGCTCATCTCCATACGCACTTGTAACATTTGATCAACTGTTCTGCAGCAGGAACTCCCACATCAGTCTCATGGTCAGGGAAGAGCAGTGGCTGGAATCCGTTCTGATATTGAAAGGGGACATGCCAGTGGAGGATGACTAGGGGTTACTGTGATCAATCTCTTTCCAAACCAATTGGGAGCTCCAGAAGGTAGGGTTGGAAAAGACAAGGCAGCATGGGGTTGCCTCCAGCTCCTGAATCACACTATCAGTCTGGCCATTAATTTGGGAGGAGGGGGAGAATCCAGATGGGAGGCTGGCTGTGGCTCCCACAAGACAACAGAAGGCCTTCCAAAAATAGGATGTGAACTGCAGCGCTCAATTAGACATAATGTCCTGAGGGAAACAGTACAGCCTGAACTTGGCTGAACCATGAGGGTGGTAGTCTCACAAGCTGATGGGAGCTTAGGGAGAGCAATGAAATGGGCAGTTTTGAAGAACTGGTTCACAGCTATCAGAATGGTAGTGTTTCTGTCAAACGGGGGTAGACGAGTGATGAAATCCACCATGAGGTGGGACCAGGGGCGATGAGGCACAGGCAGCGAAAATAGGGCTCTGGTGTGTTGTAGTCATAGTCACAGAGTCACAGAACACCACAGCACAGAAAGAGGCCATTTAGCCCATCTAGTTTATGCCGAACTATTAATCTGCCTACTCCCATTAACCTGCACCTGGACCATTGTCCTCCATACTCCTCCCATCCATGTAGCTATCCAAATTTCTCTTAAATGTTGAAATCGACCCCACATGTGGTGGCGGCTTGTTCCACACTCTCAGAACCCTCTAAGTGAAGAAGTTCCCCCTCAGATTCTTCAGAAATATCTCACCTTTCACCCTTGATCTGGGACCTCTGGTTGCAGTCTCACCAACCTCAATGGGAAAAGTTTGCTTCTATTCACACTTTCTATACTCTATAATTTTGTATACCACTATGAAATCTCCTCTGTATCTTCCATGTTTGAGGGAATAAAGTCCTATCCTAATCAACTTTTCCCTATAACTCAGGTCCCCAAGACCCAGTAACATCTTTATAAATTTTCTCTACATTCTTTCAATCTTATTTACATCTTTCCTGTAGGTAGGTGACTAAGTGCAAAACTTCAAATTAGGCTTCACCAAATCTTATACAATTTCAACATAACATTCCAATGCCTGTACTCAATGCATTGATCCATGAAAGCCAAAATGCCAAAAGTTTTCTTTACAAGCCTATCGACCTGTGACACCACTTTCAAGGAAGTATTCCCAGATGGCTCTGTTCTACAACACCATACCATAGAAAAGATGTAAACAAGGTTGAAAGAGCTCAGAGAAAAGTTACAAGGGTTTTGCCAGGTCTGAAGAACCTGAGTTATAAGGAAAGATTGAATAGATTAGCACTGTATTCTTTAAAACGTAGAAGATTGAGAGAAGATTTGATAGACATATACAAAAATTATGAGGGGTATAGAGAGGGTAAATGCAAGTGGGCTTTTTCTACTGAGGTTGGGTGGGACCACAACCAAAGATCATGGGTTAACGGTAAAAGTTGAGAATTTTAAGGGGAACCTAGGGGAAAGTTCTTCATTCATCAGAGCGATGTGAGAGTGTGGAATGAGCAGTCAGCACAAGTGGTGCATGTGAGCTCAATTTCAACTTTTAAGAGAAGGTCAGATAGGTACATGGATAGTAGGGATATGGAGGGCTATGGTGCTGGTGCAGGTTGATATGAGTAGGCAATTTAAATGGTTTCGGCATGGACTAAATGGGCCAAAGGGCCAGTGTCTGTGCTGTACTTCTCTGTGAACCTATGACCCTTCAGTGGCTTACCACTCACTGTGTAAGACCTACTGTGGATGGTCCCCCAAAGCACAACAGCTCACACTTGATTGCGTTAAATTCCCCCTGCCATTTTTCAACCCATTTTTTCAGCCAGTCCAGATCCTGCTGCAAGCTTTGATAACCTTCCTTACTATCTACTACGCACCCAATCTTGGTGTCATCCACAAATTTACTGATCCAATTTACCACATTATCATCAGATTGTTAATATACAGTAGATGACTAACAACAACAGACCCAGTACCGATCCCTGTGGCATTCCACTAGTCACAGGCCTCCAGTCAGAGAGGCAACCATCCACTACCACTCTCTAGCTTGTTCCGCAAAGCCAATGTCTAATCCAATTTACTACTTCATCTTCAATGCCAAGCGACTAAATCTTCTTGACCAACCTCCCATGTCAAATACCACTTGTCAAATGCCTTGCTGAAGTCTACGTAGACAACATCCATTGCTTTGCCTTCATCGACTTTCCTGTTAACTTCCTTGAAAAAATCTATAAGATTGGTCAGATATGACCTACCATGCAGAAAGATATGTTGACTATCCCTAATCAATCCCTGTGCATCCAAATGCTTATACATCTGGTCCCTTAGAATAATTTCCAATTACTTTCCCAATACTGATGTCAGCTTACTGGCTGATAATTCCCTGGTTTATTCTTAGAGCCTTTCTTAAACAGCAGAAAAACATTCTGATCTCCCTGAGGACCAGTTTTGTCCCTTGATATCCTTTTGCTCTTAATATATTTATGGCATCCCTTAGGGTTTTCCTTCACCTTGTCTGTAAGAGCAGCTTCATGCAGTCTTTTAGCTTCTTCTGAAGTATTCTCTTGCACTTCTTATACACATCAGGTACCAGATTTGTTCTCCCTGCCCTACCACACTCCTCAGTGCCCTACCACTCACAGTGAAAGAACTATCCTAGTTGGTCCTCCTAAAGGGCAACACCTCTCACTGGTCTGCATTAAATTCTAATTGCCATTTTTCAGCCCATTTTTCTGGCTGGTCCAATCCCACTACAAGCTTTGATAGTCTTCCTTGCTGTCCACTACACTGCCAATCTTGGTGTCATCCACAAATTTGCTAATTCAGTTTACCACATTATCATCCTTATCATTGATATAGATATATATCCGGTCTCTCAGAATACTTTCCAATAACTATCTCACTACTTATGTCAGGCTCACCAATCTATAGTTTCCCTGGTATATTTTTAGAGTCTTTCTTGAATAGTGGAACAACATTGGCTATCCTCCAATCCTCTGGCACCTCACCTGATCCTAAGGATGATTTAAATATCTCAGCTAGGGTCTCAGTGATTTCTGCACTGCCTCCCATAGGGTCTGAGGGAACAACTTGTCAGGGTCTGGGGATTTCTCCACTCTAACTTGCCTCAGGACAGAAAACACCTCCTCCTCCATAATCTGTACAGGGTACAGGGTCCATGAGTTTGATGCCACTTTGCCTTACTTCTATAGACTCTATTTCCATCTCCTGAGTAAATACTGATGCAAAGAATATAGGATCTCCTCCATCTCTTTTGGCTGCACACATGGATTACTAATTTGATCTTCCAGAGGACCAATTATGTCCCTCGCTATCAGTTTGCTCCAAATATATCAGTACATGCCCTTAGGATTCTCCTTTACCTTGTTCGCTAGAGCAACCTCATGTCTTCTTTTAGCCCTCCTGATTTCCTTCATAACTGTTCTCTTCCATTTCATGTACTCCTCAAGTATCTCATTTGATCTTGTCTAACTATTCTTGCTATGCTTCTCCTTTATCTTAAATAGGGCCTCGTTATCTCTTCAAAACCAAGGTTCCCTAAACCTATCATCCTTGCCTTTTATTCTGGCAGAAACATACAAACTCTGTACTCTCAAAATTTCACTTTTTAAGGCCTCTCACTTACCAAGAATATCTTTACTAGAAAACAACCTGGTCCAATCCGCAATTTGCCAGATCCTTTCTGAGACCATCAAAATTGGCCTTTCTTTGTGACATCCTTTTAATAACTTCTTTCCATAATGCACACCAAAGGTCCCACACCTTCTACACTCAACCTTTCCTAGCCACTCTGCATAATTGGGCCTTTTTCTTTGTATATAGCAATGAATGTAATCTCTCCAATCCTTTGAACCCTCTTGTCCTTTCCTTTTCTTATTTTAATATCCTAACCTAGTGGGTGGTTCAAGTAAAAACTTAGGGTCTCAGACCTCCATTTTCTTTTTCAACCCAACTGAGGGACACCAAGATCTGTTGACTAGCATCAACTGATCTAGGTTAGGCAATTCACTACTCAACTATTAATTAATCAAAGCTTGCACTTATTGTCTCTCCAGAAATATCAATAAAACTATGTTGACCCGGGAACAAAAACTTAAGACAGGAATTCTACTGTTTCTCTTATACCAAACTCACTCAGACCACTTCTCCAACTTATAACACTGAAATAGGGGATCTCCCATTGTCCAAGCGATTGATGTTTTTTCTCCAAGCCCCTGGCACAGGGGTCTTCCTTGTGATAGTTAATCTCCAGAGTTCTTGCTGCCTTGCCTAATCCTCTGATCCTCAGCTATCAGTATTTGATCCCACTATCATCACAACCATCCAATTCACCAATGACACAGATCTTCAATTGCCAGCACTGACTCTGTGATCCCACATTAACCCTTAACATTCAATCCTGCCATGGCTGTAATCCTTCAGTCCCAGACTATTAATGAGTCTGACCTTCCAATTTACAATAGCCTTGACCCATTGATCACCCAGCCCCAACCTTCCAATCTCTCAAGACCTGATATTCTAACAGCTAATGACCCTGATCCTCTGAACTCCCCTCCCAGCTCTCGACCCACTAATTTCCCAATCATTCATTGATTGATCCCTTCATTCAGCTCTCCAAAGAATATCCCGCCCCCCCCACTTTAGTCCTGATGCTCTGAAGGGCAAACCTAGTTCCTCGTGCTTTACTCTTTGCTCCTCAATAGGATCTGATTTCCAGCACTGACATCCTGGGCTTGAGCTCAGTACCTGCCAGTGTACAGTATTTGCCTTTGGGCCTTCCTCATTCTGTGAAGAATAAGATATCACAGTTCAGCACTCTTGAAGTTTTTGCAGTAAGGCCACAAACAAAATGGTTAGAGGTACACAGTACAATGATCATAATGCATGCCACGGCACGTTTCGGAATAGATTTCTAACAGCAGAAAGACTGCATCATAAATCTAGTTCTGGGCAGTAAGTTTTTTTTTTGTGGCAGTTGGCAGGTATCACAAATAAAGAAAAAGACGTATGAATAGAACACCACCACAAATCATAAAGTTTACCTCATATGTTCTTCAAAATGCTGGTATTGTAATGAAAATGCAGTGGCATTTACTATACATGATAGTAAGGGTGCAAAAGTCTGAAATACAGAGAACTGGTTTTAGTATTGACACGTGTATCTCATTTGGAATTAGAATCAGAAACTGATTAAAATTTTTACCATTTTTTGAGAAACATCTGCAGAACACTTAGCTTTTAAACTCTCATCAGCAAATGTAAATAGACAGAATGTTCTATTCACTCAAGACATTCATTACATTTTGAGCCAAATTAAAGGAGCAGTAATGAAAATAACATTTGCATGAGGGTGTGAATAATGAGAATCAAATATTTAATTATGTGTTCATTTCTTGCATTTTAAAAAGAGTGTGGTATGTAATTACCCATCGAAATACAAATCTTAATTTCTGTGAAATCTGAAGGATTTTGAAATGTTGGAGTTTTAAATGCAGTTTAATGACAACTGACATTCATATTGTTCCTCTATTATAAGAAGGCATTACAGGCTGCTTTACAACATCAAGCAATTTATAAAATCACAGGAAAATACCATTTGGTCCATCAAGTGTATGCGAGAACAAGTCAGCTCATTTTCAGTCCTCCATCCTCTCCCTGTAAGTCTGGAACATTCTATGTTTACAATAGCTTTAAGTTGGGCTAAGACAACAGGATGTCTCATAGGAGTACAGACCAAGACTGACAGAGCCAAAGGAGCGAACATTAGGAAGAGTAATTAATAACTTAGTCAAAAAAAACATCAGAACAATAGAAACATAGATAAAAGATGTTATATGATGAAGCAGAATCCAAATAGCTTCTTTCAGCTTCTAGTTCTCAAAGAGAATCAGTTTGTATGGTAACTAGAGGGGGTGAAATGAATTATAAATAATTTATTTTACCTCCTCTAGTTATCTTGTTAAATCACTGACAAAATAATTAACTGGAAGTACAAAAAAATTTAAAATAAATCATGAAGGGAAGTGCTGAAACCGTAGTACAGAAGGCCGCAGATAAAAAGAAATTAAATAAAGGGCAACTGGAAGCTTGTGAACTAGAAAGGAAAATTCTGCAGAGTGGCCACTCAGCTTGTATTTCATCTCCCAGTTGTACAGAAGATCACATCATAAGAGGCAGACATAGCATGCTAAATTGAAAGACATACAAGTAAATTTCTACATCACATGGAGAGAGTGCCTGGACTTGGATAGTACAAAGAAAGATACAAAAAGCCTGCGTTGCATTTCCTGTGGAATCTGCGGCAATGTCATGGACCAAAAATAGTAGATTGGAAATGGAAAAAATGTGTTGGTATTGGAGAGAGTCCAGAGGAGGTTCATGTGAATAATTAATCCTTTCAGAGGGTTAATATATGAGCAGTGTTTGATGACTCTGGGTCTATACTCGCTGGAGTTTCAAAGAATGAGGAAACCTATCTGGTTGAAACCTATCGAATATTAAGAGGTCTAAGAGTGGGTGAGGAGAGGATATTTCCTGTAGTGGGTGAGTCTAGGACCAGAGGACACAGTCTAAGAATAAAGGGAAGTAGATTTAGAACAGAAATGAGGAGGAATTTCTTTAGCCACTGTGGTGAACTAGATATACCTGTCTGACTGCTCCTGTGGCTCCTCCCACAGACCCCTGTATAAAGGCGACTGTGGGCTGCTGCTCTCCCTCATTTTCCCCAGGATGTAGTGTTGTTTATTCTTCCAGTCAATAAAAGCCGATACCTCGCTTCCTAAGTCTCAGCGTGAGTTATTGATGGTGCATCAATTTTATTGACTGGAAGTTAAAACATGGAAACCGTTTTACACCCAGAACGCTTAGATTTGGACCCCCAAGACCCTGAAGCAGCTCTTGCCTTTGAACACTGGCTTGTATGCTTCCAATCATACTTGGAGGAGGTTCGTGCCACCGACTCAGCTGTTAGGCTCAGACTTCTCCTCTCGAGGGTCACCCCAAGAGTTTATTCATTCATCAGGGACCTCTCGACCTACGAGGGGGCGCTTGACGCCCTCAAAAGACAGTACCTGCGGCCGGTGAACGCAGTTTATGCCCGGCATCGCTTGGCAACACGAAAACAGCGGCCTACGGAGTTGACTGCTGAATTTCTCTGAGCTCTACAGGCACTCGTGCGGACTTGTGACTGCAAAACGCTCACAGCGGAACAGCATGCGGAACTCTTGGTCCGAGACGCTTTTGTGACTGGAGTCAGGTCAGTGTATTTGCGCCAGCGGCTGCTGGAAAAAGCTGATCTTACCTTACGCTCAGCGATAGAGACGGCTGATACGTTGGAGGCTGCACAGCTGTACGCTGAGGCGGTCCAGCCGCGCGTTTCCCCGGTTCCGAGCGAATTCGCCAACGCCGCTGCCAGTCGCGGTATCACGAACTCCTCGAATTCGCCAGGCATAAAACTCTGTTACTTTTGTGGGCTTCAGAAACATTCCAGAAACAGCTGCCCGGCTCGCGAAGCGACTTGTTCCAGCTGCGGGAAGAAGGGCCATTTCGCCAAGGTCTGTAAATCTAAACCGCGCCCGGGGTCGAGCAGCGCTGCGTCTGAGACCTGGGGGCCGCCATTTTGCATGCCCGGATGTGGACAACCATCTTTGCCGGCGTCACCATGCCCCGCCCCTTCCTGCCCGTGTGCGACCTGGGAGCCGCCATTTTGCATGCCCGGATGTGAGCGGCCATCTTTGCCGGCGTCACCAGGCCCCGCCCCCGACTCGCCCCGTTCAACGCTGGCTACCGTGACCCTCGATCAAAGCGCTCCGCACCAGCTCGCAAGGTCGATGATGGACATCCTGGTGGAGGGGCACAGGACTAGCTGCCTGTTTGACATGGGCAGCACTGAGAGTTTTATTGACCCAACCACAGTGCAACGCTGTGGACTCGTGACACGGCCGGCACGTCAGAAGATCACCTTGGCTTCTGGGTCACATTCCACAGACATCCGGGTGGGTTGTGTAGCGACATTGGTGGTGCAGGGCACAGAGTATCGGAACTTTGCGTTCCTGGTCATGCCTCGACTGTGCGCACCTGTGCTGTTGGGGCTCGACTTCCAGAGCCATCTCGAAAGTGTGACTATGGCATATGACGGGCCCCTCCCACCACTCACTGTCAGGAATCCTCAGTTTGGTGGGACTTCGCCATATACTCCGTTACCACACGCACATACACACCGAACCACACATCCCGCCCAGCACCATGCCGATAGCTGTGCTACTGACACTACTTGCAGCCTCTCCACCCTCAAGATCCCTCCCCCATCGCTGTTCACCAACCTGACCCCCTACTGTAAACCGGTGGCGACTAAAAGCAGGAGGTACAGCGCAGGGGACAGGGCCTCTATTCATTCAGAGGTGCAGCGGCTGCTCGGGGAGGGGATCATTGAGCCCAGCACAAGCCCATGGCGGTCCCAGGTGGTTGTTGTTCGGACTGGGCAGAAAAATAGGATGGTTGTGGACTATAGCCAGACCATCAATAGATTCACGCAGCTTGACGCGTACCCCCTAGCCCGCATCGCGGATATGGTCAACCAGATAGCTCAGTACAAGGTGTACTCGACAATAGATCTGAAATCCGCTTATCACCAGCTCCCCATCCGCCCAGAGGACCGCCCCTACACCGCCTTCGAGGCGGGTGGCAGGCTCTATCACTTCCTGCGCGTCCCATTTGGTGTCACAAATGGGGTCTCAGTCTTCCAGAGGGAGATGGACCGGATGGTGGACCAGTACAAACTGAAGGCCACATTTCCCTATCTAGATAACATCACCATCTGTGGTCGCGACTGGTCGGATCACGACGCCAACCTCCAACGATTTTTCCAAGTGGCCGAAGCTTTGAACCTCACTTATAACAAGGACAAGTGTGTGTTCAGAACCACACGACTCGCTATCCTTGGGTATGTCGTGGAGAACGGGGTCATTGGCCCTGACCCCGACCGTATGCGCCCCCTGTTAGAACTCCCTCTTCCCACCACTCTCAAGGCCCTCCGGCAGTGCCTGGGTTTTTTTTCCTATTACGCCCAATGGGTCCCCCATTACGCAGACAAGGCCCGCCCCCTGGTCAGGTCTACCACTTTTCCCCTCTCTGCCGAGGCCCGCGCGGCCTTCAGCTGCATTAAAGGGGACATTGCCAAAGCAACGATGCATGCGGTGGACGAGACCATTCCCTTCCAAGTAGAGAGTGACGCCTCTGACGTCACGCTGGCTGCTACCCTCAATCAGGAAGGCAGACCAGTGGCGTTTTTTTCTCGTACCCTTCAAGGCTCTGAACTTCGGCACTCTGCGGTGGAGAAAGAAGCCCAGGCCATAGTGGAAGCTATTAGGCACTGGAGGCACTATCTCGCCGGCAAAAGGTTCACCTTGCTGACCGACCAGCGCTCGGTTGCGTTCATTTTCAGCAACCAACAGCGGGGCAAAATCAAAAATGATAAAATTTTGCGATGGAGAATAGAACTCTCCACCTACAATTATGATATCTTGTACCGGCCTGGCAGGCTCAATGAACCCTCTGATGTGCTAGTGCACAGCTCAACCAGCTGTATGCCCTTCATGCCCATCTTTGCCATCCGGGGGTCACCCGATTTTACCATTTCATTAAAGCCCGGAACCTGCCGTACTCCCTGGAGGAAATCAGGACGATGACCAGGGACTGCCAGATCTGCGCTGAGTGCAAACCGCACTTCTACCGTCCTGACACTGCGCAGCTTGTCAAGGCCACCCGCCCTTTTGAGCGACTGAGTGTTGACTTTAAGGGCCCCCTTCCCTCCACCGACTGCAATGTCTATTTTCTCAGTATTATTGACGAGTACTCGCGATTCCCCTTTGCCGTTCCCTGCCCCGACACTACTACCACGTCGGTCATAAAAGCCCTGCGCCAGCTCTTCACTCTGTTCGGATATCCCTGCTATGTCCACAGTGATAGAGGGTCCTCCTTTATGAGTGATGAGTTGCGCCGGTTCCTGCTAGCTAGGGGCATTGCTACTAGTCGAACCACGAGTTATAATCCCCGGGGGAATGGCCAGGTGGAGAGGGAGAATGCCACAGTGTGGAAGGCCACACTTTTAGCCCTTAAGTCAAAAGGGTTGCCGGTCTCCCGATGGCAGGAGGTCCTCCCTGAGGCACTCCACTCTATCCGCTCCCTGTTGTGTACGTCCACTAATGCCACCCCTCACGAACGTCTATTCTCTTTTCCCAGGAAGTCTGTCACTGGGACCACCCTACCAGTTTGGCTGACGTCCCCGGGGCCAGTGCTGCTACGTAAACATGCGAGGAGTAATAAGTACTCCCCGCTGGTCGAGAGGGTTCACCTCCTGCATGCTAATCCCCAGTATGCCTACGTGGTCTTGCCTGATGGGCGGGAGGACACGGTCTCTGTCCGCGACCTGGCGCCCGCCGGAGCAGCAGACCACTACCCCGTACACTCCACGGTAACTATGAACCCTGTACCCGAGGTGACACCGCACACACCGTGCCACACCCAGACTCCTCACGACGCTCATGTACCGGGCATCTCGTACGCGTCTATTCCGGGGACCTCGCACACACGCGAGGGATCCCTGACACCTCCAGTTGGGACAGAACCAACCCACTCTCCGCCTCCGGTGCAAACACCACCTCCGGCACCTGTGCCATCACCACCTCCGGCACCTGTGCAATTGCAGCCGGAGCTACGTAGATCGCAGCGAACGATTCAACCACCTGATAGACTTAACCTGTAAATATACTTGGGGACTTTTTTAAAACAAAGGGGGGGTGAATGTGGTGAACTAGATATACCTGTCTCACTGCTCCTGTGGCTCCTCCCACAGACCCTGCTGACTGCTCCTATGGCTCCTCCCACAGACCCCTGTATAAAGGCGACTGTGGGCTGCTGCTCTCCCTTATTTTCCCCAGGATGTAATGTTGTTTATTCTTCCAGTCAATAAAAGCCAATATCTCGCTTCCTAAGTCTCAGCGTGAGTTATTGATGGTGCATCAGCCACAGGATGGTGAATCTGTTGAATTCATTGCCACAGGTGGCTGTGGAGGCCAAGTCATTGAGTATATTTAAAGCAGAGATTGATAGGTTCTTAATTAGTCAGGTGTCCAAGGTTACAGGAAGGAGGGAGGAGAAAAGGGTTTAGCGGAATAATAAATCAGCCATGATGGAATGATGGAACAGACTCAGTGGGCCAAGTGGCCTAGTTCTGCCCCTATATCTTACATTCTTATGGTCTTTTCAATTACTTTATTCAGAACTTGCAAAGTACCTAAAAGTGCAGGCATTTAAAGAAGACAAACATATCAACACCTCCCTGGCACAAGGAGGCTGTATTTTGCATTCACTGTCCTTCAGAAACCTACAGTAGAATCTCTGCCCATACACCCACTCCCACCATACCAGCTCCCACTCCATCTCCTAACTCCCTCCACCTCACTCTCCCATTGACCCATTAATGAAGCATGCGCTTAATCCATTAAATACGGCACAATAACTGAAATAGCTGGGTGTTTTGCCTTTTAAAAGCTACTTCAGAAATCAGAGCTGTGAAAGGCAATATTAACAGATCTGTCTCTCAGAAATGAACGATTTCTGAAATGGAATGGTAAAGTATAAGGGAAGCCATAGCTGCTGCTTTGGACCCAGCTGTAACAAATTTTGTTTGTTTCAAGTTTTTTTGTAGCAGCTTTAGTGAGATTACTGATAATATTCTTATGCTACAGAAACAGTGCTTGGTTCTGGGCCATTGTTGTTAATTCTGAACACAATTATGTGGTCATTCCATCTCTCATAAGAACATAAGAAATCAGAGCAGGAGTAGGCCATCTGGCCTGTTGAGCCTCCTCTGCCATTCAATAAGATCATGGCTGATCTGGCCATGGACTCATCTCCACCTACCTGCCTTTTCCCCATAACCCTTAATTCACCTACTATGCAAAAATCTATCCAACCTTGTCTTAAATATATCTGCTTCTTTGGGCAGAGAGTTCCACAGTTCCACCACTTTCTGAGAAAAGTAGCTCTTCCTCATCTCCATCCTAAATCTATTCCCCTGAATCTTGTGGCTATGTCCCTTAGTTCTACCTACCAGTGGAAACAACTTTCCTGCCTCTATCTTATCTATTCCTTTCATAATTTTATACCTATCTATAATATCTCCTCTCATCCTTCTGAATTCCAGTGAGTACAGTCCCAGGCAACTCAATCTCTCCTCAAAGTCTAACCCCCTCATCTCTGGAATCAACCTGGTGAACCTCCTCTGCACTGCCTCCAAAGCCAGTATATCCTTCCTCAAGTAAAGAGACCAGAACTGCACATACCACTCCAGGTGTGGCTTCACCAGTACCCTGTACAGTTGCAGCATAACCTCCCTGCCCATAAATTCAATCCCTCTAGCTATGAAGGCCAACATTCCACATGCCTTCCACATGCTGCACTTGCCAGCCAACCTTGTGATTCATGCACAAGCGCTTCCAAGTCCCTCTGTATAGCAGCATGTTCCATTCTTTAACTATTAAAATAATAATCTGCTCTTTCATTTTTCCTTCCAAAGTGAATTACCTCATTTTGTACTCCATTTGCCAGACCCTTGCCCACTCACTTAACCTATCTATATCTCACTGCAGACTCTCTGTATCTTCCGCACAATTTGCTTCATGGCTTCCTTAAGGCTTTTCACATGTTACTCAGTACTTTGAAATGTTGGAATACTTTTGCAGAACATATGATAGGAAAGGTAAAGGTTTTATAAACTGAAAAATGGTTTTGCATGAAACATATTCAAAGTACCTGAGTGCACAAGTATCTTCGTTTTATATTTACGAAGCAAATGACTTAGCTCAAATAAACGCAGAGAGGCAATGGGCAATAGTGCTGCATATTTATCATGGTTCACTAGTGCATGCACCGTAGTCTTCACAGTAATAAAGTGAATACTGGTCAGTCTGCATCGGATGAAAGGGGAATATCATTTAAGAGTCCAAAGGGAACTCCCTAATTTGGATCAATATAAAATCTCAAGTATCTTACTTGATATGGCATGGTTATTCCATTGGAGTGAAGAAAGTTCTCAAAAGATGAAAGATATTTTTTTAAATTAATAGACTTGTTAGTGACTATGGAAGTGAAGTTGGGAAGTAAGTGATAGAAGGTATCATTTTAAAATTGATATTTGGACAAAGAAAGGATACTGGAAATCTCTTTTTGCTGAGAGTTGCTGAAGGATGTATTATATTGTCACAGGGCTTATTAGATAGAACAATTGATTCATTGAAGAACAATGAAGAAGTACTTGTAGCAAAGGAAGACAAAACATTGAAGGGAAAGCAATGGGTGGTGGGATTTGTTCTGAGCAGCCCAAGCATAGAGTGTGTATAGGCATGATGAACCAGTTGTTTCTTCTTGATTTATAAATACCATCATTTCTATTGACCCACACCATTAAGCAGAACATAGGCTTTAATATTCATCTACAGGAGCATCCCAAAGCATTCCAAAAATAAAATTCTAGAATGGTTCCAGAATGAAATCAGATTACAACTGAGTTAAGTGACTGAGCTAAGTACCTAGCTAAAGAAATTACTCTCTTAATAAATCTTGCCTGTTTTGGGAATATAGGAATAGGAATAAATCATCTGGTTCATTGCATGTGTTCTTCCATTCAATTACATCATATTAATCTGTAATCTGTGTATCAGCAACATCTATCTACCTTAGTTTCATATCCCCAAAAAAATTACTTTCAGATTCTGAGATTGTCCAGCAATCTTTGTCACTCCTTCCTTCTCCACAGGTAGGGTTGCACCATATTTTGTGTTAACTTGTGTCTTGTTTATTTTTGTCTCTAACTGCCAGTTTGTAATGTAGTTGTTACTTTAGATAAATTTGGTCTTTATCTTATCACCGTATTTTATTGGTCTGTATCTTATTCCTTCAGTCCTCTCCTTCCTCCTTTCCTCTGGAACTTAGCACATTTGCTTTCCCACATTCCGGATCTAAGGAAGGATGCTTCAGCTCTGTTTCTGTCTTCACTCATACTCAATGGCCTTCGTGTGCTTCCAATGCACTCTGTCTACATTTCAAATTTCCAGCCTTTTGCAATGCTTTGCTCCAGTTCACTGCCACTTCTCTTCCAAGAGTGTCCCCCTTGAAGAAGTTCTCTTCTCTACAACAGGCAATATATTGTGGCGATCTCTTGTGACCCAGGCTACCTTGTTTAAAATGTGTGTTACAACTAAAATAAGAATTTATGCATTAGATCATATTAGCATTTTTTATTTTACACTCTTGAATTCAAAACACATACTCCTCTGAATCCTTCTCGCCTTGGCTCTCCTCCAGCCTTATCTCTCCCTCATGTTGACATGACCTCTCCTGATCTTTCTTCTCCCTAATTTAAATTATTTATCCTCAGCTTCACCACTGAGCTCCCATCCTCCCATGTTTGCATCTTAATGTGCTTTGAGCCCAGTATAATGTTGAACTCTTGCCCCACTATCTCTGCACCCATTATTTTGGCCAGGAAACCATAGCTCTTTCTCCCATCTTCTGAATACCCAGTCCACTTTCAACCAATTACCTTTCAAGATTTATTCACTGTCAATTGCCAGTGGTAGCTCTCAGACATTTTTGTATGACTTCCAATGGACCATGAACCCACCATCAAATATCAGTCTATTGTGTCTACACAGTCAAGGCTTCACTTCCTTCAAATACCTTGCTGCCATATTCTTCAGCTGCCTGATCCACTTGTCCTCTACCATTCCCTTATACCTCCTCTGTAAGATCCACAAGTTTGACTGATTTCAAACAAAGAATTTGCCTCTTCCTACCTTGATCCTTTGCTTTACTATAGTATTTAGCAAAATACTTTTACAGCTCAGGGCATTGGAGTTTGGAGTTCAATTCCGCATCCTCTGTGAGCAGGTGTGTACAGTCCTTCCCGTGTGTATGTGGATTTCCTCTGGGTGCTAAAACTTCCTCCCATAGTCTAAAGACATACCAGTTAATTGGTCATTTCAAATTGTCCCATGATTAGGCTGGGGTTAAATTGGTGTGTTGTTGGGTGGCACAGCTCGAAGTGGAAATGTTCAGTGTTATATCTCTAGACAAAATAAGCAATGATATTTTTCAATCACTTTCTACATAAGTCATTGTCCACATTGTCACCCTCCACCACTCTGACATTTACAGTTCCCTGGACTCAAAGTTTATCTTCACCATGGATGTCCAGGCAATCTCTCATCAGGATGGTCAAAGGTTTCTTCCTTGAATGTAGCCTTAACATTCCTTTCCATTACTACTCTTCTTCGTCTGACTCATCTCCCTATAGATTAACTTGCATTTCATTCAAGTCCACTCACTTCATACAAACCAAACATGTATCAATTGCCCAAACTCTGCCCATTCTTGCTGCATGCATAGAACAGTTCTTGTTTTAGTCCAATTTAGTCCTATGACTGTTTCGTGCTACTTTCTTCACTTACAGAGAACCTGATTTAACTACCTTTGCTGCTAGTTTCTGCCTGGCCCATTTCTTTACTCTGTCCACATCTGAACAAATGGTTCCTCCATGATTCCCTACCTTCTCTTCTTTCTCTATCCATCATTCATCTTCTCATAACACTCTCCAAAGCAGCCATGAAAATGCAACACCTGCCCCTTCAACATTTCCCTTCCTACTACCAAAGGACTTGAACAACTTTTACAAGTGATAGAACAATTCCTTTGGATTTCTTCCAATTTATTGCTCACGATGTGGTTTCCTCCACACTGGAAAAAAACAAATGCAAATTGAGTAACTCCTTTATAGAATCCCTTTGCATAGTTTATGAGGGCAACCTGAACACTTAATCTCTTGTCACTTTAATTCTCTACCTTACTCTCATTTTGACTTTTCTGCCTTTGGCCATCTAATATGTCCAATGAGCAGCACCTTGATAAGCAGTACATTATTTTCATGCAAGCATATTGCAGCCCCAGGACTTGAATATTGAATTTAACAATTTCACATAACAACTCTTTTAAAAATTATTTTTCTCCCTATAGCTGAGGTTGTACCTGAGTTTTGATTTGCTTTTTTCTCAGCATCCAGTTGTCAGCTTTTAAGCATTTGTTACCTTGACAACTTTGGTCTGATTCCTCTAATTGATATTCTTTCTACCAATTTCATTCTCCATGGCTCAAAATGCTTTTCCCCCACATATTCCAGTTCTGATAGTGTTCTTGACCTGAAACATCAACTCTGCACAAATGATACTACACGTACTGAATGCCTCCAATATATATCCTTTCGGTTAGTCCTGACGAAGGGTCTTGGCCCGAAACGTCGACAGCGCTTCTCCCTATAGATGCTGCCTGGCCTGCTGTGTTCCACCAGCATTTTGTGTGTGTTGTTTGAATTTCCAGCATCTGCAGATTTCCCCGTGTTATCTCAGAAAGGATGTGTTGTCATTGGAGAGAGTCCAGAGGAGGCTCCGAGGATGATTCCCAGAATGAAGGGTTTAACAAATGAGAAGCATTTGGCAACTTCGGGTCTTTGCTCACTGGAATTTAGAAGAATGCGGGGTGATCTCATTGAAACCTACTGAATATTGAAAAGACTAGATAAGCTGGATGTAGAGCAGATGTTTCTTATGGTGAGGGTATCCAGAACTAGAGGGTACAGCCTCAAAATTGAGGAGCTACCTTTTAGAATAAAGGTAAGGAGGACTTATCTTTAGCCAGACAGTACTGAATCTGTTGAACACTTTGCCACAGACAGCTGGGGAGGCCAAGACCGTGGGTATTTTTAAAGCGAAAATTGATAGTTTACTGATTAGTCAGGGCATCAAAGTTTACGGCAAGAAAGCATGCGTTTGCGGTTGAGTGGGATCTAGGATCAGCCATGATGGAACAGTGGAGCAGATTCAATGAGCTGAATGGCTTAATTCTGCTCCTATGTCTTATGGTCTAGCATTCAACGCTTTTGCTTGGATTTTCGGCATCAATATTTTGTTGCTTCAGCAATGTTTTCTCTTCATCTGCACTAAAAGCAGATCTTTGCTCTTTTATTCCCCATGATTTGAAAATGGATCACCATAATTTTGTGGATTTGTACATTTCATTCAATCAAATGTGTAATGGAATCAACATAACTTGATTGATTCATTTTCAATCACTTTAAAAGGGTAATTATGAATAAAGAAAATGTTAGGTTTTTAACTGGAGACTGCACCTAAAGGCCAAACAATTAGATAAAACCAAATTTAAATATCATCAAATTGCAGTGCACACCAAAATTGATGCTCCTACCGCCAATTTAATTTTTTTTGTAAAGATGTTTTCATCTGAAGAACCATTGTGAAAGTGTTTGCATTATGAAGTATAAGCATGGAAATTCTGTGGCTCACAGGAAACTGCATTGGCACCAAGGGTAAGCCAATGTAAATGTGTTATGTAATTGTCTGAGGGATTTTTGAAAGAACATTTCATTATTTTGTATCATTGTTGCTTATACTTTGCATTTTATGAAATGCGTTTAACAGTCAAGGCCTGAATCAAATATTGATATTCTGTTAAAGTGCTTAGCAGGTGGCTTCTGAAGTCAAGTAGTGTGAATAAAGTTCTTTATTCAATTGCTGGGCAATGAGCCAACTTTTAACCCCTGCCCCCCCACCCCAACATTCAGCTTTAATTTCTGGCAGGATTGATATGAGGTTGTTTATACAAAGAACAACAGGAAGCTCATTTGATGAATTTAAAGGAAGTGCTCCATCTAAAGGCTACTGAATAATCCAAAGGCAGTAAAGTGAAGAAAATATAATGATTCCACATGGAGCAGTTACAGTTTAGTTACATAAAACATGTATGTCCTTCAGTATTTTGCTACGAATGGTATGCTCCTATGACTTTATTTTCACATAAGTAGTAATTACCTATCATTCAGCCTTTAGAATGCAGACCACTCCACTGCAGTTTCTGTCATCTTTTGCATTTTGTGATCAGGATTACTGGGCCCGTGCTTACTCAGTGTGACATAGGTTTCAAGATCAAAGGATTCATGATCTTCTCATGGAAACTGTAGTCACTTGAAGAAAAGACTGCTGGAGAAAGTTGACATTAAAGATTGTTTATCTCCAGGGGCAGTTGCATATATTAGTGCACTTCAATATGAAACTGAACTATCCAGACAGATGCCTTATGATATCAAAAGATAACCTTTTTGGTCTTTGCTATCACTGAAGTAAAAACAAAATGACCTTTATTACTTTACTACATAATATCAATTGAATGCACCCAGTTTTATGCTGGCAACTAATAGGACTTCAGAGTCAACAACTGAGTCTGAGGAAATGTCATTACACCACTTAATTTCCTTTGATCTTTCTGGCCAATCCTACCTCCACACTGTGTCAAATTCCACCGTACTTCCCCAACCTCATTGCTCATGACCTGAAGCGAGATGTCAAATTTTTGATCATCTGACTACCTAACTATCCTAGCCAATCTAGTACATAATCCACAATGACCTCTTTGGCAGATCTGATCTCCAGCTTCCTATTCCTGACAGATTTTCAGATGCTGACTTGGGGCATCCTTGGCTGACAGTTGTCATGAATTTAGGCACCTCTCTCTAATCATTGACTCTAATCATACTTCCCAAAACTTCTGAGTAACTCCTGATCCTCCTCTTCCTAACCCCTATCCAACCTAACCTCGGTTCAGGTTCAGTCCTTCATAACCCCACCAACAAACAATCACAATCACAGCAAAAGAGCAATACTTCTTCCCCCCTCTCCTCATCTATCTCAACTACAGTACTCAATAGGCCCATTTTTTCTCTCTCTCTTTACCCACATCACAGCTGCAGGAAAGAAACAACAGTCCTTCTCATCGTACCACAATCAACATCAACTATGCAGCAGACCTAATCTTATTCTTCATTCCCCATCCCAAGTACAGTGTAGACCTCAATCAGATGTATGGCCGTTTTCCATTTGTATTCCCCCATCATTACTTCATAATGTCTCAAAACATTTTACAATCATGCACCATTTTTAAAAATGTCATCACTACAATAATGATGCAAATGTGAAAAATGACAAAAATATATCACTAAGCGCATCCTTTCTATAGAGCAGAGACACAAAATGTATATTGTGACATCTTTCTGTGATCTAAATGGAATTTAACGCAGACAAGTATGAGGAGTTGCATTTTGGTAGGACAAACCAGAGTAGGACTTAGACAGTGAACGATAGGGCACTAAGAAATGTGGTGGAACAGAAAGTTCTGGGAATACAGATCCATAATTCCTTGGAAGTGGTGCCACAAATACAGTAGTATTGTAAAGAGAGCTCTTGGCACAATGACCCTTCATAAATCAAAGTGCTGAGTACAGGAGATGGGATGTTATGTTGAAGTTGTACAAGGCATTGGTGAGGCCTAATTTGGAGTACTGTGTGCAATTCAGGTCACCCACCTACAGGACCAAGAGATCAAGAGTCCACTGCAATATAGATACATCTGACTTCTGCTTCTCCCTCTTTACACTCTAGGGTTCTGAAAGAGGTGGCTGATGGAAGCATTAGTGATAATCTTTCATAAATTAATAGCCCTAATAATGGCATGGTTCCTGGGGACTGGAAAATTGCAAATGTCATTCCACTCTTCAAAAAGGGAGAAAAATGGAAGAAAGGAAATTATAGGCCTGTTAGTCTGACCTCAGTGGTTGGGAAGACCATAAGACCATAAGATATAGGAGCAGAATTAAGCCATTTGGCCCATTGTGTTTGCCCCACCATTTCATCATGGCTGATCCAATTTTACTCTCAGCCCAAATCTCCTGCCTTCTCCCCATATTCCTTCATTCCCAGATCAATCACAAATTAATCAACCTCTGCCTTAAATATACATAAAGGCTTGACCTCAACAGCTTTCTGTAGTAATGTATTCCACAGATTCACCACCCTCTGGCTAAAGAAATTCCTCCTAATCTCCATTCTAAAAGGACGACCCTCTATTCTGAGGCTGTGTCCTTTGGTCCTAGACTTCTCCACATCTACGCTATCTAGGCCTTTCAACATTCAATAGGTCTCAATGAGACCCCCTTCATTCTTCTAAATTCCAGTAATAACAGACCCAGAGCCATAAAACGCTCCTCATATGATAAGCCTTCATTCCTTTAATAATTTTCATGAGCCTCCTCTGAAACCTCTCCAATTCTAGTGAATACAGGTGCAGGGCCATCAACATTCTTAATATAACAAGCCATTCAATCATTGAAATATTTTAATGAACCTTTGGTCACTCTCCAGTTCATAATATGCCTGCTCATAATACTCCAAGTGAGGCCTCACCAGTGCTTTATAAAGTTTCACCATTACAAACTTGCTTTTATATTCTAGTCATCTTGAAGAGAATGCTAACCTCTGCCTTCTTCATCACAGAGTCAACCTGCAAATTAACCTACAGAGAATCCTGCACAAGGACTCCCTAGTACCTTTGCATCTCAATTTTTGTATTTGCTCTCCAGTCAACCCTTTCATTTCTTCTACCAAAGTGCACAAACATATACTTCCCAACACTGTGTTCAATCTGCCATTTCTTTGCCTGTTCTCCAATCTGCCTGTCCTTCTGTAGCCTCTCTGCTTCCTGAAAACTACCTTCCCTTCCACCTATTTTCATATCGTCTGCAAACTTTTCAACAGAGCCATCAATTCCAATATCTAATCCTTAACATAAAAAGAATCAGTCCCAACACAGATCCCTGTGGAACACCACTAATCACCGGCAGCCAGCTAGAAAAGGCTCTTTATATTTCCACTCTTTACCTCCTGTGGTGGTTCAGTCCGAAGTCCATGATCCGATCCATGGACTCCGGACTCCGGGTTTTCCGGCAGTCCCTTGCTGCGGTTGGACGTAAATAGAAACACCTGAGGCTCATATTGGAACTGGGAATATAAGTGGCCCTGGTATTGAGTGTGGTGGGGGTGTCTTGTTAAGATACTCATAGTACAGATGGCTAGAATGGACTCTTACCATCCTTGGGGCTGTGTTGGAGAACAATGGCTTCTGGGAGCCTTGCTGGTGGTAGTTGGAGTGGTGATTGTGGTATGGATTCAGCTGCTTCCTGGGCCAGCTGGGTGGCTGTCAGCCACTCTGAGCTAGGTCCAGCCTCTGAGTTCTCCAAACTTGCAGCCTTGACCCAAGCCTCAAAACCCCAAGTCTCTAGCCAAGCCTTGTCATGTCCTTGGCTGGGATTGGAGGTCTGAGCCTGAGGCAAGACCCAGGTTCTGGGTCCTTGTCCAGTCTTGGGTTTGGAGTCCACCCTAGGCTCCTTGTTCCCAGTCCCTTGTCCTGGTCCTGCTTCCCCTGCCTAGACTGGGTTCTCTTGTCCTGTTTCTGGGACTCCAGTGTCTGTGCCCTATAGTTGGGTCCTGATTCAACATCTGACTTATGACAGTCTCCTGCCAATCAGCCACTGCTTTATCCATGCTAGAATCTTTCCTTTAATACCATGAGCTCATAGCTTGGGAGGTAGTCTCAAGTGTGGCACCTTTTTGAAGACCTTCTGAAAATCCAACTGATTCTTCTTTGTCTATACTGCTTGTTACTGTTTCAAAGAATTCCAACAGATTTGTCAGGCAAGATTTTCCCTTGGGGGAAACCATGCAGACTATGGCCTAATTTATCATGTGCCTCCAAGAACCCTGATAAATCATCCTTAATAATGGACTCCAACATCTTCTCAACCACTGAAGTCAGACTAACTGGATGAGTTATCTTCCTTCTTCCTCCTTCACTTAATGAAGAGTGGAGTTGCATTTGCAATTTTCCAGTCTTTGAGAACCATTCCAGAATCTAGTGATTCTTGAAATATCATTGCTATAAAAGCCTCCATGACCTCTTCAGTCACCACTTTCATAACTCTGGGATGTACACCATCTGGTCCAGGTGACTTATCTACCTTCAGACTTTTCAGTTTCCAATGAATCTCTCTCTAGTTATTGTAACTTCACACACTTAATGCCCCCTGACACCTGGAACTGCCATCAGACTGCTAGTGTCTTCCACAGAGAAAACTGATGCAAAATGATGTTGGAGTCAATTGCTAAGAATGTGGCTTTGGGTATTTGGAGATGTATGATAAAATGGGCTGGAAGTCAGCATGATTTCCCAAGGGAAAATCAGTTGTGTACTTGGATTTTCAGAACGCCTTTGACAAGGTGCCACTCTTGAGATTGGTTAACAAGATAAAAGCTCATGGTATAACAGGAAAAATGCTAGCATGGAGAGAGCACTGGCTGATTGGCAGGAGGCAAAGAGTGGGAATTTAGGAAGCCTTTTCCAGTTGGCTGCCAGTGACTAGTGGTGTTCCGCATTGGTCTATGTTGGTGTAAGGAAAAAGTTAAATGTGACTCATCCTTGGTATATGCTAAAATAAAATGGAAGACAAAATACTGTTAGCTTAGAGAGGCATTGTCTTGAGAAAGTACAGGACAACTAGTCCACAGCAAAGTTTTGAAAATGTTAAGGGAGTACAAGTCTATAGCAATAACAGTGGAAGACAATAAAAAATGTTTTTCATGGAAGGAGAGGTCATTGTGCAGGTACCAAATAAATGGAAAGTACCAGTGGAAGGGGTTTTGAATGTATAAAAGGAGCACCTTCTTGGTTCAAGGGGAGAGAGTTTTATCCAAGACCAGGTCATGGCTGGTGACCAATGCTAAGATGGGGAACAGTATGATGAAGAGAGTCAGAGTATATCCACTCGGAGTTAGGCTTATACTTAGCCTTGGATTTAGGGAGAGAGAAAGAGAGTGGAGTGGCTGTGTAGTAGCCTTCTGCAGATCAGCTCATTTAGATGATAGGTATTTTGATTTCTGTACTGCTGCTGCTTACTGCTTGAGAGATTTGTTTTTTTCCTTTTCTATTGCATTTGTGTTAGTTCTAATAAACTATATCTTGTGGCCTTGAACACGTGTGTCATCTTGTTAGTTTGTGAATATCTGTATGAATACCCTGAGCTCTAACAAATTTCAAAATAATTTTCATTTACAATTGGTGCTGTGATTAGGGTTCAGCTTAATGAGTCAATGTTTTGCCAACAACAGGACAAATCTGAGGACGAGTCTGAGATTAAGGTACCAGGGTGGATGGATAACACCAATGGTTTTGCTGCAGTGGTTAGCATGTTGGCTGAGGATTGCCCTCCCAAATGTTGGAGAGCAGTAGAGGTGATGTCCTGTCATGGCAGCCTCTCTGCTAAGTAAGGTAAGGTTTCCCAAACGGGAAGTGAGTAAGGGAATGACCTATTGGATTTTGCTGTATGCTTTGAAAACTGTATTTGATATGTATAGTGTAGCAAAGCAAAGGTTTGTCTGCTGCTAATGACAGAATTGGAATCATAGAGCAGCTGAATCTTACTTTACCTGTATTAGCTAGGTCAGTCCGTGAATAAGCTGATAAGGCTGAAACCCAGCAAACCACCGTAGCATGTAAATTATTTGGAGGACAGGAGGAGCATTGGGCTAAGCTGAGTTATCAACAGCCATATGCTATTAAAATGAAAGCATTAATAGCTAAGCGTTGGGACCACAACAGCTGAGATAGCGATATCTGGTGTGGTGCTGTTACTCAGTGTGGTTATGGCCCTGAGGATCCCTCTACGAGATCTGAGTGGAACCTTACACATGTGGACCCAACAGTACATGCTTGCATGCTTGCCCGGTAACAATACAGAGTTATAACACTACAAGGACACTGGGGGGGGGGGGGATGTTCAGATGATATGACAGGGAAGAGTGACTAGGGCATGGAAGACTGAGGAACAGAGGGCCATTCGAGACAAATATGTGCAGAGAATGTCTTGCTGTATGGTTAGCTTGGTTGTGCGATACGGTGCTGGCATGCTGCATCTGACCGTGGAGGAGGCCAATATCTTGCTCGTGCTCTCTACAAAAAGCGGTATTAATAAGCAGTTGCTAAATGACAATGACGGCCCTGCAGACTTGTTCTCCTGATCTGTTCTTGTTTTTTTATTATTTTTTTATATTTTTTTAATTCTTCTGATTTTTTTGACTTGTTCTCAGGATTTATCACTCTGGTAGACTGGGGACAGCAGGGTACGCCTTGACACAGTGCAGATGAAGGAATTGCAATGCTTTGAGCTATAGTTCCACTTGGAGATATTTACCACAGATTGGCGTGGGATGATCCGGATGAGGAAATATTGAATCAGGTTTGTGAACACTATGTGCTCTCACATTTAAAGGGAAATCTGTTGTGCCTTTTGGGGATGTGAGTGGGACACCCTGAGGGTGAGGAACTAGAGAGAAAGGAAGCATTAAGACAGGTTGATGAGGGGAAAACAAAAGTTAGAGCTCTGAGGTCAAAGGAGGTGATGGGAAGCATTTAAAGTAATACAGGCAGTGAACCACACCCACTCCCCCCCCTCCAACCCCTGTCCAACTGGCAAAAAAATGTTTCAAGCCCTGTTAAAAGCAGGGATGGATAAAGCAAAGATTGATAGTGTGTCCACGGGAGCCATGTATGCCTTATGGAAATATAATTGTGATAACACAAACGGTGTGCTTAGTGCCTCTCCCCTGTTTAAATCTGTTTATTGGAACAATTCACGCCTTACTGTGATAGCTGATCATACTATCCCAAGCCTTGTACAATCTAAGTAACAGCCCATTGTTCCAAGGATCAAGTGCACACCAAAACCGGAGAAGGAAATAGGCACCGAAGAAAGTGCTCCCACAGTAGGAGGGAATCTGGTTTGCAAGGGGGAGAATGTAGCAAATGGAGATGATAAAACTGACTGGGTATCAGTTCAAGGGAAAACCCATCTGGTGTGTTTGAACAGGGAGATATTGACCAAATGGAAATGATTTAAATTTTTGTAACACTAATAATAAAAGGTAATTTATTTCCCCACAAATGAAATAACAGCCCTAAAATTAACCTTATGGACAGCATAGACTTTCACCTGAGCAAATCACCATCTGAACTGCAAAAAATAACATACAAGGACCGGCTATAGAAAGAGAAGATGGACATTCTTTAGAACAAAAACTCCACTAACACATCTGTGAAATTTAATCATGATTAATTGTGTTCTGGTTTCCATTATTCAAAATAAAGTTTCAGACAGGAATAGTGGATTATCATAATAAAATGCAGTTTATTTCAGCTTATTGCTTTTACTGAATCCATATTATAATCCTACTGCGTAATTATATTATACAGTAATAATTCTAGCACATTTGTAGTTACCATAATTTTTGTGTAATGTACCAATGAGGAATCAAGAGGTGGAGTGTAAGGAAAAAGTAAGGAAAATATTCCTCCATGGTATATGCTAAAATAAAATGGGAGTCTGTAAGACAGAATGCTGTTAGCTTGGAGACTGATTCAGAAAGTTCAAGACAACCAGTCCACAGCAATGATTGAGAAAGTTAAGGGAGTACCAGTCTACAGCCATAACAGTGAAAGATGGAGAAAAAAGTTTTTCACAGGAAGGCCAGGTCATTGTGCAGGTGCAGGGACCAAATACATGGAAAAGTGCCAGTGAGAGGGGGTTTGAAGGGCATAAAAGGGGCACCTACTTGATGCTAGGGGAGAAAGTTCTTTCCTAGGCTAGGTCACAGTACGTAAGATAATACAGTGAGATAGGTAAGAGAGAGATGCATGGAACCATTCTGCAGATCAGCTCATTTAGAGAATAGCAAGCATTATTTTGATTTCTGTACAGCCACTATTTACTGCTATAGAGATTTATTTTTCATTTGTGCTAGTTCTAATAAAGAGTTCTATGGCAAATACATATGCAAATACCCTGAACTGAGCCAGGAAATAACACACAGGCTATATTTAAGAGGAAGTTAGATATGGCCCTTGTGGCTAAAGGGATCAGGGGGTATGGAGAGAAAGCAGGTACAGGGTTCTGAGTTGGATGATCAGCCATGATCATACTGAATGGCGGTGCAGGCTCGAAGGGCCGAATGGCCTACTCCTGCACTTATTTTCTATGTTCTATGTTCTATAGCAAATTTTAAAATAATTTTCATTTACAATTATGAGCGCTTCTTTTTACATTATATGTCAATGATTTAGTTAACGGAATTGATGGCTTTGTGACCAAGTTTGTGGACGATAAAAAGATAGGAGGAGGGGCAGGTAGTGTTGAAGAAGCAGGGAAGCCACAGAAGGATTTAGACAGATTAGGAGAATGGGTAAAGTTGCAGATAGAATAGAATATGGTCATGCACTTTGCTAGAAGAAATAAAAGCGCAGTCTGTTTTCTAAATGGAGAAAAAAATTCAAAAATCCGAGGTGCAAAGGGATTTGGGAGTTCTCATGCAGGATTCCCTAAAAGTTAACTTGCAATTTGTTAGCATTCATTTTGAGAGGACTAGAAAATAAAAGAAAGGATATAATGTTGAGGCTTTATAAGGCGCTGGTAAGGCCTAACTTGGGAGTACTATGAGCAGCTTTGGGCTCTCTGGACTTGAAGACCTGAGCTATGAGTAAAGGTTGAATAGGTTAGGACTTTATTCCCCAGAGTTGAGGAGAATGAGAGGGGGATTTGATTGAAGTACTGATGCACCATCAATAACTCACTCTGAGACGTAAGAAGCAAGGTATCGGCTTTTATTGACTGGAAGAATGTACAACACTACATCCTGGGGAATGAGGCTGGGCATCAGGCCTCAATCGCCTTTATACAGGGGTCTGTGGGAGGAGCCACAGAAGCAGTCAGCAAGGGTCTGTGGGAGGAGCCACAGAAGCAGTCCAGACAGGTATATGTAGTTCACCACAAGTACACAAAATTATGAAGGGTATAGATAGGATAAATGCAAGCAGGCTTTTTCCACTGAGGTGGCTAAGACTAAAACTAAAGGTCATAGGTGAAATATTTAATGGGGTTTTTCTCCACTCAGAGGGTGTGAGGGTATGGAATGAGCTGCCAGTGGAAGTGAGAATGTGGGTTCAATTTCAACATTTAAGAGAAAATAAGATAAGAAGCTGGATGGGGGTTGGGGTATGGTGGGCTATGCTCTTGGTATTTTTGCTGTGGTAGGAAGACTGTATCTGTGCATGATATTGCAATTGTAGTCTTATTAAGTTTCAATATATTTGGAAACAAGTCATCTCTACCCTTGTATTCAAATCCTCCTGAAATATTGGCCTTCCTGATTGCTTACTGAATTTGCATTTTAGCTTTCAATGATAAATGGACAGAATGCTGAACATCAACACCATTCATTCTCTTAGTATTTAAAAAATTCCATCCTTCTATTTTGTACCAAAGTGAATGGCCTCAAAAGGTCCATCTCTCATGTCTTTACCGATTTTCTTTGCCTTGTATATCTTCTTGTAGCCTCCATGCAACATGCTTGAAGAACACAACCCTATTTACTTTTGTATCCACAGAAAATTTGGATATATTTTAACTGATATTTGCATTTTAATCGTTGTTTGTAGATTATGAGTAGTTCAGGCCCTAGCAAAGATCCTTGTAGCAATGTCCCAATTTCAAGATAACCCATTTATTCCTGCACTCTATTTTCTCTCTGTTTATCAATTCATGCCAATAAACTAACTCCGGTTCTGTGCTTTCTAATTTATTTTAAAAGTTCCAATTGCAAGCCATGTGAAACACACATCTGTAATAGATTTACCTTTACCTGTTCTGCTAGGAAAAAACCTCAAAAAATTCCAACAGACTTGCCAATCATGACTTCCAATATAAATTATAAATTGATGCAGTTCTGCCCAGTCCTCTGTCATCTTCTCATCTGACTATCACTCCCCATGGGTACCCTCCTCCTTCCTTTTCTCCTATTGTTCAACATCTTATTATCTGCCGATCATCTCCTGATGGGTCCCCTCCTCCTTCTCTTTCTCCTATAGTTCATTCTCCTCTCCAATGAGGTTCCTTCCTCTTCAGTCTTTTACTGTTTCTACTCATCTGGCTTCACTGATCACCTTCTAACTATCCTCCTTCTCCTCCCCCACCTTTTTATTCTGGCGTCTTCCCCCTTCTTTTCCAATCCTGAAGAAGGGTCTCAGCCCGAGATGTCAAATGTTTGTTCAGTTTCATGGATGTTGTCCCACCTGCTGAGTTTGTACAGGATTTTATGTGTGTTGCTTTGGATTTCCAGCATCTGTCGAATCTCTCATGTTACTGACCAGTCCTGTACCTATTTTTCAAGTGTCCTATCATTACTTCCTTAATAATAGATTTCAACTTCGGGAACCTCCATATTCGTGGTCGCTAGATCCTGCAGATTTATCAGCTTTCGGTCTCATTTATAACCTAATACTAGTTTCTTATTAAAGCTAATTTCTCTGAACTCTACATTTACCTTGACATGTAGTCCATCAGTATTTCCAGGAGCTTTTCTGTGTCTTCCTACATAAAGGCAGAATGAAATGTTTAGTTAATTTCTCAACTATTTTCTTTTCCCCTAATATAATTATTCCTATTTCAGACTGCAGAATTCCTTTTTTCTGATATTTATGTTTCTATAGAAGCTGTCACCAATGTTTATCTCTGCTTCTTGTTACCCCACTCTCACATTTTTCTTTCAGTTTCCTTCTCCTGGCCATCCTTTGTTGAAATCTGTAATATTCCCAAACCTCAGACTTACAGGGTCTTATGGCAACATTTTAAGTCTCTTGTTTTGATCTAATGCTACTTTCAGTTTCTATAAAGTCCAATTCATTTTCCAGCTTTTTTTTGCCTGAAAGGGATATATAATTTGTAAACTACAGATTAGCTCCTTCAAAATTAGCAAATGCCTGTTTAGTTTTACACCTTTTAATATGGTTTCCAAATCTATGATCACCAACACACACATCATGCCCTTGTGTCTACTATATTTGAGGTTTAAAGCCATGACTCAATAAGCTTTATATGCAATTTTCACATATTTACCATTCCCTGAAGTCACCTTAATCAATTAAACCTTTCTGAATGCACAATATTAGGTGAAATAACCTGGCCTGGTTCATTGTTTCCACAGCATACTGATCAAGAATGTTATCTCCATTGCATCCCATACATTTATTTGCCATACGTCCTCGCCTCATCTAGCTTTCACAGCATGAATAGCAATGAAAGGTAATTGTGTTCTCTTCAAGGGAGATGACCTAATGTTTTCTTCGAGAGAGCAGGCCTATTGTTACTATAACAAATTTGTCGTTAGATTAATCACTCCCTTTGCAAACTTGACATTTCCATTCAAAATGTTAGGAATCTATGAATGTCAAAAAACAGTTCAAGATTACAGCGTGATGCTTCACCTCACAGCACAAAGAACTTTTGCATTTTTACAACTATCACAGAATAATAACAAAGCAATCCAGTGCCTACATGGTATGTGTTTTGCCTCCTATGAAACTTAGATGTGCAAAAAAAGCTGTCATTTATGAGCAGATTTTTAAAGCAGAATTAGACCATTCAGCTCAATGAAACTGCTCTAGCATTCCATCATGGGTGATTTATAATCCCTTTCAACATCATTCTCCTGCCTTCTCCCCATAACCTTTGATGCCCTTATTGATCAAGAAACTATCAACCTCTGTTTTAAATATTCCCAATAATATTCCCAATGAATTGAACAGATTCACCACCTTCCCCCTAAAGAAATAACCCTTCATCTCTGTTCTAAATGGACATCCTTGTATCCTGAGGCTGTGGCCTCTGCTCCTAGACACCGCCATGATAGGACATCCTCTCCATGTCCATCCTTTCTAGGCCTTTCGCTAGTCGATAGTTTTCAGTGAGATTCACCCCCCTCCCCCACCCCCACTCTTCTACACACCAGTGAGTATAGACCCAGAGTCATTAAATGCTCCTCATATATTAACCCTTTAATTTCTGGAATAATTTTTATGAACTTCCTCTGGACCCTCTCTAGTGCAAGAATATCCTTTCTTAGATAAGGGGCCAATAACTGCTTACGATGCTCCAAGTGTGGTATAGTTAATATTGAGGGGAACATCCACAGTGGTATTCTACAATGTCTGCCTACTCTTTCTCCCTCTGCTGACAGTCACACAGACACCTGCCTCCTGCAGCTTATGGGTGACTACCTCCCTGCAACTCCTATCCATCATCTCCTTCCCCACCCACCCCCCGTATGAGCCAAAAGTCATCTAGCTGTAGCTCCAGTTCCCTAACATGTTTTGTAAAGAGCTGCATACAGATGTAATTATCACCTGAACTGGAGCGGTACTAACATTCTTGCAGGGAAGTTTGCTAGTGCTTCTTGGGGGGGGTTTAAACTAAATTTGCAGGGGGCGGGGATCCAGAATGTGAGAGTGGATAGCAAGAGGAAGAATAAAGGACAGGTGGGGACTACACGGTTCCGGAATATTAAGTGTGTAGTAGAGAAAGGTGAGGCGGAACAAGTGATAAGGAGGACACATGTACAGAGGGATGGTCTGACGGAACATGGAGTTAAATGTGTTGAAAGAATAAGTAAATTTAGGAAGGACAACAAAATTCTAGGGGCGTATAGCCCGATGGGAGTTCGGGGAGCTGGGTTAAGCACAATAGGCAGCGATTCAAACAGAGAGAGGAGAAATGGGCTAAAAATTCTATATCTGAATGCACGAAGTGTCAGAAATAAGGCGGATGAGCTTGAAGCCCAGGTGCGAATGGGTAACTATGATATTGTTGGGATAACGGAGACATGGCTGCAGGGAGATCAGACCTGGGAAATGAATGTACAAGGGTATACGTGCTATCGTAGGAACAGAAATGTGGGCAGAGGGGGTGGGGTGGCCCTGTTGGTGAGGAATGAGATTCAGTCCTTTGCAAGGGGGGACATAGGGTCAGGAGAAGTAGAGTCTGTGTGGATAGAACTGAGGAACAGTAAGGGCAAAAGGACCCAAATGGGTGTTGTCTACAGGCCACCAAACAGTAGCATGGATATTGGCTGCAAGTTGAATAGGGAGTTAACATTGGCATGTGGCAAAGGTAATGTCGCAGTAGTTATGGGGGATTTCAACATGCAGGTGAACTGGGAGAATCAGGTTGGTGCTGGACACCAGGATAGGGAGTTTGTAGAGTGCCTACGGGATGCATTCTTGGAACAGCTTGTACGAGAGCTGACCAGGGACAAGACTATTCTGGATTTAGTGTTATGTAATGAACAGGATTTGATAAGCGATCTTGCAGTAAGGGAGCCATTAGAAGGTAGTGATCATAATATGATAAGTTTTTATCTGCAATTTGAGAAGGATAAGGGCAGCTCGGAGGTGTCAGTGTTGCAGTTGAACGGGGGAAACTATGGAGCCATGAGGGAGGAGCTGGCCAAAGTTGACTGGACGGATAGCCTTGCAGAAAAGACAGTGGAACAGCAATGGTAGGTATTCTTGGGAATAATGCACAAGGTGCAAAATCAGTTCATCCCCCAGAGAAGGAAGAATTCAAAGGGGGGAAAGGGGCTACCGTGGTTGACAAAGGAAGTCAGAGATTGCATAGCATTAAAAAAAAGGAAGTATGACAGAGCTAAGGTGAGTGGGAGGACAGATGATTGGGAAGTTTTTAAGGAACAACAGAACTTAACTAAAAAGACAATACGGGGAGAAAAAAATGAGGTACGAACGCAAGCTAGCCAGGAATATAAAGGAAGATAGCAAAAGCTTTTTTAGGTATGTGAAGTGAAAGGAGATAGTTAAGAACAATGTTGGGCCCTTGAAGAATGAATTGGGTGAAATTGTTATGGGAAACAGAGAAATGGCAGAAGAATTTAATGAGTACTTTAGATCTGTTTTCACTAAGGAAGACACAAGCAATCTCCCAGATGTATGGATGGGCCAAGGAAATAGGGTAACAGAGGAAATGAAGCAGATTGACATTAGGAAGGAAACGGTGATAAGAAGACTGATGGGACTGAAGGCTGACAAATCCCCAGGTCCAGATGGTCTGCATCCTAGGGTGCTAAAGGAGGTGGCCCTGGAAATTGCGGATGCATTGGTAATCATTTTCCAATGTTCCTTAGATTCAGGATCAGTTCCTGAGAATTGGAGAATGGCTAATGTTATCCCACTTTTTAAGAAAGGAGGGAGGGAGAAAACAGAGAACTATCGAACTGTCAGCCTGACATCGGTGGTGGGGAAGATGCTAGAGTCCATTATTAAGGATGAAATAGTGGCATATCTAGATAGCAGTGATAGGATTGGGCCGAGCCAGCATGGATTTACCAAGGGTAAATCATGCTTGACTAATCTGTTGGAATTTTTCGAGGATGTAACCAAGAAGTTAGACGGGGGGAGATCCAGTGAATGTAGTGTACCTCGATTTTCAGAAGGCATTTGATAAGGTCCCACATAGGAGATTGGTGGGTAAAATCAAAGCTCAGGGCATCGGGGGGAAGACACTGACATGAATAGAAAACTGGTTGGCAGATAGAAAGCAAAGAGTAGCGGTGAATGGGTGTTTCTCGGAATGGCAGGTGGTGACTAGTGGGGTGCCACAGGGCTCGGTATTGGGACCACAGCTGTTTACAATTTACGTCAACGATTTGGATAAAGGCATTGAAAATAACATCAGCAAATTTGCTGATGATACTAAGCTGGGTGGCAGTGTGACATGTGATGAGGATGTTAGGAGAATTCAGGGTGAATTGGATAGGCTGGGTGAGTGGGCAGATACTTGGCAGATGACGTTTAATGTGAATAAGTGTGAGGTTATCCACTTTGGGAGTAAGAACAGGAAGGCAGATTATTATCTGAACGGTGTAGAGTTAGGTAAGGGAGAAATACAAAGAGATCTAGGAGTCCTTGTTCATCAGTCACTGAAGGTGAATGAGCAAGTGCAGCAGGCAGTGAAGAAGGCTAATGGAATGTTGGCCTTTATTACAAAGGGAATTGAATACAAGAGCAAGGAAATCCTGTTGCATTTGTACAGAGCCCTGGTGAGACCACACCTGGAGTATTGTGTACAGTTTTGGTCTCCAGGGTTAAGGAAGGACATCCCGGCTGTAGAGGAAGTGCAGCGTAGATTCACGAAATTAATTCCTGGGATGTCTGGACTGTCTTACGCAGAGAGGTTAGAGAGACTGAGCTTGTACACGCTGGAATTAAGGAGATTGAGAGGGGATCTGATTGAAACATATAAGATTATTAAGGGATTGGACAAGATAGAGGCAGGAAATATGTTCCAGATGCTGGGAGAGTCCAATACCAGAGGGCATGGTTAGAGAATAAGGGGTAGGTCATTTAGGACAGAGTTAAGGAAAAACTTCTCCCAGAGAGTTGTGGGGGTCTGGAATGCACTGCCTCGGAAGGTAGTGGAGGCCAATTCTCTGGATGCTTTCAAGAAGGAGCTAGATAGGTATCTTATGGATAGGGGAATCAAGGGATATGGGGACAAGGCAGGAACCGGGTATTGATAGTAGTTGATCAGCCATGATCTCAAAATGGCGTTGCAGGCTCGAAGGGCCGAATGGTCTACTTCTGCACCTATTGTCTATTGTCAAAGAAAGAAAGAAACATACCTAGAGCATTCATCTTTTCTTCCCTAAACCTCTTGAGCCAAAGCCTGAAACTAACCACAATGACATTGTCCCACACCAACAACGGCCACTCCCATAGCAACTGCTCCACTTAAATCTAACTTCTTTTTATTAGCCTTTGCCAAGTGCTTAATAAATCATGATGACTAAAACCTGCTGAAAGGTCTTGAAAGGCCCCAAGCTCTTTTTAAATCTCATGCTCCCTCACCAAATCAAGCAACTGCTCGTGATGAGTGAAGCCTGCCAAAGGAACAAAATAGTCTATCAATTGGTTATAGAACTCTAAGATCCTGTTTTGATGAATGGAGGAAAACACAGTTGACTTACACTTGGTCATAATAAATTAACACTTGGTAAGGTAAATATATACACACACAGTGATACACATACATGTTCATATTGTCTTCACGTGAACCTCCAAGTTCACTGGGAGGATAAACAAGCTAACATCATTAACCTCTCCTAGTCTGACACCCCCAGAACTAAGACCCGAGTTATTCTTAGACAGTGATGTTAGACAGATTACGTTGTATGTGTGCCTGACTACTAACTCTTGAAGCAGACTCTCTGTACCAACCTCTGTCAAGGGAAGAGATTATTGGGCAGACAGAGCAAAAGATTCAAGGATATTTTTAAAGTTGCTGGCCCATGACAGCTTAAAATGGAGAAGAAACATTCATGAGAGTATTTAAAATCATGGGGGCATGCACAGGAATATGCAGAAGCCATGTAAAAGAGATGAGGGGAGCACATTGTCTCACAAACTACCCAACTGTATGCTCTGTCAGTCACTACCTATTCCATCTGTAGAAGAATCTGCAGTTCCCAAGCTGACCACATTAACCACCTCAGAATCCACAAAGCAGGAACAGAAGCAAATTATTCCTGGTCCTGAAGAACTGCTTAAGAAGATGTGCATACACGTGTGACCAAAATTTAGTACTGGATCCAGCATATCTGCAACATCCTTGTTACAAAGAGGACAAGTCAATTTTACAAACGTTTGTAGTTGGAGGAGGTCAACTATGCGATTGTACTTACTATAAGTGAAAAAGGGTTGCCTTTCGTGACTGATTCAAAGTGAATTACACTTCTCTAGATACGTGATATAAAAATACATTTTTGATTCAATACAGTTGAACCAGAAATTCGTCTTTAATATGAGAAAGCAATGAAAATTAAATTCACTATCTTTCACAAGTTAACCAATATGCCTGCAGTTCTTTTCAATAAGACATAGGTGAAAGTGACCCCTCTAAAAGTAATTTCGTAAGATAAATCTGTAACTACAAACCACATTAAACCATGGGAGAAGATCAAGGCTGCTAAAATGAATAAAATCATGGTTAGGATTGATATTCAGTACGGTATCATATACTCAACTTAGGCAAAGGATTTTCAAGTATAGTACTGAAAACATCTAAAAGACAGCCACGTCACCGTATGACAGGGACATTTCATTAACCCTTTGAAAGCTTGTTTTCCCATTCTATTTACATATCAATGTCTGACCTCCATGCATGTTGCTCCATGTCCTTGATAACTTTGCCTAGCAGAAAAGTGCCAGCTAAATTTTACAAATTCCAATTATTTCTAAATCCATAGAAGGAGTGAGTTCCATATTTTCACTATTTGTGATCCAGAGCAACTGCATCCTAATCTTATCCTATAGTAGCAGTATTAACACATCCAAAACTGAATCTATTTCTGCTGTTTTAAACTATCCTATCATTTTCAATAACTCATTTGCTGTATATCATCCATAAACTTTTTAAACTTATCAGATACAAGATAAGTTATGAAACCTGCTCTCATAAATTATCTTTTTATGTCATACATCTATCCTTGCAAATCTGTGTAATATCATAGTGATGGCAAGTAAATGATCCT
This sequence comes from Hemitrygon akajei, assembly GCF_048418815.1. NCBI lineage: Eukaryota > Metazoa > Chordata > Chondrichthyes > Myliobatiformes > Dasyatidae > Hemitrygon > Hemitrygon akajei. The sequence goes on along the minus strand of NC_133124.1, from coordinate 103,269,091 downwards.
TTTCTTGATGGATGAACTAAGCACCCTCACATACCAGATATAGATGATCTGACAGAACATACCCATCCTTAATTCATTCCTTCATTTGTCATAATCAGTGCATCACTGGCTGGCTAGAATGTATTGCCCATCCCTAATTGCTCTTGAAAAGATAGTGTTGAGCCTATCTCTTTATTTGCAGTAGGCCTCCTTAAGAAGGTATTCCCAAAATACAGTTGAGTGGGGTATTTCAGGATTTATACTGAGCAACGATATCAATATATTTCCAAATCAGGATGGTGAGCAAAGTGGAGGGAAAAATTGAGGTGGTGATTTTCATGGGCATTTGTTGTTTTTGTTTTAATTTATCCTTTTTTTTGGTTCATGGCAAATGAATGAAGCTTACATGAGTAACTGCAATGCATTTTGTAAATGGTGCATATGAAATGGTGATGGAGCGAATACATGTATTTGATGGTTGTTGGGGTGTTGCCTGGACAGTGTCAAACATCCTGTTTCATCTAGGAAAGTAGAGAGTATTCCAACACCGTCAGACTTCTGCCTTGTAAATTATGGATGGCCTTTGAGTTGTTAGAGGGGTCACGCTGCAGGGTTATCAGCCTCTTATTGCTCTTGTAACTTTTATGTGGTTATCGCACTTTAAGTTTCTGGCCAGGATGTCGATTACTTGGGATTGAGCAATGGGAATACCTTTGAATGTTGTTATAAGGCAGCTGGACTCTGTTTGCTACTGCTTGTCACTTCTGTGACACAAATGTTACTTGTCATATCTGCCCATGCTTGAATGTTATCTAAATCTACCTGCACACAGGTACAGTCTGATTCTTTGCCAAAGCAGTTTGCAAATGGAGTTGAATATTGTGCAATAATCAAACAACAAGCCATTATAATGGAAGGAATTGATGAAGCAGCTGAAAATATCTGGATATAGAACACAGCCTGAGAAAGATTTGCATGATGGATGGCCTGGGTGGGCATGGCAGATATTAATGATCAGTACCACTGTTCATATTAAGAAGCCAACCATCAAAGTATTTTTCTCCTTGACATTCATTGACATCAGTTTTCTTAGTGGTTCTTGATGCCATAAATTTATGCCAAAGGTCATAATCTTCAATTTGCCTCTGAAATCCAGCTTTTGTTCTTTGTTTTGACCATAGTTATGATGATTTCACTAGTCTAGTCAAGATGTAAACTGGACATTGGTGAGCAGGTTATTAGTGAGCAAATGCCACAATAGCATTGTCAGAGACATTACTCGTCACTTTGTTTGAGAGTAGGTTGATTGCACAATAATCATAGTCTGATAGGACTTGCCCTGATTTTTGTGAAAGGAAACGCACTTGGCCAAATCGCCACATTGCTGGATTGATGCCAGCTTTGTAAGTGTACTGAAATGGCTTGGCTAAAGCTGCATCTAGCTTTAAATCTATAATATTACATTGACTGATCTCATAGCATTTAGATTTATCCCGTATTCTGAAATGTTGTCTGATATCATGTGACATGAATCAATTTGTCTGAAAATTACTTTCTTTAATGGTGGCAGTCTCAGGAGGAAACTGAGTTAAATAGCCTATTCAGCACTTCTATCTGATTATGAATAACTGTTATGTGATAGAAAGCTTCAAAAGATCTTCAGTCTCTGCAGCACATCATACACTACAATTAACTGAAAGCACAATTATGTTGTTTAAAAATTATTATATGCTGATATTATGGAATGTTGGAAAATATTGAAATATTCATGAGGTTACTGGCACAGAAAAAGAGAGTAAAAACATTTGAAAATATGTATATATCGCAATGTACCGTAACTGAACAGAAATAGTCTAATGGACTAGGACTAGAATATAAGATCAGAGTGTGATGCTGAGGCTTTATAAAGCATTTGTCAGACCATACATGGTGTGTTGTGAGCAGTTTTGAGCCCCTTATCTAAGAAAAGATCTGCTGGCATTGGAGGAAATTCACACTGATTGTTCTGGGAATGAGGGGGTTAACGTATGAGGAATGTTTGATGGCTCAGGCATGTACTTGCTGGAGTTTAGAAGAATGAGGGGGGAATTACGTTGAAACCTATTGAATATTGAAAAGCCCAGTTAGAGCAAATGTGGCGAGGATGTTTCCTATAGTGGGTGAGTCCAGGACAAGAGGGCATAGTCTCAGAATAAAGGGACGTCCATTTTGAACAGAGATAAGGAGGAATTTCGTTAGCCAGTGGGTAGTGACTCTGTGGCATTCATTCCCATGGATGACTGTGGAGGCCATGTCATTGAGTACATTTAAAGCAAAGGTTGATAGGTTCTTGGTTAGTCAGGGCATTAGAAGTTACGGGGAGAAGATAGGAGTATGGGGTTGAGCAGATTCAATGAGCCGAGTGGCTTAATTCTCCTCTGATGTCATATGGACTTGTGGTGTAATCCGCACACTGAATAGACAGAAACTGAGTGTTGACGATGGGTGCATATTTGAGATATTAATAGCTATTATTTTCATCAGTAATCATCATCCTGTGCTTTCCATGTTTTATTTCACTACGCTGGAGTTTGAGATGTTTCAGAAATGCACCGTGGGATAAATACAAGTCTTCTCAATTGATTTTGCAAAACTAGTACAGAAGTTGGACTCCTCAACAATTGTTTCACAGCATAGAACTAAAAGTTTTTATATTACTAGTTCACATATTCTGGTTTCCCCACACAGGTTTACAATAATAGTCTTTCTCCATCAGTAAACCACCTTTTGCAAACATTTTATTTTCCTACTATGAAACAGAAATAGCTTTGTCTTTCTATGACATCTCTAACTGATTAGACTTGCTTGACTGAAATGAACCCAGGCTGGGCATGCCCAGTGAGCAGAAAGCCAAAAATGATGTTTCAATTCTCACTGGTGTTTCAGTGGTGAATTGCTGGTATTTATGAACACAAATGAAAGCAGATTCAGGTCATTAACACTTGCTCATCTAGCCACTGAAGTCTGATAAACTTATTTCTGCCAGTGAACCTGTTAGAGACCACTAGACCACTGTTGGAGCCTGCTAATAGTATGTGGTCAAGATTGGCAAAGCTACTCCTTGATTAAGAGATAGCTTCTAAAAGTGCTAGTTGTGACTTTAAAAGACCCTGAGTGAGGCTGGGATATCCAGACTCCTGTAATGGCTTTTAAGTTATGTCACACATTAAAAAGTCCAATAATAAATAATAATCCTGGCATTCCCTACTGTTTCCACTGGAGAATCTCTTCACATATCCTATGATAATTTAGACCAGGTACAGCAATTACCAGACCATTAATTACAAAATATTTTACAAGAGTGGGAAAGTAATGCAAGGAAAGATAAGTCAACTTTTTTCATGTTTGGGATATTACTTTCATTTTGTTGTTAAGTGTTTGGTGCTATATTCTGCCCTTTAAAACATTTTTATTAACTTAAATTTAATGTTTTATTTAGTTTTCAAAAGTTTTTAGCATGTTTCTGAATACTGGGTGTGTCATCTGTCAAAGTTTTACCCACCTGGCACAATCAGGTTGCACATGAGAATAGAAATATGTCAGGTGTTGCAATTGGATCCAAGACAAATCAGCCAGCAATCTTGGTTTTACTAATCCAAGTCAGGAAAGAATGAGAGATTGGGAAATCCAAGCAACAAGTGCAGGAGGTGTTGTTTTGAAGCAACAGCTGGGTTTAAAGTGCAGAAAGCAGGAACTATCTAGCTTTATCCTACATCCCCTATTGTCTCCCTCCTAGATATTCACAGCTTAAGTGAGCATTAAAAACAAGTCTAAAGTTATACACTTCTTTCTGACAAAAACCAAACGCAAGTGCATTGTTAAAGTTGTCTTTTTACATTGAGTTGTATTCATTGATAGATCTTCAAAGTTCAATCAATTACTTTTACAAATAAAAAAAACTAAGATGTACCATGCAGATGTCCATTAATCCTGCTTCAAGGTTTGGAGATGTGAAAACCTGATATTAAAATTAACAGTTTAAAACCAGTTGTGATTGCAGGTTCCTATCTACTGAGGTGCTATTTTCATGTTGACCATGTAATTTCATTTTTGCCTGTAATAATATTGGTAGGACCAGAAAAAGATTATAATCCTGGAGGAGATACAATAATGGTGGAGGAAAAGAGCCAATACCACTGGTATTCTCTGTCTCATGCTGCTTTGGATTTTTTTTGAACTTTCAGCTGTTGTAATGTTTTGAATGCAAGTCCTGGTAGGTAGCAGCATTTCACACTGGGAGCATCAAGGAGGTCAGGGAATGTCAGATGTTAATGACTTGTGAAGGAACTGCATAATGTCTGGGTGACAGGTTGGTAGGTTCTGTCAGCTAAATGTTAGAAATAGATTACATTTTCCATTCTGAATGAAAAGCAAACCCAACTTCTCAACAGCAGTTTGCACCTCTCTGAAACAGAAGATTACAAGAAAATGTACAAGAACTTGTTAGTTTTATCTTGCACCAACTCATTTCCGGCTTTCCAATGTAAGTGCTTATCTCTAAATAAGACAGTATTACCCATGTGAGGTCTCACAGAGTCAATTTACCTTACAGTTTTACCATGCATGAATAGAAATCAATTGACTAGAAAATGCCTTCCTTCATAATTATTTATAATTTGAATCAATTTGACTTCACTAAAATCCATTATTTTTACAATAATAATTATGATTTCAAGTATTAAAAGATTTGTAAATTGAACTCATTTACAACACTTATTCCTGCCCAGTTCACAGTTCAGCCTGCCACTCATTAATTGAGCAAAATGTCACTAAATCTTCACAAAAGCAAGTCAGACAAAAGCTGCCTCATTTCAAACAAGCAGATGTTAGGAAGGTTGACCATTAGTTTGTTAGGGAGATAAGTTTTAAGCAGACTCAGATTCTGATGTTAGTTCTGATGAAGGATTATCTAGTTTGTCTTTCCACAGATGCAGTCTAACATGGTGGACATCTTCAGCATTTTCTGGTTTCAATTTTCAGGCAGCTGTGGAGGCAAGGGCATTGGGTCTATTTAAGGAAGAGGCAGATAGATTTTTGATTAGTCAAGGCAAAAAGGGAAACGCGGATAAGGTGGGAGGGAAGATTGGGGCTGAGAGAGAAATGGATCAGCCATGATGAAAGGGACTAATTCTGCTCCTTTATCTTATGGTCTTCTGGTCTAAGAAGCTGAAGGCAAAGTCATTAGTCCAGGTGCAAAGGAATTTAGCTATGCATGTAAGAGGGTTGCAGAGAGTTACAGAACCAGGTAAAGATATAGGGATGGGAGGGTGGTTGTCACCATGGAGGATTGATTTGAATATAGAATAATATTATCATTAAGACAGTAATAAATGAAGACCATAAGGCAATAAGACATAGGAGCAGAATTCGGCCATTCAGCCCATTGAGTCTGCTCTGTCATTCCATCATGGCTGATCCCAGATCCTAATCAACCCCATATACCTGCCTTCTCTCCATATCCTTTGATGCCCTGACCAATCAGGAAACTATTAACTTCCACCTTAAGCATACCCATGGACTTGGCCTCCATCGCAGTCTATGGCAGAACATTCCACAGAGTCACTACTCCCAGGTTAAAGAAATTCCTCCTTACCTCATTTCTAAAAGGTTGCCCCTCAATTTTTGGGTTGTGCCCTCTAGTTTTGGATACCCCAGCAGAGGAAACATTCTCTCTACATCCACCCTATTTAGTCCTTACAACATTTTGTAGGTTTCAATGAGATCCCCACCCCCCACATTCTCCTAAATTCCAGTGAGGCCCAAAGTAGCCAAACACCCCTCATATGTTAACCCCTTCATTCCAGGAATCATTCTCATGAATCTCCTCTGGACTCTCTCCAATGACAACACATCCTTTCTGAGATAGGGGGCCCAAAACTGTCGACAATACTCCAAGTGCGGCCTGACTAGTATCTTATAAAGCCTCAGCATTACCTCCTTGCTTTTATACTCTATTCCCCTTGAAATAAATGTCAACATTGCATTTGGTTTCTTTACCACAGACTCAACCTGTAAATTACCTTCAGGGAGCCTTGCATGAGGACTTTTCCAAGTCCTGCTGCAATCGTATTGCTTCCTCAGCACTACCTTCCCTTCCACCTGCCTTTGTATCGTCAACAAACTTTGCCACAAAGCCATCAATTCCATTATCCAAATCATCAACAAACAATATGAAAAGTAGTGATCCCAAATCTGACCCCTGAGGAACACCACTAGTCACTGGCAGCCAACCAGAAAACGCCCCCTTTATTCCCATTTGCTGTCTCCAGCCTTTCAACCATTCCTCTATCCATGCCAGTATCTTTCCTGTAACGCCATAGGATTTTATCTTGTTAAGCAGCCTCGTCTGTGGATCACTGATTTAAAAATTTAATTTATGCTTTCCTTGTAAATGCTGCTTATATGATGCCATGTGCCTTTGATGCTGCTGCAAGTAAGTTTTTTTTTGGATCTGTACATTCATGCAATTATGCATGCACCAATAAACCCAACTATAACTTTGACGATTTCTATCCAGCCAGAAGACAAAAACTTACTTCATTTGGGGTGTTTAATGGAATGCTGAGAGCAGCTTCAGATTTACTAAAAATGAGGTGCCAACTTGGTGAAGCTGCACATGTAGGCTAAGTACGAAAACAGCATGGAACTAACAAATCATCTCAAAGCCTTCCACACCCACTCATGAATGGTAGAGGACAATGAACGGAACAGCGGCCAGTCAGAGACTGGGAGCAAGAGAAGAGGTGACTCACACAGATCAGCGAGTATTTATTAAAAACAGAGGTTTGCAGAAATGTTTTGGTGTTAGATCAGTGGCTAATCAGAGACTGGGAGCAAGAGAAGGTTGGTGAGTATACATTTAAAAGCAGCACTTGGCAAGAGTTTCAGCACTTGAACAAAGCTAATCAGATATCAGAATTCATTAACACAGGCAAATAAAGATAAGGCAGGAGTAAGCGGAGCTGCCTTTGTTGGAATGAGGATTTGAGGTGTTAGCTCTTCGAGCCTTGAGTGAGTAAAAGCAAAAAGCTGTAGATAAATTTCTGTTTCAGTTTATTTGTTGTTTCCTTCTTTATAAATGCACAGTTAGAGTACTAGGGCTGCCAAGCAGGATAGTTGAATGCTCATCTTAAAGGATATGGGAAGGAAGGGAGACCTCCAGTGTCCCTGACAACTTCACCTGCTGGAGTGCATCCAGCTGCAGCTTCTAACACTCCACATTAAGGAGTTAGAGCTGGAACTGGATGAACTCTGCATCATTCGGGAGGCTGAGGGGGTGATAGACAGGACATAGAAAGAGATAGTTACACCCATGTTTTAAGACACAAGAAACTGGGTGATGGTGTGGCAGGCGAAAGGGATTAGATATCCAGTGCAGAGTATCCCTGTGGACATCCCCCTCAACAAAAGGTATACCACTTGGGATACTGCTGGAGGGGGGCACAGTGGTCAGGTTTCTGGCATTGAGTCTGGCTCAGGAGGAAAGAGCGGGGAAGAGGCAAGCTGTGCTGATAGGGTATTCATTAGTTAGGGGAACAGAAAGGAGGTTCTGTGGATGTGAACATAATGTCTGGAAGATGTGTTGCTTCCTGGGTGCCAGGGTCTGGGACATCTCAGATCAAGTCCTCAGCATTCTTAAGTAAGAGGGTGAGCAGCCAGTGGTTGTGGTCCGTTTAGGTACCAATGGCACAGGTAGGAAGAGGGATGAGGTTCTGTATAGTGAGTGCAGGGAGTCAGTTAAGTTAAAGGACTGAACCTGCAGGGTTGTGATATCAAGAATGCTACCACTTGCTACTGAGGCCGGACAAAGGAAGTTCAGTTAGTTTAACAGTGGTTAAGGGTCAGTGTAGGAGGGAGAACTTCAGATTTTTGGATCATTGGGCTCTCTTCAATGGAAGCTGGGGCCTGAACAGAGGTTGTCAGCTAACAGTGTCTAAACTAGAGGTGCAGGAGGATGGGAACCAAAGTACCAGACAGGTAATAGAGTGGTTGTAGAGACAGATGTTATTAAGACCTCAGACAAAGTCAGGAAGCAAAAAGTTGAGCATGATACAAATAATATTCCAAGTTGCGCATATTTCAGTGCAAGAAGTATCGTAGGAAAGACAGATGAGCTCAGGGCATGGATCAACACATGGAATTATGATATTGTAGCCATTAGTGAGACTTGTTTGCAGGAGGGGCAGGACTGACAGCTCAACATTCTGGGGTTCCGTTGATTTGGACACGAGGGAGCAGGAGGGATTAAAAGGGGAGGGGCGGCATTACTAGTAAGGGAAAATGTCACAGCAGTACTCAGTCAGAATGGACTGGAGAGCTCATCTCGTGAGGCTTTATGGTTGAAACTGAGGAACAAGAAAGGTATGATCACAATAATGGGCTTGTATTACAAACCACCCAACAATCTGTGGGGTTTAGAGGAACAAATTTGCAGCAAGATCGCAGACTGTTGCAAGAAACATAAGGTTGTTATAGTAGGTGATTTTAAATTTCCATATATTGACTGGGACTCCCACTCTATAAAAAGACTAGATGGGATAGAGTTTGTCAAATGTGTTCAGAAAAGTTTCCTTAATCAGTATTTGCAAGTCCCAATGAGAGAGTGCGTGATACTTGATCTGCTATTAGGGAATAAGACAGGCCAGGTGACAGAAGTCTGCATAGGGGAACTCTCTGCAGCTAGTGATCATAATGCCATTAGTTTCAAGATAGTTATGCAAAATGATGGCCCTGGTCCGCAGGTTGAGATTCTATATTGGAGAAAGGCCAATTTTGATGGTATCAGTAAGGATCTGGCTGGTAAGTGTGGATCGGGACAGGCTGTTTTCTGGCAAAGGTGTACTTGGTAAGTGGAAGGCCTTCAAAAGTGAAAGTACAAAGCATTTATGTGCCTATGTCAGAAAAAAAGGCAAAGATAACAGATTGCGGGAACCTTGGTTTTTGACAGATATTGAGGCCTTGATTTGGAAAAAGAAAGGAGATATGTAACAGGTAAAGGCAGGTAGGAACAAGGTACTTGAGGAGTATAAGGAATTGAAGAGCACAGTTAAGAAAGAAATCAGGAGCTTCAAAGAAGGTGTGAGTTTGCTCTAGCAGACAAGTTGAAAGAGAATCCTAAGTGCTTCTACAGGTATGTTATGAGCACAAGGATTGCAAGGGACAAAACTGGTACTCTGAAAGAGTAAAATGATAATCTATGTGTGGAGCCAAAAGAGATGGTGGAGATTTCATCATCTGTATTTACTTGAAAGACAGACAGAGACTGTATAGAATTGAGGCAAAACAGCAGCAAGGTCATTAACCCTATACAGATTACAGAGGAGGAGCTGATGCCAATTTGAGCTAAATTATGGGGGGCAAATCCACAGGGCCTGACAAGATGCTCCCTCAGACCCTGTGGGAGGCATGTGCAGGGGCCCTAGCATAGATATTTAAATCATCCTTAGCAACAGTTGAGGTACCGGAAGTTTGGAAGATAGCTGCTGTTTAGGAAAAGCCAGGAAATTATAGGCCAGTTAGCATGACATCAGTAGTGGAAACATATGTGAAGGTATTCTAAGGGACCAGATATATGAGTATTTGAATAGACAGTGACTTAGAGATTGTCAGCATGGTTTTATGTATGGTAGATCATGTCTAACCAATCTTAGACAGTTTTTCATGGAAGTTACCAGGAAAGTTGATGACGACAAGGCAGTGGATATTCTCTACATGGACTTTAGCAAGGCATTTGACAAGGTCCCACATGGGATGTTGATCAAGAAGGTTCGGTTGCTTGGCATTCAAGATGGGTTAGTAAATTGGATTAGACATTGGCTTTGGGGGAGAAGCCAGAGAGTGGTAGTAGATTGTTGCCTCTCTGACTGGAGCCCTGTGATTAGTGTAGTGCCACAGGGATCTGTGCTGAGTCTGTTGTTGTTTCCCATCTAAATCAACAACCTGGATGATAACTAGATCAGCAAATTTGTGGATGGCACCAAGATTGGGGGTGTAATGGACAGCAAGGAAGACTATGAAAGCTTCCAGCGGGATCTGGACCAGCTGAAAAAATGGTCTAAAAAAAGGCAGATGAAATTTAATGCAGACAAGTGCGAGGCATTGCACCTTAGGAGGACCAGCCAGGGTAGGTCTTACATAGTGAGTGGTAGGACACTGAGGAATGTGGTAGAACAAAGGGATCTGGGAATACAGGTCCATAATTCATTGAAAATGCAGTCTCAGTTAGAATGAGTCATAAAGAAAGCTTTTGGCACTTTGGCTTTCATAGGTCAAAGAATTGAGTACAGGAATTGGGATGTTATGTTGAAGTTGTATATGAGGTGAGGCCTAATTTGGAGTATTGTGTGCAGTCACCTACCAACAGAAAAGATATAAATAAGATTGAAAGAGTGCAGAGAAAATTTACAAGGATTTTGCTGGGACTGGAAAACCTGAGTTACAAGGAAATATTGAATAGCCTAGAACTTTATTCCCTAGAACATAGAAGGTTGGCGGGAGATTATGAGGAGTATAGATAGGGAAAATGCAAGCAAGCTTTTTCCACTGAGGTTGGGTGAGACTAAAACTAGAGGTCATAGGTTAGGGATGAAAGGTGAAATGTTTAAGGGCAACATGAAGGGAAACTTCTTCATGAGGGTGGTGACAGTGTGGAATGAGCTGCCAGCACAAGTGGTGGATGCAATTCTGATTTCGACATTCAAGAGAAGTTTGGATAGGTACGTGGATGGGAGGGGTATGGAGGGCTATGGTCCAGGTGAAGGCCGATAGGAGAAGGCATTTTAAATGGTTCAGTGGGGACTAGGTGGACCAAAGGGCTTGTTTCTGTGCTGTCATTTTCTATGATTCATTGACTCTATGATCATTAAAAAGCTGATGGGAGGAGGAGATTCCAGGAACATCTCTCTGAATAGCAATGACTGAGACCAGCACATAGTTGCCAAAAGCAAGAATGAAACATCAGGAAGAATCTTCATATACAACTATAAAGTTGTTGATCTATCTTGACTCCTTCCTGAGGTCCTGAACTTCACAGAATACAGACTTCAGTCAATTCTGTTCACTCGACATGATAAGCATTCCATTTGATCCAACAACAACTATGGCCCCAGGCAACATTCAGTGTACTGAAAGTTGTGTTCCAAAACTAACCACTTCTCTAGTCAATGTAAATAGAGCATGGGCATCGACCAAACAATGTGGAAAATTGTTTGATACATCCTTCCACCAATCATGGGGGGAAACCTAATTCAAATAAATTTCTTAAGTACCCATCAGTGTACTTTCTATCAAAAAAATGTTGAACATTCTGGAAAAGATTGTACAATTTTGCCTGAATTAACAGGTTGAATTATAAGGAGAGATTGGACTGGGTCTGTTTATCATAGAGCTAAAGAAGCTGAAAGATCTGTAAAACAAGACACAAGTTTAAGGAGAGATGAGAAATATTGAGAAGATCTGAGCGCAAATAGAGGTTTCATATAGAGGTTGTTAGATATGCAGTGTGAGCTGCCAGGGGAAATGGCATAGATGAGTTGTACTGAAAAGCCTAGTTCTGCCATATGATTCTAGTTGAATCTAATCAACTATGTTATCAAACAGTACTTACTCATCAATAAATGCTCACTGATCAATGACATTATGTTAGAATTAAGGATTATGGAACTTTAGACCTTATACCAGTCCTAGTCTAAACAGAGATAAATTCTCTGGCTGAATGACTGTCACTCTTGTTTAAGCAGCATTTGATCAAAGGTGAGCAACACACACAAAGTGCTGAAGGAACTCAGCAGGCCAAGCAGCATCTATGGTAAAGATGTTTATGTTGACATTTCAGGCTGAGACCCTTCACCAGATCAGAACCCAGCGGGACCTTCACGAGTCCTGAATACTAGTCACAATTTACCAGTAAGTTCACTACAACAACCACATTAATATTGGTGGCTGCAAGCAGTTCAGAGCTCCTTTATCTTGTGGTGAAATGACTTACCTCCGCCATTTGCAAAGTACAGTATGTAACAATTATCAACATCATTATGCACTGTGTCATAGGATGTGGGCAATCATGGTCCTGACCATGATTGTTCTTGACAATTTTTTCTACAGAAGTGGTTTGCTAATACCTTCTTCTGGGCAGCACCATTACAAGATGAGTGACCCCAGCCATTATCAAATCTCTTCAGAGATTGTCTGCCTGGCATCAGTGAATGCAGAACCAGCACTTGTGATCTGCACCAGCTGCTCATACGACCATCCATCACCTGCTCCCATGGCTTCACGTGACCCGGATTGGGGGCTAAGCAGGTGCTACACCTTGCCCAAGGTGACCTGCAGGCTAGCATTAGGAAGAAGTGCCTTACACCTCCTTTGGTAGAGAAATATCTTCACACACCCCCATCCAGATATGACAAGGTATTGTGAAAATAGATTATGACAACATAAATTGACATCCCATACACAACCCAAAACATTCATTTCCTCTACCATTAACATTTCATGTCCAAATGTCCTAGAATTACTCATTTCTAATACTCCAACCTTCCTAACAAGGAACTCCCATACCAAGAACAAAGATAGCAGATTCAAAGGAAGATCACATTCCACAGGATTCTCTCCAACTCAGGCACTATTCTAATTTGGAAATATGCTATCTGCCATTCATATTATGGAACTTCTTACCCATCAGCCTTGTGCGGTATCTTCCTCTGATGGACTACAGTGACAGCAGCAAGAGAATCAGAGCAACATTTCCTGATCACATCTTTAAGCAGAATATGCTAATATGAATGAAATCTAAAATTACACTTTTGTGTTTCCGTAGGGGATTTTAGTAGACCTTTTTTAATTCTTTCTTCAATATTGCCTAGATAGTGCCTACCAAAAGCTTCTCTATCATCACAGAATTCAAATCAGATTATTAGATTATATCAGCTATTAAATGGACATTAAAAATAACTATAAAGCTTGAATAATTCTAAATCTACTTAATTTGTCTTTTTAGGTATTTTTGATATAGCACATTTGCTTCCAAAAATTGAATGATAAAGAAGGTGGACAACATGATCATGATATCATGCCGCAGAAGGCTATTCAAGTGGTGAATGCAAAAAAGAAAGGTGGTATTGATGGGTTTATTGTAATCAGTCTCCAGATATTTTTAAAAATCAGAGGAAACTGTTAACTGCTCAAATTATTCATGAGAATTAACATGCAGGTGCATTACAAAGAATTCACACTGCAAATGAGGGACCATACCTGAATTTTCATCTCCATACCCAATGAAGGATACATTTGCCTGAGTGACAGTAAAGCAAAGTTTCACTGGTATAATTCCTGGTTTGGGAATATTGACCTGTGAGAACAGATCAAATAAGATGGGCACATATTCTCTATAGTTTAGAAGAATGTAGACCAACCATAATCAAAAATAAAATTCCAGTTTGCATGATAGAGTGAGTCGAGACGTTATTTACCTAAATGTTGCCGAAGAGTCCAGAAGAAGCCATATGATAAAGGCTTACAAATTTAGGGGTGAGAAGGGAATTTCTTCATTTAGAGGGTTGCAATAGCCATTCAGCCCATCGAGTCTGCTCCTCCATTCTATCATGGCTGATCCCAGATCCCACTCAATCCCACGCACCTGCCTTCTTGCCATACCCTTTGCTGCCCTGACCAATTAGGAAACTATCAACTTTGGCCTTAAGTATATTCACAGAATTGGCCTCCACTGCTGTCTGTGACAGAGCATTCCACAGATTTACTACTCTCACTCAAAAAATTCCTCCTTACCTCTGTTCTAAAAGGTCACCACTCAATTTTGAGGCTGTGGCCTCTAGTTCTGGATACCCCCACATTAGCAAACATCCTTTCCACATCCACCCTATCTAGTCCTTTCAACATTCGATAGTTTTCAATCAGATCCCCCCACATTCTTCTAAATTCCAGTGAGAACAGGCCCAAAGCTGCCAAACATTCCTCATATTCAAATGTAGTAACTCTATTCAAAGCTAAAACATATAGCTTTTTTTCTTGTTACTCTAAGGGATAAAAGAATTAGGGAGGATAATGGATCTGTGAAGAATTGTGAATGATATACTATGATAGAGCACACACAAGCAGCTGCATAATTTATTTCTTCTGCTTTTCCTTGTGTTAATATCTTATGGAATGAAGCCATACGCAGTATTTCCGCACGGTTGGGCTTGACAATGCTGAAATAAGTTTTGGTGGCTCTAGGGGCAGCACAGTAGTGCAGCTACGGCACCAGATATGTAGATTCAATCATGACCTTGGGTTCTGTATGTGTGGAAGTTACATGTTCTCCCTTTGACTGTGTGGATTTCCTCTGTGTGTTCCATTTTTTCCCTCATCTCAAAATCATACAGCTTGGTATGTTAATTGGTAGGGTTTTGTGGGGTACTTGATGAGAAAGTGGGGAGATTCTTCAGAGTATCCAAATGATAAATGTACAATTCACCTCAGAAACTACCTAAAGGAATAGATTGGGTTGAAGGAAACACAAATGAGAATGCATATGCTGAAATTGTGAGCAACAAACAATCTCCTCGAGGTAATTAGTGGGTCAAGCAGCATCAGAAGAGTACATGAAATTTTAAATAGACTGAGGATGGTGAAAGGGTTATGGCCACATGGGTAGAAGAATGGGTAGGGTAAAATTTTTGCCTGCCTCCACCATCATAGACTTGCCTCCATCTCCCAGCCCTACCTTTCCCCCTGACCAATTGGATCCACCCACCATTATACTACACTGTTCCTCTGACCACTACTCACATACTGCCTCCTATCTTACCACTATGCCTATCCTCTACATAGTGACTTTCTTCTCTCTTGATGCAGGAATGTTAACAATTCTTTATCCCAATCAGCTGAGCTCCCACAGCAAACTAGGTTGATATTTTCAAAAGGACTAATTTATCTAGATTGATCTTGTTATATTTTAGAATGTTATTCTTATTCTATGTTCTAATTATATCATTGTCATTTATTTGCCAATTCCATCATTGAAGAAAAAAAATAACTACCAAAATCACAATCAATCACTACTACATAGTGTACAATACTTTAATCCACATAACACTATTTATTTCACCATGACTGAAACATTGTTGTTACTTATCTGCAAATCAAAGTCGACTATTTCAATCCATTTGAGGTTTTATATTGTTTGTTGCATCTGTAAAGTTTAATTCATGCATTCAGTTTCATCTTTGGAATGTCATTTCTTCAAAATGGTAAGTATTCACAAGACTCCCATGAATCTACCCACTTTCTGGACATGGCCACATGCCTCCACTACAGTATTTCTGAACATTTCTTGGAATAATTACTTGTTTTCCTGGGCTGACTGATCATCTGACAAAGCCCATTATACAACCTCTAATATTCAATAATAACTTAATGATGTGTCCAAATAAATTAGTTTAAACAACCTTTACATCTCTTCCTGGTGATAAGAAAGAATGTAAAATTATGCCCTCACACATCTTCCGAACAAGTTTTAAACGAGCTGCAATTTTTGTCATCATAGATCTGGTCAGTGAAAATAATTACAAAAAGAATGTCCAAAACATTTTTCAAAAACTATTTTAACAATTGCTCCCAGAGCTGAATAATCTTGAGTTATAATGGAATTCTAAAAGAAACCTTGTACACATCAGAAGCGAGGAACATTCTTTTCTGTATTTTAACAACAGCGAAGGCTAACTACGATGTTGCTAAGGTGATGCATTTGAAAGCTCACATTAAAGTACCTAAGAAAAAGATGGAAAAAATGTTGAAAGGATAACTGAATGGTTGCAATTTCTGTGGGTTGACAATGCTTTGGGATGTGTTCTGAAATGGCAGAAGTAAATAAATCTTCCGCTGACATTTGTTAACTTTCCATTTCCTCTTTCAGCTTGGTTCCTTTCTCCAGTCCAAGCTTAACCTTATCAGTAAGGTTAAGCTTGAGCCGGAGGTGCTGTTTTCCTCTAGTTACTAATATCTCTGCATATGCTCTCCCCATTGATAGTCTCCTTTTCTACAGTTTGGCATCATAACTATCTCCAACATCTCTCCTCTAGATTGAATTCAGTTGAAATTGAATCTTAGGATTTCCTTAGTCAAGACAGCTGTGTGGCTTGATTGTTGACTATATTCAAGAGAGAAATTAATAGAGCTTTGGATTATAAGGGAATTAAAAAATGAAGGCATCAGGTACAAATTCAACCATAAACATGAGAAAGTCTGCAGATGCTGGAAATCCAAAGCAACACACACAAAATGCTGGAGGAACTCAGCAGGTGAGTCAGTTTCTATGGAAATGAATAGATCGTCGATATTTCAGGCTGAGACCTTTCCAGGACTTCTGAAAAAGTTAGGAGGAGGGGAAAGAGGCTAGCCAGAAGGTGGTAGGTGAAGCCAGGTGGGTGGGAATGATCACAGGCTGGAGAAGAAGGAATATGAAAGGAGAGGATAGCGGGCCATAGGAGAAAGGGAAGGAGGAGGAGACACAGGAGTAAGTAATAGGCGACTGAGAAGAAGTAAAATGTCAGAGCAGGGAGTATTGGAAGGGGGTGGGGGGGGGGTGAAATTTGTTTACCAAAAGGAGAAATCTATATTCATGCCTTCAGGTTAGCCAAGCGGAATAAAGGTTTTGCTCCTCCACCCTGAGGGTAACCTTATCTTGACACAAGAGGAGGCCATGGACCGACATGTTGGAACAGGAATGGGAATCCGAATTAAAATGTTTGGCCAGTGGGAACTTTCAGTTGTGTTGGATGGTGCGGAGGTGCTCGATGAAGTGGCCCCCTGATTTACATGTCTCAACCATGATTTTATTGTTTGGTAATGCCTTACATTGCTCTTTTATGCCTCTTTTTCTTGTACGTCTGGCTTTCTCTAGTGTTAGATTGAAATATTTCTCCTACCATTGAAGAATCCATACCCTGAGGACTGAACTCAAGACAAATCAGAGTGGGAGCACAATGGATAACTAAAGTGCTGAACAATTGCAGACTGAAAATACCAGCTATACCAACCTGTGCCTTGTTTATTCGATGCAAGGTGACCACTTTGGGAAGAACGAATGCATAAAATTTGAAGAAGTGCAAGTGAAATGCTGTTTCACTTGGAGTGACTGTCTGGGTCCCTGGATGGTGAGAAGAAACAAAAGCTGAGGGGTGGAATTTCCTACAGTTGCGTAGGCAAGAATCATAACAAGGGTAGGGTTGGTAGACATGGAGGGTCAAATTAGGGAGTTGTGAAAGGATCAAACCCTTCAAAAGGCAATATTATGTATCCATCGAGACCAGTGATGTATTTAAATGTCCCAGATGAAAATGCAGTTGGTGGGTTAGTAAGTTTGAAGATGATTGGTGGTTCAAACAACACACACAAAATGCTGGTGGAACACAGCAGGCCAGCAGCATCTATAAGGAGAAGCACTGTCGACATTTCGGGCTGAGCACGTTTCAGTGCTTCTCCCTATAGATGCTGCCTGGCCTGCTGTGTTCCACCAGCATTTTGTGTGTGTTGTTGTTTGAATTTCCAGCATCTGCAGATTTCCTCGTGTTTGCTAGATGATTGGTGGTGTTGTGGATAGTGTAAATGACTGACAAATAATACAGCAAGATATATAGATCAGGTACAGATATGGGTTGAGAAATGGCTGATGGAGTTTAACCCAACCAAATATGAAGTTTTGCATCTTAGTAGGACAAAGGTAAAGATACAGTACATTGTTAAGGGCAAGATCCTTAACAGTGTTGATTAGCAGAGGGCATCAGGAAATGTAAAGGAGGCTTGACCCCAATGCAGAGCAGCAGAGATGATTTAGCAGTGAGCAATCTCTTTAATAATAAACTGCAAAATTACAAGCCATAAGAGGCCACAAAACAAGTGAAAACTGAAATGTAACATGACAGGCCAATCAGATAACTGAAAGCCTGGAGCAACTGGTTGAGGCTGGCTGGTTGATGTGAGTAAACAATTCCAAGGTGTAATCCAGCACTGAATGTGAGCCTTTTCGCAGAACAAGTATCCGATCTGCTGCCTCCCTTCTACTTCCCAGATGCTCAAAAGCCCTCTCCATCTCAACAGTGAATTCCTCAAACTTATTGCAGATGGTGGTTTTATTGTCCCAGATAGTGGTGATCCAGGTCAGGGCTCGCCCTGTCAAGAGTGAGATGATGAAGGCAATCTTGCTCAGTCCAATGAATACAGAGATGTCTGCAGCTTGAAGTGCAAGACCGACAGGAAGTTGTATCATTGGGGAGGTGATCCATTGAAATATTTAGGTACCAGAATCTGGGGTCTGACAGAAGATGTGCAATGTTGCTGTAATGAGACAGAGAATGTTGAGTAGATTGTCAATGGTTTCTTACCACTTCAGGATCGTGTACTCATGTCAGCGTAACACTTCCTTTAGGAGAGCAAACTCTGATGTGTGAATCACTGATTCATTCATCCCATCAGGATACTTAGAGGAAGCTTGAGACATAGAGCAGCAGCGACAATTTAGTGGTGAGCAATCACTTTAATAATAAACTACAAAATTACAAGCCACGCAGGGCACAAACGAGATAGAATGGATACTTAACATGACAAGGCAGTCAGATAATTGAAAGCTCAGAACAACTCGTTGAGGTTGGCTGGTCCATATGGGTGAATAAGGATTGTAGATGAGAGCTGGGTTTAAATAGGCTGCAGGTGTGAGTTGGCAATGAGTGGCAGGTTACTCCTGTTAATTGGGTGGTGACTAGGAGGTGCCTCCCTGTGCAGGCCTGACAAAAGGATCTTGGGTTCAAGTTCATAGTTCCATGAGTTTCATTGGTTCAAAAGTCACAAAGTTATGTTGCAGCTTATGTTCTAGTTAGGCCACATCTGGAGTATTGCCTACAGTTATGGTCAGCCCAAGATGTCAAGGCTCCAGAGAGGGTGCAGAAGAAGTTTACCAGCATGCGCTTAGAAGGCATGTGCCACAATGAGAATTTGAACAAACTTGAATTGTTTTCTCTGGAATGGTGGAGGCTGCGGATGATCTGGTAGAGGTTTATCAGATTATGAGATGAATAGATAGAATAGACAAACAGTTTCTTTTTCACAGGTTTGAAACAGAGAGAGCCCTCTGCATATAGGAGGCCCATTCAATTCATTGTATGATCAAATAGTCACGTGTCCACTTGCAAATTTCCTCGCAATTGATCTGATATGGTTTAAATGTGATACTATCATACGTGTGACGACAGAGCAGTTGTTAGAAGTTCTTTGTCTACAATGAGGTATATACCTCATGATTCCTAGAAAATATTATGGAAATCACATATTGGTTGATTAGTTGCACTAATGAAACACCTCAAAGCTCTTCAAATGGGAAATAGTTTTCACATTGATGTACTGTATATAGAATCAATGAGGCCACATAGCCAGCAGCAAATTAAACAATGGAGAAAGGCAATGTTCATCTGTAGCATTGAGAGAGATGTGAATAACATTGGAGAATTGAACAGCAGATTTCAGCATAGCAATACTGTTGTTTCTGCAGGAAATGGGAGTAATTGGTGGCTCAAGTACAGATAGACTATTAAAACAATCTAGGAGTATACAATAAGGCACTTGAGTCCTTTATCATGTACAAAAAGGGTGGAATATTTTTAACTTAATAAGATGATCAAAATAGATATTAATACTGAAAATGCACTGGCAGCAAATATTGCTGTGAGTGAGAATACAAAGGTTGCTCTCAAGATGGAGATTGGCTTTGCATTAATGCACTGTATATACTTTACCTCTTTAATCTGTACAGATGGAGAGAAAAACATACTGCAGCAACGTGACGAGCTGAATTTGAGGGTGGTAAATCTGACTCAAAGTAGGAATATACAAAATGGAAGCACAGAGCAGCACTACTGGCAAATGAATGCAAATACATGTTTATGAATAGCATTTTCATTCTGTATTTGCATTTATAATGAAGTAGAGTTAACATAACTATCTGATAAAACATTACAGCAAGCACCATTTAGTAATTAAGCTCTGATTATGTGGGAAGTTGATGCTAGAAGTGTAATATGGGCAATTCCTGTAGTATGCGACTCTGTGCACTAATTAATATTAAAACTTTATTATTTTGGTCTGTGCTTTTATATATTAAAATTCCCATTTTTAACAAATTGATCAACAAGGGTGTCAATGCTTGATGTCAACAGAGGGATCTTGGGGTTCAAGTTTATGGTTCACTGAAAGTGGCCATGGAAGTAGACATCGTGGTAAAGACAGTGTACAGCATCTGCTGCATTTGTCAGATCATTGAGTATAAGAGGAAGTCGTGTTGTAACTATATAAAACTTTGGTTAGGTCAGACTTCTAATACTGGGTGCAATTCTAGTTCCCACCTTACAGATTTGGAAAGGGTGTAGAAGAGGATCAATAAGATGCTGACTGGATTAGAAGGTATGAGCTAGAATGAGAGATTGGACAAACTTCGGTTGTTTAGTGATGGAAGCAGATACAATAATGACATTTAAAAGGCTGTAAGATAAACATGAATATTCAGGAACTGTAGAGACCAGAATCATATATAAACTGAAGCTTAAGACTGTGAGAACAGTTAATTGTGTAGAGCAAATGCCAGATTTAAAGCCAAGTGGGACTTTTGGGACTCTCCATGGAGCTTGAGATTGTTTGGGTTAATAGGCACTTGGCAAAGACCAATAAACAGAAAGAAGGTCAGCTTAAGTGGACATCCATTGTTGAAGAGGGCCAGGGTTAGTGAGGAGATGAGTCTTTGGCTCAAGAGGCTTTGACAAGAAGAGGCAGAGTCTAAGGTAAGTTTCTTTTAAGTATATTTATTTACTTATCTCTGTGCAGTTAGAGCAGTGGGAATGACAATAAGGACAGTGGAGTGCCCCTCTTGTGTGTTGCAGAAAGACAGGGAGCCTCCAATATCCCTGATAACTACAACTGCACCTTCTAAAAGTCCACATCAGAGAATTAGAGCTGGAGCTGGATGACTTTGGATCCTTTTGGAAACAAGGATTGATACAGGAAGGTAGTTACACCTAAGCTGCAGGACATGGGTAACTGGGCAACCAACGGGAAAGGGAAAGGGAATAGGTAGCCAGTGCAGAATATTCCTGTGGCCATTCCCCTCAATAACAAGTATATTATTTTGTATATTGTTGGCAGGGGAAACAACCTAGCAGAGGAAAACCACAGCAGTCAGGTCTCTGGCACCAAATCTGGCTCCGTGACTTTGAAGAGAAGGGGATTATAAATTGGAGAAAGCCTAATTTTGATGGCATCTGAAATGCTGTGGCAGATGTGGATTGAGATAGGCTGTTTTCTGACAAAAGGATGCTTAGGAAGTGGGTGGTCTTCAAAAGTGAAATGCTGAGAGTACAGAAGTTTGTATGTTCTTGTTAAAATAAATGTTAAGGCTAAAAGGTTTAAGAAACCTTGGATTTCAAAGGATATTGATGGCTTGGTTAAGAAAAAAAGGAGTTGCAGAGCAGGTATAGGCAAGAAGGAACAAATTAGATACTTGAAAAGTATAAGAAATGCAAGAGAACAGTCAAGAGGGAAATCAGAAGAGCTAGACGAAGGCATGAGTTTGCTCTGGCAGAAAAGGTGAAGGAGAATCCTAAGGGCTTCTACAAATCTATTAAGAGCAAAAGGACAGCAAAGAACAAAAGTGGTCCACTTGAAGATCAGCATGGCCATCCATGCATGGTGCCAACGAGATAGCGGAGAGAAACGGGAGATGAGAGATAGATTTTTTTCATGCATCAGTTCAAAATTGGCTTAGCAGGAAAAGATATTGAATGGTAGCAGAAGGTTGCTTCTCTGATTGGAGGCTTGTGACTACTGGTGTTTTGCAAGGATTGGGGCAGGGTCCTTTGTTGTTTGTAATCTATCTTAATGATTTTAATGTAAATTGAATCAGCAAATTTGTGAATGATACCACGATTAAGAGCATAGTGGACAGCGAGAAAGGTTATCAAAGCAAGCAGTGGGATCTGGACCAGTTGGGAAAATGGGCTGAAAAATGACAGATGGAACTTAATGCAGACAACTGTGAAGTTTTGCACTCTGGGAGGACAAACCAGGGTATGACATACACAGTGAACTGTTGAGTAATGAAGAGTGGACTAGAAAAGATAGATCCAGGAATACAGATCCATAATTCCTTAAAGTGGCATCACACGTAGATGGGGTGGTAGAGAGAGCTCGGCACATTGGCCTTCATAAATCAGAGTTTTATGAACAGGAGCTGGGATGTTATGTTAAAGTCGTTTAATATGTTGGTGAGGCCAGATGTGGAGCATTGTGTATGGTTTTGGCCATCCACCTATAGGAAAGATATCAATCAGATAGAAAGAGTACCCATAAAATTTACAAGGATGTTGCTGAGACCTGAAGAGCTGAATTATAGGGAAAGGATAGCGCTTTATTAGTTATAGGATAGCACTTTATTCACTGGAGTGCAGGGGAATGAAACAGTCCAACAAACCCAGGACAGGTCTCCTCATGCCGCCAGCCTCCAACCTCTGGTGTACTCACAGGTTCACAGATATCGGATCTTCCACTTCCACAATATGGGACATGATGCTGAGGCTCTATAAGGCACTGGTAAGACCTCACTTGGAGTACTGTGTGCAGTTTTGGGCTTCTTATTTAAGAAAGGATGTGCTGACGTTGGGGAAGGTTCAGAGAAGATTCACTAGAATGATTCTGGGAATGAAAGGATTAACATATGAGGACTGTTTGACCGCTTCGGACTGTATTCCTTGAAATTTAGAAGAATGAGGGGGGACCTCACAGAAACATTTAGAATGTTGAACGGCATGGACAGAGTGGATGTGGCAAAGTTGTTTCCCATGGTGGGGGAGTCTAGTATAAGAGGGCATGACTTAAGGATTGAAGGGCGCCCATTCAGAACAGAGATGCAAAGAAATTTTTTTAGCCAGAGGGTGGTGAATCTGTGGAATTTGTTGCCGCGGGCAGCAGTGGAGGCCAAGTCATTGGGTGTACTTAAGGCAGAGATTGATAGGTATCTGAGTAGTCAGGGCATCAAAGGTTATGGTGAGAAGGCAGGGGAGTTGGACTAAATGGGTGAATGGATCAGCTCATTATAAAATGGCAGAGCAGACTCGATGGGCCAAATGGCCGACTTCTGCTCCTTTGTCTTATGGTCTTATGGTCTAATAGACATACAGTCTCACAATTCCAAGTCCGTATCTAGCCATCGGACCTTGACTTTCAGACTTCCAATCCATCTTCAAGCTTCAATCCTCAGTATCGACCTGGGACATTAATGACAATGAATGAGGTCCCTACACTCCAGGCCTCAAACTTCATACTCACCAATGACGGAACCCTGAACATTTGGCCTCAAACTCCATTCTCACCCGCTCTGTACCTAGCAAGTCAACAGTCCTCATGCCACAAACAAGAGAAAATCTGCAGGTGCTGGAAGCCCAAGCAACACACACAAAATTCTGGAGGAACTCAGCAGGCCAGGCAGCATCTATGGGAAAAAGTACAGTCGACATTTCGGGCTGACACCCTTTGGCAGGGCGGGAGAAAAAAAAAGTTGAGTAGATTTAAAAGGTGGGTGCAGGGGAGAGAGAAACACCAGGTGATAGGTGAAACCTGGAAGTGGAGGGATGAAGTTAAGAGCTGGGAAGTTGATTAGTGAAAGAGACAGAAGGCCATGGAAGAAAGAAAAGAGGGGTGGAGCACCAGAGGGAGGTGATGGGCGGGCAAGTAGATAAGGTGAGGGAGAGAAAACGGGATGGGAAATGGTGAAGGAGGTGGGGTGGGAGACATTACTGGAAGTTTGAAAAATTGATGCTCACGCCATCAGGTTGGAGGCTACCCAAACATAATATAAGGTGTTGTTCCTCCAACCTAAGTGGGGCCCCATCATGACAGTGGAGGAGGCCATGGATGGACATATCAGAATGGGAATGGGAAGTGGAATTAAAATGGGTGGCCACTGGGAGATCCTGCTTTTTCTGGCGAGTAGGTGCTCAGCAAAGCAGTTTTACAAATTATGTCGGGTCTCCCCAATATACAGGAGGCCCCATCCGGAGCACCAATACCTGAAGCCTGGGCTGACACCTTGCCCTATTGTCCTGTTTATTATTTATTGTAATGCCTGCACTGTTTTTGTGCACTTTATGCAGTCCTGTGTAGGTCTGTAGTCTAGTGTAGCTTTCTCTGTGTTGTTTTTTTACGTAGTTCAGTCTAGTTTTTGTACTGTGTCATGTAACACCACAGTCCTGAAAAACGTTGTCTCGTTTTTACTATGTACTGTACCAGCAGTTATGGTCGAAATGACAATAAAAGTGACTTGACTTGACTTGACTTGAGTATAAGATCCCAACAGACTCACAGGTGGAGTGTCGCCCCACCTGGAAGGACTGTTTAGGACTCTGAAAGGTGGTGAGGGAGGAGGTGTAGGGTAAGGTGCAGCACTTGTTCCACTTGCAAGGATAAGTGCCAGGAGGGAGATCAGTGGGGAGGGATGAATGGACAAAGAAGTCATGCAGGGAGTGATCCCTTTGGAAAGCAGAAAGTTGGGGGGGGGGGGGGTGGGAGGAAAAGATGTGCTTGGTGGTGGGATCCCGTTGCAGGTGGTGGAAGTTTCAGAGAGTTATGTGCTGGACGTGAAGGTTGGTGGGGTGGTAGGTGCATGAAATGAAAGAGATGGTTGAGGGCAGCGTTGATGGTGGAGGAAGGGAAGCCCCTTTCTTTGAAAAAGGAGGACATCTCCTTTGTTCTAGAATGAAAAACCTCATTCTGAGAGCAGATGTGGTGGAGACGGAAGAATTGAGAGAAGGGGCTGGCATTTTTACAAGTAGCAGGGTGGGATGAACTAGTCTGGGTAGCTGTGAGAGTCCGTGGGTTTGTAAAGGATATCAGTGGATAAGCCATCTCCAAAGATAGACAGTGAGATCGAGAAAGGAAAGGGAGGTGTAGGAAATCAACCAGGTGAATTTGAGGGCAAGGTTGAAGTTGGAGGCAAAGTGGATGAAGTCAACGGGTTCAGCATGGGTGCAGAAAGCAGTACCAATGCAGTCATCGATGTAGCATAGGAAAAGGGTGCACCAGTCACCAGTGTAAGCTTAGAACATCAAGAAAGGGAAGGGAGGTGTCGGAAATGGACCAGGTGAATTTGAGGGCAGTGTGGAAGTTGGAGGCAAAATGGTTGAAGTTGACGAGTTCAGCATGGGTGCAGGAAGCAGCACCATTGCAGCCGTCAATCTAGCGTAGGATATGTGCGGGATGATCACCAACATAGGCTTGGAACATATGCCACATGACACCTGTACACATGAAACACCTGTGCTGGAACCTGCCTACAACACATTCTTGTTTACATGCGGGGCCACCACCCAACGTCCTCACTGGTCTGCTAGCCTAACATCCATCCACTGTTGTCTTCCTTACACATCCACATGACACTCGGCAGAATAGCAGTTCAGCATGGATTAGACAGGCTAAGTAGCCTATTTCTATGCGGTGTTGCTCTATGACTGTATGACTCTATGAAAAGAAATTTCGTTTAATTCGCCATTGTGTTCAGTGCAGACATCCTGTCTTGTGATGGAGAGTTGCACAATCATGCACTCATTTATCTGAGTTAGAAAAAGATTGGAAGACCACATGGAAAGCACTGTGGAGGGATGTAGAATGGGACTGATTGGCCTGAGCTACCAGCTGCCAATAGTGGGTTGCATGTGCCATCATAATTCCATGATGGATTTGCTTTGAAATATACTCATTACCACTATATAAACCAATGTATGAACTATTTTCAACAAAGCAGGATCCCACAAACATTAATCAGATGAATAGCCAATTAACTGGGCACATAACTATTCCTTCACTATTGGTTTCTATTGAATCCAAAATCTGAATCCATCTTTTGGATTCTATTAAATTCAAGATCTATTGACCGAAAGCAACATATAATCAGCCAATTCAGTTTGAGATTAAAGACAAAAGGCCTATATCTGATCAAAAATTACTGCAAAGGTCATCTTTGTGATTCTTATACCATATTAGTTCCCCAACCTTAATATCCTTCCATCTTATCTCAATAAGCCCACCCCTTATCCAATCTGTGGTCCCTTGGGCAAAATAAGTCCACACCATGTTCGTTTAATTTATATTCTGAATTCATATAAAACAGAGGAACAGAATTAGACAAAGGAGAATTGGTTGATGTTGTGTACTTGGATTTTCAGAAGGCCTTAGACAAGATGCCTCACATGAGGCTGTTTAACAAGCTATGAGCCCATGGTATTGCAAGACAGATTCAAGCATGGACAAAGCAGTGGCTGATTGGCAGGAAGCAATGAGTGGGAATAAAGAGAGCCTTTTCTGACTGACTGCAGTGTCAGAAGTGCATGGTCATGCACTTCGGTAGAAGAAATGAAAGAGTTGACTATTTTCTAAATGGAGAGACAATACAAAAAAAAACTAAAGTGTAAAGGGACTTGGGAGTCCCTGTGCAGGATCCCCAATAGGTTAACTTGTAGGTTGAGTCTATGGTGAGGAAGGCAAAGCAATGTTAGCATTAATTTCAAGAGGGCTAGAATATAAAAACCAGGATGTAATGTTGAGACTTTTTAAAGCTCTGGTGAGGCCTCACTGTGAGCAGATCTGTGCCTCTTATCTGAGAAAGTTTGTGTTGAAACTGGAGAGGATTCAAAGGAGGTTCACGGAATTCATTCCAGGATTGAATGCTTGTCACATGAAGAGCGTATGATAGCTCTGGGCCTGTATTCGCTGGAATTCAGAAGAATGAGATGTGACCTTATTGAAATATATTGAATGGTGAAAGATTTTGATATACTTTAAATATACTCAATGATATGGCTTCCAAAGCTGTCTACGGCAATAAATTCTACAGATTCACCACCCTCTGGCTAAAGAAATTCCTTCTCATCTTTGTTCCAAATGAACGTCCCTCTGTTCTGTGGCTATTCCAACAGATTCCAATAGATCTGTCAGGCAAGATTTTCCCTTATGGAAATCATGCTGACCGTGGCTTATTTTACCATGTGCCTCCAAGTACCTCAAAACCTCATCTTCTCAACAGCTGAAGTCAGGCTAAGTGGCCAATAATTTCCTCTCTTATGCCTCCCTCCCTTCTAAACGAATGGAATGAAATCTGCAATTTTCCAAACCTCTGAAACCATTCCAAAATCTATTGATTCTTGAAAGATCAGCACTAATGCCTCAACAATCTCTTCAGCTACCTCTTTCAGAAGTCACTTCTGCCCCCTATATTCTCGAATTTCTGGCACACTGTTAGTGTTTTCCACAGTGAAGACTGACCAAAATGCTTACTAAGTTTGCCCGCCATTTCTTTATCCCCCATTACTACCTCTCCAGCATCTTTTTTCAGTGATCCATTATCCACACTCACCTCTCTTTTACTCTTTATATATCTGGATAAAAACTATTGGTATCCTCTTTGATATTTTGGCTAGCTTACCTTCATATTTCATCTTTATTTTCTTTGTGTTTTTTTTTAGTTGCCTTCTGTTGGTTTTTAAAAACTGCCCATTCCTTTAACTTCTGACTAATTTTGACATATTAACTACCCTCTCTTTTGCTTTTATGCTGTCTTTGACTTCCCTTGTCAGCCATGCTTGCCTCATCCTGCCTTTAGAATACTTTACCTTTGGGATATATCTATCATGCAGCTTCTGAATTGCCGTCAGGAGCTCCAGCCACTGCTTTTCTGCAATCATCCTTACCTACCAGTGCCCCCTTCCAATCAATTTTGGCTCACTCTTCTCTCAAGTCTATGTAATTCCCCTTACTCCACTGTAATGCTGATACATCTGACTTCATCTTCTCCCTCTCAAACGACAGGGTGAATTCTATTATATTATGATCACTGTCTTCCTTTACCTTAAGCTCCCTAATCAAATCAGTTTAATTACACAACATCCAATCCAGAATTGCCTTTCTCCTAGTGGACTCAACCACAAGATGCTCTGAGAAGCCCTCTCATAGACATTCGACAAATTCTCTCTCTTGGGATCCAACATCAACCTGTTTTTATTCCATTCCACTTGCATATTGATATCATCATTGACTATTATAACATTGTCCTTATTAAATGCCTTTCTATTTCCTATTGAACTTTATATCCCACCTGCTGGCCATTGTTTGTGAGCCTGGATGTACAGTAACTCCCATCAGGGTCAAATTAAGTTTTGGTTCAATATAAGTAACGAAAATAACAAAAATTAATTTTACAGTAGGACTCGCTTCAAAAAAAGCAGAATTGCCAAGTGAACTCCACATGTGAAAAGCTGGATCATTAGCAATTTTTGACTTTCATCATCCCATAGACCTTAATTTACCCCAAAAGGATAGGCAGGACACATTTCTCTGCATGTCACCTTATGCTGTATATCTAAGCTCATGCTTACTATTTTTCCTAATGGTTTTGGACCCATTAGCTAAATTTTGCTGTAAGAGGACATTAAACAGATGTCTCTCAAAAGTTAAATTGTCTTTGCATATTCATAGTTTTAATTGGTTTTACATGGCCAATTCAGAATGGTACACTTTAAATATGTCACTGTGGAAGAAACAAGATATGATTAGATCAATGTGAAAAAAAACAAGCCAGAATAAATTCCTTAACTAATCAATTGTAAATTAAAGGCTGAAACAATGAACAGATAGAGGAGATAAATTCAATATCTAATCACAAACAAAAGGAAAATTAAGAAGGAAATTAAATGAGGGAAATGAAACGGGAAAGAGAAAGAAATAGTTGAAAAATAAACAATAAGTTTCAAACTTTGAGAAACTTTTAGAAACACATCCCCATTAAATTGGGATACTGCATACTGTTGAATAATTATGTTGTACCCTCTTGTCAAAATTCATTGTGCTACCATGTAGTAAATGTGGACAGAAGATGAATGTCTAGGCACCGAGGTCTGAACACATGTAGTGTGTGCCATCTTGTGGACAGATTTAGCAACTGTAACAAAATTTCTCCAATGATGAGTGAGCACAGTAAATATACACTCAGTGGCCACTTTATTAGGTACACCTGGACACCTGCTCGTTAATACAAATATCTATCAAATAATCAACTTAATGCACAAAAACATTCAAACAAGCAGCTGAAACAGTTTGTGATTGGGGTGACTTGAGTCCCCAAAAATCCTTCAGACCCTTTTTACACACCTCTCTTTGTAAATATCCTGAATAGTGGGAAGTTCACATCTACAGATGCGCTGGGCTGTCCGCACCACTCTCTGCAGAGTCCTGTGACTGAGGCAAGTACAGTTCCCGTACCAGGCAGTGATGCAGCCCAGTCAGGATGCTCTCAATTGTGCCCCTATAGAAAGTTCTTAGGATTTGGGGGCCACACAGCCGGTATGTACAGACCATGTGAGGCGCTCAGTGATGTGGATGCCAAGGAACTTAAAGCTGTTTACCTTCTCAACCCCAGATCCATTGACTTCAACAGGGGTTAGTTGTCTCCATTCCTCCTGTAGTCCACTCCCAGCTCCTTTGTTTCTGCAACATTGAGGAAGAGGTTGTTTTCTTGACACCACTGTGTCATGGTGATGCTTTTTTATCTGTATGCTGCCTCATTATTATTTGAGATTAGGCCAATCAATGTAGTATCGTCAGTAAATTTAATTAGCAGATTGGAGCTGTGGGTGGTAACACATTCACGGGCATATAGACAGTAAAGGAGGGGGCTTGGGACCCAGCCTTGAGGGGCACCTGTGTTGGGGATC
Organism: Hemitrygon akajei; assembly: GCF_048418815.1. Classification (NCBI taxonomy): domain Eukaryota; kingdom Metazoa; phylum Chordata; class Chondrichthyes; order Myliobatiformes; family Dasyatidae; genus Hemitrygon; species Hemitrygon akajei. Next base: position 103,239,281 of record NC_133124.1, on the reverse strand, counting down.
AGAGGGATAGAGATGAGGGAGCCCACTCTTACCACCTGCCAGTGATCTGACAGGCAGTCCAGGATCCAGCTACTCAAGGCAGTGTGAAGGCTGAGGTCTCTGAGCTTCCTGTCGAGGCTGGGGAGAATTATGGTGAACTGTGGTCCGAGAGCAGCATTCTCACATAAGCATCCCTCTCCAGGTGTGTAAAGACAGTGTGTAGAGCTATGGCTATTGCGTCATCTGTCGATCGGTTGTGTCGATGTGCAAATTGTACAGGGTCCAGTAGGGGTGGTAGCAAGTTGCAGATGAAGTCCTTGATCAGCCTCTCAAAGCATTTGCTTATTATTGAGGTGAGTGTGACAGGACGCCAGTCGTTCAAACATGTTACCTTGGTCTTTTTAGGTACACACACAGTGGTGGATGTTTCGAAGCAGGAGGGCACTCTACACTGGGAGAGGGAGAGATTAAAAATGTCTGTAAACACACCTGCCAGTTGAGCTGAGCACATCCTGAGTACCCACCCTGGGATGCTGATTGGTCCCACGACTGTTCACTCATTGGATACACCTGCATACTTCAGCCTCAGAGATGACCAAGGTGCGGGTTTCTTCAGTGACTCTCCACGGTTGCTCAGTGTTGTTGACATCGAACTGAGCTTAAAGAAAATTCAGCTCATCTGGGAAAGAGGCAGTGATGTTGGCAGCAACACTGCGTTTAGCTTTGAAATCTGCAATAGTGTGCAGACATTGCCATCACCTGCATGTATTGTTGGTGGAGAGTTGTGTCTAGATGTTGTCCCTTTATTGTCCTTTTGCTGCCTTGATGAATTTGCACAGATTGTAGCTGCATATCATGAGTTCCTGTTAGTTACCAGCAATGTAGCTCTGTGTCATGTGGTAAGTGCTGCTCGCTTGGAACTGTTGATCCAGGGTTTCTGGTTTGGATAGACCCTGACCAATTTCTGGGGGACAACATCCTCTATGTACTTCCGGATGAAACTCTTGGCCCCTTCCATGAACTCGAGGACTCCTCATCATGAAAGACATTCCAGTCGACGTTATCAAAGCAGTCCTGTAGCATGGAGGCCGTGGAATGATTGCTGGTGCCAGATGGGGTGGTTTGAGTATCTCAGAAACTGCTGACCTCCTGGGATTTTCATACACAGCAGTCTCTAAAGTTTATGGAGCATGGTGCAAAAATAAAAAATAAATCCAGTATGTTGTAGTTCTATAGGTGAAAGCATTTCATTAATGAGAGAGGTGAGAGGACAATGACCAGACTGGTTCAAGCTGATAAGAAGTTTACAATAACTCAAATAACCACGTGTTACAACAATGGAGTGCAAAAGAACATCTCTGAATGCACAAACACAACAAACCTTGAAGCAGATGAGTTTCAGCAATAGAAGACCACAAACATACTCTCAGTTGACACTTTATTAGGTACAGCAGGTACCTAATAAAGTGGCCTCTGAGTGTATTATAGTCATACCACCTCAGCCTATCATTTACATTTTAGCCTTACATGAGCTATTCATCATAATCCCATTTCCCACCTCTTGTTCTCTACCAAGTACCTTTTAAATGTATTGCAAACTTTTGCCTCCGCTATCCTTTCAAGCAATAAATCCCAACCTTAAATAATTCTTTGGATGGAAACAAAATTTCCAAACTTCTCCTCTCATACTTTGCCAATTAACTTAAAACCTACCCTCTCTGTAGTGAATGACATTTCTATTAAGAGAACCGGGTCTTCACTACTGATCCGCTCTGGGTTCCCATAATGTGTTCATAGTGACTTTCACTTGCCTAGATTCAATTCCTAATACCAAAATCAACTTCTTGTTGGGCTTAACATATGCTGCTTAAATAAGTTCCCTTGCTTTTTCCACTTACTCTTTCTATATTTTTTCTCTTTGGTGTCTCTTACAATAATTGTAGCTTCTCACCTGCACATGATCAAGGTAAGCTGCAGTGAGTTATAAACTTAACCAGCTCCATCATGGGAACAAGCCTATGTGTATCCAGGACATCTTCAAGAAGTGATGCCTCAAAAAGGTGCTGTCCATCATTATGGACACCCATCATCCAGGACATGCCCTCTTTTTATTTCTACCTCAACTAGGAGGTACAGAAGGCTGGAGACACACACTCAACGATTCAGAAAGAGCTTCTACCCCTCTGCCATCCGATTGCTGAATGAACATTTTACCCTAGAACACTACCTCACTACTTTTGCACTATTTATTTAACTATTTAATATACATATACTTACTGTATTTTACAGTTTTTTCTATATTATGTAATGCATTGTACTGCTGCCACAAAGTTAATAGATCTCACAACATACTGTATGTTGGTGATATTAAAGCTGATCTGATTCTATTTCTCACATCCTCTTTGACAGCTCTTCATTGTAGCTCTCTCATCTTTCACCTGTTTTACCTTTTATTGTTTTTGTCAATCTTCTTCTAGTTCTCTTGTCATTCTTCTTACTGTACTCTAACACATTTATATCTTGACTTTCAACATGTTTTGTCTCACTTACTGTGTACTTCTTACTTCCGAGAAGGAGACAATGAGATTAGAGTAATTCATGCAACCGGCTCCGCCAAGCAGTTAGATCACAATTAATTTGCACAAATCCCCATCATGCTTCTATTGCTTCATAAAGCTTTATTCCTCAACCTGCCAAGTGTCCTAAAAATGTCAATAATTCAGACTATCCATGCCAGGGTTTCTCAACCAGTGATCCATAAAAACCTAAGAAAATCAAAGGTTGCTCAGGGTTCCGTGGGAGATCGTGATTTAAAAAATAAATGTTTTTGAACTTCACACAATGCCAGTGCTCGCAGTGGTGGGCAGTGACTGAGCAGCCCCATTAGCAATCTCCCTGGAGGTCTCTCAGCCCAGAATGACAGCGCGCAGTAGGATCTTGTTTATCTGGTTGAGTCCATTCTCAGTTTTTGAAGCGAGCTAGGGCAGGCTGTTGATTGTGCACTTTGTGCACTGTATTGCACAAAGGGGAGGATGGTAGGCTGATGAGGAGCGTGAAGTGCGTTTTCTGAGCACTGAATGGACTCGCCCATTTTTACATTTTATTTACCTCTATGTTGTACAGACATGCCTGATGCTCTAATGTGGCAATTTTTGATTTGCAATCTTCTGAGTAGTTTTCACTGCACTAGTGCAACAACAGACACAAGAAAAGTCTATCTTTACAATGAAAGATACTTACCAATGGGTTTTACTTGGACAAGTGATCCAAGTTGTCATATTCCATTGTCCCTAGTGTATTGCACACATCTTACAAACGCAGCAGCGGCTCCAGCAAAATTGAAAAGACAGTTAACTACAAATCACAGCCAGTTGACACATAAAAGTGCTGATTATTTTGAACAACTTTTGGAATCCCAAACCAGAGTAAAGCTTTTGTTAATAAAGTCACAGTCAGTAAAGGGATACATGGAGCAAGTTATTAGTAGCAGAATTTATTACCCAGAAAAGAAAAAGTCACACAGTTGATGAGAACCTAATAATGTCAGCATGTAAACTGACAGTGGGTAAAATGCTAGGACAGGATACTATATGAGAAATTGAAAAGGGGTTTCATGCTCAATGATGATAATGGCTGGTTCTTCACTTGTGAAGATCAGGAGGGAAGAAAAGTCCTCAGGAACGATGACACAATCATTGGTGACTGTAGAGGATGATTGTGGATCTGCAGACTCTGCAGCAGTACGGACTCGGGAACAGCTGGGATCCAGGTGCTTGGCAGTAGGATCCTTCCTGCGTCTCCTTTTCTCTTCAACAGTCACTCTTCTGGATTCCTCAAAATTCTTGGATGCACCATGGATTAGCACTCTCTAGCAGTCTCTGTCACAAGCCAGCTGCTGTCTCTCACTGATCTTGATATTTGCCTGAGAGCAGCTGCTTAAGTTGGTCTTTGTACCTCTTGTGCTGGGCACCATAATCTCTCTTGTCCTGAGAAAGTTCTTCATAGAGTAATGCTTTTGGTAACCTGGAGTTGTCTATGTGAGACATGTGGCCTGATCAGCGGAGCTGCCTGTGCACCAAAGTGGCTTTATTACTTGGAGGTTGAGCTTTCTCCAGGACCTCGCTATTGGAGACATGATCCTGCCAGCTAATATCCATGATGGAGCAGAGGCAGTGCTGAATGAAGCATTGAAGCAACCAGATTTGCTTGTGGTACAAGGCCCAGGCTTCGGAGCCATATAGCAGTGTTGTGACAACTGCAGCCCTGTACACCTGGATTTTTGCAGACAGACACAGCTGGTGGTTCTTCCACACACATTTCTGGAGGTGTCCAAAGACACTGCTGACTCGGCAAGTCGATTGTCAATGTCCCTTACTTCTGTAGCATCATTGGAGATGACCAGGTAGGTGAACTCCTCAACGGTGGTGAGGGGATGGTCGTCAATAGTGATCTGAGGTGGGTTGTAAACATCACATGGGGGCTTCTGATGGGGGATCATAGTTTTCTTCAAACTGACCATCAACCCAAAAGCCCTCGCAGCCTTGGCAAACTGTGACTGCAGCCTGTAGCATGTCCTCTGTGTGCATGAGAAGAGCACAGTTGTCCGCATATAATCGCTTGAGAATGGGCTCTTGCATGGTGGTTGTTCAGGTGAGAAGGTGACCGCTCTCAAACAGTACAATCAGTCAACATATTGATGATATGTGCCAAAGAGGATTTGTGTGATAAACTGAAATACAACAGCTTCTCTATCCAGCTTGATGAGTTAACATATTTCACCAATAAATGTCATGTTGCAGCATTTGTAAAATTTGTAAATGATGGTGAAATTCAAGAAAACTTCATCTGTTGCAAAGAGTAGCCTGAAACAAGTAAAGACCAAGGCATATTTAATGTATTGTCTTCATATCTGGAAACAAAAGGTCTGTCTTGGAGGAACTGTGTTAGTGTCTGTATTGATGGTGTCCCATAAGTGGTTGGCTCCATGATAGATTTAGTTTCCCTTGTAAAAAAAGAAAATCCTGAAGTTGTCACAACACACTTCACAGAGAGCTGCTGATGTCAAAAACTCTTGGAGATGAAATGAAAAATGTTCTGGATGATACTACAAAAATGGTTAACTTTATTAAATAAAGACCAGTTCATGCGAGACTGTGTAAAAAACTGTATGAAAACCTGGACAAAGAGCACACCAATCTCCTGCTACATAGAGAAATTCAGTGGTTTAGCAATGGAAGAGTTCTCATCAAGGTGATCAAAGTGAAAGGTGAACTGCAGGAGTACTTTCAAGAAAATAGTAGGGCAGATTTTGCGGAGTGATCGGAAGGTGAAGAATTGCTGCAGAAACTAGCCTGCAGACATTTTTCATCATATGAACCAATTGAACAAGTCTCCTCAAGGGCCTGGAGAAAATGTTTTGACTTAAAGTCACACAATTCTTGGATTTAAGAGGAAACTGAATCTTTGGAAAAATCATGTTGAAAAAGAAATCTTGAAATGTTTCCACTGCTGCTTGGGCTTGAGATTAAGGAGGGATCAGAAAGTCTCGAGTCTTATTGAAAACCACCTAGAAAAACTGCAGAACAAAATTGAACAGTGTATTTCCTCCCTTTCAACACAAGTGTATGACTGGGTGAGGAACCTTTTCTCTAAATCTGCTCAGCCTGAAGACTTGACTTTGAGAGAAGAGGAAGAACTTTGCGAGATGCACGCTGATCATGCACTCAAGATGAGATTTACTGACCTCCCCCCAGACAAGTTCTGGATTCCTGTGAAAGAAGAGAATCCTGCCATTCATAGGAAACCAATGAACATTTTGCTGCAGTTTTCAACTTCTTACATGTGTGAACAAGCTTTATCTTGTTTAACAAGTATCATGAGCAAGGATAGAGATCATCTCATTTCAGTTGAAGGTGAAATCCATATGTGCCTATCCTCAAGTTTGACTCAGAATTGAGTATTAGTGCAGCAAAAAACAAGTACAGGTTTCATGTGCTAGGCCTATCTTTGAGCCTGATTATGTCACTTTGTAAGAAAACATTTTTTCAAAGTCTTGTGTAAAATTGTGTCTTAGGCTATATTTTCATTCTTTTAGCTTTGAGAAGAATTAGTTGCTCTGTATTTATTGCATCAAATACTTTATTATTTTAACTACTTCAAAAATCAGCTTGTAAATAAAAAGGAATGAAAAATAAGTTAACAAAATCTTCTTTTTCATATTCTATATCTTTCACCTCTGTAAGTGCTTTCCCTGCTCGAAAGGGGATATATCTCCATAAAGTACATTGGCCAAAGCTGAATGCAGCACTCCATAAAGAATCTCACCAAATTTCTATAGAAATGAAGCATCATTTTCTTCTATGAAATAATGGAACAAATAATCCCTCCAAAAGGGGTTAAAGCTAGCCTAAAACTAAAAACCTGTCAACATAAAATAATTTGTGCAGTAATACATTCTGCCACTGGGTGTCAGGAAAATATAATATACTGCCTTTTGATGCCAGAAAGTTCAGTAGAGGTAACTAAAAAAACTGTACATACTTAGCACCCTTAATGGCATTAGGCCATCCTAATGAAAGAGGTACATGGCTTCATGGGGGATGTGAATAGATATTATCACTTATGAAGAAATTGTTGTAATGTGAGTATTATTAAAAGTAAGTTAATACTAATCGGGAAGCTGTTGGTAGCAAGAGGCAAAATCCGGGGTTGGCGGGGTCTTTACTTCCACTCTTTTTACTCCCAGTATGCATTGTATATAGTTCCTCCACCCATGCCGCACGAGGTACCTGGAAGCCTCTGTATTGTAAATATCATTTGCCGTCCCAGATAAAGATGCTCTTTCGGCCATCAAGTTGTTGAGTGGTCTTTTTGTAAAGTAGAAATTACCACATATTTTTGGCGACGAGGTAAACTGGTTTTGTGGACGGGTCAGCCCCGTTTTCGATCAGGAACTGTGAGCGGGCAAGAAGCCTCATATTCGGATGGCTACATTTGAAACGGTCGGTGTGTTCGACGAGCAAATCGAGGAGTGGCCGGAGTACGAGGGAAGGTTGAGCCACTTTTTCTGTGCTAATGGAATCACTGAGGAGGATAACAAGCGCAAGGATGTACAAGCTGATACGGAACATAGTTACGCCGTGGAAACCGGGAGAAATTCCATAACGACGAACTAGTCAAGCTCACGGGGAACCACCACAATCTGAAGCCTTCAGTGATAGTTCAACGGTTCAAGTTTCACTGCCATGTCCGGAAACCAGGTCAGTCTGTGGGCAATTTTGTAGCCAAGCTTTGGCAGCTATCGGAGTATTGCGATTTCGGAGCCATGTTGGATGACATGCTCCATGATAGATTAGTGTGCGGCATTAATAATGACGCTGTACAACGGCACTTGTTGGGGGAAACCCCACCGTTGACTTTCAAGACAGCCCTGGAGATTGCTCAAGGCATGGAGATGGCTGCTGATAATGCCAAGGAAATACAGAAAGGATATGGGGGGGGGGGGGGGTCACGGTCGACAGCAGTGCTCCAAGTCAGGAGGGAGACTGGTAGACAGGAAAAGTAGGTAGAATGTTTTCGGTGTGGAGGAACGCACTATGGAAATGTTTGTAAATTCAAAGATACTGTCTGCCATGCTTGTAGCAAGAAGGGACATTTAGTTAAAAAGTGCAGGAGCATAAAGGGTAAGGTTAAGCCTGGGCAGGGAAAAGCTCAACAGACTCAGGCACCACCTAGGAGAAGCAGACAAAGAGGCAGCGTGTGCCTACAACATGTTTGGGGTGGAAATGGATGAGGGACCACCTGAACCATATTATGCCACAGTCACTGTCAAGGGAAAGGACATTAAGTTCGAGATTGATTCGGGGCTACTGCATCGGTCATTAGTGAAGAGATCTACAGGAGGACATGGGGATCCAACCTGCCTCTCATCAAACCATCTAAGCTCCAACTCAGGACCTATATGGGGCAGCCCATACCTCATTTAGGGGTGTTATATGTGGATATTTCGGCCGGGGGCCAGAAGGCTGAAGCCAGGCTGGTTATAGCTAAGGGCAGTGAGCCCAGTCTTCTGGGCCGCGATTGGTTTTGCAAAATCTGGCTCAACTGGCATGAATTTAAATATGCACACATGACGGAAGAGCATGAGGTGCAGCGTGCAGATGAAGTCACCGATGGCAATGTGAGTGACAGACATAGTCCGGACACATTTGAGAGTGAGCTCGCAGCGCAGCTTGCGGCTCTTCAGCCTATTACAGGAGCAACTGAAGTTACCCCCTCGGCACTGAAAGCCAGCACGCCACTTCTAGTACAGCAAAGCAGTGACCCAGCTCTTGTACCACCTGCCCAGTTACAGCAAGGTGCATCTCAGCCAGATGATCCCGCTAACAGGAACCTGCATGTGAAGCCAATCGTAACAGTAGCAAACAGGGCACCCGCAGACAATGTAAGAACAGAGCTCCAGGACCACCTGAATGCTTGTCTGAACACTGTTTTTATTTCCCAGTTCTTCTATATTTGGGGAATGTTGGATTTTAAAGGGGGAGAAGTGTTGTAATGTGAGTATTATTAAAAGTAAGTTAATACTAATCGGGAAGCTGTTGGTAGCAAGAGGGGAGATCCGGGGTTGGCGGGGTCTTTACTTCCGCTCTTTCTACTCCCAGTATGCATTGTATATGGTTCCTCCACCCATGCCGCACAAGGTACCTGGAAGCCTCTGTATTGTAAATATCATTTGCCGTCCCAGATAAAGATGCTCTTTTGGCCATCAAGTTGTCGAGTGGTCTTTTTGTAAAGTAGAAGTTACCACAGAAATGATATTCCATGTTGTAAGTCATAAACACAATAAAGTCTGCAGATGCCAGAAATCCAAATCAACACACACAAAATGCTGGAGGTACTCAGCAGGTCAGGCAGTATCTGTGGAAATGAATAACAGTCGATGTTTCAGTCCGAGACCCTTCTTCAGGACTGAGAAGGAAGAAGCAAGACACCAGAATAGAAAGGTGGGGTGAAGAAAAGGAAGCTAGTCAGAAGGTGATAGATGAGACCGGGTGGGTGGGAATGGTCAAGGGCTGGAGGAAAGGGAATCTGATGGGAAAGGAGAGTGAACCACTGGAGAAAGGGAAGGAGGAGGAGACCCGGGAAAAGTAATAGGCAGGTGAGAAGAAGTAAAATGCCAAAGTGGGAAATAGAGGAAAGGCAGAGAACCTGTTTACTGGAAGGAGAAATCGATATTCATGCCATCAGTTTGAAGCCTGCCTGAGGGTGGCCTCATCTTGGCACAAGAGGAGGCCATGGACCAATATGATGGAATGGGAATGGGAATTAAAATATTTGGCCACCGGAAAGTCCCATTTGTTAACACTGGAAAACAGCCTTTGTTCTGATGCATAACTATTTTTTACGCCATGTGTACTTCCTCTGTGATTGTCCAATTCTTGACTGACTGAAACTGAAGTCTGTTAGTTGTGGAGCCACATACCAAAAAGGAGAAGCCTGTATACAACCACAATACCCCTATCATCCATAATCACTTCCCTTTGTCCTATGGGGTAAAGTAGAATAATCCAGTGAATCCATTAACAAACAGGTGAAGATACAAGAGGATGCAAAATTTTAACTTTATGGAGGAGGGAGTGCCAGGTATAATAGGAGCGGTCAGTACAGAGTTCATTCCCAGGAGCGTGCAAAGGTCATTAAAATGAATTTGTATCATACCCAGAAAACCTGAATGGAGACTGCCATAAAGGAAAGAAAACATAATGAGGGAAAAGTGGGGATTAAGGAATGCTGAAAAGGCAAGGGTAATATTATGTGCCTGGCCTCAATGTGTGTGGTGGGAGTGTATCTGCATTTGAGAGATATCAGTTTTAGAGTGAGTATGAGCCTGTGTGTCTATATGTCTTCACATCTTTTACAATGTTCCCTGCTGCAATGTTGCAGTGCACTTCCAGTGGGACTTATCTAAAGGACTAGGTTAAACTCCTCGAACTCTGTCAATACCACTCCAGAACATTAGTCAGCCTGACATCAATAATTGAGCTGCAATGTGAAGATACAAAGTTCCATTTCCTAGATAAGTTCTAACTCCAAAGTAAAAGTTATCAGTCAGTTTGGTCCGACCGTAAAACGGTCCTTCCAAGATATGGGTCTCAGAAACCTTCCATATCCCTAGAATCTCTGCTCTCTGGAGAGATGCATTGATGATGACATTCACCATTGCCTTCTTGCACCAACCAACAAAGAAAATGAGTATTTCAAGAGCAAAGCCTCAAACTTAGTCTAAAACTCATGGTTGATTGGGCAGCAGTGACCCCTGTTCTCCTATGAATTTCTGATTTATAGAACACCTACATCAAAATATTAGTAAGATATCACCTCTGAACGTGCCTTAAAATCTTCCAAACCTACTAGATGGAAGTTAAGTATCAGATATCCCCAGCAAGGACCCCAATGCTTCCACTAACACATCTTTTCTATGCCTGAAACCAAGCCCCCAAAGCAGACACTTTATTGCAAATTCTGTCACGGGAATGAATTGCCAGATGGTCAGAGAAAGTTGTTCAACAGCATTCTCAAAGTATGGTCGATGACCATTCAAATTGGTGAAGAAGTGTTTGTGTAAGCACTGAAGTCATCAGTGTGGTGGGAGAAGATCCACATTCCAGACAAACTACTTACCAGCTGCCAGATCAGGCACCTCATGGAGCCACATTGGCTTCTTCAGTCACCTCAGATCTCACATAGCTGCAATGGAAGCATCATTATCAATCTTAAGAGATCCACTGTGTGGCTAGGCATAGCTCAAATACCAGCTATAAATTTGCTTACGATACAACCAGTGTTGGTAGAATCTCAGGTGGTGACAAGAGGGCGTACAGGAGTGAGATATGCCAACTAGTGGAGTGTTGTCGCAGCAACAACCTGGCACTCGACATCAATAAGACAAAAGAGTTGATTGTGAACTTCAGGAAGGGTACGATGAAGGAACACATACCAATCCTCAAAGAGGGATCAGAAGTGGAGAGAATGAGCAGCTTCAAGTTCCTGAGTATCAAGATCTCTGAGGATCTAAACTGGTCCCAACATATCGATGTAGATATAAAGAAGGCAAGGCAATGGCTATACTTTATTAGGAGTTTGAAGAGATTTGGCATTTCAACAAATACACTCAAAAACTTCTATAGTTGAACCATGGAGAGCATTCTGATAGGCTGCATCACTGCTTGGTATGGAGGGGCTACTGCGCAGGACTGAAAGAAGCTGCAGAAGGTTGTAAATCTAGTCAGCTCCATCTTGTACCCAGGACATCTTTAGTGAACGGTGTCTCAGAAAGGCAATGTTCATTATTAAGGACCTCCAGCACCCAGGCCATGCCCTTTTCTCATTGTTACCATCAGGTAGGAGGTACAGAAGCCAGAAGGCACACACTCAGTGATTCAGGAACAGCTTCTTCCCCTCTGCCATCTGATTCTTAAATGGACTTTGAATCTTTGGACACTACCTCACTTTTTTTCCTATATATAAACAGTATTTCTGTTCTTGTACTTTTAAAAATCTATTTAATATACGTAATTGATTTACTTGTTTATTTTTTATGTTTTATTTTATTTATTATTTTTATTATTTTTTCTCTCTCTGCTAGATTATGTATTGCATTGAACTGCTGCTGCTAAGTTAACAAATTTCATGTCACATGCCAGTGATAATCAATCTGATTCTGATTCTGAAAATAAGAAAATATAGATGTACTTAGAGCCAGGAGACCCATTATCTTGGACCTCCTTGCCATTGGGCCAAGAACTTACCCTCTCAAAAGCAGCATATTATAACAACTGCATTTTAAACTCACAGGCATTTTCCAATTTGCAAAAGGTTCAGGAACATTTGACAGGGCCCCGAATGTCAGTGCCATCATGGAGAATCCCAACAGTGACAGACCTGAATGTTACATTGATTTCATAGCTTTGAAATTATCACTATCTGCCTTTGTCATTATCCAGTCGGCAAGAGACATTCAGCTCAAAGAACAAGTCAGTGGATCCATTTTCTGGTAAAGAAACCTAGAAGAGGTCTGCCCTCTTCATATATTAGATCTCATCATCAAGAAAAAGCATCTCAGCAACAGACATTGTGGGACAATTGACAATTTCGTTAAGCTCCACTCTGAACTGAAACAAACACACTATAGTCATTATTGCATATGACACAAGTATGCATTCAATGGATGAGGGAAAAGAAGAATACCACTCAGGAAAGGCACATTCCACTGGAAGATTGTGATTGGCAAGAAAGAAGCAGGTAATGGGAACTCCACCAGACAAAATGTACAGAAAATGGGCTTGTCAGAACCAATATTATTTTTTAAGTAAAGTGAATATAAAGCCGTATAGAACACCATCAATCCAAGAACTGCCACCTACTGGATTACCCCATACTCAAAATAATGGATCGAATGGATGTTTCCAACACTCACACCATGGTGGGTATCAATGATTGCTAGAATGAAGGACACCTAATCAGGTCCGGCATTCCCATCAACCAGATCCCTAACAGTGATGACAACAGGAATGCTGTAGATGGAAAATCAACAGTGATAGGCTGGAAGGTGTTGCAGTCAGTACCTCAAGAATAACATGATAATTCCACAAAGCAGAATCTATAATGTTTTCAGTGCCTGGCCTTTCCTGAAGTATACCATCGTTAACAACTACGAAGTACTTAATTGTAAACGCAAGGTATTCTTGTGCTGAAAGCAGTCATTGAGCAAAAGCAAAAATAACATATACCGGCAGACGGGTGCCCAATTAACTATTGCCAGGCGACCTCTCTGGCAAAGGTATGTTCCTTTCACAGTTTGCACTCACTTTCCGTGTGCTCCCAATGATGAATTTATGGGTTCTCAACGCCATCCTGAACTCCTTTCTGAGCAGCCATGAGCAGGGATTCACCTGAGTCAGTGGGGATATTACATTTGTTTTTCAAAGAGTCTTTGCGTACTTCTTGAGCCTCCTCTCTGTCCATTACATAAACTCTTGCCATGAAGAAGCTCGAATAAGAGTGTCTGTATCAGAAGTGCCAGAAATATAAAAAAAACAATGTGGTCTCCCAATGGAGTCGTTCGAATGTAGTTAAAGCTCGATCTGCGAATGTTGACCTGCGATATGATGTTGATGTCAGTTCACTAATTTTTCCCAGTGGAAGCGGCCCGCTTTATTCAAAAATGAAGTCATTCAATGTCATTTCATTCTTTAAAGGACAATGGCCCTTTAATTCGCCAATTCAATGATGTCATCCTTTAGTTTGGTGGGCGGGATCCCAGTGTGCAGATCGGCCCCTTCTCCTAATCTGACGCCAGCCTTCCTTCAATTGGATGTAAACTTCCTATTTGACGCGTTGCTATGGGTAACTGCGTGCTCGATTGGCTCATCTGGCTGTTTGTCAAATCGGTGAAACGAGGTGGGGGGGGGGGTTGCAGACATCCGGGTGATGGGATTGTGTGTCCCAAGCAGAGTCCGAGGTGGAAGGTGCTCTGCGTTGTCAGAGTGGATCAAATCACGACCGAAGCTTGGACGGTGGACGGAGTGTACACCGGGGTCAGACGTTTATCCCCCCACTGGGCTCCCTCACTGTGTTCAGTTAATTTCAGTGGTGGAGGCCGGCGTGGCATGACGGAGAGCGGAGTGGAGAGTGAGCTGCGGGGGGATGGCAGTATTCGCAAGGTAAGAGTGGGCGGGCGACGGGCCGCGTTTCTAAGGATACAGACACCTGTCAGCGGGCAACGCGTGCGGTTTTGGGATAGAAATCAGAGCACGGAGAGCGCAGAATGGTTTGCAGCGGTCTTACACTTTCCGAGAAGTGAATGCATACTGCATTCCCAGGTTGCATACAATAAAACAAAATACGGAAAACTCGAAATTAAACGCTATTAATGTTATAAATATTCTGGCCATTTTTATGTAGATAAAAAAAAATATTGTTCAGCCCAATGGCTTTTCATTCCTAAGAGCGAAAGAAGTGGGGAGTAGTGTGCATGACCGCTCGAGATTCATCGGCAAGATTATGGCTAACCAAGTACTTCCAAGCATTTTCCTGTTTGATTCAGGCATCCCCAAATTTCCAAGCAATTCTTTGATCTCAGTTTCGAAAATTCGATGTTTGCGCGTTTAAAACCGTCCAAGGTAGAGAATTCTCAAAGGGGACTTTCTTCACAAAGTAACTCACATCATGCAGTGAGAGGCAAAAGAAAGCACCTTGTTGAATCTGTTTTGGCCATCCTTGTAATCTTCAATGTTCAAAAGTAAGTTTGTTATCAAAGTACATGTATGTCACTATATACAACCCTGAGATTCTTTTTCTTACGGGCATTTGCAGAAAACACAAAGAAAAACAATAGTATCAATGAAAGTCGGTACATAACAAGATGATAAACAACTAGGATGCAAAAGACATCAAACTGTGCAAATACAAAATGAAAAAAGGGGGGAAATGCAATAAATAAGGAGAACATGAGATGAAGATTCCTTGAAAGTGAGTCCATAGATGTGGGAACTAATCAGTGTGGAGGTGAGTGAAGTTATCCGATCTGGTTCTAGATTTGCCTGGTAGTTGAGAGTTTGATTGTCCCATATCCAGTGAGTATAGACAAATGCTAATTTCTCCCCATAGAGCAGTCAAATTCCCAGAACTAGTCCAGTGAATCTATTGCACCTACTCCGAGATGAGTCTATCTCCTTTTTAGTCAGGCAGGCTAAAATTCCATAGAACTCCATTTGAGGGGCCACTAAGTTTCTCTACCTCCAAAATCTTCATACTGGAATGGAGCCAAATCTACAAGACACTGGGAAAATGTTCAAACTCTATTTTTTCCACTGTGGAACTGTGTGGGAAGAGCAACACAGTTAATGTTTCAGGACAAAGACCATTCATCAGTACTGGGGAGAGAAAACGAGTTTAAGCTGCAAGGAGGAGAATGTGCTCATGGGAATAAACTGAGAACAAGGCTCTGGAATGAATGGGAGCAGTCAGAGAGGGTGAATATTCTTGCTTGTGCTTATAACGTTTCACCGGGTCACCCTGACCAGAGACATCCTCCCCCTTCAACCTCTCAGTAGCTTAACAAACTTCTTTAATCCCTTTCCCAGTTCTCATGAAAGGCCTTTGATCTGTCATAGAAACATAGAAAACCTACAGCACAATACAGGCCCTTTGGCCCACAATGCTGTGCTGAACATGTCCCGACCTTAGAACTACCTGGGCTTTACCCACAGCCCTCTATTCTTCTAAGCTCCATGTAGTCACCCAGGAGTCTCTTCAAAGTAATGTTAGCACTGTTCCTCTTCCTGCAGCTACAGCCTGACCTGCTCAGTATTTCTAGCATTTTCTATTTTAATTTTGGATTTTCATTATCTGCAGTTTTTTAAGATGTCACCCCACTTTTGATATTACATGTAGCTCAGTACTTCTATATTTAGAAGTTTAAATGCTTCCCTATGTGCTGAAGCATATAAGAGATTGGACTTTGCACTTGATATCTGCAGAGGAAAAGTTGCCTGCCAACTTTCCTGTGCTGAAGCTGTCCTGTGATGGAAAGGTACACAAAGAGGACCTATAAAACATGTATCACTTCCCATGTCTTGAGAGCTATTTCTCAACAAATGGAAACTTTGGTATAAGCCCAGAAGAAGTGGCTGATGTTGGTGTGCTTATTGGGGTGATGAATTTGGAAGATTTTGCAGAGGCAACATTGGTGGCATTTCTCTGGTGCACTGGGGTGGTTATTATTGCTAGTCCATGGCTCTGAAGTAGGGATCACGGCAGCCTGGGGTACCATGATTATGAAGCCTTGAAGTTTAAATTCTTCTCTTCAGTTGGCTAAAAACTGCTGGCGTGCTGAATCAAGCTAGAGGGGTGACAAATTTAAATACTGATCTCTGGCTTCGTGGACATGTGGCTCCATGTATAGGCAAAGTGGTCCATATTTTCGACGGTCTTCTTGTGGGCCATTTTTTTTCGGAGGGTGGTGTTGAAAAGCAGAACTGAGTTAATGTAGAGCCCATGTCTTGCTGATGTGAAGTGTAAGTCTCGCCCACTTATATGCTTCAGTGTCAAGGATAACTTGCATTGTAAGAAAATGTCATATTCCAAAAGACTTTAAATATAGATTTGTAGGATAGGTAAATAAATACTGAGGGATTGTTTTTATAGCATACTGTCAATAATTTCATTATCAAAAAAATAGATTGTATATTTACCTGGTGTTTACAATAAATTATAAAAAGTGTTTGAAACCTCATCTGGTTTATGTAATATAAAACATGTAACATTCAATGACCAAATATCCTCCCTTTTTAACAAACAATGCAATGCAAAAGGGAAGTCAAGAAACTAATTGGGAAAACTATGAAGAAAAATATGACAAGCAAGAGAAAATCTGCAGATGTTGGAAATCCGAGCAAAACACACACAAAATGCTGGAGGAACTCAGCAGGTCAGGCAGCATCTATGGAAAAGACTATAGTCGATGTTTCAGGCCGAAGCCCTTCGGCAGGACTGAAAGGTTCCAAAAGGTTTCAACCCAAAACGTCAACTGTACTTTTTCCCATAGTTGCTGCCTGGCCTGCTGAGTTCCTCCAGCATTTTGTGTGTGTTGCTAGGAAACAAATGTGTAGCAAATCTGGATGTAAATGAGGGAAAATTTTAACCCAGTCCGATTTCCTATATGTTGTATGTCTGTAATTTTAAAATTGCTCAGTTGGGTACATATAATTGTCGGCACAGGCTAATAAAGGTTATGCTTCTCAGCCCTTAGAAGACTGAGGAAGATTCTGTATAGGTTTCTGTTTGCTAAAGCATCTGGGAATTGGTGGGGAGTTAAGAGTTGTTGTTGTTGAAGATTTGTCATGTAAAATGTTTTGTCATTCAGCAATGGTAGGGTCCTTTTGTTTTTTTTTAAAGAGTTATGGGGGAATCAGTGTAATAGTAGAAACTATGGCTCTAAAGGAAAAGAATAATTTAGCTTTGGATTGCTTTAGCAAAAAAAAGGCGGTATTTTCATGGAGATTTCATAAATCTCTTTCATGAATTAATTTTAAAAAATACTACTCATAACAATGTAAATAAATAATGCTCAATATCCCTCTATTGATTCTTGTCAAATGTTCTGTTCATGCTATTTGAGGAAAAGGGCAATATGAAGTGGATGATTTATTTTTGCTTTACAAGGTGAGTTGTTTTGATCAAGAATGCAGTGGCTGAAATCTTAGGTAAAGCAAAATATTTAGTTTTCACAAGATAAGTGGATCTTTTTAAATTAACAAAGAACAAGGATGGGACAAATGGAATAGCTCTTGGGATCTGATGAGCAAAATGGGCTGAATGGTCTTTTTCTAAGATTCGATGAATGTTTATACTAATTTCATTATAGGGGTGTGATCCCTTCGCTCAAACTCAGCGGAGCAAGCTGCAAAACCGCCGAGCCCGGATTAACCAGCAGATTAATAAGGAGATGCGAATGCGAGCAGGGGCTGAAAATCTATTTCGGTGAGTGTTGGGCAAGATTAACCTAACATGGGGTGTTATGAAGACTTGATCATCTGAGCATTAGTGCATCTTTATCTGTTTAACAAACCCTTTTCTAGACAGTACCTTGTTGTGCACAGCATAAAGGGGAAATTGGCACGTTGTGAAACATGTTGCACATTTCAAAAGTATTATTCGGTACAAAGTATCATAATTTCTTTTGACTGATTTGGAAAAACCAAGAATACTTAAGCCTGGAGTTACACCGAGCAGTTTAAGGAGCTCATTGGTATCCCTTTCAAATCCATTTGCTCACTGCACATGTTAGCAATTTTTATTCTTGAAGTTAGGAAACATTATCTTACCAGCTACCTAGTTCTGTGCTTGCATAACAAACATATACCCTCTTAAACAAAAAAAATCCTGAAATATATAAGCTATCCACATGGATGCAAACCTTATTATTCCATTAAATTAAACAAGTGATTTTAGGGCACTGGCTGAATAAGGCCAGTGTGTTAAATGCTGCCTTCTCCACCCTGTCTATCTTTGATGCTGTCCTAGCATTAGTAGTGTTAAGTGGTACTTTGGTTTAACTTTTCAAAATGTTACACGCTGCCCTAGATGTTTGATAGACGCCTCCCATTTGCCATTTGTTCCTTTCTCTTCATACAGGGTCTTCCATTAGACCTCCACTAGATCTTGCTTAACTTCCTAAACAATTAGCCCTGCTTCAGTTTAGGACTCAGACCTGTTAACCTCTCCTGTCCTTTTCCATCACTATCTTAAAACAGATAAAATTATGGTCACTAGAGCTAAAGTGCTTCCTGGCTGCCACCTCAGTTACTTGCTCTGCCATGTTCCCCAAGTATATTGACTTTCCTGGACATATTTTACAAATTCTACCCCAACCAAACACTTTACTGTCTGTTTAGCCCAATCAATATTGAGGGTATTCAAAATCTCCCACTAAGATGGCACCAATAAGTGGTGACTATGTGTAGCTCCAATGGGAATCCTCAAATATTACAATTTAGGACTACTATAGCTGCAATCCACTGTCACAGACATAGGTACTTCAGTAAGCAACATCATTTTAGGACATCTTAAAAAATAATCTGTTGTTTCTTGAAATCGGTGGACCCTGGACTACAAACTCAGTTCACAAGTGCAGTTCCACTTTAAGAAAAAAGTGGTGTGGAAGGCAAGCCAGTCTGTAAAGCCCTTAAATCCCCACTCCTGACTACCCTACTGGCAAATGTACAGTCTCTGAAAAATAAATTTGAAGACCTCAGAGCAAGTTTACAGTATCGGAGGGACATCAGAAACAGCTGTATACTTTGCTTCATGGAAACATGGCTCACCCCCACCATTTTGGATGCCACACTGCAGCCTGAGGTCTTCACTATCCACTGAAAAGATAGGACAACTGAGTCTCTTAAAGGCAGAGAAGGTGGAGTAACTCATCGCGGTGCACAGGTATAGTGGCTCTGTCTCATTTCTGCTCACCCAGCCTAAAACATCGGGTGGTCAAGTATCATCCATTTTATCTGCTGAGAGAGATTCCTGCCATCATCCTGGTAGTAGTGTACCTTCCGCCTCTGGCCAACATCAGGCAGGCACTGGAGGAGCTGAGCACCATGAGCAGCAGTTATGAGGCAGTGCGTCTTTATGTATTCCCTGTCATTGCAGGGGATTTCGAGCAGGTCGGCTTGTAGAATTCTCTGAACAACCACCGTATCACCTGTGGAACCAGAGGAACCAACACTCTTGATCACTGTTACACCGCCATCAAGGACATTTACTGTGCCACCCCATGCCCATACTTTGGAAGGATTGATCACCTGGTTGTAGTCTACTCCTGGCGTATAGGCAGAGACCAAAGACCGCAGCACCAGTGGGGAGGACCAAGAAGGTATGGTCAAGGGAGGTCGTGGGGCGTTTTTAGGCTGCTTTGAGAAGGTGGTCTGGACCATATTCAGGGATTCATCTTCAAATTTGAATGAATAAACTACAGTTGTCTCAGATTTCATCAAGACCTGTGTGGATGAGTGTCTGCCTTCAAGAACATACCAGACATGCCCAAACCAAAAGCTGCGGATAAAACAAGAAATTAATAGTCTTCTAAGGGCTGGGTCTGTGGCATTCAAGACCAGTGATCCCGAAGTCCAGGTACAGTTTATGGAAGTCTATTTTAAGATAGAAAGAACATTCCTGATTGAAGTTAGAAACAGAATCAGATGCATATCACTACTTCCTACAAAGCAAAACTTAACATGAATGGCTGTGATGCTTCACTTCCAGATGAGCTCAACACCTTTTATGGATGCTTTGAAAGGCAGAATAACACTACATCTATGCAAATCCCTGGCACATCTGGTGACCCTGTGATCTGTTGTCTTGGAGGTGGATGTCAGACTTCTTTCTGTTGAACCCTCAGAAAGCATCTGGCCCTTATGGTGTGTGTACCTGATAGGGCATTGAAAATTTGTGGCAACCAACTGGCAGGGGTGTACAAGATCATCTTCAATCTCTACTGCAGTTGGAGATTCACACCTACTTCAAAAGGGTGATAATAATACGAGCTATCACCCAGTTTCACTAGTATATCTACTGTGATGAAGTGATTTGAGAGGTTGGTCATGGTCAGAATCAATTCCTGCCTATGCAGGGGCCTGGACCCATTTGAATTTGGCTGCTGCCATGATAAGTCTACAGCAGATGCAATCTCACTGGCTTGGCTCTCCTCTCCCCCCTGGACAATAGTTTCAATAGGTTTCAAAGGTACATTTAATGTCAGAGAAATATATACAATATACATCCTGAAATTCTTTTTTTTCGCAAGCATCTACAAAAAACAGAGGAATACCCCAAAGAATAAATACAGTTGAATATTAGAACCCTAAACCCCCCCCAGCTCCCCCATGCGTAAGCAGCAGCAAAGCAATGATCCCCCCTCCTCCACCAGCAAAAAAGCATCAGCACCCCTCATGAGTACTCAAGCCTGCAGCAAAGCATCAGTAAAAACACAGACTTGCAGTACCCCAAAGACTACTCGTTCACCTGGTAATTCAACAGACCACTGGCTCTCTCTCTCCCTAATAAGGGAAAAGGAGTTGTCCCCATTTCACAGAGAGAGAGGAGACATAAAACAACTTGCTGATTTATGGTGTTAAAGGTCTGTTGCATTGCTTCTGAGCTCTGCCCAAAGAACTCAGATCTCTGGGCACGCAGCCAGCTCGCTGCTTTCGATCTTCCATCTCCCACAACACACCAGTTTTCTGCGGTGGTACTGACCTCGAGTCCGCCCGCCTCCAGAGCCACGAAATCCTGGAACCCCGAAGGCGTGCTAGTCTTGTAGGCCTCCTCCTTGGCATATCGAATGGCAGTCAGTTGTGAGACCCTGAGAGCAGGTTCCATTTCCCCAAAGAACCAAAGTCAGCATGCAGCTCTTGGTCAGGGTCTTCAAAAGAGCCCTGAAAGGGGAAAAATAGAGACATTAAAGATAGAAATAGAGCTGTTTTCGAAGATGCAAGCAAAGGAGCCGCTGTTCGGCGCCTTTGTCCTTCTACATCAGGCTGGTGCTTATTGATTACAGCTCAGTGTTTGACATAATCACACCTTCAGTTCCAAAACCTGGACCTCTACCTCCCTCTGCAACTGGATCCTTATCTTCCTCACTGGGAGACCACAGTCAGTGTGGATCAGAAATAATATCTCTTCCTTTCTCATAATCAACACTGGCACAACTCAAGGATCAGTGCTTAGCCCACTGCATTACTCTCCTTATACCAATGACTGCGTGGCTAGGCGTAGCTCAAACACCATCTATAAAATTGCCAATGACACAACTATTGGCAGAATTTGAGATGATGGTGAGGAACTATACAGGAACGAGATAGATCAACTGGTTGAGTGGTGTCATAACAATCTTGCACTGAACATCAGTAAGACCAAGGAATTGATTCAGGAAGTGGAAGTCATGGGGTCAGCAGTGGAAAGAATGAGCAGTTTCAAGTTCCTGTGTGTCAGCATCTCTGGAGGTCAATCCTGGGCCGAACATTGATGCAAATGCAAAGAAAGCACTACAGTGGCTATATTTCATTGGGAGTTTGAAGAGACTTGGTATGTCTTCGAAGACTATTCGCAAATTTCTACACATACCTTCAAAAGGCCTCAAAAAGGCAATATCCATCATTAAGGACATGCCCTCTTATCATTGCAACTATCAAGGAGGAGGTACCAGAGCCCATAGACATGCTCAATGTTTCAGGAACAGCTTCTTCCCCTCTGGCATCAGACTTCTGAATGGACAATGAGCCCATATACACTGCCCCACCAGGTTTCACCTATAAATTTGTGTTTCTCTCTTCCCCTGCCAACCCCCCCCCCCCCCTTAAATCTACTCCTCAGCTTTTTTTGTTCTCGTCCTGCTGAAGGGTTTCAGCCCAATACACCAACTATACTTGTTTCATGGATGCCATCTGGCCGACTGAGTTCCTCCAGCATTTTGTGTGTGTTGAATGAAAGGCAGAACTGGCAGCTCAATATTTCAGATATAGCAGAGATACAAGCAAGCGACGAGGGGCTGTTTCTTTTTTGATATGGGAGAACATAACAGTAGTTCTCAGAGGAAACATCCTTTGAGGAATGTTCAGTGAGTCCTCTTTTTTTTGTGCTCTCCTTTTGCACTTATTTAACTTTTTTATTATTGTAATTTATAGCTACTTATTTTTGTGTATTGCAATGTACTGTTGCCATAAAACAACAAATTTCACTGTGTATACCAGTGGTATTAAACCTGATCCTGATTCTAGTACAATCTTATTATTCTTACAACTATGAGCAATTTCTTTGTATACCTGCTCCTCAAGTTTCCACTGAATATTGGGGGATCTATTATATAGCCCCAGGAGTGTGATGATTTTCTTGTTCCTAAGTTCTATTCATGAGGCCTCACTGAATATTCCTCAAAGGATGTTTCCTCTGAGAACTACTGTTATGTTCTCCCATATCAAAAAGGAAACAGCCCCTTGTCGCTTGCTTGTATCTCTGTTACATCTGAAATATTGAGCTGCCAGTTCTGCCTTTCATTCAACACACACAAAATGCTGGAGGAACTCAGTAGGCCAGACAGCATCTATGAAATGAGTATAGTTGATGTTTTGGGCTGAAACCCTTTGTTAGGACTGGAACAAAAAAAGCTGAAGAGTAGATTTAAAAGGGGGGGGGGGGATGGTTGGCAGGGGAAGAGAGAAACACAAAGTTATAGGTGAAACCTGAAGGGGAAGGGAATGAAGTAAGGAGCTGGGAAGTAAATTGGTGAAAGAGACAAAAGGCCATGGAAGAAAGAAAAGGGGAGAGGAGCGCCGGGGGAGGCGATGGGTGGGCAAGGAGATAAGGTGAGAGAGGGAAAAGGAGATGGGGAGTGTTGAAGGGGGTGGGCATTACCAGAAGTTCGAGAAATTGATGTTCATGCCTTCAGGTTGGAGGCTACCCCAACAGAATGTAAGATGTTGTTCCTCCATCCTAAGTGTGGCCTCATCACGACAGTTGAGAGGCCATGGATAGACATATTGGAAAGGAATGGGAAGTGGAATTAAAATTGTTGGCCACTGGGTGATCCCACTTTTTCTGGCGGATGGAGCATAAGTGCTCGGCGAAGTGGTCTCCGAACCTATGTCATGTCTCACCAATATACTTGAAGCCACACCAGGAGCACTGGACACAGTATATGACCCCAAAAGACTCACAGGTGAAGTGTCGTCTGGCCTGGAAGGATTGTTTAGGGCCCTGAACTGTAGTGAGGGAGGAGGTGTAGGGGCAGGTCCAGTACTTGTGAGCAGATTTTGGTTTCTTTGTGCAAGTTATTTTGAAGAAGCCACTAAATTGTAAAAGCTTGACCCTTGTGGCACAATGTTCATTTCATCATGCCAAACTGAATAAAGTCTTCACTTCTGCCTATTCTGTGTCATGGAATTCCTGATCCACTGTTTACTTGCCAAATTGGATAAGACTGAGAACTTGTGAATTGGGGCATTTATTTGTTCCATGTTGAATAATAAAAGAGGATCTTTTAGATTTACCTCTGATAACTTGACATTGCCTCAGTACTGTAACGAGTTGCAGTCTAAATTTTTGTTTGTCGTAAGCTTCTGCTTAGATGCAAGAATATCATCAACTTCAAATTGGATTGAAGCTCTTGAACTGCAGTGGTCCTTAGTATTGTTCTTTAGATTTACAAATAGAAAATATTGGCATAATTATTATATTGTTACTTTGTTCTCACTTTTTAATAATTTTAAGTTTCTGATAATGTCGTAGAGCTACAACGAACAACAAAGTGAAGGAGACCGTGGCTCTGGAACTGAGTTTTGTGAACTCCAACTTGCAGCTCCTGAAGGAGGAACTAGAGGAACTGAACAGCTCAGTGGAGATTTATCAGAATGAGAAGTAATTTATTTATGCTTATATTTTATATCATTCCTGTATTTTATCATTAATACTTGCCCAGAAAATTTAATTTAATTTGCCACATGAAAACACAGGCCGTCATGTAAAATAGTTCCAAAACATTGTCAAAAGAAATCTGCCACTTCCTCATACTACTGGAGGCATAGGTTCAATTCTGACCACTGGTGATGTCCGTGTGGAGTTCGCATATTCTCCTTATGACCATGAGGGTAGTGGGTTTTAATAAGTTTCGGATGACACAAAAATTGGCGGTATTGTGGATAGGGTAAAAGGTTGCCAAAGGTTACAGTGGGATGTATATCAGTTACAAATATGGGCAGACAGTTTCATCTGAGCAAGTGTAAGGTGTACACTTTGGGACGTCCAAATGTAAGGAAAATTATGCACTTAATAGCAAGTCATTTAACAGCATTGCTATATAAAGGGACAGAGTTGGAGTCCATAGATCCCTGAGATGGCAATGAATGCAGATCGTGGTAAAGAAGGTACATAGTATGTTTGCCTGCATTGCGCTGGCTTTTGAATAGAAGAATAAGGAAGTCATGTTGCAGCTATGTAACACTTCGATGAGGCTGCATCTTGAGAGTTGTGTACAATGCTGTTCACTCCATTACAAGATGTGGAAGCTTTGGAAAGATGCAACGGTAGTGTAACAATGTGGTGCTATTACAGCCTGGGGCATCGAATTCATTTCCAGTGTCATCTGTAAAGTGTCTGTACATCCTCCCTGTGGAATGCATGTGTTTTCTCAGGTTTCCTCCCATAGTCCAACAACGTACTGGTTAGTTGGTTAATTGGTCATTGAAAATAGATTCGCAATTAGGCTGGTTATTGTAAATTGATCTGTGATTAGGCTGGGGTTAGTCAGAAGGTTGGCAGGCACTGTGACTCAAAGGGCCTGAAGGGCCTATTCAGCAATGTTTCTCAAATGCATCCATACATACATACATTCCTAAGAGGGTTATAGGATTCTGCTTAGATTAAAGGGTGTGAGCAAAAGGGAGAGGTTGGACAAACTTCCATTGTTTTCTCAGGAACATCACTGGTTGAAGGGAGACCTGACATTTCTTTATAAAATATGAGAGGCACAGATGGGGTAGACAGAAGATCTTTTTCCCACGGTAGAAAGGTTAAGTGCTAGATGACAAGTAATTTTTAAATAAAGGGATCACTTTAAGGCAGTGTGCAGAGCACGTCTTTTTATACAGAGTAGTGGATATCTAGTAAAGGCTGCCGGAGTAGTGGTGAAAGCAGATTCAATAGTGGCATTTAAGAGTTTGTTGGATAGACACATGGAAATGCAAGTTATGGAGGAAATTTGTTTAATATGATGTGTTTGGTGCAAATATTGTGGACTGGAGAGGCATTTTCTATGCTGCTTCTCACTGTCTTCATGACACTTCAATTTGTGTCTTATTTATTTACTATCTGCTTTAACTGTTTTAAATTTAAATTAAGGTTTCATATTAAGAGATTTATTTACATTTGTGTCTATAGGATAATGTCATAACTAGGGAAGCAATTTAAAAAAAAAGTAACATGTAATGGACCCTAGAGAAAGATAGAAGACATTAGTTTCATTTCTGTCCCTTTTTCAAAATAGTTTCTTATATTTTCCTCAACAGTTTAATGGTTTCTCCTAGCTGGAAGAAATGCACATGTAACAAACTGAAGTGCAAAACTATTACAAAAAGCCTTCTTTGTAGTATTTCGCCACAGAGATCAATTGAAATCTTGTAAATGGTTCTGAAAGTAAAAATTATTGACAACAAATGTAGTCTATTTGTTTGCAGAGGTTTGGGAATTGGTATGCTTCTACTTCACTAAATTCTTAATCTCAGCAATAAAATTCAATATAACATCAATATTTGAATAGGATGGAACCCTTTTCCATATATCACTTTTGGATGAAATTTCATGTTATCTTGACATGTTTTGTACTGAATAAAGAATATTTGTTACATAGTTATTTTAATTTAGAAAGTCTGATAGTCCATTTGAGTACAACTGTCTCCCACAATTAGTCATTTCATAATCACCAAATAATCGGATTTGTGATGTTGATTGAGAACAAAATTAAATGTAAGGCAGAGATGGCGAGCAGTTCTGCTCTGCCATGGGAGTGGTGCCTATCTGAGAAGGATTAAATTGTAAGCATGACAATAATGACAAAATGATTTCCCAATTTCTTTAAATAATTATGATTGAGATGTATATCCACATGATACTTGTCTGAAAGGTATGCAGTGTACGGCAACCACTTGTATTTATGTATACCTGGATCATGTTGCACAATGTATTATATTCACTATATATTTGAAAGAATATTTTAAAACTAATTCCTTCATCCACTCTATACCCCACCCTTAAACAACTACTACTCCTGCCCCTTGTAAGTCAGACAGTTGACCTTCAACTCCTCTACTTAAAGCTTCCGTATGATCCCTGACTCAACCACATACCCCTCTACATCCCCAAACATTAATGGGACTTGTCCCTAAGAACTGCCATTGAATCTAGGCCCAGCCCTGGCCTTATTTCTCACATTCTCTCTGCAATTGTAAAGGTCATGAACAAAGGTCTTCATAGCCAGAGCTTGTTCAGTGAAGCAGATCACAATGAAATTTCTTAATGGTGGGCCCATAATCAAAATGTTGATGACCCACCATGAACTAAAGATGCCTTTAGAGGTGTGAATAAAACAAACAGTGTAAAAACTCAGCCAGTAGACAACATCCATGGAAATAAAAAAAGAGTTGACATTCAATCTAAAAGTTAACTGGTTTCTCTTTCCACAGGTGCCATATCAGTGGGTTATTTCTTACAGAATTTGTTTCTTTTTTTAGTTTCTAACACCTGCAGTTTTATTTGCTTTCCTTTAGAGGTGTGGAGTGTTTTTTTAAATCAGAGGCTTTAAACTTGTAAGAGTCCAAAGTGCTTCTTTGGGGTACTTCCAAAGACCATTAGACGTGAAATGTCATTATAATATATTAGCTGACAAAAACCTTTATCAAAAAGAATGTTAAGGAGCATTTTAAAAGATGGGTGATAGGTGAATTAAACTAGATGAGAGGTGTTGGAAGCAAGCTCTTTCCTCTTTTACAGAAAGTGGAACTTGGGAGCAGGGCAGGATTGTCACATTGCAGGGATATTCTCAACAATTATCTCGATTTGTTAATTTGGCCAAATAGAAAAGTACGTACACTTTAGCATCACTCAAGTTTATGACTTTGGGTTTATGTCACTGGTTTATCACTTTATATTGTTACAGCTAGTAATTGAGCATAATTGCTGATAGAGAAATTTGTGAATCGCCATAGAAATTTACATAATATGACACTGTCATGTAGAAGCATCAATTTTGGTGCATTTTATAACAAACAGAGAATTTGCTGCAATCTTCTGGGTTTCTAGGACTACCTTGCAAGCTCTTCTAAAATTTGTTATCTATTCTTTTGTTTATGAAGACAGCTGATGATTATCCTTATACTGTAGGCATGTATAATATTAAGCCCATTATTAACTGCTTTGGTAATTATGGTGACAACCTGCCCCTATCTATTAGTTATTCCTGACTGACTGTGTCCAGACTTGTACTGTATCTGCTGTTATTTTTAGGGCTGTTTTTGGATTAGGACATGTAGCAAATAACTTAAGCAAGCTAACTTCAGCCACTAATATTCAGATCTGGATATGGATTTAAAATGCAGCTTTGGACAATGGGATCCTAGAGCTGTGGTTGATTGAAGAACCGGACAATGTTGATTAACATTGTCTGGAATCTGGTTGCAAAGAGGGGATGTGAGAGTAAGACCATAGACCATAAGACTTTAGAGCAGAATTGGGCCATCTGGCCCATTGAGTCTGCTTCACCATTCAATCATGGCTGATTTTCTTTTTCTCCTCCTCAACCCCAGTTCCTGTCCTCCTCCCCGTAACCTTTGATGCCATGTCCAATCAAGAACCTATCAATCTCTGCCTTAAATATACTCAACAATCTGGCCTCCACAGCTGCATGTGGCCACAAATTCACCACCCTTTGGCTAAAGAAATTTCTCTGCATCTCTGTTTTGAAAGGGCGCCCCTCTATCCTGAGGCTGTGCCCTCTTGTCCTGGACTCTCCCACCATGGGAAACAACCTTTCCACATCTACTCTGTGTAGGCTTTTTAACATTCAAAAGGTTTCAATAAGATCCCCCCCCCCCCCCATCCTTCTGAATTCCAGTGAGTACAGACCCAGAGCCATCAAACTTTCCTCGTATGATAGCCCTTTTATTCCTGGAATCGTCCTTGTGAACCTCCTCTGGACCCTCTCCAATGACAGCACATCTTTTCTAAGATGAGGGGCCCAAAACTGTTCACAATATTCAAGGTGAGGCCTCACCAGTTCCTTATAAAGCCTCAGCATCACATCTTTGCTCTTGTATTCTAGACCTCTTGAAATGAATGCTAGCATGGTATTTGCCTTCCTCATCACTGACTCAACCTGCAAGTTAACCTTCAGGATGTTCTGCACAAAGACGCTCAAGTCTCTTTGCATCTCAGATTTTTGGATTTTCTCCCCATTTAGAAAATAGTCCGCACATTTATTTCTACTACCAAAGTGCATGACCGTGCATTTTCCAACACTGTTTCATTTGCCACCTTCCTGCCCATTCTCCTAATCTTTAAGTCCTTCTGCATCCTACCTGTTTCCTCAACACTAACTGCTTCTCTGCCAATCTTTGTATCATCTGCAAACTTGGCAACAAAGCCATCTATTCCAGCATCTAAATCATTTATATACAGCAGAAAAAAAGTGGTCCCAACACCGACCACTGCGGAACACCACTAGTCACTGGCAGCCAGGATCCTTTAATTCCCATTCGCTGCCTATCAATCAGCCAATGCTCTAACCTTGTTAGTAACTTTCCTGTAATATCATGGGCTCTTAGCTTGGTAAGCAGCCTCATGTGTGGCACCTTGTCAAAGGCCTTCTGAAAGTCCAGATATA
Source organism: Hemitrygon akajei (assembly GCF_048418815.1). NCBI lineage: Eukaryota > Metazoa > Chordata > Chondrichthyes > Myliobatiformes > Dasyatidae > Hemitrygon > Hemitrygon akajei. The sequence goes on along the minus strand of NC_133124.1, from coordinate 103,210,315 downwards.
CAACGTCCACTGCATCCTCTCCGCAAAGAATTCCAGCAGGTTCACCAGGCAGGATTTTCCCTGAAGGAAACCATGCTGACTTTGTACTATCTTGTCCTGTGTCACCAAATACTCTACCACCTCATCCTTAACAATTGACTCTAATATCTTCCCAACCAGTGAGGTCAAGCTAACTGATTTCCTTTCTGCTGCCTTCCTCCTTTCTTAAAGAGTGGAGTGATATTTGCAATTTTCCGGTCATCTGGCACCATGCCAGAGTCCAATGATTCTTGAAAGATCATTTCTGATACCACTATCTCTAACGCTACCTCTTTCAGAACCCTAGGGCACAGTTCTTCTGGTCCAAGTGACTTATGTACATCTTTCTATTGATTTGATGCTATTCTTTACCAGTAGAACCACACCACCCCCTCTGCCTACCTTCCGATCCTTCTGATATAACCTTGGACATTCAGCTCCCAACTACAACCATCCTTCAGCCACGATTCAGTGATGATCACCACATCATACCTGGCAACCTGTAATAGTGCAAAAGATTATCCACTTCTTATACTATGTGCATTTAGATACAACACCTTGAGTACCGTATTTGCTACCCTTTCTGATTCTGCATCCCTAATGTTTTGATACTCGGCCTGTTGGCTGCAACTAAGTCCCATCACCTGCCTGCCCTTCCTGACAGTCTGAGTGCATGCTATCTTTACTAATGTGTGGTTCAAAGAAAGCATTGTAGATACATTGTAAATATAGAATTGTCCTTTGTTCTTTAGCATATAAAATGTCATGTAGAGTTGCGTTGAGCAGGCCTCTTCTCCTAAAAGGGTCTTGTTACGTAACCTCGTAACCAGGAAACTTACCAGCAAAGATAGCGGGATCAGCTGAGTCGGATGCTACTATTTTCAAACGTTTTATTCAAAAAGGGGCACAAACGTATGGTTAATACAAAACATTCAGATCATATACATCGTCAAAACTCAATCTAAAACACCGGTGTAATAATAATCAATCAGAAATAAGCTCTATAGTTGTCTAGGGGATAATACTGAGTCCAATTGAAATATAAAGAGTCACTCAGAAGTCTGCAGGCTTTTCCCTTTTGGGAACCGCTGGGGTTTCACGTTGTGGAGAGAGAGAGATGGTTGAGAAAGGATAAACACTTGCCCGTTGTCTTTACAGAGCAAATCCTTGGAATCAGGGGAGCAGGCTTCCCCGTTGTTAGTTAAAAGCGGTCTTCCGTTGGTTCCAGCCACAGATTCAAAATTTGGAATCTAACGCACGTGGCTTCCTTCAAAATGGCTTCCCGCTCCCACAGGAATCGGTATCGTGCTTCCTTGGTGTCTCCTTGGTGCGTCTAAGGGTTGTCCCCCCCCTCAGACCCTCCTTTATACTTCTTCACAGGATCGCAGGTGTCAATCAGGTTGCAGTTGATGCGATCTCTCTCTCAACCAGCCCACTTTGCCCGAGGGCTTTTCACGTGGTCTCTATGAGACAATAGTCAATGTCGCCTTTATTCTGCTTCTCAGGAGAACGTGGTCTTCCGCACGTCTCCCTCTCTCTCTCCCATTTCCTGTGTCTATTCAGCACGTCTCTCCCCCTCTTGGGTCAGTTGACCCCCCCTTGACTAGGGCTCTTGCGATTCTCACAAAGGAGGGGGCCGAGGTCATAACAGTCTCAACATAATGCGAGCTGTGTCTCATTTTGTCCAATAAAAGACTAATCATATTTACCAGCTGTGTCTCTCTGGTGACTTTGTTCACACTGTTACGTACTCGTGACACGTGACAGTGGTACCCTTGTCACGTGACTGGGGTTGAAGTTATACTGGACTTGAGGTAATGGTCTTGTGATGGTGGAGTGACGTCATTTTCCTGCTAGTAGAGGTCATGTGACAGTTTTTTTTTAGGTTATAAAAGGAAGACCCACCCTGTGGGGAGGGGCAGTTCGTGGCTGGATTTGCCAAGCTGACTTCATGCCACTGCGTGATTTAATGTGATGACGCAGTTTAGTTGAAAGATGAAGTTTTATCTAATGCCTAAAGTTTAAAAGGTCATAGCCAGCAGTTTCTTTACAATACTGCTAGTGGAGAGTGAATATCGGAGTTCGGAAGTTAAAGATCGAGGAGAATCGATTTTCGACGGTGGATTGGGTTCGACCTTGTGTGATCCTCTTCGGAAGGATTTCGTTGACTGTTCTCATGTTAATCTCTGCTGGGATAGCAGGAGATTGAGGACAGAGTGTGGAAGAAGAGGTCAGTGCCTTTAAACCGTTATGTTTTATAAAAATTCTACGTGGGAAGAGTTCGACACCGGGGATCGAAGGACAACGACGTGGAAGAGAATTTAAATCGCCTTAAAAAGTCTCTCCTTTTAAATGGACTGAGTATTTTGAACTTTCGGCATGTCGCTTTAAGAACTGTTTGAGCTGCCGCACAGCAGCTGTTTTCCGGTTACGTTAGTGTTTGTTTACTTTTGGGGGGGTTTGTTTTCAGTGTTTAATAAACGTGTTATTTGTTATAAAAACCCTTGCCTAACTCGCATATATTTATTGTTGCCTGAATACGTAACAACACAAAATTTGGGGCCTCATCCAGGATACCTTCTTGAAATCCATCTTGTGGCCAGTGATCTCAGCAGTCTAAGTGGGTGAATATTTTTAAAATTAACACTCACACTTGGATCTGTTCGGGTTGCTGACTACAAGATCGCGAGATATCATGAACACAGCGGAGAGCTGAACTGGTAGATATAAAAGTTTTGTGTTTGTGTAAGAGACTAAACTTCATTTGTTAATTTGGTGAGAAGGGGCCGCCAGTTGCAAAAAGTGGTTATTGAAGGTTATGGATGCCAGTGGGGGCATGTATACTCATTTCGGGAACACTCAAGTGTTTGTGAGTGTGTGCCTTCGTGTAACAGTTAGATGCAAAGGAATACAGCAGATTGCAGAGTACATATTCTGTTGTTTTAAGTGTGTACTGTTTAACTTGTACCCATCATGTATGTTTTGTGTAGTGTGGGAATTGGTGTGGAGATATTTCCGGGAGAGGTTTGACCTAGATATATATGTCAGGATGGCACATACTGAGGTTGGGTAACATCAGGGTGAGAGTCTTGATGACCCGAGCTATCCCTTGACCTTGATTTTGACCACTTATAAGCCACTCACACCTGGGGAGAAGCAGAGCATTTTGTCAGAGTTGCCCTCACTTAACGTTGCATGTTGGAATTCAGAATTCTGCTGCGAGCTTGAGGAAATGTTTGAAATGTACCCTAAAGATATCCACGTGTTCGTAAAGGCAAAGTGCCCCGATGAATATGTGAGACAGTATAGCCCAGGGAGTGCAGGATGGTACATGGGCAGCTACAGGGGACACTAGCAAGAGAGATATCACTTTAAAGGGAAGGTGAGGCAGCGACTGGGGAGAGATGAGATTAACTGGAGAATGATAATTTCAGTGATTCAGAGAGTTGATGAGCTCATGGATAATGAGGAGTATTCAGGGTTGGATAATCGAAGGAGGGACTACCCAGTCTTCCTGAAAATGCTGAAGGAGCTCAGCCCACCAGTTTTAGATTTGGGGAATACTACTGCGGATCTACCTACTCCGTGGTAGCATCGTGGGCCACTGAGATAGACGAGATGAGGTGGAAAAGAAGTTGCAAAGTGGCTGTGGCAAATTTAGATGCCATGACGTCACGGAGAACTTGCTTTGTGTGCCAGCAGCTATGCCACGTAGAAGAGTAACTGCTGGAATAGACGTGGGAGGGTAAAGGAGAAAATTTGTTACAGTTGTGGCTTCTCAGGCCATGGCTGGAGGCAGTGCTGTAGAAGAAAGTGTGAAAAATCACTCACGCAGAATCCACAGCGGAATTGTCTTTCTGATTTTACTGCTGACCTGATTATACAGCTGGTGAGGCCAGGCAAACGACTGACAGCAGTCTTTATTGTCAGTCATGGTATTTCACGATATACACAAGAGGTTTACTAAGGGGCCAGCAATGTGAAATGTCAGTGGACACAGGGTCGTCAGTATGGAAAACTGATTTCCTCTTGCCCATGAATGGAGAGGTGACTTACTGTACATTACCAGTGCAGATGAACGTTATCTTCTAGTTTCTAGGACTATCTTGAAACTATTCTAAATTTTGTTTCTGTTCTTTTTCTTTATAAGACATCTGATGACATATTCCACAGGCATGTATACATGAATGGGCTAATGAGTTAAACCAATTCTTCAATAGACTCCCCTCAGCATACCAATCCCTCAGCACCAACACCTCCCCTCCTCCCCCTCAAGTTCAACACATGGATGAACAACACAGGCTACCACTGTCTACATCCCCTTCTTGCCCTGCACCTACCTACCATCCTCACCTCCTCATATCAACTGCTATTTTCCCAATCTTTAGCCCCCGTCCTCCGCAGCCCACACCTTCCACCAAATCCCCAGTCATCATGGACTCACCTTCACTACTGAGCAGATAAGAAGGGCTCTGGGGAAACTTGGACATGGCAAAGTATTGGGACCGGATGGTGTGAACCCCCAGGGGTTTGAAGGTATGTGCTAAGCAGCTGTGTGGAGTTCTCCAGTGCATTTTCCATCTGAGTCTCAGCCTAGAAAGGGTATCAGCTGTGTGGAAAATATCATGTGTGGTCCCAGTATCCAAGAAAGGCCAATTGAAAGTCTTGAATGACTACCATTCAGTGGCCCTGACCTCACACATCATGAAGACCCTGGAGAGGCTGGATCTGGCTTACCTCTGACCCATGGTCAGATCAGCCCTCAGTTCCCTGCAGTTTGCCTACCAGGAGCACATTGGAGTTGACGATGCTGTCATCTACCTACTGAACAAGGCCTACTCCCATTTGGATAAGCAGGACAGCACTATGAGGATCATGTTTTTTAATTTCTCAAATACCTTCAATAGCATACAGCCCTCATTGCTGGGAGAAAAGCTCCATTCAATGCAGGTTGGCACTTTAATTGTATCCTGGATAATGGACTGTCTGACTGGCAGACCACAGTTTGTGCTGCTTCAGAGCTGTGTGTCAGTCATGGCTATAAACAGCACTGGTGCTCCACTGAGGACTTCATTGGCTCCCTTCCTGTTTACCCTGCATATCTCGGACTGAGTCACGTCATCTGCAGAAATTAGGGAGGATAGGATGATGAATATAGGGCCCTGGTGGAGGACTTTGTCAAATGGTGCAAGCTGAGTCATCAGCAGCTCAACATTAGTAAGACAAAGGAGATGGTGATGGACTTTAAGAACACTAAGCCTGCACTGCTTCCTGTTACTATTGATGGTGAGGACATGAATGTGGTGAGGGCTTACAGGTACCTGGGGGTCCACTTGGATGACAGACTTGAGTGGAGCACTAACGCAGAGGCTGTGTACAAGAAGGGCCAGAGTTGCCTCTACTTCCTGAGGAGACTAAGGTCCTTTGGAGTATGCAGGCCTCTCCGTCACATGTTCTACCAGTCTTGTCACCAGTACAATCTTCTATGGTGTGCTGGTTCAATGGTATCAACACGTGTGATGCCAACAGGCTCAATAAAGTGATTAGAAAGTCTGGCTCTGTTATAGGAGTCAAATGGGTCAGACTGGAAGCTGTGGTAAAGCAAAGGACCTATGGAAAATCCTGGCAATTCTGGACAATGTTTCTCAGCCTCTGCATGCCACCTTGGCTGAACAGAGGAACACTTTTAGTAATAGACTAAGACAACTGCCCTGCTCCAAAGAGCACTATATGAGGTCATCTTTACCCTCGGCCATTAGGTTCTGCAATGAGTCAACCTATAGCAGGGGAACTGTTGACCCCCCCCCCCCCCCCCCCCACCTTCTGTTAGACTGTTTCAGTTAACTTTTTTATTCTTTCTTACTTCTCTTCTAATATTGTATATCTGTGCGCTTGTAATGCTACTGTGACACTAATTTCCTTTCGGATCAATGAAGTATCTATCTATCTATTGAGCCTATTATTAACTCCTTTGGTAATTATCGTAACCACCTGCCCCTATTTACTAGTTATTCTCGAAGGACTGTCCAGATCTGTACCGTATGTGCTGTTATGAGCCCAGGACAACATCTGGCTCAGCATTATCTCTTGATTCATAATTCTTTATAGCAGTGTGGGCTTTATCCTTGCTGCCAACCTCAGCAGAACGTTTGGACTTGCATTCCTTTCTCCCTTCTGTTCAATAATCCAGCTGCAATAGCCAGGGTAAGAGCTTGTGAATGACATGGTCTTTGATGTATTTCCATCACACAGTTGGTTCAAAAACAAGCTCCATCCACAATGCTGAAAAAGAACACTCTTCTCAATTGGCACAGCACTTACCGTAATTATTAAACTAGTCAAAGTGCTGAGTGTTTCTAAATACATGTAGCTAGTACAAATGTTCAGAATTTTAAAATATTTAAAACCACAACATTTGAAATGTATCCTAAGAATTTGAATTGACATAAAGTTAATTCATTTATTTCTAACCTTAGAAACACACAGCTTTTCCACTTAATTGACAGAATTGGAAATGCTGCTCCGAGCCTAGGTTGTTGATGTGGATTCCTCACCATAAATTATACGAGACAGCTGCAACATGGATTCCCTTGCAGCATGTTCTGAGGAGTCCAGCAACAGACTGAAGTCAAGAGAACAAGTAATTAGGAATAGAAATGGCATACTGACCTTTACGAGGGGTGATTGATAAGTTTGTGGCCTAAGCTAGAAGGCGTCAATTTTAGAAAACCTAGCACATTTACTTTTCAGCATAGTCCCCTCCTACATTTACACACTTAGTCCAGCAGTTGTGGGGCATACGGATCTTGGACCTCCAGAAAGTGTCCACAGCAGGGGTGATTGATAAGTTTGTGGCCCAAGGTAGAAGGAGATGAGTTACAAACTTCAAACTTTCTGCATAATCACTCAGAGTTGAACTGCATGTACATATAACAAGAGCTATATAACTCTTCTCCTTCTACCTTAGGCCACGAGCTTATCAATCACCCACCTATGTACGTTTTCTGGAGGTCCAAGATCCATAAGCTCCACGACCTCTGGACTAAGTGTATAAATGTTGGAGAGGACTATGTTGAAAAATTAATGTGCTAGGTTTTCTAAAATTGACTCCTACTTTAGACCACGAACTTAACAACCACCCCTCATATTTCTAACAATTTAGTTTTCTTAAAGTACAGATGAAGTTAATATTATACAGGGTGCTGTTGATTCCACACCTGGAGTATTGTGTACCGTTTTGAACATCTGATTTAGGAGAGTATGCTAGCATTGGAGATAATAAGTGGACTTTAACAAGGTTAATTCCTGAGAAAAGAGGGTTATATTTTTAAAGGTTAAAAATCAATCCTGTTATTCATTGGCGTTGATAAAATTGAGAGACGGCCTTATTGAAGCATATAAGATTTTAAAGGAGTATGACAAGGTAGATGTTGAGGTGTTTCTATTATGGGAATCTCCAAAAGAGGAGATATTGTGGCAAGATTAGTAGGCCAGTAGGTGTAACAGAGGTGCATGTGAATTTCTAGAGGCTAAAAGACTGCATGTATTAAAAGATAAATTAATTAAGAGCTATGTAGAACTGGTACAGAAGAGTATTTTAGGCCTGGACAGATTAGCAATAATCGTGTTGAATATCTGAGTAGATATGAAGGGCTGGTTGACCGCCTCCTGTTCCTATTTTGTTGTGTGCTGCTTGTATGTGAGCAGTTAACTTCAATTTCAGAATTTCTACATTTATGTGCATATACATGGAAATGTGGAAGTTGTTTTCAAAATAAACACTTCTGTTGGTGAACACAGTCTTGTTCAGATATCCCCTCAAAATCGGGCTGTTGTAGTTCCCGGATTTATTACAGATTTCCAGTAGTAGTTGCAGCAGGATGTCAAAGAATCTATTTATACCAGACATGCAGTACAGTATTTGCCAGCACACTGAAGAATGTTGATTGAAAAATATAAGGGAAGAAAATATTTTTAAAATAAAATGTGCAAGCTAAAGCTAGAACTTCGGTTCTGGCAGACTGTCTCTATCCCTCATATTGAAGCCATATCCATTGACAGGACCGTCTGTACTATAGCTGGCTGGGATGATTTTTTTAGATCCATGTGCTCCATATGTCATTTTGAAAAGGTGATTGCTGTGCTGTTGAGGTTACAATTGGTGAAGGTATGGTATGATCATGAGACCACATATGATTTGAAGTGAGAAAGTTTTACAATGAAACATTTTCTTTAAATTTTAATTAAGGTCATCAGTGCTGCAAGGGAACATTTTGCCTAGTCAGTTGTTTTGACAAATAACAGGGGGAAAAAAAATTCCAAGATGTCGGCGCGACGCAACTTGGAGCGGCCACTCCGGAGCTGATTATCTGTTATTTGTGAAGTGGGGTGCCGTGCGCAATCATAATCGATTGAAAACGGACGTAGGAGCACGGAGGAATAACGGGAACATCTCCAGGAAGACCCTCTTCGTTGCTGCTGTTGCTGTGAGGTCCGGAACTCTGCTGGGAAGAACAGGCCCCCAGTCCTCGGGGTCACATTGCCGATGGCTGTTGGTGGGGCTGTCTTAATACACTTGGCAGAGGATGGTGCTCGGAGAAGCTGTGCCGGAGGGGATGGTCGTCGGCTCGGAGATTCGACGGACTCGGAGTCTGCTGCAGTCAGGTCGCTTTCGGTGTGTGCTGCGTCTGCGAGGCTGGATTCGACGGAGCTTTCATTGTGTGCTGCATCTGCGAGGCTGAGTCGGGCAGCACCGTGGAAGTCCATAGCGGGGGTATTCCCTTCTGCCGCCGGCGTGGGATGGCGAGTCTGTCGGGACCCTGGGAACTTGTGTAAACTGTGTGGTGATTTCTTTTGAACTTATAGTCTTTTAACATCTTTGGACTATTTTTACTGTGCCCATGGTTTGTTTTTTTTATCAATTATGCTATTGTTTGCACTGTTGTAACTACCGTAGATGTCGGATTATAAGCCGCTACTTTTTTCCCACATTTTGAACAGCTTTGAACACTGCGGCCTTTACTACGGTGCGGCTAATGCATGATTTTTTTTCATGCCGCCAAAAACATTTTGCCTCGTAACAGTAGACCAATAAAATTGATGAGTAGTTCACAGAGGTCCAATGAAATTGTACGATAAATCAAGCGCACTTTCACAATTAAATTATTGTAAATCAGTCATTTGTACTCACCCTCATCAACATGGAAAACACTCGAAGAAAAGCATTGTGCTGCCTTTATGGCAGTTATTTAGTTTATAATATTTTTGCTTAGTAATTCATTTGTTAGTATTTTCTAGTTAAAATTAGAAGTGTTTTAAGTACCCGGTATATTTGTTTTCTGTACTACATCCCGGGATGCTATGACGTCACATCCGGTTTCGCCGCGTCTTGTGGGAAATACCGGTTTGCGATAAACGGGAAGGTGGGGGGCGAGCGGCATTAGACCCGAGCGAACGCTGCTTTTAAGTTAAAGGCGATCAATAACTTTTCCTGGTAGGCTGCAGTATATATATTTTTTACCAGTCGTTAGGAGATATTGGAATGTTGTTCAGTAAAAAAGTATACGCAACGTAATTTGTGTGTTACCGATACGTATGTATATTTAAAAGTAGCCGCGTTACAGGCACGGTTCAAAAAAAAGCATTTGCAATATGTATTTGTTTATGTTACCATATGGATTTAATTAAAAGTTTAAAAAATCCTCACGTGTAATATCTTTCTGTGTAAATATCTCATATTACAACGTGGGACACCTGCGGCCTAAAATCCGGTGCGGCTTGTACAAGTAAAAAATTGATTTTCTTTCTAAAATTAGAGCCAGCGGCTTTTAATCAGGTGCGCTCTGTAGTGCGAAATCTACGGTATGTGGTTTTGTGCAGGTCTTGTAGCTTTAGTTTTTAGTCTTGTTTTGTCTGGTGGATTTGGAGCTCCTTTCCAGGGAATGTGCTAAGATGATAGCGCGATATTAATACGCAGCAGCCTCTCCAGACTCTGGATTGGGGATTGCCAAACGTTATGTGGATTTTCTGGTGTAGTCTGTTTTGTCATATGCTTTTGTGATATCATTCTGGAGGAACATTGTCTCATTTTTTAACTGCATTGCATTTGTGGTTTCTAAATGACAAATAAACTGAATCTGAATCTGAAAAATCAAAACTAACTTTATTTTGTGGCTGCATGGATGATTACCATGTTGGAACTTGATTAACTGGCAGGTAAATTTTTACATGTTCCTTCATGGCTCAGGGGAAAAAAATATCCTGTCATATGACATAGCAATATTTAGATCAAGAAGGTCTGGAGTGAGGCTGAAAAGAAAAAGATGACAAATAATCTTGATCTTCATCTATTTATCCATATCCTGAGTTACTTTTTAGATTCTATTTTAATTATTTCTCTAATTAGGGGCATAAATACATTGACAGCAAGAAGAATAAATTTGCTTCATTGCTTTTGTGATTGCTGCAATACTTACCCATCAAGCAGTGATGCCTAGTAGAGATTTTTATCTGCAGTTCTTATTCTTATGAAATGCTTATTATTTCAGAGGACCTGTCCTGGGCCCAGCACATAAGTGCAATTATGAAGAAAACCTGGCTACACTTCTGTTTTCTTAGGAGTTTGCGAAGGTTAGGCAGACATCTTAAACTTTGCCGAACTTCTATAGATGTGTTGTGGAGAAAATATTGATTGGCTGTATGGAAACACTAATGTCCTTGAATGGAAAATCTTTTCAAAAGTACTGGATATGGCCCAGTCCATCAAAAGCCCGCTCCACCATTGAGCACATTTACAAAAAGTGTTGTCGCAGGAAAGCAGTATCCATCATCAGGGACCCCCACCCAGGTCTTTTTGCTGCTGCCATCAGGAAGGTGCAGAGCCTCAGGGCAAACACCACCAGGTTCAGGAACAGTTATTACCTATCAATCATCAGGCTCTTGAACTAAAGGGGATAAATTAACTCAACATCACTTGCCCCATCATTAAAACTTTCCCACAATCCATGTACTCACTTTAAAGGACTCTTCATCTCATGTTCTCAATATTTACTGCTTATTTGTTTATTATTAATTTGTTATTTTTGTATTTACACAGTTTGTTGTCTTTTGCACACTGGTTGAACACCCAGGTTGATGCAGTCTTTCATTGATTCTATTCTGGTTACTATTCTATTATGGATTTATTGAGTATGTCCACAAGAACATGAATCTCAGGATTGTATGTGGTTGACATATGTGCTCTTTGAACTTTGTTTAAGAATATGATTGTTGCTTTTATAAAGGCAGTTAAAGAATGAGGGAGTGAATAAAAAACACAAAATGCTGGCAGAACTCAGCAGGCCAGACAGCATCTATGGGAGGAGGTAGTGACGACGTTTCGGGCCGAAACCCTTCATCAGGAGGGAGTGAATGTTGGTGGGAGTAAAAGTTTGGATATGTGCACTTTATTAACCTAGTTATTCCATATGACACTAGTGTTCAGCAACAATTGTTAATGAAATCAAAACTATATAACATGGAAATGATATGGGAAACTGTAAATGCTGTTTGAAATAATTATAAACATGGGTCATTGGAAATTTATCGATGCAGTCAAGCTTTTTATCAAGGTAAAGGATATACTGAACAGATGGTGTATCCCTCTCATTAGATCTCTGTTCTCAAAGTAGGTACACATACAGAATGTCAACCTGACCTTTTGTATAAATCTGGACTCGTGTCAAAGCTGTCTACTACTGTTGCTGAAATTTATGCAGGGCTTCTGCCAATATGTGATGAAATGGAAAGTGTATCCGTAGAGGGGTTGTTAACATCCTTAAATAAAAATTCAGTTTTTAAGTAAGCTATACAAAATAGGCATACTGTAAATTTTCAGAAGTTAAATAATAGAAAAAAGTGATTTTTAAGAATTATAGTCTGACCTTTCTTTGCTTTGTATTCTAAAATTGTTTGTATTGCCAGGAGAACAAACAGTTTTTAAGAAAATGTATTTGATGAACTACATTGGGTTCAAGACAGTGGGCCAAGGGCAGTTAGGAAGAGGCAATAAATATTGGCTATGCCAGCAATCTCCACATCCTGAACAATTAATACAAAGAATTCTGCTATTTTCAGAAGTTGAGAAAATATGGTATTGGAAGGTCAATAAAGCTGGAAACTTGAAAATAAAAATAGAAAATGATGAAGCTCTCAATTACCTGTTCAGGATCGTTTAGTATCACTGGTATATGTTGTGAAATTTGTTGTTTGGTGGCAGCAGTACAGGGCAATACATAATAAAAATATAAATTACAGTAATTATATATTAAAAAAACCCAATGAGTCGGGGAAAAAACTGGGGGGAGGGAGAAAAAGAAAAATTGAGGTAGTGTTAACAGGTTCATTTGTCCATTCAGAAATCTAATGGTAGAAGGGAAGAAGCTGTTGCTGAAACATTGAACGTGTTGTTTCAGGATCCTGTACTTTCTTGATGGTAGCAATGGCGAGCACATGTTCTTGGTCATGTGAGGCAGGGGTGGTTTTGTTAATGATGGATGCCACCTTTTTGAGGCATTGCCTTTTGAAGGTGTCCTTGAAGCTCAGGCAGCTAGTGCCCATGATGGAACTGGTTGAGTTCACAATTTTTTGCAGCTGTTTCCGATCCCGTACAATGACTTCCCCCTTACCAAATGGTGATGCAACCAGTTAGAATGTTCTCTGCGTTTTTTTCTTCTTTCGTTTCAATTTTCCACCCCCCCCCCCCCCCACTTTACTTTTAATTTTATTGAGACTAGATACTGTCTGGTAATGCCTAATATTGTAATAAGATTGGACTGGATCTTGCCTGTGGAAGGATACAAGATGGTATTTATTGTTTTACTCCCCACAAAGGGGATATAACTATCAGTAGTAGCATTTCATATAGTACTCCTGCCTCTTTGCTCCAATGAGCTGGTTCAATCATGACCTTTTGCTCTCTGTTTGGAATTTGCCTGATTTTTAGTACTGTTAGTTGTTAGAGAAAATAAATAGGCTGATGAGCATGTGAAGGGAATAAGGTACAGGAAAATAAATGGGGTGAAAGGTTTGATCATAGACTTTGCATAGGCTCACTGGAATGCAAGGCATTTTCGTATGTCTAAAAAGAATTTAGGAATAAAAGTGAAACAGGAAGGCTGTGTTGAAGAATGGGTCATCTTTTTTTAAAGAACTGAAGCACAAACTATCTCTTCTGATGCATCATCTACAGTTATTACGGAGCTTGATTGCTTAGCTGTGTTTAATTGTGTGTTTGTTTTAAGTGCTATATTTTACCCCAAGGGAAAAGGGGTAGATAAAAAGTTTTAAAAAGTCTTAAGTTTATTAAGGACTTTCAACAAGAATAGAATGGGAAGAGAAGCCTGTGCAGGAGACTCCCTGCTTGGAGTGCCGTTTGCTTGATTATGACAACTGATGAGAGCCATTGAGTTAGAATAATTGGATCAACTTACCAAAGATTGAAAATGAGTGGGAAGACGGATTGGCATGACATTCATTATAAATAATTAGACCTTCTTTGGCAGATCAAATTCTTGTTGGTGTTTTCTGTTCCAATGGGCACACAATCATCATATCCATAAAATGTATTCTGTGATCTCTCTGATTTTATTTCGGGAAAGTAGGACAAGAATACTTGTACTTAGTTTGAGGTACACTTCAAATAGATATATTGCAAAGAGGTGCCTTTCAAAAAGACTGAATGCAGTCTCTGCCTGAAAGAGTAGGAAAATTGCACATGATTAATTATACGCAAATATAACTGAGTGTTTTAATGAGGGAGTTAGAAGGGACATAGCTTGATGTGTCAATGACCTTGTCTTGTGTTTGCCTTCAAAGATTTGTACTTGAATTCTATTTGGGTATCAAATAATTTTAACTATCCTTAAGAGCATTAAAAGACTTGGCTAATTGCTGCATTTCCACTGACATAACCTTTTGTTTTGACTTCTTAAACTTCTATGCACACATCTGCTTGTACAAAAAATCTTATTTGCAATGCTAATTGAATACATTTTTGATCATGTGTGGTTGTCTTCCCTCATGAGTGTTACATCTGAATTTGCCTCACTACTAGCTGTAACAGTCTATTCCAGATCCTTTGCACCAGTAATCCTTTCTGCAAGTCTCGTGCATGTACAGTGCCTATAAAAAGTTTTAACCCCCCTCTCTTGGAAATGTTTTATGTTTTATTGTTTTGCGACATCAAATCACAGTGAATTGAATTTGTCTTTTTTGACACTGATCAACAGAAAAGACTCTTTCGTATCAAAGTGAAAACAAATTTCTACTAATTGGTCTAAATTTATTACAATTAGTAAACACAAAATAATTGATTGCATTAAGTATTTACCGCCTTCAAGTCAGTATTTAGTAGATGCACCTTTGGCAGCAATTACAGCTTTGAGTCTGTGTGAATAGGTCTCTATCAGCTTTGCACATTGGACAGCAATTTTTCCCCATTCTTCTTTACAAAACTGCTCAAGCTCTATCAGATTGCATGGGGATCATGAGTGAACAGCCCTTTTAAAGCATAGCCACCAATTTTCAATTGGATTGAGGTCTGGACTTGGCCACTCCATGACATTAACTTTGTTGCATTTGAGTCATTCCTGTGTAGCTTTGGCTTTATGCTTGGGGTCATTGTCTTGCTGGAAAACAAATCTCCTCCCAAGTCACAGTTCTCTTGCAGGCTACATCAGGCTTTCCTTCAGGATTTTCCTCTATTTTACTGCATTCATTTTAGCCTCTACCTTCACAAGCCATCTAAGGCCTGCTGCAGTGAAACATCCCCACAGCATGATGCACCACCATGTTTCACAGTAGGGATGGTATGTTTTTGATGATGTGTGGTGTTTGGCTTATGCCAAGCATAGCGTTTAGTCTGATGGTCACAAGCTCAATTTTGGTTTCATTAGTTCATAGAACCTTCTTCCAGCTGACTTCAGAGTCTCCCACATGCCTTCTGGCAAACTCTAGTTCAGACTTCATGTAAGTTTTTTTTCAACAGTGGCTTTCTCTTTGCCACTCTCACATAAAGCTGCAACTGGTGAAGCATCTATATGTGCACTCTCTCCCATTTCAGCCACTGAAGCTTGTAACTCTTCCAGAGTTGTCATAGGTCTCTTGGTGGCCTCTCCCACTAGTCCCCTTCTTGTATGGTCACTCAGTTTTTGAGGACTGTCTGCTCTAGGTAGATTTACAGCTGTGTCATATTCTTTCCATTTCTTGATGATTGACTTAACTGTATTCCAAGGTATATTAAGTGACTTGGAAATTTTCTTGTATCCATCTCCTGATTTGTGTTTTTCAATAATCTTTTTGCAGAGTTGCTTGGAGTGTTCTTTTGTCTTCATGATTTAGCTTTTGTTATGATACTGACTCACCAGCAGTTGGACCTTCCAGATACAGGTGTATTTTTCCTACAATCAATTGAAACACCTTGACTGCACACAGGTCTCCAAAAACAGATATGCATTTAACTAATTATGTGACTTCTAAAACCAACTGGCTGCACCAGTGATGATTTGGTGTGTCATGTTAAAGGGAGTGAATCAATTATTTTGTGTTTTATATTTGTAGTTGGTTTAGATACTTTGTTGAGATCTATTTTCCCTTTGACACGAAAGTATCTTTTTCTGTTGATCAGTGTAAAAAAAAGCCAAATTAAATCCCCTGTGTTTCAATGTTGTAAAACAATAAACATGAAAACTTGCAAGGGGTTGAATACTTTTTATAGGCACTATTTTGCCAGTACTTGAGGTGCTAGAATGAAAAGTGACCATATGATCAAGACACTAATGCGACTACAAACTGAAAGGAGCTGTCAAGGATGTAAAGCATTCAATGAAAACTCATTAAACTACTAAATTGTAGATACTGGATAATTCTGGCAGCATATCAACTAGGAAGTGAACTGTAAGAAAATTTGTTTTGCTGTAAATCAGTAATATTGCATGTTGTAAATGTAAGTTCATAGGTCCAACTTAAAACAAAAATTGATGCATGAAAACAAATATCTATTAGTCTATTATGTGAATTAATTTCACAATGTACAATGTGTTCAGATATGAATGCTCCACTAATTATAGTTCTGGTAATACAAAATGTCTGTTAGTAATGAACTGAAGAATTCACAGATATTCTCAAAGTCATGTTGTTCTGTATTACTAACATCATACAGACCTCTCATTGTATTCTCCCATTGGGAATGTTATTTCACCTATTTATCTTTCTAGTTTGGTTTTTATGTGTGACTTTTTTTTGTTTTGCATGAGCTTAGGAGAAAATATGGACTGATCTAGCCCTTTGTCTCTAGATCAGCTTGGAGTAATTATGCTCAAACAGAAGAATGCCGTGGATTGTCTGTAAGCAGCAGCAGTTCTCTCCTGTGCACTGTTGCACAATGTGATAAATAATTTATCAATCACAATGTGATTGGTTTGTTGAATGCGGTTTTAAATCTTTGCCCAATTAATCAGTTGCATTAGGATGCCCTCAAATTGTGCATTGTCCTAAATCAGAATTCGCTTTTAAAAGGAGACATACTGTATTACATTCAATGTCTACTGGTTGAAGGTTCACTCCATAATGGTCAGTGCATTGGTGTAAAGTGTGCTGAATTCAAATGCCATATGACCATATAATAAGGTTTTTTCCTTCTTGGAAAAATAATGTAATAAACTTCTGGTGTTTTTTTCCCTGAAGCTTTTTAGTGTCCCCATAAACTGAAAATGTTGATGCATTTTGGAGCACAATTCCATGGCCAGCTGTTTCAAGATCATTTTACAGATGTTCAAATAAATTGACTGATAAATGATTGCAGAAAACACCACAGTTGATCATTATTTCAAATACATTCATTGACATGAGCTGGCTGTGTCAGGAAAAGCAATAACAGAGCAATGGGTGATCTGCAGGGAGCAGCTGTTTCCCAAACAGACTAGGCACATTCCCACAAAAGGGAAGATGGAGAAACCAAAGTGAGCATTGCTTGGAGAAGAAAAGAGATTGTGAATATGATGAAATAAAAGAGGGGTGCATGATACAAAATGCTGAATTCTTAAAGCATCTTCACCCATTGTTTTATCACTGCTTTTGCTACAATATTTTATTCTACTTTATCTCAGTTAAATCCCCTTTCACCCACTAAAGTTAGCTCTCCTACAGCTAAGAAATTTCATTTTAAATTGCGTTCCTTGTCCTCCTTTCCTCTGAATATTTTGTGACCTTTATTTTGTCACCTGTGTGATAGCAAATCATGTGTAACTCAATAACACAAAATACTGATCAGTTCCTTCAAAATAAAGACTAGATATCTGCACTTTGATTCTGTCTGCACAGTTCCTTCCCCATTGGTGCCATGCTGTTGACTACTTTTGTTTACAGTGCTAACCCTCCCACCACTTCCTGACACCAGTTAAGAAGTCAGAGTCAGGATCGGAATCAGGTTTATTATCACAGGCATGTGACGTGAAATTTGTTAACTGAGCAGCAGCAGTTCAATGCAATACATAATATAGAAGAGAAAAATAAAAAGTAAATCAATTACAGTATACGTTGATTGAATTTTTTAAAAGAACGTGTATAAAACAGAAATACTGCATATTTTAAATAAAAGTGAGGTAGTGTCCAAGGGTTCAATGTCCATTTAGGTATTGAATGGCAGAGGGGAAGAAAGCTGTTCCTGAATCGCTGAGTGTGTGCCTTCAGGCTTCTGTACCGCCTACCTGATGGTAACAGTGAGAAAAGGGAATGCCCTGGGCACAGGAGTCCCTTAATAATAGACACTGCCTTTCTGAGACACCACTCCCTGAACATATCCTGGGTGCCTAGTTGTGCATAAGAACCTGTATAAAATAAAACAGTACAGCACAGTTATAGGCCTTTCAGCCCATAAGTCTATACTGACCATGCTCCCAATCTAAACTTATCCCATCTACCTGCTCAATGCCACATTCCTCTATTCCAGGGGTTCCCAAGCTCAGGTTTGTGGACCCCTTGCTGAATGAAATTGGTCCATGGCATAAGTCACATTGGGGACTCTTTCTCTATTCCCTCCTCATTCATGTATCTGTCTAAATGTGCCTTTGTTGTTGCTCTTGTATTTGGTTCTTCCATGTACCTGCCATCCACTTTAAAGCCATGCCCTCTAGTATTTGACGTTTCCATCTTGGGGAAAAGAGTGACTTATGCACTATATATTTCTCCCATTATATAAGTTGTATCGTCACCCTCTACTTCCACAGGACTTTAGAGAAATCAATCCAAGCAAAACACATTCTATAGCATTTGAGAATGTGTAATTAATAATGGGAAATAACATGAGTGCCAGGAAAGTTGTCGCAGGAATTCTGAGAAAGAAGATCTAAGTGCATTTGGAATGACGAGGACTGATTAGGGATTATCAGCATAACTTTGTGAATGGAAAATTAATACACAAAACTGAGTTTTTTGAGAAGTGATTGAGATGGCAGAGCAGTAGGCATCATTTACATGACTAGCAAGGCTTTTGATTAGCTGCCGCATGATAGACTATCTAAAAGTTTGATATCATGGAATTCAGGTGAGCTAGCCAAATTGGATACAAATTTGGCTTGGTGGAAGGAGTTGGAGAGTGGTCATGGGGTCTTGTTTTTTACATTGGATGCCTATGACCAAGTAGTGTGCTGCGGGGATTGGTACAAGGTCCACTGTTATTTGTCACACATTAAAAGATTTGCATGAAAATATAGGGTGGTATGATTAGTAAGTTGGCAGATTGCACCATATTTGGTGAAGATGTTGGCTTTATGGTATAACAAGATTGAGAGCAACAGGGAAAATGGGCCAAGGAATGGTGGATGGAATTTAACTTGGACAAGTACAAAATTATGCATTTTGAAAAGTGAAACCTGGACAGGAAATGCATGGTCCTGATGAATGCTGTAAAAAAGGGAAACATAGGGGTACAAGTGTGGAGTTCCCTGAGGTGCCAAGACTGGTGGACAAGGTGTTAAAGAGGGCATATGACACGCATGCTTTTATCATATGAGGCAATGAGTTCTAAAGTAAAACATATTTGCAGGGAACAATGCATTTGACAATTGGACACTCACCAGGACACTGGCATTTGTGCAAATCCTGCCCAACTTTAACTTTACAAAAATGCATCACATCGTATTGTCTGAGTTAAATTCTATATGCTGTTCCATTCCTAGTAGGTGGAGCTGTTATTAGTCCTGCATCTGTATTGGAGAAAATGGTTAAAAACTATTGTTTTGCAAGTGTTAGTAGAGCATTTGGAAAAACATCAGGCAGAGTTGATACGGGTTTAAGAAAGGAGAATTATATTTAGCACTCTTATTAGAGTTTTTGGAGAACTTGACTAGCTGGGTATAAAAAGAGGTATTGCAGTGCACTTGGTAAGGTGTCACGTACAATATTGCTCTATTCATAGGATTAACAGCTGTGTGCCAGCAGTAACAGAGGATTGGTTAACAGAGAATAAACAGACTTGAGGATAAACAAGTTATTTTTAGGTTGGCAGGCTATCAGTTCTGTTGTGCCTCAGGTGTTTCTGCTGTGGCTTCGGCTGTTTACTCTTTCTTATGCCTTGGATGAAAGGGCAGCAATAAATTGTTAATGATACAGTGGCAAAGTAAATTTTGAAAATGCCAGTAAGACTCTATTTAGGAATGTGGGCAGTTCAAATGAATGAGTAAAATATAGCTAAACAATGCTGTGGGGAAATATGTGACTCTTAAAAGTGTTGAGTGAAGTCATCAGGAGGAATATTAAGGAAGTAGGAGATAAATTAAACAGGGAATCATCTGGGCTTAAAGGGGCTGTGAAATGTTTTTAATAAGTTGAGTTAAAGGGAATCCATGTTGTAGATACAGTTACAAACAACTAGGTAGTGATTTTTGGACTCTTGAAGAACATTAAGTACCTGATAGGATCTATCCCAAATTATTTAGACTGGCAAGAGATGAGATTGTTGGGACTTCGACAGAGATCTTTGAATCCTCTTTAGTCACAGGTAAGGTCCCACAGGATGTAACCAATATTGTTACTTTATTTTTAAGTATGACAAAAGAGACACACCAGGAAGCTTTTAGGTTTAAGGTTCAAGTCCACAGCTTCCTGAGAGTAGCCACCCAAGTAGATACAGCAGTAAAGTTGTGTGGCATGTTTGCCTTTATCAGTTGGGTATTGTGTACAAGTGCCGGCTGGTGGCGTAGTGGCAAGTTCAAATCCGGCTGGTTCCCTTGCATGCTCTCCATCCGTGCCTGGGTTGAGTGTCGAGCAACTCGACCTCGTAAAAAAAAAACCTGGAGAGGGATGGGCTCCATCTTGGGTTTCAGATTCCCAAGACATGCCATACAACTAAAGCTTGATTAGTGGGCATGAATTAAACGGAAAGGATTGCATTCTGTGGAGAGTCAGAGCTGAGGGGAGATATAAACAGAAGTTGATAAAATTATGAGAAGCGTAATAGGGTAGAATCTTTTTCAGAGTAGAATCTCTAGTGCAGAATCTTCTTCTAGAATCAAATACTAGAGGGCATTGCTGTAAAGTGGGAGGGAAAAAAAGTTTAAAGAAGTATGTGAGGCAAGTTTTTACAAAAGTGGTAGATGCCTAAAATGCACTGCCAGTGGTGGTGGAAGAATTTAAGGGACTTTCAAATAGGCACATGAATAGGGATAGGATCTATTTGCATCTGGAAAATAATTGACTTTGAGGGATAGTCTACATGGCATCAGCAGTTTTCAATTGAACTTCAACAAGGTGTATATGTACACATGCTTGTTTATGCCATCAAAACAATATTGGGCATAGTCAGCCATATACATCCACCTCAAAAAGTTCATTATTACAGTAATTGTGTTCCATTTTAGTTAAAGTTTTAAACATGCTAATTACTTTTTTCAATGTCAGATCTGTTCTTGCATTGTGAGCAATAGGTGGCCTTTGCATTCTTGTAGGATATCACTATCCCTTAATGTGTTTAAATAAGACATTCAAATGAAAACAACATCTTGTGTTTGCTTAGCACCTTTACTTGGTAAAGTCTCCAGGGGGCTATTGCAGCAATTCCAAATAAATAAAATGCTGAAATTCTTAAGGAGTTATGACAATAATATGTGATGGAACTTAAGATTATCTTAAAGGAAGAAAAAGGAGAGAGAGATTTAGACCAAATTTGACAGCTTTAGGGTCATTGTGCTGAAGGCACAATGGCTGAGGTAGTATGATTATTATCAATTAACTATCATAATGCTGATGATGGTGATGACTGGGAGAAGAGATAATGAAAACATTTGATCATCTCTATTTTGTATTTCAGTGAGTCTGTTAGTGTTCCCATGATTCCTCTTGGCCTGAAGGAGACAAAAGAAATTGAACTGACGTTGCCTCTGCAGGTTGGTAATTACCTATAATGACACAATCAAGGACCTTCAAAAGAAACATACTTGTATAATTATTTATCTTACTGCCATGGTAAAGCTCTGTATTAATGGACATTAGATTTCTTTCCAATTACATTCTGCTGTACTTAGCTAGCACAGAGTTCCTGACTATGACGGCTTCCTGTGAATATTCAGTGATATTCTTCATTTAACTAGCAAATAATCTTGAAGAATTAGTTGCCAGGTATTAAAACATTTTGATATAAAGTGAACACCTCTAATTCTCAATTTTTTAATTGATTTTTTATGCATTTCTACAACCACTACAAACAAAAACCCAACAGCAAAATGAAGATTAATACAGTGCAAAATAAACATATCAATTATATAGTTCAAAACAGTAAGGAAAAATTCTCAGTTCTTAGAAGTGGTTTGTTTCACAAGTGAATGAGAATAACAGTCTGTTTTTTCAGGAAAGGCAGGTGTTAGTTCATGATCTGTTTTTCCAGTTATTTATTCTATGCATCCATGTTGATCCAATTTGTTATCTCCATTTTTTATTTCAGTACTGTTTGTTGGAAAAAGAGAGAAATAATCTGAATGTCAACTCTAGTCTATGGTTATAAGAAGTAGTTATAATTTCACAGTGCCTAGTCAAATGAGTTTAGTTCACGCTCATCAAAACTCATTTGTTTAATTGGCATCCTTGCTTCCCAAGCACCATAACACCAATGTTGTTGACATTAAGTACATGACACTCCATTCATTGGCACCAAATTATTAATTTGTGTACATATCACTTGAAAATATGAGTGTAACGTGCTCTAAGGTTTCCCTGCTAATGTAATGGCCTCTCTGTAATGTTTCACTGCTAGTGTAAGAGTTTCTCTATAGCAGCAATGTTTGGGCTATGACTAGAGATAAAGGGGGCTTTGGAATGTGTGCCATCCAATGAGAAGCATATTGTTCTTTCTTGTGGGTGTGATTCATGGTCTTTTGTTGGCGGGAGATGATGAAAGAAGATGCGAATGGAGAGAGTTGGTAGACCGCTCAACAGAGTGGACTTGGAGCAATGGTCCGAGGGTTAGCAACACTCGGAGGAGTTGACGGGGAACGAATGGATGGAACCGTGAGCTCCAACGTTGTGCATTAGACTGTTTAATGAGAATGGGTCCTTTTCCTTTTTTGTTTCTTTACTAACCATAAAGTCAAATTAAGAATTATAAAGCTCAATCATTTAATTGCATGCTGTGTTTGTTATTTCGTGGTACTGTTTTGTAACGGGGCATATCATGCACCATCCACTCAAACAAAATTTCTTCAGTTTGGCCTGGCCGAGGGCTGTCTTCCCCTAGGTTAGGCCGCTAGTTGAACCTAGGGTTACAATTGTGGAGGTATTATTTGGGATTGATTCTGTTGGATACATTGAACCAGTGGAGTAGATATTCGTACTCTGGATGAATTGCTAATTTGCCTGTTAAGTACTGTTAAAGTTGCAATTGGGGGAGTGGAGGTATGATAAAATGGCGGGCGCAGCTCTCGTTTTAATGCAGACCAGTGCTGATGTAGCAACAGTGGGGCGGGCCAAATCACAAGTTGAGTTTCCTGTAGCTGGAGGTGGAGATTTCAAAGACATGGTTCTATTGTTTCTGAGGAGTGAGCAGAAGGAGTGGTCGGATTTGGAATGTCTAATTAGTCCCCTTCCCCCAGGGGAGAGTGAGAATTTTGAGTTAGTATCCACTCTTACCTCTCTGGCAAATAAATGGAAAAATGCCCAGGTTCAAAGTCCCTGCTATGGTAGGCTCCACCTATTCTCCAGAATAACACCCATGCCTAAAGGGGAAGAGAGTATGAGACTTGGGCAGATCAGACCTCTCAGTTGTTAGATGAGTGGCAGTGCTCTGATGACATAAAGCGACAGAGATTAGTTGAGAGTTTGAGTGGGTGGGCTGTTGACATAATTAGAGCCGTCAAGTTGCAGTATCCCCTAGCAACTATGAGCATGTATAATTACATGCGAGCACTGGAAAACGCTTTTGGCATGACAGGAAGCCCAATGGAGCTCAAGGCGGGGTTTCAGAATATGCATCGGGGAAGGGGGAGGAGCTTTCAACTTTTTCAGCTAGAGAGGCAGCTAAATTGCTTGCAGCGCAGAGGGGTTATTCAGGTGTCTGAGGTGGATCAATAAAGAATGGACCAGATAGCCAGGGGCGCCCAGTCCCAGGACCTGATTGCTTGGGGTCTCTGACAGTCTCGTAAGACACGCCCCCTCCCTCTTTTGTTGAGCTGATCAGAGATGTAGGGGAGGAGGAGAACGAGTTGGAAGCACGGGAGGGCTCTGTCAGCAGGGTACATGTCAGCAGGGTACAGTCCTCAGTAGTGGTCCCCTGTGGTGAAGGGGATAGCCTGCCTTGGGGAGCGGTAGAGGAGACTGTGGCAGAGTTGAGAACTGAGATGTCTCGGCTATTATCAGCAGGTGTGACCCCTGCCCCCATATGATGGAGCTGATGAGAGGACAGATCCGATGAACAGTGCGGAAGGCTACTAGCAGTCGGTGTGATGCGAGAAGGAGAGTGAGCCCCTGGGTACCTAAGCAAAGAGAGTTTTTGGGAGAACTTAGAGGAGAGCCAGTGAGTGAATAGCCTGGTGTCTCTGGGGAAACATGTTCCTAGCAATATACCAAGGAACCCCTGAAAGCAAAAGACCCTATTCCTGAAAGCTTAGTGGGACTATGCTCCAGTGTATTGATAGGGTTAGAGGGTATTTATGCTAAAGCCGTACTTGACACCAGATTGCAGGTCACGTTGTTGTACCGTTAGTTTTACAACCAGTATCTGAAGCATTTACCATTGACACCATTCAGGGCACTGGAGATCTGGGGTCTTAGTGCTGGTGATTATCCATACGGCGGTTATTTGTCAGTGATGTTGGAACACTCGAAGGCCGATGTAGGAGTGTCTGAGGTCCTTGATACTTTAGTGCTGGTTTGTCCAGACCCCTTTGAGAAGGGCGGTGTTTCAATTCTGGTGGGGGTGAACACTGCTCTTGTGAGGAGGCTCATGGGGTCTGCAAGGAGAAGACTAGTGAGAGCTTTTTGGAAACATTGTCTATGCACCCAGTGTTTCCAGCTGCTTTTGAGGAAGTACGCCGCATACCGAATGTAGACAAGGAACTGTGTGGTTCATCCACTCAAACCCAATGGGGGTACAGCCCACGGAAGTAGCAAGAGTGATAGGGACCCCCAAGTCTCCCAGAGTGCCTGAGGGAGAGGCCCTCTTTGTGGACGCTCCAGAAGACCATGAGGGAGAGTCGAGATTTCCTGCTGGGGTACTGGTGAGACCCAAATTACAGAAGCCCTCGGTTGTACAGGCAAGCAGGATGGCAGTAATTGTCAGGATCACGATGAAGAGAGAGCACATCTTCAAGCGGGGAATAACCCTGGTGCATTTATTCCAGGTGACGGTAATGTCTAGTGTCCCTGTGAGACAAGCTGGGCAGAGTCTATTGGAAAAAGGGGGACAGTTGACCTCTGAGTCATTCAACTTTGGGGACTACCCAGTTTTTATGGGTTGGTAGAAACGATGTTGAAGCTGGAAGGTTTCTTTTCCACTGACGAGTTTGTTGTGGGTTGTTTCAAGAGCACTCGTCACACTATCCAAGTGACCAGGGACACTCAGCTTCGAGAGAGGTTATGGAGACTAGCCCCTGCAGAGGTAGAAGACGTTCGGGAGCATTTGTGTGAATTGAAGGAAGCTGGGATTATCACTGAGTCCTGAAGCCCCTATGCATCCCCAATAGTAGTGGCTCGAAAGAAGAATGGGAAGGTATGGATGTGTGTGGTCTACAGAACTCTAAACAGGCGCACCATCCCTGACCAGTGTACGGTCCTGAGTAACGAAGACGTGCTGGTCGGCTGAGTGTTGCGAAGTGGTTCAGTGTGCTGGACTTGAGGAGTGGATATTACGAGATCCCCAGGAGTGAGGCTGACAAAGAGAAGACAGCATTTATATGTCCCCTGGGATTCTTCCAGTTCAAAAGGATGTCCCATTGCATATCGGGATCCCCTGCAACCTTCCAGCAGGTCATGGAGAAGATGGTGGGAAATATGAACTTGCTTGAGGTATTTGTGTATCTGGATGACCTCCACCTTGGAAAAAAATGAAGCGAGGCTACCGAAGGTGCTGGGCCGCCTGAAAGTTGAAGGGTTATAACTTTCCCTGGACAAGTGCCAGTTCTGCAAAATGTCTGTTCGCTATGTTAGGCACATAGTCTCATGAGATAGAATAGCTACGGATCTGGCTAAGATAGAGGCGGTGACCACTTGGCCAAGGCCCCAGAATGTGAGCGCTCTGCGCTCGTTTTTCGGGTTCTGTGGTTTACTATCGGAGGTTCGTGAAAGGCTACGCGAAAGCGAGTCACCCTTTGAATCAGCTTCTGTACGGTTACCCCCCCTTGGGGAAGAAAGGGAGGGGGAAAAGAGGACAGGAGGGTGGCCAGTATCTTAACCCATTGAAGCCCTTTGGACTGAGGTGGGATGTAAAGTGTGAGGAGGTCTTTCAGTCGCTGAAGGAGCTGCTGACCCATGCGCCGGTGCTGGCTTTTGTGGATGCCCGATTGCATTATGTACTGCACACGGATGCCAGCCGAGAGGGCTTGGGGGTGTCCTGTATCAGGATCAGGGCACCGGTTGAGACCTGTTGTGTTTGTCAGCCAGAGTCTGTCGCCCTCTGAGGAAAAACTATCCTATGCACAAGTTGGAATTTCTGGCGTTGAACTGGGCGATGGTGCATAAGCTGAGTGACTACCTCTATGGGGCCAACTTTGAGGTGAAGACGGACAACAACCCTCTAACTTGTACCCTGACCTAAGTGAAACTGATGCCCTGGAAGACCATATCAGCTGGTGAACCTGGGGGTAAAGGCCATGTGTCAGTTTGCCATCACCGTGAAGGTAGAGGGAAAGGATGGGGTGGATCAGTTGGGAGTTTCTGATGATGCAATTCCATAGTTTGCTGTAACCTGTCTGCTCTGAAGACAAATCAGCTGCCAGAATTGAGTTCTGGGGAAGTGGCAGCTATTCAGCGAGACAACCCGGGCATCGGTACCATTTGGTCAGCAGTCAAAAAGGGAGACATGGCTCAGGCAGAGAAGACAAAACACGTGGTGGTGCCTCTGTTACTGAGAGAATGGCCTCGGTTGGAGTTGTGGAACCAGATCCTACACTGGGTCACGTCATCCCTGGACTGACCTCGGCATTGCCAGCTGGTTCTGCCTGAGAAGTGTCGAAGGATTGCATTGAAGTCACTTCATGATGATTCTGGACATTTGGGGATAGAAAAAACCTATGGATTGCTCAGAGACCAGTTTTACTGGCCCTGAATGAAGCCGGAGCTCGAAAAATACTGCCAGTTGTGCATTCGATGCATTCGGCGGAAGACGCTGCCTACGTGGACAGCTCCCTTGTTCCACTAGCAGAGTGCAGGGTCCCTGAACCTGGTGTGTATGGATTTCCTGTCAATAGAACCTAATGCCAGCAACACAGTGAATGTCTTAGTCATCATAGACCACTACACTAGATATGCTCAGGCTTTTCCTACCAAGGACCAGAGGGCATCCACAGTGGCCAAAGTGTTATGGGAGAAATATTTCATCTATTATGGACTCTCCAGGTGGATACATTGTGATCAGGGATGGGATTTTGAGAGCAGACTCATTCACGAGTTACTGGGCATGCTTGGAGTCGAGGACCACGCCCTATTATCCTCGGTGTGATCCCCAGCCCGAGAGGTTTAATCAGACAAGCTAGGCATACTAGGGGCCTTGGAGATCAGCAAGAGAGCAGGTGGAGTCAACATGTTGGACATCTGGTCCACAGTTACAACTGTAACCGAAATGAAGCTATTAGGTACTCGTCAAACTCTCTGTTTGGGCGCGAGGCGAGGTTGTCTATTGACCTTTGTTTTGGGACTACGAGGGTGACTTACCACCAAAGACTTATCTGAAGTATGTATCTGATATGAGAAGAGAATTGAAAAGGGCTTATGAATTAGCTGGGGTCACAACTGCTAATCAGAATCAAAGAAATAAGAGGAGGTATGATCAAGAGGTGAGGTTCTCCCAACTCCTGCCAGGAGAACAAGTCCTCATAAGGAATTTGGGGCTACCTGGGAATCATAAGTTGGCTGACTGCTGGGTGGCTATGCCCTATATGATGGAGAGTCAGATGCCAAACCTGCTAGTTTTCCGGTTGAAACCAGGGGTTGGGAATGGGCCTGGCAAGATTCTCCATCGGAACCACCTACTGTCCTGGGACAAGAGGTGCAGGTAGGCCTGGAGCCCAACCTCGAGCCTACACCTTAGTAGGAGGACTCAGCAGAAACACGGGACGACTGCAGGAGAGGTTAAGGTGGCCCCCACCCCTGAGAAGGATACTGATTCAGAGGATGAGAACCTGGATGTGTGGTATATGCTGCCTTTTGCTAACTCCCCATTGATTAAGGAAGACACTCCCAGCCCTTCTCCCACTGAGAGGGGTGGGGGGACTATCTGTGGACAGCCTGGGTTGCAGCGGGACCCTGCAAGGGATGAAGTGGGGGTTGACCATCAAACAGAGGGGTCTGAGTTGCTAGTGGGCACAAGTGAGAGGCTGGGGGAGGCCTCACCAGGTAGACCAGAAGTATCCCCGGTGGTGTCGGAACCTGAAGAGTTAGGTGAGGGGGGAAAGGAGGTCTCGGAGAATTAAGAGACTTCAGGATAGGCTGGCCTATACAGCTTCTGGGGAACAGAATGTGACCCCTACAGTTTTGGGGAGCAATGTCACTGCCTTGTGCACCTGAATTGGACTTTGTGTTTTGCAGGAAGAGTTGGCAAATTATTTCAACGTCATGAGGACATGACTAAATTTGGTGGGGGAAGAGTACAATGCACTGTAAGGTTTCACTGCTAATGTAATGGCCTCTCTGTAATGTTTCACTGCTAATGTAATGGTTTCTCTGTAGCAGCAATGTTTGGGTTGTGACTAGAGATAACGGGGGCTTTGGAATGTGCACCATCCAATGAGAGGCATACTGTTTCTTTCTTGTGGGTGTGGGAGAAGGGATTTGCAGTCTTTATTGGTGAGTGAT
The DNA here is from genome assembly GCF_048418815.1 of Hemitrygon akajei. Lineage (NCBI taxonomy): Eukaryota > Metazoa > Chordata > Chondrichthyes > Myliobatiformes > Dasyatidae > Hemitrygon > Hemitrygon akajei. The sequence goes on along the minus strand of NC_133124.1, from coordinate 103,181,767 downwards.
GAAGAGAGAAGACGCGAATGGAGAGAAATACGCGCCTGGCCTGCTGCGTTCCACCAGCATTTTGTGTGTGTTGCTTGAATTTCCAGCATCTGCAGATTTCCTCGTGTTTGCAAATGCAGTGAGTTGGTAGACCGTCGGACAGAGTGGATTTGGAGCAAGGGTGTGAGGGTTGGCGATGCTCAAAGGAGTCGACGGGGAATGATTGGATGGAACCGTGAGCTCCAATGTTGCGCATGAGACTGTTTCATGAGAATGGGCCCCTTTCCTTTTTTGTTTCTTTGCTAACCGTATAAAAGTATTATAAAGCTCAATCATTTAATTGCATTCTGTGTACTGTTTGTTATTTCGGGATACTGATTTGTAACAGGGACATCACGCAGCATCCACCCAAACAAGGTTTCTTAACTTTGGTCGGGCCGGGAGCTGTCTTCCCCTAGATTAAGCCACTAGCTGAACCTAGGGTTACATGAGTAAAGGAGGTGTTAAGTGTTTAAATTTCACATGGCTGCTGTGGAGATTAAACCATTTTTTTCCCATTCAAACAAGGATTTTATATTAACATAGAACATACATAGAATAGTACAGCACAATTCAAGCCTTTCGGCCCACAATGTTGTGCCGACCCTTAAACCCTGCCTCCCATATAAACCCCCACCTTAAATTCCTCAATATACCTGTCTAGTAGTCTCTTAGATTTCAAATATTAATGATGGTTAGGCATTTAATGCAAAATGGGAAAATACTTAACCTGATTGAAGTGCCTTTCTCATCTGAGTGACTTTGATAGCCATCTATAATGAATGTAGAAAAACTACTTTTTATTCTGTCTTCCAAGCATGAACATTTGCAAAATGGATTTACTCCAAGTTGCAGTGATTGACAACTAATTAAAAAAAACATTGGTATAATTGATCCTGTTGTATCTGCACTCCTGTAAAGTATCAGGACCAGAGGGTCCAGACAGAGCCTCAGAATAGAAAAACATCCCTTTAGAGCAGAGATGAAAAGAAATGCTTTTAGCCAAAGGATATTGAATATGTGGAATTCATTGCCACTGATGGCTATGGAGGTAAAATCATTGGTTATATTTAAAGCAGAGGTTGATAGGTTCTTGATTAGTCAGGGTGACAACGGTTATGGTGAGAAAGCAGGAGAATGGGGTGCAGGAATAATAAATCAGCCATGATGGAGAAAACTCGGTCAAATGGCCCAATTCTACTCCTATGCCTTATGCTTTTATGGTCAAATGAACTAAAATAGCTCTGTAATGTTTTATCTTCCACTTTAACATTAGGGGATAAAATGAAGTCACAAGATTTTCATCTTGCTGTCACACTAGTTCTGCTCAGCTCCACCACTCTCATGGTAATTTTATTCATAAAGAAATGGGCAGCTAGGTCTGAGTTTCACATCTTGTTCTGAGGTTTTTGTGTTTTGGGAATATGACAGAGTAACTACTCAACAGTCCAGAACTTAAATATAATTTGCAATCCAGCACAAAGCTATTTGGCTCAAGGGGTCCATGAACATCAAAGGAAATATATTTCACTGATTAAAGCCATGTTTGTTACAGTGGAAAATAGTGATTCCTGAAGCTCAATCATGTCCCTGCTCCATCATTATTTCTAGGTTCAAAACCTACAACTCAAGAGGTTTATGGGAATTGGAGATGGGTAATAAATGTTTGCCTTGCTAATGATATCTAATTCTGGAATAAATTTACAAACAGCTCCATGTCGGGTATAAACTCCACGCATGTCACATTCCGATTATTTCGTCTCCACCTGTCTCCATATCATGTATTCTTTTCACCTTTTTGTATTAGCTATGCTTCTGCTCAGTTGCTCCTGAATTCAGAAATCCATCAGAGTGAAAAGCCATCTGTGAAACTCCACTTTTCAAAATCATGAGTTGGTTTCCCTAACATCACCACTAAGATTTTTTTTAATTTTAGGCCATTCATCCCATTCCAGTTACCATTCAAACAATTCTGCTGAGTGCTCTGCTTTCTTTTTTTGTTTTGTTAGGAACTTCTTGAAGAACACTACAGTGAGCCAGGATGCAGGTACGAAAAAGAACTAAAAGAACTTGCAGACCTCCGGCAGGTAGGTTCCATTGTTCTTGGGTTGACAGGTAACAAGTTCCATTAAAAATAAATAACACAACAAACTAAGCATTATACTTTTAAAAAAGTACAGTCGTCATTTCAGGTCAAGACTCTTTGGCAGGATTTCCAGCATCTTCAAATTTTTTCTTGTAGGCAATAACTTGCATGTTATGGCCAAATGCATTACTTCATTCAGAGTAAGAAGATCACTGATTCTGCTCTAAGGTTGGCTGATTTTAATCAAATCCGAAGTTCAACTCAATCTCCCAATACAACAAGGGAGAAAGAAATGTATTAGAGATCCCTGAGAGACCAGGGATTGTTCAAATTTAGCTGGAAGTGTAAACGTGGATGTCTGACTTTCATTGGTGATTTTATGTGCATGTCTTATATAGTTCAATCTTTAGACTCTAGCCTCTTCTTTGTCTCTTCCACCCTTGTTCTGAAAGCAACTCCTGTGCAATGTTGTCTTGCACCAGATTTTTGTCCTGCATTTATAACAGGGTTTTTAACCACAATTCCTTCCCTCAATCCTTCCACCTCTCTGCCACTTGTTGAGAGCTCTACACATTTATCCTAGATGGTTGTATCTTTTCTTTTTCTCGAGTGTGAAGAAGGTTTAGAAATTCTGTAATATATAAAATTAAAAGTTGCTATCAGCAATGGGTTGAGCTTGACTGCTATAACTTTGATATTGGTTATTATTGTTACATATACCAAGATACAATGAAAAGCTTGTCTTATGTACTGTTCATATAGAACAATTCGTTACACAGCACATAGAGGTAGGATAGGTAAAACAGTAACAGAATGCAGAATATAGTGTAACAGCTATAGAGGAAGTTCAATGTAGGTAAACAGTAAGGCGAAGATCATTACGATGTAGTGAGGTGAAAAATCCATCTTACTGTATTTGGGAATAATTCTGAGGGAGGTGTGGCTGCCTATCATTACTGATTTTGTTTTTTCCTTGGTCATCAAGTCGACAATGCAGCTGCAGAGTGAGGTGTTGACTCCCAGATCTGGGAGATTGGTGATGAGCTTGCTTGGAATTAAAGGTGGAGATGTAGTCAACAAGCAATAGTCTAATGAAGGTGTCTTTTTTGTCCAAGTGCTCTAAAGATGAGCATAATGCCAGGGAGATGGTATCCACTGTAGACCATAGGCATATTGCAGTGGATCAATGTTTTCTGGGAAGCTGGACTTAAAGCATGCCAGGACCAGCCTTTCAAAGCACTTCATGAATGTGGATGCCAGAGCATTAAGGCATTTTACCTTGTTTTTCTTAAGTACCTGGATGGTAGTGGTCTTTGTCAAGCAGCTGGAACTTCAGAATGAAGCAGAGGGAGGCTAAAAATGTCTGTAAATACCCTCACAAGCTAATCTGCACAGGATCTAAGGATACATCCAGGGACACCATTTGGCCCTGTGCTTCCTGCGGTTCACTCTCTGGAAGAATGATCTTTTGTCTGTAATTATATCTGTGGGTGGAAGCTATTGAGGTGGGTAGTGACATACCAAACTCCTTCTGTTTAAATCATGCATAAAATGCTTTCTGAAAGGGTTGTGCTTTTGTTGACGATGTTGTCCAACTTTGTTTTGTAGCCCGTTATGTTATGGTATGGAAGCCCAGCTATAACTGATTTGGGTCTAGATTTTTAGACTGCATTGTCTCTTGACATTTCTGATAGCTTGGTGGAGATTATGTCTCAATTTATTTTAAAGGTCAGTGTCACACATTTTGAAAACTTCAGACCTAGTTTCAGTAGGGAATGGATCTGCCAGTTCATCTATGGTTTCCAGTTTGTGAACATCTGGATTATCCTTTTTGGTACACAATCCTGAAAACGCTTGCAGATAAAGCATGAAGTCTTGATGGTCCAATAGGCTGCAGATGCTCATTGTTTATATTCATATGATTACTCACTTGGTCAAGGCAACTTTGGACATTCCACCTCTTCATTATATTCTGTCATGGAGAAGACAGAAAAAAACCGACCCTCAGGGATTTGGAAATTTCTAGTTATTTAGCTCTGGAGTACTGCTGCAGGTGCTTTTACATTATTTATCTGTGGCAATGCTTGTGATTAACTAAGTGGGTGGTTATTTATACTGTACAAGTATAGAAAATTATTTATCAAGTGTTTGACATCAAAAATACCAGCATGCAATAGATTTTAATCTGTTTATTCTGAATGGCTTTGGAAAATTTGGGATTTTTATTTCCTTGGAGAAAAGAAGACATTGCTTACAGGTGAAGTTTAAGAATTCATGAAGCATTGGTTGATTAAGGCTGTCATAGTTGAGGGAGGTAATGGGGATAAGCTCCCACTACCTATTAAATGCTCCCAAAGGGATGCATTTAAAATAGCATCTGACAACCAAGTCTAGTCCTGGTCTTCACAAGTGGCTTAGCTACTAAGCCCAGCGGAACTGTTTCTACTGACAAGGCAAGGGGCAAAAGTGGGTACTAGTTGCTTTGGGCAGGTGGTACTTGTCAGCCATAGTTGGCAACTCATCTAGGAAAAGGAAAACTATGATCTGAAACCTCCGCTGCCTTGCAGCAATACCCACTCGTGGGGAAGGGTTTGGGAGTAAACCCAGAGGAAAAATCCAGAGCTGGAGCCCCGAAGTCAGTCCAACATTGAATTCAATGCTGACTGGCAATTCCCGTAACGGTGCTAATGTCAAGGTGTCTCTGCTGTTCCTTTGGATTCAACAGCTGCGTGCAGAGGGGGAGCCTGCTACGTGGGCAACAGTTTGCTCTCCATATTGTGGCTTGCATATACTGGCTTGTGTAGACTGCTGGGTCACAACATCCATGGTCGACCTCGACCAACAGAGGGCCTCATGAGGCATTGAGTATGCTTTTGCCTTTTTTCTCTTTAACCATGGATGTACGTGGCTTAGAAAATGTATCTTTGTATTCAATATTGTTGGATTGTTGCATTTGGAGCTATTGGATCTGAAAGTGCACAACTCTTTTTAAGTTAAAATTTGATGACAGATAAGAAAAAATTAGACTGCTATCCATGCACCAGTGTGTATTTTTTCCCTCTTATTATCCTTGTAGTTTAAAGGAAATCTAACAGAATTAAAATGGTCTAATTTTAGTTGATAAATGTTTAATTATGATATTTAATTGGATTGGCAAATGGTTAGAGGAGTGGAAATTCTATAGGGCTGAAATCAAATATATTATGTTTGTTTTTGGAGAAAGGAAAATGGGTTAAGTGTATGATTGATCAAAATTAATTTTATCTTTCCAGGAAGTTATCCTGCTGCTTATCAGGTTCTTATCATTTGAGACTGACACACTAAATAAAGGCTTCTGTTGCAAAATGAGATCTACTTTATTATAATGCTACACTTAACACATGTAGCATTGCAAAGGATGTGAATTCAAATAAAGAGGATCTGACCAAACTGTTCATTGTTTTTTCTTTATTGTGTGATAATTACAATTCAAAGGTTAGATTGATGCTGTGTTTCTGATTTTCTGCAAACATTTTTCAATTATAGTGTCACAGAATTTATGGAAACGTTCTGAGTTTACTGCCCTGTGAAGTTTCTCTCCTCTGAAACTTGCTGTTTGTTCAGCAATGGTGACATACAGGTCTGAATCTAAGCGACACTCTCCATGCAATATCTAATCGACATTCTCCATGTGCTGGAACATCAGTGCAAAGTAGTTTGGTAATTTTGAGAAATTTTAAATTTAGTCACTTGACTTAAACCAGCATTTTGATTTCAGGCAATGCGAACTCCAACCCGGAATGATGCTGGAATCGAGCTTCTTATGGAATACTACAACCAGCTTTACTTCATTGATAATCGTTTTTTTTCACCCAATAAAAATATGGGTATCTTTTTTCATTGGTAAGACTTCTGTTGATTGTCTTTTGCTTTATGTTTGTGGACTGTTGGTAATTGAAACATTGATGAAATACTGAATGTTCTCATAGCAAATTTTCTACTTTGAAATTCTAAAGTATGCATTGACCTTGAATTGGGAGAAATAAACATTGTCACTACGAAATGAACTGACAAATAAACTTTCTATCCAAGAGCATTAAAGTGTATGCAAGAGCAGGATCAACTGTAATTTAATTAGCCAGAAGGATTCATCAACAAAAGTGTTGAGTTCACATCAAAGAAAGATTCCACAACATAATGTAGAATCTGATTGCTCGTATTTCAAATGCTAGACTAGGCATCGAAAGTCATGTTGCTTCTATCAATCTTCAAAATCTGTTGAAAACTATTGAAAAGAGTTTGGGTATATTAAGCAGTTTTTATTTGTTAAGTTTACGTATGTAATTAAAAATGCATTGACATTGTGCCTTTAATTTTTTTCTTCAAGATGTTCCAAAGTGGTTACATTTATTGATGTAATTACTTGGTGTGATCGTAATTATCAAGTGACGAAGTTATCTCAATTTATCAGTACATTTCTGAGTCAATGAGAAAAGTTTGGAAAAGGAGCAGGAATAGTGATCATATCGTAAGGTTTAGAATACCATGGAATGAAGCATGAAATATTTTAAGTCAAAAAAATAGTCAATTAATGAAGGGCCAATTTCATGCAAGGTGTTCTTGAAAGAATATCTACGATCCAGACTGAAACACAGATAACTTCAACATCTTGAATGACTTGGTAGTTTAATGTTATGTGCTTACTGTGTGATCAGTTAAATAAATTTACGTTTCCTCCATTTCCTTGTCAATATTTTGATAGGTACGACTCTTTGACTGGTGTTCCTTCCTATCAACGGGCTCTGGCTTTTGAAAAAGGAAGTGTACTCTTCAATATTGGCGCACTATATACACAGATTGGTGCGCGGCAAGACCGAACCACTAAGGAAGGCATTGACCAAGCTATTGATGCTTTCCAAAAGGCTGCAGGTAGGCTTGCATTGAATTGAAGGAATTGCTCAAGACAATATTAAAATCAGGGTAATTTCCACTGTTGTTTTCTGGCAGCAGTACATTGCAATAGATAAAAGCTGTAAATTACTGTGTAATATATATATATGTATGTGTGTATGTATATATATTTTGTATATTTATATTTTTGTATTTAAAAAGTTAAAATAAGTTTTGCAAAAATAGGAAAAAAAAGTTGCGAGGTTTTGTTCATGGGTTCAATGTCCAGTTAAAAATCAAATGGCATAGTGGAAGAATTGTTCCTGAATCCTGAATCACTGGGTGTGTGCCTTCAGGCTCCTGTACTTTCTCCCTGCTGGTAGCAATGAGACAAGGGCATGTCCTGAGTGATTGGGGTCCTTTATGATGGATGCCTTCTTTTTGAGGCATCACTCCTTAAAGATGTCCTGGATGCTGGGGAGGCTCGTGCCCATGATGGAGCTGACTGAGTTTACAACTTCTTGCAGCTTATTTCAATCCTGTGCAGGGCCACCCCTCCCCCGCCTTACCAGAGAGTGATGCAGTCAGCTAGAATGCTCTCTATAGTACATCTGTAGAAATTTGTGAGGGTCTTTGGTGACATACCAAATCTCTTCAAACTCCTAATGAAATATATCTGCTGTTGTGCCTTCTTTGTAACTGCATTAATATATTGGTCCCAGTTTAGTTCCTTACAGATGTTGACACCCAGGAATTGGTCCCCTTGAAAAGTGTGTGTGAAATGTACAAGAGTGATATAGATGAGTGAGGTGGTGTTGTAATTTTAACCTTGCATTCACCCTCAGCAAAACCAAGGAATTGATTGTGGGAAGAACATGCACCAGTCCTCAGTGAGGAGTCAATAGTATGAAGGTGAGCAGTGTTAAGTTCCTGGGTGTCAACTTCTTGGAGGATCTGTCCTGGGCCCAACATATTGATGCAGTTACATGTTACAGCTCTACTTCATTTGGAGTTTGAGGAGATTTGGTATGTCATCAATGACTCTTATAAGTTTCTTCTATGTACCATAGAGAGCATTCTGAATGGTTGGATCACAGCCTGATATGAAGGCTCCAACGTACAGGGTCACAAGAAGTTGCAGAGGAATTAGACTCAGCCAGCTGCTTCATGGGCACAACCCCTCCCCACTACTGAGCTCATCTTAAGTACAGTGCCTGAAGAAGGCAGCATCCTGGATATGCCCTCTCCTCATTACTATCACCATGAAATAGATACCGGAGCCTGAAGATGCTTAATCACTGAGTCAGAAACAACTTATTCCCCTCCAACTTGAGGTTTCTGAAAGGCCTTTGAATCTATAAACACTGTGTCATTATTCCTTTTTACACTATTTATTTATTTTGTAGTTTATAGTAATTTTATATCTTTGCACTGTACTGCTGTTGCAAAACAAATTTCACGATAGTGATAATAAACCTGATTCTGATCATTTGGCTCAACTTCCAAGTGATTCTATAGAGAAGTAATAGTGCCCATTGATGGAACAGTAGCAAAAATTAAAACCTTCGGAATCAACGTGAACAATGAGAAACAGCAAGCTGAAAGAACTGGCAGCTTGATTCAGTTGATCTCTCCAAGTCAGATGATTGTCTCTCAAACTGCACTCCTGTACTTGCATGGAGTGTGGCCTGTTCTGCCATTACATTGTGTTATTGAACAACTGCTGAATAGTCAGAGGTGCTGTCCTTTAGATGAGTAATTAACCAAAAATATTACTAGCCTGTTTAATGAATGCTTAAACATCATGCAGCACTATCTGAATGAATCGATCAATTTTATTTTCAGGCGAATGACTTGATTCTCTGAGAGAAACATAGTGACACAAATGGTAGAACAACAGCCTTGGAGTTCTTGCAAGCCAGGTTTAATATGGACTTCTGGTGCTGTTTGAAGTTTGAATGTTTCCTTGTGACTATGTAGATTTTTTCTAGGTTCTCTGGTTTCTTCCAATATCTCAAAGATGTGTAGTTTAGTAGAATTGGCCATTGTAAATCACCCCTTGTAGTAGAATCTTTAGGGAGTTGATGAGCATGTTCAATTTAAAGTTTAATTGTCATTTAGCCACACATGAATACAGCAAACAAAACAATGTTCCTCCAGGGGTAAGGTGCAAAACACAGTACCAACAACTCACAGCACATACAGTTACGAAAGCAGAAAAACATACAGTTGCAGAACAAATATCTAGCCCAAGTCCCTTAGCGGCATGGCCTGTAGATTAATGGTGCATGAGATGTTGCTCTGGTCCAGCTTGTCTTCCACTGAGTGAACATTGAAAGGCAGCGCTGACAGAAGGAGCCAGCCCGTAACCCAGCTGTCTCCCACACCGCCTCAGCGTCTCCTCTCCTGGCTGGCTGCAACAGGTGATATCGTGACATCGCCTGGTCCATGCAACAACCAGGGCAACACAGCTCCCCTGCCATCAGTCTCACCAATGAACCAATGAACTGAGTTTGCAGTTTTCTACATTACCAATGTCCAACAGGGTCTTGCAGTCACAATTAAAACATCCAAGACAATCATTTGCACCAGTTGTTGGTCCATGCACCAACTCCACACAACAACATTATGCAACAGGTCTAGGCAACACATGTATGTAGCTCCATCGCTGCTGAGAAACTTGCTGATGGGATAGGCCTGCAGTACTCGATAAAAAGAAAATTGGATAATGTAGGTTTAGTATAAATGAGTGGTTGATCTTCAGAGCAGACTCAGTTGGCCCGTTTCTATGTTGTATTGTTTTACTCTACAAAATAGTGTTCATTTGCGAAATTGTTTTTTTTGTATACATGGATGTTTTGAAGCATGACATGCTTGGGCATAGACTAATGCATGTATTTAGGGAAAAGTATATAAAACGATTAAAGAGATGGAATATACAGAATTTGACAGATCAGGAACTGCTTCCTCTACTGCTATCCTCTGTGGGCTCGTCCTTAAGACTGAGGAGTTTTGGTGATCAAAGCTATGTTCCTGTTCCCATTGCCACCAAACAAAAATATTTTAAGCATTTTATCACACAAAGTATAAAGGATAAATTTTTAAAGGAAAATGTTCTTTTTCAAAAATCCACCTGTCATGCATTCTAAGCTGCATATATTACACAAAGACTTTGTAGTATTTCATAATTAATGGTCAAATATATCATGTCTATTCTCTCCAGGTGCTTTGAACTATTTAAAAGAAAACTTCTCGAATGCTCCGAGCCTCGACATGAGCACACCATCCCTCAACATGTTAGTGCGTCTGATGATCGCACAGGTACAGGAATGTGTCTTTGAAAATGTGATGCTGGCAGGAATTAAGGATGAGTTCTTGGTACAATTACAGAGCGCACAGGAGGCTGCAAGGGTAAGATGTTAAAGTAATAGTAGTGCAGATATATTCATTCTATTTGCATCATTATGTAACTCTTGAGCAAAAAAATCAAATCATTGGCCATTACCATGGGATTCATATTCAAAAGAACCACATAATAGAATGTAGAACATCACAGCACATGAAAAGGCCTTTCAGCCCATAATTAAATAACATCAGTAATTAAATGAACTAATTAAATTAGTAACCAAATCCCAACTAAACTTATACTTTCTCCCTACAGAATGTCCATGTCCTTTCATTTCTTATATACGCATGTTCCTATCTAAAAGCCTTGTTAATGCCTTAATTATGTTTGCCTTCAACCACCCCAGGCAGCACATTCCAGGCACCCATTACTCTTTGTGTAAATAAAATGTGCCCTGCACATCTCATTTCAATTCATCCAATTGCTCAGAAATCCTATTCCTAAGAATTCTGTTCAACATGCTAACTTCCCAGTCACTGCTGTGAGACTCACCAGTCTGGAGTTTCTAGGAATATCCCCATCTCCCTTTGTGAATAATAGAATGTGAGTCACTCACCAGTCCTCCTGGTCCTTACCTGACGCTAGAGTGGGCACAAAGATATTGGTTAAGGCCCAGCAATCTCATCCCTTACTTATCACAGAATCTTTGGGTTTATATCATCAGGCCCCAGGGACTGTTCACCTTAAAGTTCATTAAGAGAACCAACACTACCTCTTTTATCTCAAAATCCCCTAACAAATTAGCACGTTGCATATTGATCTCCTTATCCTCCATGTTCTTCTCCTTGGTAACTGTATTGAAGGAACCAGACTTTTGTAATAGTTCAGTAAGTAAATGTCGTGAGCTTACTGATTCTGAGGTTTCTACTAATGTAATTTTTTTTCAAGTTATTTCACTCAGTTGTTCAGAGCTTGTTAAGGTGCTTTTATAATGCAATTTTCTATTCAATCTTTACAAGTTAATTTATGGAATGTGTACATTGCCTGCAAATTTTTGTTGTAGAATCACAGAAATTGCGGTCCTCCGTGCCAATTGTGATGTTTATCTACACTAATCCCATTTGCCCACATTAGAGTTCATCCATTTTAGCTTTTCCTATCTTAAGTATGTGTCTAAATGCCTTTTAAATATTTTAATTTTAAGTGTCTGGGCAGTTTCTACAGTAGGTTACATGGTCTGCATAACATTGTGGGCCAAAGGGCCTGTACTGTACTGTAGATTTCTATGTTTCTATCTCTCCAATACTTACTGTAGCAGTTCATTCCAGATATTCGTCATCCTCTGTGTTGGAAAACTTGCCCCTCTAATCTACTTTAAATTTCTCTCCTCTCAATTTAAATCTATGCCTTCAAGCTTTAGAATCTCCTGCCCTGGGAAAGTAATTCAAATTATCTATTCCACCTATGCCCCACACAATTTTATAAAGTGATCTCTGTGAGGTTACTCCTCAGCCCTCCTACATTCAAATGGCAATAAACTCAGTCTATCCAATTTCTCCTTACTACTACAAGCTCTATTCTAGGCAACATCTTGACGAACCTTTTCTGCACTGTATCTTGTTTCCACATTTCCCCTGCAATGTAGCAACCAAAACTGTGCTCAGTACTCTGTGTCCTAATCAGTGTTTTGTTCAACTGCAAAACACTGTCCCAATGATTGCACTCAAAGCCTCAGCCTATGAAGGCAAGCATATCAAAATGCCTCTTTTTACTGTTCTATCCAATCTTGTCATTACTTTCAGGAAGCAATTGACTTTCACTAGTTGTTGTTGAGAAGATACTGTATTAGTCAGCTGCCATTTTGCAGTTTCTGGGTCCTTCTCCCTTGCCACCACTGCTCCCCCCAAACTCTCTTGCCCACTGAACACCAGCCCTTAATGCTTGCCACCTGTCTCCCATACACGGCCTATGATCGAACACTGAATTTTCTTTCACAAACAGCACAATATATGGAGGAAGTTGGCAGCAAATATTCAGTGGCACTAATGCCTTGGATGTTGGACACTATTAAACTTTACAGCAGGAGGCCTTTGACTAAAGCAGTTAGTGTGCCTTATAACAGTTCTTTGTTCCCATTTAAGATCTTCTAGACCAAGAATTTTTAACATGCAGAGAAAGGGAGGAAAGAGCAAGAAAAAGGTCAATGGTAGTGAGGAAAGCTGGTAAAATCAAATAACAAAAGGGATGAAAAAGGCATTGGTAATGAAATAAAGAGCAAAGTATAAAATATAGTATAAATGAAGTGCAAATGGGAATGGCTGAACCTGAGGATGTTAAGCTCGTCTTGCCTGGAAAGCTATAACGGTCCAGTTGAAAGGTAAGGCACTGTTACCTGAGCTTGTAGGATTCACAGGAAATCCTGTAAATTTCCACCATTTCTGGAAGGATTGTCAGGATCCTGAAGAAATACCAGATTAATACAACCTACAAACCTACAAAGAAGCTCAAATCACAGCTAACGCAGGTCAAAGATGACTTGGGGTTCAGGTTGGCTGGTGTTTACAGGAATCCGTATGAATGTGGAGCAGCATATATCACCCAAACGGGATGCACAGTGGAAACCCCCGTCAAGGAGCACAGGAGATGTGTCTGTTTGGGTTACCTGGAAAAATTGGTGGTAACAGAACATTGGATTCACAATGGCCGTGGAATTGACTTAGACAGCACGTAACTACTGTGCTGCACCAATGATTTTTGGGACCACCTGGTAAAGGAAGTAATTGAAATAAAATTAGAGGAAAAGAATTTTTAACAAAGGTGAAGGTCTCATTCTAAGTGAGAACCAGATTCAGTTGTAAGCAGTGGAAACCTGGTTGGATGAACATTAACCAGTCGGGAAGGACAGCCAATGGGGTTATAAATACCACTGGACTAGACATCATCCCGGATGAAGATGGCAGAGTTTGTCATCAAAATATTGGTTAAGTCGATATCTGTACCTGGCTGGAAGCTCAAGAAGAGCTTATATGCTGGCAAAGCACTAGAACCTTTTACATCTCACTTCATATTTTCTACAGTTTGCATGTCTTTGGAAAATTCACTGCTAAGAACCAAATGGTACCATTTCATTGATGTGATGGGGTAGAGCAGTAATTATAATTATAATAATATGTCTGTTTATGCTTGTATTCCTTATGTTGCTATTTAGGTGGCTGATGTTTATTCCTTGGTCTATCAGACAATGACACAACCCCCAGTGAAAGACTATGTTCCATTCTCTTGGACAACTATGGTTCAGGTCAAATCTGAGTACTTCAAAGCTGTTTCACATTATTTTGCTGCTATTGCATTTTGTGACCATACAAGTAAGTATTTCACCAAGTTGGCTGCATTTAGTTGGTGATTGATGTTTTGATATAATGTTTGACACGAAAGAAAGATTGTTTAATTTTGCCATTGAAAACTAGTACAAGTGCAAATGTAGTGATTAAGTCAAGTGGGGTAAACAGTACTGGTCAATTGGAATGATAAGTTCTTGTAAACACACTGTTGATAGAGCCTATTTTCACTTTGGAGAACAGTGCAGTGCCCCTGCTTCAGAGTATTTTAATTGCAACATTGCTAAGTTTCTAACATTTCAATTATTATAAATGTGTGCTTAGAAATTGAAGCACACAGTATTGTTCCTTCACTTTTGTCTTCTGTAAATTGCGTACTTCCGAAGTAGAATGTCATTGCAATCATTTATATGTCAAATTGCAGCACAGTTATGATTCATTGCACTGTCTGTGGTACAAATTGTGCCTCAAATTAGACAAATTAGTTTGTTTTGCTCCAAGGGCTACACTTCTGGATTTCATAGGACACCTTTAAAAGCAGCAAGGTGGCTTAAGAGGCTCCTAGAGTCTTTTACAGGACAGTGCAGTAAACCTAATGCAGATAGATGCTTTTCTCAGATCTTAACATGCTGTGCCCACCTGCTCTACCGTTGTCCCCAATAACTTTTCAGAATCATCCCTTCCCCATTGGTATGGATCAATCTCTAGAATCTCTCCCCTCAGACCCAGAACTCTAGGCAATTACCCACAGTTACCAGGCCCCTATTTCCAGGTACAAATACCATGCTGTGAACAAGCTTACACTTAAGCAAGCATAAAAGCAAGAGTACAATTGGCAATCAGTAATATACAAGTCCTTGGGGCACCTTTCGTAATGCAGGTTAGTTTCTGGATTATGACACTAATATTCAATAGTCCATATGGAGCTTCACTAGAATAAGGTCATGAGGGCATCTACAACATAAAGAAAGGCAGCATGAAGCAAAGCAAAATATTTATTCCTCTTTCATACATTCAAAGCGAGGAGCAAATCAAGCAGGCAAAACTTGACTTGACATTCAGATAAATGTCCTATAAAACTGGATATGTGATCTTTTTATTTTGCTGTGAACATATTCTGGTGGTGATATTTGATTGAATTCTAACCTTTTGATTCTTTCTTGAGCAACTACAATGTTTAATATCAACGCCCTATTGAGTCTCAAATATATAATATATGTATATGTGTGTGTGGTTTGTAATTTGTACAATTATTCTGTGATGTGCGAGAAATGGTCTACTTTCTGAGATGTCACATTGCAATCATTGCAAGCTGATGTGGAGGTGAACTGATGCTGTTACTGACTGAGCCATTTCTCTCCACTTAATGAACTCCTGGACAGAATACTTACCAAACAAAAACAAATAGAACTGCACAGCTTCCTTCCAACCCAAAACAAAATAAAAGATAAAGATAAACTTAACTCTCACTTAGCCACCTTGAACAAAAGTGCCATTATGATTTTGGGGAGAACTTTGTGGACAAAAGCTTTAATAGTTGGAAGCAGGCCTCTGTTAGAATAGAAAGATTTAGAATACATGAAATGGCAATTGTCCTCTGGGATTTAAAGGTCAGAGCAGATCATTTTAATAAATCAATTAATCTTTGAGGAGCTTGACTGAGACTGTTGTGCATGAAAATCCCAGATCAGCAGGTTCTGAGCTACTCAAACCACCCGGTCTGCTACCAACAGTCATTTCACAGTCAAAGTCCCTTAGATCACGTTTCTTCCCCATTCTGATGTTTGGTCTGAATGACATCTGAACCTCTTGACCACATCTGCATTGAGTTGCTGCTACATAACTGGGTGATTAGATATCTGCATTAACAAGCAGATGTACCTAATAAAGTGGCCACTGAGTGTACCTGGGTAACATTCTTACAAGTGTTCAGTCCAATTCTTCCAGTCATTCATTGTCAGCTGTTGAGATTACCAGGCAGAAAACAAAGAGTGGAAATAGGTGATTTCCCTGGTTGGCCAAATGAACAAGTTACTGCATGAATAGTGCTTGTGCCCAGCTAGTTGAAATCTATATCTCTATTTGGCTGATGGAACCAAATGTCATTTACAAGCTTTGGATTGTTAGCTAGTCTTAATGAACAGCATATTTACTGGACTGGACTGAAAGTTTAAAGAAAATGAAGGTTGCATGCCACTTGCTTGAACCCAAGTGGACAGCAAATAAACAACGGACATGAACGTGTTGATGCCTGGAAAGATAGTATTTAAGAGAACTTGAAAGTTTTTTGCATATTCTTTTTTTCAGTGGGTCCTGATGATGAAAGTGAACACATAAAGGCTCTTCAGCAACTTCATGTAACAATGCCTGAGGGTCCATCATTGGTCATGGTACTTAAGGATAATGAGGAGCGACGCAAATTAGGTATGCAGTAAAGACAATCTTGTAATGGTTCATAATGTTTAAAGTTTCAGCTGAAGGAATGCAAACCATACATGAACAGCCTGTCATTGTGTACATACAATAAATATATTGTTTTTGTAGTGCAGTGACTAGGCTGCTTTGTAAGTAAATGTAACTTTGCATTGTTTACCAGTAGTGTTCAATGAGAAATAAAAAAAGTGGTTGAAATAAAAATGGAAAGTGGGAAATACTCAACATATGTCTATTATTTATTGTTTTTATTTCAAACGTTAACCATTTGCAATTTTTAATATTTAAATAAGATGAATAACTTATTTTGCAGTTTGTTAAGCTAGGACTGTTGGCCAAGGTGCTAGCAGATTTTTGCATGTTAGGTCTTTGGGGTCCTTGCATTGGAACAGCCAAATGGGACTTAAGTTTAAACCCTATATCCTGAATTTAATCTTCAGTTATACAGTGTATATCCATAGGGCTCTTATTTTTGTAAAGTATGTAAGTCTTTAGAGGCAAAGTCAGAAATAACTAGACTTTAACCAAAGGAGAACATACTGGATTAATTAAAATGTCAGCCACAGAGATCCTTCTCTTGCCTTGGAAGGGCTGACCTGATTGTTTACCTGTGCTAGTGGGGAGAGCAGAAATGATGTCTGCATTCCCATTGCAGTGGACCTCTCAGTGCACTGGGCAGTCAAAGGATGAGAGGAACTACAGTGGCATTCTCCATACACCTCCAACCATCCTTTGCTTACTTAATCAGTGTCCAAAATTTTGTTAAACCCAAAGCACCCATGTAAGAACTTTGCAGCCATCAGGAAAGCACCCATTGTAAGGAGTTTCACAAAGCAGTGGAACCCCATTATGTTTGGAACGATGTAGACAGCCTTCAAAATCCTCTGCAATAGAAGTTAACACTTAACTTTGGAATCACTACTTTTCAAGTATTTGCATGAAATCCAAGTGATTGGTGCCTGCCTGACCACAGATGTTCTTTCAAAAAAAAACTTGTGCAATTTCTTCTGGAGATTCCCTAAAATTTCATGAAGATTTATGTTATTAGGTGCACATCCACTGTAGAATACATTATGAGCACATGCAACCAGGTCAAATATCTGGAACTGTGTAATTCAGCTTTGAAAATCTTTTCTACTCTGGGAATAATTGATCTATATAAAAAAAATGTGTGTGTGTGTGTGTGTGTGTGCATATACATACACACACACACACACACACACACACACACACACACACACACACACACACACACACACACACACACACACACACACACACACACACACACACACACACACACACACATATATATATATATATATATATATATATATATATATATATATATATATATATATATATATATAGTGCTGAGGAAAAAAAACAATGTCACCTGATTGAATTTCCAGTCAAGTGTACTGTGGTTTCAGATCATGCAAGGTGTGCCTTAGATTCTGTTTTTGTACTGCACCTGTACAACAGCATTGTTCTGCTTCATGTTGGATGATTCTTGCCATTTTTTTCCCTTTAACCTGTTTACAATGCAAAATACTAAAAATAATCTGTCAAAATAGAAATTTTCAGTTATGATCCTTCAGTGCCATCTAGAGTATCAATAGAAAATTACAGTTCATCAAAAGAAACCCAAGAAATTGACTGATGTACACCATGAATTAGAAATAATAAGCAATATGGATCTGAAACATTCATTTGTATTTTTATTTTGGTTCTTCTATGTTTCAGTTATTCTCTTGTACCTTGGAGATTTCCTTACTGTACAGTTCATCCATTTAAGAAGTTATAAATGTTAACCGATCAAAATCCCATACAATGGGAAAGCAGCATGAAAGTTCTTTCCATTTGTTAGTCTTATCTTTGTGAGTAATGATGCATTAATCAGGTTAATTATATTTTCCTTGGTGTTGCATTATTTTGAAAATTGAACAGATTTGTTTAAATCCAAAAGATTCTGCAGATGCTAGAAATCTTGAGCAATACACACAAAACGCTGGGGGAGCTGAGCAAGTCAGGCAGTACTGATTGAGGGTAATAAACCAGTTGACATTCTGCCTGCTTCCATTCCAGTCCTGATGAAGCATCCCATCCCAAAACTTTAAGTGTTTATTCCCCTTCCTAGATGTTGCCTGACCTGCTGAGTTCCTCTAGCAGTTTGTTTTTGTTTTTAACCATGTTTTCAGTATCTTGTTACTTTCTGGATCTCTCACTTTCTTGGAAATATTTAGAATGGCTCAGAGTAAATTGTGCCACTGATTCCACATTTGGGGAACAATTCTCCATTTCTTTCCACTAAGATAGTATCTCTCTGTATCTCAGACTATAATTTGAAATAGTTTTATAAAAGCCCTTTTAATTTCCAACAGCAATCCTATTTCTGGTATAATTAAGCCGGATTCCAAAAAATATATACTAAATGACAGTTGATTTAGTCACCACGATCAGTCCGAGACTGATCTAGCCTCATTCCATCAATGACTGCTATGTTTTGAAATTTGAAACTACTTGTATTCCACCACTCAGGATTAAACTCAAACTGCGGTGTACAAGATAAAAAGATTGTAAGGAAGTCAGTCACCCCTAACCTTTCACAGAATTATGGTTTATAAGTAATCAATGCAATGAATGTTTACCTATGTTTACTTTTTTTGCCCCTTTATTTCTAAAGGAAAGGCTCATTTAAAGAAAGCAATAATTAAGCATGAAGAAGCGATGAGGATTCACAGCCTTTGTCGGATCCTGAGGAAGATGGATATCCTGCAGGAGGTGCTAGTTGTTGCCCATAAACGATCGTTGAAGAAGTATTCTGAGATTGATCGTGAAGATGATTTTTTTGAAACTGTTGAAGCTCCAGACATTCACCGTAAGTTGTTTTTCAATATTGATGTTGCCATTGCCATCTGCTAAGGAATATTACCTGCATCTGCCAACACTGGGGCTTTGCATAAATTTTATGTGGAATAGACCTACTGTTATATGGATCCGTTAAGATTTGAGCTCAAGTAGCGTACATTTTCTATTTTTTGCTGTTCAAATCTCACTTATGGCAGTTCATGTTCAATTCAATATATGAAATGATTTAGAACTGACAAAAGAAAAATTGATTGCACCATCAGGTTTGTAAGACCCCATCTATTTGGTTCATAACCTCACAAGGGAAAGGAAATCAATCCCAATTTGACCTGATTGCAGTTGCAGATTTTGGATGACTTTCGTTACCTTCACAAATGGTTTAATAAACTATTTGGTAAAACAGACAATCACAAATGAATTTGGGTAGCATTCCCCTATTTCTTCACACCTCCTCTACTGTCTGTTGTGAATGTGACTAAGTTACTGGGGAAGTTGGAGCAGTTGGTGGATATGTAAATCTTTATTCATCACGACAAACAGACATTCTCTTAGAAACCCCCTCAGTCGAGTCCCCCAAACTCAAAGTACATACCTTTAGGTCAAAGGTTTAGCAGGCGATTCAATGCAGTTTCAATGATTACAATGACATAGTATCAGTCTGGTCGCAGCTGTATCATCGCTGAGGCGAGTAAACCTCGAGGAGTAGTGAGCTGAACACAGGTTTGTCTTTTGCCCTTGGCCTCAAAGCCTTAATCTTTTAAACCTGGCACGGCCCGTAAAGCAGCTGAATATTGGTTTGTTTTCTACTGTTGGGCTCAGGCCCCGCTGTGTCAGTCCGGCCCGAAGTCTTCTCCAGCAATGGCCATCATGGCCATACCTGCATTCTCAAGAGTCCTGTTCATCAAATCCTTGTGGATACCGCAAAAAGCCAGGTCATACAGATGGTCCAAAAGCACAACTCCTCCCAAAGGAAAATTACAGGCTGCAGATGGCAGAGAAAATAGTCCAGAAAAAGTATAGATTTATGTATTTAATATTTAAGTAACATTTGAGTAATATCATAAATATATTGTTTGATTAAGCATTTTTTGTTTAAATAATTAATTACGGGCTATATATAAAAGTATATGAGTGGCATACATCGTCACGCCACCACATCATACGTGCATGCCTCGCTTAAAGTAAAAGTGAAATGAAGACACATTCCAGGCTCTTGTGCTTTTGCTTTCAATTAGTTTCATATTTTGGTGTTACCAAACATAACAGTACTATTGTGTGCTGCCAGAAAATGTTGCCATGTCTTGTCAGTACCACCTTGGCAGCTGAGTTGGGTTCAGTCACTCGAATAACTTAGCTGCAGTTGCTGATTTGATGCAGGTCAATTAACATAACCACATCATCTTAACATTTGGCTGATGCATATGTAAATGTCTCATGGTCACCATTTTGCAATCACAGTATGTTGGCCTGCTTTCTCTCTGGGGACAGTATTGTTTATTTGTAAAGGTATCTGTTTTACTTCAAACCAGTTTCTGCTTAAAATTTACATTAAGAACTAAAAACTGGTCCTCATTTGAATTTATATCTGATAGATTCCGTTAACTTCATTAATCAATAATCCCTAACATTGTCTTTTCTCAAATCTTGCCTCTCAGTCCTTCCCCACACCGCTCTCTACTCACTCTCCTCTCTCTCCTCACCCCACTTCCCCCTCAATCCTCTCTCCCTCTACTCCTCTCTGCCTCTCACCCCTTACTCTTTCCACCTTCTCCCTGACCACCTCCTCCCTCTCTACCCTCTCTCTACTCACTCCCCCATCACCTCTCTCCTCTCCTCATTGCTTCTCCTATTCACCCATACCCCTTACCTTTACCTCCTCTACCCATCTCTCCCTTCCTTGGGAAGTCAAAGATAGTATTATAGGAAAAGAGAGGGCATATATTATAACAAATGTAATGGGATATTAGATGATTGGAAAGCTTTTAAAAACCAACAGAAGGCAACTAAAAATACCATAAGGAGAGAAAAGATGAATTATTAAGGTAAACTAGCCAGAATATAAAAGAAGATACTAAATGTGTTCTCAAATATATAAAGGGTAAAAGAGGGGGGAGAGTGAATATCGGACTGCTGAAAAGTGATGCTGAAGAGATAGTAATGGGGTCAAAGAAATTGTGAATGAACTTAGTAAGTACATTGTGTCTTCTTTCATTGTGGAATTTGAGTGTCAGAGGATAGTAATGAGCATAGTTGCTCACTTTCTAAAGAGAAAGTGCTTGGGAAGCTGAAAGGTCTGAAGGTAGATTTGTCATCAGGACCAGATAGACAGCAACACACACAAAATGCTGGTGGAACACAGCAGGCCAGGCAGCATCTATAGGGAGAAGCACTGTCAACGTTTCGGGCCGAAACCCTTCGTCATAGGCAGCACCTCAGGGTTCTGTAAGAGTTGGCTACAAAGATTGTTGAGGCATTAGTAATGAACTTTCAAGAATCACTAGATTCTGATATGTTTCTGGAGGATTGGAAAATTGCAAATGTTACTCTACTCTAAGGGAGGGAGGCAGAAGAAAGGCAATTGTAGGCCAATTACCCTGATTTCAGTGGTTAGGAAGATGCTGGCATCTGTTATTAAGGATACGGCTTTGGAGAACTTGGAGGCACAGGATAAAATAGACCAAAGTCAGCAGGACTTCCTTAAAAGGAAGCTTCTCCTGACAGATTTATTGAAATTGTTTGAGGAAATACAGGCAGGATAAACAAAGGAGAGTCAGTGGATGTTGTTTCTTGGATTTTCAAAAGGTCTTTAACAAGGTGCCGTATATGAGGCTATTTAATAAGAGCCATGGTAATAAAGGAAATATACTAGCATGGACAGAAGATTGCTTAACTAGCAGGAGACAAAGAATGGGAATAAAGAGGGTCTTTTTCTGGTTGGCTGCCGGTGATTAGTTCCATAGAGGTCAGTGTTGTGACTGCTTCTTTTCATGTTATATGTCAATGATTTCAATGACAAAATTGAAGGCTTTATTGCCAAGTATTTAGATGATAATGAAGATAGATGGAGGGGTAGGAAGGCCATGAAGCAGGGAGTTTGCAGAAGGACTTAGGTTGGGAGAATGGGCAAAGAAATGGCAGTTGGAATGTAGCGTAGGGAAGTGTACGGTCATGCACTTTGGTAGAAGGAATAAAGGCTTAGACTATTTTCTAAATGGTGAGAAAATTCAAAGATCAGAGGTGCAATGGGATTTGGAGTCATTGTGCAGGATTTGCTAAAGGTTAACTTGCAGACTGATTTTCTGGTAAGGGACACAAATGCAATGTTAGCATTCATTTCAAGAGGGCTAGAATGTAAGAGCAAGGACATAATGCTGAGGCTTCCAAAGCATTGGTCAGACCACACTTCAGAGTCAGAGTCAGAATTAGGTTTAATATTACCGGCATATGTCATGAGATTTATGTGGCAGCAGTACATTGCAGGATATAACTTTGCATAGTACTGTAAATAAAGCCAGTGTAGATTTTCAGACTTTCTTTCTTCCTCGTGCATTTTCTGCCTACTGGATTTGCTTACTTTACTATCTATGTTTACCTAAACTTTATCATCTGCCATTACAATTTGGATCGAATCCATATAATATATCTTACATTGCATCTTAAAACTGACAGCTGAACTGAGTTTCAGTCACAGGTTGTGGTACAGTATCACCCCATTCCCCTGATGGAAATTCTCTTGTAAGAGAGAAGATGAAAAGATGTGGTTTCAGTCCTGAGTATTCTGTAGCCAAGTTTAATTTAAATGTATCATACAATGTCACTTTATCTTTGCAGCAAAAACACAGCAGAAACCAGAAATTAAAACTCCAAACTTTTCCAAGGTGAAAGTCACAGATATTTTTCACAGATTGGTAAGCACGTTGGTCATATATCATAAATAAATATCTATGTTTTTTGTTCTATACAGGTATGTTCTATTTAATAGGTAAATATAAACCTATAATTGCATTTTGTTATTTCATGTTTTTCAGTGTTATAAAGATAGAAAAAAACTGATTAGCTAGCAATTACCATATATTTTAATACATTTCAGTCTATGCGTCTCATCACAATCTTTATTCCGCTCACTTTCCCGGAGTTGACTCTTGAATCTACTTGCATTTGCCTCCTCCAGAACCTTACTTAGTGACTTAGCTTCTTTTCTTACTCCTGATTTTTTTGGATTTAACTTGCATTGACTATGGTTTGATAACCAATCTGTCGATATAGATTTTTGAGAGTTTCAGTTTGGTTGCCTTGGTCCTAGGACAAAATGTTTTATGAAATGTAACAGATTTTTCCTCTTCTGCCGCAGTTCATAAGTAATCCTGACCTGAGGAATATTCATAATCTTAATCTATATTTTTGTTTGGAATCTCTGAAATTTCTGTTAAACTCACTTGCCTTTTATTTGTGTTATCTGTTATCCTTGATAGATTTCTTTGTATAAACTATGAGCAGTGCTGCTGGTTGAAGCACTGAAAAACTGAAGTGTGCACTAAAGGATATGGGTTAAGCCTTGTGGTAGAGAAAGGGCAGT
Source organism: Hemitrygon akajei (assembly GCF_048418815.1). Classification (NCBI taxonomy): domain Eukaryota; kingdom Metazoa; phylum Chordata; class Chondrichthyes; order Myliobatiformes; family Dasyatidae; genus Hemitrygon; species Hemitrygon akajei. The sequence goes on along the minus strand of NC_133124.1, from coordinate 103,158,230 downwards.
GCTCAGATTTTAAATACTGAGCATTAATGGAGGAATGCATGGACTTCCAAGGTTTTCAGGAATGAAGCAACGAGATAAGTTGTGATTTCAGTGCTGTAAAAATTCTAAAAGAAATAAACCAGAATAGAAAGATCAGAATATATAATCTAAGTAATTATATACCACTTTGTTCAAATTATTTGATTCCCTGCCAAGAGATGGAAAATACAGTCAGTGGAGATATTATTAAGTACCTCCTCATAATAGAGTGGCCACCAAGTGCAGGTTCATTGTCTTCTGCTGCTGTAGCTCATCCACTTCAGGATTCAATGTGTCATGCGTTCAGAAATGCTCTTCTGCACACCACTGTTGTAATGTGTGGTTGTTTGAATTAATGTCACCTTGAACCTGTCAGGCATTCACTGACCTCTCTCATTAACAAGGTGTTTTTGCCCACAGAACTCGCTAGATCTTTTTTTTACTGTTTTCTTGTACCACTCTTTGTAGCTAGACACTGTAGTATGTGAAAATCCCAGGAGATCAACAGATTCTGATAAACTCAAAACCACCCTGAATGCTACCATGAATCAATCCACAGTCAAAATCACTTAGATCACATTTCTTATGTTTGGTCTGAACAGCAGCTGAATCTCTTGAACATGTCTGCATGCTTTTATGCATTGAATTGCCTCTACGTGATTGGCTGATTAGGTATTTGCATTAACAAGCAGGATACAGGTGTACTAATGAAGTGGCCACTGAGTGTATATGCAAGTAAATGCAGGCCACTTAATGTACAAATTATTTGAATCCCTGCCAAGAGATGGAATATACTGTTAATCTAGTGTAGATCAAACAGCAATGTGCAGCATGGATTTGTTGATTTATTAAGGGAATGTTGTGTCTGATTAACATGATCATGAGGAGACGGTTGTTAGTGGGCAAGTAGATTGATGTAGTCTTCATGGATTTTAATAAGCCATAATCAGGCAGCCTATGAGATCCAAGCATGAGTTGAGAGAGATGAGGAGAGGAGATAGAGGGAGATGGATAAAGAGAAGATGGGGGAGAGGAAAGTAGGGAGAAGAAGCAAGAGAGAGAAGGGAGGAAATCAGGAGAGACTGAGGAGACAGAGAGGTTAACCTAATGATTAGAGTAGGATTTCTCAACCAAGGTTCTGTGAGAGGTCGCTAGGGGTTCCATGAGAGATCAGATTAAAAAACATCAATTTTTGACCTTTCCACAATGCTAGCGCTCACAGTGGTGGGCAGTGACTGAGCAGACCCATTGGCAATCTTGTTAGAGGTGTCTCAGCCCAGTATGGCAGTACACAATAGGACTATGTTTATTTGGTTGAGTTAAGGGAGGACGGTAGGCTGATAATTGATGAATGCTGTATTGTACAGAGGGGAGGACAGTAGGCTAATAACCGTTGATTGCTCTACTGTATGGAGGACAGGACAGTAAGCTGATAACTGGTGAGCGGTGTACTGCATGGAATGGAAGGTGGTAGGCTGATAAATTGGTGAGCAGTGTATTGCCAGGAGGGAAGGATGGTAGGAAGATGATTGGTGTGCGTTGTATTGCATGGAGAGAAGAACGGTAGGCTGATGAGTGTGAAGTGTATTTTCCGAGTATTGAATGGACTCACCCAACGTGGGCTGAGACTTCAGCCTCTCCCTCACGAATTACATCCCCCAACTTCCACTTACACGTTGCCGACTGACTTTTTAGGAACAAACAAACTCTACCGGTGTCGTAGATAATGGAAGGGAAATTTTCATTCTAAAGATGGTCCAGAGTGGCGATATTTGAAGAAGTGTGAGATGGAAGAGGAGGATTCTAGGCCCAGGCCTATGGACAATTCTGATAAGGTTAATAATGAAGAATTACAATCTTTGAGTCATTTCACTGCACTAGTGCAACAATGGACTCAAAAAGAATCTGTCTTTTTTTTTTTACAAATCTACAGACAGACAGACGGACATACTTTATTGATCCCGAGGGAAATCTATACAAGTTTATTTACACAACAAATACATGAAGTACAAACATTAAGTATTTACAATTCTGTGAATAAATTCAAATCAAAATATGATTACTACTGTCTATAAAACAGTCAATTCCCTAGGGTGCCCACTACTCCTGGAAATCCTCCACTGTAGCCATTGTGACCGTATGCTCCCTCTCCAAGGACAGCCGGCCACGAACGTTTCCTCGGAAGAGGGGCAGAGAGTCAGCCCTGGCAGAGCCCTTGACTTTCCACCACCTAGACCTGTGATGGCCATCTTGGCCAGGCCCAGGAGCAAGCCCACCAGTAGATCCTCCTCGCAATCTGCCCCCTTCCTTACTGGGTGCCTGTTTATAGGGAGTGTGGGGCTGAAATGCAACCAGAATCTGAGCAGCAGCCCCTTCAAATACTCAAACAGGGCCTGCAACCTCTCACACTCCATAAAGGGTGGTACACTGACACAGTCTGGCCATAAAATTGTCAGGTAGACGGGGTGTCAGTGAGCCTGCTCAAAACCCTGTTGTATGGTACTGCCCTATCCAACACCTTCCATCCCAGGAATCCAATGTACAGAAGAAAGCTCCTTGCATATAGAGATTTCCACTGGGGACCTCCCCTGCTGCCAAATGGTGTAACAGGTCAGCAAGCAGAGTCTGGTCGGCAGATGAAGGCAAAGAAGTGAAAGTTGTCCAAGAGCAGCCAGTATAAGAAACAGTTTGGGGCATCACAGAAGGACACAGTGGGCTTCCCCACGATATGGCTCACATTATGCAGTACCCTCTCCCACAAGGTCTCCTGAGGCCTGAGTCTAACGAGCACTTCCGGCCCATCGGGTGGCGGTGCAGCTGGATCCCCACCATCTCCCCACGCCCCTCAACACCCACTGTGATAGGATGGGGACAGTCCCTCTCTCAGCTAGATCACTGTCCCCCCCCCCCCCCCCCCCACCAGTGCAGGAGCACCCTGTCTGCATGAGACTAGACCCCATACCCTCAACAGCTCTTTGTAAAAGCGAGGCAGATCCCTCAAAGCAGTGTGGCTGATGCTGTCTGCTGGAAGCTGAGTGTCCTCCTGCAGGCAGTATCCTGGCAGAGAAAGTGCATTGCCAGCACATGCCATCTCGGAGGCTGGTCGTTATACATGTATTTCTGCTGGCTCCTGACAGGGAGAGCTGCCAGCTGGGTGCACATGTACACCAATAACTGACTGCCCACCACTATTAGAGGACTCAGGACCACAGCAGAGACCCAATGCCTCCTGTTGCCTCAGAAGAAGTCCACCAGCTTCTTCTGGGTCCTGGAGACAAACACAGTGGGTGGGACTAAAGTAATCAGCCAATATCATATCCTTACAATGAAAGCTTCATTTCAATGTGTTTCATGTGGACTGGTGATCCCAATTCCATTGTACTTAGTCTGTGGCAAATAACTTTCAAATGTAGCAATGGCTCCAGCAAAACTGGAAAGACATTTAACTACAAATCACAGCCATGTGACACATAAAGGTGTGATTACTTTAGACGACTATTGGAATCTCAAACAGATTAAAGCTTTCAAAAATAAAGTCACAGTCAGTAAAAGGATTAAGGAAGCAAGTTATTTAGTAGGTTTCAGACCAGTTCATTTTCAGAATGTTTAAAAAACTGAGAAAACCAGGACAAAAAATACACAATTTTCTTGCTACATACAGAAATCTGGTGGCTTAGCAGAGGAAGAGTTCTCAACAAGGTGTTTGAGCTGAAAGGTGAATTGCAGGAGTACTTTCAAGAAAATAGTAGGCTGGATTTTGCTGAGTGCTTTGAAGGTGAAGAATGGCTGCAGTAACTAGCCTACTTAGCAGACATCTGTCATCGTATGAACCAATTGAACAATTCTCTGCAAGGACCCGGAGAAAATGTTTTGACTTCAGGCAGCAAGATTCTTGGATTCAAAATGAAACCGAATCTATGGAAGAATCATGCTGCAAAAGGAAATCTTGAAATGTTTCCACTGCTGTTAGGGCTTGAGAGTGAGGAAAGATATCAGAAAGTCTCGAGTCTTTTGAAAAACACCTGGAAGAAAATGGAACAGTATTTTACCTCCCTTTCTCTTAATCTTCTGCTCAGCCTTAGAACTTGACTTTGAGAGAAGAGGAGGAATTTCGTGAGCTGCACGCTGATCGTGCACTCAAGATGAGATTTACTGATCTGCCCCGAACATGTTCTGGCTTTCTGTGAAAGATGAATATCCTATCATTCATAGGAAGGCAATGAACATTTTGCTGCAATTTTCAACATCTTACAAGTGTGAACGAGCTTTCTCTTGTTTAGCAAGCATCAAGAGCAAGGATAGAAATCGTCTCCTTTCAGTTGAAGGTAAAATCCATGTGTGCTTTCTTTGACCGAGAATTGAGAAATTTGTTATGTTTGCCTTATGAGGTTTTGAAATTTATGAGAGAGAAAGAAAGAAGGATAAGCTAAGCTTAACTATCTGTTTTTCTTCAAGAAAGGCTGGCTAAAGAGCATTGACATTTATTTTTGGATTATTATATTAACAGCTTACTCATCACACTAATGTTCCGTGAGCTCTAGATATAATAATTTCTATGCAGGGGTTCCCTGAGACCTGAACATTATTTCAAGGGTTCCTCCAAGACAAAAACATTGAGAAAGGCTGGATCAGAGATTAGATACAGAGAATGTTAGAGGCTCAGCTACTTGGTGACAGCCATCACATGCAGTTTCTCCAGTGCTTAAAAGCTATCTACTGCCCAATCACCTTCTGAGAGTAAAGAATGGTGATGCTCATCTAAGGTAATCCCATTTGTCTGTGTTTGGCCCATATTCTGTAAAGTTGTAATCAACATCCATTTCAATGGCTTCCTCAGCCATGACTCTCTCCAGGATATGGATTGCATCCGTTAATATCCTGTTCATGCCAACCTCACTGCCTTCCTTGAGCAACATGAAGTCAAGAAGGACGTAACTCAATTCCAAAAATAATAAAGTGTTAGGAGCAGATAGCATCGGAGCTGAAATCTTAAAACTTGGCAATGAAGAGCTTCAGCAATAAAGCAACAATTTCACAATCTGAGAAGAGGAGGATGTAATTATGCCTTATGATAACCATCTTCATGAAAAGACACATGCTGAACATTAGACTGTGGAAGGAAATACAGGACTCCCAGTTATTGCCTTAGGAAAGTAGTAGACAGGATCTTTCTTAACTGTCTCATCACAGTTGCCAGACTTGCTTCCCCACTAACAGTGTGAATTCCATCCATCTGGGGACACAATGGACATGATTTTCACCATGCAACAGCTCCAAGAAAAATGGAGGGAGCTACATAACTATATATGAGTTTCTTCAATCTCATCAGAACATTTGACTCCACCAATGGTAGAGATTGTGGAACACCATCCTCAAACTTAGCTGTCCATAAAAAATTCTTATCCATCTTATGAATGCTCAATGATGCCATGCAAGCTATGATACTAACCCTTGGTGCATCAACAGAATGACTCAGTGCACTGCCCTGAACTTTTCTCAGTCTTTCTCACTGCATGGACTCATCTCGCTTCCAACAAGCTTACTACGTAAGTTTAGCTAATTTTTAAAAATAATGGAAAACTTTGCGACCTGCAGTGAACGCAATACAGGACCAAAGTCACTCAACTTGAGTAAATGAGCTTATGTATACATATGCTCAAAGGCTGTACTTCAGGGCTATGTTCACTCATTCACTGAAACAGTATGGGAAAATGGGTTTTACATTCAACATCTGCAAGTCCAAGGATCTCTACCAGCCTGGCCCTGCTCCATCTTACTACCCTCAGTAATAAAGATTTGCCATGAAACCATGGACTATTTCCCACATCTCAGGAGCCACCTCTGAACGGAGGTGGACCTTGAATCTGAAATTCACCATAGCTTGACTATGTCAGCACACCACATGGTCATTTGGGGAAAACAATATTTTAAAGAACAGTCTTTAGAACTGACACAAAATGCATGATCTAACGGCAGCATTGATTCCTTCCCTTATATGTGCTTCAAGGACTGTTTTCAGTCAGTGCTTCAAATCACTGCAAACTACTTTAACTCAGTTTCTTCAAAACCTTCAAAAGTTCACTGGAAGAATAAACATCCTGGTGGCAGCACACTGACAATGAGACCTTATTTGCTCTCAGTCAGCTGAGTTGAGATTGCGACCTGCCCAACACTCTATTCCCAAAATAGACAGTTTATTCTGGACTCTTGTTGTGAGAGGGTATTAACTCTCATTGACTGCTGGGAACCTCTAGCCTCTGACATGGTCCAAGTGGAGAAGTAGCATTTGGAATGATGTTGTGAATTGCAAACCATTGCAAGAGGAGAGCACAGAAACTATTTGTAAGGTCAAGGAATCTTTCCATTTGCTCATCTTTTTAAGGCATGTCCTGCCACGTCTGTGGAAGAGTTTGTTTCTGTTATTAGAGTCATTAGCCACATTAGAACCAGCAAAAATGATTAGATGCACATCATCCGTGATCCTGAGGAAATGGATTTCACTGAGCACAATACTTGGTCCTTTGATGTTTGAAGGATATTTTAATGATTTAGATCTAAATGTAGCGTATAATAAACGAGTTTTACAAATATGCAGTGAGTAAAGTTTTAAGGGTGCAGGAAGATATAGGTCAGGTTTGGTGGATAGTTGGGCAGAAAAGGATTACAGTGAAGTAAAGGGAAGAAAAGGATTGCAGTGAAGAAAAGGGAAACAATATGTACTTTAGGTAGATTAACTTTCATCAAAACTGGTGAATGGCCATTGATCAAATCCTGTTGGCATAGATTTAAAGTAATTTGTAGAAGGGTTAGAGAAGAGCCTTTGTAATCTAGAACTGATTGGGATCTTGAATTTGCTGTCTCAAATCATGGTAAAGGCAGAAATCTGTAGCACATCTTATTACATGTACTTGAAGACCCATGTACAGACTATGTACATATTGCTGGAAGGTTGATCAGTATAAATACAATGGTTTAAATGGCCTTTCATTTTCCCCTTATGCTCTCTCTATTAGCTTGTTGCAACTGGATTGTTAACGATATTGAAATTAAAACTTATCTCACTATTACTCCTTTTTCTTTTGTAATAACTCCATCTAATAAGAAACTGTTTAGTGGTGTAAATATTAATGTTTTATAATTTCTTGATAACTGTTACTTAATGTCTTGCAATGTAATTTGTATTGAAGTATGAATTGAAATTGCTGAAGATACTCATTATGTCAAGTAGCATCTGTAAAGAGAAAAAAGCGGTATTTCAGGTAGATTACCTCCTATCAGAATTGGTGAATGGCCATTGACCTGAAACGTTATGTTTCTCTTTCTGTAAATATTGAGTTGCTAAGCATTTCTAGCAATATCTATTTATATTTAGATCTTGAGCATCCTCAGTATTTTGCCATTGTACAATTGCGCATCAAATAAAGTTAGCATTAAGTAAAAATTGCCATCACTTATTGAATCAATTGAAAGGGGGAAAGCATTTTGATAAACTGTTGATTTCTTGTCTGCACTTCTCCAAATTTTGGCACTGTAAGGCATAATATGAGACTTTTCCACAATTACATGGCTGACTTTGAGGATTATGTTTTAAACCAAAACTTGATTCCAGGTTTGTGCTGTTTTTATTTTCTTTTGTTACCTAGGTTATTCCATGACCTAATATCTATGTTGTACATTTGGTTAATTCTCTAACTCCATTATCTAACAATGAAACACTTCCATTGGGGTGAATAAGGAGGTCTCACTTTGTCTTATAGCATAAAATTACTATTATCATAATTACTTTTATCATAAAGTAAAAGAGATGGAAGTAAGACATCTGAAACACAAATTCATCTCATGTGTTAACTATCAAAGCAGTAATGGAAGATCTGTCTGTATGCACCTAAAAATGATGCCTTGCCTTTTTCTTAATTTCCGTTTCTTCCCTTTGTAGGGTCCATTGTCAGTTTTCTCCATCAAGAACCGTTGGAGCTCTGTCAGAGAAATTCATCTTGAGAAAAGTGATAAGGGATTTGGATTCACCCTGCGTGGTGATTCTCCTGTCCTTATTGCAGGAGTAGTCCCTGATGGCTCTGCAGATGTAAGCATTCTTAGCACTAAATTATTGATGTTATATAATTCTTTGGATTTCTATTCCTGCTTTGTGATAAGATAAGTAACCAAATATTAAAAAACTCAACATCTTTCAGACTTGTACACAAGCAACTAATTATATTTAAGGAAACCTGAAGGGAACTTCTTTATAACCATATAACAATTACAGCACGGAAACAAGTCATCTCGGCCCTTCTAGTCCGTGCCGACACTTAGACTCACCTAGTCCCACTGGCCCGCATTCAGCCCATAACCCTCCATTCCTTTCCTATCCATATATCTATCCAATTTTACTTAAAATGACAATATCGAACATGCCTCTACCACTTCTACTGGAAGCTCATTCCACACAGCTACCACTCTCTGAGTAAAGAGATTTCCCCTCGTGTTACCCTTAAACTTTTGCCCCCTAACTCTCAAATCTTGTCTTCTTGTTTGAATCTCCCCTACTCTCAGTGGAAAAAGCCTATCCACGTCAACTCGATGTATCCCCCTCATTATTTTAAATACCTCTATCAAGTCCCCCCTCAACCTTCTACGCTCCAAAGAATAAAGACCTAATTTGTTCAACCTTTCCCTGCAACTTAGGTGCTGAAACCCAGGTAACATTATAGTAATTCTTCTCTGTACTCTCTCTATTTTGTTGATATCTTTCCTATAATTTGGTGACCGGAACTGTACACAATACTCCAAATTCGGCCTTACCGATGCCTTGTACAACTTTAACATTACATCCCAACTCCTATACTCAATGCTCTGATTTATAAAGGCCAGCATACCAAAAGCTTTCTTCACCACCCTATCCACATGAGATTCCACCTTCAGGGAACTATGCACCATTATTCCTAGATCACTCTGTTCTACTGCATTCTTCAATGCCCTACCATTTAACATGTATGTCCTATTTGGATTATTCCTACCAAAATGTAGCACCTCACACTTATCAGCATTAAACTCCATCTGCCATCGTTCAGCCCACTTTTCTAACTGGCCTAAATCTCTCTACAAGCATTGAAAACCTACTTTATTATCCACAACGCCTCCTACCTTAGTATCATCTGCATACTTACTAATACAATTTACCACTCCATCATCCAGATCATTAATGTATATGACAAACAACATTGGACCCAATACAGATCCCTGAGGCATACCACTAGTCACCGGCCTCCAACCTGACAAACAGTTATCCACCACTACTCTCTGGCATCTCCCATCCAGCCACTGTTGAATTCACTTTACTATTTCAATATTAATACCTAACGATTCCTAACTAACCTTCCGTGCGGAACCTTGTCAAAGGCCTTACTGAAGTCCATATAGCCAATATCCGCTGCTTTATCCTCATCAACTTTCCTCGTAACCTCTTCAAAAAATTCAATATTTGTCAAACATGACCTTCCACGCACAAATCCATGCTGACTATTCCTAATCAGACCCTGTCTATCCAGATAATTATATATACCATCCCTAAGAATACTTTCCATTAATTTACCTACCACTGACATCAAACTGACAGGCCTATAATTGCTAGGTTTACTCTTAGAACCCTTTTTAAACAATGGAACCACATAAGCAATACACTAATCCTCCAGCACCATCTCCATTTCTAATGACATATGAAATATTTCTGTCAGAGCCCCTGCTATTTCTACACCAACTTCCCTCAAGGTCCTAGGGAATATCCTGTCAGGACACAGAGATTTATCCACTTTTATATTCCTTAAAAGCGCCAGTACTTCCTCCTCTTTAATTGTCATAGTTTCCATAACTTCCCTACTTGTTTCCCTTACCTTACACAATTCAATATCCTTCTCCTTAGTGAATACCGAAGAAAAGAAATTGTTCAAAATCTCCCCCATCTCTTGCGACTCCACACATAACTGGAGATAAGTGGACATAAGTGGACATAACTGTCCACTGTGGTTCTCTAAGGGGCCAATTTTATCCCTCACTATCCTTTTGCTATTAATATAACTGTAGAAACCCTTCAGATTTATTTTCACCTGACTTGCCAAAGCAACCTCGTATCTTCTTTTAGCTTTTCTAATTTCTTTCTTAAGATTCTTCTTACATTCTTTAAATTCCCCGAGCACCTCATTTACTCCATGCTGCCTATATTTAATGTAGATATCTCTGTTTTTCCTAACCATGTTTCCAATATCCCTTGAAAACCATGGCTCTCTCAAACTTTTAACCTTTCCTTTCAACCGAACAGGAACATAAAGATTCTGTACCCTCAAAATTTCACCTTTAAATGACCGCCATTTTTCTATTACATCCTTCCCATAAAACAAATTGTCCCAATCCACTCCTTCTAAATCCTTTTGCATCTCCTCAAAGTTAGCCTTTCTCCAGTCAAAAATCTCAACCCTGGGTCCAGTCCTATCCTTCTCCATAATTATATTGAAACTAATGGCATTGTGATCACTGGACCTGAAGTGCTCCCCAACACATACCTCCATCACCTGACCTATTTCATTCCCTAACAGAAGATCCAACACTGCCCCTTCTCTAGTTGGTTTCTCTATGTATTGCTGCAAAAAACTATCCTGCACACATTTTTCACACTCCAAACCATCCATCCCTTTTACAGTATGTGTGGAAAATTAAAATCTCCCACAATCACAACCCTGTGCTTACTACAAATATCTGCTATCTCCTTGCAAATTTGCTCCTCCAATTCTTGCTCCCCATTAGGGGGTCTATAATACACCCCTATAAGTGTTACTATACCTTTCCTATTCCTCAATTCCACCCAAATAGTCTCCCTAGATGAGCCCTCTAATCTATCCTGCCAAAGCACCGCTGTAATATTTTCTCGGACAAGCAATGCAACACCTCCTCCTCTTGCCCCTCCATTTCTATCACACCTGAAGCAACGAAATCCAGGAATATTTAGTTGCCAATTACACCCCTCCTGCAACCATGTTTCACTAGTAGCTACAACATCATATTTCCATGTATCAATCCATGCTCTAAGCTCATCCACCTTTACTCAGAGGGTAGTGCGAATGTGGAACCAGCTGTCAACAGAAATGGCATTGACCTGAAACATTACATTTCTCTTTCTGCAAACATTGCTTGATCTGCTCAGCATTCCCAGAAATTTCTATTTAGATTTTGAAAATACAGATATGGCCTTTTGTTTTCCCCTTATTCTCCCTGTATTGCTGCTACTGGAATATTAACAGTATTGAACACTGGCACACCATCTTTCATGTTTTGTAATAACTCCATCCTGTAAGAAATGGTTCAGTGGTATATTGATTAACGTTTTATAAGTTCTTCATAAATGTTATTTAATGTCTCGTAATGTAATTCTGTATTAAAGTATGACTAGAAAATGCTAATTCTCTTGCACTCCAACCTTTCCCTATAACTCAAGTCCTCAAGACTTGGCAACATCCTTGTAAATTTTCTCTGTACTCTTTCAATCTTAATGATATTTTTCCTATAGATAAGTGACCGGAACTACACATAATATTCCGGATTTGGCCTCACCAGAGTGTTATACAACTGCAACATAACATCCTAACTCCTGTACTCAGTACTATAATTTATAAAGACTAATTTGCCAAAAGCTCTCTTTCCCACTCTCCCCACCTGTGATGCCACTTATATGGAATTACAGATCTGTATTCCCAGATCCCTTAGTTCTATTGCACTCTTTAGTGCTCTTCTGCTCACCATGTAAGACCTACCCTGGTTGGTCCTCCCAAAGTGTAATAGTCTGCATTAAATTCCATTTGCCATTATTTATCTGGTCCAGATCCAGCTGCAAGCTTTGTTGGCCTTCCTCACTATTCACTGTGACCCCCATCTTGGTGTCATCCACAAACATGCTGATCCCATTTCATACATTATCATCCAAATTAATATAGATGACAAACAACAATGGACCCAGTGCTGATCCCTATGGCACATCAGTAGCTACAGGGCTTCAGTCAGAGAGGCAACCATCTACTACTGTTCTCTGGCTTCTGTCACTAAGCCAATGTTGAATCCAGTTAATTATTTCATCATTAATGCCAAGTGACTAAACTTTCTTGACCAGCCTCCTATGTGGGAATTTGTCAAAGGCCTTGCTAAAATCCATGTAGACAACATCCGTTGCCTTTCCTTCATCAACTTTCCTGGTAACCTCTTTGAAAGCTCTATAAGATTGGTTAGACATGACCTACCATGCACAAACTCATGTTGTCATGGGCACATGACTTTTCCAAACCAGGACATATCTATCCAAATGCTTATATATCCTCTCCCTTAGAATACCTTCCATTAATTTACTGTCGTCACGCTGAATAATAATATTAACGAAGTTATTATGACTACTGGAAAATGATGCCGGTGAGGTAGTAATGGGGGACAAAGAAATGGCAGATGAACTTAATGAGTACTTTGCATGAGTCTTCACTGTGGAAGACACCAGCAGTGTGTCAGAGGTCCATAAGTATCAAGAAGCAGGAGTGATTGCCATTGCTTTTACAAAGTAAAAAGTCTAGGCAAACTGAAAGGTCTTAAAGTGGATAAGTCACCGGAACCAGATGGACTACATCCCAGAGTCCTGAAAGAAGTTGCTGAAGAGATGCATTGGTCATGATCTTTCAAGAATCCTTTGATTCGGGCATAGCTTCTGAGGACTGGAAAATTTCAAATTTCACTCTACTCTTTAAGAAGGGAGGAAGGGAAAAGAAAAGAAACTATAGGCCAGTTAGCCTAACTTGAGTGGTTGGAAAAGTGTTAGAGTCCATTATTGAGAATGCGGTTTTGGGGTACTTGGAGGCTAATGGTTTCTGTCAAGGGAAATCTTGCCTGACAAATCTGATAGAGTTCTTCGAAGAAGTAATAAGCAGGGTAGACAAAAGAGAGGCAGTGGATGTCATTTACTTGGATTTTCAGAAGGCATTTGATAAGGTGCCTTACATGAGGCTGCTTAACAAGATGAAATCCTATGACGTTACAGGAAAGATACAGGCATGGATAGGGGAATGGCTGACAGGCAGTTGCAGCAAGTGGGAATAAAGGGAGCCTTTTCTGGATGACTGCCAGTGACTAGTGGTGTTCCTCAGGGGTTGGTATTAGGATAGCTACTTTTCACATTGTTCGACAATGATTTAAATAATGGAATTGATGGCTTTGTGGCAAAGTTTGCGGATGATACAAAGATAGGTGAAGAGATGGGTAGTGCTGAGGAAGTATTGCGATTGCAGTAAATCTTAGACAAAAAAGTGGCAGATGGAGTACAGTGTTGAGAAATGTATGATAATGCATTTTGGTAAAAGGAACAATAGTGCAGACTATTGTTTAAATGAGGAGAAAATTCAAACATCAGAGGTGCAAAGGGACTTGAGAGTCCTCATGCAAGACTACCAGAAAATTAATTTAAAGGTTGAGTCTGTGGTAAAGAAGGCAAATGCAAAATGTTGGCATTTATTTCAAGGGGAGTCGAATGTAAAAGCAAGGAGATAATGCTGAGGCTTTATAAAACACTAGTCAGCCCGCACTTGGGATATTGTCAACAGTTTTGGACTCCATGTCTCAGAAAGGATATGTTGTCATCGGAGAGAGTTTAGAGGAGGTTCACAAGGATGATTCCAGGAATGAAGAGGTTAACATATGAGCAGCATTTGGCAGCTTTAAATACTCACTGGAATTTAGAACAATGTGGGGGGAATCTCATTGAAACCTACCAAATGTTGAAAAGACCAGATAGGGTGGATGTGGAGAGGATATTTCTGATGGTGTGGGCACAGCCTCAAAATTGGGGGGGTTGGGGGGGCGACCCTTTAAAACAGAGGAAAAGAAGAATTTTTTTTTACCAGAGAGTAGTGAATCTGTGGAATGTTTTGCTTCAGACTGCCTGGAGGTCAAGTCCGTGGGTATATTTAAAGTGGAAGTTGATAGTTTTCTGGTGGGTCAGGACATCAGAGGATATGGTGAAAAGGCAGGTATATGGGGTTGAGTGGGATATGGGATCAACCATGATGGAATGGTGGAGTAGACCCGATGGGCAGAATGGCCTAATTCTGCTGTTAGGTTGTAATGGTCTTATGGACACTGTAGGAGGCCATTCAACCCTTAGCCTCCATGCTAATTCTTAGCAAGCAATCAAATTAGTCCCAATTCCTCTCTTAAATGTTTTTGAGTGTGAAGAGGTAATGTTTTAATTATTTTACTACTTCTATTACTTACTGACCTTGCAGAACAAACTTATATTGAGTTGGTGGCAAGTATTAAAATCTGTTCACAGATTGCTTCTGATACAATTTAGAGCTGAGCGAGAGAGTGAGTTTTTTGTTAACATCTGCTACGTTTTTAATTTACACCTCATAAGTGTTTTATTGCAAGACAAGCATTGATTGACCTTGAAGAAGATGGCTTTAAGTGTTCTTCCTGTGGGAAATTGTCCTTTTCCCTTGACAGAGGTGACATTTCCTGTAGGAGTTAAAAGTGTGGCCTTATGAATTACAGCTCCTGGCTTAGAATGTTTTGGCCTGTCTGGAGAGTACTTTGTGTATTTCCTTGTGATATTTGTACTGCATTCTTGTAATGGGAGATGAACTGAGACTGATGAAATTTTTTTCAGAAAGCCGGTCTTCGAGAAGGTGACTACATTGTCTCAGTGAATGAACAGGATTGCAAGTGGTCCAAGCATTCTGAAGTTGTTCAGTTACTGAAAACTATCAGCACAGAGAGTGTCAAGATTGGTGTAATAACACTGAATACTTTTGAACACCAGAATAACGTAAGTGCTTACGTTAGATGTGACTTTTAATGATAAGTGGTGAGTTGATAGTTGTGTAAGTCAATAGTACAATTAGGATATCACCATATGTAGGCACTCTAGAGTTAATTACTTTTATAAGAAACTTAGAGCAAGGATCTGTACCAATTACTTTGATCCAGTGCAGTAGTCCCCCCCCCCATACCAAATGGTGATGCAGCCAGTCAGAACGCTGCATCGCCACATTCATGAATATGAACATTTATTTGTTGTCATTTCCTGCACAGTTGCAATAGCACAGAATCAGAATGTACCACACCAAATGACTGATTTTGAGGTCCTTGAAATATCATTCGAAGCTGAATTGTGAACAGGTTTTATTTCCTGAAAACTAATTCTCATTTTTAATGAATATCTGTTAATCCATATAATTTCATAGTTCTAGAATGTCCTACCATGGACACTTTGATCCTCATCTACAGTTGGTATCTTTCACAATGCTTTAGCGGTCTTCCAAAGCAATAATGATGAGATGGACAAAAACAATCAGGATGACTTCCCACTTCTGCTGCTAATTGATCCTTGCTTGGTGTCAGATGTTGATTTTATTTGGTTGAACTCTGATCTTCCCTATTAAAAGTAAAGTTAAAGTAAAGTAAGGTTGAGTGTGCCATATTCAAACTTTTACTTTTTGGGAGTGTGCATGTAGAATAAGTAGGTTCGGGAAGACATGAAAAGAAGGCAGACATGCAATAAACTCTAAAAACTTTCTGAACTTGGGAATACCACAAGCCAAACCTTCCCTCAATATTGACAAGGTGCCGCACATGAGGCTGCTAAACAAGATAAGAGCCCATGGAATTATGGGGAAGTTACATACGTGGATGGAGCGTTGGTTGATTGGCAGGAAACAGAGAGTGGAAATAAAGGGATCCCATTCTGGTTGGCTGCCGGTTACCAGAGGTGTTCCACAGAGGTCCGTGTTGGGGCCACTTCTTTTTATGTAGTATATCAACGATTTGGATTATGGAATAGATGGCTTTGTGGCTAAGTTTGCTGATGATACAAAGATAGGTGGAGGGGCCGGTAGTGCTGAGAAAACTATGAAATTATATGGATTGCAATGTTGGCATCCATTTCTAGAGGAATAGAGTATAGGAGCAGGGGTGTGATGTTGAGGCTCTATAAGGCACTGGTAAGACCTCACTTGGAATACTGTGTGCAGTTTTGGGCTTCTTATTTAAGAAAGGATGTGCTGACGTTGGAGAGGGTTCAGAGAAGATTCACTAGAAAACAGAGAATCTGCAGAGAGACTTGGATAAATTGGGGGAATGGGCAAAGAAGTGGCAAATGAATTACAATGTCAGAAAGTGTATGGTCATACACATTGGTAGAAGAAATAAACGGACAGACTATTATTGAAATGGGGAGAGAATTCAAAATTCTGAGATGCAACGGGATTTGGGAGTCATTGTGCAGGATACCCTTAATGTTAACCTCCAGCAACACACAAAATGCTGGAGGAACTGATCAGGCCATTCAGCATCTATGGAAAAGAGTCCTGCCGAAGGGTCTCAGTCCGAAGCGTCGACTGTACTCTTTTCCATGGATGCTGCTTATCCTGCTGAGTTCCTCCAGCATTTTGTGTGCGTTGCATGCAAAAAGTTAGCAGGCAGGGTACAGCAAGTAATTAGGAAAACAAATTACATATGGACATTTTATTGCTAAAGGGTTTGAGTATATAAATGAGAAGATTTTGTTATAATCATATAGAGTGCTAGTATGGCCGCACCTGGAATAACATGCAATGTCTTGGTCCTCTTATTTAAGCAAAAATACAGTGGCATTGAAAGCAATCCAAAAGTGATTTGCTAAGTTAATTCCTATAACAAAATTTCATGACATATCCCAGTGATATTAACCTGATCCTGATTCTGATGAGGGAGTCGTCCTATCATGAGCAGCTAATATTTTTGATGTCTATTCTTTGGAATTGAAAAGAATAAGAGTTGAGCTTATTGAAACGTGTAAGATCATTGGGGACCATGATAGGATAGATGTCAAGATGTTTCTACAGGTGGGAAAATTTTGAATGAGGGGATATAGTTCCCGAGTATTTCTTTTTAAATGACTGCTCCCTAATGCTGTAATTACTGATTGCAGAGGATGGTGAATCACTGGAAATCTTTGCCCCAGAGTATTACAGAGGCTTGATCACTGGGCTGTTTAAAGAGCACATCGAGAGACTTTTGAAAGTTCAGGGAATTCAGGGAAAGATCCGGTATAGAACAGGAGATGAGACCTGGGTCAGAACTCACGAAGGGTCTCAGCTCGAAACGTAGTCAGTGCTTCCTCCTATAGATGCTGCCTGGCCTGCTGCGTTCCACCAGCATTTTGTGTGTGTTGCTTGAATTTCCAGCATCTGCAGATTTCCTCGTGTTTGCTTCATAACAGCCATGATCATATGAAATGCGGAGCTTGCTTGTGAGGCTGGTATCCCACTCCTGCTCTATGTTTCTTATCTCCTCATGGCTAAAATCAGTAGGGACTGTTAAGCAGAATAAGTAGTAATAAGAAGAATTATTATTTCAGGATGTATATTGTATACACTTCTCTGACATTAAATGTACCTATTGAAACCTATTGAAGTAGCCTATGCAACATAATTAGTGCATTGTACCTCTTAACCTTAAGTGCTACCTAACAATCTTTTAATCTAGTTTCAAAGGCCATTTTTGAAAATGGTTCTGCTGTACTAAATTGAGAGTCTGTACCCTATGGCAGACTTTTCATTTAGTAGGTTACTACTCATTCTACTTATTCTTTCTTCCAGGCAGACAGGAAATCACTTCTAGGTACAATGTCCTCGACAAGCATCTTCTCTGGCAGTGATAAAGAGAACAGCAGGAAAATTGCTGATTCCAGCAAAGGTTCGGGGTTGTTGACAACCTGGAACAAGAAGAAAAGTACAAGCAAGGATGGCAGCACCCACAGCTTACCGTTCATTGCCGTGACAGATGATAGATCATTTTACTGAAGAGTATCATCAGTACTATGTATGAGAATTATTCATTAGTTACACAAACATGCACATCTCAAGTCTGGATGCAGAGCAATTGTATCGAGGTTCATCTCACTCAAGGCCTTGTCAGTTAAAGACAGCACAACTTGAAACCCTTTCTGCAATGGACAAATTCGGCTTGTGAGCACATCTTTATATTCAAAGCTTCATTTGTGGAAAACACAGTATAATAGAGAAGGAGAGACAAGATAAGGTGTGGAACAAAAATGGAGTTTGTTTCAGTATTATTTATTGATCCCAGCTTCATTGAGAGTTCTCCATGCCTGATGTGCAGCAAGATGTGGAAACATTGACTGTTATAGTCATTGACTTGTGCAAAAGAGAAACATGCCCTTTGTCTCAACATGTCCATGACTAGTGTCTCTTTTTTCAATAAGATCAATTTCTGGAATTGTTATTTTCACTCAGTGAGAATTTACAGGATACTAACAAATGGCATTGAAGCTGCTACTCCAGGATAAGACATTTTTCAAACATCACATGGATTTTTTGTTCTCTTTAGGCTGATCAAGAACTTGTATTTTTCTTTTACAGGAAAAGCTTTTGTTAAATTGGTAGTGATTTATTTCCACAAGTTACTGAAGGTCTAACAAATCAATGATAAGACGGTATTATTCTTAATGGATTAAATAGGCTGTTTTAGGATTAATACCACATGCAAAGTGCAAGAGCCTCCTGTATTGTCCCCTGTATCTTTGGATTGCTTTCTGCCCTATATCACATTTCATTATTGTGTCCTGTTAGTAGCTTAACACAAAATTTGCACTTTAGGATCCAGAAACATGTTTACTCCCTCCTACCACTTACTAAAAGGAAAATTAGGAGCCATGCTTGGTTTGGCTTGGTAGGATTTATCACTTGCTGTCAGTTGATATAGATTTTTGTAAAGTAAGAGGACAAAACTATACTTTTAGAATTAATTCATAATTTAAAATTTTTTGATGTCAAAAGGAAAACAAATGGAGGATTTTCAATCTCAAACTATCATTGTTTCAGGTACTTAGATAAGATACAGAGGAACTACTGAAAACATTTTATATTTTAAAAATATGAGTCTAGTTATTCCTGTAAATGTTTAGGTAGAAGAATCTGTAGATAGCAAATTTCAGGTACAGTAGTCAATAGCAGAACAAACGCAGTTATTTTGATCATGATAGAGTTTAGCAAAGGACAGACTAATGTCAAAACTGAACTCAATGAAGAACCAGTATTATAATACTATCTTTAATGTCTATTGTGTATTGTGTTCAATTTATCAATGTTTAATTCCACTTTTTAAAAAGAGGTAGCACCTGCCAGACAGACTTTCAGTATAGATCAGCTGAACTGTGCTTCCCCTCTATTTTTATTATAAGAAAACATTCCGCTTGTTTTTAATCTTTTTGTTTTAAGTAATATGTTTTGTAGATTTTAGTCCTTCCCTAAATAACAAAACTGATTATAGCCAATAGTTGATTGAGTCACTATAAAACAACTTAAGAACTTTTTAAAGTTTTTTTCTCTATTTTCAGACATAGTCGTGTTGCTTTTTCATTTGTTAACATTATAATAGTGTATCTTGTAACTCCAGATTTTATTTGTGCTGAATGACAAAACAACATTATCTTTTAGTTTTTGACTGGCAGTTACGAGTTCAGTTAATTTATGCGGAGCAGGTTCCCACAAAAGAGAATCAGATTACTTTGATAAAGTTCCAAATAACATAATTAATAGGCACAGGCACAATTGTTACCTCTCCTACTTTTAAATTGTTGCCATTGAATATTTAATAACTACAAATAGAATTGATTGTCTATCTCTACCAAAAGATGATGGCTCTCAACCTCATTGAATTAAACAGCTTCCCTGAACCATGTATGCAGCATTGAATTCCGTGTAGGTGCTTTAATTTCTTTTTTCTGAACTTTAGCAGCAGCCAACTTGCTGTTGTTCCTCAGCACCCAATACCTCCTTTGCACTGACAAAGTCCATCCACCCCATCTCACCAAATCCTCCAGTCTTTTCACTAATGAATAACTATGACCAACTACTTAACATTAACCCCTCTCACCATGCCTCAACTCCATTCCTCAATTCACCTCTAATAGCTAAAGAAAGTGCATAATCACACTGTAGGAAAATCAGCAATGATAACAGATGTATTCTTGCCTATGCAAACCCACCTGAAAAATAAAATAAAATATTTGGAAGGATAGGAAAATATAACAAAGCATTGACAAGCTTAAAATTACAGTTGGATAATGCATGGTTAAGATTTGGGGTGCACTTATTCACATTCATTTCTAAATCACTGAAAAATACATTGTTTTTAATGTTCAGAGGTTTGACTGCCTAAATTAATTTAAACTGTCTACTGGAGGAACTTATTAGTTCAAGTGGCATCTTTGTCAGGGATGGGCACAGGTGCAAAGGAATCATCATCATTTGGGGTCAAAACCCTGCATCAAGACCTGTACTTGAGCTGCTGAGTTAAACAAATATTCTGTTGTTCCAGATACCAGCATCTGCAGTCTCTTGTACCTCCTATCCCATCTTTTGCTATTATTCCTATTCCATCCTTTGATTATTGTTCTCTGGTCTCTGCTCACCACAGTCCAGGAAGATGTAAATCAGGTATGATGTATTAAAATAACCAATTGCACAAAATATGCATTGTCTTAAACAGATTAAACACTAAACTGAATGGTAGTCATGTCTACTTTGGAATTCGTAAACAAACTTCCTACCGAAGGGATTTAACGGCAAGCTTAAATGAATTTTATGTTTACATCATCATCATTCTTGTTTAATATTTGATTGCACATGGAACACATCTTTTTCATTTCTAGTACTCATTGCCTGGACGTTGTTCAACCCTTCCTCTTGAATAGGAAAAAGCTGACTTCCATTGACTACCATTCTTGTTTTCATTCATTAGCAGCTGACATCTGAATAAATCCCATAGATATCCCTCAATTTTCTCCCTCATTCTGGACTCTGTGGAGCAAATCAGATGGATTTAGAGAAACGTGGTATGGCATTATCCTTGAACATACTTTTTCCATCCAATATTTACTGTTCTCTTTGGAGAAAGTAATTTTCATTTCAATGAAGATAAAAATGCAGAAAGACTGCAATTAAAAACAAAAGATAACTATTTGGGGTCGTACTGTCTGCATAGATCAAACTTGAATAAAAGTCATCACAGATTGAAAACTAATATTTCCTGGTTTTAGTTTAAGAATTAGATAGCTTGACATTGGTAGTTGACTATTATCAGGTTTATGAAATAAGACTAAACTGCCTTTGTTATTAAAAGTCAACTCATTGAAATATATCAATGTTAATGACTGGATTTTTTGGCATCAAATTATCTTTCTGTTTGTTTTTAATTTAGAATAATTTATAATTTTATTATTTCCCAAAAACATACTTTTGAGTAAGGGTAGCATAAGGGACACAGTGTGAATTATTGCACTAAAATACAGTGCAAACTCTTAACAATGAAAGAGGAAGAAGATTTACATTTTGAATTGATTCTCTTCAAATCAGCATGAACTAAACCAGAGCATCAATTTTTGTGTGTAAAATTTAAATGCCAACTTTCATTTTTGAGAGTGGGAAGAGTGGAGACAAATGGGTGGGCATAAGATACCGAATACAATTAATGTTAAAATTTATAAGTTAACACAATGATTAATATGCAGATATACTTGTATATTGCAAACTTTTTGTTGGGTGAAATCTTAACAAACATTAAATAATTGTTTCTATAGATTGAAATCACACAACAGATCTAAAATGGATTTTTTAAAATTTATATGTAATTATCATAGGTAAATGTTAAACCTTGTATTTTGTTCTGTAACTAATACTTGATAAGTTTGTGAGAAGTACAGATTAAAATAACGCTGCAATTTCCATTTTTCATATTTCATTTTATGATCTTTCCAATCAAGTTTTCAAAATGTATATCTTTGTAACAAACAGTGTTGAGTAGCATTGGCAGACCTATCTCTTACTGTTAGTTTTGTTCATTCTCAAGACGTGGATTTCAGACTAGCATCTATTGACCATTCCTATTTGCTTTCAAGAAAGTTGTTGTTGTCCTTATTACTGATCTGATAAAGTTTAAGCTATATGTTCAAGGATTTTGATTGTTCTTATTGATGTACTGTGTAAATCAAGTGATTGAGATTTTTTTTTAGAAACAGTAGAAAATTGTGATGGTTATGTTGTACCACCTTGCTGCTATGAATACAATGCCCTTTCATGGTATTGCATTTTAATCCTGTTTATAATACTGTGTACTCTGTTGGGAGCTGGAATTTGTAAACTGCTCTTTTATAAAATATTTGCCAGTATTATTCTTTGCTAACTTTTTTTTTGTGGATTGGACCCAAACTGGTGTAATAACTGATGTTCAAACTACTCACTAGATTTTCATTAGTTTGTAATGAGTAGGACAAATCTAGAAGGCTTTTAATATTTACTTTTGTGATTTGCAAATGCAATGCACTTGCATCATTGATACGTTTGATACAAAACAAATTATTATTATTTTTCCATTCCCAGAACAGGTGCAGGAGAGACCTTGGATTGTAGTCGAGTTAATTTTTAAAATCATTTCATAAGAAACAAATGTAAACTTATGAAAAACTGCCAGGTATCTGATACATGTTGAGTAACTGTACATCCATTTCTGAATGTCTGTGGGGAAATGTTTACGTTTGTATCAGAAATATTATCCTATGTGTCTTTAGTCAATTGTTTTGGTACGAGATATATTTTTTGACATTCCTCAGATATTTACTTATGATTTAAGATGGTAGTTTTCTACTTCTGTACTATAACGTCTATGAATAAATTCCAAAATTAATTATCTGTTTCAGTTGCTGATTGCCTTTGTCTGGGAGAGGGTAAAGGAGTAGGAACAATTGGACTGGTTTTACATAGAGCCAGTATGCCAAATGCTGTGCTGTAGTTTCATGATTCTGTCCAAGTAGTTCCTTCATTTTATTCTTTTCTTGTCCCAACTTCTTACTTTGATTCAACTCCACTATTTATTCAATTTCTTCCCATTTACATGATTCTTCTGAGTTTTCAGTTTCATTTTTCCATTTCTTGCTCCAAATTTATTTATTTTAAATATGAATGTCTAGTCACTCTCCATCTCTATTCTAAAACAGAATGGTCTGTGGACCTCTTGTTTACGGTGTCAAGGAGTTGTATAGAGCAGAGATGCCACTTTGCTCAGAACATGTGCACTGATCCCTTTGTCAGTCTTTAGGAGTACCCTGAATTAGGATCATATCTTTT
The DNA here is from genome assembly GCF_048418815.1 of Hemitrygon akajei. NCBI lineage: Eukaryota > Metazoa > Chordata > Chondrichthyes > Myliobatiformes > Dasyatidae > Hemitrygon > Hemitrygon akajei. The sequence goes on along the minus strand of NC_133124.1, from coordinate 103,135,008 downwards.
CATGCCATACTGATTTAAATGTCTGTCTAAATACTTCATATATGTAATAGTTGTATCTGATTCCACCACCATCTCTGGCTGGGCATTCCAAGCATCAACTATTCTATCTTGCTCCTTAGATCCTCTTCAAAACTCCTTCCTCTTGGGTTGAGTTGTTCTCCGATCCTGACAATTCCTTTGCAAACGTTTCATCAACATATGAGGAGACATCATCAATGCACTGTTGATTTGCGGCATGTCCTCCAAATGTTTGGCCTTTATATGCTTATCAATTAGCTGATTGGTCGTCATTATGGAAGCTCGCTTGTGATATAGCGTGGCTTGCTTGTCACTGATTGGTTGAATGGCGAACTCTGTGTGTTGTGGTCTGGAATTTTGCCTGCATTGGCTTATAAATAGGATTGAGGTCTACGTGTCTACAGAATTGTTCATGGAAAACCATGGTTCTAGGAAGTCTCTTGCATGCTTGTGTTTGCTTGCGTCGTAAGTTTCACTGATGCCCAGTTGAATTTGTGCCCCTCACAAATTTGTCCAGTTCATCTGGCAAAATGCCTCATCGCCAGACCTCACCAACAGGCACCAAGACCTCGCCTGGCTGACGGTGAGAGGGGCCCTCCCAGTCCGATCCCGCCTGTACGCCGGAACGTCATCTCCACATCCCTCTGCCCATGGGAGGACTGCAGCGAGGAGGAGTCGGTGACCCACCTCTTTGCACACTGTGGGTTCGCGGAGAAGGTGTAGAGGAGGATGGAAGGGGCAGTGTTGAGGTTCATCCCCAGCAGCTGCGTAACAGAGGACTCTCTGATCTACGGGCTGTTCCCGGGGACGCACACGGAGACCAACATCCAGTGCTGCTGGCAGATCATCAATTCGGTCAAAGACGCTCTTTGGTCGGCCCGAAACTTGATGGTCTACCAGACGGAGATGTCTGTGGGGGAATGCTGCCGACTGGCACATTCTCGGCTGCAGGAGTACGTGCTGAGGGACGCACTCAAACTCGGTGCAGCCACCACAAGGGCCTGGTGGGGAAGGACCACAGTCTCGGGTTCTTCTCCCGTGGGAGTTGAGGGGTGGGGGGTTGGGGGTATACCCCCTGAATGTAAATATGAAAGAACAAAGTGCCACGTGGGTGGCAAAACTTTTGAACTTTGAAAATGTAAGGACAGTAATGGTACCAACTGTAAAGAATTGAAAGTCTTTGAATGGTTATTGTATATAATTTTATTTTTGAATAAAGTATATTTTGTTTAAAAAAAGATCTCTTCAAAGCATTTGCACAAAATGGATGCCCACATAACTTCATATGAAGATGCCTTACAATGTAGACAATGCACCAACCAAGAAGTAACTAAATGGGTTGTCCTTCCATACATTTGTAACATCTCAGAAATGACGGCCCACCTGCTCACCCCATCAGTTCAGTGAAGTTATCCACCCCTGTTCAAGAGCCTGATGTTTGAGGGGTGGTAACTATTCCTGAACGTGGTGGTGTGGGTCCTAAGGCTCTGTATCTTCTTCCTGATGGCAGCAGTGAGAGAGAGCATTGCCTAGATGGTGGGGTCCTTGATGATGGGTGCTACTTTCCTGCAACAGTGCTCCTTGTTGATGTGCTTAACGGTGGGGAGGGCTTTACTGTTGATGGACTGGGCTATATTCACTACTTATTGTAGGCTTTTCCGTTTGAGGGCATTGGTGTTTCCTTACCAGATCATGATGCAACCAGTCAATATACTCTCCACTACACATCTATAAAATTTTGTCAGAGTTTTAGATGACATGCCAAATCTTTGCAAATTTCCAAGAAAGTAGAGGTGGTGCCGTGTTTTGTCTGTAACATTCAACAAGAAACCATAGCCAATTCCATTTTCCAATTTCAACATCCCAGACACCATCTTTGTGGCATTTCCTATCTCCACTGACGCTCACTTCCTTTCTTTCTGTAGCCTTTCCATTTGTAGGAAATGTAATATTGCTTTTTACCATTTCTGCTATCACACCCAAGGTTCCAAAAATTCCTTCCAGCTGAAGTGGTGAATAACGTGGTTCTTCCAATACTGAAACTCCATTTATTGTGGTCTTCTCTACATTGGAGAAACAAAGCACAGATTGCTTGATCACTGCAGAACATCTTCAATCAATCAACAAGAATGATTCAAAGCTTCCTCCCACTTGAAATTACTGCTTTCACTGTTCAAAACACTATCTCTTCCTCCAACTAAACATGTTACATACTGTAAATACTCAACAGTGAATTCATCAATTTCAGATTACCAGCTTTTCCCATTTGTGGTAAGGCTGGCCAATTCATGCAAAAAGTAAATAACCTGTAATGCTAAATGCTTTCTATCTCTGCAGATGTTGTTGGACCTGCTGAGTATTTTCAGCATTCTCTTTTGATTCAGATCTCTAGCTACTACACTATTTTGCATCTTGCAGATCCAGTTCTCCAGACAAATATCCAGTTTTTTTCTGTCTCTTCTCATTATCTCCTACTATTTTAATGTCATAGAATATAAAACATGGAATATAGGACAGTACAGCACAGGAACATACTTATTAGCCCACAATTTGTGCCAGATCAATTAAATTAGTAATCAAATAGCCAACTAAATCTCTTTTTCCTACACATTTTCCTTACAAACTCTTTAATGTATCTAACTCTACCACCACCATAGGCAGTGCTTTCCAGGCACCCACCACACTGTAAAAAAAAAATGCCCCTCTCATCTTCTTTGAAATGATCCCTTTCAGACCTTGAATGCATGCACTCTGGTTTTAGTCATTTCTCTTCTCATAATTGTTGCCTACACTGCTGTATATTTTCAGCATATTCAGCTGCAGCTTTTTTTTTTGTTGTTTTTTTAGTTTCCAGAGATAGATATCTACCTTTGCAAATAAGTTGTCTTTTGGTGGTAAGTAGAATAAAGAAGTGCTGCTTTCCTACATAAATTATTATATAATTTACCTTGGTTTGTTTAAATAAAACCACTCTAGTGGCTTTCTGAGTAAATGAAGGAAACATACTGAGACAAAGACTAATAAGCAAATTAATTACCTCATCTAGTAGATTTCCATGGCGTGAAAGGAGACACTTTGTCTCAGTTCTGATGAATGTCTTTGCCCAAAATGTCAATTTTCAACAGATGCTGCCTGAGCTGCTGAGTTTTTCCAGCAATTTATGTGTAGCACATTGTCTTTGATAGTTCCTTGGGATTGAAGAATACATGCTTCTAGAACAACAAACAATCTGCTTCAAGAACTCAGAGTGTCAGGCAACATCTGTGGGAAGAAAGGAATTGTTGATGTTTTGGGTCAAAACCCTGCATCAGGACTGAGAGGTGGGAGAGCCAGTAGAATGAGGAGAAGGGGAGTGGCAAGAAGTGAGTCCAAAATAACTGGTGAACAGAGATACAATGTAAGATACCAAGGAAGAGTAACAGAGGAGTTGGGAGATAGGAGGAGGATTATGAAGATTGAAGACAGATGAGCAGGAACACAAAGGTCTACTGGTGCTAGACTCTGATAAGTAAAGGAGGTGAGAATGGAAACCATTAGCAGATAGGTGAATGGCAGCTGGAACCAGAACCAGTGGGGGGAGGCAGGGGGGAATGCAGGGGGAGTGGGAGGGACATGGAGGGAACTGTAGATGAACTGTGTGTGTAGTGGGTGAATTGAACCAGGAGGGGAAGGGGGCAGGATGCAGGGGAGGTGATCTACTCTTTTGCTCCCAATGCTGTCAGTGCTATTCTAAATGCTCCTCCTACTCGCAGTGATTCTGGGCCAGAGGTTCTGAGGCATCAGTCAGGATATTGTCTTTCTTCAAGGAAGCATTGAGTACATCCTTGAATATTTTCTCTGTCCTCTTGGTAACTCCTTCCACACAAGAGCTTGAGATGTCTCGTGCAGGTAATCCAGGTATCAGAAACACATAGGAGACAGATTACTTTTGCCCAGTAGACCTCAGAATTGTTCTATTTTTGAGTTCTTAATTTTCAAATCCTCTTCTCTTCAATTGACCAATGCTTGTGGGGGGTCTATTGAAGACAATGATAAACTTCACCATCAATGTCTGCCTTTACCCAGAGTGGTTCCAGTTGTAGGAAGTGCTCCACATTTTCTAAGGTGTCTTCATGTATTTTTATTGTTGGAAAGCAGGGTAGTGTAGCAATAGGTGAGGGTGAGGTTCATTGAGGATCTTGATCATGTGGGTAATATTTCCTGATGGAATTCTAAGGAATAGGACCTACAGTATTTGAATAGACTCAGCGTGGTTTTTGTGTGAAAAGTCATGCATGACAAGCCTTTCAGAGTTTTTTGAAGAAGTAAACGAAAAGGTAGGTGAAGGTAGGGTAGTGAACACTGTCTATTTGAACTTTAGTAAGGCATTTGACAAGGTCTTGCATAACAGTCTTGTGTGGAAGATAAGGTCCCATGGAATTCAGGGAGTGCTATTTAGGTGAATTCAATATTGCCTCAGAGGTAGGAAACAGAGGGTGGTAGTTGAAGATTGTTTCTTGGAATGGAATCTGGTGACCAGTCATGTGCTACAGGAGTCAGTATTGGGATCCTTATTATTTGTTATTTATATAAATAATTTGGATGATAATGGACAAGGCTTGATCAGTAACACAAAACTAAGAGGTGTTGTTGATAATGAAAAAGGTTATTGTAGATTACATAGACATCTTGAGCATTTAGAGAAGTGGGCACAGTCATATAAACCAGTGTAAACAGGGTGGTGAAAATGGCATTTAGAACATTGGCCTTCATCAGTTGTTGCATTAAATATAGAAGCTGGGCATTGTGCTGCAGTTTTATAAGACACTGCTGAGGCTACTCATTTAAGTATTGTGTTTAATTTTGGTGACCCTTTTATAGGAAAGATGTAGTCAAACATGAAAATTGCAAAAAAAAAATTGTTTTCATGTTAGAGGGTATTGGGAGAGGGTGGCCAAACTTGGTCTTTCCTCCATGGAAGGTATGAAAATGAAGGGCAGCCTTATAGAGATACTTAAAATAGGCATAGACTTGGGTGAGAGGGAAAAGATTTAAAAGGCCACGAGGGCAAATGTTTTCATACAGAGGTTGTTGAGTATATGAAGCGAGCTGCAAGAAATAGTCGAAACCGGTACCATAGTATTATTTGGTTGAATACATGGATGGCGGGGCTCAGCGGGAGGAAACTGAGGAAACGTAGGAAATTGAGCGTGGACATCATTGGTAAGCAATGACTCGTTGGAAGTAGGACCCGTCCAACGACAAAAGCTTTGAACCTGTTCTTTGGCATGAAAAGAGAACCGAAGTGCTATTCGAGTGTACTAGGGAACTTTTAGAGCTAACGCTCGTCAAAAGGTAATTGCCCCTTTACAGATTAAAGACTGAATCCCTGGACCGCTGTTGACAATTTTGCACCCACAATGACTACTCCTACACATCACTTGCTTGTTAGCAGCAAAGCTCTATTACGCGAGAAATAGATTTGTTCCGCCCACCTTAATGTCAAATTCCAAACTTAATTGGTGATCAAGCGCCGTTGCGTCTGCCACCCTGGACTGGTTTACGAGGGTGTCAATCACGCGGGGTCACCCGTTGGCGAATTTACGTCATGACGTCTTGGGGATGGTGGCTAGGTCGTACGTAAGGAAGAGTCGTGGGCGTCGTCGTGAGCAGCTAGGACCATGGAGGAGCGGGCGGTGTTAGAGAGACAAATCCGACTGCTGTCTGGTGAGTGCTATTTGCTTCCGTCCATAGACCTGGAGTCTGTGGCTGGGATGTTTGCGAAGACCATCTTGATGACGCTAATAATCGCCGCGTCCATGATGTGTTTATTGTAAGAAAAACGGGCATGACCCTGGGCTAATTGTCAGTTTCACGGGCCCATAGACTGGTTTTGCAATAGATGGTAAATGTATTTATCATGTGTATGTCAAAACGTGGTGTCAGTGTGTTATCCGCGACAGGTTTTCATTTCTGATTGAGGAGTTTTTAGGTTTAAGTCCAGGCTGACTTCAGTTTTCACACCATGGCAGAGATGCTGAATTAAGTTATTTCATCCTGGTCAATGTTTTTTTCTACTAAAGATCAGTTGATCCAGTTTTTATTACTGGTTGTGGAGTATTATTAATGAATGTGATGGAGGCATTCACTTTTATCATTATCCTTTCAAGCAGAATGTTCCAGATAGTAGTCACGCTCTAAGTAATAAGAATTCTTGTATTCTCTCATTCTCTTACTCCTTACCTTAAAGCTGTGGCTGTTGGTTTTACTTTTAGTTGCGAAATTATGTAAGTTTTACAAAAAAACTAATTATCCTAACCTCCATACAACTGTCTACTTGGATCAAGCCCCCCCCCCCCCACCACCACCGCTGCCCCTACCTTCCATTTCCCCAAACAGAACAAAGCCTGTCTAATTGAATTTTTTTTTAAAAATGCTGAAATATCGCAGTCTATCCAAACTTCCTACAAAAGTGAAATGCTTTTTTCAAGCAATAACCTGGTGATTCTTCTCAACACCTGTTCCAATGTAATCGTGACCTTTTTACAATGCCCAGAACTGCATGCATTATTCCAGAGGTGGACCAACCTCTATGAGCTTATACGCTCTGAGCCTTGGCTTGTGAAGGGAAGTATCCTACATGTTACCTCTGCCTGTTCAATGCATTTGTTATATCACTGGAGAGTCAGCCTAGACCTCAGATCTCCATGGTAAGAATTAAACCTAGAAACTTCTCGCATAGAACTGAATCCTGAATCATGGTTAACCTGTTGATACTATGTTTTAATACACTCATGATAAATACTTATCACCTATTTCAAACTTCTTCACTATTGCTGCCACCTTCCGGAATCATTGAAATTGTACACCAAGGCTCATCTGTGCCTTCTTACTCCCGAAGGTCCTACCATTCCTTACGTATGTCCTTTGCTTATTAATCCTACTAAATTGCATTACCTCATTATATATCAAGATTAAATCATATCTGCCATTGTTCTTCCATTTTACTAACTCAATGATATTGTCCCAAAACCTACAATTACCCCTCACTATCAACAACAACAATCTGTAAACTCATTAATGGCATCTGCTACATTAATATCCCAATTATTCATGTGTATTTAGATAGTAAGGGCCCCAGCAATGATCACTGTTTTACACTTGGCACAGGTTTCCAAACACAAAAACAACTGATGGCCTTCACCCTATGCCTCCAGGTCAGTTTCGGATCAATTTTTCTAAGTTTTCTTGGATTCTACAGGCTTTGTCCTTTAGAGACAAATGCCCCATGTCAGGCCTTATAAAATGTTTTACTGACATCCATGTTGGTGAAATCAGCCACTTTGTCCTCATTAATACATTTGTTACCCCTTCAACAGTATCAGTCATACTGCATCTCCCACTAGCAAAGTTTTATTAAATATTTTTGATAAATCTCTGCTTTTCTAAACTTCCTTTTCATTGCTTGACGCACAGGCCTATAAAAATTTTGCATATCTTTGCTGCACTTGAATAAAGATTCCACATTTGCTATCGTGCAATCAACTGGCATCTCTCTTGTGGTCAGTGCAGGCATCTTTTAATTAATGTTATAAATCCCCTGATTTCCAAGAACAGCTTAGAGTGTTTAGTGGAAAGTTCTTGTCTGTAAATGACAAAGAAAGAAGTGGCTTGAGGCTCTTTTTGGTGGAACTGGCTGAGAGGCAAAGGTTTGCTAGAACTACCCTGGGTTTGTTTTAAAAAATGCTTTGGGATGTATCTTTCAAAGATAGGATCTCACTTCTATTTGGCACCTGAGAAACATCATCTTCAACACTTTAATGAAGTGTCAACTTGTATTATCTCTGTAACACACAAAATGCTGGTGGAATGCAGTAGTTCAAGCAGCATCTATAGGAAGAAGCACTGTCGATGTTTCGGGCCAAGGCCCTTCGTCAGGAATGAAGCAGGGTCTCGGCCTGAAACGTCAACAGTGCTTCTTCCTGTAGATGCTGCCTGACCTGCTGCGTTCCGCCAGCATTTTGTGTGTGTTGCTTGAATTTCCAGCTTCTGCAGGTTTCCTCGTGTTTACATTATCTCTGGAAAATGGCTTAACTTCAATAATGAAGTGATATCTTTGAGTCAAACTGCTGGAAGGTTCTTGGTCGCTTCATACAGCTGTTAGCTAGATTGAAAGGAACTCACTTTGTACGGTTGTTTTTGAATGGAGGTACTGAGTCCAAGTCTTACTTTAGGACTTGAACAAAATTTAGGTTCCTGGTGTGTGTGTGTGTCTGTGCCTATATCTATCTGGGGTTGGTGGCAGGGAGGAACTTGGCATATTGCAGATTTCAATTATTTCACCATTATCTCACCATTTGAGTGTAAGAATTATTGTGAAATAGATGCTCTTGTCATTGTTGTAATGCTGGGAAAATATCCATGTGCCAAAACTTAATTGGTAACCAAATAATGGGAATACATTGATAGAACAACTTAGCATATTGAATTATCTCAAAATTAATTAATAAATTTGTTGTTTTTGATGTTATGTAATATGCTTGTTGTGTTTACTTGGTCTTTTACGGATTTTTATTGTGCATTAAGTTGAGACAGTTGAAAATGTAATAATTTCAATTCTGGCGTAGTCCTCTACTATACTACAAGTATTGGTGCAATCATTTGGATTAATTGCTTCTTTTTCCTTTCAACTCCTGCAGCTCTTATAACGAACCATAAGAATGTTCATGGAGATGTTCCTGCAGTTCCAGCATCTTGTAGTGCACACGGGCAAGGGCACTGGGCAAAAAGCAACCCTAAATTCACATCTGTTTGCCCACAAAATGTGCCACTACATCATGGGTCCGAATCCAGTAGCTCATGGCGAACAAAATACTCTCTAGTAAATAAAAAGCCTGTTGATACAGTTAGTGAGACATTTAATGTTCCTCGAGGCCATATAATGCCTGCTGGAGTACGTGAGCAGAATACTGTTAGAAAATGCATGGTGAAAACGACTGTGTCAGGAGATGGCAACTTGGTTGTCAAGTCAGACGGAGAAGTTCAAGCAAATCCCCGAGCACAGTCTTTGTTGGACATGAATTCTCAGCTTGCAGTGAAGAACGATAAGCTGTTAGGACTGAAGGCAAAGCTGGATAAAGTGAAAATGACCAGGAAAATGAATGTAATGGATGGCACAAAGTTAATCTCTTCCAATGGGTCTACTGTGAAAAGTGCATCAAAGCAAGAAGAGGAAAGAAATTCCCAGATTATAGAAAAGAAAAAGTCACTTGAAGCATCAGGAAATATCAAGGGGAGTGCTTCTTATAATTGTTGCACTACGTTGGCGCATTGTTCTACTAAAACCCCATATATGGAGACAAGTACTATTGCAACATTTGAAGCATCAAAGTATGCACTTCAGAAAACCTATCTGAAGAGTAAGGTTCATCACATTGCTAGTGAGACTGCTCAGGAAGAGGGTAAATTCCCACAAGTCATGGAGTCAAATAGTGGTGTTTGCACAGACCTTGAGATATCAATAGAAAAGTTGCATAGACCTACCGGGATGAATAAAATTGCTGATTTGGCTGAGCACAACAAAAATGATTCTATAAAGTCAGGAAAAGTTCAGAATGCTTCAAATCCTCTAGACCAAGTGCTGTTTAGTACTTCCCCAATTAAAAAATCTAAATATACATGGCAGAAAGGATCAGATCTGAATATAGATTCTTCACCACATAGGCACCAGAATGAGACTCTGAACAGAGTCATTGAAACAGCCTCTCCCTGTGCTTCTCAGCTTCAAACAATGAATGTGATTGGTAGCTCTTTAAAATCAAAATTCCCTTTGTCACTTCGAGTACTTAAGAAACAAAGGGCCAGTACTCCTCTCTGTAACCGTATGGGTAAGGGTAGGAAAGCGAAGTATGTTTGGGTTTCTAGCACTGCTCAGTTAAACCAATCCATGAGGTCCACTGAGTTGGCACGAAAGTCTGTTTCACCAAGGTTGGTTAAAAGTACTGTAAAATGCGTTGCGGGAAGCAGTAGTACAGCACTCGGTCTAGATCCAGGAGTTAGATCTGCAGGAAAACATAAAAAGGCCACAAGCTGTCAGAAAATAGGTGGCTTGTCAAGCAAGTACCGTTGGAAAGCAATGGAAGCTGCTTCCCCTTCAAAATCACTTTATCAGTGGAAGTCACAGGACTCTTATAAGACTAGATCTTCAAACCATCAGACAAGAACTGTATCACTGAAAAAAACTGAGCTTGCTATTGATGTCCCAAAAAAGGTGTTGAATGAATCTGCATCTACACATTACAAAATGAAAAGCACAACAAAGATTATCAGGAGAAATGGAGGAAAGAGGTAAGTTTGTTTTAAGGCATGATGCTACTTCACTGCTGAAATATTTGGAGTTGGAGGGGATACCTTGAAACATTTTATTGCTTTAGAAGTATAATGTAGTTGCAAGTTATCACAGTTGTTCTTTGAAATACCAGTGTAATTAATTACAATAGGGGAGAGAAATGTTTGGTTGAAAATAATGAAGGAAAATGTGTTTTGCCAAAAATAATTTTCAAGAGCTTTAATTTGGCCAGCAATTATTCCAACTCAACTATTATCTTCTAGTGTTTCTGCAATATTTTGTGGTCCAGGATGTATTTCTGAGGGTGTTCTGCATGTACATTGAGAGGCTTAGTAAAGTTTCATTACAATATAATTTCTAAACTGAAACAGATTAGTCTAAACCTCTTGATTTGGAGACATTTAACTCAAATTAGCTAATATTTATTTTCTAAACTCTTAATTTTTACTTTGCATTGTTATTTAAGTAGTTCCTTTTAAATAGTTTTTACCCCAAAACAATTTATTTTTAAACTAATTTAAATTATCCAATTCTTTGGGAATTTGTATGTTAGCTTGATAGATAAATTGGGAAGAAAACGGTTTTGTGTTTAATAAATACACTTACTTGGAAAATATGGTATACTTTGTCATCTTGCCACCTTATGAACCAATTATAATGTCTGAACTGCTTTTGTGTAAGTTAATGTTTACAGAAAGTACTCTTAATGAAGCCAAAATGTTTATTAGACCAAAAAACAATGTCATGGTTTTAACTTTCAATCTGGATATGGGTGAATTTTTCCTCCCAATATTTGCTTACTGTGAGTTGAGCTGTCATTTATTATCAATTGTGGTTGAATGTTGAAAACTTGTTATGGGGCTAGTAATCAGAGGGTTAAACTACAAATCCAAGATCATTCAAGATATTCAAAATGCCCATGATCATGAGGCCTTAAGGATGTTTTTGACCATGCCTCCGGCAGATATGGTGATGATATAATATGGGCTTCATTTGGGAAAATGTTAAGTCAGATGTAACCTTCACAAAGTTTCACATAACATGAATTGTTATTAATGTCTGGCTGATTTTTGGTAGTCTGTTACATAAAGTTACGCTGCTTCAGTGATGCACGAGGTTCCTCATATTGCACTAAATTGTGTATAATTTCTAATTTTAGAAATAATGCTGTTTTGGGGATTATTTTTGTATAACATTTGGTATTACAAAATTTCCAAGGAGCAACACCAAATAAAGTTAGCTCCAAACCACATGTGTACTGCTTCCATTTATCTAGTGCATGTAAATATATCAAGAAGGCCCCATGGTAATTTCCTCTTTTCAGGTAGTCCCTTGGAGCTAAAGATGACTTGCTCCCAGTCTATTTATGTGGGGTTCTGAGATGACCAGTGAGGCCATTTTGGAGCCAGCAGAGGGTGCCACATACAAGGGAGAAGCTGCATAATGGGGCTGATGTTTGGGAAGGGATGCATTGTTCCTGAAATTGGGTCTTGTAATTCTCAGTACCTTCCCAAATGATTCTTCATTTTAAACCCTCATGAGCTGAAGATTCCCATGAATTTTTTGGAAACGATTTTGAGAATATCTTAGATTGTTTCCGTCATCTATCTATCTATCATCTACCTAGAAATCTCTTGTTTTAATGAAACTGAAAATAGAATGTCTGTTTCAGTATCTGTTATGGGGCAAGCAGATGACATGGGCTGTGGATTGGAACCTATTGTGTGTGATTTGTGCCCTCAGGCTAAGAACGTCTATTTGGCGAAGAAACCTTTAATTGATTTGTTTATGCCACCAGTGAATTTGGATTTATAGGGTTTTGCACACATGGCATTTGTGATTTGAGGTTCCTGCTGAAGGAAATGGGTGGAGGGGTGGAGATAAATCCCTACCAAAGGAGGTTTAAAGCCCTCCTTTCCTCCGCTAACCTGCAGGTCACCCTTGGGCAAAGGTGCAGCAGCTGCTTAGCCCCCACCCCCCACACCACCATGATCAGGATCACATTTTTCATCCTAATGGCATCTTTCCTTTAGCAGCAAGACCAAAGCTGATGTTCTTTAGGTCATGAATTTTCTTGGCCCTTTGCTATCAGGTTCAGGGTCCTGTGGACTGATTTATTTTTATTTATTTTTTCCTTTGATCTATGATGGAGTTTCCAGTCCAAACATACCTAGCATTTGCTGGGTCTTTGTGATCATTCTTATAAAATTTGGCCTGGTCTTTTCTTTTCAAGAAGGTAATGTACTAATTATGTGGACTTCATGGAGGGAGCAGAGTCCAAATGCTGTTGGTTGGAGATTGTCAGATTGCAAGGTTTTTTCCTGACGAGCCTTCAGATCTTTATCATTATTTTGTAGCTATATTTCCAACTCCATTTTTATTTTGAAGCCAGGAAATTGAAGATAATGAGATGGATTAGGCAGCAGTTAGTCTAGTAGTCTTCAGTAAATTTATTTGCAATGGTAATGTGGATGCCAGTAGAAAAGATCATAAACAACATATGCGAGTTGTTCAGAAGTGTCCCACTAAAGTCTTTTTTTTCCCCTGGCCAAGTAAAATTGTGTTCCTAACATTTTGGTACATATAGAACACTGTTGGCATTGGCTTTCCCTGTTCGCACTTGCAAATCTTACTTTTATGATGATCCATCATTTATGACTTGCATTGAGGTCACGTTTTATCTCCTTGTGAATGATAAGATCTGGATGTGTTTGCTTTTCCATTTTGAAGATCAGAATAAAAAAGTCCTCTACCATATCTTTATTTATCAGGGTTTGTGAGTATTCTGGTTCTGTGTTAGTTAGCTGGGCCGTCGTAACACTTGTGTTACTTATCCCATGAAATTTGTGAGACAGTAGATGAGTTCATTCTTGACAGTAAAACCACTCAAAGATAATATTCCTAGCTTTTTAGCCATTATGGAACTCTGGCTATCATTTCCCTACCTGCCTGAGTCAGTGGTGGAGGCAGATGCACTAGTGAAATTTAAGAGACTACTAGACAGGTATATGGAGGAATTTAAGGTGGGGGGTTATATGGGAGGCAGGGTTTGAGGGTCGGCACAACATTGTGGGCCAAAGGGCCTGTAATGTGCTGTACTATTCTATGTTATTTCTATGTTACCCCATTTCTTCTGTACCCTGAATTGCAGATGAAATAGCTCCACTTTAAAGCCTAATTATTGTCCAGTTATTGAAACTTGCACTTTAATAGACTGAATATAACTTGGCATACTTAATATTTTTTCGAGTAGCTATCCTGGTTCACGTTTAGATGATTGAAGTTCTCCATTATCATTACACTATGGCTTTTGCACATCTCTGCAGTTTTATGATAAATTTGGTCCTCCATATCTTTTCCAGTAGCTGCAGTTCTTTCCTAAAGAGTTATCTCGGTAATATAATTAATTGCACGTGTAGTGTTTCTTAATTCTAAGATGCTGTTTGGCAAAGAAGCAGTTTCAGCGACAGGTTACTATCGATGCAATGCTCCTCAGACAGGATGAAGAGGTCAATACTCCCCAATGCCATTAGGCTTTACAATTCAACCGCCAGGACTTAAGAACTTTTTAAAAGCTATTATTAATGCTTTTTGAGATAGTGATTTAGGTGCATATCATATTTTTTTACTGAGTTAAGTATTGTATGTAATTAGTTTTGCTACAACAAGTGTATGGGACATTGGAAAAAAAGTTGAATTTCCCCATGGGGATGAATAAAGTATCTATCTATCTATCTATCTATCCATCTATCCATCTATCCATCTATCCATCTATCCATCTATCCATCTATCCATCTATCCATCTATCCATCTATCCATCTATCCATCTATCCATCTATCCATCTATCCATCCATCTATGAGCCAGGATGGCAATAACATAAAAAGCAAGGACATAGGAGTTTCTATACATGGTAACTTTCTTGATTAGTAATTTCCTGGCCCAACAAGGCAGCTGGCTTTAGTCAGCTACAGTAACTGAACCAACCCAAGTACTTGGGTCATTTGCAGTGGAGGATATCTATGAAACCTTGATTATGATACGATAACTTTTAGAAAAGCTTCTGGAAAAAGTATTAGGTACACTAAGTTATAAGCAATTAAAGGGCAATCTTCAATAGCTGGGCAATAATTAGGCTTTAAAGTGGAGATATTTCATCTGCAGTTCTGGATGAATAGTTTTCTATAGATCTCATAAGTTACCCAAAATTTTCACCATTGGCATATTCCTTTTGATTTGGTCATTACAGGCTAATTGATTGTCACCTTATTGGTGTTGGTTTATTATTATCACATGTGCCTAGATACAGTGAAAAGCTTGACTTGCATGCTGTTCATACAGATCAAATCATTACACAGTACAGTGAGCTTGACTAAAGTAAAACAATAAGTGTAAAAGCTACTGGAAAAAAATGCTGTGCAAGTAAATGATAAAGTGCAACTTCACAATAAGACCATAAGACAGGAGCAGAATTGGGCTATTTGACCAATTGAGTCTGCTTTACCATTCCATTTCAACAAGCCTGATTTATTATCGCCTCAACCACAATCTCCCTCCTTCACTAATCAAAAACCTATCAACTTGCACTTTAAATAAACCCAATGGTTTGGCCTTTACAGACATCTGTTGCAATGATTCACTACCCTCTGGTTAAAGAAATTCCTCCTCATTCCCTGTTCTAAAGGGATGCCCTTTAATTTTGAGGTTATACTCTCTGTTCCGAGCCTCATCCACAATAGGAAACATCCTCTTCACATTCACTTTAGTTAGGCCATTCAGTATTTGATAGGTTTCATTTTTCTAAGCACCATTGCATACAGCCTCAGAGCCATCAAATGCTCTTCATATGTTAACCCTTTCATTCCCAGGATTATTCTCATGAACCTTCTCTGGACCCCCTTCAATGCCAGTACATCCTTTCTCTGATAAGAGGTCCAGAACTGCTCACAGTATTCTGTGCAGTCTGATCAATGCCTTATAAAACCTCAGCATTACATCCTTTTTACATGCTAGTCCTCTCGAAATGAATGCTAACATTGCAGTTGCCTTATTTGCCACTGACTCAACTTCAAGTTAAGTGCACTTCTGGCCAGGAAATGTATCATTGCAGCTTCAAAATAACTTAAACTTGACTTGCAATGTGGTGATAATGTCTTCCACATAAAGACTGCAGGAATTTAAAATGGGGCTTTACCTTAATCTTATTAAAAACAAATAGTGAATGCCTGTTTAATGCTGGCCTTTCCAGTGGTGCCACATATAAACTTTAAAAAAAGTTTACAATGTTAGTTGCCTTTAGATAGAAATACAGGTTATTACCATTAGAGGATAGTAATGAATTGATAGTAATAGTAATGATAGTGATAGTAATGAAACACTAACCATTCTACTGCTACAGAATCTTCTATTAAGAGAAGTTTCTACAGGAGCAGTACATAACTTTCTAACATGACAAAGGTACCTTGACAGTTTGGCACTCACCCAGGGGAATTTTCAGGTCTTAAACTTCAGGGAAGATCCAGGGTCCTATAATTTCTGACTATGTTCTGATGGGAAAAACTCCTTTCAGCACTTGCTTAGCCTCCTAAAACTGCATCATGTTTCACAAATTCATCCATTTTGAAACAGATAGGAACGTTTCAGGCAATTTAAGTTTTTGAAGCAAATGACTAAATATATTTAAATTAATATAATTGTCAACGCTTCAGAAAATTTTCCAAAGCTTCTGAATGCCAAAGTGACTCACAGATATTCAAAATCTTACAGCAATTTTGACAAGTGCTAAGGCTGAAGTAGGTGTTGACCAGTTCTGGAGGTAGGCTTGCCATTTTCAGTGTAAAAGCTGGTACTGCTCCACAAGTTGTATTCTGGCTGTGACAAGTACAGATGATTAGCTGCACATAACCATTCTGCAGTTTGGACATAGACCTTCGATTGATGATATTTGTATTTAATTTCTCAAAAATTGCCAGTGAATTAGGCCAGCCAGTTGAACTTGATGCCTTATGAACTGGCGATTTCAAGCAGCAGAGCTCAGATATGGTTAAATATTCTTGTTTCAGCCTGATACAACTGAGAATCACAACTGCTTCCAAGGTCTGTACAGATAATAAAGATATCTTAATGCAGTTGAATAAACTATCACTGCTTTAAAACCGATGAAAACAATGCCAACTGTGGCTGTACTTGGTGCATTCCATGTAGGAAACATGGCTGTAGGTCAGGGATACAAGTGTGTTTAAGGAAATGGGGTTTTAGAGTCCCAAGACCAATTTACCTTGCTGGCAAACGTATAGTCTTTAGTAAACAAAATTGAAGATCTCTGAACTAGGGTGCTGTATCAGAGGGACATTAGGACCGTCTGCATCCTTTGTTTCATGGAATCCTGGTTAACCCCTTCCGTACCGGACGCAGCGATTCAGACTGACAGGTTCACTATACACCATCAGGATAGGACTGTCAAGTCTGTCAAAAGCAGAGGCGGAGGTGTATGCCTCATGGTCAACTCGGTGCACAAATATATCAGTATTGTCCTAATTCTGCTTACCAGACCTGGAATATCTCTAAATAAGTGCCATTCATTTGACCTGCTGCAGGAGATTTCTGTGATCGTGTTGGTAGCCGTGTACATTCCACCGCAGGCCAATGTCAAACAGGCTTTAGATGATCTGAGCATTGGGATCAACATGCATGAAACTGCATACTCTGATATCTTCATCATTTTGGGGGACTTTTAACTAGGCCAGCCTAAAAAAATGACTAAATAATTATCATCAACAAATCACTTGTAGTACTGGAGGAAACAACACAATGGACCATTGTTATACCACCACTAAGAATGTTTACTGTGCTATTCCACACCCTCACTTTGGGAAGTCTAATCACCTGGCTGTACTTCCTCTCCCTGAGGAGAGGCAAAGACTGAAGACTGTAGCACCAGAAGTGAGAACCAAGAAGGTATGGCCAAGGGAAGCACAAGAACGCTTGTGTGACTGTTTTGAATCAGTGGACTGGCTTGTATTCAGGGATTCATCTTTGAATCTGGTTGAGTATGCCACAGTTGTTACTGATATCATTAAAGCCTGTGTGGTTGAGTGTGTGCCTATGAAAACTTGCTGTACGTGCCCAAACCAAATCTGTGGATGTACCAGGAGGTACGTCACCTGCTGAATGCTAGATTTGAGGCATTTAAGTCTGGTGACCCAGGTCTGTACAAGGAAACCGGGTATGATTTGTGGAGGGCTATTTCAAGGGCGAAGAGGCAATTCTGAGCAAGGTTGGAGGTGACATTGGATGCATGATAACTCTGACAGGTTTGCAAGACATTACCTCCTACAAAGCAAAACTCAATATAATGAATGGCAGCGATGCTTCACTATCAGATGGGCTCAACACCTTCTATGCTGGCCTTGAAAGGGAGAATATAACTCAGCTGGGAAGATCCCTGCTGTACCCGATGATCCAGTGATTTTCTCAGAGACCGATGTTAGGCTGTCAATCCTCGCAAGGTGGCATGCCCCGATGGAGTACCTGATAAGAGTACCAACCAACTGGCGGAAGAATTGAAGGCCACTTTTCAACCTCTTACTGCTACGGTTGGAAGTGAGATCTGCTTCACCTGCTTCAAAAAGGCAACAATTATACCAGTACCTAAGAAGAGTAATGTGAGCTTCCGTAATGGCTTGTCCAGTAGCACTCACGTCTACGGTGATGAAATGCTTTGAGAGGTTGGTCTGGCTAGGATGAACTCCTGCTTCAGCAAGGACCTGGACCCACTGCAACTTGCCTATCGCTACAATAGGTCTGTGGTAGATGTAATCTCGGTGGCTCTTCACGTGGCATTACATCACCTGGATAATACAAACATTTATGTCACAATGCTGTTCGTTGACTATAGCTCACCATTTAGCACCATCATTCCCACAATCCTGATTGATAAGTTACAGAATCTAGTCCTCTGGACCTTCCTCTGCATTGGATCCTTGACTTCCGAACAGTAAGATCACAATCTGTGCGGAGTGGTGATACTATTTCCTCCTCGTTGACGATCAACACTGGTGCATCTTGGGTGTGTGCTTAGCCCACTGCCCTACTCTCTCTATGCCCATGACTGTGTGACTAGGCATAACTCAAATACCATCTGTAAATTTGCTGATGATGCAATCATTGTTGGTAGAATCTCAGATGGAAATAAGATATCAGCTAGATGAGTGGTGTCGCAGCAACAACCTTGCACTCAATGTCGGTAAGAGGAAAGAGCTGATTGTGGACTTCATGAAGGGTAAAACGCAGAAACCACGAACTAATTCTCATAGAGGGATCGGAAGTGAACAGAATGAGCATTTTCAAGTTCCTGGGTGTCAATATCTCTGAGGATCTAATCGAGGGGTCACCAAACTTTTTTGCGCCGCGGACCGGTTTAATATTGACAGTATTCTTGCGGACTGGCCGACGGGTGGGGGGGAGGGTGCAGGTGTTAATCACAACCGGAATATAGGTGATAAGCCAACTATGTCACTTATAAGTGGCTAATACACTCAATTTCTAAAAGGGTTTATCTAACGAATTTAATATTAATCACACAGCACATTTTCTTCACATGAATATAGTGATAAGTCACTTATACGTCAATACCATCATAACTTTTTAAGTAACGTTTGGATATTAAACACACAGCACATATTTTCCTCATATGAACAAATAAAGTCATTGCAACACACCAATATCGCTGAATCAATGGGAGCCCTGGGCTTATTTCCCTGCAACAAGACAGTCCCATCAAGGGGTGATGGGAGACAGTGATACTTGAAGGGGGTTCCTTATGTCCAGTCTATTCCACAATTTAGTTTTCATTGCATTCATTGCAGAATGCCCCGCTTCGCAGAGATATGATGTTGGAAATGGAAGCAACGTTTTCAGTGCTTTTGTGGCTATCTCAAGATATTCAGCCTTGACTTTGATCCAGAATGCAGGCAGAGGTGTTACGTCAAACATAATTTTCTGCCCACCGTCATTTGCAAGCTCGAGGAGTTGATCTTCTTCCCACGCTGACATGGATGATTCACCAAGGACATTCACAAATGGGTCACAGACCCATTCCTTAGCACGTCTTGGGTCACTTGCAGTTGGGAAGTAACACTCAAATTCTGTCAACAACAAAGATAGGTGATCGCGCACCAGCTGTGAGAAGGACAGTGCAGCCTCAGTCTCTCCCAAAATCCCAGCTAAAGTTGGGAACATGTCAAATCTGCCCCTGTCCACTCGCCATCCCCACAGTTCCAGTTTGGCTTTGAAAACACAGACTTTATCTGCCAACTTGGAAGACAGTTGTCATTCTCCCCTGAAGTAACAGATTGAGTTCATTGAGCAGGTTGAAGATGTCACACAGATAAGCGAGTTTTGCTATCCACTCCTCGTCACTGAAGTGTGCTGCCAGTGGTGACTTTTTCCCTGAAAGAGAAGGCTGTACCATCTTGTTAGCTGCAGCTTCTCCCAACAGTTCACGGCACATGTCCTTGGCAGCAGCCTTAGCAATACGGTTAGCCACTTAAGGCTGATTTATACTTGTGCGTCACATCTATGCCTTAGGAACCGCGTACCCTATGCCATAAGGTGACGTGCACCTCCCCAAAAAAGTAACTTGCACGTCGCGGTGACGCAGACCACAATAACTGTGATTGGTCTGCTTGGTAGCATCGCATTTCCTCCTACCCATTTCTGGTTGCTTCTTCTCCGCCATGTCTGTACACCAATGTGAAATAGATGAACCAAATCGTCAAATCTACCTGCTGAAGCGAAAATATTTGAAATGCATTTCCTCATCCATGTCTCTCACGAAGAAACTCAACACAGTGGCATAGAAACCCCACCGCCAACTAGCGTTTTGGCGCACACCAATGCGTGCTCGCTAAGGCGTAGAGCGACACAGAAGTGAAAATCGCACAAGTATAAATCAGCCTTAAGCACGATGCTGTCAGAGCAGCAGCATTTGTGGAGGTGGTGGCTCTCAGAACTTGCTTCTGTCTCGCTTGCTCACGTTTTTTCTGCTCAAAAAAAACAACGGGTTTGTCTTAAGTCTTTAAGTACAGGATGCTTGGACTCAAGAAGCTGAACAGTTTTGAGGGCTTCATTGCCTCATTAGACAACTTGTCTCCACATATCTCACACAGGGGGCTTGGAGCGTGCGAGTCACCGGTCACATTAAAGCCATATTTTATGTACGACTCGTCGTATTTTCTGTTGAAGGAAGCTTTTCTTTCCGCAGTTTCGGCCTCTGCTGTTTCTGCGTTATCATCATCGTTAGGCCTTTTATGTCCCTACCACCTCTTCCAAAGAAACTCAAGCGACGTTTGTTTTTTTACTCATCGAGTAGTTGCAGGTTAATGACCGACTAATGACCTTGCATGCGTTCAAGTTCAACAGTGGGCGTGACAGAGAGTGTGGAAAGGTGCAGCTGACTCATATCGTTTCCTCGCGACCCGATAGCACGTGCTTTGCGGCTTGGTGGTTGAGGACCACTGATCTTAGTCCCAACATGTTGATGCAGCTAAAAAGAAGGCAAGTCAGTGGTTATATTTCATTAGGAGTTTGAAGAGATATGGTTTGTCAATAAAAACACTCAAACTTCTATAGATGTACCATGGAGAGCATTCTGACAGGCTGCATCACTGTCTGTTACGGGGGGTGGTGGGTGTTGGGAACGCTACTGCACAGGACCGAAAGAAGCTACAAAGGACAAAATTAGTCATCTCCATCTTGGGTACTAGCCTCCGCAGTACCCAAGGTATCTTCAAGGAGCAGTGCCTCAGAAAGGTGGCGTCCATTATCAAGGTCCCCCATCACCCAGGATTGTTACCCTCAGGTAGGAGATCCAGAAGCCTGAAGGCACTCACTCAGCGATTCAGAAACAGCTTCTTCCCCTCTGCCATACTATCCCTAAACGGACATTGAATCTATGAACACTACTTCACTTATTTTAAAAATATATTATTTCTGTTTTTGGAACTTTTTAATTTATTTAATATACATATATACTTTAATTGATCTATTTATTTGAATGAAGCAAACTGCAAAATTTTATGAGGCACTTTTTTGGTATATTATGGTAAATGAAATCATATCAAAAGATGTGACAGTAAACTATTACTAGTTAATTTAAAGTATTGATCTAAGTTTTACACATTGATATCCTTTAAAGGAGAGAAAAGAAAACATGCAGGAAACATGCTGATCAAGAGGAATTGAAATGGTATTAGATTCAAAGAAAAGCCTTGCTAAGAATACCAGTATATTGGTATTTTAGTGTCAAGTATACCAAGGTTCAGTGAAAACTTTTGTTTTGCATGCCATCCATACAGATCATTTCATCCCAGGTAGTACAAGGTAAAAATAGGTAAACCTAAGGATTTGCAAGTTTTCAGTTCAACAAATGCAGGGGGAGGGTGTGTGGTTCAGATATTGAAAAGGAAAGAAGAATTAAGTCTGAAGATCTGAAATTTTTACTGTTCATTAAGTGTGGGTGGGGTGAGCGTGTGTGGCTAAGACATTGATAGGGAAAGAAGAAGATGAGTAGTGACACATAAGAAATATTTAACAATTTCTGCAGAAGGAAAAGATTTACAAAAGTTAATGGTGATTCCTTCCAGAATGTAACGAGGGAAATTATACTGAACATTGACGGCTCCTCCGTTGAGATCGTTAAGTGCACCAAATTTCTTGGTGTTCACCTGACAGAGAATCTCACTTGGTCCCTCAACACCAGCTCCATAGCAAAGAAAGCCCAGCAGCGTCTCTCTGCGAAGGCTGAGAAAAGTCCATCTCCCCCCCCCACCACGTTCTATAGAGGATGTATCGAGAACATCCTGAGCAGCTGCATCACTGCCTGGTTCGGGAATTGCACAATCTTGGATCGCAAGACTCTGCAGTGATAGTGAGTTCAGCTGAGAAGATAATCGGGGTCTCTATTCCTGCTATTACAGACATTTATACCACACGCTGCACCCGCAAAGCTAAGAACATTATGAAGGACCCCACACAACCCTCATACAAACTCTTATCCCTCCTCCCATCTGGGAAAAGGTACCGAAGCATTCAGGATCTCACGACCAGACTGTGCAACAGTTTCTTCCCCCAAGCCATCAGACTCCTCAATACTCAAGAGTCTAGACTGACATCTACATAATTTATTATTATATTGTAATTTGTCCTCTACTGTGCGTATTGTCTTGTTTATTATTGTAGTGCACTTTATGTAGTCCTGTGCAGGTCTGTAGTCTAGTACAGTTTTTATGTTGTTTTATGTAGTCTAGTGTAGCCTTGTGCTGTCTCACATGGTCTAGTGTAGTTTTGTGTTGTTTCATGTAGCACCAGGGTCCTGGAGGAACGTTGTTTTGTTTTTACTGTACTGTACCAGCAGTCTATGGTCGAAATGACAATAAACTTGGCTATATTGAGGATTAAGGAGTAGCAGAGAAAGTAAGCATCTTTTGTTTCCATTTTAATGTAAAGAAACAAACTTCTAAAGAGTATAGGATTTCCAGTCTAGAACAAATGAAAAGCTCAATGACAGAAGTTTTTTTAAAAATTGAAAAAAATAATACAAATGGTTTTTAAATCCTTAAGAGGATTAGATAGAGTGGTCAGCCAGCGCCTCTTTTGCAGGGCACCACTGCTCAACACAAGGGGACATGGTTTTAAGGTAAGGGGAGGGAAGTTCAAGGGGGATATTAGAGGAAGGTTTTTTACTCAGAGAGTGGTTGGTGCGTGGAATGCACTGCCTGAGTCAGTGGTGGAGGCAGATACACTAGTGAAATTTAAGACTACTAGACAGGTACATGGAGGAATTTAAGGTGGAGGGTTATAAGGGAAGCAGGGTTTAAGGGTCGGCATGATATTGTGGGCCGAATGGCCTGTACTGTGCTGTATTGTTCTTTGTTCTTTATGTAGTGACCTGTCTCCTTGGGTTTTGAAAGAAGTGGCATTTGGGAAAGACTATGCGCCTTTTTGTCATCTTTGAAATAAAATCCATGGGTTCTAGAATGGTTCACAGAGATTTGAAAGTAGTAAATGTACCGTAGATTCCGGATTATAAGCCGCTACTTTTTTCCCACATTTTGAACAGCTTTGAACTCTGCGGCCTTTAATCCAGAGCGGCTAATACATGGTTTTTTTTCATGCCGCCTCGTAAACATTTTGCCTCGTAACAGTAGACCAATAAAATTGATGAGTAGTTCACAGAGGTCCAATGAAATTGTACGATAAATCAAGCGCACTTTCACAATTAAATTATTGTAAATCAGTCATTTGTACTCACCCTCATCAACATGGAAAACACTCGAAGAAAAGCATTGTGCTGCCTTTATGGCAGTTACTTAGTTTATAATATTTTCGCTTAGTAATTCATTTGTTAGTTAAAGTTAGAAGTGTTTTAACTATATTTGTTTTCTGTACTACATCGCGGGATGCTATGACGTCACACCCGGTTTCGCCGCGTCTTGTGGGAAAAATACCGGTTTGCGATAAACGGGAAGGTGGGGGCATTACGCGAGCACATCAGACCCGAGCACATCAGACCCGAGCACATTAGCCGAGCTCATTAGACCCGATTAGACCCGATCGCGTTACGCGAGCTCATCAGACCCGAGCACATTAGCCGAGCTCATTAGACCCGATCGCGTTACGCGAGCTCATTAGACCCGAGCACATCAGACCCGAGCACATTAGCTGAGCTCATTAGACCCGAGCGAAAATGCTGCTTTTAAGTTAAAGGCGATCAATAACTTTTCCTGGTAGGCTGCAGTATATATATTTTTACCAGTCGCTAGGAGATATTGGAATGTTGTTCGTGCTGTTCAGTAAAAAAGTATATGCAACGTAATTTGTGTTACCGATACGTATGTATATTTAAAAGTAGCCGTATTACAGGCACGGTTCGAAAAAAAGCATTTGCAATATATATTTGTTTGTTACCATATGGATTTAATTAAAAGTTAAAAAATCCTCACGTGTAATATCTTTCTGTGTAAATATCTCATATTACAACGTGGGACACCTGCGGCCAAAAATCCGGTGCGGCCTAAAATCCGGTGCGGTCTGTACAAGTGAAAAATTGATTTTATTTCTAAAATTAGAGCCAGCGGCTTTTAATCAGGTGCGCTCTGTAGTCCGGAATCTACGGTAGTTTCCTTAATGGGGGGAGGTGAGAGAGAGAAACAATAGAACTATTCACATTAAATTATTTGCAACATAAATGAGGCCCTTTTTTCTCATTGAGTCCAGAACAGTCATATCAGTCCCATGCCCTCTGTTATTTCCTTGTAACTTTTATCCTCTCAAATTTTGCCTCCACCTACTACACTAGTGGTAACATACAGTAGCTAGCTAACTAACTACCCAAACAGCACATGTTGGGAAGTGGAAGGAAACTGGAACAGCCAGATGAAACCCATGTAAACTTCACATACACAGCACCTGGATTGAACACTGCTTGTAGACCTATATGACAGCTGTACCACTTGCCATGTCGCTGTGTTATCCTGTAAGCTCATTAGCCAGACATCAACTGAGGAAAAAATGCTGGAAATTAACAAACCTAACATTGGTTTTTTGAAAGGGAAATCCAGTTTAACAATCTTTTTTGAGGTGTTAATTGGCACAAAATCTAAGGGTATGGTGGCTGATGGGTGTATTTAAACATTCAGCTTTTTAGTAAAATTGGAGTTCATGGCATTCGAGATGTGGATTGAGCAGTGGTTAACAGCAGCAAATAGAGTAGCAGTGAACTGATCATTTTCAATTTTGGAGGCAAGTACCAGTGAGGTACCACAGGAATTGTGCTGCGGCTCCATCCTTTCACAGTCTGTATTGGTAATAAGCATATAGACAGACTGACTGAATGGGTGAGGACATGGCAGATGAAATATAGTGTGAAAGAATATAGGATTATCCCCCTTGGTAGAAAAATCGAATGGTGCACTTTTTTTCAGTAGTTGGTTCCAAGGAGATCTGAGTATCCTTATTAATGAATCACTGAGAGGTAACATACACATACAGCAAACATTGAAGAAGGAAAACAGTATGTTGGCTTTAATTAAGATAAAATTCTAGGGAAAGAGTAGAGATTTCTTGCTCTAATTATTTGAGACCCTGTTAAGGCTGCATCAGGAATACAGTAGCACTCTAATAATCCTCTTTCTGCCTTGGGGAATTCTGTTGGTTCAGCATCAGGAATGTTTGCTGTCCTCCCTGTCAATTTGCTGAGCCAAGTTCTAACTCGCCAAGTTTCATTTCAACTTGCTGGACTCACTATAAACTCATTATAATGTTGTATAATATCTAAAAGTCGCAAAATTATACAGCAAAGAAATAGGGACTTTGGCCCAGTTGGTACATGGTGATGGCAAGTTGCCTTGCCTGAGTTGGCGCACATCCTCAACCTTTCCTATATGTGTCTTTTATTTCCTTATGGCAGCTCATTCCATGAACCTAGCATGGCCTGTAGGGGAAAAACCTGCCAGGTAACACTTGTATCTTTTCCCTCTCTTAATTCTATGCCCAGTAGTTTAAAACTGATCATTCAGTTTATCTATGTCCCTCATGATTTATTTACCTTTACAAGTCACCCCTCAGCTTTTAATATTTCAGGGAAAGCAGCACCAGCCTATCCATTCTGGCCTTTATAACTCAAGCCCTCCAGTCTGAGGAAGATCGTTATGAATTTTTTCTGCGTCCCTTCATGCTTCGCCGCATCTGCCCTAAACTACGATGAATATAACTGCACATGAGGCTCCTAATGTGGTGTCACCACCTCAGTTGTGATATGACAATGCAACTCTTGTACTCAGTGCCCGAACCAATGAAGCCAAGCGTGCCTTTTAAGTTTCTCTGTTCTACAGAATTCTCCACGGGCCTGCCATTTACTGTGCAAGGCCTGGCCTAGTTTAACTTCCCAAAATAGTAAGATATACAAACAGCATTAGACCATTTGGCCTATTGAGTCTGTTCTGCCATTCAGTCATGGCTGATTTTTTTTCTCTGAAACCCATTCACATGCCTGTTTCCTGTAATCCTTAACCCTGTATACTTAATCAAGAACCTATCACTCTCTGCCTTAAATACACGTGATTTGGTTTCTGTTGCAACAAATTTGCACCCTTTGGCTAGAGAATTTCCTCCTCATCTAATTTCTAAATTTCTAAGTACAATATTTTCACTTCTGAACTAAATTCCATCTGTTATTCTTTGACCCACTTTTTCAGTTGATCTAGATTTTTTTTAACAACATGGACCAATACTATTAAACAAGGGGACTGTGGACTCCAGGTTGGAAATTCCTGATCTAGATCCTTATGTAATCTGAGGTCATCTTTTATGTCCACTGGTGTCATCTGCAAAGTTATTAAACAAATCGCCTGCATTCTCATTCAAAAACCAGCATGGATCTCAGTGGCACACCAGTATTCACATCTTAAACAGAAGTCTCTACTACCACCCTCTTAATCCGGCCACTGGCAACATTTGTTCATTTGGCTAGCTCACACTGAATGCCATATGATCTAACCTTTCAATCAGTCTACCATGCGCAATCTTATAAAAGACCTTACCGAAGTCCATATAGGTAATGTCTACTGCCTTGCCTCATTAGTCATCTTGGTCAGTTCTTCAAAAACCTCAATCAAATTCGTGCCGCACCATTTCCACACACAAATACCATGCTGACTTTCCCTTATCAATCCTTGATAAGAGAGATTTAGTCTTGTAACGTACCTGTCCAAATGCAAGTAGAGCTTTAACTCAGAATCATCTTTAGTAACTTTCATACCACTCATCATTAGGCTCACCAGTCTTTTGTTCCTTAGCTTTTTCTTACAACCCTTCTTAAATAAAGACCCCCCCGTCTACTACATCACCTGTAGCTAACAATAATACAAGTCTCTCTGCCAAAACCCCATCAGTTTTATCCATGGCTTCCCACAATGTCTTGGGATACACTTGGTCTGGCTCTAAGAATTTATCCGCCTTTATGCACTTTAACATTGCTAGTGCTCCTCTTTTGTAATGTACATACTTATTTCTTTTATCATTTATTTATATTTGTATTATTTTACTTTTCAAGACAGCACTGTTCTCTTCCCTGACTTTCTCCACAGTAAATACAGATGAGAAGTATTTATTTTAATCCTCAGATTTCTCTTCACTTAACTCATAGACAATCACATTGACCTTAAAGGAGACCTACTCTCTCCCTACATGCCATCTTGTTCTTGCCTATCTCTTTAGGTTCTCTTTTTTCTTGTTCGCCAAAGCTGTCTTATCTTCTTTTTGTCCTCCTGATTTCCACCTTTACTCCACTCAAGGGATTTGCTTGATCCCAGCTCCTTATATCTGACATGTGCATCCTTTTCCCTGACCAGACCCTCAGGATCCTTTGTTATTAACACAGTTCCCTAATCTTGTTAACCTTGCCCTTCACTCTAACAGTGTTATATTCTCAAAAGTATGGAGTCAGCTATTCAAGATGGAAGTGAGAAGAAATTGCTTTGCCCAAAAGATAATGAAGTTTTTGAAATCAAAGTTAATTGAATTAAGCCATAAAATGATAATTTTTAAATTAAATATTATGGAATCAAGGGATATGGAGTTAATGCCGGGAAAATGGCCATGAGGTGAAAGATCACCCATCACCCTATTGAATAATGGAGCAGGTACAAAGAGCCGAATGGCCTACTCTTGTTTCTATATCTTAGGTTGTTCTGGAGATTTTATTCTGGTTATATGTCCATTCCTGACCTAGGAATTGGGTTTCATATGTTAGAGCTTGTGTGCCAAGGTGCTTTAATTGTAGTTTAAACGGAGGATTGGTTAATGCGTAGAAAACAGAGTGGAAATTGACAGATCAACAAGTCATTGTTGGAATGCATAGTGTTGAATATCATGCATCTACTAGCTCTTAGAAATCTGAGTGATGATTGGCTCTGCAAACTTCTGTCCATAATACTGGCCGTGCCTGTGACAACACCTAATGCATCAACAGTAAAAGAAAATGCTTGCGTGTTCCGCACCTCTGATTATCTGTCAAATTCCCTTTCTAAAATATTTATGAAATTGGATTCTAGCATCTTTTATAGGCAATGGATTCTTGAGGATGCCAAATGCAATTTTCCT
The DNA here is from genome assembly GCF_048418815.1 of Hemitrygon akajei. Lineage (NCBI taxonomy): Eukaryota > Metazoa > Chordata > Chondrichthyes > Myliobatiformes > Dasyatidae > Hemitrygon > Hemitrygon akajei. Next base: position 103,106,502 of record NC_133124.1, on the reverse strand, counting down.
CATTGCTTCTCTTAATTTTCTGTTCATAATTTTAAATTTATTGCCTCTGGTTATTGATCCATATTCTGTAGGCAATGCCATTTTCTACCAACACTTAAAACCTGTCTGCACATTGTTCTGCCAAATTCTGCAGATTATAGTAATTAATCTTGTAGTTCTACCATTGGGTTTGGTTTCCCTCAAGTTTTAGTGATAGAACTCACCAGAATATGTAGCTACACCAGAACATTTGTGTTTTAGCATGAATTTCTTCGACTTCTACTAATTGAGCTACATATTTTTCAAAAAAATGTATGCTTGCAGCATCTTCCACATTCTCTACAGCCGATAACAATGACTCACTACAGTTTGTTAATATTTTAAATAGGGAAAACTGAAAATGGGGGAGAGATGGCAATGAATTTCGTAGTTGGTACTTCCTACAAAACCAATTAGAGTGGTCTCACTATAAAGCAGATATTCCACAGGGGTCGACAATGGATTTTGTGTCCCAGCTTGATACACAAGCCAGGGCAGTACAATATGCAGAGCAAGCTGTTGCTCATGTAGCAGGCACCCCCTCTACACGTAGCTGATGAATCCAAAGGAGTGGCAGAGACCAATACAGTTTGGTATCAGCATAGAGGACTGCCTTAGGGACTTCAGTTCTGCAGTTTTCCTCGGGGTTTACTCCTGAAACAACCTACCCTCTAACTATTTTTTTACAGCTGCGCGGACCAATCATTGTTCTGAGCAGGAAATTTTTACACAGCCTGAAAACTGCAACTGCAAAACTTTGTCTTTTTTTGTAATATGGACACCAACATATGCACATTTGTTTGCACGTGATCTGGAAGGGCACTAATAGCCTCGTGGGAAGGTTTGCTAATACTACATGGGCGGGAGTTTAAACTTCAGTTGCAAAGGGAGGGAACAAGAGTGTCATCACCATTAATAATGTGTGATTGTGGGGACAGATGTTTAACCTCAACCAATGTCAGGAAGCAAAAGCTTGAGCATGGTGGATCTAATGTTCTGAGTTGCATATATTTTAGTGCAAGTTGTAGGAAAGTTAGATGAACTCAAGGCTTGGATCAATACATGGAATTATGATGTTGTATCCATTGGTGAGACTTGGTTGCAGGAGGGGTAGGACTGGCAGTTCAATATTCTGGGGTTCCGTTATTTTAGACATGATGGAGCTGGAGAGATTAAGGGGGAGGGGTGGCATTACTGGTAAGGGAAAATGTCTCAGTGCATAGAAGTCCCAGTGGGTGAGTGTGCAATACTTGATCTCCTATTAGGGATGAGACACAGCAGATGACAGAAGTTTGAGAAGCGGGACACTACATCTAGCAATCATAATGCCTTTAGTTTCTAGGTAATTATGGAAAAGGATAGGTCTGGTTCTTGGGTTGAGATTCTGAATTGAAGAAAGGCCAATCTTGATGGTATCAGAAATAATCCAGCAAGTGTGGATTGGGACAGGCTGTTTTCTGGGAAAGGTATACTTGGTAAGTGGGCGGCATTCAAAAATGAGATTTTGAGAATACAATGCTTGTATGTGCCTTTCAGAATAAAACCAAGCATAAAAGGTTTAGGGTTTTGAGAGATATTCAGGTCTTGGTTTTAAAACAAAAAGGAGATGCATAATAGGTATTGGCAGGTAGGAGCAATAAAGTACTTGAGTAAAAGAAATGCAAGAGAATACTTAAGAAAAAAAAAAATCAGGAGAGCTAAGAGAAGGCATATGTGTGCTCTAGCAGACAAGGTGGCGCAGAACTCTAATGGCTCCTACAGATATGTTGAGAACAAAAGGATTGCAAGGGACCGAATTGGTCCTCTGAAAGATCAGAATGGTAATCTTTGCATGGAGCCAAAAGACATGGATGAGATCTTAACTGTGTTTTTATTTTTGCATCTATATTTAGTCAGGAGACGGACACAGAGTCTATAAAAGTGAGGCAAAGCAGCAGTGAGATCATGGACCCTACACAGATTACAGCAGAGGAAGTGTTTGCTGTCTTGGGGCAAATTCGGGTGAACAAATCTCTCCTGTGCCTAACAAAGTGTTCCCTTAGATCCTGTGAGAGGCAACACAGAAATATCTTGCGTTGGGATTGGGAGTATTTCTAGTTTAGTTTGACTATATTCTTGCATCCAAAGAAGTGATGATGTTTACTAGTTACACTGCATGATTTCACTTCAGAGTATTTATATTTATATTAATGTCATTTCTTGCTAGCTCACCGACTGAGAAGAAGATCAACACTGGTGGCTTCCCGGTTATGAAAAGTCGTTACTTACTTGTAAAGAAAAGCCCAGTACATGGGAAATCAACCCCTGTTCTAAAAAGGACACCTGGCAAAGGGCTCGTGCAAATCAGCAAACACAGGTTGCAGAGGCTACCAGCATCAGCACCGCATGGCAGTGCAAAACAAGGTAGGGAGTTGATGCCAAATTGAAGTGATTTTCTTGGCGATGTGCTAAGAGGCTCTCTACTAATCACTGCTGGGAATACTACAAGACTTGGGCTTGTAGTATCAATGGATTGATGAAGTGCATGGTCAGTTTTGCTTTCTGTCAGCTTATTTATCACATACTTCAATGATAGCATTGTTGGATAATCATATCAAAAATTTTCTGTCAGTTGCCCTATTGCTATTGGGAGTATTCTGTAGGCCCTCCAATAGAAACAGGAACACTGAGGTACAGTTCAATAGGCAGATTTTTGAAAGCTGCAAAAGCACCAGGGCTGTTTTCATTGGTGACTTCAACTTCCCTAATATTGATTTGCACCTCCTTAGTGCAAGAGTTTTAGATGGGGCAGGATTTACTAGGTGTGTCCAGGAAGGATTCCTGACACAATATGTGTACAGACAGGCTGACTAGAAGAGAAGCCATACTGGATTTAAGAACTAGGCGGTGGACCTAGTCAGGTGATAGATCACTGGGTGGGCGAGTATTTCAGAGTCAGTGACCCCAAGTTTATGACCTTTAGCGTAACTTTGGATAAGTATACGAGCAAATCATATGAGAAAGTACTTAAGAGGGAGGGATAATAATGATGCTTAGGGTTCTGGATAGGCTTGTTCCACTAAGGCAAGGAGAGGGTGGTAGAATGAAGGAATCATGGTTAACAAGAAGAGTGGAACATTTAGTCAAGAGGAAGAAGGAAGCATAATTAAGATTTAGGAGGCCAAGATCAGATGGGGCTCTTGAGAGTTATAAGGAGGTCAGTAAGGGCCTTAAGAGAGATAGAAGGGGAGATGAGAAGGCCTTTGAGTAGGATTAAGGAAAGTGCCAAGGCACTCTACATGTTTGTAAGGAACAGGAGGATGACAAGAGTGAGGGCAGAACAGATTGGGGATAAAGGAGGAAACATTGTGCTTGGAGTCAGATGAGGCAGAAGAGGGGCTTAATAAATACTTTGCTTCAGTGTTCAGCAGCGAGAGGGATCTTGAATGTAAAGTCACTGTAGAACAGGCTAATATGCTGAAACATGTCAACATTAAGAAAGAATATGTTAGGAACTAAAAAAAATACTTCCTTGGACTCGATGGGATACACCCCAGGTTACTACAGGAAGTGAGAGGCCACAGTAGTACAACCAGAAGACTGGAGGATGGCAAATCTTCTTCACTGGTCCAAGAAAGTTAATGGAGATAATCCTGGGAATTATAGACTAGTGAGTGGGCAGTGTGGAAGAATAGAGGCATTTTGGGTTCTACTTCCATTGATCACTCAAAGTTGCCGCGCAAATTGATAAGGTATTCAAGAAAGCATTTGGTCTGTTTTCATTAGTGCGGGAATTGAGACCCATGCGATAATGTTGCAGCTCTATAAAATTCTGATGAGACCATATTTAGAGTATTGTGTTCAGTTCTGGTCACCTCAATATAGGAAGGATGTGAAAGCTTTGGAGGGGGTGTAGAGGAGATTTACCAACATGCTTCCAGGATTAGAGAACATGTCTTATGAGGAAAGGTTGATTAAGCTGAGGCTTTTTTGAGTGAAAGAGGATCAGAGTGACTTGATAGCATTGTATAAAGATAAGTGGCAGAGTGGATAGCCAGTGCCTTTCTGTAGCCATGTTGGTAATGGCTAATACAGAGGGCATAATGTTAAGTTGATAGGTGGAAAGAATAGGGTGGGATGTCAGAGGTAGGCTTTTTACACAGAGGGGTAAATGCATGGAGAACACAGCCAGGAATGGTAATAGAGGCAAATACATTAGGGAAATTAATGAGACTCTTGGGTAGTCACGTCGATGAAAGAAAAATGGAAGGCTATGTGGAAGGGAAGGGTCTGATTGATCTTGGAATAGGTTAAAAGGACACTCCAATATCCTAGGCCAAAGGGGCTATACTCTGCTATACTGTTCTATGTTGACGTTCTATATAATCAACAAATCTTGAAGGGGAAAAGACTTGTAGTGAAGATTATTTTGGGAAATTGGTTCACAGTTGCATATTTGTCCAACATGACACATGTAATCCAGCAATAGCCCAGCAAAGTTAAGCTTGGTGAACTTGTATAGATAACCACAAAATTCAAGAGGAACTCAGCAAGTCGGGCAGCATCTATTGGGGGGGGAGGGGCGCAATAATCAGTCGTATGTTTCGGGCCAAGACCATTCATCAGGACTTATATGCTCTAATGAAGGCTCTTAGTCCGAATCATTTACTGTTTATTTCCCTCCTTAGATGTTGCCTGACTTGAGTTCCTCCAGCATTTGTGTGTGTGTGTGTGTGTGTGTGTGTGTTGCTCTAGATTTCCAGAATGTGCAGAATCTCTTGTGTTTGCATAGATAAAGTGATATTTTATCAGAACAAACCTACCTTCACATACCAAAGGATATTCAGATTGTGGAATGGTCAAGAGAGTTTTGTAATCATACTGTATCTGGTGCTAAAATATAAGTAACATTAAAAAAATGACAATTATTTCCTCTTTGTGCACAGAGTGGACCAATTCCCTTGATGATTCTGCTAGTTGAATATTTTTGTGCTTCTATTGCATTTGTGTTCTTCTGTGTTATATTGATTAAGTATCAGTTAACAAAGCATAGATGAAGGACTCAACCTTCATTTTGCCTGTTCGTCCATCTCCATACCACATTTGATTTTATATTGATTCCCTGAGCCAGCAGGGGAAGAGTCCAGTGAAAGATTGCTTATAAGGTTGTGTATGGGGAGTAAATTTGCCATATGTCGCCTTGGAGAGGCTCTTCTGATTTACCTTTGTTTTCGCTATGTAATTATTGGGTGTGGAGAATGTGAATACATTGCAGATAAAGTTAGGAACTGAGAGACTCTTAGGAAGGCTGCTAAACAATAACAAGCAGCTACCAAAGGCCTCCAGAATTGTTCACTTGTTCTGCAGTTCTCTCAGCTAATTGATTGCCCAATTTTCTCTTTATGTGAAAAGAGACAGATATCAAGTAATTTGCAGCAATAACGTGCTTGCACTTGGCCTGCTCTATCTCTGTGTTCATTTCCGATTGCAGAAAAAACGCTAATATATAATTATCCTTGCAAATTGGATTGCTTTAAATAAAGAGAAGTGTTTGGCCGAGAGGGACGATCCCATTTCCTTGAGTTACTGCGAGCTGTAATTGCAGCATTCAATCAATTTGCAGTATTAGAAATTCAGTCATTATCAACATCAAGCCTCATTCCTTCTGATAGCTAAAAGCCAAGTCATTTCTCCCTTTTTAAACAGCTGAATTAATCAGACTAGATTTAAACATTTGCTCACATGAAGAGGTCAGGGCTAGTAATATATTGTCTTCCAGATAACGGTTAATGAAAAGGAAATTAAATTACTAATAACCACCTTGGAGTATTAAAAAGCTAAAATTGACTATTTTCAGAGTTAACTTAATGGAATGTGCTTGTGTTTCTGTTTTACATTAACATCAATATGCTTTGCAGCACATTGACTAATAATGGTGAGAAATATTTGACAGTATCTATCTTTATATCGTAATACTCAATACCTTTATCTCTAGCATCGTGTCTATGTGTTACACATAACCATTTTGTCAAGGCTTTAAATGAGAATTCTGTCTGAAGATTGGCCTATGGACTCATTTAAGGAAACAGAGAACCTACGATCCTCTTTGCCATAGCATCACTAACCATTCACATATCTAGAGCTTGTATCCAGTACAATGCTAAACATTATTCAGTTATTTAGACAAATCTTATGAAACAGATATTCTTTGCCATATAATGTTGATTTGTTGGTAATTGCCAAATACTCTTGATTCTCTCTCCAGTTTAGACAGAAATGTCAGCGACCATCCATCTATTGCCTGTGTATACATGTATCTGTCTGTGTGCCTCTTAAATACCACTGTCCACCACTACCACTCGTGCGCGTATGTGCGTACATGATTTCTTGACAGGTACTTTAGCCTTTAAATGGTTTAGCTTTGCATGGAAAGAAAAAGAACCCAAACCATCTAAAAGAAAGCAGAAAATGGTGGAAAGAAAGGCAGAACATTGGCAATCAGAAATCAGACTTCCCAGATAAAACAATTGCCATCTCCACACTAGCATTATTAAGTTTTCCCATCTTTTGTCCAAAGGAAGCAGTGAAACAAAAGTGATGGTGTTAAATTCAGTAAAGCTAAGTGAGGACAGGATGTACACTCCAGTGGGAGTAAGTTAAACCACAGAAATTATCTTTTTGTGTACTGTTTCTTTGAATAGGAGCAATAAAATGTTGGGAATCGTACAGTTTTTAAAAAAAAAGAAAACAGTGTTGTGCATAGAGCAACATACTTCATGTTGCAAGTGTGTATTCCTTGTAAAAGGGTCTCCTATGGAAACCCTGCAATGACTTTTCAGTCATGGCTCTGCTCCTTTGTTACTGCTGGGGAACATAGAGCACAACATCAGCTTTGCACATCCAAAGAACTAGAGCAACTATCACAGGAGTGCATAGAACAAGTTTTATAAGTTCCTAAGTAGAGCGCTAAGGATTTCTGTGTCTTGATACTGACATCACTACTGATGCTATTAAATAAATAATTTATTATACTGTAGCTTTCTATTGATCTTCCAATTACTTTGGTCCTTTATGGTAGAAAATTCACTATGTATGCAGTTTTCCCTGACAGATCTCAGTGTTGTCAGGTTAAACTGAGATATTTCTATTGTTATTGCAGTTATTCAAGAGATTTTATAATAACATTGTATTTTTAATATAGACCACCATTTTATCCATTGTTAAATATCCAGATTGAACTTAGTAGTTTAATTTCATCATATAAACTTACTGTTCTGTTCAAGTTTCATTCTGGCACATTATAATGACCTTGCTAGTTTATCCATTTTGTCAAAATAAATTCTCAAATATTTAATCTATATACATATATTTTGCTTCCAACTGAGATTGAGGATTGAGACAGCTACTGTCCCTTTGGATTTCCCATGTGACTTGGGTTGGAATATCTACTTCCTTTCAAGAATGCAGCCAAATATGTCTGATGATTAGAAAGTCACCAGACCCCAAGCTATCAAGTGGGCTTTACATATTGCTCAGAATTTCTTGCCTTAAAAACATAGGCAGTTGTAAAAGCCTTGTAAATCAGATACAGGCGTGCCACTTACACGTCTCCAGTATGCAAACGGGACTCTGATACCTCATAGGAGCTTTTATAAATTTTGATACTGAAGCCTAGGAGTTCTCGTCCCCTTTCAGCTTTCTGCAGCAACACTCTTGTTTACTCATCTAGCCCATCTCTTCTTTCTTGATTAAAATGAATGAGATTTAGTGATCTGGCACCTAGGTTATGCAACATTCAAAGATACGCTGAAATTTGATGGTGCTCAATTTTGCAGTAATTTGAGAATATCAGAGGGTAGAAGTTAGTGTAGTTCCTATTTCTAAGGAGAGGATGCTTGGGGAAACTAGAATTCTAGAATGGTTCCGGAAGACTGGAAAATTACAAATGTCACTCCACTGTTTAAGAAGGAAGGGAGGCAAAAGATAAGGAAATTATAGACCAGTTGGTCTGATTTCAGTGATTGGGAAGATTTTGGAGTCCATTATTAAGGATAAGGTTTCAGGATAGCTAGAAGCACATGATAAAGTAGGCCAAAATCAGCAAGTCCTTTAAGAGGAAACCTTGCCTAACAAACCTGTTGGAATTCTTTGAAGAAATAACAGGCAGAATAGACAAAGGAGAGTCAGTGGATGTTGTTTACTTGGATTTTCAGAAGGCCTTTGACATGGTGCAACGCATGAGGCTGTTTGACAAGATGAGAGCCCAAGGTATTGCAGGAAAGATACTAGCATGGATAGAAGATTGGCTGACTGGCAGGAGGCAAAGAATGGGAATAAAGGGGACCTTTTCTGGTTGGCTGCTGGCAACTGGAGGTATTTTGCTAGAGTGGGTCTGCTTCTTTTCACATTGTGTCAACAATTTGGCTTTGTGGCCAAGTTTGCAGACATAACAAAGTTAAGTGGAGGGACAGGTAATGTTGAGGAAGCAGGGAGTCTGCAGAAGGAATTGGATTGGGACAAATGGATTATAGTGTAGGGTATGTATGGTCATGTACTTTGGAAGAATGAATAAAGGTGTAGACTATTTTCTAAATGGGGAGAAGATTCAAAAATTGGTGATGCAGAGGGACTTTGGAGTCCTTGTACAGGATCCCAGTAAGTTAACCTGCAGGTTGAGTTGGTGGTGAGGGGGGCAGGTGAAATGTTAGCATTAATTTTAAGAGATCTAGATTATATGAGCAAGGATGTCATGCTGAGGCTTTATATATATTATGAGTGTTCAGTGGCTCTGGGCCTGTACTTACTGTAGTTTAGAGGAATGTGGAGGGATCTCATTGAAATCTGTTCAATGTTGGAAGACCTAGATAATGTGGAGAGGATGTTTCCTGTAGTCGATGAGTCTAGGTCTAGAGGGCACAGCCTCAGAATGGGGGGGTCATCCAATTAGAATAGAGATGAGGAAATTCTTCAGCCAAAGAGTTCTGAATATGTGGAATTCATTGCCATGGATGGCTGAGGAGGCCAAGATATTGAGTACATTTAAAGCAGAAGTTGATAGGTTCTTGATTAGTCAGGACATCGCAGGTTGCAGGTAGAAGGCAGGAGAATGGGGCTGAGAGGAATAATAAGTCAAACCTGATGGAATGGCACAGCAGGATTGATGGGCCAAATGGCCTAATTTTGCACATATGTCTTAACTTCAAAACGCCGTGCCTCAAGGTGGCCATGTCTTTCATTAAGGACCATCATCATCTGGGACATGGCTTCTTCTCATTACTCCAAAGAGACATGAGCCTGAAGACCCAAATCCAGTGTTTTAGGATCAGCTTCTTCTCCTCTGCTATCAGATTTATGAATGGACCTTGAAAGCTACCTCACTATTTCTCTTGTCACACTATTTCTTTCTTTCTTTACTGTAACTTGTAGTTAATTGTTCTTCCAACCACAAATCTGTTTTTGACAATGTTTTTGCTACTGGAATCAATTTCTCCTAACTGATGTTCCATCACAGTGAGTTCTGATTTATAACACCTTTACCAAGACTCCCAATAATCTCCGCTATAAAGGAAATTACCTTTGTCTCCCCATAGAGCTAACATCTGTCCTTATCCCTGCTACCAATTCAGTAGATATATTCTGCATCTTGAGATTTATTCAAAAAGCTAAAGGTCTGATATGCGTTTAAATGGCTTTCTCAACTTAGCTAACCACATTCAGTATTTTCCATATATACTTCAGGTCTTTCTGTTGCTGTTCCAAGCCTTTTTAAAATTGTCATATTTCCTCTACTTTCTTGTTAAAGATGCACAATTTTTTTTTCTGACATCTTCTCACCAGTCTGTGTCCTATTCTCAAGCCTTTGAGGGTTCAGAGCAGATTTAATAAAGGGACAGTAAAGATGAGGAATATTAATTATATGCAGACACTGCCAAAACTAAGATTCTTTCTTTACAGCAGTACATCAGAAAAATTTGCACAGAAGCATTGACAACCAGAGGAAACTGACTAGTGTTTAAAAAATAAATCAGAATTGATACCCTCCTTGTCCACTTATGATCTTGAAATGTTTACCTGAATAGCCAGGTCTACGATATTAGTATCTATGATGAAGTATGTTTCTATAACACACTGCTAACCTCTAGTGGTGGTAATGTGTTGCAGTAGCTGTATGGTATAGTGCCGGGGATTCCCTTGAATTGTCCGAAAAGCAGAGGATCACTTGCTTGAGAAGCCTGCCGCTCCCTTTTTTTTCCTGAAACAAAGACCTTCCACATCTAAAACTTGCTTTGAATTTTGTTTTCGCTTTTTTAACTTTTGAGGGGTTTGGAGCTCATTCTCTAAAAGTGTGATGGAATATATTATATAACCGACAAAGATACAAATTGAAAGCTGCACATTGGAGAGCCTCAAATAAAAGTTTTTGCTTGGTCGTTGCATTCACAGTGATTTGAATGCTCTCCAACTGTACAATAAATTCCACTGGTTTTTATAATCTTGTCTGAATTAGCAATTTTTTCTGAAGATATCTTTATTGGATAACTGCCTGTGAGGATATACAAGGCTTCACTATGCAAGAAATCTTGGTCACTGGCAACATTGTTTTCCCTAAACCAAGACTAACTCTATTTCCTTCATTTTAGTTCTGTGCACTTTTGCTGAATGCACTAAACTGTTCCGGGCTAGCTCTTCTGTTCCAAATAAAAATGTTGGGAAAGTGAATAAAGTGTAAATCACTGTTATCAGCACTTGTAATTATCTAGCACATTTTTCTGGGACAATGCTCTGAGTGAGATATCACCCATCGAAGTTTGATGTAATTTATTATTTTCATCCATCTGTTTTTTTAATGAATTAAATTGCGCAGTGTTTTTCTTGTTAAAATTATGTCTGCATTCTGTGCCTGTGATATTATTACTTTAGAAATTTTACAATCTTACATTATTCTCCAATTTTTATAATCTACTGAAGGAGGGCAAGGGTAGGAAGAAATTCCTGTAGTTATTTTACAATGACAAATCCAGCTGTCACTGACATTAAATGAAGTTTTGTAGGTTAATTGGCATTTGAGAAAAACACTCTTGTTGTGACATGCAGACAGTCCAATTCCTCCTTTCTTGCTCTCTGATAGTGTGTAATAAATAGTTAGTTTATATCGGTATGCTTTTTTTGAAGTCTTTATTTGGTTACTGTGAGTGGACTTCTTTTGCCTGTTGAGTAATTTGATGTGGCAGTCATCCAAGACCTTGTATAAATCATTAAGTCTCCTGTGTCACTTTGTGTCCCAATTCTAATAATGGATGTTTGGTCACGATACACGCAGCAGGCCTGGGTTCTCTGATGGCTGTTGGGGACAGTGTCTGCTTTCCTGTCAAGAATATGTAGCCACATGGAACAAGAATGCTGGGCTCTGAGCAGTTTAGTAATGTTAGATTCTGCCGTGTGAGATTGAGGCATGCAAGCCAATCCATGATAATCACGTGCACATTTCAATTGCTGAAACTTTTTGTTCAGAAAAAAGGCTTAAATCTGTTGTTTATTATTTGCCAGTTACGTATTTTGTTTGCTAAGTAGGTTTTGTGTGCATCAATGCTGTCTTTATACTACCTCTTCACAAATGGTTTCTTTAGTAAAAAGAATAAGGCAAAAAATGAAACCTTACACTGCAGCCTTTTCATGTCATTGAATCTTAATATTTTTTGATGGACAATAAAAGAGTTTCTGACATTGGCCAGTGAACAGACCAGTGCAGGGTCCTGATGCCAGTGTGGAGTCAAAATCTCATCTGCATGAGAGAGAATCAGAAATAAAATTTGTACAGTTAATGCCCTTTTCTCAGTATTGTGCACCTGAGTTTGAATATCTTCTAGCCTCTGTCTTAAGAGTGTGCTTACTGATCCTGAACAATTCACGATCAGCCATTCTTTCACATTAACGAAACATGTAGTTTTTCCCCAATATATTGCGATTAACCTCTGAAGTTCTCTTTGTTGACCAATCTTTTTTTTTTCTTTTAATTTTGAATGATGAATGTAGACTAGAAAGTGTTGTCCTTCACTGACGTTGTTTTATCCTAACTTGGTCAGTTGTTAGTTTTTCTATACTTGTTCATTTTACCTCTTTTAATTACATGTTATCTGATTACACAATACAAAAACATTTTCAAGTATTGTGATTAAGAAAAATAGGTGAAGAGCTTTGTGGCTTTTTTTCTGTAATTACCGTAGATTCCGGATTTTAAGCCGCTACTTTTTTCCCACATTTTGAACAGCTTTGAACTCTACGGCCTTTAATACGGAGCGGCTAATGCATTATTTTTTTTCATGCCGCCAAAAACATTTTGCCTCGTAACAGTAGACCAATAAAATTGATGAGTAGTTCACAGAGGTCCAATGAAATTGTACGATAAATCAAGCGCACTTTCACAATTAAATTATTGTAAATCAGTCATTTGTACTCACCCTCATCAACATGGAAAACACTCGAAGAAAAGCATTGTGCTGCCTTTATGGCAGTTATTTAGTTTATAATATTTTCGCTTAGTAATTCATTTTCTAGTTAAAGTTAGAAGAGTTTTAACTATATTTGTTTTCTGTACTACATCGCGGGATGCTATGACGTCACACCCGGTTTCGCCGCGTCTTGTGGGAAAAATGCCGGTTTGCGATAAACGGGAAGGCGGGGGTCGAGCGGCGGAGCGGCGGAGCCAAAACGCTGCTTTTAAGTTAAAGGCGATCAATAACTTTTCCTGGTAGGCTGCAGTATATATATTTTTTACCAGTCGTTAGGAGATATTGGAATGTTGTTCAGTAAAAAAGTATACGCAACGTATATTTAAAAGTAGCCGCGTTACAGGCACGGTTCGAAAAAAAGCATTTGCAATATGTATTTGTTTATGTTACCATATGGATTTAATTAAAAGTTAAAAAGTCCTCACGTGTAATATCTTTCTGTGTAAATATCTCATATTACAACGTGGGACACCTGCGGCCGAAAATCCGGTGCGGCCTAAAATCCGGTGCGGCCTGTACAAGTAAAAAATTGATTTTCTTTCTAAAATTAGAGCCAGCGGCTTTTAATCAGGTGCGCTCTGTAGTCCGGAATCTACGGTATTTAATCGGAATTTCAGGTTTTGGGACTGGAACTTGTGAGCATACTAAATGTATGCCATTGCAAGTACTTGTAATGGCTTTACATCTCTGAATGGAAAAAATTAAGTTGATTAAAACACCTCTAAATTTGGAAAAGAGTTTGTTATCAAAACTGAAATTTTTGCCTTGGGGCCAGTATTTTAACAATTTCTTGTTTTGCCATATACAAACATGGCACTTACTATTTAACACTGACACTAACTGCTGCAACACTTGTTTTAAAATCAGTATCAAATATATAGAGTTAGGGCTGTTAAGATTCTCCTCTATTCAGTCTATTTTACCTCAAGCTAAGTTAGCAATTACGCTATCATTGCAGTTACTCTTTGTACATCTACGACATGGTTAATGTTGCCCAAATGCCTTTTAATCAACGTTAAAAGTAAATATAGTGTTATCACATACGCACAACTAATAATTCATTTTGATGTTAGTTGAATGTATGGTTACAAAACAGCAACTCAAAGTAATGAAAGTTTGCAGATAAAGATTTTCTTCATGTCAGCAGCTCTGTGGTTAGTTTTGTGTGTAAGATATGGTGAAGGAATAATGCACACCAAATTATATCTCTCAGTATTTTTACATATTCTCTGTATTACTATGAATCAAGTTATGAGTAGTAAAGTACATTTTACTTTATTTTCTTCTATAATGTGATTACAGACTATTTGTTTTAGCTTCCTTTACTATTTCAGATTAAATTCCATATGAATACTCTGCAAAATGGGATTGCCATTACAAGCAATTATATTGTTGCAGAGGAGTGCTGAACTGTAGCAACTGTTCATTTTGGCAGAGCAGCGTTCTATCGATGATTAAGAATGCAATATAGTGGCAGAAGTTGAGTAGTCCAGTCAAGTATCATGAAATAATCAGGTGCAGGCTCGAAGGGCCGAATGGTCTACTTCTGCACCTATTGTCTATTGTCTATAATATTTCATGCCAATCCAAGAATATCAGTGGATAAGAAACAAAAAAGGGAACTAGTTATTTTGCTTTCCTGCGGTTGTTTCGGGTGGAGAACTATGCAGATCAGAATTCAATTCATTCTGGGTATCTAGTGGTGATCAGATAAAGCAAATGCACTAACATCGGGAGGAACCTCAGATCGCTCTTACTATGATTGTTAACAACTGACCACAATTATCATATGAAGACTGAGGCCATACACTTTTTCTAAAAAAAAAAGTTATAATTGATAGCTATATTGGCTCAGCATTTCCTGTCAAATAAAAGAGAATAGCAACTATATAGAATGTTGTAATTCTCTGAAATGCTGAAAATTACAATGAATGCACTGGATTTTGCAATTGGCTGAGTGTTTTGCCAGACTAGCCATGTGAATGCATGCAGTTTATTTTTGTTTTGTTGATTGAAGAAAGATGATTATAGTAGAGAACTGTATAATGTTCAGTGTTTTTTTTTTAAGACTCTATAAGAATCAGACAGGTAATGAATCACTTTACCACCATCCAAATGCTGGCAGCATAATTTTTGCTTCTCTAAAGCTTTGAAGCATGTGCAAAAATCCCAGACAGTGTAATGGTTGCTTTTAAAAAAAAACTAAAACCGCTGCAAGGCTAAGCCAGGAGATCGACATGGTATGATGAGCTTCCAAGTTAATGAAGTACTAAAATTGGAAAAGGTACATTCGATCCTTTATTATGAAACTACCAAGATGCACAATAAACATGAGAAAGTCTGTAGATACTGGAGATCCAAAGCAACATAAAAAATGCTGGAGATGATATCAGGCATCATCTATGGAAATGTAGTAGAGCCAACACTCTGCTTCAAGACTGAAATAGAAGTGGGGGGGGGGGGGGGGGGATGAAGCCCGAATAAAAATGTAGGGGGAGGGGAAGGAGGCTAGGTAAAAAGTAATGGGTGAAGCCAAGTAGGTGGAAAAAGTAAAGGGCTGGAGAAGAAGGAATCTGATAGGAGAGAATTGTGGACTGTAGGATAAAGGGAAGGAGGAGACGATCCAGAAGGAAATGATAGGTAGGTGATGAGAGGTTTAAGGCAGAATGGGAAAACAGAAGAAAATGGAAGAGGGTGGAAATTTTTTTTATTGGAAGAAGTTAGTATTTATACCATCAGGTTGTAGTCTTTTGAGATGAAATGTAAGCTGTTGTTCCTCCACCCTGAGGGTCGCCTCATCTTGGCACAAGAGGAGATGTGGACCAACACATCAGAATGGAATGGGAAATAAAGTACTTGACTACCAAGAAGTTCTGCTTTTGAGGATGGAGTGGTGGCGCTTGACAAAGCGGTCACCTAGTTTATGACAGATATCACCAAAGTAGTAGAAGCCTCATCGGGAGCACTGGACAGAATAGACAACCCTAGTAGAAGTGTTACCTCATCTGGAAGGACTGTTCGAGTTGAGGGAGGAGGTGACTGGGCAGGTGTAATACTTGGGCTATTTGCAGGGTTAAGTGCTGGGGGGAGGATTAGTGGACAACCCTGCAATATGAGCAATCTTACAGTAATTTTTTAAAAAAACTAATGGAAGTACATTAGAGATACTAATTAGTAGCGATACATTAGCGATTTTAAATCACAGCAAGAGGCGGAGAGGGAAGAGGTAAAAGAAGCTCGGAGAGAAGCTTTTTTTTAAACTGATCGCGGCAAAGAGGTAGACTGCGCAGGCGCGTGAAAGTTGGCCTCTGAGATCAGCGGGGGAATTTAAAAAGCGAGCAGAGGCTGAGTACGAGCTTCACTCCAGGAGAGGTAAGGCCGGGTAAGCTCCTTTAATTAATCTAATTAGCTTAGGAGTAGGTAATGGAGGCAGCAGTTAGGGCAGTTGAGTGCTCTGTTTGCAGTATGTGGGAAGTCAGGGCGAGCACTGTTGTCCCTGATGACTACACCTGCAAAAGGTGCATCCAGCTGCAGCTCCTGGCAAGCCGTGTTAGGGAACTGGAGCTGGATGAACTTTGGATCATTCAGGAGGCAGAGGCAGAAATAGACAGGAGTTTCAGGGAGATAGTCACCCCTAGGAGTCAGGAGACACGTAGTTGGCTGACTGTCAGGAGAGGGAAGGGGAATAGACAGGAAGAGCAGAGCACCCTTGTGGCCGTTCCCATCAACAATAAGTATACAGCTTTGAATACTGTTGGTGGGGACGACCTACCAGGGACAAGTTGCAGTGGTTGCGTCTCTGGCACCGAGACTGGGCCCTCAGCTCAGAAGGGAAGGAAGGAAAAGAGGAGAGCAGTAGTGATAGGGGATTCGATAGTTGGGCGGACAGATAGGTTATGTGGAAGAGATCGAGAATCCCGGATGGTCTGTTGCCTCTCTGGTGCCAGGGTCCGTGATATCTCAGATCGAGTTCTCAGTATTCTCAAGAGGGAGGGTGAGCAGGATAGCTTTTTGCAGCAATACATAGAGGAACCAACTAGAGAAGGGGCAGTGTTGGATCTTCTGTTAGGGAATGAAATAGGTCAGGTGACGGAGGTATGTGTTGGGGAGCACTTCAGGTCCAGTGATCACAATGCCATTAGTTTCAATATAATTATGGAGAAGGATAGGACTGGACCCAGGGTTGAGATTTTTGACTGGAGAAAGGCTAACTTTGAGGAGATGCAAAAGGATTTAGAAGGAGTGGATTGGGACAATTTGTTTTATGGGAAGGATGTAATAGAGAAATGGCGGTCATTTAAAGGTGAAATTTTGAGGGTACAGAATCTTTATGTTCCTGTTAGGTTGAAAGGAAAGGTTAAAAGTTTGAGAGAGCCATGGTTTTCAAGGGATATTGGAAACATGGTTAGGAAAAACAGAGATATCTACATTAAATATAGGCAGCATGGAGTAAATGAGGTGCTTGAGAAATTTAAAGAATGTAAGAAGAATCTTAAAGAAATTAGAAAAACTAAAAGAAGATACAAGGTTGCTTTGGCAAGTAAGGTGAAAATAAATCTGAAGGGTTTCTACAGTTATATTAATAGCAAAAGGATAGTGAGGGATAAAATTGGTCCCTGTGAGAATCAGAGTGGACAGCTATGTGTGGAGCCAAAAGAGATGGGGGAGATTTTGAACAATTTCTTTTCTTCAGTATTCACTAAGGAGAAGGATATTGAATTGTGTAAAGTACGGGAAACGAGCAGGGAAGTTATGAAAACTGTGACGATTAAAGAGGAGGAAGTACTGGCACTTTTAAGGAATATAGAAGTGGATAAATCTCTGTCTCCTGACAGGATATTCCCTAGGATCTTGAGGGAGGTTAGTGTAGAAATAGCAGGGGCTCTGACAGAAATATTTCAAATGTCATTAGAAATGAAGATGGTGCTGGAGGATTGGCATATTGTTCAGGTGGTTCCATTGTTTAAAAAGGGTTTTAAGAGTAAACCTAGCAATTATAGGCCTGTCAGTTTGACATCAGTGGTGGGTAAATTAATGGAAAGTATTCTTAGAGATGGTATATATAATTATCTGGATAGACAGGGTCTGATTAGGAACAATCAACATGGATTTGTGCGTGGAAGGTCATGTTTGACAAATCTTATTGAATTTTTTGAAGAGGTTACGAGGAAAGTTGACGAGGGTAAAGCAGTGGATGTTGTCTATATGGACTTCAGTAAGGCCCTTGACAAGGTTCCGCACGGAAGGTTAGTGTTATGATCGCAGGCCCCTCCTTCTTGAGACTCGCAAGATCACTATTAATTCGGGTCTTGGACCCAGGAAATGAGAGAGAATCCTCAAGGTTTTGGAATGTGTCCTGGCCCCTCAGCAAGACAAAGCCACGGATAACGGCCATTGTCTCTTGGAGACACCTTTGTGGATTGGGGACTGGGGCTACGTGCAAGCCCTCAGGGCAACGTGGGCTGGGTGACGGGGAGAGATTGCATCATCTCAACCTGATTGACATCTGAGACCCCGTGAGTCCAGATAAAAGCGGGGCTGTAGAGACGGCCCCTCAGACACACCAGAAGAGACGCTAGCAATCCCGTATAGCGGGCAGCCATTTGAAGGAAGCCACATGTGTTCGGTTACCGTGCCTGGGAGCCGGTGGCTGATACCACAGAGACGATTTTCTTGAACTAACAACGGGGAACCAACTCCCCCGACACATCAGATCGGCCTCATCAAAAGACCCGGGCAAATTTCTCTTCTCACAAATCTCTCTCTCTCTCTCTCCAACAAGTGAAAACCCAGCGGTCCCCAAAGGCTAAAGCCTGCATGAACTGAGAGACTTTTATATTTCCATCGGACAATATATTATACCCTAGACAAACGATAGAGCCATTTCTTATTGATGATTATTACCATACCCGCGCTTTAGATTGAGAATTGACGACGTATATTATCTGAATGTTTGTATTAACCTTACTTTTGTACCCCTTTATAAATAAAAACTTTAAAAAAATAGTACCATCAGACTTCAACGGACCTCTCTATCTTTGCTGGTAAGTGACCCAGTTACGGGGTACGTAACAACTTGGGGATCTCGTCTCCAGGATTTGAAACCAAATTGGAGGGCCAGTGAATCGGGATTGTAAGTCCAAACTTGGATCTGGTACGCGGGTAGCCAGACGGGAAACCAGCAAAGATGGACGTGGATGAATTTATGGAAAACCCGACGCTAGAGGCGGCCACCAAATCAGACTTGGTAAATTTGGCGAAGGGGTTAAGCCTCACAGAGGTGAGGTCGTCAATGAAAAAGCGGGAGGTGCGAAGGGCCATAACTCAGTATTACATTGGGAAGATTGTGTTTGTAGCTGAGGTATTGGAAAATATCCCTGAAAAGGTACCAGCTAGTGGGACAACTCAGTTAGAGTTGGAGAAATTAAGGTGGGAACATGAAATTAAGCTAAAAGAGCTGGAAGCAGCCGAGAGAGAGAAAGAGAAAGAAAAGGAGCATGCACGCCAGCTGAAGGAGTTAGGGGTGAAAAGGGAACTTCAGCTAAAAGAGCTGGACGCAGCTGAGAAGGAGAAGGAAAGAGCTGAGAAGGAGAAGGAAAGGGCCGAGAAGGAGAGGGAGGCAGAGAGAGAGAGAGGAAACATGCCTTGGAGATGGAGAAGTTAAAGCAAGAGCCACGAAGTCAGGGGTCAGACAGAGAGGAGCGGTTTGATGTTAGTCGGGCGTTGAGGCTGTTAGCCCCGTTCGAGGAGACGGATGTTGATAGTTATTTCTTGCTTTTTGAAAAGGTGGCAGTGAATCAGAAGTGGCCCAGAGCACAGTGGGTGGCGTTGTTACAAAGTGTGTTAAGAGGGAAGGCACAGCGGGCATATGTGGCGTTGTCCACGGAAGGGGAAGAGAACTATGACCAAGTAAAGGCGGCCATTCTCCGGGGTTACGAGCTAGTACCTGAAGCGTATAGACAAAGGTTCAGAAATTTACGGAAAGGGTGGAATCAGACGTATACCGAGTTTGCCCATGAGAAGGGGGTGCTCTTGGACCGTTGGTGCACCGCAGAAGCGGTGGGCGAGGATCATGGGCGTCTCAGGGAGTTAATTTTGATTGAGGAATTTAAAGGTTGTGTTCCGGAGGAGATCCGGATGTATTTGAATGAGAAGCCGAATAAGTCCATCTCAGAATTTGCTAGGTTCGCAGATGAATATGCCCTAACCCACAAGGCAAAGTTTTCCTCGAATAAAAGTTCCCCGAGGGACCGTGGGAACGATCGAGAAAGTCCGCCGGCTGAGGCAAAGGTCCCACCGGGAGCTAGTGGCAAGGTTGAGGGGGAAAGGCCAGGCGGCTAGAGATTTCCGGGCTTGACCTGTTTTAATTGTGGGAAGAGCGGGCATGTTGCGTCTCGGTGCTTTGCTCCGAGGGGGGAGACGGGAAAAGGGAAAGCAGCAGTCCCTATCAGATGTGCCGTGGTAATCAGAAAGTCGACAGGAGAGCCCCGGGTGGACAGAGTACGAGAAGGGGCTGAGACTTGTCTGTCACACGGGACCGTGTCTTTGAGGAAGGGGGACCCACCAATTCCCGTACGAATCTGGAGAGACACGGGGGCTGAACTGTCATTGATCAGCCGTAAGGTACTCAAGGGTAGTCGAAAAACGGGCATGGTAGCAGTGAAGGGGATAAATAAAAGGATAGAAATGGTGTCCTTACATAAGGTCATTATGGATTGTGAGCTGGTGTATGGATCAGTTGAAATAGGGGTGCCATCAGAATTCTCGAGAACTGACGTGGACGTCCTCCTTGGTAACGATCTAGCCGGGGGCAAGGTTTGGGCCGCCATGACGCTGATCAAACCCCCTATGCGTGTTGAGGCTCCGCCCCTAGCTCCCAAGAGCTATCCCGCATGCGCGGTCACTCGCAGCCTGTCGAGAGCGGCAGCTGAGACCGAGAGCAGTTTAAATCTGGCCAGTTTTGATTTGGCTGAGTCGTTTTTACCGACCCTGTGCCACAAGGGTTTAGAGGGTGGTAAAGCGAAGAGTAGTAAAGTGCAAGAGGGTAAGGGAGAAGAGGTAGATCTGCCCTTAAAGAGGGGCAGGGTTCTAGAGGCAGAAAATAAAGGCCATTGTCTCTTGGAGACACCTTTGTGGATTGGGGACTGGGGCTACGTGCAAGCCCTCAGGGCAATGTGGGCTGGGTGACGGGGAGAGATTGCATCATCTCAACCTGATTGACATCTGAGACCCCGTGAGTTCAGATAAAAGAGGGGCTGTAGAGACGGCCCCTCAGACACACCAGAAGAGACGCTAGCGATCCCGTATAGCGGGCAGCCATTTGAAGGAAGCCACGTGTGTTCGGTTCCCGTGCCTGGGAGCCGGTGGCTGATACCACAGAGACGATTTTCTTGAACTAACAACGGGGAACCAACTCCCCCGACACAGCGGATCGGCCTCATCAAAAGACCCGGGCAAATTTCTCTTCTCACAAATCTCTCTCTCTCCAACAAGTGAAAACCCAGCGGTCCCCAAAGGCTAAAGCCTGCATGAACTGAGGGACTTTTATATTTCTATCGGACAATATATTATACCCTAGACAAACGATAGAGCCATTTCTTATTGATGATTATTACCATACCCGCGCTTTAGATTGAGTATTGATGACGTATATTATCTGAATGTTTGTATTAACCTTACTTTTGTGCCCCTTTATAAATAAAAACTTTTAAAAATAGTACCATCAGACTTCAACGGACCTCTCTATCTTTGCTGGTAAGTGACCCAGTTACGGGGTACGTAACATTAGTTAGGAAGGTTCAATCGTTAGGTATTAATATTGAAGTAGTAAAATGGATTCAACAGTGGCTGGATGGGAGATGCCAGAGAGCAGTGGTGGATAACTGTTTGTCAGGTTGGAGGCTGGTGACTAGTGGTGTGCCTCAGGGATCTGTACTGGGTCCATTGTTGTTTGTCATCTGCATTAATGATCTGGATGATGAGGTGATAAATTGGATTAGTAAGCATGCAGATGATACTAAGGTAGGTGGCGTTGTGGATAATGAAGTAGGTTTTCAAAGTTTGCAGAGATTTAGGCCAGTTAGAGTGGGCTGAACGATGGCAGATGGAGTTTAATGCTGATAAGTGTGAGGTGCTACATTTTGGTAGGAATAATCCAAATAGGACATACATGTTAAATGGTAGGGCATTGAAGAATGCAGCAGAACAGAATGATCTAGGAATAATGGTGCATAGTTTCCTGAAGGTGGAAGCTCATGTGGATAGGGTGGCGAAGAAAGCTTTTGGTATGCTGGCCTTTATAAATCACAGCATTGAGTATAGGAGTTGGGATGTAATGTTAAAATTGTACAAGGCATTGGTAAGGCCGAATTTAGAGTATTGTGTACAGTTCTGGTCACGGAATTATAGGAAAGATGTCAACAAAACAGAGAAAGTACAGAGAAGATTTACTAGAATGTTACCTGGGTTTCAGCACCTAAGTTACAGGGAAAGATTGAACAAGCTAGGTCTTTATTCTTTGGAGTGTAGAAGGTTGAGGGGGGACTTGATAGAGGTATTTAAAATTATGAGGGGGATAGATAGAGTTGATGTGGATAGGCTTTTTCCATTGAGAGTAGGGGAGATTGAAACAAGAGGACGTGAGTTAGGGGTCAAAAGTTTAAGGGTAACACGAGGGGGAATTTCTTTACTCGGGGTGGTAGCTGTGTGGAACGAGCTTCCAGTAGAAGTGGTAGAGGCAGGTTCGGTATTGCCATCTAAAGTAAAATTGGATAGGTATATGGACAGGAAAGGAATGGAGGGTTATGGGCTGAGTGCGGGTCAGTAGGATTAGGTGAGAGTAAGCGTTCGGCACGGACTAGAAGGGCCGAGATGGCCTGTTTCCTTGCTGTAATTGTTATATGGTTATATGATACAGCATTCAAATCAGCAAAGTAGCAGTCAAGCTAATGTATTTATGCTAAGTTAGCGATCTTGTTGGAGTTCCAATAATGTGTAACTAAGCAGTTGAACTGAGAGACATAAAATCTTCAACTACAACCACCTCAACATTTATACAGATGCCCTCTTTCTACCTTCATCCAGTTAAGTCATGTAACAGTCATCTAGGCCCGAGTTACTGGCACTTAGAGTAGTACAGAGCGATGTTCACCACCACTCTCTGTCAAGTCAGTAAGTCAAGTTAAAGTCATGAAGGCTCTAGAGCTGTAGCTTCTTGAGCCTCTGCCTCCTGTAGAAGACAGATCTTGGTGATAGGCCTGTCCAGACAGCTGGTCTTGGTCTTCATGAGCACCTGCTGCACAAATTATCTTCTTCTTGGAAAGACTTGAATGACTCTTCCCATGATCCATGAGTTTCAGGGTGCTGTATGGTCAACTACGAGCATGGTGTCTCCTGGGAGGAAATTACATTTCATACCTGACTATTTCTGACATTCCTGGAACTGTGGTAAATATTCCTGACCCACCATTACCAAAGTAAGTTCATAGTGGCTTCTCGCACCTCGGCTGCAACAAAGTTAGTCACATTATCAAAGTCCAGATTGCAAGCCTATCCTCATCATGCTAGGAAGAGTTGAAGTGTATTAACAAAATGATTCACATCTAAAGAAGGTGCCCCTTCAAAGTGAACAGCTTTTATAGCGAGACAGGTAATTATGACCCCATATCTCTTCACTGTACTCCTGCTCTTCACCTCAAAAGGTCTAAAGTAGGCAACTCTTACACGTGTAAACGGAGGTTCATCTGGAGAGACCCTGTCCAGAAGTTGATCTGCTGTGTGCTGACACCTTGGAACTATATGCAACTGTTGATGAGCAATGTACTTGGGATTCTTCTTATAACTGTACTAGCACCAAGAATCCAGTATTTTTGGTGCAGCCTGCTTAATTTGTCGGCCACCATGTCCCAGTTTTTAATATGTATGTCTCAGAATGGTGTCTGAGATATGAAGCTTGCTTTTTAATTAAAATCAATATCAATAACAGTGATCTTATGATTGTGTCTTTTGTGCAGATTACAGACCACCATTCTCAATTTATCCCTAAGCAGAGAGGGTAATTTCTTTATGACAGTTGACATATTAGCGGGCATGTTTAGCTTATGCATGTCCTGCATTTCTTCCATGTCATTGCAACAGCCTCTAAGAAGAAGACTGTAGTCTTGAAGAGCTTTCACTATTTCAAGAGCTCTCACGTCTTTGGAGTTGATAGGTATCCAAGAAAGAGCCTTTTGTATGTACGCAGATGCAATTTTCTTTTCATTACCAAAATGTTCCTGTAGTAACAGCTTAGCTTTTAGATATCCTTTCTTAGCATCAACATGTCTGCAACTTCTGACAAGTTCTCTAGGGCAACCTCTTGTGTAATGAGACTATGTAACTATACCCATTTGCTTCACCCCACAGTCCAACCCAAGTGACAGAAAATAGATATATGACTACAACAGACAGAAAATAGATACATGGTTCCTACACGGTGTTCAATATATTCTGAGCAACCAAACCTCCCCGAGGTTGAAAATTACATACATCGTTACAACCCACTACATACGAGTAATAGTTTTTTCTCAGTTTTAAGTGAACCCCCCCCCCCCCCCCATTGTAAGGCCTTGGCCCTCTTCTGGCCTCTCCAGTTTGAGACATGCATCCAGTTAATCTCCTCAAAATCAATATACAATTCAGCAACAAATGTTGGAACGTTCAAGGTTGTAAATCGGAATACCTAATACTGGGTCTGATTTAGTTAGTTTAATGCATGAATTTATTCATTTTAATTTCAGTTATTTTACTTTTTCTTCAATGTATTTAGTTTTCTTAAAAAAAAACAATCTTCATTGGTCCCATCAACCTTGGAAAATAAATGTGGCTCTAGGGGTAAAAATCAGAACTTTTTATTGCTAATTCACAAATTACAGTAATTGCCTGTTGCCCGAGGCCTTGTTTCTTTTTCAGTTCAGCAGCTGCAAATGGGCAAACTAATATCCTAAAGTTAATTCCTCTGCTATGCTGAGTAGTCTTAACCTCAGCTAAAATCGTGATTGGCTTTGGTGCACCTGAGCCAGCAAAAGCGGGAATTGGACACGTATCCAAATTAGAAGTCAGTAATCCATGCAGGTTTAAGAGTCTCTGCCTGTATTCTTCACACATTGGCTAGAAAGAGTAGGTTCAGTTCTCTGCTTTGACTTGTTAGCATTTTCTATTACCTACATGACAAATGGCAGTTGAGCATGATACTGGATGGTTGCAGTCCCTTTGTACCATAGCTTGGCATTTCACACAAGGAAGGAAAATCTTAGCAAGTTTTAAAAAAATGACAGAAAAATCTGGTATAATACGAATCATAAAATCATGAAGTATAGGAACAGATGTAGATCTTGTGACTGCTCTACTACTCAGAGAAATTTTGGCTCAGCCCCAGTGCATTCATTTTCTTGTCCCTATTTCCTAGAATTACCTTTGTATCCAAAAATCTATTAATCTTAATCTGATGCCTCCTGCCAGCAAAGATTTTTGATGTGCCCTGTAAAACATGGATAATTTTTTTCATCTCAATGAACTTAGACATTGATCATTGACAATGAAATCCACCACATCTCCACTGAGCTAGTAGAGATTTTGTTGTAATAGAAGGAGAGTTTGAAGATCAACCGAAAATGCAACACAAAGCTTATATTCTATTAGGTAGCAGTGATCCCTGCCATCCTGTACACTTGTGCATCATAGCTACATGTAGCAGGTGTCTCAGTGCATTGCAGAGGTATTACAGTCCTGTCTTCCAGGGTACTTCAAACCTACTGACAAAGTGAGCAAGTTGGTGTGCGCATCAAGACGGATATCCCCAGGATTTTGGCTGTCATTGTCCTCAACCATCTCTGATAGAAAGCTCACTTAGTTTGCACCCCTGTTATAATATTTCTGAGATGTACATTCAGTTCTGATCCCCTACTTGATCAGTGAAACCATTCTTTATCCTCCAGTCTTTACTTTGTGTAACAAACTTTTCCCATCTAGTCACATTGATTTTATTGTCATACATACAAGTATGGTAAGCACAATGGAAAAACTAGCTTTCTTACTTCATACCTTATTTGGACCTTTAAAAATATTTTTGCACATTTAATCCTCTTGCTTCTCTTTATACACACTGTCAAATATATTTTCCTTTATACAAAAACATGCTGAATCTATCTAATTGCAGTTTGATTTTCCAAGGGCCTTGTTATAACTTAATACTGTTTTTTGGTATTTGGCTAACTATTGATGTGTAAGTAATCTTTGTCATATAAAATTAGCATACATTTTTCCTAAGATTCATAACCAGGTATTAAATAATAATAACTTATTTATAGACCACTTTTTGTACTCTGTTGTGTAGTTCACTGTTTTACAATGGGATAAAGAACACCATGAAAATAAAATAAATATGAAAATGAAAGACAAAAACATGTTAGTTAAAGGAAAATTTGAAAGGTTTTGGGCTAGTATTTAAAAGTTTCCATTGAACCTGCATCCCTTATAGTTTTAGGTATTGAATTCCACAGTTTTGGAGCGTAATTTAAAAAAAACAGACCTGCCAATTATCTTTTGAGGGAGAATGTTTAACTTTAAGAGAGTGTTGGAAGAAGACTTGAGAGGTTGAGCAGGGTTATAAAACAAAAGTGGTATTGTGATATACTCCGGTCCGAGACCATTAAGAGCTTTAAATGAAAAAATACAAGTAAGAGAACTTTAAAATCAATTCTAAAAGATATAGGAAACCAATGCAGAGTGGCTAGGATGGGAGTGAGATCCGACCTCCGTCTGGTTTAGGTAACATTCTAGCAGTGGTATTCTGAATGAGTTGAAGTTTGTTAATAGTTTAATTTGGAAAACCAGGAAAAAGTGCATTGCAGTAATCTAGTCGATGCAAGTAAAGGCATGAATTAATTTTTCAGCATCATTACCTAACAGAAACAGAGTTACCTTTACAATATTTCTTAAATGTAGAAATGCTGTTGTGGTCATTTTCTTTATTTGGGATTTAAATTTCAAATCTGAATCAAAGAGAGTACCCAGGCTTGCTGCTTCTGATTATACAAGGGGAGCCAAGTTTACCTCAAACATGAGAAATTATGCAGGTACTGAAAATCCAAAGCAACACACACAAAATACTGGAGGAACTCAGCAGATCAGGCAGCATCTACAATAATTAATAGATAGTCACGTTTTGAATTAAGACCCTTCTTCAGGACTGAAGGAACGGAAAAATGTCCGAATTAAAGGGTGGTGAGAGGGGAAGGGGAATAGCTAGAAGGTGATAGGTAAATCCAGGTGGGTAGGAAAGGTTAAAGGGCTGTAGAGGAAAGAATCTAAGAGAGGAGAATCAACCATAGGAAAGAGGAGGGGACCCAGGGAGAGTGGAAAGGCAGGTGAGAAGAGGGGAGTGGTAGGGATTTTTTTAAACCATGCCACATTCATGCCATCAGGTTGGAGACTACAGAGACAATATAAGGTGTTGTCCTCCACCCTGAGAGTGACCTCATTGAGGCACAAGAGGAGGCCATGGACCAACATATCTGAATAAGAATGGGAATAAAATTTAAATATTTGACCACTTGGAAGTTCAGCTTTTGGCAAATTGAGCAGAGGTACTCAACAAAGCACTTCCCCCAATTTACGACAGGGTGTCGCCAATGTAGAGGAAGCCGTATTGGGAGCACCAGATGCAGTAGACTACCCTCACAGATTTGCAGGTGAAGTGTTGCCTCACCTGGAAGGACTATTTGGGGCCCTGAATGGAAGTGGGGGGGAGGTTAATGGGCAGATGTAGCATTTTGACAGTTTGCAGGGGTAAATGCCAAGAAGAAGATTAGTAGGGAAGGACAAATGGATAAGGGAATTATGGAAGGAGTGATCCTTGCAGAAAGTGGAGGGGGGAGGTAATAATATGTTTGGCAGTAGGATCTCTTTGGAGGTGGCAGAAGTTGTGGATGATGTGTTGGATGCGTAAGCTCATGGGGTGGTAAGTAACGACAAAATAAACTATCAGTGTAAAGGCAACGGGGAAGAAATGGCACAAGAGGAAAAGGCAAGGTACATTGGTGACTGCTTTGGTGCTGCTTCATGTATCCATGTCAATTCCATCAACTTTGCCTCTAACTTCTATCCTGCCCTTAATTTCACTTGGTCCATTTCTGATAGCTCCCTCCCCTTTCTCAATCTCCTTGTCTCCATCTCTGGAGACCAACTGTTGACTAACATCTTTTATAAACCTACCAATTCCTATGGTTATCTTGATTATTCCTCTCCCCACTCTGTCTCCTGCAAAACTGCTGTTGCCTTTTCTCAGTTGCGTCATCTTCGTCACATGTTCCTAGGATGCCACTTTCCTTTCCAGGACATCAAAGATGTCCTCCTTCAAATAACAGTGTTTCCTTTCCTCCACCATTGATGCCCTCACTCGCATCTCCTTCATTTCCTGAACATCCATGCTTACACCATCTTCCTGCTGCCTTAACAGTGATAGCATTCCTCTTGTGCTTATCCACCACCCCATGAGCCCCCACCTTCTTATTCTGGCATCATCCCCCTTCCTTTCCAGTCTGAAGAAGAGTCTTAACCCAAAAAGTCGAATGTTTATTCATTTCCATCGATTGTTCCTGACCTGAGTTCCTCTAGCATTTTGTGTGTGTTGCTTTGAAGTTTATCTCTTTTGGCTTTGGGACCAACCAAAAGTATTTCAGTTTCATTTAGTTATTTAGAGATACAGTGCGGAACAGGCCCTTCCGACCCAATAATCTGTGCCGTGTAGCAAACCACCGATTGAATTCTAGCCTAATCACAGGATAATTTACAATGACCGATTAACCTATTAACCAGTATACCTTTGGATTTGGGAGGAAACCAGAATACCCAGAGGAAATCCATGTGGTCACAGGGAGAATGTTCAAACTCCTTACAGATGGCACTGGAATTGATCTTGGATGTCCCCGGGCTGTAATAGTGTTGTGTTAACCACTATGCTAATATTAGAAGTTATTGTTCATCTGTCTGTTTATTGTAGCCATATCGAAGTCAGAGAAGTTTGACTGTTATCATCAGACTCAATCAAAGTAGACAGTTGAGTGTCATCTACATAACTGTGGACATCAAGTTTATGCTCTCTAATGATGTTTCCTCAGGGGAACATGTATAAGGAGAAGAGTAGGAGACCAAGACAACTTTCTTGAGCAACAGAAGAAGGTACATTGTATCTCTTAGAAAATTGGTCTCCAAGACAGGCAGTACCATAAAGGACAACCCAGTCCTCAAGGAAATCTAGGAGAATGTTGTGTTCAGTTATGTCAAAGGTAGCTCTTAGATCTAGAAAAATTTGAACTGAAATTCTGTTAGCATCAGCGTTGAGCCTCAGCTAACTGGACAATTTTGGGAAGGCATGTCTCTATGCAGTGGTTTGCTCTAAAACCAGACTGAAACTTTTCTAGAATATTGTTCTCATTCAGGAAATTGTTGAATTAGTTGAAAAAAACTTTCTTAAGAATCTTGACCAGGAAAGGAAGATTTGATATAGGTCTGTAGTTAACCTGCACCTCACTGCCAAGGTTTGTTTTTTTTTACGTAGGAGTTTGACAGCCATGATTTTGAATGCGTTTGGAAAATCTCCAGTAGGAAGCTTCAAGGGATGTGTTAATAATTTTCCTAACACAAATGAAAGCATTCTTAAGAGTCCTTATAAAGAATAGTAGAAACAGGGTCATTATGAATGTGTATATATGATCTCTACAGCCTCCCACCCCTGCTCCTTTTGGGATCCACCAGACTGTAGACAATCAGTTTCTTGGAAAGTTGTTTATTATTAATCCTATTCACTTCCATAGAGTTTTTGCTACAACAAGTGTATGGGACATTGGAAAAAATGTTGAATTTCCCCATGGGGATGAATAAAGTATCTATCTATCTATCTATCTATCTATTCATTCAAATGATGTAGACTTTGCAGGCTGAGCCAACCTTAGTTGCTCTTGAGAAGGTGATGGTGAGCTTCTGTCTTGAACCACTGAAGTAAGTCCTTGATGCTGTAAGGGAGAGAGTTTCTGGATTTCAACACAGCAACAGTGTTGACTGTTATCATCAGGCTTAATCAAGATATATATTTGAATGTCATCTGCATAATTGTGGAATACATTTCATATATATCCCCAAGTCAGGAGGATGATGTGTGGCTTAGAAGGCAATTTGCAAGTGGTGATATTAGTTATTTTAAAGTCCTCCTTGTCCTTGAACCTCAAGTTTTCTCACCTTATTTCCCATTGATATTTTCTGCTATTTAGATAAATAGAAAACATTTGCTTTAAGTTATAAACATACCCCTATTTCCTCTGTTCAAGAAGGACCCATGTTTACTTTTTCTTCTCATTTTTACATAGTTTTGAGTTGATCTTAAAGTGTATATATTTTTATTATTTGTTAATTTAATTGCAAGTTACTTCCTCTGTTCAGGTTTGATCACTCATTCCTGATTTCTAAAACCTTTCTGATCTTTTAGTTAGCTACCCAAATCTCTTTTACTGTATTTTCATTGATAATAAAATATTTCCTTAAACAGTTGCAGTTGTTTAATTGATGTTATACTTTTTATTTTCAATTTCAACCTATATTAGTCCACCCCTACCTCACAAATTATTTTTATTTGCCTTAAAATTAAAATTTTGTACTTAATATTGATTTTGGGAATAATTTGCTCAGGTTTTGTCATAAAAAAATCCTTCTTTCTTAGAACATTCCTTAAGAGATTACTGATTAATTCAGTCTTATTACAGAATATCTAAACAAGCCCGTTTGCAACTTGGCTCCTTATTGGTTCATGACATTGCTTTAATTGCATTCTAGGAATTTGTTCTTCTATTATAACTTAATTTGTATCTGAAGAGGAAATTCCACAATTTTATTGAATAATCTTCATTAAAGGTTATTTTAATTTCTTGATTAGTACTCAATTGTTTGGACAAATTTAAAACATTCAAATATATATCTCTATATTTCTTACACCATTCCACTATCTTCACCCCCTTTCAAAATTCTGTGAAATTGCAAGCTAACAATAGCTTTTAAGTGGAATATAATAGAAAATACTCGAGTATGGGAAGTACATAAGACTTAAAATATCACTATTTCCAAGCAGCTTGGACAGATAATACAGTAATAATCCTCAGATAGTATTTCTTCACAGCCACGAAAACATAACTTGAAATGGAATCACTGAAGTGTTTCTGGGAGCAAGAATTGTTATCACTTTATGTTGTGAGAATGGGCAACACATTACAACTGGCACCCTGATCTAGATGATTAATTGTTTTCTCCTCATCTGTGTTGGTGCAAATACAAAGATTGTGCTGCCATTAATCTCTCCTTTGGGAGGCACTAGTTTAGAGTTGTGGTGATCTTACTTTGACATATTTCTCAACTAACAATAATATTTTGTATCAGATGTTCAGCCAGTGTTTGATTTATTTGGCTTATGGTCAAGATGGCGCTAGGAAAGATTGATTCCTTGGGCGACATCTTTCAGATAGTTAATCATTTCAGTTTTTCTACATCTGCTTTATTTTTATCTTAAATTTGTTTTTGAAACTTGGAACCTGTGACCTACAGTCTGTAATTCAATCGAATGAGATAGTGCTCTCCTGTCCCTGAGAGAACTTTAGGAGAGAAAAGTGAGCATCAGCTACCACAATGAGAAGCTCAGAGACGATGTGAGGGGCCATTTTCGACTGAACTTCTCGCCGATTAAAGCGTCAAGGAAGATGAAGACATCATGGCAAATGTGGAGGAGAGCAAGTGGTTCTCAGATCACACCGCTGCCAGATTTATAGAATGGACTGTATTTTATATTTTCCTCTTTCAGTTCTGGTTTTTTTTTTCGTGTTCTCGTCCATTTTTACTTGTTGCCAATTGGAGTACTGGAGATTGGGGTTTGATATTCTTGTTTCTCAGTGTGTCCAAGGTGAGGTTGGGAGGTTTGGGGTTTGCAAGTTTTTATTTCTTTTTCTTTTCATGTGGGGGGATGATTGATGTCCTTTCAGCTGCTCTGTGGTTTTCTGTATTTTATGGCTATCTGGAGAAGATATCTCAAAGATGTATTCTGCACGCCTACATACTTTGATAATAAAATGAACCTTTGAATCTTTTTTAACCTCTTAATGAAAGCAACAAAAGCATGATGAGGACAAGCACTTTGTTTAACATCTTAGAAGCTGTGACTGTGAAACCCAATACAGTGGATTCTGATAAATTGAGGTATTGGTTAATAGGGACAGCTGCTTATTTGGGACAACTCTTAAAGACCATCGAGAATATAGCCAGGATTCTCTTGGTTTATTTGGGACACTATGCTGCTTAATTGGGACTGGAGACTGTTGCCAAACAATTTCTAGTTAGTGTTAGTCGCATGCACATCATGCGGCCGTCAATCACTACACCATGCTTAGAGTGAACATTTTTTAAAAAAAATAGCATCAGTTGCATGTGTTTGTGTTCAAAAAGCAGTGATTTTTGTCACTGATAGTTGGCAAGTCATAGGCAGGATGTGAGGTATAAATTTCAACAGGGAAAAGAAAAAGCATGTAATAAGGATAAAGTTAATGACTTTCATGGGAGATTTCATGGTAGATTGGGAAAATCAGGTTGGTGCTGGATCCAAAGAGAGGAAGTTTGTTGAATGCCTATGAGATGCCTTTTCAGAGAACTTGTGATTGAGCCCAGTAGCATAAAGTTAGTTCTGGATTGGGTGTTGTCTAATGAACGAAGCTTGATTTGGGAGTTTAAGGTAAATAAATCCTCAGGAGACAGTGATCATAATATGATAGAGTTCACCCTGCAGTTTGAGAGAGAGAAGATAAAGTCAGATGTATTGGTATTACACTGGAGTAGGAATTACAGAGGCATGAGAGAGGAGCTTTGATGGAAGTTGACACTGGCAAGGATAGCAGCAGAACAGCAATGGCTGGAGTTTCTAGGAGCAATTTGGAAGGTGCAGAATAGGTACATCCCAAAGATGAAAATGTATTCTAAAGGAAGAATGAGGCAAGCATGGTTTACAAGTGAAGTCAAAGACAACATAAAAGCAAAAGAAAGGATATATAATATAGCAAAAATAGTGCCAAGTTGGAGGATTGGGAAACTTTTAAAAACAAACAGAAGGCAACTAAAAAACGTGAAAGGATAGAAAAGATGAAAAATTAAGGTAAGCAAGCCCATCATATAAACGAGGATACCAAAAGTATTTTTTTCGGATATATAAAGAGTGAAAGAGAGGCAAGAATGGACCGGTGAAAATTATGCTGTAATGATGGGGGACAAAGAAATGGCATATGAACATATGAATTGGAAGACACAAGTAGTATGCCAGAAATTCAAGAGTGTTCTGGGGCAAAAATGAGTGTAGTTACTTTAATGGATTCATTTTTTTTGTGTAAAATCTTTAATATTGCACAAAATGTTCAATA
This sequence comes from Hemitrygon akajei, assembly GCF_048418815.1. Taxonomy (NCBI): domain Eukaryota; kingdom Metazoa; phylum Chordata; class Chondrichthyes; order Myliobatiformes; family Dasyatidae; genus Hemitrygon; species Hemitrygon akajei. The sequence goes on along the minus strand of NC_133124.1, from coordinate 103,073,516 downwards.
ACAAGAAGTATTAGTTGAGAAGATACACCCCATCAACTACTTCTAAGGCTTGTCTGACAGTAAGCCTCTGACTCAATATTGGTTCTGAGGTGGGAATTTGGGCCATTTGGCAGTGGAGGGGGTGCATTCTTGGATCAGAGACATTCCTGCACTTAACAGGGATATCTTGTGTATTTGGGGATGAGTGAATAATTAGGATTTCACTGGCATTCGTAAGAATATAAGATTCAGAGGCAGGAGTCAGCTCCATTTGTCAATACAATGATGGATGATCTATTCCCATAATGCTATTCTCCAGCCCTAACCTGAAATCCCTTGGTTTTGTTATTATCTAATAATCTATCATTACTTGTCACCTATATACTCAGTGAATGAACTCTCACAGCCTTCCTGGGAGGAACATTCAGAAGGTTCACTTCATTTTGGGTGAAGAAATTCTCATGTTATTTTGGGAGATTGGAAATGACATGTGAGTTAGAAAAGAACTTCATGTGTCTTCATGGAAGAAGACTAAGGAAATCGCTTGAAACTATTGGAGAACCAGAGGTCTAAAGTGAATAAGGAGCTTAAAGAAATTACTATTAGTATCTGATGACCTGCATCAGAGTTTTGGAGGAGATGGCTGTGGACACAGTAGAAGTATCAAAAACAAGAGGGCATAGGTTTAAGGTGAGGAGGAGGCTTTTACAGAGAGTATTTGATAAACTGGAATAGCCTGTCAAAATGAGGTGCTAGGTTCATACAGTTACTCAGTTTGAAAGATATTAAGTAGACAAGGCATAAAAGGATACAACCCTAGTGCTGGCAAGTGAGATTTGTGTAGATTGGGAAAGGTTGGCATGGATATAATGGGTTGTAAGGCCTACTGTTGCGCTGTAAAATTCTGACATACTGTAAATAGAAATGATTCAATTGTGATTTCAGAAATATGACTGCAAGGTTTTCAAAACTGGAAACTAAATATTTAAGGTATTCTACATGCAGAAAGGACAAGCGAAGAGGAAAAGGAGATGGTGTATTGCTGCAAATAATTATCAGTAGAATAGTTAGAAAGGATCTTCACTTGTCAATTTATAATGAAGAATTACATCAGTTTGGTTGGAGCTAAGTAGCAGTGAGGGTCAGAAAACATGGACAGATAGTTTCCAAATACTAGTTGTGATGTAGGGCATGGTATAAACAACAAAATAAGGATGTATGTGGTTATGATGGACTTAATTCTTCATATCAACTGATCAAATTAGTACTTACATTATAGTGAATGAATTCCTGAAGTATATTTGAGACAGATTTCTAGATTGGTATGTTGAGAATCTGACTAAGGAACAGGCTGTTTTAGATGTGTTACTGTACAATGAGAAAATATTAGTTATTTTAAGGGACTCATAGATAAGAGTAACAATAATATGATATAATTTTATTCCAAGTTTCTAAGAGAGAGTTTAATTCATGTGAAAGCAGGTTTTCAACCTAAACTAAGAAGATTGTAAATGTACAAGGCGTAGGTTGGCTCTGTTAGATTAGAAGACAAAATTAGAAGCTGTTACAGTAGAGAGGAGAAAGGTGATTTACAATAAATTTACATTTCTTGAAGGTGATACGAGAGTGCTGATAATAGAGAACCTACCTCACAATACCAGCGACTGGATTTCAGTCCTGACTTTATGTAGTTTGTTCTTTGTGTGGCCACATCTGTTTTCTTCAGATGCTCCAACTTCCACCTACTTTCCAAAGATGTGTAGGTTCCTAGAACAACTGGTCCTGTAAGTTGCCTGTAGTGCATAGATAGATGAGCAGTAGAATTGGGTGGAGGAAGTCCCAATTTTAAATTTTTACATCACTTTGCCTTCCACTGAACTCTCAATTGTTATTTTTTTCTTTTTTTTCTAGAAGTTGATGTAGCCCAATTTATAGAGTTGACTCTCAGTTCTACCCCATAGACCCCTTTCTCACACTCTCTAGACTGTCAGACTGCAGTTCTGGTATTCACTACTGGATAAAAAGAAATTGAACATAGAACATAGAAATCTATAGCACATTACAGGCCCTGTGGCCCACAAATTCATGCCCAGGAGAAAAAAGGATTGGCCATGATTGAATGGCAGAGCAGACTCGATGGGCCAGATGGCCTGATTCTGCTCCTATGTCTTGTAGTTTTATGGAAAAGTAGCTGTCCCAATATTGACCTCTGAGGAGCACTACTAGTCACTGGTAGCCAACCAGAAAAGACATAGAACATAGAAATTCACAGCACGTTACAGGCCCTTCAGCCCACAATGTTGTGCCGACCATACAACCTACTCTAAAAACTGCCTAGAATTTCCCTAGCACATAGCCCTCTATTTTCCTAAGCTCCATGTACCTATCTAAGAGACTCTTAAAAGACCCTGTTGTATCTGCTTCCACCACTGCCACTGGCAGTGCATTCCACGCACCCACCACTCTAAAAACTTACCCCGACATTCCCCCGGTACCCATTTCCCAGCACCTTAAAACTCTGCTTCCTCGTGTTAGCCATTTCAGCCCTGGGAAAAAGCCTCTGGCTATCCACACAATCATCGCCCCTCATCATATACACAAATTGCTACTATTTGATGACGTGTTTCCAACTTGAGTGCATTATCCACTCCTAGCCTTTGTATAGTTGGGACTGAAACCCTCCTCAGAGACATTATAGACCCTGTACTTATCTAATCCATACAGACCTGTAATGGTAAAACGGTTATAATTGTGATTCGGGACTCACTTTACTGTTGGTTTAAAAGCTCTTAGTTTTACCCAAGTTATGTACCATATTTATTATTGTACAACTACAGGAATATTAAAATGAATTGGCATGGGGGGGGGTTGACTTCAATATTCATGTATTCCTTATTCCCTCTTCCTTGCACTTAATTTTTAGATAGTGGAGTGAGAGAAATATACAACTGGTAATTAAAAAATGACATGAAAAACTTAACAGCTCTCTCAAAATGTCTAGATTTCTTTGAAAGTAAACAGAGGAAGAATTGTTTGCACTTATAGTATCTTGGCCAGGACACACTCAAATTGAAAAGGAAGAAAAAGCAAACTTTTTCATTGGCAGAGCATTTAATTAACTAGGAGCACAGCTTGAAGCTAATTGACTAAACTATCAATAGCAGGATGACTATTTTTTTTGTTCAGTGAGTTGCCAGATCTGGAAGAGGGTTGGAAACAGATCCAATAGAGGCATCCAAAGTGGAAAAGGGAAAACCTACTGAACTTTGGGGACAGAGGCTACTTTAAGGAAGCTGACACCAGCATGATGGTTCTACCAGGCTTCTGTTCTGCATGATTATTTGATTTTGAGTTAGTTTCTATATATTGTCGTGTTTTGCATGCTGCAGTGATAATTTGCAATTTGAACTAGACTGATTATTTAAGTCAGCACATGTACATGTCAATCACCCAGCATATAACTGAAGGTGAATACTGTATTTCAGTTTTGGTATTGCAGCAATGCCAGCTGTTCCGTGTCGAGAAAGCTGTGAGTGATGGAGTCACGTGCATATAGTAGAGCAATGTGGCCAAACCGGGCAGCGCGATGATAGCTTCATTAATTGAGTGTTTAATAACAGCATGTTCTCTTATTGCATAAGATCCTGTGCTAGAATATCACACCTGTTGACTGATTTAATGCATGGTACTGCAATACTGCCCTGTGTTGTTGAATTCTGTAGACCAAAAGTCTTAATTTTTAACAGCAGTAATACTATTTGTCTGAAAACATTCATTGTGCCACTGCACAAGATCAATAGTATTGTCTGCCTTGAGTATCTCCTGTCACTGCATAAACAAACAGATTTTAAAAATTTCCATGGCAAAGCCTGGTGGTGTTATTAGACCACCTTCTTTAGCACAGGTCTGATTATTTTTCCCACAGTTGTGGATGTCAAAGCAGAAACAATAACTCCAGTACATCCATTTGACCCAGAGATTACTGTACTGTGGTTGATGCATGGGCTGTACTTTGAAGGTGGTGTTAGGCTTTTAGTTTAAACTCATCCAATCCTGTCTGCATTTTGCTCCTAATTTAAAATAGGAAACAAATTCCAGGATATTATCCTGGAATGATCTGGAAACGTAAAATGCAAGAAATCTGTTTGGTGCTCACATTAGCATTTGTTTTATTGGTTTATAGAAGTTCCAGCAAAGTTCAACTATCCGTTGGTAATCAGTATTACATTGGACAACTTCAGGCGGTTTCATTTGGTGATGTATTGAACAGAACACTGTATATGCAAGTACATATATCTAAAATGAGCAGAAGGAAGTCCAGAGACACAACAGTAGGGCAGTCGTAATCAAAGCTGCAGGTAAACTTCTGTAATCAAATCTTTATTAATCTCTTACAGAGTACTGCTACGACCAATATGTTTGAGTCGCCAAGATAACCTGCAGCTAAACAGCTTAATATTACACGTTTAAAACGTTTGGTCTTCTAGCAATAACAATTCTGCAGAAGAAAACCTGGAAGTGCATGTTCTCTGCAGTAAGAAAAAGAAGCTATTTTAATTTTATTCACTAATTCAGGGCTATATTCTGTAATATTAATCAGGAAACAACGAATTTCTTAACATTTATTGTGAAACCAGAGCTTTTTGGTACTTCATATTCTATCTTAGTCCTATAGGTGGAGCTGGCAGCACACAGTTCATAATGAAAACTAGTTTTCAGCAAAATTGTAGCACATTGTGTTTTTGTTTACTTGATGTATTTCTTTTGTCTCTCCTTGTATTCCTTATGTCATAGCCTCCCTTTTGTAACAAAGTGCCAGGAGCCCATGATTTCCTGTCCAAAATGACTGTTTTTCTAATGTATGGAACTGAATGTTGAGTGTTGTTGGTGACTGGGTAGTAGGGAGCAGCGTAGCTGATTCCACTCCTTTCCTGAACGCCTATGCCAATCTGTGAGAATCCAGTTGTGAGGTTTGCTGATCAGTGAAAACAAAAACTTGCTTGTTTCCCATCTTCTGCTTAAGAAGTTACTTTTTTTTTGTTATAGTTGAGATTAGTTTATTTGATATTTTTTAATCTATGTGTCCAACTTTAGTTTGCATGATTCAATATAGAGCACAATACAGGGCCTTTAACCCAAAATGTTGTACTGACTTTACAACCTACTGAAAGATCAATCTAACCCTTTCCTACTAACTACATGGTCCTCTTTTTTTTTTATCATCCATGTGCCTATCTAAGAGTTTTGTTTTTGATTTTCATTACTGGAAAATGCACCTTTTGGAAGGTCAGCTTTTCATGAATTTGTTACTGAGCCAGTTTGCTACTTATGGTGCCTTGAAATACAATTTAGGTTACAAATTAGTATGAGTGTCATTTACAGCACCTTATGTCCAACTTTTTTTCTCCAAACCACAAGTACTTTCAAAGGTACATTTAATGCAGAGAAATGTATACAATGCACATCCTGTTTCATAATCTTATTAAGCTTTCATCATCTTCAGTAATTTATTTTAACAGGGAAACCACCTTATTCAAAAAAGCATTCAATGTTCTATTCCCCACATAGTCTGTTTCATCCTACCTCTCTCCATGCTTCTAATATGTGAGTAGAGATTTTAAAATGGAATGAAGAATAGTTTTTCACAATATATTGTGAATTAGTTCTGTTCTAAATCATTCTACAGAAAGGGATGTGAAAAAATTGCATGCCTCTCTGTACCAAATATTTTCGTGTTTTTCTTTTTTGCTACTTTCTGATTCTGAAAATCGAGACATTTAAAAAATCAAATTATTTAAATGTTTATTTTGCCATGGGAAACTGACTTTTTTCATTTAACATTCAGAAAGGCGTTGGAAGACAGACTGGCAGTTCATTTGTGGTTAAATGTACTTAATGTAGTGCCTGATGGAGGTACAGCTGGTAAATAAAGCACTGGAAGTGGGTGAAGTAATGAGCTTGAAATGGACTCTGAACAGAAGCAATAGAAAGGGATTCAGCCAGAGAAATTGATGGGGTGTGCTGATGTTCTGCACAAGCCGTGGCCTGTCCAGTTGCCAGTGAAATTAATCCTGAGCTGCTTTAATTTGTCAGTGCTCTTTCAGTAAGTACTTCTCCAAACTGATTCCCCAGTCCTTCCATTTGTACCCTTGCCACATGTAAATAATTTCAAGATAGATTTTGCTACCAGGGCAGCAAAGGTTAAATACTGACATGTTCAAGGAGCTGCAAAAAAAGCATATCTCAGTATATTCCTCACAGACCTGCCAACTTCCAGCCAGCAGTTGTCACAATGCCCAAAATGTTAGAGCAGCAAAGTTGATTATAATTAACTAATATGAAGAGACTTTTGACTCTTTATCAGAGCATATCAGTACATTTTGTTGAGAATGACCATAAGATATAGGTGATAATTAAAGGCAAAAACAAGGCATTATTTGATTAGAAACTCAGACACAAGGAGTGAAAATATGCTCTTCAGGCACTTGAAGGCTATTTTCTATCAAATAATCTCTTGAACTGAAAAACAGAAGATGTGTAGAAAGTAAATGGAAGATCCAGCAACCAGCTGATAACTACAACATACATAGACTTTTCATTGAGGTTAAGACTGTCTACATTTCTAAGAGTTCACCCTGAGGAAAAGCAAAAATGGAGGAAACTCAACAATGTCGGAGGCAGCCAGCATTTGCTTGAATTTTTGTAGAATTCTTTGACCACTCCACATTATCCTGTCTTGGTTCCCAATCACTCTAGAACAATAAAAAGTTGCAAAAGTCACATGAAGGTAAGAAACAAAGCCTCGGGAATAGATGGCATTATTTTCTTCAAGTTTAAAACTGGCAAAGTAAAACTTGTGTTATAAATCAAATTAAGTCAAGTTTAATCATTTAAACATAGATACAGCTGAATGAAACAGCATTCCTCTGGTGCCAAGCTGCAAAACATACAAAATAGCAAGCAAACATTCAAAAATAGCGAGTAACATTATTCAAATAATCAAGCAAATAAGCATATTTGCTCAGGGTGGGGGGAACATGTGTAGTCCAAGATCCTGAGTGACAAAGTCCAGCAATTGATGATGCAGTCTCCCGAGTGTTCAGATGCAAATAATCCAGCCTGTCATTCCACCAATTGAACATGGGAGACAAGAGAGAGGGGAGCATTTCCGTGTAATTTACCTGGTCTGCAGTAGCGGGCAAGCCTGAGGCTTGAGGCCTATTTCTTGCTACAACTGAGGCTACACAGCTCCCATGTCGACTGTCCCTCCACCAGACAAGGGTAACGGTCCTGCGTCAACTTACATTATCAATGTCCAACAGAATCTTGTAATTGCAATTGAAATGTCCGTGATAATCTCCCACTGTTATACTGCACCAGTTCTGATGCTTCTGAGTAACAGACAGCAAGCAGCCAGGTCAGCTCCTCCGAACTGAAACTGGCTCCTCCAACACACTGGCAGGCTCCTCCGACATGCAGTAAGAACATTATGTCCCTCATCTTTGAAGAAATTGAAGTACTGGTGACAATACAGTTTGCTCCATATTACAGCATCTGCAGATTCTTGTGGCTCCATTGTAAATGCTTATCTGGTCAGGATAACAGATTAAACATTTCCAGTCATTTATCTAATATTGCCTTCAATATATAATCTTCAAATTCATTAGCCTGGAACGTGTTCTGAGAAATAAAGAGTGTGGCATTAGCATTCATTGATATAAAGGAGGAAAGCTATTTATTTTTGGGAAGTCCACATGCCTAGTTTAAATGTAGAAATAGTCATCGATTTCCTTTGCTGTCAATGATTTCCAGATCTCCGGTACACATTGTTTAGAACTTCCCCAGTTTAAACTTCAGAATACACTGAACTGACAAGAGCTTCAGTTATTTATAAACTATTCCCTCTGTAAAATACCCTGAAAATATTCTAATTTGCTACTATATGAGTGTGCTTTTAATTATGCATTGAGCTATTACTGCTTAACTATTTATCTGGCCCAAGAAATAATTAATTTGTGCAGATATGCTATATTTCAGATAAGTATTTAGGAATTTTGAAATTAAATTTGTTTTAAATGCGAATGTTTCATTTCTGCTTCTCCTTCTCAAATTGCAGGGTGAACTCTTATCATATGATGATCACTGACCCCTAAGGGTTCCCTTACCTTAAGTTGTCTAATCAATTCCGGTTCATTGCAGAACACCCAACCCAGAATAGCTGATCCCATGTAGACTGAACCATGAGCTGCTCTAAAATGTCACCTCATAGGCATTCTACAAAGTCTCCTTCTTGGGATATAGCACCAACCTGTTTTTCCCCAAACTACCTGCATATTGAAATTCCCCTTTTGATATGCATTTTCTATCTCGCATTATAATTTGTAGACCCCATCTTTATTACTGCTTTGGGTGGGGGACTGTGTATTACTTCCATCAGGGTAGTTTTACCCTTGCAATTTCTTAGCTCTACCATACCTTCCAGTCTTATGTCATTTCTTTTTAATGATTTGATTTAATTTTTCATTTGTCGACCCCCCCACCTACCTGCCTGCCCTTTCAATACAATGTGTATCCATGGATGTTAAGCTCCCAGCAATGATTTTCTATCAGCCACTATTCAGTGATGCCCACAATGCCATACATGCCAGTCTGTAACTGTACTACTAGTTCATCTACCTTATTCCATATGCTGTGTGCATTCAAAATGACACCTCCCCTCTGTATTTACCCTTTTCGATTTTGTCTGCCTTTTACGTTGTATTTCATCTTGTTGACTGCAATTCTGCCCTATCATTAGCCTCTTCTTGCCAGCAGTCTCACTGCATACAGCCTGTTTGTAAACCAGCTACCTCATTTTCAGCACTATCGCTCCGGTTCCCATTCCCCTGCCAAATTAGTTTAAGCTATTCTGACCAGCTCTTGCAAACCTGTCCACAAGGATATTGGTCCCCTTCGGCTTCAGGTGTAACCCATCCCTTTTGTACCGGTTGTATTTTCCCTAGAAGACATCACAATGATCCATAAAATCTGAACTCCTGCCTCTTGCAGCAGGATTATTAAGGTTGAGGTTTTGGATTATTTGGAGGTACACGATAACATAGGCCAAAGTCAGCATGATTCCTTATGGGGAAATCTTGCCTGAAACCCCACTGGAATGTTTTGAGGAAACAAACAGGCAGGATAGACAAAGGAGAGACAGTGGATATTGTTTATTTGGCTTTTCAGAAGGCCTTTCATAAGGTGCCACACATGAGGCTGCTTAACAAGATAAGAACCCATGGTATTATAGGAGAGATGCTAGCATGGATAGAAGATTAGCTGACTGCCACGTACAAAGTGTGGGAATAGAGGGGACCTTTTCTGGTTGGTTGCCAATGAATATTGGTATTGGGGCCATTTGTTTTCATGTTTTATGTCAAAGATCAGAATGACAGAATTGATGGCTTTGTGGCCAAGCTTGCGGATGATATGAAGATGGATGGAGGGGTGAGTAATGTTTTAGAAGAAGGGAATCTGCAGAAGGGCAGACATATTGGGAGAATGGGCAAAGAAGTTATAGATGGAATCCAGTGTAGGGAAATGTATGATTGTGCATTTTGATAGAAGATATTAAGGTTTAGACCATTTTCTAAACTGGTCAAATCAAAGCTGTAAAGGGATTTGGGAGTCCTCGTGCAGGAACAGACGTTGGAGAAGTTTCAAAAGAGGTTCACGACAACTATTCTGGGAATGAAAGGGTTAGAATACAGAGCATTGATGGCTCTGGGCTGCACTTTATAAGAATGAGGGAGTTATCTCATTGAAACCTATCAAATATTGAAAGACCTAAATAGTGAATGTAAAGAGGATGTTTCCCTTACTGTGGGAGTCCAGCACCAGAGGGCACCTTCTCTGAATAAAGGAACTTCCCTTTAAAACAGAGATAAGGAGGAATTGCATTTTGCAGGGTGTGGTGAATCTGCAGAGTTCATTACCATATGCAGCTGTGGAGGCAACAACATTGGATATATTTAAAGCAGAGGTGGATAGATTCTTGATTAGGAAAAAAAAGATATCGGGGAAAACCCAGGAGATTAGGGTTGAGCTGGATAATATATCAGTCATGGCAGATATATGGCAGAGCAGAATGGCAGAGCAGACTTGATGGGCCTAATGGTCTAATTCTGCTCTGATGTCTTATGGTCTTATGATATTATTATATCAGTTGAGGGTAGATTTAAAATAAACGGGAGCTTTATCAGTTTATTTTATTTATGACTTGGGCTCAAATTCAGCCCAGATTGATGAGATGTTTGCTTTGTATGAAACAGGTTGAGACAGCCTTTGTGTAGTTCACAAAATCAGTATTATATACCACAAAACTGTCTTGATTTTATACCATTTGGCTGACAGAGTCTGAAATGTATGACCAGGTAGGTAAAAATTGTCTTTCCTGTACACATTAGAATAATTGTGCTTTGAATGATGGCGCACAGTGGGCAGTGTTGGATTAGCCGTGCATTGTAATTTCCTGAAGTTTAATTTCTTGATTCCTAAATCAAAGTTACAATTTTACTTATTTCTGAAGTTTTAAAATTCTGTTTTAATGCTAATCTTTTGGGACTGCCTTCAATGGCAGCTTGTAGCTAGGTTAGTGATTCCTTCGCTTGACAAAATATTTAGCCTAATAAATCAATAATGCCAATAAATCAATCCATTTATTGATCATCAGCTCCTTGGAGCAGAGAATTCCAAAATTCTACAATCCTCTAAAAGGAAAACTTTTCCTCACTATTGTCTTGCATGGATGACCCTTATTCATAAGCAACGCCCCTGGTTCTAGTTTCCCTTTGGATAAGTGGGAACACCTTCTTGGCACCTACTGCATCTAATGACTGATAATCTTATATTGAAATCACTTTTCTTGCTTCAAATTTGTATGCGATAGATGAAAAAGCAGACCAAACCCATTTTTAAAGTGGATACATTTTAATACCTCACTATCTTTATCCCTATCCAACTGTTTTGGATCTGTTACTCTTAGTTTAACATTTTGTTCCTCAATTAATTAGTCATTAAGGAAGACCTTCTGAAAAGGCTATCGGTTAGGTTTATTACAGAGTAGGAGATTCATTTTAAAATATTTGATCTGCCAAATTGCTTGCTGGACTGTGAATGTGATTTTTATTCACTTACTACTCTGATCATTTCCTTCAAGGTAGAGTAGTCGAAATATTTGTTTTTGGAGGTTACTTATGTGAATACTTTGAAATTTCAGGGCCACACATAAAGCTTGGTTCATTTTCTGAGTACAATTCAAACTGCTGCAGCTAGTAGATTTTATTGTTCTGAATTTTAAGATTGGCTTATTTTAAAACTAGGTCCATGAAGGTCAAAACAAGCTAGTAAATAAGAGATATCCGTGTAAATCAGGTGGCACTATCAGATTATGGTCTTAACCAGGGTGTCCAATCTATTGATATGGGCAACATATAACCGTTGAGCATTGCAAAGTGGTTATTAGAAATGTTTTAAGTTCATTACTGTTGGAGAGGCAAATTTACAGATTGCAAGATTCTTAGAAATTGTCAGTTTAGCTTTCATCTGTAAATTCCTTTGCGGACAAAATTTAGATAACTGCTCCAATTTTTATGTGTGTTTTTAACATAATTGCATCTAATTATGACTAATTCTTGTGACATGTTTGCCTGGATCTATAAAGAGTAATTTGGGCAACGAAAGAGCTTTTTCTGAATGACGGCGAAGTAGGTTAAAGTGACATGTGGTAATGAAATGCCCTCTACTTATTAGTGTGAATGACTTGAGTGGAGTTACTGCTTATTGTAAGCTGTTGCCTTCAGACCCTGTCATACTCTGTTTGTAAACTCTACCATGACCTCAGTTCTTGATCATCCCTGATTTAATCAGTCCAGTACTTACAACCATTAATAACCATGTTTTCATTTTCAAAGGCTCTAAGCTCCGCATTTCCCTGTCCGTCTCTCACTTAACTCTTCTAAAATACTCTTTAAAAGTTACCTCTAATCTAACTGACCAATATAAGACCATCATATGACATAGGAGCAGAATTAGGCTATTTGGCCCATCGAGTCTGCTCCGCCATTCAATCATGGCTGATCCTTTTTTCTCCTCCTCAGCCCACTTCCCAGCCTTCTCCCCATAATCTTTGATACTGTGGCCAATCAAGAACCTATCAGTCTCCATTTTAAATACATCCAGCGACCTGGCCTCCACAGCTGCCTGTGGTAACAAATTCCCCAAGTTCACCACTCAAGCTAAAGTAAATTCTCCACATCTCTGTTTTAAATAGACGCTCCTCTATCCTGAGGCTGTCTCTTTTCCTAAACTCCTCCACTATGTGAAACATCGTTTCCACATCTACTCTGTCTAGGCCTTTCAACATTCAAAAGTTTTCTATGAGATTCCCACTCATTCTTCTAAATTCCAATAAGTGCAGGCTCAGAGCCATCAAACGTTCCTCATAAAATAACCCTTTCATTCCAGGAATCATCCTTGTGAACCTCCTCTGAACCATTTCCAATGCCAGTGCATCTTTTCTTTAATTAGGAGCCCAAAACTGTTCACAATACTCAAGGTGAGGCCTCACCAGTGCCATATAAAGCCTCAGCATCACATCCCTGCTCTTATATTCTAAACCTCTTGAAATGAATGCTAATATTGCATTTGCCTTCCTCACCACCAACTCCTACTGCAAGTTAACCTTTAGGGTGTTCTGCACAAGGACTCCCAAATCCCTTTGCTTTTTGGATTTTCTCCCGGTTTAGAAAATAGTCTGTGCATTTGACCATGCATTTTTCAACTTTGTATTTCATTTGCACTTTCTTGCTATTCTTCAAATCTGTCTAGTCCTTCTGCAGCTTTCCTTTTTCTTCAACACTACCTGCCCCTCCACCAACCATATCATTTGCAAACTTGGCAACAAAGCCATCTATTTCATCATCAAAATCACTGATATACAGCATTAAAAGAAGCAGTCCCAACACTGACCCCTGCAGAACACCACTAGTCGCTAGCAGCCAACCAGAAAAGGATCCTTTTGTTCCCGCTGGCTGCCTCCGACCAGTCAGCCAATGCTCTAATCATGCTAGTAATTTTCCTATAATAACATGCACTGTTAACTTGGTAAGCAGCCTCATGTCTGGAACCTTGTCAAAAGCCTTCTGAAAATCCAGATATGCAATATCCACTGCATTCCCTTTATCTATCCTACTTGTAATCTCCTCAGATAATGTTTGTATGTGGATTAGTGTCTTATAAAATTCCTTTTAAAAGATTAAATGTAATGTTCACCCTAACTACCCTAGGAGTAGTGGTCCCCAATGTGGGTGATGACCCACTGGGGTCAGTAGAAGTTTCTAAAATAGTGATAAAGATAAAAGGGGTTTTGGGGCTGCTCAGTAGCAAGGGGGAGAGCTGAGGGATTTCAGGCTTAATTAATTACAATGATCACGTAATTACCTCATCTCTTGCTAACCCATGGTTCTCAGACTTTGCTCGAACTGTTATAGTTGTTGAAAAGCAATGTGAGACTTCTGTATTTGGCATATCATGAGAAAGCTGGACTGAAGAAATTGTGTTATTTCCTGACCCAGCCCACACATTTTTGCAGTTCACTATTGTAGTATATTATTGGCTATTATGATTTCTGTACTCTAATCACACAGTGATATAATCCCGGTGCATTAGGGTAAGAAGTAAAGTTCAGGATCTGCCCTTTTTAATGGTCAACCACTTGCGAAAATCTCCTTGAGTATTTTTAAGAGAATATACTCTGATAAAGGAAGCAAGAATTTAGCTTATTTTCGTTCACTTCGTGAAAACTTTCAAAAAACTTTCACTTAAAAACCATGTTTGCCAGCACTTCACAACAAAACAGTGATGGTTTGTGTGCTCCATATAGTATTTCATTGCTCATTGTTAAATCTAGAATGTCCCATACAATTAGAGAAGAACTGAATCTGCCAGCAGTAAGGGAGGTTCTCGGTACGGTCTTGCATAAGTCACCAGACCAAATAATTAAAGCGGTTCTACTTAGCGACAATTCTGTTCAAAGACTAACAGATAAAATGAGAATGTGAAAGGCACATTGTGTAACACACATAGGACAACAGAATTTTCCATGCAGTTAAATGAGTCAACTTTGCCAGGCAATGAATCTTTGCTGCTTAGTTATAGTTGATACATACAAAATGAAATCATGGTTCAAGAGTTGTTATTTGCAAAGGAACTAGAAACAGATAGATAGATAGATAGATAGATACTTTATTCATCCCCATGGGGAAATTCAACTTTTTTTCCAATGTCCCATACACTTGTTGTAGCAAAACTAATTACATACAATACTTAACTCAGTAAAGAATATGATATGCATCTAAATCACTATCTCAAAAAGCATTAATAATAGCTTTTAAAAAGTTCTTAAGTCCTGGCGGTTGAATTGTAAAGCCTAATGGCATTGGGGAGTATTGACCTCTTCATCCTGTCTGAGGAGCATTGCATCGATAGTAACCTGTCGCTGAAACTGCTTCTCTGTCTCTGGATGGTGCTATGTAGAGGATGTTCAGAGTTTTCCATAATTGACCGTAGCCTACTCAGCGGCCTTCGCTCAGCTACCGATGTTAAACTCTCCAGTACTTTGCCCACGACAGAGCCCGTCTTCCTTACCAGCTTATTAAGACGTGAGGCGTCCCTCTTCTTAATGCTTCCTCCCCAACACGCCACCACAAAGAAGAGGGCGCTCTCCACAACTGACCTATAGAACATCTTCAGCATCTCACTACAGACATTGAATGACGCCAACCTTCTAAGGAAGTACAGTCGACTCTGTGCCTTCCTGCACAAGGCATCTGTGTTGGCAGTCCAGTCTAGCTTCTCGTCTAACTGTACTCCCAGATACTTGTAGGTCTTAACCTGCTCCACACATTCTCCATTAATGATCACTGGCTCCATATGAGGCCTAGATCTCCTAAAGTCCACCACCATCTCCTTGGTCTTGGTGATATTGAGACGCAGGTAGTTTGAGTTGCACCATATCACAAAGTCCTGTATCAGTTTCCTATACTCCTCCTCCTGTCCATTCCTGACACACCCCACTATGGCCGTGTCATCAGCGAACTTCTGCACATGGCAGGACTCCGAGTTATATTGGAAGTCTGATGTGTACAGGGTGAACAGGACCGGAGAGAGTACGGTTCCCTGCGGCGCTCCTGTGCTGCTGACCACTGTGTCAGACCTACAGTCTCCCAACCGCACATACTGAGGTCTATCTGTCAAGTAGTCCACTATCCAATCCACCATGTGAGAGTCTACTCCCATCTCCGTTAGTTTGTGCCTTAAGATCTTGGGCTGGATGGTGTTAAAGGCACTAGAGAAGTCAAGGAATGTAATCCTCACAGCACAAAGATACAAAGGGGGAGTCACTATTTCAGGTCATTAAGCAATTTTTCAAAGATAAAGACATTCCAATTTTCAAGCCTCTCAGTTGGAAAAGAAAGAAAGAATACCAGATGATGATTGTGAAGTACACTGTGCCCATCTGGGTGATGGGCCCATCTGCCCATCTCTGACATAGACATGTCAGAGAGATTTCAGGATCTTCTCTCACTCCAAATTCAAGATTGGGTTATAATGCTTGCTGAGCTCTTGTAATGAGGAATTAACAGGATGGAGGAAGAACTGATTTCGCTACAAAATGACTTTGAGCTGAAGTCAAGTTTCAAAAGATCGTTTCTGCCTGGTCTGGACCTTTTCATTGGCAACTGCCAACGGGACTTCAACGCTCCTCCCTCCAATTCCAACCTCATTCCTTCCGAACGCTCTTCATTCCACTCTCTCCACACAAATCCTAACCTCACCATCAAACCTACAGATAAGGGGGGGTGCTGTAAATGTCTGGAATACTGACCTCTACCTTGCTGAGGCCCAGTGACAACTCTTGGACACCTCCTCTTACTTACCCCTGGGACAGGACCCCACTAAGGAGCACCAGGCCATTGTTCCCCACACCATTACCAACCTTATTAACTGGGGATCTCCCATCCACTGCCACCAACCTTATAGTTCCCCTACCCCATACCTCCTGTTTCTACCTCCTAGCCAAGATCCACAAATCTGCTTGTCCCGGTAAACCCATTGTTTCAGCTTGTTCCTGCCCCATTGAACTCATATCTGCATACCTCAACTCTTTTTTTATCCCCCCAGTTCAGTCCCTTCCTACCTGCATCCATGACACTTCGCACGCTCTGGATCTGTTCAATGATTTCAAGTTCCCTGGCCCCCATCATCTACCGTAGATTTCGCACTACAGAGCGCACCTGATTAAAAGCCGCTGGCTCTAATTTTAGAAATAAAATCAATTTTGTACTTGTACAAGCCGCACCGGATTTTAGGCCGCGCCGGATTTTCGGCCGCAGGTGTCCCACGTTGTAATATGAGATATTTACACAGAAAGATATTACACGTGAGGATTTTTTAACTTTTAATTAAATCCGTATGGTAACATAAACAAATACATATTGCAAATGCTTTTTTTCGAACCGTGCCTGTAACACGGCTACTTTTAACGCGGCTACGTTGCGTATACTTTTTTACTGAACAACATTCCAATATCTCCTAACGACTGGTAAAAAAATATATATACTGCAGCCTACCAGGAAAAGTTATTGATCGCCTTTAACTTAAAAGCAGCGTTCGCTCAGATCTAATGCCGCTCGCGTAATGCGCTCGTCCCCGCCTTCCCGTTTATCGCAAACCGGTATGTTTCCCACAAGACGCGGCGAAACCGGGTGTGACGTCATAGCATCCCGCGATGTAGTACAGAAAACAAATATAGTTAAAACACTTCTAACTTTAACTAGAAAATGAATTACTAAGCGAAAATATTATAAACTAAATAACTGCCATAAAGGCAGCACAATGCTTTTCTTCGAGTGTTTTCCATGTTGATGAGGGTGAGTACAAATGACTGATTTACAATAATTTAATTGTGAAAGTGCGCTTGATTTATCGTACAATTTCATTGGACCTCTGTGAACTACTCATCAATTTTATTGGTCTACTGTTACGAGGCAAAATGTTTTTGGCGGCATGAAAAAAAATCATGCATTAGCCGCACTGTAGTAAAGGCCGCAGTGTTCAAAGCTGTACAAAATGTGGGAAAAAAGTAGCGGCTTATAATCCGACATCTACGGTAATTTTTACTATGGACGTCCAGTTCCTATGCAACTCCATCCCCCACTAGAAAGGCCTCAAAACTCTCCATTTCTTTCTGGACACCGGACTCAACCACTTGCCCTCCACCACACTCTTCTCCGTCTAGTAGAACTTGTCCTCACTCTTAATAATTTTTCTTTTGGCTCCTCCCAATTCCTTTAAACAAAAGGTATAGCCATGGGCACTTGCTTGGGTCCCAGCTATGCCTCCCTCTTGTCAGCTACATTGAACAGTGTATGTTTCAAGCCTACACTGGAGGTCGTCCAGCACTTTTCCTATGCTACATCAATGACTGTATTGGTGCTGCTTCCTTCACCCATGTGGAACTTGTCAACTTCATCCATTTTGCCTTCTACTTTCACCTTGCCCTCAAATTTACCTGGTCCATTTTCGATACCTCCCTCCCCTTTCTCGATCTCTCTGTCTCTGGAGTCAGCTTATCTACTGTGTCTATTATAAATCCACAGACTGTCACAGCTACTTGGACTATACCTCCTCCCACCCTGTTACTTGTAAAAACACCACCCCTTCTCTCACTTCCTCTTTCTCCGCTGCACCTGTTGTCAGGATGAAGGTTTTCATTCCAAAACAAAGGAGATGTTCTTCTCCTCCAAAGAAAGGGGCTTCCCTTCTTCCGCCATCAACACTGCCCTCAAGTGCATCTCTTCCATTTCATGCACATCTGTTCTCACACTGTTCTCCTGCCACCCTACAGGTGTAGGGTTCCTCTTGTCCTCACCTACCATCTCACCAGCCTCTGCATCCAGCGGATAATTATCCACAATTTCTGCCATCTCCAATGGGATCCTATCATCACACACATCTTTCCCTCCCTCCACGCCCCCCCCCCCCACCACTTTCTGCATTTTGCAGCGATCACTTATCTGGCACTTATCTTTGCAAGCGGAACAAGTGCTACACCTGCCCCTACACCACCTTTCTCACTACCATTCAGGGCCCCAAACGGTCCTTTCAAGTGAGGCGACACTTCACCTGTGAGTCTGTTGGGGTATTCTACTGTATCCAGTGTTCCCGGTGTGGCCTCCTGTATATCGGTGAGACCCGAAAGATTGGAAGACTGCTTCACCATCCAGCAGAAAAAGCAGTATCTCCCAGTGGCAACCCATTTTAATTCCACTTCCCACTCCCATTCCGACATGTCAGTTCATAGCCTCCTCCACTGTCGCAATGAGGCCACACTCTTTCTCGAGGCCCTATCCTCTTTTCCTTTTCTCACCTTATCTCCTTGCTTGCCCATCACCTCCCTCTGGTGGTGCTTCCCCACCTTTTCTTTATTCCATGGTCCTATGTCCTCTCCTATCAGTCTCCCCCTTCTCCAGCCCTGTATCTCTTTCACCAGTCGATTTCCCAACTTTACTTCATCCCTCCCCCTCCCAGTTTCCCCTTGAAACGTTGACTATACTCTTTTTTCCATAGATGCTACTTAGCCTGCTGAGTTCCTGAGGCATTTTGTGTGTGTTGCTTGGATTTCCAGCATCTGCAGATTTTCTCTTATTTGTGATATCAAGAATTATAGCTGCAGTAAGATATCTCTGAACACTATCCCACACGGTGAAAAAAGGTTGAGGTGTTCTTTATTGCTTTTCCAACATCATATTTAGTGGAGCACGGTTTCAGTACAGGCACCCAAATTCTTTTAAAATAACAAGACAGATTGCAAGTTGTTGAATGTGGGGATCTGTGACTTCTGAGTAACATTCAGCTCGATGCTCAGAAACTGATATAACTAGTTGGTCTATTAAAGTATGCTTTAAAATTATTGATGAAAATTATTTTTACTGTAATTAAATATTGAAATAATTTTATTTGTAGCTTTAAATAGATTTGAATATTTTTTTGTGATTATTTGTCACTTCTTTGAATGTGCAGTTCCTATTTTCTTTCACTGTGCATCATAATCAAAACTCTTCATAGTTTTTATGTACAGTAATGGCCAGAAAGGGAGAGGTGGGCTAAGGAGGTGTGGTCTGGAAGCCAAGGCAGCAGTAACCCAAACAAGATTTGAACCACTGATAATAGAGACACCAGACTGCAGATGTCAGAATCTGGGACAATAGCCAACATGCTGCAGGAGTTCAGCAGGTTGAGCAGTATTTGTTTGGGGATAGGAATTCTTAACAGTTCTGATGCAGGGTGTCAACTGAAACTATTGACAATTCCTTTCCACCCCTGATGCTGCTCGACCTGCGATACACCTCTGGCATGTTGATTCCTGATCCAGAAAACTCCAGGTACTTAATCAAATTTTGCTAAAGTTGATTTGGTGTTGAACCATATGGAGAAGGTAAATCCCTAGTTCTATATGTGCTCGTTTACATACACACACACCAACCACAGTCCTGGAAGAAATACGAAACATCCATGAGCACGTCAGGAATATTACCCCTAAGGACACCTACTAGGAGAATACCTCAGACAGCAGGCAGGGGATATGGAAAAGGATGAAGCAGAGCCAGAGGACCAGAGGCCACGGCAGGACAAGCCACTGCACAGGATGTACCATCGCCAGATATCAGAAGAGGCTGACATAATGGCAGGGCTGAGGGACAACATACGGTGGCTGCACTAGAACAGGAGCTGAGCACAAGGGTGATAGAAGCTAGGGTCTGTCATACCAGGCAAGACACAAGAGACAGACTATGTAAGGAATTTACTGAAACCATCCAGCTCATAGTAGCAGGGTTCAAGATGCAGGCAGGTTCAGCATACATTGAATGGCACAATCAAGTTGCAGGAATTGTGTACAGGAACATCTGCGCTGATTATGGATTAGACAATCCCAAGTCCAAATGGGGAACACCCGAGAAGGTATTGGAGAATGACAGAGCTAAGATCCTTTGGGACTCCCAAATCCAGGCTGATAAGCAGATTCTGGCCAACCAACCAGGCATGGTAATACTGGACAAGAAACAGAAGAAAGCCATAGTAAGAGATGTGGCAATCCAGAATGACAGTAACATCAGGAAGAAGGAATATGACAAGCTGGAGAAATACCGGGGCTTGAAAGAGCAGATAGAAAGGATGTAGAAGGTTAAAGCAAGAGTAATCCTGGTGGATATAGGAGCTCTTGCAGCTGTGATACCTGGACTGGAAGACTGGCTCCAACAAATCCCGGGAACAACATCTGAGATCTTGGTCCAAAAGAGTGCATTGCTAGGAACAGCAAAGATATTGTACCGAACCCTTTAGCTCCCAGGCCTCTGGTAGAGGACCAGAAATTGAGGGAAAAATACACATACTCATCACCTATAAAAGGTGAGAAAAATATTGTATACTATTATTATGTAGTATTAAATATTTTTACTATTATTATGTAGTTTATTTAGTATTTTACAAGTCTGTTTTTCTTATATAATTGGGTTGAAAACCAGACTACTTTAAGACTGTTAGCTATAGATTAGCTGATTGTGTACATGCTTCCTGGTTGGAAGTCTTTGGGCTTAGATCACACTTCAGAGTCTAATGCACAAAAATTGGGTTAGCATTTCAGTTCAGTTTCGAGATACTGCATTCTGTGCCATCACTCAGTGTTTCTTTCCATTGTTAACAATTTCCATCTTTTCCCTCTTCTCAATTCAAATCAATATTGAAATAGGTCTCACCATAAAATATAGAATACCTCTGTGGTTTTATATTGTTGGAAAGCTGCTGCCTGTCAACTTTTCCAGCACCTGTCATTTTTCCACAACTCCAGAAAACTTATCAAAGTGAATATAAAACAAAAAGTTACAATTGAACTAGGATGATTTGTTCTTCTGCTTAAAGATGGAAGAAGGAAAAATACAGAAACTCATTCAACCTAACATCTGTAACAAGGAAATAAGTGAAAACTAATTGAGGACAGGGTGGGTGAACATCCTGGAAGTTTTCAACTCATCTTAGAAAAGCATTTTGGATTTTTGAAAGACAGGTCTTGGCTGATGATTTTTATTTTAAAGAAATAATTTAAATAGCAGTCGGGAAACATCTCTGGATGTTATTTATTTGGACTTTTCAGAAGGCATTCAATTAAAATCCACATAAAAGGCTATTAGTTAAAGTTGAACCTTGCAGCATTCAGCACAGTTTATTGACCTGATTAGGAAATTGACTGAGCAGCAGGAAATGAGAAAGAATAATAAGCAGGTACTCTAATGGGCAAGGTAAGACTGTTGGTGATCCATTGGGATCTGTGTTAGGCTTTCAGCCACCACTATTTATTAACAACTCGGAAGACTGAATAGAAAGTCCTACAGCCAAGTTTGCTGATAATGCAAAAGTGGGTGACATTGTAAACAATGTAGTAGGAAGCATAATATTATAGAGATATTGATACATTGTCAGGAAAGCTGTTAAAATCTGGCCTTTATGTCCAAAATTAGAAAATATACCCCAACACCATATTTTACTAGTCGTGGGGGATATATAGTATGGGTTTAGATGGGTACCTAAAGATAAAATACAAGGAGAAGATACATAAACTGTGGTTGGATTTCCTATATTTTAAAAGAATAGGGGTTGATATAAGCAAAAGTTTTGAAAGATTAATGGGAATTGATTGGACAGATGGCAAGAAGCTATTTTTCCTTTTTGGAAAATTTGGGGCTACGTGACCATTATCTTTTTTTTTTAAATGGTAAATACTCTTAGATGTAATTGAAAGTTAAGGTATAGAACTCTTCCTCAAATACCATTTAATGGTATGATAATTATTTATTTTAATTGATTTATTTTATTCAAATCTGTTGAGGTAAAGTCAGCTACATTGTTGGTGAAATTGACTCAATGGATTAAATAGCTTATTGCTTTTACTATGTATGTACCCATTGCAAATCCTGAACTGGTTATTTAAAATCTGAATGATTAGGTGGTTTGTAGCACATCAAGTAGATCAACTGCTTCATAGTACCTGTGACCCACGTTTAATCCTAACCTCTAGCACTCTCTCTGTGGAGCTTGTATAGCTTCACTCCAACAACATGATTTCCTCCCACATCCTACAAATTTAGGGTTAATATGAAAATGTGAGAATAAATTGGAATTGGTGTTGAAATTAAATATATCCTTGATGGTCAGAACAAACTTACTGGATCAAAGGAGCTACTTCTATGCTGAATGGCTATGGATCTGAAGTCTCTTACTAGATTTATATCAATTTTTGTAATTAAAATATCAAAACATATATTAATTTAAGCAGTGGAAGCAATAAAGCATTATAATCATTCAGGATCCATGGGTGCTCTTATTAGCTAGAGTTCTATTTCTAAATATACTAGCAATATATTAAAGCAGGAGACTATTTGGCAAGGTGATTGAACCATTTTTGGCAGCATGACCTAAGTGATTACAGTGATATTGGCATCCAAGGATCATCCAAAGTCTAGAGTGCATTGAACTCACCAAAGTGATGATAAACTGGATACTGAAAAAAGATTGTCAAATTTTTGCTATTTACTGATGTGAAACAGCATCTTCCTTTTTTTCTAGATTTGAAATAGTTTCAGATAAACTGGCTGGTTGTTAACTCCTACCCTGAAATAATAGGCAATTTTGTCTAGGGTCCCTTTAAAATGGCAGATAACTGCTCTGGTAAGCTTGCATAAGACCTTGACTTTGTAAGTTTCCGGAACATTCTTCAACCAGTTCCAGTTGTCAGCAGTGAGTTGAGCTCCGAAACCTGGAGGACTGGGGATTTTTCACCTGCATCTCAGAAAGGTGAACTCCAGCAGAATCTCCTGAATTAAGACAGGGATCTGAGTGACAGACAACTTTGATAGTTTCAGTACATGTATTGTTTAAGAGATTGGTGGCTTCTTGCTCACTTCCAAGCACAAATACTGCAGACATAGTGTATTCTAAGGGGTATCTAGCTAAGTAGTCGGACAGTACATGTAATTGGTGAAAATATGAACTCAGTTACTTTTTAGAGGGAGTGATAAATTTTCATTTATGTTCTTTTGTTAATATAAGCAACATGTAGTATGCATTGCTATCTAAGATGTACCTGATATGAATCTCTCAACCAACATCCAAAAATGAGTAATGGAATATTTTTGTATTGTTCTGGGTGAGAGCTGACTTGAGGTCAAATTGGCTTTGGAATTTTCTATATATTGAAGACTAAGCTTCAAAGGCAATTAGTTGGTAGCAGGGCATTAGGGCTTTTATTGGGTAATCGAAAGAAATATAGATATGTAAACTTTAAACAAGATTTCATAAAAGCAACATTTTCCCTGTAATCCCATAATCAGTACTGGAATAAGTTGTGATTGAACATTCAAGGTCATGACTCAATCATTTAGCTTCTGTTGCAAGTCCTATCAACTGAGCTATGTTTAAAAAATGCTTTTAGTTAAGTTTTTTTTTGTGAAAATGAAATTCATTTCAATGAAGAAAAAGGGATTAAAACGTCCCAGATCCCCCTTTGAAGACTATTTGAAATGTTCTCCCAGGTTTCAAGAAACCAATTCCCCCTTAGGGTTACTTTATTACTATAGCTGATGTATTAGTTTGTAGTGAAGCTTCCTACATTGTGACAGTGATCACAGGTCAAAGAATGATTTATTGATTGTACAGTGGGTTTGCAGAAGGTTGAAAATATAAAATATCCTATACAAATGTTTGCTTTTTTATTTTAATGACTTACATTTGCAGAGATCTCAGATGCAATATGATCTGAGTAACTGGCGCATGATTCACAAATGCTAGTTTCCAGATGTTTTCAAGTAATTAGGAAATCTAAAAGAAAGTTATTGCTTAGGGAAGTGAATACAAAAACAGGGAGGATGTTATGTTTTAGTTATATTGGCCATGGTAAGACTTGTATAGGCTACCGTGTTTGATATTGGTCTTATTTAAAGAATGCATATCCATTGGAAACATTTCAAGGAAGATTTACTAGATTAACAACTGGAATGTGTGGAGTGTCTTATGAAGAAAGATCAGACAGACAAGGATTGTATTTACTGACATTTAGGAGAATAAGAGAGGGTCTAGATTGAAACACAAGACCCTATACGTTGTGAATGGGGTGAATGTAAGAGGTAATTTGTTCCTGTGGATAAATTTAGCACTTTAAATTACAGTTTAAAAATAAGAGTGGGATCATTTAAGAGGGATGGCTTTTGTTTCTCTCTTTGAATGTTAAGAAATCTTTGGAACTTCTGGAAAAGGTAGTAATAGTCTGAATGTTTTTAAGACAGAATTAGATTCTTGATAAACAAGTCATGAAAAGTGACTGGTTGTCAGCAAAAGAATGGATAGCTGAAGTTGCATGCAGATCAGACTTGATCTCATCACATAGTGGCACAAGTTCTTGACGAGTTAAGTGGCCTTGTGTTGATCTAATTTGTATGGTCAGATGTAAAAGAAACATTGTTATAGCACAAAACCTAAGTTTGGCATAGAATAATTAATGTTCTATGTACTTAATACCCTAGCCACGCACAACTTAGTTGTCCTTTAAACAACGGAAGGAAAGATTTCCTAGAGAAGTTGCTGAACTTGCTACTTCAAATAAGTGAAATTGACAACATATAGTTAAAGCAGCAGGATATCTGAGATCCCTCCTGGGTTAATAACTACATGTAGTGATATTAATTCATCTCCATCACACTGTTGAGGCTTGATATTTTTCCAGCCTGGTACTTTTGATGACTATGTTCTGTGCCAAGAAAAATAGCAGTTCACACAAGTTAAAAAGGCATTCAAATCAATCTTAGTTAGTGACTTCATGCTCACAAAGGGGTTAGTTGAAAATATCAGACTTCATTGTTTTTAGAAATAGTTAAAATTTATAACTCAACTTTTCAAAAGCAACTTCCAACCAAAAGCTATGGTAGATCAGTGTCCCAGTGTTTTCTGCAGACAGCTTATTGACCCATTTATTGAAGCATCGCAGTGACAGGCAGGTAAATAGAGATGGCCACCATTGGACACTTAAGAAATGTAACAGTGGATCTCCAGCATGTAAACTGCTGGCATATGTTCTGCATAGTATTTCTAGATTGTAACCTGGCAACATCTTGACTGGCTCAGCACCAAAGACAATGCACAAAACGTGAGCATTGATGACACTGGAAAGCCGGTAAACTCTCCAATTCCTAGCCATACCTCAGTCATAAAGTTTTGTTTTAATCATAGTGCAAGTTCTGCATTATTGAAATAATTCCATTTTAAGTGTTTAGTAGCCCCTTTTGCCACCCACATTGGCACAGGCTTACCACCGCAAAATAATATATTGCGGCTGTCAGACTACAAAGGACTACCATTTTTTGCAGATAGGTAAAATGTCAGAGGCCGATCGATTGATCTCCAGCAATAATTATCAAAAACCAGATCCTTTGCATTGCTTCAGTAAGTTTGAATGCAGTAAGATCTCAATCTTTCCATTAATAGATCTTTGACAGATTCTCCAAGTGGGTTTATCTGATCCAAGTGTATGACTATTAAGTGGCATAAAGCAGGAAGGAGAATTTGAAGAGCAGAGTTACATGGGTTCTGTGCTGTACTTCACATAGATTTTTGACAGCACCTATTTATCATCTCCATGAACTGGAAATGTTTTACTGTATTAAGGACCAGCCGGTGGGTGAGATACCAACTTTCTGTGAATTTAACCCTTTCATCTCTTGACTGAAAAAGTGCACTATGAGGAATGTCTTTTTGGAATACATAATAAATCAGATGGTCAAATCTGCAAGTTTGTGCTTCCTCTGATGTCCATGTAGCTTGCAATAGCAGGATTACCACCTCATTTGTTTCAGTAGGGATTTGGGAAGGAAATAGAGCATAAACAGTCCAGCATAATACAGGTTCTTTGGCCCAAGATGTTGTGCTGACCTTTCAAATTAGACTAAGATTGAGTTAACCCTTCCATCCTACATAGCCCACAATTTTTCTTTCAAAACGGTAAAATAAGCTTTTAGTTTTTAATAATAATGTTTATTTATTTATTGATGTTTAATTATGTTTTACATGTTTATCTTTTTGAATAAATGTATGTTCTAATAGAACTTCAGTGTAAAGTATCCCAATGGTGGAATCATTAAAATATTAAAATCAATTAGTGTACAATAGCTGACAAAAACTGTACCCACTAGCCTTGTTGATATGGGGTCATTTTAGGAATGGGGCCTCCATGTAATGTTTTCCAAGGCCAGTCACCATCTAGCGCTGGGATTCTGAACCTGGGTGCAAGTCTGGATGGGAGTTTCAGGTCTGCACTACTATGTCAACTCAGGCCTAGGGAGCCTCGTTGGGCAGCAAGACAAGCTCTGCACTATATAGTCTATAATCTTGTATGTGGGACTTAATATAGATGAGTGTATATTGTTGCTTTAGGAAACTCAAAATCATGACACCACACACACACACGCACACACACACTGTCTCATGCTGTAGTAGCGTCACCACTTAATTCCTTGAAAATGAATACAGATAGATAAGGCAATTAAAGATAAATTTATGTTTAAAGTTTAATAAGGGAACATTCTTCCTTGGGTCTGGTCCTGTACAATGAGAAAAGGTTTTCTTGTAGATAAGGGATCCTCTTGGAAAGTGATCACAGTATGACTGCATTTCTCATACAAATGGAAGGTGAAATACTTCAATCTAAAACCAGTGTATTATGCTTAAACAAGGGAGACTACAACGGGATGAGGGAGGAGTTGGATAGGATAGACTGGGAACACATGCTGTGTGGTGGAACGGTTGAGGAACAGTGGAAGACTTTCAAAGAGATTTTTTACGGTACTCAACAAAAGTATATTCCAGTTAAAAGCAAGGACAGTAAGGGTACGAAAAGCCAGCCATGAATAACTAAGGAAATAAAGGAAGACATCAAACTAAAAGCTTGTGCATAAAACGTTGCCAAGAGTAGTGGAAAACTGGAAGATTGGGAAAATTTTAAAAAGCAACAAAAAACCACTAAGCAAGCAGTAAAGGAAGGGAAGATATTTTATGAAAATAAACTAGCACAAAATATAAAAACAGAAAAAAGTTTTTATTATATATATAAAGCAGAAAAGGATGGCCAAAGTGAATGTAGGTCCTTCGGAGGCCGAGAAGGGGGAGATTGATATAGGTATTAAGGAAATGGCAAAGGCTGTGAATGACTAATTTGTGTCAGTTTTAATAGTGGAGGATACATCTAACATGCTGATGAGAGATGATATGGATGCAATGGTAGGTGAGGACCTTGATATAATAGCTATCACTAAAGAGGTAGTGCTGAGCAAACTTGTGGGCCTAAAGATAGACAAGTCCTCTGGTCCTGATGGAATGCATCCCAAGGTACTGAAAGAAATGGCAAAAGTTATAGTTGAGGCTTTGGTGATAATTTGTCAAAATGCTTTGGGTTTTGGCAGGTCCCAGTAGATTAGAAGGAGGTGAATATCATGCCACTGTTCAACAAAGGATGGAGGGAAAAGGCAGGTAACTATAGACCAGTCAGTTTAACAACAGCAATTGGGAAAAAGCTTGAAGCTATCATTAAAGAAGAAATAGCAAGACATCTGGAAAGAGATGTATCAATCAGGTAGACGCAGCATGGATTTAGCAATGGCAGTTCCTGTTTCACGAACTTACTGGCGTTCTTTGAGGATATAACAATCGCAGTGGATATGGATGATACTTACTTGGATTTCCAGAAGGCGTTTGGTAAGGTGCCACAAAAAAGACTTCTCCATAAGATAAGGATACAGAGAATTGGGGGTGATGTACTAGCATGGATAGAGAATTGATTAACCAATAAAAAGCAGAGATTTTGGGTACATGGGTGTTACTCTGCTTGGCAATCACTGGCCCACAACTGTTCACTATATACATTAATGACCTGGAAGAGGGGATCAACTGTAAATTGAGTGGAAAAGCAAATTTTGCAGAGGATAAGGAGAGTCTGCAGAGAGATACAGATATATTAAGAGAGTGGACAGGGGTCTGGCAGATGCAGTACAGTGTTAGTAAATGCACTTTGGAAGGAAAAATGGAAGATCAGATTATTTAAATGGCAAGAGGTTGCAGCATGCTGCTCTGCAGAAAGACTTGGGAGTGCTTGTGCATGAATTGCAAAAGGTTGGTTTGCAGTTGCAGCAGGCTATCAAGAAGGCAAATGGAATGTTGACCTTCATTGCTAGAGGGATTGAATTTAAGAGCAGGGTGGTTATGCTGTAACTGTGTAGCGTACTGGTGAGGCCGCATCTGGAACACTGTGTGCAGTTTTGGTCTCCTTACTTAAGGAAGGATATACTGGCTTTGCAGGCGGTGCAGAGGAGGAGTTAGACTATGAGGAGAGATTGAGTTGCCTGGGACTGTACTCATTGGAATTCAGATAAATGAGAGGGGATCTTATAGAAACATATAAAATTATGAAAGGGATAGATGACATAGAGATAGGAAAGTTGTTTCCACTGGTAGGTGAGACTAGAAAATTTAGGACAGAGATAAGGAGAACTGCTTTTCTTAAAGAGTGGTGAATCTGTGGAATTCTCTGCCCAATGAAACAGTGGTGGCTACCTCAGTAAATAAATTGGATAGATTTTTGCGTAGGAGAGGAATTAAGGGTTAGGTGGAAAAAGCAGGTAGGTGGAGATGAGTCCATGGTCAGATCAGCCATGATCTTACTGAATGATGGAGCAGGCTCAATAGGCCAGATGGCCTATTCCTGCTCATATTTCTTATATTCTTATAATAAATTGGTAGAGAATACAAAAGTAAACAAGTAATTATTTTTCTTACAAGCCATTGATTGGTTAGGCATTGTAAAGTACACTATGACTGTCAGTGCACTTCACAAACACCCACAGTCCCCGATGGCCCTGTGATTTAATATTATGAGATCGACACTGTGAGTATTCTACAGGCATGTGAACACACAGAAAGCATCTAGTCCAGATGGGGTACCTGCCCATGCGTTAAAGATGCGCTGATCAACTTGCTGAAGTGTTCACCAATATCTTTAACCTCTCACTTCAAGCAAACATTAATCATACCAGTGCCTAAGAAGAACCTGGTAACCTGCCTCAGTGACTATCATCCAGTAGCATTTACATCAACTGTGATGAAGTGTTTTGAGAGGTTGGTGATGAAACACATTAACTTCTGCCTGAGCAGTTTTTTAAATCTGCTCCAGTTTGCCTATTGACACAGCAGGTCTACAGCAGATACCATCTCATTGACTCTACATTCAACCCTGCAACATCTGGACAGCAAAGATGCATACATCATGCATATATTTATTGACTATAGCTCGGCATTCAGTATGATCATCCCCTCAAAACTAACCAATAAGCTTCAAGACCTTGGTCTCACCTTGTGCAATTAGATCCTCACTTTCCTCACTTGTAGACTCCAGTCAGTTCAGATTGGCGACAACATCTCCATCGTCTCCATCATCACAGGTGAACCACAAGGCTGTATGCTTAGTCCCCTGCTCTATTCACTTTACACTTATGACTGTATGGCTAAACGCAGCTCCAGTGCCATATTCAGGTTTACCGAGGAAACCACTGTCATTGGCAGAATCAAAGATGGTGACGGATCAGCGTATTGGAGGGAGATTGAAAATCTGGCTGAGTGGTGCCAAAATGCCAACCTCTCTCTCAATATCAGCAAGACCAAGGAGCTGATGATTGACTTCAGGAGGAGGAAACTGGAAGTCCCTGAGCCAGACCTCAGGGGGATCAAACATGGAGAAGGTCACCAACTTTAAATTCCTCATTGTTATTTCAGGGGACATAACCTTGGCCCAGCATGCAAGTACAGTTATAAAGAAAGCACAGCAGCGCCTTTACTATGATGTTTGTGATTATTCAGCATGACATCTAATACTTTGACAAATCTCTATAGATGTGTGGTGGAGAGTATATTGACTGGGTGCATCACAGCCTGTTATGCAAATGCTTATGCCCTTGACCAGAAAATCCTGCAAAAAGATAGTGGATATAGCCGAGCCAATCACAGGTAAAGCCCTCCCCTCCATTGAACATATCTACACAGAGCACTGTCACAGATAAGCAGTATCTATCAACAGGACCCTCCACTACCCAGGTCATGCTCTCTTCTCGCTGCTGCCATCAGGAAGAAGATGCAGGAACCTCAGGACTCACACAAACATGATTAGGAACTGTTATTACCCTCTTAATTATCAGGCTTTGAACCAGTGGCGATAACTTAATTCAACTTCACTTGCCCTATCACTGAACCGATGGATTCACTTTCAAGTACTCTTTATCTCATGTTCTCTATATTTATTGCTTATTTACTTATTATCATTATTTTATTATTATTATTATTATTATTGTCTCTTTTGTATTTGCACAGCTTGTTGTCTTTTGCACATTGGTTGTTTGTCTACTTTGTTGGGTACAGTCTTCCATTAATTCGATTATAATTCTTGGACTTACTGAGTATGCCCGCAAGAAAACAAATCTCAGGGTTGTATATAGTGACATATATGAACTTTGATAATAAATTTACTTTGAACTCTGGCACTTCATTATACTCTGGTCTTGGAGTGTGCAGCACTGTCATCTTCAGTAAGGAGAAGGTTTGTTAAACCTTGTGGCCATTTCCCAGTACAAAAAATTCTTATATTTCAGATCCACTAGAAATGCAACATAATTGAGTCTTTTTCAAACCACATGGAAAAAAAAAGAGAATTGATCTGCTCGCAGTAACTCTGGAATGTGACAGTTCCATTTCTACAACAGCTTTTCTGAGTGAATTTGCCAAATTGTGAATAGTTCCATGCTGAAGACCCTTGCCCCTGAGGAAATGGGTTGAGATAGAACAAAACAATTTTGTAGTGCACCCTTTCGAATGGAGAAGACTTTCTTCAGACCCACAGCAAAAAAGAGACTATTATGACTTAACGGCTGTTTCATGGTGGCCCTCCTTCAATTATTATTTTAATATGCCATTATTTTATCCTGGAGTTTCTTTTTCCCTTTATTGTTTTGAACCTATTTATTATTGTGAACAGGTCGATATCTTTTTCCTTCAGTTAAGAATAAGTAAGTTGTATTGCATTTCCTATGGATTGTAAATGCAGTGTTATTTAGGAATAAGCAAATACTTCTGCTCACCAGCGCTCAGGCTGGTTTCTTATTCTGCTGATTTTGGAGTTTAAAAAATACAAATACAGCATATGTTGGCTGTTCTTCTCATGTTTATACTTGACCACTCAATGCTTACAAACTGATTGTTAACCACACCTATCTTCCCATCAGAAATAGTTATTACCACCTGTTCAGCTTTTTATCTCTTCCTCCTTCAGTGGCTCTACCTCTCATTATATTGTACAATATGAAGCAGTTACTCTTCAACTCTTTCCTCTTCAACTTGCTTAACTTGTTCAGCTAGTGAAAATTTGGATGATCATGCCATCCAAGTTCCCACATTGCAGAGCCTAGACCATGGGCTGCTTAATCCTCACACCAGGATTGTGATTTCTGTATGCATTTATAAAAGTCACAAGGGTTGCGTCTGTCTCACAGTGACAGCAGTACAGCTTTATAAGCAAAAGCCTGTGCATTGGATACAGCTCTCAGGCTGCAGCTTCAGCAGTTTTTACCTTGCTCGCATATGAACCACTATAATATTTTTCTCGTGGTGATGAATTGTATTCATAACATGTTGAAATAACACCAGCACGGTATTGCTCTTCCTCGCTTGCTACAATAATGTTCTTAATTAGGAGAATCTAATGAGATCGATTAGTCATTGGCCCCGACCTCAATGGCCTGTGGTGTGTTCTCAACTGATAACGGGAGCTCTGGATATTACTTGTAATAAAAATGTGAGCACTTGATTAGAGTGATATATGCCATTGTGGAATTGGAGCTTTTTTATAACAAATACTCAAATAGAGATGGCTGCAACTGAGATGGTACTGCACTTTGCCTTTAAGGAGATCCCCTCCACTGCAACCCTTATTGAAGGTAAACTTGAGAGCCTTCCCAGATTTACAGTATCATCAGAGGAGAATTCTTTGCTAGGTTATGAAATGTGCCATGTGTCCAGAGCTCTGGATCTGGGAAATTTCCTGAATCAGATTGGGAGTGATTTCACTGGTTCAGAGAAGAATGCTGCATTGTTGGTTCTTTGTATAAATGTATTCTATAAAATCTTCAGCTCATCAGAGCACCTATTGGTTTCTGTCAGTTCAGATTAGCAATAACATCTTCTCTTCAATCTCCTTCAGTAGAGGTGCACGACTAGCCTGCTCACTTTATAGTTATCACTGTGAAGCTAAGCACAGCCCTAATGCCATATTTAAGTTTGCTGGTGACACCACTGTCATTGACTGAATCAGAGGTGGTGATTAATCAGCATAGAGGAGGGTGTTTGAAAACTTGGCTGAGTGTTTCCACAACAATAACCTCTCACTCAATTTCAGCAAGACCAAGAAGCTGATTATTGACTTCAGGAGGAGGAAGCCACTGGCCCATGAGCTAGTCCTCATGATAGAATCAGAGATGGAGAGGATTAGCCACCTTAAATTTCTCAGTATTATCATTTCAGAGGATCTGTCCTGGGACCAACATGTTAGTGCCATTACAAAGAAAATATGGCAGCGCTTCTACTTTCTTAGAAGTTTGTGATGATTGACATATCATCTAAAATTTCAACTAACTTTTATTGATGTACAGTTGAGAGCATTCTGACTGGTTGTATCACAACCTGTTTTTGGAAACACCAATGCCCTTGAACGGGAAATCGTAAAAACCTAGTGGAGATGGTGCAGTCCATCACAGGGATAGTCTTCACCATCATTGAACACATCTACACATAGCACTGTCATAGGGAAGCAGCATCCTTCATCAAGGGCCCCCACCACCCAGGCCATTCTCTCTTCTCACTGCTGTCATCAGGCAGAAGGTACTAGAGCCTCAGAACCCACATTACCAGGTTCAGGTACAGTTATTACCTCTCAACTATCAGACTCTTGAACCAGAAAGGATATCTTCACTCGTCCCATCACTAAACTGTTCCCACAACCTATGGACTCACTGTCAAGATCTCTTCACCTCATGTTCTTGATATTTATTGCTTATTTAGTCATTATTATTATTATTATTATTATTATTATTATTATTATCATCACTTTGTTTTTGTATTTGCACAGTCTGTTGTCTTTTGCACATGGTTCTTTTTCTCGTTGGGTGCGGTCTTTCATGGATTCTATTGTGTTTACTTTTATTTACTGTGAATGTCCACAGGAAAACATAGCTCGGTTATATATAGTGACAGATATGCAGTTGGATAATAAAATTAGAACTTTCTATCGATTCCATAGCTGTTCTACATGGGGTCTGGTGCCATTGTAAATCTGGAAGAGCATCATTAATGGTGGGTTGTTTTATTTCTAGGCTTATCTATACCCTCTCAGTTTTACAGACTGTTGGTCCATATTCTGCCCTCCATTTTACTCCTTTATCAACTTCAAGGACGAACTTTATTTGCCACACACACTTATATGTATTAGGAATTTGCTTTAGTGTGTTGGTGATACTTGCAATAAAGAACAACAAATTACAAAGAATAAAGAATTGTCTAAAAATAAAGTTATATATAGCTTCTCAAATTGAACCCAACATTCCTAGAATTTCTGTGTGAATCCTATCTGATTTTCACTTTTGTGAAGTGATGGAACGACTCTTTCCAATCTTTTTCATAGCATCTTCTCTGATGGAGTCATTCAATCAAATTTTATTCTTAAAATATTTGTAGTCTAGGATATAGTTAACCACATAATCACTCTCTGCTTTATTATTACGTAGAGTAGGACACACTTGCCTAGCACCATACTGTGTCATCAGCGAATCACTAACGTGACTTTTTTCTACACTTACACGTTTTATCTTGAGTTCCCCAAACTTACTACTTCTCATCCAGAGAGTGTTTCTGCATAAATGCTGAAGATTTGATTCCTCCAACAGAAAGTGATGAATGTCTGGAATTCCCTACTGCAGAGAATAGTTTGACTAGGTCATGGAGGTACTTATTTTTTTTAAAGATCAGGGAATGGAGGGTTATATAAAACTGTCACAAAAGAGGCAATGAATCCTGAGGCAGACCTACCATGTTTGTTTGAATGGTGGTATAGGCTAAGGGACTGACTGGCCTACTCATGCACCTGCTTTCTTATGTGCTAGCTAACTTGACATAACTTCTTTGATCCTGAATTCTAAATTATAATCCTTTCTTAAATCTGCATGAGAAATTGTAGTCCATATGGAACCTCGTCTGGTACACAATTTAGTTTTATTGCTAATCTAGCTCATTATCAACTTTCTCTCCCGATCTTTGTGTCTTCCATTCTTTTTAGTACTTTATCATTTAAATTGATCTCAGCCTTGAACATACTCAGCAACTGAGCAGCCATAACCCTCTGCAGTAAAGAAATCTGAAAATGCTATCCAGAAATTCTTCATCATCTGACTATTTGGATAACCAACACCAACATCTTCAGTTCCCAATGCATGCGGTGTTCCTCAGCCATTGATTCCATCCTCTCCATGGCAATAGCTTGAAACTTAACTAGACTGTGTGCAACTTCAGTATCATATTTGATCCCAATTTGAATCTTGGATCTCGTATTCGTCATCTCTCAAATTCTTATTTTTATTTGCATGTCATGTCACTCATTTCCCTGGCTATTACCCCCTGAAACATGCACAAGGGACTGTAGATGCTGGAATCTGAAGCAACAAACAATGTGCTGGAGGAACTCAGAGTCATCCAGTGTCTGCCGGAGGAAAGAAATTGGTCAGTGTTTCAGGTTGAAACATCAGACCTGATGCAGGGTTTCAACTTCGAAATGTCAATAATTTCTTCCTCCTACAGATGCTGCATGACCTGCTGAGTTCCTCCAGCAAATTATTTTTTGACACTTACCATTACACTTCTAGCCAGTTCCCTCATTTTATTTGCCGTATCTTTGAGCACAACCAAATTGGCTTTCTGTCCTAACTCTTACTAAGCCTCATTCACCCAAATAGTTGCTGAACTGTATGAACTGACAGGTAGGCAATGCTTTAATGTTTTAAACTGCTCCATAGCATTCTCCTATTCTCTGAACTGTCCATTCTCCAGTTAAGTGCCTCAGAGAAATTACCATATTAAAGTTCCAATATAAAGCTTTTTCCTAAACTTTTATATATTATTCGAACAAGTGCCTTTAGATAAATCTGAAACCTTTAGATAGTGAGAGTTGCCACTTCATGATAAAATCCTTATAATAAAACTTTTATTAAAGTAGCAGTCTGGAAGGTGGGAGGTGGGGGTGGAGCTATGTCTCCACCAAAGGATATGTAAGGAGCAGCTTCCTTCTGCTAGCCTGCAGGTTGCCCTTGGGTAAAGTGTAACCCCTGATCAGAGTCAAATGAAGCCATGAGAGAAGGTGGTAGGTGGCCATATGAGCAGCTGCTGCATATCACAAGTCCTAGTTATTCGACCACTAACACCAGGCGATCTCTGAAGAGTATTGATAATGGTTGGGGTCACCCATCTTGTAAAGACACTGCCCAGAAAAATGGCAAACCACTTCTGTAGAAAAATTTGCCAAGAACAATCATGGTCATCGAAAGATCATGATTGCCTACGTCATGCGGCGTGGCACATAATGATGATGATGAAGAATCTTACAGGATTTGTTCCTATTTTTTTCATTATTCCTAAAATGTTAATTTATTCTCTACTGCAATACCACAGGAGAAAACAAAATGTTTGCCAACTGTTTCAGAGAGACACAAGATTTTGCAGCTGTTGGAAATCTTGAGCAACACACACAAAATGCTGGAGGAACTTAGCAGGTTCAGGCAGCATTTGTGGAAGGAAATAAACAGTTGATGTTTCAGTTCTGATGGGCCTCAGCTTGAAAAGTTGAGTGTGTATTTTTCTTTACAGTTGGTACCTGACCTTTATAGTTAGAACATAGAAATATACAGCACATTACAGGCCCTTCAGCCCACAATGTTCTGTTGACCATGTAACCTACCCTAGAAGCTGCCTAGATCTTTCCTGCCACTTAGCCCTCTATCTTTCTAAGATCCACGTACATATCTAAGAGTCTCTTAAAAGACCCTATTGTATCCACCTCTACCACCTTCACTGGCAGTGCATTCCATACACCACCATTCTTTGTGTGGAAAAACTCACCTCTGACATCCCCCTTGTATCTATTTCCAAGCACATTAAAACGATGCCTCTTGTGTTAGCTATTTCAGCCCTGGGAAAAAGCCTCTGGCTATATACACGATCAATGCCTCTCATCATCTTATACACTTTGATCAGGTCACCCCTCATCCCCTGTCGCTCCAAGGAGAAAAGGCCAAGTTCAGTCAGCCTATTCTCATAAGGCATGCTCTCCAATCCAGGCAAAATCCTTGTAAATCTCATCTACACTCTCTCTATAGCATCCACATCCTTCCTGTAATGAGGTGACCAGAACTGAACACCGTACTCCCAGGTGTGTTTTAACTATACTCCAAGTGGAGTTTAACTTTTAGAGCTGTAATATTACCTCACAGTTCTTGAACTCAGTGCCATGGTTGATGAAGTCCAACACACCCTACGCCTTCTTACCAACACAGTCAACCTATGCAGCAGCTTTGAGTGTCCTATGGACATGGACCCCAAGATCTCACTGATCCTTTACACTGTCAAGATTCTTACCATTAATATTATATTTTGTCTTCAAATTTGACCTAATGAGATGAACCACTTAACTCTTATCTGGGTTGAACTCCACCTGCCACTTCTCAGCCCAGTTCTGCATCCTAATGGTGCCCCGCTGTAACCTTTGACAAGCATCCAGAATATCCACAATTACCCCCAACTTTTGTATCATCAACAAACTTAGGAGCCCACCTTTCTACTTTTTCATCCAGGTAATTTATAAAAATCACAAAGAGGACAGTTCCCAGAACAGACCCCTTGGGAACACTACTGGTTATCATCCTCCATGCAGAATACGAACCATCCACAATCGCCCTTTGCCTTCTGTGGTCAAGCCAATTCTGGATCCACAAAGCAAAGTCTTCTTAGATCACATGCCTCCTTGCTTTCTGAACGAGCCTTGCATGGGGAACCTTATCAAATGCTTTACTGAAGTCCAGATACACTACATCCACTGCTCTACCTTCATCAATGTGTTTTGTTACATCCTCGAAAAATTCATTCAGGTTCGTAAGGCATGACTTGCCCTTGATAAAGGCAGGCTGACTATCCCTAATCAGATTAGAATTCCTGCCTCTCTGGATCTTCTCCAACAACTTGCCTACCACTGAAGTAAGACTCACTGGTGTATAATTTTCTAAGTTATCATTGCTCCCTTTCTTGAACAAGGGAACAATGTTTGCAACCTTCCAATCCTCTGGTACTTTTCCCATCCCTATTGTTGATGCAAAGATCATTGCCAGAGTCTTAGCAGTCTCCTCCCTTGCTTCTCACAGTAGTCTGGGGTATATCTCGTCCGGTCCTGGCGACTTAACTAACTTAATACCTTTCAAAAGCTTCAGCACATTCTCTTTCTTAATGTCTGTACACTCAAGCGTTTCAGTCCACTTTAAGTCATCCCCACAATTGCCAAGGTGATCTTTACTGGTGAATACTGAATTCCTTCAGCATTTTGTGTGTTTTGCCAACTATATCTTTTTTTGATTTGCTTATTGCATTGTGACTATGTAGAGCAACCTTCCTCAACCTTTTTTGTCCTGGAGGAACCCTTGAAATAATTTTCAGGTCTCAGAGAACACCTGCATAAACGTCATTATCTCTACAGCTCATGGTACGTTAGTATGATCAGTAAGTCATAGATATAATAATACAAAAATAATTGTCGATGCTCTTTTGAGTAGAGAATAGATTTTTAGCCAACCTTTTTGGAAAAAAATCGGGTAGTTAAGCTTAGCTTACCTTTCTTGAAATTAATCTCTTTCCCTTTCATAAATTTTAAAAACTCATAAGGAAAATGTAATACATTTCTGTTAAATAACTGGCTTAAGCCAAAATGGGATTTTATTTTTCTAAAGATAGGTTTGGTAAATTTGATTTAAGTAAAGGTTGTAAATTGATTTTAGTTAATGCTACTTACAACATGAACATTTGACAATTTGAATAATAAAGTTACTAAAAACCATAAGCCAAAGCAATATGAATGAAAATATAGACTAAGACACAATTTTATACAAGACCTTGAGAAAACATTTTCTTATGGAGTGACATGATCAGGCTGAAATATAGGCCCAGCATGTGAAACCTGTGCTTGTTTTTTGCTGCACAATACTCAATTTTGGGTTGAACCTGAGATACACACACACAAGGATTTCACCTTGGACTGAAATGAGATCATCTCTATCCTTGCTTTTGATGCTTGTTAAACAAGAAAAAGCTTACTCACACATGTAAGAAGTTGAAAACTGAGGCAAAATGTTCATTGCTTTCCTATGAATGGCAGAATCACAGAAAGCCAGAACTTGTTTTAGGACAGATTAGTAAATCTCATCTCGAGTGCACGATCAGATGGCATCTCACAAAGTTCTTCCTCTTCTCTCAAAGTCAAGTTTTCAAGCTAGGCAGAAGATTCAGAGAAAGTGTCCTTCACCCAGTCATACACTTATGTTAAAAGGGAGGAAAAATACTGTTCACTTTTATTCTGCAGTATTTCCAGGTGGTTTTCAGAAAGTCTCGAGTCTTATTGATATCCTTCTTCACTCTCAAGCCCAAGCAACAGTGGAAACATTTCAGGATTTCCTTTTGCAGCATGATTTTTCCAAAGATTCAGTTTCTTTTTAAATCCAAGAATTTTGTCACTGAAGTCAAAACATTTTCTCCAGGCCCTTGAAGAGACTTCAACTGGTTCATCAGTTAAAAAATGTCTGCTAAGTAGGCTAGTTTTGCAGCCATTCTTCATCTTCAAAGTACTTAGCAAAATTTAACGCAATGGCTAATCAGTCTGCTTGGCCACTGCCCACCATCGTGATTAATAGTGTTGCATGAAGTTCAAAAAAGATGTTTTTTTTAAGTCATGGTCTCTCACAGAACCCCGAGCAACCTCTGCTGAACCCCGGTTGAGAAACACTGAAATAGAGTATACAGAAAGATATTGAGTCAGTCAAGTCAGACTTGCATTTGATATAGATGAAAAATTTGATTTATTTATCATATGTACACTGAGACAGTGAAATTTGTTTTTCTATCAATGGCCAATGCAATCAGATCTGCTGGGCAACCCGCAAGTGTCACCGTGCTTCCAGCTGCTAAGTATCATACCTACAACTTACTGATCCTAACTTGTACATCTTTGGAATTTAGGAAGAAATTGGAGATCATACAGTCTCCTTACATTCAGCAGCAGGAGTTGAATCCTGATCTTATACCTGGTGTTCTGAAGCTTAATGCCAGCTGCAATGCTGCTGTGTCACTCACAATGATGAGGTTAACATAATTGTTAAGTTGTCGTTGCAAAAAAAAACTTTGAAGCAATTTGCTACAGGTCCAGCTGCACTCATGGTCATTCTTTCTTGTCTTGGTCCATAATTTAACAAAGGAATAAGATAGGCCATTTCAGGTTCATGCTTCAATTCTGTCATTCTGTTAATTATGAGTGATCTTTATCTAACTTTAATTTTCATTGCCTCATTTCGTGTTCCTGAAAGCCACAGTTTTACTGAAATCCAGTAATCTCATTTTGAAAACAATGTTTGAACCCCAACAGCATTTGGGGAAGAAACAGCACAAAAGGTGCTGGAGGAGATTAGCGAATATGGCAACTTCTCTGGAGAGAAATGTTGCATGTCTGTTTTCCTCCCTAGATGCTGTCAACATGCTTTCTGTGTTGCTCCAGATTGCACCATCCACAGTATATCTTGTGTGTCCAGTTTTAAGGTTCTGTCCCTTGATTTGGAGTCCCCCACAATGATAAATTGCTTTTCACTAACTACACTTACTGATTATTGAAATTCATTTTGCTACTTGGTGGTACTTTTTTTCTGGTATTTTGTCTTCATTGTGTATATGTTGTTTAAGTTATTTATTCTTTTTTTATGCTTACACAGGTTTAAGTTCTTCATTCTCAGTGAAAAACCCTTCAAGCAACAGACTAATTAATACAAGGTATAAAATAGTGAAGAAAAATGCAGGCTGGAATAATTTAACAACAAGCTCATCTGCTTTTTCCTGGAAGACTAAAAAGGTCAACAACTCCTGCGTAAGGTAATCTTATATTTCAAAACTAACTGTGTTTCTGGCTTCATCAGATACTGGTTCAATGCTCTTTGAGTTAGAGACATCAGTAGTACACATGACAAAATGTAACTCTGCCTTGGTTGTACATGTGTACTTTGTGTTGAACATTTCAATAACTATAAGGATGCAAGCTCTCTTGCTGGTTTTTATTTGCCTTGTTTCAGGATAACAGTAGCCTATTGTGACTTACTGCTGCATTGTGTTGCCTTAATCAAATCGACTCTGAAGGTTTTAATTCCTAATTGATTGCACAGAGCCATCAAAAGGACTTGTGCACCTAATCTTCATAACTCAATCTGATCCTTGACGTTTTCTTCCAAACTGTAGAGCTGACTAGTTGTACAAGTGAAGATTTTTATATGCTGTTTTTATTGACTGTGGTTACATTTCCATTAAGAGATTTTGGTCAATTTAAAAAGATATTTTGTTTTAAACAAAAATATACAAATCTGTTCAACCCATGATTCCTCCTACTTCTTGTTTGTTTATATTATAGTTTGGTGATCACTCTCTTTTTAATATTTTTAATACCCATTATAAATAATCCTAGCAATGTGATCAGACAGAAATGGCAGTTATATTATTACTTCTAACTGAAGATGATGCGTATTACTAACGTAGATTATAAACTCTCAGTTCCTTATTGTGATTGCCACTTTAGCCACACAGTAACCACTGAATCTTTAAAACATTGCAATTGGGTGTTTTGGTCATTCCAAATAGTGAGATCAACTTTTATCGGTACAAAAGGGCACAAATGGCTGCTGATGTTGTAATCTGGAGCAAAAAGCAAACTGCTGGAGGAGCTCAGTAGGTCAGGCTGCATATTTGTGGCAGATGCTCAAGATCCTGCATAAGTCTTACAAATTCTGAGAATGCACTCTCCTTTCGGAACTCAATTATTAAATGTTCTTTAAAAATGAAAATACCAGTAATTTGGGGAAAAAAGTTACAAGATTTTATTTAAGCTGTCTTTGTAGGAAAGGACATTTCTAGATGTACAAGCATTTCCAATTGATCATGCATACCTAAACTGTTATTATTTTGTAGCACAGGTAATCCATAGTGGAGACCAAATATCCAGTATTTCAAGGCCTTTGCAGAATTGCAGAAGCAGTTTACAGTTCCCAAATTTTCCATAGTTAAGTAGGATCACTTTGAAGCTAGATCGTAATTTAGTTTAATCATATGAGTACCATTCATACCAGGAAAGACACAAACTGAAGTAACAGCATGGCAACCAGTGTTGTTAAAAAAAGTTTAGTCTGTAAGACCATAAGATATAGGAACAGAATTAGGCCATTTGGCCTATTGAGTCTGCTCCACCATTTCCTCATCATGGCTAATTCATTTTTCCTCTTAGCCACAATCTCCTGCCTTCTCTTCATATCCCTTCATTCCCTGACCAATCTAGAATCTATGGATCTCTGCCTTAAATATATATACATAAAGACTTGGCCTCCACAGCTGCCTGTGGCAAAGAATTCCACAGATTCACCACTCTGGTTAAAGAAATTGCTCCTCATCTCCATCTTAAGAGGATGCCCCTAGTCTGAAACTTTCCCACCATCTGTTATTTGTTAAGCGGGTGCCGTGCACAATCCTAATCTGATGAAAAACGAAAGTGGGAGCACAGAGGAACATCTGGAAATCTCCAGGAAGGTCTTCTTCGTTGCTGCTGCTTTTGTGAAGTCTGGGTCTCTGCAAAGAAGAACAGGCTCCCAGTCCTTGGGGTCGCGTTGCCGGTGGCGGGGTCGTCGTAGTGCACTCGGCAGAGGCTGGTGCTCGGAGAGGCTGTGCCAGAGGGGATGGTTGGAGGCTCGGAGGTTCGACGGACTTGGAGTCCGCTGCGGTCGGAGCACTTTCACTGTGTACTGCGTCTGTGAGGCTGGGTCCGGCGGAGCTTTCATTGTGTACTGCGTCTGCGAGGCTGAGTCTGGAGGCACCATGGAAGTCCATAACGAGGGTATTCCCTTCTGCTGCCTGCGTGGGGATGACGAGTCTATCGGGACCCTGAGGACTTGTGGAAACTGCGTGGTGGTTTCTTTCAAACTTACAGTCTTCTAACATCTTTGGACTATTTTTACTGTGCCCATGGTCTGTTTGTTTTATCAATTATGGTATTGTCTGCACTGTTGTAACTATATGTTAACTATAACTATATGTAATTGTGTGTTTTTTTGTAGGTCTTGTAGCTTTAGTTTTTGGTTTGTTGGGTGGTAGAGTTGGTCTCCTGACTTGGTGTGTCTGGGTAGTCTTGTTTTGTCTGGTGGATTTGGAGCTCCTTTCCGGGAAAGGCACTAAGATGGTAGCGTGATATTAATACGCAGCAGCCTCTCCGGACTCTGGATTTGGGGATTGCCAAACGTTATGTGGATTTTCTGGTGTAGTCTGTTTTGTCATGTGCTTTTGTGATAACATTCTGGAGGAACGTTATCTCATTTTTTAACTGCTTTGCATTTGTGGTTTCTAAATGACAATAAACCGAAATTCAATTCAATTCAATTCAGTTCAAATTCAATTCAATAGGAAACATCCTCTCCACATCCACTCTATCAAGGCCTTTCACCATTTTAAATACGTTTTATTTGTTGTAATTTGTCGTGATTTGATTCACAATTTATGTTCACAATTGGGTGCTAATGTAGCAAGTGCTTTTGGTCATAATGATAAGCCTCATACAAGATAAACATATAACAACTGATCACCAAAGACGCTGTGTATGATACTTATGTAGTGCAATAGTCCGTTTAGTGTAACGGGAATTAATTTAAAGTGCGTAAAATGTTTATGTTTATTATGTAGCGTTTTGAACAATTTTGCCGCATTAGTTTTGTGCATCAATTTATTTTCTCAAGCAATCAATAAAGAAGTGGTCTTGTTTATTTTGTTGATTTTTGATGGATTTCCTGTTCCTCTGGTAATTTTTTTTTGTTGGAATTCAGCATTCAGATACATTGAAGATGTTTTCTGTTTTCTCTTGAGGATATGATTTTGCTTTTAGTCCAATGACACTGTGTTGATGATCATTTAGTTATAATTCCTCTGGACTTACTCATCAAACCAGAATTGTTTTTTTGGTTGAGAAGCTTAGTGCTATGTGGTTCTTCCGGCTGATGAGGTACTATGGATGCTGTTTGATTCCTGCTTGCTAGAAGTTTTCAGGTTGTTTATGAGGAGCTTGCTTTGTTTCTGCGTCTTTGGGTACTTTAGCATTAATTTTTCT
This sequence comes from Hemitrygon akajei, assembly GCF_048418815.1. NCBI lineage: Eukaryota > Metazoa > Chordata > Chondrichthyes > Myliobatiformes > Dasyatidae > Hemitrygon > Hemitrygon akajei. Next base: position 103,029,829 of record NC_133124.1, on the reverse strand, counting down.
GTGGCATTGTTTTTGTCACCACTTTTTAGGAATGAAGATGATGATTACTGACCCAATGGCAGAGTAAACAATGGTGGTACAATTAATAAAGTCACAATGCAATCTGTCATTCAGATGGTGACATAGTCTATTGGATGCCTCTGCTCTAACTGAAATCTTGTGCCTGTTTCTCTGATGAAATAAGGTGCTGAATTTGACAGAGCCGTATTGCAAGACATGTGTGGGGAGAAGGACCACGGCTAAACTTGGTTTTCCTTACTACTTTTTTGCTTATCATATTATTCAGGATTTCAAACCACCCACTTAATATCCTTAAGCACTGGCAAAACCATCAAACCCAAAGGCCAACCTTACTGATATCCAAGAATGGGCGAGGAGAGTTTAAATAGACTGGCCTATACTCTGAAGAATTTAAAAGACTGAGAGGTCATCTCATTGATGTACAAAGTTCTTATAGGTTTGGTAAGGTAGATGCATTCTTGTGGTTCCATTGTCTCTAGAAACAGATGTTACAGTCTGAAGTTAAAGTGTCAGCCATTCAAGACAAGCAATTTCTTCACACAAAGAAGAGTGTATCTTTAGAATTATCTACCCAAATGGCTTGCATAAGCTTCGCCAGTGAGTATTATTCATAACACAGATTGACAGACTTTTGTGTATGAAGTTAGTGAGGAGAACTGATGATAAGCTAAAAGATCAGCTCTTAATTGAGTGCCAGGCCAAGCACAAGGGATCAAATGGCCTACTCCTGTTTCTATTTCTCATGTTCTTTTATACATTTCTTTTCTCAAGAATTTCATTTGGATGAACTGATGAAGAAATCTGCCATGGTAAAGCCAAAGGACTTTAACCTTCTGGAGGCATTATAAAATCACATTCCCATTTACTTTGTCCCAAAGCTAAAAAAAAAAAGCAAAATGCACTTAAAACCTAAATAGAAAAGGAAAACAGATTTTGCCCAGTGCATCAGGTACTGATGTGAGGTTATGTTGATCCTTGGGAAGTCCAAAGCTTTAAATTGAGCTAATTGGATTTTATTTTTCTGGTACAAAAAATATCCAAGGCAACACTTGGGAAAGAAAGACTAATGAGACAGCAAAAAGGAAAAAAAATGGTTGATTCAGTCATAGTACGTGGAGAGTCCACACATATACACTCAGAAGTCCTGAACAAGTTGCCATTGTTGGGTGTTTTATGATTGACTCAAGCTACGTCCACACTAGACCGGATAATTTTGAAAACGCCGGTTTCGCGTAAAAACGATAGGTGTCCACACCAAGCATTTTTGAAAATACCTCCGTCCACATAAAAACGGGTATTTGGGCAATCTCCTCCTACTAGGCATGCACAGGACACATCTACAGAAAACAAGCAACATGTTTGGTGTCGAATCTCGCAGTGAAAGTGTGCGTTTGTGCAGTTACAGACTAGAAAAACTTAAAAGGAAATAGCCAAACAATGGACAGCTGTTGGCTCTCATGCAGGAGGACTTAAATACTGGAGCGTATGGAGGCAACCAACAGGGAGTTCACAAACAATCTGACCCGGCTGATGACGAACATTGAAAAACTGACTAACCCTTGAATTAATAAAGCACTTTGTTAAATGTATAAAACATGTCTGTATCAGTGTTATCTTGTATTTCCATGCAATGTTACATTAGGCTGTAACACATTTATTGTCAGAGAAGTACTTGCATAAATAGGTAAACCACCTTCATACAAGTGAGGACAGAAAGCAGGCCAAAGTGAGTATACTTACTTATTCAGTGAGTTATGGGTCATAGTATTTGGTAAGTACATTTCTAACTCTTCTGGCTTCAGTCACGTTGCCGTCTGTTCTGAAATTGTTAGGTTGTGTGGGAGGTTGCGTTCAGGAAAACAATGAAATGCCGCCATCTGTTTGGCACGTCACAACAGCGTTTCTAGAAATCTCCGTTTACCCCATCCACACTACTCCTGCCCAAGCGGAGTTTTCAAATTTACACACTCTGGTGGGCGTTTTAGAAAAGCTCTGTTTTCGGGGTAGGAAAAAGCTGTTTCAGTGTGGACGGAGGGTCAAAACGAAGAGAAAAGGCTTCGGTTACGGTTTTATCTGGTCTAGTGTGTTCAGTAAGCCCAGAAAGCCACTATGCTCACCTTGATCCATTAATTATGGAATATCCAGAAAATGTCTGCAAAATGGCAATTAGAGAAGCTCCCAGGACTATAGCCATCAAATATCCAAAGTTAATGTGATCAGAGGGTAGGTACATTCCAAATTCAATAAGCTAAAACTGATCAAATATGAACTTAAATAATTAATTACCATTTAAAAAGTAAACTGATGAGCAGCAAAAGAGAAAAGAGTGGTGGGTGCCTGGGACATACTGCTAAAGGAGGTGGTAGAAGCAGGTATGATCATGGCATTTAAGAGGCACTTAGACAGACACGTGAACAGGGAGGGGATAGAGGGATGTAATGTATGCAGGCAGGTGGGATTAGTTTGGATCAGCATCATGATTAGAACGGATAAGGTGTGTAGAAGGGCTTGTTCCAACATTGAACTTCCTGTGCTAACTAGCATTAAAATATGGCAACACATTGAAATCCTAACCAGTAAGCAACATGAAAGCCAGGGAGAATACCATAGCTCCAGATTCTTAGTATAATTTAAAAAATCAATATCTTAATAGTAAGGAGACTGTCAAATTGATAGAAATCACTGACTATCAACATTAGGAAACATTTTAGACAGCCTCTCCTTTGTCAAATAGTAACGATGTACAATTTTAAATTGAATTAAAGAGTGATTAGCACAAATCAAAGAAGAGTTAACCAACTTCAAAATTCGCAACCAATCTTCTGTTATCAGGGTCATGTTAAGCTCTCTCTCTCAATCTTGCTTAATCTTAAGTGAAGGGTAATTGTGCTGTTGTAACAATAAATTATAAATTTTCCCAATAAAACCCTTCACTAAAGGATTCATTTTTAAAATAATATCTAACAGGTCAGAATCTTGTATATATGGAAAATTACTTAAGTAATTTTGTAAGAAGTGTCTGACCTGAAGATATTGGAGGAAATGTGAATACGAGAGAGAGTATTTAGTTATTAATTTCTCAAAAAACATCATCTTGGAACAGATCCATGAAGGAATAAACACCTTTATTCCTCCAAAGAAGAAAGGTACGATCACTTAATGAAGGTTTAAATAAATAATTTTGATAAATTAAACTAAAAAGTTTAAATTTTTTAAGATTAAAAAAATTACGAAACTGGAGCCAAATTTGTAATGACTGCTTAATCACCGGATATAAATTTAAGTTGGTAATTTTGGCCAGTTGTACAGGTAGAGAAGCTCCTAATAATGAGGTTAAGTGAAACTGTTTCACAACATTCAATTCCAAATCAGTCTAAGGGTGATCACAGATTGTACATCTGTGCGCCAGTTAGTCCCGACGAAAGGTCTCGACCCGAAACGTCAACAGTGCTACATGCACGTGCAGGTCAACTCTTTGAGTGATTATGCAGAAAGATTGAAGTTAATAACTCATCTCCTACCTTAAGCCACAAACTTATCAATCACCCCTGATGAATTATTACCTTCAAGCTTTCTGCATAATCTCTCAGAGTTGAATTGCATGTGCATGTAACGAGAGCTGTATAAATCATCTCCTTCTACCTTAGGCCACAAACTTATCAATCACTCCTCATAATTTTGCCTCTGACTTTAAGGAGTTTGTATGTTCTTCCTGCGACCAAGTGGATTTTCTCAGGATGTTCTGGTTTAGTTGATTAATTGGTTATGTGGATGTAATTTGGTGGTGCAGGCTCATTGAATTGTTGGGGCCTGTTACTGTATTGTATCTCTAAATGACAAAATAAAATGAAAACTGATTATCACACACTTTTTCATATAACTTCTCAAAGTCAATATCACCAACTTTCTGAAATGGTGAGAACTTGCTTTTCTCATTTCTCTAAGGCATTTGGGATGTTGCTTATAAATATAAATTGTTATTGACGAATGGGCATCCATAAATGGCCACATTATAACACCATAAGACATGAGCAGAATTTTGGCCCGTCTATCTTGTTCCACCATTCCATCATGGCTGACTTATTATCTGTCTCAACCTCATTCTCCTGCCTTCTTCCTGTAACCTGTGACACCCAGACTAACCAAGAACCTATCAAGCTCTTCTTAAACATACTCCATGACTTGGCCTCCACAGCTGTCTGTGGCAGTGAGTTCCTCAGATTCACCAAACTCAGCTAAAGAAATTCCTCCTCATCTCTGTTCTAAATGATGTCCTTTTATTCTGAGGCTGTGCCCTCTAGTCCTAGACCCAACCACTATAGTTAACATCCTCTCCACATCCACTCTATCTAGGCCTTTCAATACTTGATAGGTTTCAATGAGATCCCTTATTCTTATAAACCCCAATGAGTTCAAGTCCAGAGCCATTAAACGCTCCTCATATGTCAACCCTTTCATTCCCAGAATCATTCTCGTACACTGCCTCTGGACACTCCAGTGCCAACACATCTTTTCTTAAATAAGGGGTCCAGAACTGCCCACAATTCTCCATGTGTAGTTGACCAATGCCTTATAAAGCCTTAACATTCCATTCTTCCTTTTATATTCTTGTCTTCTCGAAAAAAATGTTAATATTGCATTTGCCTTCCTTACCACTGACTCAGCCTGCAAGTTAACCTTTAGGGAATCCTGTACCAGAACTCCTAAGTCCCTTTGCACATCCAATTTTTAAATTTTCTCTATTTAGAAAATAGTCAATGCTTTTCTTCCTTCTGCCATGTGCATGACTATGCACTTCTCTGCACTATTTCAAATGCCGCTTCTTAGCCTATTCTCTCAATTTGTCTATGTCCTGCAGATTGTCTGCTTCCTCAACACTTCCTGACCCTCCATCAATTTTCGTGCTGTCTGCAAATTTGGCCTCAAACCTTCAATTCCATCATCCAAATCTTTGAAATATAATTTTAAGTGAAGCGATCCCAATACTGACCCCAGTGGAACACCACTAGTTACCAGTAGCCAACCAGAATAGGCTCCCTTTATTCTGTTTTTTTTTTTGTTTTTGCCAACCAGCCAATCTTTTATCTATGCCAGTATCTTTCCTGTTTTACCATGTGTTTTTACCTTGTTAAGCAGCCTCATGTATGGCTCCTTGTCAAAGGCTTTCCAAAAATCCAACTAAACAACATCCACTAACTCTTTTTTTACCCTGCCTGTTATTTCTCAGGCAAGATTTCCTCTTATGGAAACCATGCTGACTTTGACCGACTTTATCAAGTGCCTCAAAGTAACCCAAAACCTCATCGTGAATAATGGACTCCAACATCTTTCCAACCATTGAAGTCAGGCTAACTGGTCTATAATTTCCTTTCTTCTGCCCTTCTCACTTCTTAAAAAGTGAAGTGACATTTGCAATATTCCAGTCCTCTGGAACTATATCATAATCTAGTGATACTTGAAAGGTCATTACAAATGCCTCTGCAATCTCTTTAGCTATTTTTTTCAAAGCCTTGGGGTGTATTCCACCTGGTGCAGGTGACTTATCTACCTTAAGACTTCTCTTTCAAAGCACCTTAGTAATAGCAATGGCACTCACTTCTGCCCTGGCACTCTCAAATTTTTGCAAAATCAAGCACTATCAAATTTCAGATAGTGTTGCTTTGTATATTGTGTAACCTAGGTGCAAGATCACAAAATCTCATCCATTTTCTTTTGAGTAGAATTGCTGGTTATATTTAAGAAATTAATCAATAGATTAATGGGGTTAATGCAGGAAAGTGGTGCTGAGATAAAAGAATCTTCATCGCACTGAAACCCAAAGAAGGCCCAAGTAACTGAATGGCCAACTGCTGCTTCTGTAGTTTATGATGAGGTTCTTGTTCTTTCCTGCTTATTTAGTTTTACCAATTTACTCCATTAATGGAATCCAATACACCCTATGCCTTAATTTACTTATTTTAATTCAAACTTTAAAAATATTACAGATTTACACCTTAATATCATCTCATTCTAAAATTAATGAGCACTTACATGTATGTAACAAATGGACAAATAGGATTAATTGCCTGTACAATTCTGTTCTTTCTAATCTTGTTTAATAATTTACAATAATTTTGTAAGTCGATTAGTCAAGGAGTAATTCAAATAATCTATTCCTTTGTTTGCAGAAATGGAGCCATGCTTGCAGTTAATAAATGTAAAATAGCTGACTCTCTATCCTATAAATCAAGATTCCAATCCCCACCCCCCAATCTTTATTCCTTTCTTTTGGTTACTTTTTTAAAATTTTCAGTCCGCTTTTGGCCATCTACAAAGTCCCTCTAAAGGTGGCAGATACCTTGTTGTAGAGGACTAATGATAAATCACAAATTCATTTTCTTTCAGTTGCTTTTACATAGCTAAGTATGAAATAGTTTTCACTGCCACTTCAGGCACTGTATTATAGGTCATAACTTTTCATTGTGTGGGGGGAAAATTATCCATTTGACTCCTTGGTTCTTATCCCAGTCATTCACCTTAAATACCTACAGGCTGGTTTTCAATTTGTCCACCAAAAGAAACAATTTGTCTGGATACTTAATGATTTTAAAAAAGGGTAAAATTTTATCTGAATTTCCTGGTGTCTAAGGTGTATGACACAAACTTTTACAGTTTAACTCCTTTGAAGTCCCTCATTCAACCATTCAACTAAATCCTTTCTAAAATGCAGTCACCAAATTTGATAATGCTCCATATGAGCTATCTAATAATTTTTAAAGGATTAACAAAGTGTTGCTACTATTCATAGACTGTGCCTCTCTATACAAAGACTGAGATGCTTTTGTTAGACACTGTTTTTACAAACTGACCTCTGATTTCTAAGGTTTGTGCAAGTACAGAGAGCGTAGATTTAAGACATTTCTATTTTCTTTTATATGCCACTTTTTAATTTCTTATTAAACATAACCACTTCACATGTCTCCGAACTAAATGTGTCTTCCCAGTTCAAAGTTCAAATTAAGTTTATTACCAAAGTCCATATATGTCACCATGTCCAACCTTGAGACCCATTTTCTTGTGGCATTCGCATTAAATTCAAGAAAGCACAATAGAATCCATTAAAGACCACACCCAACAAGACAAACAAGTAACCAAAGTGCAAAAGACAACAAACTGCAAATGCAAAAAGAAAATAATAATCTTAAAAAATAAGTAAGCATTAAATATCAAGAACATGAGATGTAGAGTCCTTAAAAGTGAGTCCATGGGTTGTGGGAACAGTTCAGTGATTGGGTGAGTAAAGCTGAGTAAAGTTTGAGGGGTAAAAACCATTCTCTAACTTGGTGGTGTTGGTCTTGAGTCTTCTCTACTTCCTTCCTGATAGCAGCAGCAGCAATAAGAATACTCCCAACTGGGGAAAGTATTCAAGGACATTTTGAACCTCTCACTGCTACGGGTGGAAATTCCCACTTGCTTCAAAAAGTCAACAATTATACCAGTGCCGAAGGAGAATAATGTGAGCTGCTTTAATGTCTATTGCCCGGTAGCACTCACATCTACATTGATGAAATGCTTTGAGAGGTTGGTCATGACCAGACTGAACTCCTGCCTCATCAACATCCTGAACCTATTGCATTTTGCCTAATGCCACAACAAGTCAACAGCAGATGCAATCTCAGTGGCTCTTCACACGGCCTTAGACCACCTGGACAACAACACAAACACCTATGTCAAGATGCTGTTCATCAACTATAGCTCAGCATTTAATACCATCATTCCCACAATCCTGATTGAGAAGTTTCAGAACCGGGACCTCTGTACCTCCTCTACAATTGGATACTCGGCTTCCTAACCAGAAGACCACAATCTGTGCGGATTGATGATAATATCTCTTCCTCACTGACGATCAACACTGGTGCACCTCAGGGGTGTGTGCTTAGCCCACTGCTCTACTCTCTCTATACCCATGACTGTGTGGCAAGGCATAGCTCAAATACCAGCTATAAATTTGCTGATGATACAACCATTGTTAGTAGAATCCCAGATGGAGATGAGAGGGTGTACAGGAGTGAGATATGCCAACTAGTGGAGTGGTGTCGCAGCAACAACCTTGCACTCAACATCAGTAAGATGAAAGAGCTGATTGTGGATTTCCGGAAGGGTAAGATGAAGGAACATATACCAATCTTCATAGAGGGATCAGAAGTGGAGAGAGTGAGCAGTTTCAAGTTCCTGGGTGTCAAGATCTCTAAGGACATAACATGGTCCCAACGTATTGATGCAGTTATAAAGAAGGCAAGACAGCAACTATACTTCATTAGGAGTTTGAAGAGATTTGGTATGTCAACCAATACACTCAAAAACTTCTATAGATGTACTGTGGAGAGCATTCTGACAGGCTGCATCACCATCTGGTATGGAGAGGCTACTGCAGAGGGTTGTAAGTTTAGCTGACTCCAGCCTGGATACCAGCCTACAAAGTACCCAGGATATCTTCAAGGAGCAGTGTCTCAGAAAGGCAGAGTCCATTATTAAGGAGTTCCAGCACCCAGGGCATGCTCATTTCTCACTGTTACCATCAGGTAAAAGGTACAGAAGCCTGAAGGTACCCACTCAGCAATTCAGGAACAGCTTCTTCCCCTCTGCCATCCCGTGAACATTACCTCACTTTTTAAATATCTATTATTTCTGTTTTTTGCACAATTTTAATCTATTCAATATACGTATACTGTAATTGATTTACTTATTATTATATTATTTTTTTCTTCTTCAGTATTATGTATTGCATTGAACTGCTGCTGCTAAGTTAACAGATTTCACGACACATACTCGTGATAATAAAACTGATTCTGATTCAAGGGCATTGGTACTTTCATACCAGGGTGTATTGCAACCAATTAATATATTCTCCACTACACCTCCATAGAAGTTTGTCAGAGTTTTAGATGATACAAGTAGAGACACTTCTGTGCTTTCTTCATAATGGTACTTACGTGCTGAGCCCAGGACAGATCGCCTGCAATGAGAACACCAAGGAATTTCACTGACGTGTGTCCTCTTAAGCTACACAACCTAATCCAAGGCTTACATTGAATGAACTAGTAGCAATCTCTGAGGATCACTTTCCTTTCCAAAAGGCAAATAATTCAGCATTCTTGTTTCTAATCCCAAGCCAATTATGTATTCATGATGCCCCTTTGCTCAATAACACATCTTTTTTAATCAATCTATACATTACATGAACTGTATTTTTTATTCAAAACTCTGTCATTTCATCAAAAATCTCCACGCACCTACCTCTCTGTATACACAAAAAAAAACTCAGCTGTAATATCTCCCCTATGCTTTCCTCCTAACACCTTAAAGTTATAGCCCCTCATATGAGTTTTTTAATGACTGAATGGTCTGTAGTTGTTAAATATCTACTTCCATTAATTTCCGAACAAGTATGTAAGCTTCTCTCATCTTCTGTTACCACTCCAGATCTAAAAAGGATTGTATTGTAACATTAAAAATAAAAATTGTAGAAGGCTGTATGTTACCACCCCAAAACTGTTGCTCCCCCACCCAAGCTTCATCATCCATTCAGTAAGAAAGTGCTTGATGCTGTCCAGTCAATCACTGAGTACATTCACAAATGAAATAGTTTTTTCTGCACTTTTGAGGTAATATGTTCCACAAATTTACAAATCTCTGTTTACTTTTTTTCCTCATTTCAATCAAACATTATCAGTATATCTTGAAATTTCCTCAGCAAGCTCGAATCCTAACCTTCATTACTTAGAGACTTTCTTTGGTTTACCTTTCCCCAGCCTGTGATTGTCCCTTGTGTAAGCCAACTTGTGTCTTGTCTAATGTTCAGCCATTTTTCACTGCTGGTTTTGCCAGCTATATTTCAATATCAGTTTATCCTTGGGAGATCAACTGTCATCCCACAAAGCTTGCCCTTCAGTTGAATATTATTTCCTGCCCAGGTTTCAATGCATGCCATCACTGCATATTCAATACTCCCCCATTAATGGTTGCTTCACTCACCACATTCCCCAGAATCAGATCTAGTAGTGCCTCCTTTCTCATTTCATCAGAAACACATTAGACAAGAAAGTTTTTCTTAAAGTGCCTCAGAAATTCTTTAGTGAGTAGTTGAGGTCTTTAACATTGTTCCTGTACTAACAAATACTTGCTCGAGAACACATATCACCATGCATTATAATAAGTGGAGAAATTACACCTTATCTTCTGCATAAATGCTTGCCCTCTGATCCTGAAGCTTGCTGATCTATTTTTTTCTCTCTTTAATCAGAGGAATTATCTGTAATGCCTTTCCTCTGAAAATATAAGAAAATGTAACCACACAAGAGTTCTCTACTCAAATTGGAGAACTCTCACAATTATGTCTTAGATAGTTATGTACTTCATTATAATTGACTAAAGTTACTAGATCAGTCCATTTACGTATAAATACATGACTGCCCCAATATAATGTTTATTGACTAAATGGTTTAATGATTTTGGTCTCTGCTATTTTAAAAAAGACAATGCATGCCAGAAGGAGAATGCGTTTAAAAGTTATTTCTCACTTGTCCCCTAGTCACACACTTACAATATATAATTCAAAGTAGAATCCCAGTTTCAGATTTCCATACATTTAACTTACTGACATATGATATGAGATTTGTTGTTTTGTGGCCGTGGCATAAAAATACATAAATTTAAAAATAAATAAATAGTGCGTAAAGGGGAAAAACATTCTCCTTTAAAATACTGTTAATTATTTTTGGGAAATTGCAAGTTGCAGCATCACTCACTAAAAGACTTGTTTATACAGGATTGTCCTTGAAACAGACTTGCTGACTTAAGCCTTCTGGAATAGTGCTGGCACCTTGTCCTTCAGTTTAATATTCATATCCTCTTCCTAGCTAAGTGGAGTCCATTATTATTTCACTTACCACAAATTAATTACCGGTATGTTTATGTTTTGTAAATTTGTAAGGATTTTCTAAACTGATCATCAATTGACTTTCTGTTCTGAACCAAAATAAAATGGCTTGGGAACTGAGTCAGTTACATTTTTGACCCCTTATATATGATGTGTCCTTAAAAAAAAATTCTGACAGTGGAGGGTGGGAGAGCATTATTGTAGTAAATCATTTTTTTTATCTGTTACTCTGATTTTCTACTCTTAAACTCCATTTCTGATAACCTCTCTCTTATAGATTCCATGGCCTTGATTTTCATTCTGAATGGGATTAAACCAACACCATTCCTAGTCATCACCATATTTATTGTGACTTCAAGGAGCATTTTTTATTTTTAAAACTACCAGCACAGTAGCAAAATGCTATTACAATGCCAGCGACCAGGTTCAGTTCTAGTTGTTGTCTATAAAGAAGCATGTACATTTTCCCTGTGACTGTGTGGATGTTCTGGTGTTTCGGTTTCCTGCCACATTCCAAGGATGTACAGGGTATTAAGTTAATTGGTTACATTGGTGCAATTGGATATCAGTGCAGGTTCTTTGGGCTGGAAGGCCCTGTTTCTGTGCTGTACCTCTAAATTAAAAAAAAAATTAAGATCAGCAATCTCTGAATAAAATTAGACAAAGTCAAAGCTGAGTTTGTTATTTGCAGAGGTACATGTGTACAGAGGTACAATGAAAATTTTGCTTACAGCAGCATCACAGGCAGATAGCATCAGTAAAGCTGCATTGACGAAGTATCAATTAAACATTTTTATAAGAACTCAATTAGAGCAAGAAAATTCTTAGACTTGTTTAGCATATCAAAGTGATATCGTACTGATATTCTTGTTATCCTTATGTATTTAACTTTGCTTTGAGAGAGCTGATCTTTCCCCACTCATTTACTAATTGATGAAAGGGGTTCATCTCCTTGGCTTTCATACTTCCTACCATTTCACGTGCTAATTTTTGTTCCACCCATTTTGCGACCTTTGTATGAAGTGAAGTAGTGCCTTTGTCTCCCTGGCCTTATCGGATTCTAGGCGCACTTTTGGGTTCCCATTTTCCTTTTCATTTGCAGTTTAATAATCATTTGTTGTCAATGAAAGGGTGTTATTTAAATAGATATTGTCCAGTTAACAAGCATAGTATAATTTTCATGAAATCAAAGCCACTCAAGTTTCCCAATTATATAAGTGATATCCTTTATTGCTGAAGAAGTGGAACCTATCCTTGGTGGGTTTTTTTTGTAGTTTCTGCACTTTTAAAATATTTTCATGTATATTGATTATACTGTATATGCATGTAACAGGCATATTAATGTTATATTTTTGTAAGAGATAACAAGAAGTTTTGTGATAGTGAGCAACAGGCGTTCTTCAGAAAGTCACAATCTTTCCTATTTTTATCCTTCATAAATATGAAATGTGCTATGGTCAATTAGCTCTAAAACCCTAATGCCTAACCCTAACTCTGTACCTTGCCACCTGAATCTACACTTTTTGGTGGTTGAAAAAGATAAATGGAGGCCAGAAAAAAATGATTGTAATATGCTGCAGGATGTAATAGCCAGTGGTTTAATTTGTGGTTAAGCTGTCTGTTCAGATCGTACACTGTGAAGTAGTCAGCAATAAATTGGCAAGATATTTGATTTAACATCAAGGGAGCTGGGACTTGAAAAATAAGACCTTTAAATCATTTCACCAAGTTCAAAAATATAGATATAATCTCAACATTAACTACATTAATAGTAGCAGAAGCTGAGTTAAGAGAGCCATAAAGTATTGGCTAGAAAAATGGAAATTATATCCATCTCTCCTGTAAGCACATAATTTCCACACCCATCAAGAAATTCACTTCTACATATTACTGCCAGTGTTATGAAGCTGAATTGGCTGGGTTGATCTGCATGTTTTACATTATGGTAACAGCAATCACAGAAGCTACACCTAATAATTTGTGTCTACTTTACCAGGCACCTTAAGAATTAGCTTAATCAGTTTTAGTGATTCAATATTGATTTAAACAGGATATGAAATTGAAGGTAATTGCTCCAACATAGTAATAAAGTGCTTAATTTTTAGTACGGGTCTTGCCTAGTTTCCAATTTCAATTTGGTTTTGTTCCCATTTAGTCATACACATTTATTGTAAATGTATGTCTGTTGGATGACTGATTTTTTTTCTGTGTTATTTCTTCTTTTCTCAATTCAATTTTGCTTTTTGTCTTCTGATCAAGAAGCTTCTTGGATACTAAGGAGTTGAACTTAAATGTGGGATAATCATTGTAGTAACCTTAAATATTTTAAATTTTAAACTGTGAAATTGTCTCACTCCCTTGATTTTTTTCCCATATCCAGTAATCCCTAATATAGATTAAAACAGGTTGGTAGTTTGTACAGTCTTTTAACATTGTCCCTCATGAATCTGAATTGACATGCATGGGTATGAAACTCTTTTAGCTCTATTATCTTGCATGTAATTTAATCTCTTTTTGTTTATTTGGTCAATTAGCTCCAAAACCTGAGACAATGGTAAAGCGCATTAAGGTTACTTAATTACCTTATTACCTTCACTATAAAATGCCTTTAATATCATTGTTCCTTCCTTTATAGTGTAGAACATAAACCTATATGAAGATTAGATGGTGAATTGCGTTTAATGTAAAATTGAGATTGTTTTTTACCAGACACTAATTAGTGTCAGAGCACCTTAGGCACTTCACAGCCATGGTCAGCTAAACAGATCTACTGTTACATCCTACAAATTGCATTTGTGTGGTTCTTTACACATAATAAAACGTGCCAGGGACATTCTGCATTATCTTGCAGAATTTGATTTGAAACACAAAAGGAGACTGGTCAAGAATTACACTTCACCATGGTCTTAATAGTTGAAAGAAGGACAAGGGACTTCGCAAGCACATGGACATCAGCGAGTTAGACCGGCAGGAAGGATATAAAGGATATAAAACATTTTTTTTCCTCAGCGGTTTGACCGAGGCACGACTACGCAAGCGGGTGGACGTCAGTGAGTTAGACCGACGAGAAAGATATAAAAGAGGACAGTTTTCTTCTCAGTGGTTTGATCGAGGCACAACTGTGCAAGCTTGTGGACGTCAGCGAGTTAGAGCGGCAGGAAGGATATAAACGAAGACAGTTTTTTCCTCAGTGGTTTGATCGAGGCATGACTGTGCAAGTGCATGGATGTCAGCATGTTAGACCGGTGGGAAGTATTTAAAACGAAGACAGCTTTATAGAGCGAGCATTGGAGTAGAGGGAGACAGAGTAGGAGGGCTTTAGTTCAAAGTTGGTAGTGTTGAGGATTGTCGAAGATTGCAGAGAGATATTGATGGGATGCAGAAGTGGGCTGAGAAATGGCAGATGGAGTTCAACCCAGAGAAGTGTGAGGTGGTACACTTTGGAAGGACAAACTCCAAGGCAGAGTACAAAGTAAATGGCAGGATACTTGGGAGTGTGGAGGAGCAGAGGGATCTGGGGATACATGTCCACAGATCCCTGAAAGTTGCCTCATAGGTAGATAGGGTAGTTAAGAAAGCTTAGGGAGTGTTAGCTTTCATAAGTCGAGGGATAGGGTTTAAGAGTCGCGGGGTAATGATGCAGCTCTGTAAAACTCTGGTTAGGCCACACTTGGAGTACTTTGTCCAGTTCTAGTCATCTCACTATAGGAAGGATGTGGAATCATTGGAAAGGGTACAGAGGAGATTTACCAGGATGCTGCCTGGTTTACAGAGTGTGCATTATGATCAGAGATTAAGGTAGCTAGGGCTTTACTCTTTGGAGAGAAGGAGGATGAGAGGAGACATTATTGAGGTATACAAAATATTAAGAGGAATAGATAGAGTGGACAGCCAGCACCTCTTCCCCAGGGCACCACTGCTCAATACAAGAGGACATGGCTTTAAGGTGAAGGGTGGGAAGTTCAAGGGGGATATTAGAGGAAGGTTTTTTACTCAGAGAGTGGTTGGTGCGTGGAATGCACTGCCTGAGTCAGTGGTGGAGGCAGATACACTAGTGAAATTTAAGAGACTACTAGACAGATATATGGAGGAATTTAAGGTGGGAAGGGGTTATATGGGAGGCAGGGTTTAAGGGTCGGTACAACATTGTGGGCTGAATGGCCTGTACTGTGCTGTATTGTTCTATGTTCAATGGTGCTTCGGTGATAATGGGTGAAGGTAAGGTAAGTTACTTGTGAAGAATAGGAATAGAAAGTATGTCTGTGAGGCCGGTGTTCTGTACTGGGTGTCAGATGTGGGAAGTCCGGGAGACTCCCAACTTCCCGGATGGCCACATCTGCGCCAGGTGTGTCAAGCTGCAGCACCTTAGGGACTGTGTTAGGGAACTTGAGCTTCAGCTTGATGATCTTTGTCTAATCAGGGAAAGTGAGGAGGCGATAGAGTGGAGCTATAGGCATATCGTCACACCGGGGCCTTGGGAAACAGATAAGTGGGTAACAGTCAGGAGAGGGAAGGGCAAGAGTCATATATTAGAGAGAACCTCAGTGGCTGTCCCCTTCAACAATAAGTACTCCTGTTTGAGTACTGTTGGGGTGGGGGACCTACCTGGGGGAAGCAACAGTGGCCACACCTCTGGCACAGAGTCTGGCCCTCTGGCTCAGAAGGGTAGGGAAAGGAAGAGGGTGGCAGCAGTGATAGGGGACTCTATAGTTAGGGGGTCAGACAGGCAATCCCGAGGAAGCAGGAAAGAAAAGCAGATGGCAGTTTGCCTCCCAGGTGCCCAGGTCTGGGATGTTTCTGATCACGTCCACGATATCCTGAAGTGGGAAGGTGAACAGCCAGAGGTCGAGGTACATTTTGGTACCAGCAACATAGGTAGGAAAAGGGAGGAGGTCCTGAAAACAGACTACAGGTTGTTAGGAAGGAATTTGAGAAGCAGGACCTCAAAGGTAGTAATCTCAGGATTAGTGCCTGGGCCACGCGACAGTGAGTATAGGAAAAGAATGGGGTGGAGGATAAATGTGAGACTGAGAGATTGGAGCAGGGCAAAAAAATTCAGATTGCTGGATGACTGGAAATTCTTTTGGGGCAGGTGTGACCTGTACAAAAAGGACTGGTTGCACTTGAATCTGAGGATGCCAATATCCTGGCAGGGAGGTTTGCTAAGGTAATTAGGGACAGTTCAAACTAGAATTGCTGGGGGATGGGAACCGAACTGAAGAGACAGAGGAAGGGGTGGTTGGCTCACAAATAGAGAAAGTTTGTAGGCAGGGTGAGAGGGAGATTAGGCAGGTGATAGAGGAGGGATGTGCTCAGACTGATGGTTTGAGATTTGTCTATTTTAATGTAAGAAGCATCATGAGCAAAGCGGATGAGCTTAGAACGTGGATCAGTACTTGGAACTATGATGTTGTGGCCATTACAGAGACTTGAATGGCTCAAGGGCAGGAATGGTTACTTCAAATGTCAGGCCTTAGATGTTTCAGAAAGGACAGGGAGGGAGGCAAAAAATGTGGGGGTGTGGTGCTGCTAATCAAAATTAGTGTCATGGCTGCAGAAAAGGAGGAAGTCATGGAGCGAATGTCTGCGGAGTCTCTGTGTTGTGGTGGGAGTCAGTTGTAATCAAAAGGAAACGTTCTCGTGGTAGGAACCATAACCTGTATAAAGAAACCACTGGACATCATTGTAAGATTTCTATAGTGCAATGTCCTCGGTTGAATTATCTTTAGTTGTTGCTTTAGTGTCTTGTCTTCTATCAGATGGTTGGAAGTAAGCATGTTTGCTCTTTATTTTGCACAATGTTCAATTTCCTTTGGAGCTGCTCATCAAGAAAAGAAGCCTATGGCTGCATGCGGCAAAGCCACTACGAAGGACAAGGAAAGCAGGTTCTTGCAAACCTCGCTACATCGAAGTTTTCCTCCATCTTGACCACCAGTTTG
This sequence comes from Hemitrygon akajei, assembly GCF_048418815.1. Classification (NCBI taxonomy): domain Eukaryota; kingdom Metazoa; phylum Chordata; class Chondrichthyes; order Myliobatiformes; family Dasyatidae; genus Hemitrygon; species Hemitrygon akajei. The sequence continues at coordinate 103,012,951 of NC_133124.1, read as the reverse complement.
ACTTAGAAATATATTGCCAGCCCTTCATTGTCTAAAACTTTATTACAATAGCCCTATGGAAATTACTGCAGAGGTCCCAGAAGTTGGCTCATCATCTCCACTTCAAGAATGGTTTGGGATGGGCAGTAAATGTTGGTCTTGCCAGGGTTGCCCAAATTCTAAAAATGCCATAGCATTGCCCTTTCCATTGAATACCAATTCAATCGATATGCATGTTGTATTATGTTCACTGATATGGCTACAATATTGACTAGAGACCATGTACATAGAACGGCTAACCAAAGACTTTCAAATCATTTATACCTGCACTGTGAAACTGATCCAAACAAAGTATACTTTGCACCAAGATTCTGATTGCTTATACTCAATGAAAAGTAAAAAATATATGTACCAAGGCTTTGAGATTACTGGGTCATGGAATATTGGTGGTTAAGCTCTGCAGGATATGACATGGTTTAATGTGTCATCTCTTGGCTGATTACTACTGTAAAGAGTGAGACTTGGTCTGTATGGAGGGAAATTTACTAAGTAGGTTTCTTTTGAAAATCATTTTTCTGTGAGGAACTCCTTGTATCCTTTGCAGCCAATGATACTACACTCACAAAATATTTGTTTCATTTCACTTTTATTTCCTTATACTGTAAAGTAGTTTCTGCTGTCTCATTTCATCAGAGACCCATGTTAGCTTTAGCTTATGTTAGTCTTTTTTTAATCTTTTTTTTCTTCTCCACATATCTAGAGAAGTTCCCTCTAGCCTTTATGTTACTCACTAGCCCACACTAATACTCTACATATCTTTTGCTCGTCAGTGCCTGGGTCTTGCTTTAGTATTTGGATTTGGAGCAAGAAGGCTGCGAGTGAACAGCTAAAGATTTCTGGAATAAAGGCATTTTTACTACTTGGGGTAAAGAGAGGCAAGACTGCGCAGGCACGTGACGTCAGCCAGTAGAGTGGGAAAAGTTTAAAAAGAAGACCGCAATATCCAGCGGGCAGCGGAATGAGAGGTAGCAGTGTGATAGGGCTTTGGCTCAACGGGCTTAGGCGGTAATGAGGCGAGAGGTAGGTTTACCTGTGTTAATTGCGGAAAGGAAGTAGTGTGTATGTGAGGCTGGTTTTCTGTGCTTGGTGTCAGATGTGGGAGGTCCTGGAGTCTCCCAGCCTCCCGTATGGCCATATCTGCACCTGGTGTGTTGAGCTGTAGCTCCAAAGGGACTGCGTTAGGGAACTGGAGATGCAGCTTGCTGTCCTTCGTCTGGTCAGGGAGAACGAGGAGCTGATAGAAAGGACTTATAGGCAGGTAGTCACACTGGGGTTACCAGAAACAGACACGTGGGTCACAGTCAGGAGAGGGAAGTGGAAGAGTCATGTACTAGAGAGTACCTCTGTGGCTGTACTCCTTGACAGTAAGTACTCCTGTTTGAGTACTGTTGGGGGGGTCAGCCTACCTGGGGGAAGCAACAGTGGCCACACCTCTGTCACAGAGTCTGGCCCTGTGGCTCAGAAGGGTAGCGAGAGGAACGCAGTAGTGATAAGGGCCTCTATAGTTTGGGGGTCAGACAGGCAATTCTGTGGACACAGGAAAGAAACACGGATGGTAATTTGCCTCCCAGGTGCCCAGGTCTGGGATGTTTCTGATCATGTCCACAATATCCTGAAGTGGGAAGGTGAACAGCCAGAGGTCGTGGTACATATTGGTACCAATGACATAGGTAGGAAAAGGGAGGAGGTCCTGAAAACAGACTACAGGGAGTTAGGAAGTTGAGAAGCAGGACTGCAAAGGTAGTAATTTCAGGATTACTGCCTGTGCCATGCAACAGTGAGTATAGGAATAGAATGAGGTGGAAGATAAATGCGTGGCTGAGGGATTGGAGCAGAGGGCAGGGATTCAGATTTCTGGATCATTGGGACCTCATTTGGGGCAGGTGTGACCTGTACAAAAAGGACGGGTTGCACTTGAACCCCAGGGGGACCAATATCCTGGCGGGGAGGTTTGCTAAGGCTACTGGGGAGAGCTTAAACTAGAATAGTTGGGGGGTGGGAACTGAACTGAAGAGACTGGGGAGATGCGGTTGGCTCACAAATAGAGAAAGCTTGTAGACAGTAGGAGAGGGAGGATAGGCAGGTGATAAAAGAAGGGACGCCCTCAGACAGATGGTTTGAGATGTGTCTATTTTAATGCAAGAAGTATTGTGAACAACGCAGATGAGCTTAGATCAGTACTTGGAGCTATGATGTGGTGGCCATTACAGAGACTTGGGTGGCTCAGGGACAGGAATGGTTACTTCAGGTGCCGGGTTTTAGATGTTTCAGAAGGGAAAGGGAGGGAAAGGAGGTGGTGGTGAGGCACTGTTGATCAGAGATAGTGTCACAGCTGCAGAAAAGGAGGACGTCATGGAGGAATTCTTTACGGAGTCTCTGTGGGTGGAGGTTAGAACCAGGAACGGGTCAATAACTTTACTGGGTGTTTTTTATAGGCTGTCCAATAGTAACAGGGATATTGTTACATACCCGTGACACGTGACAGTGGTGTACTTGTCACGTGACAGGTGTTGAAGCTATACTGGACTTGAGGTAATGGTCTTGTGATGGTGGAGTGACATCATTTTCCCGCCAGTAGAGGTCATGTGACAGGTTTTTTTTACAGGGTATAAAAGGAGGACCCCTCCCTGTGAGGAGGGGCAGTTCGTGGCAGGATTTGCCATGTTGACTTCATGCCACTGCGTGATTTAATGTTGTGACGCAGTTTAGTTGAAAGATGAAGTTTTATTTAATGCCTAAAGTTTAAAAGGTCATTGCCAGCAGTTTCTTTATAATACTGCTAGTTGAGATTCAGTTGAGAGTGAAGATTGGAGTTCGGGAGTTAAAAGATCGAGGAAAGTCAATTTCGACGGTGAAACAGGTTTGACCTTGTTTGATCCTCATTCGGAAGGAATTCATTGACTGTGCCCATGTTAATCCCTGTGAATAGCAGAAAGGATTGGGAACAGTTTTGTAAAGGAAAGGTCAGTGCCTTTAAGCCGTTTCATTTTCCATCTCCGTAAATTCTTCGTGGGAAAAGTGTGGTTTGACTGGGAACTGCAACAACACGATGTGAAAGAGAATTTAAATCGTCTTAAAAAGTCTCTCCCTTAAATGGACTGTAAGCATTTTGAACTTTTGCAATACTACTTTGAAGAACTGTTTTTGCAACATCGCTTTAAGAACTGTTTAAGCTGCCTTGCTTGAAGAACTGTTTAAGCTGCCGCACAGCAGCTGATTTCCGGTTACGTTAGTGATTTGTTTACTTTTGGGGGGTTTGTTTTTCAGTATTTAATAAACGTTTTGTTTGTTATCAAAACCCTGCCTCACTCATATATTTATTGTTGTTGAATCCGTAACAATATCAAGTCAAGTCAAGTCACTTTTTATTATCATTTCAACTATAACTGCTGGTACAGTACACAGTAAAAACGAGACAATGTTTTTCAGGACCATGGTGTTACATGATCAATACAAAAACTACATTGAACTATGTAAGCCAACACAAAAACTACACTAAACTACAGACCTACCCAGGACTGCATAAATTACACAGAACAGTGCAGGCATTACAATAAATAATAAACAAGACAATAGGCACAGCAGAGGGCAGTAGGTTGGTAGTATGATGGCTTGGGAGAAAATCTGTTACATAAATAAGCAGCTGAATGGCGGCATCCGGAATTCCGTCCGTTTCTGTACTCCTGTCAAGTATTTCGTTGCCACAGATGTAGTCCAATTTAATGTCCATCAGAGAGCAGAATGGACGGGGAGCCGGCCGGCTAGGACTTGCTTTTTTCCTGGCACGGACTCCTGCCCGCTCACCTTGCTTCCGCTTCCTCACACACCGCTTACAACGTCCCCACCTCCGGCCACCGGCATCAGGCGACTCTGAGGACTGCAGGCCCAATTCCCTCAGCAAGCCGAGGTCGCGCAAGCTAACCAGCAGATTTTCATGAAGATTTGTCTTTAGGCGATCTCTGTATTGTAGCAGTATCTCGCGATGGTAGATAGTCGATAGTATCGAGGAGCAGATAGGGAAACAGATCCTGGAAAGGTGTAATAATAACAGTGTTGTCGTGATGGGAGATTTTAATTTCCCAAATATCGATTGGTATCTCCATAGAGCATGGGGTTTAGATGGGGTGGAGTTTGTTAGGTGTGTTCAGGAAGGTTTCCTGACACAATATGTAGATGAGCCTACAAGAGCAGAGGCTGTACTTGATTTGGTATTGGGAAATGAACCTGGTCAGATGTCAGGTCTCACAGTGAGAGCATTTTGGAGATAGTGATCACAGTTCTATTTCCTTTACCATAGCATTGGAGAGGGATAGGAACAGACAAGTTAGGAAAGCATTTAATTGGAGTAAGGGGAAATATTAAGCTATTAGGCAGGAACTTGGAAGCATAAATTGGGAACAGATGTTCTCAGGGAAATGTATGGCAGAAATATGGCAAAGGTTCAGGAGATATTTGCGTGACATTCTGCATAGGTACGTTCCAATGAGACGGGGAAAGAATTGTAGGGTTCAAGAACTGTGGTGTACAAAGGCTGTTAAAAATTTAGTCAAGTAGAAAAGAAAAGCTTACAAAAGGTTCAAAAAACCAGGTAATGGTAGAGATTTAGAAAATTATAAGGCTAGCTTGAAGGAGCTTAAGAATTAAGTTAGGAGACCCAGAAGGGGCCATGAAAAGGCATTGGCAAGCAGGATTAAGGAAAACCCCAAGGCATTCTGCAAGTACGTGAAGAGCAAGAGGATAAAATGTGGGAGAATACGACCAATCAAGTGTGACAGTGGAAGAGTGTGTATGGAACTCGAAGAGATAGCAAAGGTACTTAGTGAATACTAAAGCAAAGTATTCATTACGGAAAAGGACCTTGACGATTGTAGGGATGACTTACAGCAGACTGAAAAGCTTGAGCATATAGACATTAAGAAAGAGAATGTGCTGGAGCTTTTGGAAAACATCAAGTTGGATAAGTCACCGGGACCAGACGAGATATATCCCAGGGTACTGTGGGATGCGAGGGGACAGATTGTTGAGCCTCTGACAATGATCCTTGCATCATCAATGGGGACAGGAGAGGTTCCGGAGGATTAGAGGGTTGCAGATGTTGTTTCTTTATTCAAGAAAGTGAGTAGAGATAGCCCAGGAAATTATAGACCAGTAAGTCTTACTTCAGTGGTTGTTAAGTTGATGGAGAAGATCCTGAGAGGCAGGATTTATGAACATTTCGAGAGCCATAATATGATTCCGAATAGCAGCATGGCCTTGTCAAAGGCAGGTCGTGCCTTACGAGCCTGATTGAATTTTTTGAGGATGTGTCTAAACACATTGATGAAGGAAGAGCAGTAAATGTAGTGCATATGGATTTCAGCAAGGCATTTGAAAGAGTACCCCATGCAAGACTTATTGAGAAAGTAAGGAGGCATGGGATCCAAGGGGACCTTGCTTTGTGGATCCAGAATTGGGTTGCCTACAGAAGGCAAAGAGTGGTTGTAGACAGGTCATATTCTGCATGGAGGTCAACGACCAGTAGTGTGTCTCAGCGATCTGTTCTGGGACCCCTTTTCTTCGTGATTTTTATAAATTACGTGGATGTGGAAGTAGAGGGATGGGTTAGCAAATTTGCTGATGTCAAGAAGGTTGGAGGTGTTGTGGATAGTGTGGAGGGCTGTCAGAGATTAAAGTGGGACATCAATGTGATGCAAAACTGGGCCAAGAAGTGGCAGATGTAGTTCAACCCAGATAAGTGAGGTGGTTCATTTTGGTAGGTCAATTAATGGCAGAATATAGTATTAATGGTAAGACTCCTGACAGTGTGGAGTATCAGAGGGATCCTGGGATCCGAGTCCATAGGACACTCAAAGCTGCTGTGCAGGTTAACACGAGAGAGCACAGTTTTAAGGTGTTTGGAAGTAGGTACAGAGGAGATGTCAGGGGCAGGTTCTTTTACGCCGAGCGTGGTGAGTGCATGGAATGGGCTGCTGACAACAGTGGTGGAGGCGGATACGATAGGGTGTTTTAAAAGGCTCCTTGATAGGTATATGGAGCTTTTAAAAATAGAGGGCTATGGGTAGCCCTAGCTAATTTCTAAAATAGGTACATTTTCGGCATGGCATCGTGGGCTGAAGGGCCTGTATTGTGGTTTCTATGTTTCTAAGGGAAATAAAGTTAATAACTTCAGAAAAGTAATTGTAGAATTTTGGATGATGAAATCCATAGTTCATTTGCTATTGATGGGATCCAAGAAATCTGGCTTATACAGTACTCAAATCAGTATGATAGCAATGAGTGCATGTGACATGCTTTGCTTGCAGTCTACTTCTATGAAAGAAATTTTAAAAAATCAGGTTGATAGTCAGATGACTCCCACAACAAAGTCACAAGTCTTTGAGGACATTCGGGGTAGAAATTTGCAGCCATGAAACTATTGTTGGTAGAATCTCTGATGTCCACAAAGAGGCTTGTAGGAGTGAGATAGATTGGCTGGTTGAGTGGTGAAAAAACAGTTTCCCACTCAATGTCAGCAAGACCAAGGAACGGATTGTGGACATCAAGAAGGGGACTTTAGAAGGACAAGCACCAGTCCTCGTTGAGGGATCAGTGGTAGAAAGGATGAGCAACTTCATAGTCCTGGGCATAAATATTTCCAAGGTTCTGTCTTGCGCCCAATGCAATCATGAAGAAGGCATGCCAGTAAGTCTACTTTGTTAGGTTAGGCGTTTGAGGACATTTGATACACCACCTACAAATTTATGACTCTTAGAAAAATTTTTGCAGATGTGCAGTGGGAGAGCATTTTGACTGGTTGCACTTTAACCTGGTATGGGGCCTTCAAAGCACAAGAGGGTGCAAAGGGTTTGGACTTAGCCAACACCCTTCCTACTCGAGGACTTCATCAATTGGGGGGATGAGGAAGTTTACCTAGAGGTGGCAACCATTATTAAGGACCCTCACCTGGAACATGCCCTCTTTTTATCATTACTGTGGGAGTGGAGATACAGAGAAGTAAAGACCTATAATCAGTATTTTAAGAACAGCTTCTGCCCCTCTGCTGTCAGATTTTTGAATGGTCTGTGAACTCGTAAACACTACCTTGTTATTCCTTTGTCTACACTATTCATTTATTTTTGTAATTTATTGAGTTTTGTATCCTTGCACAGTACTGCTCCCACAAACAATAATTTTCACATCATTGTCAGTGTTAATATACCTGAATCTGATCAGAATTTATTTTGGTACAACTCCAGGCCTGTGTCTTTGCAAAGGGGACAAAAATACCATCTAGATGTGTAAACTTTTTCATTTGAAATCTGAAATTCTAATTGCTCTCTGGCTTTCTTTTACTCTATTTAGTTTTTGTTTTGTTCAAATAACTTAAATAGTAACATTTACACCCCTGGCTGTGGGTTTAAGAGATGAATACAGTAATGTAAGTGTTACTCCAGAACAGTACTGTTTGATTATGTTTTTCAATTCATCTGAGGCTGCATCTATTCTGGTTGATTAATTATTTCATGGAGGATTATATTTATCACTGATGTTTTGGCAAAAAGTATCTCAGTGTCTATAAAATACTGTAATTTGTTAGTTTGTATGAGCTTGCTTTGTGCAAACTGGCTGTAGCATTTCCTATATTTGTCACAGATCTTCACTGAATGTATGCTGAAATGATCTCCACTGCAGGCATTGTTGCTTCATGTTATGAACATACATGTTCTCTGAGCTTTAATTAAGTGGCCTTTAATTGTATTTATGCTTTAACACGAAATGTATGAATCTAGATGTGTAACTCTTCTGATAGAATGTATAAATAGTCAAAAGTTCAAACTCACCTGTTGCTTTTTCATTTCTTTCCCTAGAATATGAAAACCATTTCAAATAAGTTGCAGATGCCCTATTGTGATCAGTTAACTCTGAATAATCTGTGGCAGTTCAGTACAACAATGCATATTTATAAATGAGCTATTAGCACAGCCTTACAGTAAACAGGCTACATACTCAAGTTGATGAAACTACACTTTTATACTTCTCATTGGTCACAATTAGTACATTTACTTAAAAGTCTGATAAAATCACTTGACTATTATACCCTCCTGCAGCTGAAATCTGTTGTCTGCGCTTCTTTTATCAGGATGGGCTTTGGCATCAGGCACAAGAGACTGTATTTGTGGGATATTGAAGAATAGGTGGAATTGGAAGTGTGTGGTTAAGTAAAAGATTGGGAGCAGGAAACCAAACATATTTGAGTAAGTAATCATGGTTACATGGCAACTGATATGGTTGATGAAAGGATTAGGAAAATGGCAGTGTGTTTAATACAGAGAAATTGATGATTTTGGGGATACGGGTTTTAAGAGGTCGGCATTGTGTTTGGGGAAGCAAGCGAGAGCAGAAGATGAGCAGTGTGTTTAGTGAAGAGTTTGGGATTATGAGACTGGCAGTGTGAAGGTGAGGTATTGGAGGGAGATGGACAGTGTTTTGTTTGGTGTGGAAATCAGGCAAGATAAACCAAGAACCTCTCTGTGGAAGGGATTTGTCATATCAACAATTTATTTAGGAAGAAATTAAGGGTGGGAATTCAATTGGGAAATGATCTTTTAGCAGTTAGAGGGAAACTGCAATTAGCAACACATCATGTTTTAGGGGAAGTAGATGGAGGAGGGATCATTTCAACATTGGGGAAGTTTGCACTTTAACATGTGTTATATTTTTCCATATGATGCAAAATAATTGGAAATGGTCTTATTTTCTTTCAAGTGTGAAACATAAATATTCGATTTTTGTATGCTGAAAAATGTTGTTTTCTGCAACTAAATGTGTAAGTTGTCATTTCTAATTTTGCTGGAGCAGTTCCTATATAATCATTACTTATCCAGCAAATATTTGTTTACTTTGGCGAAAGAAAAACTGCATCATTTTAACCATGATTAAATGCTACAGCAAATTTATTGAACATTTTTGTCATTTTGTAATTGCATCAACTATGCACAAGTATTGTCCAATATTTTCTGCTAAGAGCTTCGTTATAGAATGTGTACACTGTCAGAGTAAGTTGATGTTTCAATCTGAGAGAGATGTGTTGAATATCAGAGGTTCAAAGGTACATTTAATGTCAGAGAAATGCATACAATATACATCCTGAAATGCTTTTTCTTCGCAACCATCCACAAAAACAGAGAGTGCCCCAAAGAATACACAACAGTTAAATGTTAGAACCCCAAAGTCCCCCCACCAGCAAAAAAAAACATCGGCACCCACCACCACGCACTCAAGCGTGAGCAAAGCAACAGCAAAGACACAGACTGGCAGTTACCCCAAAGACTAATCTGTTCACGCAGCATTCAACATACATAGACATAGTGTCTCTCTCTGCCTAATAAGGGAGAAAGGGATGTCTCCATTTCACAGTGAGAGGGGAGACATAACAACTTGGTCTATAATGTTAAAAGTCTATTACGTCCCTTTTTTGGAGCTCTGTGCCCAAAGATCTCGAGTCTCTGGGCCTAGGTCAGGGTCTTCAAAAGAACCTTGAAAGGGAAAAATAATGATATTAAAGACGGAAATAGAATATCCAGCACTTTGACATCAAGAAAGTAGAATGCAAGAAATTTGAACATTCATGATGGAGTTCTGTATTTATTTAGCACAGGAGAGAATTATGAGGTTGGGAGATGAGAATCATTTTTTAAGACTGCTCCCACAATAAGAATTTTCACCAGGCAGAAGAATAACCCAGACACACAGCCAATCTTGTGACCAATCTACAAAATTACCCTCTTAGAGGGATTAAAAACAGACTGGCAAATTAATTTGAACGCTTTCAAGTAGTTTGCTCAGTGGATGCTGTGAGTGCTTTTTCTGTTTGGATCTAAAATCTCTATTTTATTTGTTACCTGGAGGTTTTTAAATTAGCTGAATATTGCCAGTTCAGGACACTCGAGACTAAAATCAATGAAAAAGATCTCAATGTTTTATTGAAGACCCATCCTGTCATGACACACAGCCAACTGGATGTTAGGCAAAGGGATACTTGATCCATTTACCTATTTCCCAATAAAAAAAAGTGCTGCTTAAGTGCCAGAGACACATTGGGCAATCTGTCCCATTCTTTGTTAGCTGTTAATATTCAGAGAATGGTTTTCTGCTTCTATACATGGCAGAGCTATCTTTATCTCCCCAAATTCAAAGCATAGTTCAAATCAAGTATGCTTTAAAAAGAGGTCTGCAGGAACAACATGGAATTGTGGTGGCACTGGTGGAGGTCATTTGGCCTCTTAGAGTAAATGCGTTGGCTACACTCTTGCAAAATTGTTTTCCCTCTAAATACCTATCCAATTCCCTTTTGAAACCTTTGGTTGACTGTTTCCCAAACCTAACAAAATTTATTTTTCGTCTTTTCCTTTATCTTTTGCCCATTGCTGTAGATGTGTATTCTGGTCTTGAGAAGTCACTCACAAGAACAGCTATTCATTCTGTATCCTATCCATATGTGACCAGATCATAAGACATAGGAGCAGAATTAGGCCACTCAGCTTGTCGAATGTCCTCCACCATTCCATTATAACTGATTTATTATCCCTCTCAGCCCTGCTCTCCTGCCTTTTTGTAACTTTTGATGCTCTGACTAACCAAGAACCTATCAACATCCACTTCAAATATATTCAAGCACAACACTTCAATGCAATGAATTTTACAGATTCACCATCCTCCAATTAAAGAAATCTTTCTTCTGATCTAAATGAACGTACCTCAATTCTGAGACAGTGCCCTCGGTTTCTAGATTCACTCACTATGGGAAACATCCTGTACAATCACTCTTGTCTATGCCTTTCAGTATTTGATAGGTTTCAATGAGATTCCCCCTCCATTCCCCATTCTTGTAAACTCCAGTGAGTACAGGCCCAGAGCCATCAAACACTCCTGAGAAGATAGCCCTTTCATTTCTGGGATCATTCCCGTGAACCTTCTGGACCCTCTCGAATACCCATACTTTTTTTCTTAGATAAGGGATTCGAAACTACTCACAATATTCCAATTGCAGTCTGACCATTGCCTTAGAAAGCCTCAGTATTACATCCTTACTTTTATATTCTAGTCCTCTTGAAATGAATGCTAACATTGCATTGGCATTCCTTAACACCGACTCAACCTGCAAGTTAACTTTTAGGGAATCCTGCAAGTCCCCTTGCACTTATTACTTTGGAATTTTTTTCCCCGTTTATAAAATAGTCTGTGCCTATATTCCTACTACCATAATGCATGACCATACACTTCCCAACACTATATTCCATCTACCACTTCTTTGCCCATTCTTCCAATCTACCCAAGTCCTTCTGCAGACTCCCTGTTTCCTCAGCACTACCTGCCCCTCCATCCATCTTTGTATCATCTGCAAACTTGGCCATAAAGCCATCAATTCCCTCATCCAAATCATTGACACATAATGTGAAAAGATATGGTGCCAATACCAACCCCTCTGGATCACCACTTGTTGCTAGCAGCCAAACAGAATGGGCCCCCTTTATTCTGACTCTGCTTCCTGCCAGTCAGTCAATCTGCTATCCATGCTAGTACCTTTCCTGTAATATCATAAGCTCTTATCTTGTTAAGCAGCCTCATGTTTGTCATCTTTTCAAAGGCATGCCTACTGAAAATCCAAATAAATGACATCCACTCACTCTTCTTTGTCTATCCTGCCTGTTATTTCCTCAAAGAATTCCAACAGATTTGTCAGGCAAGATTTCCCCTCAAGGGAATAATGCTGACTTTGGTCTACTTTATCAGACACCTCCAAGAACTCCAAAACCTCATCCTTAATAATGGACTCCAACATCTTCACAACCACTGAAATCAGGTTTCTTTTCTTCTGCCTCCCTCTCTTAAAAGTTGGAGTGATATTTGTGATTTTCCAGTCCTCCGGAACCATTCCAGAATATAGTGATTCTTGAATGAACATTACTAATGCATCCTCAAGGATGGCTGGTGGTGCAGTGGCATCAGTACTGGACTTCAAGGCAGATGGTCCAGAGTTCAGACCCAGCCAATTCCCAACCTGGGCAGCAGCAGTATCTACGTGGAAGAAAGGTCTGGCAACCTACTTCCGTATCTTCCAGTGAAAACCCAATGGACCCTATGGTCTGTGAAGTCACGAAGAGTCGAACTTCCACAGTGAAGACTGATGCAAAATACTTCCTAAATTTGTCCGCCACTTCTTTGTCACCCATTATTATTACTTTTCTACCATCATTCCTGCTAGGGTCCCCTTCCCATCAACTCTGGCCAGCTGCTCTCTCAAGCTTCTGTAATTGCCTTTACTCCACTGTGATACTGATATATCTGACCTAGTCTTCTCCCTTTCAAACTGTATAGTTGTTTTGTTATTTCTTTCCACACCTCGTGGCGCATTGGACTGCAACCTTGTTTCTTTTTAAGAAGCTGAGTTACTAGCTTGACACTCAACCCAGCACAAGTAGAAAGAGTACAAAGGTTCGAGCCCAGGACCATTTGCCTTGAAATCCAGTACTGATACCACTACACCACAGGCCAGCTACAAGCTATAGAATAAACTCTATCGTATTATGATCACTGCCTCCCAAGAGTTCCTTTACCTTAAACTCCCTATTGAAATCTGAGTTGTTGGACAACACGGAATCTAGGATTGCCTTTCCTCTACTGGGCTCAACTAGAGGCTGGTCTAAGAAACCATCTCCTACGTATTCCACAAATTCCCTCTTTTGGGATCCAGCATCAACATGATTTTCCAAATCTACCTGCATGTTGAATTCCCCCATGACTATCATAACATTGCCCTTATTATATGGCCTTTCCTATTGCCTGTTGGAATTTATATCCCACATTCTGGCTACTGTTCAGTGACCTGTATGACACTGAATAGTAGCCAGAGGGCCCTTTTTACCCTTGCAGTTTCTTAACTCCACCCACAAGGATTCTTCATCTTCTATGTCACCACTTTCTGAGGATTTGATTTCAATTTTTACCAATCCAGCCACCCAACCACCTCTGCCTACCTGCCTGTCCTTTCGATTCAATGTGTATCCTTGGATGTTGAGCTCTCAGCTATGATCTTCTTTCAGCCACAACTCAATGATGCCCACAACATCATACCTGCCAATCTCTTACTGTGCTACAAAATTATCTACCTTATTTCATATACTGTGTGCATTCAGATATAACATCTTCAGTCCTGTATGCATCATCTGGAACCTTAACCCCTGCACCACTTTCTCGTACACTCATACATCTGTACTATTGTCCTATCCCTACCCAGACTATCACGTAGTTCTGCGAGTAATCCAGAAATTGGGGTCTGGCTCTTTAGCCTCTTCCCTAACTCTATACTCATTGCATAGGACCTCTTCCTTCTTTCTACCTATGTCATGGGTGGCATTGTGCATCATGACCTCTGGCTGCTCACTCTCCCTCTTGAGAATCTTCTGCGGCCACTCTGAGACATAGCACATGGGAGGCAACACACAATTCTTACTTCCCTTTGACGGCCATAAAGTCTGTTGGCCATCCCCTAACCATCAAGTCTCCTAATAGTACTGCTGTGCCTCACTCTACTCTTCCTTGCTGAGCCTCACAGCTGGCCACATTGCCACTGACCTGGCTGCTGCTGCTGTGCCCTGATGAGTCATTCTACCCCAGCTATTTCTAAAGGAGTATACTTGTTGCTGAGAGGAAGAGCCACAGGGGAACCCTCTGCTAACAGCTTACTTCCCTTACTTCTGGTGGTTACCCATCTACTATCTGAATCCTGCACTCTGGGTGTGACCACCTCAGAAAGTACTTTTCTATGAAGTTTTCAGCCTCCTAGATGTTCCTGAGTGTATCCATTTCCAGTTCCTTGACCTTGTCACTCTGGAGCTGAAGTTGGGTGCACTTCCTTCAGATGTAATCATCAGAGAGACCATTAGGTATCCTAAAATCTCACATCTCACAGGAGGAGCATTCAACTGCCTGAACTACCATCTTCCCGACACTTTTATGCCTCTAACTTCTCAACCTTAAGTTCTGGCTTCATCTGTTCTTACCAAAACCTGATGAGCCAAAGCATGCCCGCTCTGACATTGTTTACTCACACAATAGCTGCTCTGCTTAACCCTCATTTCTTTTAATTGACCATTGCTAGCTACCCATAGTTACTATTAACCCAAGCAATCAGTCACTACTCAGAGAAGTCCCGACAGACCCCACTTGCTTTTCAAAACTGGCACTTAGTCAACAGGGAACTGTCCCCAACTCACTTCTTTGATAGAAGTGTGCAAGTGATCTTGTACATTTCTGTCAAAGTGTATTCTTTGAAACATTTTGACAGCAAGAGGAAGTCTTAAATTCTATAATCTAACATATCTGAAAATCATTTCTGGAAGAATTCTTTTGCCCTCTTTCATGGACCTGCACAACCTTCTCAAAACATAGTGGCAAAATCTGTGTCCTAAGCTGTATCCGAATTCCCAACATACACTTGAAGCGTAGTATTCCATAAAATTTTTCATAGTTCTTTCTTAACATGTTGCCCCTTTCAAATGTTTATCAACTAGGTAGGTAGGTCCATCTCCACCAAGTTAGGAATTAGACCTGTGACATTTGATTGATGTCATATTGGTGTGCTTATAATAATATTATTAGAAGTACAGTTCTGCACCCACATAACGAGCTTAGAACAATTTTGAAATGTGTATACAGTTGTGATCTGCATATTGACAGATTAGAATGCACTGAGAACAAGGTATAGTCTGGTCTTCATGCAGAACTCTGCTTCCCATGCATCTTAGTTCAATTGCACTCTGAACACTGCATTCTTGGAACTAGTTTACTATTGCCAAATATGCCAAGACACAGTGAATTGAATTGACTTTATTTCTTACATCCTTCACATACATGAGTAAAAATGTTTATGTAACATTCATGTCTGAATGTGCAATGTGCAAATTATAGTAATTTGTAATAAATAGTATGTACAGTAAGATATACAATAGACCAGTCAATATAGCTTAGAAATTCAATTTTGTCTGTGAATTAATCAATCTGATAGCCTGGTGGAAGAAGCTGTCCTGGAGCCTGTTGGTCCCGGCTTTAATGCTGCGGTACCGTTTCCCAGATATTAACAAATGGAACAGTTTGTGGTTGGGATGACTTGGGGCCCCAGTGAAGATTTAGGCCCTTTTCATGCATCTGTTGGTGTAAATGTCCTGTATAGTGGGAAGTTCACATCCACAGCTACGCTGGGCTGTCCACACCACTCTCTGCAGAGTCCTGCGATTGAGGGAAGTACAGTTCCCATACCAGGCAGTGATATAACCAGTCAGGATACTCTTCATTGTGCCCTTGTAGAAAGTCTTTAGGATTTGGAGACCCATGCCGAACTTTTTCAACCATCTGAGGTGAAAAAGGCACTGTTGTGCTTTTTTCAGCACGCAGCCAGTATGTACAGACCGAGTGAGGTCGTCGGTGATGTGTATACCGAGGAACTTGAAGCTGTTCACCCTCTCAACCCCTAATGATGTCAATAGGGGTGAGCCTGTCTCTGGTCCTCCAGTAGTACACATGCGGCTCCTTTGTTTTTGCAACATTGAGGAGAGGTTGTTTTCTTGACACCACTGTGTAGGGTGATGACTTCTTCTCTATAGGCTGCTTCATTATTATTTGAGGTAAGGCCAATCAATGTAGTATCATCTGCAAATTTAATTAGCAGATTTGCGATGTGAAGAGCAAGAGGATAAAAAGTGAGAGAATAGGACCAATCAAGTATGACAGTGGAAAAGTGTGTATGGAACCAGAGGAGATAGCAGAGGTACAGAATACTTTGCTTCAGTATTCACTACAGAAAAGGGCCTTGGCGACGGTAGAGATGACTTACAGCAGATTGAAAAGCTTGAGCATATAGACATTAAGAAAGAGGATGTGCTGGAGCTTTTGGAATGTATCAAGTTGGATAAGTCACTGGGACTGGATGAAATATACCCCAGGCTACCGTGGGAGGTGAGGGAGGAGATTGCTGAGCCTCTGGCAATGATCTTTGCATCATCAATGGGGACGGGGAGGTTCCGGAGGATTGGAGTGTTGCAGATGTTGTTCCCTTATTTTAAGAAAGGGAATAGAGGTGGCCCAGGAAATTAGATAGATAGATAGATAGATACTTTATTCATCCCCATGGGGAAATTCAACTTTTTTCCAATGTCCCATACACTTGTTGTAGCAAAACTAATTACATACAATACTTAACTCAGTAAAAATATGATATGCATCTAAATCACTATCTCAAAAAGCATTAATAATAGCTTTTAAAAAGTTCTTAAGTCCTGGCGGTTGAATTGTAAAGCCGAATGGCATTGGGGAGTATTGACCTCTTCATCCTGTCTGAGGAGCATTGCATCGATAGCAACCTGTCGCTGAAACTGCTTCTCTGTCTCTGGATGGTGCTATGTAGAGGATGTAGAGGATGTAAAATTATAGACCATTGAGTCTTACTTCAGTGGTTGGTAAGTTGATGGAGAAGATCCTGAGAGGCAGGATTTATGAACATTTCGAGAGGCATAATATGATTAGGAATAGTCAGCATGGCTTTGTCAAAGGCAGGTCGTACCTTATGAGCCTGATTGAATTTTTTGAGGATGTGACTAAACGCGTTGATCAAGGTAGAGATATAGTGTATATGGATTTTACCAAGGCATTTGATTAAGTACCCCGTGCACGGCTTATTGAGAAAGTAAGGAGGCATGGGATCCAAGGGGACGCTGCTTTGTGGATCCAAAATTGGCTTGCCCACAGAAGGCAAAGAGTGGTTGTAGACAGATTATATTCTGCATGGAGGTCGGTGACCAGTGGTGTGCCTCAGGGATCTGTTCTGGGACCCTTTCTCTTCGTGATGTTTATACATGACCTGGATGAGGAACTGGAGGGATGGGTTAGTAAATTTGCTGATGACACAAAGGTTTGGGGTGTTGTGGATAGTGTGGAGGACTGTCAGAGATTACAGCGGGACATCGATAGGATGCAAAACTGGGCTGAGAAGTGGGAGATGGAATCAACCCAGATGTGTGAGGTGGTTCATTTTGGAAGGTCAAATATGATGGCAGAATATAGTATTAATGGCAAGACTCTTGGCAGAGTGGAGGATCAGAGGGATCTTGGGGTCGAGTCCATAGGACACTCAAAGCTGCTGCGCAGGTTGACTGTGTGTTTGGGAGGGCATGCAGTGAATTGGCCTTCATCAACTGTGGGATTGAGTTTAAGTGCCGGGAGGTAATGTTACAGCTACATAGGGCCCTGGTCAGACCCCACTTGGAGTACTGTGCTCAGTTCAGGTCACCTCACTACAGAAAGGATGTAGAAACCATAGAAAGGGTGCAGAGGAGATTTATAAGGATGCTGACTGGATTGGGGAGCATGCCCTTTGAGAATAGGCTGAGTGAACTTGGCTTTTTCTCCTTGGAGTGATGGAGGATGAAAGGTGACCTGATAGAGGTGTATAAAATGATGAGAGGCATTCATTGTGTGGATAGTCAGAGGCTTTTTCCCAGGGCTGAAATGGCTAACACGAGAAGGCATAGTTTTAAGGTGCTTGGAAGTAAGTACAGAGGAGATGTCGGCGTAAGTTTTTTACGCAAAGAGTGGTGAATGCGTGGAATGGGCTGCAGGTGATGGTGGTGGAGGCGGATACGATAGGGTCTTTTAAGAGACTCCTGGATAGGTACATAGAGCTTAGAAAAATAGAGGGCTATGGGTAACCCTTGGGTAATTTCTAAAGTAAGTACATGTTCAGCACAGCATTGTGGGCCGAAGCGCCTGTATTGTGCTGTAGGCTTTCTATGTTTCTATGTGGGTGGTGACACAATCATGGGTGTACAGAGAGTAAAGGAGGGGACTTAGGACACAACCCTGGGGGGGGAGACTCGTGTGTTGAGGGGCAGAGGGGCAGAGGTGAGGGAGCCCACTCTTACCACCTGCCAACGATCTGACAGGAAATCCAGAATCCAGCTGCATAATGCAGGGTGAAAGCCAAGGTGTCTGAGCTTCTTATCAAGCCTGGAGGGAACTATAGTGTTGAATGCTGAACTGTAGTCCAAGAATAGCATTCTCACATAAGTATCCTTCCTCTCCAGGTCTGTAAGGACAATGTGAAGAGCTATGGCTATTAAATTGACTTTATTACTTACTTCATTCATATACATGTGGAGTGAAAAATCTTCAGGTTACGTCTCCGTCTAAATGTGCAACTTATAGTAATTTATAATAGTATGTACAAAACAGGACAATATAACATAGAAATACAATTGTATCAGCATGAATTATTCAGTCTGATGGCCTAGTGGAAGAAGTTGTCCTGGAGCCTGTTGGCTTTGGCTTTTATGCTACGGTACCATTTCCCAGCTGGTAGCAGTTATTGCATCTATCGATTGTTTGTGTCAGTAAGCGAATTGTAGAGGTCCAGTTGGGTGGTAGCAAGCTGCAGATGTAGTCCTTGACCAGCCTCTCAAAGCATTTGTTTATTATTGAGGTGAGTGCGACAGTTCGCCAGTCATTTAGACATGTTACCTTGGTCTTTTTAGATGCAATGAGATGCAAGATCATAACAAGATAGATTCTGAGGTCAAGAGTCTGTCTTGTTCTACAGGGGAACCATTCAATCATTTTATAACAGCAGGGCAGAAACTCATTGAGACTGGTGGTATGTACTTTTGGGCTTCTGTATCTTACACCTGATGGAAAAAGGGAGAAGAGATTTTCTGGGGGTATATGGGGTCTTTAATCATGCTGCCTTACTAAGGTAGTGAGAAGTATAGATAGAATCCATG
Source organism: Hemitrygon akajei (assembly GCF_048418815.1). Lineage (NCBI taxonomy): Eukaryota > Metazoa > Chordata > Chondrichthyes > Myliobatiformes > Dasyatidae > Hemitrygon > Hemitrygon akajei. Next base: position 102,994,103 of record NC_133124.1, on the reverse strand, counting down.
GAGGGGAGCCTGTTTTTTGTGATGTGCTGAGCTGTATCCACAAGCCTCAGCAGTTTCTTTCTGTCACATGCAGAGTAGTTACCATGTCAAGCCATTATGGCATCCAGTCAGGATGCTTTCTATTGTGCATTGTTACGAACCCTGTAACTGGGTATCTTACCAGCAAAGATAGGAGTATCCGTTGGAGTCTGGTGATACTATTTTTGACAGTATTTATTAGTAAAAAGACACAAAAATAATATCAATGCAAATATACAGATAATATACGTCATCAATACTAAACCTAAAAGTGCGGGTATAATAATAATCAATAAGAAATAAGCTCTTTCGTTGTCTAGGGGATAATGAATTGTCCGATGGAAATATAAAGTTCAGTTCAGTCCATGCAGGCTGTGGTAGTTGTTGATCGCTGTGTTGCAATTGTTGGAGAGAGAGAGAGTAAAAGCTATTGACTTGCCGACTTTCCTTTTACGATCTTGATCCGTCGATGCGTTGTTGTTGTGGCCATTCACGTATGACCCCTCCATCCTTTAGCTAGACCGTTCTTCCATGGCGGACTCGTCACCCAGGCAAGGGTGGACACACACACAAGCCCCCACCAGTCTCATGCGTCTCTCCTGGTGCGTCTGAGGGGTGTTTCCCCAGACCCTACTTTTATCCCCACTCACGGGGTCTCAGGTGTTAATCAGGTTGGGATGATGCAATCCCTCAACCAGACCACTCTGGTTGCCCCCTGAGGGGTTTCAATGAATAGAACAGTACTCAGTACACAATCCTTCTCCAAGAGACAATAGCGGTAATCAGTGGTTCCGTTCCGCTTTTGTTAGGAGGAGACATTCCACTTTTGTGTATCTCTGCGTTGTCTCTCTCTCATTTCCTTGGTATCAGACCCGAAATAGTAGCGATTTTGCGATTCTCAAAAAGGGGGGGGGGCGACTTTGCACCTTTCTGCCCATCAGAGTTGCTCCTCATTCGTAACAGCATCGATAAAAATTATTAATGGATATGCCAGATTTCTTTAGCCACCTGAAGAAGTGTGGGTAATGGTGAGCTTTCTTAACTTGTGACATTTATGTAGTTGGCTTAGGATGGGCTATTGGTGATGTTCACTCCTAGGGACTTAATACCCTCCACCCTTTCAACCGCAACACCATGGATGTAGAAAGGAGTTTGTACACCACCCAGTTTTCTGGTCAATGACCAGCTCTTTAGTTTTGTTGATGTTGAAGGAAAGGTTGTTGTCAAGACAGCATGTTACCGACCTTTCTATCTCCTTCCTGTTTTCCAACTCACTGTTACTTTTGATCTGGCCCACAATGGTGGTATCACCTGCAAACTTGTAGATGGAGTTAGAACTTAATCACAGTGAGTATACTGGGAGTATACTGGAAGTATACTGGCCTTCATCGCAGACCAAATGTCTGCCAGGAAGGAGTATGGGGTTGGTAGTGTGGTTTGACAGTGAGGTATTGTAAATTATTAGAATTGATGTTGAAATGAATGATATACGGTATTAGTTTCAGTAAATGTTTGAGAACAGGATTGCAAGCTGAAGGTATTTACGTTGAGAGTAAATATCCTTAGCAATAGATAGACACCTTGAACTGCCTGCTAGCTGCATATTTGTGAGGAAATTAACTCTCAGCAAAGCAGACCTCAAACTCCAATTGCTCCTATTCTTGGTAGAAGTATCTGAAAGAGATTACCGTAGTCAAGCATTAGTCAATGCACCACACACACACACACACACACACACATTCACTCCCTCTCTCTCCCCCTCCCCTCCCCTTCCCGCTCTTTCTCCCCCTCCCACTCTCTCTCTCCCTCTCTCTCTCCTTCCCTCTCTCTCTCTCTCCTTCTGTAAATTAAAGACATACAAATAATTTACACCATAACCAGGTCATTTTTTTTCTGAATCAGTATAATCTTTTCTCCAATGTTTCACAGCCTGGGTGGCGTGCTGAAACATGTCTAATACCTTGCACCTCTGAAACTTTATATCTGTTACTGCAGTGCCTTTTCCTGTATACTTATGAAGTAGCTGACATTATTTTTAAAAAACATGTTCAAAAGTCAATCTTTTCCCCTTTCATTAGGGCTATCATTTGCCTGCTAACCATAACAATATACCAATGTTTTTTTAAAGAATTCTGTCAATGTGAATCTTGGAATCGTATAGCCTTTCATCCCATCTTGTCCACTTAATGCCATTTGCCTGTATTAAGCCCATATCTCTGTATGCCCTTTCTGTATTAGTACATCCCCAAGTGCCTTTAAAAGTTGTAACTCAATATTTCTCTTCTACCTCCTTTGTCAGCTCATTCCAGATAACCACCAAAATCTATATGAAAAATTTACCCTTCAGATCCTCTTAAATTTCTCTCTGTGTCACCCTAACCCTGTATTCTCTAGTGCTCAGTTCACCTCCCCTGTGAGAGGAGAAAGCCTCCATTTATCCTTGCTGTGCCCCTCAATTTTATAAACCTCGATAAGGTTATTCCTCAGCCTCTCAGATTGTAGTGAGAATAAACCCAGGGCTTATAACTACAGCCGTCTATTCCAAGCAACAACCTAGTAAAACTCTTCTGCAGTGAATTCTCCCCATCTCCCCCCTCTCTCTAACATATATATTAACTTCCCAAAGTGCATTACCTAACGCTTGTCTGAAATAAATTTCATTAAATTTTAACCTTAAATTAGTGCAGGTGATAGTAATGGGATTGATCAATGAAAAGACCCCAGGGCGTGATAACTGCATTCTAGAATAGTATAAGTGGTAACCATGGAAATAACAGGTGCATTGGTAGACAACTTAGAAGATTCTGGAGATTATCAAAGGGTCTTAGACTGGAGTGTGGCAAACCTAACCTCACTATTTAAAATAGGAGAGAGCAAAAGAAAAGAAAGAGAACTACCACAAAGATTCACAGACAGATTACTGGGATGGCAGGATTGTTGTATAGAGAATGGATCAGTTGGACCTATACTTGTTTGAATTTTGAAGAATGAGATAAGGTCTCTGATTCTTGGCTAGGGTGTCTTGGATCTGGAGTTACATTTTCAAGACATTTAAGGTTGAAATATAGAGAGATACGTAATTCACTGGGTGGTGAACAAGTGGTATTGTTTACCATTGTAGGCTTCAATGGCCATGTTGAATATATTTGTGAAGGAGATGGTAGGTTTCTTGACATAACTGACATGACAAGAAGTTAGGATTGTGATATGGAGGAAGACTATCACCTTTGCTTAGATTGATTGAGTAGGTTGAAAGGGTTGACCCACCTAACCCCTTCCCCCCCCCCCAAAGTTTCTGTGTTTCATACTGCTTGTCAATATTATGTTGATAATGGTCTCTTTTCGTAGAATAAAAGTGGATTGTGTTTTCTTTCTGTATTCATCATTTTTTTTACAGCATTATGGTTCTTGGTGAATTCAGTCACTGTACTGCCCATCTCACACTCAAATGATGATTTTTGAGATTAATGATAAAGTATTAGACATATTTGAAATTTTAAATGAACCACCTGCATTAGCATCAATGAACTATAAAGTTCCATTTGAGTTGGCAGTTGAGAGAGGAGTGGCGGTGGAGGAAGAATTACCTCAGTAATGGCAACAAAAAGAGTAATCACTCTGCTCTCCTTCATTGGTTTCTCTTTTTCTCATGGGTGCAGCATCTTCCTAATTTTTCTCTTCATGTTTGCCTTTACCTCTTTCTACCCTTGCTGTCCCTTTACTTCCTATCAGCTATATTGCAATCTGCATTCCATTAATTGCAGTTTTGAACCTGGCGACCAAGCATAATCATATCCTTGAGCTCTTTTGTAGAACCACTATCTTCCTGAAATTTTTACTTCTATGAAAATAATAGTATGCTTTCTTATTGGAAAATATATTGTTCACTTCTAATGTACTTTGTGTCGTGAGGATAAGACGATGGAGTAGTAAAGTAAGAATGGAATACTGTACCAGCTATTCTGATTTTTGTAACAACCCATCACCCATTACTCTTCTAGTTGCTAAGCCAAATGAGCAGGATTACAAATGCTGCTATTAGAAATTTGGCTGTTATATATAACATGTATCTACATTTGTCTTCTCCCATGAATTGCCTTCTTCTATTTCAAAAAGAAACCCAACTTTCTTATGGTTGCTGACCTGTATTGACAACCAATCTAGACAATACCTAAATCCAGTTTTGAGACTTCTTTGCAGATCTCAAGATTCATGCCCTCAGTGTTCCAATGGGTAGAAACAAAGAACTGTGATAATTATGTCATAATTTTAAATTGACCTCATTAGGTCATAGAAAGATATTCACCCTTTTCACGTGAATTATTAGATTTGGGTCCAAATAAGATGTTTTGTGTTTGTCCTAAATGAGTAAGATTGTTGGAATGTCTCCATATGGAACAGTTTTATCATCTGCATCTAACTCTTGAATCAAAAATTGGGCGTTATAAATACTGATTTTTTTTCTCTGCAATTTGAAATCAGTTAAGTAGGATGCATTTATTTTGCAGGGTTTGTCACAAAAAATATATTCTATTTCAATGTTTTGATTTCTTTATTATTAAATGGCAGTTTATCTATTCACTCCATCTGGGAATTAATCCTGGATAGGGTATTGTTTGTTATTTGGTGCCTTTGCCATTAGTTGTCGTACTGTTCCTCAATACTGCAGAACTTCATGTTGAACTTGTATCAAATGGGAAAATCCCAGGGATGTTATACCAAACCGTGTCACCACATGTGGAGCTCAGGGTTTCCTTATTATTATTCAAAGGCACACATCAGAATCAGAATCAGACTTTAATCGCCAAGTACCTATGCACATACAAGGAATTTACTTCCGGCAGATGTTGTCTCTCTGCTCATAACAATAATAATGATAAATATAAATGAAAATATGGATTATACATACAGGTAGTGCAATCCAAGTAATAGTTAGCCGACAGTTAACCGGCAGTTAACTGTTCAGCAAAGTGACCGCAGTAGGGAAAAAACTTCTCCAGTGCCTATTAGTCTTAGTCTGGAGGGATCTGAAGCGCCTACCAGGCGGAAGCAGATCAAACAGTCCGTGCGCAGGATGGGAGGAGTCCTTTATGATGTTCCCCGCCCTCTTCTTCATTAGTAGTGTTCTCATGCTGTCTCAGTCAATTTTAGTCCCTCAACCAATATCATAGTAAAATGAATTGTTTGTTCACCATTTTGCAGATTGCAGTGTCTTGTAAATAGCTTCTCACATTTTCATTCATTGTAAACTAGCCTCCAATTCAGAGGTGAATAATTAACTTTTAGCATCCTGAGGATGATAGCAATGTCATAAATTTTCAAGTTGTTTATTTCGGCATTTATCAGAAACTCCAGCATCAAAGATAAGGTTGATAGGATAGAAAGGTAAGCAGTTAATGGCCTAGGAGAAATGTTTATAAATGCTCTGCAGTAGTTTTCCGAGCAGCATCAGAATCAGAGTCAGACTATTACTGACCCACATGTTGTGTAATTTGTTATTTTGTAAATAGTACAATGCAAAAATATAAAATTATTATTGTAATGTATGGATCTACTTCTTTTAGAGCAGTGACAACCCATCTCCCCCTTTAGCCCTACATATTGGTCTGTTCTCTGCGCATACACATTGTTCTCTCTCTCGCTGCAATGTGACTACACCAGTTAAAGCCATCTCCTGCGTGCGTACTTTTATTTAATTGATACATAGTTGTGCACAGACACAACAAATTGGCAGAGAGTATGAACCTGAATGTCAGAAAATATCAAAAACTGCACTGACAGTTACAGTCTGAAACAACGAGAGTTAAACAACAAGGGAAGGCCGTCACAGGCAAAGGCTTCATTCGGGAAAGTTGACGAAATTAATAGCACTAATGAAGGCTGAGAGTCGTATATCGAGAGGGTTGAATTGTGCTGTAATGTGAACATCATGAAGGAGCAAAAGAAAGCCCCTACACTTCTTAGCTTAATGGGTATAGTGTCTTGCCCAACCCAATAACCTCTGAAAAGCCAGCAAGCAAGATATTCAACAAAATTGTAACAGTTTTACAAAACCACTTGAGCCCTAAACTGCTGGTCATCACTGAGAGATTTAGGTTTACAAAACGATTCAGTCAAAAGATGAAAGCATTTCTGAATACATTACAGAAACTGTTCAAACTTTCTCAGTACTGTGACTTAAAAGATGGACTCTCTGATGCATTAAGGGATAGGCTTGTATATGGCATGCATAGTCAAACCCTCTAAAGAAGCTGCTATCTGAAAGAGACCTAACCTTAGAACAGGCATTGACCATTGCAATATTGTTAGAGACTGCAGCAAAGGATGCAGCAGAACTACAGAAAAGGTTAGAATGTGAAATGCATGAAATGTCCCTGAATGGTGCAAAGAGCCAAAGATGTTACAGATGTGGCAAATCCTACCATGATGCAAATCACTGTCGGTTCAAAGAAAAAGTCTGCAGAAAGTGTCACAGACAAGGTCACATGGAGTGTGGAAGGCAGACAAAAAGCACAACAGAGTGAAAAGTCTTAAACACAAAACCAAGCAAATGCATCAAGTTACCGAATGTAAAACAGAATCAGAAGCAACATAGAGTCTGACCAAGTTGAACAGTGATGCATGGAACTGCGTAGCATTACTGACGCAGGTCGCACATGGTTTGGTGTAAAACTGCAAATGCAGTTGATACAGGGTCAGCTTTATCTATAATTCCAGAGGCTGACTACAGCAGACTGTTCCGTCCACACTAGACCAGATAATTTTGAAAATACTTCTGTCCACATTAAAGCGGATATTTTGGTGAATCTCCTCCTACTGCGCATGGGCAGGACACATCTACTGAAAACAAGCGACATGTTTGGTGTCGAATCTCACCGTGAAAGACTTAGTGCGCGTTTGTTCAGTTACAGACTAGGAAAAACTTAAACGACGGACAGCTGTTGGCTCTCGCGCAGGAGGACTTAAAACTTAAAAAAACAAATACTGGAGCTTATGGAGGCAGCCGACAGGGAGTTCACAGACAGTATGACCCGGCTGACGACGAACATTGAAAAACTGACTAACTCTGTTGCATTAATAAAGCCCCTTGTTAAATGTGTAAAACATGTCTGCATCAGTATTATCTTGTATTTCCATACAATGTTACATTAGGCTGTTACACATCTATTGTCAGAGGAGTACTTGCATAAATAGATAAACCACCTTCATACGAACAAGGACAGAAAACAGGGCAAAGTGAGTATACTTATTTATACAGTAAGTTACGGGTCAAAGTATTTGGTGAGTACATTTCTAACTTTTCTGGCTTCAGTCTCATTGCCATCTGTTCTGAAATTGTTAGGTTGCGTTCAAGAAAACAATGAAATGGCACGCTGCCGTCACCATCTGTTCCGGCACATCATGACAGCGTTTTTAGATTTCTCCAGTTACCCCATCCACACTGACCTGCCCAAGCGGCGTTTTCAAAATTACACACTCTGGAGAGCGTTTCTGAAAATCTCCGTTTTCAGGGGAAGAAAACGCTGTTTTAGTGTGGACAGAGGGTAAAAACGAAGAGAAAAAGCTTTGGTCATGGATTTATCTGGTCTAGTGTGGACGTAGTCTAAGATACCGTTAGAGAAAACCTCGGTATTGCTAAAACCTACGCAGGTGTAAAAGTGTCTTCCAAAGGCAAACTGAAATTGATATATGGAAGCCAAATACAGCAGTTAGTGCTTTATGTATTGAAATGTGGAGGGTCAGCACTTTTCAAACATGAATGTTTGAGAAAAATCCATCTAGACTGCCACTCTAGAGCTACTCAGTCAAAGTTCTGTGTGGCATCAAAAGGCAACAGCAGACCAAATGGTAGCGCTAACCAGAGACTGGCACAGCTGCTTAATCCTAATGAGAAAGGTTATGGTAAATTCAAAGGCATGAAGGTCAGAATTGAATTAAATGAAGCAGCAACACCCAGATTCCATAAAGTGCATCCATTGTCTTACACACTACATCCTAAAGTAGATGCTGAATTTCAGAACTTGGAGGCAATTGGAATTCTCTCCAAGGTTGAGTGGAGTGATTGGGTCATGCCCATTTTCTCTGTGATCTAGAAAGGAAAGGCTGGAAACACAAAGTAGATGCTGTGGTCAAATCAACACATACAAACAAGCTGGAGGAACTCAGCAGGTCGGGCAGCGTCTGTGGAAACGAGCAGTCAACGTTTCTGGCCGAGACTCTTCAGTCCTGATGAAGGGACTCGGCCTGAAACGTTGACTGCTCGTTTCCAGGGATGCTGCCCAACCTGCTGAGTTCCTCCATCTTGTTTGTAAGGAAAGGCTGGAGCTGTTCACGTATCTGGGGATTCTGAAGTGGGCATCAACCCACTGCTGCATACTGTGCAATATTCCCTGTAACAAATACAAGACATTTTTGCATCTTTGGCAGGCGGGGAGAGGTATTCAAAGATTGATTTGTCACAAGCCTGTCTGCAAATGGAGATTGAGGAGTCAAGCAGGAAGTTCCTTACAATCAATACTCAAAAGGGACTGTTCCAGTATAATCGTCTCGTCTTTGGCATTGCATCAGCTTCAGCAATTTGCAAAGAATTGAATTGACTTTATTTCTTACATCCTTCATATGCATGAGTAAAAATCTTTACGTTACTTCTCTGTCTCAATGTGCAATTTATTGTAATTTATAATAAATAGTATGTACAACAGGACACTCAATATAACATAGAAATACAATTGTATCAGCGTGAATTAATCAGTCTGATAGCCTGGTGGAAGAAGCTGTCCTGGGGCATGTTGGTCCTGGCTTTTATGTTGCAGTACCATTTCCTGGATGGTAGTAGCTGAAACAGTTTGTGGTTTGGGTTACTCGGGTCCCTAATGATCCTTTGGGCCCTTTTTATGCACCTGTCTTTGTAAATGTCCTGGATCATGGGAAGTTTACAACTACAGATGCGCTGGGCTGTCCGCACCATTCTCTGCAAATTCCTGTGATTAAGGAGGTACAGTTCCCATAGTGACAGATCACCAACCCCTTTTGTCCATTTTCAATCCCAGGAAGGGAATTCCAGTGATGACAGCTACCTGGTTACAATGTTGAGCATTGTTCCCAGGAGCCCACTCCTATGACATAGAGTTCAAGGGTACCAAACAACACAGCAATGCTCAGGGCTTGTCACATCTTCCCCTGTAGGCAACTGAAGAAGAGAAGTCTTCATACTGTGACCCAGCAGAAGTTTTCCACACCACATTGTGAAGCAGTTGCTGGTAACAAGTTCTGAAATACAAACAGAAACGAGGAATGACCTGACATTGTCAAAAGTCTATGAAACCACTATACAAGGATGGCCAGCTCATGGTAACCCTATGTTTCCAGTGTTCTCAGTGAGATGAGACCATCTGTTAGTCTGTCAAAGAGTGCTGATGTTTGGATCTTGTTTTGTGGTTCCCTTTAAACTGTGCACCAAAGTGTTAGAAAATCTGCATGAAGGACACCAGAGTACCGTCAAGATGAAGAGCCTCGCCCAGAGCTACACATGGTGGCTGGGAATAGATAAGCAGATTTAAAACTTGGCCAAAAACTATTTGGAATGCCAAAAAGTTCAATCTGCACCCCCAAAGGCACTGTATACCTGTGGGAGTAGTCATAATCAGCATGGCAAAGAGTACATATTGACTTTGCTGGGCCATTCATGGACTCCATGTTTCTGATTCCTGTGGATGTTCAAAGTGGCTGGAAGTTATACCAGTGAAGTCAACTACCTCAGCAAATATTGTCTCCACCCTGAGAACGATCTTCGTCAGAAATGACTTACAAACTGTGAGTGACAAGGGACCACAATACACGTCAGAAGAATTCCAACTGTTCATGAAGAAAAATGGCATCAGACATTTCAAGTTAGTTCCTCACTACCCAGCAATGAATGGGTTAGCTGAAAGGTTTATCCAAACCTTCAATAAGTCTATTAAAGCAATGGACAAGGAAGATACTTCTCTACAGCACAAGGTGGACAACTTCCTTTTTGTGTATCAGACCTCTGTTCATGTAACGACAAATCAAACCTCTGCAGTGCTGTTCATGAGCAGGAATCTCAGATCTCGTGTGGACCACCTGAAGCGAAATCTGCAGAGGGAGGTGCAGAATAAACAGTTCAGCCAGTTGCCAAGTGAAGCAGCAAGGAGTGTCGAGATTGGACAGGAAGTCCTGGCATGATTACCAAGAAATCAAGTGGACACCTGGTAGGATAGCTACAAGAGCTAGACCACTAATATACATAGTGGATGTTGGAGATCAAACATGGAGACATCATGTGGACCAGATACTGGATGCTCAACTGAAGAACACACCTGAGTTGACTGTATCCAACAAGACAGACACACTGTAGTCACCACAATTGCCTCTCAGTGATAATGTCATGGACAGCAACATGACACCGGCAGCTGAGAATGTTGAATTAGTCAAGACACCTACCAAACCATATGCCACTCCACAGGTCCAGAGGCACTATCCTGAAAGAAACAGAGCATCACACAAAAGCCTGAACCTTTAGAACTGTGAAGTTATTATGGACTGTTGTTCTGCAAGCATGTTTATTTGGAATATGGGTTTGTTAAAGGGAATTGAATGTTTGTACACATACAGCTTATGTTGTATTAATCTAAAGAGGGAGGAAGTGTAACGTGTGGATCTATTCTTTTAGAGCAAACAACCCCCTCCTTAGCACTATGTATTGATCTGTTGTTTGCATATGTGCTGTTGTCTACACATGCACATTGTTTTCTCTCTTTCTCTTTATCTCTCTCTTTCTCTTTCTCTCTCTCCCCCCTCCCCCACCTCTTCTCCCCCCCCCCATGTGAATACACCATTTAAAGCCATTTCCCATGTGCATGCTTTTATTTAGTTGATATGTAATTATGCATAGGCAGAACAAATTACAAAAATAAGTAGTGTAAATAATGGAATAATAAGGCAGAACTTTCAGAGGTTTCCATAGAACTTCACAGATGGGTTCAGGAAACGTTTTTATAATTGCAGCAATTCAAAGTGTGTTTATTATCAAAGTACATAAATGTCGCCATATACAACCCTGAGATGCATTTTCTTGCAGGCATACTCAATGAATCCATAATAAAATAATAATCATAATAGAATCAATGAAAAACTATACTAACTTGGACATTCAACTGGTGTGCAAAAGACAACAAATTGTGCAAATACAAAAGAAAGAAATAATACTAAATAAACAAACAATAAATATTGAGAGCTTGAGATGAAGAGTCCTTGAAAGTGATTCCATAGATTGTGGGAGTATTTCAATGATGGGGCAAATGAAGTTACTCCCTTTGGTTCAAGAGCCTGATGGTTGAGAGGTGTTAACTGTTCCTGAACCTGGTGCCGTGAGTCCTGAGGTTCTTGTACTTTCTTCCTGATAGCAGTGAGAAGAGAGTAGGATATGGGTGGTGGGGGGTCGCTGATGATGGATGCTGCTTTCCTTTGACAACGTTCTGTGTAGATGTGCTCAATCATGGAGAGGACTTTATCCGTAATGGACTTAACTGTATCTAATTTTTCTAGGATTTTCCATTCAACAGCTTTGGTGTTTCCATAGCAGGCAGTGATGCAGCCAGTCAATATACTCTCCACTACACATCTCTAGAAGTTTGTCAAAATTTTAGATGTCATGCCAAATCTTCGCAAACTCCCAAGGAAGTAGAGGCACTGCCATGCTTTCTTTATAATTACACTTGCATCCCGGGTCCAGGCCGGGTCCTCTGAAATAACAACACTGAGCTGCTGGCTCTCTCTACCTTTGATCATCTGATGAGGACTGACTCAGGGACATAGTTTCTTCCATCTAAAGTCAATAATCAGCTGCTTGGTCTTGCTGATAATGAGTGAGAGGTTGTTGATTTGACACCATTCAGCCAGATATTCAGACAACCTCCCATATGCTGACTCATCTCCACCTTTGATTCAGCCCATGATTGTCAGCAAACTTGCACATGGCACTGGAGCTGTACGTAGCCACACAATCATAACGATAAAGCAAGTAGAGCAGGGGGCTAAACACGCAGCCTTGTGGTGCACCTGTGCTGATGAAGATTGTGGAGAAGATATTGTTGCCAATCCGAACTGACTTGGGTCTGCAAGTGAAGAAATCAAGGATCCAATTGCACATGGAGGTATTGAGGCCAAGGACTTGAAGGTTTTCAATTTTTTTTGAGACGATGATGCTGTTGAATGGCGAGTTGTAGTCAATAAAGTGTTTTCTGATGTATGCATCTGTGGTGTCCAGATGGTCCAGGGTTGAGTGAAGAGCCAATGAAATGGCATCTGTTGTGGGCCTGTTGTGCCAGTAGGCAAATTGGAGCAGATCCAAGTCACTTCTCAGGCAGCAGTTAATATATTTTATTACCAACCTTTCAAAGCACTTCAGTATGGTGGTTGTAAATGCGACTGGACAATAGTCATTGAGGCAGGTTACCACGTTCTTTTTAGGCACCGGTATAGTTGAAGCCTTTTTGAAGTAGGTGGGTACCTCATATTACTGAAGCGAGAGGTTGAAGAATGCAGTGAACCCTCCAGCCAGTTGATCAGCACAGGTCTTTAGTACTTGGCCAGGTATTTTGGGCTGGATGTTTTTCGTGGGTTCACCCTCTTGAAGTTCATGATAATTCCTTTATGTTTTGGAGGTCAAAGCAAGCCTAGAAGGTATTGAGCTAATTTAGAAGAGAAGCCCGATTTTACTTTATAAGAGGTGATATCATTCAAGTATTGTCACAACTGTCGAGATTTCTTCGTTGATTCAAGTTAAGTGGCTGGAATTGCCACTTTGGCTGTGAGATGGCTTTCCAGAGATCTTACCTGGACCTCTTGTAACTTTTTTGGTCGCCAGGTTTAAGTGCCTCTGATCTGGCCCTGAGCAGATTGTGGATCTCATGGTTCATTCAGGACTTCTGGTTGGGGATGATTCTGAATGATTTTGTGGGGACATACTTCCTACAACTGTTTTAATAAAATCTCTGACAACCGTGGTATATTTATTCGGATCCGCAGATGAGTTCTTGCGCTCAGCACAGTTCCCGACTCGAAGCAATCTCTAGCTGCTCCTCTGCCCCCCTGCGACCATCTCTTTGCTGTTCTAATCTCTGGATCTTAGCCTCTGTCTATGCAGGTAGGGGGACAGCCAAGCTAATTTCATATCTTTATACTAAAACTACTTGATATAAAGGTTAACAATAGCTGCCCCTGCTTCTGTAGAAGCAGTGTGTGGGTTATAGTTAAACATATAACGGGCGCTTTGGAATATGAGCTATCCAACCAGGTGAGTGGTTTTTTTTTTGTGTCTGACATCAGTGTGAGCTGGGGGGTCTTTGTTCAGCAGGAGATGAAGAGAGAATTTCTGACGTTGGAGAGAACCGGTTGTAGGATCTGACTCGGTGGGGAACCGTGATTCGATGGAGCAAGGGGCAGGGGTCTACTGAGGATTGGTGAAAATGACTTTTGGAAGAGTTGAGCTCCAAGTTGTGCACATTTGACGGTTTAACTATAATGGGCCCTTTTTGTGTTTTTTCTTTCTTTTCTTTCCTTTAATTAAGTTAACATTCATAAATGTAATTCCCTTAATCATATACAGTGTGCTGTCTGTTATTTCTTAGCATTATACAGTATCCGCACAAACTGGGGTTTGAGGTGGGAGACCCTCTCAATCTCACAGATTTGGCAGGGCTGATGTGTGTATTCCCTATGACATGCAGCCCAAGGAAACCAGGGGTCTCATATGTTTTACTTGAATGTACATTATTGTGATGCATGTTCAAAAACCCCACTAAGGTGAACCCCACTAAGGTGAATGACCTGTCTGCTGTCTTTTTCCCCAATAATTTAACTGGATTTTTAACTTCTGTCTGAACTATCGAAATTCCAGTTGTACTCTTGTACTCCTTAACTAAAGCCCAGAGTGTCACTTGATCTTGTGTAATCAGTCACTGAATCAGTCTTAATCTTAATATCTGATTAAAAAATGTAATAGAAGCCTGTAGCTTGGAACATACCAACATGGACATTAACTCACCAAATTTACACCAATTGCCAATTGCCATTTTACACTGATTCCATTTTTATTTTTCCCCATATTCCCTTCAACTGACCCTAGATTTTACCACTTAACTGCACACTTAGGGCAATTTACATTGGTAAGTTAATCTATTGATATGCATGTGTTTAGCTTGTGGTGCATCCAGAGAAAACCCACCTGGTTTGGGATAACATGCCAACGCTTCACTGACAGCACGGAGGTTGGGATTTAATTCATCTTTGTCACTGTGCTGTCTAAAATTGTTGTTTAAGGGGATCATAGGATTTGGAACAGGAGTTTAAAAAAGCTGTAGTACAGCTGAACCATAAACTCGATGAATGGTTTACTCTTGTTTGTATTATCATTTAAAAGAACATCAAGGAACAGGTTAGGATTAATATTTCTGCTAAATGGAAAAAGAAAACATTGTGTAAATACTTTTGAATGGAGCTTTTTTAACTATTTTATACAGTTTCTCAATTGCTATTCTTTGACTGCACTCATTACTGTTTTCTCTCTCCTTGTAGCATGGTTGATACAAAATAGTTAATATGAGGACAAAAGGCAATCTTTAAGATATGTACATTAATTTCAGTGTAATGGTTACTTTGTGGTTTAGATATATTTTGTTGTTGATTTAGTTGCAATGCAGCCACCAGGGAAAAAAACGTAGTCACAAGGCCTAAATTGTCAAAAAGCACTAAAGGTTATTTGTGCAATTAATGATTCCAGTACAAAAATGAATTGAAATCCTTTTATACACTTTGACAGTTATTGACCGTAAACTACAAAGTAATACATACGTGTTGGTCTTGGACAATTTTTTCCTCTACCAGATTTTTAAAATCATTTTTCCCCATCTCCCCTTGTATTTATTGTCGTCGACCCTTATTCAATGCTCTTTGTGTAGGGTTTCAGCATGCCACACAACCTCTGAGTCAAGGTTATGGTGATAAATTCTACAGTATTGTCACTTCTATTCTGAGGAAATTGGTTTGGTGCTTTCACATTGAAGGCAGATAATTTGCTGCAGTCTTTCAAATGAATTAGAAATGGATTTGAAGTTAGAGTTCATGCCACCCATTACACCACACGAAGAGAAGTGTCTTAAGGCAGTATACACACTCCTGCCTTCATTATGTGCACTTAATACCTTTCCTTTTTGTCATTTAATGAAATCCCCCACAGAAACATGTCTTGCTAACTATACCTTTTAGACTGCACAGCTCATTTCTTGAAAGGGAAATTATAGGTCCCTCTGCATGTAGGGTTGGTGCCTCTAAGTCCTTGCCCTTCCTATTATTTCATTAGTTCTAACCTCTATCTTTTTTTTAATGAAAGGTTTGCTTAAATTTTTTTCCTCAAGTTAAGGCAACAACTTATTTGAGTATTTTGATATTAGCTTAAATAAAAGTTGACGAACTGTTCAAATGCCTGCCCCCATCCTTGCATCATTGTCAAGATGGTGTACAACGTGCTTACCTTGAAGCCATTGAGCTAACGTAGATCTCCCAGTGCTCACTATAATCTTATCCAGTACAGGGAATTTTGTTTTATTTAGACTATGAATTGTTAGGGTTTTCAGATGGATTTGTCAGCTCAAGACACACAGTTTTAAGCTGAACAAGTTTCAAATGAAAGATCAATGAGTAGATTTGTTCTTTCTGCAGAAAAAAGGACATTTGGAAGGAATGATTGAGACCAAAATGACTATCATTTTCACCATCAATCAATAATGCAAATCAGCATCAGAGATGTATGTTGACCATGATAATTTAATATTCTGTATTTCTCTGTAAAGGTATGATAGAACATAACTCTAAAGGTTTTTAAAAGGGAACTTGGGATAGTCAAAGTCGAATTTATTGTCATAATAACAAATACAAGAGGGAGCACAATCAGAACAAAAAAGAAAGGTCCATCATAGTGCAAAGCAGTCAAGGTGTTGCTAGACTCAGTGATTAAGGTTGTGCAGATTGTTTTTGGAATGGAATGATTCAAGCTAAGTAGTGGTTCTTGACCTGGTAAGTATGGGACTTTAGGCTTTTGTACCTCCTGTTTGATAGTAGCAGTGAGAAGATGGCATGGCTAGATGGTAGGGATCTTTGAAGACAGATATTGTCTTCTTCTTCCATGACCTGGATCAACACATTGACGTTGTGTGGAGGCTTGCATACATCAAGGACTCTATCAGATGATGTCAACTCAGGGCTACCCATGTGGTTAGAATGGCTGTGGACAAGATGCCTGATGAAGATTGACCACGTCTTCCCCTCCTGGGCCATGCCATTAGAAACAGCAACGACTGTACTTCTTCCTATAGATGCTGCCTGGCCTGCTGTGTTCCACCAGCATTTTGTGTGTGTTGCTTGAAGTTCCAGCATCTGTAGATATCCTCGTGTTTGCCATTAGAAACAGCAGTTGCCTTCTTGAAGTGCACCTCATATATAGGGAGGGATTAACATGGTGTTGACCAAGGTTTAATTTTGTGCATTCTTAAATTTGAGAATATTGACTGTTACTCTAAGTAAGTGTAATTAGTTCAAAATTGTGATGTACATTCAGACTCTGAGTAAATTTTAACTTTTGGCCTACCTAGTTACAGTATGTATTTGATCATTTATTTCTTTTCAAAGCTACACAATTGAAAATACATTGTTTTATTATTGTCACATGTACCAAGTTACAGTGGAAAAATTTGTTTTACATGCTATCCACACAGATAATTTAATTAAATCAGTGCTTTACAAAGGAAAAACAAAAATAGAATGCAGAACAAAGTGTTATGGTACAGGGTGGGTGCAGTCTTTGATTGTGTTGGCTGCTTTACCAAACCTATTTCTTCTATTTTCTTATATTGATTATCACTTTGATTATGAGATGTTTGTTTATTGCATTATTGTATTTTTAAACCTCGTTATATGCAAAACCACCAGTGTCACTTAATTGGATTTCTCATTGCAACCATCTCGAGCTATTCACTTCTTAATATGCAAACTAGCAGAGTTACTTTACCACCTGAATAATCCATTATGCTTTCTTGTCAAACAACTTTGGAAATTTGTTAACATGTAATACAGGAAGTGAAACACGTCATACATTAGTTGCATTAATGCGTGAATAATATATTTTGTTCCCTCTCAGTTCCACTTTCTAGCAAGAGCAGTCGATACTTTTTTTTCTTGGAATGGCATTTCCGCCCTGCTGTGAACCCCCTATGGAATTTCTTTGATGTGCTCCATCAATCTGTCATATGCTAGAATTGGATCCTCAGCTACTTCATCCTTTGATACTAATGTCATCCCAGACAATTTCCCACATAGCTTCATTTCGACCATCCCATATCAGTTTTATGCTTTTGCATTGAATATTTCTTTCAAAATGAACTGTTGTCAGCTTCATTAAGTGCCATAAATATGTTCTATATATCTTCTGCACATGTTAGTTCCTCAAAAAAATTGTGTTTAACCACAGGCCAAACACAATTATATTCTTTGCTAATTTTCATGCAGAGATGCTGACATAGTGGGCATTCCTGAGTACTGACTGCCCACCTAGATAGTAAGTAGTTGCATGTAATTCAACCATGAGTCAACCAATCACATATGAAGTGATTTTCAAATCTTCTGTTCCTGTGGAGACTTGCTGACAGTGCCTAAAAAATAATAAAGTACTTGTTTGATGATATTGGTTGAGGTTTATTTTTTATTTATTTAGAGATTCAGCATGGAACACACCCCTCCGGTTCTTCGAGCTGCACTGCCCAGCAACTTCCGATAACCCCGATTTGACCCTAAACTAATTATGGGACAATTTACATTGACCAATTAGCTTAACTGATATGTCTTTGGACTGTGGGAGGAAACTGGGGAACAGGCACGCATTCCACAGGGAGGACTACAAATGCCTTAGAGGACACTGGGATTGAGAACTGAACTTTGATGCACTGAGCTGTAATAGTGTCATGCTAACTGCTATGCTACAGTGGCACCCATGGTTTAAATCTTGGCCAAAACTTCTGGTTGAGATCTTTACAAGTGGAAGTGCACTCAATTTAATATCTCGTGACAGATGGTACCTTGAGGGAGTTCTGCTCCCTCAGGATTACGATGAACTTTGATCCTGAATAGTCCTCTGTCTCTAGATTGAGGCTTAAACATGCAAATGTTTGACACTGATGAGAAGCACTGATCAAAGGCTACCACCTTAACCCTTACATACGGTTCGGGTCAAATTTGACCCGAACCGTATGTAAGCGTTAAAGGACAACACTAACCTTCAACTAACTAATCTTCTAACTATATTTTTCTCTGCGGTTAAGGTGCTCAGTTTACTATCTGATTGAGTATTTACAGAATGCTGCCTAAGAACTGTTGCATATTCCTACCTTGCAAGTGAATTTTCTAGTTGATTCTGTTTATAACTGTATCAACTTATATTGGTTTATTCCCTTACATGAGTTTAGTTGTAGCTCTAATTTATTTGGGATTAAAGGTTTCTTGTTACTGGAGCCATACTACTTAATTGTTTCTTCTCAGTTCCACTTTTCATTCATATCAGTCAGTATCTTTTTCTTGGAATTGCATTTGTGCCCTGCACCTCTATGGAATTTTCTTGACATGCTCTTCAGTGTTAGAGTGATGGAGGATTTTGATCCAAAATTTTGACAGCTTGTCTCCCTTACTGAGACAGCTTGACCCACTGAGTTCCTCCAAGAGATTTGTTAGTTGTTTGTGTAAGCTTTGCTGTTTTATGTTTAGTACATTGACTGTTTGTCATGGTTGACTAGTACACAATGTTGTCACTACAATTGATTAATACGATTGAAAATATACTATTAGTCTTAAGAAAATTAAAGATACTTTAGAAAAAGTTGCTCTTCTGACTTCTCCCAAGCAACCTCTCACAGCAAGTGCAACTTAAAGGATGCGCTGCAATTGCATTGATGAGGCAGAAAATGAAATTTCCTGATTATCCCACACTATCAAAATTTAGTTAGCTTACCAGGAATTGCACTTTATTGCATTCAAAATATGCCACCAGGTCTTCCTTTTCCTAGGCCCAGTTGAAGGATGGCTAATTGAGTAGACGAACTTACCTGGATTCCTCATTACCACTCCAGGTAGCATGGCTGGCGGGGATTATACTGGATGAGGAGAGCTTAAGTGAAGATTGTCTGCGCTATTTGAGGATGGTGGAGAGGAGAAGGTGGCTTGGCGTAATTGAATATGGTAACTGGTTGTATATAGGCAAAAAGATGTAGACTACTGAGTTGAGAAGAAACCAAGGATTTAAATGGTATTTTACTTGTATCTGCGTCTTCAGTTTATTGCCAGTTCAATCCATATTGCCGTGGGAGTGTCATCCAATGGGCACCCTTTGACAAGATAATCCAAGTTCCCCTTTAACAGTGCAAAAGAGCATTGCTCAGGCCTAGTATCATCCCAAGAATGACATGAATAGGGGTGGTTGCTTTGTTTTCATAATTGTTGAGAATTGCACATAAATTATCACAGAAGTAATTATGCAGCACTAAAATAATAGCCTAAAAACCCAAGAAGTGCAACTACTGAAACTTTAAACTAGAAATAGTCAATGATGGAAATGCTCAGGCAGCATTTGTAGAAATAGAAACAGTGTTAATGTTGCATGTCAATGCCCTTTCATTGGAACTTGATATAAATTAGAAATCAAATGTATTTGCTTTCTATTTATATCTTTTATGATGACAGTCAATGAAAAAGGATTAAAGACCCAAAAGTAATCAGATGAATAAAGCATAAATTTGAAACTACTGGAGGAAATTTTAGCAGAAACTAGCTTTTCACCGGAGTCTTATTCTATTTCCTGATTTGATGAGGTTCTCTTCTTTCTTTTCTTGCAGGTCACTCCTGCTGAACCGAGCCAGAGTGAGCAATAGTTACAGGTTCCTTCAGCAGAGATGGAAAACAAAAGGCATGCGATGCATTGGGGGAGTGTTGTATCGTGTATCTGCCAACAAACTTGCGAAAAGCAGTTCTGTTCCCATCAGAACTGGAGTCACAAATGCCAGAAGTGCTGTGAAATCAGGTAAAATGACCAATTATGTTGAAATGATTGATGTAGAGGACACCTAAGTTTCAATCCCGAAATGAACGTTGCATGTCATCAAGAGTCATAAAGAATGGACCTAGACCATTTGGCCCACCAGATCCACACTGTCTAATGGGCAAGCATTTCCAGTTTAGTCCATAGCATTCTAGGCTTGGGTAGTTTCTCTACTCATCTAGACACAACATAATTGTTGTCAGCAACTCTGCTTCTACCACTTTCTCAGACAGTGAATTCCAGATACTTATAAAGATACCTATCTATGTTAATCCCTTTTTGCCTGCATGCCCCCTAATCCTTTCCAATCCATATACTTGTTGAAATGTCGTTTTGATTATAATTTTATTTACCTTTTCCACCTCCTCTGGCAATTGCATCCATATACCCACCATTTTCTGAATGGGAAAAACTTGCTTCTGAGATCCACTTTAAATCTTTTGACTTTAAGCCTGTGCTGTCCAGTTTTAAATCTGCATATACTGGGGAAAAATATGTGACTATCAATGCTAACTATGCCTCTTGCAATTATATAAATCTCTGTAAGGTTACCCCTAAGCTTCTTCCATTCTAGGAAAAGTAGTCACTGCCTATCCAATTTCATCTTATAACTCAAGCCGACCAGTCCAGGAAACATGCATATGAATCTTTTTTGCACCCACTCCAGTGCACTTGCATCCACGGTGACCAAAACTGCACTCAAAGCTCCAAATACAGTCTCACCAATGTTCTGCACAGCTGCAACATGATACCTGACACGCGTACACAATGCCACAAATTAGAAAGGGCAAACATTGAATACCAACCCTTAAGCATGACATATATAACAAAAGGGCAAACATTAATAATTTTTTAAAAGTGAATTTGTTCCTCATGTTGTATTGCTTTTTACGAATTTTCACAGTCACTCTTTTTAAGAGCGGTGTAAGTTCATGAGAGTGACACTTATACTGACCCTGCCCTTGTGAGAAAGAGCAGTAAGTAGTTGATGATGCACATTTGGCTTTGGTTTTGAGCTCTTTGCTGATCTGATGTTTGTTGGTGTAAGATATATTTATAGTGAGGTGCATAATTTTAAATTGATGTGGTACATGGGCACAATCTCTCATCATATTGCAATTACCAAAAGCTATGTTTCTTTTAAAACCTTTCTGAAGCTTTTGTGCAATCACATGACAGATAATTATTGAATGCACAGCTATACAAGGATTGTTTGCAAACTCCGTTCACTTCATCTGTTACCTTTCTCAAATGTGATTTTTTTTCACATGTAATGCATGTAGCTTGTCTGATCATGATGATTAGGATATTCTTCAAATCTTTCTCCATTGAAAGACAAGAAAAGAATGGTCTTTAGACATGTCACAAGTAGACAAGGTGGTGAAGGAAGTATTTGATCTGCTGCTCTTCATCAGTGAGGATACTGAGTTTAGAAATTGGGAGGTATTGTTGCAGTTGTACAAGATGTTGGTGAGATTACAAATGGGTATTATGTATAGCTTTGGTTACCCTTTCATAGGAAGGATGTTAGTAAATGGAAAGTGTATAAAGAAGATTTACAAGAATCTTGGCAGGACTCAAGGGTCTGTTGTAGGGAGAAGATGGGCAGACTGAGACTTCATTCCTTGTACAATATCAATATTTAAAATACATGTTCCAAAGGATAAAAGGTATGTTACAAATGTGGGCCAAATGGACTAACGAAGATGGGCATCTTGATACACATGGATGAGTTGGGCCAGAGGCCTTTTTCCATGCTGTTTTACTCTCGTGCTGATTTTTCTGAATTCTTCAGGCAAAGCAAAATGCATTTTTGTAAAACTAGAGATATTAGTTACAAGGTTGATTTTCTTCCTTGCTGTTCTTGAAGAATTGGTGACGCAGAATGTAGAAGCATCATTGAATACCAACCCTTAAGCATGACATAGATTGGGATTATGCCCCTGAACAAGCATCAATATAAAACCACATCTCAAAAGAGCCATTAGAACTTGCATTGCCTCAAGCTGAACAAGACCCACAGGGGAGTACTATTCATTTGAAATTCATCCCTTTTTCCTTTCCCTCATTAACTAATTAATGTTACATTTAGTTTTTAACCCACTTGGTTAACATATGTGATGTTATGCTGACTTACATTCATAGTTTCTATGCCACTTTGTTGCTCATGAATCATCAGCTTAGTTCACTGAAGAGATTTTAATCATTTCTCATGGGTTCCTGTATAGTATCCTCTATCACTCTGCTTATTCAGTGTCCTGAGGGATATGTAGGAGCTGAAAGTAAAACTCTGGCTTCTTCTCTCAGAAAAAAGAATACATCTGGGAAAGCAGTTTATAATAATCAAAATTGTGCACAGGCCATTGAATAAAATGGCCTTTCCCTGCTCTGACTTTTCAGTTTTGTGAAAAATATAGAAATTATTTTACCAGCAATATCATTTGAAAGTGTATGAAATATATTTTAAATATTTTTGTGGTGGTGACATTCTATTTTTGTTTCCTTACTATTAGCTACTGCAATAAGTCACTATCGAGATTATCATGGAAAGCTTGAAACTAAACACTATGGATAACAATTATTGTGACTGTAATTAGTCTAGATGCTCATTTGGAATTACCTAATAAAACAGATCATGATGTTGGTTTACATAGACTCATAGACCAATACGTAACAGGTACAGGTCCTTTCAATTTAGAACATAGAACATAGAATAGTACAGCACATTACAGGGCCTTCGGTCCACAATGTTCTGCTGACCCTCAAACCCTGCCTCCCATATAACCCCCCACCTTAAATTCCTCCATATACCTGTCTAGTAGTCTCTTAAACTTCACTAGTGTATCTGCCTCCACCACTGACTCAGGCAGTGCATTCCACGCACCAACCACTCTCTGAGTGAAAAACCTTCCTCTAAGATCCCCCTTGAACTTCCCTCCCCTTACCTTAAAGCCATGTCCTCTTGTACTGAACAGTGGTGCCCTGGGGAAGAGGCGCTGGCTGTCCACTCTATCTGTTCCTCTTAATATCTTGTATACCTCTATCATGTCTCCTCTCATCCTCCTTCTCTCCAAAGAGTAAAGCCCTAGCTCCCTTAGTCTCTGATCATAATCCATACTCTCTAAACCAGGCAGTATCCTGGTAAATCTCCTCTGTACCCTTTCCAATGCTTCCACATCCTTCCTATAGTGAGGCGACCAGAACTGGACACAGTACTCCAAATGTGGCCTAACTAAAGTTTTATAGAGCTGCGTCATTACATCGCGTCTCTTAAACTCTATCCCTCGACTTATGAAAGCTAACACCCCATAAGCTTTCTTAACTACCCTATCTACCTGTGAGGCAACTTTCAGGGATCTGTGGACATGTACCCCCAGATCTCTCTGCTCCTCCACACTACCAAGTATCCTGCCATTTACTTTGTACTCTGCCTTGGAGTTTGTCCTTCCAAAGTGTACCACCTCACACTTCTCCGGGTTGAACTCCATCTGCCACTTCTCAGTCCACTTCTGCATCCTATCAATGTTTCTCTGCAATCTTCGACAATCCTCTACACTATCTACAACACCACCAACCTTTGTGTCGTCTGCAAACTTGCCAACCCACCCTTCTACCCCCACATCCAGGTCGTTAATAAAAATCACAAAAAGTAGAGGTCCCAGAACAGATCCTTGTGGGACACCACTAGTCACAACCCTCTAATCTGATTGTACTCCCTCCACCACGACCCTCTGCCTTCTGCAGGCAAACCAATTCTGAATCCACCTGGCCAAACTTCCCTGGATCCCATGCCTTCTGACTTTCAAATAAGCCTACCATGTGGAACCTTGTCAAATGCCTTACTAAAATCCATGTAGATCACATCCACTGCACTACCCTCATCTATATGCCTGGTCACCTCCTCAAAGAACTCTGTCAGGCTTGTTAGGCACGATCTGCCCTTCACAAAGCCATGCTGACTGTCCCTGATCAGACCATGATTCTCTAAATGCTCATAGATCCTATCTCTAAGAATCTTTTCCAACAGCTTTCCCAGCACAGACGTAAGGCTCACTGGTCTGTAATTACCTGGACTATCCCTACTACCTTTTTTGAACAAGGGGACAACATTCGCCTCTCTCCAATCCTCCGGTACCATTCCCGTGGACAACGAGGACATAAAGATCCTAGCCAGAGGTTCAGCAATCTCTTTCCTTGCCTCATGGAGCAGCCTGGGGAATATTCCGTCAGGCCCTGGGGACTTAACCATCCTAATGTATTTTAACAACTCCAACACCTCCTCTCCCTTAATATCAACATACTCCAGAACATCAACCTCACTCATATTGTCCTCACCATCATCAAGTTCCTTCTCAGTGGTGAATACCGAAGAGAAGTATTCATTGAGGACCTTGCTCACTTCCACAGCCTCCAGGCACATCTTCCCACTTTTATCTCTAATCGGTCCTACCTTCACTCCTGTCATCCTTTTGTTCTTCACATAATTGAAGAATGCCTTGAGGTTTTCCTTTACCCTACTCGCCAAGGCCTTCTCATGCCCCCTTCTTGCTCTTCTCAGCCCCTTCGTAAGCTTCTTTCTTGCTACCCTATGTTCCTCAATAGACCCATCTGATCCTTGCTTCCTAAACCTCATGTATGCTGCCTTCTTCCACCTGACTAGATTTTCTACTTCACTTGTCACCCATGGTTCCTTCACCCTACCATTCTTTATCTTCCTCACTGGGACAAATTTATCCCTAACATCCTGCAAGAGATCCTTAAACATCGACCACATGTCCATAGTACATTTCCCTGAAAAAACATCATCCCAGTTCACACTTTGACCCACAAATCCATGCCAACCACTGTGCCCATACAGCTACTTCCAATTTCCCTTTTTAGCCTCATCCCTCTCAGCCTGCTCCTACGTATCCATCGAAATGCTTCTTAAAGCTGCACCTGTCTCAAGCACTTTCTCTAGCAACTCTTTCCATATAGTCAGCACCTTCTGCATGAAAAAATTGACCCTCTGTCACTTTTAAATCTTTTCCCTCTCGACCTAAATCTATGGCCCCCACCTTTGGACTCTCCTACCCTGGGAAAAAGCTTTACCATCTACCTTATCTCTACCATTCCTAATTTTAAGCATTTCTATTAGGTCTCCATCATTTTCCTATACAGTCGGCCCTCCTAATCCGTGGAGGATTGGTTCCGGGACCCCACGTGGATACCAAAATTCGCGGATGCTCAAGTCCCTTATGTAACCTGTCTCCATCCAGTGGACCTTAGGAACCAGCGGAACCCCAGACCTTATTTAACCTGTCTCAGTGCACTGGACATTAGGACCCGGCACCAGAGCTCTGAATGCGCAGTGTTTCTGTTCACGAAAATAATCACGATCACGATTGAAAATAAAGTGGAAATAATAAAGCGATCGGAAAGAGCTGAAATGCCATCAGTCATTGGAAAAGCGTTAGGCTACAGTCGGTCAATGATCAGAACAATTTTAAAGGATAAAGTGAGAAAGGCTCTGCCCCAATGAAAGCTACAATTATTACTAAGCAACGCAGTGGTTTAATTATTGGGTTTTGGGTTTTTAATACTCTCATCAACCCAGCACGGTGGAAAGCACACTCGGGAGCAATCTGTCCCGAGTCCCGAGAACTAACGTTCCCAAGCCCGGTGCTGAAACATACGTTCTTAAGTGTTTGATATGCATAGAAAGGTAAAATATATACTATACTAAGACAAACGTTTGACTAACTGACGCTAAATAATACCGAATGTACCTGTTCCGACTTACTTAGTAAGAGAACTTCGGATTTTTTTCGATCCGGATCCACAATAACCCACGCACATCCTCCCGTATACTTTAAATCATCTCTAGATTACTTGTAATACCTAATACAATGTAAATGCTATGTAAAGTAGTTGTTATAGTGCATTGTTCAGGGAATAATGACAAGAAAAAAGTCTGTACATGCTCAAACAACGAGTGCTGGAAGAGTTGGTTGAATTCGTGCATGCAGAATCTGCGGATAAGGTGGGCCGACTGTATTCCAAGAAATGAAGACCTAGCCTAGCCAGCCTCTTGCTGTATCTCACATCCTCTAGTCCTGGTAACTGCACTTGTTATCTATTCTGAGGCTGCAACAGATGTTGGGCCAGAGCTTGATGCCAGTGACAAACTGCCCCATTCTTTTATGCCGTGATAAATAGTTTATTATTGTCATATGTACCAAAGTACAGTTTAAAAGAATGGTTTGCATGCCATCCAAACAGATTACAGGTGTCCCTCATTTTTCGAACGTTCACTTTACGACACCTCGCTGTTACGGAAGACCGACATTAGTTACCTGCTTTCGCTAACAGAAGGTGTTTTCATTGTTACGAGAAAAGGCAGCACGTGCCCTGAGCAGCCAAGCTCCTCCCCCGGAACTGCATTCTAGCCAGCATTGCTTAAACACGTGCCTGTGAGCATCTGTGCTTTGTGTCAATTTATTTTGTGCATCCGTTAGCAAGAAGATTTCTAAGTATCAGAAAAGCCTAAAAGAGCTCGTAAGGCTGTTACACTTAGTGTAAAACTAGACATAATTAAGCGTTTCGATCGTGGTGAATGAAGTAAGGACAAAGTGAGTTTGGCTTGTGGAAGTTGACGAAGATTATGTTGAAGAGGTTTTGGCATCCCATGACCATGAACTGACAGATGAAGAGCTGATGTAATTGCAAGAGGAAAAGTTAACAATCAAAACCGAACGCAGTAGCGAACGGACCGAAAGTGAAGTCGTCCAGGAACTGAACGTGAAGCAACTGCATGAGATTTTCGCTGCAATGATTGCAGAAAAGTATGACTTTAATTTTGAAAGAGTACATAAGTTTAGGGCATATTTGCAGGATGGTTTGAGTGCTTACAAAGAACCATATGATAGAAAAATGCGTGAGGCTAAGCAGTCAAGCATACTGTCGTTTTTCAAGCTTTCCCACATCAGCCACAGCAGACGACGAACCTCGACCTTCGACATCGAGGCAGGCAGACATAGAAGAAGATGACCTGCCTGCCCTGATGGAAACAGACAATGATGAGATGACACCCCAGTCTTCTGTACCTCCCACTACCCTAACCTCCGACTCAGCCTAACACACCATCATCAGTGTCCTCACTGTCTTCCCAATTCCGGTAAGTGAAACTACACTGTGCATACATTATTTGTACTTTATATAGGCTGTGTATTTTTATGTGTTATTTGGTACAATTTGTTATTTGGTATGATTTGGCAGCTTCATAGCTTAAAGGTTACCAGAGAGAGTGCTTCTGCGAGAGCGCTTGCGCCGAGTGTTTCTGCTGCGAGTGCCGCCGAGGGCGCTGGCATGAGATTTTCACTACAGTAGACAGTGCTGCAATGATTGCAGAGAAGTATTTCTACTTTATATAGGCTGTGTATTTATCATATGATTCCTGCTTTTACTATATATTACTGTTATTTTAGGTTTTATGTGTTATTTGGCGTGATTTGGTAGGTTATTTTTTGGGTCTGCGAATGCTCACAAATTTTTCCCATATAAATGAATGGTAATTGCTTTTTCACTTTACGACATTCTGGCTTACGAACCATTTCATAGGAACGCTGTACCTTCGGATGGTGGGGGAAACCTGTATTCCATTACAACAGTGCATTGAGTGTTACCGTTATAGAGAAAGTGCAATACAAGAGACAATAAGGTGTACAAGGCCATCACAAGGTAGAATCTGAGGTCAAAAGTCCACCTTATCATATTAGGGGAATGTTAATTAGTTTTATAGTAGCTAGATAGAAGCTGACCCTGAGCTTGGTGGTATGTGCTTTTAGGCATTTGTATCTCCTGCCTAATGGGAGAAGAGAGAATGTGTTGGGTGGGTTGGAGTCTTTGAATATGTTAGCTGCTTTACTGAGGTAGCAAGAAGTATAGACAGAGTCAAGGAATGGCAGGCTCGTTTCCATGATGGGCAAGACTTGTTGACAACTCTGCAGTTCCTTGCAGTCTCTGGCGGATGTATATCAAGCCATGATGCACCTGGATAGAGTACTTTTAATGATGCATTGATTAAAAATAAATAAATAGTGTGGGCCAAAGGGGACATGCCAAAGTTATTCAGATTCCTTAACTGACATTTTGCAAGTAACTTTTCCAAGATTACATCGTCATAATGGTAGCACATCTCATCTGGCAGAACCCCTTTGACTATTCATATATTACTGTGCTTGTCCAAGAGCCTCTGAGCACAAAAAGCCACACACACAAAATCTACCTCTTTTGTTTGTATTGTGAGATAACACTGTAAATATACTGACAGCCTGATTATTAAGTGACAAAGCAGACATGTTCTGAACGATGTATTAAGTAGCAGGGATAAATCTTTAACAATGTGTTAATACAAGAGATGGCCACTTAGCATCTTCCCTATTCTTAACATGACAGTTTCAATGAAGGCCAGGAAACATGAACGTTCATCTGTTGTCCTCACCTGTATAATTACAATAATGTGGAATCAGAATGCCCTATATCCAATGACTGGTTTCAATGGTCTTTGAATATCGGTGTAAGTTAAATTATAAAAGTTTTGTTTGAAGACAATCCATTTTAATTAGTGTCTGCCATCCACATAATTAAATAACTCCAGAACAGCCTCTTGGAACACTAGTTTAAGACCCTCTATAGTATCAACAGACTACAAGGCAAAGTCAACTGATTATTTCTTTTATGAGAAATTGAGTACTACAGGTTCAGAAATTACACAGAGATGTTGTTCTGGTGTGCTAGTTGTTGTTACTACTACAAAATCTGCCATCTCTCTCCCAGAAAGATGACTGATATCGTATGGGTCACTTGAATATGCTCTGGTTATACTTTGATGATATCAAGGTATCTACTTTTATTTTCCCCTAAAAAGTTGAGCTTCACTGCAGCAGAACACACCATTATGAAATACTTAAAATTCATGCCATGACTGTCTTTTAGTTCTGCCAATGATTGTGTTTGGTCTTTGCTATGAAGAATTCCTTGGCTTGTTAGGCACTTGCAATACATCATGGCCACCTCAAAGTGAGGACTCCAACAAAAGGTAGTGAAACATGAGAGGTTTGGTGGGGGGGGGGGGTTCATGCTGAGGTGAAACATTGGTTCTATGTTGCATTTTCAGTTGGAGTCTCCCCTTGTTAAAAGCAATAGGATTGATACTGAGAGAGTGCTAGTGAGAAATGACTATGTATGAAATGTCACACTGCATTGATCAGATTCATTTGACATGACAGAAATAAAATGCATTGGTTCACCTGCTGAGACTTCATCTTTTGTACTCTATTGTGTATCTTTAAATGGAGTTTCATGGGGAATTCTTCATTAATGAACTATGATGGATCTTCTTTGGCTTGAAATGTTAACCCACTGGGTTAGTGAAATAGATATCCAAAATTGCTGCAGAGCATTGGTTGCAGCAGCTCAGCATTTCCTGAATTGTAAATTTGCTATCAACCTCAGTTCAGTGAGAAGTGTAGAGGAGCAAGCAAAGACCAGCACCATGCATGTTCAAAAGTGATGAGGACCCAATCTAGTGAAGACTTAATCCATGGCTACACATGTGCTAAGCAGCAAAAATGATGTGCATCTAATTTGTTTCATTCTAAGTTAGGGTTTCCCAACCTTTTTTTGTGCCATGGATCAATACCATTAAGCAAGAGGTACACAGACCTTAGGTTGGGAACCCAACTCTAAGTGATACTGAGAAGCAGCTGAGACCATTGGATGCCACAAAGTTATGATACCAGATAACACACCAGCTGTAGTAGTGAAAACTGTGTTTTATAAATAGATGCATCTCTAACCAAGTGTTCTGGTGCAGTTTTAACATCGGCATTTACCCCAAAATGTGAAAAAGCTAAGTGCTGTTCACTGAAAGCAAGACGATGAATCTGGTAAATTACCTCACAATTAATCCGTTCTTATTCAACAGAAGAATAAAAGCACTGTCCAAAACATGCTCACTGATAACCTTTTCACCAGTTCCCAGTTTAGATTTCTTAAGAGCCAGCTGGTTCTGGATCTCATCAGAGCCTTGGCCAAATGTGGAGCGAAGAGCTAAATTTCAGTGATGAGCTGAGAGTGACTGCCTTGGACATAAGAGTTGCACTTGTATGATACTACAGCATTGAGGAAAAACTGAAGTCAGTTGTAATCAAATGGAAACGTTCTCGTGTAGGAACCATAACCTTTATAAAGAAACCACTGGACAACATTGTAAGATTTCTATAGTGCATTGTCCTGGGTTGAATTATCTCTAGTTGTTTTTTCAATGTCTTGTCTTCTATCATATGGTTGGAAGTAAGCATGTTTGCTCTTTATTTTGCACAATGTTCAATTTCCTTTGGAGCTGCTCATCAAGAAAAGAAGCCTATGGCTGCATGCGGCAAAGCCACTAAGGACAAGGAAAGCAGGTTCTTGCAAATCTCACTACATCCAAGTTTTTCTTCATCTTGACCACCAGTCTGACTTAGAAATATATTACCAGCAATTCATTGTCACTGGGTCTAAAACTCTATTACAATAGACCTGTGGAAGTTACTGCAGAGGTCTCTGAAATTGGCTCATCATCTCCACTTCAAGAACAGTTTGGGATGGACAGTAAATGTTGGTCTTGCCAGGGTTGCCAAAATTCTAAATATGCCATAGCATTGCCCTATCCATTGAATACCAATTCGATGGATATGTATGTTGTATTATGTTCACTGATATGGCTACAATATTGACTAGAGACCATGTACATAGAACAGCTAACCAAAGACTTTCAAATCATTTATACCTGCACTGTGAAACTGATCCAAACAAAGTATACTTTGCACCAAGATTCTGATTGCTTATACTCAATGAAAAGTAGAAAATATGTACCAAGGCTTTGAGATTACTGGGTCATGGAACATTAGTGGTTAAGCCCTGCAGGATATGACATGGTTTAATGGGTCATCTCTTGGCTGATTATTACTGTAAAGAGGAAGACTTGGTCTGTATGGAGGGAAATTTACTTAGTAGGTTTCTTTTGAAAATTATTTTTCTGTGAGGAACTCCTTGTATCCTTTGCAGCCAATGATACTACACTCACAAAATATTTCATTTCACTTTTATTTCCTTATACTGTAAAGTAGTTTCTGCTATCTCATTCTATCGGAGATCCACATTAGCTTTAGCTTATGTTAATCTTTTTTTTCCTTTCCACATATCTAGAGAAGTTCCCTCTAACCTTTACATTACTCACTAGCCCACACTAATATCTACATAGCTTTTGCTCATCAGTGCCTTGGTCTTGCTTTAGTAAATGATCAAAATTTCACCAATTTAAACTGTCAGGAAAATGAAATTCATGCATCAACTAACTAACAAGCACATTTTAAAGATCTGAGAAAAAAGCTTGCACTGTTCTGTGTACTTCATGCAGTCCTGGGTAGGTCTGTAGTCTAGTGTAGTTTTTGTGTTGGTTTACGTAGTTCAGTGTAGTTTATGTATTGTTCATGTAGCACCATGGTCCTGAAAAACGTCTTGTTTTTACTGTGTACTGTACCAGCAGTTATGGTCAAATTGACAATAAAAAGCAACTTGACTTGAAAAGCAGATGAGCTTAGAGCGTGGATCAGTACTTGGAGCTAAGATGTTGTTTCAATTACAGAGACTTGGATGTCTGAGGGATAGGAATGGTTACTAAGAGTGCCAGACTTTAGATGTTTCAGAAAGGACACAGAGGGAGGCAAAAGAGGTGGGTTCGTGGCACTGCTGATCAGAGATAGTGTCACGGCTGCAGAAAAGGAGGTAGTCATGGAGAGATTGTCTACTGAGTCTCTGTGGGTAGAGGTTAGAAACAGGAAGGAATCAATAACTCCACTGTCTGTTTTTTTTGTAGACCAACCAATAGTAACAAGGAAATCGAGGAGCAGATAGGGAGACAGATTCTGGAAAAGTGTAATAATAAAAGGGTTGTTGTGGGAGACTTGAATTTCCCAAATATTGATTGGCATCTCCCTAGAGCAAGGGGTTTAGATGGGTTAGAGTTTGTTAGGTGTGTTCAGGAAGGTTCCTGACACAATATGTAGATAAGCCTACAAGAAGAGAGGCTGTACTTGATCTGGTATTGGGAAATGAACCTGGTCAGGTGTCAGATCTCTCAGTGGGAGAACATTTTGGAGATAGTGATCATAAATCTATCTCCTTTACCATGGCATTGGAGAGGCAGAGGAGCAGACAAGTTAGGAAAGTGTTTAATTGGAGTAAGGGGAAACATGAGGGTATCAGGCAAGGACTTGGAAGCGTAAATTGGGAACAGATGTTCTCAGGGAAATGTACGGCAGAAATATGGCAAATATTCTGGGGATATTTGCGTGGCTGTTTGCGTAGGTTTGTTCCAGTGAAACGGGGAAAGGATGGTAGTGTACAGGAACCGTGGTGAACTAAGGCTGTTGAAAATCTAGTGAAGAAGAAAAGAAAAGCTTATGAAAAGTTCAAAAAACTAGGTAATGATAGAGATTAAGAAGATTATAAGAATGAGATTAGGAGAGCCATAAGGGGCCATAAGAAGGCCTTGGCAAGCAGGATTACTGCAAGTTGGACTCTACCAGCTTAGAGGAGTACACAGCATCAGTGACCAGCTGCATCAGCAAGTGCATTGATAATGTAACTCTGTCCAACACCATTACTATACGCGCTAACCAGAAGCCATGGATAACCGCGGAGGTGCGTGCGCTGCTGAGGACCCGCAACTCCGCCTTCAGAACAGGCGACAAGGCAGCTCTAACAACAGCAAGGGCCAAACTGTCCCGGGCCATCAGAGGGGCAAAGCGTGCACACGCCCAGCTAATCCACAGCCACTTCCAGGACAGCGGCGACACGCGGCGCACGTGGAAGGGCATCCAGGACATCACCAATTACAGGACAACATCACCTGACTGTGCAGGTGATACCTCCCTCCCAGATGTGCTGAATAACTTCTACGCCCGGTTTGAGGCGGAAAATGACGTGGCGGTGGGGAAGTCCACCCCTCCTACAAATGACCAGGTGCTGTGTCTCACCGTGGCCAATGTGAGAAAAACCCTGTGCAGAGTCAACCCACGGAAGGCTGCTGGACCAGACAACATCCCTGGTAGAGTGCTCAGAGGATGTGCAGACCAGCTAGCAGATGTTCTCAATGACATCTTCAACATCTCCCTGAGCAGCGCCACCATTCCAACGTGCTTCAAGGCTGCCACCATTGTCCCTATGCCGAAGAAGTCTTCAGTGTCCTGCCTAAATGACTACCGTCCCGTTGCACTTACATTCATCATCATGAAGTGTTTCGAGAGGCTTGTCATGAAGCATATCGAGACCCTGCTGCCCCCCCTCACTGGACCCTCTGCAGTTTGCGTACCGTCGCAACCGCTCAACAGATGACACCATTGTCACCACCCTCCACCTGACCCTAACCCACCTGGACAAAAAAGACACATACGTTCGGATGCTGTTCATAGACTTCAGTTCAGCATTCAACGCAATCATCCCTCAGAAACTGATTGGAAAGCTGAGCCTACTGGGCCTGAACACCTCCCTCTGCAAATGGAACCTAGACTTCCTGACTGGGGGACCTCAGTCAGTCCAGATCGGGAGCAGCATCTCCAATACCATCACACTGAGCACGGGGGCCCCCCAGGGCTGTGCTCAGTCCACTGCTGTTCACTCTGCTGACCCACGACTGTGCTGCAACACACAGCTCAAACCACATCATCAAGTTCGCCAATGACACGACCGTAGTAGGTCTCATCAGCAAGAACGACGAGTCAGCTTACAGAGAGAAGGTTCAGTGGCTAACGGACTGGTGCAGAGCCAACAACCTGTCTCTTAATGTGAACAAAACAAAAGAGATGGTTGTTGACTTCAGGAGGGCACGAAGCGACCACTCCCCACTGAACATCGACGGATCCTCGGTAGAGATCGTTAAGAGCACCAAATTTCTTGGTGTTCACCTGGTGGAGAATCTCACCTGGTCCCTCAACACCAGCTCCATAGCAAAGAAAGCCCAGCAGTGTCTCTACTTTCTGCAAAGGCTGAGGAAAGTCCATCTCCCACCCCCCCCATCCTCATCACATTCTACAGGGGTTGTATTGAGAGCATCCTGAGCAGCTGCATCACTGCCTGGTTCGGAAATTGCACCATCTCAGATCGCAAGGCCCTGCTGCAGATAGTGAGGTCAGCTGAGAAGATCATCGGGGTCTCTCTTCCTGCCATCACAGGCATTTACACTACAAGCTGCATCTGCAAAGGAAACAGCATTATGAAGGACCCCATGCACCCCTCATACAATCTCTTCTCCCTCCTGCCATCTGGGAAAGGGCTCCGAAGCATTCGGGCTCTCACAACCAGACTATGTAACAGTTTCTTCCCCCAAGCTATCAGACTCCTCAATACCTAGAGCCTGTTCTAAAACCTTGCCCTATTGTCCTGTTTATTATTTATTGTAATGCCTGCACTGTTTTTGTGCACTTTGCACAGTCCTGTGTAGGTTTGTAGTCTAGTGTAGCTTTCTCTGTATTGCTTTTACGTAGTTACGTATTTTTTTGTAGTGTCATGTAACACCATGGTCCTGAAAAACGTTGTCTCACTTTTACTATGTACTGTACCAGCAGTTGTGGTCGAAATGACAATAAAAGTGACGACTTGACTTGATTTAAGAAATCCCAAGGCATTCTACAAGTGTGCGAAGAGCAAGAGGATAAGGTGTGAAATAATAGGACTAATCAAGTTTGACAGTGGAAAAGTGTGTATGGAACCGGAGAAAATAGCAGAGGTACTTAATTAATACTTTGATCCATTATTCACTACGAAATAGGATCTTGACAATTGTAGGGATGACTTATGGCAGATTGAAAAGCTTGAGCATATAAACATTAAGAAAGAGGATGTGCTGGAGCTTTTGGAAAGCATCAAGTTGGATAAGTCTCTGGGACCAGATGAGATGTATCCCAGGCTACTGTGGGAGGCGAGGGAAGAGATTGCTGATCCTCTGGCAATGATCTTTGCATCATCAATCGGGACGGGAAGTTCTGGAGGATTGGAGGGTTGCAGATGTTGTTCCCTTATTCAAGAAAGGGAGTAGAGATAGCCCAGGAAATTATAGACCAGTAAGTCTTACTTCAGTGGTTGGTAAGTTGATGGAGAAGATCCTGAGGGGCAGGATTTATGAACATTTGTAGAGGCATAGTATGATTAGGAATAGTCAGCATGGCTTTGTTAAGGGCAGGTCGTGCCTTACGAGCCTGATTGAATTTGTTGAGGATGTAACTAAACACATTGATGAAGGAAGAGCAGTAGATGTTGTGTATATGGATTTCAGCAAGGCATTTAACAAGGTACCCCATGCCACACTTATTGAGGAAGTAAGGAAGCATGGAATCCAAGGGGACCTTACTTTGTGGATCCAAAATTGGTTTGCCCACAAAAGGCAAAGGCTGGTTGTAGACAGATCATATTCTGCATGGAGGTCGGTGACCAGTGGTGTAACTCAAGGATCTGTTCTGGGACCCCCTTCTCTTCATGATGTTTATAAATGACCTGGATGAGGAAGTGGAGACCGTTTCGCTGAACACCTACGCTCGGTCCGCCAGAGAAAGCAGGATCTCCCAGTGGCCACACATTTTAATTCCACATCCCATTCCCATTCTGATATGTCTATCCATGGCTTCCTCTACTGTCAAAATGAATCCAAACTCAGGTTGGAGGAACAGCACCTTATATACCGGCTGGGTAGCCTCCAACCTGATGGTACGAACATTGACTTCTCTAACTTCCGTTAATGCCCTTCCTCCCCTTCTTACCCCATCCCTGACATATTTAGTTGTTTGTTTTTTTTCTCTCTCTCTGCCCATCACTCTGCCTGTTCTTCAGCTCCCTCTGGTGCTTCCCCCCACCTCCCTTTCTCCTGAGGCCTCCCGTCCTATGATCCTTTCCCTTCTCCAGCTCTGTATCACTTTCACCAATCACCTTTCCAGCTCTTAGCTTCATCCCACCCCCTCCGGTCTTCTCCTATCATTTCACATTTCCTCCTCCCCCCCACTACTTTCAAATCTATTACTATCTTTCCTTTCAGTTAGTCCTGATGAAGGGTCTCGGCCCGAAACGTCGACAGTGCTTCTCCTTATAGATGCTGCCTGGCCTGCTGTGTTCCACCAGCATTTGTGTGTGTTGTTTGAATTTCCAGCATCTGCAGATTTCCTCGTGTTTGCTGAGGAAGTGGAGGGATGGGTTAGTAAATTTGCAGATGACACAGAAGTTGGGGGTTTTGTGGATAGTAGTGGAGGGCTGTCAGAGGTTACAGCGGGACATCGATAGGATACAAAACTGGGCTGAGAAGTGGTAGATGGAGTTCAACCCAGATGTGTCAGGTGGTTTATTTTGGTAGGTCAAATACAATAGCAGAATATAGTATTAATGGCAAGACTCTTGGCAGTGTGGAGGTTCAGAGGGATCTTGGGGTCTGAGTCTATAGGACACTCAAAGCTGCTGCTCAAGTTGACCGTGTGGTTAAGAAGGCGTACAGTGCATTGGCCTTCATCAACCGTGGAAATGAGTTTAAGAGCCAAGAGGTAATGTTACAGCTATGTAGGACCCTGGTCAGACCCCACTTGGAGTACTATGCTCAGTTCTGGTCACCTCACTACAGGAAGGATGTGGAAACTGTAGAAAGGATGCAGAGGAGATTTACAAGGATGTTGCCTGGATTGGGGAGCATGCCTTATGAGAATAGGTTGAGTGAAACTCGGCCTTTTCTCCTTGAAGCGGCGGAGGATGAGCGGTGACCTGATAGTGGTATATAAGATGATGAGAGGCATTGATCATGTGGATAGTCAAAGGTTTTTTCCCAAGGCTGAAATGGCTAACATGAGAGGGCACAGTTTTAAGATGATTGTAAGTAGGTAGAGTAGGTGTTGGCTAAGTTTTTTTTACGCAGAGTGGTGAGTGCGTGGAATGGGCTGCTGGCGATGGAGGTGGAAGTGATAGGGTCTTTTAAGAGACTCCTGGATAGGTACATAGAGTTTAGATAAATAGAGGGCTATGGGTAACCTAGGTAATTTCTAAAGTAAGTACATTTTCAGCACAGCACTTTGGGCTGAAGTGCCTGTATTGTGCTGTAGTTTTCTATGTTTCTAACAAAGTACTTGCAATTTGCCTGATTTTTTTCTCCCTCCTTTCCATCTGTTGATTTACAACTGAGATATCACTTGTATCCACTGTTGACAAGGATGGTTCGAAATATTTATTTATCTGCCATGCCCTGGTTTTCCATGTTTCTCTAGACTCACCTTCTGTCGGACCAGTCCTTACTTCATTGATTCCTTGCATTTTAAAATATCAAGATGAAACAGTTAGAATCTGTTCATATATATATTTGTGGCTAACTTTATCTTATACTTCATAATCTTCCTCCCTTGCTAAGCTTTTAATCATTCATTGCTGTTTTTTTTATATTCTGCTTGCTTTCCTGGCCTGCTATTATTCGCCTTCTGAATATAACAGTAAAATATTGGTATACTGAATCCACTACCTTTTTTTCTGGCACTGTTGTCACCAGTTTTAGGCATTTTTTGTCTTTAACAATCTGCAGGATTTTTTTTGCCTTTTATGTATGTTCTTCCTCTTTTTAATGTTGATCCTTCCTCCTTTAATATACTACAACAGACTTTTGATATGGATAGCAGGAAGAGTATGAGAATCAGGTCCAGCTGTATAAAACTTTGGTTAGGTTGCACTTGGAGTATTTTGTTTAGTTGTTGTCACCCCATTACAGGAAGGAAATAGAGTCATTGGAAAGGGTACAGAAGTGCTTTGTGTAGTTGCTACTTGGATTAGAGAGTATCAACTAGAAGGAGTTGGATTATTTTCTCTGGTAAACTACAGGCTGAAGGGACAACTGATAGAAGTATATAAAATTATGAGAGGCATAGATAGGATAGACAGAATCTTTTTCGCCAGGGTAGAAATGTCAAACACTAGTTCTAAGATGAGGAGGGGGAAGGTTACAGGGATTATGGGGTCAAATTTTACACAAAGTGGTAGGTGCCTGGATTGAGCTGTTTGAGTTAATGGTGGAAGCAGATACCATGTTGGGGTTCAAGAGCTTCTTGTATAAACACATGAATATGGAAGAAATAGAGGGATATGGGACAGGTACAGTCAGAGGGAATTAGTTCAATTTGGCATCATGCTCAGTAGAGCCTTTATAGGCTGAAGGGCCTGTTCCTTTTCTGTTCCCTGTGTTCTAAATAGAGCTTTCTTTCCCTTTTGCAGAGCAACCTGGTTATACAACACATTAAATTATCTTTTGAACACCTTTAACAGATTTCCTGTTGTTTGACCCAGTTACAAATGTGTCTAATTTACTGTGAATAGTTTCTGTTCTATTACATGGAAGTCAGCCCTGCCTCAGTCTGAAATCAAAGTAGTTATTTCTTATTTCTCTCTTTCAGTTGTTCCCCATTGTATGATGATTATCATTAGATAAATGTTCTCCCTTCATCAGTCTTTTAATTAACTTTGGCTTATTACTCATTAATAAATCTAATATGGTCTGCACCCTGTTGTCTGTGCAGAAAATAATGCTGAACGCACAAGAAATTCACTTGTCTTTTTGCAGTAAGCTAGACTGACTTGTACCAATAGAGTAACAAAGATTCTCAGAATGGAGATAAAATATTGAAGATGCTGGAATTTTGACCAAAAAATAAATTGCTAGAAGAACAGCATCTATGGAAGCAGTTTAGGTTGAGAATTGCATCAGGACAGCAATGATTTCTACTGTGGTCACTTCAGTGCACAGAGCACACAAATGGTTTGACTATATGCTAAGAAAGGGAGATTGTTTAAAGTTTGGAGTTAAATAGCAAAATAGTTTGTGAGTCTGTGGTAACTTCCAAAGGAATTTTGGTTGGACTGGAGAGTAAGTTTAAAAAAAAGTGAAAGATGTAATTTGTTGCAATTAAATTGTAACGCAGTGCGTTTTTGCAGGAAAGGAACAGGAGTAATCACACTTTGAATAGAAACTGGCTCAGTCATGTGGATAAAATAGTAATTTGAGCCAATGGTTCATGAGCCAGTTAATATAAAAGCTAATTGAATTTTCGATTTTATCACAACAAAGACCTTATAGTACTCATACAATGCTGGGCTCCACTCTGTTGAAAGAATACAGATACTTCAGAAGTTGTACAACAGAGTTTATTATGATTGGTAATTGTAAGGGAATTGTTACACCACAAGGGTTGTGGATCTGGCTGGTAAGGCAGAAGACACAAATTCTACTTAACTGTTTTAAGATTTCCTTTATTAGGACAGAACAGAGCAAGCATTAAAATACTTACCTAGATGCACGTGAGCCCCCATCATTTCAGCACACCTCCTGCTGTTCCTGATCCACAGTGCCATTCGTAATCCAGCTCATCGGTGAGGCCCCAGTAAACTTCCTTTGAGCCCCTGACCACTTCATAATCATCCCTCTGGATGATTGCGTGTTTTAGCATTGTACAGCCTGCACCAGCATTCTTTATCTTAGCGGTTGGGGAATTACATTCATGGCAGGAGCCGTCGAGTTGGACTGCTTGTAACTGAGGAAGTACTACCCCATGAAGTACTGACCGTCTTTCAGTGTCCCATTAACAGAATTCTTAGGAAAAGAACAGATACACAGTCTATCCAAAACATATAACATATAACATATTACAATTACTTAAGATTGCAAGCTCTCTACTGGTGTTTAGGACTGCAGTGAAGGTCCCCCATGTCTAGCAATGTTCAGGGCTTCCTTCATTGTGTCAGTAGCTCAGTTTTCACTACCGTCAGTCGTGCAAGTTCCGGGTGAAGACTCAAGAATACCTCTCCATCGCTGTTTCCATAACAATTTTGTTTTGCCAGTCAGGGTTGTTAGCCTTGAGTTGAACCCCCAGATTTGGAGGAACAGTGGACTGCTCTTGATCTGGTCTCTACCCTTTGACCTGTTTGGCATGGGTGACCTTACCAAGAGCCAAAACATAAAGCCCTGACTCCAGCCAAAGTAGCTGCCCAGGTCACTGAGGCACAGAAACCTCCAAACCACAAGAAGGTTGTGGTCCTCTTACAGAAAGATAAGAAGCAGTAATGATCAAATAATTAAGTTAGTCATTCCTTGTTGCGTAAATGAAGTCACCGGAGAAAAGTATTGATAGATACAGAGCAGCTTTTTTATTCAGCAAAACAAGGTATAGCAGACATCATATGGAAACGTTTTTGGTCGAAAGGTCTGGCTGACCTGATGTGGGACTCAAAATTTTACTCAAAATTTTACATGCTAAACATCAAAGGCCAATTCCATATTTACATTGTATCTCTACTTCCTGAGGAGACTGAGGTTCCTTGGAGTATGTAGGCCTCTCCATCACATGTTCTAGTCTGTTGTTGCCAGTACAATCTTCTATGCAGTGGTGTGCTGGAGCAACAACATCAACATGGGTGATGCCAATAGGCTCAATAAACTAATTAGAAAGGCTGGCTGTGTTTTAGGAGTCAAACTGGAAGCCATAGTAGAACAAAGGACCCTACGGAAAATCCTGGCAATTCTGGACAATGTTTCTCATCCTCTTGCATGCCACCTTGGCTGAACAGAGGAGCACTTTTAGTAATAGACTAAGACCACTGTGCTGCTGTAATGTGAGGTTTTTTTGAGGTTATTTTTACTCTTGACCATTAGGCTGTATAGTGAGTCAGCCAAGGAAGTGATGACCCCTTCCTGTTAAGACTGTTTGAGGTAACTTATTTTTTTTATTCTTTCTTATTTCTTTTCTAATATTTGTATAGTTGTGCACTTGTAATCAATAAAGTATCTATCTGTATCTACAATGCTTTTTTTTTAAACTACACACGCCTGCCGATTCGCACCCATAATACAGACATCCAGTTGAATTTTAATCTGCATTGTCTGGTCTGAGATTCATGTCTTTTAAAAAACACATTGCTCAGAGCTGCACTCTAAATTAATTCCACTAATTTATACTCAGACCCAAAGACTGATTGCCAAAGTAATTTGCTAAATGTAAATGTGCTAAACCAAAATA
This sequence comes from Hemitrygon akajei, assembly GCF_048418815.1. Taxonomy (NCBI): domain Eukaryota; kingdom Metazoa; phylum Chordata; class Chondrichthyes; order Myliobatiformes; family Dasyatidae; genus Hemitrygon; species Hemitrygon akajei. The sequence goes on along the minus strand of NC_133124.1, from coordinate 102,952,823 downwards.
TTGCTGAAACACTTGTCATCATGGTTCATCTCGCTACTGGTTCCCTAGTCTGGTGGCACCAATAGCTTAATGTGCAATGCATGGACCCAAGTTGGCTTCCTCTGAGCGGCATATGTGGTTAGCAGTTCTTGAAATGCACCTTCCCACAAGGGCTCAAGGCAATTCTTTTATTGGTAGACCTCACCAATACTTAATCTCCTGGCTGCTATGTATGGCATGCTGCAGTCATCACGATCTTCTTGGGCTTCAAACACCCATTGCTGGTAACCTTTAAGAGTGGTAGTAGTGCTCCACAAAACTGCCATGTTCTTTCACTCATGGATGTCCGTTTGTTTAACCAAAAGGGGAGGAGCGACTGTCAGGTACATGGGATATCCAAATACTATCTCATGCAGAGATAGGTCTTTTACAAGGTTTGGAACGTAGAGCATTGTCTTGACACCCAGTGGTATCATCTCCGAGCACTTTACACACAAAATGCTAGTGGAACGCAGCAGGCCAGGCAGCATCTATAGGGAGAAGCACTGTCGACGTTTCGGGCCTATAGATGCTGCCTGGCCTGCTGCTTTCCATCAGCATTTTGTGTGTGTTGCTTGAATTTCCAGCATCTGCAGATTTCCTCATGTCTGACCACTTTAGTCCAGTTTCCAAACACAATATAGCCAAGCAATTTTTCTGGGCCCCATTCTGTCTTTTTACTACCCCCATAGATTGTGTGTGGTACGGTTAAGCAGCATAATGCTTACACTGCAAGGTTTTTGTTAACTCCCATATCACTTTACTGGTAATGTGAGGACTGTTATCACTCAGGGATTTCAAACCTTGAAATAAATTATAGGAGTTTAGGAACAATTATAGCATCATTTCGACGAGTTAGATAGATTTCCAACCATTGAGAAAACAAACATACATTAACCAAGTGCTTAGTTAAAAGATCTAGGTAATTGCGTAAAGTCTATTTGAAGATGTATAAATGACCTCCCAATAGGAGGGCCCAGCAGTGGCAGATACTGGCGGTGTTTTCCTGGGATTATGTCCCTGGCAGTTTGTCATCACTTTATCTGCTATATTGGGAATATTGGTGCATCCTATTCATTTTGATTATTCCCATCCGTGAAGCTGTTGCACACTGTGTACTTTAGTCCAAAAATCTTCTTCAGAAGTTTTGTGATTTGGGAAGCTTACAAGCAAGTTATCCACATACTGAAGCACTATGGAAGAGTTTTTATAAGATCTAATTGCCCTTTAAAAAGGTTCAACAGACATTTTTTGCTCCACATTGTTACCTCCTTTCACTCATAGAGTCTCTATTACAAGCAAACATTTAATTATCATAATTCTGTGCCGAGGAATGTCTTAGGACTTGATGTTCTCCTTTATATCTGAAAAGCTGCTAAGTGACATTATAAGAAGCAGATAAAGTGACTTGTGGTCCTGCAAGTCCCACAATACTTAACTGATACATTGTTTAAGGGTGCTTATGGCCAATTAAAAGCATGAATTCTGGAAAAGATGATTCCAGTATCAACCAAGAAATTTAGTTGTTCACTTACATTAAGAATAACAGGTTCAGAAATTATTACAGTGGGTAGAACTGTAATTGTACAGTTCAGGAAAGGGTTATTGAGAATAAACGGCATTGATGTGCTGGTGGTGGTGGAGGTGGAAGCTGACTGTTATCAGAGTTGTAGGACACATTGGTTAAATGTATATAGAACAGTTAATGTTAAAACTAAGTTTACGATAAAATTGTAAGTAGATTGATCAGCCAAAACTTGATCACTGCCATTTTGATTAAATTTAAAACAGTAGTAAAAGTCAAAATAACATTCAAATTGTATAGGACAGCCATCACAATTTTTTCTAAACAATACGTACAATATATTCCCCATCTCCCTACGTGGATTTAACTCTCTGATGGTTTAACTAAGTTTGATAATTTTGCAAAACCCTCAGAGTTCTAATTAACACTTCTCATTCCACACAAGTAACAGAATATATTTCCCTCAACCTGAGTTGCAACCTGTTTATGGTAACATTTATTAAGATGGACGTTCCCACCTCAAGGATTAATCTGAAATATAGTATGTATTCTTACTTATACTCTCTTCGTGAGAGACGCAGCCCATAGGTGCACTTGGTGGACCTGAACCTCACTCAAGGTGCTCCCCCATTTTTTTTTTTCTGCCACAATTTTCCTCCATTAACTCCATTACCTAAGTTTCTCAATATGTTGGCGACTAATGTGATGGCCTACCTTGACAACTTCACACAGCAAGAAGTTTGCATTCCAACAGCGTAATCAGTCCTTTGCTCAAATATGAGCTACCTAGGATTTGGGAATTTGGGACTGATCAGCGGCCAGGGCACAATTTCAGTCTCCCGTATAACAAAATCAAGGGTTAGCCATCTTGGTGGAACCTCCACTAACTGTCATCAGCAGTTAAATGGATGCCGACAACTTACACTGATTCCCTGACCACACTTTATTTACTTGTCTACAGAGAGAACTGCTTGGCCCCTGTCACCAACCTGCTCTGAAGTTTGAACAAAGAATTGCCATTTTTATACAGAAATTGACCAGTTGTAAGCAAATACTAAGTCAATAGAAACTCTGTGAACTAATCATACACATTTCAAGTGTAAATAACCAATGAAATCCATGTGTTAAAAGCCAATAGTACTTGAGAATTAGTAAAATAACAGTCCACTAGTAAAGAGTTGCCCTTGAATCCTTCTTTTGCATCTTCATCTTGTCTTGCTATGCTCAGTGAACTTGGTGCCCACACTTGAAAAGAAATGCTGTGCAAAGTGTCTGCACACAGTTTGGTTAGCACATATCTTAACTCTTTCCACAATTTCCACAATTCTTTCCTCTGTTCCCCATAGGCCATTGTTCAACCTATGGCTTGATGTCAATCCTCCCAGGGCACCCATTTCCCAGTGAGATACAGTCACTCTACCTCTCCTCTGAATCCCATATCCTTAATAACCACTCTGCTGATGATTTCCCCAACTCCTGTCTATACCGATTCCCCAAATCCACCAAATGCCTTAGAGGAATAGGTGGTCACAGATTCTGGTTTCTCCTCCACCCCACTCCCTCTCGTGTTTAAGATACCCTGTTTCCTCCTCTATCCAAGAGATTGTCTTGTGTTGTTTTATGATAGCTGCCAGAAGCCTAAAAGCATATCTTTATCTCCCCTACTTCTCCAGGAACCCTAATCCCTTTACAATGGCCACAAGGTAGTGTCCCATCTTTTCCCCTTGAAGGTCCAGCTTGTCCATCAAATCAACCCACACACCATAGACCCTAGTCTACCATTAAATTGACCAGGCTGCTAAACCCTGCAAAGTTATTGGTTCACCCTGTTATTTGGTATTCTTTGTATGGGGGGAGGGGGTCTTCCTTACTGTTATTCTGAATCATTTTTGTTTTCTGCTGCACTTGTCAGATCCTTGCCAATTACGCCAAATTTTATGTGAGAAGGTTCACAGACCTGGTTGGTAAGGCAAAAAGGCACAAATTCTTCTTGCCAGTTTCAAAAATTTTGTTTATTGGCACAGAACAGAGCAAGTATTAAGATACTTACCTAGATGTGCACTGGCCCCCTCACTGCAATACACACCCCGCTCTGCCCAATTTGCGGCACTGGTCATGATCCAGCCTGTCGTTGAGGCCTCAGTAAACTTCTTTTGAGCCCCTGACCGCTCTACTTTTATGCTCACTCCACGTATATTAAATGCTGCAGTAAGTGGTCTAATACATTCGTACCAGCTCAAACCACTGAATTAATCATTTCTTGCCATCACTCTCCCCGAGCCCTGCCCGCGTTCATGTTGTGTTTCGTGTTCCCATTCTCAAGGTCACCATCGAAGCTTTTGGGTTTCCTCTGGGTGCTTTGGTTTCTTCCCACAGTTCAAGGATGTACCAGTTAGTAGGTTAATTGATCATTGTAAAGTGTCCCGTGATTAGGTGAAGGTTAAATTGGGGGTTGCTGGCTAGTGCAATTTGAAGGGCCAGAAGGGTCTACTCTGCTGTGTCTCAAGAAATAAATACACACATGCATAACACTGGAATGTTTAAAATATGAGAATCAGATTTATTATCAGTGACTACACTATGTCATGAAATTTGTTATTTGGCAGTAGTACAGTTCAAGACATTAAAAATTACTATAAGTTACAATATAAATAAAAGCATGAATAAAAAATAAAAGTGTGGAACAGGATAAGCTTTTTATAAATAAACTTTTATAATCTTGTTGGTGACTTTGAAATAAGAGGAAATAAGTGTGATTTTGAATGGGGAACAGAAAAAAAACTATGGATACACTCACAGTTCAGAAGCAATACAATTTCTTTAAAGTTGATATTTGAGGATGAAGCTCAGTAAGCATTCAGTATAGGATTGGAAAGACAGAAGGAGAGCATAAGGAGATAGGATTAATCAACATGGTTGCATGTTCCTGGATATACTGCTCAGATAATTAATTTTCTTACTTTTGTTAATTCTGTGTGTTATGGTTTCATTGTATTTTGTGAAATATTTTTAACGCTGTCGTAGTAAAATATGCTAAATTCAGTTGACTTAAGCTTTTACTTGCAGAGGAACAGATGGGGAGCCAGTTTTGCAACACCTTAGTCATTTGAAGACTCCAGTGAAGCAAAAACTCTATCTCTTGTAATTAAATTGCACTCCTTCAGTCTTAGGTGTAGACAGTTTGTCGTGTTACCAAAGTAATTTGTGTTGTTTGCAGAGTCCAACTTCTAACGCATGATTTATGTAAAATGTATGATATATTAGCAGTGCAGTTGGTGGGCATTCGTTTGTGTGCACACAATGAAGCATTATTAGACATGACCTCTTGCCCTAATTACTGTCCATTTACCAAATTAAAGGCAATTGTTGATCTTGTTTATCATATTTAAGATAATTTCATGTGTTTACCCAGTTGGACTGTCAGTGGAGGGGAATAAATCTTTTTCACATATTATTACTTAGAAGGAGGTCATTCAGACCATGGAGTTTATGCCAGCATTCAGGTTGATCCCATTCTCTACTTGCCCTGAAACTTATTCTCTTGACATGTCCATCAACTACATCTTAAATTTTGAGTGCCAGTTCTTGTGTTCAAGCATATTCAGGAGTAATCTTCTCTCTACTTGAACAAAGATGCTTCTTAGCACCCACTCATACAGGTATGAGTATGTTGGGTGGGAGGGAAGAAAGATCACAGGCAGTAAGGAAAGCAGTCAGAGTCAGTTAAAATGATTATATGTATGGCTTGTGTGAGCAGTCCCAATTGCAGAAGAGAATCCTGATGACAGTGGTTAGGAATGTATCTTGGAACGGGGATGTGAATGTATCAGTCTTGGGTTCCCAGATTGTGGGGTTCCAACCATTTAGGAGTTAAAAGTTAATCCTTTTGTTTTCTTCTTTTGTTCAAGCAATCAAATCGGAAACTGTTCTTGACAATTGTGACCTCTACCTATCCAGCAGTTTCACCAAGACATTCACGAATAGGCACATTGCAAGGTTAGTTAATGCATCTTCTTATTTTTCTAGCATATAACAGCTTGGTTTTATTTCCCATATTTGCATGATGAGCTGATTAATCTGAAGTGATTAATTTTCAATTCAGATTTTCTTTGATTTGTCAATAAAAATCCAACTAAAACTGCAGATGATGGAATCTGAAACATAATAAGAAAAGTAGGAAGAACTCAGCCAGTCAAGTAACACCTTTATAAGAAGTAAGTCAATGTTTTGGGTCAGCAATCCCTCCGTAGAATTGAGAAGAGAATGGAAGGTTTTAATTTTTCAAAGTGGAGCTTTATTATGGAGATATGGAGTACAAGACAGAAGACCATATGGAAATTAATTTATCATGCTGCATTTATGTTGAATTGGAAGTCAGATCTGGGTCTGCGCCTGAGAATGGTCTGGTATATGCAGTTTTTGATCCTATGATGGACTCTGCAGAGACTTAACCAAGCAACACTTAAAATATTGGAAAAAGACAAACAAGTGATTCCGACTAGAATCTGTAAGGTGACTTTTGGTTACTGGTTCTGTACAACAGTTGTGTTGTTCCCTGTAAAAACATATCCACCTCAGTTTTGAAGAATTCAATGGATCACAATTTTTTTTGCTAATGTTCATCAGATTTCTGTACTGTTTCTTATGAAGGTCTGCTTCCTATTTTTTTTTTTTTTGAATTTTCATCCTCTAATTTTAAGCAAACTTCCCTGCTCCAGATTATATAAGAATCCTAGAAAATTTTAATTTTGAAGCTTTTAAAGGTGTACAGTAATCCATCATTCAGCGTATACACTTGAATATATAGGATTGTTTATTTACTCATGCTTCAGTATAGGATTCAGGACACCGACCACAATTTCGCTATTGCAGGTTAATAATTGTGCTGTACATTTGTGACGGAGGTGCCTATGGGAAACCAGGGACTTTCACAAAGGCAAAAGGTGTTAATAGAACCCTAGGAATAGACCTGTTTACTTAAATATAAGTAATTTAGTTCTAGCATCTTAACAGTTTCATTCATGTTTTCACCATCTGTGCTCATATTTTTTATGCATGAGTTATAACATGGATTGACAGAGCTGTAAAGGATTCTGATTTACAACTGTAGGTCCTCCAACCATTGGGGCTTAAACATTCATAGTGATTTTTGTTTTTGAGGTTTTATGTACGACTATATCCTCAAAATAATTCTTGTGACTTTGGATGCCATGATGATTAGTTGTTGCTAAACCTCTTTAAGCCCATGATGTCGGCAGGCAACCTTCTCCTAGAATTGAGTCATCCTTTTTTAGATGGGCCGAAGTGATTCTGTACTCCCTTTATACAACTGACTATTGACAACATCATACGATTTCTTTCTACTTTTTCCTTCTTGATCCCAATGCATCAGAAGTTGAAGGACCCAAGCCTTTTACTTAATTAATGAAATATGTGCATTGCTGGCAAGGCCAACTTTTATTGTCTATTTGTATATGCCCCTGAGCTACTTTCCTGAGCCAGAACAGGCCCCCATTTTTTTGGGCTGAGATTTTCCAAAATCACTAGACTTCCAATTCCTCATGTATGTCTTTTTTATTCATTGTGCTCTAGATGGGGCCTGCTTGCATCATTCATTATTTTTTACTATTGCCTTTTTTCCTATTATTTTGATTTGTTTTTATTGCCAGTATTAAATTAACATTGAATAGAAGAATTTGATTTCATTTTTCCACAATCTAACCAAATATCTGTGCCTACAGCCGTGCCGTGCAGCGCAGCTTGGCTATAATCAGACAAGCCAAGCAGAAAAAATCCAAGAAGAAGGAATACTGTATGTACTACAACAGATTTGGCAAGTGCAACCGAGGAGACAATTGTCCTTATATACACGATCCTGAAAAAGTTGCAGTTTGCACAAGGTATATCTGTATTTCCTGAATCTGAATTTTGCTCATCTTTATTCGGTGAAATTTATTCTGCTCATTGATGCATTAAAATTAAAAAAACAAATTGGTATTAAAGTATAAAGTAAGCATTAAGCAGAGTGCCTAGAGAATGCAGAAGGAAAAACTTACTCTTGGAGAATTTGCATAGTTCTGATTCAAAAAGATGGAGGTGAAATCCCAATGGTGATTAACCCGTACAAAATTCACTTCGAAGCAGTGTTATTTGTGGAACTGACATTGCACCAATAGTTCTCAGTTTGTATCTCTTTTTACCAATACTTATCCTAGACATCTTCATTTCTTTTTCTCTCTTCACTGCCTTTCTGCCTTAGGATCTATGTTAAAAAAATACTGTTCGTACTGTTTTTGACCTCCCATCTTGTTTTCTCAAACTCATCCCCACTGCCTTATTTTATTCCTTTAATCCTTCTCTCCATGCAAGTTACCTACCTAATTTTTATGTCCTTTGTTAATTACTTAATCACAACATCTTAGTTTCAGATTGGCCTAACTGCTTTTATTCCACCTCCTTCACAAAACTGTGTTCTATCTAAAGCACACATTTTTACTTAGATTCATTTACAGATGCATTTTATAAATCTTGTTCACCAACTTTTATTTACTGCAAAGTTTGAGTGGATCAGTAGCTACAGGATTTTTTTCTGTCCTGGTGACATGTTTGACCTGAACTTAACTATCACACAATATCCAAACCTGAATCATGCCCAGCTCTTCCATCACAGTAACATCACCAGATCATGCCCTTACCAGAGATCATCTGTAAAAAGCCTTCTTTTTAACTCTATTATTAACCCTTCTAGGCCATTCCAAATAGGCCTTGCTTGTTCAAACCTTTTCAAATAAGTGTAGTTTGAATCTGTCAAAGTCGTCACTTCAGGATGTTAGAAACTTGAAGGCCCTTGACAACCTTTAATCTTCACTTTCTTCTTGGTAGATTCCTACGTGGAACTTGTAAGAAAACTGATGGGACATGTCCATTCTCGCACCAAGTTTCAAAAGACAAGGTAGTTCCTTTTACTTTTGTTCATAGTATGAAAAGAAATTATTTGGAATGAATATCACTTTCAAAAAAGCTTGTTTCTTCATGTTACATGGTTGGTTGAGTTGGTAATAGTACTGTAGATTTGCGCCTTTCATATTAAAATAACTTGTTCTCTGTGCTACATTAGACAATCTTTCTTGAGCAGTTGAACAAATTGTTTCCAGAATCTTTAAGATAGGCAGGGAGAAAAAAAAAGCCAGAATTGCTACTCCTAATCAATTCACAGTGCTTGATAGTGGTATGTGAATATGATGTGAGAACCAGGTCAAGTGTGCCCATTTTGTACCTGCTGCAAAGCAATTGGATAATTATCTGCTTAGCTACCTATATGATTTAAGAGATAGTCAAAATATGCATATGAAATTGCAGTGATTGGAGGTGAAAGGTGGTCAAACTGGAGGAAAGTGAGCTGTGATGTCTTATTGAGTTTAATATTAGAACCACTGGTCTTTTTGATATGTGCAAATGACTTAGACTAGGGAAATGACATCATTTCAAAATATGCAGATAGCAAAAACATGGAACTATTTGGTAAAAGACAACTGGAGGACATGGACTAGCGGAGATGTACCTGGCAGATAAAATTTTGCACAAAAAGTATGCAGTAATTTATTTTATCAGGAAGAATGAAGGTGAAATCAGAATATAGGGGTAGTTACAATTTAAAAGGTTTTAGGAACAGATGAACATCAAATGTATGCACATGTGTATTTGTTGGTGGCAACACTACTAAAGCAACATGCAAAGTCAGTAGCTTTATTATAAATCTGTACAATTTAAAGTAAGTTATCTGTTTTGTTTATAAAATCCTCCTTAGAGATCAGCTGGATCGTGTTCAGTTCTGGCCATCCACTTAGGAAAGGATGCAAACAAAATTTATTGGAACGGTACCGGGGTATACTGAGACCTTGGAAGAGGTGGTGATATTCTCCTGAAGCAGCGAGGTTTAAGCGAAAGTTTGATTGAATGCAAAAAGTTTTCAAAGTTATGAATATTTTAATAGAGTAGATAAGGATAAATTGTTTTTAACAACAACATTGGAATTGAATCTAACAAAAGAACTAGGGATAACGTGGGGGGGGGGGGGGGGGGCGCGGAATTCATCACATTGCCTGATGAGGTCCTAATGAAGAGTCTCGCCTATAACATTGGCTGTTCAATCATTTCCGTGGATACAGCCTGATCTGAGTTCCTCCAGCATTTTGTACGTGTTTCTCCACATTACTTTGGCTTGTTGTGATTGGAAGCACTGTATCTGAAATGGAAATATGCAATAATAATGTTGAATAGAGAACTAGATAACTAGAAGTGGATAATGTGGTGGGAATGTAATTAACAGAGCTGTTGCTCTTGGCATTATAGTGAATGCATGTTAGCACCTTTGGAAAGGGAAACAGAAAATTGACAAGAGGCAAGCAAGGTAACTTTTTCTCATTAGGTATGAATCCCAAAATAATCCACCTTATAAGTAATAAACTTACCAATATTGACTCATTCAGGCCAGGTAATTGTGAGTATTTTTGAGAATTGAGGTAAAGAGTGGTTGTCTTGGATATCAGCCTCAGTTGCATCATTACCATAATTGTTGTCCCACAATGTTTATGATATGAAAACAAAGTAAAATATCCTCTAGGAATAAGTATATTTCATTGTGCATTATAATAGACAACAGAAGTTTTGCATGACAGCAGAACATCTAAATGTAGAACTTATGTGTTAACTGTGCATGTGAAGTTTTCTTTATCAACAGACCATTAAGTCTGACTTCAGTGGTGGGAAGTTGTTGAAGAAGATCCTAAAAGGCAAAATTTATGAGCATTTGGAGAGACATAAGAGAGGTGATTGATAAGTTCGTGACCTAAAGTAGAAGGAGTCAATTTTAGAAAATCTAGCACATTTATTTTTCAACATAGTCCCCTCCTACATGTACACACTTAGTCCAGCAGTCATGGAGCATACAGATCCCTTCTTTGTGGAAGTGGTCCACAGCAGGGGTGATTGATAAGTTCATGCCCTAAGGTAGAAAGTGATGAGTTATTAACTTCAAACTTTCTGCTTTATCACTCAGAATTGAACTACACGTGCATGTAACGAGAGCGTCTTGGACCTCCAGGTGGTCCACAGCAGGGGTGATTGATAAGTTTGTGGCCTAAGGTGGAAGGAGATGAGTTATACAGCTCTCGTTACATGCACGTGCAGTTCAACTCTTTGAGTGAAAATGCAAGAAGTTTGAAGTTAATAACTCATCTCCTTCTACCTTAGGCCACAAACTTATCAATCAGTGCTGTGGACCACTTCTACAAAGAAGGCATCCGTATGCTCCACGACCGCTGGACTAAGTGTGTGAATGTAGGAAAAATAAATGTGCTAGGTTTTCTAAAATTGACTCCTTCTACCTTAGGTCCAGAACTTATCAATCACCCCTCATAATCTGATTAGGGATAGTCAGCGTGGCTTTGTCAAGGACAGGTCATGCCTTATGAGCCGGATTGAATTCTTTGAGAAAGTAACAAAACACATTGATGAAGGTAGTGTAGTGTATGTGGATTTCAGTAAGGCATTTACTAAGGTTCCCCATGCAAGGCTCCTTCAGAAAGTAAGGTGGCATGGGATCCAAGGAGACCTTGCTTTGTAGGTCCAGAAATGGCTTGCTCACAGAAGGCAAAGGGTGGTTGTAGATGGTTCGTTTTCTGCATGGATGTCGGTGACCAGTGCTGTTCTGTAGGGATCTGTTCAGAGACCCTTCCTCTTTGTGATTTTTATAAATGACCTGGATGAAGAAGTAGAGGGATGGGTTAGTAAGTTTGCTGATGACACAAAGGTTGGGGCTGTTGTGGATAGTCTGGAGGGTTGTCAGAGGTTACAGCGGGACATTGATGCAGAACTGAGCTGAGAAGTGTCAGATGGACTTCAACCCAGATAAATGTGAAGTGGTTCATTTTGGTAGGTCCAATTTGAAGACAGAATATAATATAAATGGTAAGTCTCTTGGCAGTGTGGATGATCAGCGAGATCTTGGGGGTCTGTGTCGATAAGACACTCAAAGTTGCTGCGCAGGTTGACAGTATTGTTAAGAAGGCTCATGGTGTGTTGGCATTCATCAACCATGGGACTGAGTTCAAGAGTCGTGAGGTAATGTCACAGCTATATAGGAACTTGGTCAGACCCCACTTGGAGTTCTGTGTTCATTTCTAGTCACCTTACTACAGGAAGGATGTGGATACTATAGAGAGAGTGCAGAGGAGATTTACAAGGATGTTGCCTGGATTGGAGGGTGTACCTTATGAGAATAGGTTGAGTGTACTCGGCCTTTTCTCCTTGGAGCGACAGAGGATGAAATGTGACCTAATAGAAGTGTATAAGATGATGAGGGGCGTTGATTGTCTGGATAGCCAGAGGCTTTTTCCCAGGGCTAAAATAACTAACATGAGTGGGCGTAGTTTTAAGGTGCTTGGAAATAGGTACTGAGGGGATGTCAGGGTTAAGTTTTTCACAAAGAAAGTGGTGGGTATATTGAATGCACTGCCAGCGGCGGTGGTGGAAGCGAATACAATAGGGTCTTTCAAGAGCCTCCTAGATAGGTACATGGAGCTGACAAAAACAAAAGGCTATGCGCTAGGGAAATTCTAGGCCTTCTCTAGAGTAGGCTACATGGTCGGCACAACATTGTGGACCAAAGGGCCTATAATGTACTGTAAATTTCTTTGTTCTATGTTCTGTGTAATTCCAACATTAGCAAGTATTCTTAAGCAATAGTAAATAAGCAAATGTTGTTCCATCTCCAAATTTCTTTCTGCTCTCCCCATAATTAAAATAAATTAAATTGTGACGACACTCACTTGCCCATCCATTGAGACATTCCCACAACCAATGATCTCACTTCAAGGAATCTTTATCTTATTACTTCATGTTCTCGTTATTTATTGCCGGTTGATCTTTCATTGATCCTGTTATAGTTACTATTCTATAGATTTGCTGAGTATGGCCATAGAAATTTGAACTTTGGGATTCTATGTGGTGAAATGTGTAAGTACTCTGATTATAAAATTTACATTGAACTTCAGTTCAGTGTATAAGTGTATACATTTTTACCTATTTTCTTTCTCTCCTTTACAAAATCTTTCTCGTACATTATGTACCATGTGCACTTGTCTATTCTCTCACAATCCCTTATCACATTTTATTCTTGTGCTGACGCATTAATACTATTTTATTGTCTTATATTTGATCACAAAAAAGACATGAAAAATAGGAAGAGGAGTAAACTATATAGCCACTTAAGCCTGCTATCCCATCCTGTAAAATCATAATTGATCTGATCTTGGCCTCAAATCTGTTCTTCAAATTTCCCCCAGCGCACCCCTTTTTTTTTGCATACTTTCACTCATTTAATGTTTCACTCTCTGTTCTCATACAGTTGCACATCTATTTTTTATTTAAGTTCACATAATTAAGTAAGTTTTCTATCAAAAGTTACTGAATATTGATCATACCAGGAAATGTAGTTGAATGTTCCCCAGCAAGGCCAGCAGCAGTGTATTTGATAACAACTTAAATTCTCCAAGCACTGAGGCTAAGTGACAAATTTTGGAATATTCAGATTCACGGGTGTACAGTGCAACTCAAATTGCAATAACAAAATCATTCAAAGCCCTGAGTGCATAAAGTGCTATAAAATGTAAGTGTAATCTGAGGAAGTTAAATGTCATTGTAACCAGCCTTAACTAATTTGCACTTGACGATACTGTTTCTTATCGCATTTAAATTGTTTGCTTTTTTCTACTCACTCCTGAAGCAGTAATCACATTTACTTCAGAATCGATTGATGGTGATCCCTAAAGCAGACATGAACGATAATCTATACAAGTATCAAACGTGTGAAATCAGAACTAGCATTGATATAAAATCTCTTGTTATCTGAATGTCCTGTAATGCTTTAAAACCAATAGCTGCCTTTCAAATATCTTTACTATTGCCACACGGTTAAATGTTTCTTGCTTTTGTTGGTTGAAATAGAATCTCACAGGGATGTTGAACAAAAAAAGATTTGCCAATATACTGAATAATTATTTTCTTGTATTACTGTGCAGTAAACAATGAAGTAAATCTTCTAAATATTAAAGATAAAATGATTTTTCAAGCATAATATTGAGCTGGAGCAGTTTATAAGATGAAGATAATCACAAAGTGGATTTGGGAGAGGAAGTTCTGAGAGTTTAACAAAAAGCAAAAGCACTGATGCTAGAATTAGGAATTAAAACAAAATGCTCAGCATTTGTGGGGAGAGAAAGGGAGTTTCATCAAACAATGATATACACTCAGTGGCCACTTTGTTAGATATACTGTACATGTGCTCATTAATGCAAAGAAGCATGTAGGTGTGGTCAGTCAGTTCAGTTGTTCAGACTGACCATCAGAAAGGAAGAAATGTGATTTAAATGACTTTGACAGCAGTGCCAAACAGGGCAGTTTGAGAATCTCAGAAATTGCTGGGGTTTTCACACACAACAGGCCCTAAAGTTTACAGAGAATGGTGCGAGAAACAAAAACCACCCTGTGAGTGGCAATTTTGTGGGCAAAATAGTCTTGTTAATGAGAGGACAGAGAAGAATGGCCAGACCAGCTTAAGCTGACGGCAAGGTGACAGTAACTCAAATAACTATGCATTACAACAATGGTGTGCTGAAGAGCAACACTAAACACACACTTCGAACCTGGAAATGGATGTGCTACAACAGCAGAAGACCACAAACATCGACTCATTGACCACTTTATTAAATATAGGTAGTACTTAAAGTGGCCACTGAGTGTATATGACCAGTTGTAGTTGTGTAAATGGACGAAAGGCCAATAGTTGCTATGCATTCATTGTTCTTGGTGGTAATGTTCAAAGTTTGGAAAGTATTTATGAAGAAACTTTAGTGGAATGCTGCAATCCATCCAGTAGACAATGCACACACCAACCGTCCTCTGCCTGTAGTAGAGGAAGTAAGCATCTAGCCTTGTAAATGGGATGCCAGTCAACTGAACTGTTGTATCTTTGGTAGCCTTGGAGTTCTTGAGTTATTGGGGCTGTTTCCATTCAGTAACAATATACCATCACATTCCTAACCTATGTTTTGTATGTGGCAAATAAACTTTGAATACCCTCAGATGTTAATAGCTATAACATCTAGTTAATGTTTGAGCTAGCCTAAATAATTATTCAGTATATTGGCAAAATTTAAACTAGATTTCCAGAGGATAGGAACCAGAGTGCCAGAATGTGGAGGTAGATGTTGGTAAGATCTTAGACAAAGCCAGGAATCAAAAGGTTGAGCATGATATGACTAGTGTTCTGAGCTGCATATATTTCAATGCATGAAATATCGTAGGAAAGACAGATGAGCTCAGGGCATCGATCAACCACATGGAATTATGACACTGTAACCATTAGTGAGACTTAGTTGCGGGAGGGGCAGGACTGGCGGCTCAATATTCCAGGATTCAGTTGTTTTAGATGTAATAAAGTGGGAGGGATTAAAGGTGGCGTTACTAGTCAGGCAAAACATCATGGCAATTCTCCATCAGAACAGACTGGAGAACTCAACCAGTGAGGAATTATGGGTGGACTTGAGAAATAAGAATGGTATGGCCACGTTAATGGGGCTATATTACAGACCACCCAGCAGTCCTTGGGATTTAGAGGAACAAATTTGTAGAGAGATCGCAGACTTGTTGGCAGAACCATAAAGTTGTTACAGCAGCTGCTTTTAACTTTGCACATATTGACGGGTCATATACAAAAAGGCTAGAGGAGATAGTGTTTGTCAAATGTGTTCAGCAAAGTTTCCTTCATCAGTACGTAGAGGACACAATGAGAGAGCGTGCAATACTGTATCTGCTATTAGGGAATGAGGCAGGGCAGATGACAGAAGTTTGTGTAGGGGAAGATTGAATCCAATGACCACAATGTCATTGTTTCAAAGTATATGCAAAGCAATGGGTCTGGTCCACAGGTTGAGATTCTACATTGGAGAAAGACCAATGTTCATGGCATCAGAAAAGATCTGCAAGTGTGGATTGGGACAGGCTGCTTTCTGGCAAAGGAGTACTTGGAAAGTGGGAGGCCTTCAAAAATGAGATTTTGAAAGTACGAAGCTTGTATGTGCTTGTCAGAATAAAAGGTAAAGATCACAAGTATAGGGAACCTTGGTTTTCAAGAAATATTAAGGCCCTGGTTAAGAGAAAAAGGAGGTGCATAGTGGGTATAGGCAAGTAGGAACAATGAGGTGCTTATGGAGTAAAAGAAATGCAAGAGAACACTTAAGAAAGAAATCAGGAAGGCTAAAAGAAGGCATGCAGTTTCTCTAGTAGACAAGGTAAATGAGAATCCATAGGCATTCTACAGGTATATTAAGAGCAAAAGGATTGCAAGGGGCAAAACTGGTCCTCTGAAACACCAGAATTGTAATCCATGTGTGGAGCCAAAACAGATGGGGGAGATCTTAAATGCATTCTTTGCATCTGCATTTACTTGGGACAGGGATAGAGTGTCTAAAGAAGTGACATTAGCTACATGGACCTTGTATAGATTACAGAAGAAGAGGTGTTTGCTATCCTGAGGCAAATCAGGCTGGATAAATACCCAGGACTAGACAAGGTATCCCCTCGGACCCTACAGGAGGCATGCAGAAATTGCCGGGGTGCTAGCAGAGACAGTTATAACATCCTTAGAGACAGGAGAGATACCAGAGGATTGGAAGATAGCCAATGCTGTTCAGCTGTTTAATAAAGGCTTTAAAAATAAGCCAGGAAATTATTGGCAGGTGAATTTGACATCAGTAGTGAGGAAGCTATTCTAAGGAACTACACACGTGTGTGTGTGTGTGTGTGTGTGTGTGTGTGTGTGTGTGTGTGTGTGTGTGTGTGTGTGTGTGTGTGTATGTATGTATGTATTTGGATAGACATGGACTGATTAAGGATAGTCAGCATGGCTTCATAAATAGTAGGTCATGTCTAACCAATCTTACAGAGTTTTTCAAGGAAGTTACCAGGAAAATGGATAAAGGCAAGGCAGTGGATGTTGTCTACATGGACTTTAGTAAGACATTTGACAAGGTCCCACATGGGAGCTGGTCAAGAAGGTTCAGATGCTCAGCATTCAGGATGAGGTGGTAAATTGGATTAGATATTGGCTTTGTGGAAGAAACCACAATGGTCGTAGAGGATTGCCTCTCTGACTGGAGGCCTGTGACTAGTGGAATGCCATTGTGATCAGTGCTGGGTCTTTTGTTGTTAGTAATCTATATCAATGATCTGGATGATGATGTGGTTAACCGAGTCAGCAAATTTGCAGGTGGCACCAAGATTGGGTGTGTAATGGACAGTGACGAAGGCTATCAGAGCTTGCAGAGGGATCTGCATCAGCTGGAAAAATGGGCTAAAAATGGCAGTTGGAATTTAATGCAGGCAAGTGCGCAAGTGAGAGGTTTTGCATTTCGGTAGGGCCAACCAGGTGAATGCTAGGGCACTGAGGAGTGTGGTAGAACAAAGGGATCTGAGAATACAAGTACATAATTCATTGAAAGTGGTGTCACAAGGCCTTAAAGAAAGCTTTTGGCACTTTGGCCTTCATAAATCAGTGTATTGGGTACAGAAATGGGATGTTATGTTGAAGTTGTATAAAATGCTGGTGAGGCCAAACTTTGGAATATGGTGTGCAGTTTTGGTCACTTATCTACAGGAAAGATGTAAACAAGGTTGAAAGAGTGCAGAGAAAATTTATAAGGATGTTGCCGGGTCTGGAGGACCTGAGTTGTAATAAAAGATTGAATAGGTTAGGACTGTATTCTTACAACAAGGAAGATTGAGAGGAGATTTGACAGAGGTATACAAAATTATGAGGGGTGTAGATAGGGTAAATGCAAACAAGCATTTTTTGTTTGGGTTGGATGGGTGAGGTTGGGTGGGACTACACCCAGAAGTCATGGCTTACGGATGAAAGGTAAGAAGTTTAAGGGAAGATGAGGGAAAGCTTCTTCACTCAGAGGTTTGTGAGAGTGTAGAAC
Organism: Hemitrygon akajei; assembly: GCF_048418815.1. NCBI lineage: Eukaryota > Metazoa > Chordata > Chondrichthyes > Myliobatiformes > Dasyatidae > Hemitrygon > Hemitrygon akajei. The sequence continues at coordinate 102,935,240 of NC_133124.1, read as the reverse complement.
ACTCGCCATTGCAAGTGTTGCATGCAAGCTCAATTTCAATATTTAAGAGAAGTTTGGATAGGTATATGGATAGTAGGGATATGGAGAGCTCTGGTCCCGGTGCAGGTTGTTGCGAGTAGGCAACTTAAATGGTTTTTAGCATGGACTAGATGAGTCAAATGGCCTTTTTCTGTGCTGTACTTCTCTATTGCTTTAGCCATTGCAAACCAGATATTATACAAGTCAGAACTGGACAGTTTCATAATCTGAGGGATAGCAAATGCATTTGAATACAATATACTCATGAGGACACAGAGACCCCTTTAATTCTATCATGGAAGGAAGGTAATCGAACATAGTTGAGTTTAGGATACTGAGTGAGTTGATCTATTGGATGCATTGGTATAGATTAAAGATTTTTTTTATAAGTACTGAAAGATTGTACTTCTTTAGACAGACTGTCTTATTTTTTCTTCCTAACTTTCATGACTCTCTATTTCCTTTCTTCTTGAAGTGCTGCAAGATCTTAAAAGAAAAATAGGAGGCTTTGACTACCTGCTGTGTGACAAAAAGCATTCTGTTTAAATGACAGCAGATATCCCCCAGTTCTGAAAAAACTGGTATCTATTTGCAAACTACATAACGGACATATTTGATTTATTACTTATGGGAGCAGGAAGCCTCAAGGAAGCAGCAACCTTGCTCCCAGTTCCTCTGCTCCCCGTTAACCTACATTATTACAAAGAGCATTGTAGTTGGGGCCATTCATCATGCTTTCAGGCAGAAGCAGCAAAAAGCCAATACCTTTGCTTAGCTTGTTTTATACAACACCTAAATATATTTTTAAAAAATCATTATAAAATCAAATTTGGAAAGCTTTAAGCAGTTTATTCTATAAGTAATTGCCATAACCCTTTCCAAGTCTCTTCTTGTTGATAAACTGAAAAATATATCACATTGGAAATATGTTTGATTTTACGTGTAGTGATTTTGCACATTGTCATCACAAAGAGTGCTGGATTGCTAATAGCATGAACCATATATTGGTTTGTCATATGCTTCTGTTCCTTTCTCCCCAAATGAAAATAGATTTTATTCAGCTGCTGATCACAGTTGAGTTAAAAAGCAGAAACCTGCAAGTAAATCTACAGAGGACATACCTTCAGGAGGAATAATAAAAGGTGGCATCAAAGAGCATTGGCATTCCAGTTGTAGCCTGGCTTATCTTGCAAAGCAAGTTGAGCGTTAAGGCTTGACTTGATTTTGCAGTGACATTTGCAGAAGGTGGTATGCTGCTAACATCTCTAAGATCATGGTGCAAAATAAATTCAGTAAATTGATTTATTATTGTCACGTGTAATAAGGTACAGTGATAAACTTGTTTTGCATATCATCCATACAAGCAAATTCATTACAACAATGCATTGAAGTAGTGTAAGGTAAAAGAATAACAGTGCAGAATAAATGTTACAGTACACAGAACGTGTAGTGCAAGTGGATAGTAAGGTAGATTGTCAATGGCTGCTTAGTCTTACTAATTGAAGTTTTTTTTGGCCAGGAAGTCAAGGATCTCATTGCAAAGAAAGGTGTTGAATCCGAGGTTACGAGTTTAGAGATGAGTTTGCTTGGATTTGTAGTCTGAGTCTAATGGCTAACCCATTGGCTAGTCTGAGTCTCCATTTTGGACTGGTACTGTCTCTGCATCCTTGATAGTTTTACAGAGGTTATGTCTTGATTTCATGCAAAGGTCATGATCACCTGATTTGAATGCTGCAGTCCTAGGCTTCAGTAGGAACTGGATTATTCATATTTTCTCGTATAGGAATACTCAGATCATCTTCCTTAGTACACAGTCCTCAACATATTTGCTGATGTATTATAGTTTGTGATGGTGATGGCATACTCATCTAGGCTGAGTCTTTGAACATGGACCAGTTCAGTGCTAAACATAGCCTAGTCTTGTGTTATTCTAAATACGATGAGGGAAATAATTTGATACTTCTTTCAAACTATAATGTTTCTACATATATTGAGTCAAAAAAAAAAGCAGCTTCTGCCTTGGCAGGTTAGATGCATAAGGTCCTCACTTTACTAGTCAGTAACTTGGGACCAAATAATGAGCTAGTATTACAGGGTATCTCCTTATTCATATTCATTGAATATCTTTTGGTAGTGTTTAGGTTACAAGATTATCTGACAGAGTTATGGGCAATTGATCTGAAGATGTCATTGTGAATTCCATTGTGACAGTTAGGGAAATTAAATAAATGTGGGCTTGAAAATAAATAATCTAATCCCAATAAAAGGAGTCATGTATCTACTGGATTATTTTAAAACCCATCTGGTTTGTTAATATCCTTTAGAGTAGAAATCTGCCATCCCTAATTGGTCTGGTCTATACATGGCTCTGGACTCGTGTGGCTATCTCCTTATCATCTTCATGATTTGGGGAATTGAGGTGTACAATAAATGTTGGCAGTGTCAGCAGTATCGATGAAAAATGTTACGTATCAGGCAATCACGTGTTTGGATAAGACTGCAGCTGGTGAATGAGGCTTCATTACAATAGATAGTTAAGATGGATTCCTCAAGCCTTTTAAAATATTGTTTAACTTTGTGTGCTTTTTTCAATATATATGTTGTACAGCATAGCTTTTTCTTATGTAGGTCATCTTTATTTTGGGTTGTAGCAAAATTGCTCATCTGTATACTGCCCTTTGGCATATAGATGAAATGGGTTTGTGTCATACCTCTGAACATCGATTTTTTTTTTGATAATGTTTCTGTGAGATGTTCAGCTAAAGTAAAGTTGTTATGTAAATGCCAGTATTGTGGTAAAACATGGGTTATATCATGGAGCCAAGAAGTGTAAACAGTATTTAAAGTAATTTCCCCAAATTTCTTGAGGGTGCAGTTTGAAATGGATTCATTGTAGTAATGCCCAGGCTAGGCACCAATTGCCTGGTCAGTTATGGAAATCCTTAGTTTTGCATGGAAGCTGGCTGGTTTGGTAGCTTGGAAAATTTTGAAGAAGTGGCTGTCCTCTGGTTCACTACTCCACTAGTTTGGCAGCTTAAAGTCAGCTTTGCCCACAGCAAATTCCCTGAACCACAGCCCTTGCCCCTCACCTTCATTCTGGGATATCTCCAACACTCAATTGCTGTAAGCTGCTGGAGGAACTTAACATCTCTAGCTGCAGCTGTGGAGGGAAACGGCCAATCAGTGTTTTGGATTAAGACCCTTCATGTTCCCTTTTGGCTCACCAGTGAACAAATCTCTCTAACCTTTATAGACCATATATACCACTGCCTAGTGTTTTGAATTCATTAGCATTCCATATTCAGATTCCTGAGATACTATTGCAGAGCACAGCATCACTACAAGAAACCAAGCCCATTAATGCCTGAGATTACTAACCAGATCAGTCTGCTGCTTACTCATGTCTAAGAACCTTAGTAATTTTTCATATTGTGCACAACCACGTGTGCCCTCCTCTGAGTGCCCTTTGACAATGTTATTCTTAATGGATCAGTATGCTAGAGGGAGGAGGTGCTTTGTGTGCTAAGTTAGATTGCACACAACCTCGTATACAACGAGAAAGAGTACAGGGCTAGCAAGCATCAGGAGTACTGAATCAATTTGAATTATTTTCTTTATTCATATTTTAAGTAAAGGTACTGCAATTTTAGTATGGAGCTAAACAATAGCAATAAGTTTGATTATTCATAAAGAGCCCAAGGACTTTTTTTCTAAATCAAAGCTCACACAGTTAAGGCTCAAGTCTTGTAGCCACGTTATAGCATAAGCAGTTTATTTAGTAGTTTACAAAAAATAAGAACAAAGAACAAATTATTACCAGAGAAATATCCTTCCCATTGTTTCTATATTAAAAATTGAGTAACTCAGCAATTTAATGTCTTAATTTTCCAATTCTATTCAACTGGAGAAACTGCTGAATTAGCACAGCTGATATTGGCCTGTTTGTTTCACATACAGACATTTCTAGGTTGACACACCTAGTCCCATATCCTTCCATCTGACTCTACCACAGAGTTTATTTTTAATTATAACATTGCATAGAAGAGCATGTCAATGCTCCAATTCACCATTTTTTCATTCTCTATTTTATTGACAGTTCCTTTGTTCTAAGCGCAAAGTTCCCACTGTTCATGCATAGTATTCTGAATTAGAATTTCAGAGAAATAGGGACATTGATTTATCTCCTAATCAAAGTATTACAGGTTTCCCCCGCTATTCGAAGGTAGAGCGTTCCTATGAATCAGTTCATAAGCTGGAATGTCGTAAAGTGAAGAAGCAATTACCATTTATTTATATGGGAAAAATTTGTGAGCGTTCACAAACCCAAAAAATAACCTACCAAATCATGCAAAATAACCTACCAAATCATGCCAAATAACACATAAAACCTAAAATAATAGTAATATATAGTAAAAGCAGGAATTATCTGATAAATACACAGCCTATATAAAGGAGGAATACTTTTCTGCAATCATTCCAGCACTGTCCACCGCAGCGAAAATCTCACACAAGCGCTCTTGGCAGAAAGACTCAGCGCAAGCGCTCTCAGCAGAAGCACTCTTTCCAGTAACCTTTACGCTATGAAGCTGCCAAATCATACCAAATAACACATAAAAATACACAGCCTATATAAAGTAGAAATACAGTACAGTACAGTTTAGTTTCACTTACCAGAATCGGGAAGACAGTGAGCACACTGATGATGGTGTGTTAGGCTGAGTCATTGGAGGTTGGGATGGTGGGAGACTGGGGTGTCAACTCATCGTCGTCTGTTTCCATCAGGGCAGGCAGGTCACCTTCTTCTATGTCTGCCTGCCTCGATGTTGAAGGTCGAGTTTCATCGTCTGCTGTGGCTGATGTGGAAGGCTTGAAAAACCACAGTATGTTTGACTGCCTAACCTCGTGCATTTTTCTATCATACAGTTCTTTGTAAGCACTCAAACCATCCTGCAAATGTGCCCTAAACCTATGTACCCTTTCAAAATTAAAGTCGTACTTTTCTGCAATCATTGCAGCGTTGTCAATTGCAGCGAAAATCTCATGCAGTTGCTTCATGTTCATTTCCTGCATGACTTAACTTTCCATCTGGTCCAGGTGCTCTGCAAACTCATCTTATAGGTATTCTACAAATTTTCTCTCTTGGGATCCAGCACCAACCTGAGTTTCCCAATCGTCTTACACATTGAAAACCATGTTGCTATCGTAACATCGCCCTTTTAACATGCATATCTCCCATTGTAATTTGTAGCCCACATCCTGGCTACTATTAAAGGCCTGTATATAATTCCCATCAAGGTCTTTTTACCCTTGCATTTTCTTACCTCTACTCACAAGGACTACATCTTCCAATCCTATGTCCTTTTTCTAAGGATTTGATTGCACTTATTTTTACCAACAGAGCCATCCCACCGTATTTGTGTACTTGCCTGTCTTTTCAATATAATGTGCATCCTTGGATGTTAAGCTCCCAACTTTAATCTTTTAGCCACAATATCATACCTACCTATCTCTAGCTGTGTTACAAGATCATCTACCTTATTCTGTACACTGCTTGCATTCAAATATAACACCTTCACTTTTGTATTTGTCACCCATTTCAATTTTGTCCCTATGTTACACTGCAACTCATCCCATTGACTACAATTTTTCCCAGTCATCTGCCTATACTAACTGCCCCATCTTCTGTCCTATGACTCTGGTTCCCATGTCCCTACCAATTTAGTTCAAACCCTCTCCAACAGCTACAGCAAACCTTCCTGCAAGGATATTGGTCCCCTTTGGGTTCAGGTAACCTTTCCTATTTGCACAGGTCATACCTTCTCCAGAAATGATTCCAATGATACAGAACTTTGAAGCCTTGCCCACTGCACCAGTTTCTCAGCCACGCATTTATCTACCAAATCATCTCATCCCTACCCTCACTGGCATATAGCACAGACACCAATCTGATCTAAGATAGCAGCACATTCAGACACAGTGAACACTTCATCTTTGGGTGTAATAGTTCATCCATGTTCTGTACCCCTTTGTTATGATTGGAAAATGCTGCTGGCTATCAAATATACTGTGCACAGCAATTCCACCATGCTGGTGAACTGTTGGACTGCAGAGGCGCTCTGTGGCTTGGGCTTATTGTGCAGGCCATTGCCTGCTTCAGACCTCAGTGAGTGAAGCACAAGGAAACAAAAAAGGGGAGAACACACTGGAATCCGGGAGCAACTTCAGTCAAAGCCCTTCAGGCTGGCTCTCCTCTCGTTTCTACTGATGTTATTCTGCTCACTTGAAAATAAACTGGACTACCTGCACCTGAGACTGAACCAGTGAGAGAAGAACATGTGTGCACTCATTATCACGGAATCATGGCTTCATGAATCCATCCCAGATGCAGCTGTGCAGCTGCAGGGTTTCAGTATTGTGGGCTGACATGAGTCCAGCTACCTCAAGCCAGGCCTGGGGTGGTGGTATCTGTATTTGCATAAATAAGGACTGGTGTACAGAAGCTTTAGCAGTTACGTCCCATTGTTCACCGATGATAGAGTTTATTTTTTTGAAGTGCATACCAAGGGAGCTCACTACAGTTGTGTTGGTAGCTGTATATATCTACCATCCCCCCCCCCCATCCCTACTAATGCTGATGAGGCATTGCGTGAGCTCTACAGCCCCATCAGTGACTTTCAAACCAAATGCCCCAATGGTATTTTCATTATCGCAGGTGATTTTAACAATGCAAACCTAAAGGCTTAAATTCCACCAGCGTATTGATTTTGGGACCACAGGTGAGAATGGACTAGACTTTGTTTACACTAACAAACCTGATGCCTATAAACCAGTCCCTTGACCCCACATTGGATTCTCATATCATTTATCTGTAATGTTAATTTCAGTTTACAAACCAGTGATGAAATGGGTTAAACCAGTTTCAAATGTGGTGAAAACCTGGCCGTGGTAGGCAATCTCTGCACTGCAGGACCGCTTTGATAATACAAACTGGAGTATGTTTAGGGAGGCTGCAACCTATGGCAGCCCTGTTAACATTGAGGAATATGTGGATTCTGTGACCAGCTACATGGAGTAGTGTATTGAGGATGTTACCATTAAATGCCCTGAGGCCTGTCTGCCTTCATTATTGCCAGTGACTTCACAAGGCATCTTCAAGAGTGTTTTACCAAAATTCTACCAGCATGTTTTCTGTCCCATCAAGTGACCAAACACCCTTAACCATTGCTAGACAACTATCAAAAAAGCCCACTGATCCACACCCCTGTCCCCACTTTGGTAAATCAGACCTCTGTGCCCCAGCTCCCAACATACAAACAGAAGCTAAATCAAGATGATCCAATACTGGTCTGAAGAATTAAATGAATTGCTACATGACTGCTTTGATTTGATAGATGGGTCTATGTTCAAAAACTCAGCACTCAGCCCAGATGAATATGTCATGAACATTATCAGCAACTGTGTAAAGAGAAGGTAATGTGTGTGTTAGCAAACCTGAAACCATAGATGAACAAGGAGATCCACTCCATACTGAAGTCTCGGACTGCAGTGTTCAAATTAGATGACCCTGACTTTTACAAAAAATCAAGATGTGATCTTAGGAAAGCTATCAAGGAACTTGGGAGATAATACCTGCCCAAAACCAAGTCCCAGACTAGCTATCAGTTGTGGCAGGACTTACAATTATAATAAGCTCCAAAATGAAGTTGGGCAGCATCATCGACAACAGAATACCCCTTCCCAATGAGCTTAATGGATTCTAGGCACATTCTGAACAGAAGAGAATTGGAATATCATAAGCCACCCTGACAGCCTCCAGTACCTCCTGAACTCCCAGTCACTATTGCGGACTCTGAAAAGTGATCCTGCAAAAAGTATGTTGTCCAGATGGTGTCCCTGGTCCTGTCCTTAATCCTGTGTAGACATTTTTAACCTCTGCCTGCTTCATTCTGAGGTTCCCACCTCCTTTAAGAAAGCCACTATTATCAAAGTCCCCAAGTAAAAAAAGGTAAGGTAATGTGCTTTGTTGACAACTGCCTAGTGGCTCTGACACTGGCAACATGAAGTGCTTCAAGAGGCTATTCATGACATGCAGTAACTCCAGCCTCACAGATAACCCTGACCCACTGCAATTTGCCTACCACTGTAACACATTAGCAGTGGACGCTATTTCCCTGGTTCTAAACTTATTTCAGGAACATCTGAATAATAAAGACACCTACATCAGACTATTGTTTATTGACTGCAGCTCCACCATCAATGCTGTAACTCTTATCTCCTAAATTTGGGACTCAGGATAACCCTTTTCAGCTGAATCCTTGGCTTCCTGATGAACAGACCACAGACAACAAGGATAGGCAGCTACACTTCCGCCACGATTATTCTCAACGCTCATCTCCAACAAAGCTGGGACCTCTGTCCTTTTCTCTATTCTCTATACACTCACAACCTTAGGGCCAGATTTTGCTCAAATTCTATCTGCAGTTTTGTGGATTATACCATCATATCTCATATAGAGAGGAGAAAGAGAGCCTAATGACTTGACATCATGATAACAACCTTTCCCTTAATGTCAGCAAAATAAAAGCACTGGTCCATTAACATTAGGCAGGGGGCAGTGTTGAGATTGAGAGGGGTGAGTGTTTCAAATTCTTAAGAGTGAACACCACCAGTAGCTCCAATCACATGGACACCACAGCCAAGAATGCTTACAAACACGTCTCCTTCAGAGACTAAATAAATCTGGCATGTCCCCTTTCCCCCTCGCCGATTTTTAAAGAAGCACCATCAAAGGCCTCCTATTCAATACATTATGGTATGGTAATGGCAACTGCTGTGTCCATGACTTCAGACAAATATCAGAGTTGAGGACGCAGCTTAACACATTACATAAACCAGCTTCTCCTACATTTTTTGTTGCCTCAGTAATGTAGCCAGTATAATTCAAGACCCCCCCCCCCCCCATCATGCAGAAGTCAGAAAAAGTTAGAAAGCACGAACCACAAGGCTCAAGGACAGCTTCTGTCCTGCTGTTAATAAGACTATTGAATAGTTATGTAGGATAATAAGGTGGGCTCTGGACCTCCCAGTCTATCTCATTTATTGTCTACCTGCACTACACTTTCTCTGTAACAAACACTTTTCCACACTGTTGCAATGAATTAGTCTGTATGTATGGCATCCAAAACAAGCTTTTCACTGTCCCTCTGTACCTGTGACCATAATGAATCTAATTATCAACTGTTTCTCCCTTTTTTTAACAGGATGGCCGCTCCCCACCACAGTAAATATTTCCTCCCAGCCTTCTAATCTCATTTCTTTTTAGGAATTCCTATTCTTCGTGATTCATACATAGATTATATTTACCAGCCTCCTCCCGCCCCCCCCCCCCCACATAGCTTACTCCAAGTAATAGAGAAAATCTCATTGTCAGAAAAGATACACCCTGTCCCTAAATCATCAGTGCTCAAAAATCAGCTGTTTATAGCTGATGAATTCAGAATATATACTACAGATGGATAAGCTGGTTCTGTCGTTCAGTGAAAGTAAGGATAGAAACCGTTGAGCACCATTATGTATTTTTTTCTCTCCTGCTTATGGAGAATCAGCACTTTCCCTTGTAATAGAGCTTGAAAATTCTGTTGTGTGCAGTTTAGGATCTCTTGTTATGTTCAGCTTCATTAGCCTCTATGTTTGATTTTCTTGTATAAGTGCTTTATAATGGCGAGAAAAGGCTTCAGAACCTTTTATTAATGGAAGCAGTGTCGTCACATTTGATGTCTCATTGCAACAGGGTATAACACAAGTTAATTGAAATAACAGTCCAAGTTTTTCTTGTTTACAGCTTCATTTTAAGAAATGTGTGCATGCTCAAACTGTTAAATTATCTGTAAAAATAAACTGATGTTAGAATTTTTCTTCTTTGTTTAGCAGCACAGCCAAAAAAAATTGATTATATAAGGATTAGAGCTGGACATCTAATCTTTTTTGTATCCATGGGTCATTTACTTGCACCCTGAAGCCCTCTATACAATTAAAGTTGGAAAACTCACCAACACTTCTTGGCTTAAGCACTCATTTTGTCTAATTAATTTCATATATGAATACTTCAAATAGTTAAATAAATTAGTTTTCTTTTCTCCAAATGAGGCTTCTTCTTAAATCACCAGACCTATTCATTTTAAGCAGATAATCTTAGTCAAGTATGAAATATGGACTCAAATCAAAACTTTTTTAACAAATATTCTTTTTTAGGCTGACTGACTATAGGCTATAGCGTTGACACTCTAAGACAGGCAATGATCAAAATATCAAGTGACCTGACCAAATCTGTAACAAAAGATTTGAAGTAATTAGCTGGAATTCTTCTATAGTTAAATAATTCTGGGAAATGTTTAGTTCCATGAACATCCACTCTACCGGCCAGAGATTGCTGTTTTCTGCAGGTTGATTTTCAATGTTCATGAACAGGTAGAGAGGATTTCCAAAACTTCAGCAGTCTCTCAATACAGCAATGGACTCTTTCCTTAAATAATGAAATACATAATGTGAAAATAGGCCCTTTGGTTCAACGTATCCATGGAGACCAAGTTGCCTACCTGTGCGAGTCCCATTTGCCAGCATTGGGCCCATATCCCTTAAACCCTTCATATTTGTATACCTGTCTAAGTACCTTTTAAACATTGTATTTGTACCGTCCTCTACCACTTGTACCACTATCTTCTGTGTAGGAAAAGTTGCCCCTCACATCCCCCGTAACATTTTAACTTAAATTCAAAGCTTAATTCTTAACTTAAACCTATTCTCTCTAGTTACCCTGCGAAAAAGACTGTAAGCATGCACTCTTTCAATGCCCCTCATTATATACCTCTATAAGGTCCCACTCAGCCTCCTGTGCTCCAGTCTGCCTGTTCTCTCATAATAACTCAAAGCCAAGCAACAGCCTTGTAAATCTTTTCTGTGCCTTTTCCAGCTTAATGATATCCTTCCTATAGTTGGGTTTCAGAACTGCACGGGCTGTACTTATTCCCAAATGTGGTCTCACTAATGTCTTATGCAGTTACAATATGATGTCCCAACTCTTGAACACATTGCCCTGACTGATGAAAGCAAGTGTGCCAAATCCCTTCCTCACCATCTTGTCATACCTGTTACCATTTTTAAAGAACTATATAGTTGTATATCCCTCTGCGTCTCTGCTTTACAGCACTCTCCAGAGCCTTGCCACTTACTATGTAAATGCTGCCCTGGTTTAACTAATCAAAACTTCACACTTATCTAAGTTAAATTCCATCTGTTCAGATCCTTTTGATTTACCTTCTTTGTTCTCTTCTTATGTCTTCTCTCAATTCTTCCTTTTCACATAGTTCATATTAACTCCCACCTAGTCAGGAGGCTTGATTTTCCAAAGATATTAGGAATTCAGATTGAAAGCTCAGCATATCAAATTGTTAAGTTAAATACCTATGCATTTGTAAAATAATACTGGAATTTTAAGAGAATGGTCCAGCACATTAGTGCAATTAGAAAGAAACCACTTTCTTAGGAGATGGCGAAGATTTGGCATGACATCAAGAAAATTGAGAAACTTCTATGGGTGTGAAATGGAGAGTATATTAACTCGCTGCATCAAAGCTAGTGTGGAAACACCAATGCCCTTGAAAGGAAAATCCTACAAAAAGTATTGGATTCTGCCCAGTCCATCATAGGTAAAGCCCTCCCCATTATTGAGAACATCTACACAAAGTGTGGTGAACACCTCCCTCTGCAACTGGATCCTAGACTTCCTGACTGGGAGACCTCAGTCAGTCCGGATCGGAAGCAGCATCTCCAACACCATCACACTGAGCACGGGGGCTCCCAAGGGTTGCCTGCTCAGTCCACTGCTGTTCACTCTGCTAACCCACAACTGTGCTGCAACACACAGCTCGAACCATATCATCAAGTTCGCCGATGACACCACCTTGGTGGGTCTCATCAGCAAGAATGACGAGTCAGCTTACAGAGAGGAGGTGCAGCGGCTAACGGACTGGTGCAGAACCAACAACCTGTCTCTTAATGTGAACAAAACAAAAGAGATGGTTGTTGACTTCAGGAGGGCACGGAGCGACCACTCCCCGCTGAACATCAATGGCTCCTCGGTAGAGATCGTAAAGAGCACCAAATTTCTTGGTGTTCACCTGACGGAGAATCTCACCTGGTCCCTCAACACCAGCTCCATAGCAAAGAAAGCCCAGCAGCGTCTCTACTTTTTGCGAAGGCTGAGGAAAGTCCATCTCCCACCCCCCATCCTCATCACATTCTACAGGGGTTGTATTGAGAGCATCCTGAGCAGCTGCATCACTGCCTGGTTCGGAAATTGCACCATCTCGGATCGCAAGACCCTGCAGCGGATAGTGAGGTCAGCTGAGAAGATCATTGAGGTCTCTCTTCCAGCCATCACGGACATTTACACTATATGCTGCATCTGCAAAGGAAACAGCATTATGAAGGACCCCATGCACCCCTCTTACAATCTCTACTTCCTCCTGCCGTCTGGGAAAAGGCTCCGAAGCATTCGGGCTCTCATGACCAGACTATGTAACAGTTTCTTCCCCCAAGCTATCAGACTCCTCAATACCTGAAGCCTGGACTGACATCTTGCCCTACTGTCTTGTTTATTATTTATTGTAAATGCCTGCACTGTTTTTGTGCACTTTATGCAGTCCTGTGTAGGTCTGTAGTCTAGTGTAGCTTTCTCTGTGTTTTTTTTAATTACGTAGTTCAATCTAGTTTTTTGTACTGTGTCATGTAACACCATGGTCCTGAAAAACGTCTCATTTTTACTATGTACTATACCAGCAGTTATGGTCGAAATGACAATAAAAGTGACTTGACTTGATGGAGGGAAGTAGCTTCTATCTTCTGGAACACCCACTACCCAGGTCATGCTCTATTCTCACTGCTGTGACCAGGAAGAATGTACAGGTGCCTCAGGACTCATGCCACCAGTTACAGGAACAGTTGTTAACCCTCAACCATCAGACTCTTGAACCAAAGGGGATAACTTCACTTGCCTCATCATTGAAATGTTCCCACAACATTTGGACTTACTTTCAAGGATTCTTCATCTCATGTTCTCAATGTTTGTTTATTATTATCATTTCTTTCTTTTTGTATTCCTTCTGCCACTTCTTTGCCCATTCTCACAATTTGCCAAAGTCCTTCTGCAGACACCCTGCTTCCTCAACAGGACCTGCCCTGCCACCTATTTTCTTAAAATCCACAAACTTGGCCAGAAAGCCATCAATTCCGTCATTCAAATCATTGACATATAACATGAAAAGAAGTGCTCCCAAAGCTGACCCCTGCGGAACACCACTAGTCACCAGCAGCCAGCCATAAAGGCCTCTTCATTGCCACTTTGCATCCTGCCAGACAGCCAATCTTCTATCTATATTAGTATCTTTCCTGTAATACTATGGGCTCTTATCTTGTTAAGCAGCCTCATCTGTGGCACCTTGTAATATGCCTTCTGAAAAGCCAAATAAGCAACATCCACTGACACTCTTGTGTCTATCTTGCCTGTTATTTACTCAAAAAGTTTTAGCACCAACCTGATTTTCCGAATCTGCCTGCATATGAAATCCCTCCCGCCTGTCACAACATTGCCCTTTTTATGTGCCTTTTCTTTTTCCTGTTGTAATTTGTAATCCATATCCTGTCTACTATTAGGAGGCCTGTCAACATCATTTCAAATTAGATATTGTTCTGTGATTTTGTTCTATACTGATCTGTGAATTGTTGATTTTTTTAACTTCACCTTGATAATAGAAATGAAAAATGAAGTTTTCAAAGCTGGCTGTTGGCTTTGTAGAATCTATTTTTTTCTAAGGTTAAAAAGTAAAGCAGAAATGTAAGCTTAATAACACCAATTTAAAATGCTATATGTGTTATATTTGGTCAACTTTTCTATTAATCCAAATTGAGGACAATAGAGATATTTGAGAGCGCCAATTTCTGTTCAACAGAAAATGTGAAGAAAGCTTTAAACTTGCTCTCCCTTGTCAGCAGTCTTCTGTCTTGTGAAGTAATACAATGCAGCTGACTTGAAAACATTTTTGTCATAATCACTGACCCTGCAAATGTTTTGACATTACCTTTGCCCAATTCAAATGACCTTTAACTTTCCTAGGGAAAAAAACATTCTGTTGCTTCAAAAAAATGTTAATGATGTTATCGTATTAATATCTTTCATAGACAGGAATCAGCTTCTTATTAATATTAGTTACTCACTATAATGAAAACTCTCAGATGAAATCTTTTCTTAATCAACTCAATTATGCCTTTTTTGATATGTTGTCTAATGCAAGATTTTATGATTTTTTTTGGTTCATTTTGGACGTCAAAAGGAGTTACATTGCAAGATTATCACCTGGAAGATGAATTGTAATGGAGAAAACAGCTATGTCTTATCCAGAAAATTTGCAGTACAATTGAATGCTTACCCCGCTTCTGAAAATTTGAATCACATTTTGCAAGGAACAGAGTTGCCCATTAAATCAAGTCTGTTGTCATTCAAATGGATCGTGGCTAATTTACACCTGGACTCCCTTAAATCTGTATTCCTTGAAAATGTTAACCTAAGACTGAACTTAGTATTCTCTGGTCTTAAATTTTTCAATTAGCCCATCATCAACAGGAAAGAAATCAAGATTTTCACTGCCCATTATTTCCAGTTGTGCTTCTGAAACTAACTTATAAGCAGCCCAACTAGATTTTTCACTTAGCTAAGTGTTTTTGCTTGAAAGCTATGGCACTAGGATTACTCATTTTTATCTTTTTTTTCAATAAATTATGAATAAATATTTTAATAAACTACCTGTGTGTTCTATCGAAAATTATGGAAGTGGAAGTTTCACTTTCAGAATTAATGTGACATTGGTCTTCTACAGTTATATATCACAATGATGCAGTGGGTCACCAAAGCAGATGGAAAGAATTCAATGATCCTAGAACATTTTAAAGCACCATTACTGATATGCACTTAAGTCGATTAAAGCTGTGTTCAATATTCTGTAATACCAAATTGATTGATAGCATAGCACCAGTCTATGTATATTCTAGCAAACAGATTACAGTAAGTACTAGCATTTGTTGGTAGATAATGTATCTATGCAGATGGTCAATAAAAATTGTAACTTTCAAATTCCAAGGGACATTGTACACTTAAAGAGAGCTGGGGAATTGTTGAAAATGTGAACAGACACTTGAAAATAAATCAGTTGGTATATGGATGCATAGCGCATGGAAGTTCAATGCTATTTTCTGTTTGTATTTTAGATGCCTGTTTGTTCTTACTACCTCAAAGGAATCTGCAGCAGCAATAACTGTCCTTACAGCCATGTGTATGTGTCAAGGAAGGCAGAAGTTTGCCAAGATTTCCTGAAAGGATACTGTCCACTAGGAGCAAAGGTATATAAAAGTGAACAGAAAAAAAAGTTCATTTGTTAGAACTAATCAGTTACTAAAAGTTTTAATTTGGCCATGGTAAGACACTTTTCTAAAATATTTGTGTTTTGTGCCTTTCGTTTTGCAGTGTGGTGGGAAGATAATGCTACTTTTTTTTATAGCATACTAACGTCCTTTCTGTTGTGCTTGGTTGAAAAAGATACCTTGTAGTTCCATCAGTCAAATGAGGAAACTTCATATTTTCTTTGGGTCAATAGAAATGTGGACATACTTTAAGTACTATGTGGTTGTAGAAAGAAATAGAAGATTGTCTGGTGTTGCATTATTACACTGCACCAGGGTTATTGATTTTCGTAGAATGATAAACCACATTTGCCTCAACAGCCTGTTGGTTTCTTAGATAACCATGATCTGATCGCATGCAGAGTGCGGTCTTGCCAAAGGTAATGGTCAATGTTTGGAGCAGGAAGGTCTCCAAGAAATAAGACAACGGTAGCATGGAAAACTGAATCAAGTGAGGGGGTGATTGACAAGCAAAATGTAACTGGCTTGAGCATAACATGTAAACAAAAATGTGCAGAAGCAGATAAATCCAGAGCTAATATAAACTGTAAAGAAAAATCAGGCTATTCTTTGAATGCATGTGGCATTGGCAGTAAGATAGGTGAGTTGAGAGCACAGATAGTAAAACAAATATGATCTAATATCTATTACAGAGACATGTTCATAGAGTGATCAGAACAGGATGCTCAATATTCCTGATTATACAGTGTTCCAAAAGGGAAAAAAATCATTGTTAATCAAGAAACACATGAGAGCGGTATTGCATTCTGATAGAGGTGATGAATAGTAATGTTAAATTAGACTGGTAGGAGTAAGAAGATCTGGGTGGGACTAGTGCGCAGGCCCCCAAAATGTGGCCTCTCAAGACAGCAAAGTTTGTATGGGAAATATCTAGGAGTTGTTTGAAGGAAATTACATTTATCATAGGAGATTTTAATCTATGTATTGATCAGATGAACCAAATTGGCAAGGGTATCATAGAAGAAGAATTTGTTGAGTGCATCACAATTGCATCTTATAACATTATGTTATGAAACCTACCTGGGAGAAGGCTACTTTCATTTTGGTCGTGAGTAACGAGGAAGCATTAATATGAGATCTTGTGGTTAAAGATTCCCTTGGGGGGGGTAGTGACCGCAATATGATAGAATTCCACAAGAGCAAAACCACTGTCTTTAGTTTAAATAAGGGCAGTTGTGATGGTATGAAGGAAGATTGGGAAAATAAACAAGTCAGTAAAACAGGTCAGTAAATAAATAGTGGTAGATACTTAACCAGCTGGTCCAGCAGGAATTTATCCCAATTAGATAGAATATTCCATGAGAAAGAGGCACTGTCAGTGGTTAACAATGGAGATCAAGGATAATATTAAACTTAACAATAAGGCAGACAAAGTGGCAGGGTCTAGGAAAATCTTAGGATCCAACTATAAAGGATTTTAAAAATATTTATAAGAAGGAAGAAAATTGGTTTTGACAGAGAACTTACATACAGTCTCAAGGCAAACCATAAAAGTCTCTAAGAATTATCAAATTCAAGATCAGGTACTTCCTTCAGTCATTCTGTTCAACCTCCACAACTGTAATTACTAGCTCAGTATTGCAACCAAATGCATTATGCCCACTTGGCGCTACAATGGACTGTGTTTTTTTTTGGTATAACTGTGTTATTTCTTGTAAAAAGATGTGTACATTTTTTTCTTGTGTATGTTATGTATCTGATGCCATGTGTATGTGATGCTATTGCAAGTAAGATTTTATTGCACTTGTGAAAATGTGCTTTTGTACAAGTATAAACTTGTCTTTGATATATAACTAGGATTATGGGACCTATATGAGGCTAGTGAATTAATAATAGGTATCAAAAAAAAGGCAACTGTTAAATCAATGATTTGCATAAGTCTTTCACTGTGGAGGATCCTGGAAATATGGCCTAATTTCAAATAACTGAGAGGAACTTGTAAAAATCCTAACAAAGTGCCATTAACATGGGAGAAAAACTCACAGGAACGAAGGCAGATCAGTCATCAGGACCTGATGGCCTGCACCCAAGGGTTTGAAAGGAAATGCCTGCAGAGATAGTTGACTCATTGGTTGAAATTTCAAATCTTGCAAAATTGCAAGTGGGTACCAAAAGTGTGAAAACTACCAATATGATTCTCTTGTTCAAAAGGGGAGGAAGACAGAAGACAGGGAACTGTAGTCAATTATTTTAACCTCTGTTGTTGACAATATGCCAAAATCAATAATCAAATGGGCAATAATTAATCATTTTCAGAAAGCCAAATATCAAATCAAGTCAACATAGTTTTATAAAAGGTAAATCATTTTTGACAAATTTGCTCATGTTCTTTGAAGATGTGACAGGGAGAATTGATAGAAGGTGCTTGTAGATGTGATGCATTTACATTGCCAAAAGAAATTTGACTAAGTGCCACATATGCTGGTACATGAATTAAGAGCCGATAGTGTTACAGGAATGTGTGGCATCAGTTAATAACTGGCTGTCACACAGAAAACAAAGAATTGGCATAAAGGAACCTTTTCGGGCTGGATGATTGCAACAAGTAGAGTACCATAGGGATTGGTTCTTTTGCTTTCAATTGTTTACAATAATAACCTATAGGAGGGAACAAACCCTAACGTTTACAAGTTTGGCAGTGATAAGAAAACAAATAAAAGATTGAAAGATTGTGTTGTGATGAGGGCATTGTGATTCTGCAATGGAATGTAGTGAGGTTGAGAGTGAAGTCATCCATTTCAGTGAGGGGAATGCAAAACTGGATTATCATTAGAAGGACCTAGATGTTCTAGTGCTAACAAAGGGCTAGCAAATGGATCCAGCAGTAGGGAAACTTGCATGCAGCATTGTTAGACTTAATTATGAAGGGGCTGATGTTTAAGGTTTTGTTACACTTGTACGATGTTGGTGAGGCCCACACTTGCATTACAATGCTCAGTTCTGGTGAACTTATCTAACATGTATGGTAACATTGAAGACAGGTTAGAGAGATTAATGGAACTATTTCTTGGGGTAAGAAGGATGTCATATCAAAAGAGACTGGACAGTTTGGGTTTCTGTTCCTTGAAGTTTAGAAGCATGAGTAGAGAGCTTATTCAACCATATAAGATCATAAAATGGCTGGACTGGATAGATATTAATATGTTCCCACTAGTGGGGCAGTCACCAGCAAGAAAACATACATAGCTACAAAATAAGGTGGCGGTTATTTAAAGCAAAGGTGCTTAGAAGTCTTTTCCTTCAGAGGATAGTGAATCTGTAGAATTATTTGTGCTCTATGTGGTGGAGACTACGTCATTAGATATATTTAAAGTGGTGATTGATAAATTTTTCTAAGATCCAGGAATTGAAGGTTATGGGAAGCTGGCACAAAAGAGAAGCCAAGCCCTGTGTATATGAGCCACAACCATATTGAATGGGGTGGGGTTGGGATGCAGCCTTGAAGCATGGTGTTTTGTTTGCTTTGTTGGTAAGTTCAGTGACATGGTCAAGGGCGAAGTTCTGCAAGCAAATAACAAGGACTTGGGAATAAAATGACAATACAGAACCTTAAAAGTAGTGATCATAGGATAACTACGTCTCATGGGAAATTGGATATAAAAGTAGGAAGGTAACATCAATAAATGTGAAATTGAAAATGTGATGGAAGAGGGCTTGACATCTCTGAGGCAAGACACTTGGATTAATCTAGAGATGGTGGAACTTGCACAAGTTGGAAAACTTAACAGGCCAGGAAATATTTCCCTGCAGGGAAGCTGTCTCAGTGCATTAAGGGAATTTGTCTTTAAAGAGTGAGAGGTAGAATTTAATGTGGAAAGAAGGATGATCAGGTTTACTAAAAAAGAAGTTGGAAGTTTGAACATGGAATTACAGTACTGTGCAAAAGTCTTGGGCACCCATGTCAGAATCAGAATCAGGTTTATTATCACCGGCATGTGACGTATATAGCTCGGGTGCCCAAGACTTTTGCACAGTACTGTATCTGACAATGTGGAGCAGAGAGCAAGTTTGTAAACCTGGCGGGAGCAAAGAATGTTGGGAATGGCAGAGTTGGAGGTGCTGTGGGAGGTATGTGGGGCAGGTGGCAGAGGAGTGCCACCTCTGCAGTGGGTGCAAACAGACCCAGCCCTGTGACACCAGGCAAGGTCATTTGATTCCGAACAATTGGCTTCTTGATCATTACAAAATGTCTCTCTGGTCCTTCCTGCCCTCTCCCTTCCCCTTTTTCCAACCATGATTCTTCTCTCTCTGCCCTCTTCCCACTCTCAGACATCAATAGAAACCCATATCAGAATCAGATTTATCATCACTCACATAAGTCGTGATATTTCTTGAGACAACAGTATAGTATAATACTTAAAATTACTACAGTACTGTGCAAAAGTCTTAAGCTCCCTAGCTATATTTTTCTTTAATGACATTCTGCACGGAGTAGGCCCTTCTAGTCCTTTGAGCCGTGCTGCGTAGCAATCCCACAATTAATCCTAACTAATCAGGGGACAATTTAGTTAACCAATTAACCTATCAACCAGTACGTCTTTGGACTGTAGAGAGGAAATCAGAGTGCCCAGATGAAACCCATGTGGTCATGGGGAGAACGTATAAACTCCTTGCTGGCAGCAGCGGGAATTGAACTGGGGTCGCTGGTACTGTAAAGCCTTGTGCTAGCCACTACACCACTGTGCTGCCCCTACGCTATGTACCTAAGACTTTTGCACAGTACTGTATATTAAAGATAAAGGCTGAAACAAAGGCTAGAAATGTTTAATTGTATATTTTCTTGGAATGCAGTGAATATAGAACAGCACAGGCCCTTCGACCCACAATGATTTGCTGACCCTTCGACCCAAGATCAATCTAACCATTCCCTCCGACATAGCCCTCCATTTTTCTATCATCCATGTGCCTAGGAGTCTCTTAAATGTCTTTAATGTATATGCCTCAGCCACTAGCCCTGGCAGCACTTTCCATGCATTTACCACTCTCTGTGTATCTGACATTCCCCCAACCACCCCTCCCATACTTTCCTCCAATCGTCTTAAAGTTATGCCCCCTTGCATTAGCCTTTTCCACCCTGGGGGGAAAAAAGCTATCTGTCCAGTTGATCTATGTCTTTTATCATCTTGTATGCTTCTATTAAATTACCTCTCATCCTCAGCCTCTCCAAAGAGAAAAGCCATAGGTTGCTCAAACTATCCTCACAGACATGCTTTCCTATCCAGGCAAAGTCATGATAAATCTGCTCTGCACCCTTTCTAAAGCTTGAGCAACAACACATCATCTGTTTGGGTTAGTTGCAGCCTTCCAGATTTGTTACTGTGTTCTAGGAGCCTGCTTTTACTTTGTGTCAGAACTGGTAGTCATCCTGCTATCATTTTGCTGTGGTTTTTCCGCCCCCTTTAATCCATCTGGCCTCTCCCCAAAGCTCTGCACTGGGAAACATATAACCCAGAAAGAGAGGCTGAATGGTTTCTCACTACTATATTAATCCCTTTGGTTTCACATTATCAGAGATATTCCCTTTGTTTACCCTTCACTTCCTATCTTCTCTGCAACTGAGAACTATCTTTTGCAGCTTTGACAAAGAAGGGTTCTCAGATCTGAAACATTCACTCTCTCCCTTTCCTCAGATGTACCCTGACCCGATGAGTGCTGTCAGCATTGTTTCTGTTTATTTGAAATACATGAAGTTACATTATTAAAACAGGGCTTCACAATGAGAAATGTTAAGTGAACCACCACCAAGGCAACGTGCAGAGATCACCTCTAAGGACTCTTATTGGGCAGTTTTGCAACCACTCAGTGCTGAGATGTGGAACTAAGGGCCGAACCTTTGCTAGTACATTGAGTGCGGGTAGCACTGAGGACCAGA
Organism: Hemitrygon akajei; assembly: GCF_048418815.1. Classification (NCBI taxonomy): domain Eukaryota; kingdom Metazoa; phylum Chordata; class Chondrichthyes; order Myliobatiformes; family Dasyatidae; genus Hemitrygon; species Hemitrygon akajei. Next base: position 102,913,819 of record NC_133124.1, on the reverse strand, counting down.
AGCTGATGCTCCCATGTTGTCAAACAATGAGAATCCAGTGATGAAAGCTGTTGTCTGCCTGTCAGTCTACTAGGCTGAACCAGATATTTCTCAGCTTAAAGATTTCCCTATGGTAACAAGCTCATCAACCAGTGATCACTGTTGCCTTCTTTACATTGTTTTATTAGAGAAATCTCTAGGCTGCACAGAGCTGTGAGGCCAGAGGAAGAGTGGACAGTTTTCATCACATGCAAGAGGGAAATAGTAGAAATGTGTCTACATGTGAAACTGCTTTTATTAGTCCGTGATAGTGCTCCACTTATCACACTGAACTAGGTGTAACCATAGAACTATAGAGCATTACAGCACAGAAAAAGGCCTTTTGGCCCTTCTTGGCTGTGCCGAACCGTTTTTCTATGTAGTCCCACTGACCTGCACCTGGCCCATATCCCTCCATACACCTCTCATCCATGTACCTGTCCAAGTTTTTCTTAAATGTTAAAAGTGAGCCCGCATTTACAACTTCATGTGGCAGCTCATTCTACACTCCCACTACTCTCTGTGTGAAGAAGCCCCCCCCCCCAATGTTCCCTTTAAACTTTTCCCCCTTCACCCTTAACCCATGTCTTCTGGTTTTTTTCTCCCCTAGCCTCAGTGGAAAAAGCCTGGTTGCATTCACTCTATCTATACCTCTATCAAATCTCCCCTCATTCTTCTACATTCCAGGGAATAAAGTCCTAACCTATTCAACCTTTCTCTGTAACTCAGTTTCTCAAGTCCCGGCAACATCTTTTGTAAACCTTCTCTGCACTCTTTCAACCTTATTAATATCCTTCCTGTAATTCAGTGACCAAAACTGTACACAATACTCTAAATTCAGCCTCACCAATGCCTTATACAACCTCACCATAACATTCCAACTCTTATACTCAATGCTTTGATTTATAAAGGCCAATGTACCAAAAGCTCTCTTTACTACCCTATCTACCTGTGATGCCACTTTTAGGGAATTTTGTATCTGTATTCCCAGATCCCTCTGTTCTACGGCACTCCTCAGTGCCCTTTTGCAGCAGCACAATTTGTGCAGGCCTCTCCACCACCAACCCTCACAAGCAAGCTCTGCTCATTGCTTTGGTGATTTACTCCACATCAAACCATGGGTTGTTGAGATCATCAATTCATTATGGTGGGAACTCCTAGGGTTCAGGGTTTTGTGCCAGATTCCCAGCACAGCAATCATGAGGGGCTTATGTATCCATGAGTGTTCAGCCTGCTGGTTTGAGAGCTCTAACAAACTAGTACTCTGCAGAATGATGCGAGGTAGGGTACCACAGTACCTCAGTGTTAGCTGCATAAAACAGAGGAGCATTAGAGGCACAAAATTATTGAAATCCGTTCTATAAGGAAAGAATAAGGGATCAAAACAAAAATATTCCGAACTAATGCAAAGGGGGATTAAAAGTATCTAGGCTGTCATGGATGTTGAAAAACATAAAAGATAGAACAAAGTATAAAAGGACAATGCATGATTTAAAGCGGTAGATCATTATCACAATCACTTTCACAAGAGAAGTGACTATACCTGATGAGTACTTGGAGTGCTCCTGAAGTTATAAAATGTGCTTTATAAATCCTTCCTGTGGTGCTCAATATTTAAAGAGAAGGAAATTGCATAATTTTACCACATGAATAGAAAAATCTGTGTGTGTGTTGAGATCTTACCATCATGCACAATAACATGCAGATGCTGACTACTGTTTTTATAGCTATCCTGTAAAAATAGTGGGGTGGTTAGAAAAATGTCTTGTCTGCTCTCAGGAGGATTAAAGCTTTTCTATAAATATATATGCAAAGTGATGATCTTGTAAATATTTTCCCAAAGAGACTGAATGCCACTCTGGGTCTTCAGAGGGTTAAATAAAATTCTCTAAATAACACCAAAAGTGCTGACTGTTATTGCTGACATAACCGCTGTAGAAAGCCCCAGAGAATTAATAGAATTTTGTGAATCAAAGGAAAATTATTAATTGTCTGATTCCATTAAAAAAATACTCACAAAATACTCCATTGTGATATTGTCCCAGTGGGTGTTACATGTATCTTTTTTAAATCTTATGTTACTTTTCTGTTTTCTTTGTATCACTAATTGACATGGTTGCACCTTTAAACTGTTAATGAGGTACCACATCATTGGGTAGCCTAGGCATTGCAGGACACCAGCAAGTTCAGTGTTAGCTTCTCTTCTCCATCTCGGTCTTCTCGATTTTCCCCCTGGGTATATTGATTTCCCTTTTCAGTTGTGACCTGCTGTCTGTGTTACAAAGGGGAAATGTTGCTACTCTTTAACAAGAATTATTGCTAAGGTAGAGGGTAGTTTTTCAGCAATTCCTTCAAGCACAGGACTGTTGACTAGTGCTCTTATGCCTCTGTATTTGTTTCAGATGGACCATGTTCATCTTAATATTTTGCCATGATTCAGATGTCGGTAATTTTGCATGCACTAATTGCCCCCAGTAAATGGATTCATCAGAAACTAGGCTTGACTGCTTGCAGTATCCCTTCAGTTTTTGATTGACTTTAATTTGCAGAGGTATTTGCTTCATCTGTAGCCATAGGTGAAGCTCTAGAAAACTGGAAGATGGCTAATACTGTACCCTTATTCAAGAAGGGCAGCACAGATAGGCCAGGAAGGTCCAAGCCCACGAATCTGGCATCAGTAGTCGGTAAGTTACTGGAGGATATTCTGAAGGACATGAACTATCAACATTTAGATAGGTAAGGTCCAATTAACATGGCATTGTGCAAAGGAAGTTGCATCTAACAAATTTCTTAGTTATTTTTTGACGAGAGGCAGTGGAGATTATCATCTATGGTCTTTAGCAAAGCCTTTGATGAGGTCCAAAATGGTAAACTAGTCTGGAAGGTTAGATTGCATAGAATCCAGGTAAAGATAGCTAATTGGATTCATAATTGGCTTAACAGTAAGAAGCAGAGAATGATAGTCAAGGTTGTTTCTTGAACTGGAGGCCTGTGATTGGTATGCCACAGAGGTCAGTACTGGGGACTTTTGATGTTCATTATTTGTATAAATGATTTGGATGTGAATGCACAAGGCACGGTTTATAAGTATGCAAATGAAACTAAAAAAGGTATTATAGTGTGCAGTGAAGAAGGTATTGAAATTTACAGGGAGATCAGCTAAGTATGTGGGCTGAGGACTGGTATATGACTTTTACTTCAGATAAGTATTGCATTTTGGGAAGTCAAGCCAGGGTAGACTTTGTACAGTGAATGGTCAGGATGGTAAAACAGCTATTTGGCATACTGCCCTTCATCAATGAGGGTTCTGAGTTTAGGAGTTTGAACATAATGTTGCAGTTGTACAAGATATTGGTGAGACCACATTTGGGGTATTGTGTATAACTTAGGTTACCCTTTATAGGAAAGAAATCATTAACCTGGAAAGAGTGCAGAGATTTTTGAGCTTCCTATCAGGACTCAAGGCCCTGAGCTATAGGGAAAGGTTGGGCTGGCTGGGACTTCATTCCTTAGAATGTAGGATATTGAGGGATGATCTTAGATGTGTATAAAATTATGAGGGGTGTAGATAAGGTGAACACAATTAGTCTTTGTCCTAGGGAAGGGGAACTCAAGACTAGAGGGCATAGGTTTAAGGCAAGATGTGAAAGATCTAAAACGGAACTGAGGAACTACTTCTTCACGCAGAAGCACATGGAATGATCTATCAGAGGAAGTGGTTGTGGCAGGGACAATAACAACATTTAAAAGACATTTGGATAAGTACATGGATAGAAGGAACTTAAAGGGATATGAGCCAAACATAGACAAATGGAGCTAACTTGTTGGGCACCATTGTCAGCATGGATGGGATGTTTCCATGCTGAATTACCCTGTGACTGTTAAAATGATTATCCTTATCAACTGATGGGATCTGTATTGATGGCATGTAAAACTAAATTTTTCATGTGGCCATATTAAACCAATTCCATTTGTAGGTAGATTCGGTCCAATAATATATAAGCATCTTATCTGACTCAGGCTCGAGATTCAAATTCCATATCTTAGTATCAATATTGTTTTATTCTATCTCTGTGACATGATCTGCATCAGTTCCTGCTTTATTCTTCCTTTTACAACCTATATTGATGTTCCAGCTGAGTGCCTTATAGTTTCATTTACATATATGTACATTTTTTCATAAATATCTTGGGTTAAGCTTTTAATCTGATGATTTTTCCTGTATTTTCTTTAAGTCATACTTCACAATGACAAAGAATGAATATAGATGGGATTCCCTCTTAATGCCTCAGCAAAGAACTTGGAAAGAAAGTATTGCTTTGTATATATAATTAACCAGTTTGGCGTGCAGACACATAGGTAAAACACAAGTCTCCCAGAGAACTGTATCATTAATTCACAGAGCTATGGAGTGAGCTACTTGATCCTGCTGATGTTAAACCATGTTTTATCATCATCTCATATTTTATTGGCATTTTTCAGTCAGAAGTTGGATGAATGATTTTGTCCTATTAAAAGAAATAAGTATTTCAGTTTTTTTCCCTTTACAAGTCATATTGAATATGGCTTCAGAGATTATTCTATTTTCCAAAATCCTTTTTAAAGATGCATTTTTACAGAGTCTTACACGTCCTATGCAGCCCCAAAGTGCTGCATATTTGAGGCGTATTCACTGGTTTCATACTACCAAACGTATGAATTAATTGAAAAGCAAAATACTTCACATGCTGAAAACCTCAGATAAAGAAATTCTGGAGATGCACATTAGCTCAGGCAGCATCTGTGGAAGCAAAACCTTTCTGATTAATCCTCTTTCTTCAAAACCTTAAAACTAAGTATTAGAGAGCAATAAAGATTGCATACCTCAAATGAAATGAGTCTCTTAATTCCTGTACTGTATAGAACACTTAAGAGAAGATTTGTTTGGAGGTGTTCAGAGTCTTGAAAGGTTTGAACTAAATAGAGTAAAACTAATGCCGCTGGCAGAAATGCAAGGCATCAAAAGGTGACATTAAAGTGACCTGCAAAATATAAAAGGTCACATGAAGAAAATTCTTTTGCACAATAGAAAGGTGGTGGAAGCATATTGAATAATAATATCAAAATTCAAGTTCAAAGTAAATTTATTACTCAAGTACATATATGTCACACATACAACCCACAATTCATTTTAGTAAGCATTCACATTAAAAGAAACAAACCAAATGATAATAATAAATATGGAGAACATGAGATGAAGAGTCCTTGAAAGTGAGTCTGTGGTGTGAGTGACTTTGAGTTATCCCCTCTGGCTTAAAAATCCGATGGTTGAGGGGTAATAACTGCGCCTAAACCTGGTGGTGTGTGTCCGGAGGTTCCTGTACTTCCTGATGCCGCAGCAAGAAGAAAGCATGGCTTGGATGGTGGGGGTCCTTGATGGATGCTGCTTTCCTGCGACAGCAGTCCATGGAGATGTGCTCAGTGGTGGGGAGGGTTTTACTCATGATGGACTAGGCTGTATACACTACATGTAGGTTTTTCCATTCAAAGATATTTTTCCATTCAAAGAGTTTCCATACCACTCCATGCTTCAACCAATCAATATACTCTCCACTGCATATCAATCAAAGCTTGTCAAAATTTTAGATGTCATGCCAAATCTTCACAAGCTCCTAAGGAAGTAGCGACACTGCCATGCTTTCTTCGTAATGACACTTGCGTGCTGAACCCAGGAGAGTTCCTCTGACATGATAACATTGAGGAATTTAAAATTGCTGTCTCTCCCCACCTTTGATCCCCTGATGAAGACTGGCTCATGGACCTCCAGTTTTCTCCTCCTGTAGTCAATGATCAGCTCCTTGATCTTGGTGACATTGAGTGAGAGTTTTTGTGGCGCCACTCAAGCAGATTTTCAATCTCCCTTCTTTATGCTGATTGATCACCATCTTTGATTTGGCCAACAACAATGGTGTCATCAGCAAACTTAAATAAGGCACTGGAACTGTGCTTAACTTCACAGTCAGAGGAGGGAGCTAAGCACACAGCCTTGTGGTGCTCCTGTGTTGATGATGATTGTAGAGGAGATGTTGTTGACAATCCGAACAGACTGAGGTCTGCAAATGAGGAAATTGAGGATCTCATTGCACAAGGAGGTATTGAGGCCTAGGTCTTTGACATATTGATTTGTTTTGAGGAGATAATAGTATTGAATACCGAGTTGTTGTCAATGAAGAGCATTTTGATGTATGCATCTTCATTGTTTAAATGTTCCAGGGTTGAGTCAAGACCCGAAGGAATGACATCTGCAGCTGACCTGTTGTAATGGTAGGCAAATTGGAGTAGATCTAAGTTGCTCCTCAGGCAGGAGTTGATGTGTTTCATCACCAACCTCTCAAAGTACTTCATCAAAGTGGATATAAGTGCTACTGGTCATTGAGGAAGTTACCACGTTCTCCTTAGGCTCCAGTATAATTGAAACCTGTTTGAGGCAGGTGGGTACTTCAGACTGCCAAAGCAAGAGGTTAAAGATATCAGTGAACACTTTAGGTAATTGATTAACCCGGTCTTTCGTACTCAACCAGGTATCTCGTCTGAGCCAGATGCTTTCGATGGGTGTATCCTCCTAAAGAATGCTCTCACGTCATCCTCAGAGACTGAAATCATAGAGTCATCAGTTGAGGAGTTTGGAATTGCCACTTCATGTATGAGATGGTTTTCCAGAGGTCATACCTGGATCTTTTGAATTTTACAGGGTCACGAGACCTGAATGTCACTGACCTGGTGAATATTTCAAATAGAGTTGGATTATTGCTTGAAGGAAAGAAATTTATTGGCCATTAGGCATCTTTGCTTAATACTACCAATAGTTCTTTATATATTCTGAATATTATAGCTTTAAATACCTCTTGTTTTGACATCAATGTTAATCTCTTAATCAGCTCGTGCTCTTATTTTTTTCTGGAACTATACCAGATGCTGACACTTTACTCCTTTTGCATCTTTTTGCAATCTTAGAAATTTCAAATCTCAATCCCAGGCTATGAACTAATGTTGTATTTAACTACCGATCATTGTCTATGCTATGTCCTTTCACCAGGTTTCTCTCCAGTTTATAAAATATATCCAAATTAAAAGAGATTAGGCAGTGGATTGCTGATTGATGTGTAATTTGATGTGTCATCTTGGCAATTATACGAATCATAGGATATTCAGCAAGAATCTCTGGCTTGGCTCTATTGATGACCTCACTGGAAGCATTAATCTGCTACATTTTCAGGATTTGCTCTTCTATATTTTAGGGTACCAATCCTTGCTTCTTGAAAGATTTTTTTCTAAATTAAACCTGTATGTTTTTCAAAATATATTTACAGAAAGAATTTGCAGATGTGAATATAAGGTGCTATTTTACCACAGAAGACTTATTTCAAATATAGTAGATTGTATTTAATTGGATCATATCAAGATCAATACATTTTGGCCCAATTAAGTGGATGTCCCAATTAGCCGGATTCATAAAAATAGTTAAAAGGTTATTTTTTAAAAACTACCATTTAACTAAGTAATAAATTATGTATTTAAATGCAAAACAGAACAAATTAGAACACCATCAATACTACTGCATTGCTATTAAACAGTATTAGTTCCTAATAGTTATCAACAAGAAGAATCAAACTAGTGTACGCTGCGGTGTTCTTTTGATTAACTGTAAATGAACAAAATGAACATAGACACCTAGTGTAGGCAATGGAGCGCCTTCATACAATGCTATCAACAATTGTGTCCTCCAAATCTTAATTTTCATTGTAATATTCAAGACGACTCTTGATACCTTCAAATTCTTCATAATTCCTAACTTGTTCAGATAGTGAAATCATTTCAGTTTCAGTCCTAGCCATTTCTGGCATCTCCAAGCCTGAATGCTTTAAAACACTGTTTGCAAAACAATTCTGAATTGTCTTTCTGTTTATTTCCCACCAATTAACAATGTCAAAAATCACTGCTTTTTGAACACAAACACACCCAACTGATTCTATTATAAATTGTTCATTCTAAGCATCATATAAGGTCTAACGGCCATGCAAATACATGTGACCGACGCTAGGTAGAATCTTTTTGGCAAGTCTCCTTCCCCAATTAAGTGGCATATTGTTCCAAATTAATGAAGGGAATCCCGGCTATTTTCTCAATCAGTTTTTTGTTCTTTAAGAATTGGCCCAAATAAGTGGCTGCCCTGATTAACTGATGGCCCAATTAATCAGAATCCATGTATATCCTATCTCAGCATGATATATCTTCATGATTTAACAGTGATTTGAATTGGAGCACTAGTCAACTAATGGGAGACTAACTATCCATACTATAGTGCTGTATAAGATCACCAGTGCTGGTCAATGGTCAGATATCCTCATAAACTGTCAACAATTTTTCTTTAATTTTCCCCAGCATCATTTACTTGTCCTACTTTCAAATTAATTTCAAACCATTTACCCTGATAATTTATAAGGTAAAACAGTTTATAATTTCTGCTAAACTGTATCATGACATTTTTAACCATTTGAGAGAACTGACATAAATGTGTTACTGATCCATGACTGTGCACATGACTAAATTAATCATGCATTAACCACTATCTAGTAAAGGAAATTGCCGTGCAATAGTGAATGATTGTTTGGTTGCATTACATGCACTGTTTAGCAGTAAGTAGTTCCTGATAAACAGCATAAATCTCCTTTTGACATGGCCTTTATCTCAAGTATGTTAGAATACAAAATCAAGGTAATAGTGCTTCGGTTGCAAAGAGCCTTGGGCAAGCACTAGTCTATGTTAGTCTTGATACTAACTTATCAACATTTTAAGCCATTTTTCTAAATTGTGGGTTTAGTTTGCATTATTTTATTTCTGTTCCCTTGAGTTTTGACGATTGATTCAAGGTATTATAGATGGTAAAGGATTTTATTTTAGGGTAGTGAGAGAAGATTATTATGGAATATAGGACAAGCAGACATAAAATTTGAGTTGACCATTTACAGGTAAAATCAGGGAGCACATGAGAGTTAATAGAAATTTATATTCTCCCTCAGCAGAGTCAATTGAATTTTTCAAGACATTGATTTTGTGATGGGTATAAAGAAATTTAGATGTGAATATATGTCTTCATATAAACCAAAGTAAGGGAGATGCAGAACAGACAGTTGCGTGACTGTATCGTTACCACTTTCGCATAAGTTTCTGGGTGAGTTAGCACCGTCATTGAGGTTTGATGTTACAATTTTGTGTACTGTAGTGCTGTTTTCCTAGCATGAGCTTGGCCTGATGTAATTAGTTGTGTAGCACCCAAAAAATAATCTCTGCCAGAATTAAATAAATCAAGGTGATAAACAGTATTATCAGGAGCTTTTTCTCCAGCATTATAGCCTGTCTGCTGCCATCTGCTCTCAATCTGCTACTAGCAATAGTGATCTAGCATCCGCTCCAGTTTATTAAGTTCGTAAATCAAGGTGCAACTTTTTATTAATCGAATATCATTCTGGAGAACAGAAACAGCTCAAATTCCTTTTTTCCACAATGCGTTTCTCCTCTTGGTCACTGTGTTCTTACAGCTGGAAGTTACTTTTGTGCCCAAAACTGTGGACTTCTCATTGACTTTCCAACCCTCCTTTTAGTGGTTTTCCTCTGCTCATTTTTTCTTTCTGCTACCAGCCAGTATTCCATTTTCTTCTGTCTGTTCCCAATAACACGCTGTCATTAAACTCATTCCTTTCGTGAAGTTCAACAGTTATTCTTTCAGGTCCAAATTTTCTTACTGTCTTGATCACTGTCTCTATAAATGCTGACACTGCTTAAAACTAAAGTTATTGACTTCAAAACATGAAAAATGCAGCTTAACTGTAACAAAAAGTGAATAAATCTCTGTCTTTCAGTTCAATTCTTTTTCCATTTAAAGCTTTTGTCCATCACAGTTAGTGACTGAAAGCATTGGTTAATAGGCTGAACTAATTTTGGTATGAAATAAGTGAAAAGAAAATTGGTTGGAGTTAAAACAAGTTACTAACTTCCCATTGCTTGATTTGTGTTACTGCCCAGAACACATTCTACTGTGCTATCATTGTGGAAGTTGAATTTGTTCATTGTTCAAAGAAATTAAATGTAAAATGTTGGATAACTACTAAATTTTTGAAATTATGTGAATAATCAATTGCCTATATACTATTGTTTTGTGTGTTAGTGTACATTGTTTCTGGGTCATTCATACATAAGTCACATAGACTATGTTTTAACATCTAATGAGTAAACTATGCACTTCTAGGCACTAGTCTTCCTGCAAGAGCCGTGGATGTCAAGAGAGGTGATGAATTTAGTCAAGAAGGAAAAGGAAAAGTATGTAGGCTAGAAACAAACATGGCCCTTAAAGATTATAAAGAAGCCAGAAAAAGACTCAAGAAGGGAATTAGGGGCTATGGGTCCTTGGCAAGTAGGATTAAGTAGAATCCAAAGGCATTCTATAAATGCAACAAGAGCAGAACTAGGGGAGGGTAGGACTACTCAAGGATAAAGGGGGAACATTTGCTTGGATGTGGGTGAGGTTCTTAAAAAGGGTACTTCACATCAGTGCTGACCAAATTGATATGCTAGGGCACCTCCAGGTAAAGGAGGAGGTAGTATTGGGTCTCTTGAAGAGCATTAAGGTGGATAAGTCCCCAGGACCTGATGAGATATACCCTAGGTTGTTGAGAGAGGCAAGTGAAGAGATTGCTGGGATGTTAAGCAACATCTTTGTGTCCTCTCTAGCCATAGGCAAGGTCCCTGAGGACTGGCAAGTAACTAATGTTGTTCCATTGTTCAAGAAAGGACCAGCAATAATCAAGGAAACTATAGACAAGAGAGTCTCACATCAGTGATAAGTTACTGGAGAAAATTCTTAGCAATAGAATCTGTGGTCATTTGGAAAATCATGGCCTAATTAGGGAGAGCCAGTATGGCTTTATTACAGGACAAGTTGTGTCTTACTAGCTTGATGAAATTTTTGACGAGGTAGTGCAGGTGACTGATGAAGGTAAAGCTGCGGATGTTATCTACATGGATTGTAGTAAGGCATTTGAAAATGTCCCTCGTGAGGCTCATCCAGTCGATTAAGATGCATGAGATCCATGGTGAATTGGCCATTTGGATTTAGAACTGGCATGCCCACAGAAGACAGTATAGTTGTCATCTAGACTTATTATCACTGGGGCTCTGTGATTAGAGTTGTTCTACTGTTTGTGATCTATATAAATGACCTGGATGAATATATAGGTGGATGGATTAGTAAGTTTGCAGATAATATGAAGATCGGTGGTATTTTGGATAATGTAAGAAACTGGATATAGAATACAACAGGATATAGATCATTTGTAGATATGGGCAGAGAAATGGCAGATGAGGTTTAACCAGCCAAATGTGAAGTGTACCATGGTAGGTCAAATGCAAAGAGACAGTATACACTGTTAAGGGCAAGATCTAAAACAGTGTTGATGAGCAAAGGGATCTTGGGGTCCAAGTTCATAGCTCCCTGAAAGTGGCTACACAGGTTGATACCTTCTTATTCTAGCTTCTTCCCTCTTCCTTTCCAGTTCAGGTGAAGGCTGTCGGACAAGACATCAATTGTTTGTTTATTTCCATAGATACTGCTAAACTTTGCTAAGTTACTCCACAATTTTGTGTATGCTTCTCTGGATTTCCATCATCAGTAGAATCTCTTGTGTTTATGAGCAGCTAAAGAAGTCCCTTTCCCACCCTCCCAATCATCCAGCCGCCCATTCACACACAGAGACAGACCTCCAACCCCAGGACTGGCTTCCTCCAGGCCTCCAATCCTTGGCCCTGGACTCTCAGGTTCGCACACATTAGCCTCCACTTCGGACTCTGCCTCCAGACTCACCATTCATGCATTTGACATTTGTGCCTAGACCCTGGGATTCACTGATCGGGGGACCTTAGTACCTCAACATCCGGACCCACGTGGGCTTCTGACTTTGGTGACCTAGGACTTCCAACCCTTGTGACCTGGGTCCTCGTGACTCTTTACCTTCAGTCTTCGATCTTAAGTCTTCTACCTCTGGACATGCCGTACTCTGGACTTCGATCTTCAGCTTTGCCCCTCCGAACTTCACCAACGTCTTGCTGATTATTGGTTTGAAAGAGAAACTTGGAGCAAAGTTTATAGTCTGGAACCTTGGGAATGAGAATTCCACTTCACCTCATCATTCATTCTCCTCACAAACCCTTGTATTGTTCTCTTCATTTTAAGATACTGATATTATCTTTTTGCCCTTCAAATCTGCCAGCATGATCTCTTCAAAAGTTGTCTACATATGAAAAAAAAATCAAGCAAAAAAAGAAAACAACTAACACTGAAATATCATGAGAGAGGGGAAATTGAAGCTTGAAAAAATGTGCTTGCTTCATCCTGGTTTGTGACAGGATGCACATGTTACCAACCTTTTTTATACTGTAGACCAATACTATTGAGCAATGATTGGGAACCCCTGGGTTAGAGGAAGTTGGATACTTGCTTCATATAAAATTCAAGGTCAGTCAAGCATCAAGCCACAGCTACAACCTATTGGTAGTACTTAAGCAGGTTTGCTAGATGTGGAGATAGAAAATGTAATGGAAAAGGAAAAAAAGCTTTTCCTTGAGTAGCTGACAGCAGATTTGATGTTGAATGTGGATTAGTGAAATGCATTAGTTAAATATGAATAGATATCTCATTGGGAGTGAAGATTACACAGATAATCACAGAGTTGATGGACTTTGTTAATGGACGTAATTGGTTAAATAGATTTGAAATTGTAGAAGATTGCTTAAAGAATAATCATATGTGTATCATTTTACAGGTTGCTTTATTAAAGACTTGGAACAAAGTTGGTTCTTAATTAAAAGAAATCTTACAATTGATGCTTTAACAATCTCTTATGGTGAGATTTGAAGCTCTATAGCTCTAGGTTTGGACTAGTGAAATGCAGGCTGATAGACCTCCACACTTATTTAATACTTGGGTCCTGCAGTTTCTTTGTAATTGTGAGAAAGAACTTTGCCTTCTTTTAAAGATGAAGGACTGGGTAAGGAAATGGATTTGAATCCTCTAAAATATAAAAACTGCAATTTAAAGTTAGTTATTATTTGAATGTTTCTTTAAGGATCATCAAACAAAATTTGATACTTAGTACACAAGAAGCTATGACTGTTGACAAAGGAAATAGAATAAGCTGTTCAGCCCCACATGCCTACTCCACCAGTCAATGAAATTATGGATGATTTATACTAACCCTCAAGTCAGATTCTTCATATATTATCATCGAAAGCAGAAGCAGAAAATGCTGGAATTATTCTCTGGGTCAGCCAAAATCTGTGGAAAAACAGAGTTTACACTTAATGTCCTCGAGCCTTTAGGTAATCAACTGTCATAACTGTAAAATTAGAAATTGATCTGGGCTTAAATAGTATTTACAGAAAATCAACTCATTTCCAAGATGGCATTTTAAAAATGTGCTTTGTGAAATGTAGCAAAGTGCAAAAATAATTCAGAATAGTAAGTAGGTGGAAGTGAAAAGTAAATAACGTCAGCAGTCTACAAAAGCATGGAAGGAAATGCAAAAAAGAGTACCTAAAATTTGTAAGATCCTTTCCAAACTTTACATATATCCAATTTTATGAAAATTGCACTAATTCCTGTAATATTCTGTCTTTAGATATCTTAATTGGATATATTCTTGGGGTTAGATGAAGATGGAAGATGGGACACTTAAATAGCTTAAATCATTTCACTTCAGATTGCTGCCCAGGCACTCTACAAAACAGCATACAGTCATGCCCCAATTTTCTTACATATGCATTGTGCAAAGTCACTGTGATAGCACAGTCACTCATAAAATGTATCATTGTTAACAGTCTATAGATAAATGTGTTAAAGCACCAAGTATAAATAAGACTGAAGTACAAATGAACCATGATGAATGAAGGAACTAGATGACTTGCTCCTGTTCGAGTTGCTTTTTTATTATTTATATTTTGCATCTATTACTATCACTAATTGCACTTGAACTAAAGAGACAATTAAGAGCCAACCACATTGACGGGCTTGGAGTGACATATAGGCAAGACCAGTTAAGAGTGGTAGATTTCCTTCACTATAGGATGTTGTTGAAACAGATGGGTTTTGACAACAAATCAGCAGTTACCTAACTGAGAAGGAGCATTTATTTAGTATTATGCAAATTAATTAGCTGTCTAACTAGAATCAAACTCATGTTTCTAGATAAGTAGACCAGAATTCTGTTATTAGTCCAATAACTTGACCACTGCCCTGCAGTCTGCAGTAAACTACCAAAATGAAAAGAAAGCATTAATGCTGTTTCGTAATGATCAATGGAAATTCTCAATAGTTCCCTTCTTGAAACTTTCAGAAACTCTGTTTCTTCACTAGAGCACGTACTTTTGGGGATTTGATTGCACTGCAATGATAAATTTTGTTCTACTACATACTTATTTGAGGATGACTTTTAAGCCATAGTCCATCCATAATTATAGTCTACAAACACTTAGCCATGTGTTGTACTGACAGACCTCTTATCTGTAATTAACTGGAGTACAATGTTATTGAAGAACATTTATTTTTCTATGAATCATTGCATTTAATATTTCTGTTAATATGCTGCCCAGTGCTATTGGTACCTGATAATAAAGTAAGTAATACAAGTTACTAAATGATAGGATCAGAACAGTTGGTGTTTGGAATACTTAACATTATACAATATATTGTTGAGCCTGTTTTTAGTATAAGTTCTTTATTTTTGTTGTTATTCGTGCCTGAGTCAAAAAAATATCTGCAACACTCCCATGTCAGCCTTATTAGCAAGACTAGCTACAATTGAATTCTGGCTATTAGACCCCAGAAATTTCTAGTGCAATCCTCATGTATGCTAATGCCTGGTAGCCTAGAGCAGGAAATTTTACAGATGCTTAAAATGGCATTACCGAACATGTGAAGTATGTTCTAGTAGTCAAAAAGATGGGAGGTCTGACTAAAAATATCACTGAGGTAAATTGTGTTAAATTATCACTGCAAACAGTGAAGAGGCAAGTGATGGCGAGGGTGAGTGGGCAAATGTATAGCAGATGCAGTTTAATGTGGATAAATGTGAAGTTATCCACTTTGGTGGCAAGAACAGGAAGGCAGATTACTATCTAAATGGAGTCAAATTAGGAAAAGGGGAAGTACAACAAGATCTAGGTGTTCTTGTACATCAGTCAATGAAAGCAAGCATGCAGGTACAGCAGGCAGTGAAGAAAGCTAATGGCATGCTGGCCTTTATAACAAGAGGAATTGAGTATAGGAGTAAAGAGGTCCTTCTGCAGCTGTACAGGGCCCTGGTTGAGACCCCACCTGGAGTATTGTGTGCAGTTTTGGTCTCCAAATTTGAGGAAGGACACTCTTGCTTTTGAGGGAGTGCAGCGTAGGTTCACAAGGTTAATTCCCGGAATAGCGGAACTGTCATATGTTGAAAGATTGGAGCGACTGGGCTTGTATACACTGGAATTTAGAAGGATGAGAGGGGATCTGATTGAAACATATAAGATTATTGAGGGATTGGACACACTGGAGGCAGGAAGCATTTTCCCGCTGATGGGTGAGTCCAGAACTAGAGGCCACAGTTTAAGAATAAGGAGTAGGCCATTTAGAACAGAGATGCGGAAAAACTTTTTCACCCAGAGAGTGGTGGATATGTGAAATGCTCTGCCCCAGAAGGCAGTGGAGGCCAAGTCTCTGGATGCATTCAAGAGAGAGTTAGATAGAGCTCTTATAGATAGCGGGGTCAAGGGATATGGGGAGAGAGCAGGAACGGGGTACTGATTGTGTATGATCAGCCATGATCACAGTGAATGGTGGTGCTGGCTAGAAGGGCCGAATGGCCCAGTCCTGCACCTGCTGTCTATTGTCTATTGAGGCGAGTTCAGGGAATGAGCCAAGATGGTGTGTTGCAGAATCATTGTAGATGGAGTTCTGATGCCCATACAGCTGGCCTGGGAGCGAGGTTGGATCACTCTGGGTGCCGCAAGGAGAAATCGGGGCCCAGGCTGAAAGTCCAGATGCTGTTTCAACTGGCCTGGGTGTGAGGTTGGATCGCTCTGGACACCAAGCTGATTTGAAGCGCTGGAGAGTGGCTTCAGGCTCGGTGACAGAATCTGTGTCCAGAGCAGGTCACTAGGCGACATGGTCTAGGCCCCGAATACTTCACAATAGGGTCCTAGTGTGAAGTAAGATTCACTGTTTAGACAATTTAACTGCCGACCCAGGTGGGTCTGCAATATTCACTCCTCTCTCCAGGGTGTGCAGCCTTTTGCTATCCTGTTGTTGGGTCAATTTAAATGCCGGCCCAGATAGACAGAAAGGCAGGGTGTCGGTCGGGACGAGAGTTGAATTCGCTTGTCTCCACAGTGGTTACCTCCATGGCGCTGAGGCTGTGAAGACTGCCCTGGCTGCTGTAGTCTGTGCCCACTAATATGATGAACTGATAAGCGAGGCTTTGGGCATACTCTGGGCTGCTCTGGGGTTCGAATCTGAGGACTCAATTTTGGGTTGAAATGCTGTTGTTGTTTGCTTCAGTTGTTTATATGATGTTTTTCTTTCTCTTGCACATCAAGTGTTGATCTTTTATTTATGTTTTTTTTAATTGGTTTCTTTCGGGTTTCTTGCTTTGTGGCTTCTTGTGAGCAAGCAGATCTTAAGGTTGTATAATTTATACATTCTTTGATAATAAATGAATCTTGAATCTTAATATATTTTAAGATCCTACCATAATACAGAAGAGCTTTGACTAATTGTTACATTGCTATTATTGATGTGTTCAAGCAGCAATCTCGCACTAGGAGACTATTCAAATTATAACTGTGTTCCAAATGCTTACACCTCTTTGTCTTTCATGTACAAGATAGCATTATTATAAAATTGAGAATTATGAAGTCGGGCTAAGCATTGGACATAAGAACTCTAGAGAGTGTGATCATACTTCTTGCACATAATCAAGATGCAGGCCATTAGATTTTGTTTGAAACCACCAACATTCAGTCATTCAAACTGGAATATGTCCCTGCCTTGAAATCCATGTGAAACATGAATTTTGTACAATGCTGACAGATTCTTTGTTTGAACTTGGCAAGATAAAATCTGTAGGAAATATACTACTACTACCACGTTGACTCAGGCCTAGGGGGCCAGTGTTGGGCAAAGTAGGAAATGCAGAAGACTGATATTGAGGAGGAAAATTAAAAGACCTTGTTTTGGAAGCAAATACAGGGAGAGTAGCGTGGTAGGGAGATTTAAGGAAGAGTGATAACAAAATGAGTAGCTGCCATTTGTAAAGTTAAAGGAACAGAATAGTCAGCAGTCTGGTGCAAAGTATTAATGTGTTTTGAGGTTATGGCAAATTTTGGTAGAAGAAAAGGAATAAAAGAAAAGAGAATAAAGGGACAATACTACTAGTTTGAAATGTTGAACTTTTGGTAATAAAAGTGAGCTTACTGTTGAGTAGCAACAGTCCCATCCCTCTATGGTGACAACCAAGAGAGCTGGTCAATGTAAAGGCAGTGGGAGATTCTTTGTGTGGGCCAAATAACACCAGACATCAAGTGGACGATGAATGAACAAAGGAGGGAGAAAGATGAAACTATAGCTCTGTTTCTTCCTCTCTTGATAGGAGTGGTATTTCCAGCAACTCAGAAGTTATCTTTTGTCATTGAAACCATTCCTTGTTTCTGGATAATACTTTCTAGTAGATATTTTAAAAGAAGAGACCATAGACAGAACAGTTGTGTTTTCTTCTACCATCGACAGGATTTAAAACTACATGCTCAGTGTCGCTCAATCATTATTTCTCAATTTACTTCATCTATCCTTATGCAAGTGTTTACTGCACATTGAGCCTTTCCCTTTGAGCTTGATCCTTTATGCCTAAAGTTCAAAGAAGGTCAATGTTACTGAAATAGCATGAGGTGTCAACAAATCATAAGAGATTCACAGCCTACATTCATGTTTTAGGATTTACAAATAATTGCACAGGAACAATGTTGTGCAAAACATGTTAGTAATAAGAACTGAGATGTAATATATTAGTGGCTTAGATTTATGATGTTACCAAAGTTCTTACTTCAAAGTACTGCATCATACCAAAAAACATTTCTAAATACTTGATTGTTATGACCACTTGTGATCATACAATAATTGTCACTCAACAACCAACACACCTAAGGATGAGCTGGGGACAGCCCACAAGTGTTGCCACACATTTCAGTGCCAACATAGCATGTCCACAATGCTCGGCACAACAATGTAGAACACAACAAGCAACAAAACATCAACAGCAAAACAAGACTTATTCTTCCCTCCTTCCCATCCACGCACATACACAGTCCTCTAACCCCAAGAATCTTTGAACCTGGCGGACTAAAATTCAGATTCGGTCCCGCAGACATTTGGCCTTCAATTACCTCAGCGGACTCACAGAGATTCACAGACCCAGAACTCTGACAAACGAGCGTCAACTTCTGGACTTCTGATTTGACCCTTGAGCCTCAATACCCAGCCAGCATCGACCCCAGGACCTACCAATCACCATACACCGGGTCTTAAACTCCAGTCTCTCAAGTGTCAGGACCCTGACTGGCAAGCCACATTTGGATCTTGTTCCTCTTACCCTCATGGAACACTGTATCTGCCAATAACACGTTGACTCTACCAGACTTCAGGTTGGATAGATTTTTGCATAGTAGGGGTTATGGGGAAAAGGCAGGTAGCTGGAAATAAATCCGTGGCCAGATCAGTCATGATCTGATTGAATGGCGGAGCAGGCT
This sequence comes from Hemitrygon akajei, assembly GCF_048418815.1. NCBI lineage: Eukaryota > Metazoa > Chordata > Chondrichthyes > Myliobatiformes > Dasyatidae > Hemitrygon > Hemitrygon akajei. The sequence goes on along the minus strand of NC_133124.1, from coordinate 102,894,934 downwards.
TGATGGGCCAGATGGCCTTCTCTTGCTCCTATTTCTTCATCCACATTGGTCTGCCAATATGACATCTGCTCGACGTCGCAACCGCAGATGTTGCGTCACTTGCCTTCAAATGTGAAATGGAGGCTTAAGGCTTTGGCCTGTCCTTGTTTAGGACAAGGATTTCCCCACATCCTTGTCTTAAACCTTAACCTGGCCTGTAACTCCCACTCTGCCCCTAAATTCAACCCCATAAACCCAAAAAATCCACTAAACAATAACTGAAACTGAGTCAAGATAGCTTGACACCAGCTTGAACCTATTCCTGACAGGCCCTGCTCACTTTTTCTTGTAGTCAGTCACCTTGATGAGACTTTGCTAAATTGAAAAAACCAGCTTATGAGCTTACAATTCAACTCAGCTTTTGATTGAGCTCAAATACTTTCAGCCCAAAACTTTGGTAGTTTCTTTCCTTCCACTGGCGCTCCTCAATCTGTTGAGTTCATCTAGAAGATTGTGTGTTGCTCTAGATTCCAATATCTCTTGAGTCTCCGCTCTGAAAGTTTTCTTTGTTGTGGCTACAGATTTACAGATTTTACAAAACCATAAATTTTCATTTCCAAAATGCTGACAAATTTCAGCCAATATATAGAGTAAGCCTAAATTTGATTCCTTTAGTTGTCATAAATCAGGAGCCTTGATGAAGACTGAATAAGAGCTATGAAATATATAAATTGTCTGAAACCCTGCATTATAGAATCAGAATCAGGTTTATTATCACTGATATATGTGGTGAAACTTGTTGTTTTGCAGCAGCAGTATAGTGGAAAGACATGAAATTACTTTAAATCACAGATTTTAAAAATCATGCAAAAAGAGGAACAATGGGGTAGCATCAGTGGACTGTTAGGAAACCTGATACCGGAGGGAAGAAGTTGTTTTTGAATCACTGAGTGTGGGATTCCAACATAAAATTTACCATAAATTATTACAAAAAATAAATAATGCAAAATATGAACGGCAGGGTAGAGTTTATAGTTTTATGAACCATTTCTGAAATTTGATGACAGAGGGAAATGAGCTATTCTTAAAATGTTGTGTATGGGTCTTCAGGTTTCTGTACCTTCTCCCCAATGCTAGTATACCATAACCATTAATTCAAATATCAACATTAACTGCACATTATTTTTTACTTAGACCTAAGATGTGGGAGCAGGATTAGGCTGCTTGGCCTATTGGGTCTGCTCTGCCATTCCATCAGGGGTGATTTATTAACTGTCTCAATCCCATTCTTCCATCTTCTCACCATAACATTTGACACCCTGATTAACCAAGAACCTACCAGCCTCTGCTGTAAATATACCCAATGACTTAACCTCCACAGCCATCTTTGGTAATGAATTCCACAGATTCCCCAACCACTGACTAAAGAAATTCCTCCTCATCTCTGTTCTAAATGGATATCCCTCTTTTCTGAGGCTACGTCCTCTGGTTCTAGATTTCCCAACTATAGGAAATTTCCCCTCTACTTGTATTCTATCTTGACCTTTCAATATTCAATAAGTTTCAATGAGATCCCCCCCCCCCCCATTATTCCAAACTCCAGTGAGTACAGGCCAGAGTCATCAAACACTGCTCATATGTTAACACTTTCATTCCAGGAATCATTCACTTGATTCCCTCTCCAATGCCAGCACAACTTTTCTTAAATAAGGGGCCCAAAACTGCTCATAATGCTCTAAGTTTGGTCTGACCAATGCCCAATGCCTGTGGCACAGTAGCACACTGTTTTACAGTATCACTGACTCAAGTTCAATTCCTGCCGCTGCCTGTGAGGAATTTATACGTTCTCATGATTGCATGGGTTTCCTCTGGGTGCTCCGGTTTCCTCCCACAGTCCAAAGACATACAGGTTAATTGGTCATTGTCAATTGTCCCGTGATTAGGCTATGGTTAAAACAGGTGTTGTGTGGCAACATGGCTCAAAGGGCCAGAACAGCCAATTCTGCACTGTATCTCAATAAATTAAGAAAATTATAAAGCCTCAGCATTACATTGTTGCTTTTATATTTTGGTCCTCTCAAAATGATGTTACGCCCGTGGCCTCCTCCTTTTTGAGAATCGCAAATCGCTATTAAGTCAGGGCAGGAGACCCAGGAAATGAGAGAGAGACGTTTGAAATGTCCTGGCCCCAGCGATACAAAGCCACAAAACAGGTCATTGTCTTTTGGAGACAGAATTGTGTATTGAGTACTGTACTTCATAGAAAGCCCTCAGGCAACGTGGGCTGGTTGAGGGGATGGCATCATTCCACCCTGATTGACATCTGAGACCCTGTGAGTCAGGATAAAAGAGGGACTGGAGAACAGCCCCTCAGACGCACCAGAAGAAATGCTAGAACTCCTGTAACAGCATAATAGCGAAAGCCGGTGGAAAAGCCCACATGCGTCCTTTTCCATTTGCCTCGGAATTGGTGGGCCTTTACCACAGAAGCACGCATTAGCTAACAACAAAGGGGAAATCAGTCCCCAACAACTCTCGAAGGATTGACATCATAAAAGGAATGGGCAAGTTAAACCTCCGTCTCTCTCTCCAACCAAAAGCTGCAGCTTGAATGAACTTGAGTGACTTTTATATTTCCATTGGACAATACATTATCCCCTAGACAACGATAGAGCTATTTCTTATTGATTATTATTATACCCGCGCTTTTAGATTTAGTATTGACGACGTATATTATATGTATGTTTGCATTGATATTATTCTTGTGTATTTTTATCAATACATACCGTTAAAAATAATACCATCAGACTTCAACGGACCTCTCTATCTTTGCTGGTAAGTGACCCAGTTACGGGGTACGTAACAATGAATACTAACATAGTTCATAATTTGCAACATGTTGCCTGTTATCATTCTATATATAGTGATTCCAGTTAATTTGAACATAGCAGGCTCAATTAAGTTACTGGCCCAATTAGCCAAAGTTTCATAGAAATAGTTTAAAAATTATATAAAAGCCAAACTACTATTTAACTATGAAGCAGATTATCTATTTAAATGAAATTCTGTATAAATTAGAACACTATCAATGCTACTACTACACTATAAATCTGTGAACTAGCTCCTAATAGTTATCAATGGAGGAATTCATCCATTGTACACTGGTCAGTTCTTTTGATTGACTGTAAATGAACAAAATCAACATAGATTCCTCATGTAGACAATGGACAGCCATCATCAGAAGCCTTCATTTTCATTGTAACATTCAAGATGATTGTTGATTCCTTCAAATTCTTCATAGTGCCTAAATTGTTGAAGTAGTAAAACTATTTCACATTCACTCATGGACATTTCTGTCATCTCCAAAACTAAATGCTTAAAACTGCAGTGAACAAAACGGTTCTGAATTGTCATTCTGCAATATAGAAATTGTATGGCAATAGTCTCCAGCCCCAGTTAAGCAGTCTTATGTCCCAATAAGCAGCTACCCCAACTAACTAATGGCCCAATTAACTGGAATCACTGTCTAAACAGATTTTAGCCTTTAATCCATTGACTGTTATCCCACAATGAACCTCCAGCAGCTACCATTAACCAAGTCAAGTCAAGTCAACTTTTATTGTCATTTCGACCATAACTGCTGGTAAGGTGCATAGTAAAAATGAGACAACGTTTTTCAGGACCATGGTTTACATGACACAGTACAAAAAACTAGACTGAACTACGTAATAAAAAAAACACAGAGAAAGCTACACTAGACTACAGACCTACACTGGACTGCATAAAGTGCACAAAAACAGTACCGGCATTACAATAAATAATAAACAGGACAGTAGGGCAAGGTGTCAGTACATGCTTCGGGTATTGAGGAGTCTGATAGCTTGGGGGAAGAAACTGTTATATAGTCTCGTCGTAAGAGCCCGAATGCTTCAGAGCCTTTTCCCAGACGGCAGGAGGGAGGAGAGATTGTATGAGGGGTGCGTGAGGTCCTTCATAATGCTGTTCCCTTTGCGGATGCAGCGTGTAGTGTAAATGTCCATGATGGCGGGAAGGGAGACCCTGATGATCTTCTCAGCTGACCTCACTGTCCGCTGCAGGGTCTTGCGATCCGAGATGGTACAATTTCCGAACCAGGCACTGATGCAGTTGCTCAGGATGCTCTCAATACAACCCCTGTAGAATGTGATGAGGATGGGAGGTGGGAGATGGACTTTCCTCAGCCTTCGCAAAAAGTAGAGACGCTGCTGGGCTTTCTTTGCTATGGAGCTGGTGTTGAGGGACCAGGTGAGATTCTCCGTCAGGTGAACACCAAGAAATTTGGTGCTCTTTACGATCTCTACCGAGGAGCCATTGATGTTCAGCGGGGAGTGGTCGCTCCGTGCCCTCCTGAAGTCAACAACCATCTCTTTTGTTTTGTTCACATTAAGAGACAGGTTGTTGGCTCTGCACCAGTCCGTTAGCCGCTGCACCTCCTCTCTGTAAGCTGACTCGTCGTTCATGCTGATGAGACCCACCACGGAGGTGTCATCGGTGAACTTGATGATATGGTTTGAGCTGATGCTAACCCAAGTCCTTAACCATACTACTTCCTTATACTTAAAGATTTATTATTTTCACATCTACGGTATTTAGATTTTCAATTGTCATTCATTCAGAGGTTTTCATTCTGCTATGGATGAACACCTTGATCAGAATCCAGCTTATTATACTTACTTCCAGAGTTTCAATTATTCTATACATTAACTATCTGACATTCTCAATTATATTCTAGCTTGTAATAAGCATCCAAATATTCAATATTCTAGTTATAAACAACCTCAATTATTTTATTAAATTTTAGTGTGTAACTCATTCATAGATGTCTATTTTAATAGAAAGCATCCCATAATTCCTAGCATTTACTGCTCTTTGATTTCTAGAATTTTTTTTCATTCCCTTTTAATGGAAGCACTTCTGTTTTTAACCGCTACTGATTTTAAATTTTCTGTAAGTTAGAAGTGGCCCCAGCAGAAAAACACCCGAGTTTAAAAAAAAGCGCAAAAAGTTGTTCTTGTGAAACTGGAAGCATTTAATTAGCAATTCTCACTGTGCTAGGTGAACCTCACTACTCAGTGTGTGTGATGATTTATGATCTCTAAGGTGTCTTTCAGCTTTTATGGGCTGAATTGATCCTGCAGGAATTTGATATCTGGAATTGAGAACATAGAAAAGTAATGGACTCCACTGTGAAATTCCACTTTTGTAATCATCAAATATTTAGGATGGTAATACATCCTTTAACCAGGCTTGCACTTCCAAATTTGTCTAATCATTCTCAGCAGTTTATTGTTTCAGTCATTTCTTCAAAGCCCACAGAGCACAACAAAAAGGAATAAAGCACAATTGCTGGTCGAATCTGCCTATTGAACCTCACATCATGATTAACAGTATCAAGTTGGCTTGCAGGCTTCAGGCTCAGAGATATCTGCAACTGCTTTACTTGTACAATATACTGCCACCTATCAATGATCTGTGGAAGAAAGTATATTGGTTCAGCGCATTTTGAGAATCACTATGATCCCCCAGCCTAAATTGGCAGCCATGTTTCCATGTTGTCGGGCCCTTAAAAGGAGCAAATCAATTCTTGCATTTGTTTTTTTATTCACAGTCTCTATTGCCTCTAGTTTTGATCTCTAAAGCTTACTCCCAGTTTGTTCTATTTCTCTCTTCTTCTCAATATCCTTTTTCAGCATCTTCTTGACATCTTAAAATTGTCAGTTTTTTTTGTGCTGCTTTGGAGTTGATTGACTTAAAGCCCAATAGTTTAAATTATAATTATCTGGAAATTAACCTACTGAGTACAGAATTTTACTAGGGAAGAATACAGAGGAAGAGAATTGTTGCAGTGTTTTGCATTCTGCTTTTGTATGTTTGCTAAAAGAATGTCAAGAATTTGTCCTCCAATTGTGAAGGCGCTCCTTTATGAGTTTCAGATATATATGAATAATCTCAAGACTATTTTATGACATGTAACAAATAATCTTTTTCAGTGCAAGAAGAAGCACACACTCATCTGTCCAGAATTCTCCAAGACTGGGAACTGCACACAGGGCTCCAAATGCAAACTGCAGCACAGGCAGCAAAAAAGCCATAAGCAAAAGCCTGCTTTTGAAGCAGCTCAGGGTGGAACAACGGATGAGGGCACAGGTTCAAAGCGGATCAGGCTTGCAGGCAATGCAGAAAGGTAATGCATTGTCATCACTATGGAGGCGTGAGACAAAATTTACATTTATTGGTAATATAATTTCTTGATATATGAAAGGTGTGAATTCTGGAAAATATTTCATTATGAATTGAATTCAATTCAATTAAATAAAATGTTGTAAACTGTAAAGGCTGGATGAGAGGCATTAAGTGTTTTTCAGTATAATGTGTTCCTATGTGCAGAGTGAGGTGTGATGTTCGTTACGGTGAAAAAATACTTCATGAATTACAAATGGATATCTAAAGAGTCAGCAATGTCACAGTAAAAATTATTAAATCAAATTTTGTACAATAAAGTACTACAATACTTTAAAGAAAATTGTATCTGCAGATCCAGTGTGGTTAATGGTGCTTCCTTTGCTGTAGAGTCTCAGGGACCAAGAAAGTCTTTGGCTATGGTAAATTAATTGGTATTAGTTGAGGTGGCAATTGTTTTGCCCCAGTTTGTCAGCTGGCTTCTTAAGCCAGAAAGATGAAAAAGAACAAACCGGATTTCAGCTTCTGGCCATCAAATGATCTGTGCTGACAAGTGTGTGAGCATTAGTTAAGAAGACTAAGCTTGGTCAAGTTGTCCTCAAATACATCTCAAATATCAGTATTTAATGGTAAAATTGCATGCTTTGTTTATATATACTTGACTTTTGACTGAATATTGATACATTGCAGAGTAATATAGGAAGAGAACAATCTAAGATCATTGGACCTTGAAGCCATCATCTCATTGATTGCGTATGGATCAAATGATCCTGCATGTGGGATCATATAATTATGTGGCATCCAAAATGCTTGCTAGTGTCAGTTTTCTGGGATTTATTTAGGAACATTATTTTCTCAATCCTTTACAGAGACAAAGAGGTGTCAAGACAAGTGAATTCAATGGGAAGAACTGTTTCTTCGTCTGACTCCGGGGAAGTTAGTAGTAGTAGCAGCAGCAGCTGCAGCCAACATGGACTTCCAGCATTTATTGCTCTTCACTCATCTGTATCTTCTGAAGAGAAGGTAGATTCTGAAGTGGAAGAGGAGAGAGAAAGTGAAGCTTTGGGTATGTATTGTAAAGATGTTGATATAGAAGTCAACAGTTTTTTTTAATCATGCAACAATATCAGTTCTGTTAATAGTAGGTTTGTATTGGTTCTGTTGCTCACACACGCTTCCTTCCAAGCATAGAACATTGTAGCATTGAGTAGCAAGCTTGATTACCTATAAATGTTGGGTTACTGGGAACATTATAACTCAGTCAACTCAGCACAGTTCAATTCTAGAACTTTGTAGTTCTTCTTATAATATCAATAATATCAGTTCCTGGCACCTCTTACTAAAACAGACAGTTCATGCATTTGATGTCACACTCATCTTTGAAATGAGCTTCCAACCATGAATCTAAGACATCACCATTGCTACCTGTTTCTAGCTAATTTGTTGAAACCTTATTCCATGCCAGTGTTATCCCTAGACTCAATTGTTCCAACACAGTCATTTTATCTTTTCCATAAATTTAAGGTACATGTCCTGACTTGTGTTATGTTCTATGCTCATGGACTTAGATTATTCCTGGGTATGCAACACCTCAAATCTCTCCATGACCTTTGTAATCTTTTCTCATTCTGTGACCCTCCACAGTATCTGCTATCTTTTAGTTCTGGCCTTTTCAGCATCCCAGATATTCACTCTTAACATATAACTGGCATCTGGTCAGCAAATTATGGGAAAGTTACGATTGCTCAGAAGCAACTGCAGAGGTGTTTTACATGGACACTGCCCGGACTGGAATACTTGACTTCCACCCCTGAAGTGTGTCTTTACATCATTCTTGTTAATGTCCCTAAAAATTACTCTCTGTAATCTAACAGAATTTGATCTGCCGAAGTGTATTACCTCACACATGCCTCACTGCTCTGCCCATCTTTCCAGCTGGTCAATGTCTTGCTGTATCTTTAAACAAACTTCTTCATTACTTACCGCTCGAACAATTGAAAACTTGCAAATCATACACCCTATATTTTCATTCTAAGTCATTTATGTATATTACAAACAAAGAAGCTCCCAGTACTGATCCTTGTGGTATATTCTGAGGCCTGTTGCAAACTGGATACTGGAGGTCATGGCTCATTGGCTGGAGTTGAGTCTATAAATCAATGTGAGTCTGCAAGGGAGGTTGAAGCTCAATGTCCGAGTCTGTGGAAGGCCGAAGAAGATGGCCTCTCCTAGTGTTAGAAGACTGTCTACCTGGGTGGGAAGGAGGACTGGGGCTTGTTTTACTATTGTTGTTTTGTTGCTTATTGTGTTCTGTGTTGTTTTGTTGAACATTATGGGCATGCTCTGTTTTGGCGTTGGAATATGTGGTGACACTTGCAAGGTGTCTCCAGTACACACTCGTGTATTGGTTGTTAATTCAAGCAACACATTTCACTTTATGTTTCTATGTACATGTGATAAATAAACTTGAACCTTAAATCTTGAGAAGGCAAAGATGAATCAAAGATAATTAGTTGCCTTTGTTAAGATAATATCATGCCAGATTAGTTTGGTTAAATATTTAGAGAGATAGCCAACTGTGATGATGAGGACAATGCAAATGATGTCAACTGCAATGACTTCTGGAAGGCCTTTAGCAAGGTCTCACTTGGAAGACTGATTCACAGGTCCAAAGGATGAGGATCTACAGTTCATTTTGCAGTTGAAATCCTGCAAGCACTGGTGTGCCACAGGGGTCAATGTGGGCACTCTTGATGTTTGCTATATACAACAATAATCTTGATTTGAATGCACTAAGAGAAATGATTACTTAATTTGAGATAGAAAATTGGTGGCTTTATTGACAGGTAATCTTCATTAGTGAATGATTTTTATGTGTTGCTAAAATGAGCAGAGTAATCGCAGATGCTAGCAGAAGAGCTAGGCTAGACACAGTGAATGGTTTAATCCTTGGAACAGAGAAGATTTCCAAAGGTTCTAGTAGGTAAGGAAGACATACACGATGATTGTGTTCATCTGCTGGGGATATAAAAACAAGGAGATTATAGTGCAATTATATAAAATATATATAATTGCTGAAGTATTGTGTGCATTCGTGATCACAACAGTTGTAGAAAGTGTGTTTTCATTAAGATGCAGAGGAAATTCAAAGGTATGTTGACTGGAACAGAAGGTTTTCAAACAGCAGAAGAGACAAGTAGGCTGGGTTTGTTTCTGAAAATGAAAAGCAAAAATGCTGGAAATATGAAATAAAAGCCAAAGATGCTGGAAAGGCTCAGCAGGTTATAAAATATATCTAGAAAGAATGAAACTGATCAGGGGTCTGTGACCTGGAATGCTAACTTTATCTCTTTCCTGACATGTAGCCTGACCTGCTGAGTGTTTCCAGCATTTTCTGGATTTGTTTTCCTTTAAAATGAACAAGGCTAAAGGGAGATTTGTCTGAGATACACATAATTATAAGTGGAATATTGAACAAGAATTAGTTCTCCTTAGTAAAGAGGCATACAGCTAACAAATAGAGGTATAAAAGGTAAAACATCTAGCGAGGACTTGAGGCAGAATTTTTCTTGCCCAGAGGATGGTTGAATTTTGGAACATACTGCCCAAGGAGGTATAGAGGAGGCAGGTATTCTCACATTTAAGAAGTATTTAGACGAGCACTGAAACACCTAAGGATAGAAGGCTTCAGGCTGATTGCTAAGAAAGGGGGTTAATATTAAAAAGGAACTTGGTGGCTGGCATGCACATGGTATGCTGAAGGGCTGTTTCCATGTGTTGGACTCTGATGTTTAAATCCAAGGTTCCTTCAGAAGTCAGGGATGAGCCACAAAACTTGTTGATTGTTTTATTAAGCTTTGATAGAACAAAAGAACAGGAGCAGAAGCCAGTAGTAGAAAACTTAAAGTCAAGAGACTAAGGTGCTAAGAAGATTAAGATGGCGCTGCTTTGTGTTTAGCTATTTTCTATGCATAGAGATAATGAAAGTTCCATTCAAATTTGTAAATAAGACTCAACCAAAGAAAAAAAGCACTCATTCAAATACTGAAGTACCAAGTTAACCAATAAGAAAGCACTTGTTCTAATAATGCAGAATAAAGAAGATTCCAGAGCTTTCCAGAATTATACTTTGTATAACCACTATACTAAGGTATATTTAACTGTTATATGCATATAAGAACTACTTAAAATACAAGCAGATAATTGATTGTTAAACTACAAAGAAAATAATTAAACAGGAGGATCCAACACTTAATTCTGAGATACCAAGTCTAAATGAACTAACAAGATTCCAGTGGCTTACGATTATTTATCAGAGGTGGTGATCTTCTATTAAAATAGTTTGAAGCCAACATAAAACTGAGCCATGCTGATAACTTGACTGCACTACCTGTTGATCTTATACATAGAGTAATTTAATTATTTGTAGTTCAATTTGTTCACATAAGTGCACCAAAGTCTTGGGGAAACGAGCAGATGTTTCTGTTTACCAACTGTCCATTTAGTGGGGAGTAAATAGCAGTATTCATCCCTGCAGTAGCCTGAGAGAGGAGAAGAAGGTGGATCTTTACAGCTCCAAGTGATTCCTTACGTAAACATTTTCCAGAGATATGCCACTTCAACTGGTTATAAACAAGTGTTCAGCTCAGCAGGCAGCAGGCTTTTGAGTTCCCAGCACATGCCATTTTATTGTCATATTTCATGGTCATAATCATAATGGAAAGAGTTCACTACCAGCTTTTAACAGCATCACTGCGCACACTTAACAGCTGAACAGATTTGTTTGACATATCGCTGGAGCATAGGTAATAAGGTGGTGCAGGGGATAAAATAGACTTTCCTCGAGTAATTGATAGTTTTTGGATGCTACCATGTCGTGCCTATGTCAGATAATAACTCAGATAAGAAAGCATTTTACTGCAAGGCTTATCATCAACGAATTGTAATATATCCAAAAACAAAACTGTATTTGTATTAACCCCTTTCTCTCCTCACTACACGATAAGATTTTTGGATTATTTTACCAGTTTTTCATTCATTCTCTGAAAGCATTGACTCCTAGTTGTACAGTTCCACAAGCACTTGATGTTCCTCGTAAAACAACAATGTGAGCATTAGCCTTCTGGCTCCCATCATCGTCCACACATCAAGTTTTCAGCCAGGTGTTGCTGGATATTCATCAGCTAAAGAACCCTTATTCAGGAGTTATCTCTCCTGTAGCATGCCTGCCAAAGCAGCTATCACTAAGAGGGTTTTGTTTACTCAACAGACTGGGAGCTTCCTTGCCTGTTTGCCTCAGCTGTTTCCCAGTGATCTTAGTTAAGCCATTAGGGCAGCTGGCTAGTCACTTTTTTGGGATATTTTGAAGGAAACAAAGTCCCATTTATGCAGCATTTTCAACACTCAGCCATGAAAGCTAATTTGTGAAGTCCCATGAATAGCAATGAGATAATGAAGAAATTCAGTGGTAAAGGGGGCATGAAAGTTCACATTTGTGCAGTCATTTTTTATTTAGTATAAATTATAATTGTTCAGACCACCCTTCCCCTTAAGATGGCATCTCACAACCTTTTATCATATTCTAACAGAGAAAAGAAGTTGGTTTAACATTTCATCCAAAATGGCATTTTAGTAGTGGACAATTATGCACTGGAATGAAAGACCATATTAAGAACTGAAAATGTGGAGTTGGAATGGGTCATATAGTATCTCCAAACTGCTTAGCCTTTATAATATAATTATGGCTGAGCCTCTAACCTCAACTTCACTTTACCCACCTGCTTATTTCAAACCACAATTTCCTGACTCAGAGCTGATGTTGGAACCATTGTACAAGACTGGCATTTGGAGTAGGTTGGCTTGATCTTGGTTTTGAACATCTTGTTTATAAATGCTATCAATTGTATGTTTCCAGAGCTGAGTGAATAGAAATTGAGATTTTTTTTTAGAAACAAGGTAGAAGTATTCAAGTTATAAAGATAAAGAAATGAAGGTACAATATTACTTTTTTTTTAATTTCACATTTCTTGGCGCATAAATGGCTGGCATGGTTTTGCATTATCAAAATTGTGATATGGACCATTTTCTTAGAACACAACCCTTAGTAATGTGGGTGTTGGCTGTATATTTGTTGGCAATTCTTTGAAACAGTACTAATTTTTACAAAAGTGAATAGAACTATATATAACTTGATATAGGGATATTTGTTTAAAGTTAACTGCCCATAGCTGATTACCAGCATTAGATTCTGAGACCGCAGTACTGCCTTCAGTGCCACTTAAAGCTATGCATGTCTAGAATTCGGCAACCTTCACCAGATTGTTTCCAAGTTTCCTTACGTCTAATGCTAAACTAGATGGCGGATTTAACTTCTCCCAACTTTTCATCATGGTTTTAACTTTTGCTTTCGGAACAGCACTTTATGTTAATGTATTGAATCTAAACTATAAAATTATATTAAATGTACTTGAGTTGCTTCACAATTGACCCACCAAATTAACCAGGGATAAGTCCAATACATTTTCCTTCATGGAGACACAAGATTGCAGATGTGGCAAACAATCTGCTGGAGGGTTGTTTTTTGTGGGAAGAATGGAATTGTTGACATTTTGGGTCAAAACCCTGAAAACCCCAAGTGTCAGCTGCTCAGCCCTTTCAGTTTCTCCAGGAGATTTTTTTTGTCTCTACAATTTTCCTTCATTTTAGCCAAGAAATATTTTGATCAATTAAAATCATCCAACTTACTTAAAAAAATACCTCTTACTAGTTAAAGATTTTTTTTTTGTTTTTACTTTATAACTCTTATATATCTCATTTCTTAGCACTTCTTGCTTTCCTTTATAAACGAGATTTTTTAGCATTTTGCAAGACACTGATCACAGCAGTCCAGGAGAGCTGAATTAACATCATCACAGACCTAGTCATTAACCTGGTGTGCTTCAGCAAATATGTCATTTAAACTAATTCTGGCCTTTCATGTTCAGGTTTCTTTAGATAATGTCATCAGCATTCAGAATGTTTTAATCAACTTCCAAACAAATGTGTAAATAAATAAATAAGAAAATAGAAATGTGTGTTCTTTTAAATGTAACTTCTCTTGGGGGTAAAATGAGAGTACGCTATTGAAAGGTAATACAGATCAAAATTCTAATGAGTTAGAAATCATCATAGATTAGAATTTTTTCCCATAATCTAAAAATAAATGTTTTGCATTTGAAAAATCAGAATAACCTACAGTAATGTACTTTTTTCTGGGAGGATAACTGACAGAAAATTTGTATTGTTAATTTTCAAAGAACTCTCATTCTTATTCTCAATGAAAATGTTTCCTCAATGATGTGCAAAATGATGTACAAAATTGTTAGTTTTGCCAGCAGGGAAGTTTTCAACATAAATGGACTGAAGAATGACGGTTCCTATTCACTTAAAACAAAACAACTAGATTTCCCCTTAAACTGCTATTTGAACAGCCAGCAGTCAAACCCTCGTTCTTGTCCTCCCTGCAATCTCTGACCTGCTGTGACCTCACTTGCAACCCTTACATGTATGCCTTGTCTGCTTTGTTTTTACATGGTCAGTCTATCTTCTGGCCTCAGGATCATTCCAGGCTGCCACATCTAAATATTTTCTGTTCATTGAAGAGGTCACTCAAACTCCTGAGAATAGACTTCCCTTTACTTTTTTCTTAATCCTTGGATCAAGAAGAGTAGACAATGGCATATCCTTTCATTTGCAGATTTCACAAAGAGCAGGAGATCACAAACTCCACTCCTCACTGAGTGCAGTCTGTCAAAAGGACTTTGTTTTGGTTTGAACTGACCAGAGAAATGGTACTTGCTGTGTTCTGCAACAACAACAGGAGCCTGCGAAACATCAATAGAGAACACTGAGTTGAAGCTGACTATATCATTTCAATGCAGCAGTATTACACAGGATAATCCAACAATAATGTTCTATGACCAGACATTTCAAGTTCTTTTTGTACAATTTTTGCAAGCATGTTTGTGTAATTCAGAACTCATTTAGTGCCAACTAAAATTACATGGAGTGATTTTGAGGCACAAGTACATTCATTCTTTCCAAATTCAGCTTGTCAGGTGGATATGTTACTATCGCTGTCTAATTTATTTTTCATTTTCACTCTTACTCAACGTGACCCTGACAGTTGTGGTATTTTCAGTCGCTTCAGAAAGTTGTAAGTTAAGACTCCGAAGAATTTATTTTGCCTCAAGGCTGATAGAGTTCTGCATTATTGGAGATGCCATTCTATAAATTAAACACTATTACATGGTCTTGTCTGTTGTTGCAGTTCACTGGAGATCAAAGATTTGCGAGGATCTGGAGGAGAGCAGGTTCTTTTGATGTTCAGGCCAAAATTCCTACCTCAGACAGATTCCAATAAAATCATCACTACATGCAGAAGTCTGACATTCAGTTAACTGTTACTAAACTTTATTCATGTTCAACCTGATGAAGATGTTGCCATATTGTACAATTCATTATTTGTCTCCTTTCTGTGTATGTTTATACTGAGTCCATCCTTTGTCTTCTTCCTTTGGTTCTCTCTGCTTCCCATCCCATTACATCTCAATCTTTATAAATGTGTCACCAATCAGACAAAACATGATGCCAAATTGCCAAAAGCAAAAACTAATTAAAATCAGATTTATTATCACTGAAATATGTTGAGAAATTTGTTGTTTTGCAGCAGCATTATCATGCAAGACATCAATAAAATTGTAAAATCATTATGATAGGTTACAAAATGAATAAATAATGCAAAAGAGGAATAAAGAAGTAGTGTTCATGGGATCTTCCTGATGATAGCAATGCTAAGTGGGCATAGCCTGGATGGTGAAGGTCCTTATTGAGGCACCAGCTCTTGAAGATGACCCTTGATGGGAAGGGTTGTGCCCTTGATAGAGTGGAATGCCCTTGAAGATTCCCATTGCTTGGATCTTTTTGTTAGTTGGGTCAGTGATGGTCAGAAATGCATTCATAATCTGGGTTCATAATATTAAAGGGTAATAGTGGGAAGGCACATGAAGCTGGCAAGATTTGAAGGAATGGCTTTATTAATTTGTGATGATCTTGGCTCAGTAGAGAGTGGTGACCCTATCTCTAGAAATCAGAATTTAGTGACTGTTTCCATGAAGGTGAGAAATAATAAAGGCAAGAAGTCATTTGTAGGAGTGATATAGAAGCCCCTAACTGTAACCAAATGACAAAATGGAACATAAAGGGAACTTAAAGTAATAAAATGTGCAGTTTGGAAATTTCAAGCAGGAAGAGTTCAAAGTATGTTTCAGGATAATTTATATGACCAGCACTATATTGGCCAGTCAGCCCAATAAGAAAGCAGACTGTATGATGAGGTGTGATTGATTTACAATGGGATCATTAATATACCTTTAAGAACATTGATTATATTATGATTTGATATTTACTCTGAAGGAAGAAAGAATGAGTCCAAGATGAGAGAAGTGGTTTGAGGTTACAAAATGAGTTCAACTGGAAAGTTAGTCAGAGAGAGAGCAATTACTTGTGGAATTTAATCCTGATAAATATGAGGAGATATATTTTGAGAAATCTGATAAGGTTAAGACATAGAGACGAGAGGACATGATTTGATTTGAGAGTTAGGGGGCAAAAGTTTAAGGGAAACACGAGGGGGTATTTCTTTACTCAGAGAGTGATAGCTGTGTGGAATGAGCTTCCTGTAGAAGTAGTAGAGGCCAGATCAGTTGTGTCATTTAAGGTAAAATTGGATAGGTATATGGATAGGAAAGGAGTGGAGGGTTATGGGCTGAGTGCGGGTAGGTGGGACTAGGTGAGATTAAGAGTTCGGCACGGACTAGGAGGGCCGGAATGGCCTGTTTCCGTGCTGTGATTGTTATATGGTTATATGGTTATATAGCAAGAATAGTGGAGCTTTAGACAGGGACACCTGTATAAATCCAGAGATCCTTAAATGAGGCAGTACAGATAAATAAGTTGGTAAAGAAGGCATACTGGATATTGGTCTTCATTAGCTGGTGCAGAGAATATAAGAGTAAGGAAATCCGTTTAAAACTTCAGTGAAGGCACAGATGGAAAACGTGCAGTTTTGGCCACCACGCTTTAAGAAGGAAATGAATGTATTGTAGAAGGTGGAGAAGGGATTGCCTAAGACAGAACTTCTTGGTTATGAGGGGGTGTTGGATAGGCTAGATGTGTTTTCCTTTGAAAAGATAAGGCTAGGGAGGAACTGAGAGGCATACGCAAAATTTTGAGGATCATAGATAGGTTGGGTGAAAATATTTTGCTTATAATGCAGAGGATTTTGAGATGGACGTAAAGAGGGGATGTGAAGAAAATGTTTTTTGTCCACTTAGAGGATAGCCACAGTCTGGAAAGTATTGCCTTAGAATGTGCGGAGGCAGAGACCCTTATAAGTATCTGGATGAGCATGTCTTGCGGAGGTATAAAATGCCATGCACCAAGTGCTGGTAAATGGTAAATGGGATGAGTGGTTGGCATAGACATGGTGAGCAGAGGTCATGCTTCTATACTTCATTACTCTGTAATTTTTTTTGAGATTTTTTTTTAAAAGAGCAGCCATTAAATTATGAAATTAAAGGAACTGGCAAATAAAATGAAGGAATCAACTCAGTCAAGATTTAGATTAACTTTTCTCTCCCTTTTAAAAGGCCTTTCAGAAAACTCAGAATACGTACATTCCAACAAACAGAATTTCAAGGGATGAACCCACTATTTGTGTAAAATCAAAAAAATTACAATTTAATTGAAATAAATGAATGGATAGTTGTGCAAAGATGGATGGCAGATCAGAGGAGTCTACCAATTTTTTAAAAAATCAATTAATCACTAAAATAATAGAAAGAATGAAAGAGCAATTTATGCATTAAAGCTAGTCAGAAGTTTCAAAACAGCAAGAATTTATAATTTTAAAAATAAAAGTTAACTGAGTCTGTGTTTGTCTTATGGGAATGGATTCTCAAGTATGAACATCAAAAAATAAGGAGATGGAGGACAAATTAAACATAATTTTACATCACTTGTGATTATAGAGGATTCAAGTAATGCTCCAGAAATGCTGCAAATTGGGAGTTAAAAATTTGGAATCGGTACTGAATGAATTGTTTGATTTGGGGACTGACAGTTATTCCAAACCTGATAAACTTGATCCTAGGTTCTTAAAAGAAATAACTAGTGAAGTAGTTAATGTATTAAGTTTTATATTTCTGAAATTCTCAACATTCAGTAAGGTTGCTTTAGATGAGAAAATTACAAGTGTGTCTCCTTTGTTAGACAAAGAAGGGAAACAGCTGAAAACTTACAGGTTAATTAGCTTTATGTTTGTCATAGCGAAAATATTACATCCTATCATTAACGATGATATAGCAGGCTACTTTCAAAAATTCAAGTTAATCAGGCAAAGTCAACAAGGTTTTGTGAAAGAGAAGTTATATTTGACCAATTTATTAGAGTTGTGTGTAGAATTAATAAGCTCTGTATAAAGAAGAGCTGTTGAATCACTTAGATTCCCAGAAAGCATTTGATTTGGTGTATTGTAGGAAATAAAAACGCACAGTGTAGGAGGTAAGATATTGACATGGATAAAAGATTGGCTAGCTTGTAGGAATCAGTTAGGCATAAAAGTACCTTTTCCTCTGGTTGGCAAGATATACAAATGGTATGCTAGTGGTGGCCTCAAGCTTTTACATTTTATGTAATTGACTTGGATGAAGGTATAGTGGCTAAATTTGCTGATGGCAAAAGTAAGTAGAAAAATAATGAAAAGACTATAACACAAGTTGAAAGCGCTACAGATAGATGATGTGAGTGGATCTGACAAATGGAGTATTAAGTGGGAAAAAGTAAAATTGTCCATTTTGTTAGGAAGATAAAGACGGTGATAGATTGCTGCAGTGAAAGATACAGAAGGACCAGGGAGCCCATGAGTTTGATTTGCAAAAGACTGACGTACAACTACAGCTAGTAATTTAGAAAGCTAACAGTATTACCCTTTATTCTGAAGAAATTGATGGTGCATATGGAGAAGGTGTTTTGGATAGAATGGAATGCAGAGATAAGTTACAAGATCTAATCAAACACAGTCTTGCTAAGTAGCAGGGAAGATTTGGGAGGACTATACTAAAATTTCCTATGGAACTTAGATCTATTTCACTATCAGTTGTGGTTTGCAAGCTCCTTTGTTGCTTTTTGAGTGTTTGTGAATTTGTAAAATTAGCCAGAGTAACACTGTGGGAAAATATGATGACCATCTGAGGTCTTTATATATTTCTCCATCAAATCCACATGTTTCTACAGTGAACGTTTGAACCACTAAACTATGATGATCCAAGAGTCATTTCCTGTTGTGTACTGTACTTGAAGGACATTATTATTGAATATAACTAGTCCCAAAGGTGATGGGTTTACTGTATGAGAGTAGTAGCGTGGTATTTTCTAGAGTTTAAAATATAAGAGATTCCATTGGGCTTGACAGGCAGGATTCTGGGAGTATGTTTATCATAGCTGAGGTTTATGGAACCAGGGAACATAGTCTCAAACTAAGAGGTAAATTGAAATGAAAAATTTCATCCCATAATCAATGATGAATCTGTGGAATTCTCTACCCTAGATGGCTGTGGATGTTCAGTTATTGAGTCCACTCAGAGATCAATTTTTTTTTGATTCAAAGGAAATCAGAGTATATGGAGATATTGCAGCAAAACAGCATTGAAGAAAATCAGCTGTGATCTTGGAGCAGGTTCAGAGAATCACTTGGCCTTTTCCTGCTCCTATTTCCAAGGTTCGTAGGGGTTAGAGTAACCAAGGAAGTTCCTAATATTAAATATTAACCCCTTTTTGCTGAATGAACTGTCATTTGCAAGGTTTAAATGTAAATAATGAGTGAGATAGGATAAAGTTCTGGATAACAGATGCTGCTTGTGGAAATGAATCTCCATTAAGGTACAGTCGGCCCTCCTTATCCGCGAGGGATTGGTTCCGGGACCCCTCACGGATACCAAAGTTCGCGGATGCTCAAGTCCCTTATTCAACCTGTATCAATGCGATGGATCTTAGGACCCGGCGGAACCCAAGACCTTATTTAACCTGTCTCAGTGTGATGGACATTAGGACCCAGCGGCAGAGATCTGAATCCGCAGTGTTTCTGCTCACGAAAATAATCACGATAATGATTGAAAATAAAGTGGAAATAATAAAGCGATCGGAAAGAGGTGAAACGCAGTCGGTCTTTGGAAAAATGTTAGGTTACGTCAGTCAACAATCGGAACAATTTTAAAGGATAAAGTGAGAAAGGCTCTGCCCCGATGAAAGCTACAATTATTACTAAGCAACGCAGTGGTTTAATTATTGGGTTTTGGGTTTTTGATCCTCCACATGAACCTGGCACGGTAGAGAGCGCACTCCATAGCGATCTGTCACTAGATCGAACTCAGGAACTTCCCGAGCCCGGCGCTGAAACATACGTTCTTAAGTGTTTTATATGCATAGAAAGGTAAAATATATACTATATATGAATGCAAACGTTTGACTAACTGATGCTAAATAATACTGGATGTACCTGTTCCGACTTACTTGGTAAGAGAACTTCCGATTTTTTTCAATCCTGATCCACAATAACCCATCCTGTATACTTTAAATCATCTCTAGGTTACTTATCATACCTAATACAATGTAAATGCTATGTAAAATAGTTGTTATACTGCATTGTTTATGGAATAATGACAAGAAAAAAAGGCTGTACATGCTCTAGCAACAAGTCCTGGAAGAGCACTTTTGGGTTTTTGCGATTCACGGTTGGTTGAATTCGCAGATGCAGAATTTGCGGATAAGGAGGGCCGACTGTATGTGTATCCATGTAACAAAGCAGAGAAAGGGCTGAGAGAACTTGAGTAGATCAGAAGAAGAAAGAACAGGTATAAGGGGGTGTGGGTTACCTGAATTTTCAAAATTTAACATTAATATTAGATTGTGGATCATCCAAGGGAAATATGAGGTATTCTAGATTGCGTAGGGCTTCACCATGATCGTAGAGAAGGCAGAGGACAGATAGGACAATATGGAGCTGGGAACTGGAGTTGAAATAACTCACAATGGTATTGGAATCAAAGCACAAGCGTTTGGAAGACAGTCACCTAGTTAACAATTGATCTCATTGATTTAGGCAAAACCACATGAAGTGCATTGAATTCAGTAGAAGAGGTTGGAGACAAATTTTTGTCTGACCTGAATGGTGGTTTTTGGGGTTGTGCATTTGTAAGTACCTCATTTTGCACCTACTTCTGGAAAAGTCATTAGTTTCTAGTTTATTCAGGTAATTACTCTTAAGGGCCTCCTGCTGCCCAGTGCATCAGATCTTCCAAAGGACTGATTCTTTGTAGTTGGGATCTCAATGAAATTGGGAGGTATGCAACCGACTCTCTCCATTCGTTCTACTTCACCTTCCCCGAGCCACACCATTTATAACACTGTGATGTACATTCCAAGTAATTATCTCTTTAAGGGCCAGTGTCCTGAGAGTTTGCTGTATAAAATAGCTGAGTGAAATTGATATAGCCACAATGGTCAAGAGTGCAGCTTCCCTTATTGAAGAGCCTTATCTCACGAAAATACTCTTGAGCTCTTACACTATGTTTAATATTGAAAATATTAGACCGAGTCTAAGAAAATTCAAAACATTTTAATGCATATAGAAACATAGAAAACCTACAGCACAATACATGCCCTTCCGCACACAATGCTGTGCCAAACATGTATGTACTTCAGAAATTACCTAGGGTTACCCATAGCCCTCTTTTTTTAAACTCCATGTACCTATCTAGGAGCCTCTTAAAAGAGCCTATAATAGAGGAAGCTGAGCTGGAGGAAGACATATAGTTGGAGTTTGGTAATGGAAATAATACTGTATTAAGTGTGGCAGAGCTATATGCTGTTACTGTGGAGCCCCAAAATGGTATGTTTCTCCATTACCCAAAACTAATGTGACTGAGGAGTACCATGATGACATAGGAAAGCATTAATGAAACATTTGTGTCTATCCACAAGCCTTGTAATGAGTTTGAGGCACGGTCCTAGTACAATCTGGAGTCACAAGATCATTAAAAATGTGCGAAAGACAGCAATTTTTAAAGAGAGCCTTAATTACACTGGCAGTTCATTCGCAATGCAGGACACAAACAGCCTAATAAAATGACGGCTGCTTTTATGCCACTGCTATTAAAGCTGAGTAATTGATTATGCGTTGTGCACATTAAGAAATTGTGTTGGTGCTGAGTGAGGCTTACATTGAAGATAAATCAATTTGCTTCATAATGTTGGTAGTGAGGCTCACAATTCCAATTTTGTTCATCAGAAATGTTCTTTCCTTAAGACATCCTAGCAGCATCTTACAATGAAAATTATATATATGTAGGTTGCACAAAAAAAAACAAATCACAGTTTGTCATCAATAAGTACTTGTATTTACTGTATTCATTCTCAGGAAATTCATATTGTTGGTATCAGGCATTGATTGCCTCCTTAATTGTCCTGAGAAGAGAGGCATTATCTTGAATCACTGCAATTGTTTAATCATTTTAAACATCTCATTGCCAAGTCACTGTTAAGGGCAACTTTAAGAATTATTCAGTTGTTTTCAAGACTGGTGTCCTGCATATAATCCATTCTCTCTGATTATTCAGAAACATCAGTGGTTCAGCATCTGGCTCGTGTGATTTTATTTCCTGTGCTCCCTTGAAACCCCTTGTTTTGCTGAAGCTCACTGAACCCTATTTCCCATAATCCCTTGAAACTCAATGGACCCCATTTCCCAAGTTCTCTTTGAACTGAGCAGAGCCATGTTTCCCATGGTCCCTTGAAACTCACTGTGTCACCATGTATTTGAAGTGTATTAGGTTATTAGTAGGAATCACATCCAATAATTTCAAAAGTCTGCCAGTCCACCACCAGGAAAATCCCAAATGTGCCAGATTAGCTGAGGTTTACTGTAACCCAAACTGGGTGTGGCTGGTTCCATGTCTCATCATTGACTAGACTTGGGATTTCACAGTGGCCTTTCTTATCAGCCCACACAAAATGCTGGAAGGACTCAGCAGATCAGGCAACATACAGATGCTGCCTAACCTGACGAGTTCCTTCACATTTTGTGTGTGTTGATCCAGATTTCCAGCATCTGCAGTCTCCACCTGATTTATTAGTCGTTATTATAAGTATCAGCTTTTTCGTTGCCTTTTCAGCTGGTGAAGTACAGTTGCACTGATGTTATCTTTTTTTTGTACAGATGTTGATGAACTGATGCTGTTGCAAAATCATTACAGCATCTCACTCAAAATTGTAAGGCTCAATTGCATATAGATCCCAAATGTAAAATGAACCTCACCAACAGAACTAGCCAGAATTTTGTTTTCATTAAACAGCTTTAAATATAGAATAATAGCTGTTTGTGACTTCATCATCTTAATAACAACACTACAAACTGGCATAAAATTAATGCACATACATTTTCTGAAAATGAAATTAACTGAGTTTTCTGTTCCATTTATTGTAACTTAGTAATCTTTCTCTTGAAATGTCATGCCAGAGATGGACCTTGTCCTGTGATATGGTATACTGATTTTGTGACATTATAAGTATTTCCTGTTGTCAATTTCAGAATGCAATCATCTGGCATTGTTTTTTTTTTGTCTTTGGTTCTCAAAGTTCAAAGTAAATTTATGTGTTAACCTGCAGGACATTTTACCCAAATTCCACTAACATGTCACCATGGCCCCCAGTGGAACAGGCCAACTAGACCATGTTTATACAAACAGATGTGGTACTTGTAAAGTCATCCCATGCCCTCATTCATCCCCACCTCTCTGACCCATCTTCATAATGCGAATCCCAGCATACTGTTAATTGCTGCTGAAAATGGAAAAACCAGTCAAGAGGACCGTCACTGTATGGCCTAATGAGGCAAACTCTATGCTCCAGGACTGTTTTGAATGGACTGACAGATGTTCCAGGAGACCACCACAAATGGAGAAGACACAGACCTTGAGGAATATGCCTCATCTGTCATTATCATTCAGTGTGTAGACAATGTGTTTGCACCTCAAAAATGGTCTCCTCATGACCCAACCAGAAGCCCTGGCTGAACGTAAAGGTGAGCTGCCCTACTAAAATCAGGTCTGGTGACAAGATAGCTGTCAGACTGGCCAGGACAAACCTCATCTTCAGCATCAAGAGGGCAAAGGCCACTTATGCACAAAAATTTCAGGAACACCGGCCTGATAATGATCACTGGCATATGTGGCTGGGCACATACGTAAATAGCTATCTAAAACATGAGATGAAGAGTCCTTGAAAGTGAGTCCATGGGTTGTGGGAACAGTTCAGTGATGGGCATATGTGAAGTTATCTCGTCTGTTCAAAAGCCTGATGGTCGAGGGTTAATAACAGTTCCTGACCCTGGTGCTGAGGGTCTTGAGGATCCTATATCTCCTGACTGAAGGCAGGAGCGAGAAGAGCGGATGGCCAAAATGGTGGGGTCATTGATGATGGATGTTTTCCTGTGACAGCGTTACGTGTAAATGTGCTCACTGGTGGGGTGGTCTTTATCCGTAATGGATTGGGCCATATCCACTACTACTTGTTGGGTTTTCCATTCAACACACAATTACCTACTTGTGCCGTGCATTCCTCTCTGACCAAACCCTGTTGAACTGTGGTGGGAAATGAGCCTGAACAATCAGTATAGTATTTACAGTGACTGCTGCAAAATAACAACACTTCAACAGATTTCTGTTATGCAAGCACAAGAAAACTGGTAGATGGGAACTTTCTTAATGCAGACTAAATAAATCAGGAAACATTTAATATGCAGGGTAGTGTCAACTTTCAAACATCTGGTGTGTGGAAAATTTTCTTTTGTGATTTTCGGAATCATTACCTGATTGATGGAAAGACAAGCTTCTTCAAAAGATTAGAAGGTTACTTGTCGCCATATAGTGGCTGAAAGAATAAGGAAATAAGATTTAATACAAAAATTATTGTTACTTTTGTTTAACTTAATTTTAATTAAAGTACACATCTTTTCTCAAGAATTGCTGACTTTATTAAGAACGGTGAAGTATTTTAATGTTTGTTTTTAAAAGGTATTCTTTCAGCTTCTTTGGATTGTGCTGCCATTTTTTCAGATTTGAGTCAAAACTTCAAAGCTGATGGGTTTCTTGACATTTTGTTTTAAAAAGTAATTCTCCATATTTGATATCCAATTAAATTTTATTGCTCAATTTAGTAAGTACGGTATATTTAACATTTACAGGGGCAACTACAAAGGATTACTTACATCCCTTTGAGATTATTGATGAGGACACCGGATGTGGGAAAGCTCTGATGAATATTTTGCTAATATCTTGCCTTGGCTGTGCTAGCGGTATTAGCAGCAGATCCTGAAGTATAAAGGTCAAGGAGCTGTTTACCTTGACAAAATAGCATCTTTCCTTTCTCATATGAAATTCCACAATAGTAATTTTTAAAACTTTTTTTGGCTGATTGATATTATCCACATGGTTTTGCTGTCAGAATGTAGGCATTATAGAACTTAACCTTGGCTTTATGTATTATCAGCATCATAAAGTAACTGCACCGCATATTTAGAATGTCAGTTGGATCTCAGACTGCCTTTGGCAGGAGTGTGATATACCATCAAGAGAATGGCCTGAGCCACGTACATGGTAGATTGGAAGCAGAATCTCAAATGTAACCTTTCCAGTTGCCATTCTTGCTGAATAAGTTTAATAATCAACAATCATCCAAATAGCAAGTGTAGTATAATGATATTTGATAGTTAAATTCATTCTATCATTGATGTCACCTCTAAAAGGGGCAAGTACAGTATAGAAACATATTAACCGTTTCTGCATTGTTGTCATCTATGGTGAGATATTTTTCTAAATCATCGTGAACAAAGGGGGTGTATTTGAAGGAAGTTTATTCCTGTCTTTGTTTCAATGCCCTTCTAGACATTTCTGCAATGTGCTGTCTGTAAATCCTCATTCAGAAGCCAAAATGCACAATGCATTTGTGAAAACTGGCTTCTGCATTTAAGCACATTTTTTTTCAAAATTTTAAGCTAAAGTTTTTCCAGACTGGTAAAGATCAAGTTGATAGTCAATGTAGCAGCAGATGATGTATATTGTTATAAAAATATGAAAATTAAGAAATTAGAAAAGGTCTATAAATGGTGAGAAACTACTAAACGAGAAATATATGGAGAAGATTAAGATATTTAAAATTGTGAGGGGTATATATAGGGTTGATTGCAAGAAACTTTTTCCCTTAGCAGAGATAGATAAAACTCAAGGATCTAATTTGAAGGGAAGCCGGAAGAGATTTAGAGGGGTTCTGACAGGGATCTTCACACACAGGGTGATAAATACCTGGTATACACTGTTTGAGTGGTTGAACCAAGATTACTGACAGAACTTAGTGTCTAGATAAGCACTTAATTTGCTTAGGTGGATAGGGCTATGGTCCATGTGCAACAGGTTGGTGTGGGGGAGCTTGATTGAATGGCCAGTTTCCATGCTATACAATTCTATGAGATTGAAGTTTCCTGGTCCGTGAGCTGTGGAAAGTCTCTGCTAAAGCATGCAGTTGGGAAACACAGTGTACGTAAAAAGAAAACAATCAAATATATGTTATAGAGAGGAAGTCGTTTATCCCATTGTATCGACTTTCCATTTCCAGATTCTGCAACCTTCTGGATTATAATTTTCAAGGTGCCCAACAGGTCTCCTTGAAATGTAATGAGAAGTTCTGCCTTCAGTATTCTCTTAGCCAGTGAGTTTCTGATCACTGGTATTTGTGTTTCTTCAACTGTGTCCTGTCTAACAAATATCTTAAATATGTATCCCTAGTTATTGATGTTTCTGTTCAGTGAAACAGATTGTTTCTGTACATTGTGCCTCAGATTTTTGTAATTTTATACAAGTCTGTTAGATCCTCCCTTAGGTCTCCTTTGCTTAAAAGCAAGCAAGCCCGCCCCTCCTAGCTGGTCTTTACTAATCATTCAACATTGGTAAAGTCCTCATTAATCATCTTTACACAGTAAATTCTGCAGCTGCTGGAAATTCAGAGTAGCACACACAAAATGTTGGAGGAACTCAGCATCGAGGGAAAGGAATAAAGAATTTTTTCCTGATGAATAGTCTTGGCCAGAAATGTCAACTCTTTATTCCTTTGCATACGTGCTGCCTGACCTGCTGAGTCCTCCAGCATTGTGTATGTATTAATCTCCTTTGCACTCTATCTCTGTCCTGGAATCTCAGCCTGGGGTATAGTGACTAGAACTGTACACAACATTCTAGCTGCAGCCTTATGAGTGTTATAAACAATTCTAGGATGTCATCTTTATTATTGTATTATTTGCCTCGGTTGATAAAAGGTAGGTATGCTGAGTACTATCTTAACTGCCTTAGCTACCTTGCCTGCTGCCTTCTGTGCTGTACACTCCAAGGTTCCTTCTTTTACACTGCAATTCCTATAACTTGTCATTTTTCATCTATTACCTCCCTAAATGCTTGACATTTCTCCAGTTTAAATTCCATTTTGCCTTTTCCCTAGCTAACCTGTTTATATGTACTCTTCGACAGCCGACAACAGTCAAGCACACTAGCAACCACACAACTAATTTTGGTATCATCTATAAACTACATTATCATGATTACAGATATATACCGCAAATAGCAAGGGACTAATCCTGAGCCTTGCAGCACTGCAATGCACAGAGTCCTGTGGTTACTAAGACTTCCATCAACCATTAATTACTTTTGTTAGTCTTTATTGGAAAACGGTAGGATACAAATGGACTGGCGAGCTGTGCATGAGTTTCATGTGCCATACTTAAAGAGTACTGTGCACAGTTTTGAATTTTTTTTATTGGCCTTGTATATATTTATCTTGGAATCATTGTGGCATATACATTAGATTGATTCCAGTGAAGAGGAGTTACATTCTCAACAGAGATACTTTGAGAGACTGAGAGGGATGCTAAAAAGCTGTTATCTC
The DNA here is from genome assembly GCF_048418815.1 of Hemitrygon akajei. Classification (NCBI taxonomy): domain Eukaryota; kingdom Metazoa; phylum Chordata; class Chondrichthyes; order Myliobatiformes; family Dasyatidae; genus Hemitrygon; species Hemitrygon akajei. The sequence goes on along the minus strand of NC_133124.1, from coordinate 102,867,652 downwards.
TAGCAGAAGGGGTCAAATTTTCAAAAGAGACTACTAATTGGAGGAAAAATATCTGTCCTGAGACAGTTGTAGGTGTACCTGAATGAACTGTGCACAAACAATAAATGTATTGAGGATTCAGGCAGATAAGTTTTTGTACACAAAAGGAAGCAGAGACAATGAAAATGGGTGTGGATAAGACAGAGGATTGGCTGTGATTTTACTAAATAATAGAGCAAGCTTTCTAAAGCTGTTTGTCATATTCTCAAGCTTAAGCCTGCAGTTTTGGTCTGTGAAGGTTGACATTAAATAATGGGACAGATTAGGGAAAGCACTCAGATATATGATGATCCATTTATCTATTTTACACCAAATGGTGTATATAATCGACTTGTCTCTTGTGCACGTGTGTGTGGGTGATTTCCCACACACAAGTGTACAAGAACTGAACAGATGTTTCCCAATTTCCTACAAGTTACAAGAGGGAATGAGCAAGCTGGAATTGACCCCTTTCACCAATGCATGCCAATAAAATGGCCAACTGTAGTCAACAATAGGCAGCCTTGGCCTAATAATTATCCGAGTAAACCATTTGAAATTTGCAAATTGAATTTGACTTTTGTGAAGTTTGTAGTTTCCACTGAGTAACAGGAGTTCAAAGTAAATTTATCATCTAAGTACATATATGTCACCACATAGTGCTACCCTGAAATGCATTTTCTTGCAGGTGTTCACTGTAAATACAAGGAAACGTAATAGAGTGATTAAAAAAAACATTCACAGCATAGATGAGCAAACAACCAATGTGCAAAGGACAACAAACTGTGTGAATATAAAAAGAAAAAGAAAACAAAATAATAATAATAATAATAAATAAACAATAACTATCAAGAACATATGTTGTAGTGTCCTTGAAAGTGAGCCCACAGGTTGTGGAATCAGTTCAGTATTAGGATGAGTGAAGTAAACCCCGTCGGTTCAAGAGCCTGATGGCTGAGGGGTAATAACTGTTCCTGAACCTGGTAGTGTGGGACCTGATGCTCCTGTACTTCCTTCCTGATGGCAGCAGTGAGAAGAGAGCGTGACCTAGATGTTGGAGGTCCTTGATGATGAATGCTGCTTGCCTGCAACAGCGCTCCTTGTAAATTGTGCTCAGTGTTGGGGAGGGCTTCACCCATGATGAACTGGGCTGTATCCACTATTTTTGTAGGCTTTGCTGTTCAAGGAAAATGATTCAGGGTTATTAAAACTCAAAACACTACAGTAATTATTAATGTATACATCATAGTAACAAGTGAAAAGGAAGAATATAAAGGAAATGAAAATAGAATTTGCAAATTGAATTGGATGGCTGGTGCCAGTTGAAAAGAAAGTACCATTGTTAGCATAACAATGTACTACCCCTCTGTGCTACAAGTTCTAGAATTCTATTGCTGACAATAAATTTTCTTTCTTTTACAGGAAAGCCAATTCAAATCAAGCCCAGATTTTGACTGCCACCTCTAACCATCCCCTCAAGAAACTATTTCAACACCAACTAGTGATTGGAAATCAGTGATGGACTGCTTTGGCACAGTATTACTTATAATGAAATTGTACAGTACTGTATTTAGTCTTGCAATTCTCACTATTGTTTTGCGCAAAAAAAATTCTGTAGAAATTTTTGTTTCTTTCTCTAGTGAATCCTTTCTAATGAGGAGGACCCACAAGAAAAGCCTTCAGGAATGCCACATTTGCAAATAAGTTATCATCACCTGCCATCCAGGGGCAATGAAAGTCATCGTATTCAACAAAGATTCTCATACAGTAGCCACTTGGACTCTAAATGTCTGAGATGTGCTTGAAGTTTATTTTTCTGTCCCATTCCACTGAAATATTACTTCCAAACTATGGAAACTGCCTTCAGTTATATTGATATTACAGTGTTGATTCTTACTATTGTAAATGTTATATCCGTGTAAGTGAGATTCTTATTTTGGTTCTGTAGTCAAAGTTTTGCTTCACGTCACATTTCTATTTCACTGTAACTTCAAAGGCCTGGATGCTTACGATGAATGCAGAGATGGAAAACACTTACTTTCCCCAGTATAAACATCCTGTTAGCTTAATGAATGCTAAGTTTCCAAAAAAAAATGCAGACCCAAGCCCTTTCTCCCTATTCTCTAAATTTGGGGATTAGTTTGCAGCTGTGAACTTCATCACTGAAAATGTGTTGATGCATTATTTCATGCATGTATCACATTTTTTAATTATAGTAATTGTGATCAGTTAATAAACTTTGAAATTTTGTTTGATAGGTAACAATATCATAAAGGGTATTAATGTTTTTAAACTAGAATCTGCCATTAGTCTAAGCTTTAGTGGTTGTGTTGCTCTAGATTATGCACTGCCTACACATCCAATATATTATAATGGTCAGCAGAGACAGAACAGATCAAAGGGAAATAGAAGATCCTTGGGTGAGTTGTATTTGGGCCATCCCAGGCCTCTTCTAGCAGACATAGGCTAGATGCCTTTAATACATTTCCACGCCTCAACATATGTTAGCCTTGGCAGACAAAGGAAAGAACAAAATATTAGAGAAAGGAGGAATTCAAAGAAGAAAAAGCTTTCCTGTTTTTAAAAGTGCAGATCAAAATTGCTTGTTTTCAACACTAGCTTATAAATGGCCAATTTTATCCATAAGAGAAATAATAGGCATCCATATTTTTATTCTTGCTATCACAAGAACTGTCCACTAAAAATTCTGCAATTTGAAGACATTTTAGTACCTTGACAGAGATCTTAATATGCCCATTTAGCAGGTGCATTTAGGTGCCAATAAGTAAATCTATGTTGACGGGTAATAACTTGAATTATTAACGCTAATTTTTAGTATTTTGCACACATTGTAAATGATTTGCTGCTAGTGCTGAAGCTGGTGCACTGAGCGCTAACAGCTTTACTCTAGTGAGCAGCTTTTGATGGCAAGAGAGGCACAGATAGGGAGGACAGAAAGGGCACAACCAGAAAAAATTTTAAACGTATGTTTATGCAGTTCTTATCTAACCTGCATTTCAGCCTTATTCCAAACAGCAGAGTATCTGTAAATCCTGGTATCTTTATTCCCCTATTACTTGGCTAAGACATGGAGTGAGGTGGGCCTTTTGCAGTGGTTTTGAGGGGAATGTTTCCACACCTAATTTTACATGGAGTAAGTGCCCTTTGTGCTTCAGCATAAATCTTGGTTGTATTGTCATTTAGGGAAGATGTTTGAAGTAAAGGTCACATGTATGCAAAGACATCCATACTAACATCACTCAGAAGTATGTGTAACAATAACTCTTGCACACAATGTTACGCATCTCATTGATAAAAGGATTTTTTGTTATTTATTGACTGAAAATGGCTTTCCTGAAGAAATTATTTCTATTTAATTCTTATTAAATGTTATATTTTTCTTGCTGTTTACAAATGAATTTTATGTGATTTATTGTTGTCTCCAAAATTTTCAAGTAGTCTACTTGTTTTCAAAGCAAACCATTCTGAATGACTGTTTGGAATAGCAGCATCTGAATGTTCTGCAGAAGCTTCTGGATCTATTTAAACACATTTCTAAGTCGGATATTAAATTTAGCCAGTGTATATTAAGTACATTATATGGAATTCTATCAGTCAGAGAGCATTAGTAAAAATTAGTAAAAAGTAGAAGTTGTAATAAAATAATGCACATTTATTTATTGGATATCTTTTACATTCACATTATACTTGTGTGGTCACCATTATTATATAGATAAATACAGGAACTAGTCTTCACACAGCAAATTAGATGTCAAATGAATATTACTGATGATGTGAGTTACAGGATAAATACTTGGGATGCGGCTGTACATAACCATGTGCCAGTTTACATTCTTAAGACCTACTACAGCCCCTTCTGTGGTAGGACTTTATGTACTACTTTTAAAACTCCCTTTTGAATGTATTTTATGGATTTCACCCCATTTAAATGACTTATGTAGATCCCAGTTGATTCTGGGGAAATTGAAATCCCTCACTACTATAACCTTAGTGTTTTACACTGTATTGCAATTTTCCTGCATATTTGTCCGTCTAATTCTTACCGACCATTAGGAGGCCTGCAGTATAATCCCATTAAAGTCATTGTCCCTTCCACTTTTCTAAGTTCTGCCCATACTGTCTCCCTGCCTGATCCCTCCTGGATATCCACCCTGACTACTGTTGTAATGTTCTCCCTGACCCAAGTACAACAATCCCCCCCCCCCCCCCACTTTTGGTACCCTCATCTGCCACCTTGAGCTAGTGTTCAAAACTTGTACACCCAGAACATTAAACTGCCCTTCCCTCAACCATGTTGCCATGATTGCAATAAAATCTTAATCTGATGTGCTGATCCATGCTCTCAGCTCATCTGTCTTGCCTGCAGGACACCTTGCATTGAAGTTTATACAGTTAAGGCTACACAGCCCTCTCTTGCTGTCCTACTTGTCTCTATCTACTGTGTCTGTTCTATTTTCTGCATATGATTCCCACTCACTGCCTGCTGCAGTGCCATTCCTGGTCCCACCTCTCTGCTTGCTAATTTAGATAGATAGATACTTTATTCATCCCCATGGGGAAATTCAACTTTTTTTCCAATGTCCCATACACTTGTTGTAGCAAAACTAATTACATACAATACTTAACTCAGTAAAAAATATGATATGCATCTAAATCACTATCTCAAAAAGCATTAATAATAGCTTTTAAAAAGTTCTTAAGTCCTGGCGGTAGAATTGTAAAGCCTAATGGCATTGGGGAGTATTGACCTCTTCATCCTGTCTGAGGAGCATTGCATCGATAGTAACCTGTCGCTGAAACTGCTTCTCTGTCTCTGGATGGTGCTATGTAGAGGATGTACAGAGTTATCCATAATTGACCGTAGCCTACTCAGCGCCCTTCGCTCAGCTACCGATGTTAAACTCTCCAGTACTTTGCCCACGACAGAGCCCGCCTTCCTTACCAGCTTATTAAGACGTGAGGCGTCCCTCTTCTTAATGCTTCCTCCCCAACACGCCACCACAAAGAAGAGGGCGCTCTCCACAACTGACCTATAGAACATCTTCAGCATCTCACTACAGACATTGAATGACGCCAACCTTCTTAGGAAGTACAGTCGACTCTGTGCCTTCCTGCACAAGGCATCTGTGTTGGCAGTCCAGTCTAGCTTCTCGTCTTACTCTACTCCCAGATACTTGTAGATCTTAACCTGCTCCACACATTCTCCATTAATGATCACTGGCTCCATATGAGGCCTAGATCTCCTAAAGTCCACCACCATCTCCTTGGTCTTGGTGATATTGAGACGCAGGTAGTTTGAGTTGCACCATATCACAAAGTCCTGTATCAGTTTCCTATACTCCTCCTCCTGTCCATTCCTGACACACCCCACTATGGCCGTGTCATCAGCGAACTATTGCACATGGCAGGACTCCGAGTTATATTGGAAGTCTGATGTGTACAGGGTGAACAGGACCAGAGAGAGTACGGTTCCCTGAGTAGTTGTCTGAGTAGCACTTGCAAACCTCCCTGCAAGATATTCAACCCTTCCAGTTTAAATGTGACATATCATTCTTGTAGATCTGTTCCAGAGAAAATTGTAATGATCCAAATACCTTGTGCCCTCTCCCTTGCACCAACTCCTTACCCATGCAGATATCTGTTCTACCCTCCCTGTCTATACTTACAGTGTGTGGCTAAGGGAGCAATCCTGAGCTGACAATCATAGAGGCCCTGATTTTCAGTATTCTACCTATTCCCTAAATTCTTGTTGCAGGGCTCTATCTCCCTTCTCACTGATGTCATTAGTACCAATTCAGATAATGACTTCTCACTGTTTGGAATAGCTGCACTGCCTGTCTGCCTTGTGGTCACCCACCCAAACCTTTGGTGTGACCTCTTCTCTGAAGCTCTTACCTAAACCGTTCTCTGCCTCCTTAATTCTCCTCAGTCTCCAAACGTCACTCCAACCAATCTGTGGTTTGAGAAGTGCTGCAAGTGAACAAGCTTCCTGCAAATATAGTCACAAACTCTTTCTGATCTCCGGTGTTTTACAGGAAGTACATACCATGCAACAGTCTACTGTTTGTATCCCACATTACCACTGGGTTTAAAAGAAAAGAGAGGCCTTGCCTTGGCTTCACTGCCATTCTCCACCAAATGTATTCACTGCTTGTTCTCCACCAAAACCTCAGCACTTAGTCCTCAAGCTTAGTGCTGTGACCTCAGAACAGCCTTTCTCAGAACTGTTGCTTCCACTGACTGTTCCCTGATAGTAGGCCTGCTGGTTGGAAAAGTAACTTTCCCCTACCTTACACAGCCTTTTAATACCCCTCCTCCCCTCAAACTTAACAGTAGGATTTCTGGTAGGGGCAAAAATGTATGGAATGAAAGGGGACAATAGCCATTTTTGAATCATTTCAAGTTATGTTGATAATTAACTGCTGCCAGAGGTGTGAAGGAGATGTGTACAATTATGCCATTTAAAAGGCATTTGAACTATTTCATGGATATGAATGGTTAGGTGGGATACATGCCAATTAGACAGCTTGATCAGTATAGACAAGTTTGGTTGAAGGGCTTATAGCTCTATGACTTTCCATTATGATAGATGTTTATACATCTGATGTGGTGCTTGGGTCGGGCACATATCAAATAGCATCATTCCCTGTGTACTCTGGGGAAAATGATACAAAACTGTCCAAACAGCAACTATTGTTAGTCACTCCTATGATATTTACTCCCATCACTTCTTCTGAAGCATAGGCTACCAACAGTAACTCACTGAAGACCACTGTCCATGGCCGGTCTTTCAAATGGTCTCCTGGCGTAGCCCATCTTTTTGGTGCATCCTTCCTGTCCCTGGATGAAGTCTTTGGAGCTTCTGTTGGTGTTTCTATAGCACAGGGTATTTATGGGATGCAATTGCTAGCCCCATACCCAAGTTCCTCCTTTCACACCTGGGCTTGAGACCACCCATGGTGCTGTATGAATCCCACTAAGCTCTTCTAAAGACTTACAGCAATAATTGATCCTGCAGAGAAGGATGAAATTTGGGTCTTAATTATGAATCACCAGAGACCTCACAAAAGTAAATCCAATTTATTTATTCTTTGGGCCCCCTACTTTGATTCTGATTCTAACTTGATCAGGCAAAGTCCCAACATTCAACCCTCACTTGATTCCCCCTTGCTCTGGTCATTTCCCTGATCCAAAACCACTCCCCAGTTCTGACTGTCGTTCTCCACAGTTTGTCTAATATCTTAGCAGTTCCTCGGATTGCATTGAAATATCAGCATAGTTGCTGAACCCCTGCAGTGGACAGAACCCCCTTTTAGATGATAGTATTACTAGAAGGGTACAAATGCGTTTACAATGGTTAAATTGCCAAACTAATAACCCATTGGGTTGAGGTGTAAATTGAAGATAATGGGAGATAATTAATTCAACTAACATTTTTAAAATACTATCCTGAGAATGGCAGCCAAAAAAACGACCACGTTATTTTAACAATCAGCTGTTAAGTTTACATAAACAGGAGATTCACAGATGCTGGAAATCCAGAGTAACCCACATGAAATACTGGAGGAGCTATACAGGTAAGGCTGCAACTATGGAAAGGAATAAACATTCAATGTATCAGGCCAAGACTCCTCATCAGGACTTGGGTCATGATGAATGGAGATTTATCAAATCTTATGGCCACTCTCTTCTCCAGCGTTATTTTCTTGTCAAGACGCATTCCCTTCAGTTTCTCGTCATCTCTAGATTCCTGGTTACGAAGTTAACACATGCTCGGACATTCTGGAGTTCAGAGTTCAATTCCGACACTGCCCTGTGAAATATATAGGTTTTCTCCGGGTTTTCCAGATTTCTCCCACAGTCTAAAGATTTATCGGATAGGTTAATTGATCGTTATGAATGATCCCATAATTAGTTTAGAGTTAATTGGCTTTGTCGGGGATTGCTGCAACGGCTGCTAGAAGAGGAAGTGATAGGGAAATGGCACGAATGGAAAATACTGAGAACAGGAATTGTAAAGAGAGAATGTGAGTGGTAAATCAAGGTAACAAGGATAACCTTGTTATGTTGGTAAGGGATAGAGTGTAAAGAAAATATATGAATATACTGTATGGGGAAAAAATAACAATTAGACAAATAAATCTACAATAAATGTAAATCCAAGTGTGCTGCATCTAAATGTTCTCAGTATCATTTTTGTGCTGCTTGTCTTCTTTGCAGATTGGTTGCTTGTCAGTTTTTGTTTATGCACAGGTTTTCATAAGTTCTATTGTATTTGTTTATCTTTCCAGTAAATACCTGCAAGAAAATGCATTTGAAGTTGTATATGGTACTATATACATATTTTGATGATAAATGTATTGTGAACTTTGAATAATCAATTTCCTGCTCTTCATTTTTGTTCCACTCTAGTTTTATAGATTCCCTCTGATAGGACCCCATGACCTCCAACCATACTGTCTTTAGTTTAAAGCCCAACTGGCTTGACTATATAATCTGATACTTCAATGCTTAACCACAGTGGTATTATATTTAAGGCTTAACTTTTGCTGTTCTAACCAATTAAGACACATTCCAATGGACCCAAAGGGGAAATAGCTTTTTCTTTCTTTGCCAACAAAATACTATGTCAGCAACAAATACCAATCATACAGAATTGTTATTTTCATTTGCATTACCTTTAGAGAATTTGTCCATGACTTTCAAAATGTTCATATGAACTACAGGCCAACCCAGTTTGTTGGTGAGATCTGCTGGTCAACAGGATGAAAGTAGTGAAGAGTAAAACTGGGCAGAAACAGAGAGGGGAGTAAAAGACCATAAATCATTGGAACAGAATTAAGCCATTCGGCCCATTGTCTTTCCACCATTCCATCATAGGTGATTTATTATCCCTCTCAATCCATTCCCCAGCAAGTTTTTTGAAATTTATATTGAAAGAAGTGGATATTTGGGTACAGAAAAATATTAAGGTGATGTCTGAACAAATCTATGATCGTTATCATTTCCCATTTTTATTTTACTGTCCATGAGCATCTCTTAAGTGTTCTTTTTATTTTAAAAAATACGGTTTTGACATATGCATTAAAAAAGACAAAATGTGCCCAAACAAGTCAGCAATGAAATAGAAAAATAATTCAAGCCGGATTTCCATTGAAGAAGCTTTTATTGTCAAGATCTATCATAGATAACATAGTACAGGCCCTTCACTCATGATATCTGTGCCAACTATGTTTCTAAGTTAAACCAATCTCTTTTTCCTGCACATGATCTATATCCCTCCATTCCCATAGAAATGAATCCATCTTGGTTCTTCTGGTGGGAGGTGGTGAGCTCTAAACATTTCTGAATGTGCCAGCAATGAATACACGGAATTCTGGCAAATGATCTTCTGCTTAAATGTTAACTCTGTTTCTCTTTCAACAGAGAATGCCCAAACTTTTGAGTTTGTCCAGCGTTGTTTATTTTTATTTGATTTCCAGCACTTGTAATGTTTTGTAGAATTCTGGCAGTGCTGTGAGAATTCCTCCTCAATCACAATAAAGACTTTCTGTGTGCAAGTGGTCTTTTGAATTTTGCGTATGTATTTTAAAAAATGGAAATAATCCTTTATCTATAAGGTACTTTCAAACATGAACCTGGAAAGAGCACTATGTCAGGTCATTCTTAACCTCAGCCATTACGTTCTATAATGAGTCAACCTATAGCCGGGGAAGTGATGACCCCCTCCTGTTGGACTGATTGAGGTAACTTACTTTTTAATCTTTCTTACTTCTCTTCTAATACTTGTAGATTTGTTTATCTGTGCACTTGTAATGCTGCTGTTATACTGTAATTTCCTTTGCGATCAATAAAGTATCTGTCTATCTCTATGCAAAGATCTCAATAAGATTTTGATCAGGTATTACATTAATTTAAGTATTTTCTTTCTACTTGATATAGTATTTAAACTAGACCTACCCACTGGTCCTATTAAAGAACTTAAGAGGGATTTTTCACTCCCGTTAAAACCATACACTGATTCAGAGCAAAAGGAAAGAAAATGGAAGTCCTTCTTAGTTGAGCAATCTGTTGCAAGACCTAAAAATATTGGTGGCTTGAATGACAGTGCTGTTGGATTATCTCCCTAATGTTAATCCCTCAATGTTTTGGTCCCTTCTATATATGCAGCTGTTAATGAAAAAACTATGCAAGTCTGACGTATGTGCAAGTCTGAGACAGAGCTGATAATCTTTTGGAGCTGTAACGTGATTCTGAAGAATCACATTCCAGTTCCTTCCAAAACTGTAATGATCTCCTATCTATCAAGGCAACTGGATTCTTGGCTACCAAACACAAGGCAGAGATGTAGTTGCAGAGTGCAGAGTTTCAAAAAAAAAATCATCAAAATAGATACTTTAATTTTTGGGCTAAAATTTAACCGAGAAAGTATACATTAAATATTGAGTTACTGAATTGAACCTATTTGAAATAAAGGTAGAAGTTTTGAAAAATTGATAAGGTGAGTTTAAATTCCAGAGTGTTATTTGTTAAGAAAAATTGTATTAATATGGACCCTTCTCTTATGTTCTTAAGATGTATATTCATTTATTAATTCACAGGAAATTGACATCACTGGAAATGTCAGCATTTTTCATGCATCCCTAATTCCCCATTATCTTAGAAAATATCTCTTCTACCAATTTGCAACATCCTTCTGGACACTCAGCCAGTTTTCCCTATTGCTAGAATTTTGAGTTCTTCTGGAAAGATTTTCCTCTTGAAGAAAACACAGCATGGATCTGAACTAACCAGTTTGAACCAACTGCTGACAACTACCGGTAACTTACTTAAGGTAATTTGGCACTATTTGTAGAACAACTTTTCTTGGTAAAATAAAACGGAAAATGCTGAAAACTCTCAGCATGTTATGCAGCATTGACATTGATGTTCAAAGCTACTTCATCAAACTGAAGATTTCCTTGTGTCTTGGCTATAATTTATTCCTCAGTTAACACCACTTACTTCACTGCTGTTTGTGGGAGCTTGATACCAATCTCCAACCCATTTGTATTCATGGTTCACCTTCCTCCCACCCATTGACACCATTCAGAACCTTCCTTATTATTTATGCTCACTGTTGACTGTATCCCTAAACACAGTTTCTTGAGGTCACTGCCTGCAGCTTATTAAATTCACCATTTGAGCTCATGCATATTATTTCCTACTTTCCAATTTCTTGTTTTTTTCCTATTCACATTATTTTTGACATGGTTTACCTTGATTACATTTGTTTCCTCTCTTCAACCTTACCCCCTCCTTACCACAACCTCACTCAGATTTACCCTCAATTGATAAAACATTTGGGAACGCTTCACTCCCACTTAATTGTATTATTTTTTAAATGAGAGCAGATTAAGCTAAATAATTTCTCCATACCAAATTAATTTTAAAGCAACAAAGAAATCCTTGTGACCTTTCTTTTAATCTCTATAGATGTAATAAATTAATTTTGAAGTAAAATGGCCAAAATTGAGTTCATTAATATAATTAGATTTTGTTACACGTTTGCCATGCACAGAACTGCACAGCTCTGAAAAAGCAGATTCTGGTTCGCTTTCTTGCCTGCCGCTGAGTCTACACATTAGTCTGTGAAGACACTATGGTTCACCATGTCATTAAGGGCTCCTGATTTCTATCCAGTGACATGTGTTGAAAAGTAGACATGCAAGAGATGCCGAGTGAGAACTGGGCTGATCTTTGATGTGATGCCTTATACAGTCAAACAACATCTTGAGATGAGTCTAGGTTAGCAGAAGTTGAAAAACTCCTCTTGGGGGATATTATACCCCAACATACCTAGTCAAAAACTAAAGAGAGATGGGGAAGCAATAACATGCAAACACTCTTTTGCAGTTGATTTTGACTTTCTTATCAGAAAAAAAATTAACATCTATTTTACAAGTGATGAGTCCCAAGGTGGTGACAGTCTGAAGCAGTAAGATAGATGGCAGAGCACTTGTGCATCTGTTACAGGGTAACTTGAGTTCAACAAATTACTTCATACGCATCAGAGGCCTCAAGTACCTCAGAGGATTTGGCCACATCCCAATTTATAATTACTTTTATTAACACCATTCGGGCCAAGAATGGTTTGGAAGAAGTGTTGTGGAGGAAGGTGTGTGCTGCTATTGTTGTGCTCAGTGTTTATCTATCAACCAACACCAATGAAGCTGATTATCTACTCATTATCACATGGACAACCATGAAGCCTTGATATGAATATTGGCGACCTGATTTCATATCATGGTGACTGCATTTAAGAAGTAATCATTGATGATTGTTTCAATTATGTATAGTATAGTAGAGCGTAATAACACGCCCTTTGGCCCACTCTGTGACAACTGTCCAGTACCCACTTATATTAATCCCATTTACCAGCCCATGTCTTGACAATTAAAGGGCTTGTCTAGATACTTCTGAAATGTTCTGAAAATCTTAGTGTCCATCATTTTCTCAGATAGGCATTCCAAACTGCTAGGTGAAAAAAAAAAATCTTTCTTGGATCTCCTCTAATCCTTTTACTCCTTACTTTCACTCTATGCTATAGGCAATAGTGTACCTGTTTATTTATACAACTGTATCCAGTCTCCACTCATTCTTCAAAACCTATCCAATCTCTCCTCAAAACTGAAACACTTCATCCCAAGTAACCCTCTACTAAGCAATCTTTCTACATTGGGTTGATCAAAACTGAAACAATATTCCACATGTGACCTCACCAATTTTTCATAAAGTTGTACCAGTCTGTGCTCTTCTGCTCCGTACCCCATTTAAGGAAGGCTAACATGCTTTAACATGCCTTCTTTAACATGCTTTCTACCTGTGCAATCACCTGCAGAGATTTTTGACATACACCAAGTTCCCTCTCTGTTCCAACATACCCAGCATTCATTGTGTATGTCCTACCCTTATTTGACCTCTCAAAAAGTATTGCTTCACATTCATCAGGATTAAATCTCATCTGTTATTGCTCTGCCCAATTTGCTAACTGATCAAAATGTTTCTGTAGCCTCACTATTGATAACACCACCAAGTTTTGGTTATATACAAAGCTATGGATTGCCCTGAGATAAAGACTGGCATGCAGTTTTGTTCTTGATCCCAGAAGTTCTGCTTTCCTCACAGCTTTAGGTTGCTGAGGTTTTGAAAACAGATTAGGGGAGACTTAACAAGATTAATTTACAGCAGAGCATCTTACAGTCTAGGATCCTCAATATGCTCTTAGAGCAGGACATAGTTGTTCATTAGAAAAGTGTAGAATTAAGACTGATTGGATCAAGACCTCAGTTTCAGGGAACAACGTTGTAGTGAATTTCTCCAGGAATTGGCTGGAGTAGTGCAGGTTGTTTTGGTAATGAGATTAAGTAATGTTGATCAACTAATATGATCCACATGAGGGGGACATGGAGAATATTTCTAGAGCATTTTTCCCTCAGTGACCAGAGATTTTAACTAATGTTTCACCTTTTTTAATATATTTTAGATACAGATTCAGGTTTATTTGTGATATGCACATCAAAACATACAGTGAAATGTCATTTGCATTAGCAACCACACACCTGAGGATGTACTGCCAAACGTTCTGGCACCAAAGTAACACATCCAGAATTTTCAACACAACACAGAACAACGCAAGCAACAGCAGCAACAACAAAAAAACAAAACAAGGCCACAGCAGCAAAACAAGATTCCCTCTCACCCATTCACACACACATCAGGCCTCCGACCCCAGAATAGGCTGCCAATCCTTGGATTCTCAGACTTGCAGATGTCAGGTCTCCAACCTCCAGTCTTTGGTCCAGACTACACAAACTTGACCTTTAGTCTTCGACCTTTCAAGCTTTCTACCTCTGAACTCACAGAGCTCTGGACTTTGACTTTCAGCTTTGTCGTATGGGCTTTGCTGACCTCTGAGAATCGAGCCTAGAACTCACCAATCATGGGTTTGATCTTTGGGTCCTGACTGACCCGACTTCTGGGATCATTGACCTTTGACCGCAAATGATTTTGGGCCACAACAGCTCATTTCTGGCTGAAAGAGCCCATTTCATCTGTAACACCTACAGGTAAGTGGTTACACCTACTAATCTGTGTGTCCTTGGAATGTGGGAGGAAACCAGGGCACGCAGAGGAAATCTACGTGATCACAGGGAGATGCACAAATTCCATACAGACTCTGTGCCTGCCAGGGACACATGGCATCTGAATGAGGTAAGGATGTCCGCATATGAATAATTAGCTATGCTCATCATAATTTTATGTACCAAAATCAGCCCTCCACTCTACCACTCCATTGTGTGAGACAGTCACATTTGGCCAATCATGACATAATGATGGTGCTGATGAAGCGTCTCAACCCAAAACATTGACTGTTTATTTTCCTCCATAGATGCTGCCTGACCTGCTGAGTTCATTGGTATTTTGTGTGTGTTGCTCATGACATCCTGCCAGCTTTTCCTGGTGGGTTTGTTATCAGGCTGCCCTTCTCTCGTGTTGATATGAAGATCACATGTCAGCAACTCTGATTTGGCAGGAGGCCTGCAGACTTCAATTTGTAGATGAATTTGGCCCAATCTTTAACACCTGCTTTGTCATCATCACAGAAGGGTACTGGCCACAAGTTCATACTGTGCTAGTGGGAAACCTGGTGATAAGGTATCATTGGGGCTAAAGGAGTACAAGATAAAAATACGAAAAGAAGAAGTTGTTTATGGCAATCCCAAATCTTATGTCTATAATATTTAAGGAGGGAAAACATCTGGAGTAACATAAAGCATTGCACAGTTATATAAAAATGCTTTGGATGATTTGGCACGGTAGCAGGACAGTGGGCCTTAATTAGTCATTGATAGTTGGTTTCTTATTGTCACATGTATCAAGATAGAGTGAAAAACTTTGTTTTACATGCCATCTATACAGATCAGTCCAAACATACAGTAAGTACATTGAGGTAGTACAAAGGGAAAAGCAGGAACAGAAAGCAGAATATAGTGTTATGGTTACAGAGAAAGGGCAGTACAGGTAAAGGAATCGGGAGCAAAGGCCATGATGAGATAAACTGAGAAATCAAAAGTTCATCTTTCTTGTACAAGAGGCATTGTTCAAGTATCTTATAATAGTGCGGTAGAAGCTGTCCTTGAGCTTGGTGGTACAATTCGCTTTTACCCGATGGAAGGCAGAAGAGAGGGTGTTGGGGCCTTTGAATGTGTTGGTTGCTTTCCCAAGGTCACTGGAATTGTAAACAGAATCAATGGAGGGAAGCTGGATTTCTCATAGAGTGGACTGTGTCCACAACCCTCTGCAATTTCTTGTGGTGTTTGGGCGAAAAGTTGTCATACAAGCTGAGCAGCATTCGGATAGGAATCTTTCTATGGTGCATCTATTAAAATTGGTGAGGGTCATCAGGGTCATTGATATGTAAGGAGTAAGGATTTGGGTCTAAGAGGAATAAGAATAGAAAGTTCAAGAGAACAGTGGCAAGACTGGCTACTTGGACCATACCAATCTTGCAAGACAGTTTCTAAGATCACAAAAGCACAACGAACAGATGCTTTGATTTATCTCCGAGGAAAATCTTTCAACATTAACTAACACTTACCAGTAGAGGTCAGCATAGGAGATTGGTAGTCATTCTGTATCCTGTAGACTGTCATGGCTAACATGCTATTCCATTTTTACCTGAGAAGATTATGTATTTATTACACCGATGCACTGATAGAATATAGCTAACTCATTTTATAAATTTTACAAAAAAATGTGATATCGAAATAAGAGATTTGTATACAAAAGTAATGAGAGATTCCCATTCCCACCCCTTAGCCATCCCAAATGGTTCTTAACTTCCCACTCCTAGTCATAGATGTTACAGATGTTACACTTGGTTGTTCCTACGCCTACTGATAAATCACTATGTTTTAGATTCAGATGCTGTCTCAATGGGGTCAGGCATCAGCTGGTGTGTGGTGGCCTTATAGAAAAGCATAGTCATTGACTTACACTCTGATCAAGTTGCATCTATAGATGAATGGAGTTCAACATTAATACTTGTTTTTGGTGTTGAACATTGGAACAAGAGTAGGTCATTCAGTTCATTTATCCCGTTTCATACTTAAATTAGGGCCAACATGTTCATCAACCCTATTCTTGTTTGCACTTGTTGAAAATCCCCAACATATCCTAACTCAACCACAGTTTATTGCTCTCGGGCTTGTAAGCTTTGTTCAACCCCAGCATCCTGATTTCCAGACTTCTGTGGTACCAGAAGAATCACTTCTTTATTTCAATTCCAGCTTTAAGAATAAGGATTCCCCTCCCTCATCCACTCCAGATCACACAAGAAACGTATCCACCTACCAAATCACTGCAACATTTTAAACCTGTCCACAAGTTCAACTCTCAAACAAAGTTACAACAGCAGGCAAGAAGAAACTCAGGCACTGTTTCCAGCTTAATGATATATTTCCTATGGACTGAATACAGGTGCTCCACACGGCCGTGAGCTAATCTGTGTTTGGTTACTTCGATGTTGACGCAGTCACATCATGAGCCCTCTCCTTTCACAAATCCAGGAATCACTATTGTTTGCAAGACGCTGACTCTTCCATTCGTAAAAGGACAGTGTTCCCAGAAAGCTTTTATTTTGGCCGAATTTTGTGACTCAGAAGGCTTTTCTCACTATTTGAAAGCCAAAAATTCAGGTTCCTGGCCAGTGTTTCTTTACAGATGAAGGAACAAAACAAATGAAGATACAATATTGAAAGTGTCTAGAATCATAAGAATGTTATTAAATTAACAAACACGTTTGAAATTAAAACAAATCTGGTAACTTCCTAGCGAATTCACTGAATGGAAGTGGTGGCTTTTCACATTGAGTTGGTGGTAGTAGAAGCAGGAGGCAGAGGTGTCACTGATGCTCATATGACACTGATGCAGGTGAATCTATACTTGGTGAAGCTGGTACTGTTGACAGCAAGGGCTCTTCCTGTGATTTTTCCTGTTAACTGATGAAGAAACTAAACACAGACCTGAGAAGAAGTCTTACAGTTCTCCCCCATCTGATAAATCTCCTTATTAGGTTCTTGTACTGGGGTGTGGGGACAAATGGCAAACGTTAAACAGGAGCTGGCAAAAGTAGACTGGGACCAGGCACTTGTGAGTAGATCTAGAGCAAAGAACAAACTGCTGAAAGAGCTCAAGACTGGATGCAGAGTCTTCACCCTAAATGCCAGTCGTCCCTTGCCTCCACAGATAGACTTTGACTTGCTGAGTGCTTTCACACAATCGACTGCACAGGATGTAAATTGGTGCAAAGAAATCAAATTGTATTTTCTCCAAATGGCATCATCTGTAATTTACCACATTTGACAAGTGAAAGTCATTCATAAGTGTAATAATGAGAATTCAGGTTAAACATGTTCCCATAAGGGTAAAAGATATGGATAAGAAATCCAAGGAACCCTGGATATTGAGGATAATCAAGGCTTAATAAGGAACAGTGGGAAAAATTAAGGCAGGCATAGAGAACTGAAAACAGGGGAGATCCTTCAGGAGTATACCAAGTCATAGAGTCCTACAGCACAGAAAAACCCTTTGGAACAATTGGTCCATGCTGATTAGGATTCCCAACCAATCTAGTCCCATCTGCCTACTTTTGGCCCATATCCTGTAAACCTTTCCTGTCCAGGTAACTTTTAAATATTGTTAATGTATTTGCTTTGACCACTTCCTCTAGCAGCTCATTCCATATACTGACCACCCTCTCTGGATGAAAAGTTACCATTAACTTCAAATAAAATTTCCTCCCTTCTCATCTTAAATGTATACTCTTGAGTTTCTGATTCTCTTTCCTTTGGAAAAAGACTGTGTGTTCACCTTATCTATGGCCCTCATGATTTTTTACACCTCTGTAATACCACCCCTCATCCTCCTATGGTCCATTAAAAAAGTCACAATCTGCTTAACTTCTTTCCATAAGTCAATCCTTTGGGTCCTGGTGACTCTCCTCTGCACTGTTTCCAGCTCAATGATATATTTCCTATAGCAAAGTGCTCAAAACAGAACACAATATTTCAAAATATTGCCTCACCAACATCATACAAAAGTGCTGGAGGTATTTAATAAAAGAAATTAGAAGGGCAAAGTGGAGCACAAAGCATCACTGACCTATAAGATGAACAAAAATCCCAAAGCATTTTATGCACGTTAAAAAAGTAACCAAAGAAATAATGTGGTGTACGAAGACAAAAGGACCAATCTGTGCATAGAGCAAGAAAATAAACATCACAAATGAACACTTCTTATGAGCAGAGGGAATAGTAGTGGAGAATACAGGGAGTAGACCCTGAAATTCTAAATACTTCCATGAAAAAGGAGTAATCAAATGCCTTAATGACTTAAAGATGGATAAATCCGCATGGAGATGGGAGGCAAGGATACACATTGCTGATGCCTTGAAGGAAATTTAAATATTTGGTGGTCATAGATGAGGTGCCAAATGACAGGAGGTCAGCAAATATGGTACCTTTATACAAGGAGATCAGCTTGTATAAACCAGATAATTGTAGACTTGTGAATCTAAAGTCAGTGGAAGGTGTCAGGAAATATAGAGGAGGCTTGACCCAAAAGGAAGAGCAGTGGAGACTATTTGGTGGTGAGCAATCAGTTTAATAACAAACTGGAAAATAACAAGCCACAATGGGCCACAAAGCAAGAGAGAACAGATGCTAAACTCACAGGCAACAAGGTAACCGAAGGCTAGGAGAAACTGGTTGAGGTTGGCTGGTTTGATATGTGAACAAGGATTGTGGATGAGACCTGGGTATAAGTAGACTGCAGGTAGCGAGTTGGAAGTGATTGGCAGTTGACTCCTGTTAGCTGGGTGGATATTAGGTGGTGCTTGCCTGTGCAGGCCTGAAAGAACATCCCTCCCCCGGCTGGGTCCTGATGGCCCAGGATGATCTGGATGGGTCTTGTGGAAGCTCCTAGTTGAGGGATGGATCCAAGATGAAACTTGATGGACCCAAGACCTCTCCTCCAGGCCATACCCTCCCTAGTTGACTAGGTACTGCACAACCTATCCACGATGACATGAATCCATCAACCTGTGAACTGTGATCATGTGCCAGCATCCTGGGTTCCAGAGGTATAGGCTCTGTCAGTGCACAGGGGCAGTTGTTTGGTGGACATGGTCTCCAGGCCAGATTAGTATGGCTTGGCACCACTAGCTGTTAGCCTGGTGGGGGTAGGCACAGTTAGCAGCTAAGATGGCCCTCTGTGCCCTTTCTGAGCATTCCAACAGTGGCAAAACAGGGGCCTTGCAGACATGACCTCCACGACTGGCTCCACTGCAGGGAATAATGGGAGTTGGAAGCCATGAAATACTTCAAAGGGTGACATACCTGTGGCAGATGAGAGGTTGTTGGATAGCTTGGCCTAAAGCCAATACATCTTCCACATGCAACAACACACACAAAATGCTGGTGGAACACAGCAGGCCAGGCAGCATCTATAGGAGAAGCACTGTCGACGTTTCGGGCTGAGACCCTTTGTGTATGAAGGGTCTCGGCCCGAAACATCGACAGTGCTTCTCCTATAGATGCTGCCTGGCCTGCTGTGTTCCACCAGCATTTTGTGTGTGTTGTTGTTTGAATTTCCAGCATCTGCAGATTTCCTCATGTTTACTTCTTCCACGTGGAAGGGTTGGAGTTGGTGAAGCATCACAGAGGATTTCCACTTGCTGACTGTCCATTGGTCTGAGGACAAACTTGGTGAGGTGCAGAGGAGGGAGCAGAAGGCTTGCCGGGTGAATGGTGGGGCCCAGTCCGACACAATGTCCTGAGGGAAGCCATGGAGGCAAATGACATGTTGGACACCAGGTCCGCAGTCTCAGCAGTGGAAGGAAGTTCGGGGAGGGCAATGAAGTGAACTAACTTAGAGAACTGGTCCACCAATATCATGACCCCATTGGAAGGTGGCAAACCTGTGTTGAAATCCATGGTGATGTGGGGTCACAGGTGTCAAGGGACTGCTAGAGGCTACAGGAACCCAGATGGATTGGACTGGGCACATTGAAGGCTGGCAACAATGAGCTGATGTACATCTGTGATCATGGTGAACCACCAAAGCCAGTGTGGCAGAAAATCCAGAGTCCATTGTACAACTGGATAGCTGGAGAGGGGTGAGGAATGCATCCAGTGGAGTGGCTCGGAGTGCACACACGTATATTCAGTTGACAAGTGTGTCGGCCAGAACAGGCTCATGCTGTCGGACCCAGTAGATCTGCTTCTCAAACTCTCAGATGATCAGGGCGAGGATCCGGTGATGGGCTGAGGGTCAATCTCTGTTTCTGCTGGATTGAACTATCATGACATCCCGTCTGCCTTAAAGTTTTTGGAGCTGGGTTGGTAGGAGATGGTGAAGTTGGATTCCTTGAAGAAGATGGCCTAGTGAGGCTGACGTGGCTAAGTTTGGTCTATCTGTTGTATGGATATGAGGTTCTTGTGGTCAGTCCAGATCAGGAATGGCTCTTGTTTGTGATTAATTAATTGATGTGGCTTTGTTAGAAAGAGATCTTGACTGACCAATTAGATTAAAGTTTTCACAGATGTTACAACATGTATGACAAGGACAGTGTGTTTGATATAATCTACATAGACTTCAGAAAGGTCTTTGTCATTTACATTTAATACACTGGCCTGTGATTCACTTTAATCAAAATAAAACAAATGGGATATTAAATTTAAAAAAGAAAAGAACAAAGAAAAAAAAATTAAAGCTTCTATATTCTATGGGACTATAAATGTAGCTGTGGATAAAGGCAGTCCACTTGTTATAACTGTTACTGAACATACCTGTTCAATGCAGAGTGACAGGTATCCAAACAAATATAGTACAGAGTATGGCCAGGCTTTAATTTAATTCATTCCACAAGCGAGGCTGTATTTTTTTGCCCATGTCTCACTCGTCTGGCATCTAAGGTCATATAAGGTATGTTGGTGAAGGATGAGTGTCACTTATTGTCCAAAAGTAAGACACTAGATTTTCTCCCCAAAGGACACTAAAGAAGTATTTGGCTTTTAGAACAATAAGCAGTTATGATAATTTTTACAAATACCTTTTATTTTCCTTTTTTGATTTTTCTTGTAATGTAACTTTTTGAACAGCTATGGTGGAGGCCACTTTATTGTGCAGGCCTCTGGATTAACAGTCCAATAAAATATTCATGATATAACCAAACTCGCAACTTGAATTATTTTCCACAATATTGGGGAATCTAATGTGGGGACTTCTAGATAATGTAAGGCTTTCAGTAAGGTTTCTGCTCCACTGTTGTAATTTCAATGGAAAATATATGAAAATCTCTCTTATCCATGGCTGGCTTTCCTCACGCTCATAGCAAACATTACATGTCAGAAGATTTGAAAGTCCAAGGAAATTGCACCAAGATCTCATCACCAGCAACTTTTTGAACTTTCAGAGTTCAAAGTAAATTTATTATCAACGCATGTATATGTTGCCATGTATTACTTCGAGGTTCATTTTCTTGCAGGCATTTTCTGAGATAAAAAGACTTACAATAGAATTTTTGAAAAACTTTACATAAATGGACAAACAACTAATGTGCAAAAGAAGACAAACTGCAAATAAAAAAATACCGAGAACATGAATTGTAAAGTCCCTGGAAGTGAGTCTGTAGTTTGTAGACTCAGTGCAGAGTAATTGCAATCGAAGTTATACATGCTGGTTCAGTAGCCTGATGGTTGTAGTAGCTGTTCTTGAACCTGATGGTGTGGGATCTAAGACTTCTTTGACTTATTAATCTCAAAGTTCAGTTCCAAGTGTATTGGCATTGGGTTGTGATTAGATATGCCTCCGTGCGTATCGACCAATGAAATAGTTCACACATTGTCAGTCTACAAAGCTCAAGATCTGCCACTGATGAAGTCAATGCCCTATAACACTTGCTGAATCAGAAGCTTATGGCACAACGGAGGCTATTTGACCTATTGTGCCTGTGCCAACTCATTTAAAAAGTCATCCAATTAAATCTATTCACTCACAGATCTGAAGATTTGTATTACCAACTAAATATCCAATTCCTTTTCAAGTTATGACTAGGTGTGCCTGATGTCAGCACTCACCCCTCTACTACCAAAACAGGTGAAATCCGTGATTCATTCTGATAGAATCTCAACCAGTATTGAGCAACCAGTGAAATGTTTTCAAAATGTTAGCTATCACATCAACCTTTACTTACAGTTTGCAGCACATCTACACATGATTGGATGAAACAAATACTGTCTTCCGTATATTAATTATCCACAAGATTTGCCCCCTCCTCACTTCACTATGTTATAGATGCTAGCTGTAAATTGTGAAAGTCGGAATAGTGTGGTGTGGGAAGAGTTGGATTATAGGCTGTGATCCTAAAAATTGGTTGATATGGCAGCACTGACCTGCTGGAGTCCATGGGATCAATGAGAGGGGATCTAATTTGAACAATCAGAAATCCGTAGATGCTGGAAATCTGGAGCATTTGTGGAAAGAGAAACAGAGGTAGCATTTCAGGTCAAAGCCCATTTGAGAGCAAAGCTTGGAACTGGAATTGGTTTATTATTGTCAGATGTACCAAAAGAGAGCAAAAAGCTTTTGTTTGCTATCATGACAGACCACTCCTTATATAAGTACTGTACACTGAGTTAGTACAAAAAAAAAGCAGAAAATTGCGTTACAATAATGAAAGACGTGCAGTGGAAGTACACAATTTAAATTCAAGGGCTAGGAGAAGATAGACTGGGTGCTCATGAATTCATCTTTTATCATGTTGCAGATCCACTCAAGCATCTTATAACAGCAGGATAGAAGCTGTCCTTGAACCTGGTGGCATGTGCTCTCAAATTTCCACTTGACGGTAGGGGGAAGAAGAGAGAATGGACGGGGTACTTCATATTGTTGCCTGCTTTCCCAAGGTAGTGGAAGATCTAGACAGAATAAATGGAGGGGAGGCTCATATCATAAAACATGAGACATTCTGCAGATGCTGGAAATCCAAAGCAACCCACACAAAATGCTGGAGGAACTCAACAGGTCAGACAGCATTTAATGAAATAAATAGTCAACAGTTCAGGCTGAGACCCCTCTTCAGGACTAGGGCTGGATTCTGTGATGAAGTGGACTGTGTTCACCAATTCCCTGTTCTTTGACTTGAAAAATTCAACTTGCTTTTCTTTCCATAGGTGCTGTCTGACCAGCTGACTGCTTCCTGCAGTTTCTGTTTTTCATTTCTAATTTGCACAAGCTTGGGTCAATTGTGCAAGCTTCTGGGAGTAAACACTGTTTACAAGATCATAGCCATGTTCCCTTTCAGATTTTGGAATGTGTTGTGGCGACCCACTTTCCAGCGCACTCGAACCGGCTCACAAAATGGCGCGCACCAGCAGGGAGGCCGGCCCCAAAAAGGGCGCCAGGCCTTCTTCACTAGCAAGGGGAAAAGCTCGCGCGCGGGAAGGGACTGTGAATATGCGCCCCCTATAGCATTCCCGCCCGGGGAGGGTGGAAACGGGAAGGCTTAAAAGCGAGGCCGCAAAGTTTGAATAAAGCTTTAATGCAACTGCAACTCGCCGTCTGCGTGTCATTATTCCAGTGCTGTGTGTAGCACACCGCTACAATTGGTGACCCCGACGGCCCAAACGATATTTGGACCGAAGATAAACGACGCCGCATCTGTTCATGCAGTTTCGTTAAAACTGCCAAGCTTCTGGACGCTGCGACCTCACCTCCAGCAAGCAGAAGCCCAATTCCACATTCGGCAGATAACCTCGGATTCCACACGTTACTACTACGTGGTGAGCTCCCTCGACCAGGAGACAGCCACCCAGGTTGAGGAGTTCATACAGTCGCCCCCGGAGGATGGCAAATGCACAGCATTCAAAGCCCTGCTCATAAGGACTTTTGGACTCCCACTCGTGCCGAGTGAGCTGCCCGCTTATTGCACCTGGATGGTTTGGGAGACAGGCCGCCGTTGGCATTAATGAACGAGATGCTGGCCCTGGCTGACGGACACAAGCCCTGCCTCATGTTTGAGCAGGCATTCCTAGAGCAGTTGCCCGAGGACATACGCCTGCTGCTGTCATACACAGATTTCAGCGACCCCCGGAAGGTGGCAGCCCGGGCAGATGTGCTGTGGAAAGCCAAGAAGGAGAGTGGGGGCGTCTGTCGCACAGATCACCAGGCCACGCTCCCAACAGCAGACTGGACCAGGCCCGGCAGCAGAGCCCACAAAACCCAGAGGCAGGAGTGCGGAGGCCAATGAACAATGGTGCTTCTACCACCAGCGGTGGGGTGCAGAAGGCCGCCGCTGTAGCCCACCCTGCAACTTCCCGGGAAACGCCAGGGCCAGCCGCCACTGATGGCTACGGCGGCTGGCCATCCGGATAGCCTCCTGTATGTCTGGGACAAGCGGTTGGGATGCCGCTTTTTGGTCGACACTGGAGCCGAGATCAGTGTCTTACCTCTGACGAGTTACGACACCCACAACAGAGAACCGGGACCCACCCTGCGGGCTGCAAATTGCAGCGCAATACGGACCACAAACCACTCACCTTTCCGTTCACGAAGGCGTCCGATCCCTGGTCATCCCGCCAGCAGCGACATCTGTCCTACATCTCCAAATACACGACAGACATCCGGCATGTCTCGGGAAAGGACAGCGTCGTGGCGGACGCACTATCCAGACCTACCATCCAGGCCCTGTCCCAGGGTGTGGACTATGCAGCACTGGCGGAGGCACAGCAGGCAGATGATGAGATCTCTAGTTACAGGACTGCTGTCTCCGGTTTGCAGCTCCAAGACTTCCCCGTAGGCCCAGGTGAGAGGACCCTACTGTGTGACGTAGCTACCGGCCAACCTCGCCCCATCGTCCTGGCGGCGGCGAGTTTTCAACTCCATTCACAACTTAGCGCACCCCTCCATCAAGACAACCGTCCGGATGGTCTCCAAAAGGTTCGTTTGGCACGGACTCCGCAAGCAGGTTCGTGAATGGGCCAGAACGTGCATGCACTGCCAGACGGCCAAGGTGCAGCGGCACACCAAAGCTCTGCCGCAGCAGTTAGTTCCACCCCACCCACCGGCGTTTCGACCACATTCATGTGGATATCATGGGCCCCCTGCCAGTGTCGCGAGGAGCGCGGCACCTCCTGACTATCATGGACCAGTTCACAAGATGGCCAGAGGCGATCCCGCTCACCAACACCACCTCCGAATCCTGCGCCCGAGCACTGATTGCAACCTGGGTATCTCGCTTGGGTGTACCGGCCCAAATTACCTCCGACAGAGGTGCCCAGTTCACCTCCAGCCTGTGGTCAGCTATGGCCAGCCTTTTGGGGACACAGCTGCACCACACAACTGCCTACCACCCACAGTCGAACGGACTGGTGGAGCGTTTCCACCGTCACCTGAAGTTGGCTTTCATGGCCCACCTGAAAGGGCCTAACTGGGCGAATGAACTTCCCTGGGTCCTGCTCGGAATCCGCACGGCGCCCAAAGAGGATCTACACACCTCGTTGGCCGAGTTGGTGTACGGCGCACCCCTGGTCGTCCCCGGGGAGTTCATACCAGCCCCAAGGGGGCAAGAGGAAGAACCGGCAGCAGCACTGGACAAACTATGTGAGAGGCTCGGTAACCTGGCCCCCATACCCACTTCGCAGCATGGGCAGAACCCGACCTGCATACCCAAAGACCTGCAAAACTGTAAGTTTGTTTTTGTATGCCGGGGCGGACATCGGGCACCACTACAGCGGCCCTACGAGGGGCCGTTTAAGGTGATCAGGAACAACGGGTCCACGTTCATACTGGACATTAGGGGGAAAGAGGAGGTTTTCACAGTGGACCGACTCAAACCGGCCCATGTGGACTTGGCGCAGCTGGTCGGGGCTCAGGCACCGTGGCGCAGAAGCAGACCTCCCAGACAGAGACCAACTCAGACTGTGGACATTGGGGGGGGTGTATTGCCAGTTCGGGGGGGGGGGTTACGTGGTGACCCACTTTCCAGCGCACTCGAACCGGCTCACAAAATGGCGCGCGCCAGCAGAGAAGCCGGCCCCAAAAAGGGCGTCAGGCCTTCTTCACCAGCAAGGGGAAAAGCCCACACGCGGGAAGGGACTGTGAATATGCACCCCCTATAGCATTCCTGCCCGGGGAGGGCGGAAACGGGAAGGCTTAAAAGCGAGGCCACAAAGTTAGAATAAAGCTTTAACGCAACTGCAACTCACCATCTGCGTGTTGTTATTCCAGCGCTGTGTTTTGGGATCTCAGCAGCCTTGCTGTTTGTACTGCCTTTCCAGAGGGTAAAGCTGTCTCATCTCACTATGTGTCCACAATCCATTCCATATTAGATCTCATAATATTGGGAAGTGAAAACAATGCTCACCCTGAACAGCAAAAATGTAGATTTTTTTTTTTGCAAATATGCCTCTACTTCCTCAGGAGGCTAAAGCAATTTGGTATATTCCCTTTGACCTTTGCCAATTTTTATCGATGCACCATAGAAGGCATAACAGTCTGGTATGGCAACTGCTCTACCTGTAGCCATAAAAAAAGTATAGAGAGATGTGAACACAGCTCGGCCCATTACATCATGAAAACCAGCTTCCCCTCAATGGAATCTGTCTGCACTTCCTGCAGTCTTAGTAAATCAGTCAGCATAATCAGAGTAGCCACCCACCCCAGACATTCTCTCTTCTCCCCTCTGCCATCAAGAAGAAGATTCAAAAGCCTCCTGTTGCTTTAATTCTCTATCCCACGTAGAGTCATAGAGTAAACACAGCACTAAAATAGTGCCTACAGCCCAACTGGTCCATGCCAACTGCAGCATCTCCCTGCTAGTCCCAGTTGCCTGCTTTCGGCTGATTATCCTCCAAGCCCCTATCCTCCATGTACATATCCAAATGTCTCTTAAATGGTGCACTTTTGCCTGCCTCAGCCACTTTCTCTGCAGCTCTTCCCAGGTATGCATTACCCTCTGTGGAACGGAGTTACCACTCAGGTTTCCTTTAAATCTCTCCCCTCTTATTTTGTATCTGTGCCTTCTCCTTTTGAACACCCCACCCCTGGGGAGAACACCATGATTGTGACATTTTATCTGTTCCCCTCCTGAGAGTCAACTCTCATTGTCTTACACCTCAGAGATCATGGCTAACCTGTCTCCCTATAACTTTGGCCCTCTAACCCAGACAGCATCCGTGTAAATATTCTTTACTCCCTTTCTGGCTTGACAATGTCTTTCCTATAAAAGACATCATACTCTGGATTCTCATTCTTTGGTTCCCCATACTGCTTCGAAGAACCTCAACCTTAGTTTGAGGAACATCTTCCAAGCTGGAACACGACAGCACTTTGGACTTCCTATTCAGTGTAACAGTTTCAATTTATCAGCCATTTCAGTCTTGTAACCCACCCTCCCAGAAACATGTTCCCCCTTCTCCACTGCTGGAAGGTTTAAACTATTTGGACCTTTCTTAGGACTACGTCTTGCTCTCCACTAGCTAATACTACCCTCTTTCAGGGTGCACACTTGTGCCTTTCAGCCTCTCTTTGTCTGCACTCCATTATGGACTTTATTTAGTTCTCCCCACCACACCCCTTTACTCTGCAACTTGAAACTTAACTTATTTCAGACACTTCACATTTCCTTTGAAAAGTCATTGACCTCAAATGTTAGCTCTATTTTTCTCTCCATAGGTGCTGCCTGACAGGATGAGTATTTCCAGCATTTTCAATACATATCTTTGATTTCCCGGATCAATGGTATTTTGCTTTTAATATAACATGTTATATTTTGCAGGCTGCAATGTTCCTTATCCTTAAATTAAGACAATTACTAACTTCTCTGGACAATATTACACACTGAAAATGGACAGATTCCAATTTCTGTTTCAATATTTGAAAAAATTCCATCAATAAATGCAGAAAACATATTGCACATTTTACAAATGGCTTTGGATGTTATATCTGGTTACAGATATCACACTTCATGAACACTTTGCAACCTGAAACTTACAAGCACATTTCAATCTGCAAAGCTCTCAAACCCAATGAAAAAAATAAACTCTCTTTGACCTCAGTTGCATTTGTTTTAGCAATTAGTCTTCTTTTTTTCTTACACATTGATCTATCTTTGAAGCGGAATATTACATTATACAGTTTCTGATATACAAGCCCATCCTGTGAAAATTAACTTGTACAGCAGAGAAGAAAGGTTTGGTACTGGCCTGCATTCCTCTGCCTGGTGTGTGTGATAGAGTGCTGGTTCATGATGCATTGAATCAGTTTTCTTGACGTATCAGGTGCCTGAGATCTGAGCTGTGTTATTTACTCTGAGGGCTGAGACAGCAGGACCCCTGGTAAATGTTTGGGGAAACCCAGGAATATGGGAAACATTGAAGACCTGCCAAATTTGAAGGTAGCACCTGATTTAACTTGTTTACCCTGTCTTCTGTCCGGCATTTTGCCAGACTGAGGCTGGCTCAGTGCCTGGTGGGGAAGCCTTGGGGTAAGACCACAGCCGGAGACGAAAGAGGAGGAGAAACGGGCAAAGGGAGGGGGAGGAGAGGGAGGGGGAAGAGAGAAAGAGAGAGGGAATGAGAGAGAGGGGGAAAGAAAAAATGCAATGGGAGTGAAGAGGAGAGGGGGAAATGGGACCAGATTGGAAAGTCTGGAGGATCACCTTCACTGGGGACTGAGGGGAAATTCTTCTGTTCCTCCTGGATTTAAGCAATGAATCATATAAATATTTATGTAACTGCTGAACCCGGCAGTTCTTGCCTCTCTTCAGCTACTGATTTTCCTGAGACCATTATTAAACCCAAATCATGTTGTGTCAACCTGAGGGAAAAGGATACGCTGGAAACCAGAATCAGGTATTTCTGTCATTGATATTAGTCGTGAAATGGGTTGTTTTGTGGCAGCAGTACAGTGGTGGCATAACAAATTATGATAAGTTACAATAAAAAGTTAAATGGTGAAAAAGAAGTAATGAGGTAGTGTTCATGGACCATTCATAAATCGGATGGCAGAGGGAAGGAAGCTGTTTCTAGAAAGTTGAGTGAGGGTCTTTTGGCTTCTGTACCTCTTCTCTGATAGTAGTAATGATAAGTGAAGATGTCCCCAATGGCGAAGTTGCTTAATGATGGATGCTGCCTTCATAAGGTTGCATCTTCAATACTGGGGACACTTGAGCCCATGATGGTACTCGTAGTGTCCATGGCCCTCTGTAATCTCTTACAATCCTCTGCATTGGCACCTCCTTACCAGATGGTAATGCATCCTCTCAGACTCTGCTCTCTACAGTGCATCTCTCGAAATTTGCTAGCATCTTTGTGACTACAAAATCTCCACAAACTCCTAATGAATGTATAGCACCGATATTTGTAATAAAGGATTTTGTAATAAAAAAAATGAATTCCAGCTGTTGGCTGCTTTTGTTGTGATTGCATCAGTATATTGGGCCCAGGAAAGATCCTCTGGGATTTTGATGCCCAGGAAAGTGAAATTACTCACCCTTTCCTGACCCATCAGTGAGGATTGGTGCATGTTCTCCTGATAGCCCCTTCCAGAAGCCCACAATCAATTCCTTGGTCTTGCTGACATTGACTACCTGTTATACCTGTTATTGTTATACCTCCACTCAGCCAGCACATCTGTCTCCCTTCTGTATGCTTTCTTGTTGCCATCTAAGAAATACCTCTCTGTGAAGAGAGAAACAGAGTTAAAGTTTCAGTCTGATGGTTTTTCAGCAGAAAAAACTTCCTAGGGCATTAAGAATTCTGAGGTACATTGAAAGCAAGACACTTCCCTCAATCACAAGGAAATCTACAGATGCTGGAAATTCAAGCAACACACACAAAATGCTGGTGGAACACAGCAGACTGGGCAGCATCTATAGGAAGAAGCACTGTCGACGTTTCGGGCCAAGACCCTTCATCAGGACTAACTGAAAGAAAAAATAGTAAAAGATTTGAAAGTAGGAGGGGGAGGAGGAAATCTGAAATGATAGGAGAAGACTGGAGGGGGTGGGGTGAAGCTAAGAGCTGGAAAGGTGATTGGCAAAAGTGATACAGAGCTGGAGAAGGGAAAGGATCATGGGACGGGAGGTCCAGGGGGAAAGAAGGGGGGAGGGGAGCACCAGAGGGAGATGGAGAACAGGCTAAGTGATGGGCAGAGTGAGAACAAGAAAGGAGGGGGGAAAATAAATAAATTGGATGGGGTAAGAAGTGGAGGAAGGGCATTAATAAAAGTTAGAGAAGTTGATGTTCATGCCATCAGGTTGGAGGCTACCCAGACGGTGGTATTGAGGGTAGATATTTCCCTTAATACCACCCATAATAAAGTGAAAGAGATTTATTTGTGATTGGGTCATGAAAGGATTTTTCATGCTTAAAAAAGTAACTCCCACCAGTCCATGTATCTCTTTAATTCTGTGAGTCCCCAGTTGAAATCAGAATTTAAACAGACTGACATGAGAAATGAGATATCACAAACTTATGATAGGACAACTTTTTGAGGTTGATGCTTTGATATTGTGAGGTGAGAGAACATTCTAGTAATCTTGAGTACATATCAGGGCACAGTGATATTGCTGTCTCTCAGCTTCAATGTTCCAGCTTTGATTTGGACCTCCAGTCATGGCTATATGGAAGTACCCAAACCTAGAAGGCCTTCCAGGTGAGGCAACACTTCACCTGCGAATCTGTTGGAGTCATCTAATGCATCTGGTGCTCCCAAAGCTACCTCTACATTGATGAGACCCAATAAAAATTGGAGGACCGCTTTGTCGAGCCCTTCTGCACTACCAGCCAAAAGAGAAAATTCCTGGTGCTAACCATTTTAAACCTATCCTCATTCCCATTCAGAAATGTAGGCAAATGGCCTCCTCTTTTGCCATGATAAGGGCATTCTCAGGGTGGAGGAGCAGCACCTCTTGGTAACCTCCAACCTGATGGCATGAACGTCAATTTCTCCTTTTGGTAGTTATTTTCCCTTCTCCTTCACTCTGGCCTCTTACCTCTTCTTCTCAATTTCCGCCCATCTACATACCTATGAAATGCTGGAGGTCAGATTAATTGGCCACAATAAGTAGTCTTATAGGTGGCTGATTGTGGAATTGGATGGCTAATGGGCATGTGTAATATAATCGTTATGGGGAGATATGTAGGCAAATGGGATTGTTTTCCTCTGAGAGCTGGCATAAAATCAATGGATCAAATGGCCTTGTGTATTAAAGAAAATATGTTAATTATTTTGTAGCTGGACTGTACTGTTCCTGATCCTAGGAGTATTTACTGCTAATACTAGATGATGCAAATAATGATATTTATTATTCTGAAGGACTAAAAAATTTACCTGATGAAGATAAGTAAGCTATACAAATTCAATGAATGTACTGAATTCTATTTTATTTCCAAAATAATACGGGAGTTCACTTTTGCATTTGTTTCAGGATTTCCAAGGGGAACATCTGCAAAGTGAGAGTGAGGAATCAGAGACCTGTCTACTGAATGATTAGTTGCTCGGATGGAGAACCTTACTGCTACTCCTTATGGGCCAGCATTTGTTTTTAATATGGTCTTTGCTTTGGCAACTGTACTGTTGATCATTTATAAATAACCCTGTTGATGATATTTGAGTTAGGGTTAACTCTCCCTTTCCCTGCTACTGTAGCCTCCTCTCCTTCCTTCCTTCCCTTTTCCTACCGATCTTGCTTATGGAATCTATCCCTGTGCTGAAATATCCTCAGTCAGCAGAACCTTAGTGATCAGCAATTTTCCCTTCAATTTTACATTGAGCTGTGGCATTAAGTGCTGAGTGTGAGACAATCCTTCATTAACGTAGCCAGTGTTTTGGTCACTAATAACAAATAATCTGCACACTTCTGCAGCTAACACTGAATTAGAGAGCAAAGCTGTATGGATAAGACAGCAACACCTAGAGAGAATGCAAAACATCGGACAAATCAATGGGCCCATTTCGCTCTCCGCAGTGGCTGGGATTATTGTCCTATCATCAGATTGTGAAGACACAAGCATTCTTGATGTTCTGGATTCACTTTTGATTTGTATCTGAGTTCTAGGCCAAGGTAGAGCGAATCCTCCTTCAACCCTATGGCAAGCAGCTGGTAGTAGGTCCATGAAATCAGCAGGAACAGTCAATCCAAAACGGCAGGTATTCATGAAGACATTGGTTTGTGTAACTTGGAAAAAAAAGATACATGAATGTTGAAATGATTGCCTTCCATGGAAGTGTGAAAATGATAGGGGTAGATTCCTGCTATTATTGGTAAACTGGGAATAATGGGTTGGGTTGTGGAGGCTGGGGCAACCCTGTAGAAATGACAGCCAAATTACCTCTCAGACTCTATTTATAAGCCCGTTTTCCAGTTTTTACCTAATAGATACTTCCCAGAAAAGACTGTTAAAATGGGAATAAGCCTGTCCATCATTCAATTAAATAATAAATCTAATTAGCATCTGAGTAAAGCTATCAATCTGAAACATAAACTCCATTTCTTTCTCCCCAGATGCTGACTGAATGACTGCCTTTTCTTGTATTTTTTGTTTTAATTTCAGGTTGTCTGTATCTGCAGTTTTATTTTGTAGTGAATCAAGCTTAGGAGGAACAAATAAACATTTAATTAACCCATTAGGGTTAACCATTAGGGGTTAACAAAACCAATCAGATTGCCCTTTCCCATGGAAATCATCTTTAATGGAAAAGGGCTCAAATACTTGGATGCACTTGTTAAAATTGAGGGAGGTAGGAGTCAGAAGGAAATCAGACAGAAGCAATGGATATGGAATTTCATGGAAGGCTATTGAAGCAGATGGCATAAATGGATTTTGTATATAATTAGATGTGTTTGCAGAGAGTGAAGAATTGTTGGATGTGGTGAGCAGATTGATGTGGGGGAAGGGAGTTGGGCTTTGATCTCTCTTAGTTGTTAGGTTCGGCAACCTTTTCCTTCTGGCAGAAATGTTGCTAGTTATTCAGAGCTGAATTCTATAGCCCTCTATTTAACTCTCATTCATATATTGAATTATCTATATGATGCTGAAACAGTACATGAAAAGAAGCTGAACCCAAAGCAAGTTGTTGCAGGTGATTTTATTTTTTTTAAAAATGCTTTAGCTTTTTATTAAGTTGAGAGGATGGTGGCAACAAAATTCCATTCATCTCAGTTTGTGTAACCTCTGCTACAACACAGCAGTGGTCAGCAACTGCAAAATTCTCCTGCCCTGCCTGGAGGTTGGTTGTTGGCTAACCTTACATCAGAGTCCATATTTAGCCCACAAATTAAACCCAGCTCATTGACAGGACTGAAAAGGTAAGTGTTAGTTTGCCCTGACTCTCATTTGCTCCATTTAAAGGCTGTTTAATAGTAGGCGCAGTAACTCTGGTCTCCAATGGCAGTGCAGTAATTAAAATCACTAATGGCTGATGCACCTAACAGCTGTCAGGGCCTGTAAACAGACAATTTAAAGTAAGTACTCCCAGAGGGAGAGAGGGTAAGAGTGTGTGAAAGAAACCAAGAGAATAAAATACTGACCAACAAAGGAAATCAGGGACAGAAAGAGGAAAATTGGCAAGAGAAAATACTGCAGAGATGGAAAATGACAGAAAGAGAAAATGGCAAGTAAGAAAGTATGGTTGATACAGAAAATGGTGGGTAATGTTGTAAAGTCTTGTAAATGTATCACAAAGAAGACAGCAGTATAAAATGGACTGAAAGGAAGAAGTATACAAATAAATGAGAAGAGAAGAATCAGAAATAAAATGAAAGAACTGTAAGAGCCA
Source organism: Hemitrygon akajei (assembly GCF_048418815.1). Taxonomy (NCBI): domain Eukaryota; kingdom Metazoa; phylum Chordata; class Chondrichthyes; order Myliobatiformes; family Dasyatidae; genus Hemitrygon; species Hemitrygon akajei. The sequence goes on along the minus strand of NC_133124.1, from coordinate 102,833,728 downwards.
GTTATAGAGAAATGCACAAGGAAAGTTGGACAGAGAAAGTCCGAAGAATGATCAATGTACAGTCAAAGTAGGCAACACATGTCTACAAGTAAAAGACAGAGGTGGGGGGAGGAGAAAAAGAGAGGGAGGGAGAAAATTTAGACTGCACTGATATAAGTATAAAAAGTAAGATGAGTCAAAGCTGATTTCCTTTACAGACAGTGCAGAAAACACCCTTGTTGACTGCAGTGGAAGAACCTGTACTTACATAATACCTTTGGAAGTATCAAACTGTAACACTTTACCATGGCTTAAGAAAATAAAATTATAACAGCTGATCAAAGTTTGAAGAAAGATTAAAAAAAATTAAGGAAGGCCTTTAAAGAGGACAAAAACATCAGTGAGATGGAATGGTTCCAGGAAGAAGTGCCACAAAAGCCTTTGGAAGGTGGAGTCACAGTCATTAATCATGAGGCAAAGGGTAAGCTCTATAGTGCACAGTTGAAAAAAGGTGATGGTTGCAGGACTGGGGAAGGTTCCGGGTATGAGGCAGTGGACTGACTTGAGGAAAAGGCAGTGATTTTATAATTACATTGCTAGACCTGGCCTAATGTAGGTCAGTGGGCACAGATCCAACAAGTGAACAGAAGTTGGTCTGAGCATAAAGATATTATATTTGATCCTTCAGATCTACTGTGCCATTCATCAGTGCCGATCCAGTAGAGATCAATCTGCTTTGGCTTTGAATGAATTCCATGTCTAAGTCTCTGCAGGAATCTGGGGTTGAGAATTCCAAAGATTTACAAGGATGTTGCCTGGATTGGGGAGCATGCCTTATGAGAATAGGTTGAGTGAACTCGGCCTTTTCTCTTCGGAGTGACGGAGGATGAGAGGTGACCTGATAGAGCTGTGCAAGATAATGAGAGGCATTGATCGTGTGGATAGTCAGAGGCTTCTTTCCCATGGCTGAAATGGCAAGCACACAAGGGCATAGTTGTAAGGTGACTGGAAGTAGGTACAGAGGAGATATCAGGGGTAAGTTTTTTACACAGAGAGTGGTGAGTGCATGGAATAGACTGCTGGCGATGGTGGTGGAGGCGGAAACAATAGGGTCTTTTAAGAGACTCCTGGATGGCTACATGGAGCTTAGAAAAATAGAGGGCTATGGGTAAGCCTAGGTAGTTCTAAGATAAGGACATGTTCGGCACAGCTTTGTATTGTACAGGGCCTGTATTGTGCTGTAGGTTTTCTATGTCTCTTCTATGCTTCTAAAGGTTTAACACCCTCTTTGCCTAAACAAATTCCTCCTCATTTCAGTACAGAAGACCTACCACTTATTCTGATACCGTGGCCACTGGTTCTAGATTTCTCATTCAGAGGAAGCACCCTCTCGTATTCAGCCAGTTGAACCCTACAAGTATTTTGCGTATTTTGGAAAGATCTTCTCTAATTTTTCTAAATCCTAGAAAAAAGTTGAGCAGGTCTACTCAATCTCCCCTCAGATAGCAAACCTGGTCTCCCTGGAACTGGCTTAGTGAAGCATTGCTATATTCCCTATATGGTAAGAGTGTTTCTGTTTGGGTTAGGAGATGAAAATTGTACGCAACACTCTAAGAAACCATGGCAGCACCTCTATTTTCATGGACGTTTAAATAGATTTGGCTTGACACCAGCAGTTTCTTATCCTTCAGGTAAGAAGGTGGTGAGCTTGGTCACAGCTGCCTCTCCAAGCCCAAACAAATGGGGCAAAGGTTTATCTTAACCATTTTTCTTGTGATTGCAAGAACCTGTTTGACATTGTCCGGTTCATTGGATCATTGGTGAGACTGGTAGCAAGGGAGCTGCATGGCGTTGGTTGTTCACCAAGCCCTCATCCTGCAGTATTGCCTATTACAGCCACCCAGGGGAAAGCACCAGAGGTGGTGTGGGAGAGAACAGAGGCACAGCAAGCACATTGGAATCCATGCCTTTCCAATTGGTGCTGCCCTCCAGTATTCACTCCATGGAAAACAAGCTGGATTGCCTCTGTCTGCAGCTGACCCGGTATGAGATGAGGGACTGCTGTGTGCTTATTGCTGCAGAAACGTGGCTCTAGGTCAGTGGTAGACCTCTGTTTATGGGAGGGGTCCATGGCATAAAAAAGGTTGGAACCCCTGCTCTAGGACAACATCCCATGCACCATCCATCTTCAGACCATGTCACTCAGGGACTTGTGTTAATATTACTTTGTGACTGTATGTGCGATGGTAAGTATATGTCCGATTTGCTTCTATGTGCTGTGTGTGACTCGATGTACTTTGTCTTGCACCTTGGTCCCGGAGGAACAATTTTTTTTTAGCTGTATGCTTATGATTGGTTGAATGGCAATTAAACTTGAACTTGAAGACTTTGTAAAAATTGTTTAAAAAAAATACTGGTTGCATCACAGGCTGGTATGGAAACACTATTGCACAGGAATGGAAAAGGCTACAGAAAGTGGTGAATACAACCCAGTCCATCACAGACAATGTCCTCCACACCACTGAGTACATTTACACGGAATACTGTCACAGGAAATCAGAATCCATCATCAAAGATCCCCACCATCTAGGCCATGGCCTCTTCCTGCTACTACCACTGGGCAGGAAATACAGAAGCCCTGGGTCCCACACCACCAGGTTCAGGAACAGTTATTACCCTACAACTATCAGGCTCCTAAACCAACATAGAATATTTCAATCACCACTACTTTGAAATGATTTTTACAACCTACAGATTAATTTCCAAGGACTGTTTACAACGTATGCCGTCCAATATTACTTTTATTTACATTGTTTGTCTTCTTTTGCACAATGGTGTTTTTTTTTGTTCGTTTTTGTACAGCTTTTCATATGTTCAGTTGTGTTTCTTTTTCTCCCCTGTAAATGCCCGCAAGAAAATTAATCTCAATGTATTACATGGTAACATATATCTACTTTGATAATAAATTTACTTTGAATTTCAAACTTTAAAAGGTAGCTTCAAGAAGGACCCATATAACTGCAGTACTGGCAATCATTAAAGTACTTGCTTCAGGATCTTGCATACAAAAACACACAGGTCCCTTTGAACATTGATGTTAACCAGTGTCTCACTATTTAAAAAGTAGTCTCTTCTGTTCTTTACGACAAACTGGAAACACCACAATTTTCCCTATTGCAGATCATCTGCTACTTCTTTGCTCTCACAATCAGCAAATCTGTGTCCTCCTGAAGTACCTTTACATTCTCTTGCCTATGGAAAAACCATGAAAAATCATGAGTAGTTGGGGCCCAAGAACCAATTCCTGTGGTAGTCATTTTCACAGCCTGCCAACCTGAGAAAGATTTCTTTTACCCCCACCCCTGTACTTTCTGTCCAATAACCAATTCTAATTCATGGATGAAATAAAACAAAAAATCTGGAAACGCTCACCAAGTTAACTGTTTGTCAGACTCAGTATGTCCCCACCATTGAGCACATCAACAAGAAGGGTTGTCACAAAAATTCAGCACCCCTTATCAAGTAACTCCATCATCCAGGCCATGCTCTCTTGTCACTGCTACCATCTAGAAGGAGGTACAGGAACTTCAGGTCCCACACCACCAGGTTCAGGAACAGTTATTGCCCCTCAGCCAACAGGCTCCTGAACTTCCATTTCAACACTGAATGATTCTACAACCTATGGACTCACTTTGAAGGACTCAACAACTCATGTTCTGGACATTACTTATTTATTTATTATTATCATTTACAGGTTTTTTGTCTTTGCACATTTTGTCTTCTTTGCATATTGGTGGTTTGTCAGTATTTGTGTGTACTTTTCATTGAATCTATTGTACTAGTTTGTTCTACTGTGAAAGCCTGCAAGAAAATTTATTTCAGAATAGTATATGGTGATATACAGTGCCTATAAAAAGCATTCCCACCCCCCCAGAAGTTTTCATGTTTATTGTTTTACAGCATTGAATCACAGTGGATTTAATTTGACTTTTTTGACACTGATCAAAAGAAAAAGACTCTTTAGTGTTGAAGTGAAAACCAAACTCTACAAAGTGATCTAAATTAATTACAAATATATAAAACACAAAATTATTGATTGCACAAGTATTTACCTCCTTCGTCAGTATTTCGTAGATGCACCATTGGCAGCAATTACAGCCTTGAGTCTGTGTGGATAGGTCTCTATTAGCTTTGCATATCTGGACACTGCAATTTTTTCCCATTCTTCTTCACAAAACTGCTCAAGCTCTGTCAGTTTGCATGGGGATCATAAGTAAACTGCAATTTTCAAGTCCAGCTACAAATTCTCAGTTGGATTGATGTCTGGACTCTGATTTGGCCACTCCAGGACATTAACTTTATTGTTTTTAAGACATTCCTGTGTAGCTTTGGCTTTATGTTTGGGGTCATTGTCTTGCTGGAAAACAAACCTTCTCCCAAGTCACAGTTCTCTTGTAAACTATATCAGGTTTTCCTTCAGCATTTTCCTGTATTTTGCTGCATTCATTTTAGCCTCTACCTTCACAAGCTTTCCAGGGCCTGCTGCAGTGAAACAGTCGCACAGCATGATGCAGCCACCACCATGCTTCACAGTAGGGATGGTGTGTTTTTGATGATGTGTGGTGTTTGGCTAATGCCAAGCATAGCGTTTAGTCTGATGGCTGAAAAGCTCAATTTTGGTCAGACCATAGAACCTTCTTCGAGCTGACTTCAGAGTCTTCCTCATTACTTCTGGCAAACTCTATCTAAGATTTCATGTGAGTTTTTTCCAACAGTGGCTTTTTTTTTTTTTGGCACTGTCTCATAAAACTGTGACTGGTGAAGCACCTGAGCAACAGTTGTATGCGCAGTCTCTCTCATCTCAGCCATTGGAGCTTGTAAATCTTCCATAGCTGCTACAGTGCTCCTGGAAGTCTCCCTCACTAGTCCTCTACTTGCACAGACACTCAGTTTTTGAGGATGGCCTGCCCTAGGCAAATTTACAGCTGTGCCATATTCTTTCCAGTTCTTGATGATTGACTTAACTGTACTCCAAGGGATATTCAGTGACTTGGAAATTTTCATGTATCCATCCCCTGACCTGTGCTTTTCAATAACCTTTTCGTGGAGTTGCTTGGAGTGTTCTTTTTTCTTCACGGTGCAGCTTTTGCCAGGATACTGACTCATCAGCAGTTGGTCCTTCCAGATACAGGTGTATTTTGACTAGAATCAATTGAAACTCCTTGACTGCATACAGCTCTCCAAAAACAGATCTCCATTTAACAAATTATGTGACTTCTAACACCAGTTGGCTGCACTGGTGAAGATTTGGTATGTCATATTAAAGGTGGGGGGGGGGGGGGGTGAATAATTATGCAATCAATTATTTTATGGTTTATATCTGTAATTAATTTATATTACTTTGTAGAGATCTGTTTTCACTTTGACACAAAAGAATCTTGTTCTGTTGATCAGTGTCAAAAAAGACAAATTAAATCCACTGTGATTCAATATTGTAAAACAATAAAAAATGAAAACTTCCGGGGAGGTGAATATATTTTATAGGGACAGTATACATATTTTGATAATAAATTTACATTGAACTCTAAGTAAGTCAAACAGCATCTGTTGAAAGAGAAGCAGGGATGGGTAGCTATGTGTCCTGCACCTTATTTAACCAGCCTCTTGTTTGGAACTTTATCAAAAGCGTTCTGATGGCCCAAAATCACCATATCCACTGGCACTTATTATCTGTTCAATTTAATTCAATGTGATTTTCCTTCCAGAAATCAATGCTGACTCTGATTAATTCTATTATTCTTTTAGAACTTAAGCATGTGAGAAATTGGAGAAATGGCAGGAGTAGGTTTGTCAAGCCTGCTCCACCATTCAATAAGATCATGGCTGATTTGACCATGGACTCATCTCCACATACCTGCCTTTCCCCCATAATTCCCCTACTATGCAAAAATCTATCCAACCATGTCTTAAATATATTTACTGAGGTAGCCTCCCCTGCTTCATTTCTGGGTGTTTGGTGGTACCTCCTTTATAGATGGCAGAAGATTTACCAGTAGTGATGTTTGGGTAACAAGTTAGCAGTTCCCTGCTTTACCCCTTTTTTCTTAAGTAGTTCAGATGTGGGCATATATTTCCCAGACTCATGGCGGAAAGTAAAGAATGAAGGGAAGCACGAGAACTGACTTACCAGCAAGTTCTCTGTGAGAGAGGAAGGACAGAGAGAAACAGAACATCAGAAACCATAAGGGGAAGAGAGGACAAGAAGGGGGAAGCAGCAGAACAGATTGCTGAATTAGAGAGGGAGAACGAAATCCAATCAAAGCAAACTAAAGGCAGGGAGAGGAGAAAGTAAAGTAATAAACTGGAAAAAGGCTCAAATGAGGAAAGCTAAAAATAATCAATTATCAAGAAAAAGATAAAGTGACTGATCAGCAGAGTATACTAGGAGAAGGAGATGTATGTAAACAAGCGTGGAAAGGAAATCTAAATAAAGGAAAAGGAAATTGATTGGGAACTTGTCTGTTACCAGTGTGAGTTCTGCAGTGGGCTGAGGGAAGGAAGAGGAAGCTCTCTCACTGCTCAGTCCTGTTATCTGCACCTGCAGAGATAAGATTTTGGAAAATGAAATAAATCCTAATGAGTGGAGCACAATACGCAGAGCGAGGAATCAACCTTCATTTTACGTCTGGTATGTCTTTAATACAACCGATAAATTGCTTAGAGCGTGCCTGTCGGTTGTTGAACTTACTTCGGTGTAGATTTTTTTTATTAAAGGTTAGACATTTGTTCTCAGTAGGGTAAAGGATTTCAAGCTTGATGCCCTGTCTGTGACGATGCAGCTGAAGGAAGGCAAGATGAAAGCTGAAATCATAAAACTGGGCAGAACTGGTCCTGACTATATTAGTGTAAAACAAGCAGAAAGGGAAAGTAATAAAGAGGCAGAAAGGAAATTAAGCGCTCTCAAAGTGTTTCAGTGTTGCAAAAGAAACAGCAGTTGATTTGTAAAGCAAGGTCTCACAAATTGGAACTAAATTAATGACCAGATAATCTGCTTTAGTAATGTTTGTTGAGGCGTAACTGTTGGCTAGAAGTGTCTCCCATTGTTGTTGAAATAGTATTATGGGATTTCATCATCACCTCTAAGAGATTAAGAGAGAATAAAACAATGAAGTTGCTGGCTAGAAATAGTAAGATAATATTATTCATGTAAATAGCTCTCTATATTTTTATTTCTAATGGCAGGACAGTAATATTTTGATTTATGTTATAAAATTCACTTTAATTAAAGGCAGCTTTTTGTGTGACATCCCGCAGCCTTCTCAAACCAATTCCTAATTAATACAGATTACTGAACAGGCTCTTCCCAGTCTATACAGTGTGCATGTGTTCGTGAGTAATACTGGGAAAAGCAAACAAGACAGATCGCAAAGATTGCATTTTTAATCGTCATCATTAAACGATAGGGTACTTTTGCCAGAAACGAATCAAGTTATAATTTTATTATATTTTGATTATATTTAGAGATGTAATAAATTGAATTCACGGAAATAAGTTGAATTATTAATTTCAGAGTTGTCTCCTAATTGGGGAAAAAAAGGACTATCATTTTAAAAGGGTCTGGATTAGTTAGTTCGAACATACTCAACCCCTGGTCGCTTCGAATCGACGAAAAATTGCGTCTGCAATCCCCTTCTCAAGATTTATCCAACTGCAACACTTTGTAGCACGATGTAGTCTGTAGTCAACTCAATTTATCAATTTAAACACTGAACTAGACATAATCCAACGAATATTAATTGCACATTATTGCCCCCTCCTCATGTTGCTAAAGGGGAGTGCTGCTCTGGTTTGGTGATTGACAGGGTTGAGGGGCAGATAGATTGATTGACAACTCTCCTCCCCATTCTCCGGCGGCGTTCGCAATGGTGTAATGCAAATCTCGGCTGAAGGGATTTTTCCATTGGTGAAGGGTGACATCACACACCCCTTGGTGGGCGTGCCGAGAAGTCAGGTTATATAAAAAGGAGGTCGTTGAGTCCTGGGAGCGATTTCACTCAGGGTTGGGCAAGAGGCGGTGTGTAGTAGTGCAAAAGCTCTAATTGACACTTCCCATTCAATGCGCGTCCACAGTGGGAGATAAATTAATTATTTATTTGTGTAAGCGGCACATTTGATCCACTCTGCACGGATGCAAGCATTCCTCTGCCCTTTTATGAGAGAGAAAGAGACACCAACAACAGTTCACCTTTGAGACTTCGACTGGATCATTACCCGCGCGCTCTATTGAAACTTTTTCTCTGACAAGCAGGACAAGAGAGATTTGCAGAAAAGAAACTTTGCAATCGGAGAGCGAGGAAAAGTGAGTCAGAGGGGGGAGAGGTTACTGAGAAGAATTAACTGCAGTTATCGTTTCAGATAAGTGGAACAAAGCCCTTGAGGAGAAAGAGAAATCAAATCACCGTTCATTTTTTTTAAAGAAAAGTAATTCTAAGTTCAATTGCCGCATGTTCAAATAAGAGGCGTCTTATACGGGGTTTTATTTTTTTAAAATTTGGATCTTTTGCAGGCAATAGGAAACGAAACTGGAAGGCGTATAACTGGAGAGATAATTTTCAAGACTGGCACGGGTTGTTTGCTGCATCCCAGAACTAGATCGCGGCCCCTTCCCTGCTTCTCTCTGCAACTTGTCGGCGTGGTGAGCTTCCCCCTTCCCTCGCCCAAATATATGAAGTTGCAATGGCCTCGGACCTCGGCATGAACGCGGACCTGCCCACCAGCCCCCTGGCCATCGAGTACGTGAACGACTTCGACCTGATGAAGTTCGAGGTGAAGAAGGAACCCCCCGAAGCCGAGCGCTACTGCAACCGCCTGCCGGGCTCGCTGTCCTCCACGCCGATCAGTACCCCGTGCAGCTCGGTGCCGTCCTCGCCCAGCCTGTGCGCTGCCAGCCCGGGGAGCAGTAGCAGCAACAAGGCTCACCAGCTGGAGGATCTCTACTGGATCAGCAACTACCAACACCACCTCAACCCGGAGGCACTGAACCTCACCCCCGAAGACGCCGTGGAGGCTCTGATTGGGAGCTCGCAGAGCCACCAGCACCATCACCACCACTTCGAAGCGTACAGGGCGCAGCAGTACCCCGGGGAGGAGCTGCCTGTCAGCGGCCACCACCAGCACCAGGCGCCGCCGCACCACCACCACCACCATCACCACCACCACCACCTCCGCCTGGAGGATCGCTTCTCGGACGACCAGCTGGTCAGCATGTCGGTGAGGGAGCTCAACAGGCAGCTCCGGGGCTTCAGCAAGGAGGAGGTCATCCGTCTGAAGCAGAAGAGGAGGACCTTGAAGAACCGAGGCTACGCTCAGTCCTGCAGGTACAAACGGGTCCAGCAACGGCACATGCTGGAGAGCGAGAAGTCACTCCTCCAGCAGCAGGTGGACCAGCTAAAGCAGGAGGTGGCCAGGTTGGCCAAAGAGAGGGACATCTACAAGGAGAAGTATGAGAAGATGGCGAGCAGGAGCTACAGAGAGCAGGGCTCGGCCGCTTCCAACCCTGGCAAGAACAATTCCTCTTCCAACGAGTTCTTCCTGTGAGTTGTACTGCACTCAAACTTAAGAAGGGCAAGAGGGGTGGGTAGGGGAAAGATGCTTCTGATGTGACTTCAAATTAGTGTACAGAACCTTTGCAGCAGAGAAAGCGGAAAAGGCTGTAAATAATTTGAGAAGGACACACGCGGGACTTACTCTGCAGATGCTTTGAGAATTTATTTGATTCAAGGAAATGTTACCGACTCGTTTCGGAAGACTGCAGTTCTGCAAAGAAAATTTTAAAAGTGCTGATGTAATGGTCTATTTAAAAGGGAAATAAACGAAAAAAACCTACAATTTCATTAGAGGAAAAAATGAGAAATATATTTAGAAATTAAAATGAACTTCACAGGTACAAAGTAGACTTTGAACCAGAAGAGAAAATAGTTTCAAACAAATATGGACTTTAAAAAAAATCCTGCATGCTGGACATGTATGGCGTTTAAAGTACTCTCTCTTTTTTGGTACCCAGTCCTATTGGGATGGGAGAAATACGCATGGCCCCCGGCTTTAATTTTACTTTTCTTCATTTTTCAAGCATCATTGGAGAGCAACAAGAGAGTTAAAATAGCTGCATTCTGGAATAATCTCTGTAGTATATTGGCAATGTCCTGTAATAACACAGGGAGAATAATGGGAGGGAAGACTTTGTAAGTCTTCTTTCTACTACGGTTCAGATTGGTTGAGTGCAGCTGGTGTTTCGTTTTGCAGTTTCACTGTTTTTCATTAAAAAGAAGTTTAAAATATGGGAGTAAAATTAAATGACTTGAATATTTAACTGCATTGGAATTGTACATAGAATGTTTTAGGTATCTGCCTTTTTCTCCTTTTTTGAGCCTATATTTTGCTTGATCAAGTCTTAAAAGAACTTTATAATTAAGAGCATGCAGATAATGTAAAGAGGTAAAAATGGAGCTCATTTAATAATGTAGATAAAAAAAACTACTGCACTATCAGAAGCCGAATTTGTTTTATAAATAAGGCTTATGTTTTTTTTTTAAATGCTGTTTTTAACTTATTATAATTACTGACCTGATTGCTGTTTCACTCTTGGGTTGGAAAAACAAAAAAGGGAGGGAGGTGAAATTGTGAGGACACTGCTCAGGATTCAATGCCAGTGTTGAGCTTTGATTTTAATCAGTCAGAATTATTTAATTCTCATTAATATGGAGCAATGATCTTTGTAGAAGATTACTTATTGCTGTGGCAGGTAATGTAATGGGAAGGATCCTTGTCCTTAACCCACACCCTTCCAAGAAAAAGATTGATGCTGGAGCCATATTGGAAAGTGTGTCATTCCTGCATTTACTGGAAATCAGGAAAACAGATAGTTATGGTGAGTTATATAGTGGGGAAACTTGAGTTATTTGAACTCTGGAGCTGCTGTGCAAATTTCTAGAATAATTCCAAATTTATTTGAACACAAATTCAGTTTGAAATTCTGACTTTTTTACACCAAATCAAAAGATCCAAATATTTTATATCCAAATGTCTCGTTAAGAGTTTCTTAGTGTAGTTTTGAAAATAAAATTAATTAAGATTCCTCCCTTTGCCCTAGCCACCCACACTCTTTTTTGACTTTGCAACTTCCATTGGGTGAGCGGGAGGGTTGAAAAAGGCAAATGGACCAGCTTTCAATGAGAAGGTTCTAGAATGCGTATTGTTTGTTTGTTTGGGGTGGGGTGGGAAGAAGAGGAGACTGATGGGAACTGATAACAACGGGTGATTCAAAGTCATTCCAAAAAAGAGTGAAAGCCAGTGAGGCAGGTGCAGTACTGTAAATTGCAGTTATTTATATTTATAGATTCTTTAAAAGTTCAAAACTTTTGTCAACGGAATATTTCAATGTAAATATTATTTTCTTTTCTGGCAAAGGGAGTGAGGTTCCATTTTCTTTCGATTGCTGCTGCATGTTCACTCTGTTTTTGAATGACACCAAAAAATGACTTAACAGCTTCATTCTATCGCTACGTTTCTGTAAAAGGACAAAAGTAGCACAGTGGGTGCCAGATTTGTAAAACCTGCGATAGATTTTTTTTCTACTCCCTTACTACTGTTTGCCTACGCTTGCAACAAATTCGGGAAAATGAAGAGCTGAATTGCAGAGTAATCTGTACATGTTTATTCTCTAATAAAAACAGCTTTTTTAAGTAAAAGATAGATGTTTGTTTTTCCTATATAGAAATTTTGTAGTGTAATTTCAACTCAAGCGCATTTGTTATAATTTAACCCAGATGCAAACAGTTGGAATCAGTAAGACTGGTTGGTATTATTTACCCAGCTGATCGTTTTCACCCAGCTGTCTGAAGAAATCCATCAGATTTTTTTATCCCACTTGGCTTCTCTATTAGCTCGTGGAATTTGGCATTAAGCGGGCACCTTCATTTTAGGTGTTGCCTAGCCTAGCCTAGCCTTGCCTAGCGACTCATAACAATTGAAGAAGTGGTTATGAACACAGTGAACAAAGTGAACAATTGAACACAGTTTCTTGCATCTCAAGAATCCGCCTTTTCATTTTTCCTATAGATTTTGACCCTAATTCCAGTGTTTTTGTTATCTAAACCTGTATTTCGCAAGGCTACTTTATTCATGTTTCTGCAGTAGAAATTAATTCTAATGTCCTGCAGAAAGCAATTGTGCATTATTAGAGTATAGCTGAGTATTATATACATTGCAGAAGCTTTCAAATCTGTTAAGCAAAATAATGGAACATGATTGCCAATTCCATTCAAGGCACAGGTAAAACATTCCTACAGCTCATAACTTATCTTTTCTCATTGCACAGAATTGTTTAGCAAGTTTGAATTAAGTGGGTGTTCAGTGTTCGAAGAAAAAAAATTGAGCTGATGATGCGCCTATACCAGGGAATTTGATTCTCTGGAATAATGTTTTAATATTTCATGTTTCACGTTCTTGAAAATGGGGCTGAAAAAGGTGAAAAGTATCTTTGATGCAAGATGCTGGAAATCTTGAGCAACACACACACAATGCTGGAAGAACTCGAATTTGATGGTGCAAATATCTGATATCTGCAGCCCATAGACTTATCGCTTCTGAGATTGCCACACCCATAGTGTTTTCTTTTGTCTTGGTATGGGTGGCGAGTGGTGTAGAAACACACAAACAGCACTCAATGGTTAATCAGCGAAACTGCTGCAGTCAGGGAGCTAGGCATTTGTGTTCATCCTCCTGATTCAGCATGGGAATTTAAATGAAATGACCCCAGTACTAGGACAGGACAAGCACTGGGCAGCTTTGGTATTATTTATATGGTATTGCTAAAATATAGTTGCTCGTTTTCCCCATCCCTCCTTTATTAAAATTTAAAACCTCACGGTTATGAGCACAACAATGAGAGAAATATAAAAGTGGCCACATATAACCATTTGGCTGTCACCTTTTGCTGCCCATTTTGAGCCATTGTTAGAATAGAAATGGGAGTGCGGGCAATGGGAAGCAGAGAAATTCGCAGTATTAGGATGACACGGTCAGACCGGATAATTCTGTTTGAGCCGCTGGCAGCTTTTCACGCAGCAATACAAGATACAGAAGTATAACAGCAAGTGCTTGAACCAGGTACCCCAATTTTTTCTTTAAAAACAACAACAAATTTGACAAACTACATTTTTGGTTTGTGTACGTAAGAGTCATCAAGAATTGAGATTCAAGGGAGGAATAGTGAGTGATTTAAGTAATATAATTTTGTATTGTATGTTGAAATTAAAAAAAGAGCAAATTGCATTTCTAATGACATTCTCATAAAATAGACTATTTGTTTTAGGATGCATGTAAAAATGTAAAGTTGAGGCTTTTAATTCTGTGATACAATGCCTGCTCAGCCTAAGCTCAGTAGTAAAGTGGTTGGTCGATTTTCTTGCTGCAGTATGATGAGACTATTTGAGTCCTTAGCGCACAATTGCAAAGCTAAGCATATTTTTGGGGGGAGGGGAAATATGCAACACTCAGTCCAAGTTTATATGTGCCAGAAAGCAATTTAAAAAGACAAGGCATGGAGTGGGAATGTTACAGAAACAGAAAAAATTGTGGGATTTCTTGAGCAAGGTCAATAAGATAATTGTGTTTGAACCATTGTACTGGCATTTTTCATAGCAGGCAAGGCATAGGGAAGAGCGAAATGGTGGAAAAGGGAAAGCAACCAAGCCAAAATTCTTAAATAGAATTTTTTTTTTTCAAAATGAGAGTGTATTTTACAAACTTTTTGTCAGGTGTGTGGATTTCAAATGAATTGGAGGAATATAATAGTAAAATGAAATTCTTAGGTAATTCAATAGATACAAGGTAATTCTCTACATACTTAAATGTTTGATGTACTGACTTTTCAACAGCATTGTCTAGCTACTTCGATTCACGTGCCTTGCACAGAATTTTCTTTTGGAAATATCTTTAATATCTGTGGGGATTCATTTGCTTTGTTTGTATTCTTCAAAGGTCTACTTTGCTGCCAGCAGCACAATTTGACTGTAAGAATGTCACAGTCCTCCCCACTCTGAGCTTTGTGGTAAACTGCTGTTCAATAATGATCGGGACATTTGCCAGATATATTGCATCAGCAAAACCTGGGGGAGTGTTGACCCATGTTGCAATAGATCCCCATTTGTTGTCTTGATTTTGAGGGTAACTACTTTGAAATATTTTGAGACTTGAATCTGTGATGTTTTCCTCTTTGTGACAATGTAGTCATTTGCTCATCTGAAGATCATGCATTTCCTTCACCAAGCCACTACGTATTCTGCAAAAATACACAGAAGATGCTTCTAAACTGTTTTTAAATTTGTCCACAAGGTGTACTAACAACATCTGCAATTATCTTGTTTCCTTTTAGTTTCAGTGCAACTAATTGCAGTGATGACCTTTTATAGCAAAAGTTCCTTTGTGCTTGATAAGTATGCATAATATTGTACAGATAAGTTGGAGTTCTGAAGTGCACCGTGAATTGGAAACGGAGGTTTGGCTTAACTGAAGTCCAATGCTTTGTTTTAAAACGTAATGGGTTCCAGGGTATCCATAATGAGTGAATTACCCAGGGACAAATTTCACTAAATGATGGGCTTTCGGTTGTATTAGTTGGAGAATAATGATTGTACTGAGTGAATTTAAGTCAGTAATATTGCAGTGAGTAAAATTTGAAAACAGTCTAATTATGAGACAAAAATCAATAGAGTTCTTCTTGCAGCATGTCATATGTACTGTCAGTAGCATGAGGAGGTCTGCCCCGTTCTCAGGTATTCAGTCAGTTTGGGTATAATGAATTTTGCGGGGAAGTGGTGTCTGTTGGCAAATGTTATTACCTGTTATCTTATAAACTAATCAGCATGGTGCAATGATTCCAGTAAGCAGTAATTGCTGCAGGTAGTCACATCTGGGCTTTTATTTGTTGTTCATAAACCAAACATTACTCTTTGTTATGAAAGTAATTCTTTAAAAAAAGAAATTCAATGGCCTGATGTCTAAAACTTACCATTATGTTTAACGACAACTGTGGAAATTTACACTTCCTAAACCCTTCCATTTTAAATGAGTGAACGTAAGGGAAACCAAAATAGCATTGAGTCATCGCACCCCTACAACTCCCTGGCAGGCCTCTGGTACCCATCATTGCTATCACCATAGGTATAGGAGTTCTGTTTTCATTGTTTCAAACTATCATTTCATTTTGGCTCATTTTTGAGATGTATAGCTGATTACAAAAAGAATTGAAGGACTGAAGCAAGAATCAGTGGAGTGAGAAACTACACCTCCCTGAAGAAGTGGGAATCATGAGCCAAAGTCGGGTGGGGAAGGAGGCTTCAATCTTGCATTCATTCTATTAGCAAATGAAGTTTCATTGTAGCATTACGCAGTTTTACTTCCAAATGTTAGCTAGCTTTGGTGTTCAATGTTTTGGTTTTTAGGTTAATTAAATTGAGATGCATTAATTGGTTTGTACTTTGATACAAGTCCATACAAACAGGATTAAGGCTGGTGATCAACTCACAAAGCTTGAATGTGTCTTATGAGTAAGTTTATATTCTCAGGACTACTGGAAAATATTTATTGGTCCACACCACTTAGGTAAAGGATATTCCTTGCCTGAAGGCATTAATGTGCAATTACTCAAGGAGAGACTTTGTTCCTGTTATCTCACAGCATTCATGGCTATTTTATCTAGTGCCAGATTCGCTATTTATTTTCCATACTTTCCAGAATGAGAGCGAGCTCCAGTGGACTAAAGTACACAATACAGAATTGCCCCATGTGTATATTGATTTATTTTCAGGTAATATAACTATAATGCTGTGTTGCATTACTGAATTCCCAACCTCCGCAAACTGCTAACTGGGCTGAAGCAGCTCCTGAAGGAGCTGCAGGTTTGGTAATACTGGGTCTCATGCACCCTCTAGTGGATAACTATAAAATAGGATTAAAAGGGCACAAACATCAGCTTGGCCTTCTCAAATGCAACCCTGGTAGATTTGATTCTCCCCTTCTTCCCAAATACATGTTTCTTGAGCATTACTAAATACTCTGACAGACCTCTGTCTATCTAACTTTTTATATTAAGTTCATGATGTTTTTACCCATCCCGGAGGAAGGTTCAGATCAAAGAACTTAGAATGATTTGATTCTCTGACGAGTTATGAGGCTTTTTAATTAAAGTAAGTGAGCAACCATGCTGTTGGATTTGTCCCCTGGTTTTCAGACAGAGATTACTGCAGCAACTGAGTCCTTCTGCTCCATGACTTCTGTAGAAGACCTAAGTAATACAACTGCGGAGAAAGGATCCTTAATGGAATGAACGGCTTCTCGGAGTATAGGTGAATGGCTGGTGGAGAGTGGGCTATAAATTTGCCTATTGAAAAGATATTGTCTGCAAATTAAATAACCTGCTGATTCTCACGCTCACTCGTAGGCACAGGCCTGCGTATGAAATTATCGTAATCTAGAATGCATTGGTTGAAAAAACAATATTGGATAGAGAACTGGAGAGGGTGTTGGAACATTTTGCAGAAAGTGGAGAGTTGTGGCTGAATCTCCAGCTCTAATCCTATGTAACAGTGGGAAAATGACTCTAATTTTGTAAAGTACGTATCCTTCAGATGGTATCCTAGAACAACATTAGAATAAGGCCATTCAATTGAGAAGCTAGGATGCATTAGGCAGTTTATCCCGGAATTCCCTTCCCTCTTTTCCCACGCCTAGCCCAATAGCAAATAACCTGCTTAAAAAACCTCAAAAGAAAAATGAATGTTTTTGTAAGAGGAAAACGTGGGATATACAAAAAAGGACAGAGCTGATATGGAGCTCAGCCATTGATACAATCAGCATTGATGATGGAACAGGCCCTTGAGGCTTAGAGACCTACCCCAAAATGGAGACAGTATTTAAATAGGGGCATGTTGTGACCTGTGCCAGTGGTGTTTTCATCCCTTTTAGTAACATGCAATTCATTCCTGCCTGATTTTTTCTTAGCCAATATCCTTTGCACTCCACATCACCTTTCAACTGCACAGACATGGGATAGTTATGTCTATATGTATTTTAATATAGCATTTCATCTTTAATGCTGCATGAATGTAAGGTAGAGGGATGTGCTATGTGTGTTAAAAGTACAGTGTGCAGGACAGATCAAGCAACACAGTGCACAGATACCATTGCAATATACTACAAGCTAAATAAACAAGTTTGTTAATACAGTAGTTACTGAGAAATGTGCAGAAATTATCTTAATCCTGAAGGCATTGTCAGAAAGAATGGCATGGGCAGGAGAACTGGATACAGACTTTGGTAACTTTGAATATAAAAATGATCTGGTGCTTCCAATATATTTCCTCAATCAGATGCACTTTATGTGAAATCTTACCAAATGCCATCTGGAATACAAATACACCTTACTACTGGTTCCCCTTAATTAAATTGTTTTTAATAAAGCTACAATCCGTACGCCTGCTTGTTAATGTAGATATTTAATGTAGATATCTAATCATGAGGCAGCAACTTAATGCATAAAAGCATGCAGACATGGCCAAGAGGTTCAGTTGTTGTTCAGACCAAGCATCAGAATGGGAAAGAAGTGTGATCTAAGTGATTTTGACCGTGGAAGGTGCTTGGTGCCTGGTGGGGTGGTTTGCAGACCTCAGCAGTTTCTGAGTTCCTGGGATTTTCAAGCACAACAGTCTCTAGAATTTACAGAAATGGTGCGAGAAACAGCCAGTGAACGACATTTCTGAGGGCAAAAATGGCTTGTTAATGAGAGAGGTCAGAGGAGAATGGCCAAAACCTGGTTCAAGCTAATAGGAAGGCAACAGGAACTCAAGTAGTCGTGTACAGACGAGCATCTCTGAATGCACATGTCAAACCTTGAAGTGGGTGGGCTACAGCAGCAGCAGAAGATGAACATACAGTCAGTGGTCACTTTATTTGGCACAGGAGGTACCTAATGAAGTGGCGACTGAGTGTATATTCACCATGCTTGATTGTTATGATTTCCTAACTGTCTTGCTATTAACACATCGAAGGTTTCAAAGGTACATTTAATGTCAGAGAAATGTATACAATATACATCCTGAAATGCTTTTTCTTTGCAACCGTCCATGAAAACAGAGGAGTACTCCCAAAGAATAAATGACAGTTAAATGTTAGAACCCCAAAGTCCCCCCCAGCTCCCCTCCCTCCCGTGCAGCGAGCAATGATCCCCCCTCCCCCCACCGGCAAAAAAAAGCATTGGCACCCGCCACCGAGCACTCAAACGTGAGCAAGGCAACAGCAAAGACACAGACTGGCAGTACTCCAGAGACTACATTGTTCACCTGGCATTCGACATACCACAGGCTCTCTCTCTCTCCCTAATAAGGAAAAAAGAGGTATCTCTTTTTCACAGCAAGAGGGGAGACATAACAAACAACTCACTGGTTTATGATGGTAAAAGTCCGTTGCACCGCTTTTTCCGAGCCCTGTTCCCAAAGATCTCGGGTCTCTGGGCACAGAACCAGAGACCTTCCATCTCCAAAGACACACTGATCTCCTGCAGAGGCACTGACCTCCAATCCCCCCGTATTTAATTCGCTAATTAGGTCATTGATTCAAGTATTTTCCCAATGACAGAAGCTAGCCACAGTTTTTTATTTTCTGTCTCCCATTTCCATGAATAGTGGAGATAAGTTTGTATTTTTCCAATCCTTTGGAATCTCTCAAGAATTTAAGGAGGTTTGGTTGGATACAACCAACTATCTCTGCAGATACTCTTTTATAGGCCTGGATGCAGGACATTAGTCTTTAGCCCCATTAGCTTAATACTCTTCCCCTAGTGATAGATATTAAGTTCCTCCTTCCCTGTATCCTTGATTAACTATTACTATAGTTTAGTTGAATCTTTGACGAGATATAGATGTTTCTGGGAAGGACAGCATTTATTGTTCATTCCCCGCTGACCTTGAACCTCTGTATTAGTGCTCTCAGGACTGGAGTTTCCATGATTTTGACTTGGTGAGGATGGAGTGAAAATACTTGCTGAGCGTCTTGTGGTTAATGTGTTTCCTGGAGAAATATTCTTCATAGGCTGGAGCTGGTAAGTATAAGGTTGAGCTGAAGCAACTTCAATGACTTGCTGACATTCGGTCAACGGGACTGAATTGCAGCTTATTTTAGACAGTGGATATTTAAGTAGTGGACAAACTGCTGATTAAAAAGATTGATAGCAATGAATGACTGTTGGTGAGGAAACACTCGGAATATTGTACACATTTCTGGTCGCCACTCGAAAGGATGCAGTTGCACTACAGAGAATACAGAAAAGATTCACCAGAATGTTGACTGGAACAGAATGATTTAGTCGAAAGGGGTGATTGAATAGGCTGAGAATGTTTGTAATGGTGTTCATGTGGGTGAGTGGTGACCTTATGATGGATTATAAAACCATGAAAAATGGTCTTTTTCCATGGGAAAGGGAAGCTAAAACTAGAGGATATAGAGAGGGGAAATATTTAATGGTGAACTGAGGAAGGGGTTTTTCTACATGGAGGGGTGGGTATGTGAGAGAAGGTAGTAGTTGAGAGATTCCAGTGCAGTGTTTAAAAATCATCTGCATGGGTATGTACAGTAGATTGGAAAGAAAAACAGGGATATGGGCATATTGCAAGAAGATGTGATTAACATAGAAAGGCATTTTTGTCAGCATGAGCAGGTTGGGCTGAAAGGCCTGTGGCCAAGCTCTAAAGCTCCCTGACATTTCTCAATATAACAAAATCTAGCAATTCCTCAAAGGTAATGTCCTGAGGGGGCCTCAGTAATTCCAACACCTTTCAATGATATCAAAGGTGAAAATAGTGGTGCACTAAGTAAGTATTAAACAAGAAAACAATCTTTGTGTTGAGTGCAATTATCCAGTCGTTGCAGTGATAACGATATTATGGGCAACCATCAGTCAACTTTAGTTCCTCAAATTACAGGAATGAAGCAATAGCATATCAAAATTGCTGTTCACATCTTTACGATGCCACCATAAAACTAATTAATTTCCATGTGCAATCAGTGAACTTGCAGGAAAACCAAGGTGCTGATTTATATACAGCATCACCTATAAAACAATAAATGGGACAAATAATCACCTTACTAGTTAGAATAATGGAATTGTAAAATCAAAAAAGTTCCAACACAGATAATTCAACTTAGTGCACAGGTCAAAAAATATTCCTCAACCTAATTTTACTTCTAAGCAGTAGGCCTGAAACTCTGTCAGTCGCCATCCCCAAATGCATGTTCCCTTGGTATTTGTTTTGAAATGAATCCTTTCTATTTACTTAAAAAACTCAGTTAAGTATTCCTTCAGTCTTCTCCAGTTGTAAAGAAAAGCATCCTGGTTTACCTGTTTTTCTTTGTATCTAAAAATCTTCCAGTTTTGGCAACTACCTTATAATCTTCCTATGTACCCTCTCCAGTACAATCACATCTTCCCTGACATGTGATGAACAGAACTGTATATAGAACTTGTGGTGTCACCTGATTAGTATGATGTCCTAATATTGTAGAATAATTAGATATTATTGTTTACTATTATTGTATGTAGCATAACCTATCTGTTCTTGTATTTTATGCCTTAATTCATATAGGAAGGTACCCCAAGTGTCGATAGGTTGCCTTAATGTCCAGTCCTTTACCTTTAGGTATCTATCTAAGAATACATATGGGAATGGGAGCAGGAGGAGGCCATTCAGTCCTTTGACCCTACTCTGCCATATAAAAAGATCCTGAGTTGTTCATACTTCTGTGGGAACATATATGAAAACATTTCTGAGAACCCCTTAATTCCTTTAATGTCAACAATTTATCAACATGCATTGCAACTGTAACCAAAGACCAAGCCATGGAGGTCAAGAATTCCAAAGACTGAGTGGAGAAATATTTCCTCATTTCACTGCCCCTTATTTTGAGTTTCTGACTCTTTGCTAGAGGAATCATCTGACTTGCACCTACCTATCCAAAAACCATCAGGAACTTTCTAATTTTTGGAATCAGAATCAGGTTTAATATGTTGTGAAATTTGTTGTTTTGTGGCAGCAATGCATTGCCATACATAATAATAAAAAAACTATGAAGTACTATAAAAAGCATATATAAAAAGAAAATTAAATAAGTAGTACAAAAAAGGAGGGGGAGAAAACTGAGCTAGTGTTCATGGGTTCATTGTCCATTCAGAAATCTGATTGTGGAGGGAAAGCTGTTCCTGAAATGATTGGTATGTGTCTTCCAGCTCCTGTACTTCCTCCTTGATGGTAGCAATGAGAAGAGGGTATGTCCTCAGTGACGAAGGTCCTGAATGATGGATGCTACATTTTTGAGGCATCTCCTTTTGAAGGTGTCCTGGATGTGGGGAAGGCTAGTGCCCATGATGGAGCTGATTGAGCCTAAAACTTACTGCAGCTTTTTCCAATCCTGTGCAGTGGCCCCTCTGTACTAGGCAGTGATACATCAAGTTAGATTGCTCTTCACGGTTCATCTGTAGAAATTTGCAAGTGTCTTTGGTGACATACCAATTCTCCTCAAATTCCTTATAAAATATAGCCATCGATGATTACAGTTCTTTGTAATTGTATTTATATTTTGAGCCCAGGATAGATCCTCAGAGATGTAGACACCCAGGAACTTGAAACGGCTCACCTTTTTCACTTCTGCTGTCTTGATAAGGACTGATGCATGATCCCTCAACTTCTCTGTCCTGAGTCCACAATCAATTCCTTGGTCTTACTGACATCGAGTGTAAGGTTGTTGCTGTAACACTACTCAAACAGCTGATTTATCTTGCACATGTACACCTTCTTGTCACCATCTGAAATACTGCCAATAATACCTGTGCCATCAGCAAATTTGTAGACGCTGTTTGAGCTGTGTCTAGCCGTGCAATTCTGGGTGTAGAGAGATTAGAGCAGTGGGCTAAGCACACATCCTCGAGGTGTGCCAGCGTTGATTGTTAGTGTGTTATTTCTGATCTGCACAATTAGAACACACTTATTCTTAATTTCTAGAGAATAGACGCCTAAACTACTCAATGCCTCCTCAACTGACACAGCTGCCATTTTAGGAACTAAGATGTTTTACTCTCGCTTTAGCAGGTATTTCCTTTTTTTTGTGTGTCAGCAGATTGAAATTATACACAATACTCCAGGTATTATCACAGCAAGGTCCCGTATTTTTGTAGTTAGATGTCTTTATCCATGTACTCAGATCTGCTGTCACTGTTTTGCAGCTCTGCTTAGGTAATCAGTATTAAAGTGCTCACTGCAGAAAATTAGTTTCCTTGCAGACATTTACTGGAAAATCAAGAAATACAATAGAATTTATGAAAAGCTATACATAGCAAAGACTAACAAACAACTATCACGCAAAAAAGGACAAAGCATGCAAGTCACAAATTTAAAAAAAAATAATACTGATAACACAAGTTGCAGAGAGTCCTCAACTGTGAGTCTATAGGTTGTTGAATCCATTCAGCACTGAGCTGAGTCAAGTTATCCACAATGGTCCGGGAACTTGATGATTGTAGGTAATAACTGTTCCTGAAGCTGGTAGTGTGGTACCTAAGCCTGCTGTGTCTCCTGCTCAATGGTAGTAGAGAGAAGAGAGCATGGCCTGGATGATGAGGGTCCTTGAGGATGGATCCTGCTTTCTTGTGGCTGCACTCAATGATGGAGAGGGCGTCTTGTTCCCTATACTTCCTAAGTGTATAGGGAACAGCATTACTCACCTTACATGAGCTTTCTCAACCTTATGAAAGCTTTTGATTCTGGCAGCCAAATGGAGCAGCATAAAATTCTTCTCACATTTGTCTGTTTTCAGTAATTCTGTATTGGCTACAGGATGAGATGCAAGGCATGCTACCAGTCAGTGGGTCTACCACAGACTTATCCCAATGCAGAATGAAGCCAAGCAAGGCTGTGTCATTGCTCCTTGTATTTCACATTCTTTCTCAGCGTAATATTGTACTTCATTCCCAATGCTAGGGCACACTCTGGAACTGGGTATATAGAATCAGAATCAGATTTATTATCACTGGCAGATGACGTGAAATTCACTAACTTTACGGCAGCAGTACAATGAAATACATGATAAATAGAAAAAAACTGAATTCAGTATATATATAAATAAGATAACTTAGTTAAAAGAACTAATGAAGGGTCTTGGCCCAAAACGTTGACTGCTCCTTTCAACGGATGCTACCCGACCTGCTGAGTTCATCCAGCTTGTTTGTACGTGTTTAATTAAAAGAAGCAGTGCAAAAACAAAATCAGAAGTAAAAAAAGTAGTGAGGTAATGTTCATGGGTTCAGTGTCTGTTTAGAAATGAGATGGTAGAGCGGAAGAAGCTGTTCCTGAATCACTGACTGTGCGCCTTCAGGCTTCTGTACCTCCTTCCCGACAGTAACAACGAGAGGAGGGCATGTCCTGGCAAATAAGACAAATATTAATTTCACCAACAACCAATGTTCAGATTTGAATGTGATTGCAGATTGAATTTAAAATGGAGCTTAGAACAATTAGACCTCAGATGCCTGCATATGCATGAATGCAGCCTAGAGTCAGTGGCAATTAACATTCATTTTGGGTGTCTGGAGTGTGGATGCAAAGAAGAAGGTGGTTGAAAACTACATGTAATTCAAAGGAAACATTGTAGATACCTTGTTACTGTAGAATTATCCTGCTGTTTCCTTTGATCTTTAGCATATAAAATGTCATGTAATTATGGGTCGAGTGGGCCTCTTCTTCGAAGAGTGTCTTGAATTATGATGCCTGCTGTTTGTTTTTGTTGAATAAACATTTTAATATCCACTATCTTCTGTCTGTTTAGTGATTTTGTTCAACTCACAACACCCAACAAGCTACCTGCAGGAATAGTCCTAATCTATCAGGCAAATTGAAGCCGTTCAACCTGCATTTCTTCCACTTTACAACCAAGGTCATTCTAATCCCAGCCATGAAGTTGTAGAAGGCAGATGATAAATATTCTACACATCTGCAGGCTATGATCTGAGTCATTACTCATTGAAACACATGAAGGAATGGGCTTGTAGTTCATGTGCAAAGCAAAAGCATACTGAGAACCTGTCCTCAATGCACAATAATGCTCCATATGACAATAAAAGACCATGTCGAGATCTGGATTTAATGGGATCTTGGCAGAAACTTCTCAGCAACTGGATATTGGTGACAAAATTTACCACTGTTCTAGTGTGGCAGTTTAGACTTCGAACATTTGAGGAAAAGAATATCTGAAAACCAAAGCATTCAACTCATGGTCTATGAGGCATCAGTGATCCCAGTGAGCTTCAAAGGCACAAACAATTTAGAGTAGCACTAGAGATACTAACAACAGTGCCTGTGCAATATCTTCTAAGTCCATGAAATAAGTGAACCCAATATTGGTGTTCTATCCAGTCTAATATCATCATGTTGTTTGCATACCTGATACGAGACATCCAAAACAGGAACTCTGTTCCAAGGTCCATCAGCAGGAGTTCATAACAAATGCTGCAAAGATGTACTCAAAGCCTTCTTTAAAGAAGCTGTAGCGTCGTTGTGGGCCTTGGCTTATCGAAATGGAGAAGGAACATCTGGGAAGGCAGCAAGAACCATAAATCCAGTACTTATTTTACGCTTTCAGTAGCCCAATCTGCTGCATCTGAATTTAGAAACAGCTCTATAAAACTTACACATCTGGTCCACTTTCTCCAACAAAGATAATTGAATTATATTATCAAAAGGATTTGTTTCCTTTCATTGCACCCTGTAAGGATAATTAAAATTTTTTTAAAAAATGGCCTAATTTCCCATCTGTTGTCCCTTATTCACAATGTTGAAAACAAAGTAGTGGAGGAGGGGCGGGGTTGGTGGTGGGGGAAGTTACTGCCTTGTGGGATTTGAGCCCCTGAGGATTTACAGCATTTTACATTTCAAAATTAATCAACTTCAGACATTGTTTTGGTGGATAACAATTTATCAGTTTATTAAAGAGACAGGATCCATTTTTGTTTGACCTACTTAAGCTGACTTTCTTCATACGATATTATCAAGAGACTTGAGAATTGCCTATGTGACAATTTGCAAGCTGAGTTACCAGCCTTGGGTGGCACTTTTGATCTTGAGTCAAAACGTTCTGGTTCTTACTCAAGTATCTTGCTACTTACCTTTTGATTATAAAAGCATATCATGAGTTAATATAAATAAAAGGTTTCCACATGGGAGGTTAAATATATGCTCTTTTTTCAGCTGCTTCCTTTTTTTAAAATCAGTCATACAGTTGGTTGCAGAGTTGTACCAGAGAAGACTGTGGTACTTGAGGAACTCTGCTGTGGTGAAAAGTTAACGGCCATGTAACATAAAGTGATGAGAATGGTTCCTGAGATCATTTCCAGAGCAACACTGATTAATTCCATACAGGTTTCTCCATACTGTTTATTTTTCCGAAGCTTCAAAAATAACATCTTAAATGCCTTTCCTCCTGTCTTTACACAGATTTATTTATTTATTGAAATACAGCGCAGGATAGGCCCTTCGCACCGCATGGCCTACAATCCCCCAGTGTAATTCTAGCTTAATCGCGGGACAACTTACAACAACCAATTAACCTACAATACGTCTTTGGAATGTGGGTGGAAACCCAAGCGCCTGGAGGAAACTCAAGTGGCCATGGGGAAACGTACAAGTTCCTTACAAGCAGTGGTGGGAATTGAACCCAGGCCACTGGTACTGTAAAGTGTTGTGCTAATCACTTTGCTACTGTGCCACCCCAATATTGCTGTGTGGAAACAGACCGTTTGGCCCACAGAGTCCATACTGACCATCAAGTGTCCATTTATTCTGCCCCATTCCCATTCATTGCCCCCAAATTTCACCACTCTCTACATACATATTAGGTGCAATTTTACAGAGGCCATTTAACCCACAAACTTGGATTTGTTTGACATGTAGAAATAACCTACAGCGCCTTGCTCACTGGTAATTTTCTCAAAAGTTAACCGAGGAATCTAGATATAAACTGACCACGGCATCCTTGCACTCACCTTTTCAGTTGTCCTTTAAACCTACATCATCTTCTCACTACTTCACATTATGCAGCAACAATTCCTTGATTTTTTTTTGTCACAATGAGCAAATGAAAATTAGGACTGAAAGGGCTGGGGATAGTGATTTTAATAAAAACTAGTTCTGAATTGCTCAGCCACTTCCAGCGTTGTTTAGCTAATGTTTATTTTCTGTAGGAGCTCCTAATCGGAGCAATCAGCAACAAACTGGGGGATTTCATAAGAGAGGTGGTTGGGTTTATGGTAACCTGTCAATAGTATCCTACTGTAAAATTACAGCTTTGTATGTACAAATTAATTTATTACATTACTTATGCACAACCCTATTACAGAATACTGCTCTATATTGTATGTAAAGCTGTATCCTGCAATATACTCAAGAGAGCTCCCTCATTTATTAATATTTCAAAAATAAACTTAATTCATAATAAAATATTTATGCATAAAACAGTAAATTATTTGTGTCATTTGATCAACACATTCAGTGGTAACAAAACATTTCTTATAATATAGTACCGTTGCCAGTCATGTGACTTCCTGGGGCAATATCGTTGTGGGAAGGATTTTCCCCACTGTACTCAACATTCAGCAGTGGAAAGATCCTGGACTGTGATCCTTCCCCACCATCTTTGTATTAGCTTTTGTCAAGCTTCAGTGTGTCCCACAACACATATTCTTCTTACAGCCTGGAATGTGTCAGCGGTATTCCCTTAAGGACATCTTACTATGATAGAAGACTGGTAAGGTAAGGGTAGAACTTAGGGTAATTGTCATTGAGTTGACGATTCCTCTGTTACGCAACTGCTTGGGATGAACTGTGATAAGGATCGCTCCATTCTTCTCCACACGCTGTTAGTAAATCCCCAGTCAGCAAAGAGATCGACCTTCATTTCCTGCTACGTGATAAATACCTGGTGATTCTATTCCATTGCTTTGTCTGTATTGCAATCCATTTATAGTTCCCCCTGTACAGTCCCAATATGTGTAAATCTCTCCCACCACATTGTTGATCACAGAGATAAAAAACAGGGAATAAACAGGCCTTTTTCAGGTTAAAATGATGTAAGAAGTGAGTAGCCCAGGGGTCGGTTATTGACCCTCAGTTATTTACAATTTAAATTAATGACCTGGAGGATGGGGTTGAATATAAAGGAGACTGTGGTAGTGTAATGGTTAGTGTAATGACTTTGCAGTGTGAGTGACCCAAGTCGCTGTCTGCAAGGAGTTTGTATGTTCTCTCCATGACTGCATTTTGAGCCTGAGCTGCCAAATTACAGTGCATTATTGTGCTGTACCTCTAAAATGGTGGAAGGGAAGGTTCCTATGAGAATATTGCATCTCTGTAGAGATATAGATGGGCTGTGTGAATGGTATGACAAATGCAATTTAATGCAGAAAAGTTTGAGGTCATGACTTGGAGAAAAGGAACCAAATGAAAGATTATTATTTAAATGAGAGATATTACAAATGAGTGAAGTACAGAGGGATCTAGGTGCTCGTGCATATAACACAAAAGGTGTTATATCTAGTAGTTGTGAACACAAACTACATATTATCCTTTACGGCAAAGTGGTTAGAATTTAGAATAATGGAATTCTTATTGCAGTTGCACATGGTGTCAATGAGGTCACACCTGGAAGGACAATACATAGTTTTAATCCTTTTACCTAAGAAAGAATATAGAAGCATTGAAGTCAGTCCTAGGAAGATTTACGCGACTATTTCTTGGGATGAGCAAATTTCCTATCATGAAGCACTAAACAGATTTGAGCTATATTCCCTGGAGTTTAGAAGAATGAGGGGTGATCTTATTAGAACATATAAGATCCTAAGATGTCTTTACTGGGTAAATACTAAGATGTTTTCAGCATGAGAGCGTATTAAAGTAACAGATATTCTGTAGTTAAAAGATAAGAGGCCAAAGGGCATCAAAATGTCTCCTTCAGGAGTGTGATAAGTCTCTGGAGTTCCCCACATGGAGATTTGTGGGTCATTAGAAGTATTTAAAGTGGAGATAGGTAAGTTTTGGAAAGAACTTATCCATCAATTGAGGGCTTTGGGGAGTTGGCAGAGAAGAGGCTGAAATGATTGTGCAGAATGACAGATTCTCATGGTTCAATTTTGCTCCCTTTTCTGTGCTGAATATTCCTCAGACAGAACAAAAATGCTGAAAATCTGAAAAACGAACAGACAAACAACAAACAATATAGTTGATCAATGAATGAGCTCATATAACTAAAAAATGAGATAAAGGAAAAATAATCAAACGATATGAAGCAATAAATGAAATGCTTCTATATGCAGAGGGAGTTAATGAGTCAAGTGACTTGCAAACTTGTTTAATCTAAACCTGTTTAATGATGGAATGATCATCAATGCAAAGACAGAAAATAAAGAATGAACAATATTTAAGGAAGTGATTCTGGGGAACAAAAATGACCCTGCAAGAGCAAGAATATTAACATGGATCAGAAAATGCTGGTGCAACAAAATGATTATACCAGTTTCTCTAAGAGAAAACACAAGTATGTCACCAAGTTCTACCTTCCAGCACTCTATCTTGATGAAAGAGCCATATGCAAAATGTTAACCTTCCACCTCCCTCTGACTACCAACCAATGTACTGTACTGATAGACCTGTGGGTATAAATAGGTGGGGTTAGGAGTTGTGGATGTGCCAGCATAAACAGCCAGATTGCATTGTTGAACTAAATTGGTGAAAAACTGTCATTGCTGAAAATCAGATATGAAAATTGATACAATGGAAGTAAACAGTAGGCCAGGCAGTATCTGTTGAGAAAGATGCAGAGTTAATGTTTCAGGTCAATGACTCTGAAGAAGTTCTGATAAAGGATCATTGATCTGAAAAAAGCATTTTGTTTCTTTCTTCACAGAGAATCCTGACATGCTGAGATAGTATATTACTAAATTGAGCTGGGCCTATGAAGATCAACAAAGTTTCTTTTTTATTTTGGATATTTAGATCAGAAGACCATTAAACATAGCACAGAATTAGGCCTTTCGGTTCATCAGATTTTCTCTGCTATTATATCAAAGTTGATTTATTTTCCTTCTCAATTCCATTCTCCTGTCTTCTCCCCATAACCTTTGAATTCTTTACCAATCAGGAATCTATCAATTTCTGCTTTAATTATACCCATGGACTTGGCTTCCTCAGCCACCTGTGGCAATGATTTCCACAGATTCACCACTCTCTGATGAAAGAAATTCCTCCTCATCTCTGTTCTAAAGGGACATCCCTCTATTCTGAGGCTGTGCCCTCTGGTTCTATACACCCCATTACTGAAAACATCCTCTCCATTTCCACTCTATCTACCCCTTTCAATATTCGATAGTTTTCAACGAGAGCCCTCCTCATTCTTCTAAACTCCAGTGAGTACAGGCCCAGAGCCAGCAAACGTTCCCCATACATTAACCCTTTCATCCCCAGGATCCTTCTCATAAACCTCCTCCAGTGCCAGCACATCGATTCTTTAATATTGGGGCCCAAAACTGCTCATGATACTCCAGATGTTTTGTGACTATTTTCACCGTCTGTACATCAAAGGAAAATCTCTACATTAACTACTTGACGTAGAACTCCAATGATTAACAGCTGAAACAAAGGTCTCAATTTTTTTTCTGATAACTTTCAATTAAGAAATAAGAACAAATGTCAATAGTATTTATAGTGTTAAGTCCTCTTGATGCCTATTGGTTTCAAAATGTCTTGAGTGTAATAACAGACACTACCTGTCTTTTCTGCAGATAAAAAAATTGTGTGGCTGTCATAGTAATGACACCTGTTCAGTTGCATCCATGTTGAGCCCAAAGATTGACAAGCTCGAATAGAAGAGGCTACCGCTTAGTACGCTCCTTTGTCGGTGTAGGAAATGGACAACAAACCTACGTGTGCATTTGCAGTGAGCCACAGTCACTGTATTTTGTCTCCTCAGTGTGCTACGAATGCACCAAGTGAAAAGAGTGAAAGTGTACATTAATTGCTTATTTGAAGCAGAATTTGTATTTGGAACCTTGTAGAGGATCGGAGTCACGTGGCTGTAGCAAGCGGTACAGGAGAAAAAGTGGCTGGAGGTAGTGGTAGAATAGAATAACAAAGATATCAAGGAAGGGGCTGAATGTATAGAAACTCTGTGAGGGTAGTTAATTCCTATGCTGAATGTTCCAGTAAATTTTCTCAATTTGCAAAGCTCTGAGTTGAGAATGAAAATTGGTACTGTCTGCTATCCAGAATTAATAAACTGAATTTAGTTAATGAACAAGTACAAAGAGAAATGTTAATTAAAGACATTCAACATTGATTTGTAAAGGGAACGTTGTGCATGACTAACTTAATTTAATTCTTCTCAAAAACTCATTGACAAAGGAAAACGATAAGATGCTGAGAACTCTTTTGTTCACAATTTAAATACATGATACTGGGGAATAATAGGAAATAAAGGACTTGCATTTATAGAGCATGTTTCATGACCTTAGAGAGCTCTGAAACATGCCACAGCCAATCATCTGTTTCAGTGAACTTGGTTGAATTCTGGCCTCCTCAAATTTCTTATTCCCTCTTTCTCTGAGTGAATAACCCACCCCTCTCCCCTCCTAATGTTTGTGTTACATCTTGTAGAATCTTGCAGGATTTAGGCAATGTGATTGGATGGGAAAATAGAGAAAGAATTTCAGGAGGAGAAGCAAAGTACCTTGGTTCAATTTTGCACTGAGCATTCAGCAATCAAGATCCTAAGCTCTGGAATTCCTTGTGTGCTCTTGTCTTCACAAACTAAATAAGTTTAATAAAGCTAATATCATAATAACATAACAGAGTAAATCTATATTACAATTTGCAGCAGACCAGATATTAAATGAGTAAGATTGATCAATTTGATAACAACTCTCTTTTGTTTTCTTTTTGTTGTATTGATTAGTCTAATGGACGTAATGCCAAGAAGTGGAACATGGTCACTAATTTGATTAATTGCTTTCTTTGTCTAATTTATAGCGATGCTAAGATTTGCAGATCTGGAGTTCTAATGCTGCCATTTTATGAAGGTGGAAGAAATGCTGTGTGGTTAATTTTATTGAATTTGTGGACTGGCATCAAAAGAAATGATCATGAAATCTGCTGGATTGTTTTTGGGATCTCCTTGGTTCACATGCATCTTTCAGATAAGCTGCCACTGCTGCTTACTCTTATGACTCTTACCTATTGTCATATGACTGCTTCTCTAAACATCTCTAAAACAATGAAGTTGCAACCAGCCTGGCACTTTTCTGAAGAAGCTTTCCTGAGATTTTAGCCTCGCCATTGAAAATGATAGTAAACTTAGACTTGTGTAGGTCATCTATAAATTCACTGCGTTCAAATTTACATTAAATTCAATGAAATAATTTTGGAATGAACTCATTGCTGCATTGTAGGAAAATCAATTTGCTTCAGTGATGCTGGTTTAAAGCTAAATATTGGCCTGCTTGCCCTGAGCACTGCCCTGTTCTTCTCCAAAACAGCATCATGGAATCTTTTATGTTCATTTAAAAGGACAGAACCCTTCTCAGTCTAGCTCTTCCAATAAAGTTTGGTACCTCTAACAGTATTGGCTTGATTTTATGGTCAGATATCCAGCCTTGTAAATGTGCTCATAGTGGGAAGGGCTTTTCCTGTGATGGACTGGGCTGTATCCACAACTTGTTCTTGGTTTTTTTTGTTCTTGGATGTAGACCCTGATGCAACCAATCAGGATATTTTCCACTGTGCATCTCTAATGTGATCATGCCAAGGCATTTAAAGTTGCTGACCCTCTCCATCTCTGATTTCCTAATGAAGATTGGCTCTTGGACTCTGGTTTCTTCCTCCTGTAGTCAATAATTAGGTCTTTGGTTTTGCTGATATTGAGTAACAGGTTGTTGTTGTGGCAGCATTCAAGCAGATTTTCAATCTCCCTCCTATATGTCGATTGGTCAACTAGTGCTGGGAAATGGGAGTAGTGATGAAAGGTACGGAATGACTGGCCTGGCAGGAGGACCTGTTTCTGTGCTGGGTGAATCTATGACTCCATAATTCTTCCCTCAAAATGTCCTTAGATTCAGTGTATGCGATAGTATTTTGCTAGACTCAAATGAAATGATCTTAGTCTCGCACTCTGTGCTAAGACTTTTCACCAATCTGTGGAAAAAATAGAAAATTTTGGAAATACTCGCTAGGTTAAGCCACATCGACGAAAAGAGAAATTTAACATTGACTGTGTTTCTCTTCCCACAAATGTGTTCTGAAGTAATGAGTACTTTTGTTATAGATTTCTAGCATCTGCATTTTTTTTCTTATTTTTGTCTATCTATGGATCTTTGTGATTGGCATAGACATCATCCTGAAAGTCTGGAGAACCACCTTCACTGGGCTTTACATTCCTCTTCAGAAGGACATAACCAAATCTTCCCTGTCATGGTGCCTGTGCATTACCATCTGTCTCACAATTGCCACTTCAGACACCTGTCTCTGCTGTGCTTTCACTCTGGGTCACATTTTCTCTCCCTGGTGGTTTGAAATCATCAACTGCTCAAATTCCTGGCTACTGTCTAGGAACTGCACTTGGTGGTATGGCAGTGATGCAACTATAAACTTCTTGGGCCTCTTAAGTTTGCCTCATTACTTCTCTGTTTGGACACGGCTAGGATATCCCAGACATGACACATAATAAAGATGACGAGGGTATCCCAAACCATGAACAGTTTCTGAATTTATTCAATGTCACCGTCTCTGATCCTCTGAAACACCTGAATGACACACTCCAGGCCTTCTCTGGGTACGCACACCTGGCCATAACCATGATAAGCAACTGCACTCAAATCTCTCTACTTGCAACACAACAATTAACCCACAATTCAGAGAGGTCCATCACCAAGATGCCTGGTATCATTTTGGTTTGACTTAACAAAAGATGGTTGAAGTATTTCCAACATAGATCTTGATGCATTCATGATAATACATGCTCATCGATGCTCTTTCAATTAATAAGGCAGTTTTAAATGCACTAGCTTCTTCAGCTGAGCAATAAATGCTATTCCACACTCCTAGTTCCACCTCCTCATCTTCTGATTCTATCATACCTACGGCACTGGGTGAGACTATTCTGTAACTATTTTCCTCTGCTTTTGCAGAATACTATCCTTACTTTTAAGTTACTTACTGCAGTTACTTTTTCCAGGGATTTGTACCCTGTGTATTTTGGCAGCTGGAGTGGGCATCCTGAGGCTGAGTGGGTTCCATAACATCCATGGTAAGGATACCCCACCTTTTTTCCCACATGATTTGCAGTCAACCTGTCTTTCGCATTCATGTTACCCACTTGTTTCCCTTAGGGCTCACTGATGCACATGTAACCTGGCTGCTAAACAATCCCCATCACTATTACCACTCTCCTGCTCTTGTCCCTGCTTTCACCACAGACTCATGTCCCAAAGGAAACTGCTCCACACTTTTGAGGTTCCATCTTCAAGCTGGTGGCTTTTCTGCACACTCTTTCAAAACTTAAATCCAACGTGTCAAGTAAATTTGCTTCAATGTTCTCATTTATCGTTAGGACACCAAACTATCCTGCAGAGCCCAGTCTAGAATGGTTTGGAAATTGTCCCTTTCTTGCCAGCATCACTAGCCAAACAATATATTTGGTAACAGTTTCCTTTGGTCCCTGGTTGCACGTAACTCCAAAAAAGGTCTCTAGATTAAATAATTCCTTATAATTTTACAATGACATCTTAAGTGACCTCACTCATGGCTTTGGACCCAACAGGATGATAGATATAGTACAGAAACCTGTCTTTCAGCCCAACTCATTCATGCTGACCAAGATGCCCTTCTAAGTTTATTGCATGAGCCAGAGTTTGCCTGCACCCCTATAAACTTTTCCTATCCATTAACCTGTGCAAATGTTATTCAAATGCTGTCATTACACCTGCCTCTACCACACCCTTTGGCAATCCATTCCACATATCCACCACCTTCTGTATGAGAAATAGACCCAACAATACACCATATGTCTTCAGCTCTGTTATCAGCAAAAAATATCATCTTCCTCTTTTGTATATCCTTTACTGTCCCTTTTGATGGGGGCCCATTATCAAGGACCACTGCCCCACCCATCATCCAGGCCCTACCCTCTTCTCTCTGCTGCCATCAGGAAGGAAGTACAGAAGCCTCAGGGCCCACACCACCAGGTTGAGAAACAATCAGAGGGGATAATTTCACTCACCCCCAACACTAAACTATTCCCACTACCTGTGGACTCACTGTTAAGTACTGTTCATCACATGTTCTAGATATTTATTGCTTATTTATTATTATTATTTCTTCATTTTGTGTTTGCAGTTTATCGTCTTTTGCACATTGCCTGTCTTGTTGTGTATGGTCTTTCATTGATTCTATTATGTTTCTATGTACTTACTGTGAATACACATAAGAAAGGATCTCAGGGTTCTATATGGTAACATATATGTACTTTGATAATAAATATATTTTGAATTTTGAACTTTACTAGGACCTCCCAACTTTGCTAGGTTCTCCCTAAAAAAAATAGTTTTATCCATTCCATATAATGATGCATGGCAAAGGCCAATTGCATTTATTAAGCTTATTAACATATGTATTTCTTCCACTACCTGTGTTCTATGATTTACCTAATTACTCTAGTTCACCTTTTTCCTAATGAACTCTGCAAACTGCTTTTCATTCCTAGATAGTCGACTGAGGTCAAGCTTTGCTTAGTTCCACCGCAGTGGGTTCTGGAGTGACTGATAGGGTCAAAGTGGGAGAGAAGAAAAAAGGAGAGCAGGGAGGTTATGTTGAAATTTTATTAAACAAGTGGCAAAATCAGAAATAGTTGCTTCCAATTCTGGTCACCATCTTTCAGGAAGGATTTGAAGGAGAAGAGAAGGTGCCAAACTGATTTAATAGCATAGTTCTCAGCATGAGTGATTTCAGCTATCAGGTTAGATAGACATTGAGGTTTTTTCTGGGAGCAAAGAATGTTGAAAGGAGACTTAATTGACAAGTTCAAAATCATGATGTGTTTAGATAAGAATTGGATCTGGTTGCACATATCCTTATGCATGAATCAGAAATATGAATAATTTTACCATGCATCACAGCATCATACAGCCCTTTGACCCAGTGAGTCCACGTTGACCATCAAACTCTGGCTTGCACTCATCTATATTGTCGTCCCATTTTGTTCCAAGTTTCAGCACCTGCTTTGTCTTTTGTTGCCACAGAATCCATGCTGATTAGTCATTTCATTGCCCCACTCATGAGAATAACATGTTGTACCCCTCACCTGCAAGGTAATTATTCGGTCCATTTTTCAGCGGTTCCTGTGGGGAGAGGACTTCCCAGCATAGTGGTGATGAGCCAGTTGTAAATCTATCAGGTGGTTCCTGTGGGAACAATATAGGTCCTGTTTCAATGTTTGAATCTGTGTGCAAAATGCCAAAGAAATATTATTAAGGTACTAGCAGGGTAACTGGTTGGTTTTACTGTTGCAATCAGCACACATTTGGTGCCTCAAAGGAGGATTAAATTCAATAAGCCAAAGTAGATTCTATTAATGGATAGTTCATGTGCAACATTTAAAGTGGTGAGCAAAAGAAACAGGGAAAATGTGACAAAAGATCTTTTCACAAAGAAAGGTACCAATATGGAACTCACTCTCTATAAGCATGGATCCAGAATCGATAGTCTTTTATTATTAAATTGATCAGGGAGCTGAAGGAAAATAATTTGCAGGGATATGGGTAAAGACCAAAGGAATGTGACTGCCAAGCTTGCTCTACTAGGAAAGGGCAAGGCCTTGATGGTCTTGATGTGTATAATGATTCTGTGTAACATATACAAAATGCTGCAGGAACTCAACAGGTCAGTCAGCATCTATGAAAGGGAATAAACAGTCAATATTTTGAACCTTGACCCTTCATCAGGACAGGAAAGGAAAGGAATGGTGAAGAAGCCAGAAAAAAAGGGGGGTGAGGGGAAGGAGTACAAGCTGGAAGGTGATGGGTAAAGCCAGGTAGATGGGGAGGTGGAATGAAATGATTAGTGGAAAAGGTAAAGGGCTGAAGAGGAACAGAGGAGAGTGGACCATGGGAGAAGGAATTTCATACAGAGGAAATCAAAACAAAAACCAGCCTGGAAATTGGAAATAAAAACAGAAAAATGCTGATAACATTCAGCAGTCAGACAGCATTTATGGAAAAGGTGAGATACAAGTCAAAGTTTTGGGTTGAGAACCTTTAATTAGAGAACTTGATAGAAGGTTATCACTACAAAATTTAATCATTGCTTTCCTTTGTTGAGGTAGGTTATGATACAATTGACTAACTAATTTGGAACATTCTCAGACTCTTTTTCCTATCTGATATGTTTGTGCTAAGTGTTGTTTTCCCCTCTGTGGCTTTACAGCCTGTTGTTTGCAAATAGATCTTCTTCGCCGGGGACTTGCATAATGTCCCGTTTCGTTAATTAGTCAGATACACCAGCTGCCACCTCCCTGCCATTGTGACCAATCAACATCCTGGAAGCCCAGTAGTACCTTTGTGACAGCCCACAATAATGAAAATTTCACTAACTGTCTTTATAATAAACATATGGAAATTTAGTTGTGATTAATTAAATTAATTAATTTCTGTCAGATCTGGTTTCAGTCTTGGCTCAGGGGAAGCACACTCAGTTCTGAGCCAAAAGTCATGTGTTGAAGTTCCAGTGGCTTAAATTTTTAATTAGTTCTAAGGGAGTGCTGTATTGTCAGTCCTTTTGAACTTAAGGTGAAGTATTCAACCAATGCCCACAAGAATTACAGAGTACTCTTTTTTTTCCTCAGTACTTCCTCGAGAATAACTTATCTCTGCTGCAGACACAACATGCTGGAAACGGGTGTAACAAAACATCTGCTGGATAGCTCAGTGGATGGAGCTGCATCTGTTGGGGAAAAGGAATTGTGAATGTTTTAGATGAAGCTTTGCATCAGGATTGAGGTTGGAGATAGCATGAGGAAGGACGTATGGTGATGTAGCGTGTGTGGATAAGAATACAGTCGAAGGGAAAGAATACAGTAGAAAAGATAGACGGGGAGTAGTGAGACCGGAGCTCACAGAACCCCTGATGAAGAGAGGAGGCAAACTTTTATAAAACCAGTGTACATTGAAGACACTTGGCAGTGGAGAAGTAAAATAGAGACACAAAAGACGGCAGGTACTAGAATCTCGTGTAACTGTCAGTCTGCTGGAGGAACTCAGAGGGAGAGGCAACGTCTGTGGGGTGAAATGAATTGTCAACATTTTGGGTCAGAACCCTGCAACCAAAAACTCAAAGGTCAGCTATCTTCTACCTCTGCCCTCAGTCCTGATGCCTGATTTTGACCTGAAATGTTGACAATTCCTTTCCCCCTACTGATGCTGTGTGGGACAGGTACATTGGTCTGTTGGTTGAAATGTTGTCTGCCTGTTGTTTCCCTGGAACGTAGAAGAATGAGGAGAGATTTGACTAAGAATTATGAAGTGTATAGATAGGGTAAATACACGAAGGCTCTTTTCACTGAGGTTGGATGAAACTAGAACTAGAAGTCATCACAGAGGGTGCTGGAAGTGGGGAATGAGCTGCCAGCAGAAGTGGTGGATATGGATTTGATTGCAACATTAAAGAGAAGTTTGAATATGTACATGGATGGGAGGGTTATGGAGGCTATGGACCAGATGTGCGTTGATGGCACTAGGCTGAATAACAGCTTGGCATGGACTAGGTGGGTCAATGGGCCTGTTTCTGTGCTGTGAGGCTCTGTGACTCTGTGACTTCACGAAGTGTGCTCCTCCTGTTGTTTTCACATAGCCTGTAGAGGCCTGTTGAATATTACAGTGATTGATCAGAACTGTTAAGGCAAATCTGAGAATGAGATTTTTAAAAACAAGTTAAATTTGTACTTGAGACTTCAGCACATCAGTATGGCATCTTCAGTGAATTGAAAAGAACAATTTAACCCTGATTTAATGCAAGCATTATTACCATGGATACCTCATGACAACAGTATACAGTATGTTATCCTCTGCAGAGGAATTGGCATGCAACACCCAAAATGGAGGCCAAGCAACATCAATGGAGGAGAACAAACAGTTGACATTTTGTGCCGTAAACATACACAGGACTGAAAAGGAAGAGGGAAGAAGCCAGAATAAGGTGGTGGGGCAAGGGGAAGGAACACAAGCTAAGTAGGTGGGTGGGAGAAAGAGGAATCATTAATTCATTATCTCCCATGCCATCTTAAATTTAACATCCGTAAAAAATAAAAATTTTCAAAGTTCAAAGTAAACTTACTATCAAATTAGTAGAGTAGAGCTACTAGGACTTGATGTTTCAATCCCAATGGTAAAGTTGGCACTCTTGATGTTGGCAGTGGCTTGGAGTGGTGATGAGGAGGGTAGCTACATCATCGGAGTCATCAGGTGGGCACCCTCCTTCTTTGATGTTTTGTTGATAAGTCCACGATGTCTCTAGAGGGCTCAATGGTGCTACCTGGCATCCCAGATACACCCCCCTCAGTTCCGTACCCTCCTGTCTTCATCTTGCAGCCCAGTTGTTGTCTTTCCTTTTAATCCAAATCCAATTGCTGCTTTCCTCTGCTGTGTTTGACAAGGACTTGATAGCTTGTTGGAGGGAGACACCCCTCACCCCCACTTTCCTCAATAGACTGGTCGTAGATGTAGCAACGAATCCCCTGCATCCCACTTCTACAGGGAAAATCTTGGTCTTCCAGCCGTTCTGAGCAGCTTCAGTTGCCAGTTCAGAGTACTTGGTCTTTTTCCTCTCATAAGCTTCTTCAACACCATCTTCCCATGGTACTGTCAATTCCACAACATATGCCAGCTTTGCTGTTGTGGACCACAGGACTATGGCTGGCCGGAGTGTTGTAGTCGGAATGTCTGCAGGAAACACAAGCTTTTTCTCCAAGTCCATGTCCATTTTCCAGTCCAGAGCAACCTGCAGAATGCTTATATCCTTTAATGTTATATGGTGCTCTGGAGGTTGACCTGCTGGTACAAATCGTGTAATGTGGATATTTCCTGCCGATGTTTGTGGGAGAGTGTTTACAGTGGTTTGCCTCTGTTCCAAGACTGCTGCCAGCTGTCTGAGAACTTGGTTATGCCGCCAAGTGTATCGCCCCTGGCTGAGGCTCACGGTGCATCCTGTTCAAATGTGCCTTAGTGATCCAAGTGCTTGACAAAGAGAGCAGGGGCGGTATGTATAGTACATATATGTCACCATATACAACCCTGAGATTCTTTTTTTTGTGGGCATACTCAGTAAATCCAAGAAACATAATAGAATCAATGGAAGACCACACCCAATAGGGCAGACAAACAACCAAAATGCAAAAGGCAACAACTGCAAACACAAAAGAAAAAGAATAATAAATAAGCAATAAATATCGAGAACATGAGATGAAGAGCGTATAAAAGTGGGTCTCCAGTTTGTGTGAACAGTTCAGTGATAGAGAGAATGAATTTGAACCATGTTGAGTGAAGTTATCACCACTAGTTGAAGAGCCTAATGCTTGAGGGGTAATAACTGTTTTTGATCCTTCTTCCTGATGGCAACAGTGAGAAACGAGCCTGATCTGGGTGGTGGGCATCCTTGATGATGGATGCTGCTTTCCTGCAACAGCGCTCAGTGTAGATGTACTCAAAGGTGGGGAGAGTTTCCCTGTGATGGACTGGGCCGTATGCACTACTTTTTGTAGGATTTTCTATTCAATGGTATTGGTGTTTCCATACCAAGCCGTGATGCAACCTGTCAATCTATTCTCCACAAAGCATCTATAGAACTTTGTCAAAGGTTCAGACGTCATGCCAAATCTTTGCACACTTCTCAGGAAGCAGAGGCACTACCATACTTTCTTCATAATTGCACTTACGTGCTGGACCCAGAACAGATTATCTAAATTATAACACCAAACAACTTAAAGCTGCTGACCCTCTCCACCTCTGATCCACCAATGAGGGCCTGCTCATGGACTTCCGATTTCCTCCTCCTGAAGTCAATAATCAATTCCTTGGTCTTGTTGGCATTGAATGAGAGGTTGTTATTGTGGCAACACTCAAACAGATTTTCAGTCTCCCTGCTATATACTGATTCAACCCAGCTTTTGATTTGGCCAATGACAGTGGTGTCGACAGCAAACTTAGATATGGTATTGGAGCTGTACTTAGCCTCACAATCATAATTGTAGTGCAAGTTGAGGAGGGGGCTTGTGGTGTAATTGGCTGATGGAGATTGTGGAGGAGATGTTGCTGCCAATCCGAACCGACTGGGGTCTGGAAGTCAGGAAATCGAGGAATCAATTGAATAAGGAGGTATTGAGGTGAAGGTCTTGGAAGTTTAATGATTAGCTTTGAGGGGATGATGGTATTGAATGCTGAGCTATAATCAATAAGGAGGTGTATGCATAATGACCGTATCTTTGCTGTCCAGATTTTTCAGGGTTGAGTGAGAAGCCAATAAAATAGTATCTGCTGAGGTCCTGTTGTGCCAGTTGGCAAACTGGAGTGGATCGAATTCAGTTCTCAGGCAGGAGTGGTTAAGTTTCATCACCAGCCTCTCAAATTTCTTCATCAGAGTGGATGTAAATGCTACTGGATGATAGTCATTGAGGCAGGTTACCATGTACTTCTGAGGCACCAGTATAACTGAGGCCTGCTTAAATCTGGTGGGTACCTCAGAGTACTGAAGCAAGATTTTAAAGATATTGGTGAACACTCCATCCTATTGATCAGTACAGGTCTTTAGTACTTAGACAGGTACTCCATTTCGGCCAGCTTCTTTTTGTTAGTTCACCCTCCTGAAGGATACTCTTGGCATCAGAGAGTGATGCCATTGGGGTCTGCGGAAGTTCATGAAGGTTCCTCCATGTTTTGCCGGTCAAAGCTTATCTGGAAGTGAGACCTTGTTTATAATTCCAACCTCGTCTTATAATTCCAACCTGATGGCCTGAACATTGATTTCTCCTTCTTACAAAACAAAATTCCACACCCCCACTCTGTCCTCTTCCACCATTCCCCACTCTAACTTTTCACTTCTTCTCACCTGTCTATCACTTCATCCAGGGTCCACTCTCCTCTCCTATGAGATTCCTTCTTCTCCAGCCTTTATCTTTCCTACCCAGCTGGCTTCACCGATCACCTTTTAGCTAACCTCCTTTCTCTCTCCCCCACCTTTTCATTCTAGCATCTTCCCCCCTTCCTTCTCAATCCTGAGAAGGGTCTTATCCTGAAACATCGACTGTTTATTCATTTCCATAGAAGCTGTCTGACCTGCTGAGTTCCTTCAGCATTTTGTGCATGTTGCTGTGCTATTTTTTTTTACCTTGTTCTATCTCAATGCACTGTGTAATGAATTGATCTGTACAAACAGTATTTAGGACAAGCTTTTTACTACATCTGACAATAATAAACCAATTCCAATTCCCCTGAATTTGTGCAGCCATCTAAACCTGTATCTATCTTTCCTCAGTGATTGCTTTGACTTTGTCATAGTACCAAACTGAATCTCATTGAATGCATGTGATAGTGAAAAGTGCAGACTAATACACTTAGATGCCTTTCTGAACCTTTAACACAGATAAACACCATTCCTCCTTTAATGCCTCTCTACTGCTTGTCAAGCTGTGTGGGACTACATTTGCATGATCCTTCTTCCATTGATAGGAACCAAATGGGAAGGAGAAAACAATGGGTGAGTTTCAGCATGTTTAGACAAAATCCCTTGAACTGCACCAAGATGATCACTTCAGAGAAAAAGACTGATTTTTTAAACGATGCTGCATCAGCCAGTGACTTGAGAGCAGGGAAGCCACATGACTTAGAATAAACAGAAGACACAACTAATGTACAGTTCTCAGAAAAAAAGAGCCTATTCAAGATGAAAGGGACACAGAGAATACAGTAAATAAGGAAATTCATTGCACCATAACATTGCAGTGAATTGAAGATAGTTATACAAAAATTACATGCTTAACAACCATCCCAGTCTTTATAGAGGTGTGTTATTAAGCTTGATTGATAGGATCACACTCAATTACCTTCACCCTGGCAGGCAATAGAGTTGTCAATATATACATCACATTTGTTTCAAAGCTGAGGTCACATGCCTGGAAATTTTGTATTGTGACACTGCTATTCAGACATTTAACACCCTCAGACCAAATAGCTCACTGTATTTAGTAGAGGCTCCAGCCCATTCTAAGCATGTATTGCAGCATTCTCTCAATCAAACATATTCTAGGCAATAATGATTTCAGCTGCTTTAGAATGAATCATTGCTGTGAGATAAATAACACACAGCATGTTTCCAGTCAGCGTAGACTTGCAGTATTAAATAACATGTCCCGTATTTGAGTGAAGTTGTGAATTTTCCCCTTTTCACTCCATTCACTCACAGGATATGGGTGTCACTTGCAAATCAATCCTAACAAAATCAGCTTTTATGCTACGGAAATATAGTCAATTGTATGTGTTCAATGCTCAATTTAAATAGTTGGACAGGGAATGGAAGCCTATGATTACATTTGCCTATAAATTGATTAGCTAAGACTATTTTATGAAGGTAAACTTTAGAAACTGGCAGAACATGCACTAAGCAGCAGACACTCAACCTGACTAGAATAATACGAGAGTGATACTGATTTTCAGCATTGTCTCCTCAAGCGAAACACAGTATAATGTGTAAGTATAGTATGGGGAATTTCCTTGCTTCTTGATGAATTGACAAATTTATATGGGTTGTTTGTCCTGCTTAGACAGCAAATTCCATTTTGTGGTAACATGTGTTAATCAAAATGGAAAGGAAAGAGTTCACGATCTTGCATTTATGACTGCAACTTCCCTGGCTTATGAATTCCCTTAGTGCCTTTTGTTAATGAAATATTTTCTTAGAATAAATTCACTATAACAGGGAAAACAGGTGGCAATGTGTGTAGATAGTAACTGTTTCGTCTGTACATAGTGTTAACCATGTTGAAGAATCCTCATGTCATTGTTAACAGCCCGTTGTTGGAACTTCTGCATCAGTATAGTGTAGTGGTTAGTGTGACACTTTAAGGCACAGTGACTGGGGTTCAATTCTCGACGATGTCTGTAAGGAGTCTGGGGACATTCTCCCCTTGACCTTGTGGGTTTTCTCTGGGTATTCCAATTTCCTTCTACATTGCAAAGGGTTAGGGTTATGGCTAAGGTTAGGAAGTTTTGGGTATGCCATGTTGGTGCCAGAAACATTGCAACACTTACGGGCTGCCCCCAGCACTTACTCACACTGGGCTGATTGTTGATGCAAATGACAGATTTTACTCTATGTTTCAATGTACATGTGAGTAAACTTAAATCTTAAATCCACTATTTGTTTTTGAAAGCATGAATTTCTGTTACACTTTGGTCTTCACGTGCCTGTAAAGCTGCTTCATTTCCCTTGCTGCCTGGTTCAATGGTTTCATTTAATATCAGGGAACATATATAGCATACAACCTGAAATTCTTATTCTTTGCAGCCATCCACAAAACAGAAGAGAACTGGTGAAGATTCTAGTGCAAGAACACCTTGTATTTGTGGTTAATTAGCTCCTGGACTTATGTACCATATACCCTTATAATT
This sequence comes from Hemitrygon akajei, assembly GCF_048418815.1. Classification (NCBI taxonomy): domain Eukaryota; kingdom Metazoa; phylum Chordata; class Chondrichthyes; order Myliobatiformes; family Dasyatidae; genus Hemitrygon; species Hemitrygon akajei. The sequence continues at coordinate 102,789,903 of NC_133124.1, read as the reverse complement.
GTGTGTGTGTAGTTGTGGCGTGTGCGTGTGTAGTGTTTGTGTGTGTGTGTGCATGTGCGTGTGCATGTCTGTGTGTGTGTGGTTGTGGCATGTGTGTGTGTAGTGCTTGTGTGTGTGTGTGCACGTGCACGTGTGTGTGTGTGGTTGTGGCATGTGTGTGTGGTGTGTGCTGTTGTGGCGTGTGCGTATGTAGTGTTTGTGTGTGTGTGCACGTGCACGTGCGTGTGTGTGTGGTTGTGGGGTGTGCAGTGTTTGTGTGTGTGTGGTTGTCGCGTGTGCAGTGTTTGTGTGTGTGTATACACGTGCATATTTTGGGAGAGAGCATGCTTCTGAATGTTGGTTGGATTTTTTTGGATGGTAAGTAAGCGATGTATACAAGGGGGCTCTGGATTTGCTAAGACAGAAATGTTGCAGGAAAGAAATTCTTTATGTTGGGGACAAGAGTGATATTGGCTGAGACAAAGGAACAGAAAGTACAAGTGGGAAAGTTGCTGAGCTGGAGGGAAATGAGCTTGCGGCACAACTAGTACATGCTGAAGAGAATGTTAGTTCAATTTTGGATAAAAGTTGCTGGTTGAAACAGAATAAGCAGTGTAAAAAAAAAACAGGGAAATTGAAAAGAACGATTTCTTGTATAATTGAATATTAGTGAGGTAATTGGAGCATTCCCAGCTGGCAGGAGCAAATATCTTGCTGTCTAAATGGGAAGGTGTTTCTGAATCATATCAAGTCCTCATCTTGGTTGGGGTCCCTTGTGACGCTAAATGTTTGTGCTGGGAGATAAGCTCATCTGGATGTAAAGAGAAAGGCAATTAATTTTCCCATGTCATCTTTTCCTTTGAGGACTCATAGATTTTATCTGTGTTGGCATCTGAAGCTTGTAACATCATAAGTAGATTGTTTCCCAAGGATGGTTAGGGGTGGTGGTGTGGGGGGGGGGGGGGGCGGGAATAGGTGGGGATGGAGTTCAATGGAGCTGATAATAAGCCTTTTAGCACTTCTGCTAGCGTAGTTAATGGGGCTCAGCCATTAAGGGTTTAACAACACAAGAGATCCTGCAGATGCTGGAAATCCAAAGCAACACACACAAAATGCTGGAGGAACTTGGCAGGTCCTAATAAAGGTCCTCGGCCCAAAATGTCAACTGTTTATTCCTCATACTGAGTGACCTGCTGAGTTTCTCCAGCATTTTGTGTGTGTTGCTACGGGTTTAACAATACATCAGTTAGTGATAGATTAAGGATATTTATTCAGGGAGGACCCGATTGGTCAACTACAATCTCATTTGGTTAAAGGCAAAGGAAAATCTTGTGCTCTTTTGCTTCGCTTGGATAGATTTTAGTTAACAAGCTGTCTTAAGGTACTTCACAGGAATGTTACCAAATCATACTTCAGGGTGCAATTCAAAAGCTTGGTCAAAGAGACTGGTTTAAAGAATAAAAGAAGGGAGGAGAGAAAGAAAATGTAATGGAATTCCAGGGCTTTGGTAGATTATGAAATGGTCATCATTAGTGGAACAATTAAACTTGGGCTATCAGAACTTGAGGAAAATAGGCACATCTGAAAGTTAGAGGATAAGACAGCTAAAAGATCCAGAAGCTAGCTAGGTGCAAGTTTTTTACACAAAGCATAGAATAGTACAGCAAAGGAAGAGGCTCTCCAGCTCAGAACATTGAGCAAAATTAATTAAACGAATGACACCAAATACATTTTGCCTGCACATCTCTCTTCTTGGGCCGGAAACTCCAGCTTGCCTCAAAGGAAAGTATACAGTTTCAGGGGCCACCACAGCCAGAGTTGTATTGAAAAATCTGGGGCCTAAAAATAAATTGTGTGAATAAAGAACATAAGAGTTCCAGCACCTCAGTGACAACAATGACATACGCGGAAGCTTCAATGTAGCCAGGATCTAAGAAGATTCATACATCCAACAGTATAATCAGCCGAGAGAGCAGAATGGGGTTGAGCCTATAAGAATAGTCAGTGCCAGTGCCATCTTTGATGAACTTCTCAACCACTACTAAATTTTTGACTTCATTTTACACCACCCACCCCGGCTGGAGAAACAACATTTTCTTGGGAGCACATAACATTCCCATTGAAGTTCTAAAACTCAGCAGAGGGATGAGGAAGATACCACACTAGGCAAGTCTTTACCAGGGTCCTTGTCAACTGCTTCCTGCCAATGGCTGAAGAATGGCTCTCTGAATCCTGTTGAGGATTCCATCTGTAGAATAATCTTCATTATGCGAAACTTCCAAGAGAAATGCAGGCAGCTGTCCCAGCAATTATACACAGCTTTTCTTCGATATCATTAAAGGTTTTGACTCAATTAATTGAAAAGGAATATAGGACATCCTTCACATCCTTCTCAAATGCAGTCATTTGCAAAAAAATTTTCTCCATTGCATCATGATGGTATGAAGATTTTGCTCTTACCCAATGGATGCACAGCAGAGCTGATCTCATCACAGACTTGTATCAAGAAATTCCGCATCCACACACATCTTACATCTTTCCTTTTAGCATTTTGAAGGGACCATTGCCTTTGTAACTCCTTGGTCCATTTTTTTATATTCTCCATTTACACCCATCCCATAGTATGCAGCCCTTCCCTCACAACTGATGCCACGTGTCCATCATCCTTCCCTACTCTGTTTCCACTTGTCACCTCCATTTTCAATCTCTACCTTTCCTCTCCCCTTCCATCTAGTTCTATCTGTCCACCAAGACCCTGTCTCACCCTTTCTCTCTTCTCTTCAGACTGGTAATCTTCCCTCTAAACTCTCAGTCCAGATGCAGGGCCTAAGTTTTTTTTATAAATTTTTTAAATTGAATTTTCAAATGGTTACAGAAGGAAAAAAAATTATCAACCCTTCCCCCCTCCCCTTAACCCCTCCCCCCTAACATATCCTGTAGAAAAAGTAAAAAAAGAGAAAAAAAAAGAAAGAAGGAAAGAAAGAAAGAATACCTGGATATCGGAAGATCCCCACATGCTCCATGGAGTTCATAATAGCTTTAGTATATATATGTTTTTTTCTTTCCCCAAATAACCAATAATTTTATCTTCGGAGCACCTATATATTTAATCCTATCTTTTGTAAATAAGGGTGCCAAATTTTCAGAAATATTTCATATTTATCTCTTAAATTATAAGTAATTTTTTCAAATGGAATGCAGCTAAAAGCTATATCTATTTTCATTTTCTTAATGTATGTTAAAATTCTTTTTCTTTTCACCGGTCCATTAAGCCATTAACATTAAAACTTTAAAAATTCAGTAAATTAGTCATTATTTTTAACAGGGTTACTCCAGTCTATAGTAATACCTAACTTTTTAACTTTCGTAGTACCTTGGGGAATCGTTTTAAAATTCTCCGTGTTGCTATGTGTCACCCCCCCACCCCCGATTGTCCAGGCAAAGAAAAATAGATTATAAAGAGAAAAAAAAACAAAATATCCCCCTACTAATGTTGTGAATGAAAAAAAACACAACATTACCCCCCTCCATTGTACGGTTCATGGCAATCGCCATGATTACACACGTGAATCCCGTAGCAATCGATCCGAAGTTCCCCCAGCTCCCCGTAACATAAAAAAGTATATATAAGAGAAGAAAAAATAATATCGCTACTCTCGATTAATATTACTCAAATTTTTACCTTTCTCCCCCTGTATCATATAATTAAGAATATATTTAAATATTCTTCTGTCCTTAAACATCTATCAACTCCGTTCACTGTCCCTGTCTTCATCTTTAATCTGTTTCACTTTTAAATCTTTGGCTGTGGTTAGCGAATATTTGGGAGTTCTTGTGCAAATTCTTCCGCATCCCGATAATCAATAAAAGATCTTCTTTTTCCGTCATCCAAAAAAATTATCAGGGTTGCCGGGTGGCGCAATATAAATTTATAACCCTTTTCCCATAAAACTTTTTTCGCTGGGTTAAATTCCTTCTTTCTCTTCAAAAGGTCATAACTTATATCAGGATAGAAAAAAACTGTTTTCCCTTCTATCATCAATGGCCCGTTTCTCTTTCTGGCACGTTGGGCAGCCGCCTTCAGGATCTTTTCTTTACCTTGATATCTTAAGCATTTTATCAAGATTGATCATGGGTTTTGATCAACTTAAGGTCTTGATATTAAGGCTCTGTGAGCCCTTTCAATTTCAATTAACTGGGTTCCTTCTTCCATTTCCAAAATTTCCGGAATCCATTTTTGAAAATAATTTATTGGATCCTCTCCCTCTATACCTTCTTTAAGTCCAACAATCTTAATATTATTTCATCTGCTAAAATTTTCAAGTACATCCACTTTTTCCAACAACCATTTTCTTTCTGATGTCCAGGCAGAAATATTATCTTCCATTTTATTCACTCTATCAATGGTGTCTCCCTTTGTTTCTTCCAAGTTTTTAATTTTCTTGTCCATTTTGTCCTGTCTTTTCATCATTTTATCAAACATAATCTTCATATTTTAATATCTTTTTTATTACTTTTAATGCTTTTAATTCATGCATTATTTGCACCAAAGATTTTTTTATGTCTCCAATATCACCTCCAACCTCTTCCTGTTGCTCTTCTTTGTTTGTCTCTTCATCTTCATCTGATTTATCCAGAGAATCTGATTCCACCTCATATTCACTTTCATTTTCAGTTCCGATCATAGCTGGGATTAGTAGTTTAGGTTGCTCGTGTTTGCGCATGCCCCTTCCTTCACGCATGCGCAATTCCTGTTGCTCTTTTTTTTTTGGAAACAGTTGATGTTGCCACAGTTTCCTGTTCTGTATTGCCGGAGGTAAAATGCACGAGTCCAAGGCTCTTTCATGGCAGCCGGCCTTGATTCTTTTCCAACTTGTGTTGTCTTCAAAGTAGTAGTTTTCTTCTGCTTCTGTTTAGGAGACATATCTTAAGACAATCCTGAGTAGTTTATAAGTAATTTTTTAGAAGTATTTACTAACTTTTCTTCACTTAAACATTATTTTACTGTTTTTTTACGGGACAGCTGGATTTCCACGTCTCGATCCTACATCATCACGTGACGTCCCCCGGGGGGGCATAAGTTGAAATGTTGGCTAACCCTTTGGCTACATAAAGTGCTGGAAGAATTCAACAAGTCTGGCAGCATCTATGGAGGGGAATGTTGTTGTTGTTTCACATGGCATTTACACATCTAATTGAAGTGTGGCCTGGGAGGGGCAGGCACGAGTCTGTCTGTTTGGGAGCTGGGGTTGGATTGATCTTCAACTGGCATCTTCTCCACAGCCGTTCTAATATGGGTGGCCCTAAACTGGCATCACCTGATGGAGACCTTGAAGCACGCAAACCTCCTCATGACGTCAATGTGTTGATCCAGGTCGTGGAGGTATGGAGGGAAATAAACATTTGACATTTCAGGCCAAGACCCTTGAACAGGACTGAAAGGAAGATGGCAGAAGACAGAAAAGATGGCAGGAGAGAGGAAGTTATACAAGCTGATAGGTGAAAGGACAGACCAGATGAGGGAGAAGGTGGGTGGGTAGGGGAAGGGGGATTGTGAAGAGTTTTCTAGCACCTGCAGAAATCTCTTGTGTTTATGATTTGCTTCCACAGATGCTCTTTGACCCGTTGATTTCCTCTGTCAGTATTTTGTTCCAGATTCCAGCATCTGCATTCTCTTGTGAATGCCCTCATTAAGCTATTGGCCAGAGACCTCTGCAAATATTGACACCATCTGGACAATCTTGGTCTCATCCCTTCACAGATATCCCAATTGTCCTATTAATTTCCCTCTCTGCAACTTAAAACTTGATTTTACATATACCCAGTTTTGATGTCATGTCTGACCCAACGCATTGACTCTGTTTCCCTTTTCAGATATGCTGTCTGACCAATAGAGTGTTTTCAAAATTTACAGTTTTTATTTAAGCTTCCCAGCATCTGTAGTTCTTTGATCGCCAACAAGCTCATTTATAAGATAAAAGACAAAAGTTGCAATTTACACTACCTTCCTGTCAGAACCAAGATTCCATTAACCTTAGTTATTGAGATATAGTACATATTTAATATTTTTGTAAAAATTTACTTCAGAGGCTGAACTCAAAATCTTTATTGACTCATTTGATGAAACTTTGAGGGATTAATATTTATTTTTAAAATTCACAAAACAAAATTCCTCATATATCCTGCCTCTGCATGAGACAAACTCTGGAAACTAGATTATGTGTCGTCAGAACCACTAATCACCGAGGGCAGGAGTCGATGACAAAATTTGCCATCTCCTTCACATGGCCTTCTGAGTAAAGAAGTAGTAGAAGATCAGGGCCTCAGACTCAATGCAAAGGTCATGTCTACCAGGTTATCCTTGCTCTCCTGTACACTTCCGAGGCATGACTGGCACACAAGCACAGGGGATGCTTCATCAATGCTGCTTCAGCAAATACTCCAAATCCATGGGCAGGAGAGGTAAAAAACATGAACATCATCTCCCAGGCTTGCTTCTCTCACAGCGGGGTCCTAATTACACATGGTAATTCCGCTGGGCATGGCATGTTATTCACATGCCTAATGCCTATATCCTGTCACTGTCACACTACTCTGAACTCTGTCGTAGCAGGGTAATACCAGAACAGATGAACTAATTCAAAAATGTTCTCAAAATACCCCACTGACTCTGTGGTCATTACTGTTTAAGATAGAGAATGAGAATTTCGGTTTGTACTGAGTATCTTCATTGGGAAAATAGAAAAGCCCAATATTAATGGCACAAGGGATACATCGCTTGCACCAATCAATCACCCACCTTATTATGCAACTCTCCTTTTGGAAAGTCTGTCTGTCCCAGACTGGCATTCTTCACAACCAATGGAACAGAAATAGGAACAAGTTGTCCTTGGTGCCGAGGAACAGCAAAGAAAACACTGGAGGAACATGGATAAATTGGGAATATTAAGGCCTTGGAAAAATTTGGAAAAGGTTTAAGAAATGAAAGAAGAGGCAGTGTTTAGTGTATAACATTTGAAGTCCATAAGCACTAATGAAGTTGGCGCAGGTTAAAACATGGATAGTAAAGTGTAGAACACAATATTCCCTCTCAGCTGTGCGGGTGTGCGGTCGTACAGCAACTGAAATGCTCCCATGCACAAAGCCTTTGTTGCTGTTCAGCTGGAATTTTCTTTTATATAATGTTAATATAATTTTGAAATCTATGTTTGCAGGACTGCAGCACTTTCCAAGGTGCAAATCCCTGGTCTCTCGAGACTAACGGATGCCTATTATTATTACGTTAATATAATTGTGAAATACCCTGTAATTATGTGTTAACAAATATAATCCATAAATTTTCTAAATAGTAAATGAACCACATTTACTTTGAAATATTTTTGAGCTTCAACTTGCTCACATTGTCAGTATTATAATACTGTTACACATTGTAACAATAAACACAGAATGGAAGTCGGTGGCTCATTGTTAACAAACTGCTGGCTCACAAAATGCTGACTGACAAAAAAGAACTCAGCTACAATTATGAACTATGACAAAATAGTTGCCGCAAAAAAAAATCGCAGTAATACTGTGATTACGAATTTGTTCTTTCTGAGAAAGTTAAGACTGAGGTTCATTTAAGACTTTCAGTGATATGTTGAACTACATGCTTAGAAATGAAGAGTTTGAATAACTGTCAATTCTTGTTAACATTGTTGACTACTGTTGACTGCAAACGTGGATTTAGTCTTAGTAATTCAATATAATGTAAATTCTGAAACATACTAGAAGTGGATCATTTGGATGATCTAATTTGGATTAAGACGTATCTTTCATCTGGATGTGAGATTAACCTGGGCAGAGTACATAGACAATGGATTTGTAAGACAGAGAAAAAGTTTATGAAATATGAAAGATTTTCTTTGTTGTGCTGTATTTCATTATACCCTTCAATTAAAAAATAAAATCAAAAATATGTGATTCTTCAATTTTCATTTTAAATATTCATAATATGCATATTACAAATACACTTAAGGTGCCATGTAGTTTTTTGGTCATGTAAAAATTTCCTGCTCCGAGCAATGGTTGATCTGTGCAGTTGTAAAAAAAATGAGAGGTAATGTTGGTCAGACGTCTTCAAATTTTCAGAAGGATGGCCGGAATAGTATTGGGATGAAAGTGTCTGGAACTAGCAAAGCTATAAGTGAGGATTTTCACAGCAGATGATCAGAGACAGAGAAGTTGTGAGATGCTGTGGAAGTGGAAAGAATTTGTCTTCGCAATAATATTGATGTGCAATCTGGATCTATTCACAGAATCAAGAATCAAACCTATTTTGCAACAGTTTGAACCAATTCTAGACAAATGTTGGGAAGGTGGTTAAAGTTAGTAGCAGCTTGTAATAAGAATGATCATGTTGAGTTTGGTCTTCCCAATATTTGGTTGGGGGACATTTTTCTCCATGTAACATGAGAGAGATTAAGAAAGATGATGGCAATGAGCTACCTCTAGAATACGGAAAGTGGCACTGAGCTTGAAATGTTTGTGTACATATAAACAAGTGTTAAAATGGTGTTGTGTAGGGAACTCACGCTAATTGCTCTGGTACCTCAGGGTGTGATTTTCCTGCAGATAAGGTGTACAAGGAGTCATGTGCATAAGTGATGCAAATCCCAAGCCTTTAGCATGGTTGCCCATGGTAACCATGAATAATTTCTTGAAATGCACTGATATGCCAACCTAATAGTGTGGTTATCTGCCCTGTAAGGAGTTTTTAAAGTAGCAGCTAACAGGGAAACTGCTTCAATTAGTAGACCTGAATTGGATGCCAGTTTGCTGGGACTGATTTGCAACATCTTCCTGTTGCACCTCAATGGATAGCTCTGGCAGAGAATAAAAATAATTCTCAGGATGAGGTAGTGGTGGGAATGCACATTGTGAAACTTCAAATCTTGGTTCTTTAATTCTCTTCTCAGGGAACATTCATACTTAAGTACAGAAATATTCTCACTGAAAAATCATTTTTATACTTGAACCAAGTTGAGGATGTACCAGCCCAAGCCCTTGTCTTAGAAGTTAAGCATTGATCATTTTTGTGGTGTGCAATCATAATAAAAAGGGCCTAGGACTCTAAGTTACACATCATAAACAATTTACAAACTTAGTTATTGCAAAAAGTTGCTGTTTTGGCCACAGTGATCTTCAAAAGTGCTAAGCACAAAATGCCCCTTGAGTCAATAGAATTCTCTCTTTAACATGTGCAAAGGCAAAGTGGCTAATATATCTTAGATCCCAATGAAAGGCAAACAAATATTTGATCTTGTCAGTTATAAATCTGAACTCCTGAAAATATCAGCAGTTAGGATTCATGGCACTACACTAATCATCCTGTGGTACTTCCAAAATTGCAAAGTTTGGCTTATGTGTTGACCAGCTATGTCCCATGGTGGTAGGCATTGGTAAAAGCAGGTTTAAGACATCTACCATTAACTTTCCAATGGAAGTTAAGATGACAAAAGTTACTGGATAGCAATCAAAATCACAAATAAAGAAGTATTTTTACTCCCCCACACTTCCTTCTTTTAATGTTCCTTTTTGCATTTTTTCATTTTACAAAAATCAGGCTTCAGTGGTCAGTTGAGTTGGGGCCAGTTGATGGATAGTGGAAGTGGAGGGAGCATAGACCCTATTGGCACGAGAATATTAATTTTCTAGACAACTCCATAGCCTATGGCTCATTCCCTCATCCCTCAAGGAAGAGTAGGAACTCTGGGGAATAATCCCAGGGATAGTAAATACTTAACTTGACAAGTCGCTCAAATTATTCTTGCATCCTCAGATTATAATCAGGTTTTATTCATTTTTCCCCTCCCTGGTAATGCTCAACTAAAAATTCTGAAAGCAAGCATGAAATTGTCTTGGAATATTACAAATTTTGTTGAGAAGGCAATTAGATGCCTCCTTATTCTGAAAGTGACACTTTCATGTTAGATCCTATTTGCAGTGTATTATTAAGCATAAGAACATCAAAAATAGCTCCTCAAGCTTGCTGTGGTGTTTATTCAGATCAACTATGGTCAGATTTTAACACCTACTTTCTTGCCCAAGTCCCAAAAACATTCCACAGAGGTCTTATTCTCTGTTCTCTAGTTACCTTCTCAGGGACATTCATGTTAGATTATTTATATGTTAGCATAGAAGAGGGCAGCCAACCCTTGTGCCAAAATTAGTGTGAAGCATCAAACCACTAGTCTTAGAAATCAAACAGTAATCATTCTAAGACATTCAATAAACCAAGTATTTTCCACCAGCCTTTTGAATGCCGAGTCCCAAGGCTTGTGGATATGGGGGCTTGTGCCAGGCAAATGTGTAAAATGATGCTTTCATTATAATAAGCTTCATGCAAGCGGTTTAGGTCTGAATGCAGGTGAATGGGGAATGAATTAATGCTTGGGTTGCTCCAGGGGCCTGGGTCACAACCAAACACAGGAAATTGAAGCCTAGTTGATAACTGGGGGTTAGTGACTAGGTTGGAGATTGTATTGGGTGCTTGGATCAGGGTTGAGGCTTGATGCAGGAATAAGGTCACCAGTATGAATTAGCTGTCAAGGAATTGTGAACTAGGGCATGCAAACAGGAATTTTGGATAAGTCATTGGGTTAAAGATCTGATAAGGAGGTTGGAAGCTAAAAGTGAATTGGAGGCTTGGGTTGAGGTGAGGGCATGTGATAAAGTGGTGATGCGGGACTGGATCTGGAATCAGGATTCAGCGATGAGTCTTTGGGATGAGGACTGGTTCAAAGAGCAGAAACAGAGCCCTTGGATGAGGATCTGAAACAAGTTCAAGTGCTTGGGTTTTTGGCCACTGGTAAGGGAGCTTGCAGTGTCACTAACAGGGATTGCAAAATGGTATGATACAGATTCAGAATAGATGGTGGCTTGGATCTGAAAGTTATGGATCAGGTCAGAAGATTCAGTAAAGGCCAGGGTATGAAGCCTTCTACAGTAATGATTCTAGGAGAGGAGACCATCTAAGTTTTCTCATTTTACACTATTGCTGAAAATCAATGTCTGTCTCAATATTTTTCCAAGTAGCTACATGAGCAATGGCAGAGGAGATATAGCAATCCTGTAAAATCATAACATTTACTTTTTTATTATGGAGCAAAGTGATGACAATTTCCTTACATGTCCCTCATAACAACTCTCTGGTAAGTTTTGAGTATGAAGTTAAGTCATGCATTGAAACAGCATCACGTTGAAAGTTTGTCTAGTAAGAGGTACAGTGAACATTTTTATGATGCCGGGACAATACCAAAAATAATTGGAGAAACAGTCATAAGCAATGTAGTCCCTGCAACTAACCTTACAGAACCTTTCATAATCATTCTGCAGCAATTATGTATAAATTATTGATTACTTCTTTAAAAAATGCGCCATAAACCTATTTCATGTCTGCTTTGGAAAGTCCCTGCTTATCAGCTGCTGAATACAGAGCGTGTTACATTTTGCTTATTGGATGAAAATTTGTGGCAAAGGCACAAGGCCGATGAACACTGAAGGTCAGCAAGACTGAAAGCAGCAGAAGACGAGAGATGCATCTTGGAATTATGATTGGGAGGTCAGCTCGTAAGAGGAAATAAAGGTGAACAGAATTTACGTATAAGAACAGGGCTGATCTTTCTCAGTAAGCCCACCTGGAAATGAATTGGGAAGCGAGAGATAATTGATATCTTGCACTGGGATTACCTGCGATTCAGCTTCTCACAGTGTTTCTCAGCAGACATGTTCGTCCAGCATTTTGTGTGTGTTGCTTGGATTTCCAGCATCTGCAGATTTTCTCTTGCTTGTACAGGAATTTCTCATCTCAGTTTCCTGAGGTTACCACATGGGAGACAGAGCAGGTCCTGGTTAGTTGAATGAATACTGTGAAAGCCACCTGATATTGGATTGCCTTCCATCAGCCACTGTCCCTATAAGGAGAGCCCAGAAGTCACTAGATGAACGCCGTGACCTGAGTTTAGGTTTTCATTGTGCCAGCTGCACTCCACGCTGACTTTCTGGTGTCAACTATTCTTCAGATGGCTAGGATCTAGCCCATTGTCATGTCTGGGCTCCCTCTTGTTGTATTTAAAATTGCCCATTGTCATTAAATTGTCATTTTTTGAGGGTGGGAACTTGGGTTGGCTGGTTATTGGCAAGTGGAGTAGCTATTGACCATCTTGAGTTGGCATGATCAGGGACCGGTATAGCTTGCTAGGACACTTAGTGAGCAATTAAGACATAACCATATAGATTTGCTAATAGAGACATCTTAACCAGAGTAAGGTGACATGTTTCCTTCTTCAAAGCAGATTAGTAAATTAGTTGTTTTTTGATAAGTTCATAGTCACACACCAATGGCAACTTTAATTTGCTTGTACAATTTGTAAAATCTGAATTCAGAATTTTAGGCAAGTTCTTCAACCAACAAGACGGAATTGAAGGTCATGTTCTCTAATTATTGATTGACTTGCCAGATTTACCAGTTCTTTAATGTAACCCCTGCACTACAATCTTCCAGGTAAATCTTAATGAATGGCCTCTAAACCTAGTAAAACTGACCAATGATTGTTGTTACTTGTTTACTGTGCTACAGCAGTAACGACCAGAAATATAATTATATCATGAGTAGCATGTTTAACTTCAAACATACTTAGAAGGACAAAACATTAAAAAAATGCTGTTCACATACCTACACATCCTTATTATGCGTTTGATTATTAGGGAAGGATTATTACCCATTGCCCCACTGAAAAGCATGCTCCTGATGATCTACTTGATTACTACTGCCAATACTGAATATACCTTCCTATAAATGGGTTGAGATTCTTTTATCACTGTTAGTGGAATGACAAATAAAGCACATACCCTAAAAGGAAATTTATAAGTAGGCTGTGTTGTATCCAGAACAGGCTAAATGTGTGCTTATTGCGGTACTCATATAAGACAATAAAATTTGTTCTACTCCATCTTGGTTTCGTATTGATGAGGAAGTCTGAGAAGAAAAACTAAAAACAATATTAAATACTTAATAGGTGATTATTGAATCTGTATTTTACATAGAACTCCTGCTATTTGTCTGCAAATTCCTCCCTGGTCAGCAAGTTGTACTCTGCTAGCAAAACTTAGTTTTATTGACATGAATAGATGTTGGTACATTTCACTCTAGCTTGGCTGACTAGGAATAAGTTTCTCGACAATTATTTTTCCAGGAGGTAATTGTAGTCTTCCACTAAAATGAAATTGTATGACACAGTTTTCCCCCATAATTAAATGCAAATAGCAATCTTTTCTGGGTTATTTTCAATCACTGGAAATTTGAACAGGGAACTTCCAGTTTGACTCACCCTGGTGCAAATGATAAAATTTTTTAGATCATGTCATTCCTAACATGATTAATTATCTTCATCCATTTTGGTCTTGCCCCAACCCATGACCCTCCACAAACTGCAAAGACCATCTTTCCTATCCCCTCCTAATCCTGATCGTAATCCTGCCCTTCCAATCACACAGTTCCCAGGACCATGACATAACCCTAGCGTTGACGGTGTACCTGACAGACCACTGAAGATCTGTGCCAACCAGCTGGCTGGAATCATGAACATCTTTAATCTCTCACTGCTGCAGTTGGAGATTCCCAACTCCTTCAACAGAGCATCAGTCATACCGGTGCCCAAGAAAAGCAGGGTGAGCTGCCTCAACCATTATTGCCTGGTAATACTCACATCTACTGTATGAAGTACTCAGAGAGGTTGGTCATGGCCAGAATTAACTCCTGCCTGAGCAAGGACCTGTAACTTTCCTACTGCCACAACAGGCCTATAGTGAACACATTTCCACTGCCTCTCCATTTAGCCTTGGACAACAGTTATGCCTACATGAAGGCTGCTGTTTATTGATTACAGTTCAGCTTCAACACCATCATTCCCCTAGTACTAATCAACAAACTTCAAAACCTGGGCCTCTGTAACTCCCTCTGAATCTGAATCTGGATCAGTGTAGATCGGTAACAACATTTTATCCTCACCAACAACCAGAACAGGCTCATCAAAAGGATGATTGCTTAGCCTACACTCATGACTGTGTGGCACCTTCAATAAATTAACTGATGTCACAACTATTGTTGGCAGAACCTCAGATGATGAGGAGAGGGCAAACAGGAGTGAGATAGATTACTTGGTTCTGTGGTCTCACAACAAAAAACTTGCACTCAACATCAGTATACCAAGGAAATGATTTGTGAACTTCAGGAAAGGGAAATTGAGAGAGCGTAAACCAATCCACATTGAGGGTTCAGCAGCTGAAAGGGTGAGCAGTTTAAAGTTTTTGGGCAACAACTTCACAGATGATGGACCCAACATATTGATGCAATTGCAAAGAAGGCACGCCAGCAGCTATACTTCTTTGGAGTTTGAGGAGATATGGTATGTCACTAAACAATCTAGCAAATTTCTACAGATTGACTGGTTGCATCAACACCTTTTATAGAGGCTCCAATGCACAGGATTAAAAAAAAGCTGTTGTATACTCAGCCAGTTCCATCAGGGGCAAAGGCCTCCCCACAATTGAGGACATCATCAAAAGGCAGTGCCTCAAAAAGCCAGCATTGAACATGAAGGACCCTCACCAGTCAGGACATTCTTTCTTCTCATTATTTCATTACTGATCAGGAAGGAGGTACAGGAGCCTGAAGACACACACTTAATGTTTCAGAAACATCTTCTTTCCCTCTGCCATCAGATTTCTGAATGGTTCATGAACCTATAAACACTACCTCGTTATTTTGCTCCCTTTTTGAACTATTTATTTTTTATATTTTTTATTGTAACCTATAGTAATTTTATTATGTTTTGCACTATTCTGCTATCATAAAACCACAGATTTCACTATATATGTCAGTGGTAATAAACCTGATTCTGATTCAAAACCCCTCCAAATTGAATCTAATAGGATTTTCTATGCACTTCTATTTTTCAAACTGACCTCCAATATCCAACACTTTGGTCCTGGAACCATTTCCCCTGTTACATCCACTTTGAAGTTTCTAATTTGATTGGGATTCAAAGTACATTTATTGTCAAAGTCTGAATGCAGTATACAACCCAGAGATCTGCCTTCCCACAGACAGCCATGAAACAAAGAAAAAACATGGAACCCATTTAAATAAAAACATTGAGCCACCAACACAAAAATAAAAAAGAACAATTTGTGCAAATGTCAGGAAAAAAAACTGAGTTAAAAATACAGAATACAAAACACCAAATCACAAAGACTTCTAAAAAATGGTCCAGGCATATTAAAGTCAGCTCAGTTCAGTTCAATCCAGCATTGCACCTCTCGCCATCTGCAGGCTGTAGCACTCTCCGCCCCAATCAAAATTACCGCGTTGTTCACTGGCGCCATCTTCTTCCCGATTACCCCCTTCATCTTCAAATTTGTTGGCCCATGGTGTGGATGATTCCAGATCCAAAAGCAAATCTAAATTCCATTCCTTTACCTCCTCATATCCAAACTGCAGAATTCAAGGTGCACCCCTTGGCTATTGATCTGCCCTAATTATGTCTGTGGTGGATAATGACCTAAATCTGACCTCCTAATATAGTGCCAGATGGTAAGTTTTTGGTACTGAAAATGTGTAATTGAAGTTCTTTAGCAGAGGGCCAACAGCTGAAATGGTCTTTGGCTTCAATCTGCTGTAACCATCTAATAATCATAATGTAAAGTCAGTGAGTCTTACATTTGTAGTAGGGAAATTATTGGAAAAAAATTACGGGGCAGGATTTATGTTCACTTAGAAAGGCAATGACTAATTTGGGGAGTCAGCATGGTTTTATATATTGTACTGTAAATCCTGTCTCAAATCTAATTGAGTTTTTAAAGGAAGTTACAAGGAAAATTGATGAAGTCAGAGTAGCAGGTATGGTATACGTGGACATTGAGGACCTTTTTGATAAGATCCCGCATGTTAGGCTGGCCCAGAAGGTTATGGCATATATATCTAATGTGCATTGGCAAACTGGATGTACTATTGGCTTGGTGATATGCAGCAATGAATAATGGTGGGGGTTTGTCTTTCTGACTGGAAGTCTGTAGTTAGTGTTGTACTGAAGGGATCGGAGCTCGGAACTTTGTTGTTTATCATCTATATAAAAATGAAATGTATTGGAATATACAGAGAACATTGAAATTGAGCAGTACAGCACAAGACAGGCCCTTCAGCCCATGCTGTCTGTGCTGACCATGATGTTATATTAAACTAATCTCCTCTGCCTGCATGTGATCCATATTCCTCCATTCCCTATATATTCATGTGTCTATCTAAAAGACTTTAAATGCCACTATTGTATCTACTTCCACCAATACCCATCATTATTATTGTCACATGTACTGAGATGCAATGAAAAGCTTTAGTCTGTGTGTGATACAGACAGATCATTCCACACACAAATACAAAAGAGGGAAATTAACAGTAGGATTGATTAGTAAGTTTGCTGATGACAAGAAAATTGATAGTATCATAGATGGTGAAGAAGGTGTCTAAGGGTACAGAGGGATATCTGGGCAAAGCAAGGGTAGATTGAACTTAATCCAGACAAGTGTGAGATGTCACAATACGACACATACAGCAGATGGCAGGGGCCTTTGGAGCATTAATATAGAGAGAGATTTTGGAAGCAAGTTCCCTGAAAGTGGCGGGTAGAGGAGCAAAGAAGGCATTTGGCATACTTGCCTTTGTAAGCTGAGACATTGAGTATAGAACTTGGGGTTGGGTTTGTTGCAGCTCTATGAAACGTTAGCTAAGCCACATTTAGAATATTGAGTACAGTTCTGGTTGCCACACTTCAGGAAGGATGTGGTGCTGCTGGAAAGACTGAAGAACAGATACACCAGGATGTTGCTCGAATGGGGGTGGGTGGGGCTGTAAGGGAGAGATTGGATTTTCACTGGAACATAGGAGGCTCCCATAATCTTATAACCCTCAATATTGAGGTTTATAAGGTTATGTGAAACATAAGTAAAGAAAAAGAGTCCTTTCCCAGGGAAGCAGAATCTAAAAGAGGGTGCAGGTTTAAGGTGTGAGAGAAAATTTCTACAAGAGATCTGGGGGGCAAGTTTCCTACACAGCGTAAAGCAGATATCTAGAACAAGCTTCAAAAGGAGATGGTAGAGCCATATCAATTACAATGTTCAAGAGGTGTTTGTACAAGTTCTTGGATGGGAAAGGAGCAGAGAGATGTGGCTTAATGTGAAATGGGGATCTATGCCAATCTCAGTTAAAATTAGTGTAGATAGGCATCAGGATCGGTATGGATGAGATGAATTGAAGGGGTTTTTTTGTGCTCTTCTGCCATATGAAACTGGGAATCTAAATGTTAGGTTTCACTGGAATTTCTACACATGAATCATAAAAAAACCTCCATGCTACCTTAATTCACTTGTAACTATAGTCTGACCAACGTGTTGTATAAGCTTGGAATTACACTTTTACTTACACTCTCAAGAGCTATCATAAAGTATTTACTTTTGGTATTTTATAGTTTCATCTCGCCATACTCAACTAAATTCTTCAGGTTTTATGAATAGGGATTTCTTGGATCAGACTTATACAGAAAATAAAGATCCTTTGAATTTTATTTCAGTCGAAAGGAATTTAGAATCAAGTTTGCTGGATATCATATAAAATATTAATGATCCAAGGATAGCAAGATACACACAATATTGTACTTCTTTCACTTCTCTTTGTCTTCCAGATATTATGAAAACTATGGTTTAGAACTATCAATCCTTCTAGCTTTGCAAAGTATGTAAATTGGCTCAGAGTTTTCTCTCGCATATCTAGATTTTGTTCATTGCAGATCACACAAGATAACAAATCAATACAAAAGATTGTGGAATTTTAAACATTACAATGGATTAAATGAAAAAGGAATTTATGGAATCCTCTCTTTTAGTTAAAAAAACACCAAGCCTCACCCACAAGTCTGACTGGACTCTTAAAATACTATGACCATTCATCATTTTTTGCTAATTGTATGTGTTTACAGTGTCTCAGGAAGATCTGAAAAAACTGTTTGTTAAGAGTAAAACTGTAAATAGCTACAGTTTAGAAGTTTACAAGCATACTTTTATCATATTGAGAAATAGATTGTTCTTATAACTAGTCTTGTTTATATTTGAATTCATTATCAATTAAGGAAAATGATTAATTCACAGGCAGTGTACCAGATTTTGTGATAAATCATAGCCAAAAGACAAGAATATTACAGTTATGCTGCCAAATTTCTACTTCTAGGTCAATATTTAAAAAAAACAAAATACCTTCTAAAAGGTCTACGAAGATATGTAAAATAGTTTGATTGGAAACTTTGACAGACCAGAAACTTCTCAAAATGGGAGCAGTTTTCCGGGCAATTTGTTTCTGAGTTGCTGATGGTACAACAGTGTCAGAAGCACTGGCCATGGGAAAACCACTGCAAAGGGAGCATTTCTTCTTGTGGTGTCATGAATTCTGACATCAGAAACAAAGCAAAGCTATAGAATATTTGCAGTACATCCTGCGTTAGAAAAACCTTTTAATATTTGTGAAGCATCCTCTTGAACCATTGTGACAATCCAGACCCCAAACTGATGAATTCATTGGATACTAAAATTTAATTGACAATTAAGCCCTCACTGAGGCGGCAAAGGCTTGGCTGTCTTAAAGTGGTGAAAGATTTTGATGGGCAGCAATCTATGATGTGAGTAAGGTCAGACTGATCGTAAGTCATCTCTTGCATTAGCCTCACTGGGCAATGGGTTAACAGCAACCTCAAAAATGATGTGGAGTAATAAAGAAATACACCACTTCACAGAGGAATATCAAATTTCCATTTAGATTATACTACAGATAATCAGAGAGGTACCATCCACCTGAACAAGGAGAAACTAAGAAAAGTCTGAATATAAATGGGGCAGGATTCAGTTGCTGGTTATTTTCCTGAGTCAGCTCTTTCACAGCTAGGCTTATGTGTGAAGGGAATGACAAAACTTACTTTGGTTTCATGTGACGTACCAGAGATAAACCCAGATCAATGACAGACAATCATCATCAGGTTGATAGAAAGCTGCCACACAATCCTCCAAATCATATTCTGTTCACTTGTCCCAGGTAAAACTACACCTGGCCTGAGAGCATATGGTAGAGTTGTTACCTTGTTCATCCCAAGTCAGCTACACTCATCAATGAATCATGCCTCCAACATTTTTCATTTATGTATTTTCTTTTTAATTATTTATCAGATGGTTACTGAGACTTAAGCCAAAGCAAACAGCTATTATTCTCAGTTCATGTGTGCTTATTTAAAGGGACAGTGCTACATGGAAACCTGAGGAAGTTTAGGAAAAGCTGATTAAACTCAAACAGTTTCATTCTTTTTTTAAAATCCAGCTGGACACCTTTGTGAGCATATTTGTAAACCTGTGCTTTTTCAAGAAACAGGCTCATTAAACACAAAGTAAGTGCCTGTTTCTGATATCTTGCATGGTTCCTAAACCAATATAATATTGTTCCGCTTATTCTGCCTATTCTTTCTTATTTATCTGTCTTGTTACATCCCAGAAAATCTGAATATCTTCCACTTTTCTTTTGAAAACTGTAGTAGTGCCATCTCAACATTTTCTTTGTCAAAGAGAAACATGATCACCTTGCCGTAATTTTCCTTGTATGCTATATATGAAATTTACCTTTGTTGATCTTCCTTTAGCTGGTGGTTCACAACTGGGTACTGGTCTCAGCATTCATTGTTCAACCAAAGCTAAAGAAGGAAATGTGCTTCCTGGAATGAGCTACATTGGTAAATGATCTACTCATTAGAGAACAAACAAGTCTAATTAAGGAAAATCCTATGTTTAGCTATTTAAAAAAGTGATTTTGAAAACAATGGAGTGCATTTCCAATCAATAACAGAAATGAGGCTAATATAACCTGTGACTTAAAGGAAGCAATTTAGAGTCGTTAAATTATAAATAGGATTATCTTCTGGCTTCAATAGGTGCTCAAGTTTAAAGTTAGTGAGTTATGGTTATTACTGCAAGTGAAGTTCACAACTAGGACTAAGACTGGGGTTGCTTTAGATTGCAAACTCTTGGAATATACGGTTTGGTTGTTCAGATTATATGGGAATGGGGAAAATAGTTCTTGGTCTGTGTTATTTATTCAAGCTATTCCATGCAAGTTTAACAGGCAATTACTATTTTTGAGGTGATTGACTGCTGATGTGGGCTGCAACAGGTAAGGTAATATGTAAAGTGGGAATAGAGCTAAAACCTTTTACTCCTTTTGATGAACAACTGAGCTTAGGAGCCTTTGTTTCTGGATGTGTGGTAAATGCTCTGCTTGCAATTCTGTCAGTTTAAACCAAATAGAGATTCATAATCATATCAGACAATGTAATTCACGTTTGAGCCCACGATATTTTGACCAAGCACTAGGAGTTATACCGTAAACTAAGCATGATTGTTAGTAAATATAGCATTTCCTCAAGGCATTCTACTGAGCCAATGGTCACTCTGCTATTTTTGTAGGACTCCAAGCCTGTACTTATGAAATATTTTCAGGTGCAGCTCCAAGCAGAAAGGGATGTTTGGACAGGACTGGGAGTTTAAATCATTATCTTCCTTTTGTTGCTGATTACCAATCTGACTATTGATAGCAATGTCAGTTAAGTGCAGAATTTCTAACCAAGCGAGGTGTTGTACTGTGAAACATCCCAAATCAGCTAAATAATCTACATTCCCAGTGAGTGATATGTAATAAAATGCTTTAGATCAAAATGATAAACTTCTCCTTGTCAATTTTATCTGAATGGAATGATAACTAAATTCCACTGATGTAGTTTAAAATAAAATAAACTGGTCTTCAAAAAGGGAAATTCGGCTTTCCTGAATTATGTTCATCAGCCTTGTGAACTTTATGAATTGAAACAGTGGGGGAAGATTTTGCACTAGGGCTATCATACTGGGAAGATTTAACAACCACTCTAAGCCTTTGGGACTGATGCAGCTCCTAAGTGGTTACAGTAGTACCACGGGCAAAGATGTCTTGCAGATACACTACAAAATAGTGATTAATTAAATATGATCTGATTCTACACATTAAAAGTGGCCAAACTACATGTCAGAGAGAACATTCCCTTCAGAATTGGAAGCATCAGAATAAAAGGCCGCTGGAGAGCCCAGCGGTACACTGGGTATTTCCATTTCTGAAAATAAACCCTCTTCTGTTTTCTAATTGCTGATTTTCCTGACCACAAACCAGATGTGGTTAATAGGTTGAAAATGCTGATCTTAAATTCCTCTCAGTTCCTATGGTGATAGAACTAACTGCATGGGTAAACTGATAAATGATGTGGTAAGTTCTAAATGTGGAAAACCAAATGGGCTGAATGGCTTTCTTATTAATTTCAAATACACAAAGCAGTAATTACTCTTCTTAGCAGTCCTTTGGGGCTGACTTGCCTATCCTCCAGTGCTGTGGATTCTGATGTGGCTGATTAAGCAAATAATAGACTCGTTAACCCCACCACAAGTGGAGCAGTAGGTACTGGATAGGATGGGCAAATGTGTCATTTAATTGTAGCGTACTCCTTCTACTAGGCTTCTGTGTAATGCTGAGATATGACTTCAGGTATGTGATGACAATCTGAACGTTTCTTTTTCATTCTGAGTTATCATAAAGCAACAATTCCCAGGAGGGGGGGCATAGGTGTTGTAATTTTCAAAGAAGTCTTGAGGCCACCTTTCAAACTCTTTTCCTCTTTATGTAGTCTTTAACCATGGAGCCAATTTGGTGCGATTAGGGTCTCAGTGCTGAAGACGTTGGCCTGAGGGAGTATGTTACAGTACACTGGTTTGACTATCCTCCCAATGGATTTGGAAGATTTTGTGGAAACATCTTAACGTGATTTCCAGCCAGTGCTTTGAGGTGTCTGCCGCAAGGAGTCCAAGTCCCAGAAATGTACTGCAGGAACTAACATAGCTCAGTAAACCATGAGCTTTGTGGCAGGTTTGAGGTCTGATCTTCAAACATTCTCTCCAACGTTGCTGCATTGAAGGCAGCGGTATAGTTCTTCAATGATGTCTGCCTTTACTGGGAGTTGGATTTAGCAAGCATGTTGGAGGTGAGGTAAGCATGGAGCTAATATCCATTCTGCTCAGAGCTTGCAACAGTTGTGGATCTGTTGGATAAGTTTGCAGTTTGCTTACCACTACCTAGCAGAAATTAGATGGAGACAGATTTTTCTGCACAACCAAATCTGAAAAGGATAATACATAATTTCTATTGACTGACTGAGTCACAGGAACTTGTGAAATCACAAAAAGCCATATAAATTGCTCTTCAGATTTCTCTTATACTGACACGTTGTGAAGATCATGTTCTTTGTGCCTGTAAGTGAACGTGCTGTTCAGGAAGAGACTCTTCTGGGAGGAGCAATGAAAGAAGAATCTGGTGAAGACCTTCCCTGTGGCAGAAACTGGGAGACCCCCTCTGTATCTAACTTAGATGGATTTCTCTCTTTTCATGAAAGTAGTCCAAATCTTAGTGTTTCTAAGAACTCCTCACGTATCCTCCTTTACTTCAGATGTAAAGATCGAGGTTATAAATTTCTGATTTACATTTTAGCAGAGTTATAGTTTACTCCTGAGGCATTTTTGTTTCTACCGATTGGCATTTAATCTTTTCCATTTCCTGGTGATCAGAGTTATTGGCAATGTTGGACTGGGTTGTTTGTTGTGGGATGGAATCAAAACCACTTACTCAAAAGTAGAAACTAAAGCTTACATTTATACAACACAGTGCATTCTACAAAATATCCCTATTATCTTCGCAAGTAAGTACTTGCTTCTGGCCAATTTTATCAAAGCATTAAAATATAAGCAACAATGTAAGCTTTGAAAAAGCTTTTATAATAAATAAGAAAAGAGAATATTTAAAGGAAGAATTCCTAATTGCAGCAAATTGATCTATAACAAATGACTGAGAAGACCGCTGTAGACCAGAACAGGTAATGGTGTTTTTTTTCCCCACTCTCTCTGCATAGGGAATGGTGATTGAGAAAATGGAAGAGATTTTAAGGTTGATATTGCCTATACAGATTGCAAATATGGGTCAGACTCCAGAGTTCGGAATAAATTTATTATCAAAGTACATATATGTCACCATATGCAACCCTGAGATTCATTTTCTTGTGGCGTTCACAGTAACTACAAGAAACACAGTAGAATCAATGATTACATCCAACAGGATAGACAAACAACCTATCTTTAAAAGGCAACAAGCCATACAAAATGAAGGAATAAAATAAATAACAATAAATAAATAAGCAATAAACATTGAGAACCTGAAATATAGAGTTCTTGACAGTCCATAGATTGTTCATAGATCAGTGTCAGGGCGAGTAAGGTTATGTGAAGTTATCCCATCAGATTCTAGAGGCTGTTAGTTGAGAAGTATTAGTTGTTCCTGAACCTGGTGGTATAGGTCCTGAAGCTCCTGTACCTTCTTCCTGATGGCAGCTGTTAAAAGAGCAGAATGGTTTAGCACAATGCTTTACAACAGGTGACCCGGGTTCAATTACCTGTAAGGAGTTTGTACTTTTTCTCTGTGATTGCATAGGTTTCCTCCAGATGCTCTGATTTCCTCCTACAGTCCAAAGACGTACAGGTTGATAGGCTATCTGGCCATTGTAAATTGTCTGGTGATTAGGCTAGGATTAAATCGGGGAATTGCTGGGTGGTGTGGCACAAAGAGCCAGAACGGTCTATCCGACACTGTATGTCAATAAATAAAAATAAGAAGAGAGCATACCCTGGGTGGTGGGGGCCCCAGATGATGGATGCTGCTTTTCTATGACAGCGCTCCACCTAGATGTGCTCAATGGTGATGAGAGCTTTATCCACGATGGACTGGGCTATGTCCACTACTTTGTGTAAGATTTTCCATTCAAGGGCATTGGTGTTTCCATACCAGGCTGTGATGTAACCAGTCAATATACTCTCCATCACATATCTATAGAAGTTTGTTAAAGTATTAGAAGTCATGCCAAATCTTTGCAAACTCCTAACCGCAGTGCTTTCTTTGTAATTGCTCTTATGTTCTGGGCCCAGGACAGGTTCTCTGAAATGAAAACACTGAGGAATTTCAATGTGCAGACTCCTCCCCACCTCTGATCCTTCAGTCAGCACTGCCTCATGGACCACTGGATCCCTCCTCCTGAAGTCAATAACAGCTCCTCGGCTTTGCTGACATTGAGTGAGAGGTTGTTGTTGTGATACCACTCAGCCAGATTTTCAATACGCTGATTCATCACCACCTTTGATTTGGCCAAAGGCACTGGTATCATCAGTAAACATAATATGGCATTGGAGCTGGGCTTAGCCTCATAGCAATGAGTATAAAGCAGGTAGAACAGGGAGCTAAGCACACACCCTTGTGCTGCATCTGTGCTGATGGAGATTGTGACTAGTGATGGAGAGCAGTATGTTATTATATTTTGGAAGTTTGTTTGACTAATTTTAATTTGAAAAGATCTGGAAATAGAATGACATTTAATTGTGGGATTTTATGGCGAATTATATTCACTGAATGGTTAAAGGGTAAAAAATTCAGATTCAGATTCAGTTTATATGTCATTTAGAAACCACAAATGCCATGCAGTTAAAAAATGAGAATGTTCCTCCAGAATGATATCACAAAAGCATATGACAAAACAGACTACACCAGAAAATCCACATAACGTTTGGCAATCCCCAATCCAGAGTCCGGAGAGGCTGCTGTGTATTAATATCGCACTACCGTCTTAACGCGTTCCCCGGAAAGGAGCTCCAAACCCACCAGACAAAACAAGACCAAAAACTAAAGCTACAAGACCTGCACAAAACCACATAGTTACAACAGTGCAAACAATAGCATAATTGATAAAAAACAGACCATGGGCACAGTTAAAATAGTCCAACGACGTTAAAAGACTATAAGTTCAAAAGCAATCACCACACAATTTCCACAAGTCCCCAGGGTCCTGACAGTCTCGCCATCCCACATCGGTGGCAGAAGGGAATACCCCCGCTATGGACTTCCACGGCACTGCCCGACTCAGCCTCGCAGACGCAGCACACACCGAAAGTGACCTGACCGCAGCAGACTCCGAGTCCGTCGAACCTCCGAGCCGAAGACCATCCCCTCTGGCACAGCTTCTCCGAGCACCATCCTCTGCCGAGCATATTAAGACAGCCCCGCCAACGGCTATCAGCAATGTGACCCCGAGGACTGGGGGCCTGTTCTTCCCAGCAGAGTCCCGGACCTCAGAGCAGCAGCAGCAACGAGAAAGGTCTTCCTGGAGATTTCCCGATGTTCCTTCGTGCTCCCACATCCGTTTTCAATCAATTATGATTGCGCACAGCACCCCACTTCACAAATCACAGATAATCAGCTCCGGAGTGGCCGCTGCAAGCTGCGTCGTGCCGCCATCTTGGAAAGACAAGTTAAAAAAAGATAAAGAAACACAGTTAAGGAAAGAGTAACAAAATACTACATATTCCAACAACTTTATCCAAGACCCAAAAAATTATACATTAGCTCTCTAGCAGCAAAGCACCTGGAACAGATGCAATACCTGCTGAGTCCCACAAGGAAGGTGGTCCAGTGCTAACAGAAAAGCTCCATCAGCTCTTCCAACTCATATGGCAGCAAAAGATGGTTCCACAGGAATTTAAAGATGCATCCATCATCCACCTGTATAAGCAAAAGGGAAACTGAGAGTCCTGCAACTACTATTGTGGAATATCCTTGCTGTCTATCCCAGGCAAGATCTTTGCCAGGCTTCTTCTCAACTGACTCACATCATACCTTGACCAGGGATACCGAGCAGAGAGCCAGTGGGTATATCAGACAGAGTGTGGGACTATTGATGTGTTTGCTGCAAGAGGAATATCAAGAGCAAAATGATGACCTGTTCTCCTACTCTGTCGATCTGACTAAGGCTTTCAACACTGTTAGCAGAGAGGCTCTGTGGACGGTCATGGTGAAGTATGGTGTTCAAGGAAGTTCATCACTCTGGTGTAGTAATTCCATGATGGCATGGCATGCATGTTCAGGACAATGGTGAGACATTTAACCCCTTCCCTGTCTGAAACGGAGTCAAGCAGGGCTACGTCTTGCCACCATTACTATTCAGTCTGGTGTTTTCCATAAGTTTTCTGATGCACGTATCAACTTTGGTCTTACCAGCAAGACCAAGAAGACTAAAGTAACGCTTCAAGGGAAATCATTTGTTGAGCCAAACATCACAATCAACGGTCAAAGACTCAATCCAGTGAACAGGTTCACATATCTTGGCAATGTACTGTCCCAGAATATCATCATTCATGATGAAGTAAATGCCAGGATCATCAAAGCAAGTGTAGCCTTTGGCAGACTTTATATCAACACCAGAAGAGGCACGAGTTCACAGATGAAGCTGAAGGTGTATAGGGCCATAGTACTAACCACTCTGCTTTACACCTGTGAAACATGGTCAGTGTAGCAAGGGCATGCAAAGAAACTAAATCATTCACACACATGACAGTACAGAATCCCTGACACTGAGGTACCTACCAAGGTGGGTCTACACCAACCTGTTGCAGCCACACGTAGCTTGTATGCCAGACCATCGGCTGCCTAAGAGACTGCTTTATGGCGAACTACAGAGAGGAAAGCATTCCCATGGAAGCCAAAAGAAACGCTATAACGAATCCCTGAAAACTTAACTAAACACCTTTGGCGTCAACCTAGATACATGGCAACATACCAGTTGGGATTGGGTTGTGTCGCTCCTTCCCCCATAAGCATGCAGTGACACATGAGACAAAGGATGATTGCAGCAGAGAGACATAGACTAGCCGGGAAAGTCTGAGCCAGCGAACCCCCCTACCCCAACCCGACATGGCTACCATCTTTTGCCCATACTGTCAAAGAAACTTCTGAGCTTGGATTGGCCTTTACAGCCATCTGTGTACCCAGAGACCAGTCCAGTTCCTACACATTGCAGACGACTTATGTGCTTCTCATCGTTGCATGATGGACGAACTCATTTCCCAGGGTTAAGGGGCAAAAAGGAAAGCTTAGCTAAAACGTACGTAATAATTGATTTTCTTGTTCCATGAAATGGAAAAAGAAAATGCCTGCGTTGACAACCTATACTCACTGTTGCAGGAGCCTCTGTTTCTTCCTGGTTCAGTGCTGAAAAAAACCGAGGCAGTCAAGCAGAAAACTGAGGATGGACTATTGTCAGGTTTTAAGTCAATCTATCTAAACATGAGGAAGCAACACCTATTCATATGTTGCATTATTTTGCAAACACAGGTTTTATTGATTCTGAAAAGTGAATTGATTGATAACTGTTTCTCTTTATGCTTATGTGGTTTAAAATGAGAAATACTTAATGGTTTATATTGACTTTGTTCTATCAAGTATTTTCTTGGTCGAATATAATCATTCCACCTAGAAGGACATGTTTACATATTCAGAGATACCATAATAGAACCAACAGGAAGATTTTCATACTGCCACAAGAGTTGCCAATACAGGTACATCTAAAGAAATACCTAAATCAGATAAACAAAAAACTTCATCACCCATAAAAACTTTAAGATTAAAGACCATAATGGACCTACAGTGCAATGAAGCCCATTCCATTGGTATTTTAGTTCCAGTAAGTGATATCCAACTCCTTTGCTTCATAGATCTAATACTTCTGGTTCCAACAGAATATTCCTTAAATATAACATTCTTAAAATGAAGTTCTTCCATTTTTTGTGTTTAAACCTACTTCTCACACAATGAATTGATAGCTCAATTTTAAACAGCATTCTTAGAAAACACCACCAGAATCCTGGTGCCCAGTGGGAATTAGTGCCTGGTGGCCAGGCACTCAGAATGCATAAAATGGATAATCCACTTACTCATGAGACTATACAACCCGTATGAGTTGAACTTACATGGAAACCTTAACTTTTGCATTCCCAGGCCATGGAGAACTCAGAACACAGAGTGATACATCTCATTAAAGTATTGGATAGCCATCCAAATATCTTGGCTTAAGTCATTTGCAGCACCACTACATTATGATTTAATGATCAGTCTCACCCATCTACACTTTTCATTGTTTCAGTAAAGCAGCCAATATCGTTTAAGGCCCTCTTCCATCTTGACTATTCTCTCTTCTCCCATTCAGGATCAGAAGGTATAGAATCATTATGGGTGGAGCTCAGAAACTGCAAGGATAAAAGGACCCTGGTGGGATTTACATACAGAACCCCAAACAGTAGTAAAGATGTGGTCTACAAATAACAACAGGAGATAGAAAATGCATGTGACAACGGCAATGCTATGATAGTTATGGGGCTTTCAATATGCAGGTAGACTGGGAAAATCAAGCTAGTGCTGGATCCCAAGAAGTGGAATGCCTACAAGATGGCTTTTTAGAGCAGCTTGTGGTTGAACCCGTTAGGGGATCAGCTATTCTGGATTGGGTGTTGTGCAATGAACCAGAATTGATTAGCAAGCTTAAGGTAAAAGAATCCTTAATATGATAGAATCACAAACAAGAGAAAATCTGCAGATGCTGGAAATCCAAGCAACACACACAAAATGTTGGAGGAACTCAGCAGACTCGGAAGTATCTATGGAAAAGAGTACAGTCGACAATTTGGTCCGAGACCTTTGGCAGGACTGAAGGAAAAAAGATGAGGAGTAGATTTAAAATGTAGGGAGAGGGGAGAGAGAAACACAAGGTGATAGATTGAAACTTGAAGGGGGAGGGATGAAGTAAAGAGCTGGGAAGTTGACTGGTGAAAGAGAAGGGGGAGTCTGACAGAAGAGGACCGGTCATGGAAGAGAGAAAATGGGGGAGGAGCACCAGAGGGAGGCAAAGTAGGGCAAGGAGATAAGGTGAGAGAGGGAAAAGGGAATGATGGGGGAGTGGGGGCATTACTGGAAGTTTGAGAAGTCGATGGTCATGCCATCAGGTTGGAGACTACCTAGACTGAATATAAGCTTTTGTTCCTCCAACCTATGTGTGGCTTCTTCACAACGGTGGAGGAGGCCATGGATAGGCATATCGGAATGAGAATGGGAAGTGGAATTAAAATGGGTGGCCACTGGGACATCCTGCTTTTTCTGGTGGACAGAACATAGGTGCTCGACGAAGCGGTCTCCCAATCTACATCAGGTCTCACCAATATATAGGAGACCACACCGGGAGCACCAGACACAGTAGATGACCCCAACAGACTCACAGGTGATGTGTTGCCTCACCTGGAAAGACTGTGTCGGTCCCTGAATAGCAGCAAGGGAGGAAGTGTAGGGACAGGTATAGCACTTGTTCTACTTGTAAGGATAAGTGCCAGGAAGGAGATCAGTGGGGAGAGACAAATAGACAAAGCAGTTGTCGAATGAGTGATAGATTTCACCCTGAAATTTGAGAAGGAGAAGCAAAATTTTGACGTATCAGTATTACAGTGGACTAAAGGGAATTACAGAGGCATGAAAGAGGAGCTGACCAAAATTGATTGGAAGGGAAAACAAGCAGGGATGGTGGCAGAACAGCAATGGCTGAAATTTCTGAGAGCAATTGAGGAGGCACAGGACATATATATATTCCAAAGAAGAACAACTGACAGGGGACAGAACTGTATGAAGCTCCCATTACTAGGTAGAACAAAGGCAGGATGACACAATCGTGGGTGACAAGAGAAGTCAAAGCCAACGTAAAAGCTGATGAGTGGGCATATAATACAGCAAAAATTAGTGGGAAGTTTGGAAAGATTGGAAAGCTTTAAAAGAAAACAACAAAAAAACTTTAAAAGTCATAAAAAGGAAAAAATGGAATGCAAAGGTAAGCTACCCTTTGGAGGATATCAAAATTTTCTTCAGATATATAAAGTGTGAAAGAGAGGCTGGAGTAGATTTTGGACTTCTGAAAAATGATGCTGGAGAGATAGTAATGGGGGACAAGGCAGATAAACCGAATAAGTATTTTGCATCAGTCTTCACTGTGGAAGACACCTGCGGAATGCTGGAAGTTCGAGTGTGTCAGTGGACAGAACTGTATGAAGTTCCCATTACTAGGTAGAAGGTTCTTGGAAAAAGAGAAAGGACTGAAGGTAGATAAATCACCTGGACCAGATGTATACACCCTAGGGTTGTGAAAGAGGTGGCTGAAGAGCTTGTGGAGGCATTGATAATGATCTGTCAAGAATCAATTTCTTCTGGCATGATTCTGGAGGACTGGAAATTGCAAGAGTCACTCCACTCTTCAAGAAGGAAGAGAGGCTGAAGAAAGGAAATTATAGGCCAGTTAGTCTGACCTCAGTGATTGGGAAGATATTGGAATCGATTGTAAAAGAATGTGGTTTCAAGGTACGTGGAGCCACATGATAAAACAGGTCATAGTCAGCATGGTTTCCTCAAGCAAAAATCTTGCCTGACAAGTCTGTTGGAATTCTTTGCAGAAAATACAAGCAGCATTGACAAAGGAGATTTGGTGGATGATGTGTACTTGGACTTTCAGAAGGCCTTTGGGAGGCTGCTTAACAAGAACCTATGGTATTATAGAAAAGATACTAGAATAGATGGAATATTTACTGACTGGCAGGAAGCAAAGAGTGGGAATAAATGAAGCCTTTTCAAGTTGGCTGCCAATGACTAGTGGTGTTTCACAAGGGTCTGTGTTGGGACCACTGCTTTTTATGTTACATGTCAATGATTTGGATGATGAAATTGATGGCTTTGTTGTCCACTTTGGAGATGACATGAAGATAAGGCAGACACAGGTCATTTTGTGGAAGTAGAGAGATTATAGAAGGACTTAGATTAGAAGAATGGGCAAAGAAATGACAGATGGAATATAACGTAGTAAAGTGTTATGGTCATGCACTTTGGTAGAAGAAATAAAAAGATAGACTACTTTCTAAATTATTAGTAAATTCAAAAATCTGAGGTGCAATGGGACTTGGGAATCCTCATGCATTTTGAGAGGACTAGAATATAAAAGCAAAGATGTAATGTTGAAGTTTTCAAAGCGCTTGTGAGGCCTCACTTATACTATTGTGAGCAGGTTTGGGCCCTTTATATAAGAAAGGATGTGCTGAAACTGGAGAGGTTTCAAAGGAGGTTCACAAAAATGATTCTGTAATTGAAATGCTTGTCATATGAGGAACATTTGATGGCTTTAGGCGTCTACTCACTGGAATTCAGAAGAATGGGGTGACATCATTGAAATCTATCGAATGTTGAAAGGCCTTGATACAGTGGATGGGAGAGTCTAAAACCAGAGGACTCAGCCTCAGAATAGAGGGATGTCCTTTTAGAATGGTGATGAGGAGGAATTTATTTAGCCTGAGAGTGGTATATATGTGGAGTCTGTTGCCACAGGTGGCTGTGGAGGCCAAGTCATTGGGTATAGTTAAGTTCGAGGTTGATAGCTTGTGGATTAGTCAGGGCATGAAGACGAGAGAGAAGGCAGGGGATTAGGGCTGAGAGAGAATATGGATCAGCTGTGATGAAATGGTGGAGCAGACTCAATGTGCCAAATGGCTTAATTTGGCTCCTAAATCTTAGGGTCTTAGGGTCTTCTCCATCAGGGATAAAATACAAAAGCCAGAAAGCACAATCCACCTGGCTCAAGAGCAGCTTTATTCTGCTTTTATAACTCTACTGAATGGATCTCTTTTATGATCTGATATGATGGATCACAGTCTACCTGGTCATGGCTTCACCTTATTGCCTGCCTGTAATGTACTTACTCTGTAACAATTACATGAGTATATTCTGTATTCTGTTATTGCTTTTGCTCTGTACTACCTCAATGTACTAATGTGTTGAAATCATCTGAATGGATGGCATGTTAAACAATATTTGGCATCGTAGCTCGGTACATGAAAATAATAAACCAATTTACGAGAACAGTGTTGGACCTGAAAGTTTGTCTATTTGTAGAGACTTAGGATAAAGGAATTATGTAATATGTAATTGATGTTGAGGTTTTGGAACTGTACAATTTTTGTTGATTACCTTTTAGGGGATGAAGAATTATTTATGCTTTTAAGATTGAAAGAGATAGATAGTTGTCCGATAAGCTGGGGTTTATGTGGTTTGTGGAAGGAAGCAAATTGATGGGGCTTCTCATATTCTCTCATGCCTAATCTAAATGTTAGCTCTCTCATACCTGGAGGGTCTAAACCAAGGCTCTTGGCTTTTGGATCCCTGCCAATTTAATCTTTATCTAGACAGATTAGTGATTTCTGTTCGAATGTTGATTCTTATGTCTTATGGGCTATATGACAGAGGAAAGTATTTTTGCAACATTGTTAGATAGATCTTCAAGCACGCCAAGATATGTTAGTGAAAACAACTTGAGACAGGTGCTAGTTAATGGGAACCTTGCTCCAAATAATATATTTTACCCACTTAATGCTCCATGGTATTCACCTATAAACTCAGAAGTTATAGCATATCCTAACCTATGTCATTCCCTATTATCTGTACAGGTCTCTCATAATCATGCAAGAATTTCTCTGTTTCTCCCTTCCAGACACCTATTAAGCCTCTTTCTGCTTGCAATGTTGAACAGTGATTTGAGCCGAAGAAAAACTGCAGAGTTATTTGGCATTGAGGCAGTTTGCATCAAGGGATTTGAGTTGCTCAGGCAGTTTATTTGATAATCTCACTCTTCTGCTTGATTTCAAGAGTCAAAGGGTCGCGTCCACTGGGTGGAATGTTTGTATTACACTAGCTGCAGGTGAAGTGTTGGACTGAACTGAACTTGTCACCAGAGATGCACATACAATATACATCATACAGCACAACTACATTAGGCTGTGACCTGAGGGGATTCATCACGCATGTTTTATTCTTTCTTCTTAAGGAAAGCTAACTTAAAGGAAATTCTTCAGGCCTCAGCCTGTCTTTAGGATCTTTGTGAATGCAGAAAATGATGAAGATGTTGGCACTGTAAAAAAATACAGCACAATCTCCCTAATGTAATATGACTGGCAAGAATCAGTGACTGATGCTGACATTGGCACTTAGAGGGTCTAGTCAGGAAGTTCTAACAACATAAGGAGAAGCCCCTCCTTCAATCACTTCTGTCCCTAAAGGAGTGCTACTGCTAATGGAATCTTAGCGGCTCTCTGGAGAAAAGGAAATTCTGACGATGGCATGTAGCAGCCTTCTGTTCAGAGCAAGGACTGACAAAACAGTGAAGGACAGGGCCTTCAGTGATTTAGAAAGTCAGGACAAGGAAAGGTAAGGGCAGAGATAACTGCACAGAAATGAAGCAGACAGGGAAAGGGGAAATCTGGTAGCAGAAGGTTTGGCTAGGTTTTTCAAAGGGAAGCAGAAAAAAGAGCCATGAATTATGCTTTTAAAAAGCAGGAGGAGGAAGTGCTCTGATAAGGTAAAGAGGCAGAGTTGCTAGAAACCAAGGAAAGAAGGGAAGACTCTTTGGTTATCTGAAGTGGGGAGGAGTAGAACCAACATGGACCCCACTTATTGGTGGAAGTGAGGTGGGCGAAGCAGGGGATTCTTTTAGGAAGCATACCAGCATTAATTGTGAAGTCAAAAAGGAGTGGGTTAATTTTAACTAAGAGCAATTAGAGGATGAGGACAATTATGAATTGGCTAAGCGGGCAGAGATCAGAATTAATTTAGGGAGTGGGAAGAACAAGGAGTTAAAATAACTGCAATGTTTGCATAGAATATAAAAAAAATGTGATTGGAAAGCTGAGCTCAAACATCAGCTGCCAGGAAACTCTGTCTTAAGTATCTGAGATTTTCCTTTAGACTTAGATATTCTTTTTCTTTAATCTCCACAGCTGAAATAATTAGGTTATACTTGCAGCTTAAGGCATAAAACCAATGCATTAACACACATTCTTGTAAAATTCAACCCATTTTTCCACTCTCTATGCAGGAGCAATGCATCTAGTCTGGTGTCATAACAACAACCTCTCACTCAATGGCAGCAAAACCAAAGAACTGATTGTAGACTTCAGGAGAGGGAAACCAGAAGTCCATGAGCCAGCCATCATCAAAGAATCAGAGGTGGAGAGGGTTAGCAACTTTAACTTCCGGGTGTTACTATTTCAGAGGACCTGTCTTGGACCCAGCAACTAAGTGCAATTGCGGATAAAGCACCACAGTGCCTCTTTTTCCTTAGGAGTCTGCGGAGATTCAACATGCCATCTAAAGCTTCAACAAACTTCCATAGATGTGTAGTGGAGAATGTATTGACTGGCTGCATCAAGGCCTGGTATGGGAACACCAATGCCTTTGAGCAGAAAATCCTACAAAAGCTAGTGCATTCGGCCCAGTACATCATGAGTAAAGCTTTCCCAATCACTGAGCACATCTACATGAAGTGCTGCTGTAGGAAAACAGCATTCATTATCAAAGATGCTCACCACCCAAGCCATGCTCTTTTCTCGCTGCTGCCATCAGGTACAAGATCCTCAGTACTTGCACCATCAGCTTCAAGTACGGGTACTAACCCACAATCATCAGGCTCTTGAACAACAGGATTAACTACACTCACTTGTCTACCCATTGAAATGTTCTCACAACCAATGATCTCACTTTAAGGGCTCTTTTATCTTGTTATTTCATGTTATTGATATTTATTGCTATTTATTTACACTTTCATCTGCACTTTGTTGTCTTCTGCACTCTGGTTGATCTTTCATTAATCCTGTTATAGTTAATATTCTCTAGATTTGCTGTGTATGCCCTCAGGAAAATGAATCTCAGGGTTGTATATGGTGACATACTGTATATGTACTTGGATAAGAAAATTTACTCTGAAGTTTGAATTTTTGCTACCCATGTTCATTTTATGGTTTCTGGTTCTTGAACTTTTCACCAAAGGGAATAGTTTCTCTGTATCTGCTCTATTTGTAGCATTCATAATTTTGAATATCTCTATTTGATCCTTGTGTAGTCTTTCAGCCTGACATGTTCCATGAAGAAGAATTGCAGTTTTTCCAGTCTTTCATAACTGAGGTCCCTCATAGAATGATTGAGCACAGAAGTAGCCGCCAGGACCCATCTCAACCATGCCAAAGTGATGCTCATCTTCACTATTCCCATTTGCCTGCTTTAGGACTATATCTCTGTAAGAACATCAGACATAGGAACAGAATTAGGCCATTCAGCCCATCAAATCTGCTCTGCCATTCCATCCTGGCTGATCCTAGATCGCACTCAACCCCACACACTTACCTTCTTGCCATATCCTTTGATGCTCTGACCGATGAGGAAATGATTAACTATACCCACAGACTTGATATTCTCAACAGCCTATGGCAGAGCATTCCACAGATTCACTACTCTTTGGCCAAAATAATTCCTCCTTACCTCTGTTCTAAAATGTTGCCCCTCAATTTTGAGGCTGTGCCCTTTAATTCTGGATAACCCCACCAGAGGAAACATCCTCTCCACATCCACCTTATCTAGTCCTTTCAACGTTCAATGGGCTTCAATAAGATGCCCACGCATTCTTCTAAATTCCAGTGAATACAGCCACAAAGCTGCCAAACAGTCCTCATATGTTAACCGCTTCGTTCCCGGAATCATCCCTGTGAACCTTCTCCAGACTCTCTCCAAGGTCAAACATTCTGTATTCCAAATATGGTCCAAATGCTTTTTAAATGTTGTAATGCCATCTGCCTCCAGCAACTCAGCTTGTCCCAAATATTCACCACCCTCTGTATGACAAACTTGCCCCTCAGGTATCCTTCAATTTCTGTTTCCTGGTATCATCTTAAAGCTCTGCCGTCAGGTTCTAGACTCCACTGCCCTGGCATATCTTATCTATGCCCCCCATAATTTCATAAACTTCTGGAAGGTCAATCCTCAGCCTCCTATATTCCAGAGAGCATAAAAGTAGTCTATCCAATCTCTCTTTATAAGTACCACTGTCCATTCCAGACAATATCTTAGTGAATCTCTCCTGCATTCTGTCTATTGCCACCACATCTTTCCCACTGTGTGGTAACCAGATTAGAACCCAATACTCATTATAAAATCAGTACACAATTCTTACAATAAGTACAGTCTAAACAATGTTTTGTACAACTGCAAATATACAAAATGGCTTTGTCACTACCTATGACACTACTTCTAGGGAGCTAAGGTCTCTCTGTACATCAAAGCTCCTCAGGCCCTTGTATTTACTCCATATGTCTGAACACAATTTAAATGTGCATTACATTGCAGTTGACTGGATTAAATTCAATCAGCTGCCACTTCACCCAATTTTCCAGTTGATCTATGTCCTGCTGATTCTTTAAACAACTTTCCAGTCCCTTTCTCTGACTTCATCATTTTTTGTGTCACCTGCCCGACATTCTCATCCGTCATATTACCAGCAACCAAAGGTCCTAGCACCATTACCTGTGGTACACTACTTGCTACTGTTTTCCATTCAGACAAACACCCATCCACTGGAGTCCTCTCCCTCCTATCACCAAGTCAGTTTTGGATCCAGTTTGGATCCATAAGACCATAAGCTATAGGAGCAGAATTAGGCCATTTGGCCCATCAAGTTTCCCCTGATATTTCACCATGGCTGATCCAATTTTCCTTTCAACCCCAGTCTCCTGCCTATAAACCCATATGTTTTGGAGTGTAGGGGGAAACTGGAGCACCAGGAGGAAACCCACATGTTCAGGGGGAGGACATACAAACTGCTTATAGACAGAGCCAGAATTAAACTCCAAACAGTGACTTCTCGAGCTGTAAATGCATTGTGATAACCACTACTTTGCCATGGCAACATTCTAGTTTATACCCTGTGCACCTGCTCTTGGGCCTTCACATCTTCTCGAAATATGGTGCCCAGAAATGGACACAATACTCTATGACTCTCGGTGATGAACAAGTGTATTTTAAAGATTCATCATGGTTTTATTGCTCTTGTCCCACTTACTCCTCTATAGATTCAGAAATCCAAGACTTTTATAACCACATTCTCAGTCTGTTCTGGCTCTCCTAACAATGAACGCACAGATAATCCAAGATCTCTTTGTTCCACACTTCTTTTATATCATGCCTTCTGGCTTATATTACCCCTTCTCAATCTTCCTAACAATATTTTACCCTTTGCATGGTCCATTAAATTTCATCTGCCATGTGTCCATACTTTCCATTGGCCCATCCATATTCTCTGCTCAGATCAATGTGTTTCCAAGTTTTATACCACTTGCAAATCTGAAAATCCGAGTTATTAACAAAATTAAGACTGATTCCTGGAGAATCCCACCATACACACACCTCAATCCAAATTTGCTTAACTCTGTTTTCTGTCACTTATTTCTACATTGCTACAACCTTTTTTTCAATGCATTTCATTATTGATCACAGGCCTATTATATGTATTTTGTTAGCTGCCTTTTGGAAGTCTATAAGTATCACATATACTACATTTCCCTCATCAATCCATTCTGTAAACTTTAAAATACTGTATCATTAGATAGACATAATTTGCCTTTAACAATTCCTTGCTGCTTTTTCCTAATTTATACTGTACTTAAACAAGAGATTGCTTCGAAAAATATTATTTCTCAAAGTTTTTTCACCTGTCTTTGAAACTGACCCGTAGACTGCAACATTTTCAATTCTCTAATCCCGCATCTCCTTTGTATCTGCAGTGTGAGAATGAATAGGGCAAATGCTTTCTTAATTTCTCTTTCATTTCCTTGCATTTCATCTGGACATGGTAAATTATCCACTTAAAGTACCTCCACTTTTTCAAACGATGGCTTGTCTAGAATCTCTTCCTTTACACTGACCCTACCCTGGTCCATTTTATTCTCCCCACATTCCCTTCTTCTTCCCCCGCCCTTAATCCCTCTCCGCAGATTTCAGCATTTCCCTAAGAGCAGAGGCCAATTAATCTCCTATCCCACCCATGTTTGTTATGTGGAGGGGAACTGGAGAGCCTGGAGGAAACGTGTGGTCACAGGAAGAATGTGTATACTCCAAATAGACGGTATCATAGGTAAAAGGGAACACGAAAGAAAATCCAGAATTCTCCGATAAGTAACAAGAAATTGGTGAGTACAATCAGGGCCAATCACTGCAACTGTAGTTTGACTAACTGCATCACTCTTAACTCCTTTTTTATTTAGTTAGTGATCCACATAGAAGCTCTCAGTTTCTTACTTCTCCTCTTTGATTGTGCTTTCCTCAGGCCAGAGTTGTCCTCACCCTGTTGAAACTGGCCCCTCAGCAGTCTTTGGTTCATGTCATTTTCCATAGCTATGGTTAATGTCATGATTCTATTACTGCTGTTCCCCAAATGCCCTCTCACCAATATTTGCTATACATGGCTTACCATACTGCTCATGTCTATTTCTTACCAATCCAGACTTGTATAAACAATAACTATTCAAAGGAACTTGTATAGATAAAGGAGTAAGTACCTGCTGTTTGCCACTGCTTTGGATCTGAAGCACATTTTCAGAACAACAATTTTTTTCACTGGATAAAATCAAATATACTCAAATATGACCAAAAGAGAACATTTCTCTCAGTGAAAATCTACCATAGTTGGTAAAGTTGGTTAAATCTTAGACTGAATTGTTGCGGATGAAGCTAAAACCATCCTGTTGCTAAATAGATGGGACTAATTTTTACTTTAGATAATTGGGGAAAATGTCTGATATTGGATTAATTTCTGTTATCCATGTCTCTGGGTGTTTAATTCTGTTGACTTCAGATGACTATGTACAAAATTAATTTGTGGCAGCCTCAACTCAAGCACAATGAAAACTACAACAGAAAAATACCTGTATGGAATGGACATTGCAGAGGATTAAAAAACCATATTAGAAATCAAACCAAGGAGCACAATTTCACTGGATTAGCTAAACATTTAGAGAGTGACCCGCAAAATCAGAATTGTTGAAGAGGACATTCATTTGCAAGACTGAACGAGGCAACAGAATCTGATAGACAATGAGAGTAAGGAATTGACAGTGGTAAGAGAGAAAACTGAGAAGAAAAAACATTAAAGAAAACCACAATTAGAAGCACGAAGCATTCTCAGAGATACCTTCTGATAAATGAACATTTCATGTGGAGTATTGTAGAAAAGTAATTGAATTAAAAATCTATAATCTTCACATATACCCCTCATCCATTTAGCCAGGAAACATGTGGGGTGAATACTTAAGTGGAGTTAAGTTTGACATGCATTGAGGACAGAGGAATTCTGAATCATTATGTATGCTTGCTCTTTCTCTCACTTCCTTCGACTCTCCCTCGCTACTCTAAATCTCTCCGTCTCTTTCTGTCTCAGCAACTCTCTATCAGAGGACGTCATCTTGGGAAATATTTTACAAGTTGTATTTTGCACTAGATATATATTTTCAACACTGGTACCAAATGTAGCAGGAACACCATGAACAAATATTCCTAAATAAAAGAGAATAAGTAATACCACTTATCAAGCAAAAGTAACTTTGCTTTCTGAGAACTTAATTTCACAATGAGTAATCTCATTGCATGGCACTTGAATCGCTCAGCCCTTCACCTCTTGAAAAAAAAACTTTAAAAATATGGACAACATCTCAAATTTGGTTCTGCAAATACTTTTTTTTGGGTTAGGCACAGCGTTTGAAATCTAAGTTCAAAGCCATCACAAGTGAAAAGGTAACAATCATGTAGTCACATTCCAATTGCTTACTGCAAAGGCCTAATACACAAAACTGGCTTCAAACTGGTAACTAGTCCAGGGGTCACCATCACCAAAAATGTGAGAGTTGTGTTTGAGGCAGCTTCTCTCCCAAGTTTATACCTATGGCTTGGAATCTTAAGTTCAAAAATCAGGAGCACATTCTTCTGAAATGCTGATGAACAGAGGAGTTGATGTAGAATGTTTATGAGAAGGCTGAAGGAGATTTGGTAGATGTATAATGATGAGAGCTCTTGACAGAATTGAGAATGAGAGGCTGTTCTCTTTGATGGAGGAGTGAATGATTATATGTCACAGGTGTAAAATAAAGAGATTAAGAACAACGAGGAAAAACACTTTCATGCAGCACGTGGCAAGAGTTTGAAATGTTCTGCCTGCAGGTATGGTGGAAGCAGTTTCCATTTGAAGACGTAAAGATACAGTCAATAAAAAGTTAAAAGTAGAAGTTATAAATTATCACTCAACTTCACTTACTCCATCACTGAACTATTCCCACAACCTATGGGCTCACTGTCAAGGACTTTTCATCTCATCTTGCTATTTTCGCCTATTGATTTATTATTATTATTATTATTTATTTATTTTGTATTTGCACAGTT
Organism: Hemitrygon akajei; assembly: GCF_048418815.1. NCBI lineage: Eukaryota > Metazoa > Chordata > Chondrichthyes > Myliobatiformes > Dasyatidae > Hemitrygon > Hemitrygon akajei. The sequence continues at coordinate 102,749,534 of NC_133124.1, read as the reverse complement.
TGTTGACTTTTGCACTCTGATTGTCTGCCCTGTTGGGTGTGGTCTTTCATTGGTTATATTATGGTTATTGCATTTAGAGTATCCCTGCAAAAAACACATCTCAAGGTTGTATGTGGTGACATATATGCATTTCAATTTACTTTGAATTTCTGAACTTTTGAGAAAGAACCAGGAAGTAGAATTTTCCAATAGTAGGAGCAAACAATGGAATAAATTGCATCCTTCTGTGCGGTAACAACGTCAAAAATACCATGGCATTACTTTGGTATAATTAACCTGCATTCACCAGCAACTGACAACATTTCTTTGGTCTATGTGAGTATGAGATAAGACAAGAGCAAAAATGACCAATTGACATGAACTGTCAGAGATCCAACAAACACAAATGCAGGGAAGTTCCAACTAATCAATTGCCAAAGAGGTTTACTTTCTATGCTAATATCAGTTAGCTAAAGATAATTTTCATGGATCTTTGGAAACCACACAAATGGTGCCATTAGTAAAAGCATTGGATTAGATCATCTAACTACTATTAGCTCAGGCATCAACAGCAAGAATAAACCAAAAACGTTCTAGCATTGGAAATGTTTACACAATTTTATTTAATGAAAGGAGATGCATGAATTTTGACAACGGTTCAATGGGCAGTCGACAAGAATGACAGCGAAATGGCCTAATCCTGCTCCTAATTCTTATGTTTTTTTAAATGAATAGACAATAGACAATAGGTGCAGAAGTAGACCATTCGGCCCTTCGAGCCTGCACCGCCATTTTGAGATCATGGCTGATCATCTACTATCAATACCCAGTTCCTGCCTTGTCTCCATATCCCTTGATCCTCCTATCCATAAGATACCTATCTAGCTATTTTCTTCAAAGCAGTTGAAGTTTCCTTCTCCTTGAATTGAATGTTTGTTTTGAGTGTCTAGCAAATATGAAAAGATCTAAACACAAGGAAAGAAGCATGGATACAGGAAGACACTGTCTGAGAGTGGTGAAAGATGCCACTGATTCTAAATGAGGTGCTGGTATATGGAAATAAAGTAGGTGGGTGATTGTAGTCAGCATGTACATGGTTGGCGAAAAGATCTGTTTTGTGCATTACACCTCCATGATAAACCATGTCTAAATTCTACGTTTCAATTGCTTCCTTACCCACCCAATCAACTTGCTCTACAATATCTTTTCAAATAGGCATTTTTCAAAGGCATGCCATTTGTTGCATTCTGGATTTCTGTATTAATCCCACTAGAGTGCTTAACACTTCTCCACACTGAGTTTTATTTGCATTTTGCTGTTCATTTCACCTTTTTCCATTAAACTATCCACTTTAACAATCCTCTTTACTTTCAACTTTGTTGCCTACTTTCTTAACAGCTGCAAACTTTTTAATACAGTGATTTCCACCAGAATCTGGATCATTATCAAACTGAAAGGGGATGGACTCAAAGTTAGCTGTGGAACACTAATCCTCAACAAATGCTCAATACATCCAACCTTATGATATTAAGTTTATTGTTTTCTAAATGTTCCCACACCAATATTTGCTCCACATAGCCTGCATCATTCCCATGTACGTCTCTTAACCAATCCAGACCAGTTTAAGACTATAAATATTTAAAATGTCAAATTATAACTTTAATAAATGCATAACTTACTTTAGTATTCATTTACTTTGGATTTGAAACTATTATGGAAAAACAAGACATTCACAATAATGGATAGTTGGTGTGCAATTGTCTATCCCTTTTTGAAAACAGGAATAACATTATTAATCACCTATCAACAAGCACCACTCCTGTTCCAAATGGTTGTTAAAGAACAGTTCCATTGTTATTTCAAGCATTGCATCATTGAACAACCTTAGAGCAGTAAAATAATCAAAGATTAAAGTTTGATATATCTATCAAACAACTTTAATTGTACACAAATTGCCATTGCAGATTTCATAAGAGAGCCAATATTCCAGAATTTGTCAGAATTAAAAGGGGAGTGTAGTAGGTGTCTTAGTAAAGGTAGTCAACTTCTTGGCTCTGATGAAGTAAATTTCAGAAAGGAAATTTGCTTTAGGAAACTGAAGTGTGGTGCATTAGAGGTCTCTTCATAAAATTGAGGTATCTGGCTGAAGAAAAATAGAGATATTTTACATTTTTGTTAAAAAGATATACTTTAAAAACAACTAACATCAGCAATAGGCCAAACAAGTCTCTGCTTCAAAGAACTTATATTTCTATATTACCTTTAATGTAGGGGAAAAAGGCATCTCCAAATACTTCAAAAGAGTATAATTAGACAGAAGTAATTGAAATCAAGACTCAGAATTAGAATCAGGTTTGCTATCACTAACATATGTCATGATAGTTGTTGTTTTGCAGTAACAATACCATGCAAGACATAATAATTACTAAAAGTTACAAGGATAAATAAATGATACAAAAGAGAAATAACAAGGTAGTGTTCGTGAGTTCATAGCACAGTCAAAAATTTGATGAGGAGATTTGGCACGTCAATAAAGACTCTTGCAAATTTCTACCGATATAGGCTAGAGAGCATTTGACTAGTTGCATCACCATCTGGTTGTAACAAGGAACACTAAACATAGGCTAAGAAAGGCAAGTTATTAGGATAGGGTTACTGAAAAAGGGTGAGTTGAGATTTAGGCAGGGAATTGGGCCAGTTGGCTCACAACAGTGGTGAAGTACATGGAGAGAAAAAAGCAAAATTCATGGAAGAAGTTGTGGAAGTGAAAAGCAAATCAATGACCATAGCAACAGGACAAGAGTGAACATTTTTCTCTAAAATTTGATCTTGGGCGGTGCATTGCTGATGAGTGGCTCTCACAGAACCACCTTGCAATAATTCTAATGCCAATTTTTGTCTAAAGACTTTCTCTGTATTGTAATGAAGCCAGCAGTTGGCAATTTCATTAACAATTTATTGATTTTGCTGTATTCTTTAATGAACATGATTCAAATGCGTAGAAGGAAGGTAAAATTTGTCTCTTTCTTCCATTTCCATGAATTGTTCACCTTTAACTAGTGCAAAATCAATGAATGAAAATGCTGCAGTACTGCATTCCTCCTCCACCACCACTTCTGCACCCCCCGTCCCCAAACCACTTACTCACACTCAGTGGACACTTTGTTATGTACCTCCTGTAATAGGTACCTCATGGTTCTCTGCAGCTGTAGCCCAACCGCACATTTTAAGTTCAGAGATGGTCTTCTGCACACCACTGTGGTAACACATGGTTGTATGAATTACTCTTGCCCTCCTGTCAGCTTGACCAGTCTGGACATTCTCATTAACAAGGTGTTTTTGCCCACAGACAGCTGCTCTCTGGATGTTTTTGTGTTTTTCACACCATTCCCTATAAATTCTAGAGACTGCATGAAAATCCCTGGAGTTCAGCATTTTCTGAGATATTCAAACCACCCTGTCTATCACCAACAATTATTCCACAGTCAAAGTCACTTACATCACATTCCTTCCTCATTCTTATGTCTGAACAACAGTTTAAACTCTTGACCACTTCATCATGTATTAATGCATCGTGTTTCTGTCACATGATTGGCCAATTAGCTATTTGCATTAACAAGCAGGTTCACACATGTACCTAATAAAGTGACCACTTTGTGTATTCTCCTAATTTTAACTCCAGTAATCTTGCAAAGTTGATATATTGCGACTAAGTATTTGAAATTACAAAGTAGTAGACAAAATAGTTAAGCTAGTTGGCTGTTTTAGAAGGCTTGACCATAATGGGCAGAGTATCTTGTGGTGAGGACATATGGGATGATATTGGACCATGTGTGTGTTGCTTGACATGTGATAAATATTACATGCGGTTTCATTCTGTCTGCAGAGGCATTACAAGACATTCTTTTACCTTGTGTGCATTGATAGCAATGAGCTCATAGTAACGCTAACAAATATTGCTCCTTGATGCCAGTGATTTAATTGTAACATATTAAACAACTGTAACTTATTTTTATGGTTAACCACAAATCAGGGTACAATGATGAGCATAGGATTTAGGACAAGAGATCCACTGTAACTCTCCCAACAAGCACAAAATATATGCATTAAATATTATTAAATGAACCAGAAGGAGCAGACATATTGTTTCAGAATTCAATACCATCGTTTTACTTTGTAGATAGTCAGTGGGATGCAGTTTTTTCAAGAATGCTGGGTAATGGTGGGAGCACATCACTTCCAATTCAGTGGAGTCTACATCTTTTTGGTCCTGGTTAACAAGAGACAACTTGGAGAATTTTCTTGGAATAACTGATGGAGCTTTTGACTCCCTTTGCCAAGTGCTTTACAGTATCTGCAAGGCTACATATTGATGCCTCCATATACTTTTAACATCTTCCTTTCTCAGCATCTGTCTTTCCACTGAATAAAAAAAATCGTGGAAGTAACATTCTTCAATGAATGATCAAGCTTCTTGATTGGCATTGTGATAATGCAGATAACATGCAATAGTATAAAATGGGCAACGTAGGGTCATAAACTGATTTGAAGCCTTTCCTAAATTTTACTTCCTTGCAAGCAAGTACAGAGAGTGTGAGGACTTCATGTGCTCAAGAACAGAAATCATTTTAAGTTAAAAGGCAGGAGCAAAAAAAATCAAAAAGGCTAATAGTATCTTTCCTTTTATCTCAAAAAGGCTAGATTACTGAGCGGAGAAGAGTATTTATCAGTTGAATAGAGCTTTGACCTGATCCCATCCAAGAACTAATGCCTACAAAAAGAGCCACGTCTAATTGAAGAGCAGTATGAAACATTCCTGCTCTCTGGATCTACCCTCTTCTGTTTTTCTGTTGCTCTAATTCAGAATGGAATGATTTACCATGATAATAAATAGAACAGATTTTTCAGTGCTTGCCTGATTTTAAAAAAAAATTATTGGGTACAAAAATCTAACAGAGTACGATATGTCAGTTCTCCCAGTTGACTACCTCAACATAGTGAAGGTACTCCTTCACTCTTTGATCAACACCTGATACTTTCATATTGTTATAGTTATTATAACATTTTGCTAATCAAATATGTTTACTGTCAGAGAATTCCAGTCTATTCTTTTCCCCCAATTTACCCTATTCACTTCCACATGTCCAAAACACACCCCCCCCCACAGCCTAAATCTCATGTCACCCACCTACATCAGTAGGGAAAATATTGGAAATATTAAAGATGAGATTTATGATTGTTTGGAAAGACAGGGACTTATACAGGAGACTAGGGATAGTTTTGTATGGTAAATCCTGCCTCACAAATTTGATTGATGTTTCGGAGGCAGTCACTAAGACAGGATTGTAGACATGACTTCAGCAGACTTTTGCCAAAGTCCTGGATGATAGATTGGTCCTCAAATTTAGGACATATCAGGTTCAAAGTGTTTGGTAAAGTTGGTCCTAAATTGGCTTGCTGAGAGAAGCGGAGAATAGTGCTGAATAGTACTGATTTAAAGTCTCTAATCTGTAGTGTACAGAAGGGATCAGAGCTGGGACCTTTGGCATATAAACTTTTAGTGCCCTTGACGTCATGGCAACATTGGATCAAGTGTGGTATCAAGGAGACAAGTGGATCAAGTGTGGTATCAAGGAGACAAGTGGATCAAGTGTGGTATCAAGGAGACAAGTGGATCAAGTGTGGTATCAAGGAGACAAGGGAAAACCAAAAGGAAAACACTCCAATATTTGGAGATACACCTCACATAAAAGAAGGGAGGTATTCAAGTTCTAGATCAAGTTCAAGTTTATTGTCGTTCAAGCATATACACACATATGCTGATATGTGATTATATATCACATATATATATCAAATATCTTTGAAAGTCTTCCAGTGTTCCTCAACTGTCCCACCATATAACTTGCATTCCAAGTCTACCCTATCCAACACCTCCCTCCTAAATGAAAGATTGTTCCTCACCGACCAAGGTGCAAAACACAATGTAAATAGTCACACACAGCACATATAGTTACGATCCAGCACTTACAGTCACAAAAGTTCAAAGTTCAAGATACATTTATTATCAAAGTATATATATGTCACCATGCAACCCTGGGAGTCATTTCCCTGTGGGAATTCACAGTAAATACAAGAACCACAACAGAATCAGTCAAAGACCACACCCAGCAGCACAGGCAAACAACCAGAGTGCAAAAGGCAACAAGCTGTACAAATACAAAAAGAAGAAATAATAATAATAATAATCAATAAATAATGAGAATATGAGATGAGGAGTCCTCGAAAGTGAGTCCATAGGTTGGGTTGTGAGAACAGATCAGTTATGGGGCAAGTGAAGTTCAGTGAAGTTACCTCTCTAGACCAAGAGCCTGATGGCTGAGGGGAGAAAACTGTTCCTGAACCTGGTGGTGTGGTTCTGAGGCTCCTGTACCTTCTTCCTGATGGCAGCAGCAAGAAGAGAGCGCAAGTTAATATTAGCTCAAGTCTCCAAGTCTGTAATAGTGGTTACCATAAGGACTGATGCTGAGACCTGTTTAGTTTGCTATATACTGTATTATAAATAACCTGGATGAGGATGCCTGTGGTCTGATAAACAAGTTATCTGATAGTATGAAGATTTGTGAGGTTATTGATAGCTAGGCTAGTTGCCTAAGCATACACAGGGACATAGATCATCTGGAACTTGGGCAGGGTGGGTGCAGTTGGAATCTAATCCAGAGAATTGTGAGGTAATGCATTTTTGGTCATCTAAAACTTAACATATATAGTCAATGAGATGGACTTTAGAAGAGATGATGTGCAGAATGATTTTGGGGTATAAGTTCCTAAACTCGCTGAAAATAGTGACACAGGTAGATAGGGTCATGAAGAAGATATTAGGTTTGCCTGCCTTCAAGAGTTGGAACATCACGTTGCTGCTGTACAAGATATTGGTTAGGCCACATGGAATATTGTTTGGACTTCTAGTCACCGTACTATAGAAAGGATGTGATAGTGCCAGAAAAACGCAGAAGAGATTCATCTTCTCGTGAGCCTGTGCTGCCAAATTATACCAACGTGATCAATTACCCTACTAACTCACACGACTTTGGACTGTGGGAGGAACCCGGAGCACCCACGTGGTCACGGGGAGAATGTACAAACTCCTTATAACTCTATGACGAGGGTGGCCAATGCATCTCCCAACCAGCTTGTCTTTGGAATGCTGCAGGAAACTGGAATACACCAGGGAGAAGCCTGCAAACTCCCAAGCTCAGAAGCAAACCCAATCTGTTGGAGCTGGGAGGAAGTAGTACAACATGTTGCACCACTGAGCGGCCCTGCAAAGTGATCCTCGTCTTTTCCACTAGTAAGAACTAGGACTGGTTTGATGAGAGTGACTAGGAGGTCATAGAACCAGCTAAGAGCAAAAATATAGCAATACTGGACTGGAAGTTACACTCTTCTCCAAGGGAAGAGAACATTCCTGGGAAGTCCAGCAGAAAAGCCATTTCCTAAAGGGTAGACGGTAGATAAAAAGGACACATAAACCTCAGCAACTCCACAATTTGCCCAGGTTCCTCAGGACTATGATAGTGAACACTTAGAAGATAGATATGTTTGCCACACACAAAAATATTCTAGACACCTTCTGAACCATGAAAGTCACATCACTGCTCAATACCAGGCAATCTCCTCCAAAAAGATCACAATGGGGAACAAAGGGACTAACTCCAGATAGCAATCTCTTTGTATGGCCGAGGCAAATCACAGTAGTACTAAATTAAAAGCAGATATGAACTACAACAGGACTAAAAGGTGCTACAGGTATGCAGTTGATCAGTCCGTCAGCATTTGAAAGAAAAAGAGAAAAACTAATATATCAGGTAAAGCCTTTCCTTAACAAGTTTTCTTTATAATCTATTTGTGTCACATTCAAAACATGGTTTCTGAAGAAAAAGAGAAACAAAGCTGATTTTTTTTTACCATTGTTTAAGTTATAACTAACAGCCTGTGTTGAAGAACAGTGGGTCAAATTTCCCCCCAATTAACTTTGACAAGAGCCTCACCTGAATCTTTCATGAGCAGAGGAAATTTTAGCTTGTTTTAACTGTGGGCAGCTTTGTCAATAAGCAGGTTGTTTGTGTTGTGATGAATTATTGCTGAGGTTTCCCTTCTCGTTCTGTCTCCATTCCCTGTAGTTTGTACTCCTAAGACAGCAGCTTAAAGCACTAGAAATTTTATGAACAGGAAAAGGCCATTAGCCACAACTAGCTCATCCTGACTTCTGACATCAAGGCCATTCTTGCCATTGGGATGATTAATTAGTAGCTTAAACAATGGCACAAATATTTCCTCTGGCTCTTTCCTGTGAAATTGCAAGCATACTAATTTAGATCACGTTTATTTACCATGCCACTATTTACAGTGATAAAAACTATTCCTTTATATCTTGCAGTGCTTTCTCCAGGCAGCAATGCAGCCAGTCATCTCCTGAGCCAATTTTGATCGCTCAGATCAATTATAACTTATTACAAAGCTCTTATCCTGATTTCTTATCGTGCCATCTCCTTCTCTGGTGCAGCACTCAGTTGTATCATGAACCATAGTAAAACATCAGAGGATGTTTCCAGTGCTAATACCAATACCGAAACAGAAGTTTCTAATCTTCTGAATTGTTGAGCTATGGTCCCATGTTTTTAAAACTTTTCATCACAATTCACTGCCTGTCCTCGTTATGTTCTCAGTTGCTTGTGTTGCACACTTGGAAGAGGTTGCAGAATGCTCTGCCTCTGCCATTTCCTAAACCTTATCAGTCATCAGTTAATTATCTCTCCGAGTGGAAACAAGTAACACAACACGGAGAGTTTCAAGTGTTGGCTGCTTTCAATTAACCACTCTGGCTTTGAAACTGTATCCTGGTTCTCCTGCACAAAGCTGGAATATGAGTGAGAGTTTAGTTCATTCCCTTAACATTCTGTACAATAAGTCATGACGCAATGGTTCTTTCTTCCCTTTATAGAAATATGCAGGAAACGAGTCATACCCGGTTTCTCACCTGTAGTTTTCAAGCCTAAGGCCCAGTGTGTGGCAACAAGCTAATTATGCACGGAAGACACCAAGTTCATGACTAACATTGTTTTTAACCATCTTTACAGCTACCTACCTCTACAGTAAAAATCAGTGGATAATGATCAGGGACGGGAGTAGTCAATGTTTTCCAACTCGATTGCTGTAATAAGAAATATCACCCACAACTCATGTATAGAGTGAGGTTTGCCTTATAATATTTATAGCATTCTAACAAAAGTTATTAATATTATAAACATTTAGAGTGTGTGCTTCTAGGTAAAGTGTATTTAATGGGTTACTTCCTATTTCATATAAAAGGCCAAATCTAGGTGATCATATATATCTATCATATATATTTCTTAAGATGTTATAGATGGGATGGTAGTGGCGATAAGTTCCATCTACCTATTAAATGCTCCCAAAGTCGTGCGTCTCAAATAGCCTCTGACAACCCAGTTCCTGGCCTTCATGTGTGGCTTAGCTTCTAAGCCTCGTGGAACCGTTTCTACTGATTGGAGAAGGGGCTAATGTGGGTTAAAACCAGTTGCTTTGGGCAGATGAGGATTGTAAGCTGTGGCTCATCGAAGAGAAGGAAAACTCTGGTCTCAAACGCCCACTGTCTTGCAGCTGTACCCACGCATGTGGAAGGCTTTGGGAGTAAACCTCAAAGGAAAAGTCTGGAGCCGGAGTCCCAAGGCAGTCCTCCATTGAGTTTAACGTTGACTGCCAACTCCTGCGATGCCACTGGAGCCAAACTGTACAGGTCTCTGCCGTCCCTTTGACATCATCAGCTGCATGGAGAGGGGGAGGCTGCTGCAGGGGCAACAGTTTACTCTCCATATCTCCATATTTTACTGTCCTGGCTTGTGTACTGGTTTGCAAATCACATAGACAGTTGGGATGCAATATCCACGGTCAATCCTGACCAATGCAGGGCTGTATACATTATATATATACAGCCTCCAATATGTACAACCCTGATGTGTGTGTGTGTGTGTGTGTGTGTGTGTGTGTGTGTGTGTGTGTGTGTGTGTGTGTGTGTGTGTGTGTGTGTGTGTGTGTGTGTGTGTGTGTGTGTGTGTGTGTGTGTGTGTGTGTGTGTGTGTGTGTGTGTGTGTATGCACATATAGTGCTGATTATTACATACCTCCTCTGCACTCAGCCTGGTCTGTACCAGATCTGGTAAGAAGAAGCTTTCCTTCAGTTTAAGAGTGTGAATTGACAATAGCGGATGTTCAGTGAGAAATATAGCATCAGTATTTCCTCTAAATGGACCTAAAATGTCCGACTATATCACTAGCAAAGGATCAGTGTCACACCAACATATGCTTTACATATCATTGCAAAAACAGCTTGTCTGTTCGTGGCTGCATGGTTGCATGTGGGAGCTGGGTGTCCATAACATTTCCGCAGCCTCTCCTACAATATAGCTATGACTCACATTTCAGAAAATATTTCATTGATTTGAACAGACTCTCTGGGCAGTCGCTCCGTAAATCCAGTTTGCTTTTCTCTTCCATGTTTTGTTTTACCGACCGTGAGACAAGGAGCTGAGTTTTTCTTTTTGTTGCCTGCAGTTTCATTCAGTGGAGTGAATATGAAGGCTGACCGGTTTTGATCCTGCTAACATCAAGTTAATGAAAATTTGGCAGACAATTGATGAACTACTGCTCTCTGTAGAACCACACATGCATTATGCACAGTATATGCGTACCTGTGCCCCTTCCTCAGATAATTGTTTTCAAATGACATTAACCCCACAGACACGGTGAACACGACACTACTTCTGCATATCCCTGGACTACATATGTAGTAAAATTACCCAGATATTCCTCGTGTTGCTCTTTACCATGTGTTGCCTCTTCACTGTTGTAGAAGGACAGAGAATACTACATAGTACAGGCCCTTCGGACCATGATTTTGTGGCAACCTCTCAACCTATTCCAAGATCAATCTAACCCTACCTTCCCCAATATTACAAAAATGAGTGAAAATAGTGAAAGAAAACTGCCCAAATTTACAAAAAGGCATCTACCAGAAAACACAACAACTGCTCTATACCTTGCCCAGTGTGAACTCCTGGCAGCCCGATCTCTCTCTCCCACTGAGAGCTATGACATCCATTTATTTGGCACAAGGGCATACCATCTTTAAATACCCACGAAGTTAACAATACTGCACGTGAAATTAGAATATGATGCACCCCACAATGTAGTTACAATCACATTACAAAATAAACAGAAGTATCTACCTTAAATACAGTATACAAACAATATATATACATTCTCAATACTAAAGAAATTTAATATTCTGCTGTGCATGGAGGAAAACGCACTTTAGGACCCATTATTAGAATATACCAGGGAAGGCACTGACGTGCACACACTCAGTGCAATAACAGCAGATTGACAAGGCAATGTCTGTGTGCGTATATAAGGTGTGCGTTTACCAAGTGCTCTCCGTTGCACACCTTAAGATTGTGCATTCTCGTATAGGCAATTGCAGCCCAGGGAGAAAGGTCTTTTATCATCTTATACACCTCAATCAAGTTACATCTCATCTTCATTTACTCCAAAGAGAGAAGCCTTAGCTAACTCAACCTTTCATCATAAAACATGAACTCTAATCCAGGCAGCATCCTGGTAAATCTCCTCTGCATACTCTATAAAGCTTTCACATTCTTCCTATAATGAGGCAACCAGAACTGAGCACAATACTCCAAGTGTGGTTTATCCAAAATTTTATAAAGCTGCAAAATTATCTTGTGGTTTTTGAAATCAATCCCTGACTAATGAAAGCTAACACACCATATACCTTCTGAACAACCCTATCAACCTGCATGGCAACTTTGAGGGCTCTATAGGTGTGGCACCCTAATATCTATCTGTTCCTCCACCTTACTAAGAGTTCTCCAATTAACCTTGTACTCTATCTTCGAGTTCAACCTTCCAAATGTGTCACTTCAGGATTGAATCCATCTACCATTTCTCAGCCCAACTCTGCATCCTGGCGATATCCCGTTGTAACTCTGACAAAAATAAACCTTGTCCTGAAAATCTCCTTTGAATTTGCCCCTGCTTAGCTTAAATGCATACACTGTAGTATTAAACATTTCAACCATGGGAGAAAGATACTGTCTGTCTATGCCACTCATAATTTTATAAACTTCTCTCAGGTCACCCATTAGCCTCCTCTCAGCCTCCGCTGCTCAAGAGAAAATAATTCAAGTCTGTCCTCCTCATAACACATGCCTCTAATGCAGGCAGAATCCTGGTAAACCTCTTCTGCACCCTCACCAAAGCTTCCACATCCTTCCTATCAATGGGTGATAATTTTGAGCACAACATTTAGTATATTTCCTTACAAAAATTGCCTTGGGATAATTTAAGATGGAGGATTAGTTTAACACAGCAATTCAAGAGTGCAACATTTGCTCAGCATTGAATTTTGCCAACCTAGACTCTGTATTCAAGAGTATGATATGATAGCTTCCTTGGGGACTTTGAGAAAGACTCACAAATGATAAGGGCAGTTTCCCCTAGCTGGAGAACAGAGAGTCCAGAGATTCAGGATAAGTGCTTGACTATTTGGGACTAAAATGAAGAGCAATTTCTTCATGCAGGGGATCACAAGTCTCCAGAATTACAAGGATCCTTAGTCACTGAGTAAATTCAAGGCAGATATTAGAGCAGAAACATAGAAAACCTACAGCCCAATACAGGCCTTTTGGCCCACGATGCTGTTCCAAACATGAGCTTACCTTACAAATTACCGAGGGTTACCCATAGCCCTCTATTTTTCTAAGCTCCATGTACCTAACCAGGAGTCTCTTAAAAGGCCCTGTCATATCTGCCTCCACCACCATCGCCGGCAGCCCATTCCACACACTCACCACTCATTTCAGCCCTGGGAAAAAGTCTCTGACTATCCACACAATCAATGCCTCTCATCATCTTATACACCTCTATCAGGTGTATATCAGAATATCATCTCTATCAGAAGAGGCACAGAAACGGTGTGAACTTAACAAAATAGCAAAGGACCATGAAACCTCTTCCTCCTTTTATTTTTAATGCCCTTATGCTCTGTTTTGAAATCATGACTTGTCTGGGTCAGAAGTGAGTTCTACCCACTGTGCTGTGGAAAAATTTAAATTTTCTACCCATCTGGAAATTTGTCGAACAAGGATAATAAAACAAAGCTCCTTTATTTGATGGTGCATGTTATGTGCTGCCAGGCTTGGCAGCTTTGTCTTCTGGATTCAAACCCTTTTCTTCTCCGTGATTCAGGTCTGCATTGATTTTTCTTCCAGGCCCAATGTATATCCAATGGCATGTTCATGTTTCCCAGTGATCAACTCCCATAAGATGCTATGCTCATCACTGCCTGACAACACAAAGAATAGAAGCTGTATTAACAGCAAGCATTGTGTATACTTCATGGCCTTTGTTTCAATGGGAGATGAAAGCACCACATTTAATAGGATTGAAAGCCGCATTCGGAAATTCTCTTCATGGAATCACAGAGTCAGCACAAAAACAAGCCTTTAGGCCCACTTTGTCCTTGCTGACCGTAATGCCTCTCTGCACTGATCTCATTTCCCTGCATTAGGCTTGTAACCCTCTCCACCTTTCCTATCTAAATATCTATACAAATGCATTTATTACTTACTTATTGTACCCACTTTCACCATCTCATCTGGTAGCTCATTCCAAATGACCTCCACCTTCGATGCGGGAAAATTAGATGCTTGGATTTCCTTTAAGTATTGCTCCTATCAACTTAAAACCGTGCCATCTATTTCTAAACTCCTCTGCCCTGGGTGAAGGGTTAAGCTATCTAAATTATTTATGCCCCTTGTAATTTTATCAATCTTTATGATGTCAACTCGATAGTCCCCTGCATTCCAGAAAGAATAAACACTCCAGTTATGTAACTACGGTACTTCATTCAATGCACTATCTTTCAGTCTCTTTCAATGTGCACTTCATTCAGTCTCTTCTGCACTATCTGTAGTGCCTCCATATCCTTCCTGTAATGTGGCAACCAGAACTGCACACAGTACTCCATGTGCATTCTAGCTAATATTTGTACTGCAGTAATGTAATGTCCCATCTCTTACATTCAATAACTCAATGAAATCAAACACAGAAAGCTTTCTTCACTACACAATCGACCTATGATTACATTTAGTGAGCTATGGACTTGGATCGCAAAGTCACATTGTACATCAAATCTCCTAAATTCCCTCTCATTTATTTTGGACCTCCCAAATTATATCCTCTCATACTTGCCCAGATTAAGTTCCATATGCCACTGTTCTGCCCAAATGTTGAGCTGATCTCCCACTCTAACCCTATACAACCTTCTGCACTGTGTATGACTCCACCAATTCTCATGTCGTTTGTATGATCTACTAATCAGACTACCTGAATTGTCATCCAAGTCAATTCTATATATTACAGACAATGAAGGTCCTAGCACTGATCCTTGTTGAATATCACTTGTTATAGGTTTACAGTGATAAAAAGAGTCACCTACCACAACACTTTATCTCCTATTATCCAGCCGCTTTTGGATCCAGTTACCCAACATGCCTCAACATTTTGGACCATTCTACCATGCTACCATGTGAGACATTACTAAATTCCATGTAAACCACATCTAATGCTCTGTCTTCATCAAATTTCTAAATTATCCTCTTCAAAAATCCAGATTTATTAGACATGATCTCCCCCGCACAAATTCATGCTGACTTCTTTCAAGTGAATGGTAATCTTCTCAGATAATGTTTGTGTTGTAAAATAAACTGTAATTTTAATACTCTATAATTTGATTTTTGTATAGATTCTTAATTATCTTACGCCATGGTTTTCTATCGAAGGAAATTTTATTCTTACAGCTTTAATTACGCAAGGTAACTCAGTCAAACATTAAGTCAAGTTTTGAATCTTATTATAATATTCTCTGAACAAACCTTTTAGTGACTCCACTGACTTGGACAAAATAGATGCTGATAGACTTTAAAGTGCTGATAGATTTTTAAAATTTCACTGAAATCAAAGGATTGACACGAGACCAAAATGGGTACTTAGACTTCCATTTTGTATTTTCTCATGTCATTTTTGTCTCAGATCAGCTAACAGCTTAGATGAAACATAGAATCTTCCAGTTTAACATAAGCTTACAGATTCCTAAAAAGATGGAATTTAATGCAGACAAGTGTGAGCTGCTGCCCTTTGGGTGGATAAACCAGGGTCAGAATACACTGTGAACAGTAGGGCAGTGAGGAGTGTGGTAGAACAGAGGGATACGAAATACAGACACATAATTCCTTGAAAGTGCCCTCACAGGTAGATAGGGTCATAGAGAAAGCTTTTGGCATGTTGGTCTTCATAAATCAAAGTACTGAGTATAGGAGTTAGGATGTTATGTTAAAGTTCAAAACTTCAAACATTCAAATGTTCATTTATTATCAATGTATACAACTCCGAAATTCTTCTTCTCCAGATAGCCCTGAAACCAAGAAAGAAAAGAAAGAACAGCAACACGATCATCACCACCCCCCAATCCCTCTTCTCCACACAAAAAAAGCACATTGACCCCTAAATTTCCCTCCCCCACAGGCAATAAAACAAGAAAGATCAGGTGAAAAACACTGAATATAAAAAAAACACAATAAGACTGAAAAAAAGACTATATATCATTGACTATATATCATTTTCAAAATGCAGAAAACCTGGTAACATTCTCCGGGCACTGTGGCAGCCTTTCTCCTCTCTGATAGCAGAGCGAACCCCAGCGATCGAAAGGTGGGTGCTCACTTTTTGCATTCACCTTGATGTTTCAATCTCCCTCATTGATTTAATTGGCGAGCAATGGAAGCTTTAATCCACGAGATGGGGTTGTATAAGACATTCATGAGACTTAATTTGGAGTATTGTAGGTACGTCACCTATCTACAGGAAAGATATCAAAAAGATTGAAATGGTGAGAGAAAATATACAAGTATGTTGCCAGGACTTGAGGATTTGAGTTATAGGGAAAGGTTGAATAGGTTAGGAGTTTATTCTCTAGAGCGGAGGAGAACGAGGAGAGATTTGATAGACCTACACAAAATTATGAAGGGTATAGAAAAGGTAAATGCAAGCAGACATTTTCCACTAAAGTTAGGTGGCACTAGAATTAGAGGTAATGGGTTAAGGGTGAAAGCTGAAATGTTTAAGGGGAACTCTTCACTCTGAGGATGGTGAGAGTGTGGAATGAGCTGCTAGCAGAAGAGGTGGATGTGGGTTTGAGAGAATTTGATATGATTGTTACGGAGGACTGTGGTCCATGTGCAGCTTGATAGGACGCGATAGAATAATAGTTCAATACGGACTTGATGGATTAATGGGCCTGTTTCTGTGCTGTAGTTTCTATGGCTCTATGACTCCAAAAGGTTAATCCAATCATTGAATCTCAGAGAAACCTCAGTAATTAGTCACCTTTAATGTTTGGCATTGCTTGTTTGCTCGTTTCCTAGGTAAAGGGTTCGCCAAATGAGTCACTAAACCTTCTCAGGTGTTTCATCAGCAAAGAAAGCTTTATCTTTTAACTGCCCCTTCCAGACTTTCCTTCATATCACTGATACCTTCAGTTACTGAGAAAATATCTGCCTTCTCTTTAACTGAAGCATCTCTGACTTCCTGAGCATATTTGTTACTTTAATATTTCTTTGTCTGAATACAATTTTACTGAGTCAATGAATCATAATTTCAAATCTAAAATTTTGTTTCCTGTTCTGAGGAATGAATTATTCTCCATTCTATCCATTCATTATGTAAGGACTTCAATAAGATATTTCCTTAGTGTTTTGAGCTCCAGGCACTACAGATTTTTCTAATAGGGACCTGTGTAACTTTCAAGGTGGGGTACCAAGCATAGGGCACAGTAATTACATCCTTTTGCTAAACTTGTAATAGACTATTGATGATATCAGAAGTTGGATCGTAGCCATTTTCTTTCATTACATTACATCAGCAGGTGAAACAGAACATGTGAACATAGCCAATGTTTTGAGAAGTCAATGTTTAAGTTAATAATCAATTCAAATACAGAGAGGTTTTTTAACTGAATGACCACCTCCTTAAATTCAGACAAGTGCTTTACTTTGATTCTAAAGGCTAAAATGAACATGGATATTGTGATTTGCTATCACTGTGTTGCGGCCATTTCACTCTGTTAAGCTGTGAAATTGATAACCCTCATACGTCAGCAAACCTCAGTGAGTAGGGTACAATAGACTGCTGTGCTCAATAACTTAGGTTCCAATCTTGATGGGTCACCATACCTCATGTATCTTTAGTTCAGACCAGTGACTTGAGGTTTGGATGATTCAAATTCTGCCTTTCTCTTGAAAGTAAAATATATTTCTAAATGGGATTATACTGAATAAAGTGTAGCTTGTATGATGGGTTAATGCAAAACAGATTACAAAGAAATGAATACCTTTGTTGACATATCTGGAATCAAAAATAATAGAGAAAAGGAAAATACAAAATACATTTCCTGAATTCCAACATCTGCAGAATTTTTTGAGCTTCTACATCTAAGTTACAATATGGAATGAGATGGAAATTAATCTAAACTGTTTTAATTTTTATCCACAACTCACGATTGACTTTATTTCTCACCGATATTGCCAATTAAATCATTGAGGTGAGAGCAGATGGTGAGCAGGTGTTCAGCACCGTCTACCAGCCTCTTGTTCGCTGCTGCCAGAGGAAAGTGTCTGCGTGTGACGAGGAAGTTGTCTGCGTGTGATGGTCACTCACTCTCTCTCGCTCACTGCTCGTGAAGGAAGCTCCCTGCTTTCGAATGGTCTCTCTCTCTCACTCTCTCTCAATGCTGTCCGAGGATGGTGCCAGGGTTCTGGTATTCGACATGGTTTGTGGATTGGACTCTGTGGTTCACGTTACGATGTGTTTCTGGTTACTGGTTGGACTTTTCTCAGTGCTATTTTGGGTGGTCTGCAGATAATGAACATTGAGCTGAAATAAACATGCCTGGACTCTTGATTTTGTGTTTTATCTTCTGTGTTTTTTGCTACTTTTTTGTTGCTGTTTGTGCAATTTGTTGTTTTGTACGTGGGGGTGTGGGGAGTGGGATTTGGTGTTTCACTTTGAATGAGTTCCATGGGTTTCCTTGTTTCTTGGCTGTCTTTGGGGAAGCCGAATTTCAGGGGTGTATACTGCCTATGTACTTAGATGATACATGCACTTTGAATCTTTGAGTTGATATTTTTGATCAGGTTTGTTGGAAGTCAGTCGCTTGTCCCCAGGATATCACTGCAGGAATTTGTCATGGCGGTGGGATCAGCTCACTCACCTTCAGTTGCCTCATCACTTCCGATGTGTGGATTTATCTGATTGCTGCAAAATGGTTAATTCCGTTTTCTCTTCTCAGGATATAAGCAGCTCCTGCCCACACACAGCAAAACTTAATTAAAATTCAAAGGACTGATAAATAGTATCCGAATCACATAAATGAGAGGAAATATCATCTTCAACAAGAACGAGGCTAAGCACTGAGATTCGACATTCAATTACCATCACTGAGCCCCTAACAATTAACAATCTATTGCCTGGAAATTCAATATCAGTGGCATAACTATCATGGCTCGTGGTGCATGACTCACTCTTGAACCCTTGCGTTCCGTCATACTGTACATAAGACCTGAACCAGGAGCACAATGAAATACTGAGCTTGAGCCGTGCAATTCTGATAACACTTGAATCCATGGCTACACTGGGCACCATCTACAAAATGAACTGCAGTTACCTACTTGGTTAAACCCTTAACGTCCATCACCAAAAAATGGCAAGGTCAGCAGCTGACAGCAAACACCACCACCTGCATGAGCTGCACACTGTACCGACTTGGAAATATACTGCTGCTCCCTCATTACCATGCACTTGACAGCTTGAAATCCTGAAACTAATAACATTGTGGGAGTATCTTCATCAGAAGAGCTGTAGTAGTCCATCAACATCTTTCAAAAGATAGGAGGGGTGGGTAATAAACGTTCGCCTTGCCAGCAACAATAAATACTGTAAATATACTAAAAACATTAACTATGGAATCCGACATTCTTTACCACAAAGAGATGTTAAGGATAGTTAATTGAAAAGTCTGGGACAGTTTATGGCATTATCACATGCTAATCTGGAACAGAAAGATTTTGTTAAGAAATAGTAAATGGAGGGAGGGTTATCAAATTAAGATAGAGATTTGCTCTGATTGAATTAATTGGATAAAGGGTTTGAGGGGTTAAATGGCCCATGTCTAGTCCCATTTTCCAATGCTCACATCCACCTGGTTCCATAGCCCTTCAGCTCCCCTTTCTTTCATTTTACCAAGTCAAATTAATGCCGACAGAGACTTAGAGGTTCCCTGCAGTTGCAACTGATTCATGCTTTTTATTTCACCAATTACTCCATTATCCTACAGCAGAGTACAGCAACTCTAAGGAATTTCATGGCAATATTTCTTTCCCCTCAATCAGTACCTTCAACATTTAATTTGAAAGTCATTGCCTGAAGTATCTTTAACCTCACCCTAGTTCTAAATATCTTTTCATTAAAACCTGTAACTTTGACCTTTCATTCTTAATCCTTTGATTATTGGGAATGGTCTGAAATATCTAATGTACATATTTCAGGATATTAAATATGTCTAATAGAATGGCTTGCAACCTACATCAATGAAATGTAACTATTATATTGTTCTTGTATTAAGCAATGTTATTAATAATGTATATAAGATGTACTTTATGATAAAGACATTTTAGCTGTTCCCTTATCCACCAGGACTGGTGACTTTGAATGCCACAGCTTTACATCTGAAGTAATTGGAGAGCATTTGAATAGATTTAGCCCGCAGTAAATTACACATGTAACTAATTTTGGGTCAAGTCACAGCAAGTGTGAAGTTTGGCTGCACACATCTGGTCTGAATCGCCACTGCAGAAGCTCACATGTAATGACATCACTACCAGAGCATTCCCTCTTTCAGAGTGTGGTGCAGGAATTGGACAACATTGCCTAGCAGATATGCTGTTGCCAGGCCATTCCTAACAGAAATTGGTCTTAATGCCAATAGCCCAGCCTAGGAGACCTGCAGGTACAAAGACTATAGGATATTTACTGTCTTTTTCTTTCCCAATGTACAGCAGACATTAACATTCAGATGTGCACTTACTGTACGAATCTCAAGGGAACATTCTATTTAAGTAATCCAATCTCCAAATCAAGCAAAAGCTAAATCATTATTTTTGACCTTTCAGTCTCTCACATATCCTCAGTCAGTGAATTTGCCCCAAGAAATATACCTTAGTAACAAGAAATACTTTTTTCCACTGAATTTCCTATTAGTTTCAAGTCCAGGATATCCGACTGTAGAACACCAACATCCCGCTTTAAAGAGCCTGCCAACTGATGTGATTAATTAGAATGTTGTTTTATCTCCTGAGATCCTACCATCATGAGAGTTTTATTCTGCAAATGCAATAAAGAACCTGTCTCCTGATTAGTAATCATTCTGTTACATGTAGGTGCATAACCTTTCTCTGTTGCAAACTTTTCTGTATTTTTCTTATGATCTTTTCCTTGTAATTTCTATCACACATTTCCACAGTCTGGAATATTAAAGTTTATTGCTCAGCTTTCAGTCTGATACATTTAATCCCCAATCCTCAAATCTGCAATGGCTTTATTTATTAGGGTGAAGTTGTCTTTAATAAAATATCTTTTTCCTTGTTTTTTTTCTATCACACAGTTCCAAAATCTGGAATATTAAAGTTTACTGCTCAGCCTTCAGTTTGACTCTTTTAATCCCAAGTCCTCAAATCTGCAATGACTTTGAAGGTGAAATTGTCTTTAGTAAAACCACCTGGTTTCTTTCCCCACAGACACAGCATGAGTTACTTTCTAATTTGAGTATTCTGGTTTGTTTTGTATTTCTGGCATCAGGAATTGGAATCAAAATTCATTTATTATTTTAATATACTGTACACTAAAGTGCAGTGAAAAGATTTTTGCTTGCATTCTCTCCAAACCTCTCCATATAAAAGTACATCAATACAGTATAAAAGAAAAACAGAATGCAGGATATAATGTTAGAGTTTCAGAAAAGA
Source organism: Hemitrygon akajei (assembly GCF_048418815.1). Taxonomy (NCBI): domain Eukaryota; kingdom Metazoa; phylum Chordata; class Chondrichthyes; order Myliobatiformes; family Dasyatidae; genus Hemitrygon; species Hemitrygon akajei. The sequence continues at coordinate 102,728,329 of NC_133124.1, read as the reverse complement.
AGTACAATGCAAGGAAATTGGAAAATTGGTAAATTGCTTATTATTGTACATGTACCTAGGTGCAAGGACCATGATGAGGTAGACTGGGAGATGAAGTGTTCATCTTTTAGCATACAAGAGGTCCATTTAAGAGTCTGGATAGAAGGAAACCATGAATCTGGTTTATAATGCATGCTCAGAAACTTTTGTATCTACTACCTGACAAGAGGGGGAGAAGAGAAAATAGCCAGCGTGGAAGGAGTCTTTGATTTTATTGCCTTTTCCCAAGGCAGTGGGAAGTGTAGACAGAGGCAATAGAGGAGAGGCTGATTTACTTATTTTTACAGCATGGAACAGACCCTTCTGGCCCATCGAATTGTGTTGCCAGCAACCCACCGATTTAACCCTAGCCTGATCATGGGGCAATGCTGGCAGGTAGCATTGTGGCATCTGCACCAGACTTCGAGGCAAGTGTCCCAGGTTCGAGTCCAGCCAGCTCCTTGCACGCTTTCCATCCATGTTGGGTTGAGTGTCGAGCTAATAACTTGGCCTTGTAAAAAACAGACAAAATGCTAAAGAAGTGGCAAGCTTGCTGCCTGATGTGCCACAAGGTGTGGAAAGGAACAACAACAATCACGGGACAATTTACAATGACCAATTAGCCTACTACCTGATTAATCTTTAGGCTATGGGCAGACACCAGAGGACCTAGAGAAAACTCGTACATTCCATGTGGGAATGAAACTCCTTATAGAGGACAATGGGAATGACATCCAAACTCCGATGTCCTGAGCTGTGATAGAGTCTGTTGTGCTAACCTACACTAATGTGGTGTGCCTGAGAGACTGGGTTATATTGTTATGACCCCAGCCCCCTTCTTTGTGAGATTCGCAAGAGCCCTAGTCAAGGGGGGGTCAAATGACCCAAGAGAGAGAGGGAGACGTGCTGAAGACCACGTTCCCCAGGGAAGCAGAATAAAGCGACTCTTTGACTATTGTCTCATGAAAACCACGTGTAAAGCCCTCGGGCAAAGTGGGCTGGTCGCTCAACAAGACAAAAGCCTCGGACATAGCCATTGTCTTGGGAGACACCTTTGTGGGATAAGGAACTGGCCTACGTGCAAAATCTCAGGGCAATGTGAGATGGGTGATGGGGGAAGGATTGCCTCGCCCCCCTACCCTGATGGACAGCTACAACCCTGCCAGTCCAGATAAAAGGTGGGCTGCCGAGGCGGGGCGCCAGATGCACCAGAAGATACGCAAGAATTCCTGCGACTACGTTTAGAGAGCGACAGCCGGTGGTGGGGTTCGTATGCGTCCTTCCCTTGCCTGGGATTGGCGACCTCACCACGGAAGAATGGCCTAGCTACAGGGGAAGCCACAGATGAGAGTCCATTCCCCAACGAGACTTCCGACTACCTCCTACAGGTTGGAAAACCTGTCGGGTAAATGTTTCATTCTCTCTCTCTCTTTCTAACAAAAGTGCACCAACGCGACACCACGACAACGGCAGCGGGTGGAACTGCAGTGACCGCAAAAAGACTTTTAAATATCCAGTAAACAATATATATCTACATTACCCCTAGACAACGATAGAGCTTATTTCTGATTGATTATTACTATACCTGTGCTTTAGATTGGGTTGTGACGACGTATATGATCTGAATGTTTTGTATTAACCATACGTTTGTGCCCCTTTATAAATAAAAACGTTTGAAAATAGTAGCATCAGGCTTCGGTGGATCCATCTATCTTTGCTGGAAAATTACCCGGTTACTGGGGAACGTAACAATATTCACAACTTTACACAATTCCTTGTGGTCTTCGGCAGAGCAGTTGCCATACCAAGCCTGGATATATCTCGATAGGCTGCCTACTATGGTGCATCTATAAAAATTGGTGGGATTTATCATGGACATGCAAATCTTTCGAGCTTTCTTTGAAACTAAGTCACTGGTATGCCTTTTTAGCCTCAGCATCCACAGCTGGACCAGGATAAACTGTTGGTGATGTTTAGTAATGGGGTTGAAGGCACAACCTTTCAGAATGCCGCTGTTGATGAAGAGGCCTTTGTTCTAATTCCTTCAGTAAATGATCTTCTATTAATTAAGTTAATTATTCTAAGTTGCATTTGCTAATACAATAATAATGATGATACTGATCTTCCCAAGAAATTTTAAACAAGACTGCACAACCCATGTTGGCCTATGACATTATTTCTAAGAATTCTCCACAGTGTCCTTGCTTGCCCAATACTGATAGTAAGGTATTTGTGGAGGACACCCTTTGCAAATTAGTTGTCAGATTTTTTTTCAAAAATGATTACATTTCAAAAACTACTGTGTTAGCTGTATAGCAATAAAACTCCTAGAGATTATATTCTTCTGCATTTCCCATGGGGTAATCAGGGAAGAGTATAGTGATGTACTGAAACATCTCAAATCTTATGAAAGAGGAACTGTTGGTAGTCTTGTGGGACATAAAGGTGGACAATCTCTGAGGATTGACAAGTATGTCCCATAACATTGTGTGGCTCTGGCAGAAATCTTTGTATCCTCCTTAGCTTTGGGCGAGGAACTGAAAGCCTTTACTTAAGTGACATTGCAACGGCAAGGCAGGAATTTGTGATTTAGTGAGTTTAACATCAAAGTTACTTGAGAGATTCTGAGAGATACAATCTCACTGTATTTGGAAAGGCAAGTAATTGTCAGTACAACTTTGTGCATGGGAATTGTGTCTCAAAGATTTAATTGGATCCTTTGAAGGGTTGACCAAGAGGATTGATAAGGGGTGGGTGAGAGACAGTCTATTTTGACTTTGACTAGGTCCTATATGGTAGGTTGGATCAAGAGTGAACTAACTAAATATATACAATATTATTGATGGACAGAATGAGTCAGAGGGTGGAAGTGGATGTTGCTGTTTTTAGAATGGAGATGGTGACCAGAGATGTATCTTAAGGACTGGTGCTGAGTCCTATGTTGTTTGTATTGCAGACACATGCACAAGCACACACACACACACACACATGGTTTGGTTGACAATGTAGGTAGCATGATTAGTAAATGTGAGAATCACACCAGTGTGTCACCTTCCTGTAAGCTTGAACTAGTCTGACCATTCTCCTCTGCTCTCTCTCATTAACAAGACATTTTCACCCACAGAACTGAAACTCACTGGCTGATTATTTTTACACCCTGCTCTGTAAAAACTAGAGACCGTTGTGTGTGAAAATCCCAGGTCCTCTGCAGTTTTTGAGATATTCATATCACCCCGTCTGGCGCCAACAATTATGTCACCTAGAAGTCACCTCAAAGTCACCTAGATCATATTTTTTCCCTTTTGTGATGTTTATTCTGAACAGCAAAAGAACCTCTTGACCATGTCTGCATGCGTTTATCCACTGAGTTGCTGCCACATGTTTGGCTGATTAGATATTTGCACTAATAAGTAGTTATGCAAGTGTACCTAATAAAGTGGCCACTGAGTGTGTATGTTACCATTTATTACCTTGAGATTACTTTTCTTGCCTGCATTTACAGGAAAATAAAGAACTACAAAATATTTTATGAAACATATACATAAGTTGACAAAGACTGGAAGCAACAAGTGTGCAAGAGAAAATAAACTGTGCAAAACAAATTCTGAGAACATGAGTTATGAAGAATCCTTGAAAGTGAGTCTGTAGGGGATGGTCATTGATGAAAGCCACTTTATTGTGGTAGTGTTCCATGTAGGTGTATTCAATGATTGGGCAGGCTTTGCCTGTGATGAACTGGGTTGTATCCACCATTTTCTGCAGCTTTTTCTAATCCTGGGCAATGATCAACAACAACAGGACTGATCTCTGCGGCGCTCCACAAGTCACAGGCCTCCAGTCAGAGAAGCAATCCTCTGCTACCACTCTCTGGCTTCACCCCCATAGCCAATGTCCAATCCAATTTACTACATCATCTTGAATGCTAGGTGACTCAACCTTCTTGACCAACCTCCCATGAGGGATCTTGTCAAATGCCTTGCTGAATTCCATGTAGACAACATCCACTGCCTTTCCTGGTAATATCCTTGAAAATCACTCTAAGCTTGGTTAGACACAACCTACCACACTGAAAGCCATTCTGGCTATCTTTAATCAATCCCTGTCTATCCAAATACTAATGCATCCAGTCTCTTAGAATACCTTCCAATAACATTAGCACTTCTGATAACAGGCTGTACCGCTTATAATTTCCTGGTTTATTCTTAGAGCTTTCCTTAAACAGCGGAACAACATTAGCCATCTTCCATTCTTCCAGATCTACACTATTCACTAAGGTTGATTTAAATATTCTGCTCAGGTCCCTTCAGTTTCTGCACTTGCCTCCCACAGCATCTGAGGGAAGATTTAGTCAGGAAATTTGTCCACCCTGATTTGCCTCATCGCAGCAAACACTTCTTCTTTTGTAACCTGTATGGTGTCCATGACCATACTACTGCTTTGTCTCACTTCTATAGACCTCTGTGTTTACCTTCTGTGCAAATTAGTTCAGTCATTATGTCGAGTCCAAATCTTCATAACCTCAGGGACTTTTCCATAAGGTTTTCTTGGCAAATTACTGGGGTGGGTTGCCATTTCCTTCTCCAGTGGACCATATCTAGTCTGACCTCTCTGCCATGACCTGTCCATCTTGAGTAGCTCTACATAGTATAGCTTATAGTGTCACTGAGATACACAAACCCCCTTAATGGTCCATGAGGAGGTCTGAGCAAATACAGATGCAAAAAAATGCATTTAAGATCTCCATCTCTTTTGGCTCCATTCACAGATTACCATTCTGATCGTTTAGAGGTCCAAATTTGTCCCCTGCAATCCTTTTGCTCTCAACATATCTATAGAAGCTGTTAGGATTCTCCTTCTCCTTGTCTGCTATAGCAATCTAATGCCTTCTTTCAGCCCTCTTGCTTTCTTTTTTAAGTGTTCTCTTGCATTTCTTATACTCCTCAATTTTTTCCTACCTGCCTTGACATGCTCTTTACCTTTTTTTTTAAATCCTTAACCAGAACCTCAGTATCTCTCAAAAACTAAGGTTCCCAAAATTTGTTTTCCTTTTCTTTTATTTTGACAAGCAAATACAAGCTTTGTACTCTCAAAATTTCAATTTTGAATGCCTCCCATTTACCAAGAACAGCTTTGCCAGAAATCAGCCTGTCCCAATCTACACTTGCCAGCCCCTTTCTGATACCATCAAAATAGGACATTCTCCAATTTCAAAGTTCAAAGTAAGTTTATTGTCAATGTACATATGTTTTAAAGGTTTCAGAGGTACATTTAGTGTCAGAGAAATGCATACAATATACATCCTGAAATGCTTTTTCTTTGCAACCATCCACAAAAACAGAGGAGTGCCCCCAAAGAATGAATGACAGTTAATTGTTAGAACCCCAAAGTACCCCCTCAGCTCCCCCCTCCCATGCATAAGCAGCAGCAAGCAATGATCACCCTCCCCCACCAGCACAAAAAGCATCAGCACCTGTCACCAAGCATTCAAGCCTGCAGCAAAGCAACAGCAAAGACACAGACTTGCAGTACTCTACCCCAAAGACTACTCGTTCACCTGGTATGCGACATACCACAGGCTCCCTCCCTAATAAGGGAAAAGGAGGTGTCTCCATTTCAATACTGACAATGTGCTCCAATAATCAATACTGACATTCATTTTCTTATGGGCATGTTCAATAAATCTGTAGAATAATAACCAGTCTGTTACACTCCTGTGTACCACTTAGCATCAGATTTGGAAGCCCAGAGAGACTGTATTGTGGGGGCACGACACCATCTGTCTTATTACTGTGCAAGGCGTGTTGGAGTGCTGGTCTTGTGGCCCATAAGCGTGCCTGCAGAGACTAAACTCTCAGCACATTCAACATCAAAATCGATGGACAGCCAAAGAAGAAGAAGAAGAATAACCATAACAGAATCAGTGAAAGACTGCACCAACTTGGGTGTTCAACCAGTGTGCAAAAGACAACAAAATATGCAAATACAATAAGAAATAAATAATAATAAATAAATAAGCAATAAATATCAAGCACATGAGATGAAGAGTTCTTAAAAGTGAGTCCATTGGTTGTGGAAACATTTCAGTTTTGGGGCAAATGAAGTTAAGTGAAGTTATCTCCTTCGTCAAGTCAAGTCAAGTTTATTGTCATTTAGCTATATACATATACATAACATATAAGCAAACAATGTATATAGAAATGAGACAACGTTTCTTCAAATCAGGGTGTGAAGCATAGTAGTACACATAACACATGATAACTTATGAAGGTAAGGGTAAGATCTACAGATGACTCACACATAAATAACAAACTAAAGTGCATTAACTTTAAATATTGAAAGATAAGCAACAAATTAATAAGTGACATTTCGAATATGATGTGGCGGGGAGTTCAGAGGCCTAATGGTCTGGGGGAAGAAACAGTTTCTCATCCAGACTGTTCTTGTTTTTATGCATCGTAGTCTCCTGTCTGATGGTAGAAAGTCAAAGAGGATGCTGGATGGATGGGTAGGATCCTTAATAATACTAAGGGCCCTGTGTATGCAGTGCTCCTGATACATGTCTCCAATGGATGGTAGTGAGACCTCTATGAGCTGTTGTCACGGTTCTTTGTAGGGACTTCTGGTCCGATGCTTGACTGCTTCCATACCAGAATGCTCTCAATGGTGCTCCTGTAAAACACAGTTAAGATGTGCAGTGGGAGCCTTGCTTGCCTCAATCTTCTAAGGAAGTGGAGACACTGCTGTGCTTTCTTGTTCAGGGAGGTGATATTAAGGAACCTGGTGGGGTCACCTGTGACGTGAACTCCCAGGAACTTGGTGCACTTAACTCTTTCTATGGAGGAGCCATGTACTCGCAGAGGTAGATGGATTGTCTGCTCCTTCCTGAAGTCCACAATGATTTCCTTTGTCTTCTCCACATTCAGGCTTAGGTTGTTTTCCCACACCAATCCACTAGCCGCTCCACTTCCTCTCTATAGCCTGTCTTATCATTGTTCTTGATAAGGCCAACCACTGCTGTGTCATCTGCAAACTTGATGACACGGTCTGAGCTAGATCCCATGAAGAGTCATGCGTCAGCAGTGAGAACAGCAGCAGGATGAGCACAGAGTCTTGGGCAGCGCCAGTGCTCAGCGTAATGGGACGGAGATATTGCTGCCCACACTGACTGGCTGTGGCCTTACTGTTGAGAAGTCCAGTATCCAATTGCAGTGGGAGGTGCTGAGACCCAGTGAGGATAGTTTCCCCATCAGTTTCTGGAGTATGATGGCATTGAACGCTGAATTGAATGCTGGTTCAAGAGCAGGATAGTTGAGGGGTAGTAACTGTTCCTGAACCTGGTGCTGCGAAGCTTCTGTACCTTCTTCCTGATGGCAGCAATGAGAAGCAAGCATGTTTTGGGTGCTGCTGGTTCCAGATGATGGATGCTGGTTTCCCCCGACAGCATTTCATGTAGATGTGTTCAATGGTGGGGAGAGCTTTACCCGTGATGGACTGAGCTATATATCCACTATGCTCTGTAGGATTTTTCATTCAAGGCCATTGGTTTTCCCATACCAGGCTGTGCTGCAGCCAGACAATATATTCTCCATTATAGAAGTTGTCAAAGTTTTAGTTGTCATGATGAATCTTCGAAAACTCCTAAGGAAGAAGAGGCATTGTCATGCTTTCTCCATAATTGCACTTAAGTGCTGGGTCCAGGACAGGTCCTCCGAAATAACAACACTAAGGAATTTAAAGTTGTTAACCATCTCCACCTCTGATCCTCTGATGTGGACTAGCTCGTGGGCATCTGGTTTCCTTCTTCTGGTCTATAACCAGCTTCTTGGTCTTGCTAACGTTAAGAGGTTGTTATGATTGCGGAGATGTTGTTGCAAATTCAAACTGACCGGATTCTGCAAGTGAGGAAATTGAGGATCCAATTGCACAAGGAGGTATCGAGGCCAAGGGCCAGGAGCTAATTGATTAGTTTTGTAAGGATGATAGTACTGAATGCTAAGCTGTAGTCGATAAAAAGCATCCTGATGTATGCATCTTTGATGTACAGATGTTCCAGGGTTGAGTGAAGAGCCAATGAGATGGCTGTTGCTTCAGTAGGCAAAATGGAGCAGATCAAATTCACTTCTCAGGCAGGAGTTGATATGTTTCATCACCAACCTCTCAAAACATTTCATCAGAGTGGATGCAAGTGCTTCTGGACAATAGTCATTGAAACAGGTCAGCATGTTTTTTTTGGGCACTGGTATAACTGAAGCCTGCTTGAAGCAGATGGGTATCTCAAACTGGTGAAGCGAGAGGTTAAAGATCTCAGTGAACACTCCAGCCAGTTGATCAACACAGGTTTTTAGTACTTGGCCAGATACCTTTTGTGAGTTCACCCTCCTGAAGGCTGTTCACACTTCAACCTCAGAGACTGAAATTATGGGGTCATCAGAGGCTGTGGGTGTTCATGATGGCTCCTCCAGGTTTTGACAGTCAAAGCATTGTAGAAGGCATTGTGCTCATCTGGATGTGAAGCCAGATATGTTGTGTATGTCGTTTGATTTAACTTCATAAGAGGAGACAGCATTCAAGCCCTGCCATAACTGTCGAGCATCCTTTATTGTTTCAAGTTTAGAATCTCAACCCCAGGACTAGACTTATCCTTCTCCCTAATTATCTTGAATGGCAATATGATCACTAGATGCAAAGTGTTCCCCTTTTTAAACTAAACGCACAAAATGCTGGTGGAACACAGCAGGCCAGGCAGCATGTATAAGGAGAAGCACTGTCGACGTTTCAGGTCCTGATGAAGGGTCTCAGCCCGAAACGTCGACAGTGCTTCTCCTTATAGATGCTGCCTGGCCTGCTGTGTTCCACCAGCATTTTGTGTGTGTTGTTTGAATTTCCAGCATCTGCAGATTTCCTCGTGTTTCCCCTTTTTAAACTATTGTCTTTTTCCCTGTCTCATTCCCTAATTGGAGATCAGGTGTTGCACACACTCTCTCATTGGGACTTCTAGGTACTGATTAAGCAAACTTTCCATTAACGCATTTGATAAACTCTGTCCCATCTAGTCTTTTAACAGTATGGGTGTCGCAGTTGATATGTAAAAATCACCTACTATCACAACCTTATGTATCTTGAAACAGTCTGCGATCTCCTTACAAATTTGTTCCTCTAAATCCCACAGACTGGTGGGTGGCACTTTAATATGGTCACACCTTTCTTATGCCTCAGTTCCACCCATAAAGCTTCACTAGATGAGTTCTCTAACCTAGCCTGACTGAGTAGTGCTGTGATATTTTCCCTGACTAGCAATGCAACTCAAATCATTATTCCTACCATGCTCAACCCTTTGCTTCCTGATTTTCTCTGAGTTCTTAAAAAGCATGTTTTCACAACCACTCCACTATCTGTTCTGGCACTCTGGCTCCCATCCCACTGCAACTGTGGTTGAAACCACCCCCATCGCCCTGTCCATGGCATACTAGCAAATCATCCCACATGGATATTAGTCCCCCTCCAGTTTAGGTGCAAAACGTCTTTTCTGTACAGATCCCACCTTCCCTGGAAGAGAGCCCAGTGATGCAAAAATCTGAAGCTCTCCCTCCTACACCAACTCTAAATGAGACTTCTTATTATTCTTCTAATAACACTTCCATTTATCTGACCACTATTCACTTTAAAACTTATTTTCTATAAAATGAATGGCATTTTTGATGTGGAGCAACTCTTGTTATTTTAGTCATGAAGTCAATAGGTAAAGGGAAAAACATAATACTTAATGATCACACAACGTTCACAGTCTAGACTAATCTGTTTCAACATTATAGCCATCAATGGACATTGTCTTCCCTCTGTATAAAATCAATTATTATTGTTAATTGTTGCAGCCTTAAAGCAGGGGAGAACTGTCCTTTCCTGTGCATGGCAATAGATCATCTCATTCATCTAATCCCTGACAGCACCATGAGTTTCACATTCCTAAGGAGTGAGCCAAACCCAATAACCAGTGATGAAGTCATGTTCAACCTCTTTATGTCCAATGAATAACCAATCTGTCTGAATGCTTCCTGTTCCATAGCTTAGCCTTAAATACTCATGAGAGGTGATTTATCTGCAGCAATTCACTGGACTAGATCGCATTGGATGCAGGCCCCACCTGAAATTGCTGCCTCCCCACTCAGTGTGCAAGCATTAACTTGACCTGAATATCAAAGGATGACTGATCTGACTATCTGTGCATGATAGGCATACCACGAGGCAGTGGGAGCGGCATACTATGACCAGTCCTCAGGCATAAGATCTTGAGGCCTTCTCCCTATAATGCCCTGATGCCCATTGACAGCAATTTATGAGCTGTTCTAATAATAAAAAATAATTAAAATGTAATTGAAGCTGCTTGCAGATAATTAAAAGCATGAAAATAAAGAAAAATAAAGTACAGGAAGTATCTAATATTTTTCAAAAGTCCAGTGATCTATTCAAACTAAGTAACATCGTGGATCTCATTTTAGCAAGCTCTGGCACTGACGTCAAACTGGGGAGCCAGGTGTGAAGTGCTTTCAGCCACCCAACCTATAGCTCAGTGGGGAGTCTAAGTGGCATGTCAACTCCAGATGCATCAGCAGCACAGGGGCGGCTTATTTTAAAATCATCTCCTCTGAGTTTGTATCAATGACAGGATATGATGTGGCCTATAATTTGACCAAGTTTACCACATTAAAAGGTGGCTAATGTGCTCCTGGACTATTATTTCTAGAATAAATCTGTGTACTCATTGAGTTTTTGATTCAGACGTTATTCATTGTCACAGTTGAAATTGACCATAAAATGTAATGGGGCCAGAAAAATTTCTTCAAAGCCACAAACCATGGTCTCAGAATGGTCTTGAACATTTAAGTTATGATACAAACTCAAGCAGCACTTGCATTACTAACTTTAGAAAAGAATTGTACATAAAGCACTCTTTCTGATCCCAAGATTACCCAGAACACTTTACAGTCAATAGACACACACAAAATGCTGGAGGAACTCAGCAGGCCAGGCAGCATCTGCGGAAAAGAGTACAGTCGACGTTTCGGGCTGAGACCCTTCATCAGAACTCTGACTCTTCATCTTTCCTTTCTCCAGTCCTGATGAATGGTCTCGGCCCAAAACATCGACTGTACTTTTTTCCAAAGAATCTGCCTGGCCTACTGAGTTCCTCCAGCACTTTGTATGCGTTGCTTGGATTTCCAGCATCTGCAGATTTTCCCCAATTTGTTACAGCCACGAGAATTCTTCTGAAGTATAGCCAGCAGGTACATTCTGCAATAGGCCAAATGGCCTCCATCATTTGTAAACGATCTTGTCAGCTGGTGTTGGAATCAAAAGAGTTAAGAGTATTTTTTATCTTGCTTGCTTTTGAACTGAAGGCTGATTTTAGCACCCATAAACTGTTTGTGATGCTTACTCACTGGCTAATTGGCTTTGACAGTTAGTACAGTCAGCAGCTGAATGGTGTCAGGAGGAATTAGATGGGTGTGATAGACTGCCAAGAGCAAATTAGTTTGTCACTTCCCTGTGAAGTGCTTTCAGCTTGGGGAACTACTTTGTAGTAAACTGAATGAGAGAGCAACAAGGAAAGTGCAAGTGACAGAAAACAGAAGAACACAGAAGCAGCGGGAATAGGCCATTCATCTCCTCCTCCTTCTGCTAGGTCATGGCTTATTTCTCCCTCTGCTTCATTTACTGCATCTCTGAGATTTCCTCACTTTACAAAAGCAGTTGTATTCTGTTCAAAGAATTATTCTGTTGAAAGAGTAATCCTTTTAGCATCACAGGCAAGGGGAATGATTTCTACCCTCATTGATGTGGCAAAAAAAGTGCGAATCAAGTTCTCTACTTTTAAAGTGAGATCAAAACTAGGAGAAATCAGAAAGTGGGGGCCAGATTGTGATTGTGGAATAAGGTAGATAAAGTTGGCGAACTGCAAGCACAAATTAATGTGTGGGGGGTATAAAATATGGGGTCTGGCTCAAAATGTATCCAGGAAAGATAGGAAAGCGCATATAATAATTAATTATACAGCTGAGGAAGTATCTGAGAATTCAGAGGTTTCTATTCCGTTTGAATTAAGGAACCACAGAATTGCCAGTAGATTACAAAATATAGAGCACCATATTGTTGGAAGGATATTGTGAAGAAAATTTGTACAAAAATTGCAGAAAGGTAAGAAAAGGTATTTTTGCCCCACTTTAGTGCTTTAAAACTACTTGTCTTCAGAAATAACTGTGTGATGGATCAAAAATGAACTTACAACAATGCTTTACATCCAGGGAGCACCAAAGCACACTCTGCATTCTTCTTGGATGGATTAATCTCAGTTTGGTGCAGCTGCCAACATTGGGCAAGCATTAGAGGCATGCATTGGTGCTTAAAGGTACTTCCTGCCTGGTTGTCACACAACTGCAACACACATTGTGGAAACCATAGAGGATTGCTGCAGCAGAGAGGGGGAAGCAACTCAGACTTGCGCAAAGAGAAATTAAAGTTGAGTTTATTGTATGCACAGATGCAATGAAAAGCTCAGTTGTGGCTGCATCACAGGAACATAGCATCATATAAGTAGCATTCACAAGAAAAACATAAACTAAACATAAATTGTACACATTTTTTCAAGAAAGAGCACATATAAAAACAAAAAAAAAAGCAGAATCCATTTTAGCACAACGTGGTCATCATCTTGCTAAATTGCAGTCATTAGGGTTATTCCAGTTGGTTCAAGAACTGAATGGTTGAAAGAAGTAGCAGTTCTTGAACCTGGTAGAGTGGGACTTCAGGCTTCTGTACCTCCTGCCTGCTGGCAGCTGTGTGAAGGCGGCATGGGTCATAGAAGTACTCATTCACATCTGGAAAACAAGGACACATGTCAGAATGCTGGTTCTAGATTTCAGTTCAGCACTCAGCACCCCTGTCCCACGGACCTTGCTGAAGAGTCCTACTCCTCGGTCTAAATACATCACCAAGCATCTGGGTGTTGGACTTCCTGAGCAACAGGCCTCAGATAGTCAGTATGCACAACTGCTCCTCCCTCCTCCTCGTCCTCAACATAGGTGCCCCCTAGGGCTGTGTGCTGAGCTCACTGCTGTAAACTCTGCTCGTTCACGCCTGCATGGCCAAAACCTCAATTAATCATAATGTTAAGTTTGCCAATGATATGACAGTGGATAAGCTCATCACCAACAATGAAGAGACGGCCTATAGAGAGACAGTGGAAGAGCTCAAGGCCTGGTGACAGGCAAATATCCTCTTTCTTAATGTCAACAAGACAAAGGAGACGGTTATCAACTTCAAGAGAACTTGCACATGCTTCACCCTCCCCCCACCGACCCCTTTAAATTGGTGGCAAGCAGTGAAAACTGTTTCAAACTCCTGGAAGTACACATCTCACATAACCTCTAATAGTCCCAGCACACATTATACATAATTAAGAAAACTCACAAATGTCTCTGCTTTCTGAAGAGGCTGAAGAAAGCTGGACTACGTACACATATACTCACGACCTTCTACAGGTGCACAGCAGAGAGCATCCTAACATGCAGGGTATGGAAATTGCACCATTGTGGACAGGAAGACTCTACAATGGGTAGTCAAAATTGCCCAATGTATCACTGGCAGCAGCCTCTCTGCCATCAAGGACATATATTCAGAAAGGTACTGGAACAAGGTCAGCAATACCATGAAAGATACCATCCACCCTGTTTATGAACTGTTTGCCATATTCCCATTAAGGAGGGGGCCACGCCAGGACCACCAGACTCAAAAAACAGGTATTTTCCCTAAGCAGTAAGGCAGATCAACACCTCCACCCACTAACTCACCCCTCCACTCCCTCCACCACCACCATTTTATCATTTCCTGTCAAAATCACCTCTTGTACAGGACAGGCACTGCTAGGACATACAATCAATCTATGTACATAAATTATCTTATGCATTTATACTCGTTGTGTTCTTTTATTATTGTGCTATTTATCTTATTTTTTTGTGCTGTATTGGATCTGGAGTAACAATTATTTTGTTCTCCTTTACACGTGTACTAGAAATGACATTGAACAATGTTGAAAACCATGCTTCGAGGGAGAACATGTGCCGGGGGCCATGAGGCTCAGTGGACCCAATGTAATAGCTTAAAGAAGTGCCTCAAGGTGTCTTCTCCATGAGAACCAATCTATGCACATTTCAGAGTATGTTAAGGTGAGCTGCATGCCACTAAAAGGAAGGAATGGGTGGGAGATAATTCAGGAGGGAGCCATAAGTGCCACCTCATCAGCAAAGGGGCAGAAGGAACACAAACATCCTTATGAGCAGAAGCTATGTAAAAACCGCCTAGTATGTCCATGAACACTATTTCATTGTGATTAGATTTTGACTAATTTGACTGGTAGTACAATACTTCAGTACGCAGTGCCCTGTGGTTTCATCTTGAGAGTGTTCTGGGTGCAGCTTATGTGGCAGCTGTTTTGATTTTCCCCTCAGAGCTTGAAGAGAGCATCTCCAATATTGCCCCTCTTCTCACTGGTTTCCTGGTATCCTTCCCTTATGATTGAGAGCTGGAGGGAAGATTGATGGGAGCGAAGGAGTAGGAAGAGAAAGATGAAGATGATGACGACTGGCAAAGTACATCTTTGTTTCTGACATCCTGCAGCATCACTTCAGTAACTGGCACATAAATGGATCAGATCATAGCGAGCTGTATGTTATTGAACAGATACGAGCAGTTTGCAGTTGCACAAGGTGCATTGAATTGAATTGAATTAACTTTATTTCTTACATCCTTCACATACATGAGGAGTAAAAATCTTTATGTTATGTTTCCATCTAAATGTGCAACGTGCAATCATAGCAATTTATAATAAATAGAACAGTCAATGTAACATAGAAATACACTCAAATCAGCATGAGTTCATCAGTCTGATGGCCTGGTGGAAGAAGCTATCTCGGAGCCTTTTGGTCCTGGCTTTTATGCTGCGGTACCGTTTCCCAGATGGTAGCAGCTGGAATAGATTATGGTTGGGATGACATGGCAATTTCACAACTACAGATGCGCTGGGCTGTCTGCACCACTCTCTCCAGAATCCTACAATTAAGGGAAGTACAGTTCCCGTACCAGGCAGTGATGCAGCCAGTCAGGATGCTCTCAATTGTGCCCCTGTAGAAAGTTCTTGGGATCTGGGGGCCCATACCAAACTTCCTCAGCCATCTGAGGTGAAAGAGGCACTGTTGTGCCTTTTTCACCACACAGCTGATGTGTATAGACCACGTGAGGTCCTCTGTGATGTGAATGCCAAAGAATTTGAAGCTGTTTAACCCCAGATGCTGTTTAACCCCAGATCCATTGATGTCAATGGTGGTCAGCCCATCTCCATTCCTCCTGTAATCCACAACCAGAAGAAGAAGAAGAAGAAAGCCCTTAACTCCGAGTGGAGTCATCCAGACACCATTGCAATGGTGTATTTTTAGCAGGCTTTCTTTTTTTTACAAGGCCAAGTTGCTAGCTTGATGCTCAACCAAGCACAGATGGAAAGCATGCAAGGGAGCCAGCTGGTTTTGAACTCCAGAGCCTTCGCTCCGAAGTCCGGCACTGATACACTACACCACCAGCCGACTAATCCACAACCAGCTCCTTTGTTTTTGCGACATTGAGGGAGAGGTTGTTATCTTGACACCACTCTGTCAGAATTTTTCCCTGTAGGCCACCTTGTTATTGTTTGAGATAATGGCAATCAACGTAGAGTCATCAGCATATTTAATGAGCAGATTAGAGCTGTGGGTGGTGACACAGTCATGGGTATACAGGGAGTAAAGGAGGGGACAGTACACAGCCCTGTGGGGCTTCTGTGTTGAGAGTCAGAGGGGTGGAGGTGAGGGAGCCCACTCTTACCACCTGCCTGCCATCTGACAGGAAGTCCAGGATCTGGCTGCACAAGGCAGGGTGAAGGTCGAGGTCTCTGAGCTTCTTGTTGAGCCTGGATGGAATTATGGTGTTGAATGCTGAACTGTAGTCCAAGAATACCATTTTCACATAAGCATCCTTCTCCAGATGTGTGAGGATGGTATGTAGAGCAGTAGCCATTGCAAAGTCTGTCAATCAGTTGTGTCGGTAGGCAAATTGTAGGGGGGCCAGTTTGGGTGGTAGCAAGCTGAAGATGTAATCCTTGACCAGCTTCTCAAAGCTGGTGAGTGCGACAGGATGCCAGTCATGTAGGCATGTTAACTTGGTCTTTTTAGGTACAGGAACAATGGTCTTTTTAGGTACAGGTCCCGCAGCCTTGTGACTGTCTACTCGTTGCAAACATCTGGGTTCCTCAGCCTCAGAGATGACTAGGTTGCAGGTTGTAGCGGTGGCTTTCCTCAGAGACTCAGAGTTAGCGGCATCGAACTGAGCATAAAAGTGATTGAGCTCATCTGGGTGAGAGCCCGCAATGCTGGCGGCACCACAACGTTTGACTTTGGTATGCAGCCCTCGCCACAAGTCACGTGTGTTATTCGTTGTGAATCTTGACTTAATCTTGTCCCTGCATTGCAGCCTTTGCGCAGATCATAGCTGCTTTTCTTGAGCTCCTGCTGATTGCTGGCAATGTAAGCTCTATGTTGCACAATAAGTGACATTGGAGCAACGGAGGGTGAGAGGTGACCTGATAGAGGTGTTTAAGATGATGAGAGGCATTGATCGTGTGGATAGTCAAAGGCTTTTTCCCAGGGCTGAAATGGCTAACATGAGAGGGCGTAGTTTTAAGGTGCTTGGAAGTAGGTACAGAGGAGATGTCAGGTATGTTTTTACGCAGAGAGTGGTGAGTGCGTGGGGGGCTGCCGGCGATGGTGGTGGAGGCGGATATGATAGGGTCTTTTAAGAGGCTCCTGGATGGCTACATCGAGCTTAGAAAAATAGAGGGCTATGGGTAAGCCTAGGTAGATCTAAGGTAGGGACATGTTCGGCACAGCTTTGTGGGCCAAAGGGCTTGTATCGTGCTGAAGGTTTTCTGTTTCTAAGTGCTGCTTGCTGCTCGATCTGGTTCGGGAAGACCCTGACTGACTTCTGGGGAACAACACCTGGGGCAGCATGTGGGTGGAATTCATTGATTGTCCTATTTGCCATCCTTCCGGGAACTCAAATGGAGTCAATAATTGGGATTATTTCCTGACAATGTGCATGTGGACATGCAACGGGGTGGTTATTGAATTCTGATTGTTTTTCCATTCCACATGATCATAGTCAGAGTCAGATTTATTAGTACTGTTTTATATAATTTGAAATTTATTACTGATTTGGTTCACCCAATATACAAGTAGATTAACATGATAGTAGTTATTAAATATCCCACTATTTTTGAGGTATCATGTGCCCTGGATTACCTTTGATATTTGAAGAGCAAGTAGACAATTCCCTCCAATATTTTCCTTGCTCTTCCTTAGTTCTATCCACTAAGTCTAGTAATTATCTGAACTATTGTGGGCTGATCTGCTGTGTTTTCTGTCTTGCTATTTCTTATAAAACTTAACCACCTTGGAGTATTTAATTCGGTGAAATTATTGCATTTTATCAGGAAGGCTGAGCACATCATTGAATCTATTACCTTGACTGCTGTGACAGAGCTCAAAATAGAGTAACTGTTTTGGGAGCCTGATGTTGTCTGTGTGAATGGTGTGGCCAGCCCAAAAGAGCCCAGTGACTATCACCTGGGGCTTGAGTTCTGTGACGGAGCTCATGTTGGTTCATTGCAGAGGCAGCATTAGTGTCTTCTGTAGGGTGTCCAGGTTAGCATTCTGATGCCTGACCTCCTGAGTTTTCCCAGCATTTTCTATTTTTGTATTGTATTTCCGATGTCTGCTGTTTCTTTGCTTTTCATTCAAAGAGAATATTAATATGGAATGGACTAATTGTTAGCAAATACAGTATACCCATCTCTACCCTTATGATGAAAAGAAACTCTTGATAAAGCGAAGTCTTGAATAAGGTTGAACTAGTATATTGCTCTACAATGATGTACTAGTGATGTAATTGACCTACCACATCAACTGGTATCTTATATCATTTGAGCTATAACTCCTCTCATTGCCCATTGACCTAATTTATTCTGACTTCTTATAACACTGTTGGTCAAATGCTGCTTTGCTGCTTTCATGTCAAGAACAGTGACTAACAGCTCACATCAGGAATTCCAATTTTTAGTCTTCAATGTTCAGGAGCCAATACTGAATTCAACAATTCAAGGAAACCTGCCTTCTCTATTTGCATCAGAATTGAGCAGCTCTCTTGTGAGGTTAGCCATCTGTAACATTAACTCATTCAATTTTCTCTCTCTGCAGATGCTGCTTGGTCTGACAGACATTTCCAGCATTCTCTTTCTGGTTTTAGTTCTCTGTCTTGCATTTCACAACTTCTGCATGTTCCCTTGATTTTCTCCCCTCTCACTGCCCTTCATAAACAGCATAGCCCCACACAACCCCACATTATGGTTAGGTTTGCATTAGGGTTGAGGTTCAATCGGACACAATGTTTGGTGATTGCCCAAGTGCAGAGGGAGGGACACAGTACCAGGATGAACATTCACTGAAGGTTAATAAGATCTGTACAGAACCAAATGAAAATAATAAATGCTAGGCCAACTGAGCTGCTAACAAAAACCCTCAAACTAAAATCTAATGCTGTCACTATGGCTCGAAAGCAGTAACTTAATACTAAATTATTGCCACTCCTTTGTAGCAACAGTCCAAATTGCAAGCTTCTTTCTCAGAATGCTTACTAAGATTAACAGGGAACATTGCCATTGCTCTGCCTCAGTCAAGACTCAACAAAACTGAAATGAAAAGGAAGGGAGTTAAGTACAACCACAAATAAACTCTAATTGGCCGGAATGTGCATTCTCACAAGTGTGATTGCCGACCAGTTGCAGCTGCCCGCCTGTGAGTGTGCCCAGACTCTGTGGCAGAGTCTGTGGTTGTGACACAATCTTAAATAAAGTTATGGCCCAAATAGATAGAGAGGATCTCAGTTTAATAACCAGTTCAAGTGTACAGCTGTGCACAGTCAAGTCAATCTTAATTATATACTAATGGCCTTTTGACACAGAAACACTGGTAGCACCACCAACATATCAGAACATTACAAAACACGAAGGCAATTAACTTTGGTTCAATATTTTTTGGACATACAAGGGAAGATTACTTGCAGGTGAAATTATTTCAGAATGTTGAGAATTTAGTGTCAGATATTAGTTTTCAGCTATATGAGTCATAATGAGATCAACCATCAAGTCATGGAATATCAAGATGATACAGGCTGTAAGTGACACTCATCATCTTGTGTACATCAAATGCTAACATCAAGCATGTTGAGATCAGGGATGCCAAGATGGAGGATGATCACATTCCAAGCATGAAAGATGATATACAACATGATTCATGAATAATCATGGCAAAAGGCCATAGCAATAACCACATCTTTGGTGCTGTGAGGCAGAGGCTCTACTAACTGACCCATTATGCTGCTCCAAAGCTGTGCTACACTGCTACCATTGTGGCAATAGAAATTCACATAGCACTCTGCCTCTGGCCTAACCGATATTTTATAAAATTATACCATAAGCTCTCTGCTCTAACAAATTTGGACAACATTTTTTTTCTGAAAGCGTTGCTTCCTCAGAAATTAAGTTGTTTATGATTGACCACTTGAAGCTGACACAAATATAATTTCAGACTACTTGTATCATGTAGGAGCTTGGAGAAACAGGAAATTAACTTTTATTGAATATAATGTGTTTAATTACATAACGATGGTGATGCTTTGCAATAATTCAATGAAGCTAAAATGTTTTGTTGACAGTTATCATTTGTACTCATTGTCTGAGGCTTTTCACTTAAGTGTCCAACAATGATGGATTCCAATTGCCCTGATACTGTTTCTCCATGACCACTATGTCCTGGTGAAACCTTTCACCATGCTCATCACTGACTGTGCCAAGATTTGCAGTGAAGCTGTCTAAATGGGAAAGCAGAAAATGAATCCAGTGACATGTTGCACTTCATGGTTTTGTATGCTTGAAGCATGTTGTCAACCAGCTGCATGTAGTTTAGTGCTCTGTATTTGCCTAGAAAATTTTCAACAACATCTTTGAATCCCTTCCGTGTTATTTTCTCCGGTGCCACTAGTTATTCCAATTGCCTGTCATTGATGACCTGTTTGATTTGTGGACTAACAAATGTGCCTTCCTTAATCTTGGCATCAGTTACTCTGACTTGAACTTTGAACTGAAATTACAACTATAGGTGATTTTAAAAATTGGTGCATGATAGGAAAATTTCATGTGATTTTCATGATCAGCAGCCCAAAATCCATAAGGCACACCCAAAAGTATTCAGGAAGCAAAATCTTATACTCCAACTAATAAAGGCAAGTATCCTTTATGCCTTCTTAATCCATGCTATTGAGATTAGCTGTCAGTCACAGATGGAATCTGTTACAGATATTGCTCAGGACTCCATAAAGAAGCCATCAAATTTGAACAGTTGTTCAGGGAAAGTGGTTGGTTGCAAGAAGTGCTTCTTTATTTGAATGTGAATTCCAGCCTGTCAAGCACCACAATGTCAAACTTGCTAATTCAAGTATTGCAGATGCCCAAAGGCCATGGATTAACTTTAGTGTTGATTTGTTCACTTTAGTGACGATTTATCTGCACAATGCATCACTTGTTGTAGAAGTTGCTAGTTCTATATTTGCAAAAGCTGCCATCCTAAAATTTCACTGGGCACATTTGCAGTACTTGAATTGCATACAGTGAGCAGAGATAATATACTGCAGTCAATGGTGATAAATTCAGGAAGTATACAACTTACAACAACACACACAAATGCTGGTAGAACACAGCAGGCTAGGCAGCATCTATAGGGAGAAGCACTGTCGACGTTTCGGGCCGAGACCCTTCGTCAGGACTAACCAAAAGAAAAGATACTAAGAGATTTGAAAGTAGAGGGGGGAGGGGGAAATGCGAAATGATAGGAGTAGACCGGAGGGGGTGGGATGAAGCTAAGAGCTGGAAAGGTGATTGGCGAAAGTGATACAGAGCTGGAGAAGGGAAAGGATCATGGGACGGGAGGCCTCAGGAGAAAGAAAGGAGGTTGCGGTGTGGGGGTGGGGGGGAAGCACCAGAGGGAGATGGAGAACAGGCAAACAACTAAATATGTCAGGGATGGGGTAAGAAGGGGAGGAGGGGCATTAATGGAAGTTAGAGAAGTCAATGTTCATGCCATCAGGTTGGAGGCTACCCAGCCAGTATATAAGGTGTTGTTCCTCCAACCTGAGTTTGGATTCATTTTGACAATAGAGGAGGCCATGGATAGACATATCAGAATGGGAATGGGACGTGGAATTAAAATGTGTGGCCACTGAGAGATCCTGCTTTTTCTGGCGGACCGAGCATAGGTGTTCCACGAAGCGGTCTCCCAGTCTGCGTCGGGTCTCGCCAATATATAAAAGGCCACACCGGGAGCACCGGACGCAGTATACCACACCAGCCGACTCACAGGTGAAGTGTCGCCTCACCTGGAAGGACTGTCTGGGGCCCTGAATGGTGGTGAGGGAGGAAGTGTAAGGGCAGGTGTAGCACTTGTTCCGTTTACAAGGATAAGTGCCAGGAGGGAGATCGGTGGGAAGGGATGGGGGGGACGAGTGGACAAGGGAGTCGCGTAGGGAACGATCCCTGCAAAAAGCAGAAAGGGGGGGGGAGGGTAAAATGTGCTTGGTAGTGGAATCCCGTTGGAGGTGGCGGAAGTTACGGAGAATTATACGTTGGATCTGGAGGCTGGTGGGGTGGTAGGTAAGGACAAGGGGAACCCTATCCTGAGTGGGGTAGCGGGTGGATGGGTGAGGGCAGATGTGCGGGAAATGGGAGAGATGCGTTTGAGAGCAGAGTTGACGGTAGATGAAGGGAAGCCCCTTTGCTTAAAAAAGGAAGACATCTCCTTTGTCCTGGAATGAAAAGCCTCATCCTGAGAGCAGATGCGGCGGAGACGGAGGAATTGTGAGAAGGGGATAACCTTTTTTGCAAGAGACAGGGTGGGAAGAGGAATAGTCCAGGTAGCTGTGAGAGTCTGTAGGTTTATAGTAGATATCAGTAGATAGGCCATCCCCAGAGATGGAGACAGAAAGATCCACCCCACTCGGGATAGGGTTCCCCTTGTCCTTACCTACCACCCCACCAGCCTCCAGGTCCAACGTATAATTCTCCGTAACTTTCACCACCTCCAACGGGATTCCACTACCAAACACATTTTTCCCTCCCCCACTCTTTCTGCTTTTCGCAGGGATTGCTCCCTACACGACTCCCTTGTCCACTCATCCCCCCCATCCCTTCCCACCGATCTCCCTCCTGGCACTTATCCTTGTAAACAAAACAAGTGCTACACCTGCCCTTACACTTCCTCCCTCACCACCATTCAGGGTCCCAGACAGTCCTTCCAGGTGAGGCGACACTTCACCTGTGAGTCGGCTGGTGTGGTATACTGTGTCCGGTGCTCCCGGTGTGGCCTTTTATATATTGGCGAGACCCGACGCAGACTGGGAGACCATTTTGCTGAACATCTATGCTCGGTCCGCCAGAAAAAGCAGGATCTCCCAGTGGCCACACATTTTAATTCCACGTCCCATTCCCATTCTGATATGTCTATCCATGGCCTCCTCTATTGTCAAAATGAATCCAAACTCAGGTTGGAGGAACAACACCTTATATACTGGCTGGGTAGCCTCCAACCTGATGGCATGAACATTGACTTCTCTAACTTCCATTAATGCCCCTCCTCCCCTTCTTACCCCATCCCTGACATATTTAGTTGTTTGCCTGTTCTCCATCTCCCTCTGGTGCTTCCCCCCCACCCCCCCACCGCAACCTCCTTTCTTTCTCCTGAGGCCTCCCGTCCCATGATCCTTTCCCTTCTCCAGCTCTGTATCACTTTCGCCAATCACCTTTCCAGCTCTTAGCTTCATCCCACCCCCTCTGGTCTTCTCCTATCATTTCGCATTTTCCCCTCCCCCCTCTACTTTCAAATCTCTTACTATCTTTCCTTTCGGTTAGTCCTGACGAAGGGTCTCGGCCCGAAACGTCGACAGTGCTTCTCCCTATAGATGCTGCCTAGCCTGCTGTGTTCTACCAGCATTTTGTGTGTGTTGTTGTTTGAATTTCCAGCATCTGCAGATTTCCTCGTGTTTGCTCTTTAAGTATACAACTTATTTAGGTTTCAGCTGCAGGATAATCATGTCTCCCAGACCAATGGTGGTGTGGTTATTTATCCAAAACTAAAGAAAGTTATCAGCACTGCTCCTGGTAATGTTGGTTGTATTTTATAAACATCACATTTATCAACAGTTGCAATAATTTTTGCAAAACAAATTTATAATGCACATGTCTTTAATAAATATTCCAGGGGAAGACAATCAGCATCCAAATGAGTCGAACAAAGTCAGGAAAGATGGTGTGAAGAAGTGCAAAGATGTATTTGAAATTCAGGCTTATGACATTAACATGTGTCATGTACACCGGTCTAATGCAACACAATAAATCAGACAAATAAGAAACTCCATGTTTTAAGTGATTGCTGCAACATGATCATGATCACAGTATTGCATGGTCTGCAAAGCATTGCACAACAGCACCTACTGTGGTTGAATCTTTCTTTTGGTTAAGATAGCAATGGATACTGTTGATACTGTTGTGTAATTAAGATATCAGTAATATCTGAGTAATCTTGTGCGTGTAAATATATATATATACATATAAAAACTTGATTAAGCATTATGGGTTATATGTATAACCATATAACCATATAACAATTACAGCATAGAAACAGGTCATCTCGGCCCTTCTAGTCCGTGCTGAACACTTACTCTCACCTAGTCCCACTGACCCACACTCAGCCCATAACCCTCCATTCCTTTCCTGTCCTTATACCTATCCAATTTTAATTTAAATGACAATACCGAACCTGCCTCTACCACTTCTACTGGAAGCTTGTTCCACACAGCTACCACTTTCTGAGTAAAGAAATTCCCCCTTGTGTTACACTTAAACTTTTGCCCCCTAACTTTCAACTCATGTCCTCTTGTTTGAATCTCCCCTACTCTCAATGGAAAAAGCCTATCCATGTCAACTCTATCTATCCCCCTCATAATTTTAAACACCTGTATCAAGTACCCCCTCAACCTTCTACGCTCCAAAGAATAAAGACCTAACTTGTAAACACGAGGAAATCTGCAGATGCTGGAAATTCAAACAGCAACACACACAAAATGCTGGTAGAACACAGCAGGCTAGGCAGCATCTATAGGGAGAAGCGCTGTCGATGTTTCGGGCCGAGACACTTCGTCAGGACCTTTCCCTGTAACTTAGGTGCTGAAACCCAGGTAACATTCTAGTAAATCTTCTCTGTACTCTCTCTATCTTGTTGACATCTTTCCTATAATTCGGTGATCAGAACTGTACACAATACTCCAAATTCGGCCTTACCAATGCCTTGTACAATTTTAACATTACCTCCCAACTCCTATACTCAATGCTCTGATCTATAAAGGCCAACATACCAAAAGCTTTCTTCACCACCCTATCCACATGAGATTCCACCTCCAGGGAACTATGCACCATTATTCCGAGATTACTCTGTTCTACTGCATTCTTCAATGCCCTACCATTTACCATGTATGTCCTATTTGGATTATTTGTAAAAAATGTGTGAATTGCATATGTCATCATGCTACCACATGATATCTGTACATTTCACATAAACATGAAGTTAGACTCACGTTTCACACCCCTATGTCTTCCTTTGAATTAGTTTAATGTTTTGAAGTTGTAAAACTTAACAGTGGTGATGAGGTCTTTTTAAACAAACCTGAGGCAGCATCCTACCTGTTGAAGCGCAGCGAGACATTTGAACTAAAAGGAAGTGCAGTGAGGAATGATGAGTGAAAAACAGCACAGCATGTGCAGAGATAGTCAAGTTAAAAAAAAGCAGAAAATCATATATTCTTCATAAGGGAAGACGATCATGTAAAAATAAGCTGGAAAACAGAACAATTCACAGGTTTGTAAAGAGTGAATATGGGGTAATAATATTCATTAAAAAATCACAAATGGCTGGCTACATTGGAATGATTGATGAGTTTGATTACAGAATGGATAACTGGCTCATGTACACTGAGATATTTCAACAGTATTTTGAAGCAAATGAAATAGTCAATGAGAAACAAATACCAATTTTGTTGAGTACATTAAGTTTAGAGCCATATAGTTTGCTTCAAAGTTTGATTGCTCCAACCAAACCATCAGAAATGAGCTTTGCTGATATTGTGAAAGTAACACAGGAATATTTAGAACTGAAGCCATTGCTGCTTGTGAAATACCTTTGGATTCATAGGCAGAATCAAAAAGAAGGTGAGTTCAATTTACTGTATGTGGCTGAATTGAAGAGGTTGTCTGAGCTTTGTCGGTTTGGTAATGAGCTTAATGATGAACTGAGAGATCATTTAGTTTGTGGAATCTAAAAAGAAAGCCCTCAAAAATGGCTCCTAATTGAAGCACAACTTACATTTAAAAATAGAGCACCTGAAATAGCCTTATTAATGGAAACAGCAGACAGAGAAACAATTGAGTTACTGTTAGGAATGAAAGTGATTGTGAACAAAATTGCAACGTCTAAACAGAAGATGACTTGGTTGGACAAATTGTGTAGCATTGTAGCAAGGGTTCACATACACCAGACCAATGCAGGCTAAAAGGTGAATCTTGAAGAAAATGCAACAAAGTCAGACATATGCAAAGAGCATGTTGGCAAGACAAACATAAATGGTCTGCACAGGGAAGAGAAAAAGCTAAAAAAAAGTCATGTTGCAACTTCAAAGAGAGCACTAATCTGCACGTTATTGATGAAAAATCTGATAATGATGAGAGTGTCACAGGACTGTGTAGCCTTGAGATTTACAATATGAAAGCTAATAATAGACAAGCAATATGGCGTATACCTGAAATGAACAGCAAATTAATTAAAATGGAATTGGACACTGGTTCAGCTGTTTCTGTCATTCCATAAAACAAGTTGGAACAGCATTTCAAAGATACTGACCTGAAACCTGCGGATATCCTACTAAGAACTTATACCAGAGGAAAGAGAACTTCTGTAGGAATGATATTTGTGAAGGTTAAATACAATAACCAACAGGCCACATTGAGCTTGTAAGTGGGTAAAACCAGGCAGATTAGCATTGTGGGGGCATGATTGGCTGAAACAACTGCAACCTGATTGGAGATCCATCCACCATTTCCATGCCATATTTCCTATAATAATGTCAACTGAAAGTGAAAGGAACTGAATGATGCCACAATTGTCTCCATGCTGTAGACATGAACTGCTCCCCAGCAGAGTACAAACAGGTGTTGGTTCCAGCCTTTGAGCCTCTGGTGGGAAAGTATATTGGACCAAGGAAGGATCATCCTGCTCAAGGGAATCATGAAAATAACGAAAGCAGTGGTCCGACTACAGCAGTCTTTGTAGTCACATATCTGAGAAAGCTTCTGATCTGTTAATCAGGCAGTTACTTGCGAAATATGGCTGGCTTTAAGTTGGAAAAGAGTTCAAGGAGCTTTAGTAAAGATGCAAGCATTCAGCTTTTGTGAGTAAAAAGAACCAGAATCTACCCGGTGTGCATTAAGGTTACCACATGAACTTCAAGTGTGAGACAAAAAGCTGCTTGTAACAGTCGATGCAAAGACCAAAGCCCAGCTGCATGAATGGAAGGCCAAAAAGAAAGGAGTCAATGGAGATATGGAAACAGAGGATTTGTCAGATAATATTGTGGATGAGGAAACTACGAGGAGTGGTCAAATCATAAAGGGAGCAACAGAAGGATTAATCAGAGAATACTTTTGTGAATTAAATTCACCTTCCCAAGATCAAGATGCACAAACTAGAAGAAGAAAAAAGAAGGAAAAGAAAGGTGTTCAGAGCTGTCAGAGCCACTTCTTGCAGTCTCAAAGTAAACTCCTACAACCACCACAGAGGAGGCCCCTGAACCTGAGATTGTTTCACAGCCACAAGGCTCATCTGCCAAGCAGAGTGACCTCCATTGTCAGAAAAGACATTAGAGAGTAAGAAGGAAGAGTATGAAGTCCTCCACAGGTATTAAATTTTTAGGCCTGATTGGGATAATTTAGATTTTACTATGCTGTGGATGTCGTATTATATAGTATATTGTGTATATAATTGAGATGCATTCTCTATCGAGTTGGAGTTTATAGCAACAGTAAACAGGGAGGAGTGTTGTGTACTTAACCCAGACAACCTGTTCATATCCTATACCTTCACAGTATGGGTCCAGGTCAATTTTGACCCAGCCCAAGAATCTCCTCATAACAAGTGTTTATACCAAATTTTGAACCACAAATCTACTTAGATTATAAATAGCCTATCTGACATTAATAAATGGGTGATTAATCCTTAATTAATGTTTCAGAGCTCTAAAATCCATTTCAATAGATATGGGTCAAATTTGACCCGGAACAGCCTCAATGTACAAAAATTTGTAACACCTGCACAAAAGTATAAAATATTTAAATATTTTCTTTTTTGCACATTTTGGGTCATTTTAGGGAAAAGCCATCAAATTTCACCTAAAAAAAATGGCATTTAGGGTGTTTTTACTGCTGTCAAATTTGACCCGAACAGTATGTAAGCGTTAATATTTCCATAATATTTGAGTAATCTTGCATATATGTTGTTTGATTAAGCATTATTGTTCATTTAAATATTTCATTACAGGTTATATGTAAAAAGATGAGAATTGCATAAGTCATCACACTACCACATGACACCACTGTATGATACTTTCACTTAAAGTAAATACAAAAGTAGACTCACATTTCTGACTGCCATGTCGCTCTTTGAATTGGTTTAAACTTTTGAAGTTACAAAACATAACAGGTACTGTATTACGTTATTGATACTTTATGTTAGTATACTTCCTGACAAACCTGGCATGCTCAGTATCTGGGGTGCGGCAATAAAGTTCTTTTTGTTTTGCACTGTGCTCAGCAACCAATTTGTATTACTAATCGCAGACATGTGGGTCAAAATATCACCTCAGTTCACTGCGTGAAGTTGTGCGTTACCTCATACAAGGCTCTCAGATTCCTTCCTGTAGGATGAGTACTTCTGCAATTAAAGCATTATTAAAACTAGCCTATAGCTGAATGAGGTAATACTAAATGAAAATTGTAATTGGGGGTAATCTTGTATCAGGGAACATACCTACCTGTTGGTATTGAGTTGCCCAAGAAATCTGGAAAGCTGGGTAGGAGAAAAACAAAACTGTTGTAGTTGGGCAACAAATGAAGTGGCTGCTGAAGCTCTGTGAATTGCACATTTGCTTATTTTTATACATGCTTTGTTTTGTACCGGTAACATGGATTCCACAAAATTTCACTCTCCAGGGTGGGATACATTTTCAGCAACTCAAAGTTCAGAGTTCAAGTTAGTTTTTATTATCAAAGTATATACAGTATATGTCACCATATACAACCCTGAGATTCATTTTCTTGTGGGCATGCTCAAAAAATCTACAGAATAAAAATAGCCATAACTGAATGAATGAAGGACTGCCCAACTAGGGCATTCCGCCAGAGTGCAGAAGACAACTAACTGGGCAAATGAAAAAAAGAAGAAACAATAATATAAATAAATATGGAGAACATGAGATAAAGAGTCCCTGAAGTGAGTCCATTGGTTGTGGGAATATTTCAATGATGGGACAACTGAAGTTGAATGAAGTTATCCCCTCTGGTCCAAAAGCCTGATTGTTGAGGGGTAATATCAGTTCCCGAACCTAATGGTATGGATCCTGAGGCTCCTGATTTCCTTCTCTCTGGCAGCAGTAAGAAGAGAGCTTGGCCCAGATGGTGGGGTCCTTGATGATGGATGCTGCCTTTCTGCGGCAGTGCTCCATGTCGATGCTCTCAATGGTGGGGAGGGCTTTACTTGTGATGAACTGGGCTGTATTCACTACTTCTTGCAGACTCTTACTTTCAAGGGCGTTGGTGTTTCCATATTAGATTATAGTGCTCCCTGCTGCACATCTACAAAAGTTTATCAAAGTTTTAGATGACATGTCAAATTTTCTCTAACTTTTAAGAAATTAAGGCACTGCTATGCTTTCTTCGTAATGGCATTTATGTGCTGAACCAGGGACAGATCCTCTGAAATGATAACACTAAGGAATTTAAAGTTACTGACCCTCTCCACCTCTGATCTTTGATGAGAACTGGCTCACGGACCTCTGGTTTCCTCCTCTTGAAGTCAATAATCAGCTCCTTGGTCTTGCTGGCATTGAGTAAGAGTTGTTGTTATGTTGAAATGCCTAAAAAAAAGAGACAAGGCGAAAGAACACATAATGGGTTAAATCAGAGACAGGTTGTATAAATTTGCAGGCTGTTAGTACATCTCTGAGAAATGAAGATGGAGGTGTTTAAATTGTGAAAATGGTTCAGTATGGTAAATACGAAGACAATTCCTCTGGAGAAAAAAAATCAAATAGTTAGAGTTGAGCCATTTTATAGAATGACATATTACAGATGGAAACCAGATGGCCCACTGTGCCTGTTTAGCTCTTTGAAAGAGTTATCCAATTAGACTCAGTTCCCCTGCGGTTTTTGTGTTGCCCTGCAAATTTTCCACCTTCAAGTATTTATCCAATTGCCTTTTTGAAAGCTGTTATTGAATCTGCTGCCACCATCCTTTCAGCCAATGTTTTCGAAACAATAACAAGGTGTGTAAAAGCTACTCCTTGCCACCTCTGCTCCTTTTGTCAATCACCGTAAATCTGTGTTTTCTCATTACTAAATACTCTCCTTCTGAAAACTGCTTCTCCATGTTAATACTTTCAAAGCCATGACCCAACCTTCCCCCCACTACATAACGTCACCTTTTTAAACACTCCTAGAAAACCTGGACTACTTCACACATTTCAGGGGTCACTTCTCAGTGAAGGCAAGTAATGATGATGAAACTCACCAGCATAGCCTTTGGTGGATTGAATAGGAGAGCTTTTGAAGATCAACAGCTCAGACCAGGCATAAAACCAACCGCCTGCTGGGTAATAGTGTTCTCTGCCCTCAAGAATGATTCTGAAACCTGGACCTTACCTTTGATGGCAGACAGTATTAGGTATTGAAAAGATAACCTTAATGCTGCCTCTGTAAAATCCTCTAAATTCACTGGAACAACACAAAAAAAGGAGATTAATCATCTCTTAATGCTATATTATCTCATTCTGTCTGAGAAAACCCCTTTGTCTCATTCATCATCCTCTCCCACCCTCTGTGTTACCTAGTTTTATTGTAACAGGAACTGTTTCTCTTTCCACAGATGCTGCCTGACCTGTTGAGTTTTTCTGGCATTTTCTGTTTGCTTAGCAAATGAAGCAGCTGATGTAGCTTCCTTGTGGAAAGATCTTGTCAATGTACAAGGAATAGGCTGATAGCCATTAACATTCATATTAGAGCAATGTTAAACAATAACACTCTTCAATAAGGGAAAGTCTAACATCTTTAACATGCACTGATTGCCATCACTGAGACCTCTTCGTAAACATCCTGGGAACGTCATTGAGTAAAAAAATCAAGTGAACCAGCCACATAAGCACACTGAGCAAGAGCAAGTCAGAAGCAATGGAGACTCAGCTCCTGATAACTGAAGCCATTCCACCATCTACAAAGCATAAGCCTACAGTCTGTGACATGTCCAAAATGACTTCCCTGCCTCCTTTTCAAAGTCCCAAGCTCCACCATCAGGACAGAAATGGTCAGCAAAAGAATAGGAAGACTACCAGTCATAGGATCCTCTCTTTGACTGTCCTGACCTGATCATCGCCAGTTCTATATCCGTACAGAGAATGTTCTTCGATTGGAACAGAACCATTAGCTACTTCACTATTACGTTTTTAATTGCCGTATGGTATGTTGGCCTTCATTAGTTGGGAGATTGATTTCAAGAGCTGGGAGGTAATGTTGCAGGTCTATAAAACTCTGGTTAGATCACACTTGAAGTATTGTGTTCAGTTTTGGTCGCCTCACTATAGGAAGGGATGTGGAAGCTTAAAGGAGGGTGCAAATGAGATTTACTGGGATTAGAGAGCATGTCTTATGAGGAAGGGTTGAGTGAGCCAGGGCTTTTCACTTTGGAGCAAAGGAGGATGAAAAGTGACTTGATAGAGGTGTACACAAGATGATAAGAGGCCCAGACAGAGTGGACAACTAGCACCCTTTTTCCCAGGGCAGCATTAGCTAATATAAAAAGACATATTTTTGAAGAGATTGGAGGAGAATATAAGGGGATGTCTAGGCTTTTTACACAGAGTGGCAAGTGTATGATATGCATTGTTAGGGGTGATATTAGAGGTCGATACATGAGGGACATTTAAGGAGTTCTTAGGTAGGCACATGGATGAAAGAAAAAATGGAGAATTCTTTGGGAGAGAAGTGTTAGATTTATCTTGGAATTGGTTAAAAGTTCAGAGTGACATCATGGGCCAAAGTCTATGTTCTATGTGAAGCAAATTCGAAACAAGTCTCCTGCACAAGACTACTGTCTTGATCCCAGAAAATTAAAGAAATGATGAAGCTTTTCATACCAATGGTCAGACCTCATATTAGTGCTTCTAATGATTTTTCATAAAGAAATGCAATATTTTTATATTTGTCTCTGTTTGCTGACAAAAAAACCCAAATTATAACTTCTCCTATATGAAATGCTTAAAATAGCTTTAATAGCATTAGCCACTGAGACAGGTGTCAGCATATCAGAAAGCATAATTAAACTTGCAATTTGCATTTTATTTATTGCAATAAAAGATTTGTTGACTAAGCAGTGGAAAATGTATAAGTCAATGAAACAAACTTTTAGTAGCGAAGTCCAATTTACTGCCACTATTATCTGGAGTAAGAGACCAGGGAAAATTAATTTCTGCTGTAAAATTTTGAGATTATCTATAGGATGGCCACTCATAATGTGGTATCTATTCTGTGGCGAGCACTGAGCCACGTGCTGTCGATTTGCTCAAAACCAAATGATGAAGTAAGGAGTAGGGAGAAATCCCTCTCAGGATACAAGGTGATGTAGTCATCACTGTCCCCTGCTGGTCAGCTGCTGCCATTACTGGTGTGTGGTACCTTGTCTATAAAGAGAGCAGGAGGTCTATATCACAATAGGTTTGCTCTATGTGCCTGTCCCTAGCTGGTATTATATGCAAATTGTAAGATGTAAAGGTGAGGCTTGAGAAAACAATGACAATATGTAATAGCATGAAGGAGCAGATGAATATTAGATCTGAGTCATGACTGTTGATTGATTGGTAGTGGTGGGCGGTGGGTAATGCATTGCTCAGTTGGTTAAGCAGTTAGAGGGATTTGGCAGTTGAATCATGATGCATACAATGATGCATGAAACTGTTGGTTCTCATATTATATCATGTGTCTTCACCACCTTTCACAGTGACTTCCAATAGCAGCCGCTGTGCACCTAGGTTGATAAGTTGTGGGCTGGGACTCTAACCAGTGAAAATCTAATATATACCGTCACCAGCTACAGATGATGTCTGATTCCCTGCTGATGTGCTCATACAAACTTGTTAGTGCAAGATAAATGCTGAAATAATAAGAAGCAAGCAGCATGAACTTGGGACTGTGTTTATACAGGATGTGTAGGCCTGAGCTACCATGTATTTGAACCATATTCAATTCTTTGGCTGCTGTGGCTTGGTATTGCTCTCAGTTCTATGTGGGGTTAGTAATACCAGGCCAAGATAAAAGTCTATGAAAAAAACATTTTTATTTGAGAGCATTTTTATTGTCTGCATCTCTCTGCCACTCCTCTGTCTCTCTCCCTCTCTCCCTCCCTCCCTCTCTCCCTCCCCCCCACTCTCTCTCTCCCCCCCCCCACTCTCTCTCTCTCTCCCTCACTCTTTCTCTCACATTCAGTCACAAAATGCTTGAAATCAGAGAAATCATTCATGGAAATTCTCATCATCTAAAGAGACAAATCAGTGCATTGTGACTGTCGATATCCTGAAGCAGTTACCTAATTACTCACCTCCTGTGCACTTTTCTTACTGCCCTACAATATCTATATACCTAGTTTCCTTTACTTCCACAGATTTTTCAGCGAGTTTGTTCACTTTGTCTGCATTTACATTTTCTTCAACTTATGGTCTGTAGCCAGCCTGAGACTCCTCTCAGAGGAAACAGTTTCTATACATGTATTGCATCAAGATTCTTCATTATTTTGAATATTTTCAAAGCTTCTCCTTATTTTCTCTCTTTCAAAGATACCTAACTCAGTTTTTTGTCTCTCCAAATAAATGAAGCACTCCTCCCGAGTATCATTTATATAAAATTCTCTGAGGTTTTGTGATATCCTTTCTAATGTCTACTTCCCATAAATTGAGACAATACTCCCATACTGTAAAAGGACTGGCTGGGAAAGAGTTTGTATAAAGTGTCCAGGCATGTTTCTTTAATCGGTACATGTATAAGTCCAACTAGAGAGAGTGCAATGCCAGATCTCCTATTAAGAAATGAGACTGGGCAGGTGACAACAGTTTGTGTAGGGGACCACTTTGCATCCAGTGATCAGAGTACCATTACTTCCAAGGTAATTATGGGAAATGATAGTCTGCTCCTTGGGTTGAGATTCCAAATTGGGGAAAGGCTAATTTTAATGGTATCAGAAAGGATGGAGCAAATGTAGATTGGGACAGGCTGTTTTCTGGCAAAGTTGGGAGGACTTTGAAAGTGAAATTTTGAGAGTACAGAGTTTGTATGTTCTTGTGAGAGTAAAAGGCAAGGATAACAGATTTAGGGTACGTTGGGTTTTGGAGATATTGAGGCCCTACTTAAGAAAAAGAAGGATTTACATAGTAGGTATAGGCAGGTAAGAACAAATGAGGTACTTGAGGAGTACAAGAGAACACTTAAGAAGGAAATTAGGAGGGCTAAAAGAAGACATGAGATTGCTCTAGCAGACAAGGTGAAGGAAAATCCTAAGGGCTTCTTTAAGAGCAAAAGGGTAGTAAGGGACAAAATTGGTCCTGTATAAGATGAGAGCGGTAAACTACGCGTGAGCCTAAGTGATGGGGCAGATCTGAAGTGGATATTTTTTGCATTTACATTTACTCGTGAGATGGGCAGTGAGTCTGTAGATGTAAGGCTATACGGCTGCAAGACCATCGACCCTTTACAAATTATGGAGTAGGTGGTGTTTGCTGTCTTGAGGCAAATTGGGATGGATAAATCTGCTGGGCTTAGCAATGTGCGCCCTCAGACCCTGAGGGAGGCAAGTGCAGCAACTTCAGGGGCCCTAGCATCCTTAGCCACAGGTGTGGTGCTGGAGGATTGGAGGATAGCTAATGTTGTTCTATTGTTTAAGAAAGGCTCTAAGAATAAGCCATGAAATTCTAGGCCAGTGAACCTGACATCAGTAGTGGGAAAGTTATTGGAATGTATTCAAAGGGACTGAATATAGAAGTATTTGGATAGACAGGGACTGATTAGGGATAGTCAACATGGCATTGTGTGCAGTAAGTCACAATCTTATAGAGTTTTTCAAGGAAATTACCAGGAAAGTTGACGAAGGCAGGACAATAAATGTTATCTACATGGACTTTAGCAAGGCCTTTGACAAGGTCCCACATGGGAAATTGGTTAAGAAGTTTCAGTTACTTGGCAATCAAGCTGAGGTAGTAAATTGGATTAGGTATTGGCTTCATGGAAGAAACCAAAGATAGGTTGTAGATGTCTGCCTTGCTGACTGGAGGCCTGTGACTAGTAGAGTGCCGCAGAAATTGGTATTGGGTCTATTGTTGTTTGTCATCTTTTCAATGATCTGGATGATAATGTACTGAACTGGATCAGCAAAGTTGTGGATGACACAAAGACTGGGGGTGTAGTGAACAATGGGGAAGACAATTTCTGGATGATCTGGAAAAATGGGTAGAAAAATGACATATGAAATTTAATGGTGACAATTGTGAGGTGTTGCACTTTGGGAGGTCTTAGATGATGAGTGGTAGGGCCATGAGAAGTGTGGTAGAACAGAGCATCTGAGAATAATTCCTTGAAAAAGGCATCACAGGTAGATAGGGTTGTAAAGAAAGTTTTTTCCACAGTGGCCTTCAGAAATCAATGTATTGAGTACAGGAGTTGGAATGTTATGTTGAAATTGTATAAGACATTGGTGATGTTTAATTTGGAGTATTGTGTTCAGTCATGCACTTTCAGGAATGAGGTAAATAAGAGTGAAAGAGTGTATAGAAAATTTATAAGACATTGACAGAACTTGAGAACCTGAGTTAGAGGGAAGGGTTGAACAGGTTAGGACATTATTCAACAGAACATAGAAGATAGAGGGGAGATATAATACAGATAAACAAAATTATGAGGGGTATAGATCAGGTAAATGCCAGCATGAATTTTTTCACTGAGGTTAGGTGAGACTAGAACTAGAGGTCATGGTTTACAGGTGAAAAGTGTAATGTTTAAGGCGAACATGAGGGGAAATTTCTTCACGCAGAGGGTGGTGAGAGTGTGGAACGAGCTGCAGTGCAAGCAGTGGATGTGGGTTAATTTCAACACTTAAGAGAAATTTGGATAGGTACATAGATGGGAGGGGTATAGAGGGCTATGCTCTGGGTGCAGTTTGATGGGATTAGGCTGATTAATAGTTTGGCATGGACTAGATGGACTGAATGTCCTGTTGCTGTGCTGCAATGTTCTATGACTGTAAAATTAGCAATATCTTGCACCTTATTGTTTATCTGGACTGAACTTTATATGCCGCTGTTGGACTTTATTCTGCACTCTGTATTGTTTTGTCTTGTACTATCTCAGAGTATGGTGTAATGGTTTGATCTGCTGTATCTAAACAACATGCAAGAATAACTTTTCACTGTACTTTAGTACATGAGGTAATAATAACCAATTTCAGTTCCAGATACAATTACAATATCTAAAGTTTTAAATGTATCAATAACCATCTTCATTCTAATCTACACTCCAAACCTGAGTGAGGAAAGAAGTCACAAAGGTAAATGTGTCAGGTGGATTATTATAAATACAACCGATTTGCTTAAATGACTGGAGTTAATATTTCTACAGGAAATATGTATAGGAAGGCTGTTGACATCCATTTTAAAAAGCATAATATGTTATCCCAGTGGCAGGAATAGTAGATTATTGATTGAAATGTCAGTTCGCGACATTGCAAGCTGGAGTCTGCCTGCAAAACTCCAAGGAAGCTTTTATTTTCTCCGAGGAAGCATCAATTTTTAATACTTGCTACTGATTGTTAGTTTTGTTCACCGCCAATCTGTCCTGGCCCTCTTGCATAACATGATGTTCTTTGCTCCAGCACTGGAGACCCAGGATGGAATCTGACTACGGTACCTGGTTTTTAAAGCTGCTACCTCACACCCCGGGGATCCATGTTTGATGCTGACCCTGGCTGTTGTCTGTGCAAAGTTTGCAAGTTCTGTGTGTGTCTGTGAGTTTCTGCTGAATACACTGCTTTCCTTCCACATCTCAGTGATAGGCTGGTAGGTCAACTTGGCCATCGTGATCCCTTTAGTGAATCAGAAAGGAGTTATGGGAGTGAGTGGGAAATACATTACAGGGGTACAGGGAGAGAAATAAGAGATAAATAGTGTCTAATTGGATTTTTATGTCTCATGTCTCATCTTCAGTGTAAGAAACTAAGGTAGGATTTCTTTCCTGCTTACCTCCACGTGGTGCTGACTGACTGTGACACATTTCTATTGAAGCTGGCAAACCTTTGTTGTCCCACGCAAATGATTCTGTATCAAAATTTTTAAAACGTGAAATGCTGGATATATTCAGCATGGTAGCTAGCTCTGGTGAAAAGAGAAAGAGATAATGTTCTAAGTAATGACTTACAATAGTGTCAAATTTCCAGATATCAGAGATAATATGACTTTGTAAGGTATCTGATGTGAATGACCAGAAGGGTAAACTCTTGAACAGGGGTAACTATCCTGAAATTGGCTGATTGTTTCTCTCAAGTATCTATAAGAATTGAAGTTAAATTCAGCAGCCTTTTTAATATCTAACCTGAGATCAGTCAGCTCAACAGAGACCCAATATCAGCCCTAGGTTCACTTTGCTTAAGCTTAACCATTTACTTATGTGAGACATTTCTTTTATCAAACATTAGAATTTTGTATATTAGAAAATGCAAAATTGTACATTAGAGTTAGAAATTTGTATACTTATTCAACTATTTCTGCAAGTCTTTTATGTATAAATTTGTCTCTTTACCTGAAATCAAGAGAACGGAAGATGTTTTTTTCTCTCTCCCCTTCCAGCTAAGTGGAGTAAGATTTGTGAAACAAAATGCAGAGGCTCAGAAAACTAGGTTGTAAGCTGTCAATTTGATGTGCTCGTTCGAGGGCCCAGGGTTGGTCTGACAGACATCAACCTTCCTTTACTTATCTAAGGAAGCTCATCTATATTTAAGATTATATTTTTTTTCCTACACTAAAATTCCAAAATAAATTCCAAATATTTTTATTGGATCATGAAAATTAACAAATTTCTTTCAAGTTATCACTTTCATTTATTTCTAGACTGGATGTTGCTTCAATTAATTTTTTAAAATTATTTTGATCCCCTCCCCCCATTTCATTCTACTGGAAAGAAGCATCAAAGCAATGAAAATCTGATACTCGAAAAATGTGCCACCCTGATTGTTCCATTCTTTCAGCTTAAGACTTGCAATTGTCATTTTTGAATCACTTAATTTCTGACTCCCCTACTCCTTACAGTGGCCCATCCCCCTCTACTCCCTGGAGAAATGGTCCACTACTTTAAAGCTCTGAGATGCTTGGATAATGCAGCTGTAAGCAAGTTATTAAACCAGAATTGGAGGGAACAACTATCAAATGATTAATGGGTCTGCATTTTTTATCATAAGGTTTTTTTATCCCCCATCAACTTATTCCCTTTTTTTCGCATTCCATTATCCTCTTCCGTTAAAAAAACACTTCTACCCATTATTTTTGATGGATTTGAACTTTAATTGCTGTTTGTGGCTTTCCGGAATCCAATGTTGTTTCTCCATGTTACACAGTTCAATTCCAATTGTTATGTACAACAGGAGTAATACTTCTTGAATTAGGATCACGAAGTGAGAACACACACAAACACACACAGAGGACAGGGAGTTAAATACAGCAGTGAATGCACATTGTGTTTTATGGGGTGCTGTCTTTTTGACTCCAATTTTGGCTTCTGTATTCCTCCCAATGGATGTAAAAGATTCCTAAGCCACTATTTAAGGAGCAACAAAGTTCTTTCCAATGCCCTAGGTAAAATTCATCCCTATAGCAAAGCCTATAAAATTATCATTATTTTCATATTGCAGTTTATTTCTACTTGCTGTTGGCAAATAGGCAGATAAGACTCTATTATAACAGTGATTTCAAATAATATATTGGCTGCAAAATAATATCCTGCAACTCATTAAGTTGCTATATAAGTGTAGGTAATTTTCTCTTACATATAATCCACAGTGTCTCCCTCTTCTGACCTCAAAATTCCTATAAACTTTTTTTTCACAAATCAAATGTGATAAAAAGAAACAATGTAAACATACAAACAGGAGGAAATCTGCAGATGCTGGAAATTCAAACAACAACACACACAAAATGCTGGTGGAAGACAGCAGGCCAGGCAGCATCTATAAGGAGAAGCACTGTTGACGTTTCGGGCCGAGACGTCGACAGTGCTTCTCCCTATAGATGCTGCCTGGCCTGCTGTGTTCCACCAGCATTTTGTGTGTGTTAATGTAAAAATACACCACCTTGGATTCTGCTCTGCAATCGTTGTAGAAATTGTTATTAACTTACTTCCTTTAAGGTTTGTCCAAGAACAGCACTAAGTATGTCCTTCCTTAGCTGTAGATTCCCTGCCGATAGATGTGATGTAGATTTTGAATCAACAGCTGCATAAGTACCTTGTTTAGGATAAGATTTACTCTAGGAAGAAATGGGGAAATAGATAACTTTATACTTTTTGCATCATGATGTTTCATCAGGTTATTCTTCTGAATTTAGAGGTGACTATTTCCATTGGTGCATAGATTGTTTCTCAACCATGATAATGGAGGCCATTCTGTCCATTCTGGCCATGCTGTCTTTTTGTCACCTTAATGATGATTGAGCTTCAAAACTTGCTTTATATCTCTTTCAGAACATGCAAGTCAGTCCATGACCTCCTCTAATACCGCATTGAGGCCACACTCAGGTTGCAGGATCAACCCCTTATTTTTGGTCTGGGTAGCCTCCAACATGATGGCATGAACATTAATTTCTCGAACCTCTGGTAATTGCCCCCTCCTTCACCAATCCCCATTTTTATTTCTCTCTTTCACCTTATCTTTGTACCTGCCCATCACCTACTCCCTCTGGTACTCCTCCCCCTTTCCTTTCTTCCATGGCCTTCTCTCCTCTCCTATCAGATTCACCATTCTCCTGTCCTTTATCTCTTTCACCAATCAATTTCCCAGCTCTTTACTTCATCCCCACCCCACTCCCGGTTTCAGCTGTCACCCACAACCTTGTACTTCTTTCTCCTCTATCCCCACATTCTTACCCTGACTTCTCATTTCTTACTTCCAGTCCTGATGAAGGGTCTTGGCCCGAAATGTTGACTGTTTACTCTTTGCCATAAATGCTGCCTAGCATGCTGAGTTCCTCTGGCATTCCGTGTGTATTGCACCTCTAACTGTGCAGTGTTCTTTGAACACCCTGTTGTAAAATCAGTTGGGATCATGTTCTCAGAAAGTTGAATGTGGTTTGAAGCTGTAACCTTCTGACACAAGTGATAGTGCTAAAATTGAACGAGGCAGCCACACTGCAGCAAATGTATTCCTTGGTTATGAACCACTTTGAAACTTCTGAGGACTTCAATAATTCTTCTTGTACATGTTTTCTTGTAATTTCACTTGATATCTTTCTCATTCTCCAAACATTCTCTTTGTTCAGTTCACGACTGCAATTTTTTCACATATTGTTAGAAACTGACTTATATTGTATGATGAGCAGTTTTCATGAAGGGTCTCAGCCCAAAATGTCGACTGCTGATTTCCATCAATTGTTGCTGTCCGACTGGCTGAGTTTCTCCAGCATTTTGTATGTGTTGCTCAGGGTTCCTTTGGAACCTCCTGCGCCTACCATGAAAAATTTGTTGCTTTGCAGCAGTAATACAACACAGAAACATGAAGTTACTGTAGCTTACAAGCATAAATAATGCCAGAAAAGGAATAATGAGCTGGTGTTCATGGATTCACGATCCATTCAGAAATCTGATGGTGCAGGGAAAGAAGCTTTTCCTAAATAATTGAGTGTATCAGTCATTTCTTCTCTGGAGACTCAGGATAATAACTTCTTCTCCATCATCCTGTCCTTCTTCCTTCTATCTGTAGGTTTTTAAAATCCAACTTTAGTGTCACCTATTTATTATCTTTAAATCATGCCCTGATTAATGATAACACTTTTGAAGTCCTTCGTATCCAATGTTTGCAGTCATTTTGAGGACTTCTGCATATTAACAATTGTGAGCCTTGCAATTGACCAAAATCATCTCAATTTTAGACTCTCCTGAGCAGTTCATTCTGACCACCCTCTGCTAGATAAAACAAAACCCTAACTTGTCACTGGTGTTCACATATCAGTTGTGATGATATCAGTGACACATTAAACTCTGCAATCACACATAGCTCAATGGGGATACACTGATTCAGGGTGTGATCCTCTTATTTACAAGCTTTATTAGACAGAAACTTCAATAATAATTCGCCCCTCCCCAAAATAATTTGTTTTAACTTACAGGCACACAACAAGAACTTGAAACAGACACCTGTGGTTCAAGTCTGTGGTAGTTAGTAAAAAAAAAACTCATGGCATCCAACTTGCATTTAGAAATGTTTAACTATTTATTCACTGAAAATATATGGTGGTGGAGGAGATGAGGGGAAACAATTAACATATTGAGTTTTTAAGTACAAATATAAGGACTTTTTATTGAAAAATAAATGCTATTTAATAAAATTAATAAAATGAGTATTAAATTTGATAAATCTCCTATTTAATAGGCAGAAATCCGAGAAGTGACTTTTGAAACATGCTTGTGCTCCACTTTAACCATAGAGATAGGATTTCAGTTTAAATCTAAAATTCATGATAGGAGACAGATTAGCGTTCTTTCAGCATTGTACTAAACTGTCAGTCTAGGTTATGCAGAGTAAACTTCAGAATGTGAATTTTTAACTCTTTCACCAGACAATCAATTTACGTTTTGCTGGAGTTTATTGACTGTCTACCTGGGCCATAATTTATTAACCATCTTTTCTAAAACAGTTGTGCACAAGATTTTGAGGGATCCAAGCAAATGCTTTGTAACAGCATCTTTACCTTCCCAGTTCCCAGGAGGTTCCTGCACTCCATTTTTCATCATCAAGGTCAATTATGTAAATGGGTGGCTTGTCAGCAACTTCATTGATGATATCATCAGTCTCTACCAGACCTAAAGTTGTAAGATAAATCCACTCAATCAGAGGTTCTAACCAGAGAAAGGAAATAAATTCATTTCTTTCATTCTTCAGCTTGATAAAAAGACCATTCAATCACAACGTGTCCTCTCTCCATGAATAATTTCTGTATCTCAACAGAATCTCACAGGAATTCAAAGCAGTTTTGGAGCTTGTGTAGATTTAGTTGTGTAATGCTCAATTTATTGAAGTTTCCTGACAGCAACACCGTACCTGGTACAGGACAAGAGGAGTCAATGAAAAAGCTGTTAATCACGCCAGAATTTAAAGAGCTATACCAAACAAGTAGACTTTGTTTAACTTCGATGTCACAACACATGGGGCGAGGCTACTAAGTCAGAATGGCTCACTCATTTTCTCACTTCTGAGTGTGTTATATCAAACAATGGCCCAGAGTTTCCTGGACTGACCCTGCAGAGAAATAACATTTACTAATATTCTGATTGTGTCACAGGAGTTTATGTTCAAATTTCCTCTGAGCTACATTAGTTTACACTAACTTAAAAGACAGAACTGTAAACAGTAGCAAACAAGTGGAAGTTAGTGTTAGCAATCGGGGCCTGAGGAAATATTGTAACGTTCTCCTTTTGTTTTTAACCTCTTTATTGAATATAGAACATAGAACAGTACAAAACAGTACAAGACATTTGGCCCGCAATGTTGTTTTGACCTTTTAACCTACTCTAAGATCAATCTAACCCTTCTCTCTGTGGTAAGCTATGTATACCTGTCTGGACATGCCCCTCTGCTGACTGCTCCTGTGGCTCCTCCCACAGACCCCTGTATAAAGGCGATTGGGGCACAGCTCCTCCCTCAGTCTCCGAGATGTCGTGCTCCCTTTTGCTGCTAATAAAGCCTATCGTTCACTTCCAGTCTCCAAGAGTTATTGATGGTGCATCAATCTCCCATACAGCCACCTCCATTTTCTTCCATCCATGTGCCTATCTAAGATTCTCTTAAATGTTCCTAATGTAGCAATGTTCTACTACCACCTCTAACAATCTGTGTTAAAACCTACCATCGACATCTCCCCATACATTCCACCCATTCACTTTAAAATTATGTCCCCTCATATTAGCAACTTCTACCCTGAGAAACAATCTCTGGCTGTCCACTTGATCCATGTCTCTTATTTTAGGAGAATGGGCAAAGAAGTGGTAGGTGAAATATAGTGTAGGGAAGTGTATGGTCATGCACTTTGGTTGATGGAATAAAGGCAGCGAGTATTTTCTAAATGGTGAGAACATTCAAAAATCAGAGGTGCAAAGAGACTTGGGAGCCATCATATAGGTTTCCCTAAAGGATAATTTGCAGGTTGAGTCAGTGGCAAGGAAGGCAAATGCAATGTTAACATTTATTTTGAATATAAAAACATGGATGTAATGCTAAGGCTTTATAAGGCATTGGTGAAACCACACCTGGAGTATTGTAAACAGTTGTGGGTCCCTTATCTAAGTAAAGATGTACTTCCATTGGTGAGGGTTCAAAGTACGTTCGTGAGAATGATTTAGGAAATCAAAGCATTAATTAATGAGGAGGGTTTGATGGCTCTAGGCCTGT
This sequence comes from Hemitrygon akajei, assembly GCF_048418815.1. NCBI lineage: Eukaryota > Metazoa > Chordata > Chondrichthyes > Myliobatiformes > Dasyatidae > Hemitrygon > Hemitrygon akajei. Next base: position 102,685,076 of record NC_133124.1, on the reverse strand, counting down.
AATCCATAAGACCATAAGACATAGGACCAGAATTAGACCATTTGGCCTATCGAGTCTGCTTCACCATTCAATCATGCCTGATCCTCTTTCCCTTACTCAGCCCTACTCCCAGCCTTCTCTCTGTAAGCTTTGATGCCATGTCCAATTAAGAAACTATCAAGCTCTGCCTTAAATATACTCAATGACTTGGCCTCCACAGCTGCAAGTGGCATCAAATTCCACAAATTCGCCACACTCTGGCTAAAGAAATTTCTTCACATCGCTGCTGTTCCCTCTTGTCCTAGACTCTCCCATCATGGGAAACATCCTTTCCACATCTACTCTGTCTATGCCTTTCAACATTCAATAGATTTCAATGAGTTCCCCACTCATCCTTCTAAATTCCAGTGAGTACAGACCCAGAGCTATCAAACATACCTCGTATGATAACTTTTTCATTTCTGGAATCATCTTTGTGATCCACCTCTGAACTCTCCTCAATATCAGCACATCTTTTCTTAGATAAGGAGCCCAAAACTGTTCATAACACTCAAGGTGAGGCCCCACCTTATAAAGCCTCAACATCACATCCCTGCTCTTATATTCCAGACTTCTTGAAAAGAACTCTAACACTTCATTTGCCTTCCTCAGCACCAACTCTTCCTGCAAGTTAACCTTTAGGTAGTTCTGCACAAGCGCTCCAAAGTCCCTTTGCATCTCAGATATTTTGGATTTTCTCCCTGTTCAGAAAATAGTTCACACACTTACTTCTACTACTAAATTGCATGACCATGCATTTTCCAACATTGTATTTCATTTGCCACTTTCTTGCCCATTCTCCTAATCTGTCTAAGTTTTCCTGCAGCCTTTGTGTTTCCTCAACACTACCTGCCCCTCTACTAATCTTCGTATCGTCAACAAACTTGGCAATAAATCCATCTATTCCATCATCTAAATCATTGATATAGAGCATAAAAAGAAGCGGTCCCAACTCCATCCCCTGCGGAACACCACTAGTCACTGGCAGCCAACCAGAAAAGGATCCTTTTATTCCCACTCACTGCCTCCTACCAATCAGTCAATGCTCTGACCATGCCAGTAACCTTCCTGTAATACCATGGGCTCTTCACTTTGTACGCTGTCTCACGTGTGGCAGCTTGTCAAAGGCCTTCTGAAAGTCCAAATGTACAACACCACTGCGTCCCCTTTATCTATCCTACTTGTAATAGAACCATAGAACATTACAGCACAGAAACAGGCCTTTTGGCCCTTCTTGGCTGTGCCGAACCATTTTCTGCCTATTCCCACTGACCTGCACCTGGGCCATATCCCTTCAAACCCCTCTCATTCATAGACCTGTCCAAGTTTTTCTTAAATGTCAAAAGTGAGCCCACATTCACCACTTCATCTGGCAGCTCATTCCACACTCCCACCACTCTCTGCGTGAAGAAGCCCCCCCTAATGTTCCCTTTAAACTTTTCCCCCTTCACCCTTAACCTATGTCCTCTGGTATTTTTCTCCCCTGGCCTCAGTGGAAAAAGCCTGCTTGCATTTACTCTATCTATACCCATCATAATTTAATACACCGCTATCAAATTACCCCTCATTCTCCTACGCTCCAGGGAATAAAGTCCTAACTTATTCAACTTTTCTCTGTATCTCAGTTTCTGAAGTCCCGGTAACATCCTTGTAAACCTTCTCTGCACTCTTTCAACCTTATTAATATCCTTCCTGTAATTAGGTGACCAAAACTGCACACAATACTCCAAATCTGGTCTCACCAATGTCTTATACAACCAAACCATTACATTCCAACTCTTATACTCAATACTTTGATTGATAAAGGCCAATGTACAAAAAGCTCTCTTTACAACCCTATCTACCTGTGATGCCACTTTTAGGGAATTATGTATCTGTACTCCCAGATCCTTCTGTTCTACTGCACTCCTCAGTGTCCTACCATTTACCTTGTATGTTCTACCTTGGTTTGACCTTCTGAAGAGCAATACCTCACACTTGTCCGCATTAAATTCCATCTGCCATTTTTCCGCCCATTCCTCCAACTGGTCCAAATCCCTCTGCGAGCTTTGAAAACCTTCCTCACTGTCCACTACACCTCCAATCTTTGTACCATCAGCAAATTTGCTGATCCAATTTGCCACATTATCATCCAGATCATTGATATAGATGACAAATAACAATGGACCTAGCACTGATCGCTCTGGCACACCACTAGTCACAGGCCTCCACTCAGAGTAGCAATCCTCCACTACCACTCTCTGTCTTCTTCCATTGAGCCAATGTTTAATCCAATTTACTACCCCTCCATGTATACCTAGCGACTGAATCTTCCTAACCAACCTCCCATGCAGGACCTTGTCATAGGCCTTACTAAAGTCCATGTATACAACATCCACTGTCTCCCTTCATCCACTTTCCTGGTTACTTCCTCGAAAAATTCTAATAGATTGGTTAAACATGACCTACCACGCACAAAGCCATGCTGACTTTTTCTAATAAGTCCCTGTCTATCCAAATACTTGTAGATCCTATCTCTTAGTATTACTTCCAATAATTTACCTACTACCGATGTCAAACTTACCGGCCTATAATTTCCCAGCTTAGTTTTTGAGCCTTTTTTAAACAACGGAGCAACATGAGCTATCAAAGAACTCCAATAGGTTCGACAGGCAAGATTTTCCCTTAAGGAAACCATGCTGACTTTGTCCTCTCTTGTCCTGGGTCAGCAAGTATTCCAAAACCTCATCCTTAACAATTGACTCCAACATCTTCCCTACCACTGAGACCAGGCTAAATGGTCTATAATTTCTTTTCTACTGCCTCCCTCCTTTCTTTCAGAGAGGAGTGACATTTGCAATTTCTCTGGCACCATGCCAGAGTCTAATGATTTTTGAAAGATGCCTCCACAATCTCTACCGCTACCTCTTTCAGAACCCTAGGGTGCTTATGTATCCTTAGGTCTTTCAGCTTTTTGAACACCTTCTCCCTTGTAATAGTAACTGTACTCGTTTCTCTTCCATCACACTCTTTAGCACCTGACACACTGCTGGTGTCTTCCACAATGAAGACTGATGCAAAATACTCATTTAGTTCATCTGCCATCTACTTGTTCCCTGTTATTAATTTTCCGACCTCACTGGAGTTAGAAGAATGAGGGTGGATCTCGTTGAAACCTATCGAATATTGAATGGCCTAGAAAGAGCAGACATGGTTAGAATGTTTCCTATAGTAGGGGAGTCTATGACCAGAGGACACTGCTTCAGAATAGAAGGACGTCCTTTTAGGATAGAGATTAAGAGAAATTTCTTTCGCCAGAGGGTGGTGTATATGTGGAATTCATTGCCACAGATGGCTGTGAATGCCAAGTCTTTGAGTATATTTAAAGTGCAGGTCTGGGTTCTTGATTAGTAAGGGCGTCAAAGCTTATGGACTGAAGGCAGGAGAGTGGGGTTCAGAGGGTTATTAAATCAACCATAATAGAATGCCAGAACAATCTCTAGTCCTATGTCTTATGGTCTTGTCATCTTATACGTATCTATCAAGTCACCACTCATCTTCCTTCACTCCAAAGGGAAAAACTCTAGCTTGCTTAACCTATCCCCACAAGACATGTTTTCTAATCCAGACAGGAACCTAGTAAATCTTCCCTGAATCCTCTCTAGAGCCTTCCACATCCTTCCTCTAATGAGACAAACAGAACTGAACACAATATTTCAAGTGTGGTCTAACTAGAGTCTTTTAAGCTGAAACATTACCTTGTGGCTCTTGAACTCAATCTCAGACTGCTGAAGGCCAAGACACCATATGCCTTCTTTACCATCTGATCAACTTGCATGGCAAATTTGAACAATCTATGGATGTGGACCACAAGATCCCTTTGTTCCTCCACACTACTAAGAATCCTGCCATTAATCTTGTATTCTGCCTTCAAATTCAACTTTCCGAAGTGTATCACTTCACACTTTTCTGTAATGAACTCCATCTGCCACTTATCAGCACAGTTATGCATTCTATCAATGTCCCATATGGCAACCTTCTGCACTACCCACCACACCAACAACTTTGCATACTTATTAACCCACACTTCCACTTCTTCAGCAGTCATTTATAAAAATTTAAAAAAACATGGATCCCAGAATAGATCTCCGTAGAACGCCAATAGTCACCGACCTCCAGGCAGAATAGATTCCATCTACTAACACCCTTTGCCTTTTGTAGGCAAGCCAATTTTGAAATCACACAGCCAAGTTTTCTTGAATCCCATGCCTCCTGACTTTTTAAATGAACCTACAATGGGGAACCTTATCAAACGGCTTACTAAAATCCACATTCACTGCTCTACCTCAGAGAATTCAATCAGATTCATGAGGGATGACCAGCACCACATAAAGCCATGCTGACTATCGCTCATAAGACTGTGCCTCTCCAAATGCTTGTAAATCCTGATTCTAAAATCCTGTCCAATACTTTCCCTGCCACTGAACACAAAACTTACTGGTCTATAATTCCCAGTATTACCCATATTCCCTGTCTTGCCATCTTTCAATCATCTAGTACTACTCCAGTGGCCAGTGATCATTGTCAAAGGTGTAGCAATCTCTTCCCTTACTTCCCTTAGTAACCTGGGGTATTTCCAGTCTAGCTCCAGGCACTTATCTGTTCTAATGTTTTTCAAAAGTTCCAGCACATCCTCTTACTTAAAATCAACATCTTATAGCATATCAGACTGATTTACACTGTCCTCACAACTAGTGAAATTTGAAGCAAAGTATTCATTAAGGACCTCCCCTACCTCCTCCAATTCCAGGCATACATTTCCTCTTCTATCCCCAATTGGTCATACCCTCTCTCTAGTTATCCTCCTGTTCTACACATACGTGTAGAATGCCTTGGAGTTTCCTTAATCCTACAGACTAAGGTCTTCTCATGCTCCTTTTTGTTCACCTAAGTCTATTCTTCAGCTTCCTCTGAGCTATCCTGTAAGTGAGGAAGGTAGCTGTCTGACCCTTGCTTGTTAAACTTTAAACATGCTTCCTCTTGAATAGATGTTCCATCTCCCTTGTCAATTATGGTTCCTTCACTCTACCATCCTTTCCCTGCTTCAGTGGGACAAACCTATCTAAAACCCCATGCAAGTGCTCCCTGAACAACTTCCACATTTCCTTAAGGGCATCTGTTCCCAAATTACACTCTCAAATCCTGCCTGCTAGCATCACTGTTCTCCCTCTCCCAATTAAATAGTTTCCTATACAGTCTGCTCCAATTGCTGTTCAAAGATATATTCTTCAGGGAGTTTTGGTCACTGTTTCTGAAGTGGTCATCCAATATCATGAAATTTAAGCCATGGGCTTTGCACAAAAGAAACCTTGGCATGGAACTTCTATGAGAATGCAATTTCAAACTGGATGCACATTGCTGAATTATTTTGCTTGTACCGATCAACATTTTTTTGAGGAAAATGTTGGGGTCAATGCTCTAATTGACAGTAGTTTTCACCAAAAGATGTCCTATTACAGATCCGCAGTTTTTAAAAATATGGAGGTTCAGAAAAACTATTTTCAGATGCAATGACTCCATGGAAAGTGCCTGGAACAGAACCAGCCATTTACATGACCTTCTTTAACCCAGAGCCTTAAAGCAGTATAGCACAGAAACAGGTTCTTTGGTTGTTGTTAGGTATTTGGGCTTTCAAAAGGCATTTTTCTAAGATGCCAAACAAGAGATTACTAAATAAAATAGGAGTGCACGTTATTGGAGATAACTCACTGGAATGGATTGAAGACTACTTACTAGACAGAAAAATGAGAATTGGAATAAAAGGGCCATTTTAAGTTTGGGATTGTAGCATAATGCAGTCATAGAGGAATATGTCATGAGAACAGGCCCTCTATCCAACTTACCCATGCTGACTATGTCTCCATTTGTCTGTATTTGGCACATATCCCTCTAAACTCCTGCTATCCATGTGTCTTTTCAATGTTGTCATTGTACCTTCCTCAATCATTTTCTCTGTCAGTATATTCCATATGTGCATCACTCTTTGCATGAAGAAGTTGCCCCTCTGCTCCCTTTTAAATCTTTTGCATCTTACCTTAAACCTATGCCCTCTAGTATGATAGCTTGGCTACCATGTAGTATACTGGGACATGAACTATTCGCGATCGATGTCAATGATTTGGATCATGGATCAAGGGTGTCTATCAACACTAACTGTCATTATGGGCAAGGACAGCAATGCTGAGTTCTGTTGAGGAAAACATGAGAACATCAACTTTGTTAGAAAAGAAAAAGGCAGAGAGCTTATTAAATGGTTTGAACGACCTGTGCAGCAAACAATTAGGAAAGCAAATAGAATTCACCTTTATTATAAAAGGATTTGAATAAAAAGGTAAAAACACCTTACCTCAGCTAAAACAGACAGACAGACATACTTTATTGATCCCGAGGGAAATTGGGTTTCGTTACAGCCGCGCCAACCAACAATAGTATGGAAATATAGCAATATAAAATCATAAATAATTAAATAATAATAAGTTAATCATGCCAAGTGGAAATAAGTCCAGGACCAGCCTATTGGCTCAGGGTGTCTGACACTCAGAGGGAGGAGTTGTAAAATTTGATGGTCACAGGCAGGAATGATTTCCTATGACGCTCAGTGTTACATCTCGGTGGAATGAGTCTCTGGCTGAATGTACTCCTGTGCCTAACCAGTACATTATGGAGTGGATGGGAGTCATTGTCCAAAATGGCATGCAACTTGGACAGCATCCTCTTTTCAGACACCATCGTCAGAGAGTCCAGTTCCACACCCACAACATCACTGGCCTTACGAATGAGTTTGTTGTTTCTGTTGGTGTCTGCTACCCTCAGCCTGCTGCCCCAGCACACAACAGCAAACATGATAGCACTGGCCACCACAGCCTCGTAGAACATCCTCAGCATTATCCGGCAGATGTTAAAGGACCTCAGTCTCCTCGGGAAATAGAGACGGCTCTGACCCTTCTTGTAGACAGCCTCAGTGTTCTTTGACCAGTCCAGTTTATTGTCAATTCGTATCCCCAGGTACTTGTAATCCTCCACCATGTCCACACTGACCCTTTGGATGGAAACAAGGGTCACCGGTGCCTTGGCCCTCCTCAAGTCCACCACCAGCTCCTTAGTCTTTTTCACATTAAGCTGCAGATGATTCTGCTCACACCATGTGACAAAGTTTCCCACTGTAGCCCTGTACTCAGCCTCATCTCCCTTGCTGATGCATCCAACTATGGCAGAGTCATCAGAAAACTTCTGAAGATGGCAAGACTCTGTGCAGTAGTTGAAGTCCGAGCTGTAGATGGTGAAGAGAAAGGGAGACAGGACAGTCCCCTGTGGAGCCCCAGTGCTGCTGACCACTCTGTCTGACACACAGTGTTGCAAGGACACGTACTGTGGTCTGCCAGTCAGGTAATCAACAATCCATGACACCAGGGAAGCATCCACCTGCATCACTGTCAGCTTCTCACCCAGCAGAGCAGGGCGGATGGCATAGAGTGCCCTAAAGAGACCATATCTGGACGATAGTGTACAGATCTCGTTTCTCTACCTTGAGGTAGAGGGAGTGCATGAAAACTCATCTGATTGATTCTGGGAATGGTGGCTTATCAGACAAAGAGATTCAACAGACAGCCTATAATCTTTTCAGTTGGAAGAATCAGAGGTGGTCTCACAGAAACATACTGTGTTTGGCAGGATAGATGCTGAAGCATAGAACCATAGAGACATACAACATAGGTCCTCTTACTCCTTGTCTTAAACTCATTGCCAGTGGTGTTAGGCATAGGGAACAGTTTCCTACTCTTCACGTACCTGTGCCTCTCATAATGTTGTATATCCCAGTCACATTCTGCCCTCAGCCTGCTCTGTTTCAAGAAAAACAAACTCAACATATCCAGCCTCTCATCATTCCATCCCAGGCAGCATCCTCATGGATCTCATCTGCCATTGTGTTTTCCTACAGTGTGGAGGCTAGAACTGTACACACAAATTTAGTTCTGATGAAGCTAATGTTTTATAATGTTATTTCAAGATCCCCTTGCTTTTATACGCTACAGCCTGGGGAATGAAAATAAACTTCCTGTATTCCTCCTTCACCACCCTGTCTAGCTTAGCTGCCCTCTTTGGAGATCTTTGAACTTGTACACTGAAGTCCCTTTGTTCAATCCTCTATGAACATATATACCACTCATGAGACATGTTCTACCCTTACTAGACCTCCCAGAATTCATCGCCTCATATATATTACGATTACATTTTATCTGCCATTGTCTTGCTGAGCTTATCAACTGATCAATACTATTGAAAGGTACCTTCCCACCAACAAAAACACTAGTTTTAGTGTCATCAAGCAAAGTATCTGTTCCCCTTGATGTGATACATGGGACTGATCATTGCAGTCTCATAATATAGGGTTGACCATCCAGGACAGAGATGGGAAGGAAGTTCTTCATCCAAAGAAAATCTTCAGTATTCTCTTCCCAATAAGGTTCTGAATGTTCAATTGCAGACTATATCCGAAATGGAGATTGATAGATTGTTAAATTTTGCAGAATCAAGGGAAAGTCATGATTAGTTAAAATATCAGATGTGGTCTTACAGACTGGTAGAACAGATGAGAGATGCAATCCCATAGACAAAACCTATGGCCAGTTCGGGTAACTCAATGTAGCACTGACCCTGCAAGATGACAACTATCAGAAAGTCAATCCAGGTTTCTTTCGATGCTGCTTGAGAACTGCTTGTCAATCAAACACCATTGCTGGGAGGAAATCCAGAATGGGGTTTATCTAGAAATAGATTTGTCTGTTTGAAACAAACTCTACATTTCTTCAATGTCATGTTTCTTTGGCAGGGACTTTATGAAAGCATTAAGACCTGAGTGATTCTGTTTATGTCTACATTTAGATCTGTAATTGTACAGATTGTTATGCCAAATGGTTTGTATTGTTAGTGGTTTGGCTCCCATTTCAAAAACATTCATGCTCTTATTTAATGATCAATTGAACTGATGACCATTTACAACAGATGCATAAATATTCCAATGAACCAAAATCGTTAGGTACCCTTCTGACCTCACTGAGTATCCATGTTAGTTTGCATTGCAATCCTTTTCACTTTCAAACTAGTATATTTGACTGCATGCTTTATTAAGCATCCACCTTAATGAGGTCTTTTTAAGATTTGTAACTGGGACAAACTACTTGCCATGAAGGCATTTAGCTTCTGAGATTAATCCAAAATTCAGCCAGCTTGAAATGTTAAGGGATCATGGACAATGAGAAATAAAATTCATGGTCTTCCAAGGTTTCTTAATAATGAAAACTGAACTTTAAAAAAATGATTTTTGTTTCTGAATAAGGTCTTGTGGCATTGTCTGGCTGAACACTAAAATGGAAGCTTCAATGTGCTACTGATGAAAGAGAAAGTCTTCATCCACTTTCAGCTTTCTGAAAATCATTACTGGCCGCAATATAGCTGCATTGTAATGATGGCAGGAATTGATTTTAGCATACTGAATTAAGACTACCCCTGCATTAATGCTATGATTTAAACAGCCTTGCTAGTGAGTGTTTTCAGGATATGCATGTAGAAAGAAATAGTTGCTCTTAGTTCATATGGATCTTTCCAGGATAACAATCTACCTCGCAACACATGTAGAAAGCTGTTATCATTGGGGAAGCCTGGCATAATGCTTCTATTCGTTGAATTGTTCTTTTGCAGTATGACTCTTTATTTTCATTTTCTTCTTCAATCTGTAGCTTCTTGTGGTGGTGTGTTATAGTACGTCTTCAATCTATTGCTCCTGCACTTTTGCCTGCTTTTGTTCCCTTTATTCAAACTTGTCAGCCAATGGCTGAGCTCATCAGCTAAACAAAAATGTATGGTGTACAGCAAAGAGTTATGCCCCGGCTTCTAAATTCCATTGATCTCCAGCACACAGGATAATCTCATTCCGACCAGCGTACCCTGGTGACATGAAGTTCATGGTGATATTGAGATTGTCATTGCATTATTGTTCAGCTGGAATATTTGGAACTCTGGAGGTGATATTTGAGTTGGGGCTAGCAATTTCTCCACTATCTTTTTTTCAGGACAGCATGGCTCTAGGAAGACAACTGGCAGGTGTGATTCTCTGAGAGTGAATGAGTGAGTTGAAGGAACTGATTAAAGATCCTCTGATGCTTTATCATAAAGTGCAGATAGAGAGCATATAACTAATGAGCATGCTGAGACTGGGAATTCCAACGGGCAAGCGGTTACTCTCCATGAGTGGCTGTGCACTGAGCAAGCTGTAATGGAAGTAGCAGCCCTTGGTTGATCTGTCTGCCTCTGATGGAGAAACAAGTGAGGTCTGGTTTTGGAGTGACAGAAATTTTCAATGACTCGCTTTGTGTGGCAGTGATACATGGCATACGCTAGCAGCTGCATGCGGGAACAGGCCCGGGGCCAGGAAGATGAGAGTGAGGTTTGTTATGATTTGAAACTCCAGAAACGAATCAAGAGAAAAACATTGGCGCCCAGGGATACACGTGTAATTAGTTTTACTTCAGTGAGGCTCTCAAATATGACGTGGTGGTGTTATTTGCATATTGCTGACAATTAACCTTTAATGAATTATATAAACAAACTAGAATGTTAAATCAAACAATATATTTACAATATTACTCCAATATTGGTGGTGGTGATTGTCTGTTGTGTCCGACAATGGCAGGGGACCTGTGAGGACAGGTGGAAGAGCCGTTGCTCTGGGGAAGTTCCATTCTCTCGACTTCCGAAGTCTGGCTCCAGTGGTATGAACAACCGTCACAAACCGGGGTCTTCCTTGGTTATGGTGGATGACCGTGATGTCTTCTGTGCCTTGTCATGCCCTTTGCTCTCCACAGAGCGTTGCAATACCACCTTCCGGCCATTGGATCTCACTTGCCCAGTCCGTTGGAGCTGACTTCACTTGCTAGGGAAAGCACGTCCCTATCTCACTGTTGGTCACCTTCACCTAGTTTAGCCCACCTGCTGAAGCGGTGCACTGGATATGGCTGCTATTGCTCCAAACAGCTACTTGGAGTCACAGGTGAGAGGTGAGTGTCCAGCCAGGATCAATAGTGAGTGGGCTGCCCCAGAATAGACATGACAAGCCCCTTCACCAGAGCTGCTACCCCTCCCTAAATGCCCTATACACCCCAAATATTACTGAAATATTATATACACCACAAAATGAGCTTGATTTTGATTCTGGTGAAGTGGAGAAGGATATATGTGTTTGAAGTCTGATGAACTCATCGGTGTTATCTTGTGGAAGTATAAACCATGTGGACAATTGTCTGCTTATATGCAGAGATAGCATCTATAAAGCCTAAATTTGGTTTTGGTTTCTGAACCCTTGCATAGTTCCCATGAAGAGAAGGATTAGATGTGGGTGCTGTTTGTCATTTCATTGCACCAAAATAGTTAAGGATAAAAGAAAGTGCCAGTCTTGAAGCTGAGGATTGTGCAGAGCAAGTAGTCAGCATGTACAGAATTTTGCAGTAGTATGATTATGAGTACAGCTTTATTGTAATCTGTGATCTTAATAATATATTTGAATCTTCATTCTTATACAAAGCTGGCTCTTCTGTGAGTAGAAAATGACCAGTGAGGTTGAAAATCTCTCCTATGATTGTTGCGGCATCACTATTGATGTCATTTGGTTGTGATAGATAATGCTACTAAGCACTATATTTGAGCCCAAAATTGAGCATACTATGTTTGTGAGAGCATAAAGTCACACTAAAAAAGGTGCATAACATTGTTTCATTCTGTGTTTAAGCACCTTCAAATCACCCAACACCTTTCTTTGACATTTAGAAGCATATTTCTAGTCCTTCCTCTATGTATTTTTCCATGTGAATAGGCAGAGGAGTGGACATTTACTGACAATGCCTACTTCTATAAAGTGTACTCATGATCTTATACAGACCTCCCTGGAAAGCTTGAAGCCAGGAGTGTCTAGCTGTGTCTTTGAGGTTTCAACATGCCTCCCATCATGAAGAGCATTCCCCCTGCAGGCACCATTCTTCACCACCTGTACAGATCTCTTGGATTCCCCTGGAGCATTCTGTCGCCTTCGGTCAACCATTCATTCAGTAACTATTTACTCAGTAACACTCTCCCCAGTAAGTAGAAGAGTGTTTCTTGTACTCAGATATATTTTGTGAAGCGTCAGATTCATTGGTCAAACCTGCTATGCTTGCGTCTGAGAATTAAAAAAATATTATATTGCTTCAATATAGTGGTGCTACTCAAAAACTGACAATGGTAATTTCAATGTGGCAGTCCATAGGGAAGTCTATGATCCTCACATCATAATGCCATTTATGAAAGTTACATAAAGAAGTTATTTTTCTTTATGTAAATTTAATGAACCATATAAGAATGCCCACCCCCACAACCCCACACCCACCACCTCTCATAATGGAATTAACACCAAGAAATGGCATGGAGCATATTGCAGGCTGCAATTTTAATAAATCTTTTAAATTGTTCTCTTGTCCATCATCTTAACTCAATCTTAAATGACTAAAAATTATCTTTAAAAAATCTATACAGAATGATTTGCAGTTTATATTGGATAGGTCGTTCCATAATAATTTACAAATAATTCAAGTGCTTTTAAAACTGTAGCGAAAAAAAAAGATTTTACAAGCCTCCTCCATTAGAGGAGACTGGAACAATTAGTTGAAACTTGTAATGGTAATTAATTTGGTTTGGAGAGTGGCCAGTTTGTGTGTGGGTTTTGTTCTCTATACTGTTTTTTTTAAACTCACATAAAGGGTCATAGTAACTCTATTTATCTTGATTAATATCTTTCCCTGATTTTATAAATGGTACTACAAGTTAGAAGCTAGAGAAATGCAATTAATGGGATTTTTATTATTTTAATATGCTTTATAATGATAGAAATAATCATTTGATTATAAGTTAGTATGAATATGGAAGTGATGTAAATATTGACAATGCTTCTACATGAGCCTCAGCTGTGTTAAAACAGTGGAGTTTCAGTGGATGAAACTTAGGCACCTAGGTATCTGAATGGTGCGATTTCAAAGGAATACAAATGATTTTTCAATATTTTTGCTTCCTGATCACTTGATACTTTCCAATAAATTTTAGGGGTTGAGTTTATTGAGGTGTCTTACAGCCTTTTGGACCTCAAATAGATCCTGTCAGTATTATTTTTCTGTATTAAGGATCTTTGTAGCTTAGTTCGTTTCTTTTGCTGTGGATTGCTTCCTTTCTGTTAATCCAAATGTCCTTGTCTGAAGCCTTTCTACAGTTACTGTACTCAACCAAAGTCATATCCGTCTAGACAAACAGTTCTCTCATTTAATTCTTAAGTCTGGGAGCCCATTCAGCACATTGTATAGTGATTCTTTGCAAGAGCAATCCAAACTATTCTTTTGCTAAATTACAGCCATATTTCAAACCCTCAATGCAGTTAATCAGATAAAGAAGATTAAAATATATTACACAATGAATGGTGGTGATAGAAACATAGAAACATAGAAAACAGGTGCAGGAGTAGGCCATTTGACCCTTCGAGCCTGCACCACCATTCAGTATGATCATGGCTGATCATCCAACTCAGAACCCTGTACCTGTCTTCTCTCCATACCCCCTAATCCCTTTAGCCACAAGGGCTATATCTAACTCCCTCTTAAATATAGCCAATGAACTGGCCTCAACTGTTTCTTGTGGCAGAGAATTCCACAGATTCACCACTCTCTGTGTGAAGAAGTTTTTCCTCATCTCGGTCCTAAAAGGCTTCCCCTTTATCTTTAAACTGTGACCCCTCGTTCTGGACTTCCCCAACATTGGGAACAATCTTCCTGCATGTATATATTTTGTGTAGAGAAATTACTTTCTTTATGAGCATCACTGGACTACAGCTTCTATGTTTATGGAAGACCTGATGTGAGATTTCCCCTTTAATCTTTCTGGAAACACTGCACAAATTTAAACTTGAGAAATTTGAGGCAGATATTTGTCCAAATCAGTAGGGAATTGCCTCATTAGTTCAAGCACTTCAACGAGTGTGTATTGAGAGTGAAATTACTGAACTTATGGACAAGTTTTTGGTAATCACTCTGTAAATGATCTCCACTGCTGGACTTCACGTGCGATCCAGTAGCACAATACAAATCAATCATTGGGAAGCTAAGCAATGGGCTTTGTGCCAGGATAGACCTGATGTAAGATATGCAAACCTTTTCATTTGAACAGAGATTTTACAGTCTCAAGGCGTAAAGGAGAGTATAATCTAATTTTATTATCTTTTAAGACATTTACATTTTAAAAAGGTTTTTATATATGTTGCATCACTTTCAATAATTTGAAATTGATCTTCTAAAGATTTTATTATATTTAAAATATATATTTTAAAATATAGTGGCTTTTGAAGTGCTTCTGGGTGCCAGAACCTTTCTCCACCCTTGGTTTAAACCTTCAGAATTTCTCCTCCCTTACTGCCATGCAGAATGGCTATCTAAGGCACAATGCTGATAAGTAAAAGCACTGGTGACTGAAGCCAAAGCACTTACTGTAAAATTTACTTCTGTTCCTAGCTGTCGTCCTCACCAAGAAATGCAACTCCAGACAATCCTCCAAAAGAAAACCTTCAAAGAGAATCGCTCCAGAGGATGCAGGTCGGAGTGAGTTCATCTTCCAGCTAAAAGTTAGTTAGTTTTATGACCCACTGAGCATTGATGCCTATTTGGCATATTTGTTTTCACACGATGTATGAAGCAAAGAAATACCTAAATTTCTTTGTAATTCATGTTTGCTTGCAGTTTGAAATCAAAATTGGAAGGAAAAAATCAGCATCCGGAGCACTAACCCAGCAATGGTTCTTCACTTTTGAGAGTTGTGTGTACATATTTGTTAAAACAGCTTGTGTACATTTACTAAATAAGAATATCCCCCTAATGTGTTAGAGTACTGATTCCTAAGTTAAATTCCCAGACTGGCTTTTAGTGAAGCAGCCCAGCACTTGATCCATTTGATATTCAACTGAAGGAAGACATGAGGCACACTCCCTAGGCAGCTGCTTCCTGCTCCAACCAGCTATTAGAAATGTTAAAAATTCATTAGTCCTCAATCTGTGCAGAACTCTAGGGAGAGACAAAACATGCCTAAGAGCTTTTTTTCTCTCCTTCTTCTGAATGTATGATGGAATATTTTAATGGTAAAATAATGCACCTGCTTTAATGTTTTTTCAGAAAAGTTAATGACCATCAATATTACCATTGTGATCTCTTGCTTTTTCTCCCTCTCTTATGTGGTTAAGTTAATGCTTTGACTTTGCATCAGGGAAGAAGTATTTAAGAAATGTTTTTAATTAGTGGCAGATTAAAATTGAACAATTTTTTGCAGTCCATTCAGTTTTCTATTCTCCAATACACCAAATGTCAGTACCAACAACTTGCATCTTTAAAGTGCTTTCAATATAGAAACTACCACAAAGTGTTCAGGACAGAAGGCTAATGAAAAAGTTAACAGGCATGAAGGAGATTTTGCTGAGCCATAGTGCAAGAGTTAGGAGAGATGACTGAAAGTTTGATCAAATAATGTGTTTTTGACAAAAATAATCAGTCAAAACCCCAAAACCCCAAAACCTCAAAGCATGGACTGTTTATTCCTTTCCGTACATGCAACCTGACCTGCTGAGTTCCTCCAGCAGTTTGTACGTGTTACTCTGCATTTCCAATATCTGCAGAATCTCGTGTTTGTGTGTATGACATTTATTTTTTAATGGTGACAATGGACATGATGAGACAGGAGACTTACTGGTTAAAGATTACACTGGCTACACTGCCAGTTATGGGATAGAGAAGGAGTACAAAATAGAAGGCTGAAACAATCAAAGTAAAATGCAAGGCATGCAGGAATTTATAAAACAGACTGAGGATTGTAAATATATTTGGTAGAACAAAGAGTCAATATGTCTTAGTGAGGACAGAAATGATGGATGATTAGGTGGAAGGATGAGAGCCCATAAAATTGGAGATATTGGAAGAAGCTTTTACCTTGGGGACGATTTCCAATACAATAGCATTTCTGGTCCCTGTTTATATCTGTGCCAATCTGTGAATCATTGCTCTTACAGTATTTAAGTACCCCACAACCCACGGACACTCTTCTCTGTAACTGGATAATTTCCCAGTACTTTTCACAGAAGTTATTAATTTCACTATTCTTTTGAGAAGATCATAACAAGATGGTTCTTAAAAAGCCTCCCCATCCCTAGCCCTTTAGACTAAATTACCTCTAGTCCATATCCTCCTACCAAACTGAAAATAATTTTTTCCAAAATGCATTACCAATACCTCTAGAGTTTTGAACAAATCTGTTGAATCTCCTCTTAAACTTCCAACTGAGTAGTCGGGTGTATTTAATTTCTCCTTTGGTCATTCAGGCGTGGTAGAGTCAAACCTTCACAACATCATACAGTTTCTAGTTTCTAGGGGAGTTTTGATTTTAGCAAGGTTATTCTTGTTGCTATAGCCAGTCTGGAGGCTGATTTTTAAGGAGTGTATTTTGGGAGAGAAATGATAAGGAGTCACAAATAGCAAATCTGAACCATTGGTAAACATGTAAGGAGGGACACGATGATAATATGAAAGAACCATTTACAAAGTTGGTAAACATGGTGCTATGAAGTGCTGGCAGAATTATACTAGACTGAAAGGGGTACTAATGTTGATGATCAAAATCAGGAATGAGGTGAGAGATATCATGGGCAGTTAATCATAGGAGCGTGGCAATGTTAAGAACAATATGGGCCAGTAAAATGGCAAAGAAATTCATTTAGATCAGGTTGAGTGGCAAAATCACTGAATGGCATTGACCAGAAAGAAAGGAGAAGTGATGTTAAATTTGATTTGTGTGTCAAAAATTCTGGGAACCAGGCTCTATTAACTTTAGTTAACTGGATTGAACTCTATTATGATATCTTCTGTGGTTAAATTACCTGAAAACAAATTAATTAGGTTCACGTGTACTGCAATGCAGTCTGTGCTATGTTTATTGAATAATATTAGTAGTTGGGACTTAGAAATGAAAGGAAAGGGTTTAGGTTCAGTTGAGATGAGATACATATAAAAATACAGTACAACCTGAACATGTCATTGTGAATCCCATTCAGCCAAATTCAAATCTCTGGCCACTTTATCAGATTAAAATTGTTATTGCTTTCAAGTGATGTAGACTGGGAAGGAAATTGATTCTATATAAAAATTAATGGTAAGGAGAACAGATAACATTGAGGCTTAATATATATATATTACATTGGATGGAATAGGTGATCAACAAAAAGGTATATAGTGGAAATAATAATTAATAATCAGAATCATGGAGACCTGTGTATTGTTAAGTAATAGCTTAGACTTGTTATACTGAATGGTTTGTGTCCATGCTGCAGGTTCTACTTAATGGTATATAAATAATAAAGAAAGTATTTGCATCTTGAGAATGTATTGGATCTTCAAGTTCTCAACTATGCTGCTACACAAAGAGGGTATATAAACACTGATGCTTTAGCACTGGCGTTAAAGATTTATTGTGCTCAATAAAATGGAGTCATAGATGCTGCTTTATCACCTCACCATAACCACTGCATATGCTCTTCCCAGTAATAAATACTCTGAAAAGAAATTAGGTAGATTTTAAAGTGGATACAACAGCAAAAACCCCTATGAAATAGAACTTACTGTAACCCACTATCCAGGCCATGCTCGCTTCTCGCTATTACCATTGGGCAGGAAGAACAGAAGCCTTAGGTCCCACACCAATAAGTTCAGGAACAATTATTATCCAGCAACCATCAGTCTCCTGAACAGATATGGATAACTTCACTCACAACTCTGAACAGAATCTATGACCTACAGACTCACCTTTCAGGACTCTTTATAACACAGTTTGTCTTCTTTTGCACATTGGTTGTTTGTCAGCCTTCGTTTATTGAAATTCAGATCCAGATTTAGATTAATTTATTTATCACATATTCGTTGAAACATACAGTGAAAAGCTTCTCTTTTGTATGGTGTTTATCTTCATAGACAAAAATCATCCCAAATTTGATCATTCTGGACTTGCTATGGCTTGGTAGTAATTCTTACACTTATATAATAGCTGTAAATTATGTAATACAGTTGCAATTATATGTATAGTTTTTTATAAATTCTATCACATTTTTTTACTTTTCCTGTAAATGCTTGCAAGAAAGTGAAACTCGTCAGTATATGCTAACATGCACGTACTTTGATGATACATTTACTTTGAACTTTGAACTTAGAACTAATTTTTATTTGCCATGTAAGGGTCAGATGTCAAAGCATGAAATTACCAAGAATTTCTTATGTTTGTTCAATCAGCCTCTTGCCAATGTTTTAGGAGGTGATGATCATTTATCCTATAGGATCTTAAGTCCTCAATATTTTGGTAACACATTACAAGATGCAACTCTTTTATGTTGGGGTCAATAGCTATTAAAGTCAGGCCAAAAGCTTTATCATACTTTATGGTCCCATAATGTACATGGTCCAAAATCCCAGATAATGCAACACATACTTGTGTCAGTAACCTGCACTATCATTTCTGCCAACAAATAAGTAATTTTATTAGGTGGGCTTCCAAATCTGTCATTTCTTCAGCCAGAGGATTTCCATGCAAACATGGGCTCCTTATTTTAGAAAGATATACTGACATTGGAAAGGGTTCAGACAAGATTCACAAGAATGATTCCAAGAATGAAAGGGTTACCATATGAGGAACATCTGGCAGCTCTTGGGCTGTATTCCCTGGAGTTCAGGAGAATGAAGGGGGACCTCATAGAAACTTTCTAATGTTAAAAAGCCTGAACAGATTAGATATGGGAAAGTTATTTCCCATGGTAGGGGAGTCTAGGACAAGAGGGCACAACTTCAGGATTGAAGGCTGTCCATTTAGAACAGAGATGCAGAGAAATTACTTTAGTCAGAGGGTGGAAAATCTGTGGAATTTGTTGCCATGAGAGGATGTGGAGGCCAAGTCATTGGGTGTATTTAATGCAGAGATAGATAGGTTCTTGATTAGTCAAGGCATCAAAGGGTGTGAGGAGAAGGCAGAGAAGTGGGGCTGAGTAGAAAAATTGGATCAGTTCATGATTGAATGGCCAAGCAGACTTGATGACCCAAATGACCTACTTCTGCTCCTATATCTTATGGACTTATAATTTCTTGGAATAATAGCCAGCAATACTAGGACATCAGAGATCTGATCTTGACTGATTACTCAGCCTTCTCATTCACACAATCTGTAAGGTTCCTTCTACAGATAATGTACCAGAATCCTTTACATATGGAACTATAAGTCTTAAGTTAAAGATGAATTGTTGAATGTGGTACTTCAGTGTACATCTTAAACCTTGTGGAAAACCTTTCACTCAATGTCCAGAAAATTTTGAATACATCATTTGTTCAGAATATCCAGTGAAGCTGTTCACCTTGGATAACAACAGAATATAACTTTCACCCTAGAGTGAAACTAAGGTAGAAGGAGAAGATGTGGTGAAATTTTGCCATGATTTAATTACAGTATAGAGCTGGTTCAAAGGGCTCAATATTCTGATGCAGGGTCTCCAAACAAAACATTACTGCAAGTATACCGTTTCTTTAGGAGAGTATAGTAACATTCTATACTTTACTCCAAACCTATGGGAAACTATTTGTTGTGGTAAAAGGTTGTTGAAGGAATCTGATAAGAGAGGAGAATGGACTATAGGAGAAAAGGGATATTCAAGGGATATGGGGAGAGGGCAGGAACGAGGTACTGATTATGTATGATCAGCCATGATCACAGTGAATGGCAGTGCTGGCTAGAAGGGCCAAATGGCCCACTCCTGCACCTACTGTCTATTGTCTATTAAAAGGAAGGAGGAGGTGATAAGTAAGTAAGAAGAGGTAAGAGGCCAGAGGAGGGAATAGAAGAGGAGGAGGAATTTTTTTTTTTGGAAGTAGAAGTTGATATTCATGCTATTAGGTTGGACGCTACCCAGAAGGAATGTAAGATGTTGCTCCTCCACCCTGAGGGTGGTCTCATCGTGGCCCAAGAGAAGGCTGTGGACCAACATGTTGGAACTGTAATGGGAATGGGAATTAAAATGTTGGGCCACTGGGAATTTCCACTTTTGGCGGATGGAGCAGAGGTACTCGGTGAAGTGGTCTCCCAATTTATGATGTGTCTCATCAATGTAGAGAAGGGTGCATCAGGAGCACCAGATACAATAGAACACCCCAGAAGATTCACAGTTGAAGTGTTGTCTCACCAGGAAGGTCTGTTTGGAGCCCTGAATGGAGGTGAGGGAGGAGGTGAATGGGCAGGTGTAGCTCTTAGGCTTCTTGCAGAGCTAAGTGCCAGGATGGAATTAGTACAGAGGGATAAATGGACAAGAGAATCACAGAGCAATCCCTGTGGAAAACAGAAAGAGAGATAAAAGATGTGTTTAGTAGTAGGATCCCTTTGGAATTGGTGGACGTTGCAGAGAGTAATGTGCAGGATGTGAATGCTCATTGGGTGGTAGTTAAGGACAAGAGGAAGAGATCACTGTTAGGTGGTGGGAAGATGGGGTGAGTGCATATGTCCGGGAAATAGAGGAGATGCAGGTGAGGGCAGCATCAATGATAGAAGAAGGGGAACACCCTTCTTTGACGAAGGAGGACATCTCTGATGTCCTGGAAAGGAAAACCACTATGGCCACCAGGGGTTATGGTGGGGGTGGGGGTGGGAAGAGTGGATTTGAAAGGGAAAATAAATCAGCCATGATCGAGTGATGGACTGGAATCAATGGGCCAAATTGCCTGGTTCTGCTCCTTTGTATTATGATCTTACGGTCTTATTGTCTTCTTCCTGAGAGATCCGGTTGGTCCTGGACCTAATGCTGCATCCACATCATTACACCCCACCCCTACATTCTGTACTGAAGTGTCATCTCAGATCTTGTGCTCTGATGTCCAGTGTGGGACTTAAAAAAAAATTAACCTTCCAACTACTATCGAGCCATAGCAAATCCAAAGTGATCGAATTTGGGATGTTTTCTGTCTATGAAGATTAGTGCAGTACCACACAACATGAAGCGTTCAACCATCAAGTGAGTTAACTTGAAACATTATTTCCAACACCGCTGGTGTTCAGAGTCATTAGAATGTTCCTCTGACTGTGCAAGAATGTTACTGCAGTCTTCAGAGGGTAAATACAATATCCAATCTGAGACTGATATTTGCAGAATCCTCAGCTAATTACTTTTTAACTACCAAAACTACAGTTACTGCTGCGTAGGGAAAACAAAGCACAATAGCGACAACTTGGAATGTGTTACTGCCCTGCAGAGGGCTGAGCCATAATTAGAAAATGTCTGCAGGATATTCCCAGTGAATGTCCCTCATTACATATTTGTGTTTAACCAGGAAATGATATTAAGTCACCAGAGTGTCTGAGGACTGATTTATATAATTTGAAGCTGCACTTTTTAACTATAATAATGTTTTTATACTTGATAGCCATGTTTGACGTGTGCAGCTTCCAGTCAAAATAACATCAGCCCATTAATGAGAATGCCCAAAACTTGTCACTTATTCCTGTGGTTTTCAGGAACTTTCATGGATACTATCCTTGAAACAAAGTGGTGCTCCAACAATGTCACTTTTGAACCAGATGAAACTATGTGTCAATAGTGCAGCTTACATGGGTAGGTCCCCTGCCTTCATTTCACAAATGGCCATACACTTTGCTTTCACTAATCATCTGGTACTTCCTTGATGTTGCATCTTTTTAATCGCATCTGCTTATTTGTGGATCCACAGTTCATTGATTAAATTAGGTCAGTTAAAACTTTTACTACAGGTCACTTTAATACCAGTCACTTTTAATGAAGTCAAATGGTTAAGGATAATTTTTGCCATTTCCTATTCCCCATTGAATCATCAAAAATAAACACAATAATTACCACCATTACATAAATGATAACAATAAGAGCTGTAGATGCCCTCTAATCCTTGCAGCATTCTGGTAAACGCCTTCTGCACCCTCTCCATAGCCTCCACATCCTTCCTGTAATGAAGTGAGCAGAATTGAAAGCAATGGTCCAGAAGCGGCCTAGGAGGAGATTCATGAAGCTGCAACTTTGGAAATTCCCTTCACGTTATGCCGCTGGCATTAATTTTCTAACCAGTGGACCTCAGATAAAGCTCTTGTTAACCTTTTCTGTTCCAAAGAGGATATTTTCAGATTGTGAGGCTGGTGTTCTTCGGCCACGCAAGTTTGTCTGCTGGAAAGGAGAGATGTTCCAGGAGTGCAAAACTGGACTGTGTGCCTCATCAGCAGAAAAATATTTTCACTTACCTATCAGCCAAATCGGGTATTTCAATGTGATGTTTAGATTCTGGGAAAAGGCTGCATTTTGGCAAGCTACCATGCTACTGCCCTGAGATTTAATGGAAGGAACTGACATTAAATAAATAAGTTTGAAACACCTAACAGATCAAACAGCAGAGATATAAAAGGACATTTAATGTTTCAGGTAGAAATCCTGTGATCAGAAATGGGAGATGGAACAGATTAAATATATTTATTAAAGAATGGAAGTAGAAGAAAGAGATAGAGAACAGAAAACGACAATGGTGAGTGATTAGATGGAGGACAGAAGTTGATTCTTTAAAGTGGTGTTCTTTTAGCAGGATTAATTATATGTTCAATCTATGGGGCTACTGCTGCTGCTGCTGCTGCTGCTATTGGATACAGTTTAGCATTTAGCAGTGAAGATTGATTTAAAGAAAAAAAGCAAATCAGCAGATTCATCGCAAATGGTTTTGAATCGATGCATGTTGAAGGCACACAAGTGCCTGTGCTTAACTTCAGATGGGCAAATGGCACTGTTTTGCAGTACAGCAAGGAATGTGCAGTGTGCACTAGATAATGTACATGTACCAGATCAAATTACCAATATGTATTGCTGAATATCATTGACCTTGAATTTAAACCTGTTTTGTTTGAAAAGCAAACAAGATTGAATCAGTGCTGATTCTGCTTTTATGAACTGCAATGGTTATTCAGTCTTACTAAATCACCCTCATTTTAAGAGTGGCATTGTCAATCTGAAACATAGATGGCACATTCTTGCTTATCTTTTATAGGTAAAATAGACACAATGAGGAGAAATTCCAATGATCAACATTCTGCTTTTGTTAGACCTGTTTCTGAATCAGGCAGGTTTTTGGGTTGTATATGGAGGCTGCCGACAAAGACTGTTCGGTCCTTTACATCTGCAAATAAAAAATCTTTACTAACCCCCTTCTCTTCCTGCCCTCCCCCATTTCAGCATGAGCAGCCAATGTAATGGTCATTGATTTTAAATGTACTTAAACACAAAAATTATGTGGCCCGGAGAGCAAGAAGTCAGGCTAGATGTCTACCATTTCATTGTATATGGTTTTAAAAGTATTTGTATATAGTCAAGATGCCCAGTGTCATTATTAACAGCCATTGATGGAATGGTAGAATGAAAACAAGTTAGTAGAAATGGAAACAGTAATAGAAGAATTATTCAGGTCAGCACCAAGAGTGCTGGTCACAAGGTTCAGACCAGCAGATCCAAAGTGTCACTTTTCACTTCCATTATTCCTCCCACACACATCGCAAAGTTACTAGACAAAATATAGAAGCTGTTGTTAAGGTCTGACATTATTTAAATATCCTACACAATGAAACTTCTCTGTCAAGTCTGTACTGAAATAATATCAGAAAATGCTGGAAACTGTCAGCAGGGGAGACGATAGTTGTGCAGAGAGAAATTGCTAATATTTTCAGGTTGATAAATTGTCATCAGAATAAAGATCTGAAGCCTGTCCATCTCTCCACAGATGCTACTGACCAGCTGAGGTTTTTCAGCAGTCTCTGCTTTTATTACAGATGTCCAGCATCTGAAGCTTTTTTAAAAAGCATTTGAATTTAACTTGAACTTCATTGGAACAGTGTCAATGACAAAAAAAGGGAAGTAAGGTGTGGATAGGAGAAGTAATGCAGCAAGTGGGAGAGAGATTAGGGTCATGAATAATTTGTCTAATCTTGCATCAATGGCAGGTGAATGATGCACAACAGGCTGGATAAGTATGGGCCTGTGATGTGTCAGACCAATGGAGTGCTTGGAGAGATGTGCTGATGTGAGATGGGAGGCATGATGCAACATGTGGCATTGCCAGACAAGTACTTTGGTGCTACATGTCAGTGTTGAGAAGCTCCTAAGTCATCTGGCTAATGACCCAGTATGACCCAGCTAATTAGGGTGCAGATAAGGGCATCAGACATTCTCTGACATCCTTTAACACTATGAAATTAGAAAATCAGGAAATGAGCAATCGACAATCCGATACTTTTCTGCATATGTCAAGGTTGATATAGTGAATTGATTCAGTTTGAAAACAATATGTCAAGTTTCTAGCTATCATGTATTAACATGCAAGGTGTAGGGATGCTCATCACGTACGTTAGCCATGCGCTAATATAACAGGGCTCCGTGGCAGAAAAAAGGCTGCGAACCCCTGTGATAGAATATAAACTACTTATATTCATTATGTTGAGAGCTGTCAAATGGACCTTTGTTTTCTGCATTTGTAGGAATCCCACCAGGTAGCAGAATTAATAGCAGTTGTCTCTTTTTATCCCTTTCTGTTTTGCTTCATTCGATGGGGAAGAGAATGAAAGGCACTGTACGCCCAAAGAGATCAGCAGTGATCATTTTGGAATAGTGAGCTGAGTAGAGTCACAAAGGTCAACAGAAAGTATCCACTTTCAAAGAAATACAAGATGATGGCAGTTCTGAATGAGAAAGACAACAGTAATGTGGTGAAAATGGGCTGCTAGACTTCAGCCAGTACCAGGGGGACATCATCACCTTTCTCTAGCAGCAAGTACATCTCATAATAATCTCCAGCGGGATGAAAATAAATTGAGATGATGGCTAGTAAATAAAAATGTTCTTGAATGTTATTTGCGGTTAGGAAACTGGCATAACCCATTATGTCTTTATTTTTTAAGAAAATTCCAACTAGCCCATTCCATCTTGTTCTTAACCTTTAGCAATGGTAAGATGACAGTTACATACTTATGTTCTCAAAGCAAAATGTTAGTGTTTGCAGAGCTCACTAAGCAAGACAACAGATGACCTGTCACACTCTAAAGAGTCCACTGTTACAAAATGAAGTAAAGCAAACAAAGACACCTGTTCAGTTCAGTGAGAAGGTGCAGAAGAGGTTTACTAGGTTGCTGCATGGATAAGAGGGCATGTGCTAGTTGCACTAGGCTTGTTTTCCTTGTAGTGACGGAGGCTAATGACAATAGGCCTATTAAAAAATTTGAAATTGAAGCATTTAATTGCTTTAAGGGGGAAACATTCCCCTTCAGCACTTTTCAGGCAATGCAAGTGTATCCCACCACTCTCCCATCCCTGCACATAAAACATACACCCTGCTCTCCCTCTTTTTCTCTACATGCACTACCCTATCTTCCCTTTCATGAAGTGGGTGAGCTCCTTAAGCATGTTGAACCTGACACCACCACTCCTGGAAATGTGTTTGTTTTCAATACTATAGATAAAGGCTTCATGTGCAACACAAACATCATCTATAAAAGATGTTTAAGGACTGAATGCATAAAAATGCTCACAATAAGAATATATCACATGACAGTCTAGGTGAGCACATATTATAGCCAATGGAGCTCAGCTTACACTCTTACTTTTCCCTTCTAATTTCATCTAATTTATTGTAATGATCTTATCCTATTTATATGGTGTTTATTTTGTTAAATTTAGGTTTATGAATTCCATAACCTTTAATTCACATTGTATTTCTTCAGGTCCAATGACATGTAGCAGTCTTTGTAAAAGTGCCCAGAAATAAAATCATCCTTTCTGGTTTCGATTGTTCCAATAATAATAAATAAATATTTTGGGCTAGGAATGTACAGGATACATTAATATTGGTATTTACAGATTAATGAATCAATAATTATAAATAATGAATAATGTAGCTGAGAAGGGAGGCTGCTCTGATCTCTGTATATTCTCTGTTCATTTGTAATCTTTAGCTGCAGTATATAACTTAGAGTATATGAAATGGAGTCCTGTACAAAATGAATGTGTAGCAGTCTGTGTGCCCTATGCACATTCAGGTATGCAGAATAGTTAGTTGGTGACGTCCTTTCTCATGGAGGGCTGATTTAACACAAACACTTTCAAAATGCACGATGGTAATTCAATTCATGTCCAGTGTTAATAAGACATTGTCAAACGGAGTTGAAAATTTATTTTATTTTGTTTAGAGATACAGCATGGAACAGACCTTTTGGATTCTGATGTTTTAATCCAAGGTTCTTTCAGAAGTCTGCAAAGAGACACAAAAGTTGTTGCTTTGTGATAGTTTATTAGAACAAAGAGAAACAGAAATGAACAGTGATAGAAGTCTACTAGTTTGAATAGAAAGACAAAAGAGCTAGGATGGCAACCAGCATGGAGCAGCTATTTTTATACCCGCAGAGAAGGAAATATTCAATTCAAATTTGTAGATAAGAGTTAACCAATGAAATAGCAATTATGCAAATAGTGCAGTACCAAAAGAAGCTTCTAGAATCATACCTATATTGTCACTAGGGGATGTATTAAACTGTTACATGCATATAAGAACTACTTAAAATACAAGCAGATAATTAATTGTTAAACTGCAAAGAAAATATCAATTAAACAGTCAACTAAATATAACAACAATAAATAACAATGAAATAAACTTCAGGATGCCCAGTAGTTGTTAACTTTTTTGAAGTCTTCTGGTTGGTTAGTGATCTGCTCATTGCAGCCCGGCAGTGTGGGCACTGTAGCCAAAAGGTTACGAGCACATTAACTACAGCACTTATTGTCCCTGTCAGGTATCAGTTCAACTTGCTTGCAGTGTCTGGTGTATATTCATTTATATTTACCTTCTACTTTCATTGCACTTGATAAGGACCTTCCTTTCGAGCTCCTAGTTGATCTTTATCATCTTCAGTCCTGTGCGGCTTTCCTTCTTTGGTCTTTATTGAAGCAAGCTGTGACATAGCTGTCAATCTCACTTTATCATCACTGTCATCCTCACTTGAGTTGCTATGGGCCGCTGTGGAGTCCGTGTCATGTCCATCCTGTAATTCCTTGGCGTTCCAGTGACATCACTGACTCGGAGGACTTTCCCGTGCAGGCTGTAATTCTCTTCCTCCGGGGACTGTTCACTGTACAGTACAATTTCTCAGGCAGAGCTTCAGAAGAAGTTGTTTCCCAGTGCGGAGTGCCAGCAATTGCATCACTAGCAGGGCCACTCATTCAAACTACTGTTCAGTTTCTCCATTTTGTTTTAATTTGCTCCTGAGCTCTGTACATTGCATTCAATTGAATTACCGTGTTGTTTTTCGCTTGTTTAGTTAATGCAAACATTTGTCTTTAGGCTTTCTACTCGCTCTATCATGCCAGTTCTGTACTTTATCACAAGTTTTGTGTTTCTTTCCCAAACAATTAATAACAGTTGTTACTTGCCTCATTAACCTTTTACTTCACTTGCACATTTGATCAAACTGATCACACGGTCTTACCTCTGAATCAGTAGCAGCTATTTCCCTTCCCTCAGACATATTCTGGATCTTAATAAATTTAATATTGTTGGTATATTTTGTCCAGATTATTCATTAATTTTATCAAACTTGGATGTTTTATTCAGGTAAGAGCTCTTAGTAGGTTTCACAGCTTTGGCCTTGCTTTGATTTGATCTTAATTTCTACATATTTTAACCACTTTGACTGTGATCTTGAAATGTTAATAGATTGCAACCAAATTTTTAAGTTTTCTCCCATACTCCACTGGTGCACATATTGTGTCACCACTTGTACATATTTAATTCCTTTTCTGTGCTTTGCTGATTTGCACATACTTAAGTTTCTCATGTACGGTACTGGCTTGATGAATTTATTTATTTTTTGTCCCTGCTCCGCTGTATGATTTAACTTTATTTTGACGATCTGCCATTTGTGTACTTAATCTATGCTCTTACCTGTTTGGACATGACTCTACCAGCTTACATTTCTTTTTTTACAGATCTGTTTTCTCAAAATAGCAACACAGCAATTCCTCACTCATAATTTTCATCTGATGACTTTGAAGACAGAGCTAGTTTCTCTCAGATAAATTGGAACATTAAAGGAAGTTCTTACCCCTTTTGTTCCATGCTAAAAGTTCCATTTTGTCTGTGCCATTCTTCCAAGTCCTAAATCTTCACAATCATTCTGATAACTATGCCATTTGTTGGTTTCTGATGTTTAAATCCAAGATTCTGTCAGAAGTCAACAAAGAGGCATAAAACTTGTCACTTCATGATCATATTATTAAACATCAATAGAACAACGAGAAATTAAAATGAACACTGATAGAGGTCTACTAGTTGAAAAGAGAGACAAGAGAGCTAAGATGTCAGCCAGCATGGAACAGCTATTTTTATACCCATAGATAGGGAAAAATTCCAGTCAACTTTGTAGATAAGAGTTAACCAATGATATAGCACTTATTCAAACAATGCAATACCAAGTAAAGTTTCCAGAGCCATACTTTTACAGCCACAAGGGGCATATTAAACTGTTACGTGCATATAAGACCTACTTAAAATACAAGCAGATAATTCATTATTAAACTGCAAAGGAAGTGTCAATTAAACAGTCTAATCTAAGAATTAAACAATTGGATCCAACAGGCCTTTCCAGTCCAATGAGTTGCACTGCCCAGCCTACTAAATGATACGAGGGGTGATTGATAAGTTCATGGCCTAAGGTAGAAGACGTCTATTTTAGAAAACCTAGCACATTTATTTTTCAACATAGTCCCCTCCTACATTTACACACTTAGTCCAGCGGTCATGGAGCATACAGATCTTGGACCGCCAGAAAGTGTCCACAGCAGGGATGATTGATAAGTTCATGGCGTAAGGCAGAAGGAGATGAGTTATACAGCTCTCATTACATGCACATGCAGTTCAACTCTTTGAGTGATCATACAGAAAGATTGAAGTTAATAACTCATCAATTAATAACTCATTGGGGTGATTGATAAGTGTGTGGCCTAAGGTAGAAGGAGCTGAGTTATTGTTCAAACTTTCTGCATAATCACTCAAATAGGCCACAAATTTATCAATCATCCACCTGTAGGCACTTTCTAGAGGTCCAAGATCTGTATGCTCTACGACTGCTGGACTAAGTGTTTAAATGTAGGAGGGGACTCCTTCTACCTTAGGCCACGAACATATCAATCACCCCTTGTATGTCTTTGGATTGTGGGTGGAAACTCGAACATTGGGAGGAAACCCATGTGGTCACAGGAAGAATTTACAAATTCCTCACATACAGTAGCAGAATTCCAGGCCATGGAATGTCAAAAGCTCTAATAATGTTGCACTAACTGGTACGATATTGAGGTGCCCTGATGAAAAGCATCTTCCCAACCACTTTTACCTTCAATTTTAACTCTGCTATAGAAAGGAATCCTCAATAGATTACAGATTTCTGTTGATTAAACTGGAGTTGAATAACTTAGAGACTACTGATGATAGGGAACTGAGTGATTATTTTTTGCTGTGGCACTTTTATAAAGTGAGCCTTTAGTGGTTACCCTGATGGGATTATAGCATGACAAGAAGGAGGAAAAAGTACCACTTGTAACTTTAGCGTAGATGCTATAGTTGGGTGTGTGTTTCCATTCCCAGTTTGTACTTCTAACCATTTCATTTTTGTAGCAAAAATTGGTGCATTGGTACTATGAGAGGAAGAAGGAAAGACCCACTGCCTGTCTTGTTTCTTGCTAATTTGCTATTGTAGGCAAAAGTACTTCCCCATTGTGAGGTGAGCAATGGCTTAAATCAGCAACAATTGGCTTCGTCCAGTGCCAGTCTGTGTGCTGATGCAATAAACTGTACTATTCACACTGTCTATGTTCTCAAACATGATAAATGTATGCAAAATAGTACTAACATGTTTTCCTGTACTGCCCAATTTAACTCAACCTCAGTCAAAGACTACGGAATGGAATGAGAAAGAAAAGATAAGGATAAGGACATAAAGAGCCTAAGAAATAACAGTGGGGTGAGTCTGCTGAAGGGGCAAGTGGCAGAAATTGTGTCTAATCTTTAACCACAATGTTATTTACCTGCATTACGCCCATATTATTGATTCTCTTTAGATATAGAAACCTTAATTTTGAATAATCTCAGTAGCTGACCCTCCATTGTCATCTGGTGTAGAGAATTCCAAAGAATCACCATTCTCTGAGTAAAGAAGAATCTCCTCATTTCACTCCTCAATGACTTACCACTGTCCCTTAGTTTTAGACAGCTGAGCAAAGAAAAATTCCCTCTATCCATCTAGTAAGCATTTTACAAATCTGTTTCCTTCAAAATGATCTCAATCTTCCGTAATCTGGAAAATACAGGTATAATTTGTCAAATCACATGCTTTAAACTTACTATCCCTGACCAAAAACAATATGTATTGTTCCAGGTTATTGTTTCACAAAGTCTTTACCCTCATATACAAATCCCCTTATAACAAAAAGCAACAAACCACTTGCCTTCCTAATTGCTTCCCGCACATGCATATTGCTTTTCAGTGATTTGTACATCCTGGTCATTTTGTATATCAAGATAACCTGATTTTTCACCTTGCATATGCTCTGCTTTTGGAGGGCATGGTGTTATCTGCCAAAGTGAACAACTTCACATTTTTCCACATTTTATGACATCTCTCATTTTCTTACCCACTCACTCAAAGTGTCTTCTGATCCTACTTGATTTTACATCATATGAGACCTTGGAAATATGAACTTTGGTAGTTGAACTCCAGCTATTTACAATCTGATCAATTGTCTTATATATTTTTTGTGAACACAAGCATCAATTCTTGCGGTATTACATAAATCAAAACCTGCCAATCTGTTGAAGATCCCTTAATTACAACAGTTAAAACGTACTTGGACAAGACATGGGATAAAAAAGTTTGAAGGCATATGGGCCAAATGCAGGCAAATGGGACTAGTTTGATGCGAATCTTGGTTGGCATGGATGAGTTGGGCAGAAAGCCCGTTTCCATGCTGTATGACTCTAATTTTCTTTCTGCTTCATAAGCGGTTCAAAGTCCTTAGCTGTATATTACTCAGGGTTGGAGCACACAGACTATTTAATACTGTTGACCATCCTCCTGTGTACTGAATACTGACTGAAAATCCAAATACACCACATCTATTTGTCACCTCTTATCTGCTCTGCTCATCAGACGCAGAAAGAACATCAACAGATCAGTCAAACATAAGTTTATTTTCCATGCTGACTCCGCTGAATCCTATTATTGCAATAGAGGAGTGGGACTGATTAGATAATTCTTACAAAAACATATGAATGAATGCCCTGTCCTCGCACTGTGTAATTGCCTTGGTGTAGGGCACCACTGACAATAATGAATCTACAACCCCTTTTGCACTGCTTGATTTTTCTCCTTTTTTGAAAGTCATTAGAAGTCTCAAGCTACTGGTATTGTAAAAAAGATCATGTTAACTATATGTGAAAAATTGCGATACATGTTCACTTTGTGTGCAGGGTAGAATGGGTGACAAGGAAAGATACAAAATAGGTTCCCACTTCACTGTCAGTCATCATATACTGTTGCACAAGTTCAAGATCCATCCCCATGCTTGTAAGATGTGTACATGTGAGAGTAGAAAAGGGCACATATAAAGGGTGAAGGAAAGCTTGAAATTCCACAAGGGCACATATACTCTCGATTTCTCTTTTTTTCTGAATAGAGCTACAGTATGCATTGAATCCTTTCTGTTGAAAAATCCTGAGCAGTCCATTGAATTGGTTTTCCATGCAGTAAGCAATTTATTGTTAGTTAAAGGGCATGAGGGCAAGATTTGTGGAGTTCTGCACAATCACTTTGTTAGTTGCTTTGCCTATGGACTCCAAGCTTTGGTTTTAAAATCCTATATATTGTAGGAGGGAGGCAAAGAAGAGGAAGGTAGTGTTTTGATGTCCAAGTTAAAGTTGGAGTAGGAGGATAATGAGTTCTGTTTTCAATACTGTAAAGATGCAGGAAAAAAAAAGAAAAACATGATGGACAGAGTAGCTGGAGGCTAGGAGCAGAAAGAGAGAAAAACTTCAGAAGCAATATTTATAAAATAAGGTTTTTCCTGCTGGAAGTACATGTCAAGAACTCTGACAGGCTGATCCAATGATTTTCTGCCCATTTATTTTTAACTGTCCTGTGCGGAATAACATTCTTGCAAAATTTCCATTTTGTGTTCCATTTATATGAAGCTCAGTGTGAAGAATGAAAATCTGTATAATTTGCCCAGCAATTTTTTTTCACATAAACTTAACACACTCTTCATCCAGGATCTTTACACTCCGGGTTCCAAACTGGATATAATATCATAATCCAAATAAATTTGAAAAGATGGCACACTTGGCAGACAGCTGTGTGATTTCAACAGTAGAATTCCAACATGTTGCTAACCAAAATGCCATGTAACAGTCAAGATGCCTCTTCACCACAATACCAACATATATGTTGTAATAAACTGCACTTCACAATAATTCTGTATTTGTTAAATTATTCAAAATATAATTTCAGGAGAGTAATGAAATTCAATGTTGGATAGCATTGTGTAAATTGTCATTTGAGTTCTAGACTTAAACATTTATTCTTGCATTAATAGTTATCATTCCAAGCTATGAGATATTTATTAAAATGATCTAATTTCTGAAATCTGCATGGACTATGTTGGTTGCAGGTGCTGTGTGTTCCTCTAGAACATATATGTCAAACTCAAGGCCCGCGGGCCAAATCCAGCCCACGGTGGAATTATCTTTGGCCCGCGAGATAATATCTAATTACTATTAAAGCTGGCCCCAGTAATTGAAGCGCCTATGGCGTA
Organism: Hemitrygon akajei; assembly: GCF_048418815.1. NCBI lineage: Eukaryota > Metazoa > Chordata > Chondrichthyes > Myliobatiformes > Dasyatidae > Hemitrygon > Hemitrygon akajei. The sequence continues at coordinate 102,651,991 of NC_133124.1, read as the reverse complement.
TGATATGGCTAATGTTGAGTTTATTCAGGTACCAGGTTTTCAGGGTTTTTAGTGTTTATTCGGCAGTCTTCTTCATAAGAAATGGAATTTGTAAAGTGAAACACTTTGTAGTTATAGCAGAGACTGAGACACATGAGAGCAGGCTGAAAAAACGGAGGCAACGAAAGCTGCGTTCGCACGCGTCTGACTGATCCGGCCCGCATGAAGCTGCATTTTGCTCAATCCAGCCCGTGACCTAAAATGAGTTTGATACCCCTGCTCTAGAATCAGCCAACAATATGCAAGTAATATTTTCCTGGTATCATGTATCAGGATGTTTTAAAGTCCAGGGCAGTGTTGATGCCAGTTATATGACTATATTTACCATTAACTCCAGTAGTATTCTATAATCCACTGAAAAGCTACTCACTTCATAGTTGTACAGTCACAGTAACCCGTGACTAGAGAAAAATAATTATATGTGGTGATGCTCACATTCCCAATGATCATTCGAAGATTAACCTATTGTATTCTGGGTTCTCAAGGGTTTTGAAACAATATTAATGATGTCAAATCAACTCCATAACCCATGAGTTCTATCAGGCAGGAGATATGGTACAATATACACTTTCAACCAGGTCCTAGTCAAGCACCTTGGCTGCCTTTTAAAACTGCTGTGAATAGGTTCGGGATTAAGGGTGCTGCAGTACAAATGAACATTGGAATTGAATAGCTTCTTCCCCTCTACCATCTGATTCCCAAATGGACATTGAACTCATGAACACTACCTCACCTTTTTAATATATGTTATTTCTGTTTTTGCACAATTTTTAATCTATTCAATATACAAATACTATAATTGATTTACCTATTTATTTATTTTTACTTTTTTTCCCTTCTGAATTATGTATATATGATTCCAGGAACATCACTGAAGATGTGTCCAGAGGCATCAGTAGATGTATGTACACAGCTTGCATTGAACTGCTGCTGCTAAGTTAACAAATTTGAAGACAGATGCTGGTGATAATAAACCTGATTCTGAATCATAAACACAAGAAAATCATTGGAATGGAATGTTATTTCTGTGTTCTCTCTGTAGATGCTGCCTGATTTGTTGAGAATTTCACAGATTGTTACTTCAGAAGTCCAAGTTTAGCACACATCTTGGCAGTTTACCATCATCCAGCAAGCTTATTCCATAACACTTCCCAGATTTGGGTCTCAGTTGTTCTGTCAGCTCCATCTAAGTTGGAATCGTATATCTCTAAAATGGCAGGCCGTCCTCTTATTGCAACATTAAAGCTGTAAGAGTAGCCCGTTACTATTCAATATATAAAATATCCTTACTAAGCTGAAATATACTGCAATAGTATCTAGAGGATGTTTATGTATCAAATCCACTAAAGCCCTCAATTAGATTATAGCCTGTAACTTACTTCAGCATGTCCATCATTCACTGTTTAATTTTAATTGTTTTTATTTTTGTACCAAATTAGATGGTATTTAGGATAATGAATCTTTGATTCCATCAATTCTAAGGTGATTGTAGATCTGGCACAGTGTCAGAATAAATGTTAACTGATTACATTTGGCAGCATTCCTGATTAAATCAGGGGAATAGGCTGAAGCTGCAAGAGGCTTTCTTCCTTTTCATTCATGTTATGTGGGTTTTGCTGGCAAAAGTACTATTTATCATCCTTTGCTAAATGCTTTCGACTAAGTAGTTCACTTGGCCAATTCAGGGGACCAGGGGTATAATCATGGTCACCATTATTAACACAATATTATTTTTATTCCGGTTTTTATTTATCTAAATGTTAGTTGAGGCCAGCCAGTGGTGTAGTGGCATCCACATCGGACTTCGAGGTGAGCGGTCCCAGGTTCGAATCTGGCCTGCACACTTTCTATCCCTGCTTGGTTGAGCATTGAGCTAGCAACTTGGCCTCATAAGCAGCACACAAAAGAAATGGCAAGGTTGCCGCCCAATGTGCCACAAGGTGTGGAAAGAAAGAATAAATTTTAATTCTCTTGTCTCTGTGAACTCGTCGTTTAGGGGAGACAAGAAAAAAAGAAACTACAGATACTGGAATCTGGAACTGAAAACAAAGTGCTGGAGGAACTCTGCAGGTCTCTGGAGGGAAATGGAAAGTGGACGTTTCAGGTCAAGGTCTGTCATGTGTCTTGATGCAGGGTTCCAGCTCAAAATGTTCACAAATCCCTTCCTCCCAGAATGCTGCCTGATTTGCTGAGCTCCTCCAGCAGATACATATAGAATTTGCTTGAGATTCCAGCATCAGCAGTCTCTTGTGTCTCCAGTGCTCATCTTCAAACTCTTCACCCTGGCTTGGGCCACCTTGTGATCTCTCATGACTGAATCCTATCTTACTCTTTCTAGGCACATGTCTCCATGTTAACATTTTGTTAATCTCCGAGTCAATGTATTGATTTTCTCAGTACTGCTGGCTTGTGTCAATATTGTGCATGTGAGTCCTTTTAAAGCTGGGTAGCAGCTCTGTGCTCTGTAATGACAATGATGCATTGCTGGATTTTTGCCCTGTCTAGATCACATCTTGTTCCTAGATGTTAAAATGTAATTTACAACATTTCTTATTTCTATTTTTAAACAGGGACGTATTTTAACCAGAATTTTACCTTGTGTACACCAAGACTGTTTAGCTGTTCTTGATGCTGTACTTGTGATATTCAGATAGCTGAACTCGCCAGTGGAGTAGCTTGGACTGGATATATGACCTATCCACCTTCGCTTAGAGCACTTTCACCTTTGATTCTCTTTTTGTTTCAAACCCGACTCCAGGGAATCAGAGCATTGTCAGAAGCATTGACTTGTAAGCAGGTTCCCACCTGCTTATTCAGGAAGGTCTTGGAACTCTTTGGCTGAGGTTTATCTCTCACTTAACATTACCATAGGACAAATGAAGGAATCTTTACCGTAAGACCATAAGATCATAAGATATAGGAGCAGAAGTAGGCCATTTGGCCCATCAAGTCTGTTCCACCATTCAATCATGGGCTGATCCAATTATTCCAGTCTTCCCCATTCCCCTGCCTTCACCCCATACCCTTTGATGCCCTGGCTAATCAAGAAATTATCTATCTCTGCCTTAAATACACCCAGTGACTTGGCCTCCACAACTGCTCGTGGCAACAAATTCCACAGACGCAATTACTATATTTATTTGTTTCGGAGCTCACAATGCCAAAATAGACTTCTGCATTTCCTACATCACAACACTAACTAAGCTCCAGTGTACTCTATTGGTTGCAAAGTGCCTTGGGCACCCCAAAGTTATGAAAAGTATTCTGTAAATATAAACCTTTCTGTTTTACTTTGATTTTTATTGAATGGAAATACTTACACAAGTGAAGGTGCTCATGATGCATTTGGAGAAACTTCATTTGTATTGTTAAAGCTGCATTATAATGAGTGAACATGCAAAATGCTGGAAGAACTCAGCACGTCCAGCAGCATTTGTGGAGTGGAATAAACAGTCGACGTTTCAGCTTAGACCCTTCATCAAGACTGGAAAGGAAGGGGATAGAAGCCAGATAAAGAAGAGGGGAAGGGAAGGAGTGCAAGCTGGCAGATGAAAGGTGAAGCTAGGCAGGAGGGAAGGTGGTTTCCGCCCAAAGCATCAACTATTTATTCTGCTCTGAAGATGCTGCCTGATTTGCTGAGCTCCTCCAGTATTTTGTGTGTGCTGTTCTAGATTTACAGAATCAGAATCAGCACAGTAGAGTAGACTATTTTATGAATAAATTAACCCTTTTGGTTGTTAAATTACAAACCATTTTCCACTCTTAAGGAAGATAGCAAGGCAATAGTGAAATCTGAAGAAACGATGGGATTTAGGTGTTGTGCCTGAATCAGAGTAGGGAATGCCTGGTGTTAACCCATTCGATTGAAATAGCATGTGGATGTTCACCAAAAAGCAAACAGGCATGTGAGCTGATGGATTCCCAGACCATTAACCCTGGGGTTCCACGAGAGATCATAATTTTTAAAAAATCATCGTCTTTTGAACTTTGCATGGTGCCAGCACTCACAGTGGTAGGCAGTGACTGAGCAGACCCGTTAGTAATCCCGTTAGAGGTCTTTCAGCCCAGTAAGACCATGTTTATGTGGTTGAGTCCATTCTCAGTTTTTTGAGGAGATAGGGGAAGCTTTTGATAATTGATGAGCCCTGTATTGTACGGAGGGAGGACGGCAGGCTGATGAGGAGTGTGAAGTGCATTTTCCAAGCATTGAATGGACTTGCCCATCTAGGGCTGAAGTATCTGCCTCTCCCCCCGAGCAACCTCCCCCAACTTCCCCTTAAGAGATTCATTTCAAGAGATTCAACAAGAGAAAAATTTAACTATGAGTACTCTATTTTGAGTACTGTTGGACTGTTGGGGGGTGGGGGACCTACCAAGGGGGAACAACAGTGGCCCTGTGGCCCAGAAGGGTAGGGAACGGAAGAGGATGGCAGCAACAATAGGGGTCACTATACTTAGGGGAACAGATAAGTGATTCTGTGTGTGTGAAAAAGAAACATGGATGGTACTTTGCCTCCCAGGTGCCAGGATTCATGATGTTTCTGAACACATCCACAATATCCTGAAATGGAGGGGTGAGCAGCCAGAGGTCGTGGTATATTAGGTACCAACAACATAGGGAGAAAAAGGGAGGAGGTCCTGAAAGCAGATTACAGGGAGTTTGGAATGTGTACATTGCATTCTGCATAGGTATGTTCCATTAAGTCAGGGAAGGGATGGTAGGATAAAAGAACCATGGTGTGCAAAGGATGTAGAGAATCTAGTTAAGAAAAGCTTATGAAATGTTCAAAAAAGTAGGTACTGATAGAGTTCTAGAAAATTACTAGGTTGCAAAGAAGGAGTTTAAGAATGAAATTAGGAGAGCTAGAAGGGGTCATGAGAAGGCTTTGATGAGCAGGATTAAGGAAAACCCCAAGGCATTCTACAAGAATGTGAAGAGCAAGAGGATGAGCCGTGTGAGAATAAAATCATTCAGGTGCAATAGTGGAAACGTGTGCTTGGAGTCGGAGGAGGTAGCAGAGGTACTTAATGAATACTTTGCTTCAGTATTCACCAGGGAAAAGGACCTTGGCAATTGTGGGGATGACTTACAGCAGATTGAAATGCTTGAGCATGTAGACTTTAAGAAAGAGGATGTGCAGGAACATTTGAAAAGCATTAAGTTAAGTCACCAGGACTGGATGAGATATACCCCAGCCTATTGTGGGAAGTGAGGGAGGAGATTGCTGAGCCTCTGGTGATGATCTTTGCATCATCATTGGGGATGGGAGAAGTACCAGAGGATTGGAGGGTTGCAGATGTTGTTCCCTTGTTCAAAAAAGGGAGTAGAAATAACCAGGAAATTATAGACCAGTAAGTCTTACTTCAGTGGTGGGCAAGTTGTTGGAGACAATTCTGAGAGGAAGGATTTATGAGCATTTGGAGAGACATAATCTGAATAGGGATAGTCAGCATGGCTTTGTCAAGGGTAAGTCATGCCTTATGAGCCTGACTGAATTCTTTGAAAATGTAGCAAAACACATTGATGAAGGTAGAGCAGTGGATGTAATGTATATGGATTTCATTAAGGCATTTGATAGGATTCCCCATGCAAAGCTCATTCAGAAAGCAAGGAGGCATGGGATCCAAGGAGACCTTGCTTTGTATCCAGAATTGGCTTGCCCACAGAAAGCAAAGAGTGACTGTAAACAAGAGAAAATCTGCAGTTGCTGGAAATCTGAGCAACACACACAAAATGCTGGAGGAACTCAGCAGGCCAGGCAGCACCTATGGAAAAAAGTACAGTCGATGTTTTGGGCTGAACCCTTCGGCAAGACTGAAGAAAAAAAGCTGAGGAGTAGATTTGAAAAGTAGGGGGAAGGGAGAGAGTAGCGGCAGGCGATAGGTGAAACTTGGAGGGGGAGGGATGAAGCAAAGAGCTAGAAAGTTGATTGGTGAAAGAGACGGAAGCCCATGGAAGAAAGAAGAAAGTGGGGGGGGGGGTGAGGAGCACCAGGGGGAGGCAATGGCCAGGCAAGGAGGTAAAATAAGAGGGGGACAAGGGGGTGAGAAATGGTGAAGGGGGAGGGGAGTGGAGGCATTACTGGAAGTTTGAGAAATCGATGTTCATGCCATCAGGTTGGAGGCCACCCAAACGGAATATAAGGTGCTCCTCCTCCAACTTAAGTGTGGCCTTATCCTGACAGTGGAGGAGGCCATGGATGGACACATCAGAAAGGGAATGGGAAGTGGAATTAAAATGGGTGGCCACTGGGAAATCCCTCTTGCTTTGGCAGATGGAGCATAGATGCTCAGTGAAGTGGTCTCCCAATCTACGTCGGGTCTCACTGATATACAGGAGGTCACACCAGGAGTACTGAACAGACTCACAGGTGAAATGTCGCCTCACCTGGAAGGACTGTTTGGGACCCTGAATGGCAGTGAGGGAGGAGGTGTATGGGCGGGTGAAGCGCTTGTTCTGCTTACAAGGGTAACTGCCAGGTCAGAGGTCAGTGGAGGGGGGAACGAATGGACAAGGGAGTCGCGTAGGGAGCGATCCCTGCGGAAAGCAGAAAGCAGAACAGAGGGTGTACATTTCCACTAGCCTAGAACTGAAACAATTGACTGCTACTGGTTCTCTATGAACAAGCAGGTGCAGGGAGGATCCATAGATACCTATTGAGCAGCTAAAACTTTTAGTGGGTAATTTTAATTTTGTGGATTTGAAGAACACTCTCATCTAAGATTGGATTCTAGGAGTTCAGCCAAAGAGAAAAACTACTACATGATACAGAGTTAATTCCAGAAACATTTTATACAGACTAACAATCCAGAGCCAGATTAGAAATGTGGGACGGACAACAGAAGCAAACAGACATGGTGAAGTGTGAGGCCGAAAGAAAAGCAGTAAGATTGCTCATATGGTGGCACCATTGTAGACAGTAACCTGCTGGGCTGAAAAAGGAATGCTTTGTTTCAAGAAAAGAATGTGTACATTATGGATTGAAAAATGATTTCCACTGGCAGTGGGTAATGAAGAGTACATTGTAAGTCCGTGTAATAGATGGACAGGCTATTCATAGTTGCATTTAAAAGTAACATACCTGATGCAAAACAAGGTCAATTCAATGAAGACAACACCCCAATGAACCTATAACAGGCTGTGACAGCAAGAACCCTAAGAAGTTTAATATCCTCGCAAATGAGGCCCTCTTGAGGCAATGCAGTTAGAACTAGAGAGTTATGTATTATTAATGTACAACACCGTGACAAAGGGTGCTGGGAGAAGCTCCCTTGAGATGGTGCATCCAAATAATCAAGAAAAATATAATGTTAATTTCATGGTAGCAGATTTAAAAATCCTGTAGCTTTACTTTATATAGGACTGATGAAGCTATACTATGACAGGATCAGGAAAATTAATTCATCACAAACAGTTACTTGAGCCACAAACATTTATTATTGACTCGGCCATGTAAGGCAGTCAATGGCATACATTTCATGGATAAGAGACAACAAGGATACTGAGTTTGAGACAATAAAATGGAGAACCATGTGCTGAATTATCAAGATACAGAGAATGAGAAAGCTAACAGACAAGATGATACAATGTAGTAGTTGAAGTCAAATAGAGATTTGATTGTGGTGAGTTAACCTTCATCAGTTCCTTGGCCAGCTTCTCAGTCTTCTTTGTCTTTTCATTCATACTGTATGTGGAAAGTGAGTTGGCAGTGCCTGGTGAACACCACTTCTCAAAGCCCTTGTCTGCTTCTGAAGTGGAGTCAATATTGTCCTGTGAGCAAACGCGGCAGCCAATTACCACTCACCAATGTGCCACAAACAGCAGACGTCTCATTAACGTGTTCTGGTGATGCTGACTGAGAGAAGAATATTGATCATGACTGTAGAAAGATAGTGTCCAGATTAGTCAGATGTTCCAAAGTATTAAAAATTAAATTGTTACTTACGATTTTGAGCAACTAAAAAATAACAGGACATTAGAGGACAAACAGGACAAAAGTTCATTTAATCTTCTTCAAACAGCTTTTTTTAACTATTTGTTAACATATCAGAGATGGAAATAAAGCAGCTTAATAGTTGAGGAAAGTTGGTATGCTGTGATGATTGATGCACTTCACATCAAGTAATGAGAAGATGCGGCATGGTAATAGGAGGCAGCCGGAGCAACAACACTTAATTTGTGCAGTGGCTTTAAAATAGTAAAGCATGCCATGTTAAAGGAGCAATATCAAACACAATAAGGTATTGAGCTGCATAATTACCAAAACTATATTAGGATAATTAAGAAAAACTTCTTGCTTTAAGAAGTTTGTTTAAGGGATCTATATTAATAGAAATAAAGAGGGTTAAGGAGGGAAATCCAGAATTTCAGGCTTAGGCAGCCTGAAGGCAAAGCTGCCCTGAGCGCTATTAAAACCCGGAATAGTTAAGCGGCCATATTGAAGCAACATAGAGGATTAGAAGGATTACAGGACCAGAGGTAGTTGCAGAGCTAGAAATACTTGAAGTGTAAATTGACGTACAAATTACGAGCAGGATTAGACCACTCAACCCCTCCAACCTGCTCGGCATTTAAGTAGATCATGGCTACTGGATCACCGAGAAGGCAGGAGAGGGATAATAAATCAGCCATGATGGAATGGCAGAACAGACTCGATGGACTGAATAGCATAATTCTGCTCCCATGTCTTACGGTCTTGTGGCTTAACTGACTGCAAGCTCAGCTCTGCAATCTTGCCCAGCCTCAGAAAGTTTTCCTTACCAAGAATTTATCTGCTGCAGCCACAAAAATTTTCTGCTTCCAGCATCTTTGAAAAATATTCCAAAGATTCTCAATATCCTGATAAGAAAACAAATTCTCCGTAACTTTGCCTTAACTAGATGTCCTAATTTTCAACAGTAGCCAGAATTCTAGGTCCTCCCAAAAGAGGAATTACCCTCTTCCCATTCATCTCAGGGTCCTGTGTTTCAATCAAGTTGTCCCTGATTCTACTAAATTTTGGTACACATTTTCCAAATTGCTTCAAACACCTTACATAAATCTACCGTTGAAGCCCGGTATGCAAGGTCCAATACACAGAAACACGAGAGGTTGCAGGGAGTGATGGACTCAACCAGCTCCATCATGTTTACAGAAGGTGGCATCCATCATCAGCGACCCCTAGCCTCAGGGCCATGCCCGCTCCCAGTGCTGGCAAGGAGCAATAGGTTCAGGAGCCCGAACATCCACATTTCAAGGTTCAACAACAGCTTCTTTACCCCTGGCATAAAATTCTTGAACCAAAATGAAATCTTTAAGTTAACCAGATATCTTTTTTCACTCTTCATCTTGCTCGAGTGCCATTATCCTTATTTTGCTGTTTATTTTGCCCACGTGTAGGCTACATATAGTTTATAATTCATTTAGGTTATGTATAATATCAGTCCATGGCCACCACAAATGCCTCAATGGAGCCTCTCTCAGACTGGAGAAGCAACACTTTATGTTCCGTCTGGGTATCTTCCAACCGAAGGAGCAAACATTGCTTTGTCTAATTCCCAGTAAATTTTTCCTCCTCCCCTTCTCTCTTTATCCATTCCCCATTTTGGCTCCCTCCTTACCTCTTCTTTTCTCCTCAACTGCACATAACCTCCTCTGGTCCCCCTCTTCCTTCCCTTTCTCCCATAGTCTACTGCTCTTAGATTCCTCTTCTTCAGCCCTTTACCTCTTCACTTAGCACCTCCCAGCTTTTCTCTTCATTCCCCTTCCCACTCACTTATTTTGCCCCACATCTGGTTTCACCTATCACTTGCCAACCTGTACTCTTCCCCCCCCCACCCTTATTCTAACTTCTTCCTCCTTCCTTTCCAGACCTGAGGAAGGGTTTCAGCCAAAATATCAACTACTTATTCTTTTCTATAGATGCTGCCTGACCCGCTGAGTTCCTCAGCACTTTGTGTTTGTTCCCGTGCAGATTGCCAACATCTGCAGAATCTCTGGTGTTTATGCTTAATTCATGTTCGTTTGTCCTCTTCTTGCAATGTACTGTGCTGCTGCTACAAAAAGTTTATTTTCATGGCATTCATCCCATGTGGAAGGATGCCTATGGATGCATGCCTTTGACAACAATAAACTTGAACTTGAACAGAATCCCCCCACTTTTGTATTTAATTCTTTCCACTATAAATGAAAGCACTCTATTAGCTTTACTAATTGCTTGTTGTATTTGCATATTAGCCTTTAGCAAATTATGCAACTAGCATCTAGATTTCTCTGCAACTCAGCAATCTCTCACCATTTAGATTATATGTGCTTTTTATAAATTTTCTTGCCAAAATGTACAATTTCACATTTTTCCCACATTATAATCCAAGAGGACTAGTTTATAGTCCTCTTATTTAACCTATCTATATCACTCTGTATAAAACAAGAAAATGCTAGAAACACTCAGCAGATCAGGTAGTATCTGATGAAAGAGGAAAAAATTTAACATCATATGTTGAAGACCCTGTCATACTGTCTCCTTATATTCTTTTCCTAACTTACTTTATGGCTTTTCCTTGTGTCATCAGCAAATTTTTTAACCACATCTTCAATGTATTTATTCAATAAATTGTTGTAAATTGAAATAAATTTTAAAATGTTGTGGCACACCGCTTGATACATCTTGACAACCAGAAAACAATCCATTTATGCCTATATTTAGTTTTCTGTTAGCCATCAATTTTCTATCGACATTTTTCCTTATTTCCCACAATAACCTTTGATGAAGGTCATGAAATAGCCTAAAAACAGAATGGGAATTTAAAACTGAGACACTGCTTCCTGGTTCAGCAATGTTGGTCAACAAGGTTTAGGTGTTGATAAGTAGTTAAGAGGTAAAAAAACAGCATAATTTGGATCACAAGTTAGCTTCACATGAAATACGAGAATTCAGCAGGAAGGAACATCTTGAAGTTAGTAAAGAAGGCATGTGTGGAAGTTTCAGCAGCAAATGATACATTGACAGAGTGACCAGTGCCGTGAAAGTAGAATAAGGTTGTATGTTGCAGCTTCCTGGAGTACCTTCAGACGGCATTAGAAACTCTAGCTAACCAGGACACAAGTAGAACTTTACACAATTTGAACATGAGGCCCATTGATGTAACAACCATTTTGGTTTAGAATGATCTGCAGTCCTGAAAAAGCTTTGAGACACAATTCACTGTAGAGTCTGTGGCAGTCAAAGGATTGGGCCAGTAATCAGATTCCTGGAATAGAAAACCCTCATCTGTTTAGAACAGACAGTTTAATTCTGTTTTCTTGATTTTTTTTTATGAAAGCAAACAGAATAATGTTTATACAAAGCAGGGGTTCCTTTTAATAAATCGTGCTGATACAGTGGTTCACAAACCACTGGTTCCTCATGTGGTGAATCCATGGCATGCGCTGACATATAGTTGAAATTAAACTTCTCATTCCTGAATATTTTGTTTTTGCTGTACTTTATTGAGTTCCCTGTAGTCACTAGATGATTTTAAAGCTGTGATCTATAAGGCTGGCTTTAGAAGTTGCTGACTAAAGACACCAGTCTTTCCTATTTGCAGATGAAGGTGAGACTGTGAGGTGTTCAACAGGGACCAAAATGCTCAGAGCCTTTTTATTTCAGTCTGCGGCTCCACTCCAAATCAACAATGCAAATGCTCACACACACAACAACCTCACTCAAGGTTGGTTTACTTTGTGGAACATTATGTTCTGAAATAGTATTTCCGATTATCAGTTTGAAAACAAGCATGTATCATCCTGTTCTCCTGAAATGTTTGTGTTAGCTTTTGTTCTTCAAACACCAGTGGTTTAATATGACAGAATAGCTTGCTGGACCACATTAGAGAACAGTGGTGTTCCAGCAAAATGATGAAAAATTTCACATCGGTGAGTCAATTGAGCTACTATCACAATATTTTGATACCAGGGTCCAGCCCAATCTGGTTTTATTGAAAGGCCTTAATTTTCAAACAACAGAAAATCTGCAGATGCTGGAAATCAAAGCAACACATGCCAAATTGTGGAGCCCACCTTCTTGCTCTGACTCCTTACTTTCTTTTCCGGTCCTGATGAAGGGTCTCAGCCAGAAACACTGCCTGTTTACTCTTTTTCATAGATGCTGCCTGGCTTGCTGAGCTCCTCCAGCATTTTGTGTGTGTTGCCTTAATTCTCATCTTGTGTATTTCTCGAAATTATTGAAGAGAAAGCTGCCACCAGGAGGTGTATTGTGTTAGAATTGTGCTTCCTTCCATCAAGTGTTGAGGCGTTTAGATGGATTGTATTTGTCAATAGCCTACTAAGCAAAGCTATTTTCTGCCAATACATATTGTCCTCTTTTGTTGTTCTGAATATACACCTAAGGATGTGAAACCTCTGCAGGTAAACAGAGGTACAGATCAGCAATAAGCTGGTTCAGTTCAAAGCAGCTTCCAGGTGCTATATTTCACCTTCCCTCAGTACATTTCCAAAACCTGGTTTGAGTGCATATTAAATGATACATCCCATCCAGCACTCTGGAGCAATGCATTCCACAACATCTACTTAACTCCTATTTATTTACACAGGCAAAGGAGAATTCTGGATGTTTAGCTTGGTGGACACAAGAATATGAAGCTGCTCCTATTTCAAAGAAGATGCAGGTGCTGGCATTGAGGAGGATCCAGAAGGGTTTCACAAGAATGCTCCCAAGAATGAAAGGATTAATGTATGAGGAGCATTAGATGGCTCTGGGCCTGTACATGCTGGAGTGTAGCAGAATGACAGGGGTAGGATGCAGGGAGGATCTCATTGAAAACTACTGAATATTTAAAGGCCTAATTAGAATGGACATGGAGGGGACGTTTCCATCAGTGGGAGAGTCTAGGACCAGAGTGCACAGCCTCAGAATACAAGGATGTTCCTTTTCAACTCTAACCTATGTGGAATTCAGTGCCACAGATGGCTGTGGAGGTCAGATAATTGGATATATATAATGTGGAAGTTGACAGGTTCTTGACTAGTAAGGGTGTCAAAAGTTACAGGGAGAAGGCAGGAGAATGGGGTTGAGAGGGAAAATAGATCAGCCACGTTTGAATGGCAGATCAGATTCAAGTTTAACTCTGCTCCAATGTTTTATGATCTTATGGTTATTATCAACTTTCTGTGGGGCTGATCACAGCATTGCATCAACTGCAGTGTTGACGTGCTGCACTTGGTGCTGTTAGGGTCTGATTGGTGATGCATTTGATCTTATTTGGAGCCTGAAATACTTGATCCTTTTTTGTTTCCCTTTCCTGAGAATAGTACTTGTAAGAACAAGAACAAAGAAATGAAGATTGGTATTGAAAATTAAGACTCACACTCAAATGTGAATGGGACAGTGAGAGAGACAAAATTGTGTCAGTGAGTGATGGGGGTTGAGTTACCAACTCTCTTTGAGATTAGGTATGTCCAGGCAGAATCAACTGGTGAACTTTAGTCATGAGTACATCTGGAGTGGAAAAGTACTCCTGAACACCATGGGAAGTGCTTTCTGTGGCTTTCATGCATGAAAATCACTTTTGTAATACTTCTGAACATATGGCTGAATGATAGAAGCAAACATTGTGAAATTCAACTTATTGTGTCACTAATATGGATATAGATAAAAATGGTCTGCTGTCTACACATCAAATGGGTCTTTTGTGACTAATAGATGTGAATCCTAATGACATATTTTAAGTGCAAGTTTGGATAAAGAAAGAATGGAAAATTATGCAAAATGCCACCATTTTTTTTAGAAGATGAGAGAACATCAGTGCTGTTTCACGTTACCGGTTTTGCGATTCATCTCTCAAATCAATGGCATGGTGGCATTCTTCAACTGATTATTGATTTCATTTCTGTAAAGCGATTACTTTGCATTTGCTGCGTACACTGCGACTTTTGCCATAAGTAGGTAACATTGGAGTCAGAGCTTGTCTCGCGTAACTTTCACAGTTCGACCTATTGGAGGCTGGCTTGCTTAATTCTAAAATTTCTGTGATATTTATATAAAAAAAACAACAAAAATATCAGCACAGAAGTTCAGTCAACTCCCTCATGGCTGTTCCAGTGCTGGTCCCATGTCACAGCTAGCAATTTAATCCTATTTCCTTGCACTTTCCTCATAAAGTTTAATAAGTTTCAAGGGATTATTTGATTTCCTCTTAAATATTCTGATTAAGTAATTTCAGCTGCCATACATAGCCATGGATTCCTTATCTAATAACATGTTTTGTCAAAGATTCCTTTACACAGCCAGCAAATATATGGTTCCTTGTTACTGATGCATTTACAGTGAGTATGTATGCAGATCTATAGAAAATGATGCCAGTCCCAAGTTTTGTCTGTATTCTCATTGTATCTGTGCCTACTCACTATTACCTCAGGACCATTGATGCCCAGGGTGCTTTGATGGACATTTACGAGGAATTATTATGGTGCAGCTATTTTAAATGAGTGCACTGGCAAGCAACCTACCAATTCAGCGTAGTTGCAATCTTTCACTTAAACAGCTATCATCTGCATGAGAAATTAATATTGCCTTCATTTCTAGCCAGCACATCTTTCTGCTAGCCAAAATACCAGGCTTACTTAGTGCATAGTACATCTGTGTTACGTCGAAAGATCACAGCTTTTGTACTCCATTCCAGAGGAGTGAGTCTATAATCCAGGCTAATGCTCCAGCACAGTACTGAGTAATTGGTGCACTGTTGAAAGTGCCAACGTTTGCTGGATTGGTTAGACTTTAACTCCTGTTTGTTCTTTCAGAATTATATAAATGAATCACATGACACCCTTTGACAAAGAGTATGGGGGTCTTCTGGTGCTAACACCTCTAACAAATGACATGTTTATTTTCTTATCACTGACTGTGGGCAAATTGGTTAATATGTTTCTTTCATTAAAGGAGATTGATTAGCTCCATGAGCTTGTCAGGAATTGTTAAGAATTATAAACTTTTATGATAGAAATACATATTTGTTTCATTAATCAGAACCTCGAGACAACCTAGAGACAAGCTACTTCAACTGAAGGTCATTGTTTGACGATACAGGTCTGTTCCTTTCTTTGCTTCAGCATAGCCAGACCTTCTAAGCATTTCCTACAGTTCTCTATTTCAATATTTTTATATTTCTTTCTTTGTGTTCTCCACCTTCCCTCATAAACACATAAACAAGTGAACTTCATCAACAGCGTGTCTCCACAGCAACCCTGACCACATTTTGCCATTCTACCATAATCCTTTCATTCAGCTGAAGCAAAATGACTCAAGGGTGATCTAGCCTTTTCCTACCTCTCTGCTAAAGAAATATGACTCTCATTGACTTTTATAGATGTAAAATAAAAAGCATCCTATCTGGATGCACCATTGCATGATATGGCAACTGCTCTGTCCAAGACTGAAAGAAACTGAGTGTTGTGGACGTGGTTCAGGAACATCATAAAAAGCAACCTCCCCTCTATGGTATTTGCCTACACTTCTCAGTTCCACCATAATCAAAAACCTCACCCTGGGAATTCTCTCTTCTACTCTCTCCTGTTTGGTAGAAGATCCAAAGCCTGAGGGCACATAGCACCAGGTCTAAATACAGCTTTACCTTCACTGCCCTTATACTATTGAATGATTCGTGTAGTATGATAAGACAGACTCTTGACCATACAATAAGACATAGGAGCAGAATTAGGCCATTCAGCCCATTGAGTCCACTCCTCAATTGCATCATGGCTAATCCTAGACCCTATTCAACCCCATACACCTGTCCTCTCACCATATCCCTTGATGACCCAACCAATCTACCTTGTTATGGCCTTGCATATTATTGTTTGCCTGCACTGCACTTTCTTTGTAACTGTAACACTTTATTCTGCATACCTCAATGCTTTGATGCAGTGAATTGATCTTTATGGATACATGCAAAATTAAGATTTCACTATGAATGTGGCAATAATAAGCCCATTTAGTAATTTACCAATACACCAGCTATCTTGTTTTTATTTCTTTTCAGCTCTAATAAAGAATCTTCTCTTTAACAAATGAGTGTTTCCAACAGCTTTTGTTTTCATTTCAAATTTATGAGCCAGCTTATGAATGATGATCATAAAATAAGATGACTGAGGAGGACAAAAAATGTCTTCATGAACAAACAATGTTCGGAGCTGACGCATACAGTATCTACCGCTCACTTTGAGTCAGATGAGCAAAGTGTAATATTTTCCTTGTAGAATAGGAGGTTTGCTGTAGTCACATGCAGTAAAGCTTACAATTATTGCCATTTTTTAATATTCTACAAATGATACATTTCATTTTAGTGGTAAAACAGTCATTGAGAAGAAAGCTGTAGAAAATTAATCACTGGAAATGAGAAGACCACAGAAGCTCAGGAGGTTATTTAGTAAGTCTGACAATATTACTGCAAGCTCAGTACAATGTTGTACTAACCAATAAAAGAGATATATAAAGTTGTTCCCTAAATATTTAAACAAGAAGGAAGACAAATAAAATGGATGGTGACAGTTATAGGAAGAATTCAAACACCACAAATGTTATTATAGAATGGCTATTTTGAGTGAATTGCCTGAAAGATGCTGAAAACATATTGTGGTAATGAATTGTCGTCATCAGCTGTGCCCACTCTCAGTTCCCCCGAGAGCAAAGCCCAGCAAAAATAAGTTCCTGATATGAGGCAGCTGAGACTGGAAGCCCTCCAGACCTTGCTGACATGAGCAATGTTTTTTCGACAAACCTTTATCAGCATAATTTAATTAAAACTAGCCTAAGTGCGATTTCTCAATGACAGTTACAAAGGCCTGGGTTGGTTGGCCAAATATTGTTATTTTCCATTAGCAATTCTCTTTAAATATAATGAAATTGTAGAAATCTTCAGTGGGATAACCCTTATAAACTGTCAATTGGGTATTAATAACATTTATTTCAGAAACTTAGAAATGACAGTTAATGATGTTAACACATTGACATGGCCAGCACATGAATTAACCCTTTCAATTAAACTGTTCAATGCCTTTGTTAAATACTAATATTAATTTGAAAAAGGTTAAACATCCGCCTGATATAATCAGTCACATTTTGGGTTGGTATAGAAAATGTTCCACCTCAGGGTGAAAACAAACAGAGAGGAAATAGTCTCACAGTTATGTAAAAGATCCCAGTTTCCTTCAATATCCTTAATTGAGAGGATATTGAATATTGTATCATCATTAATTATAATAAGCTTTCAGACAGAGAGCAATAGCCCTCTCTTTCATTCATGAAATATTCCTTGATCAACAAAGATGAGAATTACGGACAGAATGAAAATGCATTTGCAGACGCAAAGTAACTTGGAAAGGAATAAGAAAGAAAACTGTAAAGTGTCTTGCATCAGTTAAATGACAATCGAGGAAGGTTGAGTTTAATGTTAGGAAATGTGTCGTCATCTAATTTGGAGGGGGTAAGGACAAATCAAAGGGGAAGTTAAGAGACCTGAAATTATGGAGGGTAAAAGGGATTTCAATGTCTGTTCATCTATCTATATCAAATTTAAGTAGTGCTTATGGTGAATTCACAATGCTTCCAAAGAATGCACTTTTCCAGCTTTAAGAGTGTTCATTTTTGAGATCTTAGGATTTGCAAGGAGATGGTTAAATTTTTGCACTAACTTTAGCTTTAATGTGGGCTCCTGTTAGAAGCCTCAGTATGTTCCATGACAAGTAAAATTTAATAGGTGGACTCTTTCACTGATAACCATTCATGGATCATTTTGGATTTGTCAGCTGTGCTGTTGGGAATTAACTGCTCAAAGGCCATGATAGAATTAAGGTGGAGACTGATTTTATTTTTAGGACTGGTGATATGGCAGCTAACTACATGAGATAATATTTCAAAGTGTTCAGATACATACCCAAACGTAAGCTCAGGCCACTCACTGACCTGGTAATTTATGATCATCAAAGGAAATTTATTATCTATATATATATGTGTCACTGTATACTGAAATTCATTTATTGCAGACATTCACTGTAAAAGTTAAGAAGTACATTAGAATAAATGAAAAACAACACACAAGCAACCAATGGCAAAAGAAGACAAACTGTGCAAATGCAAAATAAATAAATAATATTGAGAACATGAGTTAAAGAGTGTTGGAAAGTGAGTCCATAGGATGTGGAATCAGTTCAGTGTTGAGCTGAATGAAGTTATTCATGATGTTTAAAGAGTAATAACTGTTCCTGAACCTGGTGGTGTGGGACCTAAGGCGCCTGTGTTTCTCTCCCAATAGTAACAGAGAGAAAAGATTGTGTGGATTGTGTGGATTGTGGGGGTTTCTTGATGATGGATGTTGCTTTCTAATGGCAGTGCTCCTTGTAGATGTGCCCAATGGTGGGGAGGACTTTTCTGCAATGGACTGGCTCTATCCATCACTTTTTGTAGATTTCTTCATTCTTGGGCATTGGTGTTTCCAAACCAGGCCATAATTCAACCAGACAGTAGTCACTCCACAGCGCATCTATAGAAGTTTGTCAAAATTTTAGGTGACATGCCGAATCTGTGCAAACTTCTAAAAAACATTAAGGCGCTGCTGTGCCTTATTTGTAATGACACTTACATGCTGTTATCAGTACAGATCCTTTGCTTTGATATCACCAAGGAATTCAAAGTTACTAACCATCTCCACCTCTGATACTCCAATGAACACTGGCTAATAATAGACCTTCAGTTTCCTCTTCCTATAGTCAATAATCAGTTCCTAAAATTGAGTGAGAGGTTGTTGTTGGTCACAATTCAAGCAAATTTTCAGTCACACCCCCCCCCCCCCTTCCCATATACTGATTTGTCACCACCTGAGATTCGGTTACAGCAGTGATGTTGGCAGCAAACTTAAATATGACATTGGAGCTGTGATTAGCCTCACAGGTATAAGTATAAAGTGTGTAGTGCAGAAGGTTAAACACCCAGCCTTGTAGTGCACCGTTGCTGATGGAGATTGTGGTGGAGGTATTGTTGCCAATCTGAACTGACTGGGATTTGCAAGTGAGCAAATCGAAGATTTTGTTGCACAGGAGATATTGAGGCCAAGGTCCTGGAGCTTATTGATTAATTTTGACAGGATGATAATGTTGAATGCTGAGCTGATCTTCATTGTCTAGATGTTCCAGGGTTGAGTGAAGAGCCAATGAAATAGTATCTGCTGTTGACCTGTTGAGATTATAGGATTTGTAAAGAAATTATCAAATTCTTTGTACTAACTTTATGTTAAAGGAAGTTCCTGTTAGAAGCCTCAAAATATTCCATGGCAAGTAAAATTTAATAGGCAGTTTATTTCCCTGATAACTATTCATGGATTGTTATGGATATCTCAAGTATGTTGCTGGAGATTAACTACTCAAAAGGCCATGATAGAATTCATGTGGAGAGTGATATCTTTTAGGACTGGTTTGAGGGCTGTTTGCCTACTCACTGACCTGGTAATTTATGATAATATATGTGCAATTTTAAGTCTATACTTAATTGTCACACTGCACATTTAATTCATTTGAAAACACATACAAGCTTTCAAGCCCTTTTATTCTGGATAATTACTTATAAACTAAAAGTAAGAATATCAATTTCCTAACAGTTTTAAAGGATATGACATTCATTATTGAAATATTTACAGAGAATGTATTTGATATAAACAGAAATTACAGTGAGATTACTCATAGTTCATACTGTTAACAGTAAATATTTCAAATTCACTGTATCTACATTGAACTTTACCAGTTTCTATGAATTAATGGTGTTTACCATAATAATAACAATTTTGAGTTTTTTGCGGAGGCTTAAAAGATGATTGATGAGGCTAAGGCTGTGGATCTTATATACATGGACTTTAGTAAGTGCCTCTCATGGTAGGCTGATCCGGAAGATTAAGGCACATGATATCATTGGAGACTTGGTGTATTGGATTCAAAATTGGCTCGGCCATTAATGGCAGAGCATATTGGAGGAGTGGTGTTATTCTAACTGGAGGTCTGAGATCAGTGAAATTCTGCAATAATTCATGCTGGGACAAATATGTAGGTGAGCTGATTAGCAAGTTGGTATAGTTGTAGGTAGTGAGGAAGGCTGTCAGAGGACTGAGTAGGATATACGTATGCCAGAAAGAAACATGGGCAGAAAATGATAGATGGAATTTAAACTGGTCAATTGTGAGGTGTTGGACTTTGGCAGGTCAGCTGTAAGAGGAAGCTATTTAAATGGCAGGACCTTGAGTACCATTAATGTACAGATGGACCTTTGGGTAAAGGTTCATACCTCTCTCTAAGTCCTAACATAATTGGAAAGGGTGGTAGAGAAGGTATTTGGCATGCCTGCATTCATCAGTCAGGAAGTTGAGTAGAAAAGTTGGAAGGTTATGTTGCTTTTAGGCCACATTTAGAATATTATGTGCACCTCTGGTTGCAACATTATAGGAAGGAAATAGAGGCTTTGGAGAGAGGACAAATTGTCAAATAAAGAACGCATAATTTTAAGATGTGAAAGGAGATGTTTAAAGGAGGTTCAAAGGTTCATTTAATATCAGAGAATGTATACGCTGATGACACGGCCATAGTGGGGTGTGTCAGGAATGGACAGGAGGAGGAGTATAGGAAACTGATACAGGACTTTGTGATATGGTGCAACTCAAACTACCTGCGTCTCAATATCACCAAGACCAAGGAGATGGTGGTGGACTTTAGGAGATCTAGGCCTCATATGGAGCCAGTGATCATTAATGGAGAATGTGTGGAGCAGGTTAAGACCTACAAGTATCTGGGAGTACAGTTAGATGAGAAGCTAGACTGGACTGCCAACACAGATGCCTTGTGCAGGAAGGCACAGAGTCGACTGTACTTCCTTAGAAGGTTGGCGTCATTCAATGTCTGTAGTGAGATGCTGAAGATGTTCTATAGGTCAGTTGTGGAGAGCGCCCTCTTCTTTGTGGTGGCGTGTTGGGGAGGAAGCATTAAGAAGAGGGACGCCTCACGTCTTAATAAGCTGGTAAGGAAGGCGGGCTCTGTCGTGGGCAAAGTACTGGAGAGTTTAACATCGGTAGCTGAGCGAAGGGCGCTGAGTAGGCTACGGTCAATTATGGATAACTCTGAACATCCTCTACATAGCACCATCCAGAGACAGAGAAGCAGTTTCAGCGACAGGTTACTATCGATGCAATGCTCCTCAGACAGGATGAAGAGGTCAATACTCCCCAATGCCATTAGGCTTTACAATTCTACCGCCAGGACTTAAGAACTCTTTAAAAGCTATTATTAATGCTTTTTGAGATAGTGATTTAGATGCATATCATATTTTTTACTGAGTTAAGTATTGTATGTAATTAGTTTTGCTACAACAAGTGTATGGGACATTGGAAAAAAAGTTGAATTTCCCCATGGGGATGAATAAAGTATATATCTATCTATCTATCTATACAGTATACGATCTGAACTTCTTACTCTTTACAGACATCCAAGAAGCAAGAAACCACATTGAATGAATGATAGAGGTATGGTAAGATAATGCAACCAAACAAAACCAAACCAAGTTTTTTTACACAGAGAATGCATTGCCAGGCAAAGAAGTGGAAGCAGATAAGATAGCAATATTTGAGTAGCATTTAGACAAACATATGAAACTACAGAGAACTGAGGGATATGGACATTATACAACATAGACTGTACCTTCCTATGTTCTATGTTCATATTGTTTTCCTGACTTCACAGTATGTAAATTCGGCTTTGTATGTTACAGCATTCCCGATTGTGGATTGAAGTTTGATGACTGCAGCTGGAGATGTCCATATAGTGAGCTGCACTGTTCTTGTGAGCTGTACTTATTGGTGGCCCTGAAATCTTTTTATTTTAGGTTGACCTTTGTTCATCAGGAAAGCCATTAAGTTAGTGACATACAACCTTTCTAAAGCAACATGTTGGGTGGAAGAAAATTATTTTCTTCTGGTTGAGGATAGAGGATTGGACTGAGAAATAGAGGGAATGTTGGAGCATTATGGCAGTCCTTGTTAACTAGCCCAAACTGATGACATATAAGCACTGGCAAGGTCACATTTGGAATATTGTGTATAGTTTTGGTCACCCTGCCATAGGAAACATGCCATTAAGCTGGAAAAAGTGCAGAGGAGATTTACAAGGATGTTGCCGGGACTCGAGGGACTGAGTTATAGAGAGAAGTTGATCAGGTTGGTACATTATTCATTGGAGTATAGGAGAATAAGAGGTTATCTTATAGAGTTATATAAAATTATAAGATAGGGTGAATAGATACAGTCTTTTGCCCAAGGCTAGAGAATCAAGAACTAGAGAGCATATGCTTAAGGTGAAAGAGAAAAGATTTAATAGGATTCTGAGGGTTATGTTTTCACCCAGAAGGTGGCCTTTATATGGAATGAGCTGCTAGACGAAGTAGTTGAGGAAGATCTGTTAACAACATTTAAAAGGCACTTGGACAGGAAAGGTATAGAGGGATATGGGCCAAATGTGGGCAAATGAAACTAGTTTAGTTGGGCACCTTAATTAGCACGGACTGGTTGGGCTGGAAGGCCTGTTTCCAAGCTCTCTGACTGGATGACCCTGTAGGGAACAGGACATGAGTCAAAGGAGGGAAGAAATTTCATGATTAAAGATAAATCTTACCTTCATTTTTGCATGCACATCAAATAAATAAAGAATACAGTGAGATGTATCATTTGCATCAAATCAAATCAACGAGGCTTATATTGAGTAGCCCATAATTTTTGTCAGCATTACATGCCACAACTAACTAACCCGAACTGTAAATTTTTGGAATATATGAGGAAACCAAAGCAACAGGAGAAAACCAATTGCATCATGAGGAGAATGTAAAAAGTCCTTACAGGCAGAAGTGAAACCTGATAAGAGATTGCTGGTGCTGTAAAGCGATGTGTTAACTGCCACACTACTGTGCCAACCTCTGTGCAACTGTGCCAACTCCTACGCTACCATGCTGCCTTGTGCCATACTGTACTTTAACAGATTCTGCAAATAATGATGGATTTTCTCCAACTATTAAAATATTATTTATTGACTATGGGGAGTATATTCTGCCCACACTGCCCGTACTAAGTATTAGTTGTTAGCTATTGCAATGTAAAACTAATGCTTTTTCCACAGGTATTTCTTCTGCTTCACATAGTCCTCTAATTATCCACTTTAACTGCAACAGCTTCTGGTTCAGCTACAACCCATGATTAAATATTTCACACTCTAGAACCACTACTTAAAGAAATTTTTCTCTGGTTCCTTGATGATTTCATAAAATTAATGACCCCACCTCATTGAACTCCTAACAAAAATAAGTAATACCTTACTCCAAAGCCAGCTATTAGGAAATCCATTGAAGTTATCTATAAGAATACAAGAACATAGGAGCAGGACTATTCACTTAGTCCCTCAAGACTGCCTGACCAATCAATATAATTGTGATTGACATAGCCCAAGGCAAAATTCCTCCTCTATGTCAATTCTCCATAGTCTTCAATACCCCAATCTTTCAACATTCTATCTACCTCCACTTTAAAATTCATACTTAGTACAGAGTGTCCATGCTTTGCCAAAAGGAACACAATCTCTTCATCCAAATATGAACAGCTTAGGTCATTGTTTGGTAGAGGCAAAATATACAGACATGACAGTTTGTCCAAGAACGCTATTGATGATTTCTTGGATTAAACGAAATGTTAACCAGCAGGGCAGTCAAGAAATTTTCAAGTCATCTGTAAAAAGACAGATCAGCTTTGAATTTCATCATTGTGTGTGCCATTTTCTAGCCATAATGATCTTAAAAATAAACAAATTAAAGTTGAGAAGAGCATGGCACAATTAAATATATTCTACAAGTGGTGGAATATCACTGCATTTCAAGCTTTAGGAGTTGGTTATTCAAGTTGCCGCGTTCTTTGCCAGAACAACACAAAACAAGCCACCTGCACCTCCAAACAGGGGAATATTGCTAATTTTTCAAACTAGTACTATCAGTTTTGTATCTTCACATCATTATATTGAGGTTGCCTATTTCTGTTACTTGGGCAGGTCATGTTCTGCAACCTGGCATACAAATAGTGCACAGTTTTACAAATACACATGCACATGCATGGAATTGTACCTGTGACGGCACATGTAGGCACAGCACTTGCATACAATATTATATGAATCTCCAAAGAAACAGACAAGCAGGCACAAGTGCACTGAACATATCAGTTGTTGATAGAGAATATGGGTCTACATAGGAAATAAATAGTTTCCTCCAATTTTATTAAAAGTTCTCTCTGATTGAATTCATCTGATTTATTACCACAATGTGTGAACAGACTTCATTTTATTGAGACACGGATAGAATCCGGGACAAGCATTCTCTAGGAAAACTCTAATGGGAAAAGGATCGAAGAGGGGAAGGGAATACCTAAGCAGGATTAAAGAGATTCTCACAGAGACATTGAAAAGAACCAAAGAGGATGTAGTATGATTCACTCCACAATCGAAGAGGATTACTTTGGTTGGGTCTGGTTAGGCAAGCTCTGGCTTTTTATCACATTCAAACATGTTGCTAATTCAGCAGAGCTGCGTGACTGTGCGCTGGACTCTTGCTAATTGCTATATCACTTGCCCAGTGTGAACAGAGAGGAAGCTTAAATCCTCTCATTGCCTGCTGTAATAGGGATTACCGCTCTGGCACAGGCAGTGACCTGGAAAAAAGCTGCAGCTCCCAATGAAGAGGAGGGGAGGGGAGCGCCACTTCTGTTTTCCACTGCAGAAGCATTTAATAAATGCTGGTGTGACATCCAGCATCGTGGAAGTGTCCTGTTGTAGCCATTTGTTTCACCTGATGGATAACTCCTGAATAATTGCTATTGACACTAGAGGGAGGTTTCAACAAGCCTTAGCAATAGTAAACATGTTTGTCTGTGACACGAAACTTGTTTTCCCCACAACTCTTAATTTGATTCCGTTGTCATCTGTCTTTCCCTGAATCATAGTCCAGTACTTACCTATAACGACACAGAAGGTGACAATTCATCCCATTGGATTTATGTTGTCTCCCAGCAGAGCCTTCCCATTTATTCCATTCCTTTTTGTTCTCCGTAAACGCACAATTTATTTTCTCTCATATGCCTATCAACTTGCCTTGGAATTTTTTTTTTGCCCTTTACCCACATTAGTGGTAATTCATAATAACTAGCTAACCTACCAGCATATTTTTTAGGCTATGGTAGGAGACCAGGCCACAAGATCACAGTTAGAACATGTGGAGTCCACACAGGCACCAGCCTAGGCTGGGATTGAACACAGCTCACAGAGGTGGGAAGCAGCAGCACTACCTGCTGCTCCACTATACCCTCCTGCAGGTCCTGCAAGTGGTTCAGGATCATGACAAAAAGGGCAATTATATGCTAACCTCTTCTCTTCCACAAATATTGTAGTTATACACACAAGCACGAGAGAACCTGCAGATGCTGGCAATCCAGGCAACACACACAGAATTTTAGAGGAACTCAGCATGCCAGGCAGTATCTATGGAAAAGAGTACAGACAACGTTTCAGGCCAAGACCCTTCATCAGGACTAGAAAAAATGATTATACACCAAAGCTGTATGACTATGTACAAATGGAGACACCTATGGTCAGTAACTTTGCAAGGTTTTCCTGAGATCTTTAACACATAAGTTATGATGTACAGTGGAATCAAGCCACTCTTTTTGGTTCCAGTCTATTCTCTGATATTGATCTCTGCAGCTATGCTTGTAAAGAGCTTCTCAGTCGATCTTTTATTCAAGGACTACTTCTTGAATTCAGTGTGCCATCAGCACCTCTTCCAACAACCATTCTTAACTTTGCACTTCTCCAGTTTCCTCATGCTGTGTAAACCACCAATATCTTAATCAGCCCCAAGTGGAAAGTCTCCAAGTTAAAAGAAGAAAAGTAATGCTGAGGGACAAATTTGAAAGGTTTATGACCATGGTACTTTAGAAGAAACTGCTGGAGTAAGTTTTCTTCATCTCTCTATTTATCAAGATTCTCTTCATCTTCCTCATCGTGAGGCAGTGTTGAGTTTTTATTAATTTATTACTACTATTATCATCAGCATCACCAGTATCTTCTGTAGTGATGGGAATCTCTTCAGGAAAGGAAGATGAACACAAGCTAAGTAAGGAGGAATTATAACCCTGCAGATGGTGAAAGATAAGAAGCTTAAGATCCTGCATTGCTTCCACAACTTAGTCAGTCATATCCTTGTATGGGCAATACTCCCCATGCCCAGTCCAGGCAACCTTGTCATACCCACAGTAAGAGTTCTATTGCTTGCTCTTTGCAGAGAATACATATCATGGGGGTGCTCCCATGGGGTCCTACCTCTTTACTAATTGCATGCCATTTTCATCAGGAACAAGGCAGGTCAAACAGCATTAGTGGAGAGAGAAAAACTGAGTTGACATTTAAGGTTGACAATCATTTATCAGATCAGGTCATTTGGAATTTCTGAATTCAATTTTGAGTTTCAGGTACTGATATGTACCCAATCATGAGATAAGATCTACAATATTAAAGATTGAAGCACAATAGGTCGGTCAGAAGCCTGGAAGTAGAGGTCTGATGGCTGAAGCCCTAGGTCTGCAAGTCTGCAAGTCTACTGGAAGCTAGAGTCTGGAGATGACCTGTCATGGAAATGGAGGACTATCTGTGTGTGCGCGTGTGTGTGTGGATGGTCGGGAGGAATGGGGCTTGTTGTGCTGTAGTTGTTTTACTGCTGTTGTTCTGCAAACATGGTGGGTATACTATGTTGTTGATGGAATATATGGTAACACCCGTGAGCTACCTCTAGCACATTCTTAGGTTGCATTGGTTGTTAATGCAAACAATGCATTTCACTGCATGTTTCAATTTACATGTGTAAGATAGATGAATCTAAGTCTGTTTCTTGAGATTACATTGGGCTCATTAGAAACTGAAGACAGAGACGTCAAGATGTTATAGTGGGAAGAAGATGAGAAATTAATGTGACAGGCAACTGGAGGCTTAGCCATCATCCATTCCTGGGCTGAATGAAAGTATTCTGCATTGAGTTTGTGTTTGTTATGGTCTTCTGTAGCAAGGAAATGGGGGCAGAAGCAGTGCTTCCTCATAACCAATATAGTCAAAACAGAAGATATTTGGGGGCTGACCCCAAAACATCTTTATGATGGCACAAGAGAAATTGATCAATTTCGAAGGATAATAGTATTCACAAATTGTTTGTGAGTATACCTGGCAGATTCCATTCAAGAAGTGGTTTGTGTCTCTGACTCCTCTACCCGTGAGGGAGAAAATGATCTCCTAAAGCCTCGAGACACTGCACTTATAAACACTCCCCCTCCCCCATCCCTCATGCAGGTGGGTTTTCTACAATTGCTCACAGTTTTAGTCTAAATGCAGGAGATGAACTGAACAAAGTCCCAGTGGGATTTGCACAGGTCCTATTTTAAAACTTCTTTCTGGGTATAAATTACCCTCATGCTGTTCAGAAAATCTTTTACATCAATCTCAGCATTTTTATTGAATTTCAATTTGGCACTAGTACAATGCTGTAGTCACAAAAAAAAAGTTAAATCCAATACACTATACTTATAATGACACAGAGGAGACTATTTGGCTCATCGAGTATCTGCTGGCTCCCAGGGTATGATACCATTTTAGGCATCTGTTTCTTTTCCATTTCTTTATTTGGAAATATTTGTATTTAGCTCATCCAGAGGACTGTGTACAGACTGAATTCTACAACAGCTGAGGTGTAGGTTCTCAGCTTGCCAGGGAATTGGAATCACTTATCAATGGCCACAAGTAGAGGCAATGCAGATGCACAGAGTACTGCCAGCTGGTCGAGCATAGATCAGGACAAAGAACTGGGACTCATTGCAATCCTGAAGTGGATGGAGCATTACTTACCCCTCTCATTGCTGATCCCACTGTGCAATGCATCATCTTGCTCCTCGCTATGTAACCCTGTGAGTTTCTCCAAAGTTTGATTGTCTCCAAGTCCCATACATATTGCAGCAGGGAACAACTAAACGTGATGAACGGTCTCCTGTAGTCAATTCAGTAGCCCCTTCCTCTTTCCATTCCTTGTGCGATCACTTCAACTAGCATACCTGCTGCACTCTTCTGTCCCGTCTCCTGAGCGTGAAGACTGGAAACTGCAATGAACAACTCCTTTTACAAATTGGAGAATACTACGCATTAAAACATAACATAGTACAAACTTCATGAATTCATATCTGAGTATTTGAACTACAGTAACTTTACTAAGTTACCAAAATATCCAAGACAATGTTGATCAGGAGGAACATAATTGTTATGCTATCAGTAACAAAGCTAATGTGAATCATTGGCACTTTGATCACCTTCCCCACTTTATAATCTGCCTCCTGACTGGGAATATTGTAACACATTATTGTTTACCTGCACTGTACTTTGTCTGTAGCTGTTACACTCCATTCTGCATTATTACTGTACTCACTTGTACTACCTCAATTCAGTGTATGAACAGAACACAAGACTAGCTCTTCATTGTATCTCAGTACATGTGACAATAATAAACTATTTCCAATACTGTACAGGAGCTGGGAAGCTACGTTAAGTGGAATTCTCTGCTGTTGACACAGTAACAAAACATATCTTTCAGAGTGTTTTGAATATCTGGCTTCTGCCCACAAGTTCCTTGCTTTTACTTTAAGTCTATTCTTCATGTTTTTGAATTACTTGGTAAAAAATAGTACTTTTATGGCTAAAATATTTAATAATTAAAATAGTTTTGCAATTAGAAATCACACGACACAAACACAGCATTATAAAAATTGAATACAGTTCGTTTCCTGGTCCTCATACCCACTCTGAATTTTCATCTATTTCTCTGAGGTCCTGCCTTCTTCCCACATCACATGCCTCCCTTCTAATTATATATAAACAGCTGGCAATGAGGGGGAAACGTGGGTCAGGCAGGAGACATAAGTTCCAGTCAGGCCCCTTGCACAGCTGTGAAACCAGCAACACAGCTATTTTTGGTGCTGGTTTGAACATGATTTTTTTTTGTCCACTGTGACCTACAATTTACCTGAAGTTCCATTAGCTCTGAACATTTTGATGAATTACCAAGAAATTTGACTCAATACTGGAGAGGTCCAAGTTGTGTATATTGGTATGGAACAATAAGAAATGTGCTGGAAGAACTCAATTGTTCATGCAGCCTCGGTGGAGGAAAGAAACGGTCAAATGTTTGTTTTGAAACCCTGCATCAGAATTGAGAGGAGAGAGAAGAGATGGCTGGTATAAAGAGGATAATTGACAGTAGTAAGCAACTGCTCTGGATAAGCATCTGTCTCTCATCTCACAGCTCCCTCCCTCCACTTTGCTCCATCTGTGTACCCTGTTTCCTCTCTCTCTCTCTCTCTCTCTCTCTCTCTCCCCCTTTGCCTGCCTCCATCTATCATTCACCTGCTACAGTCTTCCAACTCTACCCCAGCTCATCTACCCTACCTGTCTGTCATCTTATACCTCTCCTCAGTCCACCAATCACCTCAGGTTTTTTTTAAACTTCTCCTCTTTATACTGGCCTTATTCTGTAATGTATTGCCTGCAAATTTAAAGAGTGAACTCGTCAATCCTGTGGAGAAGCAGGAAACCAGTCCCATTAATAAAATGGATTGGAGACAAGACAGAAACAGTGCAGAGGTGATCTTTTGGCCATTAGTGCTTCTTGCACGGCAAGCCCGAGAAGCACAGGATAAATGAATTAATCCTTCACTTTAAACCATTTACTGCTTTTTTCCAATTCCTAGCTGTCTTCCAAGCAGACGGGCCTATATCTTGCACAGGTGAAACCCTGATAGGATAGCTGCTGGTGTGCTCAAATTCAAAGACAGCATGACCAGCATTTGTCCCAGCACCATACATTGTAGTGTTTGGATGTGTAAGGTATATAATTGCTTTGAAACTGGTTCAGCTCATTAAAGTGCACATTGCAAGTGCCAAACAGGCCATTTGAAGAGCTGCAGCCAATTGGTACGTTGTCCTCTTTGGGAGAATGCCACTTTTTGTGTTCACTATTGCTGTTCCCATTTTCTTGTGTTCTCTGAGGGCTTGTAGCGTCTAACGGAACTCTGATCATCCGAAACCTCTGCCAGTGGTGTTTATAGATCCTCCAACTGCGAACTACAAGACAGTTACACAAGCAAGACTCGAATAGGCAAAGCGTTTTGCACTTTGTACAGGGCAGAGTACAGAGAAGATCGGTTCACTTCACCAAGTGAACAACATCCACTAAGACAAAATGTTGTCAGCCCTATTGCAGGGTGACACTATGCAAATTGCCTGCACAAACTGACAATGTCTTTCATGCATGGTACAGAACTCCAGCTAGGCTGCATCTGGGTATTGCATTCAGTTCTGTTCACCCCATTACAGGAAGGATGTCAAGGCTTTAGAGAGGGTGCAGAAGAGTTTTGCCAGAATGCTGCTTGGATTAGAGGGCATGTGCTTTAAGGAAATGTGGGACAAACTGGGTTGCTTTTTTCTAGAACAGTGGAGACTAAAAGGATATCTATCAGAGGTTTATAAAGTTATGAAATCTGGATCTTTTCCCCGGGGTTGAACCGTCTAATCTAGAAGGCATACGTTTATGGTGAGAGGAGGAAAGTTGAAAGGAGGTGTGCAGGACGAGTTTTTACATGGAGTGTGGTGGGTGTCTGGAATGTGCTGCCTGGGGTTGTGGCGAAGACAGATACATTCAAGAGGCTTTTAGATAGAGGACATGGTGTAAGGATTAATTTAGTTTGGCATTTGATCAGTTCAGCGCAACATCAGAGTGGCCATCTATGCATGTAGCTGAAAGAAAGGGAGGAAACCATAAACAGATATTTTGCATCTGTATTTACTTGGGAGATGAACTCAAAGTCTATAGAATTGATGCAAAGAAGCTGTGAGGTCATGGACCTTATACAGATTACAGAGGAGGAGGTGTTTACTGTCTTGAGGCAAATTAGATTTGATAAATCCCCAGGGCCTGACAAAGTGTTCCCTCAGACCCTGTGGGAGACTGGCACAGAAATTGCAGAGGCCTTAGCAGAGATATTTAAAACCTCTTTAGCCATGGGTGAGGCGCTAGAGGATAGGAGGATAGATGATGTTGTTCCATTGTTTAAGAAAGGCTCTAAGAATAAGCCAGAAAATGATAGACCTATGAACTTCATCAGTAGTGATTAAGTTGTTGGGAAGTATTCTAAGAGACTAGATATATAAGTATTTGTATAGATACAGACTGATTAGGGAGAGCCAAAATAGCTTTGTACATGGTAGGTCATGTCTAACCAATCTTATGGAGTTTTCTGAGGATGTTACCAGGAAAATTGATGAAGGAAAGGCAGTGGATATTGTCTATGTAGACTTTAGCAAGGCTTTTAACAAGGTCTCACATGGGAAATTGGTCAAGAAGGTTCAGTTAACACAAAGTACTCTGCAGATGCTGAGGTCAAAGCAACACGTACAACATGTTGGAGGAACTCAGCAGGTCGGGCAGCGTCCGTGGAAATGAACAGTCAACATTTCGGGCTGAGACCCTTCATCAGGACTCAGAAGGTTCAGTTGCTTGGCATTCAAGATAAGATAGTAAATTGGATTAGACATTAGCTTCATTGGAGAAACCAGAGATGTGATGGATCCTTGGTGTTTTGCTAAACTTGCTTTCTAAACTCAGCAGCTGCCTCTTGTAAGATCAAATAGTTGTAAGTAAACTTTCAACTAATATAGCTTTCTTTAGATTCTGCTCATAAATGGGAGTCAGTCTTCAGATTTTAAAATCTAAATTGAAAGCAGAAATAAGTTTGAAATTAAAAAGCACTCTCCATGGAGCAGCTTTGCAAACAAATTCTGTTTGGATAGGTGCATGGATGGGAGTGGTAAGAGTGCTATGGTCTGGATGCAGGGCGATGGGACTAGGTAGATTAATAGTTCAGCATGAACTAGATAGGGCCTCTTTCTGTGCTGTAGTGTTCTAGGACTCCTATGATGGGCTGAAGGGCCTGTTTCTCTGCTGCACTGTTCCACGTTCTATCTTCTATGCCATGACACATTGGATTTATGATAAAAGTTTCCTGCATTTTGTAGACAGAAATCTGTGGGGCTTGGGTTAATCTGAAAGTTCACCACCTGAGCAATTAATTCAGTTGGATTTCCAATACCACCCTCCCCACATTGCATGATGCTCTCCACTCATGGTTTGCAGGAGAGATTACTTTTACAGGCTGGCTCTTAGCTGTTAATGGTATACCTATTATCATTGGATGGAAGAGCAAGCAAATTCTTTTCATCATTTTCCTTGTGTTGAGTTAATCTCTTCCTGATGATAATTTCAGTCTGATTGATCATTTACCCTGATTATGACATGACAACTGAATAATTATATCTGACATGGATAAATTGAATCCATCTCATTAATGGAGACTCGCTGCATTGACTGGGCCCGTATTGTGCCAATGGTTCAAAGTTTATTTGATTTGTTTTAAAGAGATTCAGTGATCATTAAACAGGAGTTCAAAAGGAGAATTGTTAAAATTTGAATCTTAAAGTGGTCTCAAAATTATGACCCACTTACTGACACAAAGACTTTTTAAAAAGTGTTTCTACTATTTCTTCACAGGAGCTCTCAATCATTGCTGCTGTGACAACTTGTCTGAATATAAGGTGGATAAAATGAGCTGGAAATTCGTTCATCTCACAGGGAAAGCTAGCAATGTTGTCCTCTGACTCTCTGAGTTCTTGCTTTATATACAACTTTCACTAACAGTTTGAGATGACACCAAAGCTGCTCTGTCGCCAGTGTTTATTGAGCAAACTCAAAGAGTTCCTGTTCAGCCATGCATTGGCAAACTATGCAGCATAGTTATAACTATTTCTGAAGAAATTACAGGGTAGCGTTTCATTATCAGGGCCCAAAGAATCTTATCCTCACTTTCTAACGTACAGTCCAATCTACTGTAATTTTTTTGTCAGGATCTTTTAAAAAAACACTGAATCCTTCATGTTATATAAAGCTGTAAAGTGATGTTTAACTGTAGAATAAGGAAAGGCTTTGGAACAGTCTTTGGAAAGCTAGATCCCTCTATAGTACAAGGCGAGGCTATCATCAAACAGGCCTAGAAATTAGGTACTGAGCTAATCCCAAGCTCCAGTGTGTTGGCGACAGTGTGTTGCTATTTTGGTGACAAATTGAATTGCATAAGCAAGTCCGGTAGGTCACAGAAAGGTCAATGTTCCACAGGCTGTTTGAACAACCACAAAAAGAAGTGGATCTTCACAGTCACTAGCTTAGGGATTGGCTTTATAATACTCGTGAGCACCATTGAGAGCATGGTGGCTCAGCAGCTTCATAGTGCTAGAAACCCGGGGTTCAGTACTGACCTTGAGTGCAGTCTGCGTGGAGTCTGCACATTCTCCTGGAGCAGAGTTGGCTCTATGTTGCAGAGTAGGTTCATTGGCCCTAGTAAATTGCTCCTAATATCATGGAATCATTAGGGAGGTACAATATGAAACAGGCCCTTCAGCCTTTCAAATCTATGCTGACCATCAAGCATCCATTTACATTACTCCTGCACTAATCCTGTTTCTTTTATTCTCCCCAAGTTCTCATCAACTCATCTACACATGGGGGGGGGGTAACTTACAGTAGAAAATGGAGCTACTGACCCATACATCTTTAGGATATAGGCAGAAACAAGAACCCTGGAGGAAACCCAAGCTGTGGCATAGTGAATGTGCGAATATCATACAGACAGATCTGAGGTCAGTATTGAATACTAGGCATCTCAGCATAGGTGAGCTGTAGGACCAGTTTTATGCTATATCTCCCCACAACTCTCTGACTCTAATCCTATTCATCTGTAATCAACTGCATGCTCATAAACATACTTCCATTAAATGCAATTTTAGTAACGTCACCGACTCACTTAGAATCAAAATTACAATTCTCTCACTGCTGCTACGCCTAATGAAATTTGAACAATTTATTTTCAACTGGCTGCAAGCACATGGTGCCACAATGTTAATGATTGGTAGTCCCACTCAGGGAGACCAGTGGATAAAGGAAAGGGAAACAAATGCATTATTATTTTAGAGGCCGTCTTCTGATTAGAAGTGTTTTAATTTTACTGCCACTAGTTAGCAAGTAGAACATCTAAAAATAAATTAGAGACAATATTGCAAAAAGAAATTTACAAAAGACTGTTGTCTTCTTATTAAAGCATGAAGAGCTTGATCCTGATTCTGATTTAGATATACATCAAACAGGGATCTTGATTCTGGAATTGGTTTTATATTGAATGATGTTCCGTTCCCCAATAGCAACATTATTCACTTTGCTTAGGAGAAATTCAATAAATAAAAGAATTATTTCACCCAACCCACAATTCTTTATTAACATAGCATTTTCTACAAGAATATTTCCTTCATCTTTCATGCAGATCTTCTTCCTAAATTGCTTTTCTACACATTTCTTAATGTGCATATTGCCTGTAAAAAAATTTTTGGTATATTCTACATGTTATACTGTATCATGGTAGTACAATTAAAATGCTGCTCTAATATTGCTTAAAGATGTACTGCACTGTGTTAGGCCAACTTCAAAATGAATATTTTGGCTGAAATGCAACCCAGAGGATAAATTCAGGAACGCTTAAGAGTGAATAATGTTTGAAAAACCTCAGCCACAAACTCTTGTTGGGCATCAGAGTGTTAAGTATTCTGGATCATGCAATTAGAACTGTTATTTAGTGGTAGAATCTGGATGCATCTAGGATCGAGCTGGTTTAAGTTTGTGGTTAGGTGGAGAATAGCTAAGTCTTATGCTTCAGATTAAGAAAATGCGTGTGGAGAAATTCCCAGCCTATCCAAGAATTAAGGCTGATATGAAATAAGGATAGATGCTGTTGCTGTTTATAGTACTATGTACACTGTGGCTGATGTGTTTCTAGTATTGCAATAGTGATTATACATTGGCATTAATGTACTTTGAATATCTGTGATGTTGCAAGAAGCACTGCGAGAACACAAGATCCCTCTTTTGTCGGGTGCAGTAATGGTACATGTCCTCTAATTTACTGTTTTCTTACAGGTCGGTCCCATTTTTGTAGGGTTCAACCTCATAGCTGCAGTAAATGAGGTGGCTGCATGCTTCCTTTATTCCAATGTAACTAAAAATGGAACGCAACATTCAAGATAAAGCCTGGCTAGAGCAACTCCAGCACTTGAGATTGACATTCGCTATTCCTCTTTACTAATTTGACTGTCTAGATCAATATCTCCTTTGATTGCTACTGATTGCTTTTCTTCAGAAGCTGAGCAGTTTAAGCTTAATCTATCACACTACTACACTGCTTCCAATTGAGGGTGCAATTGTGCCAGTGACTCCTGCCCTCTCATCACTGACCCAGACACATTCATGCATTCACAGCTCTCCTTGCTGTCCAACAACTCTTCCTTGGTTTGCAGGAATGTCTGCTGCTTTGTCATACACCGGTGTAGTAGACTTGATCAAGGTGCCTCTGTGGGGGCCTTGGCATATGTGAATTTTCTATGATCCGACAGCACTTCCCCTCAACATGCATGGATAATTGGTATTACATGGGCAATGGATCCAAAACTGGGTTAGTTATAGGAGGCACAATGTTAAGGAGGACGGCTGTTTTTGTGACTTAACCAGTGCTGTGTCATTGCGATCAATGCTGGTGCACTTAATATTTCTTATATACATTAACAATTTGGAATTGAAAACTGGAAAAGGGATTAGTATGCCTGCAGGTGACAGGTCTACAAAAATGATTCCAGGATTGAAAGGCTTGTCATATGAAAAGCGTTTGATAGCTCTGGGTCTGTATTTGCTGGAATTTAGAAGAATGAAGGGTGACCTCACTGAAACCCATTGAATGGTGAAAGGCCTTGATAGAGTGGATGTGGAGAGGATGTTTCCTATGATGGGAGAGTCTAAGATCAGAGGATACAACACCAGAATAGAGGGGCGGCCTTTTAGAATGGAGAAGAGAAGGAACTTCTTTAGCCAGAGAGTAGTGAATCTGTGGAATTCTTTGCCATTGGCAGCTGTGGAGGCCAAGTCTTTATTATATTTAAGGCAGAGGTTGATAGATTCTTGATTGGTCAGGGCATGAAGGGATATGGGGGAAGGCCAGAGATTGGGCTGAGAGGAAAATAGGATCAGCCATGATGAAATGGCAGAGCAGACTCAATGGGCCAAGTGGCTTAATTCTGCTCCTATATGTTATGGTCTAATGAATATTGGTGGCATTGACAGTGAGAAGGATAGTCCATTGGTTAGAGGATGTTATTGATCAGATGGGTAGATCAACGACAGATGGATTTTTTTCCTGATAATTGCTAGATGGTGCCAGATGGGTTGATTTGAGTATCTCAGAAACTGTTGATCTAATGGGATTTTCGTGCACAACAGTCTCTAAATTTTTCAGAGAATGGTTTGAAAAACAAAATACATATTGTAGTTCTGTGGCAAAAAATGCCTTGTTAATGAGGGAGATCAGAGGAGAATGGCCATACTGATTCAAGCTGACAGGAAGGCAACATTAACTCAAATAACACATGTAACAACAGTGGGGCGCAGAAGAGCATCTCTGAATACACCACACATCGAACCTTGAAGTGGATGGGCTACAGTAGCAGTAAACCATAAACATACACTCAGTGGCCACTTTATTATATACACTGGGCTTTTCAACAGTACAGGCCTGGTGACATCCCTAAAATCTAGACACCTTAAGCAGCAATATGGTCACAGAACACACAAAGGCTGGAAGTAATTTAATCTTCCTGCAGATAGGTTCATTTATTATTTGCTGAAAGGTCTAGCCAGGTTTGAAGATCAGAGTTTGTTGATTAAATGTGGGCATGTTCTTTGCTTCACTGAAGCTTCCTGCCACAGGGCAGGATGTAGCATTTATCCGGATTATTTTTCAAACCCATACCCTATAATTAAAATCTACACACAAGAGTGGTATCGTGCAACCTGACCTACACTGCATGAAGATATCCATCACCATCATTTCATTTATTGTTCTTCCTCTATTTTTTACACCATTAATTCTGAAGAGAAAATAATAATGGCACTGAGATTAGACTGGGGGCCTGGGGTAAAGCATTAAAAGATCCTCATTGTCAGTGCCCTGGCAGCAAGCTTCAGAAATAGATAACTGATGTTATTAATATTGCAGACTGAAATGCAAATCCCAGCAATTTGTGAATTAAGGCCTGAATTTTAGTCAATGAGTATATTATTAATCTGTGGGCCTTTGGGTCAGCCTCTGAAATGGCATTGAATCATCTGATGGATTTAAAATAAGTCTGTATTGCTAGAAAGGTGAGCATGTAAAATTATCTTCACAGCTCATATTCATTTTTAATGTTTGTTTTCACCTGATTTCCTTTCTTATCCTGAAAGCAAACATGACATCTTACGGATCCAAAAGCAAAATTATAAAATTTTGTCAACTTGTAAAGTTTATCCTTCTTCTGTCCTCACATATATACCATCTGAACTTCTGAATATTTCAGGTATTTTCTGTAAAAAGTGCTTTCAGTATAGGGCTACTGAAGAAAGGCAGAAACATGTCTTCAAGATAGTGAGTGTTATTGGATTGATATATCCCTTATGAAATGCTTTGAAATATGTAACTAGATAAGATGCTGATTGGAAAGTATCATCTGAAGTTGTTAAGTCATTGCTTTATGTACATCACCTCTGTTCACAAAATCTTGTCTATACTCTACACAAGTACGAAGTCTGTAGTGAAATCG
The DNA here is from genome assembly GCF_048418815.1 of Hemitrygon akajei. NCBI lineage: Eukaryota > Metazoa > Chordata > Chondrichthyes > Myliobatiformes > Dasyatidae > Hemitrygon > Hemitrygon akajei. The sequence continues at coordinate 102,614,055 of NC_133124.1, read as the reverse complement.
TTTCCAGATGGAGGGTTAGAATTCACTCTATCACTTCCTGATCCAACCTGCTCCAGCTGAATACTCTCACCCATATGGGCTCAGAGCACATTATTTTGGAGACTGGGGGATTAATCAACAAAAACTCAACACTATATGCAGAAGGAGGATATTTGGCTTATGGTTAACTTACAAGGAGAGACTTCACAATCTAGATGTTAAAGTTTATCTGAAGGTTCAGTGATGCACATCAGAACAGAAGGAGTCGCATGGTGACAGGCTGCTCAGAAAGTTGAACGACAGTGAGATCCTACTTCTATGTACCTTCGCTCCTCTACCTCTCCTCTATCCCTTATCTATCTCTCTATTAATCTACCTGCATTTTCCTATTGGCAATGAGCTGATGGGCACATAATAGTAACTCATCGGAATGAATGACTGGCAAGGCCTATGTATCACTTAATGAAATGAAGTTTGCATTTAAGACCTTAATACACACATTTAATTACTGCATGTAATGCCTTTTCCTAAAAGCCATATGGATGATGCCATCACAATAGAGATTTGTGACAACAGAGCTCCAATATATCTGTAACAATTGTCAATGTGAATGCAACAGTTTATAGTATGTCCAACATACTTGATGGTTGCTGTAAATGTAGCAGCAGTACGTGCAGCATCTGTCCAGCTGAACAGAGCTTGGAGTGTCCTGCATCCTCTGGAGAATTCCATTGCTCTCTCTATTTCCAACCACTGTTAGAAACATAGAAGAACATAGAAAACCTACAGCACAGTACAGGCCCTTGAGCTCACAAAGCTGTGCCAAACATGTCCTTATCTTAGAATTACCTAGGCTTACCCATAGCCCTCTATTTTTCTAAGCTCCATGTAGCCATCCAGGAGTCTCTTAAAAGACCCTATCGTTCCTGCCTCCGTCACCGCCGCCGGCAGCCCATTCCATGCACTCACCACTCTCTGCATAAAAACTTACCCCTGACATCTCCGCTGTACCTATTTCCAAGCACCTTAAAACTATGCTCTCTCATGCTAGCCATTTCAGCCCTGGGAAGAAAACTCTGAGTATCCACATGATCAATGCCTCTCATAATCTTGTACACCTCTATCAGGTCACCTCTCATCCTCCATCACTCCAAGGAGAAAAGGCCGAGTTCACTCAACCTATTCTCATAAGGCATGCTCTCCAATCCAGGCAACATTCTTGTAATTCTCCTCTGCACCCTTTCTATGGTTTCCACATCCTTCCTGTAGTGAGGCGACCAGAACTGAGCACAGTACTCCAAGTGGGGTCTGACCACGGTCCTATATAGCTGCAACATTACCTCTCGGCTCTTACGCTCAATCCCACGATTAATGAAGGCCAGTGCACTGTATGCCTTCTTAACCACAGAGTCAACCTCCGTAGCATCTTTGAGTGTCCTATGGACTCGGACCCCAAGATCCCTCTGATCCTCTACACTGCTAAGAGTCTTATCATTAATGTCAGATTCTGCCATCATATTTGACCTACCAAAATGAACCACCTCACACTTATCTGGGTTGAACTCCATCTGCCACTTCTCAGCCCAGTTTTGCATCCTATCAATGTCCCGCTATAACCTCTGACAGCCCTCCACACTATACACAACATTCCAACCTTTGTGTCATCAGCAAATTTACTAACCCATCCCTCCACTTCCTCATCCAGGTCGTTTATAAAAATCACAAAGAGTAGGGGTCCCAGAACAGATCCCTGAGGCACACCACTGGTCACCAGCCTCCATGCAGACTATGACCCGTCTACAACCACTCTTTGTCTTCTGTGGGCAAGCCAGTTCTGGATCCACAAAGCAATGTCCCCTTGGATCCCATGCCTCCTTACTTTCTCAATAAGCCTTGCCGGGGGTATCTTATCAAATGCCTTGCTAAAATTCATATATACACTATATCCATGGTTCTGCAACTGGATACTAGACTTCCTGACTGGGAGACCTCAGTCAGTCCGGATCGGAGGCAGGATCTCCAACACAATCACACTGAGCATGGGGGCTCCCCAGAGCTGCGTGCTCAGTTCACTGCTGTTCACTCTGCTGACCCACGACTGTGCTGCAACACACAGCTCGAACCACATCATCAAGTTCGCCGATGACACCACCGTGGTGGGTCTCATCAGCAAGAACGATGAGTCAGCTTACAGAGAGGAGGTGCAGTGGCTAATGGACTGGTGCAGAGCCAACAACCTGTCTCTTAATGTGAACAAAACAAAAGAGATGGTTGTTGACTTCAGGAGGGCACGGAGCGACCACTCTCCGCTGAACATCGATGGCTCCTCGGTAGAGATCGTAAAGAGCACCAAATTTCTTGGTGTTCACCTGGCAGAGAATCTCACCTGGTCCCTCAACACCAGCTCCATAGCAAAGAAAGCCCAGTAGCATCTCTTTGCAAAGGCTGAGGAAAGTCCATTTCCCACCCCCCCCCCCCCGCCCCATCCTCATCACATTCTACAGGGGTTGTACTGAGAGCATCCTGAGCAGCTGCATCACTGCCTGGTTCAGAAATTGCACCATCTCGGATCGCAAGACCCTGCAGCGGATAGTGAGGTCAGCTGAGAAGATCATTGGGGTCTCTCTTCCTGCCATTACAGACATTTATACTACACGCTACATCCACAAAGCAAACAGCATTATAAAGGACCCCACGCACCCCTCATACAAACTCTTCTCCCTCCTGCCATCTGGGAAAAGGCACCGAAGCATTTGGGCTCTCACGACCAGACTATGTAATAGTTTCTTCCCCCAAGCTATCAGACTCCTCAATACCCAGAGCCTGGACTGACAACAACTTACTGCCCTCTACTGTGCCTATTGTCCTGTTTATTATTTATTGTAACGCCTGCCCTGTTTTGTGCACTTTATGCAGTCCTGGGTAAGTCTGTAGTCTAGTGTAGTTTTTTCTGTGCAGGCACGAGAAATCTGCAGATGCTGGAAATTCGAACAACACACACAAAATGCTGGTGGAACACAGCAGGCCAGGCAGCATCTATAGGGAGAAGCACTGTCAACGTTTCGAACCGAGACCCTTTGTCAGGACTGACTGAAAGGAAAGATACTAAGAGATTTGAAAGTAGGAAGGGGAGGGGGAAATGCAAAATGATAGGAGAAGACCGGAGGGGGTGGGATGAAGCTAACAGCTGGAAATGTGATTGGCAAGAGTGATACAGAGCTGGAGAAGGGAAAGGATCATGGGACGGGAGGATCTTCATTTTAAAGCAGGATCTCCCAGTGGCCACACATTTTAGTTCCACATCCCATTCCCATTCTGATATGTCTATTCATGGCCTCCTCTACTGTCAAGATGAATCCACACTCAGGTTGGAGGAACAACACCTTATATACCGGCTGGATAGCCTCCAACCTGATGGCATGAACATTGACTTCTCTAACTTCCGTTAATGCCCCTCCTCCCCTTCTTACCCCATCCCTGATGTATTTAGTTGTTTGTTATTTTCTCTCTCTCTGCCCATCACTTTGCTTGTTCTCCATCTCCCTCTGGTGCTCCCCCCCCCCCCTTCTCTTTCTCCCTAGGCCTCCCATCCCATGATCCTTTCCCTTTTCCAGCTCTGTATCACTTTTGCCAATCTCCTTTCCAGCTCTTAGCTTCATCCCACCCCCTCCGGTCTTCTCCTATCATTTCGTATTTCCCCCTCCCCCTCTTACTTCAAATCTCTTAGTATCTTTCCTTTCAGTTAGTCCTGATGAAGGGTCTCGGCCCGAAACGTCGACAGTGCTTCTCCCTATAGATGCTGCCTGGCCTGCTGTGTTCCACCAGCATTTTGTGTGTGTAGTTTTTCTGTGTTGTTTTCATGTAATTCAGTGTAGTTTTTGTACTGTTTAATGTAGCACCATGGTCCTGAAAAACGTTGTCTCGTTTTTACTGTGCACTGTACCAGCAGTTATGGTCGAAATGACAATAAAAAGTGACTTGACTTGACTTGACTTGACTCTACCTTCATCAATGTGTTTAGTCATATCCTGAAAAAAATTCATTCAGGCTCATAAGGCACTACCTGCTTTTGACAAAGCCATACTGACTATTGCTAATCATACTATGCCTCTCCAAATGCTCATAAATCCTGGTCTCTCAGGATCTTCTCCATCTTGTTCTTGGATTGTAACAGGGTCACAGACTAATGAAGGGGTCAAAAAATGGTAAGTAACATATTCATTTATTGAAAAGAGCAAATACAACAGGACAATAAGTGTGGGAGCTGTTATCTCTCTCTTTTTCTCTGTGTCTCCCTCCCCCTCCATAAAGCTCAGAGTTTGCAATTTTTAAAGCTGTTCTCTCAGCAGGGTCAAGGTATGGAGCCACTTCTGCTTTCTGCTCTTCCCACCCATATTTAGTGTCAGCTCCCTGCTTTTATGAATGAATTTAGGAGCAATGGACACCCCCAGATCAATCACCAGCACACCCACCAACTCATGTGTTTAGTAGTAGGAAGGCAGGGAAAAGCAAAAAAGATAGGTTTCTTGTTGTTCATATACTTCACCCATAACATGGCCCTTCTTGTTCAGCTGTTGGATTAATGTCTCAGGAACAGCTGAATAATGAGATTCAAAGTGGTTCACCTCCAACCCCTTATCAAACTGATGCATGCTTTCCTAAGCTTTGTTTTCTAGCTGGTGACCTTATTTCACTGTTAAAAGAATTTCAGTCTGTATCCTTTAGGACTGGATTGACATAACTAAAATAGCAAAGTCACCACTAAATGCTATAATCCAGTAAGCACGTTAAAGGCGACTTGACAAATCATAGATTCCCAATGGACCCTAATTTATTTCAAGCAAGTACTTATAAACTTCTATTTATAATACTTGTGCTGTGTGAACCACCAGATTAAAAGGCAACAATCTTTTTTAAAGGACCACCAAGGTGTTGCTGTGTATTTAATATTTCAATAATACTTGAGTAATATTGTAAATATATTGTTTAAGTATTTTTTGTTGTTTACACAATTCATTATGGATTATATGTAAAAGTATGTGAATGGCATATGTCGTCACACTACTACATCATAAGCGTACATCTCACTAAAGTAAAGATGAAATGAGACAGGAATTTCCCTGGCTCTCCTGTGCTTTTCTTTTGATTAATTTCTGAATTTCTGATTAACTTCTGGTCAAGTTGGTGCCTGTGTCCAACTCTCCTTCAGTCGACACCTCCTGGATGGATTGCGAAACCATATATTTCATTTCTTTTATATCTTTTACATTTGTTTTTCATCTTGGATGTGATCCTGGAACTTCTGGAGCCTGTGATTTGCAGTTTGGGTGTTTCAGCGCTCTGCAGTCTCCGAGAGGATTCCAGGAGGCAGAGGCAGTATGCCTGAGCCTCATGGTGGGTGGGCGGCGTGCCGTTGTTTGATTTCATTTCCCCAATTAAATCTTCCATTGTTCATCGATTAAAGCGACATTGAGGTGAATGCAAAAGCTTGGAGAGCACTTGGGTACCTCAGCTTTTCGATCGATCTTTCTTGTTGGTTTTGTGCAGGAGAAGGAATTTGGGGGTTGATGTGCCTGTTTGGTTTTTGTCCATTTTTTTGTGCGGGGAAGGGGATTTTGGGGGGTTGATGACCGTGCTGCCTTTCTTTTTTTTCTTGGTTTCATGGCTACCCAGAGAAGAAGAATTTCAAGTTGTATATTTTGATAATAAATGAACCTTTGGACCTTTGAAGTTACAAAATCTCAGTGGTGACAAGAAAGTTTTAAATGAACCTGAGATGACTAGCTACTTGTTGAAGCACAGCAAGACATCTGAGTTGGAAAAAATTGCAGCATGTGCTCCTTTAGGAATGGACAGAGATGACCGAGTTGAAAAGAAGGCAGAAAATGGGCAAAATTCATGGGTTCCTAAACAGTGATAATAATCAGGGGATAGTAATCATAAATTTAAAAAATCTGGCGACATTGGAAAGATAGACATGTTTAATTGCACAACTGGATATTGTATACTCAGGGAATTCACCAGTATTTTAAAGCAAATGAAATACCCAAAGAAAAATGAGCAGCCATTTTGCTGAGTGCATTGGGTGGAAAAGCATACAGTTTCTTAGAAGATCGAGTGCTCCAAGCAAACCAGCTGAAGTGAGCTTTGCTGATACCATGAAGGTAATGCAGGACTGAAACCATTGTTGTTTGCAGAATGCTTTAGTTTTCATAAGCAGACTAAAAGGTAGGATACCCTTGAGTGAGTTTTCTGATGCCATCACTCAACACTCTTGTTGCATCATCAATATCAGCATTTGCGGCTGAATTAAAGAAGTTGTCTGAGCGCTGTCAGTTCAGTAATAGGCTTACTGATGCACTGACAGATTACTTAGTATGTGGAATCTGACAAGAAAGCATTCAGGAAGGCTTCTAACTGAAGCACAGTTTACATTTAAGTGAGCAGTTGAAAGTGCTGTATCAATGAAAACAGCAGCGAGAGATGCAATTGAGCTGCAGTCAGGACTGAAAGTGAGTGTGAATAAAATTGCAACACCTACATAGCAACTTGCCTGGCTGAACAAATTGAAGCAGGGGCTCACATCACCAGACCAATACAGTTTAAAGATGAAACAAAGTAGGGCACGTAAAAAAAAGTGTGTTGGGAAGAAAAATATAAATGGACTACATATGGAAGTAATAAAGATAAAAAGTCAAGCTAGAGTTTCAAAAAGAGTACTAATCTGCATGCTGTTGAAGAAAAATCTGATAATGATGAGAGTGGCACAGGACTGAGTATCTTGGATCTTACAATGTGATAGCTAACAATCGACAAGCAATATGACTTACACCAGAAGTGAATGGCAAGTTAATTAAAATGGAATTGGACACTGGTTTCAGTCATTCCACAAAATGAATTTGAATAGCATTTCAAAGATAATGAACTGAAGCCTGTAGATATTCAGCTAAGAACTTGTACTGGCGAAAAGATAACTCCTTTGGGAATGACTTTTTCCAACAGTGAAATACAGCAACGAACAAGCGCGACTGGGCTTGTATGTAGTAAAAGCAGGAGGGCCAACATTGTGGGGACATGACTGGCTGAGACAACTACAACTTGACTGGAAATCCATCCATCATTTGCACGACATATCTCCTGCAACAGAGTCAACTGAAAGCAAATTAAGAAAGACACTTTATGATGCTGCAGCAGTGTTCAGGGATGGCATTAGAAAATTCAAACATATCAAAGGTAAAATTATAAACATGAGAAAGTTTGCAGATGCTGGAAATCCAAAGCAACACACACAAGATACTGGAGGAACGCAGCAGGTCAGGCAGCATCATGGAATGAATAAACAATTGGTGTTTCGGGCTGAGACCCTTCTTCTAGACTGAAGGAAGGAGGATAATGCCAGAATTTTAAAAAGTGGGGGCAGGAGAAGGAGGTTGGCTGGGAGGTGATAGGAGAAGCCAGGTGTGTGGGAAAGCTAAAGGTAAAGGGCTCGAGAAGAAGGAATCTGATAAGAGAGGAGAGTGGGCCATAGAAGGATGAAGGATAGGGAGGTGAGAAGAGGTACAAGGCCAGAGTGGGGAACGCAGGAAGAAGGGAGGGGGAGGTTAAATATATTACAGGAAGGAAAAACCTTGTTACTATGCTCCACTTCTTGAACTCATTACAACAGATCACGAAGAAATGGCAATGGAGAAAACATTGTGATGTGACTTTCCAAAAGGCAAAGGAACTGGTGATGTCACACACATTATGATCACATCCAGTGAGGACTGCCTGTGATGCCTCCCTTTATGGCATAGGTGCACTGATGTAGAGAAACATTATGCACAGATTGACAGAAAGGCATTAAGTCTGGTTTGGGTGTAAAATGTTTCAACTAGTACTTGTATGGGAGAGGGTTACCCTCATTACTGATCAGCAACCACGAGTGTCCATTTTCAATTCACATAAGAGTATTCCACTAACAGCAGCAACGTGAATGCAGAGAGGGCTTCTGTTTCTCGCAGGATGCTGTGACAAGATCAAATTCAAGAGGACAACTCATCATGGAGATTACTCTTAAGAAGGGAAAGTTTTACAAAAGAAGACACCTGTTGACGTGTTCTCCCTAATGCAAATCGAAAGTCGCCCTATTATGGCAGAAATGATCCAAAGGGAAACCGAAAATACCCCACACAGTCTCAGATCTACTGTACATGGCCAGAATGGCTGGAATATGCAGCAAAAATTCCATTTCCCTGGATGAACTTGCCCTTGATGGAGATTACTTATGTAGGGATTGAGAGTTGTACAATTCATGTTGAGAGCTAACGTGTTGGAGGAGCCACATGCCATTAATCTAGGTGTGGTCAAAATGAAAACATTGGCTTGAAGCTTTGCCTGATGGCCTAGGATAGATGCAGCTTGCCATGCACCGTTCAGGATGCCAACACTTCCTTGGGAATGGCCTGCATTGCCCTGGCAGAGGATTCATGTGGATTTTGCTAGACCATGCATGGGCACAAATTTTTTGGTAGTAGTGAATGCTACTACAAAGTGGTGAGAAGTGTTCCCAACAGTTGAGAAGCCTCTTTTCATGGATTGGTGCTCCAGAACACTTAGTCAGTAACAATGGACCACAGTTTGTTGAGGAACAATTTCAGTCATTTCTGAAAATAATTGAATAAGGCATATTACATCTACATTGTACCACCCAGCTACAAATGGCTTGGCAGAAAGGTTTGTCCCGGAGTCTACAGAATGCACTACAAACAATGTCAGCAGAACACACTACACTGACACTGAATCAGGAGCTTGCCAAAATTTATTACACTACGGATACATAGCAGCTCTATTATATGCTGTAGTATCCTGTCATTTTTGCACTTGCTCCTGGGTACATTGTATGAAATGATACTGAATTCTGACACATCCCATCATTCTGTACATTCACACGTCTGAACTGGCCCCAGGCCCGTTTTCTCAGTCTGACTATGAACTGAAACATGTGCATGCCCACCTTTGTTTCCCTGCCTCTTCCTCGGCATACAATTGTCACTACTTTGGGTTTAGGATACTAAAAGAGAGCATTTGTTAAAGATGACTATGGGAAGCCTTTGCCAAGGATTGTCACCTTATTGTGGTGGAGAGGATTGTGAGTTCCTGAAATCCCCCAGTGGTGCCGTCTAGAGCTTAGCTCCTAGTAGGATCACCCATGGCAGTAATGTCACAGGGAAGGTTGCAGACAAAAAGTATCTCAGTGTATTGTATACCAAACAACATCTCAGTGGTGGAGCTGATGGAAGATAATGACACATCACAACAGCAGTGAAGATGGAGGAAGGTTGCAGCCATGAACCATCCCCAGTCATCTTGCATTCCATGCCACCAAACCCTGACCCTGATCTGTCTAGGAATGTGTGGTGGCTGCCTGTGCATCAACCTCCCGAGGTTAGGCAAAGTCACAGACAAGCGTTCTTCATTAATGGAAGAACCCTTTCAGGGAATATCATACTCGACTCGAATTAATGCACTCCTATTTCTACTACTATTAGTACTACTATGGAAAGCAGGTAGCATATTACTTTGAATTTGAATGTCAGGTGTCGTTAGACGGATGAAATATGAAGAAGAGTATAGAAACAAACAAATGTCTGTTAAAGAGAGATGGTGAATTTAAGTAATTTTCAGAATTGAGTAAGGAGGTAGAGGAATGCACACTTTGAGATGATAAGCATGGCATGGCATTCACCTTCTAAGGTGGTAATGCTATTTGATTCATTTTAACATTAAATTGGGGGCTGCTGCTCACTTCTGTAACTACATCCATGTTGATTATGCATCACTACCCGGCTTTTCCTTCCGTTAACAGGGAAAGTGATGTCTCATCGTGTTCTTACAGTCAAAAGGCTCTCCGTGTTTATTATTCTGTGAAAGTGTGCTTATGTGGACAATTGGTGAGGACAGACTTGGCCTCAACTATGCGATGACTCAATGGTTAGCTTACGTGCAAACAATCCATCTCCAACTCACACATAAAGAAGGAGGTCAAGGGTGAGATAACAGGGTTGAGGACAGACACAATATTGTATTCAGTCAGTGCTGAGAAGAGAGACGAACAAAAATCCTAAACTTGCAGTTGTTTATCAAAGAGCCTAAAACGTGACAGCTTTTATTCAATGGCTCAAGATAACCTCAAAATAAGACAATATACTATAAATACAGTTTAACATATTAGATATGTGAGTGTTGACAATATTGTAGCAGAATGATTTTGTGACTCATTTAAGGAATTTTAAAATGAATTCTTATGAGTGGGAGCAACACAGAAGTGGGAGGTATGAGGAAAATGATATTCACTTTTAATTCTGGCAGTAAAATTGTAGACTGTAAATGAAATGGAAACTAAGATTGATTAGCGTGTTGACAGTTCCACTGTGATCCTGGGTGATGATACAAAGGGTGGTAGTGTTTTACACTGAAGGTAACAAAGGATTGGGAATCTGTTAAATAAATGAAAATAGGGGTCTGGTTGTGAGTTACAGAGGGTAACAGAACTGCCAGTGTTACATTGAATTATAAAAGAGCCAACTAGGTGTTCTGTAGTAGATAGTTGAAGAATACTGTAGCTAGCTGTTACATAGAGTATACTAAGCTTTGGCATAAGTTACTTGCAGGATCATAAAGTGTGTTGGTTGTGTGCCGCACAAAGATAGTAAAGAAATGCAAATGATAAACACAAACCATTGAAAATTGCAAACTCAGCTAGTTCCGTCATGGGAACTAGCCTCTCCAGCATCGAAGACAGCTTCAAAAGGCGATGCCTCAAAAAGGTAGCATCTATCACTAAGGATGCCCATCACCCAGGACATGCCCTCTTCTCATTGTTATGATCAAGGAGGAAGTACAGAAGCCTGAAGACACACATTCAATGCATTAGAAACTGTTTCTTCTCTTCTGCTAGTATATTTACTAATGGGCAATGAACCCATGTACACCTCACTCGTTTTTTTTCCTTTTTCTCCCTTTTTGCACTTTATTTAATTAATTTTTTAAAGATATATTTCTTATTGCAATTTATAATGTTTCAAAGTTATTATATATTGTTATGTACTGCTGCCACAAAACAAGAAATTTCACAATCTAAGCCAGATTCTGCTTCTGAGAAGCTAGAAATCCAGAGCAACACAGATAAAATATTGGAGGAACTCAACAGGTCAGGCTACATCTATGGACTGGAAACGAAGGGGGAAGCATCCAGAATAAGAAAGTGGGGGGAGGGGAAGGAATACAAGATAGAAGGTGATAGGTAAGGAAAGTTGATTGGGGGGACGACGAGGTAAGAAGCTGGGAGATGATAGGTGAGAGAAGTAAAGGGCTGGAGAAGAAGGAATCTGATAGGAGAGGAGCCTGGACCATAGGAGAAAGGAAAGGGAGTCACCAGGGGGAGGTTACATGCAGGTGAGGAGAGAGAATAGGTAAGAAAGGAGTCCAAGAGGGAAATTGAAGAAGCTGAAGGGAGAGGTGAAAAATTGTCACTGCAATTTGCATCCTGTAATTTCCCTTTAAAGTACCATACATTTGAATGCCTTTCATAAACTAGCACTTTCACGATCTTCTGAAGGACTCAGCAGAATGAACTCTCACACATGCAGGTACGACCGGTTTAAGCAAATGAAGGTACATCGCCATGGCTGAAAGAGAGGGAGGAGGGGAGGATGCCAAGATGGACTAAATGCTGGGATATGAAACTTCCTCTACCCAGAATCTCATCAGCAAATGTACAGCCACTGAACAAAAGACTGAGGACCCAAGAGGAATTTTGCAGTATTAGAGATAAATGAGGAATTGCTCCGTTCTGTGTTTCTCAGAGACATGGCTTACTCCAGACAAGGTGGCTACATCGATAAGAGCCAAGAGCCTCTCAATACACAGGATGGGCCAAGCCGATGATCTTCTTAAGGCAGATGGTGGGGGTTTGTGTTGCATGATAAACTCCTTGTGGTGCTTGGAGGTAGTTGTCTTGTTGACCTGCAATATCTGATGATTAAGTGCTGACCATTCTACTTACCAAAAGAGTTCTCCTCCATGAATCTGACCACAGCTTGTATATTGCACAAGGCCAAAGATGCCTTTCAAATCTTTATCACAGGACTTCAATCTGGCTTGTTTGAAGAAATTTTTACCAAGTTATCATCAACATATCACCTGCAGTACCAGGGGTTGCAACACACTCGACCACTGTTATACTATGATTAGGAATGCCAACCATTCCATGTCTAGACTACATTTTGGAAAATCTGATCACTTAGTTGTCCTTCAACCTGCATACAGATAGAAAGTAAAGTGCAAGTTTCCAAAAGGTAAGGATAATAAAGAGGTGGTCACAGGAGGCAAAGGAGCAGCTACAGGATTGCTTTGAGTTGGTGGACTCAAGGATTCAACAAAGCAGTCCGTCAGCTGTTCAATGACTCATCAGAGGATCTGAATGAATACACCATAGTAGTCACGGACATCATAAAAATTGTCATAGATGAGTGTATCCTCATTCAGAGTCTTCTCAGCAGGAAGCTCTGGATGAACCATGAGATCCACAACCTGCTGAGGGCCAGATCAGAGGCATACAGGTCTGGCAAGCAAGTAAGATACAAGTGGTCCAGGTACGATCTCCGGAAAGCCATCTCATGGGCAAAGTGTCAATTCTGGACCAAACTTGAATCACTGAAGGGTGCTCAACAGCTGTGGCAGGGCTTGAAATCTATCACCTTCTACAAAGTAAAATCAAGTGACATAGGTGACAACACGGTTTCACTTGCAGATGAGCTCAATGCATTTTATGTTCACTTTGACCATCAAAATATTGTGGCACCTTCACAAACTACACAGGCCTCAATGACCATGTGATTTTAGCCGCTTAGGCCAATGTGAGAGCATCCTCAGGTGGGTGAACTCACTGGAATCATCCAAACTGGATGAGGTACCTGGCTGAGTACTAAAGACCTGTGCTGATAAGCTGCCTGGAATGTTCACTGAGATCGTTAACCTCTCACTTTGACAGTCTAAGGTACCCACCTGATAAAAGCAAACTTCATTTATACCGGTGCCAAAGAAGAACGTGGCAACCTGTGTTAATGACTATTCCTCAGCAGCACTTATATGAGCTTCTGCATCAAACACATAATTCTCCACAACTTGTGCATCCTTACCACCAAGCACATCTTTACTCCCCACTCCCACTCTCTGCTTTCTGCAAGGATCACTCCCTCCATGATTTCCTTGTCCTTTTGTCCCTCCCCACTTAACCCTCTCCTGGCACATATCTTTGCAAGCACCAGAAATGCTATACCTGCTCATTCAGCTCCTCCATTACCTCCATTCGGGGCCCCAAGCAGTCCTTTCAGGAAAGGCAACACCTCTGTTGGGGTCATCTATTGTATCCAGTGCCTAAAATAGTTCTTCCAGGTGAGTCAGCACTTCATTTGCAAATTTGTTGGTGTTATCCAATGCATTCACTGCTCCCGAGGCAGACCCGATGTAAATTGGGGAACAGCTTTGTTGAGCACCTCTGCTCTATCCTATAAAAGTGGAATTTTCTGGTGGCCAACTATTTTAATTCCTATCCCCATTCCAGTTCCAACATGTCAGTCCATGGTCTCCTCTTTTGCCAGGTTGAGGTGCTCTCAGGGCTGGAGAAGCAATGCCTTATTTTCCATCTAGGTAGCCTCCATCCCGATGGCACGAATACCAATTTCTCCTTCTGGTAATTTTTTCCTCATCCTTCCCTCTTCTTCTATTCACCACTCTGGTCTCTTACCTCTTTTCCTCACATGCCTATTACCTCCCACTGATGCCCTTCCTTCTTCACTTTCTCCCATGGTCCACTCCTCTCCTATCAGATACCTTCTTCTCCAGTCTTTTACCTTGCCCACCCCAATGGTGTTACCTGTCACCTACTAGCTAGTCCTCCTTTTCCTGACCCAGTTTTTTTATTCTGACACCTTCCTTTCCAGTCCTGAAGAAGGGTCTCCACCTGAAAAATTGACTGTTTATTCTTTTCCATCGATACTCCCTGACCTGCTGAGTTCCTTCAGTTTTTTGTGTGTGTTGCTTACGTAACCCTCAGGTTCTGTTGGCTGGGTAAGTCTAGGGAAGACAATCTCTGGCCCCACCAAACGTATGAGATCGAGGTGCAAAACTTCCTGTTTGGATGATGCTGTGTGATGTGTTACCCTGTTACAAATCAGTACCACGAGATAACAGACAGCACACCATATGCAATTAAATGATTTAGTTTTATAATTCTTAATTTGACTAAAGGATAAGTAAAGTAAAACAAAAAGAAAAAGAAAAGAGCTCATTTTAATGGAACAGTCCAATGTGCAAATGTTGGAGCTCACCGTTTCCCTTCCGCTGGTCCTCCATCAATTTCCCCGGACTTCATCAACTCCGGACCCCACTCCAAGTCCACTCCTTTCTGGTGTCTACGACCTCTCCTTTCTGGCATCTTCTGCCAAACAAAAGTCTCAGATCACCTTGGTCTCAGGCACACAACAAGAAAAAAACACTCCCTTCATTGACAGTGCATGTTCCAAAACCCCCATTATCTCTAGCCATAACCCAAACACTGCTGCTACAGAAAGACCATTACATTAGCAGTGAAACCTTTCCCAGGGTGTTACATTTAGCACTTACGTCCACTGTGATGAAGTGGTTTGCAAGGTTGGTGATGAAACATATCAACTCCTGCCTGGGAAGCAAATGGGATCCATGCCAATTTGCCTATCATCACAACAGGTCATTAGCAGGTACCATTTCATTGCTCATCACTCAATAATTCTGCAGTGTTGTCGATTATGGTGTATCATGTTCATCCTTGTATTCCTCTATCTAGAACTCCAGCATCTGAATTATACTTTTTTCCTCAACTCTCCTTTAATCTTGGTATTACTATAAATGTATGGCTTCTAGTACATGATCTCTGTTAGTCACCCCTCAGTTTTTACAGCTCAGCTAAATCTCACAGCCTTCTCTGCTCAAAAAGAAACAATACAAACTTAATAGACCATGCTTCATAACCAAAATTCTCTACTCAGCCAGACACTCTGCTGAGATTGCCACTGCTGAGATCTCTGCTAGCACTGTCACAACCTTCCTATAATGTGATGACTAGAAATGAGTGCTGTTTTCTACCTATAGCCTAACTACGGTTTTAACAAACCAAGCTATGTGCTACCTGTTCTTATATTCCTAACTTGGCCAATAAGGGAAGTCATACAGCTCAGAAACAGATCCCTCCAGCCCAACATATCCATGCTGACAATCATATACCCTGCTGTACGTCCCACTTCATACATAGCCTTCTGTGCCCTTAGAATTTTCATGTTTGTACAGATGCTTCTTCGATGTTGTGGGAGTACTTACCTCCACCACCTTCACAGATGGTACTTTTCAGATTGCAATCACCTCTGGATGAAAGATTCTTCTTCAGCTGTACACTAATTCTTAGACTCCTCAACTCAAGCCTATGCCCTGTGATATTTGACCTCTCTACCATAGGGAAATATTTCTTACCATTTATCTGTGTTATCTTCATTTGTGGATGTGTATACCAGAGCCCCCTGGTTTCTTTACAATTCCTAGAATGTTAGCATTTTGAATTATTTTTGCTCTATGTGTTTTCTTCCAAATTCTTATGCCAGACTTCTCTGGACTAAATCCTATTTGACACTTCCTGCCCACTTGATCAGCCTGCTGTTCCTGCAGTCTGCAAATTTCATTCTCAACATCAACCAGATAACCAATGTTTTCTATCATCTACGGACTTTGTCCAATAATGATGGGAGCAGTAGTGTTATGTAAGGTAATTGAGGGTTGGCAGCGTGCTAAACAAAGGATAATAAAGGGTGCTAATGAGTTACATCAAGAACAATAAAGGCTTGGCATTATTACAAAGTGGTAAATAGAAGGCTGGCAATATGTTACATAAATGATAATAGATGGCTAACAATCAGTTACATAAAAATAATAGGAAGTCTGGCAAAGAGTTATCAAAATGATAATAGAGAGTTGGGAATGTGTTTCGTACAACATAATAGAGCTGGCAATGTGTCAAAGAACAAATAATTGAGGGCTGGCATTGTGTACACAGAATAATAAAGTGTTGGCAGTAAGTTACATAGAGAATTATAGTGGGCCTGTATTGAGTTATGTAAATGATAACAGTAGGCTGAGAATGTGTTGCATAGTGGATTATAATGGGCCTGTATTGAGTTATGTAAATGATAATAGTGGGCTGAGAATGTGTTGCATAGAGGATTATAGTGGTCCTGTATTGAGTTATGTAAATGATAATAGTGGGCTGAGAATGTGTTGCATAGAGGATTATAGTGGTCCTGTATTGAGTTATGTAAATGATAATAGTGGGCTGAGAATGTGTTGCATAGTGGATTATAGTGGTCCTGTATTGAGTTATGTAAATGATAATAGTGGGCTGAGAATGTGTTACATAGAGGATTATAGTGGTCCTGTATTGAGTTACGTAAATGATAATAGTGGGCTGAGAATGTGTTGCATAGAGGATTATAGTGGTCCTGTATTGAGTTATGTAAATGATAATAGTGGGCTGAGAATGTGTTGCATAGAGGATTATAGTGGTCCTGTATTGAGTTATGTAAATGATAATAGTGGGCTGAGAATGTGTTGCATAGAGGATTATAGTGGGACTGTATTGAGTTATGTAAATGATAATAGTGGGCTGAGAATGTGTTGCATAGAGGATTATAGTGGTCCTGTATTGAGTTATGTAAATGATAATAGTGGGCTGAGAATGTGTTGCATAGAGGATTATAGTGGTCCAGTATTGAGTTATGTAAATGATAATACTGGGCTGAGAATGTGTTGCATAGAGGATTATAATGGGCCTGTATTGAGTTATGTAAATGATAATAGTGGGCTGAGAATGTGTTACATAGAGGATTATAGTGGTCCTGTATTGAGTTATGTAAATGATAATAGTGGGCTGAGAATGTGTTGCATAGAGGATTATAGTGGTCCTGTATTGAGTTATGTAAATGATAATAGTGGGCTGAGAATGTGTTGCATAGAGGATTATAGTGGTCCTGTATTGAGTTATGTAAATGATAATAGTGGGCTGAGAATGTGTTGCATAGTGGATTATAGTGGTCCTGTATTGAGTTATGTAAATGATAATAGTGGGCTGAGAATGTGTTGCATAGAGGATTATAGTGGTCCTGTATTGAGTTATGTAAATGATAATAGTGGGCTGAGAATGTGTTGCATAGAGGATTATAATGGGCCTGTATTGAGTTATGTAAATGATAATAGTGGGCTGAGAATGTGTTGCATAGAGGATTATAGTTGTCCTGTATTGAGTTATGTAAATGATAATAGTGGGCTGAGAATGTGTTGCATAGAGGATTATAGTGGTCCTGTATTGAGTTATGTAAATGATAATAGTGGGCTGAGAATGTGTTGCATAGAGGATTATAGTGGTCCTGTATTGAGTTATGTAAATGATAATAGTGGGCTGAGAATGTGTTGCATAGAGGATTATAGTGGTCCTGTATTGAGTTATGTAAATGATAATAGTGGGCTGAGAATGTGTTGCATAGAGGATTATAGTGGTCCTGTATTGAGTTATGTAAATGATAATAGTGGGCTGAGAATGTGTTGCATAGAGGATTATAATGGGCCTGTATTGAGTTATGTAAATGATAATAGTGGGCTGAGAATGTGTTGCATAGAGGATTATAGTGGTCCTGTATTGAGTTATGTAAATGATAATAGTGGGCTGAGAATGTGTTGCATAGAGGATTATAGTGGTCCAGTATTGAGTTATGTAAATGATAATAGTGGGCTGAGAATGTGTTGCATAGAGGATTATAATGGGCCTGTATTGAGTTATGTAAATGATAATAGTGGGCTGAGAATGTGTTGCATAGAGGATTATAGTGGTCCTGTATTGAGTTATGTAAATGATAATAGTGGGCTGAGAATGTGTTGCATAGAGGATTATAGTGGTCCTGTATTGAGTTATGTAAATGATAATAGTGGGCTGAGAATGTGTTGCATAGTGGATTATAGTGGTCCTGTATTGAGTTATGTAAATGATAATAGTGGGCTGAGAATGTGTTGCATAGAGGATTATAGTGGTCCTGTATTGAGTTATGTAAATGATAATAGTGGGCTGAGAATGTGTTGCATAGAGGATTATAATGGGCCTGTATTGAGTTATGTAAATGATAATAGTGGGCTGAGAATGTGTTGCATAGAGGATTATAGTTGTCCTGTATTGAGTTATGTAAATGATAATAGTGGGCTGAGAATGTGTTGCATAGAGGATTATAGTGGTCCTGTATTGAGTTATGTAAATGATAATAGTGGGCTGAGAATGTGTTGCATAGAGGATTATAGTGGTCCTGTATTGAGTTATGTAAATGATAATAGTGGGCTGAGAATGTGTTGCATAGAGGATTATAATGGGCCTGTATTGAGTTATGTAAATGATAATAGTGGGCTGAGAATGTGTTGCATAGAGGATTATAGTGGTCCTGTATTGAGTTATGTAAATGATAATAGTGGGCTGAGAATGTGTTGCATAGAGGATTATAGTGGTCCAGTATTGAGTTATGTAAATGATAATAGTGGGCTGAGAATGTGTTGCATAGAGGATTATAATGGGCCTGTATTGAGTTATGTAAATGATAATAGTGGGCTGAGAATGTGTTACATAGAGGATTATAGTGGTCCTGTATTGAGTTATGTAAATGATAATAGTGGGCTGAGAATGTGTTGCATAGAGGATTATAGTGGTCCTGTATTGAGTTATGTAAATGATAATAGTGGGCTGAGAATGTGTTGCATAGTGGATTATAGTGGTCCTGTATTGAGTTATGTAAATGATAATAGTGGGCTGAGAATGTGTTGCATAGAGGATTATAGTGGTCCTGTATTGAGTTATGTAAATGATAATAGTGGGCTGAGAATGTGTTGCATAGAGGATTATAGTTGTCCTGTATTGAGTTATGTAAATGATAATAGTGGGCTGAGAATGTGTTGCATAGAGGATTATAGTGGTCCTGTATTGAGTTATGTAAATGATAATAGTGGGCTGAGAATGTGTTGCATAGAGGATTATAATGGGCCTGTATTGAGTTATGTAAATGATAATAGTGGGCTGAGAATGTGTTGCATAGAGGATTATAGTTGTCCTGTATTGAGTTATGTAAATGATAATAGTGGGCTGAGAATGTGTTGCATAGAGGATTATAGTGGTCCTGTATTGAGTTATGTAAATGATAATAGTGGGCTGAGAATGTGTTGCATAGTGGATTATAGTGGTCCTGTATTGAGTTATGTAAATGATAATAGTGGGCTGAGAATGTGTTGCATAGAGGATTATAGTGGTCCTGTATTGAGTTATGTAAATGATAATAGTGGGCTGAGAATGTGTTGCATAGAGGATTATAATGGGCCTGTATTGAGTTATGTAAATGATAATAGTGGGCTGAGAATGTGTTGCATAGAGGATTATAGTGGTCCTGTATTGAGTTATGTAAATGATAATAGTGGGCTGAGAATGTGTTGCATAGAGGATTATAGTGGTCCAGTATTGAGTTATGTAAATGATAATAGTGGGCTGAGAATGTGTTGCATAGAGGATTATAATGGGCCTGTATTGAGTTATGTAAATGATAATAGTGGGCTGAGAATGTGTTGCATAGAGGATTATAGTGGTCCTGTATTGAGTTATGTAAATGATAATAGTGGGCTGAGAATGTGTTGCATAGAGGATTATAGGGGTTGGCAATAAATTACATGGGACAGTACATTGGGTTGGTTGTACATTAATAACAATGAGGGGTTGGAAGATAAGAATAGAGCACTGGGATAACTTACATGATGGACAGTAGTGGACCAGCAAACTTTTAGAATGACCATTGACTGCACACAGACAGGCTATTCAGTTCAGCATGTCCTTGCTGGTCTTAATGCTCCACACAACTCTTCTAACCCTCTACAGTTTCCATTTTCGCATTTTCTCTTTCATTTATTTGTCCAAATTCCTCTCAAGTTCTCCATGTGGTAGTAAGGAAAATATTCTACTTACTTTCTGGGTACAAAAGGCTTTTTTACTGAATGTCCTATTGGGTTTCTTAATGAAGACAACAGATACTGGAATAGAAATGTCAAATCAGAGAGTTAAACAGCACAGTAGCAGGCCCAATAGGTCAACTCATCCATTCTGACTAGGATGCCCATTTACCCATATTTGGCCCATAGGGTTTCAACCCAAAATATCAACATACCCCCTTTGTCTCCAGAGCTGTTGCTTGACCTGCTGAGGTTTATTAGTGACTGTGTTTACCACTCTAGATTAGAGTTGTTCTCATCCACCTTATCAGATACTTAATGGAATCCTTTTTGCACCTCCTCTAGGCACAAGTTCTGAGTTCCGCCATCATTCTAATGAAAAAAAACACAAAAGCACAGATGTTGGAATTCTAAACTTAAAATAGGGAACAAATGCTGGAAAAGTCCCCTCTTGTAGGTCTTTGAACTGAAATCAACTGATCTGCTGAATATTTATGCATTTCTTTTATTGTCCCAACAATATCTTTGCTGTGTTTTCTCTAAATTGTGCTTTCTTTCTCTAATATAAATAAGAGAACTGCTTACAGACACCCCAAGTAAGAACTAATCAATTTTTATAAGAGTTTAATGCTATTCATCTTCTTTTTAATTTTATCCAGAATAAAAATTAACCCCGGACTTTAAAATGTTTGTTAATAGCAGTACTAACATACATCAGAATCTGAATCAAATGTATTATTACTGACATATGTCCTGAAATTTGTTGTTTTGAATCAGCAGTACAGTACAATACATAAACATACTTGAAGTTATAACAAGAAATACATATTAAAATAAATTAGGCAAAAAAAGAGCAAAAATGTTCTGACGTTGTGGTCATGAGTTCACTGTCCATTTCAAAATCTGATGACACAGGGGAAGAAGCTGTTTCTAATATGTTGAATTTGCATCTTCAAGTTCCTGAATCTCCTCTGTAATGGTAGCAATAAGAAGGTAGCATGTCTTTTAGAGATATCATCTTATGAAGATGTCATTGATGGTGGGGAGGCCAGTGCTCACAACGGAGCTGAAGTTACAACCTTCCGCAGCTTTTCCCAATCCTGTACAGTAGCTCCCCATACCAGCTGGTAATGCAATCATGGTACATCTGTAGAAATTTGCTGGAGTCTTTGATAACAAACCGAATCTCCTCAAACACCTAATAAAACCTAGCTACTGGCATGCCCTCTTCATAATTGTATTAATATTTTGCGATCAGGATAGATCTTCTCATATGTTTGAACTGCTCATCTGAGCAATGTGTTACTAGAGATCTGGTAATATGTTAAGAAAGAATGACACAGATCTGGCAATGCATTACAAATCGTACTATGAGGAATGGAAGAGCACAACATAGGGACAAAAAGACAGTAGGTTCAATAGACAATAATAAAGCACTGATGCTGTTAGACAATAGTTAAGAGGAATTTCCATGTTATATACAGTAAATATTAAATTGCTTAGAGGGCTAGACATGTAAAAATGAATCATTTAGAATAACGAGCTAGCAATCACTTAAATGGAGGATAATAAGAAACTGGTATTGAATTCCAGAAGGAGTATTAGAAGGCCAACAATAGTAGTGAGATCACTACTGTGATCAACAGGTTCAACAGTATGGCAAACAGTGGTGTCCTTTACAATTAAAGAGGCTTTCTCACACTTGCAAAAGAATAACAATATAATGGCAAAGATGGCACTGAGTTACATCAAGGGTGATGTAGGACTGGCACTGCGGTGTACAGTGGATGTCTGTAAAATGCCATTGATTAATACAAAGAGCAATATCAGGGTGGCAGTGAGTTACACAGAGGATAATAGGCAACATGTTGGAGTAACAAAGGACTGACAGTAAGTTCCAGGAATTGCAGAATCACACAAGAAATAGAACAGGATTCACTTGGTCATATAGGTGATAGAAGAGGACTGGCAATGTGGTGATATTAAGAGTGGTAACGTGTTACTGGACTGTTCATTTTAAACCACATGTTACACAGAGGTACAGTACAATGTAACTAGAAAATTACAGAAGTAAGTGGGTAGGTAGATGCTGCACATATACTATTTACAAACACACTCAGCAATTAGTCACTTTGGCCACGCCTGCTGTACTTCCCAAACCCACATCTCTGATCTCTAAGAAGGACAAGAGCAGCAGGGAACACCAATACCTGCAGATTCCTCTCCAAATCGTGGAGCTTCTTGATTTAGAAACATATCAGCATTTCTTAATTTCATTGTCCTTAAACTTCCAACCCAACAGCACAATGGGATTATCTCCACCCAAGAGACTGCAGTCGCTCAAAACAATGGTTCACCACCACCTTCTGAAGGACAAATAGGGAGAGACTGGCAGATGCCCAAGAAATGAATTTACTGGAACATAATAGAGACTGGCTGTGTTTTACAAATAGTTACATATTGTAAAGTATAGTTTTAATGCAGAATGGAAACAGACCACATGAGCCTCTGGAACTATTTTCCATCTACCCCATCAACACACTCTTACAGATTTTATCCAGATTTCCTTGCTATCCATGTTATTACTCTTAAAGTAGCAAGATCAACTTCTAACCTCCCTCAGAGTATTAGTTTCTCTTGAATTTCAAATTGGATGTATTAGTGAATATCTTATGGTACTTTACTCCCATGACAGTTGAACAATCTTATCTATGTCTATCATATTAATTTGCAGCAAAGTGAGCTGTAATTTATTTGCTCTTTCCTCATCGGTTTAACCTTTCATTTCTGGGATCTTTCCTACAGTCGTTTATGCACTTATCTTTATATTCTTATTGTAATGTATACACTAGTAATTGTTCACAGGATAAAAAGTGTGGTCTAACTAGTGTTCTATACATTCAACATTATCACTTTGCTTTTCAATTGTAGTCCTCTGGAAATTAACCCTTGAGCTTTGTTTGTGTTCTAATGCCTTATTAACCTAAATTACTCATTTTAGAGGCCTTACATTTCTTGGAGAGGAGTGAAGACGGTATGCGCCAGAGGATAAGAGCAAAGGCAATATGTACAGGGGATGAGAAAAAATTGCAATGTGTTACAGGCTGATTAATAAAGGATTAACGGTGTGTTAGATGGGGGATAAAAGAGGGCTGCCAATGAGCAGCATAATGAATATTAGAGGGATGCAATAGGCTATAGAGATGGCAATGTGTCACATAGAATCATCACACAGAAGGTATTAGAGGATGGCAGTATGTCATAGAGAATTATTGAGGGTTGGCGGTGACTCATGTACAAGATAATTGAGAGCTGGCAATGAGTTACATAAAGAATTATAGAGGGCAGTCAAGGAATAATGTAAATGGTAATGGAGGGCTGGAAATGTGTTAGATTAAAGATAATAGCGGGCTGGCAAGGTGTCACTGGGCCTGCAATGAGTTACATAAAATATAACAAAATGCTGGCACTCTATGGGGAATAAAGGAATAGCAAAGCAGGTGATTGGAGAAACACACACAAAATGTTGGAGGAACTCTGCAGGCCAGGCAGCACAGATAGAAATGAATAAAATTAATAAAAATGAATTCTCCTCACCTTCTTACTCCTGCATCTTCCCCCTTCCTTCCCAGTCCTGAAGAAAGGTTTTGGCCCAAAATGTTGACTATTTATTCATTTCCAGAGATGCTACCTGACCTGCTGAGTTCCTTCAGCATTTTATGTGTGTTGCTCTGAATTTCCAGAATCTCTTCTGTGTAGATGATTAGAGAGCCAACAACAGGCTTCCTAGAGGAAAGAGAACTGGCAATGTCTCACATAAAGGATTATAGTGCACTGACAATGTTAGAGGAAAATAGAGATCGAGCGATGGGTTCTGCAGAGGATAACAGAGGATTGCCAATGAGTTACATGAAGGATGATACAAAGCTAGCAATAATTACTTAAAAGAATATAGAGGGCCAGCAAAGTGCTGCTTAAATGGTAACAGGGTACTGGTAATGAGCCACAGAGGATACTAGACAGCTGTCATATATTACACAAGAGACAATAGAGCTGGCAGTGATTTACATAATAGGGGCTGGGAATGTGTTACATGAAAGATAATTAAGGGGTAGCAGTGTGTTACATAAGGATAATTAAGTACTGGCCATGTTATACAGAGAATAATTGCTGGACGGCTGTGCAATATTGAGGATATTAGAAGGCTGGCCATAGAATACAAAAGTAAATTTAGCACTGACAGTGAGTCATAAGGAACAAGAGAGGTCTGCCAGTATCTTAGATGTAAATGATAGAAAGCTGAAAGTGAGTTACATAAAGAATAATGAAGGCAGGATGTGCACCACACACAGAGTATTATAGAAATTTTTACATATAAGCATAGCAATAAAGCACTAACAAAATTTAACACAGACACATATATATATATATATATCTGTCAAACTAGCCAGCGATGGGTGTGCATTATAAAAGTAAATGAAAATAGACTGATTTAAGTTTTGCATTGAATGTAAGAGAAGAGGCAAATGAAACTCGGTTAAAATACACTGATCAATAAATCATTTAATTATATGATATCACACATTCCATGTAGATGAGGAAGAATTTAATACATAATTTTTATGTTCATAATGGTCAAGTTCTATTGTCAGCATAAAATTTACCAGATTCATTGTTTCTCTTTCATAACCTTTGGGTAATTGGTTCAATTTCAGGGCTGTGAAAATCAAAAAAAACTGCTGATATTGGAAACCTAAAATAAAAATAGAAGTACTGGGAACACTCAGCAGTTCAGGCTGCATCTGGACATAGAAGAGCACAGTGCAGGAACAGACCCTTTGGCCCGTGATGTATGTACCATCAATGACACTGTTAGATTGGACTTCTGCTTACACATGGTCTCTATTTGTGTTGCATCTATCACGTCTGCCTCCACCACCTCCCTTGGCAGCACAAACCAGACACTTTGCACTTTCCATGTGTAACTCTCACTTTGGCTAGCGGCTAAATATAGGGGTGATAGCCCCCAGCCCGGACAAACTTAAGAAATCTCATTTGGGTGGATGCTGCACAATGTGTCCCCTGTTACAAATCAGTACCCTGAAATAACAAACAGTACACGATATGCGATTAAACAATTAAGCTTTATAATTCTTACTTTGACTATCTGATTAGTAAAGAAATTGAAAAAAAAGAAAAAGGGTCCAATCTTATGAAACAGTCTATCGCATAATGATGAAGCTCACAGATAAGCTGATTGTCCACCATCGACCTCCTCCGATCGTCGCTGCCCTTCGGATCCTCGCTCCAAGTCCACCCCGTCGGCGGTCTACCAAGTCTCTCTGTTTGCACTTTCTCTCCTCATCTCTCCCCGGCAAAAGCCCGCGAAAATCTCTCTTCCAGCTCACAGGAAAGAACAACAGCATTCCAAACCCCGCTATCTCTAGTCATAACCCAAATATTGCTGCTACAGAGAAACCATTACATTATCAGTGAAACCTTACTGCATGTTACACATGTAAAGTACTTGCCTCATAAATCTCCTCTAAACATTCCTTCCCACACCTTCCACCCTGAGAAGGGAAGTGTTAATAATTTTATATATTCCCATCAGATCTTCCCTCAGCTTCCGGTGCTCCAAAGAAACCAATCCAGTTTCCTTACAGCTAATACACTGCAATCCAGGTAACACACTGATAGAACTCCTCTGTGTTCTCTCTTCAGCCTCAACTTCAAATTTCAGAGTCCAAAGTAAATTTATCACTGAAGTACGTTTAAGTTTCAATACCCTACCTTGAGATTTTTCTTGCAGGCATTTGCAGGAAGAAAAAAATTACAGTAGAACTTCATGAAAAACGAAACATAAACAGTTGTCTAACAAACTTTGTTTGACAAAGTGTAACAAACAACCAATGTGCAAAAGAAGCCAAACTTTGTAAATAAAAAGATATTCGAACAAGTGTTGTAAAGAGTCCTTGAAAGTGAGCCTTTAGGTTGTAGAATCGGTTCAGAGTAGTGCTGATTGAAGTTATCCACACTGGTTCAGGAGTCTGATGGTTGTAGAGTAATAATTGTTCCTGGTTCTGTTGGTGTGGGACCTAAAAATTTTGTTCCTCCAACCTAATGGTAGTGGTGAGAAGAGGGCACAGCCCGGATGGAGGCAGTCTTTGAAGATGGGTGCTGCTTTCTTGTGGCAGCACTCCCTGCAAATGTACAGGTATACTCAATGATGGGGAGGACTTTGACTGTGATGGACTGGGCTGCGTTCTCTACTTTTTCCCACTATGGACTATTCTAGAGATGTGTGAATATAGCAGATATTAATTCAAGTACTGTAAGTTCCAGTCTTCAGTTCTTAATATAAATTGTAAATTTCAAGCAGTAAATTGAAGTCAAAAGCGCACCTTTGTAAACAAACAATACTGTCTACGGAGCACAGTCAGGTCAGGACAACAGCTGAGAGATACGGTTTGCAAAGTGAAGTGACCATCAGATGTTCTCATATGCAAGTATAAAACAATGGAGTTATGTTAATTAGGCTGCATCAAACACCAAGCTACATGGCCAAGTTAGTTGCACCATTATAAACAAGCTCAAGGCAGATTGGATACTAGACTGCTATCATGCAGCATGTCAGAAAGCTAGTCTATCAATAGTTGGGAAGTTTGTGCACTCAGAGAGTCAACCCTCACAACATTAATTTTTGGTGTCTAGCTTCTCTGTCTCCAGAAGCTTCTAGGCAATCAGTGTGAATTACTTTCAGAAGTGTCACCTACTGTAGATATGCGATTCAAAGGAAGAATTGCCAACCCAAAATATTGAAGTAAACAGCTTCATTGTAACTATTGAAATTCAATTGAATCACCTACTGTATCCTTTCATCTTAAGGATGCAATGTACTTTGTGTTTGTAAGACTCTACCAAAAGGTCTCCAGAAGGTTGTCTGCTTGTTGTGATGAATAAAGAGTTCTATATCACCAGCATCAGCGTTCCTCTGGTGACTTCAATCACAGTCACAACATTCCCGTTCCTGGGCATTGGTGTTTCCTTACCATTCATTCCATAGAACCATAGAACATTACAGCACTGAAACAGGCCTTTTGGCCCTTCTTGGCTGTGCCGAACCATTTTTCTGCCTCGTCCCACTGACCTGTACCTGGGTCATATCCCCCCAAACCCCTCTCATCCATATACCTGTCCAAGTTTATCTTAAATGTCAGAAGAGAGCCCGCATTCACCACTTCATCTGGCAGCTCATTCCACACTCCCAACACTCTCTGCGTGAAGAAGCCCCTGCTAATGTTCCCTTTAAACTTTTCCCCCTTCACCCTTAACCTATGACCTCTGGTTTTTTTCTCCCCTAGCCTCAGTGGAGAAATGGGGCAATCAGAACTGCACACAATGCTCTAAATGTGCTCTAACCAAAGTTATCATCTGTAACCCAGCTTGCTGACTTTTATATTCAACGCTCTGACCAACAAAGGCAAGTATGCTGTATAATTGCTTTTCTACCCTATCTACTTTTATTGGACCTTTCAGAGAGCTATAGAATCGCGCCCTGAGATCCCTCTCTACATCAGTGCTCCTAAGGGCTTTGCCACTTACTGCTACTTTCTTTTTACATTTGACCTCCCAAAGAGCAAAATTTCACACTTGTCTGGATCAAGCTCTATCTGCCATTTATCTTCCCATATTTCCATCTCGTCGACATCCTTCTGAATTTTATGAGAACGTCCTTCAATCTCCACAACATCATCTTCAAATTCAAGTCATTTGTATATATAAACAACAGAATTCTCAGCAATGAGCACTGTGGAACCACACTGGTCACAGACCTAGATAAGTATTCTTTATTAGAACTGGGAAGGAGGCAGAAAAATTTGTTGAACTGCAGGAAGGGTGGAGTTGGGATCTGTTACTTAAACGTGAAACCAGGGTGACCCTGTGGATAAACTGTAAACTTACCTGGTCAGTAAGTGAATAGGAGTACTTAGAGAGTGAGAATGTGAAAATTAATCAAGGGTCTAAAAATGCTGGAGCTGAAAAATGCAGCCTATGATGACATATCGAGCTGCGTGTGTGTGTGTGTGTGTGTGTGTGTGTGTGTGTGTGTGTGTGTGTGTGTGTGTGTGTGTGTGTGTGTGTGTGTGTGTGTGTGTGTGTGTGTGTGTGCGTGCGTGCGTGCGTGTGTGTGTGTGCGTGTGTGTCCTCCACTCCCAAAGGGCAAAAATAAGGAAAAAGCCGATGATAAAACACAATAAACATCTGCACCATCAACAGAATAAATTCTGAAGATGTTGGAAATCTTAAGAAATACACTCCGAACTCTGAAGCAACTCAGCAGGTCAAGCAGCATCTCAGAGTCTTGATGAAGGGTCGCGGCTGGAAATGTTGAAAGCCTGACCTCCTGTGCTCTTCCAGCATTTTGTGTGCATTAATAAAAACCTGCCAATTCTGTCTCAGTTTGTTTGTTGTATTTTCCTCAGAATCAGAATCAGGTTTAATATCAGTGGCAAATGTTGTGGAATCTGTTGTTAAGTGGCAGTAGTACATCACAATACATAATAAAAACTATAAAAACTGTAAATTGCAGTAAGTAGTGTGTGTGTGTGTGTGTGTGTGTGTGTATATATATATGTTAAAGCAGTGAGGTTGCGTTCATTGGTTTAACGTCCATTCAAAAATCTGAAGGGAGGGGGGAGGAAGCTATTCCTGATTTATCCCCAATGTTAGTAATGAGAAGAGGGCATGTCCAGGATGCTAGGGAGGATAGTGCCCATGAAGGAGATGACTGAGTTCACAATTTTCTGCAGTTTATTTCAATCCTCTGCAGTGCCCCTCCCCTTTCCAAATGGTGATGCAGTCAGTTAGAATGCAGTACATCTGTAGAAATTTGCAAGTGTCTTTGGTGACATACCAAATCTTCTCAAACTCCTAATGAAATATAGCCGCTGTTGTGACTTCTCTATGGCTGCGTCGATTCGTTGGGCCCAAGTTAAACCCTCAGAGATATTAACACTCAGGGACTTGAAATTACTCAGCCTTTCCACTTCTAATCCTTTGTCAAGCACTGATGTGTGTTCCCTCATCTTACCCTTTCTGAAGTTCACAATTAATTCATACTAACATTGAGTGCAATGTTGTTGCTGTGACACCACTCATCCATATGATCAATCTTGCTCCTATACACCTTCTTGTCACCATCTAAAGTCCTGCTAACAATAGTTGTGTCATCAGCAAATTTATAGGTAGCATATGAGCTGTGCCTAGCCACACGGTTGTGGGTGTAGGGAGGGTAGAGCAGCGGTAAGCACACATCCTTGAGGTGTGCCAGTGGTAATTATCAGTGAAGTAGTGATGTTATTTCCGATCTGCGCAGACTGTGGTTTTCTAGTGAGGAAGTCAGGGATCTAGCTGCAGAGCCAAGTAAAGAGACCTAGGAAGTTGAAGACTTCGATCAGAACTGTAGGAATGATTGTTAAACACAGAACTGTTGTCAAGAAACAGCAAAGTATTATTATTGTCCGGGTGATCCAAGGCTGTGTGCAGAGGCAATCGCTGTAGACCTATTGAAGCAACCGGCAAATTGCAGTGTGTCCAGGTTCTTGCTTTGGCAGGCGTTGATTCTCAAAACACTAATCACTGTAGAAGTGAATGTTACTGGATGACAATCATTAAGACAGCTCACCCTTGCCCTTTTTTTGAAGCAGATGGGAACATACAACTGTAGTGAAGAGCGATATAAAATGTCCTTGAGCATACCCATCAGCTGGTTGGGACAGGTATTCAGAGCCGTATCAGGTACACCATCGGAGCCTGTCTCCTTGCAAGGTTTCACTCTCTCAAAAGATGTTCTGACATCAACCTTCGAGACAGAGTCACCGGATGATGCAGATATCCTCATCGCTGTAATTCTATTCTCCTTCTCTAAGTGTGCATAAAATGTATTGAGCTCATCCGGGAGTGAAGCATCTCTGCCATTCGTGACATTACGTTTCACTTTGTAGGAAGTAATGGCCTGCAAACTCTGCCAGAGCTGATGTGCATCCGATTCTACCTCTACCCTCAACCAGAGTTGTTTTTGTTCTTGAAATAGCCTGCACCTGGCCTTCTTGTATAGTCCTGGATCACCAAACTTGAATGCCACAGATCTGTCCCTCTGCAGATTATCAATTTCTTGGTTCATCCACGGCTTTTGATTTGAGTATGTACGGTATGTTCTCATAGGCACATGCTCATCCACACATCCAGCAGTCCTTTAAGTACTCCTCTGCTTCCCTCGTCCATACGTTCTTGGTCCTCTGTACTTGTGCTCCAGTCTTCAGTTTCTTTCTATACCCCACCTACTCTGCCTTTGAAAGGCTCAGCAGGCCTATCTTTGTGGTGAATCGTGAAGCCAGTGAAATGTATCGCTGCATCTTTAGTAGTAGGGGATAGCCAAGTGTCTGTGAAACAAAAAGCAAAACTGTCCCTGATGTCCCTCTGGTACAGCAATCTTGCTCCACGATCTTCGACTTTATTTTGCGGTAGAATAGACAGTAGTGGAAGTCAGAACCCTCTTCTCTTTAAACAAACTTCAATCCAGCACGGCATCATCTCTTCCTCTGTCTTAAAGAGAAACTGCACTTGCGACCGGAGACAGGTGTTCAACATTCATCAACTTAGAGTAGCGATAGATTTTTTTTAACACATTAACAAGATGTTGCTGACTGTATTGTCCATGGCTGTAACTGTGGATTTCAGATGTAGCAGTCTAAAATGGGAATATTTGAAGATTTCCTTCGAGCTGCTCGCACGTGTCGCCTTCTTAGTGGTGTCACCAGAAACATTTTTTCTCTCATTTGTTCCCCTCTGGAAGTGAAGAATATGGCTAGACTGACCTGTTGGGCATGTCTTCCAACTCTATATTTCACAGCTTCTCTATTCTTCTGTCTATGTTTTTCTCTCTATGCTCTAACTCTATTCGCAAGGTGATTCTGACTCTATTCTGTCAAAGACATCCCACTTACTCCACTTTAACAAGATTCTTTATCTCCTTCCCATTTCTGAAGAAGGGCCTCTGACCTGAAACATCAGCACAGTTTCCCCTCCCACAGTTATAGCCTGACCTGCTGAGCTTTTCCAGCATTTTCTGGTTTTGTTTCAATTCCAGAGCAATTTGGGTATTTTACCTTCAGCACAAACAAATTACTTGTTTCTCCACAGCGATGCCAGGTGTTACTGCCCACACTTGCACAAAACACCATTTCAATTTAAATTAATTTCCTTCCTAACTATATTACCCTCCAGTAAAAGTGTTCTATTTCCCTGAAAACTTCCCCGATAACTTGTATGGCTGCCATTTGAATTTGTTGCAATTGAATTTGGCAATTTCCTTCAATAGTGATGAGAATATTGTTTAAATTATTTCAGCTTCATTTGTTTTGGAAAGCATTTGAAGATGAATTGTCATGAAAGTATATTAAATGAAAATATGGAAATAGTCAAAGGGTATTTTTCATCTAAAGAGTAAAGTGCATTGAAGGAGCATTAGCCTGAACTGATGTGGTATTGTAGTTCAACTTCAGGACATCCTGAGATGTTGCAGAGGTAATTAATCCTCTTCAAAGGGTAGTCCCTGAAATGGGGGCAATCAGTGCACAAGATGGCTCCATAAATAAAAATGTTGTAAATGACTGATTCTTCATTGCCCAACACTTGATAACAAGATTATTTATTTCTCTCTGGACCTGATGTTTTGATGTCTTCAGAGCTGCCCTTCATACTTCTGTAACCTCAATAAACTGAAGTAATTAGCATTCCCAGTTCCTCAATTAACAAAGACACACAGCTAATGATGACAAATGACATGTTCTGTGTAGAGTGGAGATACCAGGACATTAACAGTACATTCCATCCAGGAAACATTATATTTTAGGAGGAATTTATTGACCAGAAAGACATAAGATGATATTAAAAATAATCTCTGACTAGCTCCATAATGCTGGTTTGTTGCAGCTAATGCTTCCATTAAACCTGATTAAAGATTGCTAAATTAACTATGCCATTCTCTTCTGAGTGACTGGGCTTAAACTGATAATTTCTGAGGGCAGAGCAATGATCCACAGACCAAGACTTTTCAACTGTAATACAAACAGCAATCCATTAAAATGAAGGAATTATCCTTTTTATTATAATTGGAGACCCTAGACCACAATATTTACACAGAAGTCAGAAAAAAAGGAGAAAAATCTGGTTTGCATTTACATAGCACCTTTCATAGTTTCTGGACATCCAAAATCATGAATTACTGAGAGCATTGTAAGCTGTGAAATTTTGGAATCAGTCTGCATATCACAAACAGTAATGAAGCAATGACAATGATGAAGATGTAATAATAATTGTTTAAGAAAATAGTTGAGGAACATAGTGGCCTGTACTTTGTAGAGTGGGGAAGCTCTCCTGTTCTTTTTCACTATAGACTTTTGGTATCTTCTTCAGAACATTGCTGTTAGATTTTTTATAGTCACTCAATAGGGCATGCACCTTATGTGGACTCGTGACGAAGTACAAAGCAGAAACAACTGGATCACTTTTGGTTTAAAAGCTGTGATTACTGGGGCACTGAAGGAATCATTGCTGTAATCCCAGCTGTTCACAATCTACACTCAATGCCACTCTTTTTATGTACACCTGTACGCCTGCTCATTAACAAAAATATATCAGCAGCTAATCATGCAGCCGCAACTCAGTGCATAAAAGCAAGGAGACATGATCAAGCAGTTCAGTTGCATTCAGAACCAAACAACAAAATGGGGAAGAATGTGAATCTAAGTGTCTTTGACCATGGAATGATTGCTGGTGCCAGACAGGGTGGGTTGATTTTCTCAAAAACTGCTGAACTCCTGGGGTTTTCATGCACAATAGTCTCTAGAGTTTACAGAGAGAAAAAAAACTGGGAAAAAAAGCATGTGGTACTTCTGTGGGGTTAAACGCCTTGTTACTGAGAAAGATCAGAGGAGAAAGGCCAGATGAGTTCAAGCTGACAGGAAGGGGACAGTAGCTTCAATGTTAAAAAAGTGGTGTGCAGAAGAGCATCTCCAAATGCATAAGCATCAAACCTTGAAGTGGATGTGCTACAACGGTGAAAGACCATGGACATAAACTCAGTGGCTACTTTATTAGGTACTGAGTTACAGAAGGTGCCTAAAAAAGTGGCTGCTGAGTGTTTGCCCGTTGCATCGATAAGGGGAAACATGCGAATATAGTGAAGTGTTTTGATGATACAATGCAGGCTGTGGGGACTGTGAGACAGAGATTTCAGAGCATTACAGATTGGCAAACCAAATGGGCAAGGACTTTGCACGTGGAATATAATATGGTAAAGCATGAGGCCTTCTACTTCGCTTAAAAAATAGGAAGGATTTTTTAAAAGGTGAGAGCGACTTGTGTTCTGATGGATCTGGACATCTTTGTGCATAAATCACTGAGTTAACATGCAGGTATAAATGACAATTAGGAATGTAAGCAGTATATTGGCTTTTACTACAAAATAATTTGAATACAGGGGTTGAAATATTGTATTTTATTCCAGTTACACACATTAGAGTGCAAGTGGAATAACATCTATCTTCTCCCTAACTAGGGAAGGGTATATTTGCCAAAGATAGAGTACACCAAGGAGTCACCAGATTGATACTTGGTGATGGTGGTGGGGAGTGGTATTATAAATGTACTAATTAGTGGAAGATTGAGACTATGCAGTTGTATGTTCAGAAGAAAATTCTGAATACATAGAAAAGTCAACAGGGGGTAGATGAGGCAAATGCAAGGATGATATTTCCATTGGCCTGGGTGACTAGTAAAAAGGAATCATAGACTCACAATATGGTGCCTGCCACTTTGGGCTAAGTTGTTCATCCAGAAGAAAATGAATTTTTGGAATTCTCTATCCAAGATACTGAGGGGACTTAATCACAGAATATAATAAAGAATGTTAGATTTTTCAGTATTAAAGGAATCAAACATGATTACCCTATTATAGAAAAGTGGTGCTAATGTTAAAGATCAAACATGGTCTATTGAAATGCTGTGTACAGAAAAGCTGACCCTGATTCCATTTCTCTTGTTCTTAATTCCTTATAAACTGTAGTGAACATCTCAGTGGGCGGCAGAGCAACACAACCAGTGGAGCCAATAGTTTGCAGCCCCAGAAGCCCATGTCCAATCCTGACCTCGTTCTGTCTATGTGGAGTTTCCACGTTCTGTCTCGGACCATGTGTGCTTCCTCTGGGTGCTCCAGCTCCCTCTCACATCCCAACGCGAATTGGTTGGTAGGCTAATTGGCCAGTGTAAGTGACCCCTCGATGAACTGAGGAAAATGTGGGGAGAATGAAAAAGTAGATTTAATGTGAGGTTAGTGCCAAGTGGGTGGATGATGGTCAGTGCCGACTCAATAGGCTGAAGAGCCTACTCTGTTCTGCTTGTCACTATGATTTTACAATTTTGTGACTCTATTTGTTTCATTAACATAGTTATGTCCATAGTTTGGAATATACTGTATTCAGTGCATAATTTATCTGAAACATTTGATAACTCCAATTAATAATTACAATAAATATAACTATGCAATGCAGTTGGCAGATTGCTTGAGATCAAAAGCTGAGTGGTGACTATCTCCGCTTTGATTGACTTCAGCATTCTCTTATCTTTCCTACTTCTCTTCCAGATCGCAGTCCCTTAGAATAAACATAAAAATAGCAGCATTTTATGTCCTGTTCGCAATTTATAATCCCACCCAGTTTCAAACTGATATTGGGGTGTTATTGTCACGTGTACTGAGATACAGTGACAAGTTCTTGTTTGCATGCTACCCAGCCAGATCATTCCATCAAGTTAGTAAACAGAAAACAGAATACAGTATTATCATTTTTGAGAAACTGCAGTGTAGGTAGACAAGTGAAGTTCAAGGGTCACAGTGAGGTAAGCTGGGAGATCAAGAGGTCATCTTTTAGTGTGTGGAAGATCCAGTCTGAAAGCAGTAAGATAGAAGCACCCCTTGGGTCTCATGGTACATCCTCTCATGGTTTTATTTCTTCTGCCTGACAAGAGAGTGAAGAAGAGAGAGTGACTAAGGTAGCTCAAGTTCCAGTTTAAGTTCAAGTTTATTGGCATTTAACCAATGGACCAAAGTGTACAACAGCTTAAATATAACTCACACACAACACATAAAGCAATATTGCCACAAGTAATAAAATACTGTATATTCTGGAAGATTAACAATTAAATATTACACTGTTTCCTTATCTGAGCATCACACAAAAAGGGCTGGAGGATCTACAATAGCTGCCGTGAAGTTTGGAGCCCTGTTTGAAGGTAGGGAGAGGTGAATGGGCAGGTGTAGTACTTCTGTCACTTTCAGGGATGTGTGACAGTTGAGGAGATTGAGAGGATTGTTTTTTTTGTGTGGGGTGTAATGATTCCTGTGGTACTCACCAGCCACTGCTTGCATTCGAAGAAAAACCCTTATTCATGCTCCCCATTTCCTGAAAATCAACCAATTATCAATGCAAGCCAGTGCATTACCACTAATCCAAGGTGCCAATACACAATATCTATTGATTCTCTATCATTAATTCTACAAGTTACATCCTTAATCAACCAGTAGATTTTACAAATTTAATTTCTCTTTTACAATCTTTGACTTCGTCTAATGCAGTAGTATTTTTCACATGCTTTTTATTGTTTCTTTAAAAGAAGACTCCAATATATTCTGTTCCAATTATCTTAGGCTAATCACTTCTCTGCTTTCTCTCTTTCTTCTTTTTTTAAACTTTATTTGGTGCACTCCAATCTACAGGAATCATTTCATAATCTGTCAGATTTTGTAAGATGACAGCCAATGTGAATTATATTTTTATACTTATTTCTTCTACTACTCTGGGATGCAGATTATCAGGCCCTACAAATTTAATGGCTTTCAGCCTCATTAATTTCTTCAGCAATATTTTTTCATTAATACTAATTTCATTTAATACCTCTTACAAATTTCTATCATTTCCTCTTAATACTTTTACCTTATTTTTAGTCATTTGTTCTATACTTTCTCTTCATAGACATCTATGTTGAGCCCTGCCTTCACCAGAATAAGATCTTAGACCAGCCTCAAAATTTGTTTATTATGATGCCTGTGCCCTATATGCTTCTGGAATTATCCACAGCAGGCATCTCAAATTTTAGAAAAATTAACAGCAAAGCTGTCTCTCGAAAATCCTTGAAATCCACTGGAAATCAAGTGAACCAACATCAGTTTCCTACTACAAGTCAATAACACTAATATTGATACTTTAGTTATTCTCAAATAACTACTCTGGGCAGGTTGGACCTTTGACAATGTGTTGCACATGAGGCTGCTAAACAAAATGAAAGCCCATGGTTTTACATAAAAGATACTAGCATGGACAGAAATTGGCTGGCTAGCAGAAGGCAAGAGTGGGAACAAAGTGGGCTTTTTCTGGTTGGCTGCGGATGACTAAAGTTGTTTGTCAAGAGTCAGTAATGGGTCCACTAATTTTCTCATATTAATGATCTAGGTGAGGAAATTGTTGGCTTTGTGGTCAAGTTTGTGAATGATAAGAGAAGAATTTGATGGCTTTGAGCTTGTACTTGCTGGAGTTTAAAAGAATGAGAGGAGGATCTCATTGAAACCTACCAAATACTTAAAGACGTGGAGAGGACATTTTCAATAGTGAAGAGTCTAGGATTCTTCTAGACACCAATCTATGAGCATTAGAATAGAAGAATCAGAATTAGAATAGAGTTGAGGAGGAATTTCTTCAGTCAGAGGATGATGTATCTGTCAAATTCAATGCCACAGTTGTCTGTGGAGGACATGTCATTGGGTATATTTAAAGTGGAGCTTAGTCGTTTCTTGATTCGTTAGGGTGGTCAAAGAAGGTAAGAGGGCATGAGAATTCAGATGGACAATAAATTAAGGTTCAAGATGCAAAATTCAAGTACATTTATTATCAAATAATGTATAAATTATACAACCTTGAGAATTGCTTGCTCACATAAGGCCAGAAAGCAAGAAACCTGAAAGAACTCAATTAAAGAAAAGAAGAATGAAAATAAAAATAAAAGACCAACACTCAATGTGCAAGAGAAAGAAAAGAATACAAGACAGGCAAACAATTGAAGGGAACAATAGCATTCTGAACCAAAAGTGAGTTCTCAGATCTGAATCCTGGAGCAGACCCAAAGCTCACTTATCAGTTCATCATATTAGTGGGCATGGAACCAGGGCAGTCTTCATAGCCTCAGCATTCAATCACAGCCTTAGCTATGATTAAATGATGGGGCAGACTCAATGGGCTGAATGGCTTAATTCTGCTCTGATGTCTTATCAATTTATGGCCTTTTGGACCATGTTATTTGCATAACTTAAACTAGACCCCAAAACAGACATTCTATTCTTTGCTATGTCCTGGAAGAAACTACCAAAGAAATGGAGGAAAAGATACAAGGGTTTGCTGAAAGATACCTTTAAGAAAAGTTCCATCTCCACTGACTGTTGGGAATCTCTAAGCTATGAACTTTGTTTGCTAGTGCATCTCCTTTCCTCCTGAGAAAAAGGTTGGAAGCGGTAAAACTGGGAAGAGAGCAAAATGTTGGCAGATCTACCTCAGGGGATATGAAACTCTGGTTAACATCAAACACTTTCTTTAAGTGGTTAGGGTCAGGGTCCGGTTGTGTTTAGGTGTGAATGCATCTCCAACTTGGAAAACGGTCATTGGAATTGCTGAACAGCACAGAGAAATTTTGGTAGAAGCTTGACTAAACTCTCCTCCCTATGTTCTATCACTTTTAGATAAAAGCTAGAGCAGAAACAGCAGGTGTTATTAACTCTTGGGATGCAACATCTGAGTGCATTTTGTTGGACTCCAGACCAGACACCCTTTACAGATAAAAAAATTGGCTGAAGAATGGCAGAAACAGGGAAAATTATGTCGACGCTCTCCTTCAGTCATTCACAATTATTCTCCACTCTTAATAAAATGAGCATTTGTAATGCAGCATGCAATAGATTCATAAATGCAGGTTAGCCTAGTGATGATACTTATTTTCTAAGTGCATCATATCAATGTATCCTTAATATTTTGATTCTGAATTTAATCTAAATCCCATATCTGAAATAACTTGGAAGTGATTTTTTTGTCATATCACTTCAGAATTTTCAGTCTAATTCTGGCCAAGCCCATCTATCTAAAGGTGAAAATTTTCAACTGAAATGGAAACCTATGCTTACAGACCTTTCCAAGTTCTATTGAAATTTGATTTTTTTTTGGAAATCAAAAGGAGAAGCAAGCAAAATCTTCAAATTAGCCGAGATGAACATGTGCATGGAACCAATAAATCAGACAGGAAAAACAATGAGCTCTCCATAACATTATAATTCTCAGATAATCCTAAATGTGCAATTTGTCATTCAGGTACTCCCACATGTAAATATTAAGTGCTACATATATAAGTGACAGATGATTGATGGGTTGAACAAGAAACATAGCTGATCAGATTATCTGGCTAACAACTACACAGCAAGCAAAACTGTGTGATACACTCACAGATTACAACTATATTTTCTTACAACATAATGGAAGGCCATTTAGCCCATCAGGTCTATGCCAGCTTTCAGAGAACTCCCATCATTCCTGTTCCACCATATTTCTCTGCAGCTCATTCGCTCCCCTTTGCCTTTTATTATCACTACAGTGCCCATTCCTCCTGTTCTACCCCATTCCTGCCAGCAGCCACCACCATATAGGGTAATTTATTGTGATAACTAATCTAAATTGAAGATCCTTGGAATTTGGGAGGAAAACTGATCACCTGGAGGAAATCTACATTCACTCTCAGAGTTAGATCTTTGATGGTTGCATGGTGGGAATGTTCTAGAAATCTGCTAAACAGTGACAAGGCCGTCTTTAGTCACTTGGACAAGTCCTGAGTCTCATGGGCAAAATAGTGCTTAGATAAAGTGTCACTGTTTTATTTTTTTGCCACAAAAGTTATTACAACAAATCACATGATCTACAGAATTCAATTAGTCCAAAAGTCTCATCAAGTAACTGGGGCCTTGGTGTCCAAAAAGCCCTTACATGGAGCCCTCCTTTCCTTGTTAACGGATCATGTGGCTGTAAACCAACTTACCCATTTACTGAATCTTGCTCATTGCCTTCTATCTGTCTGCTTCTAATAGCTGCACTGTGACTCAATAGGATTTGTTCCAGTCAAATGTGCTCTGAAGAAGAAAGCCTTGAGGTATGTATCTAAAAGTACCAAAGGGATTGGTGCCAGCAAAGTCATTAACTTTATTTTGGAGACAGAAGTGTATGTTCACGTTGGAGAGGAGGGGTGTGTGTGAGATGGATAAAATTCAGCCATTTAACCAGCTTTATATTATCCTGCCAGCACTTCAGGTTAATGTTCTCCCTGAACATCCTATAAGGAGAATGTGGAGAGTTCAGTAGCTTCATCAGCAGCAGCTAGCCTGTGTCAAATCCTTAATAAGCCATAACAGGATGTAAGCGGCACTATTCCCTTCAATCCATTTTGCTGCATCTCTCGGTTGCTACCTGATCTGAAAAAGAAATTACAGCTCATGCTTTTACTCTAAGTAATTCCCTGGTACCTTACTCTTTATTCTGGGGAAAGATCTAAATAAAAAAAAACACTTCATCAGCATGTTTTATATTTACATGGTGCAAAGGAACAAAACTTGAGATGTTATTCTTAATGAGACATTCATAATTATTTTTTAAGTAACATCCATGATATACCATCAGTATTGGAGAAGATTGTGTACTCAGGTGATTTTTCTTTACTTTGGGAGGAGTAAAGTGGAAGTAAGGTTTTGGTGTGCCATTAAGGGGATGTTAATGGTGAACAGTGGAAGAGTTTTGCTATCTGAAATTATGTGTTAGCAATCATTGAATTAGTTTTATATGCAATTCAAAAAATACTTCTTTATGCAGAACAGGAAACCTGAGGCTTGTCGATGAGCATTTGAAAGAAGTAGGGAGGCTAAACTTTACAATAATAAACTGGTATTAGGCCAGCTTATTTTAGTTCAATTGCATCATTTTCTCTTTTACTTTCAGAATTGCTGTACTTACTAATTTTAAAACAGCTTTTATTTACACAGTAAATGCAGGTTCTTATTTTCATTTTACATTACCTAATCAATTAATTGTTTTTTTATTCTCCCTTGATTCCATTTTTAAATTTTCTTTCAGTCCTCAAAGTTAGTGAATGTCCATTTATATCTTGTTTGTTATTAACATTTTTTTAACATTGCCAAATATCCAGTAAGTTAAATGCTTCAGCTTATGAAATAGGCTGCAAATTTTTGTAGTGTACCCTTTACCCTTGACATTGGTCATTGTTGTATTGGGTACTGGAAAATATTGCACTAGGTTCACCATGGAAAAGGACATGGAGGGTTGTGAGTTTTGCTGATATTTTAGTGCAATTTGATATCAAGAAGGAGATGTTTGGGCTCTTGAAGAACAGTAAGGTGGATAAGACCCCAGGGCCTGATGGGATCTATCCAAGCCTTTTAAGGAAGGCAAGAGAGGCAAGATTACTGGAGCTTTGTCAGTGAGGATAGGTTTCAAATAATTCAGCAGGTTATGAACATTTGGGCAGAAAAATGATAAAGTTTAATCCAGATTAGTGTGAAGTGTAGCGCTTTGAGAGCTCAAATATAAGAGGAGAGTATACAGTAAATGATATGACCCTTAGGAGCTTTAGTGTAGAGAGAGATCTTGGGGTGCAAATCCATAGTTCCCTAGAAACTGGCAACACCGGTGGGTAGAGTGGTAAAGGAAACATATAGCATACTTACCTTCATTGGTCAGGGTGTTGAGAATAAATTAGGAAAAGTCATGTTGCAGCATTACACATTACATAATATCAATATACACATATATAAAACTATACCATCAACTAATTACCTATAGATATGTACTTTGAGAGTTACAACCTTATAAACTAAATCAAAATAAGTTCTCAGCTTCATGATGCTAGAATGTAAAGCTCGTTGCTACATGCTGCATTGAACATCTCTACAGTTATTGCTTTAATGTAACTATCTCCACAGATTTTAACACACTGTCTGAAGTACAGTCTATATAAATGTTAGGAAATATCTAACAACAAGTAGTAACAACAAATATAATTATGCAATATATTTGGCACATTATGAAATATTGTGAACTCAATAGTAACAGTGTCTACATTGATTGCCTTTTAGTGTAGTACCTAACCTTGAGATGAATTTAATTTAGCTTCCAGTCTTTAAAATATGCTTCTTGTGGTGAACTACATATACCTGTCTGGACTCGCCCCCTGCTGACTGCTCCTGTGGCTCCTCCCACAGACCCCGGTATAAAGGCGATTGAGGTCTGAGCCTGGCCTCTCTGTCTCCAGGATGTAGTATGGTGGTCAACCACTGCTTGTTCCTTCTTCCAGTCAATAAAAGCCAATATCTCGCCTTTCACTTCTCTTTTGCTCTTTACTGGTTTTTAGTTTTTGCCGTCAGTATTAGCCACTGCTTTCTCCTATGAGGCAGCTGCCTCTCCACATTAGTGCTCTGCCTCTCCCAAAGACCAGCTGTCTTGCTTTACG
This sequence comes from Hemitrygon akajei, assembly GCF_048418815.1. Taxonomy (NCBI): domain Eukaryota; kingdom Metazoa; phylum Chordata; class Chondrichthyes; order Myliobatiformes; family Dasyatidae; genus Hemitrygon; species Hemitrygon akajei. The sequence goes on along the minus strand of NC_133124.1, from coordinate 102,572,322 downwards.
AAACTTACATTTTCATCTGATTGTGCTCAAGCTAGTTATTAAATGAGGGCTTTACTTCTTCCAAAGCCATCAAGTTTTGGTAATATATCTTGCTGCTTCCAGAATATACCTTCCATTTGTTGAGATTTTATATTGCAAATCCTTATCCTTCATCAGAGAGTTTTATTGTAATGATCAACTGCCTGTCATTTATAGCTGGCTCATTCAAGCCAGAGACTATAAGTCTTGTCCGTAAATTATCTGCTTAATTTCACCAAAGCCCACCTGACCATCAGTTGCTCATGTGGGGTTAGTGCCACATGATGGGGGGAATGCCAGAAGTAGAGAGGCAGGTGTATGGAACGCAGTCCAGGGGTGGTGGTAGAGACAGATATAATAGAGACATTTAAGAGACTTTTAGATAAGCTTATAGATGATATAAAAATGGTGCAAACCATTAGATTGAATTGAATTAGCTTTACTTCTTACATCCTTCACATACATGAGGAGTAAAAATCTTTATGTTACATCGCTGTCTAAATGTTGCAATGTGCAATCATAGTAACTTGTAATAATTTATAATAAATAAAACATAGAAATACACTCAACTGAGTTAATCAGTTTGATGGCCTGGTGGAAGAAGCTGTACTGGAGCTTGTTGGTCCTGGCTTTTATGCTGCGGTACCACTTCCCGGATTGTAGCAGCTAGAATAGATTGTGGTTGGGGTGACTTGGGTCCCCAATGATCCTTCGGGCCCTTTTTACACACCTGTCTTTGTAAATGTCCTGAATCACAAGTTCACAACTACAGATGCGCTGGGCTGTCCGCACCACTCTCTGCAGAGTCCTGCGATTAAGGGATGTACAGTTTCCATACCAGGCAGTGATGCAGCCAGTCAGGATGCTCTCAATTGTGCCCCTGTAGAAAGTTCTTAGGATTTGGGGACCCATACCAAACTTCCTCAACTGTCTGATGTGAAAGAGGCGCAGTTGTGCCTTTTTCACCACACAGCTGGCGTATACAGACCACGTGAGGTCCTCAGTGATGTGGATGCCATGGAACTTGAAGCTGTTTACCCTCTCAACCCCAGATCTATTGATGTCAATAGGGGTTAGCCTGTCTCCATTCCTCCTGTAGTCCATAACCAACTCCTTTATTTTGGCGACATTGAGGGAGATGTTGTTTTCTTGACACCACTGTGAGATGACTTCTTCCCTGTAGGCCACCTTGTTATTGGTTGAGATTAGGCCAATCAATGTAGTGTCATCGGCAAATTTAGTTAGCAGATTGGAGCTGTGGTTGCCAACGCAGTCATGGGCTACAGGGCCTTCACTGTGCTGAACGGATCTATGTTCTATGTTCAGTGCACCATAGAGTGTGATATCTTATCTGAGCTAGCCCATGATCCAAAGAAAAACAGACTTTCAACCCAAGTGATTGGTCTAGTCCATTTGCTTGTTTGCTAGCGCAGGTTCATAACCCGTATCGATTACATGTAATTAGGCTTTCCCTGCCAACGCCTGAAAGTTCATCTCACATATGATTCAGAAAGTGTCTCCTGGATAGTCCAGTCTTGGTCTGCCTCTGGAGAAATAAAATCAAAATATTCCCCTCACTAATTTTGTCCCTCATATGATGACTCACCGTGGTGTCTATGTATTTATATCGCTGATCCCTCATCAATATGACAGCTTTTCATGTATTGCCATTTTCACTCTTCTGAAGTGTACAATACATACCATTGAACATGCTAGTTCATTGTCCCCTTATTCCAATGTGTGCATGAAAGCCTCACTGTGTTGTTTCTGTTGACTTTCCTCGTACATATGGACATTTAAATACTGCCATCGCTATCCACTGCTAGCTTCTTTATATACTTCAGTCAGGCTAGGTGTCCCCAATTGCTGGGCTCTTATATTTTCCACTAATATGACTCAATTTTTCCTGCCTTTATTACACATGTGACCTGTTAGCATCCTGCCCAATCTACTTGTGTTCATACTGAGGAAGACATGCCATGGCCTTTGCTGTGCACTGAGTAGATCTGTTTCTCATTCTCCTGCACCATCTTCTTTCTTGGTGGCAAACCTTCACACTTTTATGAGCTACCTATATATGTCCATGGCATAAAGAACAAAGAACAATACAGGGCAGTACAGGCCATTCAGCCCACAATGTTGTGCCGATCCTTAAACCCTGCCTCCCAAAAAACCCCCCACCTTAAATTCCTCCATATACCTATCTAGTAGTCTCTTAAATTTCACTAATGTATCTGCCTCCATCACTGACTCAGGCAGTGCATTCCACGCACCAACCACTCTCTGAGTAAAAAACCTTCCTCTAATATCCCCCTTGAGCTTTCCACCCCTTACCTTAAAGCCATGTCCTCTTGTACTGAGCAGTGGTGCCCTGGGGAAGAGGTGCTGGCCCTCCACTCTATCTACTCCTCTTAAGATCTTGTATACCTCTATCATGTCTCATCCATCCTCCTTTTCTCCAGAGAGTAAAGCCCTAGCTCCCTTAATCTCTGATTATAATCCATCTAAACCAGGCAGCATCCTAGTAAATCTCCTCTGTACCCTTTCCAATGCTTCCACATCCTTCCTATAGTGAGGTGACCAGAACTGGATACAGTACTCCAAGTGTGGCCTAACTAGAGTTTTATAGAGCTGCATCATTACATCACGTCTCTTAAACTCTATCCCTTGACTTATGAAAGCTAACATCCCATAAGCTTTCTTAACTACCCTATCTACCTGTGAGGCAACTTTCAGGGATCTGTGGACATGTACCCTCAGATCCCTCTGCTCCTCCACACTCCCAAGTATCCTGCCATTTACTGGGTACTCTGCCATGGAGTTTGTCCTTCCAAAGTGTACCGCCTCACACTTCTCCAGGTTGAACTCCATCTGCCACTGCTCAGCCCACTTCTGCATCCTATCAATGTCTCTCTGCAATCTGCGACAATCCTCAACACTATCCACAACACCACCAACCTTTGTGCCGTCTGCAAACTTGCCAACCCACCCTTCTACCCCCACATCTAGGTCGTTAATAAAAATCACGAAAAGTAGAGGTCCCAGAGCCGATCCTTGTGGGACACCACTAGTCACAACCTTCCAATCCGAATGTACTCCCCCCATCATGATCCTCTGCTTTCTGCAGGCAAGCCAATTCTGAATCCACCTGGCCAAACTTCCCTGGATCCCATGCCTTCTGACTTTCTGAATAAGCCTACCATGTGGTACCTTGTCAAATGCCTTACTAAAATCCATGTAGATCACATCCACTGCACAACCTTCATCTATATGCCTGGTCACCTCCTCAAAGAACTCTATCAGGCTTGTTAGACACGATTTGCCCTTCACAAAGCCATGCTGACTGTCCCTAATCAGACCATGATTTTCTAAATGCCCATAGATTCTATCTCTGAGAATCTTTTCCAACAACTTTCCCAACACAGACATAAGGCTCACTGGTCTATAATTACCCAGACTATCCCTACTAACTTTTTTGAACAAGCGGACAACATTCACCTCCCTCCAATCCTCCGGTACCATTCTCGTGGACAATGATGACATAAAGATCCTAGCCAGAGGCTCAGCAATCTCTTCCCTTGCCTTGTGGAGCAGCCTGGGGAATATTCCGTCGGGTCCCGAGGACTTACCCGTCCTAAGGTATTTTAACAACTCCAACACCTCTTCTCCCTTAATATCAACATGCTCCAGAACATCAACCTCACTCATATTGTCCTCACCATCATCAAGTTCCCTCTCATTGGTGAATACCGAAGAGAAGTATTCATTGAAGACCTCGCTCACTTCCACAGCCTCCAGGAACATCTTCCCACCTTTATCTCTAATCGGTCCTATCTTCACTCCTGTCAACCTTTTGTTCTTCACCTAATAGAAGAATGCCTTGGGGTTTTCCTTTACCTATTTGCCAAGGCCTTCTCATGCCCCCTTCACCTGCTTCAACTGAATTCTCTCAGCAGCGTATATAGGAATTGGATTAAAATGCCCCATCAAGGTTTTTACAAAATAGTGCACATGCTCCTCTTTACATCAGTGGCGCTGTGGTTGAGACCCTAGAAGTGAACACTAACAGGAGTCTGTTCTGGTCCAGCCACATAGATTCTGCAGCTAAGAAAACTCAACAGTACCTCCATTTCTTCAGAAGGCTAAAGAAATGTGGCAACCCATTTGACCCTCACAAATATTTATAGAAGCACCATAGAATGTGCCGAATTTAGATGCATCACAGTTTGCTATGTCAACTGCTCTGCCCATGATCGCAAGGAACCACAGAGAGTTATGGATACAGCTTAGTGAATCACGGAAACCAACCTCTCTCACTGACTTGGCAAGGCAGCCAGCATTACAAAGACCCTCCCACCCTGGACATTCTCTCTTCTTCCCCCCGCTGTAGGGCAGAAGATACAAAAGCCTGAAAGCATGTGGCACCAGGCTCAGTGGCAGCTTCTGTCCTGCTGTTATAAGACTATTGAATGGCTCTGTTGTACAGTGAGATGGACTGGTGACCTCGCAATCTACCTTGTTTTAAACTTGCACCTAACTGTCCACCTGCATTGCACTTTCTCCGTAACAGCTCAAGCCCTACTGCCAGCAGTATCTTTCCATTCTCTCCTTATGTACTCCTGCTTAGAAAACTTGGTCCCCCTGCTTCAGCATACTTTATTGTCATCTCTGAATATTCTCATTCCACCCTCTTTCCCATGTGCTATGGTTTACACTGGACATTGCTAACAACAGAACATTCTTTATTGAAAGCAGACATTTTCTCATTATCCTGCAGTACCTGAGTCCAACAACGTATCAGTATCATGCCACATGGTACACTAAGTTCTTAAATGCAGGCTTACATTTACAAATACTACTCTAAAAGCAATTTTCAAAGAACAGCTGCTGGAAATCTTAAGAATTAAACAAAAAAACTGATGCCATGGTTAGCTGGTCAGACAGAATCTTTGTATAAGTCATGGAGTTAAAATTTTAAGTCAATGACCTTCCAGCATACAAAATACCTTAGTCAGATTATACTGTGTTCAAGATTATTTGAACATTGAATATATTAATTGCTAGTTATTAAAGTAGGCAATATACAAATAATCTACCGGTAACTCAAAATCAATCATAGTGATAAGGTATTCTTCAAAATTCACTTTCAAGGCCACATATCTATAAAACTGTTTCTGAAACCATGCATATTTCAGTTGAAATTCCATTCATCTGCTTTGGATCTATCCAATTTACAGATACATTCAAGTTGCTCAGCATTGTATCCTGACGAAAGGTCATCAGCCTGAAGTGTGAATTCTACTTCTCTACAGATGCTGTTTGGAGTGCTGAATAATTCAGGCAGGTTTTTTTTATTATTGTGATCTTATTCACAGGATAATCTACGTCCTCTGTATCCATTATAACCTGGTACCCAATGGAAATAGTATCCTATTTTGTCTGCTGATCAATGCTATGTGCAATTTCCAATGGGGTTATATTGATCAGGAAATTATAGATCTGCTGTTATTTTTTGCCAATAGTTTAGCTGAGGTAGCGGCAGGTTTCTACAAATGGTTTAAACAACCCCAGTCGAGGGATGAGAAAGGGGATAAAAGTTACCCATAGCTCCTGTCTGTTCTCTGTCTACTATGGAAAAGAGTTACTTTTATATGAAGACTGGCCTGCTAATGGTTAAACGCCATACAAAACACAAGAAATTCTGCAGATGCTGGAATCCAAGTCAGCACACAAAAAAATGCTTGAGGAAATCAGCAGGTCAGGCAGCATCTATGGAAATGAATAAACAGTGGACATTTTGAGCCAAGACCTTTCTTTAGGACTGGAAAGGAAGGGGAACAACACCAGAATAAAAAGGTAGGGGGAAGGAAAGGAGGCTAGGTTGAAGGTGATTGATGAAACCAGGCAAGTCGGAAAGGTAAAGGGCTGGAGAAGAAGGAATCTGATGGGAGAGGAGAATGAGCCATGGGAAAAAGGGAAGAAAAAGGAGATGATGGGCAGGTGAGAAGAGGGAAGAGGCCAGAGAATGGAAAAGAAAAAGAGGGAAGGGAGGGAAAAACAATTTTACCGGTAGGAGAAATTTATGTTCATGCCAACGGGTTGGAGGCTAGCCAAACAGAATCTGAGGTGTTGCTCCTCATTGTGGCACAAGAGGAGGCCATGGGCTGACATGTTGAAATGAGAAGGGGAAAGGAGTTAAAATGGTTAACCATCGGGAAATTCCACTTTTGGTGGATGGAGCAGAGGTGCTTGGCAAAGTGTTTCCCGAGTTTACATAGGGTCGCGCCAATGTAGAGGAGGCTGCATTGGGAGCATTGGATACAATAGACAACCCCAACAGATTCACAGGTGAAGTGTTGCCTCACCTGGAAGGACAGGCTGGGGACCTGAATGGGGGTGAGGGAGGAGGTAAATAGGCAGGTCTACCACTTTGGCCATCTGCAGGGTTAAGTTACGGGAGGGAAATTGGTGGGGAGGGACAAATGGACAAAGGAATCACGAAGGAAACAATCTCTGTGGAAAGCAAGAAGTTGGGGGGAGGTAAAGATGTGTTTGGTGGTAGGATCCCTTTGGAGATAGCAGAGTTGCGGTGAATGATATGTTGGATGTGGAGGCTCATGGGTTGATAGGCTAGGACATAAAGAATTCTATCCTTGCTAAGGCCACATGAAGATGGTGTGAGTGTGAATGACCAGGAAATGGAGGAGATGGGGGTGAGGGCAACATCAATGGTGGAGGAAGTGAAACTTTGTTCTTTGAAGAAGGAAGATTTTTCTGATGTCATTGAAAGGAAAGCCTCATCCTGGGAACAGATGTGGCGAAGGCGAAGGAATTGAGAAGCGGGAATAGCATTTTTACAGGAGAAAGGGTAGGAACTTGTATAGTCAAAATAGCCATGGGAATTGGTAAGTTTATAAAAGATGTTGGTAGACAGTTTTTCTCCAGAGATGTAGACAGAGAGTCAAGGGGCCATGAGAATTCAGGACTGGGTGGAAGATAGAAGCAAAGTTGATGAATTTGATGAGCATGTAGGTGAAGCAGCACCAATGCAGTCATCAACGTAGCAGAGTAAGAGTTGGAGAGTGTTACCAGGAGAGCTTGGAACATGGATTGTTCTATGCAGCCAATGAAAAGGCAGGCATAGCTGGGGCCCATGCGGGTGCCCACAGCTACCCCTTGAGGAAAGGTCACACACAGCTCATTTTGACATACATTCTAGGAGATTAGTTTCTTAAAACTTGCACAGCAAAATTCAGTGAGAGAATTTCAGAGAATCAGCATTCACTTACTCAGTATACAGCAGCAAACTGAAAATATCAAATGCCTTTGCTGTTGGGTGTTGAGCACAGTGTAGCTTAATCTTGGCCCAACGCTACTGATGCAGGGCATCATAGTATCAAAATAGTATCAATCAACACTTCAGAGAAGTATTTTTAGGAAGAGGTCATTTCTGCTGGACTACACCACAGGAGAATCTAACATCCTGAACAAATTATAATTTAACAAGCATGTACAAAATGTAGTTTTCTCCAGCTTTCTGCCTTCATCTTCCATGAAGATTACTGTCACTTTCTCCTTTGGCTCCTGCGGCCCTCCGCTAACTGTCTGTGCTTTTTCTGAGTTCGGCTATTTGACTGAAGACGGCATCACATCCGTGCACAGTCTTTGTCCTTTTGTTGCTTGTTCCCTGAAGAAGGACGACATTCAAGGAGGCATAGCCATCTAATTGTCCTTCCCTCCTGCCAATCTTAATGTTTCCTTTTACATTGAATAAACATTGAAATATTGCTTAAAAAGAAAAGGCTCGAAAGTCACTTGTATACCAGATAGCATCTCTTCATTGAGGAGGCACCTGATTCAAGATAATAGGGATTTTGATCTTGATAAAAGGCATATTAATGAGACTCAGTAAGTTCTTTCATCATAAATTTTGAACATAAATACTGATAGAGCAGTATCTTTCTGTCATTTATTCACTCGTAAGTGTAAATAAGACAAAGGCTCTGCAGGTTTAACACAGGGAATTGCTACCTGGATGATCTTCAGAGTATTCCACAATCCTGTCATTTCTTTGATTACTATATTTACTCTAGCAGTCTCAAGAGTTCCATTCAACCTTCTGATGGTGCCCAGTAGAGTCTGTGCTTCAATGGCAGAACTCTGGCCTTAAAGCAAAATTTACAGATCTATGTCCTTTATGTCCTTTTCTAGAGGCTCAAGCATAAATCTTCAAGCTGAGAGTTCTGCAGTATTTCCACATGAGTGTGGCACTGCCAGACATATTGTCCTTCAGATGATGCATAAAGCAATATATTAACTGGATTTCAAAACTATTAAAATGTTGACTTCCCTGAATATTATTGACATTTGGCAAAATACATACAACATTTAAAATCTTTAAACTTATTCAGGGGCTTAAAATAATTTATTAAAATATGAAATGAATGTGGCACAACTCCTCAAAACTTTTAAAAAGATTTAATTTAAATAAACTGAAATAAATAGCAAAACTATCCCAACAATCACTTCAGCCTTCCCGAAGCTGTTCCCCTCCATTGAGATCAATAGAGAGGGACTCACTCTGTCAAGTCCATCCTGGCATCAGTTGTTTCTACAGTCCTTCTACTTGCAAACAGTAAGAGGTCTCTGCAGCTTCATATGCCATCAGTCCAGCATCAGTTTGTAGCTGAATAACAGTTAGAGGAGAACTCAGTCCTGATGGTGTATCTGATAGGGCACTGAATACCTCTGCCAACCAACTGGCAGCGGTGGCCAGGGACATCTTCAATCTCTCAGTCATGTAGTCAGAAATCATACCAAAGCTCAAGAAGAGCTGGGTGAGCTGCCTGAATGACTGTCAACCAGTTGCCCTCATGTGATGAAGTGCTTTGAGAGATTTATCATGGTCAGAGTCAACTCCTGTTGAAGCAAGGACCTGTGCTTGCTGCAATTTGCCTATTGTCACAACAGGTCTACAGTGGATTCAATCTCACTGGCTCATCCCTCGGCCTTGGGTCACCTGGACAATAGCAATATCTATGCCAGGCTGCCGTTCATCGATTACAACTTTGTCAAACACCATTGTACCCTCAATACTAATCGACAAGCTCCAAAACCTGGGCCTTTGTACTTTCCTCTGCAACTGGACCTTTCACTTCTTCACTGGGAGACCACAATCAGAATGGATTGGAAATATCACCTCATCCTCACTGAGAATCAGTACTGGAGTACCTCAGACATGTGTGCTTAGCCCACCTCTCTACTTTGTCTGCACCCATGACTGTGTGGCTAGGCATAGCTCAAATGGCATCTATAAATTTGCCGATGACACAGCTATTGTTGGCAGAATTTCAAATGGTGACGAGTTAGCATACAGGAGTGAGATAGATCAGCTGATGTCACAACAATAACCTTGCACTCAACATCAGTTAGAGCAAAGAATTGACTGTGGACTTCAGGAAGAGGAAGTCAAGGGAGCACACACCAGTGCTCATTGAGAGATCAGCAGCGGAAAGGGAGAGCAATAGTAAACATAATTGAAAAGGGGTTTTTTATTATGTAGTGTATTGTACTGCTGATGCAAAAGAATAAATTTCACAACATATGCCAGTGATACTAAACCTGATTCTGATTCCAGTTCTAAAAATAGGAGCAAGAGTATGTCACCCGGCCACTCAACTCTGCCCTGCCATTCAATATGATCATAGCAACTCCTCTTCCATACCAGTAACATAGCAGAGTTTCAGAAATGTATCTACCAGGCAGAAAATGCACGACTTTTATATTCCTGCATTGCGTGTGAAGATACGGAACTTGCTAGCAATTACTGGGAAAACTATCCTTTAACTGCAGGAATGAGAGAGTTCCCTGCAGAGCCGTGACCTATGCAACCAGAGATATACCCAGTAACAGCAGTATGCTCAAGCTGGGTATCAGGTAAAAAAACTTATCTAAACTTAGGCACCTAGCAAAGTGACATTGATGGATTGATGTAGATGCCACCACCATTTATACCCCGGCTGCCTTCTCAGGTGGGTATTAAAAAAAATGCACCTTATTTATGGCAAGATAGACTGCTTCCATTTGGGATATTCAAAATGAGAACATGCTGTGTTGCATGGAAAACTAAGCGAGAAATAGTAGGACCCCAATTTGCATAAATTTGTCAGGCCCCTTGCTGGTTTAGTGGAGCACTTGCAGGTTAAAATTATTTACTTCAGGAATTACAAGCAATTTAGTGCAAGAGATAAGTAAACATCTCATTTTTAAATGGTTCAATATGTCAGCCAATCTGGAGTGATTGTTTTACACGCTGCAGTTAGTTGCTCCTCTCTCTGGGGCAATATTTTGTTCCAGTGCCCTTTGAAGAGTCTCTGTTAGTATATCACTGGAACATGTAAAATGGGAATCTCATAATTCACCAGATATTCATTATCTTACAGTAGAGTATATTTAACAAACTGCTTCAGATGCACTTATAGTGACCAATACAAATAATTTAATGAGTAGGAAATCTTTAAAAATGTAATTAATTTGATTATGTATAATACACTCAAGTGCTGAAATGAAATTAGTGGGAATGTTTTAATTGCATGATGGAGATTAATAGATTGAGAGATAATGCTGGTAAACCAGTTACAAGAAACCATAATTTATGACTTGTTTTGCCATATTGTCGATGTGGATTTCATTCTGATATGCAGCTGGTAATTTGCTGGTATTGCTTTTTATTTATAAGCAAGCGAACTAAGCAGCATTTGGGGAACTGAGGATGTTAAACTAAAGGAACATTGCTTGAGTGGTCTTTTTACAGAAGGGGAATCCCACTGGCTTGCTATATAAATCAGGAAGCTTAACCATGTACTGTGTACAGATTAATACTAGTTGTTTCTAAAAAAATGATAAAAGATTCAGAAAAAAAATCTTTACTTAGAATGTGATTATAGTTGAGGATATGGAAACAAGTTGAGTCACTAACTAAAGTATTGTGAATTGCAAAAGGACTAGTGATAAATTGCAGCAGATATAAACAACTTGTAAGATGGGTAGAGTCTTGGTAGGTGAGGCTTAATGCAAAGACATGAGGTGATACATTTTGGAAAGAAGAATAAGAAGAGGCAACATGGAATAAAGGACATTGTTTTAAAACAGATGCAGGGACATGGAGTGCACACCACTGAAATAGTTAATGAGGCATTCACAGTTCTGAACGTTATCAGTGGAGGCACTGAGTATGAAAGTAGAAAATTCATGCTGGAACTTCATAAAGTACTGCTCCAGCCTCTTCATAGTGGTTTGGTTCTGGCCCATCTTTTTATAGAAAGGCAATGGAGAAGTTGCAGAATCAGTTCTTGGGTCAAAGGACTATACTTACAAGGATAGATTAGAATGATTGAGACTGATTCTTATAGAAACAAACAGATGGGGAAATTAGATAGAAGTACATAAAGTGAAGGAGGTTCTGACAGAGTGAATAGTGGATGACGGTTCTGTTGGTGGATGTCATAGACTAAACATGATATGTATAAAGAATTTGGAAAGACATGAGCAAAATCTTACTTTTGCATCATGTGTTTGGAACCTGGAAGGCAGTGCCTGTACATGTGGTGGAAGCACGTTCCAATATGGTCTTCAAGAGAGAATTGGATAGATATAGGGTGAGAACAAATCTGCAAGGCTACAGAAAAGGTGCTACGGGATGGAAGTAGTGAGTTACCCTGGAAGGGAGCCGGTGCACAAGTGATTGGCTGAATGGCCTCTTTCTGTGCTATAACAATTCAATGATTCTTGCCAGAGAGATGCTGCATCATTAGAGGTGAAGAGAAAGATATGAGATTATGTTAATAGAATACAGTATAGAACAGTACCGTATGGCACAAACCCTTTGGCCTATGAGGTGTCAACATTTTAATTTACTCCAAGATCAATCCAATGCTTCCCTCCCACATAGCCCTCCATTTTTCTTTCATCCATATGGCTATCTAAGGATCTCTTTGTTTTCCCTATCATATCTGCCTCTGCCACTACCACTGGCAGTGTGTTCCACAAAGTTATCGCTTTCTTTAAAAAATATATTTCTATATTTTTAGCATATCCCCCTGTACTTTCCTCCAATCACCTCAAAGTTATTTCCTATCATATTAGTAATTTGTGAAAAAGGCACTGGCTCTCCACTCCATCCATGCTTCTTATCATCTTGTACACCTCTATCAAGTCACCTCTCCTCCTCCTTTGCTCCAAAGGGGCAAGACCTAACTCCCAATGATTCACAAGTCTGAAACCCCGCTCACTACACCAACTTTTCAACAACACATTCATCTGCCATATCATCCTATTCTTACCCTCACTGGAAAGTAGCAGCAGCAATCCAGAGAATACTCTCTTTCAGGTCTTGCTTTAAAACTTCCTACTAGCTCTCTATATTTGTTCTTCAGTACCTCACCCTTTTTCCTACCTATGTTGTTGGTACCAATATCTAATAGGGTTGGAGGGTGTAGGGCCAAAAGGGCCAAATACAGGGTGTGGATGACCTACTTCTAAAAATCATTTTCTTTAAGACTGAGAGGCAGCAGGATTTAATCCCTGGAAAGTGCTGATCTCAGCTGAGTGACAGTACGAGCGCTGCAATTGATCTCGGCAGTGTTGGGTGGAGCAAAGGAGAAACTGAACACAGTTGTACAGCATATCGCTACCAGGATGTCAGTGCCTATGGATCAAATAAGAAAGGGATCATACTCCCTGTCACCTCCTCCCAAAACAAGCACAAATAGCCTGTCAACACATGACACCGAGGGTCACATATGATCAGATCTGTGGGAGAGCCCTGATACAAGAATCAGGGAAATAACAAAAGGGATTCAACACAGGAAAAGTGTGTTTCCTCTATTTACCATCAGACATGGAACATAGAAAAATACAAGAGAGAAGCAGGCCTTCACCCCAGTGCGTGTGTGTTGACCATGAAGCCAATCTATACTAAAACCATCTGCCTGCACGTGGTCAATATCCCTCCAGTCCCTGTATGTTCATGTGTCTGTCAAAGTGGCTTGAAAGGATAATATCTTTTTTACCACTTACCCCGGCAACATGTTCCAGACACCTACCACTCTCTAGATAAAAACTTGCCTTGAAAATCTCTTTTAAACTTCCTCCCCCCACCCTCAAATTATAGCAATGCCCTTAAATACACTCAGTGGTAACTTTATTAGGTACACCTGCTCATTAATGCAAAAATCTAATCAACCAATCATGTGGCAGCAACTCAATAAATAAATGCATGCAGACATGGACAAGAGGTTTAGTTGTTCAGACAAAATGACTGAATAGGGAAAAATGCAGACTAAGTGACTTTAAGCATAGAGTGGTCCCAGACAGGGTGGTTTGAGTATCTCAGAAACTGCTGATCTTCTGGGATTTTCACACACAACAGCCTCTAGAGTTTACAGAGTATGGTGCAAGAAACAGAAAAGCATCCTGGGACTGGAAGTTCTGTAGGTTAAAATGCCTTGTTAATGAGAGCGGTCAGAGGAAAATAACCAAACTGGTTCAAGCTGACAGTCACAAAGAAGAGAAAGCCTGCAGATGTTGAAAATCCAGGCAACACATACAAAATGCTGGAGGAACTCAGCATTTAAGGAAAAGAGAACAATCGAAGTTTTGGCCCGAGTCCCTTCAGCAGGGCTCAAATTTCCATGAATTACAACAGCGGTGTGCAGAAGAGCATTTCTGAATGTGCAACATGTTAAACCTTGATGGGCTACTGCAGCAGAAGACCATGAACATTAAATCAGTGGCTACTTTATTAGGCACAGGAAGTACCTAATAAGGTGGCCACCAAGTGTATTTGACATTTCAGGATGAAATGATGAAGACCCTGACTACTTACCACATTTGTGCTTCTCATAATTTTATATACTCTTCTATCATATTTAAAATCCAGAAACCCAAATGAAAGGGCCATAGGCTTTAATACAAATCATCAACAAGAGTGAAAGACAAGTGGTGATGAGTGAAGTCAGAGTCACGCAGCACAGAACAGTCCCTTTGTCCCACTGAGTCTGCACCAAACTTCAAGCACTCATTTTACTCTCCTGACATGTCCTCAGCTCCCACCAAATGCATGCCTTTGGAGTGAAGGAGGAAACTTGAGCAACCAAAGGATAGTCAAGCAGTCACAGGGAGAACATGCAAACTCCACACTGACAGCTGGGACTGAACACAGCTGACTGAAATTGTGAGACAGCTGTCCTACTAATAATGTCATTCCAACAATTATATACGGTCTCCAGAGTTCAGAATCACAGAAAGAGTCAGGAAGGAGAAGTGAATGAAGATAGAGGATAGCATTTTTAAATCTCTTTTAACACAGAGAAAAGGCTGGAGAAACTCAGCAAGTCAGGCAGCATCTATGGAGGGGCATGAAAATTCAAGGTATTGACTGATACCCTTCATCAGGTAACTGAGCATCTCAGCTCCAAGCATTGACTGTTTATTCCCCTCCACAGATTCTGCCCGACATGTTGAGTTCCTCCAGCATTTTCTATGTGTTTGTCAAGATTTCCAACATCTGCAAAATTGCTGTGTTTTTAAAACCTCATCTCCTCTCTCCTCTTCTAGTGTATAATCTCTTCTCTTCCCACTGATGTTATATACTAGAAGCATACTTGAAAAAAACACCTGTCTTTTTGTCTGGCTAGCGTGGCAGAAGGAAGACACTAGTATATAAAAAAGGCAGCTCAACTTTTGCTTTAGTTTGAATTTGAATGGGAGCAGTGCTGAGAAGTTCCTCTGTAGGTAAAAAGGTAAAAATACAATACTTCATTTAACATTGCTTTAATCCGTCTCTCTCAGGGTTCACTTGCACATGCAGCTGTACACTTACGCAACTATAAGTACTACCAACTCAAGCCATGTTCTTCCTCGTAATGGGAAGCAGTCTAAGTGAGCAGTATGAAGTGAACATTTCAACAACAATACTAACATTGACCAATATGTTCTCACATAAATCCAACCCTTCCAGTAATATCTTGCTACTTCTGATGCATTTGACATACTGTATACTGTATATAGGTTGTCCACCATGGACACCCACGGTGTTGTTCTTTATGCTGAACATGCAATAAAAAAATGATTACATCAAACTATTCATTGACTTTTACAAAGTGCAACAGTGCCACTTCATGGTGGCAAAGTAGTACAGCAAAGGCTAAAGGGAAACCTTTTCTAATCAGATCCCCTTCACTCTCTGTGGTGTTGGGTGGTGATATGTTGAGTGATCCCTGGAGAGTGATCAGAAACAATATCAATGATTAAAAGCCATCTGGTGCCCTATGGTTTCCATTATAGTTCTAATGGGAGGTCAGAGGATCCCTGTAGAAATTTCATCCTATCCTTTGTTTCCCTTCCTCTTAAACTCTTAAATTCCATGCTGAATTAAGCACAGGTTTTTTATTTAACATCCTTGTCATAACAACTGATTATTGATGGTGAAGCAGCAGATTTTAGCCAAGGTGTAGTTGAGAGAGCCACTTATCAATGATCTTATCTTGGGAATTACAAGATCTCAGGTAGAGTGATTGAAATAGTTCATCCCAGCTAAGGTTTTAGCTAGGTTGATTGTAGTGAGCAGATAGAGTCATGGTATGAGTGGATGCTACATCTGTCTTCAATCTTGATGCTCTTGTGCAGAGAAAAAAAAATCAACATCTACATCCTAAATTCAGTTCTGAAATTCCTCTCTTAAATGTGGAGTTAAGTGAATCAAAGCCAATGAATTATCAATGGTTACTCGCAAAGTCAGCTTAAATATTATCATCAGGTTGAACATGAAAAATGCCTCACAATGACAGCTTCAAAGATTATGGTTGCAGTCTTCCTATGCCTATTAGGCATTGGTCTTCAAAGCCAATTGCACAACTACTGAAAAGATTTGTGAAAAAAATTGGCATTAGTCATTGATGGATCACCAAGAATGAAGCATGAGGTCTGTCAGTGTTAGTGGAACCGGATAGATTCGCCATCTGAAGCAGCAGTGAAGAAACTTGGGTTAGAAATGGCTCTCTATCAGAAAATAAAAATGTATTAACATAATGTTCAGCATCTGTTCCTGATCAGTGGTGAACCACAGGGAAGGATGAAGAAATCAGCTCAGTGTTGAAAAGCCACTTCATGTGTACAAAACATTTTGTCAAACCAGTAAACTAAGCCAACTATCATTGTAAAGAGGAGTCCACAACATCACAAGGTACAGATAAGAATTCAGTTTCTTCACAAAGCACAGTTGAGAATCTTTCCTACCAGAGGCAGGAAGGCCTTCACATTTATTACAGACCAGGAGAAAACACTGCTGTGGTCAGTTGCATTGACAATGAAATACTGAGTAACCCAGAAGAACATTGAGAGGTACATTTATAAGATGTTTCTCTTCAGCATCAGGAATGCTCAAAACATTTAACATACTGAAGAGTACTGGGTTCTATGACAATTTATAAAACATTCTGTATTGTGTATTGGATGATAAAGGACATTTGGATATTTGATTATTTAAAAAAAGACAGCACCACTTATATCATGACTTTTACCAAAGTAATATGACTCCTGGTGCTTCTCTAGAAGGTGAATAATAAAAACTGACACCAATCCACATTGAGGCAAGAGACCAAAATCCGTATTAAAAGGGTAAATTTCACAAAGTGTTTAAAGCAGAAAGAGGTGAAGAAGGAGAATAAGTTAGGGAGGAATTTTTGAGCTTAAGGTTTTAGCAGGCATGGGATTCAGTGACTAAGGGATTAAATTCAGAGATGATCATATGGAACTGGTGGTGGAATGGAAACCTCAAAAGGTTACTGTATATAGGGCTGGAAGAAAGTATAGTAATAGAGATGGGTAAGACCATGAAAGTGAAAATGTGTAAGAATTTTAAAAATTGATTCTTACTTAACACTGAAAAGTAAAACAGAAAAGATTTTACATTTATGGAATCTCAAGATACACCAAAGCACATTATAGTCAATTAAGTATTGCAGATATGTAGGCACTCTCTAATGTAAGAAGCAGTCAATTAGCCTACAGCCCAATCGGTCAAACTAAAAAGTGATAATGACCAGTCAGGAGGTTGAATTGAGTTTATTGACAGCTGACTGACAGCGAAGGAAGTCCAGCTGCACTGCAGCTAGCTGTTGGTTTTATACCAGGGATAAACAGTGTTTTTAAAGTGGGCAAAAACTGTAAGAGGTTTAGTCATTTAATAAATGTTTTGTCAGTATTTTAGGTGTTTTGAATTAATTTTAACATTACATTTTAAATTTTGTAATTTTCTTCAAATTATTTAAATCCATTCAAATACCTTGGATACTTAGAAACAGTTCAACAATCTTTAATAGGGCAATTTTTTAAAGGCAGTCAGATATTCAGAGCTTTTTCAAACACAAACAAAAACTTCAGGAAACACACAATAAGTTGGGCAGCATACATGGAGCGAGATTCAGAGTTAACATTTCAGGTCAAGACCATTCATCAGAACATGGGCCTTCTGTACACTGTCTGAAGTCTACTGCCCAATTTCTGAAATGCTTCTCTTGGAGTGTCAACTGATTGGCTCTCTATGTCATGTAAAGGCTGGGAAGAGGGTTAGGTCCAGCATAACCTAGCTCATTTACCTTTAATGATAAAATACATCACTAAGGTTACCTGCTCTATTACCAAGATTCTATCCCAGCCTCAAATCATGCACTGCTGGAAGTCTCAACCTTGGCTTTGTGATCTAGAGGCTTAATTGTTTAATTGTTTAATAGGTTGCAACAGGACATTGATAGGATGCAGAGCTGGGCTGAGAAGCGGCAGATGGAGTTCAATCCAGAAAAGTGTTAAATGATACACTTCAAAAGATCAAACTTGAAGGCACGATTCTCAGCAGTGTGGAGATATAGAAGGATCTTGTGATTCATGTCCATGGATCCCCCAAAGTTGTTGCACTAGTTGATAGAGTGGTTAAGAAGGCATATGGTGTGTTTGGTTTCATTAGTTGGGATTGAGTTCAAGAGCCATAAGGTAATGTTGCAGCACTATAAAGCTCTGGTTAGATCACAGGATTGGGTTCAGTTCTGGTTGTCTCATTAGAGGAAGGATGGGGAAACTTTAGAGATAGTCCAGAGAAGATCTACCGGGATGCTGCCTGGATTAGAGAGCATGTCTTATGTGGAAAGGCTGAATGAGTTATGGCTTTTCTCTTTGAAGCAAAGGAGGATGAAAGGTGACTTGATAGAGATATGTAAGATGATAAGAAGCACTGATAGAGTGGATAGCCAGTGCTTTTGTCCCAGAGTGGAAATGATAATATGAGAGGGCATAATTTTAAGGTAATTGGAGGAAGGTAAAGGGGGATATCAGAGGTAGGTTTTTTCACATAGAATGGTGGATGCATGGAATGAGCTGACAGGATGGTGGTAGAGGTATATATTGTAAATTAAGGACACTTACAAGACTCTTAGATAGGCACATGGATGAAAGAAAAATGGAAGGCCATGCAGGAGGGAAAAGTTAAATTGGCCCTGGAGTAGTTTAGAAGGTCGGCACGATATTATAGGCTGAAGGGCCTGTATTGTGCTGGACTGTTCCACGTTCTACACCCTGGGAGGGCTCTCTCTTTCTGCATCCACAACTACTGGGGTATTGAAAACTCTGCGACATTGTGTATGGTGCTTATGGCCGTATAACCACTCTTCAATTTTAGCATGTTTGTCCTTGTTTTCAGATACCTTGCTTCTTGTTGCTTCAGTCAGTCATCGAATATCTGCCCTTCCCCTGTTCCTGCAATTGTCAAACTCTGAAATTTTTGGATTCTCAATTTTCTTCTCAATTTTTCCATCTCTCAAGATCTCAATTTCTCTAAGTCACATGGGATTGAACAGATGCTGGAAATCTTGAGCACTATATACAAAATGCAGGAGGAACTCGGCAGTTCAGGCAGTTCTATTTTCCTCCATAGATGCAGCCTGACCTATTGAGTTCATCCAGCATTTTGTATGTGTAGCTCTAGTTTCCCCAGTCTCTTTTCTTTTTGAAAATGATTTGGCAAAGCTTTTGATCATCTTCAGTTTTGCCAACCTTTCCACTAGTTGGCAGCTCATTCATTTTGCATACAGAAATGAGCAACAGGAACACAAACACTTCCCTCAGGCCACTCTGAATGAGACATACTGTGAATAACATTGTCTGTGAGCTGCTAGGTATGAAGCCTGCATAAACATTAACTTACGAACATGTGTTAGTACTGTGGAGCCTAGAATGGTCTCTTGTCATGGACCCCCTCTTGTCACCAGATCAAGACCACACTCTGCATGGTTATGGTTATCCAAGCAGGAAAATTCCACAGCTCAGTATGAAATTGGGGTCTGGACCTTTGGAACCTTGGGCAACACATAATCTGTTGGCAAAACTCAGCAGGTCAAGCAGCATCAGTGGGAGGAAAGAAACGGTTGATGTTTCAGACTGAAGACCTGCAGCAGGAATGAGCAGACTGGTGAGATGTCCAGAATAGAGAGGAGAGGGGGAGTAGTGAGACGGGAGTCCAAGGTGATTGGTGGACTGAACAAGGGTGTAAGATGACAGATAGGTGGTAGAGGACTTGAATAGGGGTGGATTTGTAAGACTGTGGCAAGTGAATGAGAGATGGAAGCAGACAAAGAGACAGAGAGGAAAAATTAAAAGCAACAGATAGAGTGAAGTGAAGAGAGGTGAGTGTGAAGATGGGAGACACCTGCTGGAGGGAAATAAACAGAAACACCAGCGCTGGATCTAGAGGAACCACTAGAGGATAACAGAGAGGTGGTGGGGGTGGGAGACCAGAATAAAAATTGTATGTTAATTTGGTGAATGGAGGAGAGGGAAGGAGACAAAATAGGTGAAGGGCAACTGGTGGGAAGGTGAGAAGGGGAGCAAAAATGGGAAGACTGAGGGATCAGAAAGGAGAAGGGGAAAGGGGAAAAAAGAGAAAAGAGAGTGGTTACCTAAAATTAGAAAACCCAATATTCATGTGGCGGAATATAAAGTGTTGGTCCTCTAGTTTGCTTTGGGGTTCTTCCTGGCAGTAAAGAAAGACAAGGACTGAGACAGGACTGTGTGGGACTGAGGAGGAGAGTTGAAACAGCCCACAACTAGGAGCGCAGGATGGCCACTGCAGACCAAGTGAAGGTGTTCTGCAAAACAGTCACTGAGTCTGAAGTTGGTCTTGCCAATCTCAGGGAGGTCACATAGGGAGCACCAAATGCAATAGGCAAGGTTAGAGGAGATGTACGTGAAGCTTTGCCTCACCTGGAAGATCCCTGGCTGGTGGTGTAAGGACAAGTGTTACATCTACTGTGAAAGCAGGGGAAATGTCTGGCATAAGGGAGGGATGGGTGTGGAGGGATGAGCAGATCAGGGAGTTAATGGAGGGAATAATTTCTGCAGAAGGTGGAAAGAGGTGATGTTGTAGATGGCAGAAATGACAAATGCTGATGTGCTGGATGAAAAGGCTAATGGTGAGAAAGGTAAAGAAAAGGGAAGTCTGTCACCTTCTGTCTGGGAGGACACAGAGTGAGATCAGAAATACAAGAAACAGACGAGATATGAGATAAGACCCTATCAATCACAGCAAAATGGAAATTATGCTTTATTAATAAGGACATTTCAGATATCCCGGGACAAAAACCTCAACTTGAGAGCAGATGCAGTGGAGATAGAGAAACTGGGAGGAAAGGAATAGCGTCCTTAAAAGGGACATAATGGGAAGAGGCATAGTCTAAGTAGGTGTGGTGGGAATTTGTAATAAATATTAATGGATAGTGTGTCTGCTCAGATGTGGACAATGAGATCTATAAAAGGGAAAAAAGTGTCAGAAATGGTTCATGCGAATTTGAGAGCTGGGTGGAAGAAGGTGGTAGAGGTGATATATTTGAGGAGCTGCCTTTTGGACTCTGCAAGGTAGAGGTTAGTCCAACAGACTACAATGGAAGCCCCCTTACCTGTGGGTTTCATGACTAGGTTGTGATTGGTAGGAAGTGAATGAAGGTCTGTGCTTCCAGGGAGGGTGAGGTTGGAGTGGGCCGGGGGAGCAGAGATGTTGAAGCAGTTACTGTCATGGAAGCAATTGGAGATGATAGGTTGAGGAAGGGGAAAAGGACTAAAGGGGATGTCCAAGAAGAAGGGGAGTGTTAGAAGTGATAGGGACACAAGAAGGGGTCATCCGTGGGGTGGGAGGGGGTTGGTGGTGAGGACTCCTTGTCAAAGAAGTAGGTGTAGAGGCAGACACAATGGAAGAGAAGCTTCAGATCATGACGGACCCAGAACTTGTTAAGCAGTGGGTGCACAGTGGGTATACCAAGTTGAAACCTTTGCTGAGGACTGACTAATCAGCATCAGAGAGGGGGAGTTCAAGGGGGGGGGGGTGGTGAAGACCTGCAGGGATTGGAACTAAGGCAAGGATTAGAGTCTTGTGTTTTGGATGTAGACTTGGACTACAGGCTTTTCTCAGTCTTATAGTTTTGTTTGCATTCACCCAATTTTTCTCGGAGTTTTTTTTCTGGTTTGTGATTTGGGGGTCAATGTGCCTGTTGCATTTTGTTTGTCTGTTTGTGCGGAGAGTGGGGATTAGGGGTTGATGTGCCTGGTCCACTTTTGTTTGCTTTTTTATATGGGGGGCAGGATCTGGGGGTTAATAAATGTGCTGTTTTCTTTTCTTTCTTTTTCTTGTGGTTACCCAGAGAAGAGTTTCAGAGTTGTATACATTGATAATAAATTAACCTTTAAAATGAGGGACAAGGATATTACAGGGGGTGTGTTTTGAAGGAGGAGAGCTGAGGGGTGAGGGTGAAATGAGGAGAGTGGGGAATCTCAGGGAATAAGGGGAAGAGGAAGTTGGAAGTGTAGTGTGGAGTTTGGGGGTGGGATACGAGGTCAAAAGGTGAGGGGTTGCGTTGAGGAAGGAGATGGGGAAGAGGAAGAATACGATCCAGTGGCGCATTGGGAGCTTGGTGGGAGAGCAAGAAAGTCTCTCTTGGACCCCCCAACTCTAATAAGCCTGAGCATTTCTTTCTTATAACTTATCATATGAATTTGAATTCATTGACTTAACAGTTCTGCTCTGAGTGCAACACAATGAAATAGCTGGTGTAAAGAACAGCTTTAGAAAGGGCAAACCAGAGGAGAAGTGCCATGCTCCCAGGACAGATTTTGACATAAAAAATGACTCAGTCTGTCATCTCATGATCCACTGGCTCACTCTAAGGTGGAACCAGTAGGCTACAATCATCGGTGACTAGACCCTAATTTTAAAGCTACACTCGTGATCATGGATAACTTCTGCTTAGATTTTGAAAAAGCCCTGGTCCACATCCTTGAAGGAAACAATCTGATTCTCTGGTAATCTCATCACCAAAACTGGAAAACACAGCATCTTCTAAAAAGATGTGAGTAACATGGAGGAAATCAGTCCTCTTAATAATATGTTTAAACCATCGCAAACAAAAGAGCTCATTGCAACAATCTTGATCTAGGCACTGAGACCTATTAGAGAATGTCATCTTCCTAGGTGGAGATGACAAGAATTTGCATTACCCATATCAGGACATGTACTGATGTCTCCTAGAAAAATCATCACTTCATCTGTTCCACTAGCCTTGCCCC
This sequence comes from Hemitrygon akajei, assembly GCF_048418815.1. Taxonomy (NCBI): domain Eukaryota; kingdom Metazoa; phylum Chordata; class Chondrichthyes; order Myliobatiformes; family Dasyatidae; genus Hemitrygon; species Hemitrygon akajei. The sequence goes on along the minus strand of NC_133124.1, from coordinate 102,549,642 downwards.
AGAACAAAAGGCAGCAAAAAGAAACACTGCTCTAAGAAAATCAACATTAGGTATCTGAAGGATCTTGCAAAGATAGCAAGAGTGTCACAAATGACTTGATAACATCTTAACTGCCATTAGCAAATGTATGTTCATAGCACTGGATTACCATGAAGTCCACTATAACATGTCATGTGAAGAGATGCTTGGCTTCTGCTGGAAAACAATATAACTGCTTTGATAAGAATGATCAGAAAATTCAGGAATTCACTAGTCACAAACACAACGCCTTCCTGGATAGGAAACACCACCATGCATTAAGAAAAAGCAACAGTTCTGAAGCACCTGAAGATGAAGATTCAGTTGAAAACCCCTGAGCTGAAAATGTGCCAATGTCAGCTAAGTGCTTGATTTTACTATAATTTTCTAAATGTTCTGCAACTATTTTCTTAATAATGAATTCCAGCTTTCTCATGCGACATGTGTCAGGCTAACTGCCTTTAGTTCTGTTGCTTTCGGCCTTAATTTCATGAGCCTGAGCTTTTTTTTGATGGTTTTTCACAGGGATCTTTTCCAAATCTAGCGGGTTTTGCAAGATTACAAGCTCTGAACCTTTCACTGAAAGACTAATGTAAACAATTGCAGAAAAAAAGCATTGGCAAGTAATTTCTAACGCTCATTGAGCAAACAATCATTGACTCTTAAGTTCCTCTGCATATTAATTCATTTGCACTGATGCTTTCATATTCTCTCTGCTGGGGAGCACTTACAATTTAAAACAACAGCTTTTAATGTGATTTTGCATACTATAGCAATGTTACTGAGTTTATTAGGTCATAAAAACATAAGAAAATGGGAACAGGAGAAGACCACTGAACCATGTCCTTCCATTTAATTTGATCATGGATGATCTGCCCCAGGCCTCATCTCCATCTGTGCCAGCCCTAAATTCACCAATATTTTTGAAAAAAATATCTACTGCCCCTTTTACTTCCCCTAGCAATGTAGCCCGTACAACCCTCTGGTGCAGTGAATGTCAGATTTACCATCTTTCATGGGAAGAATCAAGGTGAATTCTATATGTGCCTGGCAGTTTCAAAATTCTAGTTCAGATTCACTGAGCTAGATAGAGATAAGATCAGAATCAGAATCAAGCTTAATATCACTGCCATATGCCATGAAATTTGTTAACTTTTTTGGCAGTAGTACAATGAAATGTATGATAAATAAATATAGTTAAAAAGAGGAATTACATTAAGTACATACACATATATTTCCACTAAATAGTTAATTTAAAATAATAAACACAAAGTGCATTGCAGATGCTGTGGTCAAATCAAGACGTACAAAAAAGCTGGATGAACTCAGCAGGTCGGGCAGCATCCGTTGAAATGAGCAGTCAACGTTTCAGGTCGAGACCCTTCGTCAGACTAAAGAAGGAGGGGGCAGGGGCCCTATAAAGAAGGTGGGGGGATGATGGAAAACCAATCAGAGGGAAGATCAAGGGGTGGGGGAGGGGAAGCAGGGAGGGGATAGGCAGGAGAGGTGAAGAAGGAATCTAAGGGGAAAGCACTATGGGTAGTAGAAGAAGGCAGAATCATGAGAGGTGATGGGCAGCTAGGAGGAGACAGAGTGAAGGAGGGTTGGGGGAAGAGAGAGGGAGGGAATTACCGGAAGTTGGAGAATTCAATGTTCATACCAAGGGGCTGGAGACTACCCAGACGGTAGATGAGATGTTGTTCCTCCAACCGAAGTTTGGCCTCATCATGGCAGTAGAGGAGGCCATGTATGGACATATCTGAATGGGAATGAGAGGGAGAGATGAAGTGAATGGCAACTGGGAGATCCTGTCTGTTGTGGTGGATGGAGTGTAGGTGCTCGACGAAGTAGTCCCCCAATCTGCGTCGGGTCTTGCCGATGTAGAGGAGGCTGCACTGGGAGCACCGGATGCAATAGATTACCACAACAGACTGCCGTCATCAATGATGCCTTCACCTGCATCTCCTCCATTTCCCGCACTTCAGCCCTCACCCCATCCTCCCGTCACCACAACAGGGACCTTGTTCCCCTTGTCCTTACCTATCTCCCCACCAGCCTCCGGATCCAGCATACTATCCTCTGCAACTTACGCCACCTTCAACAGGACCCCACCACTAAGGACATCTTTCCCTCTCTACCCCTCTCTGCTTTTCGCAGGGATCGTTCCCTCCGCGACTGCCTGGTCCACACGTCCCTCCCCACAGATCTTCCACCTGGCACTTATCCCTGCAAGCGTAAGTGCTACACCTGTCCCTACACCTCCTCTCTTACCACCATTCAGGGCCCCAAACAGTCCTTCCAGGTGAGGCAACACTTCACTTGTGAGTCTGTTGGGGGTCATCTATTGCATCCGGTGCTCCCGGTGTGGCCTCCTCTACATCGGCGATACCCGACGCAGATTGGGGGACCGCTTCGTCGAGCATCTCTACTCCATCCTTCACAACAGACAGGATCTCCCAGTTGCTACTCACTTCAACTCTTCTTCACATTCCCATTCGGATATGTCCATACATGGCCTCCTCTACTGCCATGATGAGGCCAAACTTCGGTTGGAGGAACATCTCATATACCGTCTGGGTAGTCTCCAGCCCCTTGGTATGAACATCGAATTCTCCAACTTCCGGTAATTCCCTCCCTCTCCCTTCCCCATCCCACCTCTATTCTGTCTCCTCTTCTAGCTGCCTATCACCTCTCATGACTCTGCCTTCTTCTACTACCCATAGTGCTTTCCCCTTAGATTCCTTCTTCACCTCTCCTGCCTATCCCCTCCCTGCTTCCCCTCCCCCACCCCTTGATCTTTCCTCTGATTGGTTTTCCACCACCCCCCCACATTCTTTATAGGGCCCCTGCCCCCTCCTTCTTTAGTCCTGACGAAGGGTCTCGACCCGAAACGTTGACTGCTCCTTTCAACGGATGTTGCCCGACCTGCTGAGTTCATCCAGCTTTTTTGTACGTCTTTAAGTTAAAATAAACAGTGCAAAAAAAAAGGAGTGAGGTAGTGTTCATGGGTTCAATGTCCATTTGGAAATCAGATGGCAGAGAGGAAGAAGCTGTTCCTGAATCATTGTATGTGTGCCTCCTTCCCAATGGTAACAATGAGAAGAGGGCATGCCCTGGGTGATGGGAGTCTTTAATGATGGACGCCACCTTCTTGAGGCATTGCTCCTTGAAAACGCCTTGGATACTGCACAGGTTAGTGCCCATAATGGAGCTGATTTCAAAACTTTCTGCAACTTCCTTCAATCTGGTGCAGTAGACCCTCCCACCATCCATACCATATGGTGACACAGCCAGTCAAAATGCTCTCCACGGAATGTTCGTAGAAGTTTTTGAGTGTTTTGGTTAACAAACCAAATCTCCTCAAACTCCCAAAGAAATATAGTTGCTGTCTTGCTTTCTTTATAGCTACACCAATATGTTCATAGATCCTGTAGTTTATTGGCTAAGTTTATGTCAGTGAACTTTCGGGGAATGGCCTGCCAACATCCACTCTTTTAGGCTGAACAACAGTTAAGATACTATGGGTTTTGAAATGCTGAAAACGTTTTACACATCCGCATGCTGATGAGAGAAAGAGAGAAAAACAGGAGGATAGTAAATACCCTCAAATTCAGTGATAAAGTGGACAAGCCAAAGCCTGAATAGGCCTTTAATGAAAGTCCTCAAGCAGAATCAGTTGACAAGTACTAGTCATTAGGCAGTGAATAATGGGGACTCTAATGTTAAAGTGGCAACAGCCAGTCACAAATCTGCATTTCCTGATATGTGGCCCGTTGCTGGTGTGCCTCATTTCATATGAATATTGTTTAATTATACAGAGTCTAATGGCTTCTGGAGCATCTCACCCAGTATGGGTAGGCCATTAAAAACTACATCAGGCTCCTTGAAGCTCTATAACCATTAATCATTCCCAACTACCTAGGTCTTTGTGACTCGGAGAACCTGCCAATCTTCTATCTTCAGGCACAGCTGCCAGCTTCTAATAGCATATTTTCATTGCGCAGTTAACAATATCCGTGATTCGACAGATACAGCCATTATAAAAATCTAAGTCAGGCACCACTGAAATTAAACGGCTTTGTAACCCCCTATTGCTGAATGGGAGTTTACATAGAATCACATGATAAATTTGTAATAGAGTATATGTGAACAACAGATTTCAATTTCGGAAACATTAGTGCTATTTTATAAGACTCCAGTCAAAAAGCAGCTGGAGTCCTGTGTTTAGTTTTCTAGCCATTCATAAGGAAGGATACCTGCACTAGAAACAATGTGGAGAGGCTTCCCTAGTTGGTTCCTGGGATGAAAAAACAAATGATGAAGTTTGGTTGGGCGTTTATGCACAAAAGTTTAGGGTGTCTAGGGAGGGGTAATGCCTCTGGTGGGGAGGCCTGCCGTGCCCTTTATCAGGGCAGCTCGTCCACCTTTGGTCCCCACCTGGCGCTCAGCTCTCACTTGTGGCTCTAAGTATCTGTAACATGCACAGTGGCCACACCACGGTAAACCGTCTCGGCAGACGGGCCAAACCAGGTGAGGGTAGCCGATGGGTCTTCGACCCTCGGTGAGGTAGGGGATCTGTCTGTCCCAGCGCGTGAAGTCTGGCCCCGCTAGATTGAGCGGAGGAGACCGACTGTTGGTCCAACGGTCGAGGGCAGGCCAGCAGGCGTTGTGGAGCACTAAGAGCACGACAAGATACATAGACATCCTGGTCATCCACCACAAGAGGATTTCTCTTTAAACTCACGCAGCAGATGGCAAAGGCAAACCACCGCTGTAACCTGCCACGTACATGATTTCCCAATACGTCACAGCCGGCGTGGAGGGAAATCGTCCGCCAACTGGAAATTCCAGCTGCGACCTAACGACGAGTACTATTTGACTTCAGCTTCTCCCTCTCAAATTGCAGGAGTGAATTCATCTGATCTTAATTCTCTTCATAGTCAAGATACTACATGCATCAGTGAGAGGATGGTTTTCCCTAAATAACAGTCAAGATTAGCTAGAGTTAGAGGTATCATCACCTCAGGGCATTGGAGTTCAGAGTTCAATTCCAGTGCTGTCTGTAAGGAGATGGTACGTTCTCCCCAGGACCACAATGGTTTCCTCCCACAGTCCAAAGACATACCGGTTTGTAGGTTAATTGGTCAGTGTAAATTGTCCTGTGATTGGGCTAGGGTTAAATATAGGCAGGTTGCTGGTCAGTGTGGCTCGTTGGACCCAAAAGAAAGATACAAACATGGATAGAGCATTGGCTGTTTGGCAGGAGGAAAAGAGTGGCAATAATTTCCTGATTGGCTGCTAGTGACTAGTGGTGTTCCGCAGGGGTCGATGCGTGGGCTGGTTTTTTTACATTGAATTGTAGCGATGTACTACATACAGAGCTAGAGACAACACACAGCCGGCAAGTCGTTTCGAGACTAGTTTATTCAAACTTCGCAGCGCTGGCATTTAATCCCTAGCGCCCGCCCTCTCCGGACGGAAATGACGTCAGAGGTGCATTACCAGTCTCTCCCCGCGCACTGGCTATTTGTGAGCTGGTTTGCCTGCGCAGAAAGTGGGTCGCCACATAACCCCCCCCACCAGAACCGGCGATACACCCCCCAATGTCCACAGTCTGGATCAGCCTCTGTTTGGGAGGTCGGCCTCTGCGCCGCGGTGCCTGAACCTCGACCGGCTGCGCCAAGTCCACATGGGCTGGTTTGAGTCGGTCCACCGTGAAAACCTCCTCTTCCCCCCAATGTCCAGAATGTACGTGGACTCGCTGTTGTTGTTGATCACCTTGAACGGCCCTTCATATGGCTGCTGTAGCCGTGCCCGGTGTCCGCCCCTTCGTACAAACACAAACTTACAGTCCTGCAGGTCTTTGGGTACATGGGTCAGGGTCCGTCCATGCTGTGAAGTCGGTACGGGGGCCAGGTTGCCGAGCCATTCACGTAGTCTGTCCAGGACTGCTGCGGGTTCTTCCTCTTGCCCCCTTGGGGCTGGTATGAACTCTCCTGGGACAGCCAGGGGTGTGCTGTACACCAACTCGGCCGACGAGGTGTGCAGATCCTCTTTGGGCGCTTTGCGAATTCCAAGCAGGACCCAGGGAAGCTCGTCCACCCAGTTAAGTCCTCTCAGGCGGGCCATGAGAGCCGACTTCAAGTGACGGTGGAAGCGTTCCACTAGTCCGTTCGACTGTGGGTGGTAGGCAGTAGTGTGGTGTAGCTGCGTTCCCAAAGGGCTGGCCACAGCCGACCACAGGCTGGAGGTGAACTGGGCGCCTCTATCGGAGGTAATGTGGGCCGGTACCCCGAAGCATGCTACCCAGGTTGCAATCAGTGTTCGGGCACAGGAATCGGCAGATGTGTCGGAGAGCGGGACCGCCTCTGGCCACCTCGTGAACCGGTCTACCATAGTTAGGAGGTACCGCACTCCTCGGAACACTGGTAGGGGGCCCACGGTATCCACATGAATATGGTCAAACCTCCGGTGGGTGGGATCGAACTGCTGCGGCGGGGCTTTAGTGTGCCGCTGCACCTTGGCTGTTTGGCACTGCGCGCACGTTTTGGCCCATTCACTGACCTGCTTGCGAAGTCCGTGCCACGCGAACTTGCTGGAGACCAGCCGGATGGTTGTTCTGATAGATGGGTGCGCCAAACCATGTCTGGAGTCGAAAACTCGCCGCCTCCAGGCTGCCGGGACAATGGGGCGAGGTTGGCCAGTAGCCATGACGCACAGGAGGGTCCTATCACCTGGGCCTACGAGAAAGTCTTGCAGCTGCAAACCCGAGACTGCAGTCCTGTAGCTGGGCATCTCATTGTCTGCCTGCTGCGCCTCTGCCAGTGCTGCATAGTCCACCCCCAGGGACAGGGCCTGGACAGCTGGTCTGGAGAGTGCGTCCGCCACAACGTTGTCCTTTCCCGAGACATGCTGGATGTCCGTCGTGTACTCCGAGATGTAGGATAGATGTCGCTACTGGCGAGCCGACCAGGGATCGGACACCTTTGTGAATGCGAAGGTCAACGGTTTATGGTCCGTGAACGTGGTGAATGGCCTGCCTTCTAAGAAGTACTTGAAATGCCGGATTGCCAGATACAGTGCCAACAGCTCCCGGTCGAAAGCACTGTACTTGAGTTCGGGTGGTTGTAGGTGCTTCCTGAAGAACACCAGGGGATGCCAGCGCCCCTCGATGAGCTGCTCCAGCACCCCACTGACTGTTGTGTCAGATGCATCCACCGTGAGGGCGATCGGAACGTCCGTTCTGGGGTGCACCAGCATTGCGGCATCTGCCAAGGCTTCCTTGGCTTTAACGAAAGTGCCCGCGGTCTCCTCATCCCAAGTAATGTCCTTGCCTTTACCCGACATCAGGGTGTACAAAGGGCGCATGATACGGGCTGCTGAGGGGAGGAAACGGTGGTAGAAGTTCACCATACCAACAAACTCCTGCAGGCCTTTGACCGTGTTGGGCCGAGCAAAGTGGCAGATCGTGTCTACCTTGGCGAGCAGAGTTGTTGTCCCGTCTTTGGTAATCCTGTGGCCCAGGAAGTCGATGGTATCGAGTCTGAACTGGCATTTGGCCGGGTTGATCGTGAGGACGAAATCACTCAGGCGGGAGTAGAGCTGGCGGAGGTGGGACAGATGCTCCTGGTGACTACTGCTGGCTATAAGGATGTCGTCCAAATAGATGAACGCAAAGTCCAGGTTGCGTCCCACTGCATCCATTAGCCGCTGGAACGTCTGTGCGGCATTCTTCAGGCCAAACGGCATTCGGAGGAACTCGAACAGGCCGAACGGGGTGATGAGTGCTGTTTTGGGGATGTCTTCAGGATGCACCATGATTTGATGGCATCCCCGAATGAGGTCTACTTTGGAAAAGATTCTTGCCCCATGCAGGTTTGCTGCAAAGTCCTGTATGTGCAGCACGGGATAGCAGTCTGGAGTTGTAGCCTCGTTCAGTCTGCAGTAGTCGCCGCACGGTCTCCAACCCCCGGCTGCTTTGGGCGCCATGTGCAGGGGGGGGAGGCCCATGGGCTGTCGGACCTCTATATGATCCCCAATTCCTCCATCCTCTTGAACTCCTCCTTCGCCAGGTGGAGCTTTTCTGGGGGAAGCCTTCATGTGCGGGCGTGGAGGGGTGGTCCCTGGGTCAGAATGTGGTGCTGTACCCCGTGTCTGGGCATGGCTGCCGTGAACTGTGGTGCCAGAATCGATGGAAAGTCCACCAGGATTCTGGTGAATTCATTGTCCGACAGCGTGATGGAGTCCAGGTGTGGGGCCGGCAACTTGGCTTCACCCAGGGAGAACGTCTGGAAAGTCTCGGCATGTACCAGTCTTTTCCCTTGTAAGTCGACCAGCAGGCTGTGAGCTTGCAAGAAGTCCGCCCCCAGGAGTGGTTGGGCCACCGCAGCCAGTGTGAAGTCCCGCGTGAACCGGCTGGTGCCGAACTGCAGCTGCACTGTATGGGTGCCGTAGGTCCATATCGTGCTGCCATTTGCAGCCCTCAGGGTGGGTCCTGGCTTCCTGTTGCAGGTGTCGTACCCTGTCGGGGGCATGACGCTGATTTCCGCTCCGGTGTCGACCAAGAAGCGGCGTCCCGACTGTCCCAGAAGTACAAGAGGCTGTCCTGGTGGCCAGCCGCCATAGTCATTAGCGGCTGCTGGCCCTGGCCCTGGCCCTTGCAGGGCGCGTGACAACGGCAGGTTTCTGTGCCCCACCGCTGGTGGTAGAAACACCACTGTTCACTGTCCTCCTCACTCCTGCCTCTGTGTTGTGTGCGCCCCCCTGCCGGGCCTGGTCTGGTCCACTGTTGGGCGCGTGGCCTGGTAATCTGACTGATGGACGCCACGCTCTCCCTCTTGGCTTTCCACAGCACGTCTGCCCAGGCCACCACCTTCCGGGGGTTGCTGAAATCTGCGTCAGCCAGCAGCAGATGTATGTCCTCGGGCAGCTGCTCTAGGAACGCCTGCTCAAACATAAGGCAGGGCTTGTGTCCGTCAGCCAGGGCCAGCATCTCGTTCATCAATGCTGACGGCAGCCTGTCTCCCAAACCGTCCAGGTGAAGCAGGCGGGTACCCCGCTCACACCATGAGAGGCCAAAGGTCCCAATGAGCAGCACTTTGATTGCTTCATGTTTGCCTACTTCCGGGGGTGACTGTATGAAATCCGCAACCTGGGCGGCCGTCTCCTGGTCAAGGGCGTTCACCACGTGGTAGTAATGTGTGGAATCAGAGGATATCTGCCGAATCTGGAACTGGGCTTCTGCTTGGCTAATCCACACGCGTGGTCGCAGCGTCCAGAAAGTCGGCAGTTTTAGCGAAACTGCGTGAACAGATGAAGAGTCGGTCATCTTTGGTCCAAATCCCGTTTGGTCACCAATGTAGCGATGTACTACATACAGAGATAGAGACAACACGCAGTCAGTAAGTCGTTTTGAGACTAGATTATTCAAACTTCGCGGCGCTGGCATTTAATCCCTAGCGCCGGCCCTCTCCGGGCGGAAATGATGTCAGAGGTGCATTACCAAATTCTCTCCCTGCGCGCTGGCTATTTGTGAGCTGGTTAGCCTGCGCAGAAAGTGGGTCGCCACAGAATGTCAATGATTTGGTTGACGGAATTGATGGCTTTCTGGCCAAGCTTGTGGATGATATGAAGGTCGGTGGATGGGCAGGTAGTATTGAGGAAGTAGGGAGATGCAGAAAGACTTAGACAGATTAGGAGAATGGACAAAGAAGTGGCAGATGGAATACAGTGTCGGGAAGTGTATGATCAGGATTAAAAGCATAGACAATTCAAAATTGAGAAAATTCAAAACTCTGAGATGCAAAGGGACTTTGGAGTCCTCATGCAGGATTCCCTAGAGATTAGCTTGCAGGTTGAGTTGGTGGCAAGGAAGGCAAGTGCCATGTTAGAATTCATTTTGAGAGGACTAGAATAGAAAAGGAAGGATGTAATTCTGAGGCTTAACAAGGCACTGATGAGGTCTCACTTGGAGTATTGTTGGCAGCTTTTGGCTCCTTATCTAGGAAAAGATATGCTGACATAGTAGAGGGTTTAAAGGAGGTTACAAAAATGATTCTGGAATTGAAAGGCTTATCGTATGAGGAGCAATTGATAGCTCTGGGCTTGTAGTTGATGGAGTTTAGAAGAATGAGGGGGGATCTCATTGAAACCTATCGAATGTTGAAAGGCCAGATAAAGTGGATGTGGAGAGGATGCTCCCTATAGTGGGGGAGTCTAAGTCCAGAGGGCACAGACCCAGAATAGAAACGCTGATTTGGATTGATGAGGAGATATTTCTTTAGCCAGAGGGTGATGAATCAGTGGAATCTGTTGCCACAGGTGGCTGAGGAGGCCAGGTCTTTGAGTGTGTTGAAAGCGGAGGTTGATAGATTCTTTGTAAGTCAGCACATGCAAGGTTACAGGAAGGAGGCAGGAAAATGCGGTTGAAAGGGAATGGACTCACCCATGATCAAATGGCAGAGCAGATGTGATGGGCCAGATTGCCTGATTCTGCTCCAGTGTTTTATGGACTTATGATGTTTTGATAGAATCTATAGATCTCATTTGTTTGCAACAGGTTGAGCTACTCACATCTCATGACAGCACCAGTACCCAACTGAACTACAGTGAGGCCGTTATGGAAATGCACTGCTCAGACCTAATAAAACCCTAACAGACATCTTGCTTAATGGCCCAGAAACTGGGGACAATTATTTTGGATGTTAGGCATTTTTCACAATATCTTTAAAGAAAGGGATGCTATTCTTGAATTGGATGTAGGAAAGTGAAAAAAAGGGAGCACAAAATCAACAATATGCCAATACACTAAGAGATAATGTGAGACACTCTTGAAGGCAAAAGTTTCAAATTTAGGAAAGATTTGACAGGCCTGATCTTCATTCTGGGGAAATGCAGCAGATGCCTTTTCAGAACGTAGGGAGGTTCAATGACTGAGGAGACTCTTGTCCCAGAGGAAAAGGTGATCAAGGGCTGTGTCGTTCAGCAGCCTGAACCATGCATGAACTGCTTTGCCATTGCAAATTGACGCTTAGAACATTAGCAAGTTATTTTAATTGCAATGCATCTTTGCATTAGGAAAGATTCAAAAGTTCCCTTCACAAGAAGAGCAGAATTATTTTCATTTGCCTTGATGAGAGATATAATCTCATGTATGCCTGGAGACTACCAGTATTACAGACCTCCTGATGGTGCACATCTTGAATGAATTACCTGGAAAAGTGAACTACTCAATCACCATTGCTCACTGAAGGACAGATTGTTTTGAACTAACTCATAAAGGCAAACAGTTAAATAACAAAAAAGCAGGCTAAAACTTATTAGAACAAAATGGATGGATAATATCTTGCTGACTTCATGCTTAAGATGGCTTCCAGCTCTTCTACTGATTTCTTTGCTTATGTATTGACAGCCAATTTCTAGAGAATTCCCCAGCTACCAAAATGGATTTGTGATGAATCTTCACTCCACTCCATTGATAGCTGTCCTAACTCTTCAGGGGATACCTATTGATCAGATAGATTAGCTTTCATCCTGGCTATTTTCACTACTGATGTATGTTTGGCAGCAAGACACCTTATTCAATTGCATTATGGAAAGCAGAGAAAATAAACAACGACCATTTGAATATTGACTTTAAAAGTAGATCTATTGAAATAATATTTAAAAGTGCATAATTGAAGGTCACTAGTGATATAAATAGGGTAGGAATTTTGGAACAGGCTTCTTATGCTGTCAAACCAACATTGTACACAACAATATACAACCAACAAGTTCACAGGCACAAAATAACCACGTCAAATGTCTAACTAAACTGAAAAATCTGGGGTACTTATTGTCAGCATTCACTGGCTTTGACTTAATTCGGTGAAAAGTTTCCACAGTTTCTAACTTTCCTCCCATTCAGACCTGCTGTCCTAGTGGTAGGTGGAAGCCAGTAGGGTAGCTGTCCAAAACTAGTTTGCTACTAGTGACATTGCACAATACTAGATTTTCTCTTCCTTGGCGTGGCATCAACTTCAAAATGAAGTTAATGGTCTCATTGCCCTATTAGCCCTTGTGTTATAGCCAGACTCATTGTTATATCGTCTTTTATCAGGTGTCTACAGCCGTTTCACTATGAAAATTAGGGCCCTACAATATATGGATTCCAACTATCATTTAGGTCACAACAGTCCAGAAGCTGCAGTGTGCCAAAAGCAATTGAATTGATCCGATGAATCTGAGTAGACAATTCTTATTGTTGGACTCGAAAAACGGGGATATTCCACTGGGATATGCGCTCCAGTCCACAAGAGTACTTACCACCTGTATCACAGTGGCTTGCAACTTTCACTTCTGGTATCACCCCACGTGTTGTCAAAAAGCCTGTTCTGCTCTTTATGAAAGAGTCAGATGTTAATCCAAAAATGCGTAGATCAATAGGTTAATGCAACATTCTAAATTGCCCCTTGTACTTAGGTAGATCCTGGGAGGAAATTATTGGAATGTAGCGAGAATAGATGATGAGAAATTTATTCTGTGAGCTGGTATGTATTCAATGGACTGAAAGTGGGTTCCTTACAGATGGAAGAAGTGATAAAGATCTAGAATTTGGAACATCATATTCCTTCCTCAAATGTTTGGAGCAGGTACAATAGTATCACATAAGAAGCACTGGGATAGGTACATGGAAGGATGAAGCTTAGAAGGATATGGACTAAATGCCTGGCATGGACTCATTGGGCTGAAGGGCCTGTATCTGTGCTGTATTGCTCTATGACTTTAACAATGTTACCCAATGTCTCCCAATTAAAAAATAATATTTTGCTTTTCTGTTTTGTGCACCAAAGTGGCTAACTTCATATTTGACAACAATATGTCCTTTCAAGCACATTAAATGATTTACTATAGTCTTTATAACCCTTTATATAGTCCTCCATTTTTACAATCGCAGCTGTTTTTTTTATTATTATCAGCTAACTAAAATATATAACATTTGGTCCCCTTTGTCATAAATTAATGCTGAATCCATAGCTTTCTATTTTTTCAGGTCACTTCTGTAATTACCCCGTGTGCTGTCAAAAAGCCTTTTCTATTGTTCACTAAAGAACCTGATGATAATTCAAAGATGTTGTATTACTTATCAAGCTGTTCTATTCTACATCCTTCATCGTGGATTTCTAGCATTTCCTTACTACTTCGAAGTCACTTGATCAAAATCCTGGAATACTCTGCCAACTGTCCATTTAATATGTAATGCCAAATAGTTGCTAGTAACTAAATTTTTCAACTTGAAAATTCACTACAAAGGGATCAGAATGGATTGGTCAGCCTTTCAGGATGGTGAGTTGCGTTCTTGAAACATTGCAATCCATTGGCTGAAAGTGCACAGAGCTAAACTAACAAGTCTGTCCCTGTTGTATTTCTCCATCTTTTGTTAAATATTGGATTCATATTTCTGCCTTCTAATCCACAGAAAGAATCTCCACAATTTACAGAAGTCTACAAGATAGTAAATGCAATGATTATTATATCTGTTATCACCTCTGTCAGAACATGAGATGTAAATCATTGTGTTCTTGAGACTTACCATATTTTAGTATCACTGAATTTTGAGTACACTTTCTATACTAATATATGTTCACATGACAGAATGCTTGTGTTCCTGGAAACCCATCTATGTCATAATTTTCTGACAATGAAAAAAATGATAAAATTTGCTTTCATTTGCACTTTGTGTTTACTTGTTTATTTATTTCTCTCATGAATTTCACAAGAGTGATTTTTTATTCCATAACTCAAATGCTTCTGAATTCCATAAGGGCAACTTTCCATCGCTTGGCTGGCCATAACTGCAGGGGTACACAATACTTATCTCCCTCCATTTTCCATTCTCAATAGATCCTTGTTTCTTTTGTTATATTTTGGGCAGTTCTTTCTGTCTTCTTCTGTAAAGACAAACTCACAAAATAATTATTTTATTCCTTTGCCATTTTCATATTGATCATTGTAAATTCTTCCATCTCTCTCTGCCTTACTATTCTCTTCTTTCTTTACCATGTCTTTTCCACCACATCTGGATGTACAGCTGTTGGAGGCAATATGCACTATCTCTTTAAGAGGTGCAGTAGACAAGCAGCTTCCATCATTTTTAGTCAGCTTCACCTTCTGCTACTCACAGAAATGAAATTTGAATTTGTACAAAGGCAATAAATATTACAATTTATTTTAACATAAATCCTCATAAAAAGTAAATCCCACAAAATAAATCCTCAACATAAATAAATCTTTATTTATCTAGTGCTTAGTGTACATGGAGTAAAAGGAACAAAAACACAAAATTATGAATGCGAAACAGAATATTTTGCAGCATTTCAATTTCATTACTTTGGAAATAGATATGCATGGGGAAAAGAGGAATTTTATTCGGCAAATTGAGATTTAAGTAGTTTTGAAAATTTTTACTGAAATATCTAACACGAGCCCATGCTGACCACAGTGCCAACTGTGCCAAAACATATCAATCAATTGTTCGGAAAAAAAAGAAGCTGAGATGTGGCCAATTGAAGAATCAATAAATGTTTCTACTTGTTAGAAAAGCAAAACTGAAAACCATCAATATAAAATAGACACCAAAAAATAGGTAATACAAATGAAAATGGGATCTAGAGAACTGAGTGCATTATTCTGGGGATGTCACATCATTGATGTGGTGTTAAATTAATTTGCCCTCTATGTAGGCACAAAAAGATTCTTTTGAAGAAAGACAGTGGAGAAATCTCTGATCTCCTGGCCAATATTAAACCAAGTCTCACAAAAACAGATTATCTGGGAATTGCCACACTAGTAGAAATTAGCTGCAGCTTTTCCAACATTCCAATAGTAGTTACACCCCAATAGTTACTTCATTAAATGTAAAACCCACTTGAGGAAATGAGCAGAATCACCAAATTCCAAGTCTCCTGGATTAAGGAAGTTAAGGCGAAACATATAGATAAAATTAACAGGTAATTTGTTAAGTTTTCAAAAGTAAAAGGAATACATGGTCATGGTGAAGGGTCTCAGCCTGAAGCGTTGACTGTTCATTTCCCTCTATAGATGCTGCCTGACTTGCTGAGCCCCTCCATCACTTTGTTTCTGTTGCTCGAGATGGAGAATTGAGAACATTCAGTATGAAAATAAATGTTGTCAGAGGGTGGATGGCAAAGAGGGCCTGTTTCTGTGCTATGTACTCTTTGTATTTCCCTATAACTCTCTCTGTATATCTATGTACTCATGTTCACTTCCTTCTTTTCACTCCACGTTATTAATTACGTCTCTTCCCTCTCTCCTTCTCAGTATGAACCTCTGACTATCTAGCAAACAGTCTGCAATTTCTAAGTGAAAGTAAACAGTAAATTAACACTTATTGAGGTGACAATCTAAAGGAATCCTCCTGGTATGTTTTGACTTCAGTGCTGAACAATTGCTAATGATGTACCATATGTAACTTACAGTATAGTGTATACTATAGTGATACACTCAATAATTTAAAAAAGCTGCCAACCTTGCAGTAGGAGAGGTTGTCATTCTAAATCTTGAATTCTAACATCTATGATTCAGATTCTGTCAAATGTGTTTTATAACTGCATTTATGCTTTCAGTTGAATGAATGCATTTCCGATGATTCGATATTGTTATAGTAATTACTGTAACAGCGTAGCAATGGCTTAAAGATTGTGCTGTGGCTCACAATCCGTGTTACTAAATCCCAGATTTTAACCCTGTTTGCCAGCTTGGCACAGACAAAAAAAAAGGCTGTCCTAGATTTTGATGTTAAACTGTGCTGGGAGAGGATTCCAGTAGTAAGAGGGAAAACAATATCGGCAATAAAGCCATTGCACTTGTGTATTATTTGTGAGTTTCAAAATAAATTAATGTCACTAAGATCTACTTAATGCTGTTTAAACATCACTACTTAAAGAGAACACCAAGCAAATTCACAGTAAGTAAATGAACCAATGGTGGTAGAGACCAGAGATGGGAACTGTGCTGATCATATCAGAAGGCTAATGTTAGGAAGAGCATTAACGTCACTATTGATCAAGGTAATGAAAGATAAAGCTGTGACGAGACAGTGACAGTTAAAAAAAAGGGCAGAAAAGAGCTAATTTTCTTAATAGTATTGTGTAGATGCATAAGGAGGACTTCACAAAAGGAGTGACTCATGTGGAATGTGGCACTGGAGTGGATGAGGAGTGATTCACATTGGCTTGTTTGAACATCCCCTGCTTTTGCGAATCTTGATTTTCCATCATCTAATCAAGAATTTGCACTAAACACCCTTCCAGATTCAATTAATCTAAATTCTGAGCAAAGGGCAGGACAAAGGAATAGAATGCAACACCCTAGATGAGCATTTTAATAAAGACAAGTATGAGAGGCTAGTTCATAGGAATGGTCAAAATAGATGCACTTCAATTTAAAGAACACATAATGCATGTGTTTTTACCACTGGCATTTAATGCTCTAGTGAAAGAGCACAGAGAAATTTTTGAACACCAAATGTCTTTGGAATCATATGTATCTGTTAAATTTTTCTCCTCTATCCCTGGACGAAGAGAGCGGAGAGCACCAGTGAGAGCCGGAGAACCAAAGGTAGTCCATTAGCCATCTCCCAAGAAAGTTCTAGGAGAGCCTAATGGAGATGGCATCTACGCAGAGGCACAGCAGGCCCAAGCAACTGCAAGGAGAGGGTGCTGGAGATGGCCTCTATACAACAGGCCCAGCCAAGATAGATAGGAGATGGGATCCTCCAACAACTGGTGTTGAAATTAGCTATCGGACAGAAAAAATGGTATAATACACTTCACCAAAACGTTTCAATGTCTAAAGCCACTGAAAAATGTTCATGAGCATAATGATGACATTAAGCTTTCCTTTGTGATACTAATTCATGTTATTCACTTCCCCCTTGATTTTCACATATTCCCCTAGAGACAGTCAGTGTCAACCCAAAACATGATGAGTATTCAGAGGACGTCTCCTCTTGGGACTGCTATAGATCATGTGCGAGAACAGGAGAAGACAACTTCAAGGAATGAGTCTGTAAGACCGTTGAGATTTCACATGGTGACATACATGAATTGAGCAGGAGTAGATAGCAAAGTCAGGGACAAGTGGATGGTACAGACCTTTCCAGGTTCTGTTCAGCTAGTTACGAACTTTGTATCTATGAAAGGGTTCATGCTGATTGGTTGCATCACTGCCTGGTATGAAGGCTCCAATGGACAGATCACAAGGGGCTGCAGAGGGTTGTAGACTCAGCCAGCACCACCATGGGTGCAATCAGCTCCTGTGTCAAGGACATCTTCATGGGATGGTACCTCAAAAAAGTAGCATCCATCATTAAGGACCCTCACCATACGGGATGTGTCTTCTTCTTGTTACCACCATCAGGGAGGAGATATAAAAGCCTGAAGACCCTCACTTAATGATTCAGAAACAGCTTCTTCTCTGTTGTCACGCTTCTGAATAATCCGTGAATCCATAAACACTAGCTCATTATTTTTCTGCACTGTTTATGTATTTTGTAATTTATAGCAATTTTATGCTTTGCACTGTACTGCTACCACAAAAAAATATTCATCTATTAAGATGGTGATAATAAACTTAATTCTCATTCTGAGCATGAGGAGTACAAATGGCAATTTAGACCATAAGACCATAAGACATAGGAGCAAAATTAAGCCATTTGGCCCATTGAGTTTGCTCTATCATTCAATCATGACTGATCCTTTTGCCTCTCCTCAGCCCCATTCCCTGGCCTTATCCCTGTAACCTTTGAAGCCAAGTCCTATCAAGAACCTATCAAGCTCTGCCTTAAATACTCCCAATGACCTGACCTCCACAGCTGCGTGTGGTAACATATTCCACAAATTTATCACCCTCTAGCTAAAGAAATTTCTCCACATCTCTGTTTTAAATGGATGCCCTTCTATCCTGAGGCTGAGACTGTGCTCTCTTATCCTAGCCTCCCCCACCATGGGAAACATCCTTTCCACATCTACTCTGTCTAGGCCTTTCAAAATTCAAAAGGTTTCAATGAGATTCCCCCCCCCCCCCCCCACCATCCCTCTAAATTCCAGCGAGTACAAACTTAGAGCTATTAAACTTTCCTCGCATGACAACCCTTTCATTCCTGGAATCATCCTTGCAAATCTCCTCTGAACCCCTCCAATGCCAACACATCTTTTCTTAGATCAGGAGCCCAAAACTGTTCACAATACTCAAGGGGAGGAGCTCAACAGTGACTTATAAAGCCTCAGCATCACATCCTTGCTCTTGTATTCTAAACCTCTTGAAATGAATGCTATCATTGCATTTCTTTCTTCACCACCGACTTTATTTGCAAGTTAACCTTTAGGGTGTGCTGCACAAGGATGCCCAAGTCCCTTTGCATCTCAGTTTTTTGGATTTTCTCCCCATTTAGAAAATAGTTCACATGTTTATTTCTAGTGCATGACCATGCATTTTCCAACACTGTATTTGATTTGCCACTTCCTTGCCTATTCTCCTAATCTGGCTAAGTCCTTCAGCAACCTCCCTGTTTCCTCAACACTACCTGCCCCTCCACCAATCTTTGTATCATCTGCAAACCTGGGGACAAAGATATCTATTCTATCATCTAAATCATTGACGTACAGCATAAAATGAAGTGGACCCAGCACCAACCCCTGCAGAACACATCTCGCCAACCTGAAAAGGATCCTTTTATTCTCTCTCACTGCCTCCTATCAATCAGCCAATGCTCTATCCATGCAAGTAACTTTCCTGTGTTACAAAGGCCTCTTATCTTGGTAAGCAGCTTCATGTGTGGCACCTTGTCAACGGCCTTCTGGAAGACCAAATATACAAGATCTATGCATCCCCTTTATCTATCTTACTTGTAATCTCCTGAAAGAATTCCAATAGGTTTGTCAGGCAAGATTATCCCTTAAGGAAACCATGCTGGCTTTGTCCAGTCTTGTCCTGTGTCATCAAGTACTCCATAGACTCATCCTCAACAATTGACTCCAACATCTTCACAATCATTGAGGTCAGGCTAACTGGTCTATAATTTCCTTTCTGCTGGGTAGAATGATGGTGCAATGCTTTGGAACAACATCCTCTTGTAATGCATGAGTAGTAACTGTTTGGGAGATCCTTTATCAACATCGCATACCCTAAAAAAACATCTTAAATAGAATGATGCATACTCTCACTCGCTCATACTTTTGTTGTTTCATTACATGTAGCAATATACATTGCTACCAATGGAGTGTTTCTGGGGTAACAGAGGATGATAGTGAAAGGGGGTCTGGAGGTGGAGACTCCGCTTAAAGCACTGTAGCTTCTACCACATTGACCCTTATCATCACCTTACTTCAGTCAGAACCTCAGAAGTAGTATCAATGGTCAGCACAAGTCAGAATCAGAATTAGAAACAGGTTTATTATCACTGACATGTGTCATGAAATTTGATGTTTTGTGGCAGGAGTACAGTACAATACACTAAAATACTAAAAATTACAATAAAAATACTTAAATTACAATGTAACCAGTTAAAATGCTCTCCATTGTATATCTATAGACGTACCAAATCTCCTCAAACTCCAAATGAAATATAGCTGCTGGTGTGCCTCGGAAAGTGTAAGAGAACTAGTTCCTTTGGAACCACAGAGGTTGCCAGTCAAGAGCACGTCGGCAGCTGGACTTGAAATCTGAACAGCCTGGTTCCATTTCTGCTGAAGTCACATGGGTTGCATGACCTGGAAGCATGGGCAAAGGGAAGAGTGAAACTTGTACTCGTATTAGGAATTCAAGTGGTTGTCTACACTAATTTTGTTTTTGTTTTCTGTTTGAGGTACAAAAGTTGTTCTGCAAGATGTTCCTGTCTTACCATTTTTAGGTGATGACTGGTAAATGATTTTCCCCCAATTCCATGTAATCATGTGATTGAATTGAATTGACACCGAGTGAGTGTAAGGGCTGGGAATTGGAGGGTGGAGGGAGAGAAATGGATGGCTGTGAAAAGGTAGTTTTCAGGTCTGCTTTGGTTAATGATATTAGCAGGATGAAGCCTGCTAACAGGAGCATTTGAACGAAAAATGACTAATCACACTTTTGAGCATCATGATATCAAAATAGCTAAGATTTACAGTATGCCACAGGTATCAATAATCAGGATTTGCCTTGACTGGCAGATACTGTATGTCTTTAGTTTCAGAAATATCATGGAATTTCCTATCCTTTCACATTAAATGAGCATATAAAGTGGTAAATGAGAACATACCTACTCATTACTATCTTCTAATTATACCAAACATTTATTAGTAATGTTGCTTCCTTGCTTTAATAAGAAACTACTGAACAAAAAAAAACAACTGTGAGCACTTAAATATCTTTTGCCCTAATTTTAAGTCCATCATAAAATACTCTGCAATACACTGTTGTAAGAGATGCAGCAGTGAGATTTTTATAACACTTTCTTTCATAAATTCTATTTTCTTTGGGAATATGTGTTGTACCTAAGGAAGAAAACAAACATTCTACATCTGTGGGTTGATCTTAAAGATCAGTTTGCAACCTCACTTAATATTTCATAGTTTCAGTCTCCGCCTGGCAAAAATATATATTCATTATACTTTTAAAAGTAAAATCGCTCTGTGAACACTTTTGGGAAGGCATTTTGTATATATTTTAATTGTTGGAAGTCACAGTGCATTACATCCCGGGGTATCTCTGAAAAGCTATTTCCTCTACAGTGGGCAAATTCCATGTCTCTCACACTGACAGGAAATCCAGCCATTACTTCAATCCAGTACATTTGAAAGGTGTCAAATTTAAAACCATTATTGTTATAACCTATCAAAAAGATTAAGTTGAATGGAGAAATGCATATTATTTACCCAAGAGCAGCAAAAGTTAATGGATGATTTGTTAGAGGTGTTCAAATTCTGAAGGGTTTTAATAGATTCGGTCCAGGAAAACTCTTTTTAGTGGCAAGTGGATCATAAAGAAAAGGACAGAAATTTGAAAAATTGAAGTTAAAGGTTCAAAGTTTAAAGTAAATTTACTATCAAAGTACATTTCTAATACCACATACAACCCTGAGATCCATCTTCTTGCAGGCATACTCAATGTCTATAGAATAATATCCATTGTAATCCTCAGGTTTGGCCAGCATGCTTGTGCTTAGGGGAAGACAGCCTCTGGCCCAGCCAAACTGAGAAATTTCATTTGTGTGGATGCTGCGTGTTGTGGTGCCCGGTTACAAAGCCGAACCACAAAATATCAGACAGTAAACCGTATGCAATTAAACGACTGAACTTTATAAATCTTAATCTGACTATAGGGTTAGTAAAGGAAATAAAAAGAAAAGGGGGCTCGATTTAATGAAACAGTCTAAATGTGCATGTTGGAGCTCAAATATTGTCCATTCAATTCCCATCGACCTCGTCCGAGCGTCACTAACTGTCGGACCCTCGGTCAGAGTCCACTCCGTCCAGCAGTCTACCAACTCTTTCCATTCGCATCTTCTCTCTTCACCTCTTGTCGACAAAAGTCCGCAGAATCCCTGCCCCAGCCCCAGAAGAAAGAACAACCTTTCATTGGATGGTGCACATTCCAAAGCCTCTGTTATCTCTAGTATAACCCAAACATTGCTGCTACAGAGAAACCATTACTTTAGCAGTGAAGCATTACAGAGAGGCCATTACATTAGCAGTGAAAGCTTACAGCGCATTACACCATATTAGAATCAGTGAATGACCACACCAACTTTGGCAGTCAACCAATATGCAAATACAAAGAGAAAGAATTAATAACAATTATAATACTAAATAAATAAGCAATAAATATTGAGAACATGAGATAAAGAGTCCTAGAAAATGAGTCCAGAGTTTGTGGGAACATTTCAATGATGGGGCAAGTGAAATTGATTAAAGTTATCCCCTTTGGTTCAACAGCCTGATGGTTGAGTGATAATATCTAGTCCTGAACCTGGTGGTGTGAGTCCTGAGGCTACTGTATCTTCTTCCTGATGGCAGCAGTGAGAAGAGAGCATGACTGGGTACTGGGGGTCCCTGATGATGGATCTCTGTGTAGATGTGCTTAATAGTGGGGAGGGCTTTACCCATGATGGACTGGGCCATGTCCACTACTTTATGTAGGATCATCCATTTAAGAGTGCTGCTGTTTCCATTCCAGGCTGTGATTCAGCCAGTCAATATTTTTTCCACCACCCATCTATAGATGCTTGTCAAAGGTTTAGTTATCATTCTGAATCTGAATCTCTGAATATCATGCTGAAGGAAGTAGAAGCACTGCTGTGTTTTCATCATAATTGTACTTAAGTGCTGGGCACAGGACAGTTCCTTGAAATGATAATACCGAGGCATTTAAAGTTGCTGACCCTCTCCATCTCTAATCCTCCAATGAGGACTGGCTCGTGGACCCTTGGCTTCCTCCTCCTGAAGTCAATAATCAAATCCTTGGTCTTGCTGACATTGAGTAAGAGGTTGTTGTTGTGGCACCACTCAGCCAGATTTTCAATCTTCCTCCTATATGCTGATTCAGTACCAGCTTTGATTCTGCCTATGACGATGGTGCTGTCAGCAAACTTGAATTGAAGCTGTGCTTAGCCGCACAGTCATAGGTGTAAAGCAAGTAGATTGGGGGTTCGGGGGCGCTAAGCACACAGCCTTGTGATGCACCTGTACTGTCAGAGATGGAGAGTAGGGAGGAGATATTGTTGCCAATCTGAACTGACAGATCTGTATTAGCTGGAGAATCAGATGGAAGTTGAAAATACATACTTTAAGTTGTGTTGGGACCAAATTCCACAATTTTCACAGTGGAATTATATTGATATGATATAGAATAACAAATTCTTTCAAAGAATTGGCACAGGCAAATGGGCTGAATGGCAGACTTCTGTATTGTGTAATTTTATTATTCCATAATATATTAAAGGCAAATCACCAGGGGAAAAAACTGCTGAGGTACATAACTTGCTGGATGTAAAGTTTACTTTTTTGGATGTTTTGAAGCCATATTAAAGTTAATGTAGGGAAGACATTAATGACTACCATGTCCACTTACAGCCCCTAAATGGGACTTAAGATTGATTAATTATAAAATAGAGGGTTCTTAACTATAAAAAAACATTTTAAAGCATGTTAATATTCCAAGGGTAAGCTAAACGAACTGTCAGTAGTAAAAGATTCATAAGTGCTGAGCCTTGGTTAAGCGACCTTGTGCAATCTATAGACGAACTTCTACAGGTCAGAGCAGGAGAGAAATAAATCAAACCTTTTTAAAATGTACTGTAGGCATGGGGTGGAAGCTGTCAATAAGATCAAACTGACATGACGCTGCAAATTCCAACATATTACTCTCAGGAGCCTTCGAGGAATTTCTGGGTTATTGGAGGGTCGATTGAAACAGATGAAGGGGAGATGACAGGCTCTATGCTATGAGGCTTGTGGGGCAAGAGAGGAGGAAAAGGAGATGCAATCTTTACGTCTTCAATTACTTTTTTGACTGGATGCTGTTACTTGCTTGTGGGCATGTCCAAGTAGGAGGAGAGTACTATTTTGAGGAAATAAAAGGAATGAAAGTCCTGTTAGCCTGGGGCTCTGTCAGAGCTGTTCTCTGTTTAGTACAAGTATGCCATCCCCTGATGACTTCATGAATGAATTGGTGGGGGGGGGGGGGGTAGAACATTACAGATTAGGAATGACCACAGAGCGATGGTGGTATGATAGTGTAGTTAGCATTTTACTGAAAAATAATCTGGAAGCCTGGGATCATAACACACAGTTTTATGTTTTCAAATTTCACTGTGGTTGACTGGTATTTTAAACAAAAATCTGGAAGTAATGTCTGAACTTTATAAAGTTGTAAAAATCTAGATGCTAAAGATGATGGAACTCAAAAATAAAAGCAGAATATGCAAGAAATATTCAGCAGGTCAAACAGATTCTGTGATAAGAGATTAATAGTTAACATTCAGGCCTGAGGTCCTTAATCAAAATGGGGGAAGAATGAAATTAATTATTTTTCAGTAGCAAAGAACATGGGTGAGGATGGATAAAACAAAGGGAATGTTTCTGACAGAGCTATGAGATTGCCGCTCTACTAGCTGTGTAACTGTGCAGCCCAATTGAAATCCACGAAGTACTATTGTATGAACAAGATTCAGTTAGATATCTTTAAAGTTGAGAAGAATTACCCTTTACTGTGGTTTTTCCTTGGGTCCCTGCCCCTCCTTCCACCACGACATCTCAAACAAAATAATTCTTTTCTCTCCCCCCCTCCATGTGTGATAGCAAATCTTAACCACCAGACTATACTACAGAATTTCTATCCAAAAATGAATCGCGTTCTCAATCTCCATAGAATCACCCAAAATAACCCTTGAGGGCCATTTCACAAATTTTGATTGGTGTCTCTGCACAATCCTTCCCATATCCTTTCATGGGATGGACAGGGGGAAAGGCTTTGAAATGCCTTGTTTGCAGTTGCCTATAAGCTGGGTGACTTGTGCTTTCTTTTAGCACTTTGTATCCAAAATCAATACAATTCAGAATAAATCTCTCTGCAAGTTGGACTAGGTTGTTCTGTATACAATTCATCCTATTTTATAGCTGCAGCTAAGAACATGAATGAGTGGTGGGGTGGAGATATGTCTCCACCAGGTAAGGCATTCCTTCCCTCCACTACCCTGTAGGTCACCCTTGGGTAAAGTATAGCACCTGCTGAGCCCTCCCGATCAGGGTTACGCGAAGCCATATGAGCAGGTGGTGCATATCACAAGTCATGGTTATGTGACCACTGAAGCCAAGTAGACAATCTCTGACAAGTACTGATAATGGCTGGGGGTCACCTGTCTTGTAAAAGCACTGCTCAGAAGAAGGCAATGTAGAAAAATTTGCCAAGAACAATCATGGTCATGGTCCATGATTGCCAATGCCATCACTGGCACAGCACATAATGATAATGATGAATAACATCAGTCATTGTGCAGAGCCTGTTTGAATTCTTCCTAACGTAAATTGGACCCCAGTGCTTGTCAGTCACAAAAATGTAAGAAGCACACTTCATAGAATGCTATGTTTAAATTTCAGTTATTGAATTTACAAGACACTTCACAAGAGTTCAAATTTCAAAGCTCAAAATAAATGTATTATCAAATTATATTTATGTCACCATATAACCCTGTGATTTATCTTCTTGCTGGCAATCACGTTGGATACAAGAAACACAATAGAATCAATGAAAGACTGCACCCAACAGACAGACAAACAACCTATACGCAAAAAAATCTGTGCAAATGCAAAAAAGAAAGAGAAAAAAATAAATAGAAATAATAATGATAATATTAATAATAAATAAATACATTATCAATAAAGATATCTGTATGTTTTGTAACTCCAGAAACTAATCAAAAGAATAATGCCGGAGCCAGGGCAATTCGTGCATTCAGTTTTACTTTAGTGAGGCACTCAATTATGACATGGTGGCATAATGCTGTATGCCATTCATGCACTATAACCTATGTTTAATTATGTCAACAAACAAAATGCTTAATCAAACAATATAGTTACAATATTACTCAAATATTTCTGAAATATTAAAAACACCATACCTCCCTGCTTAGCTATAAACTCCAATAAACCCCAACTCAAAAAAGTATGTATCTCAACTCCAATATATTAGTTATATATATACACACACATTGGCATGCAGAAGTATGGGCACCCCTGGTCAAAATTTCTGTTACTGTGAATAGCTAAGCGAGTAAAAGATAATCTGATTTCCAAAAGGCATAAAGTTAAAGAGGAGAAAGATTGAAAAACTGTCTGAGTGGTGCCACAACAACTCTTACTCAACGTCAGCAAGGCCACCATATTTGATTTGGCCAATGACAGTAGTGATGACAGCAAACTTAAATATGGCATTTGAGCTGTGCTTAGCCCACAGCCGTAAGTATAAAATGAGTAAAGCAGGGGGCAAAGCACAGAGCCTTGTGGTGTACCTCTGCTGAGGGAGATTGTGGAGGAGATGCTGTTGCCAGGCTGAACCAACTGGGGTCTGCAAGTAAGGAAATCGAGGATACAGTTGCACAAGGAGGTGTTGAGGCTAGGTTTTGAAGCTTATTGATCAGTTTTGAGGGGATTTTAATATTGAATACCAAGTTGTAGTCAATGACGAGCATCCTGATGTATACATCTTCATTGTGCAAATGTTCCAGAGTTGAGTGAAGAGTCAATGAGATGGTATCTGCTTTTGATCTGTTGTGACAGTAGGTAAATTGAAGTGGATTCAAGTCACTCCTCAGGCAGGGATTGATATGTTATAGTGTTGTAGATGCCACCTTAACATGACGAGCAATGGTATGATGTGTTTTGTTGCCTATGTATTGTTGTATGCGATTCAGCCTCCAGGCATGTTATCTCATTCTCCAATGCTTCAACGTCTTTCTCAGCACCTCTCAGCATCAATGTCTGAAAAGATCATCATTAATGCGTACCTTCTTTGGTGCAATTCACAATAGTGTTTCATTTGTTTGAAGCCAAAATTTTATGATCTTTTCATAGGTATGTCATGGCATTTTGCAGCACTATGTCCTCAGACAAAACATACTGTACAAGATACATTTAACACATCCTCCTCAGTATTGAGTACACTAGGTTATAAAGCTGCATTTGAAGACAGGGTGAGAGCTAGAGAGATTTTCAGTGCATTGATCAAGAACTGTCGGAAAATGAGGCTGACGAATCAGTGGGAATAGTGACCATAATTCCACTAATTTTAATATAGTATGGAAAAAGATTGCATCGGTCCACAGGTTAAAGCCCAAAATTTTGGTGACGCTAATTTTGATAGCATTAAACAGGAGCTTGCAAAATTTGATTGAGAGAGATTGTTAACAGGTAAAGGATTCCTGCAAATGGCTTTTTAAAATGAGATGGGGACAGTTCAGGTTCAGCATGTTCCCATTAGAGTGAAGGGCAAGGCTAGCAGGATTGGGAACCCTGGCAGCGAGAGATATTGAGGATCTGATCAGGAAAATGGAGGCATATATTATCTGTGTGCGTGGGATCAAATGAAACTCCTGAGGGCTAAAAGATGTGGGAGGAAATCCCGCTGAATGGAGCAGACTCGATGGGCCAAATGACCCAATTCAGGAAAGCAAAAAGGGTCTTTATCTTTGGCAGACAAGGGAAAGAAGAATTCTAAAAATTCTATATTAAGACCAAAAGGGTTACAAAGGAGAAAATGGGTTCTCTTAGGGATCAGTGCAGTTGTCTGTGCGTGGAGCCACATAAGATGCCTAAGGTTTTAAATACTGTACCTTCTCCACCTGTATTGAGAAGGAAATGAAAACTAGGGAATTCAGTGATGAGAACAGAAAGGCATATAAATATTATGTAAGAGGAGGTATTGGCAGCCATGAAACCCATATGGGTGGATAAATCCCCGGAGTCTGATCAGATGTGTTCAGGCGTGGGAAGCAAGAAAAAAAAATGTTGCGGATGAGGCAGAGATTTTTGTATTGTCCTTAACGATGGGTGAGGTACTGAAAGATCACAGAGTAGCTTTTGTTGTGATTTTATTTACGTGCTTCAAGGACACAGTAACGTAACGGTTAGCACAATGCTATTACAGCTCGTGACGTTGGAGTTCGATTCAAACGTCAACTGTACGGAGTCTGTAATTTCTCCCCGTGGAATGTGTGGGTTTTCTCAGGGTCCACTGGTTTCCTCCCACTGTCCAAAGGCATATTGGTTAGTAAGTTACCTGGTCATTGTAAATTGCCCCATGATTAGGTTAGGGTTAAATTGGGGGTTGCTGGATGGTGAGGCTCATAGAGCCATAAGGGCCTATTCCATGTTGTACCTCTAATTAAATAAATAAGGGAAAACCAGGAAACTGTATCATTGGTGGTAAACTTACTGGAGACGGGTCTGACAGACAGCATTTGGTAATAATTTGAAAACGTTTTGTGCATCGTTCATGATCATAATCATTCCAAACTTGTCTATATGGATTTCAGTAAGTTTTTCAGCAAGATCACAAATGGTAGGCTGATCCAGATGGTGAGATCGCAAGCGCCGGCTAGCATCGGATACAAAATTGGCTTGGTGGAAAGAGTGAATGCATGTGGCATGATTAATAAGTTTGCTGATGACACTGAAGTCAGTGGTGTGCATTTACGTCAGTGAAATTTGACTTTAAGGACTGGGATGAGGAGAACTTTCACTCAGAATGTAATGAATCTGTGGAATTCCCTACCAAGGAAGGTAGTGGAAGCCAGGTTGTTGAGTATGTAGGAAAAAGAGACAGACAGATTTCTAAACACAAAAGGCATCAATTAGCATATGAAGAGTGGTAAAACAACAATGAGCTAGAACATCAGCCATGATCATATTAAATAGCAGAATAAGCTCAAAGGGCTAACTGGTCTATGTCCACTCCTATTTTACTATATTCCTGTGTTGGCATCCAGTTGAGATAACAGGAATGAGCTCATTTTAACAGGATGCAGTCACTCCTCAGTGCATTGGACTGTTAGCCGAGAGTTTTGCATCCAGTTACTCGAATGAGACCTAAACACAGAGCACTCTGACTCAAGATAAAAATCCTTCCCATCAAGTCACTGCTGACATCGATTGGCAAGCTAGACAGAGGAAAAATAACATAAAATAGTATCCAGTAACATTTCTAAAGGCCATTCCTCACCTCAATTTTGCAGTACCATCAAAAGCTGAATATTTGCTGCTACAACAGGAAGCAATTAAAAGTGTCTGAAGGTTCCTGTACCTTCATGAGTCATGGAGTGGCGAGTCCAGCTACTTCTGAATATGAATGCTGCACTTTAGGTAAAAAGCTACTTCCAGATAAAACACTTGAAACATTGTCTTGCTTAACTGTGTAAAACACTGTGGCTTCAATTATTAATTGGTCACTCATGTCCCTAATCAATACTGCATTAAGTGAATAATCACAGTCTTTTTGGATGTTACTTTAACATGTTGGCAATGTTTTGAGTGATGAATCTTTGATGGTGACTGAAGAAAAAAGTTTGATTTCCATCTGGTTTTATATAATTGACCTGATCGACTACAAAGGAAAATGTCAAACACCATTTTGAAGAATCGAAAACAAGCTCTTATTATGTGCTAACTCTCCTTGACAATCAAGTAACATTTAACATAACCGACTTCAAATTATGGCAAATACGACTATGTTTTCATAACACAAAAATGCACTCAGTGGCCGCTTTATTAGGTACAGTAAACACCTAAGCAAGTGGCCACCAAGTGTATTTCTGTATGTTCAAAGTTCAAATTAAATTTATTATCAAAGTACATATATGTCACCATGTGCATCACTGAGATTTATTTTCTTGTGAATGTACAGAGTAAGTCCAAGAAACAGTATCAATGAAAGACCATACCAACAGGGCATATGACCAGTGTGCAAAAGACAACAAACTGTGCAAATACAAAAAGGAAAGAAGAAATAATAATAATAATAATAATAATAAAATATCGAGAAGATGAGATAAAGAGTCCTTGAAATTGAGTCCATAGGTTGTGAGAGCAGTTCACTGATACAGCAAGTGAAGTTGAGTGAAGATATCCCCAATGTTTCATGAACCTATGGTTGAGGGGTAAATAACTGTTCCTGAACCTGGTGGTGAGGGGTACTAACTGTTCCTGAACCTGTCCCGAGACTCTCTGTCTTCTTCCTGAAGGCAGCAACAAGAAGAGAGCATAGACTGGGTGGTGGGGGTCCCTAACGATGGATGCTGCTTTCCTGTGATAGGGCTCTATGCAGATGTGCTCAATGGTGGGGAGAGCTTTAACGGTGATGGTCTAAACCATTTCTATACGATTTTCCATTCAAGGGGATTGGTACTTCCAAACCAGGCTGTGATACAACCTGCTAATATATTCCCACCACACATCTATAGAAATATGTCAAAATTTTAGATGTCATGCCAGATCTTTGCAAATTTCTAAGGAAGGAGAGGTGCTGTCATGCTTTCTTCGTAAAGGTACTTATGTGCTGGGCCTAGGACAGGTCCCTTGAAGCAATAATATTGAAGAACTTAAAGTGGCTGATCCTCTCTCCCTCTGATCCCCTGATGAGGACTGACTGTTGTACTTCACAGTCATAAGTATAAAGCAATTAGAGCAGAGGACTAAGCATACAACCTTCTGGTACACTTGTGTTGATGGAGATTGTAGAGGAAGTATTGTGCCAATCTGAACTGACTGGGGTCTACAATGAGGAAATCAAGAAGGTAGAGAGCCCTAGGACTTGAAGCTTACTTATTAATTTTGAGAGGATGATAATATTGAATGTCAAGCTATAGTCGATAAATAGCATCCTCATCTATGCATCTTCACTGTGCAGATGTTCCAGGATTGAGTGAAGAGCCAATGACTTGTGACAGTTGGAAACCTGGCACAGAACCAAGTCACTTCGCAGGCAGGAGTTGATGTTTCATCACCTGCCTCTTAAAACACTTCATCACAGTGGATGAAAGTGCTAATGGATGATAGTCATTGAGGCACCTTACCATGTTCTTCCTAGACATTGGTATACTAAAGTCTCCTTGAAGCAGCTGAAGGTAAAGGTTAAAGAGATTGGTGAACACTCCATCTAGTTGATTAGCACAGGTATTAGTATTTGACCAGATGCTTTCCATGGGTTCACCCTCCCGGATGATGCTCTCATGCTGGCCACAGAGACTGAAATCACAGGGTCATCTGGGACTGTGGGAGTTCTGTAAGTTCATCCATGTTTTCATGGTCAAAGCCAGCATGGAAGCTCATCTGGGAGCAAGCGTTGGCAGTTCACGTCTAACCAATCTTATAGAGTTTTACCTATGTCACTCGGTTTCATTTTGTAAGAGCTGATAGCATTCAAGCCTTTCCACATCTGTCGAGAATTCTTCAAGTTTGGTCTGGAATTTGTTCTACTACACTCCTCAGTCCCATACCATTCATTGTGTAAGATCTACCCTCGTTGGCCCTACCAAAGTGCAACACCTCACAACTACCTGCATTAAATTCCATCTGTAATTTTTTAGTCCATTTCTCCAGCTGATGCAGATCTCTCTGCAAGCCATGATAGCCTTCCTCGCTGTCCACTACATCCCCAATCTTGGTGTAGTCCGCAAATTTGTTGATCCAGTTAACCACATTATTATCCAGATCATTGATATAGATGACAAACAACGGGAGACCCAACGCCAATCCCTGAGGCACACCACAAATCACTGGCCTCCAGTCAGAGAGGCAGCCATCTGGTCCACATGTCCCTCCCCACAGATCCCCCACCTGGCACTTATCCCTGCAAGCGTAAGTGCTACACCTGTCCCTACACCTCATCTCTTACCACCATTCAGGACCCCAAGCAGTCCTTCCAGGTGAGGCAACACTTCACTTGTTTGGGTAATCTATTGCATCCGGTGCTCCCGGTGCAGCCTCCTCTACATCGGATAGACCCGACACAGATTGGGGGACCGCTTCGTCGAGCACCTACGCTCCATCCGCCACAACAGACAGGATCTCCCGGTTGCCACTCACTTCAACTCTCCCTCTCATTCCCATTTGGATATGTCCATACATGGCCTCCTCTACTGCCATGATGAGGCCAAACTTCGGTTGGAGGAACAACATCTCATCTACCTTCTGGGTAGTCTCCAGCCCCTTGGTATGAATATCGAATTCTCCAACTTCCGGTAATTCCCTCCCTCTCCCTTCCCCATCCCACCTCTACTCTGTCTCCTCGTCTAGCTGCCTATCACCTCTCATGACTCTGCCTTCTTCTACTACCCATAGTGCTTTCCCCTTAGATTCCTTCTTCACCTCTCCTGCCTATCCCCTCCCTGTTTCCCCTCCCCCACCCCTTGATCTTTCCTCTGATTGGTTTTCCACCCTCTCCCCACCTTCTTTATAGGGCCCCTGCCCCCTCCTTCGTTAGTCCTGACGAAGGGTTTCGACCCGAGACATTGACTGCTTCTTTCAACAGATGCTGCCTGACCTGCTGAGTTCATCCAGCTTTTTTGTACGTCTTGATTTGACCACAGCATCTGCAGTGCACTTTGTGTTTACTACCACTCTCTGGCTTCTCCCACAAAGCGATTGTCTAATCCAATTTACCACCTCATCTTGAATGCTGAGCAGCTGAACCTTCTTGACCAAGCTCCATTATGGGACCTTGTCAAATGACTTGCTAAAGTCCATGAAGACAACATTACTGCCTTGCCTTCATCCACTTTCCTGGTAACTTCCTTGAAAAACTTTATAAGATTGGTTAGACATGACCTACAACGCACAGTCATGCTGACTTTCCTTAATCAGTCCATGTCTATTCAAATAATTATATATCCAGTCCCTTGGAATATCTTCCATTAACTTTCCCACAACTGATATCAGACTCACCTGTTTATAATTTCCTGGTTTATGTTTAGAGTCTATCTTAAATAGCGGAACAACATTGGTTATCCTCCAACTCTCTGGTACCTCTCCTGTGACTAAGGATGCTGTAAATATCTCTATTAGGACTCCGGCAATTTCTGCACCTGCCTCCCACAGGGTCAGGCACTGGGGATTTATCCATCCTGTACAGCAAACACCTCCTCCTCTGTAATCTGTACAGGGTCCATGAAGTTCAAATTGCTTTGCCTTACTTCTATCGACTCTGTGTCTGTTTACTGAGTAAATACAGAAGCAAAAAAAAAATCACTTAAGATCACATCCATCTGTTTTCTTCTCATGCTTGATCCAGGGCTTCTGGTTGGAGAGAACTTTGAATGATTTTGTGGAGACACACTCATCTACGACTGTTTTTATAAAGTTTGTGAGAAGCATGGTGTATTTATTCAGATCCTGGATCCATGAATCCTGGACTGCAGCCCATTCCACAGACTTGAAGCAATCCCGGAGCCACTTATTTGCCTCCCATGATCCACTCTTTGTTCCCCTTATCTCTGGAGCCTTGTTCTTTGGTCCCTGCCTGTATGGAGGTAGAAAGACACATAGTGATCAGATTTCCTCAAGTCCATGGACATCCCTAATCATATTTATTCAGATCCTGGATCCATGAATCCTGGACTGCAGCCCATTCCACTGACTCAAAGCAATCCAAAGCAGTGTTCAAGTGTGTGGGTACCCCTTCTGCTGCAGGTTATATGCTAATGATAATTGGGCAGAGACTTCTTCAAGCAAGCCTGATTGAAGTCCCCGACTATGATTTGAAATGTGTTGGGGTGGGCTGTTTCCTCTTTGGTGTTGCCAGCGTTCAATATCTCAAACGCTCTTGGCTTTTGGTGGTATGTAAGCTGCAGTCAGGGTCATGGAGGAGAACTTTCTTGGTCAGTAGAAGAGTCAGTACTTAATTGCTATATGTTTCAAGTCAGGAGAAGAAGAGTACAACAAAGCCACAATGTCCAAGTACCACTGAGAGTTATCATGAAATACAGACTCCCACCTTCTGCCCTCTCTGAATCAGCAGTCTGGTGATCCCATGTAAAAAGAAGCCTTTGGGTCTTAATGACACATCTAGCATGTTCAGAGTGAGCCATGCCTCTGTGAAACACAGAACATCACAATTCTTCAATTCCCTCTAATAAGCCCTTAGATCCTCAGTCTTGTTCTCCAGTGACTGTACATTTGCTAACAAGATGCTGGATAGAGGGAGTTTCATTCCTCAGAGCCTCAGCCTGGCTCGGAATCCTCCACTCATCCAACTCTTCTGGCCATCGTGATCTACCTTCAACTGCTTAAAGGTGCCATATCTGCATGCTGGAATTTAAGTCTACCAAGTCCTTCAGAAGATTGTGAAATCACTGGTTTATTAAAACAGTTTAAAAGTACATTGCTTAAAGGGAAAATACAGGCTGCAGATTACAATGAGAGCAATCCAGAACAGTTATATTTAGCAGTTTTATAAGCAATCCACAACACATTGCTGTGGTTCACAGGTGCCATATTGACTCTTGTATATTTCTGGTCTTCTGCTACTGTAGCCCATTCACTTCAAGGTTCAACTTGTGCATTCAGAGATGCTTTTCTGAACACCATTGTTGTAATGTGCAGTTATTTGAGTTACTGTCACCTTCCTGTCAGCTTAAGCTTGTCTGGCCATTCTCTCCTAACTTCTCTCACTAACAAATTGTTTTCACCTACAGAATTGCCACTCACTGGATGTTTTTTCGCTTTTTGCACCATTCTCTGTAAACTCTAGCAACTCTTCTTCTTCTTAAGCTCATCACCTCTACTCGGGGAAGGTCCCCGACAGCAGTACCCTCTGTACCGGGCCAAAGGTCTATCGGCCCAATGGCTTCCACACAACATATGACAAAGATCCTTCCTCTCCGAAGGTTGAGATCTTTGGAGCTTCTGTTGCCATTTCTGTAGCTCTGGGTTTTTATGGGATGGGGTGACTAGTTGTATGCCCAAACCTCCTCTTTTCACAGTGGGTTCTCTATGGCAAAGTAACTCTAAAGGGGTGGCCCATGGAAAGCTTTCAGCCCAGATGGGGTACCTGGCCAAGTACTAAAGACCTTGCTGATCAACTGGCTGGAGTGTTCACTGAGATCTTTAATCTCTCACATCAGCAATCTGAGGTAGCCACCTGCTTCAATTATACTACTTCCTAAGAAGAACATGTTAATCTGCCTCAATGACTATTGTCTAGTAGCACTTACCTCCACAGTGATGAAGTGCTTTGAGAGGTTGATGATGCCTAAAAAGTGACTTTGATCCACTTCAATTTGCCTACTGGCACAACAGGCCCACAACAGATGCCATTTCATTGGCTCTTCACTCAACCCTGGATTATCTGAACACCAAAGATGCATACATCAGATATTCTTTATTGACTACAGTTCACATTCAATACTATCATCACAACAAAACTAATCAATAAGCTTTAATACCTTGACCTCAATACCTCCTTGTGCAATTGGACCTTCAATTTCCTCACTTGTAGACCCCAGTCAGGTTAGATTGGCAACAACATCTCTTCCATAATCTCCATCAGAACAGGTGCTCCATAAGGCTGTGTGCTTAGCCCTCTATTCTACTTGCTTTACACTTATGACTATGTGGCTAAGCACAGCTCAAATGCTATATTTCAGTTTGCTAATGACACCACTGTCGTGGACCGAATAAAAGTTGGTGATGAATGAGTACATAGGAGGGAGATTGAAAATGTGGCTGAATGGTGCCATAACAACCTCTCATTCAATGTCAATAAGACCAAGGAGCTGATTATTGACTTCAGGAGGAAGAAACCAGAAGTGTATGAACCAGCTCTCTTTGGGGATCAGAGGTGGACAGGATCAGCAACCATAAATTCCTCAGTAGTATCATTTCAGAGATATGATATGATTTTGTCCTGGGCGAAGCACTTAAGTGAAATTATGAAGAAAGCACAGCAGCATCTCTACATCCTTAAGAGTTTGCCAAGATTTGGCATGACAGCTGCAGTAAAACTGTGACAAACTTATAAAGATCTGTGATGTAGAGTATATTGTCTGGCTGCATCACAGCCTGGTATGGAAACACCAGTATCTTTGAACGAAAAATCCTACTGAAGGTAGTGGATATAGCCCAGACAATCACAGGTAAACTCTTTCCACCACTGAGTGCATCTACACAGAGCATTGTCACAGGAAAGCAGCATCTATTACTAGAGACCCCTATCACCCAAGTCATCCTTCATTCTCAGAACTGTCTTCAGGAAGAAGGTACAGGATCCTCAGGACTCACACTACCAGGTTCAGGAATAGTTATTATCCCTCAACCATCAGGCTCCTAAATCAGAAGGAATAACTTTATTCAACTTCACTTGCCTCATGATGGGACTGTTCCCACAACCTCTGGATCACTTTCAAGACTCTTCATCTCAAGTTCTCAATACTTACTTATTTATTCATCCATTTATTATTATCATTGTTATTATTATTATGAAAAATAACATCTTTTCTCAGCTCAAGCTGGTAAAACTTGAGGTGCAGGAATAGCCAAGCACACTCATTTCTCAACTGCAAGGAACTTTCGGACCATTTTAGTGGTGTTTAGTATTGTGGCTTTCTGAAGATTTACATAGCTATTACTGTGTAACACTAATTGTTTAATGCTACTGTGTAGAGCCTTTGGGATGATAACAGTTGTAAATATTACTATCAGGTCCCAGTTCATGTTCCATAGTCTTTCAATTTCCGGTTTTAATTCGGCATATTTCCGGTGTTTTTCACCTATTGATTTCTCTATGTTATGTCTGTTTGGAATGGCTATATCTATTAAGCAAGTTCTTGCTTGTTTATCCTGTACTATTATATCCAGACCGTTACTATGGATTGTCCTGTTTGTAATAATGGATCAGTCATAATATAATTTGTGGGACTCTAACTCTAAAACTGGATCAGGCTTGTATTTATAGTAAGGTATGGTTTTGATTTTAAAGCAAGATTTTGGTGAATGATGTGTTCCACTTGATTGTGACTGTGTAAGTAATCAGATCGTGTTAAAATTATTATTGTTATTATTATTTCTTTTTTTCCCCTTTCTTTTTGTATTTGCACAGTTTGTTGTCTTTTGCACACTGGTAGTGCCCCCTGTTGGTGTGGTCTTTCATTGATTCTATTATGGTTATAGGATTTGTTGAGTAAGAAAATGAATCTCAGGGTTGTATATGGAGATATATATGCTGTTGTTACTGTTGGCCTCCGTCAGTCAGAGTTGTCCTAGCTGTCCAGATACACAAGCCTGGGCAGTATGATATGGAGAGCAAGCTGTTGCTCATGTAGCCAGCTCCCTGTCTCCAGATATTTGATAAGCCCAAAGGAACAGCAGAGAGTGAAACAGTTTGGTATCAGAAGTGTCACAAAAGTTGCCAGACAGCATTGAACTCAATGTGGGATTGTCTTAGGGACTCCAGCTCTGGATTTTTCCCTCAGGGTTTCCTCCCGAAGCTTCCTCATGAGGGGGTATAGACAAAGGCAGTGCAGGTTTGAAATCAGAGTTTTCCTGCTCCTAGATGAGCTGCCAACCACAGCTGATGAGCCCCATCTGCACAAAGCAATTGGTTTCAAGACACCAGTAACCCAACTTTGTCCCTTCACCTGTCAGTAGAAATGATTCCGCTGGGTTTAATCGTGAAGGCCAGGAGCTTTATTTTGTTGTCAGAGGCTACTTGAGGTGCACACCATTGGATACATTTAGTAGGTAGTGAGAACTTGTCCCCATTATCAGCCATGACTGAAAAAAAACATTAAGGAACATCTATGTACCTTGATAATAAATTAACTTTGAACTTTGAGACCGTTGTGCATGAAAATCCCAGGAGGTAAGCAGTTTTTAAGATACTCAAACCACTCCTCCATTCTGCAAAGTCACTTTGATCACATTTCTTCCCCATTGTGATGTTTGGTCTGAACAACAACTGAATACCT
Organism: Hemitrygon akajei; assembly: GCF_048418815.1. NCBI lineage: Eukaryota > Metazoa > Chordata > Chondrichthyes > Myliobatiformes > Dasyatidae > Hemitrygon > Hemitrygon akajei. The sequence continues at coordinate 102,512,138 of NC_133124.1, read as the reverse complement.
TGAGCGTACGTGCAAGTTTTTATGTATTGTTGCTATCAGATGCTTCACTGATTAGATAATTGCATTAATGAGCAGGAACACAGGTGTGCCTAATAAAGTGGTCACTGAGTGTAAAATTGCTTTGCTCAGTGATTTGCTAAACATTCTTTAATCACTTAAGATTGTAAAATTATTTCAAGGCCTGGTCTGACAAGTCAATCCTCCTTTTAAAATGTGTAAACAGTAAAACATATGCAAAAATGATCATACTGATTGGAAGGCCTGCGAGCACACTTTGCATTTGACAGAAAACAGCTCTCCAGCGGATGGACAAGTGCTTACAATAAATAGCGTCTGTTTCCCATCTCAGAGTAACACTGTAGTTACAACACAATTGAGGATGAGGATGGGAAAAGGTCAGATCTTCACTGTATTACACCATACTTGTGAACATGTCAATATGCGTGATTTAAACTTGACTTGAGATAGTGACATGACTTGGCTGGTGCAAGGCTGGCACTATAGAGGGCTAAAGGAGGGAGCTAGAGCAAGGTTGGGCTGTGATGGAGGGGGAGTGTGAGGAAGTCACAGCAGCTGTGAAGCATTGGGTCAAACTGGAACTGGACAAGGGTGGAGGACGGCTGGAGCTGGGTAGAAATGGAAATGGGTAGGACAAAGCAAAGACTGGAATTAGGTAGGAAGGTGGGAGGGCTAAAGATTCAGGGCTGGCAAGAAATTGTAGCTGGGTGAAGATGTGGGAGGGCTCAAGCTAGATGGCTGGGCTGAAGCTAGAGGTAGGTAGAGACAGGGCTAGTTAGAGACTGAAGATGAACAGAGCTGGAAGAGACTAAGGCATCTTGTTTATATCTCTGGGAGCTGAATCAAAGGCTTCTCAGTACAATTAGTACAAGGATCTTCATGACTGACATCAATGAAATAACTTTCAGTACTTTGGGCCAATGAGAATCTACAGGCCATAAAATAAGTTAAGACTCATATTTGAATTTATCATTCTTTCTTTACATTTGTACTTACTGAAGTTTCATGAGGCATTGATGGGCCACTTGCTGTTCAGCAGACCATATTAACCTAGTTTGTGACTGCTCACTGATATAGTGACTCCATTTGCCAACACAAAATCTGGACGATACTGCTGTCTCACTGAGCTCTGCAAAGACCTTACTGCGATTCCTTGATGAACAGCACATGGTAGGATGGGAAAACATTGGTTGCTGCAAGGTGACAAAGAGAACACCTGATTAGAAAATGCAGCAGGCCCCAGGAACAGAATAACAATTCCTGACCAGCCACTGGGAAGTATTAAAAATCTATATCATAAATTTTCTGGACTGCATGGGATAATGCCTCTCCCATTTGAGAGAAAAAATACCTTAAAATAATGGTGTTTAAAGAGCATGTCTAGGTCTTGAGAATATTACAATAGTAAATATCCTACTGTATGCTATCACAATTGTGAGTCACAATGATTAGCTATCACTGCAGGGTTACATATTTAGTAACAGTTGTTGCTCTTTGATAACCTGACTTATTTGAGAATGATAATATCAAGATCCATTTAGTTCACTTACAAACACTTAGCATATGTTACCTGAGGCCTTATCTCTGTCAAATGATCAACAATGGACTTAAATATGACACTAAAAAAGCCCTGTGAGGAAAGTTTTAGGAAATATGGGGTCGTGGGCACGTTTCCCAGGTGGCTGAAATCTTAAGCCTCGAATTACTCTTTTTATCTCCCATAAGAACGTAAGAATTAGGTGTTAGGGGAAGACCATCTGGCCTGTTGAGCCTGCTCTGCTATTCAATAAGATCATGACTGATCTAGCCGTGGACTCATCGCCACATACCTGCCTTTTCCCCATAACCCTTAATTTCCCTACTGAGCAAAAATCTATCCAACCTTGTCAATATATTTACTGAGGAGCTTCCACTGCTTCATTGGGCGGAGAATTCCACACATTCACCACTCCCTGGGGAAATCATTCCACTTCATCTCTGTCCTAAATCTACTCCCACGAATCTTGAGGCTATGTCCCCCTAGTTCAAGTTCCCACATTTGCTAAAGCTCACACTCTTGCCTAATAAACTGGAAACTAACTTTGGGCATTCCATATTTTTTGAAGAATTACTTTGTTATTTTAATAATCTGGTTTAAATGATTCATTAAAATGGCAAACAAGAGAAGATACATCACATCAACGTATTGAGTAATTGCCACTCTCTTTGTCGAAAGAGTATCTCAGAATCCTCTCTGGAAAGGGCGTAAAAAAATCTTTTAAGCAACCTGTTTGTCCGAGAGACGACTCATTAATCATGCTTTCCAGTTTGCTAATCTGAAAAATAAAGTGTGAAATAAAACATTTTAAACAAAGTGAAATAACCCCTCTAGCTGGGGGTTAGGGCAGTCAGGTCATCGCACCAAAGTAACGATGGGTTTAATGTTGAAGGAAACAGAAGGTGAAGACAATTCTGACATTAAGCCACCCTGACACTGCAGCCAGCATTAATCGTCTCCCCACTCAGGAAGTAGCTCATCAATATATACATCAAGTCAACCAGATAGAAAATTAATAGCAGGGTAAGGGCCTGCAGTGCTCTTAAGTGGATTGTCTGAAAGATTTACCACTTGAGGTATGGAAGAATTCGTCTATTTTGTCCCCTCCCATTTACTAAAAACCTATAATGTGTCTAAAACTGGAAGTTTTCATGTCATATTCCTTTCAACAGAGGCAGAGTTGATCTGAAGCCTGCCACACTGGTGCAAAGCATTTGAAAACCAGCATGTCACAATGTTTTATAGATTGTTACTTAAAATGCTTTTATTTCAGGTCTTACTCGGTCCAGTGGAGGATACCCTGCCATTAAAATGACACTGAATGTATAAAAAAATCATGTTTTCCAAAAATTGGATGACCTATCCCTGTCAAAAAGGTCCAAGTGAATTTGATTTTGATGCACCAGTGTCAATTTTGTGTAAAGGCAAGTGAGGAATTTGGGGAGTAAAACAACTGATAGAAACATTGACTTATAATTTTTCCATTTCAGATGATAAGCAAACTCTTTTACAAAAGATCATTAGCCATTGATGATGAAAATATTCTGTTTCATCCCTACTACTCTTGACCAGTTTGTTTGAAAGGGGTGCTGAACATAAGACAAATTCAAAACAACAGTGAAACCGAGAGAAGAAAAACAGTTTTCTTCTGAAAATGGACTCTGGAGGCAGAAAAAGATCTAAAAATTAAAGTCAGTCTTCTCTGGAGTGAAGCCTTGAAACACTTTTCTACTCTGCTTGGATAAAACTGGATAATGACTCAAATGAAACTTTTAGGACTGAAGTTACTAAATTTATACGAATAAAGAGTATAAACAAAAATAGAGCCAACAGTTATGTACAGATCAGTCACTATTTAATTGAATTGTGTTGTTAGCTTTCTGGGGAAGGTATAGGATAGAGTTAAATTTCCTAAGTAATCCAGTGGTTTGGGAAGAAGAATTAATGGTGGCTGGAATGCCCAAAATCGCATTTAGGCCAGAGCAGAGATTCATTCTGGCCCTGAATCTCCAGCCCTATAAACCTGTGCAGGCATCTTTTAAACCCTCATGCCTTACAAAAATATAAATTAACAAGAAATTAAACAGCATTCTCCAAAAAGCTAATGAACATTTCAATATACTTTTACGGTAATTTTCAATTATATAAAATCAGTTTAGCCACAGATAGACATCTAAACACTCTTATTTAAAATGCTTTCTTTGATAAACCCATTTTATGGCTTTAATAAAGCAACACTGATACAATTCTCAGAAGCATTAATGACAATTTGCAAATGCAAAGGAAATAAAATAAGCAACATTTCATTAGGCTGCATGATTATGCTAGTTTCTGGAAGGTTTTATGATTGTGATTATGCAGATGTGTTAGCATGAAAACCCAATGCATAACTTCTCTGCAGAAAACCAGTGCTATATAGGGCCAGATTGCTAATTGTGCCCAAAGGAGAAACTCTATCCTCATGTTAATTATTTCAAAATTATAACAAGGAATTAGCTTAGTCCAGGGTGATGGTTTCAAATATTGATGTTGCTTTTACTGAATGGAAGAATAAGAAAGGATAGTGCTTTGTGACCTAAGGATATTCCAAAGTGCTTTCCAGCATGTGAAATAAATTTAAAGTATACCTACTGTTGCATTATGGGAAACACAACAACCAATTTAGTCACAGAGAACTTCCACAAGCAGCAATGTGATAATGGAATCGTGTTTATGGTGGGAGATATAACCTTTGCAAGAATGTTAAGAAGGATTTTTCTTTTTCTTCAGATGTTCAACTGACCAAAGGGGGTGAGATCTCAATTTAACATCCCATCCAGAAAAGGCACTTTGTTTTTAAATTACAAAGGAACAAAACAGAAATGTAAAATTGGTCTTTGGAGGCTCTAGCAACCCATTTGTGAGATCCAATACAAGCACAAAAATTGAATGATGACTAAATACAAAACAATTCAACTTGAAATAGCGAGTGAAGATTACTGTAGATATTAATATGTAAATGTTATTTTAATCAAGAAGATACTAATTAGACATGTTTAATTAGATATTTGGATTGATGTGAATACTGCCAAAGTTTACAAGGATGCTGCCATGCCTCGAGATCCTGAGTTACAGTGGGAGTTTGGACAGGCTAGGACTTAATTCCTAGCAGCATGGGATACTGAGGGGTGACATTATGGAGGAGTATAGATAGGGTGAATGAGCATAGTCTTATTCCAGAGAAGGGGAATTAAAAACTAATGGGCAAAGGTTTAAGGTGAGAAGCGAAAGATTTAAAAAAGGACCTGAGGGGTGTGTATGCAGAATGAACTGCCAGAGGAAATGGCTGACATAAAAGACATTTGGATTAGTATGAGGATAGGATGGGTTGAGGGAGATATGGGCCAAATGCAGGCAAGTGGGACTAGCTTGGTGGGCATCAAGGTCAGCAGGACAAGTTAGGCTGCAGGACTTGGTTCCATGCTGTGTTAGCTATGGCTGTACGATGTCACTTATGGAGGAGCAGAGCCATTTTACAGTAACAGCCAGTCTGGTTAAAATTCCCTCACAAGCAGACCCTGACAGTACTAACTCTTGCTTTACACTCATTAGACGGCCTGCCTATGTGTTACGGTTGCTACCTCTGGTTGAACGTATTCCTTCAGATTTTATCACCATGTCCATACCTCACATCATCTTTATTAGGTCCTCAATTGATCAGGGTCAACGATGGATGCTGCATCCTCGCAGTCTAAGCAAGACAGGGCACTAGGATATGGAGAGCATGTTGGTGCCCTGGCAGCAAGCTCCTCCTCTCCATACAACTGTTGAACCTAAAGGCATGGCAGAGACCAATACAGTTAGGTACCAGCGGTGTCGCAGGAGTTACCAGTCAGCCTTGAACTCCACGTAGGACTGTATTAGGGACTCCAGCTCCAGATTTTTCCTCAGTGTTTACTCCTGAAGCCTTCCTCATGAGTGGCTATAGCAGAAGGCAGCAGAGGTTTGAGGTCAGGGTTTTCTTTCTCCTAGATGAGCCGCCAACCATGGCTGACAAGCCCCATTTGCCCAAAGTGACTGGTTTTAAGGCACCAGTAACCCACCTTTTCCCCTTCTCCTGTCAGTAGAAATGGTACTGTCTGGCTTAATAGCCAAGCCACATATGAAGGCCAGCAGCTGGACTTGGTTGTCAGAGGCTATCTGAGACACACACCACTGGGTGCATTTAATAGGTAGTGGGAGCTTGTCCCCCCTACTCCCCCAGCTACGACAACCTTAAGAAATCAAACCATTGTCACTCATCCAGTATCCCAATCCATATGGCTCACTGTATGTTCAAATCATATTAAAATACAATGGTTCCCTGATCACACTAATAGGTGATGCATGACTGTTACTCAAAAATCATTTTGTTCTCATTGTCAATATTTCTACAATAAACAGAAATATTCATAAATAATAAACATGCAGTAATCTGGAAAAACTAGCAACCCTAATGGTTGAGATTGATGGACATGGTGGTTGAGCAGTAACAGACTCCAGCTAATTTCTAAACAGCAGTGCTTTATTGTCGCTATGATTTTCTCCTGCATTTTCACGATTGTGTCTTGGAGATTAGCATTCAATTCCTGGAGACAATGGTCAAATCCTCTATTTGCAGGTTAACCTGCTGGGCAAGTTAAAATTTCTCTGAGAATGTAGGCTTCCTTCATGTAAAGTGGAACCGGAGATGCTATTAAGGAGAGGTAGGTTTAGAAACTACATTTTTATCATTTCCACCTTCCTCACTACCCCCACCCCTATTTTCCACCACTAACAACAATTGTGAATTATTAAGTGACTTTATCACAGCAACATATCCTGATCCCCTTTATGGGATCTTACTGAAATAAAGCATGGCCACCAAGAGAGCAACATCTTGCAGATGCAGATATTGAGGAGAACTGCAGACCTGGTGGAGATTACAGAGATGGAAAGGAATGAAACAAAAGGAAAAAAAAAAATGAGGATGAAAATTTTTAAATAAATACGTCACATGAGCTCTTTTGTAGATAACAATGTTTAATTCTCTCTATGATTTTTGTTTAACTGGGAACCAGGTGACTTAGTATAGGAGTAACAGTTCAACAGGACGATGCAATTTTGGACCAGTCAGCAGGCTTTGAATGACCTTAATTTTATTGCTAGGAGTCAATGAGATAGTCACGCCTGGTGATAACAAAGGCAGAGATGACAATATGATCAGATCATCATCATCACAGAGAAGTCTTTCAAACTGGTACTGACTCATGGATTTCTATTCCAAACAATGGAGTACTGAACTGGTTTGTGTATAACATTGCAAATAACCTGACGTTGAAAATTTGGTGTTAACATAAAAAAGGGACTTACAGCGTTCTTAATTTTTAGAAATAGATCCACTGGTTTGAAGAAACCAGGTCGACTCGTTGTTGGATCTTTTGATAATAATGAGGTCAATAGCTCAGAGTGAGAGATGAGACTGAGTGATATATACCTGATCAATATAAACGGATTGACCAACATGCTGATTGGACCAAATGAACAGCAAATTAAAACATTGTCAACAGACTGAATCATATTCTTTACAAAAACAAGGTTATGAGAATTTTAATCAGACAGCTTTTTATTTCTGTTGACTTCAAGAGAAATGAAAAATGGGAGAGTTGTAAAACAAAGCTGCCATTACCTGATTTACACTACTGCATAAAGCAAAGATCTGCCCTAGTAGATGAACAGTGCTTTCATCAAAGAGATGACGAAGACTCAATCAGCAATGAATATTTTAATTGAACTGAGTGACAGATATTTTAATTAATCTGACAATAAATTTTCAAAAGGAGAGTGTGAAACAGACTGAAAGATGAGCTTATTAAATAGTCTGTATGACAGCTACTTAATCCCACAAAGTGACAAGTATTTTAAAGAGTAATGCTTTTTTTAAACAGTGTGTGGTAAATATTTTTTTTAAAAGTATTTATACAGACGGAAGGATTTAAACAAACTCAATGACATGCCCTTTGAAAGAGTAAAATATTTTAAACAAAGTGAGTGATAAGTATTTTAAACACTGGTAATGAGTACCTCAAACAACTGAGTAAGTGACAAGTATGTATGACAAGAGCTACAGGAAGAGCAGGGCTAACTTTGCCAGCGTTAGTTGGTCTATATGGTCGTAAGGGTGTCAGGGCAGGTGGTTGTATAGGAGACAGTTTGTGGTCTAGCAATCCCAGAAAGTGTCAAAAATTGTAATATCCCAGCATGCTAGTATGCCCTGTGACAACCAAGGATTTGTGAACATACAATCAGTGAGATGAGAGAGAGTGAGAGTGAGAGGAGAGAGAGAGAGGGAGAGAGAGAGAGTAATAGAGAGAGAAATAGAGAGATAGAAAGAGACAGGGAAAAAGATGCTAATATACTGTACAATATGCAAAAAATGACAGAATAATTGTTCTGCAAACACGAGAACATCTGCAGATGCTGGAAATGCAAACAACACACACAAAATGCTGGTGGAACACAGCAGGCCAGGCAGCATCTATAAAGAGAAGCACTGTCGACGTTTCTAGCTGAGTTCTTTTGTGTCCATTCTATTTGTTGCAATATGAAGTTTGTGACGTTCAGTTAATTTGTGTTGTAAGCAGATGCTAAAAAATTTAATGTATGTAATCCCCACCTATATTGCGCTCCACTGTGAACATCTGTTGCGGTTTTTTGGAACTCATTACAACTATCGAAATTTTATTTGACCACATGAAATTTAATTCAGAAATTATATCTTTGCAATATTATAAATTCTATGAAGCAGCTGATACATACACCATTGAGTCAGATCATTTGGGTTTTGTGAGGTTAGGATTGATGAAAGCGTAGCATTTTCTAAAATTGAGGTGGAAGCTACAAGGGAATTACCTTTGGGAAAGCCAGATCTCTGACACCAAAGATATTGCAGTCTAGAGCAGTGACCTGGTTGGTCCCTTAGCAGGACTTTGGTAAGTAAATTTATGAATTATCATGCAGTGGAAACATTGGATTGTCAGTGGATTGACCCTGGGATGTCACTGAATTTTCACAGGGTTCAGCATGTGGCATAGAGAGGTAGAGACAAAGGTTGGGGTGTCAACATGTCAGGTGTTACATTAAAGGTTACCCTAATAACTTAACCTCCAGTAAAGGAATTCTAGTTTTTTGTTATTTATTTTATTGACACCTCTCATCAGAATTTCTGCACAGCCGACAATAATACAAGTACCAACCCACCAGTACTACATATTTAAATAAACTGAAAGATGGATATTTTACACAAAGGGAGGAAGTATTTTAAATGGAGTAGGGTTAAATTAGATAGCTTTCAAACATGGGACGAAGTTTCAAAATTGATTAAACAATGTCTGGTGCTTCCATTGCGAGCAGTGTAACTCTGTGTTGACTGTAATTTATATTATTATGATACACAGTCATTAATAACCACAACGTTTAGTGGTCAGAGGTCTCAGAAAAGGTCCACTGTTATGAATGACTGGTACTAAATATTATGAGAATAATTAAAGAACTATGTGGTTAAATATATGTAAACTACGTTATGCTTGATGCCCCACATTAGTCACTGTGTGCCCCATTCTGTGTAAAGAATGCGTTATATCATTTGTCAGTCACATGCCTGAGTCACAAATTGCTGAGTCACAGACCCCAGTCCCAATGTCTAATTAAGAAACTGTGGTTTGGAAAACAAAGATGGCACAATGCGATGACACCACTGAAGAAAACAAGAACTATATTGCACAAAGGTATGAATCCTAAACTTGAAATAAAAGCACTATTTTGTCAAAAATGTCTCTGTCTCTGTGAGAATGTGATAACCCACGTATTAATTTCAGCCCCCAATATACTGGATAGTCCTTCAGAAAATGTAAACAAAATTCCAAACTAACTGTGGGGAAAAGAACAGTGTTGATGCAGTTTTAGAACAAATAGAAAAAAGGTGAAAATCAAAACCTGCAGACACTCAAAATTTGAAACACTAGGAGATAGGAAATACACCCAGCAAGTCAGACAGCATCCACAGAGAGAGATACATTTCAGCTCAGAGACCCTTCTTCAGTCTCCCACCTGAAACATAGACTCATTTCTCACTGCAGCTGAATTATTTCCAGCATTTACTGCATTTGTTTCAGAGTGAAAGCAGACGAGCTAGCCTTCAAATTACATGTGTTCAGCCAAGGTTGGTGTAAAGTTGAGGGATACAAAGTGCATCCATGTTGTCAGCCCTTCCAGTTCTCCACTGCTGGTCTTCATATGAATCCAGCATTGGAGGGAGAGGTCCAATGCATTACCATCTGACCTCCAACTCACTTCTGCATTTCAATGTGCCGTGTGACAGTCAGAAATGAGTTCATCTACAAGGAGAGCAACAGCAGGAAGGTAAAGTTAAAGATTAGCTTTATTGGTCACATGTACAGTGAAATGTATCACTTGCAGCAAATCAAATCAGCGAGTATTTTGCTGAGCAGCCCACAATTGACACTACATTTCCAGCGCCAACATATAATGCCCACAACTCACTAACCCGAACACCTACATCTTTGGAATGTGGGAGGATACTGGAGAAGCTGGAGTAAAAACTCACGGTCACAGGGAGAACGTATGAACTCCTCACAGAGAGCAATGGGAATCGAACCCCGAACTTACAACTGGCATTGTAAGGCGATGTGTGCTAGCTGCTGTGCTACTGTGCTGCCCCAGATCCACCCCATGATGAATGAAGCTGCAGATGGCGCAGATGTGTGCAGTCACCCATTGATCACAAAACCCAACTCTTATCATCTCTTTTGTTAGTTCACCAAGAACTGACTGCAACTTGGCAAACCAATGGTGGAGAAAGAACCAATGTAAGAGCTGGTAAAGATGAAGATTAGTCATGCGATTTGACACTGACAGATACCTGTTCAATCCTGGCAATCAAATGGTCACCCCAGAAATCAAATGCACACATAGTGTGATCCCAGACATGCCTGACCCATATTAAGTACCGGCTCTCTTTAGCATGAGGATATACGGTGCATGACTCCTTCTGCAAAGGATGACTCTGATGCCTGCTGTCACATTATTCATTTGCAGCACAAGCAGAAACCATTCACCTCTCGATATCACAGTGGGTGCTTGGATTTTGGTCCTATGAACACAACTTGCTGCAAGCTGAGGCTGCTGTTATCATAGCTGTGGGCGTCAATGTCAAAAGGAGTTTGCAGATGTCACAACAATCTGGCAAACAGACAGCAGACAGATTACTAAAGGTCGCAGGGAGTCACTCAGGAGAATCAGCAGTAGCATAGTGGAATGTGAAGCTGATGACTTTATTCAAGGAGGCAACATTCATCCTTCCAACTAAGTCACTTCACCTTGCCCATCAGTCTGCCAGCCCTGATAATCAGGACAACACTGAGCTTGACACAATAAAGCAAAAATGCTCTCTGGATCCAGTATTTCCCAACATCCTCCTCACCTGGATACACCTATTGCTTGCCAGCTCTTGCTCTCCCCCTTCCTTCCACTTTTTTATACTAGTTATCTCCTTTCTATCTTTCAGACCAGATGAAGGGTCTCAACCCCAAACATTGACTATTTCCCTCCATAGATGCTGCCTGAACTGCTGAGCTCTTCCAACATCTTGTGTGTTTCCCCAAGGCCATCCTTCAAGATGTCCTGCAGCACCACCCAATGAATGTCAGCCACAGCCCATCGGGCATGTCATGAACCTGTAAAAGCTTTAAGTCTAACCAAGAACACATGAAGGACAACCGTGAAAGATAGGTGCCAAGGAAATCTACAAAATGGGTTGCATGCTTTGAGTTATGATGTTTAGTTTGTGCTGCATTGGTGTAAAGGACAAGCAAATTCTGTGATCGTCTGTGATAGAGGAAAGGTAAATCAGTGTGATAGCTGGTGCATGAGGAATTGGTGCTGCCTGTGCTAGTATTGACTGCCCTTGATGCTCAAAGTGGAGAAGGAGCATTGGGGATAATATTGAGAGTCCCAAGGCCATACACTGAGACCACAAAGAACCCCGTGTAAGTGGCAGAAGGAGCACACCACCTCACAAACAGCCCACCTGCCTCCTTTGTCAGCCACCTCCTGCCCCATCTATGCAAGAGTCTGCAGTTCCCACATTAACCTTACCAATCACCTCAGAACATCAAATGGAAATAAGTCATCTTTAATCCTGAGGGACTGCCTAAGAAGAAGACTGGTTCTTGGACATGTATTGTCAATGTTAGCTGGAAATATATTGTCAACGTTGTTCCTTGTATTCTTCATTACGTTCTTTTTGCACTTGATTCTCCTAGTGGTTCCTCAATTTTTCACCATTTACCTGTTGTTACAAAATGGAAACAAAAGAAGGCAAGTCTATCCAGTACCATAAAATGTTCAACAATTGCCAAATATTGCAACCCCTCTTCAGCACTGCTCAGTGAGCAGATTTGTTCCTTCATGATCTTTTCAAGAATACTTTGAGTAGTCTGTGAATATACTGTAGTTTTTGAAGATGTAACTAGTAACATGATTAAAGGGGAACCAATGAAAGCAACACAAACAAAACCAGAGGCCCTCAAATAATACAAGATGTATATTATATTTTCCTCTTACTGAGTGAAAAGTATCTCACATGACTGATTGATGGATATTTTGAAGAAATATTGTAATTGATATTTTCAACAGATTGGATTTTGTGCAGGGTGAAGAAAATGTGCTTTAGGCATTGAAGCCAATTGAATTACGAGTACTTTGAAAACACAGAGTAATTGGCAGTTTTAGTGCCAAGTAGCATAAGAGATTGACGGGTCATTTAAACAAATGAAAGGACAGGACATTAAAGTAGATACTGTGACAATATTTTAAATAGACTGAGTAATTGCTTTATAAACGTGGATTTAGTTTGTATATTTTAAACTGACAGAAACTGCTTTTAAAAAATAGATGAGTGAACAAATAAATGAGTAACTGATATTTCAAGGTCTGCTTACAAAGTTAAGCTTCATTGACTGAAGCAACATACAAGGCACATATATACCACATTACTGTACATTAAGCATGTGTATTCAAGGATGTATATCTACATGATGGATGCCTCTTAACAGGAACTTATATCTACAGGTCAATAAATAGCTCTGAATTAAGCCTAACCCCTCTTAAGCACTATGGCCTCTGATAGTTTCTCTATAACTGCTGTTAGAAGGACCCTTAAGTATTCAATTGACCAGATCCCATAGTCCTTTGCACTTAAATACTCAACAAGGCATAGTCTGATGATTGAAATATTGAGCAGCTACAGGTCAGCAAGAAAGTAAACAATCTCTATAAAGGCAGGAGATGCAATAAGCTTCCATCGACTTCTTCCCACATCACTCCACATCTCTTCCTTCTGATACAGTGCTCCTGGGAATGTTGATACTGAACGAAGTTATACAGCAATAATAGGGATGAGGAGGGAATCAGAGGATATATGTTTGAGGAACTTGGGTAGGCTGATAAAGAACGTTTTGCAGATGAGGTTTCATCTTGGTGCAAGGAGGGCACGTAGATCCTTCAGGACATGGGTTGCAGCAGGAAGGTTTTCAATGAGACAGAAGAACATGACAGGCCAAATCTTCTTGAGCATGGAGTTTGAGCGTCTTCCATAATTAAACAGTGAACAGCAGTCTGAGATGTGACAGGGAATAGCAGCATGATCTAGATCCAGGAGCCACCTACAGCAAAGCACTCCAGGCCTACGGGCATTCCTGTCACTGTCTGTAAGGAGTTGGTATGTTCTCCCCATGACCATGTCTGTTTCCTCTGGCATTCCAAAGATGCATGGGTTAGGGTTTGCAAGTTTGCAAGCTATGTTGGTGTCAGAAGCACAGAAACTCTTGCGGGCTGCTTCCATCACATCCTTAGACTGTGTTGGTCAATGTCACTAAATGGAACATTTCATTGTACTGTATGTTTTGATGTACATGTGATAAACAAAGCTCAAAGTTCAAAGTAAAACTTACTATCAGAGTACATACATCTCACCACATACAACCCAGAGATTCTTTTTTTCTGTGGGCGTACTTAGCAAATCTATAGAACGGTAAACATCTTGAACTGTAAACTGTAAGCAAACTGTGTAAGTGCAGATATAAGTAAATAACAATAAATAATGAGCACAAAACACCAATATAACAGTCCTTAAATGAGCGTAGCTATCCCCTTTTGTTCAAGAGCATGATGATTAAGGGGTAGTAACTGTTCTTATACCTGGTGGTGTGAGTCCTGAGGCACTTGTACCTTCTACCTGATGGAAGCAGTGAGAGAAGAGCATGGCCTGGGTGGTGAAGATCTTTGATGATGGATGCTGTTTTTCTGTGGCAATATTTCATGTAGACATGCTTAATAGTTGGGAGGGTTTTTACCCATTATGCACTGGGCCAAATCCATTACTTTTTGTAGGACTTTCTGCTCAAAGGAATTGGTGTTCCCATACCAGGCCATAATGCAGCCAGTGTGAATGATGACTTTTTAATTAGTAGGATTTCAGTGGAAATAGGATTAGTAAAAGTTGGTGGTAAGAAAGAATTGACAGACAGACAGACATACTTTATTGATCCCGAGGGAAATTGGGTTTCGTTACAGTCGCACCAACCAAGAATAGTGTAGAAATATAGCAATATAAAACCATAAATAATTAAATAATAATAAGTAAATTATTCCAAGTAGAAATAAGTCCATGACCAGCCTATTGGCTCAGGGTGTCGGACACTCCGAGGGAGGAGTTGTAAAGTTTGATGGCCACATGCAGGAAAGACTTTCTATGACGCTCAGTGTTGCATCTCGGTGGAATGAGTCTCTGGCTGAACGTACTCCTGTGCCTAACCAGTACATTATGGAGTGGATGGGAGATATTGTCCAAGATGGCATGCAACTTGGACAGCATCCACTTTTCAGACACCACCATCAGAGAGTCCAGTTCCACCCCCACAACATCACTGGCCTTACGAATAAGTTTGTTGATTCTGTTGGTGTCTGCTACCCTCAGCCTGCTGCCCCAGCGCACAACAGCAAACATGATAGCATTGGCCACCACAGACTCGTAGAACATCCTCAGCGTCGTCCAGCAGATGTTAAAGGATCTCAGTCTCCTCAAGAAGTAGAGATGGCTCTGACCCTTCTTGTAGACAGCCTCAGTGTTTTTTGACCAGTCCAGTTTATTGTCAATTCATATCCCCAGGTATTTGTAATCCTCCACCATGTCCACACTGACCCCTTGGATGGAAACAGGGGTCACCGGTTCCTTAGCCCTCTTCAGGTCCACCACCAGCTCCTTAGTCTTTTTCACATTAAGCTGCAGATGATTCTGCTCACACCATGTGACAAAGTTTCCCACCGTCACCCTGTACTCCGCCTCATCTCCCTTGCTGATGCATCCAACTATGGCAGAGTCATCAGAAAACTTCTGAAGATGGCAAGACTCTGTGCAGTAGTTGAAGTCCGAGGTGTAGATGGTGAAGAGAAAGGGAGACGGGACAGTCCCCTGTGGAGCCCCAGTGCTGCTGACCACTCTGTCTGACACACAGTGTTGCAAACGCACGTACTGTGGTCTGTCAGTCAGGTAATCAATAATCCATGACACCAGGGAAGCATCCACCTGCATCACTGTCAGCTTCTCACCCAGCAGAGCAGGGCGGATGGTGTCGAACGCACTGGAGAAGTCAAAAAACATGACCCTCACAGTGCTCAACCTAGAAATTTATCACATCTGAAAATAGCGATATAAACTTGAAAAAAGCATGGAGTGAAGCAACTTGTTCACCTTTCTGGTACCTTGGTACATCATTAATGTTGCACAGTACACTCAATTTTGAGTGAGATATTTTGATAGGATTGCACTGTTACTCTAATGTCAAAGTCACTTAAATAATATCAGCTGTTCTGCCATCTCCAAAATTTATCATTTGAGAATTTCCTTTACATCTGTTTGAAAAACATCACAAAGAACTAACTGTTTTTGACTTTAAAATGGCTAGAACCAGGTTATAGGACCAATCAGAGGGATTCTGCATTCACTGGCAGAATACTGCACAATACTGTGGACTTATAATATCATCATTCATTGTGAGACAGTCAATCACAGCCAACTTAAAAATCAGCTATATTACAACTTGACAGGATTTCCAAGAAGCTACTCAGCTTAAAAAAGATCAGACTTTCTCTCTGAAACTATGGCCCAAAGTCCCCAGCCCAGTTCTCTGTTCCCCCTCAACATAGCAAAATGATATTTCTCAGAACTAAGTCCATTCATCAGCAACACCTAAGAGCAATTACAAAGAAAGCACAGCAGTGTCTCTACTTCCTTAAGAGTTTGCGGAGATTTGTGTGTGACATCTAAAACTTCGACAAACCTCTACAGAAGTGTGGTGGAGAGTATATTAACTGGCTGCATCACAGTCTAGTATGGAAACACTAATGCTCTTGAATGGAAAATCCTGCAAAAAGTTGTGATGACGACTCAGTCCATCACAGATAAAGCCTCCTAACCACTGAGCACATCTATATGAAACGCTGTCGCAGGAAAGCAGCAAACATCATTAGGGACATCCACCACACAGGCCATGCTCTCTTCTCACTGCTGCCATCAGGAAGAAGTTACAGGAGCACTGGGAGTCACACCACCAGGTTCAGGAAAAGTTACAACTGCTCAACCATCAGGCTCTTGATCCAAAGGGCATAACTTCACTCAACTTCACTCGCCCCATCATTGAAATGTTCCCACAACCAATGGACTAACTTTCAAGGACTCTTCATCTCATGTTCTCAATATTTATTACTGATTTATTTACTATTATTGTTTCATTTTTTGACATTTGCACCGTTTGTTGTCTTCTGCACTCTGGTTGAACACCCTAGTTGTGTGGTCTTTCATTGATTCTGTTATCATTATTATTCTATAGATTTGTTAAGTATGTCCCAAGAAAATGAATCTCAGAGTTATCTATGATGTCAAAAATGTACTTTGACAATAAATTCATTTTGAACTTTGAACTTTGAAAACCCAACCTTCTGAAAATATGAATGTTATTCCTCATTGTCAACAGTGCCTTCACTTTAAACTCTGTTACCTGCTGAATCTTAAGTTAATCTTAAGCTAAGCAGTAGTTTCTCCTATCTGCAAACCTTCTTGGTCCTCAACAAATGATTCAAGAAAACTTGTGATATTTAAAAGGCCATTAGAACTTACCTGCTTCTATAATGAAGCAGCCCATTGGCATATCAGCCTAAAAGCTAGAATACAGTAAATGCTAGAAATATGAAATAAAACAGAAAGGCCACATCATTCAGCATCTGTATTCGTTATGTATGCCAGTGATAATGAACCAGTTTCTGATTTGATTTAGATACTGATTCTGAGAAAAACAGAGATAATATTTGGTATATCAATCTATTCAGTTATGGACTTAACTTCCCTGTTTAACAGTGTTCTTGTGGGGACTCTACAAAAAAAACATGTGCTTCAAATGGATATATCAAGTTCTTCCCTTTTGTTATTTTTCAAACAACAATTATTTTTCAGAAGGTTTGAGATACAACATGATCTTCTGATGTTAGGAATCTTCCAGTGAAATGTGGATGGATCATCGTCATATTTGCAAAGGCACCTCAACACACTGATTACTAACTTTGCCTCTGGCATTACACTCTTCATGGCATTACTGTGTACGTCTGTGCTCTTACAATTTCTGAGGGACTAGATCATATTAGCCTTTAAGCTCTCTGCATGAACTACTACTGATATAACGTTGTGTTCTAAGAGAGCCAAGCAATATCGGACAGCTTTTGTAGCATCTGTACTTTCTGTAGGTTGACTTGATAACATAGCTCGGATAATTCCATGTCTCCTCCTGATCAGATATCTCAGAGTGACTTCACACAGCCAGGCTGACTAGTATTACTTTGAATGAACACAGAAAGATGATCTGAGAAATGGAGAAGCATCTGCTGAGGGACTTTATATGCTTAGAACAGATGGCCATGGGTGCAAATTGCATTCATTTGAAGACACAAGACTGCAGATGCTAGAATCTGGAGAGAAAAAAAAAGACGGAGGAACTCAGCAGATCAATTGAGATCTGTGGATTCAAAGGAGTGGTTGAAGTCTCAGGTCTGAGAGTGATTCTCAGAGTGACGATGATTGAAAATTTCAGGTCTAATGTGGGCTCCTGCTTTAAAGCATCAACCATCCTTTACCTCCTCAGATGCTGCCTGACACACTAAGTTACTTCAGCAATTTGGTTTTTGCTCCATCTATCTAAATATGCATTCACTTTGAGCTTTGAAGTGACAGCAGCAAAAGCTTTTGTCTAAAGTACCTGGGTGACATAAGAAGAAGGAACTGAGGATGGAAAGCAGAATCCGTAGATAATGCACATGGGGCACACAACAACTGCAATGCAGCTTAAGGAAACTTCCTGAAATAATGAATCAAAATGCATTCTCCAAAGTTCCTCTCAGTTCCAATGCTTTTCTAGCCCACTTTTGAAGCTTTATCACCATGTTGCAATGCTGTTATCTGGTTGGCCTCACAATACAGACCTACACTCAGGGTGTTCACAATCAGCTTGTTGTCTTAATGGTCCAGCTCCAGACTGACCTACAGTTGGGGAAAGGACATTTGGTTGCACCAACAAGGACAGTGCCAAGGGCTACAGGGGAGAACCTGACGTCCTGAGAGGGGATAGGAATTTTAATTACTACATCATTAACTGCATTTGTGGGCATTGGACAGACAACAATGTGAACATCTGATGTTGTCCAGATTGTGCAGTGGTAGTTAGAGCTACTGGAACCCTTCTTAAATTGTAAAGAAGAAACGCAAAAAGAAAAACTGTGGAAACACGAGAGAGTGGAGATGCTGAAATCTGGAGCAACACACAAGGCGATGGAGGAAATCAATAGGTCAGGCAGCATTTATGGAGGGAAATAGGCAGTGAATGTTTCAGGTCAAGGTCCTTCATCTGGATTGAAAGAGAGGAGATAGCAGGTTTAGGAAGGTGGAAGGGTGGAGCAAGGTGATGATGAGGTGGTGAAAGGCAGATGAGGGCAGGTAGAGTGAGAGAAATGTCAGAAGCTGGGGGATGATAGATGGAAGTGACAAGGGGCTGAAGATTGCAGAGTCTGATAGGAGAGGAAAATGGAACATGAAATAAAGAGAGGGAGGTAAGAAGGGTGAGATGAATGGAAGGAGTGTGTGGGTGCTGAGCTGATGGAGCAGGTGGGGGAGAGGGGTTGATGGGAAAAGGTGGATTAGGAAGAGACAGATGACCAACGGCAGAAAATGATGGACTGATAGAAGAGGAAGGTGTAATAAAGGGCTGAAGAGCACAGTATTTATCTGCCTACACCCTGATAGCGGCACCCATGTCCTGCAGAATAGGCTGTTAGTCCTTGGTAATTAGCCTGCTGCTGGTTTAAAGTTAGAAGAGCATTGAAACAGAAACCTGCTCCTCAACCATTGCATTTCCATGGTATTGGCATTGTCTGAGACAGAAGAGTGAATCAAAATCAGCATGGTTTCTTTATGGGGACATCTTGCCTGACAAATCTGTTGGAATTTTTTGAGAAAATAACAGGTAGGATAGACAAAGGAGAGTCAGTGGGTGTTATCTATTTAGATTTTCAGAAGGCCTTTGATAAGGTGCTGCACTTGATGAGGCTGCTTAACGGGATAAGAGCCCATGGTATCACAGGTAAGGTACTAATATGGATAGAAGATTGGCTGACTGGCAGGAGACAAAGCGTGGGAATAAAGGGGCCTTTTCTGGTTGGCTTTTCAGGTTATCTGTCAATGATTTGGATAAAGGAATTGATGGCTTTATTGCCAAGTGTGCAAACGACACAAATGTAGGTGAAGGGTGAGCTAATGTTGAAGAAGGGCACCATCAGAAGGACAGACATATTGGAGGATTGGGCATGGTAGCAGATGGAATATAGAGTAGGAAAGCGTATGATTATGCACTCTTATAGAAGAGAAAAAAGGGGTGGATTGTTTTCTAAATGGGGAGAAAATTTAAAAATCAGAGGTGCAAAGGGACTTGGGCATCCTCGTGCAAGAGCTTTCACTGAAGTTTACAATCACCTGTAATGCCCTGGTTAAGATTTTTACCGCTGTGCTGTAGGTATTTCATTTCAGCAGTTCGGTAAGAGCAGTCTATTCTGCTTTTAGTATGTTTGGGTTTGAGCGAGAGATAAGGAGCTATGTGGTTTAACTTAGGAATGCTGGGTCAACCCATCAGAAAGGTGGAATTGGGAGAAGGTTCCAGAGAATGCTGGACGGAGAGATTTGGGGGATGGACACTGCTGTGGGTCCAGGACCTAGGAGGAGGCAGGAAGGAAGATGGCTGAGGATGCCAGCCCTGTTGCAAATGAATGGCTTCAAAGATGAAAGACAAATACTCCCGTGGGAGAGCCCATTTGTTCGAGGTGGATTTTGAGCAACATTCGAGAGAAGGTGTGTGCTTTCATGCAGACCATGTGTCCAGTGCATGAATTAAAGACAACTTCAAGATGAGCTCCAACATCTGCACATTTGGACTGGGTTAACTGTGATGGGCTCTTTATATATTTTTTTCCTTCCCTTTATCTTACTAACTGTTCAATAAAGCTGACATTTGTAAGTATACTTTCTTTATAATGTTGTGCAGTGTACAATATGTTATTTATTGCTGATGGGGCAATATTTACACAGTATTCACACAGATCAGGGTTCGGGTGGGTGAGACATTGCAGCTCCCCGGATTTGGTGGGACCTGGGTCATATTGACCCTGAAGGTATGGAGTGTGAGAAAGGAGCTTTTCTCACTGCCAACTCGGGTAGCTGTTAGTGAGGGGCTAATGAGCCGCATCTCTAGAGATGCCCAGGTAAAAAGGGGTTTCACACCCATGACAACTCAAGATGATTATTCACTGGATTGTAAGTTATAATACAGCTGCATTAATAGCCCTCACAATGTAGAAGCCTTATATTCCTTGAATCTCAAATGCTGCTACATTTTGGACCCTGGTGCTATTTGTCTTTGAAGGCCATCTGACTACGTATACATTGGGAGGTCCTATGTCTAAAACATTAACCTTGAATGGTATACATACAAATACATGTGCTGCAGTAAGTACCTGGAATGTTGTACAATTTCCTTGGGTTATTTCCTGAATTGTAAAGGAAATACAAGTATAATAAACTGTTGCAATGTCAAAGTCAAGTTCATTGTTGGATGCACAAGTGCATGTATAAAGCACAATGGAAAACTTACTGCAGCACCATCACAGGCGCAAAGCACCGTATGAGCAACATTCACACAACAAGCACAAACATAAATTCTATACAATTTTACAAGAAAGAACACAGTTGGAACAAATAAAAGCAAGGTCCGTTGTAGTGCAGAGTGACAAACTGGTCATTATTTTGCTAAAAATTCGCTGGGAACAGTCTCGGGCTCAGATGCGAAAGGAGGAGCGTTAGGCATGAAGTAGAAATTCAGTGCCACAGAAAAGCCAACAGAAACTCCAAACACCTCATTACTGGGAGAGGAAAGAACTTTGTCAAGAAAACAAATGAAGTTATGTGGTGAAAGCGGAAGCCAAGGGCCGAACGATCTTCAGCCCAGAACTGAGGAATCCAGCGAGCTGCTGGCAGCGGCCTATGCCCCAGTAGGGAGCATGGTTTTAAGTAAGTAGTAGTGCTGCCATACTCCAGTGATTTGAGTTGTGCCAGTTGCTTCCAGAATTGAATGTCTGAAGGGAAATAAATTTCTTGAACCTGATGGTGTGGCATTTCAGGCTCTGTACTTCCTGCCTAATGGTAGCTGCGAGTATACAAGGTGGGCATTATTGATGATAGATGTTATCTTCTTGAGGTAGAACTTCCTTTAGATTCCACTGATGGGGTCGGGGGGGGGAAGGGTGTGCTTGTACGAATGTATGTGAGAATGCAAGTTTGAGTGTCCATTTACCCAAGTTGTATGGACCATTACTTGCACCTAGTTAAGTACCGATTTTAAGTCTCATTAATATGTGAAAGATCCATTGAACTAAAATAGCTAGAAGATAGCTTTCTTGCTTACATGTGTAGGAATCATTGGTTACGTTATCTGCAAGCAAGCAGCATTCTCCAGCAGCTGAAGGTACATCGATAGTGTGGCGTTCCTATCTTTGGCTTGGCTAATGAAATTGTAGCTATTGAGCTAGGTACTGGCAGCTGTGAAAATTTAAATTTTAATCTCTTCAGCAATACTTACTCTTTCTAAATGAACAAGATGATACACGAAGGAAGAATGTGTGAAATGGCATTGCTTTAGGTAGACATGTGAATAGGTGTTAATTCCAAAAGAGTGATTAAGATTGATTTCTAGGCTATTATTATCAGACCACTGAGGTTGAAAATTTCACTAAGATGAATTTTGCATGTTGCTCTGCTATTAAAGTTTTTTAGAAGATTTCTATACTGGTAGTCAAAGCCAAGGAAAATGAAAATATGACCAAAAAGTCAGGATTCGGAATTTCTGTTGAGCCTAAAGCACACCAAAAGTTATTTTTATTTTATTTTATTTTTATTTTTAGTGATAGCACATGGAGTAGACCCTTCCAGCCATTGCTGTATGAACCCATTAACCCTAATCTAATCATGGGACAATTTACAGTGACCAATTAACCGAGCCAGAATGTCTTAGACTATGGGAGGAAACCAGAGCATCCAGGGATATTCCACACATTCCATGGATAAAGTTACTCTACTGTGTCTTAGCCTGATTTTCAACTGTCTCTTGTTTGTCTATTTATACAAGTGAATTTCTGAAACCAAATCTTTCACCTTCACTCCATTCGGTTCAAAAACATTTATTATGTTTTTACATCATTTTTAAATCATCAATTGTGATCTGGAATGTGATTCTTATCCATGATTCCAACTTGCTTTTAACAATTCTCTTTTTACTTATTTGTAAACTTTCCTTAAGCCCTTTTTAACTCCCTCACATTTTTTTCTAATATTCTCTTCTGAGAAAATGAGGTTTAATCCATGAGAAAAGCTAAAAAGAGAATGAGAAAAACAATCAAAACTTTAAAAGCACTCAAGCATTTTACAAGCATCTCTGTAACATAAAGGAGAGAGCTAAGGAAAGAGGAATTTTAATTTGTAGATCAAAAGATTGTGAAGATGTATAGTGTATTGTTTATATCAATCTTTGCTAATGAGTGGAGTACTTGACAGGATTCCTTCTGAATCATGCACAGCCATCACTAGGAAACATGTTAGTATTTCTTTACCACTGTTGGCTGTGAGTTTCGGAAGGCCCTACCAAAAAATCCATGGGAGCAATTTTATCACCTGAACCAAAATAATTTGGGGAGATGCCTCACACTATTCTTAGACTTCTTTGACACTAGGCAATTATTGCTGATTTTATCAGTTCATGATTTAATATGGGACTGATAGAGTGATTAGAGTGACTGATAGAGTAGATACTATTTATGAGTTTGCTTGCATGTTGGATAAAAGATGAGATAATGCGGATTGTGGATAGTTTTCATATTAAGCTGTGAAAAAATAAATTGCGTGAACAGTAGTAACACACACAAAATGCTGGTGGGACTCAGCAGGCAGGCAGCACCTGTGGAAAGGAATAAACAGTTGACATTTTGGGCAAGACCTGACATTCCTCCAGCATTTTGTGTGAGTTGCCCTGGATTTCCAGCATCTGGAGAACCTCTTATGTTTATGATTTTCATAGAGCATAGTTTGAATCTGTTTTCAATAATAGTTTGTGCAGGGCATCGTTTTGTACAGTAATCTTTGCATTCTGAATGGGACATGGAATGACAGATGACATGCAGACTCCTAAGAGCATTAAGTTTTATTGGATATTGTACTGCTTTCATTTTCAGAAGCCTTCAAAGCTAAGTTCTGGATAAACTCTCATTTGCATGCCAGTGGGTTGTTCTGCACTTGTTGAGGGAAACAATATCACAAAAGGTAATACCAGCAGAAGCTGAGCAAATGACTTATATCATTCTCCTAGAATTACTGTACAAGGAGAAATCAATGAGCCAGTTGATAGCAAAGAAGGGCAATTTGAGTGTCAACAAAGCTAAGTTTATGTGTAATCAACTGACTTTATTTGCTGAGCTGGGAGATGCAGAAGTATGAATGACAAAGCACATTTTTTTAAGGAACTGGATTGCTGCTGGATTGGACATTAGATTAATGGTGAAGGACATTAGATTAATAGTGAACCTTGATGTAGAACTTAAGACCCCTCAGTGATATAGGGAAAGAAAATGTAAAAAACATCTTCAGCCATTGCGTGCTTTACTTTATGTCATTGATCAAACAGAAAAAAAGAGCAGCGCATGGACTTACTTACAGTTTTATCACATTGCACAGAAATTTCTCAAAGCATTTTACAACATGACTAAAAAAGTTATCAGGACCACACTCTGTCTGGAAGAGGGAATAGAGTTCAATGCACCAGGTATTGTAAGCCCAGATCTTTGGACTACAAATTCGTGGCCAAAGAAAATTAGATGCTGAAGCATGTAGTTTTGTCTGA
Source organism: Hemitrygon akajei (assembly GCF_048418815.1). Classification (NCBI taxonomy): domain Eukaryota; kingdom Metazoa; phylum Chordata; class Chondrichthyes; order Myliobatiformes; family Dasyatidae; genus Hemitrygon; species Hemitrygon akajei. The sequence goes on along the minus strand of NC_133124.1, from coordinate 102,487,970 downwards.
TATTTCAAATCAATGATCATGCATTGGGCTGAAAATGCTTGGTCATCGGAATGATTTATGAAATTTGGCACACAAATTCACAGCAATGACTCCTGAGGACAAGTTAACTAATCTAATATTTCTTTGGTTAAAGAAGGTTAATAAGTTATTGAACTGAGTTATTTCAAAGGATTAAAGGAATTTCATTGTGGAGATAACTATTTCTTCTGATAGGATCTTCAGAATTTACAGCATGTCTGTTTGTTATGTGTGTTTGGAATGGACATATCAATTAGGTAAGTTGTTCTTGTTTGTTTATCCTGTATTATTGTATCTGGACGGCTATTATGGATCGTCCTATCTGTAGTAATGGATCAGTCATAATGACTCCAAAACTGGATCAGGGTTGTATTTATTGCAAGGTATGGTGTATTTTATGAGTTTGTATTTTAAAGCAAGATTTTGCTAAATGATGTTTGCCATTTGATAGTGCCTGCGTAAGTAATCAGAGTTAAATAGCTGCAGGACCCTGTAATGTGTCGGATTGTTCCTGTTTTCTCTTGGTATTTTCTGCATTTATCATCTTGAATTTGCTGGTCATTTATAATGTATTGCCACAAGGAACCCTTCTGTTTCTGGGGAGAGGTCTCCAGCTCTGAACCAGAAGTTTGACAATACTTTGTCGACATCTAGTCTGCTCAGGTCATGGAGATGTCTTCCACGGAGTGTCATGCTCTTCCATTTTAACTTTTCCTCAATAGTGATAAGGTCTTCATTTTTCTGGGTTGTGCTCTCATTTAAGTTGAATGGTGTGTACTTCTCATCAGAATTACATATGCTTGCATGGAGTGCTGAATCCTGTTTTCATTGATGTAAGAAGTTTTATCTGACTGTTGTACAAATTTTATGTCAATTATTCCTCTTCCTCTTTCTAAGCATTAATGTAAGTGTGTTCGAGTGTCCATAGTGTTTTCTAAAAATCGTCATTTCAGTTCTTATTTTTCTTATTATTGTTATTTCTATTTTTATTTTTCTCATCTCAAGCTGCTAAAAGCTGAGGTATAGGCATAGCAAAGCACTTTCATTTCTCAGTTGTTAAGAACTCGGGCTATTCTAGTGCTGTTTAGTATTGTGGCTTTCTGAAGATTTACATAGATATTACTGTGTAGTCCTAATTATTTAATGTTATTGTGTAGTGCCTTTGGTATGACAAAAGTTGTAGACATTACTATCAGGACAATGTATACCTTGTTCATGTTCCAAAGTTGTTCAATTTTCTCTTTTAATTCGGCATATTTCTGTTTTTTTTTTCTCTCTTATTGATATGTGTGCTTGGACTGGCTGTATCTATTAAGTAAGTTGTTCATGTTTGTTTACCCTATATTATTATATCCAGTCAGTTATTATGGATTCCCTTCCTGGAATAACAGATCAGTTGTAATATAATTTGTGGGATTCTGACTTTAAAACTGAATCAAGGCTTGTGTTTATAGTAAGGTATGATTTATTTTATGAGTTTGTATTTTAGAGCAAGATTTTGGTGAATGATGCTTACCAATTGACTGTGCTTGTGTAACTAATCAGATTATGTTAAACTAATTATTATTATTATTGAAGTTTACTGAGGTTCCGGAGCTAATGTAGGTGAGTTGAGTTCTGATATCTATCAGAAATGAAAAAGCAATGGAGCACCTACCTAAAGGGGCTGACAATGTACCCAGGCCCTTACGTGCTTTTTTAAAGAATCAGAATTGCTTCTGGTAAATTTTCAGATTTAAAAACAATGAGCAGGGTTGAAGTGAGAATCAAAAAATGAATGGTCAAAACAAAGTATTAAAACATTTTGGAAATATGAACAAAAAGAATTGGGAGTTGACCCTCAAGCCAGCTATATCATTTAATAAGGTCATGGGTGACCTGACTATAATCTCAATTCCATAATTCAATCCAGTCTCTTCTACCTCCTTATTTATCAAATATCTATCACTCTTTACCTTAAAGTATTGCCTCCACCACAAGCTTTTATCTTCTGCCTTTACATTTGATGAGAACACCTAACAAATGACTTTTGGAAACCTAAGTACATTCACAGGTTTACTCTTATTAGAGAGATTGCTACTTCTGCAGCAAACTCTAATAAATTGGTCAAACATAATTTTCTTTTCACAAAACCATGTTGTCTTTGCTTAATTATCTTGAATTTTTCTAAGTGCCTTACTATAACACCTTCAATAATTAGCCCAACATTTTCCCTATGACAGATGCTAGGACAATTTCTCTGTAGTTTCTCACTTTCTGTCTTCCTCCTTTTTTGATTAAAGGAGTTACATATGCCATTTTTCAATCCACAGAAGCTTGGCTTAAATCCTAGGGACTTTAGAAAGGCAAGACCATCATCTTGACTATCTCACGAGCCACCCAAAAACATGCAATTCCAAAAGAGGTTCTTGCTTTAAACAGAGGATAAAGCTGGATAATATTTTCATTTCATGCATGTGGGCTTGATTAAAACCCAGTGGTGAAATACATTACAAAATTAATCTAAACCCATGTGGATTTGTGACCAATAACTATTTCACATCCCTTTACACTTGAACAGCTTCCATGTAAAGTGAAATTTTAAAATGTAAAGTGTGAAATAGATTTATTGCAACTAGATTCTGCAGATGCTTGAAATCCAGAGGTTATATCTTTCCATAAATGCTGCCTAAAATCTGGAGTTAAGTGATTTGCTCCTCCACATCAGGAAAGCCTGAGCATATACTGTACCTTCAGAACAGTCTTCTTCACCAAAGAAGTTCACAGAACAAGTTTGGTTTCTTACTGGCCTACTTTAAGTGATTGTACCAATTGTGTCAATCATTCAAGAGAATTGTTGGAAAACAGGAACAACATTTTCTATCCAAATCACAAATTCTGAAGCTCAACCTACGTCTCATTGTTGGGACAGATTATTCTTTCTATCCTCCTCTTTCTCCTCCACCGTGGAATAACTATTATGATGTTTACGTTAAGGTCACATCACTCCTTGTTCCCTTAATAGATGTCATCAATGTGTGATATTCCTTTGGGGAAAGTGGAGGATAAAGAGGGAATTTCCTCTGGATTACCTCAGTCATTCCCAACCTACTGCAAAATTAAATACTATTATTTAAAAATAAGAAAGTCCTTTGTACCTTTCACCACAAATCTCTAACAGAGTGACAGCCCCATCACAGTAATTATAGGAAATGGAGACCCTCCCCTCCCCACATCGACTGCACTAATGCACATTTATGTGCTAATTGATACTTTACCTTGTTTTTATGCCTCTCCATTGATCTGTTTGGACACACGATTCAGAGTTCATGAGCCCTTCAGAGAATATAATGTTAACTTGAGTCACAGCCCGTGTCGGTGACATTCTTCTACTGGTAAACAATTGCAGCATCAACTGCACTCGGTAGGAGTTTGATTTTATAAAATGCTGCTGGGCAGTGAGATATTCAGCTCCTAGGGAAAGATACTGATCTTGGACAGGGGCACTATATGTGCAAAGAACTTCCGGCACTGATAAAGTTATCCTCTCCTTTACCACAATTCTTTCTTCACTCAACATCTATTGCCTTCACACAGAATGTGGTTGCATGCACTCTGAATTATTGATGTATCACTCATTGAAAGGGCAAATCATTTCCCTGCTGCTTCCAACAGTAGTTTGTGGTAGCTTGATGGTGGCGTTCTTGTCTCTGTGTCAGAAAGCTGTGGGTTCAAGTCCCACTCCTGAGCTCTGAATGCTGCACTTCAGCTGACACTCCAGACTAATAAGAGAGTTCTGCATTGTGGAAGGTATTGTTTTATTTTAGCTCAGATTTGTGCTCTCGAGTTGTTATTAAAATCCCAGGGCACTATTTTAAAAACTAAAGGAATTCTTCTTGGTGTCCTGGGCCAAAATTTACCCATTGACCAGTGTTTACAATCAGACCATCTGCTGATTGTTAAGCTGCTGTTTACAATGTTCTGGCTGGAAGGATTGTCCAGAGCCGACAGTGAGCACTGCCAATTCACTGCTGAATGCAAAATCTTGGGCATGGTGTCAGTTCTGGAGATATTGATATCAGTTCTAGTATCACCAAGGCTTGAGGGCCTGAGTTAGAGTGAAAGGTTGAATAGGTTAAGACTTTACTCCCTAGAGTGTAGAAGATTGAGGGGAGATTTGATAGAGGTATACAAAATTATGAGGGTATAGATAGAGTAAATGTAAGCAGGCTTTTCCCGCTGAGGTTGAAAGAGAATACACTAGAGATCATGGTGTAACCAGATAATCATTGAATATTATTTTTATTGTTAAAGTGCACTTACGTATTCATCCTGGTAATGCTAAAATAGCTGACTGTGCCTTCGAGAGAAAATGGTGATGTCATTATGCACGTGCGGAGTTACAACATTCTAGAAAGGATATCAAGTTCTAGTTGTGTGACGAGGAGAGGTGAACAATATTTGATAATATCATGTAAGTTTGTTTATACTTGTTTGCAAATCCAGAATATGGGTAATTTGACATGTTTTACATGGGGATGCTTTAGATTTTTGTTGAGTAAGTTATCAGCGCTGGATAGCATGGTTGTGTGAAGTTTCTTATTGGCCTAGTAGGTTAGTCTTTCTAGGCAAAATATTGTAAAAGTTAACTACAAGGCAATATATTGTAAAAGACTTAGTGGAAGTTTATTTTTGTCTTACTTTATTTTTCATGACTGAATGTGAATGTAACGGAGTAATGTGAATGTGTTAACTTCTGTTCTCATAGTGTCAGTGAGGAGAAATCTTATCAGGATCTATTCTATATGTGTTTAGAAATTAAGCATGTGTGTGCCAAAGTGAGTATACCTCTTATTGAAATTTGTTTATTCATATTTTAGATGTTGAATATAAGATACAGGGTTGGTGAGATTCTAATGTTGTTTGTACTGTTTTTTAGAAATGCCACTACTGTACTAGTTTTCTGTATTTTGTTTTATTTATTTTTATACTGTATACGTAACTAGTTGGACTGGAATTAAGCTATGATTTTAACAGCAGAAACGGTGATTTTTAAAACTTATTTTATTGTTTTTTATTTTCACACCCTCTTTCTGCATTAAACCATCTAAAACAGATAAAGGAATTAAAGATCTGAAAAAGTATCTGTTGCCCTGAGTGTCTATTTTTCCCAGGCTACAAAATTGGGTTAAGGGTGAAAGGTGAAATGCTTAAGGGGAACATGAGGGGGAACCTCTTCACACAGAAGGTAATGAGCATGTGGAATGAGCTGCCAGATGAAGTAGAGGGTGCTGGTTCAATTTCAACATCTAAAAGAAATTTGGATAGGTACATGGATGGGAGAGATATGGAGGGCCAGGTGCAGGGTGCAGGTCAGTGGTACTAGGCAGATTAATGGTTTGACATGGACTAGATGGGCCAAAGGGTCTGTTTCTGTGCTGTAGTTTTCTATCACTCTTTGACTTTACTCTTGTAGACTGATACCACCTGGAGTGCAAAGTTCCTATTAAATCTCTCTCTCTCCCTCTCGCTCTCATTTCCTTTTTTCTCTCTCTTTTCCTTCCATACCATTACCTCCTCTCATATTTACCCCCTTTCACTCCTTCTACTCCCTTATCTTCTCTCCCTCCCCTCCAGCCATCAGGTTCTCAGTATTATTTATTTACTTCTTTCTTTCTTCTTCTTTTTGCACATTTGTTGATTGTCCATCTTTGTATGTAGTTTTTCATTGATTCTATTGTATATCTTTGTTCTACTGTGAACCCCGCAAAAAAACATAATTGCAAAGAAAGTACAACAACGCCTGTACTTCCTCAGGAGTCGGCATGTCATGAAAAACCTTGGCAAACATCTATAGATGTGTGGTGGAAAATGTGCTGACTGGCTGCTTTAAAGCCTGGTATGGGAACACCAATGCCTTTGTGCAGAAAGTCCTAGAAAAGATTATGGATTTGGCTCAGTACATCAGGAGTAAAACCCTCCCAAATATTGAAGCACATCTACATGGAATGTTGCCATAGAAAAGGAGCATCCATCATTAAAGATCCTCACCACCCATGCCATGCTCTTTTCTGGCTGCTGCCATCAGGTAGAAGGTACAAGTGCCTCAGGACTCATACCACCAGGTCCAAGAACAGTTACAACTCCTCAACAAAAGGCTCTTGAACAAAAGGGGGTAATTACACTTGTTTAAGGACTCTTTTATCTTGTTATTTCATGCTAATTTATTTATTGCTCTTAATTTATATCTGCATTTGCAGTTTGATGTCCATTCATCCTGTTTACAGTTACTGTTCTACAGATTTGCAAAGTATGCCTGCAGGAAAAGAACATATGGTGACATATATGTACTCTGATAATAAATTTTATTTTGAACGTTGAACTTCTTGAACTTTAAAAATGAACCTCAGGGTAGTATATGGTGACATAGATTTAGTGGCCAGTTTATTAGGCACCAAATAAAGTGGCCACCGTCTGGATGTTCATGATCTTCAGTTGTTGTGGCAAGGTTTCACTTCAAGGTTTGACATGTTGTGCATTCAGAGATGCAGACATGCTACTGTTATGTTTCTGTCAGCTCCAGTGCCATATTCAACACCACTGTCAAAGGTGGTAACAAATCAGCATATAGGACAAAGATTGAAGATCTGGCTGAGGTGCCATAACAACAACCTCTCATTCAGTGTCAGCAAGACCAAGGAGATGTTTATTGACTTCAGGAGGAGGAAACTCAAGTTCCATGTGCCAGTCCTCATCAGGGGATCAGAGGGGGAGAGCGGCTGCAACTTTAAATTCCTTGGTGTTATCATTTCAGTGGACCTGTCCTGGTCCACCATGCAAGTGCCATTTCAAAGAAAGCACAGCAGTGCCTCTCCTTTCTTAAAAGTTTGCGAAGATCCAGAATGTCATTTAAAACTTTGACAAACTTCCATAGATATGTGGTAGAGGGTACATTAACTGGTTGCATCACAGCCTGCAATTGCAAGAAAAACGTTGTGAACCCTTTACAACTACCTGGTCTTCTGCAATAATTATGTGAAATGTGGTCCTATCTTTATTTAAGTCACAATAATAGACAAACACAATCTGCCTAAACTAATAACACCCAAATAATTGTACGTCTTCTCATCAATACTGAGAACACCATTTAAACAATCACAGTCTCAGTTCAAAACAGTATGTGAAGCTCTGGAGTGACGCCTTCTACAAAAGCTTTTTGGAGTCAGGTGTTCCAGTCAATGAGATGTGATTGGAGGTGTGGGTTATAGAGGTGCTCTGTCCTATATATAAAAAAAAGACACACAAAGTCAGGTTACTGACAGCCTGCTTTTCTCAGGCAAGATTTGTTTACGTACACCATGTCTCAATCAAAACAACTTTCAGAAGACCTTAGAAGAGGAATTGTAGAGATGCATGAAGCTGGAAAAGGCTACAAAGGCATTTTTAAAGATCTGAGTGTTAATCAGTCCAGAGCAACATAAATTGTCTACAAATGGAGGAAGTTCAGTACTGTTGCTACTCTCCCTAGGAGTGGGCGTCTTGCAAAGATCACACCAAGAGCACAACATGCAATGCTGAAGGAGGTGAAAAAGAACCCAAGGGTAACAGCAAAAGGCCTGCAGAGATCTCCAGAACTTGCTAAAGTCTTTGTTCATGTCTCCAACTATACGAAAAACCCTAAACATGAATGGTGTTCATGGAAGGACACCACTGCTCTCCAGAAAAAAAAACATTGCTACACATTTCAAGTTTGCAAAGGACCACCTGGATGACCCATAAAGCTTCAGGGACAATGCTCTGTGGACAGAAGAGACAAAACTTAAACCTTTTTGGCAGAAATGCAGTGTGCTATGTTTGGAGGAAAAAGGACACTGCACACCAACACCAAAACCTCATCCCAACTGTGAAGCATGGTGGAAGGAGCATCATGGTTTGGGCTGCTTTGCTGCCTCAGGGCCTGGACAGCTTGCAATCATTGAGGGAACATTGAATTCAAAATTGTATCAAGACATTTTACAGGAGAATGCCAGGGTAGCAGGCCATCACCTGAAGCTTAATAGAAGTTGGATGATGCAGCAAGACAATGATCCAAAGCACAAGAGTAAATCAACAACAGAATGGTTTTAAAGAAGAAAATTCATGTTTTACAATGAAGAGGGCTGTTCATGCAAGGTATCCCAGAAATATTGAACTAAAATAGTTTTGTATGGAGGAATGGCTTAACGTTCCTCCTCACTGTTGTGCAAGTTTGATCAGCAGCTACAGGAAACGTTTGGCAGAGGTTATTGCTGCTAAAGGAGGTTCTACCAGTTATTAAATACAAGGGTTCACATATTTTTCCCCAGCCTGGACTGTGAATGATTAAACAACGTGTTCAATAACAACATGAAAAGTACAATTGTTTGTGTGTTATTAGTTGAGGTAGATTGTGCTTGTCTATTATTGTGACTTAGATGAAGAACAGACCACATTTTATGAATAATTAATGCAAAAAAACAAGTAATTGCAAAGGGCTCACAAACTTTTTCTTGCAATTACCAGCATGGAAGCACCAACACCTTTCTATTGAAAAGCCAGCAAAAGGTAGTGGATACAGCCCAGTCCATCACAAGTAAAGCCCTCCCCACCATTGAGCACAGTTACACGGAGCTCTGTCATGGGAAAGTAACATCCTTCATCAAGTACCCCCACCATCCAGGCCACGCTCTCTTCCCACTGTTGCCATCAGGGAGAAGGCACAGGAGCCTCAGCAACACCAGGTTCAGGAACAGCTATTACCCCTCAACCATCAGGCTCTTGAACCAGAGGGGATAACTTCACTCAATTTCACTCGCCCTCATCACTGAAATGTTCCCATAACTTATGGACTCACTTTCAAGGTCTCTTTATCTCATGCTCTCAATATTCATTGCTTATTTATTTATTTATTTATTTATTTATTTATTATTTAATTTCATTCTCTTTTTTTATTAGCACAGTGTGTTGCTTTTTTTGGATATTGTTTGATTGTCCATCATATTGGATGCAGACTTTCAATAATTCCATTGTTTTTCTTGTACTTACCCAGGCCTCATTATGTCTGCCCCTTCTGTAATTATCAGCTTTTAGATCATTCTCTGCCTTCCTGTTTATGCCACTAAAGAGGAGAACTTCACATTTATCTACTCTGTACATCATCTGCACACTCAGTCAACCTGTCCAAATAACCTTGGCACTTCTCTGCATTCTGCTGACAACTCACCCTCATTCCAAGCTCTATGTCATCCACGTTCTGAAAGAAAAAAATTTAGAGCTGCGATTGTAGAACTCATATGTTACTGCCTGCCACTCAGAAAGTGATCTATTTATTCATACTCTTTGTTTCTTGTCAGCCAAGCTATATGCAATCTGTGTCAATACATTACACCCAATCCCAATGTTTTAATTTCACCCATCAAAATTTCATGGGGGACTTTATCAAAAGCTTCATAATGCCCAAAAGTACTACATCTAGTGGTTCTACCACCACCTGTTCTACTATACATAAAAAATTTCAATGAATTTGTCAATCGCAATTTCCTTAGTAAAGCCATGCTGAACTTGACAAATCCTATCAATGATTTCCAAATGCTTTTTATCCACTCCAAGTCTAAAATTCCCACTTTTGTTTTCTTTCTTAAATTATGTGATTATATTTTGTACCCTACAACCTACCGGAACTGATCAGAGTTGGAAGTGAAAATAACTACAGTATAATAGTGCATCAACTATTTATAAGTCTGCTTCCTTAAGAACTCTGGGGATGGGCACTGGGGATTTATTGGCCTTCACTCCATCAATTTCGCAAACATTATTGACAGCCGTTTGCCTCCTTCCTGCCTCAGCTCTGCCCACTACCCTAACTCCTCCCTATCACTTTTATTTCCTTCCTAATATTGAATGGGGACCTTTTACAGACAAAATCTTCAAAGGGAGAAATGAAGGCTGACACTTTGGGTGTAGCCTATTCAACAAATCAAGAAGGATCATAGGAAAAATACTGATTCACTGGTAAAGATCAAAGGGATCTATTGGGAATGCAGGAAAGGCAAGGGAGCAAAAGGACTGCCTAAGCCTTTGGAACAAGCCAGAGACCTTATTTATCTGAGGAGTTGAAGAATCTCTGGGGAAAGACAGAAGGATCAGACTGGCAAATTGGAAGGTGCAGATCTCAGTCTAAAATTGAATCACCACAGGGGAGGAACTGGAGAGCTCATTATTTTCAAATTTAAGAGCCTTGTGCATTAAAGTTTTATGTAGTAGCACGGAGAACATGGTTCAAAGGGGACAAACGGAGAAGAACGATTGTTTTATGCTACTGATTCACAGAGGGCAACAGGACCAAAAAGCAGATAACTTGCATTTTTTCACCACTTTCACAACTGTAGCTTGCCACAACGCACCTCACAACTAGTGAAGCACCTTTGAAGTGGTCCTAATAAAGGGAATTCTTCAAACTATTGCACAAAAATCAGAGAGGTAAATAAACAGTTCATTTGTTTTTTGTAAGTGGAGGCTGTTGAAGCCTATATATCTGTCAGGAAAATGAGAGCCCGATGCTCTCCTGTTTTAAAATTACCATTCTGTCTGCTACATTCATCTGAGGGCAGATTTTAATGTATTCTGTAACAGAGATGTGTGTCAGTGTCTGTTGAAAGCATTAGCTCAAACCTTAAGTTTGATTCATTATTTTCATATTCAGATCACCAGGAGACCACAGAAAATGTAAATACACAAGTTGTTTTTAGGGGAATGTTATGCAGTGTAACAAAACCAGGAAAATACAGTATCTAACATCCACATTTGTAATGCCAATAGTTGGACTCACTCCACAGCTTTGCACAGCATCCCCCTGCTCTCCCTTTCTTCACCATATCTGATGGCGGCTTCCTTCAGTAGCATGACCACCTTATATTTCCCATCAGCCACCTTTCAGATCACCAACTCTACTTCCCTGCTCTTTGCCAGCTCTTATATCGCACACCTGTTTAAAAACCCGACCTCCAACAGTTCACACATCCCACTCTTTCACCTCAAAGCTTGTCTGCACCATATCTCTTCCTCCTATTTTGTCACATTAGCTCCACCCTCTCCAAGCTAGTATTTCTGTTTACTGTGTTCTACAGGTAGCACTGCTTAAATCCACCAAAACACTCTTCCTTATCTTCCACCAGCAAGATTTACAGCTCCTAAACAATCCACCATCCGAGGATTTTAACTTTCTGCTCTCAGCTCAGTTCTGCCCCATAAAATAATCACAATCCACAACACAGACTCGTGTATACATTTTTCTTCAGTTTTAATTTTCTTAGTAACCCATCGTAAGCATTAGAATTAGTAACTAATTCACTTACGACAACAATAGTGCAAGTCATGTCCTGAGGCAATTTTACTCATTTTTATTCCCATATTTTCACTCACTAGCTGCCAAGCCATCAAATAATTAATACAAGATTGGCCTTACTAGAGACAAAGCGTGGTTCAATTCTTTTAATGTCTTTCAAAAGGTGATGGATACTGTCCACACCAAAGCGATGTACATTTTTTAAACTGGTGTTCATAGTTCTGTCAGTTTTCAGGCTATAACTTAAACCCCACTCCAATACTTGGGCATATAATCCAGATTGATGCCCCAGTCCAGGATTGAAGTTGCAGGTGCTGACTTTTGAACACCATATTAAATCATCTCCCAGGTGCATCCCATGGTACTAAAACAGACGATTGAGTCCGTCTGAAGTTGTTGCTTGTGGGAGGATGCTGTGTCCAAATTGGCTGCCGTGTATCCTTCATTATAGAAATGATTATAATTCTGCAATGTGTAGTGGGATGTACTGGAAAGCAAGCTTTTTTCTCTCGATAACCAGCTTGTTCCTGTGGGCTTGGACAATTAGGTAGCATATTGAACCTTTGGGGTACAAATATTGAGGTCTTTTTCCAGCATTTATTGGTTAAGTGACTTGTTTGCTGTTTATAACATACTAAATTGTCAGCTTCACTTAAGCCTAGCATCTCCTTGCTGACTCAGGGAGTCAAAGGTTCAAACTCCACTGCATAATTTAAACCCAGAATCCAGGCTGAGACATCAGTACTGCATCCTGAGCAAGTTTTTTTTTGGGAGCTGCTGCTTTCAGATGCGGTGGTAATCTGTGTGTCTGTTTGGGTGAACGTAAGATATCCAAAGACATAATGTGAAGGAGTGTAAAAAGATCCTCTGGAGCCCTAAGGAATATGTACCCCTCTGGGGAAAAACAAACAGAGCAGAGTAGCAGCTAATTGTTTCATTGCTGTTTTTAGCATGTGTGTAAACTTACTTTTCTGTTTATCCACAAAAGCAATGCCTACATTCTTACATCAATGTATTAGCGGTCCAGCAGTTTGGTTTATATCACCTAATGAATATGAACCACCAATTTATAAAGTGGTTTATGAATTATCTTGTCTTTCAGTATGTGTGCATTTTTGACACGAATGCAGGTACTCAGCATGTTTGCAAGGGCATTTATTGCCCACCCCCAATGCCCTGAGTAAGTGCTTAGTACCTGCCTCCTGGAACAGCGGTGACAACAATACAACCAAGTGGTTTGCAGGACTTCAGCAGGCAGTTAACAGCCAAGTGCATTGCTTTGGGTCTGCAGTGTAACACAGATAGTGTCAGTCCAGCAGATTTCCTTCTATGAAGTACATTAGACGCAAACCAAGAAGTTGCAGGGGCTGTAAGTCTAATAATAATAAAATGAAAATGCTGGAAGGCCAGGCGGTATTAGTGGAGAGAGGAAAGGCTGCTGACCTTTCAAGAAAGCAGGAGTTTTGACAAAAGATATTGACCTGAATTGTTAACACTTGCTCTATCTGCAAATGCCAGCTGACCTGCTGAAAGTATTTTTCTTTTCAAATTTAGAGCACCTGCAGAGTTTTACACTTCCATGAATGGTGGTTAAAAAAAAATTAAACATTAACAGGAGGATGACACATAATATTGGACAAATTCAGTAAATGTGAAACAAGGAGCTGAAGTTCAAACTTCAGTCGACAGTGTTCAGTTATTTTGGCTTTTGCCAAGGCCATTCAAATCTAAATCTCATAAAATGTTTGATCCAATCATGGACACATGAGCAAATAAATTAAGAGTCACATAAAGTAAGAGTAACTACCTTCGATATCAGAGCATCTGTGCTGACAAAATAACATTGAATTGAAATGTTAATACAGTTTGTAGCCCAATCCTCTGGCTGCATTTAGATTAAGTGTAAATTAATTGTTCTTACTAAGTGAGTACACAAGAAAATTACAGTCAGATGAGCCAATTTTTTTCCAAGTCTAACAAAACAATATTTTCAGAAATTGCATGGTTCGAAATGCACTGATTTCCTTACTGAGAAACTGCCTAAGATATGGTTAGCACCTGCAAGGATGCATTAAACAGTTGTGAGCCATGAACCAGACACGGGGAAGTCATGTATTTGCTCATACCACCACTGCGCAGCGTGCAAAGATGTTGAATGTTCTCTTGCACACTGCAGTGAAAAAGTTAGGTGTAACTTGGAGCTCAGCAAGAGTTGTCAGTGTGCAGCTCCAGCTCAGAGTGGAAACTGAAGGTTCAGATTAGAAATTTAAAACAGGATTAAATTTAACCATTGTTATGCAGTTTTTCCGGAGATTTGGGGAGCTGGTACTCTGCCTAGTTGTGTAGCAATCCAGGTGGAGCAGGCTTGGTTGTGCTGGTCATATACTCCAATTCTATCTGTTATCATTGCAGACCTCCTCTCTCCATCTATCCCTGTCGACTTGCCACGTGACAATATCCAGCCAGCTCCCTGCTCCAAGGCACTCGGTCCATCTCTAAGAGTCCACACTGAGGTCTCCTTCCAGTGGATATAATGCCAGTGGCCAGCCAGCCATTCATCAAGTGACCAGGCAAGCAAAGAATAACTTCACGTGAAACACTGGTATTCAATTCAGCAAGCCTTCACATCCTCAGACTTGTTCATGCTTCCTTGCGCTCTGACCCAAAATGATCACCACTTCCCCATAACGCTCCCGTGCATGTAAGTATCAATGTGCCAATTTCCAGAGAAACACTAGTTAATACTGCAAGGAGAATATTTACTATTTCTGAGATTTTTTTTACCATTGACAGATATCACTCCCTTTGTGTACACTTTGGATAGATTTATTTCAATGATGTTTGTCTTTGAGAATATAACTGTCAATAAAGCCACAATTAGCTGGATCAAGACCTGTCTGCCAAAGGGTGATTCCAGGCTCTGCAATCAATATTCACTGTCCTGTAAAATGAAAGTAAAATTTGTTGCTGTAGAGTGAGGGGGATTGGAAGTGCCTTCCACTGGTGAACTATAGATCTTGTTCTCAGCACTTCCCCTGTTGCTGTCACAGTCATTATCCTCTTATGGATGAGGTCTCGAACCTATCACTCACACAGAGTTTGCTCACGCAACTCATACCTGCCCTGGTTCTGTAGCTTCCTCTTAAGTTTGTATAGGAAAAAAAATGGAAGGAAAAATACTCAAATGTCTGTGGAGGAAAGAGATGACCACTTCTAATTACATTGTGTAGGAAGCAATGAAGGTGGAGAGTGGATGTCTAAACCTTCTTGGTGGATGGAGTAGGTAGAAAATCGAAGCCGGAAGGTCTGGAAATTGAAACCCAATGGCCAAAGCCTGGGGAATGGAGATTGGATTTCCAGAGGGAGAAAGAGAAGGAGGAAAGGGGCTTGTCTTGTTGTTGTTTTCTTGCTTGTTATGTTCTGCTGTTTTGTGAACTGTGTGGTTCTGTTGAACATTGTGGACATGCTGTGTCGGTGCCGGAACGTGTGGTGATATTTGCAGGAAACCTCCAGCACATCCTTAGGTGCATTGGTTGTTAACACAAGTGATACAATTCACAGTATGTTTTGATGTAGATGTGATAAATAAATCTGAATCTGAATCATGATAAATATCAATGGTTTTGATGAGAGAAGCAAATGTTTTACTTTCAAAATTTGCCAACGGTACAGATTGTGTGAAACTGAGATTTGTGAAGAGATGCAAACAGGCTTCAAGATTATTTAGACACATTTATACTGTATCCCAATGTCAATTGAACAATTCCCTACCATCCCCATCAGCACCACCACCACTTCTTCAATCACAAGTAAAAAAAACTTTTATTTACTATACCAATCATCCTTGTAACTTCTAAATTAAACTTACAATTAGGTATTTATGGACTCACAGATACCACATGACTGAATCATGACTGCCCACATTTTATTATAGGCAGGGTACGAGCAGAATTAGACTTTGTTCCACAAGAGCTCCAATGTGAAAAACAATGCATGTTCTCTGTCTTAAAACATTGTAAGTTTTTTTTGTTATCGGATCAGTGAGAAAGAAAGGATTTATCTCGCATAGTTGAGAAGTACAATCAAGAAGTTTGGGTTGTGCTCGGAAACAGCATGGTGCAGAGAACAGTATTGGAATTGTCTATGGGCCTGCAAACAGGGTTATAATGAACAGGGATGTTCAAGACATTGGAGGCACATGTATAAAGATCGTTCAATAGTTCAGAGGACTTACAGAGTAGGTAAACCAAATCAGCAATAGCAGTGAATAGCATAGGAGATGTATTCATGCAATCTATAAAGCATAAAAATCTAGATCCTTATGTTAAGGAACCAACAAGAGAATGAACTATTCAAAATTTGGCATTATGAAATGAGAAGTGGTTCTTCAAAGAAAGTATATACCTGCATTAAGAGGAATGCAAAAAAGTTGCCACATTTATTCATGTAATGGATGGTTTGTCCTTAAGCAGACTGGGCATTTTAGGTAATTTTATTCATGTGGCTTAACTGAGTAGATGCAAGGATGATGTATCCTTTCATTGGTTGTACAGAACCAGGAGCAGAATGTCAAAGGAAGTTATCAGTTGCACATTCTAAAGATGGGAAGAGATTTCACCCAGGTGATAATGCATCTTTGAGGTCTCTACTCAAGAGTTCTATGGAGGTTTAGTTGTTCAAGACAAAGATTGAAAGGTAATTAGAGGAATTGTGAGTTATAGGGTTTAACAGGTCAGATGTGCTGAGGTAAAAGATGAGTAAAAAGACGAAGTAAAAGCGGAGCAGTCCTCATAGCCACAATGACTCCATCATCTGTCTCTGAGGCCTTCACTGGATATATCTGGTGTGGAAACACCAATGTCCAGGAATGGAAAAGGCTACAGAAAGTAGTGAATACAGCCTAGTCCATCACAAGCAAAGCCTACCCCACTATTAAGTACACTTATATGGAGCGTTGCCACAAGAAAGCAGCATTCATTATCAAAGACAATCCACCAGCCAGGCCACCCCCTCTTCTTGCTATTACCATTGAGCAGAAGATGCAAAAGAACTCACAATACTGGATTCAGGAACAGTTATTACCCTACAACAATTAGGCTTCTGACCCAGCATGGATAGCTACATTCACCATTACTCTGAACTGATTCTATGACTTACAGACTCACTTGCAAGGACTCTTTACAATTCATGTTTTCAATATTATTTTTATTTGCACAGTTTGTCTTCTTTTGCACAATGGTTGGTTGTCAGTCTTTGATTGTTTATATAATGCTTCTTGTGCAGATTTGTATTGCATGTCTCTTTTCCTGTAAATGCCTGCAAGAAAATAATTAGTCTCAAGGAAACATTACATATAGCTATGTACTATAATAAATTTACTTTGAACTTGAACATTCAACTTTCAGATACAAAGGGTCATTTGGCTTACTTCTGCTTTGATTTCTTATTTCTCTTATTCAGTCTCCAGTTGAGCATATTTAACACATTGGACCCACTTGATCAGCAGTGCAGAGTCAGCAGATTTAAATACCTGGGCATTTACGTATTGGATGACCTGTCCTGGGTCTTGCACTCAGATGCAATGATAAGGGAAGTATACCAGTGTCTTTGTTTTCTTAGGAGGTTTGTCCTGTCATTGAGCACTTGAAAACTTCTTACGGATGTACTTTTGAAAGTATCCTGACTGGTTCGCAATATGGTCTGGTATGGTAACTCAAATCTGCAGGATCACAAGAAACTGCAGAGAGTAGTAACCTCTGCCCAGTACATCACAGTTACATCCCTCTCCACCACTGCTTGAATCTCCAGGACATAGTGCCTCAGGTAGGCAACATCTATCATCAAATAACCCCACCATCCAGACCATCGCATCTTTTCTCAGTTTCTATTGGGAAGGACATACAGAAGCTTAAAGTACTCCACCATATTCAAGAACAGTTACTTCCCTTCAACCACTTAGATCTTAAACCAACAGACAAAACACTAATCACTACAGTTTAGCAACACTATGACAGCTTTAACCACTTCACCCCAAAATACACTTTGCTTTTTTGGTTCTAATTGTATTTTCCTGTAAAAATTGTGTGTAATTTAATTGAAAATGAAGGGTCTCAGCCCGAAACGTCGACTGTACTCTTTTCCATAGATGCTGCTTGGCCTGCTGAGTTCCCGCAGCATTCTGTTTGTGATGCTATAGTTCAAGTTTTTCTTGTGAAACCTGCTTATATGATGCTATGTCCCTGTGATCCTGCTGCAAGTTTCTTTTTAATTTTACCTGTGTAAGCATGTACTTGTGCATATGACAATAAGCTCAATTTTGACTTTGACAATTCAACAGTAAACAGAAGGATGCCATATTAAATATTAAACTCAAAGATGCAACATTTTCCCTTTCACATCTTCATGTAAGGACTTACTCTTTTTAGGTGAGAAAGTGATTAATTTGTATTTCTTTCAATCTGGTGTACTTCTTTCATGATAAACTACTCAATACTGGATAAACTAGACCCAGATTGGATGGCCACTTTGAGAACCATTCTGTTTAGGGTGCCCTAAGTTTCCCATTGCCTGCTATTCTAATTCTCCATCAATTGACCTTTCTGCTTCTAGTCTCTTAAGCAAAGACTGAGAAGAAACTTCTGATCTTCCAGCTAAACACGCCACTGCCTTCAGGACTCAACAATGAACTCAAACACTTCGGATAACCAACCTTTCCAGCTTGTATCTGAACCAACCAGTTCTGATGAAAGCTAATCAACCTATAACATAAACTCAGTTATATCTCGTCACAAATCCGCCTGACTAAATGTGTTTTTCCTTCCCACCTTGTACTCTCAGCATTTATGGCTTCAGCATTACTTTAATCTTTTCTCATTCGTCAGTGTTCATTCATCTCCTTCCAATTGCATCTCCTCCAGACAGATGGATGATTAACAAGCCTTCTTCACCCAGTCTAGCTGTCACCATCACCTTTTGTAACATTTAAAAGACACTTCGACGGGTACATGGACGGAAACAGATTAGAGGCATATGGGCCAAACACAGGCAAATAGAATTAGCATAGTCAGGCAACTTGATCAGCAAGGATGAGTTGGGCCAAAGGCCTGATTTTGGTATTGTTTAACTCTATGACTCTATGATCAGAAACACTAAACTCTTATTCTCTTTCCACAGAAGTTACCTGGCATGTTGAATGTTTATAGTGGTTACTATCTTTATATATATATTATTTACTTCTCAGTTGCGTACTTGGTTGCCTTATTTCATTCATGTTCTGGATCTCTCCACCCTTGACTTCTCACTCAATCCATTCCCTTCTCTCTTCAGTTTTTCTTGTGCTTCTTCATAGCTAATCCTGATTTAATTGTTCTGTCTCCTTTATATTATTACTCTCTCATTTCTGTCTCTCCCCATCCATGCTTTTTCTCTCTCTCCTTCCCATCTGTGTGGCTGCCTCAGATGATCTTTAAATCTCATTCCATATTTCAAACATACTGTTTGGAGAAAGCTTTGAGTTACATGAAGTTGTGATTTAGAACATATACTATTTCATTTTTCATTATCTCACTTTTTGGTGCAATGCTCTAATGGTGGTACTTCCATTAAGTCAAGGATTACTATGAGTGATGATTACTAAAATAAGTAGAAATTCCAATGAATACAAACAGACTGGGAGTTGAGATGATATAAATTCATGGTTAATTAGTGCACTCTGTATTAAATAAACTTCCTCCTGCCCTGCCTGCCAAACCATTTCATCATTTAGATGTTATAAATCTTTGATGTTATTGAACAGTAGTCAGAGCATTTGGGCATCTCTATCAGTTTTTCGATAAGACTCGCTAGGATCCCCGTCCATCATGAGAAAGCCTGAGCTGATATTTCTTCCTTTCTCTTCAATCAATTCCATTCCCATCAGCCCATCAAAGCTCAGTATCATGGGACTGACCCCTGGATCTCACCTCAGACATACATTTACTTCAGTCCAATTCTCTGAGGATTAATTTTGGACTGCAAGAGAAGAATATCATAGGGAGCACATATCAGGGGCCTGTTTTTCAGGGTGGGTAAATCCGTCATCATTAATATTAGGAAGATGAATGAGAGAAAAGAAGGTCCATGGCATTTGTAAAAGAGAAATCTAAATTACCTTTCCCTTTACTTTTCAAAATCCATGTTGGTTTAATGAAGAAGCTCTTAATGTTTTATTTATTGCTCATCTAATTTACTTTCAAAGTAAAGGAACAAAAATGAAAGACCTGCGTTTGCTTAGCACTTTATCATATTACTCAGAACTCAGTCAAAGTGCTCCTTGTGATACTAATTACTTTCAGGAGAAATCCCTATTGTTAGAAAATGTGGCAGTAGATTCAGATACAATTCAGATAACACACTTTAAAAAAACTTCAATAATATAATTAAAATTCTATTCTTAATTCTTTGTTGGTTGAAGCTATTAGCTAGGACACTGAGAACTAAAGTTCTGTTTTTTTTTTAAATGGCACTGCAAATATTATCCTGGGTCAAATGGAAATCTGATCCAAGAAAAACAGAACAGCTGAAGTTTCGAGAACCCTTCACAGATCTGGGAAAGAAAGGAAAACGTGGTACTTTTCAACAGCAGAGAGGGTCGGGAAGGGAGGGGAACACCAAAGGGAATAGGATGAGTCTAAATGGGTCATTGGAGTCAGTTAGAATAGCAGTGAAATGCATAATGCCTCTTCATCTGTGTATATATAGTTTATGTTAAAGTGAAAGAAACAGGGATGTGGAACATAATTTTGGTCATCAACTTATCAAAGTCTCAAAGTGAAAGAGAAGCCAATGTGAACAGGGCAAAGGGGACAGACAGAAGTCCAGTCAGACACTTAACACATCATTTCAATGAAGACAATGTAATAGCCCTTCAATAATAAATTCCCCCAAGATACAATATTTAAACCCCATATTTCCCATACCTGCTAAACTTTCTTTATCAGAAAATATATTCATTAATTTCCACTTGAATGCATTGCCACTTCCATTGTTTGAATTGTCAGATTGTTGGCCCAAAATCCAACAATAGGGGAATCGAGACTTCCTCTAACCAATTCCCTTTGTCCACTGTTGCAAAGTCCATGTCCCAGCCCATTAGTCTCTGTCAAATATCCGAAACTAAAACAAATTAGACCATAAGACCATAAGGCATTGGAGAAAAACCAGGCTATTTTGCCCGTTGACTGTGCTCTGCCACTCCATCATTGCTGATTTGTTACCCCAGTCAACCCATTCTCCTGCCTTCTCCTCCTAACCTTTGATGTCCTTACTTAACAGATATCATCCTCAGCTTTAAATATACTCAGCTGTCCTCTGGGACAATGAATTCCATAGATTCATCACCTGCTGGTGAAGGAATTCCTCCTCATCTCTGTTGTAAAGGGATATCCCTCTATTCAGAGGCTGTGCCCTCTGGGGCTGGACTCCACCACTTACTTTCTGGTAAGATTGTGATGTGCTCAGATGCAGTGACCTCTCCGGGTCCAGGTGCAACTGTTCGTATTTTTATGTCTTTTTTCTATGATCGCTAGATATTTAAAAACATCAAGTACAGCAGCTCTACCTCACTAGCAATTCTGTGGGTAGCGATGGAGCTGGGCTTGTTGCCCATTGTGTAGCAGCCTGCTTTATCTCCCAGGGAAGAAGGTGTCAGTGCTGGTGCATGGAGCGCAGTCCAATCATCAGTGCGGGTGAATGTCTTCAACATTTTTGTTGTGATTATAAGACCCGGTTGGACATTGGTAATGTAGAATACTGTGAGTCTGATTCACTGGTTCATTGGTGAGAACAACAGTGGGGGAACTGCATTGCCTCAGTTGGTGCATGGATAAGGCCTCCATGCACTGGGTCGCCTGTTGTGGCTGTCAGTGTTGGTTGTGTGCTGGATTCGGAACTGGGTTGGGGTCTGGCCCTTTCTGTCGGTGTTGCTGTCCAGTGTTCAGTCCCAGGAAGACAAGCTGGATTGTGTTTTTCTGTGGTTGTTCTTGGGCAAGGTGGGAAACTGCTGCAGCTTGTTCTTGCAGAAACATGGCTGTAGGACAACATACATCCACCATCTATGTACAGGCCATATTTTTTGATACTGTATGTTTCTCTGCTATCATAATTATATGTGTAATGCCCTGGTTCTTATTTTTTTACTGTTATGTTGTATGTTTTTCATTTTGTGCTGTTCTGTGAGAGCTGCTTGCTTTTAGCTTATGTTTGGGTTATTGTTGAAGATAAGAGATGAGGAGAAATGTCTGCCATCCAATTAGGATGATTGAATTGAAGGGGAGGTTTCTCTGGTGAGGGACACTAAGGTTGGCATTGGGGTTTTGTTTTGGTTCAAGGGGGATGAAGAGAGATGACACCGAAGTGAAGAGCTCGTAGGGTTCGACCTGGAGCAGGACTATGATCCTGCTCCAGGTCGAATCCCAGGCTGAGATCGATTGAGGATCTGTGACTTGGGGCAACTGTGAGCTCCAACTTTTGCGCATTAGACTATTTCATTAAAATGAGCCTTTTTCATTTTTGTTCTTTTCTTTACTAACTCTTTAGTCAAATTAAGAACTATAAAACCAAATTACACAGCATTTACACAGACAGGGGGTTTGGGGTGGGCTTGTGCCTCAATGTCATAAGTTTGGCAGGGCTGGAGATTGTCTTCCCTAGACTTATGCAGCCAAGGAAACCAAGGTCTTTCATAAGTTCTATTTGTGCTATGAGCTTTGTGTGACTGTTGGCACTGTGTTTTGCACCTTGGCCCCAGAGGAACACTGCTTCGTCTGGCTGTATTCCTGTGCATGATTGAATGACAATTAAACTTGAACTTGAATTATAGGGAACATCCGCTCCATGTCCACTCTATCTAGTTTTTCATTATTCAATAGGTTTCAATGAGGTCCCCCTTATTTTCTAAACTCCAACGAGTACAGGCCCAGAGCCATCAAATATTTCTCATACAGTAATCCTTTCATTCCCGGGATAATTCTCATGAACCTTCTCTGGACCCTTTCCAATGCCAGCATATCCTTTCTTAGGTTGCACATCCAAAACTGCTCACAATGCTACAAGTGCCATCTGACCAATGCCTCATAAAGCCTCAGCGTTACATGCTTGCTTTTATACTCTAATACTCTTGAAATGAATGCAGACATTGCATTTGCCTTCCTTACGACCAACTCAACCTGCAAGTTAACATTTAGGAAATCCTGTGCAAGAACTTCCAAGTCCCTTTGCACCTTTGATTTTTGAAATTTCTCCCCATTTAGAAAATAAACTGTCTTTATTCCATCTACCAAAATGTATGACCATACACTTTTCATCACCATATTCCATCTGCCATTTATTTGCCTGTTCTCTTAATCTCTCTAAATCCACCTCCAGTTCCCTACTTCCTCAACACTACCTATCTTTGTATTGTCTGCAGACATGGCCACAAATCCATCAAATCCATCAGCCAAATCATTGACAATTAATGTGAAAGGTGGCAATCCCAAAACTGACCTCTGCGGGACACGACAAGTCACTGTCAGACAAATGAGAAAAAACCCACTTTATTTCCACGTTTCACCTCCTGATTGTCAGTCAATCTTCTATTCATGCTAGTATCTTTCCTGAAATACCATTGGCTCTAATCTTGTTTAGTAGCCTCATGTGCACAACTTGTCAAATTGTTCACATCCTTGGTGTTATATTTGACCAGAGATAATATTTAGATGATGCAATTGTGCCTGTACTAGAAATGCTTATTTCCATCTCCACGAGGTCTCCTATCTCAGCCCTTATCATTGTAAGTGAAACCCTCTTCCACACCATTGTTAGCTCTAAGCTTGATGAATCCAGTTCTTTATTCATTCATTTATACATTAATTTATTTTGGAGATTCTGCACAGACCAGGCACTTCCAGCCCAGAGAGCTGCATTGTCTAGCAACACATTTATTCAAACCTAGCCTAATCACAGGATAAATTACAATTACTAATCTTTCCACAGCCTCCCCCATCTTTAACTCAGAAGCCTTATATAACTTTCTGAACAACATCTTACCCCAGACAATAGAGCAAATAGTCACTTTAAGTTTTAAAATATAATTTGAGCTGTCAAGCTGAAAGAACTCAACTTGAAAACCAGTTACTGTGTGTATTGTCTGTGGCAATATGAGAAAATATACCACCTACTGCAATGATTTTTCAATGACAGGATCATTGGGTGACAAGCATAGGTACAGATGTTTGGCCTACCATGTCCACACCAACCTTTGGACTTCCATCCATATTAGTTTCATCATCCAACACCAGGCCTTTCATTGATATTGGAGTTCAAGCTTTACCCGTTATCAGATAACAGTGATTATTTCCTAAATGAAACAGATATTGTCTCAATGATGTCTCACCCCTCACATTCTCTCTTCTCACCTCTCCCAGAAAGCAGAAAATACAAAAGTCTGAAAGCGCATACCACCTGACTCAGGAAAGCTTCTATCCCACTGTTATCAGAATCTTGAAAGGACCTCTTGTGTGACAAGATGAATACTTGGCCTCACAATCCACCTCATTGTGATCTTGGATTTTATCATTTACCTGCATTGCATTTTTAGCACATTTTTTCACTTCATTCTACATTGCTATTGTTTTGCCTTATTCTATCTTAATGCACTGTGTAATGATTTGATCTGTATAAACAGCACACAAGACAAGCGTTTCACTGTATCTTGGTGCATGTGACAATAATAAACCAATACCAGGATCAATATTGCTTATTACTGAGGGTCATGCTGGAACTTGCAAAATTAATAGATTAGGCATATATGCCCTACAGTTCTTTGCTCTTTTAAAAGCATGACTTTCTCCATACACCTCTTTTCATTTCCTTGGTCATTCTAATTCCAAGAGAACATTTAGTAAACCACCCATTTCTGGAGGATACTTCATAATTTACACTCCCTGTTAACTGCTTAGATTTTCATGTTTCCAGTAAGTATCACTAACCTCCAATTACTGCAGCAACCAGAAGAAATAATTAGGAAATTACTAATAAGTGGTTGACTCTTCCTTTAAATAGCACCAGTGGTGAAATATTTCGTATCACTAAATTCATTTGTGGGATGTAAGAGACCTGAACGTTAGAATATGCTTTCGTTTGTCATGCTTTTATATTTTGATCGAACTTTATAAATTCACCCTGTCTGTCCCCTGTTCCCAGCTTGTTCATGTTTCTATGTCCACTTGCAATCCCAGCATTGTTCCGTTTGGTTTACTACCGACAATTGGTATTGTCAGCAAGTTTCATATCACTCCTTTTGTGATTATGTTCAAATTATTCATATAAATGGGAAAACAAAAGAGTTTGTGTGGTCATTTTTCTAGGAGAGGACAGCAGCAGGTAATTACATCTGTTGCCTTTCAAACTGAGTCTGTAGTAGCAGGCAAGAATAGCAGAATATAATCCAATAGAATTCCCTTACTACTGATTTTATGACCACAGCACCTGCAAAAGATAAATCCACAGATTCCATAGTATTCACTCTTGAGAGCAATCAGGATATTTCATTCAATATGTGCCTGGAATTGTACCGGATAATTTAGGCTTACATTTTCTGCAATTAAACATTTACAGCATCAGACATGTAAAATCATTCAGGAAGCAGCAAATTTAAGCAAGGAAACAGAAGGTAATCATTCATTTGGATTGAAAGGAGCACTGTGTGATGTATCATGGAAGGTGAACCTGCTGCAATTTCAATAATATAGTTGGAAATGGATCTAACAGTAGAAAAATAAGTAATCTTGTCATGGGTTTCAAGTTTTCCTTCTCAGAGTGGGGCCCAATTCCAATTTACGGACATTTGAACCAAAGACAAAAGGTGGAACAACCCAGAAACTCATTCCCTGTCAGTGGCATTGAACATACCAGTTTTGGAGCATTATCCTGACATGTCTATAAGCCACAGCCAGGCCTATCCAACGAGGACAAGTTGTTCTGTAAAGTGACTTTGGACATGTTTCAAATATCTGTCTTGAACCAAAACATCAGCTATTCATTTGCTTTCACAGATTCTGCCTGATCCACTGCATTCCTCCAGCAGCTTATTTTATTGATTTAAAATTGCTTAATGTTCAGAGGTGAGTTGGCCACTTCAAATCAATTACAACCAAAGGAAAAATACCCCCCTCATTAGTTTAAGACATCTGGAGGTGTGTAACACTTGATGGTCTAAAGTCAACTACCTCACATCAGTTTTTATAATAAATCTCACAATGAAGGATCCATTCTTCACAGGAATGAAGAAGCTTTTTGTCTTTAATTGTAATAGGGTAATAGGAAAGGTGTGGGGACTGTAGTGATACCTTCAGTGCAGTAACATGATTTCGGCCCATGTTAAAACTGGCCAAGTAAGTCATCCAAATTTGAGTCCCTTTAGGCTTCCACTTAAAATCAGGAAGTGATTATTCAGATGCTCCTTTACTGCAGAATATACTGCAACCAAACTTTCCTCACCCAAGAATTTTCAGGTAACAAGAAGAAGAAGGTCTCCATGTTAGTTTTAATTACTGCCCTTCCCCATGGATACCGAGATCAAGTAAAGCAGAATTTTATCCACTGATGATTAATTTAAGGCAAACTAGGGAAGGGATGTGGGACCTTCTGACCCACACAACCCAGTTCCACAATGAGCATCTAGTTCAAATAGAGGCTATTTCACTGTGAACTTTGGATGTTAATTATCTCAACAAACAACCTCCTCCTTCTAATAAAAATAACAAAATGGAACTCCCTTAGTTGACATAACTATAATTCCCTTGGTGACACAGGAACGGCTTTTTAAATGGTACAGCAAAAAAAAACTTAAAGTCAGTGAATTGTGGTCATTCTAATGCAATTACTGCTGTCATGTTATTAGGTTACAAGCCCCTTTGAGACAGGCCATGCCGTCGACATCGTCAAGCTGAAAGGGAACTCAAACCAAATTACATTTCATCCCAATTTGGCTGCAAATTTATGATTTTGTCGGACGGGAAGCATTTCAGTGACATTGCTCTAATTTGTACCGTTGTGGATTATTAATCACAAGTGTCAAATGCTTTAGGGTACGATGCATGGGACAATCACAGGAAACATAATGAGGGAGTCTCATCATCAACTCCTTATTTGAGCAAGGAGCTTTACTGTCAGCATCCTCTCCAAAGGCAAAATCTCACGTCTGCAAGCATTTTCAAGTGGGTGTTTAGCCATCAAAAGTCCTTTTACAGCCATTGCCACAGATTTTCAGGGGAGAATCTCTCCATAACAATTCCCTTCTAAAGAAGGAATCATCAAGAGTGGAATCCTTGTTAGAACTCCTTTAAAGAAAATTAAAGAGACTAAGCATGGGAACAGTGGATCTTTTTAACACAGAAAGTTGTCAATAGCATGGCAGCTTTTAACAAACAGGATGCCCAGAATCGTATCACTACTTTGAATATTTTGCATTATATTTCAGAATCAGGGTTTGACTATGTTAGATTATGTTTGTACTGTACTGTGCTGATGTTGCAAAAAGCTAATTTTAATGGAATTTATTCCTTGCATATGTGTGCTCATGACAATAATCTTGAACTTAAAACAGTAGTCAAGATAGTAACTACTCAGCATTATACTGTACATCCTCCTCCTCATCGTTCTGATAGTTGCTTTTCATTCACTAACCAGTTTCCCATCTATGTCAGAGTTTAACTTGTTCTAGTTTAGCAAAAGGTAGTTTGAGCTTTGTCGAATGCCTTTTGGAAGCTCAGGTACAATTTCTGACTGAAAAAGGTGGAGAATGTCCTTGCTGGGCATTAGTAGACTCAGTAGCACTTAATCTTTGATTACTCTTCTGGAGAGTAAACATCAAAGTGAAAGTCAAAGTTGAGTTTATTGTCATCTGCACAAATACATGGGTGCAAAGGTGCAATAAAATCCTACTTGCAGCAGCTTCACAAGAACATACGATACCTGCGATGCTGCTGCAAATAAGTTTTAATGTAACAGCAGCCACAAGAAAAACATAAATGATACATAATCTTTTCAAAGATAAAACACAATTAGAAGAAACAAAAAGCTGATTTTAGAGCAAAGTGAGCAGCGCGGCCACAGTGCAGTGTTGGCTTTTCGTTTTGCCTGTTGGTTGAAGAGAGGTAGCTGTTCTTGAACCTGGTGGTGTGAGACCTAATTAATCTAATGCCTGCCAGATGGTAGCAGTAAAAACATTGCCAGAATAGTAACTTCAATCTGCAGAGATGAACCTAAAAATTTAGTTTTGACTGTCTACTATGGTGTACAATGCTGATCCACATGGATATAACAATACAGGGTATTCGATTAATATGGGTGATGTCATATAAGGAAGCATTGGAAAGGCTAGGCTGGTTTCACTAGAGTTAATAACATAAGTAATATGAGCAGGAGTAGGCCATCTGGCCCATTGAACCTCCTCAATGAGATCATGGTGATAGACCCAGATCCAGCTACCTGCCTTTTCACCCTAACCCTTAATACTCTACTACGCAAAAATCTATCTCACTGAGTCTTAATGAGGTAGCCTTTACTACTTCCTCGGGCAGAGGTTCAAAGGTATATTTAATGTCAGAGAAATGTATACAATGTACATCCTGAAATGCTTTTTCTTCGCAAAACATCTACGGAAACAGAGATTGCCCCAAAGAATGAATGACAGTTAAACGTAAGAAACCTGAAGTCCCCCCTCCCATGAGTAAGTGGCAGCAAGCAACGATTCCCCCCCCACCCACCCAGCAAAAACAAAAGCACACCCGCACCAGTTCCACAGGTTCACTATTCTCTGGAAAAATCAGTTTCTCCTCATCTCTATCCTAAATCTATTCCCCTAAATCTTGAAGCTATGTCTCTTAGTTCCATCTACCAGTGGAAACAACATTCCTACCTCTATCTTATCTAATGCTTTCATAATTTTATATTTTTTCTATAAGATCTCCTCTCATTCTTTGAAGTCCTAGGCAACTCAATCTCTCCTCATAGGCTAACACCCTCATCTCTGAAATCAACCTGGTGAACCTCCTCTGCACCTTCTCCAAGGTCAGTAAATCTTCCCTTGAGTAACCAGACTGGATCTGCGAGCAGGGCTCCAGGTGTGACCTTGCCAGTATTCTGTACAGTTGCAGCATAAACTCTCTGCTCTTAAATTCAGTTCCTCCAGCAATAAAAGCCAATATTCCAGTTGTCTTCTTGATAACCTGTTGCACCTACAAACCAACATTTTGCAATTCATGCACAAGCATTCCCATGTTCCTCTGTACAACAGTAAGCTGTAATATCTCACAATTTATATACTAACCTGATCTTCTGGCTTTCCTAATGTGGATGACCTTGCATTTACCAACATTGTACTCCACTTGCCAGACCTTTGCCCACTCACTTAACCTATCTATATCTCTCTACAGACTCTCCACATCCTCTGCAAAATTTGCTTTTCCATCCAATTTAATGTAATCAGAAACTTCATTACATTACATTGGGTCCTCTTTTCCAATTAATTGCAGGACTAGCACCAAACTCATCACTGAGTGCCAACCAGAGAAGTATACATTTATCCAAACTCTCTGCCTTCTATTGGTTAACCAATCCTCTATATATCTGCCAATGCATTACATGCAACTCCATATATCCTTATCTTATGGATAAGTCTTTTATGCAGCAGCTTATCAATTGCTTTCTGGAAATCCAAGTACACAGCATCAACCTGTTCCCCACCATCCACTGCAATAATTATATCCTCAAAGAACTCCAATAATTTTGTCAAATAAGACCTCCCCTACCTGAATCCACTTTGTGTCTGCCAGATGAAACCACTTCTACCCAGATGTCGTATTATTTCTTCCTCAGTGATAACTTCAATCATTTTCTCAACTGCAGACATAAAGTTAACGAGTTTCTCATTACTTGCCTTTTACTGACATTTATTTTAAGCAGTGATGTGGCATTGCTGTCTTCTAATCCAATGGTACCTATCCAGAATCCAGAGAATTTTGGTAACATTTGAGAGAGTTAGAAGGACAGTGACTAAAATTAAGATCCTGGAAGTATTGACAGTGCGTATATGGAGAGGGTGATTCCTTTTGTGAGAAAATCAAGAATGACAGATCATTGTTTTAAAATATGTTGCCTACTTGAAATAGTGATGAAGTAATATTCTTTCTTTCACATAGCTGTGAGCCTTTGTAACTCTTTTCCTCAAAGGGAAGCAGTGTTAGAAGCAATGTTTTTGAATGTGTTTAAGGCAGAAGTAGAGAGATTCTTGATAAGTATTAACTGTGGAACATTGTTCTACCTGTGGAACTGAGTTTACAATCATTCATAGAGACATAGAGTGGAAAATGTCCCTTTGACCCATCTAGTCTATGCCAAACTATTATTCTACCTAGTCCATTTTCCTGTACCCAGACCATAGCCCTTGATATTCCTCCCATCCATGTATTTATCCAAGCTTCTCTTAAATGTTGAAATTGAAGCTGCATCCATTATTGCCCTTCTCACTGTCCTGGGACACCCGGAGCACATATACACCTATGTCAGGATGCTTTTGGTTGATTATAGCTCAGCTTCTAACAGCAGACAAGCTGAATGTCAAGCTCCACAAACTAGGTCTTGGCACATCAACCTGTAATTGGATCTTGGACTTCCTCACTAATCATACCCAGATGTTGAAACTAGGAGGTGCTACTTTGGTCCGTCAACACAACATTGATAGTAGGGAAGGCACAACAGTAACTATACTACCTGAAGTAGCTAAGGAGAGCTAATCTGCCTTCAAAATTGCTGGCCAACTTTTATCGATGTGGGATAGAGAGCATACTGACATACAGAATGACAGTGTGGGGTGCTCTGTCTGCAGCAGGACAGATCACAAAGCACTCCACCGGGTGATTAGGACGACTCCGCGCATCGTTAGGACTCAGCTAATGGACCTGGGGACAATCTACAACTCTCAATGCCCATAGCGCGCTTATAACATCATTAAAGACCCATCCCCTCCCAGACACTATCTGTTCAACCTTCTGCCATCTGGTAGGAGATACAGAAACATTTTAGCCAAAGCAGTAAGTCTGAAAAACAGCTTCTTCCTGAGCACTATTGTGCAGCTGAATAATGCTACACCTCAGCTTGCCAATGGCCTTTGATTGCTATGAATTATTGAAGTCACTTGTTGCATGTCAATATGGGGATTTTTTGTTTTTTAATTAAGCTGTACCACATGCAATGCAAATATCTGTTCTGCATGGACTGAAGTAGCACCACAATCTCATTGTCTTGAACAATGATAATGAAGTCCTAGCCCTACTTCTACTGGCAGCTCTTTCCACTCTTGCACCACCCTCTGAGTCATAATAATTAAGATCATTTAAATGGCAAACCAGACTTGAAAGGCTGAATGCCCCCCTTATACTTCTAACCCATATGTTCATTTGCACCATGTAAAAGAAACTAAGTTAAAGGAGAACTGGTACTGAAGATGCATACAACCTTACTTTCCAATTGGAGAATGGCCTGCAGGAGAGCCATGAAGTCCTCTTTGCAGGTCCTGGTGGAGGGTGAATAGGGAAGAAAGGAGATCCTGTTTAAAAGACCCTTTGAAGTGTTACCTCTGTCAAGTGTGGCAGGCAGAAGAAATTAATATTACCGGTAGTTGAGATTTTTTTTCCAGAAATAGTTGTACAATGGAAAGGATTACAATGACATCTTTAGAATGATCAAGGATCTATGATTTTGTGCTTATACCTGCAGACCATGCTGTATCTGTATACACAAATCTCCCGTTCATTGTATTCTCTCATTCTACACTCCACACTTTCCATTGACAGCAGAGATTACTTCATTACCAGACTTCACATCCTCTACACAACATACATCCCCTACCTAACTATTGCAGATATTTAAAGAGCAAACACGAGGAAATCTGCAGATGCTGGAAATTCGAACAACACACACCAAATGCTGGTGGAACACAGCAGGCCAGGCAGCATCTATAAGGAGAAGCACTGTCGACGTTTCAGGCCAAGACCTGACAAAGGGTCTCGGCCCGAAACGTCGACAGTGCTTCTCCATATAGATGCTGCCTGGCCTGCTGTGTTCCACCAGCATTTTGTGTGTATTGCAGATATTTCTTCAAGTACTCACCTTTGTATATTGCAGGGGGAAATAACAGATGATTTGCAGTGGGAGCTTACAACTAGAGGAAGGTGAATCTACCAGAACAGTCTCCCATCTTTCCTTTCTCCACCCCCACCCACCCCTCACCCACTTTCCATGTGGTTATCTTGTTCTCCCTCCTGGCACTTATTTCTGCAAGTGTGAAAAGTGTTACATCTGCCCATACACATCCTCCTTCACCACCATTCAGAGCCCCCAGCGCTCCTTCCAAGTGAATCAACGATTCGCGTGCAAGTCTGTCAGGGTCACTTAATGCATCCAGTGCTCCTGCTATGGCCTCCTTTACATCGGTGACACCTGAAGTAGATAGAGGAATGCTTTCACTCCGTCTGCTGCAAAAGATGGGATTCCCAGTGAACATCCATTTCAATTCGGCTTCCCATTTCCACTCTGACATGTTGGTCTATGACCTCCTCTACTGACTTGATGAGGCCACACTCAGTATAGCAGAGCGACATCTCATATTCTGCCCGGTCAGCCTCCAACCAGACGACATGAACATCGATTTCTCTAACTTCCAGCAATTTCCTCCCCTTTCTCCTTCCCACTTTTTTTTAATTCCCTGTTCTGCTTCCTCTCTTACCCATTCCCTTCTTCTCACCTGTCATTCATCTCCCTCTGGTGTCCCTCCTCCTTCCTTTTCTTCCAAGTTTCACTGTCCTCTCCTATCAGATTCCTTCTTCTTTAGCCCTTTCCCTCTTCTACCTATCACCTCACAGCATCTTACTTCCCCTCCCCCCATCCACATACCTTCCCCCTCATCTAGTTTCACTAATGATGTGCCAGCTTGTACTCCTTCTGCCTCCCACCTCCTTATTCTGGCTTCAGTCGCTTTCCTTTCTAGTCCTGATGAAGGGTGTCAACCCGATCCTGTGACTATTTATTCTTCTCTATTGATACTGCTTGACTTGCTGATCCCCTATCCATTTGAAAGTGTTGCTCAAGATTTCCAGCATTTGCAGAATCTCTTGTGCTTATGGAGCTATCCTTCATGAGCATGAACTTAATGAGTGCTGTTTCTGTGTATGATCCTACCGAGGGTTTCTTCAGAATTATCCCCTGCTTCCTCACTTTCATCAGTCTCTCCCATTTATTGTTCACAGTATATGTAGTTCACCACAACCTTGCCCATAGATAATCTTCAAACAATGTAACACCGAGCACATGAGGGCAAATCAAAGAACAAGAATCCATGGCACGTGTGCCACTCATTGAAGGTGAGGTCATTTGTTGGCTCTGCCATAGTGGGATCCAACACTGACTTTGGAGTACCTAGGCTAACAAAGGTTGAAGGGTATTCATCAAAACTACTAGGTGTCCAATGGAGACTCTCCATGAGCTGACCACAAAGGTCTACAGCAAAAAAGAATTAGACTTTCCTCAGAGGATGGAGACTGCCCTGTTCGAGTTAACCTGACAGGCAACTCAACCAATATGTTTAAGGCTGTCATAGGAGCTGTAACAAATGACATCTTGGCTACAAGGTGAGGCGACACTTCACCTGTGAGTCGGCTGGTGTGGTATACTGCGTCTGGTGCTCCCGGTGTGGCCTTTTATATATTGGTGAGACCCGACGCAGACTGGGAGACCATTTCGCTGAACACCTACACTCTGTCCGCCAGAGAAAGCAGGATCTCCCAGTGGCCACACATTTTAATTCCACATCCCATTCCCATTCTGATATGTCTATCCATGGCCTCTTCTACTGTCAAGATGAAGCCACACTCAGGTTGGAGGAACAACACCTTATATACCGGCTGGGTAGCCTCCAACCTGGTGACATGAACATTGACTTCTCTAACTTCCATTAATGCCCCTCCTCCCCTTCTAACCCCATCCCTGATAGTTTAGGGATTTTTTCCCCCTCTTTTTTTTCTCTCTCTCTCTGCCCATCACTCTGCCTGTTCTCCATCTCCCTCTGGTGCTCCCCTCCCCCTTTCTTTCTCCCTAGGCCTCCTGTCCCATGATCCTTTCCCTTCTCCAGCTCTGTATCCCTTTAGCCAATTACCTTTCCGGCTCTCAGCTTCACCTCACCCCTTCCAGTGTTCTCCTATCATTTCGCATTTTCCCCTCCTCCTCCTACTTTCAAATCTCCTACTATCTTTTCTTTCAGTTAGTCCTGATGAAGGGTCTCAGCCCAAAATGTCAACAGCGCTCCTCCCTATAGATGCTGCCTGACCTGCTGTGTTCCACCAGCATTTTGTGTGTGGCTTGAATTTCCAGCATCTGTAGATTTCCTCGTGTTTGCCTTGGCTATAAGGACTATTATTTACAGGCCTATTAGCAATTTTATAATGGTGCTGCACTCTTTTCATGCAGAGCCTTACGCATGTTGACACTCAGTCTCATTATTTTTCTTGTTTCAAAGTGAGAGGCAGCCACTGCTATCTCACAGGAAGAGAACACTTGTGTGCATCTAACAAACCTTGTCTCTGTCTCCATGAGTGACACAGGGCTGTGCAGTGTTACACCTGCATATACCTCACACAAGGTAAACTCGCACGATACACCATTGTGAAGAGTGTGGGAAAGCGCAGAAAAAGAAAGCACACAGAGACTGATGATTAATGGTGTTCTGGGAAATATTCTTCTCATCTTTTTATTTGGTGACTGTGATCACGACAGGTTGAATTAAGTAAAATAGGAGAATTGGTTTAGGTTTAACTGTCTAAATTGTATAAGACTAAGAAACATGAGGGTCAGGGTCTGCACAGATTATGGGAGAGAGGAAGGGGAATGGGGAGAGGAGAAGAGGAAAAGAGAAGGAAAAGGGGAGGGGTGAGAGGGAGAGGAAAAGAGAGAGAGAGAAGCAGAGGAAAGGAGAGAGGGGGAGGGGAGAGAGAGATAGAGAGAGCTTATGTAGAATCACAGCAGGGAATAAGGCAAACTGGTAAATGATTAATTGAGTATCTACACTGCTTTACTTTGATCTTAATTTATCTTCAATTAATTGTTCCATATTGAAAGTCTATGGAGATCTTTAATCAACATAAGGTAATGAACACTAGTGACTGAAATGTGAGAAAACTGCTGAACGTTTGTCAAAAGGGCATTAGCGAGGAGAGTGAGATCAAGTTTTATGGGAGAGGTTTTATGCTCAATAAGGTAAGAAATGTCAACTGGATAGAAAAATGGAAAGAGCATAGGAAAATAACCATATAGAACTGGTTACTTAAATAGCTAAAGACTTTTTGGTTTTGCTGCTTAGTGAGGTAAATGGCAGAAGCAGACCAACTAAAATATTTTATTTAGCAGTGACTGAAACGATAATGTACAAACATCTATACCACATTTAAAAGGATGCACTAACTTATAGACAATCCGGTTATCAGGCAGGGAACCAGAAAATAAATTCACTTTTTTTAGTCAGTCTTGGCTCACTAGTTGCACTCGACTTTGAGTTACATCAGTTATCATGCGGGGAACTGGAAAATAAATTCACTTTCATTTGCCAGTCTTGGCTCACTCGTTGCACACAGCTTTGAGTTACAGAGCTTAAGCTCAAATCTCAGATTGTTTCCATTCATTTCCAGGATGTGGCCTGCCCACCAAGATAAGCATTTATTGCCCACCATTAATTATTCTTGAGAAGCTGATGGTGAACCTCCATCTTGAACTACCTCAGAATTTCCATTGTAGGTATTTCCCTAGTGTAGTTCAGTAGGGTGTTCCAAGATTTTGATCTAACAATGTTAAAAGAGCTGTGGTATATTTAAAGGGAACGATGGTATGGTGACTTTAAGATGAACTTGCTGCAGATGGTATTCTCATATACTTAGAATCTTTTCCTTCCTTTGTGGCTGAGATTGCTGGTTTAGGATGTAATGACCAAAGTAGCTTAGGTGAGTAACTGTGGTGAATTATTACACACTGCAGCCATGACATGCCATTGTTTAAGGGAGTACAGTATATGTTTGGATTGGGGTATCAATTAAGCTTTGCCCTTAATGATGTCAGACTTCTCAAGTATTGTTGATGCTGAACTCATCGAGGCAAATCATGTTTCTCCTACATTCAGCGGCCACTTTACTAGGTACCTCTTCTACCTAAGAGTGACCATTGAGTGTATGTTCATGATCTTCTGCTACTGTAGCCCATCCACATCAAGGCTTGACACTTTGTGCACTTAGAGATCCTCTTCTGCACGCCACTGTTGGAATGTGTGATCATTTGAGTTACTGTCACCTTGAACCAGTCTGGCCATTCTACTTTGACTTCTTTCACTAATAAATTGCTTTCACCACAAAACTGCAACTCATCGGATTTTTTTTTTTGTTTCTTGTACCACTGTCTGTAAATTCTAGAGATCCATGAAAATCCCAAGAAATTAGCAATTTCGGAGATACTCATACCACCCCGTCTGGCATCAGCAATCACTCCATGGTCAAAGTTACTTAGCTCACATTTTTTCTCTATTCTGATGTTTGGTCTGAGCAACAACTGAACCTCTTGACCATGTCTGCATGCTTTTATGCATTTAGTTGCAGCCACATGATTGGCTGATTAAATATTTGCATTAATGTGCAGCTGTACCTAATAAAGTGGCCACTGAATGTCGATAGGGAAGAGGATTTATATTATAATATATGAATCTGTCAAGTCGAAGCATGTGAATTAGGAGTGGACACACGGCCCCTTGAAAATAAGACCATAAATATCAGGCCTTTCAGCCCATCCAGTCTGCACCTGCCATGCTCCTGATCGTGACAGATTTTATTTTTCCTCTCAACCCCATTCTCTTGCCTCCTCTCTGTAAACTTTGGTGTCCTTACTGATCAAGAACCTATCAACCACTGCTTTAAATATACCTAACTACTTGGCCTCCACAGCCATCTGTGACCATGATTTCCATAGATTCACCAGCTTCTGGTCCTGGACTCTCCCACTAATGGAAATATCCTCTCCACATCCACTCTATGTTAGCAATTCAATATTAGGTAAGTTTCAAAGAGATCCCCTCCCTCCCCCCCCCCCATTCTTTTAAACTCCAGCAAGTACAGGTCAAGGTCCATCAAAAGCTCCTCATACATCAACCTTTTCTTTCCTGAGATCATTTCCATAAACCTTCTCTGGACCCTCTCTAATGCCAGCACATCCTTTCTTAGACATGGGGCCCAGAACTGCTCACATTACTCCAATTATGGTCTTACCAACACCTTATAATCTCTGATATTTGTTAATCTTACGATTAATTTGATCATTATCTCAATTCCTCATTCTGCTTTCTCCTGGTAACCTTCCACCCTTTTGCTTAGCAAGTATCTATCTACCTCCATCTTAAAGGCATTCAAAGACTCTGCTTCTTCTCCCTTTGAGGAAGAGAATTATACTGATCCTTGGAAAGAGAAATTTAAATTATTTACTGTTCTTGAAGAATGACTCACATTAGTGACGCTAGACCCAAAATACAAGATATTACAATATCCGTATTCTGACCTGAAATCAACCAAATACTGTAGATAAAATTCCTTTGCTATAGTTAAAAGTCAAAGTTGTGTTTATTGTTTTATACATGAGTACACATATACTCAGTGTTACAACCTCGGCTCTCAGGAAGTAACACAAAGCTGTCAGGTCACAACAGGAATTACAAACAAAGGACATTTATTAAATTAAGGTAAAGGGAAGAAGGGTGTGGTAGTGCTGACTGCAGAATGGAGGAGAGAGAGAGACTGTGGGAAGTGGAGTGACCTTGTTTTTAAGCAGCCCCCAGCAGGTGTCAGCTATGGAAGGGTAGTTGGGAACTGCAATACAGGTTAAAGAGGAAACACAGGCCAGGGAATGTGCAGGACATAACACCCCAGCTTTAAAAAGGTTGCTCTAGGGTAACGTACTGCTACTCCAATAATGCATACAGTATGTTCAATAAAGAATATAGGGTGTAAGCAGATGCCAGATACACTTACAACCTCGAAAGGGCAGCTTCTAGCCCATTGCCCCTTGCACCGACATGGCAAAGCTTCAGGTCATACCCCTGCAGGAATAAACTCCACCACACTAAATGCTGTTTAGAATTGGTCATGCTGTAGAGAAAGACAGGAGGGTTAAGGTCTATACATACAATGAGTGGAAAACAGGAACAAACATAGACGTCAAAATGATTCCAGGCAAGAATAAAGGCGAAAGCCTCCTTCTCTATTGTGGAGTAGTGCTTCTGATGTACCTCAAATAGCACACAAGATGCTCCATGTCCCTCATAAAAGACTTATCCATAAAATACAGATGCATGGAGTTGGGGTTGATGTATTAACATGGATAGAGGATTGGTTAACTAATAGAAAGCAGAGAGTTGGGATACATGGGTGTTTCTCTGGTTGGCAATCAGTGGTGAGCGGTGTGCCACAGGGGTCGGTACAGAGCCCACAATTGTTCATGATATACATTAATGATCTGGAAGAGGAGACCAAGTATAGTGTACCTAAGTTTACTGATGACAGTAAATTGAGTGGAAAAGCAAATTGTGCAGAAGATACGGAGAGTCTGCAGAGAGATAAAATAGGTTAAGTGAATGAGCAGGGTCTGGTAGATGGAGTACAATGTTGGTGAATGTGAGGTCACCCACTTTGGAAGGAAAAATGGAAGAGCAGATTATTATTTAAATTGTAAAATTTGCAGCATTCTGCTGTGCAGAGGGCCTTGGGAGTGCTTGTGCATGGATCACAAGGGGTTGGTTTGCAGGTGCAGCAGGCTATCAAGAAGGCAAATGGAATGTTGACTTTCATTGCTAGAGGGATTGAAGTTAAGAGCAGGGAGGTCATGCTGCAACTATACAGGGTACTGGTGATGCTGCACCTGGAGTACTGTGTGCAGTTCTGGTCTATTTACTTGAGGAAAGATACACTGGCTTTGGAGGCGGTGCAGAGGAGGTTCACCAAGTTGATTCCAGAGATAAGGGAGTTTGATTATGAGGTGAGATTGAGTCGTCTGGGACGGTACTCACTGGAGTTCAGAAGAATGAGAGGAGATATTACAGAAGCATATAAAATTATGAAAGGGATAGATGAGATAGAGACAGGGAAGTTATTTCCACTGGTAGGTGGGACTAGAACTTGGGAACATAGACTCAAGATTCGGGGGAGTAGATTTAGGATGGAGATGAAGAGGAACTGCTTTTCCCAGGGACTGGTGAATCTGTAGAATTCTCTGCCCAATGAAGCAGTGGAGGCTACCTCATTAAATATATTTAAGATAAGTTGGATAGATTTTTGCATAGTTGGGGAATTAAGGGTTATGGGGAAAAGGCAGGCAGGTGGAGATGAGTCCATGGCCAGATCAGACATGATCTTATTGAATGGCGGAGCAGGCTCAATGGGCCAGATGGTCTACTCCTCCTCCTATTTCTTATGTTCTTATGTGAATCATCTTGGAGGAGCACAGCTCAACCCCAACATCACTAGCATCAACAGCTAGCTCAAAGGGCCTCCTGAACCCAGGAGCTGCCAGGACAGGAGCACGACTCAGCAATGATTTCAGATTCTCAAAGGCATGCTGACACGTCTCAAACATAAGGAACCTTGGGACTAAGCAGGTTAGTTAAGAGGGCAGCAACAGTGGAAAAAAATTTGCAAGTACTTCTTTAATAACCTGTCATCCTGATGAACCATTTCAGCTTTCTCTGGGATGCTGGCACAGTGAAGTTTACAATGGCCTCAACTTATGCTTCCTCTGAGACTACCTCTTCAAAGGAGACAGACACAGAGAAGGGTGTCTATTCTGTTCAAGCACTAGCTGTTTACGAGAAGGAAACACGTGGCCAAGCCCTGTCAGATCTGCATCACCTTTGGCCATGCAAGTGTCACAGAGGACAATATCAGGCAGATTGTCAGAGCTCTTCCCTTTGCTTTGATCTTTCTTATACATTGCAGGACCAGTAATACAAACAGGAAAGGTGCCTGGGAAAGTCAGTTCAAGCTCATCCCAGAAGAATCCCCATTAGGTTACAACCTCGGCTCTCAGGAAGTAACACAAAGGAGTCAGGCCACAACAGGAATAGCAAACAAAAGATATTTATTAATTTAAAGTTTAGGTAAAGGGAAAAAGGGTCCCCAGCAGGTGTTGGCAATGGAAGAGGAATTGCAGGTGCTCCAGGGAATGACAACACAGGTTAAAGAAGAAACAGGCCATGAAATGTACAGGACATAACAACAGGTCCAATGAAAAACCTACTTGCAACAACATCACAGCCACATAACATCATATAATCAGCATTCACAAGAAAAACATAAAATAAAATTAGATCAAAAAGAATACAAAGTCCATTTTAGTGTGAAGTGACCAAAGTGGTCAAGGTGTTATAAAACTGTAGTGAAAAGGATTGTTCCAGTTCATTCAAGAAACGAATGACTGAAGGGAAGTAGCTGTTCTTGAACTTGATGGTATGGAATTTCAGGCTTCTGTATCCCCTGCCCGATGGTAGCTGTGAAATAGCATGGCCTCGATGGTCGGGATCTTTAAAGATGGATGTTGCATTCGTGAGATCGTGCCTCCTATAGATCCTGCGGCCTACATTTTTCATTTATTTGTTTTGAGATACAGCTCAGTAAAAGGCTCTTCCAGCCCGATGAGCCCATGCCACCCAATTACACCCATGTGATTTGTATGACCTGCCAGTGCAAGTGATACATGCGAGCTCCATTTCAACATTTAAGAGAAGTTTGGATAGGTACATAGATGGTGGGTGTATGCAGGGCTATGGTCACAGTGCAGGTCGACGGGTGTAGGCAGTTTAAGTGGTTCAGTGCAGAATAGATGGGCAAAAGGGCCTGTTTCTGTGTCGTACTTTTCTAACACTCTACGACTCTATGATCAATAATCCTAGCAACCTGTACATCTTTGGAATGTTGGAGGGGAGAACGGGGAGCACACACAAACTCCAGTGGCAGATTGAACCCACATCACAGGCACTGTAATGGCATTTAACTGACCACTACGCTATGGTGCCACCCTCACAGGCATTGTTAGTCACTCCCTGTGTGCTCCTTGCCCTGATGTGATGATGTAATTATTTTTGTAATTATCAGTTCTCAATCTCATTCACCATGCACAATATTCCCAGCTGAGGTTCCTTACAGGAAATTATTCTTTGAACATCAGGTTTGATAGACTATTGTCCCTTCATTCTCCTCCCTCTTCTTTAAGTGCCTTGTCCAAATTTGGCTGTCCTCTGATCATAGAATACAAAGCATCTTTAGGAGCAGAACTGACCCTGCTGCCCCATAGCTTGCCTTACCATTCCATTCAACTGTTTCATCTTGACCTTAAATAGACTTTCACTTCAGTTCCCCCACATTCTCCCAGCAGAGCCTAACAAAATTTATTTTCAGCTTTGAATCAAAGCTTTCTGAAGAAGGGAATTTGCAAATGTTCACAATGTTCTGAAAAAAATATACTGTATTTCTTAGCCTTAAAGGATACTCATAACCATTTAGACTTTGATCCCACACTTTAGACTCTGCAATCAAAGAAAACAACCTCCAAGAATCCACCTTCTCAGGCATTCTCAGAACCATGCCTGTTTTAATCAAATTACTTCTTACCTTTTTTAAAACCAGTGATCAGAGGCTTATCCTATTCAATATTCAATATTCTATCCAGCCTATATCGAAAAGGACTGTGAACCAAAGAGTCCAATCTGGGTGTTCCCCAAACCAAAACCATCCATTATCCTGGAGATCAATCGCTACTGAAGTCCAGGACTGTGGCAATCAAATTGGGTGACACTGACCTACATAGGAAATCAAGGTGCAACTTTCATAAACCTACTAGGGATGCCAAGGAGCAATACCAGTACAAAATGGAGCCCCAAACCACCTGTCAGTTGTGGCAAGGTTTGCATCCCTCCCACGTGCTCAATGCATTCTCTGCACCTCCAGTTAAGATGTTGCTAATGAACATGTGCAACAGCTTCTGGTCGTCAAAAAGATAAGAGAGCTGACTAAAATCATCACTAAAAATACTTTTGCTGTGTCAAATTATTACTGCAAACAGTAAAGGGGCTAGCGATGACAGGGCAAGTCTGGGGGATGAGCCTAGATGGTGTGTTGCAGAATCGTTGCAGATGGAGTTCTGATGCCGGTACAACTGACCTGGTGAGGGGTTGGATCACTGTAGGCACCAAAGGGAGAAGTCAGGACCCGGGCGGAGAAATTCCGTGTTTGTTCAACTGACCCAGTGCAAGGTTGGATCGCTCTGGGCACCAAGCTGATCTGAAGAGCTTGAGGACTGCTTCGGGATGGGTGATGGAATCTGGGCCCAGAGCACGTCCGTGGCCGGCAAAATCTGGGCCCAACGTGGGTTGTTGCGCTGTGAAATCTGGGCGCAGAGTGAGTTGTTGCACCGTGAAATCTGGGCCCAGAGTGAGTCACTGCATGGCATGGCCCAGGTCCAGGACCTTTCACGGAAGCAGTGCCTGGGTCCTAGTGCAAGTTTCAATATGCTATTTAGACAATTTAAATGCCCGCCTAGATTGGAGGCAACAGCCGATTTCTCTCGCTCTCTGTGATTTTCACTTCTCTCTCCAGGACGCTGGAGCCTTTTGCTGTTCTGTCATTGGGTCAATTTAACTGCTACCTCAGGTAGACTGAAAAGACAGGGTGTTGGTCAGGACGAGAGCTGATTTCACTCGTTCTCCGCAATGGTCATCTCCGTGGCACTGAGACTACGAAGACTGCCCCAGCTGCTGTGCTCCATGTCCGCTAATATGATGAGCTCATGTGCGAGTCTTTGGGGCTCCTCTTCTGATCGCTGATCTTTCAGACTGCAATTCATGAGGATAGGAGGCAAGACCACTGCCACAGTTATCCTGAACACCACTTTCCCAAAAGGCTATACCCTCAGCCCCTTCCTTGTTGCATATACTCTCATCACTGTTGACCAGATGCTGCTCTAACTCTACCTACAAGTTTACAGATGTACCACTGTAGTGGGACGAATCCAAATAATCATGACTTGAAGAATAAAAGGACTTATAGAGCCAAGTAACATGGTGTCAAAACAACACACTTTCCCTCAATGTCAGCAAAACAGAAGAGCTTCAGATAGCCAGTGGGATGATGTATTAATGGTGGTGAGATGGAGATAGTTGAGAGCCTCAAATTCTTCAATGTAAATATCAACAATAACTTATCCTTGTCTATCCATATCAATATAATGGCCAAGAAAGTGCATTAGCATATATAATATTTCCTCAGAAAACTAAGGAAATCTCAAGTGTATCTTCTCAATGTGGTTCTGTCTGCCCATTTCCCACATGTGATAGGTGTCCACTCCCCAACTCATTCCATCTGTCCATCATCTTCCTAATGTCAAATTCCATCATCTGCAGCCTGCCTCCACGTATCACCCTCCAGTCTCTGTCTTTCCCTCCATTCTTCCTCTCCGTATCTAGGTCCAGTTAGGTCCCCCTCTTCTCTCTTCCTGTCTCTCCCCCTCCCTCCCTGTCCCTCTACTTCTCCCTTCTCTCTCTACCTCTCACTTTCCCTCTATAT
Source organism: Hemitrygon akajei (assembly GCF_048418815.1). Classification (NCBI taxonomy): domain Eukaryota; kingdom Metazoa; phylum Chordata; class Chondrichthyes; order Myliobatiformes; family Dasyatidae; genus Hemitrygon; species Hemitrygon akajei. Next base: position 102,444,902 of record NC_133124.1, on the reverse strand, counting down.
CTGTCTCTTCCCCTGTCCCTGTCCCCCCCCTCTCTCTCTCTCTCTCTCTCTCTCTCTCACACACACACACACTTTCTATCATTTACCAGCTGCTGTTTCCCAGTTCCACTCCTCCCCCTCCCTCACCTGGCTCCAATCCCTTATCATCTCGTCTCTGCAATTGCCATTCCCTGTCTCCACCTTCACCCCTCCCTCTCATCGTTATATGGGGTCTGAAACTTCGCGTATCACTTTGCCTCCTCTGTTCCTCTGGCAGTTAGCATTTTGCTCCTAAGGGTCCTGCTATTTACTCTACATCTTTCTCTTACATTTGATATCCCAAGGTGTAACACCTCATACTTGGCAAAATTAAATTCCATCTGCCATTTCTTTGCCCGTTTATTGCCCAACTAATCTACTGTATCCTTTGACAACCTTCTTCACTATCCACAAGTCCATCAATTTTTGGTACAGACTTACTAATCAGCCCACTTACATTTTCTTTGAAATTATTACAGTATATTATAAATTACATAGTATCACAAATAATACAGGTTCAAGCACTGATCCCTGTTGTATGCCACTGATCACGGCACCCAATCACAGTAAGACCCCTCCACCACTGTCCTTTATCATCTGTGACCCAGCTAATTTTGAATGCAATCTGCCAAATCACAATGGATGCCTTGTGCCTTAGCCTTCTGGATCATTCTAACATGAGGGATCTTACTGAATGCTTTTCAAAAGTCTATGTGAACAGTACCCACTGCCCTAACATTGTCGGTCATCTTTGACATCTCCCCAGAAAACTCTGTCAGGTTCATAAGAAGTGAGTGCCCCCCCCCACCCCCCACCACACTATCTGTAAAAAGTCCAAGCTTTTCAAAATGCTGGTCCAGTTATAGTGGAAAGCCAAGTGTGGAGCCAGGGGTCAGACTGATTTCACTTGTTCTCCCGCGATGTACGTTCCACTCTCTGGTGGCTGCCGTCTCTGTGAGTTTCATGGCCTTTTTTGCCCCGCTAATATGATAAACGTGAGATTGAGGCTTGAGCCTGTTACTCTGGCTACTCCGGGGAGCCCCAGATCTAAGCACTCAGCCTGGTTTGGAATGCTGTCATTTACATCTATTGTTTGCACGATGTATGTGCGTGTTTTTTTCCCCTCTTCCTCTGCAAGTGGTTATGGTTTTTCTTTTTTTTTAATTGGATGCTTCAGGTTTCTTGCTTTGTGGCTGCCTGTAAACAAGCCAAATCTCAAGGTGTTCAGTTTATACATTCTTTGATAATAAATGCACCTTAATTTAATTTGATTAAATCCTATCCTTAATCCTATTCTTCTTCTGCACTATTATATATTTATTTGTAATTTGTGGTAATTTTACGTCTTGCTCTGTACAAAAAATGAAATATGTCAGTGATATTAAACCTGAGTTTGATTCTGGTTCTGATGGCTGCAAGAAATGAGCACCCTCTGCAGATTGACTTAATGACAGGGGTGAAATGAACCAAGGTGAAACTAATTTGTTAATATACTTCAATAGTGTGGCTTCCATTTTCTTTTTTATTTAGAGATACAGCACGGAACAGGCCTACTGGCCTACCAAGCCACACCACTCAGCAACACACCTATTTTATGCTAGCCGAATCACAGGACAATTTTCGATATCCAATTAGCCTACTAACCAATCTGCCCGGGAACCGTGTACACATGGGAAGAAAGTACAAACTTTCTTAGAAAGGACGGAAGAATCGAACTCTGATAGCCTGAGCTGTAATAACATCGCACTAACTGCTGCGTTGCAATGGCACCCCGATTTTGGATGTAGGGGGGAACTCCAAGCAAACTCAACATGCATGTAGTGGCGGAGGTCAGGATCGAACTTGGTTTCCGGAGCTGGATGGTGGCGGCTCCACTCACGACACCACACTGCTGCTTCACATTTCAACCTGAAATGTTTTGGTGAATTTTACAATGTGATTTGATTTTTGTTCCTGACACCTTCAGCTAACCGAAGAAACGTTCACTGCGAAACGCAACAAGGCTATAGCAATTCAAAAAAAAAAGGACCTACTAATCCTTGCAGCAATAATGAATAAATAATAATGTAACTATTTAAGTGTGGTCCACAACCTGAAGCAAAATAAAAATAGACTCATAAATTCTGTCAGAGTCAATGTTTTCAGCTTTGTTAAATTTAGTGGATTAAAAGTAAATCTTTCATTGTAAACTCAGATTCCTGCTTGACCATTTAATTTAGGTCATTGATTAGTTTCTTGAAGCCTTCTGGGAATCTTGTAAAATTCGCTGAAACAACATTTCAGGTTCAAATCTAAAGACTATCAAAGACTGACCCCACCCTGGTCTTAGAGACTGAAAATCTATAGGTTTTCATCTAATTACTTCATTGGCACCAATGCAGTCAAGTAAATCAAAAGAAATTAGCAGCCGAAGGCAAGTTAAACATAATTCTTTGCAACTGTTTAATTCTGAAAGGAAATCTTGAACTGATAGAGAGTGGAAGGGTTTTAGGTTCTATCCACAATGAGTGGCGTGTTAACAGAACTCAGGCAGAGTAGTGGATCAGAACACATTTAACGGTCTCTAGGCAGCGTTCTGATTAGAGAGGGGAAAGCATGGCAACATTTTTAAGCAATAGAATCATAAAGCTGCACAGCATAAACACAGGCCCTTCGGCCCAGATCATCCATACTGGCTAAATTGTCTGTCCAAGCTAGTCTATCCGGTTACTTGCCCGATTTTGGCCCATGTCCCAAAAGGATTTGCCTGGTAAATAGGTAACACTGAGTCCATTCTTAAATATTCCATGTGTCATTTCACCATTGGATTCCATAGCAGTAGCTCAAACAGCTAGGAGAATGCCTTCAAGATCCAGTGTGGGGCTACACTCTACATTCAAGCCTTATGCAGCCTGTCAAGTACTTATTCCTGCTGGAATATTGTCAAGCATTCTCTATTAATTGATGCCACTTCCAAGCATCCAGCAGCTGCCACACATGTTCTCTGCAAAAATGACTGTTACAATTTCTTGAAGTATACTCTGCCAAAGCAGAATTACTGAATGCTTTCAGCAAGTGGCTTTCGGTTTTAAAAGAAACATTATCATATTTGTTGCATAAAATGGTGCACAATAAATGACAGCATTAATAACCTCTAGTTTTATAAAGACATAGTTGCCACCATTTGACAGCATTTCCCAAGTTACCTTTTTATGATTTTTCCCTGAAGCTAATAGGTGAAAAACCTATTAAACTCTTTTCACCCATGACTGTGCCCCTGCCTATGCCACCAACACCATCAGCAAATTTGCAGATAACACCACAGTGATTGGATTAATTACAAAAAACAATGAAACAGCATACAGGGAGGAGGTGCAGAAACTGTCTGAATGGAGCAATAACCATAACCTCTCACTCAACATAAAAAACAAATGAAGAAATGATTATTGATCTCAAGAAATCAAGAAGATGTGAACAAGCTCCACTACTCATACGAGGGATTGACTGGCCTAAGGTAGAAGGAGTCAATTTTAGAAAACCTAGAACATTTATTTTTCAACATAGTCCCCTCCTACATTTACACACTTAGTCCAGCGGTCGTGGAGCATACAGATCTTGGACCTCCAGAAAGTGTCCACAGATGGGTGATTGATAATTTGTGGCCTAAGATAGAAGGAAATAGTTATACAGCTCCCTTTACATGCACATGCAGTTCAACTCGTTGAATGATTATGCAGAAAGTTTGAAGTTAATAACTCATCTCCTTCTACCTTAGGCCACGAGCTTATCAATCACCCCCAAATGAGTTATTAATTTCAAACTTTCTGCATAACCAAAGAGTTGACCTGCATGTGCAAGTAAAGAGAGCTGTAAAGGGCTGGACAGGAAGGATTCTGATACGAGAAGAGCATGGACCGTAGGAGAAAGGGAAGGAAGAGGGGACCCAGGGGGAGATGATAGTCAGATGATAAGAGGTAAGAGGCCAGAGTGGGGAATAGAAAATGAGGGGAGGGGAAAGGCATTTTTTTACCAGAAGGAACAATCAATATTCATACCATCAAGTTGGAGACTACACAGATGGAATATAAGGTGTTGATCGATCCTCCACTCTGAGGGTGGCCTCATCATGGCAGAAGAGGAGGTTATGGACAGACATGTCAGAACGGGAAAGGGAATCAGAATGTTTGGCCCCTAGGAAGTTCTGGTTTTGGTGGATGGAGCAGAGATGCACAATGAAGTGGTTTCCTAATTTATGAGGAGGCCACGTTGGGAGCACCAGACACATTGGATGACCCTAGCAGAGATGACCCTGAATGGAGGTGAGGGAGGAGGTGTCTGGGCAGGTGTCGTACTTTGGCCGCTTGCAGGGATAAGCTCTGGGAGGGAGATTAGTGGGCAGGGATGAATAGACAGGGGAATCACAGAGGGAGCCATCCCTGCAGAAAGCAGAGGGTGGAGGAGGCAAAGATATGTATAGCAGTAGGATCCCTTTGAAGATGGTGGAAGTTGCTGAGAACAATATGTTGGACGCGGAGGCTCATGGGGTGGTAGGTAAGAACAAGAGGACCTCTATCGCTGTTAAGGCGGTGGGAAATCAGATGAGCGCAGAAGTTAGAGAAATAGAGGAAATGCGGGTGAGGGCAGTATCAATGGTGGAGGAAGGGAAATCCCGTTCTTTGAAGAAGGAGTATATCTCTAATATTTCTAAGGCAAGGAAACCCTCATCTGGAGAACAGATGCGGTGGAGATGAATGAACTGATAAAAGCAAATAGCATTTTTACAGGAAGCAGGATGGGAAGAGGTATAGTCAAGATAGCCATGGAAATTGGTAGGTTATAAAAGAAGTCAGTTGACAGTTTGTTTCCAGAGATGGAGACGGAGGATTTGAGAAAGGGGAGGGAGGTGTCAGAAATGGACCAAGTGAATTTAAGGGTAGGGTGGAAATTGGAGGCAAAGTTGATGAAAATAACAAGAGCATTATTACAAAAATGATAGGAGCAATATTATGGAAAGCTTTGGACATGGATTGTTTTACATAGCCAACAAAAAGGCAAACTTAGCTGGGACCCATACAGGTGCCCATGGCTACCTCTTGAGTCTGGAGAAAGTGTGAGGAGCCAAATGAAAAATTGTTGAGCGTCAGGAACAGTACTTTCAATTCAGGAATGTATTTTCAATCTTCTGGATCTTCAATGATATCATTCTAAATAACTCCGATGTCATTGTGTTTTGAACTGAATGGAGCAGCACTGCAATCTCATTGCCCTCAGCTGAACAACTACCTAATGAACTAAAAGGAAAATGTTGTCCTTTGTTCCATCTTTCTTTAATGATAAGGTATATCATGCAACACTGCAAATCCACAGATTTATACTGAGCTGAAGTATATATCAAGAAAACACAAATGAAGAAATCAAACCTCAGATCTCACTTATAGGTGTAAAATGGAAACCTATGTAAGTCTGGAGAACCAACACTGTCAAATCACCAACAGCTGCTGAACATGTTAAGAGGTCTAATGGCTGTTGATAATTGAACTAAGTTAGTAAAGGGAGAGTGAAGGGTTTTGATTTGCTCTGCTCCTATTCAGGGGCCCACAATTCATCTCCCACTTCTGGTGGGCCTTCTACTCCCTCCTCAGCACCTCAGTGAGTTTGTCCTCTGGCTAACTTCAGCAGACCAATAGTCAATCAGGAGGAGCCAAATGGAGAAGATTCTGTGATGCTTCGCTGCTCCTAACTCTTCCAATGGAAGAAGTACCTGCTCTGGGCCAAGCTGTCCCACAATCTACACACCTCCTCTGCTCAGGAATATCACCCTTTGAAGTGATTCATGACTGCCAACCCCCATCATTCCACACCAACAGTGGAAGTCCTCTCTGGGCCCTGGTTCACCATTACTGGAATTGCTGGAATGCTTGGAAGAGGGCATAGAGGTCCCAACCTGGGGACTATGTCTGGCTGTCCCTACACACTGACTCCTGCAAGCTCTTGCCGTGGTCCATTGGTCCCTTTAAGATTAGCCGTTGTATCAACCCTGCCTCTAGCTGCTATCATCCCTCAGGATCACATCTACATTCCATGTGACCTGTCTTAAAGCCTATTGTCCATAGATTACTTAATCTACCTGAGCCTGCACCTCCAGTACTAATGATGGTGGAAGGTAGTGCAGTGTACACAGTTTGGCGTTTGATGGATTCATGTTGTTCTGGGCTGGGAAGGGTGCATCCCAAAGGAGAAGTCTTAGGTGACATCCAGTTTCTTCTTAGATCTATTGCTCATTGAAGAGTTCCTGCAGACCCATCCAGATTGCCTAGGGCCAATGGGTTCTGGCTATAGGATGGAGGAGGGTGGGTGGGCATGTGGCTCTTGTCAGGCCTGCACAGGAGGCTCCTCCCAATCCCCACCCAGCTAACAGAAGTCACCTGCCACTCTTTTCCATCTTATCACCTGCAGCCCATTTAAACCCAGCTCTCATCCACAGTTCCTTTTCACCCACTGAACCAGCCAGCCTCAACCATTTGCTCCTAGCCTTTGGTTGCCCCATTGCCTTGTTAAGTATCTGTATTCTTTTGTTTTGTGCCCCTTGTGGCTTGTTATATTGCAGGTTATTATTAACCCTATCGCTCAGCGCTAAATCATCTCCACTGCTCAGCATTTGGGTCAAGCCTCCTCAACATTTCCTGACACATTCCGTCCTGCCTCATTTATGGTATGGAAGGATCTGCAGTTTTCTCATTGGTCAGATCAGTAACATGATGACTTTCAAAATCAGGGAAAAAACAAATCATCCTCATTCCCTCGGGACTGCCTGAGAAGAAGAAAAAGAGAACAATCCCTTCCGAATGTCTTTTACCACCTCTGTTGTTCCACTGTTTAGCAACTACCAACTCTCAGTTTGTTTAGTGAGACAGAATTTAAATAACAGCAGTAGGTATGCTCACACTGGAGCCATGTCACAGTGGTAGCTTGCACATTTTATTTTAAAACAGTTCTGAAGTTTATTTTTTGGGTTTCTCATCTCCTCTATTTTGTACACATAATAAATTAGACCATTGCTCATTTCTTTATATTTGCATAAAGATTACCATGTTCATAATTGTGTCAGGGCACTGGAGCAGGGATCCAGTTGCAGACCCAAGTACTGTGCTCACAATAATATTAATCGAGTAACAAGTCCCGAGGTGGAAACAAAGTCGGGATCAAAGTTCAGGCAGAGATCAAAACATCCATAGAAATCCCATAACCAGAATTTGGAAACAGGCAGAATCAATATTCAGACAGACAGAGTACAGATGCAAATGCTGGAAAGGCTTAGGAAAATGCACCTGCACAATCTGACAACAAACAGGTGAAAACACAGGACTGAGATACACTGAGCAATAAACAGAGAGGCAGATGATAGGTGGAGCACAATGAGACACAGGTGGCAGCAGAACAGGTAATAACGAGAAACCGATGAGAGACGGAATAATCAGTAATACAGGGGCAGGAGTAGAGCAGGAGCGGGGACAGGAGGACATAGCAATACAAAACCACAGACTAACAGCTAGGGGGAAACACATAAAAAGACAGAGTTCAACTGGGGGTACTGACAAATTGGGAAAATATGAAAAGTATGAGAAAGGGGAAAGAACTTAACAAAACGTAAAAGGATAATAATTAAAAGCTTTGGGAAAGTTTGCAAAAATCAGTCCACACGGAGTAATTTATTCTGCTCCTTTTAATTTAACCTGACAGCTCTATTGAGTAACTATCAAAAAATCATATTTGCAGGGTGATGTGTTTTATCCAGCTCAGCATTCCCAGCTTTATAATCTAATATTTAAAGACAGTGCAGCATGTCCTGTGATCTGAGTAACGTGAGTTATCATGGCAATATGACACTTCCATCCAATGAGGGGTATGGAGGGCTATGATCTGGGTGCAGGTTGATTGGACTAGGCAGAATAATAGGTTGGCATGGACTAGACTGGCCAAAGTGCCCGTTTCTCTGCTGTAATGCTATATGACTCTATAAGGTACACAATACTGTAGTCCAAGGGTCAGAGTTTGGTGTTTTATATTGAGAGGCATGTTAGTTCTTGAGGCAAAATAGCTTTGGATCTGGAAAAATAAATGAAGGCTATAGAAAAACTTAATTTATTTAGATATTCATCAGACTCACACTCAACAGCCTGATGCCATTGATTGCAGGTTTAAATTAGACTTACAATGTATTTAGTATGAATTGTTGGGAGAAGCCCAAAAATAATTCTTGTTTTGCATTTTGGGATCTGGGCTCTGCTGAAAAGGTCAACATAGTTTGCCGATCTCTAACTGCCTCAGGGATGATATTATACAGGCACTTTCTTTAATATCTATAGGACTTTTGCCAACTGTACATGCACAATACCGCTTGAGAATGCAGGTCCCAGCAGCAAGGAAGGATTAGTGATATATTTCCAAATCAAGGATGATGTGAGCTTGGAGGGCAATGCACAAGTGGTGGTGTTTCTACGCTCCTGAAGCATTGTCCTTTTTGGTGGTAGATTTCACTGGCTTGTTAGGTACTGTCTAGGCAAACTACTGTGGGGCATTTTGTTGATGAAACACACTGCAGCCACTACATGCCAGAGGCAGTAGTGAACAAGTGTGCAGACTGATGGATGAAGTGCAAATCAAGTGAGCTGTTTTGCCCTGAAGTACATTAATATTTCTCAATGTCATTATAAACTACAGAGGGTTTATCATTCCCATGCCTTGCAGGTAGTAGAAAGACCCTGATATGTCAGGGGCTGGGTTACTCATGGCAGCAAACCTGCCTCTTCTCTGCTTTATTTATGACAGTATTTATATGGCAAGCCCAAATGAGTTTCTGATCGAAGGAGACCCCAAGATGTTAATGGTAGAGGGTTTGGTAATGATAATGCCAATGAAAAGTGTCAGTAAATGTTTAGACTTTTGATGCAAATTGACAACTGAATATTACTTTCCTCTTATCAGCTAGTGCCTTAACATTTCCTGGTCTTGCTACATGCAGGCACGAACCATCTCATTTGCTGATGTGTAACATCATTAGCAAACATGCCCACTCCAGACTTCATAATGATCGAAGGCCATTGACAAAATTACTAAGGGTGATTGGGCTGAGAACACTGCTATAGGGAATCCCTGCAGTAATGTCCTCAGGCTGCGATGATTGATTTGTAACAACTACAGCAATCTACTTTTTTTTGCAAGGCATTATTCCATTCAACGGAGCGTTTTTCCCTCAATGCCTGTTAACTTCAATGTTACCAGTTGAAGATAAAGAAACTCAGTTATGTAAATATACCTATACTGAAAGTCAAAATCTCCTGCAATGACTTCTCTTCCGAGTATTGTACTAAATCCCTTGCAATGTCTCTAGATCTACTCGTGATCCCTACTTCTCATCTGCACAATGTTTGTCAACAAACAGCATCTTGAGACACATCATGACACAATCCAACTTTGATCCATGGGATTTACACACAACCTGAAACATCTTTTTCAAATATTTATCCAATTACAAAAACCATTATAGATTCTACTCCATCTGTTATTTCCTGATAATTTCCAAAACCCTGGATTAAAGAATTTTCCCAACTTCATCATCTATTTATTTGATGAGGTTTTAAATTTAATGCACTTTGATTGTCAATTTAAAATCCATGGAAATATTTTGGAAGATTTAGCATATCGTACTCCCATAATTTTAGATAACTCAGTAGATTGTGGTCCTCAATCAGACACCATGTCCTGAGGGAAGCTGTGCAACCTGAACATGTGCTGAACTATGAGGGTGACAGTTTCACAAGCCGACAGGAGCTTGGGGAGAGCAATGAACTAGGCAGCTTTGGAGAACTGGTCCACAACTACCAGAAAGGTAGTATTTCTATCTGATGGAGGAAATCCACTAAGAGGTGGGACCAGGGGCAGTGGGGCACAGGCAGTGGGCAGAGCAGACCAGCAGGGAGCTGATGTGACATTTTTTCTGGGCAAAAGTGGAACAGCCAGAAACGAAGTTCGTGCTCATCTGGGACACAGACAGCCACCAAAATCATTTCTTTATAAATTCCAGGGTCTGTTGAACCTCTGGATGGCCAACCAAGTGGGAAGAGCGGGAAGTGAGGATGAAATTAAATCAGGTGAAGAAGAGAGCCCAGCAGGCTTGAAGGGAGTTGAGTCTCTTGGCACTATAGATGTAGAAGAGGTTCTTGTGATCTGTCTATAACAACAAGGGGTACACTGCCCCTCCAGCCAGTGTCACCAATCCCCCAGAACCTCCTTGACAGCCATAAGTTCTTGGTTCCTGGCATCATAGTTACACTTTGCAGAAGTCAAGCACAGGGATGCAGCTGATTATCTACAGAAGAGGGCTGGGAGAGTACAGCTCCAATGCTGACACCTGATTAATCAATCTCAATGATGAATGATGGGATAGGCCTGGATGTTACAGCACTGAGGCAGAGGTGAACCATCGCTTTATTTATGAGAATGCTTGGTCTGCTTCATTTGTCCAGGAATCTTGCAGAGGTCTTCTTAGTGAGCACATTTACAGGGGCTGAGATTGAACTGAAGTTTCTGGTGAAGCTGAGATAAAAGTTTGCAAACCTCATGAAGTGCCTCACCTGTTTGACAGTAGATGGTCGGGGCTACTTTGTGACTGCCTGAACTTTACGTGGGTCCATTTGAACACAGGAAGGGGTGAGGATGTAGCCCAAGAGTGACACCTGCTCTTTGTGGAACTCACACTTCTCTGTTCTTGAGGAGCTGTCTGAGAATACTCTGGATATGTTGGATGTTTTCCTCGCGAGAGCAGGAATAGTTAAGAAATTCATCCAAATCCACTAAAACAAACTGATTCACCAAGTCCTGTAGCACATCATTGACTGCGGCCTGAGAAACAGCCAGGGCATTGGCCAAACCAGATGGCACCACAAGGTAGTCATAGTGGTCTGTGAAGGTGTTGAATGCTGTCTTCCACTTGTCCCCTTCTTGGATGCAAACAAGATTGTAAGCATTGTTCAGATCAATCTTAGGGGATATTGTTGCTCCCTGAAGATGTTCAAGCGCAGAGGCAAGCAGAAGAGGGGAGCAGTTTTTCACCATGATGTTGTTGAGGGGCTGATGCTCAATGCAGAGACAAAGCTTGCCATCCTTCTTGCTCACTAAAAAGAAGCCCAACCCTGCTGGTGAGGTTGACAGACGGAAAAAGCTTAAGGTCAATATCTCCTTAATGTACTCTTCCATGGCCACCATTTCAGGCTGAATGAGGGAAAAGAGCTGGCCCTGGGGAGGATGAGTGCAGTCGTATGGCCAGTGTGGAGGCAGAGAGGTGGCCTTCTTCTTACTGAAGACCACAAGAAGGTCAGCATGTTCACCTGGAACACCAGACAGGTCCCCACTAGCAGTTGACACAGGAGGGATATGCTGACAGGGGCTTGAGCTGGTCCCAGACAGATAGACAATTCCCACTCTTGGAGTGCTTTTAGGGACAGGTCGATCCATGGCTTGTGTCCAGATAGCCAGGCAAAGCCAAGCACCATCAGGCAAATCAACAATATACAATGAGAGATGCTCTTTGTGGTAGCCATCCAGCACTAGTTGAAAGGGTACCTTGGAAAGGTAGATCATGCCAGTGCCCAGAGGTCAACCATCCAGAACATTGACATCAAATCTTCTCTCTTAATTGTTGAGTTGGAGCTCCCCATCTTTGTGCCAGAGAAATCTCCATGAGGTTCCTGGCTGCCCCTGAATCAATAACCTCACATGCCTGATACCCCCATGACAAGGAAACAATTAGGGAAGATGCTTGCAGGGAGAATCAACCCATTAGATTTCCCCTTCCTGCTGACAGGTATCCTCTTTTACCAGGTGCATGGGATATGATACCTGGAAGTGTCCTGGAGCACCACAATAGTGGCAGCAACCATCCTCCTGCACCATTCCCATTCCTCCTGCGATGGGTGCATTCCCCCACCTGCACAGGCTCCTCTGTGAACTCCATTCTAGGTGAAGAGAGAGAGGCTGAAAACTGATTGTTATTCAAAGAGTAGGAGGCTTGGCGTATTCTCTCTGCCATTCAGGTGCCTGCTTGTCCATTCGAATGGCCAGATTTATCAGGTCATCCAGGCTGTCCTGTTCATCGTAAGCAGTGATCTCATGCTGGACCCCTTCACTCAGCTCATGCTAGAAAGCAGTGATGAGGGATCTCTCATTCCACCCCGCTTCACCCTCAAGCATGTAGAACTTTACTACATAGTCTCTCACTATCTGTGGTGAACTACATATACCTGTCTGGACTGCTCCTGTGGCTCCTCCCACAGACCCCTGCTGACTGCTTCTGTGGCTCCTCCCACAGACCCCTGTATAAAGGCGATTGAGGCCTGATGCCCGCATTCATCAGGGACCTCTCGACCTACGAAGGGGCGCTTGACGCCCTCAAAAGACAGTACCTGCGGCCGGTGAATGCCGTCTACGCCAGACATCGCTTGGCCACGCGCAGACAGCGCCCTGCGGAGTCGACCGCCGAATTTCTCTGAGCTCTACAGGCACTCGTGCGGACTTGTGACTGCAAAACGCTCACGGCGGAACAGCATACGGAACTCTTGGTACGAGACGCCTTTGTGACCGGAATTAGGTCTGTGTATGTGCGCCAGCGGCTGCTGGAAAAGGCTGATCTTACCTTACGCTCAGCGATCGAGACGGCTGACATGCTGGAGGCTGCTCTGCACGATGCTGACGCTGTCCAGCCGCGCGATTCCCCGCCGGGTCTGTTGGCACCTCCGACCCCGCCGCCACCGGTTCCCGTGAGCGAATTTGCCAACGCCGCTGCCAGTCGCGGTTCCACGCACTCCCCGAACTCGACCAAGTGAAAGTTGTGTTATTTTTGTGGGCTTGAGAAACATCCTCGAAACCGTTGCCCAGCTCGGGAAGTGACCTGCTCCAGCTGCAGAAAACCGGGCCATTTTGCCAAAGCCTGTAAGTCTAAACCGCGCGCGGGGTCGAGCAGCGCTGCCTTTGAGACGTGGGGGCCGCCATCTTGCATGCCCGGATGTGGGCGGCCATCTTTGCCGGCATCACCATGCCCCGCCCCCGACTCGCCGATGTTTACCGGGCACCAAGACGGCATTTCAACTCTGGCCACCGTAACCCTCGACCAAAGCGCTCCGCACCAGCTTGCAAGGTCAATGATGGACATCCTGGTGGAGGGACACAGGACTAGCTGCCTGTTTGACACGGGCAGCACTGAGAGTTTTATTGACCCGGACACAGTGCAACGCTGTGGACTCGTGACACAGCCGGTAAGTCACAGGATCACCTTGGCTTCTGGGTCGCATTCCACAGACATCCGGGGGGGTTGTGTAGCAACATTGGTGGTGCAGGGCACAGAATATCGGAACTTTGCGCTCCTGGTCATGCCTCGACTGTGCGCACCTGTGCTATTGGGGCTGGACTTCCAGAGCCATCTCGAAAGTGTGACTATGGCATATGACGGGCCCCTCCCACCGCTCACTGTCAGGAATCCTCAGTTTGGTGGGACTTCGCCATATACTCCGTTACCACACACACATACACACGGAACCACACGTCCCACCCAGCGTCCCGCCCAGCACCATGCCGATAGCTGTGCTGCTGACACTACTTGCAGCCTCTCCACCCTCAAGATCCCTCCCCCATCGCTGTTCGCCAACCTGACCCCCGACTATAAACCGGTGGCGACTAAAAGCAGGAGGTACAGCGCAGGGGACAGGGCCTTCATTCAGTCAGAGGTGCAGCGGCTGCTCGGGGAGGGGATCATCGAGCCAAGCACAAGCCCTTGGCGGTCCCAGGTGGTTGTTGTTCGGACTGGGCAGAAAAATAGGATGGTCGTAGACTATAGTCAGACCATCAATAGGTTCACGCAGCTTGACGTGTACCCCCTATCCTGCATCGCGGATATGGTCAACCAGATAGCTCAGTACAAGGTGTACTCGACGACAGATCTGAAATCCGCTTATCACCAGCTCCCCATCCACCCAGAGGACCGCCCCTACACCGCCTTCGAGGTGGGCGGCAGGCTCTATCACTTCCTGCGCGTCCCATTTGGTGTCACCAATGGTGTCTCAGTCTTCCAGAGGGAAATGGACCGGATGGTGGACCAGTACAACCTGAAGGCTGTACTATCTAGATAACATCACCATCTGTGGTCGCGACTGGTCGGATCACGACGCCAACCTCCAACGATTTTTCCAAGTGGCCGAAGCTTTGAACCTTACTTATAACAGGGACAAGTGTGTGTTCAGAACCACCCGACTCGTGGAAAACGGGGTCATTGGCCCTGACCCCGACCGTATGCACCCCCTGTTAGAACTCCCTCTTCCCACCACTCTCAAAGCCCTCCGGCGGTGCCTGGGTTTTTTTTCCTATTACGCCCAATGGGTCCCCCATTACGCAGACAAGGCCCGCCCCCTGGTCAAGTCTACCACTTTTCCCCTCTCTGCTGAGGCCTGCGCGGCCTTCAGCTGCATTAAAGGGGACATTATTAAAGCAACGATGCATGCGGTGGACGAGACCATTCCCTTCCAAGTAGAGAGTGATGCCTCCAATTTCGCGCTTGCCGCTACCCTCAATCAGGAAGGCAGGCCAGTAGCATTCTTTTCTCGTACCCTTCAAGGCTCTGAACTTCGGCACTCCGCGGTGGAGAAAGAAGCCCAGGCCATAGTGGAAGCTATTAGGCACTGGAGGCACTATTTTGTCGGCAAAAGGTTCACCTTGCTGACCGACCAGCGCTCGGTTGCGTTCATGTTCAGCAACCAACAGCGGGGCAAAATCAAAAATGATAAAATTTTGCGGTGGAGAATAGAACTCTCCACCTACAATTATGATATCCTGTACCGGCCTGGCAGACTCAATGAGCCCCCTGATGCCCTATCCCGGGGAACGTGTGCTAGCGCACAGCTCGACCAGCTGTATGCCCTTCATGCACATCTTTGCCATTCGGGGGTCACCCGATTTTACCATTTCGTTAAAGCCCGGAACCTGCTGTACTCCCTGGAGGACATCAGGACGATGACCAGGGACTGCCAGATCTGCGCTGAGTGCAAACCGCACTTCTACCGTCCTGACACTGCGCAACTTGTCAAGGCCACCCGCCCTTTTGAGCGACTGAGTGTTGACTTTAAGGGCCCCCTTCCCTCCACCGACCGCAATGTCTATTTTCTCAGTATTATTGACGAGTACTCGCGGTTCCCCTTTGCCATTCCCTGCCCCGACACTACTACCACGTCGGTCATAAAAGCCCTGCGCCAGCTCTTCACTCTGTTCGGATATCCCTGCTATGTCCACAGTGATAGAGGGTCCTCCTTTATGAGTGACGAGCTGCGCCGGTTCCTGCTAGCTAGGGGCATTGCTACTAGTCGAACCACGAGTTATAATCCCCGGGGGAATGGCCAGGTGGAGAGGGAGAATGCCACAGTGTGGAAGGCCACACTTTTAGCCCTTAAGTCAAAAGGGTTGCCGGTCTCCTAATGGCAGGAGGTCCTCCCTGAGGCACTCCACTCTATCCGCTCCCTGTTATGTACGTCCACCAATGCCACCCCTCACGAACGCCTATTCTCTTTTCCCAGGAAGTCTGTCACTGGGACCACCCTACCAGTTTGGCTGACGTCCCCGGGGCCAGTGCTGCTACGAAAACATGTGAGGAGTAATAAATACTCCCTGCTGGTCGAGAGGGTTCACCTTTTGCATGCTAACCCCCAGTATGCCTACGTGGTCTTGCCTGATGGGCGGGAGGACACGGTCTCTGTCCGCGACCTGGCGCCCGCAGGAGCAGCAGACCACTACCCCGTACACTCCACGGTAACTATGAACCCTGTACCCGAGGTGACACCGCGCACACCGTGCCCCACACAGACTCCTCACGACGCTCATGTACCAGGCATCTCATATGCGTCTATTCCGGGCGCCTCGCACACACGTGAGGGATCCCTGACACCTCCAGTTAGGCCAGAACCAGCACAACCTCCGTCTCCGGTGCAATCACCACCTTCGGCACCTGTGCAATCACCACCACCGGCACCTGTGCAATCACCACCTCCGGCATCTGTGCAATCGCAGCCGAAGCTACGTAGATCGCAGCGAAAGATTCGACCACCTGATAGACTTAACCTGTAAATATACTTGTAAGAAGCTTCACCACCTGGGGACTCTTTTTAAAACAAAGGGGGGGTGAATGTGGTGAACTACATATACCTGTCTGGACTGCTCCTGTGGCTCCTCCCACAGACCCCTGTATAAAGGCGATTGAGGCCTGAGCCCGGCCTCATTCTCCAGGATGTAGTGTTGTTCACTATCCCTTTCCCTTGGCACAGGCCCAGGACTCAGCGGGCAGCCTCCTGACCCAGCACTGGAAGGTCAAACGCTCTCGTGAACTCTACGCCAAGTTGTTGGGAAGACTGGGCCGCAGGGGAACCTTGTTCTAATAAAGCACTGGAGGGGCTGAGTGGGGGTCCATTAAGAAATTCACCACATAAGCCAGTTTACACGCATCAACACCAAACCGATCTGGCTGGGCTTGGAAAGTCAGCTCACACTTGGTAACAAAATCACCGGAGCATCCGTCTGGTTGAGGATTACTCGTTTCAGATCCAGAGACTGCCTATGGAATTGGGGCATTAGTGGCTGAGGCTGATGAGGTTGTTTTGAGGAGGGTGTGGGAGTTGATGGGGGTGAGACTGTTCTTGCTGAAGGATGCAGAACAGTAATGGCTGCCAACTGATTCTGGCTGTCACATGTTCTTGCTGTTTGGACTGGGCTTGCCACTCTGAATGCAATTGCCCCGGGCCATTTCTGTCAACCCAGACTCCACTGACTCAACTTCTCCTCCATCTGACCAGTGAACTTCAGTTTCAGCAGCGGTTACCACTCTGTGAGTAGCTGTCACACTGCGTGAGCCTCTGCTAACAACCCTGTCTCCACAGACTTTAACTTCTCTCCTACCTACCCAAAGAAATTCAGGGCCAAGGTCAGCTGTTCTCTCACCACTGGGTCCATTTTAATGGTTGAGTCTTGTTGTCATGGTGTTCGGTGATGGCCCAAGAGCAGAGGGAGAAACACAGGGGCAGGATGAACAGTCCATTGACTTTTAATAAGAACTGTACAGAACGAAAGGAAAAATAAATGCTGCGCCAACAGGAACGCTAACTAAAACCCTCAAACTAAAATCTAACTGCAGCTCAGAGCAGTAACTTAATGCTAAACTAATATTTCTCTTTTACAGCATCAATCTAACTTGTAATTTTCTTTCCCAGAATGTGAACTAAGGTAATTAGGGAGTGTTACCATCACCATGTTTTGGTCAACACTTGATGAAAGTGAAACAAAAGGAAGCAAGTTAAATACAAGCACAAATAAACCCTAACTGGCTGGAATGAGAAAACTCACAAGCATGATTGCTGACCCTGCCTGCAAGGGTGCCCAGACTCCACAGTAGGGTCTGTGGTTGTGACACCGAATTTTAAGCCTCTGCAGAATCTTTTTATGTTTACAACAATAAATAGGTATTTTTTTGTCTCCAGCTGAGGCCCATGAAATAACCACAGCAATGTTAAATTGAAATCTATATGTAAATCAGCAGCTTGGAGAAAGTAAAGCAACTTCCAACATAAGACTATTAAAAATTTATCTCTCCATTCCTCTTCATATTTCTCTTCAGACCATTTTTTTCTATTTCTTGTTAGCAATGGAAAGGAAAGTGTTAAGTCTTGAACTGTGACTCAATGGACCATTGTGCCAGTGAAATGCTGACATGATGATTTGGAGTGGGACGGCGCGGGAGGGAGAGGGAAATAAATAAAAAATAATAATTGCTACTCCTTTGAGTCCTGGGAGTTCCCATCAGATCAGCCAGGCTCGATTGGGAATAGTGTTGAACAAATGGTATTTGGCTGGAACAGTTACAAGTGTGCCTTCAGGCTCAATAAGGTTAATAACTGAACATGCTACTGCAGCACTGGGAGAGTGAGACAGAGAATGAGAGAGGGTGAAAAATCACCACAGTTGATCCTATAATGATAAATGATCATGGATTTGCCTGTGGCTGTAACCATTTAAATGTTTAAATGAATGAAACACAGGAAACTAGGATATGAGTGGGATAAACTTGACCAGTGTGTGAATGACACCATTGCAGCACCTGATGCTGTCTTTAGTCACACTGGGAGTCATTTTATCAGTGAGGTTAATAGGATTTCCCCCTTCCTTTACACTTCACTTCAAAACAAATCAGAAGTTGACCCAAGGGTAGTGCATGAGCTCAGGGTGTGTGCTTTGATGATTATGGAAATTCTTTTAAGCCTTTTTTATGTTTAGGAATGAGGGAATCTGTACCATTGGACTCCATGAGACTGTAATTCAATCGGATGTGCTCAGCCACTGTGAGTGTGGCAAGACAGGCGGCTGGGCTGCCTTGCTTTAGGATGTAGATCTCCCACCAAACTCTAACACCTGCTCCTTTAAATAAAGTTAGCAGCGTGTGAATTCTGCAAGTATTCACCAGTAAACTTGGGAAAGGAAAGGTACTTAATGTTAGAAAAGGTGGAAACATAGTATTTGAGCAGGATTTAATGTCTATATCTGGAGGAGAGAAATGATTTGAACTTCCCACAATTTCAGATTTTGCAGACTGGGAAAGGAAACTAGAGAGACAATAAGAACCTATTAAAATGTAAATGACAGACCAACAGACCAGAAAGTATTAGTTGGCCCTTCAAGACTGTTGTACCATTGTTATGAGGCAATATCGTCAAACCCTTTGACATCCCTAACCTTTCCCCAACCCCTTTCCTGCACCATTCATCTTCCGTCCCATCAAGTCCCCTATCTAGCTTTCAAGTATTACCTTGGAACAGAAAGGAAAAGGAAATCTGCCAGTTATTATAGAATCAACTGTGATGATTTTTCACCCTCTCTTATTCTCAGTCTCACTCTCCCAGTGCTGCAGTTTTTAAAAAACTCCTCTCTAGATTTCTAAGGCAACTAAAATCAGTCAAAGAAATTGCATAGATTATTTGTAGTCTGAAAAGCCATTTAGTTAATATAAGATTCAATTGCTGCGCTGTCAGGAATAGGTCCAGGTCTCGCCTGAAGACATGAAGGTAAGTGGCTTCCATTATTTCTGCCAACAATGGATTCCAGGTGATTTTGGCTCTCTACAACAAAAGAAAAACCTAATGTCCATGAAATGTGTGGTTTAAGCATTAACCACAATTCCTCCTAATCTGACAAACTGGAATAATCTAACAGTAAAGACAATATCCTGCTCCTTGGTTCTTTTCATAATTTTATTGGATCACTCCAAGTCTACAGTGCTCCAAGTCTCAGGTTCAAGAGTTAAGAATGTACCCACTGATATAATCTATGTTATTTCAAAACAGCTAATCTGTCAATAGCATCAGGCAACACTATTAAAAATTACAGAATCATAACATGACACAGTATAGGAGGCCACTCAGCCCACCGTGTCAGCACTGATGGGTGATAGAATTTTCCATTAGTGCCATTTCCCTGCTATTTTTCCTAATCCCTGAAGATTCCCCCTTTTGAATTATTTATCTAATTCTGAAAGTTATTAGATCTGCTTATATCATCCTTACAACTAATGCATTCAGATCATAAAAAATCAATGTGTATTTTTTATCTCTTTACGTATCCCTGCTTTTTTTGTACTATACTGTAAATCTGTGCCCTTCAGTTGCTGAATTATTTGTCACTTTACAATAGTTGAAGAAATGCAATGACCTCACTGGGGCATCAGCGATAAGTACCACGGCCAGCCAAGTAGCGAAGTGTACAGACAGCCTCCTACACTCGTTATAGAAAATAATATAAAGGTGCTGCCCATGATCTATGTTAGTGCTCAGCAACATTCAGATTTCTAAAGATCTCATGTTACTTGCAAGTTCTCTTGCATCTTGTTATGCTTCCTCTGGGAAGACTATCGCCTGTTTCCAAAAATCAGGTTACATCCTTCAATTCCAAAGTAGAACTTAAATGCCCATTGTCCACTTTGCTGAAAATTAGAGAATACTCCCATCAGATGGGGAGTTAATGTTATAGGCTATGAACTGGGTCATTAACAGAAACAATGGTAAAACTTATTGTGTATTTAATGTCTGAGTAATCTTGTATATGTTTTGTTTGTTAAGCATACTTGTTTGTTTAAATAATTCTTTATGGAGTTATATATATATATAAATACATGAATGGCATATGTCATTAAGCTACCATGTGATAGGTGCGCACCTCGTTTCAAGTAAAACAGAAGTTAGACTCATATTTCTGAATCCCGTGGCTTCCCTTGAATTAGTTTAATGATTTAAAGTTACAAAACGCAACACTGCTGACATGATATTTTTAAACAAACCAGAGACGGCGATCGACCTGTTGAAGCACAGCGAGACGTTCAAAGTAAATAAAATGCAGCAAGGAACGGTGAGTAAAAAACGCAGCCCAGCTCGTGCAGAGATGGCCAATTTAAAAATAAAAACCAGCACAGCGTGTGTTCTTCAGAAGGGGAGACACCTCTGACTTTTTTTTAAAGTCAGAAAACAGATGAATTCACACATTCATAAAGAGTGAGTATCGCCTGATAATAATCATTAAAAAGAGCAGAAATGTCTGGTACATTGGAAAGATTGATGTGCTTGATTCCACAAGAGATAAATGCTTCATATATACTGAGTTATATTTTGAAGCAAATGAAATAGCCAATGAGAAACAAGTACCAGTTTTGCTGAATGCATTGGCTTTAAAAGCATACAGTTTGTTTTGAAGTTTAACTACTCCAACCAAACCAGCAGAAATTAACTTTGTTGCTATTGTGAAAGTAATGCAGGAACATTTAGAACCAAAGTCATTTTGGATCGCAGAATATTTTAGGTTTCATAAGTGGAATCAAAAGGAAGGAGAGTGCATTTCAGCATACATGGCTGAATTGAAGAGATTGAGCATTGTCAGTTCAGTAATGGGTTTAATAATGCACAAAGAGACAGTTTAGTTTGTGGAATCTTAAATGAACACATTCAAAAACAGCTCCTGACTGAAGTGCAACTTACATTTGAAAGAACAGTTGAATGCTGTATCAATGGAAACAGAAGACAGAGATACAATTAAATTGTGGTCAGGAATGGAAGTGAGAATGAACAAAATTGCAAAGTCTAAACAGAAACTGGCCTGGCTGAACAAATTCTGTTACTGTTATGGCAGGGGCTCACATACAACTCATCAATGCAGGGTTAAGGAGAAATTTGCAAAAAATGCAACAAAGTAATTCACATATAAAGAGCATGCCGGGCAGGCAAAAATAAATGGACTGCATAGGGAAGAGAAAACAATAAAAAGTCAAGTTGCAGTTTCAAAAAAAGTATTAATCTGCTACACTGTTGATGAAAACTCTGATAATGATGAGAGTACACAGACTTGGTTAGCCTTAAGATTTACAATATGAAAACTAATAATAAACAAGCAATATGGCTTACACCAGAAGTGAACGGCAAACTAATTAAAATTGAATTGGACACTGGCTTGGCTCTTTCAGTCACTCCACAAAATGGGTTTGAACTCCAGAACTGAGACTGGAGAAAAGGTAATTCATGTGGGAATGACATTCGTAACAGTAAAATATAACAACAAACAACCCATATTGTGCTTGTATATGGTAAAAATAGAAGGACCAGCATTGTGGAGATGTGATTGGCTGAAACAACTACAATATAATTGGAGATTCATCCACCATTTGCATGCTATGTCCCCTGCAATGAAGCCAGCTGAAAGCGAATTAAGAAAGGTACTGGATGATACCACAGTAGTGTGCAAGGATGGCACTGAAACATATCAAGGGTAAAATAGTGTTAAATGAAAGTACTGCACCCAAGTTTCAAAAGCTGATTCAGTTCCTTAAACCATCCATGATAAAGCAGCCAGTCAGCTTGATCACATGGATGCTAAAGGAACTCTTTCCAAGTTTGAATGGAGCCCATGGACAACGCTAGTGGTCCCAGTTGAATGGGTCTGTCAGTATCTGTGTTAATTTTAAAGTCACCATCCCATCGACCCAGTACTCTCTGCCCAGGATAGAGGATATCTTTGCAAACCTTTCTCGGGGGAAAGTGGACATAGTTGAGGCCTATCTACAGATGGAGATGAAAGAAGAGTCTGAAGTTTTTCCTCACGTAAACACTCACAAAGGGTTTTTTCGCTATAATAAGCTTAATTGTGGAGTAGCATCTGCCCCTGCACTCTGGCAGAAAGCTGGCATTGCAAGGCTAATCAGGCACACAGTGTTGCCTGGATGACATCATTGTTATCTTTAAGTACGACAAGGAACATCTCCAAAACCTCAAGACAGTGTTAAAAAGATCAAAAGATTATGGGCTCAGAGCCCGATGTGACAAGTGTGAATTCTTTAAACCAAGCATTACTTACAGTGGTCACACCATTGACATACAAGACATTTACAAGTGTGCTGAGAAAATTGAAGCAGTGGTGGATGCCCCAGGGCCAAAGGACATGTCACATTTGTGGTCCTTTTCAGAATTTATCAAATGCTATAACAAGTTCTTGCCAAGCCTGGATAATGTGCTCCACTCATTATATAGTATACTGTGTATATAGCTGAGATGCATTCTATATTGAGTTGGAATTATAGCTAATGAAGGAGGAGTATTCTGTATTTAATATTTCAATAATATTTGAGTAAACTTGGATATGTATTGTTTGACTAAGCATTCCTGTTTGTTGTATATATAAATATGTGAATTACCTACATCATCATGCTACCTCGTGATACGTGCACACCTCACTTAAAGTTGTGGGGTGTATGGGGTGTCAGGGAGAGGTAGTACCTCTGACGGGGAACACGTCATACTCTTCTGAGTAGTTCGTCCGCATTGGTCCTCACCTGACACTCAGCTCTCACCAGTGGTTCCTCGTAGCTGTTTGCATGCAACAGCGGCCACACCCCGGGCAATGGCTTCGACTGGCTGGCAAAACCTGGTGAGGGTAGCCGATGGGCCTCAAACCCTCGGTGAGTTAGGGCTTGTCTACCTACGCATGCGAAGACTGAATTCGGCGGACTACGCAGAGGAGACCACCAGTTGGCGGTCCAACGAGTAGAAAGGCGGACCCAGCAAAGTGTTGTGGAGTGCAATCAGGGCACAGTGAGACACGTAGGACACTGCTGGCCATCCACTGCATTCCGATTTATCTCCAGCCGTCTTGCAACTGGATACAGATAGGTCGGGACGAGAGAGTGAGGCTGACGATTTGCACAACTCTCCCTCACTTTAATCCAAGTCAAGTGCAAGTCTCGACTCCAAACCCATTTCGCTAAAAAACTTCAAGTCCTGTGGCAATGGGCGAGTGGCGAAGCAGCAGGTGTGGATACACTGGAAGCTGTAGTCACAAACCTGCACACAGGCGGCCCAGGGCATTGGGTCGTTCTCCGCTGGAATGAAGCAGCAGTGGAGCTCGGCAGCCCCCTGGGTGTCTGAGCAGTCCTCTTTAGGAATCGCTGTGCTCACCTCCATGGAGGAAGGGGCTAGAAAAGGTGCCTCAAACATAGCCTGCTTTATCTTACCATGGCCAGCACACCGCGGCTGGCGGGGATCCCACTCAGCGGTCAAACTACAAAGAAGACGAAAGTGAAGGTGCTCAACCTTAGCACGTGGAACGTGCGAACTCTGCTTGACGTCACCAAGGCTGTCAGACCAGAAAGAAGAACAGCACGGGTCGCCAAAGAACTAGCCCGCTATAACGTGGACATTACAGCACTCAGTGAAACACGCCTAGCAGACAAGGCCCAGCTTACAGAACGTGGTGATGCGTACACCTTCTTCTGGAGCGGTCGCAGCAGCACTGAACGACAAGAGGCTGGCGTTGGATTTGCCATCCGATCCCACCTCGCTCGTAAACTTGCCAAGCTTCCAGAGGGCATCAACGATTGCCTGATGACGCTTTAGCTCCCACTTGGCAATGAGAGGAGTGCAACGCTGATCAGTGCATATGCCCCAACAATGACCAACCCAGATGACATCAAAGTTAAGTTCTATGAAGAACCTGACACCCTCATAGCAGCAGTCCCACAGTCAGAGAAGCTTATTGTCCTCGAGGACTTTAACGCCAGAGTGGGGACAGATTACCAGACCTGGGAAGGGTTTCTTGGAAGACATGGTATTGGCAAGTGTAACAGCAATGGCCTGCTGCTCCTCAAGACACGCGCTACGCATGACCTTGTCATCACCAACACCCTATTCCGCCTCCCTACCCGTAACAAGACATCTTGGATGCATCCACGCTCTAGGCACTGGTATCTGATTGACTATGTCATCACCAGAAAGAGGGACTGGCAAGACGTGAAAGTGACAAAGGCCATGTGTGGTGACAACTGCTGGACGGATCATCGACTCATAGTGTCTAAGTTTAAACTTCGCATCCTGCCTGTGAGAAGACCCCAAGGTCGGAAGACTGCAAAGAGGCTCAATGTCTCCAAGCTGAAGAGCAGCGTAGTTGCAGAAGAATTTCTCGAAGACCTAGATAGCAGGCTGCTTGACACACCCCAGGATGACCACACCAGCACTGAAGAGCAGTGGACGGCTTTCAGAGATGCAGTCTACTCTACCGCTCTCGAACACCTCGGACCAGCAATCCGTAGACATCAAGACTGGTTCGATGAGAATGACGAGGAGATACAGGCACTGTTGTCAGAGAAACACCAACTGTTCAGAGCGCACCAGAACGATCCCACATCACAAGCAAAGATAGATGCCTTCGCCAGTGCAAGACGGAAAGTGCAGAAGAAACTTCGTGAGATGCAGGATGTCTGGTTCAGCAATAAGTCCAATGAGATCCAGGGCTACGCAGACAGTCACGACACCAAGCGTTTCTACGACGCTTTGAAGGCTATGTATGGACCTCAGTCCTCTGGCTCCTCCCACCTCCTCAGTGCAAATGGGACTCGGCTGCTGACAGAGAAAAAGCAGATTTTGGAGAGATGGGCTGAACACTTCAACCAGGTCCTCAACCGCCCTGCCGAAATCAACGATGAGGCCATTGCTCGCCTACCTCAGGTAGAGATCAACCTGGACCTTAACAACCTCCCCACAGAAGAAGAAGTCAGAAGAGCCATCAGGCAACTTCCTTGTAGCAAAGCACCAGGATCAGATGCAATCCCTGCTGAAGTCTACAAAGCAGGAGGCCCATTCATGATGCAGAAGCTGACTGAACTCTTCGTCTATGTGGAATGAAGGAAAGGTCCCGCAACAGTTGAAAGATGCCAGCATTGTCCACATCTACAAGAGGAAAGGCAACCGCCAGTCTTGCGACAATCACCGAGCTATCTCCCTCCTGTCCATAGCTGGGAAGATCTTTGCTCGCATCCTGCTTAATCACCTTCTCCAACACCTTGAGCAAGGTCTCCCAGAAAGCCAGTGTGGCTTCCGTGCAGAGCGTGGAACTGTCGACATGATATTTGCTGCACGCCAACTCCAGGAAAAATGTCAAGAGCAGCACAGCGACCTCTTTATGACCTCCGTCAATCTGACCAAGGCATTTGATACGGTCAGCAGAGATGGCTAATGGAAGATAATGGAGAAGTTTGGCTGCCCTGGCAGGTTCATCGCGATTGTTCGGCAGTTCCACGATGGCATGATGGTGAAAGTGTTGGATGATGGTGACAAGTCAGAAGCCTTCCCAGTGACAAATGGTTTGAAGCAAGGATGCGTTCTCGCCCCTACACTCTTTAGCACGGTCTTCTCTGCTATGCTGAATGACGCCTTCCGTGATTGTCAGGATGGTATACACGTCAAATACAGGACTGGCGGTGGGCTATTCAACCTCTGGCGTCTACAGGCTGTTACAAAGGTAAAGGAGACCACCATCAGAGACCTCTTATTTGCTGATGATTGCGCCCTCAACGCCAGCACAGAGCAGAAGATGCAGCGAGAAATGGACTGCCTCTCACAAGCCTGTGACAACTTTGGACTTACAATCAGCACCAAAAAGACCGAAGTTACATACCAGCCCACACCGGGAAAGCCCTACCAGGAACCACACATCACAGTAAAGGGGCAGAAGCTACTGGCAGTCGACAGCTTTACTTATCTGGGCAGTACTCTATCACGAGCGGTGAACATAGATACAGAGGTCAACAACAGAATTGCCAAAGCCGGTGCCGCCTTTGGGAGACTCTGTGAGAATGTATGGGAGCGGAGAGGACTCAACCTTACCACCAGGCTGAAGGTCTACCGAGCAGTGGTTCTCACCACCCTCCTCTATGCCAGCGAGACCTGGACTGTCTACAGCAGACACGCTAAACAGCTCAACCACTTCCACTTGAGCTGCCTCCGCAGGCTTCTCCATGTACGATGGCAGGACAAAGTCCCAGACACGGAGGTCCTGGAGCAGGCTAGCACCCACAGCGTCTACACCCTCCTACAGAAAGCCCAAGCCAGATGGGCTGGCCATGTCGTCAGGATATCTGACAGTCGATTACCAAAACAGCTGCTGTATGGAGAGCTGAGCCAGGGCAAGTGCTCAGTTGGAGGGCAGAAGAAACGTTTCAAAGACTGCCTCAAAGTGTCCCTCAAAGACCTCAACATCAATCCCAGTAGCTGGGAATCGCTTGCTCTGGACCGCCCAACCTGGTGGAGCAGGACCACTAAAGGAGCGTATGCAGCAGAAATCAGACGCACCGCAGAGGCTCAGAGGAAATGCGCCGCGCGCAAGGCTCGAACTACCTCCACTTCCACTGCAGCACCTACCCTCATGTGGGAGAGCTTTCAGGGCCCGGATTGGCCTCACCAGTCACCTCCAGACCCACAGTCACAAACCCTCCACCTGACGGAAGTCGTGGTCGTCTTCGACTCTGAAGGACGAACAACAACAACTTAAAGTTGTACACAACGTTAGACTCGCATTTTGGACTCCCGTGTCTTCCTTTGAATTAATTTAATGTCTTGAAGTTACAAACCATACCAAAGCTACATGAAACTGTTTCCACCAGATTAACATCTAATTCAATCACAAATAAGAGAAAATCTGCAGATGTTAAAAATCCAAGCAACACACACAAAATGCTAGAGGAACTTAGCAGGCCAGGCAGTATCTATGGAAAAGACTACAGTCAATGTTTCGGGCTGAGACCCTTCAGCAGGACTGGAGAAAAGAAAGAGGAGTAGAGTTAAAAGATGGAGGGAAGGGAGAGAGAAACTCAAGCAGGCAGAAAAACTGGGAGGGTGAGGAGTGAAATAAAGAGCTGGGAAGTCGATTGGTGAAAGAGATATAGGGCTGGTGAAGGTGGAATCTAATAGGAAAAAGGCCATGCAAGAGTAAAGGAAAAGGGGAGAGGAGCACCAGAGGGAGGCGGTGGGCAGGCAAGGAGATAAGGTGAGAGGGAGAAAAGGGAATGGGGAATGGTGAAGATGATAATCCTCATTTTTTTTTCTCCAGTCCTGCTGAAGGGTCTCAGTCCTAAATGTCAACTATACTCTTTTCCATAGATGCTGCCTGGCCTGATGATTTGCTCCAGCATTTTGTGTGTGTTGCTAACATTTAATTCAAATTGTTCAGTGAATCATATATTAATATGATTAATAGAAAGCCAAAGAATTTCATCATCTCATGATAGTTCAAAAGAGCAACTAAACCTTTAAAAACTGGAAATATAAAAGTTATTCATTCAGGTGACTGTAATGCTGGCAGATTGGTGTAACATAAAATTACTTCACTGATTTTCTCTAGACAAGAAAATATTACCTATATTTGACAGTAGTTACCTCGCCTCATAAGTGATTCCTCAGAGTGACCTGGCAACTTAATCAAGTTTTATCAAGAAAATGGTCATACATACCTAAGAGTAATGGGAAACACAAAGTGCACTGCAGATGCTGTGGTCAAATCAAGATGTACAAAAATGCTGGATGAACTCAGCAGGTCGGGCAGCATCCGTTGAAAGGAGCAGTCAACGTTTCAGGTCGAGACCCTTCGTCAGGACTAAAGAAGGAAGGGGCAGGGGCCCTATAAAGAAGGTGGGGAAGGGTGGAAAACCAATCAGAGGAAAGATCAAGAGGTGGGGGAGGGGAAGCAGGGAGGGGATAGGCAGGAGAGGTGAAGAAGGAATAAAAGGGGAAAGCACTATGGGTAGTAGAAGAAGGCAGAGTCATGAGAGGTGACAGGCAGCTAGAAGAGGAGACAGAGTGAAGGAGGGTTGGGGGAAGGGAGAGGGAGGGAATTACCGGAAGTTGGAGAATTCGATGTTAGGATCTGGAGATAGACTGTCCACTGACGTCTTCTATAAACCCACTGACTCCCATAACTAGCTTGATTATAGCTCTTCCCACCCTGCCAAATGCAAAAATTCTATTCCCTATTCCCAGTTCCTCTGTCTCTGCCACATCTGCTCCAAGGATAAGGCTTTCCGTTCCAGGACATCCCATATATCCTCTTTCTTTAAGAATCGTGGTTTCCCTTCTGCCGTCATCAATGATGCCCTCACCCGCATCTCCTCCACCTCCCGCACTTCAGCCCTCACCCCATCCTCCCGTCACCACAACAGGGACCGTGTTCCCCTTGTTCTCACCTATCACCGCACCAGCCTCCGGATCCAGCATATTATCCTGCGCAACTTCCGCCACCTTCAACAGGACCCACCACTAAGGACATCTTTCCCTCTCTACCCCTCTCTGCTTTCCGCAGGGATCATTCCCTCCGCAACTGTCTGGTCCACACATCCCTCCCCACAGATCCCCCACCTGGTACTTATCCCTGCAAGCGTAAGTGCTACACCTGTCCCTACACCTCCTCTCTTACCACCATTCAGGGCCCCAAACAGTCCTTCCAGGTGAGGCAACACTTCACTTGTGAGTCTGTTGGGTTAATCTATTGCATCCGATGCTCCCGGTGCAGCCTCCTCTACATCGGCGAGACCCGACACAGATTGGGGGACCGCTTCGTCGAGCACCTACGCTCCATCCGCCACAACAGACAGAATCTCCTGGTTGCTACTCACTTCAACTCTCCTTCACATTCCCATTCGGATATGTCCAATCATGGCCTCCTCTACTGCCATGATGAGGCCAAACTTTGGCTGGAGGAACAATATCTCATCTACCGTCTGGGTAGTCTCCAGCCCCTTGGTATGAACATCGAATTCTCCAACTTCCGGTAATTCCCTCACTCTCCCTTCCCCCATCCCACCTTCATTCTGTCTCCTCTTCTAGCTGCCTGTCATCTCTCATGACTCTGCCTTCTTCTACTACCCATAGTGCTTTCCCCTTAGATTCCTTCTTCACCTCTCCTGCCTATCCCCTCCCTGCTTCCCCTCCCCCACCCCTTGATCTTTCCTCTGATTGGTTTTCCACCCTCCCCCCACTTTCTTTATAGGGCCCCTGCCCCCTCCTTCTTTAGTCCTGACGAAGGGTCTCGACCCGAAACGTTGACTGCTCCTTTCAACGGATGCTGCCCGACCTGCTGAGTTCATCCAGCTTTTTTGTACGTCTTAAGAGTAATGGGGCTTTGGGCTGGGAGATAATTATTAACTTTGCCACTATACCCTTGTCCATTAAAGAATTAACAGTATGGAAATACAACCCCTGAGGATACAGCTCCACCAACCCAGTTTTGTTCCCAATCTCCATCTCGATACAATGTGCTCATTCTTCCTGTGGTTGTATAGGTTTCTCCATAGGTGCTTTGGTTTCTTCTCACACATGGAAAAACCTTTTAGATGATAGGTTAATTATCCATAAAATAGGTGAGTTATAGGAGAATTGGTGTGCTTTGTGGGCATGTGATAGGTGGCAGGGAAACTGGTGACTCATTAGAAACAAAGTGATGGCTCTGAGAGCCAGCATGCACTTGATATAAGAAATTACCTCCTCTTATAGTTCCAAGTGGAATGATATATAATAAAATATAAGATGAAGCACCCTGAAATGTGTGTGCAGATCTAGTGACCACATCATAGAAGGAATATAATTATATTGTTAAGGATGCAGAGGAGACAGATGTTGCCTTGAATGGAATTTTTCAGTTACATGGCAAGACTGGAGAGGAGTGTTTTCCTAGGAGTGGAGAAGAATATTAGAGATGTACTGTACAAAATTTGAAAGACATAACCAGGATAGATAATGGGAACCTTTCCCACTAAGAACAGAAGTCTGAAGCTAGATAGCATAGGTGGTAAAAGACTGAAGGTGATCTGAAGAAGACCTTATTCTCCCAGAAGGTGGTTGGAACAAGTTGACTATGGGTGGTGGAGGAGGCAGTTACGCTGACAATATATCAAGTACTTGTCATCAGTATAGATACGGCAGGCTGAAGTGCCTTTTTCTATACTGATTTTCTCTGACTTCATGACTCTATGACATTTATCATGGACCAGGATCAGTCACACAAAATCTGTTCATTATGACTGAGACAACTCCATGGGAACGACATGTAAAATATAGGAAGTCATGGTATATGAGTAGCACAGAACATAGACTTATAATGTGTAAAAATGTTTTACAATCATGAAAACGCTCTGAGTATTGTTTTTTCATTATAGCAAGACATGCAACAGCCAATTTTTGCGCAGCACGGGATCTACAAAGCTGCAAATGTTTAAATGACAACATACTTTGCATTTTGGTTGAAGGATGACTATTGACCTGGTAACTGGAAGTGCTCCCCCATCCTTCTTCAAATAGTATACGAGACAGATTATATATGAGCTTAATGCAAAAGGACAGTGTAGCACTTTCTCTCTACTGCAGTGATGTATCAATTTATATGATTTGGTGATATGCAATTTGAACTTTATCCTCCAATAATTTTTGAGTCATTAGCAAGAACAGTTCTATTGAGTTCAGGTGAACTAGCAATGGAAAAGAAGAACCAGTAAATCAGAGCTTCCTTTTGGGTTTTAATCCTTGCTTTGAGAAGGCCAAAGGATAGGTAATGGCTAGATATTGCAGTTAGTATATATATATTTAAAAAACCATGAGTATCAAATGGACTACTTCATGATAATCTTGGAGAATTGTCCCTCTTCTGATCCTATGTATCAGACTTCTAGGTAAAACCTACTATCGTATTTGAATCTAAGTTGCAAATTCTCCCAGATAAACACTTATATTGAATTGCTAAAAAGAGGCAAGAATGAATATGGAGCGTAGAACACAGTACCGCCCCACTGGTCGGGGGTGCTGTCCAAGAGGATGCTGTCCAAGTTGCATGCCAGCTTGGACAATGTCTCCCATCCACTCCATAATGTACTGGTTAGGCACAGGAGTACGTCCAGCCAGAGACTCATTCCACCGAGATGCAACACTGAGCATCATAGGAAGTCATTCCTGCCTGTGGTCATCAAACTTTACAACTCCTCCCTCGGAGTGTCAGACACCCTGAGCCAATAGGCCGGTCCTGGACTTATTTCCACTTGGAATAATTTACTTATTATTATTTAATTATTTATGGTTTTATATTTCTACACTATTCTTGGTTGGTGCGACTGTAACGAAACCCAATTTCCCTCGGGATCAATAAAGTATGTCTGTCTGTCTGTCCATAAAGTTGAGCCAACCTGTATAAACATACTCCATGATCAATCCCAGCCCTCTCTCCTACACAGCCTATAACTGTCTATTTTCTTTCATCCATGTGCCTGTCTAAGAGTCTCTTAAGTGTCCTTAAATGTATCAGCCTCAAACACCACACCTGGCAGTGCAGTCCAGGCATTTACCACTCTCTGTGTACAAAACCTACCTCTGACATTTCCCTTAAATTTTCTTTCACTCATATTAAAAGGATGTTCAAGTTCAAAGTAAGTTTATTATCTAAGTACCTACACTACATGCCACCGTATACAACCATGAGCTTGCATATCTGGTTTTGTATAATGTTCTGAAAATGTTTTCTCATTATAATTCTTCAGTTATGCTGAGTACATTATATTTAGTCTACCACTGGACAGTTTCAACAATCTGTAATTTGTTTGCTTCTTAAAACTCTGTATCATTGTACTTAATTGTGCACAATTTTGCTTTCTGACACTCCAGACTTTTTCTCCATACTGCTCTTATACTTGGAGTCATGAATCTTCCCACCTGATTTCACCTTTTTGGGTTTTATCTAAAGATTTCGATCCTCATCTGACTACTCTCAGGCTGCCCTCAAATAGTCTGGTTGTGTTGTGCTGCATTCAGCTGACATTAATGAGCTTGTTTCTGTTGCAACGTCCTTTGGAAGATCTGTAGAACTTTAGGGCTAAGGCACTCTTGCACTTTATTGTTTACCTGCACTGCACTTTCTCTGTAACTGTTACATTTTATTCTACTTTCTATTATTGTTTTACTTTGTTCTACCTCAGTGAACTGTAGTGCAAACCTCTCTCAAAATACTCAACTCAATTCAATCCATTTAGCAATTCTATAAACAGCAACAGTTTTGTCAGCAACATCTCTGACAAGATTATTCTCAAATATGTTGCCCCAAAATCTATGTCTTTATCTCTCTGCTCTATTCTTTATACACTCATGATTGTAAAACCAGATTCTGCTCTAATTCAATCTCCAAGTTTGCAAATGACATCACCGCAATGACTGAATTCCAAATAATGATGAATTGGAGTATAGGAAGGCAATAGGGAGCCTTGTGGTATGGTGTTATGACAACAACCTTTCCCTCAACATTGGCAAAACAAAAAAGCTAGTTGTTGACTTCAGGAAGGGGAGCCCATTACTCCACTTTACATCGATGGTGCTGAGGTTGAGAGGGTTGAAAGTTTGAAATTCCTCAGAATGAAGATCATTGTTAGCCTGTCCTTGTCCAACCTCAAGAAAGCTCACCATTGTCCCTACTTCTTCAGGAGACTAAAGAAATTTGGTATGTCTCCTCTTTTTCCTCATCAGTATTCACAAAGGTAACAGTCTACCTAAATGATTCCTGACTTGGTATGGCCATAGAAACCAATCTCCCTTCCATAGACTCTGTCTATCCAGTACTGTGCAGAACTCTTAGACACACATATACAGCTAGGGTGCCTCAGACTTTTATATATTGGACTGAACTCTGGCATAAAAAAAACAAATTTCATGACATATATGAGCGATGAAAAATCTGATTCTGATATGGGTCTCTATTGTGGACTGAGATGTGGCAAGGAGACAAGGAGAAAGAAATCATGGTTAGGAAATGGAGAAGGGAGAGAGGAGAGAGTGGGAAATACCAGACAGATATTCTATAATGATCACTAAACCAGTTGTTTGGAATCAACACACACAAAATGCTGGAGGAACTCAGCAGGTCAGGCAGCATCTATGGAAAAGAGTACAGTTGACGTTTCGGGCCAAAACCCTTCAGCAGGACTGGAGAAAAAAAGATGAAAAGTAGGTTTGAAAGGTAGAGGCACAGGAGGGAGAAACACAAGGTGATAGATGAAACCAGGAAGGGGATGAGTGAAGTAAAGAGCTGGGAAGTTGATTGGAGAATGCCCCACTATCCTTCACCATTCCCCATCGCCTTTTCTCTCTCTCACCTTATCTCATTGCCTGCCCGTTGCCTCCCTCGGGTGCTCCTCTTCCCTTTTCTTCTTTCTCTGGGCTCTGTCCTCTCCTATTAGATTCCCCCTTCTCCAGCCCTGTATCTCTTTCACCACATCAACTTCCCAACTCTTTACTTCACTCGTCCCCCTCCTGGTTTCACCAATCACCTTGTGTTTCTCCCACTCCTCCCCCCACCTTTTAAATCTACTCCTCATCTTTTTTTCTCCAGTCCTGCTGAAGAGTTTCGGCCTGAAACGTCAACTGATGCTGGATGCTTCCTGGCCTGCTGAGTTCCTCCAGCATTTTGTGTGTATTGCTTGAGTTTCCAGCATCAGCAGATTTTCTGTTGTTTGTGTTTGGAAGCAAATGACCTTGTCTGATGTCTCAGGGCTGGGTGTATCTGCACTGGCCCTGTCCCCCCACTCCAGCACACCTTCTCTGACACCTGCCCCCCCCATCCCTCCTGCAGTGCTCAAGCCTCACCATTCCTAACATCCTTTGCTCCTGCCAGATTTACTAAACTTGCTCACCACTCCATGTTGACAAATACAGTACTGTGCAAAAGTCTTAGGCACCCTTAGCTATATATACACATGCCTAAGATTTTCACACAGTTCTGTACTTCTCACTGCTTTGGTAAAGCATCCAACATAATCAAAGGCCCCGCCCACTCTGAACACTCCCTCCTCTCCTCTTTCATCGGGTATCAGATGCAAAAGCATGAAAGCACATACCACCAGGCTCAAGTGTAGCTTCTATCCTGCTATTACAAGATTATAGAATTGTCTCCTAGCATGATAAACAGGACTCTTGATCTCACAGTTTACCTTGTTTTGGCCTTGCACATTACTGTCTTTGCACTTTTTCTGTAACTGTAACACTTTATTCTGCATTATTTTATTGTTTTCTCTTGTACTATTTCACTGTATTATTTTAATGAAACGATCTGTACGGATGCATGCATTTTTTTCACTGTTCCTTGGTACATGTAACAACAATAGTAATAATAAACTAATGGGAACAATTTGACAGATTTTAACTTCTCGTGTTTGAGCCCCATGAGGACCACCATCTCCATTGCTTGTTTATTTTTCAAAGGCTTGTATCCATATACTATGTGATTTTTTCCCCATGCCAATGATAACACCAGGCCATTCTGAGTCTGGGTGACTTCCATAATATCCATAATATCCTGCCTTTTGAACTCACTTGGGCAAAGAGTTTCCCACCAACCCCACCTGAAGAACAAGACTTGTTTGCCATACTGACTCTGTGAGTAAGGTCGTTGCTTGCACCTCAGAACACAAGCTAAACCATCTCATCCTTTTATGAGTTCCAGCTCCATAATGGTATTGAAATTATATGCTTACCCCAACACCAGGTTCACTAGTTTCACTTAAATTCACTCATTTGCCAATCAGCACAGTGAACAATCTTAGAGAACCTGATCCATAAAGATCTGGAATCTCTGCCTATTTGTCAGTGCTTTTAGAGTGACCATGTATTTGGCAATTGTCAGCTAAACCTTCGGTTCAGCTAAACATTGCCAAGCATATAGCTCCCAAAACCTTCAAAAGAGATTAGATCGATAAGTTCCTTCAAGGTTTTCATTATTTCCTACATTATCATATCTTATCTTTTGTTTGTGACACGAATGTGCTCAATAATATTTCATACATCTCCAGCCATATCATTAGCAACAATAGTTTCTCACATAGTACATCTGTATTTCTTTGTTCTGTGTCCTCTCTGAGAGCCTTAATATTATCACTTGCCTTCAGGAGCATTTCCACCTGTTCCACATATAGGGTGAATAGTGAGGGCTGGCTGTATTTGGTGGTCCAAGCATTCCAGTATATCTGGTATGTCCGCTGCCTACCATTGTCACTGTTCTGTTTACAGAGCACCTCTATTTCCCTCGCATCGTGCTGCTACTCCCTCAAAGAGCAATATTGTAAACTTATCACTAACATGGTATTCACTGGTTTCTTTTGTGTTGTTGTAGACTTAAACAAATAGCCATGGATGAAGCTGTGAAAACATTATCCTTTATTAAAGGCAGGATTGAAATAAACTGTAGTGCCTTGGTGCAATAATCTATTAGGAATCATACTACACAATGCAAACCGGTTTTAAAAGTCCTCTATAAGTAAGAATTCTCTACTGATATGAGACTGCGAGCAGTGCTTGAGTGGAGGATAATGGAATGATTGGGCTGAATGGACTATTATATCCATTAAATTCAATTTAGTTCAACACAATCACTGGAGCATCCCTAAATCAATGTGATTTCCTTGCCTCTGGTTCACCTTTTGCATCCCAGAATACTCAATCCCAAGGCAAAATCAGAGATTGTATGGCAACATTCATTGGGAAAATACCATTTCTAGACAGTGTTATTTTCTTCTTGCTGCTAAACACATTGATAGCTCAGTAGGCAGGGTCTGGGTGACTGCTGTCTTGCTTTGAGACAGCACAGTTAGTGTCTGAATGACTGCCTTATGAAAACAAGAGACATTTGAACTAGAAATATTAAAAATTATTAGAAATAACTCTCACATAACTAAACAAATCTGGAAACAGTGAACAACAGAGTGATGGATAGATAAGTGGATAACTTCAATTGTTCAGTTCTCAAAATACAACAATTTTAAACTCCTTTATTTTGCTATGAGAATTCCAAAGCACTTGCAATATAAGCTGACAGGGATAATCTTCAACTGTTCTGCTCCTCCAAGCAGTTAAATTTCCCAGTTGATGCTTTGATCAATTCCTCATCAAATCTTAATGCCTGCTTTAACTTAAGTGTGGCATCTTAATCAGAACTCTGAGTATGGAGTGTCAGTTACATTGAGTGAGGATTCTGGTACCGGTGTATGAGATTGAATAGTAGACAAAATGCTTCAACAAGCCGGGTGCCTCTTGCAGATAACTTGAGCACCGTCTAGTGGCCAACTGATCGCAAAGCTATTCATGTGTTAACACACAGACACAGACAGACAGACACACACACACACACACAATAGTCTCACAATGCAGTTGCAAATACAGTGTCAGATATTCTACTTTCAAAAGCAATCATTCGACATTCAGATGCTCA
This sequence comes from Hemitrygon akajei, assembly GCF_048418815.1. Taxonomy (NCBI): domain Eukaryota; kingdom Metazoa; phylum Chordata; class Chondrichthyes; order Myliobatiformes; family Dasyatidae; genus Hemitrygon; species Hemitrygon akajei. Next base: position 102,408,239 of record NC_133124.1, on the reverse strand, counting down.
TGAATATGATCCCATACAAGCAAAACATAAAGAAATAATCTTATACACATATACTTATGAACTTAAACCCACACATGTATACTCATTAAATATAATTCCCCTCACATATACACATGAATACAACTCCTCCACAATAGCAAACATACACTCAGAGGCCACTATATTAGGTACATCTGAACCCATTATCATTAATGCAAATATCTGATCAACCAAAAATGTAGTAGCAACTTAATGCATAAAAACATGCAGATATGGTCAAAAGGTTCAGTTACTGTTCAAACCTACATCAGAATGAGGAAGAAATGGGGTCTAAATGACTTGGACAGTGGAATGATTGTTGGTGACAGACAGGTTGGTTTGAGTATCTCAGGAACTGCTTGATCTCCTGGGGTTTTCATGCACAACCATCTTTAGATTTTTATTGAGAATGGTGTGAAAAAAGACATCTAGTAAGCAGTAGTTTTGTGGGCTAAAACATCTTGTTAATCAGAGAAGTTCAAGGGAGAATGGCCAAATTAGTTCAAGGCGACAGTAACTCAAATAACCACATGTTACAACATCGGTGTGCAGAAGAACACCTGCAAAACATGTTGAAGCTTGAAATGGATGGGCTACGGCAGCAGAAGACCATGAACATACACTCAGTGTAAAGGAGGTACTTAATAAAGTGGCCACTTAACATACAGCCATTAGCACTCTCAAAAGCATAAAAATACATAACCTCCCAGATCATGCACAACGATAAAATTTCACATGCAATTATGGACGTTGATGCACAGGCATTCTTTCATGCACAATTTCATGCATACACAAAAAGAAGTGGACATGCAAACATATCAAAAATGCATATTGAATAACAACTCCTTCATTGAAACAAAACTGCTTTAAACCCTTTTCAACTTGTATCCCATTCTTTTTAAATATATTGTTCTACATAATATACATTTATTCATAAGACTTGGTAGTTCAAATATGATAAACCGAATAAAAAGCTGTAACTGGAAATACCACAAAGTCTTACAATAAAAGGAAAGGTGCAGCATATCTAAAGTCTGCATCCTTCAAAATCAGAATCTGAATCAGTTTTATCCTCACTGACATATGTTGTGAAAATTGTTTTGCAGCTGCAGTACATTGCAAGATATAAAAATTACAATATGTTACAAAATAAATACATCATACAAAAGGGGAATTATAAGGTAGTATTCAGAGGTTCTGATGGCAGAGTGAAGAAGCTAGTTCTAAAACATTGACACAATACTGATGGTACTGAAGAGAAGAAGGCATGTCCTGCATGGTGAGGTTTGTTAACGATGAGTGCCAGTTTCTTGAGGCACCACTCCTTGACGACATCCTCAATGGTGTCTACAGCCATCTACAACCACGTTTAATCCTGCACATCTGAGCTTCCATACCAAGTGGTGATGTAGTCAGAATGCTCGCCAACGTACATCTATAGAAACTTGCAAGAGTCTTTGGTGACTGCACCATGTAAAAGGTCAAAGAGATCATGAACCCTGCTTCTGAACTTTACTGGTGGCAAATGTGGATCTCCCTGGTATTAATTCCCATATCTAAGCTCCAGTATCTACTAAGCCTGTGAATAGTGTGTGAGAAAGTGGATTCCGAACATACCACACTTCAAATCATATATGATTTTAGGGTAAGATAGGACTGAGCCTAGGTCAGAATGTAGAGTTAACAATTCAATCAGATTGGCCACGATCTTATTGAATGCCCTACCGTTCACTGTGAGCACAAGGAACAGAGTAACCTACAATTGCTCTTAATTCTTGTGCTTGCATGTTTATAAGTGGTTGTCTGTCCTTGAATCTTTTTATTTACTAAGTTTTTTTTGTTTCTAATCTACTCCAGTGTTCTTCTGCTTATATTTCACCTTGCACTTTACACAAAAGTGTTCATTTTAAAGCCCTGCTGCTCATACCTTATCTTGCTTTCTTTTACCCAGGAACCAACGCTTCCTATTCTATCAACATCTCAGTCTAAAAATATCTTCCTGGTTTTCATATCCCTCTGTTGTTAGAGAGTCATAAAAAAGTACAGCACATAAACAGGCCCTTTGGCCCATCAAGTCTCCTGCTGAACCATTTAAACTGCCTACTCCCTTCGCCCTGCACTAGGACCATAGTCCTCCATACCCATGCACCTATCCAAACCTCTCTTAAACGCTGAAATCAACCTCACATGCACATGTGTGTGGGTATCTTGTTCCACATTCTCGCCACCCTCTGAGTGAAGTTTCCCCTCACGTTCCCCTTAAACTTTTCACCCTTCAACTTTAACCGATCATCTCTGGTTGTAGTCCCACCCAACTTCAGTAGAAAAAGCCTGCTTGCATTTACCCTATCTATATCACTCATGATTTTCTATACCTCTGTCAAATCTCCTCTCAAACTTCTAAGTTCCAAGGAATAAAGTCCTAGTCTATTCAACCTTTCCTTATAACTCAGGTCCTCCAGACCCAGCAACATCCTTGTAAATTGTCTCTGTATTTTTTCAACCTTATTTACACCTTTCCTTTAGGTAGGTGACCAAAACTACACACAATATTCCAAATTAAGCCTCACCAAAATCTTATACAACTTCAACATAACATCCCATCTCCTGTCCTCATTACTTAAATTTATGAAGGACAATGTAGCAAACGCTTTCTTTGCAAACCTATCTGTGAGAGACGAAGTAAATTAAGATGTGCGAGGTTAAAGTCAGAAAACAAATGTGATTTAATTATGTCTGATAAGCAGGAATGCAGAAGCCCTGACGAGATTAATTGCTTGTGGAATCATTGAAGTCCTGAGATATGGACTATTGTTTTACAGAAATGTGTAAAAAAACAACTCCAAATATGGAATGGGATAAGACTATGTACCCCCCCGAGTCAGGGAGGGGAGGGGTAAGGAAGAAGGATAAAACCTGCTGCCCTGTAAGGTTCAGGGTTCCCTTCTCTGAAGGCACCCAGCTCTGCAGAACTGTTAATAAACTTTGTTTCTTTGAATTTGTCTTGAAACCATTATTCGGGAGCGTAGCTCGTTTCTGACAACTTGGGGGCTCGTCCGGGATCCACACTCCGGCCGTGAGGGGGGCAAGGAAGGACATCGGAGAAGGTGCACCCTGCCGAGTTCGGCAGTCCCTGATTCCTTGCTCGTCGCCCCGCGCGGCTTGAGCGAGTGATATCCGGCGGACTCAAGGAAACAAAGAGGGGTTGTCGAGGCAGTTGAGACAGTGAGCGATCGAGTAATTTCTGTGCACAGGACCCAGGTAAGAGATCCTGCAGTGACGTGGTACACGAGAATTGTGGAACTACGGGGTTACCCTGCAGGTGGATCCTGCAGAGACATAGTGCACGAGAATTGTGGAACCACGGGGTAGCCTCCGTGTGGATTCCTGGGCGATCGCGGAAATACAGGTTCCGGAATTGGACAGGAGTGATCGAGCTAGGTGGGTCACATTCAAATTAAATTCCTGCAGTGACGTGGTGCGCAAGGAGTGTGGAACCACGGGGTAGCCTGCGGGTGGATAGGAACCGGGCAAGTCCTCGAGATGGGAAATAAGGGGTCTAAGAGAGAAAAGGGTAAAGGAAATCCAGGCGCCAATGATGAAAAATACCCCAGGGTACCCCCTGATAGTCCGTTGGGACAGATGTTAGAAAATTGGGATTATGGGAGGCGAAAAGGGAAGTCAAAGAAAAAAAATGATACAGTACTGTGAATTCTGGTCCCGCCAGCCGATCCAAGGGTCGGCTGTGTGGTGGCCTAAGTTCGGGTCTAGCGAGGATTGGGTACAACAAGCCCTTAATCTGTACGTGAACTCAAAACCTAACGTCAAACCCGAAGAAAGTGATTATGCTCTATGCTGGTTACCAACGACAAATAGTTATAAATTGAAAACGATAAATGAAGGGGGACAGAAAAAGTATACATGGGAGGTGCTCGAGCACCTGCCGCCCCCATATGTGCCCCCTACCGCTCCGCAAATCGATAACCTTGAGGAAAAGGAAAGAAAACCAAGAGATGAAGAAAGAGGGCGAAGAAACAAAAATGTGTCCCCTCCGAGAAGTCCCAATGGGAGGGGCAGAAGGGGGAACAGGTTACATAAATGTTCCCCTGACGAGCACAGAGGTTTGGACCTTTAAGAAAGAGATGAAAGATCTGTTAGAAGATCCTATGGGCCTTGCGGAACAATTGGACCAATTCCTGGGACCAAATACCTACACCTGGGATGAAATGTACTCAATAATGGGGACCCTATTCTCTGCACAAGAAAGGCAAATGATAAGACAAGCTGCAATAGCAGTCTGGGAAAGGGAGAAGCCCCAGGATGGACCAGGTGAACAAAAATTCCCATTAGTAGACCCACAATGGGATAAGCAATCGGAGGACGGAAGGAGGAATATGCGATATGTACGCGAATACATGATAAAAGTGATACAACTTCACTAAGGCCTGTGGAAGTCACCAGAACCCCGATGAAACCCCGTCAGATTTCCTGGATAGGATTCAGAAAAATATGCAACAATACGCAGGAGTAGACCCAGAGACAGAGGTGGGACAACAACTAATTCGAGTAGAGCTTGTGTCCAAAGCCTGGCCGGACATTAGGAAAAAGCTGGAGAAAATGGAAGATTGGAACAGAAAGCCCTTGAGTGAATTACTCCGTGAGGCTCAGAAGGTCTTTGTCAGAAGGGACGAAGAGAAACCAAAGAAGATGGCAAGGATAATGGTCCAGACAGTGCGACAAGTAACCACAGATAGTAGAGAGAGACAGGGACCATGGTTGGATCGAGGTAGTAGCCAGGAGCAAGGAGGAGGGCTAAGGAAGGCTTTAAGATGTTTTCACTGCAACGAAGAGGGACTCTTCAGGCGCAAGTGCCCCAGATACCGACGGGAAGTGCGCTCGTACGCCATGATGGAAGATGAAGACTAGGGAGGTCAGGGGTTCCACCCCTTGTGATGAATTATCGGCAGGAACCCCTGGTAAATTTAAAAGTAGGTCCCCAAGGGTCAGATACAACCTTTATGGTAGATTCGGGTGCCGAAAGATCTAGCGTAATCCAGATACCTCCCGGCGCCCGAACTGGAACAAAGGTAATGGGGGTATCCGGTATCGGAGGAAAGACAATACAAGTGCCCATTGTGGACAATGTGGAAGTCGGATATGAAGATAGAGCAACTAGACGAGACCTCCTCCTGCTGCCCTTGGCAGGATTTAATCTATTAGGAAGAGATCTGCAAGTTCAATTGGGTATTGGAACAGTGCCAAGCAATGGAGAGATAATAGTAAAACTATTCGCATTAAAAGAGGAAGACGATCGGAAAATAGAGCCCGAGGTATGGTATAGAGAGGGAAACAGGGGAGGATTGAACATCAGCCCTTTACAGATTACCTTGTTACCGGACAGTCGCCCAGTGAGAAGGAAGCAGTACCTCATTGCGATGGAAGGAAGAAAAGGGCTGCAGCCGGTGATTGAGGGATTGATCGCTGACGGACTACTGGAGGAATGTATGTCACCATATAATACCCCAATACTCCCGGTGCGAAAGCCAGATGGGACTCATCGGATGGTACAAGACCTGCGGGGCTTGAATGCAGTAGTCCAAACCCGATACCCGGTAGTGCCCAACCCTTACACGCTGATGAGTAAGATCTCCCCTGACCATGAATGGTTCAGTGTAATAGATCTAAAAGACACCTTCTGGAGTTGCCCGCTAGAAGAGAGCAGTCGTGACATGTTTGCGTTCGAATGGAAGTACCATACCCCGTGGCATCCCCAGAGTTCGGGAAGAGTAGAACGAATGAACAGCACCCTGAAGGCACAGCTAACCAAGTTGATGTTGGAAACCAAGCTACCATGGACCAAGTGTTTGCCGATCGCTCTCCTGAGAATACGTACAGCGCCCCGCAAGGATATAGGAATATCTCCTTATGAGATGCTCTTTGGACTGCCATATTGGAATAAAATAGAGGGGTATCCCACACTACAGGGGGGTGATTTATTTGTAAAGAACAATTTACTGGCTTTGTCCCGTTCCTTTGCAGAACTGCGGAAAAAGGGTCTCTTGGCCCAGACTCCGCCGCTCGACTTTGCTTTACATCAGATCGTGCCTGGAGATTGGGTTCTGGTAAGGACCTGGAAGCCGGAGAAGTTACAGCCACAGTGGGAAGGCCCTTTCCAGGTCCTGCTAACAACAGAGGCGGCTGTACGGACAAAAGAAAAAGGGTGGACACACGCATCCAGGGTAAAAGGACCGGTGAAGCCCGAAAGCCGCACTGAGTGGACCTGTGTTCCCGGTGAAGAACCGTTGGTGGTGAAGCTAAAAAGGCAGCAAAAATGAACTCTATGTGGACTGTAACATTATTGACTGTAATATATTTGATTCTATATGTCGGGGAAATTGAAGGGAAATGTGACAAGTGCAGAACCGTGGTACGAGTGGGGCAGAGGGTGTTCCCAGGATCATTTGTGTCCCACTCGCATGTGAATGATCAATGCTATGATCTAAGTAAGAGAGAGGAATGTTGGGAGAAGAGTAAACCTTATTACCAAGTTTATAATAAGGGCTACTCAAAGGGATATGGATGGGGTATATATGGGGGTGTCTCTAGATGTCCCAGGAACGACCGGTGGTTGTGTATAAACAAGGGAGGGCAATGGGACATCCCCTCTACATTGGTTAAGGAACATGTGGATAAGGTAAAGGAGACTATAATACAAGATGAGAAGAAGAAGGAGGTAGAAGAGAGCAGGCAAAGGAAGAAGACAGTGATCTCCACGGACCCGTCTATATATCAGGAGATAGAAAAAGACATAGTCCTACCTGATGTTAAAGAGAACCTTTTTATAGACCTAGCTACCCGGATTGCCACGAGCCTGATTATTAGTAGTTGTTGGGTCTGTGGGGGACCGCACATGAGTGAGCAGTGGCCGTGGAGGGGTGAAAGCTTGAGTGTATGGGAATTGCTTGAGCGCAATTGGACAAATGTTCCTGACCGGAAGGAGAAAAATGGAAATTGACCAATTATCCGGAGGGACAGGTATGTGTTGAAAGGAAGGGAAAGGTAAAGGTGGGAGAAAGCCCCTGTCAAAGCATTAAATTAGCAAAAAGGGAAGGTAATATTACCTGGTGGCCAGAGGAGCCAACATGGTATATAACAAGGGAACCATATGGCAGCTGCGAAGCTATAGGAAACAGTTCTAATCTCTGGAATTGCAGCGGAACAAACCCTTATGAAGGGGTCCCCAGGGTCATGGAAGTATGGAAGGAAGCAAAGAAAGGAGGATTTGCCCCGGAGGGGTTATTCTGGATCTGCGGTAATCAGGCGTATACCAAACTACCGTGGGACTGGGCAGGTGTTTGCTTCCTGGGTCTCATACGGCCAGAGTTCTTTCTCCTGTCTCAGGAGGATGACCAGAAGCTGGGAATTAAGCTGTTTGATTCATTACGGCGAGAGAAGTGGGAGATAAAGATGGGCGAGTGGGGTGATAAATGGCCACCAGCTCGCATCATTAAATACTATGGACCAGCAACCTGGGCCCAGGATGGGTCATGGGGATATCGTACACCGATCTATATGTTAAACCGAATTATTAGACTGCAGGCGGTGGTGGAAGTGATAACCAATCAAACGGCACTGGCATTGGAGCTGTTGGCAAAACAGCAGAGCCAGATGCGAACAGCAATATACCAGAACAGGCTGGCTGTAGATTACCTATTGGCCTCTGAAGGCGGGGTATGTGGGAAGTTCAATCTTACAAACTGTTGCCTTAAGATAGACGACAGTGGAAAGGCCGTGTTAAAAATATCCGACAAAATTCGGAAACTGGCCCACGTGCCAGTACAAACCTGGAGATCCCTGGGGAACATGAGTTGGCTAGACGGGCTACTGGGAGGTAGTTGGTGGCGCACCGCTCTCCTAGTAGCAGGCGGGGGTCTAATGATTCTCTTACTTTTGCCATGTGTGATTCCTTGTATACGAACACTGATCAGGCGCAGTATATTCCAGCTCCATGCAGTAGCGATATCCCAACATGGGACAAACGAGCTAAAACTTATGCTATTAAAGAAGAAAGTTGACCCTCCACGGGGGGGCGGAGGAAGGACGGTGGGCCCCCTGGAAAGAGGAAAAATGCTAGCTGCTACGCACATCTTAAAAAGAAAAAGGGTGGAATTGTGAGAGCCGAAGTAAATTAAGATGTGCGAGGTTAAAGTCAGAAAACAAATGTGATTTAATTATGTCTGATAAGCAGGAATGCAGAAGCCCTGACGAGATTAATTGCTTGTGGAATCATTGAAGTCCTGAGATATGGACTATTGTTTTACAGAAATGTGTAAAAAAACAACTCCAAATATGGAATGGGATAAGACTATGTACCTCCCGAGTCAGGGAGGGGAGGGGTAAGGAAGAAGGATAAAACCTGCTGCCCTGTAAGGTAGAGGGTTCCCTTCTCTGAAGGCACCCAGCTCTGCAGAACTGTTAATAAACTTTGTTTCCTTGAATTTGTCTTGAAACCATTATTCGGGAGCGTGGCTCGTTTCTGACACTATCTATCTATGACACCACTTTCAATGAATTATGGACCTGCATTCCCAGATCTCTTTGTTCTACTACACTCCTCAGTGCCCTACTATCATTGTGTAAGCTTTACGTCTTTCTATTTCTTGTAGCCTTCTCTTCTCCAACAAACCGACAAGATATCCAGTTCACAAGCAACAGAAAATCTGCAGATGCTGGAAATCCGAGCAACACACACGAAATGCTGGAGGAACTCAGCAGGCCAGGCAGTATCTATGGAAAAAAATACAGTCGACATTTTAGGCTGAAACCCTTTGGCAGGACAGGTTTCTGGTTTCAGTTCATATACAGTTCAGGCTTCTTGTAATTCTTCAGTTTGATTGCTCCATTTTTCCACCCAGGTTTTCAGTTACCCTGGCCAAGAGTTATTGAACTCTCTCCCTCTAAACCATTCAATCTCATTATTATCTGCTCTTTGTTTAAATTTCTTCTTAGAATATGTTATAATCATATTTGTTTTGATATCTTGGGTTGTTTTCCAGCATAATGAGTGCTATGTAAGTACAAGTTTATGTTTTCAGACTCAGTGGGATGGGATGAATTGCATATTAAAAGCTGCTTTGTGCCCAGATAGTTTTGCTTTAGTGCTATTTTGCCTCTGTGTAACTATTAATGGATTGTTTTCTGTAATTTGTCTGCTCTCTGTTTCTGTTACAAATCAATTGTAAAAACAAAGAGCAAGGCAGAGCATTCAAACAATCAACCAACACAATTAACAGCACAGGTTTTAATTGGCAATTACAATTCCATTATCCAAGTTTGGCAGCTCATTTACCCTTTTAGAAAGCCTTCAACCAGAACAGATTAGTGGCAGCTGGTTAGGTTTTCACAAGATTTTATAAAATAGATGGTTTGTGGCTATCGGATGGAGACATTCTGCAAATCAGAGAAATGGCTACTACAGAGTTCAGAAATAGCCTATTTCTGTTAAATTAGAAACAATACACACTTCCTCCCTTCCTCTCTTTTTCACCCTCCCCTATAAGCTTTCTTGCTCTTAAAGGCAGCAGAAATTAGCTCTGGGAACACCCTCCCACTTCAAGGTACAGCATCAAGTATCTCCCTAGTCAGGTCACAAAAGATTGTTAAATCAAAAAGCAGCCCAACTCCTTGGGGGCACCATCTGCTGAATCAGCTGGATGTTGTGACTTCACATAGCAAGCCATTTTCTGTCTGCTCTCATTGTATTGTCGATCTAGAACCAAATAATCCAGAGCCTTTGCCACTTCTGAGCTGTATGCTTTTACCCTATGCAGGACTGAATTAGATGTTCTTGAGACACAGGCAGACTATAGGCTACTGTTATAATTTCAGTATAAATTCTCTAACAATCATTTCTACACTGAAAAGCTTGAATTCTTGTTCTGAAAACATCTACAATAAGATTAGGTAGATAAAAGTAGAACAACAAATGTAAACTACACTTTTGTAAAATGGATTCATCATTTTTTTGGATTTATACTACATGTATTATGGTTATTGAAACAAAATGGTGTAACGCTCTTGTCTTCAGGGTCATGAGCTTGTGAATGCTCCAAGTTCATCTTGTGCTATTAATTTAACATTGGTCTGTGGACAAATATCACTTCATACTGAATGCTACAGAGTAGAATTGATCGGGAAATTCCCTGGCTGATTCCCCACTCTCTTCCTGTTCCTTCTTGTGACATTTTGCCACATAAAAGGTACTATATAAATTAAATAGTTGATAAAACAGACAGAGCAATGTTTACCTGAGGTGAAGTGTCGCCATTTGGGGAGCCGCTGATTTGCTTTTCCCAATCTTAATTGACATGATTTCAATGGAAATTGAACCCAGGAGAGATATAAGCAAACTTCAAGCTCAAAATTATGACTATTTTCTTTTAAAATGTTCTTAAATTAATATTTGTGCCATTAGAGTTATGAATTGTCCATAGGGTCACTGTTTCTATTGAAATGATCCCTGACCTATGTATATGAGTGAATGTCAATGTCCCTACTTTTCTCTGGGCCTCTGTCTTTTATTTTTTTATACCTTCCAAGTGATGTTGACAGACTTTGACAAGCAAATAGGTTGACTCTGTCATCCCTGTTCAGGCTTAAATCTGAGAGGCAGACAGACAAGGGGAGCTATTAAACTTGATTCACAAGCAGATTACACTGCTAAAGAGGTTTAAGGGAAGTGGGAGGGAAAGAGAAAGAAGATTGGATTAGAAGAGGCAAGGATAGTAAAAAGGCACTAACAGCTCTGAGTAGAGCAGTGCGTCCAAGGCTGCCAACACAATTACATTTCAAGGAGGAACTCTGTAGACTATTCACTTAGACAAATATTTTCACTGTCAGCTCTCAGTCTTGTGTGGAAATAGCCACTCAAAAGCTCTTCTGCTGGATTAGTTCACTGTCACAAATGTGGACTTCTGAAAGACTTTAAATTATTACCAGAAATCTGCACAAAAAGTCACTTCAGTCTGCTGAAAGTGGTTCCAACAGTGATATGTCAGCGTAACAGTCCATTCACGTTAAGAGAATAACATCTTTAGAAGGTACGTGCGTGATCGTGGATAACTTCTTCTCACCTTGGGGAACTGGCTGCAAATTCATTTTGTATAGGGTGGGTGGTTAGAGAGTCTCTCAACTCACCTCAACATATCTGGGTTTTCCTGCAGGATGGGTCTGTATCTGTTCTTCACCAAGATGAGTAGCAAATCATGTCTATAGACTAATTTAGTTCTTTTCCTTGAAGAAAATATAGTTCAAATTGAACAAAATAATTTCTCATGGTTCAGGTTATGAATCATTTTTTAATTTAAATGACTCCAGGTATTTTACTCAGAACACTGCCATATAAACAGCAATATAATAATTTTCAGGGTAGTCCATTTATGTTGGCATTGTTCTATAGGGAATATTGGCCAAGAAATCAGGTGATCTGCATTCTCCTCTTCTAAGTGTATTGTTGGTACTAAAACATGCATCTGAAAAGACAGATGTGCATCTTATTTGATGATTCAGCATGTTTCTCACTATTACTCTGGAGCATCAGCTAAAATGGATATGGATTGGCAATAACTCATCCATTAATATGTGAGATGATAGTAAGCGGATGAAGAAGGCTATTCCTACTCTGAATGTTGAACAGTCAGTCTGTAAAAGCAACAGAAACTTCTACATTTCTTACATTTTTCCAAGAACACAAAAAAGTTCATGTGTTAAATGAAAACAAAATTAAATGTTGCCTGTTGGCTTTGAAAGATTTTCCTATATTCAGAAATATTTTGAAACAATTAAAATCAATGTAAAAAAAAAAGGGAAACGAGTTGTCTGGCCACACAAAGGATAGACTAAGCTCTGCATCTAATATTCCACTTAATATCTCAAAACATTAGTCTCAAAGCTGTGAATGCAGATTCAAAGTTAAGTTTGCTGTCATATGCACGAGTGCAATGAACTGCAGCAGTGTCACAGCCACATAACATCAGATTTACAACATTTACAAGAAAAAACAATTTAAGCTTAAAATTAGACAAAATATACAAGGAACAACAAAATTAGAACAAAATTGTAAAGTCGATCATAGTGCAAAGTGGTTAAAGTAACCATAGTATTGCTATACAGAGGTAGAGATGAGGGTTTACAGGTTGGAAACAAATGGTTGAAGGGGAATAACTGTTCCTTCATCCAGGCAGTGTGGGACTTCAGGCTTCTGAACCTACTGCCCAGTGGTAGCTGCAAGAAGATGGCGTGCTCCAAGTGGAGTAGATCTTTGATGACGTGTGGCTTTCATGAGGCAGTACTTCTTCAGACATAATAGTGGGAAGGATTGGCAGGGGGATGGGAACGGGAGTGATTGGGATGAAGATGGGTAGTTGGTATACAAATTGATGCAGTGTGTAGTGAGATTGTGAGGAAGGCCTGTGACAACAGGGTAAAATTGCAGTCAGTGAGATGAGTTGAAGTGTAACATGGAGGCAAAATCAAAAACGGTAATGGATACATGTCTGAGGCTGTTATATGTGAATGCACTCCACATACGGAATAAGTAGATGATCTTGCAGCACAGTTAGAGATTGGCAGGTATGATGTTGTGGGTGTCATTGAGTTGTGACTGAAAGAAAGTCATAGGTAGGAGCTTAACATCAAAGGATACACATTTTATCAAAAGTACAGACAGGTAGGCAAAGAGAGTAGAGTGGTTCTGTTGGTAACAAATGAAATCAAATCCTTAAGAAGAGATGACATAGGAGCGGAAGATAAGATCCTCATGGGTAGAGTTAAGACACTACAAGGGTAAAGGGACCCTGGTGGATGTCAAAATATAGGCTCCAAAGAGTAGCCAGGATTTGGGATATAAATTACAAAGGGAAATAGAAAAGGCATGTAAAAAACAACAAAGTTACAATTGTCATGGGGAAATTTCAATATGCATGTAGATTGGGAAAATTGAGTTGCTGCTGGATCCCAAGAAAGGGAATTTGTCGAATGCTTTTGAGATACCTTTTAGATGAGCTTGTGGTGGAGTCCTCAAGCGGAAAAGCAATTCTGGACTGGGTGTTTTGTAATGAACCTCATTATATTAGGGAGCTTAAGGTAAAAGAACCCTTAGGAGGCAGTGATCATAATATTATATAATTCTCCCTGCAGTTTGAGAGGGAAAAGATAAAATCAGATGTATCAGAATTACAGTGGAATAAAGGAAATTACAGAGGCACGAAAGAGGAGTTGGTCAAAGTTGATTGGAAGGGGGCACTATCAGGGATGATGCAGGACAGCAATGGCTGGTGATTCTGGGGGCAATTCAAAAGGCGCAAGATAGATAAATCACAAGATGAAAAAGTCTTCTAAAGGGATGATCAGGCAATCGTGGCTAAAAAGGGAAGTCAAAGACAGCATAAAGGAAAAGAGGGAATATGATATAGCAGGAAATGGAGGGAGGCAGAGGACTGGGAAGCTTTTAAATACCAAGAGAAAGCAGATAAAAAGCCAGAAGGGGATAAAAGATGAAATATGAAGGTAAGCTAGCCAATAATATAGAAGAGGTTACCAGTTTTTTTTCAGATAGATAAGGAGTAAAAGAGAGGTGAGAGTGAATATCAGACTACTGGAAAATGACACAGAAGAGGTAGTAATAGAGGCAAAGATTGGTGGACAAGCTAACTAGGTATTTTGTGTCAGTATTCACTGTGGAAGATGTTATGTTTTGCAACTCCAAACCACAAAACTAAATGAAAGAAAAAGACATGAGCCCAGGAGAACGTGTCTAATTTCATTTTTACTTTAAATGAGGAACACATTTATAACATGGAGGCTAAATGACATATGCCATTCATGTACTTTCACATAAAACTTGTAATAAATTATTTAAACAAAGACTGCTTGATTGAACAATATATTTACAATATTACTCAAATATTACTGAAATATTAAATACACAACATTCTGCCCTGCTTAGTGATAAATTCTAACTCAATATAGACTGTATCTCAACTATATACACAGGATATACAGTATATAATACAACTTCCATATAGACATCCACAGCATGGTAAAATTTAGAATGTTCCATTTAGGCCTAAATATTTAATCGCTGTGGAAGATTTCTTACTCTTGCGAGGTAGCGTCTTCCTAACCAGGAGGTCACTCTGCTTAGCAGGTGAGACATGGGTGTGGAACAACCTCAGGTTGTGGGGCCTTCTCCATGGTGGTTGTAGGAGTTGACTCTGGAACTGCAGCAAGTGGTTCTGACAATTCTGGATACTTTTCTTCTGGGCATGTCAGCATCCCCAACAGTGCATGGCAATTTACGTGATCTGCTGATCTATCCCAGGCCACTACTCAAAGCTTTGAGCCAACACTTACATTTTGAGCACACCTAGATGACCAGCGTGTAGCTCTTCTGGAACTTCAGCTCTCAGCTTGGATAGTGCAACATCTCTAAATCCCCACATAAGGCAACCTATGTCAAAGGCGAGTTCATGCCGGTCAAGCTAGATTCTGTTTAGACATTACAATTTTCTTCATGCTCACTTGCATTCCTGACTGCAACTCAATTGTGTCTCTGTCTGCTGTTTCTGTTCATACGGCGATTTCAACTGTTCTTTTAAATATAAGTCATGCTTCAGTTAGGAGCTGTTTTTGAAAGCTTTCTTGTCAGATTCCACAAACTAAACAATCTCTCAGTACATCATTAAGCTCATCACTGAACTGACAAAGCTCAACTTCTTCAATTCAACATATGCTGAAATAGACCCTCTTTCCTTTTGATTCTGCTTATGAAACCTAAACTGTTCTGCAGTCAACAATGATTTTGGTTCTAAATGTAACTGCACTACTTTCACAATATCAGCAAAGCCCATTTAGCTGGTTTGTTTGGAGATTCAGACTTCTGAGCAAATGGTATGTTCTTCCAGCCAATGCTCCAGAACATAAAACTAACTGAAAGAAAAAAGAAGGGAGACCAGCAGAACGTGTATGCTTTGTTTCTTTACTTTAGTGAGGCATGCATTTATAACATGGTGGCGAAATACCATATGCCATTCATGTACTTTTACATATAACCCATAATAAATTATTTAAATGAACAAAGAATGCTTAATCAAACAACATATTTACAATGTTACTCAAATATACACAAACACAATAGAAGACACAAGCATCTTGCCAGAAATTTGAGAGTGTCAGGGAGTATAGTTGCTATTACTAAGGAGAAGGTGCTTGGGAAGTTGAAAGGTCTGAAGGTAGATAAGTCACCAGCACCAGATGGACTACATCCCAGTGCTCTGAAGGAAATAGCTGAAGAGATTATGAAGGGATTAGTAATGATCTTTCATGAATCACAAGATTCTCGACTGGTTCCAGAGGACTGAAAATTGCAAATGTCATTCTACTCCACAATCTCCATCAGCTCTACTCATTTTACACTTATGATTGTGTGGCTACGCACAACTCTAATACCATATTTAACTTTGCTGATGACACCATTGTTGTGTCCAAATCAAAGGTGGTGACAAATCAGATTGTAAGAGGGAGATTGAAAATCAGGCTGAGTGATGCCATAACAACAACCTCTCACTCAATGTCAGCAAAACCAAGCAGCTGATTATTGACTTCAGGAGGAAGAAGTCAGAAGTCCAAAAGACATTCCTCATGGGATCAGAGGTGAAAGAGGGTCATCAACGTTAAATTCCTCAGTGTTTCAGAGGATCTGT
The DNA here is from genome assembly GCF_048418815.1 of Hemitrygon akajei. Lineage (NCBI taxonomy): Eukaryota > Metazoa > Chordata > Chondrichthyes > Myliobatiformes > Dasyatidae > Hemitrygon > Hemitrygon akajei. The sequence continues at coordinate 102,392,460 of NC_133124.1, read as the reverse complement.
CCTGTGCCCAGCATGCAAGTACACTTTGGTAGAAGGAATAATGGCATAGACTTTTTTCTAAATGGGTGAAAATTCAAAAATCAGACATACTGAGGTACTTGGGAGACCTTGTGCAGGATAAAGGACAGTCATAGAGTCATGGAAAAGTTCAGCACAGAAACAGGCCTTTCAGCTCATCTAATACATGCCAAGCCATTTAAACTGCTTAGTCCAATTAATCTGCACTGGGTTCACAAGCATCACTTGTGCTGGCAACTTGTTCCACACTCTCACGACACTCTAAATGAAGAAGTTTTCCTCAAACTTTTCACCTTTCATCCGTAATCCATTCCATCTAGTAGTAGTCCCACCACAAAATCAGTGGAAAGAACCTGCTTGCATTTACTCTATCTGTACTCCTCAAAATTTTGAATACCCTTATCAAATCTCCCTTCTGTCTTGTATGTACCAAGGAATAAAGTCCTAGCCTAATCAATCTTACCTTATAACTCAGGCCTCCAGACCTGGCAACATCCTTGTAAATTTTCCCTGTACTCATTCAACCTTATTTAGATCTTTTCTGCAAGTTGTTGAGTTGAGCTCCTCTCCGCACCTTGCCATTTGTCAGTTTTTTGATGAAGCTGAGTTGCTGGCTTGACACTCAACCCAGCACAGAGGGAAAGTATGCAAGGAGCTGGCCAGATTCAACCCTGGGACCATTCGCCTTGAAGTACAGTGCAGATGCCGTTACACCAATGACCAGCTTTTTCCTGTATGAGGGGTGATTGATAAGTTTATAGCCTAAGGTAGAAGGCTACCTTAGAAATCAAGGCTACCTTAGAAAGGTAGAAATCAACTTCAGAGAGCCTAGCACATTTATTTTTCAATATAGTCCCCTCCTAGTCCTAGTACACACCTAGTCCAGCGGTAATCAGGGGTGATTGATAGGTTCGTGGCCTAAGGTAGAAGGAGATGAATTATTAACTTCAAACTTTCTGCATAATCACTCAAAGAGTTGACCTGCATGTGCACGTAATGAAAGCTGTATCACTCATCTCTTTCTACCTTACGCCACAAACTTATCAATCACCCCAGCTGTGGACACTTTCTGGAGGTCCAAGATCCGTATGCTTCACGACCACTGGACTAAGTGTGTAAATGTAGGAGGGGACTATGTTGAAAAATAAATGTGCTAGGTTTTCTAACATTGACTCCTTCTACCTTAGGCCACAAACTTATCAATCACCCCTCGAGGGTAGATGACCAAAACTGCACACAACACATTGATTTTTGAAAGCCAATGTGCCGAAAGCTTTCTTTACAACCCTACCTATCTGTAACACCACTTTCAATGAACTATGGACTTGTATTGCCAGATCCCTTTGTTCTACAGCACTCCTCAGTGCCCTGCCGTTTACTGAGTAATATCTACCCTGGTTGGTCCTACTGAAGTGCAACATCTTGCACTTGTCTGCATTAATTTTGATCTGTCATTTTCCAACCCATTTTTCCAGCTGGTCGAGATTCCACTACAAACATTGATAGTCTTCCTTGATGTCCATTTCATCCAAAATTTTGGTGTTATAAACAAATTTGCTGATCCAGTTAATCACAATTTCATCCAGATCATTGTGTTATGTACCCGTGACACGTGACAGTGGTACTTGTGATGGTGGAGTGACGTCATTTTCCTGCCAGTAGAGGTCATGTGACAGGTTTTTTTTACAGGGTATAAAAGGAGGACCCCTCCCTGTGAGAAGGGGCAGTTCGTGGCTGGATTTGCCATGTTGACTTCATGCCACTGCGTGATTTAATGTGATGACGCAGTTTAGTTGAAAGATGAAGTTTTATCTAATGCCTAAAGTTTAAAAGATCATTGCCAGCAGTTTCTTTACAAATACTGCTAATTGAGAATCAGTGGAGAGTGAAGATCGGAGTTCGGGAGTTAAAGATCGAGGAGAATCGATTTTCGACGGTGAAATGGGTTTGACCTTGTTTGATCCTTATTCGGAAGGATTTCGTTGACTATTCTTGTGTTAATCCCTGGGATTCCAGAAAGGATTGAGAATAGTGCGGTAAAGGAAAGGTCAGTGCCTTTAAGCTGTTTCGTTTCGTAAAATTCTTCGTGGGAAAAGTTCGACTTTGGGGAACCGAAGCAAAACGACGTGAAAGAGAATTTAAATCGTCTTAAAAAGTCTCTCCCTTAAATGGACTGTGAGCATTCTGAACTTTTGGCAATACTGCTTTGAAGAACTTTTTTTCAACATCGCTTTAAGGACTGTAAGCTTCCTTGCTTTAAGAACTGTTTAAGCTGCCGCACAGCAGCTGATTTCCGGTTACGTTAATGATTTGTTTACTTTTGGGAGGTTTGTTTTCAGTGTTTAATAAATGTGTTATTTGTTATAAAAATCCTTGCCTAACTCATATATTTATTGTTGCCTGAATACGTAACAATTGATATAGATAGCAAATAACAATGGATCAAGAACCAATCCCTGTGGCACTCCACTAGTCACAGGCCTCCAGACAGAGAGGCAGCCATCAACTATCACTCTCTGGCTTCTCCCACAAAGCCAGTGTTCCAGTTTAAGATGGCACTACTGAAGGTGAACAATAAATCACTGGTAGTTGTAAAGGCAAGAAAGTCGACTGAAAACATTATTAATAACTTCTTTTCTGAAGCAAATTGTGGTAAACTATCACCGCAAACAATGAAGAGGCAAGTGGAGGAAAAGCTGATTCAAGAGAAGAGGCATGACGGTGCATCGCAAAGCTGAAGCGTAATGTGTTGTAGACGGAGATGCTTTCACTGTCAGAGATGGAGTTGTAGTGAGAAATTTGGAGAGGAGTCAAGGTGGAAGAGTTTCGATGCCCTTTCACCTAAATCGGGTGTGAGATTGGATCACTCGAAATGGTGCGCCAATTTGGAAAGGACAAGAATGATTTCAGGCTGGGCAGCAAACACTAGGCCCAGAGCATATTGTTGCACCAGAATCCGGGACCTAGAGCGTGGCACTACCTGTGCTTGAACAATTTAAATGCCGCCTCAGATAAACTGAAAGCTCATGTGGTGTCGGGATTGGAGGTGACGGACAGACCGATTTCGCTCGGTCTCCCGTGATGTTTATTCCTCTCTGTGTGGCTTTGTGGCTGTGAACTGCTTCGGCTACTGTGCTTCGTGCCTGGTGATTTACCCCTTTATATGATGAACTGAGACCGAATCTTGTCCTACTTGGTTGCTCCAGAGAATCGGATGTATGGATTCACTCTGGTTTGGAGTACTGCAGCCTGCTTCTATTGTTTGTATGAGTTGTGGGGTTCTTTGGTCTTTCTCTGTGCAGTGGGTGTTGGTTGGTCTTTCTTTTTAGTTGTGTTCTTTTGGATTTCTGGCTTTGTGCAGCCTGTAGGCAGACAGATTTCAGGGTGCATAATTTATATATACTTTGTTAATAAATGTACTTTGAACCTAATCCAGCTCACTACTTCATGTTGAATGCAAGTGACTGAACCTTCTTGACCAACCACCCATGTGGGACCTTGTCAAGTGCCTTGCTAAAATCCATTGAGACCACATCCACTACTGCCTTGCCTTCATCACCTTTCCTCGTAACTTCCTCGAAAAACTCAATAATATTGGTTAGACTCGAGCTAACATGCACAAAGCTATGTTGACTATCCCTAATCAGTCAAATGTATATCCAAGTATATATCCACTTAGAATATCTACCAATAACTTTCCCACTACTGATGTCAGGCTAACCAGACTATAATTTCCTAGCTTATTTTTAGAGCCTTTCCTAAACAGCAGAACAACTTTGGCTGTCTGCCAATCCTCCAGCACCTCACCTGCTGCCAAAGATGATTTAAATATCTCTGCCAGGGTCCCGGCAATTTCTGTTCATGTCTTCCATAGGGTCCAAGGGAACACTTTTTCAGGCCCTGGGGATTTATCCACCCTAATATGCCTCAAGACAGCAAACACCTCCTTCCCTGTAACCTGTACAGGGTCCATGAAGTCTTTGCTGCTTTTCCTCGCTTCTATAGACTGAGTCCATCTCCTGAATAAATACAGATGAAAATAAATCCATTTAAGATCTCCCCATCTCTTCTGGCTCCATGCATAGATTACCATTCTGTTTTTCCAGAGGACCAATTTTGTCCTTTGCAGTCCTTTACCCTTAGCATACCTGTAGAATCCCATGGGATTCTCCTCCATCTTCTTTCAGTCCTCCTGATTTCTTTCTTAGTGTTCTCTAGCACTTTTTATATCCCATAAATACCTCAATTGTTCCTACCTGCCTATACCTGTTATGCACCTCCTTGTTATTCTTAATCAGGGCATCCATATTTAATAAAAACCAAGGTTCCCAACACTTGTTAATTCCGGTCAAAGTGGCACCAGCGTACAACACTCCTTTGGTTGACATCTTCTGGATGGATCATGAAACCATCGTTTTCACTTCTTTTATCTCTTTTATGTTTGTTTGTCATCTTGAATGTGATTCTGGAACTGTTAGAACCCGTGGTCGGTTGTTCGGAGACCATTTGAGTGCTTCAGCACTCTGCAGTCTCCGAGGGGATTCCAGGAGGCTGAGGGAGTGTGAGTGAACCTTGTGGCAGGATTGCTTGCGAGCTGATGTTTGACCCATTTTGCTGATTAAAACTTTCACTGTTCACCAATTAAAGTGATGAGGGCACTTTGAACACCTAAACAAGTGTGGGCGTTTGGAGATCATCATGGTGTTCCAGCACGCTGCAGTCTCCAAGAGGATTCTGGGATGCAGCATGCGCGAACCTCATAGTGGGCAGGCCACAGGATGGCACGCAAGCCAATGTTTGGCTCCATTTCACCGATTAAAGCTCCCATTCATCACCCATTAAAGCAAAGAGGGAGATTGAAGCATCAAAGTGAGTGCAGATGGTGATTGTCTGCTGCTTGCCTTTTGATTGGTTGCTCTGCACCGGAGAGGGGAGAGCCTACTACTGCACCCAGGCCAAGGAGTGTATTGTCCAGGTTTTTTTTATGAATTTTGGATGTGAACTTTGGGACTATATACACTATTTTTCAGTCTTATAGCTTTTATATTCCGTGTTTTCTCACCTGATCTTCTCGGTTTTTTTGTGTGGGGAGGAGAGATTTGGGGGTTGGTGTGCCTGATCCGTTTTACTTGATTTTTTTGCGGGAAGGTGAGATTTGGGGATGATGACTGTGCTGCCTTTCTTTTCTTTACTTTCTTGGTTTCATGTCTACCTGGAGAATTGAAGAATTTCAGAGTTGTATACTTCGATAATAAATCAACTGGTTATCTTTAACTTTTATTCTGACAGGCACTTACAAGTTTTGTACTCTCCAAATTTCACTTTGGAAGATCTCCCACCTACCAAGTACACCTTTGCTAGAAATAGCTTGTCCCAATTCATACTTGCCATCAAAATTGGCCTTTCTCCAATCTAGAATCTGAACCTGCGGACCAGACCTACCTTTTTGCATATTTACTTTGAAACTTATGGCATTGTGATCACTAGATGCAAAACATTCTCCTACACAATTTTTTTGTCACCTGCCCTTCGTCATTCCCTAATAACAGTTCAAGTATCACACAATCTCTTGTTGGGACTGCTATGTACTGATCGCAACCCTGGAGGTCCTGTCCTTTAACTTATCATCTAACTCCCTGAACTCACTGTGCAGTACCTCATCACTCTTCCTACCTGTGGTACTTACATGGACCATGACCTCTGACTGTTCGCCTTCCCACCTAAGAATGCTGAGGCCACGATCTGAGATATCCTGCACCCTGACTCCTGGAAGGCAACATGCTATCTGGGAATGTTGTTCTTGACCATAGAACCTCCTTTCTGTTCCTCTAACGATTGAATCCCCAATCACGATAGCTCACCTCTTCTGCTCCCTTCCCATCTGAGTCAGAGCCAGACTCAGTGTCAGAGACCTGACTGCTGTGACTTTCCTCTGCCAGATCATCCCCCACAATGTGTATACTTGTTGTTGAGGGGGATGTCCACAGTGGTACTCTGAACGAGCTGTTTAACCTCTTTCCCCTTCCTGACTGTCACCCAATTTCCCGTGTCCTGCACTTTGTGTGTAACTACCTCTTACTTGTCCCACAGCCTCTCAAATGATCCAGAGTTCATCCAGTTCCAGCTCTAACTCCTTAACATTAGAAGCTGCAGCTGAATACATTTCTCACAGTTGTAGTCGTCAGTGACACTGGAGGTCTCTTTGCCTTTCCACATCCTGCAAGAGGAGCATTCCACAAACCTGCCTGTCATCTCTACTCTCCCTAACTGGGAAAATATAAAAAAGGAAAAGCAATAAACTGTTGGTTGGCGGGGGGGGGGGGGGGGGGGGATAGTGGAGAAACCTGAGTGAGCTACATCTTCTCAGGCTTCTAATCTCTCCCTGCAACTCTACCTACAGCTTTTTTTGCCTTCTCTTGCTGAAGCCCCAAAGAACTGAAGCCTCGGAACGTCTGCTGTAACTCTGTCCACTCCAACGATGGCCACTCTGATAATAGTTGTTTTGCTTGCGCCTCCCTTACTTTAATTTTTTCTTGCCAATCAATAACAAACACTGATTGCGTGATGCTCAAAACTCCACGAATCACTGTCTTTTCTACTCATTCAGTGGATCTGAGTGACGACATCTTCTCAGACTTCCAAGCTCTCTATTTGGGCACTGCTTAAAAGGACTTGGGAGTCCTTGTGCAGGGTTCCCTAAATGTTAACTTGCAGGTTGAGTGAGTTGTCAGGAAGGAAAATGCAATGTTAGTGTTAATATCTGAAATAAGGTTGCAATGCTGAAGCTCTTTAGGACGTTGGTCAGACTGGACTTGGAATATTGTGAGTAGCATTGGAGCCCTTATCTCAGAAAAGACCTGCTGTCTTTGCAGGGGATCCAGAGGAAGTTCTTGAGACTGATTTCTGCAATGGAAGGGTTAAAGTTTGGTAACACTGGGCCTGCACTCACTGGTGTTTAGAAGAATGAAGGGGTACCTCATTGAAACCTATTGAATACTGAAAGGTCTTGATAGTGTGGATGTAAAGAGAATGTTTCCTATAGTGGTGATCTAGGACCAAAGGGCACGTTGAGGGATGTCCATTTAGAACAGAGGTAAGGAGAAATTTCTTTAACCAGGGTGGTGAATCTGTGGAATTCATTGTCACGGGTGGCTGTGGATGCCAAGTTAATGGGTATATTTAAAGTGGAGATTGATAGTTTCCTGATTAGTCAGGGTGTCAAAGGTTGTGAGGAGGAAGCAGGAGAATGGGGTTGAGAGGGAAAATAAATCAGCTATAATGGATTCCTGGACAGGCTCAATGGGCTAAATGGCCTAATAAGTCTTATGGTCTTATGCCAAGTGCCAAAGAATTACTGTGTCTACCTCACAGCTTGTTACAGCTTCTGCACATTCTAATTGGCATAACAGACCAAGATACAACCAGTCAGGATGATTTCAACAATGTATCTGTAGAACTTTGTTAGAGTGCTTCTAAGGAAGTTAAGAAGCTGCTGTGCCTTCCTTGAGATTGATCAGTTCAGACATAGCACTTTTTACATTTGGGCTCAAGCACCATTTTGGAACTAATTCAGACTGATCTTTTCATGCTGCACGGTATATTATTGTGTCCAAGCTTATTAATTAATCAATCTCCTGTCCAACAGAAGAGATCCCACAGAAATTAAAAGAACAGAGGAGTTCTATCAATGTCCTGGCCAATATTTAAGCCTCACATAAGTAGAATTATTTCAGTGGAGACATAAAGGACTCCAGTTCCTGAAATCTGGATTAAAAAATGAGCTGCTGGAGGAACTCAGTGGTCAGGAGGGAAAAGGATAGTCAATCTTTTGGCTTGACCCCCTTCGTCCAGATGAAGGGTCATGACCTGGAATGTCCATTGTCCATTTTCCTCCACAGATGCTGAGTTCTACTGACCCACTAAGTTCCTTCAGAAGCTCATTGTTTGCTACTGAATTATCCCAATACTAGTTATGAAGCTTACAGTGCACAATTGGAAACAGTCATTCTTTCACCACACCAACTTCAGTTCCAAGTGCTTGGAATATTTGGAGCTTCAAAATATCCTTTCTGCCTGTATACCACCAACTTTTCTTTGCAGACCAATTAATTTTGGAAAATGTTCCTATTTGAATATACATTTCCACCATCTCCTAAGGCATGTCTCCTAATTTTACTCTATTTGTCTCCACCTAAGCTGAAATCACTGGGCTTTCTATTCTTTCTAAGTGAATGGAAAATATTGCATTCCTTCATCACTTCAGAAATCCATTATTCCTTACTTCCTATGGTCTTCCAATGGTGTCCAGGCCATTTGCTGTTCAGACCCGACATGCTAAATATTCTCCTCAATTCCTTCCTTAAAAACATTGATTTAAACCTTTTTTAGCTCAACTGTCCTATTGTCCTATATTGTCCTATGTTGTCCTATATGTCCTATTGTCTCTTTTCGGTTAATGATAATTTTGTCTTAATATATTCCTGCGGGATAAAGTAATGTGTTTGTCATTATTCTGTTTGCTATTAATATCGTAAGGATGGAAATTACCCTGTGATCTTAGTCAAGTGGTTATTTTTTGTTTAAATATTGCCTACTTGGCCATTCTTCTTTGGCTGTCCCTCAGGATAAAAAGTGATTTGCTTTCATTCTGATTTTGTGGACTTGAAGGTGGCTAATGAGGCCAGTGTGGGAACCACACATCAATACAGATGGAGCAGGGGTGAGACTAGTTTTGTGAGTGCACTCCTTTTGCCATGTGTAGTCCTTCTATGTGCTCCCTCTGCAAGCCCTTGAGGTTCTCAGTACCACCCCAACTGACAGTGAGCTCAGAGACATCTCGGCCTGTTGTTCATGTATACATACATTCAGAGGCCACATTAATTATGTACAGGAGTGTATTTTCTGCTGCTAGAGCTCATCCACTTCAAGCTTCAATGTTTTGAGCATTCAGAGATGCTCCTCTACACAGCACTGCTGCAGCTCATGGTTATTTGAGTCGCTGTCCCCTTCCTGTCAGCTTGAACCAGTCTGGCCTTTCACTTCTGACCTCTCATAAACAAGGCACTTTCTCCCGCAGAAAAGCTGCTGACTGGATTTTTTTCTTGTTTTTCACAACATTCTATGTAAACTGTTGTACATGGAAATCCCAGGAGTTCGGCAGTTTCTGCGATACTCAAACCACCCTGTCTGGCACCAGCAATCATTCCACTCAAGTCACTTAAATCGCATTTCGTCCCCATTCTGATGTTTGACCTGAACAATAACTGAACTTCTTAATGCATTGAGTTGCTGCTACATTATTGGCTGATTAGGCATTTGCCTTAACAAGCAGGTGTACAGATGTACCTAATGAAGTGGCCACTGAGTGCATACTCCAGCAGAGGCTTCTAGCCAGTGTTAGGATTCAAAGTACATCTAAAATCAAAGTATAATACAGAACACAACTGAGAATACAAGTGGAGCTTAGGAGGGTTAATGGCACCTAACGGTGACTTCCTTTGCTTGCATCTTCAGAAACAGCTCTATTTCCATCTTTAATCTCTCTATTTTTCCCTTTTAGGGTTCTTTTGAAGACCCTGACCTGGAGTTATGGTTCTTTGTGGGAATGGGACTCACTCTGGGGTCCCACGATCGGCCGTAGTTGTTCGGCACGCCAAAGGCTCAGCCTAAGAGTCCGACTTGGATTCAGAAGCCTCGGATCTCGGGGCTCTGGAAACGGGTGGATCGAGGGTCCTTGTCACAACGGGAGACCCGTGTGTCGTCGGGTGAGTCGGGATATCTGTGACTGTGTGCCTGGAGACCCGAGATCTTCAGGTAAAGAGCAACTTAACGGATCTTTAACATCGTAAACCACCGAGAAAATGGAGACACCTCTTTCTACCTTATTAAGGAGATAGAGTACCTGTGGTATGTCAAATATTGAGTGAAACACAAAGTCTTTAGGGTAACTGCAAGTCTGTGTCTTTGCTATTGCTTTGCTCACACTTGAGTGCTCAGTGGTGGTGTCAATGTTTTTTTTGGCGTAGGAGTAGGGGAGCTGGGGGGGAGCTTTGGGGTTCTAACATTTAACTGTTGTTCATTCTTTGGGGCACTCCTCTGTTTTTTGTGGATAGTTGCGAGGAAAAAGCATTTCCGGATGTATATTGTATATATTTTTCTGACATTAAATTGGACCTTTGAAACTTTGAACTCTGAAATTCGTCCTCCCACTGACAGCCACAAAACAAAGAAACATCATGGTACCCATTTGAGAAATCATCAAACACCCAGCATCTGAAAAATGAACAAATTGTGCAAATGGCAAAAAGCAAGTGAACAACACATATAATATCAACATTAAACCAGGAGTCCAGCAGTATACAGTCTAGTTCAGTCCAGCGCCATGCCACAACACTAGCCCACTGCCAGTTTCAGGTCCACTCTTCACCAAAGTGTCCCAGTCCACATCAATCACCCCTATCAACTGCTGAGAAACAGCAAAATCAGAATCCAGGAGCACATGTAACATAAACTTCAATCCCACAAAATGGGTGCACAGCCCTGCTGATCAATCCTTGCAACATGGATCCCAAGTCTCCTGCACTTTTGTCCAACATCAGCAAGGCAGAGGGAGAGGAAGACTGGTCAAAAGCAGGCAGATAGCGATGAACACCCACCCATCCTCAACTCTCGTCCTTGTTGACTTCAGCCTTGCTTAATACCTCAATTGTAGAGAAGCAATGGAGATGATCATGGGCTCGTGGCCCATCTCCAGGTTTCCTTGCCTCCAGGCCCCACACTCTGCTCCAAACATCATCAAAGTCCCTTGGAGACAGCAAATGCCAGATCACTCAATTGGCTCAAAAACACATCATCAATACGTAAATTACAAGTTCCAATCACATGTAGCTTAGTAGTAGAATCCTTTTTGGAAGAAGAAGATGAACAAGTAGTAAAAGAAGTAGTTTTGTGAACTGTCTGCAGGATGTCATTGTTCGCTGGTGACGTCATGAAGAGACCTGTAATTCTTTCTTTTGGTTTCAACCTAACAATTCATTTAAAATGAGAGTACTGAAAATATCTTAAACCTAAATTGCAATATTCAAGCAACCCACACAAAATGCTGGAGGAACTCAGCAAATCAGACAGCATCTAGGGAAAAGAGTACAGCCGACATTTCGGGCCGAGACCCTTCAGCAGGACTGGAGCAATAAAGATGATTGCAATATTCATGCTATTTCCAGCACCAATCCCTACCTACCTTTAAGACCTATCCTCATCACAAACATGCACAAAGTCATACAAGCTAAAATTTCTGCCTAACAAAGAAGTTAAACTTTAGTTTTAATGCACCCCCCCCCCATACTTAACAACTTCTGTAATTGAAGAATTTCCTCTAATTTAGCAGTAGATCAACAGGTACTTTCAAGCTACATGCAGTGCTAATGGTTACATGAACTCCATGTTGTTGCTGTAATAATACCAGCTAGACTTTAATTATCCAGAAACAACCCTAACCTCAACAGTTACCTTTTCCCAGTAGACAATTTATAAATTTGATTCAACATTTGCCCTTAAAGTCTATCATAAACTGTAACTTCAACACTTACTATAACCCAGACTCTTTACTCGTTTTGCTTAATACCTAACGCCATTTACACATTCAGACATTGAATCATAGAATGAAATAGAACAAGCAGCATTCAACTCACTATGAGATGAGCCTTTGACATTTATCCAAAATTCTGTGTATAATATTCAGCATAATCTGCTTAGTTTCCTTTTTTTGCCCTTAATATCTAATGCCATTTAAGCACTTAAATATGCTTAATGTTGTCTCAACATTTTTTTATTTGGGGATATGAGTATCATTGGCAAGGTTATTAACCTGACCTGATCCTTAACAGTTAACCTATTACTATTTTAATTTCAAACAGTTTACTAAGTTTAATCCATTTACACATCATCCTAACCCCACAGTAACATTACCCTTCATAATTATCCTAACCTCAGTTTTAACCCCACACAAATAAATGTATGAACTGAAATATTTACTGAAATGCTTACATTTAGATGTTAGCACCTTTTAAATAGCTCTAGTTCAAATCTTATCTTTAAATGATTATCTTGACATTAAGATCCAGTACACCTTCTCTTAACCTAACTTTCTTCTTCATTTGGGCCTCAGTCTTTCCTTCTAACATCTTCACGATTCTAAATTATAACCTTGTCACCAGCTAATTGCTATGCTTTTCAACACAGGAGGCACCCTGCATTAGGCTTGCATGACTGTTACCCAGCCCTGTTGATAAAACAAATTTCCATTTTTCTCCTAAATAGTTCTCCCAAATCTACCTTTAACCCTTTAGTAATTATCAATATTCTGAGTAGGAGCATCTCCAGTATTTGGAAGACTTCCTAAGGTACGAAGTAGTTAACTCTATTCTTCATAAGTGACCTAAATAACAACAATTTGAAGTTTTTGAAAGTCAACTGTTACCAAGGACAGTTTCTTGAACTAAAAGCATTTCTGCTTTTTGTTTTCTATCAAGTACTTTTGATGCCGGTGGCTTCACATTTGCTGACAGATCTACTATCTTTTTGCAGCTTGTCACCTCACAGTGCAGCTGTCACTTTCTACTCCTCCCCCAGGGGAAATGTCTCAGAATTTATATGGAAAGATATCTATCTGAATCCATGTTTCTTCCTTCTGCTCCTCCCTGCTGTCACTTCAATCAATAGCACATATGACACTGGCGTCCCAATCTAACTTGACCGTTCCACTGATGTATTATTTACAGCCAGCTCATATTCTCACAGCACAGATCTCAATCAAATGTTTATCAGAAGCTCCTTCAAGGATAAATCTGGAATATTTGCTCTCTAGCCTCTGGGCAACTGTTTGTTAGCAGTGCTTACATCAAATAAATTGTTTTCTTGAGAAAAAAAACTTTTTGAGTGAAAGTAAAAAATGCAAACGAAAGAAAAAGCATGCATGTTGTTTCTATATTTTCTATCCCATGTGGTGATGTAGTGTAAAGTTTCACATTGTGTACAGTCCAGTACTGGATGAGCAAATATTCACGCCAACCCAATGAAGCCAAAGAAAAGAAAGTTAAAAAATCTGCAGATGCGGCAAACAGAACATAGAACTAAGAACAGGACAGTACAGAACTGGCCTTCGGCCCACAATGTTGTGTCAACACTTTGACCTACTCTTATGATCGATCTAACTCTTCCCTCCTCCATAGCACTCAATTTTTCTTTCATCCATGTTTCTATCTAAGAGTCTCTTAAACGTCCCTAATGTATCTGCCTTTTCCACCACCAACCGTTGGCAGCATGTTCCACAAACCTACCACTGTGTAAAAAGCCTATATCTGACATTCTCCCTCCTATACTTTACCCCCAAACACCTTAAAATTATGCCCCCTCATTTTAGTTAGTTCCACCCTGGGAAAAAGCCTTTGGCTGTCCACTCTATCTATGCTTCTTATCATCTTGTATACCTCTATCAAGTCACCTCTTATCATTCTTCATTTCAAAGCAAAATACCCTAGCTCACTCAACTGATCCTCCCAAGACATGCTCTCTCATTCAGGCAGCATCTTGGTAAGTCTCCTCTGTATCCTATCTAAAGCTTTCACATCCTTTCTATAAAGAGGAGACCAGGATTGAACACAATATTCTAAGTGTGGTCTAATAAGGGTTTTGTAGAGCTGCAACATTACCTTGGGGTTCTTGAACTCAATCTTCTGACTAATAAAGACCAATATATGGCTTCTTAATCACCCTATCAATTTGCAAAAACAACTGGATCCCCTGGGGGCATGGACCTCAAGATCCTTCTATTCCTCGACACTGCTAAGAATCCTACCATTAACCCTGTACTCTGTCATCAGGTTTGACTTACCAAAGTGTATCACCTCACTCTATTCCAGGTTGTGGAAATCGAGAGCAACACACACAAAATGCTAGTAAACTCAGCAGGTCAGGCAGCATCTATGGAGAGGAATATGTTCAACGTTTTGGGCCAAGACCCCTCATCAGGATTATCAGACACAGAGGTTGATAAGCTGACTCATAACCTAAATTCAGTCAGTCCCATTCTAATAGTCTTTCCCAAAGCCCTGTAAATTACTTTTGCTCATGCCTAATCAATTCCACTGTAAAAGTGCTGATCGATCTTGTTTCTACCAGCTTTACAAGCAGTATCTTCCAGATAAGAATGACTTCCTACACAGTAAAATATTTTCCTTAAATCCCCCTCCATCTTTGACCTATAACTTAAAATTTGTGCTGACTAGGAATTGAACAAGCTGATAATTGGAACAGATTCTCTTATTTATCTACATAAACTCATTATTATATTCAAATCTTTTGAACTATCTAGCAAATGTGTTTATTTGTTCTATCTGATACAAAGTCTCTCATCAAAACACATTCTCTAGAACTGAACATTCGAAAGCATCTCTAGTCAGCCGCTCACTCTACCGTCCCTGATCTTCAAAACTGTTTCCTCCATCAACAAGACCTCTGTAGTTCTCAATATAAAAATTTTAACTTTAAACTCACACTTGCTAATAATCATATACAGTTCCTGCAGACTGTCTTGTCTGATCAAGATTGAGAACTAATCCAGGAATATAGGAACTACTTGTCTTATTTCATCAGGTCTAAACACTTGCCATAGTGTTAAGTGACATACATCTCAATATATGGAGCACGTTTGTCTGGCATGAAGGCAACTTCCTAAATACTGTATATAAGCTTTTTTAGGCCTTATCCTGGATAAGGCCTCAGGTATCAAAGGTAAAGCCCTTCAATATCCTATAAAATATTTTGGTTAATCAGGCTTAATCTTATCACCAGGATTTAACATTTCTCAAGCAAACACCAGAGGGAAAACTTTGTAACACACCAGAAAGTTTAAGTTATGTGCTATACTGAAGCTTCACTGCACAGCACTGAAGCTTCAAATAGGATCACACTCTACATACACACTCAATATATCTGCTGGGACATTTGATACCATGCTGAAACAAACTTTATATTGCTTCTATATAACAGTTTTAGCAATGCCCAATTGTTATTGTATATATTGGATCATGTACTCACATTTCTAGCATTTGGCTACAGTAAAATATTTTCAGAAACAACTTTAATCCAACATCACATGGTATACGCAAAAATGACCTTCTACTCTTCCTTTCCTTTCTCTATCAAAATTTACTCCTCACATTGATAAAAATACACTCCGTCCTGGACTACAGCTCCTTGGGTCCTATACTAGCTGAAGAACCTCAACAGATATTTGTATTTGTATAACACCTTTACTGTACTTAAATAGCTGATGGTGATTATCAGATTCATAATCAGACAAAAGCTAAAAGAAAGATTGTATTAGGAATGATGGAAAATATTTGGTTGGGAAAGTAGGATACCCATGTGGCATGATAGCATAGCGGTTAGTGCAATGCGATTACAGCACCAGTGACCTAGCTTCAATTCCTGCCGCTGTCTGTAAGGAGTTTCACATTCTGCACATGATTGTGTGGGTTTTCTCCAGGTGCATTGGTTCCTCTCGCACTCCAAAGACGTAGGGTTTAGTAGGTTAATTGGTCACATGGGTGTAATTGGGTGGTGTGGGCCATTGAGATGTAAAGACCTGTTACTGTGCTGTATCTGGAAATGAAATAAAATATATCGATAGTGCATGATAACAGTGAACTGCTGCCATTTCAGTACTGTCCTCCAGATGAAGCACAGTGCATGCAAGCCCATGTTATATCTAAGGTAATGGATGGATGCACACACAATGACATTATGGCCATGCTGTAAACCCCTCCAAAAACTGGCAAATTAAAACTCTTGAACGGATGCCCAATTAGCCACTGATCAAAATCTGTTTTACAATAAAATTGAAAACATAAAACATAAAACTCTAGAATACACAGCTTTTACTTTATTGCTCTGATTGCAGTTTTTGTGTGAATTTTTCCAATAGTTGTGGAAAATGAGTGATGTCCACCCTACTGCAGAACACACTTGTGACCCCTGCTACTTGCAGAACATTTTACACACCACTTAGTACAAGAGATTGTATTATAAATTTTACTGATTTAATTGTCCCAGCATGTTACTTTTAATTTATTATTTATTGAGTTTTTTTTGTGAATCTTCCAATCTCTTTTAACTTAATGTAATTAACACAGAATATAATGTTGCTTTTTGGACAAGAGGCACAGTTGTAAATTTAATTTGAATTCATTAACAAATATAATATGTCTGCACAGAAGGATTGGAATCCACTATTGTTATAATCGCCCGAATAGATGTAAAGAAAATACCCCAATATTGATAAAGGTATCTATGGCCCCTAAGGTAAGATAGAAATCCACAATCCACAATTCTTGGATATGAACTAATTGCATTGCTAAAGGTTTCTCACATTTAGAGGAGAATAATCACTACCTCCAAAATACAGAGTAACTTCGTGCCCAAAGGTGCATACTGAATTTATGTTAAAAGGTAAAGATTTGAGAGGGCACTCAAACATGAATCCAAACAGAGTAAAGCACAATCATTTGTCAGAAACAAAATAGCACCAGATATGTTGTGTATCAGATATGTGTACAAGATGTTAAGAGGCATAGATTGAGTGGATAGTCAGAGACTTTTTTTTCCAGGGTGGAAATGACTAATATCAGGGGGCATAATTAAAGGTGATTGGAAGAAAGTATAGGCTGGATGTCAGAGATACGTATTTTACACAGAGAATTGTGAGTGCATGGAATGGCGTGTTGGTAAAGGCAGATACACTAAGGGCATTTAAGAAACAGATGAAAGAAAAATGGAGGGGTATGTGAAAGGGAAGGGTTAGATTGATCTTAGAGTAGGTTGAAGGGTTGGCACAACATTGTGGGCCAAAGGACCTGTACTGTGCCTTAGTGTTCTACGTTCTATCTTCTCTGAGAATTGTCATTTGTCATGGTGGAGGGTCTTATGCGTTCTTGAGATCAGAGAGTGATGCTGTCTGCAGCTTAGCTCCCGGTAGGATCACCCATGGCAGAAAGGTCAAGGGGAAGGTTACAGTCAAAGGCAGTCCGACCAACAGTGGAGCTGACAGGAGATGATAGCCTATCACAACAGCAGTAAATGTGGAGGAAGACTGCAGCAAAGCAGGGTCCACAGTAGTCCTGCTTTCTATGCCACTGGACCCTGACCCCGATCTGTCTAGGACCGTGTGGGGACTGCTTGTGCATCAGCCTCCCACATTAAGCAAAGTCACACACAGGCATTCTCCATTAAGTGAATAACACCTTTGGAGAACATCATACTCACCTCAAGTGATTGCACTCCTACTACTTTGTTCTATGTTCTATACCATTTGAATATTTGTTGCTGCAGACTGTACAAAAGGCCAGTACTGCATACTGCAGCAACACACACACAATGTTGGAGGACCTTAACAAGTCAGGGAGCATCTATGGAGAGAAACAGATGGTCAACATTACAAGCTGAGACCCATCATCTAGTGTGGTCAGTACTGTAGCTCCAGCAATCAGTTGCCACAACTAATTGATCTTTCATCTGCAGGCTATAGTTTATACTACCTTTTCGCGGAGGTGTTCACAGGTCTTAGGATGGAGTTTTCAGTCATCTTATTGAACAACTGAAATCCATGTGGTGAAACTAGTTGCTGCTTGCAGGGAATCCCATTAATTTGACCTAGTGATGATGACTCATCGCTGTGTATTTCCAAGTGGAACGTGGAAGCCATGGTACTCCCAGATAGCTCTATAACTTTGACATGGAGGACCAATGTCTTTAATCCGGGGACCTCTTTTAAAGAAACTATGGTGAATTACTCTAGGGCACCTGATTGATTCTTCAGTCTGCAGTTATTTAAGGACGCAGGTGGAGATGTGATTAGCATCAAGATTCTTGAATGTTGTTAGAGCTTTTCTCAGTAAAGAAATTGAAGAGTATTTTATGGAGACAAAAGAAATTAAGTCTTTATGAAGGATCCTGACCCGAAATGTCAACTGCCCTTTTCCCTCCATAAATGCCGCCTGACCTGCTGTGTTTCTTCAGCTCCTTTCCTTGTTGCTGAATAGTAATTTTATCATGCTTCTGAGATATCTTATAGTTGCAAGAGAGGATTGGGAATCAGTCACTTAACCCCAAACCTGAGGAGCCACGGTAGTCATGCCGTTAGTTCTGATCAATAGGAGACCAAAATAGCCAGATATATTACCTTCCATCTCTCATAAGGTCACCGGGACCTATAACAATACTTGCCACTTTTCCTCCTAAGTGTGGATGCTGCAAAGGAAGGCTTTACGCAATCATCAGGAAGTATTGTCAGTTGTCACATTGTGATGACTGGCAAAGTGGAGCTGGCTAAACTACTCAAGGTATGCTTGCAGCAACGTCCCTGGGCTGAGAGGATTAATCTTCAACAAATACAACCTTCATTCTGCATGCTTTCAGCCAGTGGAAATCATTTCCCCCGATTCACATTGAATTCCATTTTCCAAAATGTTCCAAATGGTTAACTTTACACTAAAATTAATCTGCTTTTCCATGTTTTAACTATTACTGTGATTAGATATGGAACAAAATGGTGACTTGGGGACATTAGTCTGTATCAGCGACCAGGTTATTGGTAAATATTTATTATTAATTGATAAGAAGGTTTTACGTTCAAATCAGCATTTTAGGGCACTTTTCTCTCTGCCCTAATTCTCACCATTCTCTTCCGCCCCTTCTTAGCCACCACAGCCACATCCCCAATATACAGCACAAACCTAACCAAAATTATGAACAAGGAACAG
This sequence comes from Hemitrygon akajei, assembly GCF_048418815.1. Lineage (NCBI taxonomy): Eukaryota > Metazoa > Chordata > Chondrichthyes > Myliobatiformes > Dasyatidae > Hemitrygon > Hemitrygon akajei. The sequence continues at coordinate 102,373,624 of NC_133124.1, read as the reverse complement.
CTTGCAACCTCATGGGTCGAGTCAACTATTGTCTTCAAAATGCCAAAACACTAGTTCCTTTTAGCTGAATATAGTTAATATAGTTTTTCCTTTTTGAATATAGTTAACAAAATTCACCTCTGACAGTAGTTGCCGAGCCTCAACATACAAAAGGTATTCCTAAGAGACTTTGCAGTATTGTATTTTGTGTGAATCTCCAAGAAATTTTGAAATCAACAGCCTAGTTATTTTCCTTACATTTCTTTCAGTACCTCACAGAGAAAGCATTTTTTATTTAAGGATTTTATTTATTTGTTCTTGCTGTTCTCCTTATCCCAGTCATCTATTCCCTCCCATGTCTGGTTTGCATTTGGATATAGGAAGGATACACTTCAAAGGATTCAAAGGTGCATTTAATGTTAGAGTAATGTATACAACATACATTCTGAAATGCTTTTTCTTCGCAACCATCCACAAAAACAGAGGCGTGCCCCCAGAGAATGAATGACAGTTAAATGTTAGAGCCCCAAAGTCCTCCCACCAGCTCCCCTCCCTCCTGCTCATAAGTGGCAGCAACAAACGATTCGCCCTCCCCCCACCGGCAAAAAAAAACATCAACACCCGCCACCGAGCACTCAAGCGTGAACAAAGCAAGAGTAAAGACACAGACTTGCAGTACTCCAAAGACTACATTGTTCACCCGGTATTCAACATACCACAGGCTCTCTCTCTCTTAAAAGGAAGAAACAGGTATCTCCATTTCACAGTGAGAGGGGAGATATAACAAACACCTCACTGGTTTACGATGTTAAAAGTCGGTTGTGTTGCTTCTTCCGAGCTCTGTGCCCAAAGATTTCGGGTCTCTGGGCACATGGCCTTAGATCTCCCATCTCCCACAACACACCGATTTCCTGCCCGGACACTGACCTTTGATCCACCCATCTCCAGAGCCACGAGATCTCAGCCCTCCGAAAGGTGAACTGAGTTCTTGGGCCGAGTCCTTAGCGTGCTGAATAACAGACAGGCATGAAACCCCAAGAGCGGTTCCTATTCCTGCAAAGAACCATAGTCAGCGTGTAATTCTAGGTCAGGGTATTCAAAAGAACATTGAAAGGGAAAAATAGAAGATATTAAAGATGGAAATAGAGTGGTTTCCGAAGATGCAAGCAAAGGAGTCACCATCAGGCGCCATTAATCCTCCTAAGCTCCTCCTCACTTGTGAAGGAAGTAAGCAACCACTGATCTGGAGGATTAATGCAATGTTGTGCATTGCTAGGCAATTCTTTAAAACATGCAAAGATGACTTCTTAGCCATAGAGAGCACAGCAGTTGCTTATTTATTAGGATTCTATTGCACCACCATTAACATGTGGTCAAACAGCCAATGAATAAATGGTTCCTGTGGGACCTGAAACCCAAATAAGCCTTACTTTTTTCTCCTTTTTATGTGCATCATTAGAAATCTTTGCAAACATATGTAACCATTTAAGTTAAGCAAAACCAAAATTAAAAGTAAATGTTATGAATAATTAATCTCGGTTGTTCTTGCCATTACTGTTTTCAATTTTGCCGTCCATAATGATGTCTTATCTAAGAGTTCCATGTTAGTATGTAACACAAAAGAAATTGTTTGATCTAAATCCATCAGCATCACTATGGCACTGACAACTCAAAAGCAGAGGGAATTGATAGCAGAAATGGATGGACTGATAACTCTCTAAAGGATTTTGTAACCCCTAGCTTCACACCCTGACCAAATATGGGAATTCTGTAATAAATATGCCTCCTGTTATATTGAATGTGTATCCTACTAAGGATTATAGAACTTGTCCAATTGCTCTGTGTAATACAGTACATTACAACAATATTTATGGGGAAAGTCCATCTTTCTATATGTAAGTGTTCTGCATATCTGTGACTCAAAGGCATACAATAATGAAATAATACACAACTCTTCGTAAGAACTTTGTTAGTTTAACCTACCAGATATCTTAAAGTATCTTAGAGATCAGTACTGGAGTATTGTGTTAGAAGCACAGCACAACACGGAAACCAACCTCCCATTTGTCTCTATACTTCTTGCTGGCTCAGTAAAGCAGTCAGGAAAATCAAAGACCCACCCACACAGAATATTCTGTCTTCTCCCCTCTTCCATAGGGCAGAAAATACAAAAGCCCTGAAAGCATGTACCACTAGGCTCAAGGACAGCTTCTATCCTGCTCTTATAAGACTGCGGACTTGTCCTCCAGAATGATAAGATGGACTCCTGATGTCACAATCTACCTCATTGTGGCATTGCACCTTATTGTCTGCCAGTTTTGCTCTTTCTCTGTAACTGGCAAGGTAATCCAGAACTGATAAAAAATAAAATCATTCTTTTAGTTCATTGGCCATAAGGGCAGAAAATTATACTATCCCACTAACCTAGAGAATACATTAGATGTATTAAAAGCAAACTGCAACCTGTCTAAAAATAAAACAATCAACCGTAGTTGGACCGTTACTAGCAATTGGTCAGGAAGGATCCTTAGAACTAGGATTGTTAGTGGATAAGAGTAGTTTTGGAGATTTAGACCACAAGACCATAAGATATGGGAGCAGAATTAGGCTATTTGGCTCAATTTTTCTCCTCAGCTATAATCTCCTGACTTCTCCCTGTATCCCTTCATGTCCTAACCAATCAAAGATGTATCAACCTCTGCCTTAAATTTGCATAAAGAATTGGTCTCCACAGTTGCCTATGGCAAAGAATTTTCACAGATTCACCACTCTCAGGCTAAAGAAATTCCTCTTAATCTCCATTCTAAAATGACACCCACACCCTTCTATTCTGATGCTGTGTCCTCTGGTCTTAGACTCTACCACCATAAGAAACTCTCTCTACATCTACTCTATCAAGGCCTTTCACCATTCAATAGGTTTCAATGAGGTCACCCCTCATTCTTCTGAATTCTAGTTTATACAGGCCCAGTGCCATCAAAAGCTCTTCATGTGACAAGCATTCAATCCTGGAATCATTTTCATGAACCTCCTTTGAACCCTCTCCAGTTTCAGCACAATCTTCCTAAGATAAGGGCCCCAAACCTGCTCACGATGCTCCAAGTGAGGCCTCACTAGTGCTTTATAAAGTCTCAATATTATATCCTTGTTTTTTATATCCTAGTCTTCTTGAAATGAATGTTAGCATTGCACTTGTCTTCCTCTCCCCAGACACAATCTGCAAATTATCTTTTTGGGAATACTGCACAATGTCTCCCAAGTCCATATGCTTCACAGTTTTTTTTTTGTATTTTCTCTCCATTTAGAAAATTTCTTTTCTTCTACCAAAGTGCATGACCATACACTTCCCGTATACTTACCGAAGTCCTTCCGTAGCCTCTCTACTTCTACTTCATATCATCTGCAAATTTCGCAACAAAGCCATCAATTCCATCATCCAAATCATTGACATATAATGTAAAAAGAATCAATCCCAACATAGACCCTTGTGGAATACCTATAGTCACTGGTAGCCAACCAGTATTATACCACTTTCAACAACCTTCAGCCACAGCTCCATCTTTGGAAATTTGTTATTTTCTTGTTATTCATATATAAACATGTTGAAACTGTGAGCCCTACCCAATAAAGTGTGCTATATGTGTATTGTACTGAGTGATTCTTGTGACTAATGTAGAATAAAATGTAGAATTTAACTGCAGTATTGAAAAAAACATCTTTAATGTGCAAGTTATCTCTCTAAATTGAAATGAAGTATAGTACTATGGATATGTCTTCTTAAGTTAAGAGTGAACCAACCCAGTTTCGAAACAACAGTTGCACATTACAGCTGGTAAACATAAGCTATAAACTAATATACAAACACCACACTCACTCACTCACTCACTCACTGTAATAACAAGCAAGTAATGCAGACTGGTGAACATATTCACATTAAGGACTTGCACAGTATTAAGTCATAGTATATCGCAAACCGTTTATATTCAGGAACCTATCAATATATATGATAACATCATTAAGTCATTTTATTCAAGAATGTATTTTTTAATTAATTCAGGAATGTGGGCATTGCAGGTTGAGACAGCATTTAATTTCCTATTCACAATTGCTTTTCAATGGTCATGGGGAACTGCCATCTTACATTGCTATAGAACTTCGGGCATGGGTATAACACCAATGCTTTGAGAGAGGAAGTACCAGTATTCTGACCCAGCAATATGAAGGTGCAGTAATACTCTTTCAAGCTGGGATAGTGTTTTTCATGGCATGTCCTTCTCTCTCTCCCAACTTTTCCCTTGCTTTCCATCTGTTCCACAAAGTATAGTCCATCAGAGTCTTTCTCAAATCTTCATGTCTGACATAGCAAATTCAAATTTACATCCAAGAAAAAATACCGTGAGGCTTCTTACCTGTCTATTCGTGCTAGTACTGCCAAGGGATCTTTGGACATGTACATGATCATAGACTTCAGAGATATTTAGACAGACACATGAACCTGAAAGGAATGGCGAGTTACAGATTATGTTCAGTACAAACATTATGAGACCATAAGACCACAAGACATAGGAGCAGAATAAGGCTATTCAGCCTATTGAGTCTACTCCACCACTCCAACATGGCTGATTTATTATTTCCCTCAACTTCATTCTCCTGCCTTCTCCCTGTAACCTTTGATTCCCTGACTAACCAAGAACCAAGAATGAATTCCAAAGATTCAGCACCCTCTGACTAAAGAATTGTTTTCTCATCTTTGCTCTCAATGTATGACCCTCGGTTCTGAGGCTGTACATTCACTCTATTTAGGCCCTTCAATAGTCGATAAGTTTCAGTGAGCTCCCCTTCATTCTTCTAAATTCCAGTGAATACAGGCCCAGAGCCATAAAATGCTCCTCATGAGTTAACCTTTCCATCCCTGGGATCATTAACGTGAACATTCCCTGAACTCTCTTCAATGCCTGCTCATCTTTTTTCACATTGTTGGTGTTCCTCTTCATGCCTTGTGGCACAGTGGGCGACAACCTTGCTACTTCTTTAGCATTCATCTGCACTTTATGAGGCTGAGTTGTCAGCTCGACACTCAAGCCAGTACAGATGGAAAACATGCAAGGAGCTGACCGAATTCCAACCTGGGACCACTCGCCTTGAAGTCCGATGTGGATGCCACTACACCACTGGCCGGCTTTTCTTAGATAAGAGGCATAAAACTGCTCACAATACATCATGTGCGGCCAAAACAATGCCTTAAAAAGCCTCAGCACTATATACTTGCTTTTGTATCCTAGTCCTCTTGAAATGAATGCTATCATTGCATTTGATTTCTTTACCACTGACTCCACCTGCAAGTTAACCTTTGGGGAATCCTACACAAGGTCACCCAAGTCCATTTACACCTCTGATTTTTGAATTTTCTTGACATTTAGAAAACTGTCCATGCCTTTATTCCTTCTGTCAAAGTGCGTGTTCATGCACTTCCTTACACTATATTCCATCGGCCGCTTTTTTGCCCATTACCCCAATTAGTCAAAGTCCTTCTGTAGTCACCCAGCTTCCTCAACACCTCCTGCCCCTCCATTTACCTTTGTATTGTCCACAAACGTGGCCACAAATTTCATTAATTCCTTCATCCAAATTATTGACATAAAATATGAAAAGAAGTGATCCCAACTCTCACCCCTGCAGAACGCCACTAGTCACTGGCAGCCAACCAGAAAAGGTCCTCTTTATTCCCAATCTTTGCCTCCTGCCAGTCAGCCAATCTTCCTAGTACCTTCCCTATAATTGCATTGGCCCTTATCTTGTTAAGCTGCCTCATGTGCAGTGTCTTCTCAAAGACCTTCTGAAAATCCAAATAAGCAACATCCACTGACTCAAGGTTTCGCCTTTAGAAAACCATGCTGATCTTGGTCTATTTTATCTTGTGCCTCTAAGTATTGTGAAAACTCATCCAACTACCTCTTTCAAAACCCTGGGTGTATTCTATCTGGTCCAGGTGACTTATCTACCTTCAGATCTTTCAACTTCCCAAGCACCTTCTCCTTACTAACAGCCATGACACAGTTCTGCCCTCTGGGACTCTCGCATTTCTGGCATTCTGTTAGTGTCTTCCACAGTGAAGACTGACACAAAATACAGTTCATCTGCCATTTCCTTGTCCCCCATTACTACCTCTCCAGCATAATTCTCAAGCAGTCCATTATCTACTCTGCTCTCTCTTTTACTCTTAATATATTTGAAAATATTTTTTGTATCCTCTTTTATGTTATTGGTTACCTTACCTTCATATTTAATCTTTTCTCTCTTTATGGCTTTTTTAGTTGCCTTCTGTTGGTTTTTAAAAGCTTCACAATCCTCTACCTTCCTACTAAATGTTGTTATATTATATGCCCTCTCTTTAGCACTTATGCTGTCTTTGAGTTCCTTTGTCAGATACGGATGGTTTATCCTCCCTTTAGAATACTTCATCATCTTTGAGAGGTACCTTTCCTGGGCCTTCTGAATTTCCCCTAGAAACACCAGCCATTGCTGTTCTGCCATCATTATTGCTCATGTCCCATTCCAGATATCTTTGGGCAGTTCATCTCTCATGCTTCTGTAATTCCCTTTACTCCACTGTAATGCTAATACATCTGATTCTCCTTCTCAAACTCCATGGTGAATTTTATCATATTACAATCACGGTTTCCTAAGGGATCCTTTATCATAAGCTCCCTTATCAAATCTGGTCATTACATAACAGACAATCCAGAATTGCTGTTCCCCTAGTGGGCTCAACCACAAGCTGCTCTAAAAAGCTATCTCGCAGGCACTGTACAAATTCCATCTCTTTGGATCCAGCACAAACCTGATTTTCCCAATCTACATGCATATTGAAAACCCCCGTGATTATCGCAACATTGCCCTTTTTACATGCCTTTTGGATCTTCTGTTATAATTTGTAGCCCACATCCTGGCTACTGTTCAGAGGCCTGTATGTAATTCCCATCAGCATCTCTTAACCATTGCAGTTTCTTAACTCTACCCACCAGGATTCTACATTTTCCCATTCTATCTCACCTCTTTCTAATGATTTTATTTTATTTTTTACCAACAGAGCCACCCAACTCTGTCTGCCTATCTGCCTGTCCTTTTGATACAATGCATATCCTTGGATGTTAAGATTCCTACTATGATCTTTCAGCCATGACTCAGAGATGCCCACAATATCAAACCTGCCAATCTCTGACTGTGCTACAAGATCATCTACCTTATTCCATATACTGTGTTCATTCAAGTATAATACCTGCAGTCCTGTATTCATCATCCTATTTGATTTTTGCTCCCTGTTACTTCATAACCTCTCCCATTGACTGTAATTGTGCCTTATCATCTGCCTTTCCTTCCTGACAGTCTCACTACACACTTGTATTTCAACTGCCCTGTCCTCAGCCTGATAACTCCAGTTCCCACCCCCTTCCAAATTAGTTTAAACCCTTATCCACAGCTGTAGCAAACCTGTCCACAAGGAACTCAGTCCTCCTTGTCTTCAGGTATAACCTGACCGTTTTGTACAGGTCATAACTTCCTTAGAAGAGATCCTAATGCTTCATAAATCTGAATTCCTCCCTCTACAAATTCTTCAGTCATGCATTCATTGCCAAATCATCCTATTCCTACCCTCAATGGAACATGACACAGGCGACAATCTATAGATTATACCCTGATGGTCTTGCTTTTCAGGTTTCTGCCTAACTCCCTAAATTCTCTCTTCAGGACCTCCTCCTTTTTCCTACCTATGTCATTGGTATCAACTGGTTTCACAATTCTGACTGTTCTTTAGAATGCCGTGGACCCGATCTGAATCATCTCTGACCCTGGCATCTGGGAGGCAACTTAACATTCGGGTATCGCTTTCAGGTCCACAGTGCTTGCTTCCTGCTCCTCTAATTATGGAATCCCCTATTACTACCACACTCTTCTTCTCCCCCCCTTCTTTTCAGTGCCAGAGACCCAGTTGCTGCAACTTCCCCCTGGTAGCTTGTCACCCCCAACAGCATCAAAAGAAGTATACTTATTATTGAAGGGAACAGCCACAGCAGGACTCTGCACAGGCTGCTTATTCCCTTTTCCTCTCCTGATTGTCACCATGCTACCTGCCTTTTGCAACTTCAAGGTGACTACCTTCCTGTATCTATCACCTCCTCATTTCTCCATATAAGCTGAAGATTATCCAGCTGCAGCCCCAGTTCCTTAATATGGTCCATAAAGAGATGCAGCCTGATGTACTTTGTGCAGATGTAGTTATCAGGAAGACAGGCAGTCTCCCTGAGTTGCTACATCTCACACAAAGAGCATACAACCTACACTGGACCCATTCATAGTGCAATAGCTATGTACTAACAGAGAAAAGACTTACTAGAAGCATAATCAGAACCTCCGCCTGTGCTTGCCCAAGCATATTGAGCCAACGCTGAACCACTCGAACAGTGGTCCACTCCAACAATGACCACTCTCCTTTCTTTTTCTTGGCCCTGCACTGATTGCAGGCCACCAAAAAAGAGCTGAAAAGCACCCAAGCTCTTTTTAAACCTTGTGCTGTGTCACCAATGAAAGACCTCTCACACTCATTGCAGCCTGCTGAAAAAATTATGAGCCAAGGGCTCATTCCTGTGCTGTACTATTCAATGGTGCATCCCTACTAAATCTGTACCCTCCACATGCAGATTAATTCTGTTCCTCAGACTTCTTTTCTGTCAATAATATCTCTACCTTTGATGTTGGATCCAACAGCAAGTAATTAACTAGATTATCCCATCTCTGTTGTCTCTCTTGCATAAAGGTTTTACATTTGCTCTATTGAGTCATCTGGCATCCTTTCTGTGACCTGAGAAGGTTGCTGGTATTCAGTCAGAATCTTCTTCCTTGCCTCCCATTTCAACTTTCGGTACAAGTCACCAGGCACTGGGGAATAATCCACCTTTAAACTCATTAAAACATTAATACACTTTCCTTTTTTGATGGTAATTTGTTCTAGAATTCTACTGTTCCTCTCTCTGAATTTTCAATTACAATTTCCTTCTCCATAGTTAACACATTTACTAAGTATTCTCTGGCCACACATTCATTGGTCTCCAACAGATCCAACTCTTTTTCTGCTTACAACTGCCCTAAATATATTGACAAAATGCTTTCAGAGTCTAGCATGCCAGAGCCATTTTATTCTCACTCTTCGGCCTCTTAATGTCAAGTATCCCTCCTCCACAATTCATATTCCTGCAGTACGCCACCTGTTTGCAATCCTGTATACTATGCTAATATGCTTGCAGGAAGGTTTGTTAGTGCTGCATGGGGGTTGGGAAGAGGGTTTAAACTAATATTACAGGGGGTTGGGGAACAGAATACCAGAGCAGATAAAGGAGTCATTGTGGGGAAAGATGTTGTTAAGCCCGCATTCAAAAGACTGGAATTGAAAGGCTTAGCATGGTGGGACTAATGTTCTAAGTTGAGTATATTTCAATGCAAAGAGTATTGTAGGAAAGGCAGATGAGTTTAGAGCATAGATCAGTACATGGAATTATGACACTGTAGTCAATAGTGAGAGCTGGTTGCAGGAGGGACTGGACTGGCAGCTCAATGTTTGGGGTTCCAGTGTTTTAGATATGATAGACTGGGAGGGATTAAAGAGGAATGATGGCATTAGTAGAGTCACAGAACCTTAGAAAACTACACCATAGAAACAAGCCCTTTGGCCCATCTAGTAATCAGAGAAACTGTCCTGGCAGTGCTCAGACAGGACAGATTGAAGAGCTCGTCTACTGAGGTTATATGGATGGAACTGAGGAATAAAAAAGGGATGACCATGCTAATATGATTATATTACAGACCACCCAACAGTCAGCAGGATTTAGAGGAGTAAATATGTAGGGAGATCACAGACTAAGATTGTGATAGTAGGTGATTTTAATTTTCCACATATTGATTGGGATTCCCACACTGTAAAAGGGCTGGATAAGGTCAAGTTTATTAAATGTGTTCAGGAAGGTATCCATAAACAATATATAAAGGTCCTGACTAGAGAGAGTTTCTCTATTAGGGAATGAGACAGGGCAGGTGACAGAAGTTTGTGTCAGGGAACACTTTGGATCTAGTGGTCATAATACAATTAGTTTCAAGATAATTATGGAGATGGATAGGCCTGGTCCATGGGCTGAGATTCTAAATTTTGATTGTATCAGAAGGTCTGATAAGTGTAGATTAGGACAGGCTAATTTTTGCCAAAGGTGTGTTTGCTTATTGGGGGGCCTTCAAGATTGTAATTTTGGGAATGCAGAGTTTGTATGCTCCTTTCAGAATAAAAAGGCAAGGATAACAGGTTTAGGGAACCTCTGGTTTTGAGCAAATTTGTGTACCTTGTTAAGATGAAGAAGGAGGTACATAGAAGTTATAGACAGGAAAGAACAAGTTAGATATTTGTGGAGTATAAGAAATACAAGAGAACACTTAAGAAGGAAATCAGGAGGGCCAAAAGAAGGCATGAAATTGCTCTAGCAGGCAAAGTGGAAGGAGAATCCCAGGGGCTTTTACATATATGTTAACAACAAAAGGACAGGAAGGGACAGAATTGGTAAGCTTGAAAATTAGAGTGGTCATCTATGCATGGAGTTGAAAGAGATGGGGGACTCAAATGGATATTTTTGAATCTGTATTTACTTCAGAGATGGATATAGAGTCCATAAAACTGTGACAAAACGCCAGTGAAGTCATGGATCATATACAGATTAAAGAGGCAGTTGTGTTTTTTTGTGTGTGTTACAGAGGAGGAGGTATCTGCTGTCTTGAGGCATATTAGGGTGGATAAATCCCTAGGTTCTGACAAGGTGTTTACTCAGACCTTGTGGGAAGCTAGTGCAGACAATGCAGGGGACTGAGCAAAGATATTTAAAACATCCTTAGCCATGGGTAAGGTGCTCGAGGATTAGAGGATAGCTAACGTTGTTCTGTTGTTTAGGTAAGGCTCTAAGAGTAAGATGGGAAATTTTAGGCGGTGAGCTTGACATCAGTAATAGGTATGTTATTGGAAGATTTTCTAAGGGACTGGATATATGAGTATTTGGATAGACAGGGATTGATTAGGGGTAGTCAGCATGGCTTTGTGTGTTGTAGGCCATGTCTTATAGAGCTTTTCAAGAAAGTTACCAGGAAAGTGGATGAAAGCAAGGCAGTGGATATTATCAAGATGGACTTTAGTAAAGCCTTTGACAAGATCCTACTTAGGAGGTTGGTCAAGAAAGTTCTCTCATATGAGATAGTAAATTGGATTAGACCTTGCTTTGTGGGAGAAGCCAGAGTGTGGTAGTTGATGGTGCCTCTCTGACTAGAGGCCTGTGACTAGCGGTGTGCCACAGGAATTGGTGTTGGGTCCATTGTTGTTTGTCATCTATGTCAATGTTCTGTATGATAATATGGTCAATTGAATCAGCAAATTTGTGGACAACACCAAGACTGGGAGAGTAGTGAACAATGAGGAGCATACCAATTTTGTCCCTGCCTATCCTTTTGCTTTTAATATATCTGTAGAAGCCCTTGGGGTTTTCTTCCACCTTGTCTGCTGGAGCAATCTCATGCCTTCTTTTAGCCCTCCTGATTTCCTTCTATCAAAGCTTGCAGCAGGATCTGGACTAGCTGTAAAAATGGGCTGAAAAATGGCAGATGGAATCTAATGCAGACATGTGTGAGGTGCTGCACTTTCAGAGGACAAGTCAAGGTAGGACTGACATAGTAAGTGGTAGGGCACTATGGAATGCCATGTAACAGAGGGATGTGCAAATACAGATCTAAAATTTCTTGTAAGTGGTTGATGAGGATGTAAAGAGAGCTTTTGACTCATTGGGCTTTATAGAAATATTGAGTACAGGAGTTGGATGTTATGTTGAAGTTTTATAACATGTTGATGAAACCTAATTTAGAGTATTGTTGCTAAAAGTTCACATTTCTAAGTAAATTTATTATCAAAGGATGTATGTTTCACTATATATAGCTCTAAGATTTATTTATTTGCAGGAAATATATCAAAGATATATCAAACATTGATTTTACAAGAATGTTACCAAGACTTGAGGACCTGAGTTATAGGGAAAGGTTGAATAAGATAGTACATTATTTCCTAGAGCATTGGAGAATGAGAGGAGATTTGATAGAAGTATATTAAATTATGATTGGTATAGATAGGGTAAATGCAAACAAGCCTTTTCTACTGAAGTTGAGTGAGACTAGGACTAGAGGTCATGGGTTAAGTATGAAAGGTGAAATATTTAAGTGGAACATGAGGGAGAACTTGTTCATTCAGAAGGTGGTGAGTGGGTGGAACAAGCTGCCAGATGAAGTAATGGATGCAGGTTTGATTTCAACATTTAAGAGAAGTTTGGATGGGAGGGGTATTGAGGGCTATGGTCTGAGTGCAGGTTGACAGGACTAGGCAAAGTAGCAGTTCAACATGCACTAGATGGGCCAAAAGCCTGTTTTTGTGCTGTAGTGCTCTATGGTTCTATGACTCTACATCTCTATTCCTTCAGTAAGCTAGTTTTTTCTTCTTTATCTAATCCTTCATATCCTTTGTGTTCATCTTTGTCATTCACCAGAGATATAAAAGTCACCTGAAAGATAACTTCTTTACACAGAGAGTGTTGAGTACCTGGAATGAATTGCCAGAGGACATGGTTGAGGCAAGTAGAATTGCAACATTTAAGAAATATTTGGATAGATGCATGGACTGGAAGGGCTTGGAGATGGAGGTTTATGTGTCAAACTTGGGCAACTGGGACTTGCAGGGAGAATGCTGTGGTCAGTATAGACTAGTTGGGCCAAATAGCCTGTTTCCATGCAGTTTTACTAGACAACTTTATTACAAACTAGCCCCTGAACTCTCACTATTCTTGATCAAAGGAACAGCTATGGACATTCGCATCGGTCCGAGCTACACCTGTCTTTTTGTCGGCTTTCTCCGGGCCTTATGTTCCTTATGTTCCATTTCGAGCATATTTTTTTCCTATCACACTGCAGCTAATTTATTTAGTTGATGATGCTATGCATCTGTGTGAAAAACTAACACCAAACCAAACATGAAACACTTATGAACTACAGCACCAAAGCAAACAGAGCTAAGATTGCCAACTCTGAGCTGCAGCTAAATTCGACTCATGGTTAATTTCAGAATTATTCTCGAGCCCAGGTAGAAAGAAATTTTTAAAAATATACTCCTGGATCAGTTGAATACATTGTAGATTGGCAATAAAATGGAAAGTCCCATGCTGGGATTTGATTCCCAGGGGTCCCTCACCTCAATGTGCCTTGTTCATCAGCGAATTCATCTCTTTGTCTGCCCTCCCACTCTGACGTCACAAGAATGTGTTCAATGCCGACAGTGGTAAATAAACTTCCTTAAGTAGTCCATCAAGGGGGGAGTCTTTCCATGTTTTATTTATTTTCTCCTGAGCTATATATTCCTCTTTGATGCATCTCTGTGAGTGAGTAGTCTCTCTAATCCATATTTTATGCTGCTTACTTGACGAGCCCTCTTCAGAAAGTTCAAAGCAATGGCGAGTGTCTTCCATTTCAGTCCTCGTATACTCTCCGCTCAAATGAAGGGGAAAGGGTGACAGCTGTGGAGGGAAGGAACTGTAAAAAGGAGTCATTGAGTAATCGAGTTATACAGCATGGAGACACACCCTTCAGTCGAACTGTTCCATGTTCCAACTTCTAACTGAGCTGGTCCCAACTGCCCATATATTTCTAAATCTTTCTTATCCATGCACTGTATCTGTCTAAATGTTTTTAAAAAGTAGTAATTATATCACCTTTATCACATCCTCTGGACCCTCATTACATATTCCCATCATCTGCTCTGAAAAGCTTTCCTGTCAGGTCCCCTTTTGAATCTTCACCCTCTTACCTTAAGCCCGTGATAGTAGTACTTATTTCAGGCTGCTGTTTACTTACTGCAGCTCAGCGTTCAACACAATCGTACACTAGGTTTGAATCAACAAGCTCCACAACCTGGGCCTCTGTAACACCCTCTGCAACTGGATCCTTGAAATTCTCACTGGGAGACCACAGTCTGTGCAGATCATAAATAACATCTTGTCCGTGCTGACAATTAATACTCATTAAGCCAGACAGATCAGCTGGTTGAATGGTGTCATGGCAGCAAACGTGGACTCAACGTCAGTAAGACCAAGGAGTTGATTGTGGACTTCAGGAAGGGGAAGATGAGGGAACACACATACCTAGTCATCATCAAGGGATCAGAAGTAGAAAGGGTAAGCAGTTTCAATTTTCAAGCAGTTTGAGAAGGACAAACTAAATTCTAATGTGTCGGTATTTCAGTAGAATGAAGGAAATTACAATGACATGAGAGAGGAACTAGCCAAGGTTGATTGGAAAGGGACACTAGCAGGAAGGACAGCAGATCAGAAATGGCTAGAGCTTCTACAAAAAATGAGGGAAGTACAAGACAGATATATTCTAAATAAGAAGAAATTTTCAAAGGGAAGAAGGAAACTACCATGGCTGACAAGTGAAGTCAGAGCCAAAGTAAAAGTAAAAGAGAGGGCATACAAGGAAGCCAAAGATAGTGGATTGGGAAGCTTTTAAAAACTTGCAGAAGGAAACTAAGAAGGTCATTAGGAAGGAAAAGATGGATTATGAAAGGAAGCTGGCAACGAAAATCAAAGTAGTTACTGTACTAAAAGCTTTTTTAAGTATATAAAGGATAAAAGAGTTGAGGGTAGATGTAGGACCAATAGAAAATAATGCTGGCGATATTGTAAAGAGAGACACAGAGATGGCAGAGGAACTGAATGCTCATTTTGTATCAGTCTTCACAGTGGAAGATATCTGCAGTATACCGACATTCAAGAGTGTCAGGGAAGTGAAGTATGTGCAGTGAAAATTACGACTGAGAAGGTGCTTAGGAAGCTTAATGGTCTGAGGGTGGATAAATCTCCTGGACCTGATGGTAAGCACCCTCAGGTTCTGAAGGAAGTAGCTGGAGAGATTGTAGAGGCATTAGCAATGAACTTTCAAGAATCAATAGATTCTGGCATTGTACCAGATGACTGGAAAATTGCAAATGCTACTTCCCTATTTAAGAAGGGTGGGAGGCAACAGAAAGGAAACTATAGACCTGTTAGCCTGACATCAGTGGTTGGAAAGTTGTTGAAATCGATAGTTGGGGATGAGATTATGGAGTACCTGGAGGCACATGACAAGATTGGCCAAATCCAACATGATTTCCTGAAAGGAAAATCCTGCCTGACTAACCTACTGCAATTTTTTGAGGAAATTACAAGCAGAGTAGACAAAGGAGATGCAGTGAATGTGGTGTACTTGGATTTTCAGAAGGCCTTTCACAAGGTGTCGCACAGGAGGCTGCTTAGCAAGATAAGAGCCCATGGAATTATAGGGAAGTTACTAACATGGGTGGTGCATTGGTTGATCAGCAGAAAACAGAGAGTAGGAATAAAGGGATCCTATTCTGGTGGCTGCTGGTTACCAGTGGAGTTCCACAGGGGTTGGTGTTGGGACCGCTGCTTTTTACAATGTATATCAATGATTTGGACTATGGGATTAATGGATTTGTGGCTAAACTTGCCGATGATACAAAGAAAGGTGAAGGATCAAGTAGTGTTGAAGAAACAGAGAGCCTGCAGACAGACTTAGATAGTTTGGGGGAATGGGCAAAGAAGTGGCAAATGAAATACAATGTTGGAAAGTGTATGGTCATGCACTTTGGTGGAAGAAATAAACAGGCAGACTACTATTTAGATGGAAAGAGAATTCAAAATGCAGAGATGCTAAGGGACGTCGGATTCCTTGTGCAAGATACCCTAAAGGTTAACCTCCAGGTTGAGTCAGTGGTGAAGAAGGCAAATGCAATGTTGGCATTTATTTCTAGAGGTATAAAATATAAGAGCAGGGATGTGATGTTGAGGCTCTGTAAGGCACTCGTGAGACCATACTTGGAGTATTTTGTGCAGTTTTGGGCTCCTTTTAGAAAGGATATACTGACATTGGAGAGGGTTCAGTGAAGATTGACAAGAATGATTCCAGGATTGAAAGTGTAACTGTATGAGGAATGTCTGGCAGCTCTTAGGCTGTATTCCCTGGAGTTCAGGAGAATGAGGGGGGAATGAGGCGGCTGTGGAGGCCAAGTCACTGGGTGCATTTAAGGCAGAGATAGATAGGTTCTTGATTAGCCAGGACATCAAAGGGTATGGGGAGAAGGCAGGGATGACTGGAAGAATTGTATCAGCCATGATTGAATGGTGGAGCAGACCCAATGAGCTTAATGGCCTATTTCTGCTCCCATATCTTATGGTCTTAAGTTCCTGGCTATGAACATCTCTGAGGATCTACCCTGGGCCCAACATATTGATGCAATTACAAAGAATGTACAACAGCAGATCTATTTCATTAAGAGTTTGAGGAGAATTGCTTTGTCACCAAAGACACTTGCAAATTTCAACAAATGTACTGTGGAGAACATTCTAACTGTTTGCATCACCATCTGCTATGGAGAGGCCACTGCACAAGATCGGAAAAAGCTGCAGAATGTTGTAACCTTAGCCAGTTCCATCATGGGCACTAGTCTCCTGAGCAACAAGGACACCTTCAAAAGGCATTGCCTCAAAAAAGGTGTCATCCATCATTAAGAATCCCCATTATCCAGGACGTGGCCTCTCCTCATTGCTACCATCAAGAAGGAGGTACAGGAACCCGAAGACTCAGATTCAACATTTCAGGAACAGCTTCTTCCCCTCCACTATCAGATTTCTGAATGGACACTGAACTCCTGAACGCTACCACAGTATTTATCCCTCTCTTTTTGTACTACTTATTTAAGTTTTTATACACATTTCTTATTGTAATTTATAATTTTTAATATTTATGCATTGCAATGTAGAGTTGCTGCAAAACAACAAATTCCACAGCATATACCAGTGCTATTAAACCTGATTCTGATAGTTATAGACTCCCCTGCCCTGGAAATGACTGTGACCACTTACCTTTTCTGAGCCCCTCATGATCTTATAGATGCCCTATAAGGTCATTATTTAACCTCTTAAACTCAAGGGAAAACAACCCCAGCTTAAGCAGTCTCTCCTTATAACTGAAGATGTCCAGTGCCAGTGATGTGTTTATGAAACTTTTCTCACCCTTTCCATATTAATGACAACGTCCCTATACCTGGGAAAAAAGAACTGCACATAATGCTCCAAATGCAGTCTCACCAATGTTTCACATACCATGACATTCCAACTCTTCTACTCTCTGCCCTGACTGATGAAGCCAAGCATACCAGCACCTTCTTTATCACCTTGCTACCTGTATCACCACCTACAGGGATCTACGTACCAGTATCCTTAGGTTTCTTTTCTACAACTCTGCCATTTCTGTGTATGTCCTGTCCTGGTTTACCTTCCCAAAATGTAACACATCATACTTATTGAAGTTAAATTCTATCTGACATTCCTTAGTCCACTTTCCCAGTTGACCTAAATCCTATTGCAATCTTAGATAACTTCCTTCACTGCTAACTATACTAACAATTATATTGTCATCCAGAAACTTATGAAACACCTTTTCTGCTATCATATGATATGTGCTCTATGTGGCATGTACTATGACTGTTGGTACTGTGTTTTGCACATTGGCCCCGGGAGAACACTGCTTCATTGGGGTGTGTTTTTGTGTATGGTTAAATGATAATTAAACTTGAACTTGAAATTGAACCTACATTCTCATCCTATTTTCTGCAGATTTTCTGAAGAACGTAAAAATCTTAAACAAGGAACTAAATGCTCAAAGCACCAACTTTTTATAATGTAGTAAAATATGTATTCCATTAGAATCAATAAAAAGGTGATAAGAAGCCAGTCATTCAGTGAGGACATGTGAGAAGAGAATGAAATGTGCAGTAGCCAGTATTTATTGTCCATCCTAAGAAGCTCTTGAGAAGATGCTGGTGAGCCTTGTTCTTGGCGCATTGCATTCCCCATAATGAACACCTTCGCACAATTTAGTGAAACCAGGGAAAGGAATGTCAACTATGCTCACAAATTCGAAATGACTACATATGCTCAAGCTAGAGTATTTGGAGATACTGTTGTTCTTATGTGCCTTCTCGCATTGTCCTTTTATTGGATGTAACAGACTATTAAATAAAGCTGAGGTCTCGTTATAAATACCACACCTCTGGTAGAACTGTTATGACAATTGGACACAATGTAGCCAGGAAGGATACTGAATGCCTCTGGCTCAGACAATAATTGATGGGATATGATTTAGTGGGTGTGACCACATCAGTATGTTGATTGACTGATCTGTGGGGTTGCTCTTTGATGTCCCAACTTACCAGTCCATAAAACCTAGCACCTGGTCATTTGATACCATTCCCACTAAACTTCTGACCACCCTTCAGTCCTTTGAAATGTCCTTCCACATTTCAAAGAATTTATAATAAAAGAATGAAAAGAAGATCAGAATAAGAATGATAATTTATGGAATTTTACATGATCCAGGAAGTGGGAAATGATTGGTGTTTTCTGAAACTGATTCAGGATTCAAGTTATTTAATGTCACTTCCAGTACAAAAGTGTAAGGGAGAATGAAATAATTGTTACTCTGGCTCCAATGTAGCACAAAAAAACCACAATAAGATAAAGAACACAATAATAATAAAGTGATGCCTGGCACAGGAGTGTCTTCACAGGAAATTAGGAAGTAGCTGTGGTTGTGGTGTGGGGTTGTTGATCAGGTTACTGCTTAGGGAAATTAACTGCTTTTGAATCAGGGGGTCCTGGCGTGGATACTGAGTAGCCTCCTCCCTGATGGGAGTGAGACAAACAATCCAGGAGGAAGATGGGTGGGATAGTTCATGACATTACTGGCCCTTTTCTGGTACCTTACTCTATGTATGTCCTTAATGGTAGATACACCAGTGCCAGTGATGAGATAACATAAATATCAATGAGATAATAAACAGATACTCTGTAAATATGTTGAAAGCACAGTGTCCACAGCTTCTTGTTTCATGGAAGCTTTTATAACTCTGAAAGAGCAACAAGTTCATCATTTCATCTGATGGCTGGAATCAGAATCAGGTTGATTACCACTGTCTTATATGTCATGTTTTTCTTTGTTTTCCAGCAGTGCAAAGACCAGCTTACTATATATTACAAAATAAAGAGATCGTGACATTCCAGAATTTCAAAGTTCAAAATTCAAAGTAAATGTATTATTAAAGTACAAATATGTCACCATTTACAACCCTGAGATTCATCGTCTTGAAGGTGTATTCAATAAATCTAGAGAATAATGAATATAACAGAATCAATGAAAGACTGCACCAACTTGAATGTTCCACCAGTCTGCAAAAGCCAACAAACTGTGCAAATACTGAGAACATGAGATGAACAGATGTCAGGAGTAAGTTAGGAGAAGTTAGATGTAAATTTCTTACGCAAAGAGTGGTGAGTGCATGGAATGGGCTGCCAGCAACGGTGGTGGAGGCGGATACAATAGGATCTTTTAAAAGACTTTTGGATAGGTACATGGAGTTTAGTAAAATAGAGGGCTATGGGTAAGCCTAGTAATTTCTAAGGTAGGGACATGTTCGGTACAACTTTGTGGGCCAAAGGGCCTGTATTGTGCTGTAGGTTTTCTACATTTTCTATGTTTAAGAGTCCTTGAAAATGAGTCCATTAGTTGAGGGAACATTTCAACGATGGGGCAAGTGAAGCTGAGTGAAAGTATTTCATGGTTCACCCAGAGCTTCGCATTTGGGAAGACTTCGAATGATTTTGTGGGAACACACTCATCTACAACTGTTTTAATAAAGCGTAATTTACAACCATGTGTAATCATTCAAATCCACAGATGATTCTTTGAACATGACCCAGGCTACGTCCACACTACGCCGGATAAATCCGTAACCGAAGCTTTTTCTCTTCGTTTTTACCCTCTGTCCACACTAAAATGGCGTTTTCATCCCCCGAAACCAGAGCTTTTCAGAAATGCTTTCAAGGTGGGTATTTTTGAAAACGCTATCAGACAGCAGCGCGCTATTTCATTGTTTCCTTGAACACAGCCTAACAATTTCAGAACAGGCAGCAAAGAGACTGAAGCCAGAAGAGTTAGAAATGTACTCACCAAATACTTTGACCCATAACTTACTGAATAAATAAGTATACTCACTTTGCCCTGTTTTCTGTCCTTGCTCATATGAAGGTGGTTTACCTATTTATGCAAGTACTTCTCTGACAATAGATGTGTAACAGCCTAATGTAACATTGTATGGAAATACAAGATAACACTGATGCAGACATGCTTTACACATTTAACAAGGTGCTTTATTAATGCAACAGAGTTAGTCAGTTTTTCAATGTTTGTCGTCAGCTGGGTCAGACTGTCCGTGAACTCCCTGACTCCCTGTCGGTTGCCGTCGTACGCTCCAGTATTTGTTTTTTTTTAGTTTTAAGTTCTCCTGCATGAGAGCCAACAGCTGTCCGTCGTTTTAAGTTTTTCTAGTCTGTAACTACACAAATGCGCACTTTTACGGCGAGATTTGACACCAAACATGTCGCTTGTTTTCAGTAGATGTGTCCTGCGCATGCGGAGGAGGAGGAGATTCGCCGAAATCTCCGTTTCAGTGTGGACAGAGATATTTTCAAAAATGCATAGTGTGGATGCCTATTGTTTTTATGCGAAACCGGCGTTTTCAAAATTATCCGGTCTAGTGTGGATGTAGTGCCAGTCCACCATTTTGAAACAATCCCATAACTACTCCTCTGTCTCCTCTGACCACCTCTTTGTTGTGCTAATCTCTGGGGCTTTGCTCTTTATCCTCTGCCTGTATGCAGATAGGAGAAAGGCAGCCAAACCATCTGATCTACAGTCTGGGCAGGGAACTGAAGGTGATCCTCATCTTAGTATAACAGTGATCTAGCATGTTGAGACCTCTCAATAAAATCCAGTTTTGCTTACTCTCTTATCTCATTCAGGTAAATAGTTTTGTTTTGCAGCATTTCCTGTCACAATGTGGGGGCAAGGGTGCTGGGGGAGGACCCAAATGCAGGACACAAAACACTGTTTTGTGGGGTTAACTAAATAGAGTTTATTACTAGTTAAAAGGAGAGCCGTGACGCATGGATAGAACAGAGAGAAATCAATGAGAGCAAAGTGGAAATGGGAATAGGGGAAATGGACAAGGACTCAGGCCCTGGACTAGGCTGGGACTCAGGGTCAGGGTTAGGACTTCGAGCTCGGGGATCGGAGCCACGATTCGGAGCTCGAGGATCGGATCCAGGACTCAGAACATGGACCTTGGAGCTTGGACTTGATAGTTGAACACCAGAGGTTAGGCTTAATACTTGATCACCACAGCCAGGACTTGAAACTTGAACACGAGAGCCAGGACTTGATACTTGAAAACCAGAGCCAAGACTTGATACTGGAAAGGCGGAGCCTGGTCTAGATACTGGAACCCTCGAGCCAGGAGTTGATACTGGAACCCCGGAGCCAGGAGTTGATACTGGAAAGGCGGAGCATGGACTTGATACTGGAACCCTCGAGCCAGGAGTCGATACTGGAACCCCGGAGCCAGGACTTGATACTGGAAAGGCGGAGCATGGACTTGATATTGGAACCTCGGAGCCAGGACTTGATACCGGAACCTCGGAGCCAGGACTTGATACTGGAACCCCGGAGCCGGGACTTGATACTGGAACCTCGGAGCCAGGACTTGATACTGGAACCCCGGAGCCGGGACTTGATACTGGAACCTCGGAGCCTGGACTTGATACTGGAACCTTGGAGCCTGGACTTGATACTGGAACCTCGGAGCCAGGACTTGATATTGGAACCTCGGAGCCCGGACTTGATACCGGAACCTCGGAGCCAGGACTTGATACTGGAACCTCGGAGCCTGGACTTGATACTGGAACCTCGGAGCCAGGACTTGATACTGGAACCCCGGAGCCGGGACTTGATACTGGAACCTCGGAGCTAGGACTTGATACTGGAACCCCGGAGCCTGGACTTGATACTGGAACCTCGGAGCCAGGACTTGATACTGGAACCTCGGAGCCAGGACTTGATATTGGAACCTCGGAGCCTGGACTTGATACCGGAACCTCGGAGCCAGGACTTGATACCGGAACCTCGGAGCCTGGACTTGATACTGGAACCTCGGAGCCAGGACTTGATACTGGAACCCCGGAGCTGGGACTTGATACTGGAACCTCGGAGCTAGGACTTGATACTGGAACCCCGGAGCCTGGACTTGATACTGGAACCTCAGAGCCGGGACTTGATACTGGAACCCCGGAGCCTGGACTTGATACTGGAACCTCGGAGCTAGGACTTGATACTGGAACCTCGGAGCTAGGACTTGATACTGAAACCCCGGAGCCTGGACTTGATACTGGAACCCCGGAGCTAGGACTTGATACTGGAACCCAGGAGCCGGGACTTGATACTGGAACCTCGGAGCCTGGACTTGATACTGGAACCCCGGAGCCGGGACTTGATACTGGAACCCCGGAGCCAGGACTTTACACTGGAACCTCGGAGCCTGGACTTGATACTGAAACCTCGGAGCCAGGACTTGATACTGAAACCTCGGAGTCAGGACTTGATACTGGAACCTCGGAGCCAGGACTTGATACTGAAACTTCAGAGTCAGGACTTGATACTGGAACCCCAGAGCCTGCACTTGATACTGGAACCCCAGAGTCTGGACTTGATACTGGAAACCTGGAGCCAGGACTTTATATTGGAACCCCGGAGCCATGACTTTACACTGGAACCTCGGAGCCAGGACTTGATACCGGAACCTCGGAGCCAGGACTTGATACTGGAACCCCGGAGCCGGGACTTGATACTGGAACCTCGGAGACTGGACTTGATACTGGAACCCCGGAGCCAGGACTTGATACTGGAACCTCGGAGCCTAGACTTGATACTGGAACCTCGGAGCCTGGACTTGATACTGGAACCTCGGAGCCAGGACTTGATACTGGAACCTCGGAGCCTGGACTTGATACCGGAACCTCAGAGCCAGGACTTGATACTGGAACCTCGGAGCCTGGACTTGATACTGGAACCTCGGAGCCAGGACTTGATACTGGAACCCCGGAGGCCGGACTTGATACCGGAACCTCGGAGCCAGGACTTGATACTGGAACCCCGGAGCCGGGACTTGATACTGGAACCCCGGAGCCAGGACTTGATACTGGAACCTCGGAGCCTGGACATGATACTGGAACCCCGGAGCCGGGACTTGATACTGGAACCTCGGAGCCAGGACTTGATACTGGAACCTCGGAGCCTGGACTTGATACTGGAACCTTGGAGCCTGGACTCGATACTGGAACCTCGGAGCCAGGACTTGATATTGGAACCTCGGAGCCTGGACTTGATACCGGAACCTCGGAGCCAGGACTTGATACTGGAACCTCGGAGCCTGGACTTGATACTGGAACCTCGGAGCCAGGACTTGATACTGGAACCCCGGAGCCGGGACTTGATACTGGAACCTCGGAGCTAGGACTTGATACTGGAACCCCGGAGCCTGGACTTGATACTGGAACCTCAGAGCAAGGACTTGATACTGGAACCTCGGAGCCAGGACTTGATACTGGAACCTCGGAGCCAGGACTTGATATTGGAACCTCGGAGCCTGGACTTGATACCGGAACCTCGGAGCCAGGACTTGATACCGGAACCTCGGAGCCTGGACTTGATACTGGAACCTCGGAGCCAGGACTTGATACTGGAACCCCGGAGCTGGGACTTGATACTGGAACCTCGGAGCTAGGACTTGATACTGGAACCCCGGAGCCTGGACTTGATACTGGAACCTCAGAGCCGGGACTTGATACTGGAACCCCGGAGCCTGGACTTGATACTGGAACCTCGGAGCTAGGACTTGATACTGGAACCTCGGAGCTAGGACTTGATACTGAAACCCCGGAGCCTGGACTTGATACTGGAACCCCGGAGCTAGGACTTGATACTGGAACCCCGGAGCCGGGACTTGATACTGGAACCTCGGAGCCTGGACTTGATACTGGAACCCCGGAGCCTGGACTTGATACTGGAACCTCGGAGCCGGGACTTGATACTGGAACCCCGGAGCCTGGACTTGATACTGGAACCTCGGAGCTAGGACTTGATACTGGAACCCCGGAGCTAGGACTTGATACTGGAACCCCGGAGCCGGGACTTGATACTGGAACCTCGGAGCCTGGACTTGATACTGGAACCTCGGAGCCTGGACTTGATACTGGAACCCCGGAGCCTGGACTTGATACTGGAACCTCGGAGCCGGGACTTGATACTGGAACCCCGGAGCCTGGACTTGATACTGGAACCTCGGAGCTAGGACTTGATACTGGAACCCCGGAGCTAGGACTTGATACTGGAACCCCGGAGCCGGGACTTGATACTGGAACCTCGGAGCCTGGACTTGATATTGGAACCTCGGAGCCAGTACTTGATACCGGAACCTCGGAGCCAGGACTTGATACTGGAACCTCGGAGCCAGGACTTGATACTGGAACCCCGGACCCAGGACTTGATACTGGAACCCCGGAGCCTGGACTTAATACTGGAACCTCGGAGCCTGAACTTGATACTGGAACCCCGGAGCCAGGACTTGATACTGGAACCCCGGAGCCGGGACTTGATACTGGAACCCCGGAGCCTGGACTTGACACTGGAACCCCGGAGCCTGGACTTGATACTGGAACACCGGAGCCAGGACTTGATACTGGAACCTCGAAGCCTGGACTTGATACTGGAACCCCGGAGCCTGGACTTGATACTGGAACCCCGGAGCCTGGACTTGATACTGGAACCCCGGAGCCTGGACTTGACACTGGAACCCCGGAGCCTGGACTTGATACTGGAACCCCGGAGCCTGGACTTGATACTGGAACCCCGGAGCCAGGACTTGATACTGGAACCCCGGAGCCTGGACTTGACACTGGAACCCCGGAGCCTGGACTTGATACTGGAAAACCGGAGCCAGGACTTGATACTGGAACCCCGGAGCCTGGACTTGATACTGGAACCCCGGAGCCTGGACTTGATACTGGAACCCGGGAGCCTGGACTTGACACTGGAACCCCGGAGCCTGGACTTGATACTGGAACCCCGGAGCCGGGACTTGATACTGGAACCCCGGAGCCAGGACTTTACACTGGAACCTCGGAGCCTGGACTTGATACTGAAACCTCGGAGCCAGGACTTGATACTGAAACCTCGGAGTCAGGACTTGATACTGGAACCTCGGAGCCAGGACTTGATACTGAAACTTCAGAGTCAGGACTTGATACTGGAACCCCAGAGCCTGCACTTGATACTGGAACCCCAGAGTCTGGACTTGATACTGGAAACCTGGAGCCAGGACTTTATATTGGAACCCCGGAGCCATGACTTTACACTGGAACCTCGGAGCCAGGACTTGATACCGGAACCTCGGAGCCAGGACTTGATACTGGAACCCCGGAGCCGGGACTTGATACTGGAACCCGGGAGGCCGGACTTGATACCGGAACCTCGGAGCCAGGACTTGATACTGGAACCCCGGAGCCGGGACTTGATACTGGAACCCCGGAGCCAGGACTTGATACTGGAACCTCGGAGCCTGGACTTGATACTGGAACCCCGGAGCCGGGACTTGATACTGGAACCTCGGAGCCAGGACTTGATACTGGAACCTCGGAGCCTGGATTTGATACTGGAACCTTGGAGCCTGGACTTGATACTGGAACCTCGGAGCCAGGACTTGATATTGGAACCTCGGAGCCTGGACTTGATACCGGAACCTCGGAGCCAGGACTTGATACTGGAACCTCGGAGCCTGGACTTGATACTGGAACCTCGGAGCCAGGACTTGATACTGGAACCCCGGAGCCTGGACTTGACACTGGAACCCCGGAGCCTGGACTTGATACTGGAACACCGGAGCCAGGACTTGATACTGGAACCCCGGAGCCTGGACTTGTTACTGGAACCCCGGAGCCTGGACTTGATACTGGAACCCCGGAGCCTGGACTTGACACTGGAACCCCGGAGCCTGGACTTGATACTGGAACCCCGGAGCCGGGACTTGATACTGGAACCCCGGAGCCAGGACTTTACACTGGAACCTCGGAGCCTGGACTTGATACTGAAACCTCGGAGCCAGGACTTGATACTGAAACCTCGGAGTCAGGACTTGATACTGGAACCTCGGAGCCAGGACTTGATACTGAAACTTCAGAGTCAGGACTTGATACTGGAACCCCAGACCCTGCACTTGATACTGGAACCCCAGAGTCTGGACTTGATACTGGAAACCTGGAGCCAGGACTTTATATTGGAACCCCGGAGCCATGACTTTACACTGGAACCTCGGAGCCAGGACTTGATACCGGAACCTCGGAGCCAGGACTTGATACTGGAACCCCGGAGCCGGGACTTGATACTGGAACCCCGGAGACTGGACTTGATACTGGAACCCCGGAGCCAGGACTTGATACTGGAACCCCGGAGGCTGGACTTGATACTGGAACCTCGGAGACTGGACTTGATACTGGAACCCCGGAGCCAGGACTTGATACTGGAACCTCGGAGCCTAGACTTGATACTGGAACCTCGGAGCCTGGACTTGATACTGGAACCTCGGAGCCAGGACTTGATACTGGAACCTCGGAGCCTGGACTTGATACCGGAACCTCAGAGCCAGGACTTGATACTGGAACCTCGGAGCCTGGACTTGATACTGGAACCTCGGAGCCTGGACTTGATACTGGAACCCCGGAGCCGGGACTTGATACTGGAACCTCGGAGCTAGGACTTGATACTGGAACCCCGGAGCCTGGACTTGATACTGGAACCTCAGAGCAAGGACTTGATACTGGAACCTCGGAGCCAGGACTTGATACTGGAACCTCGGAGCCAGGACTTGATATTGGAACCTCGGAGCCTGGACTTGATACCGGAACCTCGGAGCCAGGACTTGATACCGGAACCTCGGAGCCTGGACTTGATACTGGAACCTCGGAGCCAGGACTTGATACTGGAACCCCGGAGCTGGGACTTGATACTGGAACCTCGGAGCTAGGACTTGATACTGGAACCCCGGAGCCTGGACTTGATACTGGAACCTCAGAGCCGGGACTTGATACTGGAACCCCGGAGCCTGGACTTGATACTGGAACCTCGGAACTAGGACTTGATACTGGAACCTCGGAGCTAGGACTTGATACTGAAACCCCGGAGCCTGGACTTGATACTGGAACCCCGGAGCTAGGACTTGATACTGGAACCCCGGAGCCGGGACTTGATACTGGAACCTCGGAGCCTGGACTTGATACTGGAACCCCGGAGCCTGGACTTGATACTGGAACCTCGGAGCCGGGACTTGATACTGGAACCCCGGAGCCTGGACTTGATACTGGAACCTCGGAGCTAGGACTTGATACTGGAACCCCGGAGCTAGGACTTGATACTGGAACCCCGGAGCCGGGACTTGATACTGGAACCTCGGAGCCTGGACTTGATACTGGAACCTCGGAGCCTGGACTTGATACTGGAACCCCGGAGCCTGGACTTGATACTGGAACCTCGGAGCCGGGACTTGATACTGGAACCCCGGAGCCTGGACTTGATACTGGAACCTCGGAGCTAGGACTTGATACTGGAACCCCGGAGCTAGGACTTGATACTGGAACCCCGGAGCCGGGACTTGATACTGGAACCTCGGAGCCTGGACTTGATATTGGAACCTCGGAGCCAGTACTTGATACCGGAACCTCGGAGCCAGGACTTGATACTGGAACCTCGGAGCCAGGAATTGATACTGGAACCCCGGACCCAGGACTTGATACTGGAACCCCGGAGCCTGGACTTAATACTGGAACCTCGGAGCCTGAACTTGATACTGGAACCCCGGAGCCAGGACTTGATACTGGAACCCCGGAGCCGGGACTTGATACTGGAACCCCGGAGCCTGGACTTGACACTGGAACCCCGGAGCCTGGACTTGATACTGGAACACCGGAGCCAGGACTTGATACTGGAACCTCGAAGCTGGACTTGATACTGGAACCCCGGAGCCTGGACTTGATACTGGAACCCCGGAGCCTGGACTTGATACTGGAACCCCGGAGCCTGGACTTGACACTGGAACCCCGGAGCCTGGACTTGATACTGGAACCCCGGAGCCTGGACTTGATACTGGAACCCCGGAGCCAGGACTTGATACTGGAACCCCGGAGCCTGGACTTGACACTGGAACCCCGGAGCCTGGACTTGATACTGGAAAACCGGAGCCAGGACTTGATACTGGAACCCCGGAGCCTGGACTTGATACTGGAACCCCGGAGCCTGGACTTGATACTGGAACCCGGGAGCCTGGACTTGACACTGGAACCCCGGAGCCTGGACTTGATACTGGAACCCCGGAGCCGGGACTTGATACTGGAACCCCGGAGCCAGGACTTTACACTGGAACCTCGGAGCCTGGACTTGATACTGAAACCTCGGAGCCAGGACTTGATACTGAAACCTCGGAGTCAGGACTTGATACTGGAACCTCGGAGCCAGGACTTGATACTGAAACTTCAGAGTCAGGACTTGATACTGGAACCCCAGAGCCTGCACTTGATACTGGAACCCCAGAGTCTGGACTTGATACTGGAAACCTGGAGCCAGGACTTTATATTGGAACCCCGGAGCCATGACTTTACACTGGAACCTCGGAGCCAGGACTTGATACCGGAACCTCGGAGCCAGGACTTGATACTGGAACCCCGGAGCCGGGACTTGATACAGGAACCCCGGAGGCCGGACTTGATACCGGAACCTCGGAGCCAGGACTTGATACTGGAACCCCGGAGCCGGGACTTGATACTGGAACCCCGGAGCCAGGACTTGATACTGGAACCTCGGAGCCTGGACTTGATACTGGAACCCCGGAGCCGGGACTTGATACTGGAACCTCGGAGCCTGGACTTGATACTGGAACCTCGGAGCCTGGATTTGATACTGGAACCTTGGAGCCTGGACTTGATACTGGAACCTCGGAGCCAGGACTTGATATTGGAACCTCGGAGCCTGGACTTGATACCGGAACCTCGGAGCCAGGACTTGATACTGGAACCTCGGAGCCTGGACTTGATACTGGAACCTCGGAGCCAGGACTTGATACTGGAACCCCGGAGCCTGGACTTGACACTGGAACCCCGGAGCCTGGACTTGATACTGGAACACCGGAGCCAGGACTTGATACTGGAACCCCGGAGCCTGGACTTGTTACTGGAACCCCGGAGCCTGGACTTGATACTGGAACCCCGGAGCCTGGACTTGACACTGGAACCCCGGAGCCTGGACTTGATACTGGAACCCCGGAGCCGGGACTTGATACTGGAACCCCGGAGCCAGGACTTTACACTGGAACCTCGGAGCCTGGACTTGATACTGAAACCTCGGAGCCAGGACTTGATACTGAAACCTCGGAGTCAGGACTTGATACTGGAACCTCGGAGCCAGGACTTGATACTGAAACTTCAGAGTCAGGACTTGATACTGGAACCCCAGAGCCTGCACTTGATACTGGAACCCCGGAGCCTGGACTTGACACTGGAACCCCGGAGCCTGGACTTGATACTGGAACACCGGAGCCAGGACTTGATACTGGAACCTCGAAGCCTGGACTTGATACTGGAACCCCGGAGCCTGGACTTGATACTGGAACCCCGGAGCCTGGACTTGATACTGGAACCCCGGAGCCTGGACTTGACACTGGAACCCCGGAGCCTGGACTTGATACTGGAACCCCGGAGCCTGGACTTGATACTGGAACCCCGGAGCCAGGACTTGATACTGGAACCCCGGAGCCTGGACTTGACACTGGAACCCCGGAGCCTGGACTTGATACTGGAAAACCGGAGCCAGGACTTGATACTGGAACCCCGGAGCCTGGACTTGATACTGGAACCCCGGAGCCTGGACTTGATACTGGAACCCGGGAGCCTGGACTTGACACTGGAACCCCGGAGCCTGGACTTGATACTGGAACCCCGGAGCCGGGACTTGATACTGGAACCCCGGAGCCAGGACTTTACACTGGAACCTCGGAGCCTGGACTTGATACTGAAACCTCGGAGCCAGGACTTGATACTGAAACCTCGGAGTCAGGACTTGATACTGGAACCTCGGAGCCAGGACTTGATACTGAAACTTCAGAGTCAGGACTTGATACTGGAACCCCAGAGCCTGCACTTGATACTGGAACCCCAGAGTCTGGACTTGATACTGGAAACCTGGAGCCAGGACTTTATATTGGAACCCCGGAGCCATGACTTTACACTGGAACCTCGGAGCCAGGACTTGATACCGGAACCTCGGAGCCAGGACTTGATACTGGAACCCCGGAGCCGGGACTTGATACTGGAACCCGGGAGGCCGGACTTGATACCGGAACCTCGGAGCCAGGACTTGATACTGGAACCCCGGAGCCGGGACTTGATACTGGAACCCCGGAGCCAGGACTTGATACTGGAACCTCGGAGCCTGGACTTGATACTGGAACCCCGGAGCCGGGACTTGATACTGGAACCTCGGAGCCAGGACTTGATACTGGAACCTCGGAGCCTGGATTTGATACTGGAACCTTGGAGCCTGGACTTGATACTGGAACCTCGGAGCCAGGACTTGATATTGGAACCTCGGAGCCTGGACTTGATACCGGAACCTCGGAGCCAGGACTTGATACTGGAACCTCGGAGCCTGGACTTGATACTGGAACCTCGGAGCCAGGACTTGATACTGGAACCCCGGAGCCTGGACTTGACACTGGAACCCCGGAGCCTGGACTTGATACTGGAACACCGGAGCCAGGACTTGATACTGGAACCCCGGAGCCTGGACTTGTTACTGGAACCCCGGAGCCTGGACTTGATACTGGAACCCCGGAGCCTGGACTTGACACTGGAACCCCGGAGCCTGGACTTGATACTGGAACCCCGGAGCCGGGACTTGATACTGGAACCCCGGAGCCAGGACTTTACACTGGAACCTCGGAGCCTGGACTTGATACTGAAACCTCGGAGCCAGGACTTGATACTGAAACCTCGGAGTCAGGACTTGATACTGGAACCTCGGAGCCAGGACTTGATACTGAAACTTCAGAGTCAGGACTTGATACTGGAACCCCAGACCCTGCACTTGATACTGGAACCCCAGAGTCTGGACTTGATACTGGAAACCTGGAGCCAGGACTTTATATTGGAACCCCGGAGCCATGACTTTACACTGGAACCTCGGAGCCAGGACTTGATACCGGAACCTCGGAGCCAGGACTTGATACTGGAACCCCGGAGCCGGGACTTGATACTGGAACCCCGGAGACTGGACTTGATACTGGAACCCCGGAGCCAGGACTTGATACTGGAACCCCGGAGGCTGGACTTGATACTGGAACCTCGGAGACTGGACTTGATACTGGAACCCCGGAGCCAGGACTTGATACTGGAACCTCGGAGCCTAGACTTGATACTGGAACCTCGGAGCCTGGACTTGATACTGGAACCTCGGAGCCAGGACTTGATACTGGAACCTCGGAGCCTGGACTTGATACCGGAACCTCAGAGCCAGGACTTGATACTGGAACCTCGGAGCCTGGACTTGATACTGGAACCTCGGAGCCTGGACTTGATACTGGAACCCCGGAGCCGGGACTTGATACTGGAACCTCGGAGCTAGGACTTGATACTGGAACCCCGGAGCCTGGACTTGATACTGGAACCTCAGAGCAAGGACTTGATACTGGAACCTCGGAGCCAGGACTTGATACTGGAACCTCGGAGCCAGGACTTGATATTGGAACCTCGGAGCCTGGACTTGATACCGGAACCTCGGAGCCAGGACTTGATACCGGAACCTCGGAGCCTGGACTTGATACTGGAACCTCGGAGCCAGGACTTGATACTGGAACCCCGGAGCTGGGACTTGATACTGGAACCTCGGAGCTAGGACTTGATACTGGAACCCCGGAGCCTGGACTTGATACTGGAACCTCAGAGCCGGGACTTGATACTGGAACCCCGGAGCCTGGACTTGATACTGGAACCTCGGAACTAGGACTTGATACTGGAACCTCGGAGCTAGGACTTGATACTGAAACCCCGGAGCCTGGACTTGATACTGGAACCCCGGAGCTAGGACTTGATACTGGAACCCCGGAGCCGGGACTTGATACTGGAACCTCGGAGCCTGGACTTGATACTGGAACCCCGGAGCCTGGACTTGATACTGGAACCTCGGAGCCGGGACTTGATACTGGAACCCCGGAGCCTGGACTTGATACTGGAACCTCGGAGCTAGGACTTGATACTGGAACCCCGGAGCTAGGACTTGATACTGGAACCCCGGAGCCGGGACTTGATACTGGAACCTCGGAGCCTGGACTTGATACTGGAACCTCGGAGCCTGGACTTGATACTGGAACCCCGGAGCCTGGACTTGATACTGGAACCTCGGAGCCGGGACTTGATACTGGAACCCCGGAGCCTGGACTTGATACTGGAACCTCGGAGCTAGGACTTGATACTGGAACCCCGGAGCTAGGACTTGATACTGGAACCCCGGAGCCGGGACTTGATACTGGAACCTCGGAGCCTGGACTTGATATTGGAACCTCGGAGCCAGTACTTGATACCGGAACCTCGGAGCCAGGACTTGATACTGGAACCTCGGAGCCAGGAATTGATACTGGAACCCCGGACCCAGGACTTGATACTGGAACCCCGGAGCCTGGACTTAATACTGGAACCTCGGAGCCTGAACTTGATACTGGAACCCCGGAGCCAGGACTTGATACTGGAACCCCGGAGCCGGGACTTGATACTGGAACCCCGGAGCCTGGACTTGACACTGGAACCCCGGAGCCTGGACTTGATACTGGAACACCGGAGCCAGGACTTGATACTGGAACCTCGAAGCTGGACTTGATACTGGAACCCCGGAGCCTGGACTTGATACTGGAACCCCGGAGCCTGGACTTGATACTGGAACCCCGGAGCCTGGACTTGACACTGGAACCCCGGAGCCTGGACTTGATACTGGAACCCCGGAGCCTGGACTTGATACTGGAACCCCGGAGCCAGGACTTGATACTGGAACCCCGGAGCCTGGACTTGACACTGGAACCCCGGAGCCTGGACTTGATACTGG
Organism: Hemitrygon akajei; assembly: GCF_048418815.1. Lineage (NCBI taxonomy): Eukaryota > Metazoa > Chordata > Chondrichthyes > Myliobatiformes > Dasyatidae > Hemitrygon > Hemitrygon akajei. The sequence goes on along the minus strand of NC_133124.1, from coordinate 102,340,387 downwards.
AAAACCGGAGCCAGGACTTGATACTGGAACCCCGGAGCCTGGACTTGATACTGGAACCCCGGAGCCTGGACTTGATACTGGAACCCGGGAGCCTGGACTTGACACTGGAACCCCGGAGCCTGGACTTGATACTGGAACCCCGGAGCCGGGACTTGATACTGGAACCCCGGAGCCAGGACTTTACACTGGAACCTCGGAGCCTGGACTTGATACTGAAACCTCGGAGCCAGGACTTGATACTGAAACCTCGGAGTCAGGACTTGATACTGGAACCTCGGAGCCAGGACTTGATACTGAAACTTCAGAGTCAGGACTTGATACTGGAACCCCAGAGCCTGCACTTGATACTGGAACCCCAGAGTCTGGACTTGATACTGGAAACCTGGAGCCAGGACTTTATATTGGAACCCCGGAGCCATGACTTTACACTGGAACCTCGGAGCCAGGACTTGATACCGGAACCTCGGAGCCAGGACTTGATACTGGAACCCCGGAGCCGGGACTTGATACAGGAACCCCGGAGGCCGGACTTGATACCGGAACCTCGGAGCCAGGACTTGATACTGGAACCCCGGAGCCGGGACTTGATACTGGAACCCCGGAGCCAGGACTTGATACTGGAACCTCGGAGCCTGGACTTGATACTGGAACCCCGGAGCCGGGACTTGATACTGGAACCTCGGAGCCTGGACTTGATACTGGAACCTCGGAGCCTGGATTTGATACTGGAACCTTGGAGCCTGGACTTGATACTGGAACCTCGGAGCCAGGACTTGATATTGGAACCTCGGAGCCTGGACTTGATACCGGAACCTCGGAGCCAGGACTTGATACTGGAACCTCGGAGCCTGGACTTGATACTGGAACCTCGGAGCCAGGACTTGATACTGGAACCCCGGAGCCTGGACTTGACACTGGAACCCCGGAGCCTGGACTTGATACTGGAACACCGGAGCCAGGACTTGATACTGGAACCCCGGAGCCTGGACTTGTTACTGGAACCCCGGAGCCTGGACTTGATACTGGAACCCCGGAGCCTGGACTTGACACTGGAACCCCGGAGCCTGGACTTGATACTGGAACCCCGGAGCCGGGACTTGATACTGGAACCCCGGAGCCAGGACTTTACACTGGAACCTCGGAGCCTGGACTTGATACTGAAACCTCGGAGCCAGGACTTGATACTGAAACCTCGGAGTCAGGACTTGATACTGGAACCTCGGAGCCAGGACTTGATACTGAAACTTCAGAGTCAGGACTTGATACTGGAACCCCAGAGCCTGCACTTGATACTGGAACCCCAGAGTCTGGACTTGATACTGGAAACCTGGAGCCAGGACTTTATATAGGAACCCCGGAGCCATGACTTTACACTGGAACCTCGGAGCCAGGACTTGATACCGGAACCTCGGAGCCAGGACTTGATACTGGAACCCCGGAGCCGGGACTTGATACTGGAACCCCGGAGACTGGACTTGATACTGGAACCCCGGAGCCAGGACTTGATACTGGAACCCCGGAGCCTGGACTTGATACTGGAACCTCGGAGACTGGACTTGATACTGGAACCCCGGAGCCAGGACTTGATACTGGAACCTCGGAGCCTAGACTTGATACTGGAACCTCGGAGCCTGGACTTGATACTGGAACCTCGGAGCCAGGACTTGATACTGGAACCTCGGAGCCTGGACTTGATACCGGAACCTCAGAGCCAGGACTTGATACTGGAACCTCGGAGCCTGGACTTGATACTGGAACCTCGGAGCCAGGACTTGATACTGGAACCCCGGAGGCCGGACTTGATACCGGAACCTCGGAGCCAGGACTTGATACTGGAACCCCGGAGCCGGTACTTGATACTGGAACCCCGGAGCCAGGACTTGATACTGGAACCTCGGAGCCTGGACTTGATACTGGAACCCCGGAGCCGGGACTTGATACTGGAACCTCGGAGCCAGGACTTGATACTGGAACCTCGGAGCCTGGACTTGATACTGGAACCTTGGAGCCTGGACTTGATACTGGAACCTCGGAGCCAGGACTTGATATTGGAACCTCGGAGCCTGGACTTGATACCGGAACCTCGGAGCCAGGACTTGATACTGGAACCTCGGAGCCTGGACTTGATACTGGAACCTCGGAGCCAGGACTTGATACTGGAACCCCGGAGCCGGGACTTGATACTGGAACCTCGGAGCTAGGACTTGATACTGGAACCCCGGAGCCTGGACTTGATACTGGAACCTCAGAGCAAGGACTTGATACTGGAACCTCGGAGCCAGGACTTGATACTGGAACCCCGGAGCTGGGACTTGATACTGGAACCTCGGAGCTAGGACTTGATACTGGAACCCCGGAGCCTGGACTTGATACTGGAACCTCAGAGCCGGGACTTGATACTGGAACCCCGGAGCCTGGACTTGATACTGGAACCTCGGAGCTAGGACTTGATACTGGAACCTCGGAGCTAGGACTTGATACTGAAACCCCGGAGCCTGGACTTGATACTGGAACCCCGGAGCTAGGACTTGATACTGGAACCCCGGAGCCGGGACTTGATACTGGAACCTCGGAGCCTGGACGTGATACTGGAACCCCGGAGCCTGGACTTGATACTGGAACCTCAGAGCCGGGACTTGATACTGGAATGCCGGAGCCGGGACTTGATACTGGAACCCCGGAGCCGGGACTTGATACCGGAACCTCGGAGCCTGGACTTGATACCGGAACCTCGGAGCCTGGACTTGATACTGGAACCTCGGAGCCGGGACTTGATACTGGAACCCTGGAGCCTGGACTTGATACTGGAACCTCGGAGCTAGGACTTGATACTGGAACCCCGGAGCTAGGACTTGATACTGGAACCCCGGAGCCGGGACTTGATACTGGAACCTCGGAGCCTGGACTTGATATTGGAACCTCGGAGCCAGGACTTGATACCGGAACCTCGGAGCCAGGACTTGATACTGGAACCTCGGAGCCAGGACTTGATACTGGAACCCCGGACCCAGGACTTGATACTGGAACCCCGGAGCCTGGACTTAATACTGGAACCTCGGAGCCTGAACTTGATACTGGAACCCCGGAGCCAGGACTTGATACTGGAACCCCGGAGCCGGGACTTGATACTGGAACCCCGGAGCCTGGACTTGACACTGGAACCCCGGAGCCTGGACTTGATACTGGAACACCGGAGCCAGGACTTGATACTGGAACCTCGAAGCCTGGACTTGATACTGGAACCCCGGAGCCTGGACTTGATACTGGAACCCCGGAGCCTGGACTTGATACTGGAACCCTGGAGCCTGGACTTGACACTGGAACCCCGGAGCCTGGACTTGATACTGGAACCCCGGAGCCTGGACTTGATACTGGAACCCCGGAGCCAGGACTTGATACTGGAACCCCGGAGCCTGGACTTGACACTGGAACCCCGGAGCCTGGACTTCATACTGGAAAACCGGAGCCAGGACTTGATACTGGAACCCCGGAGCCTGGACTTGATACTGGAACCCCGGAGCCTGGACTTGATACTGGAACCCCGGAGCCTGGACTTGACACTGGAACCCCGGAGCCTGGACTTGATACTGGAACCCCGGAGCCGGGACTTGATACTGGAACCCCGGAGCCAGGACTTTACACTGGAACCTCGGAGCCTGGACTTGATACTGAAACCTCGGAGCCAGGACTTGATACTGAAACCTCGGAGTCAGGACTTGATACTGGAACCTCGGAGCCAGGACTTGATACTGAAACTTCAGAGTCAGGACTTGATACTGGAACCCCAGAGCCTGCACTTGATACTGGAACCCCAGAGTCTGGACTTGATACTGGAAACCTGGAGCCAGGACTTTATATTGGAACCCCGGAGCCATGACTTTACACTGGAACCTCGGAGCCAGGACTTGATACCGGAACCTCGGAGCCAGGACTTGATACTGGAACCCCGGAGCCGGGACTTGATACTGGAACCCCAGAGACTGGACTTGATACTGGAACCCCGGAGCCAGGACTTGATACTGGAACCCCGGAGCCTGGACTTGATACTGGAACCTCGGAGACTGGACTTGATACTGGAACCCCGGAGCCAGGACTTGATACTGGAACCTCGGAGCCTAGACTTGATACTGGAACCTCGGAGCCTGGACTTGATACTGGAACCCCGGAGGCCGGACTTGATACCGGAACCTCGGAGCCAGGACTTGATACTGGAACCCCGGAGCCGGGACTTGATACTGGAAACCCCGGAGCCAGGACTTGATACTGGAACCTCGGAGCCTGGACTTGATACTGGAACCTCGGAGCCAGGACTTGATACTGGAACCTCGGAGCCTGGACTTGATACTGGAACCTCGGAGCCAGGACTTGATACTGGAACCCCGGAGGCCGGACTTGATACCGGAACCTCGGATCCAGGACTTGATACTGGAACCTCGGAGCCAGGACTTGATACTGGAACCCCGGAGGCCGGACTTGATACCGGAACCTCGGAGCCAGGACTTGATACTGGAACCCCGGAGGCCGGACTTGATACCGGAACCTCGGATCCAGGACTTGATACTGGAACCTCGGAGCCAGGACTTGATACTGGAACCCCGGAGGCCGGACTTGATACCGGAACCTCGGATCCAGGACTTGATACTGGAACCCCGGAGCCGGGACTTGATACTGGAACCTCGGAGCCTGGACTTGATATTGGAACCTTGGAGCCTGGACTTGATACCGGAACCTCGGAGCCAGGACTTGATACTGGAACGCCGGAGCCGGGACCTGATACTGGAACCTCGGAGCCTGGACTTGATACTGGAACCCCGGAGCCAGGACTTGATACCGGAACCTCGGAGCCAGGACTTGATACTGGAACCCCGGAGCCGGGACTTGATACTGGAACCCCGGAGCCTGGACTTGATACTGGAACCTCGGAGCCAGGACTTGATATTGGAACCTCGGAGCCTGGACTTGATACCGGAACCTCGGAGCCAGGACTTGATACTGGAACCCCGGAGCCGGGACTTGATACCGGAACCTCGGAGCTAGGACTTGATCCTGGAACCCTGGAGCCTGGACTTGATACTGGAACCTCAGAGCAAGGACTTGATACTGGAACCTCGGAGCCTGGACTTGATACTGGAACCTCGGAGCCAGGACTTGATATTGGAACCTCGGAGCCTGGACTTGATACCGGAACCTCGGAGCCAGGACTTGATACTGGAACCTCGGAGCCTGGACTTGATACTGGAACCTCGGAGCCAGGACTTGATACTGGAACCCCGGAGCTGGGACTTGATACTGGAACCTCGGAGCTAGGACTTGATACTGGAACCCCGGAGCCTGGACTTGATACTGGAACCTCAGAGCCGGGACTTGATACTGGAACCCCGGAGCCTGGACTTGATACTGGAACCTCGGAGCTAGGACTTGATACTGGAACCTCGGAGCTAGGACTTGATACTGGAAACCCGGAACCTGGACTTGATACTGGAACCCCGAAGCTAGGACTTGATACTGGAATCCCGGAGCCTGGACTTGATACTGGAACCCCGGAGCCTGGACTTGATACTGGAACCTCAGAGCCGGGACTTGATACTGGAACCCCGGAGTCGTGACTTGATACTGGAACCTCGGAGCCTGGACTTGATACAGGAACCTCGGAGCCAGGACTTGATACTGGAACCCCGGAGCCGGGACTTGATACTGGAACCTCGGAGCTAGGACTTGATACTGGAACCCTGGAGCCTGGACTTGATACTGGAACCTCAGAGCAAGGACTTGATACTGGAACCTCGGAGCCTGGACTTGATACTGGAACCTCGGAGCCAGGACTTGATATTGGAACCTCGGAGCCTGGACTTGATACCGGAACCTCGGAGCCAGGACTTGATACTGGAACCTCGGAGCCTGGACTTGATACTGGAACCTCGGAGCCAGGACTTGATACTGGAACCCCGGAGCTGGGACTTGATACTGGAACCTCGGAGCCTGGACTTGATATTGGAACCTTGGAGCCTGGACTTGATACCGGAACCTCGGAGCCAGGACTTGATACTGGAACGCCGGAGCCGGGACCTGATACTGGAACCTCGGAGCCTGGACTTGATACTGGAACCCCGGAGCCAGGACTTGATACCGGAACCTCGGAGCCAGGACTTGATACTGGAACCCCGGAGCCGGGACTTGATACTGGAACCCCGGAGCCTGGACTTGATACTGGAACCTCGGAGCCAGGACTTGATATTGGAACCACGGAGCCTGGACTTGATACCGGAACCTCGGAGCCAGGACTTGATACTGGAACCCCGGAGCCGGGACTTGATACCGGAACCTCGGAGCTAGGACTTGATCCTGGAACCCTGGAGCCTGGACTTGATACTGGAACCTCAGAGCAAGGACTTGATACTGGAACCTCGGAGCCTGGACTTGATACTGGAACCTCGGAGCCAGGACTTGATACTGGAACCCCGGAGCCGGTACTTGATACTGGAACCCCGGAGCCAGGACTTGATACTGGAACCTCGGAGCCTGGACTTGATACTGGAACCCCGGAGCCGGGACTTGATACTGGAACCTCGGAGCCAGGACTTGATACTGGAACCTCGGAGCCTGGACTTGATACTGGAACCTTGGAGCCTGGACTTGATACTGGAACCTCGGAGCCAGGACTTGATATTGGAACCTCGGAGCCTGGACTTGATACCGGAACCTCGGAGCCAGGACTTGATACTGGAACCTCGGAGCCTGGACTTGATACTGGAACCTCGGAGCCAGTACTTGATACTGGAACCCCGGAGCCGGGACTTGATACTGGAACCTCGGAGCTAGGACTTGATACTGGAACCCCGGAGCCTGGACTTGATACTGGAACCTCAGAGCAAGGACTTGATACTGGAACCTCGGAGCCAGGACTTGATACTGGAACCCCGGAGCTGGGACTTGATACTGGAACCTCGGAGCTAGGACTTGATACTGGAACCCCGGAGCCTGGACTTGATACTGGAACCTCAGAGCCGGGACTTGATACTGGAACCCCGGAGCCTGGACTTGATACTGGAACCTCGGAGCTAGGACTTGATACTGGAACCTCGGAGCTAGGACTTGATACTGAAACCCCGGAGCCTGGACTTGATACTGGAACCCCGGAGCTAGGACTTGATACTGGAACCCCGGAGCCGGGACTTGATACTGGAACCTCGGAGCCTGGACTTGATACTGGAACCCCGGAGCCTGGACTTGATACTGGAACCTCAGAGCCGGGACTTGATACTGGAATGCCGGAGCCGGGACTTGATACTGGAACCCCGGAGCCGGGACTTGATACCGGAACCTCGGAGCCTGGACTTGATACCGGAACCTCGGAGCCTGGACTTGATACTGGAACCTCGGAGCCGGGACTTGATACTGGAACCCTGGAGCCTGGACTTGATACTGGAACCTCGGAGCTAGGACTTGATACTGGAACCCCGGAGCTAGGACTTGATACTGGAACCCCGGAGCCGGGACTTGATACTGGAACCTCGGAGCCTGGACTTGATATTGGAACCTCGGAGCCAGGACTTGATACCGGAACCTCGGAGCCAGGACTTGATACTGGAACCTCGGAGCCAGGACTTGATACTGGAACCCCGGACCCAGGACTTGATACTGGAACCCCGGAGCCTGGACTTAATACTGGAACCTCGGAGCCTGAACTTGATACTGGAACCCCGGAGCCAGGACTTGATACTGGAACCCCGGAGCCGGGACTTGATACTGGAACCCCGGAGCCTGGACTTGACACTGGAACCCCGGAGCCTGGACTTGATACTGGAACACCGGAGCCAGGACTTGATACTGGAACCTCGAAGCCTGGACTTGATACTGGAACCCCGGAGCCTGGACTTGATACTGGAACCCCGGAGCCTGGACTTGATACTGGAACCCTGGAGCCTGGACTTGACACTGGAACCCCGGAGCCTGGACTTGATACTGGAACCCCGGAGCCTGGACTTGATACTGGAACCCCGGAGCCAGGACTTGATACTGGAACCCCGGAGCCTGGACTTGACACTGGAACCCCGGAGCCTGGACTTCATACTGGAAAACCGGAGCCAGGACTTGATACTGGAACCCCGGAGCCTGGACTTGATACTGGAACCCCGGAGCCTGGACTTGATACTGGAACCCCGGAGCCTGGACTTGACACTGGAACCCCGGAGCCTGGACTTGATACTGGAACCCCGGAGCCGGGACTTGATACTGGAACCCCGGAGCCAGGACTTTACACTGGAACCTCGGAGCCTGGACTTGATACTGAAACCTCGGAGCCAGGACTTGATACTGAAACCTCGGAGTCAGGACTTGATACTGGAACCTCGGAGCCAGGACTTGATACTGAAACTTCAGAGTCAGGACTTGATACTGGAACCCCAGAGCCTGCACTTGATACTGGAACCCCAGAGTCTGGACTTGATACTGGAAACCTGGAGCCAGGACTTTATATTGGAACCCCGGAGCCATGACTTTACACTGGAACCTCGGAGCCAGGACTTGATACCGGAACCTCGGAGCCAGGATTTGATACTGGAACCCCGGAGCCGGGACTTGATACTGGAACCCCGGAGACTGGACTTGATACTGGAACCCCGGAGCCAGGACTTGATACTGGAACCCCGGAGCCTGGACTTGATACTGGAACCTCGGAGACTGGACTTGATACTGGAACCCCGGAGCCAGGACTTGATACTGGAACCTCGGAGCCTAGACTTGATACTGGAACCTCGGAGCCTGGACTTGATACTGGAACCTCGGAGCCAGGACTTGATACTGGAACCTCGGAGCCTGGACTTGATACCGGAACCTCAGAGCCAGGACTTGATACTGGAACCTCGGAGCCTGGACTTGATACTGGAACCTCGGAGCCAGGACTTGATACTGGAACCCCGGAGGCCGGACTTGATACCGGAACCTCGGAGCCAGGACTTGATACTGGAACCCCGGAGCCGGGACTTGATACTGGAAACCCCGGAGCCAGGACTTGATACTGGAACCTCGGAGCCTGGACTTGATACTGGAACCTCGGAGCCAGGACTTGATACTGGAACCTCGGAGCCTGGACTTGATACTGGAACCTCGGAGCCAGGACTTGATACTGGAACCCCGGAGGCCGGACTTGATACCGGAACCTCGGATCCAGGACTTGATACTGGAACCTCGGAGCCAGGACTTGATACTGGAACCCCGGAGGCCGGACTTGATACCGGAACCTCGGATCCAGGACTTGATACTGGAACCCCGGAGCCGGGACTTGATACTGGAACCTCGGAGCCTGGACTTGATATTGGAACCTTGGAGCCTGGACTTGATACCGGAACCTCGGAGCCAGGACTTGATACTGGAACGCCGGAGCCGGGACCTGATACTGGAACCTCGGAGCCTGGACTTGATACTGGAACCCCGGAGCCAGGACTTGATACCGGAACCTCGGAGCCAGGACTTGATACTGGAACCCCGGAGCCGGGACTTGATACTGGAACCCCGGAGCCTGGACTTGATACTGGAACCTCGGAGCCAGGACTTGATATTGGAACCTCGGAGCCTGGACTTGATACCGGAACCTCGGAGCCAGGACTTGATACTGGAACCCCGGAGCCGGGACTTGATACCGGAACCTCGGAGCTAGGACTTGATCCTGGAACCCTGGAGCCTGGACTTGATACTGGAACCTCAGAGCAAGGACTTGATACTGGAACCTCGGAGCCTGGACTTGATACTGGAACCTCGGTGCCAGGACTTGATATTGGAACCTCGGAGCCTGGACTTGATACCGGAACCTCGGAGCCAGGACTTGATACTGGAACCTCGGAGCCTGGACTTGATACTGGAACCTCGGAGCTAGGACTTGATACTGGAACCCCGGAGCTGGGACTTGATACTGGAACCTCAGAGCCGGGACTTGATATTGGAACCTTGGAGCCTGGACTTGATACCGGAACCTCGGAGCCAGGACTTGATACTGGAACGCCGGAGCCGGGACCTGATACTGGAACCTCGGAGCCTGGACTTGATACTGGAACCCCGGAGCCAGGACTTGATACCGGAACCTCGGAGCCAGGACTTGATACTGGAACCCCGGAGCCGGGACTTGATACTGGAACCCCGGAGCCTGGACTTGATACTGGAACCTCGGAGCCAGGACTTGATATTGGAACCACGGAGCCTGGACTTGATACCGGAACCTCGGAGCCAGGACTTGATACTGGAACCCCGGAGCCGGGACTTGATACCGGAACCTCGGAGCTAGGACTTGATCCTGGAACCCTGGAGCCTGGACTTGATACTGGAACCTCAGAGCAAGGACTTGATACTGGAACCTCGGAGCCTGGACTTGATACTGGAACCTCGGAGCCAGGACTTGATACTGGAACCCCGGAGCCGGTACTTGATACTGGAACCCCGGAGCCAGGACTTGATACTGGAACCTCGGAGCCTGGACTTGATACTGGAACCCCGGAGCCGGGACTTGATACTGGAACCTCGGAGCCAGGACTTGATACTGGAACCTCGGAGCCTGGACTTGATACTGGAACCTTGGAGCCTGGACTTGATACTGGAACCTCGGAGCCAGGACTTGATATTGGAACCTCGGAGCCTGGACTTGATACCGGAACCTCGGAGCCAGGACTTGATACTGGAACCTCGGAGCCTGGACTTGATACTGGAACCTCGGAGCCAGGACTTGATACTGGAACCCCGGAGCCGGGACTTGATACTGGAACCTCGGAGCTAGGACTTGATACTGGAACCCCGGAGCCTGGACTTGATACTGGAACCTCAGAGCAAGGACTTGATACTGGAACCTCGGAGCCAGGACTTGATACTGGAACCCCGGAGCTGGGACTTGATACTGGAACCTCGGAGCTAGGACTTGATACTGGAACCCCGGAGCCTGGACTTGATACTGGAACCTCAGAGCCGGGACTTGATACTGGAACCCCGGAGCCTGGACTTGATACTGGAACCTCGGAGCTAGGACTTGATACTGGAACCTCGGAGCTAGGACTTGATACTGAAACCCCGGAGCCTGGACTTGATACTGGAACCCCGGAGCTAGGACTTGATACTGGAACCCCGGAGCCGGGACTTGATACTGGAACCTCGGAGCCTGGACTTGATACTGGAACCCCGGAGCCTGGACTTGATACTGGAACCTCAGAGCCGGGACTTGATACTGGAATGCCGGAGCCGGGACTTGATACTGGAACCCCGGAGCCGGGACTTGATACCGGAACCTCGGAGCCTGGACTTGATACCGGAACCTCGGAGCCTGGACTTGATACTGGAACCTCGGAGCCGGGACTTGATACTGGAACCCTGGAGCCTGGACTTGATACTGGAACCTCGGAGCTAGGACTTGATACTGGAACCCCGGAGCTAGGACTTGATACTGGAACCCCGGAGCCGGGACTTGATACTGGAACCTCGGAGCCTGGACTTGATATTGGAACCTCGGAGCCAGGACTTGATACCGGAACCTCGGAGCCAGGACTTGATACTGGAACCTCGGAGCCAGGACTTGATACTGGAACCCCGGACCCAGGACTTGATACTGGAACCCCGGAGCCTGGACTTAATACTGGAACCTCGGAGCCTGAACTTGATACTGGAACCCCGGAGCCAGGACTTGATACTGGAACCCCGGAGCCGGGACTTGATACTGGAACCCCGGAGCCTGGACTTGACACTGGAACCCCGGAGCCTGGACTTGATACTGGAACACCGGAGCCAGGACTTGATACTGGAACCTCGAAGCCTGGACTTGATACTGGAACCCCGGAGCCTGGACTTGATACTGGAACCCCGGAGCCTGGACTTGATACTGGAACCCTGGAGCCTGGACTTGACACTGGAACCCCGGAGCCTGGACTTGATACTGGAACCCCGGAGCCTGGACTTGATACTGGAACCCCGGAGCCAGGACTTGATACTGGAACCCCGGAGCCTGGACTTGACACTGGAACCCCGGAGCCTGGACTTCATACTGGAAAACCGGAGCCAGGACTTGATACTGGAACCCCGGAGCCTGGACTTGATACTGGAACCCCGGAGCCTGGACTTGATACTGGAACCCCGGAGCCTGGACTTGACACTGGAACCCCGGAGCCTGGACTTGATACTGGAACCCCGGAGCCGGGACTTGATACTGGAACCCCGGAGCCAGGACTTTACACTGGAACCTCGGAGCCTGGACTTGATACTGAAACCTCGGAGCCAGGACTTGATACTGAAACCTCGGAGTCAGGACTTGATACTGGAACCTCGGAGCCAGGACTTGATACTGAAACTTCAGAGTCAGGACTTGATACTGGAACCCCAGAGCCTGCACTTGATACTGGAACCCCAGAGTCTGGACTTGATACTGGAAACCTGGAGCCAGGACTTTATATTGGAACCCCGGAGCCATGACTTTACACTGGAACCTCGGAGCCAGGACTTGATACCGGAACCTCGGAGCCAGGATTTGATACTGGAACCCCGGAGCCGGGACTTGATACTGGAACCCCGGAGACTGGACTTGATACTGGAACCCCGGAGCCAGGACTTGATACTGGAACCCCGGAGCCTGGACTTGATACTGGAACCTCGGAGACTGGACTTGATACTGGAACCTCGGAGCCTGGACTTGATACTGGAACCTCGGAGCCAGGACTTGATACTGGAACCTCGGAGCCTGGACTTGATACCGGAACCTCAGAGCCAGGACTTGATACTGGAACCTCGGAGCCTGGACTTGATACTGGAACCTCGGAGCCAGGACTTGATACTGGAACCCCGGAGGCCGGACTTGATACCGGAACCTCGGAGCCAGGACTTGATACTGGAACCCCGGAGCCGGGACTTGATACTGGAAACCCCGGAGCCAGGACTTGATACTGGAACCTCGGAGCCTGGACTTGATACTGGAACCTCGGAGCCAGGACTTGATACTGGAACCTCGGAGCCTGGACTTGATACTGGAACCTCGGAGCCAGGACTTGATACTGGAACCCCGGAGGCCGGACTTGATACCGGAACCTCGGATCCAGGACTTGATACTGGAACCTCGGAGCCAGGACTTGATACTGGAACCCCGGAGGCCGGACTTGATACCGGAACCTCGGATCCAGGACTTGATACTGGAACCCCGGAGCCGGGACTTGATACTGGAACCTCGGAGCCTGGACTTGATATTGGAACCTTGGAGCCTGGACTTGATACCGGAACCTCGGAGCCAGGACTTGATACTGGAACGCCGGAGCCGGGACCTGATACTGGAACCTCGGAGCCTGGACTTGATACTGGAACCCCGGAGCCAGGACTTGATACCGGAACCTCGGAGCCAGGACTTGATACTGGAACCCCGGAGCCGGGACTTGATACTGGAACCCCGGAGCCTGGACTTGATACTGGAACCTCGGAGCCAGGACTTGATATTGGAACCTCGGAGCCTGGACTTGATACCGGAACCTCGGAGCCAGGACTTGATACTGGAACCCCGGAGCCGGGACTTGATACCGGAACCTCGGAGCTAGGACTTGATCCTGGAACCCTGGAGCCTGGACTTGATACTGGAACCTCAGAGCAAGGACTTGATACTGGAACCTCGGAGCCTGGACTTGATACTGGAACCTCGGTGCCAGGACTTGATATTGGAACCTCGGAGCCTGGACTTGATACCGGAACCTCGGAGCCAGGACTTGATACTGGAACCTCGGAGCCTGGACTTGATACTGGAACCTCGGAGCTAGGACTTGATACTGGAACCCCGGAGCTGGGACTTGATACTGGAACCTCAGAGCCGGGACTTGATACTGGAACCCCGGAGTCGTGACTTGATACTGGAACCTCGGAGCCTGGACTTGATACAGGAACCTCGGAGCCAGGACTTGATACTGGAACCCCGGAGCCGGGACTTGATACTGGAACCTCGGAGCTAGGACTTGATACTGGAACCCTGGAGCCTGGACTTGATACTGGAACCTCAGAGCAAGGACTTGATACTGGAACCTCGGAGCCTGGACTTGATACTGGAACCTCGGAGCCAGGACTTGATATTGGAACCTCGGAGCCTGGACTTGATACCGGAACCTCGGAGCCAGGACTTGATACTGGAACCTCGGAGCCTGGACTTGATACTGGAACCTCGGAGCCAGGACTTGATACTGGAACCCCGGAGCTGGGACTTGATACTGGAACCTCGGAGCCTGGACTTGATATTGGAACCTTGGAGCCTGGACTTGATACCGGAACCTCGGAGCCAGGACTTGATACTGGAACGCCGGAGCCGGGACCTGATACTGGAACCTCGGAGCCTGGACTTGATACTGGAACCCCGGAGCCAGGACTTGATACCGGAACCTCGGAGCCAGGACTTGATACTGGAACCCCGGAGCCGGGACTTGATACTGGAACCCCGGAGCCTGGACTTGATACTGGAACCTCGGAGCCAGGACTTGATATTGGAACCACGGAGCCTGGACTTGATACCGGAACCTCGGAGCCAGGACTTGATACTGGAACCCCGGAGCCGGGACTTGATACCGGAACCTCGGAGCTAGGACTTGATCCTGGAACCCTGGAGCCTGGACTTGATACTGGAACCTCAGAGCAAGGACTTGATACTGGAACCTCGGAGCCTGGACTTGATACTGGAACCTCGGAGCCAGGACTTGATATTGGAACCTCGGAGCCTGGACTTGATACCGGAACCTCGGAGCCAGGACTTGATACTGGAACCTCGGAGCCTGGACTTGATACTGGAACCTCGGAGCCAGGACTTGATACTGGAACCCCGGAGCTGGGACTTGATACTGGAACCTCGGAGCTAGGACTTGATACTGGAACCCCGGAGCCTGGACTTGATACTGGAACCTCAGAGCCGGGACTTGATACTGGAACCCCGGAGCCTGGACTTGATACTGGAACCTCGGAGCTAGGACTTGATACTGGAACCTCGGAGCTAGGACTTGATACTTGAAACCCGGAGCCTGGACTTGATACTGGAACCCCGAAGCTAGGACTTGATACTGGAATCCCGGAGCCTGGACTTGATACTGGAACCCCGGAGCCTGGACTTGATACTGGAACCTCAGAGCCGGGACTTGATACTGGAACCCCGGAGTCGTGACTTGATACTGGAACCTCGGAGCCTGGACTTGATACTGGAACCTCGGAGCCAGGACTTGATACTGGAACCCCGGAGCTGGGACTTGATACTGGAACCTCGGAGCTAGGACTTGATACTGGAACCCCGGAGCCTGGACTTGATACTGGAACCTCAGAGCCGGGACTTGATACTGGAACCCCGGAGCCTGGACTTGATACTGGAACCTCGGAGCTAGGACTTGATACTGGAACCTCGGAGCTAGGACTTGATACTGGAACCCCGGAGCCTGGACTTGATTCTGGAACCCCGAAGCTAGGACTTGATACTGGAATCCCGGAGCCTGGACTTGATACTGGAACCCCGGAGCCTGGACTTGATACTGGAACCTCAGAGCCGGGACTTGATACTGGAACCCCGGAGTCGTGACTTGATACTGGAACCCCGGAGCCGGGACTTGATACCGGAACCTCGGAGCCTGGACTTGATACCGGAACCTCGGAGCCTGGACTTGATACTGGAACCTCGGAGCCGGGACTTGATACTGGAACCCCGGAGCCTGGACTTGATACTGGAACCTCGGAGCTAGGACTTGATACTGGAACCCCGGAGCTAGGACTTGATACTGGAACCCCGGAGCCGGGACTTGATACTGGAACCTCGGAGCCTGGACTTGATATTGGAACCTCGGAGCCAGGACTTGATACCGGAACCTCGGAGCCAGGACTTGATACTGGAACCTCGGAGCCAGGACTTGATACTGGAACCCCGGACCCAGGACTTGATACTGGAACCCCGGAGCCTGGACTTAATACTGGAACCTCGGAGCCTGAACTTGATACTGGAACCCCGGAGCCAGGACTTGATACTGGAACCCCGGAGCCGGGACTTGATACTGGAACCCCGGAGCCTGGACTTGACACTGGAACCCCGGAGCCTGGACTTGATACTTTAACACCGGAGCCAGGACTTGATACTGGAACCTCGGAGCCTGGACTTGATACTGGAACCCCGGAGCCTGGACTTGATACTGGAACCCCGGAGCCTGGACTTGATACTGGAACCCCGGAGCCTGGACTTGACACTGGAACCCCGGAGCCTGGACTTGATACTGGAACCCTGGAGCCTGGACTTGATACTGGAACCCCGGAGCCAGGACTTGATACTGGAACCCCGGAGCCTGGACTTGACACTGGAACCCCGGAGCCTGGACTTGATACTGGAACACCGGAGCCAGGACTTGATACTGGAACCCCGGAGCTAGGACTTGATACTGGAACCCCGGAGCCAGGACTTGATACTGAAACCCCGGAGCCGGGACTTGATACTGGAACCCCGGAGCCTGGACTTGATACCGGAACCCCGGAGCCTGGACTTGATACTGGAACCTCGGAGACTGGACTTGATACTGGAACCCCGGAGCCTGTACTTGATACTGGAACCCCGGAGCCTGGAATTGATACTGGAACCCCGGAGCTAGGACTTGATACTGGAACCCCGGAGCCAGGACTTGATACTGGAACCCCGGAGCTGGAACTTGATACTGGAACCCCGGAGCCTGGACTTGATACTGGAACCTCGGAGACTGGACTTGATACTGGAACCCCGGAGCCAGGACTTGATACTGGAACCTCGGAGCCTGGACTTGATATTGGAACCTTGGAGCCTGGACTTGATACTGGAACCTCGGAGCCAGGACTTGATACCGTAACCTCGGAGCCAGGACTTGATACCGGAACCTCGGAGCCAGGACTTGATACTGGAGCCCCGGAGCCCGGACTTGATACTGGAACCCCGGAGCCTGGACTTGATACTGGAACCCCGGAGCTAGGACTTGATACTGGAACCCCGGAGCCAGGACTTGATACTGGAACCTCGGAGCCGGGACTTGATGCTGGAACCTCGGAGCCGGGACTTGATACTGGAACCTCGGAGCCGGGACTTGATACTGGAACCCCGGAGCCGGGACTTGATACTGGAACCCCGGAGCCTGTACTTGATACTGGAACCCCGGAGCCTGGAATTGATACTGGAACCCCGGAGCCTGGACTTGATACTGGAACCCCGGAGCCTGGACTTGATACTGGAACCCTGGAGCCAGGACTTGATACTGGAACCCCGGAGCCAGGACTTGATACTGGAACCTCGGAGCCTGGACTTGATACTGGAACCCCGGAGCCTGGACTTGATACTGGAACCCCGGAGCCTGGACTTGACATTGGAACCCCGGAGCCATGACTTGATCCTGGAACCTCGGAGCCTGGACTTTATACTGGAACCCCGGAGCCTGGACTTGATACTGGAACCCCGGAGCCTGGACTTGATACCTGAACCTCAGAGCCAGGACTTGATACTGGAACCTCGGAGCCAGGACTTGATACTGGAACCTCGGAGCCAGGACTTGATACCGGAACCCTGGAGCCTGGACTTGATACTGGAACCCTGGAGCCAGGACTTGATACTGGAACCCCGGAGCCTGGACTTGATACTGGAACCCCGGAGCCGGGACTTGATACTGGAACCTCGGAGCCAGGACTTGATACTGGAACCCCGGAGCCTGTACTTGATATTGGAACCCCGGAGCCTGGACTTGATACTGATATCCTGGATCGAGGACTTGTTTCTGGAACCCCGGAGCCTGGACTTGATACTGGAACCTCGGAGCCAGGACTTGATACTGGTACCCTGGATCGAGGACTTGTTTCTGGAACCCCGGAGCCTGGACTTGATACTGGAACCTCGGAGCCTGGACTTGATACTGGAACCTCGGATCCAGGACATGATACTGGAACCCCGGAGCCTGGACTTGATACTGGAACCCCGGAGCCAGGACTTGATCCTGGAACCTCGGAGCCTGGACTTGATACTGGAACCACGGAGCCTGGACTTGATACTGGAACTCCGGTGCCTGGACTTGATACTCAAACACAGGACATAAAACACTGAGCCGGGACTCCTCCTTAGACACAGGGCATGGAGCCGGGACTCTTCTTGTGCACGGGACAGACTTAGACATAGGACATAAAACACTGAGTCGGGACTCCTCCTTAGACACAGCACAGAGTTGGGACTCTTCTTGACACAGGGTCAGGGCACTTCTAGATTTCAGGGCCGGGACCCCTTTTAAACACAGGACTCGGATACGGAGACGGTACTATATCTGGGTACAAGATGCTCCAGCAGTGAGCTCCTGACTCACCCTGGTGGGTTAACCTTGCCGGACCCACTCTGGCAAGGGAGGGCGGCTCGCTGGCACTTGCTTCGGCAGGAGACTTGGCTGGCTCTGACAAGAAGCTCAGTTGGCTCCAGCTAGATGACCTTGGCTCGCACTAGCTTCAGTGACTTCCTTAACGCTCCATAACGCTCTCGCCCCGAACGGCTGAAGCCGGAGACTTATAAACTGCCGGTTCGGTCAAGAGTAAATTGCCTTTAATCACCAAGCCCGAGGGACATGGGAAAACAGGGAATTAAAGGGAAACACGGAGTCAACGGTCCGTTTGTAGCACAAACAAGGTAAATTTAAAGGGAACCCAATCCGGACCATGACATTTGCAGGCTTTTCCACACAGGTGCACAGAGAAATGGAACAATCATAAGGATTTTATGGCAATCATTACCTGATATCATCGTTCATTCTTGATTATGGTGCCATGGAATAAATTGGGTATTTTACAACATTGTAGAAGGTTACGTTGGTGTATCTTGTATACTTCCACTTGTTTCAGATTTCAAGTTCTGCAGCTCTGGTCTTTGGTTACATGTTACAGTCAGCGATGTTATTGTAGTAAAGGAAAGAAGTTATAACAGCAAATGGAAAGCTTTTTTCTGACCCAAATATATTTGAATGTTCTTCAATCATACAAAGCACGAGAGAGGGCCAATTGAGGCTTATTTTCTGGCATTTCTCTCCCATGAAAACTCAATGGATTCAAAATAAACTATCTGTATATGATAACCTGTTTAAAATAAACAATCTCGGGCCAATATTTAAAAAGCACATTGAGGGAAAGAGCTAATACAAGTGCATAAAATGTTTGGGGAAGGAAACTGCCCATCAGAAATTGCATTGCATACCGGGGAGCACAAGGCAGAAAGAAGACAGAATTTATGAGTGAAACAAGAGAAAAAGTGTGAGTCAGGAGAAACAAAACAAATTGCAAAAATTGACAGTTGAAAGCAATTCAGGAACCAAAAAAGTTAAACGTTCAAAGAAAATGAGAACCATAAAATGCTTACAAAGCAATATAAAGATCAACATATTCAGTTTATTCTCTGCATGATTCTGAGGCAGATTCACTGATAGTCTACTTTTATCTAAAATGTTCCTTTAGAAGAAAAGCCATATTTGTCTTTGTGACTTTGTATGTGACACTGAGCCTAGAGTTTGCTTAGACTCACTCTCACGTGCACTATTGCTTGCTCTTATTTTCAAGAAAATTCAAAAGTTACTAAATTGCTTGGGATGAGGGCTGCTTTCGTGCTTATTGAGCCAGCTGCACGGCTCATTGTGGTGTATTTATGAAGAGCTGTCATGGATGTGACAAGGTGATGAATTGGCCTGTGTGTTTCCTTGGCGCTGTGACTGACTGCAGCATCAGGACCCAGAGGTTCCACAATCCACAATCTATTTCCCCACAAATAAATGCCTGATCCTCACAGGAATCTTGCACTTTCAGAACATGAGGTCAAAAAATATAGTTAATCCTGAATGCCTAAGGAAAGGATATGTTTTCCAACCCCACCCTCCCCCCACCCAACTAAAAGGCGAACTTAAAGTGCTGGTTCAGAATATCAAAGCCGCAATTGTGAATTGTAGTTGAATTATGGAAAATGCTTACTGCTAGGACAGCATTACTTTGGGGCAACATTGTGATATTTTGTGAAGGGAAAGGGTGAAAAATTGCTTCTTCTAAATTCATTTCATGGAATTTTCGAATGGAAGCAACTGCCCTCAATAAGATCATCCCTCGCAACCTTTACTCACTGATAAGTCAGTGCAGAAAATTAGCATTACTTTCCTTTTTTATACAGTTTTAGGAAAGTTTAAAGTCCTCTCAAACTCATGTTCTTCTCAGAACTTTCATTGTGTTGAAGACGAGAAGATTCTATGGATTGAGATTGTACAGAGTACAGCATTGAATAGCTAGCCACGCACAAATATAGAAATAATTAGTGTTTAAATAATTTGTTTCTCCGCCTTAAACATCACAAAATACTTTGCAGCTAAGTTAGTTCTTTTGAAACATAATCACCAGGTGAAAGAAGAGAATGCTGTAACAAAATTTGCCAAGATCAGAATTATATATATATTGCTCTGTGATCTGAAGTGATCCATTTAAATGATTTGGCTGAGTAATGTTGGCAAAGAGACTGAGACCAACTCTTCTGATCTTTGAATGTGATGGGAGTTTTCAATCCACTTGCAATAGAAGGCAATTAAAAACAGCATCTCTGCATACATCACTCATTGAAGCACTTTTAACAAAGTAAAACACTCCAAAATACTTTTCCAGAGCTATTGTAAAATAAAATCTGCCAGTAAATGCCTAACAATATTTGGACAATTTGGTCCTAGAGGTAGGTGCTAAAGAATTTCTTAAAGATAGAATCAGAGGATCAGAGGATTAGAAAGAGAACTAATTAAGGGGCTTAATCCCTGTAGTATTGGAGCAATGGATGTCCAGGATTAGAATAGTGAATTCTAGAAGAAACCCGAGTTCTTCCAGCAGTTTATCTTTTGTTCCAGATTCCGGCACAGATTCCGGCATTCCTCCAGAACAGATATAATGTCCATCCCAAAAGATTTGTTAAAAATAATCCATCTAGAAGGCATCATAAATATCACTCTATTTGTTAATATACATTGTGCAGTATCAGAAATGAGTTAATACATTGACATTACTTTCCTTTATCTGTCAATTTAATCAAGATGATACCTGTTTCAAAGTAAAAAGATTAGTAGCCTGGTCAAAATATGTAACAGGAATTTGAGGCATTCGCAAAAGGGTCCTGGCTGATGCTTGACCCATATCAATAAAGCAGTACAACTCATATAATGTCATTGTTTGTGGGACAACCCTGGGTGCAATTTAGCTGTTTTTCTTTCCTACTTACAACTTCAAGGAGTGTTTCATGGGCTAGTAGGTACTCTAGGACTTGTTATGTTATGTTAAATAAATGCAACATAGATTTTAAATTCTGTTTTAAAGTTTCATTGCATAATTTTAACCCGAGAATCTCTCAATGGAACATTCTGTAACAAAACTGAGACATAAGAGAGACTGCAGATTCTGGAAATCTGGAGCAACACACACAAAATGCAGTAGGAATTCAGCAGGTCTGTGGAGAAAAATGTCTACACAATGTTTCGGGCTGAATCAAAGGTGGTGATGTATCAGCATATAGGAAAGTGATTGAAAGTATTGCTGAGTGGTGCCACAACAGCAACCTCTTACCCAATATCAGCAAGACCATGGAGATTATTTTTCACTTCAGGAGGAGAAAACTGGAGGTCCCTGAGCCAGTCCTCATCAGATGATCAGAGGTGCAGAGGGTTAGCAGCTTTCAATTCCTTGGTATTTTCATTTCAGAGGACTTGTTCTAGGCAAAGCATGTAAGTGCAATTACAAAGAAAGTATGAGAGCACCTCTACTTCCTTATGAGTCTGCGAAGATTCAGCATGATGTCTAAAACTTTGATAAACTTCTATATATGTGTGGTTGAAAGTATATTGACCGACTGCATCACAGCCTGGTATAGAAACACCCATGCTCTTGAATGAAAAATCCTACAAAAGATAGTGGATACAGCCCAGTCCATCACAGGTAAAGCCTCCCCACCAATGAACTCATCTACAGGAAGCATTGTCGCGGGAAAGCAGCATCAGGGACCCCAACCACCCAGGCCATTCTCTTTCCTTATTGCTGCGATCAGGAAGAAGGTACAGGAGCCTCAGGACTCAGACCACCAGGTTCAGAACCAGTCATTAACCCTCAACTACCAGGCTTTTGAACCAAAGGGGATACCTTCACTAAACTTCACTTGCCCTATCACTGAAATGTTCCCACAACCCATGTACTCACTTCCAAGGACTCTTCATCTCATGTTCTCAATATTTATAGATTATTAATTTATTAAAATTTCTTCTTTCTTTTTTATATTTGCACAGCTTATTGTTTTTTGAACACTGGTTGTGTGTTTTTCATTGATTCTATTATGGTTATTGGATTTATTGAGTACGCCCAGAAGAAAATGAATATCAGGGCTGCATATAGTGACATATATGTACTTTGATAATAAATTTACTTTGAACTTTGAGACCCTTCATCAGGACTGGGAAGGAACAAGGCTATAGCTGGGGAAGTGGGAGGAGCAGGAGCACAGTCTGGCAGATAATATGTGAGACTGAAAACCAACAGAGAGTGAATCACCCAGTTGAGCTCCTGGCAGATGGGGTGATGAAGCCTTGTTAATTATAGTTGATTTGGCTGACGAAGATATAAATAGAAGTTGTGCTCCTGGCAAACATTGCAATGAAACCTTGTTAATTGCAGTTGATTTGTTTGGCAAAGATATAAATAGAAGGAGGTGAATGAGGACCGAGGAGAGTGAAAAATTACAATGCTCCAACTGTGAGGTACAGATAACAGCAATAGCTGTAAATTGGAAATTAAAGAAAATACTGATAATACCCAATAAATCAGGGACCATCTGTGTAGAGGGACAAAAACAGAGCTAATATTACAGCTTGGTGTTCTTTCATCAGAACCGGCCATTGAGTTCAAAATACATTCAACAATTTCAAATTATCAGCATTTTCTTTTTATATATTTCCTTTCCATAGCAAGCATGCAGAATTCCTTTGGTAACTTAAGGTAATGATTCTGCTCCCATTTACACTTACTTGGAAACTGATCTTTGCTTCATGTCTAATTGCTACTCTCTTCCACTTTTCATCTTCAGTCATTTAATTTCCCCTGTCATGGACATTACTGCAGACCTTTATTAGTCTATCCAGTTTTACTCAGCTTCTTGCATTTTAAACCTAGAGCATTTTAAGTTGTTGAAACTATTCAATGTACTAAGTGATATCTGTGGAGAGGGAAACAGATATAATGATCACCAACCTGTTTCAGATGTGCCTTGACCTACTGAGTATTTTCAGCATTTTTCGCTTTTTATCTTACTTTTTAAAAACCTGTTTCTCTTTGAATTTCGCAGTCAAAAACGGTAGCTTGTTTTCTCCCTCTAAGGATGTGATGAGTATTTCCAACATTTCCTATTCTGATTTTGGTGCACTGAAGTAAAATTAATTTACCATAAATACTATACACAACATCACTCATTCATAATGATGTTCACAACTCTATCAGCAATTTCTATGCATTTGCACACATCTACAAATCAATTCTGTATTTGATGTGGTAACACAGTATTACTGGAGCAATAGGGCAAATTCTGGAAGAACCTAATGAGTGAAGTAACATTAGCTGTGGCAATGGTAGGTTGACACTTTGGTTTGAGATTCTGCGTCAGGACTGAGAGAGTGAAGGAAAGGTAACCAGTGTACAGAGGTGAAACGGAGGGATGAGGCAGAAGCTGGTAGGTGATGGATGAAATCATTAAGGGAAGCATGATGGGCAGGTGGAACTAGGTGGAGTGGAGATAGGAAAGGTGAACCAAGGTGGTGTGATCCCATTGGAACAGGCAGAAGTGGGAAAGAATAATATGCTGAAAGCAGGGTGAAAGGTGAAGATTAAGGAAACTTTATCTCTGCGCTAATGGGGTAGAGGGGCAAAAGCTGAGAGAAGATGTGTAGCAATTGAAGGAAAAGTGTGTGAGGGTTCCATCATCTCAGCACCGGGGAAGGCATGTTTCCTGAAGAACTTGGGAACTTCAGAAGACCTCGAGTGGCAAGCCTCATCTGGAGAACAGGTGGAAAGGAGACAGAGAGATTGAAGATGGGGAAAAGCTTTCTTTACAGGAAGAGGTGTAGACTTATAGCAAATAGCAGTTATAGTTTGTCTCCTGAAGTAGAGCCACAGAGTCATAAAGCACACAGCACAGAAGCAGGCCCTTCAGTCCATCTAGTGCATGCTGAACTGCCTAGTCCCATCCACCCACACCTGGACTATAGCCTTCCATACCCCTCCCATCCACGTACCTCTCCAAATTTCCCTTAAATATTGCAATTGAACCCACATCCACCATTTCCGATCACAACTCATTCCACACTCCATCCATTCTCTTTAATGAAGTTCATCCTCAGGTTCCACTTAAATATTTAACTTTTCACCTTTAACCTATGACCTCTAGTTCTAGTCTTATCCAACCATAGTAGAAAAAAGCCTTCTTACTTTTACCTTGTGAACACTCCTCATAATTTTGTATACCTCTAAAAAATCTCCCCTCATTTTCCTATGCTCCTGGAAACAAAGTCCTAACCGATTCAACCTTTCTCTAAAACTCAGTTCCTAAGTTCCTCATCTCCCAGCAACATCCTTGTAAATTTCCTCTGTACTCTTTCAATTATTGATAACTTTTCTGCACCAGGTAATCAAAACTGCACACAACACTCCAAATTTGGCCTCACCGCGATTTAGACATAGGAACATAGAACATAGAAAACTTACAGCACAATACAGGCCCTTTGGCCCACTATGCCATGCCAAAAATGTACTTATTTTAGGAAGTACCTAGGGTTACCCATAGCCCTCTATTTTTCTAAGCTCCATGTACCTATCCAGGAGTCTCTTAAAATACCCTATTGTATCCACCTCCACCACCGTCACCTGCAGCCCATTCCAAGTACTCACCACCATCTGCATAAAAACTTGCCTTGACATCTCCTCTGCACCTACTTCCAAGCACCTTAAAACTGTGCCTCTTGTGTTACCCATTTCAGCCCTGGGAAAAAGCCTCTGGCTATCCACACGATCAATGCCTCTCATCAACTTCAGCATAACATCTCTTGATTTATGAAGACCAATGCGCAAAAAGCTCTCTTCATAATTTACCTGTGAATCAACTTTCAAGGAATTATGGATCTGTATTCCCAGATCCCCTTTTTCCTACAATGATGGAGTTATCCAGAAAAGAAAGAGATATATCAGAAACAGCCAAGAAGAATTTGAGGGCAAGGTGGAGAATGACGGCTAAGGTGAAGAATTTGACGAGTTCTACACGAGTGCAGGTATGCAGGAAACAGCACCAATGCAGTCACTGAGGTGGCAGGGAAAGAATTAGGGAGGGGTTCGAGAATTGGTGACCTGTTGAGAAACAAGACTGTTCTAGAAAGCAAACGGAAAGATATGAGACCCACATGCAAGTCTCCATGGCTACACCATTGACTTACAGACAGTGAGAGGATTCAAAAGAGAAGTTGCTGGAAATAAGACCATGGTATGTCAGGTGAGAGTGTTGGCAGAGGAGAACTGATGGGTTTTGTTACTAGGTTATATTACTGAATTGATCTTGCAAAGAAAAAAAATCAAAATTTTGTTTATCAACTGGAAGACTTAAATTTAGTCAACTAAATTAAATGTTAGCATTGTAATGATATCAAATGCATACATCGACAAAACTTCAGCTTGTTCCTTAGGCTACACTTAACAGATCTTGTTTATATCTGAAACACGAAATGTACAGTGCAGTTGACAGACAAGTGTCCCAAAATGAATATTGAATAATTAATTATATTACAACTATTAAGAATATTAATAATAATATCCAATGACAAATCCTTCAGGTTGGTAGTGGATCAGTGGAATTCATTGCCATGGACAGCTGTGAAGACAAAATCATTGGGCATAATTAAGGGGGAGGTCAATAGATTCTTGTTTAATCAAGGCATCAAAGGTGATGGGGAGAAGAATGGGACTGAGAGGGATATTAAATTACCCATGATGGAATGGCAGTGCAGACTCAATAAGTTGAATGAACAGCTTCTGCTCCTTTGTCTTATGGTCTTAAGGCCTGCACAGGCCTTGGTTTTGGACCAAGCATAGGCATGCTTTCACCACATAATGTCCTATTTATTAACTGCTGAAGATTTGGCAGAAGAAATGGCTAAGTCATGAAGATAATGTTAGGTGAGCCCTCGGATAGCTGGCATGAGAACAAACTTGAAGGAAAGATCTTGACCTCATTTTCATTACCTACCTCTTGTGGATGCAGTCTTCCTTAACACGCAGGATGGAAGCTGTAATTCTTAGACACCAATCACTTTAGCGAAGAACATTGCGACCAAAATTCTCTAAAGCAGTGCCCTAGGTGTAGTTTTATCCATCTCAGCTTCATCAATAATCATTCCACTATCATAAATGAGCACACTTGCTGATGGTTGCATACTGTTCAATTGCTTCAAGATGCAAGGGAGCCAGATGAGTTTTTATAACAATCCAATATTTTCACAACTACCGATGCACACAAAATGCTGAAAGAATTCAGCAGATTATGCAGCATCCATCGAGCAAAACTAACGTTCAATATTTTGTGCGGAGACCCTTCATCAGGACTGAAAACGAAGGGCCCTTCCATTCATTTTTCTCCCTAGAAGTGGCCTGACTTACAGCATTTTATGTGTGTGATAATCTGCATTTGTAGTCTCTCGTATCATTGTATTGTACAGCTACCATTCATTTTGTTAACTAAATTTGCATTGTCATCATCTGGGGTGAGATATAAAAAATTAAATTATGTTGCCAGATAAATAGCCCAAGCCTCTCAAAGTACAATATCATAAACACAATGCTACTCTACCCTAGTATAATACATAGCATACCTCAATCTCATGACAGGTTAGTGACTGATAAATAAATTAATGACTGTCTGTATCATCCAGGTTTCTTATTTAAGATGATAAAACCATAAGGTATAGGAAGAGAGTTTGGCAACATGGTCCATTGAGTCTGTTCTGCCATTCCATCATGGCTGACTTATTAGCCTCTCAACCCCATTCTCCAGTCTCCTTCTTGTAACATTTGAAGCCCTGACTAACTGAAAATCTATCAACCTCCAATAAGTATATTCAGTGATTTGGCCTCCACAGCTGTCCATGGTAGTCAATTCCACCGATTCAACATGCTCTACCAAAAGAAATTCCTTCTCATCTCTGTTCTAAATAGAAGTCTTTCTATTCTGAGGCTGTTCCCCTGGTTGTAGACTCATTTACTATAGGAAACATCCTCACCGCATCCATTCTGTCTAGGCCTTTCAATAGTAATAGGTTTCAATGAGATCCTCCTCATTCTTCTAAACTCCAGTGAGTACAGGCTCAGAGCCATTAAATGTTCCTCATACAGTAACTATTCCATTCTCAAAATCATTCTCATGAACCTCCTCTGGACCCCCACCAATACCTGCACATCTTTTCTTAGATAAGGGGTCCAAAACTGTTCTCAATACTCCAAATGTGGTCTGACCAGTGTCTTATAAAGCATCAACATCATATCATTAGTCTTATATTCTAGACCTTTCGAAATGAATGCTAACATTGCATTTGCCTTCCTTACCACCGACTCAAACTGCAAGTTAACCTTTTATGGGAATTCTGCACAAGGACTCCCAAGTCCCTTTGCATCTCTGATTTTTTCATTTTTCTCCCTGTTTAGAAAATATTCTGCACCTTTATTCCTTCTACTAAATTGCATGACCATACCCTTCCGTAAACTGTACTCATCTGCCACTTTTTTGCCCATCCTCCCAATCTGCCCAAGTCCTTTTGCAGAGTCCCTGCTTCCTAAACATTACCTGTCCCTCCACCAATCTTTGTATCATCTGCAAACTTGGCGACAAAGTCATTAATTCTATTATCCAAAAAATAAATCGTGAAAAGAAGCAAACCCAATATTGACCTCTATGGAACACCACTTGTCATGTGCAGCCAACCAGGATAGGCCCGTTTTTTTATGATTCTGCGTCCTGTCAGTCAGTCAATCTTCTATCGATGTTAGTGCCTTTCCTGTAATACCATGGGATCTTATCTTGTGAAGCAGCCTCATATATGTCAGCTTGTCAAAAGCCTTCTGAAAATCTAAATGAACAAAACCCATTGACTCTCCTTTGTCTATCCTGCCTGTAATTTCCTCAAATAAATTTCAACAGATTTGTCAGGCGAGATTTCTCTTTAAGGAAACAAGTAGACTTTGGCCTACTTTATCATGTGCTTCCAAGTACCCCACAACTTCATCCTTAAGAATGGACTCCAACATTTTCCCAGCCACTGAAGTCAGGCTAACAGGCTTATAACTTCCCTTCTTCCATCTCCTTCTCTTCTTAAACAGTGGAGTAGCATTTGTAATTTTCCAGTCCTCTGGAACTATCCGAGAATCTAGTGATTCTTGAAAGATCACTACTAATGTCTCCACAATCTCTTCAGCCACCTCTTTCAGAACCCTGGGGTGTAGTCCATCTGGCCCAGGTGTCTTATCTACCTTCAGACCTTACAGCTTCCCAAGCACCTTCTCCTTATTCATAGCAACTACAGTCACTTTTTCCCCCTGCCATCCACAAATTTCTGGCATACTGCTGGTGTCTTCCACAGTGAAGAGCAACGTAAGAGTCAGTATTGGACACAAAAGTATATTTATATAATAAAAGTTCATCCACATTAGCTTTTGAGATAATAATTTATATTTTAGTGTTTGGGAGACTGATGCACCATCAATAACTCTCGGAGACG
Organism: Hemitrygon akajei; assembly: GCF_048418815.1. Classification (NCBI taxonomy): domain Eukaryota; kingdom Metazoa; phylum Chordata; class Chondrichthyes; order Myliobatiformes; family Dasyatidae; genus Hemitrygon; species Hemitrygon akajei. Next base: position 102,311,591 of record NC_133124.1, on the reverse strand, counting down.
GGAGGCAAACGACAGGCTTTTATTAGCTGCAAGAAACGACCACACAACGTCCTGGAGACTGAGGGGGGGAGCAGTGCCTCCAATCGCCTTTATACAGGGAGGAGCCACAGGAGCAGTCAGCAGAGGGGCATGTCCAGACAGGTATATGTAGTTCACCACAGAGACATGTTAAGAATTAAGAAGGTGTGTAGGCCTCTGTTAGTCTCAATAGACCATGGATTTGCACCTTGGAAAGTTTCCAGGGCGCAAGCCTGGGCAAGGTTTTTTTTATGGAAGACTGGCAGTTGCCCAAGCTGCAAGTCTCCCCTCTCCACGCCACCAATGTTGTCCAAGGGAAGGGCATTAGATTAAGAATGTAAAGCCTTAACAAATAGCAACTCTAGGCTTTGTCATTTTAATTATAAATTCTGTAGAGGCCTAAACTGTTTATTTCTAATTACGGTCTACAAAGTGCCTTCAGATATTCTGCTGCATTAAACTTAATACATAAACGTAAATCATTACTCTTATTCTTATTTAAAGGGAGGAACATTGTAAAAATACACAGATTACATTTTGTATTAAATCCAGTATGTTGTTAGAATTGACAAGCAAAGAACTGCAAATGCTGGAATTCTGAAATAAAAATAAATAATGTTAGGACAGTCAAGAGGTCAGGTAGCAGACTTAACATTTTAAATTAATGACCCTTTAAAGGTGCTGCCTGACTTCAATACTGCCTGAGTTTTTCTGCTCAGTTGGATGCCTTACTAACTACATCACATTTCACAGGGTTGGACTGATGGAAGTCCATTGGATGATGGTAGAATCAGGCTTACCATCAAGGGGTCCAACAGGATGATATGCCATTCATGAAATAGGATCACGCAGGAAGAACTGCCATAGTATTCAAGTTACCAAATGCTACCCATGCCTGAGGGATTGGATTCCAGCACTATCTAAAGGGAAGGAAAGTTGGGGTGAATTGGGGGACAGGGAAAAGATTTAAAAAAAAACAAAAATCAGAATGATACTTTTGGGCCCAATCTTGGCCTGCACTCCTCCCTGTGCAGAGAAAGTTTCTCAGGTTAACCTTTTTTTCCACAAAGTTAAAACCTAGAGAGTCAGCAGGATTAGGTTTTTTAAGATTTTTTTTCAACTGTTCTCACAGATCTCAGCACTGGGAGACTGTCAGCCTGTGAAATCCGTCCTTAATGCGGTGTAAGATTGGATTCCTACTGCCCCATGACACCAAATGTGCAATTTGCACAATATTCTGAAATATAAGTCTGAAATCTCTGAACTTGATATATTGCCTGTGCTTTCGCCAGCAAACCGTTTCGATCCCCCCGTGTCTTTTGATTTCCATTGAAATACATTGAATATTTCAGACTTTTTTAACCGATTATATATACATTTCAAAAATATCCAGAGTCTTCACTCTGTCAGATCATGTGGGAAGTCCTTCATGCAAGAAAATCTTTGTCCTGTCACTTTAGAAATATTAGGTTCATATAATAGTGTGGTTTATCAGATAAGATTGGACACTTCTTTAGAGAGTTAAGTTTGGAAAAGGGCATGGTTTTTTCATCAGTTTTTGTGTTGTGAGGAAGGATTATGCTGGTCAAAATAAGGGTTGTTTGTATAAGGGAAATTAAATACTGTATATCTGATATGAATTGTCTGTAATACACCACAAGTTACAAGTGCCATTCAGTCTAATTGCCATAACAGTATGTTATGAATCTTTGATTTCTCTATGGCTTTAACAAGGTCAACCATTAATCACAAACCCTTCATTATTGTCCGTTGCCTCCTTGCGGTTTCATTATTGCCAACATGGCAAGACTTCTCTCCTCAGATTTCATTATTCTCCCCCCCCCCTTATATTTCTACTGTTTAAACCACTAGAAAACCTATATGTTAGTCTAGTTCTTTGTTTTCTGGAAAAGTGGTCAAATTCAAGACAATTCTGCATTAACTCAGTTTCCTGCATGAATTTGGATTGGGCTCAAATACTATATCAGAACCAAATACAGAACTGCCTACTTGTGCCACCAAATATCACCTGTGTCCCTTTAACCTTTGTATTAGCTGTGGCAATTACTTCCACTCTGCTGTTTGCAGATGAGTTACCTTTATCACCCACTTAAAATCCATGAATGTGAAAATTTAACTCAATCAATTTACATGATACATTTCCTCTCAAATTCCTCTCTACCCTCGCCCAACAATCTTGCTGATTTACATAAGCTCTCACCAAAATACATCACTATTCTTAAGGCCTTTTGCCGCTATACAACACCAATCTACAATACTTTTTAAAAGGCAACCCCAATCTTCCAACTATGGCCTATTCTGTCTTCTAATCTTGCCTCTTCAGTCTTGTATCCAGGAAAACCAGAAAGACGTTTTATCACTGTTTCCTAATTGTAGTTGGACATATTTAGTGGATGACTCACTTTTGGGAGAGTGTTTCTTCGGGAGCAAAGGAGGTAGGCATTGGAAAGATCGGAGGAAAGATGTTAGGCCTTATCCAGGAGTACAAAGGAGTGAGGGATAAAGCTCATTAGGACATGTTGACCAGGAGAAATTTCATAGTCTGAGAAAACATCAGATTGAGCACATTGTAAGTTTCATAACAGTGAAGTGTGGGAAACAAACATCAATAGGAAAGAATTGGACTGGGGGAAACTATTCATCATTTTCTAACCCATTGGTAGTATAAAAAAACACTAACTTCTTCATCCAAAGGTGTTTGCCTGTATTTGGTTGCATGGTTTCCCATAGACTAGAAAACACTTTTAGTCTGAGGTAAATTTAAATTGGAATTACATTCTGAGATATTCGGACTTAATAAAACAATTAAGGTAGAGACCCTCTTCTTGGAAGCAGACTAGAAGAACACTCCTCCCCCAATCCTAACACCACTCCCTTTTCATATTGAATAAAGTAAAAACAAAGTACTTTTTTACATTTTATCGTGTTACCTGACCTAACCCAGCCACTCTTCAGAATTAAATTTTCTTCCCATACTCCAGAGAACAATTGGTCAATATCTGGAAGGGATTGCATTAATTCAATCGAATGCAAATCCTTCAAGACCTTTAAGAGATATTTTCACACAAGCTTTTGGCAATTCTTCCTCAGAACTCTTTAGTTTGGTATGCATTTTTTGAATTACTTCTCTTTGAAATTTTTTTTGTGATGTAGTTGAAGAGTACACAACACTAAACTATATTCCAGTCAGTGCAGCTATATTTAAATGGTCTACCTTTCTTGCTAGTACAATAAGGTTGGTTAATTTTGAAAAGGCTAAACATATTATGTTGATGCAGTGTGAAATAAGGCATTTGAACAATTATGATGGGTTGATTTCCTATACATAATTGCAGCTGTAAGATTAAAGACTTGTCGATGTTGAATATTTTAGGACTTTGGAGCAAGCACACTTAAAAAAAATGTTTCCCAATCGTTGAACCACTGCACAGCGGAAGAGCTTTGCTCTAACCTGACCTGCAACCACTAAAAGGATGCTGAATCGGGGAAAAAATCAAATAGAAGCCAACCCAATCAGTAGGTCAAAGATGTTTAAAAAATGTTCCTTGCTTGGCAATGTTATGTACATTACTTTTATTAATAGACTCATATTCAAATCAAAATTTGTTTCATTGCTGTCACAGAGTAAAGAATAATGTAATAAAATGAATTTCATTAGCTAAGCTCCTTTATGGGTCTGAGGGGATCATCTTTCACATTGATGTATTATTTTTAAACTCCCCTGGTGTTTAAAACACCTGCCTCGTGCAGATATAACAGCAAAAGCATACATCTTTAGAGCTAGCAACATCTTTCAGGAGAGAATAATTTTATGTCCCTAACCGATTACTAGGTAGTAATTTCATCGAGGGGTTCAGGCGACATCATAATTGAAGAGGTTTATAACTGCCATCTAAATCCAGAGGTGGGATTACTGTCAGGGAATTATTCCCAGCTATCTGACTTTTTTCCCAGGATGCATGGTAGTGCCTTTCACTCTGTTCCACTTTGCTGAGGGCTATATTGTCAAGATTAAATGCTTGAAATTCCACTGTCAGAGATAGCAAAAGACTTGCATTTATATAGTGCCTTGTATGACTTCAGGACACTTCAAAGTAGTCTACAGCCAATAAAGTACTTCCAAAATTTAATCACTGTGCCACTACAGGAATGCAGCTGCTAATTTACACACTACAAACTCTGACAAACAGCAATGACCAGATAATATGTTCTTCATTAAGTTACATCCCGATTGAAGAGTAAATTTTGATGCCACAGATGACTCCTGTATCCTTTTTCAAAATGGTTATATGGAGTTTCCTGGTACAGCTGTCATCCTTGGTTAAAGTTTCATCCAACATTCCTGCACTGAATTTGTAAGCCTGGGTATTTGCACAAGCAAGTTTCTAGAGTTTCTCTCAGATGCAAGGTGCGTCAGAAAAGTAGGAGTTTACTTGCAGTTGCAACTTCCAAATTCCAGCACCATGGTTTGGGTGGGAAAGAAAAATATCTGTTTGCAAAAAGCGAATACATTTCTAAAATCTTTAATGAAATAAAACGTTATGTTTGCCTATGTGAACACTCGATTTCATAACGTACAAACAAATGTCAACGAAAATGAGTAACTATCACATGGGAAGATATAATTCTTAATCATTTTTTATTGAGCTGCAAGACTGAAAGAGGACTGAATTCCCTGTTTCATGATATACTATAGCTAAATCATGAGCTTTGAAAGGTTGCAGGTCTGGTAATGGAAGAATAAAGTCTTGCATTATAGTGAGAATACTTTCTGTTCTTAAAGAGATTTCTTGTTGACTGCTGTATTCAAGGGTATCAATTCCTATCCTGTATCTCATCCAAATTAAGTCAAGTCAAGTCACTTTTATTGTCATTTCGACCATAACTGCTGGTACAGTGCATAGTAAAAATGAGACAATGTTTTTTCAGGACCATGGTGTTACATAACACAGTACAAAAACTAGACTGAACTACATAAAAAACAACACAGAAAAAACTACACTAGACTACAGACCTACCCAGGACTACATAAAGTGCACAAAACAGTGCAGGCATTACAATAAATAATAAACAAGACAATAGGGCAGTAAGGTGTCAGTCCAGGCTCTGGGTATTGAGCAGTCTGATAGCTTGGGGGAAGAAACTGTCACATAGTCTGGTCGTGAGAGCCCAAATGTTTTGATGCCTTTTCCCAGATGACAGGAGGGAGAAGAGTTTGTATGAGGGGTGTGTGGGGTCCTTCATAATGCTGTTTGCTTTGCGGATGCAGCGTGTAGTGTAAATGTCCATAATGGGGGGGTAAGAGAGATCCCGATGATCTTCTCAGCTGACCTCACTATCTGCTGCAGAGTCTTGCGATCCCAGATGGTAAATTTCCAAACCAGGCAGTGATGCAGCTGCTCACGATACCCTCAATACAACCCCTGTAGAATGTGATGAGGATGGGGGGGGTGGGAGATGGACTTCCCTCAGCCTTCACAGAAAGTAGAGATGCTGCTGGGCTTTCTTTGCTATGGAGCTGGTGTTGAGGGACCAGGTGAGATTCTCTGCCAGGTGAACACCAAGAGATTTGGTGCTCTTAACGATCTCTACCGAGGAGCTGTCAATGTTCAGCGGGGAGTGGTGAGGACACTATGAATGAAGATCCTTGCTCTGAGTAATGCTAAACTATTTTTATGTGGATAGCATTTGAGAGCAGAAATCCTCATGCTGGCAATATTGATCTGGGTTCAAGTCCCGCCACTGTTCTTAAGGAATTTATACATTCCCACCATGACCATGTGGGTTTCCTATGGGTGCTTGGGCTTCCTTCCACGTCCCAGAGACATATGAGTTAGGGTTGGTAAGTTGTGGGCACGCTATGTTGGCACCAGAAGGATGGCAACACACAAGGGCTGCCCCCAGCACATCTTTGGACACTATTGGTCATTAAAATGATGAATTTCACTGTATGTTTTGATGTATATGTGACAAATAAAGCTTATCTGATCTTTCGAAAAGAGCTAATTAAATTCTATTTTTCATGAATATGACCTTGGTTCTCTGCTTTGCCACCTTGCCTGCTCTTCAGCTTTTCTCACTGTTGAACACATCATTGACTAGTTGGCTACTTCATCTCTTAATTGTCCAATCACAGTCAGTCATAACTAGTATCTCACCCCTAAGTCATTACTCTGAATCCAGCAGTTAATGACCGATGGTTAGAGTCTTTATTAGCTGGATCAGTAGAAGCAGAAAATAAAGGAGCTGACACAGAAGACAAAAATGGATAATTGTATGCAACTGCACAGGGTGAATGAATAATACCGGAACAAATACTCTGTTGTGTCATTGACTGGAAGAAGAGTACAATTACAGATGAAATTTGACAAAGCAATGTGAGCATATGGAAATTAGAACAAAAAGATTAGATTTTATGTATACATGTCTTGGACAATTATTTTCTGTTCTCCATTTAATCTGAAGATGGCATCTGGTCTTAATTTCTTATGAGCAACGTAGAAGGTGAGCAATGAATGAACTTAATAAAAATCATTATATAACATTACATTCATATTTAGAAGAGAATCTGCCATTTAAGTGGGGATACTGGCCTTATTTGTCATTTCAGCTCTTCAGCAAGTGATGCAAAGAAACTGCTACGCTTCCATTGACTACATATTTAGTTTACAAAGTTTTGCTGTTTCATTATAAATCACCAAAGTATGAAAATAAGTGCCAGCTTTAAAATGGGTTCTCAGTTAAATCTGCAAGCCACAGTTTAATTTTGCCACATCCTCCAACGCTGCAGTAAGGAAGATTTAGCACTCCATGCACATGTGCAATGCTGTAGGAGCTTAACTGCAGTAATGACACCACGTGCAACAACCAGCTGATTTCCCAAAAGCTCAGTTGGCATAGCATCTGGTTTGTAACCAATCCATTCAGGTCAGGAAGTTGTGAGAACTGATACCTGCAATCTTCAGGATTAGTTAACATTAGCTGGGGTGAGACTGCCCATATTACTGACTCAAGAGCACCTGATTTAAGAGATAGGATAATTAGATGGAAATTCCTTAATCCTAATTATTGGGATTACTGTGGGAGCAAGCATAGGATTTTGAGTGAATGTAGGACTGAGATCATTCAGAAAATTTCCCACCAGGGAATACCACAAATCTCTATTTACTGATTAACTTGCAACAATACGGGAACAGGAGTAGGCTACCTGATCTCAAAAGCCTGCTCCACTGTTCAGCGCAATCATGCTTGATCTGCCCCAGGCCTCAACTTCCCTTCTGTGCCAGTTCCCTATAGCTCTCAATGCCCAAGCTTTCTGAAATGTATTGGCTTCTTCATTAAAGAACTCAAGTGATCTGATGGGGGCTGTATTTTTCTTTGACTTTTTGGCCTTGATGTATTTGCTATTATGTATTTCTGGACACCCATTATCAAACTAGTTAGTTGTAGGGCAACACTAACACCAAGTGTTGGCACTGTGCTATCTGCTATCTAGCAAAGCAATGCTAGGTCTGTGACAAATGTCTATGCTCTGAGGAGACACAATGGAGGGGTCAGACACTGGATAGAATTCAGGAATAGGAAGGCTGCAATCACACTGGTGGGATAGTACTATGGATCCCCCGGTAGCTACCAGGACATTGACATATAGATATGCAACCAAATTAAGGAAATAATAAGCTTGTTGTCCTGGGGGATTTCAACTTCCCTAATATAAACTGGGACTTTCTTAGTGCAAGAGGTTTAGATGGCGCAGAATTTGTCAAGGAAGGTTTCTTAAATCAGTAAGTGGACAGTCCAGTGAGAGGAGGGGCTGTACTGGCCCTCGTGTTGGATAATGAGCCTGGTCAGATGACAGATCTTTCAGTTGGTGAGCAGTTAGGCAGTAGTTATCACAACTCCTTAATTTTTAGGATAGCTTTAGATAAGGATAGGTATGGTCCTTCTGGGAGAGTTTTAAATTGGAGTAGGACAAATTATGGGGGCATTAGGCAGGAACTAAGAAACATTAATTGGGAACACCTTTTCTCTGGCGAGTCCACATCAGACATGTAGTGGATGTTTAAAGATCAATTATACAGAGTGCTGGAGAGGTACATTGCTATTTAAGGAAAGGACAAGTATTGAAAGATAAGAGAACCTTGGACGTACAGTGAGGTGATGAATTTAGTCAAGAAGAAAAAGGAAAAATATGTAAAGCTGCAGAAGTCAAACCAATGAAACACATGAGGATTATAAAGAAGCCAGAAAAGAACTAAAGAAGGGAATGAGGAAAGCCAGGAGGGGGCATGAAAAGTCCTTGGCAAGAAAGATCAAAGTGAATCCCAAAGCATTCTACACATTTTTTTGTGGTAGTCCTTCGGATTCGAAGAAGAAACGCTGTTGTGCAGTTCATCTGTGAACACGGAGGTGGCTCTGCAGCCCCAGTCTGAAAGCGCAGAGTCTAGCACAATGCGGGCACTGGAAGTCCACTGTTGTAAAAATTGTGGCTGCTGTTCTGTAATGCCGCTCACAGTTTTCCATCAGTTTTTGGCAGCGCCTGTCTTCAAAACTGGTGTAGGATTCATAGCACAGGGCTCACCAGCAGGTTCTGTCAGCAGCTGCAGCTTCTAGTTCCCTTGGCTGGATGTCACAGTAGCGCAGGGCTTCCTTCACAGTCTTTGTAGCGCTTGTGTGGATGACCTTGAGGTCTCTTTCCGGTCTCCAGTTCACCATAGAGCAGCTGGCGAGGCATACAGTGGTCGTCCATTCTGATGATGTGTCTCACCCATCGCAGCTGGGCTCTGATGAACAGGGACTCAATGCTGGTGGACTCTGCGCGATCCAAGACCTCCAGGTTGGAGACACGGTCTTGCCAACGAATGCCAAGGATGCAGCGGAGGGCACACATGTGAAATTTCTCCAGTTGTTTGATGTGCCATAAGTACAGAGTCCAGGTCTCACATCCATATAGAAGATAACGGATGACGACAGCTCTGTAGACTTTCAGCTTTGTGGAGATGCGGACGTTGTGTTGATTGAGCACTCTGGTATGCAGCCTCCCCAGAACCTGGCTGGCCTTGCTGATCCTGGAGTCAATTTCTTTGTCCAAAGACCCATCACTTGAGATGATGCTTCCCAAGTATTTGAAGCTGTTTACATTTGTCAGCTGGGTGTCGTCAACAGTGATTTTTGGTTCTACGGGGTTGGTGTTTGGCACAGGCTGGTGAAGAACTTCAGTCTTGTTCAGGCTGATAGTCAGGCCAAAGGGTGTAGCAGCATCTGAGAAATTGTTCAGCATCAACTGTAGATCACTGCCTTTGTGCGCCAGGAGCGCACGGTCATCAGCAAAGAGGGTTTCTTGAATGACAGTATGGAGGCATTTTGTCTGTGCGTTCAATCGGCAAAGGTCAAAGAGAGAGCTGTCCAATCAGTACCTGATGTACACTCCCTCCTTCAGACCTTAGACAGCACGTGACAACATGCAAGTGAAGAACAGATTGAACAGGACTGGGGCTAGTACACAGCACTGCTTCATCCCATTGGAAATGACAAATGCAGCTGATGTATCACCACTGCAAAGAACCTGTCCTGTCATTCCGTCCTGGAGCAGCTGGATCACCTTCACCAATTTCCTCGGGCATCCGTAACGACTCAGGATGATCCAGAGAGTCTCCCTGTTTACAGTGTCAAATGCCTTTGTCAGGTCAATGAAGACAGAGTAAAGAGGCTTGTTCTGCTCGATGCACTTCTCCTGGACTTGCTTCATGGCAAATATCATGTCTACTGTATGCTGTTCTGGCTGAAAGCCACACTGCGCCTCCGGGAGGTTCCTTTCCGAGACAGTGACAAGTCTGTTCAGGGGAATGCAGCAAAAATCTTGCCTGCGATGGACAGCAGTGAGATACCACTGTAGTTTCCACAGTCTGATTTGCTTTGATTGCTTTTGTAGAGAGCCACGATGTGGGCATCGCGGAAGTCGTCAGGCATCTCCTCTGTGATCCAGATGTCTTCCAGGATATCTTGGAACGCCTGTAAGACATTTGGGCCTAATGCTTTGTAGATCTTGGCAGGAATGCCATCAGTCCCTGTTGCTTTATTTGAGTTCAGCTGTGAGATTGCTTTCTTGATCTCATCAGTAGAGGGCGGTAGGTCTAGGTCATCCAGGACTGGCTGCTGAGGGATCTGCTGTAAGACATCAGGATCAACTGTGGACGGCCTATTGAGTAGGTTGGAAAATGTTCAACCTAGCAGTTTTTCAGTCCTTCCTGGTCTTTGATCAGGCTCAACACGTCAGCTGACAGCAAGGGGGAGAATCCTGATTTAGAAGGACCATAAACTGACTTTATGATGCTGAAGAACTCTCTGGTGGCATGCATGTCTGCATAGCGTTCCACCTGCTCAGCCTTTCTCTGCCACCGCTTGTCCTGCATCTCTCACAGTTCAGCCTGTACTTTGGACTGCAGGTTTTAAACTTGTCTTTCTTTGAGACAGATGATGGGTCATTCTGTAAGTCTGCATAGGCCTTGCTCTTGGTCTGAAGGGCTGATGAAATGGTCTTGTGGTTTTCATCAAACCAGTCTTGATGCACTCGAGTTTTCAGTCCAAGTACAGTTGTTGCAGTCTGCATGATGACATCTTTGAGCTGCGTCCACTTTTCAGAACAGGTTCCCACAAGCGGTGAATTGCCAGAGAGTTTTTCATTAAGTACATCTTGAAAACGTTGGACTTGACCTGGTTCTTGCAGTCTGCCGATGTTGAATGACACTCTGACAGTCTTTGGTTGCTTATGATGCAAAGGGGCTACGTGCAGGTGGAGGACTGACTGAACCAGCCTGTGACCTGTCCAACACTCAGCACCTCGCATGGCCCAGGTGATGGTGACGTCTTGAAGGTCACGCTGGCGTACTATGGCAAAGTCGAGTAGGTGCCAGTGTTTGGACCTGGGATGCACCCAGGTTGTTTTGTACTTGTTTGCAAGTTTGAACATCGTGTTAGTGATGCACAGGGTGTGCTCAACACACTTGCTCAGAAGCAGCAGGCCATTACTGTTTAGTTTTCCTACCTCATGTCTCCCAAGGGCTCCGTCCCAGTTGTTGCTGTCTATCCCCACCCCAGCATTGAAGTCGCCCAAGATGATGAGTTTGTCGCTGACGGGTGTTGTCCGAATAGTCTGGTCCTGGTCCTCATAGAAACATTCCTTGTCTTCATCTGGACTCATGAGAGCTGGTGCATAGACACTGACAATGGTGATATACTGGGACTTGCTGATAGGAAAGCAGAACTTCATGATACGTTCATTTATTCCAGTGGGTAGAGTAGGGATGTTCATCAGCAGAGCAGTTTTGATTGGAAAACCTGCTCCGTGGATCCTGTCATCAGTCTGTGGTTTCCCTTTCCAAAAGAACATACATCCACTCACTGCTTCCTGTAATGAACCCTCGTCCGCAAGCCTAGTCTCACTGAGTGCAGCGATGTCAATGCGATAGTGGCGAAGTTCGGCCACTATGAGTGTTGTTAGTCTTCCAGGCCTTGCCACTTTGTCCCTATCCAGCAAGGTGCAGGTGTTCCAGTCTCCAAAGATGAGTTTTCTCTGATTTGCTTTTCTTGATGCATGTCGACCACCAAGGAGATAATCTGCCAGCCCGGTTAGCTAGCCAAGTGTCGTTGTGGGGAAGGTAATGTTTAGGGTATCTTTTCTAACCCCCCTCCTTCATACAGGGATGAGCAGTGCTGTCCTAAGAAGGGCTGCCCAGTAGCCCTGGGTGCTGCTGGACATCTCTGCTGCCTCGGGAACAGAGACAAACGACCACTGGTCCAAAGGCGGCCTACGTGCGGGTTTGTGGCTACCACTGCCAGTGGTCATCTCCACCTGTGGCTTCACCACTCCCCCATCGCCACAGGGCTTGACGAGTTGAGTTTGGACTGAGATGAATCGCACCACAGAAAGCTGTGTGTGATGGAGTTTTAAGTGGAACAGCCGTTGCACAGGGACAATCCCACTCTCTCGACAGAAGAGACCCTGATCCAGTGGCACGGACAACTGTTACAGCTGGAGACCTCTCCTGCTGCAATGGATGACCAGGACATCTACATGCCTTGTTGTGCTCTTAGCGCTCCACAACGCCTGCTAAGCCTGCCTTCTTGACCATCGGACCATTAACTGGTTTCCTCCGCTCAATCTGCCAGGGCCAGACTTCACGCGCTGGGACAGGCAGATCCCCTACCTCACCGAGGGTCGAAGACCCATCGGCTACCCTCACCTGGTTTGGCCCGTCTGCCAAGACGGTTTATCGGGGTGTGGCCACTGCGCGTAATGGAGCCATGGGTGAGAGCTGAGCGCCAGGTGGGGACTGAAGGTGGATGAGCTGCCCTGAAAAGGGCATGGCAGGCCCCCCACCAGAGGTGCTACCCCTCCCTAGACACCCCCATACACCCCAATTCATACATCATATACATCAAGAGTAAAAGGATAACTTGGGAGAGGGTAGTGGCACACAAGGATAAATGGGGAAACATTTGCTTGGATACAGAGAATGTGGGTGAGGTACTTAGTGAGCACTTTGCTTCAGTATAAACCAAGGAAAAGGATATGGAAGACCAGGAGATCAATACCTAGTGTATAGGCGTGTTAGGGCATTTAGAGGTCAAGCAGGAGGAAATGTTGGGCCTCCTGATGAGTATTAAGGTGGATAAGTCCCCAAGGCCTGATGCGATTTACCCCAGATTATAGAAGGCGGCAAGAGACGAGATTGCTGGGCTCCTGACCAGTATCTTTGTGCCCACTTTAGCCGCAAGCGAGTGGCGAATATTGTACCTCTGTTTAAGAATGGAACAAGGGAAAATCCTGGGAACTATAGACTGGAAATTCCTGAAGAAAGTCCTTATGGATCCCATGGCCTGACTAGGGAGAGCAAACATGGCTGTGTGTGTGGCAGGTCATGCCTTACAAAATTGACTTGAGATTTTTGACAAGGTGACAGGAGAGTTGATGAGAGTAGGGCAGTGGATAATGTCCACATGGATTTTAGTAAGGCATTTGAGAAAGTCCCTCACGGGAGGCTAACCCAGAAGATTAATGTTCATGGGATCTGGGGCAAATTGGTTGTTTGGATTCAGAACTGGCTTGCACATTGAAGTCAAAGGGTAGTTGTTGAAGGGATTTATTTGAGGTGGTGGTCTGTGATTAGTGGAGTTCCTCAGAGACCTGCACTTGTGCCCTCTGCTGTTTGTAATGCATATAAATGACCTGGATGAAAATATAGATGGACAGGTTAGTAAATCTGCTGATGACACCAAGACTGGTGGGTCTGTGGATATTGCAGAAGACTGACAAACAATACAGCACAAAATAGATCAGTTGCAGATATGGACTGAGAAGTGCAGATGGAGTTTAACCTAGATAAATATGAGGCAAATGCAAGGAGACAGTGCACTTTTAAGGGCAAGGTCCTTAACAGTGTTGCTGAGCAGAGAGATTTTGGGATCCAAGTTCATAGCTCATTGAAAGTAGCTACACAGATCAATAAAGCGGTTAAGAAGGCTTTTGGAATGCTTGCTTTTATTAGCTAGAGCACTGAGTTCAAAAGTCAGGAGGTTATGTTGCAACTTTATAAAACGGGTAAAGCCACATCTGGAATATTGCATACAGATCTGGCTGCCCCACTATAGGAAGGATGTTGGGGCTTTGGAGAGGGTGCAGAAGAGGTTTACCAGGATGCTGCTTGGTTTAGAGGGGTGTTATCACGAATGTTGTTTCCTCTAGAGTGTCAGAGGCTGATGGGAAACCTGATAGAGGTTTACGACATTATGAGATGCATAAATAGAGTTGACAAAGAGTATCTGTTTCCCAAAGTTGGATTGTCTAATATCAGAGGACATGCATTGAAGGCGAAAGGCAATAGGTTCAAGGGGGATGTGAGGGATAAGTTTTTTACTCATAGAGTCATGGATGTCTGGAATACACTACCTGCTATAGTGGTGGAGGCAAATATATTAGAGGCACATGGATGTAAGGAAGTTGGAGGGATATGGACATGGTGTAGGTAGGAGGGATTAGTGTTTGGGTGTTTTGATTTGCTTTTCAGCTGGCACTCAACACAACATGAGTGCCAAAAGGTCTATCCCTGAGCTGTAGTCTTCTATGTTCTGTATTCTATAACAACACTTTCATGACAGCAGAAAGGGTCATATTTAAATTGTAGGATCCGGGTTCTGAAGCTACTGAATGCTAACTCTGTTAGTCAATAATTTCTCATTTTTATTCCACATTTCTAACATTCCAGCTTTTCCTTTACTTTCTTTACAGCACAATTGGGAAACTTGGCTTTCATTTTAAACAACTGCTAGAAATCAGGAACATGGATTTTTTAAGAAAACAACACATTTCAGGAAGGATAAAGGTAATATGAACTACTATGGGTGTTTAACACAAAATTTCAAAGATAATTTTCTACATGGGCTTTCCTCCAAACTACATTGAAACCTTGCCACAAGATTGTTTCTGTTCTGGGCAGGAACCATTGTTGAAAAATTTGAGAAAGGAAAGTATAGACTTGGCAAAGTGCAGTTGAGGATCATTTCTGATGGATGAGGGACTCTCATTAAATAAAAAGTTTAATCTATTCTTGAGGTTATTGTATAATATAGGAAGAAAAGAACTTATTGGCCCATTATGACTGCAGTGCCTTTGAAAGATTATCCATTCATTTCTGTTTCCCTCTACTTCAACATTTTCAAAATCCTTTTTAAGAGAGTTTAAATTGGACCTCCCACCAATTCATCCCCCTTTAGTTATAAGCAAAGTCTAACAAATCTGTGTCCTGTAGTTGCTGACCCACTCACTGTCATTGGAATGGATTGGCAATCCCCATTTTTCATGTGAAATAGGTACTTCTATCATTTGATGTAGCTACATTACATCCTTGGCTAAGGACTGGTAAAACTCATCCATCTTGGCCAGAAGTAGAGTCACATATGAATAAGACAATAGTTTTCCTTTTTTGGACTATTTCATGGTCACCTTTTACTGGTAAGGGTTAACCTCACCTTATCTGAAATGCTTGAGGCCAGAAGTGTTTCAGATTTCAGATTTTGGAATATATAATGAGGTAGCTTGGTATTGCCATCATTTCCAACTCTGAATTTATGTTATCAGTAAGCATTCTTTGGCTTACACTTGTTCATCACACATATGTACTAAACAGTAAAATTATTTTATCCTAATAATATAGTGAGAATATAAGATGTGGAGGGTAACAGAAGCAGCAGAGCAGCATCAGGAGAATAGCTGAATCAGCTTTTGAACAACAACATACAATGGCAGGCTTAATCAACACTGTAGATTTGTTTTGGTGTTAGATTTTCATCAGTGACAACCTTTGCAAACTCATCAATGAATTTCTGTGCTGCTTTTGAATTCAAATTCTCAGTCAGTTTTGAACATGTATTCTTGGAATTATTAGTCCAGACTGCTTAAATACTGTGCGAATAACAGAAGGCGTAAATTGGTTCGAACGTATTTCTTTGATATGTGACTGTCAGTTATTTGACCTGATGCTCACTTTGCACCCATAGTACCAGACAAAAGATAACAAACTTTCCTGTTCTATCAGCAAAACAACAGCAATTTCAAGTATTATGAAACATTTCAAAAAGTGATTACAGTACCTGCATTTATGTTTGAAGCAATATTCAAGGTGCTGAACAGTAATTTTTTCATGATGGAATATTTAAGAGGATATATCATAAGTCAAATTCATAATGATCTTCATAATTAATATTTATATGACCATAAGAAATAGGGGCAAAATTAGGCATATGGCCCTTCAAGTTTGCTCCATCATTTCATCATGGCTGATCCATTTTTCTTCTCAATCCCAATCTCCTGCCTTCCTTCTATATCCCTTCATGCCCTGACCAATCAAGAATCTATCAACCTCTGCATTAAATCTACATAAAGACTTGGCCTCCACAGCTGTCTGGCAATGAATTCACCACTCTCTGGCTAAAGAAATTCCTCCTCAGCTCTGTTCTAGAAGGACGCACCTCTGTTCTGAGGTTTTATCCTCTGGTCTTTAAACTCTCCCACCATAGGAAACATCCTCCCACATCTACTTTATCAAAGCCTTTCACCATTCGATAGGTTTCAATGAAGTCACCCCTCATTCTTCTGAATTCCAGTGAATTCTTGCTTGAAGCCATAAACACTCTTCACCTGACCTCTGCGATTGAATTTGCAGCTTCCTGACCAACAGAAGTCAGCAGGTAAGGATGGGACAGGTCACCTCGGATATTCGAATCACCAACACCGGCGCCCCCCAGGGGTGTGTCCTCTCTCCACTGCTGTTCTCCCTCTAAACCAATGACTGCACCTCCTCCAACCCCTATGTGAAGCTTTTAAAGTTTGCAGATGACACTACCGTCATCGGACTCATCCAGAATAGTGATGAGTCTGCATATCGACAGCAGGTGGACCAACTGGCGCTCTGGTGCAGTCGGAACAATCTGGAGCCGAACACGCTCAAGACAAAGGAGATGATAGTGGATTTCAGGAGACATCCCCCCGCTATGTCTCCCCTCACAGTCCTCAGCAGTCCTGTGTCCACCGTGGAGAACTTCAGGTTCCTGGGAACCACCATCTCTCAGGATCTGAAGTGGGAGCAGAACATCAGCTCCATCCTGAAGAAGGCCCAGCAGCGGATGTATTTCCTGCGGCTCTTGAGGAAATACGGTCTGCCTCAGGAATTGCTGCTGCAGTTCTACACTGCAGTCATTGAGTCTGTCCTGTGCACCTCCATCATTGTGTGGTTTGGAGCCGCCACCAAGCAGGATAGAACCAGACTACAGCGCACAGTGAGGACTGCCGAGCGCATCATTGGAGCCTCCCTGCCCTCTATTGTGGACCTGTACTCTTCCAGGTTGAAGAAGAGGGCGGGGAACATCATAAAGGACTCCTCCCATCCTGCGCATGGACTGTTTGATCTGCTTCCGTCTGGTAGGCGCTTCAGATCCCTCCAGACTAAGACTAATAGGCACTGGAGAAGTTTTTTTCCCTACTGCAGTCACTTTGCTGAACAGTTAACTGCCGGTTAACTGTCGACTAACTATTACTTGGATTGCACTACCTGTATGTATAGTCTATATTTTCATTTATATTTATCATTATTATTGTTATGAGCAGAGAGACAACATCTGCCGGAAGTAAATTCCTTGTATGTGCATAGGTACTTGGCAATTAAAGTCTGATTCTGATTCTGATTCTGATTCTGATATGACAAGGCATTAAATCCTGCAATATTTTTGTGAACCTCCAGTTTTAGTTCATCCTTTCTAAGATAAGGGGCCAAAATCTGCTCACAATACTTCAGCTGGGGCTTCAACAGTGCTTTATAAAGTCTCAACATTACATCCTTGCTTTTATATTCTAGTCTTCTTGAAATGAATGCTAACATTGCATTTGCCTTCCTCACCACAGAACTCAAATTAAATTATGGAATCCTGCACAAGTACTCCCTAGTCCCTTTACACCTCAGATTTTTGTATTTTCTCTCCATTTGGAAAATATTCAACCCTTTCTACCAAAGTGCATGACCATGCACCTCCCAACACTGCCACTTCTTTGCCCATTCTCCTAATCTGTCCTTCTGTATCCTCTCTATTTTCTCTAAACTACTTGCCCCTCCACCTAACTTTATATCATTTGCAAACTTTCCAAAAAAGCTATCAATTCCATCATCCAGATCATTGTCATATAACTTTAAAAAATAGGTCCTAACACAGATCCCTGTGGAAAACCACTTAGTCACCGGCAGCCAACCAGAAAAGGCGCCCTTTATTCCCACTCTTTGCCTCCTGCCAATATGCCACTGCTTTGTCCATGTAATACCATAGGCTCATAGCTTGTTAAGCAGTCTTGTGTGTGGCACCTTGTCAACAGTCTTCTGAAAATGCAAATACACAACATCAACCATTTCTTCTTTGTCTACATTGCTTGTTATTTCTTCAAACAATTCCAGCTGATTAGTCAGGCAGATTTTCTCTTGAGGAAACCAAGCTGACTATGGCCTATTTTATCATGTGCCCCCATGTATTCCAAAACCACATCCTTAACAATCAACTCCAACATCTTTCCACCACTGAGGTCAGACTAACTGGCCTATAATTTCCTTTCTTCTGCCTCTCTCCCTTCTTGAAGAGTGGAGTGAAATTTGCAATTTCCCAGTCCTCTGGAAGTATTACAGAATTTAGTGATTCTTGAAAGATCATTACTAGTGTCTCCACAATCTTTTCAGCCATTTCCTTCAGAACTTTGGGGTATACATCATCTGGTCCTGGTATCTTATCAACCTTCAGACCTTTCAGTTTTCCAAGAACCTTCTCTCCAGTAATGACAACTTCACAAGCTTCATCCCCTCTGATACCTAGAACTTCATCATGCTGCTAGTATCTTCATAATGAAAACTGATGCAAAATACTTATTCAGTTCATCAGCCATTTCCTTGTCTCCCTCGTTACTACTTCTCCAGCATTGTTTTCCAGTGGTCTGTTACTCACTCACTTCTCTTTTACACTTTAGGTACAGTATCTGAAGAATCTTTTGGTATCCCCTTTAATAATATTTGCTAGTTTACGTTCATATCCCACCTTTACCTTCTTAATCACTTCTTTGGTTGCCTTTTGTTGATTTTTAAAAGCTTCCCCGTCCTCTAACTTCCCACTAATTTTGCTCTATTTTATGCCCCCTCTTTAGCTTTTATAAACAAGAGAAAATCAGCAGATGTTGGAAATCAAAGGAACACACACAAAATGCTGGAGGAACTCAGCAGGCCAGGTAGCAACTATGGAAAAGAGTACAGGCTGGAACCCTTCATTAGGACTGAAGAAAAATAGATGAGGATCAGAGTAAGAAGGCGGGGAGAGGAGAGGAAGAAACACAAGATGTGAAACAGGGAGGGGGGGAGAGGTGAAGTAAAGAGCTGGGAAGTTTATTGGAGAAAGAGATACAAGACTAGAGGAGGTGGAGTGTGATAGGAGAGAACAGAAGGCCGTGGAAAAAAGAAAAGTGGGAGGAACGCCAAAGGGAGGTGATGGGCAGGTAAGGAGATAAGGTGAGAGAGGAAATAGGAATGGGAAATGGTGAACAAGAGGTGTGGGGCATTATCTTTAGCTTTTATGTTGACTTTGACTTCTTTTATTAGCCACGGTTGTGTCATCCTGCCTTTAAAATACTTCTTCCTCTTTGGGATGCCATCATCCCTGCCAGTGTTTTTTTCCAATCAATTCTAGGCTCTCTCAGGCCTCTGTAATGCCCTTTACTCCATTGTAATATCGACATATCTGAGTATTACGATCACCTACCCCTAAGGATTCTTTTACCTTAAGCTCTCTAATCGATTCCGGTTCATTGCACAACACCCAGTCCAGAATAGCTGATCCTCTAGTGGGCTCAATCATGAGCTGCTCTAAAAAGCCATCTCAGAGGCATTCTAGAAAATCCCCCTCTTGAAATCCCACACCAACCTGATTTTCCCAATCTACCTGCATATTGAACTCCCCCATGACTGTTGCAACATTGTCCTTTTGACATGCATTTTCTATCCTCTGTTGTAATTTGTAGACAATATCCTTATTACTGTTTGGTGGTCTGTATGTAACTCCCATCAGGGTATTTTTACCTTTGCATTTCCTTAGCTCTATCCACAATAATCCACACCTTCTGGCCCTATGTCACCTTTTTCTAATAATTAAATTTCATTTTTTACCAATATAGCAATGCAACCCACTACCTTCCTGCCTGTCCTTTCAATACAATTAAGACATTAAGCTCCCAGCTATAATCTTCTTTCAGCCATGATTCAGTGATACCTACATCATACATGCCAATCTGTAACTCTGCTGCAAGTTCATCTACCTTGCTCCATATAACACTTAATACTTTTTGAAATCATTCCTCCCTCTGAGACTTCAACCCATTTGATTTATATTGACAAAGCAACCATTAAAATACTTTCTATTTAGCATAATATGCAGAATTTTGCTGCAATCATATGGTGACACTAAACATGGTCACAATTGTGACACTTGTTGGACAACAAATTCTACATAAGCAATATCAAATGTGGAAGTTCAATGCTGGTGTGTAACTTACCTTGCTTTTTCACAACAGCCTTTTGGTGGAATATGTATCAATAACTACATGAAAGGGCAAGAATGTTGTGCACTTATCCACCTGTGCCCTCCAATGTATTCAATGATACAAAGATAGGTGGAGGAGCGGGTAGTGTTGAGGAAACAAAGAGCCTTCAGAGAGACTTAGTTTAGGGGAATGGGCAAAGAAGGGGCAAATGAAATACAATGTTGGAAAGTGTATAGTCATGCACTTCGGTGGAAGAAATAAATGGGCAGATTGATGGGGAGATGGGGAGATAGATGGGGAGAGAATTCAAAATACAGAGATGCAAAGGGACTTGGGAGTTCTTGTGCAAGCTACCCTAAAGGTTAACCTTCAGGTTGAGTCAGATGTGAAGAGAGCAAATGCAATGTTGGCATTCATTTCTAGAGGTATAGAATATAACAGCAGGAATGTGATGTTGAGGCTCTATAAGACACTTGTGAGACCATACTTGGAGTATTTTGTGCAGTTTTGGGCTCCTTATTTTAGAAAGGATATACTGACATTGGAGAGGGTTCAGAGAAGATTTATGAGAAGGATTCCAGGATTGAAAGGCTTAACCGTATGAGGAACGTCTAGCAGCTCTTGGGCTGTATTCGCTGGAGTTTGGGAGAATGATTGGGGATCTCATAGAAACATTCCAAATGTTAAAAGGCCTGACCAAATCAGATATGGCAAAGTTATTTCCCATGGTAGGGGATTCTAGGACAAGAGGACATGACTTCAGGTTTGAAGGCCGTCCTTTTAGAACTGAGATGTGGAGAAATTACTTTAGTCAGAGGGTAGTAAATCTGTGGAATTTGTTACCATGAGCAGCTATGGAGGCCAAGTCATTGGGTGTATTTAAGGCAGAGATAGACATGTTCTTGATTAGCCAAGGCATCAAAGGGTATGGGGTGAAAGCAGAGGAGTGGGGATGACTGGAAGAATTGGATCAGCTCATGATTGAATGGCGGAGCAGACTCGATGGGCTGAATGGCCTACTTTTGCTCCTATATCTTATGGTCTTATGGTCTAAAAAGTTAGCAGAATTCCATTCATGTATGTGAATTTTTAGTAGCATGATATATTAAGACTGCTGCCAAAATACCTCTATGACACTGAAAATTAATACCTGCAGGTATTGGCATTGGTATATTATTGTCACATGTACCAAGACACAATGGAAATCTTGCTTGCATTCTGTTCATACAGGTCAAATCATTACACTATTAATTGAGGCCGAATGAAGTAAAACAATAACAATGCAGAATAAAGTGTAAAAGGTGCCAAAAAGGGCAATGCAGGAAAATGATAAAGCACAAGATCATAATGAGGTAGACTGTGAGGTCAAGAGTCCATCTTATAGTCCAGGAATCCATTCAAGAGTCTGATAACAGTGGGATAGAAGCTGTTTTTGAACCTGTTGTGCGTGCTTTCAGACTATTGTATCTTCTGCCCAATGGGACAGGGGAGAAGGGAGAATGTCTGGTGTGGGTGGGGTCTTAGATTATGCTGGTTGCTTTACTGAGGCAATGAGAAGTATAGACAGAAACTCAATAGGTAGCATCCTTGAGTCCAAGGAAGGGAGACCGATTCTCATGATATATTGAGCTGTGTCAACAACTCTGCAGGTTCTTGTGTTCCTGTGCAGAGCAGATGCCATGCCAAGCCATTATGCATCTAGACAGACTGTTTTCTATGGTGCAGCTATAAAAACTGACAAGAATCAATGGGGACATGCCAGATTTCTTCAGCCTCCTGAGGCAGTACAGGAGTTGGTGAGCTTTCTTGGCTATGTATTAATAAGGTTGGAGTAAGACAGGCTATTGCTGATATTCACACCAAGGAACTGGAATCTCTCAACCTCAGCACCACCAATGTAGACAGGAGCATGGTGCACCACACTTCTTTAAGTCAATGACCAACTTTTTTATTTTGTTGACATTCAGGGAAATGTTGTTGTCATAACACTATGTCACTAAGCTCCCTATCTCCTTCCCATACACTAACTTATCATTATTTGCAATGTGGCTCACTGTGGAGTTTATTATTGGAGATATAAGAGACTCCAGTTGCTGGAAACCTGGAGCAATACACAAAGGAGCTGGAGGAACTCAGCGGGTCAGGCAGCATCTACGAAGGGAAAGGACAGTTGATGCTTTCAGTAAAAACCTTTCATCAGGACTTATTTTATTAATTTTATTAATCTGATTATTATTAATTGTTAATAGATATTTTTAAGTTTCTCCCTTTCAAGCATCATTATTAAAACTGCCTCCACCACAATCCATCCTATCAGAGAAATGGGAAGTAATTCATGTTTTTCAGAGTTTCACAAAGAACTTTATTGCTGGAAGGCAATGTGATGTAAAAGGCGCAGGTTAGTAGAGGACATTTTCCTTTCCGATGTCTAGTCCAAGATCTACCGTATGCTCTTATACATAAGTTTTATTGAAGGCATTGCGGTTTGCTTAGAGCTCAGTTTTTGAACTTATGCAAATGTAAGCATTACTCATATAATGGATCTCAACTAATGAGATTTGAGTAGCTTTGTCCTGGCATATAAATTGCTGGAAGTTAACAACTTTCTATTAATTCTTACGATTAGTTTCACTCAGAATGTATGTTGAGCATGAGATGCAACACTAAAGTTAGAAAGATTGCGAAAAGTGTTGGTGCAAACATGCCCACTTAGGTGAAACAAGTCCTCACTAAAAATTGTTATTTTTTAAAATATCACAGCTTAAATGTTGTCATGGAGGAATTTGTTTTGTCAAATGGTGATGAATCTGTAGAATTTATTGGCATAGACAGCTGTGGGGGTCAAGTCATTGAGCATACTAAAGCAGAGTTTGATAGTAAGGACATCAAAGGTTTCAGGGAGAAGGCAGGAGAATGGGGTCAATCAGCCATGATCGGTTGGCAGAGCAGACTTGGTGGGCCAAGCAGCTTGTCTGCTCCAGTGTCTTATGGTCTTATAAGATGGAGGTAAGTTTCTCTGAGCTATTGATTGTGAAGAGTCAGTCTTGGTTAATGGAAACAAAGGTTCTGGTAAGATTAAAAATCGCAACATAAGGTGTTGGTGCTGCTCTCTGCACATTTCATGGAGTTGTTATGTGGTGAAGATCATGCTCATTGTGCTTCTGAATATCTCAGTGAGGTGAAGCAGCAATTGAGCTTGGGTAAGAATGATGTAGAGTAGGAACCTGGTGATGACTTTTTCTGTAGTACCCTTCTGTACTTACCAGAGTTATATTTGTCTCCTTGCTTGAAGATGATCTTGAATGCAACATCTCTGAATGCTCTCCTCTTCTCAAATGTAGCAAATAAGACTTCACAGTTGACTTTTAGAATTTCAATGGGATATGACCTATTCCCTGAGTATTGTAACTTCTTAATTACAGATATGGCCTTCTTAACTTCTTGTCAGTCAGGAGCAACAAGAAGTTTGCTTTGTTCAAAGACCTCATAAATTGTGACACTGCTTTTGGCTCAGATAGTTTGCTTTGAGATAAAATGCAGAGTATTTGTGCCAAAAGCAGAGTCACAATTTACAAGATCCTTGAACAACTCCCTCCATGAGTGTTGACTTGTTACCCATCCCTAATGAGTTTTCTGCCATTCCTAGCTTTCATTAGAGAATGACCTAAGGTATTAAGGGCTTAGAAAAGGAATTTAAAACACTGAAAAACTATAACGTGCAATGACAGTTGGTGAGTTGCTGAGGATCCTGTGCTCTCTTCATCTGTTCTATAGATCCAAGGTATACTGCTGGACTTTTTCATTCACACTCTACAAAGCTGCTTTTTCCCCACTTGAAAGGCAGATGAACTGTCCAATCTAGCAACAGCTTATACTTGTGGTTATTTAACTTCTCAGTCAGTGTCATCAAGTTAGTCCTGATTCTTCTTGGTAAAGAAGCCACGAGTTTCATAACAAGTGTCAGTTATGAAAGTCTTCAGGGCAGCCAAAAAGTTGTGGACACTTTGCAGTTCCTATGTTATGAGTCAGAAGGTTACCTTGCAGCCACTTCGGAGATACATCTAAACAGATTATAAATATGACAATATATACATTTATAGATTATAAATATACAATATATGATTCTGCAATTTTGAGACAGTGGTTCATCACTCTGGGTGAAAAGATTTCTCCTCACCTCACTGCTAATCTGACCAATTATTTAAATCTATACCCTCTTGCCTCACCATGGTTATTGACTTTTCATGGAAATATGAATTTCTTATCCTTTAGTTTTGCATAATTATGTACCTCTCAGTGAATGGGTAGAGGTGGCTGCAGAAAGAAAGTCATGCAATCAGAGAAAATCACTTTCCATCAGATTATCTGAAGAGCTGCATTTGAATAACATCAAATCTCTGTCCAGCCTTGGGAGATGCACAGCACCCTCATATTTTACTATAAAAACCAACAGCTGAACTTTTCCATAGTCTGGTGAACTGTGTGGGGTGAACTTAGTTTTAGAAGGAGGAGGCACTCAACTTTCAGCTTTCAGGCTGGCAGACAAGTTTTTTTTCATTATTTTAATAAATCCCTTTTCGATAATTAAGAAATTAACTGGATTTAATGCCTGCACTTAATGCGCATTTTAGCGTAGTGACACTTCATCCTATAAGAAAAATAAGGTCTAAATCAAATTACTGCAGCACTATTATAAGATGCTTGCTTCTGGTCAGCAAAAAGAATACTGAAACCTTATTTCTTATATTTTCTTCTGACATAAAAGGAGATTATTCAGCTTGTTGAGTCTACATTGTCTCTTGGAGCATTTCCCATCAGTTCTATCTCCCTTGTAACAAATAAGTTGTTATTTCCCTTATTTCCGTGAATTTACATATTCCCTCTCATACAACTCCCTGTAATGAGCTCTTCGGGCTTGTGCGGGGAGCTGCAGAGTGTTAGGCTCTTAGGCTTTTAGAGCACTAACAAGACTTGTTAATTGTTTACAATTCCTTGTATTTTTTCATTTTGCCTTTTATTTAAACTTGTTAAGTTTATTTTGATAAGCTCGGGGATTTCACGTTGCTTGTATTATTTAAACAGACTCCTGATTAGCACTAATCACAGGTTCCAGGTTTTGAGAATGAAATATTTTGCAGTATCACTTGCCCAGGTCACCGATGTTCTGTTGAAATTTTTTTGAATAAACTCTGGTCATCGACACTACATTCAAGGCTTTTCCAGATCTAACTGTCCCTAGATCTCAAGATCCACAAGGATTGTTTTTCCAATTTTCTCACGGTCTTCCATGTTTTGGAAGTTTATTCAATGTTCTCCCTGTCCTGAAGTTACCAAGCCTCTCTCAAGGTTCTTGTCTCTCTCGAGTTTCTTGACTTTCCAGGTCTCACTGGGCAGTCAGGAGCTGGCCATAGGGAGGGGAGTACTGTACTGAGCTCCAGGCTTGTGCGGGGAGCTGGAGAGCATTGGGCTCCGAGGTTTTTAGAGTACTTGAATTGGTTAATTGTTCTTTAGCAAGATTTATTCATTGTTTACAGTTCCTTGTGTTTTTTCTCACACAACTCACTCTTTGTAATGTGCTGTACTGGTGATTTCCTTTTTAACTTGTTAAATTTATTTTGATAAACTCCGGGATTCTGTGTTATTTGTATTACTTAAGCGGATGCTTAAATAACTAGGGCTCTAGTTTTGAGAAAGTTACATCTCGAGATGTCACACGGCTGAACCACTGATGTTCTGTTGGAATTGTTATGAATAAGATTGGAATCTGTCTTTCCTCCGCACTTGGGTTCTGACATTGCCAGCACAAACTCTCACCTGAATTTTGTCCTACCCACCTAGACTAGGAGCAATTTACAACTGTCAATTAACTTATTAGCATACCTTGGGATGTTATCAGAATTTGGAACACCCAGGGGAAACCCACATGGTCACTTGGAGAGCGTGCACACTCCATACAGCCAGACCTTCTGTCAGGACTGAGACCAGTTGCTGCAAAAA
Source organism: Hemitrygon akajei (assembly GCF_048418815.1). Lineage (NCBI taxonomy): Eukaryota > Metazoa > Chordata > Chondrichthyes > Myliobatiformes > Dasyatidae > Hemitrygon > Hemitrygon akajei. The sequence continues at coordinate 102,285,439 of NC_133124.1, read as the reverse complement.
CAAGGCAGTAGCACTAATTGCTGCACCATTGTGCTACCTGTTATTCCACTGCTAACCATGTAAGTTATCAGTAAATTTCTATTCCACAAATAAGTGCTCATGAGACAAATGTAGTATTGAAATTAGTCCAATGAAGTTGCACATTTGATTCTTAATCTGCCTACGATTAGTTGATCAAAAAAGCCTGAGTATTGCTCGTTAATTAAGGTGAGAGAAGTGGTAATACATGCTCAAACCTCTCACGACTTGATACAATCTAACTTTCTGTCTCCCATTTCTTCATTAGATCTCCATAGCATTGTTGGTAGTACTAAACTGCATTCTGATCTGGACCAACACATTATATAACTCTATAAATGATTATCTATTCTTCCTCAAAAAGCATTTTGAAGTCTTTGTTCTTTTAAGAATGCAATATCAAAAACAAGCTTCCTTGCAAAAGTCTTTTTTTTTTGCAATTTTCTTAATCCAGCTGTTACTTACTCCAAAACAAATACTCCAAATTCAGTACTGTGCAAAAGTCTTGGGCACTTACATATAGCTAAGGTGCTTAAGACTTCTGCACAGTGCTGTAGTAATTTCATGTATTGCACTGTATTGCTGCCTTACAACGAACAAATTTCATGACATTTGAGGGATGATAAACCTGATTCTGATATGGGTTTCTATTATGGACTGAGAGTGAGAAGAGGGGAATCATGGTTGGGAAAAGGGGAAAGGAGAGAGGAGGGATCGGGAAGTATCAGAGTGACATTCTGTAATGATCAATAAACCAACTGTATGGAATCAAATGGCCTTGCCCAGAGTCTCAGGGCTGGGTGTGTCTGCACCTACGTGACCACCCCCCCCCCCTCCGCCCCCAGCACTCCTTCTCTGCCGTCTGTTCCACCCCGCCTCCCGTGGCACTATACTTTTGCTACTCCCAAAATATCCTTTGCTCCTGCCAGATTTACAAACTCGCTCTCCACTCCATGTTCACAAATACAGTACTGTGCAAAAGTGTTAGGCACCTTAGCTATATATATGAGCACAGTACTGTAGATCTTATGGCCCTCTTTAAAACGTGTTCTCCTGCAACAAGTTTGAAAAAAATCCCCACTTCTTTCTTCTCCCTATCTCTCTTAGCATCATCGTCAAAGTAGGATTTCATAGAACCTTTACCAATAGCATTTTAGACAGAATTATATCTAAGGAAAGATTTTACCAAATTAATGAAAAATCAATCCAACCTCAAAACTCCACTAATGTGTGTAATGTATTAGTTAGAGATAGATGCTACAAAATTCAATACTTTGGACAAAATACTCGCTTGGCAGCATGCCATTTAGATATTATTCTTCCTTCAGGTTAGTTTAAAATAAGCATTTTAATCCTTTCTGTCTTTGAAAGATTCACAGCATTTTGGGAAAGACACAATTGCAGTAAAGAAAGCACAAGGAAATTTGCAAAATTTTTGCCAGGACTGAAAATTTTGGCAATGAAGAGAGGTCGGATGGGCTGGATAGGAAGGGATTGTCTACCTTGGAAGAGTAAAGGTCGAGGGAAGGTTTATTGATGAATAAATAGCAGTGTTAATAGGAAAGGGTTAAAAAAGAGGAACATGGATTAAATGTATTTGTTAAAATAACAGAGGGGTGTTGATGAATATGCTTTTCAGCCAGAGATTGGTAATGGAGTTCACAGCCTGAATTGGCCTCAAAGGTAGGACTGGCCTCCACCGCAGTCTGTGGCAGAGCATTCCACAGATTTACTACTCTGTAACTAAAAATATTCCTTCTTACCTGTTTTAAAGGTTTGCCCCTCAATTTTGAGGCATTGCCTTCTAGTTCTGGATAACCCCACCATAGGAAATATCCTTTCCACATCCACCCAATCTAGTCGTTTCAACATTCAGTAGGTTTCAATGAGATTGCCTCACATTCTTCTAAATTCCAGTGAGTACAGGCCCAAAGCTGCCGAATGCTTCTTATATGTTAACCCGTTCATTCCCAGAATCATCCTCATGCACCTCCTTTGGAATCTCTACAATGACAACACATCCTTTCTGAGATATAGGCCGAAAACAGTTGACAATACTCCAAGTGCAGCCTGACTCATGTCTTATAAGAGCTCAGCATTATCTCCCTGCTTTTATATTCTATTCCCCTTGAAATAAATGCAAACATTACATTTGATTTCTTTACCACAGACTCAACCTGTAAATTACCCTTCTGGGAGTCTTGCACGAGGACTCCCAAGAACCTTTGCACCTCTAATGTTTGAACCTTCTCCCCATTTAGATAATAGTCCACAGTATTGTTCTTTTTACCAAAATGCATTATCATACATTTCCTAACACTGTATTCCATCTGCCGCTTTCTTTGTCTATTCTTCCAATTTGTCTAAGTCCTGCTGAAATTGCATTGCTTCCTTAGCAATACCTACCCATACATCTATCTTTGTATCATTTGCAAACTTGGCCACAAAGCCATCAATTCCATTATCTACACAACATGCTGGAGGAACACAGCAGGCCAGGCAACATCTAGGAAAAGAGTACAGTCAACCTTAAAGAACCGGCAATTGAAAGCGTGGATCAGGCAGAGGATAAAGAAGCATACAGTTCCATTAAAGGCAGTGGAGAGGGAATTCCAGATTTGTGGAAGTGACTGGGATGGGGCACCAGCTACCTCCTCATGGCAGAAAGCATGGCACATGGAACGCGGTGGAACTCAATTGAATGTGAGTTCCTGGGGTCCTCAGAGGGTTCAAATCGAGCAACTTGAAAACGAATCTGGAAGCCATGCGGTATTAGCTGGCACAAAGACATGTTCACAAAAAGGATACATGGTTGTCGTAGCAGGTCTGGGTAAGCACGTGGTCGAAGAATCGGAGAGCAGCAGGGATCATAGAGGGGGTTTCACTGAACTCCCATTGAAGGGATGATTTAAACTTCTTCAGGGTAGGCATCCCTGGAAGAGACTTCACAGTGTTGTAACCCAATTACAAACAAGAGAAAATCTGCTAGAAAGCTTGCAGCATCGACTGTACTCTTCCTAGATGCTGCCTGGCCTGCTGAGTTCCTTCAGCATTTTGTGTGTGTTCCTCAGATTTCCAGCATCTGCAGATTTTCTCTTTTTGTAATTCCATTATTTAAATCATTGACAAACAATGTGAAAAGCAGCAGTCCCAATATTGACCCCGATGAACTCCGCTAATTACCAGCAGCCAATTAGAAAAGGCCCGTTTTATTCTCACTCACTGCCTCTTGCCTGTCAGCTGTTTTGCTATCCATGCCAGTATCTTTCCTGTAATGTCATTGGATTTCATCTTGTTAAGCAGCCTCATGTGTGGCACCGTATCAAACATGTTCTGAAAATCCAAGTAAATGACATCTACTGCCTTTCCTTTGTCCACCCTGCTTGTTACTTCCTCAAAGAATTCTAGCAGATTTGTCAGGTAAGGTTTCCCTTTACAGCGACCATGCTGACTTTCACTTATTTTATCAATAGTCTCCAAGTACCTCAAAACTTCATCCTTAATAATAGACTCAAACACTTTCCCAATCACTGAGGTTAGGCTAACTGACCTATAATTTCCTTTCTTTTGCCTTCCTTCCTTCTTAAAGAGTGGAGTGACATTTGCAATCTTCTAGTCCTCTGGGACCATGTCAGAATCAAGTGATTCTTAAAAGATCATGGCGAATGCTTCCGTTATCTCTTCAGCAACCTCTCTCAGGACTCTGGAGTATAGTCCATCTGGCCCTGGTGATTTATCCACCTTAAGACCTTTGAGTTTGCTGAGCACATTTCCTTTGTAATAGCGATAGCACTCATTCCTGCTCCCTGACACTCACGGACCTCTGGCACACTGCTAGCATCTTTCACTAAATGAATGACTACTTAATGAACTTAGACTTGGAGACCTGGTCAAAGGGGGTGGGAGTACGGGGAGATTACTATCTGGTGCGGGAAGTACAATGTAGCTGTTTTAGACCTACATGGACATAATGAATTAATTACCTCCCTGTGTGTTCTAAATTTTCTCTCGTTCAAAGATTCAATAACTCAATGGTTCAATTTATTTTGAAAAATTATACTTGCTCTTGAAGACTATTATCAAATGTCTAAGCCTGTATAAGTATAAGCATTGAGTATAAAACCCCATAGTTTACACTAAATCTTTGCATCTATCTGAGTATAGTGGCCAATTTGGATGCCACTTTTGAAAAAAGGCATGAAGATCTTGGAGAATACATCTGAGATGTCCTCCTTCTTCTAAGAACAAGGGTACTCTCCCTCAACTATTGATGATGCCACACCCATATCTCTTCTATTTTGAGAACATCTGCGCTCACCCCATCTTCCCACCACCTTAAGGGTGATAGAGTTCTTCCTGTCTTTAATTACCATCCCATGCACCTCCACATTCAACATATCATCCTCTGCAACTTCTGCCATCTCCAAAGGGATCCTACCACTAAACATACCTTCACCTGCCCCACCTCTGCTTTCTGCAGGTCTCTCCTTCTGCATTTCCCTTGTCCATCCATCCTTTCCCACTAATCTCCCTCCCAACACTTAACCCTGCAACCTGCCCGTTCACCTTCTCCCTCACCTCCATTCAGGGTCCCAACAGTCCTTTCAGGTGAGGCAACATTTCACGTGCAAATCTGCTGGAGTCATCTATCATGTCCAGTGGCTCCCAATGCACCCTCTTCTACAATGGTGATGCCCATCGTAAATTGGGGATGGGCCAACTCATCCAGCAGCTCCGCTCCATCACCAGAAGCAGAACTTCCCAGTGACCAAACATGTTAATTCCCATTCCCATTTCAATATGTTGGTCCATGGCCTCCTCTTGTGCCAAGGTGAGGTCACGCTCTGGGTGGAGGAGCACCTTATATTCTTTCTAGGTAGCCTCCAATCTGGTGGCATGAATATCGATTTCTTCTTCAGGTAAAAAAAAATTCCCTCTCACTCCCCTCTTCCACTATACCAAACCTGGCCTTGTACCTCTTCTCACCTACCTATCACTCCCTCCCTGGGTCTCCTCTCCTTCCCTTTCTCCTATGGTCCACTCTCCTCTCCTAACAGATTCCTTCTTCTCCAGCCATTTACCTTTCCCACCCACTTGGCTTCATTTATTACCTTCCAGTTAGACATCCCTTCCCCCACCATTTTATTTTGCCATCTTCCCCTTTCCTTTTCAGTCCTAAAGAAGGGTCTTGAGCCAAAACGTCGACTGTTTATTTATTTCCTTAGGTGCTGCATGGCCTGCTGAATTCCTCCAGCATTTTGTGCATGTTGCCTTGGAGAATACTGTAGACAATGAGAAGAAATATTCCAGGGTTGAAGATTACTCTTACATGGCTAGAGCAGAGAAACTGAAACTCTTCACATCAGCGAAGGCTGAGAAAAGATTTTTCAGAAGAATTCAAATTCTTCACTGATTTAGATAAAATAAAGAATTGTTTACATTGGCAAGGAGATGTTAACTAGAGGAGATAAATAGGCAAAGGAATCAGAGGTCCATGAGGAAAAGCTTCTTTTATAATTTCAAATACATTGATTGTTAGAAGGAGGGGAACAGACTTAAAAATGTCTTTAAAATGGGGAAATAGATTTATGCCTGAATGAGAACAAATGAGGAATGCAGGGAAAACATCTCCACAGGATCTCAGCACCAAGCACATCATTCCCTCACCCCTCCCAACTTTTCCCTTTCTGCAGGGTTCGCTCCCTACATGACTCCCTTGTCCATTCGTTCTCTCTACTGATCCCCTCCTGGAACTTATCCTTGCAAGTGGAATAAGTGCCCCTATGCCTCCTCCTTCACTGCCATTCAGGGCCCCAAACAGTCCTTCCAGGTGAGGTGACACTTCTCCTGTGATTCTTTTGGGGTCATCTACTGCATCTGGTGTTCCTGGTATGGCTTCCTGTATATTGGTGAGAACCAACGTGGATTAGAAGACCTCTCTGCCAAGCTCCATCCACCAGAAATGTGGGATCTCATTTTAATTCTACTTCCAATTCCTATTCTGACATGTCAGTCCATTGTCTCCTCTACTGCAGCAATGAGGCCACACTTGGGTTGGTCTTATATTCTGGGTAGCCTCCAACCTGATGGCGTGAACATTGATTTCTTGAACTTCTGGTAATTGCTCCCCCCCAAATTCACCATTCCCCATTCCCATTTTCCGCTCTCACCTTATCTCCTTACCTGCCCATCACATCCCTCTGATGCTCCTCCCCCCCATCTTTCTTCCATGGCCTTCTGTCTTCTCCTATCAGATTCTCCCTTCTCCAGCCCTTTATCTTTTTCACCAATTGACTTCTGAGCTTTTTACTTCACCCCTCCCCTCTCTCAGTTTCACCTATCACCTACTACCTTGTACTTCTTCCTCACCCCCACCACCTTCCTATCTTGGCTTCTCATCCTTCTCCCCCAGTCCTAATGAAGGATCTCAGCCCAAAACGTCGACTGTTTACTCTTTTCAATAGTTGCAGCTGGCCAGCTAAGCTCCTCCAGCATTTTGTGTGCATTGCTTGGATTTGCAGCATCTGCAGATTTTCTCTTGTTTGTGTTTCCTCTTCAAAATGGGTATCTCACACTAAATAAACCAAATTACTTTATGCTGTGATATTAAGTTACAATTTTAGAATATGAAATTTCCTTAAATTGATTCATTAAATTTCATTAAATTGATAGTTATATTGATAATTAACCTGTCTCAGTGCAGGTGGACTTTAGGACCCGAGGGAACTCCGGACCCAGGCATATCCTCCCGTATACTTTAAATCATCTCTAGATTACTTATAACACCTAATACAATGTAAATGCTATGTAAATAGTTGTTATACTGTATTGTTTAGGGAATAATGATAAGAAAAAAAGTTTGCACATGCTCAAACAACAAGTGCAGGTTTTCCTGATCTGCTCTCTTTTACAAATACTAATACAGTATACTTATAGGTTAGTCCTGACGAAGGGTCTCGGCCCGAAACGTCAACATTGCTTCTCCCTATAGATGCTGCCTAGCCTGCTGTGTTCCACCAGCATTTTGTGTGTGTTGTTGTTTGAATTTCCAGCATCTGCAGATTTCCTCGTGTTTGATACTTATAGAGTAATATACTGATAAATGGAATTGTGGGATAATTATAGACTGTAAATACACTAGTACATTTTATTTCCAACAAAAACATTCAATAAAACATAAAAATATACAGCTTCAAACAAACCGAATCAAACACATGGTAAATGACTTACTGGATTAAATGTAGAGCGTTAATACTCTAGGACATATACAGGTTCAAACTAAGCTAAATACGCACAGGTACCTCTAATTTCTTTAAATCGTATACAGTGGCAGTCCTAACACCATATTCTTCAGTAAGACGCCGCACAGACACACCATGATCAAGCTTCTGCAATAACTCCACTTTCTGCGTTATTGATAATGATAGATGCTTCCTTCTCTTTTTCTCATTGTTACCCATAGGGGTGTCTGCAGCTCTTTTGGATATTTTCACGGTGAAATTAAACACAAAGTCAACAGTGAACACAAAATATCAGCGAACAGCAAATGCACGTGTAACCAATATGAGCGCTGAGCTACAACTGACATCTGGCGGCCTGAGTGATGTCAGCTGTTGGCACGCCAAACAAGCCTTGTTACGACACGCTACACACTCCATGAAAAAACTTTGGTTTTCGGAGCTCTTCAGATAAGGGATTGTGGATCCGTATTAGAAACTTCACACACTTCATGACTCCTGACACCTGGAACTTCCACCATACTGTTAGTGTCTTCCACAGTGAAGACTGTTGCAAAGTACTTATTCAGTTTGTCCGCCATTACCTTGTCTCCCATTACTACCCCTCCAGCATCATTTCCAGCTGTTCAATATCCACTCTCCCCTTTCTTTTACACTTTATGTATCTGAATGTCATGGGAAGTCACTCCTACCTGTGGCCATCAAACTTTACAACTCCTCCCTCGGAGTGTCAGACACCCTGAGCCAATAGGCTGGTCCTGGACTTATTTCCACTTGGCATGATTAACGTGCTATTATTTAATTATTTATGGTTTCATATTGCTATATTTCTTCACTATTCTTGGTTGGTGCGGCTGTAACGAAACCCAATTTCCCTCGGGATCAATAAAGTATGTCTGTCTGTCTGAAGAAACTTTTGGTATCCCCTTTAATATTATTAGCTAGCTTACTTTCATATTCCACCTTTATTTTTTTAATGACTTTTTAGTTGTCTTTTGTTGGTATTTAAAAGTTTCCCAATCCTCTAACTTCCCACTAATTTTTGTTCTAGTATATGCCTTCTCTTTGGCTTTTGCTTTGGCTGAGCAATAAATATTGAGAACATGAGATGAAGAGTCCTTGAAAGTGAATCCATAAGTTGTGGAAACATTTCAATGATGTGGCAAGTGAAGTGAGTGAATTTATCCCCTTTGTTTCAAGAGCCTGATGGTTGATAGATAGATAGATAGATAGATACTTTATTCATCCCCATGGGGAAATTCAACTTTTTTTTCCAATGTCCCATACACTTGTTGTATCAAAACTAATTACATACAATACTTAACTCAGTAAAAAATATGATATGCATCTAAATCACTATCTCAAAAAGCATTAATAATAGCTTTTTAAAAAGTTCTTAAGTCCTGGCGGTTGAATTGTAAAGCCTAATGGCATTGGGGAGTATTGATCTCTTCATCCTGTCTGAGGAGCATTGCATCGATAGTAACCTGTCGCTGAAACTGCTTCTCTGTCTCTGGATGGTGCTATGTAGAGGATGTTCAGAGTTTTCCATAATTGACCGTAGCCTACTCAGCGCCCTTCGCTCAGCTACCAATGTTAAACTCTCCAGTACTTTGCCCACAACAGAGCCCGCCTTCCTTACCAGCTTATTAAGACGTGAGGCGTCCCTCTTCTTAATGCTTCCTCCCCAACACGCCACCACAAAGAAGAGGGCGCTCTCCACAACTGACCTATAGAACATCTTCAGCATCTCACTACAGACATTGAATGACGCCAACCTTCTAAGGAAGTACAGTCGACTCTGTGCCTTCCTGCACAAGGCATCTGTGTTGGCAGTCCAGTCTAGCTTCTCGTCTAACTGTACTCCCAGATACTTGTAGGTCTTAACCTGCTCCACACATTCTCCATTAATGATCACTGGCTCCATATGAGGCCTAGATCTCCTAAAGTCCACCACTGTTCCTGTTCCTGAACCTGGTGGCGTGAGTCATGAGGCTCCTGTACCTTCTTCCTGATGGCAGCAGCCAAAGGAGAACATATCCTGGGTACGGTGGTCCCTGATGATGGATGCTGCTTTCCTGCGACAACGCTTTGTGTAGAAATGCTCAATAATGAGGAGGACTTTCCCCTTGCTGGATTGGGCTGTATCCACTACTCTTAGTAGTTCATCATTTCATTGAGAACTGTCTTATTTCCAGTAAGGCTTGCCATATAGAGTGTATTTGTACTATTCTCTACCAGAACAACACATGGTCTGTGGAGAGGATTAATTTAGACATAACATTCATGAGCTCATTCATCAGCGTTTCATCATGACATTCTGATTTTCTCTGATAATCATCAGAATTAAACATCTCATGTTTGAAAGCAATTTCACAGACTTCCTACAACTCCTAAGATAGGTTCATTATGTTTTAAATGTGATTGTGGCAGCTAATGGATCACACAATAAATGCTTCTCTGTGAAATGGGGCACATTTGGAAATTTGACAGTTTCTGCCAATTCGAATCGGGTTTCTTTCCACTTTATTTTCTCCATTATTATTCCACATTCTGATGATGGTGGTAATTCCAAAAAGAATATAAAATGTGCCCTTTGGTGCTCAGTACCTCAATTAATTTTCCTGGCACGATCTAGCAGTGCGTCGCTGTGCAATCATAAGAATTTTGTTGGTTGTTTTCATCTAGACAAATCCACTTTACATAAAAGAATCCTGGAGAATTTATAGATAGCAGGAACAAGGAAAGGTAAAGGGAGATAAGAGAAAAAGCAGAAAATACTGGAAACATTCAGCAGGATTAACAGCATCTGCAGAAAGAGAACTGATATGTTACTTTGTTTCATTTTCCTGAGTGCTTCTGTTTTTATTTCAGGTTTTCAACATCTGCAAATCAGTAGAAAGGACAGGATAATGGATACAGACTTTGAAGTCAGGCTTAACTATGTGGAGACTGAAATGACACCTGACATTAACACAATGAAGATTAACGTGTAGGATGAAATATATGAAGCTGAAATTAAGAGTAGAGATTAGCATGAAGAAGAAATGATTGTATGAATAGAATCAATGAAGCCTGGAAAAGAGGATTCTTTGAGGGTAGATTTTGCTGATAAAAACAGCATCCAAATCAAGATGCCATTAGCAAATGGCTCATCAGGCAACAACCTGTAAAGAGACTGGGAGGTGCTAACAGCGCAAGCACTCTTTTAGCAATATGATATTTATGCTGCTAATCAACTGTTTTTGACCATAAAGTGAATAATTATAGATAGGAAATCTTACACCCTCAGGTAAATATAATAACGTAAATATGTTAACCCTTCCACTGCCAAAGACATGAAACACAATTGCAGCAACTCTGCTATCTGGACATATAGAGAATCAAAGCATGGGATATTATGATTTGCGTTGTACAATACCTTATGGTTCGTGAAACATTGAAGAAGAATGCACGTGATCACATGAAAACCCTGAACTGTAGCAACATACTAAAACACAGCATTCATTTAAACAGTACTTCCCTTAACAGCTCAGCATATTTTTCTCTGTCTTAAGCTGAACTGTCTGAACATCAGATTTCCAGTCTACACTGTTAATTGATCTGGGGACACAATTAAGGATTTACAGAGAGGGGATAAATACTTTTTTGGTTCCTGAACCAATATTGAGCAGCTAGGTGTGGGCAACTGCTGAAGACAATTGTTTTGGCTGGAAGGCATTCATTGTCAAACTTCACATATAAATAATCAACAGCTTAGTGGGACACAAGGGGAAAGAGTCATTCCTACAATAAAGTTACATTTTTCATAAAAGTAAAAGTAGTGGAATTCCATTCCACGTATTTGAATTAAATATGACAGTGGAATGGCATGAAAGCTGAAATACTTCAGATTTAAATTTAAAATAACTTTAAAATAAGCTTCCTCAGCTTTTTTAATTTCCCCCCTCTTTTCTCCAACCACTTCATTCCCCACCCGTACTTCATCCAAGCAAAAGTCTCGCAAGCTGCAGGACGACTTGGTAAGCTGACAGACTGTCAGAAGCTGCTCACAGAGAAACCCTGATCTTTGCAAGATTTTAGCAGAAAAATTTATTCCTGACTCGCCTGTAGCGAGAGTGAAGAATGGCTATGTTCCCTTTCTGCATGGATTTGAAATCACAGTGGTACACAAATCAGTGGATCAGGGTAAAATGGCCATTCATCATTCCCAAAGCCTGAATCGACAGGCCAAAAATAAGTCATGGATTTTTCCTTAGGTTCAAATAATTTGCCTGTTAATGTGAAGTGACAGGTAAAGAAAGCAAATCTCCCTACCTTCACCCAATGCAATATGAATTTTGGCTTTGGATAACAGAATAGTCATTATTTAATAAAACTGGAAATAATGATTACTTGACTGGCATTCCTAGCAGTAAAATCTGATCACAAAGCTTTGAAAAAATAAAAAGAGACAGTGCTTGGCATACTTGTTAGTGCAACTCATAACTTAACCCCACAGGGTGAAGCTTAGGGATGCAATTTTAGTGGCAAACTGCTGACTTTAAAACTCTGCATTGCCAAATACCCGTGTTTCTTCTACTACTCGAAAGAAAGAAGCCCCCATATATTTTGTGAAACTTTGGATTGTGTTCTATCACTGCAATCAGCCTTTGGAGGAAACATTATAACACAGTTCCATCTGCCTATTCAGGTGGGTGATTCCCAAAGATAAATGTGAGGATCTGCATAATATACCTCTTTCATCCACATACCCGCCCTTCACTTGCTCTTTGCACAGAATAATTTATACTTTTCTCTATCATAAAAAATCACTGCAAAAGGCATTATTTTTCTTTGAAAAATATCAAGTAATGTCATCAGGTCCTATACAAATACAAACAGTATTTCATTTATTATTTTAAGTGTTACATTTCTGGGCTGCCGAATGGGAATAGTAAATAAGGCAGCTTTTGTCCTTCAGATGTTGCAGCTGGCCCAAAATCTTCCATAAACTTGAGTTTATCAAAAAAGCTGCTGTCCTTATCATATTAAGCATTCAGTTCATTTACCCTTCATAATTAATCCACTATTCACTCAGTTTTGGAATTTTTATTCTCTTATAAAATTTGGCCTTGGCCCCCACCCTTTCTTCTCCTCCAACTTCCTATGACTACAGTATAATAGAACAATTTCTTTGTCTTACTGTTGATAGCTTGGCTTGTCCAAAGCCCAAGTTCTGGAATTCACCCTCTCACACCTTAGGATATCCACCTTAAAATCTACAACTTTCCTTTCCGTAATATCTCCTTTTGTGCCTCATTATTTTTTATTTACCTAATTCTGTCTGATAATTTGACGGTGAATCCTGATGAAGGATCTCAGCCCAAAATGTTGACTATTTATTCCACTCCATAGATGTTCCCAGACTTGCTGGGTTCCTACAACATCTTGTGCTTGTTGCTCTGGATTTCCAGCATCTGCCGAATCTCTTCTGTTTAAGTCATTCCTCAGCCTCCTTCAATCCAGGGAGAAGAACCCCAGTCTTCCCAATCTCTTCCCTTATCTAAAGACCTCCAAGAAGTGCACTGTCTACTTTAAGTGCAATCTAATCAGTGTTTTGTAAAGTTGCAATGTAACAGCTCAGACCTTAGAGAAACACCAGAGACTGAAGATGCTGAAATTAGTGTTACAAACAGCCCTGATAAAGGGTTTTGACCCAAAACATTAACATTTTCTTTCCCCCACAGATGTTACTCAACCCAAATTCAAACAAGAGAAATTCTGCAGATGCTGGAAATCCAAGCAACACAACACAAAATGCTGGAGGAACTCAGCAGGCCAGGCAGCGTAAGAGTGAACAGTTGATGTTTCAGGCCAAGACCCTTCATCAGGACTGGAGAAAAAAGATGAGGAGTCAGAGTGAGAAAGTGGGGGGGAGGGAAGGAAGAACCATAAGGTGATAGCTGAAATCAGGAGGGCGGGTGGGGGGTAGACAGAAGGCCATGGAAGAAAGAAAAGGGTGAGGAGCTGAGAAGGAGGTGATTGGCAGGTAAGGAGATAAAGTGAGAGGGGGAAATGGAAATGGGGAATGATGAAGTGGGGGGGGGGGCATTACCAGAATTTCCACAAATCAATGTTCATGCCATCAGGTTGGAGGCTACCTAGACTGAATGCAAGGTGTTGCTCCTCCAACCTGAGCGTGGCCTCATTGCAACAGTAGAGGAGCCATGGACTGACATGTCAGAATGGGAATGGGAAAGGGAATTAAAATGGGTGGCCACTGGGAGATCCCGCTTTTTCTGGCAGACTCAGCGTAGGTGCTCGGCAAAGCGATCTCCCAATCTGCATTGATTCTCACTGACAATCAGGAGTTTTGCTTCACTTGGAAGGACTGTTTGTGCCCTGAATTGTAGTGAGCGAGGAGGTGTAGAGGCAGGTGCAGGATGGATAGGTGCCTGGAGATCAGTGGGGAAGGAGGAATAGACAGAGGAGTCACAGAGGGAGTAATTCCCTACAGAAAGCAGAAAGTGGTGGGGGGGAGGGAAAGGTGTGCTCGGTGCTGGGATCCACTGAAAATTGCAGAAGTTACGGAGAATTATGCGCTGGGCGCAGAGGCTGTTGGGGTGGTAGGTAAGGCCAAGAGGAACCCTATCCCTAGTGGGATGACGGAAAGATGGGCTGAGGGCAGACGAGCACAAAATGGAAGAGATGCGGTTGAGGGCAGCGTTGATGGTAGAGGAACGGAAACCACTTTCTTTTAAGAAGGAGGTCATGTCCTTAGTTCTAGAATCAAAAGCTTCATTTTGAGAGCATTTACCGCAGAGATGGAGGAATTGAGAGAAGGGAATGGCATTTTTATAAGTAACAGGTTGAGAAGAGGTATAATCCAGACAGTTGTGAGATTCAGTGGGTTAATAAAAGACATCGATAGATAAGCTGTCTCCAGAGAAAGAGACAGAGAGATCAAGAAAGGGGAGGGAGGTGTCAGAAATGGATCAGGCAAATTTGAGGGCGGGGGGAAACTGGAGGCAAAGTTGATGAAGTCGACGAGCTCCATATGGGTACAGGAAGCAGCACCAATGAATTCTCTGATATAGCATAGGAAAAGTTGGGGAGTGATACAAGTGTAGGCTTGGAACACAGACTGTTCCACATAGACTGTTTTCCATCAGACTGTTTATTATTTTATTTATTTATTTGGTGATACAGCAGGGAATAGAACCTAATCCTTTGAGCCCTGCTATGCAACAACCTTCAATTTAGCCCTAGCCTAATAATGGGACAATTAACCTACTAAATGGTATGTTTTTGGACAGTGGGTGGAAACTGGAGCATCTGGAGAAAACCCACACATTCCATAGGGAGAACATACAGACTCTTTACAGATGATATTACAATTGAATCTGAACTCCAACGCCCCGAGCCATAATGGCGTTGTGCTAACCGCTACACTGACATGGTGCTCAAATCCCAAATTTTATATTCTTTTGTCCTGGTTGTTGAAAGTAAGCATTACAGATGCCTGCTTCACCACCATGTCTACCTGCATGCCACTTTCAGGGAAATATGGACTCGAATCATCTGTTCCTTCTGTCCATCAACATTCCTTAGTGCCCTACTGTACATGCCCTATTTGACTTATCAAAATGCACCACTTTATACTTTTAAACTCCATTTACCATCACTCTGATCAACTCTCTACTTGATCTATAGCCTGCTGTATTCTTCAGGACAAAAGGTAAGAACTGCAAAGCATTGAAGAGCTTTGATTGGTTTCAGTGGTTGCAAACTCTATTAGTTCTATTTATTATATGACAGTGTAACCACTTATAATGCATATAGTCCCATGATAGAGCTTCACCTAGCTGCCACCTTATCACTGCACACCCTTCCACACTCTCCGTGAACCAGGCCTGGTTAGTAGAATGAACAATAACAGGGCACAGGATTGTAGGATTCTGAGACAGCTGACAGCCCACAATATCTCATGGATACCAAGTTTTGAGTTGCCAGGTCTGTTCAGGGTCTATTGCAATGAGCATAATAGTCATGTATCACAAAATCAGAATCAGAATCAGGTTTATTATCACTGACATATGCCATGAAGTCTGTGTTGTATTGTGATAGTAGTACAGCTATGAGTTCATAGACTTCAGAAATCTGATGGTGGAATGTGGGTCTTCTGGCTCTGCACCCTCTCCCAAATGGTGGTAATGAGAAGAGGGCAAACCCAGGCGGTGAGGGTTCCTAGTGATGACCCATAGTTTGTGGAACCCCCTTTCAATGATGTCCTTGATGTTGGGCAGGGTTGTGCCTGGGCAGATCTGGCTGAATCTACAGCCCTCTGCAGCCTCCTGTGATCTTGCATTGGGGCCACCATAAAAGGCAGTGATGCAACCATTCAGAATGCACTCCACCATACATCTATAGAAATCTGCAAGTGTCTTTGGTGACATATCAAATTCTTTCAAAACTCCTAAAGAAGTAAAGCTGTTAGTGTGCCTTCCTAAAGATGACATCATTTTGTTGGGCCATGACTGATTCTCCGAGATGTTGATGCCAAGTTACATGAAGCAGCTCATACTGTCTACCAATGACCGCTGTAATAAGAATAGGTATGTGTTCTCCTGATATCCCCTTCCTGAAGTTCGCAATCAATTTCTTGGTTTTGTGTGTAGATGGAATATGGCATCCCATGAGAAATATACGTTTTCATAAATATGCTTTTGCATGCTGCTGTGGACACATGGAACAGCTGAATTAGCGGAGTCAATGTTGATGAAACCCAAGGCCAGCTCCATCACCTCTGGCGGCTTGGTCTGTTAGTGAGAGTTGCTGCATAAAACATTTATGATGGTGCTGGAATATTGGCTGTAAAGAAAAGTGTAGTCCAATTTACAATGTCATTACTGCCACTCTACATTGTTCATTTCAAGCTGCAGTTTTAATCTGATAAATTGATTAACATACCAATTATAACAATTAGCAGCAGTTACTGAAATAGTATGGGATAATTTTCTTTTTTCAAGCTTTAATATTTGTCTACTTAAAAATATTGAATTTATATCTAATATTTTAATATTTTAAATATACAATCACAGAAACCATGAGGTCAAATTCTTCCTAAAGACATTTTCAGCATTAATTTTTAGTGCAGGTGCAAAACAAGATTTAAGTTGGTTTATTGATAGGAGAAAATTCTCCCCCACATTACTTATAGCTAAATGTGAATTATCAATGAGCCATTCAGCTACAGAGCTTCATTACTCTTGATAACGATCCAATGCATGCTGCATTACAGAATCATTTTAATTCATGGGTGATCTTTATAATATTACAGTTCAGAATCCATTGAATGATATTCTTGATTTAAAAAGGCAATTATAATATTAATATAATTGGTTACTTCACACCATCCAATATATTTTAACCACTCAATCATTACAAGAAAAATGATCTTCTAAATGCATGGAGACAAAGGGGGAAATAGATAAAACAGATAAACAGTAATATACACATGTTAATCAACTTATTTAAGGTGAAATGGCAATTAGCTATTTGTTTCAAAGAATTATGCAGAGGATACAGAAGTGATTTGTCTGATCCTGTAAGTAAAATACTGTATATGTTGTAATAGTTTTCCAAATGCTAAAATAGCTAATATTTGTGCACCTTCTCAATCAACATCAGAAACATCCAAAGGGCTTCAGTGTAAAATACATAGATTTGATAAAAGTACTTTGATCAGACGGGGAATTGGTTAAGTTGTAGGAAATATAGAATAGGAATAATGACTAATATGTACTCAAATTGGAAGGATGTGACAAACGGTGCCCACAGGGATCTGTATAAGAGACATTTCTTTTCTCTATTTTTGTAAGTGACATGGATGAAGAAATACAGTGCAACGTATCTAAGTTTACTGCCAAGACTAAGTTCAGCACAAAAGCAATGTAAATGAAAGAAATATGTTGCAAAGGAACATTGATAAATTAAGTGAGTTCAAAAAACTGTTGACAGCTGGAGTTCCATGTAGGAAACTGTAAGGCTATTTACCTCACCTAAGAAAGATAGATTGAAGTATCTACTAAATAGTGAGAAGCTGAAAAGTGTAGATGAACAGAGAGATTTAGGGATCCAAGTACAGAAATCACTAAAACCTACTGGATAGGCACAAAGTATAATTAAAGGCTAATGGAATATTGACCTCTTTCTCAAGAGGGCTGGGAAAAAATACAGGAGTAGAATTTATATCTAGCTAGGTGCCGTCTGCAGATTTCGGTGTTGGACGAGTACCTCAGGAAGCATAGTTTAGAAAGGCACAGTGACGTATTGGGAAAATGATACTTAGATTAATTCGGTTGATTCTGAGGATAAGCTGCATGAACTACAAGGATATTATAACTGAAGTGTTCACAATGATTTCCTTTCATGAAGGAATCAGAACAAAGAAGCATTAGTTGAAAGTAAAAATTAACCCATTTGGAAAGTAGAAAAGGAGGATGGAAACATCAAACTTGCTCCCTCAAAAAGCTGCTAAGACTAATCTAATAGAAAATTGCAAAAGTATGAATGTAAGAGTTTTGTTTAGCAATAATAATTATGGATTCAAGTCAGGAAAATTGAGTCAAAATACAAAACTATTATAACCAAATTAAATGAACAGTCCATTCTCATTCCTATGATCTTTATATGCATCTATATAGAAAACAAAGTTGTGTCTTGTGTGTTTTTATGTAGTTAAATGACATACAAGTCATTATGGCCATAGTGGGGTGTGTCAGGAATGGACAGGAGGAGGAGTATAGGAAACTGATACAGGACTCTGTGATATGGTGCAACTCAAACTACCTGCGTCTCAATATCACCAAGACCAAGGAGATGGTGGTGGACTTTAGGAGATCTAGGCCTCATATGGAGCCAGTGATCATTAATGGAGAATGTGTGGAGCAGGTTAAGACCTACAAGTATCTGGGAGTACAGTTAGACGAGAAGCTAGACTGGACTGCCAACACAGATGCCTTGTGCAGGAAGGCACAGAGTCGACTGTACTTCCTTAGAAGGTTGGCGTCATTCAATGTCTGTAGTGAGATGCTGAAGATGTTCTATAGGTCAGTTTTGGAGAGCGCCCTCTTCTTTGTGGTGGCGTGTTGGGGAGGAAGCATTAAGAAGAGGGACGCCTCACGTCTTAATAAGCTGGTAAGGAAGGCGGGCTCTGTCGTGGGCAAAGTACTGGAGAGTTTAACATCGGTAGCTGAGCGAAGGGCGCTGAGTAGGCTACGGTCTATTATGGAAAACTCTGAACATCCTCTACATAGCACCATCCAGAGACAGAGAAGCAGTTTCAGCGACAGGTTACTATCGATGCAATGCTCCTCAGACAGGATGAAGAGATCAATACTCCCCAATGCCATTAGGCTTTACAATTCAACCGCCAGGACTTAAGAACTTTTTAAACGCTATTATTAATGCTTTTTGAGATAGTGATTTAGATGCATATCATATTTTTTACTGAGTTAAGTATTGTATGTAATTAGTTTTGCTACAACAAGTGTATGGCACATTGGAAAAAAGTTGAATTTCCCCATGGGGATGAATAAAGTATCTATCTATCTATCTATCTATCTATCTATCTACAAGTTCCAAGAATCTGAACAACCAATCAGCATTTTTAGAATGCAACACGAGTGAATCTACAGATGCTGGAAATAAATAAAAACACCAAATGCTGGCAGAACTCAGCAGGCCAGACAGCATCTATGGGAGGAGGTAGTGACGACGTTTCGGGCCGAAACCCTTCATCAGGAGTGAAGTAACATGGGATGGTCGAGGGGAGATAAAAAGTGGGGGGAGGAATGAAGTAGAGAGCTGGTAAGTGATAGGCTGGAGGGAAATGGGCTAGGGGGAAGGTGGAGAATTATGGAAAATAAAAGAGAAAGAAAGGTAGGGCTGGGGGGAGATTATAGTGAGGGGGGATAAAGAGAGAGCAAGAGAACCAGACTAAAATAATAGATAGGGATGCTGTTTCTCTTTCTCCCTCTTCCCCTCCCCACTATAATCTCCCCTCAGCCCTACCTTTCTTTCTCTTTTATTTCCCATAATTCTCCACCTTCCCCCTAGCCCATTTCCCTCCAGCCTATCACTTCCCAGCTCTCTACTTCATCCCTCCCCCCCACTTCTTATCCCCCCTCGACCATCCCATGTTACTTCACTCCTGATGAAGGGTTTCGGCCCAAAACATCGTCACTACCTCCTCCCATAGATGCTGTCTGGCCTGCTGAGTTCTGCCAGCATTTTTAGCATTTTTAGAATGCTGATTTTAATTAAAGGAAGGTTTCCTTTATTCTTTTGTATCCCTCACACTTGTCCCCCAAGTTTTGTTTCCCTACTTGGTAGCCAAAGAGCTTCCTGCAACAGATCTTAATAGAATGCAACGTGCTCCCCCAGTATGAAGTTTATAGGTTCAATTGCACTAGTCCACTGACCAATGTCAATCTAGTGAAAATCTTCCTGAGGTGCCAAGTCAATAAATATTATATCCCTTGTAACAGAGCTTAATGGACTCGTTGATCTGATGTGTTCTTTGATTTGGGGTTCTCTAGTCATTTAGCATCCATTAGTGGAGCAGGTGGTCACGTATTCCATGTATTGTTTACGTTATTTTAAGAGCTATTTGACAAGGGAGGTCAAACTAGAGCATTCAACTGTAGGGTCAGTGATGAAGAGTTCATTGAAAGCTAACAGCTCATTGCCAACCTGCAACTACTGCCTTCCCAATCTGAAAAGCAAAGTCCACTCAAGGAGTCTTTCAGGACCAACTAACCAACGCACTTTGCATTCATCAACTTAATATTGAGGGCCTGATCAGACAAAAATGAGTTTATTAGAGCTTATCAGGAAGAGCAGCACAACGGAATTTGTTTTTAAACCATTCCAGCAGGTACCTATCACAAATATGAGGGGCTATATAGTGACTTATTTTGATGCATGTGTATATGTTTCAGGAATTCATTAGGATGTAAGTGACTTTACGCTATCCATTTTTGGACAGTATGCATTTTCTGAAAATCACTCCAGGAAACTCAAAGCTAAGATGACCATCAAGCACCTACTTACAATAATCACAATTTTTTCTCCCCACATTCCCGTAAATTCTCTCCAGATTCTATCACTTACATATGCATGAAGGCAATTTAGAGTAGCAAATTAACCTACCAACTTGCATGTCTTTGGGATATGGGAGTAAACCAGAGTGTCTGACATCGCCAATAATAAAATAACCGGAGCCGGAACACATGCACTCAAGCATTCTTTTATTTGTGCACAAGGAGAACAGCATGGCCCCTGTCACACACACTGTTCTGGTCGGAACAGAAAACTGCTATTATTATTGGCTTATCAGTTACAGATACTCATCATTGTATATTGTATACGTCTGTATCCTTACTCGCAAGATCAATCAACCTTCACAGTAGAGGAATTAAAGTCAATCGAAACTTCGAGTGGACAGGAGATGATATTTTGAAATTAGTAATGACGGAGTTGTTTGGTATGTTTCAAGTCCTTCTGTTATCTCTTCTATTTCCAGCATCCCTTATTGTGCAAAGGGAGGCGATGTTTTAGGAAGACCTTTCTGGAAAAGTCTCACTAGAGGTGCCTCATTCATGTGGCTTGAATACACACTACCAGCATTCCTTGTCTATAGTAAGCAGAGGTATCTCCGCAGGTCTCAGTTCTCAGGTCTCTCTCTTGACTACAACTACCCCAGGCTATCCTTGCCTTACTGCTATGTCCACATATCAAAAGAAACTCACATGCTCTCAGAGAGAACTCCACACAGGCAGCATTGGAGGTCAGGATAGGACTCAGGTCACTGGACCTGTGAGGCAGCAGCTCTGGAGGATCTTAAGAATTGCCGGTACAAGAGGAAAATTGATATCACGTCGAGTTACCATATGAACTGATATTGATATCTATATCATGTTAGATTTCATTACAAAAGCTTGTTATTTTTATCCTTTGAATAATCTGATAGAAACTCTGTGTCAGTCAATTTGGCTTAGACCTCTGAAGGTGATCGGCTTCAAATTTAAAGTTGATGATGAAGGAAAATGTAAACAAATTGATCACTGGGAGGAAGGGTTCAAATACATAGGGAGGGTAATTAATAGGAAGGTGGGACTATAACGGTAAATCAGCTGGCAGCCTTCTTCCAAAGTGTTTGTATGCTGCAAGGGCATGGCAGTGAAATATGTATTGAAGACGTCAAATTACTGAAAGGGAGGTATGATGAATACCTGGCCAACTAGGAGAGGATGTTTAATAGAGTTTATTGGTCTTTCCAGTTTGTCAACCAACATATGTAACTTTATAACAATTCAGAAAGAATGAGAATACTCAATAAACAACATGTTTCTATAGAGAGAAACACAGAGTTAACACCTCATGTCGATTACCATTTATCAGAAAAGGAAAGATATAGAAATAAAATATTTCTAAGATATACTGTAGATATTGGATTTGCAACCTTAGTGTGCATTGAGGTGGTTAAATCTCCAGGGCCTGACTGAGTATATCCTCCAACATCATGAGTGGCATTGTGAAGAAGCCTTTGCAGAGATATTTGCTTCATCGTTAGCTACTGGTGAAGTTTTGGACAACTGGAAGGTGGCAAACATTGATCTGGTATTTAAAAAGGGGAGCAAGGATGACCCAGCCGGCCCTCCCATCCATTCTGCTCTCCAGTGTCGGCTTGTTGAGGGAATCGGGCCTGCAGGCCTCAGAGTCACCTGATGCCGGTGGCCGGAGGTGGGGACGTTGTAAGTGGTGTGCGAGGAAGCGGAAGTGAGGCGAGCGGGCAGGAGTCCGTGCCAGGGTAAAAGCAAGCCCTAGCCGGCCGGCTCTCCCGTCCATTCTGCTCTCCAATGGACATTAAGTTGGATTACATCTGTGGCAACAAAATACTCGGCGGGAGTACAGAAACAGACTGAATCCCAGACGCCGCCATTCAGCTGTTTATTTAAGTAACAGATTTTCCCCCAAGCCATCGGACTACCAACCTACTGACCTCTGCTGTGCCAATTGTCTTGTTTATTATTTATTGTAACGCTTGCACTGTTCTGTGTACTTTATGCAGTCCTGGGTAGGTCTGTAGTCTAGTGTAGTTTTTGTGCTGGTTCACGTAGTTCGGTGTAGTTTTTGTATTGTTTCATATAGCACCATGGTCCTGAAAAACGTTGTCTTGTTTTTACTGTGTACTGTACCAGCAGCTGTGGTCGAAATGACAATAAAAAGTGACTTGACTTGAGCTAGAGACTACAGACCATTCAGTCCAACATCAGTGGTGGAGAAGATGCTGGAGGGAATTCTGAAGAACAGGATCTACAAGCATTTGGATGGGAGGAATCTAATTAGGAGGAGTCAGCAAGGGTTTGTGCATGGCATGACTGTTTGATTAATCTTTTAGCATTTTTGTCGAGGTAACCAAAAGGGTAGGTGAGAGTAGGGTGGTGGTTGTTGCCTATTTGGACTTTAGCAAGACCTTCAGCAAGGTCCCACATAGCAAGCTGATCTGGAAGGTTAGGTTCCGTGGAATCCAGGAAGAGCTAGATAAGTGGATTTTAAATTGGCTCAGAGGTAGGAAGCAGAAGGAGGTGGTTGAAAGCGGTTTCTCAGAATGGAGAAGTGTGACCATTGTGTGCCACAGCGGTCAGTTATGGGACCCTTGTAATTCATTATTTATGTAAGTAATTTGGTCAGCAAGTTTGTTGATGGCACAAAACTAGGAGATGTTGGTGATAGTGAAAAGATTATTGTACATTACAGGGGTACCTTAATCAGTTAAGGAAGTGAGCTAAGGAGTGGTAAATGCATTTCAATGAAGTATGAGGAAGTACATTTTGGAAAATCAAACTGAAGTAGACAAATACTCTAAATGATAGAGTACTAGGGAGTGTAATGGAACAGAGGAACAAGTGCATGGTTCATTGAAAGAGGAATCACAGGTAGACAGGATGACAAAAAGCTTGTTTAGTATACTGACATTCATCAGTCAGGGCACTGAGTGTAGGAGTTGGGATATTATATTGCAGATGTACAGGTCATTGGTGAGACTGCACTTTGAGTACTGTGCACAGCTTTGGTCACCCTGTTATAGGAAAGTCGTGGTTAAACTAGAGAGCTTGAGTTACATGAAGGGATTTGTCAGGCTAGGTCCTGGGACATAGTAGACTTAGAACAGTGTTTAAAATTATGAAAAAATTAGGTAAGGTGGATGGTAACAGTCTTTTGCCCAGGGTAGAGGAGTACAAAGCATAGATTTAGGGTGAGAGGGAAAAGATTTAAAACAGACATGAGGGACATCACAGAGAAGGTGGTGAGCATATGGAATGAGCCTCCAGAGGAAGTAGTTGAGGCAGGTACAACAGTTTAATTTAGAAGCACTTGGATAAGTGGAGGAGAGGGGCCTGGAGTCATATGGACCAAAACCAGAAATTTGGAACTAGCTGGTTGGAGAATCTGAATGGCGTGGACTCATTGGGTCAAAAGGCCTGTCTCCGTGCTGTATTGCTTTATGACTCCATGGTCCTGAGAGAGAGACTACACTGTTGTCACCAACTTCTGCAGCTTCTTCAAATCCTATATTCCTAGTATGGGCTAACTTCTTCCCCTCAACTACTACTCTATTAATTTTGTTTCCAGCATCATCTCTGAAAGACCGTTTATGCCCTAATACTTCTTTGGACTAAAGTAAATGTCTTCAACTTTACCTTTTCATTCTTTTATTGATAATATTAATTTCACAACCACCAGTTTATGACTCATTGACCACTGGTGGGAGGATTATCTTTTGGGTGAGAATATTCTACAGCACTAGTCAAAGGACAGAAGAATTTGTCTTGTGCCCTGGTCAACAGTTATTATACAAAACACAATACAAATTAAAAGGCTTCTAAGTTCAAAGTTCAAAGTAAAGTTATTAAAGTGCATATACATCACCATATACCAACACTGAGATTCATTTTCTTGCAGGATTACACAGTTAATGCAAGAAACACAACAGAAGCAATGAAAAACTACACCCAACAGAACAGACAGACAACCAATGTGCAAAAACATCAAACTGTGCAAACACAAATGAAAAAATAATTATAACATAAATAAATAAACAATAAATATTGAGAACATGAGATGAAGAGTCCTTGAAAGTGAGTCCATAGGGCATGGGAACAGTTCAGTGATATGGTGAGTAAAACTGAGTGAGGTTATCCCACTGGTTCAAGAGCCTGATGGTTGATAACTGTTCCTGCACCTGGTTGTGTGGGTCCTGAGGCTCCTGTACCTTCTTCTCAATGGCAGCAGCAAGTTGAAAGTATGGCCTGGGTGGTGGGGATTCTTGATGAAGGATGCTGTCATTCTGCAACAGTGCTCTGTGTAGACATGAGCCTCTGTGGGGAGGGCTTTCCCTGTGATGGACTGCACTACTTTTTGTAGGATTTTCCATTCAAGGACATTGGTGTTTCCATACCAGGCCATTATGCAACCAGTCAATATTCTCTCCACCACACATCTGTAAAAGTTTGTCGAAGTTTTAGATGTCATCCTGACTCAGCAAACTTATTAGGAAGTAGAGGTACTGCTGTGCTTTTTTCATCGTGCCACTTATCTGATGGGCATAGGACAGATCCTCTGAAATGAGAACACCAAGAAATTTAATGTTGCTAACCTTCTTCACTTCTGATCCCCTGATGAGGACTGGCTTATAGACCTCTAGTTTCCTCCTCATGATGTCAATAATCAGCTCCTCGATCTTGCTGATATTGAACAAGAGGTTGTTGTTATGGCACCACTCAGACAGATTTTCAATCTCCCTCCTACAATAACTGCAGATTTGTCCACACTTTTATTTCGGCCAATGACTGTCAACAAACTAAAACATGGCATTGGAGCTGTGCTTTTCCTCACATTAATAAGTATAAAGTGAGGAGAGCAGCAGGCTGAGCATATCCCCTTGTGATGCACCTGTACTGATAGAGATTGAGGAGGAGAAGTTGGCAATCTAAACTGACCGGGGTCTGCAAGTGAGGAAATCAAGTATAAAATTGCACAAGGAGGTATTGAAACTCAAGTCGAAGCTTATTGATTAATTCTGAGGGGACGATGGTATTGAATGCTGAGCTGTAGTCGATGAAGAGCATCCTGATGTTGCCACAACCACGGATTCGGCAGCGCAGTAGATACGGCAATTGTGCTTGTGAATATGCAAGTGTCAGCTAATTATTATTTAATCATGATGATATTTAACTCCATACTTGTCGTAGTGCTTGTCAAGACTTGGACATAGCTACGCTTCGTTATCTGCATTCCGCCTTGCCTGAGAAATTGGACTGCTGAGTCACCTGACTCTGAAGACTAGCAGTATTTGTTTTATTCTTAGTTGTTCTTTTCAGCCGCCGTGTAGGCTTCGATTTCCATTTGAGTGTTTTAGTCAGCGGCCCTGTTTGGCCTGGCATATACTGTTTTCTTTTTCCTTTAACATTGTTCGCATTAAAGTCTGTGAGCTAGCAACCTGCTTCAGTGTCTCTCATTCCGCACTTGGGCCATATCTGAACCTGGAGAGAGATGTACACATCTTCACTGCCCAGATATTCCTGGGTTGAGTGAAGGGCCAATAAAATGATATCTGCTGTGAACCTGTAATGATATTAGGCAAACTGGAGTAGATCCAAGTCACTTCTCAAGCAGGAGTTGATATGTTTCATCACCAGCCTCTCAAAGGACTTCAACACAGTGGATTTCAGTGCTACTGGCCAATAGTCATTGAGGCAGGTTATCATGTTCTTCTTAGGCACTGGTATAAGTGAAGCCTGCTCGAATAGGTGGGTACCTAAGACTGCTGAAATGAAAAGTTAAAGATATCAATGAACACTCCAGCCAGTTGTTTAGCATGGGTCTTTAGTACTCAGCCAGTTATCCCATCACAGCTGAATGCTTACTGTGGACTCACTCTCCTGAAGGATGTTCTCACCTCAGCCTCAGAGACAGAAATCACAGGGTCGTTGAGGGCTGTGATAGTCAAAGCAAGCATAGAAGGCATTGAGCTCATTTGGGAGCAAAGACTTGTTGGGTATATTGCTTGGTTTCACTTTGTAAGAGGTAATAGCGTTCAAGCTCTTGGTATTTATACCAAGGTACTTACACCAAATACCAACGGTACTTGTTCCACTGCTATTAGCGGGATGAAACTCTGCATAAATACTTCCACATTTCTTTTATTGAAACAGTGTTATATTTCAGGTATAAAATTCCTTGGGTTATCTTGAGTTTTAACTTGCAATAATTTATGTCACATTTCATTATTCACCATTGCCTTAATGGCATTTTATGCATCAGACTGCGAGATCTCATCTGGGAACCCCAATAAGATGATGCACAGAGAATTAGGAATCCATAATTATTATCCCTTGAAATCCTGATTGTCTTCAACTTCAGCTGCACATTTTAGCATCAGGTTCATCATTAAGCACTCAGGAATCAAAACTCAAAGTTGAAAGTAAACTTATTATTCAAGTATGTTTGTGTCACCATATACTACCCTGAGATTCATTTTTTGCAGGCATTCACAGTTGGCAGATATTAGGAATAAGCTGAGATGGAGTTGCGATGGTGCACTGGGGACGTGTGATGGTAAAAAAAGGGAAGTTACATAAAACAATCAAGAAAAAAATCTACTTTCAACTAATTTCACCAATGATTTAAGAGACTTATAG
This sequence comes from Hemitrygon akajei, assembly GCF_048418815.1. NCBI lineage: Eukaryota > Metazoa > Chordata > Chondrichthyes > Myliobatiformes > Dasyatidae > Hemitrygon > Hemitrygon akajei. Next base: position 102,258,432 of record NC_133124.1, on the reverse strand, counting down.
TGTACACTAACTAAATAAATAGATTGTTTCAACCTTTCACCAAAATGATGAGTTCAAAATCTTTTTCAAACATTCCAGTACATCAATGCCCTGTTTTTCTTTCTTTTTGCTGTTAAGTGGTCTGCTTTTCAATTTTGCAAAAGTTTCCTTCAGGCTTAGCTAAGCAGTTTCTAGTTAAACATGTCTGCAGTTTTTCTTTTTTATTTTATAATGTTAATATGTTTCATAGATTCAGATGCCTTAACCATAACCCTCCTGGGTTTATTTTGCTTAATATGTACTATCAGAGAGAGAGTATGCCTTCAGGACTTTTGTCCTAACAAAACTAAACGATAAGCAAATCCAACCACAAAACAGCCACAATGTAAGGTTGTTATGCCTATTTACCCTCTGTCATCCATTGAGATATCAATCAACATCATTCAATTCATCATTGAAGCTCAAAACTCAAGAGTACCTGTTATCTGGTAGACAAAGCAATACTCACCTCTGAGGTCATTAAGCTGCAGGTCCCAGTCCAGTAATGAAACACATACCCTCGACTGATAACTCCAAGGAAGTATTGAGGGACACTCCACCATCTTAAGAAGCTGTTTTTGAAACAAAAAATGAAAATGAGGTCTGCTCTTGGGAATGTAAATAACCCCAGTATGCTCATTAAAAAGCCAGCTTCCTCGGACAATATTTACACTCAATTTCAGTTCAGTGTAACCAGTTTCAAGTTTGCCAGGTTACTTACGTTTTTTATTGTTCTGACTGCTCATCTAAAATGTATATTATAAAACTTTATACCATTCTGAGACTGAGAAGGTTGTAAATGTTGCTATGAATAGTAGCAGAACCAGGATCCCACCACGTGCAACACCTGCTATTCCAGAATGTGAGCTCTCTCTGGACGATGACCCTAATTTGGAACAAAATCAAGAAAATACACAATATATCTGGTGGCACTGAAAGGGAAGACAAGTTAAAATGAAAGGTTAATCCCTTAATCTCATCCTATAAAATTAAATTGTCTTTATTTTTAAATTTTGGTGAACTTTTATATTTTTTCAGCATTGTTTGTTGTAGAGCCTGAGAGTTGTAATTTTAATCCACAGCAGGATAAAGTGAATACATAATTTTGAATATCTTGCTTCTTCTTGACTTTATTCTACCTTGTCAGCTGACAAAGCTGTAGAATGGGTGTTTAACAAGTCATGGTGGTCAATGGAAGACCACAGGCTCCTACTCCATTAACTCACAATTAGAAGTGAATGGCTATTGATCTATATATCGCTGAGAACTGTTACTGTGACAACATCTCCATGTCCCTTTATCTTTCTGAAACTTCTACACCAAAAATACAGTACCCAAATACTCACTGAGTAAATCAGATGTTTGCACATGATCACACTTAACTCTGACAAAACCATACGCCAAATGTTTCAGAAATGTCTGTGTTTGCCTCTATACTGTCTCTTCAAACTGCAATGAGCTTAAAGATTTCTTTCTGACTTTCTTGTTACACTGGGATCCATATTCTGGTTCAACCCTGTCTATTCCTGTGTTTACTTTATGATGACCAGTTATGGTGTAACAGTTGAGTAACATGCAGACAAGAAGTCCTCAGTTTCTGTCAATGTATGAAGTCTATTAGAACTTAAAAGAGACTGCTGACATGAATCCTGATCTTACAAGAGTTATTCACCAAATAGCTCCGGCTGTTTGTTGCATTTTGGTCTGCCCTCATCTTGTGTGTAATTCTGCTGAGCACTAGTATCATCTGAAGAGCAATAAAAGTCTATCTCCAGCCCTCTCATCATTTACCTCAGCACTTTTATTTTCAGCTTTCTGCATTAACCCAAACAAAAGCCGGAGTTTTTGAGATACTATTTTAAGACACACATATTCCTTTCCTAATTAATCGAATATTCTTTTCCCTTACGAGTCTACCTTTCCACTTTTAGTTTGCTATTTTTAAAATCCCAAGCTGAATGTCTCCTAATTACTGGCTCCCGATTAACCTCTTCTCCCCCATACTGCTGCTAAGCCTTGAATATCCCCATGAACTTCTGATCACAAAATTTGAAAAGACATCTACACCAAAAAAATAATCTGTTCTGCCCTGTTGTACTTAATAAACAGGAGCAGAATGCTGAAAAGCTTAGCCAAAATAAACTGTTAGACCTTCCGTTGACTGATGAGGAGATAAAAAATTGAAGATTGTGAAAATGATGATTTAAAGTGATTCATCGAGATCTGCCACTTGAGACAATATTCATGAATAAAGACTGTTAAGTATTGATGGCATAAGATACAGCTGTTTGCTGATAGCTACTACTAGAATGTGTGTTATTGTAAAATCCTTCATTTATCTAGCCTGGCACAAAATATGCTATTGTCCTAAGTAAGAACATAATTGTTCAGTTATCAGCTGCCCAGGAAATAAAGGTGAAATGAATAGTTGTTTACACCAGTGTAATTTTTTAAAATCTCATGCTTCCTACTGGATGCAATTAAATTTCACTCATGTCTATCTTTGACCAGCCCTTGTGTTTTAATTTTTAATTATATCTCCATTAATGCTTTGTATAATTTTTCAGAATGTTTTTATTATAGCCACAGCTGTCATGATCACCAAATCAGTTTACTTTTGTAACTTTTTTCACTTCCTCATTGTAATTATAAATGGCAAGATCTGTCCGAATGGCACACAAAACAAAACTCTTCACAGTGCATGTGACAATCACAATCCAATATAAGTACCAATACTATCACTGCATTCTGCAACAAATGGGGGGTACCAGAATTGTAGCATATTATCAGATGTGAAATGTGGATGTTGTGATTGAACTGAAACATTCTAAAGAATGAAGACAAAGAGAGAAGTGTTTACAAACGGGAAAATCTGCAGATGCTGAAAATCCAAAGCAACACACATAAAATGCTGGAAGAACTCATCAGGTCAGGCAGCATCTATGGAAAAGATTAAATAGTCAATGTTTCAAGCCGAGACCCTTCTTCAGAAATGATCCATTTACTCTTTTACTCATTTCCATAGATGCTGTCTGACCTGCTGAGTAATAGCGTGAATTCAATGAACAGTGGGAAAATCAGTTCTTATTTATAGCGGGTCTGTCAGGAAAACGGTTGTGCATTGTTTGTGAAAACACTTTCTCACATAATAGAAGACATGATCTTAATAGACACTATAAAACAAAACATCAGACTGAAATAGAAGGAAAACTGAAGCTAGTGCTTGGGTCTGGGTTACGGAAACAATATGTGATTAAGAAAAAAGAAGAAATCAAAAGAAGACAAAATATATTTGTTAAAAGTCTCTTTAAGGTAAGTAATGTTTATCTTGTTTTTATATTAAATCAATATATCATGTAAAATGCTAAATATGTCTATATTAACATATTTTTAAGAGAATTGAATGGGGGTACAAGAGTTGTATGGCGCATCTGAACTCATGCGTGAAAAAGTTCACACATGGAATGTAAAAGGTTGGCCACCCCTGCTATACACTGTCCACAACTCCACCGATCCTCGTGCAATCCACTAATTTGCAAATCCACCTATTTACATTTTCACTAAATAATTAATATATATCACAAACAACAAAGATCCCAGCACCAATCCTTGCAGAACACCATTAGTCATGGATCTCCAACCAAATATAACAGCCTTCCACCCTTACTCTCTATATTCCATGGGTAAGCCAGTTCCACATCCAAACTTCATTTCATGCATTATCTTACTATGGTTTACAGGAGCACTGCTGAGAGCATCCTGACAAATCACATCTCCATCTGGTATGGGAGCAGTCGAGCATCAGACCCAATGTCCCTATCAAGGACTGTGAGAACAGCTAAGAGGATCATAACTGTCTTCCTACCATCCATCTGGGAGATTTATCAGCAGCGCTGTGCACGAAAAGCCCTTAGTATTATTAAGGATCCCACCCATCCATCCAGCATCCTCTCTGACTTTCTACCATCAGGCAGGAGACTACAAGGAACAAAAACAAGAACAGTCAGGATGGGAAACAGTTCCTTTCCCCAGGCCATCAGGCTTCTGAACTCCCTGCCGCATTGTATTCAAGGAATCACTGGTTAATCTGTTCCGTACTTTACACTATTTAATATTAATGCACTTTAGTTTGTTATTTATGTGTGTATCTGTAGATTTTATCCTTAACTTCAGGAGTTACCAGGTGTTATGTGTACTACTGTGTTTTAACATGGTGATTTGGAGAAACATTCTCATTTCTATATACGTTATATGGTTTTATATGTTATATACATGAATATAGTTAAATATACAATAATCACAATTTGTCATTGAACTAGTTGTGATTTTTATGCCTCAAAGTTTATAGATGTGTGTGTTTGTTACATTGGGCCAGTGAGAGAGATAAACAGAGAGGAGAGGTTGTACTGCAGAGCAAAAGACTAGTTACTTGAAGATATAATTTAGATGAAATGTACATTTTAAATACTTTTTCTATATCTCACACTAATCAGATGGATAAATGCTTACATCATTTTTCTTTTGCCTCACCAACCCTTGTCTGATAGTATCAGTTGTTCAGAGTGGTCGCCTATCACAATAGACAATTTTATTTGCTGTCCATTCTAACCCGCCATTTGTGTATTAGCCCCGATACACTCAAACACTCACCTGAGTAAGCATCTCATTTGGTTCTGCTTTGTGCTAGGGGTAGATGATTGCAGCTGGTGGAAGTTATGAAGAATGATGTGCTGGTTGCTTAGATTGTGAGGATCAGGGCATTTCTGTCCCAGTTCTGTCTGGAGAAATTGTGTGAAGGCAGAAATGTGGGAAATGGACGCAAGTGAGGATTCCATGAATAACTGTGGGTAGAAACCCTGCTTTCCAAAAAAAAGGACATTGTGCTTACACTGGCAAAAGATGCAGCAGAAAGAGAGAAAGTAAGAAAAAGGAATGGGCATCCTTACAAGAGGCCGGGTGGGATGTGGTGCAGTCAAGGTTGCTGTGACAGTCACTATTATCTGTGCTCCTTCTGACATGGTGATATGGAGCTCCCAGTTGCTAGCCACATTAATTCTGCTCTCCGTTCTGAGACCAACAGTCTGTCCTCAGCCTCCTCCACTGCCAAGGTGAGGCTAAATGCAAACTAGAGGAAACTTGCTTCATATTCCACTTGGATAATCCACAACCTAATGGCATGCACATTGAATTCTCTAGTTTTAGGTCAGCAGCAACCCCTCTATCCCTTTTCTCTCTTCTCTTGATCTACTCTGTTCATCCTACATGCATTCCAGAGCCCTTTCTTTCCCCTCTTCCCTCTACTCCGTGGGTCAATGTTCTGCACAATCCTTCCATTGATTCCCCTCTGCCACGATTCATGTCTACTCTCCCCACCTTCCTTACTTGATTCCAAGCTCCACCTTTATCTCCTATCAGATTCCATCATCTTCAGCCCTTTGTAGCTTCCACCGATCACTGTCCAGTTCCTTTTGCTATTTCCACACCCCCTTCCTCTATCTACCTATTACCCCTCCTCACCTGGATCCACTTATTGATTACTAGCTCTTGCTGAAACCCTTCCCTCCATCTTATTATACTATCTCCCCTCTATCTTCAGTACAGATGAGAGGTCTGAACGCAAAATTTAAACTATCCATTACCCGCCACAGTTGCTGACTGCCCCGTTGTGTTCTTTCAGCATGCTGTTTGCAAATCCCTATCGCCTGATGGGATCCATTCTAAATTTCTGAAAGAGGCAAAAAAGGAGATTTACACAGATATTTGTATCCTCTTTAGCTACAGTTGAGGATCCAGAGGACTAGAGAATAGCCAATGTTGTACAGATAATCCAGCAAATTATAGACTAGTGAGTCTAACATCACTGGTAAGTAAATTACTGAAGAAAACTCTTATAGATAGGATTTAGTCACCACTGGAAAGGCATGGGCTTATTAGGGATAGTCAACATAGGTTTGTCCAGGGGAGGTCATGTCTTACAAGCATGATTATATTGAGGAGATGATTAAAATGATTTATGGGAGGGGGGAAGCAGATATTGTATACATGGGCTTTGGTAAAATAATAAATAAGGTCCCTCTTGGTAAATTGATCCCAAAGATTAAGGTACATGGGGTCTTCGGAGACTTAGTAGTTTGGATTTTAAATTGGCTTGGACATAAAAGACTGAGTGTAGTGATGGAGGTGTGTTATTCTGATAGGAGGTGTGTGACCAATGGCATTGATCAGATCCAGGTGTTAGTGGAGTTATGTTTCAGCACTGGACACTAGTGCCTTAATATTTTACACTGAGAAGCAAAAGATATTGCTCAGGGAGCAAGCTTGGCTAAACTGAAAACAGGAGAAGAGATGTAGTGAATGAGAACTCTTTATTCGCTGACTGGGTTCTAAATTCCTGCTTGCGACTAAAGAACTGAAACTGGTGAACCGTGAAGGGTCTGCAATTTTGGGCTGTTGGATCCAAAAAAAAATAGGTTCAAGTAACAGACTCTGCAATGATGCTTAATTTCAACTATCATATTCAAAATATAAATGAAAACTGTGAATGTTCTGCTGTTTTTCCGACAAGTTAAGAAATGCTAGTTTTTTTCCGCTGGAAGCAATCGCCTGAAACTGGAAGTTCTCTGATGGGAACACATAAGGGGCTAAGGTACAGATGAAGGGGCAAATAAAGTTGTATTAAAGGTACAGGTAAATGGCATCCTTACCATCCTTTTTAACTCCATAGGAAAGAACCATATCAGTTTGAATTGTCATCTGATCAACTGAGTCTCTGGAGCCTTATCATTATTGCATCAAATTTACCATTATACAAATGCTGTAATTTATTCTTTTTAGCTTTAAGATTACATGTACTGTACAATGCTTGAAATTTTCCCCTTTCATTTCTTTCCTTCCATCCCTCCCTTCCCTTGCCCTCACTATAGATTCTGCTGACAGGAGTATTTTGTGACAAAGATTTATACAGAGTCATTTGCAGAATTTAAGACAATTGGAAGGTCGAATTTATCCTGCTGACTAGGCTGAGCCCTGCTAGTGACGTGAACTCCAGTATGAAACAGCTGGTCACAAGTGGTGGGCCCGACAGTCTTAACCCTTTCCCATCATGTTACACTAAAATTTACCGTGATGTTATTAGCTTGATATTAGCTTAGCATAAGATATATAAAATCATGAGAATATTTTTTTAAATTGATGTGCAAGGATTCATGGATGTGCAAGACCATGGAATACACCATTAACAGAAGTCAAGGAAAACTATTATTTGTTTTGTTCTGAAAGGAAAAATGTGAATGCGTGCTCGGAATTCAACTAAAAAGATGGTGGAAATACACAACAGTTCCAAATGTTTATTGACATTTCAGATGAAGGCCTTTTAGAAAGGGAACCATTATTTTAGTCCTGACGAAGTGTCTCGGCCCAAAACGTTGACTGTACTTCTTCCTATAGATGCTGCCTGGCCTGCTGCGTTCCACCAGCATTTTGTGTGTGTTACTCGAATTTCCAGCATCTGCAGATTTCCTCGTGTTTGCATTATTTTCTCTCTTCAGATCCTCACAATCTCCAGCAGCAAAGGTGCCCCATGCAGCTGTGTGCTTAGCTGGTTGCTCCATACTTATCACTGTGGGGCTAAGCACAGCTCCAATGCCATATTAAGTGTGCTGATGACACCACTACCATGGGCCAAATCAAAGATGGTGGCGAATCTGCAAATACTGTTGGAGGAAGATTGAAAATCTGGCTGAGTGGTGCCTCTTGCTCAATGTCAGCAAGACCAAGGAGCTGATTATTGCCTTCAGGGGAAGGAAGCTGGAGGTCCGTGAACCAGTCCACATCTGTAGATCAGCAACTTTAAATTCCTCAGTGTTGTCATTTCAGAGGTCCTGGCCTGGGCCCAGCATGTAAGTGGCATTATAAAGAAAGCATGGCAGTGGCTCTACTTCTTTAGAAGTTTGTGAAGACTCAGCATGACATCTAAAACTCAAACAAACTTCTATATATGTATAGATACTTCTATAGACTTAAACATATAGATTCGAAGCAAGGAGGCAGCTAGTGGAATGGCTAAGGATTTCCGGAGCGAAGGCATTTTACTACTCGGGATAAAAGAGAGGCAAGACTGTGCAGGCACGCGATGTCAGCCAGTAGAACGGGAAAAGTTTAAAAGAACTGTCATATCCAGTGGGCAGCGGAGTGAGGGGGATTTGTCTCAATGGGCTTAGGCGAGGTAGGTTTACCTGTGTTAATTGCAGAAAAGAAGTATGTGTGTGAGGCCGGTTTTCTGTGCTCAGTGTCAGATGTGGGAAGTCCTAGATTTATTTAAGGCTAATAGTTTTCTTTTTGGATATGTGTAGTAAACTATTTATACCTGTCTGGACATGCCCCTCTGCTGACTGCTCCTGTGACTCCTTCCACAGACCCCTGTATAAAGGCGATTGGGGCACAGCTCCTCCCTCAGTCTCCGAGATGTTCGACCTGTACAAAAAGGGCGGGTTGCACTTGAATCTAAGGGGGACCAATATCCTGGCAGGGAGGTTTGCTAAGGCTACTGGGGAGAGTTTAAACTAGAATTGTTGGGGGGGTGGGAACTGAACTGAAGAGACTGGGAAAGAAGCGGTTGGCTCACAAATAGAGAAAGCTTGGAGACTGTGTTTGAGGGAGGATAGGCAGGTGATAGAGAAGGGATGCGCTCAAACCAACGCCTTGAGATGTGTCTATTTTGATGCAAGGAGTGTTGTGAGCAAAGCGGATGAGCTTAGAGCGTGGATCAATACTTATATCTCCAAGTATAAGTGGTGGCCATTACAGAGACTTGGATGACTCAGAGGCAGGAATGGTTATTTCAAGTGCCGGGTTTTGAGGTGTTTCAGAAAGGATAGGGAGGGAGGCAAAAGAGGTAGGGGTGTGGCACTGTTCAACAGAGATAGTGTAATGACTGCAGAAAAGGTGGACGTCATGGAAGGATTGTCTATGGAGTCTCTGTGGTTGGATGTTAGGAATAGGAAGGGGTCAATAAATTTACTGGGTGTTTTTTATAGACCGCCCAATAGTCACAGGGATATCAAGGTGCAGATGGGGAAACAGATCCTGGAAAGGTGTAATAATAACAGAGTTGTCATGACGGGAGATTTTAGTTTTTCAAAAATCGATTGACATCTCCCTAGAGCAAGGGGTTTAGATGGGGTGGAATTTGTTAGGTGTGTTCAGGAAGGTTTCTTGACACAGTATGTCCATAAGCCTACAAGAGGAGAGACTATAATTGATTTGGTATTGGGAAATGAACCTGGTCAGGTGTCAGGTTTCTCAGTGGGAGAGCATTTTGGGGATAGTGATCACAATTCTATCTCCTTTACAATAGAATTGGAGAGAGATAGGAACAGACAAGTTAGGAAAGCATTTAATTGGAGTAAGGGGAATTATGAGGCTATCAGGCAGGAACCTGGAAGCTTAAATTGGGAACAGATGTTCTCAGGGAACGGTACAGAAGAAATGTGGGAAATGTTCATGTGATACTTGTGTGGAGTTCTGCATAGGTATGTTCCAATGAGACAGGGAAGTCATGGTAGGGTACAGGAACCATGGTGTACAAAACTGTAATAAACCTAGTCAAGAAGAAAAGAAAAGCTTACAAAAGGTTCAGAGAGCTAGGGAATGTTAGAGATCAAGTAGATTATAAGGCTAACTGGAAGGAGCTTAAGAAGGAAATTAGGAGAGCCAGAAGGGGCCATGAGAAGGCCTTGGTGGGTAGGATTAAAGAAAACACCAAGGCATTCTACAAATATGTGACGAGCAAGAGGATAAGACGTGAAAGAACAGGACTTATCAAGTGTGACAGTGGGAAAGTGTGTATGGAACCTGAGGAAATAGCAGAGGTACTTAATGAATATAGTACTTTATTTCAGTATTCATTATGGAAAAGGATCTTGGTGATTGTAGTGATGACTTGCAGCAGACTGAAAAGCTTGAGTATGTAGATATTAAGAAAGAGGATGTGCTGGAGCTTTTGGAAAGCATCAAGTTGGATAAGTCACCGGGACCGGATGAGATGTACCCTAGGCTACTGTGGGAAGTGAGGGAGGAGATTGCTGAGCCTCTGGCGATGATCTTTGCATCATCAATGGGGACAGGAGAGGTTCCGGAGGATTGGAGGGTTGCGGATATTGTACCTTTATTCAAGAAAGGGAGTAGGGATAGCCCAGGAAATTATAGACCAGTGAGTCTTACCTCAGTGGTTGGTAAGTTGATGGAGAAGATCCTGGGAGACAGGATTTATGAACATTTGGAGAGGTATAATATAATCAGGAATAGTCAGCATGGCTTTGTCAAGGGCAGGTCATGCCTTACAAGCCTGATTGAATTTTTTGAGGATGTGAGTAAACACATTGATGAAGGTAGAGCAGCAGATGTAGTGTATATGGATTTCAGGAAAGCATTTGATAAGGTACCCCATGCAAGGCTTATTGAGGAAGTAAAGAGGCATGGGATCCAAGGGGACATTGCTTTATGGATCCAGAACTGGCTTGCCCACAGAGGGCAAACAGTGGTTGTAGACAGGTCATATTCTGCATGGAGGTTGGTGACCAGTGGTGTGCCTCGGGGATTTGTTCTGGGACCCTTACTCTTCATGATTTTTATAAATAACCTGGATGAGGAAGTGGAGGGATGGTTTATTAAGTTTGCTAATGACACAAAGGTTGGGGGTCTTGTGGATAGTGTGGAGGGCTGTCAGAGGTTACAGCGGGACATTGATAGGATGCAAAACTGGGCTGAGAAGTGGCAAATGGAGTTCAACCCGGATAAGTGTAATGCAGTTCATTTTGGTAGGTCAAATATGATGGCAGAATATAGTATTAAGGTTTTAGACTCTTGGCAGTGTGGAGGATCAGAGGGATCTTGAGGTCCGAGTCCATTGGACACTCAAAGCAGCTGTGCAGGTTGACTCTGTGGTTAAGAAGGCATACAGTGTATTGGCTTTCATCAATTGTGGAATTGTATTTAGGAGCCAAAAAGTAATGTTGCAGCTATATAGGACCCTGGTCAGAACCCACTTGGAGTACTGTGCTCAATTCTGGTTGCCTCACTACAGGAAGGATGTGGAAGCCATAGAAAGGGTGCAGAGGAGATTTACAAGGATGTTGCCTGGATTGGGGAGCATGCCTTATGAGAATAGGTTGAGTGAACTCGGCCTTTTCTCCTTGGAGCAATGGAGGATGAGAGGTGACCTGATAGAGGTGTAGAAGATGATGAGAGGCATTGATCATGTGGATAGTCAGAGGCTTTTTCCCAGGGCTGAAATGGTTGCCACAAGAGGACATAGGTTTAAGGTGCTTGAGGGTAGGTACAGAGTCAGGGCTAAGTTTTTTTACGCAGAGAGTGGTGAGTGCGTGGAATGGGCAACAGTGGTGGAGGCGGATATGATAAGGTCTTTTAAGAGACTTTTAGATAGGTACATGGAGCTTAGAAAAATAGAGGGCTATGGGTAACCCTAGTAATTTCTAAGGTAGAGACATGTTCAGCATAACCTTGTGGGCTGAAGGGCCTGTATTGTGCTGTAGGTTTCCTATGTTTCTATTTGTGGTGGAGAATACATTGACTGGTTGCATCACAGCCTGGTATGGAAACACCAATGGCAAATCCTACAAGTTAATGGATATGGCCCAGTCCATCATGGGGGAAGCCCTCTACACCATTGAGCACATCTATACAGAGTGCTATCACAGGAAATCATCATCAGGAACCCCACCACCAAGGTCACATTCTCTCACAAACAAGACCATATCTGCATTTGCTGGAAATTCAAGCAACACACACAAAATGCTGGAGGAACTCCACAAGCCAGGCAGCACCTGTGGAAAAGAGTACAGTCAATATTTTCGGCAGAAATTCTTCGGCAGGAATGGATAAAAAAAAAGCTGAAGTGTAGACTTAAAAGGTAGGGAGAGGGGAGAGAGAAACACAAGGTGATAGGTGAAACCTGAAGGGGGAGGGATGAAGTAAAGAGCTGGGAATTTGATTGGTGCAACAGATACAGGGCTGGAGAAGGGGAAGTCTGATAGAAGTGGATAGAAAGTCATGGAAGAAAGAAAAGGGGGTGGAGCACACGAGAGAGGCGATGGGCAGGCAAGGGAATAAGGTTAGTGAGGGAAATGGGAATAGGAAATAGAGAAGGAGGGGGGCATTACCATAAGTTTGAGAAATCAGGTTGGAGGCTACCCAGACGGAATATAAGGTGTTGTTCCTCCAACTTGAGTGTGGCCTCATCACAACTGTGGAGGAGGCCATGGAAAGACATACCAGAATGGGAATGGGAAGTGAAATTAAAATGGGTGGCCACTGGGAGATCCCTCTTTTTCTGGCAGATGGAGTGTAGTTACTCAGTGAAGCGGTCTCCCAATCTACGCCTGGTCTCATGGATATAAAGAAGGATACATCGGGAGCACCAGACACAGTATATGACCCAACAGACTCACAGGTGAATGTTGCCTCACCTGGAAGATCTGTTTGAGGCCCTGAATGGTAGTGAGGGAGGAGGTGTAGGCGTAGGTGTAGAACTTGTTCTGCTTGCAAGGGTAAATGCCAGGAGGAAGATCAATGGGGAGGGATGAATGGACAAGGGAGTCAAATAGGGAGCGATCCCTGCAGAAAGCAGAAGGTGGGGGGGAAGAGAAAGATGTGCTTGGTGGTGGGATCCCCTTGGAGATTTAGAAAATGCAGAAAATTACGTGCTGCATGCAGAGGCTGGTCGGGAGGTAGGTGAGGACAAGAGGAACCCTATCCCTGGTAGGGTGGCAAAAGGATGGGGTGAGTGCAGACATGCGTGAAATGTAAGAGATGTGGTTGAGGACAGCGTTGATGGTGGAGGAAGGGAAGCCCCTTTCTTTGAAGAAGGTTGACATCTCCTTCGTTCTGGAATGAAAAGCCTCATCCTGAGAGCAGATGTGGCGGAGAAAGGGGAATTGAAAGAAGGGGATGACGCTTTTACAAGTAACAGGGTGGAAGGAGGTATAGTCCAGGTAGCTGTGAGAGATTTGGAACTACAGCTGGAAATGGTACTTTTCACCCCTACTTCTTTCCAGAGCCCTGTTGTTTATATGAAGCCCAACTTTAACCATCTGTCCCGGGGAGTTTGAAAGGAATCAAGACAAAATCAGCTGGCATCTAATAAGCAGATCAGATCTGATTATATCTGACAAGATTTATCATAGCTCTACTCCTATCAGAAGGAAATATTAGAGCTAGAAAAAGTTCTTTAAGATATGTTAATTTCCTTTTTACTTCATTTCTCTGAGCTCCGAAACACCGGGATTGCTCTGGAGGGGAAATTAGATCAGTTTCATCCCTCCTAACATGAGGCTTTTGTCAGACAGCTCTGATGATTTGTTCTCAAATAGATAAGTCTTTTGTTATCCTGATCATTGTCACCGCCCAATTTCAGATCAGCTGTTGGCTAAGTTTTTGTAAGTGATGCTCAGGAGTTAAAATGTTCCTAGTGTCTTACAGCTGAATTATTTTATGTTAGCCTCAGACCTTCGTATGTCTGCAGCCCGAGTTAAAATCAGAGCTATTGATTTTTGTAGTAGTAAAGCAGCATGCTGAAAATATCTTTCTCAGCATATACTAAAGCTTCATTCAGGGACCATCCTAATTAGCTCTTACTAAATGCACCACTGAAGGGGGAGCATTTTATAAAATAGAAGCTTAACAATAGGCATTGTCAAATGTGAAATCTCTTTGCTAGAACCTTTTTAGTCAAAAACTCCCATAATAATGCCAGTGTTTTTGTGGTAATATAAATTAACTTCTAAAAAATTATTTGATGAAGTGCTCAGAAAATAAACTTAAAGCCCATGAAATAAGTGGGCCAGTAGTACCATGAATATCTGGCTACGACTAACCCTATGAGCTGACATGTTCAGAGGAAACCACCTTACTACAGAAACAAATTTTACAGTTGATAATACAGCCTTTAGCACTGCTGACTCTGAGGGCTCCAGTAAACTGACATTTGATATTTGATCATGTCTTGATATGCTCGCTGTGTGGAGTTTCCACGTTCTCCTGTGGCTGCATTGGATTCTGTTGGTCCTCCCACACTCCAAAGAGGTGCTAAGGGTTTGTTTGCTATTGTATATTGCACTTTAGTTTAAATAAGTGACAGTACAGAGTCAAAAGGAAGCTGAAGGCTTGTGCGGAAGAATAAATTGCAGAGCTACCAAAAAATAAGGCGGATGGGATGGCTGGATAGCTCTGTTGGGAACTGCCAAGGACCTGATGGACTGAATAGTTTGTTCCTGCGCTGTAATAAGTTATCATTAAGCAGCATTGACCCTGAGATGCATAAGAGGTAACAGAGCACTCCAACAATTCCCATCACTTTATTCTTATCGAGTAACATCTTTAAATAGAATGGGCAGAGTTTAAAGCCAGCTCTCGAAAGATTGCCGTCTTAACCAAAATTAAATCTAAAGTGGTTTAGGAATAGAAAACTAGAAGTCATGGTGAACAGTTGTTTATGAGCCTGGCTGAACTCTTGTGTATGTTCCTCAGGGGGATACTGATTTTCAGACACATATTTATGATATGGCATTGGCTATACAGGGCACATTTAAAATCTGCAGATGATGCTGAATCTGGCAGCACTGTGAAGACTAAGGAGAATAGTGATTGTCAGCCTAGTAAGATTAGCCAGATGCAAAACATAAAATTTAATGTCGGAGAAAGAAAAACATAATGCATATTGTTAAAATATGAGAGGAGCCAATATAATATAAATATTAAAACAGAGGCAGGCAGTCTGAGTCCAAGAGTACAGTAGATGTACATTCCTTTGAAAGTTGCACAATCTCTAATGCTTTAGAATTTTTTAAAATGATAATCAAAAGCACCCTATCACTATTGCTCTTTTTGTTCTCTGCATCACTTTCCTTCTCTGCAAGTTTAAATGTGCCTGTTTTGTAAACTTTCCCCAATTCTGAAATATTAACTATATCTCTCTCTAGAAATACTTCCTGATATGATGAATATTTTCATCATTTTCTGCTTTTAGGCTACTTTATAAAAGGACAGGCTTTACCAGTAAACACGTGGAGTTCAAAATCATGACATTGTTTAGAAAGCACTCTTTCAGCTGCAGGCATATCGAAGACTGATTGAGATCGGACGGAGAGAAGGCAGAGTAAAGAATTAGAATGGTCAAAGGAGTTGGTAGACCATTCATATCTGCAACAGCTAAGATTATTGAAGTGTTCAAAATCATGAAGTGTCTAAACAAACTGAATGAAGAAAAGCTAGGTAGAGCTAGGAAGAGTTGGGAATGAGAGAACTCAGATTGATAGCAAATAGCAAAAGAACAAAAGGTGGCATAATAAAAAATTTCTACACAGAGCATATGTTCATTGACTGAAAGTGTTGTGGAATTAATTTCAATCATGGTTTTCAAAAAGTAATTGTATAAATACTTAAAGAAAAAGCTGCACAGTTACAAGGAGACAGAGCTGAGGAATGGACTGAATGATTGTTTTCACAGAGGTCTGGCACTGGCTCGATGGATTGAATGGTTCCATTGGTTCATTGTTCCATGAGATCTTTTGCACCAGGTTGACAGGCTGAAATGAGCCTCAATTTAATGGAACATCTCCTGTACATTCTGTTACCACAACACCCAGTTTCTCAGTTTGTGCTAATGTTTCAAGCCCAATCATACATATGTTCAACTTTGGATGTAGTCTGAGATTCAAACAATTCCAAGTTTCCATTTGAGCTAGGTTAATGTACAAACTAAATTATGATAGAAATGTTACTTTTACATATAGAGTCTGTTTGTACCTGGAAGGAAAAGATATATTAACCAATGTTCCATTGGGATTTTACTGTTTGAACCAGGAGCCTGCAGCCAGGAGTCCATTGCCATCTTGACACCCTTCACGTTCAGGGATTCTGATTTGGCAACTTGCTTAAACAGAGTTGCTATCTCCTTTGGAGGATAGATATGGCTGCCAGAGGCTTTTTTAACCTCTCCCTGCTTCAGTCTGTGGTTTCCTCTTGCTTTAAGAAGAGTATTATCATCCTGGTACCCAAGAACAAGAGAACTTGCCTTAATGACAACTGGCCAGTGGCTCTGGCATTAAAGTACTTTGAGAGGCTGATCAGGACATGCACTAACTCCAGCATTCTAAACCACATCAACTAATGCAATGGCAACAGTAGATAAGGTGTTAGAACGGAGTTCAGGAAAAACTTTTTTCACCCAGAGAGTTGTGCATCTTTGGAATGCTCTACCTCAGAAGGTGGTGGAGGACAATTCTCTGGATGCTTTTAAGAAAGAGTTAGATAGAGCTCTTAAAGATAGCAGAGTCAAGGGATATGGGGAGAAGGCAGGAACGGGGTACTGATTGTGGATGATCAGCCATGATCACATTGAATGGCAGTGCTGGCTCAAAGGGCCAAATAGCCTACTCCTGCACCTATTGTCTATTGTCTATAAGGTGGTATTACTGATTAGATAACATGAGAACAGACCCAAGAACACTAGCAGCAGTAAGGCACCTGGCCCATGAAGCCTGCGCAAGGTTCAATATGACCATAGCTATCCTACTCCAGGTCTCTGTTTCTATATCACTTCGCCATAGCTCTTGATCCCTTCTTTTTAAAAATGTATATATAGTACCTTCTCTTTAAATACCTTCAGTGATGTAGATTTTGCAACCTTTTTCAGTAGAAAATTCCAGAAATGCACCACACCCCTCTATATGAAAAGAAAATTCTATGTATCTTAGTTTTCAATCACTGCTTCCTTAAATTGCAATTATGTCCCTTTGTTCAGGACTCTCTCCAAGAGATTCTGACACTAATGAAAATATTTCAACATTTTCAGACTTCCAGAGGATCTTTATCTGTTTAAATGAGATCACGCCTTATCTAAATTCAAAACATATAGGTTTAATATTTTTAATTGTTCTTGATATGACAACTTCCTCATCCCAGAAAGTAACCCAGTGTGTCTCTTCAGGACTGCCTCCAGTGCTAGTATAACATCTCTTACCTAAGCAATCCAAATCTGTCCAAGTAGTCTTGGTACAGCCTCTCTGACATTCTATGCATTTGTAACAATATTCTCTATTTTTAAAATCCAACCCCTGACTTTGAATGCTAATATGACATTTGGCCTTCTACCTATTTGTTTCATCTCCATAATAACTTCTTGTGTTTCATGCACAAGAGCACCCAAAATCCTGTGATCCACACATTTGCATTCCCCCTCCATTTAAACAAGTCTCCCTTTTGATTCTTCCTACCAAAATGAATGACCATACAAGTTCTTACATTAATTTCCATTTGCCAGATTTTATCCTGTTTATCACCAAATATCCACATTGTAGAATGCTCTCCCATCCATTATTATGTCATTAATGAACCTAGATACAAGACAGCTTGCCCCCTTACCCAGTCTTTAATATAGATGGTAAATAATTGAGGGCCAAGAATTGATGATCTTAAGAGTATTCCACTATTGAAAAATCATGTATTTATTCCACCTACAATGAATAATAATGTTTATTATTTTAT
Source organism: Hemitrygon akajei (assembly GCF_048418815.1). Lineage (NCBI taxonomy): Eukaryota > Metazoa > Chordata > Chondrichthyes > Myliobatiformes > Dasyatidae > Hemitrygon > Hemitrygon akajei. The sequence goes on along the minus strand of NC_133124.1, from coordinate 102,240,852 downwards.
ATAATAAAAAATCTTCAATATATGTTATTTCCCTTATTACCTCGAGCTTTTATATTGTGTACAAAGCATTTTATGTGGTACCTTATCAAATGCCTTCTGGAAATCCAAATGTACTGCATTGACAGGTCTACAGGTTACCATGTATCAACTCTTATTTTTAAATCTTGGAAGAAATCTAGCTAATTTAATAAAGATCATTTGCCTTTCATAAAACTATGGTGACTATTTATATGACTCTTTCTTCCTCGATTGCACCTTCTCCAACTACAGCTAGTGACCTATAGTTTCCTGTTCCACCCTTTTGAACAACGAGTCACATTTGGAGTTTGGAAGTCCATGGATTCCTTCCTCAATGAACCTTAAGAAACTTCAACCAACATTTGGACCTGGTGACTTGTTTGCTTTTAGTCACATACATTTTTCTAATATATTGTCCCACATGACAAGAATTGTTACAAGGTCTTCTGTCCTATTTGAAACTAGTCCATTTGAAACTAATCCATTTATTATCCTTTGAATATATTCAATGTCCTCCACCATAAAGACCAGCAAAGTACTGGTTTAAAATATCTTCTATTTCCTTGTTTTTTGTTATTAATTATTGTATATATATTATAACTACTCTGTTTGCTTTGTTATTTCTTTCCAGTTTGCTCTCGTAATTGACCAATGCTGGTTTCTGGAAAAAATTCCAGCCCACTGGTCCACCACTAATTTTTGACACTGTATAATCTAGTTTTTGATTTAATGTTTTCCTTGACCTTTTTGGTTAACCACAGATGGTTTTTTTCTCACTGAGACTCTCTTCTGATTGAGATAGGTTCCTGCTGAGCAGCTGCTTAAATACCTGGAAGTGTTCATCTACAGACCTTCCTTCTTTATATTTTCCCAGTCCACTCTAATCAGTTCTTCTTTCATATCTTTGTAATTTCCATATTTTAAGTTCAGGACAGTGGTTTGGGATCGCAGGTGCTCACCATCAAACTGTATATGAATTCTTCTATGCTGCAATCACTAGTCCATAGAAGGTCCTAAACTACAAGTTCTGTTATACTAATGCTGCCTCAGTGCATGTGGTCAAATCTAAAGTAGGTTGTATCCAGGTAGGCTTGAAATATATTGCTCTGAGCAACAAGCACTGATATACTTCATAAATTTCACTTTCATAGTATCCTTGCCAAATTGTTTCATCAAAAATACAGAGTAAAATCACCCATTACAATTAAAGTTCCCTTCTTTAACACTTCCCTGTTCACCCTACAATGGGGTTAAACTTTGAAGGCATACAGACTTCTCCTACTTGTGTTTTCTTATCTATTATTTCCATCCAAATGATTCCAGATCATGATCCACTGCCTCAATATCACTATTCACCACTGGGCTGATATCTACGTTGGTTAGAAATGCTACCTCACCTTGTTTCCTTCCTTGTGCACTCTTTTGGAATATTGAAAAGTATGAACTATTACATTCCCAGTTCTGGTCACTCTACAATCAGATTTAACATAGCTACAAGATCAGTCTCATTTATTTCTGCTTGTGCTCTCAACTCAGCTATCATCTTAGAACTGCCATGTGTTTTCATATAAAACTTCTAACATTTCTCTTTTTCCAGTTTTAACTTACACAATTTTCTGGGCACTTTACTTATATTTTTGCCCCATCCTCTCATGTCTTGGTTTTCATTCTCCCTTTCACTATCTTGTGCCATTGCTCTCTTATTTCTTTATGATTTATTATACTTCCATACATGACCCTTCCCATTCCAACACAACCAATCAGTTAAAGCCCTAACTATACTATTTGTGCAATTAGCTAGTACATTGATCTCAGTATGTTTCAAATGAAGCCATTCCCCATGGATCAGCTTTCTTTTTCTCCAATATGGGTGCAAGTGCCCCATGACTAAAACCCATTTTTCCCGTACCAGTGTTTGAACGTATTTACTTCTCTAATCTTATTTAATCCTCTGTCAATTACTTTCTTCATTCTGCTTTTCAAATAGGCCCTGAGCTTCTCATAATCCCTCAGCAAAAGCTTTTTCCTAAACCTAGCCTGTAGTTCCTGAACAGAACATGACAAACGTATCTAGCCGCTTCGATTGTAAATTTCTTTCCAGCCTAGAATAAAGGTCTTTAACCTTGGAGCAGGGTGGTCTCTGTTTTCACTGCAAAAGAGATTGTATGTTCCCCTAACTCTGCCATCCCATAGGACTACTTCGTTTTTCCCTTCTCACTCCACTTGAATGCCCCTGCATCATGCTGCTCTGGATAGTTTGCACATTCGTCCTACAGGTTCCAGTCTCATCTAAAAAGGGAGCAAGAATGTCCATTGGACAAGTCCGTGATTGTCGTTGAACATCCATTTGTCTAACTTCAAGTAATTTCTCCCCCGTCCCCCTTCTCTCTTTTACCTTTGCCCATTAGAGCTTCCCTCCTACACTTTCTCTTCTCCTTACCTGCCCATCACCTCTCTCTGGTGTTCCTCCTCCTTCCCATTCTCCCATGGCCTACTGTCCTCAATATCAGATTTCTTCTTCAGCTGTTTTCTCTTCCATCTATCACCTCCCAGCTCCTCACTTCACCCCTCCCCCACCCAGCCACATTCCCCCTCAGCTAGTTTCACTTATCACCTGCCAGCTTGTCCTCCTACCCCTCCCCCAACCTTTTTGTTCTGGCTTTTTCCCATTTTCGTTTGTCTTGTCCTGAAATGTCAACTGCTCATTCCTCTCCATTGATGCTGTCTAACCTGCTGTATTCCTCCAGTGTTCTGTGTGTGTTGCACTGGATTTCCAGCATTTGCAGAATCCCTTGTGTTTATGATCATTGTGAGATTTGAAGTGAATGACTATGCACATGGAGGAGTCAGGAAGAACAGAAAAAAAAACGGCTGAATGGTCCTAAACAATTAATGCTTCCACATAATCTCTTTTCAGATGTCAATCAATTTCCTTTGCATTTCCAACATATTCTGCATTTGTTATAGCTTAACGTAATTAGCCTGAGGATTGGATTACGGTTTGGTCTTTCGTTTAGTTTTAGTGACCCCAGTTTCAAAAATGCAACCTACATTCTGCCTGCATTTTGCTGATGCAGGTATTGGAATGTGTTCAGCTTGGAGTGTTGGTTTGGCTGAGATCAGCAATGGCTTGCAGCCTGCCCTACATGAATGATTAACAGACATTCAGGATGACATCTACAAAGTTAGCCTAGTGGATGATAAATGCCTGGCTCCTCTGCATTGATTTGAATTGAGATTGATTTCATATGGGGAATGGGTGATACAGTGGCTTTCACTTCTAGGATTTGGGTTCAAAACAAGTCCACGCCAAAGAGAAGAAAGTTTCCTCTGCTATTTATAAAAGTCCCAAATGAATTGAGTTTGGCCAGTTTTCATTCAATTTCTAAAGGGTACATGCTGAAAAAGTAAAAATGTCTTTAATTTAACAAGAATTAGCATTGCCATACAGACACCACAGGAGGTGCTCCTTTCAGTCACCATCGGAGCTTTGGGTATCTCAGTACATCAGCATGGAAATCATTCTCTAAATTCCATCCATTTTGTACTATCCTTTAAAGAATGACTCAAATCCTAGCTCATTGATGTTTGTTCACATACATGCTCCAGCATTATTTTAATCAATTTTCCATAAAGGTTTTGGAATAAGTGGTTGTTTAAATTGAGCAACATATAAAATGCTGGAGGTACTCAGCTGGTCAGGCAGCATCTACAGAAAAGAATTACAGTCGTTGTTTCAGGCCAAGGCTGTTCACTGAGACCGGAAAGGAAGGGGGAAGATGCCAGAACAAGAGGGGAGGGGGAGAAAGACAAGTTAGAAGGTGATAGGTGAAGCCAGGTGGGGGGGGGGGGGAGGGATGAACTAAGAAGCTGTGAGGTGATAGGTGGAAAAAATAAAGAGCTGGAGAAAAAGGAATCTGACAGGAGAAGAGAGTACCTAGAGGAAGTGATAGGCAGGTGAGGAGAAGAAGTGAAAGGCCAGAGTGGGGAATTGAAGAAGAGGGAAGGGGGAGGGAGAACACATTACCAGAAGTTGGAGAAATCAATGTATGTCATCAGGTTGGAGGCTACCTAGATGGAATATGACATGTTGCTTCTCCAACCTCAGAGTGGCCTTGTCATGTCAGAAAAGGAAGCCATACACTGACATATCAGAATGGGAGTAGGATTAGGAATTAGAATGATGGGTCACTGGGAAATCCCGCTTTGTGTGGATGGGTTGGAGATGCTTGTTTAGTGGGAGGTTTACACAGGTTTAATTTTTTGTTGCAACCACATAGAATATGAAATGAAACAATAAAGAATTTGTACATCAGTCAGCAAGGTCTCAAAAATCCTTGTTTTAAGTACATAATAACTGATAGATAATGTGTTACCTTGTTTTGTTCTATTAAGATACAGATCTATTATCAATGGGAATACTTATCTGAGCTCACCATGGATCTACACTGAGGCAAAATTTCTGTGATGGAGTAATTTATTCAATTTTATTAACTGACCTGCTGGTGATGGACCACATGAGAAAGAAGCCAGAGAGACAGCCATTAGATTCCTGAAGATAGAAGTGACATCAATTATAGGAAAAATCTATGTTCATAGTCAATTGTAATAATGTGCAGAAGATATAGAACATCGAGGTAATGTATTAACTGAATTATATAAGTATTAGTTTATTTATATTTAAGTATATTTATATACTTAAGAATATAAATATATTTTATATTTAAGTTTATTTATATATAAGTATTTACTTTATACTGTAAGTAAAGTGAATTTTGATTTTGACTGTCGCTGTCTATTTAAGGTATGCTGAAGAATTAAAATCCTTAATAATGTAGATTTGCAATTACACCCTTGTTACTAAAAGATACCTTAGGACATGTTTGATAATTATAATATCAAGTTCCGTTGGAGAGGTCTTATTATTATCACAGTACAATTTACAATGACTAATTAATCTATCAGCCAGTACGTCTTTGGACTGTGGGAGGAAACCGGAGCACCCAGAGGAAACCCATGCGGTCAGGGAAAAATGTACAAACTCCTTACAGACAGCAGCGGGAATTGAACCCTGGTCACCTGTGTTGTAAAGTATTGTGCTACCCACTATGCTGCTGTGCTGTTTTTATCAAGATAAAAGAAACAGATGGAATTGTCTTGCAGTTACTGTAATTCAGTAAAGAATTAAAAGGAAGAATCAAGAACAGTTTCCCTTAAATTGCAAGTGTTTCTAAGATTTAAAGTAGGTAACTTATAGCAGTGTGCCTGTAATATGGGAAACATTCGAGGGGTGCTTCATAGTTATAATCAATTAAAGCAGGGTGGAGTACATGCCCTGTATATCTCAATGGTGCTGAGTTGGAGCTGATTGAGAGCTTCAAGTTCTGAGGTGTGAATATCACCAATAGTTGTCCTAGTCTAACAACGTAGATACTGTAGCTGTGGAAGCACACAAGCACCTCTTCTTTCTCAGAATGCTCAGGAAAATCTGTATGTCTCCATTGATCCTCATCAATTTTTATAGATGCACCACAGCTTGCTATGGCAGCTGCTCTGCCAAGACCACAGGAAACTGTAGAGTTGTGAACACAGCCCACCCTATTTCAAAAATCAACCTCCCTTTCAACATAATCAAAGACCCCCTCCACACAGGTCATTCTCTCTTCTCCTCTTTTCCATTGGGCAGAGAACATGTACTATCAAAATTAGAGACAACCTCCGCCCTGATGTCCTAAAACTCTTCATAAGGCCTCCTGCATGATAAAGGTGAACTTCTAATATATTAATCTATCAGGGCTTACCTGCCCTGTGTTTTCTCTGAAGCTTAAACTGTAACACTCTCTTCTGCATTTTGTTATTGCTTTTCCCTTTGCATTTCCACAATGTATGTTTAGATAGATAGATAGATAGATAGATAGATAGATAGATAGATAGATAGATAGATAGATAGATAGATAGATACTTTATTCATCCCCATGGGGAAATTCAACTTTTTTCCAATGTCCCATACACTTGTTGTAGCAAAACTAATTACATACAATACTTAACTCAGTAAAAAATATGATATGCATCTAAATCACTATCTCAAAAAGCATTAATAATAGCTTTTAAAAAGTTCTTAAGTCCTGGCGGTAGAATTGTAAAGCCTAATGGCATTGGGGAGTATTGACCTCTTCATCCTGTCTGAGGAGCATTGCATCGATAGTAACCTGTCGCTGAAACTGCTTCTCTGTCTCTGGATGGTGCTATGTAGAGGATGTTCAGAGTTTTCCATAATTGACCGTAGCCTACTCAGCGCCCTTCGCTCAGCTACCGATGTTAAACTCTCCAGTACTTTGCCCACGACAGAGCCCGCCTTCCTTACCAGCTTATTAAGACGTGAGGCGTCCCTCTTCTTAATGCTTCCTCCCGAACACGCCACCACAAAGAAGAGGGCGCTCTCCACAACTGACCTATAGAACATCTCACTACAGACATTGAATGACGCCAACCTTCTTAGGAAGTATGGATGGAATGCGAAACAGTTTTTCACTGTATCTTAGTACATAGTGTCTGACAGTAATAAAGCAGTGACAACAAGCCAGAGGATACTAGGACAAAGGACCTCCCATTATGGTCTCTTAGACATCACGTTCACACTTGTCCCCAAGCCAGACATTTCAGATTTCAATAGGTCCAAGCAAATGTCAGAAGCCAGATTTCTGGTGGATCATCAAAAATGCTGATGCAAGAGCAGCTTTCCATGTTGCATAGAAAAGAGGACAGTACAGCAAAAGAAGAGGTACTTCAACCCACCACATCTGCACTGACCATATTGCCTATCTAAACTAATCCCATCCGCCTCACATGGTCTCACATGGTCACCCTCTATTCGCTGATCTTTCGTTGATCGCTTGTCTTAATGCTGCTTATATGTTGCTATCATACCTGCTTCCACCACAATCCATGTATGTTCCAGGCAACTACCACTCATTGTATTAAAAAAAGCTTCACAAATCTCCTTTAAACTTTCCCCCTCTCCCCTTAAACATAAGCCTTCTAATGTTTGATACTTCCACACTCTGTCTACCCTATTTGCAGTTTTTATAACTTAAAGAACTTCTATCATGTTTGTCCATTCTCTCCTGATAGTTAGTGCACTCTAATTCATTCAACGCCCTGGTCAACCTCTTCTGCAAGCTCTCCAAGGCCTGTACATCCCTTTTATAATGTGGTGACCAGAAATACACATAAAATTACAAAAGTGGCCTACATGCCTTCGTGAACACCAATCCCCTTGTGTTACCACTTCAACAGAACTACGGAAGTGTACCACAAGATCACTCTGTACATCAATACTCCTAATGATTCTGCTGTTTACTGTATACCTTCCTCTTTGATTTAACCTCCCGAAATGTATCACCAGACTAAACTTCTGTTAATTCTCTCTCCAAACTTCTAATTGATCTGATTTCTACTGTATACTTTGAAAACTTTCCTTGTCATGCACAACTCCACCAATTTTCATGTCAACTGCAAACTTGTTACCAGTCCACCTATATATCATGTAAGTCATTAATATATATTACAAACAAGAGGTCCTAGCACTGATATTTTGGAACGCCACAGTTCACCGACCTCCAGTCAGTAAAAAAACAACCAACTGCATGTGTAGGGGGATTATAGCAATATACCACTAGGCTTTTGAAACCCCTATACAAGGTTGTAAAATGGGAAAGGTATGATGGTGTGTAATTGTGTAATGACCTTTGTTGTTGACATTGTTTGATTATTTTTATTCTACAAATGACTGAACACTGTAGCCTACACAATAGAGGTAGATGTGTCTCATGGTGGTACTGATGTGGCAGCTACTGGCATTGCTAAACTGTCTTGCCCTGCTTCATCTAGAAAGGTCACTGCCAGTAGTGTTGCCACTGAGCTATTCATTGAATGAGAATTTCAACAGCTAAATACTTGGGGGAAAAGAACTATTATTTGGAGCACACTCGGTGAACTCTGGAATGTGTTTGAACCATCTGCAATGAGCTGTAAAACTGCCCAATCAGGTCTTCTGGTAACAGCAGAGTACTACTCCAGCACAGACACAAACTGCAATAAGGGGGCATGATGCTCTCATCATTGTGCTGTGAATCTTTAACAACGATTTCAGCTGACAACCAAAAGCAATAGTTACACCAATATGGGAGGAAACTTGTGATGTCAAAATGTATTGCGAGTTAGGATACTGATGGTAAATTTTGGATGAATTTGTTAATAGCTGCTGGGGAACCCGCCTCTAGATTAACACTTAGGTGAATGAAGTAAAATGTAACCCAGCATCAAGTCTATCCTTCAGAATTTATGGTTTCATCATTGAAAAGCCATATCATTTAAAATCTACTATGAATCTGAGGCAGTCAGCCAACACTGACAGGCTAGGTTCTTTAAGTCCCGGGATTTCTCGGCAACCATTTTTTCACGACACCTCTGCTTTGCCTTGACAAATGACTTACTCCTTGAGTACAAATTGCTAACATCTTAGCTTCACATATATCACAGTATCAAGGCCTAAATGGAACTCTGACGTTGCCCCTGGTGCCTGTCATTTGTAACTGAGGAGATTTTCTTTTCACTTGTCTTTTCTCAGACATTTATTACTTGTACGCATGCTTTCTATCAATACAGATATCAACAGAACACACGGCAAAAATGACAAACGATAGATGACAAATCAGGGCAGGGGATTGGTTGTTCCAATACAGAATAAGAGATTAAATTGTAAAATCCTGGAGGCACTGGGATGAATCTCAACAATTACTGCAAACATGAAACACCTGCTGACTAAGATGGATGGATTCTGTCTGAGAGTAAAGCTTGGATCTGATGGTTATCAACGGGCCCCCACTCTCCAAGTGCACGGTAGAATCACTGACAATGGCTGGATTTCATTCACAAGTTGATGATGTGAAGTTTTTTCCCCTCATCTGTCTGATTAGTGTAGATATTTATCACCAATCACGCACTTTGTTATTAATGCCAGACAGTATTTTCTCCAGTCTTTATCTTTCTCCGAGTGCCCTCTCTCTCACAATACTCCTGGCTCTGCCTCCGAATATCAGGTTTTTTTTTAACCTGAGTTCTGCTTTACTCTGTCTTCATGATACAATATTGTATCTGCTTCTAACTATTAATGTGTATGTGTGCATTGCCCATTTTTATCCAGTCTTTTAGGGGGGGATGTTAATTAAAATGAACGTGTGAGCTAATTGTTTCTGAGACATGCTAGAAGAATTGCATGTGCTTTTATGGGCTTATGTTTTACCAAGTGCTTTTCATAGCAGAGTTCAGCAACGTTGCAAGAAATTTTGTCCAAGACGTTATGACTCTGCTCTATGGATCTATAAACAATTTACATAGACATTCATAAGATCAGCTCTCACCAAGCTTTGGAACATAATAAATATCCTTGACATTTTTTTTCCACTCTCTCTAATATTGTCACAAATTTATTAAATGCCATTTATATATACATCCTTGAAATTATCCCATAGATACAGACATTCTCTGGAGCCTTAGATTACTTTACAACTGTCACATAATGGCAGAGTATTTAAATTCATTTAAGTTTTCATTAATTTAATACTTAAAACACTTTCCAGCTGAAACCTGAAAAGGAATATGTTCAAAAACAGCATCCTTAGCTGCGTCCTTTCCTCAACTTGGTGTCGCTGATCCTTAGACGATGGGGCCTTTTATTACTCTTCCGAGGTGGCAAAAAGGTTAACACAGAAACACCCCCCCCACCCCCCACCCCCGAGGAACTCAACAAGTCAGCACCATCTATGGAGGGGAATAAACATTTGCCATTTTGGGTAGAGACACTGACTGCTTATTCCCCTCCGGACATCCAGCCTGACTTGCTGTGGTCCTCCAGCATTTTGCATGTGTTGCTGAAGACTTCAAGTGTCTGCAGAATCTCTTGTGTCTATGATCCCAACAACAGTTCTTTCATTAATTTAAATTAAATTGACTAGGAACATGGTGAGCTCAGAGTGCATAGGGGGGAACAGGGTATACAGTAAATATGAAGAGCTTCATGTCACTTAGTTATTGGGCAATGACAAGAATATTGACTGTCTCTGAATTAATTACAGTATCTACCGGTATTTATTTTCCAACTGCTCAACAGGAATAAAACCATATAAAAAAGGGATTCACAGAGATCATGCAATTGGACTGAAGAATAATTAGTTTTCTAGAGCATCTTAAAAGATATGGAATCCATGTTTTCCCATGTTTACAATCTGTCAATTTTACTCATCATCGGTGTTAGGCTAATTTTGCTCCTGCTATACATGGAAAATATTCATTGATCTCAGATAGATATTTCTGTTTATTAAAGGAGTAGTAAGAATAATTCCCAGTAACATCTGTAGCTAAACAACATCAGGCTCAGAATAAATAGGGTTTAACCTATGATTTGAGCAACTAGTGCAATTACCAAGTTATCTAAGCACCAGCATGGATCTACCAATTGATGTCAGCAGTTTGCTGTCAGGGTGGAGAAAATTATTTAATAACCTCACTCCTTCCACCTAGTTTCCAGTGACCCTGCAGGAGGTAACCCTGTTAATATCTGATGAGGGCAGTTATAATCTCTCTGTGGTTAATTAACCTAACGTGACTCATTTGCAAGTTTAACGTTTGAAAATAGTAACTGGAAGTATAGTGGAAGGCAGGGTAGCATTGCAAGCAGTGAAGGCCAGCAGGAAATATATAGGACAAAAAAATGTCTGAGAAATTGAAGACAATTAGCTTGTTATGAACAAGTTTGCTTACTCAGTCATAATTACTATGGAGGTTTATTTATATTCAAATTGGCAGTCAAAACAATTCTGAAACAAAGCACCTTCCCCGCTTACAGCAATCAGTGGTTGTAATTATTACAACCAAAATAATGTTTACATATTCTATAAAATACACAGCAACTCATTACCAAAAGTAAGCCTAGTTTGCGTGGGTTTGGTCAATTTATAATGGCTCTGATGGATCAGAATTTAGATCATCAGAAAGAAACTAAATTCAGAATAACTACAAGGACAATAATTTGATTAGTGGGATATGTTTTTCATGCCAGATCAAACAAAAGGTAGTGCATTTTAAATAACACAATAAATAAGAATATCTCTTGTGACATTCTGTAGTGGAATTACTACCTAAAGCATCTCGATATACAGAATTTCTTCTTAAAAACCTTTTGGAATGTTCTGTTGGCAGATTTGCTGTGACATCATAATAGATGACATCATAATGATAGACATCTTGGGCCATCTCTCACAAATACTATTCCAGCCAAAAAGTCAAGCCTGTGAATTTTTAGTGAGATACCCTAGGGCCTTATGACCAAAGCTCATATTCCGACACATGTACTCCTTATTAATGCTCTGGGGTTCTGTTATTTTTTTTCTTTTCTCCACCAACAATATAATAGATTACATAAAAATACTAATGCCAGAAAAATACCTCACATGGAACTGAAAGTAAGATAGATAAATCTGAAATAAAAAGAAAACTTCAGAAGGCAAAAGTAAGATGGATAGATAGACATTAGAAGAAACATTAAGATGGGCAAAGAGATAAAGGGAAATGGATATAAGAGGGAATTGGCAAACAGACCTCTTTCAAACTTGTTTCCTCATATTTACATTCACACAGGTGCCAATTATAGTGTACGTGGACAATCTATGAACTGTGGACAAACTGCAGCTTCTGAAGGGCTCATGTTGTCCGAGAAGACCTGACTATGTTGGGTAATACTGATTTTTTTGGAGTATTGTGGTTGTCCCATTGCAGGAGGGATGGCGGGGATTGGGGGCGGGGGTCAGGAAGTGTAGGTGTGGATGTGTAGATCCTCTTTGATCCAGCTTCACATATTAGACTTAAAAATAAACTTAGTTCAGAAATATTATTGATCTGATTGATAAGAAGTTTTTAATTTTTTTCTTTGGTTTATCTGTCACCTGCACCAAGAGCCACTTACTTGTTTGTTTACTGCCTGGCAATCATTCATCATTAACTTATCGTGTGGTTAATGCAGTTCAGCAAAAGTAAATTGAAAAAATATCCTTTGTATCAATGGAATATTATAAAAAGTACAGAGTTATGTAGCATGGAAATAGCCTCCTCAGCCTACTAATCCATGCTGAACAAAGCTGGGCCTCTTTTACCTGCATTTGGCCTGTATTGATCTAAATCCTGCCTATCCATGAATTTATCCAAAAGTCTTTTAAACATTGTAATTTTACCCACATCTATCACTTCTTCTTGGAGCTAGTACCATCTAAACCATTTGTGTGAAAAGCTTTCCTCCCATGTCCCTTGTCAATCTTCCCTCCTCACCTTAAGTCTATGACCTCTAGTTTCAGACTCACCTATCCTGTGAAAACGACTGTGCTAATCTACCCTTTCTATGCACCTATCATATCTTTATACTCATATTTTTATTTCGATCATAATTTATACTCTCTGTTGAGTCACTCTCCAGCCTCCTTTGCTCCAGGGAAATCAGCCCCTTCCTATCCAGTCTCTCATCAGAAGTCAAGCCTTCCAGTCCCAGAAATGCCCTCTCCAGCTTAATCATATGCTTCCTGTAGCATGCCAACTGGAACTGCATACAAAATTCTTGGTAGAATTCTCACTCATGTCATATACAAATGTAATACAATATCTCAAATCTTTTATAATGCCATATGCAATAAATGCAAATATGCCATAAACATCCTTCACCACTTTGTCCACCTGTATTGTCACTTTTAGGGAATTATTTACTTGTTCTTCTAGGTCTCTCTGTTCTACAATACTCTTCAGGGTCTGGTCATCTACTATGCAAATCCTGTCCTGGTTTAACTCTCCAAAATGCTTCACTTCACTCTTATCTGAGCTAAACTGCATATATCATTATTTTGCCCATGTTCTTAGTTGAGATAGATTCTGTTGTAACATTAGACAACCTTCTTCCCTATCCCACACACAAAGGGTCTTGGGAGTCCTAGTGCAGGATTATCTAATTTTAACTTGAAGATTGAGTTAGTAGTAAGAAAGGCAAATGCAAATTTGGCATTTATTTCGAGAGGATTACAACATAAAAGTAAAGATGTAATGCTGAGGCTTTATAAGGCATTGGTCAAACTGCACTTGGAGTATTGTGAGCAGCCTTGGGCTCCTTATCTAAAAAAGGATTTCTGGCATTAGAGAGGATCCAGAAGATGTTCATGAGAATGAACCCGGGAATGAAAAGGCTAACATTTGAGGAGTGTTTGAAGGTTCCGGGCATGTACTCGCTGGTGCTTAGAAGTATGAGGGGGGTGGAATATCATTGTATCTGATCAAATATTGAAAGGCCTAGATAGAGTGGAGTTGGAGAGGATGTTCCCAACTGAGGGGGAGTCTAAGACTAGAGGGCACAGATTCAGAATACAAGGACAGAGATGAGGAGGAATTTCTTTAGCCAGAGCATAGTGTTCTGGAACTCATTGCCACAGACAGCTGTGGGGGTCAGGTCATTGGGTACATTTAAACTGGAGGTTGAAAGGTTCTTGATTAGCAAGGGTGTCAAAGGTTATGAGGAAAAAGCAGGAGAAGGGGGGTGAGAAGGATAATAAGTCAACCACGATCAAATGGCAAAGCATACTTGATGGGCCAAATGACCTAATTATAAAGTCTTATGGTCAACTGGTCTAATAACCGCAAAAAGAGTTAAAAAAAATCTAATGATTCAGGACAAATTTGGATTAATTGACCAAATTTCCATCTACATTTTTAAAAATCAACAAGTAAGACCCTATAACCAATAGAATAGCAAAAGAAAGGATTAGAATAGATATGCTTTTTCTTCCTTTGCCATGATTGCTTGTTTCCATTCTAGCTTTGTGAGGAGACATCTGAGACCGATGCGCAAAGAGCAGATTCTTCCACAGACAGAGCAAGAGATAGCTGAATGGGTGGACAGCTAAGTACTCTGTGGGAACACAAGAGACTGCAGATGCCAGAACCTGGAACAGCAAAACAATCTGCTGTAAGAAATCAGCAGATCAAGTAGCACGTATGAGAGGAAAGAAATTGTCCACATTAGCAGTCCTGTTGCAGTTTCAATTAAATGACGGTAATTCTTTTCCTCTAGCTGCGGCTCTTCCAGTAGATTGTTGGTTACTTTAGGAAGCCATGCGCTGCTTCTGCTCTTTGTTCAGTTCATTTGTGTACTCTTGCTGTGTTAATTTAAAATTCTAAACACTATTCTGAATAGTCTGTCTCCATCTTGAGCAGACATGCCTGCTAATACCAGCAGTCAGTGAGAATGTTGGAATTTTTCGAAGAGGCTTTGAATGCATCAATTCCTCTTTCTGTTAGGTAATCTCCTTCAGTGACAGAACTCAGAATGGAATGGCCATTCCCTGCCTAAAGAGGCCAACAGAATATGGATCTCAGAAATACAGAATTAGACATGGAAGTGGACATTGACACTGGGTCACATCATAAACAAGATCAGAAAAAGTTTTGGAAACACTCGACAAGACAGGTTTCATCTAAAGTAAGAGAAACAGTTAATGCTTCAGGTCAGAGACCCTTCATCAGAACTGAAAAGTAAACAAATGAACACCCTCTCTTCTGGGGTAGATTAATGACCTCCCTGATTCTCAACAGATCATTGTCCACAATCTCTGCCACCTTCAAAAAAATTCCATTAGTAGGCTCATCTCTTCCCCTCACCTTTCAGCAATTTGTAGAGACAGTTTGCTTTGTGACTCACTGGTCCTCTCCTTTGTTCTCCACAACCACCACCCCTTTTACGGCACTTCCTTTGCTACAGTAGGTGTTGCAGTATTCATCCTTTGTGCACTTTCCCTGTCACTGCCCAGAGACACAGTCCTTCCAGATGAAGTAGTAATCTGCTTGCACTTCTTCCAAGCCCGCGTACTGCATTCAGTGTTAGCAATGTGGTTTTCTCTAATGGGAGAAACTAAACACAGATTAGGTGATCACTTTGTGGAACATCCACTTTAAGTTCACCAGGGTATCCTGAGCTTGCTGCCTGTCACTTTGATTCCACAATATACTCCCACTCTGAGCAAGCAGTCTGGAGCATCCGGTACTACTGCACAAAGTTTGAAGAAACCAACCTCGTTTTCTATCTGGGCACAATGCAGCCTTATAGTGAATTGCTCAAATTCAGGTAACCTCAAAGTTCAAAGTAAATTTAGTATCAAAGTACATATATGTCACCATATACAACTAAGGCATACTCAATAAATCCAGTAAACACAATAGAATCAATGAAAGACCACATAACCAGTGTGCAGAAGACAACAAACTGTGCAAATACAAAAAGAAATAAATAGTAACAATAATAATAATAAGGACCAGAACCAGGAGCAGCCAGCAGCAGCACCACCATAGACCAGGCGAGACAACAGCACCTGCCTCTGGCAGTGGGAAGCAGAATTTGGAGAACTGGTAGGACAGTGAACCGTTCAGCCGCATAGACTCGGAGAGCAGGTGAGGAGCCGGGGCTCAGTTTCAGAGAGAGGACATCCACTGGTGTAAAATCAGCCGCGACACCACCCCCCCCCCCCCCCCGCCACAGGTCCTGAAACAAATCCAGACAGATCTGTGCCCAGATTGGGAGTTGCTCTGGTCAGTGTCTGTTCCCTATGTTGGGGGCGGTTGAAACTAAAACCGGGCTGTAGATATAAAAAGCAATGCCCTTTCACTTTAGAAATGGAAAGGTGTCTACAGAATAGAGTGATATGGCCACTGCCTGGGGATCACCAGGTCATGCCTGGAGCTAGCACAGGACATGACAGTAAGCAAACCATTGGTGGGTGCACTGTTGAACAGGCAGGCACCCTGAAAACAATACTGCCAGCATTCAAAGTAACCCACCAACACCACAGGCTGTGACTGCTGCAAGTGTTTCTCAGCGGAGCAGTCCACCCTCAACTGAGACTGCTCAAACAGTTAAGAGAAGAAAGACAAGTGTGAAATGGTCGTTAGATGTAAACACATTTATAATGGGTGTATGTTACCGAGTAACAGAACTTGAGACTAACACGAGAGGATACAGGGACAAACTTTATTAGCAGTTTATAGTGCAATATCCCTCTATGGAAGTAAATGCACAATGAATAGCAGGTCAACGTAGAGTGACAGCAAAATATAACAACCCCTACAGATATGTTAAACTAAATAAAACACAAAGTTGCATAAGAGTTAGAAAGAAACCAGCGTAAAGACCACAACTACACTATGCAAGAAAATAATGAAGCTTCAACACACCAAACCACTGATGAAAATACAATTACTCCAGTTGCTTCACAATTAGACTTTAACAGCAACAACACAGTTTTAGAGCCGCCACAGAATGCTGACGAAGAAGCTGAGCTTGCAGACAAATTAAATGGGTACTGACCAACAAAAGGACTCTACATACCAAAACAAAATACTTAATAAAAATTTACAAAAATTGTTAATACTCTCAACAATATTAGATTACCACAACATTTAGGAAAACTGGAAACATTTGAAGAACTACACACAATAACATACCATGCAGCATTATCAGCAGTGCAGTGTAATGGCTCCAGAATAGAGACACTCATTAATGGAAACTCAAAACTGAGTAATGAAATGAGAACACCAAAATGGTAGAAGAGATTAAAGAATAAAATCGAAACCTTAAGAGCAAAAATAGCCTGCCTAATGGAGTACAAAAAGGATAACATGAGCAAGAAAGGTAAGAGAAAAGCTAAGGAAATACAAGGAAATATAAGGTTCATACAAGATACAATCAGCCTAACAAAAGCACAGTAGAGTTTATAGACACACTAAAACAAAAGCTTGGTGTAAACAAGACCAGACTAACTAGATACATGAAATGCACCAGACAATGAAAACAGAATTATCAGTTCAGAAATGATGTAAAAGGTTTATATAGGGCATTGAAACTAAATTCAACACATCAAGATGGAATGCATCCCAGGGTACTGAAAGAAATGGCAGAGGTTGTAGTTGAGGCTTTGGTAATAATTTTCCAAAACTCTCTGGACTCTGGGCAGGTGCTGACGGATTGAAAGAAGGTGAATGTAATGCCACTGTTCAAAAAAGGATGTAGGCAAAAGGCAGGTAACTATAGGCCAGTTAGTTTAACATCTGTAGTTGGGAAAATGCTTGAAGCTATTGTTAAAGGAAATATAGCAAGGCAGCTGGAAAGAAATGGGCCTATCAGGCAGACACTGCATGGATTCAGCAAATATTGGTCCTGTTTGACAAACTTACTGGAGTTCTTTGAGGGTAGAACAAACGCAGTGGATAGAGGGGAACAGATGGATGTTATTTACTTGGATTTTCAGAAGGCATTCCATAAGGTGCCATATAAAAAACATGCATAAGACAAGGACGCATAGAGTTGGGGTTGATGTATTAGCATGGATAGAGAATTGGCTAACCAATAGAAAGCAGAGTTTGAATACTTGGACGTTTCTCAGGTTGGCAATCCATGGTGAATGGTATGCCACAGGGATCGGTGCTAGGCCCACAACTGTTCACGACATACATTAACAATCTAGAAGAGGTGACCAAGTGTAGTGTATCTAAGTTTGCAGATGACACTAAATTGATTGGAAAAGCAAATTGTGCAAATGATACAGAGTCTGCAGAGAGATATAGATAGGTTAAGTGAGTGGGCAATGGTCTGCCAGATGGAGTACAATGTTGGTAAATGTGAGGTCATCCACTTTGGAAGGAAAAATGGAAGAGCAGATTGTAATTGAACTGATAAAAGATTGCATCATGCTGCTATGCAAAAGGACGTATGAGTGCTTGTGCATGAATCACAAAAGGTTGGTTTGCAGGTGAGCAGGCTATCAAGAAGGCAAATGGAATGTTGGCCTTCATTGCTAGAGGAATTGAACTTAAGCGCAGGGAGGCTATGCTGCAACTCTACAGGGTACTGGGTGAGGCCACACCTGGAGTTATGCGTACAGTTCTGGTCTCCTTACTTGAGGAAGGATATACTGGCTTTGGAGGTGGTGCAAAAGAGGTTCACCAGGTTGGTTAAAGAGATGAGGGGGTTAGCTATGAGGAGTGATTGAGTCACCTCAGACTGTACTCACTGGAATTCAGAAGGATGAGAGGAGATCTTATAGGAACATATAAAAATATGAAAGGGATAGATAAGATAGAGGTAGTTAAGTTATTGCTACTGGTAGGTGAGATTAGAACTAGGGGACATAGCCTCAAGATTTTGGGAAGTAAATTTAGGATGCAGATGAGGAGGAACTGCTTTTCCCAAAGAGTGGTGAACCTATGGAATTCTCTGCCCAATGAAACAGTGGAGACTACCTCAGTAGATATATTTAAGACAAGGTTGGATAGATTTTTGCATACTAGGGGAATTAAGGGTTATGGGGAAAAGGTAGGGAGGTGGAGATAATGGTCAGATCAGCCATGATCTTATTGAATGTGGAGCAGGCTCAATACTTCTTATGTTCCTACTCCTGCTCCTACTTCTTATGTTCTTATGTTATGTAACAAGATGCCACCAACTCCAGCACAGAATTACCAACAAGCACAGAGCTAATGAACTTTTGGTCTAATATCTGGTCAAACAGGGTGATGCACAATCAAGAAGCAAGCTGGATTTGGGAGGGAAAAGAACACACACTCACGATTGAAGACACGCAATTACTATACACCTAGAGTTAGCATGGATATGCTGAAAAAGATTATAAAAATTCCCACTCTGGAAAAGTACTGGAAGTGATAATATTCATAATTACTGATATAAAAACTAAACTTGCCTCCATCCATACCTATTATTGCATATCAACAATTTTCTTAAAAATCCTGAAAAAGTGCCTGAATTTTTGACAGAAGGTAAAATGTATATTTTACCTAAAGGGGAAGTTACAAAAAGATCCATCAAAATAACATTCTATTACAGGTTTACAAGCTATAAATAAAATTGTAACATCATGTATCATGCAACTAATCACCTCTCACTTAGATAACCACAATATATTTACAGAAGAACAGAGAGGATGCTGTAAGGGTATGAAAGGATGTGAAGAACAACTGACAATAGATTCTGTAATTCTAAATCAAGCCCGGCGGAAAAGCAGAAATCTTTCATATTGCTATATTGACTACCAAAAGGTATTTGACTCTGTCCCACACTCATGGTTAAAAGAAGTTCTTATTATATATAAACTACAGCCAATACTTGTGGAATTCCTGCAACATCTGATGAAGCATCGGCATACTGTAATCACCTTATTGATTAACAACCACCGTTCTCAAAATAAACTGAAACATTTTCCAGGGCAACTGTCTAAGTCTGCTGTGGTTCTGTCTAGCTTTAAACCCACTCTCTAATTTGAATGAAAATTGGGTATCAAATCAAAAACAACGAAATGAGCTATACCTTACCACACCTTTTATACATGGGTCATTTGAAAATATATGCTCCTTCATCAGTTAAGCTAAAGCAATTAATTCAAGTAATAATATTATTTTCGGAAGTTGTAAATTTGGACTGGATAAATGCAGATCATTAAACAGAAAGAAAGGTGCAATAGAGCTAATAGAATACAAAAGAGAGCAACAGGAGACAACACAGCCGATGGATGAATAGAAACAGAAGTGTCTGGGATATCAACAAGGAAAGAAAATAGATCACAGCGTGATAAAAGCAAAATCAGAAATTGCTTCAAGGTTTAAGAAAATCTGCCAAACAGAGCTCAACAGTAAAAATACAACAAATTTATATGAATATAAAAATATATTTTAAAATATAACAAAACTATATTAATGTATTCTTTTGGCATAATATCTTGGTCTGAAACTGATCTGGAAAATTTACAAAGAAAAATAAGGACTGAAATGACAAATTTCAGGAAGTATTATATACATTTGAATGCGCTTGGATGAACACTACCTAGAACAGAAGGGGAAAGAGAAATAACAGACATTAAAAACCTGCACAACAATCAAATAAAATGCCTAAGGATATACCTTCATCCACGCAAACAGGAATCAGCACTCCACACAAGCATATTCAATTCTGATAAGAAGAATATGCCACTAAACTTAAATGAGACCACAACCCAGAAAAATGAAGACATTATCACTATTGAAGAAAAAGTTAAGAGCATGACCCTCTGTGGAAGGCATCCCCATGATCTGTGCAGACTAGATGTTGACAGTAAGTGTTGAATGCCTGGCTCAGAGTTGGAGACCTCTTCCCAGAAACAGAAGTGTTCCTTGTGGCAATACAAGACCAGGTGGTTAACACCAAAAAAAAAAAAATCAAAATACATAATAAAAAACAGCAAATTCAAGATGACAAATGTAGAAAATGCCAAGAAAATCCAGAATGAATTCCACATGTTCCAGGATCCTGTTGTAGTTTAACACAATCTGATTACTTACACAGGCACAATCAATGGCAAACACCACTCATCAAAAGCTTGCTTTAAAATTAAAACTCAAATGAAATCAGCCTTACTATGCATGCAAGCCTGATCCAGTTTTAGAATCGGAATACCACAAATTATATTATGACCGATCAGTTATTACAGATAAGGCAATCCATATTAACCATCTGGATATAATAATATGGGATAAACAGGCAAGAACAACTTATTTAATAGATATAGCCATTCCAAACACACACAATTCACAGAAATCCGTAAGTGAAAAACATCAGAAATATGTTGAATTGAAAAAAGAATTTGAAAGACTTTGGAACATGAACAAGGTATACATTGTCCCAATAGTAATATCGATAACTGGTATCATCCCAAAGACACTACACAGTAGCATTAAACAATTAGTGTTACACAGTAATATCTATGTAAATCTTCAGAAAGCCGCAATACTAAACACCACTAGAACAGTCCGAAAGTTCCTTGCGATTGAGAAATGAGTGTGCTTGGCTATTCCCATACCGGGTTTTACCAGCTTGAGCTGAGAAAAATAATAAATCGAATAATAGCATTAATATATAAGCAATAAATATTGAGAATATGAAATGAGGAGTATGAAAGTGAGTTCACTGGTTGCGAGGCAAGTGAATTTGAGTGATGTTATCCCCTTTGGTTCCCGAGCCTGATGGTTAAGGGGTAATAAATGTTCCTGAACCTGGATGCATGAGTCCTGAGGCTCCTGTACTTCTTCCTGATGGCAGCAGTGAGAAGAGAGCATGGCCTAGGTAGTGGGGTCTTGGATGGTTGATACTACTTTCCTCCGTGTAGATGTGCTCAATGGTTAGGAGAGCTTTACCTGTAATGAACTGGGCTGTATCCACTACTTTTTATAGTATTTACTGTTTAAGGATATTGGTGTTTCCATACCAGGCTATGATGCAGCCAGTCAATATACTCTCCACCCTACATATACAGAATTTTTTCAAAGTTTTATATGTCATGCTGAATCTTCCCAAACTCATAAGGAAGTAAAGGCACTGCTGTGTTTTCTTTGTAATTGCACTTACAAGCTGGGCTCAGGACAGGTCCTCTGACATGATAACACCGAGGAATTAAAAGTTGCTGACATTCTCCATCTTTGATCCTCTAAAGAGGACTGGCTCACGGACCTCAGGTTTCCTATTCCTGAAGTCAATAATCAGCTCCACAGTCTTGCTGACATTGAATAAGAGATTGTTGTTGTGGCACCACTCAGCCAGATTTTGAAACTCCCGCCTGTATGCTGATTCAGCACCACCTTTGATTCAGCCTACGACAGTGGTGTCATCAGCAAACTTGAATATGGCGTTGGAGTTGTGCTTAGCCGCATAGTTGTAAGTTTAAAGTGATTAGAGCAGGGGGTTGAACACACAGTCTTATGATGTACCTGTGTTGTTAGAGATTGTGGAGGAGATGTTGTTGCCAATCCAAATGATTGCGGTCTGCAAGTGAGGAAATCAAGGATCCAATTGCACAAGGAGGTATTGAGGCCAAAGTCTTGAAGTTTATGGATTAGTCTTGAAGGGATGATAGCATTAAATGCCAAGCTGTGGTCAATAAATGATGCCGGAAGTATGTATCTTTGCTGTCCAGATGTTCCAGGGTTGAGTGAAGAGCCAATGAGATGGCATCTGCTTTGGACCTGTTGTGCCAATAGTCAAATTGGAGTGAATCCAAATAGCTTCTCAGGCAGGAGTTGATATGTTTTATCACCAACCTCCCTAAGCACTTTGTCGCAGTGGATATTAACGCTTATGAATGAAAGTCATTGAGGCAGCTCACCATGTTCTTCTTAAGCACCGGCTTGAAGCAGGTGGGGATCTCTGACTGCTGAAGCAAGAGTTAAGGATCTCTGTGAACTCTCCAGCCAGTTGACTTGCACAGGTCTTTAGAACTTCGCCAGGTACTCCATCTGGGCTGCTTGCTTTCCATGGAGTCACCCTCGTGAAGGATGTTCTCATGTCACCTCAGAGACTGAAATCACAAGATCATCGAGGGCTGTGGGAGTTCATGATGGTTCGTCCATGATTTGTTGGTCAAAGCAAACATAGAACGGGTTGAGCTCATCTGTCACTTGATTTAACTTTATAAGAGATGAGGGCATTCAAGCCCTGGCGTAACTCTTGAGTATCCTTCATTGATCAAATTTAGCCCAAAATTGCCACTTTGCCCATGAATTGGCTTTCCAGAGATTGTATCTGGACCTCTTGTAACTTTCATGGTTGCTAGACTTAAATGCCTCTTATCTGGCTCTCATGGTTCATCCAGGGTTTCTCGTTGGGACACATTCATCGACAACAGTTTTTATAAAGTTGAGCAACAACCATGGGGTGTTCATTCAGACCCACAGATGAATCATTGAACACGGCCCAGTTCACTGACTCGATGCAGTCCCATAGCTAGTCCTCTGCCTCCTGTGACCACCTCTTTGTTGTCCTAATCCCTGGAGCCTTGCTCATTAGCCTCTATCAGTATGCAGGTATTAGAAGGACAGCCAAGTGATATCTGGGCATGGAACGACAGGCATTCCTTATCTTAGTAAAGCAATGGTCCAGTGTCATGGGACTTCTAGTGCTACAGGTTATTTGCTGATGGTAATTGGGCAGGAGTTTCTTCAAACAAGCCTGATTGAAATCACCGACTATGATTTGAAATGTGTCGGGTTGGACTGTTTCTTGTTTGGTGACGGCATCATGGAGTATCTCAAATGCTTGATTATAGGCAGCAGCTGGTGGTACGTAAACTGCTGTTACAATCACAGAAGAGAACTCCCTTGGTAAACAGAACAGATAGCATTAGATCTGTAGGTGTTCAAGGTTGGAGGAAGTCGAGTTTGCAAAACTACCACATCCTAGCACCTGATTTCTCAGTCTATAATATTATTATCCTGTTTTTTGTTTTCTTGTTTTCCCTACCTACTTTTCTCCCTGTGAGTAGAAACCCTGCCTAGTCTTATCTGCTGGGTGCTGGGCCTGTCCTGCTCTACAGTTCACAATCCCCCCTACACACCCCCACTAGTAACATCCATTTCCCTACCCCAACCTGCAGCTTTAAAAGGTTCTTTTGTCTCCTTTTCAGTTCTGGCAAGTGGTGACTCTTTCTCTTCCCACAAGTGTGGCCTGATCAGCTGATATTTTCCAGAATTTTTCATTTTCATTTTAGATCTCCAACATCTGTAGTTTCCTTCTTGATTTTCACTCTGTTCACTTATCCTTCCAATGAATTAAAAGCCCTGATAACCTTTATATGGAAGCAAGTAAAACAGTGACCTTTTCATGTGAGGATCAAAATATCCATTCTGGAGACAAGAACATTCCTTCAAATGATATTTATGACCCCTTTTACTTAAAGTTAGCTAAGCCTTGGTCACTGAGTGAAAGTCCTGCCCAGGAGTCCTGCATTTGGATATTCTTTGTAACATACCATTTTCTATAAAACTTATGAAAAGTCACCCCAGAAGATCTAGGTTACAGAGAATCATTTAATTGTTATGACTTAGTAGGGGGATATTTAACCCATCAACTCCTTGTCAGATTTTCTGCTTTCAAGCAATAAACTGTTCCTCATTTCTAATACAGCAGAATGCACAAACCCGGAGCTTACAAGCCCAACTGTGAATCTTAGAATTTCATATCACATAAATCTGTGGCTTCAACCACCATCACAGCAACTTTGCTTCAATATGCACTTAATGGGCTGGGAAATCAGTTATTTTATCTTTGTTTGTTTGCTTATGTGAACCACATTTGCAAGCTGCCAGCTGTGTGATTTACACAGGACTCTATCAGCACAACCCAGTCAACGTCCAGAGATTTTTAATTAATGCAAATCCAGAGTGCACCATGCAAGAGGGCAAATTATTCCGCTGAGGTGCACTCCTTGTCATTGCCAATTACCTGGTAATTACCTCACAGACTAACATTTTTATTAATCAGCTTAATAAAAGCTCGTAGAGAAACATGCTGACGAGAGTCAAATTTGAAAGCAGGCAGTAAAACAGGATTTGTTTGCAGCATGAAAATGAAAGTGGCTATTGATAAAAATTAATTAAATTGTAATGAAAGTGTTTGTGCATGTGTATGTGTGTGTGTTGGGGGGAGGGCAAGGAAGGAGGAGTTTTATAATCTGCATTTGAATTTGAAATCGTCCCTTTTACATTATGGAGCTATTTCAAATATAAGCAGTTGTGTGCTACACTGGAATCTGCCATGTTCATTTCTTCCACCCTGATTCCGCAAAGATTAAGCAGAGTAATAAAATGACTGTACAAGAATACTTGGTTGTAATTCCCTGCTTTGTCCACTAGTATAGTCTGAGTCAAATAATTTCAGTTGAAAAAGTGACACGATCTTGAAGATGTAGTTCAATCAGCATCACTGTCATTACACTAAAGAAATGACAATGACTCACAGAAGCTGACTATATTAAAGAAAGGGATCAAGGCAATGTAAGTAAAAACATCACACTACCATCCACTGGAGCTCTTATGTTTCTATGCCGCTGGGACATACATATACACCAACATCTCCTGTACATAGAAAAATAGGAGATTTCACAAGAGCTCTGTTTGATTTATTTTATGATTCCCATGAAAAATCAGGAAAAGCAAATAAGACATTGCTTTTAGTAATAATGAATACCTTTAGTCATCTAGTGATGTGTCAGTCTAAACCACAAATTAAAGAGTAATAGCTAACTTCTCTAAGTAGTAAGTACTTAAGATCTTAAGATAGTGCTCTGGTCTTTGGAACAAAGGAAGATGAGAAGATAATTGAAATCGGCATATAAGATTATGAGAGGCATAACGCCATTTTCCCAGGGCAGCAATGGCCAATACCAGACGGCATCCATTTAATGTGAGTGGAGGAAAGTTTAGGGGAGATGTCAAAGGTAGATTTTTACACAGAGTGGTAGATGCCTGGTGTGCATTACTGAGGATGGTGGGAAACAAAATACAACAGGGATACTTACAAACAAACACATGCATGTAAGAAAAATGCAGGTTCATGGCCTGTGTAGGAGGGGAGGGTTAGATTCATTGTGGAATAGATCAACACATCATGGGTTGAAGGGCCTGTAGTGTACTGCACTGTGTATAACAAAATAATATTAATTGCAATGGATTTTGATCCCAGTAAATTCTGTTTGGAGATGAAAACAAGTTATTTTTACTTAATGCGGCATGTAAAGGCTTATCCGATTATCAACAAGTCATCTAACTTCAATTTAACAAATAGCATAAAATGTTCTGATCTCAAATAGAATTGGACCTTAGTGAAAGAACAGATTAAACATAACTGTCAAGACAGCATAATCAAACTGTCCACTAAACAATGGTAATATGCTCATGAACAAGGCAGAGGATGATAAACAATATACCTGTAAGAAAACAGTAGCTGCAAGATAGACAATGAAACAAACAACAAGTTAGAGATGCATAAAGATGCATAAAGATGCATCAGGGCTTACTATGGCAGCGACCATGAGAAACTGCGGAGAGAAGTGGACACAGCTCGGTTCATTGCAGCCTGCCCTCCACAGACTCTCTATGCAATTCTCATTGCTTTGGTAAAGCAGCCAGCATAATGAAAGACCCCCTGCACCCAAGAACTTCTTTCTTCTCCACCCTCCCATCAGGCAGAAGATGCAGTAGCCGGAAAACATGTACCACCCGCCTTAAGGACAGCTTCTATCCTGCTGATATCAGTCCTCTACTCTGATAAAATTAACGTTTGACCTTACAATCTATCTAATAATGACCTTGCACCTTATTGTCAACTTTCTCTA
This sequence comes from Hemitrygon akajei, assembly GCF_048418815.1. NCBI lineage: Eukaryota > Metazoa > Chordata > Chondrichthyes > Myliobatiformes > Dasyatidae > Hemitrygon > Hemitrygon akajei. The sequence continues at coordinate 102,214,546 of NC_133124.1, read as the reverse complement.
TAAATGCAACACCTTATTCTGCACTCTGTTGTTCTTTTACCTCACTACCTTAATGCGCTGAATTGATTTGCAAAACAAGTATCTCAGTACATGTGGCAATCAAAAACCAATCAACTAATTTTATGAGGTTGATTGTAGATGCTTGTTTTATAGATTAATAGTTCGTTCCTGCTTTGTATTAAAACCCAAGATCATCGATTTTGCTGTTTTAAATAAGTTCTCAATAACTTTGCTTTTATAAGGTATCTATTATTTTTACTTGATCCGTGGACTGGGTGACATAATGGGTGGTCATTCTTTATTTTTGAGATTTGGGATGGGATTCAGTCTTAGTTGAAGGTGTCAAAGTCATTCTGTTCTTTCCAATGTAAGATTTCTGAACAAAATAATTCTAGGTATTATTCATGCATTTCTAGTACAAACTGTCTAATACTAGATTTCCACTCCCTTTCATTCACAGACATAGACTTCTTATAGAGTTGTCTGTTAACTATGGAGTGGAAAGATTTTGCCTTATCTGTCATGGATTACTTCTTTGTTAAAGTCATTTCACTTCTGTATTCTCAGGAAGTATCCTGACAATATTCTCTATTCAAATGCAGTGGATCTGGTTAATTGGGGCACATTCAGACCAGCATATTTTGGCCCAATTGAGCGGCTGCCCTATTAGTCAAAGTTTCATGGAAATAGTTGAAAAGGTATAAGAAAGATAAACTACCTTCTAATTGAGTAACAAATTATGTATTTAACTGAAATACAGAACAAATTAGAAAACTACCAAAACTATTGCAATACTATAAATCTGTGTATTAGTTCCTAATAGTTATCAATGGAGGAATGTTGTGTTCTTTTATTTGACTGTAAATCAACAAAATCAGTGTAGACACCTAGTGCAGATAATGGACTGCCTCCAGTCAATGCTTTTGACCATTACATCTTCCAAATCTCACTTTCATTGTAACATTCAAGATGATTGTTGATACCTTCAAATTCTTCATAGCTCCTTAATTTGTTGAAGTAGTGAAATTATTTTATTTTCACTCCTGGACATTTCTGGCATTTCCAAGTCTGAATGCTTAAAACCGCAGTGAGCAAAACAGTTCTGAATTGTCTTAGTGCTTATAATTTGCCAGCGACCAGTATCAGAAACCACTACAAACACAAACACATGCAAATGACCCTATTTAAAGACTATTCACTCTAAGCATGTCACGCCTATTGGCCACACGGCTGACACTAGTTAGAAACGGTTTGGCGTCAGTTTCCTGTCCCAAATAAACAAAGAGAAAGAATTCTGTCATTTTCTCAATTTGCTTTTTTTAAAAGAGTTGTCCCATATAAACTGCTGCCCTAATTAACCAGAATGCACTGTATTTATAATTTTCCCCTAAAATTTCAATTTTCTTTATCTCAACCTTTCTGAGTCATGGAAATTCATGTCCCTGCTAGCATTTGTTCAAAGACCGCTAATTCTTCTTTCCTCTATCAGTTAAGAACAAAATTAAACTGGGATCACTTCCACACACAGTTCTACATCAAGGAAAACTTTGCTTTACACCTCTCATTATTTCAGTGAATATATACATCATGTCTAAACTATAAACTATAAAACCCAATCCCTATTACTGACCTTTTGAATCTATATCCTAATTTCTCTGGAGATTGCATGCCCTCCCTTAATGGAAGAGCCAAAGTTACTGTACTGTATTGTAAGTAATGTAATAATGACAGAGCCAATGCTTTTGCATAAAATTATAATTTTGTAATTTTTTATTGACTTTTGGCTGCTGATCATGAAAATCACCGTGAAATTTCCCTACCATGTACCATTTTTTGAAATCACCTGTATTTGTTATTTCAATTCATAATTCAAGTCAATTAAAATGTTTCCCACAATGTAAGTTGAAAAGTTTCCTATCTTGTCCAGGCATGTCTGGGCATGCTTAGGCAGGGCAGATGCTGCATGACAGGACAGATTTTAGAAAAGCTATAAAGGCATCCCACACATACCATTCTTTGCATTGCGTTTACATGTATATCGGTTTGCAATCATGTTCATGCGAATGCTCTATGCATATAGCATATTGTGTGTACTCATTATAATAAAGTAATTGTATTTTCAGGAGTATTTGTGATAACAAAATGTCTCACCAATTTTGCAAGAGAAGCAACACTTTCTGTTATATTTGTGGTGAGTATATGCTTATATCTCAAAGATGGAGCATGACTCTTCGTTAAGAAAACTCGTAAGCTCTACCTTGGGTGTAAAATTGGAGACTAAGGTAAAGGCTGGGCTTCTCACATTAGTTGCATAACATGCATTGTCAATCTTAGAGCTTGGCTCAGAAGTACTTGGAAGTGAATGTCGTTTACTGGCCTGGTGAGAGCAGAAGGATAATGTGACAGACAGCTACTGCTGTCTGACCAGTGTGTCTGGTTTCTCTGCTAAAAATAAGAAATCCATTCAGCCATGACACCCGAGCCACATGGCGATCGTCTTCCAGTACCGAAGCCACCAGAGGCATGGAGTCTAGAGGAGGCAGACTAAGATGCATGAGCCAAGAATGGAAGATGACACAGATACTGATACAGATTTTGAACTCTTTATGCCAAGTGACCCTCATCTGATAACACAATCTGAGTTAAATGACCTGGTCAGAGACTTGGTTTTGTCAAAAGCAAAAGCAGAATTACTGGACAATTAAGCAAGACTACAAGAATAGAATCTGCCGTCACCAGGCACAAAACTTTCCATGAGGGATTTCAATATTTGAGACAGATGTTTTTCCCAGAGGAACTGAAGCCAAGATTAAGAAAGGCATTTTTGTTGGTCCACAAATCAAATAAATCATCAATGACAGGCAATTCGAATAACGTCTAGTGGGACTGGAGAAAACCGTATGGAAGACATTCAAGGATGTTGTTGAAAATTTTCTTGGCAACTACAGAGCACCAAACCACATGCAGCTGGTTGACAATATGCTTCAAGCATACAAAGCCATGAAGTGCAACATGTCACTAAAGATTCATTTTCTGCATTCCCATTTAGACTTCTTCCCTGCAAATCTTGGCGCTGTCAATGACGAGCAAGGTGAAGGAAGGAGTTCACCAGAACATTGTGCTTATGGAGAAATGGTATCAGGGCAACTGGAATCCATCAATAATGGCTGATTATTGTTGGACGCTTAAGCAAGAAGCCTCAGACACTGAGTACAAATTAAAATCTTTAAAAAACCCATTTTAGCTTAGTTGAACTATTACAAAGTGTCAGCACCATTATGCAATTAACACATTATATTCAATAAACGTTAATTTTTGTGTCTCCAAATTCCTACGTGACACAAGTAGTCTGAAATTATATGTGTATTCAGCTTCAAGTGGTCTATTGTAAACAAAAATAGTCTGAAGAAGCAACACCTTTGAAAAGTTTTTGTTATTATTGTTACTCTTTTGTCACAGAGCCATATGGCACAGAAACAGTGCATTTGGCCCAGTAAGTCCATGTAGAGCATCTAATATTCATTCGTATTAATTCTACACTAATCACATTTCTATCCTTCCCGCATTCTATCAAATTCCTCAGATTCTGTCCCTCAACTAAACGCGACAATCAATTTACAGTGGCCAATGGATCTACAGCTCCCACAACTTTAGAATCAGAATCAGGTTTATTATCACCGACATGCGTTGTGAAATTTGTTAACTTAGCAGCAGCAATTCAATGCAATACCTAATGTAGAAGAAAAAAAAGTGTAAAAATAAATAAATAAATAAATTACAGTATATGTATATTGAATAGATTAAAAATCATGCAAAAAAGCAGAAATATATATTAAATAAAGTGAGGTGGTGTTTACGGGTTCAATGTCCATTTAGGAATCAGATGGCAGAGGGGAAGAAGCTGTTCCTGAATTGCTGAGTGTGTGCCTTCAGGCTTCTGTATCTCCTACCTGATGGTAAGAAAAGGGCATGCCCTGGGTGCTGGAGGTCCTTAATACTAGATGCTGCCTTTCTGAGACACAGCTCCTTGAAGATGTCTTGGGTACTTGGCTAGTATCCAAGATGGAGCCAACTAAATTTACAACCCTCTGCAGCTTCTTTTGGTCCTGTGCAGTAACTCCACCCATACCAGACAGTGATGCAGCCTGTCAGAATGCTCTCCACAGTACATCTATAGAAGTTTTTGAGTGTATTTGTTGACATACCAAATCTCTTCAAACTCCTGACATTGAGTGCAAAGTTGTTGTTGTGACACCACTCCACTAGTTGGCATATCTCGCTCCTATACGCCCTCTCATCTCCATCTGAGATTATACCAACAATAGCTGTATCATCAGCAAATGTATATAAGGTATTTGAGCTATGCCTAGCCACACAGTCACGGGTACAGAGAGAGTAGAGCAGTGAGCTAAGCACACACACCCTGAGGTGCACCAGTGTTGATCGTCAGCGAGGAGGAGATATTATCACCAATCCGCACAGATTGTGGTCTTCCAGTTAGGAAGTCAAGGATCCAATTGCAGAGGGCGGTACAGAGGCCAAGGTTTTATAACTTCCCAATCAGGATTGTGGCAATGATGGTGTTAAATGCTGAGCTGCAGTCAATGAACAGCATCCTGACATGCGTGTTTGTATTGTCCAGGTGATCTATGGCTGTGTGGAGAGCCATTAAGATTGCATCTGCCATTGACCTATTGTGGCGATAGACAAATTACAGTGGGTCCATGTCCTTGCTGAGGCAGGAGTTCAGTCTAGTCATGACCAACCTCTCAAAGCATTTCATCACTAAGATTTGGATGGAAACCAGAGCAGCTAGAGAAAACCCACACAGTTATATAGATAGATAGATAGATAGATAGATAGATACTTTATTCATCCCCATGGGGAAATTCAACATTTTTTCCAATGTCCCATACACTTGTTGTAGCAAAAACTCATTACATACAATACTTAACTCAGTAATAATATGATATGCATCTAAATCACTAACTCAAAAGGCATTAATAATAGCTTTAAAAAAGTTCTTAAGTCCTGGCAGTTGAATTGTAAAGCCTAATGGCATTGGGGAGTATTGACCTCTTCATCCTGTCTGAGGAGCATTGCATCGACAGTAACCTGTCGCTGAAACTGCTTCTCTGTCTCTGGATGGTGCTATGTAGAGGATGTTCAGGGTTTTCCATAATTGACCGTAGCCTACTCAGCGCCCTTCGCTCAGCTACCGATGATAAACTCTCCAGTACTTTGCCCACGACAGAGCCCGCCTTCCTTATCAGCTTATTAAGACGTGAGGCGTCCTTCTTCTTAATGCTTCCTCCCCAACACGCCACCACAAAGAAGAGGGCGCTCTCAACAACTGACCTATAGAACATCATCAGCATCTCACTGCAGACATTGAATGACGCCAACCTTCTAAGGAAGTACAGTCGACTCTGTGCCTTCCTGCACAAGGCATCTGTGTTGGCAGTCCAGTCTAGCTTCTCGTCCAACTGTACTCCCAGATACTTGTAGGTCTTAACCTGCTCCACACATTCTCCATTAATGATCACTGGCTCCATATGAGGCCTAGATCTCCTAAAGTCCACCACCATCTCCTTGGTCTTGGTGACATTGAGACGCAGGTAGTTTGAGTTGCACCATATCACAAAGTCCTGTATCAGTTTCCTATACTCCTCCTCCTGTCCATTCCTGACACACCCCACTATGGCCGTGTCATCAGCAAACTTCTGCACATGGCAGGACTCCGAGTTATATTGGAAGTCAGATGTGTACAGGGTGAACAGGACCGGAGAGAGTACGGTTCCCTGTGGCGCTCCTGTGCTGCTGACCACTGTGTCAGACCTACAGTCTCCCAACCGCACATACTGAGGAATGTGTAAACCCCAGACAGAACTGGAGGCCAGGATTGCAACCCTGATCACACCCTCTTTGTGATTTTTATATTGACTTGGATAAGGAAGTGAAAGGATGGGTTAGTAACCTTGCACAAGACATGAAGTGACTCACATTGTAAGATCGAATTTGAAAGCAGAAAATAGAGTTAATGCCGGATTCTTAGCTGTGTGGATGAACAGAGGCATCTTGGGAACCACGTCCATAGATCTCTCAATTGCCACACAAGTTGATGGTGCTGTTAAGAAGGCATATGTTTGTGTTGGCCTTCATTAGTCAAGGAATGGAGCTCAAGAGCTGTGAGGTAATGCTGCAGCTCCATAAAACACTGGATAGACCATACTTGGAATATTGTGTTCAGTTCTGGTTGCCCCATTAGAGGAATGATGTGGAAGCTTTAGAGAGGGGGCAGAGGAGATCTACCAGATTGATCATAGATGTTTAAAGGTGGACACAACTTTGTGGGGCAAAGGGCCTGTACTGTGCTGCAATGTTTTATCCTGGGTCCCTGTAGTTATGAGGTAGTTATGTGTGCTCCTCTGACAGTTATATGCTCCTCTGGCAGCACAACTAGTGTATGTCACCAATTTACAAAATGCAGAATGAAATTTGCTTTCATATTAGGAAAAGTAGTGAATCTAATCAGGAAAATGAGTGAATCAGCAGAATAGTTGTTTCATTTTCATTTGCATTTTAGCAATCACTAGAATTAAGTGCTCAACTGTCTGGCTCTGAATACTGTCATAACATCCAGCAAAAGTTATCAAATTCTTATTCCACACAGAATATTTTTAATGGAATTATTTTTTGTAATGAACTTCTTGGCCTCAACTTGGCATCAATTGCATAATTGAATGCACTGGGGACAGCTTTAATGTTTAATGATGATCAAAAATGGGCAAAATAAAATTATCTGGCTATTACTTACCACACCTGATTCTCTTTTCCATGATGTTAATGGGAAGGAAAATAAGGCAGGATGTATATTGTCAACATGAGGAAGTCAGTAGATGCTGGACATCCAAAGCTACGCACACAAAATCCTGGGGGCACTAAGCAGTGTCTATGAAAATGAATGAACAGTTGATGTTTCAGGTCAAAACTCTTCTTCAGGGCTAGAAAAAATATAATGGTTACTACACCTGGTCCAGTGATAGACTTATAATCAACATGAGAACCTATCAAGTCATTTCAAGGCATAACTATATATTTGAAAAACAGGGTTCTCGAACAAGAAATTCAACAGAGATTTTTCAACAGAATTAAGAGAGAATTCAATAGAATAAACAGAGAATTCAACAGAATAAAGCCCAAAACTGAGGCTGCAGAATTAATACATGGCACCAATAGCTCTTTGAAGCTTTGAGTTAATCTTTATATATGTCAATTGAATTCCTTTACATCATCCAGTTCAATTACTTGGGCTGATCCAATACTCACAAATATAGTTAACTGCTACTGTCCAGAAGTCAAATGTACAGGAAAGCAAATAATAACTGAGGAAGAGATTTAGAGAAATGTGTAATGTCAAAAAGTAAGTTCTCTGGTGAATGGGATATCTGTTAATAGTTATGAAAAAAATAAGTAATTATGGGAACAAGAAACAACTGAATGAACAATACACAGTTGTATGAAGGGTTGTGTTTTGTTTTCCTCTGTTAATGTGATATCGATGTGCAAACTGTATTATATTTTCATTGGTAAGAATGGAAACAATACTGTACTTTCTGTATAGTTGCAAAAAGGGAATGATTTTATAAACCCAAGAGATTCTGCAGATGCTGGGAATTCAGAGCAACACATACTTAGCAGTCAGGCATCATCTATGGGAATGAATATACAGTCAATGTTTTGGACCGAGACCCTTCATCAGGACTTTACAAATTACAAAGGAGTTTACAATTATTATGAATGAAAACGAGCCAATATGCTGAACTCCACATGATAGGCTTTCTCATCCCATCCATCATTCCACTGAGAATGATCAGCACCAAAGTGAACCAAAGCTGGTGAGTTATAACTTTTGTCATGTGTGGCAATAATGCTGCACCATGGTTCACATAATGTTAATAAACCACAAGAGTAAAGTCCATAATTAACAGAACTAAGAAAACTGAGTCCAAATCATAACAGAGAGAGAAAAGGCAGTTCTAATTGACAAAGCAACACTGAGTCATTAACTATATAAAAAATTGCTAAATTGAACACAGCCAACTATTTTAGTTTCCCGACTGTAGCTCGTTCTGCAGGCAAAATGTTTTTAATTACCATTTTAGATTTCACTCATGACTTGGTTTTCTTTTCATAATGGTGCTCAGGTACCACTCTGGAAACTTCGGCACAATATTTCTGCTCCCAATTAGTATAAAGAGAATGTGGCATTGTCAGAGGAGATATAAAACCAAAGGCCCATCTGCTCTCTTATGCAAGTAAAGAATATCGATTGGCACAGTTTTGAAGATTTAAGCCCTGTACCTCGGCCAGTATTTGTCCCTCAACAAACAGCTCAAAAGAATTACCTAGCCATGATCATACTGCTGTTTGTGAGAGCTTGCTATGCATAAACTGTCACATTTGTCCTATGTTAGAATTGTGATCGACTCGGATGTTCTAGAAAGGAAAATAAGTCTACCATATAAGTGCGAGCATTTCTTCTTGTACCTAAACTCCAGATGCATCTTATGGTTAATGAGCTAACAGATAAAGTGCTCCTAGATAAACCTGAATTTGTAAACATACCAGGGAAGATAGCCTGTATTATGTTCATTGGGAATGTTGTAACTGTGATTGACTCGCTTGGAGACTAAATCTGACAAGCTAGCATCCTGGAGGAGACATTCTCAGTAGAATTTTCCCAAACTCAAAGAACATCCATTTTTATGTTCTTAAAAACAAAAACAGTAGCTGATTCAATACAATTTCAGTAGTTACAATGATATTGTTTATTTCAATATATTACATTTGACAAAAACTAACATTGAAATGGATATTTACAATTTGTGCATACTGTAACTGACATGACACCGCTGAATGTTCAAATGTCTTCAATGGGACGAATTAATTCATATGGGTGCTCTAAAAGCTTCTGAGGAATATCCAAATAATTGATTGCATAAGTATTCACTCCCTTTAATATGACACACCAAATCATCACTGGTGCAGCCAATAGGTTTTCGAAGTCACATAATTAGTTAAATGGAGGTCTGTTTTTGGAGACCTGTGTGCAGTCAAGGTATATCAACTGATTGAGGTAAAAATACACTTGTATCTGGAAGGTCCAACTGCAGGTGAGTCAGTATCCTGGCAAAAACTACATCATGAAAGCAAAAGAACACTCCAAGCAACTCTACAAAAAAGTTATTGAAAAGCACAAGTCAGGAGGTGTATAGAAGCAAATTTCCAAGTCACTGAATATCCTTTGGAGCCCTGTTAAGTCAGTTGTCCAGAAATGGAAAGAATATGGTACAGCTGTAAATCTGCCTAGAGCAGGCTATCCTCAAAAACTGAGTGACCATACAAGAACAGGACTAGTGAGGGAAGCCACCAAGAGACCTATGATAATTCTGGAGTTGTTATAAGCTTCAGTGGCCTGAATGGGAGCAACTGCGCATACAGCAACTGTTGCCCGGGTGCTTTACCAGTCACAGCTTTATGGGAGAGTGGCAAAGAGAAAGCCACTGTTGAAAAACATTCACATGAAATCTTGGCTTGAGTTTGCTAGAAGGCATGTGGGAGACTTGGAAATCAGCTGAAAGAGGTTCTACAGCCTGATGAAAACCAAAATTGAGCTTTTTGGCCATCAGACTAAACACTATGCTTGGTGTAAGCTAAACAGTGCATATCATCAGAAATACACCATTCCTACTGTGAAACATGGTAGTGGCTGCATCATGAGGTGGGGATGCTTCACTGCAGCAGGCCCTGGAAGGCTTGTGAAGGTAGAGGGTAAAATGAATGCAGTAAAATACAGGGAAATCCTGAAGGAAAACCTGATGCAGTCTGCAAGAGAACTGTGACTTGGGAGGAGATTTGTTTTCCAGCAAGACAATGACCCCAAGCATAAAGCCAAAGCTACACAGGAATGCTTAAAAACAACAAAGTTAATGTCCTGGACTGGCCAAATCAAAGTCCAGACCTCGACCTGATTGAGAATTTGAGGCTGAACTTGAAAAGGGCTGTTCACTTACGATCACCATGCACTCTGACAGAGTTTGAGGTGTTCTGTAAAGAAGAATGGGGAAAAATTGCAGTGTCCAGATGTGCAAAGCTGATAGAGACCGATCCACACAGACTCAAGGCTGTGATTGCTGCCAAAAGTGCATCTACTAAATGCTGACTTGAAGGGGGTGAATACTAATGCAATTAATAATTTTGTGTTTATATATGTAATTAATTTGGATCACTTTGTAAAAGTCTTCACTTTGACACAAAAGAGTCTTTTTCTGTTGATCAGTGTCAGAAAAGTCAAATTAAATCCACTGTGATTCAATGTTGTAAAACAAAAACACATGAAAACTTCCAAGGGAGGGTGAATATTTTACATATGCACTGTATCTCAATTATTGATAGAAGAATTATGCCTACGGTTTGATGTGCTGGATTGCAAGCTTCCTTGATCGCAATGACAATGATACAAGATAGCTTATGGTATCTGATGCTCGGTTTAATGTAGGCCAATTAATAAACTGCATTGTCTTTGGTTGATGCATAAAAGAATGTCTCGTGGTCTTGTTGGTTTGGAAACCATATCTCTATCTAGCCTGTGTTCTTTAAGGAATGCTATTTGTTTACAAAGCTATGCTTTTCATATCAAACTGATTGCTGCCTGTGAATTAAAAAGAACTGAAGACTCATTCTTGTTTGAATTAATGGCTATTACATTCACATAATTCCAATACTCCTGAATCCCAAACAGGGAGTGAGTAATGATGTACATAAATTGTGGAACCTCAATTCATTATATTTAATGTATATTTAATGTTACCTTGTTCTTTAATTAAAAGAACTTTAACTATAATTCCCTTTTCCTCTCATCTTTGTTCTTGTTCTTGCGTGCATGATACAAGAAGCCTCCTTATGTGCCTTACTGCTCCATGGTGTGGTTCTTCACTGTTCTGACATAGTGTGCGTTCCATTAAACGTCTTCTGGTTTCAGCCAGGACAGCAGTTAGAACATTATAATGAGATTTGGCTGGAGAAATCATTATAAGAATATTTTATGTGTATTGTAAAAAAAAGAGATGATTTGTGGCAACTTTCTACGTATTATCCAAATATCAAAGATGACATCAAATAAGTAATATAGCATGGTATGATATAGAAATTGGATCACACTCAAACATTTTTGGGGAATTACACAGTTCAATTTCAAGAATCTAGTATTGATCGCACAGGAATCATTTTTAGGTGAACTTGCACAAGCTGCAAAATTGGTTAAAGGCACTTTTATGTGGACTCATATTAGCTTGCCCAACAATTTTGCAGCATCAAGAGTGCACTAACTGACATTATTAATCATGTAATAATCTGATCCAAAAGAAATTGGATCAGAAGCAGCAAGCAACAACTGCTATGGAACAGTATCAATAGGAGCAGATAGTGCTGTTTTTTCATTCTTTAAAGAGACATTCTACACTCAAGAAGCCTGGCTGGGCAACTTTATAAGTAACTCCAGGCTGCGCAAATACTTTCCAAAATCCACAGAGTGCGCTACAACAAATTGTGTCTGTTTATTTCCGGCATTTAGCTTCTGAGATACTTATTCAACGGATTCTTCAGGAATGGTTTCACCATTAGTGTTGCTATGGTCATATCTGACCAGTCAGGCCAAGGACAACAGAGCAGGAGGTTATGACATGCCCATCGGCAAAGAGCCTACTTCCATGAAGTCTTCATAAATAGTATACCCTTCTTGAAGATCTACCACACAGTCTGAATAGACAGAGGTCCCAGATGACTGGAGACCAAGCTCTGCTGCACAGGCTCAGGATACACACAGGCAGAAAACTGAGCACGTTATAAGCACATGCAGACACACTCTGAACATGATCAAGAAATGGGCACAAGCACAAGATTCCTCAGACTTACTCTTTTCTCTTCAGACTTACCCTAATCTTTTGTTTTCTTGCCTCAGTTCCCTGCTCCTAACTCAATCCCTCAGTCTCTCCTTGCTGCTTCTGCCAGTCTCCAACTCTCTGTCAATTCCTTCCACATAACTTAATTCTCCTTCACACCACTCACCCAGCTGTTACTGCTGACCCTCTAGGGCACTTCCCAATTGCCAATTATCTGCCTCACCTAGTTACCCAGCGACTAGATCTCCTAAACTTCCCCATAAAGCTCTGGAGAATCCTCAGTCTCCAGCTGATGCTATCTGGGTTTCTGGTATCAGTTGGCCATAGTGCTCTGCTCTGGGGGTGGGGTTCAAACAAAGCCCGAAAGAGAGGATCCAGAGAAGATTCAAAGTATGCTCCCAGAATGAAAGGAGGAGCATTTGATAACTCAAGGCCCTGTGTTTGATTGAATTCAAAAGGCACTGATTAGAAGGGGAGGGGGACCCATTGAAATCTACCAGATACTGAAAAACCCAGGAAGGGAATGTGTCAATTAGTAGGACAGTCTAGATTTTGAGGATTCAGAATAAAGGGATATCCCTTTAAGTCCGAGGTAACTGAGACATGGAGGAATTTCTTCTGCCAGAAGCTAGCAATTCTGTTGAACTTGTTGTCACAAAGAGTAATGGAACCAAGTCACTGGATGTATTTGAGATCAGAATTGATAGGTTCTTGATTGGTAAAGGGGTTGAGGGTGACAAGGACAAAGCAGGAAAATGGGTCTGAAAAAAGAGAGCCTAGATTGAAAGGCAGAGCAGATTTGATGGATTGAATGGCCGAATTCTGCCCCAGTACCTTAAGGTCTAATGAAAACTGATGCACCATAGAGGAGCAGAAGCAACCCCCTTTCCATCATTATAACTCTTCACACTTGCTGGCCAAGCTACTCATTCAGTGGGTACCACTACGGCAGCATCCCATCACCAAGACTTCAGGAAAAGTATGGTAGGCCACTTAGGGAAGTTTTATGGCCTCAGGAAGGAGGTTTAGACAATTCTGTCTGCAAAGAATCTGTACCCAAAAATATCATAGCAGTAATGCATGGTACCTGAACCCTTCTACTGAACAAAGAATACACAATTCAGGTTTTCAAATTCAGCAAACATAGGAACATTTGAAATATGTGCCTGTTCTGACTTCTTCCCCTTTCATTCCCAGTCCTGAAGAAGGGTCTCAGCTCAAAACATTGAATGTATGTTCCTCTCCATAGATGCTGCCTGACCTGCTGAAATTCTCCTGCATTTTCTGCATGTTACTCTGGGTTTCCAGCATCTGCAGAATCTCTTGTATTTTTGACATATGTAATCTTGCAGTGTGATCTTATTTTTGTGTTTGCGCTGCTCTTTCTGTGAAGTCAAAGGTGGCAGTGACTTTCAACTTCCTGGCCTATAAATCATTCGAAGCAGTCACATCAGATCCATGCCACAATTCTCAATTTGCTGCTCAGTGCAACATCAGAAAGGTCATTAAAGCTTCACAAAGTAAACAATTCACCTTGTTTGACTTCAATGGAAAAACCTTGCATATCAAGTAGTGAATCTGTCAGCATTGTTGGATTCTCATAAATGCACACAGCTATCAGTTGCACATATTGCTTAACGATCTATTTTATGACCAGAGTTCTTTGATAATGAGTATTTATTGACAGTGATCACTGGGATTTCTACCAGCTCCTACAGAATCTGTAGTGGTCTCTGAAGAAGGACACTTTCAGCTGTCAGCACAGCCCTTTGGGATAAAGCAACCCAAGAGGTCAACGATTCCAGTGCACATTTCTACCAGCTCAGTTATAAACAGTGAGTCACATAAGTACCAGGATTCAGAATACTATAGGTCTGCTCAAAATCTTACTCCAGTGCTTTAGAGGTTCCCTGAATTATATGCTAAGCAGGTTTGGAGACTTCTTTGTAATATCCTTCATGCTGCATAACCTGGCTAACTGAGAGAAAAAGGCAGCCTGGGTGACAGGAAGTGCAACAAGGAGACTTTGTGCCCAAGGATCAAAAGCACATCCTGAACAGCAGGAAGAGCAGGAAGAGCAAAAAGAGCAGGACGTCAATAAAAGCTACAAGGGGGTATCTCAAACCTACCTCAGCAGCCAAGCAGAGAACGAAGGCATAATTCAAGTAAGCAAGACTAGACTCTTAGAACCATAGAACACTACAGCACAGTACAGGCCCTTCAGCCCTCCATGTTGTGCCGACCCATATAATCTTTTTTAAAAAGTACTAAACCCACACTACCCCATAACCCTCCATTTTTCTTTCATCTATGTGCCAATCCAAGAGGCTCTTAAATACCCCTAATGTTTTAGCCTCCACCACCATCCCTGGCAAGTCATTCCAGGTACTCACAACCCTCTGTGTAAAAAACTTACCCCTGATGTCTCCCCTAAACTTCCCTCCCTTAATTTTGTACATATGCCGTCTGGTGTTTGCTATTGGTGCCCTGGGAAACAGGTACTGACTATCCACCCTATCTATACCTCTCATAATCTTGTAGACCTCTATCAAGTCCCCTCTCATCCTTCTACGCTCTAAAGAGAAAAGTCCCAGCTCTGCTAACCTTGCTTCATATGACTTGTTCTCCAAACCAGGCAACATCCTGGTAAATCTCCTCTGCACTTTCTCCATAGCTTCCACATCTTTTCTATAATGAGGTGACCAGAATTGAACACAATACTCTAAGTGCGGTCTCTCCAGAGATTTGTAGAGTTGCAACATGACCTCTCTACTCTTGAACTCAATCCCCCTGTTAATGAAGCCTAGCATCCTATAGGCCTTCTTAACTACCCTATCAACCTGTGCAGCGACCTTGAGGGATGTATGGATTTGAACCCTGAGGTCCCTTTGTTCATCCACACTCTTAAGTAACTGACCATTAATCCTGTACTCAGTCTTCTGGTTTGTCCTTCCAAAATGCATCACCTCACACTTGTCCGGATTGAACTCCATCTGCCATTTTTCTGCCCAACTCTGCAGCCTGTCTATATCCTCTTGTAACCTTCGACAACCTACAGCTCCATCCACAACTCCTCTAATCTTCGTGTCATCCGCAAACTTACTCAACCGTCCTTCCGCCTCTACATCCAGCACATTTTTAAAAAATCACAAATAGCAGGGGTCCCAGGACAGATCCCACCTTTGTTCTTGTCATCCTCCTATTCTTCACGTATGCATAGAATGCCTTGGGGTTCTCCTTAATCCTACATGCCAAAGCCTTCTCATGCCCCTTTCGAGCTCTCCTAAGTCCTTTGTTTAGCTCCTTCCTGGCTACCCTATATTTCTCATAAGCTCCTCCTACTTCCTGCTTCTTGTATCTACCATATGCTTCCTTTTTCCTCTTGACGAGTTGCCTCACATGTTTCATCAGCCATGGTTTCCTTTTCCTACCATTTTTTCCTTGCCTCAGTGGGACAAACCTATCCTGAACCCAGCTCAAGTGGTCCCTAAATTTCTCCCACATTACTTCTGTGCTTTCCCCTTTGAACATCTGTTTCCAATTTACTCTTGCTAGTTCCTGCCTCATCCCTTCAAAGTTAGCCATTCCCCAGTTAAGCACTTTACAATTTTGTCTGATTTTATCCCTTTCCATAGCTATGCTGAAGCTAAGGGAGTTGTGGTCACTCTCACCAAAATGCTCCTCTTGATTGAGTAAAGATTCTGCTAGGTAGTCTGCTAAATTATAGACGCCAGCGTAAACCAAGTGATCCTCTCCAAACTGATTATTACCATTTACACATAAGACTAAGAACCAAGATAAAAGACGAAATTTAATCTCCTTCCTCTGTATGAATGTACTAATTCCTAACCCTGATTATTTAAATGTCTAGGTACAAAATCTTTACATATCCTGAAAAAATACTAACCTCTGCACACAATATATTGTCCTCTATGACCTTCACTCTGCACACGTAGTCTGAGAATTTGAACACGATAATATTTTGTTGCTCAATGCAATGGGGCAGCCAATGCATCAAAATTGATCAGATTAGCATTGCAATGAATGTAAAGATGCATTGGGAGACTAAGATGTTAAGCAGGCATTCAAGTTACTGAGTGCTACCACTAGCAGACAAGAAATAGCATTTCAAATCATTGCTGGATTCTTCAGTCATTCTTGTTTGAAGAAATCTCTGCCCAGCTATCAACATATCACCTGCAGCATCAGGGATCCCAACACACTCAAGCACTGCCATACTACCATAAGGAATGCACACCATTCAATTCCTAGACCATATTTTAAGAAACCGGATAATTTGGCTGTCCTCCTCCTACCTGCATAAGCTGAAGAGCAAGGCTCCAGAAGTAAGGACATCTAAGAGGTAGTTAGTTGTGGGAGGGAGAGAAGCATCTATGGAATTGCGTCAACTCGGAGGACTGGGCCATGTTCAAGGTCTCATCAGAGGATCTGAATGAGTACACCATGGTTGTAATGGACTTTATAAAAAGTGCCCCACAAAATCATTCAGAATACCAACCAGAAACTCTGGATGTACCATGAGATCTGCAATGTGCTGAGAGCCAAATCAGTGCCTTTCAGGACTGGCGACCAAGCAGATTACAAGAGGTGCAGTTATGATCTCCGGAAAGTCATCTCACATGCAAAGTGGCAATTCAGAAACAAACCTGAATCACTGAAGGATGGTTGATAGTTGTGTCAGGGCTAGGATGCTATCATCTCCTATAAGGTGAAATCAAGTGACATAGGCGACAATACAATTTTGCTCCCAGATGAGCTTAATGCCTTTTATGTTTGCTTTAGAGTCATAGACAAGTACTGCAAGAACATGCTATTTGGCCCATCTCAGCTATGCTGAACTATTTATGCTGCCTACTCCCATCAACCCATACCAGGACCGTAGCCCTCCATACTCCTACCATCCATGTACCTCTCCAAACCTCTTAAACATTGGAATGAAGCTCACATGCACCTCTTGCAGCTCGTTCCACACTCTCACAACCCTTTGAAGAAGTTACCCCACATGTTCCTCTTAAACTTCTCACCTTTCACCCATAACCCATGACCGCTAGTTGTAGTCCCACCCAACCTCGGTGGGAAATGCCTGCTTGTATTTACCCTACGTATACCCCTCATAATTTTGTATACCTCTATCAAATCTCCCCTCAATTTTCTACATTCCAAGGAATAAATCCTAACCTATTCAATCGTTCCTTATAATTCAGGTCCTCCAGTCCTGGCAACATTCCTGTAAGTTTTCTCTGTGCTCTTTCAACCTTATCTTTCACCTTTTCTGAAGGTAGGTGATCAAAATTGCACATAATACTCCAAATCAGGCCTCACCAATGTCTTATACAACTTCAGCATAACATCCCATCTCCTGTACTCAATACATTGATTTAAGAAGGCCAAAGTGCCAAAATCTTTCTTAATGGCCCTATCTACCTGTGAAGCCACTTCCAATGAAGAATGGACCAGTATTCCCAGATTCCTTTGTTCTACCACACTCCTCAGTGCCCTCATGTTCACTGTGTAAGACCTGCCCTGGCTGGTCCTACCAAAGTGCAACACCTCACACTTGTCTGGATTAAATTCCATCTGCCATTTTTCAGCCCATTTTTCCAGCTGGTCTCAATCCAGCTGCAAGCTTTGATAGTGCTTTTCACTGATTTACTGATCAAGTTAACCACACTATCATTCAGAACATTGCAATAGATAACAAACAACAACAGAACCTGTCACAACCACAGATTCAGCAGCACAGTAGATATGGCAATTACGCTTGTGAATTTGCACGTGTCAGCTAATTATTATTTAATCGTGGTAGTATTTAACTCCATACTTGTTGTAGTGCTTGTCGAGACTTGGAAAGAGCACAGCAATGCTTCGCTTTTGTTTGTATCGGCCTTGCCTGCAAAAATCAGGCCGTGGAGTCAACTGACTTTGAAGACTCATCGGATTTGTTTAATAATTAGATGCTCTTTTCAGCCGCAGTGTAGGGTTCATTCCCCATTTGAGAGTTTTAGTTAACGGCCCTGTTTGGCGTAGCGTTTATTGTTTTATTTTCTCTTGAACACTGTTCGCATTAAAGCTTTGTGAACTATCGACCTGCTTCAGTATCTCTCACTCCGCACTTGGGCCATATCCGAACTGTGGTGACAGAACCAGCAGCGATTCCTGCAGCACTCCAATAGTCACTGGCCTCCAATCAGGGAGGCAACAATTTAGTACTACTCTCTGGCTTCTCCCACAAAGCCAATGTCTAAACTAATTCTCTACCTCATCTTGAATGGTAAGCGACTAAATCTCCTTAACCAACCTCCCATGTGGACCTTGTAAAATGCTTTCCTCAAGTCCTTGTAGACAACATCCAGTACCTTGCCTTAATTAACTTTCCTGATAACCACCTCTATAAGACTGGATAGACATAAAACCATGCTGGCTACCCATAAACAGGCTCACCAACCTCTAACTTCCCGGTTTAGTGCTAAGGCCTTTCTTAAGAGGCAATACAACATTAGCTATACTCCAATCCTCCGGTAACTCACCTGTCGTGAAGGATGATTTGAATATCTCTGTTAGGGCCCCTACAATTTCTGCACTTGCCTCCCACAGGGTCTCAGGATTTATCCACCTTAATATACCTCAATACAGCAAACACTTCCTGTTCAGTAATCTGTGTAAGGTCGATGAAGTCCATGACCTCCCTGCTTCTTTACCTCACTTCTAAAGACTATGCGTCCATCCCCCAAGTAAATATAGATGCAAAAAATGCATCTAAGATCTCCCTCGTCTCTTTTGTCTCTCAGACAGATTACCATTCTGATCTTCCAGAGGACTAATTTTGTCCCTTGCAATCCTTTTGCTCTTAAAATATCAGTAGGATCTCTTGGGTTTCTCCTTTACCTTATCTGCTAGAGAGCAACTTCATGTCTTCTCTTAGCTTTTCTGATTTCTTTCTTAAATGTTCTCTTGCATTTCTTACATTCCATAAGTAGCTCATTCGTTCCTATTTACCTAAACTTGCCATCCACCTATTTTTTTTCTTAACCGGGGCTTCAATATCTCTATTATCTTTACCTTTTATTGTGACAGACACATACAAGCGTTGTACTCTCAGAATTTTACTTTGAAGGCCTCCCATTTGCTGATTACACCTTTTCCAGAAAACAGTTTATCCTAGATCCTTTCTGATATCATCAAAATTGTCCTTTCTCCAATTTAGATTGGACCAGACCTATCTTTTTCCATATTTACCTTGAAACTAATAGCATGATCACAAGATGTAAAATGTTCCCCTACACGAACTTCTGTCACTTGCCCTGTCTCATTCCCTAATAAGAGATCAAGTATCCCACACTCTGTCACTGGGACTTTCATGTACTGATTAAGGAAATGTTCCTGAACACATCTGACAAACTCTTTCCCATCTACTCCATTGACAGTATGGGAGTCCAAGTCAATATTTGGAAAATTAAATCTCCTACTATAACAACCTTATGTTTCTTGCAACAGTCTGCAATCTCTCTCCAGATATGTTCCTCTAAATTGTGCAGATTTTGGGTATTCTGATATATAGCCCTGTTAACGTGGTCATACATTTCTTATTCCTCAGTTCCACCTATAGAACCTCTCTAGATAAGTTCTCCAGTCTGTCCTGACTGAGCACTGTGGTGACTTTTTCCCTGCCTAGTAATAGTACCCCTTCCCCTTTAATCCCTCCAGCTCTGTTGTATCTAAAACAACGGAACCCTGGAATACTGAGCTGCCAGTCCTGCTCCTCCTGTAGCCAAGTCTCACTAATGGCTACAGTATCATAATTCCATGTGTTGATCCATGCCCTGAGATTGTCTGCCTTTCATACGATATTTCTTGCATTGAAATGTACACAGCTCAGGACATCAGTCCCACTATTCTCAACCCTTCTGATTCCTGACTTTGTCTGAAGTCTTAACAACATCTGCCTCCACAACCACTCCACTATCTGGTCTGGTAGTCTGGCTCCTATCCTTCTGCAACTCTAGTTAAACCCCCCCACCCCTAGCCCCATGCGGCCCTAGCAAACCTTTCCCACTAGAATATTAGTCCCCCTCCAGTTCAAATGCAAACTGTCTCTTCTGTAGAGGTCTCACCTTCCCTGGAGGAGAGCCCAATGATCCAAAAAACTGATGCCCTCCCTCCTTAGTCACGTGTCAAACTTGTATGATCTTCCTATTTCTGGCCTGAACAGCACATGGCACAGGTAGCAACCCTGAGATCACAACCCCGGAGGTCCTGTCCCTAACTTAGCACCTTATTACTCACTTTGCAAAATCTCATCACTCTTCCTACATTTGTCATTGGTACCTACAGTACATAGACCACGACCTCTGTCTGCTCACCTTCCCACTTAAGAATGCTGAGGACTTCATCTAAGATGTTCCAGACACTGGCACCAAGAAAGCAACATGCCATCTGGGAATCTTATTCTCATCCACAGACTTCCTCCTGTTCCCCTTTCACCACAGCTCACCTCCTCTCCCTACCATTTGATTCAGAGTTCATCGAGTTCCAGCTACAACTCTCTAATGTGAAGTGTTGGAAGCTGAAACTGTATGCACCTCTTGCAGGTGAAGCCAGTAGAGAGACTGGAAGTCTCCTTGCTTTCCCACATCCCTCAAGGGAAGCATTCAACTATCTTGCCTGGCATCCTTACTGTTTTACCTGTGTAAATATAAAGAAGGAAGCAATAAATAAACTGGGAAAAAATCTACCTACAGCTTTTTCACCTTCTCTCTTTCAAGCCTCTCCTCACTGAAGCCTCAAAGAGCTAAAGCCTCAAATAACCACTCTAACACTGTCCACTCCAACAAAGTCTGCTCACTCCGCTTATTTTTATTTGTTTTTGCCATTCAATCCTGATCAATGATTGACTGCTGTTCTAAAACCAAACTGCCACAAATTTATGCTTTAGGCAGTCAGTCGGCAAACATGAGTGACCTGTGTGTTCTCATGCTTCTGATCGCTAATTGGCTTCTGCTTTGAACATCAAAACATGGAGCCACCTTCACAAACTCCCACAGCCCCCAATGATGCTGTGCTTTCAGTCTCTGGGGCCAATGTGAGAGCATTTCTCAGGAGGGTGAACCCACAGAATGCATCTGGTTCAGATGAGATAGCTGGCGGAGTACTAAAGACCTGTGCTGATCAACAGGCTGGAGTGTTCACCAGAATATTAACCTTTCACTTCAGCAGTCTGAGATACCCACCTGCTTCAATTGTACAGGCGCCTAAGAAGAATGTGGTAACCTGCCTCAATGACTATCACCCAGTAGCACTTACATCCACAGTGATGAAATGCTTTGAGAGGTTGGTGATGAAACATATCAACTCCTGTGACTTGGATTTACTATCATTTGCCTCCTGTCACAACAGGTCAACACATCAGGGCAGTGAATACATCAAGATGCTATTCATTGACAGCAGCTCTGCATACAGTACAATGATGCCCTCAAAACTAATCAATAAGCTTCAAGACTTTAGCTTCAATACCTCCTTGTGCAACTGGATCATCAATTTCCTCAGTTGCAGACCCCCATCAGTTCGGATTGGCAACAACATCTCCTCCACAGTCTCCATCAGAACAGATGCTCAATAAGCCTGTGTGCTTAACCCCTTGCTTTACTCGTTTTATACTTTTGACCGTGAGCCTAAGCACAGTTCCAATCCCATATTTAAGTTTACTGACAACACCACTATTGTTGGCCGAATCAAAGGTGGTGATGAATCAGCATATAGGAGGGAGATTGAAAATCAGGCTGCCACAACAATAACCTCTCACTCAATGTCAGCCAGACCAGGAGCTGATTATTGATTTCAGGAAGATGAAAATGGAGCTCAGCGGAGCCAGTCCTCATCAGGGGATCAGAGGTGGAGAGGGTCAGTAACGTTAAATTCCTCGGAGTTAGCATTTCAGAGGATCTGTCCTGGATCCTGCACTTAGATACCATTATAAAAAAAAAGCATGGCAGTGCCTCTACTTTCTCAGAAGTTTGTGAAGATTTGGCATGTTATGTAAAATTTTGACCAACTTATACAGATGTGTGGTGGAGTGTATATTGATTGGTTGTTTCATGGCCTGGTATGGAAATGCAAATGCCCTTGAATAGAAAATCCTACAAAAAGTCCAGTCTTCCCACCATCTTATAGCCCAGTCCATCATAGGTAAGCCCTCCCCACTATTGAACACACCTACATTGAGTGCCATCACAGGAAAGTAGCATCCATCATCAAGGACCCCCATAATTTCTTCTTGCTGCTGCATGAGGTAGAAGGTATGGGAGCGTCAGGACCCACACCACCAGGTTAGTCATCGCCCCTCAGCCATCAGGCTCTTGAACCAGTGGGGACAACTTTACTCAACTTTACCCACCCCATGACTGAACTGTTCCCACAGTCTATGGACTCACTTTCACTGTCCTGCTGAAGGGTTTCACCCAAAATGTCGACTGTACTTTTTTCCATAGATGCTGCCTGTCCTGCTGAGTGTGTGTGACTTTCAAGGACTCTTTATCTCATGTTCTCAATACTTATTGTTTATGTATTTATTTATTATTACTATTCCCGGTTTCTCTTCTTTCTTTATGTATTTGCACAGTTTGTTGTCTTCTGCACATTGATTGTTTATCCATCCTTTGGGTGCAATCTCTCACAGATTCTCGCCTGCAAGAAACTGAATCTCAGGGTCGTATGTGCTGACATATATGTACTTTGATAATAAATTTACTTTGAACTTTGAAGTTGATGAAGTCCACACTGATTGACAATGGGAAATCTTTCACTGAGCTCTATGTGAAGCGCTTTTTAAGACACTCTTTCAATTGATCATTTCAAGCTGCAGAGTTGGGAAAAATAATGAAGTCTCAGTAGCTGAAATAGAAGCAATGTGAGTACCATGTTTAACTCAACTCACAATCTGATTGCTATGATGTCTTACTTCCCTGGGTACTCACTCTTGAAAAGCACTCTTTGATCTAAGCCTACTAATTCAAACCTGTGAATAAAAGAGGGTTCCTAGAAAATGGATATTTCATCTCAACATGCTCCATTAAATTCAATGCTGAGTTTATTGACATATTTACATGTATGTACAGTTGCAATGTAAAATTTGCAGCAGCATCACAGCCCTCCAGCGTCATAAAAGCAGCAACCATAAGAAAAGTAAAAATTGCACATAAGCACAAGTGATTCTGGAGATGCTGGAAATCAAAATCAACACACACAAAATGCTGGAGGGAGGGGAACAAGCAGTTGACATTTCAGACCAAGATCCTTCGTCAGGACTGGAAAGGAAGGAGGAAGAAGCAAGAATAAGAAGGTGGGAAGAGGGGAAGAAGCACAAGCTGACAGGTGATAGGTGAAACCAGGTGACAGGGAAGGTAGGTGGGTGGGGGAGAGGGAATGAAGTGGGAGTTTGGGAGGTGATAGGTGAAAAATGTTAAGGGCTGAAGCAGAAAGAATCTGCTCAGAGAGGAAAGTGGACCATGGGAGAAAGGGAAGGAAGGGGGGGTTACTAGAGTGAGGTGATGGGCAGTTGAGGAGAGGAGCTAGAATAAAGAATGGAAAAAGAGGGAAGGGAAGGTGGAGAAATTATCGGCAATTAGTGAAATCAATGCTCATGCCGCCAGGTTGGATGCTACACAGATGGAATATGAAGTGTTGCTTCTTCAACCTAAGAGTGGCTTTATCATGGCAGAAGAGGAAGCCAACACAGATGCCTTGTGCAGGAAGGCACAGAGTCGACTGTACTTCCTAAGAAGGTTGGCGTCATTCAATGTCTGTAGTGAGATGCTGAAGATGTTCTATAGGTCAGTTGTGGAGAGCGCCCTCTTCTTTGTGGTGGCGTGTTGGGGAGGAAGCATTAAGAAGAGGGACGCCTCACGTCTTAATAAGCTGGTAAGGAAGGCGGGCTCTGTCGTGGGCAAAGTACTGGAGAGTTTAACATTGGTAGCTGAGCGAAGGGCGCTGAGTAGGCTATGGTCAATTATGGATAACTCTGAACATCCTCTACATAGCACCATCCAGAGACAGAGAAGCAGTTTCAGCGACAGGTTACTATCGATACAATGCTCCTCAGACAGGATGAAGAGGTCAATACTCCCCAATGCCATTAGGCTTTACAATTCTACCGCCAGGACTTAAGAACTTTTTAAAAGCTATTATTAATGCTTTTTGAGATAGTGATTTAGATGCATATCATATTTTTTTACTGAGTTAAGTATTGTATGTAATTAGTTTTGCTACAACAAGTGTATGGGACATTGGAAAAAAAGTTGAATTTCCCCATGGGGATGAATAAAGTATCTATCTATCTATCTATCTATCTATCTAAACCAGTTTGCCTGAATGGGAAAGGATAGTAAAATTTTAAATGGGTTGCCACCAGGAAAACTTGCCTTTTGTGTCTGGCAGAGCAAAGGTGCTCTACTGCCACAACAAGACTTTTCAAGTCCTCCCGCCTCCTTAGAATTGGCTCTAAGTACAGTCTGAGTAGGACACTGTTCACAATGAAGAGGCATGAGTGGGTGCATGTCTCTGTGCTCGCAGGTGAGAGATTACTTCACATATGCTAAATTACAAAAATAGGTGAGGAATGTGCTCATATCTGGCATCTCTCTGCTCACGCACAAGAGCGATCTGCTCATGTGCAGTATCTCTCCCTCTGTCCAGGGAAGATAGTTAGCTACTCACATCCAGAGTCACTCTGATCCTGCAGAACCACAAGCAGCTCAAAGATTGTCTCCCGGTGTTCACACTGACCCCAACAATATGCTCACATGTGGCAATGATGCCAAATTTCTCCTTGGTAGCATAGCACTGCTCTTGAACAGCTTCAAGCTGCTCATGTGTTTCAGAGACAATAAACACTGAACTGGATTAAGGATAAGGCTAGTAAGAAACAATCAAAGGTGGTGATGAATCAGCATATAGGAGAGAGGTTGAAAAACTGGCTGAATGGTGCCACAACAACTACCTCTCACTCAACATCAGCAAAATCAAAGAGATGATTATTGATTAGGTGAGGGGAAAACCCAGACGGAATATAAGGTGTTGCTCCTCCAACCTGAATGTGGCTCCATCACAGCAGAAGAGGAGGTCATGGACTGACATGTTGGAATAGGAATGGGAAGTAGGATTGAAATTGGTGGCCACTGGGAGATCCCACTTTCTCAGGTAAAGAGGTATCACAATCTATGGCAGGTCTCATCGATATCACTGAGATGGGATAGAATTTGTCAACTGTGTTCAGGGAATTTTCCTTAATCAGCATGTAGAAGTCCCAACACGAAAGGGTGTGATACCTGATCTGCTATTCGGGAATGAGACAGAACTGGTGACAGAACTTTCTGTATGGGAAAACTTTGCTTCTACTGATCACAGTGCCACCAGTTTCAAAGTAAGTATGGAAAAAGATAAGTCTAGTCCTTGGGTAGAGATCCTAAATTGAAGAAAAGTCAATTCTTATGCTGTCAGAAAGGATCTAACAAGTATTGCTTGCGTCAGGCTGTTTTCTGGAAAAGGTGTACTTGGTAAGTGGGAGGCTTTCAAAAGTGAAATTTGGATAATATGAAGATCGTACGTGCTTGTCAGAATAAAAGGTAAAGATAGCAGGTTTAGGGAACCTTGGTTTTCATGTGATATTGAGGCCCTAGTTAAGAAAAAGAAGGTACATGGCAGGAAGGAATAAATAAGGACTATAAAAAATGCAAGAGAACATTTAAGAAAGAAATCAGGAGGGCTAAAAGTAGGCATGAAGTTGCTCTAGCAGACAAGGTGAAGGAGAATCCTAAAGGATTCTACATATATGTTAAGAGCAAAAGGACTGCAAGGGATGAAATTAGTCCTCTAGAAGATCAGAATGGTAATCTATGTGGGAAACAAAAGAGCAAAAGAGATGAGGTATTTCTTAAATGATTTTTTTGCATCTGCATTTACTTAGGAGAAGGGCACAGAGTCTAGATAAGTGAGGCAAAGTGCCATCAACTTCAAGAACCTTACACAGATTACGGAGGAGGAGGTGTTTGCTGTCCTGAGGCAAATTGGTGTGGATAAATCCCCTGGGCCTGACAAGGTATTCTCTCAGACCCTGTAGGAAGCAAGTGCAGAAATTGCCAGCACCCTAACAGAGATATTTAAATCATCCTTAGTGACAGGTGAGATACTGGAGGATTAGAGGATAGCCAATTGTTGTTCCACTATTTGAGAAAGGCTCTAATAATAAACCAGGAATTTATAGGCCAGTGAACCTGACATCCGTAGTGGAAAAATTATTGGAAGGTATTCCAAGGGACTGGATATATAAGTATTAGGATAGACATGGACTGATTAAGGACAGTCAGCATGGCTTCATGCGTGATAGTTCATATCTAACCAATCTTAGAGAGTTTTTGACAGACAGACATACTTTATTGATCCCGAGGGAAATTGGGTTGCATTACAGCCGCACCACATTTTCAAGGTGGTTACCATGAAAGTTGATGAAGGCAAAGCAGTGGATGTTGTCAACATGGACTTTAGTAAAGCATTTGACAGGGTGCCACATGGGAGGTTGGACAAGAAGGTTCAGTTGTTTGGCGTTCAAGATGAGGTAGTAAATTGGATTAGACATTGGCTTTGTGGGAAAAGTTTGAGAGTGGTAGTAGATGGTTGCCTCTCTGACAGGAGGCCTGTGACTAGTGGAGTGCCACAGCGATTGGTGCCTGTTCCATTGTTGTTTGTCTTCTGTATCAATGATCTGAATGATAATATGGTTAACTGAATCTGCAAATTTGTGGGCGACACCAAGATTAAGGGTGTAATGGACAGCAAGGAGGGCTATTGTGGCTTGCAGCCGAATTTGAACCAGCTGGAAAAATAAGCTGAAAAATGGCAGATGCAATTTAATGCAAACAAATGCAAGGTCCAATAGGACCGATGAGGGTAGGTCTTAAACAATGAACGATAGGGCACTGAGAAGTGAGATAGAACAATGGTATCTGGGAATACAGGTCCATAATTCATTGAAAGTGGCCTCACAGGTGGATAAGGTTGTAAAGAAAGCTTTTAGCACATTGGCCTTCAGAAATCAAAGAACTGAGTACAGGAGATGGTATGCTATGTTGAAATTGTATAAGGCGTTGGTGAGGCTTGATTTGGAGTATTGTGTGCGGTTTCTGAGCACCTAGTTACAGGAGAGATGTAAATAAGGTTGAAAGAGTACATAGAAAACTTACAAGGATGTTGCCAGATCTGAAGGTTATATGGAAAGATTGTATAGGTTAGGACTTTATTCCTTGAAGCATAGAGGATTGAAAGGAGATTTGATAGAGGTATACAAAAATATGAGGGGTATAGATAAAGTAAATACAAGCAGGCTAGGGTGGGTAGATAAAACTACAACCAGAAGTCATGGGTTAAGGGTGAAAGGTGAAAAGTTTAAGAGGAACATGAGGAAAAACTTCTTCACTCAGAGGGCTGTGAGAATGGGGAACGAGCTGCAGCGCAAGTGGTGCATGCAAGCTCAATTTCAATGTTTCATGTAAGTTTGGATAGGTACATGGATGGCCATGGTCCAGATGCAGGTCGATGCAACTAGGCAGTTCAGATAGATCAACGCAGACTAGATGGGCCAAAGGGCCTGTTTCTGTGCTCTACTTTTCTATGACTCTATTTGTCCAAAACAGCTCAAACCATGTAGAATAAAGAGTATATGGTAATCTCAAAGGAACAAAGAAATTCCTGGCAAATTTCCTTTGACCTGAGATCAACAGATCATTTGCATCATGGTGGTGACTCTGCCTACAAGGAAAAGGATTGTCTTCTCCAGTCTGACAAGGGTGTGTTTTCTCTCTTCTCTACATATCTACAGTGGATTTCAGTTAATTATGCCATTAGTTAATTGGGACAGCCACTTACTTGGGACAACTGTTGAAGAACAAAAACTGAAAAAATAGCCGGGATTCCATTTGTTTATTTGAGACACCATGCCGCTTAATTGCTGAACAGTTTCTAACTAGCATCAATCAGGTGTATTTGTGCAGCCATTAGACTCGATACCGTGCTTACAGTGAACAATTATTAAATAGCGTCAGTTGTGTGTGTTTGTGTTCAAAAAGCAGTGAATCTTGTCACTGCTAGTTGCTGAGAAATAAGCAGTAAGACAATTCAGAATTGTTTTGCTCACTGCAGTTCAAGCTTCCAGGCTTGGAGATGTGAGAAAAGGCCAGGAGTGAAAATGAAATGATTTCACTACTTCAGCAAGTTAGAAACATGAAGAATTTGACAATCATCTTGAATGTTACAATGAGAATGAAGATTTGGAGGATGCAATCATTGAAGGTGTTGTATGAAGGCTCACAACTACCTGTATTAGTTGTTTCTGTTGTTTTTGTTCATTTACAGTCAACCAAAAGAACATGGCAGATAGTTTCCAAAGTTGATAATTATGAGGAACATAATTCCTGTCTTATAGCACTGTAGTAGTATTGGTAGTATTCTAATTTGTGCTATATTTCATTTATTGTAAATACATAATTTGTTACTCAGTTAAATGGCCATTTGCCTTTTTTATACCTTTTTTACGATTTCCTTGGAACTTCAGCATATTTGGGCAGCTGCTTAATAGGGCCAAAATGTACTCCTCCCAATGTGTCCCAATTAACTGGAATCTATCAGAAATATACACACAAATATCCATGCAGCAGTGTCTGGTCTCCAGTCATCTAGGATCTCTCATCAGTGAATCAAGGCCTCGCTCTGTTAGATTTGTGTTGTTTCAGATGTAGAACAGCTAAGCCACATTGAAAGAACTATACACAGACACTTCCATTCCTCAATATGAACTTCAGGACCTAGAATCTCAAAACCCTCATAGAGAACTCCACAAGTGACAGATCGGAATGCCGCTTGATTACATCTCAGACATTCAGCCACTTTGACATCAGTTTTACAAACAATCTGAGTCATGATAGGCACAAGATGGCTAGCTCAAAGAAAAAGATGATAGGTATGCCTTCTTCAGGCAAACCAGAA
This sequence comes from Hemitrygon akajei, assembly GCF_048418815.1. Classification (NCBI taxonomy): domain Eukaryota; kingdom Metazoa; phylum Chordata; class Chondrichthyes; order Myliobatiformes; family Dasyatidae; genus Hemitrygon; species Hemitrygon akajei. The sequence continues at coordinate 102,185,534 of NC_133124.1, read as the reverse complement.
TACAAGCATTATCTGTTTGTAGTCACTGAACACAAAATACAAGCTGGGTGATTGCTTTATGGAGAACCTAATTAGTCTGCAAGAATGACCCTGAGCTTCCAGCTGCCTGCTACTGAAATTGATCATCATATTACTGCTCTAACCTTTATGCCTGAGTCCTCCTGCAATGTTACAACAAGGTCCAACGCAAGTCTGAGGAACAACATTCTGTCTTCTGTCCTCTGGACGCAATGATGAACTCTCTGCCTTTGGGTAACTCATTCTTTCGGTTTATATCAGAATTGACCGCTTTTGATAACCCATTAATCAGACAAAGCAGCATAAAGCATACCTGTTTAGTAAACCCATTTGGACTCACACTATCAGATATCCTCCATGCTCCACGCATCCCTTCCTCACCTTCTGTATAACAAGATGTTGAGAACGAGAAGGGACTCCACAATGCAGACGTCCCTGACTCCATGAGATCAAGTAATTCAAAATGTTAGCCACAGCTTCCCATTTACCAGTGACTCCACACTACTTACCCACTAACAATAAAACTATTTTACAACTGTATAAAAACCACCTAAAAATTAACTCTCTGAATTAATTTCCTAAATTAATTCAAAGTGTGATAATTTTTTTTTAAAACCTAGTCGCCTTTTCAGATTCCCTCACTCCCATAAGTTTCTGTTTGCACTTATGCTCTTTTGATGTGTTGACCTAATAGCCGTGGTATGAAAGGTGGGGTGCATTCATGTTTTGGAGCAACACTATTGATATTGACTTCATAGGGTACTGCTTTCTGCTGCCTCCAAAATAAGCTTCAATAGTTTGCCCCATTATCCATCACTATCCCTGTGTATCTAAATGATCTCCCTCCACCTCCTTGCTGCAAGGCATTCAATGCATTTTCAGAATATAGCTCCCCATTCCACATATTCATCCATTCCTTGAAGTATTCCATGGCTGATTCAACTTTCAGGCAGATTTCAGCCATATTATCCCACCTCTAAGAAAGTTGCATGCAGTCATTGAATAAAGCAGGAAGTCCTGGCTTCACATCAGTATGTATTCTAAACACAAGAAAGTCTGCAGATGCTGAAATCCAAAACAATACTCACAAAATGCTGGAGGAACTCAACAGGTCAGGCAGCATCTATGGAATTGAATAAACAGTCGACGTTTCGGCCCAAGACCCTTCTTCACGACTGCAAGGGAAGGGGGAAGATACTAGAATAAAAAGGTTAGGGAGGGGAGGGAGGCTAGCTGGAAGTTGATAGGTGAAGCCAGATAGGTGGGAAAGGTAAAGAGCAAGAGAAGAAGGAAACTGGTAGGAAAGGAGAGTGAAACATAGGAGAAAGGGAAGGAGGTAGAGACCCAAGGGGAAGTAATAGGTAGGTGAGAAGAGGTAAAAGCCAGAGTGGGGAGATAGAAGAAAAGGGGAGAGGGCAGTTTTTATCAGAAGGAGAAATTGATATTCATGCCATCCGGTTGGAACCTCTTCAGACAGAATATAAGGTGTTGCTCCTCCATCCTGAGGGTGGTCTCATCTTGGCACAAGAGGAGGCCATGGATTGACTTGTCTTAATGGAAAAGGGAATAGCAATTAAATTTTTCTGGCCATAGGGAGGTTCCACTTTTGGTGGATAGAGAATAGGTGCTCAATGAATCTGTCCCCCAATTTACGATGGGTCTGACCAATGCAGAGGAGGCAAACACCAGGCACAATAGACAACCCCAGCAGATTTGCAGGTGAAGTGTTGCCTCACCTGGGAACACTGTTTGGTGCCAGGAATGGAGGTGAGGAAGGTGATGAATGGGCAGGTGTAGCTCTTAGGCTTCTTGCAGGGATAACTGCTTTAAGAGAGGGGAGGGACGAATGGACAAGGGAACCAGAGAAAGTCTAAAGTGTGGAGAAGAGGTAAAGATATGTTTAGTGGTAGCATTCCTTTGCAGATGGCGGAAGCACATTTCTCATGTGTTTCCTGCATCTTAATACATGAGTTAATCATATTCTTAGGAGTGAGAAGTCAATTTATAGCCTCCCACCTCCTAACTCTGCCTGTTCTTTTCCCATTGTTTCTGCACTTTGTAATGTATGCCAAGATTGGCCTCTTTGCAGTCTTTTCAGGAGAGAATGGGTGAAAAGAAAATGTTCTCTTTTTACCTGTTCTTTTCTTCTAAGAGACAATGGTTAGTCCATATATTGAATGGGGAAAACATAGATAATCTCTGTTCTATCTCAGCTAAGAACAGACTTAAGTTACAGAATACAAAATAATAATAAAAAGGCAATCAGAATATAAAACCGGCTCTCAATTGCCATGAGTTTATTGAAGGAAAACAAAACATATGAATGAATACGTGCCTCATGGCAAGGCATTCAATAAGTATTAGATGGCATTGGGAAAGATGCCAATGCACATCAAGTTACATCAAATCACTTCCTGGTGCAGTGTTGGCAGAAAAAGGGAAATCACAACAGATAAAAACAATAGTCCTGGTGGCTAACGAAAACAAAGACTGCCCATCTAACAAAATGAGGATTAAAGTGAATGGGATTCGATCTTCCAGCAGGAGGAATTCTGTTGCTGCATATTGTGCCTATGAAGAACACAGAGGGAAATTATTTTCTAATTTATGCATTCATTTAAAGTTCTTAAATTTCTTTGTACCTGAGGAATTAATTTCTTTGAGGTTTTTACAAATAAGGAGGTAACTTTTCATCTGTATTGCCCAAGTGGTTATTATATACCTGTTCAAGAGTTCACACAGTTTCCATTCTTTTTATCTAATGCAGTATGCTACCACCTGTGTCCTGACAACGTAAATCAATTGATCATTGCAATAGGAAAAAAACATAGAACTCCACCAGCAAAGTATCGGTTATGATACATGCCTCATGCACATACCTCCTTTAGCAGTGAATACTGTTTTGTAACTATGGAATGCATTCTTTACATTCATAATTTCCCCATCAGTGATTGTCATTGCCACCAAAGAAAGAAATTCCACATTTATGTCATTGCCATCGGAATGAGACCGTATTACCTTAACCATCATCTGAAAAACAAGGTTAGAAGCAATGTACTGCTGAGATTATTAGTCAGAAAGCATTTAAAATATTGTGATCAATTTTGGAGCCAGAATATAATGAAAAATCTGAGAACCCTGAAGAGGATCCAGAGGAGATTCACAAGCAATGAAACGCTTAACATTTGAAGAGCATTTGATGTCACATTTGGAGTACAGAAGGATGAAGGCTCACTGAAAACTACTGGTTATTGAAAGGCCTGGATAGAATAGATATAGAGTGGATGTTTCCATTAGTAGGAGAGCCTTGGATCGAAGGGCAGAAAATAAACTAAAGGGACGTCCCTCTGGAATTCAGATAAGGAGGAATTTCTTTAGTACCATGGTGGTGAATCTGTGGAATTTGGAAGTAAAGTCACTATGTAATTAAGGCCAATATTGATAGGTTCTTGATTGATAAAGGGGGCTAAGGATTATGGGAGAATGCAAGAGATTTGGATTGAAAAAATATCAGCCATGATTGAATGGCAGAGCAGACTCAGTGGGCTGAATAGCCTAATTCTGCTCTTACGTCTTATAGTCTAATGGTCTTAAGGTCAGCAAAGGAGGACTCCACAACGTGTAAATTAACAATGGCTTGAACTTGGTCTGAGAGCTGCTGCCTGCCGAATCTAAAATCATAGGCACATTCTCCCCTATACTGGTATCAAGGGAAGTGGCACAACCACTACAAGGCATGATTAGTAAATTTGCATCTGACATCAAAATAAGAGATATCATGGACAGTGAATAAGCTTATCAAAAGTTACAGGGAATCTTGATCAGCTAGGTAAGTGAACTAAGGAACGGTCATTCAGCTAAGTGCAAGTTGTTGCATTTTAGGACTTACACAGAGAACAGTATGGCCCTGGGGAATTTATAGAACACTGAAAGCTAGGGATACAAGCACGTAGCTCCCTGAAAGTGAAGTCACTATTAGACAAGATGGTGAAGAAGTCATTTTGCTTTTGACTTCATCAGTCGAGGCATTGAGTATAGGATTTGGAACATTATGTTGCAGTTTTAGGCTGTACCTGATAGATGATATATGGCTTTGGTTATGCAGTTATCAGGATGATTAAACTGGAAAGAATGATGAGAACGTTGCCAAAGCTTGAAGACCTGAGTTATAGGAGGAGTTAGGCACTGTTTCTTGGAGAGTAGGCAACTGAGCGGTGACCTTAGAGAGGTGTGTAAAATCATGAGGAACATGGATAGGTTAAATGCACATGGTCATTTTTCTAAGGAAAGGGAAACAAAAATTAGAAGGCATAGGTTGAAGGTGAGAAGGGAAAAATGTAAAAAGGGACCTGAGTGGCAACTTCTTTACACTAATGGTAGTACATCTATGGAAAGAACTGCCAAAGGAAGTGGTTGAGACAGGTATAATAACAGCATTAAAGGACATTTTAAAAGGTGCATGGATAGGAAATACCAGGAAATCTGCAGAGGCTGGAAATTCAAACAACAACACACACAGAATGCTGGTGGAACACAGCAGGCCAGGCAGCATCTATAGGAGGAAGCACTGTCGCCGTTTCGGGCTGAGACCCTTCGTCAGGGTCTCGGCCCAAAACGTCGACAGTGCTTCTCCCTATAATTGCTGCCTGGCCTGCTGTGTTCCACCAGCATTTTGTGTGTGTTATGGATAGGAAATGTTTGGAAGGAAATTGACAAAACATTGGCAAATGGAACTAGTTTAGATGGGCTTCTTGGTTGGCACAGATGTAATATAGTATGGAAACAGTATGGACCTGTTTCCATGCTATATTACTCTATGGCTCTAATAAATGAATATCAAGAACATTAAGATGCTGGAAACTTGCAATAAAATAGAAATTACTGAAAACATTCACCAGATCAAGTAGAATTTGCGGGAAGAGAAAAAAGTTAATGTTTCAGGTTAAAGACTTTTCATTAGAACTTAATCATAGAGCAAACATTTGCATCTGCATACATAGTATCACAAATTATACATTTTCCATGTATATGTGAGTTGTGAGAAATCAAGAGAATGTCCCTCTTATTAGGGAAACATTATTGATGGAAAAATATTTAGTATCTATTACTAACAGAAACTTATCAAGGTGTTGAATTTATGAAACCACAATGGATTGATTTATTTTTAAAGTTAGGGAATAAATATTTTAAGTAGTTCTCACATTTATTTTTTAAAAGTTTACCAGAAGAGATCCCAAAACTTCCAAGCCCTAGACACTAATTCTTGCCATTTTTTTGGTGGTTCCATGAAAAGTTGAAAGAGAAAATCTGCTGAAAAATTAAGAAAATCTTGCTCTGCAATATATTGACCCACTATCACCATCAAATCTTGCTCTGCAATATATTGACCCACTATCACCATCAACATTCTTCCTGCAACAAAGTCTGTGGCTTATTCCTAGGAAGTATGATAGAAAAATCCTCCTTTTCTTAAACAATTGTACTCTGGGCAATTTGGATGAGATCTGAAGAGTAGGTTAAAAGTGATAGAGCAAATTTCACTGTATTTCAATTCCTAGAACTTCAGTGAGGAAAGGAAGAACATGTGCATTTACAAGGAGGCAGTATTCCAGCCGGATTGTTTTCTTATTTATTTTTCTTAAGAGAAAATATTGTTTATACAAATTCTAATTACATTAATATACTCTGTAGTGTAACATTTAATCCCTGGTGGGCAGGTAGCCACAGACCTGCTCTTTCTTTGCTCTATGATCCCGTTGTCCTAGTCTTTGCTGACACAGACTGATCAGGTGCCTGAGAGGTCAGTGGATGCTTGAGCCAAGTCCCTGCAGACTGCCCCTGTGAACATACCGCATCATTGCTGTAATAGAAGGGAAATGACTTTGATCCATTTTTATAGACTCAGCATGAATGCACAAAACACCGACCCAGATACTATTTCAGAAAGACCTCAAATTAAAGACTAAGTAGAGATAACTCCATCCTATAAATGTTCACAAAATATGATGCAAATGTCTCAGACTCGTTTTCCATTGTCCCCACTGGCTCAAGTATCTAACACCCTGAATCTTCTTCCAGTAAGATGGCAGTACACACTGAGACAGCAGCTTCACTGGGTCCAAACAAAGGTGTAATTGTTCACCCTTTATGTCTTTTTTATGATCACAAAACACTGCTAGATATTGAGAGCCTCAAAAACTGCAGGTTTGCCCCAACAGCAAATTGCATTAAAGTGGCAGAACTAGACTTGTTGTGTACCATGTTGTTGCTGCCAGCCACAGCAAGACCCTGGTGGACATCGCTAATGTAGAATACTGCAAGTCTGGTTCACTGGTTCATTTATGAAACTGACAACAGGGGAGCTGTGTGGTCTCGACTGTTCCGCAGACTGGGTCCTCATGCTGCCCAGTTACCTGTTGCAGCTGCCCAGGAGAGGAGATGCCCAAGGCAGTGTAGCACGGCGGGCATCCATGCTGGGATAGGGGTGGCCCCTCCCATCAGTGCTGCCCTCTGGTGTTCACATGGTGGAAGGCAAGCTAGACTGTCTTCTTCCTGGGCCGCATCAGTGTGAGATGAAAAACTTCCTTTTGTTCTTGCTGAAAACATGGCTCCAGGACAACATCCCATGCACCATCAACCTACAGACCATGACACTCAGAGACTTGGGCTATATTGCTACTACCTTTTTCTCTCTGTGACTGTATGCTCTACTGCTATCGTGATCATATTGTATGTGCTATATATGCCTTGTGCTGTGTGTGACTATTCTCCTGTGTTTTGCACCTTGGCCCCGGAGGAATGCTCTTTCATTTGTGTATGGGTGAATGACAATTAAACGAACTGCAACTTTTGAATTTGTAAAATACAAACCAAAGTTCGGACATCTGTCATGTTAGCAATAAGAATGTGTTTTCTCTCCATTCTGTTTTCATCCTTATTCCAGCATTGTTAATGGTGAACTACACTAAAAGCCTGCATGCTAATTTGCAACGTTGCCAAAGCTATTGCTGGTATTTCTTGGGTGCTTTCAGCATCAGGACTATGGTAGAGAGGTGTGTGTTCAATTCACTAGATCTCAAAACCACTGTTCACTTTGTAGATTCTGCTATCACTTCCATTTGTGTAGGAACATATGCCATAAAGTATAAATATTGGGGACAAATCACAAAAGGCTGTAATATAATAAAGGAAAATAATTAATCTGTACAAAGCAATAGCACAGTTTCCCATGTAGCCAACCTTCACAAACAGATAACATTTAATGATAAACTTGGTGCTACCAGTCAGAATGCCATTTGATGATTCAGCTGAAAGTAATATGTAAACATGCATCAGGTAACTAGTCCAGGTTCATCTAGGTGTAACACCAGGCTAATGCTTGCCTGGTATTGGATACGTACCTAAAGATGTCATCTTGTGTGCAGTGCACATTTACTACCAACAAAGATGTGAAATGTGGAAGATCCGGGAAGAGTCGAGTGTCCCTGACAACGACATCTGCAGGAAGTGGATCTAGATGCAGCTCCTCTCGAAGTGCATAGATCAATTGGACTCACTGAGAAGCAGAGAGAAGTTAGAAAGTATTATAGATAGGAGCTTCGGGGAGGTGGTCACACCAAAGGGTCAGCCAAAGGCGCGGCACGGCAGCAGCGGCCTTTCAGACCTGGTGTTACTTTAATTTAATTTTCTATTTTAAGTTTGATACACAATTTTCGATTAGGGCACGTGGATAACAGAGCGGCTATCTACCATCGCCAGATACTACTACAATACAGAGATCGCCCAAAAACAAACCTTCACAAAGATCTGCTGGCTGAATTACGAGATGTTGGTTTGCTGAGGGGAACAGGCCTACAATCCTCAGACTTGCCTGATGCTGGGAGCTGGAGATGGAGACGTCAAAAGCGATGTGCGAGGAAGCAGAAGCGAGGCAAACGGGCAGGGGTCCGTGCCAGGCTAAAAGCAAACCCTAGCCGGCCGGCTCTTCCCGTCCATTCTGCTCTCCAATGTCCGCTCCCTGGACAATAAAATGGACTACATCCAACTCCAACGTAATACTCGGTGGGAGTACAGAGTTTGCTCTGCGTATGTCTTCACAGAGACATGGCTCACTGATGGGATTTCGGACGCTGCCATCCAGCTAGACGGGCTAGCTTTGTTTCGTTCGGACAGAGATCCAGCTGTCTCCGGTAAGGCTCGCGGTGGCGGTGTCTGTGTTTACATCGACACGGAATGGTGTAAGAACTCTGTGCTGGTTTCCAAACACTGCTCATCGCTAGTGGAGTTTGTGGCAGTTCGATGCAGACCATTTTATTTGCCACGGGAATTCACCTCTGTCCTTATATTCGGTGTCTACATTCCCCCCAGTGCTAATGCTAAGGGGGCGCTCTGTGAACTGTACGGGGCTATTAGCGAACTGCAGAACGCACACCCTGATGGTCTGTTTATTGTCGCCGGTGATTTTAACCACACAAACCTTAAGTCAGTGCTCCCCAAATTCCATCAGTATGTGGACTTTGCAACAAGGGGGGAGAACGTGTTGGACCTGGTTTACACAAACATTCCCGATGCGTACCAGGCAGAGCCCTGCCCCCACCTCGGATACTCAGACCACATCTCTGTTACGCTAATCCCAGCATACAGACCGCTCGTCAGGCGCTTCAGACCAGTTCAGAAGCAGGTGAAAACCTGGCCAGCAGGAGCCATCTCTGCTCTTCAAGACTGCTTTGAGAACACCGACTGGCACATGTTCAGGGAGGCTGCAACCGATGGCGACTCTACCAACTTAGAGGAGTATATAGCATCAGTGACCAGCTACATCAGCAAGTGCATTGATGATGTTACTCTGTCCAAGACCATCACTATACGCGCTAACCAGAAGCCATGGATAACCACAGAGGCGCGCGCGCTGCTGAGGTCCCGTGACTCCGCCTTCAGAGCAGGTGACAAGGCAGCTCTAACAACAGCAAGGGCCAAACTGTCCCGAGCCATCAGAGGGGCAAAGCGTGCACATGCCCAGCTAATCCACAGTTACTTCCAGGACAACGGCGACACGCGGCACATGTGGAAGGGCATCCAGGACATCACCAATTACAGGACAACATCACCTGACTGTGCAGGTGATGCCTCCCTCCCAAATGCGCTGAATAACTTCTACGCCCGGTTTGTGGCAGAAAATGACGTGGCGGTGGGGAAATCCACCCCTCCTACAAATGACCAGGTGCTATGTCTCACTGTGGCTGACGTGAGAAGAACCCTGTGCAGGGTCAACCCACGGAAGGCTGCTGGACCAGACAACATCCCTGGTAGAGTGCTCAGAGGATGTGCAGACCAGCTAGCAGATGTTCTCACTGACATCTTCAACATCTCCCTGAGCAGCGCCATCGTTCCAACGTGCTTCAAGGCCGCCACCATCATCCCCGTGCCGAAGAAGTCTTCTGTATCCTGCCTAAATGACTTCTGTCCCGTTGCAATCACATCCATCCATCATCATGAAGTGTTTCGAGAGGCTCATCATGAGGCACATCAAGACCCTGCTGCCCCCCTCACTGGACCCCCTGCAGTTTGCGTACCGTCGCAACCGCTCAACAGATGACACCATTGCCACCACCCTCCACCTGGCCCTTATCCACCTGGATAAAAAAGTCACATATGTTCGGATGCTGTTCATAGACTTTAGTTCAGCATTCAACACAATAATCCCTCAGAAACTGATCGGAAAGCCGAGCCTATTGGGCCTGAACACCTCCCTCTGCAACTGGATCCTAGACTTCCTGACTGGGAGACCGCAGTCAGTCCGGATCGGAAGCAGCATCTCCAACACCATCACACTGAGCATGGGGGCTCCCCAGGGCTGCGTGCTCAGTCCACTGCTGTTCACTCTGCTGACCCACGACTGTGCTGCAACACACAGCTCGAACCATATCATCAAGTTCGCTGATGACACCACCATGGTGGGTCTCATCAGCAAGAACGACGAGTCAGCTTACAGAGAGGAGGTGCAGCAGCTAATGGACTGGTGCAGAGCCAACAACCTGTCTCTTAATGTGAACAAAACAAAAGAGATGGTTGTTGACTTCAGGAGGGCACGGAGCAACCACTCCCCGCTATACATCGACGGCTCCTCGGTAGAGATCGTAAAGAGCACCAAATTACTTGGTGTTTACCTGACAGAGAATCTCACCTGATCCCTAAACGCCAGCTCCATAGCAAAGAAAGCTCAGCAGCGTCTCTACTTTTTGCGAAGGCTGAGCAAAGTCCATCTCCCTCCCCCCCATCCTCATCACATTCTACAGGGATTGTATTGAGAGCATCCTGAGCAACTGCATCACTGCCTGGTTCGGAAATTGCACCATCTCGGATCGCAAGACCCTGCAGCGGATAGTGAGGTCAGCTGAGAAGATCATCGGGGTCTCTCTTCCTGCCATCGCGGACATTTACACTACATGTTGCATCCGCAAAGGAAACAGCATTATGAAGGACCCCATGCACCCTTCATACAATCTCTTCTCCCTCCTGCCGTCTGGGAGAAGCATTCGGGCTCTCACGACCAGACTATATAACAGTTTCTTCCCCCAAGCTATCAGACTCCTCAATACCCAAAGCCTGGACTGACACCTTGCCCTACTGTCCTGTTTATTACTTATTGTAATGCCTGCACTGTTTTTGTGCACTTTATGCAGTCCAGTGTAGGTCTGTAGTCTAGTATAGCTTTCTCTGTGTTTTTTTTTTATTATGTAGTTCAATCTAGTTTTTTGTACTGTGTCATGTAACACCATGGTCCTGAAAAACGTTGTCTCATTTTTACTATGCACTGTACCAGCAGTTATGGTCGAAATGACAATAAAAGTTGACTTGACTTGACTTGAAAGGGATGGGTGACCATCAAGATTATTTGGCAAGTTGGTGCAGCAGTCTTTAATGGCTATTCCCTCTCAAGCAGGTAAACCATTTTGGATACTGTTGTGGAGGAATGTATTCCCTTAGGAAAGCAACAGCAGCAGCCAAATAAGTGGCATGAAGAAAGGTTCTTTTGTACAGCAGAAAAGGGCGAGGGTAAGTGATAGTGATAGGGAACTCAATAGGAGGGTCACAGACAGGCATATCAGTGGCCGTGAGTGAGACTCCAAGATGGTGTGTTGCCTCCCTAGTGCCAGAGACAAACACATCTCTGTGTAGACACAAGCCATTCTGAAAGCGGAGGCTCATGTTAGGTCAGAGTATATATTTTTACTGATAACATAAGCAGGATGTGGTCCTGCAGAGGTTATTTTGGAAGTTGTGTTTAAAGTTACAGAGTAGAACCTCCTGTAATCTTAGGATTACCCACTGTACTACGAGCTAATGAGGCAAGAAATAGAAAGACGGTACAGTTGAATGGGTGGCTAAAGAGCTGGTGTAGGGGAGGGAGGGGTTGCAAATATCTGCCTCGTTGACCTCTCTTCCAGGACAAATGAGACCTATACAAAAGGGATAGGTACCCCTAAACTTGCAAAAAGGTTCAATAATGCTATTCAGGAGTGCTTAAACTAATGTGACATGTGGTTGCAAACCAGAGCAGTAGGTCAGTATGTGGAGAAACTGAGAAGAAAGTGGTGATGACATCAAGTAAATGTTATAAATAGGACAGGCAGAGCTACATCAATGAGTGTAGTGGACCGATGATCTGAAATGTATTTATTTAATATATGAAGTGCTATGGGTAAGGCAGATGAGCTTAGAGCCTGGGACAGTCCATGAAACTGCAATGTTGTAGGGATTACAGAAACTTGTTTTAGAAAAGGACTGTCAACTCAGTTCCCCAGGCTTTAGATAGATTGTTCAGATGTGATGAAGAGGAATGTAAAAGAGGTGGGAGCACTAAGGTGGGTAAGTTCAAAGTTCAAAATAAAATTTATTATCAGAGTACATACACGTCACCACATACAACCCTGAGATTCTTTTTCCTGCGGGCATACTTAGCAAATCTATAGAACAGTAACTGCAAACAGGATCAATGAACAACAAACTGTGCAAATGCAAATGTAAATAAATAGCAATAAAGAACAGTTCTTGAACCTGATGGTGCAATTCCTGAGGCACTTGTACCTTCTACCTGATGGCAGCAGGGAGAAAAGAGCATGGCCTGACTGGTGAGGATCTTTGATGATGGATGCTGCTTTTCTATAGCAACATTTCATATAGATGTGCTCAATGGTAGAGAGGGTTTTATCCATGATGTACTGGGCTGAATCCATTACCTTTTGTAGGATTTTTCTGCTCAAAGGTATTGGTGTTCCCATACCAGGCCATAATGCAGCCAGTCAATACACATTCCACCACACATCTATAGAAGTTTCTCAAGGTTTTTGATGGCGTGCCAAATCTCTGCAGGCTCCTCGAGAAGTACAAGTGCTGTTGTGCTTTCTTTGCAATCACATTCATATGATGTGTCCAGGACAGTCCTCTAAGATAGTGAAACCCAAGAATTTAATGTTATTGACCCTCTCCAGCACTGATCCTCCAATGAGTACTGGCTCTTGGACCCCTTGATCTTGCTGACATTGAGTGAGAGGTTGTTGTTGTTACACCACTCAACCAAGTTCTCTATCTCCCTTCTGTATGCTGATTTATCACCACCTTTGATACAGCCCACAGCAGTGGTGTCATCAGTGAACTTGCATATGGTGTTGGAGCTGTACTTAGCCACACAGTCATAGGTGTAAAGTGATAGAGGGGCTAAGCAAACATCCCTGTGGTGCACCTGTGATGATGGAAATTTTGGAGGAGATTTTTTGCCAGTCTCAAGTGAGGAAATCCAAGATCCAATTGCAGAAAGGGGTATTGAGGCCCAGGTTTTGGAGTTTACTGTTTAGTTTTCAGTCGACAGAGTAAGTCGCCTGGGATTGTTGGAATCTATCCCAAGGTACAGTACTAAGGGAAGCAAGGGAAGAGGTTGCTGAGGCTTTGATAGAGATCCGTGGTAGGCATAGCTGAGGTCCAAGGAGAATGGCGAATATCCAATGTTGTCCTTTGTTGAAGAATTATAGGCTGGTGAGACTTAAGTTAGTGATAGGGACATTATTGGAGAAGATTCATAGGAACAGCATTTGGAAAAACATGTGCATTTATCAGGGATATCCAGTGTGGTTTTGTGCCAGGGGAATCCTGTCCCACAAATTCTAATGAGCTTTTTTTTTTGAGGAGGTATTAATATGGATATTAATATGGATAGGATAGGTGATGCCATGTATATGGACTTTAGTAAAGTAGTTGATAAGGCCTCACATGGTCTCCTGGTCCAGAAGTGAATTCATAAGGTGGATATAAAATTGGTTTGGTCTTGGACAGAGAGTAGTGGTAGTGGGGTGTTATTCTGTTACCATAGGACATAGGAGCAGAATGAGGCCATTTGGCCCATCATAGATGGTTTATTATCCCTCTCAACCCCATTCTTCTTGCCCTACCTTTAACAGCTTGATTAATCAAGAACCTATCACCCTCCACTTTAAATACACCCAATGACTTGGACCCCAAGCCATCTGTGGCTATGAATTCCACAGATACACCACCTGCTCTCTAAAGAAATTCCTCCTCTTCTCTGTTCTAAAAGGAATTGGGAATAAAAGGATCCTTTTCTGGTTGGCTGCCAGTGACTAGTGGTGATCCGCATGGGTCGGTGTTGGGACCACTTCTTTTCATGTTGTATATAAGTGATTTAGATGATGAAATAGATGGCTTTGTTGCCAAGTTTACAGATGATACGAAGATTGGTGGAGGGGCAAGTAGTGTTGAGGAAACAGGTAGGACACAGAAGGACTTAAACAGATTAGGAGAATGGGCAAGAAAGTGGCAAATGAAATATAATGTTGGAAATGCATGGTCCTGAACTTTGGCTGTAGAACTAAATGTGCGGACTATTTTCTAAATGGGGAGAAAATCCAAAATTCTGAGATAAGTCCTTGTGCAAAACACCCTGAAGATTAAATTGCAGGTTGAGTCAGTGGTGAGGAAGGCAAATGCAATGTTAGCATTCATTTCAAGAGGTCTAGGATACAATTGCAGGGATGTAATGCTGAGGCTTTATCAGGCACTGGTAAGGCCTCACCTTGAGTATTGTGTACATTTTGGGCTCCTCATCTTAGAAGAGACGTGCTGGCATTGGACAGGGTTCAGAGGAGGTTCACAAGGATAATTCCAGGAATGAAAGGGTTATCATACAAGGAACATTTGATAGCTCTGGATCTGTACTCGCTGGAATTCAGAAGGATGAGGGGGGATCTCATTGAAACCTTTCGAATGTTGAAAGGCCTAGACAGAGTAGATGTGGAGAAGATGTTTCCCATGGTTGGAGAGTCTAGGACAAGAGGACACAGCCTCGGGATAGAGGCGCATCCATTCAAAACAGAGATGTGGAGAAATTTATTTTGCCAGAGGTGGTGTATTTATGGAATTTGTTGCCATGTGCAGCTGTGGAAGCCAGGTCATAGGTTCTTGATTGGACATGGCATCAAAGGTTATGGGGAGAAGGCCGGAAAATGGGGTTGAGGAGAAGAAAATAAAGGATCAGCCATGATTGAACAGCGGAGTAGTCTCAATGGGCCAAATAGCCTAATTCTTCTCTTATGTCTTATGGTCTTAAGGAATTCCCTCTATTTTGAGTCTGTGCCCTCTGATCCAGAATTCCCCTACTGTAGGAAACACCGTCCACATCCACTCAATCTAGGGCCTAGACTTTTCAATATTCAACACGTTTCAATCAGGTCCACCCTTGTTCCTCTAAACTCCAGTGAGTACAGTCCCAGAGCCATCAAACACTCCTTATATATTAACTCTTTCATTCCCAGAATCATTCTAGTGAACCTTCTCTGGACCCTCTGCAATGTCAGCACATTTTCTTAGATAAGGGACCCAGAGCTGCTCACAATACCTAAAGTGCAGTCTGAGCTATGCCTTATAATGCCTCAGATTTATATGAATAACATTCTGTAAGAATTGGTGCTGGGCCCTCTATTGTTTGTATTATACAGTATATCAATTATTTGGATGTGAATGTAGGTGGTCTGATTATTAAGTTTACAGATAACACACACGTTGTCAGAGCTGTGGACGATCAGAAAGGTTGTTGAAGTATTCAACAGGATATAAACCAGATGGAAATTTGAATGGAGACATGACAGATGTTCTTTTATGATATCACTGCAGGCCAAAGGCTTGTTCTTGTTCTTATTTCCAATGTTAACTTAGATTTTAAAAATACAAACTTCAAACTCAAATGCACATCTATCAGTCACTATGAAACAAGGGGAAGAAGACACACAGCTTGCTTGCCCTCATTTGTCAGGGTGTTAAGTATAACAATTGACACGTTATAATGCAGTTGCATAAAACTTTGGTTGGACCACACGTGCAGTATTATCTTCAGTTCTGGTCATCACACTATAAGAAGAATGTGGTTTTAAAGAGGTGCAGAAGAGGTTTGCCAGGATTTTGTCTGGATGTGAGTGTATTGGTTATAAGGAGAGATCGGACAAACTTGGATTGTTTTCTTTGGAACATCAGAGGCTGAATAGTGACCTGAGAGAAGTATATATAATTATGAAAAGCATGCTGTAGATAGAGTAAATAGAGCCTTTGTCCCAGGATGGAAATGTCAAATACTAGAGGATGTACTGTAGACTTAAGATGCGAGGGTAAACATTTAAAGGGAGATATGTGAGGCAAGTGTTTTCACTCCAAGCGTGATAGGTACCTGGAACATGCTACCAGTGGAAGTGGCAGAAACAGATACGAGGGTTTTAACTGCAAGGAATAGAGGGATTTCAGAACATGAGTTGACAAATGGGATTAGTCTAGATTGGCATCATGTTTGCTGCAAACATGGTGGGCTGAATGGACTGTTCCTGTACTGAACTGTTCTGTGCTAACTTCGATTTTAAAGGTACAAACTTGAATGAGTAGTTATCAGTCACAAAGAAACAAGGAGCATAATCCATGTCAGATTGCTAATTAAGTGTGAATTAAAGGGACTTCACTTCCGATCGATATATTGCGTTCTGCAACTACATGTCTCACTTTATATTGCTCAATATGTTTTAAACAGCATTGCTGACAATTTAATAACTATAACTTACTGCAGACTTTCTGCATCACACACAGTGAAAATGTACACTGCATTCCAGCCAGAGTGATTAATTCATGCCTCAAAGTGATGTGGGTCTAATCATTGCATTGAATTCAGGTCTATTTAGAACCATTGGGTGTGAATTGGAGATGAAGCGGGTGCAACTACTGGTGATTATAGCAGCTGAATGTGCCTCCCCTCTCCTGTGTTAGCGTTATCCTTTCCGGTAACTAGGACCATCAATTCAACAACTGTGATCCCTGCTGGAAAAGATATTGGGAACAGATGAAGCTTTTACACACGAATCTTAGTGAAAACCACTTTAATGACTTTTTAAACATGTTTCCCCACAACTTCTAATCTTTACTGAGAATTCTAATCGAGAACAATATTTAATGCAGCAACTGTTTAAAGCATACAATTAAGAGGTGAATTCTCATTTTTAAGCAAGGATCTATTCTATCATAAAGGAAAAGAAACATACTCATTTCACTCCAGAGATTTTAAGCAAGTGGGCAACAGTAGATTAAATTGTTTACAGCCATGATACTTAAAGCATTTTGATCAAAATGCATTTATGGAACATCTTCATCTATATAAATGGGTCAGAACTGATTGTATAAGCCCAGATTAGGATCTTAATTGAATAATTTTCAATAACTGACAAATGCAATATTCTTCTTTGTTGTGTCTCATTCCCCCCCCCAATTTCTTTTTCTTATGCCATTTTTCCTCCTCCTGTGGTTCTGTCTGAAACCCTCTTTGCTTTCCTGCAAGGGTATTTCTATAATTATTATGATCAAGAAGGAGGTTGTTTAACCCCACCTTTGCTGGGTGAAGCAGAACAATTTAATTGGTCCTATGTTGCATCTTCTTCCTAAGCCATTCCTCGGTAAGAGTGACTCCAGTTCCATGGGTTCTGAGATGACTAATCTGGCCAATGTTAGATTGACAGACCCTGCCACAAGTGGATGCGGAAGTGCTTGCTGGAATGGTTAGATAGGCAGTTTAGGAATTACTTGTGCTTTTTCTTTTCGTTAGTCTGAAATTTATTCGGGCTTCCAACCATTTTGAATAGTTGTAGACCTATGTCCTGAATAAAACCAAAAAAATTGCTGAAAACACTCAGCAGGTAAAGCAGCATCTGTGGAGAAGGAAACAGTTAATATTTCAATTTCTGATTAACTTTCATCAGAACTGAACAGTTCGTTAGTCCATCATGCACCAATAAATCAAGTGTTTTTTGAAAAGTAATCGACCAGGTAAGTAATTATACTTCTTCCTCCACAGATGCCTCCTGACCCACTGAGAAGTCGAGCATTTTTGTTAATACAGTGGATTCGAGTTAATTGTGCCATCAGTTAATCTGGGCAACTGCTAATTTAGGACAACACAAAGAACAAAAGCTAACTAACCGTGAAAATTGGTGGGATTCACTTCTTTTATTTGGGACACTATGCCACTTAATTGGGGCAGGAAACTGTTGCCAAACAGGTTAAGTAGCATCCATCATGCACACTTGTGTGGCCATTAGATATTACCCTCATGCTTAGAGTGAACAATTTTTAAATAACGTCAGTTACGTGTGTTTGTGTTCCAAAACCAGTGAATTTTGTGACCATTAGTTGGCAAGAAATAAGCAGCAAGACAATTCCAAACTGTTTGTTCACTGCGGATTCAAGCAATCAGGCTTGGAGATGCCAGAGACAGCCAGGAGTGAAAATGAAACAATTTCACTACTTCAGCAAGTTAGGAACTGCAAGGAGTTTGAAGGTAATGACAATCATCTTGAATGTTATAACGTAAATGAAGATTTGGAGGATGCAATTGTCGATAGCATTGTATAAAGGCAGTCCATTATCTGTATGAGGTGTCTGCGCTGATTATGTTCATTGCATACAGTGGATGAATTCTTCAATTGATAACTATAGTCAAACTGAAATCTCAGTTTTAAGGTACTGTAGTACAATTGATATGTTTTGATTTCTTCTGTATTTTATTAAAATATATAATTAGTTACTCAGTTTGTCTTTTTGAACCTTTTTAACTACTTCCATGAAGCTTCAGATAAATGCGACAGCCACTTTATTGGGCCAAAATGTATTGATCCCTATGTGACCCAATTAACTGGAATCCACTGTATTTCAAATTTCAAGCATCTCCTATTCTTTGTTTTTCAATTCTTATTCCATGCTCTTAACCTGTAGTACAATAAACCTTTTATCTTCAAATTTGGAGGCCTGCATCAGCATTTCCTGACAGTTTGTGTTATCAAAGATCTGGTTCAGATTTGAAATGACACTGACTATCAGAGAAACAGAAATCTTTAAAAAAATGTTTAATTAATAAAGATATTGCAAAACATTATCAAATAAAACCAAATTTGATTATTTAAATTTCTTTACAGTGCCTATAGAAAGTATTCAGCCCCCTTGGAAGTTTTCATGTTTTATAAATTGAATCAATATGGATTTAATTTGGCTTTTTTGACACTGATCAACAAAAAATTACTCTTTTGTGTAAAGTAAAAATAGACCTCTACAAAGTGATCTAAATTAATTACAAATATAAAATACAAAATAAGTGATCACATGAGTATTCACCTCCTTTAATATGACACACCTAATCATTACTGGTGCAGCCACTTGGTTTTAGAAGTCACATACTTAATTAAATGGAGATCACCAGTGTGCAGTCAAGGTGTTTCAATTGATTGTAGTAAAAATACGCCCATAGTTGGAATGTCTAGCTACTGGTGAGACAGTATCCCAGCAAAAACTACCATGAAAACAAAAGATTACTCCAAGCAACTCTGTGAAAAGGTTATTGAAAAGTACAAATCAGGAAATGAATACAAGAGCATTTACAACTCACTGAATATCCCTTAGAGTAAAGTTACGTCAATTATCAAGAAATGGAAATGAAAAGAATAAAGACCAGTTATAAATCTCCTAAAGCAGGTTATTCTCAAAAACTGAGTGACCATGCAAGAAGGGAACTAGTGAGGGAGGCCATAAAGAGCCCTGTAACAACTCTGGAGGAGTTACAAACTTCAGTGGCTGAGATAGTAGAGACTGCATATGCAACAACTGTTGCCTGGGTGCTTCACCAGTTGCAGCTTTATGGAAGACTTTTGGAAAAAAAACTCACATGAAATCTCAGCTAGAGTTTGCCAGAATGCATGTGGGATACTTGGAAGTCAGCTTGAAGAAGGTTCTATGGTCTGATGAAACCAAAAGTTAGCTTTTTGGCCATCAGACTGAACACTATAATGTAAGCCAAACACCATACATCACATCAGCTAAAACACGCCATCCGCACTGTGAAGCAAGTGTGGATATTTTGAATATTAAAAAAATATTCAAAATATTGCCATCAAACACTGGACAATGGCACCCCTGAAAATGAAGCATAGTCTAAGTGTGGAGTGTCATTCTAGATGATGTGCTCAAGTTCCAATGATATTAAAGGTATCTATGATGGCTACATCGTGCTGTGGGGATGCTTCACAGCAGCAGGCCCTGGAAGGCTTGTGAAGGTAGAAGCTAAAATGACTGCAGCAAAATACAGGGAAATCCTGGAGGAAAACCTGATGCAGTCTGCAAGAGAACTGCGATTTGGGAGAAGATTTGTTTTCCAGCAAGACAATAACCCCAAGCGTAAAGCCAAAGCTACACAGGAATGTCTTAAAAACAATAAAGTTAATGTCCTAGAGTGGCCAAGTCAGAGTGCAGATCTCAATCCAATTGAGAATTTGAAAAAGGCTGCTTCCTCATGATCCCCATGCAAACTGACGGAGCTTGAGCAGTTTTGTAAAGAAGAATGGGGGAAAAGATTGCAGTGTTCAGATGTGCAAAGCTGATGGAGGCCTATCCACACAGACTCAAAGTTGCAATTGCTGCCAAAGGTGCATCTACTACTGACTTGAAGGGGGTCAATTACTTTGTGTTTTATATCTGTAATTAATTTGGATCACTTTTTGGAGATCTATTTTGACTTTGACACAAAAAAGATCTGTTGATCAGTGTAAAAAAAAAAAGCCAAATTAAATCCACTCTATATTATAAAACATTAAAACTTCCAAGGGGGCTGAATCCTTTTTATAGGCACTGTAGATTAAACAGGTAAAATGATGACAATCTTGAGCCCATTTTTGGAGTGTGTAGAAAGAATTCTTTGGAGATTAATCCACATACCAGTAATTCTGGTTCTGGCTCTATATTTCAGTTTGACTGCTGCTCAGAGTGATCATTAGAAAAGATAGGATGATTTTTTTTCATGTTTGGGTCACTCCGCTGCTTACATCTATCCCTCCAAACAGATCTCATGGCCAGATTTGCGGATGTGCAACTCCCCAAGTAACTGATGTCTCATTTCTACAGCTTGTGCTTTTGTAGATCTGTTACACTGTTTTGAAATGTTTCTGAATTTAATAAAAATATTAAAATTGAATGTATTTAATACATTAACCTGGTAATTAACTGAAATAAAATGGGTAGCTGATGATGGGCTTAACAAGATGGATTGAAGGACCTGTCTCTCTGCTGTATTTTTCTGTGACTCTATGACTATATATGAAATTAAAAATATATATATAAAATGGTGAAACTTACAACTTTATGCCCCATTCAAATAAATAGGGTAATGATTAATTAGTCAGCTATGACTGGCTTCAAGCTGTGGCTTAAAAATGTATATTCAAAATATTGCCATCAAACACTGGACGATGGCACCCCTGAAAATGAAGCATAGTCTAAGTGTGGAATGTCATTCTAGATGATGTGCTCAAGTTCCAATTATCTTAAAGGGAGCAGTGAAGGAACACATGAACACAAGAAAATAGGAGTAGGTGTATAACACTAGATCTCACCATTCAATATCATAACTGATTTGCTCTGGACATCAACTCCTCTTCTATGACAGTTCCCCATGGCCCCAAATTCCCCTAAAAGTTATCTACATCCCTTTTATATACCTTCAGGGACTTAGCTTCCAAAAAAAATTATGCCATCTTATCTTGTAACTACATCACCTTGTTTGTGACTCTACCAGTAGTGGGAACATCTTAACAGCTACCTTGTCAAGCACCTTTATGCATCACCTTTATGTGATGCAATCAGATCATCCCTCATTCTTTTAAACTAGCAGTTATATCAAAGCTAATGATATGCTACCAGCAATAGTGACAGTGGTAGCTTTATTCCCCAAGTGGCTAAAGGGAGATTAGCTTTATTTGTCACATGTACATCAAAACATACAATGAACTGCGCTGTTTGCATCATCAACTCAAATCAGAGAAGAATGTGCCCACAAGTGTTGCCAGTCTTCCCCCACCAAAGTGGCATGTCCACACCGCACCCTTACTGTACAACAGAAAACAGAGCACCCGGTGGAAACCCATGTGGTCAGGGGGAAAACATGCCAACTCCTTACAGGTACTGGCCGGTATTGAATCCTGACTTGTGATTGCTGGTGCTGTAAAGTGATGCACTAACCTCCATGCTACTATGCCACCCCAATGAACTAAGAATTCATACAGCACTGAAAAAAGTCATTCAACCATGATGACTATATAGATGATTAAGTACCTATATACTGTATATTAATCACATTTACTGGTTCATAGCCTAGCATACTTTGATAATTCAAGTGCCTTTTTCAATAGTCCATTAAGTTCTTACAATAATCCAAATGCTTTCATGACTGCCGAGTGCAGACAATGCTCATACTGGTGCTCAGTGGTATTTCTGTGGTCCCATGCCACTTATGTATTAATCATGGATGGAAGTTCTTTTCATTTTTAGATGTTTATGGAGTTGACATAGTCACATGAATGAAATCTACAATAGATTAAATTTCTCTTCAGCATTGTACTGATTAATCATTCCATTAGGAAAATTGACAATGAGACTGCCTGATGCAGCACTTAGGGATCTTCTGCATTGCTGAATATAACTACGAGAAGCAGTAACCAAAATTAAATAAAATATGATTACAGAGTAAAATGTATAATTCTCAATGAGTATAATCAGACTTGAAATCTTTCAAAAAACAGAAAAACTCCCATATTATTGTTTTTGCATCGGTTTATATGGGCACCATGACTGATTTTCTGATGTTCATTCTATGCACGATTGGAGAAATCCATATACACTACATCTATTGCTCTACCTTCATCAATGTGTTTAATCACATCCTCAAAAAATTCAGTCAGGCTCCTAAGGCATGACCTGCCTTTAACAAAGCCATGCTGACTATTCTTAATCATATTATGCCTCTCCAAATGTTCATAAGTCCTGCCTCACAGGATCTTCTCCATCAACTTACCAACTACTAAAGTAAGACTCACTGGTCTATAATTTTCTGGGCTATCTCTACTTCCTTTCTTGAATAAGGGAACTACATCTGCAACCCTCCAATCCTCTGGAACCCCTCTCATCCCCATTGATAATGCAAAGATCATTGCCTCAGCAATCTCCTCCTTCACCTCCCACAGAAGCCTGGGGTATATCTCATCTGGTCCCAGTGACTTACCCAACTTGATACTTTCCATAAGCTCCAACGCATCCCCTTTCTTAATGTCTATATGCTCAAGCTTTTCAGTCTGCTGTAAGTCATCCCCACAATCGCCAAGGTCCTTTTCCGCAGTGAATACTGAAGGGAAGTATTCATTAAGTACCTCTGCTATCTCCTCCGATTCCATACACACTTTTCAATTGTCACACTTGTTTGGTCCAATTCTCTCACATCTTATCTTCTTGCTCTTTACATACTTGTAGAATACCTTTGGGTTTTCCTTAATCCTGTCCTCTAAGGCCTTCTCATGGCCCCTTCTGGTTTTCCTAATTTCAGTCATAAGCTCCTTCCTGCTAGCCTTGTAATCTTCTAGATCTCTATCACTACCTAGTTTTTTTGAACCTTTTGTAAGCTTTTCTTTTCTTCTTGACTAGATTTTCAACAGCATTTGGACACCATGGTTCCTGTACCCTACCATCCTTTCCATGTCTCATTGGAGCGTATCTATGCAGAACTCCACGCAAATATCCCCTGAACATTTGCTACATTTCTGCCATATATTTCCCTGAGAACATCTGTTCCCAATTTATACTTCCAAGTTCCTGCCTGATAGCTTCATAGTTTCCCTTACTCCAATTAAACATTTTGCTAACTTGCCTGTTCCTATCCCTCTCCAATGCTGTGGTAAAGGAGATAGAACTGTGATCACTATCTCCAAAATGCTCTCCCACTGAAATACTTCACACCTGGCCAAGTTCATTTCCCAATACCAGATCAAGTACAGCCTCTCCTCTTGTAGGCTAATCAACATATTGTGTCAGGAAACCTTCTTGAACACACCTAACCAACTCCACCCCATCTATATCCCTTGCTCTAGGGAGATGCCACTCAATGTTGGGGAAATAAAAATCTCCCACCACAATAACCCTGTTATTATTGCATCTTTCCAGAATCTGTCTCCCTATCTGTTCCTCGATGTCCCTGTTACTATTGGGTGGTCTATAAAAAACACCCAGTAGAGTTATTGACCCCTTCCTGTTCCTAACTTCCACCCACAGAGACTCCGTAGACAATCCCTCCATGACTTCCTCCTTTTCTGCAGCTGTGACACTATCTCTGATCAGCAGTGCCATGTCCCCATCTCTTTTGCCTCCTTCTGTGTCCTTTCTGAAACATCTAAAGCCTGACGCTCTAAGTAGCCATTCCTGTCCTTGGGCTCTAAGGTAATGCTGTTTTGTTTGGCCATATTCACAGCTATTCATGTAAGGCAGAATGACAATTAAACTTGAACTTGAACTTTACTTCTGTGCCTTAGCATGCCTTTTGCTCTCCATGGAGCGCTGTAGAACCACCTACTTAGCCATTGATCTCATTGTTGATTTCATTGCCCAATCTGCTGCAGCTGACTTTGTACGCTAAGACAGGCATATCCCTATTTCATCAGGGTATGAGGCTTGCCAGCTACCCTCACCTCGTTCAAGCTATCTGCCAAAATGGTGTACTGGGATGTGGCCACTGTCACATGCAAACAGCTAATTGGAGTCACAGGTGAGAGCTGAGTATCCAGTGGGGGTGGGGTGGGGGGGGGAAGGGGTGAACCAAAAGTGAGTGAACTGCCCCAGAATAGACACAACAAACCCTTTCACCAGATGTGCTACCCCTCCCTGGTCACTCCATACACAGCAACGTACGTGGATGAATTCCTCGTCGATAACTATTAGGAGCTAATGCACAGTTTTATAGTACTGTAGTAGGATTGGTGTGTTATAATTTATTCTGTACTTCATTTAAATACATAATTTGTTACTCAGTTAAATGGTAGTTGCCTTTTTGGTACTTTTTTAACTATTTCTATGAAACTTTGGCAAATTGGGACACTGCTTAATTAGGTTAAAACGTACTGGTCTCGATATGTCTCAATTAACCAAACTCCACTTTATAAAGATCTAATTTGTTTAGCTGCTCATGACAGAACAGTACTTTCATGCTAAGAATTAACATAGTAAATTTCTTTTGGACAGCTTCCAATGTCAGTTTATCCCTTGACGTGCACAGGACTCCAGTGGTGACCTCATCACTACTCGCTGCATACTTTTGATTATACTTATCTACATCTATACTCCAACCCTCTTGCAATAAAGAGCAATATATTATGTGTCTTCCTTAGCACTTGAAATATCTGCTTGCTAACATTTTGCAATTCATGCACAACAAAATTTGTTCCCTCAATGCTTTACTCATCTATATTCCTTCTCCATTTAGGAAAGCATCTGTCTTCAGAATCCTCTTACCAAAATATATAACTTCTCACTTTAAGTTTCAATTGCCACCTTGAGGCCCAAGCACTCAACTTGCTTATATCCAAATACAGCATTTTATAACGTACAAACATGCCTTCCCACCTAATTTTGTGTCAACAGCAAAGTTACATTTCTTACACACTTCCACCTGCCTTCAATCCCCCTCCCCAAATCATTAATATAAATCATATAAAACTGATGCTTCTAGCTATGTGAGCTGCCAATACTTTGTTTTTATTTCAATTTCCAGGATTTACAGTTTTGCTCTGATTCATTCCATGTACATCTGACCTGCAAATTATGTCACAGGTATTAGCATACTTCGTGATCATTGCTGCCAGTCTAATTTTTGGAGAACTTGATTTGATTCCATTCAGAACAGGGTGAATTTAGGCCATAATTTATTTTTCAGCTGTTGCATTTCAATACAATAGCTAAGTTATGAATAAGGTATAAAGTATCTGAGCAGGATGAATTGCTCCCTTTATCCAGTATGCTGTATACTACACATTGGAGACATGGATGTGGGATATGCTTAGATAAATAAGGAGCACAAGAATCATTTCCTTAACTTGTCTGTTATCCACTGTATACAAAAAAATACAGTGGGCTGGCCATGAAATGGACACAAGACATGCCATTAAAAGTGAACTGTTCCCTTTCCAGTAAGTACCCCATTTATAAACTGTAAAGTAGCAGACCGGAATGAATTCTTCTATTCTACCCAATGTACAGTGCATATATATAACCTTATAACAATTACAGAACAGAAACAGGCCATCTCGGTCCTTCTAGTCCATGCCGAATGCTTAATCTCACCTAGTCCCACTGACCCGCACTCAGCCCATAATCCTCCATTCCTTTCCTGTCCATATACCTATCCAATTTTACTTTAAATGACAATACTGAACCTGCCTCTACCACTTCTACTGGAAGCTCATTCCACACAGCTACCACTCTCTGAGTAAAGAAATTCCCCCTTGTGTTACTCCTAAACTTTTGCCCCCTAACTCTCAACTCATGTCCTCTTGTTTGAATCTCCCCTACCCGCAATGGAAAAAGCCTATCCACGTCAACTCTATCTATCCCCCTCATAATTTTAAATACCTCTGTCAAGTCCCCCCTCAACCTTCTACACTCCAAGGAATAAAGACCTAACTTGTTCAACCTTCCCCTGTAACTTAGGTGCTGAAACCCAGGAAACATTCTAGTAAATCTTCTCTGTACTCTCTCTATCTTGTTGACATCTTTCCTATAATTTCACATATAACTTTCACATATAAAAGATATGCGAATGAGATAAACATGAGCTAATGGTTCAAAACTGGAATGAAGCGTTAGCTTTTATCCAAAGCATAGTGAGTAAAAGTGTAAGTTTAAATGCATTTAATTTGTTTTAGGTTAAAATAAAAAAAACCTTGTTCAACTGAATTTAAAGCAACACATCTTGATGAAGAAAAGTGCTAGAGTCTGAGCTTATTCTGCAAAATATTTGAAAATCCAAATTGCAACAAGAAGATATCTACTAAGTAACTGGGCAGTTGATGTGCAGATTTTCTTATCTCTGTTCACATTTTTTGGTGGTCTTTTCCATTACTCTCTGTGGATACAGAGGAACATTAGCAATAAGACAACGATAGATTGTTGGTGGCTTGTAAGGAGGTGGTGGGTGATGACCCATACCGAAAGCCTCTGCTACAGAAGTCGAATGACATCAGCACACAGAACCAAACTATAAAGAGGCGAGCTAGGAGCTTAGATGTGTATCATCCATCTCCTTGGTTCTGCAGAAAGAAAGAAGTATTCACATCAGTTTAAGTCAAGCAAGAATGGTTTTTCCATTAAGTAGTAGTTTTAGTGTTATGTATTAATGAATCAAGCAGAGCCTGAATCAAGTGATGACTAGAAATGCCAACCAACTTGTTTTGGACTCAAAAATAATTGCATAGTAACAATAAGAGTTATAGGAACTAAGGAACAAGCAAAATTTGTTTGACCCATAATGGCTGCCCTGATATTTTCTTTGCTGCGGGAATTCTTTATTTAATTTTGTTGCAATCCTGACTATACTTATATCATTATACCCCATTTTATATGCACGGTCTTCTGAGGTAAATTATTCCACATTACCAACCAATTGTGCATAAATTTGTTTCACAGGCCCAGTTTAAATTAAAGTTCAGAAAATCCTTGTAATTTCAATGTAGTAGCATTTTAGTCAGCTTCATAATGTCCCTGTTTCAGTAGAGTTTTACATTTTAATCCTATTATTAACTATATTTCATATGGAACTTTGTGAGTACAACAATATCAACTCCACATCATAATTACCTAGTTCATCACTTCAAGCATGTGGCATTATGTCTTACAATACATGATCAATTTAATATGTCTGTATGATAATTCCAAATCAAAATCATAACAAATAGTACGGTAGAATGCAATTAATGCCCTAGCAGTAGTTTGACAAGCCAGTCTCAGTGGTGATCCACATCAAGCCTATCAACATTGTAGGAAATTTATCTTCATAGTTGTTCTTTTGGTTATACAGAACATAGAACCATACAGCCCAGGATCAGGCCATTTCGACCATGATATCAGTGCTGACTAATTAATGCCAATCTAACGAATCCTATGTACCTACACAAGGTCCATGTCCCCTCTATACCTTGTCCATTTACCTATCCAAAATGCTTCCTAAACATTACGGTAGTATCTTCTTCCACCACCTCCCCTGGCAGACTGTTCTAGGCCAGAATGTATAATGTTTTATATTTAATTCCTTTAAAATCCATTTTCTAATCCATAATCCAATCAATTTGACTACAGTGTATCTGGAAAATAACAAAACACATCTATTTCTCTTTGAAACAAAAAGCTGAGTGTCACCATTGATGGCTGAATAGCTGAAAGCAGGATAAGTAATAGCAAGGTGATGACAACAGAATTTGGTCAACAGACATGAGTCAAAGGAATTGGAAGACTAGGTAGTTGGGGTAAGGGGTAGGTATTCATGGTTATTGTGGAGCAAGAGGCCACAAACACAGGACTGGGTGATGCCATTAATGAAATTAAGCGCATGAGTGAATGTTATAAATTTGACCGTAAGTGGACACGGTTTTTATTCTAGATCAGGGAAAAGAAACAAAATGAATGACAATTTGGTGTGCTAAATCCAGCCTTCTTATTTAGTTCCCTCTTGACTAAAATCATCTAATTTCTAATATTCAAAATGTATAATATTTATTAAAGGGTAATTATCTGCAGCTTAAAACTTCATTTGATTCAAAAACTGGATCTGCTGAAATGCTTTCTTTGAACCACGATAGCAAGGGACTGGAAGTATGAAGAGCAGGAAAAGTTTAACAATCAGATGTTAAGATCTGATTATTTTCACAAAGAAATTAATAATGAGTTCAGTTTTGTAATAGATGTTTTTACATTGGTAGCAATATGAAGGGGTATTATATATTATTAGCATAAAAAACTAGGACCACTAGTTGTCAATAGTTTAATTAAGTGTCTGTTACAAAAATACTACCTGCATCACCTATTGGCATAGATTTTCCTAAGCTTTGCCCTCAAGTTATGCATGCTTAAACAAAGTGAAAGAATACTGTATACTGTACAAAGATCCTGACATCATGAGGTGTGAAACAGCACAATAACAGTGGCAATGACACAAAAATGTAAATGTTGTACTAATAGAGAAAACGGTGCTCTTTTGAGTTTAGGCTAAGACACAATGTGGATTTAAAGCAGGACTGATTTAAAGTGCACATAAGCAAATTATTGCGTAACCTCAAAATTCCTGTGTTTCAGCTTGGTACATTTTATAGCATTCTTGACTCTGTACTGCAAGCTCTTGGGCTTATCCTGTATGACTACTCATATTATTATTGAGCCTTGCTGTCACATTCTCAATTTAATCACTATGAAATTTGTTCCATTAATTAAATTACATTACAGTTGTACTCTCAAATGTTTTGTACTTATATTTTACTTATGTTTTTTTTTAAATTAATAAAAAGATTTGAAAAGAAATTACATTACAGTGTTAGAAGAGTAGGAGCTCCCATTTTAGGGTTAACTGTCCTTAGCTCAGCACCCAAGTACAAAATATCAAAAAGTTTAACAGAAATGGACATTAACTAACAAAAGAATGCTGAAGCCGATTGCTGTTTGCCTGATATTTAAAGGGGGTGCTGATGGCAACTCTTATTTTTTAATGATGTTGCCTGATCTTCATTGATTTCTTGTTTCCATTGACATAAGGATTGCAGTGAATAGACTAAATCCGTTAGCATTGATCTACTGCTCGGTAAGTCTCAAGGTGCTGGTACATTTTACAATAACAATTAGGGACAGGAATCTTAGAGTGCACTTAGGAACCATGTTCCTGAGCATTTTCATAGAAGTGGGGAGGAGTCCTAAGATCAATAATTTCTTTGACAAATCATTCTCCATCTCTGCTGTCAGCTCAAGAACAGCGAATTGCAGAATGGTCATTAAATGCCGACTATCACCATTTTACTTTTATTTTCTGCACTGATCTGTGTCATTGAGAATAGTTGGCCTGATAAAAAGGTCTTCTACTACACCACTGCTGACTTATTTTATAGTTGGATAGTTGGAGAGTTATATTTGTATGACGACTATTCTTTGTTCTGATTCCTTTTCAACTATCATGGCCAGAATTTGAATTTATAATGTGGAAATGACGAAGCACACATCATAACACAGCACAGTATAAAATATTTGAGTACAAACATACCAAATAGGGCTGTTTCTATGATCCTATTGGTTCATCTTAAAAGGTAAGGATGTATAGAGTAAAATTATAGATTAACCATGTTCTAAATTGATGGTGATTATTTTTAAATAGCCAAATGGTTTATTCCTCTTCAAATCTCTTACTTTCCCAAGTAGGAAATGTGGTTTACTTCAGTTCCTAAATTCCTATCATTAGCTTTCGGAAAGACTGCTGAATATTGCTAGTAGCATTGAAAAAGCTTTAAACACAATGCAGACCAAGTAACTGGGAAATATCCCTGAAATTCTGGGCCAAAGCAATGGAAGTTTAGAGCTGATGTAACAGTTCTTAACTTTTTTTTCCTTTAATACAAATGTTCTCTGGACAGATAATATCCCAAAACTTTTTAACAAAAATTATTTTTTTTATATTGTTTCCAATATAATGATAGCAATATACTTGACTGAGACTGACCACATTTTGGGTATTAAAGGAATCAAAAGGTGTGTGCATAGCACAGAAAACTGGAGTTTATGTTGAAGAATAGCAATTAATATCTTGAATGATGAAGCAAACTAAAGAAGTTTGACTCTTCCACTGATGTAAGATTGCCTATTGCTGGCAGTTATTAAATTTTTCCTTGTTTAACCATTCATATCCAGTAAGAGTAGCATGTGCAAAATATCACTTTGAGTTTTATTTACATGTTTTTCTTAGCTTGTTATTAACAGTGTACTAAAATCTTCTTTTGGGTTATCTAGTGCTAATTAGCAAAGCTATTTTCTGTATTAATTTCCGTGGAGCTCTAGACAATAGCAACCATCATGCAAAGCCACTTTATTGAACTGTTTTATTAAAGCTCAGTTTACTTGACAGCTCAGGGTCAGCTGTTCAATATTTACCTATTGGGTATTTTGGAAACACATTAGAAAAAATGCTTTTCAAAAGTGTCAGCACACTGCATACTTAATAGGAACAAGTATTTTCAAAGTTAATGATCTCAGCATTTTTGATACTCAAGCACAGTTTAGACATATCTACCCATTCAGGTCCTCTTAAAAACTCCTTCCTTAAAGCTATACCCTCATTTTTGATACCCCTACCATTTTGATTATCTACTCTGTCTATGATTCTCAGAAACTTATACCCCTCTATCAGGTCACTCCAGAGAAAAGAAGCCAGCCTACCCAATATCCTATTCCCCATCACTAAAGTCCTCTAACCAGCAACATCCTGGTAAATCTCTTCTGCGTTCTACCTATTGCAATCACATCCTTCCTGCACTGTGGTGAAAAGAACTGCTCATAATACCCAACACAAGGGTACTACCAATGTTGGAAATCTAGAGCAATACGCACAATGTGCTGGAGGAGCTCAGTAGATCAGGCAGCACCTGTGGATGGCAATAAATAGTCGACATTTATTCCCATCCATAGATATTGCCTGACCTGCTGAGCTCCACCAGCACATTGTGTGTATTGCTCATAATTCTGCAAGTGCAGCCTGAAATCAGTGCTTTGCAAAGCTGCAACATAATGCCTCACTTTTTCTCAACAAATGAAGGCAAGCATGTTGTATGCCTACTTTCACTACCCTGTCATGGACTTGGACTCCTAGGTTTCTCTGATCAACATCATCATTATGTGCCGTGTTGTACGACATAGGCTATGGTGGTCTCATGAACAGGATTGTTCTTGGCAATTTTTGTTTTACAGAAGTGGTTTGCCATTGCATTCTTCTGGGCAGTATCTTTACAAGATGAGCGGCCGCAGCCATTATCAATACTCTTCAGAGATTGTCTGCCTGGTGCCAGCGGTCACATAACCAAGCTGCTCATACGAACATCCATCACCTGCTCCCATGGCTTCATGTGACCCTGATCAGGGGCGGGGGGTGGAATAGGTAGGTGCTACCCTTTGCCAAGGTTAGCAGAGGGAAGGATGTACACCTCCTTTGGTAAAGACATATCTCCATCCTGCCACCCATACCTCTGATCATCAGCCTTCCTTATTGCACTAGCATTTTACTGTACTACTCTTTTAGATTTCCAGGAATGCATCATCTATATTATGCAATTGTACATTTTGAATGATTGCTATTTCTAGAAAAAAAATGTGAGTAAAGCCAATTGTATGTTGGCATTATTTCACAGGAAATAGGGATACAACAGTAAGTAAATCTAGCAACGATTGCAGGCGGCTTTAATGAAACTAGTGTTAAAATGCTTTGCACAGGTTTAGTTTCCAGACTCCAGAAAGACTGCCAAAAAACTAGACTGTGCAGTATCATGTTTTTGTATGGTATACAATTCATTTTCAAAGAGAAATAATAAATGCACTGTGAGATGACTATTTTCCTTTCAGATCTTTCTTGCTTCTTTGTGAGTCTCAACACCTCTTCTTGGAGTTCCCTAGATAAATGTTTGGTTCTTTGAATGACAAGGATCAGTAATGCCAAAGTGAGCCTTTACTGAGCTTGTAAATCTGATTCATTATTTCTTAAAGGATACATGCAGACTAGAAATGAAATCCCATCTCACCCCTTTAAGTAATTTACTTACTCAGCTCCCTCAACTGTGAATTCCACTACACCCCAAGTTCTAACCTTCAGCCGGACTCCCCCACCATTTTACAAACAACAATGCCTACCCTTCAACTGTTTGATATCTCCACTCCTATATCCTCTGATTTGCCATTATCTCCCCGAACCTACCCACCCAACAAACAAACTGTTGACCAATTACCGTGTCCACTCCCACTTGCAATTTGACTTTACCATCATTGCAGGTTTGTCTTTGGATTATCACGAACCATACATCTGTAGTATATATTGAGCATGTATGTGTTGTAAAAGTTATTTGTGCCATGTAGCATTAATTTTGATATATTTTCATATCACCACAGGTGATAGGTGAGTGCTGCTCACTTTCAATGAAGGATGTTTAATTAGAGACTTTGCCCTGGTTACTTGCTTTATTGAAGAACACCGTCTAAGAATCTACAAATGAATAGCACCCAGCCCAATGATCCTGGCAGCAGGTAGAGTATTAGCCCATAAGACAAAGAAGCAGAAGTCAGCCATTCGGCCCATTGAGTCTGCTCCGCCATTTTATCATGAGCTGATCCATTCTTCCATTTAGTCCCACTCCCCCGTCTTCTCACCATATATTTTGATGCCCTGGCTACTCAGATACCTATCAATCTCTGCATTAAATACACCCAATGACTTGGCCTCCACTGCTGCCCGCGGCAACAAATTCCACAGATTCACCACCCTCTGGCTAAAAAAACTTCTTTGCATCTCTGTTCTGAATGGGCGCCCTGCAATCCTCAAGTCATGTCCTCTCGTACTAGACTCGCCCACCATGGGAAACAACTTTGCCACATCCACTCTGTCCATGCCTTTCAACATTCAAAATGTTTCTATGAGGTCCCCCCTCATTCTTCTAAACTCCAAGGAGTACAGTCCAAGTGCGGTCAAACATTCCTCATATGTTAACCCCCTCATTCCCGGAATCATTCCAGTGAACCTCTCCAACGTCAGCACATCCTTTCTTAAATAAGGAGCCCAAAACTGCACACAGTACTCCAAGTGAGGTCTTACCAGTGCCTTATAGAGCCTCAACATCACATCCCTGCTCCTATACTCTATTCCTCTAGAAATGAATGCCAGCATTGCACTCACCTTCTTCACCACTGACTCAACCTGGAGGGTATCCTGCACGAGGACTCCCAAGTCCTGTTGCATCTAAGAACTTTGAATTCTCTCCCCAGTTAAATAATAGTCTGCCCGTTTATTTCTTCAACCCATGTACATGAACATACACTTTCCAACATTGTATTTCATTTGCCACTTCTTTGCTCATTCTCCCAATCTATCCAAGTCTCTCTGCACTACCGGCCTACCTCAGCACTACCGGCCCCTCCACCTGTCTTTGTGTCATCAGCAAACTTAGCCACAAAGCCATCTATTCCATAATCCAAATCGTTGATATACAACGTAAAAAGAAGCGACCCCAACATGGACCCCTGTGGAACACCACTGGTAACCGGCAGCCAACCAGAATGGGATCCCTTTATTCCCACTCTCTGTTTCCTGCCAATCAGCCAACGCTCTATCCACGTATGTAACTTTCCCATAATTCCATGGGCTCTTATCTTGTTTAGCAGCCTCATGTGCGGCACCTTGTCAAAGGCCTTCTGAAAATCCAAATACACAATATCCACTGCTTCTCCCTTGCCTAGCCTACTTCTAATTTCCTCAAAAAATTGCAATAGGTTTGTCAGGCAGGATTTTCCTTTAAGGAAACCATGCTGAGTTCGGCCTATCTTGTCATATGCCTCCAGGTACTCTGTAACCTCATCCTTGACCATCGACTCCAACAGCTTCCCAACCACCGAAGTCAAGCTAACAGGTCTATAATTTCCTTTTTGCTTCCTTGCCCCCTTCTTAAATAGCAGAGTGACATTTGCTATCTTCCAGTCCTCTGGAACCATGCCAGAATCTATTGACTTTTTAAAGATCATTGCTAATGCCTCCGCAATCTCCACAGCTACTTCCTTCAGAACATGAGGGTGCATTCTATCTGGTCTAGGAGATTTTTCTATCCTTAGACTGTTCAGCTTCCTGAGTACTTTCTCTGTCATAATTGTGACTGCACACACTTCTCTCCCCTGACACCCTTGAGTGTCCAGTATACTGCTGATGTCTTCCTCAGTGAAGACTGATGCAAAATACTCATTCAGTTCCTCCGCTATCTCCTTATCTCCCATTACAATTTCTCCAGCATCATTTTCTTTCAGCCCTATATCTACTCTCACCTGTCTTTATATACTTGAAAAAGCTTTTAGTATCCTCTTTGACATTATTATTTACTAGCTTCCTTTCATAGTTCATCTTTTCCCTCTTATTGACCTCACATTAGGGAACTAAGTACAGAAGACCGTGGATGCTGGAATCTAAAACAAAACTCAAGTTGAGGGAGGAGCTCAATGAGTCAAATAGCATCTGTGGGGGCAAAAAGAATTTTTGACATTGTGGTTCGAGATTCTGCTTGAAGACTAGACTGTTGAGGTAACATAACTGGTATAAAGAGGATAGGTTGGGTGGGATGACACAGGGGTTAGTAGATGATAGGTGAGGGGTGAGGGAGAGGCGAGGTATGATGGACCAATGAAGCAGGGATGGGAAATGTAGGCCTCTACAACCATCTAGAACTAAACATACACATTCAGTTTGCCAACATAAGGAAAAGATATTGTTCCCTTCCTCTTACAATCTTCAACAGTGAACTTTCCTCTGTGATCCCACGTAGCTCGCTGTCACTTTCTTGTGCTATTGTGACTTCAACTGTCTGTGGATCTATCTGCCTGTCTCATTCTTTTTCTCTGCTAAGTTATTTACCTATGCATTCCTTCATTTGGTACAGGTAGACCGTTTCTATCATACTGTGGGTCTATCTCACAATTTGCTGCTATACCACTGTGTTTAACTTTCTGTATGTTTCTCTACCTCTAATTGTTTATCTCTACCTCCCTGTATTTTAGTCTCATTCTCTCATTCCAGCTCTCTTTCCCTGTACTCCAGTTTTTACTAAATTCTCTCAGTCATTTTATCCTGTTTCTCTTTCTTGCTGATTTTTTTCGTCATTTAATTTATCTGCATCTTTTATCTTTCATCAGCAATCCCTATCAAAGATGCTTAATTTCAGCTTGTTCTATGTTGCTGCATTCTTCACAAGTAACTTTTAGTGTGATCTACTACATTGAAGATCAAGGTGGAACATTGGTGCCCCCTAGAGCTCCAACACACTGCATCAAATAAAAAACAGCCTGGATAATAATAGCTTACAACTATTTTCCGATAGCAGCAGAACGTTTCATTAATACAGTTGTAGGTAACATAGATAACCACAGTATAATCTTTCACTGCCACCTACTGGCAAAATAGAGACCATATGTTTTAGGTAATAATCCCTATTAGCACTTGGGGCTGCAATGTAATTTTTGGAAGGTAAGATGCATTTATTTATAATATAAACTGTTTTCTTGCACTTTCTACAGATGGATAGAAGCTTTGTGCAAATATGATTTCAAAACT
The DNA here is from genome assembly GCF_048418815.1 of Hemitrygon akajei. Lineage (NCBI taxonomy): Eukaryota > Metazoa > Chordata > Chondrichthyes > Myliobatiformes > Dasyatidae > Hemitrygon > Hemitrygon akajei. The sequence continues at coordinate 102,149,746 of NC_133124.1, read as the reverse complement.
AACTAATAGAGCCTAAAGGATACTTCATTGATAAAATCTTTTTGTAAATGAATATGGAATTTTCAGGGAAGTACATAAATATATTAGTGACTACTCAAAGCCATTTTGCCACTCGGAGAATGCTGTTGAACAGTGAGGCATTTCTAGGATAATAAATGAGCATAGAGGAATAATGAGCAGAAATTTAAAACAAAAGAGACTACTAGACAGGTATATGGAGGAATTTAAGGTGGAGGGTTATATGGGAGGCAGGGTTTAAGGGTCAGCACAACATTGTGGGCCGAATGGCCTGTACTTTGCTGTATTGTTCTTTGAAAACAAAATCAGTCAGTACGTTGAAGGTGGAACTGAATGTGCACTTCAGAGAGAATAATTTGCAGAGGTATGGAAAACAAAAGCTGGAAAGTGGACTAACAGGAGTGCAGTACCAATTCCTCGACCAGACTTGACAGAATAAATGGCCTGTGATATGACCATTCATCATGCTATTCTTTCTCTAGGAGAAGAAAACTATTGACCATTGACTGAAGAGCACAACAGCCAAGATCTCAGGTGACTGCCCATAAATTCAGGACAATAGATGAAATAAACTGGCAGTGGAGAGGAATGTTCCTCAATTACTCATATATACAGATCTATATAATATGTATATAAACTAATAGAAAAACAAAGATTTAATGTCCTACTTAAATGTTGGCGTTCTGACATAAAGCCTTTTCTAGATACTCGAGTAATGGCCCTGGTGAGGTGAGCTTACTTCATGCTAAATCAGGGCAAAAATTATTGTTGACTTCAGTTCTTCACCCATGCTCTCACCCAGACTCCATTCTGAATCTATAAGTGTGATGTACCAACATACAGAGACTACCAGCCATACAAAGAGTTTGAGACATGTGTGACCAATTAAAGGACTTGACCTTCGTAAGCCATGGGTAAAGTGCAGGTGACACCTGGGATGTGCATCCTTGGGAACTTGCCTTCATATCAAGCCTAATTTCATTTAAGAGCATGATTAACAACATGTCAGTCAAGGGAACAGCTGAAACAGGAAACACAATGGTGTCACCTGCACTTTACCCATGGACTTCTCAACATCAAAATACACTAGCTACATGTTTACAAAATAATTTATGTTGCCCGGCTTCATTCACCAAAAATTATAGGTATGAAAGAAATATACAGATGTTATAAAAATAATGATACGAGTCATGGCATACGGCAGAAACTAGACAATCATGGCAACTAAATTATTATAAGACTTGTAGTTTCAGTGACAGTGAATTCTAACGTTTTAAACTATATAGTTTTGGCTGTATTACACAGTTGACTTTTATCATAATTAAACAGTTATAAAGGCAAATGTTATTATTTCAAATGTCTAATTTTTCACAAGTCATATTGATAATAGTATTTATTTACAAACAGATGACAGTACAATTAGGACTGAAGTAACATGTAAAAAATGCTGGAGGAACAGCAGGGTAGGTCAGCATCTACAAAAAAGAATAAACAATTGATCTTTCAGGCCATGACACCTCATCAGGGCTGGAAAGTAAGGAGGAGAAAGCCAGGATAAGAAGGTGGGGAGAGAGGAAGAAGTACATGCTAGACAGTGATAGGTAAAGGCAGATGAGGGGGGAGGCAGGTGGGATTGAGGGGGAGGATGAAATGAGAAGCTGGGAGGTGATAGGTGGAAAGGTAAAGGGCTGAAGAAGACAGAATCCAATGGGAGAGGAGAGTTAGAGCATGGGAGAAAGGGAAGGAGGGACAGCGGGGGAAGTGATAGGCAGGTGAGGACAAGAGACGAGGTAAGAGGGGAGCCAGAGTGGGGAATGGAAGAAGAGAGAAGAAATGGGGGAAAATTGGATTGGAAGTGCCAGTTGGGGGGCAGGAGAACTTAAACAAGTTACAATCTTCAGGGAAATGGTACTTAGTAAATCCTGCCAGAACTCCAAGCTGATAGATCCCTGGGTTCTTGTGGACTTCACACTAAAGAAGAGAGGCTAGCAAGATAGTTAATTTTCCAAAATTCTCTAAGGTTAGGTGACATTCTGTTAGATTGGTAAATAGCAAATGTGACTCATTTATTCAAGAGAGAAGGGAGATAAAGCAGGAAACAACAATCCAGTTAGCTTAACATTTATCACAAGAAACATTTTGGAAACTATTATTTACTGTTATAGTGCAGTATGTTTAAAAATCCAGGGTAATCACACAGTCAACATGATTTTGTGAAAGGGCAATCATGTTTGACCAACTTAGTGCACTTCTTTTAAAAAGTAATGTGTGCTGTGGACAAAGGGGAACTTACAACATTAAGCTCTCCAGAAGACTTTTGAGAAGATGCACAGGAAAGGTTATAGTAGAAAATAAAAGCTTATAGTGTAGGTGGAACATTAGGGCTAAGACTTTCAAGCTAATTAGGACACTAATTGTAGGTATAACTGGGTCTTTTTCTTATTGGCTAGTGGTAACAAGTGGTATGCCACAGGGATCCATGCTGGATCTCAATCTTTTACAATTTATTTAACTAATGTGGATGATGGCATGGAATGTATGTACATTGCTAGATTTGCCAAGGACACAAAGGTAAGAAAGTAAATTTCAAAGAGGACAAATGCAGGCTACAAAGGGTTGTAGATAGGCCAAATGAGTGTATATATAAATATCTGGTAAATGGACTATTGTTAATGTTGTTGAGTGCCATTGAGTCGCCATCAACTCATGGCGACCATATGGACTGTGTGGTTATCCATAGGGTTTCCATGGCAAGATATGGAAGTAGATTGCCAGGCCTTTCTTCCACGCAGATACTGCTGCTGCCCAGGTTGGGACCTGGCCAGATTCGAAATCAGGGCCATTCGGGCTGGAAGTCCAGTGCTGATGCCACTACACTACCAGCTGCCGGCTAGCCCAAATAGAGTATACAATGGTAAAATGTAGAATTGTACATTGTGGCACAAAAAGTAAAGAAGAAGCACATGTTATCTAAGCCATGGGAGACTGCAATTCCATATGCAGATTTCAAAATTTTAGCTTGCACACCAATATCCGTGTCTGACATGTATGCAAATAAAAGGTTCAAGATTTGACCCTTGCAGAGTGTGCCTGCTTCCATCTTCCACTCTGAAAAACAGTTCACCAAATATCTCTGCTTTCTGTCTTTAAGTCAATTGCTCATCTGTGCTACAACTCGTCCTCTTTTTTTTCCATGGGTCCCATTATGCTTCAACAGCATTTGTCCATGAGATTTTCTTAAAGGTACTCTGAAAATCAACAATGACTGCATTCTCTTTAGTAACTTGTAAAATGTTCTACTTTGACTGAAAAAAATAAAACTCTTTATCTAAGTGGTGAGAGTGCAGAGCTCTGAAAGGCAGAAGTTTGTTTATTGATTGTCTTACTGCACGATTTGCAAAAATTGCAAATAATTACAAAAGCCAGTAGTTTGCATTCAGTAATCAGCATATTGAATACAAAGTTAGGGATGTTTGGTTCAATTATATAGGGCATTAAAGAGTCTATCTATAGCACTTACCATGGTATTTTTATTTAAGGACATTTCTTTTGTCTTAGAGGCCTGTGAGTTTTTGACACTCTCTTCTTCAAAGTCTTAATATTCTTAAAGCCAGAAATGGATATTTGATAAGAGGGTGAGCTTCAGATAGGCAGATATGCAGAGCTGAGCTCAGGTCAACCAAGGTTTTAGTAAATGGCAGAGCAAGCTTGAAGGGTTAAATGATCTACATGAGACACTCTGTTTGTTGGGGCCAAACATGGATATTGCACTCTAGTTGTCTACATGATACACAAACCAGTATGCGACCAGGGCAGTATGATGTGAAGAGCAAGCTCATGCTCATTCAGCAGACTCCCCCTCCCCATGCTGATGAATCCAAAGGAATGACAGACACCCATACAGTTTGGCACCAGTAGCATCGCAGGAGTTGCCAGTCAGCATCAAACTCAACATAGACCCTGCCTTAGAGATGCCAGCTCTAGATTTTTCCATGGGGTTTACTCCTGAAGCTTTTCCCATGAGTGGGTATAGCCACAAGTTGTTTGAGATCAGAGTTTTCCTTCTCCTAGATGAGCTGCCATCTATGGCTAACGAGCCCCATCTGTCCAAAGTTTTAAGGTGCCAGTAACCCTCCTTTGCCCCTTCTCCTGTCAGTAGCTACAGTAAGTCACATATGAAGGCTGTTGTGTATTTAATATTTCAGTAGTATTTGTGTATTGTTTGATGAAGCATTCTTGTTTACTTAAATAATTCATTACAGGTTATGTGTAAAATAAGTGAATGGCATTCATCATGATACTTCCACGAGGTAAGTCGGTGCATCGCTTAAAGTAAAAAAATGAACTAAGATTCTCACTCTGGAGCCTCCATGTTTTCCTTCCAATTAGTTTTTATGTTTTGGAGTTACAAAACATAAGTGGTGGTCATGAGATATTTATTAAAATGAACCTAAGTCTACTATCTACCCGTTGAAGCTTAGTGAGATGTTCGAGTTTTTTTTAAAAATTGCAATGAGACAGTCCAGTTGAAAGAAAGTGCAGCTTTTTTTCTTTGGACAAACATGGTTTCTTTGCAAAAGAGAAGATGTTCAAGCTTTTTAAAAAGGCAGGAAAATGGCAGAATTAATGAGCTCATAAACAGTGACTACCAGGTGATAATAATCATTAAAAAAGAGTAGAAATGGCTGGCTACCTTCGAAAGATTTACATGTTTGATTTCATGACAAGTAACTAGATTTTGTACACTGAGCAAATTGAGTAGTATTTTGAAGCAAATCAATTAGCCAACTAGAAGCAAGTGTTAATTTTGTTGAGTGCATTGGATTTAAAGGCATACAGTTTGCTTTGAAGTTTACCTGCTCCAACCAAGCCAACTGAAATGAGCACTATATCATGAAATGAGCTGATATTGTGAAATTAATGCAGGAACATTTAGAACCAAAACCATTGCTGATTGCAGAATGCTTTAGGTTTCATAAGCAGAATCATAAGGAAGGGGAGTCCATTTCAGCGTACATGGCTGAATTGATGAAATTGTCTGAACATTGTCAGTTCAATGATGCACTAATTAAGAAAGGTACTGGAAGATGCCACCACTGTCCCATGCTGTACACCATGAACCATTGCCCAATAGAGGGCAAATAGGTGTTGGTGCCAACCTATGTGCCTCTGGTTGGAAAGCAAATTTAACCAAGGAAGCACCATGCTGCTCAGAGGATGTCTGAAAGTAATGAAAGCACAGGTCCGACTACAACAGTTTTTATAGGTAATGTATCTGAGGAAGCCCCTGATATGTTAATCAGGCAATTCTTTGTGGAATGTGGCTTGGGTTTAAGCTGGAAGAGAGTTCAATGAGCTTCAGGAAAGTTGCTAGCATTTGACTTCTGTGAGCGTAAAGAACCAGAATCTACTTTGCACGCAATCAAACGGGAGACAAAAACTTGCTTGTAAAAGTAGATGAAAAGACCAAACACCAGCTAGATGAATGGAAAGCAATAAGGAAAGGAGTCAATGTAGATACAAAACCAGAGGATGTTGTGATGCAGAAATCAAAAGGAGAGAAGAGATAGCGAGAAAGAAGGGTGTGAAATAGAGAAGGAACGTGAGGAAGAAAAAGAAAGGGATCAAAGTAGATCCGGAGAGAAAAGCTGAGAAAATCTTTAGAAAGGGATCCACTTCCTGCAGTCTCAAAGTCAACTCCTACAACCGCAAACTGCAGGAGCCCCAGAAACTGAGATTGTTCGACAGCCACAAGTCTCACTGCCAAGCAGAGCTGTGTGCGTTCTACATTGAGTTGAAGTTTATAGCTAAGCAGGGAGGAGTGTTTTCACGTGATAAGTGCGTGCATTGGTTAGAGTAAAAACTAAACAAAATTCGCATTCTGGATGCTCCATGTTTTCCTTTCAATTAGTTTTTATATTTTGGCATTACAAAATGTAACAAAGACCAAGAGCTGGACTTGGTTGTCAGAGGCTATTTGAGATGCACGCCATTGGGAGCATTTAATCAGTTGTGGGAGCTTATCCCCACTAGCTCCCCCAGCTATGACACTGGTTCTCATTTCATCTGGGCTTATGTATGGCAAAAAAAATTTAAATATATTATGAAACACATATTTTGACTCAAAGAATTAATTGGTTGTGTTATATTCATCAATCTCCCCCATTCTCAAAACACACTATTGTTAATAATTAAGTCACTTTTTATACATTTATTTCATTTACATGAAGATGTAAAATTAATTCAAGGTTACAATGAAGAGATACAGCTTAAATTTTATTTATATTATGTTTATATTAGTTTCATTATTTCATATTGTTTGATGTTAAGCAAATTCTAAATAAATGGCAAAAAAGTAAAAATCATAAGGAATAATTTAAAAAAAACTTAATTTTGCAAACTCTGACCACTGTTCCAGGTGGTGAAAGGTCAAATAGTGAGGTGGGTGAAATGAGAACATGCGCACTGCGGCCAGTCGGCATTGTTGAAGTTATAAGGGGGAGACTAGGATAACCGTTTGCTTTCGGTTGAAAATCGAATTAACGTCTTTACAATCCGTTAGGCAGATAATGAACGGGGCTGTAGCTCTGACTCCAGCAGAGGTGAGGCCTTAGAAATGGCAAGAAAAAAATCTTATGCATTATTTCACCCCTCTCGGCTATTTTCGAACTTTTGCCCCGCATTTTATATCTTGCTTGTTTGTATTTGCCCGGCAGGGAGAGAGTTTACCTTACGATTCCGCTTCCTGCTCGACGGGTGAGTAGAGTTGTTTTTTGGAGCCTAGGACTCGCCGAGTGACAACACGCGGTGTTTAAGTGTTGCCTCCTGGTACATTGAGGGGAACTAGGTGCCCGACTCCCACCTTCTCCCAGCCCTATGCCCCATAACGGGACATCAGTACTTATTGAAACCGGCTGACAAGTGCACGCTGTCTCACACGTTCACGCTCCCGCAGGTTGTCCAGTCACGCTGACTTTATCCCTATCTTTCTCAGATATTTGTTCCGTGATTGACGGCAGTGCACGGTTCATTCTTTTCATTCATCGCGACATTAATACATCGCCAAGTGAAAGAGTAAAAGACAATGATGTTGCTGATCTCAAAGATATATGAACACTGAATCACAAAATATTAGGACGAAAGAATAGGGGAAATGGGCGAAATGATTGAGACCGTGCAGGAATTTGGAAGAGGGTGAGAAGTTTAAAAATTGAGTTATAGTTTTAGTGTTTTGGGGTTTCAATAAATCTTAAAGGGATAAGGATTTATTTTAAATGATTGCAATAACTTAAAGCTGTGGACTTTTAGGCATTAGAGAAGGAAAGACAGGAATGGGCCATGAATGCTGGTCTTGCAATTATGGGAAATGAATTAAAACAAAATGATAGTAGTTTCTTGAGAGCAGTGTAAATTCATGAAATAGTAAACTATTGTTAGATGTTCCAAAGTCTTCAGGACAGTTCACAGCTTCAGCGGTAAATGAATACACAGGGATAGAAAAATATATCAATAATTTTCTTTGAGGGAATAGCAGAGATAATTTTTCTTTTAAAGATAAACCAATTAGGAAGCCATGCATCAGTGAAATGAGTTTGCATACAGTTTGAGGTCTGCTCAAGACTAATCTATTGAACTAAAATTTGCTAATGATGCAGATAGGTATTAAGAAAAAGCAACTAAGGTTGACATTGATATTTTGTTTTATAAATCAGTAAAATGGGGTACAGGAATGAATGCAGATGGATTTTTGAGATTGAATGGATGACTTGCAGTTGGTTAAGGTCTTCTGTTACGGGATATCTAAGTCCGCATAAAACCTTAAGGATTATAACAACTACAAAACAACAAAAACTGAGCAGAAAAGGGCTTAAAGAAGCCAATCAAAATACTATTCTGAACTAATTAGGATATTTTTTAAAATGGGAAATGCTATCAAGTAATTATATTGTGAAACATGCTGAGAGCTTCACTGTTGCAGAGGGTTGAGCACAATCAGAAATTGGATTGAATTGTGAATTAGTTTGCGGGTCACAGTATGATTGATGTTTTGTTGTGAAGCAAATGAATAAGACAGATATTGGATTCTCAGAGGAAGTAAAATTACAACTAAAAGCTCAAAACTGCAATCTTGTTACAGTATAGAGCAGGGGTGGCCAATCTTTTACATTCTTTGCGTCAATTTTTTCACGCACGAGTTCAGATGCGCCATACAACTCTTGTACCCCCATTCAATTCTTGTAAAAATATGTTAGTATAGACATCATTTGCATTTTTACATGATCTATTGATTTACTATAAAAACAAGATAAACATTTACCTTAATGAGACTTTTAACAAATATATTTTGTCTTCTTTTGATTTCTTCCTTTTTCTTAATCATATTCTTTCCGTAACCCAGACCCAAGCACTAGCTTCAGTTTTCCTTCTATTTCAGTCTGATGTTGTGTTTTATAGTGTCTATTAAGATTATGTCTTCTATTATGTGAGAAAATGTTTTCACAAACAATGCACAACAGTTTTCCTGACATACCCGCTATAAATAAGAACTAATTTTCCCACTGTTCATTGAATTCACACTTACTATCACTTTCTGCTTTTCTTTTGCACTGTGATGGGTAACTGAATGTAAAAACAAGGCTTAATTTTTGATAAAGTACAAAACTTCGAATGTTCGCAAAGGACGAACAAAGCACAACTCCGTAGCGCACGAGTGTCAATTGTAAACTGACTGGCAAAAACCTGCGACGCACCGCTGGTGCAGACGCCCGGCGACTCAGGATCAAACAAGTATCAAACGTGTATTGAACAGTTATGGATCGACTGCAGAACAAAAGTCCTTCTTTCCTAGTTTGACTCATTGAACATTTTTTTAAATTGAAAACAGATTAATGTGAAAGAAGATAACATTCGCCAAAAGATGTGCACGAAATAATAAAATCACTAAAAATAATTGCTAAGTTTTAGATTTATTCTCAGTAAAACCCATTTCTAGCTCTAAGCTACTTGAATTCCTGTTATAGATTTTTTTTCTACAAATCGGTTTTTGGTTAATACTTTTTGCATGAGTAGGCTTTCTTGTTATTATCACTAGGGTGCAATGCGCCTCTTTTGGCACATGCACCATAGGTTGGCTGTCCCTGGTATAGAGCAATGATGTCCTGGTGAAATACATAAACTGGTTAATGCAAGAAACCTGGGAGATAATAAAAAATGCATGTTACTTTTCAAAAAAAATTATGCTAAAAATCAACTCAGATGTCAATGGAAGAGTGTTAAAACCAAGTGTTGTAATAGTATGGAATGCTGTGTTTCTTGCAGGAATTGATTCAGAATGAAACTATGGAATAAAGATAACCATTCAGTTTAGATTTATGAAAGATTGCTTCTTGACTGCAAAGCAAGAAGAGTATAAGAGTCTGAAAATCGTTATATTTATGCATTCAACATAACTTGATGGTCATAATATTGGGGTAACAAATACAAAACTTTACTTTCCAATAATAGTCAAAGTCATTATCAGAAGAAGAATATATTAACGCTAAGAGTTGATAGTGAAAGAAAATGTCAAAAAATAGGAAATTTGTTCAGCTGCATTTCAGTAAAAAAACTAGAACATTTTAAATTTTGAAAAAATCCTAACACAGAGCTCTCCAAGTACAAGTTCAGAGAAATGTTTTATGTGAATTAACAAATCTGAATGTGCAGATTAATTGTTGCCTTTGGTATATTAGATTACCTCAATGTGTTGAGCCGAAGACTCAATTATGCCATTCAGTCTAACACTTAAGTAATATAGAGGAAAATTAAGCTTTCAGTATCTCATGTCCATATATTAAAATGTGACTATGTGTTCAGTATTTTGCTGCATTTCCATGGCTAAATTTCAGTGTAATGGCAATGGTGCTGGTGTGCTTCCTAACTGTTTTACAACCAACACTGCTGAATAGATTATTTGTTCAGCATTTGACGGCTGTATATGCTGACTGAATTTTTGCTATTTTATGAAAATGTTTCAGAAATAGGAAATTGCATATGTAACATCTTTGGGTATCCGATCAGGAAAAAATCCAAAAGAATGCAGTAATCAGAACGTTATTTGTAACGATTTGTAGAGTAATGATATGATGCTATAATTTCAACAATTGGAAGTACGTTTTTAATTGAAGCTTGGAAATTTTGTAGCTGGTATTGTTGATGGGTCAAGAAGGTTAAAGGTATATAGGATGCATGGTAAGTTAGGTAATTGAATCCAAAACTGGCTTGGGGAAAGGAAGCAAAGGTAGCAACGGATGAATGTTTGGAGTATAAGAGTAATTAGTGACATTCTGCTGGGATCTTTGTTATTTGTGAAATGCATTAATGTTTAAAATCTAGGTGTATGATTTAATAAGTTTGAATAACACAAAACTTAATGCTGGAGATAGCAAGGAAGGTTATTTAAGGCTACACCAGGATGTAGATAAAATGGATAGTTAGGTGGTGCATGAGCAGATTAGTAATGGAAAAATCCTGCAGCCAGCATCTGTTGGGGGGGGGGGGGGGAGAAGAGGTGGTGTGAGGGGAATGGATAGTCAACATTTTGGGTGGAGTCTCAACCAAAATGTTAACTGTCCATTTTGCCCCCACTATGCTACTTAACATGCTGAATTCCTCTGGTATCTTGTTGCTCCAGATTGCAGCTTCTGCAATCTCTTACTCCAGAAAGAGCCAAGGTACTGTTGTGACTGTGATTAAACCATGATAGATGGAATAGGTCTTTATTCAGGATAACAAGCAGGCATTCCAGAGGGAACCTTGTATATCATCTTCTGGGAGAAACACAGTAAAATCTCCCTGAATTGAACTTTAATGTAGGGTGGATTCTGGTTAATTAGGACACATTGAGAGCAATACATTTTAGGCCAATTAAGCAGCTGTCCAAATTAACCGAAGTTTTATGGGAATAGTAAAGAGGTATTTTTAAAAAAAAGAGTAAAATACTGCTCAACTGATAATTTATGTATTTAAATGAAATATAGAACAAATTAGAACACCACCATTCATCTACAATACTATAAAACTATCGGCTCCTAAGAGGTTGTCAATGGAGGAATTTGTATGTTGTGTTCTTCTGATTACGGTGAATGTAGGCACCTGTTGCAGATACTGGACTGCCTTAGATGATTGCATCTTCCAAATATTAATTTTCATTGTAACATTCCAGATGATGGTCAGTATTTTCAAATTTGTAATTTTTAACTTGTTGAAGTAATGAAATTATTTCATTTTCGTTGTCAGCCGTTTCTGGCCTCTCAAAGCCTGAATGTTTGAAACGTAGTGAGCAAAACAGTTCTCAGGTGTGTTACCTGCGTATTTCTCGCCAACAATCAGTGACAAAAATCACTGCTTTTTGAACACACACATACGCAAATGACACTATTTAAAAACTGTTTGCTCTAAACATGGTGTAGTGTCTAATGACCACACAAGTTCACGCGACTGAAACTGGTTAGAATATGTTTGGCAAATGTTTCCTGCTCCAGTTAAGCGGCATAGTGTCCCAAATAAACTAAGGGAATCCTAGCTATTTTCTCAATTTAGCTTTTGTTCTTTAAGAGTTGCTCCCAAATGAGTAGCTGCCCCAATTAACTGATGGCCCAATTAACATTCATCCACTGTACTCTGAAGGCTATTTTGAGTCTGACAAATGGTACTAAAGGGGTAGGGTTGGCTTTACTCATCAGGAAAACTGCCACTGCAGTGGTCAAGCTGGGTTTGAATAACTTGGGCAATATGGCTGAATTAATAAGGGATTACTGACTGCATTAATTGGACTATATTATAGACCTCCCAATCGTCAGTGGAAATTAGAGGAACAAATTTGTGGGGAGACAGCAGACAATTGCAAGCAATGTTGTGATAATAGATGATTTAAACCTCCCACAGACTGTAGTGGTGGCCAAGTCCATATGCATACTTAAGGCAGAAATTGATCATTTCCTTATCGGTCAGGGCATCAGATGAAATGGCGAGAAGACTGGTGGAAAGGTTTGAGTGGGATCCAGGATCAGCCATGATGGAATGGCAGAGCAGACTCGATAGGCTGAATGGCCTAATTCTGCTCCTATGTCTCCATCAGAACAGGTGCACCACAAGGCTGTGTGCTTGGCTCCCTGCTCAACTTGCTTTACACTTGTGACTGTGGCTAAGCACAACTCCAATGCCATATGCAAGTTTGCTGATGGCATCACTGTCATAGGTCAAACCAAAGGTGGTGATGAAACAGCTTATAGGAGGCAGATTGAAAATTTGCCTGAGTGGTGCCACAACAACAACTTCCTGCTCAATGTCAGCAGACCCAGGAGCAGATTATTGACTTCAGGTGAGCCAGTCCCAGTCCTTGTTGGAGGTTCAGAGGTGGAGAGCATCAGCAACTTTAAATTCCTCAGTGTTTGGGCCCAGCATGTAAGTGAAATTATGAAAAAAGCACAGTAATGTCTCTACTTCCTTAGGACTTTGTCAAGATTTGATATGACATCTAAGACTTTAACAAAGTTGTATAGATGTGTGGTAGAAAGTATATTGGTGGGCTACATCACAACCTAGTATGGAGACACTAATGCCGTTGAATGGAAAATCCTACAAAAAGTAGTTGACATGGCACAGTCCATCAGTGGAAAGCTCTCCCCATCATTGAGCACTTCCACATGAAGTGTTCCTGTGGGAAATCAGCATCCATCATCGGGCTCCCACCACACAGGCCGTGCTCTCTTCTTGCTGCTGCCATCAGGAGGAAGGTTCAGAGCCTCGGGACCCACACCACCAGGTTCAAGAACAGTTGCTACCCTTCAACTGTAACCACCAGGCTCTTGAACCACTCAACTTTGCTTGCTCTGTCACTGAAATGTACTCACAACCTATAGACTCACTATCAAGGACTCTTGGTTTCAATTTCTCAATATTTATTTATTATTATTATTTTCCTTTTGTATGTGCTGTTTGTTGTATTTAGTGCACTAGTTAACTGCCCAAGTTGGTGCACTCTTTCGTTGATTCCATTATGATTATTCTAGTGTGCCCACAAGAAAATTAATGTCAAGATTGTATATGGTGGCATGTATGTACTTTGCTAATAAATTTACTTTGAACTTGTGTACATCGAAACATATGGTGAAATGCTTTGCCTTGCATCAATAACCATCACATTCCAAAGATAGTGCTGGGGGCACTATCATGATACTTCCGCTGGCAAAGTAGCATGCCCACAACTCACTAACCTTAGCCAGTACTGTACATCTTTGGAATGTTGGAGGAAACTACACCTGGAGGAAATCAATGTGGACACAAGAACTACAAATTCCCTACAGGCAGTGGTGGGACTCGAACCCCGATTGTTGGTGCTGTAAAGCAATTGTGTTGACTGCTACATTACCATACCACGCCTGTCTTTCTGTGCTGCCCTAATCCTCCTCTACCAGATAAATTGTGTGCTGTGGAAGTTGACTAAGCATTCTGTTCACTATTCTCCATATATTCGTAGAAAAGTCTCTTTTCTTGAAATTAAGTTTGATCACAGTTTCCTCAGCATAAGCAGCATTTGCATCTTTTGATGGATGTTCATCTCATCAGGAGTCTTCTCATGACCACCTTCATGATTCATTTGCTCAGCTGCAGTCACTTTGTTACCACACCTGTGTCCCTGTGAGGCTGCCTCTGTCTGCTATGCCCAGCTGTGCAAGAGCATGGATGCATTGCGGCCAGGAGATGGGTGTGTATACCCTGCGTGCTATAATTTCCTTTCTAATTCTGTTGCATCATACCATCCATCCACCTCGCTATGACCTGCATTTTCCTGATTGTTTCATTCGGCTTGGTCTTGTTTGATTTTAACATTTATATGGACTTGGACAAATATCCTAATGCTAACCTTTTGGTAGTAGCATTGGAATAGATTTGATTTTCGCAATATGGTAACAGTGAAGTCAATTTTGAAATGATTGCAGAGTTTCCTACCTTTCAACTGTAATAGTTTAATTTGACAAATATATTTATTTATACCTAAAACAGGCTTGAAAGGTGCAATGTCAACAAATAAGGATAAAGACAAAGCGCTTAATAAAACAGACAATGAGGAAGAGAAAAGTATAACTTTTAAAAACATTCCACCAGCCCTGAACAATGCTGAGAAAGAATTGAGCAGGTAATAATCGAATGAGATTTGTAACAGTAATGTTCTCTTACAGTCTGTTGTCCTGTTTTTTGCCTTCACCACCTTTCTTCCCCAATAGCATTGAATGTGTTGTGGTGAACTAGATATACCTGTCTGACTGCTCCTGTGGCTCCTCCCAAGACCCTGCTGACTACCCCTGTGGCTCCTCCCACAGACCCCTGTATAAAGGCGACTGTGGCCTGCTGCTCTCCCTCATTTTCCCCAGGATGTAGTGTTGTCCTTCAGTCAATAAAAGCCGATATCTCACTTCCTAAGTCTCGGCGTGAGTTATTGATGGTGCATCATGTGTATAATCTTAATGCATAGTTTTCTTCCATATTCTCTTTAATTGCATAAACGTGCTTAATTCTAAAGTGGTTCATTGAATGCTTGCTGCATATAATGTTTCTACGTGAAGGCTGGCAGAGCTACATAAGAACACAGTAAGGTACTTAGTCCCTCTGCCTTTTTAAAAAAAAATAATATTCAAATCTCCATCACCCACCCTGTGAGGAAGCAATGAAGAATGTGCAGTAAATTCTGTATTTGTCCATGAATGCTACGTTCCTGACAAAAATACATTAAAATGACATCTGATTTCACCTGTTTTGTGTAACTAATTGCTCAGCTTTTTGCTGTTTTTCTTTCCCAGAACCCAGTCTGTGGTTCCTCATGCTTTTGCAATTAATTCACTAATATTCCACTTTCATAATTGTATATTTGTAATCCTGCCAAAGATACCTAGCACTAGCCTTCTAATCGTTAACTTTGTACATGCATATACTGTGGCAGCATTTGCTTTAGAAGATTAATTCATGATTTGCATTATCCTTTCTAACATTCCTTCTTTCTTTAAAAAATATTGTTTGCAGGAAACGGAAGAATAGCATGGTAGAAAATAGCCTGAACAGAATGCACAAGGAAGACATTCCAAAGAAGCAGATAAACAAAGAAATAAAAATTGATCAAAGCGTAAGT
The DNA here is from genome assembly GCF_048418815.1 of Hemitrygon akajei. NCBI lineage: Eukaryota > Metazoa > Chordata > Chondrichthyes > Myliobatiformes > Dasyatidae > Hemitrygon > Hemitrygon akajei. The sequence goes on along the minus strand of NC_133124.1, from coordinate 102,134,562 downwards.
TCCTCTAAATATTATGCCTATGGTCCTTACTTTATCAGGGTTGCTTTTTTTTTGCACTTGGCATTTAGCTCCCATAACCCAGTGATGGAGAGTATTGGCCTTTCCTGATTCTAGGTGAGCATTCCTATTTCTATTTGAATGCCAAAGTAATTTATAAAATGCTTCAATGGCTGGGATTAGTCAATTTAGCATACTCTATAGATCAAAACTTGGTCTAGAAATCCAATCTTAAAAGTTTGTTCAATATTCTAAGATCGAAAATTTACTTTATCCTGAGATAAACACGATTACTATCATTTGCTGATTGGTTGTCATCTTTTTTGAATTCAAGAAGTCATTCTGATATGAGTCATTATGCTGCTGTTGATGTTAATTTTGCATCAGGCATGCATGTGGCATCATTCTTCATGCCTCAACATTGAGTAATGAAGAATGTTGGTATAGTCACAGTACATTATTCAATACAGTTGCATTAAACCCCCCTTTTAAGCAAGTTACCTACTATTGATCCTTGGGGCCTTCCCGAACCACAATTCTTATAAGACCCAGGCTGCTATTCTCAACCTCCAATTACTCAACATTTTTGTAGTCATGTGCTATGATCAAAGAGCTCCTGGCACCTTGCTGCATTATCTACCTGTGTACGTGTTTACAAATACTTTGGTCGGGGATGATACGGTTTTGTTCTATGCAATTTGGTTTATTTACTCAAGAATTTCTGGAAAAGATGGGTTTTGGAAGCAGGAACTCTGGTAGATCAAGATGAGGAAGTGATTAAAGAACATCTTTAAGTGCTCAGCTATATGTATTATGTATCATGTTAAGTAAATCAAAAACACAACTTCTGGTCCATATAATCCACTTCCCTGTATTGAATAATGATGTCTCAATCATTGTATAAAATCTTTTTTTTTTTTACAGGAGGTCTATAACAAAACAGAAAAGAAGATTAAAGGAAATATGTTGAAGAGGTAAAGAAAAAAATTCATGTGTAATATTCATGTATTTTCAAGGTTTTTGTTGTACATTATGCCTGTTCTGAGACACTCATTCAAATGAATCAACCCTTGCTCAATTTTCAAAAATAGTTAAAATATTTGTCTATTGTTAGTTAGGTGCCAAACATAGAATCCCTTTCTATCACTAGTTGTGAAAGAACATTCTGCCTTTGTTATTACGGATAAATACGCTTAGCCTTTTTTCTTTAATGTCTTGCATTTGTGCTACTAACTTCACTGATCAGTTAATTGAAAATGTATTTTCCTTAACTATTCAAAATTCTTCATAATTCTTTTTAATTCATCTTTTCTTCGAACAAGTTTCTGACCTCTCTTCTCTTTCTGCCCAAAAATATGATCTTAGTATTGTCCTAGTAAATTTTTACAATATTCTTCCAACGCGTGCATGTGCACTCAAGGGCTACTTTGTCAGGTGCGCCTATACACCTGCTTGTTAATGCAAATATCTAATCAGTCAATCATGTGGCAGCCAGTCAGTGCATAAAAGCGTACAAACATGGTTAAGTTCAGTTGTTGTTCAGACTAAATAACAAAATGGGAGAGAAATGTGATCTAAGTGACTTGGATTGTGGAGTGATGGTGCCAAATAGGTGGTTTGAGTATCTCGGAAACTGCTGATCTCCTGAGATTTTCATATAGAACAGTCTCCAGTTTATAGAGAATGGTGCGAAAAGAAATATCCAGTGGGCAGCGATTTTGTAAGCAAAAGCAACTTGTCAATGAGAGAGGTCAGCAGAGAATGGCCAAACTGGTTCAAACTGACAGGAAAGTGACAGAAACTCATATAACAATGTGTTACATCAGTGGTGTGCAGAAGACCACCTCAAACACACGTCACAGGTTGACATGGATGGGTTACAGCAGTAGAAGATCACATTAGTTCCATTCCTATCGTAATAAAGTGGTCTGTCACTGAGTGTATGCCAACTATAGACTAATCAGTAATTTGCATTGAATTGCCTTATAACAGTGTTTTGCATTTGTTACTCCAGAAATCTTGGGTTTTTTTTTAAAGAAACTTTATCTTTTCTTCACCTTTTGTAGGGCAGAAAAGTGATCTCTGTAAAACCTGAAAAATTTGTTTCTCCAGCCCTCTTATTATTTTGGATGTTTTCTTACTCTTGTTCATTTATAAAAGGTGTATTAGCTGTCCAGCTGTAAATCGCCATGGCTCATCAGACTAAACCTCTGGTCAACTTTACACATTTCATCAGTCTTTAGCACAACAGAATCGTGAGTGAGTCGTTTCTGTATAAATTGAAAAATTGTAATACTTGGTCCTCACAGGTGACTGATAAGGAAAACATTGGAGACATTCCTTGGTCATGTCTTTCTTCAGAATGGGGAAGTATCTAGTAGTGAATACATACTCATCCTAGATATGGCCAGCAACAAGCTATTACCAAGAGTTTTCTCAGCAATCCCATGAGAGGAAGAGCATAACCACATAGAAAATTTACCTAGTAGCCTACCATACCCTCTTCTGAAGGCATCCTATTCTTTTCACCTCCCCACACCCAAGCTTTGTGATGAGATCAGAGTTTAACCCATATTCTTTTTTTGGCCATGGACTATTAAAGCAGGAAAGTTGTATTTCAATTAATCAATGCGCTTGAGACCATCTCTAGGGTACTGCAAAATATTTTGGTCCTAAGAGGTTGTCTAACCACTTAGATGGTTGTTTTTCCATCATTATGGCCAAATCAGCATTTTTCTACTTGTGGTCTACCCTTTTGCTAGTGTTATGAACCCCGTAACTGGATATCTTACCAGCAAAGATAGGAGTATCCGTTGAAGTCTGATGATACTATTTTTAACAGTATTTATTAGTAAAAATACACAAAAATATCAGTACAAATATACAGATAATATACGTCATCAATACTAAACCTAAAAGTGCGGGTATAATAATAATTAATAAGAAATAAGCTCTATCGTTGTCTAGGGGATAATGAATTGTCCAATGGAAATATAAAGTTCAGTTCAGTTCATGAGGCTGCAGTAGTTGTGGGTCGCGGTGTTGCAATTGTTGGAGAGAGAGAGAGAAAGCAGTAACAACTATTAACTTGACGACTTTCCTTTTTACGATCTTGATCCGTCGATGCGTTGTTGTTGTGGCCATTCACATATGACCCCTCCGTCCTTTAGCCAGACCGTTCTGTGGAGGACTCATCACCCAGGCAAGGGTGGACACACACACAAGCCCCCACCGGTCTTGTAGCATCTCTCCTGGTGCGTCTGAGGGGTGTTTCCCCAGACCCTACTTTTATCCCCACTCACGGGGGTCTCAGGTGTCAATCAGGTTGGAATGATGCAATCCCTCAACCAGACCACTCTGGTTGCCCCCTGAGGGGTTTCAATGAATAGAACAGTACTCAATACACAATTCCTTCTCCAAGAGACAATAGCAGTAATCAGTGGTTACGTTCCGCTTTTGTTAGGAGGAGACATTCCACTTTTGTGTATCCCTGCGTTGTCAATAACAACTGCCTTTACTGTTATCCTGTGTCTCTCTCATCTCCCTTGATAACAGCATCGGAATAGTAGCGATTTGCGATTCTCCAAAAAGGGGGGGGGGCATTGGCAATTCTGTACCTTTCTGCCCATCAGAGTTGCTCCTCATTTGTAACACCCCCATTCTTCTAAGAATTTTCACCACGGGAAAATTAGCTAATACAGAGTCTTCCAGAATTTCAGAATCTAACACAATACAAAAGAGTTTTTTCACTACAGAGTAATACAGTTATACATTCAATTTAGCATCTAGATAAACAGTCAGCGAGCACATGATCACTTCCTTTAATATCTTGTACCCTAATAAATTCCTGTAGCATCAGACTCCAATTTAATAACCACTTATTTTTTTATTCCTTTTCTTCAGTAAAAACAAAACTAAAGGGTTGTGATCTTAAGTATATAATACAAAATGTGAACCAGTACATGTGTGATTATTCTGTAGTACATTACAATAATTTATGCAAATACTAATCTTTATTTTACTTTTAAACTTAACAGTCAATCTTCCATGGTGTTGTCTTTATTATTTACATGCTTTGTCGAAATCCCTTAAAACCAGATCCTGTTATTTAAAGTGGCATTTTTTAACCTTCGCCTCTTTTCCACTTAACTCTCACGTGGTTAGCTTGCTCACCAGTGTGGAATAGGCTTTCGCATACTCCTTTCATAGGAGTTATTTTTATCAACAATGTTTTCCAAACTTAGCCCATCTTCTGAACTTCCACAGGATTCTTTATTTTTAAGCAAGTCGTTAGTTTTATCTTCAGGACCCTTCATTCTATTAGTTTTCAGGTTAACATCTGCAAGTGATCCCTCTTTGTCCAAACAACATTTCAAATTCTGCCTCTTCACAGCACACCCTTGAATAACATTAGCGAGTGGGGTACCTTTACATTCCAAATCAAACTGTAATTGATTCGCAGGCACCTTGTTATCAAGCCATTGTTCCTTCAGCCTGGTTACTGCTTCTGAAACCAATCCAGACTTTAAATTTTCTTTATTCAATTTTGGAACTACACTTTTCCCTTCTCCTTCAATAATAATATCCATATCACCACCTTTCATCTCCTCACTAACTTTTAACACATCTTCTAACACAACCAACTGGGAATTCTCACTTCCCACTAGTACCAAGGTTAACCCTTTCTTCACTGAACCAAGTCCATCTGACCCAAAAGGACTGCATTCCTTTTCAACTAAATCAGATACCTCAGACTTTTCCTGAGTTTCATTACTAGGTTCAGTACCATGTGCATCCACATCTTGAACACACTAAGACGGGACATCTGCCTCTTCCAGGCTTTCAATACCCGTCCCCTTTTCAAATTCTAAGTTCCCCTGATCCTCCCAGTTACTCTCTGGGCAACTCCCTTCCAGAGTAAACACAACCCTGCGGGTTAAAACAACCTCATCTGCCAATCCAGCAGACTCCATCAAGATAATGGCATCCTTTTCATCTAGGACTGCCCTTACTTCATTATCGGAAACACATTTAAAATTTTCAACTTCTTCAAGCAGTTCTGTCAAGCCAGACAGATCATCCATGTCCAACCCTGGACCTTCTACAGCCTTATCTGTTTCTCATTTTTACTCCATGCTTCTATAAATTTCCTCCTGGCTAAGGGTAGGTCTACCTCCTCTCCTTTACTCTCTTTCACCTCCCTATTCTCCGTTTTGCCACCCTCTAACCCCTCTTGGTACAGGGTCAGTAAAAACGTCTCAGCCAAATCGATACTGGACTGATTTAAATTGGTCTCTTTCTCAGCTGCCTTTCTCGACATGCTGCGAGTGATCGCGCATGCGGGATAGATCTTGGAACCTAGGGGCGGGTCCTCAACACTTACAGGCTTGCTCGTCAGCTTCATTGCTGACCAAACCTCACCACCTGCTAAATCGTTACCAAGAAGGACGTCCACGCCTTCTCTCGGGAATTCTGATCGCACCCCTATTTCAACTGGTCCAGATACCAGATCACAATTTATAATGATCCTATGCAAAGGCACAGCTTCTATATCTTTTCCTATGCCTCTCAAAGCTACCTCTCCAGTCTCAGGACCAAAATCTAGTACCTTACTGAGAATCAATGACTGCTCAGCTTCAGTATCCCTCCAGATCCGCACTGGAACTGGTGTTTCTCCCTCTTTCACAGACATGGTCCCTTCTGAAATAAATTTCTCACGCCCCTCTCGTATTTTATCTACCTGGGGCTTTCTCGTCGATTTGCTGATCGACACAATACACCCTGTAGGGACTGCTGCGTTCCCTTTTCCTGTCTCCTTTTCAGCTGCTTCCAGCTATTTTAACCTAATTTCATGCTCCCTCTTCGCCTCTAACTCCTTTAGCTGGAGCTCATACTCCCTTTTCCTCTGTTCCGTGTCCAGCCTCAATTTTTCCAACTCTAACTGAACCGTCCCACTAGCTGGTACCTTTTCAGGGGTAGGTTCCACTACCTCAGCTGAAAACACCTCCTTATTAACATAATACTGAGCTATGGCCCTCTGTATCTCCCACTTTTTCATTGACGACTTCACCTCTGTGAGTTTTAATCTTTTTGCAATATTTACCAAGTCCGACTTTGTGGCATCCTCTAGCGCCTCTGGAGTTGGGTTTTTTGTAAATTCGTCTACGTCCATCTTTGCTGGTTTCCCGTCTGGTTACCCGCGCAACCAGATCCAAGTCTGGACTTAAAAGCCCGATTCCCTGGCCCTCCAATTTTGTATCAAATCTCGAGACGAGGCCCCAAGTTGTTACGAACCCCGTAACTAGGTATCTTACCAGCAAAGATAGGAGTATCCGTTGAAGTCTGATGATACTATTTTTAACAGTATTTATTAGTAAAAATACACAAAATTAATATCAATGCAAATATACAGACAATATACATCATCGATACTAAACCTAAAAGTGCGGGTATAATAATAATCAATAAGAAATAAGCTCTATCGTTGTCTAGGGGATAATGAATTGTCCGATGGAAATATAAAGTTCAGTTCAGTTCATGCAGGCTGCAGTAGTTGTGGGTCGCGGTGTTGCAATTGTTGGAGAGAGAGAGAGAGAGAGAGAGAGAGAGAGGAAAAGCAGTAACAGCTATTAACTTGCCGACTTTCCTTTTTACGATCTTGATCCGTCGATGCGTTGTTGTTGTGGCCATTCACGTATGACCCCTCCGTCCTTTAGCTAGACCGTTTCATGGAGGACTCGTCACCCAGGCAAGGGTGGACACACACACAAGCCCCCACCGGTCTCGTAGCGTCTCTCCTGGTGCGTCTGAGGGGTGTTTCCCCAGACCCTACTTTTATCCCCACTCACGGGGTCTCAGGTGTCAATCAGGTTGGGATGATACAATCCCTCAACCAGACCACTCTGGTTGCCCCCTGAGGGGTTTCAATGAATAGAACAGTACTCAATACACAATTCCTTCTCCAAGAGACAATAGCAGTAATCAGTGGTTCCGTTCCACTTTTGTGTATCCCTGCGTTGTCAATAACAACTGCCTTTACTGGTATCCTGTATCTCTCTCATCTCCCTTGATAACAGCATCAGAATAGTAGCGATTTGCGATTCTCCAAAAAGAGGGGGGAGCATTGGCGATTCTGTACCCTTCTGCCCATCAGAGTTGCTCCTCATTCATAACACTAGATTGTTGCCTATTCACTAAAGTTATCTATATCTACAGTACTGTGCAAAAGTCTTGGGCACATGGATAGCTAAGGTGCTTTAGACTTTTGCACAGAACTATAGTAATCTTGTGTATTACATACTTTATGTACTGTTACCACAAAAAAAGAAATTTCATGACATATGTGAATGATAAACCTAATTTTGATATGGGTCTCTATTGTGCATTGAATGGGAAGGGGGTCAGGAGAGGGGAGTCATGGTTGGGAAAGGGGGAAGGGAGAGGTGAGCGAGTGGGAAGCACCAGGGAGACATTCTGCAATGATCAATAAACCAATTGTTTGGAATCATATTACCTTACCTGGTGCCTGGGCTGGGTGTCTGCACCCATGCCACTCCCTGCCCCAGCACTCTTCCTCTAACACCTGCCCCACGCTCCTTCCACAGTGCTGCACCCTCACTATTCCCAACAACCTTTGCTCTTGACATATTTACGAACTCACTCTTCACTCCATATCGACAAATACTGTACTGTGCAAAAGTCTTAGGCACCCTTACTATATATATGTGGCTAAGACTTTTGAGCAGTAGTGTCTATCACTTTAGATCCAAATCTCTTAATTGTTTTTAATCACATTTAATTTAGTTTGTGTATAAAGAGTCCTGGAATTTTTAGAAGTCCTTACTAACTATGTTGGTGCATCAGCTACTCTATACATCTAACCGATAAATTGGTTGGGATTTCTAATGAGAGGACATCAATCTGAAATGTTTCTTCATCCACTAATGCTATCTGACCTGTCCAGTATTTCTGTTTAATGTTTTTATTTTTAATTGTTTTCCTTTAAGGTGCAGTTGTCAATTTAAATATTTAAAGTAAAGATACATTTCAGCACACATTTTGTTACTTCTATGACTTTTATTTTTGGACTTTTTATTTTGCACAGATCTTCATGCCAGGAATCCTTTGAAGATATGCTCTTGGATATGGATGAACAGCTCAAAGAACTCTGTGTCAAGAAACAAAAAGATAAGGATAAAAAGCACAAAAAAAGGGTAATGCTAAACAAAATCTGGGGAAGGTTATCTCTCCTTCAAATCTATTCCAGTCAGTGACCATAGATTTTTTTTTGAAGAATTTATTTCCTTCACTCCCATCCCTTAATCTCTTTATTTGGGGATTAATCACCTGTGATGGCTTTCTCTGATGTTCACAAGGAGAAGAGAGTTTATTAATATATGACTCCCAATGTCCCTTATTATTGATATAAATTCATCTGTCAGAGCACCAGCTTTAATTAACTTTTAACCCATTTCCAACATGTACCATATGACAAAACTCTTTGAAATGTCTCCAGCTTTGGACGCATTCATATCCCTAGAAGCAGCTGCTGTTCAGGAGAAGAGATGTTTTTGTGTATTTTACGGCAGGAGAGCAAACCTTATCCAGATTAAGCAATATACGTAAATGTTTGAGTCTTTTTATCACTTTTACATGCTGCACTTTCATCAGATGATGGCCTGAACAGATACTGGGAACCTGGCTTAAGCTGAAATGTAAAACAGAATGAGTGTAGATTGAGCACACCCTGCTCCGATGGTTACCCGTGGCTTTGTTGGTTTCGGCAGACCATCCGCATACTTTGATTTTAATAAACATGGAAAATACTGGTCAATAAAGACAACCCTTGTATATACTACAGTGACTTTATTCCCAGGTTAAAGTGAACATTTTTCTGTTTTCTTAATATGGGACTCAAGACTTGTGAAAATTATGAAGTGATTGCCCTAGTCAAGTGTTCAGGGGAGAATGTTGATAAATGCAAAAGTGAAACAAATTTTCTAGTAAATTATGCTGGTAAGTAAATAATACCAAGTTGTACTCTTAGTTTCCACCATGCAAATGCAAGACACTACAGATGCTGGAATCTGAAATAGCACATAGAATGGAACCTCTCAGCAAGCTAAGCAGCATCTATGGAGGGAAATGGACATCTGCCATTCTGGTTCAAGACCGTTTATCCGGACAAAAACATCAACTGCCCATTTTCCATAGATGGTGCCTGACCTGCGGAGGTTCTCCAGCCCTGGCACCTGATAAACTGCATCACCAGAAGATATGAGAGACGCAATGTGAGAGTGGCCAAAGCATGTGTGGCGTAGACTGCTGGTCTGATTGTTTCCAAACTTAAACAGCCACAGGCAAGGAAGTTTACCAAGAAGCTCAACATCAGCAAGCTGAAATCGGATACTAGTGCAGACCACCTGGTTAAAAGCCTCCAGTCACAGCTTGCCAATGTTCGTCTTGGAGGGGATGTTGAAGAAGATTGTGCTGCTTTCAGAGAGTGTGTTCATTCTGCCTCCTTTAAGGTTCTTGGCCATACAAGGAAGAACCAAGACTGGTCTGATGAGAATGATAAGGAGATAAAAGCTCTCCTACAGGAAAAACACAGGCTGCACAGAACCTATCAGAATGATCCTTCCTGCATCTCTAAAAAGACACCATTTGCCAATACACACAGAATAGTTGAAGCAAAATTCAGAAAGATACAAGACTCTTGGCTCCATAAAAAGGCTATCAAGATTTAGGGCCACGCCAATGAACATGACTTGAAGAGATTCTTTGCCATCAAACACTGTATAGCCCTCAGCCTTCCGGGATCTCACCACCCTCTTCGCTGAGAAGGCCAAGATTCTGGACAGATAAGCAGAGCATTTTGAATCTCTGCTGAACAGACCATCCACCATAAACGAGGAAGCAATTGATTGTCTCAATCAAGTAGATGGAGACAACCATCAACCATGAGATGGACTCTCTTCCCCAAGAAGAGGAAGTCAAGAAAGCAATAGGACAGCTGTTAAGTAGTTGTTAAGTGGCAAGGCTTTTGGAGCAGATGCTATACCAGCAGAGGTCTACAAAACAGGTAGTTCACTCGTTACCAGTAAACTGACAGAGGTCTTCCAGTCCTTCTGGGAGAATGGTCAGATTCTTCAAGAAATGAAAGATGCATCCATTGTACACCTGTACAAGAGTAAGGAAGACCTCCAAGTATGTGACAACCAGGGGCGTCTCTTTATTCGCAGTAAGTAGGAAAATCTAGACAGGTTAAATGCTCATCAGGAATGAGATCATCTCCTGGAAAGTTAGTGTGGCATCAGGAAAGGTGGAGGAACTATGGACATAATCTTTGCTGCAAGAAAAATGCCTGGAGCAGAACAGACATCTCTAGAGTACCTTTGTTGATCTTGCCAAGATCTTTGATACCATGAGCCAAGAGAGACTAGAACATAGAAATTTCCAGCACATTGCAGGCCTTTCGGCCCACAATGTTGTGCCAACCATGTAACCTACTCTAGACACTACCTAGAATTTCCCCTAACGCATTGCCCTCTTTTTCTAAACTCCATGTATCTATCTAACAGGCTCTTAAAAGACCCTATTGTATCTGCTTCCACCACTGCACTGGCAGTGCATTCCATGCACCCACCACTCTCTGTGTGGGAAAAATTTGCCCCTGACATCCCGTCAGTACCTATTTCCAAGCACCTTAAAACTATGCCCCCTCGTGTTAGCCATTTCAGCCCTGGGAAAAAGCCTCTGGCTATCCACATAATCAATGCTCCTCATCTTATACACCTCTATCAGGTCACCTCTCATTCTCCGACATTCCAAGGAGAAAAGGCCAAGTTTACTCAACCTGTTCTCATAAGGTACACCCTCCAATCCAGGCAACATCCTTTTAAATCTCCTCTGCATTCTCTTTATAGTATCCACATATATAGTATCCCTGTAGTGAGGTGACCAGAACTGAACACAGTACTCCAAGTGGGGTCTGACCAAGGTCTTATATAGCTAATCATTACCTAATAAATCATTCCAATCCATATATTTCTATATTCATCCTTCTCCCCCTTTCAGAATCCAAAAGCACATATTGTTCCTCTCTGTGCAGTAAGTTAGCCGTGCAACTTTTGTATCTGCTTCAAACACTTATTATGATCTCCAGTCTTACTTTTCTTTTCATGTACCTGTTTATGTACCACAGTTAGAGCTGCCTTTCAAGCACAACTCTGTTTCCTTAATCACTCCACTTCAGTCTTGGCTACTTGGGTTTCTTCCTCTTTACTCTTCTCTTTAACCAATTTTCTCCCATGAGGACTGCATAACAGCCAAGGACAAGACATACAAGGTAGCAAAAGTGAGTGGGAAGTTTTTAAAATCCAACAAAAGGCAACTTTAAAAAAAAAAAAAGAGCTATAAGAAGGGAAAAGATCAAACCTGAGGGCAGACCAGCCAACAACATAAAGCAGGATACTGATGAGTAGCTCGCCATGCTGGGTTGTTATCTTGCTGACGTTTCGTTACCCAGCTTGGCAGCATCCTCAGTGCAACTTCGAATGAAATGTTGGTGATTTACTTTGTTCATCTTTTATGTGTCCTGTGATTCCTATTGACAGACAGACAGACATACTTTATTGATCCCGAGGGAAATTGGGTTTCGTTACAGTCGCACCAACCAAGAATAGTGTAGAAATATAGCAATATAAAACCATAAATAATTAAATAATAAGAAGTAAATTATTCCAAGTGGAAATAAGTCCAGGACCAGCCTATTGGCTCAGGGTGTCTGATACTCCGAGGGAGGAGTTGTAAAGTTTGATGGCCACAGGCAGGAATGACTTCCTATGACGCTCAGCGTTGCATCTCGGTGGAATGAGTCTCTGGCTGAATGTACTCCTGTGCCTAACCAGTACATTATGGAGTGGATGGGAGACATTGTCCAAGATGGCATGCAACTTGGACAGCATCCTCTTTTCAGACACCATCGTCAGAGAGTCCAGTTCCACCCCCACAACATCACTGGCCTTACGAATGAGTTTGTTGATTCTGTTGGTGTCTGCTACCCTCAGCCTGCTGCCCCTGACACAACAGCAAACATGATAGCACTGGCCACCACAGACTTGTAGAACATCCTCAGCATCATCTGGCAGATGTTAAAGGACCTCAGTCTCCTCAGGAAGTAGAGACGGCTCTGACCCTTCTTGTAGACAGCCTCAGTGTTCTTTGACCAGTCCAGTTTATTGTCAATTCGTATCCCCAGGTATTTGTAATCCTCCACCATGTTCACACTGACCCCTTGGATGGAAACAGGTCACCGTGCCTTAGCCCTCCTCAGATCCATCACCAGCTCCTTCATCTTTTTCATATTAAGCTGCAGATGATTCTGCTCGCACTATGTGACAAAGTTTCCCACCGTAGCCCTGTACTCCCCCCATCTCCCTTGCTGATGCATCCAACTATGGCAGAGTCATCAGAAAACTTCTGAAGATGGCAAGACTCTGTGCAGTAGTTGAAGTCTGAGGTGTAGATGGTGAAGAGAAAGGGAGACAGGACAATCCCCTGTGGAGCCCCAGTGCTGCTGACCACTCTGTCTGACACAGTGTTGCAAACGCACGTACTGTGGTCTGTCAGTCAGGTAATCAATAATCCATGACACCAGGGAAGCATCCACCTGCATCACTGTTACTGATTATGTAATCTGCAATTGGTTCGTTAAAATCCGATTAGGTGATAATTGTTGTCCGGGCTGTGTTAGTCGACCGTTATGTAGGATTAATGTCATCCTCATTGATTAACAAGTGTAATCAGGTATGAATTGGCTCTTGGCTCTGGACTGATGACTTGACGCTGAAGTGGAATATAAACTGGGTTCATATCGACATGCTTGTTGATAGAATTCTGCTTAAAGAACAAAGCTTCTAAAGGCTGATTTATACTTCTGCGTAGGCTGTACGCTGTAGCCTACGCAAGTGGCCTACACTGTTGTGAGCATTTCTACTTATGCGATGGTGTGTCTGCGTCACTTTGCAATTCACCGCCAAAACGCTAGTTGGCGGTAGGGTTTCTATATCACTGTGTGGAGTTCCTTTGTGTACTTCAAACAATGGCCACTAATGAACGCATCAGGTTGCAGTTGGAGCTAATAAAAGTTGAACAAGAGTTACTTTTATTGAGATTACTGCAACGCAGAAAAGAGAGAAGACATCGGAGGCGATGGTGTGTACGACCATTGAACGGTTTGAGGCAGAAGGAGGGTGAATTTTTTGTGCTTGTCCGGCCACTGAGAGACATGGACAAGGGAATGCATTTCAAATATTTTCTGATGTGGGCAGGTAGATTTGATGATTTGGTTCAAACAACCGGAAATGCGTAGGAGGAAGTGCAGTGCTGCCAAGCAGACCAATCACAGTTGTTGCGGCATAGATTCAACGCAGAAGTATAAATTGGCCTTAAGAATTCTCAGCTTGTCGTTGACGGACTAGGCCTTAGATTAGTGACATTGGTCCAGTCGAATTGATGTGCTTCGCTCTCACAATGTATAGATATAAGGGAAATGTGATCATGACAGTTTACAGCCAGTTGATGTTCATGATAGCTTGTTGATAGCTTCCTGCCAGACTTTCCAATATAATGCTTGTCACAGTTGGTGCATTGAATTTTGTATTTTTTTTTATTACTGAGTGCAATTGTGAACAATAGCGAGATCAGAAATGCTGATCAAGTCAACTTGTTCCCAAAGAGAACGCTGATAGGCCAATCAGATGGTTCCCTGCTGCTCAGCGATAGAACACAAAAAAATCATATGTACAATTAAGAAACATTAAAAAAATAGAAATACTGGAGTCATGATGATCATGATGAAGTCTGCTGGAGAGAGATATTTATACACATGCTGTCCTCCATAATTCAGAGAGATTGAAGGATAAGGTTACAGGGTGACAAAATGTGGCAGGAGCACTTGGAACTAAAAACTAATCCCTACTGGGAGAAAACAGCACCTGATCTTTCCACCTGTTCTCCAGCAGTTTAAGGACTAAGTCCAGCTGGAACATAACTCACAAGTGCTCTTGAAAGTCGGGTATTAACCCTACCTACCACAACCAAGCATTGCCATCCTGGTCCCTTTCATGACAGCTTATGAAGAAGCATGTGACTTCCCTCCCAGAGGTGATAGGTGTTTGTGCACTTGACTCTTGAAGGCTTGGACCCCATCATCGCAGATGTTTCCAACCACAGCATCTGGAAGGCTGTGATAGCACAGTGAAGGAAGCTTCTATCCTGTGTGTAGGTTCTTGCAACAGGCGTAGAAACAGCATGAGCAGGCATAGATAAACTTGATCGTGTGGTGCGCCGTCTCTCATAAGATGAAGGCAACATTTCGCGAAGGTCTGCAGGGCTGTGGCTGGTGTGCGGTTTTTTTTAATAGCAAAATCGACAAATAGTGTTCATTCTGTGCGTTGTAAGTAGGGGGTCTTTTTATTCTTGATTAACATTGGTGTAGTGTGGCTGTTCTGTGCTACTGTGACAGACAGACATACTTCATTGATCCCGAGGGAAATTGGGTTTCATTACAGCCGCGCCAACCAAGAATAGTGTAGAAATATAGCAATATAAAACCATAAATAATTAAATAATAAGAAGTAAATTATTCCAAGTGGAAATAAGTCCAGGACCAGCCTATTGGCACAGGGTGTCTGACACTCCAAGGGAGGAGTTGTAAAGTTTGATGGCCACAAGTAGGAATGACTTCCTATGATGCTCAGTGTTACATCTCAGTGGAATGAGTCTCTGGCTGAATGTACTCCTGTGCCTAACCAGTACATCATGGAGTGGATGGGAGTCATTGTCCAAGATGGCATGCAACTTGGACAGCATCCTCTTTTCAGACACCACCGTCAGAGATGTCAAATGGTCTTAGAAATCTGTTGGTCATTTCTGATACATTCTTGATGTAAGGTAGGATGACCAGCTTGGTTGGCCATTGTGTGCTTCTTTGATTTTGTTGGTTGGACAAACAGTGCCAAACAAAATTCCTTAAGTATCCATTGTTGTTGAAAAATTTGTAGAGATGTTCTTATTCACTCTTCCATCATAATGCTGTGCTGCAATGTGTAGTGCCCAATTTGAATAATGTCCTGACACAGCTTTGCTTGTGGACACCTGGGTGGTTGCTGTGGAAATTGTGTATTTGATCTGTGAGTTGCCTTTCGGCAGACACTTGTTTGAAATTTGGCGTTGACTTGATCCACATCAAATACAGGATGGATGGCAAGCTGTTCAACCTGCACAGGCTTCAAGCTGTTACTAAGTTCAAAGAGACTGCGCTGAGAGATGTCTTATTCACTGATGACTGCAAGCTCTGAGTCTGTTACAGGACATCACTGACAAATTTTTCACTGCATGTGGCAACTTTGGTCTCACCATCAGCACCAAGAAGACGGAAGTCAAGCTCTCAGGAACCCCAATTAACCCTCCGTGGAGCCATCTATCTCTGAATGGCCAACAGCTCCAGGCAGTCGACAAGTTCACGTATCTTGGCAGCACTCTCTCAAGAACAGTTCCCATTGACAACAAAGTCAGCTGTAGAATCAGTTTTGGGAGACTAAGTGCAACTGTTAGGGTGGCGAAGTGGAATTACTCTGAAGACCGAGCTGGAAGTCTAGCACACTGTCATTGTACTCACCCTCCTTTACACGTGTGCAGCATGGAATGCGTACGTGAGATATGCGCCTAGACTGAACTACTTCCACTTGTCATGCCTATAGTTGATCATGAAAATCAATTGGCAAGACAGAATTCCTGACACGGAAGTGCTGTCTGCAGCAGACACGCCCACCATCCACACGTTTCTGATAAAACATCAAGTCAGATGGTGTGCGTCTAATCTGGTCAGCACATTTAAGGAATGTTGTGGAAGTATTGGGTTACAGAAAAGATTTACTTAGAATGGTTTGGAAGAGGATGGAACTTGGCTACACGATTTGAGTTGAGAAGCTGGCGACTGAGGGAAGGTATTCGTAGAAGTCTAGTTCATGTTTAGATAGAAAATGAAACGTGGTTTGTAACTATAGATGGTTCAGCAGCCAGGGAATCCATATTTAAAATAATGGTCAAAAGACATGGTGTGGTAGGGTGCTGAGGTGAGCGAAATTTAATGGTTTATGATTTGGTACTTGTGGCCTGTTAGAATGATGGAAATAGCCCTTGGGAGCATCCAGAAAAAACACTTATGGAAAAATAAAAATGGCACAGGAAAAGAACAGGAATGGGATGGAGCTGGCATGGACTTGGTGATTGAATTTGTAATTACACTTTAGCATTTTATATTATTACAGTATCATCCTGTCTAGTTGAACTGTTTTAAGTTTTGTCACTGTCATTGAGCAGAATGTAAGCTGGAAGCAAATAAAAGAGCAGGATTGCTATTTTGGTTAGAATTATGTTCAGTCAATGACCGATAAGGAATGGTGCAGAACTGTTTCACTGTGTGAATAGTTCTGATGTTTCATTGTTAACTATATATGTGCATTCAGCATTGTGTATTTTTGCAGGGAAAAAATGTTTCCAATAAGCCACAAGACCGGAAAGAAAATGGTTTTAACAGGTATGTGCCTTTTGATTTAATGTGATTAATTATCTCTGCTATACATTTTCTATGTTAAGGCTTCAGGATTTCACAGGTCTCTATTCTCAAATACCCAAGTCAAAATGGCTAAGTGATTCAGGAATTAGAGGATGAGAAAGGTTAAATATAATAGTGGTTAAGGTTAAGTAACATTAAATGTTTGGTGGAATGAAGGAAATTACAATGGCATGAGAGGGGAACTGGCCAAGGTTGACTGGAAAGGGGCACTAGCAGGAAGGACAGCAGAGTAGCAATGGCTGGATTTTCTGTGTAAAATGAAGGAAGTGCAAGACCGATATATTCCAAATAAGCTGGCTAGCTGCCGGTTACCAGTGGAGTTCCACAGGGGTCATTATTCGAACCACTGCTTTTTACAATGTATGTTAATAATTTGGACTTTGGGATTAACAGATTTGTGGCTCAATTTGACAATGATACGAAGTTAGGTGGAGGAGCAGGTAGTGTTGAGGAAACAGAACCTGCAGAGAGACTTAAATAGTTTAGGGGAATGGGCAAAGAAGCGGCAAATGAAATACAATGTTGGCAAGTGTATGGCCATGCACTTTGGTGGAAGAAATAAATGGGCAGACTTATTTAGATGGGGAGAAAATTCAAAATGCAGAGATGCAAAGTAACTTGAGTCCTTGTGCAGGATACACTGAAGGTTAACCTCCAAGTTGAGTCAGTAGTGAAGAAGGTGACTGCAATGTTGGCATTCATTTCTGAAGGTATAGAATATGAGAGCAGGGATGTGATTTTGAGGCTGTATAAGGGCCTTGTGAGACCACCCTTGCCCTTGGAATATTGTGTGCAGTTTTAGGCTCCTTATTTTAGAAAAGATATACTGACATTGGAGAGGGTTCAGAGAAGATTCACGAGAATGATTCCAGGAATGAAAGGGTTACCATATGAGGAACGTCTGGCAGCTCTTGGGCTGTATTCCCTGGAGTTCAGGAAAATGAGGGGGGATCTCATAGAAACATTCTGATTGGTAAAAGGCCTAAACAGATTAGATATGGTAAATTTATTTCCCATGGTAGGGGAGTCTAGGACAAGAGGGCATGACTTCAGGTTTGAAGGACGTCCATTTAGAACAGAATGCAGAGAAATTACTTTAGTCATAGGGTGGTAAATCTGTGAAATTTGTTGCTGCAAGTAGCTGTGGAGGCTGAGTCATTGGGTATATTTAAGGCAGAAATGGATAGGTTCTTGATTAGCCAGAGCATCAAAGGGTGTGGGGAAAGGGCAGGGGAGTGGGAATGACTGGAAGAATTGGATCAGACTTGAGTGGCAGAGCAGACTTGATGGGCCAAGTTCTGCCCCTATATCTTAGGGTTTAAAATTGGTCCACATGAAGTTTAGCGTGACCATTATGCATGGAGCCAAAAGATTTAGGTGATTATTTACTTGGTACAGATTCATGATCTATAAAATTGAGACAAAACGGTAGAGATGTCATAAAACACAAACACAAGGAAATCTGCAGATGCTAAAAATTCAAGCGACACACACAAAATGCTGGTGGAACGCAGCAGGCCCAGCAGCATCTATAGGAAGAAATACAGTCAACGTTTCGGCCTGACGAAGGGTCTCAGCCCGAAACGTCGACTGTACTTCTTCCTATAGATGCTGCCTGGCCAGCTGCGTTCCACCAGCATTTTGTGTGTGGTGCTTAAGATGTCATAAAATGTATCTTGGTTGTGGAAGAGAAGATGCTTACTGTCATGAGGCAAATTAGGGTGATAAGTCCCCAGGGCGTGACCAGGTGTCCCCACGGACCTTGTGGGAGGATAGCGTAGAAATTGTAGGGCCCTGGCAGAGGTACTTAAAACATCCTAAGCAATGGCTAGGGTGGTGGATGACTGGAGGTTAGCTGATAATGTTCCATTGTTAAGGAGTTCTGATAGAGTTCTCAGAAGTGGAGAGAGTGAGCAGTTTCAAGTTCCTGGATGTCAAGATCTCTAAGGACCTAACCTGATCCCAACATATTGATGCCGCTATAAAGAAGTCAAGACAGCAACTATACTTCATTAGGAGTTTGAAGAGATTTGGTATGTCAACAAAACTCTCAAAAGCTTCTATAGATGTATCGTGGAGAGCAGTCTAACAGGCTGCATCACTGTCTGGTATGGGACGGCTACGGCACAGGACTGAAAGAAGCTGCAGAGGGTCATAAATTCAGTCGGCTCCATCTTGATAACTAGCCTACTAAGTACCCAGGACATCTTTAGGGAGCAGTGTCTCAGAAAGGCAGCTTCCATTATTAAAGACCTCCAGCACCCAGGACATGCCCTTTTCTCACTGTTACCATCAGGTAGAAGATACAGAAGCCTGAAGGCACACACTCAGTGATTCAAGAACAGCTTCTTCCCCTCTACCATCTGATTACTAAATGGACATTGAACCCATGAACACTATCTCATTTGTTTTAGTATATATCTGTTTTTGCATGATTTTTAGTCTATTCAATATACGTACACTGTAATTGATTTATTTATTTTTACTTTTTTCTTCTATATGATGTATTACATTGAACTGCTGCTGCTAAGTTAACAAATTTCACAACACACGCTGGTGATAATAAATCTGATTCTGATAAGAAATTATAGTCCAGTGAGCCTGATGTTGCCAGTGGGTAAAATATTGGAAGGTATTTTAAGACACAAGATGTATCAGTATTTGGATGGTCAACATGGCTTTATATATGATGGGTCATGTCTAACCAATCTTTGATATTTTGAGGCGGTTATCAGGAAAGTTGTTGAAGAAAAGGCAGTGGACGTTGTCTATATGGACTTCAGCAAGGCCTTTGGGGAAAGTTCTGCATGGTCAAGAAGTTCAGTAACTTGATGTTTAATAGTTGTAACTTCGACTAAGCTTAGCAGGAGAAGCCAGAGTGGTTGCCTCTCTGCACAGGACTCCATAATATGCTGCAGAGATTGGTGCAGGGTCCATAGTTTGCCATCAATATTAATGATTTGCATGAAAATGAGGTAAACTGAATAAGCAGACTTGCAGATGCAAGTAAGAATGTGCTCATGTAGCCAGCGAGCAAGTCTACCAAAGTTTGTGGGTTCTGAGCCAGCTGGAAAAATGGACTATAAAATGGTAGGTGAAACTTAAAGTATTGAGTACAGGAGTTGGAATGGTTCGTGGAATTGTATATGATACTGGTGAGGCCAAAATTGGAGTATTGTGCATTTCTGACTTCTACCTACGAGAAAGATATCAATGAGATTGAAAGAGTCCAGAAAAAATTTACAAGGATGATGCCAGGACTTGAGGATGATTTCAAGGGAAAGGTTGACTGGATTAGGAATGCAGTAGAATGAGGGGAGATTTGATAGGGATGCAAAAAATTGAGTGTTATAGGTAAGGCTTTTTTTAAACTGAGTTAGAAGGAGTCTTCAGTCGAATGGTGGTGGATCTGTGGATCGAGTTGGTAATGGAAGTGGTGGATGAATGTTCTAAAGTAATATTAGAGAGAAGTTTGCACAAGTAAATGGATGGGACAGGTATAGAGAGCTATGGTTCATGTGTGGATCGATGGGAATAGGTAGCTTAACCGCTTGACACCTATTAGATGTTTTGGTGCTGTAGGCTCTGACTCTAATCACACATGTTACTGTAGCAGCTACTCAAACAAACCAACACTGTTGTAGAAACCAAGCATGGGGAGTTATCCTGTATGAAGCGCCTACTGATCCAACCCAATAATAATGTTCAAAGTCAAAGAAATTATTCAATCCGTTTAAGTAACGAGCAAAACAAACAATCTTGAAGTAATAAAACTAATGAAATTAAACTAGCGATATTAAGCAGAATTAAGTGTACTTAAGTGGAATTAAGCAGTCAACAAGAAGTCTCTTACTCTGATCTTAGACTGACGAAGCATGAATTTGTAACTAAGCTATTTGCTTTTACTACACTTCCACCCTTATGACTACCATAATAAAAATAATAAATGCACAACACAAAATACAATGCAGATAGAAAATAAATGAATGGCTCCTACAGTTATCTTGTCTCCTTTTCCACTAATATAATGTTGAATGTGGACAATCACTGCCTCAGGCACTAGCCCTGGAAGGGAATTTTACAACCTCAAGCTAAGTCCAAAGTATCTTCTCTTGCTTTTTTTCCAAATCTCTTGCATTCAGTAGGCTAACTACTCTGTTTCATTTCATAACTTTGTCCTTTTTGGCCATAATCTGAGTTTTAATTTTAAAAATTCATAATTTTGCATAGTGCAAACTCTACCATCCAGTTTCTAATATGAATGAACAGTATTAATTTTAACAACTGATCCATACCTCAGATTTACAAAGCCCATTAAGGCACTTATATTAGTATTTAGCGTTTGTTTCTACTGAAAATAGTAGAATGCCATATTATCCATCTATAATGGTTCTCCTTGTAATTAGTCTGCTGTATAATTGTCAGTGGTGCAAATTTTAAATCATTGGTCTTGTGCATGGAGATTTTATCATTTGGCAGTTTGCCAGATGTTGCAAAAAATTTACACACTTCATATTTAGTGATCTGACACTTAAGTTTTTTTTTTCTTGAACAGTAAACCCGATAATGAAGTGGAGGCAAGCAAAGATCATAAGGACGTAACTGAAAAAATAACTGAAAAGCTAACAAGCAAACAAACTCCAGAGACAGAAGATCAGCATTTGGAGGAGTAGGTTAAGACATATTCGATCTTTTGTAGTCTTGATTTTCTTACTGATGATTGGTGGTGGGTATCCATAAGTTGCCATTCATGGAAGCTAAATAAATTTAATATTCTCCTTGAATTTTAAAGGCTATGAGATTTCTTCATTTAATGATTTTGTGGAAATTTCATATTCCCAGAAAATTAGATTTCATCAGAAGCATCTACTGGATTTTTTTTTTCCACAACCCACTGAGACATAACTTAGTCTCCATAGAGATGCAAGTGAAATGAAGGAATCGCTCTTGTCTGTCCATCCTGTGACACATGGCACTGGTGCTTAAGTTCAATATATTGTTGCCTTCTCGCTAATCAAATATAATAGCGTAGTGGTTAGCATAATACTATTACAGCACCAGTGACCCAGGTTCAATTCTGCTGCTGTCCGAGTTTGTACATGCCCCTCATGACGATGAGGGTTTCCTAACACATGTATGGGTTAGTAGATTAATTAGTCATATGGATGTAATTGGATGCTGCGGGCATGTTGGGCTGAAAGGGCCCGTTACTCTGGTGTGTTTCTAAAATCTTTAAAAAAATTTAATAGCATGTGTGAAATCCCTTCACATTTTTCCACTGTAAAAAAAAAGATATCAGAACATAAGCTCACATTTTCCCCTCAAGATTTTGACTACCTCAGTTGAACTCCTGCCTCAGTAAGGATCTGGACCCAGTGCAATTTGCCTTCTGCCACAATAGGTCAACAGCAGATGCAATCTCAATGGCTCTCCACACAACTTTGGACCACCTGGACAACACAAACACCTACATCAGGATGCTGTTCATCGACTATAGCTCAGCATTTAATACCATCATTCCCACAATCCTGATTGAGAAGTTACAGAAGCTGGGCCTTTATTTCCCTCTGAAATTGGATCCTCTGCTTCCTAACCGGAAGACCAGTCTGTGCGGATTGGTAATGACATATCCTTCTCACCTACGATCAACACTGGTGCACCTCAGGTGTGTGCTTAGCCCACTGCTCTACTCTCTATATACACATGACTGTGTGGCTAGGCATAGCTCAAATACCATCTATAAATTTGCTGAGGATACAACCATTGTTGGTAGAATCTCAGGTGGTGACGAGAGGGCGTACAGGAGTGAGATATGCCAACTAGTGGAGTGGTGTTGCATCAACAACCTGACACTTAACATCAGTAAGATGAAAGAGTTGATTGTGGATGTCTGGAAGGGTAAGATGAAGGAACACATACCAATCCTCATAGAGGGATCAGAATTGGAGAGAGTGAGCAGTTTCAAGTTCCTGGGTGTCAAGATCACTGAGGATCTAACCTGGTCCCAACATATTGATGCAGTTACAAAGAAGGCAAGGCAGTGGCTTTACTTTATTAGGAGTTTGAAGAGATTTGGCATGTTGACAAATACACTCAAAAACTTCTATAGATGTTATGTGGAGAGCATTCTGACAGGCTGCATCACTGTCTGGTATGGAGGGGCTACTGCACAGGACCGAAAGAAGCTGCAGAGGGTTGTAAATCTGGTCAGCTCTGTCTTGGGTACTAGCCTATAAAGTACCCAGGACATCGTTAGAGAGCGGTGTCTCAGAAAGGCAGCGTCCATTATTAAGGACATCCAGCACCTAGGGCATACCCTTTTCTCACTGTTACCATCAGGTAGGAGGTACAGAAGCCTGAAGGCACACACTCTCTGATACAGGAACAGTTTCTTCCCCTCTGCTATCCAATTCCTAAATGGACTTTGAGACCTTGGACACTACCTCACTTTGTTTTATATACGAGTATTTCTGTTTTTTGCATGATTTTTAATCTATTCAATATACATATACTGTAATTGATTTACTTATTATTTATTTAATCTTTTTCTATATTATATGTTGCATTGAACTGGTGCTAAGTTAACAAATTTCACGTCACATGCTGGTAATAATAAATCTGCTTCTGAAATATTCTTGTCTTTTTGCTGACTGATTTTTTTTTCAAGATTCTGTTTTATGAAAGACAAATTGTACTCTTTCAACGAATGAGTGCAAAGGCACTTAGTCCTTGTGCAAGATTCCCTAAAGGTTAACTTGAAAATTTGGTCGGGGTAAGGAAGGCAAATGCATTCATTTCAAGAGCACTGGAATATAAGAGCAAGGATGCGATGCTGAGGTCTTGTAAGGCATTGGTCAGACTGCACTTGGAGTATTGAGTGGTCATGCTGGTATTGGAGAGTGTCTAGACAAGGTTCATTGAATGTTTCTGGGAATGAAAGAGTTAGCATAAGAAGAGCAATTGATGGCTCTGGGCTGGGCTTGTACTTGCTGGAGTTTAGAAGAAATGGGGGGGGGGGGGCAGAGAATCTCATTGAAGCCTATTGAAAGGTCTAGCATGTGGACCAGATATTTCCTGTAGTGGGTGAGCTTAGGACCAGAGGGCACAGTCTCAACAGAGGGATGTCCATTCTTGATACAGATGAGGAGAAATTTCTTTAGTCTGAGGGTGGTGAATCTGTGGAATTCATTGCCCTTTAATAGGGGAATAAAATGTTATGGGGATAATAAATCAGCCATGATGGATTGAATGGTGAAGCAGACTCGATGGGCTGAGTGAGCTAATTCTGTTCTAAGCAAACACAAGGACCTGATGAAGGGTCTCAGCCCGAAACGTCGACCGTACTTCTCCTTATAAATGCTGCCTAGCCTGCTGCATTCCACCAGCATTTTGTGTGTGTTGCTTGAATTCTGTTCCTATGTCTTATGGTCTTGTGGAGACTGATTCTGCTTTCCTCAATCCTATCTCTGCTTGGAAACAAGGGAAATGAGTGTCAATGTAAATGTTTTGTATTTGACCAACACTGGTTGAAGCAAAAGAGGAAAAACAAGTCCACAAAAGCAAAACAAATCTACTGACAAAACCCAATTGAAGTTTTTTAAAAATGCACTTTTCCCTCTGCATTAATTTCCCTTAACATATATTTAAGACACTGTCAACATTATTGATATTGATTGCAATGACTAGTTTAGAGTCCTCTGTCCAAATATTTAGTATCATCCTCTCTGAAACAGTTGTATTTAATCAATGCAGTCGCTTTACCTCTTAGCATTGTTACAGCAACATTTACATTTCATTTACAATGCTGCATTCTAGTCATTAAAAACTGTGGTCCTCTAATCTGCTGCTTGATTTACTTGAGTTTATGTATCATAGTGAGGCTAGTTTTGTACAGAATCCAATATGCTTTATGTAAAAAAGAAGTTGGGATTCTTCTGCACCATCTTCTATATGTTTAGCTACCTAAGCTTTGTCCCATTGGCCAGTGCTACTCTGTATTGCTGTTAAGTAATATATTTCAAGGCTTACTTTGCAAAATAGTGGTGCTAGGGTAGGACTTTGATATGTTCAATAAACGATGGTTTGCTCTTTTCATAAAGGCTTAATTTGAAAGTACAGTCAGAGCTGCAGAACTCTGAAGACAATGCCGGAATTCAAGAAAGCAAGATAAAAAAGGAACCTGACCATGTTGAGGATCCTTCCACACAGTGAGTTTCAACTTAGAATTTAGTTTTCATAAAAGTTTTGGGATGGTGGTGAAGATTGCATGATGGTTGTTTATTAGACTGTATGTTTTGCAGGATTAAAATCTCCTGTTTTTGTTGGAAATGGAATAATTGAAATTAACATAAATAATCTACTTCCATAAATTCTCAAAAATGCTGCATATTTGTTCTCGAAAATTTTTATTAGAATAATAGCTGGAAAATTACATCTGATCATCAGACTTCAAAGGCCGAAAATTGTTTCAGATGCTGGCTGTCATAGCATGTGCATGGTTGATAGGATGGTGTGCAAGATTAAATAGTTTTGTTTTCTAGATATACAATGTACTAAATTCATGTTATGAGGTACAAGGTAGTGGTGGAAGGGTGCATTTATGATTGGAAGTCTCTGACCAGTGGAGTACTGCAGGGATCTTTGCTAGGACTCTTGTTGATCATGATGTATATCCATGATTTGGATGTAACTGTAGGGATTACAATCAGGAAGCATACAGACAACGCAAAAGTTGTTGGTGTTGATAGCAGTGAAGATTGACTAAGGCTGCAGCACAATACAGATCAGATGGAAAGTTGGGTTAGGGCATTGGCAGATGGAATTTAATCCCATCTTTTGCTATGCAGAAACATTTTGGGAAGTCAAGTAATGGGTAGAGTATAATCAGTAAATAGCAGGGTATTGGGGAATGTTGATGAACAGAGATACTTTGAGTTTCAGATCCATAATTCCCTGAAAGTGGCAACATGGTTAGACAGTAAGTTTAAGGTATTTTGTATGCCTACCTCCATAGGTCAGGGCATAGAATATAATAGATAGAACATTATATTCTGTCTATTATAGAACATAGCGGAAGAGATGGCACAGGTACCTAATGCATACTTTGCTTCAGTATTCACTATGGAAAAGGATCTTAGCGATTGTAGGGATGATTTACAGCAGATTTTAAAGCTTATAGACATTAAGAAAGAGGATGTGCTGGAGCTTTTGGAAAGCATCAAGTTGGATAAGTCACCGAGACTGGACAGGATATACCCCGGGCTACTGTGGGAGGCAAGGGAGGAGATTGCTGAACTTCTGGCAATGATCTTTGCATCATAATTGGGGACAGGAGAGGTTCCAGGGGATAGGAGGGCTGCAGATGTTGTTCCCTTATTCAAGAAAGGAAGTAAAGATAGCCCAGGAAATTATAGACTAGTGAGTCTTACTTCAACTTACCAACCACTGATGGGAAAGATCCTGAGAGACAGGGTTTATGAACATTTGGAGAGGCGTAATATGATTAGGAATAGTGCACATGGCTTTGTCAAAGGCAGGTCGTGCCTTATGAGCCTGATTGAATTTTTTGAGGATGTGACTAAACACATTGATGAATAAAGAACAGTAGATGTAGTATATATGGATTTCAGCAAGGCATTTGATCAGGTACCCCCTGCAAGGCTTATTGAGAAAGTAAGGAGGCATGGGATCCAAGGAGATCTTGCTTTTGTGGATCTGAAATTGGCTTGCAGACAGAAGGAAAAGGGTGGTTGTAGACGGATCATATTCTGCATGGAGATCGGTGACCAGTGGTGTGCCTCAGGGATCTGTTCTGGGACCCCCTTGTGATTTTTAGAAATAACCTGGAAGAGGATAGGTTAGTAAATTTGCAGATGACACAAAGGTTGGAGGTGTTGTGTTTAGTGTGGAGGTCTATCAGAGGTTACAACAGGACATTGATAGGATGCAAAACTGGGCTGAGAAGTGGCAGATGGAGTTCAACCCATATAAGTGTAAGATGGTTCTTTTTGGTAGGTCAAATATGATGGCAGAATATAATATTAATGGTAAGACTCTTGGCAGTGTGGAGGATCAGAGGGATCTTGGGGTCCAAGTCCATAGGACAGTCAAAGATGCTGCGCAAGTTGACTGTGTGGTTAAGAAGGCATATGGTGCCATGGCCTTCATCAACAGTGGGATTGAGTTTAAGAGCTAAGAGGTAAAATGTTACAGCTATATAGGACCCTGGTCAGACCCCACTTGGAGTTCTGTGCTCAGTTCTGGTCACCTCACTATAGGAAGGATGTGGAAACTATAGAAAGGGTGTAGAGGAGATTTACAAGGATGTTGACTGGATTTGGGAGAATGCCTAATGAGAATAGGTTGAGTGAACTTGGCCTTACCTCCTTGGAGCAGCGGAGAAAATGTTCATAATAAATCCTGCCTATCTGGATCTTTCCCATCAACTTACCAACACTGAAGTAAGACTCACTGGTCTATAATTTCCTGGGCTATCTTTACTCCCTTCCTTGAATAAGGGAACAACATCTAATCCTCCGGAACCTCTCCTGTCCCCAGTTATGATGCAAAGATCATTGCCAGAAGCTCAGCAATCTCCTCCCTCACCTCCCACAGTAGTCTGGGGTATATCCCGTCCAGTCCCGGTGACTAATCCAACTTGATGCTTTCCAAAAGCTCCAGCACATCCTCTTTCTTAATATCTACATGCTCAAGCTTTTCAGTCCGCTGTAAGTCACCCCTACAATCGCTAAGATCCTTTTCCATAGTGAATACTGAAGCAAAATACTCATTAAGTACCTCTGCTATCTCCTCTGTTTCCATACACACTTTTCCACTGTCACACTTGATTGGTCCTATTCCTTCACATCTTATCCTCTTGCTCTTCACGTACTTGTAGAATGCCTTGGGGTTTTCCGTAATCTTGTGTCTGCCAAGGCCTTCTCATGGCCTCTTCAGGCTCTCCTAATTTCTTTCTTAAGCTCCTTCCTGCTAGCCTTATAATCTTCTAGATCTCTATCATTATCTAGTTTTTTTTTTAACGTTTCCTAAGCTTTTCTTCTTGACTAGATTTACCACAGCCTTTATACACGATGGTTCCTGTACCCTACCATCCTTTCCCCTGTCTCATTGGAATGTACCTATGCAGAACTCCACGCAAATATCCCCTGAACATTTGCCACGTTTCTTCCATACTTTTCCCTGAGAACATCTGTTCCAATATATGCTTCCAAGTTCTTGCCTGATAGCCTCATATTTCCCCTTACTCCAATTAAACACTTTCCTATCCTGTCTGTTCCTATTCCTCTCCAATACTGTGGTAAAGGAAATTAATGCAAACAATTCTGTTTAAGTTTTCTCCATCCCTTTCAACTCTTGAGTCATCCAGAGATATAGCAAACTGGAGAACAGGTTTGGGGGAAAAAGCAAAACAGCTTAGCTTTCATCGTGATTGTCAGAAAGCTTAAGGGCCCAAATAGCATTCTCCTACTGTTTTTTTTTCAAAACTGTGCTTTGGTGAATTCTGGAAAGATGAGAGCAGAAAAAATTGACATGATTGTCCTAACAATTTAGAAATCTTATAACTTGTAGGCTGGTTGAGAATCAAGATATGAATGAAGACTCATTTCCTGTTGAAAGTACTAAGAAAAGGATCCGCTGTGATATCAATTCTGAGCAGTAAGTGTCTTGGTTAAGTGTATGATTATCAAACATTTCCTCTAACCAATGACTAGATGATCATTGGATATTAGCTGATATTTCCTTTAAGTTCACTCCCTCCTGTATTTAGACAGATCTAAGCATGCAAAAAGTGTCTAGAATTCCTTTTGTTATATGTACATATGCCGGCGGGGGGGGGTCTCACTGTATATCTGCATTGCAAATTAAGGTAAAATGTATTTAATTTTGTTTCAAGTGCATCAAATTGAACCCAATAGTTGGTTATTTAAAAGATTAAAAGTTCTTGCATAAAGGACAAACATTTCATTACACAAAAATTAAAAGCCAAATATCTAGGCTTTAGTCCCTGGGGAAAGCTCTCTCCAAAGAATGAGCTGTTTACTGTTACATTTCATACCTTGTAAACAATTTCAGACTGATAACACAAGATTCCCTTCGATTGTGTGAATTTCACTTTAATGTTGATATTTTGAGTATAATACAGATCTCTTGGAAGTTTTTTTTTAAACTACCTTCAGAGGGATTTCTCTGTATACATATGGATAGCTTTAAAATCCTTTTCTTCCCGCACTTTAGCATTTATTGGTATAAATCAACAGTAACTCCTTAATTTTAAAATTCTCATTTCTCTATGAAGACCCTGTGTAGTTTTGCTCTTCATTATCTTTGTAATCACCTTCAGTCTGTTATCTTGCAAAGACTACATTCTTCCAACCCTTGCCTCCTATGTTCAGTAGTTGTATTAGTAAATGGGCAATCCAGTAATTTGAATATAATCAATAATTCAGATTCTTCATACACAAAAGTTCAGTTATCACCACAGCATAGAGGAAATTTGAGCTCCGTTTATATTTAGTTACTAGAATATGTACTTCTGGTATATGACAAGTTCAAAAAGGCAAGTAAAAACCACTTTCTCAAGAAACTATGGTTATGGACAATGATGCTAATAACCACATTCAATGAATGAAATTCAACTCCTATTTCCTTTGCCTCGGTCTGTGTTTTTTGTCTTCATCATTCTCAACTCTAAGCTTATGAATACCTCACTGGTGAAGATATCTATGCTTCACAGCCCACACCACAATTCTTTGAAGTTTCCTCTTTAACAGTTTGGTTTTGGGTTAATGAAAAGAAAGATGGTAAAAGGCTGGAAATGCTCAAGGAAAACTAGCAATAGTTGGCTCCAGGCAGGAGCAACAGCCAACGTGTAATAGTGTAGAAAGAGGAATTATAATTATGTGGCACTTCTAAAGTGAAGGATATAGTTTGTTTAGTGAACAACAGATTTCATCCTTTTAAAAAAAAATCACTGCATTAAAAATGTTGCAGCATTCAGCATCTTGAAGTTGAGCTGGATTTTACTGTCTAAATATTCTGATGCTCATTGCAATTTACGTACCGATATTACACCAACTTAAGGCAAAAAGAAAATGTGCACTTGTTCACCAGTGACTAAAAGATGGTCTCAGTTTCACTGCTCGATTGTTCGTGAGTACAGCATATCAGTTCCTCACCTTTTAAAGTACATTACTACATCATTGCAATATGAACTAAACTTGCAACAGGAAGTTCAGTCTCAATAGTTTCTGTATGATCTTAATTTCATCTCAAGTTTTAACAGCCATGACTATTGTCTGAAGTCTCATTCAAACTATAATTGTAAACTTTTAATCTACCTATCTGTCAAACTTTAGCCTCCCTTTGTTCTTACTATACCATCAATTTTTCTGCTAACTACCAGTCTTTTCTGAACAGCTGCTGTTCATTCACTGTGATACCATACCTCCCCCAACCCCAGCTCCTATCAAATTCACCCTTCATTCTGTGTAAACTACTTTCTGTTTAAATGTTAACCATTAATTATCTAATTTCTGGTAGCCCTTCAGGACTTCTTGTCACTCCGATTATGAGTACTGGAAGATGTCTCTGCATGAATTTTTTTTTGTGGAGTAACCACAATGTGATAACTGGCAGAAGATCTTGGCTACACAAACAATGCTGAAGGAACTCAGCAGGCTAGGCAGCATCTACAGGAGGGGGGAAAGTACAGTCGATGATTTGGGCTGAGAACCTTCAGGGTCTTGGTGTCATTTTCACAAAATAAATCATTTTTAAGTCTTACTGGATGACAACCCGCTACCATAACGAGTGAGATGCTAAAAACCTTCGAAGAATAGTCCTGATTCTTTTTTTTGGTGTGTGTTGATTTCGTCATTGCTGCTTTGTGATGTTATGTGTTGTCACACTTGTGACAATGTGGATTCTATTTCCATTGACGATGTCACAGAATTGCATTGTAGGGAACAGTGCTGAGTAAAGTGATCTCTGCAATAGCTGATCTATTCAAATGTCAAGGTATGTCATTCTTAGCAACAAAGCTGATAATAGTTCATTCATAAATTTTCATGGGCACAACCATATAAAGAGATCTGTGTGATAGTTAATCATTCCCCCTCCCCACATAGAATGGACAAATTGGGTTAATGGTATATTGTGGTGGTCAAAATCTCCCTGATATATACCCATTTTACATTAATATTCCTTTATGATGCAGTGTGTTAAACTTTGAATCACACAAGAGAATTTCTGTTTTTGAGATCATGAACAGTTACCTGGGTATTTTTCAAAAATTGGTGAAAGGAATAAAAGTTTTCATCTTTTGAGGCTACCATCAGTACAATGAAGTACTAAGTTATAAGCCATGAAGTGG
Source organism: Hemitrygon akajei (assembly GCF_048418815.1). Classification (NCBI taxonomy): domain Eukaryota; kingdom Metazoa; phylum Chordata; class Chondrichthyes; order Myliobatiformes; family Dasyatidae; genus Hemitrygon; species Hemitrygon akajei. The sequence goes on along the minus strand of NC_133124.1, from coordinate 102,103,531 downwards.
TTGAGGCATTTACAATAACAATTTTTAAAAAAACAGTTAGAGAGGTACCAAGATTGGAAAAGATTAGGTTATAGACAAAACAGTAGCAAATGGGACAAGTTTGTGTGGGGCATCTTCATTGGCATGGGACATTTGGGCTGTAGAGCTAGTTTCTGTGCCGTATAACTGATTGCATGAGGTCGAAGAATGATTATCACCATTCTCCTTGAATGTGGGCATTGCAATTAAGTTGTCTCCTGTATTTATTCACAAAATGAAGCCCATTATTAGGTGGTGATTATAGTATCTCAACATTGGATTATATTATTATTCTCCTCACCACCCCAGAAATTCCAACTTGGAGCTGAGATCAGATAGTTCAGTTGATGTGAGCAGAGAAACATTTTTCTGCTTATAGCTCAACAATTATCTGTTTTAACAAACAAATCATTGGTCATTTTCTTACTATTTTTAGGAAGAGGAAGAAGTCCAAGTGGTTAAAAACTGAGGAAGCTGAGGAGGATGAAATTCCTCAGGTATATTTTTATATTTTTAACTGATTTTGCTGCTATAATTAATGAATTAAACCAATCTTAAAGTAGCTGATGTCTACTGCCCTTGCAATTTTTATTCTTTAATGAGATGGTGTCATTGGTCACAAAATGCAATGGACGCCCAAGTTATTCCAGCAATGAAAGATTGCCTCAGTGCTGTAGTCCTGCTGCATTGACTTATGAATGATGGCAGAGAATTAAACAGCTAACAGAAGGAGCTGGTTCCAAGAATATCTCCATCCTTAACTATAATTCACATGCCAGTCCTAAAAACAGTCATTTTGAGCTGTAAAGTACTAGGCAGGTCCATTTCTGTGGCCTTTGGAAGTTCCTGCCATCACAGAAGCTGTCATCAACTATTTCAGTCGGTTACCTATGAGGCCTACAGTAAAGGCAGTGAAACAAGATTTGTACTCTGAAGCTAGCTGTGCATCTAGTTAAGCCTCTTGCTGTGCATTTGGAAGAATGGTAACTTCCTGACAGTGTGGGAAAATTGTCGGATATGCTCAGTTCTCAGAAAAGTAATGGTAAATATTATTGACAAAGTTCATCTCAAGCAGTGAGCGGTTCCCAAGAATCCTCCCGTGCTACCAAGCACTTCCCAACATCCCCTCTATCTTTATTTTTCCCCTCAAGCTCCCACTGCCCTGAGGTGGGTGATATTGCCCACACTGGGAACCACTGATCTGGAGCATACTTGTCAAGATTTAGTTTTGATTTTTGTCTGGGTTATTTGGCTCAGGACCTTATTTTAGCCTTAGTCCAAAGAGACTAAACAACTAAATTCTGGAGATGAAATTAATTTGACTTTTCTACATTAAGGCAGCCTATGACTGAATGTTAAGATGGAGGACTGGTAAAACTGACTATTGGAATCAAGGGGAGAGCGTTCCAGTGACTACAATCATATCTTACTCAAAGATATTTATCTAGATCTCTCAGCCCTTGGATATTGTTAAACAGGGATTTCTCAAGGTGGTAGCTTTGAATCATTCACTTCCAGCTACATCATCGTAAAATTGTAACTACCTAACATTCAGTTGTATTCATAGCTCCTCCGAGATTGCAACCATGCATGGTTGTTTACAGGAAGACCTCAAATTATAGGCATGAGCTGAAAAGTGCCAAATAACATTTCTGCTCCTAGCCATACAAGTGGTCAGCAATGACCATCTCCAGAACGAAAACCTTAATTGTCAACAATATTACCATCACTGAATCGGAATCCTGGGAGTCACTGTTTGAAAACTGCCAACTAAACACTGTTCCAAGAACAGGGCAGGGGGAAAATTAATAACTAAAATTTACTTAACAAAACACTTCAGTGATCTCTTGTGATCTCACTTCTGTTCCAAATCTCCTTTTTTTTAAGTTCCTTCTTGAGTGTCCCTACACCCGTCTCCCAATTTCACTTGGGATCTTGTGCACTCCCTGACTGCCCTTTCTGCTGGCCACCTGTCTCCTCTTACTGTATCTGCAGAGTGATGCAGATAGGAGCACATTAAAGAAAGTAAAAGGAAAATTTTCTGGTTTGTGGTTGCATCTGATTTTTGAATAACCTTGGATTTCAGTCAGAAATTGGTGAGCGCTGGTTGAGGGTTTAAATGGTGAATGAAGACATGGTCAAGCTCATCAGTTATGACCATTTCCCATTAATAACAATCTCACAGAACATGCAGGTTTGGAGATTGATGTCTTCCTTGAAAGTTTTTACTTAGCACCTTCAATTCCTCCCAATCTATTTGGCACCATAATTCCTTTCCAGAATGGAGCCCAATCAGATCTAGTAGCCAATACTTCTACTAATGGGTTGCAGAAATTTAGTTTTGCGATTAATGATATACATGTTGAGTACCCCCTCCAAAACCAGAAACCCTTTGAAATCTGAAATTTTCTTGAGAGCTGACATAATGTCACAAATGGAAAATTACACCTGACCCTAGGAAGGCTCCCAGGTGATGTGGAGGTCTCTGCACATCTCACAGTTCTGAGGAGTGACCTCACATATGTAATGAACAAAAGTTAATGAAAAATAGAAAAACACTGCAAAAACAAAAAAATTTTAAATACTCAATCGTGCATTGCAAGAATGGATCCGTGGGCATAGGAGTGAAACAAGCAAAAGTCTATCATGATGAACAGAAAAATGAAGGTAATTGTGAATATTCAGCGGGCTGGTTGCAGAAATTTAAGAAAAGGCACAGCATTAAATTTATAAAGATTTTAAGTTTTAAAGATAAAGCTTCTGGCTGACCATAAAACAGCAGAGTTTGCAAAGATTCTCACTGATGAAAATCTAACACCAGAGCAAGTCTACATAGAAACATAGAAAACCTACAGCACAATACAGGCCATTCGGCCCACAAAGCTGTGCTGAACATGTCCTTACCTTAGAAATTACCGAGGGTTACCTATAGCCTCTATTTTTCTCAGCTCCATGTAGCTATCCAGGAGTCTCTTAAAAGACCCTATCATATTCTCCTCCACCAATGTCACCAGCAGCACATCTCATGCACTCACCACTCTCTGCGTTTAAAAAAAAAACAACAACAAAAATTACCCTGACATCTCCTCTGTACCTACTTCCAAGCACCTTAAAACTGTGCCCTCTCGTGCTAGCTACTTAAGCCCTAGGAAAGAGTCTCAGACTATCCACATGATCAATGCCTCTCATAATCTTATACACCTCTATCAGGTCACCTCTCATCCTCCACCACTCCAAAGAGAAAAGGCCAAGTTCTCTCGATCTGTTCTCAGAAGGCATGCTCCCCAATTCAGTCAACATACTGGTATATCTCCTCTATGGTTTCCACATCCTTCCTGTAGTGAGGCGACCAGAACTGAGCACAGTACTCCAAGTGGGATCTGACCAGGGTCCTATATAGCTGCAACATTACCTCTCGGCTCTTAAACTCAATCCCACAATTGATGAAGGCCAATATACCATACGCCTTCTTAACCACAGAGTCAACCTGTGCAGCTGTTTTGAGCGTCCTATGGACTCGGACCCCAAGATCCCTCTGATCCTCCACACTGCCAATAGTTTTACCATTAATGCTATATTCTGCCATCATATTTGACCTACCAAAATGAACCATTTCACACTTACCTGGGTTGAGCTCCATTTGCCACTTCTCAGCCCAGTTTTGCATTCTATCAACGTCCCGTTGTTACCTCTGACAGTCCTCCACTCTGTCCACAACACCCACAACCTTTGTGTCATCAGCAAATTACCAACCCATTCCTCCATTTCCTCATCCAAGTCATTCATAAAAGTCACAAAGAATAGAGATCCCAGAACAGATCCCTGAGGAACACCATTGATCACCGACCTTCATGCAGAATATGACCCATCTACAACCACCCTTTGCCTTCTGTGGGCAAGCCAGTTCTGGATCCACAAAGCAATGTCCCCTTGGATCCCATGCCTCCTTACTTTCTCAATAAGCCTTCCATGGGGTACCTTATCAAATGCTTTCCTGAAATCCATATACATTACATCTGCTGCTCTACCTTAATCAATGTGTTTAGTCACATCCTCAAAAAATTCAGTCAGGCTCCTAAGGCATAACCTGCCTTTGACAAAGCCATGCTGACTATTCCTAATCATATTATGCCTCTCCAAATGGTCATAAATCCTGCCTCTCAAGATCTTCTCCATCAACTTACCAACCACTGAAGTAAGACTCACTGGTCTATAATTTCCTGTGCTATCTCTACTCACTTTCTTGAATAAAGGAACAACATCTGCAACCCTCCCATCCTCCGGAACCTCTCCTGTCCCCATTGATGATGCAAAGATCATCGCCAGAGGCTCAGCAATCTCCTCCCTTGCCTCCCACAATAGCCTGGGGTACATCTCGTCCGGTCCCGATGACTTATCCAACTTGATGCTTAACAAAAGCTCCAGCAAATCCTCTTTCTTAATATCTACATACTCAAGCTTTTCAGTCCGCTGTAAGTCATCCTGACAATCATCAATTCCTTTTCTGTAGTGAATACTGAAGTGAAGTACTCTTTAAGTTCACCTGCTATCTCCTCCGGTTCCATACACACTTTTCTACTGTCACACTTGATTGATCCTATTCTCTCCTGTCTTATCCTCTTGATCTTCACATACTTGTCTAATGCCTTGGGGTTTTCTTTAATCCTGCCTGCCAAGGCCTTCTCATGGCCCCTTCTGGCTCTCTTAATTCATTTCATGAGCTCCTTCCTGCGAGCCTTATCTTCTAGCTCTCTATCATACCTATCTTTTTGAACCTTTCATAGGCTCTTCTTCTCGACTAGTTTTCAGCAACCTTTGTACACCACAGTTCCTGTACCTTACCATCCTTTCCCTGTCTCTCTGCAATGTACCTATGCAGAACTCCATGCAAGTATCCTCTGAACATTTGCTACATTTCTTCTGTATATTTCCCTGAGAACATCTGTTCCCAATTTACGCTTCCAAGTTCCTGCCTGATAGCTTCATATTTTACCTTACTCCAATTAAATGCTTTCCTAACTTATCTTTTCCTATCCCTCTCCAATGCTATGGTAAAGGAGACAGAATTGTGATCACGATCTCCAAAATGCTCTCCCACTGAGAGATCTGACACCTGACCAGTTTCATTTCCCAATACCAGATCAAATGCAGCCTCTCCTCCTGGAGGCTTATCTACATACTGTGTCAAGAAACCTTCCTGAACACACCTAACAAACTCCATCCCATCTAAACCCCTTGCTCTAGGGAGATGTCAGTCGATATTTGGGAAATTAAAATCTCCCACCACCACAATCCTGTTACAATGCTACTCTTTGAAGTCTACAATGCTATTTGTGTTTTTTACCTTACATAAAACTGAAAAAAAAGAAAATACAAATATAGTGTACCTTTTAATCCAAACACAACATCATTGGTGGAAATTGAAAGCCTGCCAGGACTTGTTCTCCAGTCCTGCTGAAGGGTCTTTGCCCGAAACGTCGACTGTTCTCTTTTCCATAGATGCTGCCTGGCCTGCTGAGTTCCTCCAGCGGTTAGAGTGTGTTGCCTTCTATTGTTTGTTGTTCCCCTGATTGGGGTATTCTCCTGATGCTGCTTCTAATTTTGTGACCCTGCACACATGATATTTTTATTATATTAATGGTATGTAATCATTTTTACTATTAAGTACATATCTGTTTTGAACCAAAGGTTGGAAATGATTGCAATCCCAAGCTATCTCATATTACAAAGTTCAAATAAAATCTGAAACATTTCTGGCCCCAAGCCCCTTGATGTAGAAATGTGGCAAGTAGACTGGATTTAGCTTATTTGAATATTAAAAAAAAGTCTGCAGGTGGCCGATTTCCTTGTGTAGCTTATGAGAGAGTCTCTTCAGTTCTTTACCATACAGGATCTCGTGCACTCTTGCCGTTTGCTTAGACATTGGAGAAGTAGGCAGCTTAATGTAACTATCATATACTGGAATTGAAAGTACTGTACATTTTCTACATATTGCATTTGAGTATTGATTTCAAGAAAACTTTGGGATTCTTTGTCAGTATTTGGAAGAGTTGCCAGATTAGTAAATAGAATCCAACTAACTTAATGCATCCTGCAATATGATTATCCTTTTGAGATTATTACACAGGAAAAATGAAGTTAAGACACCTATTTTGCTGATGTCAACAATATACTGAGAAGGAAGGAACAGATATTACTTACAGTGAGAAATTCCATGATATTTGCATAACTTGTGATCAAATACTAATTCCTCCAGCATTAACTTTTTAAGGCAGAGATATGCTGCACATCCTGAGATTTTAACCAGGTGACATTTTGGGTATGTCTGAGCAGTTGCGGTACTTGAATCTTCTCAGTTAAAAAGTTCATGTGCTACTGAGTATTCAGGATGCATTCCTAATAGTAAGTGCACTAATGGTCATAGAATTTAAATTTGCTTGTTGAGTTGGAATAGGTGAGAAGGTAACCTCTTGTCAGCCTATGTTTAGTGATGAGGATTTAATGGTAAATTTTATTTTGCAGTTTACTCTTAAGCCTTTAATTCAGTGTTTCACAACCTTTATACCTTGGATCCCTACTATTAACAGAGGGGTCAGTGAGCCTCAGGTTGGGAGCCCTTGTTTAAGTTAAAATATTACTGTCTTCCAGTCGTAAGGTATTGTTCACCAGAATATTACTTAAAATGAATATGAATAACTAAAAATGAAAACTATCTAAATTAATTATCTGCTCAGTAGCATGAGTGGTGAGTGTATTATCAAGCAACTGGTTATCCCAACTGAATAAGTTTGGCACAATCTTTACTACATTTCTTTAGCAACCAAGAAATATACACTATATAAAGAAAACATTAAAGTAGACAGAATTAACTTTGTTTCGAAACAAATCTTACTGCTCATTGTTTTAATATTCTGTTTAAATTTCAAAACATTTATCAAACAAGGCAAATGGAAAAAGACCTGTAAAGCAAACCAAGAATGGGAAGAATAACATCACACTGAAAAAGAAGAAACAACTGAAGAAGGTTGAAAAAAACAAGAAACAATTGAAAGAGAAGGAAGAGAAAAAGAAAGATGCAGGGAAGTGGAAATGGTGAGATTGAAGTTCAGGATTATCATTATACTGTACAACAGTACGCAGGAACTGTGTGCTTAGCGTTCAGGGTGCATTCCTAGTAATAAGTGCACTAATGGGGTCTGACAGTGATGATTTGCCAGCAGCTTAATATAAGCATCTGGCCTCCCTGTTTCTGTGCATGAAATCCCAGCCTTCTTTGAGCACTCCACATGCAGTGAATTGCATGTGGCAAACTAGGTTTTAAGGCTGCTGTTGGATGTACTGAGGAGCAGTGATTGTTTTGGCTGTCTTTTTGGCTGCATTATTGACAAGCATCTGATTCCTAAATTTTCTTTTGTCACCTTTTGGGATTGATGTGCAGACAAGCAGTGATGATTAAAGGTGCATTTAATATATGGTACCACAAGGTGCTGTATCTAAATGCACATAGTATAAGAAATAAAGTGGATGATCTTGTTGCAATATTATAGATTGTCAGGTATGATGTTGTGGCCATCACTTAATTGTGGCTGAAGGATGGTTGTAGTTGGGAGCTGAATATCCAAGGTTACACATTATATCAGAGGGATAGGAAGGTAAGCAGAAGGGTTGGTGTGGCACTACTGGTAAAGAATGGCATCAAATCAGGAGAAAGATGTGATAGGATTGGAGGATGTTGAATCCTTGTGGGTTGACTTAAGAAACTGCAAGGCTCAAAGGACCCCAATGGCAGTTACATACTGACGTCCCAGCAATGGCTGGGAGGTGGACCACAGGTTACAACAGGAAATAGAAAAGGTGAGTCAAAAGGGCAATGTTACGGTGGTCATGGGAGATTTTAGCATGCAGGTCAATTGGGAAAATCAGGTTGGTAATGGATCTCAAGAGAGAGAGTTGGTTGAATGCCCAAGAGATAGCTTTTTACAGCGATTTGTCATTGAGCCTATTAGGGGATCAGCTATACTGGATTGGGTGTTATGTGTGAACCGGAGACGATTAGGGAGCTTTAGGTAAAATAACCCTTGGAAACCAGTGATCAGAATATAGAAACGTAGAAAACATACAGCACGATACAGGCCTTTCGGCCCACAAAGCTGTGCCGAACATGTCCCTACCTTAGAATTATTTAGGCTTTACCCATAGCCCTCTATTCTTCTAAACTTTATGTAGCCACCCAGAAGTCTCTTAAAAGACCCTATCATTTCCGCCTCCACTGCTGCCGCCAGCAGCCCATTCCATGCACTCACCACTCTGCGTTTAAAAAAAAAACAACTTACCCCTGACATTTCCTCTGTACCTACTTCCAAGCACCTTAAAACTATACCCTCTCGTGTTAGCCATTTCAGCCCTGGGGAAAAGCCTCTCACTATCCACATGATCAATACCTCTCATTATCTTGTACACCTCTATCAAGTCACTTCTCATCCCCCGTTGCTCCAAGGAGAAAAGGCCGAGTTCACTCAACCTATTCTCATAAGGCATGCTCCCCAATCCAGGCAACATCCTTGAAAATCTCCTCTGCACCCTTTCTATGTTTTCCACGTCCTTCTTATAGTGAGGCGATCAGTATTGAGCTCAATATGATTGAGTTCAACTTGAAATTAGATGCAGAGAATGTAAAGTCTGATGGAGCAGTGTTTCAGTGGAGTAAGGGAAATTACAGTGGTATGAGAGAGGAGTTGGCAGAGAATGAAGGAGCTAAACTGGAAGGAGCTGCTGGCAGAGATTTTAGCAGAGCAGCAATGGCATGCATTTCTGAGAAAAATGAGCAAGGTGCAGGACATGTGTATTCCAAAAATGAAGAAATATTCAAATGGTAAAATCGTACAACTGTGGCTGACAAGGGAAGTCAAAGCTATTGTAAAAGCAAAAGAAAGGGCATACAACAAAACAAAAAATTAGTGTGAAGATGGAGGATTTGGAAGTTTTTAAAAACCTACAGAGAACAACTAAAAGAATCATTAGAAGGGAAAAGATGTAATTTGAAGGCAAGCTAGATATCAAACTGGATAATAAAAGTTTTTTCAAATACAATATGTTTAAAAATAAGAGAAATGAGAGTTGATATAGGACCGCTAGAGACTGAGGCAGGAGAAATAATGGGGGCAAGGAGATGGCCAATGAACTAAATGAGTATTTTGCATCAGTCTTCATTGTGGAAGACACTAGCAGCATGCCTGCTGTTGCAGTGTGAGAAGGAAGAGAAGTGGGTACAGTTACTGTTACAAGAGAGAAGGTGATCTAAAAGCTGAAAGACTGAAGATACATAAGTCCACCAGACTGTAGGAACTGCACCCTAGGGTTCTGAAAGAGATAACATCAGAGATTGTGGTGGCATAAGAAATGTTTTTTCAAAAATAATAGGACTCTGGCATGGTCCCAGAGGATTGGAAAATTGCAAATGTTACTCCACTCTTTAACAACGAAGGAAGGCAGCAGAAAAGAGATTGTATACCAGTTAGCCTGACCTCAGTGGTTGAGAAAATGTTAGAGTTAATTGTTAAGGATGAGGTGATAAGAGTATTTGGTTTCACAGGACAAGATAGTACAAAGTCAGCATGGTTTCCTTCAGGTAAAATCCTGCCTGATGAACCTGTTAGAATTCTTTGAGGAGATTACAGGTAGGATAGATAAAGGGGATGCAGTGGATGTTGTATATTTGGATTATCAGAAGGCTTTTGACAAGGTGCCTCACATGAGGCTGCTTACCAAGTTAACAACACATGGTATTAGAGGAAGGTTACTAACATGGTTAGAACATTGGCTTGCCAAGTTTGCAGATGATACAAAGATTGGTGGAGGGGCAGGTAGTGTTCAGGAAACAGGTAGGATGCAGAAGGACTTAAACAGATTAGGAGAATGAAATGGAGAAAGTGGCAAATGAAATATAATGTTTGAAAATGCATGGTCATGCACTTTGGTACGAGAAATAAATATACAGATTATTTTCTAAACTGAGAAAATCCAGGAATCTGAGATGCAAAGGGACTTGGGAGTCCTTGTGCAGAACACACTGAAGGTTATCCTGCAGGTTGAGTTGGTGGTGAGGAAGGCAAATGCCATGTTCGCATTCATTTCAAGAGTTCTAGAATACAAGAGCAAGGATGTGATGCTGAGGCTTTATAAGGCACTGGTGAGGCCTCACTTTGAATATTGTGAACAGTTTTGGACTCCTCATCTTAGAAAAAATGTGCTGGAATTGGGGAGGGTCCAGAGGAGGTTCACAAGGGTGATTCCAGGAATGCAAGGGTTATCGTACAAGGAACATTTGATGACTCTGGGTCTGTACCTGCTAGAATTCAGAAGGATGAGCTGAGGGTGGGGATTTCATTGAAACCTTTTGAATGTTGAAGGGCCTAGACAGAGAAGTCATGGATAGGATGTTTCCCATGATGGGAGAGTCTAGGACAAGAGGGCAGAGAAATTTCTTCAGCCAAAAGTGGTGAATGTGTGGAATTAGTTGCCACATGCAGCTGTGGAGGCCAGGTCGTTGGGTGTATTTAAGGCAGAGATTGATAGGTTCTTGATTGGACATGGCATCAAAGGTTACGGAGAGAAGGCGGGTACTGGGTTGAGGAGCCATGATTGGATGGCGGAGCAGACTCAATGTCATAGGACTTATGGTCTAATATCAAAGAATGTATAAATTGGATAACCTTGAAATTTTCACGGGTAGCCACAAAGCAAGAAACCTGAAAGAATCCAATTAAAGAAAAAAGGAATTAAAAAAGTAAAAATAAAAGACTAACACTCAATGCGCAAGAGAAAGAAAAAAAAATTGTGCAAAGAATTGAAGTGAACAACGCATTCCAAACCAAAATTAAATCTTCAAATCTGAACCCCAGAGCAAACACAAAATACACTGCAGATGCTGTGGTCAAATCAACACGTACAAACAAGCTGGATGAACTCAGCAGGTTGGGCAGCAGCCGTTGAAACGAGCAGTCAGCGTTTCAGGCCAAGACACTTTGTCTGCTTCACATTCCCAATTGGATATGTCCATACATGGCCTCCTCTACTGCCATGATGAGGCCAAACTCAGGTTGGAGGAGCAACACCTCATATACCATCTGGGTAGTCTCCGGCCCTTTGGTATGAACATTGAATTCTCCAATTTCCAAAAATTCCCTCCCTCTCCCTTCCCCCATCCCATTTCCACTCTGCCTCCTCTTCTAGCTGCCTATCACCTCTCTCATGATTCTGCCTTCTTCTACTACCCATAGTGCTTTCCCCTTACATTCCTTCTTCACCTCTCCTGCCTATCCCCTCCCTGCTTCCCCTCCCCCACCCCTTGATCTTTCCTCTGATTGGTTTTTCACCTGGCACCTTCAACCCTCCCCTCACTTTCTTTATAGGGCCGCTGCCCCCTCCTCCTTCAGCCCTGACGAAGGGTCTCGTCCCGAAACGTTGATTGCTCGTTTCAATAGATGCTGCCCGACCTGCTGAGTTCATCCAGCTTGTTTGTACATGTTGAACCCCAGAGCAGCCTGGAGTAGGCCTAAAGCCTCATTTATCAGTTCATCATATTAGCAGGCATGGAGTACAACAGCCAGGGCAGTCTTCATAGCCTCAGTGTCATGAAGAAGACCATCATGAAGAATGGGTGAAATCCTAACCACCACCCTGTCTTTTCAGTCTATCTGAGCTGGCATTTAAATTGACCTAACAATGGAATGATATGGCAGCTTCCAACTTGTAATCAGAAGATAATGAGAGATTTTAGGATTTTGGTGATCTATCAATATATGAATTAGGTACTACCATTTCCAGAAATGGCTTGCATTGCCATGGGGACAATGACATAGTCCCAATGACATCACTCTTCACACCATGCCCAAAGTCAGCCTTTGCAGGCAGCCTCTCCATGAGTGATCTATTATTGTAAAAGTGCTAGCAGAGGACAGGGGATCTCACTAGTTTCTCCACGTACAATTTGCAACACATACAAATGTTTCTTAATAAATTGCAAGAACGCAAGTATTTATGAAAGATTGAAGGAGAGGATCAATACCATCATAACAAATTGTCATTCTGGGTGCCATTGTAGCATTTTAATTTGTACAAAAGCTGCCTATTTTTAATAGGCAAGATGGCACCAGTGAACCAGGGTTATGTTCTGAGCCAATGTACAATACTTCTTAATATACCTCTTTTGAATTACTTTCACTGCAATGTGCAGCATGTAGAAACATGGAAACGTACAAAACCTACAGCACAATACAGGCCCTTTGGCCCACAATGCTGTGCTGAACATGTGCGTACTTTAGAATTACCTAGAGTTTCCCATAGCCCTCTATTTTTCTAAGTTCCATGTACCAATCCAGGAGTCTCATAAAAGACCCTATTGTATCTGCCTCCACCACAGTCGTCGGCAGCCCATTCCACACACTCGCTGCTCTCTGCGTGGGGAAAGAAACCTTACCCCGACATCCCCTCTATACCTACTTCCAAGCACCTTAAAGCTGTGCCCTCCTGTGCTAGCCAATTCAGCCCTGGGAAAAAGCCTCTGACTATTCACATGATCAGTGCCTCTCATCATCATATACACCTCTATCAGGTCACCTCTCATCCTCCGTCGCTCCAAGTAGAAAAGGCCGAGTTCACTCAACCTGTTCTCATAAGGCATTCTCCCCAATCCAGGCAACATCCTTGTAAATCTCCTCTTCACCCTTTCTATAGTTTCCACATCATTCCTGTAGTGAAGTGACCAAAACTGAGCACAGTACTCTAAGTGGGGTCTGACCAGGGTCCTGTAAAGCTGTAACATTACCTCTCCTCTCTTGAACCCAATCCCACAGTTGATGAAGGCCAATGCACCTTATGCCTTCTTAACCTCTTAGTCAACCTGCACAGCAGTTTTGAGTGTCCTGTGGACATGGACCCTAAAATCCCTCTGATCCTTCACACTGCCAAGAGCCTTGCCATTAATGCTATATTCTGCCATCATATTTGACACAGCAAAATTAACTACCTCACACTTATCTGGGTTGAACTCCATCTGCCACTTCTCAGCCCAGTTTTGCATCCTATCAATGTCCCGCTGTAACCTCTGACAGCCCTCCGCACTATCCGCAACACACCCAACTTCTGTGTCATCTGCAAATTTGCTAACCCATCCCTCCACTTCCTCATCCAGGTCATTTATAAAAATCGCGAAGAACAGGGGTCCCAGAACAGACCCTTATGGCACACCACTGGTGACCGACCTCCATGCAGAATATGACCCGTCTATAACCATTCTTTGCCTTCTGTGAGCAAGGCAGTTCTGGATCCACAAAGCACTGTCCCCTTGGATTCCATGCCTCCTTACTTTCTCAATAAGCCTTACATGGGGTACCTTATCAAATGCTTTGCTGAAATCCGTATACACTTAATCTACTGCTCTACCTTCATCAATGTGTTTAGTCACATGCTCAAAAAAATTCAATCTGGTTCGTAAGGCACAATCTGCCTTTGACAAAGCCATGCTGACTATTCCTAATCATATTATACCTCTCAGGATCTTCTCCATCATATTTACCAACCACTGAAGTAAGACTCACTGTCTATAATTTACTGGGCCATCCCTACTCCCTTTCTTGAACAAGGGAACAACATGTACAATCCTCCAATCCTCCAGAACCTCTCCCATCCCTATTGATGATGCAAAGATAATCGCCAGAGGCTCACCAATCTCCTCCCTCGCCTCCCACGGTAACCTGGGGTATATCTCATCCAGTCCTGATGACTTATCCAACTTGATGCTTTTCAAAAGCTCCAGCACATCCTCTTTCTTAATATCTACATGCTCAAGCTTTTCAGTCCGCTGTAAGTCATCCCTACAATCACCAACGTCCTTTTCCATAGTGAATACTGATGCAAAGTATTCATTAAGTACCTCCGCTATCTCCTCCGATTCCATACACACTTTTCCACTCTTCACATACGTAGAATGCCTTGGGGTTTTCCTTAATCCTGCTCACCAAGGCCTTCTCATGGCCCCTCTAGCTCTCCTAATTTTATTCTTAAGCTCCTTCCTGTTAGCCTTATAATTTTCTAGATCTCTATCATTACTTAGTTTTTTGAAACTTTCACAAGCTTTTATTTTCTTCTTGACTAGGTTTTCAGCAGCCTTTGTACATCATGGTTCCTGTACCCTAACATCCTTTCCCTGTCTCGTTGGAATGTACCTCTGCAGACCACCACACAAACACCCCCTGAACATTTGCCACATTTCTGCTGTACATTTCCCTGAGAACACCTGTTCCCAACTTATGCTTCCAAGTTCCTGCCTGATAGCCTCATATTTCCCCTTACTCCAATTAAATGTTTTCCTAACTTGTCTGTTCCTATCCCTCTCCAGTGCTATGGTAAAGGAGATGGTGATCGCAATTCTCTCTCCAAAATGCTGTCCCACTGAGAGACCTGACACCTGACCAGGTTCATTTCCCAATGCCAAATCAAGTACAGCCTCTCCTCTTGTACGCTTATCTACGTATTCTGTCAGGAAACCTCCACCCCATCTAAACCCCTTGCTCAAGGGAGATGCCAATCAATATTGGGGAAATTAAACTCTTCCACCACCACAACCCTGTTATTGCATCTTTCCAGACTCTGTCTCCCTATCTGCTCCTGTTACTATTGAGTAGCCTGTATAAAACACCCAGTAGAGTTACTGACCCCTTCCTGTTCCCAATCTCGACCCACAGAGACTCAGTAGGCAATCCCTCCATGACTTCCTCCTTTTCTGCAGCCGTGACACTATCTCTGATCAGCATTGCCACACCCCCAATTCTTGCCTCCCTCCCTGTCCTTCCTGTAACATCTAAAGCCTGGCGCTCTATGTAGCCATTCCTGCCCCTGAGCCATCCAAGTCTCTGTAATGGCTGCAACCTCATGGCTCCAAGTACTGATCCACACTCTTAGCTCATCCACTTTGTTCATGATACTCCTTGCATTAAAATCGAAACATCTCAAACCATCGATCTGAGCACATCTCTTCGCTATCACCTACCTATCCTCCCTCTCGCACTGACTCCCAAGTTTCTCGATTTGTGAGCCAACCACCCCTTTCTCTGTCTCTTCAGTTTGGTTCCCACGCCCCAGCAATTCAATTTTAAACTCTCCCCAGTACCCTTGGCAAATCTCCCTGCCATGATATCGCTCAGATTCAAGTGCAACCCGTCCTTTTTGTACGGATCATGTCTGCCCCAGAAGAGATCCCAATGATCCAGAAATCTGAACCCCTGCCCCCTGCTCCAATCCCTCAGCCACACATTTGTCTTCCACCTCACTCTATTCCTATACTCACTGTTGCATGGCACAGGCAGTAATCCTGAGATTACTACCTTTTGAGGTCCTGCTTCTCAACTTCTTTCCTAACTCCCTGTAGTCTGTTTTCAGGGTCTCCTCCCTTTTCCTGTCTATGTCGTTGGTACCAATATGTACCACGACCTCTGGCTGTTCTCCCTCCCACTTAAGAATATCTTGGACGTGATCCGAAACATCCCAGGCCCTGGCACCTGGGAGGCAAACTACCATCCGAATTTCATTCCTGCATCCACAGAATTGCCTGTCTGACCCCCTAACTATAGAGTCCCCTATCACTACTGCCTTCCTCTTCCCTACCCTACCCTTCTGAGTCACAGGGCCAGACTCTATGCCAGAGGCATGGTCTCTGCCGCTTCCCCCAGGTAGGCTGTTCTCCTCCCCCCACCCAACAGTACTCAAACAGGAGCACTTATTGTTAAGTGGGACAGCCACAGGGGTACTCTCTAGTTTCTGACTCTTGTCCTTCCCTCTCTTGACTGTTAGCCACTTAGTTTCCTGAGGCCCCGGTGTGACTACTTGCCTATAGCTCCTCTCTATCACCTCCTCACTTTCCCTGACCAGATGAAGGTCATTGAGCTGCAACTCCAGTTCCCTAACATGGTCCCTAAGGAACTGAAGCTTGACGCACCTGATGTAGATGTGGCCATCCGGGAGGCTGTGAGTCTCCCGGACATCCCACATCTGACACCCAGTACACCCGGCTTCACAGACATGCTTCCTATTCCTATTCTTCACAAGTAACTTGCCTCACCTCGACCAGTTATCATCGAAGCCACATTGAGGCAAAGCCCTCCTACTGTGACTCCCTTTGCTCCAACACTCGCTCTATAAAGTTGACTTTTTATATTCTTCCCACCGGTCTAACTCGCTGACGTCCATGCACCTACACAGTTGTGCCTCGATCAAACTGCTGAAGAAAAAAATGACCTCCTTTTAAATTCTTCCCACTGGTCTAACTCACTAACTCTCAAACTACAGATTTCATGATTTTCTGTCAAATCCACTGGATTTGACACTCAACCAAACAGGTACACAATTTTTAAGTGGACAAAGGTTCATTGCCACGGTCAAAAGCAAGGCAGGAGGGGGTCTCCAAGCCAGGAAACTGAGGAATGAGACCCCCTCAACCCAACACCTTGTTAGCAAATGTGCAGTTGTTGAATTGAGGGCAAGGTTGCTTTATTCCAGGGAAATGACAGATTGGTGCTTTCTATGTTTAATGGAAACATGGCTTATTCTAGGCATGCCAGATATGGTGATCATACCTGAAGGCTTCTTGATTCACAGGCTGAACCGAATTGCTGATTCGGAAAGGGCAAAAGGTGGAGGTGTGTGTTTCATGATAAATTCTTGGTGGTGCTTCGATGTGGCAGTTCTGCCAAAATCATATTCTCCCGGTCTTGAACACCTAATGATCAGATGCAGTCATTTTTGTTTACCAAGGGAGTTCACATCTGTGATCCTCACTGGTGTTTACGTACCATGAGCAGCCAACTATAATCAAGCACTTAAGGTACTGCATGATGCAGTCTCCAAACAAGAAACTGTCCATCCCAACGCATTTCACATCAGTTGAGGACTTCAGCCAGGCTTATTTGAAGAAATACCTGCCCAGTTACCATTAACATATAATCTGTAACACCAGAGATCACACCACAGTAGACCACTGGAACGAGGATCTAGTATATGATGAATAAACTCTTCTTGGACTCCAAGCACTGTACAAGTATTGATTATAATCCTGGTGATCCTTCCAGAAATCGTGGAAACATGGGGACAACAGGCATCTTTAAGGAATACCGGATTAATACCATCCACAAATCTGTAAGGAAGCTCAAGTATGTGGGTCAATGATGACCTGGGGCTCAGGTCATCTGGAGTTTACAGGATTCCCTGTGAATGTGGAGCAGCGTATATTAGCCAGATGGGACACACAGTGGAGATCGCATCAAGGAGCACGAAGGTGTATCCATTTGGGTTACTTGGAGAAATCAGCGGTAGCAGAGCACTGCATTTGGAATGGCCATAGGATTGACTTCAACGGTGCAAAACTACTGTGCCGTGCCAATGGCTTTTGGGACCACCTGGTAAATGAAACAATTGAAGTGAAACTAGAGGAAAAGAATTTTAACAAAGACGAAGGTCTCGCTCTAAGTAAGAACTGAAATTCGATTGTAAACAAGCTGGGAGAGCAGAAAACTGATTGGATGAGGACTAACCAATTGGGGGACTGAATACAGGGGTGTACATGTACTGCCAGACTAGACATGCCCCAGGCATCATCCCTGAAGAAGATGTTGGAGTTTGTCATCGTAACGTCAGTTATAATCAATACCTTTACGTGGCTTGAGCCAGAGACACTAGACTACTGTTAAACTAAGATAAGGGATGTTTACCATTGCATACCAGAACACATTTCGATGAATCTGATCACTCGGCTGTAGACAAATGTTTCCCCACAAAACCATTCAGAGTCTACCCCAACCAAAGCCCTGGATGAGCTACAAAATCTGTACTCTGCTGAGGGCCAGAAATTTACAGAGGTCCAGGTATAATTTCTGGAAATGGTTGAAGTGGCAATTCTGGACTAAACTTGAATTAACAAAAGAAGCTCGATAGTTGTGGCAGGGCTTGAATGCTACCACCTTGTATAAAGTAATATAGGCAACAGTAGGGCTTCACTTGCAAATCAGCTTAATGCCTTCTATGCTCCTTTTGACAATCAAAACATAGAGAAACCATCACGAACTCCCACAACCCCCAATGATCCTGTGATTTCAGTCTGAGGCTGACGTGCTAGCAGCCTTCAGTGGGGTAAACACACAAGTAGCATCTGGTCAGAAGAAGTATCTAGCCAAGTACGAAAGACCTGTGCTAATCAACTGGCTGGAGTGTTCACTGAGCTCCTTAACCTCTTGCTTTGGCATTCTGATGTACCCACCTGCTTCAAGCAGGCTTCACTTTTTCCAGTGCCTAAGAAAAACGTGGTAATCAGCTCAATGACCATCGTCTAATAGTATTTGCATCAGCTGTGATTAAATGTTTTGAGAGGTTGATGGTTAAAACATATCATCCTGCCTGAGAAGTTCATTGGGTCTACTTCAGTTTGCCTACTGGCACAACAGGTCCACAGCAGATGCCATCTCATTGGTTCAACCCTGGAACATCTGGACAGCAAAGGTGCATGGACTACAACTCGGCATTTAATACCATTATCCCCTCAAAACTAATCAATAAGCTGAAAGACCTTGGGCTCGTTACCTCCCTGTGCAATTGGTTCTTTGATTTCCTCATTTGCAGATCCCAATGGGTTTGGATTGGCAACACATCTCCACAGTCCATCAGCAGAGGTACACCACAAGGCTGTCTGCTTAGCCCCTGCTCTACTTGCTTTATACTTGTGACTGTGTGCTGATGCCATATTCAAGTTTGCTGATGGCGCAAGCCAAATCAAAGGTCGTAATGACTCAGCCAGATTTTCAGTCTCCCTCCTTTGTGCTGAGTGGTGCCACAACAAAACCCCTCACTCAATGTCAGCAAGACCAAGGAGCTGATCATTGATTTCAGGAAAGACCAGAGGTCTATGAGCCAGTCCTCATCAGAGGCGGAGAGAGTCAGCAGCTTTAAATGCCTTGTTATTTCAGAGGACTTATGCTGGGCCAGCACGCAAGTGGCATTATGAAGTGGCAGTGCCTCTTCCTTAGAAGCTTGTAAAGATTAAACATGGCATTTAAAACTTTTGATAAACTTCTAAGATGTGTGCTGAAAGGGTTTATTGACTGGTTGTATCATTGCCCGATATGGAAACACCAATGCCCTTGAACAGCAAATCTTTTAAAAAGTAGTAGATAAGGTCCAGTCCATCACGGGTAAACCCCTCCCCACCATAGAGCAAATCCTCATGTAACATTTTCACAGGAAAGCAGCATCCATTATCCAGGACCCCCCACCACCCAGGTCATGCTGCCTTCTTGTTGCTGCCATCAGGAAGCAGGTACAGGAGCCTCAAGACTTGCACAACCAGATTCAGGGATGGTTATTAACCTTCAACCATTAGACTCTTGAACCAGAGTGGATAATGTCACTTAACTTCACTTTCTCCCTCACTGAAATGTTCCAACAACCTATGGACTCACTTTCAAGGACTCTTCCTCTCATGTTCTCAAAATTGATTGCTTGTTTATTTATTGTTTTTGTATTTGCACAGTTTGTCTTTTGTTCAAGGGTTGAACACTCAGCTTGGTGTGGTCTTTCATTGATTCTATTATGGTTATTGGAGTTATTGAGTAAGCCTGCAAGAAAATGAATGTGTTGTATATGGTGACATATGTACTTTGATAATAAATTTGCTTTGAACTTTGATATCGCTTGTGAAACTTCAAAGCTGTGCCTCATATTTAATGACAATGGAAGTAGAAATGTATACCACACAAAATAATTTTAGGTAATCGGCATAGAATCTTGAGCTTGCATCTTCATGTTTCTGAAGTAAAGGTGCTATGATCGAGGCAGGTATTAACTGTCAATTCAGGCTTTATTGCATCAGTAATTTCGGAAGGTTTAGTGGCATGGAAATTATGTAGAAATAATATACAAGATTTGAAATTCACACTTTAATAGCAGCATCTAAAAATGTATGATATTTTGCAAAGAAATATTCCAAAATGATTCAAAATATTGAAACTACCAACAATAACTGAAGCTGTTCCTTATCTCTCATGTTTTAATCTCCCTGTCTGTTTGCTCAGATTACAAATCTTAATAGGAACTGAAGGTGAGGGTAGTTTTTGTCTGCAGGGTCAGTTTTGATGCACACATTTTTTTGTGTGGTGCGGGGAACTAAATTAGTAGAGCCACAGGAAGTGTTTCTTAGTTGAAAGTTCAAAACAGAAAATGACAAGTATTTTATCAATAGTGCTTTGAAGGCAGTCTAAACATAAGGATATCAACCCTAAGCCAGTGTTATGTTCAGAGCTGTGAGCTCTCTGACAAAAGTTGCCTTTATTAACTTCGACGTTAGGCATGCTTGCTTATCTTGGAGCACTTTAAGGAGCTCAATTTCTCTTGTTCGGAATTTACATATTGCATTGAAGAGGTAAGTTGCAGCTTTCCATTCTGCAGCAAATCGATTAGTAATGGATTTTTTTCAAAAACCATGCTGTCTATCAATATTTATTGGTTAAAGCATTTCTAATTTATTTTATGCTAGTCACTGTAAAGGGAAACAGTGCAGTTAATAACAGGACATTTGACAGTGGTGATGTATAGTATGCATGTATATAAGGTTGAAGTCTGTAGTTCCCTGAAAACGTCTGCATGATTTGATAAGGTCGTAAAGAAAGCATATCACATTCTAGCTATATGGGGGCTTTGGAGAGGATGCAGAAGAGGTTTTCAGGATGCTACCTTTCTTCCTCCCCCCCCCCCCCCCCCCCCCATTTTTCCATTCCCCATTCCCCATTGTGATTACCCTCTCACCCTATTCATTACCTCCCTCTTGGCCTGGAACATTAACTTTTTATTCCTTGCCTTGGATACTATCCAACCTGCTGAGTTTCTCCAGCATTTTGTGTATGTACCTCCCTCTGTTTCTTCTTCCCTTCCTTCCATGGTTCACCGTCTGTAAAGAAATTACACTTCCTGTGAAAAGTATTCACCCCCCCCCCCCCCAGAAGTTTTCATGCTTTATTGTTTTACAGCATTGAATCACAGGAGATTTAATTTTTTTATATACCGATCAACAGAAAAATAAACCCTTTTGTTTCAAAGTGATAACAGATCTCTACAAAGTGATCTAAATCAGTAACAAATACAAAGCACAAAATAACTGCATAAGTATTCACCCACCACCCCATCAGCATGACACACCAAATCATTACTGGTGCAGCAGTTGGTTTTAGAAGTCGTATAATTAGTTAAATTGAGAGATGATTGTCAGAGAGCTTTGTGCAGTCCAGGTGATTGTAGTAAAATAGTACACCTGTATCTAGAAGGTCCAACTGCTGGAGACTCAGTATCCTGGCAGAAAGTATCCCATGAAAGTAAGGCTCCAACTAACTCCGTGAGAAGGTTATTGACGAGCACAAGTCAGGGAATGGATACAAGAACATTTCCAAGTCACTGAATACCCCTTGCAGTACAGTTAAGTCAATCATCAAAAAATGGAAAGAATGTGACACAGTTGTAAATCGGCCTAGAGCAGGCTATCCTCAAAAACTGGGTGACCTTGCAAGAAGAGGACTTGTGAGGGAGGCCACCAAGAGACCTATGACAACTCTGGAGGGGTTACAAGCTTTAATGGCTAAATTGGGAGAGACTGCATATAATTGTTGCCTGGATGCTTCACTAGTCACAGCTTTATAGGAGAGGGGCAAAGAGGAAGCCACTGTTGGGGGGGAGGGGGGGGAACACTCGCATGAAATCTCAGCTACAGTTTGCCAAAAGGTACGTGGGAGACTGAAGTCTGCTGGAAGAAGGTTCTATGATCTGATGAAACAATAATTGAGCTTTTTAAGCCATCAGACTAAACACTGCACATCATCAAAAACACATCAACCCTGTTGTGAAGCATGGTGGTGGCTAAATCATGCTGTGGCAATGCTTGGCTGCTATAGGCCCTGGAAGGCTTGTCAAGGTAGATGGTTAAAGGAATGCAGCAAAATATAGGGAAAACCTGAAGTATTCTGCAAGAGAACAGTGACCTGAGAGATTTTTTTTCTCTCTCAGCATGACAATGACCCCAAGTTTAAAGCCAAAGCTACACAGGAACGGCTTAAAAACAGTGGCCAGGTCAGAATCCAAGATCTCAATCCAATTGAGAATTTGTGGCTGAACTTGAAAAGGGCTGTTCACTCACAATCCTCATGCAATCTGACAGAGCTTGAGCAGTTTTGTAAAGGAGAATGGGGAAATCTTGCTGTATCCAGACCTATCCGTATAGACTCAAGACTGTAATTGCTGCCAAAGATGCTGCCAAACACTGACCTGAAGGAATGAATACTTCTGCAATTAATTTGTATTTATATTAACTTTATATTTGTAATTAATTTAGATCATTTTGTAGAGATCTGTTTTCACTTTGACATGAAAGGGTTGATCAGTGTCAAAAAAAGCCAAATTAAATCCACTGTGATTCAATGTTGTAAAGCAATAAACCATGAAAACTTCTGGGGGAAGGGGGAGGTGAATACATTTTATAGGTAGGGTCAGTTTCTTCTTTAGCCCTTTACCTTTTCCACCTATGCCATCCCTGTTTCTCACTTCATCCCCTCCTCCAGCCATGCACCTCCCTCTCATCAGCTGCCAGCATTTAACTTCTCCACCCCCCCCCCCCCAACACACCTTATTCTGGCTTCTGCCCCCTTTCCTTTCAAGACCTGATGAAGGGTCTCAGCCTGAAATTTAGACTGTTTATTCCCCTGCATGCTTCCTGACTTCAGTTCAACCAGCAGTTTGTGCCTGTTGCTCAAGATTTTCAGCATTTGGAGAATCTCACTTGTGTGGCATGCATGGCTGTATTAATTGAGGCAATGAGTTCAAGAGTCAGGAAGTTGTGTTGCAGGTTTATAAAACTGATTTAACCTACACCAAAGGTATCGCATTCAATTGTGATCCCCTCATAATAGGAGAAGGATGTGGTGGATTTGGAGAGGTGCAGAAGAGGTTTTCCAGAATGCTGCTTAGTGGGCAGGTGCTTAAAAGGAGAGGTTAGACAAACTTGTATTTTTTCTGGAATGGCAGAAGCTGAGGGGAGACTTGATGGAAGTTGTAAAATTGAGAGACCTAGATAGACAGCCAGTATCATTTTTCCTGGGTTAAAATACTTGCACACAGTTACACTGCTCAGCCCAAAATGAATGGGGGGAAAGTTCAAAAGAGAACTGTTAGCATAGATTAGTGGATTCCTGGATGTGCTGTCAAGGGTTATAGTGGAGTCAGACATGATGGGGCATTTAAGAGGCTCCTGCAGCAAAAGGAGGGATGTGGTCTATATGCAGAAGGATTTAGTTTAATTAGGCAGCATAACACTTTGGGCTGAGCAGCTTTTCCTGTGCTATATTATTTTGCTTTACTCCGGAAAGCTTTTGTTTTCAGTCCTGGTGAATGAATGTCATGTGGGATGAATAATTATGAGACCGTATTGTATTTACTACTGGAATTGCAGCAGGTGTGGTCAGCTGAGAAATTACAGTAAATTAATTTAATGGACAAACCTGGAGTTTGCTTCAGAGAACCTACTTGACCTGGTGGCGCAAGTTCTTAAATAATGTTGATACAAGCACCAAGCATTTTAAAGGCTTACTTTTGCATGAATTTCCCAAGGACAGCATAGATTACACAAATGACAATTATGAAAGTGCTTCCCAAACAAATATTCTGTTCTTTATGTCACTGTGTATGTCCAGTCTTCTGTGCATAGGTGTTTCAAATGCACCAAGGAGTTTGGAAGTTATGTGGATTCTACAAGTCCCTACCTTTTTTCCCCAGTTTTCTCCATAATCAAGGCCTTATGA
The DNA here is from genome assembly GCF_048418815.1 of Hemitrygon akajei. Taxonomy (NCBI): domain Eukaryota; kingdom Metazoa; phylum Chordata; class Chondrichthyes; order Myliobatiformes; family Dasyatidae; genus Hemitrygon; species Hemitrygon akajei. The sequence goes on along the minus strand of NC_133124.1, from coordinate 102,079,634 downwards.
AATCCAATTTCTAAGTGTTATTTTTATCTTCCTCAATGGTAGTAGAATACATTTCATTCAACTCTGAATGTATCCAGTGAGCATAGCATTTGCACACACTTATAGACAATATTTTAGCCTAGGGAACAGTTTTCACATTCAAGCCAGCTGATAATCAAATAATGTATCTGAACTGCAAGTTTTCTTAAATGACAATCATTCTAGGATCAAGAACTGACTTATGTAACAAAGATGCATTCCGGTATAATCACAGGGGCCAACACTTGTCCAGAGAGTATCTCATTAACTGGTTATTGCAGCAACAGAACTGCACTGAATCAACAAACAGGATAAATGAACAATAAAAAGGCTAAGGGCTGTAATCTCCAGCAAGTACAGTACAGTCGGCCTTCCTTATCCGCGGATTCAACCGCGGACCGGGAAAACCTAGAAGTTCTCTCTCCAGCACTTGTTGTTTGAGCATGTATGGACTTTTTTCTTGTCATTATTCTCTAAACAATACAGTATAACAGCTATTTACATAGCATGTACATTGTATTAGGTATTATAAATAATCTAGAAATGACTTAAAAGTATAGGCATTCCCCAGGTTATGAATGAGTTCCATTCCTGAGTCCATCTTTAAGTCGGATTTGAAGTCGGAACAGGTACATCCGGTATCATTTAGCGTCAGTTAGTCAAACATTTTTCTTAGTATATAGTACATATTTTACCTTTCTATGCATATAAAACACTTAAGAAACATGCGTATGTCAATAATTAAACCACTGCTTTGCTTAGTAATAATTGTAGCTTTCATCGGGGCAGTGCCTTTCACATGCTCCATTAAAATCATTCCGATCATTGACCAACTGTAGCCTAACGCTTTTCCAATGACCAATGGCGTTTCACCTCTTTCTGTTCGCTTTATTACTTCCACCTTATTTTCAATTGTGATCGTGATTATTTACGTGAACAGAAACACTGCGGATTCAGAGCTGCTACGCTGGGTCCTAATGTCCACCGCACGGAGACATGTTAAATAAAGTCCGGGGTTCCGCTGGGTCCTAAAGCACGCCACATTGAGCCAGGTTAAATAAAGGGACTTGAGCATCCGCGTTTTTTGGTATCCGCGGGGGGTCTCGGAACCAATCCCCCACGGATAAGGAGGGACGACTGTGTTTCACAATTGGGGGAGGGGTGGGAGGAAAAGTGCTTTCATTGGTTCAAGTGGTATAAATCTTGCCTCATAACTTGTAATATAGCACATTTTGAAATTCTAGAAAGGCTGGGGATAGGAGTTGTATCATGGTCCAGCATTTGAAAAGGATAAAGTAAGTAATGTACCTGGATCCTTCACATCATAACTTCTTAAGCAAAAGGGAATTGTTCCTTATGGGTGCATTGAGAAATACTAATTGGTTGATGATCTTTTCCTTAACTTAAACATTAGTTATTGGGGAGTAAAATGGTCTGATCTAACCTGCACCCTCTGGAATTTGTACATTCTATCATCAGGTGGGAAGAGGAAATCTATGGAGATGGTGTAAAATGGATGTTTCTGGAACATAACGGTCCATTATTTGCACCTGAATATGAGAACCTTCCCTCAGGTGTCAATTTCTATTATGATGGTGAGTAGTATTGTGCTGCCAGTTCTTAATGCACCCGTAGTCTGGGTTGGTTCATAATAATATTCTAGAATTTGTCATTAAATAGAACAGTGATGACAATTTAAGGTGAGAGGAGAAAGTTAAATGGGATCTGAGGGGTAACTTTTTCATGCAGAGGGTTGGTGGTGAACATCAAGAATGAACTGTCAGAGGAACTGGTTAAGGCAGATTCAATAGTATCATCTAAAAAATACAGATACATACATGGAGGGTGTGGCTTAGAGGGATATGGGCCAAATGCAGGAAATTGGGGCTAACTGGGTGAGTACCAAGTTCAAGTTTAATTGTCATTCAACCATATACATGAATTTAGACTCCAGCGCACCCACTGGGCCTCTGCTCTCAATCTCCCCTGGGTGGCTACAACAGGCAACCTTGCTGCATGAGGGCATGGTGTGCGTAACGGCCAAGGCTGCCCAGTTCCCACACTGCCAGTCTCATCAAAGAACCAATGAACTGAATTTCCTGTATTTCTACACTATCATTGCCCAACAGGATCTAGCAATCACAAGAAAAACATCCGGAACAATCATTTGCAATGTTTCATTAGACCGTGCACTGCCTCGGACACCTTCCTATAGCAGGCAACAGACAGCACGGCACGTAACGAGTCTAGCTCCACTGCTATCAAGCAACTCATTGGTGGGGTAGACCTGCAATACTTGACACTCTTAATATCAGGTAGTGTCTTGTGATATTAAAGAAGTAAAGGATGAACTGGGCACCTTTGTTTGGACCCAGAGAGGCTGCTGTGCCTGAGCAAGTCATCATGATACCAGAAGTTTGAAGGTGATCAACCCTTGGAACTGTGTTTGGTATGGACTTGGCAGAAGGGTCTGCATATCTGTCATGTATTGCTCAATGATTCCAGAGTGTCAAATGAAATCATTTGTGAGGAAGGTGCTTTTCTCTATGCTTGTGGAATATAAAAATGAAAATCCTCCTCAAATTTTCTCAAGTACTTAGATTAGGGAAATGATGAAATTGACATATTTGCAAATTCAGATTGCAAGTGGTTATAATTCAAATAGTTTGTATGCAGTGTGGTTATTTTGCATGATGCAAAATGTGTCTCAAAGAAATATTTGATCACCTGTTGCTTTCAATGTTGTCCCTGTGACTGGGTTTCCTTTGAGTGCTCTGATTTTTTTGCCTTCCATATTCTGTGATCCTACAGGTTAGTTGATCAGATAGGTGTAAGTAGACAGTGCAGTTCATTGAGCATGTGCTTGAATCTTTCCCTCAATCTATTGAAATCAGAATGTCTGTTTTGGATTCAGGAACTGGGACATGTGAATGATGTGACCTCCGCCCCCTTTAGGCCAACATTCCCAGCTTTGGGATTTGAACCACAAGACTCAAAGCTTCAGTGAATTAACCAGTGAGAGTGGCACAGTTGCTTCTGGCCAGGGAGTATGGGAATCCCAGTGTTAGTGGAGAGTTATTCCCGGTGATGCCTGTCTACTACCACTTGATCTTTTTGTAACTTTGCTATCTAGCTGTATCCCCTTTTTTATTTAAAGATTTCGTATTTTCATGTTCTCTGTTTATGTCTGATTTTTTTTTTGAGGTGGTATTCAGGATAAAACGAATGATTGACTTTGTCATACTTCAGTTTAAAAAAAGATCATCAGCAGTACAGACACAAGAAATGTATTCTTTTCAAAGATTTCCACTAGATAGTATGTATCCATCTCAGCAGATAGATGATATCTCCCTTATTGCACTTGTACCTTTTGCTTTATTTACATGGACCAGATTCCACTATCTGAAGGAGGCTTTTCTCATTTTAGTAATTTGCACTCATTTGAGTTAATTTGCACATTGTGCATGGGCATAACTTCAGTATCTGAGAAGAAAAGGCAGGCAGTTTGTGAATAGTTTGGTGATTGGGCATCAGATCTGCAACAAAAATTTAAAAAGAACTGAAATACTTACCAGTACATTTTTAAGATGCAAAGGGAAGCCAGAACACCTGAGAAATGAATAGTCATCATCTGAGGTCAGGACTGAATACATTTCAGAAAAACTGAGAAATACTCAGCAGGTCAGGACTGTATGTGGAAAGGGAAAATTGTCACGTTTCAGAATAAATATAGGGTTATTGATCTGAAAAGATGGTCTTGTCTCTCCACAGTTGCTGCCTGATGTGCTGTGTCCTTTACATTTTGTTTGCATTTCACTTTCCAGCATCTGCAGTTATTTGCTTGTCGATCTTAGATTCTGTATTAGTTTCTAGTTCTGCAAAATAAAATTATAAGGTAGTCAGATATTTCCTTAATTTTATTCCAGTTTAAATGTAATTTCACCTCTTCAGTTTGCAATAGCTGTTATTTGCCTCTCTAATTTTGATAGCTTGTTTTGTAAATAATTTTAAAAGGCAATCAAATGAAGCTGACTCCTGCAGCAGAAGAAATGGCCTCCTTCTTTGCGAAGATGCTGGATCACGAGTACACCACAAAGGCAATTTTCAGACGAAACTTTTTTGAGGACTGGCAGCAGGTGTGTGTCCTTTTAATTTGATAAACCTATTGATTTTCGTGGGGGGGGAGGGGTTGCTTGTAGATTATGTGGCTGCTAGCCACGTAATTATTTAACCATGATGCCTCGGGCATCGTCATTACGGCAGACCTGATACTATCCTTTTTTCTCATGTGCTCGTGTCCCATTTGAAATCTCTTTTTGAAGTTGTATGTTATTTAGTTGCTGAATTTGCTGTGAATTAGTCACTGAATTTCAAATACAAGTCATTGCAAGTGATGTGCAATGCCACTACTCCATGACTTCATTTAACACAAAACAATTTGTGCCTGGATACTAAGGTTTTGGCATAACAAGTCTGAAAGCAATGTAACTACATGTTTGACCTGATCTGAGCGGTAGATCCTATTATAATTGTATCTCATTTACTTTTGGATTTGCTTTTGGTTACAGGAAATGAGCAGCTCGGAGAGGATGACAATCAGAGACCTAAATAAATGTGATTTCACAGAAATCCATCGATACTTTACTGAAAAAGCAGAGGCCAGAAAAGGATTGCTCAAGGAAGAAAAACAGGTAGAAGCGTGTTTGTCAAGTAGAAAAGTATTTCAATTATCCAATCACTAAGATAATTTATGCTGAGGTACAGCCTAATTCTATTAGCGGCATCCCTGGAAAGCCATTTTAGTGAACCTATAAAGTCTATACAGTCTCAGTTAAATTCAAACCTTTGACTTTAAATGAAACTTGTACAAGGTTAGAAGGTAATAAATAAATATTCTGCTTGCTCAAGAAGGGAGAGGAAAAAAAACATAATAAAAAAACCCAGCTAGAGCCTATGGTGCTCTAAAATGATTGTGGAAAAACTTAAAGCTGGTAAATTACGTGTGCTGTTTGCCAAATAAAAGAACTCCATTTCTCAATCATTAGTTTAGGAGATTTGTTCTCAAGTTAAAGGTCTTCTACACTTTTATCCAACTCACTTTGGAAGAATGAGGGATGAGTTTATTCAAACATAAATGATTCCTTAGGGGACTTGAAAAGATAGATGATAAGATGCTTGTGGGGATGTCATATTACAAGATAAGGGATCAGTCATTTAAACTGATTTGCATAGAAATTTCCTTTCCTGGAGGGTAATGAATATCTGGAGTTATAGAGACATGGAACACTACAGCAAAGAAACGGTCTTTGGCTCATCTAGTCTGTGCTGAACCATTAATGTGCTAAGTCCCATCAACTGGAACAGGACAGCAAATGCCTCCTCTGTAATCTGTACAGGATCCATGACCTCGCTGCTGCATTGCACACATCTATAGACTGTGTCTGTGCCCTGTCTAAATATAGATGCAAAAAATCCATGTAAGATCTCTCCCATCTCTTTTAACTCTATGAATATATTTCCACTCTGATCTTCCAGGGGAGCAATTCTGCCCCTTGTTATCCTTTTGCTCTTGAAATGTATCTGTGAGACCCTTGGGATTCTCCTTCACCTTGTCTGCTAGAGCAACCTCACGTCTTCTTTCAGTCCTGCTGACTTCCTGAAGTATTCTCTTCAATTTCTTATACTCCAAGTACCTCATTTGTTCCTACCTGCAATGCACCTCCTCTTTCTTAAACATCTCTCAAAACCAAGGTTCCTTAAGCCTGTTAATCCTTGCCTGACAGGAACATACAAACTGTGTACTCTCAAAATTTCACTTTAGAAGGCCTCCCACTTACCAAGTATGCATTTACTAGAAAACAACTGATCCCAATCCAAACTTGCCATATCCTTTATTATACCAATTTAGAATCTCAGCCCAAGAATTAGATTGATTCTGTCCATAATTACCTTGAAACTAATGAGCTCTCCAATCTGCCCTGACTGAGCACTGAAGTGACATTTTCCCTGTCTATTAATGCCGCCCCTCACCCTTTATTCTCTCCCCGCTCTATCATGTCTAAAGCAATAGAACTCTGGAACGTTGAGAGTTGCCTATCCTGCCCCTCACTAATGGCTACAGTGTCATAATTCCACGTGCTGATCTATGCCCTAAGCTCATTCACCTTTCCTACAATATTCCTTGCATTGAAATATATGGTAGCTCAGAACTTGAGTTCCCACCATGCTTGACCTTTTGATTCCTGACCTTGTACTTAGGCTTAACAATATCCTTCTCCACAGGGACTAAGTGAAAGGACTGGGCCTCCAGAGTTGTGATCTCATGATTGCTACCCATGCCTCGTTCTAGTGAGGCTGGTAATGGGAAGGTCATATAGTTTTAAACATGTGACTAAGGAGGTGATGCAGGAGGGAGGGCTCCAGATTTTTGGATTATTGGGCTCTTCCAGGGAAGGTGGCAACTATACAGAGTGGACAGTTTGTACTGGGGGGGGGGGGGGGGGGGGCGGTATCCTAACAGGAAGGTTTGCTGGTGCTGCACAGGTTGGGGGAGGGATGGGAGAGTTGCAGGGGGACAGAAACCAGAGTGCCAGAACAGATAGTGGAGTCCTGCAGAAGGATTTCGGCCCCAAAACATTGACTGTGCTCTTTTCTATAGATGCTCCAGCATTTTGTGTGTGTTGCCTTACTCCCTGAGCTCTCTTTGCAGGACCTTATTACCCATCCTAGCCACGTCATTGGTACAAACATGAACCCCACTGCCCCCAACTTAAGAATACTGTGGACTTGATCTGAGATGTCCCTGACCCTGGTAGTCAAGAAGCAATGTACTATCCAGGAATCTTGTTCTTGTCCACGGAACCTCCTTTCTGTGTGCCTAACCAATGAGATTTCTATTACTACAGCTCACCTCTTCTCTCGTCCCTCACCCCCTTCTTGGAGCTGCAGAGCCAGACTCGGTGCCAGAGACATGACCATTGTGGTTTTCCTCTTTTAGGACATCTATCTTCTCTCTTCTCCCCCCCCCCCCCCCCCAACAGCGTGAAGATGGCTGAATTTGTCATGCAAACATCGGTTATAATCGATATCTGTACCCGGCTGGAAGCCCTTGAAGAGTTTGACTATCCAAAGTATTTAACCTGCTCCAAATCATTATTAGCTGAACCACATTGGGAGTAGATCAATTACCGTATTAAGGATGTAAAGAGAATATGTACTTTATTTAATCTTGAATGGGAAGTCAAGCATGAGAGGCCAAGTAGCCTACCTTTTTCCTTGTGTTATTTGGCTCCCTGTGCTTTCTCTACTGTCATTAAGATCATGGCTGGGCTTCTGTGTCAGTGCATTTTGCTACACTAATCCCATCTCTTGATTCCTTTAATATATTATCAGTATTCTTTGGATAGACTCAGTGACTGGGTCTCCACAGAGTGGAAAATTCCAGAGTTTCACAAATCTCAAGGTGAAGGAATTTCTCATCGCTGGTCTAAATGACTAGCTCTTTATTTTGAGATTAAATCTTCAGTTGTACTCACTCTAGCAAAGGAAAACATATTCCACATCTTTTTAAGATTTTGTACATTGCAATGAGACAATAGGTGCTTCTAACCTGAGAGAATTTGAACCTAGTCAGATTAATTGGTCTTATGATGAATCCTGACTACTCCCATCAGTCAATTTGCATGTCTTTCATCACAAGTAAATAAGGAGACCAGACCAGTGCATAATATTCCAGATCCTGTATAATCATCAATCTATATAACTGGAGCAAAGCATTTCTTTTGTGGAAAGAACAGAGTTTACTGAGTTTCTTAGTCCTGAAACATAAACTTTCATTTCTCTTTGTACAGATGTTGCCTAATCTACTTAATATTTATAATATTTTCTGTTTATTTTTCAGATTTCCAGCACCTGCAGGTTTTTTTTTCATCTGTTATACTTGAATCCTTTTATAATAAGGGTTAATTGCCTTCCTAATTTGTTACTCTGCAAATATGTTAATTTCCAGACATTCATGAACAAGGACCTGTTTATTCTATCCATTAATCATTACACAGTTGATGTTGATATGAGACATAAGAGCAGAATTAAGCCATTTGGCTCATCAAGTCTGCTCTGCCATTCGATCATTGCTAATTTATTATCTCTCTCAATGCCATTCTCCTGCCTTCCCCCTATATCCTTTGATACCCTTACTATTCAAGAACCTCTGCTTTAAGTATACTCAATGTCTTGGCCTCCACAGTTGACAGATTCAGCACTCTCTGGAAAAAGTTTCTCCTCATCTCTCTTCTAAATGTACGCCCATCTATTCTGAGGCTATACCCTCTTGTCCTAGACTCTCCCACTAATGGAAACATCTTCACATCAGCTGTATTTAGGTCTTTCAATATGCAATAGGTTTCAACTTGTTCTTCTAAACTCCAGTAAATACAGGCCTTGCGCCATTAAATGTCCTGTTCATTCCTGGAATCATTCCTGTAAGCTTCCTCTGGATCCTCTTCAATGCAAGCATATCCTTTCTTAGATTTAGGGCCCAGAGCTGCTCGCAATACTCCAAAAGTGGCCTGACAATGTCTTATAAAGGCTCTGTATTACATCCTTGCTTTTATATTCTAGTCCTCGCGAACTGAATGCTAACATGGCTTAAGACTCCTCACCAATACTGTGCAGTCTAATTTTGTATAATAATTCTTGTTTAGTTTGTATTACTAGCACTAATTTATTTGGTCATTCATTCTATACTTATAGATCTCTGTGTGGTTACTGCTTGTATCTTTTATTGGCCAATATAATTTCTCCTGCCTTGGTTGGTAAAGTACCCCTATTAACTTTAGCTATTCCTTTCCTTGTTTCACATCTAGAACATTTATTGCCTAGTCGACATTTGTTTCCTGCTACCATAATCTCATTGTTTTATTTGTCAATGCCTTGGAAAATGTCCACAGAATTCTGAAAAATCAAAGCTTATGGTTCAAGTGTTTTATTATGGAAAGGCTGTCTTTTCCTTTGTAAAAAAAAAAAAAAGTACTATAATTAACTTATTTTGATGGCGACGACTGAGCCACTTTTCCTGCAAGATTTTTTTGGCTTTGTTTGCTGATATCTCTAATATATTTCGGGCACCACTGTAGCGTAACAGCACGACACTATTACAGCTTGGGGCTTTCCAGAGTGCAGAGTTCAATTCTGGCACCGTTCTGTAAGGAGTCCCTGTACATCTTCACCACTAAATGTGTGGGTTTTCACTAGGTGCTCCAGTTTCCTCCCACAGTCCAAAGACGTACAGTGTAGGTTAATTGTCCCCATGATCAGGTTAGCATTAATTGAGGTTGTGTGATTGCTGTGGTGGTGTGGCTTGAAAGACAGAAAGGCTTTCTACATACTGTATCATTAAATAAATATCCCTTCATCGTTTTCTTCATTCTGCTAGTTTTGGATAAAACTAAATCACTTCCAGTTTTTTTTTAAACTCCTGTTGTAATCACTGATCCACAAAGACCCTCTAAGAAACAGATTTTTAATCATCCCTTTCTCATTACCATAATATCAGATCTGAAATAGTCAATGTTAGTTCCTTTATATATAAATCTGGAAAAATATTTTTTGTATAATATCTGAATTCCAATCTGTATATATAAGCAATGCTAAGCTGAGTGGTAATTAGAGTAAGTGTGTTCAGAAAGTTCTTTGGCAGGGTATTAAAGGTAGTGGGCACAAATCACAGATACATTCACTTTGGACAGATGTATAGTGGTCATCTTCAAATCTAAGAAAGTTTTGCTAAATTGTAAAACTAAAGGTTATGGCCACATAAATACAACAACACTAAAGCTAGCGATAAAATAATTATGTGATAATGTGATAAATATTAGTGATAAAATAATAAAATAAAAAATAATAAAATAATTATACTGATAAAATAATTATAATGTCAGCCATTTTCTTATAGTATCCAAATATAATGGGTGGATAATTTTTTATGGGAACAGCACAAGAAGTTAATAAAATAAGTGAAAACCAATGAGTTATCGGGTGAAAATTCAGCTTTTCCTTGCAGAAATTAAAGATGGAGCAAGATGCAATCATCGAGGTGTACGGCTACTGTATAATGGATGGGCATCGGGAAAGAATCGCAAACTTCAAAATCGAGCCACCAGGGCTTTTTCGTGGCCGTGGTGATCATCCGAAGATGGGAAAACTGAAGAGAAGGATCATGCCTGAAGATGTCATCATCAATTGTAGTAGGTGAATGGATTACATGATAAATCCAAAAATAAGATTTTTTTTTGATAGAGAAGCTACCATATAATTTATACCTTCCTTTTTTTTCATCTTTCTACCTTGCTTTTTTCAGCCATGAGTCCAAGCACTTTTCCTTATGAGCACATATTCTTTGTGGTTTAACAATATGTTTACAAAGGGAAACATTCAAGTGCACCTTAAATGAAGAAAATTGTTTTTGCATTCTTTTGTGTTGCAAAGAAAATTTGGATTAGGTGATAAACAGGTTGCTTTGGATTCGGTTACTTTTTAGGTATTCAGTGTTTATCAGGAATGGCTTGTTTCCATTTTGGTTTTGTGGCTACTGAGGCCGTGTGAGAACTGCAGATAAAGGCAAGTATTGCGATGTTCCTGGTAACGATCTTCAAGAATAATGATCAGTTAGACACAGAGAGAATCTACCTTCATTGGTTCACCTAACTAGTTTTGTATTATTTATGTGCTTGTTGTTATCTGTATGCGCACACACCAGGTTTCTCTGACCCTGAATAATCAAAGAATAGAAGAGGTAATACTGGGAGTAGGAGTCTATTCTGTTCCTCTGGGACCAAGGTGCAAAACACAGTACATACAACGCATAGTTACAATCCAATACAGGCACAAGATAGCACAAGTCTCTTTGTGGCATAGCCTGAAGATTGACATGTTGACATAAAGTGTGAAGTGCCTGTTTATGTAAGACAATATAATGTTACTCACACTATTGGAATATAAATAACGTGAAACTGCAGCAATAGAAGATGAAAAGTGATCAGTGTGTGAATAGAGTGTTTCTGAGTTGTAAGTTGGGGAGGTGGCAGGGCATTCAGACAGTGTACATTGTGCTAAGTGACAACAGAGCGTTAAGAAGTCTACCAACCTGGGGGAAAAGCTTGATCCTGACATAATCTCCACATTTCCAACATGGGGTCATCCATGTTCCCCCCAATGGTTGGTCTCCAGTTTTCACTGATTCTACTCCCAAAATCCTCCATCCTCTTTCCTATCAGATCATACTGATGTGTTTTGATTTCATTGGCTCAGATTTTCTTGACTGACCTGTGCCAGCTTTTTACTGTGTCTAACCCATGGCCTCAAGCAATATTATGCTCATCCCCAGATAACTTTGTTTTCTGAATCAAACCATTTCAAAGCAAGTTAGCCAGGTCAGCCAAACACTATGCTCAAGGTACTTCGGGTCACATAGTGGTCCTTCCACAGTACATAACTGAACGGTTTCTTATTTGGAAATGATCTCAAGTTTAGCAAATTATTAACAGGGCACTCATTGTGGCCACTTCTAGTTGCTCTGATCAAGCCAATACTGTTCAGGAATCCGTTCACAAAATGGTGACTGCAAGAACAGTCATTCAAGTGGCTGCCTCAATTCCTTTGAAAGCATGGCAAGAACAGATACATTTAGTTTACAAACTTCCACACTGCTTAGCTCATTCATTCAATTTTACTGATTTGAAGATTGTGATTCTTCCTGACCAACAGTGAAATGTTTCTATTGCAGTTGTGCTTCTGGTGCATTGCCTCAACATTCTTCATACCTTCCTGATATTCCTTCTCCATTTGTGTGGGGAAATACCAAAAAGTTGATGGGAATGTCGAGTTTCTTCTTTTGAGCACATCCTTGAATCTTTTCCTGTGCCTGCTTGATGATCCTTCCCCATGATAGCTCAGAATAGTTAGTTACAAGTATACAAGTAATGAGCAAGTAGGCAACATGGTCTATCTAACCAGTGTAGCCAACTGAGTGCAACTAGGGCCTCTATGTACTTTGATAATAATTTCAAAGTAAAATTATCAAAGTGCATGTATGTCACCATATACAACCCTGAGATTTATTTTCTCGTGGCACACTCAATAAGTCGACAGAATAATAACCATAATAGAATCAATGGAAGACCACTCAATTTGAGCATTCAACCAGCGTGCAGAAGACAACAAACTGCAAATACAAAAAGAGAAAAGTAATAGATAAATAATGTCAAGAACCTGAGATGAAGAGTCCTTGAAAGTGAGTCCATTGATTGTGGGAACATTTCAATGATTGGGTGAGTGAAGTTACCTGCTTTGGTTTAAGAGACTAATAGTTGAAGGGTGGAAACAGGGCTCTGATGAGTTGAATGGGAGTGTGACAAATATCACCATTGAAGTTGCTGATCGTGGTGGTGAGTCCTGGGGCTCCTGTGCCACCTTTCTGCTGGCAGCAACAAGCAGGAAGCATATCCTTGGAAATGGGGGTCCCTGATGATAGATGCTGCTTTCTGGCAACAGCATTTCATATAGATGTGCTCAGTGGCTGGGAGGGCTTTACCTGTGATGGACTAGGCTATATCCACTACTTATTGTGGGATTTGCTGTTCAAGGGCATTGGTGTTTCCATACCAGATTGTAATGCAGGCAGTTGATAAACTCTCCATTACATATCTATAGAAGTTTATCAAAATCGTTATGAATCTCTACAGACTCCTAAGGAAGCAGAGGTGCTGATGTGTTTTCTTTGTAATTGTTTTTGTGCTGGGCCTAGGTCAGGTCCTCTGAAATAATAATACCAAGGAATTCAAAGTTGCTGTCCCTTTCCACCTCTGATCCTCCAATGAGAACTGGCTCGTGGACCTCTGGTTTCCTCTTCCCGAATTCAATAATCAGCTCCTTGGTCTTGCTGACATTGAATAAGATTTTATTATGGCACCACTCAGCCAGATTTTCAATCTCCCTCTTGTATGTTAATGCATCACCACCCTTTGATTCGGCCAATGACTGTGGCGTATCGGTAAACTTGAATATGGTTTGGAGCTGAGCTTAGCCACGCAGTCATAAGTGAATAGTGAGCAGAGCAGGGGCTAAACACAAGCGTTGTGATGCACATGTGCTGATGGAGATCGTGGAGAGTTGCTGTTGCCAATCTGAACTGACTGGGGTGAGGAACCAGAGGATCCACTTGCAAATGAGGTATCTTAAAGCTTATTGATGATGCTGTGCTGTAGCTGACAAAGAACATCCTGATGTATGTATGCACCTTTGTTGTCCAAAACGCTCAGGACTGTGATGCCAAACCAACAGGTGTTCTGGACTATTGGATGGTATTGCTACCCAACACAAAATTCCAATAATTTAATTTATTTTGAATGCCACACTGAATTATGATAAATTTTCTGATGAACAAGCAATGTGGGAAGGAAGTGCAGGAACCAGGGTCCTGATGAGTTGAAAGGAGTGTGACAAAACATCACCATTGAACTAGTTGCTGGTTTCCAAATAATCAGTCAGTGGATTAATTTTAATGTACTTGGAATGAGGCCTAATAGTGAAAACTGTTATTGATTTTATTATCCAAATGTGGAATTTGGGGGATTTTGCAGACAGCATTTTTTCAATGTCTTTCTAACTGCCTTCTACAGATTTTCCAGGTCTCTGAAGCATAACTGATAGCAGGCATCATTGGTGTCAAGTAGGCCATGATTTCTCTGCCCTGTATGAGGTCCTGAACTTTAAGTACCCTCCTTAATCAGTTAAAGACCACAAAGCACTTTGTAGGCAGTTGGAAAAGCAAAGACGCAGATCTGTAATGATTAATTTCCCTAATCTGTTTTCCAGTAGGGAAATAAAGTCTGATATGGCATTTCAGTTAGTATTTTTGAATTAGCACTTTAGTATACTATTGTTTTAAAGGAAAGTATAGTTAAATTGCTTGTCGTTCTGAAGGAAGTGAGGCTAAATTTTGCAGTGGCAATTCACTTTGAAGTGATTAAGTCATTAAATTAAGGCTTTCCTACCACAATTTCATCATTTATGATCTGTATTTGATTTGAAGTAATCTATTTTGTTAAGACATATTACCTGTTTGTTAATTTTATTTTTCTAAATTAAACATTTTATCCAGTGATTCAAAGATCCCAACACCTCCACAAGGTCATCATTGGAAGGAAGTGCGTTTTGATAATAAAGTAACTTGGCTGGCGTCATGGGTGGAAAATGTCCAGAATCTTAATAAATATATCATGCTCAACCCAAGTTCCAAACTAAAGGTGTGTATTTCTTGGCAATTCCTTTACAAAATTGATTTCACTATCCTTTATTTTAACTTGTTCCTTCTCAACCCCAGATTTGCTCTTTCCCAGGAATGATTTGGTACAGAATTTAGGCTTTTGTAACAAACAGTAACATTGACAGTATAAACTAGCCTTTAAAAATGTCCATTAAGAATATGCAAGTCAAAATGCAAATTCAGCAGTAGTGTTGAATTTCAGATCCCCTACTCCCAAACTCTTCTGATATCCTACCCAGTATAGTTCCATTCGTCTACCAAACCCACTAAACAACATGACAATACTGAAGAGTATTTTGCTGAGACCCCACTGCCCCTAAGTACAATTTTGTAGGAAAACTTTTGTAGTCCCTAAAGTTGATGATGTCCTGCATTCTCCCCATACTTGTGCTCCCTCTACCAAGCCTCTAGACCCTACTGCACCACAACTGCACCCACCAGCTCTGTCCTGATGCCTTCTACAACTTGGTCATAAGTGAATAACATTAACTTTTATGGAATAGACTTGCCAACATTTATAGTAACCAATTGTCTTTCTTTTATTAAAACTCAAGCTTATCCAAGATTACGTGACTATAAGGTGAATTAGGTTAGTTGCTTCCTTCTTGAGACAGCACCTCCTGTAAATGCCTTGACTCTACCTCCATCCAATTAGATTGTCTTAAATATTGATTTGGGATTCTTACACCTAATGACCTTTTATTGATCTTTTGTATAAAAATGAGTATTTAGAGATATGGATGGGTTAGTTAGGGTTAGCTGGTACAGCATCTGCAGGAGGTGCTGCAGATTTCTTGAACTGCCCTGCACAACCCTAACTAACCAGTGGAGCACTGTGGACCAACTCTAACACAACAGTGGACTGGTCTCTGATTGTGCCTTTGGTTTTTTGGGTCAAGATGCTGCTTTTACACAATTTTCTCCTCTCTTCACTGTCTTATATAATTTGTTCGGTGTTATCTGTAGATTACGTGCCAGTAATGCTGCTGCAAGCAAGTTTTCCATTGTGCATTTAACAATAAACTTGACTGGAATTGACTTGATATAATGTATTATGAACAATCAGTTAAGACCTTTAAAGAATCCTGTAGTCATTAAGCACTATTTTACCTATCAGACAATTTCTTTGAGGGGGAAAAGAAAATTGCTGGCACTTCAATGAATTTGTTAGACATGTTGTGAAAGTGGATATGACCAGTATCAGCAATAGAAATGCTGACATTCATTTCTGCTGCTGTAAGAATATAATGTGTCAAGTGTTGCCTAGCTCCTGGACAAAATGATCTTTACGTCCGGTATTCAATAATGACAACCTTGGACAGTGTCTTTTTTTTTGTCCTCAGGTTTGGAAAGTCAAGAATTAGAGGACATAAGTTTATGGTTAGTGGAATGAGATGTAATAGGTACCTGAGGGGCAATTTTTACACCCGGCGGATGGTCAGTATATAGAATGAGCTGCCAGAGGAAGTGGTAGAAGCAGGTACACTAACAACATGTTAAAGACACCTGGACAAGTTGCATAGGCAGGAAGGGGTTTGGAAGTAAACAGCCCAAACACAGGCAAATGAGACTGGCTTAGAAAGGCATCTTGATTGAGGTTGACTAGTTGGGCAGAAGGGGTTGTTTCAATGCTCTGTGTCTCTAACCTTTGTATAGAGCGTATTTCAGTGTCATCAGGAAAGCTGATTTCCCCCAACACCTTTCTGCCCCCACACATTTTTTCTCCTTCAATTTCATAGCTCTTCTTGACACCAGCTTTGAGTGTTTGAAAGGTTGAAAGAATAGTTGATAGTAACTGTCTCATTCAAGTAATTTCTCTGGATGAGACTGACTTGCTCAAAGGTGAGTTTTGTATTATACTCCCCTTCTATGGAAATTCAGCTTAGTCCACTTCTGGTCCCTCAGAGACATCAAATCCAAGCCTGAAGATCCTTTATCAGTTCCTTCATGCTTTTAGTGCAAAATGACTGACTATAGAATATTGAGATTAGCCCAAAACAAACATGAGGTTGAACCAAGAATTTATGGAATGCAGGTGTTCCCACCCCACCCCCCTTTACAAAGGTAGAGCGTTCCTATGAAACCTTTCTTAAGCCAAAATGATGTAAAGCAAAGAACCATTCATTTATATGGGAAAATTTTTTGTAAAAGTGAAAATCCTGTTTGTAATGCGAAAAACAGGTTACTAATGTAGGTCTTTTGTAAAAGCGAACATTTGTAAAGAGGGGGAAGCCTGTATTGAGTTCCACATTAGCTATTGAGATGCTGAAAGCCTCTGGATCTTGATCTCAGTTGAAAAGGTATTATCTCTAGTAAATAACTAATAAGCACAAATGACATTGTATTGTTTTCTATTGAAATCTACAGGGTGAGAAGGATCTGCAGAAATATGAAATTGCCCGGCGCCTGAAGGACAGAATTAATGCAATCCGAAGTCAATATCGTGTAGATTGGAAATCAAGGGAAATGAAATCACGACAGAGAGCAGTGGCACTTTATTTTATTGACAAAGTATAGTATTTTATATTTCTGTTTAGCACATTGAAGTTAAATTAACTTAATGCATGACATTTTCCCTTTTTAACATTTCCACAGACCATTTAAAATAATGTATTTAAAATAATGAGGGGGATAGATCGAGTTGACGTGGATAGGCTTTTTCCATTGATAGTAGGGGAGATTCAAACAAGAGGACATTGAGAGTTAGGGGGCAAAAGTTTAAGGGTAACACGAGGGGGAATTTCTTTACTCAAAGAGTGGTAGCTGTGTGGAATGAGCTTCCCGTAGAGGCAGGTTCGGTATTGTCATTTAAATTAAAATTGGATAGGTATATGGATAGGAAAGGAATGGAGGGTTATGCGCTGAGTGCGGGCCAGTGGGACTAGGTGAGTGCAAGCGTCGGCACGGACTAGAAGGGCCGAGAATGCCTGTTTCCGTGCTGTAATTGTTATATGGTTATATGAATAATTCAGTTGCAGGCATAGCCAGGGAAAAAAGTATTTGTCTTTTAGGGACCTATAGAAAGTTCGGCATGTAGAGGGAGAGGACATGATTACCAAAAGTACCTTCCTGTATACTTAACAAAAATTGTAAAAATAGATTTGGACCTAGCACCGAGCCTTGGGGAACATCACTAGGACCATGGGACTCCAGTCTGAAAAACAGCCTTCCACCATGACGACATGAGAGACAACAGATACTGGAGTCTGTATTAAGAAACAACAATCTGGAGGAACTCAGTATATCATGCAGCATCTGTGAGAGGAAAAAAGTTGATGTTTCAGGTTAAAACCTGCATCAGTCCTGAGTTCCTTCAGCTCATGGTTGCTCTGACTTTACACCATCATTCTGTACGTTCTACCATAAAGCCAATTCTGCATCCAGTAAGCTAGCTCTCCCTGGATTCCATGCAGTCTCTTTCCATAGCAGCCTACCATGTGAAATCTTATCAAAGGTTTACTGTTCACCTTAACATTGACTATCAACATGCCTCTCTCAAACTTGCTTTCATCATGTCCTTGGTGAATATCAATAAGGCTTATTCATGTAGGACTTCACATCCCATGGTTTCATACACTAATTACTGATCTCTAAGCAACGAAAATACAAAAAACTGAGGTGCAAAGGGACTTTGGAATCCTTATGCAGGGTTCCCTAAAGGTTAATTTGCAGGTTGAGTCTGGTAAGGAAGGCAAATACAATGTTAGCATTCAGTTCAAGAGGATTAGAATATAAAAGCAAGGATGTAATATTGAAACTTTAAAAAGCGCTGGTGAGGCCTCACTTGGAGTATTGTGGGCAGGTTTGGCACCCCTTACCTTAGAAAGGATGTACAGAAACTTAAGATAGTTCAAAGGAGTTTCATGAAACTGATTCTAGGATTGAATGGCTTGTCATATGAAGAGTATTTGATGGCTCTGGACCTTTATTCACTAGAATTCAGAAGAATGAGGGGTGACCTCATTGAAACGTAATGAATGGTGAAAGGCCTTGGTAGAGTGAATATGGAAAGGATCTTTCCCAGAGGATACAGCCTGAGAATAGAGTGGTGTCCCTTTAGAATGGAGATGAGGAATTTCTTTAGCCAGAGAGTGTTGATTGGGGCTGAGAAGAAAATTGGATCAGCCATGATGAAATGATGGAACAGATATGATGGACCAGGTGGCACAATTGTTAAATTACTACTGTTGGATAGTTCTTGCCCTTAATATACTTATAAAGTGTTTTGAGTTCTGAATTTTCCCTAAGGATATTTCATTGTTTGCATTTTGCCTCCTAATTCCTTTAACTCCTCCTTACATCCTCAGTATTCCTCAAAGACTTGCTTGGTTCCAGTTTCTGCATGCTATATGCTATTTTCTCCCTTCTGATCAAGCTTTCAATATCCCTTATCCAAGGTTCATTTCATCTTTCCAGAACAAGCTGGCCCTAAGCTCTTACTCTCTTAAGAGTCACAAATGTTAGATGTAACTTGTCCCTTAAGCACCTTGTCACATCTGTGCCAGTGGTATAATTGTATCGAGACTTTGAAACAAGAGGTTCCAGGTTCGAATCCAACCGGCTCTTTGCACACTTTCCATCCATGCTGGGTTGAGCACCGAACTGGCAGTTCAGTGTTGTAAAACAGACAAATGCTAAAGGAACAGAAAGGTTGCTGCCTGATGCGCCAAACAAGGCGCAGGGTGGAACTTTATGCAAATGGTCACACACAATCTACCTTATCCAGATGCTATCATACATTGATATATTGATATCAGCCTTTCCCTCTTTTAGGACCTGAGGACAAATGTTATTTATTTTCATAACTTTTTAAAGAGTAGAGGATTTGCGTACCTGGAATTTATTTTTTTGAAGATGGTTTTTAGCTTGTTCTTTGTCCAGCAAAGCTGACAAGGTTAGTTCATAAGTGGCGGAAATGCACATCAGTTTAGTGGTTTCACTATATTTCATTCAAGAAATCCATTGAAAGGGATGAGAAGTTTTGAGCAGCGTCCATTCAGAGATCCGAAGCATGAGAAGACGTAGCTCTCTTGGGTTTGCCAATTCACTGCATAAGGCATCAACTCGCGGCACTTTGGTATCTTGAGCAAGCAGCCAATCGGAGTTGGGAAGTGTGAGAAGACACAGTACACGGGTTTGCCAATTGATTAAGTAAGTTATCAGCTCACGGCAGTTTGGTGTTTTGAGCAGTGGCCATTCAGCAATTCGGATTGATTGGCAAGAATTATTTAAATTAAGGCAGGGGCAAGAGGAGTGGACATGTTGGTGGGAATTTTGAGGCTTAGGCTCTGAGGCTTCAGCATGGAGAGGCTTGAGTGAGAGATGGCAAAAAAGCTGTAGGTAGGTTTTTCCTACTGTTTGTTTCTTGTTCTTCCTCCTTTGTATTTGCTCAGTTAGAACAGAAGAGATGCCAAGCAGGATAGTTGAATGCTCTTCTTGAGGGATGTGGGAAGGCATGGAGACCTCTAGTGTCTCTAATGACCACACCCACAAAAAATGCATCCATTTGCATTAACTCCACGTTAATGAGTTAGAGCTGAAGCTCCATGAACTCTGGATTGTTCTGGAGGCTGAGAGGGTGATGGATAGGATGTATAGAGAGGTAGTTACACCCAAGGGGCAGGACACAGGAAGCAGAAAGTGGTTAAACTGCCAGTGTAGAGTACCACTGTGGGCCATTCCCATCAACAAGTATACCACTTTGGATACTTTTGGGCAAGATAACCTAGCAGAGGAAAATCAGAATCATCAGGTCTTTGCCACTGTGTCTGGCTCTGTGACTTAGAAGGGTAGGGAGACGAAGAGCTGAGTTGTGGTGATAGGTGATTTGTTAGTTGGGGAAAGAGAAAGGAGGTTCTATGGATGAGAACAAAATTCCTGAATGGTATGCTGCCTCCTGGGTGCCAGTGTTCAGAGCATCTCAGATTGAATCCTCAGCATTCTGGGGTGGCAGGGAGAACAGCCAGAGGTTGCGGTCCATGTAGGTCCCAATGACGTAGGAAGGAAGAGTGACGAGGTTCCGCAAAGTGAGTTCAGGAAGTTGGGAATTAAGTTAAAGGGCAGGACCTCCAGGGTTGTGATCTCAGGATTGATACTCGTATCACGTGCTAGTGATGCCAGAAACAGGAATCATACAATTTAATTTGTGACTAAGATGTTAGTGTAGGAGTGAGATCATCAGAATTTTAGGTCATTGTGCTTTGTTCCAGGGAAGGTGGGAACCTATACGGAAGGGACAGTTTGCACCTGAACTGGAAAGGGACTAATACCCTGGTGGGAAAGGTTTGCTTGTGCTGCATGGGGTTGGGGAGATGGGTTTTGATAAACAAGTTGCATGGGGATGGGAACCAGAGTGCCAGAGCAGATAGTGGAGTGGTTGTGGAGACAAATGTTGTTAAGACTTCAGACAAAGTCAGGAATCAAAAGGTTGAGCATGGTGCGACTAATACCCTGAGCTGCCAATATTTCAATGCAAGAAGTATCTTAGGAAAGGCAGGTGAGCTCAGGTGTGGATCAATACATGGAATTATGATACTGTAGCCATTAGTAAGTCTTGGTTGAAGGAGGGGCAAGACTGACAACTCAGTATTTTGAGGTTCCATTGTTCTAGACGTGACAGAGTGGGAGAGATTAAAGGAGGAGGGGTGATGTTACTAGTCGGGGAATATGTCAGTGCATTGCTCAGTCAGGACAGACTCATCTAGTGAGGCATTATGGGGGGAACTGAGGAATAAAGATATGATCACATTAATGGGGCTGTATTACAAACCACCCAAGTCTGCAGAATTTAGAAAAAAAACAAATTTCTAGAGAGATCAGACTGTTGCAGGAAACAAGGTTCTTATAGTAGGTGATTTTTAACTTTCCATATTGACTGAGACTCCCATACTGTAAAAGGACTAGATGGGATAATGTTTGTCAAATGTGTTCAGGAAATTTTCCTTAATCAGTACCTAGAAGTCCTAACAAAAGAGTATGCTATACCGGATCTACAGTTAGGGAATGAGACAGGGAATGTGACAAAATTTGTGCAATTTGTGTAGGGGAACACTTTACATCTAGTGATCATTATGCCATTAGTTTCAAAGTAAATATGAAAAAATTAGGTTAGGTCCTTGGGTTGAGATTCTAAATTGGAGAAAGACCAACTTTGATAGTATCAGAAAAGATCTGGCAAGTGTGGATTGGACAGGCTGTTTTCAGGCAAAGGCCTACTTAGTAAGTGGGAGGTCTTCAAATTGAAATTTTGTATGGGCCTGTCAGAATAAAAGGTAAAGGTAACAGTTTTAGAGAGCAAACACAAGGAAATCTGCAGATGCCTTGGTTTTTGCTTTAGGGAGCCTTGGTTTTCAATTGGTATTGGGGCCGTGGTTAAGGGAATCAATGAGGTGCATAAATGGGAGGAACAAATGAGGTTATGGAGTCTAAAGTGCAAAAAACAATTTAAACAAAGAAATCGGGGGCTAAAAAAAGGCATGATGTTGCCCTAGTAGACAAAATTGATCCTCTGGAAGATCAGACTGGTAATCCAAGTGTGGAGCCAAAATAAATGGGGGAGATATTAAATTTTGCATCTGTATTTTTCAGGAAATGGGCATAGTCTCTAGAAGTGAGGCAAAGCAGCATCGACTTCATGGACTCTGTACAGATTGCATAGGAGGTATTTACAGTGTTGAGGCAATTTAGAGTAGATAAGCCCCCAGGGTGTGACAGTGTGTTCCCTCGGACTCTGGGGGAAGCAAGTGCAGAAGTCGCAGGGGTATTTACAGCTTCCGGTTTAAGACAGCTTACAGTAGTTCAGAAGGCAAAAAATTCAACTAAAGACATTATAACATCTTTTCTAAAGAAAAATGGCGTGAATTATTGCCGCAGACAGTGAGGAGGCAGGTAGAGGCGACGCTGGCTCACAGATGAGCCGTGCTGTGATCACAGATGGAGTTGGTGGTATTGCTGCCAGAGATGGAGTGAGCGATTTGGAGAGGAGTAGGTGCGGAAGAGTTTTGATGCCCATCCACCTAACACAGGTGCGAGGTTGGATTGTACATCAGTAGTGGGAAAGGTATTCTAAGGGATCGGTACTATAAGTATTTGGATAGACATGGACTGCTTAGAGATGGTCAGCATGGCTTTGTACATGGTAGGCCGTGTCCAACTAATCACGTAGAGCTTTTTGAGGAAGTTACCAAGAAAGTTGATGAAGGCAAGGCAGTGAATTGTCTCCAAGTGAACTTTAGCAAGGCATTTGACATGGTCCTGCGTGGAAGGTTGGTCAAGAAGGTTCAGTCACTTGGGCTTGCAGGAGAAGCTGGAGAGTAGTAGTAGAAGGCTGCCTCTCTGACTGGAGGTCTGTGACTAGTGGAGTGCCTCAGGAATCAGTGCTGGGTCTGGTGTTTGAAATCTATATCAATGATCTAGATGATGTGGTCAACTGGATCAGCAAATTTGCAAATGACACCAAAATTGGGGATGTCGTGAACAGCAAGGTAGACTGTCAGAGTTTGCTGTTGAATCTGGACCAGCTGGAAAAATGGCAGATGGAATTTAATGCAGACAAGTGAGGCTTTGTACTTTGAGAGGACCAACCAGGCTAGGTCTTACACAGTGAATGGTATGGCACCGAGGAGTGTGGCAGAACTAAGATCTGGGAATACAGGGTCATAATTGATTGAAAGTGGCATCACAGGTAAATAGTCATAAAGCTTTTCGCACATTGGTCTTCATAAATCAAAGTATTGAGTACAGGAGATAAGATGTTATGTTGAAGTTGTATAAGACATTGAGATCTAATTTGGAGTATTGTGTGCAGTTTTGGACACCTACCTACAGAAAAGAAATAAATAAGGTTGAAAAAGTACAGGGAAAACTTACAAGGATGTTTCCAGGATTGGGGGATCTGAATTGTGAGGAAAAGATTGAATAGGATAGGACTTTATTTTTGGAACATAGAAAATTCAAAATTATGAAGGGTATGGATAGGGTAAATCCACACAGGCTTTTTCCGCTGAGGTCGGGTGGGACCACAACTAGATGTCATGGATTAAATAGGAAAGGTGAAAAGTTTAATGGGAACATGAGGAGAAACTACTTTGAGTGAAGGGTCGTCAGAGTGTGGAACAAGCTGCCAGTGCAAGTGGTGCATGTGAGCTTGGAGGATTTTGGATAGGTACATGAATGTTAGACCTTAAGACATAGGAGCAGAATTAGGCCATTCGACCCATTGAGTCTGCTCCATCATTCAATCATGGTTGATCCTTCTTTCCCTTCCTCAGCCTTCTCCCAGTTACCTTTGACATGGCCGATCAAGAACCTGCCTTAAATAGACCCAGTGACCTGGCCTTCACAGCTGCTTGTGATAATAAATTCCACAAATTCAACACCTGGCTATAGTAATTTCTCCACATCTGTTTTAAATTGATGCCCCTCTTTCCTGAGGCTGTGCCTTCCTGTCCTAAACTCCTCCACCATAGGAAACATCCTTTTCACTTTAACTCTGTCTAGGCCTTTCAACGTTTGAAAAGTTTCAATGAGATCCCCATCATCCTTCTAAATTCCATAGAGTACAGGCCCAGAGCTGTCAAACAATCCTCATATAACCTTTTCATTCCAGGAATCATCCTTGTGAACTACCTCTGAATCCTCTCCAATGCCAGCACATCTTTTAGATAAGGAGCTCAGAAGTGTTCACAATACCTCAATGTAAGGCCACAGCAGTGCCTTATAAAGCCTCAGCATCACATCCCCGCACATATATACTAGACCCCTTAAAATGAATGCTCACATTGCATTTGCCTTCCTCAGCACTGACTCAACCAGCAGAGTAACCTTCAGGGTGTTCCGCACAAGGGCTCCCAATCCCTTTGCATATCAAATTTTTGGATTTTCTCCTATTTTTTGGAAAATAGGCCGCGCATTTATTTCTTCTACCAAAGTACATGGCCATGCATTTTCCAACATTGTATTTCATTTACCACTTTCTTGCCCATTCTCCAGATATACCCCATCCTTCTGCAGCCTTCCTGTTTCCTCAACACTACCTGCCCTTTCACCAGTCTTCATTATAATCTGCAAACTTGGCAACAAAGCCACCGTTTCCATCATCTGAAGCATTATTAGGGGTATGGAGAGCAGGTCGTAGGAAGTAGACATTTTAAAAGATTCAGCAGAGAACAAATGAGGGCCTCATTTTGAGCTATTTTTTTCTATGACTAACTGCATATATAAACTTGGGAAATACACTTAACTGAATCATCACTGGAAAACTTGAAGTTCATGTCATTACTCCCACAAATTGCAGCCTGTTGATTCAGAAAGTTTTTGAATAAAATGTGACCAATCAAAATTTCCTTACATTTTTTTCCTACTTGACTCCATGAGATTAATTAAAATTCTTACTATTCTAACAATTTATCGTTCTCTGTAGTTTTTCTATTGATCTTCCACCAGGTCCCTCTTACCATTTGTGTATAGTAAACACCTAGTAATCCAATAGCTACTTTCTATGTGTTAATTTCAGACAAAATAAAAGTACTGTATCCCTTTTCTCATACTGTTTCCACCTCAAGAGATGAACCATTTACCAGTATCTTTTTGTAAACCTACAGAGTCACACAGCTATCTTGACTATACCTCTCCAAGTTTTCTGTAAAAATGTTATTCCTTTTTCTTAGTTCCTTTATCTCTGCTGCATCTGTTCCTGGGGTGAGGTTTTTCTTTCCAGGACATAGCAGGTGTCCTCCTTCAAAGAACAGGATTTGCCTTGCTCCACCATTGAACTGCCTACACCCACATCTCCTACATTTCCCGGACATCTGTGGTCACCCCATCTTCCTGCCGCCTTAACAGGGATAGAGTTGCTCTTGTCTTCACCCACCACCCCCTGAGCCTCTGTGTCCAACCCATCATTCTCTACAACATCCGGCATCCTCAATGGAGCCCTAGCATCAAGCGTATCCTTTACCTCTTCACCCACCCCCGGTCTCCGCGTTCCGCAGGATCGCTCCTTCCATGATTCTCTTGTTCATTCATCCCTCTCCACTAATCTCCCTCCTGGCACCTATCTTTGCAAGAGGAATAAGTGCCACACCTGCCTATTCACCTTCTCCCTCATCAGTCCTTATAGCTGCTGCAACAATTCACCTGTGAATCTGCTCTGTTGAGCACCTCTGCCCCATCTGTAATAAAGCAGAATTTCCTCGTGACCAAACGTTTTAATTCCTATCCCCATTTCCATTCCAATATGTCGATTCATGGCCTCCTCTTCTACCACAGTGAGGTCACTCGTAGGGTGAAGGAGTAACATCTCATATTCTGTCTAGGTAGCCTCCAACCTGTTAGCATGAATATCGATTTCTCATTCTGGCAATTTTTTCCCTCCCCTTCCCCTCTTCTATTCCCCAATCGGGCCCCTTATCTCTTGTCCTCACCTACCTATCACCACCTCCTCATGTCCTTTCTTCTTTCTCCCATAGTCCACTCTTCTCTCCCATCAGATTTCTTCTTCCAGACTTTACCTTTTCCACTCAGCTTCTTACTTCATTCCCCCCCCCCACCCCCACCCACCTGGCTTCATCTATGACTTTCTAGCTTGTCGTCTTTCCCTTTTCCCCACCTTTTTATTCCCCTTTCCTTTCCAATCTTCATGAAGGATCTCACCCCAAAATGTCGACTTGTTTATTAATTTCCATAGATGCTGCCTGATCTGCTGAGTTTCTCCAGCATTTTGTACGTGTTGCATTTATTTTGTATTCCTGCTTGTATGTAAGCCTGATCTCTGTTGGTCACTATGGCATAACCCAATTTGGCAACTTCTGCTTGCTGCTTCTCAATCTTGTTTTTTAATTAATTCATGCACAGTACAGCATTCTGGATAACTTTACATTTCCCTGTATGTTCTTGTCTTTCTGATTTAGGAGGTTGTGGATCCAGAGAATCATGCAAAAGATCCAAAGCAAGCCTCTAATATGGTTCTGAGAGGGTACACTTTTGACAGAGGTGCTGCCTTTCAGTTAATACTAAGAAACTTCACACCTTACTTTATTTTTAACCAAGACTAATTTGCAAGACGAAGGCTGATTTTTCATGGCATTTACTGTATACTATCTGTATATGTACCTATGACAGCAATAAGCTTAAACTCAGACTACATTTGCATTTTCAGGTGAAGATCCTATTGGTACAGGAAGTATTCCTGAACTTTAAGATGCATGTTAGTTGCCACTTCTTTCCCCATAAATTTTTAGTCATGCTTCACAAAGTGTTTCATTTACTGTAAAGTGCATTGGAACATCTTGATATTTGCTATGGAAATTCACAATTTTATTTTTCCTGCTTTGGTCTCGGTGTTTTTTTTTTAAATTTTATTTTCCATGTGTGCACTTGTTGCTGACCTCCTTCCTCTAACAAATTAGTTTAAATCATTATCAGAACATTTCTTCATGTAAGGACATAGGGTTCATTTGATTAGGTTTGAACCAGCTAGGCTTATGGAAATTCTTCCTGCTCAAGACCATGTTGTAATGTCCAGAAATACAAAGCCCTTCAACGTACATCATTTCTGCAGGCATCCTGCATTATTTTCCTGTTTCTATACTTAATATCCAGTGTTACATGCTAGTAATCCATCCATCAAGGCCCACTTCTTTAATCTGTTTCCTTGCACCTCAAACTCTATCATTATGTCCTTGACCCTTTTCCTGTATTGGTTATTGCTTCCAATGTAAAATGCTGGAGGAACTCAGCAAATCAAGCATTTATGGTGATTCCTTTGGTATCTACAAATTATTGGCTCAAAACTTCAAATGGGTCCCAAGCATTATATAAGCAAAACTCTGAAACAAGCTGTTTGGCCCTCGTAAGTCTTGCATGTGACCCTTCTAATGAAAACTGAAGACATTTTTGGCCAAGTCATTATGGAAACTGTCACATTCTTGTGATTAGAATAATGTAATAAGAATTGATGTTCATTTAGTTCATTGATGTTCAATTGACTATTTAGTACGTATGTATTTTTTTAATTGGGCTTTAATTAGCACATTTTTTCTGTGCTTTTGCAGTTGGCTTTGAGAGCTGGGAATGAGAAGGAAGAAGGGGAGACTGCTGATACAGTTGGTTGCTGTTCACTCCGTGTTGAACATATTAATTTGCATGATAACTGTGATGGACAGCAATGTGTGGTAGAATTTGACTTCCTGGGAAAAGACTCGATCCGATACTACAATAAGGTAGCAGTGGAGAAAAAGGTATAGTCTTCAACTCCATCTAGTCAGAAATGCAAAGACACGACAAAGCGCCTCTAACATCTTAGCCTGCTTTAATGTTGGTAATTCAGTTATTTCAGTAATCACTGCTTAGAATGAAAAAGAGCACTTTAAACATTTCTACAAATTCATTTGTGAAAGCAGCAAATTGTGCAGATACCAGTAGTGATCTATATCGAGCTTAATAGAAAGCAGCAATAATGTTGCTAAAATAGCCTTGATGTGAGAGAGAAACTGTTGTCATTTCCCAGTTGTTGCTGTTACTGAAAATGAGAATCTTGAATGAAATTAATCTGTTTCTTTACCAATGACATAATTTGTTTTGACTGACATTGTGAACATCAGAAAGTCACGGACCCTAGACTCTGCCACTCAGCAACACATAACTGCTGATTTACAGCAACCAATTAACCTGCTAGCTGCCACATCGTTAGGAACACAAACCCAGTGCTGGAAGAACTTAGCAGGCCAGGCAGCATCTGTGGAAAAGAGTAAACAGTTGATGTTTTGGGCCGAGATCCTTCATCTTTAGTTTCCTCTAGGTGAGGTGCTTTCCTCCCAAGTCCTATGTGGACCCCAGGAGAATTTACAGACTCCACACAGAAAGCACTGGAGCCGAGGATCAAACCTGGGCCCTAGCATATCTACTAGGTACACCAATCTGCGAATTATTTGGCTAACGTGAAACACTAGCTAAATTTCACATAGGAATTCTCAGTAATGTTACTGGAAATCTCAATATTAGGAAGCCTTTAAGGATGTCCAAAAATGTGAAGGTGCCTGTGCTAGTTGTTAATTTATGTATTTATGATTATCTGAGTTGAACCACGGTTCAAACACAAAACCTTTCTGATCTGTGCAGCTTGCTACTATACCTGCTTAAATCCTGAACCCATGCTGGGTAACATGGCTGAGGTTGTGAACCTGTTGTTGGGTACAATTGAAAGCACATTCTACATTGCAACTTTCTGTCCTAATACTCAATGACCAAATTATTGGTATCAAACTAGCTATTTTATATTTTCATAATAAATTAAAAGAATTTATTGAATAATTGAATGGAAAAATAATCCTTGTATGTTAAAACTCAGATTTTGCAAGGCAAAAAAGTTCTTACTTACTTACTCCCTGCTTTAGCCAACTGCATCAATTTACTCCATTGTGAACTCAATTTGATACTTGTAGGATTCTGTAAGTTTTATCCCTAGTACTGCATCATCTCAAAGGCCATTTAGGCAAAACTCTAGATTATCTAGCCTTATTACCAGAGCAAATTGTAAGTTAATTGCCTTGGACTAGAGCAAGACGTGATCATAGAATGTCAAAACTAAAATTGCAAAAGCTGTGAAGTAGCAATAGCTGAGACCTACATTCCATCAGTTCCTGACCTGGGGTCCACAGACTCCTTACTTAATGGTATTTTTCCATGTCATATAAAAAGGATGGGAACCCCGGTTTAATTGTTTGGTTAAGGATGAGTACATAAACTATTATATCCAACCCCATTTCTCAATCGTGTTGCTCACCATCTTCAATAAGTGCTTCAGACAAGAGCTTATTTTCAGAGAAGGAGATTATAACTGACAGTGGCCAGATTCCAGAACCAAGGCAGTTGAGTCACAAAATGCAGATAATGTTTGTGTTCACGTGCATTTGGAGTCCAAAATCATGCCATTGTTAGCTCACTTTCTTAACGCATACAAGATGTATTTTACATTCAACTTCCACAAGGCAAAGGACTTCTGCCAACCTACCCTGATTGTACATCACTGTCCCCTGTCAATAAAGCTCGTGGCAAAACCCTGGAAGGCATGGACCATTGTTCATTACTTGCATACTGAGTAAGTCATGTTTTGGTGTGACAGGTCTTCCTGGTTTGTTAATTTTATTACGCTGCTGAAATCTTCAGTCTTTAAGGTCTCTGTAGTTCATTACTTCTGAGTCATTACATTGATTGGCTTCCTCAACACCTCAGTGAACCTCAAGTTACCCCAAACAAAAATAAACTTTGGCTACTTTTGTGTAGTTCAAATGGGATAAAAATATTCCATTTGAATAATATTGAATATTATTGAAACCCTAGTGATATATTAGTCTATGGTTTGTATTTTAAGTGTTGATAAAAATTGAGACCTGTGCTTCTTTTTGATCCAGAATTATGATGAACATTGTCTTTGCTTATTTACTCAAGCTTCACGATATCATTGAATATTGTTTTTGTCCCAATTAATTGTGAGTTCAAGCCCAGTCTAAGAATTTAAATATATTATCCAGGCTGATACTTTAGGAGTACTATAGGGAAGTACTTATGAAGCTTTAAATTAAGCTTCCATCTGTATCCTTGGATGCAGAGAATCATTTGAAGAAAGGCAAATAAGTTCTCTCCACAATCTTGGTGCAATTTCATCTTCAATTAATTTTTACCAAAACAAATTATTTGGGTTTTTTTTGTTATTTGAGGGACTTTACACAATTTGGCTGCTACATTCCCGCCATTACAATAATAACTACAAAGCAGAAGGACTCAATTTGCTGGTAATGTGGTTTGAGATTACCTTGATTCATGAAACAGACTATATATAAATACCGATTCTTTATTTGGTGTTCCTATATTTGTACATTTCTGTGCAATACACACTAATTTTGAGTAAACTATCACTTATTCTTTCCATAGGTGTTCAAGAATCTAAAGTTATTCATGGACAATAAGGATCCTACAGATGACTTGTTTGACAGATTGAATGTATGTTTTTCTTATGGTTCTTGTTGGTACAGATTTATCTAAATTCAGGTTCTTGTTACTGAAAACCTGTTTTAATACATCAATGTATGTATTGAATTCTGCTAACTTTTGTTTGCTGTAGTGAAAGCAATGTATTTCTCTGGAGCTGAGCATGTAAACAAACATTTGTTTTATTATTTTACTATAGACCTCAGACTTGAACAAGCATCTTCAAGAGTTAATGGAGGGACTCACAGCCAAAGTGTTTCGGACATGCAATGCCTCCGTTACACTGCAAGAACAATTGGCAGAACTAACAAACCGTAAGTGGCTATTCTCTCATTGAATAAAATATACAAAATGTGTTCAAAATATGCAGATACAATGACTTAACATTGAGTAAATCCTTTAATGAGAAATGGAGTCAGGCACAAAGTGTTCAAAGCAGTCAGCAGATGCACATCACCTATTAGACATCAGAAAACCTTGCTCTTATTTAGTAGCTCTGGTAGCATCTGTAGAGAGTTGGTGTTTCAGGTTGGCCTTTCTTTAACCTGAAGCATTTAACATTTATTTTCTTCATGTGCTGCTTTATCTGCTGAATGTTTCCAGCACTTTCAGATTTTATTTCATTTTTCCAGTATCTTCGTTCCTTTGACTTTTACTATTTGTTAGGTTTTTTAAAGAAGAAATTCCTTGTTAAGTTAAATAAAATAATGTTTTAGAAACTAGCTGGCAATTAAAACCCACTCAGGTTTTTAGCTGACTTTTTAGCACCTTTATTTTTTTCTTTCTTTGATCAAATTTATCTTACACTTTAGATATTCAACATGACTTCAACCGATATAAAGATCCCAGTTTACTATTACAAATGTTTCTATTCTCTTTGCGCACGTTTGCTTTATGGCAGTGGGTGCTTGTCTGCAACTATTTTGTATTGAGTGTGACAAGGGATACTTTGGGATTCTGAACTGTTACTTGGTCTCCAAAATGTTCAAAATTTTATCTAATTAGACTGGAAACCTGATTCTAAAAACAAATGGGTGCAGTTCTGATGTGTGCATAGCATTGAAATAGGTTCTTCAGCATCCACAGAAGAAATCCAAACTCCCTTAAATACTTATAGTAATGGTATTGAAATGCAAGTACCTTGAGCAGGAACACTTACTCGAGCCAATTCAAAAGTTCAAAGTTTATAGCTCAAAGTACATTTATTATCAAAGTGTGTATATAAGATATAAAACCTTGAGATTTGTCGTCTTGCAGGCAGCCACAAAACAAAGAAACACAAGAGAATCCACGTAAAACCCCACACAACAAAGGACATCAAACAGCCAATGTGTGAAAAAACTGAACAAGTGCAAACTCTTAAAAAAAAACAACAAATAACTGAACATGAACAGCAGTGTACCCGAAAATGAGTCCACAGCCGTGGAGCCAGTTGAGTGCTGATGGCTGCCCGCCACAGCTGCAGAGTCAGTTCACCGCTGCAAAGCCTCAGAGTAGAGCTGAACACCAGCTTGTCCTTATCCTTTGGCCTTGACACCTTGACCTTTTTTATCTGGCTTGGTGCTTAAATCAGCTAAACATCGGTTTGTTTTCTGCTCTTGGAACCCAGGCTCCACCGCTCCAATCTGGTCAAGTCTGCTCCAGCAAAGGCTGCCGCGGCCATACCAGTTTGCCAACAGAAACACCTGGTTATACCTGCATTTCAAAAGCTCACCTCCCGAAAGCTGTGGATTCCAGTGATCGTAGTCCAGAAAACGTTTGTTTAATAAAATAATTAGCCGTTTTGTTTGCTGCCCACAAAGTGTTGCCATGTTTAGCCCCAAGCAATTGTCATATCATTTCCAAGAAGGCTCCTGAGCAAACTTGAGTACAGAAGCAAGTTAGCACGTTAAAAAATTAAGTAGTGCAGATACAGAAAAACTTTGAAGTGGGTCACTCCAGAACAACGTAGCTGTGAGGGTCAATCCTAAAATAAGATTATTTGGGATTTGTATCAGGAAGCCCATAATTGCATAAAGTGAATCCATATCTGGAACAGTCTCCTGATTGATAATGAACGCTGGGCAATCGAAGCTTTCAGGTCAAAAATAGCATTATTGTTGAATTCAAGAAGTCAGGAATAAAGAATCTAATGGAGTTTGACATAAATTAGCCAATAAGAGGTTTACGTGAATAACTGTTCCTATGATTTGTCATTTGTGACTGAAAGTTGGTGTTGAAGGGTTTTCTGGATCCTTGTGCAGCTGAAATAGTTTGTAGAATTCACTGTAATGCAATTTTTTTCAGTGACCTGGTTTGTTTACATTTTTCTTTATAGCCGAAGACAGTGTTGCAGAAAAAATCCTGTCCTATAACAGAGCTAACAGAGCAGTGGCCGTTCTGTGCAACCACCAGAGGGCACCCCCGAAAACCTTTGAGAAAACCATGAAAAATATGCAGGCCAAGGTACAATGTCCTGATAACCAAAACAGAAAATAAAACTGAAATGTGCATTTACAGAGCTAGGGTTGTAGATTGGACTAGCAATTAGTCAGTGTAATGCTTTTTAAGAAGAATGCAACCAAGCATTTTACACAAGTGAACGTATTCCTTTTTAATGGGCAACTTGTCTATTTTGGAAGTATTTTATATTGCGCTACAGAACTATAGGCACCATGTGACTTGCCAGCTTTTCCTGATAACGTGTCTGAAAATCCCATTATTGTAAGCTAGCAATTTTCCACAGAATTTCACTACATTTCCCAACATTCTTTTTGTTTTATAAGTTCTATTCAGACTTTTTACTACAAGGAGAGATTTCTAATTAACAACTTGTCTGGATGTTTTTAATTTGCTAACATAAACTTAACTGGGGTCACATTTTAAATCAGTCATCAGTGTTTTCAGTTACCATTTGTAAAAGCCCTCTCATCAGGTTTGTTATTTACATTCTCCATCATTTTAGAAGTGGAGACAGATCTTCTGTTAATTAAAGTGAATTGTTTAAAATTAATTCAGTTAAAATTATTTTCCTTCATCACACCCCATTGTATCTTGGAAGTACATTACCATTCCTATTATCCTGGGATTAAAATCCACCTGCTCCCTATCCTAAAAGTGTAATGAGAGTGCCTTTACCAGATGGGTTCTGGCAGTCAGGGTACCTTTCTGAGGGATGAGCATTAATTGCCAGCTTTTCTTAGAATATTCACGTCCTGAGACTGAATTAAGTTGGCCTCCATCAATCCTACAGTAATCACCAATCCTATATGTGTATGGTCAATATGATTCCATCTAGGCTCTTCAAAAAAATTGATTTGTTTGATTTGTCTTGTTCATTATTTCCCCAAGTTTTCAGTTTCCCTGCATATCCTGTCCCACTGAAAAATATTAAGTTGTCATCTATCCACTTCAAGGATCAGCATTTGCAGACATTGCAATTAGAGAAGAAAGAAAATTTTAAAATATTTTATGCCTTTTAACTTCATTATAGGTATAACTTAATTTCAGAAATGTATGTTAACTTCAAATTATGAAAGGAAGTTAAACATGAGTTCAACTAATACCAAAGTTGGGTTAAATTAAAAGGTTAAGTTTTGTCTATTAAATATTTTCAGGTGCATTGCACAGTGTAGTGCTTAATGAGATCTGAAGGATGTGCTGTTTATCTGGATAAAACTTGCCTTGTGATGTGAAGCTGCAGTAGAAACCTTTCCAGCTTCAACCATGATTGCTGGCACAGTTCATCTCCATGTCAGGCGACTCAAAGTCAGTCAGATAAATTCTATTGCTACTCAAAGAACCCTTCATTTTTAAACGTTAACTGAGGTCTTGTTAGTGAAGTGGGTGGTTTACTCACCTCACAGGTAAGTAACTTGAGGGCCTGCTATAGAATCAGAAATTTATGACACAGATGATTTCATTTGACATTGTGTCCATGTTAACAAAAATGGGAGCTTCCCTCTTCATTCCGCAGTCCTATCGATTACCTTTATATGGTCTTTTTTTTTGCCTTCACACACTTACTCAGATGAAAATAGTATCTTCATCACCCATCTAATCCTTATTTTATTGATTACTTTTTTAACATTGGATGCCACAGTTTATCTCATTAGTAAGGGTGACAATTTTGTGGTTTATCACTTGATTGGGAATCAGTAAATTTGGTAGGAATAAATCAGGTGTGATTTAAAATTCACATTTTTCTGTTGGCAGATTGAAGCAAAAATGGAGCAACTTGATGCAGCTAAGAAAGATCTGAAAAGTGCCAAGGTGGATTGCAAAATGAAAAAAGATGAAAAATCTAAACAGTAAGTCTGAAAAATCATTGAACAATCTTTTACTAAAATTAATTATTCAATAGGAAGCAATGAAATGTGTATAAATCTGTTTTTTTTCTCTCTGTTGAGCTGATAGGAAATCACTTTTACAGCATTAATGCACTCTTGTTTCAAAGGATTTTCCTCCCAGCTTACTCTGATAGTAACAGGATGCTCATATCAAACTGACTCCTGCATTGATAGGCCAGGAACAGGCAGAGGCCATTCAGCTCTCAACTGAATTGCCATTCAATTGGTTCATGGCTATTCTGAATCTGTCAACTATGGTTGCATAACCTTTAATATTCTTCCCTAACTAGCATTAATTTTAGCCATGCCAGGTATTCCAAGACGGATATCCAGGTTTCTGATACCCTCCTGCTGTAGCAGTATTTCTTGGTAATACCATGAAACAGCTAGTTTTAGCTTTAACCTTATCCTTCATTTCCCATCATATTGTTTCAGTTTGTAGACCATTATCGTCTTGTGAAAAATCTACAGTGAATCTGACAGAATTATGTTGCACTCTTTAGCCAATTGCTCTGATAATATTCAGGCATTGACATGTTAAAAATGCATTATTTGGTAAGGAAGCAAGAAGCACCTAGAATATGGAGGAAGAGGTTGAGAGGGAAAGAGTGGAAAGACCGGTGAAATTTTGACAACAGACTGAAGTTCGGATGTCTTGGTTGGTTGGATGCAGGAAGGGTGAGAATGGGGGGAAAAAAACTTCCTGAAATGCTTTTCTAAATGAATTAACTTGAAGCTTCTCTGTGTAGTGTGGTTGAAAAGAAGAAGAAACTTGTCCAAAAGTTAGAAGAACAATTGAAAAAATTGGAGGTTCAAGCAACAGACAGAGAGGAGAACAAGCAGATTGCATTGGGCACATCCAAACTGAACTATCTTGATCCTAGAATCACAGTGGCTTGGTGAGCAAGAATAATACTGATTTTTTTTTTAATGTTGAAATGCAAAATTGTTTTAGCCATTGCAGTGAGAAATGGGAAAGAATGGAATTTGATCTACTGAATAATACATTCTATGAAAAAAGTATTAATAAAGCATGGGAGTTGCATATTAAGTGACTGTTTACTGCAGAAGAAGTTTTTGAATATCAATGTTGCTTCATTCACATCCAACAAATTCAGATATTGAAGGGCTAACTGGGTGGCACAAATAGTTTTTCCCTTCAAGACTTCAATTTTTATTTTTCCAGATGCTGTTCAATTTATAGCAGTTACAAATTTCAAATAGCCTTTATTATTTTGCTCTTTATAATGCTTTCTAAAAACTGTGTTTCATCTTTTCTAATTTGGTCAACGTAATCTTTAGTATCCTGCTGATTTATGAAATTGCAGTTGAGTAGTTCCCAGCATGAAATTGTACAATTTGGTTACCAATCCATTTTCTCTTTTTTGAAGGTGCAAGAAATGGAACATTCCCATTGAGAAGATCTACAATAAGACACAGAGAGAGAAATTTGCCTGGGCTATTGATATGACTGAGGAGGATTTTGAATTCTAAAACAATGCTCAACTCAAAGCAATTGTTCTGTACCTCAGGGAGTTAAAAGAAATGTTACATTATAAAGATTTGTACTCAAACACTTCAGTGAATGTTTCTGTTAATTTTGTATTCGTTAAATTTATATATTATACAATTTTTTTGTTAAATTTGCATTGTGCACATTTGGTAGGAAATGTGGAAAGAAGTAAGATTAGAGGTAATGAGTATATAAGCCTAATGAAAATTACATTTGTCTTTGTGGAACACATTCTTGAGTATACACAGGGAATGATTTCCTTCTGAACAAATAAATTCATTCTCATCATCTTAATATCTCAGTCGCATTCAAAATTCTTGAGCTGTTACATGTAAAATATGCAACCACTGCCGTTGCAGGGGAATATCGTATATAACTGTAACCCTCTCAATGGGGTTCTTACACCAATATGGCTCGTTAGCTAACAGCTACATACTCAGCGGTGAGAAAGCTGCCTTTCATAAGCTATATATGTCTAGGGTCGGTACGATTTGAGGTTCAACCAATCAGGAACCTTATTATGAGTGAATGCTGTGTAAATACTGCCCATATACAGTGATCGGTGGCCCAGAAATGACCAATCATACACTAGCATAAAATTATAAAAGTATATTTACCAACTTTACAGTTACAGGAAAACAGAAAATAAAACTGAAAGGGCCCATTACAGTTAAACCAGTCCAATGTGCACAAAAATCATTGGAGCTTATTTCTGGAGTAGTTGGGGGTGTATCACTTTACTCACACACTGGACCCACGGTCTGCGTGAAAACACCAATGTGAATTTCCCTTGAAGACCATCTTGAACAACTAGCTTGGGAGTATTTGCCCTTCCTCCTTGGGGCCATTAATCTGTACAAAGCACTTCTCGCAACAGGGATTCTACTTCCAATGGCATTCTGTGGCATATTCCCTTGTCTCCCGCGCTGCAGCTCCCACCAAAATGACTCTAAAACCAGACTACTGTCCTTCAGAAATCTCTCCCCACCCAACTCTCCAGAAACTGCTCTACATCCCATGAACCTGATCAGAATGTTGTGTCAGCCAAAGTTGGACATTATAGCTCCTTCTCATTAGCCCAAACCAAAACACTCTTGCCAGAAAACTGCTAAAATAAAATGCCTCAGATCATAGCAGGAGAAATCTTGGCCAGGGTATCCCACAATAATCAGCTGCATTTCAAACAATGGCATAGCTCAAAACAAAGTTAAAGTACTATAAAACAAGAAGCATAAAGTATGTCAATAGATTGGTGCTGAAGTGGATTTGTATTCAAGTAAAGCTGCAGTCTTGGAGGATATTGGTTCTAATTCCTACCCCTTGTACAGGGAGCATGCCTTTGCATAGTGTCGTGGAGCACAGCCATTTTTGCCTGCCACAGCTATGTTGATTAGTGGCCATCCATATGCACCTTCCAGCACTTGGCCCATAGCCTTCTATGCTGACATTGTAAGTGCTTGCTAGACACTTAAATGCTGTCACTGACTGTTTCCAGCACTCACTCATGCAGAGTATTTTGGGTATTCTCCACAATCTGGATGGATAAAGGTCCTGTTTAACAGGTCCATAAGGCACGGGAGCAGAATTAGGCCATTTGGCCCATGGTGTCTGCTCTGCCATTCAACCATGGCTGATCCTTTTCTCCTCCTCAACCCCATTTCCCAAACTTCTCCCCGTAACCTTTGATGCCATTTCCAATCAAGAACCTATCAATCTCTGCCTTAAATACACTCAGTGCTCTGGCCTCCATAGCTGCATGTGGCAACAAATTCCACAAATTCACCACCCTCTAGCTAAAGAAATTTTTTCCACATCTGTTTTGAATGGACGCCCTCTATCCTGAGGCTGTGCCCTCTTATAGATTCTTTCCCACCATGGAAAACATCCTTTCCACATCTATTCTCTAGGTCTTTCAACATTTGAAAGGTTTCAATGAGATCCCCCCCCCCCCACCCCATCCTTTTAAATTCCATCCTTGTAAGGCAAACCCTTTCATTCCTGGAATCATCCTTGTGAACCTCCTCTATACCCTCTTCAATGCCAGCACATCTCTTCTAAGATGAGGAGCCCAAAACTATACACAAGCTGAGGCCTCAGCATCACATCCCTGCTCTAGTATTCTAGACCTCTTGAAATGAATGCTAACATTGTATTTGCCTTCCTCACCACTGATTCAAACTGCAAGTTAACCTTTAGGGTGTTCTGCACAAGGACTCCCAAAGGTCCCTTTGCATCTCAGATTTCTGGATTTTCTCCCCGTTTAGAAAATAGTCCAAATATTTAGTTCTACTACCAAAGTGCATGACTGTGCACTTTCCAACATTATATTTCATTTGCCACTTTCATTCCCTTAATCTGTCTTAAATCCTTCTGCATCCTGTTTCCTCAACACTACCTGCCTCTCCACTAATCTTCATATCCTCTGTAAACTAGGCAACAAAGCCATCTATTTCATCATCTAAATCATTGATATACAGCATAAAAAGAAGTGGTCCCAACACTGACCCCTATGGAACACCACTTGTCACTGGCAGTCAACTAGAAAAGGATCCTTTTATTCCCGCTCGCTGCCGTCTTCCAACTCGGCCTTTGCTCTAACCATGTTAGTAACTTAAGCAGTGTCATGTGTGGCACCTTGTCAAAGGCCCTCTGAAAGTCTAAATATGCAACATCCCCTTTATCCTTTTTTTAATCTCAGAATTCCAACAGGTTTGTCAGGCAAGATTTTCCCTTAAGGAACCAATGCTGACTTTGTCCAATCTTGTCCTGTGTCACCAAGTACTCCATCACCTCATCCTTAACAATTGACTCTAACATCTTCCCAACCACTGAGGTCAGGCTAACTGGTCTATAATTTCCTTTCTGTTGCCTTCCTCCTTTCTTAAAGAGTGGAGTAACATTTGCAATTTTCCAGTCCTCTGGGACCATGTCAGAGCCCAATAATTTTTAAAAGATCATTTCTAATGCTGCCACAATCTCTAACGCTACATCTTTCAGAATCCTAGGGTGCAGTTCATCTGGTCCGAGTGACTTGGGTCTTTCAGCTTTTTGAGCACCTTCTCCCTTGTAATAGTCACTGCACCCACTTCAAGAGTCTTTCACAGTGAAGACTGATGCAAAATACTCATTTTGTCCCCCATTATTGTTTCTCCTGCCTCATTTTCTAGTGGTCCTATATCCACTCTCATCTCTTTTATTTTTACATACTTGAAAAAGCTTTCTATCCACTTTGATATTATTTGCTGGCTTGCTTTCATATTTAATCTTTTCCCTTCTAATGATTCTTTTAGTTGCTCTCTGTAGGTTTTTAAAAACTTCCCATCTCTATCTTCCCACTAACTTTTGCTTTGTTGTATGCCCTCTCTTGTTTTTACATTGGTTTTGACTTCCCTTGTCAGCCACAGTTGTACTATTTTGCCATTTATTTCTTCATTTTTGGAGAAAAATGTCCTGCACCTTCCTCATTGTCCTCAGAAAGGCATGCCATTTCTGCTTTGCTGACATCCCTGCCAGCAACTTACAATTTTACTTTGGCCAGCTCCTCTCTCATACCACTGTAATTTCCCTTACTCCACCTGAAATACTGCTACGTCAGACTTTATTTTCTCCCTATCAAATTTCAAGTTGACTTCAATCATATTGTGATCACTGGTTCCTAAGGGTCCTTTTACCTCAAGCTTCCTAATAGCCTCTGGTGCATACATAACACCCAATCCAGTATAGCTGATCCCCAAGTAGGCTCAACAACAAATTGCTCTAAAAAGCCATCTCTCAGACATTCAACAAACTCACTCTCCTGAGATCTATTAGCCCCTAATTTTCCCAATCGACCTGCATGTTAAAATCTCCATGACTTTGCCCTTTTGACACGCCTTTTCTATTTTCTGTTGTAATCTGTGGTCCACCTCCCAGGCACTGTTGGGAGGCCTGTATATAACTGCCATCAGGGTTCTTTTACCCTTGTGGTTTCTTAACCCAACCCACAGGAATTCAACAGGTCCTGCAGCAT
The DNA here is from genome assembly GCF_048418815.1 of Hemitrygon akajei. Classification (NCBI taxonomy): domain Eukaryota; kingdom Metazoa; phylum Chordata; class Chondrichthyes; order Myliobatiformes; family Dasyatidae; genus Hemitrygon; species Hemitrygon akajei. Next base: position 102,039,456 of record NC_133124.1, on the reverse strand, counting down.
CTATGGAGGGCAGTAAACGTTTGACATTTTGGGCTGAGACCCTTCATCCAGACTGAAGAGAAAGGGTAAAGAAGCCAGAATAATAGGTGTGGGGAAGAGAAGGACATGCTGGCAGGTGTTAAGTGAAACTCACCCACTCTCCTTCCCTCTCACCTGGTATCAGCTTGTTCTCCTTTTCCTCCCCCACCTTATTTGGGCTTCTTCCATCTTCCTCTCCAGTCCTGATGAAGGCTCTTGGCCTGAAACATTAACTGTTTATTCCCCTCCATAGATATTGAATGACCTCCTAAATTCCTCCAGCAATTTATGTATGATCCTCAAGATTTTCTGCATCTGTATTTGGAAATATGACGGAGTGCTCATGAACCTTTCAGAAATCTGATGGCAGAAGAGAAGAAGCTGTTCTTAAAAGGTTGAGTGTGGGTTTTCAGGCTCCTGTACCTCATCCCCAATTGGTAATAATGAGAAGAGGGCGTGCCCCAGGTAATGACGGATGCTGCCTTCTTGAGACGCTGCTTCTTGGAGAAATCCTTGATGGTGGGGAGGGTTGTGCTTGTGCTAGAACTGACTGAGTCTACAACCCTTTGATGTCTCTTTCAATCCCACACGATGGAGCCTCCATATCAGGTGATGATGTAGCCAGTCAGAATGCTCTCATCTGGTGCATCTGTAGAAATTTGTAAATGTTTGGTGATGTACCAAATCACCTCAAACTTATGGCGAAGTAGAGCCACTGGCATGCCTTTATCTTGCGTCCACATGCTGGGCCCATGATAGACCCTCAAGATGCCCGGAAACTTGAAGCTATTCACCCTTTCCATTGTTGAACCCTCAGTGAGGCAGGTGCATGTTCTCCCAACTTCCTCTTCCTAAAATCTACTATCAATTGCTTGGTCTTGGTGGTGTTAAGTACGAAGCTGTCGTAACAACAATCAAACAGCCAATATATCTCGCCTCTGTAATGCCACCTCATTCCCATCTGAGATTATGCCAACCACAATGGGGTCATCAGCAATCTCGTAGATGGCATTTAAGCTGTGTCTAGCCACAAAGTGGTGAGTATAGAGAGGGTAGAGCATTAAAACAGGATAATTCTGGCTGATTTGCTAGATGTGTGCAAAGTTGTAAATGTAATAGATTTATATACTTTCTATTGAAGGAGGGATCTAGAACAAAGAAACGTAATTCTAAAATTAAATCTGAGGTTTAAAACAAATGAGGAAAATCTGTTCATTCAGCCATTGGGTTAATTTCCAATATTGTAGATATGCATAGTTTAAAAAGTAGGATCTGTGCAAGGTCATTAGGATTTTGTTAGTCTGGAAGTACAAACACTAACATGCACTGGTTGGATAGCATAGGTTTTATAAACTGACATTTCTATATATTTTAACAAAGTTAGTTTTACAGGAACAATAGTACTCTTTAACCTGTAGCTTTACATAGTTGAGACGCAAAACTGCAGATTCTGGAACTTGGAACAACAAACAAGTTGCTGGAAGAACTCACATTTCAATCATATTTTGTGTGTGGGGGGAGAGGTCGGTTCGGAAGGAATTATTGACATTTTTAGTTGAGATCTTGAGAATTACTGCTCTTTTGTGATCCTGTCTCCCACATCTCCCAGTCCCTGTGACTTCGTGTGAGAACAACCTCAGACAACATAAAAAGACCTTAAGAACTTGACAAAATCCTTTATAACTGATAAAGTTCTTTGGAGTGTTGATTGTTTTAAAGTAATTACGCAGCTATTTTGCAAACAACAAGTTCCCATTACAGCAATGTAGTAGAGATCAGATAAACTGTTTTTGGAGATTGAGAGATAATTGGCTGGGCCAAAACAACAAGATTCTTTTTTCCCCTTCAATCGATGGGACTACATCCACCCCCATCAAGAGGATGCTTGGAACCTCTGTTTCACATTACAAAAGGCAACACTTTCAGTACTGCATCAGTGTGTCATACTATATTTTTGCAGTGGCATTTAAACTGAGAATATTCAGACACAGAAGCATTGGTGCTGCCTACTCAACCACAGCTGGTTTACTGGTTTGTACACACTTAATCCACAATATTTTACAAGAGGTTCTAAATTTTATTTTGCATTTTGGATTACTCTTTATATTCTTCTACATTGCCTTCAATATAGAATATAAAAAGCACCAGTTTATGAAGGAATTTGCCAATATTAACTTGTCAACCTGGCAATCCCCGAACTAACTACTGGATTTTCTCTCCCGCAGAATATTCTGATGCTTTCTGACAAAACACTTTTAAATCATTGAATTCTCCAATGTTTAAATGATGAAATAAACAAACCACTTTCCTTCTGCAAAATAGTTCCTACTCCTTCCCAGTAGCAATTGACCATTTTTGAAGGAATCCTGAAAAGTAAATAGCACTAAAATAGAGCAGATAAACCAACCACAACATGTACCTGTAGCTTGTATCCATTTATTCTTATTTATTAGTGGCTTGTGGGTGTCACTTCCAGGGCTAACAGTTATGCCATTCTCAAATTCCCATTCAGTCATGGTGGAGAGCCACTACCTTGAAGATACTTTTGGATAAAGAATTGGAAAACTGTGGATTCAGATTAATTGGAACACATTGGGATCAGTACATTTAGGCCCAAATGAGCGATTGCTCCAATTCACTGAATTGGGGCAATCACTTATGGAAATAGTTAAAAATGTATGAAAGAAAACACAAATACCATTTAACTGAGTAACAATGTATACTCAAATGAAATACAGAACAAATTAAAACATGACAGGACCATACAACTATTAGTTACTAATAGTTATTGACTATTCTGCTGCCGCATTCTTTGATTGACTGTAAAAGAACATTTTAGACACTTAGTACAGTTAATGGACTGCTTTCAAAAAATGCATCCTTCAAATCTTCATTTTCATTGTAACATTCAAGATGTGTGGTGATCTACATATACCTGTCTGGACACCCCCCCCCCCCCCCCCCCCCCGCTGACTGCTCCTGTGGCTCCTCCCACAGACCCCTGAATAAAGGCGATTGGAGGCACTGCTCCTCCCTCAGTCTCCAGGATGTTGTGTGGTGGTCTCTTGCTGCTGACGGTGCTTTCTTCCAGCTAATAAAAGCCTACCTTGACTCACGTCTCCGAGAGTTATTGATGGTGCATCAAGATGATCATTGATACCAACAAATTCTTTGTAGTTTCTAACTTGTTGAAGTAGTGAAATTGTTTCATTTTCACTCCCAGCATTTCTGACATCTCCAAGCCTGAATGCTTGAAACTGCAGTGAACAAAATAGTTCTGCATTGTGTTACTGCTTATTTCTTGCCAACTATCAAAGTTCAAAGTAAATTTATTATCAAAGTACATATACAACCTCAAGGTTCATTTTCTTTTGGAAATACACAATAGAAGCAATGAAAGACAACATCCGAAAGGATGAAGAAGCAGCCAGTACAGAAAGGACAACTGTGCAAATATGAAAGAGAAAAAACAATAAATAAATAAATAAATAAATAAATAGATAGATAGATAGATAGATAGATAAATAAGCAAGCAATGAATAATGAGAACCTGAGATGAACAGTCCTAGAAAGTGAGTCCATAGATTATAGGAACAGTTAGTTATGGGGCAAGTGAAGTTATTAACCCCCCCCCCCAGTTCAAGAGCTGATGGTTGAGGGGTAATAATTGTTCCTGAATTTGATAGTGTGGGTCCTGAGGCTCCTGTACCACCTTCCTAGTGGCATCAGTGAGAAGAGAGCATAGTCTGGGTCATAGGTGTTAGGACATATTCTGGTTTTAGGGTATAGAGCAAAATATTAACTTAAGCAACTAACAATCTTTCAATCTGAACGTGAGTCATAGATTAAGTTTAAAATGCAGCCTTTGACAATAGGTTCCTAGAACATGGACAGCAAGTAATTGGAAAACCAGACAATCCTGAATAACATTAATTTTGGGAGTCTGGAGTGTGGGTGCGAAGAAGAAGGTGTAAAAATTATATGTAATTCAAAGCAAGTGTAGGTAGATTGTAAATATAGAGATGTCCTTTGATCTTTAGCATGTATAATGTCATGTAATATTGGGTCGAACAGGCCTTTTCCTTCAGAGAGTGTCTCATTTTGTCAAATAAAAGACTATATCTACCAGAGCTGCATCTTTTTGGTGATGTTGTTCACATTACAATATTTGGGAGCTTGTCCAGGATACCTTTGTGTGGCCTATAGTGGGCCAGAGATTTCATCAGTTTAAGTGACTGAGTATTTTTAAAATTAGCATTCACACTCAGACCTGTTCAAGTCAGGATCACAAGGTATCAGAGACACTGTGTAGAGCTAAACTGATAGAAATAAAAGGTGTGTGTGTGTGTGTGTGTGTGTGTGTGTGTGTGTGTGTGTGTGTGTGTGTGTGTGTGTGTGTGTGTGTGTGTGTGTGTGTGTGTGTGTGTGTGTGTGTGTGTGTGTGTGTGTGCGTGCATGTGTGTTTATGCCAGAGTCTAAACTTTTGTGTGTTAGTTTGATGAGATGAGACCACCAGTTATGAAGGGTGGTTACTGATGGCTTGGGATACCAGTGTATTTACCTGTACCAGAAATTGTATTTTAGCAGACACATTTGCAAGAGTGTACGTGTTTTAATAATACATCTATAACCTTGGTGTAACAGTTAGATGCAAAGGAATAGAACAGACATTATGAATTCAAGCACATATAAGTGGCAGATTACAGAGAACATTCTCAGTGATTTGAAAGGTGCAGTTTAATTTGTACCTGTCATTCATATTTTGTGTAATGTGGGAATTAATATGGAGATATTTCAGGGAGAGATTTTACCCAGATAGATCAGTTTGGATGGCACCAGTCAAGTTCAAGCAACGTCAGGTCGAGAACCCTGATGACCCGAGCCAGCGCTTGACTTTGATTATGACCATCCATAAGACCTTCACCCCTGGGAAGAAGCAGAACATTTCCTCGGAGTTGCCTGCAGGAATGCAGAACTCTGGTGCAAGGTCAAGGAAATGATTGAAATTCACCAGATGCATCCTGAAGTTATCCGTGTGTTGGTAAAAGTGAAGTGCCTGAGGGATATGTGGGACAGTATGGCCCAGGGGGTTGCAGGATGGTACCTGGGCAACTACCAGGAATTCCAACAATGAAGCAAGATATCACTTCTTTTAGGAGGGAGTGAAGCAGTGACTGGGGGGAGTTGAGAGTAACTCGGGAATGATAATGTCAGTAGTTTACGGAGCTGATGAATCTGCCATAGATTATGCAGAACGTAAATATCAAGTGTATGAGGAGTACTCAGGGTTGGATAATCCAAGGAGGGATGGCCCAATCTTCCTGAAAATGCCAAAGGAAGGCCTGACCTCAGCCCACCAGGAAGTTTTAGATTTGGGGATGTGATGGGAATGACCTACTCTGGATTAGTGTCATGGGCCAGTAAGATAGACCAGAGGAGGGAGAAGAGAAGTGATAACATGACTTTAGTGAATGTAACTGCTGTGACGTCACAGAGAACTTGCTTTTTATGCCAGCAGCTCAGGCATGCAGCAAAAATGCTGGAATAGATATGAGAAGGTAAAGGAGATTTGATAGAGCCACAGCTTCTCAGGCCTTGGTTGGAGACAATGCCCAGAAAAAAAGTGGGAAGAGTGAAAATCACTCGTCAAAGCAGGCAGAATCCATGGCAGTGCACTTCACTTTTACCAGGGGTGAAGGTCTTATGGATGGTCATAATCAAAGTCAAGCGCTGGCTCGGGTCATCTGGGTTCTCGACCTGATGTTGCTTGACCTCGATCGGTTTGGTTGCTGACCAAATCATAGAGTCGGTGAGGTCAGACAAACGGCTTATTCCATTCTCTATTACTATTGGTGGTCATCCATTGATGTACACAAGAGGTTTATTAGGGAGTGGGCAATGTTGCAGTAAACATTAGTGGAGATAGGGTCTTCAGTATCCACAACTGATCTACCCTTGCCCATAACTGGAGAAGTGATTTACATTACCCGTGGAAGAGGTGAAACAATGAGGGAGAACAGAAGTCAACACCAGCTACTTGAGATTGAGGGAGTGCAGCTTCCTGTAGGTTTTTGGGTGTGTCCAAACAATGAAGGTACTATCCTGGGGACTGACACACTGAGTGAGGCAGGTGCTACCATCGACTCAGGAAAAGGAGAAATAACATGGACGAGACAGGGACAGTAAACGTGTGATCCACAAAGCAGCTAACGTGGCCAACAGGGAGACTGCAGCCCCGAGCAGGGAGGAGAGATGGGACAATGTGTGGGAATCAAGTCTGGGGGTCCAAGGGGAGGGTCCAAGCACAGTCAGGAGCTGTTAGAAGTAGTGCAGCTGCCTGAGGGGGTAGCAGTGATCAAAGTAAAGATGCACCAGAAAGGGGATAGTAAGGAGCAGAAAGGAAACGAGCGGGCAGACGTCGGTGTGAGGAGGGCAGCGGAAGATCAAGAAGCAAAAGAAATTACAGGTGCACAGGAAGAAACTACAACTGCCAATTTAGTAAGATTGCTGTACATGAAGATGTGGAGGATCAGTGTAATCAGAGAGCACATTGAGGGATCAAGCAAAACATACTGTAGATCAGAGAGAGCCAGAGGGAGAGGAGATATTCCTCCCAAGTCCTGGTGAGGGAGCTGGTTGAAAGGACAGGTTTACCCACCAGTGGAAAGAACCTCAGGTGGTGCTCCGGATGAATGGCGCCTGTGTTGGTGTGCAGTCCCGGTGAGGCAGCCAGTGGAAACACTGGATTCAGGTTAAACCATGACCCACCCTCTTGTCGCCCTCACAGACAGAGCAGGAGATCAAGTGTACCCGGGACAGTGACATTGCAGAAAACCCAAGTGAAGAACAGCAGCCGGCTGTATCAGTTCTGTCCACAGCTGATGGAAGCAGGCCACAGCAAACACACAGGCAGAGAATGCCGAGAGAGTGAGACAGCAAACCGTGAATCGTATGTTAAACTCTAATGGTAGTGGTACTCTGGAATGAAGGCTGCTTGCTGAAGTCAGATTAGTTGTATAGATCAGAATAGAAACAATATTGGGGAAAACAGATGGGAAGGGATCTGAGTTACAGCAGAGAGATCAGGTTCCACAACTCTGGTGGCGTGACAGGCTGAGAAAGAGAAGCAATTGTACAGGGCATCTGAAAGCTGTCACCCCAGCCTCAATGTGGAGTGAATACAAATGAACTGGGTCCTTCAGCGGCTGGGCCAGCAATCGACCGGACAGTCTGGACTGGGGAGCCACCGGGAAGAGGTCCTTGCACTCATTCAAATAGAGACCACCGCAACCCCTCCTGTGCATCAGTGAGAGGGACTGTAAGCCTGATAATTTACCTTGATGGTGTCTCTGGAAAGAGAGTAACTGCTGGTAGCCACTGCAGAGTTTAAGCTTGCAGAGAATGAAGAGGTGAAGATAAAGAATGTGAGCAAACTGCAATCGGCCAGTGGGGAAAAAGGCTACAGGCATACGAATGATGAAGCTGTATTTTAAAGACTGTTAGTCAAATGCCTGGAACAAACTCTCTTAGAGTTTTGTAGGTAGCCATTACACACAGCCCAGATAGTGCAAGATACCATGGCACTTTTAGGGATCAATCAGAGACTTCATATACCCTACAGACCCCCGTCTAGTAGAGTTGTGGAAAGATGAATCGAACACTAAAAAATAGATTGCAAAAATGGTGCAGCAACATGGAACAACATGGCAGGTAGTTTTGCCTCATGCTGTGATGATAATAAGGAATACAGTAGCACTTTCAACAAGTTACACCCTTATAAACTCAGGACCAGAAGGAACATGAGAAGATTGGAGAAGTTGTAAGGATTTAATTTGTCGGAAAAAAATCAATGTGGTTGTGTCAACAAAGTGGGAACAACAATTAATAGAGACAGTGAAAGAGGTCAATTATGTGGCAGCTCACCAAATAGGAAAGAAGAAGCAACAGAGTAAAGCCTACTTTGACTCCAAAGTCAGTCCCATAGAATTAAGCCCAGGACAGAGAGTGATGATTAGAACACCTCATTTTTAAATCCAAGGTTTGCAGAGCCCTAGGAAATTATAGACAAAACAGGTCCTTCAGTGGATAAAGTACTGACTTGTCCGGATTAAAGTGGATGGTACCATATCAACCAGCTAAAATTGGTGGGGGAGAAACAGGAATATTGACACCATCAATACATAACAATTGATGGACAGGATAGCCCTGATTTGGGAGACTTGAGAATGGAACAACTTTTCCAAAAAAATGGCAACAGGTCCTAGCAAGTGGGTGATTTTCAGTTCCCTCATCCTGAGAACCAGGGGAATTTTGTCAAAAAAAATCAAAAGAAAAGGAAAATATGCCAGTGCTTGTCTCTCCCATCCCGAACAAAATTGGGTGAGGAAAAATAGATGCCTTGAGTCTGAAGACAATTGGAAGTCCAGATTGGATGGTCTAGAAAAACAAATAGAAAATATGGACTTAAAATAAGTTAAGATTTAAACTGGAAATAAGAGCAGTGATTACTCTTATGTGTTACAGGTTTAATTCAACATGAAGAGAGTAATGTATTTTGTTGCAATGGAATTAATCATGACTGGTGCCATGGTCAGTCTTGCTCCAGAGCCATTACAATGGACAAATGTGTCAACAGTGAAGTTATTGCTTGGAGAACACTTAGTAAATAAAAACAAATCACAACAGACACAAGTAACGTGGACTAACAAAGGAGAAAAGAGAACTTAAAACTGTATTATACTGGGATAGATGGCTTGACATGCATGAAAAACCCTAGGTATTCCAGAAGGTACAAAGGTAGTTCCTATGCAATAAAATTCTAGCGGTGACATTATTCAGTATTCCAGAGGGGATAATCATAAGTCAGTCTTTAGGTCCAATTATTGAGCAGCCTTTAGGTAATGATGGCCATGTTAAGATTACAGTTCTGTGGGATCACACTCGTAAATATTAGTGGGGCAGTGATCTACATAAGAGATATATTGTCTGGGATGGCCACCACAAGCATTTGTTGAAGGTTGTTTCCATCATTAGAAACTGTCCAAGGAGAATATAGTACATGGGGAGAGTAGAATGGGAAAGGGACTAAAGGACATGGAGAAGAGTTTTTGTTAGCGCCTAGGACCTTTCCAAGTTTTCAAAACTTTTAGAAAAACCACAATCCTACACCATCCAGTGATGGAAACTACACTGGAGCCTAAATGTAGTGAGACCCTGTGTAATATATACAGGGTTGGATTAGTGTTAGAAGATACAAGAGGATTTGTCACTTTGGTACCAGGGTCCCAGCATGTGCAGGGAAATTTTAATCTACCTGAAATAACAGTGCCCAAAAGGTGCTCACCTACAACGAAACAATTATTTACTATCCTTCTAGGGAGACAATTAAGCAGGAGTGAGCTTAAGCCAGTCAAAAATAGAAGGAAAAGACTGTTGGAATTAATGGGAGCAGGTTATGTATCGGGGTAGCAACGGTCAACACACTAGATATAGTAGAATCAGAAAACCAGATACAGTGTCTCCAGCAGAAAATATGGGATATTACTGGAGAAAATTATCAAAATCAAGTACAGATTAATCCGATTGTCGAGATGCATCCCCAGTAACTGGAAAGAGTTAAATTTCTGAGGCCCCTCCAAGATGCAACAAATCTGATTATTGACCACATAGACCACATATCTAAGGAAATGCATAAATCTGAGATCTGTGCTGCATACGTTAGTCGGTTGCTTACCAGGATTGGCACTAATTTATTAAAACGATGCACAAATTGGGTAAACAGATGAGCAGCTAAAAGAATGGGTCGGAGAAAGGACATCATTGTGTCATATTAGAAGCCTTACAATAATCAAGAGTACTGGGTACCTGTGATGATGGTAAAGGAAGATTTTATGTTGGTTGAGTATTTCACATTCCCCAACATGGAAATAATTCAAACTACCCTTTGAAAAGGGTTCACAGTGTTGGTAATATCATGAGAGTACATTGATATCCTTAAGTAACCCACCAAGGCATGCTGTTGTTTTGAATGGTCTTGGGAAAGGGATAGACTTATCATGATGCCATCAAGGCGAAGACCACCGGTCTTGTCCAGAAGAAATTACAAAGCAGGAGCTTACAAATTGTAGTTTCAGTACTTGTGAAAATTTTTTGTTGTCTATTTTGCCTGTGAATAATCAGTTCTTCTTACAATATGCACATTATTATGTGATATATATAGTGACAGTGGCCAAAAATTATACCAAGGGATGGAAACAGCACCCTCTGGAAAGTCATAATGTTGCCATAGGGCATGTTTCAATAGTTTCAATAATTTCAACAGGTACATTTAATGTCAGAGAAATGCATACAATATACATCCTGAAATTCTTTTTCTTTGCAAACATCCATGAAAACAGAGGAGTGCCCCCAAAGAATGAATGACAGTTAAATGTTAGATCCCCAAGCCCCCCCAGCTCCCTCTCCCACACACAAGCAGCAGCAAAGCAATAACCTACTCCCTCCCCCACCAGCAAAAAAGCATCACTACCCCACTGAGCTCTCAAGTGTGCAGCAAAGCATTAATAAAGACACGGTCTTGCAGTACCCCAAAGACTACTCATTCACCCGGTGTTTGACATACCACAGGCTCTCTCTCTCCCTAATAAGGGAAGAAGAGGTGACCCCGTTTCACAGTCAGAGGGGGGACATAACAAAACAACTCACTGATTTATGGTGTTAAAAATCTGTTGTGTTGCTTTTTCCAATCTCTGTGCCCAAACAACTTGGATCCCTGGGCACACAGCCAGCAGTCAGCTCGCTGCTTTCGATCTTCCGTGTGCTCCTACGACACATCAGGAGGCAGCACGGCCTCAAATCAGCCCGTCTCCAGAGCCACAAAGATCCGGCCGGCACCCTGAAGGCACACTAGTCTGCCAGATCGCATCCTTAGCTTATCAAAAAGCAGCCGGTCGTGAGGCCCTGAGAGCGGGTCCCATTCCCGCAAAGCACCAAAGTCAGCTTGTAACTCCAGTTCAAGGTCTTCAAAAGAACCTTGAAAGGGAATAAAAGAGATTTGAAATGTAACTTTAGATCTGGCAATTGGAGAACAAATTTTGCCTCAGCCAGCAGGAGACATAGTAATGAAGAAATTCAAGATCCAATGCACTGATAGAGATCTGTGAGACTATGTTGTTACTGAGTAGCCACCAATTCCTCACTTTACTGCAGACTGGACATGTGTTGTAGAGGAGGAAAGGGAGGTAATCAATGGCCAAATGGACTAATCACACTAAAATAATTAAAACGGGTAAGGCAAGTGAAATATTGAGTGACCCAGGCTTTTGGAGTAAGTTTTGGAACTGGGGAACAAATGTTCAAGTACATCCATGGGTGACAATAACATCACATACTGCTTTATGTACCCTGATAATTGTATTGCTTAGTGTATATCAACTGAGAAGGTGCAAGGCTGAAATAATGGAAAAAAGAGAATAATGCTTTCATGAAATAGCAGAGATGACTGTCAGTATAAAGTGGAGAAGTTAGTATGTTAACCTTAGTATTATTTATCGAATGTAGGTGTTGCACACGTACTGGGGTTCCATGGCAACCCTATGGGCAGTCAACTGAATGAGAGGAGGATAATGATCCTCAGATACATATCTTCGGATCAAGAGGAGGAAGATGTTGGCCAGTAGGAACGACAGTCTATAAATTACTGGATTTGAATGAATCAAGTACAGGGGAAGCAGACAATCCATTTGTCTTTGTTCTCCCTCCCCTTTGTCATGGACTCTGAAATGATTCTTGCTCTGAGATCATCTAATCAGAACAATTGAATGTGAACACAAGCAGCTTCCGGTAATGAGCTGCTATACCTGAGACCATTCTCAGACAAGAAGTGCCAGACCTACCAAAGAAGCAATTTGTAATCTCATTAGACTCTGTCTGGTTTGGACCAGTCAGACTTGAAAGACACAAATACCCAAGCCTGGGGGACAGACCCATGAAACAATGTTGTCTGTAGCCCTGAACTAGAACCAGTAAGAAGGTGACACGTGTAGGTCAGGTTGGAGATTCACCAGTTCAACTAATGAAGAACACTATAAGGGTCAGGAGCTCCGATAACTCTCCAGCAACCAAAGACCAACCATCGTGGATGAGGAGGACCCCATGAACACATGGAGATGGGGACCATGAGGAATGCCTGGCTAGCATAGACTCCCTTCCCGGGTGATACATTTTCTCTTCTTTGTCTGTTCATGGAGAGTCAGGGAATTCTAGTGGCTGTGCACACAGGTAGTTAGCTTGCGAACTCACATGTTTGTTTTAGTTGAGACAATGAAGATACTTGTTGGTAAATAAAGATTCTTTGTGCCTCACTGATAATTATTACAAGGGATGATTCATGTAAAGGGGATGATAGAGTAGATGTACATAGAGTAATTGAGGAAGGGGCTCTGACGTATAGAGCGTTTTTGCTACCCTATTTGATCTGATTTTAGGTTTGGCCTTTCCTGGAACAAATTTATTTTTGTCCAGGAGGGCCAAGAGGGGGGACCATTAAGGCGCATTTTGGACTCAGGGTATATTGGAAAAAGGTCCATTTATTATCAAAGTATACAACTCTGTAATTCTTCTTCTCCAGATAGCCACAATATCAAGAAAAAAAGAAAGGCAACTTGAACATCAACCCCCAAATCCTCCCTCCCCGCACAAAAAAAACCCACAAAAATCCAGCAGGAACATCGACCACCAAATCACCTTTCCCCGTACACAAGAAAAAATGAGAAAGGTCTGGTGAAAAATACAGAAGACAAAAAAATGACTGAGGAAAGTCCACAGTCCAAGTTCACATCCAAAACACAGAAAACCTGACGATATTCCCGCTCTCTGTAACAGAGCGATCTCACCAACAGTAAAAGAACAGTCTCCCCTCTCCATGCAGTGATCCCCCAGTAATAAAAAGGCAATTTTTCTCTCCAGGCAGAGTAAACCCCCAGCAATTATAAACAGTCTTCCCCTCTGTATCTGAGTGATCTCCCAGTGAGATAAAGGCAGTCTCCCCTCTCTGTGTCAGAGTGATTTCACCAGTGATAAAAAGGCAGTCTCCCCTCTCCATGCTTATTAACTTTAGCAACCAATCTTTAGACCTGAATGTGGATTGTAGATTAACTTTAAAATGTAGAGTTGTGGACAGCACGTAATTGAAAAATCAGACACTGCTGACTCACATTCATTTGGGGTATCTGGAATATGGGTGCAAAGGAGATGTGAAAGTTATATAATTTCAAAGGAAGCAATGTAGATACATTGTAAATATAGAATTGTCCTTTGATCTTTGCATATAAAATGTCATGTAATATTGCGCTCAACAGGCCCTTTCCTTCAAAGAGTGTCTCATTTTGTCGAATAAAAGGCTACATCTACTAAAGCTGCATCCCTCTGTTGACTTAGTTCACATTACAGCGGTAATGGTCTATGATGATGGACGCTGCTTTCCTGTGACGGCAATCTGAGCAGGTGTGCTCAGTGATGGGGAGGGCTTTACCTGTGATGGACTGGGGCATATCCACTACTTTTTGTAGGATTTTCCATTCAAAGGAATGGGTTTTTCTGTACCTGGGTGTGATACAAACAGTCAATATACTGTCCAGCACACATCTATAGAAGTTTGTCAGAGTTTTACATGTCATGCCAAATATTTGCAAACTCCTAAGGAAATAAAGGCACTGCTATGCTTTCTTTAACTACACTTACATGCTGGGCCCAGGACAGATCCTCTGAAATGAATACACCAAGGTATTTAAAGTTACTGACCCTCTTCACCTCTGATCCCCCGATGAGGACTAACTCATGGATCTCCAGTTTCTTCCTCCTGAATTCAATAATCATCTCCTTGGTCTTGCAGCCATTGAGTGAGAAGTTGTTGTTGTGGCACCACTCAGCCAGATTTTCAATCTCCCTCCGATATGCTGATTCATCACCAGCTTTGCTTCAACAGTGATGTCGTCAACAAACTTAAATGTTGGAGCTGTGGTTAACCTCATAGTCATTTATATAAAATGAGTAGAGCAGGGGCTCAGCACACACCTGTGCTGATGGAGATTGTGGAGGAGATGTTGCCAATCCGAACTGAGTCTGCAAGTGAGGAAATCGAGGATCCGATTGCACAGGGGGATATTGAAGCTAAGGTCTTGGAGTTTATTGATCAGCTTTGAGGGGATGATATTGTTGAATGCCGGCTGTTGTTGATAAAGAGCATCCTGATGTCTGCATCCTTTCTGTCCTGACGTTCCAGGGTTGAGTGAAGAGCCAATGAAGTGGCATTTGCTGCTGAACTATTGTGATGGTAGGCAAAACGGAGTGGATCCAAGATGTTTCTCAGGCAGGAGTTGATATGTTTCATCAGCAACCTCTCAAAACACTTCATTACAGGGGATGTAAGTGCTACTAGATGACAGTAATTGAGGTAGGTTACCATGTTCTTCTAAGGCACCAGTATAATTGAAAGCTGCTTGAAGTAGGTGGGCATCTCAGATTGCCAGGCAAGTGGTTAAAGATCTCAGTGAACATGCTGGCCAGTTGATCAACATGGGTCTTCAGCACTCAACCAGGTACCCTCTCTGGTCTGGATGCTTTCTGTGGCTTCACCCTCCTGAAGGGTGTTCTCATGTTGGCCTCAGACACTGAGATCACAGGCTCATCAGGGGCTGTGGGAGATTGTGAAGGTTCCTCCATGTTTTGAAATTCAAAGTGAACATATAAGGCATTGAGTTCATCTGGGAGCGAAGCCTTGTTGTCATCTAGAATACGTACCTTGGTTTCACTTTGTCAAGTTTTGCCATAGATGTCGAACACCCCCAGTGACTCACGTTTGGTCTGGAATTGCCACTTTACACATGCAATGGCTTTCCAAAGATCATACATACATGGATCTCTTGTATCTTACTTAGATGCCAGACCTGAATGCCACTGATCTGGCTCTCAGCAGATTGCAGATACTAGGTTCATTCAGGACTTCTGCTTGGGGAAGATTTTGTGGGGACACAGTCACCCACAACTGTTTTATAAAGTCCATGACAACCGCATTATATTCATGCAGATCCTCTGAGTTCAGCCCAGTCTACCAACTCGATGCAATCCCGTAGGTGACCTTCTGCCTTCCCCGATTACCTGTTTGTTGTCTTTATGTCTGGAGTTTTGCTCTTTGCCCTCTGCCTGTATGCAGGGAGGAGGAGGTCAACCAAGTTATCAGATTTCCCAAAATACGGTCTAGACATCACTAATTGTAGTATAGCAGTGATCGAGTGTGTTAGGTGCCCTGGTGCTACAGGTTATATGGTGATGATAACTGGGCAGAGATTTCTTCGAACAAGTCTGACTGAAGTCCCTAACTATGATTTGAAATACATTGGGGTGGGCTGTTTCTTGTTTGACGATGACAGCATTCAATACCTCGAGTGCCAGATTAACATTGGCTTTTGGTGGTATGTAAACTGCAGTCAGGATCAGTGACAATAATTACTGCTTTTCGAACATACATATGTCGCAGCCACGTGTTCGGCAGCGCTGTAGATACGGCAATTGCGCTTGTGAATTTGCACGTGTCAGGTAATTATTATTTAATTGTTACAATATTTAACACCATTCTTGTCATCGTAGTGCTTGTCAAGACTTGGACAGAGCATAGCAATGCTTCGCTGCTGTTTTGTATTCGGCTGTCCCTGAGTTATTGGACTTTGAAATCAACCGGCTCTGAAGACTAGTGGCATTCATTTAATGTTTAGATATTCTTTTCAGCTGCAGTGTAGCTTTGTTTTCCTTTGAGAGTTTTAGTTAACGGCCCTGTTTGGCCTAGCGTTTATTGTTTTATTTTCCTTTTAACACTGTTCATATCAAAGTCTATGAACTATCGACCTGCTTCAGTGTTTCTCACTGTGCACTAGGGCCATTTCCGAACCGTGGTGACAACATACTCATAACGGCTGCTATTTAAATACTGTTCACTCTAAGCAAGGTGTAATACCCAACAGCCACAAAAGTGCATGCAACAGATGCTAGTTAGAAACTTCAGCAACAGTCTTCTGTCCCCACTAACAGGCATAGTGTCCTAAATAAAAGGAAGCTATTTTCTCCATTAGTTTTTGTTTTTTTAGAGTTGTCCCAAATAAGCAGCTGTCTCAACTAAATGATGGCCTATTAAACTAAATTCACTCTACTGTATTTAGAAAATGTAGGAATAGTGATGTGTTTCCAAGTCATGAAGAAACAAACCTGTAGATGGCAGTGTTTCCAGGTGCCCTGTGCAGATTTCAAAGATACAATTAAAGGAAAATTGAGAAAGTGAATTTTCTAAAAGGTACACACAGTCACGTTGGTGTACATGTGGCTTAAGGAGTGAACGTTTATGGTGAGTGACTGAGAGCCAATCAAGTGGCCTCCCTTTGTATTGAGCCTTTGGAATATTATTGAAGCTGCTCCATCTAAGCAAGTGGAGAGAATTTCATTAAGTTCCTGACTTATTCCCCCTCGATGATGGAAAAGATTTGGGAATCAGGAGGTGAGTTATTCACTACAGATTACCTAGTTTTTGACTACTGTTGTAAGCCATAGTATTCTGAAGCATTAAGACTTTGATGTATGTCCTTTCTAATACAGGTGCAAAAATACAGATGGAAAGAAACAATATGAAAGGGACTAGAAGACAAACAGGCTGAGTAAGAGAAGGCTTTCACTTCAGTATCACCTGCACTTGGATAGAATAGTTATGTTACCAGAGGTTTAATTGTGAGAGAAGCAAATTGATGTCAATTGAAAGGGCTTGGAATTGAGTAAATAATTAAAGGGAGGAGTTTCAGATTACTGAGGGGAAGGAAGAGCTGTAGGAATGGAGGAAAATAATTGGAATGAACAAACCAAGATATTGTAAAGATTCAGACATCACTTGAGATGGAAAGTGATCAGATGAACTTGTTCTTGGATACTTTGATACCAAGTACCACTTGTAAATGTTGGTAGCTACTTTTCCAGTAGGTCTTTGTCAATCTTCAGAAGAAAGAACAATGAAAAAGTTGGGGGGGGTGTGGAATAGGGGAGGGCAAAGAGAAACTGAAGTAAAAGTTAAGGAGACAAAATACAAGAGACAAGAAAAACAGAGAAAATAGCACTGACCAAAGAGGCAAAACAAATAAGTTTTAAAAATCCTAGTTCAACTAAAATGCTCCCTGCCAACTGCAGAATGCCAGAATCAGGAGTAACAATATGCTGGAGGAACTCAGCAGGTCAGGTAACATTTGTGGAATGAAATGGACAGCTGCTGTTTCAGGACAAGACATCCCATCTGGATGACTGAAAGGTCAACTGTGTATTTTCCCTTCACAGATGCTGCCTGACCCGATGAGTTCTTCCAGTGTCTTGTTTATATTATAGGTCCATTGCAACCGTTGCACAGTGAATTTATCTTGAAAGATAATCCCTATTTAGACCACTAAGTGTTTTCCAGCATGTAGATTATTTCTTTTAACCAGTGTCAGCTTTGACTTTATGATGATCCTCTGTCTCAATTTTCTTCTTCAGTGTTTCATCATTGGTATTTTCAAAGGTTTCAAAGGTACATTTAATGTCAGAGAAATGAATATAACAAACCCCCCCCCTCCCCCACCAGAAAAAAAAGCATCGGCACTCCCCACTGAGCACTCAAGCACTCGTTCACCCAGTAACTCGACATACCACAGACTCTCTCTCCTTAATAAGTGAAAGAGAGATGACTCAGTTTCACAGTGAGAGGGGAGACATAACAAACAACACGCTGATTTACAATGTTAAAAGTCCGTTGCACCGCTTTTTCTGAACTTGGGTCTCTGGGCACACAGCCAGCAGCCAGCTCGTTGTTTTTCATCTTCCATCTCCCACAACACACCGATTTCCTGCAGGGCCATCGACCTCTAGTCCGCCTGGATTCAGAGCCCCAAAATCCCGGAACTCCGAAGCTGAGCTAATCTTCTAGGCCGCGTCCTTGGTATCTCGAATAACGGCCAGTCGTGAGACCCTGAGAGCAGGTCCCATTCCAGCAAAGAACTGAAGTCAGTATCAGGGTCTTCAAAAGAACCCTGAAAGGGAGAAATAGAGATATTAAAGATAGAAATAGAGCTGTTTCCGAAGATGCAAGCAAAGGAGCCGCCATTAGGTGCCATCATCTCCGAAGTATTTGGGGTTTTTTTGACTGTAAAATATAATAGGATTTCTCTTTTCATCAAGAGTTAATCTGACTGTAATGTGTAGAAACATTATCATTGATTTAAAGATTGATTTTTAAAAAAAATAGATTTCACAAGCAATGCTTTGGTTAGGCCAACAGAGTAGCACAGCTGATGAAACTGCTGTCTCACCGCACCAACCAGCCGGTTGACCTCTGTGCTCATGCACTCTCCTTTTGAGCGCATGAGTTCACTGTCTATGCTACTATTTTCTTCAATATTCCAAAGAGATAAAGCATGAGATCAAAAAGTTAATCAATCCCTGTATTCTGCTGCTTGGTGAGTGGTACAATCTGAAGGAGTTGATATGAATGCAACGGGAATAAAAATAGGATTAATGTAAATGGGTGCTTGATTATCAGATTGGATTTACTCTGCCAAAGTGTCTGTTTCCATGTGATTTGCCGGGATATTGCTGTATTGCAGTGTATTAGTTACCAGGACAGATTGGACAAATTTGGATAGTTTTCTCCAGTGTTGTTGGTTGGCAGTGGTGGGTGGGGGGGGTCGATATGTTAGGAGTTTGTAAACTTATGGCAATAATAGTCAGGCTTTTTCCTAGGTGGATATGTCAAATACTCGAGGTTTAAGGTGAGAGAAGAAAAGTTTAAAGAAGAGTTGCAAGGCAAGTTTTTTTTAACGTAGTGGTAGGTGTCTGGTTTGCATTGCTAGGTGAGGTGGTAGAAGGCATTTTGACAGACACATGGACAGGTAGGTGTGGTGAATTACATATTCCTGTCTGGACACACCCCCCCCTGCTGACTGCTCCTGTGGCTCCTCCTACAGACCCCTGTATAAAGGCGATTGGAGGCACTGCTCCTCTCTCAGTCTCCAGGATGTTGTGTGATGGTCCCTTGCTGCTGACAGTGCTTTCTTCCAGCTAATAAAAGCCTATCTCGCCTCACATCTCCAAGAGTTATTGATGGTGCATCAGTAGGGAATAGAGGAGGATACATATCATGTGCAGGCAGGTAGGATTAGTTTAAACTGACATCATAGTCAGCACAGACATGTTGGATTGAATGACCTGCTCCCATGCTGTAAAATCGATTCATTGCTGTCAATGGTTGCATTAGCCATCTTGATTTTTCCGCTGTCCTCACTCACTCTCGTCTGCTCCCTTCTCCATTCACTAAGCACCAACCTTGATAATGTCATCAAACCTGTCAACAAGTGTTTCAGCTGGGGTCAGACAAACAGACCTCTGTCTCGCAGAGGCCAAAAATCATCTCTCAGACTGCTCTAAGATGCAAAGCTTTCCCGGTGTGTGCTTTGCAAAGTCAAGTATTCAGTGGCCGTAGGCAGCTAAAAGAACGAACGTTATGTCATTGTTTTTGACTAGCAGATTTGACTACAAAAGCATTTTGGATGGGCCTCAGCTACATAGGGCGTTGATGAAACTGCTCTAGAGTCCTCTGACCAACACACACAAAATGCTGGAAGAACTCAGCAGGCCAGGCAGCATCTATGGGAAAGAGTAAACAGTCGACATTTTGGGCTGAGACCTGTCATCAGGACCGGAAAAAAAGATGAGAAGTTAGAACAAGAAGATGGGGGAGGGGAGGAAGAAATACAAGATGGTAGGCGATAGGTGAGATCAGGAGAGAGGGAGGAGTGAAGTAAAGAGCTGCAAAGTTGATAGGTAAAAATGATAAAGGGCTGCAAAAGGGTAGAAGACATTGGAAGAAGGGGAAGAGAGAGGAGCACCAGAGAGAATGATGAGCAGCTAAGGAGATAAGGTGAGAAAGGGAAACAGGAATGGGGGAATGGGAAGTGAGTGGGGGTAACAACTGGAAGGTTGAACATCAATTTCTCAAACTTCCTGTAATTGCTCCCCCTTCACTAAATAAGTTTCTAGAAAGTTTTTATTTTCTGCTAATACATAGCTAGTGTGCTGATAATGGGTTCTTTGTGTAAGATGTGGGATCTCTGGAAAACCTCCAATCTCCCTGATAACCTCAACTGCATGAAGTGCACTGAGCTGCAGCTTCTCAGAGACTGTGTTAAGGAACTGGAGCTGCAGATGGATGATCTTAGGCTCATACAGGAAGAAGAGGAGGTGATGGATAGGAGTTACAAGGGAGATAGTCACCCCTAAGTAGCAGGTACCTGGGTGACTGTCAGGAGAGGGAAAGGGAATAGGCAGCCAGTTCAGAATCTCCCTGTGGTCATTTCCCTCAATATTTGGGTACTCTTTTGGATACTCTTCGGCACTTTGGGGGGCGGGGTGGAGGGGAATGACCTACCGGGGGAAGCTGCAGTGACTGAGACTGAGACTGTAGCTCAGAAGGGAAGGAGGAGAAGGGTTCAGTCGTGATAAGGGCTTAGAGGAGTACTTAGAGGAGTAGAAAGCAGATTCCGTGGACTTGAAAGAGACACCCGGGTGGTATGTAGCCTCCCAGGTATGTCTCAGATCAGGTCCACGGCATTCTAAAGAGGGAGGGTGAAGAGGCAGAAGTCGTGACACATATTGGTACCAACGACATAAGCAAAAAAAAAAGAGGAGGCCCGGAAGGGAGAATATAGGGAGTTAGGGAGAAAGCTGAAAAGCAGGATCTCCAGGCTAGTAATCTCTAGATTGCTGTCTGTACCTCGTGACAGTGAGGGTAAGAATAGGATGATTTGACAGATGAATGCATGGCTGAAGAATTGGTACAGGGGGCAGGATTTCAGATTGGGATCTCATTTGGGGAAGGTATGACCTGTACAATAAGAATGGGTTACACTTGAACCCTTGGGGTTAGCATTGCTTATGTCAGATAGATATCATTGCTAGTGCTCTGGGGGGGAGGGGGGAGGGTTTAAACTAATTTGGCAGGGGGATGGGAATTGGAGTGATAGGGTTGAGGATGGGGCAACTGGTGTACAAGTAGATGCAGTATGTAGATAGACTGTGAGATGAGTTAGAGTGTTACGGGTTCAAAATCAAAAAGGGTGATGAATACAGGACTGAAAGTGTTATATTTGAATGCACACAGTATACAGAATAAGGTAGATGATCTGGTAGTGCAGTTAGAGACTGGCAGGTGTGATATTGCGGGTATCTGAGTTGTGGCTGATAGAAGATCATAATTGGAAGTTTAACATCCAAGGATACCCAGGTAGGGAGAGGATGTGGGGTGGCTCTGTTGGTAAAAAAAAAAGCAAAATTAAAATCTTAGAAAGAGGTGACACAGGATCAGAAGCTGTAGGTCCTTGTAGGTAGTTAAGAAACTGCAAAGGTAAAAAGACCCTGATGGGAGTTATATACAGTTCTCCAAACAGTAGCCAGGATGTGGGTTACAAATTACAAAGGGGGATAGAAAGGCATGTAAAAAGGGCAATGTTGTAATAATTACGATGGATTTCAATATTCAGGTAGGTTGAGAAAATCAGGTTGGTGCTGAAATACGAGCGGGTATTTGTGAAATGTCTATGAGATTGCATTCTTGATCAGCTTGTGGTTGAGCCCACTTGGGGAAAGGCAATTCTGGATTGGAGTAATGTAATAACCCAGATTTGATTAGGTGGTTTAAGATAAACAAAATTTTCAGAGACAATGGTCATAATATGATGGAATTCACCCTGCAGTTTGAAAAAGAGAGAGAAGAAAGTCAGATGTATCAGCGTTACAGTGGAGTAAAAGGAATTACAGAGGCATGAGAGAGGAGCTGGCCAAAGTTGATTGGAGGGGTACACTAACAAGGCTCACAGTAGAATAGCAATGGCTGGAGTTTCTGGGAGCAGGTCGGAAGGTGCAGAAAAGATACTTCCCAAAGATGAAGACAGATTCTAAAGAGAAGATGACAAAAATTAGTGCGAACTTAGGGGATTGGGAAGCTTTTAAAAACCAACAGAAGGCAACTAAAAATGCCATAAGGAGAGAAAGGATGAAATATGAAGGTAAACTAGCCAATAATATTAAAGAGGATACAAAAGGCTTTTTTTCCTGATATATCAAGAGTAAAAGAGAGATGAGAATGTATATAGGACTGCTGGAAAATGATGCTGGAGAGGTAGTAATGGGGGACAAAAGAAATGGCAGACAAATTTAATAAGTCTTTTGCATCAGTCTTCACTGTGAAAGATACTAGCAGAATGCAAAAAATGTGAGAATATCTGGGCAGAAGTGATTGTCATTGCTATTACTAAGGAGAAGTTGCTTGGGAGGCTGAAAGATCTTAAGGTAGTTAAGTCAACTGGACCACATGGTCTACACCCTAGGGTTCAGAAGGAGATAGTTGAAGAGATTGTAGAGGTTTTGGTACTGATCTTTCAAGAATCACTACATTCTGGAATGGTTCTGGAGGACTGGAAAATTGCAAATGTCACTCCACTCTTTAAGAAGGGAGAAAGGTGAAGAAAGGAAACTATAGACCAGTTAGTCTGACTTCAATGGTTGGAAAGATATTGGAGTCCATTATTCAGGACAAGACTTCAGTGTACTTGGAAGCGCATGATAAAATTGGTCAAAGTCAGCATAGTTTTCTCAAGGGGAAATCTTGCCTGATAAATCTGTTGGTATTTTTTGAAGAAATAACAGGCAAGATGGAGAAAGGAGAGTCAGTGGATGTTAATTATTTGGATATTCACAAGGCTTTTGATAAGATGCCACACGCGTGACTGCTTAACAAGATAAGAGCCCATGGTATTTCAGGAAAGATACTAGCATGGATAGAAAGATGGCTGACTGGCAGGAGGCAAAGAGTGGGAATAAAGAGGCCTTTTCTGGTTGGCAGCCCACAGCTAGTGGTGGGCTGCAGGGGCTGGTGCTGGGTCCTCTTCTTTTCACATTATATTTCAGTGATTTGACAAACAGACATACTTTATTGATCCCGAGGGAAACTGGGTTTCATTACAGCCGCAACAACCAGGAATAGTGAAGAAATATAGCAATATAAAACCATAAATAATTAAATAATAAGTTAATCATGCCAAGTGGAAATAGGTCCAGGACCAGCCTATTGGCACAGGGTATCTGACACTCCAAGGGAGGAGTTGTAAAGTTTGATGGCCGCAGGTAGGAATGACTTCCTATGACGCTCAGTGTTACATCTCAGTGGAATGAGTCTCTGGCTGAATGTACTCCTGTGCCTAACCAGCACATTATGGAGTGGATGGGAGTCATTGTCCAAGATGGCATGCAACTTGGACAGCATCCTCTTTTCAGACACCACCATCAGAGAAGGATGAAGGAATTGATGATGTTATGGCCCAGTTTGCAGATGATATGAAGATAGATGGAGGGGCGGGTAGTGTTGAGGAAGTAGGGTGACTACAGAAGGACTGAGACAGATTGAGGGAATGGGAAAAGAAGTGGTAGATAGAATATAGTGCAGGGAAGTGTACAGTGATGCATTTTGGTAGAAGGAATAAAGGCATGGACTATTTTCTAAATGGGTAGAAAATTCAAAAATCAGAGGTGTAAAAGGACTTGGAAGTCCTCATGTAGGATTTCCTAAAGGCTAACTTGCAAGTTGAGTCGGTGGTGAGGAAGGCAAATGCAATGTTAGCATTGATTTTGAGAGGACTAGAATATAAAAGCAAGGATGTAATGCTGAGGCATTATAAGGCATTGATCAGACCACACTTGGAGTATTAAGAGCAGGTTTGGACCCCTTATCTAGGAAAAGATGTGCTGATGTTGGAGAGGGTCCAGAGGAGATTCACTAGATTGATCCCAGGAATGAAAGGACTAACATATGAGGAGCGTTTAATGGCTCTGGGCTTGTACTTATTGGAGTTTATAAGAATGAGGGGGATCTCGTTGAAACCTATCAAATATTGAGAGGCCTAGATAGAATGGATGTGGAGAGGATGTTTTGATAGTGGGGTGTCTAGGACCAGAGGACACAGACCCAGAATTAAGGAACGTCCATTTAAACAGAAATGAGGAAAAAAAATCTTTAGCCTGAGGGAGATGAATCAGTGGAATTCATTGCCACAGACAGCTGTGCAGGCCAGTTCATATGGTATATTTAAAGCACAGTTTGTCAGATTCTAGATTAATTAGGGCTTCAAAGGTTACGGGGAGAATGCAGAGTGGGGTTGAGAGAAAGAATAAATCAGCCATGATGGGATGGCACAGTAGACTCGATGGGCCGAATGGCCTGATTCTACTCCTATGTCTTATGGTTTTATGATTTTAATCCATTGTGCGTATCATTTTGAGATATTTGCTTATAATAAGGCGGGATATAGATGCATGCGTTATGTAATGATTGCTTCTATTCCCTGCCTCCTGCAGTGTGACTCGCCATTTTCCCACTAGTTTTCCTACTTAGCATTCGTTTTGGCTTTATATTCTCTCTAATAGCTTCCCAGTCCTCCTTATTTTATTAGTATTCATCCTTTCTCTCTAGATGTCGCTGTTTTTCGTTCTTTTCAACTTTTTTTCCTCCCTCCACCCCTCTCCTGCTTCCTCCCCGATCCTGTAATATTTCAGATTCCTGTCTCTGATCCCTTTCCGGCTATATGTGTTTAGGCTATTTCCTCTGGGTTCGGCTCTGCCTTTCCACCGTGTCGATTTCACGTGGACTTATAACTGACGAAAAAAAAGGTTGGGGGGGGGGTGGTATTTGTTTTTGTGCATCTAT
Organism: Hemitrygon akajei; assembly: GCF_048418815.1. NCBI lineage: Eukaryota > Metazoa > Chordata > Chondrichthyes > Myliobatiformes > Dasyatidae > Hemitrygon > Hemitrygon akajei. The sequence goes on along the minus strand of NC_133124.1, from coordinate 102,014,624 downwards.
AATTTCCAGCAGTACTCAGCCATCTTCCGTGCGTAACCACGGATTTGACAGAAACGGGGGAAAAAAGGTTCAGACATCCAGGCAAGGATCCAACGCCGCAGCACTGGAACAATTTCATTGGATTTTTTTTTTGGTGCACGTTTGATTTTATGAATATATATTAGTAGTGTGGGTGGGGTGGACCCCACTATCTGCTTCCTCACCCTGGTCAACAGGAGCACAGTTTACCGCGGCAATTAAAGGCAAGTAGAAGAGGAGTTCAGAATCCTAAGCATAAACCTGTTCCTGTTGTTTTCGATCAAACAGCTCGGGTTTGTTCACTTTTCCCAGATTTCTAATAATAATATTTTGGATGATGCTGTGAAGATGTCAGTGCCCATAGTCGGTTTTCCAAATGGATTTTTGCTGGAAGATTGGAGGATGGAGGCTGAAGTTAGCAGGATCACCCGGAACTTGGAAATGGGAACTGTCATGACTATATATTATCAGAAAAAATCTCAACGACCGGAGAGGAAAACTTTTCAGGTTAAACTGGAAACTAGACAGATCACCTGGTGCAGGACGTGCGAAAAGACCGAAGGGGAGAGTAAGTAAAAACATTTGGATTTTTTTTTCTCCAATGAGGTGTTGAGTAACAGATAGACTGCAGGTGCTAAGCATCTAAGAGTTGAGATGGAGGCGTCAAAGTCAGAGGAACGGGATGCCTTAGAATGGCCCAGTGTGGGATTCGTTCAAACTTTGCATCACACATTTTCTTCTTTTATTACTGGGAAGGGGGGTGCGGCGGAGATGTCACAGGTACTATGGCTGAAAAGCTGACAACATGGCGGTGACGAGCTGGAAGAGAATAGACTTCACATTTTCCCCTAAATCTGTGTTTGCATGTGGTAAATAAATGCTATATCCTGCTTTGACATCTTTGCTGAAATTAGCTATTTCTAGTGTAAAGTCCAAATACATGGGTTTATTCTGAATCAGTCATTCAAATTGCGGAGGAATTTAAACCACTAATTGTTCTTACCAAACCATTATTTGCAGTAGTTCATTTTGTAAAAGCAGTCATCTGATCTCTATATATGATTTTGCTTTTTAGAACATGAAGAGTATATTTGTATTTGGAAACATAATTCTAATGTAAAAGATCAAAGTTGGATTTAAACATTCTTTTTCCTGTTATTAGGAATGATTCAATTTTCTTTCTTCTAAAGATGCCAACTCTGGTTGGTTTCATGAGTAATGGTTTCCCCCTTGTTACCTACTAGGGTGGCCATGTTTCTTCTGAACACAGCTAATCGATGCCAGCAGTGTATTTAAATAGTCAACATCTGAAAGATTCAGACCTCATGGTATTTACCTCCCAACAGGTCCATACAGGGGACAGTGCACAATAAAAGCATTTACCACCTTTCTTCAGTCTGTATCCATATGTTCCATTCTACCTTCAGCTCCCCTTAAATGCCATTTTCATTAACCATTCATTCCATGTGATCCCCCATAGGTGGTGATGCAGTCCTCCTGCAGATTGAAGGCACAGATCTATAACCTCTTGAAGCCAAAGATGCCTGCAAAGATGGGGACAACCTTGTGCTGTCCAGTTTTGCATTCTCACCACTCACATGGTTTGAACTGTTTCTTCTGATTTCCACCTTCAATTTATGTTATTTCAGAATCAGAATCAGGTTTATTATCACCGGCATGTGATGTGAAATCTGTTAACTTGGCAGCAGCAGTTCAATGCAATACATAATCTAGCAGAGATAGAGAAAAAAATAATAAATAATATAAAACATAATAAATAAACAAGTAAACCAGTTACGTATACTGAATAGATTATTAAAAAATGTTCAAAAACAGAAATACTGTATATTTAAAAAAGTGAGGTAGTGTCCAAAGCTTCAAAGTCCATTCAGGAATTGGATGGCAGAGGGGAAGAAGCTGTTCGCTGAGTGTGTGCCTTCAGGCTTCTGTATCTCCTACCTGATGATAACAGTGAGAAAAAGGCATGCCCTGGGTGCTGGAGGTCTTTAATAATGGAAGCTGCCTTTCTGAGACACAGCTCCCTAAAGATGTCCTGGGTACTTTGTAGGCTCGTGCCCAAGATGGAGCTGACTAGATTTACAACCTTCTGCAGCTTCTTTCGGTCCCCTCCATACCAGACAGTGATGCAGCCTGTCAGAATGCTCTCCACGGTACAACTATAGAAGTTTATTTATACTCCCTGTTCCAGTATTCTGTATTTAAATTTTCTCATGCAAACACATATTTAATAGGCACATGAACCCCACAGTGAGAGGGCTTGGAGTGATGATGGTTAAAATACTCTTTTGTGGCTGTAAGGGATGTTGTAAACATATGATACTGGATATAATAGAAGTCTCTTGTTCCTCTCATAAATGTTTACTTTGTATAGCCTCTCTCATGTTTTCTCTGCAGTAGTTTGTAGCCATACATGATTGCGGATTGAAAGTGGATTCATAAGTTGTTCCAGAGCACATCCAGGAAATGTATTTATAAAGTAGTTGTTTATTATTATTAATATACTATTACAAACATCCAAGTTTAACAACACTTCTTGCCACATTCAAATGGAATCCACAGCCACATATTTCCACTCTTTAATCAGTCAACTGTGAATTTCTCAGTAAAAATGCAGCTAGAAAACTAAGTTGCATTTGACAGTGATGTTAGTCAAGTTATTCAGTGCATCTTTCCTTTTATTCCTTGACGTTACATCTTAACACCTCTCTTAATATTTTAGTGGCCGACTCCAATCTTTCATTGCAGCTCTTCCAGGATGAATATTAAAGTTTATGTCCTTTTTTTTTAATTGTTCTGCTGCACCTGAAGCTCTGAAAAGTAGTTTATCATGTAGCTTCCTCTCTGTCTCTAGTTGTTCAGTCCTCTTATAATCTTTCATATGTTAAAATCATCCACAATTGAGGTCATGAGGGCAAATTATTTTGGACTAATATGAGCTAATGCATTTGTAGAGAGCAAACAGGACAAGATAGTGAAAGGATACTAAGAACTGAGAAGGAACAGGGCAATCATAGTCCCTGAAGGCAATAGTGCAGGTAGATGAGACATCCAGGAAAATACACAAAATACTTACTTTTCTTTGTTGCGGCATAGAATAGGAGCAGGTTAGTCAAACTAGTGGAATATTAAATGCCTGCTAGACTAGAGTGGTGCAGTACATCATGGAGCAGAAAGGATCTGATTGCAATAGAGAGGATGCAAAGTGGAGTCATAATTACAGAAATGCAGAATGTTACTTATGATTGAGTTTGTTTTATTTGAAACAAAGAAGGGACATTAAAGAAAGTGTTTAAGATTATGAGTGGCCTAAATGGAATAAATTAGAGGGCTTATTCCTCTGCTCAGAATTCAGTGCCTAATCATCCTGGATTTAAGTAAATTGGCAGAAAGTTTAGACAAGTGCTGAGGAAACTATTTCGTTTTGCTCAGTGCATGGAGGTCTGGACCCCACAGTCAGAAAAAATGTTAAGATCTTTCCATGTAATGAAGATGATGAGAAATCTGAAGTAATAAAGGAAGTTAGATCAGAAGACATAGGAGCAGAATAAGGCCATTTGTCTTGTTGAGTCTGCTGCGCCATTCAATCATGGCTGATCCTTTTTTCCCCTCCTCAAGTTCTGGGCAATCAGCAGTTCAGATGGTTTCAGCAGAGTGGCAGTAAAGTTAACATTTTAGATTGTTGAGCTTTCATCCAAACCTATAAAAATTACCTGGATAAGCTTAGAATCCTGGAAACTGGATTTGATTTTTTTAAAGTTTGAGTAGGTTCTGTATTTATTTTTGAATGGCAAGGGCATCGTGGTCTGAATGGCTTCCTTCTGTGCCACAAATTTCTGTGAAACACATTTTGATTTTTGGTCACTGTGAGTTGCTCTGATCTGAAGTAGAAGCACAATAGCATTAATTTCAGAATTACTCCTGGCCATATGCTCATCCAGTAGGGATAGGTCAGGATAGATGTGTCAAGATGTGTGTTCAGATGGTGGACATAGAAAAATTTTACAATGCTTCAAGCCACAACGGATGGTCTTAAATGAACTGAACTAGCATTAATATCCTACAGATAAACTTTATATTATTAAAGGCTATCAGGAACTATACTAGATGCTACAAATATGTAACAAAAAGCCAAATTTGTGAAATGAGTAAACCTTTCAATCTGCTATCTTTTAACCTCTTAGTCTGTGGCTATATTTCCATACTTTCTCTTATACCAAACATACTTTATTTTTTTGGAAATATTTCCAAATTTAAGTAATCTGGTTTTGCTAAGTATGAAAGAAGTCACCCTAGAAGGGTTCAAAAGAACCTGATATAATTGTCTCTTTCTACATCAAAAATGTTCTTCAATTACTGTAATGCTGTCTAACTTTGTGGAGGGAAAAGGGCAGCAGACCTCTCTATAGATCATCACATCTATTTTGTCTATGAATTGTGTACCCGTTTAAAAAGGTAAGTGAGATGTTATCCAGTTTTAAATGAGCCACACAATTGCACTGGAGGACGTGCAGAGGATTGTCAAGATTGGAAAGGCTGAGGTTGTTTTCTTTGAAATTGAATAGACTGGGGAGAGATTTAATTGAGGTGTATTAAATTATGAGGGTCTTAGAATACTTGAGAAAGAACTATTTCCTTTACCAGATGAGTTACACACTTGGAAGCATTAAATTAACATCATCAATAGAAGGATTAGTGTGGAGATAAGCAAAGTCCTCTGAAACAAGGGGTGTGAAATGATGTGAACACGTTTCCCCAAAAGGGTTGAAGAAGCAGGAAAAGAATAAAACAATGCTTAGATATGTACTTGGAAAGCCATAAACTACAGGGCTGTGCAGCTAGTATTGGAGGTTGCTGTAAAGTTTGGTATCTCTTTTCCAACTGACATGAACACAATTGTCTCTACATAAAAAATGTTCTACAATTACTGTGACACCGTCTAACTTTGAAATACTCTTTTTACCTTACCCAATCACACTTTGGGATTACCTTTGGCACAAGGATGGGATTGGTTCAAGAAAATTGCTTACAACTACCTTCACAGTAATTGTTCATACATAGTAATAAAAAATGAATTAACAAATATCCTGCCACTGAATACAATTTAAAATGTCTCAAGTGGTTGTGTGAAGAGATATCAAGATTGAGAATAAAAGTAAAATTAACACAAGGAAGAGAGTAGCTTCTGAGGAAAATATAAATGTCTGAGTTAAAGTCTCTATTTACAGATATACAAACTGTTATAAGTAACACTTTTGGAACTAGGAACACGAATTATAATGGCAGGCTTTGAAGTGATATCTTTCTGTTGAGGAAAACAAAAATGCATTGAATATGGCTATAAAACTTGTTAGAGAAATAGAGATAGAAAAAGATGAATAATCAATGAAAATATTTCATTAACTGCCAATGAAAGTTCCTTGATCTTCTGACATTAGTGCCGTAGAATTTCTTTTGGTCATCTGATAGGGCTTATAGTCAGAAAATCAGAACACTTAAAGATGAAACCTTCCCAGATGTTGCACCCATGTCAAATGGGGATATCTCATGTTTTGAACCATGGTTTTAATTTGTGGAATGTTCAAAGAATAAGTCCAAGTCAGTTCTAGAACTGGGTAATGGAAAATGGCGTTTTAATTTGATATATATGTTGTAAATACTGAACAGAGAATGAGAAAAAAAATATTGTAAATGTGTTAATCAGTTTTTTTTTAAGGAGAAAAATTAAAAAGACAGGTAGTCTTCTCAATTAAGTGCACAACTGTCTCTTAAATTCCCCCTCTTGGCCTGTCTCTCCATCTCTTAGTCTGTGGCTGTATTTCCATACTTTCTCTTATACCAATTTTTTGGAAATACTTCCAAATTTAAGTAATCTGGTTTTGCTAAGTATGAAAGAAGTCACACTAGAAGGGTTCAAACGAACTGTGCCCTTGAGGTATGATTAAAAGATAACAGCAGGACACAGTGCATATCAAATAAGGATACTTTGCAATAAAGCAAGACAGCAGGACAAAACATGTCAGACAGCGCTATTACATTAAAGCAAGACAGCAGGAAAAAGTGAGTCACAGGCATTGCAGACAGACCTGTTAACATTAAAACATGCATTGAAGTTTGCAAGTCACAGATGGACTAGTTAAACTAACCAAAAAGGACAGCACACACCTCAGCAAGACTTGATGCATTTGCATGGGTCATCAGCAACATGGATTACTAAGGTACCTCAAACATACTAAAGTGTCCAGCAGTTTTCAAAAAATAAACTCAACAAAGACAGGTTGTAAGTAAGCACCTTAATGAAGAGAATAAGCACAGATGAAGTGGTTTGGAAAGGGAATTTAAGAATTTTTGGTCTTGCTGTTGTGAGGAAGCGAGAAATGCACATGCCAGAGGCCAAGACCATATGACATAAAAGCAGAATTAGGCCATTCGGCCCACCGAGTGCTGCCATTCCACCACCACTGATTTAGTTTCCCTCTCAACCCCATTCTACTGCTTCTCCCCATAACCTTTGACACCCTGGCTAACCAATAACTAGTTAGCCTTTGTTTTAAATATACTCAGTGACTTAGCCTCTGCAGTCATCTGCGGCAATGAATTCCACGGATTCACCACCTTCTGTTTAAACTAGAAATTCCTTCTCATCTCTGTTCTAAATGGGTGTCTCTTCCTCTTCACATTGACCACATTGACTCTATCTAGACCTTTCAATAAGCTCCCCCCCCCCACCATTCATCTAAACTCCAATGAGTAGAGGACCAGAGCCATCAAATGCTCGTTATATGTTAACCCTTTCATTCTCTGAATCATTCTTGTCAACCTCCACTGGACCATCTCCAATGCCACTGCCTCTTTTCTTAAATAAGGGGCCCAAAACTGCTCATAACACTACAAGTCCGGTTTGACGAATGCCTTATAAAGCCTCAGCATTACATCCTTGCTTTTGTATTCTAGTCCACTCGAAATGAAAACAATAACATTTCATTTGCCTCCCTTACGATCGATTAAACCTTCGAAGTTACCTTTAGGGAATCCTACATGATGTATTGCAAGTACCTTTGCAGCCCTGATTTTTGAAATTTCTGCCTTTTAAAAAATAGTTTTACTTTTACTTCTTCCACCAAAGTGTATGGTGATGCACTTCCCTACACTATATTCCATCTGCCACTTCTTTGCCCATTCTCCCAATCTGTCCAAGTTCTTCTGCAGAATCCCTACTTCCTCAACATTACCTGCCCCTCCACCTATCTTCATATCATCTGCAAACTTGGCCACAAAGCCATCAATTCTGTCATCCAAATCACTGACATATAATGTAAAAAAAACAACACACCCCTGTTGAACAACACTAGTCACTGGCAGCCAATCTGAAATGGATCCCTTTGTTTCCACTCTTTCCCTTCTGCCAGTCAGTTAATGCTCTGTCCATACTAGTATCTTTCCTATAGTACCCTCGGCTCTTATCTTGTTTAGCGGTCTCACATGTGACTCCTTGTCAAAGGCCTTCTGAAAATCCAAGTACACAACATCCAATGATTTTCCTTTGTCTATCCTGCTTTTTGTTTCTTCAAAGAATTCCCAACAGATTGGTCAGGCAAGATTTTCCCCAAGGCTGACTTTGGCCTTTTTTTGGTCAATATTTTCAAGTAGCCCGAATCCGCATCCTTAACAACCGACTCCAACATCTTCCCAACCACTGAGTTCGGCTAACTGGCCTATAGTTTCCTTTCTTCTGCCTCCCTTCTTTTTTGAAGAGTGGACTAACAATTTTTCAGCCCTCTGGAACCATGCCAGAAGCTAATGATTCTTGAAAGATCATTACTAATGCCTCCACAATCTCTTCAGCCACCTCTTTCAGAACCCTGGGGTGTACACCATCTGGTCCAAGTGACTTATCTATCTTCAGACCTTTCAGTTTCCCAAGCACCATCTCCCTAGTAATAGCAACTAGCTCACTTCTGTTCCCTCACTCTCTAGAAGTTAAAGAAATTGACGTTCATGCCATCAGGTGGAGGCTACCCAGATGGAATACGCAGTGCTGCTACCAACCTGAGTTTGCTTTCGTCACGGCCCTGGACAGACATGGGAAAGTGAGGTCATATTGAAATGAGTAACCACTGGGAAACCCTTCTTTTTACAGCAGACAGAGTGAAGCAGCTCAACAGGTGTTCTGCCAATCTGTGTCTGGTTTCACTGATGTAAAGGAGGCCGAATTGGGAGCACTGATAAATTGATGACCCCAACAGACTTGCAGGTGAAGTGTTACCTCAACTGGAAGAACTGTTTGGGGTTCTGAATGGTGGTGGAGAAAGAGGTGTAGGGGAGGGAGTAGTATTTGTCACTCTTTCAAGGATAAGTGACAGGAGTGAAATCAGTGGGGCGAGGCAAGTGGACAAGCGAGTCACATAGGGAGCATCTCTGTGGAAAGCGGGGCGGGTTGTGGGGAAGGATATGCTTGGTGGCATGATCCCATTGAAGATGGTTGCAGAATCTTAAATCCAGCAGAATCACTTACTTTGCATGATTCTTCAGTTTTTCCTGGTGAATTCTACTCCCATTGGTTCCTGATCAAAGATGCTTACTTTTCTTTACATTCCTCAAAGCCATCTATGGAGTTCATATCTTTACCACTAACAACTCTTCTTCCCACACTGTCCTCTTCTTCACGTCCTCCTTCAGTTACCTCATTTAGGTTTAGGTGTGCCAGTCTCCAGAGTTGCCTCCTCAACTGTGTCCTTGACTTAGAAGTTGGTTACCATCTTAATATTTTCTTTAACTCACGCCAAATAAAGGGAAATAAACTGGGACTTTAAAATCTATTAAATAGATGAATTATAAATACAAACAGTCTTTGTTATGTTTTAAATACAAAACTCCGCGAATTCATAAAACCCCTTAGACCTTGGTGACTTTCTTTCAACTCAAATAAGATTGACATAATAATGTATATGACTGTTTATGTGCCTAATGTATTCCAAGATAAGGAAATATTTTGGCCTTTAGTCCAATATCAATTAAGAGCTTCCATTTAAAACTTGTAAACTCAATTCTCATTACTGGAGATTTTTTATGCTTCAGGTTAGTTAAAGATCTCTGCCAATTCTCTTGCTAAAGAATAAGGATTGTAATATTCAATCTTACATTTGTAAAAGTAACTGATTAATGTAATTCAGGGATTACATTTGTTGACTTGCAAGCATTAGCAAAAGCAAAACCTTCTCACTTTTTGTGATTGATAACTGAGCAAACAAAGATAGCAGCCAAACCTCAGCATCGCCATTGCACTTAGAAACTTTGGGTTTGCCTTGGGGCAAGTTTTTTTAAAACTATTTAACTAATTAGTCAAAAAATGTCTCAAACTAGACCTGAATCCACCATAATTTGCAATATCATAAGCATTTTAACTTGGAAATGGGACTCTACTTAAATAACAGACAATGTTCTAATCCTAGCATCAGAAATCCATTTTGCATTCTTATTTCATTCACAATAATAGTATCTCTTTTTATTATCCTCATCTTTCCTTTCCCTCTGTTTTTCTTATTTCCCTGTTCCATCATCCCTCTCTTCATCTCTCGTCAAGCCTCTTTTTAAGTGGTTTACTATCAAATTATATCAACCTCAAAAATACTTGGAATTATAATCAGACAGTAACCAATATTTTACTCTTCAATTGAGTTAAAACAACAGTATAATGTTATGTTGGTCCTTTGCTTTAACAGAATTGGAGATTTGGGTGCAGTTATATTTATTTCCAATAATGTCTTCCTCAGGTTCCTAGGTCTTTCTATAGAAACAGTACACACAGTTTATGACAAGGGAGAAAGGATGTGACTTAATTTTACAACAAGCAAAGATGCTCAAAATTCAAAAAGAAGCCTTATTTTTTAAATTAAAATCTCTATTCACAGACTACCAGCCTCACTTCCACAAACAACTATTAGCTATTTAGACCATTTACTTAAAATAAAAATTGGCACTCCCACCTACTCTAATGAACACGTCCCCTTCCCTGCACTCTAATTAGCAACCCACTTCAATTAGTAACCTTACATCCTCTATTTAGTAGTCTCAGATACTCCAATTAGTAGTCCCACTTTCGCCTTTATCAATTATTAACACCAGTAGCAACTATTAAAAGTTGTGAATGTATCATAGCTCCAATTTACCTTAATGCATCCTCTGGAAGCTGGTGCAGCACAAACATTGCCTGACAGCCCAGATCTTCATGCAAAACTCTTTAGAATGGGACTTCAACAAGTTTCAAACTTGTAGATCAACATGTCGTCAACTGAATTGTAGTAGTTGCTGATGATAGGTTGACGAAGAAGCATTTATGTCACTAACCATCATAAGACTAACAATTTTTATTTATGTAGAGTAGTTAGGAGTACCTAATTAAAGAACATTTAATGCAAAACCTCATAAGTTATATGAAAAGGGGTGCCTTAGTCAAAGCAGAAAGTAATGGGAGTGAAGTGGATTTAAAATGAAAGTAGAAATTCTGGAACCTGGAGTGTAGAAAGCTGGAGTTGCAGGTTAAGTATAGTGCAGGTAGGAAAATAAAGTGCAAGGACATGAGAAGGTAGAATGAGAGATCAGAATTTCAGGAGACTATTATTCACAGGATAGAAGCTGTCCTCGAGCCTCATGCTCTCAAACTTCTGTGTCTTTTGCCCAATGGAAGAGGGGTGGGTGGGGCGGGGGAGGGAAGAGAGAATGACCAGGGTGGAAAGGGTCTTTGGTTATGTACGTTGCTTTCCCAGGCAGCAGTGAAGAGCAATTCTGTGAGGTAATGAGCATTTTTACTCCTGCTTTTCTGAAGAATTTTGTGTTTCACCTTGATCTTTGATGTTAGATCTCTAACCATTTACCTATGTGAGGATGCTGTTTATTGACAAGAGCTCAGCATTTAACACCATCATACCTACAGTCCTGATGGAAAAGCTGTAGAACCTGGGCCTCTATACCTCCCTCTGCAGCTGGATCCTTGACTTTCTAACTGCAAGACCACAATCTGTGCGGATTGGAAATAATATTTCCACCTTGCCGACAATCAACACTGGTACTCCACAGGGATTTGTGCTTAGCCCACTACTCTACTCTCTTTACACCTATGACTGTGTGGCTGGGCATAGCTCAAATGCCATCTATGAATTTGCTGATGATACAACCATTGTTGGCAGAATTTCAGATAGTAATGGAGAGCATTTGGGAGTGAGATATTCCAGTTAAGTGAGTGGTGTCACAGCAACAACCTGGCACTCAATGTCAGCAAGATCAAAGAGCTGATTATGGACTTGAGGAAGGGTGAGACGAAGGAACACAAACCAATCCTCATAGAGGGATCAGATGTGGAGAGAGCAAGCAATTTCAAGTTCCTGCGTGTCAGTATCTCTGATGACCTAACCTGGATGCAAAACAGCGACTGTATTTCATGAGGAGTTTGAGGAGATTTGATCTTTCAACTAAAAACACTTGGGAACTTCTACAAATGTACTGTGGAGAGCATTCTCACTGCCTGGTGTGGGAGGTGTGTGTGTGTGTGTGGGGGGGGGGGGGGTTCTGCGGCAAAATAAGTTGCAGAAAGTTGTAAACTTAGTCAGCTCTGTCACGGGTACCAGCCTCCATAGTATCCAAACCAGAAAGAAAGCATCCATCATTAAGTTCCACCTCAGGATCAATGATGATTACAAGATGCAAATACTGATTAGGTTATGTAGCCAGAATAAACCAATTAATATTGATGGATTTAAGTGTGTCCCTTCTCAATTTAATACTTTGGATGTAATGTTATAGGAATAAATTAGCTTTATTGATATAGAGTCATAGAAAAGTACGGCACAGAACCAGACCCTTCAGCCCATCTAGTCTATGCCAAAACTATTTAAATTGCCTACTCCCATTGACCTGCATCGGGACCATAGCCCTCAATACCCCTACCATCCATGTACCTACCAAAACTTCACCTTAAATGTTGAATAAAGCTCACATGCATCTCCTATGCTGGCAGCTCATTCCACACTCTCACGACCCTCTGAGTGAAGAAGTTTCCCCTCAGGTTCCCCGTAAACTTCTCACCTTTCACCCTAACCCATGACCTCTGGTTGTAGTCCCACCTAACCTCAGTGGAAAAAGCCTGCTTGCTTTACCCTATTCATATCATTCATAATTTTGTACAGTCGGCCCTCCTTATCCGCGAATTCCGCATGCGCGAATTCAACCAACCGCGAATCGCGAAAACCCGGAAGTGCTCTTCCAGCACTTGTTGTTCGAGCATGTACAGACTTTTTTTCTTGTCATTATTCCCTAAATAATGCAGTATAACAACCATTTTACATAGCATTTACATTGTATTTGCTGTTATAAGTAATCTAGAGATGATTTAAAGTATACGAGAGGATATACGTGGGTTATCATGGATTGGGGTCGAAAAAAATCGGAAGTTTTCTTACTAAGTATATTGGAACAGGTACATCCGGTATGATTTAGCATCAGTTAGTCAAACGTTTGTCTTAGTCTATAGTATATATTTTACCTTTCTATGCATATAAAACACTTCAGCACCGGTTCGGGAACGGAAATTCTTAGGACTTGGGATAAACTGCTTCCGAGTGCGCTCTCCACTGTAAGATGTGGGTTGATGTGGAGGATCAAAAACCCAAAACCCAATAATTAAACCACTGTGTTGATTAGTAATAATTGTAGCTTTCATCGGGGCAGAGCCTTACTCACTTTATTCTTTAAAATTGTTCCGATCATTGACTAACGTAGCCTAACGCTTTTCCAATGACTGATGGTGTTGCACCTCTTTCCGATCGCTTTATTATTTTCACTTTATTTTCAATCATGTTCGTGATTATTTTCGCGAACAGAAACACTGCAGATTCAGATTTCTGCCACCAGGCCCTAATGTCCACTGCATTGAGACAGGTTAAAGAAGGTCTGGGGTTCCGCTGGGTCCTGAGGTCCACCGTATTGAGACAGATTGAATAAGGCGCTTGAGCATTCGTGAATTTTGATATCCGTGAGGGGTCCCAGAACCAATCCCCGGATAAGGAGGGCAGATTGTATACCTCTATCAAATCTCCTCTGAATGTTTTATGTTCTAAAGAATATAGTTCTAACCTATTTAATCTTCCCTTACAATGCAGGTCCCCCAGACCCAGCAACATCCTTGTAAATTTTTTCTGTACCATTTCAACCTTGTTTACATTTTTCCTGTAGGTAGGTGACCAAAACTGCACACAATAATCCAATCACAAACATGAGAAAATCTGCAGATGCTGGAAATCCGAGCAACACGCACAAAATACTGGAGGTACTCATCAGGCCAGGCAGCATCTATGGAAAAGAGTAAACAGTCGATGTTTCAGGCAGAGACCCTTCATCACAATAATTCAGTTTAGGTTTCACCAACATCTTATAAAACTTCAACATAACATCCCATCTCCTGTACTCAATACATTGATTTACAGTTTGAAGGGCAATTTGCCTAAGCTTTCTTTACAACCCTATCTACCTGTGATGCCACTTTCAATGAATTATGTACCTCTGTTCCCACCACATTCCTCAGTGCCCTACTGTTCACTGTGTAACACCTACCCTGGTTGGTCTCACAGTTTGTTGTTTAACTACTTTTATCTATCTGTTTCATTCTTATCTTAAGTGTCAGGTTATCTAATGCTAAATTAATAAAATAAAATCAGTAACAGATTTTCTCTGAATATGATCATACAACTACTTTAAAGGCAGCAGACCTATTTTTTCAATCTTAAGCTATTGTTAGTCTTTGGCTATAATATTAACATGGTGCTGAGCACATACAGGTGGGAGGGCAGTAGTTAAATTAGCAACACGGATATAATTTGAATAATTTTTGAAATTTGTTGAATGCTTTTAAGGCAGCTTTAGTGCACAAGGAAAAGAGGGTGGGGAAACATGATGTTGTACTGCAAATACACTGCAGATTTTGCTCTCTGTGAATGATTGCACCTCTGGAAACATTTTTTTTCTGTCCTGTTGCTCACCTTACTTAACTGAATACTTCTCTCCTTTGCCCCACCCTCCCCCCACCTCCCCCCTCAATACAATTTACCATGTTCCATTGAAGTAATTATTGGAGTGGAGTAAAAATATTTTGCACTGGTTGATTCAATATCAACTTTCAAATGGTAATTGGAAACATGTTTAAAGAGGAATTTTCCAGCTTGGCCAAAAAGACAGGGGAATGGTACTAATTAGAGTCAGGGTAGCAACTATGGGCCAAGTGGACTCCTGTGCTAATTTTTGACTACATATCTGTAGCCACTACTATATAGCATGCTTTTAATGTTATGTAGAGAGGGTGAATCTGCGATTTTGTTGGGTACTGATAAGTGTAAGTGCATCACTAATTTTTTTCTAAAATATATAAATGAATATAGGATTTAACTTCAGAGTTATGGCACAAAAATATTAAATCTGAATAGAAGCTTATTCAAGTTAAAAGCATTTAAATAAAGGTATATCATAATTTAATATTAAATTTAATCAAGTTTGAAACTTTATTGCAGCCTTATTCTGGCCAAAAGAAATTTCAGTTACCAAGAAGAAAAGTGAAAAATCATTTTTATTGGTGCATATAAGGAGCCATGATGATTAAATGTTTATGTATATTTTTCAATATAAAATGTTTACAAACTTCAATCGGATCATAAATATTTGTAAAGGAAGTTTCCTTCCTAAATGTTGACTTGGCGGTGTTTTGGGAATTAATGTTGGTGGAAAGGAAATGCATGCCACGAAGAAACTGTTTCATAAATATAGATAAAACAAATATGTAATGGTTTTATGAATCAAATAGTACAGAACTCGACAAATATGCGTCAATGGTACATTTTTACTCCATGTTGACTGAGTGAGGAAAGATTATCGTTAGTTGATGATTTATTTCATCATTAATTTAAATTCAGGTAACAGTGTGAAAGAATGAGAACTTGTATTTGGTTTACAAATCAGTGGGAATCAAAACTAATTCAGTGGAGCAGTCACTACAAAACTGTTGGACTATTGTGAAGAAACAAACTAGTTCAGTAATGAAGAAAATCGTTTGTCACTACCCAGTCTGGCCTATATTGGAGGCTTCATAAACCTAATATAGATCACTGTTTCTATGAATTCTATCCCCTCCCCACCTCTACCTCATTTACATTTAGCCCCGACATTCTGGGCAGCGTTATCGTGGGGCCACTTAAAGCTGTCTGTCAGAATGTGCACTTGATGGAAAGAATGCTTTGTAAACAATAAGGTAAAAATCTAGGCTGATAGTACAACCACAGGAGGAAAATAGATTATGATCTCTCACCTTGAAAGATCAACTCTATTAAATTATTTAATACTATGTGTGGACATCAGTATAAGTGAGAATAAGTGACGCCAATATGAGAAAATTTGGCACCATAAGATAACGAGGAGCCCCATGTTCTCAGTGTGAAGCTGAACATAAATATACAGCAGGTAATATGGGATCCCTTCCCATCTATTTTTCCAAAATATTTTTCTATACTGAGCTATACAACTAATCACCTGCCTTCAGCAATCAGACTTCATTACAGAGTACAGTTACTGATGTACTTTGACATGCTGTTCATGGTCTGCTGTCGCACGCTGTCTGTGCCCTTGGCCTTTGGGTTGGTTGTGGGTCTGCTTCCGTCAGCTACGGTCAGAACTGATGCAGCCGGCTTGTGTTCATCATTTGGGTTCTCTGCAATGACGTGGTTACCGGGACCTTCACATCTCCAAGCACTCTTCCTGAATTGACATTTGTATTTTCTTCCTATACACTTGTAATTTTTGTTGCTTCTTGTTCGTCTGCTGCCCTCCTCAGCAGGGGAACAAGAAGCAAAAGATGTCTGCCCACTCGTTCCCTTTCTGCTCCTTACTATCCCCTTTCTGGTGAGCCTTTACTTTAATCACTGCTACCCCCTCAGGCAGCTGCACTACTGACAGCTCCTGACTGTGCTTGCCCCTTCCCTTGGGACCTCCTGACATGATTCCCACCCATTGCCCTGGTTCTCCTCCCTGCTTGGGGCTGCTGTCTCTTTCTGGACCATGATAGCTGCTTTGCAGGTCACACACGTTTGCTGTCCCTGTTATTTCTCCTTTTCCTGAGTTGATGGTAGCAGCTGCCTCACTCAGTGTGTCAGTCCCCAGGATAGTACCTTCATTGTTTGGACACACCCAAAAAATCTACAGGAAGCTGTAATCCCTCAATCTCAAGTAGCTGGGACCGACTTCTCTCCACTCTCATTGTTTAACCTCCTGGACTGGTAATGTAAATCCTCTCTCCAGTCGTGGGCAAGGGTAGATCAGTTATCAACATGTCCACCAACATTTCAGATTGCCAGTCCCCTAATAAGCTTCTTGTGTACATTTGTAGACTACCACTACAACAGAGGCTGCCATCAGTTGCTTGTCTGACCTCATCAGCTCTATAATCTGGTCAGCAGCCAAGTCAGAAAGAGAGGGCACTGCTGCGGATTCTGCCTGCTTTGATGAGTGATCTTCAGACTTCGCTCTCTTTTCAAGACACTGCCTCCAACCCTGGCCGGAGAAGCTGCAGCTGTAACAAATAATCCCCTTTACCCTGCCACATCCATTCCAGAATTTCCTTGCCTAGTGCTCCAGCTGCTAGCACACAAAGCAAGTTCTCTGTGATGTCACAACAGCTAAAGGTAAATTCACTACAGCCACTTTACAAATCCTCTTCCCCCTCTGGTCTATCTCACTGCCCCATGGTACTATCGCAGGGTAGGTTGATCTTAGGGTGCCCTTAAATCTAAAACTTTCTGGTGAACTGAGCTCAGGCCTTCCTTTAGCATTTTTAGGAAGATTGGGTCATCCCTCCCTGGATTACAACTGTGAATACTCCTCATATATTTGATATTTACATTCTGCATAATCCATGGCAGGGTCATCAGCTCTCTGAACCACTGACGATATCGTTCCCCAGTTACTCTCACTTCTCCCAGTCACTACCTACCTTCACCTATCTCTCTTCATTGCTGCCATTCCCTCTAGTAGTTGTCCATGTACCATCCTGTGCCCCCTGGGCTATTCTGTCCCACATATTCCTCTGGTTCTTTGCTTTTACCAACACGTGTATATCTTTAAGGTACTTCTGGTGAATTCCTATCATTTCCTTGAGCTTGTGCCAGAATTCTGCATTTCTGCAAGGACCGTAAGTGAGGGCAACTCTGACAAAATGCTCTGTTTCTCCCTGGGGTTGAAGGGTTTATGAATGGTTGTGATCGAGGTCAAGGCCTTGCTCGGGTTGTCAAGGTTCTTGACTTGATGTTGTCTAACCTCAATCGATGCCATCCCAACAGATATATCTGTATATCTGTATATCTGTATATCTCCCTCAAATATGCCCACACTATGCAAAATATAAATGATGGATAAAAATTAAACAGTACATGCTAAAAACCAGAGTATGCACTCTGCAATCTACCACTTGAGTATGTCTGAACTCATAATGCCTGTTGTATTCCTTTTCATTTAAAACTATTACACCAAGGTTACAGACTTCTTGTTAAAACACACAAACACGCTCACAAATGTGTGTGCTACTATGCAGTTCCCCAGACGAGCATACCCGCACTTCAATGGCATCCCTAATGGTGAGTAACCACCCTTTGCAACTGCTGGCACCAGATTAACACACAAATGTTTAATCTCTTACATAAACACAATTGCACGCACACACACCACACTACTTTTATATCTATTTGTTCAGCTCTCTGCCATCTTCGGGATACCTCATGATCCCGTAGTCACCGACCCGAACAGGTCTAAGTGGGAGAGTTAATTTTAAAAGTACTCACCCACTTAGACTGCTGAGATTGCTGGCCACACAAATGAGTCACAAAGGTATCCCAGACAAGCCCCCAAATGTTGTAACGTGAACAAGTCACCAGAGAGACACTGAAGCTAGCGGGTACAGAAGTATTTTATTCAAGATGACACATTCTTGTTCAATCCAGTATTACATGACATTTTATATGTTAAAGATCAAACAGCAGGACAATTCTATACTACAATGTATCTACAATGCTTCCTTTGAATTTAATATAATTTTCTCACCTGCTTCTTCACACCCACACTCCGGACACCCAAAATGAATGCTAATCAGCATTGTCTGGTTTGAAGTCAACTGATATCTACAGCTCCATGAAACTATTGTCTAAGGCTGCATTTTAGATTTAATCTACAATCCACAATCAGGTCTGAAGATTGGTTGTGAAGTTAATATTTGCTATAAACCCTAACTCTAGAATATGGCCTAAGAAGTAGGACATTTAAAAGAACTCTTGTTCTGCTTGACCACTGAGCAGTTCTGTAATGGTACTTGCCTTTTTCACGAAGTACTGCCCCACCTCTGTTTTAAAAGACTAGTCTACCTGTGACAGGGGTATCTGGCCAGCTCCAATTAAGCTAGCAACTACAGTAACCAGTCAACAGTACGTTACTGTTTTTATATGTGAGGGTATATATGTAGAAGAATTAAGATGTATGGCTACAAATAGGGCTGATGAAAGTATCTTTGCAAAAGGATAAAGGAAGCCTTTTGGACTTTTCAAAAGCAGGTTTGTAGAGAAGCCAAATGGGTGGGGTGGGGTTGTTATAATTCACTTGCCCCTAATTTTCTCATGTTGCATGAAGGAAAGACCTTCCAGTGTACACGACCTTGCTGTATGGGATTGAGCGAATTCTAGCCTGAGTTCCAGATTCAGATTCAGATTCAAATTTATTTATCACATGTACACTAAAACATAGCATGAAATGTGTCAACCGAGTTAGGAACCAACACAATTTAGGAATGAGCTAGGGGCAGCTGGAAAATGTTGCCGTGTAGTCTGGCGGCACCATAGCATGTCCAGAATGCTCAGCAGAACACAACAAGCAACAAAACAACAACAGGAGGCTCCTTTCCTCCCTTCCTATCACCCACACACATGGACAGTCCTTGAACTTAAGGATTCGGCCATTGGTTGTCGACTTCCAGACTACTGAATGATCTTTCGGCTCCGATCTTCACTGTTGACCCCTCTGGTACTAGCTGATAATGGGACGTTGAGATCTAGGACTGACTGGGCCTCATGTCTACTGCTTGCACTGTCGCTGGTTGCCGAGCATGCTGCAGAGGCCTGGATTGTGGATGTTCTTTGTTACCCGTTCATGTCACTGGACCGAGTATGAAATGGAAGCCTGACTTCTAACTCCTCCATGTTGTTGTCCCTAAACCGTAATCTGACCTTTAACCCCTCTCTGTCCCCAAAACCATCTGTGCAAACTTAAAAGAAAACATTGAAGTCTGAGCCATGATCATGACTGAGACAGCAACTTGGTGCCATTTTGTAAAAGAAAAATAGTATAAGTTTCAGTAAGTACTTTTTCAGTTTGGAAATAGTTTCCCCCTCACACTTCACTGGCAATGAAGTTTGAAGCTGGCAGGGTGGGAATGAGCACTTGATGCAGCATAGTCAAATTTCTGATGCTGTCAGTGAGGCAGCGGGGCAGTCTTAGCACCCACAGGACAAATCTATAAAATGTTCACCCTAACCCTCAAATTTCATGCACAACTGAGATAGTCATTGATAGACATGTAATCTTGACTTTAAGGTTCTGAAATGCTCGTTTATTAAATTGATTCTTGGGATTGAAGGGCATCAATAGGTGAGTTGGAAGAGCTGTTGTCCTCTGATTCAGATCACAAGGCATAGGAGCAGAATTAGGCCATTCAGCCCAACGAGTCTGCTCCACCATTCCATCATGGCCGATTTGTTATCCCTTTCAACTCCATTCTCCTGCATTCTCCCCATAATCCTTGATGTCTTTACTATTAAAGAACCTATCAACCTCTGCTTTAAATATATCCAATGACTTGGCCTCCACAGCTGTCAGTGGCAATGAATTCCACAGATTTACCATTTTCTAGCTAAAGAAATTCCTCGTCATCTTTGGTCTACATGGGCATCCCTCTTCTAAGGCTGTGCCCTGTAAGCCTAGACTCCCGCACTACAGGTAACATCCTGTCCACATATCTAGGCCTTTCGATATTCAATGGGTTTCAATGAGATCCCCCCCCCCCCACCCCATTCTTCTAAACTTCAGTGAGTACAGGAGGCCTAGACATATACACCTTTCATTACCCAGATCATTCTTGTGAACTTTTCTGAATCCTCTCCAATGCCAGCATGTCCTTATGATAATGATCTCAAAGCTGCTCACATTACTCTAAGTGCAACCTAATCAATGCCTTTTAAAACCTTGGCATTACATTACTTGCTTTCGTATTCTAGTCCTCTTGAAATGAATGCCTACATTGCATTTGTGTTCCTTACCACCGACTCAACCTACATGTTAGCCTTTAGAGACTGCTGCACAGGAATCCCAAGTCCCTTTGCACCTTTGATTTCTGAATTTTCTCCTCTTTTAGAAAATAACAAAATGTATGACCATACACTTCCCTATACCATATTCCATCTGTTATTTCCTAGCCCAGTCTCCAAATCTGTTTAAGTCCTTCTGAAGGCTCCATGCTTTCTCAAAATTACCTGCCCCTCCACCTACTCCATATTGTTCACAAACTTAGCCACAAAGCCATCAATTCTCTCATCCAAATCATGACGTATAAATGAAATAAAGTGGTCCCAAAACCAACACTTGTGGAACATCACGAATCACGAGTCCCTGCCTCCTGCCGGTGAGTAAATCTTCTATCCATACTAGTATCTTTCTTGTAATACCCTGGGTTCTTATCTTGTTTAGCAACCGCATGTGGCACCATGTCAAAGCCCTTCTGAAAATTCAAGTAAAGTTAAGGTTGAGAAGGATGAGAGATGATCTTAATGAAACATATCTAATTTTTCAAGGGCATAACAGGATAGATATTGAAGTATTTCACTTGGCTGAAGACTGTTGAATGCTATTCAGCCAGTTGTTCCAGCTCTGCCATTCAGTGAGTTTGTGGTTAATCTTTCACCTCAGCACTCTCCTGCACTACCACGATTCCTTGACTAGCTGAATGTTTGTTGATCTCTATCTTGAGTTGACAGAGTGTTTGAGCCTTCAGAGTACCTTCAAAGATTTCAAAGATTTACTGCACAGTGAGTAAAGAAACTTGAGTGCTGAATGGCCAATTTCTTATTCTGAGACGGTGACTCTTTCTTCTGGACACTCCAGTCAGGGGAAGCATCAATTTTGCATGTTCCCTGTCAAATCCCAAATGAATTTGGTACATGTCAATTAAATCACCTATTTAGAACTGAGAAAAAGAGACACTTTTCATTCATTAATCTATGAATCTTGGGAATCCTGTATCCTAAGTGATGTGGATTCAAGGCTGGGATATGTCGTCAAATTTGCTGTTTTGTGGCAGGAGCACAGTGCAATACATAATTTAAAAATTCTAAAATACAATAAGAAGCATGTATAAAAACAGAAAATTAAGTAATGCAAAAAGAGAGGGAAAAATACTGAGATAATATTTGTGGGTTTATTGTCCATTGAGACATCTTATGGCAGAGGGGAAGAAGCTCTTCCAGAAACACTGAGTATGTGTCTTCAGGCTCCTGTTACCAGGGCTGAAAGAAGCTGCAGAGCATTGTAAATTCATTCGGCTTCATTTTGGGTACTAGCCTACAAAGTACCCAAGACATTTTCAAGGAGTGGTGTCTCAGAAAGGCAGTGGCCATTACAAAGGAACCCCCCGGACCCAGGACATGCCCTTTTCTCACTGTTACCATCAGGTAGGAGGTACAGAAGCCTGAAGGCACACACTCAGCAATTCAGGAACAGATTTTTCCCCTCTGCCATCCAATTCCTAAATGGACATTGAACCCTTGAACACTACCTCATTTTTAAAATATATATTATTTCTGTTTTTGCATGATTTTAAATCTATTCAATATACATATATTGTAATTGATTTACTTGTTTATTATTACATTTTTTCCTCTATATTATGTATTACATTACAAATGTCACAACACATGCTGGTGTTAATAAACCTGATCCTGATTCTGACCTTGATGGTAGCACTGAGAAAAGGGCATATCCTGGTTGATGGGGGTCCTTAATGATAGATGCCGCCTTTTTGAAGCATCTCCTTTTGAAGTTGCCCTGGGTGCTGGAGAGGCTGGGGCCTATGATGAAGCTGGCTGAGCTTACAACTTTCTGCAGCCTTTTCCAATCCTGTGGAGTGGCCCCTGAATGGAACATGATCAACAAGTTTGAAAACATTGCAGCGGAGTAATGTTGATGTAAAAGTTTAGCAATGTCCTTTTCGTGAGGATATTGCTAAAAAGGACAGGTGCTTCACAAGGCTGTGGGCTTGGCCCTCTGCTGTACTTGCTTTACACTTATGACTGTGTGGTTAAGCATAGCTCCAATGCCACATTCAGGTTTGCTGACAACACCACTGTCGCAGGCTAAATCAAAGGTGGTGATGAATCAGCATGTAGGAGAGAGATTGAAAATCTGGCTGAGTGGTGCCACAACAATATCTTACTTGATATCAGTAAGGCCAAGGAGCTGATTATTGACTTCAGGAGGAGAAAAGCAAAGGTCCATGAGCTAGTCCTCATGAGGGTCAGCAACTATTCCTCGTGTGTTTCATGATAAACTCTCGGTGGTGCTCTGATGTGGCGGTTTGGTGGAATTCTGTTCATCCGACTTGGCACACCTAATGGTCAAGTGCTTCCTGCTTAATCTCGTCCAGGGAGTTTTCACTCATGATTCTGACTGCAGTTGACATGCCGCCAGTGGCTGACCATAATAAAGCATTCGCGGTACTGCACGATGCCATTTCCAAACAAGAAACAGTCCATCCCAAAGCATTTCAAATCATAGTCAGAGACTTCAACCTGGCATGTTTGAAGAAAATCTTGCCCAGTTACCCTCAGCATATAATCTGTAGCACCAGTGGTCCCAACAGACTATACCACTGTGTACTAAGATAGGGAATGCCTACTGTTCCATGCCCAGACCACATTGGGAAATGTAATAACTTGGCTGTACTTCTACCTGCATACAGACAGAGGCTAAAGGGCAAAGCTCCAGAGAGGTGGTCGCAGGAGGAGATATTGGATTGCTTCAAGTCAGTGGAACGGGCCGTGTTCAACGACTTAACTAGGGATCTGAATGAATACACCGTGGTTGTGAAAGACTTTATTAAAACAGCTATAGATGAGTGTGTCCCCACAAAATCATTCTTAGTCTTCCCCTGGATGAACCATGAGATCTGAAATCTGCTGAGAGCCAGAACAGAGGCATTCAAGGCTGATGACCAAGAGCATTCCAAGAGGTCCAGGTATGATCTCTGGAAAGCCATCTAATAGGAAAAGTGGCAATTCTGGACCAAACTTGAATTAACATAAGATGTTCAACAGTTGTATCAGGGCTTGAATAGTGTCACCCTCTATAAAGTTAAATCAAGCGACATAGGAGACAGCAGGACTTCACATCCCAATGAGCTCAATGCCTTCTATGCTCACTTTGACCGTCAAAACATTGAGGAACCATTGCAAACTCTCATACAGCCCGATGATCTCTGAAGCTGATGTGCAAGCAGCTTTCAGGAGGGTGAACGCATTAAAAGCATTCGGCCCAACTGGGGTACCTGGCCAAGTAAGAAAGACCTGTGCTGATCACCTGGCGGGTGTGTTCACTGAGACCTTCAGCCTCTCACTTAAGCAGTGTGTGGTGTCCACCTGCTCCAAGCAGGCTTCAAATATACCCGTGCCCAAGAAGAGTGTGGTAACCTGCCTCAATGACTATCGCCCAGTGGTTGGTGATAAAACATATCAACTCCTGCCTGAGAAATGTCTTCAATCCACTCCATTTTTCCCACTGACACAACAGGTCTTCAGCAGATGCCATCTCATTGGCTCTTCAGTCAACCCTGGAACATCTGGACAGCAATCACAGTGAATGGCAGTGCTGGAAGAAGGGCCGAATGGCCTACTCCTGCACCTACTGTCTATTGTCAAAGATGCATACAACAGGATGTTCTTTATTGATAACAGCTCAGTATTCAATACCATCATACCTCAAAACAAACCAATAAGCTCCAAGACCTTGGCCTCAGTACGACCTTGTGCATTTGGATCCTGGATTTCCTACTTGCAGACCCCAGTCAGTTCAGATTGGCAACAACATCTCCACAATCTCCAACAGCACAGGTGCATCACAAGGCTGCATGCTTAGCCCCCTGCTCTACTCACTTTACACTTACAACTAAGTTACGACTTACTGGCTAAGCACAGCTCTAATGCCGCATTCAAGTTTGTTGATGACACCTCTGTCATAGGTCAAATCAAAGGTGGTGATGGATCAACATATACAGTGCCTATAAAAAGTATTCACCTCCTTGAAAGTTTTCACATTTTATTGTTTAACAACATTGAATCACAGTGGATTTAACTTGGCTTTTTTTTTGACACTGAGCAACAGAAAAGACCCTTTTCTACAAATTGGTCTAAATTTATTACAATTAAACACAAAATAATTGATTGCATAATTACTCACCCCCTTCAAGTCAGTATTTAGTAGATGCGCCTTTGGCAGCAATTACAGCCTTGAGTCTGTGTGGATCCGTCTCTATCAGCTTTGCACATCTGGACACTGCAATTTTTCCCCATTCTTCTTTACAAAGCTGCTTAAACTCTGTCAGATTGCATGGGGATCCAGAGTAAACAGCCCTTTTCAAGCCCAGCCACAAATTCTCTATTGGATTGAGGTCTGGACTCTGACTTGGCCACTCCAGGACATTAACTTTGTTGTTTTTAAGCCATTCCTGTGTAGCTTTAGCTTTATACTTGGGATTATTGTCTTACTGGGAAAAAAAATCTTCTCCCAATTCACAGTTCTCTACAGACTGCATCAGGTTTTCCTCCTGGATTTCCCTGAACTTTGCTGCATTCATTTTACCTGCTACCTTCACAAGCCTCTGACTAAAGCTGTGACTGGTGAAGCACCCAGGCAACAGTTGTTGTATGCACAGCCTCTGCATCTCAGCCACTGAAGCTTGTAACTCCTCCAGAGTTGTCATAGGTGTCTTGGTGGTCTCCCTCACTAGTCCCCTTCTTGCACGGTCACTCAGTTTTTGAGGATGGCCTGCTCTAGGCAGATTTGCAGCTGTGGCATATTCTCTCCATATCTTGATGATCGACTTAACTGTATTCCAAGGGATATTCAGCGACTTGGGAATTTTCTTGTATCCGTCTCCTGACCTGTGCTTTTAATAATCTTTTTGTGAAGTTGCTTGGAATGTTCTTTTGCCCTTATGGTGTTGTTTTTTGCCAGGATACTTACTCACCAATTGTTGGACCTTCCAGATTCAGGTGTATTTTTACTACAGTCAGTTGAAACACCAGGACTGCACACAGAGTCTCCAAAAACAGGTCTCCATTTAACTAATTATGTGACTTCTAAAACCAATTGGCTGCACCAGTGATGATTAGGTGTGTCATATTAAAGGAGGTGAATACTTATGTGATCACTTATTTTGTGCTTTATATTTGTAATTAATTTAGATCACTTTGTAGCGATCTGTTTTCACTTTGACACGAAAGAGTCTTTTTCTGTTGATCAGTGTCAGAAAAAGCCAAGTTAAATCCACTGTGATTCAATGTTGTAAAATACAAAAACTTCCAAGAGGGGTGAATACTTCTTACAGGCACTGTAGGAGGGAGACTGAAAATCTGGCTGAGTAGTGTCATAACAATTAACCTCTCACTCAATGTCAGCAAGACTTCAAGAGAAGGAAACCAGAAGTTAGTGAGCCAGTCCTAATTGGAAAACTAGAGGTGGAGCGGGATAGCAGTTTTACATTCCTTGATGTTATTATTTCAGAGGACCTGTCCTGGGTCAAGCACATAAGTGCAATTACAAAGAAAGCCTCTCTACTTCCTTAAGAGTTTGTGGAGATTCGGCAAGACATCTAAAACTTTGACAAACATGTATAGATGTGTGGTGGAGACTATATTGACTGGCTGCGTCATAGACTGCTTTGGAAACACTGATGCCCTTGAACGGAAAATCCTACAAAAATGAGATGATACAGCCCAGTCTGTCACAGGTAAAGCCCACCCAACCATTGAGCACATCTACATGAAATATTGTGGCAGGAAAGCAGCATCAATAATCAGATACACCCACCACTCAGGACATGCTCTCATCTCACTGCTAATTTCAGAAAGAAGGTACAAGAGCCACAGAACTCAGACCAGTAGGTTCAGGAACAGTTACTACCCCTTAACCATCAGGTTCTTGAACCTTAGGGGATAACTTCACTCAACTTCACATGCCCATCATGGAAATGTTCCCACAACCAATGGACTCACTTTCAAGAACTCTTAATCTCATGTTCTCGATACTAATTGTTTGTTTATTTATTTATTTATTATTTCTTTCTTTCTATATTTGTACAGTTTGTTGTCTTCTGTACTCTAATTGAACGCCCAAGTTGGTATGGTCTTTCATTGATTCTATTATGGTTACTGTTCTGTGATGGATTATTGAGTAAGCCTGCAAGAAAATGAATCTCAGGGTTGTATATGGTAAGATATATGTACTTTGATAATAAATTTTCTTTGAATTTTGAAATGGTAGAACAGACTTTAAGAACCACAGCCCCTATAGCTTTCACTTCCTGTGCCCTTAAGTTCCAAAATATAACAGAAGGTGCATTTCAACATTGTCTCATTTGATGTTAATTGCTTTGTGACATTTTAAAAGGAATGCAAATATTTCTGTTTTATGGGTTAAATATGAAGCAAGCAACCACTGATCAAATTTTTAAATTAGATACTCTGCCTTCTGGGAGCAGAACGGTTGACTGACCCAGATTTTGCCTTTGTTCATACTGAGAGGGGGCATGTTGGTGATGGGCTGATGCCAACCTAGAGATGTTTAAAATTTTAATGACCCACTTGTTCTGTTAAACTAAAATTACTGTGTTTCCCTGTTTGCAGTGCACAATTCTGCCATCAAGAACTACATCAGGAATTCTTCCTAATACATTGTGCAAATGTAGATTGGGAGTACTTTGCTTTATAGCATTATTTATTTACATATAGAACCATAGGAATTACTTACCATGATAATGTCTGCAGGACTGTCAGATTTGTACCATGTTCAAGGTACCATGGCTTTTTGGATTGCATTTTACGCCATTGAGTGTAGGTAATTGAAATAATAACAATTAACCCACCAATTCAACTTCTGGTCTCTATTTTCCTTCTCATTTCTTTCCTTCCTCTCAGTCTTTTAATATGTCTCATTCTTCTGCTTCCCTCGCAGTTCTATGCACCTCCCCATTTGTCATCATCCAGGGAAATTTGCCCTGCTGCAGACTAAGCCACAGACCCAGATCCAGACCCAAATTGTGTCATGAGTAACATTCTAGCTTTAAGTTCTAGTCTCTACCTGTTCACCTCACATTTGCTTAGAGCCATAACCAGCTTTAACTTATTTTTAATCACATGCTCACTAATACGGATATCAAGTGCTGCTGGTTGGTGAAAGACAGTTGTTGGTCTGGCCAAAACTTGTTAGACTTCCTGCTCAGTGAGATGTCCATAAGGGAATGCTACCCTTAGACACATTGCAGACTGATGGACATGCTGTAGCCAATGCACCAGCTTTGTGTGGAAGAATTTCAGTTTCAGGTCCTCCTGCATACTGACCCTAAGGGGCTGGTGTGGTAGCCCCTCAAACACTTGAAATTTTGTTTCATCCCAGAGGGCCAGATGAGTGGCAGTGGTACAATGTACAGAAAATGTGCAAAACACTACCGATGTATAGAACTAGTAGCACTGAATGTATAAACTGAGCAATGCCACAAATGTAAAAAGGGCCATGGAATGTGTTTTATAATTCTATACAATCGATTCCAGTTCATAGGTCCAATGATTAATAGGGGCAGGAGACTGTTGTCAAATAAGACCATAAGACCACAAGACATAGGGGTAGAATTAGGCTATTCAGCCCATCGAGTCCATTCTGCCATTTCATCATGGCTGATCCCAGATTCCATTCAACCCCATACAGCTGCCCTCTCACTATATCTCTTGATGCTCCAACCAATCAGGAAACAATCAACTTCTGCTTTAAATATACCCACGGACTTGGCCTCCTCTGCAGCTTGTGGCAGAGCATTCCACAGATTCACCACTCTTTGGCTAAAAAAATACCTCCTTCTAATAGGTCACCCCTCAATTTTGAGGCTGTGATACCTGGTTCTGGATACCCCACAAAGAAACATCCTTTCCAATCCATCTTGTCTAATGCTTTCAACATTCAGTAGGTTTCAATGAGATCCCCACACATTCTTCTAAATTCCAGTGAGTACAGGCCCAAAGCTGCCAGGCCCGCCTCATATGTTAACGGAATCATCCTCGTGAACCTCCTCTGGAATCTCTCCAATGACAATGCATCCTTTTTGAGATAAGGGGTCCAAAACTGTTGACAATACTCCCAGCAAACACGAAGAAATCTGCAGATGCTGGAAATTCAAACAACACACACAAAATGCTGGTGGAACACAGCAGGCCAGGCAGCATCTATAAAGGAAGCACTGTCGACGTATCGGGCCGAGACGTCGACAGTGCTTCCTTTATAGATGCTGCCTGGCCTGCTGTGTTCCACCAGCATTTTGTGTGTGTTGTGACAATATTCCCAGTATGGCCTGACTAGTTTCAGCATTATCTCCTTGCCTATGTATTCTATTCCCCTTGAAATAACTGCCAACATTGCATTTGCCTTCTTTACCAGAGACTCAACTTGTGAATTATCCTTCTGGGAGTCTTGTACAAGGACTCCTAAGTCCCTCTGCAACTCTGATGTTTGAATTTTCTTCCCATTTAGATAATAGTCTGCACTATTGTTCCTTTTACAATAGTGGACTGATATTTGCAATTTTCCAGTCCTCCGGGACCATGCCAGAATCAAGTGATTCTTGAAAGATCATGATTAGTACATTCATTATCTCTTCAGCAACCTCTCTCAGGACTCTGGGATGTAGTCCATCTGGTCCAGGTGACTTATCCACCTTAAGAGCTTTCAGTTTACCTAGCACTTTTCCCATTGTAATAGCAATGGCACTCACTGCTGCTCTCTGACATTCATGGACCTCTGGCATACAGCTAGTGTCTTCCACAGTAAAGACTGAAGCAAAGTACTTAATAAGTTTATCAGCCATTTTCCAGTGGTCCAATATTAACTCTCACCTCCATTTTATTCTTTATATAACTGAAAAAAATTCTAGCACTCTGCTTCTATTATTGGCTAGTTTGTCTTCATATTTCATCTCTTCCCTTCTTATAGTTTTTTTGGTTGCCTTTGGTTGGATTTTTAAAACTTCCCAATCATCCAACTTCCCGCTCACTTTTGCTACCTGATATGCTTGTCTTTTATGCAGTTCTTAACTTCCCTTAACTTACCATGTCATCTGAGAACTGCATCTTCTGTGGGACATATCTAACCTGTGCCTTGTGGACTATTCCCAGAAACTTCAGCCATCTCTACTCTGCCGTCCTCCCTGCCTGTATCCTCCTCCAATCCACCTGGGCAAGCTCCTCTCTCATGCCTGTGTAATTCCCTTTATTCCATTGCGATACTGATACATGTGACTTCTGCTTCTCCCTCTCAAACTGCAGTATGAATTCAATCATATTATGATCACTGCCTCCTAAGGGCTCTTTACATTAAACTCCCTAATAAGATCCGGGTTATTACGCAACACCCAATCTAAGATAGCCTTTCTTTGAGTAGGCTCAATCACAAGCTGCTCTAAAAACCCATCTTGTAGGCATTCAACAAATTCCTTCTCTTGCAATCTGATACCAGCCTGATTTTCCCAATCCCCTCACATATGTTACAATTGTGACATTGCCTTTATTTCATGCCCTTTGCACTCAACCCCACATTTTGGCTACAATATGATTTCCATAATGGTTTTTTCACCCTTGCAGTTTCTTAACTCCACCCACAAAAGTTCAATATTCCCCGACCCCATGTCACCTCTTTCTAAAGATGTAATTCCACTTCTTACCAACGGAGCCACATCACTGCTATACCAACTAATCTCCAATTGCACCACGAGTTTGTCCACCTTATTTCAAATGCTACGCTAACTTAAATACAGCACCTTCGGTCCCGCATTCTTTGCTCTTATGAATTTTGTCTCTGTGGAACAGCTTAACGCTTTGCTCTGTCTGCAGTTGTACCCAATCATCTTCTTGTCCTTCCTTACATTCATATTACAAATTACATCATCTACTTTTAAACCTGCTGACTCATCCTCAGCTCCATCATACCGGTTCCCATTCCCCAACCATTTTAGTTTAAACTACTCCCAACAGCTCTAGCAAACCTGCCCTCCAAGATTCAAGTGCAACACATCCCTCTTATACAGGTCACACCTGCCCCAGAAGAAGTTCCCGTTGTCCAGAAATCTGAATCCCTGAATAGTTTCTTACTAACATAGGCTACCCTTGTGTGGCTGTTAGACACTGCACCGTGCTTAGAGCAGTTTTTAAATAGCATCAGTTACGTATGCTTGTGTTCAAAAAGCAGTGATTTTTGTCACTAAAAGTTGGCGAGAAATAAGCAGAAAGACCATTCAAAACTGACTTGCTCACTGCAATTTCAAGCATTCAGGTTTGGAAATGCCAGAAAAGTCCGGGAGTGAAAATGAAACAGCTCCAAAACTTTTAACAGTCCATTATCTGCCCCTGGAGACTACACTAATGTTGTTCATTTAATCAAAAGAACATGTGTTGTTTGTCCATTGTATCCGATGATGACAGTGAAGCTTGTGCGGGAGAGTGTTTAAAGTGGAAGAGCCATTGCATTGGGACAGTTCCACTCTCTAGCTCGGAAGTACAGGTGCAGTGGTATGAGTAGTCATCACAAACTGGGGCCACAAACTTGGTTGCAGTGGAAAACCATGACTTGTTTTGTGCCTTGTCATGCTCTTCACTCCCCATGAGGTGTTGCAGAGCTGTCTTCTTGGCTCTTGAATCTCATTGTTGATCTCATCTGCCCAGCCGCCGAAGCTGACTACGCATGCTAGGACAGGTGTGTCTGTCTCACTGGTGTATGAGGTCTGCTAGCTACCTTCTCCAGGTTTCGCTCACCTGTTGAAACTGTCACATGCAAACAGCTACTTTGAGCCACAGGTGAGAACTGAGTGGCTGGTGGGGACCAAGGGTGAGTGAGCTACCCCAGAATGGACATGACAAGTTCCCTTCACAAGAGTTGCTACCCCTCCCTAGTCACCCCATTCACAGCAGTGTAGACTGGATGAATTCCTCCCTCAATAACCGTTAGGAACCAATACACAGTTTGATAGTGCTGTAGTAGTACTGGCAATGTTCTAATTTCATTAAAATACATAATTTGTTACACAGTCAAATGGTAGTTGGTCTTTTTTACACCTTGTTTAACTATTTCTGTGAAACTTCAGCTAATTGGGGCATTTGTTTAGTTGGGCCAAAATTTACTGGTCCCGATGTGTGCCAATTTAACTGGAATCCAGTGTACTTTTTATCAATAATGTTTATATTTGAAATTAAAATAAAGGGCAGCGAGCTCATGGGACCAATACTTGCTGTTTCCCCTCCGAATCAATTACCACCATGACATAGAATATATTGTCAATCCTTGGGTGTAATTACGAGAATTCACTGTGAAATAGCAGTGAGGTTGCCTTCAGAGAGGCTGCAGCGGCTTGAAGTGAATCCCCGTTAAGGACAATTAGAGATGAGCTATTGCAGTGATGTTCACATCCCATTAAGTGATTTTATTTTTCAAATGGAGATAAATAGAAGTTTCCATTTGCAGTAGTAGAACATGCTTGGGAGGACGAAGAGCCACCTCCTATTCCTACGTTCCCTAGAGTGAATTGTGCAATGATGTTGCCTTTTCCCAGCCATTTATTTTTCTACAGAGCCATATTGGATTATAACTTTGCTATTGCTGTATTTTAGTTAAAACTTCACGAGAGTCACAAGCATTGAAATATCCCACCTCAAGAAATCTTTCTTTTGCTGTTAGGTTAAAGGTCAGACATATAAATGGCCACCTTTGTCAGTGCCGTGTGCTGTACCTGGCTCCTGTAATCTTTATTCTTGTTGTGTAGACTTTTGGCTTTTAAACCCAGTCCTTTTACTCAACAGCCACTTTGGAACAACAGTCAAGGCCAGCATTGTCAGTTATGAAAGAGGATGGATTTTTGTCTCCACAGCTTTAGGTGCTTTGAATGTTAATGATATTTTCTAGTTATTTGAACCGAGTCACTGGTGCGCATACTATAAAGTTCAGCCACCTGCTCCCCCCCACCCTCTCTCGCCACCAATTTGCAGGTATGAATAAATGAAGGTATATCAAATTCCGTGTGCTCAAATTTGGTGCTTGTTCAAATATTGTCAGTGGGTCAGCTGCACCTTCCAATCTTGCACCTCAAAATCGTACAATGGAACTTAGAGGGTCACACGTAGAGCTGGCAGCAGTTCATGGAGGTCAACTGAAACGTAAAGTGTGAAAATGTATTTTGTATCAGTGGATAGATTTGTTCATCAAATATTGACCAGTCTGATTGATCTGACTTCGATGTAATGGCTGGGGAGGGGAGAGAGAGGAAATTCTTGTGTGGTAGCTGACCAGCCATGTGAATCCCCTTTGTGCATTATTCCCATTTCAATTCTCTTTTCACTTACTTCTCACCCCAGACTCTTAGAGATAGTGGGGCAGAACTTTTTTTCTCTTGTGTACACTAAACACAGTATGGTGGTACAGACACTTTGTGTATGAACTCTACTAATGAAGTTTATTAGGTCTTTATTTATAATAGGTTTGATTTATTATTACATATATCAAGATATAGTGAAATGCCATCCAGACAATTGTTCCACATGTACGTACACAGAGGTAGTAAAAGGGAGAAACAAAATGTGTATTAATAGTGTTACTGATACAGATTAAGTGCAGGATCGGGACAGTGCAAGGGCCTTGACAAGGTAGATTTGGAGATCCAGAGTTATGTTCAGGGGTCTGTTAACAGCTGGATAGAAGCTGTCCTTGAGTCTGGTGGTACAATGCTATCAGACTCTTGTCTGCACAGTGGTGATGGTCATTGTGTGGTTTGCATCCACGTTGCTATAAAATAATGCAACTACTGAACACCGGATAAAGGTAAACGCTTTACTTATTTTATCTTAATTTTTTTTTTAATTGTTAGTGTGTCAGTGTGCTTTTTTTTAATATAAAAAATCCTTTAAATCTATTTGAATAGTTTTTAATAACTTCCTTAAAATATTGAAAGCATTTCAAATGTTCCTGAGGGCTATTGGGCTTCAAAGGCTGTTGGGACATTCCAGAGCAGTGTCTCAGAGGCTTAGACATCTTTTATTTCCTCTCTGTCTATCCAGATGTCTGTTTGGTAGCAGGTCCTGGATGGGGGGGTGGGGGAGGGGTTCGATTCATCCAGGCCTCCACGTCTGGAGGATAAATCTGTGGAAAGGAGAAAGTAGCAGGTGGCAAGTCCGGACCACCAGTGAGGTACAGCACAGTTCAGCCCATGGCCTACCTTATGACTTGCGGCAGGTTCTGCTACAAAATGTTTGGGTTCTGTGGAACCTAAACAAAAAAATTAAGAGTTTTTAAGTCTGGAGCCCTACTG
Source organism: Hemitrygon akajei (assembly GCF_048418815.1). Classification (NCBI taxonomy): domain Eukaryota; kingdom Metazoa; phylum Chordata; class Chondrichthyes; order Myliobatiformes; family Dasyatidae; genus Hemitrygon; species Hemitrygon akajei. Next base: position 101,980,858 of record NC_133124.1, on the reverse strand, counting down.
GAGTGTACTGTTGCACAGAATCGCACCTCATATCCGTGTAATAGCAGGGCACTAAATTGAAAGGTGAAGATTGTATCTGTGGAAAGGGAAAACAATTTAACATTTCAAGTCAAAGACCCGTTGTCGGGACTGGAAAAGAGAGAAGGCAGTAGTTAATTTTCAGCTACTGAAGGTTAGTTGCGATTTGGCTGGGATAAAGTAAATGCCTATTATCAGATATTCCGAGGACAGTAGAAGTATAGTGCCAACCAATCACAAAGACTTTGTCCTAGCAGCCTATTCTTAATCTTCTGCGATGAGATGCATAGTGTATTCAGAATCCCTCCTTAGTGAAGCAATTCTCCATGAATGGGTTCAATAGTGAGTCCAACAATGGAACAGACCTTGCTACCATTCAGCCAGAATCATTCCTTATTTTCTTTCAGTATAATCTTTAAAGTGTGACTTCTGAAGTCAACAAGCATGTATTTTTGACTGGAAAGAGATTAGGTCCCCCTTTCTCTTTTGAATAGTATCGAAGTATGTGTGGATGGGATAGTGCAATGCTTTTAAGCACAGGAACTGGATGACAGAATAGTGTATTGAAAAGAATGCTGGAAGCTCGGTGACATGGTGAGAGATGCAATTTGCAATCAGTAGGTTACTGGCACAAAGTCCATTTGATTTGTAGGTGCCACGCCTTTACAGTCCTCGGAATGGAGGCTCCATGATAAATTTGAGATTTTCCAAAGAGCATGCAAGCTAAAATATTTAACTGGACACAGATGTGAGTCAAACCCGGATCCAGCTCTGTATAAGTGATTCAGTTTCAAACTGGGTACATTGTCGCATGTACATTGAAACATGCAGTGAAATGCATTATTTGCATCAATGACCAACAGTCTGAGGATGTGCTGGGGCAGCCTACAAGTGATTCACTTCCTGAATCAAAAACCATTCAAGTAACTTGTGGGCACGTTCACAGTGTAGTTGGGAGCTGACTCAGTTAAAGACTGTGAAGGAGGAAATTCCCTCTGGTGCAAATCCTACCCCAATTCTAATTCCTGGAACATCATATTGATGTACACAGAGATAAAACAGGAACAGCAATAGGCCACTCAGTTCCTGAAGCATGCTGCACTAACTATATCATGACTCAGGCCTGAGAGGCCAACGTCGGGCATTTTTATGCCTCACAAAGCGCGGAATGAGAGACTGTGTGGCGCGCCACTCCTCACACAGACATTTCGCAGTAATTTTCTTTATTTTTATGAGGTCGAGTTGCGAGCTCAACACTCAACCCGGCACGGATGGAAAGCATCCCGACTGGATTCGAACTCGGGAACCTCCGTTCCGGAGTCTGGCGCTGATGTCACTGCACCACCAGCCGGCCAAATCATGACTGATGTGACAATATAAAGAGTGGACAGAGAGAGGTATAGATTAGCTTTATTTGTCACAGGTACTTTGAAACGTACAGTGAAATGCATCATTTTGTCAAAACAAATCAGTGAAGGTTTGGCTAGGCAGCTCACAAGGGTCACCACGTTTATGTTGCCAGCATAGCATGCCCACAACTTACTAACCCTAAGGTACAGTACTACCTTTGGAATGTGGGAGGACACCCACGCAGATACAGGGAGAACATACAAGCTTCCTTCAGACAGCGGTGGAACCTGAACCCAAATCTTCCTTACCTGGCACTGTCATAGTGTTATGCGAACTGCAATGCTGACATGTCACCCCACAGTGCAGTACTATCACCGACAGCTACCTCACACCACCTCTACCACTACCATTCCACCTCACCCATTGCCTATCAGGTGTCTGCCTAAAGGTTCAAAGGTTCACTTTTATTGTCCAAGTATCCATGTACGATACAACTCTGATATTTGTCTACTCCAGGTAACCATTAAATACAGAAAGACCATGAGTGTTGATGAAAGATGAGAAACAGAATGCTAACCCCCCCCACAGCAAAAAAACACTCTTAATAGCAATCATTGACCCCCTACACATAACAATCCCAACTCCATCACTCAAAGAAGAGCGACAGTAGCACCAAACCCCCAGCCTCCACTCATACACACAAAAATTAACAGATCACCTACCCACCAGTCGTCTACAACAAAAAAAATTCCGAAGAACTGAGGACGATTGGTCTTCAAGTGCAGTTCAAATGGACTCAGAGTAGTCCTATCACCTACAGCAACCTTTCAGCACCACTAACACCCGACGCATTGGTTATCAACTATCACTCTAACTCTGCCTAAAAAATGTTCAGAGGCCCTACTTCCACTGTCCTATGAGGAAGTCAGTACAAAGATATACGATGCTCTGAGGGAAAACATTTCACCTCTCTTAAATGATAACTCCTTATTTTTAAATTGTGTTGGCGCATGGCCTAGTAGATAAGGCATCAGTCTACTGATCTGAAGGTTCGAGCCTCAACTGAGGCAGCATGTTGTGTCCTTGAGCAAGGCACTTAACAACACATTGCTCTGCGACGACACTGGTGCCAAGCTGCTTGGGTCCTAGTGCCCTTGCCTTGGACAACATCGGTGGTGTGGAGAGGGGAAGGCTTGCAGCTTGGGCAATTGCAGGTTGGTCTCCCATATAACCCTGCCCAGGTCTGCGCCTTGGAAACCTTCCAAGGCGCAAATCTATGGTCTCACGAGACTAATGGATGCCTATGTATATTTTTAAATGTGACCCCTAGTTCTAGGTTGCCAAAGGCTAACATTCTTTCCACATCCACCATTTCAGTGTTCCTCAGGATATATTATATTTAGTTAAAGTTTATGCTTACTCTCCTAAGATCCAGTGGACACCACCCTAGTTGGTCTAAACTTTCTTTGATTTGCCTATTCCCGGTACTGGACAAGTAAGACCTCTCAGAAATACTTCCAATACATTAATATTTTTAAATGAATCCAGTCCTGTATGTAGTACTTGAGATATGGTATAAGACTATAAGACCATAAGATATAGGAGCAGAAGTAGGCCATTCGGCCCATTGAGTCTGCTCTGCCATTCAATCATAGGCTGATCCAAATCTTACAGTCATTCCCACTCCCCTAACTTCTCCCCATACCCTTTGCTGCCCTGGCTAATCAAGAACCTATCTATCTCTGCCTTAAATGCACCCAATGACTTGGCCTCCACAGCCACTCGTGGCAATAAATTCCTCAGATTTACCACCCTCTGACTAAAGTAATTTTTCTGCATCTCTCTTCTAACTGGACGTCCTTCAATCCTGAAGTCATGCCCTCTTGTCCTTGGGAAGTACCTTTGCCACATCTAATCTGTTCAGGCCTTTTAACATTTGGAATGTTTCTATGAGATTCCCCCCTCATTCTGAATTCCAGGAAATACAGCCCAAGAGCTACCAGACGTTCCTCATACAGTAACCCTTTCATTCCTGGAAACATTCTTGTCAATCTTCTCTGAACCCTCTCCAATGTCAGTATATCCTTTCTAAAATAAGGAGCCCAAAACTGCACACAATACTCCAAGTGTGGTCTCATGAGTGTCTTATAGAGCCTTAACATCACATCCCTGCTCTTATATTCTATACCTCTAGAAATAAGTGCCAACATTGCATTCACCTTCTTCACTTTAGGGTATCCTGCACAAGGCCACCCAAGTCCCTTTGTATCTCTGCACTTTGGATTTTCTCCCCATCTAAATAATAGTCTGCCTATTTATTTCTTCCACCAAAGTGCATGAACGTATCTCCAGTGTTCTGTATAATGCATGATCTTTTGTGTTACCAGGCACACTCTAATGTTAGACAAAGTCTTTGTGTCACTCTGTTTACTCAAGCAGGATAAATAACACATGCTTTATGTATATATCTCCAGCAAGCCATGTTCGTTCACCATTAATATGACTGGATGTAATTATTTAATTTTCTGACAGGTGGATTTAATTTTCAATTAATAGTTGGCCAAGAGAAGAGTATTAATCAAATAAATCAACTGTGTTTGTTGAGTTCTACCAAAAATAGATATTTATGAAACACACACAAAATGCTGGAGGAACTCAGCAGGCCAGGCAGCATCTACGGAAAAGAGTAAACAGTTGATGTTTTGGGCCGGGACCCTTCATCAGGACTGGAAAAAAAAGATGAGGAGAGAGCAAAACGTTGGGGGAGGGGAGGAAGAGGACCTTTATGAAGCATCTGTTTTGAATGAATGACACTAAGAAGGAAATCTTCTTCTCATGAATTTGGCAATAGGTTTTATGTGGTTGAAGAAAAGAGGAAGCCTGGGCCGATTGTGTTTCTCTGTACTTTTTTTCTGAGGTCATATTACACAAACATTCCATCTATGGTGCTGAAATTGTGATTATTCTTTCGATATTTTCATCAGTGAGAGTGAGAAAGAGAGATAACTATCTATCTATCTATCTGTCTAACTTCGGGAACTTCGGCTGAGGCTCACCCCAAAATTAGTTTAATTGAGGAACAGTTCACACCAACTGTCTCACTGTCCTCAAATAAGTTGGAGTCATGCGCTTACTTGGGATCTGCATGTACCACTGGTTCTGCTGTGTGAGGAACTGGTAATTCTTCACTTGGAAGAGTCCAGCAGATATCTTCCAATAAAGATGCAAGTAGCCAAACACTTGCTTCAGGTAGGAAGCAGCCTTACCTGGGAAGTTGTCTTTAAATTTTGGCACTCAACACTATTGTCCCATAGACCTTGGTGAAGAGATTCCTACTCCTCAGTCTAAATACGCCACTACATAACTGGGTGTTGGACTTCATAACCAACAGGCCTCTGATAGTCTGGATGAACATCTTCTCCTCCCGCCTCCCCCACTGAGCTCAAACATGACTGCAGGACCAAACACCTGAGTAATCACATTGTCAAGTTCAGCGATGACACAACAGTGCTGGGGTTCATCACCAACAACGATGAGACAGCCAAGACAGAGGAGATGGATGTGCTCGAGGTGTGCTGCCAGGCAAATAACCCCTTCTTCAGTGTAAACAAGACAAAGGAGATGGGTATCGACTTCAGGAGAACTCGTACCACTCACACCCCTTTTTACATCACTGGCACAGCAGTGGAAACTGAAAGCAGTTTCAAACTCCTGGGAGTTCTACAACCACTCATAGTCCCAGAACACATTCCACTCAATCAGGAAAGCTCACCTCTGTCTTCTGAGGAGGCCGAAGGGAGCTAGTGTACACACATCTATACTTACGTTATTTACAGATGCGCAGTAGAGAGCATCCTGACAAGCTGCGTCACTGCTCGGAATGAAAACTGCACTATGGCAGACAGGAAAGCTCCACAACAGTTAGCCAAAACTGCTCATTGCCCACCCACTATCAAAGACATGCAATATATACAGAAAGGTGCTGGTAAAGGGTGAATAGTATCATGAAGGATCCCACCCACCCTGTTCATGGACTGTTTGTCCCACTCCCATCAGGGAGGAGGCTATATAGTATCCATGCCAGGACCACCAGAGTCAAAAATAGTTACTTTCCCCAAGCAGTAAGGCTGATCAACACCTCCAACAACTAACCCACCTTTCTGCTCCCTCAACCACCACTATTTTAACATTTCCTCTTTGACATATATAGTGCCTGTAAAAAGTATTCACCTCCTTCTCTCCCCCGGATGTTTATATGTTTTGTTGTTTTCAACATTTAATCACAGTGGATTTAATTTGGCTTTTTTGCACTGATCAAGAGAAAAAGACATTTCCTGCCAAAGTGAAAACAGATCGCTACAAAGTGATCTAACTTAATTATAAATATAAAACACAAAATAATTGATTGCATAAATATTCACCTACTTTAATATGTCACACCAAATCATCATCTAAAGCCAATTGGTCTTAGAAGTCACATAATTAGTTAAATGGAGATCACCTGTGTGCAGTCCGGGTGTTACAATTGATTGTGGCAAAAATACACCTATATCTGGAAGGTCCAGCTATCATTGGGTCAGTATCCTGGAAAACTATACCATGAAGATAAAAGAACACTCCAAGCAACTCTGTGAAAAGGTTATTGAAAAGCAAAAGTCAGGAGATGGATACAAGGAAATTTCCAAGTCACTGAATATCCCTTTGAGTACAGTTAAGTCAATCAAGAAATGGAATGAATATCCTCAAAAACTGAGTGACTGTGCAAGAAAGGGACTAGTGAGGGTGGCCACCAAGAGATCTGTGACAACTCTGGAGGATTTACAAGCTTCGGTGTCTGAGAAGGAGAGACTCTGCATACAACAACCGTAGTCCAGCTGCTTCACCAGTCACAGCTTTATGGGAAAGTGACAAAGAGAAAGCCATTGATGAAAAACATCTCGGCTAGAGTTTGCCAGAAAGCATGTGGGAGACTCCAAAGTCAGGTTCAATGGTCTGACAAAACCAAAATTGAGCTTTTTGGCTATCAGACTAAATGCTATGTTTGGTGTAATACAAACACTGCACATCATCAAAAACATACCATCCCTACTGTGAAGCATGGTGGTGGCTGCATCATGCTGTGGGGACACTTCACTGCAGCAGGCCCTGGATAGCTTGTGAACGTAGATGGTAAAATAAATGCAGCAAAATACAGGGAAATTCTGAGGAAAACTTGATGCAGTCTGCAAGAGAACTACAACTTGGGAGATTTGTTTTCCAGCAGACAATGACCCCAAGCATAAAGCCAAAGCTACACAGGAATGGCTTAAAAACAACAAAGTTAATGTCCTGGAGTGGCCAAGTCAGAGTCCAGAACTCAATACAATTAAGAATTTGTAGCTGAACTTGAAAAGGGCTGAATGCTCACAATCTCCATGCGATCTGACAGAGCTTGAGCAGTTTTGTAAAGAAGAATGGGGAAAACTTGCAGTGTCCAGATATGCAAAGCTACTAGAGACCTATCCACACAGACTCAAGGCTGTAATTGCTGCCAAAGGTGCATCTATTAAATACTAACTTGAAGGGAGTGAGTAATTATGCAATGAATTATTTTGTGTTTAATAATTGTAATAAAGTTGGACCCATTTGTAGAAATGTGTTTTCACTTTGACACAAAGTGTCTTTTCTGGTGATCAGACTCAAAAAGGTCAAATTTAATCCACTCTGATTTAATGTTGTAAAACAATAAAACATGAAAACTTCTGGGGGAGGGGGAGGGTGAATACTTCTTATTGGCACTGTATGTACAGATGCTCCTGTGCCTAACATCATTTTATGGACATACAATCAATCTATGTATATAAGCTGTCTTACATAATTATTATTTATTGTGTTTTTTTGTTATTATTGTGTTTTTTTTTTAGCTACATTGATTCTGAAATAACACTTATCTACTGGAAATGACATTAAATATTTAATCTTGAACAACACAAGCACGTATGTTTTTCAACTCAACACACACAAAATGCTGGAGGAACTCAATAGGTCAAGCAGTATCAATAGAAAAGAGCAAACGGTCAATGATTCAGGCTGAGACCTTTCTTCGGTGCTGAAAAGGTAGGGAGAAGATGCCTGAATTAAAAGATGGGGAGGGGAAAGAGGCTATCTGGAAGGTGATGAGTGAGGCCAGGTGGGTGGGAAAGGTCAAGGGCAGGAGAAGAAAGAATCTGATAGGGGAGGAGAGTGGATAGTAGTAGAAAGGGAAGGAGTAGGGGACCCAGATGGAAATGATAGGTGAGAATAAGTGGGGAAAATTTGTTCACTGGAAGGAGAGATCGATATTCATACCCAGATGGAGAATAAGGTACAACCAAGCTGGATGAACTCAGCAGGTTGGGCAGCATCTGTTGAAAAGAGCAGTCAACGTTTCGGGCCGAGATCCTTCGTCAGGCCAGGTCTCGCCCCGAAATGTTGACTGCTCCTTTCAACAGATGCTGCCCGACCTGCTGAGTTCATCCAGCTTGTTTGTACGTGTTTATTTGACCACAGCATCTGCAGTGTACTTTGTGGAGAATAAGGTGTTGCTCCTCCATCCTGAGCGTGGCCCTATCTTGGCTCAAGAGGAGGCCATGGATTAAATGTTTGACCAACAGGAAGTTCCGCTTATGGCGGATGGTCCAGCAGTGCTTGATAAAGCCTTCCCCCAGTTTCCAATGGATCTCAGCAATGAAGAGTAGACCGCATCAGGAGCACCGGACACAATAGATGACCCTGGCAGATTCACAGGTGAAGTGTCGCTTCACTACGAAGGACTGTTTGAGGCCCTGAACTGAGGTGAGGGAGGAAGTTTATGGGCAGGTGTAGCCTGCCTCACTGAATCACGTCCCTGTACTTATTCCTTCCCAAGAATTCCCTAAGTTTGCTGTCATTTATCTCCAGTAGCCATCATATATGCTGATGCACTTCTCAGTGCCACAGTAAAACAGTCGGCATAATCAAAAGCTCCGCTCACCCAGGACATTCTCCCTCCTCACCTCTCCCATTGAGCAGACGATGCATGCCACCAGGTTCAAGGACAGATTCTAGTCTGCACTTGTAAGACTACTAAATGGTTCCTTAGAATGATAAATTGGAGTCTTGCCTCATAATCTACCTCAATTTCCTTGCACCTATTGTTTACCTACACTGCACCCTCTCTGTGGTTGTTACACTTTATTGTGCATTGTGTTATTGATTTACCTTGTACCGTCTCAATGCACTGTGTACTGATTTGATCTGTATGAGCAGAATGCAAGATGAGCTTTTCACTGATTCTCAGTGCACATGACAGTAATAAGCCACTTCTAGTTTCGTGCAAGAGCTTCAACACAAAATGTCAACAGTTCTTTACCTTCCCCCACCCGCACAGATGCTGTTCAACCCACTGAGTCCCTTCAGCAGAGTGCTTGTCCCGTCACTGTGGCACTTGCCTTTGAGTCCTCCGGTGTTGTGTCTTGACTTTCTGCTTGACGTGTTCGACTGAGATTGAATTTTTAATCTGTCTTCTAGATCGCACTGCAAGATTTCACAGGAGGCACACATCATGTAATGCTCAAACCAACGTTTATTCATGAACAAATGTGATTACCTGTTTATCAGGATGTATGGGACTTGGTTCTGTCAAAATTGGTTGCTGTATTTCCTGATTTACAACAGTTATTACACTTCACATTGCGATATCCTGAGTTGGTGAAATAAATTATAACTCATCAATTTTTTTTCAAAATCAATTGTGAAATAATAGATAATGTGTTTTCAAATGCAGGTTTGAAGAGAAATTTCACTTTTGGAGCAGTATGTTGTAGTTGTAGTAATTGTTGCACTGAATGAATATTCTATTATGAAGAAGGCATAAAAAATGCATGTAAGTGGAGAGCAAGTGGCATATCAGAGAATATTGTTGCTTTAAGTGGCTGTTGCGGCTTGTGTATTGATCAGGGAGCCAGGAATGTATGCGTTTTTTGGGAAAGTATGCTACTACAGGAAGGACCAAGTATCTTGTTATTAATTTGCATGAATGGCAGTCAAATTGTCAATGATTTGAAGAATATGCATCTTGCATATTGGGTTACATAAGGGTTCCCTGGAGACAACTGAGTTGAAGGAGGTGCAGTGTATGTTTCAGGGAGCCATTGTCCACGTTTGAATGAGTTAGACACAGCAGACTTTGATTGTTCTGAAGAATCATCCCATTGCTAATGCATTCAGTGAATTCCTTGGCTATTTGTCATTTTCTCTCTGTAACGACATTGAAAGGTGGGGTAGGGGTTGGATAGCTAAAGAGCAAACAAGAATTCTCTTTAGTCAAACATATTACAGCTATTTAAGTAAAGGTTTAAAATGTCAAATGTAGGAGATCTGACGAAACCTTTGCTGAATGAAAGACAAAACACCATCCATAGTTTAATAGTTCAGATACTTATCTTTCCTTTGGGCAAATAGAATCAAATATAACCTAACGTGACAGCTTGACAGAAAGAATATCCTCCATCTGTGCTGTGAGCCTATATCATAAGGTCTTCCCTTTCTACCGTGACTGTGAAGGCCCTATCTGGGAAAAATCTGTGTAATCTTAATCAAAGTTTGACTGGGCATGAAACCACAACTCCAATTTAGCAACAAACTTTAGAACAGGCCATGAAAATCTCTGTAGTAGGTGCTGTTAAAAATTCATTCCTGTAGAAGAGAGATGAATTTTATCAGATTAGCATTGCTGAGACATGAAAGAAGATATTTAATTTTCATCTGACCTCTGGGACAGCTTACTGATGGTGGTCAGAACTTTTTCAGGCTCATGGAGGGAGGGGAAAAAAAGAGTATTTTAAAATCCTAATGGGAGCATTAAGGTGTAAAACTCCTTTGAAAATCTATCCACTTGAGTTTCCCTGACTTTGACAATTGCTATGGACCATCTTTCTAGATTTAAACGAATGGTTAATTCTATCACTCTGTCTGACCGTAGCAATGGATTCTTCCCCTGAATGGCGTTATCTAAACGAGTGCCCCCAAATCTGTCTGCCCATGAATTGTATTTGAATGGAGTTACATTCTACTGTTGTCCTTCTGACTGTAAAAAGAAAGCATCTTTACTTTAGGCTTTCTAATTTATTGATTGCAATTTGCCTGTCGCCACAATAGGTCAACAGCAGACACAATCTCAACGGCTCTCCACACAGCTTTAGGTCACCTAGACAACACAAACACCTATGTCAGGATGCTGTTCATCGACTATAGCTCAGCATTTAATACCATCATTTCCCATGGTCCTGGTTGAGAAGTTGCAGAATCTGGGCCTCTGTACCTCCTTCTGCAATTGGATCCTCGATTTCCTAACCGAAAGACCACAGTCTGTGTGGAATGGTGATAACATATCCTCCTTGCTGATGATGAACACTGGTGCACCTCAGGGGTGTGTGCTTAGCCCGCTGCTTTACTCTCTATATACACACGACCGTGTGGCTAGGCATAGCGCAAATATCATCTACAAATTTGCTGACGATACAACCATTGTTGGTAGAATCTCAGGTGGTGACAAGAGGGTGTACAGGAGTGAGAAATGCCAATTAGTGGAATGGGGCCACAGCAACAACCTGGCACTCAATGTCAGTAAGACAGAAGAGCTGATTGTGGACTTCAGGAAGGGTAAGATCAAGGAGCACATACCAATCCTCACAGAGGGATCAGAAGTGGAGAGAGTGAGCAGCTTCAAGTTCCTCAGTGTCAAGATCTCTGAGGATCTAACTTGATCCAACATATCAATGTAGTCATAAAGAAGGCAAGACAGTGACTATACTTTATTAGGAGTTTGAAGAGATTTGGCATGTCAACAAATACACTCAAAAACTTCTATAGTTGTACCGTGGAGAGCATTCTGACAGGCTGTATCACTGTTTGGTATGGAGGGGCTACTGCACAGGACCAAAAGAAGCTGCAGAGGGTTGTAAATCTAGTCAGCTCCATTTTGGGTACTAGCCTACAAAGTACCCAGGACTTCTTTAGGGAGTGGTGTCTCAGAAAGGCAGTGTCCATTATTAAGGACCTCCAGCACCCCGGGCATGCCCTTTTCCTACTGTTACCATCAGGTAGGAGATACAGAAGCCTGAAGGCACACTCTCAATGATTCAGGAACAGCTTCTTCCCCTCTGCCATCCGATTCCTAAATGGACATTGCATTTTTGGACACTACCTCACTTTTTTAATATACAGTATTTCTGTTTTTGCACATTCAAAAAAATCTATTCAATATACGTAATTGATTTACTTGTTCATTTATTGTTATGTTTTATTTTATTTATTTTTTCTCTCTGCTAGATTATGTATTGTATTGAACTGCTGCTGCTAAGTTAACAAATTTCACATCACATTCCAGTGATAATAAACCTGATTCTGATTCTGATTAATTAGCTGTTTAAAAGGCTCATCGTGTACGGTGGGAAATCAGGGCATCTGAAGTAAGTGGAGCAAAGGGATAATTGGGAATGCTGTGAGAGCTGGTGTAGCAGCCTCTTATAGTGCCCCCAACCCGTTGTTCACATAAATGAGTATTAGAACTAGGGATTTTAATCAATTTAATTGAGAACTCTTTATTTGTGAAACACAAGTTCCTTTCTCACAATAGACCTCTTAAACAGGGAAAATTGTAAGCATGAAAAACTAAAAATTCAAAAAGTGAAATGTTAGCACTTCAAAAGTATTCCCCCCCCCCCCCTTTTGCTCAGTACTTAGTTGAACCACCTCTGGCAACCATTATAGCTTGTAGTCTTTTTGAATAAGTCTCCATTAGCTTTGCACAATGTGATGAAGCAAGATTTGCCCATTCCTCCTTGCAAAATTGCTCAAGCTGTGCCAGGTTAGTTGGGGAGTGGCAGTGGACAGGAATCTTGAAGACTTGCCAGAGATGTTCGATAGGGTTAAGGTCGGGACTCTGACTGGGCCACTCAATGACATCAATTTTCTTCATTTGAAGCCACTCCATGGTTGCTCTGGCAGTTTTCCACTTTAATCTTATCCGACCACAACATCACCTTCTTCATCTTAACAGCACCTTTGAAGAGACATTTTGCAAAGTCTTTATGGACAAGGATATGCTTTTTTTTTTGTCTTAGCTAGGGCTTCTTCCTTGCCACCCTTTCATAAGTACCCTTTTTGTGCAAGGCCTTAGAGATTGTGGAGCCATGAACTTCATCTCCAGTTGCAGCCACTGACTTCAGCAGCTCACTTAGAGTGACTTTTGGCATCACAGTAGCCTCTCTTACAAGTGCCATTCTTTTCCGATGACTAAGTTTAGAGGGACAGCCTGACCTAGGAAGTGTGGCTGTGGTTTCATATTTTTTCCACTTTTTCACAATGAGCTGCACTGAGCTCCAAGGCATGTTCAAATGGTTTTGTACCCTTCCCCAAATTTGTGCTTCTCTATTATCATTTCCTTGACTTGTCTTGAATGCTCTTTTGTCTTAATTTTGGTTTGGTCTGTTGAAAATCTGCCCTACTATTGTACCTTACAGAGAGGGGGTACATTTATTCTTATGAATTTGTTGAAAAAGTGTGATGCTTCAGTTTTATACATCAACAATTGGGTTGGTCATAATTACAAAGGGGGTGAATACTTTTTTTAGCTTCACAACTTTGGTTTAAATTTTAGTAAATTGTTGACAGGCTTTAGAAGTTTTCTTTGATTTGACATGTTGCACAATGTTTTGTAGATTAACTTAAAATATCCTACTTCATTATATTTAAAATTTAGAAAATGAGAGATTAAAATATGAAAATAGTTGTGGAGACTGAATACTGTTTCAAGGAACTGTATATCAGAAGAGAATTTGAAATAAAGTAGCTGGAAAGGTATAGTAACTACTGTTCTTGACTCTTATTTAAAGTGCGGGTGTCTCATTGGTCCGTTTCCTCTAACTGCAATTCCACACTCACCATCGAGGGTCACTCTGCTGAATGTACACAGCACCAGCTACACAAAAACTGCACGCAATCCTCCTCTTGAGATTTTGTGTAATTGAAGCAAGCACACAATTTATTCATACTTTCACTCCCTTCCAACAAATGCCAAACGATTTGTAAATCTTCTTTAATCCTTGTTGCTCCTGCATATCAACAATCTGCATTCAAGAAAAAAACAAGTGTTATCTCTGCACACTTGTATTTGTTGATTATTGTTATCTTTGAGGAAATAATATTTTGGATTTTTAACCAATATGATTTGGGAAAATGGGCATTGAAGTGGCAGATGGACTATAGTGCAGGGAAGTGCATAGTCATGCACCTTGGTAGAAGAAATAAAGGGATGAACTATTTTCAAAATGGGGTGCAAAGGGACTTGGGAGTCCTTCTGCAGGATTCCGTAAAGTTTGAGCCAGAAGGTGAATGCAGTGTTAGCATTTATTTAAAGAGGATAGAATACAAAAGCAATGTTGTAATGCAGAGGCTTTATAAGGTGTTGGTCAGACTACATTTAGAGTATTGTGAGCAATTTTGGGCCTTTTATCTGAGGAAAAAATGTGCTGACATTGGAGAGGGTCGCAGGGAGGCTCAGGAGAATGATCCCAGGAATGAAAAGGTTAACGTGAGGAGTGCTTTATCTGGGCCTGTACTCGCTGGAGTTTAGAAGAACGAGGGTTGACTCTCCGTCTCTGTAATCTATTGAATATTGAAAGGCCTAGTTAGAGTGGAAATGGAGAGGATGTTTCCGATAGTGTGGGAGTCTAAGACCAGAGGGCGCAGCCTCAGAATAGAGGGACATCCTGCTCCTCACAGTTCAATCTGTGCAATTAAGGTATAACAATCGGGGGGAAATGTTTGAGTTAGCAAACCTAAAGATAATTATGCTGCTTTCTCCTCTTTACACCAGACAATGCATTAATCTCTTGGTGTAAAGTGTCTTGGATAAATGTACCATATGCTGATAATCATCTAAGATATTGATGTCAAATATAAATAGGTGAAGTATCGGCATTAATCTTTGTGGAAATCCACAGATAATCTCTTGCTAACCTGAAAAACGTCTACTAATTCATAGAATTTGGTTTTGCTCTTGCAACTGATCCCAGATTGTTTCCAAAATTCTTCTAAACCTCAGGTTTCTATTGAAGCTACTGTTCTGCATCATTGTGTGGCTTGGTACAATGGAAGACCTTTTCACAAATGACTTTCTAGGTGTGCATGCAACTATTACTCTGTTCATCCTGGTTGTATATTACAAAGGAAGATAGTTGTAGTGGTTGGAGGTCAACCATCACTACAGATGTTCTTCAGGGAAGTGTCTGAGGACCAACCATCTTCATCCGTCATCATTGACATTCCTTCCATCATAAGTTTAGAAGTGGGGATGTTTGCAGATTACTGCACAATGTTTATGACTCCTCAGATAGTGAAGCAGTTCATACCCAAATGCAGCAGGACTTGGACAATATCCAGGCTTGGGCTGACAAGTGGCAAGTAGCATTCGAGCCACACAAGTACCAGGCAATGACCATCTTCAACAAGAGAGACTCTAACCATCATCCCTTGACATTCAGTGGTATCACCATCATTGAATCCTCTATGGTCGGTCCTCCTTATCCGTGGGGGATTGGTTCCAGGACCCCCTGCAGATACCAAAAAATGTGGAAGCTCAAGTCGGTGGACTTTAGGACCTGGCAAAGCTCGGGACCTGCCACCTGCAGTGTTTCTGTTCCGGAAAACGATCACGATTGGAAAATAAAGTGGAAATAATAAAGAGATTGGAAAGAGATGAAATGCCATCAGTCATTGGAAAAGTGTTAGGCTACAGTCGGTCAAAGATCAGAACAATTTTAAAGGATAAAGTGAGAGTAATAGAGTATGTGAAGGCCCTGCCCTGATGAGAGCTACAATTATTACTAAGCAACGCAGTGGTTTAGTTATTTAAAGATGCTGGAAATCCAGAGCAGCACACAGAAAATGCTGGAGGAACTCAGCAGGTCAGGCAGTATCTATGGAAAAGAGTAAGCAGTTGGCATTTCAGGCCAAGACTCTTCGTTAGGACAGAGAAGGAAGGGGGGAGATGTCAGAGTAAAGTGGGTGAGGGAGAGGGGAGGAGGCTAGGTAGAAGGTGATGGGTGAACCAAGGGCTGGAATTGAAGGAATCTGTTGGGAGAGGAGAGTGGACCATAGGAGAAAGGGAAGGATGAGGGGAATGATAGGCAGGTGTGAAGAGGTAAAAGGCCGGAGAAGAGAACAGAAGAAGAGGGGAGGGAGAGGGAAAATATTTTACTAGAAGTAGAAATATTGTATAGTAGTTAAACTCCTGAAGTGAAAAACGTGGAAGGGAAGGAGGAGAACTTAGCAAACACTGAGCCTGTTTTCTGATCGGCTTATTGAAACTTTCCCCATATGAGCACATTCAAGAAGATCAGGCACTGCATGGTACTTGGCTGACATTAACCTTCTGAAAGCTCAAAACTTTGAGCTTTTGGATCATATTGGTCTGGATAAGGAAGAGGAATAATGTGTGAGGCTTTATTCCCTTGATTCACCAAAGTTCCAGATAATGTTCAGAGGAGTAATGACTAAATTATCAATAAAATTGATAATTTAGTAAGATTGCAAAAACAGAGGTACATGTAATGACCTGATTCCTCAATTGAAAAATGACAGGGGCAATAACAAAATAATGTAAAGATTCATCATCCAACAGTCTCATAGGACAAGGCTTGACATGCTTTGTTCAAAACCAAATATTACACTAATTAAATATCACCCTTTGCCTACCCTATGGATATTATCTTTAGAAGACAAGCAGAATGAGGTAAATTCCTATCTCCTGGGCAAACCAGTTTGGTGAATTTCTTGAATGCAGATTGTGACACAGAAACAAAAATGATAGTTTTTTTGAAAGAAATTATCCAATTTGCATTTGAATGAATCAACATTCTCTGCTTGCACAATGGGGAGTCTGTTCCATAGATTGACCACCGTGTGAGCTGAATATTAACTCGAAAAGCAGTCAATTTGGAGTAATACATGAGGTCAAAATGTGGGGGAGGACCGAATCAGAAATAAAGTATGAACCCACCTCAAACCCTTGTACCTTGTTTTAATGAAGATACAATGAGAGGTAGGTAACCAAGTCACTCAAGGGAACCATTTAACTAAAGCAAACCCATTGATTTTCTAATTTTAGATACGGCAGTCAGGCAGAATCCTTGATCTAAATATTTTTGTTCCACTATGTGTAGACCAGGAAAAGCAGAACCATTTCATTCATGTAAGCTGCTCCAACTGCAACCTTCTCACCTACTGTCTGGCTCCGACTGTCGGTCACTATCAGTTTTGTAGAGCTATAGGCTGAGTATTTGTTGTGGCTATTCTTTGGGATTATTGCCTCATTTACATTCCCTCCCTTGAGAAGTACACCACTCTACTCAGACAGTGCCGGAGTCATCAGAATCCTGAGGCTGAATTAAAATTTTCACTTGTGCATTTGGAGTCTCTAGAAGATGACCAGGAACCTGGTCTTCACTAATTCCAAACTGAACAGCTTGAATTTACATTATTGCTTCACATCAGCTTGGAAACCATCAGTATCAATTGTTATATCTCTACGTGCAAACTACGTTGATAGTCACATGCTTGGCAGAGGCAAAGCGCCTTTAAGAATCAGAATTGAGTTATTGTCACTGACACGTCAGAAATTTGTTGCTTTATGGTAGCAATACAGTGCAGGCATAACTAACTATAATAATTACAAAATTACAAAATTTTGAAAAGAGTAAATAAATAAATAATGCAAGATAGGAATAGCAAGATAGTGTTGATGAGTTTTTGGACCGTTCAGAAATTTGATGGCATAGGGGAAGAAACTTAAAACATTGAATGTGAGTGTTCAGGCTCCTGTACCTTCTCCTTGATGGTAGTAATGAGGAATAATGTCCCGGATGGTGAAAGTCTTTCATGATGGAGTAATTAGGCAAAGTTGATATGGTTTTGCGAAGGTTTTATTGGATTTTGTTGAAGAAGTAATATGCACTGCAGATAAAGCAGAATCAATGGTGTTTAGATTTCCTGTTCAGACCATTCCTGGGTTAGGAACACCCGACTTGCGGACAGCCCTATATATGAACAAATTCCCATAATATTATTAAATTCAAAAGTCCAACATGTATCCATTCCTATGAATTGCAGAACTAGTTTCCTCTCACCACTTATGGTGATTGTTCTTCCTTATCTCTCTAGTGTGCCATTGATTCCAATCACTATAATACTAAAGGGATAAGATTACTATTTCAAATGATTTTTACATAACTTCCAACTTGTGGACAAAATTGATTTTTGGCCTTCTGGAGAAACAGAACCCATTTGTTACCTGGGAACACGCTGTAAACATTTGATGAGATGTATTGTACATTGAAAGGTATTACAGAAAGTAAAAGCACAGATAGAAAGTTGGCCAAATAAAAGAATAAGGCATAAATATGTCTTTTTCTGCTTATCAAGATGTGTACCACAGGCAGTGATGATGGGCCGCCATTTTCTTCATTTGCAAGGACCTTGGAACCAGGTATCAAGAGAATGATTACTTAACTTCTTGATGATAAAAAGGTAGATAGGAAAGTTGTTAAGAACCTGTAAAGAGGTTACTAGGTAAAATAAGTGGATAAAGATCTGGCAAATGGAATATAAACTGGGAAAACATTAAATTATCCATTTTGACATGGAATCTAACAGAAACGTGTTACCTAAATCCTGAGCTACAATGCAGAAGTATCTGGTTGCCATAATATTCAGACGGAATATTAAGGCAACCAGATAAGTAGGAAATCTGACAGAGCATTATTATTTATTGCCAAGGGAGATTAGTACTAGCATATCAAGGGCATGGAGGGGATCACATCCATTGTATTGCACTGTTGTTCCTATATTAGAAAGAAAGTTAAAGCATAAGGAACATTTCAGAGGATTTACTTTGAAAGAATTAATATATATTTTGAGAAGTAGTTAAGACAGGCTAAGCTTGTATCTGCTGGAGTTAGAAAAATGAGATCAGGTGGAAGTAGACAATATAGATGGAGGTATCACTGTTTTAAAAATAAAGGATCGTTTATTAAATCAGAAATCTGGTGGAATTGTTTTCTCTGAGGATTTTAAGTTTTGGACCTTTGACAAGGGCAGTAAAAGTGGAGTCTTAGAATATTTTTAAGGCAGAAGTTGATAGCTACTCGATGGTAAGAGGTGTAAGGTTTACCATATGTAGATGGGAATGTGTAGTTAAGGTTATAATTAGACTAACCATGATCTTATTAAATGGGGTTGGTTTGGGTCACTGAGTTGCATACTCCTCTTTGTTCTGTGTTTATATGTACAGCTTAAGTCAACTGTGCACCTCACGTTGGAACTCATGACTGACTCATCTTCCACCGTTCCTAACTCTGAATCACATCCCTCCCTCTTGCAATAAGCAAGCTGTTTAAGGCCATCTCAAGCCAACCTGTATTCCTCAGCATAAGAGTGAAAATAAGAATGGAGATAGGCTATTCAGGCCCTCATGATTCAATATGACAATGGCTGATTTGTTCTACAACCCAGTGTGTGACTGTGGATGTTGTCTTTGTGGGTGAACTCTTGCTGGGAAATTCAGTGGTCAGCTCCATGCTGCTGATCACCAGAAACACTATTGCTCTGCTTGGATGAAAAATAAGCTCCCTCTTGTATGCAGAACTTTTAGAGCCTAAAGGCTGATTTATACTTGTGCGTCGCATCTATGCCGTAGGGTGACGTGCACCTCCCCAAAAAAGTAACTCATGAGTCATGTGACGCAGATCGCAACAACTGTGGTTGGTAGCATCGCATTTCCTCCTACGCACTTCCGGTTGCTTCTTCTCCGCCATGTAACTGATGTGAAATAGATTAACCAAATCGTCAAATCTACCTGCCGACATGCGAAAATGTTTGAAATGCATTTCCTCGACCATATCTGTCATGAAGAAACTCAACGCAGTGGCATAGAAACCCCACTGCCAACTAGCGTTTTGGCGCACACCCACGCATGCTCGCTATGGCATAGAGCCTACGCAGAAGTGAAAATCAGGGCTATGACGTGGGCTACGGGGTAGCCCATAAGCACAAGTATAAATCAGCCTTTACTCCCACCCTCAGCCAAGTTCCCTGCATTCAGGCCATCCATAACAATCAGGAATACCCCAATACATTACCCAGCAATCCAAGCACCCTACCCTACACTCTTACAGATTGTTTCCCCAATGCTGCTAAACAGGCTGCCTGTTGCTGGACCCCATTCAAAGGCCAACAGAATTTATTTTCGGTAGGACACTTGGGAACCTAATCGTCCAAAGTTTTCAATATCACAACATCCTTCCCATAAAGCTATTGCTTCCAGACTGAAATTTATGAAACAGGTCTGGAGCATACTTGCCATTGGCTGATGGTTCTGTTTAAAAAAAACAACTGCCCATTATCCTCGTTCTGTGTTCTGCTTGTCTGTACATGGGCATTGAAATGCACAAGTCTGAGACAAGCTACTGTACTGTGTGTGCGTTGCCACTGGCCTTGCCAAAAAGTCTAGCAGCAGGGCACAAATGGATTGAAGAGAATGTCCAAATCGACTTCACATCCTGTCCCTCAGCTTTATAGGAAAGTGACTGTGTAACTAGAAACCCCATTATTTGTATTGGTTTGCTGGTCCAGAATAAGACAGGAAGTTCAGACAAATTATTTATTGTACTGACTGTGTTTAACTTAGTTTCATTGCCTTATGTGGTTTTAGTAAACTTATTATTTTTTAAATATATTGCTGTATTATTTATTTATTTTTGAGCAGATTTTGAATGTCTGATTTAAATGTCTGATGGAAATGTTTTTAAAAAATCAAAAGCTTTAACCACCTGTCAGTGTACAGCAGGAGAGTTGTCACAGGATCTGAGACCTCCTGCCTGTTTGTTGCTTATAGTGACTCGGCTTTGTTCAACGTCAACTTCAAAGCAAATCTATCATCCAAGTAGATGTATGTCAGCTTATACACCCCTGTGATTTGTTTTCATGCGGGCATACACAGTAAACAATTTTGCAGATTAACTCTTGAGCAGGGAGAGTCTTTAGGGCTGGGTTTTTGTAGCTGGACAGGTTTCTGCAGATAGGCATCATATGTGGTGAGTTCAAGCTGCAGGTAGAACTCGGAGCATTTGGCCCATCGCTTCTGCGTTTGAATTAAGCCCTCATTAAGTGCAGGTCTTGTTGTCTGGTTTATTTATACTTTAGAAAATGATTTACCTTGAAATAGTCTCTGCTTATCTATATATATATTTTTACTGAATGTGAAAATAAGCTGGAAAATGGATTTCTATATACATATTGAGCCGAATCACAAAACTTTTAAGTCCAGTTACTGCTATTCAGCAGAGTAGGAGTGTGTGTTAGTGTACTAGTGGCTGAATTCAATTGGGCTTGCCCCTTTTTAGTTATAATTGTGTGGTCCAGTTAAAGCCAATCTGGTTATGACTAGGATGGTGTCAGTGCCCTTAGTTTTCATTAGTGGATAGCAAAATCATAAAATGTTTGTAGTGTGGAAGAAGGCCATTCAGCCCATTTAGTATTTACTGGGTCTCTGTATGACTAATCTGGCTTTTCCCACTCACCATGGCCCTGTAAGTTAGCTTTGAATTACCTATAAGAGAAAATCTGCAGATGCTGGAAATCCAAGCAACACACAAAATGCTGGAGGAACTCAGCAGGCCAGGCAGCATCTATGGAAAAAAGTAAAGTTGACATTTTGGGCTGAGATGTTGACTGTACCTTTTTCTATAGATGCTGCCTGGTCTGCTGAGTTCCTCCAGCAATTTTTGTTTGAATTACCTATTCCTTTTGAGTGGCATAAATGAATCTCCATGATGTTGCAAATGTCTCGAACTCTAACCTAGAAGGAGGCAAATACATAAAAGTTGAGTTTCTTGGTCATCTTAACAGGTCAGGGAATGGTATTCCTCTTTGAACATTGGTTAACCCAGCGAGTTGAAATAAATGAAGTTTTTTTGGGTTTGAAGGTTGGATCGAGTGGAGTAGCTCAGGGATTAGTGGAGTAGTTCTTGGGCCTCAATTATTTACTATTTATTTTGATGCCCTGGATGAGGAGACAAAATGTAAGGTCTTCAGGGTCGCTAAAGGCACAGAAATAGGTGGAGGTGAAAGTTCTGTTGGAGATATTGTGACTCTGCAACAGGAGATTTATTGAGTGAGTGGCAAATGGATTTTAATGTGAGGAAGGGCGAGGTCATTCATTTTACTGAGAAGAATCTAAAGGCAGATAGTCACTGAAATGGAAAGAGAATGCAAATAAGTGAAGAATAGAGGATCCAGATGTCATACCCAAGCATGTCGAGGAGACTACATCATTAGAAATATTTAAAGTGAATGGTAGATGTTTTTGAATGATAGAAGGCAAATGATTAGGCAAACAGGATCTAAGGATTTATCTAATGGATGGTGCCCCCTATACTGCTGTGTACCTCTGCTGAAATAACAGATGTAATTGTCTGTGAGCATTATGCAGTGGGGAGTTAAACCCTTCGCCTTCTGACTCTGGGGTTGCAGGTCAATCAGCTGAGCCAAACTGACAAGCTGCTTAGAGAGCCTGCAGTCTTCTTCATAGTTTGAGGCAGACGTTCATTACTGGCATCACATTCACTTAAAATTGAAGCTGTTTTGAAAATACCTTAAGCAAGATTAGACTATTGTCCCATTAAATAAAGCGATCAATAATGTTCATACAGCTACTCTGATATGTCTAGAAGGCACACGATTAGATCTGAATAAGGTATATGAACACTACAGTTAATCCTGATTATAGTCCTCCAGTGACACATGCAAAAAGGCAGTTAATTCCCTTCAATTGACAGATTAAAACAGACCACTCCTGATAAGGAGACTTGGCCCAAAATGTCGGCAGTTCATTTTCCTCCGTAGATGCCACCTGACATGCTGAGTTCCTCCAGCGTTTTGTGTGTGTTTATCCAGATTTCCAGCATCTGCAGTCTCTCTTATGTTGCGAGTAAGGTGAGTACTGACAGCTATTGAAATATTACTGGAATTGAGTTAGTTCATAACTCTGCTGATCCCTTTCTCCTAAAGGCAAAAGGGCTGAGATGGGGCAGGGGGACGGGAATGATTATTAAGACCATTTTAGGGTGGATATTAATACATGCACTATTTCAGGCACCCCCCACCCCTTCAAGAGCAGTAAAAAAAATCTATGCCTAGAAATTCGAGTGGTTAGCTTTTGATGCATATATCACCCCAGAATAAGATTTCTCCAGTTTTTTTTAACCTGTTGAAAGAAACACACTTCAGGTAAGGAAAGGGGGCCCTTCCATCCCAACTGTTCACGTTGGGATGCCTGATGTTTTCTCTGGTGTCAAGTAACTTTAGCAGAAAGCCCATTTTCACTTTTACCAGAATAAATTGGAGCTTCTGGAAGCAAGCGGACCTCTACAGAGCAATGAGGGCACATTGTACAACTTTTTCTTTTCAGTTATGTGGAGGATCTTCTGTTGACAACCCAAAGTGGGCTGCTCAGATACTTTCCAAAGTCCACAGCGTGTGCTGTAACTAACAGTGAATGCTTTCTCCTGCTCTCATTTCCTGATGTGCTCATTCAATGGAGCCTGTGTTGTAATACTGCTGACTGCAATCTATTAGCGGAGCTGCCGTTATGGAAGTGAATGGCCACAAAGGATGGGTTGAGGACCTGCCCATACTCATGTGGAACTTCTTGTGATACCATGTCCTTTCTGGACCTCTGAATGGTATATTTTCAGGTTAAGGCTTTCCAAGGCTGTAATCAACTGCAGTTGTACAGGATATAGGAGAGACTGTCATGGTCCTGGCTGGCATTTCCCACCTTTTCCCTTTCCTCCCTAATTGGTCCTTAATCCCCACACTTGATTCCCAATCTTTTCCAATTCCTCTCAATCACCAGCACCTGGTTTCCATTAGCCACCAGAGGATAAGACCCCGACAGCTCCGGTCAGCCCTTGCCAGATTGTTGGTCAACTCTCAGTGAGAGAGGAACCTTGCTCCAAGTCTCTAACTCCATATCTCTCTGTAAACCAAGTCTCCCAGGTCCTGACTCAGCCTGGTCCTGATTCTACACTCGCTAGGGAGATTCTGCCTCCTGATCTTGCCTCTGTGTCAGAGTCCTGCACTTCGGTTCGTTCTTCCCACCACGTCCCTGTCACGGAGACTGCATTTGTAATGTACTTAATTCCTATGTATCAGTGAAACCTGATGTAGTTTGGGAGGATGTTTCACTGAGCACCTACGTTCTGAAAAAAGTGGGATTTCCGGAGGCCACCCATTTCAATTCTGTTTCCTGTTCCCATTCTAACACCTCAGCCCATGGTCTCCTCTACTGCAACAATGTGGCCACACTCCAGTTGGAATTACTGGGTAGCCTCCAACCTGATGGCATGAACATCAATTTCTCGACCTTCCAGAATTCCAACCCCCACACCCTGCCAAGTCCTCATTTCCATTTCCCTCTCACACCATATCTTCTTACCTGCACATCACTCTCCCTCTTTCTTTTAATGGTCTTCTTCCCTCTGTTATCAGATTTCCCCTTCTCCTGCCCTGTGTTTCTTTTAGCAATTGACTTCCCAGCTCTTCACCCCTCCCCCTCTCCTGGTTTCACCTGCCACCTTCTTCCTCCCCAAACTCCACTCTCTTATTTGTTTTTCCAGTCCTGAGGAAGGGTCCCTGCCTAAAACATCAACTGTTTACTCTTTTCCTTAGATGTTGTCTGTCCTGCTGAGTTCCTCCAGCGTTTTGTGTTTGTGTTGCTTGGATTTCCAGCATCTGCAGACTTTCTCTTGTTTGTAATATTATGATTATTTATGGTCATCTTGCTTGTGGACAGATACCATTCAGCTGGAAAGACTGCAGAGATGAATGTTGCCAGAACCTGAGAGACTTGTAGAGAGAGGTTGTGCAGACTATATCTTTATTTACTGGAGCATAGGAGAACAAGAGGCGATCTTACAAAGATGCATAAAACCCTGAGAGGAATAGGTGTGGTGGATTCACATAGCCTTTTTCCCAGGGCTGGGGATTCAAGAACTGGAAAGCCCATTTAAGGTGAGAAGGGAGGGAATTACTAGGAGCCTGAGAGGCAACCTTTTCACCCAGAAGGTGGTGTGTATATCAATGAGCAGTCAGAGGAAGTGTTTGCAGGAAGTACACTTGGACATGTACGGGGATTTGAAATGTTTAGAGGGGTATGGGACAGACATGGGCAAATGCAGCCAACTTAGATCGGCACCTTGGTAGGTAAAGGTTGCGTTGAAGGGCCCATTTCTGTGCGATGTGGTTCCCTGATTGAAGTTGTGGGGAAACCTTTGGGTATGCTCTTACATTTGGATGTACTTTCTGTTTGTGTCAAAGTTGCTTTGAGCTGGAATCTCCTCACTGCTTCAGGAACTGCCCAAGCTGTATCAGCGACACTCTGGTATATCTTGCAATTTAACCCTCATTACAGTGACAGAAAGATAATCCACGTGCACTCTGCTCACACAGAGATGATTTCATCTATTTTGATTTCAATGAGGAACAGATGGCATCACTGGGATTTGGAAGCATTGCTGGCTTCTGATGATACCAGGCAGCTGTTGATTACTGCCATATGTTCAAAATCCTTCAATCCTACCTCCCTACCCCCAACCTCTTTATAACTCAGACATTTTCCTTACAAGAAAGGATTTCTACTCCAAAATCCTCATTTGGATCATGAGGAGCTTTTCATCATGGTAAATGTCACTCTAAAATGAAGCATTACCCTTGTGCAGATCGAACTGTCAGAGCTGCTCAAGGGGATTGATCTGGGAGGAGTGAAGCAGCCTTGTGCTTCCCTGTATCTTCACATCAATTGTCACTGACACTACTACAGCTGCTGTACATCATGGCAATAAAAGTGATGCAAACAGATTATGCTGAAAGCATTGCTGGCTTTCTGAACAGCCAATTCCAGTCTCTGCACCAGTGTGGGACATCCCACCATACACAGCCAATGGTCTGGAGACTTCATTGTGCTTCATTGTGCTTTACTGCAGAAATTTGAAGGCATGCACTTTAGGAACCTGATTACACCCGTAACCCTCAGGTTCGGCCAGCATATGTTTGTCTAGGGGAAGACAGCCTCTGGCCCCACCAGACTGAGAAATCTCGTTTGTGTGGATGCTGCGTGATGTGTTGCCTGGTAACAAATCTGAACCATAAAATATCAGGTAGTACACCATATGCAATTAAACGATTGAACTTTATAAACCTTAATCTGACTACAGGATTAGTAAAGAAAATAAAAAGGGCCCATTTTGACAAAACAATCTAATGTGCATGTTGGAGCTCACGGATTCGTCCATTCGTTCCCCATCGACCTACCCCAAGTGTCATTGACCATCAGACCCTCGCTCCCTGTCCTAGTCTGGCGGTCTACCAACCCTCCCCATTCGCGTCTTCTCCCTTCATCTCTCACTGACAAAAAAGACCGTGAAATCCCAGACCCACAAGAAAGAACAACATGCCTCTCACTGGATGGTGCACATTCCAAAGCCCCCGTTATCTCTAGTCATAACCCAAACATTGCTGCCACAGAGAAACCATTACCCTAGCAGTGAAACATTACAGAGAGGCCATTACATTAGCAGTGAAGCCTTACAGCGTGTTACACACTAAGCCTATTTTAATATTTTTACAATGGAATGCTCATTTCATTCGACTAAGCAAACATTCAGAGAGGGACCTTGCTATCCCAATGGATACCTCAAGGCCTTGATTCAACTCAGAAATCCTCCTAAAGCTGCCTTGCTGAATTATCCCACATGAGTATTCTGAAAGGTCACATGAACCGCTTGCAAGTAACCAGCCGTGTTTCTGCACCTTACTGTGATGTCCAATCAGTATAGTGGCTTAAGGTGTCATCATTTCACAATTTACATTTCTGAATGCTTAGATGAATTTTGTGAGGCAAAGCATTGAAAAACTCAGTTGTAGCTGATTAAAGTGGTCTGGGTGTTGGTATTCTCGAACACATTCTCTTCAATTGGTTTATACCTATTCTTATCAGGAATTAGAAGAATTGTTGAATTCTAATTCCATGGGTGAAATGCAATTCTTGGAGCTGGTAGTATTTTCCATCCATTGGTTCAGATATCAAAATTCCATATGTTGATCTCTGGAGATTCTTTGACATAATTCTACAGGACTTCTTAATATATTCATGATGGAGTGCTGTAGTCCATTTGTAGAAATATTGAACAGGCAATCCATCTATTTTTGCAGGTGTACATTAAAGATTCCATGATTATATTTACCTCCATTGGCCTCTTTGAAATTACAAAATAAAACATCATTTAACTGGTTCATCAACTCACTGGTGTCATAGCATGTTCCAATGCCAAAATAGCTGCCCATGTCGCTGCCATGGACATCAGAGTCACATGGCTCTTTCTGGGTTAACTGTAGGGGTCGTTACAGTCCAAATTCTACTCTTGTGTTAATAAAATTTGTTGACTGGAGACAGAGAGGGAAATTTTGTAATTTATTCTTTTCTGTACAATAATTTCTTTATTATATTGTGGCTGGGATATAATTGGTGGTCAGTTTCTAATTGAGTGCCAGATCATTAAGACAAAAGTAATAATAAGATTTACACTTATTGCTAAATATTACACTTGTATCTTTATTAGGTACAGGAGTGGAACCCAGTGTGGTCTTCAGCTGCAGTAGCCCATCGACTTCTGGGTTCAATATGTTATACAGTCAGATATAGTCTTCTGTAGACCAGTGTTGTAATGCATGGTTATTTGAGTTACCGTCACTCACCTGTCAGCTTGAACTGGTCTAGTCATTCTCCTCTGACTTCTCATTAATAAGGTGTTTTTGGTCACAGAACTGCTGCTCACTATATATTTTTTGGTATTTCACACCATTCTCTGTAAACTATAGAGACTGTTGTGTGTGAAAATCCCAGGACACCAGCAGTTTCTGAGATACTCAAGCTACCTTATCTGGCACCAACAATCATCCCTCAGTCCATATCACTTGGATCACACTTTTCCCCATTCTGATGTTTGCTCTGAACAACAGTGTCTGCATGTTTTTATGCCTAGAGTTACAGCCACACGATTGCCTGATTAGATATTTGCACTAACGAGCAAGTATACCAGTGTACCTAATACAGTGGACATTGAGTATATTTTCAGAATCAGAATCGGGTTTATTATCACCGGCGTGTGTTGTGAAATTTGTTAATATAGCAGCAGCAGTTCAATGTAATAATATTATAGAAGATAATAAATAAGTAAATAAATTACAGTATACATATATTGAATAGATTAAAAATTGTGCAATAAACAGAAATAATACATATTAATAAAGTGAGGTAGTGTCCATGGGTTCAATGCTCATTTAGAAATTGGATAGCAGAGGGGAAGGAGCTGTTCCTGAATCGCTGTACCTTCTGTACCTCCTGCCTGATGGTAACAGTGAGAAAAGGGCTTGTCCTGGGTGCTGGAGGTCCTCAATAATGGATGCTGCCTTTCTGAGACACCGCTCCTTTCTGAATTCTACTTCATGTTCATAAATGAAGAGGGCACAGTTTCCATAAGCGAAAGCTTAGGTAAATCTGAGGGTTTTTTTTGTGTTTTAATTCTGTGAAGGAGAAGAGAAAAGGAAGCCGAAGAGTTGTTAAAATTTGATTCGTTTTAAGTGTGAGATGTACAGTCATTCTACGCATCATTTCACTCAGTGTGCCTGAGACATTGCACTAATTCTCACACCAATAGCAGCAGATAAAAAATGCAAGCTGCATCTGTCATTGCTTCTGCGTGCAGTCAAGCTGTGCTGGTATAGTCACTTCTTCCTCCAATTCTCTTTCCTACTTATCCTTATTTTTTCATTGTTATTTCCTTCTCCTTCCCTGCGGAGTAGGGGTTAGTGTATTGCTATGTAGAAAGATTACCAATTCTTTTGAAAGATGAAGTATGATTTGGGCCACAATCTGGGCAAGCCCAGATATTTAATATTAATTCCCATTTTGTCAAATGAAGCATTGTATCAAAAGTATTCATCTTATTATATTATTCATTCCCTGTGTTTTAATGGTGGCCCAACATCAGTATAAATCTTTGAATTATATCATCTATATAGTATTTTCATGCTTTCCCACACAGCTAAGGAAAAATGAGAACCATGACATGATTGACTGCAACAGAGGACACACATGGGCTTGCATTCTTGAGGATTTTTGTAAGATTTGTGTACTTGCGCTAGTCATTCTCTTATTTAAACGAACTGCTTCTGCACATTCACAAAGACATGTACTCTTTCAGTCATAATTACACTCCTTGTACTGCTATCCCCATAATAAAGATGAATTGTTGAGCCTTTACCTCAACAACACAACTAAAGTATCTGCCTAACTGAGTATAGTTCTAACTAATCACAAACTAGAGAAAATCTGCAGACGCTCGAAATCCATGCAACTCACACAAAATGCTAGAGGAACTCCAGCATCTATGGAAAAGAGTAAATAGGATTCCTTACTTCTCATCTTTATTCTCCAGTCCTGGTGAAGGGTCTCAGCCTGAAATGTCGACTGTTCACTCTCTTCCATAGGTGCTGCCTGACCTGCTGAGTTCTTCCAGCGTTTTGTGTGAGTTGCATAGCTATACCTGAAGTTTGTCGGGCAGGAATAAGACATGAGTATGTGTACTGCAGCACTCTGATCACTTATTCCTGAGTTGGTGCTTTTGTTCTACAAGGTGAGTGAGAGTAAAGGGATGCGATCAAGAGCAGGCATAATGATTTTCATCACTGGCAGGATTAGTGAGTAGAATGCTAGAGGGGTTGTTGCTGGGGATTCAACATTTACCAATTTGTATAAATCACTTGGATGTATGGTATGGTTGCTAAGTTTGTCAATGACACCAAGGTAGATAGGAAAGTTGTCAAGAGGACACAAGGAGGCTACAAAATGATCAGATGTAGTTTCAGTGACTGGACAAAGTTGTGACAAATTAATCATAATGGTGTGATATTTCCATTTTGGCTGAGAAAATTTGAGTTCAGGTTTATTGTCATTCATCCAAGCATATATACAGATAAACTGAAACCATGTTCCTCTGGGACTGAAGTGCATAACATTATACATATATCACATACAACACATAAACAATATTAACACAATAATATTCACAGGAAATGAAAATATTCTTCAGATATACAAATTGACATAAAGTGCAAAACCAACATATGGTAAAATTTACAACAGTATAATGCTACTGGCACTGTCATAAATAATGTGCAGCACGTTGTTCAGATGTCACAAAACTGGAAGGTAGAAGCTGTTACCTAGCCTAATGGTCCTTCTTAGAAGAACATTACCAGATGGTCATTTATTCTTGGGGATCTCTGCTTCCAATGCCCTGTGAGGAATTATTTATGAGTATTTCTAAGGAAGAGGTCAGTACAC
Source organism: Hemitrygon akajei (assembly GCF_048418815.1). NCBI lineage: Eukaryota > Metazoa > Chordata > Chondrichthyes > Myliobatiformes > Dasyatidae > Hemitrygon > Hemitrygon akajei. Next base: position 101,950,968 of record NC_133124.1, on the reverse strand, counting down.
AGATACCTGATAAGCTGGAAGGTGAAAGGCTAACTCTGAGCCTCCGTGGAAAGCTACCGCTACAACCTGCAGCCTGATCATCTCTGAGGCTGTCACAAGACTGCGGGACTGGACGGCATCCCAGGGCAGATACTCAGGAGGTGCGCAGCACAACTGGCAGGTGTGTTTACTGACATTTTTAATCTCTCCCTCTCCCAGTATAGAGTGCCCCCCCGCTTCAAATTATTCACCACTGTCCCTAACGTGCATGAACGACTGGCGTCATTCTGACTCCCTTCAATAATAAGCAAATGCTTTGAGAGGCTGCTCAAGGATTATATCTGCAGCTTGCTGCCACCCAAACTGGACCTCCTACTATTCGCCTACTAACACAATTGATCGACAGACAATGCAATAGCCTCTGTTCTACATACTGCCCTTACACATCTGGAGAAGAGGGATGCTTATGTGAGAATGCTGTTCTTGGACTACAGTTCAGCATTCAACACCATAGTTACCTCCAGGCTCAACAAGAAGCTCAGAGACCTCTGCCTTGACCCTGCCTCGTGCAGCCGGATCCTGGACTTCCTGTCAGATCACCAGCAGGTGGTAAGGGTGGACTCCCTCACCTCCAACCCTCTGACTGTCAGTAGAGGAGCCCCTCAGGGCTGTGTACTAAGTCCCCTCCTTTACTCTGTATATCCATGATTGTGTCACCACCCACAACTCTAATCTGCTAATTAAATTTGCCAACAACGCTATATTGATTAGCCTATCTCAAACAATAACAAGGTGGCCTACAGGGAAGAAGTCATCTCTCTGCCACAGCGGTGTCAAGAAAACAACCTCTCCCTCAACATCACGAAAACAAAGGAGATGCTTGTGGAGACGGGCTAACCCCTATTGACATCAATAGATCTGAGGTTGAGAGGGTAAACAGCTTTAAGTTCCTCGGCATCTACATCACCAAGGACCTCACGTGGTCTGTACACACGAGCTGTGTGGTGAAAAAGGCACAACAGCACCTCTTTCACCTCAGACCGTTGAGGAAGTTTGGTATGGGCCCCCAAATCCAAAGAACTTTCTACATGAACACAATTGAGAGTATCCTGACTGGCTGCATCACTGTCTGGTATGGGAACCATACCTCCTTAATCACAGGACTCTGCAGAGAGTGGTGCGGACAGCCCAGCGCATCTGTAATTGTGAACTTCCCACTATTCGGGACATTTACAAGGATAGGTGTGTAAGTAGGGCCCATGGGATCATTGGCAACCTGAGTCACCCCTACCACAATCTATTCCAGCTGCTACTATCCGGGAAATTGTACCGCAGCATAAAAGCCAGGACAGCTTCTTCCACCAGGCCATTAGACTGATTAACTTACGCTGATTTGAGTGTACTCTATGTTACAGTGATTGTTCTATTTATTATAAATGATTATAAATTACTATGGTTGCATATTGCACAGTTCACTGGAGATGTTAAGCAAGGGTTTTTATTCATGTATGTGAAGGATGTAAGAATAAAGTCAATTCAATTCAATAAATGGGAACTTGAATTTGAGGTTTAACACAGATCAGCATTGACATGATTAAATGATTAAATAAATTTCATAGACTGAGTGACCCATTCCTGTTTGTAATTTGTTCTATTGGACTCTGGTTATTCCAAAACCATAACGTAATGATTTATTCCTTTTTTTTCCAGCAGTCTTACTCCTGCTATGGAGATCTTCATTAACCTGCTTGTGTGCTTCTTACTTATATGGGGACTATTTAACTATATAGGCACCACAGCTAAACCTGAATCTGTGCCCTTTATTCCAATATACTAATCAGAGAACAAATAGTATTTTAAAAACTGCCTGGCTGAGTTAGCTGTTGAAGGCACCTTTATTCCCTCAATAACAAAACTGGCTGAATGTAGCTGATGGGATAAAGACTGGAGATTGGGAGGAAAAAAACAGCTTTGTATCTGCCGTGTAGTGTCAGCCATCCTATTTTCTATAGCAGCATAAAAGGGGTTAAGTTACGTGTTTCTGGTGAAGGTGTCAAGCCTTGTTTCTGAAATATGTCTGTTCTGGACAGGTTGGATATCAAATCCACCTCCCAGTCAAGATGGCATCTGAACACCAAATCACATCATTAATAAAATAATATTCGTTTTGCATGGCTCCTTTTTGAACCTTGGTCTCGAAAGAGCCTCTTGGCCTGAGCCAGTGCCTCAGATGCTGGTCATGCTAGTGAAGTCAGCTCTTTCGGTTCAGTCTGTATGGCTTCCAAGTTTCAAGTCCCCGGCTGAGTCAGACTCTAAGACACAGGCCTTTAATTGTATTTAAGTGTGAAACATGGCTCTGCTTTCGAAATGAAAACCAGTACTGAAGAAGTAGTGTGAGCTCAGAAGTTGCAGTGCTGAGTTATTTATTTTCATAAATAAACCACAGCTTGGACAGAGTGAATATGAAGAGTACCTTTGATGATCACAGAGTGAGGACAGGCTGAATGCCAGTGGGCCGCCTTTGAATAGCAAGGTTTGTGTCGTTAGCTGCCATTGAAACATGCATCGTTTCCTTGTGGTAATGCTTAGCCACGTGCGTGGGAGTGTTTGCAGGGAGGGGAGGGCACTTACCATGTTGTACATTTATATCCAGATGCGCATTGCTCCCGACTGACTCTTGGGTCCAACAGAAAAATTTGGAATGATCATAACAGATAAAAATATTATATATCTTTTCATGGTGTTAAAACAATGTTGTGCGTCACCTAGTGCTGTTTGTGAAAGTTCACTGGAGATTGGGATGTTCGCTTATGAAATTTTTAGAACCATGTCAGTTTTCTCTGTTGGTTGCAGGGCAGCATGTTCAATTATCTAATGCAAGTTCCTCAGGCTGCCGGGCCAGGCAGATATGTTCATTACAACCAGTCTTGAAAAGGATGTACCAGCGTACGAGAAGCTCCTAGGGAACGTTGTTGTATCATGAGTAGATGTTGAAGTATGAGAAGTGGAGTGGGTCTGAATTTTCCAGAGAAAATGATGCAGGATATATGTTCTTAGTGAAAGAGGACTGTAGAGAGTCTCTAGCACCAGAAGCGGGTGCTCCAACAGGATACTGCAGGGGGTGTTAGGATAGCACCTTGTGAGTGGTGCTATTCCCGACACCCTCTGCAGGAGTTTGAATGCTGACACTGTGTGGAAGCCAAAAATGTGGGAAAATCCATATGCCCACCCTGACTGCTCCCACAGGCTGAAAGAAAAATAGTGGAGGTCTCCTCTCGCTGAGTCTGGTGATCTAACTAATGCAACAGCAAACTCCGAGATGTGGCAGAGATCAAGGCTCCTAGGGCTGAAAAGCTGAGAATGAGTGTGATCTTTGTCACGATGGGCAAAGTGATCCAGGCCAACAGAAGGCTCTGTCTGACAGGCTGGGAGTCAGTGAGGACAAAAAGCAATCTGAGACTTGCTTTTTAAGAATAACTGCTTTGTGGGAATGGTGTGGGTTATTATTGTCACATGTACTGAGACACAGTGAAAGCCTTTTGTCTGCATGCCACAGATAGATCATTCTATACGTAACTACATCAGAGTAGTGAAAATAAAGGGTGCAGAATATACTGTTACATTTACAAAGGAAGTGCAGTGCAGGTAACAGAAAGGTGCAAAGTGCTTGACAAGGCAGATTGTGAGGTGAAGAGTTCATCTTTAATGTACAGGAGGCCCATTCAAGACCCTTATAACAGCAGGATTGAAGCTGTCCTTGAGTGGTGTTGTGTCAATAATATTTCGGTAGCATTGAGTAATATTGTAAATATATTGTTTGATTAAGCATTCTCGATTGTTTAAATAATTCATTTTGGGTTAAATGTAAAAAATAAGCGAATTGCATATGTCACGACACTACCATGTGATATGTGAATGCCTTTTTGAAATAATTGCCAATTTAGATACGTTATTCCAGACTCCCTTGTTTATATTTCAATCACTTTTTATGTTTTGGAGTTCCAAAGTATGACAAGAGAGTCACGAACATGAGAAAATTGCAGATGCTGAAAATCCAAAGCAACACACACAAGATGCTGGAGGAACTTGGCAGCATTAAAGTCAACTTTTGGGCTGAGACCCTTCACCAGGACTGGAAAGGAAGGGGAGAAGTCAGAACAAGAAGAGGAAGAGAGAGGGGGAAGAAGAGGGTGAAGGTGACAGGTGATAGGTGAAATCTGGTCGGGCAGGGGTGAAGTAAAGAGCTGGGAAGTTGATTGCTGAAAGAGATAAAGAGCTGGAGAAGGGGGAATCTGATTGGAGACAGCAGAAGACCATGGAAGAAAGGGAAACGGGAGGAGCACCAGAGGGAGGTGATGGGTAGGTAAGAAGAGAAGGTGTGAGAGGAAAACACGAAGGCGGAACAGTGAAGGAGAGGAGGTGGGGCCATTACTGAACGTTTGAGAAATCGATGTTCATGCCATCAGGTTGGAGGACACCCAGACAGAATATAAGATGTTGCTCATCTAACCTGAATGTGGCCTCATCACAGCAGTAGAGGAGGCCATGGACTGACATGTCGGAATGGGAGTGGGAAGTAGAATTGAAATGGGTGGTCATCGGGAAATCCTGTTTTCCGGCATATGGAGCATAGGTGCTCAGCAAAGCGGTCTTCCAATCTATATCGTTTCTCACCAGTATACAGGAGGCCACACCGGGAGCGCTGGACACAGTATATCACCCCAACAGACTCACAGGTGAAGTGTTGCCTCACTTAAAGGAACTGTCTGGGGCCCTGAATGATAATGAGGGAGGAGGTGTAGGGGCAGGTGTGGTACTTGTTCCGCTTGCAAGGATAAGTACCAGGAAGGAGATCAGCAGAGAGGGACGAGAAGACAAAGGAGTCGCTTGGGGAGTGATCCCTGTGGAAAGTGGGAGGGGTGGGGGGGAGGCAAAGATGTGCTTGGTGGTGGGATCCTGTTGAGGATAGCGCAAGTTATGGAGAATTATGTGCTGAATGCGGAGGGTTGTGGGGTGTTAGATGAGGACAAGAGGAACCCTATCCTTGATGTGGTGGGAGGAGGATGAGGTGAGGGCAGATGTGCATGAAATGGAAGAGATGTGGTGAGGGCAGCATTGATGATGGAGGAAGGGAAGCTACTTTCTTTGAAGGAGGAGGAATGAAAAGGTTCACCTTGAGAGCAGATGCGGCCAAGACAGAGAAACTGAGAAAAAGGAATGCCATTTTTACAAGTGACATGGTGAGAAGAGGTATAGTCCAGATAGCTGTGAGAGTCAGTGGGTTTATAAAACATATCAGTAGATAGATTATCTCCAGAGATGGAGACAGAGAGATCGAGAAAGGGGAGGGAGGTGTCGGAAATGGACCAAGTAAATTTGAGGACAGGGTGGAAGTTGGAGGCAAGATTGATGAAGTTGACGAGCTCAGCATGGATGCAGGAAACAGCACAATGCGGTACTCAGTGTAATTCGGGAGGAATCAGGGAGTGATGCCAGTGTAGGCTTGGAACATGAACTGCTCCACATAGCCGACAAAAAGGCAGGCTTGGCTGGGACCCATCCGAGTGCCCATGGCTATACCTAGGGTTTGAAGGAAGTGGGAGGAGTTGAAGGAGAAATTGTTGAGGGTGAGGACCAGCTCAAATGGAGGAGAGTGGCGGTGGATGGGAATTGGTTGGGTCTGTTGTCCAGAAAGAAGCAAGGAGCTTTAAGGCCATCCTGCTGGGGTTAGAAGTGTACAGGAACTGGGCATCCGTAGTGAAAATGAGAAGATTGGGGGCAGGGAACATGAAGTTGTTGATAAGATTGAGAGCGTGTTAAATGTCACGGATGTTGGTAGAAAGAGACTGAACCAAGGGGTATAAAACAAGGTTGATATATGCAGACACAAGTTCTGTGGGCAGGAGCAGGCAGGAACAATGGGTCTACCTGGTAGTCAGGTTTCTGGATCTTGGATAGGAGGTAGAAGTGTGAGGTGCATGGCAAGGGATCTATGAAGTTGATGGTAGTGGATGGGAGATCCTCAGTCAATGAGGTTGTTGATGGTGTGGCAGATAATGGCCTGATGTTCCTTAGTGTATCCTGTTCAAGGGTTAAGTAAGACCAAGTGTCTGAAAGTTGCCACCTGGCCTCAGCAAGGTAGAGGTCTGCTCACCAGACTACTACAGCACCTCTTTTCTCTGCGGGTTTGATGGTGAGGTTGGGTTTGGTGCGGAGAGAGTGGAGAGCAGCTTGTTCCAAGGGAGAGGTGTTAGAATTAGAGAGAGGAGTGTTAAAGCCGAGATGGTTGCTGTCTCATCAGTAGTTAACGGTTTAAAAAGATTCAGAGGAGGCAGAAGACCAGATTGGGATGTCCAAGAAGAAGCGGAGGAGGATTGAATATGGGAGAAGAGGTAATCAATGCGGGTTGGGGAGACCTTGCCAAAGAACGCACTGTGGGTGTTTTCAAAATGTTGAATCTTCTGCTTGATGGAAGGGAGGAGTAGAGCGAATGTCTTTGATCACATTGGCTGTTTCACTGAGGTGGGCAAGAAGTGTAGATCGAGTCCACAGAAGGGAGGCTGGCTTAGCTCTGTCCACAAATCTCTGAAGTTTCTTGGAGTCTTGGGTAGAGTAAGTAAGTGCAAGGATTACGAGGTAGACTGGGAGATCATGAGTTGATCTATTAATGTGTGAGAGGTCTGTTAGCAGCAGTAGAGACACTGTCCTTGAGCTTGATGGTTAAAACTTGTCAGCCAATAAACGAGAATTGATGTCGCACAGACAGTGGTGATTGTAAATCACACAGGAGGTAAATTTGGGCTGTTGACATCATTTAGAAGACCCGGGCTTGGAATGGGTGATGGTGGATACTGAAAGGCAAATACAGAGCAAAACGATGTATTTCATTGTATGTTTCAATGTACATGTGACATATAAAGCTAATCCTAAATCCTAATGCAACTCTATGTCACGTTCAGCACTCTGTGTTCTACTGTATTTGTCTGAAATAATGGATCTTATTTCCTGATGCAAAAAGCACCCAGAAGTGGGTGCAACACGACTCTAACCTGGATTAACAAATGTTTAATTGCAAGGCCCAATTTTTGAAGCTGTGCAAAGGAGTTCCAAAGCTTCTGGGTCACTCCATCTCTTTACTTTTAGCTACTTGAAAAGAAACATTTAAACTAGATAAATATTTGATCTAAAGTATTATTGGCTGCAGAAGAAGTTAAAAAAGTAAATCGTAACTCCAGCTTTTGCTATATTGGGAGATGTGGCAATTTACATTTCATAATATTGCATAAATAGCAACGTTAAAGGGACCAAATAATGTTTCTGTGCTGTTGGTTGGGATTAAATATTAGAACACCGGGGAAAAAATCTCTGTTCTTTGAAATAATCATCTGATATTTTAATATTCAACTGAAAGGGAGAAACATGCTTAACATAGGCATCTACTTTTTTACTATAAATCACTCATATGTTTCATTCTTGCTTCTGTCTAGGTTTTCCTAGATGCATCTATTCTACTTAATCCAACCAATCTACATACTAGCTAGTTCCACATTCTAATCATTCTTTATCATAGAGTCATAGCAGTAGGCCCTTTGTCCCACCACGGCAACGTTGACCATCAAATATCTATACTAATCTCATTTACCAACACTTGGTCAGCTTAATATATTTGGTGATTTTAGTGCTTGTCCAGGTGCTTCTTAAATGTTGTGAGAGCAGCTACCTTCAGCATCTTCTCAGGCAAGCAGTACTCCTGATTGTATTGGTGACTATATTTAAGAACTTGGTTTAGGATTAATTCTCATATGATCTTCAATCATTTGTCCAAGTCTCTGTTCCTCTTGCATCATCTGAGTGAGTAAATCTCAATTAAACCTCATCTGAGCCTGGTGTGTAGGAATGGCAGAGTAGATCACTATTGAGCCCAATTTTGTTGGCATCCCCCTTTCCAAAAGAAATCATTGCAGTGGAATCAGGGGAGAAAACAATAGTCAATTCTTCCCTGTAACACTAAGAGATCAACCTCCAGTCAATACTTCAGTACTGAAATCTGAGTGCTTACTAGCATTCTGGAAGTTAATTCTAAACCATCTTCATTCCTAAGAACACATTAGACGGTGGAATACTCACTAAAAGGAATAATTGGTTCTGTGAATGGCAGGAGGGTTGAATTCTTTTACTTCTACATGCTGATCACAGATATCCTTAAATCACATACATAGAAGATCATTTGCAAAGTGTTCAAACCAGAGTTAGAATTATCCTATTCATTGCAGCTTGCTGTAATTGTCCTGGCCTTCCTGCTTGGGTGCTTGATAACTCTGACTAATTTATAACTCCTGTAATGTATAGCAATTTCTGTCATGCAAAGAAAATTGATTGTTATCTAGACCATGAGACCTTTGTTCATGTGCAGGATTTTTCACAAAGTGAGCATCTAAATCTTGGTACCTAGGCAAAGCCAGGCATGTGACCTAAGAGGCATCTTTTTCTTATCGAGGCTGGGGGAGTATATAGAATGAGTTCCAGGGGGAGCTGCAGGGATAGGTACAACTACATTTGGACAAGTATATTGATAGTAAAGGTTTAGAGCAGGGGTTCCCAACCTTTTTAATGCCATGAACCAATACCATTAGGCAAGGGGTCCATGAACCCCAGGCTGGGAACCCCTAGTTTTGAGTGATTACGGACTAAATACAGCCAAATGGAACTTGCTTAGATAGACATCTTGGCCAGCATGTATTACTCTATCACTTATATAGAAGTTGAGAAGTTATATAGAGTGCATGTCAGATAATAAACTATGTTTTGAATTTCATTGGTCGGAATCACATGAAAATGTAGTGGAACAAGGAGTTCTATTTAGACATTGCCACTGCGAAATGTAGAGCAAAGCTCTTGGTTTTGTGTGTAAATCACAAACTGTGCAATAATTTAACATTTTGATTTTTCACACCAGGTATTTCTAATGTGCCAATTTATAGATCACTGTTTAATCTGGATTTTATTCCTGCTGGAAACTCAGAAAGAAGTAATAGTACAAAAACAAACCTTATAATGGGCCATTTACCCTATTCTCTCCATCCTAGCTCTTTGAAGTGGCTGTCCAGTTTAATGTTGCACCCAAATCTTTTCACTCCAACTTTGTAAGTCCTCTTGAAAGTCATTCTGAGGATAATTTCATTAAATAGTGGATCAGTTACATGGGATTGATTGACAGCCTCCAACATTTGATTCTTATGTTCAAACTTCCAAAAAGCCAATTAAACAGTGCTGCATGTGTATATTGTATAAATGTGTTCATTTGAAAGAGTGAGATGATGGTACATTTCAATCTGAAGAAGAGGAGAATCATATAAATCATATTAGCTATCCTTGGTCAACAGGAGCATATTAGAAGCACCATCGAATATTAGAAACATAGAAAGGAAAACCTACAGCACAGTACAGGCTCTTCAGCCCACAAAGTTGTGTCGAACATGTCCTACCTTAGAAATTACTAGGCTTACCCATAGCCCTCTATTTTTCTAAGCTCCATGTACCTATCCAAAAGTCTCTTAAAAGATCCTATCGTATCAGCCTCCACCACCGTTGCTGGCAGCCCATTCCACGCACTCACCACTCTCTGAGTAAAAAAAACTTACCCCTGACATTTCCTCTGTACCTACTCCCCAGTATGTTAAACCTGTGTCCTCTTGTGGCAACCGTTTCAGCCCTGGGAAAAAGCCTCTGACTATCTACATGATCAATGTCTCTCATCATCTTATACACCTCTATCAGGTCACCTCTCATCCTCTGTCGCTCCAAGGAGAAAAGGCCAAGTTCACTCAACCTATTTTCATAAGGCATTCTCCCCAATCCAGGCAACATCCTTGTAAATCTCCTCTGCACCCTTTCTATGGCTTCCACATCCTTCCTGACCAGAACTGAGCATAGTACTCCAAGTGGGGTCTGACCAGTGTCCTATGTAGCTACCACATTACCTCTTGGCTCCTAAATTCAAATCCCAGATTAATGAAGGCCAATACACCATATGCCTTCTTAACCACAGTCAACCCGAGCAGCTGCTTTGAGTGTCCTATGGACTCGGAGCCCAAGATCCCTCTGATCCCCCACAGTGCCAAGAGATCAAGGTGACCGATCTCCATGCAGAATATGACCCGTCTACAACCAACTCTTTGCCTTCTGTGGGCGAGCCAGTTCTCCCTCGATCCACAAAGCAATGTCCCCTTGGATCCCATGCCTACTTACTTTCTCAATAAACCTTGCATGCCTTAAACCTTATCAAATGCCTTGCTGAAATCCATATTATGACCTTAATTTGTCAATCTTTGTTTTTGCCTCTAACAAGTTTAAGCACTGGAAGTTCAGACTGAGTTGGGATTCTTCTTGTGTTCCTCAATCCTTTATTTCTGCTAAAGCAGGTATAATTGCACCTAGGAGCCACTTAGTTGGCTTTCTTTGTAACCTTTCCAACAAGCTATAAAAAGATATTCTATCTGATTCTGGTTCTTATTCTAACTCCCACATTGTGTTCAATGACATTTGGGTTATTTCCCAGTGTGCCTAGATAAACTTAGTGAATTTACTCTGTAGCTTTGGATATCTTAAAATTGCCTTTCCACAAAAAACAAACTTAACTTCCTTATAATTTCCTTACAGTTAAATTCATCATATTTGAACTACATTAGTTGCTCACCTCCAAAAACATTTATATCTTTCCTCTAATTAGATGATCTTACTGTATATAGTGTTCCAGGTCAGGGTCTGGCCAATTCTGTAAACTGCAATACATCCTGTTTTAACTTGTATTTTAGTAAAGAAACAATAGTAAACAAAGCTAACCTGAAAAGAGACCTGTCATTATGTGGCCTTTGTTAATGCAATCTCAAACACCTGAACCACAAAGCAGTCAAATTATGAATCATAAGCATAGAGAACAGGGTTCAAGGTTCAAAGTAAATTTATTATCAAAGTACATATGTGTCACCATATACAACCTTAAGCTTCATTTTCTTTTGGGCATTCTCAATAAATCTATAGAATAATAACCATAACAGTATCAATGAAGGACCACCCAACAAAGGTGTTCAACCAGAGTGCAAAAGTCAACAAACTATACAAATACAAAAAGAAGAAATAATAATAATAAATATCGAGAACATGAGATGAAGATTCCTTGAAAGAGAGTCCAGTGGTTGTGGGAGCATTTCAATGATGGAGCACATGAAGTTGAATGAAATTATCCCCTCTGGTTCAAGAGCCTGCTGACTGAGGTAGCAGCGAGAAGAGAGCATGTCCTGAGTGGTGAGGGTCCCTGATGATGGGTGCTACTTTCTTACAACAGTGTTTCATGTAGATGTGCTCAATGGTTGGGAGAATTTTATCTGTGATGGACTGGGCTGTGTCCACTACTTTTTATAGGAGTTTTTATTCAAGGGCATTGGTGATTCTATACTAGGCTGTGCTGCAGCCAGTCACTATACTTTCCACTACACATCTATATAGGTTTGTCAAAATTTTAGATGTCATGCAGAATCTCTGTAAGCTCCAAAGGAAGTCAAGTTGCTGCCATGCTTTCTTGATAATTGCACTGGTGTGCTGGTCCCAGTACAGTTCTCATGAAATAATAACACCTAGGAATTTGAAGTTGCTGACCCTCTCCACCTCTGATCCTCCGATGAGCACTGGCTCATGGACCGCAGTTTTCCTTCTTCTAAAGACTGATGATCATGAGGATTTACAAGCAAATTATGTAATAATTTGTTGTTCCCAGATGTAGATTTTAAAGACTGTAGGAGACAAGAATATTTGAGAAAGATGAACATTCTTTTGCAGACACCCTTTTTCTTGGATTAATATTGCATGCTTGGATTAATACAGTGTTTTACAACAACAGGACATCCCAAAGTGATTTTAAAAACTGAATATTAATGTGCAGACACTGTAGAAGTGTTGGCTGTAACTTGTAGCTCTGCCCCTCAGCACAAGCATGTGCTGTGCAAATATTTGTGTGATGAAGCCTGGTGACAAAGTTCAGGTGACTTTGTCCTGGAGTGGTGGTGCCATAGATTGAACAGTTTTCCATTCACTGGCATCAGCAAGGTGATGAAACATGAGGTGGTTATGCTGTAGCCCAACTCACTACAGGTCTGAACAGAGATTCTGTTTTAGACTTTGTGGTTCTGATCGTGGCCTGCATGCTATCGTACAGGTACATGATGGAGACTAATTTCTGCAGATAGAAAATTGGAGAAAGATACTCTGCTGCCTTTAGACACAACCCACCACGTATCAATCCATGTTGACTATTCCTAATCATCCCTGTTGATACAATGCTTATACAGTCTATCCTTTAGAATACCTTCAAATAATTTGCCCACTACTGATATCAGGCTTACCAGCATATAATTTCTTGGCTTATTCTTAGAGCCTTTCTTAAACATTGGAACAACATTAACTATCCTCCAACCCTCTGGCACCTTACCTGTGGCTAAGGATGCCGTGGACTGTTGGCTGGTCATACCTTCCTTATTCCTCGGTTCTACCCATAAAACCTCACTAAACGAGTTCTCCAGTCTGTCCTGTCTGAGCATTGCTATGACATTTTCCCCAACTAGAAATGATACCCACTCTTCCCCCCCCCCCCCACCTTCCCTCTTTCTCGATCAGGTCTTAAACAACGGAACCCTGGAACCATTCTGCCCCTCCTGCAATCAAGTTTACAATGTCATAATTCCATGTGCTGATCCATGCCCTAAGCATATCGCCTTTTCTACAATACTCCTTACACTGAAATATATGCAGCTCAGAACATTAGTCCCACCATGCTTAAGCTTTTGATTCCTGAGTTTGTATGTAGGCTTAACAACATCTTACTCCACGACCTCTCCACTATCTGTTCTGGTACTCTAGTTCCCATCCCCCTGCAAACCTAGTTTAAATCCGCGCACCCCTTCCCCTCCTCCCCCCACCGTGTAGCATTAGCAAACCTTCCCACAAAGATATTAGATGCCCCTCCAGTTCAGGCGCAAACTGCCCCTTCTCTACAGGTTGCACCTTCCCTGGGAAAGAGCCCCTTGATCCAAAAATCTGATGCTCTCCCTCCTGCACTAACTGCTTAGGCACGTGTTAAGCTCTATGATCTACCGATTTCTGGCCTGACTAGCAAGGGACACATGTAGCAATCCTGAGGTCACAACCCTGGAGCTCCTGTCCTTTAACTTAGCACCTAGCTCCCTGAACTCACCTTGCAGGATCTTGTCACCTCTCCTCCCCATGTCATTGGTTCCAACGTGGATCACGACCTCTGGCTGTTCACCCTCCCTTTTAAGAATACCGTGGACTCGATCTGAGATGTCCCTGACCTTGGCAGCAGGGAGGCAACATAACATCTGGGAAACTTGTTCTCATCCACAGAACATCCTTTCTATTCCCCTAACCAACCCCCTATCACTATAGCATGCCCCTTCCCCCCTCTTCCCTTCTGAACCATGAAGTCACATTCAGTGCCAGAGTCCTGACCACTGTGACTTTCCTCTGCTAGGTCATTCCTCTTCCCAACAGTATCCAAAGTATTATACTTGTCAAGGGGATTGGGCACAGGGTTACTCCTCACTGGCTGCCCATCCCTCTTCCCTCTCCTCACGATTACCTAGTTACCCGTGCCCTACACCTTGGGTGGAACTACCTCTCTATATGTTCAGACTATCAATCCTTCAGCCTCCCGAATTCATCTGGTGCCTGCTCCAACTCTTTAATATATTCCTGAACCTTAATAGATTCAGATACACTTTACTAAAGAAAACTTGGCAGTACTTGAAAGGTAAAGTGTATATATAGAATGAGCTTTGGACTGGGATTAATTGTATGGGTCTGTCGGAGACTTGGTCTCTTGCATTCGGCTGGGAAGGCAGACGTCTGGTGAGCAAAGTAGAGCTTCTTGCCACTCGTGCTAAGTCTAGCAGAGCTTTGCAACAATTTTCCCTTTATATCTGGAAACAGAGACAGGATGTGCTGATTGAGACTAGGGAGCTTCCGTCAGCTTGAGCCTTTCCCGATCAACTGACTGTTACACTCCCTTCTGTTGTTTCCTGAAATTGTACAAAAATAGAATGCTGAAAAATCAGTTCAAACATGGACACTCCTCCCTTCCTCCCACTGACCACCCCCTCCACCTCCATTTCCTTCCAGGCTCTTGTGGAAAATCTGAGACCATGTCTAAAGTGCTGACTCATCATAAATCTCTGAAAATGATCAATTATACTGATTTGTGGTATGAAACATGAGCAGTGTCTTGGGATGCATTTAGCAGTAAGTTAAGTTTCCAGAAAAAGTCATTGAAATATTTACAGTATAGAAAAAAACTGTTGATCTGCTGTGTTGTGGTTTTTAGTCGGAGTACTACAGCACAGAAACAGGCCTTTTGGCCAGTCTAGACCATGCTGACCTGATCCGCCAGTCCCATCTTACAACACCCAGACCACATCCCTCCAAATGCCTCCCATCCATGTACCTACCCAATCTTTTCTTAAATATTACAATTGAACTAAGGAAGTTAATATTAAATGAGGGGATCAAGGAATATAGTCCAAAATCGTAAAGTGCATGCTAACGTATTCAATAATGCTTAGTTCGATAATCATTATGTTTACATCATGTGGAGGCTTAGAAATGCATCAGTGCTTCAATTTAATTAGTTACCTTGTGGACATGCCAACAGTGCTTTGGGTATCATGAGGGTCAAGGTATTAACTGCCCAGCACAAAAACAAAATATTCCTTTTGTGTGCTATGTCAATGTAAGTCTGAGGGTAAAGTCTTGGATATGGTTTCAGGGGGTTGGTGGTGATGATGAAGAGTTTGGGGGTCAAGCAGAGGTTGAGGGGGGAAAGTCGTTGACTCAAGAGCAATTGGTGAGAGGCTGAATGGTGATTGAATGGAGGTAGCTGCTGAATCGTTGAGAAGGTGAGAGATCAGCAGGTTAGAAGTTGATCAATCTCAGGACAGTCAGTGTGAGGGCAAGATTGCCAGGATGTGGACAAACAAACAGTGATTGGGATCAAATCAGAAACTCAAGAACATGGGTGATGGAGGATTGTCACCGACTTGTTGAGTAATTCATGAGTGGGGGGTGTTTCAAGTGAGAGCATTAGCTTGGGAACGGGATTGGATTGATACCATTCTGGGTTGGGGTGCCAAAAGAGATCAGACCGATTGTGCTCCCAGTACTGTGCTGTGAATTGCTGAGAAAGGGTTTCCTTAAGTTTCTCCATCTAGCTGCTCTTGTAAACCTGGCTGTGTTCAACGTGACCAATTACAGTGTCATTTGGTGTCAGGATGAGGACTGATGTTCAGTGTGTCACAGATGACTGCACACTGAAGATTGTGGAGAAGGCAATGTAGAATATTTTCTCATGACAGCCCTCTTATGGGAATGTATTTTTTCTCTGTGAATTCAAAACTGAAGAGGCATTATTGGTGCAAATACAATTTAGTACTGGAAGTACCTGACCAAATTTCTGGGATTGTGTATATCTGCTTGGAGATCATTGTAATCATGTTCCATTGAGGTTATACAAAAATGGACATATTGCATTATCTTTTTGACCAGTGGAATGCTTTCAAATACTTGACGAAGCCATTATGACTAAAAAATGAATTTAGCTGTACACATTTCTCAAATGTAAAATGGTTCTTAACTCTTCATTCCAGAGTCAGAATAGTAATAGTCAGTATAAGCCAGTAAAGTGCCTGCAACGAGTGAGTTTTTTCACTCAGCTAATGGCCCTGAAACCGCATTCTAATTACCTTCTCTCAGATATTGCCTTTATGATAAGAAATGAAGCCATTTCTCTCTTCTTCTGCTGCCATGTGGTGACAGGATTTTATTAGCCAGTGCTACCTCTGTGTGAGTGGATTTGAGTGTTCCAAAGTATCACAAAAATATTCAAAATTTACTCTCCAATCTCGTTACTTTCCTTGCCAACATGATTCCTTTAGACAAGAACCCCACCCCAGCAAATCATTTAAGTAAGGGGCGGGGGGGGGGGGAGAGGAGTAAACTGATCCTTGAATAATGGTGTAAAAATTGTAAGTGAAGAAAATGCAGAGCAGATCAAGTAGCATCTGGAAAGAGAAATAGAGTTACCATTTCAAGCCAAAGATCTCTCAGTGGAACCAAGAGATAGTGACCATACTTTAAGAGATAGAGATGACAACTAGAATATTTTTGATAGGGTAGGACTAGGATTGCTCTGCAGTTAAGCTGCTCATGAAGCCATTTGGTTGATTAATAAGGCATGTTAGAAAGAGGGAAACCACACAAAGGGCCATGTAAAAGCTGTTAAATAAAGGTCAGAATTGTAGGAAATTACCAACAGATCAGATGTTAGAGAGATGAAAAATTGAGCTAATATTACTGATGGATCAGCTCTCAGTCAGTTCTGATACACAAAAAGTGAGTAACCTGAAGATGACGGCAAAATTGCAGTCAGTGGGATGAGTTGAAGTGTAACATTGGGGCAAAATCAAAAATGGTGATGAATGCAGGCTTGAAGGTGTTGTATTTCAATGCACACAATTTATGGAAAAAGAAAGATGTTCTTGTAACATAGTTAGATGTATGACATTGTGTACATCACTGAATTGTGGCTGAAAGAAGATTATAGTTGGGAACTTAACATCTAAGGATACACATTGTATCGAAAGGACAGGCAGGTAGGTAGGCAGAGGGATTGGGATGGCTTTGTTGCTAAAAATGAAATCAAATCCTTAAGAAGACGTGACATATGATCGATAAAATCCTTATGGGTAGAGTTAAGAAACTGGTAGGGTAAAATGATCCTGATTGGAGATATGTATAGGCCTCTGAACAGTAACCAGGGTGTGGGATAGAAGTTATAAAGGGAGATAGAAAATGCATGTTAAAAAGGTGATGGAATGATAGCCATGGGGAATCTCAATATGCCTTTAGATTTGGAAAGCCAGGTTGGTGCTGGATCCCAAGAGAGGGAATTTGTAGAATAGCTATGAGATGGCTTTTTAGAACAGATTTTGGTTGAGCCTACTAGGGAAAAGGCAAGTCTGGATTTGATGTTGTGTAATGAACCAGACTTGATTAGGGAGCTTAAGGTAAAGGAACCCTTAGGAACCAGTGATTATTTTATATTTACCCTGCAGTTTGAGAGGAAAAAGCTAATGTCAGATGTATCAGCATTACAGTTGAGTAAAGGGGAGTATAGAGGCAAGAGAGAGGAGCTAGCCAAAGTTGATTGGAAGGGGACACTACATGATTGATGGCAAAACAGCATTGGCTGGAGTTTTAGTGGGCAATTTGGAAAGGGAGTTTAGAGGATTGGGAAGCTTTTTAAAAAGCAACAGAGGGTAACTAAAAAGCCATGAGCAAAGATGAAATATGAAGGTAATCTAGCCAATAATATAACAAGGTTACATAAAGTTTTTTTCAGAAATATGAAGAGAATAAGACTACTGGAAAATGGCACTGGAGGGGTAGTAATGGGGGACAAAGAAATGGACTATCTTAATAATTATTTTGTGTCAGTCTTCACTGCGGAAATCACTAGCACTATGCCAGAAATTTGAAGGTGTCAGAAGATGTAAGTGAGAGTAGTTGCTGTTATTAAGGAGAAGATGCTTGGGAAGCTGAAAGGTCTGAAAGTAGTTAAGTCACCTGAACCAGATGGACTACACCCCCGGGTTCTGAAAGGGGTAGCAGAAGAAATTGTGGAGGTATGAGCAATGATCTTTTACTTACTGCCCATTACACCACTGATATTTAGGGCATCAATGAAGGGTCCTTCACCTCTGGCAGTGTTCAGGGCCACCTTCATCATGTCAGTAGCTTCCAATCAGTTTTCACTACTGTCAGTTGTGCAAGTCCCGGGTGGAGATTCAGGAAGGCCATTGCACTCAGATGTAGAAAGATTTTTCATTGCTTTTTCCATAACAATTTTGTTTTTATGCGTCAGGGTTGTTTGCCCTGAGCTGAATCCCCAAACCTGAAAGATTGATGGACCACTCTTAATCTGCTCTCTACCCTTTGACCTGTTTGGCATGGGTGACCCTAACAAGAGCCAGAGCATAAAACCCTGAGTCCAACCAGCATTCGTCTCTGGGTCATTAAGGCACACAAGCCACCAAACCATGACAAGATTGTAACCCTCTTGGAGGAATGACCTTTCAAGAATGAATATATTCTGGAATGGTTCCGGAGGACTGGAAAATTAAAAATGTCACTCCACTCTGTAAGAAGGGAGGGAGGCAGAAGAAAGGAAATTATAGGCCATTTTGGCGGAAGATGTTGAAGTCCATTATTTTGCAAGGGGTTTCACCGTACTTGGAGGCACATGATAAAATAGGCCAAAGTCACTACGGTTTCCTTAAGGGGAAGTATTGCCTGACAAATCTGTTGGAATTCTTTGAGGAAGTAACACACGCAATAGACAACAGAGAGTCACTGGATGTTGTGTACTTGAATTATCAGAAGGCCTTTGACAAGGTGTTGTATATAAGGCTGTTTAACAAAATAAGAAACTATGGCATTACAGGAAAGATACTAGCATGGATAGAAGATTGACTGGTAGGAGATGAAGTATCGGAATAAAGGGGGCTTTTTCTGTTTGGCTGCCATTGTCTAGTGGTGTTCTGCAGTGGTCGATATTAGGATGGCTTCTTTTCACATTATATGTTAATGATTTGGAATACGGATTTGATGGCATTATGACCAAGTTTGTAGATGATGCTAAGATAAGTAGAGGAGCAGATAGTTTTGAGGAAGCAGGGATTCTGCAGAAGGATTTAGACAGACTGGGAGAATGAGGAAAGAAGTGGTAGATGGAATATGGTATAGGGAAATGTATGGTCATACACCAGTAGAAGGAATAAAGGTGAAGACTATTTTCTAAATTGGAATCAGAATTAAGTTTAATATCATTGGCATATGTCATCAGATTTTTCTATCAACAGAGGTCTGTGAGTTGAATGTTCATGCCGGCAGGTGGGAGGCTACCTAGGTGGGAGATAGACCTCCGTTGATACCCATGCCCCCCCCCCCCCCTTACCCCATCCCTATCTATAATTTTAGTCTGGTACTCTTTCTCTCTCTTTCTCCCCCCTCACTATAATCTCCCCCCAGCCCTACCTTTCTTTCTCTTTTATTTCCCATATTTCTCCAGCTTCCCCCTAGTCCATTTCCCTTCAGCCTATCACTTCCCAGCTCTCTTCTTCATCCCTCCCCCCACTTCTTATCCCCTCTCCACCATCCCATGTTACTTCACTCCTGATGAAGGGTTTCAGCCTGAAACGTCGTCACTAATTCCTCCCATAGATGCTGTCTGGCCTGCTGAGTTCTGCCAGCATTTTGTGTTTGGTGTTTACCAAGCTTGTATTGGTTGACTTGGAATAATGCAGGGAACCATTACCAAGTCAGAGGGGGAGTGGGATGGAGAATTATAGTGAGATGCAACTAACGGAATGTTTGTATCCTCCTCTGGACTGGATAAAGGGCTTTGGGATTGGGATTTCTGTGATGTAGAGGAGAATGCTTTTTGAGCACCAAATGCAATCATTAGACTGGAAGACGTACAACTGGATCACTGTTTCACCCGAAGGACCGTTCGGATTGCATGCGGCAGAAGAACAGGTATTCATTCCAGTTGCTCCACAGGAAGGTACCATATGAAAGGGAGACATTGGTGACAGTCACACTTTAAGTCACTAACTGAATGTTTCCTACAGAAGATTGAAAGGGGTGTAGAAAATGTGTTTGCTGAATGAATCTTGGTGAAGGTACTCCCAAGTTCTGCAGGGCCAAAGATCCAAAATTTAGATCCAATGATGATGAAGGGTCAAATTAGGATAGTATGTCCTGAAAGGGAATCTGCAGTTGAAGGTGTTCCCAAGTGCGCAAAGCTCTTGCTCTTCTGCTGGCAAAAGGCACTGCTATTGAAGGCAAGACAAGTAACAACAGTGTATTTTGTAGCTAGCACAAACTGCAGCCTCATGCTCCTGTGTCAATAGGAATTAATACTTACTGTTTTGTGAGGCACCAATCAAGTTGGCTGTCTTGTCCATACATAGTAATAATAATGAAAAATTACTTGCACTTTGGGGTCTCGGCAGTCCCCAACTCCTTGGAACTGATATTAGTTTTTACAGTAGTCTCAATGCAATATAAATTATTTATTATAATCATATTTCACTGAGTAACTGGTGTTTAATATTGAAGATAACGTTAACTAAAATTTATTAAAACACAATAAATTATAGTTTGATTTTTTTAAATATAGGCAAGCTTTGTTTGTGCCTTTCATTTTCTTCATTTAAATTTTAATAACAATCAACAGAGTTTGAGCTGATACAGTCTTGACATTCCCAAGATGTTTTGGGACTTAAACTCAGTGGTGTTGAAAATGTTTTTCTTCAGCTTCTCACAGTTCTGCCCCCGGTTTTCGAAGTATACGAGGAAAGGGTAGTGTGGGAAAAAAACAACACGAGGGAAACAGAAGGACAGACCACCCAGCAGTGGCCGCGGCATAGAATTCTGATTCAGCAAAGTTATTCCCAATCCTTTTAACCTTGTAGAATTCCCCCAACAAACATAGGATTCAAGACTATATTGGGAAGAGCTGCTCCAGAGACGTCAAGCAAATGTCTGATGTCATTGTCACAGAATCATGCCTCAAAGGCAAAGTGCGGGATTTGCAATCCACAGGTATGATCTGATTCATCTGCAGGGCAGACTCCATTAAAGGAAATTGGAGCACATTCCTGGAGCAAGTAAAATGAGCACTGTGCTGGATAATTAACATTTTCCAGCATAGTCCTGGGTGAACAGCCAGCTTTTATCTCCTGATGAAGCAGCAGTATAGCGGAGTACACACAGAGGGAAGTATCACTGAAAGTCTCAAACATTCATTCTAGACCCCACAAAGTGTTGTGGGCAAGGATACTTCCTGCAATCTACTATCTTCCCCTAAATGATCAATCAGTGCTTCCCTGTTTTGCACAATATGTGAAAGAAGTGCTAAATACAGAATATAGTCTGGGAGTGTTGTTGTAGGGGGAGGGGTATGTGGTCTCTTCAATATCCGTCACCATGAATGGTTTGGTGAATAAACTGATCAGGTTGTGAAGAACGTAAAATGCCAGATTGTGCCTGTGGCAAATAGTGAGTGATCAAATGTGCTGGTCAAGCCTGTTGACCTCGTCCTGCTAGTCCATTGTTGTGGAACTCTGGTCCATGCTAGCATTGGTAGAAATAAATAGCCTCTTCTTTACAACGGGAGCACTATATGGCACTATAGAAATGCTAAGAGGTTTAGACTCCGAAATATCTGGCTTCTCTAAGCTGGCATCCATGAAGTGTGGTTCAGCGTTAACGTCAGCAGCTATGTACACGACCATATTCTCTAGTCTCATGGGCCACTGTAAAACTCACTCTTTCATTACAGCCAAGCCAGTGGCTCAACCCCTGGTTCAATGAGGAGTGCAGAGGTAATGCTGGGAGCAGCACCAGGCGTAGCTTCACCCCGTTGACTCCTCTTTTTAGCTGCCAGTAGGAGTTCATACCTGCTCATCAGCAAAAGCCCAGAGTTTCACAAGCAAAAGGTTAGATCATAGCCCTGCATTTCTGGTCATTAAAGCAGGTGAACAATTAAAGGGTTAATATGTGGGGGTGGCTTCAGGAAAATCTCCAATACAAAAATAATAATTTTTAACCATGTTCAGTCAGAAGCTCCCTGTGGATGAATTGAATTGAATCGACTTTATTACTTACATCCTTCATATGCAGTTGAAGTCAGAAGTTTACATACACCTTTGCCAAATACATTTAAACTCAGTTTTTCACAATTCCTGACATTTAATCCTAGAAAACATTCCCTGTCTTAGGTCAGTTAGGATCACTACTTTATTTTAAGAATGTGAAATGTCAGAATAATAGTAGAGAGAATGATTTATTTCAGCTTTTATTTCTTTCATCACATTCCCAGTGGGTCAGAAGTTTAAATACACTTTGTTAGTATTTGGTCGCATTGCCTTTAAATTGTTTAACTTGGGTCAAACGTTTTGGGTAGCCTTTCACAAGCTTTTCACAATAAGTTGCTGGAATTGTGTTCCATTCCTCCAGACAGAACTGATGTAACTGAGTCAGGTTTGTAGGCCTCCTTGCTCACACACGCTTTTTCAGTTCTGCCCACAAATCTTCTATCGGATTGAGGTCAGAAAATTATGTCAAATCTGGTTCATCCTTGGGAGCAATTTTCAAATGCCTAAAGGTACCACGTTCATCTGTACAAATAATAGTACACAAGTATAAACACCATGGGACCACGCAGCCGTCATACCGCTCAGGAAGGAGATGCATTCTGTCTCCTAGAGATGAACGTACTTTGGCACGAGGAGTGCAAATCAATCCCAGAACAACAGCAAAGGACCTTGTGAAGATGCTGGAGGAAACAGGTAGACAAGTATCTATATCCACAGTAAAACGAGTCCTATATTGATATAACCAGAAAGGCTGCTCAGCAAGGAAGAAGCCACTGCTCCAAAACTGCCATTAAAAAAGTCAGACTACAGTTTGCAAGTGCACATGGGGACAAAGATCTTACTTTTTGGGGAAATGTCCTTTGGTCTGATGAAACAAAAGTGGAACTGTTTGGCCATAATGACCCGACGCAGTCTGGGAGACGGTTTCACTGAACACCTATGCTCTGTCCGCCAGAGAAAGCAGGATCTCCCAGTGGCCACACATTTTAATTCCACATCCCATTCCCATTCTGATATTGAAACCACACTCCGGTTGGAGGAACAACACCTTATATACCGGCTGGGTAGCCTCCAACCTGATGGCATGAACATTGACTTCTCTAACTTCCGTTAATGCCCCTCCTCCCCTTCTTACTCCATCCCTGATATATTTAGTTTTTTTCCCTCCTTTTTTTTCTCTCTCTCTCTCTGCCCATCACTCTGCCTGTTCTCCATCTCCTTCTGGTGCTCCCCTCCCCCTTTCTTTCTCCCTAGGCCTCCCGTCCCATGATCCTTTCCCTGCTCCAGCTCTGAATCCCTTTTGCCAATCACCTTTCCAGCTCTCAGCTTCACCCCACCCCCTCCGGTCTTCCTCTATCATTTTGCATTTCCCCCTCCCCCTCCTACTTTCAAATCTCTTACAATCTTTCCTTTCAGTTGGCCCTGACAAAGGGTCTCAGCCCAAAACGTCGACAGCGCTTCTCCCTATAGATGCTGCCTGGCCTGCTGTGTTCCACTAGCATTTTGTGTTTGTTGCTTGATCATCATCATGTTTAGAGGAAAAAGGGTGAGGCTTGCAAGCCGAAGAACACCATCCCAACTGTGAAGCATGGGGGGTGGCAGCATCATGTTGTGGGGGTGCTTTGCTGCAGGAGGGACTGGTGCACTTCACAAAATAGATGGCATCATGTGGAAGGAAAATTGTGTGGCTATATTGAAGCAACGTCTCAAGACATCAGCCAGGAAGTTAAAGCTCGGGTGCAAATGAGTCTTCCAAATGGACAATGACCCCAAGCGTACCTCGAAAGTAGTGGCTGTGGTGAACTAGATATACCTGTCTGACTGCTCCTGTGGCTCCTCCCAAGACCCTGCTGACTACCCCTGTGGCTCCTCCCACAGACCCCTGTATAAAGGCGACTGTATAAAGGCTGCTCTCCCTCATTTCCCCAGGATGTAG
Source organism: Hemitrygon akajei (assembly GCF_048418815.1). Taxonomy (NCBI): domain Eukaryota; kingdom Metazoa; phylum Chordata; class Chondrichthyes; order Myliobatiformes; family Dasyatidae; genus Hemitrygon; species Hemitrygon akajei. The sequence goes on along the minus strand of NC_133124.1, from coordinate 101,927,268 downwards.
TGTTGTTCTTCAGTCAATAAAAGCCGATATCTCACTACCTAAGTCTCGGCGTGAGTTATTGATGGTGCATCAATTTTATTGACTGAAAGTTACAACATGGAAACCGCTTTACGCCCAGAACGCCTGGACTTGGACCCCCAAGACCCAGGAGCAGCTCTTGCCTTTGAACACTGGCTGGTGTGCTTCCAATCGTACTTAGAGGAGGTTCGTGCCACCGACTCGGCTGTTCGGCACAAACTTCTCTTCTCGAGGGTCGCCCCAAAAGTTTATTCGTTCATCAGGGACATATCCACCTACGAGGAGGCGCTTGCCGCCCTCCAAAGACAGTACCTGCGGCCAGTAAATCCAGTTTATGCACGGCACCGCTTGGCAACGCGAAAACAGCGGCCTACGGAGTCAACTGCTGAATTTTTCCGCGAGTTACTGACCCTAGCGCGGGACTGTGACTGCAAAGCGCTCACAGCGGAACAGCATAAGGAACTCTTGGTCCGAGACGCTTTTGTGACTGGGGTTCGGTCAGTGTGTATCCGCCAGCGGCTGCTGGAAAAAGCTGATCTTACCTTACGCTCCGCGATAGAGACGGCCGATTCGATGGAGGCTGCGCAACTGTACGCCGAAGAAGTCCAACCGAGCCATTCCCCGGTTCCGAGCGAATTCGCCAACGCCGCTGCCAGTCGCGGTATCTCAAACCCCACGAATTCACCAGGTACGAAACTCTGTTACTTTTGTGGGCTTCGGAAACATGCCCGGGTAAGCTGTCCGGCGCGCGAAGCAACGTGTTCCAGCTGTGGGAAGAAGGGCCATTTCACCAAGGTCTGTAAATCTAAACCGCGCCCGGGGTCGAGCAGCGCCGCGTCTGAGACCTGGGGGCCGCCATTTTGCATGACCGGATGTGGACAACCATCTTTGCCGACGTCACCAGGCCCCGCCCCCGACTCGCCATCTTGCATGACCGGATGTGGACAACCATCTTTGCCGGCGTCACCAGGCCCCGCCCCTACCTACCCGTGTGCGACCTGGGAGCCGCCATCTTGCATGCCCGGATGTGAGCGGCCATCTTTGCTGGCGTCACCAGGCCCCGCCCCCGACACGCCCCGTTCAACGCTGGCTTCCGTGACCCTCGATCAAAGCGCTCCGCACCAGCTCGCAAGGTCGATGATGGACATCCTGGTGGAGGGGCGCAGGACTAGCTGCCTGTTTGACACGGGCAGCACTGAGAGTTTTATTGACCCGGCCACAGTGAAACGCTGCGGACTCGTTACACGGCCGGTCCGTCAGAAGATCACCTTGGCTTCAGGGTCGCATTCCACAGACATCTGGGTGGGTTGTGTAGCGACATTGGTGGTGCAGGGCACAGAATATCGGAACTTTGCGCTACTGGTCTTGCCTCGACTGTGCGCACCTGTGCTATTGGGGCTGGACTTCCAGAGCCATCTCGAAAGTGTGACTATGGCATATGACGGGCCCCACCCACCACTCACTGTCAGGAATCCTCAGTTTGGTGGGACTTCGCCATATACTCCGTTACCACACGCACATACACCCCGAACCCCACATCCCGCCCAGCACCATGTCGATAGCTGTGCTGCTGACACTATTTGCAACCTCTCCACCCTCAAGATCCCTCCCCCATCGCTGTTCACCAACCTGACCCCCGACTGTAAACCTGTGGCAACTAAAAGTAGGAGGTACAGTGCGGGGGACAGGGCCTTTATTCATTCAGAGGTGCAGCGGCTGCTCAGGGAGGGGATCATTGAGCCAAGCACAAGCCCATGGCGGTCCCAGGTGGTCGTTGTTCGGACTGGGCAGAAAAATAGGATGGTTGTGGACTACAGCCAGACCATCAATAGATTCACGCAGCTTGACACGTACCCCCTACCCCGCATCGCGGATATGGTCAACCAGATAGCTCAGTACAAGGTGTACTCGACAATTGATCTGAAATCCGCTTATCACCAGCTCCCCATCCGCCCAGAGGACCGCCCCTACACCGCCTTCGAGGCGGGTGGCAGGCTCTATCACTTTCTGCGCGTCCCGTTTGGTGTCACAAATGGGGTCTCGGTCTTCCAGAGGGAGATGGACCGGATGGTGGACCAGTACAAACTGACGGCCACATTTCCCTATCTAGATAACATCACCATCTGTGGTCGCGACTGGTCGGACCATGACGCCAACCTCCAACGTTTTTTCCAGGTGGCCGATGCTTTGAACCTGACTTATAACAAGGACAAGTGTGTGTTCAGAACCACACGACTCGCTATCCTTGGGTATGTCGTGGAGAACGGGGTCATTGGCCCTGACCCCGACCGTATGCGCCCCCTGTTAGAACTCCCTCTTCCCACTACTCTCAAGGCCCTCCGGCGGTGCCTGGGTTTTTTTTCCTATTACGCCCAATGGGTTCCCCATTACGCAGACAAGGCCCGCCCCCTGGTCAAGTCTACCACCTTTCCCCTCTCTGCCGAGGCCCACGCGGCCTTCAGCTGCATTAAAGGGGACATTGCCAAAGCAACGATGCATGCGGTAGACGAGACCATTCCCTTCCAAGTAGAGAGTGACGCCTCTGACGTCGCGCTGGCTGCTACCCTCAATCAGGAAGGCAGGCCAGTGGCGTTTTTTTCTCGTACCCTTCAAGGCTCTGAACTTCGGCACTCCACGGTGGAGAAAGAAGCCCAAGCCACAGTGGAAGCTATTCGGCACTGGAGGCACTATCTCGCCGGCAGAAGGTTCACCTTGCTGACCGACCAGCGCTCGGTTGCGTTCATGTTCAGCAGCCAACAGCGGGGCAAAATCAAAAATGATAAAATTTTGCGATGGAGAATAGAACTCTCCACCTATACTTACGATATCCTGTACCGGCCTGGCAGGCTCAATGAACCGTCTGATGCCCTATCCCGGGGACCGTGTGCTAGTGCCCAGCTCGACCAGCTGTATGCCCTTCATGCCCAACTTTGCCACCCGGGGGTCACCCGGTTTTATCACTTCATTAAAGCCCGGAACCTGCCGTACTCCCTGGAGGACATCAGGACGATGACCAGGGACTGCCAGATCTGCGCTGAGTGCAAACCGCACTTCTACCGTCCTGACACTGTGCAGCTTGTCAAGGCCACCCGCCCTTTTGAGCGACTGAGTATTGACTTTAAGAGCCCCCTTCCCTCCACCGACCGCAATGTCTACTTTCTCAGTATTATTGACGAGTACTCGCGATTCCCCTTTGCCGTTCCCTGCCCCGACACTACTACCACGTCGGTCATAAAAGTCCTGCGCCAGCTCTTCACACTGTTCGGATATCCCTGCTATGTCCACAGTGATAGAGGGTCCTCCTTTATGAGTGACGAGTTGCGCCGGTTCCTGCTTGCTAGGGGCATAGCTACTAGTCGCACCACGAGTTATAATCCCCGGGGGAATGGCCAGGTGGAGAGGGAGAATGCCACGGTGTGGAAGGCCATACTTTTAGCCCTTAAGTCACAAGGGTTGCCGGTCTCCCGATGGCAGGAGGTCCTCCCTGAGGCACTCCACTCTATCCGCTCCCTGTTGTGTACGTCCACTAATGCCACCCCTCACGAACGCTTATTCTCTTTTCCCAGGAAGTCTGTCACTGGGACCACCCTGCCAGTTTGGCTGACGTCCCCGGGGCCAGTGCTGCTGCGTAAACATGCGAGGAGTAATAAGTACTCACCACTGGTCGAGAAGGTTCACCTCCTGCATGCTAATCCCCAGTATGCCTACGTGGTCTTGCCTGATGGGCGGGAGGACACGGTCTCTGTCCGCGACCTGGCGCCCGCCGGAGCAGCAGACCACTACCCCGAGCACTCCACGGTAACTTTGCACCCTGTACCCGAAGTGACTCCGCGCGCACCGTGCCCCACACAGACTCCGTATGCGTCTGTTCCAGGGCCCTCGCTCACACGCGAGGGATCCCTGACACCTCCTGTTGGGACAGAATTAACCCACTCTCCGCCTTCGGAGCACACACCACCTCCGGCACCTGTGCCGTCATCACCTCCGGCTCCTGTGCAATTGCAGCCGGAGCTCCGTAGATCGCAGCGAACGATTCGACCACCTGATCGACTTAACCTGTAAATATACTTGGGAATTTTTTTTTAAACAAAGGAGGGGTGAATGTGGTGAACTAGATATACCTGTCTGACTGCTCCTGTGGCTCCTCCCAAGACCCTGCTGACTACCCCTGTGGCTCCTCCCACAGACCCCTGTATAAAGGCGACTGTGGCCTGCTGCTCTCCCTCATTTCCCCAGGATGTAGTGTTGTTCTTCAGTCAATAAAAGCCGATATCTCACTACCTAAGTCTCGGCGTGAGTTATTGATGGTGCATCAGTGGCAAAATTGCTTAAGGTCAACAAAGTCAAGGTATTGGAGTGGCCATCTTGAAGCCCTGACCTCAATCCGATAGAACATTTGTGGGCAGAACTGAAAAAGCGTGTGTGAGCAAGGAGGCCTACAAACCTGACTCAGTTACACCAGTTCTGTCTGGAGGAATGGAACAAAATTCCAGCAACTTCTTGTGAGAAGCTTGTGGAAGGCTACCCAAAACGCTTGACCCAAGTTAAATAATTTAAAGGCAATGCTACCAAACACTAACAAAGTGTATGTAAACTCCTGACCCACTGTGAGAGTGATGAAAGAAATAAAAGCTGAAATAAATCATTTTCTGTACTATTATTCTGACATTTCACATTCTTAAAATAAAGTAGTGATCCTAACTGACCTAAGACAGGCAACGTTTTCTAGGATTAAATGTCAGGAATTGTGAAAAACTGAGTTTAAATGTATTTGGCTAAGGTGTATGTAAACTTCTGACTTCAACTGTACGAGGTGTAAAAATCTTTACATCAGGCTGCTGTCTAAATGTGCAATTTATAGTAATTTGTAATAAATAGTGTGTACCACAGGACAGTCAATATAACATAGAAATACAATTGTATCAGCGTGAATTAATCAGTCTGATGCCCTGGTGGAAGAAGCTGTCCTGGAGCCTGCTGGTCCTGGCTTTTATGCTGCGGTACCATTTCACGAATGATGGCAACGGAACAATTTGTGGTTGGGGTGACTCGGGTCCCCAATGATCCTTCAGGCCCTTTTTACACACCTGTCCTTGTAATTGACAGATCGTGACTCATTCCTGAGATCCCACTAACAGAAAAGCCCATTTTCAGCTATTTGATTCACTCCCTGAATCACTGGATATAGCAAAGATGAAATAGATATCCCTGTGTCTCCAACCAAGCTGTTCCAGTCCAGCTACAGCAGTCCAATGACTGTTGGAAATTGCCTAAAAATTTCAAAGCAATGTCAGAAAAATAAAACCAGCCCATTCAGACTAATGGCCATCCCAATTTGTCCGCTCTCAATGACAATTTTCTAGGTGGTAGTTGCTCAACAACAATCTGCACACTGACGCCCAATTTTTGATTTTACCAGCCACATTTGGCTCTAGATGTCGTTACAGACTGGATTCAAATGTGGATCAATGAGCACATAAGTAGTAATAGAAGTAGCAATTAGAGTAAGCCCCTTGGCCCCTCCTGCCTTCTCTGCCATTAATAAGGTCATGGCTGCTTTTTCTACCTCAGCAGCTCATGCCGATACTAACCTGTATTCCTTAACCTTCAGATTCATGACATTGCCATCACAAAGTCATCCACCTTCACCATTTTGGAGTTGTCATTGGCCAGATGAACCACCATCAGTACTGTGATTACATGAATATATCAGAGGATATCTTGAGGTAATTGATCCATCTCCTGCTCGTGGAAGAACATTCCATGAATCAACAGTTCAGTGGAATATTCCCTGGCTGACCAAATCAGAGCAGCTCCAGCAACTCTCGAAGCTCTACATTCTCCAGTTGACCAAGGACCCATCATTCTTTCCCTGAGTTACTAACAGGTTTCCTTCTAAATATCACAACATCCTGACTTGGAAGTTTTCCACTGCTCATTCACCACTGGCAAGTATATTGTGGATATACCGTATCTTAATCCAGAGGACTTGCAGCCTTTCTCAATGGTAGCTCGCCACCAACTTCACAGTACCCTTAAGAATGCCAGAAAAACCAAGATCCCAGGGAAGTGTGTGCACTAAACACAGGCTTCCACTCCCTCAGTGTTCAGGAGGTTGTGGATCATCTTGAAGATTTTTCTGGTGTCCAATATTACATTTACAGAAAGCGCACATGATGGATATGCTCATCTTCACAGTCCGAGCAAACAAATTAGTTTTGTGATTAGCTGACCTCTAGAGTAGTTGAGGAAAGTGCTGTTCTTCGGAAAGTGAGATGTTCGCTTGCATCAGTGTGAGGAATCCTGCAGCCATACACGTGCCGACACTTTATTGTTGCATTGAAAAGTCAGTGCTGGAGGAAGAGCAGTAAGAGGAACAAACCCGGGGGGACATGAGATACAGATGAAGAACAGGAGAAATTTTACAGTCGTCAGGCAACACCTCAGCAAAACTCCACTAATCTTAACTCCCAGCGGAGTGAAGACTGCTACTAAGGGGTCCCTATCCACTGCCTCTCCATTCTCAAACCTTTAAAGGTAACCTTCACCAGTCATTGGTCGATAGAACTCATGACATTTAGTAACCCTTCGCAAATTTCTTTGTATGACTTCGTTCCGGTATGACCTGGTTCAGGGACAGTTATTACCCTTCATTCATCCTGCTCCTGAACCAGCGTGGGTAACTTCACTCACCTCAACACTGAAAGTATGGACTCATTTTAAATACTCTACAAATCGTGTTCTCAATATTGTTTGTTTATTTGTTTGTTTGTTTACTTATTAGCTCAGTTTGTTTCCTTTTGCAGATTGGTTTTCAGTCTTTGTTTGGGTGTAGTTTTTTCATTGATTCTGTTGTATATTTTTGTTCTTCTGTGAATGCCTGCAAGAAAGTGAATCTCAGGGTAGTGTATGGTGATATATAAGTAATTTGAACTTTAAATTGAGATTGGAGGGAAAAAAAAGAGGAGAATAAAGAGATCAAAAGGATAATATTATCTTAACATTAGTGAAGCATTAATTAAGTATTGAAAAGATGAAAAACAATTCATTTAAAACAAAAATATGACATGCTGAGAGAGGAAAAGGTATTACATTTTCATCACAATCACACCTTTATTTCCTGTTTGCAGCTGTGTTTAGTTTTTAAGCTTACTAATATGTTAAATGTTATCAATCCAAAAATCAAAGATTAAAATAGAGCATTTTAAAGCAGAGTTCACATTCCTAACTGTATCATTATTCAAAGGCAGTCAGTAATACAGAAAATTGAATGTTTTCTGAACACAATAGGACGTTTGACTGTGTTGCCTGATAAGTGAATGCAAACCCAAAAAAAATGAACAAAGTCTGGCCAGAGGTTTTATTGGAATTGGTTGTCAGAGGTCCAGAGTTAAGCTATGAATACCACTGAATAGTGATTTATGAACATGAAAATTAAGGTCGTAACTTAAGCATTAATTCCAAGATAAAATTTTGCTGGTTATCTTGAGTTAATATGTATACAGTTGTTTTGTATGAACTTAATACTGGATTGACTATTTTGATTTATTGTGGCCACACAGAACTGAATATTGTTATTGTGGAAACTCAACGGCTGATTAAACAAGCAACACTAGAATCAAGTCCTGAAAATGCCTGTGCAACACTGAAGTGAGAATTGAGTGAATGTTTGTCATGGGATGTGGTGTTGAGAGTATCCTTGTAAATGCAGCACTTTCACCTCACACAGCCTGAATTGCCAGGTCAGCAAAACTAACAAGCAGTGTTTTATTGCAGCTTTTGCTCAACTGCAGCCGACTGATGTAAAATTTTGATATGTTGAGGTTGGACAGAAAGTGGTGGATACAGGCTAGTCTATCAGAGGCAAAGCCCTCCCCAAGGCACATGCAGCTCTGTCACAAGAAAGCAGCATCCAAAGACCCCAATTATCCAGGCCATGCCCTCTTCCCACCATGGACAGGAGGTACAGACGCCTTAGGTCCCACAGCACCAGGTTCAGGGACAGTCATTATCCTACACCCATCAGGCTCCTGAACCGGTGTGGATAACTTCATTCATCACTACACTGAACTAAGTTCAACTATCTACAGACTCACTTTCAAGGACTCTTTACAGTTCATATTTTCAGTCGTATTTTATTGGCACAGTTTTTCTTCTTTAGTAGATTGGTTGTTTGTCAGTCTCTATCTGTTTATTTATAGTTTTTCATAAAATTCTATTGTATTTCTCTCAGTTCCTGCAAGAATATGAATCTCAAGGTATGGTAACATGCACATGCTTTGAAAATAAATTTATTTTGAATTTTGAGATGACGGTTAGAGGGCCGTCATGCAAGAGTTGGAACAAAACCTGTTTGCTTTATGTGAGAGCCTCCTGGGAAGGATACTTCAGGCAAGGGAAGATGAGCTGGAGATGAGCGTCATTGTAATGGCGACATACTATTGCTTTAAATGCAGTCTTTGAGACAGAATATTAGTTATAAGCCAGGCAGTGCCTGTCAATCTGTGGTTCCTGTGAACCTCTGGCATTGCCAATGAAATTCAAATCCCTTTCGCAAAAAGGGAAGCACTGCCTGCAATTTTAGTGAAGGTCCACTGGTGCAAGTTTGTGCCCAGATTGTGACCATGGCAAAAATGCCTGCAGTCCACAATTGAATGCATGTAGGCTTTTCTTTGTCTTTCTGTTGTAGGCAAGAATTGTCACAGCTGACAACATTTGGCAATGGGTTATCTTCATCTTCAATATTTGCGCATTGTTGATGCCAATGTGGCTGGAATATATTATCTATTTTTGGCACCACTCATGGTGCCCATCATATTGAGAAGTGTCGTGCAATATAAGGACATGGTGGAAGTGTCCAGATCTTGGCATCACAACTGAAGGTAGGCCAAAAATTTAGCAAAGCTCTTGCTGCTAGATCTGGGGGCTTTAGTAACCTTTCCTCTTGGTCTTTGGTAGGATAGGGAAATTATAGAGAGGGTGCATGAGGCAAGATAGTCCCTCGCTCCTCTGCTTCTCCTCCTTTTATTAGGAGGGAGCCTATTTGCCCATATTAAAGGAAGAGCGCTTCAAAACCATCACTAAACTGAGGGGAATGTGTAGGAGAGTCTTCATTGCAAGAGTGCTTCTAATGGTACTGTCTGATATGTTGGAACAGTAACAGCAATGGCTGAGCAAGCTTGAATAACTAGTAAAATGTAATGCTGGCCATGGACTTGGATGCCTTAATATGTTTTGTGTTCTAGTCCATAACTGCATGAAACAACGAACGATATATAGTCGAGGAGAAAATAACTAAACCAACTCTTGGAAGAAAGCTGCAGGGCAACAGTGCACATATTGCTGCATGAAGACCACAGGCGTCTGAATGTTATAGAGACCCTGTATCTTTTCTTGCTTCACTGTTCCTGTAGAGTGCACCACTGGTGGGACACCACTGCGTTACTGGAGCACACTGCAAGTGGCCGTGAACGATGCTTTTGATAATGTAGAGTCGGATTCGGACTGATTGGCAACATTCAGGGTTGACAGGCTGCATGGATGGACTGGCAGTGAATGCTGCCATCCCGAGAAGCAATAGCATTTTCATACTTCTTGATAATGCTGCCGTGTCCTTGGAATTCTGCTACTTGGGGGGGGGGGGGAATAAGACAGCAATAAAATAAATGCCAAATAACTTCTGTTGAATTAGGGAGAAATCATCCAAAGTTCACCCAATACCAAGTTTGGATGAGGTCAGGTAGATGCCCAGTTGGTGTTTGTGAAACCCCCTGATTTCCTTGGCTGCATAGATCTAGGGAAAACACTCTCTGGTCCCACTAAACTCCTGAGACTGAGACGACTCTCCTGCCCTAAACCCCAGTTTGTGTGGATGCTGTGTAATTCGTTACCCTGTTATAGATCAGTGCCATGAAATAACAGACAGCACATTGCATACGATTAGAGGAATTATATTCATGAATCTTAACTAAAGGGTTAGTAAAGAAAAACTAAAAGAAAAGTCCCATTTTAATTAAACAGTCAAATGTGCACAAGTCTTCAACAATAACCCAAACAAGCTGAAAACAGAACAGACTGCTCTTACGGAACTGTTAAATGAAATACATACAGCATAACAGTAAAAATATGAACCAGGGCATTACATTTGAGCCAGGCATCAAAGGGACATTAGTTCCTTCAAGGAGGAGAGCTGGCAAAGAAACAAAGGGAGGACAGATACCAAGTGAAGAACGTAGAAGGGAACAATTCAAAAGAATGAGCATGCACTTTCACATTGCAGTGTATCAAACCCATGCCCATTCATTCCCATTATATGGATCAGTGATTCCTTATTTTTTTTTATTGAGTACCCACTTGCAGATAACTTTCGGGGATCTTCCACAATATTTTTTTGTCTTAATATCTTAAATACTAATTAGATACATCACATGCCAACCTTCTGCTTTAATTACGTGTTGAGTTCCGAATCACTAATTCTTTCCCATGACCTCTCCGAATTCTCTCTCTGACCACCATTTTTGTCATCCTTTTTCCAAACCTCCATAGACTTACAATTCCACCTTTCAATAATTTCTCCATGTTCCCCTCAAAGATGATGCCATGGTGTTTGCACCAAGGTTTGGGCTTTACTAACGTAGACGGTCAATGGAATGAAACATCACCCCACTCACTTCAATTATTCAGAGCTTCAGTGAATCAATTTATTTGCAAGTCATTTCAGAGAAATCTCCAGGGATGTAATGGCTCAAAGGATTTACAAGAGAGTTCACATCATTCACCACTGCAACTAGGGTAAGAGAGCTACAGAAACCCTTGAAAAGATCCATTCTTCCCTTCCAAGAATGTTTCAAGAGTACTAGCAGAGAAAGACCTTGTGGTAACTTAAGGTCTAGTCTCCACCCATCCCCTTAACTAAATTGGTGTCTTTGCTGAATCCCAGCAATAGGGCATTTATTAGGGCTTAATTTGCATAATTGTCCTAAACTATTTGAACCTAACAATTGCTAACCTACTTACAGTAAATCATAGCAGCACAGAGAGGCCATTCAGCCCACAGATCTGTGCCATTTCCTTGTGCAACAGTTCCATCAGTCCCATTTCCCTGCTTTTTACCCACATCCCTGATTTTATTTTCCCTCAAATCACTATTAATTTTTTTCTCTTTGGCAAATAATTGAATGTTATCACAGCCAGTACTCATTGTCTAAACATAAGCAATTGTAACATGGGGATAATTGACTAAAAACATGGGGAACTGAGCTAATTTTGTGGTGGCTAACTGGTGTAACTTTAATGCTTACATCGTATCAAGATCAAATTGCACATCACAAACTAGAGATGGCACCAGACCCTCCGAGTAGTCTGACTCACCTACTTACAGTATAAGGTCACTGAATCATATGAGCAATTGCCTCTCCAAGTGAGTCAATATGATAGAATCCACTAATGCACCTGGAGTGAAGCCCATCCTCCACTGTCTGAAATGCCCTATTTGGTTGATTTATTTGATGTGATTTGTATTTCAAGTGACTGAACAAGGCTGGAGAAGTACAAAGGTTTGCAGGCAGGCAAATTTGTTTGTGCAGTTTATCAGGGTACAGCTGCTGCTAATACAATAGAGTCAGGCAGTTCCAAGTATAAAGTCCATCTGTAATGTAGCCAAGGTCACAACAGTGCAATGTGAGCAAAAGACTTTAGAAAATGTACTTCCTACTGCTAATGGAAGAGCCCTTGTTGACAAAAATTATGGTCAAAATGGTTCTGGCCCCTCCAGACTGCAGTCATTTCCAAAGTTCAGTCTATAAATTGAGAAGCTGTTTTACATATAGTCACTGCTTTTCTGCTTCTAGGAATTATTTTCTGGATAGTATTAGCTCTGGAAACTCTAATGTTCGTAAATGGAAAGCTCAAAAGGAAGCTTTGGGAAGTCCAAAACCTAAACTTCTGCACTTCCTCAGTTTTACTTTTGATTTCTCTATGTTTTCCTCTGGCAGCCTCGATGAAGGGATAGCAAGGAGCAGGCTATCGAACTATTTGACCATTTTGGTAAACAGCATAAAATTTCATTTTTTGATACAAATTCCAATTTCTATGTAAAAATTAAAGGAATCAAAATAAATGAATCGATAAGACATTTGTTCAGTTTATCTACATATAATATTGATTCTTTTTATTGCTATGCATTTCTTTCCTAAAGCTGTGGCTCTGTGGTATAGAGTATCATGATGGACTTCCCCACTGTCAACAAGTCAAAGGAGAAGGTTATCAATTTCAGGAGAAATCACTCCACTCATACTGTTGGTTACATCGGTGGCACAACAGTGGAAACTGAAAGCAGTTTCAAGCTCCTGGGAGAGCACATCTCACACAACCTTCATGGTCCCAGGACATATCCTACAAAATTAAGAAAGCTCACCAGCGCCTCTACTTTCTGAGGGGCTGAAGAGAGTTGGACCATGCACAGCAATAGTCACGTTCTTCTGGTGTGCAGTAGAGAGCATCTTAACATGCTCACTGTAGGGTACATAAACTACACTGCTGCTGACGGGAAGGCTCTATGATGGATAGTCAAAATGGCCCAACACATCACCAGCACTAGCCTTTCCACCATGAAGGACATATATACAGAAAAGTGCTGTTGAAAGGCCAACAACATCACAAGCCACCCTTCCTGATCTTGAACTATCTGTCCCATTCTCATCAGGGAAGAGGCTACATAGCATTCACTCCTGGACTAGCAGATTCAGTTACTTTCTCCAAGCAGTAAGGCTGATCAACACCTCCACCCACCACCACTACTTTATCATTTCCTGTCAGAGTCACCATATGCACAGACACTGCTCCGCCTAGCGTCACTTTATGTATATGAGCTAGGTTTTGTATTTATATTTCTTGTATTTTTAATTATTGATTTCTTTATCTTATTTGCTGCCTTGGATCTGGATTAATAAATATTTCATTCTCCTTTACACTTGCATACTGGAAGTGACAACAGACGATCTTGAATCTTGAATGCATCAACCACAGTCATTCTTCAGATGTTAGCCTTGACAGGAAGCAGGGATAGGCTGTATAGGGAAGTAGGGTCTGTTATTGCTGTGAGTGAGTTGACAGTTGAGCCAATTCACATTCCCATCTGGCTACCAAATGTGAAAAAGCCATGGATAACAAGTAGTTTTAAGAACTAAAGCCCTTCCCCTATTTCTAATTCATTGATGTTCTGGATAAGTGTGGCTACTTCATCTTTCTTTGAACTGGGATTATCTAGAATAGTAGTCCAGGGATTAAATCTGGAGTTTTTTTAGTTTTTCTAAAGCAATCACAATTTCCCAGTAGCACAACAGGGTAATCTGATTGGTTTCCATGTCATGAGACCTTATGAATAAAACTTAAGCTTCTTGAGCCTATTTACACCTTGAAACAGAACAGGAATCTGACAATGCTGGAGCCACCCTGTAATATCCAGCAGATGACATTTAAAGAATCATACTATTTACTGCATAACCTTGCCAGGATTTGGACACTGTCCTTCCAACTAATGAAACTAAAGAAGTGGGGAAGAGGAGGACAGATTGAGTCACCTAAAACATATCTGTGAAATCTGTGACCAAAAAAATGCATGACTGTGATCCAATTAAATCCAACTCCAGTTTTCCCTTCATCAGCAGTTTCATATCTGAGATTCCCTCTGTTAATGACTGTCCATCATATCCTTGGCTCCAGTGCAAAAAAAATCACAAAATAAATGTTGCAAACCGAGTTTAAAAAGCATAGCATTACATATTATAATGAATCATTAAATTAATCATTTTTGTGCACTCCTGTTGTTCATGCCTTTCCCTGTTTTGGTTATGCACATTGCTATCCCAGTCAGTTCCAATATGACTGGCTGAAGGCTGCATTTGGCTTTGAAGGATTAGCCGGGTCATTGGGCATGAGGATGGGGCCCATATCTATGCTGATGGAGTTGTCCACCAGTTCTAATTTGGACTTGAAAACAGCACAAGAACAGACCCTTTAGCCCATGATATCTGTGCCAACCGTGATGCCAAGTTAAAACTAAACCTACCTGTCCTCACACAAGCGAACACGTAGTATGCTAGAGAATTCCTAGAAGCATGGTTTTCCACAAACAGTTCTGTAAACAGGCATGTAGACTTTGATCCCAGTTATGACCACAATGCACAAAGTTCACCGCACAACCAGTCAGCGACCAGATTTCATCCCTACACCACAACTGAGTTTCCATAATGACGACCAATCAGCTGATTGATAAATCTATAAAGGCCAACCACTCAGAAGATGCACCACAATTTACTGCGCACTGATAGTGTCTCCTTGTATGGTGACAAACCGTTTGCAAGTAAATTGCCAAGATCAGAGAACAACTCAACCCAATCATAAGCAATTTCCCTCTACTCTGTCCATATTTATGTATCTTTCTAAAAGCCCCAAATGTTTCTATTGTACCTGCTTCCACCACCCGCCCTGGCAGCCTGTTCCAGACACCTGCCGCTCTCTGTGTAAACAACCTGCCCCACAGGTTGTTTATATCCCTTAGCTTTGCTCCCTCTCACCTTACAAGCAGGTCCTCTATCTCAAATGGGTACTGCCCTCTGGAATGGTACACAAGTTCAAGCCATTTAGGGAGCTGACTCTTGTTCCATCATTATTGCTTATGTTTATAATAGGCCAGATTTGCTCAGTGATATACTTGTGTCCAGATCTCACAGTTAAGCCATCCTCAATGCACAGCGTCAATTCCTGCCATCATGCCTACAGCTGTGAAAACGAATGGTAGCGTCTCCTCATTTTCACTTTCTACTGGCTCTTTCATCGCTGCCCAGCCAGGTCAGAGCCTTTGGTTTCCTTTGAGGGGAAATCACAAGGGATGAGATGACAGGAGATAACAGAATAAGAAGTCCTGTTTATAGCACATTTCAAATGCGCTGACTAGTAATGTGGTTGATGGGATGTGATATTTGAAGAAACAGTCGCTCAGTTCAGTCCTACCGGTGAGTCCATTAAGGTTGCCTCAGTACTACAGCTGATCTTTAGGATGGCTCTCTTGATGATTGCTCGAGTGGCTCTGTTCTAAGTCTGTGGGGACAATGGTGTGGAGGTGCTTTTGTCCTTCTGTGAAAGGTGAATATCTGTTATTTTCTCCACCTCCTCCGATAGTACCTCCATTGTGAATCACAGATGCACATACCTCTGAGTTTAATCGTCTCCGAGATCAGAATGTGTTGGAGACTACTTCCAGCAGCCGAAGTCCACCCTTCTCCCTTGGGTTTTTCAAGGCACAGGCTGGCTGTAATTGATGCAAGCTTGCATTAAACTGTGATGACCACTCTTTGAAAGCATCCAGTCACTTAATAGCACTGATGGCCACTGCACTAATGTCAAATGAGCAGCCAGCACAAACTTTGTATGTTGCCTGCTTTAGATTGATTGGGAACAATTATTTATGCACCTTGATCCTGTGCAATTTATTCCCTTCTTTCAAATATCCTAAAGACCTCAATGAGATGACTTCCTAGTCTTCTACATTAAAATGGATACGTTTAGTAAATACATCAGGGCCTTCTGATTAAAACCTATTAGTCACAGTATCATTCTGGGGATTCTGCACTGAATACTGTAATATATTCTCCCTGAGGTGGGGTTGTCAAAACTGAATGTTTTAGTTGCACTCTATCCAGAACTTCATGTAATTGTAACATAAATTATTTCCCATTTTTTATTCCATCCCCCTTGAGATAACAAATCCTGATCATGCCCTGCACTCGGTCTGTAGAGGTTGAATGAAACGATGGAAGGAGTCAGGTTAAAGACTGATTTATGTAGCAATACCAAGCAAAAGCTGTGATACCCTGTGGAGGCTGTGCAAAATTTGGCAGCTTGGTGCAGATGATGTCAACTATTTCCTGACAGTATTCCACAGTTTCCTAGGCAACCAGACTGGCAACAGATGAGGACTGACCTCCTGGAAATGCTTTCCACTCTCCTTGTTATCAAGGCAGGGGCCCTGAGTTGCAAGATGAGGCTCTCAGCAATCAGAGGGATTCAAATACTATGATCAGTAATACAGAGCATCCTGCAAGTGGACATGTTCTACACAGAAGGGTATTCCGTGGTTTGCAGGCAGCCTAACTCACTATGTTACAAACAGGAATAATTTCAAAAAAATAGTTTAAATATTTAAAGCTATTTCTCATGAGTTTCATTTTTTTGATATTAAGCTAGAAATTACTACCATAGGCTGTTGAATGTTTAACTTCTTTGTTGGACAGCTTTCTGCACACTAAGTTTAATGAAGACTATTTTTATGGGGGTTAACACCTTTGTGAAACCTATTGAGTATTCATGCCATGGATAACTTTTAAGAAATAGTATTTTTATTTATTTGATCAATTTGCTCCCTTTCTCGAAATTTGGTTGATGAAGCAAAAGACAGTTGTTAACCTGTTTTGCCTTCAGGCATCCTTGAAGTTCCATGGTTCACAGTGAATTGAGCAACATCTATGGAGGAAGAGAGATGATCAGCATTTCTGGACTGATGCAGGGTCTTAACCTGAAACACAAATTGGCACTCTACCTCCACAGATGCTGTGTGACCTTCTAAGTTGCTCCAGCAGTTTGACTTTTGCTAGTGTTACTCATGCGTGAGGCTGAAAAAAAATAACTCTAGTGATGGGAAAGGGATGGCTGTACATGTGATTTCCAGTACGAAGCAGATTACTAGTTAACCAGGAAGGCTGGTTCTTCACAGTATGATTGTAGTGTCCCTGCTGCTGTGATCAGATAACATGACCCTGATCTAAGGCTTCCTAATTTCAATGCCTGAGACTCACAATTAGCAGTTCCTTTAACATTAGGAATTATCTGTTACCTCCATCTAATTCCTAGCCTCTGATACTCTTAAATCCAAGGGAATTTAAAAAAGGAAAGATAAACTTGCAAACAGGGAGCATTAGAATGTATCCAGCCACATTAATACATGCTAAAGGTTGCACGCCCTTTGTAAAAGGGCACAAATCTGCTCTGTTTCGGACATGGTTTGCACAAGGATCAGGTGGCATACTCAGAATCAGCTGCTTCCTGATTTGGCAGCACTGGGTTATTCTTCTGGATGTTCCACAAGAGTCAACTGCTTCCTGCTGTAATTCATTGTTCAACTGTTGGCATGACAACCTAAATACTCAATGGCTGAGCCACAGGCAGATCAAGTAGGTCACAAGCCAGATCTACACATTTGAAAAATAAGCTACTGCTGAGCAGGTTGGAAGCAAAGTTTACCACATTAACCTCCAACTCATGGGTTACGGTGAAGGTTAAAAACATGCAGGGTTGTGCTGGTTAATGAACAATGCCTAGAAGAAATGCATGGCATTGGGACCACAGTGGCTTAAATTGGGATTATTATTTACAACAGTAATTATATTGATCGCCAATGGGAGTGACAACTCTTAATTCAAACAAATGATTGGATCTGAATCATCTTAGGGACAAGTGTAGCTTCTAGCGAGGAATGAAGAGTTCCCTGTAGTTCAATGAATTCAATAGAGCAGTACCTTGTTACTTAAAGGTTAATTTTTTTTTGCCTGTTCTTTTTATTGTTTTCTCCTGCTCACCAAACTTTCTCTGTCTTACATTTATTCATGTAGGATAATAAAGAAATTGTTAAACTCAGATTTTTTATTAAGAACTTGGAGTGCATGATCATGCAAACATAACCAACCTCCCAAAACTGCATTCAGAAGACATTCTCACCTGAGTCGGATATTTCTGTCTTCAAGTCGAACTCAAAAAGTTGACTGAGCCCTCATTCAGATGAAGCATTAAAGTAAGGTCCTGTCTGGCTTCTTGGGTTGAGTAGAAATTCCCCCGGTGTCATTTTGTAGCAGATCTTGGGTATATCACTCTTGTGGTTTATACGTCCCTAAAACTACATTAGGAAAATAGATTATCTGCTCTTTATTTCATTGCTCTATGTGGGTTCACACACTGCGTAAATCAGCTGCCACACTTCATAGACAACAAAGTACTTTGGAATGTCCTGAGATTGTCAAAAATCTCATTTAAGTGCATATTTCTCACTGCCCCACTGTTAAGCCTTCTCAGGCTGTCCCTTTTCAAACTGATGCAAAAACTGTGAAATGATGGTTTCTCTTTAAATTGTAGGAAAACTCCCCTATAAGCTCTGAGGATAATTTCAGAATCAAGTTTGCACTGAGCAATGCAGATCAGGACTAGCCTATGTTCTGCCCAAAACTTGCACTAACAATAGCTGGAACATAATCATTGCAACCTGCTTGTATACAAGCTAGACTGGAGATTGTTGGTATATGACTTGTGATGGCAGTTCTTTCTGTAACTGAGAAACCTCATGACACTCAGCATTAAGACAGACATTGAGTGCTGAAGTTAAATGCTACCAGAGCTGAAGCAGTTAAAAAAAAGCTGTTCCATTTACTGACCTCAATCCTAGATTCTAAACATTGCATTAATATTAATTTTTCCAGTTTGTACACAGTCCTCTGAGACTAACCAAGGTAATAAGGTAATGGATCTAATTGATTCAAACCCTTGCTTCTTTGGGGTAGGCCTAATCTGTTGCTTATACCATTTATTCCATTAGCAACAACCCTTTTATAAAGATGAAAAAAAATAATTGAGAGCTTTACTTAAATCGAAAACATTTAAATGTGTATAAATAAAAACACAAAATGCTGGCAGAACTCAGCAGGCCAGACAGCATCTATGGGAGGAGGTAGTGACGAAGTTTCGGCCCGAAACGTCGTCACTACCTCCTCCCATAGATGCTGTCTGGCCTGCTGAGTTCTGCCAGCATTTTGTGTTTTTATTTATTTCCAGCATCTGCAGATTCACTCGTGTTGCCTTTAAATATGTATAAAACTAGGTGATGAAATTTTGAGGCACTCTCTCAAGCCCTAGCTATTCACAGCACTAGCCCACAGTCACATATGGTTCTCACTTGATCTGCTTTCTTCATATGCCAGGCACTGCTGGCATTGCTTGTTTCTTCCACCCCTCCCCTCCCCACTTCTCTACTTCTCTCTCCCTTTCCCGAGAAAGCTGCCTGCTACCTTGAGGACGATTGTACAGGTTCTCATTGAAGTGGTGATCCTACGTTTCAGTCTTAATGCTGAGTGTCACGGGGTTTCTAAGTTATAGGAATGATCACTACCAAGCCTAATCGTGTCCCAACCATCTTCAGATTAACTCTCATGTTAGTAGCTTGCAGTGACAGGCAGGAGAATCTGAAATTAAAACAGAAAATGTTTGATATACTCAGCAGGTTGGGTAGTAAGTATTCTCAATAGCACTTCCCCACAAGGCTGTGTCCTTAGTCTCCTACTCTACCCACAGCAGTATGTCTAGATTCCGATCTAACTCCATCTACAACTTTGCAGATGATACCACCATAGTGGGCTGTATCTCAAATAATGATGTTGGAGTAAAGGCGGAGCTTGGTGGTAGGGTGTCATGACAACATTTCTAAGAGTATCAGCAAAACAAAAGGGCTTGTCATTAACTTCAGGGAGGGGTGTGATGCACATGCTCCTGTTTCCATCAACAGTCCTGAGGTCAGGAGGGTTGAGAGCTTCAAGCTCTGAAGAATGAACATAAAACGTTGGCATTTACATATTACTTTTTTCCTTTATAGTTACCACACACTGAGTGGCTGCTTTATTAGGTATCTCCTCCACCTAATAAAGTGGCCGCTGAGTGTATGTTTGTGGTCTTCTGCTTCTGTAGCCCATTCGCTTCGAGGTTCAATGTGTTGTGCATTCAGAGATTTTTTTTTGAACACCACTGTTGTAACATATGTTGTAACATTTGAGTTACTGTTGCCTTCCTGATAGCTTGAACCAGTATGGCCTTTCTTCGCTGACTCTCTCGTTAACAAGCTGATTTCTCCCATTGAACTGATGCTGAGTGCATGTTGTTTTTTCTTTTTCACACCATTCTCCATATACTCTGGAGAGTTGGTGTGAAAATCCCAAGAGATCAACAGTTTCTGAAATACGCAAACCACCCTGTCTGGCACCAACAATCATTCCACGGTCAAAATCACTTGGATCACATTTCTTCCCCATTCTGATGTTTGGTGTGAACAACAACCAAACCTCTTGACCACATCTGCATGCTTTTAGGCAGTGTTGCTGCCTCATGATTGAATGATTAGTTGTTTAAATTAATGAGCAGGTATACAGATGCATAATAAAATAGCTACAGAGTGTATTTTAATTTTTCTTCCGTGTCTATTTCCTTCTGAAATCATCTCTAAGCTAATAAGTTACTAATTGTGGTACTGAGCTCTACTTTCTAACCACTACCCGAGGAATGTTATTTTCTCTAGTTGCTTGAAATGAATTCCCTATAAAAACAGAGGTCATAGATGTAGGGAAATTAGAGACTTTACTCAGGTAGTGGTTATAGAGTGTGAAATACCGTACCTCATTAAATAACTTAGATGGGTGGAATTCTGTTCTTCAGATCTACCTTGCCAATCTATTCAAAATATTCATTTTCAATATCCATTCAAAATTTCAGCTGCTAAAAAAATTGGTATGTGACATACAAGTAAGTCATTTAAACAATTTCAAGGGTTCAAAGGTACAATTTAATGTCAGAGAAATGTATACAATATACATCCTGAAATACTTTCTTCACAACCGTTCACGAAAACAGAGGGGTGCCCAAAAGAATGAACGACAGTTAAATGTTAGAACCCCAAAGTCCCCCCCAGCTCCCTCCTTCGCACACATAAGAGGTAGCAAGCAACAATCCCCCCTCCCCCCACTGGCAAAAGAAAGCATCGGCATCACCACTGAGCACTCGTGTGAGCGGGCAAAGCAACGGCAAAGACACAGAAATGCAGTTACCCCGAAGACTTTGCGATTCACCCGGCATTCAACATACCGCAGGTTCTCTCTCTCCCTAATAAGGGAGAAAGAGGTGTCTCCATTTTCCCAGCAAAAAGAGAGACATAACAAACAACTCGCAGGTTTACGATGTTAAAAGTCCGTTACGTCGCTTTTTTCAAACTCTGTGCCTGAAGATTACAAAGATCCCGGGTCTCCAGGCGCACAGTCGCAGATAACCCGACTAGCGGGCAACACACGGGTCTCCTGTCATGACACCGATCCACCTGTCTCCAGAGCCCAGAGATCTGAGCTTCCGAATTCGAGCCGGACTTGATCGTGGAACCCCGAGAGTGGGTCCCATTCCAGCAAAGAACTGTAGTCAGCGTGTAACTCCAGGTCAGGGTCTTCAAAAGAACTCTGAAAGGGAAAAATAGAGATACTAAAAATGGAAATAGTAGATGCAAGCAGAGGAGTCGCTGTTAATTTTTGGTATTAAAAGCTAGTATAGTCTTCAAATGAAATGTATAAAATAAACTAAGCCAAGGCATAGTTTTGCTTACTTTTATTTTATCTTAACTGCTATTTTGATTTTTAATATAAAATTTTAATATCATGAATACCACAACAATATATTTTGGGGTGCAAAGAGGTAGTATTCAGCATAAAAACTAAAAATCTGGCAAGCAGAATAGTAAGAGTTTGTTAGCACATTGCAGGCATAATTACAGTGTGGAGACACAAGAGACTGCAGATGCTGGAATCTGGGTCAACACAAAAGGATCTGGAGGAACTCTGAGAATCAGACAGCATCAATGGAGAGAAATGAATGATGAGTACAGGTGAAGGGTCCTGCCCCAAAATGTCAACTGTACAGTTCCCTCCATTGATGCTAGCTGACTTGCTGAGTTCCTCCAGTCCCTTTTGTGTTGCTGCATAATTTATGTGTGACAAGCCTGTGTTCTACATGTGTAACTCGGAATATATAATGGAATAAGTTGACAAAAATTAGCAAGGGGAATACAGTTTTGCGGTCAGGTCAGGAAGTACACACATACACAAGAAATTCAATATGATGTTAGCTCATTCTTTTTAGCATGACACATCAAAAGAGATCTCAAAAAAATATGAAGCTAGCCACTTCAATAGAAAGTAAAAGGCAGCGTGTTTTGTAAATGACATGAGTGTTGACGTACAAAGAAAGTTGACTTTCTGTGTCAGTCACTGAGAGTAAACATGCAGATGAAACAAGTAGTAGTATGTTGGCCTTCATAGCAAGAGGATTTGAGAAGAAAGGCCAGAATACCTTGTTACAATTACACAGGGCCTTAGTGATCCTATTCTTACGTTTAGTTTTAGCCTTCTTACCTAGGAAAGGACAAATGTGCCACAGAGGGAGTGCAACAAGGCATCATCTGACTGATTCTTGGCTTGGTGAGAGTGCCATATCAGAGGAAATTAGGTCAACATGGCTGCCTTCACTAGAAGTTTGAAGAATGGGAGGAGATCTAAGTAAAATTTACAAAATGTTGACACTGCTTGAGAAACTGGATGCAAGAATGATGTTGCCCTTGGTTAAAAAGTCTAGAATAAGTTGGAGATTATGGGGGCAAGAAGTTTAAGGCTAGGGTGAGGGGAAAAAGACAATGATGAACTTGTGGAATTGATACCAATGAGCCTGTGCTGAATAAATTTAAGAGGGAGATTTATATATTTATAAATATAAATGGGATCAAGAGGTTAGGAAGAGAACTGTAATATGGCATTAAGATAGAGCAAGCTGCAAAATCAAATGGCCTATACCTTCTGCTATTTCCTGTGAGTTTATGTTATGCTCCTGTTTATCAGGTGAAACGAGGTTAGTGGGCATTTGGGAATTGGTTCTCTCATTCTAGAATAAGATTTAATGAGGACATATTAGTGACTGTCTATAGAGCTGTAAGGATTCCTACACTTAATTTTCTGACAGGAGGTTACCAGTGATTACCCAAATACAGTTTAAAATCAGAGACTTCATGGAGACTAGAAGTTGCTCAGGAAGCTCTGGCAAACTTCCTCATCTGGAATGCTTGAAGAGACTGCAGCAGGAGATTTTCTCCATTGACTTGGAACAATTTTGAAGTGCTCAGGATATTCTGGTAGAAGTGTTACGTTACATTTGTGATATCCTGATGCAGAATCTCAATCCGAAATGTCAACAATTCTATTCCCCCACAAATGCTTCTCGACCCGCTGAGTTCTGCCAGCAGTTTGTGTTTTGCTCCATGTTCCAGCAGCCAAAATCTCTTGAGTCTCTATTGATAGTGTTTTGAGAGCTTTGAAAACTTGCTAATCTAAGAGCCACAGCTTATCCAGCTGTTAAAAGTTCTTTAAACCGTTTCATAAACAAGCTTGTAAATGTTTAGCTCTTGTGCCTGTGATTAGCTCACTGCTGGCTGTAATGTAAACAATGCCCGTTTTCCTGATGCCACAGCCCATGTACTGTAGCCTTACAGCAGTTTAATAAAAATGTGAATATATTTACATGGGGTAACTATCTATTACCCTTACCAGTGGAAATCCATGCAATGATGCAGGATCCCACAACTTTAGTGGTAACACTTGCTGCAACTTCTGATAGGGAAAGTTCTGCAAGGTGAATGTAAAATCTTTCTGTGGGTTATTGGGAAGTGTTAGCAGCTTATGACTGACTACAAATTCTGGTCCATAATGTTTTCATTCAGTATTTCCCTTTTCACCTTTATAATATCAATTATTAGTGTATGCGCAGCATCATGTAACTATACCCTGTGTCTTGGGATTTTCAGCATAAAGAAAAGATTTTCACCACATCTAAAGATAGAGGGAATGATCACAATTTACAAAGCTTTACTTTGGGAGATGACATGGACAAAGGAATTCCTTGCAAAAACAAACATTAAGAATTTGCAGAGTCAAGAGCTATACTGCTATTCACTCAAATTTTACAATAACTTGAAAATGTTCCTTTTCTTTTTTATTTAGTTGACATACGGGAAATTAAGGAAATTCGACCTGGGAAGAACTCGAGAGATTTTGAGCGTTATCCAGATGAAGCACGGAAACTGGATGGCAACCTGTGTTTTGTCATTCTCTATGGAATGGAATTCAGATTGAAAACACTAAGCGTTTCAGGTAAATTGTTTTGATTATAAGACTGTTATCTAGGCTGACTCCCATCCACCCACAAGATTAGGAATTCCTCATTTTTTAAACAAGCGGTTTAGAGTCAATTGCAAAATAAATCAGATTAGATTAACTCAGATCTGTGGAATAAAGGTCCTTTAACTTTGGCCTAATAAGGAGCAGAACTCCAGAACTCAGAAAAAAATAAAAGGAAGAAAGTTATAAAAAATATTAAAAAGTCACCTAAATAGACAAGAAGTTTAAATGATATGACACATTTTCATTTACAGTATGAAGTTATAGACATGTAACTATAGAGGCATAGATTAGAGGCTCCTAATAATATAGCAGCCTTGACAAAAAACATGGGCTGGCTGTTGGGGAACTATATGTAGCCCATGACCTACAGTATTTCCTGAATGTGCATCCATCTTTCAATGCTTGATGGAAAACATAACCCCTGGTTAATTTTTCACAGAACACTGAAACCCGTCATTGTCTATTTCCATCGCCCGAAGATTATCTAATGTTGTACAATCCAAGCTGAACTGCTGTATTAGATAGATAGATAGATAGATAGATACTTTATTCATCCCCATGGGGAAATTCAACTTTTTTTCCAATGTCCCATACACTTGTTGTAGCAAAACTAATTACATACAATACTTAACTCAGCAAAAAATATGATATGCATCTAAATCACTATCTCAAAAAGCATTAATAATAGCTTTTAAAAAGTTCTTAAGTCCTGGCGGTTGAATTGTAAAGCCTAATGGCATTGGGGAGTATTGACCTCTTCATCCTGTCTGAGGAGCATTGCATTGATAGTAACCTGTCGCTGAAACTGCTTCTCTGTCTCTGGATGGTGCTATGTAGAGGATGTTCAGAGTTTTCCATAATTGACCGTAGCCTACTCAGCGCCCTTCGCTCAGCTACCGATGTTAAACACTCCAGTACTTTGCCCACGACAGAGCCCGCCTTCCTTACCAGCTTATTAAGACGTGAGGCGTCCCTCTTCTTAATGCTTCCTCCCCAACACGCCACCACAAAGAAGAGGGCGCTCTCCACAACTGACCTATAGAACATCTTCAGCATCTCACTACAGACATTGAATGACGCCAACCTTCTAAGGAAGTACAGTCGACTCTGTGCCTTCCTGCACAAGGCATCTGTGTTGGCAGTCCAGTCTAGCTTCTCGTCTAACTGTACTCCCAGATACTTGTAGGTCTTAACCTGCTCCACACATTCTCCATTAATGATCACTGGCTCCATATGAGGCCTAGATCTCCTAAAGTCCACCACCATCTCCTTGGTCTTGGTGATATTGAGACGCAGGTAGTTTGAGTTGCACCATATCACAAAGTCCTGTATCAGTTTCCTATACTCCTCCTCCTGTCCATTCCTGACACACCCCACTATGGCCGTGTCATCAGCGAACTTCTGCACATGGCAGGACTCCGAGTTATATTGGAAGTCTGATGTGTACAGGGTGAACAGGACCGGAGAGAGTACGGTTCCCTGCGGCGCTCCTGTGCTGCTGACCACCGTGTCAGACCTACAGTCTCCCAACCGCACATACTGAGGTCTATCTTTCAAGTAGTCCACTATCCAATCCACCATGTGAGAGTCTACTCCCATCTCCGTTAGTTTGTGCCTTAAGATCTTGGGCTGGATGGTGTTAAAGGCACTAGAGAAGTCAAGGAATGTAATCCTCACAGCACAACTGACCCCCTCTAGGTGAGAGAGGGATTTGTGCAGCAAATACGTGATTGCATCCTCCACTCCCACCTTCTCCTTATACGCAAACTGAAGAGGATCCCGGGCGTGCCTGGTTTGTGGCCTCATTATTAGCTACTCATTAAATAAATCTAGTGCTTTTTTCCTATCATCAGCTTATAATCACGCTCCAAGCACTCCTATTTGGCCAGAAGACATCAAGTTAATTAGATTCAACCCTCATTTTCAATCCAAACCATCAGAAACACTGCTTAACTTTCCCCTCTTCCTAACCCAGCAAGTCCAAGACCACTTGTAAAATCTTGACAGCAACTGAGCTGAGGTGAGCTAAGTTAAGAAAGGATCAGCTGGTTGCAAAATTGTTCTTGTTTGATGATGAACTTGTTGAGCAGAAAATCTGTTGAGTACTGTAAATACCTCATGTCTCAGTTCCACTTTGATTCATCCACCAGCAGCTGGGCCCTTAGAGAAAGACATGGTCTGCAACTTATGCCAGGTACCTTGAAGTAATTTGTGATTCTTGGAAAAACATGTTGTGCTTCATTTACGGCAAGTTCTGAAAAAGCATCACAGTAGGGTAATATGTTAAAAAGTAGTTACACTGTGAGTGAGGACGAAGGTGTGTTATGTTCAAGAGCAAACCTTGCCATCTGCCTTTATACTTTGCCTTGGAGTGAGAAAGATGTAGATTAGTTTATCCCCAAACTAGGTGTTTGCACTAAATGCATTCTGGTATCATCTAATTCATATTGGATAGTCAAGAAACATTACCAGTAGAATCAATGCTAAAATGAGTCAATATAGCATTAGAAGTGTTTATGCACCCCATTTAGCTCCCAGGTTAATCAGACCTAAGGCCTGATGTCTGCAAGTCTGAGAGTTCTGGGCCAAGGTCTAGAGATTGGAGCCCGGAGGAAGCCAGCCCTTGATTGGAGGCCTTTCTGTGTAAACGGATAGGTGGGTCGGAAGGTAGGAAAGGAGTTTGTTCCAGTATTGCTTTGTTCTTGTTGCTTGTCTTCTTTTGCTGAATAAGATGGTCATGCTGTTTTGATGCTGGAATGTGTGGCAACTGTTGCGGCTGCCCCCAGCAGTTGTGCTGATTATGAACACAAATGACTCATTTCATTTTATGTTACAGTATACTGTACATGCGATAACTAAATGAATCTGAACATTGGAGATTTATTTCCCGGGAACAAGAGCAGTAATGGAATCTGGGCCGATAGGTACCTTTATGCCTTTAGTAATAAGAAGGTGCATTGTGGACGGTGCATTGTTGATGCACCATCAATAACTCACTCTGAGACGTAAAGGCGAGATATCGGCTTTTATTGACTGGAAGAAGGAACAAGCAGTGGTTGACCACCACACTACATCCTGGAGACAAAGAGGCCGGGCCCAGGCCTCAATCGCCTTTATACAGGGGTGTGTGGGAGGAGCCACAGGAGCAGACAGCAGGGGCGTGTCCAGACAGGTATATGTAGTTCACCACAATTGTTGCATTGGAAATCTGAGTGTCAAGAATCCAAAGCAAATCCCTGCCCTTTGCTTTCACACTTGCTAGCAATGAATCAGCCCACAGCTCACTGTGGACAGGCTGCTTCTGGGGGCTGGTGTTGGGAGGCCCAGCAAGGGTTGTTCAGCTCGGAGAGGGCAAGCTCCGGATTGCAACCCGGCTGACACGGTGAGAGCTGGGGACAGTCCAGATTCCCGGCACGACGTTGGTCATTGGGTCATAGATTGATAGAGCAGGAAAACAGACTCTTCGGCCCACCAAATCTACACTAGCCATCATTCGCCCCTTCACGCTATTTGTACATTGATTCCATCCTTTAAATTCTCCATAGATACTCGTCAGCTCTGCCCAGATTTCACCAATCACCTATTCTCACCAAACAATTTACAGTGGCAAATTAACATATCGCTCTTTTAGATCTGTGAATGGATAGGAGCACTCAGAGGAAACCCACACGATCACAGTAAGAAAGTACGAATCTCACACAGACAGCACCAGAGGTCAGGATGAACCTGGGTCTCTGGCACTGTGAGGCATCAGTGTTTCAGTGGAGCAAAGGAGGCTGAGGGGTGACCCTATAGAAGTTTATAAGATCATAAGGGTTACACACAGGGTGAATAGCCAGAATCCAAAACTAGATGTCATACACTCAGTGGCCACTTCATTAGGTGCCTCTTGTACCTAATGAAGTGGCCACTAGGTGTATATTCATGGCTTTCCACTGTTGTAGCCCATCTACTTCAAAGTTCAACGTGTGTGCTCAGAGATGCATTTTCTGCACATCATGTGACATGTGATTATATGAGTTACGTCATCTTCCAGTCTGGCCATTCTCCTCTAGCCTCTCTCATTAACTAGGTGTTTTTGTCCACAGAACTGCTTTACACTGAATGTTTTTCTTTCCACACCATTCTCTGTGAACTCTGGAGACTTGTGTGTGAAAATCCTAGGAGATCAGCAGTTTCTGATGTACTCAGACTATCCTGTCTGGCACCAACAATCATTCCATGGTCAAAAACACTTGAATCACATTTCTTCCCCATTCTGATGCTTGGTCTGAATGACAACTGAATCTCTTGACCAGGTCTGCATGCCTTTGTGCATTGAGTTGCTGCCATACAATTGGCTGATTAAAAATCTGCATTAATGCGCAGATATGCAGGTGTACCTAATAAAGTGGTCACTGTTTAAAGTGAGAAGGGAAAGAACTTTTTCAAAACAGGATGGTGAGTGTGTGGAATGAGCTGCCAGAGGTAGACATGAGTACCATTACCACATTTAAAAGCGATTTGGACAGTTTGTCAGAATGGATGAATTGTGCTGAAGCACCTTTTTTTCTGAACTGTATAACCAAATGACTCTATAAGAAGTGCAGCAGGGATTTGTCACATAATTACAGGCCAGGAAGCTTGGAAAGGCTGGGATTAGTATGGAACATTGAGCATGGATTTGTTGATGGAAGATCCTGTCCAACTAACTTAATTGTTTTTTGAAGTTACATATTACAATGAAGAGAACTGTGCAGCTGTTGGCATTGTTCACCGGTTTGAAAGCTGATCCCATAGGATCCAGCTGGCATGTTGGATCCTAAATTGGCTTGGTAATGTGAGGTGCAGGGCTGTTTCTGTGAGTGGAAGCCTGTGATCAGTACTGTTTCACAGAAATCTGTGTGTGTTATGTATATTAAAAAATTACTTGGAATGCAAATGCAGGAGTAGGATTAATAAGTCTGCAAATGATTGGAAAATAATGGTGAGGAAGGTTGTGTTGGGCTACAATGAGATATTTTTGGTAGATATATAAATTGGTAAATTAGGTGGAGCACTGGCTCTGAACTTAAACTCAATAATTGAAATTCATGTATTCTGAAAGATCTAATAATTGTAGGACATACACCAGGAATATAGAGCCCTGAGAAACAGAAGGACATTATTGTCTAATTGCACACATTTCTAAAGGGGCAGCACAGATAGATAAGATGATAAGGAAGACATGAGGAGTGCTGGTTGCTACATCCTATAAAGGAGGAGATAGCACTGGTGAAGGTGTTTAAGATCTTTACCGGGATGTTTCCTGGTCTATCAGTTCTGAAGAGAGAATGGAGAGGCTGGGGGTGTTTTCCATGGAGTGAAGGAGGTCGATGGGGTCCTGATACAGATCAAGTGTTCGGAAGTGGGATTAGAGTGGTTAATGCTGATTTACCATGTACATGGTAAACTGAGTGGCCCGTTTCCCTGCTGGGTGACCCTATGACTAAAGCAGACCATAAATATAAACATCTTTGAATTAATCCCATTGCGGTCTACAAATTAGCTAAATAGGTGATAGGAAAAGAAGGGGTTAAATCTTCCAGAAAGTGTTAGTTAAAATCTGTGGTATATCTGAACTGAACAGAAAAAAATAGATTTTACTGGATTGGACTAGTATAAAACCTTTGCAAAGTGAATAAATGAAGAGATGACCAAGGATATAAACTTAATGGATGATGTGATAAAACAAATAGAAAAGGGCTGAGTAAACTGTTGGGTGTTTCAGAAGCAAACTGTTATGATGCTAACAGATATTAATTCAAATGAGAATATGATACAGTGTAAGGAGAAATCATGGGAAAATAACCAAACTTGTCAATAAAGAAGTTCGAAGTTCAAAGTACATTTATTACCATAGTACGTATACATTATACAACCTTGAGATTCGTCTCCTAGCGAGCTGTCACCAAACAAAGAAATAGGATGACATCTTCCTGCAAAATTATTTACAAGTGCTGGGGATTTTCAGAGTGAAATGGTTGACAGAGGGAGCCTTAAGAAAGAGGCTAACACATCAGAAACTTAAAACTTTAGCCCAAGATACCAACATCAATCCAGTTTGGGGAAAAGGCAAACTGATATGGATGAAATATCTTGTGTGAAAATAGTCTGTAGCAGAGATTTGGTTCATTTATAGATAAAGGAGTAAACAATGGTTGGGGATAAGAGTAATGAGAGCAAGGAAGCTTTGCACAATGCCTGCCTGGCCTATGGATCCGACAAGTATTAATAGGGATAAAATGTAATACAGGTGTGACCCTGGAGTCAGTATATTGCATGTTACATTAACCATACGGTCAAAGAGTCAAAGCCAATGTGAAAGCTCAAATATTGAATATTAACTTAGTAGCCTGTAGAGGGAGTTACCGTAATTAACAACATCTTGTTTGGGGAGTTGTTGGAGACATTGGGAGAGTAAAATGGGATTAGTGTACTGTTCATATAAATGTGTGCTTGATGATCAATACAGAACTGGGGGCAAACAGCATTTTTCCAAATTATCTGATACCATCACTCCATTAATATTAAACAAAAGTAAAATGAAATTTAGCCAGGAAAGCTAAAATATAAAATGAGAAGAGGAAGTATATGGGGAATGGGACTGATGGGAGAAATCCATGAGCCAATATAGACTCAATGGGTCAAATGGCCTCCTTTTATGTTAGAAGAAAGCATGAAGAATTATGAGATAGAAAGGAATATTAAAGGAATTTGCAAGTATTTATTCAGACATTTATACAAGATGTTAAAAAAGGTGAAAGCATGGAGCTGCATGATAGATGATCACTACAGATCAGAGATGGGGAGGAGGTCAGTGCCTGACGGAGTGATAGAGATTCATGGAGTGATGGTATTAGTACAGATGTACTGTTGATGTCCGTCACATATGTAATCAATGTTAGACTGCCAACAGTTGAAGATATAGCACCAACCTCATGTAAAATTACTTGTAAAATCAGCGAAGTATTGAGTATTTTAAAATTTTATTTTGTTCTCTGACATCACATGTACATCACGGGCAAAGTCAACATTTAATCCCCATCTCCAAGTGCCGTGAACTTGGTTGAGAGTTGCCTTTTGAACTTCTGAAGTCAAGGAAATGAAAATATATTGCCAGGGAGCTGCTAGGTAAGGGCTTGAGGATGCTGGCTATTGACAATGAAGGATATTTCCAATTTCAAGATAAGCTGGTGAGGAAGTCGCTGTTTGAGGCAACCTCTGCCTTGCTGTCTTTGCTCTTCTAGTTGGTAGTTGACATGTAATTCTAATATTGAAGAAGCCTTGGCATATTAACGAATTTCACAACATATGCTGGCGATGGTAAATTTGATTCTGATGTTGTAAAGCACATTACAGATTAATGCACAGCCAACATGAAAACAATGAATAATGGTCATGGATAGGGAGACTATCAAGGAGCTTGCTTTGCTGTGGCAATGTTGAATACGTTCAGTGATCTTGGAGCTACTATCACCAGGTGATTGTCACAATCACGGATTCGGCAGCGCAGCAGATACGGCAATTGCATTTGTTAATATGCACGCATCAGCTAATTATTATTTCATTTTGATGGTATTTAACTCCATTCATTTTTTCATAGTGCTTGTCGAGACTTGAGCAAAGCACAGCAATGTTTTGCTGCCTGCTTGCAAGCGGCTTTGCCTGAGAAATTGGACTGTCGAGTCAACTGACTCTGAAGACGTGCGGTATTTGTTTTATATTTAGTGATTCCTTTCAGCCGCAGTGTTGGCTTCATTTTCCATTTGAGAGTAATAGTTAATAGTCCTGTTTGGCCTGGCATTTATTGTTTTCCTTTCCCTCTAACTCTGTTCGCATTGACGTCTGTGAACTATTGACCCGCTTCAGTCCCTCTCTCTCTCCCTCTCCCTCCCTCCTTGTGCCACATCCGAACATACTGACAGTGATATGAAGACTATTTCATCACGCTTCCAGATTATGCCTTGTAAATGCAAAGTTTGGAGAAGCCAGGAGGCAAAGCACTCGAAGCAGGATACACAGCCTCTAACTTGCTGTTGGATCCACCATATTTATTACTGTTCCATTTAATTTCATCGTGAAGACCATCTCCAGACCTGCACCCCACTCCAGGAAGTTAATGTTTGGGTTCCCTCAGTAAAAGTGAGAGCAAATATTTAGAATTTTGTTTTGGAGATGTCTATGTCCTAGAATGTATGTGGCAGAGCCATAATTGGCTAAGTTAAAACCTGAACGTTGTCCAAACCTTGCTGCATCCAGGCCTCATTTACTTAGGAGTTGTGTTGGATCCTAACGTTGTACAATCATCTATGAACATCTCATAGTAGGGAGCTCATTGTAGGCATTGCCCTGCAGAAACTCTGGGGCCTAACTAATTGTGCTAGGTGTGACCCTAGCCAGAGAAGGTGATTTTCATTTCTCTGGGTTTTTATGCTACACCGAGTTAAATGCTTCATTGATTTCAAGGGAAGAAACTCTTCCTCATCACATCATGTAATGGGGCTTGGAGCACAACATGAACATCTGTAAGCAGGTTAGAGAAGAGCAAGTGCCAATTGTTAACACTGTTAACCAAGCCAGTCACTGCTTTATTGTGACTTCAGGGAAGTTGCTCAGTTGGTAAATTGAGCTGAATTGATCTTCCTTATGCAAGCAGGCATACCTAAGCAATGTTCAGTGTTGCAGTTGTACTGGAACAGTTTGGTCAGAGGTACAGTGAGATCTGAAGCTCAACTTAAGTATTGAAGACTCAGTATTGTTGGTCTCTATAATGGTTGCAAAGTCCAGTGCTTTGAGCTGTTCCCTTTCTAATAACACCATTTTTGTTGATTGCAACAAAATCCAAACAGCAATCAGATCCTCACTTCAGTTTTTCCACAACCCAGATGTCCTCTGAGTTAATCTGAGGTGGCAGATGAGATTACAATGAATGATCTGACTCTACTTCTGACTTAATTCATGACTGAAAACCTCCAGCCTTATCTTGGTATTCATAATCTGGGCGACTTCACCACAGAGGCTGCGGATGTTGTTCAAAATGGGAGGAGGGTTCAAAGACTGAAGTATAGTTAAAATTGTATCATTTGTATTGTAATGTAAAAGGTTGAAACAGACTTGAAACTATTCAGCCCAACTTTCACTTTAAGTAATGTGGAATTTATTTTAAGTAGTGAAGTATCGAAGTAAGCATAGTATAGTAAGAGGGAATCTATGTAACCAGCAAGAAAGTTCTTGTCTAATAAATGGGGCCAAATTCTTCAAGATGGTGTCAGCTGTAATCTTATAATTTGGTTCATTTTCAACAAAGGTTTTGAGACTATATCATGAGTGATTAGTTCACAAGGTAGCAAACTGGTAAGATAAACTGAAATTTGAGTGAAGGTTACTTAACAAATGGAACAGTCTCGACATGA
Organism: Hemitrygon akajei; assembly: GCF_048418815.1. Taxonomy (NCBI): domain Eukaryota; kingdom Metazoa; phylum Chordata; class Chondrichthyes; order Myliobatiformes; family Dasyatidae; genus Hemitrygon; species Hemitrygon akajei. The sequence goes on along the minus strand of NC_133124.1, from coordinate 101,893,742 downwards.
CAGGGGATCACTTACAGTGTGAAACAAGGAGAAGCCGATATGACAATTAAATCTGCCCTTCAAACTGCCAAGATAACCCAAAGTATTAGACAACCAATGAAAAATTCTTAAGTGTAATCGCTGATGTGAAGTAGCAACAACTAACTTGTGTATACACCACCTCTACAAAATGAGATGGTCTGCCATTCATAGTGAGTGTGATCTTTACCAAATTTCTACTTTCCATTGTCCTTATTCCTTTATATTTCAAATAGTTATGTATCCATCTTGAATCTGTTCAGCTACTCACCTCTGTAGCTGTCTGGAGAAAAGAATTATGAGGATTCATGACTCTGGGAGAAATTTCTCCTCATTTCTATCTTAAATAGGTAAGTTGTGGACTTGTTGTACTGAGTTACTCCATGAGGGAAAACACCCACTCAGCATCTATAGCATCATTCTATTTCTGAATCTAATGTTTCAATAAGATCACCAACTTAATAAGATCACCTGTTTCGTAAGGCCAGTGATGTTGTTGGGGTGGAACTGGACCCTCTGACGGTGGTGTCTGAAAAGAGGATGCTGTCCAATTTGCATGCCATCTTGGACAATGTCTCCCATCCACTCCATAATGTACTGGTTAGGCACAGGAGTACATTCAGCCAGAGACTCATTCCACCGAGATGCAACACTGAGCGTCATAGGAAGTCATTTCTGCCTGTGGCCATCAAACTTTACAACTCCCCCCTCGGAGTGTCAGACACCCTGAGCCAGTAGGCTGGTCCTGGACTTATTTCCACTTGGCATGATTAACTTATTATTATTTATGGTTTTATATTACTGTATTTCTACACTATTCTTGGTTGGTGCAGCTGTAATGAAACCCAATTTCCCTCGGGATTAATAAAGTATGTCAGTCTGTCTGTCAATGTGTAAAGATTGATTTCCAGGTTTCTGTGTACCAACTCACCAAGGCTTCTTGGATACTACTGAAATCCACAAACTGCATCAGCTGGAAAGAGAAAGGGAATAGGAACTTGGAACATCACCACTTCCGGTCTTCCCTCCAAATCGTACACCTTTCCAAACTGAGAAGAATGTATGTAATCAGCCTCTGTGGATTCTGGGATAAAATTCTGTCAAAGTATCAAATAGTTTTCCTGTAATTCATTTTATTCAACAATCTGTTTAAATACTTGCTTATTTCTTAATAGTAAGGGGGAAATGTATATTTTGTTACTCATTTACACAGTGAACAAATACAATATTTAATACCCATACCTGACCCATAAACACCTTATCCAGAAGAGACGGGTATGGTTGTTAAATATTATTTCTTTGTTTGTGATATAAATGAATAACAAAATATATATATTTCTCTCAAACTAATAAGAAATTAACAAGAACTTAGACATATGGTAAATAAAATGCAGGGAAATGTATTAACAGGAAGACATAAAATAGTTCATGACAACACAAAGTAAATGAGACCAAACTTACTAAAAATGCTATTTATTTACACAGCTCATCTCAGTAATGCATAGATCAACCAGCAAATTGATCTTATTTTAAAATACACCTAAATAACAAATTTTACATCATACAGTATAAGAGATGGATAATAAAGCTGATTCAGTGTTTTGAATTTCCTGTTCTACCATTAACATTGCACTAATAACAGCATGTCCTCAACCTCTCCTATACTTTTATATTCTTTAATTTACTCAATAATCCCCTGTTAAACTTTCCACAGGAAATTGTCTAATAGTTAATTGCTTAACTAGTCTTTTATATCCAGTGCATAACAATAGTCACTGAACAATAGTTCAGTGTCTCTGTCTGGTGAATTGATGATGGAAATTTTAAATTGCAATTTTTTTTTTTACTATTTGTGATGTTCTTACTTTCATTTATGTCGAACAGTTTTGCTCCTGTATAATCATGTAGTAGTTAGCATAACACTTTTCAGCGTCAGCAATTGGGGTTCAATTCCCACAGTTTATAAGGAGTTTGTATGTTCTCCCTGTGACTTGCGTGGGTTTCCTCTGGTATTCCTATTCCTCTCACATTCTAAAGACAAGCAGGTTATTAAGTCGTGGGCGTGCTATGTTAGTGCCATAAGCGTGGTGACCTGCGGTCTGCATGCAGCGTATCCGCAGACTGTATTAGTTGTTGATGCAAACGACACATATAAAACCATAAGACATAGGAGCAGAATTAGGCCATTTGATCCATCAAGTCTGTCATTTTAGCCATTTTTTCTCTCAGCCCCAGTCTCCTGCCTTCTCTCCGTATCCCTTTATGCCCTGACCTATAAAGAATCTATCAACCTTTGCCTTAAATATACATAAAGACTTTTCTTTCACAGCAGCCACAAAATCCCACAGATTCGCCACTCTCTGGCTGAACTCCTCATCTCCATTCTAAAATGATGCCCCTCTGTCCTGGGGCTGTAACCTTTGGTCATAGACTCTCCCACCATAGGAAACATCCAAGTTTAGAGGGTTTGGTTTCTATCAAGGCCTTTCACCATTCGATAGGTTTCAATGAGGTCACCCCTCATTCTTCTGAATTTCAGTGAATGCAGCCCCAGAGCCATCAAACGCTCTTCATATGACAAGCCGTTCAAAGCTGAAATCATTTTCGTGAACCTCCTTTGAACCCTCTCCAGTTTCAGCACATCCTTTCTAAGACAAGGGGCCCAAAACTGCTCACAATACTCCAAGTGAGGCTTCACCTATGCTTTATAAAATCTCAACCTTACTTCCCTGCTTTTATATTCTAGTCCTCATGAAATGAATGCTAATATCGCATTTGCCTTCCTCACCACAGACTCAATCTGCAAATTAAACATGAGGGAATCCTGCACAAGGACTCCCAAGTCCCTTTGTGCCTCACATTTTTGTATTTTCTCACCATTTAGAAAATAGTCAACCCTTTTCATTTCTGCTACCAAAGTACATGACCATATACTTCCCGACACTGTATTCCACTGTATATCACTGTACACCCAATATTTCGATAGATATGTGACAAATAAAGCTGGTCCTATCTTATTTATCTGTACCTAATTCCGCTTCAATTCACTCTGTTTTCTCTATTTGTTTTTCAGAGATTAGTTAAACAAGTAGAGGGTTTGGTTTTCCATTTCATTTAGATACACAATATCCTACTGCCTTTCAATCTGCATTTATTCGCTTCCATATCTAATTTGTTGGAGTGATAGTTTGATATAATGTTAGCAAGATAAGCACAAGCAATTGTGCCAAGAGATATTCCAATTCAGGGGGGATTTGGTCCACCCCACAGCAGAATGGACTTGAGTTTATGAGTGTCACACAATAGCACCATCTGAAGTAGTAATAAGGAGAGACTCTGTTACGTACATGACATAGAGGGAGAGAGGATAAGACCCAAGATATAACCAAGAGTCTGCATAAAGGTCTCTTTTGACCATACAATATATGATTCACAGTCTGTATGAATTCAAATGTTGTAATGGTTCAATTGCTCCCCTCAATATTTGCTTTAATTGTTTCTTTTTCCAAATCTTATTGTCATATCTTTTTAGTTTTAAAAATAATTTGCATTATTTGAAATAGCTTCTCTGTTCTGCTCTCGGTCCTAATACAGAATATCGTAATCTTGGAAACTGTATAGCTCTGACAAATCAAATTGATGTTCAATCTGTGACTAATGAATCAATATCTGAAGCTATTTACTCTTTATTTATTTTAAAGGTTCTCAAGGGGATAGAGCAAATGATAATTTGAGATTTCCACAAATTCTAGAATCAGGAAAGTAATTCAATTTAGCAGATAGAAGCTGCGCTGGCAATTTAAATTTAAATATTGTACATGGGGGTTGGGATATGTTGAATGCCCAGGGAGTCGGTGGAAGCAGCCAAGAGTAGATAAATTTAATACCAATTAGGTGCTTAAATTATGTGAGTGAGAAAGAATATATTTTGGGAATACCCCATTTTTCCTTTGTATTGATTCCATCTTAATTAATTCTCTTTACAATTATATGGAATTTTTTTTACTGGTTTACTGGATAACAGTAGATTAGGCAACAACACATCGTATGTAAAGTTATTCCTGGGCGTTGATTAGATTGTCTGCATAAATGTTAATAGGTTTGTGGAATCAAGGAATGATACGACAGTTTTTAGCTGTCCTGACTGTATGGATTAATCCTGGTTTTTAGACTTGCCCTATATGACTCTGTATTTTTTTCCCCTTCATGTATGTTTCAACATCTCTTTGAATTGATATTGTTTAGTCTGCTTCCACCACCTATCAGTTTGCAGATGACTTCAAGGTTGGCAGTGTTGTGGATAATGTGGAAGGTTGCCCTGGGTTGTATAATGGGACATTGACAAGATGCAGGGCCAGGCTTGAGTAATGGCAGAGAGAGTTCAACCCAGGGAAGTGTGAAGTGATTCACTTTGGGAGATCGAATTTGAAGGCAGAATACAGCGTTAATAGCAAGATTCTTAGCAGTGTGGAAGAACAGAACGATCTTGGAGTTCAAATCCATTGATCCTTAAAGTTGCTGTGCAAGTTGATGGGGTTGTTAAGAAGACGTATGATATGTTGGCCCTCATTAGTCAGGGGACTGAGTTCAAGAAGCGTGAGGTAATGTTGCAGCTCTATAAAACTCTGGTTAGACTATACTTTGAACATTGCATCCAATCCTGGTTGCCTCATTAAAGAGAGGATGTGGAAGCTTTAGAGAGGGTGCAGAGAAGATGTATGAGGACGGAACCTGGATTAAAGAGCATGTCTTATGAGGGAAGGTTGAGCAAGCCTTTGGAGCAAAGAAGGATGAGAGGTATGTAAGATGAGAAGAAGCATAGATTGAGAGGACAGCCAGAAACTTTTCCCCAGAGGTGAAATGACTAATGGGGGGGGGGGGGCATAATTTAAGATGATTTGAGGAAAATATAGGTGGGGTGTCAAAGGTAAGTTTTTTACACAGGGATTATTGGGCACATGGAATGTGCTGCCAGGGTTGGTAAATACGCTGGAGATATTTAATAAACTCACAGGGATGACAGAAAAATGGAGAGTTATCTAAGAGATAAGGGTTAGATTAATAATAAAGTAGGCCCAACATTGTGGGCTGAAGGGCCTGTACTATGCTGTTATGTTCAATATTCTATATTATATTCAGGTATTATGTTCAAGATCACAACAATTTTCAGGAAAAAGGAATGATTCTTAATGTCTGTCAGGCTCTCCCTCATCCCTCATTTTCTCTTACTCTTGGATGGTCCTTCCGGATTGAGGCTAACGTGTTTCCACCCTGGTTCTATGGGACCTGAGGTGATTGATGCAGCCATACAGAGATACAAAGTGAGAATGGGAATTGTCTCTTCAGTCCTTTGAGCCTGCTCCACAACTCGATAAGATCATGGCTCATCTGATTATAATCTTGACATTCCTGTTTAAATGAGGCAATTTTTGATTCATTTACCCACCAGAAACCTAGCTCTTGCTTAGAAGTATTCATACATTCTATTTTCCTCCGGAGGAATGGAATTCTAAGACTCACTACACTGACTTAAATAGACAACATTTTATTTTCAGCAGTAGCCCCTAGTTATGGATTTTACCTCAGGTGAATCATCATTTCCACGTTGTCCATGCGAAGGCAGCTCAGGGTTGTATTTGTTTAGTTTGAAACCCCCTTTCACAGTCCATACAAACCCTGATTGCCTGACTTTCCCTGATAATCAAATGTCACATTCAAGGATTGCTTAGGTCTCGTAAACCTTCTCCAAGCTGCTTCCAACCTATTTATACCCTTTCTTAAATCATAAAGCCAGCCGGTGCTGTAGTGGCATCTAGATTGGATGTCGAGGTGAGTGGTCCGAGGTTTGAATCCAGCTGTTTCCTTGCATGCTTTCCGTCTGTGCTGAGTAGAGTGTCGTAAAAACAGAAAAAAGTGCTGAAGGATTGGCAAGGCTGCTGCCGGATGTGCTACAATCGTATTATAGTATTATATACAGTATTGCAGATGTAGTGTTATCTACGTTTATGACCTTTATAGTGAAGCATGATCTATTTTTGGATTTGAGTTTCCTCACAATAACATTATGTTAGCTTTCCTGATTGTTTGTTGTACCTACATCCAAGCATTTTGTGGGCAGCCAGATCTCTCTGCAATCTTGCACCACCTCCTTGTTATTTTCTTGACCAAGTGGATAATTCCACATTATATTCCATCTGAAGATCTTCACCCCACTTTCTCAACCTATCTCTATCCTCTCCTATCTATGGCTTCTTCCCTCCTTACTTTTGTTTCTGCTTCCGGCAAGTTTAGTAACCATACGTTAAGTGCCTTAACTATGCCCAATGCATTCAAATAATGTAGGCTGTACAACACTTGTAGTAGGGGATGTCTGAATAGATAGGTGGATGGAAATTTTACAAGGCAGTTGGCATAATTGAAGATCCCAGCCATTCCAGACATTTTCCCTTCTCACCTCTGCCATTGGGTAGAAGCCTGATTGTTTCTGTCCCACTATGATTGGACTCTTGAATGGACCTCTTGCACGATGAGACGGAATCTTGAGCTCACAGTCTACCTTGTTGTGATCTTGCATTTTATTGTTTGCCTGCCCTACAGTTACTCTGTAGCTTTTACACTTTTTTCTGCGTTGTCACTTTGCCTTGTTCTTCCTCGTGCCACTGTGTAACGATTTTGATCAAAATAGATATTGATCTAAGAGATTGTTTAGATATTGATCTAAACAATATGCAGATCAAGCTTTTCACTGTATCTTGGTGCTGTGACAATTATAAACTGATGCTAACGCCATCTTCCTTGGCAGGACAAGGACTCTATTGAGGAGTAACATTCCCTTCTCCCACCTTGGAAATCACACTGTGTCAGAGTGTTTTATCCTTTCCCACTCAAGCGTCAAAGTAACACTTTGTTTCATACTGGCATATGGACCGTGGATTTTTCAAGAATGTAGAAATTAGAATCAGAATCAGGTTTATTATCACTGGCATACAGTATGTCGTGAGAGGTGTTGTTTTGCAGCATCAGTATAGTTCAATACATCATTTAAAAATCTATCAATTACAAAAGGAAATATATATAATTAAATAAATAGTGCAAGTGGAGAGTAAAAGAAATAGTGAGGTAGTGTACATGGGTTCCTTGTCCTTTCAGAAATCGGATGGTAGAGGGAGTGTGTGTCTTCAGGCTCCTGTGCCTCCTTCTTGCACAAAGCAATGAGAAGAGAGTGATGGGGATCCATAATGATGGATGCTGCCTTTTAAAGATGTCCGTGATGCTGGGGAACTCATGCCCATGATGGAGCTGGCTGAGGCTGAGTACTCTGTGGTTTCATCAGACCATAAAACATAGGAATAGACGGGCCATTCAGCCCATTGAGTCTGCTCCACTATTCCTCCGTGGCTGATCGCGGATCCAACTCACCCCATACACCTGCCTTCTTGCCATGTTCTTTGAAGCCTTGACCAGTCTGGAAACTATCAGCTTCATCCCTGGTATATTTTCAGTAAATCTCTACTGTACCCTGTGAGGCCTTGAGAATCATCTCAATATGTAATGTTCAGAATTCCATTCTATTATTTTAAGAATAAATAAATATTTATAAAGATTTAGCATCTCTTCCTTGTTTTTAAACTCTCAAAGCCAATGGCCCTCTCTGGTTTTAAAAAGACTTTGTAACTTGCCTTATTTTCACTGATTTGATTGCAGACGCTTTAGGTTTCTCCTTTTCTGTATCTCCTTTAAGTTGATTTGTTAATATAATATTATTTTTCCTCACACTTCCTACGATGTGTATCAATTCACAGCTGTGTTCATCACATTTTATCTGCAATATGTCTGCCCATTTTACCATCTGTCAATATCTTCATGCAGCTTGTGTCTAGCCTTCTCCTTGTTTGTTGCCTATTCGAGGTATTTTCATCCTTCCTGGACTTTAAAATTACGGCCCATCCCTGGTTATATGGAAAGGAAAAGTAGTCATCAAACTGTTGGCTAGGAATACTGCTGTACAAGAAACTTAAATTAACCGTTTGAGTCAAAGAACCTGTTACCTCCAATATTAACTCTGTTTCTCTTTCCACAGTTGCTGCCTGACCCCTGCTGAGCATTTCCAGCAGTTTTTGTTTTTTTATTATTTCAGATTTCCAGCACCTGCAGATTTTTGATTTTCAACACCGTTGTACAACACTTTGAAGCATTCTTCTATTGTTTACATAATTTATTGCTCTGCCATTAGCCACTGTAATATAGTCTTGCAAACAGAATCCCTTTAACTGCAAAAGCTTTAATTTTGTTCGCAAATTCAGCACGTGCTCCTTATCTTGACCCGAAACCTCGACTGTACTCTTTTCCATAGATGCTGCCTGGCCTGCTGAGTTCCTCCAGCATTTTGTGAGTGTGCTCCTTGTCTGATGCCTTTCAAAAACCCAATCATACAAAGTACTTGCCACAGAACTTCCCAATGGGGCAGTGTTATGTTTCGTATTTCCAAAACTAATTGAAAGGAAAACACTGGGAGCATGGTGATCAACATGTGTACTTTATTTTTACTTTAGTGAGGCAGTGGCATAATGACATATGCCATACATGTACTTTTACATATAACTTGCAATAAATTATGTAAACAACAAGGAATGCTTAATCAAGCAATATATTTACAGTATTACTCAAATATTACTGCAAATACACAACACTCTTCCCTGCTTACCTATAATCTCCAGCTCAATATAGAATTCATCTCAACTCAAATATGTGATGTAATGCTTTCTAATCATCTAGAACACAGTATACTGTTATAAACAACTACTATATAGCCGTTGACAGCATAATAAGTTTTAAATTGTCCCCATCAGGCATAAAGATTTAATCGCTGTGGAAGATCCCTTACTCTTGTGGGATAACGTCTTTCCTGACCAGGGTGGTCACTGCTTGGTAGGTGAGACTAATGATTGTGAAACAGTCTCAGGTATTGGGTTGAATGGTGGTTGTAGGAGTTGACTGGGACTGCAGGAAGTGGTTCTGACAGATCGGGACACCTTTCTTCCTTAAAAATTGGCTCAGATTTCCTCGCCTTATTGTTGTGTCGTCTCCAAATGACGTCAGACACCATCTCCTCTTTAGAGCAGAGTGGTCCAGTTCTGTCCTTAGTCTTTCCAAGTGTCCACTTTTGATCATCTCTGTAGTCCCTTGCCAAGACTGATTGTCCAGGAGTGAAACATCAAACCTCCTTATCGGATGAGTCATCCGTTTGTCCTATGTACTCCTTCTGAGATTGGGCTTGAGGAGATCCAAGCAGGAGTGCAAGGGATGATTGAGGAACAGCATTGCTGGTGAGTTGTTGGTTGTGGAGTGTGCTGCATTGCGATACATGCAAGGAGGAAATTGGCGAGCTTCTGATTCAGTGTCAGTGTAGTGTGTTCTGCTAACATTGTTTGCAGTGCATTCTGTAGACTTGGGACAAACCTTTCTGCCAAGCCATTTGTAGCTGGGTGGTACAGTGCAGGTGTAATCTATCTAATGCCATTGATTTTCAGGAATGACTGAAACTGTTCCACCACAGACTGTGGTTCATGGTCACTGGCTAAGTGCTCTGGAACACCAGTCCTTGAGAAGAGCCTTCTCAACACATCAACACTGTGCAATGCTGTAGTGGATGCTATCGGGAAAACTTCTGGCCACTTTGTAGCTCCATCCACTACCACCAAGAAATTTGTGCCCATGAATGGTTCAGCAAAATCTACATGAAACTTCTGCCAGGGCATTGCAGATCATTCCCAGGGATGGAGTGGCACTGCTCTTGGCATCTTCTGGATGTGTTGTCATCCCGAACAGTGTATGACAAAGTGCCCGATCTGCTGATCTATCCCAAGCCACCAGGCAGTTTGGAGTCAATGCTTTCATTTTGACCACACCAAGGTGACCAGCATGTAGCTTCTCTCAGCTTGGACGATGCAACAACTCTCAACCCCCATACAAGACAAACCCCGTCTGAGGCAAGTTCATCCCGGTGCTGGTAAAACTGGGGCAGCTGGACTTTCTGCTGCACATTCCAGCCACTTTGGGAGACAGTGCGAGGCCTTTTATTGGATTCCTTTTGGATTGTCTCTGCCCCAAGGGGGAGACATTCAATTTGCATTAGTGAGAGTACGTCAACAGGGGTGTACTTTTTTGTAAATTTTTCAGGTACTTCCTTTTCCAAGGGTAAGCGGAACAATCTTTCCATGATTAGTTGTCCTCTTGAATTTGATCTTGTAATTGTGTCCTTCAAGAAACAGAGCCCACCTCTGTATTCATGCTGCTGCTCTTAGTGGCATGCCCTTCTGTGGATTGAAGATGGACACCCGTGGTTGATGATCAGTAATGAGGGTAAACTCTCTTCCATACAGGTTCTGGTTGAAATGCTTTACACCTCAAACCAGACTCAACACCTCTCTATAAATCTGTGCATAATTTTTCTCTGCAGTGGTAAGGAATCATGATGCAAAGGCTATGGGACATTCAGATCCATCATTCATAATATGTGACATAACAGCACATATACCATAAAGCAAGCTTCACTGGATTATGTGGATCATAGTGTGTGAATACAGTGTCTGATGTCACCATTTCTGTTGTCTTTTGGAAAGCCACCTCATACAACTTTGTCCATTGTCATTTCTTCCTGATCTGTAGTAATGAGTTCAAGGGATAGAGCACAGTAGCCAGGTTGGGCAGGAACCTGTTATAATAAGTGAAATATCCAAAGAAGGATCATAATTCTGACATGTCCTTTGGCCTTGGGGCATCCAGCACTGAAGTTTCACAACTCAATTGTGTAATGTTTGTGCTTCAGTAGTGTGGCCACAGTAAGTGGTGCTTGGTTTAAAGAATTCACACTCGTCGGCGTTGTGCTCTGAGCCCATAATCTTCTCATCTTTTTAACACTATCTTGGAGATTTAGGAGATGTCCCTTGTCATCCTCACCAGTAACAATGATGTCAGCTAGGAAACTCTGAGTGCCTGGGTAGCTGTGGAGCTCCTCGTCCATAGCTTTCTACCAGAAAGCAGGCACAAATATTTCTCCAAAAATAAGCCTATTTTAGTGATAAATCCCTTTGTGAGTGCTTATGGTGTGAAACGCTTTGTCCAACTCCATCTATAGGTAGGCCACAGCTAAGTCCACTTTGCTGAAGTGGTTCCCTCCAGAAAGGTTTGCAAAGATGTCCTCTCTCCTGGGCAGAAGGTATTGATCTACTTTCAGTACTGGGTTGATAGTGACCGTAAAATGACCTCAGATCCTGACAGACTCATTCTTTGTTGCTACTGGGAATTCTGGTGTTGTCCATTGGCTCCACTCAACCTCGGAAAGAATTCCTTCAGCCTCTGAGCAATCTAGCTCATTGGCAACTAGCTCAATGGTATAAAGAGCCAGAAGGGCTTTGTAAAACTTGTGTGTGGTATTTTCATTTAATATTATTTTCTCCTTGATATGTTTGAGTTTTCCAATGTCTTCCTTGGACATTGCTGTTGTATCATTCTGTACCTTTCTTATTTCGCTTTCACTTGACTTGATTGCAGGGGATGTGGCATGCAAAAGGTGAATGGATTACCAATCAAGTTGTAGTTGTCTCAGCCAGTCATGGCCCCACAATGCTGGCCCCACGATGCTGGCCCTCCTGCTTTTAGTACATACAAGTTCAATGTGGCTCATTGGTTGTTGTATTTCACTGCTATGAATGAGGCTTTTTTTTCCAGTATAGGTTCTTCTTCACTGGATGTCTGCAGCCTTCAATTCAGTTATCCTTGAAATGCTGTTCACACTGTTTTTTGTGGAATGACTAAAACATCCAAGCCAGTGTCTAATTCCATTTTAATTAATGCTTGTCTGTTGTTAATTTTCACATTGTACATCTCAAGGCTATTCAGTCCTATGTCACTCTCATCATGATCAGATTTTTTATCAACAGCATGCAGATTGTTGCTGTATTTGAAACTGCAGCTTGACTTTTTTCGCTTTTTCTCTTCCTGGTGTAGTCCATTTATTTTTGTCTGCCCAGCATGCTTATGTGTGTCCTACTTTGTTATATTTTCTTCAAGTTTTGCCTTTAAACCTGCATTGGTCTGGTATATGTAAGACCCTGCCACAATGGTAACACAATTTATTTGGCCAGGCGGATTTCTGTTTAAACGTTGCAATTTAGTTCATGTTTACTTTCACTCCTGACTGCATCTCTGTCTGCTGTTTCCATTGAGATAGTGGCTTCAATTGCTCTTTTAAATGTGAGTTGTGCTTCAGTTAGGATCCGCTTTTGAATGTTTGCTGTAAGACTCCACAAACTAACCAATTTCTCAGTGCATCATTAAGACCATCTCTGAACCGATAATGTATTAAATTTGGCCAGGTGTGCTGAAATAGACTCCCCTTCCTTTTGATTCCACTTATGAAACCTGAAGTGTTCTGCAATCGACAATAGTTTCACTTCGAAATGTTCCTGCAGTACTTTCACAATATGAGCAAAGGTCATTTTGGCTGTTTTTGCACATTTTACGTCACTCCAGTTACCTTTTGTGTCATTGAATGGGTTTGACTTTCTGATGTAGCCAACCGTTTCTACATTTTTTTTAAAATTTAGGATGATCATCACACTGTTCTCACTGTATATGAACCCATGAATTTTGTCCACTTACTGCCTTTTTTAAAATTTGATCATCGCTGTCCATTTTCTGAAGGAAAGAAAATGTGCTGCGCTTTTTAAAAAACTTGAGCGTCTCACTGCACTTTTTAAAAAATCTCAAATGTCTTCCTGTGCTTCAACAGGTAGGTAGTGGTCTTGTGTTCATCTTAAGACTGCCTCATCACTGCTGTTGTGATTTATAACTTCAAAACTAATCATAAGAAAAACACGGGGAACCAATGGATAAACGTGTGTACTTCATTTTTACTTTATGACACTGTGGCATAATAACATATGCCATTCACGTACTTTTACATATAACCTGTAATGAATTATGTAATCAACAAAGAATGCTTAATCAAACAATATTTTTACAATATTACTCAAATATTACTGAAATATTAGATTTAGTGGTTAGTGCAATGATATTACAGCTCCAGTGATCCAGGTTCAATTCTCTTCGCTGTCTCTTACCTCCCTGTGACCACTGATCTTCCCAGTTAGTAGATCAATTGGTTACATGCCTGTACATGGGCAGTGCAAGCTCGTTGGTCTAGAAGGATCAGTTAATGTTCTATATCTCTGAATATAAGTTTAACTATCATGGCTCCACCAATTTATTTTTGGGAAACTAATGTGAGGGGATTCCTTAGTGATAAATGGAATATACTTCAATTTCTGACAAAGTATTTCAGCCGTCTTAAGCTCTAAGATCTCTTATGATAGCTAAATCCTATACTAAGGAAGATGTTAAACCATCTGTGAGCTGCACCATAACATTCAAGACCAGTTCATCCAGTATACTGCTCATTAACTTTCATTGACCAATGCCTCACTCTTAAAAAAAATTTCACTCTGTTATTGGAGTCCCTTTGTAACGCTGCTCCTCCCTAACCCTAACTCTGTAATCTCATCCAGTCCTACAATACTCCCAGTACTTTCGATGCCTATGACACTGGCCCCTTGTGCATTCCTTAATTCCTCTGTTTACCACTGATATCTGTGCCTTCAACTGTCTAGCCTCTAAACTCTGGAATTTCCTGCTTCAACCTACGCATCTCCACAAGCTTGCTTTTTTTTAAGATGCTCTTTAAAACCACTTCTTTGACCAAGCTTTTGGTTGCTGGTCCTCATGCCATTTTCTTTGGCTTAATGCCACCTTTTAGCTGTTTACACTCCTGATAATTACACTGGGACATCACAGTACATTAAAATGCAGTAATGTCTTTTAAATAAAATGTTCCAATCAATGAATTTATGACAAAACTGCTAGTAACCTTCTCAGAATGTTTTTTGCTTAATGTGTGGGAAGTGTGAAAATACACAAAGCCGCCTGGAACTGGCTCTGGGCCTCCAAATTTAAATTCAGTTGTTAAAAATCTGAAAATAAAAATATGGTGTCAGTAGAAGTGTTCATAAAGCAGGAGGGTTGTTGTAAAAAACCCATGTGGTTCGTACACACTCTGAGAAACTGGTCTGCTCGCCTTAGCTATGAAGCCAATGCTGCACGATCTTCCTTTCCCAAGAAGTTTATCCCTCGATCGTAGCATTAGATGTGTTATAGTGGAAATGAACACCAGTTGTTGCCATGTAGCACTGGATTAATTTTTAGGCTGTTGACTCCTTACTGAAATCTCAGCCATTGCGTTGTATTTCGGCAACCAAAGGTGGGCAATATGTTCCACCAGGCTGGGAATCCTCCTTCTCAAAGCTATTTAAAAATCACCTGCAATAATTACAGAACATGTTAGAAACACTTGGCAGGTCAGGAAGGGTGTTTGAAAAGAGAAGCACGGTTGAAGTTTCAGGACAATGGCTCTCTGTCAGAACTGGTAAAAAAAAGATAAAATAAGATGATTTTCAGTTGCAGGGAGGGTGGCAGGGAAAAGGATAGGAATATCTGAAGGCTTATGCAATGGTTAAATGCTTTTCAGCTGGTCTTACTCTACGTCAGATATCCTATTTCTTTTTTCCTAAATACTGCCCAACTTGTCGAGTGTTTCCAGCGTTCCTCTTTTAACTTATAATTCCAGCATCTACAGTTTTTTTTTAATTTATAAAACTGTTACCATTAATGTAATACTGTATATTGAATTAATGCCACCTATTGAAGATCATCTCAGATGAAGAATGGATGTTAGGACTTACATTTGTGATGTAGTTGAGGGAACTTAAATTTCAAACTTCAAGGTAAATTTATTATCAAAGTATACTATCCTGAGATTCATTTTATTTCAGGCATTTACAAGGAAAAAAAGAAATTCACAAGAATTTGATGAAAAACAAAACCTGACTAGACAAAGACTGATAAACACCGATGAATTAAGATGACAGACTGCAAATGACAAACAATACTGAGATCTGTGACTGCAGATGTTATCCCTGATGTTTAGTGGCCAAAGTAGATTGTTCTATTCAAATCCACTACTATTTTTCCTTTAATAATTAAAAGCTAAAAATGTTTAAATAAATAAAATGTTAAAAAGTGGAAATACTCCAAAGGTCAGGCAGCAAATGTGGAGAAAGAAAAACTTTTATATAGGTGACCTCGTGTTATATCAGTTCAGGTAATGGAATTTGCCATGATGAAATTTACAATTCTCTACCAAAATATTTGATACAAAATAAAAATATGAAATTCATATGAGAAACTGTAAATTAAAGAAAACAAACTTTTGATTTCATTTTTGTCAGCTC
Source organism: Hemitrygon akajei (assembly GCF_048418815.1). NCBI lineage: Eukaryota > Metazoa > Chordata > Chondrichthyes > Myliobatiformes > Dasyatidae > Hemitrygon > Hemitrygon akajei. The sequence goes on along the minus strand of NC_133124.1, from coordinate 101,878,377 downwards.
ACATTTCTTGCTGCATGCACAGACAACAGGGCTTTGCATTATGGAAAACAGTGACATGGACTATTTTCTAGGAATACAGACTCCCTGTAATACAGGGATCACCTTTATTCCAGACTGGCGATTTTTCATCTGAGAAAACATAAGCCTGGATACCGGAAATCTAAAATAAGAAACAGAGCCATTTCTGTGAAAGATCATTAATCTGAGACATAAATCTCTTTCTTTCTTTCTTCACAGATATTGCTTGAGTATCTTCAGAGTAGCTTCAGCAATTTTTAATTTTATTTCTGTTTTCTAACATTTGCAACCTGGATAACTTCACTCGCCTCAACTCTGAACTGAACTGATTCCACACTCTTAAGGACTGTACAATTCATGTTCTCAGTATTATTTATTTATTGTATTTTCACCATTTGTCTTTTGCACATTGGTTGTCAACCTTTCTTTGTGTCTAGATTCACTGATTCTGTTGTGTTTCTTTTTCTACTGTGAATGCCTGCAAGGAAATGAATCTCAGGGTAGTATATGGTGACATACTGTGTGTACTTTGGTCATGAATTAACTTTGAACTTTGAATTTTTTGCTTTTAAATTTTAAAAAAGGCATTATGATGTTAATGAATTTCTTTATCTTCAGCATTCAATGAAGATGACACCAATATGTGGATAACTGGTTTGAACTGGCTGGTGCAGGACACTCAGAAGTCCCCCACACCTCTCCAGGTAGAAAGGTAATGTGTGATTTTCCTACTTTTACCTCCAAGGTTTCCAACATTGCTGCAAATTTCAAACTGATAGGTTGAAATCTATCCAAAAAGTGTTGTGGTCCTCAGTACCTTTTGCTACATCTGTTGCTGCAATGTGACATTCTGTTGTAAAAAAACCATGAAGCCAACAAGCTCTTGACTTCTGATCCCCGACCTGCGCTTTCTTCCCTCTTTGATTCCCTCTGACCCCATTAATTTTCACCATCTCCACCACCACCCCTCCAGTTGCACCCCCACAACTTCAAGCAATCAATCCTCAGCAGATGCCTCAGCTTCATACCCTCGTGTCCACATTTTATTGAATTTTGGGCCTAACATGATGTCTAAGTTTTCTTCATATCTGTGGGAAGGAGTTTTCATCTCAGACTGATGGCTCTGTCTTCCGACTTCTGTCTCCTGATCCACCTGAATGCTACTGTTGCCATGAACCCTTGCTCTTTTCTTTCTTTTACCCTCTCTTCATTGTAATTTAGTAACCTGACATTGGCCGTCTTGACTTCTCTCCTCCAACCTACTCCTTTTGAACATACAGTACTTCCTGCAGATCAAGGCGGTGCTGATGGAGACTGGCCAACCCAACACAATCTTGCAGCGGCTAACCTCAAGCTCTCAGACACATTCTTGTACCTCCCTGTGGCCCATGATCCCACCAGTCAACGTATCCCAGGCTCTCACAGATCTTATTTCATCAGGACATCTTACGTCCTCAGCTTCCAACCTGGTGGTGCCTCAATCCCACACTACCACTTCTACCTCCTACCAAAGATCCACAGACAAAATTATCTCAGTAGACCTATTGTTTCAGCCTGATCTTGTTGTACCAAACAAGTACCAAAATAGTTCTTCCTTAACTTGACTGCCCCCAGTGCAGTCCCTTATCATTTATATCAATGATACCTCTGATGCCCTTCCTTATTCCTCACTTCTAACTGGCTGCGGTCCCTTGCCATTTATATCCATGATACCCCTGATCCTCTTCACCATTCCTCATTTTGAACCAGCTCATCTTCATCATGGATGTTCAATGCCTTTACACCTCCACCCACATCAGTAGGGTATAAGAGCAATCTGTTCTTTCCTCAAACAGACGGAGTTCCTTCTTACTCACCTGATTAGCATTCAACAGCTTCTCCTTCCGTTTCACTCACCAAATTCAAATTAAATATGGGAACTCTCACAGCCTTGGCTGCTTCTGTCTTTTATTGGGTACACGGTATTGTCCACATGCTAGGCTCATTTGGGACCACTCCCCAGACTCTTCTTTCAATACATTGACAACAACATCAGAGCAATACCCTGCACCCACTGAAAAACTCTTTCACTGCTTCTATCATTTTCTTTCCTGACACTTCCCTGGTCCACCTCTGATACTGCCCTTGATGGATACCTCTGTCTCCATCTCAAGAGTTAGACTAGATATTATCATCCAAGTGTAGACTCCCACAGCTAATTGTATATCTTACCACCCTGCCTCCTGTAAGGACACCGTTCCTTTTTCCCACTTTCTCTTTCTCTGACCCATTTGTTCCAATGATGAAGCCTCTCACTATAGGCCTGTGAAATATCCTTCTTCTTCCTAAAATGTGGCTTGCTCTCTGCTATTGTGAATGGAGGTCCAAACCACATTTCCTCTATTTGTTGCACATCTGCTCTCAACTGCCTCTCCCCCAGGACAGAACAAGGATACAATTCCTCACATACTCATTTTCCACTCCTACAGCCTTCGCATTCAATGTATTGTCCTTTGTGGTTTATGCCAGATGTGGCATAATCCCACTACCACTCACATCCTGTCCTCGCTATATCTTTCTAAATTGCATTGGGACCACTCACTTGGTGATTCCCTAGTCCTTCTTGTATCCCCACCCTGCATTCCCCTGCCCACAGCATCATTCTAGGCATTGGAGGGAGATGCAACACCTGCTCTTTCACTATTTCCTTCCTCACCAACTAGGGACCCAAATAATCATTCCAGATGAAGCAATGATTCACTTACACGTTTTACAATCTAGATTTGATTTTCCAGTCTAATTCACTGCATTCAGGGTTTTCAATGTAGCCTCCTCTGCATTGGGGAAACCAAAGACTGGGTGACCACTTTGCAAAATGGCCGTAAACTTCCATTTCCCTGCCATTTTAATTCACCATTAAACTCTCAGAGTAGTCACTTGTTATAATGCAGTCCAATGTAAGCTCAAGGTTTAACATCTCGTCTCTGTCTCAGCATTTTGCAGATTGCAGTACTCAATGATGAATTCTCCAACTTCAGATAACTTGCTTGACCATCTATTCAATGCATCATTTTACCTCGTCATTGATGGTGTCTTTGTTTCACCCATTACTCTCCTGTAACTTAGTCCAGCTTGCCTTCTTTCTTCCTCTGTTTTGAAGAAGTGTCTTTGACCTGAAGCATTAATTTGATTAATTTGAAGTGTCTTCGACCTGACCTTACACAGGAAATTTTTTCCCACATCCCAAAGAGGAGTAGGTTGACAGGTTAATTGGCCACAGTAGAGTTGTCTGGACTGTTAGGTCAATGGTACATTTTGTGGAGAGTGGTGAGAACATGGGGAGAATTATGATTTATATAGGATTCGTATCAATGAGTGGTTGATGATTACTGCATATTCAGCACAGAAACAGTCCAAAATACCTGCCTTTGTTTGGTCCATGTCCCTCTAAGTCTTTCCTACACCTGCCCAAATCTTATTTTAAATGTTAGAATTGTAGATGCCTCTGCCACCTGGTCTGGTAATTTATTCCATATACTCATCACTGTATGTGGGGAATCAACCTTGCCCCATAAATCTTCCTCCTCTCACATCAAACCTATTCCCTCTAGTTTTAGATTCCCCTATCCAGGGAGGAAGACTGTGACTATCTACCAGATTGTTGCTCTTCATAATCTTACAGACCTCTGTAAGGTCACCTTTCAGGCTGCTTTGATCTGGTGAAAATAAGCTGCAGTCTATCTGGTCTCCCGGTATGACTCAAGTTGTCCATTCTAGGTGACATCATGATGAATCTTCTCTGCACCCTCTTCCTATCCTTCTTATAGTGTAGCGACCAGGACTGCACACGGTTTGTTGTCCATCTCTATGAGTGCACGCAATATAGAACTGCGAGTTTGAGCAACCCACTAGTTGTTGGAAGCTCTACCTCAAAAACTACTGAAATCTGAGCAGAACTTGTCAACCACCAAGGAGAGTGTTTAGCAGACCTATGATCAGGCCTGAATGTGCGTAACCATTAATTAATTTGTATTGATGGCTTTAGCTAGATAAACCAAAAAACAACATTACTCTATACCTGTTCCTCTGAAAGGAACCAAATGTTAATATAGAACAGCACAGGGACAGGTCCTTTGGGTCACTCTCTCTCTCTGCCAACCATGACTCCAGTTTAAATTAAATCCATCTTCCTGCACATAGCCTACAACTCTCTGTTCCCTGCCCAATCATATACTTATCTAAATGCCTCTTAAACATTGCTGTCACTGGTCTGCGTTCTGTTTGCAGGTGGCTCAGGAAGCAGTTCAACATGATGGACAGGAACAAAGAAAACAGGTGAGTGTCTTCGGCCTACCATCATTTCACAAGGTTTTATAGAAGTCCAGTGGATTTTCAGGATTCTTTCCTTTCCTGATACCTCTCGTCGTCTCGAATTCCCATCCATCTGTGTCATTTTGACATAGTGCATAATATTCTGTAACTTCCCATGCTCCCCTGTCCCTACATCCTGCCGCAGATGCCAACTCCACAGGGAACTTGGTTCCACAGGAGCCAGCTGATCCTCTATAATCCCTCATTCTGTATTTGTGAACACAGGGTGATTGTTTTATGATGAAGAGGGGCTAACAAGTTTACTGTCATTGAGATATGTCATGACATTTGTTGTTTTGGGGCTACAGTACAGTGTGAGACATAAAACTACACAAATAAATACATAAACAAATAGTGCAGAAGAGGAGTAATGAGATAGAGTTTATGGGGTCATAGTCTGTTTGGAAATCTGATAGTGGAGGGGAAGAAGCTGTGCTTAAAACTTTGAGTGTGGGTCTTCAGGCCTCTGAACCCCCTTCCTGATTGTAATAATGAGAACATAGAACGTCAAACATAGAAATCTACAGCACATTACAGGCCCTTCGGCCCACAATGTTGTGCTGACCATGTAACCTACTCTAGAAACTGCCTAGAATTTCCCTGTTGCATAGTCCTCTATTTTTCTAAGCTCCATATACCTATCTAAGAGTCTCTTAAAAGGTCCTATTGCATCCATCTCTACCACCATCACTGGCAGTGCATTCCACACACACACCATTCTCTGTGTGAAAAACTTAACTCTTGACATCCCCTTTGAACTGATTTCCAAGCACCTTAAAACAATGCCCCCTCATTTTAGCCATTTCACCCTTGGGAAAAAGCTTCTGGCTATCCACACGATCAATGCCCCTCATCATCTTACATACCTCTGTCAGGTCACCTCGCATCCTCCGTCACTCCAAGGAAAAAAGGCCAAGTTCACTCATCCTATTCTCAGAAAGCATGCTCCCCAATCCAGGCAACATCCTGGGAAATCTCCTCTGCACTCTCTCTATAGTATCAGCAGAGAGAGGGCCTGTCCTGGATAGTAAGGGTCCTTAACGCTGGATGGTGCCTTCTCGAGGCACCACCTTTTGAAGACATCCTTGATGGTGGGGAGGATTACGCCCATAATGGAGCTGGCTAAGTCTACAATACTCTGCAGCTTCTGTCCTTTAGAGCCTCCGTAACAGGCGGTGATGCAACTGGACAGAATGTTCTCCACCATAAATGAATAAATAAACCAAAAGAGGAGTAGCAAGGTAATATTCGTGAGTTAATAGACCAACCAGAAATCTGATAGCAGAGGCGAAGAACTGTTCCTAAGTTACTGAGTTTCGTCTTCAGGCTTATGTACCTCCTTCCCCATGGTAGGAATGAGAAGAGGGCATTTCCCAGATAGTAACAACCCCTAATGCTGGAGGCCACCTTCTCAAGGTACCGGCTTTTGAAGAAGATGAAGTGGGTTGTGCCTGTGACGGATTTGGCAGAGTCTATAATCCTCTGCAGCTTCTTTCAATCTTGCACATTGGAGCTCTTATAACAGACGGTGATGCACCCAGTCAGAATGCTCCCCACTGTACAGTCAGTGCAGATAATTGGAGCTTTTTCCATCAGTAGCCTGATGGGAAATTAATAACTTGTTATCCTTTCCTTATATGTCAGAGTGAAAAGATGGGTCTGAATTCTCCATGTTCTTCTCCCAGTTTCTGTGAAACACGCTAAACGTGTATGGGAGGACACAGTGGAGCTGAGGCTCAAGTGATACCACTGGCATCATCTTTAAATGTGGATCAGTGGATCACGATCGGGATTCCCTACCATGGTTGACTCCACACTGCCACAGGCATTCTGGGGCTAATTGTAATGTGCCCCACCACTGCCCTGTCAATCAGCTAACTTGGCGTTGAACTGGAATCTGTTGATCTCCAGTGTTAGTATTCTGGGTCAAAATTTGTGTACTGCCTAAGTGATCAGGAGTATTTTTGTAAATGACTTTTCAATATAAGTAATGCTGTAGTTCTTTACTTGTGTGGCAAGGACATTTGTCTCCATTTGGCACCTTTACACCGTTGCATAAATTAAATTGGGGTAATTCAGTCTTTTCCGTTCCAGGAAGTGAGCGGTGGTCTTTAATCACTTACGTGCAGCAGTTCGGCCAATGCCATAAATGCTCTGAGGGAAATGGATATCTCCTTTTAATGTTTCACCAGATGTCAAAATCAATGCAGGCTGGAGACACTGTCCTCCTGTAGATGGAGAGGACTGGAGCCTTGGGTGTAGGTTTACACCTGAATACTGGAATGATTTAGGATGTTGCTAGCTTAGCTGACTGACAAAGTAGAGGCTGTGGTTCAATCCCACTGTCTTCGATCAGGAAGGAGTCTCAGAAATGGTGTCTGGTTACCCGCTTCGGTCTTCTGAAGGGCCTTAATGGAGCTTTCAGTAGCATCAAAGGTCAGAGTAGGAATTCTAGTAGACCCCTGAGACTTCTCAGTGTTGAATATGTGCTCTGAACACTGGTTATTATGAAGTTGCTTCCTATCAGTGAGCTGTATGTGTCAGCAGAAATTTCAACTTGTTCTATGCTGCAGTGGTAACTGAGATAATTAGCTCAGCCTATAGTTATTTCTTCTAATGAGATGTGGTAAATCAGGATGTACTCCTCTGATCGCTGGGCCAGAGTTATGCTGTTGTAAAGCTGGGAAATGAAACAGCGTTAGATGTAAGTTTCGTTGTGAAACTAACTGAAACTACTTGTGCCGAGTTTAATTTGGAAATTCCACAGTTACTCTCATATGAGTGCATCACTGCAGGCAGGGCATTTTGCAGCCTTTTCAAGGGAAACCACCATTAACCTCATGTGAATTTTTGGCATTTACACAAATGTTCTGCTTTTTAATAGTCTGAACATCTTACTTAAGGGTCCAGAAGAGTCTGTCATGGCATAATGGTTCATTATCACAGCTTAGCAGACAGTCTAAAAAGCCAGTCGTGTGAGTGTGTGCAATATTTCACTCAAATCAATATTTCAAAATCTATGGGGTTTAAAACATAACTTTCAAATGGTTATAATATTTTAGCTTCTATTTTTAATCAACTACATCCCAATTATTAACACTGTTTAACTTTTGAAAAGGCTGTTAAGTACTGTGTGGTTTGCTTCCTCGTCTGTATCTGATAAATCTTTAATATGATTGGCTACTCAATCAGCTTGATGTCATCAGAGTTGCTGAGCTCCATGCACTCTGGGGCGGCAGCAGCAGGGTTTTGAAAAAGGAGAACAGCATGCCACCGGGATTCAATTTAGTAGTATCTCTGTGTCCTAAGCCGTAGCCTTTCAAAATATTTTCTTTTTATAAATTGCAGCATCTCCTAAGTGTTCCCACCTTTTTCATTAGACTTCTATGATAATTCTTTGACTTTATTACTCTACAATGCTAAAGCTTCTTTGCACCATTACACCTGATTGCCAGGAAGAGAATGATCAATTAACAGCCTCTCCGTTACTGAAGGAAAATGCTGCATTTTCTAAATTAATAATTAATGAAAATGTAAAATTAATAAAGTGTGCTCAGCTTTCAACAATGACATTTAGGATGCCAAGGAAAATTTTGCTTTGCCTCGATAAATTGTAGAAGGCTTCTGAAGCTGCGTCTTCATTGGTTTTGCAGAGTGTTTGTGGATCTTCGTACAGTATATGTCTATCACGTTTACATTGCACACATAGAATCCTGCTGCAGACATGGTGCTCAGGATGCCATGCTGTTTATCTTACACCCAACTATCACACTCCAGCCACCATACACCAGACTTCACACTTCACTGCAGAAACAGAAATAATCAGCACAAACTGAGACTCTATCTGTCTTCTTAGGCAACGGAGCCATGACACTCCTTGAAGTCTCACTGATGTCCGATGTATGTTTTCTCCTCCTCAACCAACTCTAAGAAACAGATTAATTATCTATCAATCCCATTTGACTTTCCTATCTACAAACCTTTCTGTTTGCTTGACCGAGAAGGGTCTCGGCCCGAAACGTCGACAGCGCTTCACCCTATAGATGCTGCCTGGCCTGCTGTGTTCCACCAGCATTTTGTGTGTGTTGTTGTTCTCTTTATTTATGTATTTATTTTGCTACTATTTTTTTCTATCAATCTGTAAATCTGTTTAAATTTGTTTTCCATTCTTCCTTATATTTCATATATATTATGTTTTTATTCCTATATCTGGCTTCAATTTCTGTCAGGAAATGATGCCCTTGCAAAATTAAAGTCATTCAGACTGTAGCAACCAGCTGGGGACTTGGTCAAAATGCAAGGTATGATGTTGTGTCACTTAATGAAGAATGAATAAAGGAAGAAAGTTCAATTTCTGTAATATATTAAATTCTTAGGATTTCCCCAAACATTTCTCCATCAATGAATTGCATTAGGAAATGCAGATGTGTTGTTACGTAGGGTAAAATGGGAGCCAACTTTTGCAGTGCTGTCAACCATAACCAAGAGTACAGCAAATATGCTGGAGCTGGTTAAGCAGAAAGCTATTCCAGTTTTCTAGAATATTAACATAGTTTTAAAATAAGTATTTTTAAATTCTTGTTTGCAATGTGCATATCACTAGATGTGCCAGCATTTATTGCATTTTATTGCCTTACTGACCCTTAACAAGATGAATAATAGCTGTCAGCTTGACAGTGAAGTGCCTTCATAATCCACTTCAGGATGCAGTTAAGATCTTCTGGTTGTTACTAAATTAATTTGATTTAGATTCCTCAGTTGCCATTGTGAGAATTGAACTTATGCCTCTGGATATCCAGTGTTTTGATTCTTTAATTACACAGCCTAATTACAGTGTTACCAGACATTACTGCATCAAGTCTTAAATTAAAGTTCAAAGTAAAATTATTATTGAAGTACATATATATCACCATATACAACCCTGAGATTTATATTCTTGTGGGCATACTCAATAAATGTTAGAGAGTCTTTGAATGGGATTTGAGAATGCAGTCTTGCTATTAGAGATAGGAAAATGCTGGGAATATAGCCATGGGTATCTATAGAGAAAGAAGCTGTTTCAGGTCCATGATTATCAGAACTGAGATTTCCAGTTCTGATGAGGATAAATTCATTGAAGATAAGACTGTAAGATAAGTTCTTTACAAGCCTTGGATCAATCCCACACCATCCAAAATGAGAGTAACACCCCTCATCCCTTTGAACTCACTTCTGACCTCAACCCCTGTTGAGATCCAGGGGCTGTCTCCCTATTCTTAGTCCTGAACCCCCTAAGATTCAAGCATACTGTTGAGTCTCTGTTGTCCACAAGCCCTGCCAGTTACCTGATCACTACTGCCATTCAACACAATCACCCCACTGCCACTTTTCTGTTCACCACCCTCTCCCTGTCTTTCCTTTCCTTTCCTGACCGGTTACCTACAATATGCAGCCAAGTATCCATGATTCACATACTCAACAGCATACTTTTGCTTTGACCATCTAGTGCACCTTTTTGAGTAACTGTAAGTTCTTGGCCAAGTACTGGATCTTGGTCAAATAGTAGAGTGGCAGGAAGACGGAAAGTACGATAACAGTTTGGAAAAGAAGTGCAGAGATGTGATTGTGGCCGTACGTCATCACAACACATTAAGACAGGTTCCCACTCTAGCCCAATAAAGATTTTTGTCCTCATGCTATGGAATGGGAAATGAGACCTTTCTAAATGTCTGCGCTGATGTTTGTTCATATATAATCATTGGGATGTATGCAGGGAAAAGTTTTATTTGAGGACTGCTGAACAAGCAGTTGTGCCTGTAGAAAGTGGCTGTAATTGGAAAGAAGCCCTTCAACACTGAATCTTGATCTGAAAGTATCATCAGATTCTCTAGAAACGGGCAATAAAGTGAACAGAGATTAGAAATGAGAGGATTAATTGGTTTTTCTGTGTGGCTTTAAAAATGAAACATAAAGAATCAACTTAACATAGTGTGAAGTGAATACACAGGCTTGTATGCCCACAGCAGATTCCACAGCTTTTCCTTGCCTTCTGTTAAAGATTCCAATTTATTTCAGTGCTGATACACCTAGATGAGAAAGAGGCTTGTGAAAATAGGTCAGTGTTCTCGATGTCAGAGGCAGCTCAGAGCTGGCTGGTGAGAAGAAAGCAGTGCCAAGGTTGAAAGGTTGTAGCTCAGTGGGCGTCACTAAGAGGAAGGTCATGAGGGAAGTCCAGACTAATCATAAAAGTATACAGGGAAACCAGGGAGAAAGACGGCCATTTGAAGTTCCTATGCATCTTGCAAATTTCTAACCATTTTCTCAACTGAAGAAAATAGTTCCACTTCAGGCTTATCAGCATTCAGTTTTATCTCTCTACATCTGCTCAAATATATATAGCAAGAGTTCCATTCTTTACCCCTAGGAGAACTGACTGACAATTAACTCTGTAGAATCATTAAAGAATGGAGACATTTGTCTCCTGAAGTCTGTGCTGCTTCCCAATATATAAATGTATACTGTTTCATTTCTCTATAACCAAAGCCCTGTATTTTTTTTTTGTTTTTCAGTCACCTCTCCAATGATTGGATCTGTGTATAGGAATGACTTCTTTATCAGAATCAGAATCAGAATCAGGTTTATTATCACTGGCATGTGCTGTGAAATTTGTTAATTTAGCAGCATCACTTCAATGCAATACATAATCTAGTAGCGAGAGAGAAAAAATAATAATAAATAAAATAAAACATAATTAAAAACAAGTAAATCAATTACATATATTGAATAGATCATTAAAAATTTGTGCAAAAACAGAAATACTGTATATTTAAAAACTGAGGTAGTGTCCAAAGCTTCGAAGTCCATTCAGGAATCGGACGGTAGAGGGGAAGAAGCTGTTCCTGAATCGCTGAGTGTGTGCCTTCAGGCTTCTGTATCTCCTACCTGATGGTAACAGTGAGAAAAAGGCATGCCCTGGGTGCTGGAGGTCCTTAATAATGGACGCTGCCTTTCTGAGACACCGCTTCCTAAAGATGTCCTGAATACTTTGTAGGCTGGTACCCAAGATGGAGCTGACTAGATTTACAACCTTCTGCAGTTTCTTTTGGTCCTGTGCAGTAGCCCCTCCATACCAGACAGTGATGCAGCCTGTCAGAATGTTCTCCACAGTGCAACTGTAGAAGTTTTTGAGTGTATTTGCTGACATGCCAAATTGCTTCAAACTCCTAATAAAGTATAGCAGCTGTCTTGCATTCTTTATGAATAAATCAATATGCTGGGACCAGGTTAGATCCTCAGAGATCTTGACACCCAGGAACTTCAAGCTGCTCACTCTCTCCACTTCTGATCCCTCTATGAGGATTGGTATGTGTTCCTTCGTCTTACCCTTCCTGAAGTCCACAATCAGCTCTTCTGTCTTACTGACGTTGAGTGCCAGGTTGTTGCTGCGGCACCATTCCACTAGTTGGCATATCTCACTCGTGTACGCCCTCTCGTCACCAGCTGAGATTCTACCAGCAAACGTTGTATCATCAGCAAATTTGTAGATGGTATTTGAGCTATGCCTAGCCACACAGTCATGTGTATACAGAGAGTAGAACAGTGGGCTAAGCACACACCCCTGAGGTGCACCAGTGTTGATCATCAGCGAAGAAGATATGTTATCACCAATCCACACAGACTGTGGTCTTCTGGTTAGGAAGTCGAGGATCCAATTACAGAGGGAGGTACAGAGGCCCAGGTTCTGCAACTTCTCAATCAGGATTGTGGGAATGATGGTATTAAATGCTCAGTTATAGTCGATGAACAGCATCCTGACATAGGTGTTTGTGTTGTCTAGGTGGTCTAAAGCTGTGTGAAGAGCCATGGAGCTTGTGTCTGCCATTGATGTATTGTGACGATAGGCAAATTGCAATGGGTCCAGGTCCTTGCTGAGGCAGGAGTTCAGTCTAGTCATAACTGACTTCTCAAAGCATTTCATCACTGTCGATGTGAATGCTACTGGGCGATAGTCGTTACGGCAGACCACATTATTCTTCTTTGACACTGGTATAATTATTGCCTTTTTAAAGCAAGTGGGAACTTCTGCTCATAGCAGTGAGAGGTTGAAAATGTCCTTGAATATTCCCGCCAGTTGGTTGGCACAGGTTTTCAGAGCCTTACCAGGTATCTGGACCTTCCACCTTGCGAGGGTTCAATGTTAAAGTCATTAACATTCTTCTTTAAAGGCAGTCTAACATCGGCCTCTGAGACAGAGATCACAGGGTCATCAGGTGCAGCAGGGATCTTCACAGCTGTAGTTGTGCTCTCCCTTTCAAAGCGTGCAGGAGAGTCTAGAATTAGAGGGCACACGTTTAATGCGAGAGGTTTAAATGGGAGCGGAGGGGTAAATTTTTCAGAGTGGGTGGTGTTCAATTTGGAACAGGCTGTCAGAGGAGGTAGCAGAGGCAGATACAGTTGGCCCCCCCTTATCCGCGGGGGATAGGTTCTGGGATCCCCGATGGATACCAAAAAACACAGATGCTCAAGTCCCTTATTTAGCCTGACCAGTGCGGTGGTCTTTAGGACCCAGTGGAACCCCGGACCTTATTTAATCTGTCTCAGTGCAGTGGACTTTAGGAGCAGGCGCAGCTCTGAATCCGCAGTGTTTCTGTTCACGAAAATAAATCACGATCACGATTGAAAATAAAGTGAAAGTAATAAAGCAATGGGGAAGAGATGAAATACATCGGTCATTGGAAAAGCGTAAGGCTACAGTTGGTCAACGATCGGAACAATTTTATTGGAGCATGTGAAAAGCCCTGCTCCGATGAAAGCTACAATTATTACTAGGCAACGCAGTGGTGTAATTATTGAAATACATACGTTTCTTCAGTGTTTTATATGCAAAGAAAGGTAAAATGTATACTATATACTAAGACAAACGTTTGACTAACTGACGCTAAATGATACCAGATGTACCTGTTCCGACTTCAAATCCGACTTAAAGACAGACTCAGGAACGGAACTCGTTCATAACCCGGGGACTGCCTGTACTTTTAAATCATCTCTAGATTACTTATAATACCTAATACAATGTAAATGTATGTAAATAGTTGTTATACTGTATTGTTTAGGGGATAATGACAAGAAAAAATAGTCTGTACGTGCTCAAACAACGAGTGCTGGAGAGAGAACTTCTGGGTTTTCCCGATCCGCGGTTGGTTGAATCCGCGCAGGTGGAACCCCTGGATAAGGAGGGCCGACTATACTGTAATTAGAGAGAGATTAGCTTCATTTGTCACGTGTACGTTTGAAACAAACAGTGAACTATGTGTCAACAACCAACACAGTCCAAGATGTGCTGTGGCAGCCTGCATGTATTGCCACGCTTCCAGCACCAACGTAGTATGCCCACAGCCGACTAACCCTAAACGATACGTCTTTGGATTGTGGGAGGAAAGTGGCATTTAAGAGGCGTCTTGACAGGAACTTGGATAAGAAAGCTGTAGGTTTGCCAGCCTAGTGTGGGTAATTAGGATTGATACAGATGTATATAGGCGTGGATGAGGGAAGCCGAAAGGGCACATTTTTGTGTGTATGCTTCCATAATTTTCAAATCTTTCCTAAACTGTAGTGTCAATTATTGGATGTAGGTGGCCAAACCAGAGTTTCATAAAGAATTGACTTAATTTCCTTTTATACTCCTCACCTCAGTTCATGAAGCCCATTCCTCAACATGTTACTTTGAAAGATTTATGCACACCCACATTGATGTCCCTCACCCTGCATGCACTTTAGAGCTCTACAATTAAGACACTGTATTATCTCCCCACATTTTCTTCTGTCAAAATGTTCACTTCACACATCAGAATTGCATTTCATCTGTCACTTATTTGTCCATTCTGCAAGCCTACTATACCTTTTCAGATGTTATGCCACGTGTCCATGTACAAATAAATCATAAATATATAAATAATTGATCCTAGCATCAGTCCCTGGAGAGTACCATTGTGAACCACTATCCAGTCAGAAAAACAACAATTTACTATGATTCTCTGCTTATCATCCCAGGAAATTGTAAAATCTGTGACTGACGGTTAGCCTTTATCTATTTTATTCCTGCTCTAGAAAACTCTCTGTCCCTTATCCCTAATCTCAGCCTGAAGCATCAACTGTTCATATCCCTTCATAGATGCTGACTGAACTGCTGAGTACCTCCAGCAGTGTGTGTGTCTACTGAACATTTAGTATCTTCAGAATCTCGTGTCACTTATCCATTAATTAGCCTGAGTTATATTCTGTAGCCTATGGCATGATTTTCCAAAGCCCTAATTTCTGTTTTCTGATTATGCCTGCACTGATACTGTGTCAGAAGGCTTTCAGATGTCCTTAGACAAATATACTGCATTGCCTTTCTTGACTGTGTTGGAAATCAATTTGCATAACAATTTGAATAAATCATCAAATATATATCTTATTTATTAGATGTTTGATAGATACTGGTCAAACCACAGGAAAAGCTCTTTTCTCTTGTTTAAGTTGTGCTCTAGGAACACTTACAATAACTTGAGAGAACAGGGAAAGCCTTTTGGTTTATCATCGCACACAAAAGACAACATCCCCAACAATATAGCACCTAGTCAACGTTACATTGAGGTGTTTGGCTTTTTACTGTTATCACACAACACTGCAAGCCCTGAGACTCATCTGACACAAGAGAGTTGAAGATTGTTTGTGAGAGAGGAGGAAGAACAGACAACAAAATAGAGAAAGGGGAAGAAAAAGCCATGATTGGGGTAGGGCGATTGGGAATGGATAAGTTAACAAATTTCACGACATACGCCGGTGATAATAAACCTGATTCTGCGAGAGAATATCTTAGTGTTTATTGGTTTATTATTGTCACATGTACCGCGATACATGAAATTAAAGTTTTACAAGTCATCCTTACAGACCATTACAAAATATAATTATATTGAGATATTACAAGGAAAAAGCAATAACAGAATGCAGATTATGTTATGTTTAGCATTATAGAGAAGGTTCATTGCAGGTAAATATTAGGGTACAATGGAATTGGGTAAAAGAGAAGATGTCTAGGGTAGGTGGGGTCTTTGACTGTGCTGGCTGCTTTACTAAAGCAGCCGAAAGTGTGGATAGAGACTATGTTTCATTAATATTCCCAAAGTAATTCATACCAATATGCATTTTTCTAACAACATGGGAAGCCCAACATCCTATGCCAGCTTTCAGAGAAATCCTATTGTTACCATTCCCCGATTATTCTCTCTCATTTGCCTCTGAATTTCCCCCCGCCACCCCCCCCCCAACTCTCCCACCACCCACAAACACTGGGGCCAATTCATCTTTGCTGATAATCCTCCCAGCACATCTTTGGTAAGTGGGAGGAAACCCACACATTCACGGGTTGAATGTTCAACTTCCACGTCACACCCTAAATCCCAGAGCTGTGTGACCACCATGTCACCTCAGGACCTTCTTTTCCATTCTCCATCTCCAATTTTTTCCCCTCTGTTCCAAGCATAGCTAGGTATAAGATTACAAAACAATTCGGAGCGGGAGAAAGTACTGGCATATTTGGATGTAACATGCAAACAGGCAGGAAAATCTCTATTAAAACTGCTGGGCAATCGTGAGTGAAACAGGAACGACAAGTGAATCGTTAGCATTTGATTTAAATGGAAATAGAAAGAATTGGAATTATCACAGATTATCTTGAAAAGCACGGGATTGTGTTTTTGCTTAAAATTGGGATTAGGAAACACTTCATAATTGAATCAGAGTTAGATTCCAAGCATTAGAGCTGCTGCTGGATTACAGAAAACAGGAAATATGCTGGGAGTTATCAGCCTAATGCAGGCATGTAGGAGATCAAGCCAAAAGGGCAGGGGATTGAATTTTTTTTTTAACATTAGGTTCTTATTAGACATGCGAGGTCTCACTGCAATCATCACTGTCAAAAAAAAATTAGGTACATTTGAATTCCTTTCTCGGGTGGTTTGCATACAGGGATGTTCACTTCTAAGGGATGGATACTGCAGGCACTGCTTCTTTAAGATCAGCCTTCTGTCATCTGTCCTGTTTATGGAAACTCTGTCAAAGTGTTGCTCAGTTCACTGGGGCTGTGTTCCGGCCAGTTACACAAGACTTACAGATGGTTGGAGGGGGGTGCGGTGGAGTGGAGGGAAATGGTATTGCTGCTGCTGCCCTCTGCTGACCAACTGTGTTCATAACAAGGAGTGAAAATCCCTCTGAGAAAAAAAACACAGCAGCAGAAATGAACCAAGACCCAGAATTTTCTGGAAGCATACAGAAACGATGGTAAAGATCAATATTGGGCTCCAATAGTTAGCAAATTCAGAAGTCAGTGGTGAGATTTACCTAGTGTAATGCCACTTTATGTTGTGGAGGAGCAGTAGGTCCCATCTATGAGGCCTCGAAAAATTATACCATTCATAAGATAATTTCATTGCATCAATACATTGAGGTTGTACGAATGAAAGTAATACTGAATATGTGATGACATTTACGGGGAAAATCAGCAAATGCAGGCAGACAATAAGGTGCAAGGCCATAACAGGGTAGATTGTGAGGTCAAGAATCCATCTTATTGTACAAGAGGTTTGCTCAGTAATCTTATAACAATAGGTCAGAATGCTGTAACATGTTGTAATCAATTCACATCTCTCCTAAACCCCAGAATATATGTGCCTAGCTTATCCAACTTTTCCTCATAAAGCAACCTGCCTGTTCCAGGTATCAGATAAATTTGTCTGAACTGCTTCCTGCTCATTTGCATCCTTCCTTAAATTAGGAGACCAAAATTGTACACTTCAGATTTTATTTCACCAATACCATATATATCTGAAGCATAACTCCCTACTTTTGGATTTTATTCCAAACATTAATATTCTGTAAGCGTTCCTGATTAATGTACTATTTTACCTAGCTAGCATTTTGCAAATCTTGTCTGTAGAACACCTATCTGCATCTCAGAGCTCTGAAACTCCCTTAATTTATCTTTCCTATCAAAACTGGTAATCAATATTTGGTTTATTATTCTCACATGAGCTGAATCACAGTGAAAAAGGATTTTTATATTCCATCCATACAGATCATTCCAAATATAAGGTAGTACAGAAGATAAAAGCAACTATAAATTGCAAAATATAGTTTTATAGTTAGAGAAAGTGCAGAACAAGTATACAAATACAGTGCAAGGGCCACGGCGAGGTAGATTTAAGAGATCAAGCGTTCATCTTAATGTGCAAGAGGTCTGTTGAGACCTTAGTGCATCTTTTCAGACATTTGTGTCAAAAGAGAAAGGTTCTTGGTAATTGTGCTAAAAGGATTTAAATGCATCAATGTGAAAAGTGTTGTGTACAGAACCTAAGATGCAGCAACTGACAGAGTGTGAAGGAAGATGTAATCACCACCTTCAAAAGAAGACTGGAGTAATATTTGAAAGTAAATTGTAGGACTATGGGAAAATGTGAGGAATTGGACCTGCTAGCAGTATTGTGACATGAAAGACAGCAAAATTTTGATTGCAACATTTAAGATAAGATTCAATAAGTACATGGATGGGAGGCATATGGAGGGCCGTGGTCTAGGTGCAGGTCAGTGGGTTTAAGCAGATTAATAGTTTGGCATTGACTACATGAGCCGTAGAGCTTGTTTCTGTGCTGCAATCTCTATGACTCTATAACCTATAAAAACTTCATAATTGATTGAGAGCAATGATGTTATACATTATACTTTATTAAATCTTTGGGATTTGAGCAGTTATTACTAGTGTGGTAATGGGTCATGTGTTAAACAACTTAATTAAAGCTAGTTGCTATGGTGATCTGTCAGGCAGCAGAAAGTTGTTTGATTATGTGTATAAAAGATTTTCCAGTGATGGAGAGAACTTCACTTTTAGGTTGGTATTGTAAGTGGTGTCAATTGCCTTAAACCAGAGAAGATACTTTTATATTCACTGTTGCCAGGAGCCCCTGACAGTAGAAGAAATGAAAGAACATTGTTTTGCTCAAGAAACTGTTTGTTTCTTGGGTTAATTGAGTGAATTTCCCTGTTGAACCTTGGTCACATATGGTGTCAAGGGTTTATTAAAGAGATTTGCTATTGGCAAGGGTCTGCACCAGCAGAAGGCCTATGAGAGTTGAGTTTACTTGTAATGGGACAGTCTGCTTTTTTTTTGCTTGATATTAATTGCTTAATAAAACAATTTTCTTGAACATATTGTAGCCCTGTTTAATAAACCAGCATCTTTAAACAATGGCTTTGCTTTTGCAAAGACTCAACATGAAGATGAAAGGCCATTCTGTACATGGCTAGCAGTGCCATTTTGAGCATTTATGCAGTGACGCCAACTATTCAATATATCCATGAATGACTGATAACACAATAATGTTACAAAAATAATTGTTAGATGAAATACTTTTGTAACAGGTGAATGTGAGATCATCCATTTTAAGGAATAAAATCTGGAAAAAGAGGGGTTCCAAAGAGTTATAAAATATTCATAAACATTCACCACGAAAATGTAGTAGTTAGGTACAGAACTAACCCAAGAATATACTTTGCAATTTAGACCAGGAGTAGGTCACCTAGTAGGTCAAGCCTGGGCTCCCACCACCTTTTTGATATGATCATGGCTGATCCAAATTTATTTATAATGAACTGGCCTCCATCACCCCCAGGGCATAGAATTCCAGAGATTCATTATCCTCTGAAAGCAGAAATTTTCAAACACTCAGTATTAAATGAACAGCCCTTTATTTTGTAGCTATGTCCCCTTGCTTAAGCTCTTTAACTAGTGAAAACATCTCCGTTTTTACCCTGCCAAGCCCCCTGAGAATTTTGTTTGTTTGAATATGTTCTCCCCTTATTCTTCTGAACTCCAGGGAACACAGACCCAAACTGTTTAGCATCTGTTGGTGGAACAACACTCCATCCCTAGAATTAGCCTGATGAATCTCCCCAGGACTGCTTTGTTGCTACTGCAGTACCCATTGGTACATTATCTCTGCAAAGTCCTGCAGCTTCATTGGATGGATAAATGAACAAGTGTCATCATTCTCACCCAGGCTAGGGTTCCCACCACTGCTGAGGCTCTGACTACACTCGTTTGCCGACCAGCCATGTCATTCATGTGCCTGGCACTTGCTACTGCTTTCTCAAAGGCGCTTAGAAAAGATGCAACATCTGCACTCACTGCTGGATTGTGAGTGCTCAAAACAGGGAAAGGGGCATCTAGGATGGAATTGAGAACCTCAAGCTCATTGAGAGAGAGCACAAGAAAGTCCAAGGTAAATGGTAGAAGGAGCCCCCCCCCCCAATCTCACAAAGTACCCATGCATCACCAATCTCCTGTCCCTTCTTTGCATCCCATGCTGACTTCACAGAACTATAGTGGAATCAAATCTCTGAGGGTCAGCCCAAAATGATTAATGTATTGATTTTAGTAGGCCATGCTATTAGTTTTTCTTTCTTAGATTCATTATCTTTTTTTACATCTTTAAGAACATGTTTAAGGAATCTGAAACTGTTAGCTAAGGAATTGAAAAGCTGACATAATGGGTATAAATGATGGTTTGATAATTTTACTGTCACTTTTACATATAATGAGGAACTTACTGGAGAAAGATGGCAATATTTACATGCTTTTATTGAAACTGGATTGTTTGTGCCATTTTCTTTGTATCATTGATCGGCATTACATTTTGACTTCAATACCAATCAGCAAGACTGGCATAGTATCTGACATTAATTGATTTTGATATTGCAATATACACTGATACAAATTATCTCCTTTCCTCTTACAAATGAACTCAGTAATTCCTAAGATGACATCATTAGAATTTGTGGTGTGCCATCTCTCCTCTTTTCCCTGATAGTTCATCTATGGCCCTAAATGTAATGAAACACTTTCCAATGACTCCGTAAGGGATTTTGATTGACGTATGGTGGTTGAAAAGCTTTTGAACAATTCTCAATTCATTCAGCATCTTACATTTTAACCAGGAGCAGGAAGATAAGGTTAAGTTCTAAGATGAAGTTTTATTCTCTGTATTGGATACCACTTTTATAAATAGAGGTATGATCTCAGAATAAATGGTAAATCATTAGAACTGAGATTGGGAGAAATTTCTTTACAGTGGGTTGAAAATATTTTGAATTCTCCATAGGAAAGGCTGTGGGTACTCAGTTCCTCCATACATTCAAGGCTGCGATTAATAGCTTTTGAGGCATTGAGGAAATACAATAATACTGAGATTGGGCAATAAAGTATTGAAGCATGAGCAATGATCTTATTGAATGATTGAGCTTGTTCAAGGGCCCACATTAGAATGATATTCATTCAGTCCTACCTCTGCCATTTAGTAATCTTCCCCTGGAACTTTCTTTTAATGATAATGAAGTCAGCTACAGGTTTTCTCTTTCTGTTTTACTTTTTATTGCCTCAACCTCATGTATTGTCAATTCTCCTGTTTCCCCATTGCATCCTTGAGCCATTTACTGATGCTTGCCATAACCCTTTCCCTTCTCCCCTCTCTGCTTTCTCTTAGTCCTCCTAACTGTGCTCATTCTTTCCTTGGACATCAATTCATTCCAACCCTCTCCCTTTCATTTATTTATCTCTTCTATTTTTTCATGTTCTTTCTGCTGTTTTTCACTAAATTTTACTAATTTTCATTCATTCCTTCACTCTTGTTTGATATAGTTATGCTCAGTAATCTATTTGATGCTTTCCTCTGAACAGTATCACTGTGAAGGATCTAAAGACCATGCTTCCTCAAGTCAACTATAGAGTTCCAAATATGCGGTTCCTGAGAGACAAGTTGTTGGTAAGTAAAAGTAATTCAACCACTGCTTTTGAATTTGTTCTATTTATCAGAAACTGTGTCTCTTAATGTAATCCTATAAATGTGCTTTATATTTTTGACATTTAATATTATGCTTACTGACAGAACCGCTTTACGATAGATGCCATAGTATCTGTCATGCACCTGGCCCTGACCCGCCTAGCAAACAAGGACACTTATATCAAAATGCTGAATGCACAATAGTGGTCGCAATATTGGAAACAGAACAGTTTTATTATCATTATGAAAGAATTCCTAGTAAACCAGACTCTTTGACTTGTCAATTTAGTGCAGCTGTACTGAACTTTTGAAATCAGGAAGCTCCCAAGCAAGTTTCAAAAACTCTTATTTCCCTTACCTCAGGAAAAAGCCCTCTACTGAGAAGTTGATTCATTTCTAAACATAACAACATTAATAAAATGTATTAGGCCATTCAATTCACTGAGCCTGCTGGAGAGTTCTTTAACACCATAAGATATAGGAGCCAATTAAGGCCATTCGGTCTGCTCAGCCATTTCATCATGACTAGTCCGGTTTTCCTCTCAGTCCCAATCTCCTGCCGTCTCCCCTTATTCTTTCATGCCCTGACCAATCAACAATCAATCAAACTTAAATATGCACAAAGACTTGGACTCCATAGCTGTCACAGAATTCCATAGATTCACCACTCTCTGGCTAAAGAAATTCCTCCTCATCTCTGTTCTAAAAGCATGCCCCTCTATTCTGAGGCAGTGTCCTCTGGTCATAGACTCTCCCACCACATTCAACATCCTCTCCACATCCACTATATCAAGGCCTTTCAGCATTCTATAGGTTTCAATGAGGTCACCCCTCATTCTTCTGAATTCGAGTGAATACAGGCCAAGAGCCTTCAAATGCTCTTCATGTGACATACCGTTCAATCTTGGACTCATTTGTATGATCATTAATATCACGGCTAATCCAACCTTTAGCCTCAGCACTTTCTTGGCTGGCTTAATAAACCTGTGAATCCCGTCAAATTTATCTGCATCAATCTGATTATATTTAATGACTTAGCATTCATAGCTTCTGGGGAATTCAGAAAGAATTCTGAAGACTTATAATCCTCTGAGAGAAAGGATTCATTTCATTACTCTGACACTGCACCTACTGATTCAAGACCTCCCTTCTCACCAGATGAAGGTTCCCCAAAATACCTACCCTTTCTCTCATCCTCAGAATCCCACATATTGCAATGAGTTCATTACCAACAGGGCTCCAGTAGAATTGAATTTAATAGCACAACTGTCCAGTGGCATGGACACCCATCCTAGTGAAGTGCTTTGAGCAGCTGATAATGGCACATATCCAAAACTCCATTCCTGCCACATTGGACAGTCACCACCATGCCTTCTGCCATGCACCTGCCCCTGACACACCCAGGAAACGAGGACACTTACAGCAGAATGCTGTTTCTGGATTTCAGTTTAGCATGCAACACTATTGCCCCGCAGACTCTGGTGAGCAAATTCCTATCTCTTGGTCTAAATGCACCGTTGTTGGACTTCCTAACGAACAGACCTGAGGTAGTCAGGATGCATAGCCGTTCCTTCCTCCCCATCAGCCTTCTCAAGGGGTGCCCCCTAGAGCTGTGCGCCAAGCACATTTGCTGTGCACTCTGCTCACACATGACCGCACAGCTGACCACTCCAGCAATCATATTGTCAAGTTCTCCAAAGGCACAGCAGTGGTGGGGCTCATCACCAACAACAATGATGAGATGGCTTACAGAGAAGAGATGGAAGAGCTCGAGGCCCTGGTGTCAGTCAAATAACATCTTCCTTAATGTCAACAAGACAAAGGAGATGGTTATCAACTTCAGGAGAACTCGCACCAATCACAGCCCCTTTTACATCGGCGGCACTACAAGCAGTTTCAGACTCCTGGATGTGCAAATCACACGTGACCTCCCATGGTCCCAAAAGCTCATCCTACACAGTCAAGAAAGCTCATCAAGGTTTCTGCTTTCTGAGGAGGTTGAAGAGAACTGGATCTTGCACATTCATACTCACATCATTCTACAGATGCACGATAAAGAGCATCCTAACAAACTGCATCACTGCTTGGTTTGGAAATTGCCCTGTGGCAGACAGAAAGGCTCTACAGTGGATGGTCAAAACTGTCCAATGCTTCACCAGCACTGGGTCACCCATCATTGAGGACATACAGTATATACAGAAAGGAGCAGGAAAAGTGCCAGTGAAGGAGCCCACCCACCCTGCTCATGGACTGCCCATAAAAGAGGAGGCTATGTAACATCCATGCCAGGACTACCAGACTCAATAACAGTTACTTTCCCCAAGCAGGAAGGCTGATCAACACCTCCACCCACTAACTCACTACTAAATTATTATTTTCTGTCAGTCACCTTATGTACAGCTTAGCATCAATTTATGGACATACAATCATTCTATTTCTACCAAGATAACTTCAGTGTTTATATTTAGTGCGTTTTAAGTTATTATTGGGTTCTTTATTGTTTGTGTTTTTTGATCTGGAGTAACAATTATTTTGTTCTTCTTTATACTTGTGTACTAGAAATCACAAACAACCTTGAATCTTGTTATAACCCAACCTGATAATAATGACAAGTTCAGTTCAGTTTTGAGTGTGTGTATGCTGCATGTCTGTGCCTTTAAAATCCTGGACCATGAATAGGCAACCTGTTAAATGAGGGATATTTCCCAGGTCTACTGAACAGTTCATAACAAAGTTACACAAACAAAATGCTGGAGGAACCAGCAGGTCAGGCAGCATCAATGGAGAGAAATAAGGAGTCGATACCCTGATGAAAACTTTGACTCGTTATTCCTCTCTATAGATGATGTCAGATCTGCTTTTCCTCCAGCACTTGTGTGTGTTACTCCGGATTTCCTGCATCTGCAGAATCTCATGCGTTCGTGATTTCATAAAAAAAGGAACTGAATTTTGGGGATATCAGTGAGACTTCATAACTTTTATTCTGCTTGCTTAGGTATTGCAAAAGATCACATTGCACTATTTGAGGACAGGAGGCAGTTTTCCTTGAACGACATTGTTTTCTCAGTCAAACTGACTCTACACTGATTAAGTGTCCATTCATTAAGTATTTTTATGAGAGTTATTGCGTGCAAGTTGTTTGATGTAACACTTCCCATATTTCAGATGTAGTTCTTTTTTGGGATATCTTGAGGATATGATAAGCTATTAACATAAACAAAGGCCTTTCATTTATTCTTTATGCCATTCTGTCATTATGTCAGCTTGCCATTGGATAATGGTTGCCAAGATATTATGCATTACTGCAGTTCCCTTGTGGCAGAAAGAACCATGTAAATCTCCCAGTACTAACATTCTATTGTAATCTCTGATCATTCCCATTGTTTTAACTTCCTTGCCATAATGCACATGAAACCCATGATGCCTGTACCATTTCTCCTCACTGCTATACACTCTTCTTATGAGAGAGAGTGCGAACTCCGTAGTTTGTCGTTCAACCTTCTCTTCCCAAGTTAAGACAATGACACAAAAACACTCTCAAATCCAACGAATCCATTTTATAGATTTTGCCATGTAGGAAATAGAAGTTGGGCATAGAATGGCCATAACTGCTACTGAATGCTGACAAAACATTGAAACCTTAGCAGCAATGTAAAGTAAATTCTATACTTCCACAGGGCAATTTGAGGAAATTGGATTCCAGTGTGTCACTGCTGATGGCACCAGGTTTTGAGATGTGTTCGTTGTGTTATTGTTTTAACATAACTTGAAAAGAGAAAGTTGAAAGAACAGATGCCGATTTGAATAGAGCTGAGTTCATACTCTCTCCTACAGTATCTCTAGATTTGTTTTTAACTGCAGAGAAGAAGAAAGCAAGAACAAGACTGGGGCCATTCAAACTTTTAAGTGTGCTGTGCTATTCAGTATTATATCATTATTACTGATTAACCATTTCATTAATCCACTCTTATTCTTTCCCTTGATGCCTTCTGTAGAAGTTTATTCAGGTTCTTCTTAAAAATATTCAGAAACTTGTTCTCTACAGCTTCAATGGTGATGAATTCCATGGATTCACCACCTTCTTAGGGAAGAGTTTTAACCGGATGTCAGTCCTAGATCCTTTGCCCCAAGACAATCACTTATTGTTCCAAACTCTGCAGTCAGGGTAAACATCTTTTTCACATCCAGTCTGTCTGAATCTGTCAGAATTTTGTAAGTTTCATTCTTTTAAGCTGTATTGAATGCAAACTTTCCTCTGGTCAAATTAATCTCTCCTCATACAGTTGTCCTGCCTCTCAGGAATCTTCACTGTACTCCTTTCTTAGGTGAGAGGATTGAAGCTACACACAGTGTAGTCTCATTATCACTTGGTAAAGCTAAGTGAACTCTTGGTGGAGTGAGGCAGTCTCACTCTCTGGTGAAGGTACCTTATCAGAGTTCATGAAAGGTGGCTTGAAATTGGGATGTGTGGTGGGAGTAACAAAATTATAGATAGGGGTACAAATAGGGTGAATCCATTCTGGATTTTCTCCCATCAGGTTGGGTGAGACTAGAACTAGGAGGCTATAATTTTAGAGTAAATATTGGAAGGTCCAAGGGGAATCTGAGGAGAAATGTCTTCATTCAGAGGCTGGTGCAAATGTATAACAAGCTGCCCACATAAGTGGTGGATATGGGGTCAATGATTACACTTACTGTAAGAGTAGCTTGGATAGGTACATGGATGAGAGAGATTTGGAAGGATAGTGTCGGGTGCAGATAGATGGGACTAGGCAGATCAGCTGAAGGCTCAGCGTCTGTGCTGTAGTACTCTATGATCTGATAACAGCTGTTCGGATTGGAGATGGTACGCAGTGCACACGCTGTGCTCTGATGGCCGAGAGAGTGAACTTTCGGGACGGTGGATGGGGTACCAGTCACGTGGGCTGCTTTATCCTGAATGTTGTGACTGGCGTCTGGGTAAGGTTTAATGTCTATGAATTCCAGACTGAGGTGGATGGAAACAAAGTCACTCTGAAGGTTGTTGGTTGGATCTTTCATCTCAATCATCAATAAACTATCTTTGCTGAAGCCAAATTGCTAACTATTTCCAGTATGAGATAGTGAAACATAAAAAACTTTTTTTTACTTCTAAAAAGTCACAGCAAGCTGAAGGGCTTGTTCTTTAGGGAACTGAAGGTTATTGTAACACATGCAAACAGCTCAAATTCTCTGGCTCACCGTGAATCCAGTACATTTGAAACTCTGGGAATATCGTGTGCAGAACATAATTGCATGAGAATCAATAATATGGATTGTAATGATACAGTGATACCCTGAAGCATTTGCTGTATAAGATCTGGGATCAGTAATTTTTAAAAAGATTTTATCTTTAGATTTAATAAAATGAGAGCATCCATGAAGAGGCATTTTGTACTTGGCCTGCAGGCAAAGATCAAATTGGATGAGCTAAATTATTTGCAGCTCTTTCCAGTAATCTTTAAGCACAATGGTGCCTCTGCTGGTGAATATGAGACAGGCTATAGATTCATAGTACTTGTTCTTTGTTCATCTTCCTGACAGGAACTGGACACGAGGATGGATATAAACTATGCACACTTTGTTCAATTCTACAGAAACCTGATGTTTGACGCACAAAAATCAGTGAGTATTTACTTGAAAAGTTGGATCAACTGCAAAATTGATGTACTGATCAATGAATATGAAATTTACTATACTTCATGCAGTTTCTTCTTTATAAAATAATTACATAACTATTTTACTAGAATACATATTCACTATTGTTTTCTATCATTATATGCAGTTCGCTACCCTCTACAATAAACAATCCAATAATCCTTGATCTGTTGACAATCTTTATTTTCTTTTAACAAAGCAATTTCCCTACTACACATTTTGCTCCTATTACCTATGGTAAATCTTAGGCCTGTTATTTTCTATAATTTGGGAAGTGAGTTGCAATGTTAAATATGGCTATTTAATTTGGTGGACATTAATGCACCATTGAAACAGTCTATTTCATATTAAGGTTTATTTTTCTATCTTAATTTTTAGACAATTATATAGTTTAGCTTTTTCTTTCCTGGCTTGTTGTGTGTGAGTAATTCTTACAGTATTAGTCAACTTGGTGATATTCTAACTGCAGGATGCCAAAAATCATTATGAGCTGGTATTTGATAGTGACCAATGCCAGAGAGGATAAGAGCACACAAGAGCGATCAGCAGCAAGTGCTGTTAGCATCACTTGACTCTCTCATCTGAAATTCTGTGCCTCCAATTTCTATTGACGTTGAGTGACCTACCCTGCAGGCCATAAGGAAACACCAGAAGCTCAGACTGATGTCATCTTTTGTTTTTGCACGGCTGCTGATGTGTGGGATCACTTTCCACTTCTGCAAGCCCAGACTCCTGCCCTGTTGAAGGTTGAAGTAGGTTAATCAGCTCTCCCCAACTGGTAACTTCTTCAGAATGCCAGTTTGACAATGTAGCCTACTAGCTGCATGTACAGTAAATGAAATTGGGCCTTTAGGGGAAATTAATCAATTAACTAAGTAGGGAGATATGTGACAAATTTATTTCTATGAAGCTGAAGTTACCCATTTGGACCCTAAAAAGATATATCTGGGTTCTTCTTAGATGATGAAATCCATAAGAATGGGATCCAAAAGAGACTTAGGTTCCAAACCAGATGAATTATTAAGATACCTTGGGCAATTAAACAAAATGATCACTAACGTTACTGAAAGCTGGAGGACTAGGACATAAGGATATAAACTAATGTCACCACTGTGCAAGGCTATAGTTAGTTATGTAAGTATTTCTAGACACTGCAAAAAGGATGTATATGTTTGCTTTGGAAGCAATGCAGCACAGAATGTTTATTGATTGTTGAGATACTTCATATAATCAAACCCTGGCTTGATTACATCACCTTCTGTAAATATTCTACGTGAAGATTTGGCAAGATATCGAAAACTTTGACAAACTTCTGTAGCTGTGTTGTTGAGAGTATATTAACTGGTTACATCGCAGCCTGGTATGGAAACACCAGTGCCCTTGTTTGGAAAATCCTACAAAGAAGTAGTGGATGCATCTCAGTCCATTACAGGTAAAGCCCTCCCCACCATTGAGCACATCTAATCAGAGTGTTGTCGCAGAAAAGCAGTATCCATCATTGAGGGCTCCCGCCACCCAGGTTGTGCCCCCTTCTTGACGCTGCCATCACAAAGAAGGTACAGGAGCCTCAGAACCCAGACCACCAGGTTCAGAAATAGTTTTTACCCCTAAACAATCAGGCTCTTGAACCAGTGGGGATAACTTCACTCAACTTAACTCACCCCATCTTTGAACTGTTCCCACAACCTATCGACTCACTTTGAAGGACACTTTATCTCATGTTCTTGATTCTTATTGCTTAGTTATTATTATGATTATTATTGTTTTTATTATTATTGTTTTCTCTCACTCTGTATTTGCACAATTTGTTGTCTTTTGTGCATTGGCTATTTGTCTTTTTTGTTGGGTGTGGTCTTTCATTGATTCAATCATGTTTGTTGGATTTACTGTGTATGTCCACAGGAAAACAAATCTCTGGGTTGAATTTAGTATTGTATATGGAATTCAATAATAAATTCACTTTGAACTTTGAGAGTTTTATCTGCTTGTAGGTGACTCCAGAAAAGGAGGTTATATAGAATGTCAAAGACAAGTCTTTTTGGAATGAGGTTATGAAACCATTTGCCAGACAGACATTTCTGCAAAAAATGTTAACTATTATTTCAAAACTACGACTGAATAATTCCTGTTAAACAGAGTTATTGAAGAAACAGAAAAAATGATGGCGATGTGGAATTAAGTCACAGAGTAGGCACTAGTTTATTGAATAGTGGAAGAAGTCGGAGAGACTAAATAGCCCATTTCTGTCCCAGAGTTCCTTAAAATGACTTGACTTCATAGCTGCAATAAACATTAGCAGATACATTCTGATCCCCACTGAATTCTTATGGTGTCAGTACCTTGTGGCTAGTTTTCTGAATAAAGTTGACTGCAACTTCAGTGACAAGATCCTGTCTGTGGCTGGGGGTTCAGGGATGTAAATCAGCTACTTGGTAGGGTAGGTGGACTTGGGGGGAGGGTGGTTGGTGAAGGGCACAATGAGAACAAATCTCAAGCATGCTAATGCCAAGAAAGGACTCGCTAGCTTGGCTGACTTTCAAAGCTATCAAAACGCTAAATGTTTAGCAAATAAAATAGAAAATGCTGGAAATACTCAGCAAGTCATGCAGCATCTGGGGAGAGAGAAGCTGAATTTAAATAACTGACCTTTCAGAAATCTCTGAACTTTTGAAAGATATTTTAATTATTATTTTTCAATAAGCATAAATGCTTTCAAAGTACTTGAAAATTAAGTATTTTTTTGAAAATATTTAAATTTTAATTGCTTTAAAAGTAAATTGAAGCCACCAAAACATATTAACTAAAAGTTACCTTTGCCCTTTGTAGCTCTTCCTCTTAGATCCTACCTTGGTCTGATTGGTTACACAAGCTCCCAGCATAAGTGGTGAAGTATTGCCACAACTTTGTATTCAAGTGGTGCAGCACACGTGAGAACATACTGGTGAATTGCTGCCAAAATTTGAGATTTATAAGTTTGTACATATCTTTATTAATCACCCCTGGTTATCCATTGTTTGCACAAATCCATAGAGTTATATCAATTAAATTCTCCCAGAAGTTCAGTAGTTAATAAGTCATGGCTTGATTACATCACACTTATTTCTAAATACCTGTTGTTTTGTTTTTGGTGTACAGGTAATTGAGCAGCTGGAGCTGTCTTTTCCTCTAAGGTAAGGAAATATTCATTGCCTTATCCTGAGTTTTTTTTTAATTTTCACTTTCTACTTTTACTCCATGTAAAAATAAATTTATTTTTAAAAATGACAAACTAATTCTCATTTTCTTAAGCCTAGAATGAAATTAGATATGATCGGTCATCCTTGTGTTTTATTGTGATTTCTTTCTGCTAATACATTTTTTGGCGTAGGTCTTTTAGAAAAATCGTAACTGTTGAATCATTGATAAATATATAGAGCACAGAGCAAGGCTGACATTGCCATGTGGAAATAATTAGTGCTACAGCTTAAAAGTTAAAGTGAAACTCTTTCCAATTTCTCAGATTATTGTAGAAGAGCTCATGGGACACTCTGAAGAGTAAGGATTTCCTGATCAAAAATCTTGTAATCAAAAATTATCCTGTACTAAAAAATGAATGAGTCAATTTATTGGATCAGTATTCTGCTGTTGTTTCTGGGAACAACAAAAGTTGCTATGTTTCCTTTCTAAAATCATAACTAAAAAATATGATCAAACTTGCCACGATATCTTTAGTAAGGAGGTATACCTTGTTAACTGCCCCTCTCTCTATAGATGCTGCCTGATATGCTAAGTTTTCCTGACATTTTATGTTTTTTTGTCAAATAGTGCTATTCATAATGTAAATTTTTGCTCATGTTTGGCCTTTTTATTGCACACAGGAATATGGAGAGGCCTGAACTCTGCCAAATAACACTGTTTGATTTCCAGAAGTTTTTGCAATATGATCAAAAGGTAAGCAACCTGAAGATGGATTATTCTTACTTTATATCGATTAATGCCTGGAATACACTGCTGGAATTTGTAGAAGAGACTGATTCGATTGGAACATTTAAGAGACTCTTAGATGTAGGAAAAATGGAAAGTAATGCGCTATGGAGGGGATAAGGGTTAGGTTGATTATGGAGTAGGTTTATATTGATTGGCACAACACCTTGAGCTGACAGACCTGTACTGTGCACACTGTTCTATGTTCTGTGCTCTAATGCACCTCAGAATACTTCATTGTCTGCAAAGGTTCCAAGGTTGTGAAAGGGATTATTAAATAAAACACAAGTCTTTGAAGTATCTTGGCCATTACAGCAGGTTTGACAGTGAATCCAGCAAACCAACTTAGCATGGATCTCTGCCATTTTATCATTTTGGAATCATAATTGTTTAGAGAGCCATTGGCACGCTGGGGGGTTTATATACTAAATGGCACTATTTTATGTAGCACTAGATATTGGGCCCTGCAATATGATTTAGGCCAATTACTTTGATTTTAAGGTTCATAATACCAAAACCTAGTTTTTAGGGGTGCGTCGAGAGTGGGTTTTGGGCTAGTGAAAACCGAGGGAATACTTTTCACATTTTACACGGTAACAATAACAACTTTCTTGATACAATGGTAGGCGGTTTAGAAGCCTGAAGTCCAACACCAGCAGTTGAAGGAAAGCTACTCTTCCCTTCATTCATTTGGGGTTTGAACCAACTTGCACAACCCTAATTAGTATAACAATATTATGACCATTTTAACTATTTTGCACTACAATGGACTTCTATAAAAATTCTCACATTGATCTTTCTTGTTAAAATTGTGTATAGTTTATGTTTAATTTATACTTTTCTTATGAATCTTGCGCCACTGAGTAGGAATTTGATTGCCCTGTGCATACATGTACTTGTGCGTATGACTATCAACTTGACTGACTTTGACAACCCCAGTTATAACTTCCTTGATCGTCCTATTAAGGTAATAAAATTCCTCAGTGGGAGAGTAGACAATAGTTAACATCACGTCAAAGGTGATGTTTGGATAGGTGGCCAAGGAGTTCAGTTGAGGAGGAGAGAAAAAGATGTTGAGGGAGTGAATTCCCTCAAGTCAAAGCACCCAATAGCAGGTGGCATTTACTAATTGATGACTTATCATTGGCTTTGCTTGGTCAATTTTTCTTTCTGAGAATCAAATAAAGCAGTGATTGGAAAACAAAAGTTTGAGCTATTGAAATGAAAGTATTTAGAATTGAATGACCAAACGTGTGGAGTTTTGGAATTCTACTTTCTGATGGTAAATGGGAAAAAATTAATATGGTTTGAAGTTATTAGAAGTGAATATTTAAAAAAATGTTAGCAGCATGTGCAGGATAAATTTTTAATTTCAAATTATAATCCTTACAATTGGTAAGTACCTAATTTGTTCAAATGCATTGATTTAATACATTACTACATGGATTACATTAATTTAATTGCATTTTTATTTATAGATCTGGAATGAGACTTCATTAATTATGTGCTCTTGTTTCCTTAGGAAAGTTGGGCAAATGACACTAACAAAGTTCGAGAATGCATCTTTAATTATTTTAAAGACCCTTTACGGGAGACTTCAGACCCTGTTTTACAACTTGATGAGGTAGATATAGATTTGCATTATTATCTCAGCTTTCGGTAAATGTCAAACTGTGTACATTCTTCTTTATAGGATAATTGCAAATAGCTCATCTTTAGCAAAGGCATACTTGGAATTAAAATGTTCTTTTATTGAGGGAATGGGATGGGAAAACTGGCAGTTTTTCTCAATTCCTAACTGGTTAGAGGATTCATGGGAAACAGCTCTCATCTACTGGGAGTCAGTAGGCTAAGAAAAACACCACTTAATCTTTGAGAGTTGTGCTTTCAATGCTTGGAACACTTGATGAATGTTCGATGACACAGTGTCTCTTTATGCAAGAATTAAAGGAGCAAATTTTCATCAAAGAATCACAACAATGGACATTGTTTCATGCCAAAAGTGCACACTTCTTGCATCTGACGTTTCCTTTCACTTCAGAGGACCACTCATTTTATTTAAAATGCTTTTAGCATGAAGTACTCCATTTGATGTCATCTGAACAAGAAGGCATATATGCTTTGTGCTTCTCGACTAACCAAAGAAACATGCTGTCTTCTTAATTATGGCATTCACAACAAGAGATGCAGAACTCACCACAGAAATTTAAGTGATTCCTCTATATGTTCATGTAGCTTGAGCAATATTGTGAACTGAGTTTCATGAGCTGAAATTTACTGCCCTGACTCAGGGATGGATTCAACCCAATTTTGTAGATTGCACAAGATTTTCTTTTCTTCATCCTTTCTGAGTTATAAACAAGTCTGCTGGCAAGATGAAATAAATGGCAGTGAAATAATGTGCTATATCATTGGCATGTGAACTAATGCATCTGAAAAGTTTGAAGCCGCTGTATCGTTATATCATGTAAAGTTTGTTCAAGGTTAAGTGTCATTCAATTATACATGAACACCCATGAATACAACCAAAATAAACAATGTTACTGCAGGGCCTAAGTGCAAAACACAGTACCAACAGCGATACGCAGCACAAGGCACATGTAAAACAGGGGGCATATGTAAGATAGCGAGAATGTATAAGATTCCTGCAAAATATAGTGAGGCGAAAAAATATAGTTGAAGTCCGTGAGTCCACGAATGTTGCAGCAGTCTGCTTGTTTTCTGCCAAGTGAACACTGGGTGACAGCACCGACTCCAGCATGGACTCAGTGCCTCACCACCTCCGGCATTCCAGTGGAGCACCCAACTCTGATGCCTTGGCCTGAGCGGCTCCAAACATGCGACACCATGGCTTGAGGGCTAGTTCTTGCTATGGCCAAGGCCATGCAGTTCCCCTGCCGCCCACCCCCTCGTTTGCTAATAAAGCAATGAATTGGACTTTCACACCACCTACGTCCAATAGGGTCTTGCAGTCACAAGATGAGTGACTAAGATGATCACTCGCTGTTGGACTAAACACTTTGTTTGCACACCATCACCTCTCTGTCGCAATTGCAATGAGCAACTCGCTGATGGTGTAGACCCGCAGTACTTTAAGTTCTTAATGTCCAGCAGGGTTTTGCAATCACAAAAATAAGTTTAAAAAAAGACAGGAACACCTTTGGTTGACCCTGTAGAAGCTACATGTGAGCGGGCAAATATCTTACCAAAAGTAAATGAGGTAACCAATTCATATTAATCAATAATTACCTGAGTGACTATCCCCATGTATCCATTCTTATATTGACAACCTCCAGACAAGTTTCCTGAACACTCCTTCAAAATATTTCTAGTTAAGCACCTCATGGAATCCTGAACATACACCATCCTGTTGTAGAAGAAGACAACATGGTATTTAAATAAGGATTTTCCTGCTGATTCCAATTTATTTAGTTCTGTGTGTTTACAGATGATAGGTTTGCAAACAAACACTGTTGGTTTGAAGGATGGGTATACATCAGTTCACATTAGGAATTAAAAATATAAACATGTGGGGAGGTTTCTGTATTAAAAAAACAATAGTGAGAATTGTTTTCTATGTGGCTTAAGATGTTAGCGAAAACAACAATAATTTAGGGATTCTAATAGAATATCTAAAAATGCCATTACAATTTACGATTTAAAGTTAATTTTGGCATTGAGCAATTTGAATTTACAGTCAAGTGCTATTCGGCATTCACAGTTAATTATGCTACAATTTCTGCACCTTATTCTAAAAAATTGCTATCACTTTAACCATTTTTGGTAAAGATTTTGACCACTAAATGGTAGAACTCACTTCTGTAGCCTCATCAAAACATGCTATTTCCTTCTAAAATATTAGTGGACCAGTCGATGTTGAATGTTTTAATATCAGTAGCACACTTGCAGAAAATTGATATCAATTACGGTAGTCTGATACTGAATGAAATGATTAGAGACTAGAAACAAAATATCCAGATCCAAAATTTCCCTTCCAACTACCATACAAATTTCCAACCTATATATATTGTCTTCCTTAAGCAGAAGGTAACTTAATAATTTGTTTTAAAATCTCAATGGAAGGAGACCGTTGCTCTGTTTATTAAGTGCTGTTAGTATTTTGATATTTAGTTTATCTTGTTATTTTAATATGTAAGAAAACATCAGACCGTGACTCTAATACCACCTTATCTTAATCCCTAATGGCGTGTATTTTTTCAAGTTATTCTGAACTAAATTATTAAATTGCTGGGTGTTCTTTGTGGGTCGTGTAGGTTTACCCTGCATCTGTCAATTGAAGCCTGGCCCTGTCAGGAGCTTGGGCCACACATTTTAATGTAGCGTCTCAGAGCAGGTTCCCTCTCATGAGCTCTATGATATGTATCATCATGTACCATTTTTATATACACACACACACCTTATTGAATTTTTTGAAGAGGTTAGTAGGAAAGTTGACGAGGGTAAAGCAGTGGATGTTGTCTATATGGACTTCAGTAAGGCCTTTGACAAGGTTCCGCACGGAAGGTTAGTTAGGAAGGTTCAAACGTTAGGTATTAATATTGAAGTAGTAAAATGGATTCAACAGTGGCTGGATGGGAGATGCCAGAGAGTAGTGGTGTTTGTCAGATTGGAGAACAGTGCCTAGTGGTGTGCCTCAGGGATCTGTGCTGGGTCCAATGTTGTTTGTCATATACATTAATGATCTGGATGATGGGGTGATAAATTGGATTAGTAAGTATGCAGGTGAGACTAAGATAGGTGGCATTGTGGATAATGAAATAGGTTTTCAAAGCTTGCAGAGAGATTTAGGCCAGTTAGAAGAGTGGGCTGAAAGATGGCAGATGGAGTTTAATGCTGATAAGTGTGAGGTGCTACATTTTGGTAGGACTAATCAAAATAGGACATACATGGTAAATGGTAGGGCATTGAGGAATGCAGTAGAACAGAGTGATCTAGGAATAATGGTGCATAGTTCCCTGAAGGTGGAATCTCATGTGGATAGGGTGGTGAAGAAAGGTTTTGGTATGCTGGCCTTTATAAATCAGAGTATTGAGTTTAGGAGTTGGGATGTAATGTTAAAATTGTACAAAGCATTGGTGAGGCCAAATTTGGAGTATTGTGTACAGTTCTGGTCACCGAATTATAGGAAAGATGTCAACAAAATAGAGAGAGTACAGAGGAGATTTATTAGAATGTTACCTGGGTTTCAGCACCTAAGTTACAGAGAAAGGTTGAGCAAGTTAGGTCTTTATTCTTTGGAGCATAGAAGATTGAGGGGGTACTTGATAGAGGTATTTAAAATTATGAGGGGGATAGACAGAGTTGTTGTGGATAGGCTTTTTCCATTGAGAGTAGGGGAGATTCAAACAAGAGGACATGAGTTGAGAGTTAAGGGGCAAAAGTTTATGGGTAACACGAGGAGGAACTTCTTTACTTAAAGAGTGGTAACTGTGTGGAACGAGCTTCCAGTAGAAGTGGTAGAGGCAGGTTCGATTTTGTCATTTAAAAATAATTGGATAGGTATATGGACAGGAAATGAATGGAGGGTTATGGACTGAGTGCAGGTAGGTGGGACTAGGTGAGAGTAAGTGTTCGGCATGGAGTAGAAGGGCCGAGATGGCCTGTTTCCGTGCTGTAATGGTTATATGGTTATATACCATAGTTTAGAGTTGGATAACTGAGGTTATTGTTGAATCCAATCATATTTCAAGTGATATTCCATCTAAGAAGTTCCAACTCATCGGTACAAATTCAACAAACAATTGCAGTCATAAGTGCTGACCAACAAAGCACTGTAGATGCTGGACATTTAAAATAAAAATGGAAAATGCTGAAAATTCACAGCAGTTCAGCCAGCAACTGTGTAGAGAGTAACAGAGGTAACATTTAATTCAGTGGCTGTTCATCAGTAATGTCATTGAGAGCTCTCCTGAAGGCTCAAGGACCTGAAAAGTTACACACTCAAAATGCTGGAGGAACTCAGCAGGCCAAGCAGCATCTATGGAAAAGAGTATAGTCAACGTCACAGGCCAAGACCCTTCAGCAGGACTGGAGAAAAAAGATGAGGTGGGGGGAGGGGAGGGAGAAACACAAGGTGATGGGTGAAACCGGGAGGAGGGGAGGGGTGAATTAAAGAGTTGGGAAGTTGATTGGTGAAAGAGATACAGGGCTGGAGAAGGGAGGATCTAATAGGAGGGGACAAAAGGCCATGGAAGAAAGAAAAAAGAGAGAGGAACACCAGAGAGAGGCAAATGGGAATGGGTAGTAGAGGAAGGGGGGGGGGGAATTACCAGAAGTTTGAGAAATTGATCTTCATGCCATCGTGTTGGAGGCTACACAGATGGAATATAGGGTGTTGCTCCTCCAAACTGAGTGTGGTGCCATCGCGACAGTAGAGGAGGCTATGGATGGACATGTTGGAATGGGAATGGGAAGTGGAATTAAAATGGACGGCCACTGGGAGATCCTGCTTTTTCTGGTGGATGGAGCCTAGGTGCTCAGTGACACAGTCTCCCAATCTATGTCGGGTCTACAGGAGGCTACACCAAGAGCATTGGATATAATAGGTGACCCCAACAGGGATGAATGGACAAGGAAGTCACTTAGGGAGCAATCCCTGTGGAAAGCAGAAAGTGGGGGAAAGGGAAAGGTGTGATCGCTCCCTACGTGACTTCATTATCCATTCATTCCTCCCCACTGATCTCCATCCTGGCACTTATCTTTGCAAGCGAAACAAATGCCACACCTGCCTCTACACCTCCTCTCTCACTACTATTCAGGGCCCCAAACAGTCCTTCCAGGTGAGGTGACACTTCACCTGTGAGTCTTTTGGGGCCATCTACTGTATCTGGTGCACCCAGTATGGCCTCTTGTATATCGGTGAGGCCCGACGTAGATTGGGAGACCGCTTCGCTGAGCACCTGCGCTCCTCCACAAGAGGGATCTCCCAGTAGCCACCCATTTTAATTCCACTTCAATTCCACTTCCCATTCCCATTCCTTCTCTTTGGTGCTCCTCCCCCCTTTTTCTTTCTTCCATGGCCTTCTGTCCTCTCCTATTAGATCCCCCCTTCTCCAGCCCTGTATCTTTTTTACCAATCAACTTCCCAACTCTTTACCCCTTCTGCACTTCTAGTTTTACCTATCTGCTTGTATTTCCCCCATCCTCTTCCCACACCCTTTTACTCTGACTCCTCATCTTTCTTCTCCAGTCCTGCTGAAGGGTCTAGGCCTGAAATGTCTACTGCACTCTTTTCCATAGATGCTGCCTTACCTACTGAGTTCCTCCAGCATTTTGTATATGTTACTTGGATTTCCAGCATCTGCACATTTTCCCTTGTTTGTTACCTGAAAGATTAATTATTTCTCTCTCCATAGAAACAGCCAGAACATCAATTTTTCCAGCCTCCTGTGGTAAAATCAAGCAGTTACACGCCATTTCCTCATCTAACTCATTCTCCTTGGGGAATTCACGCCTCTAGTGTTATCTAAATCCTTCAGTCTTCTCCTCCCTCCTGTAATACAGAAGTTTTGAATTGTCTTCTTCCATCTCTAACCATTGCACAAAGGACTTGACTTTTAGTGAAAAAAGAATAAGCTTTTAAGATGGGTAAAGCATGAAAACTGCTATTGTTCCTATATAGAATGATGGTATATTTTTCTTTCGTCTTTTAGTTCTTGGCATATCTGTTCTCTAAAGAGAACATGATCTTGGACTCCAGGTTTGAACGAGTGGCTCCTGAGGAAATGAACCACCCTCTTTCTAACTACTGGATCTCCTCCTCGCACAACACGTTAAGTAACGCTCTATATTTTTAAAATACCATTGATGAAACCTGATGTTTCCCACCTGTCCTTTAGCTTGAAGTGTGATGTGATGTCAGATTTGACAAACTAGCCTCTGGGAGCCGAATCCTGAGATTATAAATTGGGTGCAGAAAAGCAATTTAGTCAGAGAAGAGGAAGTATACACAAGGTGTGCTCATAAGTTCACGGTACAGTCTGGCCCAGTTCAGACTGAATTTTCCTTTCTCTGTGTACTGAGTCAGCCCATATGAACAACCATCCACAGAAGGTCTGGAGACTTCACTATTTGCCGTTACTATTCAATATTCATTTGGTTGAGACGTGGAGGTGGGTGGAAGTTTTGGATGTGAGGTTACCCTGAGGATCCTGCCAGGATCATTCTTGCCACAGCATTTGTAAGAACCTGTGCAAGTTGGTCCATCTGATTTCTATCTTTTTAGAATGGAAGGTCCCAATGGGCTCATGGTCGAAACTAACGTGTCAGTGTGTGGAATCAGAGCTATGGGTCTCATCAGTGAACAAGCAGGACTTTGAGAAACTGTTTGGTGATGTGGGTTGATCTTATTGATGCTATAAAACTTAATATGGGAAACCACTGGTGGGAGTGCGGATAGTGGAAGAAAAGGAACAAACAATTGTGGACCTTTATAAATGTTAGAGCATTGAATGTAAGAAAGAAAGAAATGCTGAATTGATCCAACACATTTCATTACCTCGAGACATCCCTCTATGCTAATGGAGGGAGGTTTAATTATCACTTGCCTCACACCAGGTGTTTAAGCAGCTGTGATGTTTGGGATTAACAGCAAAATTAAAAAGAAATTGCATCTAAAATCTGCCACACTTCCCCTCTTTACTGTGATCTCTTGGTAGCCACCAATCATTCCCTAATCTCTTCTACTTCTGTTTCATTCTCATCCTGTTCCTCTATTTCTTAGTAAACAAATGGTCCATGCCTGTTTTCTCCAGCAGCCTGGAGAGTTATGCTTTAAGGAAATGATAAAGATATTCAATGGTAAATTCTTTCAATATTGTACATTTCCCTGGATTTCACTAACGCTCCTGTCTGTAATCATTTCAGTTAAGAGTAACATTGAAAGAATGGCTGAATTGCTCTTCATCTCTTCCAGGTATTTGACCGGAGACCAGTTTTCCAGTGAGTCGTCATTAGAAGCCTATGCCCGATGTTTGAGGATGGGATGCCGCTGTATAGAACGTAAATCTTCTCTCCTTTATCAATGTAGCTTTTAGATTTTCATCTTCCTTTGATGCCTACTCCAGTGGTGATGTGTTTCCTCTAAACTTCGGCTTGAACAGTGAATTTCTATGACAGTCAGTAAGGCTAGGACCAAGCTTGTTTGTGATTAGATCATTAGCTTAGCCTCTCTGCTCTCACCTATATACTCTGTGAGTTGTCTTCCGCCTAGACTGCTTTGTAGTGTTCAGAAGTACAAATGCTGGTGGATTTTCCACCACTTACCTTAGAGTGATGACAAATGCAAATGAAATATATGTTCTGTCTTGAGTTATTCAGCAATAAGTGACCTTGAAACATTGTCCTTACTTTATCTTCGCTTTTTACATGTTTTCTGTATAAATATTGTTGGCAGGAAGTAAACAAAATAATATCATTTGTGGAAAATAAGATCTGGCTCAGGGTACTTATAGTTTTTAAAATTAAAGAGTGTCCTTTATTTCTGGATGGTGATGGAAGAAATTTAACAAAAGGGGTGAATCTTGCAACGTTTACTTGTCAATGCTAACTTATGACTAGAAATTATGCACTTAATTTGTGACAATGAAAGAAAGCTATGAATTGGTGATAGAAAAAGTGATGAGAAAACAAGATCCCAATTAAATTACATTTTATTATAGTTCAAGCCTATCATCAGTTGTTAATTTATATGTAGGTGCCCTTTTAACACTCTCTGCTTCTTCATGACATCTCCAGTTTACTGAGATTGAGATTGTTTTACCAGAAGATAAAATGCACCCTCTTGTGGAGATTCTGAAAAGCTCACTCACTAAGATTGAAGGTCTATTGAAATAAATCTATGTTGTTACTAATTGATTATCTGCTTTGCAGTGGACTGCTGGGACGGCCCAGATGACCTGCCAATTATTTATCATGGGCACACACTTACCTCCAAAATCAAATTCTTGGATGTGCTTTATACAATAAAGGAGCATGCCTTCGTTACCTCAGAGTAAGTTACTACAACGCGTTAGACAGTCATCCTGTATAAGATTGCAAACAAGTGGTTCAATTATTCAGTTTCTCTAAGTAATTCTTCTTTATAAATTGCATCAAGATCTTCAATTTCCTTTAGACCAAAATGTCCATGCTTGTTCTATCCTTCCCAAATTGTTCTGTCTCCATTTCCCCTTTCTCTTTAGGAGTTCAGACAGCACCGAGACCACTTTACCCATTATTCCCATTTTATTTCTGTTCAATCCTTTCACAGTCCTGTTCACACATCCTTTTTATCCTCCACCGTCTTAGGGTTCTCAACCCTCCAAACTTGGTCCTCTCTTTTCCTGATCTCAATACCATTTACAGGTAGTATTATTTGTAGATATTTTCGCAAATCTGTTTTTTTCCTTCCCTGCTGTTAACCTTAATTCTTAAATCCCCGATCACTTTTCTGTCAAGTTAAAAATGATAGCCTCTGATTATTTTTTATCTTGCACCCCTTTCATCACCCTGGATTATTTTATATTTCCACGTCTATTCCATGGACTGGAATACTTGAAGTAAACCCTCAATTTCCTCTCTCACCTCACTGAAAATCATCCTCTTTGATTTGCATTTGGATATCACTTCAGATATTGCTAGTGTTTGGGTTTCAGAAGCAATTTTAATTCCCAGAATGTCTGTGGTCTGGGGTCTCAAGGATTCTTATCTCAAGGATAAAAACAAAGGGCTGATGCAAGTTTCATTCCCAATTGAAAGGAGTGAGACCTTTCAGCAGGTGGTAAACTAAGCTTATTTATTTGCTCAACCTAAAAAAAAGCTCAAAATTAATGCAATCCATATCATTAATATAATTTTCATTTATATGGTGTATTCACATCTTCATGTCTATCCAAGTTCCAAGTCAGTCAAGTCAAAGTAAAGATTCTTATGTCAGCACACAGACAAAAACTGTTGCAAATTGTACAGCTAGTTACATGTGGAAAGAGCAATGAATAATCAGTTAATCTATATTTGGTTGAGTGATAACTCAATGCCAGATTACTGGCAGAACACTATTCTTTCGCAGCTTCAACACATCTGGTCCTCTAGAGTAGGAATCTTTCAATAGTCAAGTGTTTGCAAACAAGTGTCTTTTTGATAATACCTTTTTTGGTAATTAATTTTTATTTTCTGAAATGAGAATGATGCGTCCAATCTGAACCAAAACTATATTAGTTGCCATGTGCATACTTCCAGGTATCCCATAATCCTCTCCATTGAAGACCATTGCAGTGTTGTGCAGCAGCGAAATATGGCATCTTATTTCAAGAAGGTTTTTGGGGACATGTTGTTGACCAAACCTGTGGACATCAACGCAGATGAACTTCCATCACCCAATCAGCTGAAGAAGAAAATCCTGATAAAGGTAGTTGAAATAATTGCATGGTGGCAGAAATACTGTGTGACTTAATCTGTCTGTAATGTTGAATTTGAGTTGCATTACATTCTTTAACAGGACTGCTGGGACTTCTTGTGCCAGCTTTAAACATAGAGGAGTTCAGCAGAAGAACAGGCCCTTCAGTCCATAATGTGCTGAACTAAATAAATCAGTAATCAATTTCCCAACTAAACTAAGCCCTTCTGCCTACACAGTGTGCATACCCTTCCATTTCCTGTGGATTCATGTGTCTAAGAGACTCTTGAAAGTTTCTACCATATTTGCCTCTACCACCACCCCAGACAGTCCATTGCCTGCATCCACAACTCTCTGTGTAAAAAAAAATCTCCTTTGAAGTTTCCCTGCTCACCTTATATACATGCCTTCTGGTATTTGATATTTCAATCCCAGGAAAAAGATACTGGCAGCCTTCTCTATTTATGCCACTTATAATCTTATAAAATTATCAGATTTCCCCTCAGCCTCTGTCGTTACAGAGAAAACAACCCAAAGTTGCCCATTCTCTCTTTATAGCACATGCCATTTAATCATAGTGAACCTCTTCTGCACCCTCCCAAAACCTTGACGTTCTACAAGGGGGCAACCAGAACTGAATGCTGTACTCCGAACACGGCTTATTGGGGATAGTTAACATTGCTTTGTGCGGGGAATGCCAAATCTTATAAACGTGGTTGAATATTTTGAGGATTTTGAGGAAGATGATTCAGTTAGGGTCAAACAGCAGATGTGGTATACGTGGGCTTTAGTAAAGCATTCAACAAAGTTCCTCATGGTAGGCAGATTCAAAATGTTGTAGCACCTGGGATCTATGGAGACTTGGCAGATGGGGTTCAAAATTGGCTTGGCCAAAGAAGGCACAGAGTGATGTTGGAGGGCTGTGACCAGTGGTGTTCCATAGGGACCAGAGCTGGGCTCCCTATTAAATGATTAGGATGAAAATGTAGATAGGTTGATCAGTAACTTTGAAGACAACACAAAAATTGTTGGTGTGGATATGGAGGAAGGCTGTCAAAGGATATAGCAGAATATAGATCAGTAAAATATGAGAAATGAAAGATGCAGTTTAATCCAGAGGTATTGTATGAGTTGCACTTTGGGATATCAATGTAATTTGAAGCTATACAGTAAAAGGCAGGGCACTTAGGAGAATTGATGTACAGAAAGATCTTGGGGTGCAAGTCCATTACTCATTGAAAATGCCAACATAAGTAAATGGTCGGAAAGATGCTGCATTGAACTCAAGTTTGTTAATCACCTCTGGACACTATTTTGGTAACATTAACAATATACTAACAGCAGCAATATGTAAAGGAACTTAGCATAGCTAAATGTGAAATCACCCACCTTGGAACTCAAAGAAATAGAACAGAAGAGTTTCTAAATGGTGATAGTCAAGAAACAATGAAAATCTGAAGAGTTAGTGAACCACATGGGCTAATCTTCATCTTCATGTTAAGAGTATTCAGCAAGGCTCATAGAATTATGGCTGTGTATCTAACGGATTTGGGTATGAATGCGTGGAAGAATGCTACATCTATACTAATCCCTGTTACATAACAGCAAGGGTAATGTGAATGGCATCACACCCTGGGGTGGTCTTATTGACCCAGTGATACCTGGGTTCCAGGGGTTAAATTACAAAGAGATTCCACCTAGCAGGGGGTCTATTGCCTGGAATTTGGTTAAGGGACAATAGACTCAAAGTTTTCAAGGTATTAAGAGGAATTATTATCATGGATGGAAAGAAGGTATTTCAACTGGTAGTACAGAGGTAGAATACAGACAATAAAAAATAGCACCAAGCTTTACAGAAGTTGAGAAAGAACACCTTGTCATGTAAAACTTGATAGTTGTTTGATGTGTTGAGATCGAAGATTTTTTTTCAATGAAATTTAGTTGTGGGTCAGCCACAATCTCTTTAAGTAATGGTTCAGGCTGACAGGAGCAAATGGCCTATTCCTTTTCCTTTGATCTAATTCAGAACGACAGCTTCTTAATTTTCTTTAGCTTGTTAGATTGGTGAATCAAAAAATATCATTTGTTGAAGATGCGGCAGTCTTTTGTGTGCTTTAAGTTTACCCAGTTGGCTTTCAGTCTTACATAATAATATTCATTTTTTTCTTTACTTCTGACATAAAGCACAAGAAGCTGGTGGAAGGTAACCTATACGAAGAGGTTTCATCAACCAGCTATTCAGAAAATGACATCAGCAACTCCATTAAAAATGGAATCCTGTATTTGGAGGATCCCATTGATCATGTAAGTACAACCCACATTTACCAGCACCACCACCTTTTCTTTGCTGGTATTAA
Source organism: Hemitrygon akajei (assembly GCF_048418815.1). Lineage (NCBI taxonomy): Eukaryota > Metazoa > Chordata > Chondrichthyes > Myliobatiformes > Dasyatidae > Hemitrygon > Hemitrygon akajei. The sequence continues at coordinate 101,833,768 of NC_133124.1, read as the reverse complement.
TCTATTATTCTTTTGTTCCATTCCTAAGAACTTGCATTTGTTTGAGAGAATTAGCTTATGGTTTGTTGTGCAAGCACAGAGAATAATACAGGAAATGTTGAATCTTGAAGATTGTAGAAGCAAGTTAAGATGAGGAGAGCGAATTGAAATGATGATTTAGTGCAGTGTTACAAGTCTTCATTTCACTATCATTAGAATATGGGAAAGCATTAACGTGCACAGAATCAGAGTTTAGAGGAAAAAGGTTTAACAGAAAAAAATTCTCATTGCAAAAGAGAAAAGGGCTGGATTTGAAAGATGGGCAATTTTTTCTTCTATCCTATTCATATTTTATCACTGGGCAGATTCAGAATATCTGTGGTATTCCTGTCAGGATCACAATATATTAAGCAATTGAAAAGCATGTTCAATCACTTTCCCAGCACTGTTAAAGACATTAGTTCCCATACTCAGAAGAACCTGACAGAGTGCATGGGATAAGTATCATGCACATATTTCTGCATCAGTAATTTGTGCTCATAATTTCAATAAACACCTGCACTGACTCACTGAAAAGAAGCAAAAAAACAGTCCACAGTGCAATTTGTTAGAAGGTAATTATTCTCAAGAGCTCTCTAGTAACTACTAGAAATGTAGTTGTGGCTGATAAAGTCACATAGTGGGGCAAATAATGTCAGTATGGACCCTAGACACAAAAACAGAGAGCGAAATTAGCTTTATTTGTCACATGTACATTGAAAAATGCAATGAAAGGTGTCATTTTGCATCAAATCAAATCAGTGAGGATTGTGCTGGCAGCCTGCAAGCATTACCATGCTTCTAGCACCAACAGAGTATGCCCACAACTCACTAACCCTAATCGTATGTCTTTAAGAATATGGGAGGAAACTGGAGCACACAGAATCAGAATTGTAATCTTACAAAGACTTGTGTTCATTCTTTGCAGAATTGGAGTCCTCATTACTTTGTCCTGACTAGTAATAAGATCTATTACTCTGAGGAAACATCCAGGTATCAGAACAATGAGGATGAGGAGGAAGAAGAACAGAAAGAGGTTTGCAAGCAGTTTTTATTGGTTCCTTACTTTGAGGGCACCAACCTACTCTGAAGTGCAGATGCACTGTCAACAACAGGCTGTCTTTGTGTGGTGATACTTGAGCTTGAGAGATGAAGTTAATTGTGCCATTTCTGTCATCAGAGATCCACGCAAAACAGCCTGTCAGTGGTATTCAGTTTTGCTAATGCCAAATTTATCCTCTCACATACACATATTGAAGTAACTAAAGTATCCTTTGTCTGAAAACAGGCCAGTGACTAGTGGTGTACTGTAAGTGGTGTACTAGTGGTGTACGTTAGGAACATAGAAACATAGAAAACCTACAGCACAATACAGGCCCTTTGGCCCACAAAGTTGTGACGAACATGTCCCTACCTTAGAAATTACTAGGCTTACCTATAGCTCTCTATTTTACTAAGCTCCATGTACCTATCCAAAAGTATCTTAAAAGACCCTATCGTATCCGCCTCCACCACCATTGCCAACAGCCCATTCCACGCACTCACCACTATCTGAGTAAAAAACTTACCCCTGACATTTCCCCTGTTCCTACTCCCCAGCACCTTAAACCTGTGTCCTCTTGTAGCAACCATTTCAGCCCTGGGGAAATGTCTCTGACTATCCACATGATCAATGCTTCTCATCATCTTATACACCTCTATCAGGTCACCTCTCATCTTCTGTCACTCCAAGGAGAAAAGGCCGAGTTCACTCAACCTATTCTCATAAGGCATGCTCCCCAATCCAGGTAACATCCTTGTAAATCTCCTCTGCACCCTTTCTATGGCTTCCACATTCTTCCTGTAGTGCGGTGACCAGAACTGAGCACAGTACTCCAAGTGGGGTCTGACCAGGGTCCTACATGGCTGCAACATTACCTCTCGGCTCCTAAATTCAATTCCATGATTGGTGAAGGCCAATACACCGTACGCCTTCTTAACCACAGAGTCAACCTATGGACTTGGACCCCAAGATCCCTCTGATCCTCCACACTGCCAAGAGTCTTACCATTAATACTATATTCAGCCATCATATTTGACCTACCAAAATGAACCACTTCACACTTATCTGGGTTGAACTCCATCTGCCACTTCTCAGCCCAGTTTTGCATCCTATCAATGTCCCGCTGTAACCTCTGACAGCCCTCCACACTATCCACAACACCTCCAACCTTTGTGTCATCAGCAAACTTACTAACCCATCCCTCTACTTCCTCATCCAGGTCATTTATAAAAGTCACAAAGAGTAAGAGTCCCAGAACAGATCCCTGAGGCACACCACTGGTCGCCAGCCTCCATGCAGAATATGACCTGTCTACAACCACTCTTTGCCTTCTGTGGGCAAGCCAGTTCTGGATCCACAAAGCAATGTCCCCTTGGATCCCATGCCTCCTTATTTTCTCAATAAGCCTTGCATGGGGTACATTATCAAATGCCTTGCTGAAATCCATATACATTACATCTACTCTTCTTCCTTCATCAATGTGTTTAGTCACATCTTCATAAAGTTCAATCAGGCTCGTAAGGCACGACCTGTCCTTGACAAAGCCATGCTGACTATTCCTAATCGTATTATACATCTGCAAATGTTCATAAATCCTGCCTCTCAGAACCTTCTCCATCAACTTACCAACCACTGAGGTAAGACTCACTGGTCTGTAATTTCCTGGGCTATCTCTACTCCCTTTCTTGAATAAAGGAACAACTTCCGCAGCCCTCGAATCCTCCGGAATCTCTCCCGTCCTCATTGATGATGCAAAGATCATCGCCAGAGGCTCAGCAATCTCCTCCCTCGCCTCCCACAGTAGCATGGGGTACATCTCATCTGGTCCTAGCGACTTAACCAACTTGATGCTTTCCAAAAGCTCCAGCACATCCTCTTTCTTAATATCTACATGCTCAAGCTTTTCAGTCTGCTGCAAGTCATCACTACAATCACTAAGATCCTTTTCCATAGTGAATACTGAAGTAAAGTATTCATTCTTCTGTTATTTCCTCTGGTTCCATACACACTTTCCCACTGTCAAACTTGATTGGTCCTATTTTTTCACATCTTATCCTCCTGCTCTTCACATAATCCTGCCCGCCAAGGCCTTTTCATGGCCCCTTCTGGCTCTCCTAATTTCCTTCTTAAGCTCCTTCCTATTAGCCTTATAATCTCTAGATCTCTAACATTGCCTAGCTCTCTGAACCTTTTGTAAGCTTTTCTTTTCTTCTTGACTAGATTTATTACAGCCTTCGTACACCACAGTTCCTGTACCCTACTATAACTTCCCTTGTTAAACATGATTCATATAACTGATTTAGGCATGAATGGACAATGGTTGATTAGTAGATTTGCAGATTAGGAGGCGTTGTGAATAGTGAAAATAGTTATCATGGTTAACAGAGGACCTTGATCAGTTCAGGAAGTGAGGTAAGGAGTGGCAAGTGGATCTCAATACAGAAAAATGTGAGGAGATGAATTTTGGAAAGTCAAACCAGTGTAAGACTTATACAATAAATGGTAGGGCACTAGGGATTGTATTAGAACAAAGGGACAATTGACTACAGGTGTTTAACTCATTAAAAGCAGCATCACAGGTGGACAGGTTGGTGAAAAAGGCTTTTTGCACATTGGCCTTCATCAGTCAGGGCACTGAGCACAGGAGTGGAGACAGTTGTGTTGCAATGGTATACATCACTGGTGAGGCTGCAATAGGAGTTCAGTGTACAGCTTCGTTTGCCACTTTATCATATCACACACATCAGGTGAACTGCATCACGATACTTTAAAAAGTAAAATTAATTTACTTAGACTGTTGTTGGGAATTCGCTGTGCATATTTGCTGCAGTAGAATTATCGGGCACTATTGCAATTTAAGAATGTCCCATGGATACCATTAGGCTAAAGAATAAAACCCAACTGTTCATTTCATGATATGAGCTGCAGGCTTTTTCTTATGATTATTATCTCCACTTTTAATCGAGATACATCATTTTTGAGTAGTTGGCTGGTACGTTAGGGAATAGAAAAATACTACATAATGATTGTGGTTCTGGACCAGTTCATTAATCTATTTGGTAGCTTTAGCTTAACCAACAGCCTTATAAAGTGCTTCTGATAAGCTTTCCAAAAGCCAAGAAAAATATGTGATATAACTAGTACATCAAATTCTGTGACAACATTTACTGTTTGATCCCTGGCTCAATATAATTAGTACCATGGAATTAGATATACAGTGGCATGCAAAAGTTTGGGCACCCCTGGTCAAAATTTATGTTACTGTGACAGCTAAGCGAGATGACCTGATTTCCAAAAGGCATAAAGATAAAGATGACACATTTCTGTAATATTTTAAGCAAGATTACTTTTTTATTTCCATTTTTTTACAGTTTCAAAATAACAAAAAAGGAAAAGGGCCCGAAGCAAAAGTTTGGGTACCCTGCATGGTCAGTACTTAGTAACATCCCCTTTGGCAAGTATCACAGCTTGTAAATGCTTTCTGTAGTCAGCTAAAAACCTTTCAATTTTTGTTTGGGGGGGGATTTTCACCCATTTTTCCTTGCAAAAGGCTTCTAGTTCTGTGAGATTCTTGGGCTGTCTTGCATGCATTGCTCTTTTGAGGTCTATCCACAGATTTTCAATTATGTTTAGGTCGGGGTTTGTGAGGGCCATGGCAAAACCTTCAGCTTTTGAGGTAGTCCATTGTGGATTTTGAGGTGTGTTCAGAATTATTATCCTGCTGTAGAAGCCATCCTCTTTTCACCTTCAGCTTTTTTTGTTAAAACAGACAGTGTGACATTTACTTCCAGAATTTGCTGGTATTTAATTGAATTCATTCTTCCCTCTACCAGTGAAATGTTCTTCGTGCCACTAGCTGCAACTCAAGCCCAAAGCATGATCGATCCACCCCCGTGTTTAACAGTTGGAGAGGTGTTCTTTTCATGAAATTCTGCACCTTTTTTCTCCAAACATACTTTTGCTCATTGCGGCCAAAAAGTTCTATTTTAATTTCATCAGTCCACAGGACTTGTTTCCAAAATGCATCATAGAACCATAGACCATTACAGCACAGAAACAGGGTTTTTGGCCCTTCTTGGCTGTGTCAAACCATTTTTCTGCCTAGTCCCACTGACCTGCACCTGGGCCATATCCCTCCAAACCCCTCTCATTCATATACCTGTCCAAGTTTTTCTTAAATATCAGAAGTGAGCCCGCATTCACCATCTGGCAGCTCATTCCACACTCCCACCACTCTCTGTGTGAAGAAGCCCCCCCCCCCCAATGTTCCCTTTAAACTTTTTCCCCTTCACCCTTAACCCATGACCTCGGGTATTTTTCTCCCCTAGCCTCAGTGGAAAAAGCCTGCTTGCATTCATTCTATCTATACCCATCATAATTTTATACACCTCTATCAAATCACCCCTCATTCTCCTACGCTCCAGGGAATAAAGTCCTAACCTATTCAACCTTTCTCTGTAACTCAGTTTCTCAAGTCCCAGCAACATCCTTGTAAACCTTCTCTCCACTCTTTCAACCTTATTAATATCCTTCCTGTAATTCGGTGACCAAAACTGCACAGAATACTCCAAATTTGGTCTCACCAATGCCTTATACAACCTCACCATTACATTCCAACACTTATACTCCATACTTTGATTTATAAAGGCCAATGTACCAAAAGCTCTCTTTACAACCCTATCTACTTGTGAAGCCACTTTTAGGGAATTATGTATCCGTACTCCCAGATCCCTCTGTTCTACTGCACTCCTCAGTGTCCTACCATTTACCTTGTATGTTCTACCTTGGTTTGACCTTCCGAAGTGCAATACCTCACACTTGTCCGCATTAAAGTCCATCTGCCATTTTTCAGCCCATTCCTCCAACTGGTCCAAATCCCTCTGCAAGCTTTGAAAACCTTCCTCACTGTCCACTACACCTCCAATCTTTGTATCATCAGCAAATTTGCTGATCCAATTTGCCACATTATCATCCAGATCATTGATATAGATGACAAATAACAATGGACCCAGCTCTGATCGCTGTGGCACACCACTAGTCACAGGCCTCCACTCAGAGTAGCAATCCTCCACTACCCCTCTCTGGCTTCTTCCATTGAGCCAATGTCTAATCCAATTTACTACCACTCCATGTATACCTAGTGACTGAATCTTCCTAACTAACCTCCCATGCGGGACCTTGTCAAAGGCCTTACTGAAGTCCATGTATACAACATGCACTGCCTTCCCTTCATCCACTTTCCTGGTAACTTCCTCGAAAAACTCTAATAGACTGGTTAAACATGACCTACCACGCACAAAACCATACTGACTTTTTCTAATAAGTCCCTATCTATCCAAATACTTGTAGATCCTATCTCTTAGTATTCCTTCCAATAATTTACCTACTACCGATGTCAAACTTACCGGCCTATAATTTCACAGCTTACTTTTTGAGCCTTTTTTAAACAATGGAACTACATGAGCTATCCTCCAATCCTCCGGCACCTGACCCATGGATATCGACATTTTAAATATTTCTGCCAGGGTCACTGCAGTCTCCTTCAAGGTCCAAGTGAATACCCTGTCAGGTCCTGGGGATTTACTTACTCTGATTTGCCTCAAGACATCAAGCACCTCCTCCTCTTTAATCAGTATTAAGTTCCATGACCTCCCTACTTGTTTGCCTTGTTTCCATGGACTCCATTCCAGTTTTGTTAGTACTTGTTTAGATGTTTATTCATGCTTGTTTAGATATTCCTTTGCAAACTTCTGATGCTGAATTTTGTGGTGAGGATGCAGGAAAGGTTTTATTCTGATGACTCTTCCATGAAGGTCATATTTGTGCAGGTATTGCTGTACAGTAGCACAGTGCACCACCACTGCAGAGTCTGCTAAATCTTCCTGAAGGTCTTTTGCAGTCAAACAGGGGTTTTGATTTGACTTTCTAGCAATCCCTCGAGCAGTTCTCTTGGAAAGTTTTCTTGGTCTTCCAGGCCTCAACTTGACCTCCACCGTTCCAATTAACTGACATTTCTTAATTACATTACAAACTGAGGAAATGGTTACCTGAAAACGCTTTACTATCTTCTTATAGTCTTCTCCTGCTTTGTGGGCATCATTTATTTTAATTTTCAGAGTGCTAGGCAGCTGCTTAGAGGAGCCCATGGCTGCTGATTGTTGGGACAAGGTTTGAGGTGTCAGGGTATTTATAAAGCTTTGAAATTTGCATCACCTGGCCTTTCCTTATGATGACTGTGAACAAGCCATAGCCCTAACAAGCTAATTAAGGTCTGAGACCTTGGTAAAAGTTATCTGAGAGCTCAAATCTCTTGGGGTGCCCAAACTTTTGCGTGGTGCTCCTTGCCTTTTTTTCACCCCAAAATTGTACAAAACAAAAATAATGCACTAATCTTGCTTAAAATGTTGAAAAGAATGTTTCATCTTTAACTTTATGACTTTTGGAGATCAGTTGATCTTCTACTCACTTAACTATTCACAGTGACAGAGATTTTGACCAGGGGTGCCCAGGCTTTTGCATGCCACTGTATGGATGGATTGAGACGTTTGTGAAATTTGGTAGTAAGCACAACAAATAATACTTGAGGCAGAAGTGCAAAGAGGTGCGATGGTCTTCCCAGTTAGAATTTTGTCTGTAGCAGCCCCATTAAAATATTATTAACTGATAAAATAATTAAGCCCAGCTTCTCCTCTTTTTCTGTTCTTTGTTGAAATTCACTGCATTGCTTTGGAAGAACATTATAGAGAACCACTCTCAAATAAGACAATTGTTATAGTTCTCCACCAAAAGGTAGCAAGAGCTCTGGCTAGCTGGCGATTTTAATATATTCAACACAGATATCAGGCGCTTACACATTTTGGTTTGTGGCTCTCATCAGGAATTCAACAACAATGATTTGCACTTCAGTGAAAAGTGGTTTCATGGAAAACTTGGTGGAGGGCGAGATGGTCGTCAGATAGCGGAGAAGCTTCTCCATGAGTACTGCACAGAGACTGGAGGAAAAGACGGCACCTTCCTTGTCCGGGAGAGTGAAACATTTGTGGGAGACTATACCCTGTCTTTCTGGTAGGTAGCAACTAGATACGTAGTTAAACAAATCTCAATATTAAACAGATGGGCTATTTAAAGGGATTTCTATATGGTGATTTAGAACCACTTTTATATCATTAAACAACAATCTAATCAACAGGCCACAGTAGAGAGTATCCTAACATGCTCTCAGAGAGCAAGGCTCGACAATGCGTAGTCAAAACTGCCCGATGCATGATTTTTACCTACCTACCTGCCATCAAGGACATATATATATACAGAATATAAAAAGGTGCCAGAAGAGGGCACCATCATGAAGCCCACACCCATCCTGCTCATGGACTGTTTGTTCCATTCCCATTAGGGAGGAGGCTAGCAGCATCCACACCAGGGTATCACTCAAAATACCATTACTTTTCCCAAGCAGTAAGGCTGATCAACATCTCTACTCATTAACCCAGCCCTCCACAACCCTCACCACCACTATTTTATCACTTCTTATCAGAGTCACCTCACATACAAACACTCCTGTGCTTAGGGTCGCTTTATGGACATAAAATCAACAATCAATCTCTGTATATAAGCTATATGTATATTTATTGTGCATTTTTTATTATTGTGTTCTTAATCTAATTGAGTTTTTATCTGGGCTGCATTGGATCCAGAATAACAATTAATGTGTTCTCCTCTACAGTTGTGTCTACTAGAAATGACATTAAATAGTCTTGAATCCTGAAAGGAATAATGTTTGGTTCATGCACTTCACCGTCAAAGAGTGTCGCTACACGTCTTACTAAACATTTCATTGTCAATGTCAATACTGACTAGAGGGAAAGGTAGCAAATAGAGCCAAAATGGGGAAAAATGGAAGAAATATGTGTTTCTACAGATACACAGGTTATCTGACCCCAGACGCACTGAGAAGCTGACAGCAGAAGTCACCGCGTGTTGGCTGGTTCATGTGCTGACTTGACTGCCAGCCTCAACGGCTCAGTTTCAAGAAAGTATCATGAGTATCGTAATAATTTACTGGACACACTTCATGTGCTTCCCTGGTGTCCCACCCACACTTACATACTTTATACTTGCCTTTACAGATCAGATATGTGGCCATGAGCATTTAGATGGGCCCAAGGTACACCTGTCTTTTTCTGGGATTAAGGAGCTATTTTTGTCTCAATCCTTTTGAGGCCCATTTCTTCAATTCATTTTCCTGTACATCAGTACCTGCATGCTTCCTAAATTCATACGTCATTACCGATCCTGCAATTTCCATACTGCTCTCACTTTCATGAATCGCCCCTCTCTGCCTTCCATTCCTTTTCTGGATATCTCCCTCTCTATCTCAGGAATGTGACTAAACAAATATCCCTTACAAAACCACAGCAATCTTGATTTTTGTAGAAGTGGTCCATAGCAGGAGTGATTGTTAAGTTTGCGGCCTAAGGAAGAAGGAGATGAGTTATACAGCCTTCATTAAGTGCATGTGCAATTCAACTCTTTGAGTGATTATGCAGAAAATTTGAAGTTAATAACTCCTTTCCTTCTATCAATGACTTGAGTTTCTTTGGTTTCTTGAGAAAATACCACTCTGGGTAAAGGACAAAAGCAGCAGTAAAACTCTTCAGATTGTCACATTTCTGAATCTTTGTACTATGATTAGTAATACCTGCATTTTATCATTCACAACCTTCATCGTATTGAATGAAATGAGTTTGTAGAATCTTAGAACTCCAGGTTGTAGTACTGTAGGAATTCAATACTGTATATGCAAATAAGTACAATTGTGATTTGGAAATGAGTCACAGACATGAACAGCCTGAAGGACCTCAGGGAGAGGTTCAAAAGTTCAAAAAAAGTGGCATTTCCCTAAATTAATTCCCACAAAATTTAATATACCCTGATTATTTGGAAACAAGCAAAGCTTCGCTGATTTGATCTCTTGCTAAGCAAGTGGCCTTTATTTTAATTTAGGAAAAGTACTTTCATTGTAAAATGACATCACTTCAATTTGATGCAATAATTCTAGACTGGCAGGCATCACTTTCAAGTACTGTATGTTCTTTCCATTCAATTACAGTGATTAGCAGCTACTTAACTGAGCAATAAGCTTTGTTATCAATGTGCTCTGGATTATTCAGGAGGGTGAAGCGGTGATAGATAGGACATAGGTAGTTACACTGAAGGTGCAGGACACTGGAAACTGGGTGACAGGAAGAGGAAAGGGGTTAAGGAGCCTGTGGCCATCCCCCTCAACAACAGATGTATAACTTTGGATACTTTTGGGGGGCGGGGGGGAATGACCTAACAGAGGAAAGTCACAGAGGTGTGGACTCTGGCACTGAGTCTGCCCCTGTGACTCAGACGGTAAGGGGGAAAAAGAGGCACACTGTGGTGATTGGGGATTAGTTAGTTAGGAGAACCAACAGGAGGTTCAATGGGCGAAAACGAGATTCCATGAGATGATATGCTGCCTCCTGGGTACCAGGGTCCAGGATATCTTGGATCGAGACTTCAGCATTCTGAAGTGAGAGGGTGAATAGCCAGAAGTCATGGTCCGTGTAGGTACCTATGACATGGGTAGAACAAGTGGCGAGCTTCTGGATAGGGAGTTCAGGGAGTTAGGTGCTAAGTTAAAGGGTTGTGATCTCAGGATTGCTACCCATGCCACATGCTAGTGAGGCTAGAACTAGAGGGAGATTATACAGTTTAATACATGGCTCAGGAGATGGTGTAGGAGGGAGTGCATAAGATTTTTGGATCGTTGGGTTCTCTTCGAGAGAAGTTGGGACCTGCGCAGAAGGGATGGTTTGCACCTGAATTAGAGGAAGTCTAATATCCTGGCAGGAAGGTTTGTTAATGCTACACGGTGGGATTTAAACTAGAGTTGCAGGAGGATGGGAACTAGAGTGCCAGAACAGTTAGTGGAGAGGTTGTGGAGGCAGATGTTGGTAAGACCTCAGACGAAGTTAAGAGTTAAAAGTTTGAGCATGATGCGACAAAATGGAAAGGGGTGAATACAGGACCGAAGATGTTGTATCTGAATGCACACAGTATACAGAATAAGGTAGATGGATGCAGCTCAGTTGTAGATTGGTAGGTATGATATGGTAGGCATCATTGAATCATGGCTGAAAGAAGAATATAGCTGGGAGCTTAATGACCAAGGATTCACATTGTGTCAAAAAGGATAGACAGGAAGGCAGAGGGGGTGGCATTGTGCTGATGGTAAAAAATGAAATCATATCATTAGAAAGAGGTGACTAGAATTAGAAGGTGTTGAATCCTTATGGATAGAGCTAAGGAACTGCAAGGGTAAAAAGACACTGACGGGAGCTGTATATAGACCCCCAAACAGTAGTAAGGATGTGGCCTACAAATTACAATGGGAGAAAGAAAATGCATGCTGAAAGGGCTGATTTTTTTTAGAGCAGCTCGTGGTGGAGCCCACTTGAAGATCAGCACTTCTGGATTGGGTGTTGTGCAATGAAGCAGAATTGATTAGAGAGCTTAAGGTAAAAGAACCCTTAGGGGAAAGTGGAGAGTCAGGTAGCTCTGAGGAAGTAAAGAGGCTACAGAAGGATTTAGGCAGATTAGGAGAATGGGCAAAGAAATGGCAGATGGAATACAGTGTCAGGAAGTGTATGGTCATGCACTTTGGTCGAAGAAATGAAAGGGTTGACTAAGAGAAAATTGAAATAAAAACTGAAGCACAAAGGGATTGGGGAGTCCTTGTACAGGATTCCCTAATGGTTAACTTACAGGTTGAGCTTGTGGTGAGGAAGACAAATGCAATGTTAGCTTTCGTTTCGAGAGGACTAGAATATAAAAGCAAGGATGTAATGTTGAAACTTTATAAAGCACTGGTGAGGTCTCACTTGGAGTACTGAGAGCATTTTTGGGCCCCTTATCTTAAAAAGGATGTGCTGAAACTGGAAAGGGTTCAAAGAAGGTTTACAAAAATGATTCCAGGATTGAATGACTTGTCTTATGAAGAGCGTAGGATAGCTCTGGACCTGTATTCACTAGAATTCAGAAGAATGAAGGGTGACCTTACATTCATATTACTATAGCCCACCAAGAGAAATTGAAAGTCGATACCCCTGGGCATGGCACACAGAGTCTTTCAAATATTTGGGCATCATTATGCCAAAAGGTTTGGCAAAATTATCAGAATGTAATTATCAGCCTTTATATAAAAAAATTAAGGAAGATGTGGCAAGATGAAGCCTGATTCCTTTTTTCAGTCTCAGTTCAAGGATTGAGTCTATTAAAATGAATATACTGCCCAGACGGTTATATCTCTTTCAGACCCTACCAATAGAGATTAATCAAAATCAATTCAATGAATGGAACAAGATGCTATCAAGGTATATTTGGCAGGGTAAAAGGCCTAGAGTTCGACTCAAAACTTTGCAATTAGCAAAGGAAAAGGGGAGATGGGGCTTGCTTTCTCTTAGAGATTATAATTTTGAAGCACAGTTGAGAGCTGTGATATGTTGGTGCAACCCATCATATGACGCTCAATGGAAAAACATTGAGGAGCGGGTACTTCCCATCCCCATACAAGCAATTTTGGCTGATAACAACCTGCAAAGGTACATAAATACTATTGATAACTCATGGGTGAAATTGACTTTTAAAATATGGAAAACTACTATAAAAGAATATAATCTAGAGGGAGATATTGCAATTCTTAAATGGTGTGCATATGACTCAGATATTACACCAAATAAATTGGATGCTAGATTTAAGGACTGGACAGCTAAAGGAATAACAGTTCTTTGCAACATAATGAAAGAAGGAACACTGTTCAGTTTTGAAATGCTTAAAGAGAAACACCTATTAGAAAAACAAGATTTTTATTGGTATTTACAGATGCGACAATATGTTAATAAGACACTTAAAAATGTCACCAAGGCAAATACATGCTTGATAGAGCTCTTTAGAAAAGCATATAATTCAGATGATGGCAGTAGAATCATTTCAAGCATGTATAAGGGGTTGTCAAATCTTAAAACACATTTGACTTCATACATTAAAACAAAATGGGAGAAGGAAGGAGGGATAATTATATCTGAGGAAGAATGGACAACAATATGGAGATATCAATGGAAGTGTACCAATTCACAGAAATGGAGGGAGTTTGGATGGAAAAACTTGATAAGATATTTTATTACACCCTCTCAGAAATCCTATTATGATAGTAACCTCCCTGTTTGCTGGAGAAATTGTGGAAATCAAAATGCAAATCATTATCATATTTTTTGGGACTGCCCTGTTATCAAAAACTATTGGAGGGGGATACACAATGCCCTACAAGACATCTTTAAATGTGAAATACCCTTGGAGAGTAAGACCATATATTTTGGATATATACCTCAAGAATGGTTGAAAAGAGATAAATATTTAATGAATATACTGTTGGTAGCTGGTAAAAAGACTGTTACTAGGAAATGGTTATCACAGGAGAGCCCAACTTTAAATACATGGATGGAAATTACAATGGACATTTACAAAATGGAGAAGATAACAGCATCTGTTAATCATAAGCTGGAACAATTTGATTCATACTGGGAAAAATGGTTTAACTACATAATGCCTCAAAGGGCTGATTTTATGCTCACAAATCAATGAATCTGTTTTAAAAAAAAATCACTCCCTACTTGTACATAGTTCTTTCCTTTTGCTTGTTTTTTCTTTCCACTCTTTTCTATAAGTGTATACCCCAGATAAATACTTTGTGGAGATTTTGTGATATATATGATTATATGATATACATGTACAATGTCTGAAATACATCTTATGGAAATGTTTGTTTGATGAAATTCAATAAAAAAATAAATTACAAAAAAGAAACCTATTTCCATGAGGAGAAGGAAGGTCATCAAAGTTGACAAAAAGCCAGTGAGCTCATCTTGAAATATTTTCTCCTCTCTTTTAGAGTTAATTCTGACCAGAATTTAAAAGGTACCAATAATGACATGATTAAAATGAAGCAAAATGAAATAAGGAGAATAAGCATACTCCCTTCGTATTTTGCTCAGTACATTTAAGAGAATGACCTTTGGTTAGGATTCTCAACAAAAAAGTTAATTGCCCTGAGAATTACTACTCCTGGATACACTATAAAACAGAATCTTTACCTGTTTTCTATAATCAACTGGTTTTTATGTAACCTACATTTTCTGTTTATACAGGAGATCAGGACGGGTTCAGCATTGCCGTATCCACTCTCGACAAGAAGCTGGCACAACAAAGTTCTACCTGACTGACAATCTGGTCTTTGACAGCCTTTATACACTGATCAGTCATTACCGGGAGGTTCCACTGCGTTGTAATGAATTTGAAATGAGATTGACTGACCCAGTACCACAGCCAAATGCTCATGAAAGTAAAGAGTGAGTATTATGCAGAATAAGGTTACACATAGATGGAAAGGGGGAGGCGTATTAATGCATTTGCGGGAACTCTGCTGTGCACAAACCCCACAAAAATTCTTCAAATATGTTGCCTTACCCTGTGCTTTGCTGTTATACCTTTCTTTCTGGATTAAGAAATCTAATTAAGGTCCACAAATGAGGTAGTATCAAGTCTGAGGAGTGTAAGAGAAAACGTTCAAGTTGAATTTTAATTGTCATTCAACTACACACATCTTTACAGCTAAACAAAACAGCATTCCTCTGGGGCAAAGGTGCAAAATATAGTCACACACAGTACATTTAGTTACAAAAGCACATACAGTCGTGAAAATAATATTAGCACAAGTTCCTGAGTGGCATGGCCTGAAGATTAATGGTGCACGGGATGGTGCCTTGGAGCCATGTGAGTCGAACCAAATAGTGCTTCAGTGTTACCAAGCTCAGAGCATAAAAAAGCAGGTGCAGGGGTTTTCATTGTAAACACAAAGTGCACTGCAGATGCTGTGGTAAAATCAAGATGTACAAAAAAGCTGGATGAACTCAGCAGGTCGGGCAGCATCCGTTGAAAGAAGCAGTCAACGTTTCAAGTCGAAACCCTTCATCAGGACTAAAGAAGGAGGGGGCAGGGGCCCTATAAAGAAAGTGGGGGGAGGGTGGAAAACCAATCAGAGGGAAGATCAAGGGGTGGGGGAGGGGAAGCAGGGAGGGGATAGGCAGGAGAGGTGAAGAAGGAATCTAAGGGGAAAGCACTATGGGTAGTAGAAGAAGGCAGGGTCATGAGAGGTGATAAGCAGCTAGAAGAGGAGACAGAGCGGAGGTAGGATAGGGAAGGGGGAGGGAGAGAATTACCGGAGTTGAAGAATTCGATGTTCATACCAAGGGGCTGGAGACTACTCAAACGGTATATGAGATGTTGTTTCTCCAACCGAATTTTGGCCTCATCATGGCAGTAGAGGAGGCCGTGTATGGACATATCTGAATGGGAATGAGAGGGAGAGTTGAAGTGAGTAGCAACCGGGAGATTCTGTCTGTTGTGGCAGACGGAGCGTAGGTGCTCGACGAAGCGGTCCCCCAATCTGCGTCGGGTCTCGCCGATGTAGAGGAGGCTGCACTGGGAGCACCGGATGCAATAGATTACCACAACAGACTCACAAGTGAAGTGTTGCCTCACCTGGAAGGACTGTTTGGGGCCCTGAATGGTGGTAAGAGAGGAGGTGTGGGGACAGGTGTAGCACTTACGCTTGCAGGGATAAGTACCAGGTGGGGGATCTGTGGGGAGGGACGTGTGGACCAGGTAGTCATGGAGGGAATGATCCCTGCAAAAAGCAGAGAGGGGTAGAGAGGAAAAGATGTCCTTAGAGGTGGGGTCCTGTTGAAGGTGGCAGAAGCTGCGGAGGATAATATGCTGGATCCGGAGGCTGGTGGGGTGATAGGTGAGGACAACGGGGACACGGTCCCTGTTGTGGTGACGGGAGGATGGGGTGAGGGCTGAAGTGCGGGAGGTGGAGGAGATGCGGGTGAGGGCATCATTGATGATGGCAGAAGGGAAACCACGATTCTTAAAGAATGAGGACATTTGGGATGTCCTGGAACGGAAAGCCTCATCCGTGGAGCAGGTGCGGCGGAGACGGAGGAACTGGGAATAGGGAATAGAATTTTTGCATTTGGCAGGGTGGGAAGAGCTATAATCAAGGTAGTTATGGGAGTCAGTGGGTTTATAGAAGATGTCAGTGGACAGTCTTATCTCCAGAGATGGAGACCGAGAGATCGAGAAAGGGGAGAGAAGTGTCCGAGATGGACCAAGTGAATTTGAGGGCTGGGTGGAGGTTAGAGGCAAAGTCAATGAAATTAACAAGCTCAGCATGGGTGCAGAAAGTAGCACCAATGTAGTCATCAATGTATCGAAGGAAAAGTTGGGGAGTAGTACCAGTATAGATTTGGAGCATAGACTGTTCCACATAACCCACGAAAAGGCAGGCATAGCTAGGGCCCATGCGAGTGCCCATAGCTACACCCTTGGTCTGAAGAAAGTGGGAAGAGCCGAAAGAGAAGTTATTAAGTGTGAGTACCAGTTCCGCCAACCTGAGGAGTGTGGTGGTGTTGGGGAACTGGTGAGGTCTATTGTCCAGAAAGTAGCGGAGGGCTTTGAGGCCTTCTGGATGGGGAATTGAAGTGTATAAGGATTGGACATCCATTGTGAAAATGAAGCGGTCGGGACCGGGGAACTGGAAGTTATTGAAGAGGTGGAGGGCATGGGATGTATCCGGATGTAGGTAGGGAGAGACTCAATTATGGGTGACAAAATGGAGTCGAGGTAGGCAGATACAAGTTCGGTGGGGCAGGAGCAGGCCGAAACTATGGGCCTACCAGGACAGTCAGGCTTATAGATCTTGGAGAGGAGGTAAAAGGGAACAATGCGGGGTATGGGAATTATGAGTTTTTTCGCTGAGGATGGAAGGTCTCCAGAGTTGATAAGGGCAGTGATGGTATGGGAGACCATCATTGTAGTTGCTTTCATCTTGGAGATACTGCCAAGGTGGATATTTATTGGCTCTAATGTTGCCCAGTAAATGTAATGGTGGGCATTCATGAACTGCTGAAAATCTTTGTGGTGAGGTGCTCCTTCAATAGCTTTAGACAAGCAGTTACCTGTTTTTAACCCACAAACAGTGAAAGATGAGTGATGTACAGTGTGTTCAAATTGGGCTGTTGTATGAATTGGAAAAAGGACTCGGTGTACTAAAATATCCACGGGCCTGCCCTCTGAGATATGAAGATCACAGGTTCCAGGAACCAAAAAAAGAAACTACTGAATCCAAAGTGTGAAAATGTGGGGATACATGTTGATTGAGAAGAGAGTGCTTTGTGATATAGGATCATAATTCTAAGGATAAATTGTTCCTTTAGGTGGTACCATGCCAACTTAACGCGGTTACAGGCTGAGCACATGTTAATGAGAGTGCCACGGGATGGAGCCTTCCTCGTCCGAATGAGGAACGAGCCCACCTCTTATGCTATATCATTCCGGTGAGTGATGATGAATTTTATGTCTGAATTAATACTTTTATAAGCTACACAGATTTTATTTTAGAGACTTTATGCAGATGAAATGGTCGATCATTCCGGCAGTATAGAAAGAGTTCCTGCATAAGTTGACCATGAATGTAAGCAAACGACAAAATTTTCTATCTTTTGAAGGATCATAATATATTCACTTGGGTGATCTATTTCAAATCTAAGTCTACTAGTATGAATTTTGTTTCATTGACAAAGGGAAAATAGTCCCAAATTAGGAGTAATGATACATATGGTTAGCTAGGCCAGTGATTGATCTGAGGAGAGGGAAAATATTCATCCAGAATTGGTTCAGAGTAGCTTGCTGCCTGCCTTTGTTTACCTCCTGTAAACCCTGTTCTTACCTGAGCAATTCCTTGGATGAGCAGTTCATCAAGGAAGTAGTGCTAATTTGAAAAACCAACACCTTTCAGTTGTAAATCCTAAATGTATGAATGGGATTGCTGAACAAGTGCTTGTTGTAAGCTTCAGGACAAGTTTCCCATTGGGAAATTACAGAGGTTTGTGCTTCACTGCTAAATGTCCACTCCAATGTCAGAGCACGACAAGCTTAGCAGGGGCAGACAGCCACATTGATACTTGGGTCTTCTGCATTCAGCCATATTCCTGCACAGTTATGGATGTGAACACTTTTTGTAAACTTATAGGCCATTATAAAACCCCACTAGGTGGAACACCCCTGAGCTTGAAGTACACCTGAAGAAAAATGCTGCAGCCCCAATAATAAAATCATAAGAACATAAGAAATAGGAGAAGGAGTAGGCCATCCAGCCCATCAAGACTGCCCTGCCATTCAATAAGGTCATGCCTGATCTGTCTGTAAACTCAGCTCCATCTACCTGCCTTTTCTCCATAACCCTTAATTCCCTTACTATGTAAAAATCTATCTAACTGTTTCTTAAATATATTTAGTGAAGAAGCCTCAACTGCTTCCCTGGGCAGAGAATTCCACAGATTCACCACTGTCTGGGAAAAACAGTTTCTCCTCATCTCCGTCCTAAATCTTCTTCCCTGAATCTTGAGGCAATGTCCCCTAGTTCTAGTCTCACCTACCAATGGAAACAACTTTACTACTTCTATCTTATCTATACCTTTCAAAACTTTGTATGTTTCTATAAGATCCCCTCTCATTCTTCTGAACTCCAGTGAGTACAGTCCCAGGAGATTCAATCTCTCCTCATTGTCTAACCCTTTCATCACTGGAATTAACCTGGTGAACCTCCTCTGCACTGCCTTCAAAGCCAGTATATCCTTACGTATGGAGACCAGAACTGCACGCAGTACTCCAGGTGTGTCCTCACCAGTACCCTGTATAGTTGCAGCATGACCTCCCTGCTCTTGAATTCAATCCCTCTAGCAATGAAGGCAAACATTTTGTTAAGATTCTTAATAACCTGTTGTACCTGCAAGCCAACTTTTTGCGATTCATGCACAAGCACTCCCAAGTCCCTCTGCACAACAGCATGCTGCAATCTTTCACTATTTAAATAATTATCTGCTCTTCTATTATTCCCTCCAAAGTGCATCATCTCACATTTACCAATGTTGTATATCATCTGCTAGACCTTGGCCCATTCACTTAACTTATCTATATCCCTCTGCAGACTCTCCACATCCTCTGTACAATTTGCTTTTCCACTCAGTTTAGTGTCATCAGCAAATTTTGCTATGCTACACTCAGTCTCCTCTTCCAAATCGTCAGTGTTAATGGTAAACAGTTGCGGACCCAGCACCAACCCCTGGGGCACCCCACTCACCACAGACTGCCATCTGGAGAAACAAACATTTATACCGACTCTCTGCCTTCTATCGGTTAACCAATCCACTATCCATGCCAATACACTTCCTCCGACTCCATGCATCCGTGTCTTATTTACAAGCCTCTTGTTTGGCACCTTATCGAACGCCTTCTGGAAATTCAAGTATATGACATCCACCTGTTCCCCTCTATGCATTGCACTCATTATGTCCTCAAAGAACTCCAGTAAGTTTGTCAAACAGGACCTGCCCTTTCTGAATCCATGCTGATCCTTCATCTTGAGCAGAAAATTCACTGAATACATGTAGAATTATTCAAAAATGTTTTGTAAGTTAATCTAGTGAGTTGTGAGATCTATATTTCTCTTGTCATTAGTCACACTTATCATGTACCTAATCAATGAAAATAGTTTCTAAGGTTATTTATTGAACCCATCTGCTTTGTGATTTTCAGGGCAGAGGGAAAAATTAAACACTGCCGTATCCAGCAGGAGGGACGCCTTTTCATGCTGGGAAGCTCTGCAGAATTTGAGAGCCTGGTCGACTTGGTGAATTATTACGAAAAGCACTCTCTGTACCGGAAAATGAAACTGCGATATCCAATCAATGAGGAAACGTTGGAGAAAATGGGCACAACAGTAAGTCTGGAAAATGAGCAATATATTCCTTTATTTTTCCTTTTTTACTTGCTTTCCTGCTTTCCTGCTGCTGTTTGGTACTGGGCTACATTTTCTCATTCTGTGCGAAGAACGGGCCAAGCAACCTTCAGGCAGATGACTAGCTACTGATTAGAGCAGCAGGGAAGTGCCTTTAGTGTTTAAGGACTTGCCATGCAAAAACTTTTAACCCTCTTGTTGTAACTTGTGAACAGTAATATACACACACATTCATGTGAATATGCACATATTCTAAATAACTAAACTCAAAAAAAAACAAGCTGTCATATCAGATTGCCCATATCCCATGGAGAAAATGAGAAGGGTCTCCTTAGCAGGTTAGCTACACTGTTCAACAGACGAAAGATTTTTAATCTTATGCAAATATATGAGAACATTGGGATACACTGGAGAGCACATGTGGAGCAGAGCAAGTAATGTTGTAAATCTGAGAGTATTATCGACATCTTGAGATGACCTGACTCACCATTGGGAGACAGGAATATTTTCATGAATGTGGGCAGATTTACTACTTTATGTTATTTAACATCCTCCCTAAGAAACAGGAGACTGCCACAAGGTTGCTCAGCTTAATAAATGAAATGAGAACAAATAGCTGGGTGAGTTTTCAACAAGGCAATTTTGTACCCTATTTTTCTTGTTTGTTGATGTTTTTCCTGAGGGGAACAGTGGCAAGAACAAGAATTCACCTTACTTAGACAAAACAGAACTGGGGTCAATTCGCCTATCAGCTGCTTATGATCAAGATGAAGATAAAAAGAAGTATTAATGAAAAATGAATTAGGACAATCTCAGTCTTATGTTGTTGCTCTTCTTGCAGTGGACATTTACTTTACAGTCTGTTTTTCTTGGCAACAAGCAATCTTCTGAATGAACTCAGCGGGTCTGTGGGATGAATGGAATTGTACGTTTTGAGTCAAAACGCTGCATCAGCATTCCTTTCCTCCCACAGATGCTGCTCGATCTGCTGAGTTCCTCCAACGGATTGTTGGTTGCGCCAGATTCCAGCCTCCACAGTCTCTTGAGTCTCCAGCTGTTCTCCTACTGACTACGATTTAATTTTTTTCCAGGAACTGGACTATGGAGCCTTGTATGAAATGCGGACTCCTCATTTTTATGTTGAAGCAAATAAGATGCCTACAGCAAGGGTAAGATAAAGGTCTTAGTCTGCAGGGTTGGATGATAACGGGAGAATTTTCCTTTCAGTATTAGAGTCAGGCTGGATCCTTTCATTCTTAGTTGTGAGTGATAATTTGAAATGAGCCTGTTGACATCTTAATTAAGTTCCTTGTATGCAGAGGCAAATGGACACTGAAATGGTAGCTTTACTCAGACTATAGGGTGTCCAATGTGGGAAATGCAAAATGTACATTTGTTAGTGCCTTTCTAATGTTGTTTAAGACACTTGTTGGGGGAGGTAAGAGAACTTTATCCTTTTGCTAAACCCTTGCATCGCTGGCAGGCATTTAAATGTACTCCCATCTCAGTGGATGTTTTGTATTTTGTTTGGGTATAGGCCCTGACAACCTGCCTTCAGGGAGCTGGTTCTCCTCACTGACCCCTGCCACAGGCTAAAGAGTTTAATATGATTAGCCACCCTCTACAGTTTATACAGAAGGCTTAATGCCAGATTGAAAAATTAAAGGGTGTCGTTTACACCTCTCCATTGATGCTGCCTGATCTGCTGGGTTCCCTCAGCATTTTGTCTGTGTTTCAAGCGAAAATGCGAGATTGCTTGATCCTGGTTTCTATGTGAGTATATAGTTCAGTTCAATGAAGCTTAATATTCCCTTCCTTCTAGTGCACAGTTAAAGCTCTGTACGATTACAAAGCCCAGCGAGAGGATGAGTTGTCCTTCTGCAAGCAGGCCATTATTCACAATGTCGACAAGCAGGAAGGTGGATGGTGAGTTTGCTGATTTTCGACTTGAAATAGATTTTTGTTTTGTCAATTTGGATGTGATGCCAGCTCATATTGCTAATGACAATAATGAAGCAGAGTAGAATATTGCTAACGAAGATCGATCATAACAAACTTTGAAAAGCAGATGTGGGAAATTTAAATCGTGTGAATGGGCAAAGAAGAAAGAAGGGGAATGGGGGGCTGGGAGGGGCAGGGGCTGACAGCTGGGAAAATGGAAACTGAGGAGATGTGGAACATTACAGACTGAGGCCCCAGTGTAAGATCCTGACAGGTGGGAATTTAATTATGAACTGAAGGACCGGTGGTTGGGAATTGAGAGTAAAAGACTGAAGGTTTGGAGCAAGAAAATGCACATTTGGGAACATAGAATTAAACACTATAGATCTAATATTCATTGAACGCATATAGACTTTATCCTGTTTAAATTACTAGCAAATAGGTTTCTCAATCATAACATAAGGAATCATGGAATAAGAAAATACTTGAAGTTGAACATAATTTACACTTGAAAGGACTTTTCCGATTTGGTATTGATATTATTCTAAATTTACAGTTCGCATTCCACTTGTTTGATTCCTGAAAAAATGTCTGATCAATTGAAACTACAAGAAGTCCCTCTTTACAGGGGTCACTTGTTCCTAGAAAAATACATCACAATTTTTTATAACATGAAGCAACATCATATGCATGTGTGAAGAAAAGCAACTTGCAAGAAAAAGTTGTGTTTATTTGTTTACTTTTTTCACATAAATTCTGAGAGTTTGAATTTTATTTCCGTATCTCAGATCTTTGGATAGTGACTGATGAGTTCTATATGGACAAATTTCCTTGATGGGCCGTAACACACGGGTCACTGTATATGGAGGCCATGTAATTTATTAGGACATGCACAAGCAGTAGAGAGAGTGCAGATATCTCATTTTACTGTGATGAAATTGAGTCGTTGTGCCTGTACCAAAATATTAAAGACTAATGCTCTTTCGACCTTCAAGTCTGGTCCTAAACTCTTGAGTGACACTTCATATCTGCTCAATATATATGCACATTTATATTGTGCTGGGGAGCGTTTAAACTAATTTGGTAGGGGGATTGAAACAATTGATGGGCAATTGGTTTAAAAGTCAATGCAGTGTGCAGTGAGACTGTGAGGAAGGACAGGCAAGTGATGGGGCAAAATTGCAGTCAGCGGGATGAAGTGAAGTGTAACATGTGGGCAAAATCGAAAAGGGTGATGAGCATAGGATTGAAGACGTTATATTAGAATATTCGCAGTGTATGGCATAAAGTAGATGATCTTGTAGTGTAGTTAGAGATTAGTAGGCATGATGTTTTGGGCATCACTGAGTGACTGAAAGATCAAATTTGGGAGCTTAACATCCAGGAATACACACTGTTTCAAAAGGATAGGCAGGTAGGCAGAGGGGGTGGGGTGACTCTTGGTAAAAAGTGAAATCAAATCCTTAGAAAGGTGACGTTAGGTCAGAAGATGTAGAATCCTTTTGGGTAAGAGTCTGCAAGGGCAAAAAGACCCTGATGGGAGTTATATACAGGCCCCTGCATAATAGCTAGAATGTGGGATATAAATTATGTGGGTAGAAAAGGCATCTAATAAGGGCAACTTTACAATAGTCATGGGGATTTCAATATGCAGGTAGACTGGGAATACTAGGTTGATAGTGCTAGATCCCAAGGGAGGGAATTTGTAGAATGCCTACGAATTGGCTTTTTTTAAGAGCAGCTTGTGCTTGAGCCCACTAAAGGAAGGGTGATTCTGGATTGGGTGCTGTGTAATGAAACAGATTTGATTAGGAAACTTATGGTAAATGAATCCTTAGGAGGCAATAATCATAATATTTATTTAGAGATACAGCACTCTTCCAGCCCTTTGAGCCATGCCACCCCAGGAATCCCCAGTTCAACCCTAGCTTAACCCATGAGACAATTTACAATGGCAAATTAACTTACCAACCAGTACGTCTTTGGACTGTGGGAGGAAACTGGAGCATCCAGAGAAAGCCCTCTTGTTCCACAGGGAGGATGTACACACTCCTCACAGATAACTTTGGAATTGAACTTCAAGCTCTTAACACCCCAGGCTGTAATAGCATCACGATAACCACTACATTACTGTGACATAGATAACCACTACTACCTCGATAGTGTTAGAATTTACCCTGCAGTCTGAAAGGCAGAAGCTAAAGTCAGATGTATCCGTATTACAGTGGTGTAAAGGGAATTACAGACACTTGAGAGAGGAGCTGGCCAAGGTTGATTGGAAGGGAGCACAATCAGGTATGATGGTGGAACAGCAATGGCTGGTCTCTCTGGAGGCAATTCAGATGGCGCAGGTCAGATACATCCTAAAGGTGAAAAAGTCTTCTAAGGGGAGGATGAGGCATCCACGGCTGACAAGTGGAGGGAGCTTCACTCTGCATCTGACCCCGGGAGTGTGTGATGGGACAGTGTAACGACAGTATAAAGGTAAAATTGAGGGCATATAATATAGCAAAAAATAGTGTGAAGTTAGAGGATGGGAAACTTTAAAAAAAACAACAGAAGGCAACTAAAAAAGTAATAAGGAGCGAAGAGATGAAATATGAAGGTAAGCTGGCCAATAATATCAAAGAGGATACCAAAAGTTTTTTTCAGCTTCGTAAAGAGTAAAAAGGAGGCAAGAGTGGATATTGGACCACTGGAAAATGACATTGAAGGGATAGTAATGGGGGACAAAGAAATGACAAACAAACTTATTAAGTATTTTGTGTCAGTCTCCACTGTGGAAGATACTAACAGTATGCCAGAAGTTTGAGTGTCAGGGCAGAAGTCAGTGTATTTGCTATTACTAAGGAGATTGTGGAGGCATTGGTAACACTCTTTCAAGAATCACTAGATTCTGGAATGGTTCCGGAAGACTGGAAAATTGCAACTGTAGCTCCACGCTTTAAGAAGGAAGGGAGACAGAAAAAAGGAAATCATAGGCCAGTTAGCCTGACATCAGTGACTGGGAAAATGTTGGAGTCCAGTATTAAAGATGAGGTTTTGGAGTTCTTGGAGGTGCATGATAAAGTAGGCTAAAGTCAGCATAGTTTCCTCAAGGGGAAAGCTTGCCTGACAAATCTGTTGGAATTCTTTGAGGAAATAACAGGCAGGATAGATAAAGGAGTCAGTGTATGTTGTTTGCTTGGATTTTCAGAAGGCCTTTGATGAGCTGCTACACATGCAGCTGCTTAAAAAGATAAGAATCCATGGTATTACAGGAAAGCTGCTAGCATGGATAGAAGCTTGGCTGACTGGCAGGAGGCAAAGAATTGGAATAAATGGGACCTATTCAGGTTGGCTGCTGGTGACTAGTGGTGTTCTATAGGGCTTAGTGTTGGGACTACATTTTTTCACGTTATATGTCAATGATTTAGATGACAGAATTGGCATTAAATATGATATCTGGAGGGGCAGGTAGTGTTGAGGAAAAGGGGAGTCTGCAGATGGACTTAGATTAGGAGAATGGGCAAAGAAGTGGCAGATGGAAGATAGTGTATGAAATGTACAGTCATGTACTTTGGTGGAAGGAATAAAGATGTAGACTATTTTCTAAATGGTGAGAAAATTCAAACATCAGAGGTGTAGAAGGACCTTGGGAGTCTTTGTGAAGGATTCACTAAAGGTTAACGTATAAGTTGGGCCAGTAGTAAGGAAACCAAATACAGTGTTAGCATTCATTTTGAAAAAGCTAGAATATAAGAGCAAGGATGTGATGTTGAGGCTCTATAAGGCATTCACCAGACCACACTTGGAGCATTGTGAACAGTTCTGGGCCCCTTACCTAAGGAAAGATGCATGGCATTAGAGATGGTCCTGAGGAACTTCATGAGAAATATTCCAGTAATGAAAGGGTTAACGTGTGATTAGCATTTTATGGCTCTGTGCGTGTACTCACTGGAGTTTAGAGGAGTGAGGGGAGATCGCTTAGAAACCTATCATACATTGAAAGGCCTAGATAGAGTGGACGTGGAGAGGATGATTCCTATAGTGGGTGAGTCTAGGACCATAGGGCATGACCTCAGAATAGAGGGACATCAATTTAGAACGGGGATGAGGAGGAAATTTGAATCTGTGGAGGCGAAGTCATCGAGTATAATTAAAGAGGAGGTTGGTAGGTTCTTGATTAGTCGGAGCGACAAAGGTTACAGATAGAAGGCAGGAGAATGGTGTGAGAGGGATAATAAATCAGCCATGATGGAATGGCAGAGCAGACTCGATCAGCTGAGTGGCCTAATTCTATTCCTTTGTTTTATGGTCTCATGAACATTTACTGGACTGTGCATTCTCGAGCATATACGTGCACATTTGACTAGGTATCTGTGTGTGTGCGTGTCTGTATAAGTATCAACTGAACCTATGGCAACATTTCAAAATAATGTAGTGATTCAAACTAAAACTAATAATGAGCTATATCTATAATTTATTAATCCTTCTAAGTCAGGTTTTAATCTGATGGTTTGATATTTAAGAGGGGTGCGGATGAACCACTGGTGATATATTTCTGTATCAGTATTGTGTGGGTGGGTGGGTGGGTGGAGTGGAGAGGGGTCGAGGTTGTAGGTTTACAAGGTGCTATCAGAGTAGCTTGGAACATGACGCCATTTCTATAGAAGGTACTCACCACAGCCACTGGTGATGAGATGGAATGAATGTTTATGGCAGTTAATGAAGTGGCCTGCTTTGTTTTTGAGGATGTTGAGTTTCTTGAGTATTGTTACTCATTGGACCAACATAAAAACTTAAGGAACATAGGAAAATTAGAGCAGGAGTTAGGCCACTCAGGTTCTCATATGTGCCCCAGCATTCAATATAATTGTGGCAGATTTCATATAGACCTCATCTCCCCTTTACCAAGATGCTGAACGGCATGGAATGTTTCGCTTATGAGGAGACATTGCAGAGGATAAGTTTGTTTTCTCTTGACCATTGGAGGTTAAGGGGTAACATAAATGAGGTGTATAAAACTCTGAGAGCTATAGGTAGCGTAGACTAAAAAAAAATTCCCCATACTGGAGACAGATAAAACTAGAAGATTTAGGATAAGGGTGTAAAAGATTCAGAGGAGATCCAAGGGTTTAATCCAGAGTGGTGAGTGCTTGAAGTACACTGCCTAGGAGGGTGGTAAAAAGAAACACTAGGCATCTGGATAAACACTTGAATCACTTAAGCATAGAAGGTTATGGGCCAAGTGCTAGAAGATGGAATAAATCAGAAATGGGTACCCACTCAACAGTGTGGACATGGTGAGCCAGGTGGCCCTTTTCTATGCTGTTTAACTCTATAACTGTACTGTACCATTTCCCAAGAGCCATAAAATTCCCAATCTTTATATTAAAAATGTTCTTTCTCTTTAAGTACTCACATTGATCTGCCTGCTCAACCCTCTTGGTAGAGATTATTCTATCACAGTCCTGACTTTTGCCATGAGGGTGGCAGAATCTCCTATGGTATATAAAGCCTTGAACACTACTTAATTATTTCCTTTTTCTGTATTTGTTTGTAATTTACAGTTTTTTTAATGTCTTTGAAACCTGTTCCTTTGGTGCTATTTGTAACTCCAATCACTGGAATGCTTTGCCTTCAATCCCCATTGATTTCAGTTTTACCAGCCAATCTGTTACACACATTTGGGCAATTGCCTTGATGCCAAGGGTAGTCACTCTTAACTTACTCCTTGAATTCAATTTCATGGTTCATGTCTGGACTGAGGTTGTCATGTGGTCCTGTCAAACTCATACTAGTGCATCAGTGAATAAATAGGTATTGGCCCATTGACACACTGTCATCTCCCCACTGATGAGTGAAGGCAGACTGACTGGATATTGATTAGCTGCTTTGAATTTATCGTGATAGTGACAGAGCAGAACTGAACAAAAAGACCAAGAAAAGAAAGAAGCTAATAAAATGGAAAGTGTGCTTTCATAGATGGATCACTTCTTAAATACTGTTGGTCTTCTTTTCCTCATCATGAATATTTTCTCCAAACACAATCAGGTGGCGAGGGGATTATGGAGGCAAAAAGCAGCTGTGGTTTCCGGCAAATTACGTGGAAGAGATAACAAATACTCCAGTAGCTGAGCAGGATGAAGCGGTAAGCAGGAGTTTTGCATCTGATAGTATCGAGTGCCTGAAACCAGTAGAGAGCAATCTGCAAAGATGCAATTCTCATAAGCATTTTTAATTTTTGTTTTGTGGAACAAACTTAAAACATTTTGCATTTTAAAATCCATAAGATGTGGAGGTGGTAGGTTTATAATAAATGAATTAAATACAAAAGGAATTGTTTTAAATCCCTGAATGTGACTTCTTAAGGATGCTCAGCTGGACTTACTGTGTCTGATTCTGGGAATGTTGATTTATGATAGATAAATGGATTTAGAGGATGCAAAGAGATAGAGAAAGGATGAGTTTCTTAAATGGGAAAAATGAAGAAGCTTGCATTAATTTCCCTAATCAATGGAAGAGAATGTCAAAATCATGAAGTAGTGAGAAATCTTACCATTGGCTGTAAGGCTGGTTGTCAAAAAGCATGGAGAGCATTTTCCTTCATGCATGGAATTGTGCTCCGGAAATTACTGGATGAAACTATAAGAGGAACCAATTCAATTGTAACCTTTTAAAGGGGCTGTGCAATAATTGAAACATTGCAGACCAGTAGGGATGAAGCGATGGAGTGTGACTAATTGGGTCGAACATTCAAACATACAATAGAAACAGGTATAAGCCACTCGGCCCCTCAAGCCTGCCCCACCACTCAACATGACCATGTTTGATCTCCCCCAGACCCCCATTCTTCTTCTGTGCCAATCCTTAAAAGAGCAATTCATGACTGACACTTCCAATTTTCCCGGAGAAAGTCTGGCTGTGATGGCAAAGGAACATTCCAGAGCCAGGGAATGTACTCCCTGAATAAATAACAGAGGAGAATGCAGACTTTATTAAACAATATTATTGAAGCCGTCCCTCTACAAAGACTGGCTCTTGATTAGGCCCATGTTTTCCTGTTGTTTTGTCTCTTACTCTGTGTTCCTAGAGCTTCCCCACTCACCGCTACCATTCCTTCATTTCAGTGGATCAGAAGGAGACGTTGGAGGAGAAGGATTCAGCACCTGGTCCTCCATAGCTTGTGTTCGCACTCTGAATCCCACTGCAGTGGAATGGGAGTGAGTGGAATCCAGCCAGTTCAGCACAAGCCGAGCTCTTAGTCTCAGCCCTGCTGCAGTTGGAAGGGGCTATACACAGCCCAGGCAATCCACCAAAGGTTTGAGATTTGCATTGCTGGGACTCTGGGAGCTGATCACTCACTAACTCTAATGGCTTCTTTTGTTGGAGTTATCCCACATCCAATTTTCAGTAATTTCTCTATTTTCTGGAAATAAATGCCCTCCTCTTTAAAACCAGACTCATAAATTTGCATTTGTGGCAGTGTGAAATTTAAATGCAACGAATGCATCATACAAACCAAATCTATGAAATAATATCAATCCTGACAAGCTTTTGTAATTCCTGTTTTTTTTCTCCTGTTCCCGCAGTCTGTGGAAAACAGCCCATTGGGAAGTTTCCTCAAGGGATTTATTGATGTTCCAACATGCTACATTGGTGAGTTGTCTGCAACGATCTCACATTATTCTCAAATACTTGTTAAATTTACTATGCATTAACTTCAACACCAAAATGTACATTCACTTATAATCTTTGACTGTGTGCTGCTTAATTAACTCATGTGAAAATATTTCATATGGGGACGTATGGCTGTACTAAAATAATGAATAAGGAAACTTAATGCACATATAAATAAATTGTTACATACCCAAAGAAAAGAAACAAACAACATTTTAAAAATGAAATACTGTCTTGCTGTGTTGTAAACATCTATGTCAAAGTGGAACTGGCATTCAGGTATGTAACAGTTGAACTCTCCTTACCATGCCCCAGAAATGTAGTTTACTACAATTCCCGTGAACTATTCCTCACAGTAACAGTCTAGGGATTTGTCCATTTTCTTTTCAACTTGGTTCTATGGTAGCACACTACAGCTGAGTCAGAAGATTAAGTTCACAACCTACTCTGAATTAAATTCAAAGTATATTTATTATCAAAGTACATATATGTCATTATATACAACCCTGAGATACATTTTCTTACGGGCATTCAAAGTAGATATAAGAACACAACAGAATCAAAGAAAGCTTGCTCCCAACAGGACAGACAAATAACCAATATGCAAAAGACAACAATTTTTTGCAAATACAGAAAATAAAGGGGAAAAAAATGATAATAAAAATATAATATGGCAGTAATAGCAACAACACAGATGTAGTGCCTCCCCAGAGTGCTGATGATGAAGCCAAGCTTACAGTCAAAATTATCTTAATCTTTAACATCACACTAACAGAACACAAGGGCACTGACTGAACAAAAAGACCCTATGTAGTAAAACAAAACCTGCCATCAAAATTTGCAAAAATTGTTAATACACTCAACAATATCATATTACCACAATATTTAGGAAAACTTGAAACATTTGAAGAACTACACAGAATAACATACAGTGCAACATTATCAGCAGTGCAGTCCAATGGCTCCAGAATAGAGGCACTCATTGATAGAAACTCAAAACTGAGTAATGAAATGAGAACAGCGAAATGGCAGAAGAGATTAAGAAACAAAATTGAAACCTTAAGAGCAGAGTATAAAATGAATAACCCAAGCAGGAAAGTTAAGAGAAAAGCTAAAGAAATACGAAGGAAGTACAAAGTCTATACGTGATACAATCAATCTAACAAAAACATTGTAAAGTTTGTAGATACACTAAAACAAAAGCTTGTTGCATACAAAGCCAGACTAAATAGATACATAAAATGTGTTAAGATGTAGAAAACAGGATTTTCAGTTGGGGAACAATGTAAAAGGTTTATACAGGACATTGAAACTAAATTCAAAGCACTGAAGTGTCACCAACCTGAGCATAGAATTACCAACAAACATAGAGATAATGAAGTTTTGATCTAATCTATGAACAAACAAGCTGACACACAATCAAGAAACAAAACAAACAAACAAACAAGAATGCACTCACATAATTGAAGACATGCAAACACATGATGTTACAATGGATATGCTATAAGTGGATATATAAAAATACCCACAACTGGAAAAGTACCATCAATGGTAATAATCATAATTATTGGTATAAAATGTACTTGCCTTCATCCATGCCTATTAATACATATCAACAATTTTCTTTAAAATTCTGAAAAGTGCCCAAATTTTTTTACAGAAGGTAAAACATATCTCTTACTTGAAGGAGAAATGACAAATGACTCATCAAAATATCGCCCTATTACTTGTTTACAAACTATATATAAAATTGTAACATAATGGATCTAACAACTAATCACCACTCACTCAACCACAATATACAGAAAGGATGCCATAAGGGTATGAAAGGATGTAAAGAACAACTGATAATAGGTTCTGTAATTCTAAATCAAGCCAGGTGGAAAAACAGAAATCTTTCATGTTGTTATATTGACTATCAAAAAGCATTTATTCTGTCCCACACTCATGGTTAATAGAAGTTCATATTGTACATAAACTACACCCAATACTTGTGACATTCCTACATCTGATGAAGCATTGGTGTACTATAATAACCACTTTCTATTACAACCAAAAGAAAAAACAACCACTGATATCATAATAAACCAAGGCATTTTTCAAGGCGACTCTCAATCTAAGCCCACTATGGTTTTGTCCAGCTTTAAACTCACTATCTAATTGAATGAGTTGGGCATAAATAGGGTATCAAATCAGAAACAACTAAATGAATTATACCTTGACACACCTTCTATACATGGACAATTTGAAATTATATGCTCCTTCGTTAGTAAAGCTAACACAATTAATTTAAATAGTAGAACTATTTTCTAAAGATATAAACATGAACTTTAGATAAGTGCAGAACATTAATCATAAAGACAGGTACAATAGAGCTAGTAGAATATAAAACAGAACAGCAGGATACATTACAACAAATGGATGAATATGAAACATATACTGTAAGTATCTGGGATGTCAACATGCAAAGGAAATAGATCACAGTGTGAATAAGGGAAAATTTTTCAACAGAATTTACTTAAAGGCTTAAGGGGATCTGCCAGACAGAGCTCAATAGTAAAAAAAAACAATAAACATTTTCACTATATCCATATTAACATATACTTTTGACATAATATCTTGGTCCAAAACTGATCTGGAAAATTTACAAAGAAAATCAAGAACTGAAATGACTAATTTTAGAAAACTTTGTATATACTCGAACACGTTTCGATTAACATTACCCTGGACAAATGGAGGATGAGAAATAATAGACATTAAAAATTGACACAACAGTCAGATAAACCTTCCGAGGATACATTTTCATCCATGAAAACAGGATTCAGCACTCCATGTGAGCATATGCAATTCTGATAAGAAGTACACATCACTAAACTTAAGTGAAAGCATAACCCAGAGAAATGAAGCAATTATCATTCTTGAAGAAAAAGTTAACCAATGGAAGACCATGACCCTCCATGGAAAACATCCCCATGATCTAAGT
Organism: Hemitrygon akajei; assembly: GCF_048418815.1. Lineage (NCBI taxonomy): Eukaryota > Metazoa > Chordata > Chondrichthyes > Myliobatiformes > Dasyatidae > Hemitrygon > Hemitrygon akajei. The sequence goes on along the minus strand of NC_133124.1, from coordinate 101,801,182 downwards.
GGACTAGATGATGACAAGGAAGCATCGGATGCCTGGCTCGGAGTTGGAGACCTCTTCCCAGAAACAGAGGGGTTCCTTGCGGCAATACAGGACCAGGATGTTAACACAGAAAGTTACAAAAATTCATAATAGAAGACCAACAAATTCAAGGCAATAAATGCAGAAAATGCAAAGAGAAGCTATCCCAACACATTACAAGATCCTGCAGCAGTTTAACTCAATCTGACTACTTACACAGGCACAATCAAGTGGCAAATTTTCTTTAAAATACAAGCTCATAATAACACGATACCTTACTATACATACTGGCCTGATACATTTGAGAGTCTAAGAGTCCTACAATTTATATTATCATCGATCCAATATTGCAGACAGGACAATTCATAATAACTGTCTGGATATAATATCACAGGATAAAAAAGCAAAAACAACTTACCCATGATGGACTGTGTTGTATCCACTACATTTTATTGGCTTTTCCATTCAAGGGCATTGGTGTTTCCATACTAGGCTGTGATGCAACCCGTCAACATACTCTCCACCAAATCTATAGAAGCTTGTCAAAGTTTTAGATGACATGCTGGATCTTTGCAAATGTTTAAGAAAGTAGAGGTGCTGCCGTATCTTTTATTGTAATGGCACTTACGTACTGGTCCCAGGACTGATCCTCTGAAATGATTACTCCGAGGAAGTTAAAATTACTGGCCCTCTCCACCTCCGATTCCCCGATGAGGACTGGCTCATGGACCTTCATTTTCCTCTCCTTGAGGTCAATAATCATATCCTTGGTCTTGCTGACATTGAGTGAGAAATTGTTGTAGCTCCACTCAGCCAGATTTTCAGTCTCCCTACTATATGCTGATTTATCACAAGCTTTCATTCAGCCAAAGACAGTGGTGTCGTCAGCAAACTTAAATATGTAACTGGAGCTCTGCTTAGTCTCACAATCATAAGTATAAAGTTAAAGCAGGAGGCAAGTGTTGGACAGGTTGGTGAACTTACAGCATAGACGAAAACTTTTGTTGGCTCATGGTACGCAATGCTGCCGCTCAATTCTTTAAACCCACCCATATTAAAAAGATAAATAACAATTATCTTTACTGCCAAATGAAGCAGTGAAAGATTTTATTTAAACCCAAAAGAGCAATGAGACGTTTTCACATGAAATGTGTCATGTTAGCTTGGCGCCAGCTGGATGGTTGTGAGAACATGTGATATTAGATTGAAATACTCATTGACTTAGTATACACAACAGTATTTAGATCTTAACTGGATACATTAACAATATTACTTAGAAATTATATTTTTCAATTGTCTTTTTAAAAGATTAATATTAATATTTGAGTAGAGTCTAAAAAGCTTCATTTATTTCAAGCTGCTTTTATTAATAGTAAAATAATAAATACAAGTAAATAAGCAATAGGACTCATCATTTTTCCTTAAAAATAAGTCCATAATTAATGTTACCAAATCATTAATCAGTGATTTTTTTCCACTTAAAATACCACGATGCACAAGAGAATATTTTGGAATATTATTGCCAGTTTCTGCTCATGCTTTCTAAAAGGTTTGCTACCTCTGATAGAGCGCTGCCTGTGCTCAGCTTTAGAGTTCAAATTGTTTCTGGAAATATTTTCTCATTTGTATTCCACGGAAAATCCAGCTTCTAAAATCAGGCGCATGCACATCCAGGGGTTGTAAGTCATTGTACAGGGAGAGGCTGGTGCATGCAGGTGGCTGGGGTATGACAGGGGTGATGTGATGGCTATCCTTTAACCCATTTCTTAAGAGGAGTTATAGAGCCAGAGGGGATATGGAAGCAAATTTCAAATAAAGTTCCTGAGGCTTAGTGAGTTAATGAGCTCTATACGTGCATCAAATATAAGATGAGCATAGACCAACAAGTGACAAGAGACTGAAACTTTACAGAAATAAAATAGATCATCAGGCAGAACGTATGCTTTAACAGGACATTTAAAAAAATAAAGTATGTTCTGAAATCACCCAAAGGCCTTTTTATATCAAAACTGTAACTTATGCAAACCTTTTGTGAGACTGTTCACATAATCCTTCCAATTCTTTGTCTCATATAGCAGACAGGGTGGAAGAGAACTGGGGAGCATCTTTGTAATCAATCTCACCTTTTTATATGTCCAAACGAAGGGAAAGGGAAACAGACCTTACTTCTTGCATCAAATCAAACGGTAGATTTAAATGGCTAGACCACCGGAAAAATGAGCAGGCCAGAGAAACATGCTCTGGGTATATTTAAAGCAGAGGTTGATAGGTTCTTGATTAGTAAGGAATCAAAGCTTATGGGAAGAATGTGGAAGAATGGGGTTGAGAGGAAAAATAAATCAACCATGATCAAGTGGTGGAGCTGACTTGATGGGCTGAATGGCCTCATTCTATTCTTATGTCTTATGGCCTAAGCTAGAACCGGCATTCTCATACAGAGGGCCAAACACCACATCACTACTTCTTCAGTTACCTGATTTAGCCTATTGTGTTTATACTGGTCCAAAAATATGCTGCTGATATTTCTCTTACAGGCCAGTTTTTGATCTATTAACATCTATCAGGTACTGTAACAACTGTGTCTGTTAAAATAATCAATCAGCTCTTGAAAGAAAAGCAAGTGCAAACATTTCTATTAATGTTACTGGTTTTTGATATATGCAGGCAAAATCATTTTACTGTGCACTTCTGAGTTCTCTTGACTGTATGGTTGGGCATGGGTGTGAGATGAAACATTGAGTTTGACAGCTGCAGTCCTTGAGATGCTGATAGGTCAGGTTACTCCAAATTTTTTTCCCTTGAAAATGAAGAAAAAAACAAGTTAATTCATGCTGGGATGATATATGAATTGGAATAGAACTCAGTATGAGGTGAAATGTTCCTATGAAATTTTATCGTTCCTGATGAGTTTAAAGGAGCTGTTGAAAACTTAGCCAGCTGCTTCACTAAATTCCATAGATAGGATTTAATATAAGCAGTATTTCAGGAAAATAGGAAACTAGTTATGCACGTATTTTGTACGACACTGTTCCTGAGGAGACATTGAATTGCGTAGAGGGAGAGGGAGTTTAAAAGAAGTGAACGGGGTCAGTCAGCACATTTTGTGCACCATAGTTCCCGAGAAGACATCGGATTGTATTTATTTGGCAAAATCCAATAAAAAGAAGATAGTTTAAGTGGAGTGACCATTGTGGGAGCGGCCACTGTGTGAGTGGACAGTATTAGTGTGGGGACTTGAGGCTTTGGCTCATCAAGACCACAACCTTAGTTCGACGCAGAGATGAGTAAACCTTGCCAAGCAACAAGGTGATCACCAGGTCATCCCTCATCTCCAGCCCTGATACCCTGAACTTTTCAATCTGGCCTGCCACTTAAATCAGCCAAACATTGGCTTATTCATCACTCTCAGAGCAGGGTCCTGCCACTTCGATACTCTCTCACATCTGGGTCCCATTGCCTGCACGTGACAGCGTATTGATTCGGCCTGTACACAACCTTTCCAATCTGGTACGGTACTTAAATCCGTCAAACGTCAGCTCGTTCCTCACTATTGACCCCAGGCCTTGCTGCCTTGACTCTGCCTTGGATCTGCTGCTTTGAATTGGTTCCAAGTCTGTTCCAGCAATGGCCAACATTGGCCTATTCCTTGCTCTCAGGTCCAGGCACCCTCCACCTCAATTTGGGCCGTATACGCCATGCGGCAACCGTCCTGCACCATTGAGACTTCAGTTCACACTACAAAAATGGCAGGTCGTGCAGGTAGTTCAAAAGCTCAGTTCCGAAAGGAAAGTTACAGGCTATTGATTGCAGTGATAGTTGTCCAGAAAAAGAGTCATTAACAGTGTAGTTAGTAGTTTTGTTTGCTGGCAGTATGGTGTCACTGTGTTTCAGAGCACCATTTTAAACCGGAACTAGTCCTAAGGGCTTCTACAAATATATTAAGAGCAAAAGATAGCAAAGGACAAAAGAGGTGTGGAGCTGAAAGTAATGGGGGAAATCATAAATGGAGTTTTTGCATCTGTATTTCCGTGTGAGACAGACACAGAGTGAGGTAAAGGAACAGTAAAAACATGGATCCTGTACAGATTACAGTGGAGGAGGTGTTTGCTGTCTTGAGGCAAATCAGGGTGGATAAATCCCCAGGGCCTGACAAGGTGTTCCCTCAGACCCTGCAGGAGGCTAGAGTAGAAATTGCAGGGCTCCTAGCAGATATTAAAAACATCTTAGCCACAGATGAGGTGCCAGAGGCTTGGAGGATAGCTAATGTTCTGTTGTTTCAGAAGGCTTTAAGAAGAAGCCAGGAAATTATACACTGGTGAGCCTGAGTTCAGTAGTGGAAAGTTTTTGGAAGGTATTCTGAGGAACCAGATATCTAAGTATTTGGATCGACAGGTACTGATTAGAGATGGTCAACATGGTTTTGTGTATGGTAGGCCACGTCTAACCAATCTGATAAGATTTTTTTTAGGAAGTTGCCAGGAACATGGATGAAGGTAAGGCAGTGAATGTTGTCTGCCTGGATTTTAGCAAGGCATTTGACAAGGTCCCACATGGGAGATTGGTCAGGAAGATCAATCATCGTTAACAGTGTAGTTAGTAATTTTGGTTACTGCCAGTATGGTGTTGCTGTGTTTCAGAGCGCCATCTTACACCCGAAATAAAGATGAGGCATTCTAGATAAGGTTGTAAATTGGATTAGATACTGACTTTACGGGAGAAGCCCGAGAGTGGTAGTAGATGGCTGCCTCTGGGACTGGTGGTGTGCTGCCGGGTTCGGTGCTGTGTCTGTTGCTGCTTATCATCTGTATCAGTGATAATGTGCTAAACTGCATCAGCAAATTTGTGGATGACACCAAGACTGGGAGTGTAATGGATGGCGAGGAAAACTATCAAAGCTTGCAGTGGGATCTGGGCCAGTTAGAAAAATCAGCTGAAACATACCAGATGGAATTTATTGCAGACAAGTGTGAGGTGTGCCCTTTGGGAGAACCAACCAAAGTTAGTCTTGCACAGGGAGTGGTAGGCCATTGAGGAGTTTGATGGAACAGTGGGATCTGGGAATACAGATTCATAATCCCTTGAAAGTGGTATCACTGGCAGATAAGGTTATAAGGAAAGTTTATGGCACATTGGCCTTTATAAATCAATATATTGAGTACAGGAATCAGGATGTTATGTTGAAGTTCTATGAGATATTGGTTAGTTCTAATTTGGAGTACTGTGTGCAGTTTTGGTCACCCACCTACAGGAAAGCTGTAAATAAGATTGAAAGAGTACAGAAGCAATTAACAAGGATGTTGCTGGAACCTGAGGACCTGAGTTATAGGGAAAGGTTAAGTAGGTTAGGAATTTATTTCCTAGAACTCAGAAGATCGAGAGGAAATTTGGTAGTAGTATAACAAAATTATGAGGGGTATAGATGCGGTAAATACAAGCAGGCTTTTTCCACTGAGGTTGTATGAGACTACAACTAAGGTCATGGGCTAAGGCTGAAAGGTGAAATGTTTAAAGGGAACCTGAGAAGGAGTTACTTCACTTAGAGGGTGGGGCAGTATGGAATGAGATGCCAGCGCAAGCGTGGATTAGTTTCAATTTTAACATTTAAGAAAAATTTGAATAGATAGGTGGATAGGAGGGATATGGAGGGCTATGGTCCGGGTGCAAGTCAATGGGACTAGGCAGATTAATGGTTCAGCATGGGATCAAAGGGCTAATGGGCCTGTTTCTGTGCTGCAGTGTTCTACAACCCTCTATGCTAAATAGGGATTCACATTTATAATCTTCTTGTTAGATAGTAATCCTTGCAAATACATGAAACATAAATTATAAGTGATTATAATAGCAGCAGATTAACAAATTTTAATACAAATTTTGGTGGATGAATTCCTATGTTGTAGAACCAGACAGATCTCTGGTTTCTCACACTCAGAAAGCTGTAAGCTAACTCCGTAGCTGTGATTCTACTGAAGTGTGAGTAGGATGTAAAGTGGGGAGCTCTGGAATTTGGATGCTGGCCCATTAGAATAGCTAAGCCCTACTTGCATAAACTTGCCAGCACTCTGTCCAGACCTGCTAATTCCCCAGTGAGTGGGAACAGGAAGCTGCACCAACAATCTAAGTGAGCAGACCTTCTCAGTTATTGGAAGGGTGAAGCCTGTATCATGTTGGTGAAGCCTGGAATATTGGAAGCCCAATGCTACCATGCGGATTCCAAAGAAACATGTTTTTCTTAAACACGAGAGAATGTGCAGATGCTGGAAATCCGAGGCAAAACACACAAAATGCTGGAGGAACTGAACAGGTGAGGCAGCATCTATGGAAATAAATAAATAGTCAACGTTTTGGACCAAGACCCTTCATCAGGACTTCATTTTTTCTTTTCTTTCTGCCTCATAAAGGTCTTAAATTCTTAATGTCATTTGATGGTCATTCCAGGGCAAAGATTCTCTGCTTTATTAGATCTCATTACTCCCCATATCTCTCTCTCTCTCTCTCTCTCCCCCCCTCTCTTCCCCCCCTTTCTCTCTCTTCCCTCCCTCCCATTTACTACTTCACCAGTGCCACTGACCCATCCCAACAAATGTACAGGTGCTACCGGATAGGTACAGTTAGGGCTGGAGCCAGTCATCCTTTTTCTAAACATGCCGTAGATTTTGTTGTTAATTGCTGACAAGGAATTGCCTGCGCCATCTCAACATTCTCAGATTTATTTGACAGTAATTCAGAAGGAAGGGAAGGGAAGCAAGCAGCATGTGTTCACGATCAACTCCCAACAAATGTCCCACCCTGCACAGCTGCTGGACGTGGCTGCAGATAGTCAAGAGGACCTGAATGACTGGGTCGCCAAGATCCGCGAAGCAGCACAGAATGCAGATGCGAGGGTAAGTGAGGGGTGTTGGGAAAATCTTTGTTTGGTACCTCCTGCAGGCTCACAATCCTCCAAGAACTCTGCATTACATGATGTCAGCTCCCTCGACTGCAGATGCTGGAATCCGGAGCAAAAGAAAAGACAAAACTGCTGAAGGAATTCAGCTCTATGGAGGGAAATGGACAGTCAACATTTCGGATCGAGACTCTTTACCTGTCTCGTTAATAGTGCCTTAATCTGAAATGGCCTTTTCAAATAGTGAGTGCCACCTTACTGCAGAATGTAAACCACAATTTGTGTACTTAAAGAAACATAGATGTATTGAAGGGCATAAATGAAGACACTGAATTGGAGGAAGTGGATTTAAAATGAACAGTCCTCATGCAAGACTGAAGGTTAGAAGATATGGAATGTGCAGGAGTGACATGTTCCTGACAGTTGAGGCCGGGGTGATTGACCTCCTTAAAAATGATGTGAATGTATCTGATTGTGAATAGTCAGGCAGCATCTATGGAAAGGAATAAACAGCAGACACTTTGGGCTGAAACCCTTCATCTCATTTGTTTATATTCTGCTTCATAGATACTGCATGATTTTCTGAGCTCCTCCAGCAGTCTGTGTGCATTGCTCAATATTTCCAGCATCTGCAGAATCTCTTGTGCATCTGACTGCGAATAGTGTTTGGTACTGACTATAATGGTCAGGTATTTCACTAGGATATGGTAATCCTGGGAATTGTAGCTTGTCTGGAGGATATTGTGCTTGAACTTTGGCAGGGGAAGAGTCAGCCATATTTCCTTGCTTATAGGAGGCTGCTCGCAAATTATTGGTGAACTGCGAGCTCTCAAAGTGTTGAATTCTGAGGCTGTGTAACCTGTCGAGGCTCAGTGAATAGGATTGTCACATGGGCAGAGGTTGTGAACTGTTTCCCAGAATGTCAAATCCAATAAGACAGGATAATTAGTTTTTACTCTAATGGGGTAGCTGTCAAAACCAATATCAGCAGCATTAATTACCCTTTATCATCTATGGGTCTACTTGGAACACTGTAGTTTGTGTTGTGGATGACTTTTTCCTCTTTGAAACAGATGCAGGAAGGAAAAATAATGGAGAGGCGAAAGAAGATTGCACTGGAGTTGTCGGAGCTGGTCGTCTATTGCCGCCCGGTCCCTTTTGATGAAGAAAGTAAGTTTGATCTTTTGCATTTTCCCACTGAGATGGAAACAGTCTATTATCTTTATGTATCTTATTGCAATTTGCTTGGCTAGATTAATTTTCTCTTTAAGTTAGAAACAGAAAAATTATGGACAAGTATCTCATGCAATATGGGCAATCTAAAACAATATCAATGGGGCTCACAGTTCATATCTGAGCTATCAGTAGATTTACCTACCACCCCATCAGCCTCCGCATCCACTATATCATCCTCCACAACTTCCGCTATCTCTAAATGGATCCCACCCGAAATGTACCTTTACCTCCCCACTCCTTTCTGCTTTCCGCCGGTGATCGCTCACTCTGTGACACCCTTGTCCATTCGTCTCTCCCCACTAATCTCCCTCCAGGCACTTATCCCTGGAAGCGTCCTAAATGCTACATCAGCCCATACCCCTCTTACCTCACCTTCACTCAGGGCCCCCAAACAGTCCTTCCAGGTGAGGCTACACTGCACCTGCGAATCTGCTGGGGTCGACTATTGCGTCCACTGCTCGTGATGTGGTTCCCCCTACTTCGGTGGGACCCTTCGTAAATTGGGGCAGTGCTTGGTAGCGCACTTCCACTCCATCTGCCACAAGCGGAGCAAAACAGTTTAATTCCCATTCCCATTCCAACATGTCAGTCCTTGGCCTCCTCTTGTGCCAAGGTGAAGCCACCCTCAAGGTGGAGGATGAATGCCTTCTATTCGGTCTGGATAACCTCCAACCTGACGGCATGAATACTGATTTTTCCTCCGGTAAAAAATCCCCCTCCCCCCATCAATTCCCCACTCTTGCCCCTTACGTCCTCTCACTGTTAACAAACTGTGCAAATTCAGATAATAAATAAATAGCAATAAATAACAAGCATGAAATAACAAGATATAGAATCCTTAAATGAGTGTAGTTATCCCTTTTTGTTCAAAAGCTGATGGTTGAGGGGTAGCAACTGTTCTTGAACCTGATTCAGTATTTTATCCATATTGGATTTTCAGCCCCGAAAGCTTTTGAGACTGACACCATCAATGTGCTCTTGGAGATACTGGATTCCCTTCCTGACCATAAAATGGTATTATAGAAACATAGAAAACCTACAGCACAATACAGGCCCTTCAGCCCACAGTGTTGTGCCGAACATGTCCCTACCTTAGAAATTTCTAGGCTTACCTATAGCCCTCTATTTTACTAAGCTCCATGTACCCATCTAAAAGCCTCTTAAAAGACCCTATCATATCCGCCTCCACCACTGTTGCTGGCAGCCCATTCCACGCACTCACCACACTCTGAGTAAAAACTTAGCCCTGACATCTCCTCTGTACCTATTCCCTAGCACCTTAAACCTGTGTCCTCTTGTGGCAACCATTTCAGCTCTGGGAAAAAGCCTCTGACTATCCACACGATCAATGCCTCTCATCATCTTGTACAACTCTCTCAGGTCACCTCTCATCCTCTTTCACTCCAAGAAGAGAACGCGGAGTTCACTCAACCTATTTTCATAAGGCATGCTCCCTAATCCAGGCAACATCCTTGTAAATCTCCTCTGCACCCTTTCTATGGCTTCCACATCCTTCCTGTAGTGAGGCAACCAGAACAGAGCACAGTACTCCAAGAGGGGTCTGACCAGGGTCCTATTTGGCTGCAACATTACCTCTTGGCTCCTAAATTCAATTCCACGATTGATGAAGGCCAATGCACCATATGCCTTCTTAACCACAGAGTCAACCTGCACCGCTGCTTCGAGCGACCTATGGACTCGGACCCCAAGATCCCTTTGATCCTCCACACTGCCAAGAGTCTTACCATTAATACTATATTCTACCATCATATTTGACCTACCAAAATGAACCACTTCACACTTAACTGTGTTGAACTCCATCTGCCACTTCTCAGCCCAGAAATCAGAATTCCTGTCTCCTGCTCCAGTCCCTCAACCACGCATTTATTCTCCATCTCATTCTAATCTATTCTCACTGTTGCGTGACACAGGAAATAATCCCAAGATTACAGTACTACATTTACGGTCCTCCTTCTCGACTTCCTTCCTAACTCCCTGTACTCTTTTTTCAGGACCTCTTCCCTTTTCCTGCCTATGTACGAATATGTACCACAACCTCTGGCTGTTCTCCCTCCCACCACAGGATATCGTGGACGCAATCTGAAACATCCCAGACCTTGGTACCTAGGAGGCAAAGTACCATCGAGTTTCTTTCCTGTGTCCACAGAATCGCCTGTCTGACCCCCTAACTATAGAGTCCCCTATCACTACTGCCTTCCTCTTCCCTTCCCACAGGGCCAGACTCAGTGCCAGAGGCACGGCCACTGCCACTTGCCGCAGGTAGGCTGTGCCCCCCCAACAGTACTCAAACAGGAGTACATATTGTCAAGGGGTACAGCCACTGGGGTACTCTCTAGTACCTGACTCTTCCGCTTCCCTCTCCTGACTGTGACCCATTTCTCTGTCTCCTGTGGCCCCGGTGTGACTACCTGTCTGTAACTCTTCTCTATCACCTCCTCGATCTCCCTGACTAGGCGAAGGTCATCTTAATATCTTTCTTTCGAGGAAACTACTGAAGTATCGGGCTGGCACCCAAACTGCCAAAAGCACCACTTGAATGGGCTGGGAATTGACGCATGGGTAGGAGTAGTGCTGAGGAGCTCTTTACAACTCATGTTCTTGGTATCATTCTTAATTTGCAGAGTTTGTCTTTTTTTTTGCACATTGTTTGTTAGTTTTTGTTTGAGTATGGTTTTTCATAAAGTCTGTTGTATTTTTTTTCCTGTAAATGACTGCAAGAAAACATATGTCAAGGTGGTATATGGTAGCACATATGTTTTTTGATAATAAGCTTGCTTTGAACTTTAAGCATTCTTGGGGTATGTTGGGAGAATGTTGTTCTGCTCACTCCAGTGTTTTGCCTACACTTGGTGTGCTTGGTGTTGATGGTGAGCATTCAAACCAGTGGTCTTCATCTGTCCAGAACACCTGATGATCACAAATTTCTCTAATTCGTGAATCACCAATGGCTCACTCCTGCTCCGCTGTTGAGTTTGGTCAGAAACAGTTCTTAACACATGTAAGTGGAGTTACACCAATGTCTCTGTGATGTTACATTCTGAAAAATAAATTTCCAACCAATGAATAAGTTGTTTTCTGTTTCAGGTACTCCAAAGTTGTCAATAAATGCTTAAGGGTCCAGACTTTCTTTATTCTTAGGTAGACCCTTGTGTCTGTGGTTTCCGAGGTGGGGTGATATGGCTAAAGTGCAACCCCCTGAACCTCTCACAGATGGTGCATGAGTTGCTGAATGAGGCAAGCGAGCACTGATTTGTGAGGTAGTGTACTGCTAGTGACATTTATTGTGGACTCCTGCATGGTCCTCCAGGTTCTAAATGCTAACCAGAATGCTCCTTCTCTGGTCTGAGTGATCCTGGTCCATGGAGTCCCAGGAATCAGAGTAAGTGTTGCACTTTTTAAGGAGACTTAGAATATCCAACATACCCGTGAACCTATCCTTCTATCTGCCTGGTAATCTCTTGCTGTGACAGAGCTCAAAATGGAGCGTTTGTTTGAAGAGACTATAGTCAGGCACGGCTGTACGTAAGTATACAATTTTAGAGGACATTGGCCTCCATTTCATTCTCTTGCATCTGGATTTGGTGAATTTTGCATGATAGCATTTGTGCAATACTAGCAATTCTCCTTATCTCAAAAGCAGGTAGCAAAACTCTATTCCATCGATAAGCATAAGAATCAATGGAAAGAAGTACTGCTGCATTTCCTTTACCTGCTATTAATTAGTGGTTCCTCACTGACATTGCATTATTTGTCTGCAGAGATCGGAACAGACAAGGCCTGTTACAGAGACATGTCATCCTTCCCTGAAACAAAGGCAGAGAAATACGCCAACAAAAGTAAAGGCAAGAAGTTTCTTCAGTACAACCACCGGCAACTGAGCCGTGTATACCCCAGGGGACAACGTCTGGATTCTTCCAACTATGACCCACTGCCCATGTGGATCTGTGGCAGCCAACTGGTGGCCCTCAACTTCCAGACACCAGGTATCCTTGTTGCAACAAGCTACAGAAGAGAGTATTTAAACACAACTAAAAGCAGAGGAGACAAGGCTCCAGTTCCATCCGCACACACAACTCACCAAGAATCACCTTGTCTCAATCATTTGCTGACGTTCCTTAACAGTAACTCAGCTCTGATTCAGAAAGGTCCACGGTTCAGATTTCTCAGTTTTAAATCCTTGATTTGTTAAGTTTGAGAAAACCCATCAAAACCTCTCCCATGAGCATGAGATCCATGGAAACTTGGTTGTGTGGATTCTGAATTGGTTTGCCCACAAACGGCAGAGGGTTGTAGTAGACGGAGCGTATTCTACCTGGGGTCAGTGTCTAGTAGTGTTCCACAGGGTTCTGTTCTGGGACCCTTTCTTTTTGTGATTTTTATGAATGGCTTGAATGGGGAGGTGGAAGGGTGGGTTAGTAAATTTGTAGATGACACTCATGAAGGTTGATAACATTGTGGATAGTATAGCAAGTTGTTGTGGGTTGCAGTGGAATATAGACAGGATGCCGAGCTGGGCTGAGAATAAGCAAATGAAGTTCGATCTGAAAAAGTGTGAAATGGTGCATTTTGAAAGATTGAGCTCGAAGGTGGTGTACTATATCCATGGCAGGTCTTTTTGTAGTAATTCTTAACGGGGGGATCTTGGGGTCTAAGTCCATAGATCTCTCAAATTTGCCACACATGTTGATAGTCTGGTTAAGAAGGCAGATGATATGTTGATCTTCATTAATGGGATTTGAGTTCAAGAGCTATGAGTTGATGTTGCAGCTCTGTAAAACTCTGGTTAGGTTGCACTTGGAGTATTGGGTTCAATTCTGATCACCTCATTCTAGGAAGGATATGGAAGAGTTAGAGAGGATGCAGAGAAGCTTTAACAGTATGCTGCCTGGATTAAAGAATTTGTTTCATGAGAAAAGTTTGAGAGAACTAGGGCTTTTCTCTTTGGAGTGAAGCAGGATGAGAGGCGAATTGATAGATCTGTATAAGATTATAAAAGCATAGATAGCGTGGGGGAAAAGTTATGGACCATCAGTTTAAGGTGGGTGGAGGAAAATTTAGGGGAGATATCAGAGGTAGATTGTTACACAGAGAGTGATGGTGCCTGGAATGCTTTGCTGAGATTGGTTACAGAGGCTGATAAAACGGGGGCCCTTTAGAGATGATTAGATAGGCACATGGATGTAAGGAAAATGGTGGGCTATGGGGTATGTAGGAGGGAAGGGTTATATTGATCATGGAGTAGCGTGAGAATGTGTCATACTGTGCTTTACTGTTATATGTTCTATGTTATAAATTCAAAAAATATTTTCAGAACTTGTTCAAACATTTCAAAAGAAAAGCAAAGGTTTCCAGCACTGAGTTCCAAGTATCTCTGATCTAGAACGTTTTGGTCTCATGTATATTATTTTATATACTTAGTGAGTTCTTGTTGACATGGTGCAGTGTGCCCAGTGCAAACAAAATTAGAATGTTACATTGTCTACTGGAGAAATACTTCAGATCTGTGAACTGTTAAGGTTTTTACTGATGTGCTATAATTAGAATATATATCTTAGAGACATTGTGAGAGACAGTTGCAATCAAACCTGATACACTAAGCATTTGTAACTTCCGAGTTATATTCAAATACAACTTGTTTCCAGATCTGCATTCACTTAATGGCAATGAGTGCAGCACCTATACTCACCTGCACCCAGTCATTTCACCCACACTAGCATTGTCTTGAGGCTCATAAAAATAAGAACATGCAAATTTCTATGACCAAGATTATCTTAATTCAATGTCTGCTTAATCATTCCTGCATTAGACACATTCTCATTCTCTGTGCTTATTATAACAAATTAAATAGTTTTAGGTTTAGTCATTGTCATAGAAAACCAACGGCTAATCCGCACACATCAAGCTTTCAAAACAGGAATGCAATAATAACCAATTACCTTTCTCTGATCATGTTAATTGAAGGTTAAATAATTGCCAAAAACTTAGGCCATTCATATTTGTTCATATTTGAAAACGTGCCATGGGATCTTTTGCACTATCTGAAATAACAGACACAGGGCTCAGTTTAAAACCAATTTTAGGGCAACTTTATTTTTGTTAATCATAATTGAAAACAAATTATCTACTGTTTCTAATAATATTTTACCTGTGGGGAAAATTGAAATTGGTCAATTAGGTAATGAAGACTACAGTCGGCTCTCCTGATCCGCGGGGGATTGGTTCCGGGACCCCCCGCGGATACCAAAAAACGCAGATTCTCAAGTCCCTTATTTAACCTGTCTGAATGCGGTGGTCTTTAGGACACAGCGGAACACTGGCCTTTATTTAATATATCTCAGTGCGGTGGACTTTAGGTCCTGGTGCAGCTCTGAATCCGCAGGGTTTCTGTTCATGAAAATAATCACGATCACGATTGAAAATAAAGTGGAAGTAATAAAGCGATTGGAAAGAGGTGTAACACCATTGGTCAATGGAAAAGCGTTAGACTACAGTCAGTCAACAATCGAAACAATTTTAATTGAGCATTTGAAAGGCCCTGCCCCGATGAAAGCTACAATTATTACTAAACAACGCATTGGTTTAATTATTGAAATACATATGGTTTTTCAGTGTTTTGTATGCATAGAAAGGTAAAATATATACTATATACTAAGACAAACGTTTTACTAACTGAGGCTACATAATACCGGATGTACCTGCTCCGACTTAAAGATGGACTCAGGACTAGAACCCGTTCATAACCCGGGGACTGCCTGTACTTTTAAAACATCTCGAGATTACTTATAATACCTAATACAATGTAAATGCTATGTAAATAGTTGTTATACCATATTGTTTAGGGAAAAATGACAAGAAAAAAAACTTCTTTTCTTGTCATTTTTCCCTAAACAATACAGTATGCTCAAACAATGAGTGCTGGAGAGAGAACTTCTGGATTTTCCCAATCCGTGGTTGGTTGAATCAGCACATGCGGAACCTGCGGATAAGGAGGGCCGACTGTATTTATTTTCCAATTAGTGTGTAAGGTAGTGCATTCGAGATCAGAAACATTTGGAGACACTCTCCTCCAATCAAAACCACTATCACTCAATATCAAGTAACACACACAAAATGCTGGTGGAACACAGCAGGCCAGGCGGCATCTATAGGGAGAAGCTCTGTCGATGTTTCGGGCCGAGACCCTTTGTCAGGACTGCGAAGCCTCTGCCAGTGATGAATGAATTCCCAGCATCTGCAGATTTCCTCGTGTTTGCCTTTCAAAATCACCCAATATCAGGAAGATGGGGACAGTTCAAGGCAGCAGAAAGAATATACCCCACTTCATTTGACAATTGTATTTGTGACATTTTTTGCACTATTTTCTCAACATTAGGGTGCTTTACTTAGTTCTGTAAGCATATGTGATATGAGTCTGCTACCCCCCCTCCTGGATTTTCTGGGAATTACAGCATTTTTAGAAGTGTTAACAGCATATAGGTTAGCATTCAAAACTGGCACACTACACACTATAAATTACTCTAACACAACCTTCAGCTTTTACTGCTCATTCCCATTTATCTAATGAGTGAAAAGATTCTGTAATTTTACTCTGAGCTAAAGTTGCATCAGGGCTATTTCTGCAGGCAAGGTTTTAAGTATACACAGTAATCGTCTGAGTGAACTGGCCTGGGTTACACTGAATGGACTGATCTGCTTTGTCTAGTTATTTGAGATATTTGGGATATTTCAATTAGACTGAGCAATTCTAGGCTGGGCAGAGGATTGAAGCTGATTCGAGATCAGCTCCCAGTGCAATTTTGAAAGACATTTTCAGTGGTCAGTGGGTAAAGCCATTTAAACAATAAATTTCAAAGTCCAAAGTTTTAATGGCAAAGTACATGTATGCCATCATATATTACCCTGAGATTCATTTTCTTGTAGGCTTTCACAGTAAATACAAAGAAACACAATAGAATCAATGAAAAACTGCACACTAGACAACCAATGTGCGAAAGACAAGCTATGCAAATACAAAAGAAAAAAACAAATAAAATTATTATTAATAATAAATAAGCAATAAATATCAAGGACATGAGATGAAGAGTCTTTGAAAGTGAGTACATAGGTTGTAGGAACAGTTCAGTGATGGGGCGAGTGAAGTTGAGTGAAGTTATCCCTTTGAGTGCAAGAGCCTGATGGTTGAGAGTTAATAGCTGTTCCTGAACCTGTGTGGGTCCTGAGGCTCCTGTACCTCCTTCCTGGTGGCTGCAGTGAGAAGAGAGAATGTCTTGGATTGTGGGGATCCTTGAGGATGGATGCTGCTTTCTAGCGATAACTCACCTTGTAGTTGTGTCCAACATTGGGGAGGGCTTTACCTGCACAACTATTTCAAAGGTACACTACTGTGCTTCTTTGTAATGGCACTTATGTGCTGGGCCCAGGACAGATCCTCTGAAATGATAACACCGAAGAATTTAAGGTGCTGACTCTCTCCCCTCTGATCCCCTGATGAGAACTGGCTCATGGAAATCTTGTTTCCCTCTAATGAAGTCAATAATCAGCTCTTTGGTTTTGCTGACATTGAGTGAGAGGTTGTTGTGACACCACTCTGCTAGATTTTCAGTCTCTCTCATATATGCCTATTTAGCCCTACCTTTGGTTTGGTCAGCAACAGTGGTGGTGGCAGCAAACTTGAATATGCATGGCGATACAGTCACAAGTGTAAAGTAGAGCAGAAAGTTAAGCACACAGCCTTGTGGCGCACGTGTGCTGAAGGAGATGTTGTTGCCAATCCAGATTAACTGGCGTCTGTAAGTGAGGAAATCAAGGATCCAATTGCATAAGAAGGTACTGAGGCTCAGGTCTTGGAGCTTATTGATTAGTTTTAAGAGGATGATGGTATTGAATGCAGAGCTATAGTCAATGAAGTGCATCCTGATGTAGGCATCTGGCCAAGTGTTCCAGAGTTGAGTGAAGAGACAGTGAAATGGCATCTGCTGTTGACCTCTGGTAACAGTCTGCAAATTAGAGTGGATCTAAATCATTCCTCAGAGAGGAGTTGATAAGTTTCATGACCAACCTCTCAAAGCACTTAATCCCACTGAATAAGCGTGCTGTTGGACAATAGTCATTGAGGCAGGTTACCACATTCTTTTTGGGCAAGCAAGAGGTTAAACATTATCAGTGAATACTCCAGCCGGTTAATCAGCAGAGGTTTTTAGTACTCGGCCAGGTACCCCATCTGGACTAGATGCTTTCTGTGGGTTCACGTCACCCTCAGTTGCCCAGTAGGATAGTGGTACACTCAGACACAATGGCCTCATGGGGCCAACCAAAGGTGTCTTTGTCTTTTTTATTATAGCAAGACAATGCTGGACATTAAGAACTTCAAGTAGGCTGTTTCTTATTTACTGGTCGTGGTATTCAATATCTCAATTGCTTGCTTAACATCAGCCTTTGGCAGTAAACTGCAATCAGGATCATGGAGGAGAACTCTCTCCATCAGTAGAATAGACATTCCTTAATCATTAGATGTTACAGGTCAGGATAATAAGAGTGTGACAAGACCGCTACATCTGAGCACAACAAAGAAATTATCATGAAACGTAGACACCCCACCTCTTGCCTTCCCCAAATGTTCTGCAGATTGATCCGTTAAGTAGATCGAAGAGCTCCTCAGGCAGGACCACCATGTCCAGTGTGTCTTGAGTGAGCCATGTCTCTGTGAAACACAGGACGCAACAATTCCTCGTTTCCCTCCAATACAGCAATCTTGCCCTTAGTTCCTCGAATCTTCTTTTCCAGTGACTGTACATTTGTTAACAAGATACCGGGCAGAGGAAGTTTTACACCCCGCTGTTTTAGTCTGGCTTGAAGTCCTCCCCTGCCGACCTCTCTTCCAGCCATGGTAATGTACTTTCTTCTGCTCAAAAGTGCTATGCCTTCATTCCCGAGAGTTGAGTCTGCTGATCTTTGAGAAGATCCTCGCAGACTTCCCTTCCGGTCATGGTAATTTACCTTCGTCTGTTTATAAGTGTCATACCTGCATTCCCGAGATTCAAGTCTACTAAGTCCTTCAGAAGATTGTGGAATTTCTAGTTTGCCAGTTATTTAAAGGGAAATTGCAGGATGCAGGTTGCAGCAATGGTAGTTCAGAAGGAGTATTTCTGGAAGTTTTGTGAGCTGCCTGAAAAATGTCAGCATGTATCACCAGCACCATCTGGGAATTTGTAGTCACTGAATAAGAGAATGGGGTAAAATCGTAAAATCTTTCTCTTTTCTGAAAACTGTGAACTTTATACAAGTTCTACAATAAGCCTGAGGAGATCACAGTTAAATAAAGTAGAGATATTGTAAACACATGAAATTTTGTAGGAGACCCATGTTGGCATGAAGAAGGTCCTCCTATGTTGAAGCTTTGATTGTTTTTTATTTTTCTCTGTAGACAAACCAATGCAGTTGAACCAGGCTATCTTCACCATGAATGGGAGATGTGGGTACGTGTTGCATCCTGATATCATGAGGGATGAAAACTTTGATCCTTTTGACAAAAGCACTCTCAAGGGTGTGGAACCAATCACCATACAGCTTCAGGCAAGTACCAACCATTTTATTTTACCATATCTTGATACTGTATCCTGAAAGAAAATGGAATATTTAGAGAGAATTCTAAACTTGCATGTTAGAAAGAGAAGAACACATTAACAGTGAAGACAAGAGAGTTCTATTACCTGCTCTATCCACACTGATACTTCTAATTTTCACACTTCTGTTTTACCGGTGTTTGAGGGAAATGTTAAATTCAGGTTATGTTCTTAGTGGGATGTCTAAAAGACCCTAACATTAATTTACTGAGGCTTTGTCAGATAACAGCTGAGGAGCTTCTCGTTAAGCTGAAGCAGATTTGAAGTTGGGGAGAACTTCAGCAGTTTAGGTCAGGAGAAGAAAATCGCTTGAGCTTTTGAAGTGATGCATTGGAGGGGATGGGGGAGACTAAGGCCCAGTATGGAGGAGGGATGAGGCAGGGACAATATCTGCAGTCGCCATTGAACAGGAGTACTGGTGGTGAACAATAATACAATAGTGGTATTTAAGAGCCTTTAGATAGGCATATGAATATGCAGGGAGTGGAGCAATATGGATCATGTGCAGGCAAAATTAGTTTAATTTGGCATCTTGTTCAATACTGACATCTTGAGCCAAAGGGCCTGTTCCTGTGCTGGACTGTTTGGCATTCTGTGTCACATTAAGCTGATGACACAGCAATATGACATAATCATATGGCATGCACAGTCATGTTTTATGCACAAAATTTTGTGGTTGCAAAAATGCATAATTCTCTGGGATAGTACCATGCACAAGTTACAAAATCTACTTCACCTTTTCCTGAAAGTCTGCTTCATTCCCTCTGCCCTTTAGCTTTCTCTGTTCATTATCTGAAATTAGTGAGGCAGCAAGGGAGACAATTTTTGGATGCCTGGTTGTTATCCAGTAGTGAAAGAGTGATGTTCTTCCTACCTTACATATTATAGCTGTCCAGAGTATGCCTGAAATGTATAAAATCAGATATTTACAGGAACCAGATTTGTCCACTTTATACCAAGGTATAATCCTTCTCAAGGTAGTTTTCTGCCCCCACCAACCCCCATGAGAATCAATTATCCTCTGTCTACCGTACCATTATTAAAACAATACATTGCAGACTTGGACCATTTACCCTGCAGCATCTCTGCACGAATGTTTTCAATTAATCCCATGTAATTCTCATTCTCCTCTATCCTGAACATTTTCCCTGATGAAAGCTATTTTTGAATATGCTTTCACCCCTTTCAGTTCATGCATTTTAAATTATATTGACTCATTGTATAAAACAATTTTTCTGCATTTTTTTCTCATTTGCAATTATTGAAGTCCAAGTAAATAACTTAAATTAAGATTTTTATCTATAATCCCTCAGAGATCACGGGTTTGAATTAGGAATGGGAACTATTAATTATGTTTCTCCATTAGTCCAGACTTCAGTAAACTATTGCACCATATACTGACTGGAATTTTTTTTTTGTCTTACGCTGAATGACTGCATTTACCAGAGAGCTACTGGATACCTGTTAGGGGTATAATATTTACTGAGTTGAAGTAATTTTGGAGTTCTTCCTCCTATTAAAAAGAATAAGTTGTGGACTGAGTCTTTATCAAGTCCTCTCTCTTAAACTGACAGATCTTGGGAGCACGACACTTGCCCAAGAACGGGAGGAGTATCGTTTGTCCATTTGTTGAGGTGGAGGTTTGTGGAGCTGAGTATGACAACAGCAAATACAAGACTGAGGTGGTGGGTAAGTGAGACCTCTGCTTGAATCATGTGGCAACACATTTTACTTTTCTTCCCTGTACTTTTTTTTTAAAGAGTCATGCCCATGTCAATCATCACACACCCATCTGTCATGTGCCCATCTATATAAATTCTTGATCCATAATCTTCTATACCTAGGCAATATAACTGCTTGCCTAGATAATTTTTAAATGTTGTTGTAGCATCTGCCTCGACCACACCCTCAGTGTATTCCACATTCCACCAACACTCTTGAGTGAATTCATCCTCAGATCCCCTTTAAACTCCAAGCAAAACAAACTCAATCCATCCTAGCTCCCCTTGTAGCCAAATTGCTACATCCCAGGCAACTTCCAAGTGAGTCTCTTCTGTACCCTCATGATTTCTCCCTTCATAATTGATACTAATACAGCTAATTCCAAGCAGTAATGGGAAAGGGTGGTAGGGAGTTGTGATACATCGTTCAGGAATTCATCATGTTAATCTTGAAGATTAAAATCAACTGATAAAATCAATTTGGGGCAATGAGGAGAGGAGTTGGGAAGTTACGTTACAATTATACTAGACATTGGTGAGGCCACACTTGAAATATTCTGTACAGTTTCAGTCACCTTGTTATAGACAAAGTGTTATTATACTGGAAAAAAATGCAGAAATATTTAGCAGAGTACTGCCTAGATTTGGAGGTTGAGTTAGAAAGAGAGATTGCTTAAAGTAGGACTTTATTCCCTAGAGACTGAGTGGTAACATGATAGAGGTATATAAGGTCATAAGGGACATAGACAGGGTGAAAGCAAATAGTCTTATTCCCAGGGAGGGGGTGGTTAAAAACAAGAGAGATCAGGGGTGAGAGATTTAAAAGGGACATCAGGGGCATTTTCTTCATATTAAGGGTAGTGCATATTTGGAATGAACTGCCAGGGTTGTGGTTGAAGTGGCACATACCCAACATTTAAAAGCCATCTAAATAAGTACATAAACAGGAGATATTTAGAGGGCTAAGTGCCAAATGTGGACAGATGGGATTAGTTCACAGGGCAACACAACCAGCGTGGAACAATTTAGAGTGAAGGACCCTTCTCCATGTTGCATGATTGTAATAACATCCTCATCTGACGCACACAGTCAGGTTCAGATGTGGGGTGAGATTCATTTTACCTTGATCAACATCCTACTCAAAATAAAACATGTTGCATGTTGGAAATTGTAATAAAACAGATTACGTGGAGAACTCTCAATGTCAGCAACATCTGTGGAGAAAGAAACCATTTGTCAATAATTCGAACGTCATGTTTTCTCTGTTTGTTTGCTTGAGAAGAATTTCTACTCAAAATGGTCAAAGGTGAGTGCAGTATTGATTAGATACAAAGTTCAAACAGCATCTGTGAGAGAAATATAGTTAAACTTTTAAAGAAATAGGCTCATGACCTTGCGTCTGAACTGAACAAAATACAGGGATAGATAAGTTTCAAAATACAAATAAAGGAGAGATTAAAAGAAAAATTATGATAAACTGGAAGAAGAGATTAAACGATAAACATGTTAGACAAAAGAGGATGTTAACATGGCAAGTAAAGTATCAAAAGATGTGTTGAGAGGAGGTGTAAATGGAAAGTCAGGTCATTATCTGAAATTGTTGAACCCATTGTTGAGTTTGGAAGGCTGTCAGAAGCCTAACCAAGAGGGAAGGTGCTGTTTCTCGAGCTTCAGAGGAGCAGTTTAGGGATTCAAGGACAGGGAAGTCCGAGTGGAACAGTGAATTGAAACAAGTGGCAGGACCCTTTTGTGGGCTGAATGGAGATATTCCTAAGCATTCACCCTGTCTCTGTTACACCAACCAAATTGAAAGATTGTAAGCATAACTCTAGCAAAATACATAAAGTACTGGAGGAATTTAACAAGTCAGGCAGCATCTATGGAGGGGAGTAAACAGTTCACGTTTCAGCCCGAGACCCTTCATTAAAATTGTTTATTACCCTGTATAGATGTTACCTGACTTGCTGAATTCCTCCAGCATTTAGTGCGTGTTGCTTAAGATTCCCAGCATTTGCAGAACCGCTTGTGTTCATGATAAATAAATTTCTGCTTTGTCTGAAAGCAGCTTGTGGGATCCCAGGCAGTGGGGAGGGAAGAGGTAAAAACACAGATATTGCAGCTTCTGCACTTGCACAGAAGGGTACCATGAGAAGGAGACCTGCTGTGCTGAGGCCAAAATCAAAGTGTCATGAAGGGAGCACTCCCTTGGGAATGCTGAATAGTGAGAGAAAGGAAAGTGCGTTCAGTGAAAGGAGAGGGGAATTAATCCAAGAATGTCAAAAGGAATGCCCCTTTGAAGCTGCAGCTCATTTTGCATCACCACCAAAAGCATCTCCCTTTCTCATGGCACCTTGAAATGCAACTAAAGGAGATAGAGTTCCAAATATAATTGACTTAAAACATTCATGTTGCTCTCTGCTGCGCATTACTAATCTGTTGAGTATTTCTGGCATTTTTAAAATTCATTTCAGACATGGAGCATCCATGGTATTTTATTTGTGTATTGGCTAACTGAACATTGGCTGACAATTGCATCTGAGATCTTCTATATGTTTTAATGTTACACTGTAAGTGCCTTTATTTCCTCAGGTTGGATCAGCTATTAAACAAATTCTGTTAAATTGCATGTCTTTTGCTAAAACACATAATCTATGGGACCCCTTAAGTGACTTACAGTGCGATTCTTGGCAAATTTTTGCATGAAGCAGCACAAGGCATTGCTTTATTTGCTTTATGTGGTTTTTCTTCCATTGCAAATAGTCAGAAGAAGAGCTATAAATAGAACATATTTTATCAAAGGCAGTATCATTGAAATAAACTGCACCATCTGAATGCAACAATATATCATGAATCCTACAGTACAGTAAACTGGCTCTTTAAGATTTCTACACACATATTCAGTTGCTCTCCCTTAAAAAAATGAAATAAACTCACACAATTAAACTATACACATGGAAGTCTACAATTAATTAATTATGAATTCGCTCATTTTTTTTTCACACGTTCCTTCACTGAACATTTGCATTGCAAGCTTTACTTGATATTTCTGAAGTATGCCTCCCAGGGATGACTAATTTCAGTGTTTCAATTCACGAGGTAGATCTCCCATACTTCTTGTCTCACATTATGTTGTGCAACTGTTGCCTGAACATAGTTGGTTTGAATTACTTTGAAAACGCTGTAATTTGGATCACACCCTTCATGTTACCTATAGAGAGTTCAATAACTGTTATCAACAACTACACAAGTCACAATTGTACATTGTATTTGGAGTGGATATCATAGCTCTCTGCCTTTGTGCCTCTGCTTTTATGTCGTGTTGCATCTGAGCTTCTACCCTGACTCATTGTAGGCATTGAACCTTTCTTCCGTTCTGACATTTCCTCCAACGTTACTTCATCACTTCTCAAGAAGGCCGTTTGCGCTGATGTGACTGTTCTATCACAGTTTGAATCTATTCCATTGGACATTAATGAGTAAATGACATATAACATCTTTTGCTGGAGTTTCAGAGTTTTGAGCAGCTTCCATGTGGCATTGCTGCTGTGCTTGATACGGCCCTTGAGACAATTCCATGAATAAGAATTTTTCCTCAGAACTCTCACAGACTCATCTTTACCAACTATACCATCCTTCTTCAACCCAATCAATAACACCACACTGCAGCACCCTATGCTGAATCAATTACTTCATAGAAGTAATTGGCTCAGCATAGAGTCACAGAACACTACAGGCCCTTTGGCCCATCTGGTCCATGCTGAACTCTCAATCTGCCTTGTTCCATCGACTAGTACCCAGACCATAGCCCTCCATACTCCTCTCATCTATCAACCTATCCAAATTTATCTTAAATGTTGAAATCAAACTCACATCCACCACTTCTGCTGGCAGCTTGTTCCAATTTCCCACCGCCCTCTGAGTGAGGAAGTTCCCCCTCATGTCCCCCCTTAAACATTTCACCTTTAACACATGGCCTCTAGTTGTTGTCTCACACAACCTCAGTGGAAAAATTTACCTTATATTTACCATATCTATACTCATAATTTTGTAAACCTCTGTCAGGCATTTATAGACCTTTATTTTGTATACCTCTATTGTCAATATATTAGGCATTCAGCAGGGGGCAATGAAAAGAAGTGAGGTGTAAGAGGAGTGGCCATTGTGTGTGTAGACAGTGATAGAGTGGTCAGGCAAAGCCAATGAGCTTGGGCAAGCACAGGCAGAGGTTTTAAGTAAGTAAGAAGGTTTCTGGTAAGTTGGGTTTTTTTTCTGTAAATACATAGCTAGTGCACTGAGAATGGGTCCAGAGTTACTGGTATGTTTCTTGTGTGAGATGTGGGAACTTTGAGAGACCTCCAGTCACCTTGACAACTACATCGGCATGAAGTGCACCGAGCTGCATCTCCTTAGAGACCATGGAACTGGAGCTGCAACCAGATGACCTTCGGCTCATACGGGAAAATGAGAAAGTGATAGGTAGGAGCAACAGGGATCTAGTCACCCCTGTCGCAGGGGCAGGTAACTGGGTGATTCCATAACAGGAGTAACAGGCAGCAGATTCTGTGGATGTGAAAGAGACACCTGGATGGTATGTTACCTCCAAGGTGCCAGGATCAGGGATGTTTCAGATCGGGTCGACAGCATTCTAAAGTGGGAGGGTGAACAGCTGGGAGAGGTGGTATATATTGCTACCAACGACATAGGTAAGAAAAGGGAGGAGGTCCTGAAGAGAGAATCTAATGAGTTAGGTAAAAGGTGAAAAGCAGGGATTCCAGGGTCTGCTTGCTTCCTGTCCCACGTGCTAGTGAAGGTAAAAATATAATAATTTGGCAGATGAATGCATGGCTGAAAAATTGGTGCAGGAGGCAGAGTTTCAGTTTTCTGGAATATTGGGATCTATTCTGGGGAAGCTACGACATGTATAAAAGTGATGTGTTACACCTGAACCTGAGGAGGACCAGTATTCTTGTGGGCAGGTTTGCTCGAGCTGTTGGGGAAGGTTTAGACTAATTTAGCAGGGGGATGGGAACCAGAGTGACGGGGCTGAGAATGGGAATAAGATTGATGATCTTGTAGCGCAGTTAGAGATTGTCAGGTATGATGTTGCGGACATTGCTGAGTTGTGGCTGAAAGAAGATCATAGCTGGGATCTTAACATCCAAGAATATACATTGCATCCAAAGGACGGGCAGGTAGGGAGAGGGGGTGGGGTGGCTCTGTTGGTAAAAAATAAAATAAAATCCTTAGAGGTGACATGGAATTGGAAGATGTAGCATTCTTCTGGGTAGAGTTAAGAAATGGCAAGGCTAAAAGACCCTGATGGGTGTTAAATACAGACCTCTGAATAGATTACAATGGAAATAGAAAAGGCACGTAAAAAGTGCAATGTTACGATAGGCATGGAAGATTTCAATATGCAGATAGATTGGAAAAATCAGATTGGTGCTGGATCATAGAAAGGGAATTTGTAGAATACCTACCAGATAGCTTTTTAGAGCAGCTGTGGTTGAGTCCACTAGGGGAAAGGCAATTCTGGAATGGGTTTTGTGTAATGACCCAGATTTGATAAGGGAGCTTAAGGGAAGTGAACCCAGAGAAGACAGTGATGATAATCTGATAGAATCCACCCTGAAGTTTGAGAAAGAGAAGATAAAATAAAGTGTATCAGTATTATAGAGAACTTAAGGGAATTACAGAGGCATGGGAGACGAGCTGGCAAAGTGTAATTGGAAGGGGACACTAGCAGGAATGATGGCAGAACAGTAACGGCTTGAATTTCTGGGAACAATTTGGAAACACAGGAAATATACATCCCAAAGATGAAAACATTTTCTAAAAGGAGGTGTAGGCAATCGTGGCTGACAAGAGAAATCAAAGACATCATAAAAGCAAAATAGAGGGCATATAAAATAGCAAAACATAGTGGGAAGGTAGAGGACAGGGAAGCTTCTAAAGAACAATTTAAAAAGCCACAAAGAGAAAAAGAAATGACATATGAAGGTAAGATGGCCAGTAGTGTCAAAAAGGATACCAGAAGTTTTTTTTTCAGATAGAGTCAATTAAAAAAAGAGTACATATTGGAAAGCTGAGAGTGGATATTGGACCACTGGAAAATGATGCTGGAGAGATAGTAATGGGAGGGCCAAAGAAAAGGCGGATGAACTTAATAAGTATTTTACAACAGTTTTCACTATGGAAGACACTCACAGTTTGCTAGTTTATCAATGATTTGGATGAAGGACTTGATGGTTTTTGGCTATGTTTGCAAATGATGCAAAGATAGCTAAAGGAGCAGGTAGTGTTGAGGAAGCAGAGTGTCTGCAGAAGGACTTGTATAGTTTGCGAGAATGGGCAATGAATGGCAGATGGATTATAGTAGTAGTGTTGGGAAGTGCATGGTCATGCACTTTGGCAGAAGAGATAAAGGCACGGATTTTATTCCAAATGTAAAGAAAATTCAGAAATCATAGGGGCAAAGATCAAAGTAAATTTATTATCAAAGTGCATATTGTATATGTCACCATACACAGCCCTTAGATTTGTTTTCTTGCGGGCATACTCCATAAGTCCAAGAAATGTAAAAGAATTAATGAAAAACTGTACCCAACAGGACGGACAAACAACAAATATGCAAAAGACAACAAACTGTGCAAATACAAAAGAAAGTAAATAAATAAATATTGAGAACATGAGACAAGGAGTCCTTGAAAGTGAGATCATAGATTGTTGTAACAGTTCAGTGATGGGGTTAGTGAAGTTATACCTAATTGTTCAAGAGCCTGATGGTTGATGGATAATAACTGTTCCTAAACCCGGTGGTGTGGATCCTGAGGCTCCTGTACCTTCTTCCTGATGGCAGCAGTGAGAAGAGAGCATGGCCTGGGTGGCAGTCCTTGATGATCGATGCTGCTTTTGTGGAACAGCAATCCATGTAGATGTGCTCATTTGTGGGGAGGACGTTCCTGTGATGGACTGGACAATACCCACTACTTTTTGTAGGATTAAAGGCAAACTGGTGGTGAGGAAGGCAAATGCAATTTTAGCATTCATTTCAAGAGGACTAGAACGCAAAAGCAAGCCTGTAATGCTGAGCCTTTATCTGGCATTGGTCAGATTGCACTTGGATTACTGTGTACTGCTTTGGGCTCCTTATGTAAGAAATGATGTGCTGCGATTGGAGACGGTCCAGAGGAGATTCATGAGAATAATGCCAGAAATGAATGGGTTAACATATGAGGAGTGTTTGATGGCTCTGGGCCTATATTTACTAAAGTTTAGAAGAATGTGAGGGGATCTCATTGAAATCTATTCAATATTGGAAGGCCTAGATAGAGTGGTTGTGGAAAGGATGTTTCCTGTAGTGAGTGAACCTAGGGGGGTGAATCTGTGGAATTCATTGTCATGGATGACTATAGAGGCCAAGTCAATGGATATACTTAAGGCAGAGGTTGATAGGTTTCTGATTAATCAGCGTGTCAAAAGTTACGGGGAGAAGGCAGGAGAATGGGTTTGAGAAGCATAATAAATCAGGCACAATGGAATGGTAGAGCAGCCTCAATGGACCGAATGACCTAATGTCTTACATGTCTTATACTCTATTAAATCTCTATTCATTTTCCTATGCTTCAGGGAACAAAGTCCTAACCTATTCAACCTTTCCCTATAACTCAGGTCCTCAATCCTAGCAACAGTCTTGTAAGTTTTTTCTGCACTCTTTCAATTTTTTTGACATCTTTCATGTAAGAAGGCGACCAAAACTGCCACAATACTACAAATTAGGCCTCACCAATGTCTTGTACAATTTCTACCTAACATCCCAACTCTTGTATTCAATGCTTTTTGATTTATGAAAGGCCAATGTACCAAAAGCATGCTTTATGACCATATCTGTAATGCCACTTTCAAGGAATTATGGTTGTGTATTCCCTCTTCTACTACAGTCCTCAGTGCCCTACCACTCACCATGTAAATCCTACCTTGGTTTGTCCTTCCAATATGCAACACCTCGCACCTGACTGCAGTAAATTCCATCTGCCATTTCTCAGCCCATTTTTCCAGATGGTCTAGATCCCATTATAAGTTTTGATAATCTTCCTCACCGTCCACTATATCCCCAACCTTGGTGTCATTCGCAAATTTGCTGGTCTATTTTACCAGATTATCATCTAGATCATTGAAATAGATGACAAACAACAACAGATCCAGCACTGTTCCCTGCAGTCCTACACTAGGTACAGGCTTCCAGTCAAAGGGGCAACCTTCTACTACCACTCTCTGGCTTCTCCCATTAAGCCAATATTTAATACAATTTACTACCTCATCTTGAATGCCAAGTAACTGAACCTTCCTTTGAAATCTCTCTCCTGCTACATACAATCTAACATCTCCATGGGGACTGTGGCAGAATGTCCTGACTCTGCCCCCCTCCCCACTTGCTTGTTTTGAAATCTCTCCCCCGCTACACACAATCCAACACCTCCAAGGCAACTATGGCATGCAAAATGTTCTGCTTCCTGCTCACTTGTTTTGAAATCTCTCTCCCATTATGTAAAATCCAGCCTCTCCAAGGAAAGTGTCAAGACTGTTTTCCTAGAACTTATGAGAAATGCTCTCATGCAATTCAAATATTTCACAGATGCTTCCTCTGAACTGCTCTGAATGCCAATATTTTCAAATCACAGTTGTGCTACATATTATAAACTGCCCTGATCTTGAGATATCTTTTCCTCCGGGAAACCTCATCACTGGTTTGTTTCTCTTACCAGCTAGGTTTCCTTGCTGCACAGCTCTGCTTCTTGACCTCATGGTCACCTTGGTAGGATTTCCTGTAATTGATAGCATATGTCCTGGTATTTTACTTACATCTTGATGCAATACCTACTTCACTCGTTGACCGGCAAGCAAATACACACCCACCTGAACAGCCAGCCCTACAAATCCATGTCTATCAAAGAATGCCTTCCCTACACTTTTAATGGTTCTGAATTTATCCCCTTCATTAATATCATCCACTCTCATTGTGAACCCACTGCTGAGGCATATAATCAAACAGTGCAGAAGCAGCACCTGGTCCACCGCAGTAGGTGTACCAAGTCATACCCATTGCACCCATCTGCACTAATCCCATTGACACAAATCAGGTTCCATACCTTGGCCATGGCCAACCCATGTTATTCGAAGATAAAATATACCCACCGACTGCTGTTAAATTTTCCTTCGGTACTATCAATATCTTAAGTGTGCTAGTCTGCACCAAGTCACTGCTTTACTCTCCCAGGAAGGACTCCCATTCCTTTGGCTAGTTTTCTCTTCTTCCCAAGTCTCACAATCTCTGTAAGATGCATTATTGTCAAACTTCATCTGCATTGGTTCTAATGGTACTGCACCCTTATCCTGATTGTACTTTCTTTCGTTGTCCTGAATAGTTACAATGTAACCATTCAGCTACTGTTATCAATAGTCATCTTGATTAAACTGAAAAATATACCCCTCTCCTGTAAATGTCTGCTAGCTGGAAGACTCCATGGCAATTCTCAAGCCAATCTGACAGGACTGTGTATGGCTTCTAGATCGCCCTCCCTTCCTAAGTCTCCGATCCTTTCAACACTTGATTGACTCAGTCTAGTGTACCATGATTGTTGATGCACATTCATAGTCTATTACAATGAAAGGCAGCTGCAACCACCCATTTCTATTATAGACTTGGCAATTCACATCCCCTTACCTGGAAGTTTACTTCTACATATATATGTCCAGTTCCATCTCAACAGAAAATAATGGAAATATTTCAGATCCATGCCTTGTAATTGCTGCAGGATTAATCTGCATAACTATCACAGTCAATGTGTACTAATTGTGTTGTCCTTAATGCTCTTCAATTGTCCATTAGATAGCATTTTCATTTCCTCTATATATGATTTTATCTTACATGATCTCGGTAAGATTGTTCAATAGACTCACCTCTTTGTGGCTGAACTATTTGGGGACTACCACCTTTAGGGGCAGTTAGCTTTTTGAGGACATGAGCTCCATCCACATAAATTGTGCCTTGATCAAAAATGTCTCGCATTTTCCAGTAACCACTCTATGCTGGTAGCTATTCTATGTACTCTCTCAAATGTTATTGTCAATCATCATTATGCCCCATGTATTATGACATGGGTGATCATGAATACCCATGATCATTCATGGCAAATTTTTCTAGAGAAGTGGTTTGCCATTGCTGCCTTCCGGGCAATGTCTTTACAGGACGGGGTGACCACAGGCATTGTCGACGCTCTTCAGAGATTGTCTGCCTAGCATCAGTGGTCACATAACCAGGACTTGTGATAGACACCAGCTGTTATATACTTATGTTAAAATAGTTTTTCATTCACCAGTCCACACACAATGGTGGCATGGTAGTTTAGCAGCTAACAACCCGGGTTTATTAACCGTCACTACCTGTAAGCAGTTTGTATGTTCTCCGTGACCATGCGGCGTTCCTCCAGAGCTCTGGTTTCCTCCCACATTCCAAAGACATCCAGGGTGGTAGGTTACATTGGTGTAATTGGGTGGCAAGTTCTCGTTGAGCTGGAAGGATCTGTTACCATGCTGTATCTCTAAATTTAAAAAAATAAAACAATGAAGCATTGCTCGTTCTAAGCAAGTCTGGAAATTACACTTTTGCTAGTACCTTTACCCTGACCAACTATCTGCCAACCATTCCTCTTGTTTTGATTGCACAAATTTCTGATGGCATCAGATTAAAATGGTCTCTAGTTGTTTGCTATCACCTCAATAGGACCTCTTCTCTAATTTGCAGTGCCAGTAGACCGGCCAATTTCTTACACATCTCTGGTTATTATATTTGCACCTTTTGTCATAATTTTTTTGTTTGTTTGCTTCCCAAGATCTCAATAATGCTGTCTTTTCTTTACAAAGATTTCCACATATTCCATCCATTCCAAATACAGAGGGAATAGCGGAAAGCATTTGTGGCTTTCAATTTTTTTCAAGTATCAAACATTACCTATTTTCATCATCATTGCACCAGAAAACTTCATCTCATCATTGGTCTGCTACAAGCACAAGCAAACCCACAGTATTGGATTTCTGAGTAGAATATTCTTAATTGAAAGTAGCAATTCACAACTAAGCCACAGTGTACAGTGTCTAAATATACAGTAGCATTCTTGTTGTAACGTAGTTACAATATGCATTGTTATCTGAGCTCAATGTGTGGGCTACAAATGACCTCAAAGGTGATGTAAAATCAGCCGATGTTTTACGTCCGGAAACTGGTGGTAGAAGTAGCTTCTAGATGTAGATTACAGGAGGATTTGGAACTTTTGAAAAAATGAAATTAAGAAAATAATCAAATGGAATGTTAGAAAAATCATCTTTTTGTTGCTTCTTCTTACATTTTATTTTTGTTCCAGCGGATAATGGACTGAATCCTGTCTGGCTTTTCAAGCAATTTGTCTTTGATATCAATAATCCTGAGTTTGCCTTTTTGAAGTTCATTGTGTATGATGAGGACATGTTCAGTGATCCCAACTTCCTGGCCCAAGCAACTTACCCAGTGAAAGGACTTAAAACAGGTAAGTAGTAGTCCATTAAGCAGAAAATTATTTAACTTTGCTTAGTAAGATGAGTATTGTTTGTAGAGAAAGCATATCCACTGTCAACATGAAGCGTACCTGGATCAAGTGCATCATGAATTGGACATGAGAAGTTGTCCCTCTCCTTTGCTCTACTCCCAGGACCGAAGTCTAATTTTAAGCTGACACAAGAAACTGCAGACTCTAGAACCTCGAGCAAAGCAACTAAATGCTGGAGGATTCAGCAGGTCATGCAACGTCTGTGGAGGCAAAGGGATACTTTACTTTTCAGGTCAAGACTGATTCAGAGTTGAGACTCAAAACAGCAACCAACTCATTTGCATCCACAAATGCTACTTGATCTGTCAAATTCTCCTGCTGTTAGTTTTTTTTTGTAATTCTATGATCTTTGTCCCAGGGCTGCTGCTGAAGAGATCCAATCACGATTCAATCTACTTGTTAAAAGTTTCCTGTCACTGTCTGAGCATGACTGTCAATGAAATATAGGTTGTTTTATGAATTTGGATCACTACAGTATTTGGATCTTAGTCCAGTCACAAATGGCGCCAGTAGAGAAGCCAGTACAGCACTTTTCCTACTTTATGGATTCACTAATTTTGTTTGATACCAATGCTGGAATCCAGAAATCACTATTTTTCAATGTAAAAGCGAACACTGGAAGAACGCAGCAGGTCAAGTCAAGACCCTGCCAGGAATGTCAACTTGTACCTTTTGTTTCCACAGATGCTGCTTGACCTGCTGAGTTCATCAGCATTCTGCTCTTTTTCTTGTTCCAGATTTCAGCACCTGCAGTTTTGTTGACTTAAATATTCTTTTTTTAAACTTTCACAGCCATGTATTCAAAGGGAATGTGTCACTGAAGTAACTTAAATAAGTTTCAGTCCGCGCAATTCTCCCCCCACTTTTTAATGACTCTATCTTTTTGGTTTACAAGTTATATACAACAGATGTAATAGAGATGTTGAAACTATAGGGTATCTTCACAATGAAAATCTATCCTGTGTTCACTCTCTGCATGAAGGAAGATGACATTTCCTCTTATATCATTACACCTTATAATCACAGAGAGACATTTATTAATATAGTCCATCTCTGAACCTTTAAAATTTATCCTCAAACTATCTCGAGACTATCTACCCAGTGCTGGCAGAACACACCACATCATGTCTAAGTGTGGTTCCAAATTGTTCATGTCTCTATTAATCAGGGTCATGCACTCATTCCATTCAGTCTCATGATGGTAAAAAGAATATTGACAATGAATTTTAGCTTCTATGTTAAGGGGTTACATTACTGTTGTGTTGATACCTATGTTGCAATGATAGCTATAACAATTGAGACCTTCACAGAAAGGCAATCAGAATTCTCACATCCATTCAACAGTTACCTATGGAATCTACCAATCATTTGTCCTTGAGCTTAAATAAAATTGTAATATCAAATCTTATGATTGCAATGAAGCTAGCCTATTGAATTATGTACTGTCAGCCTTTAAACCTCAACTATTATAATGTTTTCCATCTTCCTGTCCTGAATCCGGCATTAAATGACAGGCTGGGTTCCCAATTAGTAAGTGACCACTTTAGCTGTGTATGTTGCAATTATTTTGTATATTTCTGAAATGGTTTGGTAGTATCTATCTTAAATGCCACTTTATCACAATGAATGTCAGAATGTCATTCTTTCTACAGGTTACAGATCTGTGCCCCTGAAAAACAGCTACAGTGAGGAGTTAGAGCTGGCCTCTTTACTTGTTCACATTGAGATTGTAAATGCAAAGGTAAATCATTGTGTTGGTCCACAGAACATACAATTGGATAATGCTGGAGTAGCTTGGATATAAATAGATCTTTAAAAAGACTACATAATCATAAATATTCACCAATTACTATTCATCCAATTGACTCATTTCAATTTTACTCAATCATTTAACATTTATGACTTATGTGGAGTTCATCTATTAATCATATCCATTAGCAGTTTTATATATTGTGTCCTTCATAGTTATTCCCTGTGGTGAACTGAATTTGACCCTGTCCTTAGAACAAAAGGAAATGTGATACCATTGTCATTCAGGTGTCCTACCACAATGTGAGTGCCCAAAAGCAGGGACCAGGAGTGTAAGTTTACTTGTGTTAACTTATTTAGCAATACGTCTTTATACAGTCCTTTCCAGAAAGATATTTAACTACTTGATCCAACTCAACTGGAAGATTCTTCTCCAAAATGTAATAATGATATGCAGTTGTTCACAGATAAGTACCCGGTAGTTACCCATAGAAATTAACCACTATAGTTGCCGGAGTGCCTTTCTATCTAACTTAGTTACAGGGTAGTAAGTCCGCACTCAGAATATCCATCACTAATGCCCTTGTTCCTGAAGTCTATGATCAATAATTGATAGATAATGTGCCTATAAAGTCCATCGTAACAATTGAACTGCACCTTAAGCATACTGTTTAATGCTTACAGACAACATAATGAACACTCTTCACCTTTTGGTTAATTTGCTGAAGGAGAAGGCTTTTCTATAGCCTATGTGAAAATGGCAGTTCATTTTTAAAAGAATAGTTTTCTTTTAAAAATAAAAATAGTTTTAGAACTGTTTTCTGATTCAACCATCAAGAATAGTTTCTAAGGAAGTAATCAGGTACAAAAGATGAATCATTGCCCATCTTTTTCATCACTAGGTGCATTCCATTCCTTTCCTTTCCTGCTATGTGTTTTGGACATTATGACATCACTGCAGCAAGCATCTTGGTACTCTTGACCTGTAGCTATTTAGGAATCAAGCTTTTAAACTATTTATTTTAATTTTACTGTATGTTAAAGCACTCAAAGTTACTTTTTCACATGATGCTCCAGCTGCTCATTATTTCAAAGGTGTAGTGAAAATCCAGTATTAAGCCATTGTTCATGACTGGCACCAACAAACTCTTTTTATTAAAACATAATTATTACATGTGATGATGGCACTTATACATCTCATTGCCCAATCCTGAAAAAAGGGTGTAATTGTGTTCTAAGTATTTTAGGGTATATTCTCACCTTTACATTTTAATGTTTTCTCCCCCTTTATACTGAGAAGATATAAAATGGTCAAGTGTCCTTCCACATTTTCAAATCTAGATCTACTGACCTTCTTTTGGATATCCCTGACTGATTTGCATTTGTAACTTCTGCCCCATGTTCTCATTCTCTCCAATGGCAGAGATGGGGAATATTCAAAGTCACCTCCCCACCCCTTTGCCTTTTTCTGTGGATCTGCTTTGATAGTTTGAGTGATTTCTGACCTTTAGCAGAAGGGACCAGAGGTGCACAGGAAACAGTTAAAAGGAAACTTTGCAAAAACACTGCAAGAAATCAGTCTGCCTACACTTTGAGTATAGCAATGCTTTAAAGCAGAAAGTTGACCTATTTTCCATCCCACACATAAAAAAACCTGCAACCTTCTGCAAACAATGTAACTATTTACCCCTGGATAGTATATTCAGCAAAAAAAAAGATCATATGTATGGAGATTCATTCTATACAATGCAAACAGAATGGAAACCATACATAATCTTCTACAGTCAATCTTGGGTAGAGAGAGTGACACACTGCTTCACTCAATCAGTTTTGTTTAACATCATGGAATGCCAATAAGCCCTCCTCTTTGTAGATCTCAACAACTCAATCACGTCAAGAAAAGATCTGCCTAAAATTAAATGCTGGTATGTTGACAAGTCAAAACCCACCCAATGGCCTGTAAATTAGATCTCACAACATGATGTTTTCACACTCTGTAATCAAATGTAAGTGCAAAATGAAATGTTATTGAAAATTGCAGACTTCATCCTAGTTGATGAATGCCTGGTTCCATTATCTAGTTGGGATCATTCATGTGAAGCCTTGACATGACAAAAGCAGATTTCATTTATACTTTGTATGTGATCTTCAAACAAGAGAAAGATGTTGAGAATCTCTACTCATTGGTGGTCCATGCTATCCATGGACAACATGCATTAGCAAACCTTTGTAGCATCTGTCACCCATGCTGCAGTGTTACTTCATGGGGGTCTGCATGACCATGTCCCAGTCAACCCCTGGAATCTCAGCTTTGATTGGCCCATTTGTCTATCTTTTAGGCCCACTGAGGATCCCATTTTCTTTCTAACAGCATCTATCCCTCCTATCTGTTCCTGCTTCATCAAGCATGTAACTTACATAAGCCACATCCCTGATTAGCAAGGCTAAACCAAATATTATCTTTTCATATTCCCCCAACATTTGTCACCAAGAAAATCCACTAGAGCACTAAAATAACACCCCCAAAATTAAACACTTTACTAACACTACCCAGACTGCTACTCTTCCACTCCACATGATCTCTGGACACCTAATCCTTTTCCCTATCCCTCAACCTTAGCCCCAAATCCTGACCTATTCACCACAACAACCTCTAAAACGTGTTATTCCACAATCTCCTGAATCTGGATCCAGAGTTAACCAATTTCCTTTTGAAACCTGCAAAAGAAAGTTAGCCTTTTAGATTAGGTTGCCTATTTACACCCAATCATTGGCATTTGTGATTAACCATGGATTTAGACCAATTTTCCAGAATCACAATGAAGTTTTCCTTGTAACTTATCAGCTACAATAGCTCTTTACTGCATTTGCCTGAGGTCAAAAGAAAATAATTTGGGTGATTTTTATCCTAAAGAATAGGGTTACATCTGAGAATGATATTTGTTTGGGATCATTCATATGGGGCCTTGACATCAAACCAGATTTCATTTATACCCTGTATGTGATCTTCAAACAGGAGGAAGATGATGAGAATCTGTACTCATCTATCCAGCAACTACGTGATCGGACAAGTGAGCTTTCTAGTCAGGTGTCAAGTTTTGAACGGAACAACAGCTGTGATTCCCGCTACCAGCA
Source organism: Hemitrygon akajei (assembly GCF_048418815.1). NCBI lineage: Eukaryota > Metazoa > Chordata > Chondrichthyes > Myliobatiformes > Dasyatidae > Hemitrygon > Hemitrygon akajei. Next base: position 101,764,155 of record NC_133124.1, on the reverse strand, counting down.
ACGTTTGGATGAGTTACGTGTTGTGCAGGATCAGCTTATGGAGTTGACAGAAGCCCGCAACAAACGGTAAACTGAGAAAATGTGTAGAGAATGAGATATGCTGGTTATCTACCTTAAGTGCCACAAGAACACATGGCCACAGAAATGAGAGCAATCCATAATGAAAGAAACGCAACTGTGAGCAGATGCATCGAAGAGACTTAAGTGTTGTTCTGTTGTAATGTTCTGATGTAAGTGTTGTAATTAATACCATCAACCAAGTAACCACTTTCCAGAGACAAATAGAGTAGATGATGATTGGACATGTCGTCACCCAAGCACTACCCCCATCGCCTCCCCGCGATCGTGCAGCACATTTATCTGCAGCACTGTCGCAGTTTGGACCATGCTGAGGACCTCCACTCCACTGCTCTTTAGTGAGATGAATTAGGCCCATAGTGTCAATTGGACCTCAGGCAACTGATTCTGAGGAGCCCATCTCCAAAATCATGCTGATGGCTTTTTACAGCTGGCTGGCATCAGAGGCATGTTGTTTCAAATGTCACACATATATATAGGCTTTAAAAACTGAAATGGATTAGAATAACAAAAAAAATATAGTGCAGAATAATCCTGCCTTACAGATTTTTTTTCCAATAATTTCCTTAACACCTGGATTTGACTCATTTAACCTTGCTTATTGCTACTTCCTTTCTTAAGTATAAGTACCACATTTATCCTTTTAACTATCGTCTGGAACCCCACCTCTCAGCAAAATTTTAAACATTTCTGACAGCACTCTGCTTCTCACAGCAGCCTAGGACACATCCCATCATCTCCAGAGGAGGTGACCATTCTTGGTGCCACACAGTGGCAGAGCCAATGGAACCCTTGAAGTGCCAAAGACCAGGATTCAATCCTGATCTCAGATGCTTTAAATGCAGAGTTTGCATGCTCTTCCTTTGATTCTATGGATTTTCCTTGAGTGCTCTGATTTCCTTCCACAAGCTCATCACTTTCAGGTCGGCAAGCTGCAGTTAGCTGAGTGCTGTTGGGTTTAGGGCAGAGCCCAACTGTTAACAATCAATATACACTCAGTGGCCACTTTATTAGGTACACCTGTACAACTGCTCATAAATGCAAATATCTAATCAGCCAGTCATGTGGCAGCAACTCAAGGTGTAAAAGCATACTGACATGTTCAGGAAACCTCCTGGGATTTTCATGCACCAAAGTCTGCAGAGAATGGTATGTAAAACAAAAAAAAATGTTCTGTGGGTGAAAACACCTTGTTAGTAAGAGAGGTCAGAGGAGAATGGCCAAACTGATCCAAGATGACAGGAAAATGTCAATAATTTGAATAACCACACGCTACAACAGTGGCAGGAGGGCATCTCTGAATGCATAACACATCGAACCTTGAAGCGGATAGGCTATAGCAGCAGAAGATCATAAATATACACGCAGTAACTACTTTATGAGGTACAGGAGGTACCTAACAAAATGGCCACTAAGTGTATCTACATTTACAGATGATACAAAACTAGAAGCACTTTGTATTTTGGTGAGAATGCAAAGAGGCATTAAGGAGATATAGACAAGCAAAATGAATAAACATAAAAAAGCACAGTATAGGAACAGGCCCTTCAGCCCACCATGTCTGTATGGATCATGATGCCAGTTTACTAACCCCATCTAACTGTATATGGTCCATATACTTCTCTGTAAAGTGAAATAAACAGTCAGTGTTTGGGGCCAAGACCGTTCATCAAGCTACCTCTCACAGTTTTCCTGTGACTCCCCCAATTCTGTTCTTTCTTATTTCCATAAAGCTACTGTCAAGAGCACTGACCTATTTTTCATGGGTCAACAATCAAAAGATGCTGTCTGTCCAACAAGAAACACTGTCTGTGAAATGTGTGGGTCACGTTTAGCACTCTTCAAGGGCAGCAAGTTCCAACATTGATTTCTGAAACCAGCAATGCACCAATTCAGTGAAATTTTTTCTGACTGGATTTTGCATAAGGGCTATATCCACACCAGTTTTGTGCATCAAAACCGCCTCCAATTCAATGTTTAGACTGACGTCTTTAAGGCCAACTCACTTTGTTAATGCTTTACAAAGCAAATTAGATAAAATCAATTCTGGTGAAAAACCAACCTGAAACATTAATCTCTTTTGTCTCCTAGTATGTTGAGTAGTTCAAGCACTTCATTCTCCTTTTAATTTTTCAAATGTGCAGTAATTTACATTTACATAACTTCAGTGATCTTTTATTTCGTTCCATTATTTTTCCTTTTTAGACTCATAGAGAAGAAAAAGAGGGACAGACTACGACAACAAATGGTGAACAAGAGGAACTAAAGATTCACATGACTCTGGCAGCGCTGAAGCTGCAGATCGCTAAGGTCTATCGGTTTCCATGGAAACCCTCTGCAGATTCGGCCTACATTCAGGCAGTCCTGGCAAGATCCTTAAGAAGTCCATTTAGCATATGGTGCAAGCTAGCCTAAGCTTTATGGAGATGATTTCAGAGACGAATGATTCAGCTCTGTGCCTTTTTACATTTTTTTTAATTTCCCTTTTCAACATGTTACATTCGCAGATGACTGATTATTTTTTAAAATGTGTCAATATTAAGGTCTTATTGAGGAAAAAGTGCATTCTCATTAGATTTGAAAGCACCACACAATTCTCGGCAGAGTAAAGCTCATGCAAGCATGGTGAAGTGTGGTAATAGTTTCTCTGCCTCATTTGTTGATTCAGCTCCGTACTATCTATACTTCTGTCTGGAGTTCTGTGTATGACACATTCTTTCAGTGTGTCACATTTAATTTCTATAATACTTTCCTCATCATGCATTGTAGAATAATATCCCTGTTTTGAAATGCCAAGGGTGACCTGCCAGTATACAAAAAATGGTGATTTAATATACCAAGGAACTATGCATATACAGCTGAGGATATTGCTGTTGGTTATCATTTTCTTCACCGGGAGGATTTGTTCCAAGCATTAGAGCCTTTAGTCCTGGAATATCAGGGCACAGTCTGTACAGAAAAAAGTGACAGTTTTTTTGAAAGAAACTTTTCAATCTGTTGTTTTGCTAAGTATCTCCCTTATGGGAGCATGTTTTTTTTTTGTTTATTCCAGTTAAAAGTTCACCCACCCTATCCTGCCATCCGCTATTATGGTCATCAGGCTGGGGGTTGGTGGCAGGCTCCTTCCCTGCCACAGTTGGTGCTCTCAGACGGACTGCTGGGAGACGAGCAAGAATGGATTTTTTTTTTAAATAAAATTTTATTTTTCCAGGTTTCAACTGTACAAAATGAAAAAGGGTTTGTAATGCCCAGCACCCAGGTAGAACTGAGCACTAGCAATCATAAATAACAAATGTAAAGGAAACTATGTAGCCCAGCATTTAAGTTGACATAAAATTACATGACTACAATGAGAACAAGCAGACTCAATAAACAATGTTAATACTTTACTGTAGTTTGTGTTACATTTACTTTTAATTTTCACCTTGTACAAAGATCTAAATGAGAGGATGTTCACCTCATTCAGGTGACTCTGCTTAATACCAGGTGATGAGAATGGACAGGATATTGAATGAAGTTTTGCAAATATCAGTCATTTGAATTATTTGTTCGGGGGGTTGTTAGGCAGGTACTCAGAGAGCCTCCTGCTCTTTTTCCAATCATGTCATGAGATTCCAAATATGCACAAAGACAAAACTGCAGACTTAGCTTCAATTATTGGTTCATTTGGAGATCAGCTCTTAAATACCGCATTCACTCAGTTTGATCACAAACAGGAGAGAATCTGCAAATGCTGGAAATCTGAGCAATATACAAAATGCTGTAGGAACACAGCAGGCCAGGCAGCATTTATGGAAAAGAGTAAACAGTCGATGTTTCGGGCTGAGACCCTTCATCAGTCCTGATGAAGAGTCGCAGCCTGAAATGCAACTGTTGAGTCCTGATGAAGGGTCTCAGCCCGAAACCTCTACTGTTTACTCTTTTCTATAGATGCTGCCTGGCCTGCTGAGTTCTTCCAGCATTTTGTATGTGTTGCTTCAATGTCTTCTATGCTCGCTTTGACCATCAAAATATTGAGGAACTATCACGGACTCTGACATTCCCCGATGATCCTATTTTTTCAGTCTCTGAAGCCAATGTGAAAGCAGTTTTCAGGAGGGTGAACACATTAAAAGCATTTGGCCCCGATGAGGTACCTGGCCAAAGACCAAAGACCTGTGCTGATCAACTATCTGGTGTCTTCACTGAGATCTTCAACCTCTCACTTTGTCAGTGTGTGGTATCCAAATGCTTCAAGAAGGCTTCAAATATATCGGTGCCCAAAAGCGTGTGGCTACCTGCCTCAATGACTATCGCCGAGGAGCACTTACATCCACAGTGACGAAATGTTTTGAGAGGTTAGTGATGAAACATATCAACCCTTGCCTGAGAAACGGCTTAGATCTGCTCCAATTTGTAAAAATACGATGGTCCGGGCCAGGAACTTGAAATCATTGAAAAGATCAAGAGTTGTGAGAAGTGGCACAGATGTAGGTAGGAAGGGACTGAACCAGGGTGGGATTAAACTGAGTTGAGGTAGTTCAGTGGGGCAGGAACAAGCAGAGATAATGTCTATCTTTACAGGCAGGTGTGTGGATCTTGGGTAGGAGGCAGAAACAGGAGATGCGGGGTGTGGGAACTATGAGGATGGTGGCAGTGGATGGGAGATCCTCAGAGACTATCCCCAGAGGGATAGGGTTCCATTTGTCCTCACCTCCACCCCACCAGCCTCCGCATCCAGCACATAATTCTTCATAACTTAGAGGATCCCACACCAAGCACATCTTCTCCTTCCCCCCCCCCCCCACATTTTCTGCTTTCTGCAGGGATTACTTTCTATAGGACCCCCTTGTCCATTCATCCTTCCCCACTGATCTCTCTCCTGGCACTTATCTTTGCAAGCAGAACAAGTGATACACCTGCCTTTATACTTCCTCACTCACCACCATTCAGGGCCCCAGATGGCCTTTTGGGGTCATCTACTGTATCTGGTGCTCCTGGTGCGGCCTCCTGTGTATTGGTGAGACCCAGTGTAGATAGGGAGGTCACTTCACCAAGCACCTACCCTCTGTCTGCCAGAAAAAGCGGGATCTCCCAGTAGCCACCCATTTTAATTCTACTTCCCATTCCCATTCTGACACATCTGTCCATAGCCTCCTCTACTGCCACAATAAGGACACCCTCAGGTTGGAGGAGCAACACTTTGTATTCCATCTGGGTAGCCTCCGAACTGATTATATGAATCGCAATATCGCTTTTGCGAACTTACGATAATGACCCCCCCACCCCACCATTCAACGTTTCCATTTCCCTCTATCTCCTTACCTGCCCATCACCTTCCCCTGGTGCCCCTCCCCCTTCCCTTTCCTCCATGGCCTTCTGCCTTCCCCCTTCTCTAGCCCTTTACCTCTTTCCCCATCGACTTCATGCTCTTTACTTCACCTCTCCCCCCTCCCAGTTTCACTTATCATCTACTACCTGGTATTTCTTCCCATCCAACCCCCCCCCCCTCCCCCACCTTCTTACTCTGAATTCTCATCTTTTTTCTCCAGTCCTGATGAAGGGTCTCGGCCCAAATTGTCAACTGTTTACTCTTTTCCATAGATGCTGCCTGACCTGCTGAGTTCCTTCAGCATTTTGTGTGTGTTGCTTCACTCAGTTTGAATCTCACATTGAAGTCTTACCCATAGTTCATGGCCCTAACTAGTTTGTCTTAGTATCCATTAACCACTAATCAGGGCAGTGTCAAAAACAGAACAAATGGTCATCAATTAATGAGGTTATTATTACACTGGTAATAATAGTGTAAAATGAGGTGTTGGCTCATGTCATCTGATAGGATTAAAAATAAACAACTGTCTGATGATAAAGTTTCCGGAACCAAAACAATAAGAGATCAATATAAAAATTATTAGTCCAGATCTTAGTGACCTGATCTTCCAAACTGGACTAACATCCTGCATTTCCCTGGGCTAGATACAATGGACTCATTCAGCTGGGCTGCAAGTGGCACAGTACCCAGAAGTCATTGACAGAATGTAAACCTGCAGCTTAGCCTCTGTCAGAGCTGCCATTGATTTTAACAGTGTTTACTCCTCTGACATTCACACATTGAAAAGCTATTAGGAAAGAAATCAATTATTAAAATAATAACAATACCAAATGTAAATAAAATAGTTAAATAAAAACACACACTACATTAAAACATTAAAGCAAAATAATTTTGAAGAAGCTTGCCTTTCCTTTTGTCTCCTAACCTTAAGGCCAATAACAACAGATCATCAGGGAATTTGATCCTGAGCCAGTTCTCACCTGGCACAGCAGGATCGATGTGAGAAGTCAAGCAACGGAGTAAGGTGTCAGACAAATTCAACATCAGTTGAAAAGTGCTTGATTTTCAATGATCCAACAACATATGTTCAGAAAACAAAGACTGGGTTCTATTTCAAGAGCCAGTGGTTCCATTTTGAAATACTGACTATGGTCGGTGTTACGTAGCCTATTGGCTGAGACAGGCAGATTTTCATTCAGTAAGGTAATTAAGGACACGTAATTTATATTAATGAAAAATAATCATAGTATAAAGCAACATACCTGAAATGCTGGAGGAACACAAACAGCATCTATATAGGGGAATAAACAGTTGACATTATAAGACAAGACGCTTCATCAGAACTGGAGAGGAAGTGGGCTGAAGCCAGAATCATTTGAAACCATGCTCTAAAGAAATGGCAGGAGCATCTCAAGTAGCCTAAGAACAATATTCATACATAACAACACACTATGAAGGAAGAGTAGGATGCAAGGAATCAGTTTTCAGCGCAAAATACTTTCAGCACTTTCATATGTAGAAAGCATCTCGATGTTGGATGGAGTCAGAAGAGATCCACAAATGTACCTTTGGCTATTAAGAGAATGAATCCAGTTTTTAAACACTCATCCGACTGAAGAAACACAATGGATGAAAGTCATCTTCCAATGGAAGCCGAAGAACTTCTACTTTTCCCTGAAATTGATAATGTCACAATTGAAACTTTATAGGTCATACAATGTCAATGGATTATTGATCATAGAACAGTACTTGTTCACAGCACAGAATGAGGCTGGCTATTCATCCCATTGTCATTCTGACATCTGTCTGCTAAAGCAATCCAGAACTAATCCCATGTATTACTTATCATGATGCTATTTCAAACTGTTCCCCACTTTTCCTTTAGAAAAGACAAGTTGCTGCTTGAGCTGCTCATATTGGTGAGCCACTCAGTGCTTCCGGCAATGTGTGTGTGCAGTAACGTCTCCGAACCAGAGGAAACTGTTCTCTTCATTCTGTCAAAGTTTTCATATAGAGCTTTCTTAATTACCCTTCTTGCTTAGTATCTCAAGTTTCTCAGAAAAGCTGTGTTTTCTGTCCTTATGAAACTGTTTTATCGTTAGTATGAATATCTTTCATACTGTGAGATACAAATTTTCAACAATTCATCACCCATTGAGTGAAGAAATTTAATTTTAGTACTAAAAAGCCTAATCCCTATTCAGAGACTCCGTTGCAGGTCTAAGACACCTCAAAAAGGAGAAATCTGTAAAGTCCAATAAAAATTTTGTAAGTTTCATGAGATCCACTCTCATTCTTCTCAGCTCTAGAGAATACACGTCCATTCAACATAATTTGTCCTTTAGTGGCAAACCTACCATTCCTAGAACGAGTGGAACGAATCTTCAATGCATTCCCTCTTCAGCAAGAAGGTACAGAGAACAAAACTCTGCTTAATACTCCAAATACAGTCTTGCAAAAGACCTATACTATTATTTTGAGACAGCTGAAATTTTGAGAATTTGAAATCAAAGATTTCAAATTCTCTCATATTGAAGACCAACACACCATTTCCATTTGCCTTTCTAATCAATTGTTCATTGACTTATTTGCTGCAAAATCATATATTATGGAAATAAGCTCTCTGACACATTGAATTCACCCTGACCAATTATCATTCCCATTTTATTTGTCACACATTCCCATTAACTCCTCCAAATTCTACAACAACTCCACAACCTCGGGAATTTACAGTGGCCCATTAATTTAGCAACCAATGTGTTTTTGAGATGTGGGAAGAAATAGGTAAAAACCAAAGGAAACTCACATAGATACAGAAATAAAATAATAACTCTGAACAAGCAAAACCAGAGGTCAGGATTGAAGCTGAGTCATTACAGTGGTGAGGCAACAGCTTTGCTTACCGATCCGCTCGAGCATCCAATACAAACTACATGTTGGCTCTCAGAGTCTTGTGTACAACTACACTTAGTACTGAAGTTCAACAATATCCAATCTTGCACCAGTTAAAAAAGAAGTTTTGTTTCAAAGTGGATAACTTATTTTGTCAGCAAAAGAGATGGTCATTTACTTAATCAAAAGTGGGAAAGGATTGTGCACAGGTTCCGTTTACATCAATGGTCATTACATCGAGAGATTGAATGCTACAAGATCCTTGAAGTGAATGTCATCAATAGTGTGTCCTGCTACAATGACATAGGTGCCCCAGCCAAGAAAGCTCTACTTCCTCAGACTAAAGAAATTTGGCATATCCCCTTTGACTCTCACCATTTGCTAATGATGCATCAGAGAATGCTGAGGGAAGGGTTTAAACAAATTTGGCAGGGCGATGAGAACCACAGTAATAGGGCTTTTGGTTTACAAGCAGAGGTATTGTGTACTGAGACTGTCAGGAAGGACAAGCAGATGGCAGGGCAAAATTGCAGCCAGTGGGATGAGTTGCAGTGTAAAAGGAGACAAAATTGGTTAAATGTGTTATATTTGAATGCACACTGTGTACAGAATAAAGCAGATGATCTGCGAGCACAGTTAAAAATTGGCAGGTATGATGTGGGCATCACTGAGTTATGGCTGAAAGAAGATGGTATTTGGGAGCTTAACATCCAAGGATCAAAAAGACAGACAGGTAGGCAAAGGGGGTGGGGTGGCTCTGTTACTAAAGAATGAAATCAAAGCCTTAGACGTGATATAGGATCAGAAGATGCAGAATCCGTGAAGGTAGAGGTTAGAAACTGTAAGGGTAAAAATACCCCGATGGGAGTTATATAAAGACCTCCAAACAGTAGAGACAATGTGGGATTTAAATTACAACATAAGACAGAAAATAGAATGTTATTAGTCATGGGGGATTTCAATATACAGGTAGGTTGGGGAAAATCAGATTGGTGATGAATCCCAAGAGAAGGAATTTCTGGAATGCCTACAAGAAAGCCTTTTAGATCAGCTTATGGTTGAACCCATTTGGGAAAAGGCAATCATGGGTTGGTGTTATGAATCAAATTTGATTGGGAAGCTTAAGGTAAAGGAAACCTTAAAAGACAAAGATCATAACATGTTAGAATTCACCCAGCTGTTTGAGAGGGAGAAAATAAAGTCAGTATTACAGTGGAGTAAGGAGAGTTACAGAGGCTTGAGAGAGGAGCTGGCCGAAGTTGATTGGCAGGGATGACAGCAGGACAGCAATAGTTGGAGTTTCTGGAGCAACTCGGAAGGTGCAGGATAGATACATCCCAAAGGGAAAGGATTGTTCTAAAGGGAGGTTGAGATAACTATGGCTGACAAGTTAAAGACAGCATAAAAGGAAAAGAGAGGGCATACAATATAGCAGAAACTAGTGGGATGTTAGAGGATTGGCAAGCTTTTAAAAACTGACAGAGGCAACTAAAAAAAAGCATAAGAGAGAAGAGATATAATGTGTAGGTAAGCTGGCCACTAATACAAAAGAGGATAGCAAATTTTGTTTCAGGTATATATAAAGAGTAAAAAAGAGGCGAGAGTGGCTATTGGACTGCTGGAAAAATGACACTGAAGAGATAGTAATGGGCACAAAGAAATGGTGGATAAACTTATTAAGTATTTTGCATTAGTCCACTGTGGAATTCACCAATAGTATGCTGGAAATTGAAGAGTGTCATGGGGCAGAAATGAGTGTAGTTGCCATTACTAAGAAGGTGGTGCTTGGGAAGCTGAAAGATCTGAATTTTGATAAGTCACATGGACCAGATGGACCACATCCTAGGGTTCAGAAAGAAGTAACTGAAGAGATTGTTGAGGCATTAGTAATGATCTTTCAAGAATCACTAGATTCTGGAATGGCTTCAGTGAACTGGGAAATTGCAAAAGTCACTACACTCTTTAAGAAGGGAGAGAGGCAGAAAAAAGGAAATGATAGGCCAATTAGCCTTACTTTAGTGGTTATGAAGGTGATGGAGTCCATTATTAAGGACAAGGCTTCATGTTACATGGTGGCAGATGATAAAACAAGCAACAGTCAGCATGGTTTTCTTAAGGGGAAATCTTGCCTGACAAAACTGTTGGAATTTTTTGAGGAAAAACTGGCAGGATTGACAAAGGAGAGCCAGTTGATGTTGTTTAATTGGATTTTCTGAAGACCTTTGGCAAGGTGCCACACATGATGCTGTTTAACAAGATAAGAACCCATGGTATTACGGGAAATACTAGCATGGAGAAAGCACTGGCTGATTGGCAGGAGGCAAAGAGTGGGAATAAAGGGGTTGGCTGCCAGTAATGAGTGACATTCCACAGGGGTGGGTATTGACACCGCTTCTCTTCACATTGTATGTTAATGATTTGGATGGCAGAATTGATGGCTTTGCGACCAAGATTGCAGATGATACATAGCGGGGTGGAGGGGCTAGTAGTGCTGAGGAAACAAAGAGTCAGCAGAAGAAGTTAGACAGAGTGGGAGAATGGGCAAAGAAATGGCAGATAGAACATGGTGTAGGGAGGAGCATGGTCATGCACCTTCATGGAAGGAATAAAGGCATAGACTATTTTCTAAATAGGGAGAAAATTCAGAAATCAGAGGTGCAAAGGGATTTTGGAGTCCTTGTGCATGACTCCCTAAATGTTAACTCGCAGTTTGAGTTAGTAGTAAGGAAGGCAATGTAATATCAGCATTCATTTTGAGAGGACTAGAATATAAGAGTAAGTATGTGATGCTGAGGTTTTATAAGGGATTGATCAGATTGCATGTGGTGTATTGTGAGCTGTTTTGGACCCCTTATCTAACAAAGTATTGTATGTGCTGACTTGGAGAAGGTCCAGAGAGGTTCACGAGAATCATTCCAGGAATGAAAGAGTTAACGTGAGGAATGTTTCATGGCTCTGGTCCTGTATTTGCTGGAGTTCAAAAGAATGCAATGGAGGGGGGTGGGGTGGGGGATCTCAGTGAAACCTATCCAATATTAAAAGCCCTGGAGAGGCTGTTTCATACAGTAGGGACTCCTGCATAGAAGGACATTCTGTGGAACAGAGGAGGAATTTTTTAACCAGTGGGTGATGAATCTGTGGAATTCATTGCCACATATGGCTGTGGAGGTCAAGTCAATGTGTATATTTAAAGTGGAGGTTGATAAGTACTTGATTAGTAAGGGTGTTAAAGTTTACGGAGAGAAGAGAGGAGAACGGGGTTGACAAGGATAATAAAACATCCATGATGAATGCTGGAGCAGATTTGATGGCCTGAATGGCCCAATTCTGCCCTTACATCTTATCATCTTATAGAACTAAAGAATCACATTGGAAAGAAGACGTATGGTAGATGGGAGTAGTAATTCGGTTCTCAAAACTATCTCTAGATAGGACAAAACATAAATGGGGAAATATTAAAGTAAGAAGAGTTTTGCAATTATCAATGGTAGTTTTAATCTGCTTATTATTTAGATATATCAAACAGGCACTGTGAGAGATGGGTTTGTGGAGTGCATTGAGGGATTGTTTCTCGGAGTAATACAGTATGAACATACTTAGGAACACACACAAAATGCTGGAGGAACTCAAAAGGCCAGGCAGCATCTATAGGAAAGAGTATATTCGACGTTTTGGGCCAAGACACTTCACCAGGACTGGAGAACAAAAGGAGTCAGAGTAAGAAGGTGAGGGGAAGCAACACAAAGTGATAGGTGGGGGAAGAGGGGTGAAGTAAAGAGACAAGAAGTTGATTGGTGAAGAAAGATATAGGGCTGGAGAAGGAGGAATCTGATAGGAGAGGACAAAAGCCATGGACAAAAGAAAGTGGACAGGAGGAAATGAACAGGTAAGGAGATAAGGTGAGAGAGAGAAATGGGAATGGGAAATGATGGGGGAGGGAATTATTAATAATAGTAAGTACTTTATTAATCCCAAGTAGCAAATTCTTTCATTACAGCAGCAACATTTAAAAACACACTTAGCAGTGTGCAGACTTAACTAACAATAAAGTACAGGATAATAGCACACATCTCTGTCCGCTTGGACAAACTTAAAGCAAGGTATGGTAGCACTATGGTCCGGGAAATGCGCATGTAGCAGGTCTCAGTTAAGCACAAAAACATTGCACTCCCGGAGTTCCCCCTGGGTCTTAATCAGTGCGCCAAGCTCGTCCATCATATTTCCCAGGGACCTCACATTTCCCAATTTGATTGCGGAGATAGAAGGTTTATATTCCCTCTTCTTAGCCTTAACCTTAGCTCTGGCCCTGCCGCCTCAGCATTATCTCCCAAACTCCCACAGGATCTCGGGCCACACTCTGGCAGTAGCATCAGTTTGCACAGCTCAATCAGCCAGTCTCTGAAATAAACAGAACCTTCGCTCCAAACACAATGTAGCCGTCATAAACAGATCCACATGCAATAATCCAGAATTACCAGAAATTTGAAGAAATCGATATTTATGCCATCAGGTTGGAGGACACCCAGATGGAATATGTTGCTCCTCCAACCTGAATGTAGCAGCACCTTATTTTCTGTCTGGGTAGCCTCCAACCTGATGGCTATGAACATCAATTTCTCGAAGTTCCAGAAAATTTTGATCTCTGTTACAGGATAGTGATAGTTTTAAATTATTTGGTGAAGTTAAGATGGCGCCAAATGACTGCCTCTTTTAGTTCATCTGCGGAAACAGCTTAGATTTCTCTCTTTAATGTTTCTTTTTCCTTTTTCAAGGTGACTGGGCTTCTATCGAGTTCTCTGATCTGCAACAGCACTCAAAACTGCAGTGGTTTCATGGCAATGAGTTCCCTTTCTTGGAGCTCCCTCAATGACTGGCCGTTTTCTAACATTCTCCAGCATGGAAGATACCAGGTGCGGCCCTGTGGATGACCATTTCCAGGCCGGTACCACTAACTGAGGTGTCACGGGAGAACATCAGGATCTTGTGGCAGCTGATGGTGTGGACGGAGGACTCTAGCTGAGCGATTGCTCTCTTTCTCTCTCTCTTTCAATTGCAGGGAGAGTTTGCTCCTGATTCTCGAGTCGAAGAATCTCGGAATAAAAAGTGACATGGCAAACTGTAACATCGTAACAGCGACAGCTAATCTTCCCTTTTGCTTTTGCTGTGAAATGTATGACATCTCTCTGTCTCTTGTTAGTGAGATAGAGAGAGTCTGTGGCATGTTGAACAGTTGGGTAAACAATTGTTGACTGCAGATCATGGTCTCTCTTTGGGTGCTTTGCTGTTGCTTGGTGGATGGTGGGTGTTGACGCTCTATGCTGAAATGGGTGGGGGAGGAGGGCAGAGGTTGATGCTTTGCTGCTGCCTGCACTGGGAGGGGGGTGACTTTGGGGTTCTAACATTTTTCTGTCATTCATTCTTTTGAGGTTCTTCTGTTTTTCACAAATGTCTGCGAAGACTAACTATTTCAGGTTTACTGGTATACATTCTCTGATAATAAATACCGTAGAACCATTTGAGAACTTGCTGAAGGAATCCGATACAGGAAAGTATGAGATCATGTACACCAATCAAAAGGCAGACTAATATCAAAATAGAGACTGCAAATGAATGTAGGACAGAGGATCTTCACGCTCATGTTTTGTGCATGAAACACATAAAGCTAACTTGCAAGTTCAGCAAGAGTTTGGAAGGCAATTGGCATATTGGATTTTAATCTAAACAGGCGGCAGTTTAGAAGTGGAGAAATGTCACTACAATTTGATAGAGTGTTGTTCAGGCCACACTTGAAGAACTGTGTAGAGTTTTCATCCTTTTATGTAAAAGAGAGTCATTGGAAACAGTCTAGAAGAGACTCTTACCTCCCTACTTCCCATTACACTGCTGGCATTTAGGGCAGCAATGAAGGTCCTCCATGTTTGGCAATGTTTGGGGCTTCCTTCATTCTGGCAGTAGCTCGGATTCAACTAATATCAGTTCCAGGTGAAGACTCAGGAATACCGTCGCACTCAGATCTAGAAAGATTCTTCATTGCTGTTTCCATAACGATATTGTTTTACCAGTCTTTTTGTTAGTCCTGAGCTGAACCCCTGAACCCAAGGACCAGTGGACCAGTCTGGCCTCTACCCTTTCACCTGTTTGGCATGGGTGACCCTACCAAGAGACAAAGCATACAGCCCTGACTCCAGCCAACATAGCTCTGTGGCTCACTGAAGCATACAAGCCTCCAGCAACAAAGTTGTGGTCCTCTTGGAGGAGAAAAGACTCACTTGGTTGATTATTGGGATGAGAGGTTTGTTGGAATACAAGCATTAGGTCTGTATTCTTTAGACTTTAGATATTTAAAGGATACACAACCTTTACAACTTTAGAATGAAGGGTGTTCATTTGAACATATACATAGATCCTATGGAAAGTCATAGGTTAAATGTTGAGATGTTTCCATTCCTTGAACAAAGGGCCAAAATTGGAAAATTAAAAGGCAGTCATTTAAAACTGAAGTGTTGAGTAATTTCTTCTCTCAGAGGGTGATGAATCTGTTTGAATCCCCAGGAAGTAGTGGAGACTAGCCCACTGGAGATACTTAACAAGGAATTAGATACATTTCTAAACAATTTGGGTGCTGGGGGGGGGGGGGGGATCTGGTACAGAAAAGGAAGCCTGGGGTAGATTATCAATGTTCAATAGGGTGGTGGGACAGGCAAATTACTCCTGCTCCTATTTTCTTCTGAGATTTTTGGATGGAGCCAATGAGCCCCCATCATAAGACAGGTGACACAAGCGATTCTGCAGGTGCTGGAAATCTTGAGCAACACACACAACTCTTCACGCAGGGTCTCGGTCCGAAATGCCGACTATGACTTCCCTCCGTTGCCTGATCTGTCGAGTTCCTCCAGCATTTTGTGAGGCCACCCTCCGGACAGGTAATAGCCCCAGCAGGCCAGCGCAGTCAGGCAGAGCGAGCGGACGCTGGGTGTGCGCGCTGACGTCACGGGCAGCGCTCGGAGATGGTGTGAGGGTTGTCGTCGCGGTGTTTTGAAAGGAGGAAGAAGGAGAGAGGAGTAGGGGCGGCAGTACGGAGGAGCGAGGGCGGTTTCTGTGGGCGATTGATGGGCAGCAAATGTCGTTCAGCCATCGCCAGGTCCGCTCCAAGCTCAGGCAACCGAGTTCGAAGGCAGCGAGGGGCGGGGAGTGGTAGTCGAGCTTCGTTCCGCGTAGCTGTGTGAGCGGGAGAGGTCGGGCGAAATATGAGGGGGGAAGGTAAGGCCTCAGCCAGCCTGGCTCAGCTCATGGGGGAGCGGGCACCCACTATTTGGGGCACCACATCCCACAGGATTACCTGCTGAACACCATACGCCGCACATCAAAAGTCGCCCACTTCTAAAACAATTAAAATCACGCTGACTGTAAAGTAAATTCCTGTAATGTTCGCAGTTCAAAATTACAACTGAAGTTTGAGTCATGGATATTTCTCAGAAAATTACCCTGTATAAGTAGGAGTGGAAAATCTAGAGCGAGATCTTTTACAAATGTATTGCAGAGGAAAGTACAGGATCATGTGGCAAATGCCACATATGAGAGATTATAAATATCTGCTGTAAATGCAAATTGCATTTAAAATTGTAAAGGATGTAAATACAGTATTTTATAAACTTTCATAAAATATATACAGATGAATGTATGTTCTGAAGCAAGTAACAGCATAACCCCTTGACAAAGGGAATAGGATGAAAATGCTGAAAATCAAAAATAAAATGTGTACCTAAAGCCTAGTAAGAATAACATATTAAGAGCAAACTTCATGAAATTTGTTATAGATATGTCTGTGGTTGCTTGAACTCGAGGTAGTTAGCTTCATGATGGGATGTGTCAGCAGGCTTGTGGATATGAAATTGAACCCAGTGTAAAGAAAAAGTATCAATTGGAAATAAACTGTATCTACAAATTATAGGACTAATGTGAAATATCAATTTATATGTAAAGTATTTGAAGTAGAGTGGTTTTTGGTGCATTGACACACAAATCCCTTAAAGGTGTTTGGTGTGATACCCTTCATCATGTAGATGCACATGTACAGGTCCTCTCTGACTTATAAAAGCCCAACTTACATACAGTTTGTACATATGAGCATTAGTGACACTGACGTTGCCAACTATTTCAGGCATCATTTGCTAAGTTAGAACTCAGTTCACTTCTGCATTTCTGACTTGCGAACTGTGGATTATGAAGTATTCACAGGGACAGGAGCTGCTGTAATGTGGGACGTACCTGTACACTGGAGGATATTTGTGTGCTCTTAACTGCAGAGATTCTTTGGAAGATTTGAAGGATTCTTTTTAATAAGTCACTTCATTCGCTTTTATTTAGGGCGAATGGATAACGTGACCTCTCGCTTATTGAAACTTGTCGCTGAAAATAAAGGCAGGATAAGGACTGAGTTGTTATGAACTCTGAGATTTGTTTTTATGGATCTGCCCAGCCTCTCAAACTTCATAGCATATCAAGACCTGGAGTTTTTCTTGAATATCTACCATTGATAGTAGCCATTGTTCATGTTTAAATTAGGATAGTGGGTTTTTGAATAGTGTTTTGAGTGTCATCACCTCCACCCTGTGAGGGTAAGAAAAAAAACACTACATATCCACTTCACTGATGTTCCATTGAGGAGTTTATGAGTTAAATGTGATAACAATGTTGTGACTTCAAGTGATATCAAGCAACTCATTTAAGACGACTGAATTTGGAATTTTCACAACAGAGCATTGACTGACTCATTTAGGTGATGTAGACTGAAAAAATGACATGCTGTTAGTAAGGTTAGTACCGTACTTTGTGTGGGCCCATTCAGTTACTGTTGTCAGCTTACTTGACCTTGGTAGTTTCAGAAAGCAGCTCAATATCTTCATTTGAGCAATTAGTGATGGTAAATTTGAGTATAGATTTTCATTTCACAGTTATTGAATTTTCAAGGAAAACCAGGTGAAGTGAAAGGACAGAGGAATTGAGACAAGTTCATGAAACTAAGAACCAGATCTGTGAATGTATTCATTGGAAAAAGAAACTTGGTTTTGGGTAAGAATATACAAAAATTGAAATGCAGTGAATCATCTGTATAAATAGACCAAGGCTGGAATGCTTTATCCTGGTTTGGAAGAACGTTGAATCAAAATGGGTACATTAGATTTGAGAAGTTGCTGCTTTCTAGTAGTTTCAAAGAGTTGTAGAAATGTCTGTGTTAAAACATATTTTAACAAAGGTGGTTAAGAATAATTATGATATGAGACAGTATGGACAAAAACAAATTAGAACTCCATTATGGGAGGAAGAAAAGACAGTACCATTTATTTGAACACGTTCTTTTCCATGTAATTGCGAACTAGTTTGGGATTGATTTTGATTGAGAATCCTAATGCTGTCTGTTGCTTATGATTTCCTCTGCACTTGGGATCCCTGTGATGTCCTCCAGTGGAGTAACACAAATTTGCAGCTGTTATCCAGCCATTGCACTTGGGAATCTGCCCACTTCATGTGCTCCAGTTGAGTTGAAGTGCAGTAACATTGATTTGAATGGAGACAAATGGCTGTCAAAGGCATGATTGAGTATTAGGTACCTTCTTTAGTTAAACCCATGTAAATTAAAAGATTATTTTAGTGTTTATTAAGTATTCTGAAATATTTTTTGTTTAGTTTTTGTATTTTAACATTGTGTTTGGATATTTATCAAATAATGGTTCTCCATTATTTATGATAGAGGAGATTTAATTTGGCTAACTGTCAACTATTTTCTTCAGATGTTCAATCATGGGTGGTTTGTTCTGTTTCCCGACCCCTGTGTGGAGGTTTTGGCCTTGCTATTAAGGGAGGACTGGGACACTTCTTAGGAGCAAGTTGACGCTGTGCAATCAGACATTTTTTTTGCTGAGTTCCTCCCATATTTGCTGTGTGTTTCTCCTGGTAATTTTTGTGTGTTTTGGCTGGAAAATATGTTCAAGAGGCCCAGAATGAATGGGGTGAAGGCAAAAGATAACGACTGTAATCTTCCTCCCCCACGGAGAGTTTTGAAGCTATGGAATACATTTTACATAGACCATATCAACATTGAAAAATAAATGTGACAGAAAAAAAATGGGACTATTGAAAGATTGTTACTCTTTTTGTCTGGAATAATGATAAGAAGCAGTCTTTTCCTTTCGACCCCAGTGACTGCACTGTAAAACTTAATTAATGTAAAATGATTGGACCACATCTGGATAGTACGTGTCTATGGAGCTGAGGTTTATTGCAAACTTTTGAAATCATAGTATTGCAAAAATCGTATGAAATATGGTGTGAATATTTCAATCCAAATAGTGGGGAAAATACTAAGTGAATTATTGTCAATAGGAAGTCCAAATATTTTTAATTTATTGCTAAATCTACACTATAATGTTCACTGAATGATATGCATTATTATTACTTAGCAAATTGTAACAAATTTGTAACATTTATTATTTTCAGGGATGTCTTTCTACATAGCCAACATTTGCTGCAGTGTTGATGTATGATGGAGATAATAATGTTAAATAGGAAATGAAGATAGAGGGATTGGTGAGTATAGTGATGACTTAAACCACAGTTCTAAGGATCCATTCTTGTGCATGTAATTGCTTTTTCCTTTGTGATGCTCTGTATTTTGAAGCTCTTAAGTTCATTTTTTTTTGTGTATACCTGGTTTATAAGTTGATCAGCTTCTTTCTTTGTAATATAATTCATACTCTGCCAGTGTTTTCTCTTTTCTTGTTTAAAGCCTTCCGTCATTTAGCACACGCTTGGTAAAATAAAGTCATTTTGTCATTTCTAATTGCTATAAGTAGAATGGGTTACTTGACTTTGACAGTATATGATGTCTAGTATGAGGTAAAAATAAAGTACTAGAGACATTCAGCAGATCAGGCAGCATTTGTGGATAGGGAAACAGTTACTGGTTTGGGTTGAAAGCCCTGCTTCAGAACTTAAGCCTATCTCAGATGCTGTCTGGCTTGCATTAAGTTTTACAGTTTTTCAATTTTTTTTTAGTTTTCAATACTCAACATTTCATTGTTCACAATTTATTAAAAATATAATTTAGTGTAGTTTTAGCTTGCAGGCTAATTACCTTAGTTACTTTTCATTCTACTTTCACATAATCCGAGATCTGGAGATGCTGTGAAAACCATAATTGGTATATAAACACTATTTGGTAGCAGAAATAGCCCATACCACCTTAAATACACTCAGTGGCCATTTTATTAGGTACACCTGTACACCTCTTTATTGCAAATGTTTAATCAGCAGATCATGGCAGTACCTAATGTATAAAAGCAGAAGAACATTTCTGAACACAACATGTCTAACCTCGAACTGGATGGACTACAGCAGCAGAAGACCATGAACATGCGCTGAATGGCCACTGTATTTAGTACAGGGGCTGAGTGTATATTGAAACACTTTGCTGCCATCACTTTGGAAGGAGTTCCATGGAATCCTGAGGCAAAACCTCTCATCTCACCTTTCTTAAATGTGTGACTTTTTTTGTTAAATAGTAATCCCTGACTTTAAATTCTCCTACAAGAGGAAGCATCCTCTCCATAGCCACCCTGTTCAGACCCCTTAGGATCTTTTGTTTTAATTGAGGCCATTCTGCCTCCAGTTCTTTAAAGGCAAATATACCCTGTATTTCTTGATAATAAAATTTAAAAAATAATGAATTTGTTACACATATTCACAAATTCAAATAGATAACACTGGAAATACGCAGGCTAGGCAGATCTAAGAAACACAGTTTGGGTCAGTGACCTTTCATTAACAGTTCTTAACAATTTTTTTTTATTTTTTTTCTCATTATTCACTTTGTTGCTAAATAAGGGTTGGGGCAACACTTACTAGTTTTTGTTTTAGAGATAGTACAGCTACAGGTCCTTACAGCCCATTGAGCCCACACAGCCTAATTACCTAATTACACCAATGTGACCAATTAACCTATTAACCCATACCATTTTGGAAAGTGGGAGGAATCTGAAGCAGCCGGAGTAAATCCATGTGGTCACAGGGAGAACATACAAACTCCTGACAGACACCGACAGCAATTGAATCCAGGTCGCTGGCACCAGAAAGCATTACACTAACCGCTGCACTACAGTGCCGCCCCCCCCCCCCCCCCCCCCGTTATATTTGACTGATGTTTGATGAAAGCTGTACCGTGGGCATCATGGAGGTGCAGCAGTTAGTACTGCTGCTTCTCAGCTGCAGGATATGGACCCGTGTTGGAGTCTGTGTGGGATAGGGACTCTCTCATGTTTGTTTCCTCCCACATGTTAAAGTCATGCTGGTGAGTTATTATCCCTTAGTGTAGATTAGGGTAATGGGGAAAAAAGAATCAAAAGAGAAGTTGTTAGATGAGTGTTGCAGAATAAGCTTGTAGGGGTACAAGGAAATGGGGAGAGGGGAAAGGGACTGCTCATCTGGCATCTAGCATGGATCAAATAGACCAAATGCATTTCTGTGTAAGAAATTTAGAAAATTAAATAATTTTGGCTTAAGAATGAAGATTATTTGGAAAATAGGTTTCTGAATGACTCAATATCATGAAATTGTCAAAGGAGCCATATTTTAAGAATACAATGTTTTATCATTGACTGGCAGTGGAAAGGAAGATACTTAGCTGAAAGAAATTAAGACTAAAGTTAAGGAACAATGAAGAGGTAGAAAACATTAATTGGAGATGTGAAAAGGGCCTCTGGCAGTAAATAGGTACATAATAGAAATCAGAAAGTAAATAGTCTAAGTCACAAGGGTAGTTGAGTCATGGGGATGGGGGGGGGGGGGGTGGGAGAGGGAGTTAGTCTACATGTAGAATTGCCAATTCAAGTGATCAGTAATAATATGGAGGATGAATTCATGGAGTGTATGAGATGTGTTCCAAATCAGAAAACTGAGGAACCAAAGAGGGAGGAGGTTATTTTGGATGTATTATTATGTAGTTGAAAGTTAATTGATGATTTAGTGGTTAAAGAGGCTTACAGATTTAATTATCGCAGTGTGATTATATAATAGTCAAAGGTGATTTAATTCAGTTTAAAACCAGGGTCTTAAATTTGATTCAGCAATTCATGAGGGCATGAGTTGCCTGCTTAGCTTGAAAGCTTCCTTAAAGAATATGGCAGCAAGTAAACAACAGTCAATATTAACCGTATTAAACTGTAGCTTACAATTCATAAGACAATACCCAAAAGAGGAAAATAAGCTGTCTTCGCCTATCCAGAATTTTAAAAACAGCATTAGGTCATGGGCTGTACAATCTTGCTGCAAAGTAGTAAGGATGAAGACTGGGAAAATGTCAGGCTTCAGCAAAGGACCATGTACTGGGCAATGGAATTAATCTCGAAGGGCACCCAGTGGTCATTGTGGATTAGTTGGGCCAAATGCCTGATTCCATGACAGATGATTCTATGAGACAAACAGATTGCTGAGGGAAGGGAAAATAGAATACAGTATTTGTTTGAGAAGCATTAAAACAGAATGTTGGAATTTCCACAGTTATATAAAATGAGACAAGTTGTGGGTTGCTTATAGACTAAAACAGAAATTATATTGGTATAAGAAAATCATCAATTAACAAATATCTTACAAAGAACTACATAATAAGCTCAAAGAAGATAACTTTAGTTTAAAAATAGCATTGGAGATATTAACAATCTATGTGGAATATTACAATCCATTATTAAATCAAAACATACTCATAATATCCAAGACTCGTTTTTGCATCAATTCAAAAGTTCTACTAATTGAATTACTATAAACTTCATATGAGTATTCCAAATTATATTTTGATGTGTACTCAGTTGAGACATGGAAGAGATGTGCAGGTGATGAAAAAAATGCTTAAACCCATCAAAAGTGATGCTGGTAAATGTAGAACAGATGATAATCTAGGAAATAAAAGAGCACAGAATCTAGAGCAACAGGGTCCTAATGTAGGGTTTCCACTCAGAATGTCAACATTTCCGCATCTCCTCACCAATAAAAAAAAAGTTGCTGCTCATCCTGCTGAGTTCCTCCATCAGATTGTTTAAGGCAGGGGTTCTCAACCTTTTTTTATGCCATGGGCTCCTACCATTAATACAGGTCCATAGATCCCAGGTGGGGAACAAACTTTAAGGTATGATGATGATGATGGTGATGGCCACAAAATGTCTCAACGTTGCACATGTTCCAGTTGGACAATCAAGACTTTTAATGTACAGGTATAACCAAGCTGGATAGAGAACTAATCCCAGGAATAAATATAGTGGTATTATCAGGAGAAAAGGAGATATGAAGATATGTCGTACAGTGAGGACATCTGATACAGTCCCACAGAGATTTTAGGAGAAACTATGTCATGTGAGGTGGCAAGCTCAAGTGTCTCTGAACAAGAGTTAGAATGTATATATTGCCTAGAAATTCATCCTTAAAATTTATTTTAAATGGCAGCAATACCACATTGTATCCTTACTTAGTTGGGCCTTTAGCTCCCAGTGGCGCATTGGCTTCCTGTTTCCATCATCATCTGAAGTTGATTGTATGGTTGGAATTCATCAATGATTCTGCAAAACGTTGCATCCACTGTACAGGGGATTGGCCTACACAGCTTCACCAGAGCTCTGTTGGCCAAAATTGCCTGTTTCTGCCTCTCATGACTGGCATGTAGATTGGACTTTGAGATGTACATTGTACTCTATTCTTAACTTAATTCTATCAACTTTAATGTATTTTGTAGACATACACTCTTGTTTAGCACTCTGAACCAAGGATGAATTTCTATGTATATAACTTTTTGAAACAGATGAATGGTTCTTGGTCTTCTATTAAAATCAAGGGTGAAATGGATATTTCTGACTCATCAATTTGCAACACTTGGGTCAGTCAGGATAGTGCTATGTGGAAGGTGTCCAGACATGCTTGAAAGTTGCACTTGCCTCCCCCTGCTCTTCCCCCACCTGTTTATTCTTATCTTCATGAGATATGACATTGCTAGTTGTTGAGGGCAGCAGGTATCAGAAAATAATCAGAACACATTTCAACAAATAAGGGTGAAAAGGCCCTAAATACTTTTCTGCTTGGGTGTCACAAATTTTTTCTTTCCCCCTGAACCCCCCCCCCCCCCCCCCCAAGTTAGGTGTTTGGATACTAGTACTACACAAGAGTCACATTTAACATGGCAAAAAAAAATTGAACTCCAATGTCTAGTCACCTGTTTCTTGATGTCTCTTTCATCATTTTCTTAGTTTGATACAAATCTTTTCCCTGCCAATGTTTTATCTTCACACTCAGTCAGAATGGATTGACTGGATGTAAGTAAGAATGTTCAGTTATTAGAATATTAATTTTAGCAAAAAATTTGCCAGGTAGTGCATGATCTGTTTTATTGTTCTCTGTTTCCTAAGAATGGCCTTAATTTTGCTGAAAGTTCAAATGTGTCGCATATTGGCAATGTGCCATTCATAGAACCTTCAATACTTATTTAATTAAATAACAGAATAAGTAAGATTGACAAAATAAATTGCTGTAACAATTATCAAATCAGTGCAGAAGCTTTGTGCTCAGAAAATAATATAGGATTGTTGTACTTGCAGTAAAGTCTGACCATTGCAATTTCTTTGTTCTGTTTTCATCATGCTTCATCCTTTGATTATGTCAACCTGTGGGCTGAGTTCCATCTCCAAGTATTCTCCCCCCCCCCCACAAAGAAAAATAATACCCGCACGTTATCATCCTGTTCTCATTCTGCCTTCTCCCCTTTCTGCTTCTGCTCTAGGCTTTTCCTCTCTGCTCCTACTTTTGCCCCCACCACACTTTATTCCATTCATTTCTTTCAGTATTTTGCACAGCATGGAATAATTGACCGTTCTAGAAAACACAACTTTAGATGTTGCTCTTTTGTGACTGTGTACTTGCTTGGCTTGGCTTGGTGTATAATTTCCTTCCTTCCTCCTACCAGGAATTCAAGCCATTCTAACCTATTTTATATTTAGCTCAGGATCTCCATGAGCTCTTCATGGGTTCTTGCTCTCAAGGAATAAAGTAAACTTACCTTAATGCTTAATGATAAATTTTTTTTCGATAGGCAATAGAAAGGGGTAATTGATTAGAGGAGAGAGTTAAGGATGAGCAAAATTCCTCCAAATCGCCCAGGAATTGTGTTTGCAGTGGGAGCCCGTTTGGAGGCCCAGGATTATCTGCAGAAATGGTATGTATGTTCTCTTATTGTCAACAGTTTTGGGCTTCATCCCTCAGAAAGGGCATGTTGTCATTTGAGAGAGAGTCCAGAGGAGGTTCATGAGGATGATTTTGGAATTAAAGGGTTAACATATGAGGAGTGTTTGGCAGCTTTGGGCCTGCACTCACTGGAATTTAGAAGAATGTGGGGGGATCTTGTGGAAACCCAACGAATGTTGAAAGGGCTGGATAGGGTGGATGTGGAGAGGATGTTTCCTGTGCTGTATCCAGAACTAGAGGAGAAAGAGAAAGAAAAAAGGTGACCTTTTAGAACATAGGTAAGGAGGATTTTTTTTTAGCCAGAGAGTAGTGAATCTAGAATACTCTGTCACAGACTACAGTGGAGGTCAAGTCTGTAGGTATATTTAAGGTGGAAGTTGATAGTTTCTTGATCAATCAGGGCATCAAAAGATATGGAGAGAAGGCCAGTATATGGGGTTGAATGGGGTCCAGGATCAGCCATGACAGAATGGCGAAGCAGACTTGATGGACATAATGGCCTAAGTCTGCTGCTATGTCTTATGGTCTTATTTATCCATTTGTGGAATAAATGTGATTTTTCTATTAATTTCATCCGACTTTATCCATGATAATAAAAATAAACTTCACACATGTCTGTGAAGCTTGTTTTGATAGTCTTAATTCAGATGTAAAAATCCTTTAAACTAGTGCCAAGTAACAATGAATGCTTTCATAGAACTTTACTAAATGATCAAGAGGTAAAAAGACAATAGGATGAGGGTTCTCATGAAAGGAAAATAGTATTGTGCTGCATCATGATTGGTACATAAGAAATTTACACAAGGAATCCAAAATTAATACTCCATTAAAAGTGCTCCTCAGATGGATCAGCAGGCAACGGTTAAGACCACCTCTGCCAGGCTTACAATGTGTATGGTAGTGGGATAAGGACAAAGACTGTTGTTGTTTTGCTATATATCAATGATTTGGATATGAATGTACGAGGTATGTTTAATAAGCTTGCTGATGACATAAAAGTTGGTGGTGTTTGAGGTAGCGAACTTTGTCAAAGGTAGAATATAGGTCAAGTGAAAAGTTGGGTTGGAGCATTAACAGATGGAATTTAATCCAAACAAATGCGAGGTGTTGCCTTTTGAGAATCCAGGTAAGAGTAGGTCAGGTATAATAAATGGCAGAATATTAAAGGATACAACATAAGACTTTTGAGTCATTGAATCTGCTCCACCATTCAATCATGGCAGATTTATTATTCCCTCTCAACCCTGTTCTCCTGACCTTTCCCTGTGGCCTTATTAATCAAGAAACTTATTAAATTCTGCCTTAAATATACCTAATGACTTGGCCTCCACGGCAATGAATTCCACAGATTCACTTTCCTCTGACTATAGAAATTCCTCCTCATCTCTGTTCTAAAGGGAAATCGTTTTATTCAGAGGCTGTGCCTTCTGGTCTGAGATTCTCCGAGCGCTCAAAACAGCCTCTGCATGTGCATTCTATCCAGGTCTTTCAATGTTCAGAAAGTTTCAATGAGATCCTTCTCATCCTTCTAAACTCCAGAGAGCCATCAAATGCTCCTTATGCGTTAACTCTTGCATCTAAAGAACATACTTGTATACCTCTTCTGGACCCTCTCCAATGCCCTCCCTTAATACCAAAACTTCTCTCCATACTTTTGTGGTCTGACCTGTGGGTTTAAAGACTCAAAATAGTCTACGCCTTTTTTTCTTCTACTGAAGTGAGTGACCAGTGACCATACACTTCCCATCTGTTACGCTTTGTCCATTCTCCCAACATGTTTAATTCCTTCTGTAGACTCCCTGCTTCCTCAACATTACCTGCCCTTCCAGCTATGCAAACTTGGTCGTAAAGCCAATACTGTCATCCATGTCATAACACTTGAAAAGAAACTCACACAGGCCACTGGGGACCACCACTAGACACTGACAGTCAACCAGTGAAGGACCTCTCCCTCTTATTCCTACACTGTCTTTTGCCAGTCAGTTGATTTGCTATCCATTCGAGTACTTTTTCTGTAATACTATGGGCTTCTATCTTGTTTTGCAGGTTCACGTGCAACACTTTAATGCCTTCTAAAAATCTTAGTAAATCTGTTGATCGTCTATTCTGATTGTTACTTCCTCAAAGAATTCCAACAGATCTGTCAGGCAAAATCTCCCCTTGAGGAATCCATGCTGACTTTGGACTATTTTATTCTGTGATTCCAGTACCTCAAAACGTTATCCTTAAAAATGGACTTTAAAATCCAGTTGAAGTCAGTCTAACTGGCCTATATTTTCCTGTCTTTTGTCTCCCTCCTTTCTTAGAGTGGAGTGACTTTTTTTTTGCATCTTTCCAGTCCTCTGGAACCATTCTAGAATCAGCTGATTGTTGCAAGATCACTACTAATGCCTCCACAATCTTGTCAACAAACCTGGGTTATAGTTTGTCATGTCCAGGTGACTTACTCATTTTCAGACCTTTCAGCTTCCTAAGCACCTTCGACATAGTAATAGCGACCAAACTCACTTCTGCCTCCTGACCGTCAGGAACCTGGCAAGCTGCTGGTATCTTCTATAATGAAGATTGACACAAAATACTTATTCACATTGTCTGCCATTTACTTGTTCCTATTGCTGCTTCTCCAACATCATTTTCCATTGATTCCACTCATGCCTCTTGTACTATATATATCTGGAAAATCCTTTGTTATCCTCTTCTATATTATTAGCTAACCTTCATAATTAATCTCTTCTCCCCATATTGCTTTTTTAATTGCCTTCTGTTGGTTTTTAGACACTTCTCAATTCTTTAATTTCTCACTACCTTTTGCAATATTGTATACCCTTTGCTTTGCTTTTGTGCTGTCTTTGACTTCCCTTGTCAGCCATGGTTGCCTAATCCTTCCTTTAGAGTGCTTATTTGTGATTAAATGGTCCTGTGTTTTCCAAATTGCTTTCAGAAGCTCCTACCATTGCTGCTCTACCATCATCCCTGCTAAGATCCCTGTCTAATCAGTGTTGGCCAGTTGCTCTCTATAGTTACTTTTGCCTTTGAAGTTAACTTTGCTCAACTGTATTATTGATTCATCTGATTTTTAGCTTCTCCCTCTCAAAACGTAGTGTGATTTCTATCAAAATATGATCAGTGTCTCCTAAGAATTCCTTTGTCTTAAGCTTCGCAGTCAAATCTGGTTTATTGCACATCACGAAGCACAGAATTGCCTTTTCCTTCATGGGCTCAACCTAAAAAGCTGTCTCTTAGGCACTCTACAAATTCCTTATTTTGGGATCCAGCACCAAATTGATTTTCCCAGTCTACCAACATATTGCTGTCTCCCATGACTACCATAACATTGCCTTTTTTAATCTCCAGTTGTAGATGAATGTTGATAAACAAAGGGACTTTAGAAGTCAAAGGTCTTTAGTTTTCTGGAAGTTCCAACACAGATCGACAGTGTATGACATGCTTGCCTTCATAGGTTGGATATGCAATATAAAAGTTGGGACATCTGTTTCAACTTTACTAAACAGTGGTTGCCACATGAGGGAAAATGTGCTTGTGCTGGAGAGAATGCAGAAGAGTTTCACCAATATGTTGTTTGTAGTTATGGGGAGAGAACGAATAGGCTATTTTTCCTTGGAGCAATGGTGAACTGAGAAAGGTATTTAAAATTGTAAGAGGTATAGGTATATTACATAGTCAGAATTTTCTTTCCGTGATAGGATATGAAAAAGACAAGGACACAGTGTGAGGAAGGAATTTTAAAAGGAGTATGAAAGGAAAGCTTCATAACACAGTGTGGTTGAAATCTGGAATTCTGACGAAGAGGTCTTAGAGTCATGTGCAGTCACTGTTTGAAACATTTAGATATGCACTTAAATAGACAAAACTTGGAAGGATACGCACCAGGTGAGAGCAAATGGTAACTTGGTTTATAACTGTCACATGTACTGAGGTGCTGTGAAAATCTTTGTTTTGCATGCTGTCCATACAGGTAATTTGCTTAGCACTGCTTAGAGATAGTACAAAGGAAGATAATATTAATGCAGAATAATGTGTTACTGTTGCAGAGTAAGAGCAATGCAGGCAGACAAATAAGTTGCAAGGCCTTAATGAGGTAGATTCTGAGGTCAAGAATCCATTTTATCATATAAGATGGATTCTTGTTCTGTAGTCTTGTAACAGCAGGATAGTGGCTGCTCTTGAGCCAGATTGTGCATGCTTTCAGGCTTTTCTATCTTCTGTGCCCATTGACCAAGGTGAGGTGTCTTTGATTAAGTTGGCTGCTTATCAAGTGTAGACAGTGCCCATGAAGGAAAGGCTGGTTTCCATGTGTATTGAGTTGTGTCCACAACTTTGTGCAGTTTCTTGCTGTTATGGGAGGAGCATTTGCTATATCAAGTGGAGGAAAAAGTTGTTGTCGTTGTGACACCCTACAGCTAGGTTCTCTAGCTTTCTATCAAGTGTCGTCTGTAAACTTGTAGATAGTGTTAAAGCAGAATCTGGCCACACAGTCATAAGTGTACAGGGAGCTGAGTTTGAGTGCTGAGGATGTAATCTTGTGGGGCACCAGTGTTAATTCTGATGGTGTTTGGCTTATCCTTACTGATTGTGGTCAGGAAGTTAAGGATCCTGTTGCAAAAGGAGTTGTTGAGTCCTATATCTAGGATTTTGGAGATGAGTTTGCTTGGAATTATGGTTGAGCTGTTAGCTAATAGTCTAAGGAAGGTGGCTTTATTATCTGGTTGCTCCAGAGACGAGATGAGGGATTAATATATATAGCTTAAAGATTGACATTGACATTGGTTGTTGGGGCCCATTCCTGTGCTGTAATCTGTATGACTGTTTCTTACCCCTTTACTGCAAAGAACATTTTTTTGAATGAAGCAGGGCTCAACAAATCTAGGTGTTTCATGCACAGTAGGAGCAATTCTGAACTGAATTCTCCTAAAATGTGTGTTCCTTTTGTTCAAGTTGGTTTTAAAGATACATTCTCAAAATTTAGACATCACTGAAAAGGGAATGAGTCATTTCTGCTTGTCTTTGGGAAGGTACTGATAACTCTTTTTGAGCCAGCAAGAAAGTCAAAGGTAGCAAATTCATCTGAGCACAATCACCTGCAGGTTCACCTCCAAGTTGCAAACCATTCTGGCTTGGAAATGTATTGCTGTTCCTCATTTATTATAGGGTCTACATCTCGGAAAACTTCTATCCAAGAGCGCTACCAGGGTTGTAGATGCTCTCCACCACTTTTTTCAAAGATTGTTAGGATAGGGGATAAATGTTGGTCTTGCCATGAATGCCAAATGTTGAAAAATGAATACAATAGAAATTGCCTTGGCAATGGATTGAACTATAGTATATCTGTGATAGGATGCTGTGTGACCTGGAGGCAAGCTCAGTTGTGTTTTTGGCCAGATACAGTCATAGAAAATTTGGTCTTTAATGTTTGTGTCGGTTGAGAAAGAGTCAAGAAAGGAGTTATTTTGCTCTCCTTTGTCAGAGATAATAATTTTCCTGTATTTCTGTGAAATAAATGCTGCTACTTACAAATAAGCCAAATCCTGGATGTGGTTTGAGTCTTCCTGCACAGAGGCATAAACTTGTTCATTATCTGAATTACAAATGAAACTGAACTCTGCAGAAGTTTTAACAGCCTACTTTTGATGACACACTGATGAATCAGTTGATGTGCTTCACGTATTGATATGTGAATTTTGCTGAATCGAGAGGATTATTTAAATAACAATCTTTGAGCTGAGTGATATCATGCAACATTTCAAACAATCAAAATTGTTATCTTTGTTTTACATGTTAGAAATAAAATATTGATTGTTTTCCATTCAACTAAATAATTTAATAATTTTAGTGCTGTTAATTATGGGCTGAAATGGAAATAATATTGAGGGAAGTATAATTGATGGTAAAATAAGTAATAAATGTTTTATCCGTTCCCTTTTTGGAAGCAGTGATTCTGCAAGATTAGGATTAAATAATGTTGAAAGCAATTCTGGTCCTTTGCCACTTGCTTCACATACAATCATACTGGAAAATTTCAGGGCGTATTTAACGATGAGGAATGACATTTGAATTAGTCACTGACCTCCTGTGTTTCTTTGCCACTGTTCCATGTCCACTTAGGAGCCTATTTCTAAGGTTTACATGTTGTATTTTTTATTCTCTTCAACTGAGTTGGTTCTATCTGTGTTACTATTACGCCAGTGAATTTCCGCTGAGCAAACATGAGAAAGAATTGATCATGATTCTTTTGTTCATTGATGCTATTCCAGTCCGATGAGTTATTTGGGGAAAGACTTGCATGTGAATTTAGGAGGGTAGCCTTTTGTTCAAATTCAGTTGGGAGCAGATTATGAAGAAGAATAAATTTGCATTGATTTGTTTCATAATTATCATGTTATCTGTTGTCTGTGTTATTTCACCTGGAGGTATGCATCACGAATCGAAAAGATTGACTATGAGCAAGGAAAAATGCTGATCCACTTTGAGAGATGGAGCCATCGGTATGATGAATGGATTTACTGGGACAGTCATCGCCTACGACCTCTTGAGGGGAACTCAGTACAAAAAGAAGCACTTAAAGATGAGGAAGAGATTATAGTGAGTGAAAGCTTTGGATTTAAATAATTTGCCCCAAGTTGATTCCTTCCTGAATCATTTTAGGTTGCCAGTGGACATTTTTTTAACCAAACATTGTGGATTGTATAATAGAATTACTTGAGGAAATAGTTGTTGTTTGTCATCCCATTTTTTTTTTTTCTAGTCAACTTACTACAGTCTACAAAATTTGGAAAAAGGTTCCAGATCTTTCAGCTGGAAACTGGCAATTGCACCTGAAGCTTCCAGCTTTCAAGTTCTACCTGTTTAACTGCAAATTTGGCAATCAGAGGGCAAGTCAGAAATTCTGAACATTGCAGCTGATTATAACCAATTACAAATTAACTGTTTTTCTGGGATTTGCAGACCACGCATGTTGTTTGGAGTTGCAAATGTCCTGAATTTGCTTGTTCTACATCTGTATAAGGCCAACTTTGCTTGCAGAGTGTTCCCTGGCACCAGATGTTAAGGCCCTAAGTGGTATTAGGGTTATGAATGATATGACCAAGTAGGGTGGTTGGGCCTGAATACGCCTCACCTATGAAGCATTTCTGGAGCCTCTGAGAAATGGATAAACTCCTTACTACCTGTCAAAGCTGTCGAGCTTTTTCATTGTTTTTGAATGTCTTTTGAAAGTTAAACAGTTAAAATAAATGCTGTACTTTGTTCCAAAGTAAACAATCAAAACTGTCACTGATATTTTACGTAAAATACAGTGCCTGTAAAAATTATTTATCCCACCCCCCCCCCCCCCCCAAGGAAGTTTTCATGTTTTACTGTTTTACAGCATTGATTCACGGTGGATTTAATTTGGCTTTTTTGACACTGATCAACAGAAGAAGAAAAACTCTTTCGTGTTAAAGTGAAAACACATCTCTACACGTGATCTAAATTAATTACAAATATAAAACACAAAATAATTGCTTCCATACCTATTCACCCCCTTTAATATGACACACCAAATCATCACGGTGCAGCCATTTGGTTTTAGAAGTCACATAATTAATTAAATGGAGATCACCCTTGTTCAGTCAAGGTGCTTCAGTTGATTGTAGTAAAAATACACTTGTATCTGGAAAGTTCAACTGCTGGTGAGTCATTATCCTGACTAAAACTATACCATGGCAAGTCAAAAGAACAGTCCAAGAAACTCCGCAAAAAGGTTACTGAAAATCACAGGTTAGCAGATGGATACAAGAAAATTTCCAAGTCACCGAATATCCCTTGGAGTACAGTTAAGTCAATCATCAAGAACTGGAAAGAATATGGCACAGCTGTAAATCTGCCTACTGCAGGCTATCTTCAAAAACTGAGTGACTTTGCAAGAAGAGGATTAGTGAGGGAGGACACCAAAAGATCTGAAACAGCTCTGGAGGAGTTACAAGCTTTAGTGGCTGAGATGGGAGACACTGCACATACAATAACTGTACTTCACCAGTCACAGCTTTCAGGGAGAGTGGTAAAGACAAAGCCACTGTTGAAAAAAGCTCACATGAAATCTCGGCTAGAGTTTGCCAGAAGACATGTGAGAGACTGAAGTCGCTGGAGGAAGGTTCTATAGTTTGATGAAACCAAAATTGAGCTTTTTGGCCATCAGATTAAACACTATGTTTGGTGTAAGCCAAGCTCTGCACATCATCAGAAACACATCATCCCTACTGTGAAGCATGATGATGGCTACATCATGCTGTGGGAATGTTTCACTGCAGCAGGCCCTGGAAGACTTGTAAAAGTAGAGGGTAAAATGAGTGCAACAAAATACAGGAAAATCTTGGAGAAAAACCTGATGTAGTCTGCAGGAGAACTGTGAATTGGGAGAAGACAATGACCCCAAGCATAAAGCCAAAGCTATACTGGGCTGGCTTAAAGCGACAAAGTTAATGTTCTGGAGTGGCCAAGTCAGAGTCCAGACCTCAATCCAATTGAGAATTTGTGGCTGGGCTTGAAAAGGGCTTTTCATTCATAATCCCCATGCAATCTGACAGAGCTTGAGCAGTTTTGTAAAGAAGAATGAGGAAAAATTGCAGTGTCCAAATGTGCAAAGCTGATAGACCTATCCACACAGACTCAAGGCTGTAATTGCTGCCAAAGGTAAATCTACTAAATACAGACTTGAAGGGATTATGCAAACAATTATTTTGTGATTAATAATTGTAATAAATTCAGTCCAATTTGTAGAAATGTGTTTTCACTTTGATGCGAAAGTGTCTTTTCTGTTGATCAGTGTTGAAAAGCCAAAATAAATCCATTGTGACTCAATGCTGTAAAACAATAAAACATGAAAACTTCCCAGTGGGGGGTTGGGAGGGGTAAATACTTTTTATAGGTACTGCATGCTGTTTGTGGCAACACTAAAATGCAAAGACAAAATTAATGCAAACTAAAGTATTACAAGGTAGTGTTTACGGACTGTTCAGGGAGGGGAAAGTGTCAAAAGTTAGAATAAAATGAATAAACATGTTTAGATTAAAACAAATGCAAATAGCATCTTTTTTTTTAACAAAAATCACTTTCGTATATCTCCGTTGTTCTCATTTAAGACCATAAGAGCAGGATTAGGCCATTCAGCCCATTGAGTCTGCTCTGCTTTTTCATTATGGCTGATCCATTTTCCCTCTCAGTGCTGATCTCCTGCCTTCTCCCCATATCTTTTCATGCTCTGACTAATTAAGAATATATCAAAATCTGCTTGATACCCAATGACCTGGCCTCTACAGCCACCTGTAGCAAATAATTCCACAGGTTCACCGCTCTCTGGCTAAAGAAATTCCTCCTCATCTCTGTTCTAAAAGTATGTCCCTCTATTCTGAGGCTGTATCCTTTGGTCTTAGACTCCCACACCATAGGAAACATACTCTCCACATGCACTCTGTGGAGGCCCTTCAACATTCAATAAAGTCACCCCCTCAGTCTTCTGAATTCCAGTGAGTAGAGGCCCAGAGTCATCAAATGTGCCTAATATGACAAATCTTAGAATCATTTTTGTGAATCTCCTTTGAACACTCCGATGTCAGCAATCTTTTCTTGGATGAGGGGACTAAAACTGCTCACAGTACTCTAAAAGTGAAGCCTCACCAGTGCTTTATAAAGCCTCAACATTACATCCTTGCCTTTATATTCTAGGCCTCTCAAAATGAATATTAACATTGTATTTGCCTTCCTCAGCACCAACTTAGCCCACAAATTAACCTTCAGGGAATCCTGCATGAGCACCTCCAAGACCCTTTGCACCTCAGGTTTTTGAATTTTCTCTCCTTTTAGAAAATAGCATATGCTTTTATTTCTTCTACCATACATTTCCCAACAATGTATTCCAGCTGCCACTTCTTTGCCCATTCTCCAAGTCATTTTATAGCCAACTTCCTGAAAGCTATCTACCTCTTCAACTATCTTCATATCCTCCACAAATTTGGCCACAAAACCATAAATTCCATCATCCAAGTCATTGACATATAGCATAAAAAGAAGTGGTCCCAACACAGACCCCTGTGGATCACCACTAGTCATCGGCTGCCAACCAGAAAAGCTCCCTTTGTTCCAACTGTTTGTCTCCAGCCAATCAACCAATGCTTTTTTCCATGCTTTTATCTTTTCTGTAATTCCGTGGCCTCTTAACTTGTTAAACAGCCTCGTGTGGCACTTTTTCAAAGGGCTTCTGAAAATCCAATTACACACCATTCTCTGATTGTTCTTCATCTATCCTGCTTGTTAATTCTTAAAAGAATTCTAACAGATTTGTCAGGCAGGGTTTTCCTTAAAGCCATGCTAACTATGGCCCATGTTATCATGTGCCTCCAAGTATCTCAAAACTACATGCTTAACAGTCTATTCCAACATCTTCCCAACCACTGAGGTAAGACTAACTGGCTTATAATTTCCTTTGTTCTGCCTCACTCCTTTCTTGAAGAGTGGAGTGACAGTTGCAATTTTCCATTCCTCCTGAAAGATGCCAGAATCAGTTGTTTCTTGAACGATCATTACTCATGCTTCCACAATCCCCTTAGCCACCTCTTTCAGAACCTTGGGGTGTATACTATCTGGTCCAGGTGACTTATCTACCTTGAGACCTTTCAGTTTTCCAAAAACCTTCTCTGTAGTAATGGCAACTTCACACACTTCTGCCCCCTGACACTGTCAATTTCAGCATACTGCTGGTGTCTTCCACAGTGAAGTCTGATGCAAAATACTTTTTCAGTTCATCTGCCATTTCCTTGTCCCCAATTGCTACCTCCCCAGCAACGTTTCCCAGTGGTTCGATATCTATTCTCACCTCTCTTTTACACTGAAGAAAATTTTTGGTATCCTCTTTAATGTTATTGTCTAGCTTACCTTCATATTCTGTTCTTTTCCTTGTTTCAGACATTTTTCATTGCCTTCTGTTGGTTGCTAAAAGCTTCCCAATCCTCTTAACTTCCCACTAATATTTACTCTATTATATGCCTTCTTTTTGACTTTTATGTTGGCTTGGACTTCTCTTTTCAGCCATGGGTGTGTCATCTGTCTGTAGAATGCTTCTTGCTCTTTGGGTGTATATATCCTATGATTTCTAAATTGCTTCCAGAAATTTCAGGCAATGCTGCTCTGCCGTCATTCCTGCCATTGTTCTTTTCCAGTCGATTTTGGCTAGCTTCTCTCTTATGCTTCTGGAATTTCATATACTTCACTGTAATACAGATGCATCTGACTTTAGCTTCTCCTTCTCAAATTGCATTGTGAATTCTACCATATTATGATTGCTGGCCCATAAGGGCTCTTCACCTTAAGCTTTCTAATCAATTCTGGTTCATTGCACAGCACCCATTCCAGAATAGGTGATCCCCTAGTGGGCTGAACCACAAGCTGCCCTAAAAAGCCATCTCAGTGGCCTTCTAGAAATTTTTCCTCTTGGGGTTCAGCACCTACCTGATTTTGCCAATCTCCCTGCATATTGATGCAGTTATAAGGAAGGCAAGACAGCGACTATACTTCATTAGGGGTCTGAAGAGATTTGGTATGTTAACAAATACACTCAAAAACTTATATAGATGTACTGTGGAGAGCATTCTGACAGGCTGCAGCATTGGTATGGGGTGGGGGGGGGGGGGCGGCTAGTGCACAGGATTGAAAGAAGCTGCAGAAAGTTACAAATTTAGTTAGCTCCATCTTAGATACTAGCCTGCAAAGTACCCAGGGCATCTTCAAGGAGCAGTGTCTTAGAAAGGCAGCGTCTGCTCTCCTCACCATTACCCTCAGGTAGGAGATGCAGAAGCCTGACGACACACACTCAGCGATTCAGGAACAGCTTCTTTCCCTGTGCCATCCAATTCCTAAATGGACGTTGAACCCTTGGACCCTACCTCACTTTTTAAATATATATTATTTCTGTTTTTTGCACAATTTTATTCTATTTAATGTACATATACTGTAATTGATTTACTTATTTACTATTATTATTTTGTGTATTTTTTTGTTCTATATTATGTATTGCATTGAACTGCTGCTAAATTAACAAATTTCGCAACATATGCCAGTGATAATAAACCTGATTCTGATATTGAAATCCACCATAGCTAGCATCAACAGTGGTCTTTTGGCATGCAGTTTATATCTCCCATTGTAATTTGTAGACAATATCTTTACTACTGTTTTGGGGGTCTGTATATAACTCCCATTAGGGCCTTTTTGCCCTTGCAGTTCCTTCGCTCTACCCACAATGATATTGTACCTTCTGACCCTATGTCACCTCTTTCTAATGATTTGATTTAATTTTTTTTTACCAACAAAGCAAAACCAACCCCATCTGCCTAACCTGCCTGTCTTTTTGATACAATGTATATCCTTGGATGTTAAGCTCCCAGCTATAATCTTAAAACCACGATTTAGGGATGCCCACAACATCTTGCATGTCAATCTGTAACGGTGCTACAAGTTCATCAACCTTATTCCATATACTGCACGTGTTCAAGTATAATACCTTCAGTTCTATATACACCCTTTTCGATTTTTTTCTGCTTTTTACATTGCAACTCATCCTTTTCCCTGCAATTTTACCCTTTCTTCAGACTTTCATTGCTGTCAGTCTCAATGCACACTGCCTGTCTTTGTAAACCAACTGCCTAATACATTCAGCTCTGTTACTCCAGTTCCCATCCCTCTGCCAAATTTAAATGAATGTGTTGCAGATCTTTGTCAGGCATAACCTTCTGCTGGATCTAAAAACAAATTCTTCTGTGTAAGTCCTGGGGATCACAGCAAACTCCTGTTCCACCACTGAGTTCGCCTAATGGAAAGCACAATCAGGAAATTGCAGCAAACCTTATCACAAAGTTCAGTATTTCACATTTGTGCAATGCTATGAAGAGGTCTTGAACATATGGCGATAATGAAAACAGCTATATAAATTCAGTTTTCTCTCTGAATGTACCTGGGTACCTTTTATTCCACTGTACAGTCTCTTGCAGCCTTTTCTTCTCTGCAACTTCCTCTTGTTATGGTTGCCCTGATAGCTCACTATCTCTCCCATTTATTTCTGTTTACAGATTGTTTCTTTTCCTTTCATCTCATTCAGTGAGAGCTGACTAAAGAGTTTTGTGCAGTGTTTCACAAGCTGATGCAGGAATTAGGCAAAAGGTTGAGCATATGAATGTGTTGCCCACGGTGTGACAAATTTCAGTAAAACTTTATCAAGTTATTTATTTTTAAATTTAAAGAAAATAGGAGAGGAACAAACCTTCTTGGATTCAGTTCCAAAGATAACTCATTGATTTATGAAAACTGAGGTAAAAATATTTCCCCTGTACAGGATTTCAAAAAAGGAGATGAAGTTCTGGCTCGTTGGACAGATTGTCGTTATTATCCTGCCAAAATAGAATACATCAATGAGGAGGGTAGGTGTTAAGAATATTTATCTGTTTCCAATCTCTAATGAAAGTTCCGTTTCCACTGAGTTACAAGTCCATGTGTCTGTTGTCCAAATAAGGGTATGAATGTTGCTAATTTAAATATGTGTACTAACTTAACGATTAGAACCTGAACCACCTTGGTAATGTTATTTCTTTTTTTACAGTGGTGCTAGAAAGTTCGTGAACCTTGCAGAATTTTCTATATTTCTGCTTAAATATGACCTAACATGTGATCAGATCTTTACATAAGTTCTAAACTAGATAACGAGAACCCAATTAAATAAATAACACATAAACATTATACTTGTTCATTTATTTTTGAGAAAATGATCCAGTATTACATGTATTTTTTGGAATGAGTATGTGAAGCTCTGGGGTGAGGCCTTCTACAAAAGCTGTTTGGAGTCAGGTGTTCCAGTCAATAAGATAAGATTGGAAGTGTGGGTTGTAGAGGTGCCTTGCCCTCTTTTTAAAAAAAAAGACATACAAAGTCAGGTTACTGACAGAGACTCCACTTTACAAGAAAGATCTGTTTATGTGCAACACTCCTCGATCAAAACAACTTTCAGAGGACCTTAGCAGAAGAATTGTAGAGATACATGAAGCAGGAAAAGGCTACAAGAGCATTTCTAAAGACGTGAATGTTCATCAGTCCACAGTAAATAAGAGAAATTGTTTGCAAATGGAGGGAACTCGGTACTGTTGCTGCTCTCCCTAGGTGTGGGCGTTTTTCAAAGATCACACCAGGAGCACAATGTGCAATGCTGAAGGAGGTGAAAAAGAACCCAAAGGTAACAGCAAAAGACCTGCAGAAATCTCTAGAACATGCTAAGTCTCTGTTCATGTGTCCACTATAAGAGCAACACTGAATAAGAACAGTGTTCATGGAAGGACACCTGGGAGGAAACCACTGATCTCCAACAAAAAAACATTGCTGCATGTCTCAAGTATGCAAAAGAACACGTGGATGCCCCACAATGCTTCTGTGACAATGTTCTGTGGATAGATGAGACAAAAGTTGAACTTTCTGGCAGAAATGCACATTGCTATGTTTGGAGGAAATAGGACACTATACAACAACACCAAAACCTCATCCCAACTGTGAAGCATGATGGAAGGACCATCATGATTTGGGGCTTCTTTGCTGTCTCAGGGCCTGGACAGCTTGCAATCATTGAGGGAACAATGAATTCAAAATTGTATCAAGACATTTTACAGGAGAATGTCAGGGTAGCAGGCCATCACCTGAAGCTTAATAGAAGTTGGATCATGCAACAAGGCAATGATCTGAAAGACAGGAGTAAATAAACAACAGAATGGTTTAAAAATTAGAAAATTTGTTTTTTGGAATGGCCAAGTCAAGGTCCTGACCTTAATTCTATAGAAATGTTGTGGAAAGGCCTGAAACAAGCAGTTCATACAAGGAAGCCTACCAACCTCTCAGTTGAAGCAGTTTTGTAAGGAGGAATGGCCTAAAATTTGTCCAAGTTCCCAGAAATAAGAGGAAATCTGCAGATGCTGGAAATCCGAGCAACGCAAACAAAATGCTGAAGGAACTCAGCAGGCCAGGCAGCATCTATGGAAAAAAATACAGTCGACATTTTGGGCTGAAACCCTTTGGCAGGATTGGAGAAAAAAAGCTGAGGTATGGATTTGAAAGGTGGAAGGAGGGGAGAGAGAAACAGGCAATAGGCAAAACCTGGAAGGGGGAGGGATGAAGCAAAGATCTAGGAAGTTGATTGGTGAAAGAGGCTGAAGGCCATAGAAGAAAGAGGAGAGAAGTGATGGGCGGGCAAGGAGATAATGTGAGAGAGGGACAAGGGGATGGGAAATGGTGAAGGGGGGTGGGTGGTGGAGGCATTACTGTAAGTTTGAGAAATTGATGTTCATGCCATCAGGTTGGAGGCTATCTAAGCAGAATATAAGGTGTTGTTCCTCCAACCTAAGTATGGCTTATCCCGACAGTTGGATGGACATATCAGAATGGGAAGTGGAATTAAAATAGGTGGTCCCTGGGAGATCCTGTTTGTTCTGGCGGATGGAGCGTAGGTGTTTGATGAAGCGGTTTCCCAATCTACGTAGGGTCTCACCAATACACAGGAGGCCACACCGAATACAGTATATGACCCCCAACAGACTCCTAGGTGAAGTGACACCTCATCTGGAAGCACTGTTTGGAGCCCTGAATGGTAGTGAGGGAGGAGGTGCAGAAGCTGTGAAGCACTTGTTTTACAAAGAGCCACACTGGAAGCACTGAACACAGTATATTATCAGAAATGTTTGGTTGAAGTTATTGCTGTATAAGGGGGGGGGGGGGTCACACCAGTTACTGAAAGCAAAGGTTCACACAGTTTTTCCAACAAATCCATGTAATATTGGATCATTTTTCTCAAAAAATAAATGAACAGGTGTAATGTTTTTTGTTTCATTTATTTAATTTGGTTCTCTTTATTTAGTTTTAGGACTTGCGTGAAGATCTGATCACATTTTAGGTCATATTTAAGCAGAAATAGAGGAAATTATACAGAGTTCACAAGCTTTCTGGCACCACAGTCATATATTGTTAGCTGGTTCAGTTGACAGCTATTACCTCAGGGCTGTTGTACTTAATTTCACAACCTTTCATGGTAAGCATGACTGTGGTTCACCGGCACCATTTTGAATATCTTTAACTTTCAAGCAAGTGTGGGACCTTTTAAGTGGATGAAGTTTCATCACCATGGCCAGGATTGAGGCAGGAGTGGGGACTCCAAGCCAGACAGAAATATGGGAATGAGACCCCCTCTACCCAGTATCTTGTTAGCAAATGTGCAATCACTGGAGAACAGGATTGAGGATTACTGTATCAAAGGGAAATGAGAAATTGTTGTGCTCTGTGTTTTAATGAGGCATGGCTTACTCACAGCTTGCCATATTTGGCGATCAGTCCCAAGGTGTTCTTGATACACACGATGGACCTAACTGCTGATTCAGAAAAGGTAAAATGTTGGGGGGGCTGTTTCATGATAAAATCTCTGTGCTCCAATTTGACAGTTTTGTCATAGTTGTGTACTCCTGACCCAGAACACACAATAGTTAAGTGTCGACCATTCTATTTACCAAGAGAGTTCTCCTCTGTCATCCTGATCACATATTTCACATACTACCAGTAGATGACTGTAATCAGGCACCATGATTATCATGGACTTTGTTTAAAAAAAAGTCATAGACGAGCGTGTTCCCACAAAATCATTGGGTCTTCCTAACCTGAAACTCTGCATGAACCAGGAGATCTGCAATCTGCTAAGGAGCAGATGAGAGGCATTCAGATCTGGCAACCTAGTAAGATGCAAGATGATCAGATGCAATCTCCAGAAAGCCATCTCATGGTTAAATTGGCAATTTCAGACTAAACTTGACTCAGTGAAGGATGCTTGATAGCTGTGGCAGGGCTTGAATGCTCTTACCTCCTACAATGTGAAAATAAAGTGACATAAGTGAAACAGGGTTTCACTTCCAGATGGGTTTCATGCCTTCTATGCTCACTTTGACCATCAAAACATGGAAGAACCTTCATGAACTCCCACAACCCCATTTGACCCTGTGATTTCAATCTCTGAAGTTGCCATGAGGGTGAACCCACAGAAAGCATCTGACCCAGATGTACTGCCTGGCCAAGTATAAAGACCAGTGCTGATCGACTGCTTGGAGTATTCACCAATATCTTTAACCTCACGCTCCAGCAGTCTGAGGTATCCACTTGCTTCAAGCAGACCTCAGTCATACCGGTGCATAAGAAGAACGTAGTAACTTGCCTCAACGACTATTGTCCAGTGGCACTTACATCCACTGTGATAAAGTGTTTTGAGAGGTTGGTGATGAAATGTGCTTGAGAAGTGACTTGCATCCACTACAGATGGCCTACAGGCAAAGCAGGTCCACAGCAGATGCCATTTCATTGGCTCTTATTCAACCCTGGAGTATCTGGACACCGTACATCTTTATCATCTACAGCTCAGCAGTCAACATTGTCAACCCCTCAAGATTAATCAATAAGCTTCAAGACCTTGGCTTCAATACCTCCTTGTGCAATTGGATCCTTAATTTTCTCACTTGCAGATCCCAGTTAGTTAGGCTTGGCACAACAGCTCCCCTACAATCTCCATCAGCACGGGCACGCCACAGTGCTGTGTGCT
The DNA here is from genome assembly GCF_048418815.1 of Hemitrygon akajei. Lineage (NCBI taxonomy): Eukaryota > Metazoa > Chordata > Chondrichthyes > Myliobatiformes > Dasyatidae > Hemitrygon > Hemitrygon akajei. The sequence goes on along the minus strand of NC_133124.1, from coordinate 101,721,946 downwards.
TAGCCCCCTGCTCTACTTGCTTTATATTTATGACTTTGTAGCTAAGCACAGCTCCAATGCCATATTTAAGTTTGCTGATGACATCATTGTCATTGGCTAAATCAAAGATAGTGATGAATTAGCATATATGTGGGAGATTGAAAGTCTGGCTGAGTGGTGCCACAACAGCAACCTCTTGTTCAGCGTCAGCAAGGCAAAGTAGCTGATTATTGACTTCAGGAGGAGGACATTGGTGGTCCATGATCCAGTTCTTATCAGGGAATCAAAGGTGGAGAGGGTCAGCAACTCTAAATTCCTCAGTGTTATCATTTCAGAGGACCTGTCTTGGGCCCAGCACTTAATTGCAAAGAAAGCACAGTAACACCTCTACTTCCTTAGAAGTTTGCAAAGATTCAGCATGACATCTAAAACTTTTCAAACTTCTATAGATGTGTATTGGAGCATATAGTGACTAGTTGCATCGCAGCCTAGTATGGAAACACCAATGCTGTTGAACGGAAAATGCTACAAAAAGTAGTGGCTACTGCCCAGTCCATCACAGTAAAGCTCTCACCTCTTGAGCACCTCTACATGGGGCACTGTCACAGGAAAGCGGCATCCATCATCAGGGACCTCCACCACTCAAGTCATACTCTCTTCTCACTGCTGCCATCAGGAACAAAGTACAGGAGCATCAGCACTCACTACCAGATTCAGAAACAGCTATTACCCCTCAAACATCAGGCTGTTGAACCAGTGGGTATAACTTCATTCAATGTCAGTCGCCCCATCACAGAATTGTTCGCACAATCTATGGACTTGCGTTCAAGGACTCTTCATCTCATGTTCTAGATAGTTGCTGCTTATTTATTTTCTTTTTTTCTTTTTTTGTTCTCTTTTGCGCATTGGTTGTTTGTCCACCCTATTGAATGTAGTCTTCCATTGATTCTGTTATGGTTTTTGGATTTACGGATTATGCCTGCAAGAAAACAAATCACAGGGTTGTATATGTAGACGTGCATGTCCGTTGATAATAAATTTACTTTGGGCTTCCATTGCAGGATGAGGAAAAGAGCAACTTGTTTTCTAGGACTTCACAGCTGGTAGAGTTGCTGCCCCACAGCTCCAGAGTTCTGGGTTCAATCCTGACCTTGGGTGCAGTCGTTGTCTGGTTTGCACGGTCTCCCTATCACAATATCAGTATCCCCCATGTCCTTCAGTTACTTCCCACATCCGATAGATTAGTATGGTGGGTTGAAAATTGTCCAATGTATGTGATTGAGTGATAGAATCTGGTGGTAGTTGTTGCAACTATAGGGAGAATGAACTAAGAATGCTTGTTGGAATATGGGGGAAATAAAAATGGGATTAATGTAAAATTTGTATAAGTTGTAAAAACAGGCAATTGATGGGTCAGCCATAGACTAGGTGGACCAGAGTCATAGAACAATAAAACAGATATAGGCCCATCAGTTCAGTCAGTCCATGCCAACCATAGTAACTACCCTTCGAGTTGTAATTTCCTGTATTTGGCACATGTTCCTTTAAGCCCCATCCTTCCTTGTATCTATCCAAGTGCTTCCTATTGCACCTGCCTCAACCACTTCCTCTGGTAGCTTGTTCCATATAATCACCACCCTCAAAGACAACAAATTTCAAAACACATGCAGGTGATAATAAACCTGATTCTGACCCTCTGCGTGAAAGTGTTTTCCTCTCAAATCCTTTTTAAATCTTTCTCCTATCATCCTAAATCTATGGCCTCTGTTTTTGGATTATCCTACACTGTGGAAAAGACTGCTACTGTTCACCTTACCTACGCTGCTCATTATTTTATAAACCTCTAAGGCAACATCTCATTCTTCCTTGTTCTATGAATGAAGACCTGCCCTGGTCGACCTCTCTCTATAATTCAGGCTCTGTAGTCCTGGCCACATCCTTGTAAGCCACAAACATGAAACGCGTCCTGATGAAAGGTCTCGGCTCAAAACATTGACTGTTTATTCAATTCCATAGATGCTTCCTGACCTGCTGAGTTCCTCCAGCATTTGTGTGTTTTGCCTTGAACATCCTTTAAATCTTTTCTGTACTTGTTCCAGTTTAACAACATCTTTTTGTTTACAGGGTGAATAAGACTTGTCAGCTTAAACCAACCTGGCCATTTTCCTCTTAACTCCTCATTAGCAAGGTGTTTTTGCCCGTAGAACTGCAACTTACTGGATGGTTTTGGTTTTTGCACCATTCTCTGTAAACTTTAGAGACTGTTGCAGATCAGCAGTTTCTGAGATTCTCAAACCACACTGTCAGTTACCAACAATCATTTCATGGTCAGAGTCACTAAGATCACATTTCTCCCTATTTCTGATGTTTGGTCTCGATAGCAACTGCATTTCTTGACTATGTCTCTGTGTTTTATGAATTGATTTGTTGCCACATGATTGGCTGATTAGATATTTGCATTAATGAACAGGTGTGGAGGTGTACCTAATAAAATGGCCACTGAGTGTCAGGCCAGTGCTGGTTTGACTTTACCAAATGCATCACTGCATACTTTTTTGCCACTCAACGCACTCTCCTAGGTGATCAAAATTCCCCTGTAATCTATGGTAGCTTTCTTCACTATTAACACTATCTGATTTTCTGTCATCTGCAGACTTACTGATCAAGCTTTGTGTATTTGCATCCAAAACATTTGTATAAATAACGTATAATAAGGGTTTCAACACCAACCTTTAACTATCTCTCTCTTTTGAATCTATCTGCTAATTCCCTCTGGATTCCATGGGACCTAACCTTCCACAACTGCCTAACATGTCGGACCTTCTTGAAGGCCTTGAAAATCCAAATAGACAGCATCTACTGCCCTACCCTTATCTACCCTTTTGGTTACCTCTTCAAAAAACACTAAAAGATCCATCAGCATAACTTTGCACACACTGAGCCATGCTGCCTCCTCTTATTTAGACTCTTTCTATCCAAATGTTGCTGGATCCTATCCCTTGGAATTCCTTCCAGTACCTTTCCCACTACTAACATCAGGCTTACAAGCCTGTAGTTCCCTGGCTTGTCCTTGTTACCTTCCTAAACAACAGGACAACATCAGCCATCTTTCAGACCTAAGGAACTTCAGTAGCCGATGGTGAGGCAAACACCTCAACCTCCCACGAAGTATGAGGATGCATACTCATAATTTCTGTGGATTTATCCTTAATGTGCTGATAATACCTGTTTCCATGGACCTCTTTCTGTGCTGCATGTCACTGACCCAGAGCTCAAATTGTGTGATGGTTAAGAAGGCCTTTAAGATCTCTGACATGATTGCAAGATGAACAGTCTGTTCTCTTCAGTGTCCTGATTAATGTTCCTTTATCTTATTATAATAATAAAGCAGAGTAAACCACTAGCGAGAGAAAATCCCGAAACATCGACTGCACTTTTTTCCATAGGTACTGCCTGACCCGCTGAGCTCTTCCAGTATTTTGTGTGTGTAAACCATGAACATCTTGTTTTTTTTAGAGCTTTTCTCAAATTGAAGTTGTTGCACTTGGAGTACTATGTCCACTTTTGATCACTGTTATAGAAAAGTTGTGGCTAAAGTGTAAAGAGTGCAGAATAGATTTAAGGATCTTACCAGACTAGAAGGTTGGAGTTACATGGAAAGGTTGTCCAGGCCAAGTCTTTATTCCTTGGAACGTAGGAAAATGAGAGGTAACCTCATATAAATGCTTAAAATTATGAGAGGCATGGATGAAATGGACAGTAACAGTCTAGGGGAGTCCAAAACTAGGCAGCATAGGTTTAGGGTGAGAGGAAAGATTTAAAGAGGCAACCTTTTCACGCAGAGGATGGTGGGTATATGGAACAAGCTGTCGGAGGAAATGCTTTGAAATAGGACAATAATATCTTTTAAGAAGCACTTGGAGAGATGCATAGATACGTGGAGGCATGGGCCTTTGATGGATATGGGCTGAGCACAAGGAATTAGGGCTGGCTGGGTGAGCGTCGAGGTCAGTGTGGACGTTGACCAAAAAGCCTGTATCTATGCTGTATTGCTCTAGGTTTGTGGCATAAATGCATCCTAATAAAATCCTTACTTATGTCTTGTATCCTCTAAGAATGTACTAGATCTAATTCTTTTTATTGACTTTAACAGGCACCTACACAGTGCAGTTTTATGATGGTGTTATACGGTCTCTGAAGCGAATACATGTAAAGTCAATGCCAGAAGATGCCAAAGGGCAGGTAAGCTATTAATCATTTAGATGCCAAGGGTACTTGGAGATCATTGCTGTCTATAGATGAGGGACATGATTCCTGTTTCAGTGATTTTTGTTCATGGATTCCTATCTTGAAGTTTTGGTGTTTGAAAGAAAGACAGACTTACATTTGCAAAGTGTATTTTGCATCCTTTTTAGGGCATTTTAAAGCATTTAACACTCATTTTTAAAATGTGGTTTCAGGTGTAATGTAGAAAATAAAGCGGCCAATTTGCACCAAATAATTTCCCACAAACAACACCTTTATAGCTACCAAATAATTAGTTTCAGTATTGTTGCTTTGGAGATAAAATAGTTTGACAGTTGTGCCTGTTTTTTTGAACCTCAACTAAATGACTATTATTTTTGTGTGCTTTTGATAATAGAAACACTCCATCATCTATTCTCTTGTGAGAGCATCCCACTATGCGTAATGTGTTGGAAAATCTATGTTTGAAGATAAAATTTGGGATAATTATCTTTTCAGTTTAGGTTTTTACTATTTCTGACAGTGCTGTATCCCTCTTTCTATCACTCATTTCCCTTCCTGGTGCTCATGTTCACATTTCCTGCCCATCATTACAGAGAATGTGCACTCATCAGGTTTTCAACATAGCCTGTCAATCACACACTTCTCTCTAATTTTCATGCTATTATGGCACCTTTCTTTGTCAATTTCACATGCTTTCTCTAAGCTTGGGATGCCACCTAAGCTCCTGGAAATGTGTTAGTATTTTGATTGATCGCCACAAAATCCAGCAGGTATTATCCAGAAGTAAGTTTGCATTTTCATAAGAAAATGAAATACTTGTCATCGTTTTTAAAGAAAATAATTCTCCTTGAGATCTGGAGGAGGATGCATCTTAACGGGAAGGTTTGCTAGTACTGCATGAGGAGTGGGGCAGATGGTGGAGTAGTGTGGAGACATGTTGTTAAGACCTCAGACAGAGTAAGGAAGCAATGGTTGAGCATGGTGGGACTAATGTTCTGAGTTGTATATTTCAAAGCAAGGAGTATTGTAGGAAAGGCAAATGAGTTCAGGGCATGGATTTATGATACTGTAGTCATTATTAGTTGCAGGAGGGGCAGGATTAACAGCTCAATATTCTGGGGTTCCATTGTTTTAGAGGTAATAGAGTGGGAGGCATTGGAGGTTGGTCCAGAAGGTTCAGTCGCTTGGCATTCAATATGAGGTAGTAAATTAGATTAGACATTGGCTTTGTGGGAGAAGCCAGAGAGTGGTACTGGATGGATGCTTCTCTGACTGGATGCAGCAGGGATCGCTGTTGGGTCCTCTGTATCAATAACCTAGATGATGATGTGGTTAATTTAATTTGTGGATGATGCCAAGATTTTGGGTGTAGCAGACAGACTATCAAAACTTGCAGTGAGGACTGGACCAGCTGGAAAAATGAGCTGAAATTGGGAGATGGAATTCAGTGCAGACAAGTGTGAGGCGTTGGACTTTGGGAGGACAATCCAGGGTAGGACAATGTTTACAGGCAAGAGAATTCAATATTCATACCATCAGGTTGGAGAGTACCCAGGTGGAATATAGGGTGTTGCTCCTCCACCCTGAGGATGGCCTCATCTTGGCATAAAAGGATGAATCAACATGTTGGATTTTAAAATGTTTGGCACTGGGAAGTGCGGAGGTGCTCAATGAAGCTGTCCCCCAATTTGTGAGGGGTTTCACCAGTGTAGAGGAGGCTGCATTGGGAGCACCAGACACAATAGATGCTTCCAGCAGATTCACAGGTGAATTGTTACTTCACCTGAAGGACTGTTTTGGGGCCCTGAATGGAGGCGAGGGAGGAGGTATATGGCAGGTCACTCAGGCCACTTGCAGGGATAAGTACCTGGAGCGAGATTTGTGGGGAGGGATGAATGGACAAGGGAATCGTGGAGGGAGTGACCCCTGTGGAAAGTGGATGGGGCAGGGAGGTAAAGATATGTTTAGTGGTAGGATCCCTTTGGAGAAGGCAGAAGTTGTGGCGGATAATACTTTGGATTCGGAGGCTGATGGGGTGGTAGGTAAGGACCAAGGGGACTCTATCACTGTTACAGTGGCGGAAAGATTGGATGAGCATGGATGTACAGGAAATGGAGGAGATACGGGTGAGGGCAGCATCAGTAGTAGAGAGAGGGAAACCCCTGTTTAAAGAAGGAGGACAGTGGAGGTGAAAAAACTGAGAAAAGGGTATTATAGCATTCTTACAGGAGATAAAGAACATAGAATAGTACAACACATTACAGGCCCTTCGGCCCACAATGTTGTGCAGACCCTCAAACCCTGCCTCCCATAAAACCCCCCCACCTTAAATTCCTCCATATACCTGTCTAGTAGTCTCTTAAACTTCACTAGTGTATCTGCCTCCACCACTGAGGCAGTGCATTCCACGCACCAACTATTCTCTGAGTGAAAAACCTTCCTCTAAGATCCCCCTTGAACTTCCCTCCCCTTACCTTAAAGCCATGTCCTCTTGTACTGAACAGTGAGTGGTGCCCTGGGAATGAGGCGCTGGCTGTCCACTCTGTCTATTCCTCTTAATATCTTGTACACCTCTATCATGTCTCCTCTCATCCTCCTTCTCTCCAAATAGTAAAGCCCTAGCTCCCTTAATCTCTGATCATAATCCATACTCTCTAAACCAGGCAGCATCCTGGTAAATCTCCTCTGTACCCTTTTCAATGCTTCCACATCCTTCCTATACTGAGGCGACCAGAACTGGACACAGTACTCCAAGTGTGGCCTAACTAGAGTTTTATAGAGCTGCATCATTACATCGCGTCTCTTAAACTCTATCCTTCGACTTATGAAAGCTAACACCCCATAAACTTTCTTAACTACCCTATCTACCTGTGAGGCAACTTTCAGGGATCTGTGGACATGTACCCCCAGATCCCTCTGCTCCTCCTCACTACCAAGTATTCTGCCATTTACCTTGTACTCTGCCTTGGAGTTTGTCCTTCAAAGTGTACCGCCTCACACTTCTCCTGGTTGAATTCCATCTGCCACTTCTCAGCCCATTTCTGCATCCTATCAATGTCTCTGCAATCTTCGACAATCCTCTACACTATCTACAACACCACCAACCTTTGTGTCGTCTGCAAACTTGCCAACCCATCCTTCTACCCCCACATCCAGGTCGTTAATAAAAATCACAAAAAGTAGAGGTCTCAGAACAGATCCTTGTGGGACACCACTACTCACAACCCTCCAATCTGAATGTACTCCCTCCACCACGACCCTCTGCCTTCTGCAGGCAAGCCAATTCTGAATCCACCTGGCCAAACTTCCCTGGATCCCACGCCTGAATAAGCCTACCATGTGGAACCTTGTCAAATGCCTTACTAAAATCCATGTAGATCATATCCACTGTGCTACCCTCATCTATATGCCTGGTCTCCTCCTTTGAGAACTCTATCAGGCTTGTTAGGCACGATCTGCTCTTCACAAAGCCATGCTGACTGTCCCTGATAAGACCATGATTCTCTAAATGCCCATAGATCCTATCTCTAAGAATCTTTTCCAACAGCTTTCCCACCACAGACGTAAGGCTCACTGGTCTATAATTACCTGGACTATCCTTACTACCTTTTTTGAACAAGGGGACAACATTCGCCTCCCTCCAATCCTCCGGTACCATTCCCGTGAACAACGAGGACATAAAGATCCTAGCCAGAGGTTCAGTAATCTCTTCCCTTGTCTCGTGGAGCAGCCTGGGGAATATTCCGTCAGGCCCCGGGAACTTATACGTCCTAATGTATTTTAACAACTCCAACACCTCCTCTCCCTTAATAATCAACATGCTCCAGAACATCAACCTCACTCATAACTGGAGATAGGGTAGGAAGCGGTATAGTCGAGATAACCATGGGAATCTGTAGGTTTATAAAAGTTGTCACTTGACAGTTTGTCTCTAGAGATGGAGACAAAAGAGATCGAGAAATGGGAGGGAGGTGTCAGAGATGGACCAAGTGAATTTAAGGGCAGGGTGTGTAAGTTAGAGGCAAAATTGATAAAATTGATGAGCTCAGCATGGGTACATGAAGCAGTGCCAGTGCAGTTGTCAGTATAGCAGAGGAAGAGTTGAGAAGTGTAACAGGTTGTTCAGATTGAGTACACGAGCTGGGATGTTATGTTGAAATTGTTTAAGTGTTTGAGGCCAAATTTGGAGTATTGTCTGCAGTTTAGGAAAGTTGTAAAATGACATTGGAAGAATACAGAGAAAATTTACAAGCATATTGCTCTGACTGGAGGACATGATTTATAAGGTTAGAACTTTGTTCCCTTGAACATAGAAGATTGAGGGGAAATTTGATGACTGTATATGAAATGATGAGGGGTATAGATTAGGTAAATGCAAGCAGGCTTTTCCCACTGAGGTTGGGTGAGACTGGAACTGGTGGTCAAGGGTTAAAGGTGCAAGGTGAAATGTTTAAGGGGAGCATGAGATGAAGCTTCATCCCTCAGGGTGGTCAGAGTGTGGAATAATCTGCCAGTCCAAGTGGTGGATGTGATTTTGATTTCAACATTGAAAGTAATTTGTTGTTATTTCTTATATCCAATACATTTTGGGTAATACCAGAAATTAAATTTTTTTGGGGTGACTTGGTTTTTTCAAAAATTAAAAGTTCAAAGTTCAAACTAAATTTATCAAAGTACGTATATGTCACCAGATACTACCCTGAGATTCTTTTTCTTACAGGTATTCACAGTAAGTATTAAGAAACACAATAGAATCAATGAGAAAAATACGCAGAACAAGATGGACAAACAACCAGTGTGCAAAGAACAGCAAACTATGCAAATTCCAAATGGGAAATAAAGCAAACAAAAGAATAATAATAAATAGGCAATAAATATCGAGAACATGAGATTAAGAGTCCTTGAAAGTGAGTCCGTAGGTTGTGGGAACAATTCAGTGTTGGGATGTGTGAAGTTATCCCCTCTTGTTCAAGAGCCTGATGGTTGAGGGATAATAACTTCCTGAACCTTATTCAGGTTATTAAGCTATCAAAAATATAATGGTCTTTTTTCCTTCCAGTATCTTGAACATTAACATTGTTTGTTATTTGGAAGTATTGTTCCAGAGCCGCTGTTCATTAAATAGTAAAATATTAAATAGCAAAGCAGAGCCCAAATCTACTGACACCTGTGACATGTAGTTAGATTAAAGATTACCTTCTGATTTGGTGTTGAGGCAGTTACAGAGGCCTTTTGTTTTTACCTCTGCCAGTGTAACCTGTTGCTTCAGTGCTAGCTAAATTTCTTGGTGAATGCTGTAACTTTGGAAATTAAGCTTGTTGAGACTCGAGGAGTGAAGCCCAATAATCTCTATTGAAATGTAACCAGGTTTAGTATGCTTGGACTTCCAGCATCTGCAGATTTTCTCTTGTTTATAGTATTTGGGATATGTTTTTTAAAAATTGTTGGAAATGGCTCTAATTGAGACTTCTGTTACAGGATTGGTTAGCCCTTGTTAAAGCTGCTACAGCAGCTGCTGCCGCTGCAAAGAGTAAGCCAGTTGCTAAGCACCGAGTTAATAAAGAAAAGGAGGAGAGAAAAATGGGAAGAGGATCCCATTTCAAAAAAGAACGAAGGATATCAAATGCTAAAGTAAAAGAGGATGAAGCACAAAAAGATCAAGAAGAACCTGTAACTGTTGCTATCTCAGGTTGGTATAACAGCAACTTGATTTTAATTAGCCACTTCTTTTTAGGAAGAATGTCCAAAAGTATGATAAATCTGCATTGTGCCCAATCTAGAATAATCTTTTCATAAGAAATAGTTTCTAGAACTGATAAAGTCCTGTTGAATCTGTAACTAGTGGTCACAGGTTAAGGGTGAAAGGTGAAATGTTTAAGGGGAGCATGAGGTGAAACATGAGCATCACTTTTACTTCACATTCTAGTCTTAAAAATAAAATAACTGCTCCTATTTATAATTTTAGTTATTTTCTGCACGTCTGGATGTCATTTTTAAACTCAGTATTTGTTTAGTTCACTATCTTCTCTACCTCCTCTCTGTATGCCCACTCATCTTTGATGCCAATGAGTCCAATCACTGTTGTATCATCAGCAAACTTGATGATACGGTTTGAGCTGGATTTGGCAGCACAGTCATGAGACAGCACCAGACTGAGCACAAGACTCTGCAGGCACCAGTGCTCAATGTGTTGGTACTTGTGATTTTGCTGCCAACTCGGACTGACTGGTTCTTTCTGTATAGAAGTCTGATGTTCAGTTACAGAAAGGGGTGTTGAGTCCCAACGAAAGCTCCAGCCTCTGAGGGATGATCAAAAACAGTGAAGTGGGATGGAAAATTAAATTAAAATAAATCTTTGCAGACTGATATGTTCTTTTTCCCATTGACTTGTCTCTTTCCATGTTCATCCATGATGCATCTCATGCCCGCCACCATCTTGACAATGTCCTAGTCCCAACCAGCTCATATTTGCCTTGGACACAATTCTCTTCCTGTCCCCTACACCTCCCCATCTCAACACTTCTGTAGTTAATTAGAATGAGCTGAAGGTCCTTCGCATTCTTAAATGGAGGTTCCCAGAACTCTTAACATCATAAACCCCCTTAGCCTGACTGAAATCTTTCTTTTACTTTGGAGACTCATCTAAGAGATACCTTTGTCCCCTCAAGCATACCAGACCATGAAACCAACTGTGCATCTATTGAAGTTGTCAGAGTTTTAAATGACATGCTGTATCAGTGCAAACTTCTAAGAAATAGTGCTATCATGCTTTCTTTGAGATGGCATTTACATGTTAGTACCAGTTATTGCTCTGATATGATGATGCCAAGGAAGTTAAAGTTACTGACTCCCTTCTGTCTCAATCCCCTAATAAGAACTCTCTCATGATCTCTGACTTTTTTCACCTGTAGTTTAATCAGTTCTTTATTTTTGCTGACATTTAATGAGCGGTTGTTGATGTGACACTACTCAACCAGTTTTTTAATCTCCCTCCTATTTGCTGATTCATCACCATCTTTGGTTTGACCAACAACAGTAGTATCATCTGCAAACTTAAATATGGCATTGGAGCTAAGCTTGGCCACACAGTGTCCAGATATAAAGTGAGTCAAGCAGGGGTCTAAACACATATTCTTGTGTTGCACCTGTGCTGATGTTGCCAAACTGTACTAGCTGGGGTCTGCCAATGAGGAATACAGGGATCCAGTTGCACATATGACTGTGTGGCCAGGCATAGCTGAAATACCATCTATAAATTTGCTGGCAATATAACCATTGTTGGTAGAATCTCAGGTGGTGACAAGAGGGCGTACAGGAGTGAGATTTGCCAACTAAGTGGTGCCGCAGCAACAACCTGGCACTCAACATCAGTAAGACGAAAGAGCTGATTTGATTGTAAGATGAAGGAACACATACCAATCCTCATAGAGGGATCAGAAGTGGAGAGACTGAGCAGTTTCAAGTTCTTAGGTGTCAAGATCTCTGAGGACCTAACCTGGTCCCAACATATCGATGCAGTTATAAGGAAGGCAAGACAGCGAGTATACTTCATTAGGAGTTTGAAGAGATTTGGTATGTCAACAATACACTCAAAAACTTCTATAGTTGTACCATGGCGAGCATTCTGACAGGCTGCATCACTGTCTGGTATGGAGGGGCTACTGCGCAGGACCGAAAGAATCTGCAGAAGGTTGTAAATTTAGTCAGCTTCATTTTGGGTATTAGCCTACAAAGTACTCAGGGCATCTTCAGAGAGCAGTGTTTCAGAAAGGCACTGTCCGTTATTAAGGACCTCCAGCACCCTGGGCATGCCCCTTTCTCACTGTTACCATCAGGTAGGAGGTACAGAAGCCTGAAGACACACACTCAGCAATTCAGGAACAGCTTCTTCCCCTCTGCAATCTGATTCCTAAATGGGCATTGAATCTTTGGACACTACTTTTTTAAAAATATTCAGTGTTTGTTTTTGCACGTGTTTAAAAATCTATTCAATATACGTAATTGACTTACTTAGCAAACATGAGGAAATCTGCAGATGCTGGAAATTCAAGCAACACACACACAAAATGCTGGTGGAACGCAGCAGGCCAGGCAGCATTCGTCAGGACGAAGGGTCTCGGCCCGAAATGTCGACAGTGCTTCTTCCTATAGATGCTGCCTGGCCTGCTGCGTTCCACCAGCATTTTGTGTGTGTTAATTGATTTACTTGTTTTTTATTATTACTTTTATTTATTATTATTATTATTTTTCTTTCTGCTAGGTTATGTATTGCATTGAACTGCTGCTGTTAAGTTAAGAAATTTCATGTCACGTGCTGGTGATAATAAACCTGATTCTGAGGGAGTTATCAAGGTCTAGCTCTTGGAGTTTTGTCATTAGTTTCGAGGGGATGACCATGTTGAGTGCTGAGCTGCAGTCATTGCAGAGCATCCTGATGTTTGTATCTTCAGTGTCCAGATGTTCCAGAGCTGAGCGAAGGCCCAATGAAAAGGCATCTGTTGACTTGTTGTGCCAGTAGGAAAATTAGAGCAGATCGGGTCTAAGTCCATGAACATGGTTCAGTCCACCGACTCAAGCGAGCCTAGTAGCTGCTCCTTTGCCTCCAGTGACCTTTTTTGTGTTTTCTTCTAGTATCTTGCTCTTCGTATCTTGCTCTTTTTTCCTTGCCTATAAGCAGGTAGGAGGAAGACAGCCAGATACTCAGATTTACTGAAATACAGTCGAGGGATAGAACAGTAGGCATTCTTAATGATAGTGTACCACTGCTTGACTGCGTTGTATCCTCCGGTGCTGCAGGTAATGCACTGATGGTAGTTGGGCAGAGTGTTCTTCAAACTAGCCTGATTGAAGTCCCTAGCAAGAATGAGAAAGGCACCAGAGTTGGCAATTTCTTGTTTGTTAATCATGGCACTCAATTTATCGACTGCTAACTTGGTAGCTGCTTTTGGCAGATTGAGGTCAATGTGGGAAGGAAGCATTGGATTGATCTTGGAGTAGGTTAAAAGGTCAGCACAAAATCATGGTGGAGGGACATGTACTATGCTGTATTATTCAATGTTCTGTGTTCATGATCTTTAATTTTGTAATTCTCAGAATTCTTTATTTTTGCCTTGTTCTCTCATAACTTTAAATTTAATTTCAGCTGCCTTCTAATCTTTCATAGGTCTTCCCTTCTGTTCCCTTTTCCTTTCTCTATATTTTATGACTTGCCAAAACCTGTTTCTGGATTTGGTTTTAAAAATGAAGTTACTTGAAACATTAATTCTGTTTGTCTCTCCACAGATGTAGCCTAACTCAGCATTTATGGTATTCTCTGATGTTACTGCCTTTGTTTGGATAGTTCATTGTTTAAGTTATTGACATAAGACTTCATGATTGAAATTGGGTGGCTCATCAGGTCAAAGGTCCTGTTCCTATAAACTATGTTCATTTAAGCAAAAGTTGAGTTTGAAATAATGTAACTGTAGTGGCATGTCCAGATGTGAATTTTAATGATTTTTCATTTTTATTAACCAGGAAACTCTGAGCCATTGATCCTTGAGCCAAAGCAGAATTCCGCACAAGCAGAGACATCAGGAACTAGGAAGAGGAAGGCCAGTGTTATCTGTTCATTTCAAGCAAAAAGAGCACGTCTCAACAAAATTACAGGTTGGAATTTAGTTGAAAAGTCACATCATGTTGGCACAAACATATCTTTGATGAACCCTCTAGCTTAGAGAATCACACAGGCAGATGGGATATGCCCCAGTCTTTAACAGATACAAGAGATGAAATTGCTGAGGCCTTGACCAATAGCTTTTACACAGACAAGGTTCCAGAGAACTGGTGAGTAGTTTAAGATTGTTTGATTATTTAAGAAGGGAGATGGGGATAATCCTGGAAGCTATGTCAATGCAGAGTACAGTGAGTTTCATGTCAGTCGTAGGGAAGTTACTGGAGAGTCAGACAGCATGGCTTTTTATGGGGCAAGTTGTGTCTTACTAACCTGCATGAGAGTTTTGAGGAGTTGATGAAACCTTTCTAGGCTAAAGTGATTTCAGTGTCAGGACAGCCCATGACTGTTGCAGCCAAAATTTCTTTACCACCTTAAAAATTCTGATAAGTTACGAAGAAGTTCACAAGGGGCTTCTGGTTTGTTATGCTTTTTTCTTCTTCATGGAGACAAGCACATTTGTATGCAGAACACCAGATACCTTTCCTTTATTCACAATGGTATAATATGGAGGGGGTGGTGGTAGAAGATTAGTGCAGTAGTGATAGAGAATTACATAGGAGATTCCATGGATGTGAAAGGTATGTTGCCTTCCAGGTGCCAGGGTCTCTGATCGGGTCCACAGCATTCTACTGGGGAAGGAGGAATATCCAGAAGTCGTGGTATATACTAGTACTAACAGCATACGTAGGAAAGTGGATGAGGTCCTGAAGAGAGAATATGGGGAACTAAGTAGAAAGCTGAAAAGCAGGATCTCAAAAGATCTCTGGATTGCTGCTTTTGCCATATGCCATTGAGGTTAAGAATAGGATGATTTGGCAGATGACTGCATTGCTAAGGAATTGCTAAGGGTAGGGGTTAGAGTATCAGATGTTTGCATCTTTGGGAGTTCTTCCGAGGAAAGTATAACATGTACAAAGGACAGGTTACACCGGAACTCAAAACGAACCAAGATTTTCCAGAGCAGTTCAGGGTGGGTTTAAACTAATTTGGCAGGAGCATGGAAACCAGAGTGACAAGGCAGAGGATTGATGCAGTGTGTAGTGAGATTGTGAGAAAGGATAGGCAGATTAGAGTCAGTGGGATGGGTTGAAGTGTTTCTTTAAATAGTAGGTTCAACAGTTTGATAAAAATGGCACAGAGTAAAGGGGACAGTGCAGGAGAGGTTGCAAAATTCTCCAGAATAAATAAAAAGACAAAAGTTTAGAAAAAGGATAATAATTTAACTTCTGGTAGCATGGGGGCAAAATACTCAAGGATGATGAAACATAATGGTGTTGTATTTAAATGCATGGAGTATATGGAATAAGGTAGATGATCTTGTAGCACAGTTAGAAATTGGCAGGCATGATGTTGTGGGCATTACTGTGGTGTGGCTGAAAGATGGTCATGGTGCTCAACATCCAAGGATACACAAGGTATTGAAAGAACAAGCAGATATGTAAAGTGGATAGGCTGGTTCTGTTTTGGGGAAAAAATAAATTAAATCCTTTGAAAGAGGTAACCTAGGATTGGAAGATGTTGAGTCCTTGTAGGAAGAGTTAAGAAGCAGCAAGGGTAAAAAGATACTAGTGGGAGTTAGATATGGGTATCTGAATGGTAGCTGGGATGTGGAGTATGAATTACAACAGGAGATTGAAAATGCATGTAAAAAGGGCAATGTTATGATAGTCATGGGGAAAATTTCAATATGTAGGTAGGTTGGAGAAAATCAATCTGAAGAGAAGCAATTTGTAGAATGCCTACAAGGTGGCATTTTAGATCAGCTTATGGTTGAACCCATTTGGGAAGAGGCAATTCTGGAATGGGTGTTATGTAATGAACCAAATTTGCTTAGGGATGTTAAGGTAAAAGAACCCTTTAGAGGCAGTGATCATAATATGTTAGAATTCATCCTGAATCTTGAGTGTGACAAAATAAAATTTTATCAGTATTACAGTGCAGTAAAGGGAATTACAGAGGCTTGAGAGGTGAGTTGGCCAAAGTTGATTTGAAGGGGGCACGAGCAGGGATGATGGTAGAGCAGCAAAAGCTGGAGTTTCTGGAAGCAGTTTGGAAGGTGCAAGATAGATACATCCATAGAAGTAGTATTCTGAAGGAAGAATGAGGCAACCATGGCTGGGAATGGAAATCAAGACAGCATAAATAGAAAAGAGAGAGCAAAAATTTGTGGGGAACTACAGGATTGGGAAGGTTTTAAAAATGTATCGAAGACAGCTACACTTGCTATAAAGGTGAAGGTAAGCTATCCAATAACATAAAAGAGGATCCCAGAAGTTGTTTCAGATACATAAAGAGTAAAAGAGATGCAAAAGTGGATTGCTTTAAAAGGACACTCGAGAGGTAGTAATAGGGAACAAAAATGGCGGATGAACTGAAAAAATTTGTGTTAGTCTTCACTGTGGAAAATGCCTACAATATACCAGAAATTTGAGTGTGTCGGAAGAGAAGCGAGTCTAGTTGCCATTACTAAGGAGAAGGTGCTGAAATATCTGAAGGTAGCAAAGTCACCTGAACCAGATGACTACACCTTAGACTTCTGAACAAGGTCGTTTCAGAGATTGTGGAAGCATTAGTAATTGTTTTAGTAATCAGTTAGTAGTTTCAAGAATCACTATATTCTCAAAGAGTTCCACAGGACAGGTAAACTGCAAATGTCACTCTTTAAAAAGGGAGGGAAGCAAAAGCAAGAAATTATAGGCCAGTTTCGTGGACGGTAAGATGTTGGAGTCCATTAATAAGAATGAGGTTCGGAGTATTTAAAGTCTTATGATAAAACAGGCCAAAGTCAGCATGGTTTCCTTAAGGAGAAATTTTGCTTTGTCAAATCTGCTGGAATACTTTGAGGAAGACACAGGCAGGATAGACAAAGGTGAGCCAGTGGATGTGGTTTACTTGAATTTTCAGAAGGCCTTTGACAAGGTGCCGAACATGAGGCTGCCTCAGAATAAAGGGATGTCCATTTAGAATAAATGAGGAGGAATTTCTTTAGCCAGAGGCAGTGAATATGTGGAATTAATTTCCATGGATGACTGATGGCCAATTCATTTAGTATATTTAAAGCAGGGTTGATTGGTTCTTGTTTAGTATGGGTGTCAAATGTTATGAGGAGAAGGCTGGAGAATGTGGTTAAGAGGGATTATAAATCAACCATGATGATGGAATGGCAGTGTAGACTCAATGGGCTGGATGGCCTAATTCTGCTTCTGTATCTTATAGTCTTATGAGTTTGTCTTTGTATTGATCATTCTGATCAAATGTATTTGAATTCCCACTTCCCAGTTGGTATTCCTTTGTACATTTTTACTATTCTACCTTAATGTTTCCCTTCTCATATGATAAATATTCTCCCTCTCATATGGCAAGCATCCTGCAGGCTGCCCGTTGGATTCTCCCATAATTTAAAAATATTTAGATATACATTTGTATCCTTTGTTTTCTTTTTGCTTAGCTTTTTGACCAGAGGCCAACACTTACTGTTTGGCTTTTGTTATTCATTTCTGCAGTTGGAGATTAAATTGAAAGGATTCTGAAGTGGCTGTAGTTGCTGCAAACTGGAACTAGAAACAAACTGCTGGCGGAGCTTGGTAGGGAAGGCAGCACCTGCAGACGGAAATTAACTTCAACAGTCCTTTATCCTCCACAGATGTTGCCTGACCTGTTGATTCTTCCAGCAGTTTAATATGTTTAAGATTGATTTAATTATGTGACCTGGCCATAGTTCACTTTGTACATTCAAAAGTGTTTAATAAATTTTTGAATGTTTTAAGTATTGTGATATATTGGGTCAGTATAGTGAAGTAAAAGATTGGCCATGAACTTATTGAATGGCACAACTGACCTGAGGGAACAAGAGGATTACTCTATATTAATTGTTCTGAAATTCTTAACCGAATACAAAATTAAACAGGAGCTGCAAGTATGCCATACAGATTACTTGAAGATCCACCAAAACACTGGAATTAAAATTATATTAATCACAATTATGAGGAATATTTGTATAGATTACAGTAGCTTGATCAGTTGGTCAGTGTCATATAGTTTGAGCAACCTGTTATGTAGACCATGGTGTACAACTTCGTGAATCACAATTATGTTCGTAGCCATGTATTCTTTGCCTTATTTTGAAGCAGCAGCATTCTTTTTGTGTAGAAATGCCAAAATCACAGTCATAATAAAAGGTAATCACTAATAAATGTATCAAATAATTCAGGATAAACTTCTTAACCCACATTATTACCTTCTCCACTGTCAGTGTAGTTAAGGCACATAGTGCAAGCACAAAAAAAATGCAATAGAGAAGTACATGAAGGAAATTGGGTGGTGAAATGGTGTTATGGCATGTTGAACACAAATAGGAGCATACTTTGGATTGTAAGGGCAACTTTTGCTTTGCAAATTCTGTGTAATCTACAGAAACTAGGTTGTTCTCTATCTAGATTTCTAAGTAAAATGTGAACAATTAGAAATAATCTATTAAAAAGTTAAAGACTCATTGCAAATTTGGTGAACCTAATATGTTACACAATTTTTAAAAGCTTTTAATTATACACAACAATAACCATTCTATTGTGATCAAAAAAAGTCTTAAATTTTGTCACTTGCAGTAAACTGTAGGTCTGTATCATTTGTTAGTGAATTTCTTTTAATTTTTGTTCCACTAATAGTTTATTATTTACTGCTGTCTAGAATAAAAGTGTTGCAGTTGATAAAACTAGCTTTTTGAGACATTTTTCACATCCATCAACATTAGAAAGCTAAACTGCTGAATAAATATTTGCTGTTATTTGAAGGGTTTGTTTCTAATGACATAATACTAGACTCTTTTGTATTTCTAAATGGATATTGAGTGAGAATCTAATGGGCAAAGCCCTTATATTCTAGCATTCATCAGCAGTTGCTTGAGATGAAAAACTTCTTGCACTGTCATATTTGTTCACTTCTAGCAGTGATATTGTTTGGTAAATTATCTATTCTGTAGGCCTTTTAGCGTCAAAAGCTGTGAGTGGTGATGGTTCTGAATTGCTAGAAGATAGGATTGGAAGCCACCCTGTGCCTGATCAGGTATGAAATTGTTTCTATATCTACTTTAGATAGGTGCAGAGATATTGAGGTAGGAATGGGATCATGATGCGAAATTTGAGTTTTAAAAGCCCTCAGATTTTTGAGTGACCAGCAATAAATGCTTGATATTTTAAATATCTACTGCTATATTTAGTGTTTTTTTTCATTCACTGAACAGACAATACATCAATTTATTGCAGTTGCTTGATTTATATCATGCCTTGAGAGTGAACTTAAAGACTGAAATGACAATATAATTCTCTGTGATTGTTCTGTCATTTAGTGGGATGATGACCGATCTGCAACATAACATCACGTGTCCGCCTCTTTTCCAGATTTTTTCATGCATTTAACACAAAAAATTCTCATTTGATTTTAATATTAGATTGTTGAAGTATTTTACAAGCTATGTTCAGTTTTAGATGAAATACTGTCTTCATCTTCAGTACAAAAAGTTCTTAATTTGATTCTGTGGGGGAGAGGGGGTGGGGTGCTAGCATGGGAGAATGCACATGCATTTTCTTTAATTTATGGCAAAAGGATATGCTTTTATGCGCTTTCATTGCCTCAGCATTTTACAGCTCATGGAGTCTTTCCTCAGTCTGAATTTTCCTCAAAGTGTTTTTCTTAATTCCTTTCTATTCCTTCCAAGGAATAATTTAAATCTATCTCCTGAAGTTATCGATCCCTTTGTTTCTCATAATTTAACACACATAATTAAAGCAAAGCAAGTAACCTCCTTGATAATCTTGCCTTAGTACTGTTTTCACATCTTTACTGGACAGTGATGACCAGAACTGTGCACATTATGGTAGCTATGGCATAACTGATGCTTTATATAATTGTGTGTGCTTTCTGGTTATAAAAACAAGTACCCTTGACGCCTTATTAACTTCCTTGTATCTCTGTACTCCTGCTTTCTTAAGATATGAGGAATACACATTCAGTTTCTTTACATTGTTTTTTATGCTCCCTTTTATTGTGTTTGCCTTCATTAAATACTCGGCATTAAATGGCAAATTAAAAATTAATGCCCCCCTTCTTTCCTTGTCTATCATATTCATTACTGGAGTCCATGATTTCCTTCTAAAAATTTACACTGCTAAATTTTGTATCATTTGCCTCATGTCCCCCAAAAGTTCTGGGTTCTGGATTATTAATAAAAATAGCAAAAAAACAAGAGATCAAATAAAAGCAGAACTGAACAGTGTTTTATTACTAAAACTACCATTATTACTTTTTCCAACTGAGCCAGATTCAAAATAAATCTGCTACTTCCCATTGAATCCATTGGGTGTCACTATTATAGCCAATATGTATGTATGATTTTGTTAAAAGTCTTATATTCATGGAGAATACATGCATCATATGCACTGCCTTCCTTGCATCTTAACAGAAGTACTTATCAAATATAAGGTTCCCTAACATTCTTTGATTAATTTGTCTTTTAAAATACTAATTAATGCTAACCCTTTGGGATTTTTTCCAGCAATTGACTCATGAAAAATGTTAACTTGACTTGTATGCAGTTTCATGGTCCAAATCTTTCTTGCCTTTTAAATTAACAATGGTTATAGTTTTCCATTCTTTTGCCACTGTCTCTGCAACTGGAAAGTGATAATGGAGCTTTGGCACTTACCTGTTCTGAGTCTGGCCTGCACAATATCAGGGCCTAGTGTTAAATCAACTTTTAAAGGACAAAGACATTTATTATGTCTTCCCCATCTGTGTTTATCATTCACAAGATTTCTTATGTTTCCTCAATGTCAATGTCAGAAATCCTTAACCTATCTGGAAACTGACAAAGTATTCATGAGGAAGAAACAAGAGGAACTCTGCCGATGCTAGAAATCAAAGGAACACACACAAAATGCTGGAGGAAGTCAGCAGGCCAGGCAGCATCTACAGTCGGAGTACAGTCGGCGATTTAGGCCGCGGCACTTCATCAAGACTGAAAAGAAATTAAAAGTCAGAATAAGAAGGTGGGAGTAGGAGATGAAGTAGTACCTGGTAATAGATGATAGGATGTTAGATGAAACCAGGAGAAGGGGAGGGGTGAAATAAAGAGCTGAGACTTCAATTGGTGAAAGAGATAAAGGGCTGGAGAAGGAGAAATCTGATGGGAGAAGAATAAGGCCACAGAAGAAAGGGAAGGGAGAGGAGCACCAGAGGAGGTGATGGACAGTAAGGAGATATGGTGAGAGAGGGAAAGGGGAAAGGTGAGGGGTTGGGGAGGGGCGGCATTACGAAGTTTGAGAAATCAATGTTCATGCCATCAGGTTGGAGACTATGCAGATGGAATATAAGGTGTTGCTCCTCCAATCTGAGTAGTCTATGGACTGACATACAGGAATGACAAGTAGAATTGAAATGGGTGGCCACTTGGAGATCCTGCTTTTTCTAGCGGGTAGAGCATAGGTGCTTGGCTAAGTGGTCTCCCAAACTATGTCGGGTCTCACTGATATAGAGGAAGCCAAACTGCGAGCACTGGATACAGTAGATGATCCCAACAGATTCACAGGGAAGTGTTGCCTCAACAGGAAGGACTGTTTGGGGCCCTGAATAATAGTGAGGGAGGAGTTGCAGGGGCAAGTGTAGCGCCTTATATTCTGTCTGGGTAGCCTCCAGCCTGATGGCATGAAGATTGATTTTTTGAACTTCACCATTCCCCATCTCCTTTTCCCTCTTTCACCTTATCTCCTTGCCTGCACATTGCCTCCCTCTGGTGCTCCTCCTTCCCCCCCCCCCTTTTCTTTTTTGCATGGCCTTCTGTCCTGTTCTGTTAGACTAGTGGTCCCCAACCACCGGGCCGCGAGAAAACGACATAAATTAGTGATATAAAACGATATGAGTCAGCTGCACCTTTCCTCATTCCCTGCCACACCCACGGTTTAACTTGAATACACGTGAGGTCATTAAGCACGCAAAGTCATTACCCACGCGAGGTCATCTGTCGCCTAAATGCAGTGATACCCTAGTGCCAAGGATCACTGGTTGGCCTCGGGTAACCGACCGCCTTGCGGCGAGAAGTACCCGTTGCTACTGGCTTGGAGCGCGGACAGATGGGCACCACCTCTAAACCTGTTTAGCACACCGAATGTTCGTGGGGAACCGGTTGCTGAAATATTCACAGATGACCTAATTCGGGCTCGGTTTCGTAAGTAGCAGAGCAGCAACCTCGCTACGATCTATTGAAAGTCATCCTCGAGCCAAACTTCTGTCAGCTAATAGATCCTACTTACCTACAAGGAGGGCAGGTGTGCGCCATGTTGCACTCCTTGGTCGGTCGCACTGTCCGGACTGTGGCATTACCTTGTCCTCTCACTGGTGTGTTGCAATGATTTTATATGTTCATACGAGGAAAATATGCGCTGTGTGTTTAATATCCAAACGTTACTTAAAATGTTATGATGCTATTGACTTATAAGTGAGTTATAATTAACTTATCACTGTATTAATGTGAGGAAAATATGCGCTGTGTGTTTAATATTAAATTCATTAGATAAACCCTTTTAAAAACGAAATTGAGTGTATTAGCAACTTTAAGTGATTTATAGTTGACCTATCACCTATATTCCGGTTGTGATTAACACTCCCCGACCACCCCTCTCTCCCCCCACCCCCTGTCAGCTGGTCCGCAAGAATATTGTCAATATTAAACCGGTCTGCAGTGCAGTAAAGGTTGGTGACCCCTGTGTTAAACTCTCCTTTCTCCAGCCCTGTATCTTTCACCAATCAACTTCCCAGCTCTTTACTTCATCCCTCCCTCTTCAGGTTTCACCTATCACCTTGTGTTTCTCTTTCCCCTCCCCCCACCTCTTCAGAATCAGGTTTACTATTACCAGCATGTGTCGTGAAATTTGGTAACTCAACAGCAGCAGTTCAATGCAATACATAATATAGAAGAAGAAAAATAATAATAAATAAATCAATTACAGTATATGTATATTAAATAGATTAAAAAATCAAGCATAAAACAGAAATAATATATTTTAAAAAATCAAGTATGTTCACAGGTTCAGTCTATTTAGGAATTGGATGGCAGAGTGGAAGAAGCTGTTCCTAAATCGCTGAGTGTGTGCCTTCAGGCTTCTGTACCTCCTACCTGATGGTAACAGTGAAAAAAGGGCTGCCTTTCTGAAACACTACGCCTTGAAGATGCCCTAGGTACTTTGTAGACTAGTACCCAAGATAGAGCCGACTAAATTTATAACTTTCTACAGCTTCTTTCGGTCCTATGCAATAGACACCCTCCCCATACCAGACAGTGATGCAGCCTTTCAGAATGCTCTCTACGGTACAACTATAGAGGTTTTTGAATATATTTGTTGATATGCCAAGTCTCTTCAAATTCCTAATGAAGTGTAGTCGTTGTCTTGCCTTCTTTATAACTATATTGATATGTTGGGACCAGGTTAGATCCTCAGAGATCTTGATACCCAGGAACTTGAAACTGCTCAATCTCTCCACTTCTGATCCCTCTATGAGGATTGTTATGTGTTCCTTTGTCTTACCCTTCCTGAAGTCCACAATAAGCTCTTTCGTCTTACTGACGTTGACTGCCAGGTTGTTGCTGCGGCACCACTCCACTAGTTGGCATATCTCACTTCTGTACGCCCTCTTGTCACCACCTGACGAGAATGGTATTTGAGCTATGCCTAGCCCCACAGTCATGGGTATAGAGAGAGTAGAGCAGTGAGCTAAGCACACACCCCTGCGGTGCATTAGTGTTGATCGTCAGTGAGGAGGAGATGTTATCACCAATCCGCACAGATTGTGGTCTTCTGGTTAGGAAGTCGAACATCCAATTGTAGAGGGAGGTACAGAGGCCCACGTTCTGCAACTTCTCTGTCAGGGTTATGGGAATGATGATACTGAATGTTGAGCTATAGTCGATGAATAGACAATAGGTGCACGAGCAGGCTATTTGGCCCTTCGAGCCGGCACCGCCATTCACTGTGATCATGGCTGATCATCCACAGTCAGTACCCCGTTCCTGCCTTCTCCCCATATCCCTTGAATCTGCTGTCTTTAAGAGCTCTCTCTAACTCTTTCTTGAAAGCATCCAGGGAATTGGCCTCCACTGCCTTCTGAGGCAGAGCATTCCACAGATCCACAACTCTCTGAACAGCATTCTGGCATAGGTGTTTGTGTTGTCCAGGTGGTCTAAGGCTGTGTGAAGTGCCATTGAAATTGCATATGCCATTGACCTATTGTGGCGATAGGTAAATTGCGACGGGTCCAGGTCCTTGCTGAGGCAGGAGTTCAGTCTAGTCATGACCAACCTCTCAAAGCATTTCATTGCTGTAGATGTGAGTGCTACCGGGCAATAGTCATTAAGCCAGCTCATGTTATTCTTCTTAGGTACTGGTATAATTGTTGCCTACTCCTCAGCTTTTAAACCTATTCCTCCACCTTTTTTCCTCCAGTCCTGCTAAACGGTTTCTGCCGGAAATGTCGGTGTTGATGGTGGAGGAAGGAAAGCCCTTTTCTTTAAAGGAGGAGGTCATCTCATGAGTTCTGGAATGAAAAGCCTCATCCTAAGAGCAGATGCAGTGGAGACAGAGTAATTGAGACAAGGGGATGGCATTTTACAAGTGACAGGGTGGGAAGAGGTAGTGGTTTATAAAGTATATCAGTGGATAAACTGTCTCCAGTGATAGAAACAGAGATCAAGTGAGGGGAGGGAGGTGTCAGAAATGGGCCAAGTATATTTGAAGCAGGATAGAAGTTGGAGGCAAAGTTGATGAAGTCGACAAGCTGGGCAAGAGTGCGGAAGCAGTACCAATGCAGTCGTTGATGTAGTGTAGGAAAAGTTGTGGAGTGATACTGGTGTAGGCTTGGAACATAGACTGTTCCACGCAGCCAACAAAAAGGCAAGTATATGTATTTGGGACCCATGTGAGTGCCCATGGCTACACCTTTTGTTTGAGGGAAGTGAGAGGAGCCAAAGGAGAAACTGAATCAGGAGCAGTTCTGCCAGACAGAGGAGAGTGGTGTTGAAGGGGAACCAGCTGTGTCTAGTGTCCAGAAAGAAGCAGAGGGCTTTGAGGTCTTCCTGATGGGGGATCCATTTGGACTTTGTACTTCCAAATTTGTTTCACCATTTTGATTTCTAATATCCCCTATTTCTTCTTTCCCCTTGCATTTGTTAAAAAATAAGTTAGTGTTTTCTTCTACCAGCCCATATTTTTTGTGAACTTGCTTTACCTTTGAAGTCCTGCTTGGTACTTCTAGCCACCTTTAAGCAGTATTGAGCTTCCTGTATCAATCTCAAAATTATTTAATTTTTCTCTATATTCTTCAAAATCCACGAGAAGTTATATTTTTGACTTCCCAATTTGTGAATTTTCTGTGGTGGACATGTACTGTGATTCAACTGGGTCCTATAAATCACATAACTAGGGGTGTAGATAGGGCTTTAGACTAAATAAAAAAAGTATGGAGAAGTATGGATAACATAAATGAGAAGAGTCCAAGAGAGGTTACTTACATCTCCAGAATAAAAAAAAAAGAAAAATATATAAAGAGATATAATTTAACTTTTTAACTTCAAGCAACTTGGAGATATATTTGAGGAGTGGTGAATACAGGACTGAAAGTATTGAATTTGAATGCAACCAGTTTATGAAACAAGGTGTATAAGCTCATAGTGCAGTTAGAAATTGACAGGTACGATGATGTGGGCATCAGAGGTGTGGCTGAAAGAAGATCACAGCTGGCAGCTAAAAGTCAGAAGATGCAGAATTTTTGTGGGTAGAATCGAGAAACCTCAAGGGTAAAAAGTAACCTGATAGACATATTCAGACCTCCAAATAAGATGTAAAGTTTAAATTATGTTAAGGCATGTAAGAAAAGCAATAGTATGGGTTTATGGACAACTTCAGTATGCAGTTAAACTGGGAAAATCAGGTTGGCACCGGATCCCAAGAGAAGTAATTTGTAGAATACCTATGAGATGGCTTTTTTGAGCAGCTTGTAATCAAGCTCACTTGGGTAAAGGCAATTCTGGCTTTGGTGTTGTGCAGTGAACCAAGTTGAGCGTAAGGTAAAGGAACCCTGAGGACACAATGATCTTAATATATAATTCACTCTGCAATTTGAAAAGGAGAAGCTCAAATGCAATGTGTCAGTATTAGATTTGGATAAAGGTAGCTTCAGAGGCACAAGAGAGTAGCTGGCTAACATTGGTTGGAAAAGGACTCTAGCAGAGATGATGGCAGAGCAGGAATGGAAGCATTCCTGGGAGTAATTCAGAAAATCGTGATAATTTCATCCCAAATAAGCAGCATTCTAAATGATAGTATAAAAGCATAAGAGGGGGAATACAGAATGAAAATATAGCTGGGTGGTTTAGTAAGTTTGCAGATGATTTTAAGATTGGTGGTGTTATGGATAGTTTAAAAGATTGGCAAATAATACATTTAACGTTTCAGGCTGTGATGAAAGATCTCTGCCCGAAATGTTGATTATTTATTCCCATCCATAGATGCTGTTTGACCTGCTGAGCTCCTTCAGCACAATGTTTCCAGCATCTGCAGTCTAAAGAATGCATCAGGTTATAGATCAGTTACAGATCTGGCAGAGAAATGGCAGGTGGAGTTTAACCCGGCCATATGTGAAGTGTTGCACTTTGGTTGGTCACATGTAAACAGAAAGTACACTATTAAGGGAAGACTCTTAAGTGTTGATGAGCAGAGAGATCTTGGGGTCCAAGTTCTTATTCCCTGAAAGTGGCTGCACAGGTTGGTAAGAAGGCATAGGGTATGCTTGCATGCATTTATTAGTTGAGGCATTGAGTTCAGAAGTCAGGAATTATGTTGCTGCCATATGGAACACTAGTTAGGTAGACCTCATCTGGAGTATTGCGTACAGTTCTAGTCACCCCATTATAGGAAAGATGTCGAGGCTTTGGGAGGGTATGGGCAAGGTTTACCAGGTTTAGAGGGCATGTGCTGTAATGAGACATTGGACAAACTTGGGTTGTTTACGCTGGAATGGTGGAAGCTGAGGGGGAGATCTGATAGAGGTTTATAAGATTATAAGAGACATAGGAGTTGACAGGCAGTAACTTTCTCCCAGGGTTACAATGTATAATACCAGATGGCATGTAATGTGAGTGGGGGTAATTTCAAAGGAGATGTGAGGGGCAAGTTTTTTACACAGTGGTGGGTGCCTGGAATGCACTGCCTAGGGTGGGGCTGGAGGCAGATGCGTAGGGACTTTTAAGAGACATTTACATAGGAACATGAATGTGTGGAAAATGGAAGGATATGGACATTGTGTAGGCAGAACAGATTAATTTAGTTGGCTATTTGATTATTTATTTAATTGGTTCAGCATATTATTGAAAACCAAAGAGCCTGTTTCTGTGCTGTACTGTTCTATGTTCCAGTATTGCAAAATCCAGTGGAAAGCTAGAGGATTGGGAGGCTTTTTTAAAAACCAACAGAAGAATTAAAAAAGGCAATAAGAAGCAAAAAGATGAAATATGAAGATAAGCTAGCTGATTTTTAGTTTTAAAAAGAGGATACCTGAAGTTTTTAGATAGATATAGTGTAAAACAGGTGCAAAAGTGGACATTAGACTACTGGAAGCTGACACTGGAGAAATAGTAATGGAGGACAAAGTAATAGCAAAGTCCAAAGTACATATATTATCTAAGTATGGATACATTATGCAACCTTGAGATTCGTTTCCTTACAGGTACCCACAAAACAAAAAAACCCAAAAGAACCCATTTTTAAAAAGACCAACAAATGTCAAATGCAGAGAAAAAAGAAAAATGCAAATCGTGCAAGCAATAAAAGGAAGCAACAGCATTCAGAATGAAAATGAGTCCATAGACACGAAGCCCAGAGCAGGCCCACAGCCTCAGGCTTGGTGCAACAAAGACCCTGCCACCATGTTTTGGCCCGCATCTGACTTTTTCAAATCAGCATGGTGGTTGGATCGATCAAATTTCGCTGTGGGTTTAGGTGGATGGGCTCAGAAACTCCTCTGCTCTGACTTTTCTCATCTTCACACACCCTGACTCTGTCTCAACCATGTCTCGACCTCGCAGATGAAGAACTTTGTGGTGGAAGACAATAGCAGCATGCCAAAAATTCGAGAGTGTCAGGAGACAGAAGTGAGTGTAGTCACTGTTATTGGGGAGAAGGAGACCGGGAAGCTGAAAGGTCTGAATGTAGATAAATCACCTGTACCAGATGGACTTCACCCCAGTATTCTGAAAAATACTGGGGTGTAGTTGAAGAGATTGTGGAGACTTTGAGTGATCTTTTAAGAAACATTAGATTCAGAAATGGATGCAGTAAAGTTTGAATCAGGCAAAAATAAATGTGCTCATTTCTGGCTGATTCTATTAAATATTTAAGGGTTTGTGACAAGGAAGTCTGAATTAAACTTATTACAGTTTGAGTTGTTGGCAAATGACTAATTTAGTTTGGTCCCTGGTGCCATTTAATAAGATCATGGATGTTATTGTACCTTAGTGGCACTTCCTTGCATTAAGCCATATCTCTTAATTTCTGCAAGTCTATTAATCTTGTATTGATCTACTCTGCATCTAAGCCTCACCACCCTCCTAGGTAGTGAATAACAGATTCACAATATTCTGGTTGAATAAATCTCTCTTCATCTCTTTTGAGTGGCTAATCCCGTATTTTGAGGATGTGACCCATGGTTCTAAACACAACTACTGAGAGGACTTATTGGTTATGCATGATTAGCGTGGCCTTCAGTTTCTTCTGGTACCTTCCAGAGTGCTTCAGGGGAAGGGGAGGATTATCCAGTTGGCTATTTTTTTTACATCAGCCAGGTAGTACATTGATTGTTTACTAGAGTGAGTACTGATATGAAATTCCCTCTGAAAATATGTTTTAAATTTCTAGTCCCTTGAATGCAGAATGTTTTGAGGCAGTGATAATAATATGATAGAATTCCATAGATGCTGCCTGGCCTGCTGAGTTCCTCCAGCATTGTGTGTGTGTTGCTTGGATTTCCAGCATCTGCAGATTTTCTCTCGTTTGTGATAAAATTCTTCCTGCAGTTTAGAGAGAGAAGTTAAGATCAGATGTGTCAGTATTACAGTGGAGTAAAACGAACTGCATGGGCATGAGAAAGGAGCTGGCCAAAGTTGATTGGAAGAGGATACGAGCGGTGGTTAACAGTAATGGTTTGATTCCACTGGTTTTCAGTTGTTTTACAACTCAAAAAAAATGTTCCTGGAACATTTGCCAATGCTGGAAAATGTGCCAGTAACCCTGCTGTGTTGAGACTTGGAACTGACAAATTATGTCTGCTCAATGACAGATCTTCAAAATGTGCTGGCACCTCTGAGGAACCTGAAATCTAAATGTTAGATGATTCAAATTTGAACCATTTAACAAACTCTTCTCTTTAACTTGTTTTGTTTTACATTCCATTGAGTTTAAGGTAGCATTTGGCACTCCCAGTTCAATTTCTGAAGTGCTTGTGCAAGATGGTGTCTGGACTTTGGGACTGAATAAGGGTCCTGACCCACAAGGTTAAGCAAATGGGTAAAGATTGCAATTGAAGGAAAATGCAGGTTAATGTGAGGTTGCTTTGGTAAGAAGGATTAAAAAAATATATCATTCAAGTGAAGAAAGATCACCTACCAAAAGCTGGTATGCAGAAGGATGTGGATATTCGTGAACATAAAATGCAAATATATAATATGGAAAAAAATTGAGAAGGATAATAGAGCATTGCTCTTTAGTGCCAAGGGGGTTCACAGTATAAGATATAATGAAGTTTGGTTCCCACTTTACAGGGCATGAATGCAACCATTCCTACAAAACAGTATGCAGCTTTGATTCTTTTATGTAATCAATGTACTTGTACGAGAGGGACTTTTTCTAGCTTGATTCCTGTGATGAAAGGAGTGTTAGAATATGAGTAGAAACCTTTCCTGCAGAGGATTGTGTATTTTCTGCCTTAAAGACTTCTAGATATTACTTAAGGGCCATATTTGTAGCTTATCGACGTGAAGAGATTCACAGAAATCAGGTACGAGATGGTCCTGAAGTCCTGATCAAAGCACCTTTGATCTTATTGATTGGCTCAGCAGACTTAAGGGCCACATAACCTTTTTCTGCTCTTATTATTTCTTAGGTTCTTAATACTACCAGTCTTTAGCAATCTATTTCTTACTATTTTATCTGATCTAATATATCACTTGGGGTGCAACAAAAAATACTAGGCTCAAGTAGACTTTCCTAGCAAAGTGAATCACCATACGTTTTTCCTTATTATGTTTCCACCTGCCGTATGGTTATCATGAATTACCCTATCCCTATTCCTCCATACTTGAGGTTTTTTTTGCATTCTTTTCACAACTCAGATTGCTGTTCATCTTTTTAGCTTCAACTAATTTGGATATATTTTACTTAGTTTCCACCATTAAATCTTTGCTACAGTGATTTCAGGGCCTCAGCATCAGTCACTTGTCATGTAACATAATAGTGATCTGTTATATAAATTAACCAATCTTTAATGCATTTCGTTATATTTTCCCAATCCACGTGCTGTGATCTTAATTTTTTGTGTGGCTCTTTATTAAAACAAGAACACTAGATCATGGTCTAATTTGTAAATACCATAATCCAGGGTGGCAATACCTTGCAAATATTCTTGAATTTGATTTTACTTCCGTGCTGAATAATGCAACATTAGGGTGCTACGATTGGCCTCAATGGTGATTGTCTTAGAAAAATAGTACCCAAGGTTCGCAGTCCTGATAAATAATTTATCAATGTGTGAGAGTGAAAATATCTGGACATGGTTAAAAATGCCAACTCAGATGCATAACATTACATCCTCCATTTTAAAAAATTGGAGGTGTGTAATAGCATTTGGTCTTACAAATTGAATCATATTTGCTTTACTATTTATCTAATCCAAAAGTAATTATTTTTTCTACTATAAAAAGACAATTTTTCACATTTAACCCAAAATATAATTTGAAAATGTTTCCATAATTTAATGTTAGTGTTAATGTTAATGCATAGTTAAGATTAATCCAGTTTGTACTATTGGCATACAACTTCAAGTCAAGTCAAGTCAACTTTTATTGTCATTTCGACCATAACTGCTGGTACAGTGCATAGTAAAAATGAGACAGCGTTTTTCAGGACCATGGTTTACATGACACAGTACAAAAAACTAGACTGAACTATGTAATTAAAAAAACACAGAGAAAGCTATACTAGACAACAGACCTACACTGGACTGCATAAAGTGCACAAAAACAGTACCGGCAACTTAAATTGATTTTCCTTTTAATATGCCTAGTTTAACTTGAATTGGTGCTTTAAGAGTGAAGCTATCACAAATAACATCATAAGATGTGGTATTATTGTTGCTATTCCGAGAAGATTATCACATAATTAATTGTTGCCTTTAATTTTTTTTACAGCTGTTGCCCTCTCTTACCTCTGACCAGCTGAAGGCTGAAGTGAGCAGTGATGAATCCTGTCCTCTGAATCAAAAAAGAGATCCACTCTCTTCAACTCCATCTGTGGTTAAACTCCAAACAGGGAAGACAAAGGCCGAGAATCCATCCTGGAACATAAAGGCTTCAGATCCTTCTCCTATCCCAACTGTACCTCAGGGCAAGGAGTTCCACAATATACAATTTCCTCAGACATTACCCCCACCTCCACCTTCAGATATCCCTCAGACTGGTTAGTGCGTTGCTTAGTGAGTCTTGCCTAGAGGGGTTTTAAAACAAAGCTATTTAGCTTCTAGTTGTGGCTGTCAATTGTGTTGAAAGAATTTTGAAGATTTTGTTGTCTTTCTTTGAAAACCACATGTAAACTGGTATTTTCAGGTATGTCAGCATGTTTAGTTATGTAAAGCTTTTCCTTTAACCTTTTCCGTAACTTTAAGTGATGTGATGCATGCTAGTTCCTCCACTTTACTGCTCATGGGCTGGACTGCACCATAGCTGCTGAGATCATGGTTCCTACTTAGGCTGAAAAATGCATATAAATCTGCACAGCTGATGAAAATAGAAGCTTGACTTTAATTTCTTGATTGGTCCGCATTTGCTCATGAAGGAAACAAGTCAGATTTCTTAACTCAGGATTGCATATCATCCTTGATATAAAACAGTGATTTTGTTTTTCAAAGAACTTTCTACTAATGTTAGTTTTATTTACTTAGTCAGTCTGACAGAACCAGCCAATGGGTCACCCTAATGTGTTTCTTTTATAAGTTTCTTTATAAACACCAGGGGATCGAAAAGAGTACAGCACAACTATTCCATTCACTATTGTATAATATTATCAAAAGCTGACACTAAAATAAGCTACCGTAATGAAAGAATATGAGTAACTAAAACCATTTCAAAAAATGGTTAATTGAGCATCCCTTCTCAGTCCTGTAGCTTATCCATCTAGTTAGAAAATTCCAAGTGGCATTGTTTGCAATTAGCATATTCTACAGGGAATTATGGTTCCACTGACCTTTCCATCCAGTAGTATGACAGGATAGATAGATTTAACTGACAAACAGCAGCATGCTTTAGGGTCCAAGTAAAAGTAACTTAACATGTTTCAGCCTGTCGTACTTAAGAGGTAAATATCTGAGTTCCATTCGATGTAGTGTTTATCTGACGGGTATTTCCCAAACCAAATACAAGTGCATAGGGTGACCAAGTTGCACATGCGTTACTCAATCAAACCCGTTATATTTTGGGAAAAAATATTGTATCATTTGGAACACTGACACATGATTTGATCATCTGTGGTTCCTATTCTGTAAGAAAATTTGCCTTTAAAATTTTATATCTTGAATATATATTTTTTTAATGAAATGACAGAGATGGGAGGACTGGATCAGTTCTTGGCAAGGGGGTCAGTTGTTGCTGAAGTTTGAATGGTATCAGATTGGCATTTGTTGAGTAAAATAGCGCTCAGTGGCATAGCTGCATTGGAGCTCCAAATGGTAGTATTTTTTGAGTGTCAGTAGGACACCATCTCATTAGGAGCTCCTGACTGTAAGTTGAAATAGGCTTGTGGTGTGATCATGTATGACATAAAAACAGTGGCGGTTCAGAGAACTTTCCAGATGATGAGTCTCTAGGCTCAACTTCTAGATGAATTTGAAAGTTTGCAATCTGTTCAGTGGATAAGTGGCAATATCTGGCTTTATGTACTGTACTTGCAGTCATCTCCAAGATGGTAAGAGCAGAGAGCATGGCTCTAGCTCACTTTTTTTATATGTACTGTGGATGGACTTTTTTTCAGCCAATTAAGAAAGTGTTAATCAAAAGTCTGGAATAAGATTTAGACTCTAAAAGTACTTGAACAGAAAGTCTGTTGATTTGATAAATAAACAGGAATACCACCTGCATAATTCTAGAACTGGCTTAATTACATCTCTGTACATCAGTCAGTATCCCTTGGCTGTTAAATCAGTAAATAGTTTTAAAAAATCTTACTATATACTAAAATAGCCAGTATTTTTCTTCTTGCTATTATTTTTCTCATCTTCCTCCTTCCAAAGGAGCCACCCATCATATAGTGATTTTCAATACTGAAAATGGAAAAGCTGTCAGAAAATCGTAGGATGGCTCAGAGTGAGCTAGAAGAATACTTACCCAAATCATGAGGTTGAGTGGCATTAATGATATGAATCAGGCTTGATGTTTTAAATTATTGCTTCTTTCACTGTTTTAATGGAATTTCCATTTGTGTATTACTCAATTTTAACTAAGTCCCTCTTTTATTTAGAACTTTAATATGTTTCCATGTTCCTTTTAGTTTCTTCAGCTTCGATGCCTAGCACTATTTCTAGGCTTTGAGGACAGGCAGGTGATCTTTTCAAAGTACTCTCATTATTGTTATTGAGTACTTGACAATTGGATTTGGTCAAAATTGTGTGTAATTTGCTCACTTCTCTTAAAGCTACTAAGCTAAAATTATGCACTCCACTACTGTAACATTTTAGTTGATATTGTTGGGGTAAATTGAAAGTAGAGAAAAAGAGAAATAATAGAATTAGATTAACTTTTGATTGAAAGATTATTTGTGACCAAAGGTTGTTTAGTTTTATTTTCTTTTTCTATGTGGGAGCTAAAGATAAGCCATTTTCCTTTCTTGGGAAGAAAATATAAAATTCCTAGTAAGAACCCTGATCTGAAGCCTACGATTGGTGTAACTGCCTTGTAACTCACTCAGTGCCATTGGTGCTTACTTCAATTGAATGTACTCTTCTGATTGTTGTTGAGCAATGTTATAAGTCGTGCCATTTGATGTCGGTGCGTGAAGGCTATAAGTCGCATGATGTCTTTGACGTCAAGTAAGTGTAAGCTATCGATCGTGTTAGTGGCAAAAGAGGAGGTTGTTTTGTCAAGAAATTTATGCAATGTGTTGTACATCTTTTTTAAAGCAATTAAAAAAAATCCATCACGAGGTAGTGTTTCATTTCACTGAAAGGAAACGGCTGGATATGTGCTTCGGGACCAAGTGTGTATACAGTAGTGCAGGGAGCCTTGTTGCCAACTACACTACCTCATGAAGAATTTTTTTTTAGAAAACTTTAATTACTTATTCTGCTACACTTTTTTTGTAAAAGAGGAAAATACTGTCTTGCTAAACAAAGGAAACAAATAAAAGTTATGACTTTGTTGGATTGCAGAACCCGTGCTGTTTGTCTTTTTTGTTTAAAGCTTGAGGTCCTCATTATATATCTGAAAACAACACAAATACATCACATGTTGGATGGTATCCACCTATTATATATATATATATAGATATATATATGTGGGATTAAATTCTGGCAGTCAAAAGGATGGCTTCAACATCAGGGTTCTTGTTCTCCCCAGTGCAAAGTTTTTTTTACCCCTCTATCTTTCAAATGTATTAGTGTGATATCGCTGGAAATTCAAAAATAAACAAATTAACAGATTTTGTAGGTTGGACCAGGAGTTTGAGCTATGGAACTAGACCCCTCTGTTGGAGATGGGAGTAATAAGTGCCAGTTTTCTCTGGGTGCTCCAGTTTCTTCCCACAATTCAAAGATGTGCCGGTTAGTAAGCTAATTGTAAATTGTCCTGTAATTAGGCTAGGGTTAAGTCGGGGGTTGCTGAGTGGCGTGGCTGGAAAATCCTATTCTGCACTGTATCCAAGTAATTAAATTAAATACATAAATGAAAATACCATAGTTTTCATACTGAGGACTTGGTCTAATTGACTCATTTATTTAAATTATTATGACATATTGTAATTAAAACTTTCTCTTCCAGTCACTGGTGTCATCAAAGCCTAGAGTTTTCTTTAAGTCAGGTAGCAACACTTGATATCCTTATTGTTAATGTTAGGGTCAGCAATAAAGTACAAGCAGTCAGTGATCAAATTTAGCCACAAAAGCTTAAAAGAAATCAATAATTGGATTTTCGATTTTTATTTTTGAACAAAACCTTGTTATAAGTAATTAGCACAGGTAGACCTCCATGATTAAATGTTTGCATTGTGCACACAACATCCAGAAGTTATAACTTACATGATTTTCCCTTTCCCTATTGCATCACTTGCATAATGAGCTTGAACACCACCACAGTAGGGATTGGGGATAAAAGTACTACACATTACTGAATGGCTGTAATAGACAATGGGCATCTAGTTTATGCAATCTCTAAACTCTGTAACTTGTAAACCTTTCTCGAGCTTTAAGTTCACTTTGTGTCTATTTATGCATGTAAACTTTTTAAAAAAAACTCTACCTAACTGGCGTGGCTGAAATTTCTGATGTTAATTTCTAATTTTGCAACATGAAGATGATATCCATGTTTATGACATAACTAGTTCCTTTAATAGAACCATATGACAGCAATTATACTGTACAATTTTTTTAAGTGTCAAATTGCAGCATGGCTCCCAACAATTAACTTTAATATATAAATTACTAAATCTACAATATTTTCCCTTTGAATGAATGATATGCTGTATTTGAACAGAACTGTACTTTTTCCAAAAAGGACAACTAGCTGGCGATCCATTTTGTTTCTCTTACTGAAAAAGGGTCATGAATATTTCAAAGCTTTTATCATTTTTCTTAAGATTGAAAGCTGGGGTTGTTATCTAGGACAGTACCATTGAAATAAAAGGAAAACAGGAATTGATTTGTAAGATTTCAAGCTTTGTTTTAAATGTAAGAGAGACGGAAATGCTGAATTAGGCTATTTAAATATGTTCATTGGTGATGCAAAGGCGAATGAAGGAAAATGCAGAGGAATGGTCACCATGACATCCAGCAAGATGTTTATAATTGAAAATGAATGATGAAAACTAGAGTTTAATGAATAATCACCTCCAATTGAGTCCTCGTGATTAGGAGGGAATTACCTGCCAGCGGAAGTGGTGGATGCTGGTTTGATTTCAACATTTAAAAGACATTTGGATAGGTACATGAATTGGAGGGCTACGGTCTGGATGCAAGTCAATGGAACTAGGCAGCATAATAGTTCAGCATGGACTAGATGGGCAAAGGGCCTGTTTCTGTGCTATAGTTATCTATGACTACAATAAAAGCTGTTTAGTGTGAGTTATGAGAAGGATGTGTTTAAACCTGGATAAGAAAATCTTGTGGACAGCTTTTATGCTGGAGATGTACCATTTGATGGCAGAGGGATTAATTTAACACATAGTGGAGTGTAGTAGTAGGGTGTTTTCTGGTTGCAACATCCATGGTTAATTGGCTTAACACTAAGTAACATGACAAGCACATCAGGGCTTAAAAACCAAGGCAAATTTGACAAGCTGAAGAAAGGCATACGGATCAAAATATAAAATTTTAAAGTAAAATTAGTAGTGTTTACAAAATTAACAGATTAATTGATGAAGTGAACCTGTAGTATTTAAAATTGTAAGGCAAAGCAATATGTACTCAAACCTGCAAAAGCTAAAAATAGGACAGGAAATGCTTTACAGGAACATATAAAATGGATTCCATGAAAAGCTGCAGAGATTAAAGTCTCTGAAGCTTTGTAAGTCATAGCTGGAAGCTGACGTAAGAGGATATTTTGTGGTTATATGGTCATCATTAATGATAACTACTTTGTGATTTGGTCACAGCAGGGATATCTGTAAAAAAATATATATACCAAAATGTTATAAGCATGCAATGCCGCAAGGTCTGTTCGGAAATTTTCCTTTCCTGAATAGTTTCAGGGTAGCATGGACTAGTAAGGCTGAGATGGAAAACAAACTAATGTAGAAACAAATCATACACATGGGAAAGGAAGCTGACTGATTAAAAAGAACAGAGAAATATTGAAATTTGATATGGTCAGGAAAAGGTTAGGTGAATTTGGGGAATGATTTTGGCTCAGGAGTGAAAACAAAAAAGTCAGTTTATGGGTAAATAGAAATAAACTCAAATTGTAACTGGTTTTTCAATGATGAAACAAAATATATATCCATGAAAACAAGTATTCTTAATGATGCATACAATTGCTTTATATCTTCCATACAGTTTCTATTTTGATGATGAAAGGACTCTCAAATTCAATTTTTTCCATACCCCTCCCATCCATTTACTTATCTAAAGTTCTCTTAAATGTTGAAATTATTTCAGCTGCAAGCTTGTTTCACACTCTCTCCACCCTCTAAGTGAAGAAGTTCCTCTCATGTTCCCCTTAAATATTTCACCTTTCACCTATAACTTATAGTCTCACTAAACCTCAGTGGAAAAAGCCTTGCATTTACCCTATTAATACAGCTCATAAATTTGTATACTTCTATTAATTCCCCTTATTCTCCTAATCTCCAGGGAATAAAATCCTAACCTATTCAACTTTTCTCTATAACTCAGGTCCTCAAGTTCCAGCAATATTCTTGTAAATTTTCTTTGTATTCTGTCAATCATACTGATGTCTATCCAGTAGGTAGGTGACCAGAACTGCACACAATACTCCAAGTTATGCCTCACCAATTTCTTATACAACTTCAATATAACATTCAAGCTCCTGTACTCAGTCCTTTGATTTATGAAGGCCAGTGTGCCAAAAGCTCTCTACAACCTTATCTACCTATGGTGCCATTTCTATGGTATTATAGATATGTATTCCCAGATCCCTTTGTTTTACTGCACTCCTCAGTGCACTGCGTTTCACCATGTAACTCTAACCCTGGTTTGTCCTCCCAAAGTGCAACACCTAACAGTTGGCTGCATTAAATTCCATCTGCCATTTGTCTGTCCATTTTTCCAGTTTGTGCAGATCATACTATAAGCTTTGATAGTCTTCCTTGCTGTGTCTGATGCTATTTGCAAATTTGCTGATCCAGTTTACCATATTTTCATCTATTTCATTGATACAGATGACAAACAACACCAGGTGCAACACCGAACCCTGTAGTGCACCACTAGTCACAGACCTGCAGTCAGGGAGTCCACCATCTGCTACCACTCCTCTCTAGCTTCCCCTGCTTAAACCAATGTTGAATGCAATTTATGACTTCATCCTGAGTACCAAGTGACTGAACCTTTTTGACCTTCTCGGCCTTGCTAGCGTCCTTTAATGTGGCCCCTTTGGAGCACGTGGCAATTTTCTGGACAATTGGACCCCAATACTCTTCACTTTTTGCACATGTAGTATAATTGATTTTTATGGTAAACCTGGTGAGTACAAAGTGAGCTGTAAACCAAGCTTAGAGAGTTTAAAAACAGGACAATCTAGAATACAGTTTTCAGCTAGAAAACTGAAGGTAAATGAAATGTTGGCCTTCATTACTAGAGGGGTTGAATTTAAGAGCAGGGAGGTTATGCTGCAACTGTACAGGGTACTGGCGAGGCCGCACCTGAAATACTGTGCATTTCTGGCATCCTTACTTGAAGAAGGATATACTGTCTTTGGATGTGATGCAGAGGAGGTTCACCAGGTTGATTCCGGAGATGAGGGGGTTAGACTATGAGGAGAGAATGAGTTGCCTGGGACTGTACTTGCTCGAATTCAGAATGAAAGGAGATCTTATAGAAACATATATAATCATGAAAGGGATAGATAAAATAGAAGTAGGAAAGTTGTTTCCACTGGTAGGGCAAACTAGAACTATGGGACATAGCCTCAAGATTCGAGGCAGTAGATTTAGGATGGAGATGAGGAGGAACTACTTCTCCAAGAGAGTGGTGAATCTGTGGAATTCTCTGCCCAATGAAGCAGTGGAGGCTAGCTCAGTGAATATATTTAAAACAGGTTGGATAGATTTTTGCATAGTAAGGGATTAAGGGTCATGGGGAAAAGGCAGATAGCTGGAGATGAGTCCATGGTCAAATCAGCCATGATCTTATTGAATGGCGGAGCAGGCTTGATGGGCCAGATGCCTTCTCCTGCTCCTATTTCTTAAGTAAACTATAGCTTATCAAAACAATACATAATTCATACACCATCTCCAACTACAGCCTATTACTGATCCTGACCAACACTGGGTGTTCTCAATCGTATTTCAGTTACATCCCTGGTGTGCAGTCTGAACACTAGGTAGCACCTGGCCTGAACTCTTTTTGCCCTCTGAACCTCACTGTATCACACCCTGGGCTAATGAGCAAGGCAGATGTGAAACATTGGAAAGTCTACAAATTGCACAACTCTTAGCTTCTTCCCTCATTTATTTTTAATGAGATCCAACCCTCCCAATGTTTCTTTTCCTTGTAATTATTCAGTGCCCATTCTGAGAAACTTCCTGAAAGGAACAGTAAAGATCTGTCTGCATTAACTGTTCTTCGACTTTTCTGCCAGTGGCTTGAAATATTTTGATTACTGTCAAGACTGCAGGTGGCTTTAAATGGAGGTTGATATGGTAAAAATTAAGATTCTTGTAAGCATCATGTGGTAGAAAGATTATTGAATCTATTTTGACATGCATTGAACTTGCTTTTAAGTACTGTTTTTTTCATGGCCTTACATTATTTAAGGCATTTCTAGCCAGTGATTTACCCATGTAATCCATTCACTGTAATAGACAAATTCTTTATTTCTCACATTTGTTATATTCAAAAAAAATTAATTCTGTCTCTGGAAAAGACATTATTGTACACTCTCTTGTTAGGATTCCTAGCTTCAAATGTGCCTTCTTTTAAGCTATTATCAATATTATTGATCAGTTGTCATTTCACGTAAATGATTAAAGCTGATGTGTAAAGCAGGTGGGTGAGCTAATACAACAGCTAGAGGTAAACAGCAAAAAGAATTAATCTGGAAGAAAAGAATAAGTAATAATTTTAGATTGCATCTTTTATTGGAGTTCCCCTGAGGAATAGACTTTAGCAGTACTTGCTGATGACTGGACATTTTGAACTTTGCCCTTATTTCAGAGGATGTTTGTCAATCCCATATGGAGAGTTTACCCTGTGATATTATTTCAAACTACAGTGTAAAACAAGTAAATATAAATGTTGAACAATTAATTGCACAGACCCTTGAGTGAAGGGTCTTTTAATGTGAAAAATGTTATGAGCTAAGACAATACAGAGGTTGATGTTTTGCACAGGTCTATATAAGAATAATGGCATGCCTTTTTGGATAATTTAATGAATAATCAGATGAATAAATGCTTCACCATTAGAGTCTCAGACAATGGTGGTGACTGGATGCTACAATATGGCTCACCAGCAAAGGAAACACAATAAGTTTTGAGAAACCTACTCAAAATGTGAAAGGGAGGAGCAGCAGGATGTGGTGAGTTGGTGAGATCAAGTTTGAGTTCTTAAAATTTTGAGAGAGTTTAGGAAGAAAGGAAACTGAAGGAAGATAGAATTCTGTAGCATTAAGATCCTCTCTAGAAAAGGCCAGGTAAAGAGTAGGGGAAAAAATCCATGTTCTCAAGATATGTAAGGGTACCTCACAGCCAATGATATATTGGCTGTGTAATATCCTCTGTTTCATTTGTTAAGAATTTCTATCACAGTATGAAGAATTCACAAAGATATAGTCTACAACTAAAGCAGTAGATTATTTATAAACGTGACAGAAAAAGAGTGAGGAGTTTTGGACTATCTTGTCAGTTTGAAGTGCTTCTGTGTATTGTTAGATGCCTTCTAGATAAGGGAGCAGTTGCCTAATTGTTGATGAGCTGGATATTTTTGGAACTAGAGTATTGTTACAAAGTAATTGCAAGAATGTGAAAAGAAAATGAGCTTACAAAACTTGGCTGTTGTTATGGTAAATGTAGAAGTTTGATTCATTCCATTAGTGTGATGAATTGGAGTAATTTCCATCAAGTAGTTCATACAATTTTCTACTCATCAACTTAAATTTTCAGCATGATTATTTTATAATATCAGCAGTCTGAGGTTGATTCTCATGTTTTTTTCTATATTATTTCAATTTTATTTGTAATAAATATTGTTCTATCTTTGAACTATTCACATGTTCTAATGCTCTAACCAATCAGCTCAACTGATGCTGGAAGTTTAATGATGAATACAGAAAATATTAATGCTAAATGTCTGCAAAAATAAACTAGAATATGACCTTCATTAGTCAGTGTTTAAAATGGAGTTTCTTATTACAGCGGTTGCTTTCAGGACATTATGGTAACTGATAGATTTCAGTTGTTTTCTGTTTTATTGATTACTTTTGCTCCTCAGCTGTAGAGCTGTGATCTGTTGAGTTGGAGTCTTCCTTTCTCCAACCAATGCGAAGTTTTGCATTGTTGTCTCAATATTGTGGGTAATGTATGTTCTGAGTTGATCCTTTTTAAATGATTATTACTGGTTAGGGCCGACCATGGGTGTTGTGTCCCAGCTGTCTACATGACACACAAGTCGGGGAAGTACGATATGGAGTGCAAGCTGTTGCTGATGTAGTAGGCTCCCCCTCTCCATGCAGCTGATGAAGCTGAAGGAATGACAGGGACCAATACAATTTGGCACCAGCAGCATTCCGAGAGTTGCCAGTCAGTGTTGAACGCAACGTAGAACTGCCTTAGGGTCTCAGCTCTGGATTTTTCCTTGGAGTGTACTCTTGAAGTCTTTCGTGTGAATGGCTATAGCCACAAGGCAGTGGAGGTTGAGACCAGAATTTTCCTTCTAGATAAGCTGCTGACCACTGCTCACAAGCCCCATCTGCCCAAAGTGTCTGGTTTTAAGACGGCAGTAACCAGCCTTTGCCCCTTTTCCTGTCAGTAGTAGCTGAGCCACATATGAAAGCCAGGAGATGGACCTGGTTTGATACACACACCATTGGGAGCATTTAATAGATAGTGGGAGCTTATCCCTACTACTACTCCCAGCTATAATAACCATAACGGAATCAATGATTATCAGCTGCTTAATACCTACATTTATATAATTACAGCATTGAGACCTCCAAAAGTGCTATTGCTTTAGAATTCATTCTTATTAGGCAAGCATTCTTAAAATATTAGTAGTCATTGTGAATTTTCAAGCAATTTTCTGTTCCTATGTAATTTTGTGATAAATAAACATTCTCCTGCGATGCATACACATCATTCACTTGTGCTGCTTCTGTTTTTGGTTCAGGATCTGACATTTGCCAGCAACTACATGGAGGGTCCAGTTCCTTTGAGTTCAGTGACTTGGTGCCTCTTGACCTCTCCCAGAATTCTAGGCACAAGATCCCAGCGTCTGTTTCTTCTCTTCAACGCCATGATGAAGAACAAACAATGAAACATTCTAAAACAATAACCATGGCTGCTTCATCATCAGGTTGGTGTTACTAGGAAGTGAGTTGTTGGGGAGGGGTGTAGGAGGGTTGGTTGCATTTTTGTGTTTGATGACTAGGATGAATTCCCAGCATAAGAGCGCTGATGTAACCAGTACTAAAAGGATTTTAATAATAACTAAATTTGTATAAATAGAGATGCACTATTGACAGTGCTTCTGTGCTGGAAATTCTGGCACAAATTTCCCCCCTCTGTTTGTGCTTTCACAACAGTGATTCGCCCAATGTGAAGACACTGCCTCTACAAGAATTTGGAAGTAACTCGGAAAATGTGTAGCTTGGGTGGTTGATGGTTGAGTTGAGTTGTTCTCCAATCTTGGCAATTGTATGGTAACAAAACGTTTGCAAGTGGATTGCCAAAATCAGAGAACAATTCAACCCAACCAAGTACTTGGAAAATATGGGATCACCACTCAACACTCACCAGTATGGCTGCACCCTACCTGAGTGCTGAGTGCAAGCCATTGCCAGGGACTGACTCCAAGTATTGATAGACCGGTTGGATTCTCTTTGATTGTCTTCTGTTGGATGTGATAGAAACTGCAACTACTGCCTCAGCTTATCCGCATAGCAAAGCTCAGCTTGGTGAGCATGATTAACAAGCTCACGGCGGTCACTGCCAATTGAGAGAACATGCAATCGAAGAGGCGGGTCAACAAATGGAGCAGCAAGTCTCCAGTAATAGCCCCTGCTAAACACAACTGGACATAGTGCAACTCTGAGCCCCTCACCTCAGTACTGAATGGCGCAGCACTGAGATTTGCAGCACCAGCTCTCTTAGACACCCTCTCCTTACCTAACCATGAGTGATTCCTTGCTGCAGGAATGCCAGCAGAGGGCCAGTTTTGCACCATGTTCCTCATGCACCCTGAGCCTTTCCAAGTATGGATTAATCTATCTCTTTAATTTTTTTCTGACTATTTAAGTCAGTGTAATTAACTTGCTTTTTCCTGCTGCTGTTCTTGAATAAGGGCACCAGATTTTATGCCTTCTCATAAAAGCTGTCAAGTCATTTGACAGCTCACCACAGAAGATTTAGCTCTCCATAAAGACTCCAGAAATCTCCTCCCTTGCCCTCCATGGCTACTTGGCCTTGGGGTTTAGCTACCTGATCAAGTAATAAATACCTAGTGCAGTAAGTAAGCATGTTGGCCAAATCAGATTTACTTATCAGATCCAGCATCTGTATCTCATGGGCCTCTACTTTCCACCCTCCAGCTGCTGCCCCTACCTTCACCCTCCTCTCCCATCACCTCTCTCCTTCTGCTCTTTTCTCCTTTACCTTGTCTGTTTCCACCAATCACACCCAGCCTCCATCTCCCAACTCCACTCATCACTCTCTCCTACTTGGCTCCACCTGCCTATCATCCCTCCCTCTGGTGAGGTCCACCTACCACTAACCAGCCCTTGCCTTACCCCCCTCTCTTTCATACTGGAAGTCCTCTCTCTATGCTGTCAGTCCTGATACAGGGTGTCAACCTGAAACATCAGCCATTCCTTTCCCTCCACTTACGTTGCCTGATCTGCCGAGTTCCTTTACTGGTTTATCTTTTG
Organism: Hemitrygon akajei; assembly: GCF_048418815.1. Taxonomy (NCBI): domain Eukaryota; kingdom Metazoa; phylum Chordata; class Chondrichthyes; order Myliobatiformes; family Dasyatidae; genus Hemitrygon; species Hemitrygon akajei. Next base: position 101,677,679 of record NC_133124.1, on the reverse strand, counting down.
TTTTGGATTCAAACATTTGCCGTCTCTTGTTTCACCAATGGGTACTTAGTGTCGTCAGCTACTGTCCACAAATCAGAAACCTGTACTGAACAAAGTCATTACTTACTTGTGAGTATTAACCACTGAAATATATAGAGGACATTTGTTAATAGGATAGATTTTTTTATTACATTTGTACTTAGTTAATGATATTCTGAAGAGTAAAATTGAAAATAGGGATTTGTTATCTCTTTACAGAGTCTGCATAGACGTGAGTGGACTCTTGATGTATCATAACAATTGAAAACCTTAAGTGCTACAGAAGTTTCCATTTAGGTTTCGACTATGTCAAGTTGCAAAATTCACTGAGGTGCCAGTTAAACACAAGCTCATGTATACTGTGAGGAATCCTCCAGTACTGAATTTGGTTTTGTATGAAGTACAGTGTTATCAATTTTGTAAAGTAAAAGGAATAACAACCACAGCCTTCCATGCACAAACTAAAACAATACAAATATGAGTGCAGAAATTAAAACCATGGTTCAGGATTGATGTTTTTGTATGCCAGCAGGTTCCCAACCAGCTAGAAATATAAAATGCTGGAAACACTCAACAAGTCAGGTAGCATCTGTGCAAACAGAAACAATTAATATTTCAATCCAACACCCTTTGTCGGAAAGAAAGAAAGTTGATAAAAGCACAAATACTGGAACTGCTGAGCTGTTCAGGCAGAAGTAAAACAGTTAACCTTTCAGGTTAATAAGCATGCATTAACAATGAAGGAGAGTAATTGCCCTAATTTAATTCAGAAAATTAACAGAGTTGATAGCTGGATAGAAAAAAAATATATCAAAACTATACATTGATGTAGTAAGTTTAGGGAGAAGTTTGAATCTTAATGATAGAAAACTCTATAAGAGAGGTTGATCACTAATAAAGCCAGGATGCATTAACTTCATGAAGAAAAACAGAATGCTGTAAGAAAAGATGCACAGTTGAAAACAAATGAATTTAGAGGCATCATCCTTCATTTGAATTCTCATTGTGGTTTTAAATATTTATTTTCTTACATTTTAATATGGTGCTCACTTTCTTTCTGCTCTTGACCCAGTAACTAATGCCAAACAAATGGAGGATCCATTAGCTCCCAAAGAAATGGTCATAGAACTTGACTGCAACAAGTTCAAGTGCATGTTTCCCAGGTGCTTCAAGACTTTTCGTAAGGCCAAATTGCTAGATTACCACATTAAGTATTACCACAGTGCAGAGAAAGGATTTGACCCTAACGTCGGATACCCGGAGAGCAGGATGCAAACTCGTGCTACCTCTGTGGGCACACTAACATCAAAAGAGGACAGCCTAGGGCTGAAGAGAGGAAGGCCATTGCTAACCGTAACTTGTAAGTATGGATGATTTGTTTGGATCTGTAGAGATGATCATTGCAGGAATCAACATAAAGAGCAAATGTATAGATTTTTTATTCAAAGCAATTTAGGGAAATGTTGCACCAGTTTCTCTTATGTTCATGTTATTGCTTCCATTAAGAAGCATTTATCCATGCAACATTGTCTGGCGCTACAAAGTACTGAATCTGTCAATTTTCAAAATTATATGAATACATAAATACATTTTTTAAAATACTATGGCAGATCCATTCACTCCCAATATGACAAAGGAATTGTCATAGAACTTGACTCCAATATGTTCAGCTGTACATTTCCCAGAAAGAAAAAAAATTATAGAAATACTCAGAAGGCTAGTCAGAATCTGTGGGGAAGAGCAAGTTAACAGTAGAAGTTAAAGCCCCTTTCAGCATAATTCGCAAAAGACAGCAGTAAAACAAGTTTTAAGATGCAGAAATAGAAACAAAAAGTGCTGAAGGAAGCAGGTTATGCAGCATCTGTGGGAGAGAATTAAAGTTAACAGTCCAGGTGATGCACCATCAATAACTCTTGGAGACGTGAGGCGAGATATAGGCTTTTATTGGCTGGAAGAAAGAACAAGCAGCAATTGACCACCACACTGCATCCTGGAGACTGAGGCCGGGGCGGTGTCCCCAATCGCCTTTATACCGGGGTCCGTGGGAGGAACCACAGGAGCAGTCAGCGGGGGGGGGGGGGCGTGTCCAGACAGGTATATGTAGTTCACCACACCAGGTCGATGAACCTTCATCACAGTTGGAAAAAGGAGAAAAGATATGTGTTTAAAATTGCAGAGAGCAAGAGATGGAGAGAATAAAGGGCTGTCTATGATAAAGTGCATACAGGTGCTGTAGCCAAGTGATCAAATTGCTGCTGGTACATACTGAGAGAGGAAGATGAATATTGGTGAATCATAGCTGATCTGTCTGGAGGAGTGTAAATGGAGGAATATGAATGAGGACTGTAGAGGGAATAAGAACAAATGCTGGAGCTATAAGATGCAGAACTCATCAGTTATTGGGAATCTGAAGTAATAAAAAAAATCCTGGAAATATTCAGCATATTAATTGTTCAGTTATTCCACCCGCTGTCTCAATGTTTCAATCTCCCGTGATGCTTCAGTTGGCAACACTAACAAGGAATGGGGTCATCCATGAGGGCTACCAAAAGCGCATGTCTTCTAGGCCGCTACTGGAGATCAAAAAGTGGCTGGTCGGTGAGCTCAGGGAGCGGGAACTCACTGCATGAAGAACCACAGTTTGAGTGCAGCTGTAGATTATGAGCTCCGACAGGACCCCACCCACCTTGAAAAGGAAAGAAGAGACATTAAGAGGAATTTAAGATGTTTCGTAGATGAGCTCGGAAGAAATCGCTCTCTGGCGCCATCATAGCTCCTCCTAATGATATACAGTTGTATCTCTGGAGAAAGTTAAACTGAATTGATGTATCATATTGGCCAATTTTGACAGAGGAAACTAAAAAACATGCTTCAATCTGCAGCCTAAGTGTAACAGATGCACTTACCCCTGACCTGGTGTGGAGGGCTGAGCATGCAGATTTTCTGCACCAAAAGACATCACATGAGTGAATAGTAAAAATGTACATTTGTGGTCACAGCTCTGCGGTACGTTGAAAGTGAAAATATACTTCTGAGGTCAGAGCTCTGCAATACATTGATAGTGAAAATGTACATAGGAGGTCACAGCTCTGCAGTACATTGATTGTCTGCAACAGGGAAGGGAAGTTGTTGCCAAAACATTACTCCTGTGAAAATGGCAAGACTCTGCAAACATTTTTAAATTTTCTCTGATATTGTGGTATTTAAAAACAATTGATGCGTAAATAATTTAAAATTCAGAATTTTTTGAGGTAAAAAATAATTACCTCATAATTTAAAACACACAATTAAAAACATTAATGTAAGTAAAATAAAAAAAGGAACTTATGTTTTCTAGTCTAAGCTAGAGGAGTAAAATTACTGAAATAGTGTCAAGTTTATTATCACAGGCATGTGTCATGAAAATTTGTTAACTTAGCAGCAGCAGTTCAATGCTTTACCATTCCTTTGCAAAATTTCCTTTCTCTGTAAGAATTTGTAGCTGTGTTGAGAGAAGTGTTTGTCATCCTCTATTTAATATCAGATCAATTGTCCAATAACAAAGGGATATTGGTGGAAATTGAAGACAGGTTGCTGTCATGGATCTTAATTCATCAGAGTACATATGGAGCAGATGATGCACATTAGAACATCAGATTAAGGAATGTAATAGATGTGGAAAAGCAGGGTAAAAATAATATATAAAAAAATATATAAAAATAAATAATAATATATAAATATATCTAGTTGTCTTGAGAGCAACCAGAAGACAACTGATGCTATGGTTTGCAAAGCTCTCAATTGCTGGGATTGTCCATGATTTCTGGTCAAAAGTATATTAATTAATAGAGATCAATCAGTATTATTAGACATCATCCTCATCATCAGCATTAACCTCCTTATCGTCATTGTGATAGGGACTATGATTTATCATTGCTTCAGTAATTCCTGCATTCTTAATCCCATACTGAAGCTCCTTTAATTTGTTCCTGATTTGTGAGTGCCATAGCAATGCCTTAAGTACAGATAAAGAAGGCCTGATTCATTCCTTGAAATAGCACCAATTGTGCCCTATAATTGTATTCAACTTTTTCTTAATTGATTCCAGTATATTCTAAAATTAAAATGATGATCATTTGAATATTACCATTTTGCTATGTGACAAAATAAAGTGTATATGACTTTTGAATCAATGAATGTTCATTGTCTTTAACTTTCAGTTTTGCATATTCAGGGATATTGGTGATGTCTATAAGTGTGGTAAATTCTCAAAACTAAGGTGTTACGTGCCTGCATTGAAGCATCTGATACAGTGCTAAAAAGTGCAGGTAGAAAACTACTATTATGTTTGTTTTGCAGACAGGTGAAAAATAATATTACTATTATTCAGTTCAGCTCAAGTGGTTGCAAATTCCTAACCGTGCAGTGTGAAGTGGAGAAATACTTTGTGTATTGCTGCCTTACATCATTGTCTTTTTGATCCTCAGCATCTTTTTTTTTTCAGTAAATGTAAAAGTATCCTAAATAAAAATAAGCTCCATTAGCTCCTTCTCTTTCAGCTTGTACATTATAGTGTGCCATATTAGCCATAACACCGTAGTGGATCCACCATGAGATTACTAATAGAACAGCCAGTTTAACCAATGCTAAGTCTTGTTTCTTATCACCAATGTTTGGTCCAGTTGTATGCAGCTCCAGCCACTGCAAGCAGTATCGTAGCTTAGAATTCATAAGAGATAGTGCTTATTTGTACTGAGTCAATGGAAAAAGAAATTGTTCAACAAAAGCAAGACAAGTTTTTCACTGTATCTTGGTACTTGTGATGATTATAAACCAAAACCAATGCCATTCTATCACATGAAATGAGTTTATAGTGAATCATTTTGCTCCACACCCCATTTTCTTTGCAATGATTATAAGCTTATTTTATATCATCAGCATTGAGCAGTTTCACTTCTCGTGTGTACTTAGGTTTCAGTTACTGTATGCCCTGCTGCATGTGATACTTTTACCTCCTCACTCTTTCTCTTCCCCCCATCACCACTTCCCTGTCACTACCACCCAACCTCATTGCCCATAGAACCAATATATTTTCCATTCTTATTGGGAAAAATAAATGGTTTTTTTTGCTCCTATTCTAGTTACTATTTGTTAATTTTCAAGGCTAAATTCCATCTGTAGATGAATAGATCAGTGCTCTCAGAGTTGTAATGCTGATGTGAGAACAGTAGTACTTAAGCAAAAATTTCTCGGTGACTTTTGCTATATTCGTAGGGAGAATGTGTGTGTTTTTTGGCAAAAGTAGAATTGTTAGTCATTATGTTCCACTTTAATGTATGTTCAAATGGGTGACATTTTAATCTATTGCATTTAGCAGTAAAGAGATATCACTTTGGATTTTACAGCTGTGCGCTTTTCTAATCCCTTAGCACCACCGTCCCATCTCCCTGCTTTGCAGCCAGAGAAGTCTGACGATATATGCCTCAGATCTTCCAAAGTCTGCAAGAAAAAGCGATCATCTGCATCATTCGGTACAGACGAAGCAGACACTCATCCCATACCCTCTGTGAAGGAGAAGAACACAGAGATCGTGACTGAGAAGGTGGATCGGAGATGTGTTGACAGAGACAGAAATGCAGAAGTTGGTAAAAACCATTTCTGTTATTCCATAGAAGCAGGAACAGACTTACGGTGATTAACCTTGCTTAAAATTCCAAATTAATTAGTAACTGGAATTTTCACCATTCATCATGAATCTATATCTGGAAATTTCTTCCAGGTAACATTTACTCCTGGCACACAAAGTTGCCAACAATGCATTTATTGTATTTTTATTTTATTTTATTTAGATTTACAGCATAGGTAACAGACCTTTCTGGCCCAACAAGCCTATGTCACCTAATTACCCTACCAACCTATATGTTCTTGGACCATGGGAGGAAACTGGAGTACCCGAAAGAAACCCATGCGGTCACGAGAAGACGTACAATCTCCTTACAGACAGTGGCTGAATTGAACCTGGATTGCTGGCCCTGAAATAGCGTCGCACTAACCCCTACACTACTGTTCCACCCTGTATTTATTTTTTGCTGCATTGATTTACTGTTTTTGAAGCACAAATGAGATGACTAAAATTGCCTCTGAACTGCAGTTCAACTTGTCTCCGGTAGTGTAGGAGGCAAAGCAAAGAGATCTTGCTAGAGTAAGTTCCCAGTACCACCGTTGTCTTGGTACCTACTGGTACTCACCATTGCGCTCAGGTGCATTATTGCATTACAAGAAATTAAGCAGAGTGATTAAGTTACTCGAGTTTTCAATAACACTGTGATTGGCCCACATTGTCTGACCAGGAATCTGATATGTTGAGCATCTGTGATGGAACAATGAGCAAGCATCAGATTAAAAGACAGACCGATTTTGGAAATGTTAACTCCCACTCAGTAAATTCATTATAAGAGATTAACTGAGCTGACATTAGTTGAGGGTCCTTGCATGTTCAAAATATTAATTCTGAGATAGTTAATATTTTTCTTTTCTGTTTTGCAGACAGGTGAAAAAGTGAACGAACTTTTCTTTCATCTGTGGAGTAAATGAAACAATTACTTCCATGCTTTTAAGTTTAGAGATGCATTCAGAATTTTGGATCTTACGGTTTAATGTCATTGTTTTTGTTTTAAGTTTGCTTACTTTAATTTTCTCTCTCATCTGCCAAAGTTTTATCCTAGGAGGGCAATGGCACTTTGGTAATTTACTTAAGTGGCCTTTCATCTTGTGTGACCTGTGTTAGTGAGTGCTGGAAGCCTCGGTGAATGTGACGCTGAGCAAGGGAGCTGAGGCCAATCCTGTCCTTTTCTTACAAGAACACAAGCATTTCTAGCAGATATGGTGGAGAGCAATCATAGCTAAAATTCTTTAACATTAATTCTCATTGTATGAGGGCTAATACAGTTCGATTGCTGCAGTAAACAGTAAATAACTAGGTGTTTGAGTAATACTTAATGTCATTTTTCTTGCTCAGTGTTGGATGAGAAAGTGATGTTGCAATTTAATATTTTATAAAATCGTGGTAGACTGAGGGAATATTTCAGAATGCTTTAAAATGATTAGCGTTCTAATAGTAACTTTTTGTAAATGTTTAAATAGTTCAAAGTAAACTTATTATCAACTCACATATATGCCTACATAAAAACCTGAGATTCGTTTTCTTGTGGGCATACTCAATAAATCCAGGAACCATAATAGAATCAATGAAAGACTGCACCCAACAGGGTGGACAAACAATCAATGTGCAAAAGGCAACAAACTGTGCAAATACAAAAGAGAATAAATAAATAAATAAGCAATAAATCTCACAACATCAGATGCAGAGTCCTTGAAAGTGAGTCCATATGTTGTTGGAACATTTCAGTGATGGGGCGAGTGAAATTGTTCCCACTGGTTCAAGAGCTTGGTGTTTGAGGAATAATAACTGTTCCTGAACCTGTTAGTGTGAGTTCTGGGGCTCCTGTCCCTTCTTCCTGATGACCGCAGTGAAAAGAGAGCAAGACCTGGGTGGTGGGGATCCCTGGTGATGGATGCTGCTTTCCTGCGACAGTGTTCTGTGCAGATGTGTTCAATGGATGGGAAGACTTTACCCATGATGACTGGGGCACATCCACTACTCTTTGTAGGATTTTTGTTACTTTTTACTTTTTGTTACGTCTGAAGGAAGAATGTTAAACTTCCAACAGGAATAAAAACTGAAAAGAAGATGAAGAATGAAGAGAAGAGCTTATTGCTTGGTATGAAATAATGTTATATGCTAAAGTCTTTTCAAGACTGTATTGTCATTTATGTATTGTTTCTGTATGTGCTAACCAACAAGAGGTGAGACTTATAATGACTTATGAAGACCAGAAGCTTTATTCCTGGTTAATTCAATTTTCCAAAGAGGACTATGGAGCAGTTTTTTTTCTGCTTGTTCTCTAGTTTTTTTTTATTAAGGCATGCTTAATTTGCCTTGAAACTTTAACAAATTCGTACAAGATATAATCCTTGAAAACTGGGATAACATAAGAAAATAGCAGAAGTTTCAGATTAAATTCATCAAGAGCTAAGAAGAGGGAAAGAGGGGTATTTCAGCCTTCATAAAGTTTTGTCACCTGGGTTAGGTATGTGCCTAAAGCAGTAATGTTTCACAGGAAACTCCTGCATCTTATGTTTTCATTTCCAATTAGGTTCTCACTATCACCTGCCCCTTCTGAGTGCTGAATGTCAATTTGGCTTACTTTTAACTCCTTCTGAACCTAAACGTCTGTGGAGATATTAGTGCTGTTGGAAATATTTGCATGCAAGTTCCATTTGCCTTATATGCACCTCCATACTGTAGAAAGTTTCACTGAAGAGTATGAGAGGATGGGCCTTATACTCAACAAATCAAATGACCTCCACCTCCTGCCTCTGCTGCACCAGCCTACCCTCCAATAATGAAGCTTCCTGGTAAGATGTTGGAAATTCCATAGCTCAAGAACCATCTCTTGATGTAAGTAGAAATGATGAAATAATCCAAAATGTAATAGGAATTATACTTATGTTCCTGTACATTACAGAGAAATGTACAGGAGCATAAGCAGTGAAAAGATACCACCAACATTTCCTATCCAAAATCCTCCAAATTCACTGGAATAACACAGAAACTAATTTTAGTATTCCCTCTCAGGCCAACACCAATAGTTATATTCAGTCAGCTAAACAGGACAGGCTTCATCATTCCCAAGACCAGACTTCTGAAAAGGATGGTCTGTCCTAAATGTTCCTATGGAAAAAGATTACTGGACAACAAAAGATTCAAGGATATGCTTGAGAAAATGTAATATCCTACTGGCTCCTAGGAATCTCTGCCCATGATTATTGTAAGTGAAAAATGAGCTTTTAGATGGTCACTGAAAACCTCAAAGCCAAGCATTGTGAGCACACAAGGGTGTGTAAAGGAGAAAAGAACTTTACCATTTTACAAACTATCGACCTGCCTACCCATTCATCCACCTGCTGTTTCATTGATGAAAGAGTGTCTAATCCTATAATGCTTTCAGCAATCATCTCAGAAGACAGAGTAAAAGTGACTCCTCTTTGATTGAAAGGGGCTGCCTTAGATAAAGAATCTTAAAGTTGAAATATAATCTGCAGGCCTTTCATTTCAGGCAAGCTTGCTGCATCCAATAATTAATCTGAGAGGAAAATGTCATCAGAATATCATAGTTCAAAACATTCCCAATACAAAATGATATTTTTTTAAAAAAAGAAATTATGTCCAGACATTGATCTGGGTTTTGAATTTTGCAAACAGTTCCAATTTTCTTCCTGACTAACCTTTACAAGTAGCTATAATCACCTGTAGAAGACTTCTCTACAATTTTGAAAGACAAGTGGGCTTATGGAAGGGTTGCAAGCTGACAGAAACTACCTCTGAGTATTGTATGTAGAGATTTTGGGCTGTTTACTTTTCTCACTTGTTACGGTAAAGTAGGGAGAAAAGGAAGAAGGGATGTAGAACAGATTAACTCTTCATTGAATAATGCATGAAAACAGAAAACAAAAATGTATTTTCATATTCCAAAAGGTAAAACAGAAAGTAAAGAGTATAAAGACAAGGAACATGATGAACTAAAACAGCAGAGAAAGAAGAAGAAAAAGAAATTCAAGAATGGTAGGGGAGCTGGTCATATTTCACAAATGCTGTTTAAACAACTTAATTGTCTAGTGACAGTATTATCAAATATAAAATTGATAATAAGCAAAAAGTAATCTCTGCAAAAATTAAAAGCTTTGTAAAAGACAGGCTTTAAGTATGATCAAACATGAGGAAACCTGCAGATGCTGGAAATTCAAACAACAACACACACAAAATGCTGGTGGAACACAGCAGGCCAGGCAGCATCTATAGGAGAAGCACTGTCGACGTTTCAGTCTCGGCCCGAAACGTCGACTGCTTCTCCTATAGATGCTGCCTGGTTCTGCTTTGTTCCACCAGCATTTTGTGTGTGTTGTTTAAGTATGATCAAAGGTGGAGAGGTAAAAATGGAGTAGTAGAGAAAGAGAGAGAGAGAGATAGTTGGGAACACTAATATGGATGCTAGGAACTTTGCTCCATGCCTTTTGAAATTTACTGTCTCTAGTATGAAATATAAAGTTGTCTAAGAGTAAAGCTGGAAAGTTAGGCAGAATGGTAGCAGATGGAATTTAATTCACATATGCTTGAGGTAATGCACATAGGGAAATCAAATTTTGATAAGACATACAGAGTAAATGGCAGAGATCAGAGGTGTGATGATACACATAGAAGTCCACAACTCTCTGAAAGTTCCAACACAGGTTGTCAACATAACGAAGAATTGATTTGGTGTGCTTGCCATCAGAGGCCAAGGTATTGTGTATAAGAGCTGGGGCGTCATGTTGCTGTGGTACTTTACATTGGTTAGACTGCACTTGGAATAGTTGTACAGTTTTGGGCATCACACTAGAGGAAGTATGTGATAGCAACAGAGTGAGCACAGAAGTGACTCACGAAGATGTTGCTTGGAATAGAAGATAGTAGTTAGAAGAAGAGATTTATTTGCACAGGCACGTAGGAGGCTGAGGTGTGACTTTACAGAGGTTTATAAAATTATGAGGTCCATTTCCCATGGCAGAGGGGTACAGGTTTAAGATGAGAGGAGAGAAACTTTAAGGAGATGTGAAAGGTGTGTTTTTTTTAACCACACAGAAGCTGGGGGTTATCTGGAACAAGCTGCAGCAGAAGATGATTTGTGGCAAAATTTGAAATGTGTTTGGAAGTATACCTATGTGTGAGAGGTGTAGAGGAATAGGGGCCCAATGCAGTCAAGTGGAATAAGTGTAGATAGGCATCACAATCAGCACGACTGAGGTAAGCCGATCGGGCCCTTTTCTATGCTGTGTAATTCTATAATATGATTGTAAGTCTCCAAGGACTGGTGGGAATTGCTAGCAAATTGTTCAGCATATTATCAAAGCTCTTGTGTTAATTTAGCCTTACTGTGATAAACTCCATTCTGTCAGTGAGCTGTGAGAGTCCAAAATTAAATGAGGTGAATCAAAACCATGGCCTTCAAAAAACGGGAAAAGCAGTGTTTTCTTCTGTTTCTTTACTTGTACAGGTATACTTAAAGACTTTGTAAGCAAGGTTCTGAGTTTCAATGCAAGTTTTTACTTAGCCTGAGGACATTCATGAAAGATACTAGTACAGAAAGTTGTTGAGGAATAAACAGCATGCTACAGCCATTTCTACTAACCGCTTGATAGATGGAAGCAAATCAACAGAGGAGAACCCTATTGCATAATTTTAATTGTGTAATAAATTTTATTATGTATCATGAATTTCCTTTTATTAATGGGATTAATACATCTCCCTGATGGATATTGTTTTACACTTTTAATCTTCTGATATTAATGTGACTGATAATTCCATATTTTGACCTTGAGTATCTGAAGAATTAGTCTCTTCATAACAAAAGGCTAAATGATCTATTCTTCTGTATTGTTGAGTCTTCACGACCTAACATTTTTCATTCAGATTGAAATTTTGCATGTGTCCCTGAATGAACTACTTTCAGCATTATTTTTAACTGGCTGGTCTTGCTTTCTGTTCAGAGTTGACAAACTGTGAAGGATTCAAATGTATTTCTGAGAAATCTTTGGAAAAATGTTGCTCTCCTGTAATGAAACCTGGAAGTTCTCTCACTTTGCGAAGTGGATCAATGGTGAAACCAGCATATTTATCACCAAAATCTCACCTGTCCTCTGGATCATTGCTGGAGCTGAACATAGATCACGTATCTCGATCTGAATGTAAGTATTAAAGAATATATGGACTGAGCAGATTTTTGGTTCAGCAAGAATATTCAACAGTCCATGTTGTGACTATTATCGTTGGAAAAGCTATAATTCTTATAGTTACCATTCTCCTTCTCCTCAAATAGTGGAAATAGTTTCCCTGTAATAGCTTGAAAAAATATTTATTATTCTGTGTGAAATACCTTTACTTGAGGTTAAAAGGTTATAGTAATCTTAATCTGAAGAGTTGACCAAAAAGATTGATCATGGTAGGATAGTAGATGTTGTCATGGATATTTACAAGGCCTTTGACATGGGCACACAAAGTCAGCTGATCCAGAAGGCTAAAATAAATGGGATCCAGGATGAGCCTTGGTAGTGAAAGTCAGAAGGTGATAAGGAACATTGCTTTTCAGACTGTTGGTCTCTGACTAGTGGTGTGTTGCAGGGATTGCTGTTGCAGCCCTGTTGTCATGTATACTAATAATCTGGTTGAGGATGTTGGTGGCATGATTAAGTTTGCAGAAGACGCAAAAATTGTTGGTGAGGTGGACAGTGAAGAAGTTTGTCTGGTTACGACAGATCTAGGTTAACTGGGAAAGTGGGCAAAGGAATGGCAGAAGGAGTTTAGATAAGTCCAAAGTGATGCATTTTGGGAAGTTAAACCAGAGCAGGATATACTCAGTGAATGGCAGGGCACTGGAGAATTTTGTTGAACAGAGACATCTTGGGTGACAAGTACATAGTTCTCTGAAAGTAATAATATAGGTAGTTAGAGGTGTTGAAGATATATTCACATATTCAGTCTATGTATATAAGCTACCTTATGTATTTATAGTTATCGTTTTTGTTATTATTATTGTGTTTTTTATCTTTTGTGGGGTTTTTTTGTGCTGCATCAGATCCAGAGTGACAATTACATTGTTTTTCTTTACACTTGCATGTAGGAGATTACATTAAGCAATCTTGAATTTTTTGGCCGGGGCAGTACGTATAAAGGTTGAGAAACCACGTTACAGTTAGACCATAAAATCTGGGAGCAGAATTAGGGGGTGTAGAGTGGGGAGGGAAGTTAGGGGGAGAGTGGGGTGTTTATACCCTTCAAAGTAGAGCTTTGGTTATTAGGAGTATGTATTTTTGAAAGAGGTACTCAAGCCTAAATGGCTTTGAAAAGTCTGGTCAGAGTAGAGCTTGAAGAAAATTATGTGAAGATGGATAGCAAGGGATTGATTTCTGTCAAGAAGTAACCTCAATAACTTTTTAAAGTGGTTAAAGTATTTCTGCTGTCACATTGCTCTTTAATTGAATTTGAGCAACATATATAGCATTTTAGGACCTAAAAGGATGGGCAATATTTAAGTATATTGATAGGATTTTTACTTTTCTAGCATCTCTTTCTAATGACGAGTCCTTTGATGATTCATCAACGGAAAGTGCATTAATGAGTGAAGATTATGACCAGGATCTGGACAACTCAAATCCAGAGGAGTCTCAAGAGGAGGATGATAGCAATGCAGTAGTCCGTTGTGTCTGTGAAATGGATAAAGAAAATGGGTTCATGATTCAGGTAGTCTAAACAATTTTACAACTTAAAACCTATTTTAATTTGTTTTCATTTTTTGTTTGTTGTGTTAATTGTTTCTCTATGCACAATACAAAAGAGTAAACTGTAAATACCCCTTGGAAAGTCTGCTTTCTAGTCAGATCTTAAAAACATGAATAGTGATTGGGAGTTTTACATGTAAGTTCAAAATAGAGCTGGTGAAACACGGCGACGTTCTGTGGACTATATAATATGGCCCAGCCCTCCCCACCAATGAGCACATCTACATGGAACCTTGTCACAGAATTATCAGGGACTCCCACCACCCATGTCATGCCCTCTTCTTGCTGCTGCCTTCAGGAAGAAGGTACAGGAGCCTTGGCACTCCTGTTACCACGTTCGGGAGCTGTTATTACCCCTCAAGCATCAGGCTCTTAAACCAGAGGAGGTAACTTCACTGAACTTCACTTGCCCCATCACTGCAATGTTCTCACAACCTAAGAACTCAGTTTCAGGAACTCTTCATCTCATGTTCTCGATATTTATTGTTTCTTTGTTTATTTATGTATTTTTCTTTCTTTTTGATTTTGCACAATTTGTTTTCTTTGGCACACTGGTTGTCCACCTTGTTGGTGAAGAACTTCAATGATTCTATAATGGCTATTGGATTTATTGAGTAGGTCCACAAAAAAAAGAAAATTAATTTCATGATTGTATATGAACTTCGGAGTTGAGAGGGAAATAATTCGGGTGCAGATTCTGGACACACCTGAACTGCTTGAGAGGGCTATATTTTTAAAAATTCCTTCTATATCACGAAGTATGTCACACAGCCAGTGAGAGTACGTAAGAAAACCCTGAAACTGGCTTTTGAGTGGCAATGTTCCAGAAATTGCCAACATGATGAATAATCTCATGTAATGTAATGGGCAGCCATTGTTCCCTCTGCATCATTGCTTGTTTTATGTTCACTGAACAAGAAGGTCAGAGCCCCACTTCAATGTGTCACATAAACACTACACTTTTGAAGTGGTAACACTCCATTAAGTAGTTACTGAGGTGTCAACTTTGAGTATGTGCTTACGTTGTGGAGTGATCTCTTAGAGCAAAAGGTGCCTGGCTGGCCATGAGAATTAAAGAGACCCAGGAGAAAGGCACACAGCAAAGCCTGAACTGATCACAGGAGTGATGCAAATAATGACTAGTTGACAGAAGAGTTGACTATTTAAATGTTCAATGTTTATAAAAAGTGAATATACAAAGATAAGGTATTGCTTAATTTTACTGCATTAATTTCCTTTGATATGTTTGCGTATGATATGCACTACATTGGGAAATTCAATAATTAGTGCATTGAAGAGTTTGCAAGGCGGTATTATCGGGTTGATTGTGGTCCGATGATGAGCATTTTTTTCTGACAATGGGAACCTGGGGAGATTTGGTCTGCACTCACTGGAGATCAGAGGGATGAAAGGGGTTCCTACTAAGAAAAACACGTCCGAAAGGCTGTTTGCTGTAACTCAAGGAACAGCCGCTAGGATGCTTGATTCCAAGTAAATGGATTGACTATTTGGGCCTGAGCTAGAGAGAAATTTCTTCATATGTAAAGTATTGTAAACCTTTGGAAATCTCTACCTCCATCATTGCGTATGTTTTGCTTCTGAGTTTAGTATATTTTTTTGGACCAAGGAAATCAGAGGCTATGAGAGCAAGCAAGAAAGAGCATCGATTGCAGTGAATAGTGAGGGATAACAAAGCCTGTGCTTGCTTCCAGTTCTTATGTTCTGAGAATCCTAAAGCACAGGACAGTGTGTAGTTCAGTCTTTTCAGTTCCTCACGGCTCTTTATAAGATCTATCAAATTTGTTTCACTCCCCCGACCTTTGTCCGTACCTGTGGATTTTAAAAAAATTTTTGCTCTGTATTTTTTTCTTTTGAGTATATGAAGCAACCTTTCAAACTCCAGAGTAATGGGGAGACAAGAACATCAGCAAAATCTCGCACCTTAAACACTATCTAGCACTGATTTATTGGAACAATAATGTGTTTACATCATTAAGGTAGTACTATGAATTAATTTATTTTTCTTCTTTTATCCCCTTTTAATCATTGTTTCTGTTTCTTTTGATCACTTTGCTTCATCACTCTCACTGAAGTGTGAAGAGTGCCTTTGTTGGCAGCACGGCATCTGTATGGGGTTACTGGAAGACAACATTCCAGCCCAATATTTTTGCTACATCTGTCGGGATCCTCCAGGTAATGTACCTTATTTGGCCACCTTCTGATGCTATATTTAAGCTTTCAGTACAATTTAAATAACGTAAGTGAAAATAAAAAAAAACTGCAGATGCTGGAACAGTGAAGTAAAACAGAAAATACTGGACACCCTCAACAGGTCAAGCAGTAAATCGTAAGCACAATAGATCATGCAGGTGCTGGAAATCTTGAGAAACACACACAAAATGGTGGAGGAACTCAGTAAGCTAGGCAGCATCTATGGAGGTCAAACAGCATCCATGGAAGAAGAAACAGAATCATTGTTTCTTTTCATTTGGAATCTTCCCATAGATGCTACCAGATCTGATGAGTCTTCTCTGCATTTTCTGTTTTTATTTTATACAAAATAACATGATCCTATCTTGTATTTGCATTTGATTTGGAAATCATCGAGTTAACGTTTAAAATCTGTTTTAATTTGTTGCTGCTATATACATGACCACTTTTTACTTCGGCAAAAGACATATTAGATATTTCTGTGGAAATGTATTAAATTTATAAAAATAATTTGGTTAGTTAAATTCAATGGGAGGAATGTTTTTCCTCTCTCTCTCCATGACTGAAAATCTATTGTAAATTATTTTAGTTATTCTTGATATGATTCTCAAAGTCAAAATCCTTTGTGACTGAAATCAAATGAAGCTCCGGTTAAAAAAAAAGCAAATTAATACTATTTTCTTGACAGATAAAATTTTCACATTTTTATTCAATATTTTAAGCATCTTTTTTGGACTCTATTTCCAGATGATTCTTTTTGACAAGTATGTTTTCAATGCCTTCTGAATCTGTTGTCAGGGTAAATGTGTTCTTTGAATATGCTGACTTGCATTTATTCAAAGAGCTATACAACAGCAATTTCCATTCAGAATCATAGATTTTTACAGAATAAAATTTATTCAATTGTATTCTTGCTGACCATCCTACCTGCATACACTAATCCCATGTGCTTGCAGTAATTACATATCCCTCTATGCTCTTCTTTTTCAAATATCTGTCCAAATGCCTCAAATTTCTCCTGAACAGTCAAGCCCTCCAATTCAAAAAAAACATCCTTGTCAATCTGCACCCTCACTAGCTGAATTACATTCTTACTGAACTGCACACAATGGTCTAAGGATGAACCTACCCAATGTTTTGTGGAACTGTAACACAGCATCCGAAGCCCTACACTCAATTCCTCAGCCTGCATAACCTGCCATACACATCCTTTACTATCCTATCTGTGATTGATCCTGCTGTATCTTTCAACAACCTTTTCATTGCCGTCAACTCCAACAAACTTCGTGTGAACTGCAAATGCATTAACTCATCCAAGTCATTTATATATATGTAAACAAACAAACAAACATTGTGTGCACCAAATATAGCATACCAGATTGGAGGAGGTACATAGTTTCAGGGGAAATTGTCAGAGGACAATGAGTGATAAAAGATCCAGAGTGTGATATATGAAGCAGGTGAGGCCAGGGAATTGGAAGTTGTCAAAATAGTGAAGAGCATGTATAACAACACACACAAAATGCTGGTGGAACACAGCAGGCCAGGCAGCATCTATAGGGAGAAGTGCTGTCGACGTTTCGGGCTGAGACCCTTCGTCAGGACTAACCGGAAGGAAAGATAGTAAGAGATTTGAAAGTAGTGGGGGGAGGGGGAAATGTGAAATGATAGAAGACCGGAGAGGGTGGGATGAAGAAGCTAAGAGCTGGAAAGGTGATTGGTGAAAGTGATACAGAGCTGGAGAAGGGAAAGGATCATGGGACGGGAGGCCTCAGGAGAAAGAAAGGAGGGGGGGAGCACCAGAGGGAGATGGAGAACAGGCAAACAACTAAATATGTCAGGGATGGGGATCCCCCCCCTTTCTTTCTCCTGAGGCCTCCCGTCCCATGATCCTTTCCCTTCTCCAGCTCTGTATCACTTTCGCCAATCACCTTTCCAGCTCTTAGCTTCATCCCACCCTCTCCGGTCTTCTCCTATCATTTCGCATTTCCCCCTCCCCCCACTACTTTCAAATCTCTTACTATCTTCCCATTCAGTTAGTCCTGACGAAGTGTCTCGGCCCGAAACGTCGACAGCGCTTCTCCCTATAGATGCTGCCTGGCCTGCTGTGTTCCACCAGCATTTTGTGTGTGTTGTTGTTTGAATTTCCAGCAACTGCAGATTTCCTCGTGTTTGCTCGTAAGAGCATGTATATCCTGGATGTCTGTGGGAAAGGACTAGATAAGGGGTGACAGTAAATTTTGCTATAGTAATTACCCACAGAAGCTGATCTATACAATCAATATTACTAATAAAGCAGATCACTCAGTGATTATCACTTTTCTGGATGCAGATTGGGTGCTGTTTCCTTCATTACGTGACCAATTACATTCAAGAAGTACTTGGGCATAGCAACCAACTGTAACCAATAAATTACTTAATTTATAAATAGTTCATTAGAAGTAAAGCATCTTGTGGAATTAAGAACTGTGCTACATGATTTTGATTCCTGTAGGTCAGAGATGGAGTGCCAAATATTGTTATGATAAAGAATGGCTGAAAAATGGATATATGTATGGTCTATCATTCTTGAAGGAGAATTATTCCCAGCAGAATGCTAAGAAAATAATATCAACGCACCAGCTCTTGGCTGATGTTTATAGTGTGACTGAAGTGCTCCATGGCCTTCAACTGAAGATTAATATTCTCCAGTAAGTATGTGTGACCTCGAGCAAAAGTTACACAGAACTCAAGTTATCTTAGTGTTAGTGTAAAGTAGTTTTCCTTTTAAAACTAGGCTATAGCTATAGTTTTAATAAATTTGGATGACTTCTCATTTAGTACATTTCATTCTGTGCCCATAGAGTGTTCTCTCCATTGGCAAAATACCACCTTTCAGACTGCAAGGGTGACCCTGAGCATCCACTCTCTTGTCACTTTAACACCTCTCCCTTTCCAACCTCTCTGTATTTGGTCTCCTATTCCATTCCAGTGATCCCTATGTAAGTTCAAAGAACGACAGCTCATATTCTGTCAGGGCACATTACAGCCCCTGGGACTCAGTATAAAATTTAAATATTTTAGATAGCCACCCCTCTTTTGCTAGATATTTCAATTTTTCCTCTCCTTATCTCTCCAGTCTCTGCAAGAATTTAACAAAGTGGTTACTTCAACAACTTAGTTTGTACCCCATCATTGACATTCCCACTGGTCTCCTCACTCTTTCCCTTCCTACAACTTAAACCATACTAATTTTCTCACTTTTCCAATTTAGATGAGGGGACATGGATTTTAAAACATTAACAGTTTCCCTCTCCACAGATGCTACCTGATCTGCTGAGAGATTCTGGCACTTTCTGTTTCTTTTTTAATTTTAATGGTCCCTGACTCTGGAATCAAGACATCACCTGATGCTACAAGGAGGAATTCCTGCTCCAGTTTGTGTTGTAATCTTGCTCCTTCGCTTCCACTTTGCTCTTCTGAAGTTTAATATAAATTTCAAATGGCTTTTAATCAGTGTAAATTTATGTAGTAAAGATGAAGCAGGGTAATGGAGAGCTTGAACAGATAGTGAATATTGGGAGTATTTCTTATGATATGTGGACATGGCATATGAATTTTAAGTTTTTTAACTGTATATATGCAAGTCATCATAGTGTTATGCTCCATATGTATGCTTCTTTGTAAAAGTGCACTCCCATATATAGTCTGGTAAGGGTTCAGAATAATTCCACCCTACTGCCTATCAAATCTCTGTCTGACACTGCTGAGTAGTCCTTAGTGAAGCATATCGTAGAGATATGCAGGGAAATTAATGCAGAACTGGACATTATTATGTAATGCTTCCACATCTTCATGTTAATGGCAGACTGATGCTAGAAGGTTAGTTTGCATAAGATTCAGAGGGAGTTGGCGAGATGGATTTAGAATTAGCTTGATGACAGGGAGCAGAGAGGTTGTTGAAGGTCGATTCTCCAACTGAAGGCCTGTGATTAGTGAGGTGCCCCAGGGTTCACTGGTGGGACCTCTGTTCTTGACTACTCATCTAAATTATTTGAATGTGAATGTAGATGGCACAATTAGCAAGTTTGCTGAAGACATTAGATTTCACTGCTGACAGTGAAACACGTAACAATGAACTGCAAAGAGATCTTCATCAATTAGGGAGATGGGTTGAGGAATGGCAAATGGATTTCAACTAAGGTTACATCCACACTAGACGGAATAATTTTGAAAACGCCGGTTTCGCGTAAAAACGATAGGCGTCTACACTACGCGTTTTTAAAAAACCTCTGTCCACATTGAAACGGATAATTCAGCGAATCTCCCCCTACTGCGCATGCGCAGGACACATCTACAGAAAACAAGCGACATGTTTGGTGTTGAATCTCGCTGTGAAAGACGGTGCGTGTTTGTTCAGTTACAGACTAGAACAACTTAAACGACGGACAGCTTTTGGCTCTCACGCAGGAGGATTTAAAGGTTAAAAAAAACAAATACTGAAGCGTATGGAGGCAACTGACAGGGAGTTCTCAGACTGTATGACCCGGCTGAAGACGAACATTGAAAAACTAGCTAACTCTGTTGCATTAATAAAGCACCTTGTTAAATGTGTAAAACATGTCTGCAAGAGTATTATCTTGCATTTCCATACAATGTTACATTAGGCTGTTACACATCTATTGTCAGAGAAGTACTTGCATAAATAGGTAAACCACCTTCATACAAGCAATGACGGAAAACAGGGCAAAGTGAGTACAGTATACTTATTCAGTAAGTTATGGGTCAAAGTATTTGGTGAGTACATTTCTAACTCTTCTGGCTTCAGTCTTGTTGCCGTCTGTTCTGAAATTGTTAGATTGCGTTCAAGAAAACAATGAAATGGCGCGCTCCCGTCTGACAGCGTTTTCAGATTTCTCCGGTTACCCCGTCCACACTGATCTGCCCAAGCGGTGTTTTCAAAAATACCCACCCTGGAAAGTGTTTCTGAAAAGCTCCGGTCTCAGGGGATGAAAATGCCATTTCAGTGTGGACGGAGGGTAAAAAACAAAGAGAAAAAGCTTCAGTTACGGATTTATCCGGTGTAGTGTGGACGTAGCCTTAGTTAAGTTTGAGGAGGTGCATTTTGGTCATTTAAACAAAGATAGGACCTACACTGAATGATAGGGCACTGACAGATCTAACTAGAATCATTGTTTCAAGAGGGAATTGGTAATACAACTGTGGAGTTCACTGAAAGTAGTCACACAAGTAAACAGGGTAGTGAAGAAAGCATTTAGCATGCAGGCCTTCATTAATCAGGGCATCGTATTGAGGAATAGGGACATAATGTTGAAATTATATATGTGATTGGTGAGACTCCACTTGGAGTATTGTGAGCAGTTTTCATCACCTTACTGAAGGAACAACGTTGTCAGGCTGGAGAGGGTGCAGAAGAGATTTACGAGGATGCTGCCTAGACTAGAGGACATGAGTTATGGGGAGACATTGACCACGCTGGATCTTTGTTCCTTGGAGCATAAGAGAATGAGAGGTGACCTCATAGGAGTTCACAAAAATGGTTAAAGTGGATGGGTATAGACTTATCCCCAGGGTTGGGGAGAGCAAAACTACAGGGCAAAGATGTAAGAGGAGAGAAATTTTAAAGAGACCTGAGAGGTAGCTTCTTTACTGAGAGAGTAGTGAGTAACTGGAATGAGCTGCCAGAGGAAGTGGTCAAGTTTGTACAAATTACAATATTTAAGAGGCATGGAGGATTATGAGCTGAGCAAGGGCAGCTGGGACCAGCAAGTAGTCAGCATGGGTCAGTTAGGCTAAAAGATGTGCTTCCATTCTATATTATTCTATGACTTTTTGACTCTGCATTTGAGTGGACTGGGGCCACAAAATGCACAGAAGATTTTATTCTGGTGTTGACAGCCTTCTTATATTTTCTGCGAAGTAACATGGTCTGACGTCTTCCTATCCTATCCACCTGAAGGAGCAGAAAACACCCTGATCTGCATCTCTGGGCCCAATCTTGCGTCAAATCTACACAAGGCCAACCTACAGGAGAAAAGATCAAAGAATGTATGGATGGTCCCAAGAAGCCTGAAAAGGTCTACCACAGTCAGAGTCATAAAGGCAGATCAGAAGTCACCCAGAAAGTAGCAGGAACCTACATCACCAATGAGCACAGCTACCAGAAACCTCAGAGCTACAGCCTAGAAAAGAAGACTACAATAGACCACAAAAGTTCAGAAGATGAGGAAACCAGTAGATCAGGGGACAAGAGTCCTGTGTTCAAGAGGACTGAAAGACAAATGGTGCAGAAAGCGGATAATCTGTCTAAACAGGTATATTTTTTGCATTACTTTTTTAAAGTAGCTCATGATTTTATGTTCCGTTCGCTTTTTTTTTAAGCAAGGATTTTCAGGTTATCTGCAAAAACTGAAAGGAATTATACTGAAAAAAAGATCTCTATATCCCTCTTAATACAACTGCTATTCTGAGCAACAATCTGAATTTATACAGTGGCCTATGTATAGTAAAGTGTCCCAAGACAATTTATAGAGTTGTAAACAGATAAAAATGTATAACAAGTTAGAGAGGGGTTTTGGGGCTTAACATGGTTTCAGACACGATAATAGGTGAGGCCTTAGAGAAACTTAGACACCCAGAAACACTTTTTCCTATTGTAGATTGTGAGAAATTGGAAACCACTGTCTAAGAATGAAATATTTTGGATGTTATAAATGTACAATTGCTTAGAATGATTGAAAATGTAATTAGAAAATATCACGTACACTGGTTTTGGAATCAGTAACAAAGGAGCAGTACAAATATAGAACAAGTGTTCAAAATGGGTGGCATGGCTAGCAGAGTGCTTCACAGTGCTAGCTGTAAGGAATTGATGTGTTCTCCCCGTGACCCCATGGGGTTCCTCCGGGTGCTCCAGCTTCCTCCCACATTCCAAAGATGTACTGTTAGAGTTAGTGAGTTGTGTGTATGCTGTTTGGTGTTGGAAGCATGCCAACATTTGTGGGCTGCTCAGCACAATCCCCGCTGATTGATTTGGTGCAAAACGACACATTTTATTATGTGATGTACATGTGAATAAAGCTAATCTATCTTTTAAAACTGAAGTTGGGAAGGAAGAATAACTATAATGTGATTTGAGGAATGTTTTCAAAATGGAAAAGCAAACTACTGTGGTGGATCGAGATAAACTATCTTCTAGAGATTAGGAAATCTTAGAATAGAAAACATGCTTAAACTTATAGCTAAGCCTTTCAGGGGTGAAGTTAAGCAATACTGTACATGCAAACGGAGGTAAAGATTGGAACTATCTGCAAGAAATGGCAGTTAGTGAATGGCCAGTCATTAATTTCAAATCTAAGATTGATAAGTATTTTGTTAAATAAACATACTGAGGCAAATGTGGGTATATTGAATTAATTTGCTAATCTAATTGAATCGTTAAACACAAGTATCAAATAAACAATTCATATTCCAGTGTTTCTAAACAATGAAACCCTTCAATTCCACTGGAGTATCACATTTGGATGAGGTTTAATTCAAATCTGACAAAACCATCAAGTTAGCCAAACTAGATTTTAAGCTACAAGAGAAGGCTATTGTAAGGCACTCTATTAATGGATTCAGCTGACAAATAGATAGTTTTAGAGGGATGAACTAAACATGGCCCTTGAAAAAAGTGCATCAGAATTTTTGTAATGATTTTAAGATATTAGCTGTTAGGAAATGGATCTTGAATTCTGATCTGTTCCTGTTGCTATGAATTTGCCAAACAATTGACTTGCTTGTAAAGATTTACTTATAATCTTAGCTTTACTCAATTACTAAAAGTATTTTAAATATTTGTGAAAAACTTTGTGTTAGGCTCGGAGCCGACTGTTACAGCCCATTGCATTTTAGTCATTAAGATTTTTTTTGGTCAAGTGTTTAGGTCAGAACTTTTGGAATGGAGAAGGATGAGAGAAAGAAATAAAATATTTCTAAGCTGCTGGTTTCCCTCCAAACTACACAACTATTAGATGGAAAAAATATCTCTTTCTTTAACATCGCTGATTCTCATCCTTTACCAGACAGACTGCAGCAATGAAATCCCGTTCTCACATTTCCTCAAGGGATACACTACAAGTATTGAATTGCCTGCAATTCCCACATCCAATAAAT
Organism: Hemitrygon akajei; assembly: GCF_048418815.1. Lineage (NCBI taxonomy): Eukaryota > Metazoa > Chordata > Chondrichthyes > Myliobatiformes > Dasyatidae > Hemitrygon > Hemitrygon akajei. The sequence goes on along the minus strand of NC_133124.1, from coordinate 101,653,880 downwards.
ATATTTCTTTCAAATTAATGTTCTAAATACATGAAAAGCATAAAACAACCTTGCCTCTATATGGTCATGTTTCTAATTATGAGATATTTTGAAACACAGGAGGCCATTTCAGTTGAATGACTTGTTTCTTGGTGGTAGGTCTGATAATTGTAGTGTTCAAATTCATTATCAATTCCTTAAATAATGTTGCATGGTCTTTGTTTATAAGATCTAGACAGGCTTGGGATAGTAAGTATAAGCAATATTAAAGCCAGTTGGTGATCATCCCAAACTAGATGATAATTGACCGGTTGAGTTCCCAACTCATTCTGCACTACTTCAAAGAAATGATAGATGTAGCTTTTAATGTTTAAAATGTCATTTTCTGTTACTGTGTCCTTGGTTCCTTTAAAATGTCAGAAGAGGCCTGAGAGTAAATTTCATGTACCATGTAAGTTCCATGTTGAATTTTGGTGATTTTGTTTTCTGCTTTTCCCTGCCAATTTTCTTTTCTTTTGGTTATATTTGGTTCTGCAGGTGCTCATTCTTTAAGGCACTGAGTACCAGCTAACTGTTTTAAGATTGGAGTTGTGGGAGTGGCTTGCAGTATTGGCCTTTCCTGTTGAAACAATTGTTTATGCACAGTTGTTTCATATCTTTATGTCTCAGTGAAGAGTGGGCGTATTATCCATTCTCTCACTTTAACCTCAAGTGTTTTGGCCAGTCCTCCAATGCCTGAGATAAGCCATTTGGTAACTCAATGATTAAAAAAAATCTAAGTGTGTTGAATGTAAATTCAGATATCTGGTTGTTATTTAATATTGCAACAAAGCAATTCATTAATTTGAAATGAACTGATTCACTATGTACCTCATCAATAAACAGGACAAAGATCTTCCTTTATATTGGGCTATACTGCATGATACATTATTTTTGTTTTATACAATTATGTTGATAACAGGGGACTACTGACCTTAAAGAAACATTTATGATTTTAAATGATGGCAACTGTGACAAGACAATGGAAGATGAACACATCAACCCGCAATTTCCATGGCAGGTGAACCTACTGACTCACATTGAGGCCGTGCAAAATGAAGTCAATAACAGAATGGACCTTATTGAGAAGGAGCTGGATGGTAAGGCCAGTGGCTACCATGATACCTTTGTTCCTATTGTCTTATTAAAAACAAATCCAAGTCTTCACTGTAGTGATATAATTTGCAAGATTTCTTTTATTCGTTTGAGTTTCATAAGTTATGCTTTAATTCAGGTTTTGAAAAGGGTATGGGAGTTTAGTGCCAGAAGTATACCACTCAGAGAAAAGGTTGGGTAGGTTTTTCCACTTGGTGATGAAATCCTGAATGAAGGTAATACCATCCTTAAATTAAAGGTGGAAGATGGATGAGCACAGAAAGAACACGATAGACCATATGGCCGTAAAACATAGGAGCAGAATTAGACAATTTAGCCCACAGAGTCTGCTCTGCCATTCCATCATGGCTGATTTATTGTCCGTCTCAACCACATTCTCTTGCCTTCTCCCCATGACCTTCGGTGCCCTGCCTGATAAAGAATCTATCAATTTTCCTTTTAAATATACCCAACGGCCGTCTGTGATGATGAATTCCACAGATATACTGCCCGATGGCTAAAGAATTTCCTCCTTATCTCTGTTCTAAATGATGTCTCTATTCTGACACTATGCCCTCTAGTCCTAGACTCCCCCATTACAGGAAACATCCTCTCCACATCCACTCTATCTAGGCCATTTAGTATTCAGTGAGAAATTCCCCCCTCATTCTAAACTCCAGCAAGTATAGACCAGAGCCATGCATTAACCCTTTTATTCCCGAAATCATTCTTGTGAACCTTCTCTGGGCCCTCTCTAATGCAAGCACATCTTTTCTTAGATAAGGAGCCCAGAACTGCTCTCAATGCTTCAAATGCGGTCTGACCAATACTGTATACAACCTCAGTATTATAACCTTGCTTTTATATTCTAGTCCTCCCAAAGTGGATGCTCGTGTTGCCTTTACCTTCCAATTCAACCTGCAAGTTAACCTTTAGGGAACACTGCACAAAGACTCACAAGTCACTTTGCACCTCAAACTTTGAATTTTCTCCTCATCAGAAAATAGTCTAGGGCTTTATTCCTTTTACCAAAGTGTACAACCATACACTTCCCTACTCTATAGTCCATCTGCCACCTCTTTGTTCATTCTCCAAATCTGTCTAAGTACTTCTGCAAAATCCCTGCTTCCTCAACACCACCTGTCCCTCCAGCTATCTCCATATAGTCTGCAAACTTGGCCACAAAGCCATCAATTCCGCCATCCAATTCATTGACATACAACCTGAAAAGAAGCAGTCAGAATGCAACTAGTTAACAGCAGCCAACCAGAAAGGGCCCCCCCTTTATTTCCATTTTTTGCCTGCTGCCAATCAGCCAATCTTATATCTATGCTAGTATTTTTCCTGTAATACTTTGGGTTCTTAACTTGTTCAGCAGCCTCATGTTCCTTAAGCGGAAATCTGTGGGAGTTATTTGAAGAGCTAACAGGCAGGATAGCCAAGGGGAGTCAGTGGATCATGTTTACTTGAATTCTCAGAAGGCCTTTGTTCCCCATTGCTACCTCTCAGGCATCATTTTCCAGTGGTCCGATATCCACTCTCATCTCTTTTACTTTTCATATATCTGAAAAAACCTTTGGTATCCCGAAAAAGGATCCAGTGCTTTCCCAACGTATATGACAAATAGACTCTTCTTGGGCTACCAGCTGGATACAGGTATCAATTTTAACCAATGTTTCGATGACAAACTGCCATCTTCATCAGGGATGATGCCCAGGCACATCTAGTCTGGTGCTATATATACCCCCGTTGTCCATCCCTCATGATTGGTTAGTCTTCAATCGATCAGGTTTCTGCTGTCCCACCTTGTTTACAATTGAATTCCAGTTCTTACTTTGAATGAGATCTGCATCTTTGTTAAAATTCTTCTCCTCTAGTTTAGAACTGCTTCCTTCGCCAGGCAGTCCCAAAAACCCTTGGTGCAGCAGGTTAGTTTTGTGCCATTGAAGTCAATCCTCATTTATATTATTGGCTAATTTACCTTCATATTTCATCTTTTATGGCTTTTTATAGTTGCCTTCTGTTGGATTTGAAAAACTTCCATATTCTCTAACTTCTCACTAATGTTTCATTAATTATATGCACTCTCTTTTGCTTTTTTGCTATCTTTGACTTCCCTTGTCAACCATAGTTGTGTCATCCTCCCTGTAGAATACTACTTCATCTTTGGGATTGATCTACCCTGCACCTGCCAAGTTGTTCCCAGAAACTCCACCCACCTCATATTGTTCCCTTCTAAGCAACTTTGGCCAGCTCTTCTCTGATGCCTCTATAATTTCCTTTACTCCACTGTAATTTATATCTAATTTTATCTTCCCCCTCTCAAACTGCAGGGTGAATTCTATCATATTATGATCACTGCTTCCAAAGGGTTGTTTTACCTTAAGCTCCCTAATCAAATCTGGTTCATTACACAATGCCCAATCCAGAATTACCTTTCCCCTAGTGGGAACCACAAGCTGCTCTAAAAAGCCATCTTGCAGGCATTCTACAAATTCCCACTCTTGTAATCCAGCACCAACCTGATTTTCCCAATCTACCTGCATAATGAAATCCTCCATGACTATCATAACATTGCCCTTTTTTACAAAATTCAAAGTTCAAAGTACATTTATTATTGAAGTATGTATACCATACAGAACCTTAGATTTGTCTTTTTGCAGGCAATCACAAAACAAAGAAACACCAAAGGACCCACTAAAAAACACACAGACAACAACCTGAAAGTGAATCCAGAGCCACAGAGCCAGTCCAGCACTGCAGCTGGTCCAGGAGCCACAGGCATGGCACCTTAAATACCTCGCACCAGAGTCTTTCTACCCTTGCAATTTCTTAATTCTATCCACAGGGATTCTACATCTTCCAATCCTATATCACCTCCATCTAAGGAATTGATCACCATTTTTACAAACAGGGCCACCCCACCCCTCTGCTTACCTGCCTGTCGTTTCGATACAATGTGTATCCAAGGATGTTAAAATCCCAACTATGATCTTCTTTCACTCATAACTCAGTGATGCCCACAACGTCATACCTGCCAATCTCTAACTGCGCTACAAGATCATCTATCTTATTCTGCATAGTGCATGTATTCAAATATAACACCTTCAGTCTTGCATTGATCCCCAGTTTTGATTTTGCCCCATGTTACACCCAACTCATCCCACTGACTGCAATTTTACCCAATCATCTGCCTGACTTCCTCATAGTCTATCCACACACTGCATTTACTTCAGATAGTTCCATTTATTATCAGAGAATGTATAGAGTATACAATCTGAATGCTTAACCTTCATTGATATCCATGAATAGTAGAACCTCAAAAGGATGAATGACCTAAAAACCAGTAGAACCCAAATGCTCCCTCTCCCCTTCCCTGTGCAAGCAGCATCAACACATCAACTGCCCCCTTCCCCCACCAATTTCAGCTGAAAGCATCAGCAGCCATCCCCCACCAAGCAGTCGCAAAGCACCCAAGGAGAGACCGTAACCTGCAGTCAACAAAAACTACTGTTTACCCCACAGTTCAACATGCCACAGGCCCTCTCTCACCAACAAGGGACAGAGAAATGTTATCCATTTCACAGCGAAAGGGGAAATTAACAGCCGCTGATATGATGTTACAGTCTGCTGCATCGTTTTTATTCTGAGATTCTCCAATTTGAGCATCAGCAGCAGACTCTCCCCTACCATCAAGAGAAAGAGAGAGAGAATCACTCGACTACAAAAGCATCCATCTGCATATCTGCCACACCGAAGTCCTCATGTTCCTTTTCCCATGACGCCTCAGTCAGCAACACTAGCACGGAATTGGTTGTCCTCAGGGCTGCGCTGGGCTGCACCCCGGAGGTGCCATCTTCCAAGCCGTGCAATTGGTTCTTGTACACCAATTGCCCCATCCTCAGCCCTATCACTGTGATTCCCATTCCCCTGCCAGATTAATTTAAATCCTCCCCAACAACTCTAGCAAACCTGCCTGCAAGGATGTTGGTCCCCCTTGGGTTAAGGTGTAACCTGTCTTTTTTTGTACAGGTGATGCATTCCCCAGAAGAGATTGCAATAATCCAGAAATCTGGGACCCAGCCCTCTGCACCAATTCCTCAGGCAAGGAAGAGTTGAATAGCTATAGAACTTCTGTCTATGATTTTGGTAGTTCACCTTGTATATGATTGAGGTTAAATACACTCCACCACAAAAGATCAGAAATGTGTGTTGTTAATATGCTGACTTGGCTGATCTGGTAGTGCATGGGTGGAAATGGTAGATAGGGATGATGCCTTATTTACCAAAATAATCTATTCCCATTTTCCTTGTAAAACCCTTCTGTCCAATCTTAAACAGTTCCAACAGCTAAGTCATCCTGATGGTAGCTACTTCTTTCAGGATTGATATTGATGTAAAACTCTACAGAGCAGTCTAACTGAAAGTATTCAGCAGAGAAAAATTAATGGTGTCAGTTTTTCAGTTCCCTTTTGTATCTTTGACTGTAGTGAATTGGTGACTTTTCTTTTGTTTCTTCCTGTGCAATCTTCTAGTTCTGGAAAGCTGGCTGGACTTTTCCGGGGAACTTGAACCACCAGAGCCACTTGCAAGACTTCCACAGCTGAAACGCCACATCAAACAACTCCTGACGGATTTGGGAAAAGTGCAGCAAATGGCTTACTGCTGCTCTCTTTGAGAAGAAAAATGATCGATCGATAGGGATGGGGGAGAAGAATGTGGAAGGTGGAGCTACATTAACTTTAACAGGCATGTTGGATGTGGGAGCACCGGATGATGGCAAAGTAATGGAGCGGGGTGAAAATCACATCGAGGAAACGATAGAAACATTGAGAAACATCTTGGTAGACAGAAGAACAAGAATACTAGTAGCATATTTGAACCAATAAATGAGACTTGAAAAAAATATTGAACTTTTAGATATCTTTCAGTATCAAGCTTTAGACACCTTCACTTTCATTTACAGTTCTTGTTGGAATAAGGTGACCCCATGATGTTGTGCATATCATTCAAGGAGCATCAAGGTCTCTGATAATGTGTTCACATGCTCTTTCATAACCTCTTATGACTTTGTTAGAGTTGTGGAAGAAGTTTTAGGTTGATGAAAGAGCAGGAGGGGTCAACTGCAATTGTTACTGCGAATGCTAGAAGAAGATCAGATCTGCTGCTCAGGTCAGGTACTGACAGTTGACAGCTTCGTTGTCTGATATCAATGAAATAACACAGACATGGGAGGACTGGAGTGAAAGGGAGATAGTTTTAAATCACTGAGCTGGTGTTCATTATATTCTCGCGATAGATTGACTAAGTACAGATTCAGACCACTTGCTGCAGGATTAGTTGAGAAAGAAGTAATTATTCCACAACATGGGAGTTGGCCTCTGTGCGAGTTCCCAGTGGTTAAACCTCAACCTCTTCTCCATATCATACAACTGGTTATTTGACGAGAAAAATAAAGTAAGTATTTACTTCGATTGCGAGCAAGGAAAGATGAAGTAGTTCAACATTTTCTGGCCTTTTACGATTAAAGGATAGAAGGCAGAAACAGCTTCATTGAAGGTCAAGTACAAGAATTGATTGCTGAATTTGACCAATGAATCATTCAGTTCAGTAGCACTGTATAACCACTGGAATCTTGCTGGATTTGTAATGGCAAGTAATTGATATTCTGTGCAGCAGCTTCAATATTTTGCACCCACCAGTGATCTGAAATGTGTTCTTAAAACTTTATGAAACCCAAGGATTTAAGTTTCTCTGTTGTATTCTGTGCAGTTGTTAACAGTATACTATGCAGAGCCTAAACCAAGATGTTAATTTTTGAGTACTCCCAGTCAATTTCAGGTGTTCCATCACTCTGTAGAACAAACGTTCACAATTTCAAGTGAAGGTAAAAGCTACTCACGAGCTGGTTAAGGAATATGTGAAGCAAATTAAGTCATCCTGCAGATCTCCCATCATTCTTTCTCTCTTCCACTCCTGGACAGAGAGGCAAAAAAGCAAAATACTTCTTGAGTTGGTGCAAAATTTAAGGGTGTGGAAAATAAGAGGAGTCAAGAAAATACATTAAATTGTGGGCAGTGTATTGTAAGGGTTTGATGGTGAGTAGTTGTTGCACAAACAGCTAATTAGTACCAGTACCTGTAATCATACTCTGTGTAGCAGTTTGCATTCTATTAAAACAAGTGTATGAAAAATAATGTCAATGCAAATAGACTCAGCTTGTAAGCTGTTGCTGTGGTGGAGGGCCTCACTATATTTTTACTTGCCTAAAATACTCAGCTGCTGTTGTTCAAAAGTATGAAATATAATAAAAAAAGAATTGTACTAGGCAAATATATTTGCCAAAAGAATGTACGTTGACTAAATGTATACATCAAAAAAGTGTATATTTGCCTTAAGTGTATAAAATTCTGGAAGCTTAAGTTCCCTTTTCATTTCATTTGTGTATAAAACATTAAAATGTGTTTTTCATAGACAATAAATATTTAAAAACAAGAAACATCTTTGACTGTTGGAAACAAGCAACAATCTGTTTCAGATGAACTAAAAAAATCAAAAAAGTTGCAGATGCAGTAAATCTGAAACAAAAAAAAATTGCAAACTCTCAGCAGGTAGGGTTGTTTATGTAAAAAGTAAAAAGTTATGAGTTGTAGACGCACTTGAACTTCACAGAAGCATATTGTACCGTAAGGATACTGTATACAGAGTGTACTGACAACTTTCAAATCACATCACCAAAATCCAATGTCCATTGGGTTTAGAGATGATTGGAAACCTTATTTGCTGATTTACCTTCAGTCGCCCAACAAGAATGTATGTCATTGTTCCTTCATTATAGCAAAGATAAAATCCAGAAGGCAAACCTGGCAGAAGCCTTATTACAACCACTGCAACAATAGCAAAGATGCATGCAGAAAGTTTCAGAAACTAATGCTGCTGCCTCAGAGCCCCAGAGATGTAGGTCACATCCTGATTGTTCATTCAGCATTTGTGCACTTTTCATATTATGGTGTGGATTTATCCATAGGCGCCGTGGTCTCCATGCACATGCCAAAGATGTGCTAGGCGGTAGTTCACATGGCTACTGTGAATTTCCTCTGGTACAGTGGTGGAAGGATAATATTAGGTGGAGGCTGGTTGAAGTTGAATGGGATGTGTGAGGGGAAGTGGAAGTAGCAGATTTGGGTGTATGATTGTTGACACAAATGAGGTGAACTAAAAGGCATGCTGAAGGACTCAGTTCACCTTTTCAAGGATGACAATTAATAGCTAATAAATGCCCATATGAAAGAATTATATTTTTAAAAGGCTAGGGGAGAGTTGACTTTAACATTCTAATGGACTGCCCACAGACACTTCAAATGACAAAATCAGCTATGATTGAATAGTAGAGCAGACTCGATGGACTGAATGGCCTAATTCTGCTCCTATATCTTATGTCGTATGTTTGACCAGTAGGATGATGTTGATCAATTGATAAGACTGGCAAGGAAACGACAGATGGAATTTAATTCTTGTGACTGTGCAGTAGTGCAGTTTTGGAGGACTGGTAAGAAATGGCTACATTGAGGTACAGAGAGACTTAAGTACACAAGTTCAAGGATCCCTGTAGGTAGCAGCACAGCTAGATAAGGCAATGAAGAAGACCCATGGGATATTTGATATCATTAGCAACAGTATGAAAAGAGGTTAATAAACAATTGTTAGGCTACAGTCGGAGTACTTTGTAAGGTTATGATCAGCACAGCCCAAAAGCATTCTATCTGGATACGTCACAGCTTGGTTAGGCAACTGCTCTGCTCAAGACTGCAAGAAATTAGAGAAAGTTGTGAACACAACCCTGTTCATCAAGCAATTCTGCTTCCCAACCATTGTCTCTGTCTACATCTCCCACTGCATTGGGGAAGCAGCTTGGGAAACCAAGGAACCTTTCCAACCCTGTCATTCTGTTTTCTTTCATCAGGCAGAAAATACAAAAGCTTAGAACATACCAACAGACCTAAGAATTCCTTCTATGCTGCTGTTGTCAGACTCTTGAAAGAACCTTTCATACGCTAAAAGCTGAACTCTTGAACTCTCCCAATTTACCTCATCATGATCCTTGCTCTATGCTCGTCTACTTGCACTGCACTTTCTCCGTAAATGGAGCATGGTACAGTATTCTGTATTCTGTTTTTACTACTTGTATGGCATGATCTGTCTGGATGGGTTGCAATACACACTATATCTTGATACATGTGACAATAATTAATTAATAAACCAATGCTTAGGAAAGATATGATTGTACTGGAGAATGTCCAGGGGGTTTTCACTGGGTTGTTGCTAAGCATGGGGCATGCCACTTATGGAAGAGACTAAAAGCTGGGCTTGTTTTCCTTGAAGCTGTGAAGCTGAAAGGGGAACCTGATAAAGGTATTCAAAATTATGAAGGACGTAGATAAAATGGATGGTATCTAAAACTAGACAAGATAGGATTAAGGTAAGGGATAAGAGGTTTAAAAAGGATCTGATGATTTTTTTTTGTTGCAATCTGGACTTCAATGGTTTTTGAGAAGTATTTAGATGAGCACTTGAATCACCAAGGCATAGAAGGATATAAACTACATGCGGGTAAACTAAAGACCATAAGATAGTTAAGTAAAGATAGTTACTTAATGGCCAGCATAGACATGTGGACTCTAAAGCTTTCTGACAATCTATGGAGGTTTTGCTCATTAATCTTAAATTTTGCTCCTTGTGATCACTTTCTAAAATCTTAAAGTCTGCTTTTATTTGTTATTTGCTCCTTCACTTGCCACTATTCTAGAACCTTGCTTGTCTTTGCCAAATGTTAGCACCTGCAAAGCAATAATAAACACGAGATTCTGCAGATATTGGCAGTTGAAGGTAACTCACACAAAATGTCTGATCAGGAGTCTTGGCCTCAAACACAACAGCCTATTCCCCTCCGGTGTTCTGTGTGTGTTAGCCTGAGAAGCAATGTGGCATTGACTCTGAACACTAGCAATCTTATTACGAACTCTTCCCCCTCTCCTTCCATCCAGAATATAACCACTACCCCATCAGTACTTGTCTATTTTTTTATCCGGTTCTGCTCATCTGGAGTCATCCAGTCTGAATCAATGAAACTTTACAACTCAGAAGGAGGAAATCCAGTCCATCACATACATGTTTATCAAGAGATAACCAATGTAATCACACTTCTGGTACTGTATGTGCGTCCTTGCAAACCATAGCTTTACAAAGACACACCCAGCCACTTTTTAAACATTATGAAGATTTGTACCTCTATTACTTTCTCAGACAGTGAGTTCTACACCCCTATTCTACCAGTTACTTTAATTTTATGTTGCCTGGTTTTTGGCCCCCGATGAAGAAAAATAGGTCCTCTGTGTTTGCACTGTTCATCTCCCTTATAATTTGAAATATGTCAATGAAGTTGCCATTCAAACAGTGTTCCAAAGAAAGCTTTACTTTTCAGCCACTATCTATCAATCCTTCTATAGGCACTTATTATTATACAGTGTTTTTTTTTTGCAAATTTAATTCATATTCCTTCCTGCCTTGTCTTCACCTAGGGATTGCCAGTAGCTTATTTATTCAGCATTTACACGCTGGGCAATCTGTGGATAGGCCATTCACTGGAGCATTTCTAGAAAAACTGAAAGATCAAGAGTCTGTGTATAAATGCATCATTGCTCCTTTGAGTCCATGGCCAAACAGATACTTGAGCTTTCAAGTAGTATAGTTCTGTGTGTTCTTTGTTAACTTTGTGATACCATGTTTAAAATCCAAACAAATGTATGCATAAGGAATTCACTTTGCTTCAATGTTTAGTACCTAGATGTACCTAGAAGCATTTATTTTATATAAGTAGTTTGGCATTTTCCTGAAGATGGGGTGAATTTTACCTTTTCAAAGTATAAACAATTTCTCTGATCATTTTAACTCTACATAAAATTTTAACTCTTTCAATAGAATTAATTCTTCTAAATTAGGAGAATTGAAATACGGAATATTTCTGACATTCCAAAACCTGGAGGTACCTGATTGGTATCTTAATATTCCTTCTTTCTTCGCATGCAGGTCCCCCCCCCCCCAGGTAATGAACTCCTGACTTATATGCATCCTGTAAATATGAACAAGCATCTGGGTGATCAGCAGGATAGATTTGCTTGTTGCTACAAGACTGCAGGCATCTTCTGCCATTTGGCAACTTGGTTCACAGCCCTACTTCTGACTTGTGAACTACCCGGGTTATGAGCAGATCATAGAATTGGAACCTTGGCAAGGATCTGTATACAGTGGTTGCCACTTGGGATGAACATCAAGACAAGTATATTTTGGCCCAATTAAGCGGTTTCGCCAATTAGCCGAAGTTCCATGGAAATATTTTTAAAAAGACAAATTACTGTTTAACTGAGGAACAAATTATGTATTTAAGTGAAATACAGAACAAATTAGAACACTACCAATATCATTAGAGTACTATAAAACAGTGTACTTATTGATGGAGGAATTCATCCAGTGTACGCTGCCATGTTCTTCGATTGACTGTAACTGAACAAAATCAGCGCAGACACCTAATGCAGATAATGTACTGCCTTCGTTGTCTTCCAACGTGAAGTAGTGTCAAAAATAACTGCCTTTTAATTCGGCATCGGTTGATCCAAATGAATAACACAAGCGTATGTAACTGATGCTATTTAAAAACTGTTCACTCTAAACACCGTATGGTGTCTAAGGGCCACACAGGTGCACATGACTGACGCTAGTTAAGAACTGTTGCATTCTCCAAATCTCCGCTTTCATTGTAAAACACACACAAAATGTTTAAGGTACTCAGCAGGCCAGGCAGCATCAATGGAGAAGAATAAGCAGTTGATATTTTGGGTCAAAATAGTGCAGACAGTGTCTTAGTTTAATGTCATATCTGAGAGACAGCATGTCTAACTCACAACTTCTTTAATAAAGCACTTTGACTCCCTGACAGGATTTTCCACTAATTTCTGGAGCAGGAATAAAATCGATACTCGTACACTTAAGAAAGAAATCAGGAGACCTAAAAGATGGCATGATATTGCCCTAGCAGACAAGGTGAAGGAGAATCCTAAAGGATACTACAAATATGTTAGGAGCAGAAGATTACCAAGGGACAAAATTGTTCTCTGGAAGATTAGAATGGTAATCTATGTGTGGAGCCAAAAGAGATATGTGAGATCTGAAATGGATTATTTTACAGCTGTATTTACTCAGGAAACATACAGAGTCTACAGATGTGAGGAAAAGTGGTATCAAGGTCATGGACTCTAGAGATTTCAGAGGAGGACATGCTTGCTTTCTTGAGGCAAATTAGGGTGGATAACTCCCCAGGGTCTGCCAAGGACAGTGTTCCCTCAGACCCTGTGGAAGACAAGTGCAGAGACTGCAGGGGCCCTAGCAGAGATATCTATCCTTAGTGACAGCTGAGGTGCAAGTGTATTGCAGGATAGCTAATGTTGTTCCACTTTTTAAGAAAAGTTATAAAAATAACCCAGGAAAACATAGACCAGTGAGCTTGATATCAGTAATGGGAAAGTTATTGGAAGGTGTTCTAAGGGACTGGATATATAAGTATTTCGAAAGACAAGGACTGGTTAGGGATAATCAGCATGGCTTTGTATGTGGTAGGTCTTATCTAACCTATCTTATCATTTTTCGAGGAAGTTACCAGGAAAGTTGATGAAGGCAAGGTAGTAGATATTGACTACATGGACATTAGCAAGGCATTTGACATGGTCCCACATGGGAGGTTGGTCAGAAAGGTTCAGTCTTGGCATTCAAGATAAAGTAGTAAATTGGATTAGACATTGGCTTTGTGGGAGAACGCTAAGAGTGGTAGTAGATTGTTGTCTCTCTGACTGGCGCCCTATGCGGCAGGGGTTGGTTCTGGGTCCATTGTTGTTTGTCATCTCCATTATGATCTGGATGATAATCTGGTTAACTGGATCAGCAAATTTGGGGATGACACCAAAATTGAGGATGTAGTGGACAATGAAAAAGACTATCAGAACTTGCAGTGCGATCTGGACTAGTTGGAAAAATGGGCTGAAAATGGTAGATGAAATTTAATGCAGACCAGTGTGAAGTGTTGTTCTTTGGTCAGACCAAACAGGGTAGGTCTTACACAGTGAACTTCAGGGCACCAAGGAGTGTGATTGAACAAAGGGATCTGTGAATACAGGTCCATAATTCATGAAAGTGGCAACAAAGGTAGATAAAGTCATAAAGAAAGCTTGTGGCACATTGGCCTTCATAAATCAAAGTATTGAGTACAGGAGATGGGATTTTATGTTGAAGTTTTATAAGTTATGTTGAAGTTTTATAAGATGGTGGTGGGGCACAATTTGGAGGATTGTATGCAGTTTTGGTCACTGACCTACAGGAAAGATATAAATAAGGTTGAACGAATACTGAGAAGATTTACAAGGATGTTGCCAGAACCGGAGAATCTGAGTTATAAGGAAAGATTGATTGGGTTAGCAATTTATTCCTTCGAACATCGAAGATTGAGGGGAAATTTGATAGAGACGTTCAAAATTATGAGGGATATAGATAGGGTAAATACCTAGTTGTCATGGGTCAAAGGTGAAAGTTAAAATTTTTTTAGGGGAACATGAGGGGAAACTTAGTTTCGCACAGAGTCGTGAGAATGTGGAAAAAGCTGCTAGTGCAAGTGGTGCATGCAAGCTCAGTTTCAAAGTTTAAGAGAAGTTTGGATAAGTACATGGATGAGAAGGCTATTGAGGACTATGGTCCTGGTACAGGTTGATGAGAGTAGGCAGCATAAATGGATTGGCATAGACTAGATGGGCTGAATGGCCTGATTCCCTGCTGTACTTTTCTATGACTCTACAACCTCTCCAACTTTAAAAGCTAAATTGCCACCACTGAGCCAAGATAATTTTTACCTTTTTCTATCATCTTTGATATCAATAGAGTATTCCACTGTTTTCTGATACTGTTGATCTTTCTCCATAGATATCCTGAAATCTTTCTTTAAGATGGCTAACTTATTTCCAATACAATTTTATGTCATTGATGCTTATTTATTAGAAATGAGATCAAAATTGCTTACCCTGTTTTACTATTGAGCACTTAGACCCAAAAGATAGAAGAGACTTTTGTCCTATTGATATGGGCTGGATTTAAAATATTTTTATTGTCCCACAGGAGGCATTGTTGTGAGACTGGGAATCATAGTGGTTTAACTTTATTATACCTGCCCTGAGAACGCTGTGTTTATCCACTGATCACAGGATAGCCAATATCTTAAACATTTTGTGTCTATTGTAAGATATTTCAAAAAATGATTCATCACATCAAGTTTCAAAATGATAAATGAATAAGATGAAGCCTTATTTGATATCAGTGAGTTTTCAAGAGGCTTTATGCATACCACTTAAAGAAATCTTGTTGGTTTCAAGTCACAGAACTCACGTCAAACAGCTCTTGTATTCCACTCTGAATATCTGGATGCCCCTCATGCGTTCAAAATCATGTTTGGATTGAAAGGACCACAATAACATGAGAGCTTAATAAAAAGGAGGGTTTGGGCTCAGTTGGACAGCTGCTTCATAGGAGCAATGGGGCACATAAGTGCTATCATATTTGCCCTGCACTGCATCTGCAGTGCAGCAGCTGTGTCTTCTGGTAAGGATGAACTAACCCCTTTTGACTTACAGGGAAGTTAAAGGAAATTTAACTTTTAATTACTGAAGTCAGAGCTGCCTGGATGGTTGCCCATTATGGTTGCTTCCAAGTGTAGTGGCAAGCTACATCATCTGGGAATGTTCTAATTTTGATCGTTCTCTGTAATTCTATCAGTCAGAATGGAATTATTGTTCTTTTGAGCTAGGAGCATGTTTAGCTAACCAGATTCTTCACTTGTGATTTACAGTAATCTCAGGAATGGTGAGGTTTGTTAGAGTGAATTTTTGTGTTCAGGTCATTCACATTTAGCAAATGGCTTTGGCCACCAGTCTTCTGTTTGACAAAGTACTGTGGACTGAGTTCATAACAGTGCATTTCCTAAAAGCTGTGAATACCAGACACTACTGATGCTGTAGTTTGACCAGATGCTGTAGTTTTGAAGACAATATTATCTATACTTTATAAATATGAATTGTCCTCTATGTTAGCACGTAAAATACCAAATAAATGTATTGTGGATTTAACTTGCATTCCGAAAGGCTGTGAATACCAACCTAGACATGCTGGCGTTGAGAGGAAGGGATGAAGTGAGAAGGTGTGATTTTTTGTATGTAGCTTCAAAAGAAGGCATTGTCTATACTTTGTAAATAGGGATTGCTCTTTGTGTTTGGCAAATAAATATCGAGCCCACATTGGGCTGGCAGACCTTTTCCACCAAAGGGTCTCCGTATGATGCTTGCTGTACCTTATTGTGATGAATAAAGAAGCTGCTTTGTATCTACCAGTAACTCGCTCTCCCGTGATTTCATCCATGCTACAACAGGGTTAATGGCCATTGTGCATGAGAGGGCATTTTGGGGCATCCTGCAACCAGGTAGTGTTGCATGGAGTTTCATTGCCCAAGTTCTCCCTAGTGCAGTGCCAAGCTGAAAATTTTACTTAGAGTTGCACAAACTGCAAAATCAGATCGGTATAGCAGGAAGTGCTTTTCCTGGGTTCAATAATCTGGAAAAGGGAATGATTAAATTAAAATCTGACACCTGTTCAGTTCATGTAGTTAAATGAGGCATCTGCACTGGGGCAATTATGTTCAAAGGACATATACTCCCAGGGTGGACCTAGTTACCTAGCTTGTGGAAAGTAGAGTGAGAAAACCGTGTTAAGTATTGGAAGTGATAATTCTGTGTCATATCCTTTGTTTTGCTTGTGCTTTTAGTGCATTTTCCACAGATATATTAAAGACATCAACCTTCCTCCTGGCAATCTGAATCAAATGTTATTGAACAAATGATATGCTGTTTCATTTAAAGCTCAGATTCTTATTGGCCTGTTACTGAAATAACTTATTTACTATTTATCTTGCATTCACCAACCTATTTCATTCCATGCTGGCAGTCTATACCTTTTCCTCCTTGGGATTTAGACTTTTAAATTTTGAGCTGCCTCACACACTTACTTCTCCCATTTCTTGCTGTACATGTCCTTATATGCATTAGATACTGCATCTTATCTGCTTCAACCCTTCCTAGTTTGTTTTAGTTCCATTTTTAAATTTATTTCCCACCACGGGACTGAACCTTGGCAATTTCCTTTTAACCTTGCCGATATCCATTTCCCACTCCTCTGTCATGGAACCTTACTCTAACACTAACCACTTCTATAAGACAGAAATTTTCTTCATTCTTTTTGCTCCATCCTTAATGGATATTCATTCAGCAACTTGCCATTCAAATCTCCATCCCAAATTCAATTTCATGCCGTTATCTCAACCTCTGTTTTTAACACCCTCCTACGCTCAGTTTCATCATCCCTTCTTTATTGAATTTCACCTCTCAGCTATCACCCTCTATCTCATCCCTTCGTTTCGCTTCTGTATTACCGACAAGCATTCCTCTACACTCTGTCCTGATACAGCATCTTGACCTGAAATGTTGATTAATCCCTTTGCCTGAACAGATTGTAACTACCCAATGACTTCTTACAGCCGTTTGTCTTTTGTTCCACAGTTCGTACTGGTCTGGATTAAATGCCACTCCAGGTTTACACTTCTGTGGCTATTCCTATGTTCTTCCTGAAAGTGCCCAAAACCCTTTTCAGGGTAATTAGGAATATGTAGTAAGTGAAAAATATAACTGTGAAGACAATCTCTGCAAGAAAAAAAAAGTGAGACCAGACGAGAACTCAAAATGTGTTTGTCCAATTGTTGACATTAGTCTTTCCTAGCCTTTCACCATTGCAAACAAGGGAAGCATTATAGGCAAGAGTCATGTTTTATAAACCACGATGTATCACTGATGCTCTCTCATTCTTCTTTAACTAATCTGAGTTGATTTTTAACTGTCTTATACTGTAGAATACCAGCAAGACTCGCAGCATCTGAGTTCCTGTGAACTTAAAAGAAAAAGCTCCCTGAAGAAAGACGCCTATATTCCCCAGTGCACCTTGGATGGTAAATACAGGTGGGCTATTCTGTAGATCTTACCCTGCTGATTTCTAACCAGTGTTACAATAAATGGGGGGAAAGGGCCTTGATTCAGATTCACAGGGCCTTGAGGCAGCAATGATTGCAATCTTAAAGGGAATTTGAATTTGTACTTGGATGGGAAAGGTGTAAAGCAGGGGTTCCCAATCCTTTTATGCCATGGAACAATACCATTAAACAAGGGATCCATGGTTGGGAAACTCTAGTGTAAAGGTGTAAGGCCATAATGTGGGCAAGTGAGATCAGTGTTGATAGACTTCACATTTAGCAGGTCAATGGGCTTGTTTTTGTGCTATATAGCTCCATGATACTATATTAACCTCACACAGATCCACTATTCTGCATTAGGGCCGTAGAGCGATATAAACTCTACAGCCCAACAAGTCCATGCTGACCATGATGGCCACCCCTTAATCCTGACTCCCTGCGTTTGGCCCATATCCTGCTAAGCCCCGCCCCTCCATGTTCCTATTTACCGGTAAGTGCTTTTTAAGTACTATTGTACCTGCATCAAGTACTTCTTCTGGTAACTCATTCCATATAGTTACCACACTCCACATGAAAAAGTTGCTCCTCAGGTCCCTTTTAATCTTTCTCCTTTTACCCTAGGTCTATGTCCCTCAGCCTTGAGGAACATGCTGAGGAAAAGACAACAACTATTCACCTGGTCTTTGCCCTTCATGATTTTCTGAACTTCTACTTGGCCATCCCTCATTCTCATAGGTTCCAAAGTATAGAGGCCTAGTGTAGCCAACCTCTCCCTGTAACTCAGGCCGACAAGTCTCAGACAAGCAGGTTCCTACAATCTGGGGACATGACCTTCCACAAGAGTTCTTCCATGGATATTATTCGGGCTTTAATAACTTATTGTTGATGCAGGAATATACAATGCACTAAGGATGGACGATCCTGTTGGTGTGTCAACAGTGAGGGTGACATGGTGACAGGAAGCAACCAAAATACAACAGCAATTGCCTGTAAGTATGCAATACTAATCATTATCATAATTAGTCAACAGAATATTAACAATGTTCTTCTTTATCTTTTAAAAATATTCTAATTTCCACTTTGCTATTATTAAACTGTCACCTAAAAATCTGAGATTTATTCTTACTCTTCAAATTCTAATACAACCTTCAATACACTTTTGTGTGGAGAGACTATCTGCACTGCATATTTATACAATTCTGCCTATATTAACACAATCTCATTCACTGTAGTCTCCAGTGAACCCCTGCTATTTTTACAATACTAATGCAAAAATTAATCTTTATGGTATACTCTCACGGTATACTTTACAGGACAGTTTGACCCATTGCCAGAACCTCACTTGAATGCATCAGTAAAATACCTGTATATTTTAATATACTCTGAGAAACGGCCAACAAAAATTGACATAGCGAAGAAAAGTTCTAAAAGGGTTCATAAGCTCCTAGAAATTTCCCCACCACCTGTTTTCTCCCCCATATAAATATTAACATAATCCTGGGGAGATGCTGATTGACATAATCCTGATAATCCCCTGCAAGTATTGATTCAAAACTTGGGAGTTTGGGTAAGTTCCAGCACAGACTCCTGCAAATGTTGACATAATCTTGGTAATTCCATTTAATTACCATAGTAGTTTGTGGCTCATGTAGCAGTAGAAATCATCAGTCATTAGAAAACCATATGATTTGGATGGACAAAGATTAAGGGGGCCCCTTGACTGAGAATTCCAGCAGATGTCCGTGCAGTCCCACCTCTAAATTCCCAGATATCTGGCCCTGTAAAATAATCTCTTTTTATAATATTTCAATTCAAAGAATAGAGGCTCCTTTTAATTAGTCAATTTCTATGATACTGATAATAAATATTACAATTATTGGAACATTTGGCCGGAATTTATCCCAGGTTGGAACTTATCCCAGCCAAGATCTACAGACTATTCCTCTGATTCCCTGGAAGAGATTTTATCTATTAACTTGCTCCACGATAGCTGCTATTCTGTAATTAAATTTAAAACATTTGTGTAGATTCTAGTTGATAACTTATTCTTCACAGATAACAATTATTTTTATGCAACTCATCGCCAGGTAAATATTCCTTTCTTTATAAGCCTAGGAGTATTTGTTAGATCCCAGTGCACACCACAGTACATCGTACCTGCAAAGTTATCGCTTTCCCCAAAGTCATAATTTTATTTTAATGATCCATTTCTTTCTCTTCAGGCTTGTCCTTCTGCCAGCTCCATCGCCAGCAGATACTGTTGAGTGGGTATGTAAATAGCCACAGCACGCCTTATATCCCTCAGTGCACACAGACAGGGGAGTATGAAGTTGTGCAGTGCAGTGCTGGCACTGGTCAGTGCTGGTGTGTTGACAGTGACGGCATGGAGATTTATGGAACACGTCAAAACAAGCATCCAGATCACTGTGAGTACTACTTTCCGCCAAAAAACAAAGAACCAAAGTGTTTCAGCAGAGCAAAGAGTGCAGAACCCAAATGCAATTCTCGCCATTCTCTTTTGAAAGTACAGTTTTCAACTGGATGACAACAGTGCAGAGGGTACTACTCCTTTGGCCATCCAGCAGTGTAATAATCAAAAATGGAATGTGCACTGTGCCTCCTGACAGGGATTTCTTGATTTCCCACTATCATCCACAATTCATCTGTTTCCTGACGTCACTGGTATTGCTAGAACTGTAATTTCTTGATAGGCCCTGTTAGAAAAGCAGAGACTGGAAATTAAACCTAAGGCCATGAAAGGTAGTGTAATAACTGTTTATGCACTGGCATAATAAAATCAAGCAGTGGCTTAAAATCAACATGAAAGATGCCTTAATTTGTATGACATCTCTTCTTTATAGATGAAAAAATGTACAAGATCAGTCGATGCATGCATTTAATCATATTTTTTACAATTAGTTTAGAAACTAATGGTGTTAGTGTTTGCTCTCCCAGCTGGGAGACCATAGTGTGTTACCACTTCTTTAGATGTTTTGGAGTTTCCAGAAATTAAGGCAGAATTGACAGGAAAATTACAAGAAATGTTTTTTTTAAATGGGGAAATGTGATTATCAAGATTATTCTGAAAGCCAACACTGGAAGTTAAGAAGTTAAAAGGAGTTAAAGATCTCAGGATCCACATACAAATCAGAGTAAAGGGGTGGGATTCAAATTCCTGGGATGTTGTACCGGCTCTGGGGCAGGTGGGACCAACAGAATAAAGGAAGTTAAGAAGCTGTAATATCACACAGGGCTCGTTTCTATCGTCATTGGTGAAGAGTTGAACCTTCCAGTGACAGATTTTTAACGAAGTTTCATGACATTTTAAGCTTTTTAGTAACTACCTTCTGCCATTGATCACTTACTGCAGTGCTATATTCCTTACAAATTTAGGGATTTAATAGGTGTTCAATTCTTGACAGATTTTGATAATGAGAAGAGGGAAGAAGGATTGGTATCCAGAGGACAGAGATACAAAGTAGCCAATGAAATAAACAGGGATGAAGTGAGGATCATAAAATTGTCCAGGATTTTGTGAACTGGAAAATCTGACAGAATTATTGATGGAATTAGACAAGTATTTGGGAATGGAAACTTCGCAATGTTGCTTGTAAATGTAGTGTTGTGGTATTAATTAAAGAGCTCTTTCAGAGCACCAGTTCAATTATTCCTTTTTTTCAACATCACCCTGGGTTCTGTCAATTTCACTTACAAGCTTTAAACTCCTCCATTCTTTTCCTTCAATTTAGCTCAGTGGCAGAACTGATGTTCAAAGCTGTATGTACAATGTCTCAGGAGGTGTATTTGGTAATGCTCCTGGGGAGAGTTTGAAGTAAAACAGCAGGAGAATGGGAACCTCTGCAGATGGACAGAGGAAAGTGAAGCAAGCATTCCAGAATCACAATCAGGTTCAATATTATTGACATATGTTGTGAAGTTTGTTCACTTTGCTGCAGCAGTGCAATGCCATACATGATAAATTCAGAAAAGCAATAAATTACAGAAAGGTAAGACCATAAGACATTGGAGCAGAATTAGGCCATTCAGCCCATCGTGTTCCATCAAGACTGATCCCAGATCCCACTCAACCCCATACACCTGCCTTCTCGCCATATCCTATGATGCCCTGACCAATCAGGAAACTATCAACTTCCACTTTAAATATCCTAAAGACTTGGCCTCCACTGCAGACTGTGGCAGAATATTCCATAGATCCACTACTCTCTGACTATTAAAAATTCCTCCTTACTTTTGTTCTAAAAGGCCACCCCTCAATTCTGAGGCTGTGTCCTCTGGTTCTGGATACCCCCACCACAGGATACATCCTATCCACATCCACCCTATTTAGTACTTTCAGCATTCAGTATGTTTCAATGAGATTCCCCCCCCCCCCCACATTCTTCTAAATTCTAATGAGTGCAAGTCCAAAGCTGCCAAATGCTTCTCATGTTCCCTTCATTCCTGGAATCATCCTCGTGAACCTCTTCTGGACTCTCTCCAATGACAACACATTCTCTCTGAGATACGGGGCCCAAAACTGTTGACAATACTCCAAGTGTGGCCAGACTAGTGTTTTATAAAGCTTCTGCAGTATCTCCTTGCTTTTATATTCTAGTCCCTTTGAAATGAATGCCAACATTGCATTTGTCTTCTTTACCACAGACTCAAAGTGTAAATTAACCTTCTGAGAGTCTTGCATGAATCCCTCTGCACCTCTGATGTTTGTTTTCTCCCCATTTAGATAATAATCTTCACTGTTGTTCCTTTTACCAAAATGTATTATCATACATTTCCCAACACTATATTCCATCTGACACTTTTTTGCCCATTCTTCCAATTTGTCTAAGTCCTGCTGCAATCACATTGCTTCCTCAGCACTACCTACCCCACCATCTATCTTCATATCACCCACCAACTTTGCCACAAAGCCACCAATTCCAACATCAAATTCTTTGACAAACAATGTGAAAAGTAGCAGTCCCAATATTGACCCCTGAGGAACACCACTAGTCACTGGCAGCTGACCAGAAAAGGCCCCCTTTACTCCCACTTACTGCCTCCTGCCTGTCAGTCATTCCACTATCCATACCAGTATTTTTTTCTGTAATACTATATGATTTTATCTTGTTAAGCAACTTCACGTGTGGCACCTTATTAAATGCCTTTTGAAAATCTAAAGGAATGACATCCACTGCCACTCCTTTGTCCACCCTGCTTGTTACTTCCTTGTAGAACTCTGACAGATTTTTCAGGCAAGATTTCCCTTTACAGAAACCGTGCTGACTTTGACTTATTTTATCATTAGTCTCCAAGTAACCTGAAACCTCATCCTTAATAATAGTCTCCAACACTTTCCCAACCTCTGAGGTTAGGCTAATTGGCCTATAATTTCCTTTCTTCTGCCTCATCCCCTCTTAAAGAGTGAAGTGTCCTTTGCAATTTTCCAGTCCTCCAGGACCATGCCAGAGTCAAGTATATTTGTATATTATAAATCAAAATAAGTAGTGCAAAAACAAAAATTTTAAAGAAGTAGTGAGTTAGTGTTCATGGGTTCAATGTCCATTTAGGAATCGGATGGCAGAGGGGAAGAAGCTGTCCCTGAATGGCCTTTGGGCTTCTGTAGCTCCTTTCTGATAGTAGCAATGAGAAGAGCTCATGCCCTTAATGATGGATGCTGCCTTTCTGTGGCACCATTCCTTATTCCTTATAGATGTCCTGGATATGACTGAGTCTGGTACCCATGATGGAGGAGACTAACTTTTCAACACTCTGCAACTTACTTCTATCCTGTGCAGTGCCCCCCCCCCCCCCCCCACAACCATACCAGATGATGATGCAGCCAGTTAGAATGCTCTCCACGGTACATCTGTAGAAATTTTTGAATGTTTTAGGAACAAACCGAATCTCTTCAAACTCCTAATGAAATATACTTGACTTCTTTACAGATGTATCGATATGTTGGGATCAGGTTAGATTCTCAGAGATATTGACACCCAGGAACTTGAAATTGCTCACTGTCACTGCTTCTGATCCCTCTATGAGGACTGGAGTGTGTTCTTTTGTCTTAACCTTCCTGAAGTCCACAATCAGCTCTTTGGCCTTACTGATGTTGAGTGCAAGGTTGTTGCTGCAACACCACTCCACTAACTGGTATATCTCTCTCCTGCATGCCTTCTCATCACCACCTGAATTCTGCCAACAATGGGTGGTATCATCAGCAAATTAATAGGTGGCATTAGTGATATGCCTAGCTGCACAGTCATGGGTGTAGAGAAAGTAGAGCAGTGGGCTAAGCATACATCCCTAAGGAGATTGTTAGCGAGGTGGAGATTTTATTACCAATCCAAACAGATTATGATTTTCCAGTTAGGAAGTCGAGGATCATGTTGCAGAGGGAGGTACAGAGGCCCAGGTTCTGTAGCTCTATTTCCCCTGTAACCTATCCAGCACTTATCACACTCTGTTAAAAAAAACTGCCTTTCTCATCACCTTTAAACTTCCCCCTCTAACCTTAATACCATAATAGCATGTCCTCAGGTGATGGTGAGAAGGCAAACCAGGTCTATGTTGATGAAGTCCCAACGGGTTGTTAATCTTGAAACTCTTAATTGTGGGGAAAGCCGTTCATATAAAGGTTTTATTTTCTTAACTGTGTGGTTTTGTACCCAATAAAGGTCCCTCAAGTTGTGAGATTCGAGATCGGCAGGTGCTCCATGGCTTCGGGATAAAGTCACCACCCCAATGTTCTAGGGACAGGAGCTTTCTTGATGTCCAGTGCAGATTTGTCAACACAGCAGACATGACAATCTTTGACTTGGTCAATAACTTCAACAGGTAAGAAGGGGAAAAGAACTTAAGTAAAGTTGGAAATGATATCATTCAGAAGTTAAAAGTGGAAACAATGCAAATCAGCAGAAGGTCTGTTAGCACGTATTGATTGCAAACTGCAGCCAGAATTTCCATGGAGCTGATTGTGCCTCATTATCATAATTTCATGGAAATTGAGGTGGGGACAAGTTGGTGCCTATTCTGCTCACATACATGATCACCAGATTCAGCCATGTTTGTGTTAAAGTCAGGGGGGCTGGAATGGGAACTGAGTGAAGAAATTTCCAAAACATTGAGAGATATGAGGACTTAGCAGTAAACCTCATGCTGGACAGTCAACTGTACTTTAATATCTGAAGAGATTGCAGATGGGAAAATCTGGAATGTCTCCAAAGCCAAAAAGCTGTAGACACTGCAAGACTCTGTCTTTTACCTGTTCAATTGAAAAGGCAATGACCTGAAAATAACTTTTTCTCCATGGATTTTGCTTGAGCATTTTCAGTTTTTATTTTGACAGAGTGGAATAGGGCTAAAGGATTTCAGTTACGTAGAATAAAGTAAAGCAGATTAAGAAGAGATTTATTGAGGATGTTCAAAACTATAATGGATGTTTATGGTGTAAATTGAAAGAAGTTTTCAGTTTTTGTCCCCGTATTTTAGAAACTATAAACTAACATTAGAGACTGTTACGAAAAGATACTAAAGACTATTTCCTTGGCCAAGAGAGTTGTCATATGAAACAGGGGCTAAAAATATTCAATTTGTATTGCTTGTAATTTTCACAAATTAGGAGTGATATTATTGATTCCAAAGGGGCCTGAAAAAGTGAATGTTGACGTTTCCATTAAAAAGACAGATTTCGACATAGTTACTAGATAAGAGGGCAGTCATTTAATATTGAAGTGTTAGGGATTTACTTCCTTGAAAATAGTAATGAATATCTGGAATTTTCCATCTGGGTGGTAGTGGAGGCCACTGGAGACACTTATAGAGAAGGCAGATGATATTTTTTTTAAAAATCAGGGATTGAGGGCAATGATGAAATGGCACAGAAGATGAGGCTTGAGGTAGATCAGCTATGATCATTTAGAATGGCAGGGCAGATGTGAGGAGCTAAGTAGCCTCTTCGTGCTCTTACATTCTTTGTCATAAGAAATAAATGATAAAATGAGATAAAAACCCTCATTTCAAAGCTCTGTTAGTTTTATTGGGACAAGCTTTAAAAGTTGTGATAAGGATAAGGGAGATTTACCAGGATGTTGCCTGGTTTGGAGAACAAGTCATATGAAGCAAGGTTAGCAGAGCTGGGACTTTTCTCTTTGGAGTGTAGAAGAATGAGAGGGGACTTGATAGAGGTCTACAAGATTATGAGAGGCATAGATAGGGTGGATAGTCAGTACCTGTTTCCCAGGGCACCAATAGCAAACACCAGAGGGCATATGTATAAAATTAAGGGAGGGAAGTTTAGGGGAGACATCAGGGGTAAGTTTTTTACACAGAGGGTTGCGAGTGCCTGGAATGACTTTTCAGGGATGGTGGTGGAGGCTAAAACATTAGGGGTATTTAAGAGCCTCTTGGACGGGCACATGGATGAAAGAAAAATGGAGGGTTATGGGGTAGTGTGGGTTTAGTACTTTTTTAAGGATTATATGGGTCGGCACAACATGGAAGGCTGAAGGGCCTGTACTGTGCTGCAGTGTTCTATGGTTCTATGGGTAAAACAAATTATACAAAGAATGTGATTTTACTCTCATAAATCTTTCTCATGTTGGTGTTTAATTTCTATTAAAAAATAAAGCATGTTCATGTTCTTACAAACTGAATTTAGACCTGCATTGTCCTGCATTCTATGTATGTAAACCTTGCAGCAGAATCTATGATCAGCAATTGTGAAGCAATTCCAGAGCTCAGGGCCCATATACAGTAGTTATAGGCATGACTTTCAGACCTGGGCTGAAAATCTCTTGAGGTATGCAAAGATACACAGACATCTTAAATAACTTTGAGGCTGCAAGGGAAAAGGGAGTTAATGAATCAATCGAAGAGTTTGAAATTGAAATAAAGTTGCTATAGTTCAGGGAGGCAATGTGGGTCAATGAGCAGTATGGTATTCAAAGGTTTCAAAGGTACACTTAATGTCAGAGAAATGTATACAATATACATCCTGAAATGCTTTTTCTTCGCAACCATCCACAAAAAACAGGAGTGCCCCCAAAAAATGAATGACAGTTAAATGTAAGAACCCCAAAGTCCCCCTCCCTCCTGCGCATAAGCGGTGGCAAGCAACGATCCCCCCCTAACCCACCAGCGAAAAAAGCATCAGCACCCACCACCAAGCTCTCAAGCGTGAGCAAAGCAACAACAAAGACACAGACACGCAGTTACCCCAAAGACTACTTGTTCACCCGGTATTCAACATACCACAGGCTCTCTCTCAGATAGTTGGGGACAAGCAGCAGAATTTGCTCTTTATTTTCACGATCTGGGCATTATTTACAAAAACAGCATTTATTGCCAATGCTTGAGGGCTGAGCTACCTTCTTGAATGCTGTTTTCTTTCGGTGATAGTACTTCTACAATACAGCGGGACAGGAAGTTCCAGGATTTAAATGCAGCAACAAGGAAGGACGGGTGATATATTTCCAAATAAGAATGGTGCATGACATGGAGGGCAGCCTGGGGTGGTTGTGTTTCCTTGAGGCTTCTTGGCGGTAGAGGTTATGAGTTTAGGAAGTTGCTGATATGACAGTAAGGAGAATAGATTTAGGCTACATACACAACAAAATTGATCAGCTGGTAAGCTAGGCAGTGAAATGGCAGGATGGATTTTGATCCTGTTAAGTACAAAGTGATATACTTTGGGAGGTTTAATAGGATATATATCATGAATGGTAGGACCATAGGGAATGTTAAAGAAAAGAGGAACCTATGGACAGAGCACAAGACTAGGTCTCTAAAGGTAGCAACACAAGTATAGTAGATAAGATGGTGAAGAAGGCAAATGGAGAGGAGATTTACCAGCATGTTGCTTGGGATGTTATCAGAAGAAATTGGATAATGCAGGGTGTATGTTCTTTGAAGTGGAGGCAGCTAAGGAGACCCTGATAGAGGTTAAGAAATTTATTAGAGCCAAAATAGAATGGTAGCTGCAAACATCTTCCCCTTAATGGAGATTCTGAAACTAAAGGGGATAGTTGCTCTTAGCAATTCAACGTTTGAGATTGTGGCAAAGGCATTTCCTTTCTATATCATTTAATAAAGTGATATCGGTGAGCAGCTGGATTGCCAAGGCAGGGATACAGTAGCTGTGTACCAAGTGAGAAAAATGGGATTAGTATAGATAGATACTTGATGATCAGCATGGATGCAGTTGGCCAAAGGATCGGTTTCTCTGCTGTTTGATTCAATAGCTCTCTGACTTTATCAGCCCATCATTAAATGTTAATAACTAAACTGCAAATGCTAACAATCTGAAATAAAATGATACTCGGTGGGTCAGGCAGGATCTGTGGAAAGAGAAACTGAAATAATGTTTCAGGTCAAAGACCTTTTGTCAGAATAGAGAAAGAGATAAAAGTTTTAATTGCTAAGCTGTGCAAATTAATGGATTGATAAGAAAAAAGGGGAATATCTATGAAAAGGTGAAGCCAGAGCTTCTGCGGTGAGGAGCAGAGATGCCGAGTTTAGGAGGCCTGATAAACCTCAGCTTATTGATGCTTCTTCATGACCTCTTCTGTTGGTCTGCTCAGAAGCAGGTTTAATATCACTGGCATATGTCGCGGGCTAAGCACGCCTCATTGAGGTGTGCCAGTGTTGATTTCAGCGAGAAGGAGATGTTATTTCTGTTCTGCACTGACTGTGGTCTTCCTATGAAGAAGTCAAGGATCCAGCTGCAGAGGGAGCTACAGAGGCCCAGGTTTTGGAGCTTGTCGATTAGAACTGAGGGTATGATTGTGTTGAATGCACAGCAGTAAACAATAAAGCGCAGCCTGAGGTAGGTATTGCAATTGTCCTGCTGATCCAAGACCAAGTGGAGAGCCAGTGAGACTGCATCTGCTGTAGACTTAATGTGGTGATAGGCAAATTGCAACGGGTCCAGGTCCTGCTTAGGTAATAGTTGATTGCCTCCCAAAGCACTTCATCACAGTAGATGTGAGTGCAACTGTGTGATAGTCCTTGAGGCAGCTCACCCTGCTCTTCTTGGGCACTGGTATGACTGTCACCCTTTTGAAGCAGGTGGGAATCTCTGACTGCAGCAGTGAGAGATTGAAGATGTCCTTGAACATTCCAGACAGTTGGTTGGCACAGGCTTTCATTGCCCTTTGAGGTACACCATCAGGGACTGACGCCCTGCAAGGGTTCAACTTCACCTTCACCAGAAGGACGTACAGAAGAGGGAAATGGCAAAGAAGTGGCTGATGGAATGCAATGTAGGGAACTGTATGATCAATCACTTTGGTAGAAGAAATAAAGGCATAGACTATTTTCTAAAGGGGGAGCAAATTCAGAAATCAGAGGAGCAAAGGGATTTGGGAGTGCTATAGCAAGATTCCTTGAAGGTTAACTTGCAGGCTGTGTTAGTAGCAAGCAAGGCAAATGCAATGCTAGCATTCATTTCAAGAGTGCTACAATATAAACATGAGATTCTAATGCTAAGGCTTTATAAGGCAGTGGTCAGATCACAATTGTAAGCGGTTTTGTGTCCCATATCAAAGAAAGGATGTGCTGGCATTGGAGAAGATCCAGTGAAGGTTTATGACAATGACCCAAGGAATGAAAGGGTTAAAGTATGAGGAGCATTTGATACCTCTGGGCCTGTTAGTTGCTGGAGACTAGAAGAATGAAGGGGGATCTCATTGAAGGCTTCTGAATATTGAAAGGCCCAGGCTGAATGGGCCTTTAGAGGATTTTTCCAAAGGTAGGAGATTCTAGAACCAGAGGGGCAGAGTTTCCAAGTAGAAGGACATCTCTTTAGAACATACACTGGCAGGATAGAGGGTGGTGAATCTGTGGAATTCTTTGCCACAAACAACTGTGAAGGCCAAGTTTTTGAGTATATTTAAAATGAATATTGATCGATTCTTGACTAGTAAGAATGGGGAGAATAGGGTTGAAAGGGAAAATAAATCAGCCATGATCGAATGGAGGAGCAGGCTTGATGGGCTGAATGGCCTAATTCTCCTATATCTTACGATATTACGGCCTTTTGGACTGCTGGAAAACAGGAAATGGTTTACCTTCAGCTTCTCAATGGTAGCTAGCGATGGGTAATAAATGCCTAAATGTCAACATAACAAAAATGAATGAATAAATATGTGTAGCACAGAATTCAGTGGATATGCAGCTCAATCAGAAAATAAATTTCTTTTAAACCTCATTCTGATTCTGAGAGCAATCTTCTATGTCTAGTCATCCTAAAAAGTCTCCCAACATCCACCCTATCAATTTCTTATATGTTTCAATGAGGTCACTTCTCATTTTTGCTAAATTCTGGAAAGTTCAAGCGTATTTCACACCATCTCTTTTAGGACAATCCCTCATTTTTTTTCAGATAAATCTAACATGATCCCCTATCCACCACTGGGCACAGAGAGAGAAACTATACACAGAAGACCACATATGGCCTGACCAGGACCCGAAGAATTTGCAGGAAGATTTGCTCATACCTAAAAATGTAAAAACATAAGAAATGGAAACATGAGTAGGCCAGCTGACCTTTAGGTCTATCTACCATTCAATGAGATTTTATCTCAGTGCCAGGAATATGGACCATGTGTAGGCAGAAGGGATTAATTTAATTATGTATCATTAGCATGATTACTTCAGCAGTCCATTGTGAGCCAAACATAAAATTCATGTTAACTTACGTTTATGTTATGTTTGTCCTCGTCTTGTCATGTACTCTGCTCCTGCAAAGCAATGGCATTTAACCCCTGTGTGTGTATGCCTATGACAATAATAAACTTGAACTTAATCTAAAACTCCATCAATCTCTGTCCAGAATATACTAATTTACAGTGTGACTGAGCTTCACAGCCCTACCGTTCACTGATGTTTAAGGGGAGAAGATACTCATCACTGTCTTGAAAGACTGACCCCTAGTTTTAAGATGGTGAACATCAGCTTTAGATGGCAACGTCAACTAAACGCTGATATGCCAAGCCACCAAAGAGCTTTATATGTTTCAAACTGATCACCAAGCTCCCTTGGAGAGTACCAACAAGCCATTCATCTTACTCATTTGTGCTAGGCCCACATGCCTACATGCCTAACCTATGCAGTTCTCTCTCTGTACCCATCAGGGTACCTCTGTGCATTGAAATTAATTGGTAAACAAGCCTTTAAAAATAATATTTTAGCTTTTATTTCTTGTTTTCCTACCAAAGTATAATCGACTCACATTTTCTCCATCTGCCTACTTCTTATAGACTCCCTTAATCTGTCTTCATCCACTGGCAGAGTGTTTACATCATCCTTAAACTTTGCTTTGTGAGCAGTGGGTTGTGCCTCACGAGCCTGATTGAACTCTTCGAGGAAGTGACAAAATAAAATCGATGAAGGTAGAGCAGTGGATATTGTGTACAAAGGTTTTAGTACAAGGTTCCTCATGGTAGGTCCATTCAGAAAGTCAGGAGGCATGGAATCCAGGGGAAATTCACTGCGTGGATCTACAGAAGGCAGAAGGTGATAGTAGATGGAGTGTATTCTACCTGGAGGTAGGTGACCTGTGGTGTTCCACAGGGATCTGTTCTGGGACCCTTGCTCTTTGTGAATTTTATGAATGACTTGGATGATGAATTGGAAGGGTGGGTTCATAAGTTTGCAGATGACACAAAGGTTGCTGGTGTTGTGGAGAGTGTAGAAGATTGTCATAGATTAAAGCAGGACACTGATATGATGGAGAATTGGGCTGAGACATGGCAGATGGAGTTCAATCTGGAAAAGTGTAAAGTGATACATTTTGGAAGGTTGAACCTAAAGGTAGAGTACACGGTTAATGGCAGGATTGTTAGCAGTGTAGAGGAATAGAGGGATCCTGGGATCCATGTCCATAGATCCCACAAATGTGGCATGCATGTTGATAGGATGGTTAAGAAGTCATATGATGAGTTGGCCATAATTCATCAGGGGTTTGAGTTCAAGAGCTTTGAGGTAAAGTTTAGCTTTATAAAACTTTGGTTAAACCACCCTTGGAACATCATGTTGAGTTCTGGTCACTTCATTATAGGAAGGATGTGGAAGCTTTAGAGAGGAAACTTACCAGCATGTCTTGTGAGGAAAGTTTTAGTGTGCTAGGTCATTTCTCTTTAGAGCAAAGGAAGTTGAGAGGTGACTTGATAAAGGTGTATAATATTATAAAAGCTATTGATTGAGTGGATAGCTAGCATCTATTCCCCAAAGTAGAAATGGCTAATAAAAGAAGGCATAACTTTAAGGTGTTTGGAGAAAAGTATAGGGTGGAATGTTAAAGGTAGAGCTTTTACACAGAGTGATGTATAATTGGAACATACAAGTCATTATTGACTTTAAGACTCTCAGAATGACATATGGATGAAATAAAATTTGAAGGCCATGTGGGAGGAAAGCATTAGATTGATCTTGGAGTAGGTTAAAAGGCTGGCACAACATCAAGGGCCATGTAAGTCAAGTCAAGTCAAGTCAAGTCAACTTTTATTGTCATTTCAACCATAACTGCTGGTACAGTGCATAGTAAAAATGAGAACGTTTTTCAGGACCATGGTGTTACATGACACAGTACAAAAAACTAGACAGAACGACGTAATTAAAAAAACAACACAGAGAAAGCTACACTAGACTACAAACCTACACTGGACTGCATAACGTGCACAAAAACAGTGCAGGTATTACAATAAATAATAAACAGTAGGGCAAGGTGTCAGTCCAGGCTTCGGGTATTAAGGAGTCTGATAGCTTGGGGGAAGAAACTGTTACATGTACTCTTCTATGTTCTGAATTCTATGTTTTGTGTTCTATAGCAACATCTCTTGAATAACATCTGAAAAACTCTGTATATTTGACTCAGAGTCCCATAAGGATTTAAATATTATCAAGTTTCTGGGAACTTCATTTCAAATCCTGGATGACCTGCTGCCTTTCAGGATACACGGTCCACCTAGTGACTGTACACTATTTTGGGATGAGGCTTGTCGAGCTACGTGTTAAAAATGAGTTCATCCCCACAAACAAGCTACTGAAGATGTCCTCAGATATGGTTATCAAGTTGTTATTTATGACATGATCCTAACTGCTGATGTTAGCAGGTTGTTTGATCATACGAGAATTAAATTGAAGACAAATGCTTTCAATTTCAGTAGTACCAACACCAGCCACTTGATGGCAGTCAAGATCAACAACCCCGGTTTATTAATTTTTTGTCCTCTTACCGATATCTGGAACAAGTACAGCCATTGCCGTGCGCTAATGTCTGTACAAACCATTGAATGAACCAAGAGCATTTTCGCTTAAGAACTGCACCAGGATTTCCTTGTTGAAAGACTTTGGCCATCACTTGATTCTTTTACTTTGGACATTCTCTCTCAGCTGGGTGCTGCTGCTGATCTAAGACAGGAATTTGGAGAGGATGCATGTGCAGATTCTAAGAGATGTGTTCAAGCTCTGCCATGCTTCCTGGGGTTGGTTAACAAAGAAAGCACCCGGTCTTCATTATATCTGCCTAAACATCCAAAATTCCAATTTAAAGCCAGTTAAGTACTTTTAAATCACAGCTGTCAGATTGTGGAAAAAATGGACAGCAAATTTCCATTCAGCCGTGCTTCTCAGATAGGTAAAATGATGACTATCAACCTATTTTAATGATGCTGGATGAGGACTAAATATTGATTGGGACACTGAGGGGAAACTCAAAATCAAAAGAAAAACGGTAGATGCTGGAAATCTGAAATAAAAGAGTAAAGGAATGACCTGAAATCTTTCCATCTATACAGGCTGACATACTGAGTATTTGCAGTATTTTCTGTTTTTCTATTATTAACAACTACTTATCCTCCTCTTCCTTGAAACTCTCTCTCTCTGGGTTCACTCCTGCTTATTCTGTTTAAGATAATTGAGTTGCCATGGCTGCCATGCATCATACTCCTGGCAGAGGTGGAAAGGAAAAGACTGGGAACAGCAGTTAGTTAAAACACTCAAACTGGACCAGGAATAGTACAAGAGATCCAAATATGAAAGCTAGTCATTTAAAGAATAGGCCAACCATGACTAGCCTGGATAAGTATACAATGTTCTTACAAAA
This sequence comes from Hemitrygon akajei, assembly GCF_048418815.1. Lineage (NCBI taxonomy): Eukaryota > Metazoa > Chordata > Chondrichthyes > Myliobatiformes > Dasyatidae > Hemitrygon > Hemitrygon akajei. The sequence continues at coordinate 101,620,503 of NC_133124.1, read as the reverse complement.
ATGTACATATTTTAATGAAATTAAATGTCTGAACAGTGTTTTCATTCTTGAACTGTTTTAAGATTGTGGATACTGATAAAAATGTTTGTGTTCTTTTCTCTCAGGTTTCCTGATACATTCCGTACATTCAGTGCCTTCAGGCAGAAATTTGCTAATGTTTCTGGTTACTGTTACTGTGCTGATAGATTAGGGCGCGAGCTTCAGGGTACTGGTGAGTGAACAGTCTTTACCGAACAGCATTTAAAATAAATTTCATTAATATTCAATTCCCCTTAAATTGCCCATGTATTTCTCTTGCCATTTGGTCTTTACGGAGGTAGAAGTCAAGACTATTATTGCACCTCTTCTAGCTCTGTGCTGCAGTAGTATAGTTGAGTTTACAACTGGTATTCACAACAGACCAAAGATGCTGGACTCTGGAGGAGCTCAGTAGGTCAGGCTGCATCTATGGAAGGAAGAGGACAGTTGATGATTCAGGTTGGGACCCCTTCAACAAGACTCGGGCGTCAACAATCCTAATGAAGGATCTCAGCCTGAAATGTCGACTGTTTGCTAACCTCTATAGATGCTGCCTGATGTTGCATGCTTACTGACCTAGACTAGCTTCCAACTAAGCAGTAGCTCTATTTAAAAATCCCCATCCTTGCTTACTGAGCGGAAAAAAGAGAGGCTGGCTTAGTGCATTGGAAATGTGGAGGCCCTGAAATGACAGGAGGTTTCTGTGACCGTGAGCTGAGGCAGAGACAGAAAGGGCGATAAAATGGAGGTCTTTCTGACAGGGAGGATATAAAGGTGAATGTGGATGTACTAGTTAAAAATGATAAAAATACAATTAATAAAGGGATATAGCTAACAATAAGGAATACAAATTCATCTGGATTGAGCTGCAGACAAGTAGATTTTCATCATTATATCTAAGGATGTAGAATCCAAGAGCAGTGAGATCATATTAAATTAAGACTATATTTTTTAGACTGACTGGTTAGAATGAGCATCTTACAATCACAGAAAGTTGCAGAAGACATTAGTTCATAATGAAACTTGATCAGTAGGTGGGAGAAAAAGAACAGAAAGATATGCTGAAAGGCTGAGCTGTGGAATCTAGATTGGGAGTTGATTTTTAAAGAGTACAAAGACTAGCACAAATTGGAGTTGATTTGAATATGTCTTGTCAGGATAATTGAAATAAACAGGAAAGGAACTTTATGCCCAAAGACCAGTCAGTTTTCCTATGGTCTAATCATACTTTAAATCTGTTTTTCTATTCTCCAGGTATATTTTAAATTATTTTCTGAATATACTATAAGTGTTACCCACAATAATCAGTTGACACTGAAGCCCTTTTTTCATCAATTTATTTGCATAGGAAAAACCCAAAATGCAGAAACCACATGACTACTTTACAATAGACATAAGAACATAAGAAATAGGAGCAGGAGTAGGCCATCCGGCCTGTCGAGCCTGCTCTGACATTCAATAAAATCATGGCTGAAGTGGCCATGGACTCAGCTCCATCTACCTGCCCTTTCTCCATAACCCTGCTATGCAAAAATCTATCAAACTGTAAATATATTTAATTGGGTACTTAACTGTTTCCTGGGCAGAGAATTCCACGGATTTACTTTTCTCTGGGAAAACAGTTTCCCCTCATCTCCAACCTAAATCTGCTCCCCAAATCTTGAGGTTATATTCCTAGTTCTAATCACCTATTATGCTCTAATTCTATGTTACCTACTAGTGGAAACAAGTTTCCTGCTTCTATCTTATCTATCCATTTTATAATTGATATGTTTCTATGAGAACCCCTCTCATTTTCATGAATTCCAACAAGTATAGTCCCAGGCGGCTGAATCTCTCCTCATATACTAACCCCCTCCTCTCCGGAATCAACCTGGTGAACCTCATCTGCACAACCTCCAAAGCCTCTCAAATTAAGAGAACAGATTTGCATACAGCACTCCGTGTACCCTCACCAGTACCCTGCACAGTGGAAGTATAATCTCCCTGCTCTTAATTTCAATTCCCCAAACAATGAAGGCCAAGTTTCCATTTGCAGTCTCAATTATCTGTTGCACCTGCAAACCAACCTTTTGAAATCCCAAGCCCCTCTGCACAACAGCATGTTGCAATCTTTCACTATTTAAATAATAATCTCATCTTCTACTTTTCCTTTCAAAATGGATGATTTTACATTTGCCAACGTCCATCAGCTAAATTCTTGCCCACTCACTTAAGCCATCTACTGTATATCTCTCTGTAGACTCTCCATATCCTCTGCACAATTTGCTTTTCCGCTCAGCTTAGTTTCATCAGCAAGTATAGACATGCTACACTCAGCCCCCTCATCCGAATCATTAATGTATTATCATGCACAGTTGTGGGTTCAGCACTAACACCTGCAGCACTCTGCTCACCATTGACTTTAAACCAGAGAAACACTCACTTATCTGAACTTCCTGCTTTCTATTGGTTAACCAATCCTCAGTCCATGCCAATACATTACCCCCAGATCTATACATCCTTATCTCATGGATAAGTCTTTTATGTGGCACCTTACTGAATGCTTTCTGTAAATTGAACAATGCAGCAGGCACCTGTGCTCATTGCATCCTCAAAGAATTCCAGTAAGTTCGTCAAAGAGGACCTGACCTTAATGAATCCATACTGAGTCTGTCTGATGGAATCATTTCAATTCAGTTATATTGCTATTTCTTCCTTGATTCTTCCTGACATAGTTACCTGTGGCCCATATCACCCAAGTTTTTACATCAAAGTTGAGCCTTTTCTTGACACCTCTGCTGAAATTTACTGACTTACTGACCAACCTTCGATTATTACCATTTACGCCAGAGGCCTTCTGGTAATCACTGATGTGGTTCCTCAGTAACTATTCCTTTTGCCTGCATTCAACTGGAACAGCAAGCATACATATTATCCTTCATCCATATTTTCTCAAGTCATTTCTGCTTCCTAAAGGACAGTACAGCTTCCACAGTCAGCACTGCAGAGGGAAAACAAGAGACACTGTTCGCTCTGGCCTGATTGTGGGGATCTTCTGATGATACAGCCCATCTCCAAGGTCACAGATGTTTTATCTCCCCTGTATTTCTTGCAGCTTTACAAACTTCTTTTGCCTCATTTCAGTTCAGAGAAAGCATCTCTACCTAAAAAATTGACATTAGCGCAAAGCTAAGGCCTGCTCAGCTCTGAATTTGTTAGTTTGATGGCCAATTCCACAAAATGCTTTATGCCAGCTGAATGCCATAGAATATTTCCCAACCCTTCACCTTCCCAATGCTCAAGCCTTTTAGCACATTGAATATGTTGAAACATAGTTGATATCTCTGACTATTCTTGTTCTTTTCATTTGTCAGGTCTGGAGTTACTACTGGATGAAATATATGACAGTATATTTACTGGCCCACAGACTGGCCACACTTTTACAGAAACCGGTATTTACCGAATCCTGAGAAGGAGATTCCTTGCGGTACAGTTGTTGATTACTGGCAGGTTTAGATGTGAGTTCTCATGGAGAAAGATTTACAACCCATTCACTATTGCACAGTATGTATGTATTATATATTTGTGTGGTCTTACTGCAATGGTCCTGCGCCTTTGTTTTGATACATGACTCCTTTGTGCTCTGGCTGTAAGGGGTCTGCATTAAAAGAGCTTTGGGCACTATCATCCAATTGTGTACTGGACCTGGATGCAATGAAATGCTATAGCTGTGATCAAATTTGGACCTTGTGTGATGCTTCCTGACCTGTGAAAAGTAAATCTTTGTGATCTCTAGTCATGACTGTGACTTGACGGTTTCTCTGGCCCCTCTGACTCAAAATTATCCTTCTTTCTCCTGCTGAATTCTAAAAGCAAATTGTTCTTGCATCGTCAACAATAGTGTCTTTTTTGTCTAAAGAAATGAACTAGGCCTTTATATTTTATATTTCTTTTTTTTGTAATTTATTTTTTTATTGAAGTTCATCAAACAAACATTTCCATAAGGTGTATTTCAGACATTGTACATGTACATCATATATATCACAAATCTCCACAAAGTATTTACCTGGGGTATACACTTATAGAAAAGAGTGGAAAGAAAAAACAAGCAAAAGGAAAGAACTATGTACAAGTAAGGAGTGATTTTTTTTTACAACAGATTTATTGATTTGTGAGAATAAAATCAGGCCTATGAGGCATTATGTAGTTAAACCATTTTTCCCAGTATGAATCAAATTGTTCCAGCTTATGATTAACAGATGCTGTTATCTTCTCCATTTTGTAAATGTCCATAGTAATTTCCATCCATGTATTTAAAGTTGGGCTCTCCTGTGATAACCATTTCCTAGTAAGAGTCTTTTTACCAGCCACCAACAGTATATTCATTAAATATTTATCTCTTTTCAACCATTCTTGAGGTATATATCCAAAATATATGGTCTTACTCTCCAAGAGTATTTCACATTTAAAGATGTCTTGTAGGGTTTGTTTTGATGGCCTTCTCACACTACTGTGAATTCCAACGTACTGGCACAGAAAATTAGTGGCAGCATTTGTCTAGCTCACAATGAAACATTCTTAGAGAAATGTTGAGAGTTGGAGATTTCATAAAATTATGTATGTGGTTGTTCCAGTAACTCCTGTGCATCATACGTATTGATGAAGGAAGGAAGGCATCCTGGGTCCTTTGTCAAGCAAACTGGTCTTTCCTAGTTGTTTTGTTCTTTCTCTGAGGTGACCAGTGCAGTTGGCACTGAAATTTAACCTAGGATTCCAATTTCTATGAAACCAAACTTTAAAGAATATACAGTGTACAAAATATATATGTTGTCCTATTGTGCTGCGTACCAGGGTTATCTTTCTGCTTGAGGATTGGAAGTTATTGCATTCACTTATCCATTATTTATTTATTTAATCTTCTATCAATCATGAAACAGGCCCTTCCAGCCCAGCAGCCCACCTGTTTAATGCTAGCCTAAGCACAGGACAATTTACAATGATCAATTAACCACTTTGCAACGTGGGAGGAAACCTATGCATTTATGGGAAGGACATACAAACTCCTTACAGAATGTGTTGGAATTGAACTTCCGATCTCCAGTATCCCGAGCTGTAATAGCATTGAGCTAACCGCTGTGCTACCGTCACACCCTGACATGTGAGGGCAAGTCATAGAAAGGAAAGCAAGATATCAATAGGGAGTCAGTAGTGGCTTTTGACACTGATGTGGACCAGGAGGAGCACTCAGGAAAGGTGCATACTGAGGAAAAAGCATTAATTTTCTACCTATAAACTCAAAGGCTTTTTCTCATGTTTAGACACAAGCTCCTGAAGCTTACACTCCAACTTGTATTATTATTGGAGAAGGAATATTTCACCTTTGCTCAGGATGATATTCTAGAGCGATCGGCCAGTTGGGCTATATGGGCAGAGTGTAGTTACAATTTTATGGGATTATACAATAGGCAGTATGAATAATTCTAGTAGTCAAAATATATATTGGTGATCACAGTAAGGTGTGAAAACAAAAGCATAGTGGTAGTTGCAGTTTTTAACTTTCCTAATATTGGCTGAGATTGCTTTATGTAAATGGCTTAGATGGGATGAAAGTTTAATACAGTAAACTGAATCCCTAATAAGGAGGGGGCTGTACTTGACCTTGTATTAGGGACTGAGGATGAGAAACAGGTAGAAGTGTTTGTGGAATTTGGGAATAGTGATCATAAAACACAGAACAGAAAAGGACAGACTGTCCCTTTAGCTTACAATACCTGGGCCAAACAAGATGCTGTTTTAAACTAATCTCATCTGCTTGCACATGGTCTATATCCCTCGATTTTGTCATGCACTTGTCCAAGTGCCTCTTAAACATTGGCATCCTATCTGCTTCCACCAATTCTGGCAGTGTGTGCGTTTCAGGCACCTACTACTCCCTGTGTAAAAAAAATGTCTCACACATTACATTTCTCCTGTTCACCTTAAAGCTAGGCCCTCTATTGTTGTCATTTCCACCTTGTGGAATTGATTTTGACCATGCCTTTAACAATTATATCTACTTCTATCAGGTTATCCCTCAGTCTCTAAGACTCTGTAGAAAATAATCCAAGTTTTTTCAAACTGGTGCTCCTCTTCTAAACCCTCTCAAAAGCCTCTACATCCTTTCTGAAATGTGGTGATCAGAACTGACACAATACTCCAAATGTGACTTAGTTCAAAGTTTTATAGACTTGCAGGATGACTTTCCAACCAATGCCCCAACAAATAAAAGCAACATATGTATGTCTTCTGACATCATAACTAAAATTTTTTTAAAAGCAAATGAGAAAAGATCAAAACATAACATTGAAATGATGCTTACATATCCATTGTTATAGGCCCAACGAGATGTGAAATAGAGAGGTTTACAGCAGCTTCATTTGATGATGTCTTCACTCCATCATGTGATGACAATGGGAACTATCTGCCCATACAATGCCAGAAGGGGGGCCAATGCTGGTGCTCAGATTCCAATGGAGAGGAATTGCTTGGAACAAGGCAACAGGACAGAAAACCTAACTGTGGTAAGTTTTTGTTGGTACTTTTATCACTACTTATATTTCCAGTGGTCTAGAATGTCCCTGGAAATTCTCCCATTCTACTGTCCTTCCACCAATGAGCAGAAAGGCTGGAATCATATTGTACCTGATCTTTCATCTTTTTCCCTGTTGTAACTGGTACATGGCCTCATTTCATTTTTAGCTGCAGCTCACTAATAGTACATATGCTTCTAAGTCAAAAGATTTCAAGAGCCATTTTGAAAACAGTCAAAAACTATATAAGAACATAATAACATTAAAAAAGGGAGCAGGAGAGGCCTTCTGATCTGTCGAGCATGCTCCTCCATTGATAAATCATGGCTGATCTGGCAGTAGACTGAACTCTATTTACCTGCATTTCCCCATTCCCCTTAATTCCCCTGCTTTGCAAAAGTCCAGCTGTGTCTTAAATATATTTATTAAGATAGCCTCTGTTATTCCTCGGAGCAGAGAAATCCACAGATTCACCACTCCCTGGAAAAGCAGTTTCTCCTTGTCTCCTTCCTAAATCTACTCCCCCAACTTATGAGGCTATGTTCTCTAGATCTAGTCTCACTTACCAGTGGATTCAACTTCACTGTTTCTACCTTATTTGTCTTTTCATAATTGTATGTGTTTTTATAAGATCCCCGCTCATTCTTCTGAATTGAGGCAAATATAGTTACAGGCAACCTAGTCTCTCCTCATAGGCTAACACCCTCATCTTTAGAATCAACCTGGTGAATCTCCTCCGCATCATGTCCAAAGTCAGTACATATTTTCTCAGGTAAGGAGACCCCAACTGTTCAGTACTCCAGGTGTGGCCTCACCATTACCCAATAAAGTTAGAGCATAACCTCCCTGTTCTTAATTTCATTCCCTCCTGCAATGAAGGCCAACATTCCATTTGGCTTCTTGAAAACCTATTGCACCTGCAAACCAACCTTTTGTGATTCATGCACAAACACTCCCAAATCCTTCCGCACAATATCACTCTGCAATCTTTCATCATTTAAATAATACTTTGATCTTCTATTTTTCCTTCCAAAGTGGACAACTTTGCATTTGCCAACATTGTACTCCATCTGCCAGACCCTTGCCCAGTCATTTAATCTAGCTATGTCTCTTTATAGACTCTTGGCATCCTCTATACAGTTTGCTTTTCCACTCAATTTAGAGTCATTAGCAAATTTAGATACACTACACCAGATTTCCTCTTTCAAATTATGTACATCATGAACAATTGCAGGCTTATTACCAACCCATGCAGCAATCTGCTCACCACTGACTGCCAACCAGAGAAACGCCCATTTATCTCAACTCTCTGCCTTCTATTGGTTAGCCAATCCTCTATCCATGCCAGTATGTTTTCCCTAACACCATGCATCCTCATCTTATAAATGTCCTTTTGCAGCACCTTATTGAATGCCTTCTGAAAATCCAAGTATACAACATCCACTCGTACCCCTCTGTCCACTGCACTCATTATATCATCAAAGAACTCCAGTAAGTTCATCAAATAGAACCTGCCCTTCATGAATCCATGCTGTGTCTGTCTGATGGAGCCTCTTCTATCCAGAACATGACTAAGCAAGCTGTCAAAGACAGCTTGAGATATTTCACACTTCAAGTTGTTCTACGCATCCCTGTAGCTAAAGTGATGGCACTATATTGCCTGAGAGCCTGTTGTATCTGAGGTTTATCTTTTTGGATTTGGATTGGTAGGCGTAGGTAACAAGTCAACACTGCATTCTTGAGAAAGATAAATCCTGCTTGTGGAACAGAGGTGAGCTCTGGCATCAAGTTTTTCAATATGTGAATAATGGCATGGAAATAGTAACCTGTATTATAAATGATTGTTGGGTTTCAGCAACCGCAGCCAAATTTTGCAAGAAATACTTCTTTAGTAACAAATTGATAAACTAAATTTAATTGGTTCAGAAAACAAGGGTAATGGAATTTGTTAGAATTAAGCATTTCAATATTGAAATCACGAACCCTCTATTTGGAATTTGCTTCTTCGAGAAGCTACTCAAGTTTGAGTAAGATGGACTTGTAAGAACATATAAGGATATCAAAGACTATAAAGTTGCTAAATGGGATTCAGGGTACAGATGCAGAAACATTTAACTGAATATTGATCGGCCTGTTCATGCTGCCAATTTCATATATCTGTAACTGATCTCTTTAAATTCCAGGGGATAAAGGAAGTGACTGTGAATCTGAAAGGAAACGCATGTTGTCATGGCTTTTCTACGGACCGGTTGGTCACTTCAGTCAAAACAATATTTTCACTGTGCCTGCATCTCCACCTCAGGTTCTCGAAAAAATTAGCAAGGCTCTCAGCCACTGCAGCCCAGATCTGAAAGAGCTGTTGGTAAAATCAGATTTTTTGGTTTCCATGCTCCAGGCTGTAGAGTCAGACACGGGCAATTTCAATCTAGAAGGGATTCTGGGTGAGTTTGTGGAACAAATGTTTCTATCTAAGGACCTTGCACTTACTGCTCTTCAGTTCTCTGCCACCTCCAAATTCTTCATAGAAAATATGTTTGGGGGCAAATTTCTGAAAAATGTGGGTCACTTCAATTTCACTGGAAGTCTTGGGAGCATGGGAACTTTTAATTTCAGTCAGTTCTTCCAGCAGATTGGCTTAACAGGAATGTACAATGGAGGGAATTTTGTGGAACTTGCCAAGTTGTTTTCACCCCTCGAAGATTCTTACCTTTCAAAAGGAACAGCAGAATTCTCCAGGGACGCCTTCAATTTGAATCAGACAATTTTGGACAACTTTGGACAGGCAGTTAATTTACAGGAGAACCAGAACATTGTAAGACTTATGGCATCACTTTTTGAGCAACGTAATGTTCTCAGGATATTGCACGAAATCATCAGCTTTTTTGATGCAGATGATGGCAGTTTATCTGAAATCATCCAGCTAATTTTAAGAAGTGCCAGATTAGGAATTTGTGACCATCGGAACTCAAAGCTGTTTGTTCCCAGGTGCACTAGAGATGGTCACTATGAGGAAGTCCAGTGTCAAGGCTTATACCTTGATTCATGTGTGGACAATCAAAGATTGGAGGTTCCAAACACAAGAGTTCAGGGTCAAAGGCCACAATGTTCTACCCCATGTGAGCAACAACGTAAGAGTTCTATACTCATGAAAGAACAGCAGCCAGCTGGATCTGATGTGTTTGTTCCTTCCTGTGGAGCAGATGGTGGTTTTCTATCCATGCAATGTGATGGGATGAATTGCTTCTGTGTGGACTTGCAGGGCAGAAAGACTCCTGGAATAAGAAAACCAGATGGAAAAAGCATGAAGTGTAAGTTTCATTACTTCAGTGGTGGTTTGTCTATCAAAATTTGCATCTGCACAGATACTACATTAATCTTGAGTAATCAGTTTCAGGACAATAAAGTAGATGGAGTTGATTTGTCAGGCTTCTTCCAGAAAAGAAATCTTACTAAAGGTTCTGAACATTAATTGAAATCAATAGAATGAAGACCCCTTTGATTCTATAAAGAACAAATAATCCACAACATAAATTAATGTAAAAAATGAACACAAGAATAGCTAGGAACAAAAAAAAATCAATTAAACTAAACATTTTGATAATTACTGATGGATTTCAACATCACAAGTGATAAATTAGGCTAGATAAATTCTGTCAAATTGCTTCACGTAGTCCAGAGAAATTGGGATTATTCTCCTGGAACAGGAAAGTTAAAATGGTAATTTAAGAAATTTTAAAGGGGCGTTCAAAGTTATGGGGAGTTTTGGTGAAATAATTTAATGAAAAATATTTCATCGGGTTGGTGTTGTAACCAAGGCCACAGAGTTAGGATAGTTGTCTAATGAACCAGGGAGAAAAGAAGCTGTTTATTTACTCACTGACTTAGTCATAGACATTAAAACATGAAATAGTACAGCATGGGAACAGACCCTTTGTCCCAAGATACTGTGTTAAACTAATTAAGCTAATGATACCAAATCCCTTCTGCCTGTACATATTCCATATCGCTCCATGCTCTATGTTTAAGAGCCTATCCAACTACTTATATTGTATCTGTCTCCACTACAACTCCTGACAGCACATTCTAAGCACTTGCCACTTTTCTGTTAAAAAAAAACTAACCCTGCCTATCTCCTTTGAACTTTCCTCCTCTGACCTTAAATGCATGTCCCCCGAGAATGAAACACATCAGTCCTGGGGAAAATGTCAAGGCCTCTCATAATTTTATTTACTTCTATCAGATCTTTGCTCAGCCTCTGTTGTTTCATAGAAAAGAACTCTACTTTATCTAATGTCTCCTTATAGGCACATGCCCTTTAACCTAAACAGTGTTCTCGTAAACTTCTTTGGAACCTTCTCTGTAGCCAGTACAGCTTTTCTATAGCAAACAACCAGAATTGAGAGCAATACTCCAGATGCAGCCTAGTCAGAGTTTTATAAGCAGGCTTGTTATTGTCTGAAATATGCTAAGTAAAAGAGTGATGGAAGATCTAATAGTAACCTAATATAAACTTATAACAGCTTCGGCTACCTCTCAGAATACTTTTCTAGCTTTAATTGAGCATTAAAATGTCTCCAGGGTTATTCCGGAATTCATTTTAGGATTACCAAAGTGTGTGCATACATCTTCTTTACATTAAAGAAACATGCTTCAGACTGAAGTGCTGAATATTTTGTTTACTGTGCTTGCCCAACCTTACTATGGCCTTGAAATGAGAGCATATTGGAGCAAAAGTGTTTACTATTACTAAGAATAAGGTGCCATTACTAAGGATAAGGTGCTTGGGAAGCTGAAAGATCTAAAGGTAGATAAGTCACCAGGAACAGATAGACTATAGTGTCTGCAGTTTTGGGCTCTTATCTAAGAATGAAGGCGCTGGCATTAGAGAGTGTCCAGAGGAGGTTGATAAGAATTATTCTGGCAACGAAAGGGTTAACAAACGAGGTGCATTCGATGGCTCTAGACATGAACTCGCTGGATTTTAGAAGAATGAGGGGGAATCTCATTGAAACCTATCGAATATTGAAAGACTCGAATAGAATGGATGTAGAAAGAATGCTTCCATTAGTGGGAAATCTAGGACCAGAGGGCACAGCCTCAGAATAGAGGGGCATTTCTTTAGAATAGAGATGCAGAGGGATTTCTTTAGCCAGACAGTATTTGTGGGTGTGTGTCAATCAGAAGTTAATAGGTTCTTAATTAATAGAAGTGTCAATGGTTCCAGAGAGAGAGAAGGAGAATGGGGTGGAGAGGAATCATAAATCAGCCGTGATGGAATGGTGGAGAAGACTCAATGGGCCAAATGGCCTGAATGTGCTTCAATGACTTATGGCCAACATCCCAGTATCCTGAAAGTAGTAGCTGAAGAAATTGTGGAGGCATTAGCAGTCATACTTCAATAATTACTGTGTTTTGGAATGGTTCCAGTGAACTGGAAAATTGCAAATGTCACTGCGCTCTTTAAGAAGGAAGGAAGACAACATAAAGGAATATCAGGCCAGTTTGTCTGACTGCAGTGACTAGGAAAGTGTTGCATTCCATTGTAAAGGATGAGGTTTCAGGGTACTCGGAGCCACATGACAAAATAGGCCAAAGTCAGTATGGTTTTCCTCAGGGGAAATTTTGCTTAACAAATCTGTTGGAATTCTTTGAAGAAATAAAAGGCAGGATAGACAAAGGAGAGACTATGGATGTTGTTTACTTGAATTTTCAGAAGATCCTTGACAGGGTGCCGCACATGAGGCTGCTAACCAAGGTTAGAGCCCATAATATTACAGGAATTGTACTATTATGGATAGAAGATTGACTGATAGGCAGGAGCCAAAGAGTGGAAATAAAGAGGGCCTTTTCTGGTTCGCTTCCAGTGACTAATAGTGTTCCACAGTGTTGGAACCACTTCTTTTTACATTATAAGTCAATGATTTGCAAATGATGTGAAGATACGTGAAGGGACAGGTAGTGTGGAGGAAGCAGGGTGCCTGCAGTAGGACTTAGATTAGGAGAATGGGTAAGGAAATAGCAGATGGAAAACATTTCAGGGAAGTGTATCATTCTGCACGTTGGCAGAAGTATTTTAAAAAACAGGAAGAATATTGGTGCAAAGGAGTCCTTGTGTAAGGTTCCCTAAAGGTTATCTTAGGTTGAGTTGCTGGTAAGGAATGTAAATGTAGCTTTCATTTCATTAGGACCAGAATATAAAAGCAAGGATGTAATGCCAAGGCTTTATAAGGCTTTGGTCAGACCATATGGAGTATTCTGAGCAATTTTGGGCTCCTTAGCTAAGAAAAGATGGGCTGGCAATTCTAGGAGTGAAAAGGTGAATGTATGAGGAGTATTTGATGACTCTAGGCCTGTACCTGCTGGAGTTTGGAAGAATGATGGGATCTCATTGAAACTTATCAAATATTGAAAGGCCTAGATAGTGTGGACATGGAGAGTATGTTTCATGTAGTGGAGGAGTCCAGGACCAGAGGGCATAGCCTCTGAATACAAGGACATCATTTTATAGCTGAGATGAGGAGGAATTTCTTTAGCCAGGGTGTGATGAATCTGTGGAATTCATTGCCAAAGATGGCTGTGCAGGCCATGTCATTGGATATATTTAAAGCGGAAGTTGATAGGTTGTTGATTAGTAAGGGCATCAAAGGGTACAGGGAGAAGGCAGGAGAATGGGGTTAAGAGAGATAATGAGTGATCCAAGATGGATTGGTGGAGCAGACTCGATGGGTCAAATGGCCTAATTTTGCTCCTATGTCTTATCAAAATCAGGAGACCTGGAATAATAGTTCTACGAATGTGAGTTTAAAATTTATTTGAAGTTGATAATTTGAATTCAGTTTAACAAAAGAACATCGAACTTTTTTAAAAATGGTAGAGAAGTGTCTGTGATGCTATAAAAAGCAGTGTTTTAATGATTGCACTAAAATGCATCAGCCTGGCTTAATTGGTGACATTTGCCTTCCAGCAATAAGATAGTGGACTCCAGTCACATTGTGAAGATTCGATTTTACAATCTAGGCTAATACTTTGGTGCAGTAATGAAGAATTGGTTCTCAATTTAAAACGTTAAACAAATATTTTCTTCCTTCCCCTCTGAGTTGAAAAGTCCCATGGTAGTATTGAAGAAAGCTGTCTCTGATGCCCTGGCCAATACTTACACTCCCTCCACTTAACCAAAACAAACTAGCTGGTCATAACAGACAGCATCTATGGAGAAGAGTACAATCGACATTTTAGGCTGAGACCATTCATCAGCACTGATGAAGAAAGGTCTCGACTGGAAACATTGACTATACTCTTTTCCATAGATGCTGCCTGGCCTGCTGAGTTCCTCCAGCATTTTGTGTGTGTTGCTTGGATTTCCAGCATCTGCACATTTTCTCTTGTTTGTAGTTGAGCATTGTAGTCTAAGTAATCTTATTATATTATTAAAAATGATTTATTTATTATTTAAAGATACAATGCAGAATAGGTCCTTCTGGCCCTTCAATCTGCACTGCCCAGGCAACCTCAATCAACCCTGATTTAACACTGACTTAATCATGGCACAATGTAAAATTGGACCAATTATCCTAGTCAGTACATCTTTAGATTTTGGGAGGAAACTGGAGCACCTGAAAAAAACCCACGCTTTCCACAGAAAGGACATTCCGAGACTCCTTACAATGGATGTCGGGATTGAACTCCAATACCCCAAGCTGTAATAGTGTGATGCTAAATGCTACGCTATTACAAAAAAAAAATCACTGCTATGTTTCCTCAAGTATAGTTCAAGGAATGTTTTAAAAGTAATTTTAAAAGGCATTATATCGATGGTATTTCTCCCTTTTGCTTTTCTTACCTACAATATATGTCCAATCCTACTCCAATGTGATTGATTCATGACTGCATTCCAAAAAGCTCCAGCAAACCACTCTGTTAGGACCAGTAGAAAAATGCTACATACTGTATATGTTAGATTTGCCAAAGAAACTCAAATCTTGTTTATAGATTTTTTAAAAAATTAGGTACCTGATTAAGCCAAGACTGAACATTCTTGTTCTGAACTTTATATTCATATTCTTTTTTTAACCTTACCAGGCCCCAGTGCTTGCCAGTTGCTAGCAGCTGAGAAGTTCATTCAAACAATTGAGACAATACTGAGAGACTCAAGCCCATTTTCAACGCCTGCAGCTTACATTCCCCAATGCAGAGAAAATGGAGACTGGAGACGTGTCCAATGTGATGGCCCCCCTTTTCAGGTCATCTCCTTTTATCATCACTGGATTTCTGAGAATAAAGGAAACTGGAATGTGTCAACTGTCATGGATGAAATCATTGACTACCATAGGTCATCTCAAGCATCCATCAGCTTTGAGCTGTTTCTGAAGGAACTATATGACAAGGGGCATCAACATGTCTTTCCAGTGCTCTCTCAATACCCAACATTTGATTCTATTTCTGCTGATGATTTTGAAGCACTTGCCAATTCAGAACTGGATGTCAATGTTCTACTGCACCCTTACACATTTTGGCAGCTGTTGTTTGGCCATGTAAATCACTACCCTGGCTCGTATTCTGATTTCAGTGTAGAGATAGGTGACCTGGAGCTGCGGAAATGTTGGTGTGTTGATGAAAAAGGGCAAGAGCTGCCAGGAACAAAAGCTGAACTTAATCAGACTCCACAATGTAAGCAATACTACCGTTAAGAAGTCATACATACTAGTTTCCTCCCCTTCTCTTTTCCCTCAACCCCTCTTTGCTGTTTCTCTCTTTTGATATTTATCCCACTGTTTATGGGCTATACCTCATAAATCCTCTTCTCTTTCATGTTTGTTCTTCCATTCTTCTGTCATACTTTGGTTTCCTTATCCCCTTCTCTATCCATATTGTATGGGTATTCACTTTCATTCTTAGTCTTCACCAATATGCTGTGATAATTTGCAGTGAATCCATAAACTGCAAATGACCTTTTCCATTGAGTTCAACCACAGTAGCTCATTTAGTCACTCCTGCCCATCCTTTTAGCTCATGGCTTACCTGAACATGATTTTTCATTTTTGAATTTGAACGTCTTCGACCTTCCAAAGTGTATCACTTCACACCTTTCTAGATTGGACTCTATCTACCTTTTCTCATCCCGGCTCTGCATCTTTTCAATGTTGTTTTGTAACCTACAACAAACTTCAACATTATCCTTAACACCACCAAACTTCTTATCACCTGCAAACATACTAACCCACCCTTCTTCTTCCTTATCTATGTCGTTTATAAAAATTATCAAGAGCAGGGGTCCCAGATAATTGAACTTGAAGGCAGAGTACAATATTAATGTCAGAATTATTAACAGTATGGAGAAAGACAGGTCTTGGGTCCAAGTCCAGAGATCCCTCAAAGTTGATGAGTGAGTTGATAGGGTAGTTAAAAAGGTATATGGGGTGTTGGCTTTCATTAGTTGGGAGTCTGAGTTCAAGAGCCATTAGGAAATGTTGCAGTTCTATGGAACTTTAGTTAGACCACATTTAGAGCATTGTGTTGAGTTCTGGTTGCCTCATTATGAGAAGAGAGAGAGTGTAGAGGAGATTTAGCAGGATTTTGGTAAAATTAGAGAACATGTCTTATGAAGAAAGGTTGAGTGAACTAGGGATTTTCTTTTTGGAGCAAAGGAGGATGAGAGGCAACTTGATAGATGTGTATAAGAATGTGAGAAACATAGTTAGAGTGGACAGTCAGCACCTTTATCCCAGGGCAGATGAAATTCCTTTAAAGTGAGTGGAGGAAAGTTTAGCGGAGATATCAGGGGTTGTTTTTTTACACGAAAATTGTAGGTGCCTTGAACCCATGTTCAGGAGTGATAGTGGAGGCTGATCAAATAAGAACATTTAAAAGACTTTTGGATTGGCACACGGATGTAAGAATAAATGGTTGATTATGGGTGGTATAGGAGGGAAGGGTTAGATTGATTGTGGGGTAGGTTTATGGACATTAGCACAACATCATGTGCTGAAGGGCCTGTATTGTGTTGTTCTTTTCTATGTTTAAGTGTATCTCTTAACAATTTTCTGTATTGAACTCCATCTGCCTCTTCTCCAACCTGTCTATAAAACTCTACAACTCTACAACCTGTCTACAATCCACTGTAACGTACAATACCCTTCTATATTATTCACAATACCTCCAAACTTCAATGTATCTTCAAACTTACTAACTTACCACTCCACTTTGTCATCCAAGTCATCTTTACAAACAACAGAGGGCAGGGGCCCCACGACAGATCCCTGGAAAAAACTGCTAGACACTGAGCTCCAAGTAAAATACATTGACCACCCTCTTCCTACTGTGGGCAAGCCAATTCTGAACCCACACAGTCAAGTTTCCTCCTGACTTTCTGGATGTTACCTTGATTCTCATTCCTTGGACATTTTATTTAATGCTACTGGGAAAAGGCCAATTCCACCCAACTCTTCCAAATATGCTTTATGTTCTTGACTAAATGTTGTACTGGACTAAATGATGGGAATGAAGCTAAATGTTAGAAATGCTTTACTTGTACTGTAACGCAATAACAGTGCTGTACCACAGCTCTAGGTTTCAATCCTGACCTCTGAATTCTGTGTTATATTGCCCTATCTTTATTTTATTGTATGGGTTTCTTCTGGCTGTTGCAGTTTATCTTTAAATTGTGCAGACTGGTAGATGAATTGGCCACTGTAAATTACCCAGTGGTGTAGGCCTGTGTAGAATCTGGGACATGCCAATGGGAATGTGGAGGGAATAAAATGAGATTAGTATGTTATTAGTGTAAATGAATGCTTGATGGTTGGCTAATGGGTAGGTTTCTGTGCTGTATGCTTTAATGACTCTGATGCAGGGCCAAGTGCCATGACTTGTTTCATTATTAAGACTCTTCATCATTCTGGTGAATCTGCATACTACATCGTAAATGACCAAGGTATCTTCCCAGAGATATCATAACCATAATTCAAAGGATGACTCCACATGGGGTCTCTCTGAGGTGTTTGAAACCAATCGTTCCACTTGTATCCCAATGCTATTGAGGTAAAGATCCAATTCTATTTTCCCTCTTTCTCCTGATTGGCACGTATGATTCAGCTCAACATGTTATAGTTTCTTGTGGGTAAAATACATTGACCATTATTCTGAAAAAAATATGGAGGAGACTTGAGGTATTGAGGTACGGGTCTAGTGGAGCTTTAAAAATTCTACTACAATGTCCAGTTATTATGTTTTATTTGGATTGTGTCTGTGTGATACACCGCTACTATTTTTTTCCAGGTCCAGGATCATGTGCTCTTGCTACTGCACAAGTCCTTCAGTTTATTGATGAGGCCGATGAACTCATCTTTGCTTCCAACAATTCCAAAATTCCTTTTACACAGGGTTTCCTCTTAGCAAGTGGTATACATCTGACTGAGAGTGAGCTGCTTCACTTCTCTGAGAATTCACAGTCAGATATTTCCATTTTTGAAAAATTGCTGAGTGGATCTGACTACGCTATTCGATTGGCTGCCCAATCTAGTAAGTACATTTATTTAATGTGTGTGAATTAATCTATTTTATAACATGATTCACTATTTCATTCTCCTGTTTCTGTAGGAAAGTCTATGTTAATGTATAAATTTAATGAGTTAAACCAAAGGCACAGTGTTTCCCAATCATGACATTTCAGTATCTGACAGGACATACTGTACGTTGACTCCAGTGCCTCAAATATTACTTATCCCCATTGCCCCTTCTCCCATCCACTTAGAACCAAGCCATCTAGGAGTGAAATCAGAAAGCCGTGTTCATGCACAGGGAGGTGGAAATCTGCATCCCAGCCTCCCAGAGGAAGTCAAGATGAACAAAGTGACATTTTGTGATGTAGATTTGACAGACTTCTGCTATCTTTTTGCATCAAGGTACAGGAAAAAAATAGAGTTGGAGGTACCTAATAAGGTGGCCAGAATCTATTTCAATCCCTATACTTCCTACAATCATAACTAATTAATCTATTTGCTCTTCCAATTTATCAGATTACTATTTCCTTTGCTTCACCACCAGAAACGGATTTTAGCAGACAAAGCATTTTTCTCTGGAATATACTCCCTAAACTTACCCCCCACCCCTTTTTCCCCCTTAAGCAAGCAAGCAAGTTTATTTGTATAGCACTTTTCAAACAGAAGGCGGTTCATAGCACAAGATATAAAAATGAAAATTCAAATTTCAGACAATACAGTTGTCCCTCCTTATCCGCAAGGGATTGATTTCCGAGACCCCGCATGGATACCAAAAAACATGGATACTCAAGTCCCTTATATAAAGGGACTTATATAATAGACTTGCATATAATCTACCAACATCCTCCCGTATACTTTAAATCAGGGGTGTCAAACTAATTTTAGGTCACGGGCCGGATTGAGCAAAATGCAGCTTCATGCAGGCCGGATCAGTCGGACGCGCGTGAACGCAGCTTTCGTTGCCTCCGCTTTTTCAGCCTGCTCTCATGTGTCTCAGTCTCTGCTATAACTACAAAGTGTTTCACTTTACAAATTCCGTTTCTTATGAAGAAGACTGCCGAGCAAGACTGCCGAATAAACACTAAAAACCCTGAAAACCTGGTACCTGAATAAACTCAGCATTAGCCATATCATACGCCATAGGTGCTTCGATTACTGGGGCCAGCTTTATTAGTAATTAGATATTATCTCGCGGGCCAAAGATAATTCCACCGCGGGCCGGATTTGGCCCGCGGGCCTTGAGTTTGACATATATGCTTTAAATCATCTCTAATTTACTTATAATACCCAATACAATGTAAATGCTATCTAAATAGTTGTTATACTGTAATGTTTAGGGAATATTGACGAGAAAAAATACTGTACCTGTTCCTCTCACAACACAAGCAGCGAACAAACGAGACACGAGGCGAACAGAGATCAAACAACGAGTAAAACTTGTTATACTTGTACAGTAGTTGTTACACTGTCTTGTGTAGGGAATGACGCTTTAGAGGAGAATCAATAATACTAAAGTCAGGAACTGCAGAGGTTGAGGGCTGAGGATCTTCAAGCGTTGAATGTCGAGACTTTAGATGCTTTAGTTAGAAACATTGTTATAAGAAGCTGTCTCTTCTTTTTCTTTGCATCATCAAACAAATCTTGCAGAGGTTGTAGGCATGTTGTTATCCCTCAGGTGACACGGAGGCTTTGAATAATGCTGGAACAAGAAGTGCTGGAAAAGCACTTCCAGGTTTTCTTGATTCGCTGTTGGTTGAATTTGCACATGCAGAACTCGCGGATAAGGAGTGCCGACTGTATATATGAGAATAAAATCACACAAAAAATAGATATGATAAATAGAGGTTACAGTTCAGGAGATCCAAATTAAAAGCTACAGCACAAAGAAATATTTTAAACCTCAGTTTAAAAGAACTTAAGGTTAGGGCAGACTTCAGATCCTCTGGAAGGTCACTCCAGATATGTGGAGCATAGTAACTAAAAGCTGATTCACCATGTTTAATTTTGACCCTGGGGTCAGTAAGTAGACCCACCCCGGGCGACCTGAGAACTCGGGAAGGTTCGTAATGTAGCAAGAGATCGGAGATGTACTTTGGCCCCAGTGCTTTATAAACCAGTAGTAATAGTTTAAAGTCAGTCCTCTGAGGGACAGGAAGCCAGTGTAGTGATCTGAGAACTTATTTCTTGGTCTTAGTGAGGACTCTAGCAGCAGCGTTCTGAATGAGTTGCAACTGTCTGAGGGATTTTTTTTTACAGGGACCTGTGAAAACACTATTACAGTAGTCAAGCCTATTAAAAATAAATGCATGGGTGAGTTTGTCTAGATCTTGCTGAGACATAAGTCCTTTAACTCTGGCTATATTTTTAAAACAGTAGTAGGCTTTGTAATTGTCTGAATGTGGCAGTTAAAATTTAAGTCAGAGTCTATCACAACACCAAGGTTTCTGGCTTGGTTTGTCATCTTTAACGACAGGCATTCTAACTGAGCACAGACTTCTTTTTTGGCACCAAGAACACGTTATTTCAGTTTTCTCTTTGTTTGACTGGAGGAAAGTTTGGCTCACCCAATCAGTGATTTGTCCAATACTGTTTTTTTTTTCCGTGACTGTATGGGACCATAATCACTTGATGACACGTATATAAATCTGAGTGTCATCTGCATAATTAAGGTAAGATACTCTGATGCTTACCATGATCTGAGCTAGAGGGAGCATGTACATGTTAAACAGAAGAAACCCTAGTATGGACCCTTGAGGCACTCTGCGTGTCACTTTTGTTCAGTCAGACATGCAGCTACCAATTAATACAAAATAGTCCCTGTCCTGTGAGTATGGTTTAATCCACCTTAGGACTGTACAGGAAATTCCCACCAAGCTTAAGGCTTATTTAGATTAGCCTTCATGGTATCTTCACTGACTCTGCATCCAGTTATTTTTATTCTACACTGAGGTATCTTAAAGTATTTCGCTGCATTAAAGATATTGTATACAACATAATGTTGTAATTCCAAAATGTATCACCTTGAACCCCCAAAGCGCTCATTCATCTCCCACCACCACTTCCCCCCCATTCATGATTTGCTTGTAGCTTTGCATCGAATAGTATTTGCCATTAGTTAGCCTTAAATTTTCACCTTAGGTTTTCAATTAAAAGAACTGTGGAAAATTATTGAATTTGCTAACTGACATTTGGTCTTAGGGAGAACTGGGACTGGGCATCTGGAATCTATATTGAATTTTATAGGGTTTAGTAAGTTAGAATGGCTGCATGCAATGTGTGACACAGGAAAAGAAATAAATAAAAGGGAAAACAAATGCTGATGAATCTGTTAATGTAAGATCAACAACTTTAAATGTTAGCTCTCTTTCCCTCTCCACAGAGGCTGTCTGACCTGCTGGGTATTTTAAGTAATTTTCACTTCTATTTCAGATTTCAGCATCTGTATTTTTTTGGTTTTTGGTTTCCAAATCTGGAGCTTTGTCTATCTTTAGATTACTTCCAGGAAATTCTTATAGAGCTGTATTTCTGAAAAAGCACCTTGGATTGTAAAACTGTTCTGGCATTTCTCTGCTAGATCTGTTTATATCAAACTTTTACTTCATCTTCTAACAGCCCTGGAATTCTACCAGAAAAATCAACTGACAAAGGAGAGGAACAATGGCGAGTCAATTCTAAAAGGTTACATCCCCTACATTCCCCAGTGTAATGGTTTTGGAAACTGGGAGCCTATCCAGTGTTATGAGAGAACGGGTGAGTTCAACAGTTTAACTTCAAAATATTACAAGCAGAGAGCCAAGATCTTTCGATAGGAATCAGCAAAAAGAGACAGTGACAAATATTTGAACTCTTCAAACACAATTATAATTCTAGAATAGTGTTAAAGCAATATTGTTCTAAAAAGCACCTTGAGGGAGTAAATCTCTAAATATAATTGTTTGATGTGCAGATGAGAGGCACATGAGAAGTTGGAAATTTTACTTTATTTACGTATTTACTTATTACAGCAGTGACACAGGCCATTGAACTCCATGCCAATCTCCATCAGAGAAATATCATTTCCATTTCTCTCCTTTTATTCCTGCAACCCTGCAAGCTATCCTATTTTACATGTCCATCAAATACCTTTTGATTCTACTGCCACTTGCCTATTCCAGAGTCAAAGAATCACAGAAAAGTATAGTATAGAAATAGGCCATTCAGCCCATTTGATCCATGCTGATCTATTTAAAATGCTGACTCCCATCTATCTGCACTGGGACCATAGCCCTCCATACCCCTACCAACCATGTACCTATCCAAACTTCTTTTAAACATTGAAATTGAGCTCGTATGCACACTTGCACTGGCAGCTCATTCCACACTCTTGAAACCCTTAAACTTTTAACCTTTTACTCTTAACCTATGACCTCTAATTGTAGTCCCATCCAACCTCAGTGGAAAAAGCCAGCTTTCATTTACATGATCTGTACCCCTCGTGATTTTGTGTACCTCTATCAGACCTCCCCTCAATCTTCCATGTTCCATGGAATAAATTCCTAACTTATTCAATCTTAAACAGAAAGTACACTGCAGATGCTGTGGTCAAATCAACACGTACAAACAAGCTGGAGGAACTCAGCAGGTCGGGCAGCATCTGTTGACTGCTCATTTCAACGGATGCTGCCCAACCTGCTGAGTTCCTCCAGCTTGTTTGTACATGTTTATTCAATCTTTCCTTATAACTCAGGTCCTCCAGACCCAGCAACATCCTTGTAATTTTTCTTTGTATTCTTTCAACCTTATTTACATTTATAGGGAATTATAGACTGGTTAGCCTGACGTCAATGGTGGGAAAGATGCTGGAGTCAATTATAAAAATCACGACACACTTGGATAGCAGTAGAAGGATCAGTCCGAGTCAGTATGGATTTATGAAGGGAAAATCATGCTTGACTACTCAGTGAAGAGCCTGGACCTCCAGAAAGCTTTTGATAAAGTCCCACATAGGAGATTAGTGGGCAAAATTAGGGCACATGGTATTGGGGGCAGAGTACTGACATGGATTGAAAATTGGCTGGCTGACAGGAAACAAAGAGTAGCGATTAACGGGTCCCTTTCGGAATGGAAGGCTGTGACCAGTGGGGTACCGCAAGGTTCGGTGCTGGGACCGCAGCTGTTTACAATATACATTAATGATTTAGATGAAGGGATTAAAAGTAACTTTAGCAAATTTGCTGATGACACAAAGCTGGGTGGCAGTGTGAAATGTCAGGAGGATGTTATGAGAATGCAGGGTGACTTGGACAGGTTGGGTGAGTGGGCAAATGTATGGCAGATGCAGTTTAATGTGGATAAATGTGAGGTTATCCACTTTGGTGGCAAGAACAGGAAGGCAGATTACTATCTAAATGGAGTCAAGTTAGGACAAGGGGAAGTACAACGAGATCTAGGTGTTCTTGTACATCAGTCAATGAAAGCAAGCATGCAGGTATAGCAGGCAGTGAAGAAAGCTAATGGCATGCTGGCCTTTGTAACAAGAGGAATTGAGTATAGGAGTAAAGAAGTCCTTCTGCAGCTGTACAGGGCCCTGGTGAGACCCCACCTGGAGTATTGTGTGCAGTTTTGGTCTCCAAATTTGAGGAAGGACATTCTTGCTATTGAGGGAGTGCAGCGTAGGTTCACAAGGTTAATTCCTGGAATGGCGGGCCTGTCATATGTTGAAAGATTGGAGCGACTGGGCTTGTATACACTGGAGTTTAGAAGGATGAGAGGGGATCTGATTGAAACATATAAGATTATTAAGGGATTGGACATGCTGGAGGCAGGAAGTATGTTCCCGCAGATGGGTGAGTCCAGAACTAGAGGCCACAGTTTAAGAATAAGGGGTAGGCCATTTAGAACAGAGATGCAGAAAAACTTTTTCACCCAGAGAGTGGTGGATATGTGGAATGCTCTGCCCCAGAAGGCAGTGGAGGCCAAGTCTCTGGATGCATTCAAGAGAGGGTTAGATAGAGCTCTTATAGATAGCGGGGTCAAGGGATATGGGGAGAGGGCAGGAACGGGGTACTGATTGTGTATGATCAGCCATGATCACAGTGAATGGCAGTGCTGGCTAGAAGGGCCGAATGGCCTACTCCTGCACCTGCTGTCTATTGTCTATTTTTCCTGTAGGTAGTTGACCAAAACGGCATACAATAAATAAACTGTGGGAGAAAAAAACTTCTACCTACACTTTTTTGCCTTCCATCACCGGTCTCTCCTCACTGAAACGTTGAAGAGCTAAAGCCTGAAAATCTCCACCCAGTGATGGTCACTCCACTTGGCCTTGCCTTACTTTAATCTGTTCTTGCCAATTAGTCCCAGTTGTTGATTGGCCACTGCTCAAAACATGAAACTGCTGTGAGTCGATGCCTTACGTATGCAACTGGTGAACCTGAGTTGAGTTATGTCTTCTCATGCTTCAGATCTCCGATTGGCTGCTGCTCAAAACAACAATCAAATATAGTTTAAATGAGGTAATCCATCTCTCTGCACATCATTGTGTTGTGGGAGGCAAATGAAGCACCTATGCCAGGGGAATCTGCAGAACCTGTCAGATTCTAATCTGCAGCCCCTGGGCAGTGAGGCAGCAGCGCTAACTGCTCCTCCACTCTGTTGCCTCTGCACCTCGCTGACTAAGAGGAGAAATACAATGTTTAGTCTAACAGGCTTTCAAAGGAGTGGGAGTGAATCCAAGGTGCTTTGGAAGTGTTCTAATGACTGAACGATCATTAAAAAATGGCTTGTAATGGGCTAGTTGCTATTAGTAAACAATAGATCTTTAGGATCAGCACAAACAGTATGTGTTTCTTCTATTTTCTATGTCCACCACTGAGCTGTGAAAATGCTGGTGTTTTTTTAAACAGGGCGAGTCTATGGAGCATTCAGATTTGGAATTTAAGTATTGGTCAAAAAATCAATGGGATTTGATAAAAAGTGAAATTGTACCTTTTCCAAATCCTTCTCAATAACTTCTTGTTCATGTATAGAGGAGCGGAGTTAATGACAAATAACTATTTTAACCGATGAAACAAGGCAGCCCAGCTTTTGTTTTGTTTTTACTTTGTTTGTTTTGTTAGTTTAGGGGGATTCTTTCTTCTCTCTTGTAAAAATCTTTTTTCTTTGAATCCTTCTCATGTTTAGTTTCTAAGAGATTGGGAGGCTTAGATTACACATGTTACTCGGAGTCTGTTTACGTTAACCGTCCATTAATGTAACCCCGATCTCTTTGTATCATTATCATTGTTATGTTTATCTATTTGAAACTCAATAAAAAAGATAGATATAAGTGAATTGTGGAAAGGATTGAGCAATGATATGGTAACATCTGAACTTTCTTTACCCTTTGATTGGATTAATGTTTGTAACTCACTTCTAATTAGTTTATTTCTATGTGCTTTTTGAATGCCTTTTTATAGAGACTGCAGCCTGCTATCATCGTCCTCCATACTGATTTGACATTGTTTGACACTGTGTTGTACAGCTCTGAATTGCTTCTTTGCTTCAATCCAGGTCACTGTTGGTGTGTAGATGAGACTGGAAGTTATATTCCTGGTTCGCTGGTCAACCGCTTGACCGAGATGCCACAATGTAAGTTGAAAGTGGCACAAACACCTGCTGACCAAATCCTAACTCATGTCAAATTCTAATATTGTCCATTATCCTTCTGTTCATTGATTCATATTTAAGAATCTCAACAATGTGTAACAATCTGCAGTGGTCTGGTCTCTCCTCATTTTAATCTCTGACAAGTTTGTAGCATTCCCAGTAGTCTGGCTGTTGCATGTTTCATTAATAAATTCCACCCATGCCTTCAGCTCTGTAGACAATGGTTAGGAATTCCACCTCTATTTTTGAATTAGTCTTCTATCTCTCTTGTATTAAGGTCGTTCTTGAAATCTACTATTTTGGTCAAACCTTTGGTCATTTCTTCAAATGTGACTTGGTTTCACATTTTCTCATCACTCCTTGGTTATTGTATGGCATTTATGGTCTTGTAGAAATGCAATTTTTAAATTATTGTTGGACTCAGTTTGCAAAAAGAATTTATTGATCTAAGTGGAACCGCAGTGAAATTCCTGATAGCTAGAGACATTGGAAATGAGTATCTGATATTAGCAGAAACCCTGTTCATAGTCTCACAAGCATGTGAATTATGTTATGTGGATTTTCTAGTGTAGTCTGTTTTGTCATATGCTTTTGTGATATCATTCTGGAGGAACGTTGTCTCATTTTTTAACTGCATTGCATTTGTGGTTTCTAAATGACAATAAACTGAATCTGAATGTGAAGAGCTTCCCCTGTTATGGACTTACCAACATTAAGACCTCACCAATATGATCTCTACAGCTGATCTTATGTCCTCCTAAACCCAGGAAACCTGTCCTGAGTTAAAACTAGGATTTTGATTTCACTAGATTTATGATAAGCAGTCCTGTCCAAATGTCCTTTATCAAGTATTTGTTATTGTAAATAGCAAACCACAGTGGAATCCAGGGGCCATCTTTGGAGCCATTGTGTTAGGTATTTAGAGTCATAGAGACATACACCATGGAAACAGGCTCTTCGGCACTACTGGTCCATGCTGAATGTCTTGCCCTGTGAACTAGTCTCACCTACCTGCATTTGGCCCATAGCCCTTCAGATGTCTTCAGTCTATGTACTTAGCTAGCTGTCTTTTAAATGTTGTTAATATGACCACCACAACCACAATTACTGGCAGCTCATTCCAAGTAAACACCTTCCTTTGCATGAAGAAGTTGCCCCTGATGTTCCTTTTAAATTTTGTGCCTCTGACTTTAAACATATGTCTTCTTGTTTTTAGCATTCTCTCTGTGGGGATAAAAGGCTATGTGCTTTCACTCTGTTTATGTTCCTCATGACCTGTATTCTGTTATGTCAACCCTGAATTTCCCATGTTCCAAGGAATAAAGTCCTTGTCTATGCAATCTCTCCCTGTAACTCAACCCCTCCAAGTTAAGGCAACATAATTTTTTCCCCACACTGTTCCTCTGTTAATAACATCTTTCCTACAGCAGGGTGACCAAAATGGTTCATGATACTCTAACTGTGACTGAATTTAACTTTTCAACTCCTATATTCAATTCAATTGTTTGTTTGTGACACTAAGCTTGCCTTACATTAGCGACAAACTGATGTAGTTCTCTGAAGTGCTGCTGCAATTACTAACAGGCAAACATTGCGAACCAGGATTGAAATGCTAACTAATTGGTTCCTCTCTGTTGTGATGTTACTTGTGCCTTGATGGCAATTTATATGCAAATTTAGGTATTACATATCAAAAAGGTATTTTGATCTTGAGGCCATCATGAAAGATTTCCATCTTATCTTTACCCGACTTTACTACTCAAACTACAAAGGTAAAAATATGTGGATTAGTACCTGACCCATACACAAATTAGCATGAGTAATTAAGATCAGAGTGTTAACTACATGGCTCAAAGTTTGATGTGGGAGGAATGATGTCAGTTGTTAAGCCACTGGCAGTGGAACTGGGGAAAGAGAGAACGGTTTCATTATCTTTCCAAAACAAGCTGGGTCAGTATCCTAGCAAATCAAATAGTCAGGCGACACACACAAAGTACTGGAGGAACTCAACAGGCCAGGCAGCATCTATGAAAAAGAGTAAACGGTCAACATTTCAGGGCAAGACCCTTTACCAGGACTGGAAAGGAAGGGAGGAGTCTGACTAAGAAGATGGGGGGGAGAGGTGAAAGAAGTACATGGAGACAGGTGATACGTAAAACCAGGAGAGGAGAGCGGGTGAAGTAAAGAGCTGGGAAGTTGATTGTCGAAAGAGATAAAGGGCTGGAGAAAGGGGAATCTGATAGGAGAAGATAAAAGACTATGGAAGAACGGGGAGGGAGGAACACCATAGGGAGGTGATGGGCAGGTAAAAAGAGAATGTGTGAGATGGAAATGAGAATGGGGAATGATGAAGGAGTGGAGCTGGGGGTTAATTACCAGAATTTCAAGAAATCGATGTTGATGCCATCAGGTTGGAGGCTACCCAGATGGAGTATAAGGCCTACTGAATGGTCTTGGCCTGAAATGTTGACTGTACTTTTTTCTGTAGCTGCTGCCTGGCCTGCTGAGTTCCTTCAGCATTTTGTGTGAGTTGTTCCTCTAGTTTGAGTATGGCCTCATCATGTTGGAATGGGAAGTAGAATTGAAATTGATGGCTACCAAAAATCCCGCTTTTTGTGGTGGACAGAGCAAAGGTACTCAATTAAACAGTCCTCCAGTCTACGTCAGGTCTCACTGATACACAGGAGGCCACACCGGGAGCACCTGATGCAGTGGATGACCCCAACAGACTCACAGATGAAGTGTTGCCTCACCTGAAAGGACTGGCTGGGGCCCTGAATGGTAGTGAGTGAGGTGGTGTAGGGGCAGGTGAGGCACTTTTTCTGGGCACTTGAGTGCTTAGGCTGTAGATAAGGCTTTTAACTGGATGGGATAGGGTTCTGGTGCAAGAGAATTTAAAAAGATAAAGAGAAACATCAAAGTGACAGTGCAATATAAGAAAATGGTGTAAAAATAACCCAAGCCTGTTAGGAAAGAGTAACATATAAATCTTAAAGGTAATGCTGAAAGTGTGCTAGCAGAGTATTAATAAAGCAAAAGAAGGTTGGATAGAACAATCATTGATTTGTGATAAGGAAATCATGATTGGCAAACTCATTAGAAATTTCTAGGCTGTAATTTGAAGGCACAGTATGGATCTGGAAAACCAATGATTGTAGTGTATCTGAATATTCAGAAAGCCTTTGATAGATTTCAATTTCAGAGATGATTAATCAAATTTATAACACATGGAATTGGGATGCTAGCATAAATTGAGAACTGGTTAATGCACAGAAAAAAAGTTACAAGTAAATGGGTCAGTTTGGAGCTTGTCATTACGACTCATTGGGTATCATTGAGATTAGAATAGTTTACAACCTATATTTATGATTTTGGTAGATTGGACTAAGTATAATACATCTGAGTTATATGATGATACAAAGCTGAGTAGAATTATGGATTGTGATGAGAATTCAGAGAGGCTTCAATGGGACAGGGATAGGCTAAGTGAGTGGGCAGAGCAAGATAGATAAATTATTAACTGGAAAATGTGAGGAGACTCAGTATTATATTAAAAAATAAAGGAATACTTTTAAGTAGTGAGAGGTTGAAATGTGTTGGTGTTCAGGGAGGAAGGGTGGGTGTGCAAGTGTCCTTGTAAATTTCAGGAACAGTAAATAGGAAGATAAGACTGAAAGCATCCTGATAGAGAGAGCTGCACTTAAATTATTGTGGACAGATCTGGTCTCCCAGCCAAAAGAAGGATATACCTGTGACAGAGAGAATGCACAAAGGTTCACTAGATTAATTCCAAATAGAATAGCTTATGTGCTGGGCTAATGCTACTTAAATTTTTGAAGTTTAGAATCTTATTAGAATATACAGAATTTGAAGGTGCCTGATAGGGCAGATACTTGGATGATGTTTCAAGCCAACTTTAACTGTCTCAAAATAAGGCATTCATTCCTGACATAATAAATTTCTTCATTCAGAGCTTAGTAAAACTTCAGAATTTTCTTCCAAAGAAGAGTGTGGAGTCTCAGTTTGCTGATTATACTCAAAACAGAAATTGATAGATAATTGGATAGGAGGGAATCAGGCTTAGTGCAGGAAAATGGGCCTGAGATAAAAAGATTAACTTTGTTTTTACTGAATGGCGGAACAGACATGACAGGCTGGAACTCCTTCCATTATTTCTATTTTTAAGTGTTATCTTATGAGCTGAATTAAATTCTGTGATGTGAACTGCTTAGGATGTTTTCTTTTGTAAGCTGTTTTCACCACTTTCCTTTCTTGCCTCCTTACCTGTTACACAAGGGCCCCATGGTAGTGCAGAGGTTAGCGTGGCACTCTTACAGCTCAGTCCGTCATAGTTTGGAGTTCAATCCTGGCATCCTCTGTAAGGAGTCTGTATGTCCTCCCCATGGATCTGTAGGTTTTCTCTGGGTTCTCTGGTTTCCTCCCACAATCCAAAGATGTATCGGGTAGGTAATTGGTTATTGTAAATTGTCCCATAATTAGGTTAGCATTGCGGTTATCAGAGGTGTGGCTCGAAGGACTGGAAGGATCTATTCCATGCTGTATCTCCAAGTAAAAATAAAGTAATAATAAGGTGAATATAAAGCTAGTAACCAGGCATTGCCGTCAACATCCACTTCTTTTCTCCGTGGCTGAGTTCAGATCATCAGTTTGCCCCACTGCATACTACCAGCAGATCTTCCTCTTCATCTTCCTATCTGTTCGAGCTTTGTGTCTCTTGAAAGTCTGGGGCTCACACTTCTGTGTTGCCCGTTGTTAAAGTATTACAATTAGTGCACTCTTCTCCCTTTTCCAGGTCTGACACCGTGTCAGCGTTCTCAAACAAACGCAGCTCTTGCTGGATGGAAGCTAATGGGTCCCCAGCTTAATACCACTGCCACAAATGTATTTGAACCAACTTGCAATGAGGTAAATTTGAAATAAAATTTGACGGATAACCACTACTATTATTTTTATACTGGAAGTAAGATCATTAGGAGTCACTGTTGAAATGGAAACTAATCTATAAGGAGTCTCCATTACAGAAGGATTAATTCCTTTACAATCCTTTTTAAAAGGATGCCATCGTCAAGACCTGCAATTAAAGAGTGATTTATCTTTAGGCATCTCTATGAAGGAAGGAACCTAGTCATTAAGGCCTGTTTTAATAAGAGACTACCAGCATGACCATTATAAAGCCATTAAAATTTTTGCATTCTATACTACATCAAAATAACCCTCATGCATCATTATCGACCCCTTTAAGTGAAGTCCCTCTTCATTATTCTGAAATATATTTTGTATTGAAATTAAAATTATAACAGAGTTACAATTATCATTACTCAAAAAACCATGGTTCAGAATGGAACTTCATTTGGTCAAGTACTATAAAGGACATTAATAGTAATGCAATCCAAATATTAAATGAAGTTCAAACATTTGCATTGAATATGATGGCAAGTTGACAGAATTAATTAAATTGATGGATACTCAACATTAATTTTCCAATAGTCTGCGTGAAATCATAACAGCTAAAATCAGTAATTGGCAATACATAGGTGAAGTAAATGCAGATCAAAGGATATCTTAGTGATTCTATGCTGGCAGTTTTTTAAAGCAAAACAACAGATTTTAAGACACAAGGGACTGCAGGTGCTGGAATCTGGAGCAAAAACGATCAGCTGGAGAAGCTCCAGGTCTGCACGTTGAGCAGCATCTGTGGGAACAAAGGAACTGGCAATGTTTCAGGTCGAAACTCTGCTTTGGGACGGAAGGTGGAGAGGCACGATGGTCCTTCCAAAGAGGAGAAGTGGAATGACGAGGCAGGAGTCTGAGGTGACTGTTGATGAGAAGGGGTGAAAAAGAGAGGCAGATTGCACCAGGTTGGGGAAGAATTGGCAGGTGAATTATAGATGGGGGCTTAGTGGTGTGTGTTGGGGGGGGGGGTTGGCGGTGGAGGGGTGAAGGAAGGAAAGCCTATGAGTGAAATGTTTTCATAGTGTGTGGATTGACCCAGGAAGGGGAGAGGGATGAGAGTCAGTATGGGGTGTTGTGAGGGGTGGGTGGGAAAGAGGGCAAAAATGGGAGTCAGAGGAGGATCAGGGGTGGGGGGGGGGGAAGTGAAGAAACACCTGAGGGGAGGTGTTAGAAGGGGTGAACATGATCTGTCACCTGTCAGCCCTCCACAGTCCATCAGTCAGCTCAGAATTCTGTTTTACCATTCCCCTTGCTCTCTTTATAGTTGTCATCTCCCTTCCCCACTCCCAATGTTGGTGCATGGTTTTGACCTGCAGGTGCTGCTTGACCTGCTGAAATCCTCCAGCAATTTGTCTTTTTTCACTAATTGTCTTTGCTACCATCATGGAACCCTGATGGGTATCATGTTATTTCAAATGATACTCAAGTTCATTCATGTATACTCTCTATCCCAATACCATGCCACTGTGCATCATACTCAGTAAATACCCTGAAAATTCTCACAGGAAGAATTTAGATAAAAAGTAGGCCAACAGGTTTGTGCATAGTGTTCTTCTGTTTTGTATTTATCATTCTGTTGTCAATTGAGAACACTTTTCAGCTGATTGCTGAAATTTAAATGTCTGCCAGTGCTGTTCCCACATGAAACTTTCATGGTTTGCAGATAAATGGATTCCTTCTGAATGGGGTACATAACAGTTCTTGGATGAAAAGACTGCTACCTCATTATCTTAGTCAGTTCCTCGCTCAATAAAAAATGTATTCATTGGAGTACATAGATCCCTAACAAAGACACACAATATGTTTGTTCTGAAATGAGATAATCACAGTTATTGTATGAACAATGTAAATATATTGTTGTTATATAATATTATTGTTATAAATCAAGTAGGAAACTACATACAAACACCAAATGCATTAATATCAATTTGCTTAGAAATTATACCAAAGCAAATTTCAAAATTTAGAGTGCTTCATATTTTATGTGTCTGTTGCGATTGCAGGTGGGAGAGTACAATATCTTGCAGTGGCCGGATTCCGAGGGTGGCAAAGCCTGGTGCATTCACCCCGACAGAAAGGAATTTTTACAAATGGCTGTAATAGAATTGGATGGGAATCCACAATGTGAGTACAGTCGGTGGGACTTCGGCGAGTTTAAGGAGATATTATTGAACTTAGTTTGCTGCTGATTTGTCATTTGGTTTCATGTTCATTCTTATTTCTCGGCTCCTCATATCAAATGAAATGCATAATTTCACATTTTGTTGCTTTGAACTGCCTTGTAGAGGCATTTTAGTACTGTTTGCTTCTATGGCTGAGATCAGGCGTTTATTGATAATGATAAATGACAGACTGGATTCGCTTTCAACCACTCCTTACTACTATGTTATGTTAATCCAATCAGCGATCTTCTACCGAATTGTAGAATACTGGAATTTATTGATAATATTATACGGCACTTCCTTCATCCGGTGTAGAGAACCTGCTGACTGGAGTGAGGTCATGTCTGATCAAATGAATTACCAAGTAACAACCACAGGAATTCCCGCTTGGATGTACAGGGCCCAAACCCATGACCATTGCCACCAAGAAGAATAAGGAGATCAGGCACATAGGGGCACCGCCACTTACATATTCTGCTTATCTCTGGAGTATATCACTCGGTTTTCATCATCACTGGGTCTAAATCCTGAAATTCCTTCCACAGTACAGATACTGGCAGATACATTAGGGGCACTTAAGAAACTCTCAGGTAGGCATGTGGATGATAGAAAATGGAGGTCTGTGTAGGAGTGAAGGGTCAGATTGATTTTAGAGTAGGTTAAGAGATTAGTAGAACATGGGCAGAAGGACCTGTACTGTTCTATGTTAATATCATTACCTTCACCAGAAGTATGGCAGCAGTTTATAAAGGTGGCTAATGAAGAGCGGTTGCCAATAAACACCGACCTCACTTGTGATCCCAGATCCTGAAAATAAACTTGAAAATTCTTAATCTACACATTGCAAAACACTCTGAAAAGTAGTACATTGTAGAAGAATTGTAAATGATGACCCAAAACATCGACTCTTCATTTTGTTCCATAGATGCTGCCTGACAAGCGGGCATCAATGGAGAAAGATTCAAAGTTTCAGGTTGATGAGCTTTCATAAGAAGTGCCCAGCTCTGATATAAACTGAAAGAACTGGTTTCATGAAATTGTGGAATTCATTGATAATTTCTACTTGGAGTCAGGTTGTGGCTTGTCAGCAGATATAATATTGTTTCTCTGATGTTGATGCAAGAGGCAAAGCTAACACAACGGTACAGCTAAAGCTGCTGCCTCCCAGCTCCTGTGATCTGGTGCAATCCTGATATCTGATGTTTACTACATGAAGTTTCTATGTTCTTCCTCAAACTACATTAGTTTCTTCCCACATCCCAAATATGCAGTTGTTTAGTTAATTGTCCACTGTAAATTGCCCCTCAAATTTAGAGGAGAGTAGTAGAATTTGGGGCAATTGATGGGAGTGTAATGAAAATATAGTAACTTTAATATAGGAGTGCAAATGGTTCCTTGATGGTCTGCATAGACTCGATGGGCTGAAGGGTGTGTTTTGGTGCTGCATGAATCTCTGACCCTATATAAGAGTCCAGAAAGGTTAGGTTTTGGCCTGTATCATCTCTTTTTGACCAGCTAAGGGGTATTCACCTCAGTGCATCAGTTATGACCATTGAAAGAGCTATGTGCAATTAGAATAATTATGGCAAAATGGAATAATTCTCTTTATATATGAAGTCTTAGAAAGCTTGATGGGGAGGAGAAATTTCAACTTCATTGCCACCTGGAGATGAAAGAGGAACTCTTCAGAATAATTTCTGATATTGCCCACAGAATATTTTGATAAAGACAATTACTAACAATTAATGAGTGCCGGGACATAGAATCACGTTGATGGACTATTTGATATTAGGGTTATTCAGAAGTGTTCAGAAAAAATCTGCAAACATCTTGCGTTAGAATCTATAATTTGCTGCCACAAATTCCTGTTAATACAAAATCTTGATATTATTTTAGAAGACAATTAGATGATTGAGGAAAGGAACTAGTAAACATATTGACTATGCAATAGTAAGTGGGGACTTACTGTATCTGGATGACTTGGGAGAGTGATGGAATGCCGTCTAAGTTTGGATGAATCCAGCCCTAACTAGATTGAAGAAACACAAATATCATTAGGACAAAGCTCCTATGATATTGATATAACCCTGAGCATCCATTTTCTCCGTTTTCCAAGCCCATTGTGGCATCAATGTGTATCTTTTCCAAAGTGTACTGCAGTCTCTCATGCAGACTGTTCCATTACCATCTGCAGAACTATGGCATCTACAAAGAAGGATAAAGGTAGAGTTACATAAAAAGACCTCTAGCTCAAGTGCAAACAACAGCTGTCCAGACTTGGAAAGTTATAACCATTCCTCATTGTCGCTGGACCTAAACTCAGGAACATTAGCCCCATTAACATTCTGGTAGTACTGTCATCAGATGAACAGCAGTAGTTCAAGAAGATGGTTCACTATCCATTCTTAAGGGAAATTTTAGATGAACAATACAATACCTATAAAAAGTATTCACCCATTTTGAAGTGTTCATGTTTCATTGTTTTACAACATTGAATCACAGTGATTTAATTTGGTTTTTATAACACAGACCAACAGAAAAAGACTCTTTCATGTCAAAGTGAAGACAGATCTCTACAAAGTGATTGAAATTAATTACAAATATGAAACACAAAATAATTGATTGCATAAGTATTCTCCCCTTTAAGATAACACAGCAAATCATCACTGGTGCAGCCGATTGGTTTTAGAAGTCACATAATTAGTTAAGTGGAGATCACCTGTGTGCAGTCAAGGTGTTTCAGTTGATTGTGGTAAAAAGAACACCTGCATCTGGAAAGTCTAACTATTAGTGAGTCAGTATCCTGGCAAAATCTACACCGTGAAGACAAAAGAACATTCTAAGCAACTCCACAAAAAGATTATTGAAGATCATGAGTCAGGAGATGAATACAAGAAAATTTCCAAGTCACTAAATATCCCTTGGAGTACAGTTAAGTCAATTGTCAAGAAATGGAAAGAATATGGCCCTGCTGTAAATCTGCCTAGAGCAGGCTGTCCTCAAAAACTGAGTGACAGTGCAAGAAGGGGACTAGTGAGGGAGGCTGCCAAGACACCTGTGACAGCTCCGGAGGGGTTACAAGCTTTGGTAGCTGAGATGGGAGAGAATGCACGTACAACAACTGTTGCCCAGCTTCATGTGCAGCTTTGCGGGAGAGTGATAAAGAGAAAGTCAGTGTTGAAAAAACACTCACATGAAATCTCAGCTAGCCTTTGCCAGAAGGCATGTGGGAGACTCTGAAGTCAGCTGCAAGAAATTGAGCTTTTTGGCCATCAGACTAAATGCTATGTTTGGCATAAGCCAAATATCACACATCACCAAAAACACACTATCCCTTCTGTGAAGCATAGTGGTGACTGCATCATGCTGTGGGGATGCTTCACTGCAGCAAGCCCTGGAAGGCTTGTGAAGGTAGAGGGTTAAATGAATGCAACAAAATACAGGGGAATCCTGCAGGAAAACCTGATGCAGTCTGCAAGAGAACAGTGACTTGGGAGAAGATTTATTTTCCAGCAAGTCAATGACCCCAATCATAAAGCCAAAGCTACCACAGGAATGGTTAACTTTGCTGTTGTAAATGTCCTGGAGTTGCCAAGTCAGTCCAGACCTCAATCCAACTGAGAATTTTGTGGCTCAACTTGAAAAGGGATGTTCATTCAGGTTGCCCATGCAATCTAACAGAGCTTGAGCAGTTTTGTAAAGAAGAATGGGGAAAAATTGCAGTGCCCCGATGTGCAAAGCTGATAGAGACCGATCCACACAGATCATGGCTGTAATTGCTGCTGAAGGTACATCTACTAAATACTGACTTGAAAGGGGTGAATGCTTACAGTAAATGTCAATCTTTTCTACAATGACCACATTCCAAAAATTGAATAAGTTTTGAATTAACCAGTTAATTTTATCACTGGTTGTAATTATCATGAATGAGGCAGAAAGACTTGCTTTGACCAAATGTGGTCATGTCAAATTATTCACAAAGCAGTTATTGATAGTACTTTTTTTCCAGTCACAATTTCAAATTAATATTGTACTAGTTTTTTTTTCTCAGTTATTTTCCAGTCTTTTACAGAGGAAAGGTTGTTAGAGCCAGGAAAAATTTCATCAAAATAATGTGGACAATATAACTGTCAGCATATCTTCAACAGGTGCAAGGGCTTTTATGTATAATAATGTTAGAACTGCTTTCCAAATGTATTAGATCAATACTAATTAAATGTCTATTGATGACATTTTGCAACATTAGCCCACCTGTTCTCCCTGCAAGTTTAAGGCTAATTAGTCATCAGATTTTCAATGTTCTTGTGGATGAGAAAGTCAAACAAGCCTTATGGCTCTAATATCTAACCTTATTTTTCCATAGATTGCTATAGAACTGTCAAAGGTGCTCTTGGTAAGAAGAGGAAAGGAGAAGGAGGAATTATCCTTAAATTTTTTTTTTGTTCCCTAAGGTGATGTAAAATAATATTAAGGAGGTCATGAGAGACTTAAGTATGCAGGTAGATTAGAAACATTGGGTTAGTTCTGCATCCCAAGAGAGCGAATTTGTAGAATGCCTACAACGTGACTTTTTCGAAAAGCTTTTGGTTGAACTCACTAGGGAAAAGGCCATTCTGAACTGGATGAACCAGATCTTATTAGTTAGTGTAAGGTAAAGCTTAGGAGGCAGAGATCATGACAGAATTTGCTCTACAGTTTGAAGGGGAGAAGTTAAAGTCAGATGTATTGGAATTATCGTGGAGTAAAGGTGAATACAAAAGCATGAGAGACGAGCTGGCAAGAGTTGATTGGAAGATGGCAGAACAACAACGGCTGCAGTTTCTGGGAACAAATTGGAAAGTACATGATAGATACATCCCAAAGAAGAGCTCATATTCTAAAGGAAGTATGAGCCAATTGTAGCTAGCATAGCAAATCAAAGATGGCATAAAAGTACAAGAGAAGGCATAGTGTATAGCAAACATAAGTGGAATGTTAGAGGATTGGGAAGCTTTTAAAAACCAATGGAAGACAATTAAAAAGCACAAGGAGAGAAAAGAAGAAATATGAAGGTAAACTAGCCAATAATATAAAGGAAGATACCAAGTTTTTCAGAAATGTAAAGAGTAAAAGAGAGGCAAAAGTGGATATTGGACAGCTGGAACTTGTCACTGGAGAGGTAATCATGGGGGACAAAGAAACAGCAGATGAACACAATAAGCATTTTCTGTCAGCCTTCACTTTGGAAAGACAGCAGTGTGTCACAAATTCAAGAGCATCAGTTGGTAGAAGAAAAAGTAGTTGCTACTTTTAAGGAGATGGTGCTTGGGAGACTGAAATGTCTGCAGGTAGATTAACTAGCTGGACCAGCTGGACTATGCCCTTGGGTTCTGAAATTAGTAGATGCAGAGATTGTGGAGGCATTAGTAATGATCTTTCCAGAATCGCTAGTCTCTGGAATGGTTCTGGAAGACTGTAAAATTGCAAATGTCACTCCACTGTTTAAAATAGGAGGGAGGCAAAAGACAGCAATATAGGCCAGTTAGCCTAATCAGTTGATGGTAAGATGTTGGAGTCCATTTTTTTTAAGGATAAGGTTTCGGGGTATTTGAAGGCACATGATCAAATAGGCCAAAATCAGCATAGTTTCCTAAGGGGAAATCTTGCGTGACATATCTATTGGAATTCTTTGAAGGAATAACGGGCAGGATAGTCAAGGGAGAGTCACCAGATGTTGTTTAGGAGAATGGGCAAAGAAGTGGCAGATGGAATACCGTGTAGGGAAGTGTATGGTTGTGCACTTTGGGAGAGGGAATAAAGGTGTAAGCTATTTTCCAAATGTGTTGAAAATTCAGATTTCAGAGGTGCAGAGGGTCTTGGGCATCCTTGTGTAAGATTCCCTAAAGGTTAATTTATAGGTTGAGACAATACAAAGGGGGGCAATTGCAATGTTAGCATTCATTTTGAGAGGACTGGAATATATAAGCAAGGATGTCATGTTGAGACTTTATAAAACATTGGTCAGGCCACACGGAGTACTGTGAGCAGATTTGGGCCTCTTATCTGAGAAAAGAAGTGCTGGTCTTGGAGAGAATCCAGAAAAGATTCATGACAATGAAAGGGTTAATGTATGATGAGTTTTTAATGACTTTAGGTTTGTACACTCTGGAATTTAGAAGAATGATGGGGATCTTATTGAAGCCTATTGAATATTGAGAGGCCTGGATAGTGTGGCTATGAAGAGGTTGTTTCCTATGTGGGGAGTCTAGGACCAGAGGGCTCAACCTCAGAGTAGACGGTGTCCCTTTAGAACAGAGAAAAGGAGGAATTTCTTCATTCAGATGGTGGCACATCTGTGGAATTCATTGCTGCAGATGACTGTGGAGTTAAGTCATTGGGTATATTTCAAGTAGAGGTTGATAGGTTCTTGATTAGCAAGAGGAACAAAGGTTACATGGAGAAGGCAGGATAATGGAGTTGAGAAGGATGATAAATTAGCCATGATGGAATGGCAGAACAGACTCAATGTTACTCATATGTCTTATGGTCTTGTGTGAGATATTTTTTATCCTTCCATTTACCTGGGGGATTTCCACAAATTAGAAATGCAGCAAGTGAACTTTGACTCATTATGAATAATGCTGAATTTCTAAATTAGGTACAATACAAAATACTTGCTCTGCTGGTTAGTCGAGTATTGGAAGTGTTGTTAAATTGCATATTAGAAATTGCCAAGGCAAATGGAAACTTGGATTGAAACAGAAAATATGAAGAAGTTGTATCTTCAGAGAAATACCATTGGTGTAGCCACATTTGCAGTTTTGCTGCCAATTTTTTTGCCATTGTTATTAATAAAATTTGTAGAACTGCTTGAAGAGTTTCCAAGAAAGGCAGTATGGACAGGATGGGAGTTTACATAATTGAGATTAACGCTTTACCAACAATATCATTGAAGAGAAGCAAGAGTCAACAGAACATATTCGGAATAGTGATGGAAATAATTGTAAGGACGTGTAAGGAGTTTGGAGTGGATTTTAATTTCCCAGTGTAGAGGTTCATAGAAAACTACACCACAGAAACAGGCCTTTTGGCTATCTCATCTATGCCAAACCATTTAAAAGGCTTAGTGCCATCGATCTGCATACGGACCATAATACTTCAAACCCCTCCCATCCATGTACCTATCCAAACTTCTCTTAAATGTTGAATTCCAAATCGCATGCATCACTTGCGCTGGCCAATTTTTTCACACTTTCACCAGCCTCTGAGTGAAGAAGCTTCGTCTCATATTCCCTTTAAACATTTTACCTTTCATCCTTAACCTATGACTGCTAGTTGTAGTCTCACTCAACCTCAGTGGAAAGAGCTTGATGCATTTACTCTATCTATACCCCTCATATTTTTGTGTACCTCTATCAAATCTCCCCTCAATCTTTTATGATCTAGGGAATAAAGTTCCAACCTATCCAGTCTTTCCCTATAACTCGTGTCCTTTAGTCCTGGCAACATCCTTGTAAATTTCCTCTGTATTCTTTCAACCTTATTTACAATAAGTTGGACTCTAGTCCCCACAGTCTACCTTGTTATGATCTTGTATTTTATTGTTTACCTGCACTGCAATTTCTTTGTGCGTTTGCACTTTATTCTGCATTGTTATTGTTTTACTTCATTCTCCATCAATGCATTGTGGCATGGTCTAATCTATATGACCAGTAAGCTTTTCATTGTATCACAGTATGTGACAATAATAAGCCAATACCAAATCTAGTTCACAGCAGGGATCTGAGCAGCTTGCAGATTTTACAGGGATTCCATGTGTTGGGAAATGTAGAGGAAGCTTGACCCAAAAGCAGCGCAATGGAGACTATTTTAACAGTGAGCAATAATTTTAATAATAAT
Organism: Hemitrygon akajei; assembly: GCF_048418815.1. Taxonomy (NCBI): domain Eukaryota; kingdom Metazoa; phylum Chordata; class Chondrichthyes; order Myliobatiformes; family Dasyatidae; genus Hemitrygon; species Hemitrygon akajei. The sequence continues at coordinate 101,579,796 of NC_133124.1, read as the reverse complement.
CTGCAAAACAATAGTCGCAGGGAGCCACAAAACAAGAGAGAACAGCAACTAAGCACCACAGGCAACAAGACAGCTGAATGCTAGGAGCAACTAGTTGGGGCTGGCTGGTTCAATGAGTGAATGAGAGCTGGGTTTATTTAAATTGACTGCAGGTGATGAGTTGGAAATGAGAGGCATGTGATTCTTGTTAGCTAGGTGGAGACTGGGAGGTAGGTGTCTGCCTATCCAGTCCTGACCGGATCCTCCCCACATGATGGTCCAGGGTAATCTGGATGGGTCTGGTGGCTCTCCTTGATGAGTGATGAATCCATGATGAAACTGGGTATCCAAGATCTCTCCTCTGGGCTGCAACCTTCGCAGTGGACCTGGTACTGCACACCCCATCCACAACAATGTGAAACCATCAACCAGCGAACCATGTGCACTGGACCACCTTCCACCATCTTAGTTTATGGAGGTGCAGGCTCAGGTGAGTTGAGTGGTCTATGGACAACAGGCTTGAGGCAGGACACGTGCATGCTGGGTTTGATCCTGAGGGGCAGTGGTAGCTGCAGACGGTAAGTGAGTAGATTAATGTGATGGGTGATTTTGAAGAGGCCAATGAACCGAGGTGTGATCTTACAGGAGGTGGTGCACGGCAGATCTTGGGTGGACAGCCAGGCACAGTCCTCGGGCCAGAGCAGTCTGGCTGGGCACTGCCAGCGGTTGGCCTTGTGGCAATTGGTGCATTTGGCAGCTGGGGTGGCCCTCTGTGCCCTCTTCCAAGCTTCCTAGCAGAGACAAACTAGGGCCCTAGTGAACATGATCTCCATCATTGGCTACTCCATGAGGAACAATAGAGGGTGGTAGCCATGAAGCACTTCAAAGGGAGACATACCCGTGGCAGAAGAGGTGTGTAGATTGTGGGACAGTTCGGCCCAGAGCAGCAGCTTCTTCCGTGTGAAAGGTTCAGAGGTGACAATGCGTCACAGAAACTTCTTCACTTGCTGACTGGCTCTTTTTGACTGCCCGTTGGTCTGCTGATGACAGTCAGAGGACAAACTTAGTTGTGGAGGAAGGAATGGAAGGCTCATCAGAAGTGGGAGACAAATCATGGGCCCCAGTCTGACACAATGTTCTGAGGGAGGCAGTGGAGGTGAATTACTTGTTGAACATCCAAGTCCGCAGTCTCAGTGGCTGAGAGAAGTTAGGGAAGACATTGAAATGGGCTGCTTGGAGAACCGTTCCACCACTGTTATGATCGCCATGGCCCATCAGAAGATGGCAAACCATGGTGAAATCCATGGTGACGTGGGACAGAAAACCCAGAAACTGATTACCTGGATGGCTAGAGATGGATGAACAGTGGGCCCTCTGGAGTGTCATGGATGCCTTCAAGTACTTGTAGTTGTCTGGAGAGTAGGTCAGAACAGGTTTGTGCTGTAGGGCCTGGTGGATCTGGCTTTCAAGATCCCAGATGATCAGGGTGAGGATCTGCAAGGGTGGAATGATGGGCTGAATGTTGATCTCCATTGCAGCTGGATTGAACTGTCATGACAGGGTGTCTGTCTTGGTGTTCTTGGAGCTAGGTCAGTAGGACAGGTGGAATTGAATTGTTTGAAGAAGAGAGCCAAGCAAGCCTGACATGGGTTGTTGTATGAGGTTCTAATGGTCAGTCCAGATCAGGAAAGGCATGGTGTTTCCAGTTAGCTAATGTCTCCATCTCTCCAAGGCCGAGTAGCTCCCAGTCTCCTAATCAATAATAGTGCTCTGTAGAGTTGAGCTTGTTGCAGAAGAAGGCAAAAGGTTGTGACTTTCCAACAGGTCCTTGTTGGGAGATGCCCCTAAGGGCCCACCTCAGATGCATCCACCTGTACCACAAAAAGATCCAGAGGGGTTGGGATGGTGAAGAATAGAAGCAGTGATGAAGTGTCTTTTGCGCTTCTCAAAAGCATTGTCCCTGCCAGCAGACCAGGTTGTCTGTGAGGAGGATGACTTGGTGAGAGGGGTGAGCGGAGCAGCAGTGATTTGGCTGTGGTTTCAGATGAAATGGCTGGAAAAGTTGCAGAAGCCCAAGAAGCAGTATAACTGTCTGAGGGAACCCGGTTGGCATTTTACGAACTAGCAGTACAGCACAAGTGCAGATTCTAGCACAATTCGTATGCACCCTTCCTCCATCTGCCCATCATCGCTCTTTATGTTTATCAACCAATCACCTACTAGCTTTTGCTCCACCTATTCCCGGCATATTTTTTAATACTGGCTATTGCCCCTCTATCTTTCAGTCCAGATGAAGGGTTTCGATCTGAAGCATTGAGTGACAATTTTCCTCCACAGATCCCAGCACCGCATGTGTTGCTCCAGATTCCAGCTTCTGCAGGTTTTATTTTGAGCTTCCCAAGCTGCAAACTTGAGTGTTTTAACAGGCCTCGCATCAATAGATATACACACGTTGTCAGGCTCTGATAACCAAATTAAGAATTATCAGCCATGTATACAGTAAGGTTCTGCAATTGTCTTCAACAGAACCAAAGGAAGGACCTGGGGCAAAATATTTGGGAATAATGGTGTCTTTGATAGACAACAGTAAACCCTGTCACAGTGGGCAGCATATTTTGCTTCAGCTGGCTTAAAGTAGCTGAGATGTGAAACCCTGATTCTCCTGAGATTGTCAGAGTTACTGTATATAGATTCTGTTGTTCATTCCAGCCTATTACTCCCAAACACATACTCGTGTATGGTAAAATTCATCACAACGTATCCAGTCGTGGGTTTGAAATTTGTATATTTTAGCATTGCATTTATGATGCCATCTCATGGTGGAATATCCAACAGGTACTTGCTGGATTATAACCAAATCAGCTATTTGTCCTATCAACACTAAACACATGATTTATCCTATAGTTCTAATCTAAATCTTTAACTGGAAATCAAGACTGGGCACAGAATATTTTCCTGGGGTCTGGAGGCCAATATTTAGTTACTTCTCCCTCAAATAATCAAATGTCTCAGCTTATGCATGGAAAGAGGGAAATTCAACTCTTGACCTGTGCAGGAAGACAGTAAGGCCATAAGACTATAAGAGATGGGAGAAAAATTAGGCCATTTGGCCCATTGAGTCTGCTCCACCAGTTCATCATGGCTGATCCATTTTTTTCCTCACAAACCCATTCTCTTGTCCTCTCCCCATAACCTTTTACGCTGTGAATAATCAGGAGCCAATCAACCAACGCCTTAAATACACCAAATAACCTGGACTCCACAGCTGCCTGTGGCAATGAATTCCACAGATTCTCCACTCCATAGTTAAAGAAATTTTTCCTCATCTATGTTCTGTTTGAGCCTCTATTCTCAGGCTGTGCCCTCTAGCCCTAGACTTGCCCACTATAGGAAACAACCTCTCCACATCCACTTTTTCAAGGTCTTTCAATATATTGTAAGTTTCAATGAGATATCCTGTAATTCTTCTAAATTCCAGTGAGTACAAGCCCAGAGCCATCAAATACTCCTCATATGATACCCGTTAATTCCCAGAATCATTCTGACGTGCCTCCTCTAAACCCTCTCCAATGTCAGCACATCCTTTCTTAGATAAGAGGCCAAATACTGCTCACAATACTGCAAGTAAGGCCTCAGTACGACATCCTTGGTTTTATATTCTAGTCCTCTCGAAATGAACGTTAACATTGCATTTGCCTTCCTTGCCACTGACTCAACCAGCATGTTAACCTTTAGGGGATCCTACACAGTTCTTCCAAGACCCTTTGCACCTCTGATTTTTGAATTTCTGGCTGTTTAGAAAAAAGTCTATGCTTTTGTCCTTTCTACCAAAGTGAATGATCATACACTTCCCAACACTGTATTCCATCAGTCACTCCTTTGCCTATTCTTCTAATCTAAGTCCTTCTGCAAACTTGGCCAAAGGGGTCAATTCCATTATCCAGATACTGAGAATGTTTTATATGCTTTTAGACTTTTTAAACATATTCAATTTGGCATTCTCCACAAATATCCCACAGTTCCTGGTTACCTATTTGAATTAAGTACAGACAAATATGGTTGCTGAAGGCTTATATATAAACATTCTGCCTTGCAAGTGTTATTATTCCTTGGAGTATCCAATTAAATTCAGGAAGGTGGGGGTCGTCAGCCTTGGACAGCAGCCCGCCTAAGAGAAGGAAAACTCTGATTTTAAACCTCTGCTGCCTTGCAGCCATACCCATCCACGGGAAAGGCTTCAGGAGTAAACCCGGAGGAAGAAATCCGGAGCCTGGGTCCCCAAGGCAGTTTGATGTTGTTTACACTTCACTCTGACAACCTCTGAGACGACACTGGTACCAAGCTGTATCAGCGCTTGCCCTTCCCTTGGACTACATCAGTGATGTGGATGGGGGGATCCTGCTGCATGGGCAACAGCCAGCTCTTCAAATCTTCCTGCCCGGGCTTGTGCCCTGGAGAGGACACAGTCCACCAGAGGTGTAAACCCATGATCCCCTGGGACCAATGGCTGCCTATTAATGATCCAATTAAAGGACCATCCCAGTGAACTATACGTGTGCAGATTAGTAGGAGAAGGCAAGCACTTAAAGTGAACATTGCAGTAAATCAAATCAAATGCCATTAGTGTGTGTGTGTTGGCAATTATTTTAGAACATTTATCTTAAAGTAACGTGACCATCACTGTTGTCATGTACAATCCTATTGGTGATTTCATAAATACTGTAATAAACTATCAGAACTAACATTGTCCTTTCCCAACCGCTAGGTCTAAGTAAGTGTGATATTCTGAAAATTGACACGATGGAGCAGGAAGCAGGGCCAGGTTATATACCATCTTGTGACAACTTTGATGGCTCCTTCTCAACCATACAGTGTGATCAGGACAATGAGAGGTGTTGGTGTGTATTTGAAAATGGAGACGAGGTTCCTGAAACACAAGTCAATACGACAACTGGATTAAAACCCGCTTGCAAACGTAAGTAATCTAGAGTTCTCCAGTGATGGAAAGCAGCCAAAAAAGATGTAGTGTAGGAATGCGAAACAGCTCATGAGGCTTTGGTGTTGGTCAGGAATTCAATACAAGGACTCTACTAATTTCAGAGTCCTTTGTAGAACATATCTGTGGAAAATCTTGTGTTATTTGAATGTCATTCAGCAGTTGTTACATTGGAATGAAAGATTACCGTCAGAGTATCCATTGTTTTAAACAAAAGAGCAGCCCTGAGAGGCTGTGTGGTCCCCCTCTGCTCCAGTTCTGCAGGTTTGCATTGAATGGCATTGCCAGTGGAAAGTGGAGACCGCCCAACTCTCCATGAATGTTACTCAAATATGTTTTTCTTTAATTAGAGACCTCACTAAATAGATCCTGAACTCACACAGTTTTGTTTTCCTAGGCCCACGTTGTGTACTACCCTTCAAAGCACCTGTGGTAACAAATGGCATTGTCCTATGTGATGATGTGCCCAGTGGCCAGTTTGTGCAGCATTGCCAGGTGAAGTGTCGTCAAGGCTACCAGAGTGTATTTGGTAGGAGAAGCTTTGTGTGCAATGTACAGAATGGTAGCTGGATTACAGAATTCCCACATCCAGAGTCCTGTCAGAGTAAGTATCATTGATCCTGTGTTATCTAGACCCAAAGTTCCCTTTAACTTTTGTCTATACTGTTCTGCACTCCTTCAAGACATTCTTTCTTGGACATATTATCTCTTTTTGCCTGATTACATTTCTATTAAGTCTTTATCTATCTATTGAGATACGGCGTAGAATTGGCCCTTCTGGCCCTTCGAGCTGTGCTGTTCAGCGATACCCCAATTCAGTCTAGCCTGATTACAGGGCAATTTACCATGACTAATTAACCTACGAACAGGTACATCTTTGTTTTGTGGGAGGAAACTGGAGAACAAGGTCAGGCAGTGGTGGAATTGAACCCAGGTCATTGGGTACTGTAAAGTGTTGTGCTAACCACTACACTACCATGCCACCCCAAATCTTGGGAGCAATTTACTGCATTAAAGAGAATGGCAGTGGCTTTTGTTGCTCTCAAAATCATCATGCTTATTGGCTATAAAGGAATATAAAGTTAGTACAAGGAAGTGGCATTTTGGTCATGGATTTCCATTATCTTATTAAATGTCAATGCAAGTGTGAGGGGTGGAGCAGCCTACCTTGTCTCTATTCCTAGTTCTCCACCCAACAGCACAGGGAGAGTGCCCACACTAGATGTCCTGCAGTGGCTCAGGAAGTTGACCCATCACCATTCTCTCAATTCCAAGCAGTAATGCATCTTTTTTTTAAAAAAAAAGCTTCTCTTAGTGATGCCCACATCCCATAAACAAATGAAGAGTTGTAAAGAGGCAATATTAATATCAGTTATGACAAATTGGAAGGATTATTGAACATTTACTAGATCTGATTTTTGTCATCTTTGAGGAGTCAAAGTTACTAGTTTTTATTTTGAGCATTCTTTGCTGCGTTCATGTAAATAATGGCAAAAGTGCAATTTTGAAATATAGCATTAGGCTCTTGTTTGTAATAATAACTATTGTTTCTCATTCCCTAAAAAAAAATGAAATTTCCAGTCTTAACCATGTCATCATAGTTTATAGTCAACCAAAAGCAAAAGATCTTTTGTCACAGGATTTCATTATATCTATGGCCTAACTCGTCGACCTACTGAACAAATTTGATTTTAGCCATTTAATTGGTTCCTTGACTACTTCATATAAACAGTCCTGTACTTTCTGTTCGTGTGAAGTGGTAATAATTAAAGAATGACATTCTGTTTTAATGTTTTGCAAACATGGCACTGATAGCGTTGTTTACATGGGAAATTTTGACTTTCAAATTGAGACAGATAACCTTACAAATGTTAGAGAATCTCTTGAAGAGTGTCATGGCCCTTTCTTTTTTTAACGAAATGTCAAAGTGGAACAGACATATTGATGCACAATAAGCCGGCTTTATTGAGCTGCCTGACTGGATGAAAAGCAGCCATAATATAATTGAGCTCTTTGTGCATGAATGGGAAACATCACAGATCAGCTCCAAAGATTTTAGACTTATGAAGGGATAGCTATGATACAAGAGAAATAATATAAATGAATAGCAAAGTAATAGCAGTAAAGAATGGAAGATCTCCAGGAGCTTATTCTATTATTTTAAAAACCAGTAGGTGACTACACTGCAGGTTATTTACCTTCTAACAAGGGATGAAACAAAAGACCAGTTCAGTCAATGCCAGTTCCCAATAGAGAAATCCCATCAGTTCAATCCCTACCTCATATTTCTCCATAGCACTGGAGCTTATTTTCTATCATCACGCCTTCAACTTTTGTATTATGTTTTTTTTGGATTTATCCATGCTAAGGGATAAGTCAGTCAACTTGCTGTACACATTTTGGAATGTGCGAAGAAGCAAGATGACCTGCTGGAAATCCACAGTCACAGGGAGAATTAACAAATTTCATAATGTCAGGGATTGATGTCTTCAACTCTGATGCAACAACACCCTAATTACGATTGACTAAAAGTTGCTCAATTAGGAACTGCGCTATTGTGGTGTAAAAATGTATAGACAATTTCTGCCATTTAAGAAACGTGTGAGAAAGAGACAAAGGAATTATTGATCAGGGTAGCTAACCTCTAATTTTTGAAATTAGAATTAATTTATAATTAAGATAGAGTAAAGAAACATATTGAAATTTCAGCTTGGCAGTATGGATTTGATATATGATTGCACTTCATGAAGGGGCCATTTTAGGAAATTACTTGAAACAGATAACAAGGACAATTGGAAAACACTCAGATTGATACAATTATTTCTGTCGGGCATCCAATATTCACTCCACTTGCTAAAATCTGAGATTAGGATAGAGCTCCACATAATTTATTAATGACATATTTTATTGGCATTATAAGCATTCTGGAAGGAAGATTAAAATTGTAAAGTAATATTACAAAACTAGGTAACAGAATACAAATAAAAATGGATTTCAATAGGCTCTGTTAAGCCATCCATTTGTAATGGGAAAGATCAGAACTAAAAGAGAGTCCATGGAGTCCATTTTATGGTCCATGGAATCTTATGGAACCATAAAAATCGATCATTAATCTGTCAGGAATAGGTACAAAAAAGATAAAAAGGAATGGAATGTTGATCTATGTATTAATAGAACTGTAATTCCATGCATTATAAGTAATATGTTGGCTGTACAAAGCCCTGACATTACAGCTCAGCTGGAACACTGCTGCATTCTGGGAACTATGCCATAGGAAGGACATCTTGGACTTGGAGAGAGCGCAGTAGAGTTGCAAAAGAAGAAAACAAATTTTTTGACACAGGCCCACAGAAATCCAAAGCCATCAATCAATCAAAGTACACAACTGACAATTATTGCTAAAGGATTAAATATAAAGGATTTAAAACAGATGGCAGGAAAAACACATTGCACTAAGTGTTTTGTCTTTGAAAGTGTTGTGCAAGGTCAGTTGAGGTAGACATATTTGTTATTAAATTAGTTAGGTGGATGAATCAACAGTGCTTGAAAGGATATGGAAATGGTAAATAAATGCAAGTAACTCCATTAATAATATGGAAGGTGAGCAGTGACAATACTAGTAAATAATTAGTTTTTGTGTGGCATATTATATCCACTTCTATTTCTATGTCAACATTAACACTGTGGTAGGGAATATTAGATTTTACCTCTTGTAATGTTATAACACATTGCTGCATGGTAGTTTGGTTTCCCTCTAAAAATTCCTTTATTGGTCAGAGACAATCTGTGAGATTCATGCCAGGAAAGACACCCTGAGCAGCAGAGTTCAGTGTGGAGGGTTGTGGAAAGTGTGCTGGTGAACAATGGTAAGAGTTGTGCAGGAAACTCGCATGGGTCAATAGAAGAAGAAAGTGTCAGGAGTTATTTTGGATTTCCTATTCCAGCACAAGTGGGTAATTTTGGCTTGATTTTTTTAAAGGTCATTCACTTTTTAAAATTATTCTCAGATGCAATTTATAAATTTTCTTATGACACAACTGTTTTTGGCAGAATCTCAGTTGGTGCGGAGGCATACAGGAGTGAGACAGATCGGCTAGTTGAGTAATGTTGCATCAACGACCTTGCACACTGTTATGTTTGTTCTTAATAAAGACAAAATTGGCCTGGGTAAATGCAAGAGCATTTTATTCTAAACAGCTTGAGCTCAACACTGAGCACGTGCGATCATGTTATTATCAAAGCTTCTGGCTGCATTGTCCACTGAGAACTGAAATTCTTTGTTATGTGCACACATAATAACACATCTACCTTTAAAGAAAAACAAACACAATACTATGTCCTCATAAACCTGCAAGACACAATAATCCTTTCCAACAAAGATATCTACATTAACTTCAAATGTAATGAGTAAATACAGTCCCTTATCCACTCATCAACTTTCAATAAGTCTCTGAAGTGGTTTAATGTCCTTTTTAGTCTGCTACTTGTTTCCACAGATGGATTGTTTTCATTTGCTGTGTTAATATTAGTGACTTTCTAAGAACTCTGATCAATATGTTCATTTCTTTCACATCCTTCTGCCAAGATCCAATCTGTTCATCTGTTCTTTTTCTTACTGTGTGACCATAATTCACTCTACATGCCCCATAATGGAGCCCTGGACTACATTCGAATATGTGATCAGTGAGTCTTTGCATAAGTTACAGCTGATTCTGTCTCAATTCATAGAGCTCTCTCTGTGGACTGTGTGTCATAGATTGCAACTCCTGTTGGTTTGTGTTGAATTGTTGCTGCTGTTCTGACATTTGGATCTGTGAGATCTCCCCATCTTCCTTTTTATTTTTCCTTTTCAACCGGAGATGATTGTGGAGATCATTTTGATTTCCAGACTTTAACTGGAAGCTGGTGAGAGACAGATTTTGAACCACAGCTGCGTGATGTGGAAGCAAGACTGGAAACTTCTTCATCATGATCACTCGGTTCAGCATTGGCATCCTGACCATCATGCTGATGTAGCTGGTACGATTGTCTATAGGAGGTGGAGTTTTGTGCTTCTCTTCCATAACCTCTCTGACAAAATTCTCCTCAAATTTTGCTATTAAAGTGTCCAATGTAAAGGCTGTCTCATCAATTTGGAAGCTATTATCGATGTCCAAACATCTTCACCAATTATACGTAGAAAATGGACACATTCAATTTTTTCATCGGTCCCTACCACTCTGGTAGCTGCTAAATATATACTGAATTGTTGTTTGAAGCATTTCCAGTTGGATCAGCAAGACTGCCGGAACACTGCATAGGAGGGGTTGGGGACTTGGCTTATCCACGCTTTGTAGCCTCTCAACTGAATTTTCGGTGAATCCATTGAACTGCTGAACTTTGGGACCAATGTGCTCTCTCACCTTGCTGTCCTTTTGTACATTTCACAGTAACTATCTCAGCCATGCATGGTATTCATTTACTCTCCAAGATTAGACCAGACATGTTCACGACATGTTACATTTGTTCTTAATGAGGACAAACCTGATGTGGGTAAATGCTAGAACATTTTACTTTGAACGGCTCCAGCTCAACACTGAGCACGTACAACCAGGTCACTATCAGAGCTTCTGATTCTGGGTGAACTGCTCGCTTTACCCACTGGGAACTGAAGTTCTTTATTACGCTCACACATAATAACACACGTATGATGTCAGTAAGATTAAAGAAGTGGTTGTGGACTTCAGGAAGGGGAAGTCTAGAGAACACACAGCAGTCCTCATCGAGGGATCAGCAGTAAGAAGACCTCCCCTGAGCCTAACATATTGATGGAATTACAAAGAAGGCACTAACGTGACTATATTTCATTAGGAGGTTATGGAGATTTGGTATATCACCAAAGACTCTAGCAAATTTTATAGATGTACTGTGGAGAGCATTCTAACTGGTTGCATCATTATTTGGTATGGAGAGGCCACTGCACAGGATTGGAAAAAGCAGCAGACTATTGCAAACTCAGCCAGTTCCATCATGGGCATTTGCCTTCCCAGAATCAAGGACATCTTCAAAAGGCGATGCCTCAAAAAGACAGCATCCATCGTTAAGGACTTCCATCACCCAGGACATGCCCTTCTTACCATGAAGGGAGAGGTACAGAGGCTGAAGACATACACTGAAGTTTCAGGAACAGCTTCTTCCCTTCCACAATCAGATTTCTGAATGGACAATGAATCCATGAACACTACCTCAGTACTTTCCCCTCTCTTTTTGCACTGCATACCTTTTTTTTAACTGAATTTATACTTATTGTAATTTATAGCTTTAATATGTATTGTAATGTACTACTGCTGCAAAGCAACAAATTTCACGACATATGCCAGTGATATTAAACCTTTACTGATAAATATTTGTCACTAACCTATCCCAAGGCAAAGATGGTGAAAGAAAAAGGAGCATTCAGAGATGGCTCATTTAAAACTGAGAAATATAATGGTTACTTTAGGAGAGTGATTTAAAAGTAAGATCCTGGAAACGTTCAGCAGTTCAGGCAGCAATCATGGAAAGAAAAATGGTCAACATTTCAAGTCTGAGAGATCCTTCATTACAGCTGGGATGTTAACTATACTTTCTACAGATTCTGCCTGCTGTTTCCAGCATTCTCTGATTTTGTTTTGGATTTCCAGCATCTGCTCGTGTCAGGAAACATAGAGCAGGCTTGACACAAAAGCAGAGCAGCAGTACTGATTTAGTGGTGAGCAATAACTTCAAAAATCAACTTCAAAATAACAAGCCATGAGGAGCCACAAAACCAGAGGACAGAAACTAAACTCACAGGCAATGAGGTAACTGGAGGCTAGGAGCTACTGGTTGAGGCTGGCTGGTTTGATGGCTGAACTGTGGTTTAGACAGCAGGTGATGAGTTGGAAAGGAGTGATAGGTGACTCAAAGATTCGATGACATTTTATCAAAGTATGTAGGCAGTATACAGTCCTGAGATTCATCTTCCCACAGACAGCCATGAACAAAAGAAACACCATTCAAAGAAAGCATCAAACACCCAATGCGCAAAAAAAAGACTAATTGCACAAGTGGCAAAAAAGGAGTGAAAAACACAGAATATAAAACATCAAGCCACAGAGTCATTGAAACAATCTAGGAATGATCAGTTCAGTTCAGTTTAGCGCTGTCAGTTGTTGACTCCTGTTAGCTGGGTGGAGACTGGGAAGTGCTTGCCTATGCAGGTCTGACAGCTGGTTAAATTTTTTACTTTCATTTAGAGTAGGATTATTAGAAATTATATTTTATGTAGACTTTGCATTTTTTGTTTCTGCAGGAATCCACATATTTCAGGTGGCTCAGGTTCGGACACAATTTCAGCTCTTCTTGCCTTCTGGGAAAGCCTGTAGCGGTGATTATTCAGGATTATTGAAGGCATTTAACACCTTCATCACAGATGATCTGACAGCTAGAGGATTCTGTCAACTTCAGGTCTGTGTATACAAATTGTCCATCTGTTTTCTGACTTTCTCCTGATGGTGTTAGTTGGATGTAGTCATGTAAGTATTGGCAGCTCTTAAATATCTTCCACAAAGATCCGGGTGCTGAGTGTTAAAGTGGACATGTGAGCTTGGGCCTGCTGTCTCTCCATATGTAAGCGTTCATATTGACCAGCATAAGAAACCAGATAATGATCAGCTGCAGGAGACAGCTTAAGTTTGCTTCATTTTTATCTTGTAAACATCAAGTGCTTTATTATTAACTAAAAATTGTTGGACCTCTCAGTCTAGTCAGCCCCAGCCCCCTTCTGGCTAAGCAAGTCAGTGAATGTTCCTCAGAATGACAGTAGGTTGTAGTTCTTCCAGGTCATATGGGCTGATAAATAATTCAAAAGCAAATCCAGCATATTCTGGAAATCTGAAATTTAACAAAGATGCTTGAAATACTCAGCAGGTCGGACAGAATCTGTGGAGCAAGAAAGAGTTAACATTTCCAATTAATGATCAGTTAGATTTTTAAAGATACCATTGTTTAACTTGGTATCTAGTGTAAAGTACAGTTTAAATCTGGGCATTCCCTAACTACTATTTAGTGAGGTCATCAATCTGAATGAGGACGACTTTCTTTCTCTCTGTAGATGCTGTCTGACCCACTGAGAATTTCTACAATTTCATATTTTTATTTTAGATTTCCAGCATCTGCATGAGATCATTGTAGAATTAGGCCATTTGGTCCATCAAGTTTGCTCTGCCATTCCATCATAGCTCTCAGCCTCATTCTCCTGCCTTCTCCCTATATTCTATGATGCCATTATTAATAAAGAACCCATCAATATTTTGCAGTATTTTTGAATTTTGTAATTTTAAGCAATTCTATTGCTGGATGAGAAATTTATAGCTCTGGACTACTAGACAGATTCTGAGTTATAATCTCAAAGAGGCAATAGAGAATATTAAATTAATCTTATTTTGTAAAAATATTGTTTCTTTCTTCAGAGCTGATATTAGTAACATAGAATATAGCATTACTCATCATCGTAAATATCCACTTAGTACACAATCAGTTTGATAGTGGAATAAACCAGCTCCCTTTCCTTATCTCACCAATATGTGACTCCAAATCCAAACCCAGGTGATTAACACGTAACTCTTGCAACATCTAAGCAAACAATTCAGTTATAGGACAACAGGTCATAGACCTTTCAGTCATGCAGGCAATCTGAGAATGTAAAGAGAACATAATTTTCAAATAAACGGACATTGGTATATTCAGTTGAGGACAATGGAGATGGAATATCTGCAAAAGATGTACTACAGCTTCTCTTAATTAGCATAAAGAAAGGTCAGATGAGAATATATTGGTAAACGTAGCATAAAAATGGGTATTGAGTGATATAAAATAACCAGAAAATAATGGAAACGTTCAATGCAGGAGACTATGGTAATTGGTTGATTATCGTCACATGAAAACTCTGTTTTGGGTGCTATCTATGCAGATCATTTTAAAGCCTCAGTGTATCAAGTAAGGGCAAAGGGAAGGAAAGGGAAAAGTAATAGCAGAATCCAGAATAGAGTGTTGCAGTTACAAAGAAAGTGTAGTGTAGGTAGATAATAAAGTGCAAGGTCATGATGAGGAATATATCAAGTTAGAAATCCTTAGCCGGATGGTTTTACTCCTTTTCTAGGATTCTGGCCTTGGGGAAATGGTGTTGGTTCCTGTCTGTGATAATTCAACTGTGTCGGTGGGATGCTTAAGCATGGATCGTTTAGGAGTGAATGTTACTTGGAAAGTGAACCTTTCAGCTATTCCAGCTTCTCTTCCTGACCTGCGCGACATAGGTAAATTGTACTGATTATTTGCACTCATTTGCACTCATTGTATGTGTATCATTATCCAATATCAATATTCCCTCTTGTACAGGAAGAACTAGGTGGCTGCAGATGGCCTTTACTAAGCTATGCACCGTTTTTGAAAATTCAGGCCAGTTGGAAGAGTGGGCTGAAAGATGGCAGATGGAGTTTAATGCTGACAAGTGTGAGGTGCTACATTTTGGTAGGAATAATCAAAATAGGACATACACGGTAAATGGTAGGGCATTGAAGAATGCAGTGGAACAGAATGATCTAGGAATAATGGTGCATAGTTCCCTGAAGGTGGAATCTCATGTGGATAGGGTGGTGAAGAATGCTTTTGGTATGCTGGCCTTTATAAATCAGAGCATTGAGTATAGGAGTTGGGATGTAATGTTAAAATTCTACAAGGCATTGGTAAGGCTGAATTTGGAGTATTGTGTACAGTTCTGGTCACCAAATTATAGGAAAGATGTCAACAAAATAGAGAGAGTACAGAGGAGATTTACTAGAATGTTACCTGGGTTTCAGCACCTAAGTTACAGAGAAAGGTTGAACAAGTTAGGTCTTTATTCTTTGGAGCGTAGAAGGTTGAGAGGGGACTTGATAGAGGTATTTAAAATTATGAGGGGGATAGATAGAGTTGACGTGGGTAGTCTTTTTCTATTGAGAGTAGGGGAGATTCAAACAAGAGGATATGAGTTGAGAGTTAGGGGGCAAAAGTTTAGGGGTAACACGAGGAGGAATTTCTTTACTCAGAGTGGTAGTTGTGTAGAATGGGCTTCCAGTAGAAGTGGTAGAGGCAAGTTCAGTATTGTCATTTAAAGTAAAATTGGATAGGTATATGGACAGGAAAGGAATGGAGGGGATATGGACTGAGTGTGGATCAGTGGGACTATGTGAGCGTAAACGTTCAGCATGGACTAGAAGGGCCGAGGTGGCTTGTTTCCATGTTGTAATTGGTATATGGTTTTCCTCCTTTGGGTAATTATTTTACTTTTTTTTAGATTTACAAATTATTATTGTGCAGCTCATTCCCATTACTTTATAATCCACTCGCATTTCTAAAATAGTAGTAATATTTTACATCACAGATTAAATTCATCCTTGTTCCTCCAGCAAGTTATTCATTGCTCCAGATTCCAGCATCTGCTATCTCTTGTGTCAACAGTGTTCAGTGTTGTACTGGATACTATTATATTCTACAGTTCTGTTATATTTTCTTCAATTTCACACATTTCTTAATATCCATTGTATTCAGGATGCATCATGCTGGTCAGATTAAGATTACTAACCAAAAACACTGTCTAATTTTAATTTCCAATAAAGTAAATGAAAATAAAATAGTTATCTGCAAAATAGACCCTGTGTTGGATTGGAGATTGGAGAAGTTGTGAACAATTAAATTACTCCATTTGAGCACATTTGTTGAGTTGGAGCTCAAGATAGTGACATTCTTACCAGTGAAGAGGAAAAATCGTAGAGTCACAGAGTCATACGTTATGGAAACAAGTCTTTCAGCTCCTGGTCCATGCCAACCAGGATTCCCATCTAAATTGGTATCTTTTGCCCGTGTTTGGCCCATGTCCAAGCATCTTTCAAATGTGGTTAATATACCTGCCTCAACCAATTCCTCTGGCAGTTCATTAAATAAACTGACCATTCACTAGTTGAAAATGTTGCCCCTTAAATCACTATAAATTCTCTCCCCCTCTCAACTTAAACCTATGCTGTGGGGGGAAGAAACTGCACATTCACCCTTTCTATGCACCATATAATGTTATACATCCACACCTCATTCTCCTTTGCTCCCTAGAAAAAACCACCTTCATCTCACCCTGTAACTCAATCCCTTGAGTCCCAGTACCATCCTTGTAAATCTCCTCTGCTTTCTTTCTAGCTTATTGCCATCTTTCTTATGTCAGGGTGACCAAAACTGAACACAATATTCCCAATGTGGGCACTTCAAAGTCCTGTACTATTTCAACATAGCATCCCAACTTCATAACTTCCAACTTAATGCCCTGAATGGTGAAGGCAAGTGTTCAACAGCCACCCTCTCCACCATGTATAAATAAATGACACTTCCAGAGAGCTGTATATTATACTTGATGATCACTCCATCTAAAAAGATGGTTTCTGGGTGGGATTGTATTCTACACATTTCATATTAAATTGAGGCACATAATAACTGTAATAGGAATGAGGGTATGAGAGATTTCAGGGAAGTACCATAAAGTTGGTCCTGGACAACATACAATATAGCAGCTTGCTATTAAACTGAAAGATAGCTTCCAATTCTCTCTACACAATCGGGTCAACTCTGTATCACACTAATTAAATAAAAACAGACAGGCAGAGTTGATATTTCAGTTCAGCGATCTCTCAATCAAATACCGCAGAGATCTTACTCTCCTCGGTACTTGATCAGCATGTGCTCTCCTGGATCAGGGCCAGTCATTCTGGCTTCAATCCTGATTTACGGTCCAAGGTTTCCAATAGGATTCAAGTAGGCTTATTCCGTGAATAAAAGCAGGGCCTTTGAGTTCTGCATAGGCCATATACATCCTTTTCATTTCCTCTCCTTTTTTACTGAAACACTGAATATGTAGGATTTTTTTCTCAACTGGCTCAGTGTCTGGTAGCTGGAGGACATGTATGGATAATGGATAAAAGAGCCTGAGGGGAGTATTGGAGAAATTTCTTGTGCACAAAGTCATTGATTTGGAAGGCACTGCCTGAAAAATGGGCAAAGTGGGGGAAAGTGATGTTAATTATGTGTTCTAACAGGAGGCACAATGGGCATAATAGACCAGATAACTTTGAGGAAGTGTTTAATTAATGACTTTCTGTTTACATCTGCAGAAAATGCCCTGTTGGGGGAAGGCTTAGTTAAGCGTTTCACTGAACTAATTAACAGTGGAAAGTACCACATCATTTTGAACTCCAAGCAATTTCCAGCAGCGAATGTTACAGGTGATCCTATGAACAAAGGCCACAACATTTCACCCTTCATGGAGCTTGGATGCACTGATGGCTACCAAAGATTTTCAGCTGCTCAGAGAGGCAGGAATGATGTTAATGGATGCAGTAAGTGTTAATGTCATTTAAGTCATTACTTGCAAGTTAATAACCCAGCAGTCAGATTTTTTTTCATTGTAGCACAGAAATAAGTGGCATCTTAACTCTTCAGCTTTTCTACACTAAACATTTTCCTTGCACTTTTTAGTACTTATTGCAAACTGAGTGGGGGTGGTGGTGAATAAAGGAATGATAACTACACTTGGCTTGTTGACAGGGGCAGTCCAGCCAATTGTGCCAAGGTCTCTATGTGGGTGAAATACTTGCATAAAATCTCCTTGGAACGTATTAATCACACTTCCCACTGTCGCTGTTTATTCCCGGCCTTATTGTACCTTTGATCCCTGCCATGTAGGGTAGGAATACAGGAAATGCTGTACTGGTAAGGAATATCCATCTGATCGCCAACATTAGTAAGCTTATCTTTTTTAAACCAAATTCAATATATTTAGTCCTAAAAATCTGAAGTTACCTTACCTCTCTTCTCCCTCCACCCCATTCTGCCTATTTTCCAAATGAACAAACTAAGGCGCTCTACCTTCATTTTTGTGTTGTGACATCTTAAAAGGAGATGAGGTTATTAAAGTGCTGGACAAACACAAG
Organism: Hemitrygon akajei; assembly: GCF_048418815.1. Classification (NCBI taxonomy): domain Eukaryota; kingdom Metazoa; phylum Chordata; class Chondrichthyes; order Myliobatiformes; family Dasyatidae; genus Hemitrygon; species Hemitrygon akajei. The sequence continues at coordinate 101,561,811 of NC_133124.1, read as the reverse complement.
CAGGTTTACAACTCAAAGCTACTGAGTCAGTCCTAATTTGCGCAATGCTGAGCACAGTAAAGCTGGTGTGGGAGAAGGATCAGACTGATCCCCGAGGTTTAATAACATAATGCAGATTAATGCATCAATTTACCAACGGCAAAATGACTGAATTAGAAATTACATCTGGTGGATTTCTGAACATATTGCTCATTGTGAACATTTTAGAGGAAGGAGCAAAGTTCTGCTGGTGTCCTGGCCATAGAGCGATTCCTTGTGCAAATATATTAAATTGTTTGCTGCCTTAAAATATTGTATTTTTATTTGCACCCAGGGTATTGGCATTGCTAGCAAGATCAGCATGTATTGTCCAACTCTCATCACCATTAAATTGAGTGGCTCTTTAGGTTATTTCAGAGAGTGTTTCAGTGTCAATTGTACACATATGGATCCTGGTTCATAATATCCCAGGCCAGGGAAGAATACCTATCCTCCCTTAAAGAAAAATAATCAATCTGATGGGTTTTTTTTTTTGCAGCAAATCAATACATTTCCTCATCCCATTAACAAAACTAACATGCTATTTTAAAATTCCAGGTACATTTGGAACTTAGTACGCAGAACGATACAGCACATGAGCAGAACATTCTGCCCAGAATGTTGTGCCAATAGAGTTAATAATCGATTATCCAACTGAACTAATCTCTTTGGAGTATATCCCTCCATTTCCTGCACATTCTGGTGCCCATCTAAAAGGCTCTTGAATACCTCAGTTGTATTTGCCTCCACCACCATCCCAGGTAGCTCATTCCAAGTACCTAGCACGATAAACCTTGTCCAGCACATTTCCTTTGAACTTTCCTCCTCTGGCATTATGTATGCCCTCTGGCATTGGATATTTCAGCACTGGGGTTAAAGATACCGTCTGCCTACTTTATCCATGCCTCTCATAATCTTATAAGTTCGATCAGCTATTCCCTCAGCCAAAACAACCCAAGTTCATCCAACACTCCTTACAGTACAAGCCCTCTAATCCAGGCTGCATCCTGGTAAACCTCTTCTGTGCCCTTTCTAAAGCCTCCACATCATTCTGATAATGGGGCAACAAGAAGTGACAATTTAATTTCTTCAGCTGCCACTTTACAAAATGAACCCATATCTTCTGATCATTGGTTCAAATATGTGGATTGCTAGTGCAGTTACATAGTACTAACAGAAAACACCATTTCATAATTAATATGCCACCGATGTCCTGGATTTTTCAGAAGTTGAACAGTTCACTCTTGGTAATATTAAAATTAATCTACAAATAACACAGCCATTCTTAAAGTTAGTTTTTGTAATCTTGCTAACTAATTAAGTATGTCCAACTTGGTAAGATTTGCTTGCTTAGAAGTACATGTTCTTGAGTCTGAATTCTGAATTTAGGTTGTGAAAAGCAGTGGCCCAGTGCTAATCCTTATTGAACACTACAGAGCATAGAACAGTGCAGCACAGGAATTAGCCATTTGGCCCAGAAATTGTGCTGTATCAATTACATTAGCCATCAAATGGCCAACTAAACTAATCTTTCTGCCTACACAATATCTATATCCTTCCATTTTCCTCACATTCACATGCCTAAAAAAACATCTCTTAAAGATCCCTGTGCCACCATCCCAGGAATCCAAAGAAACTTGTCCCTCACATCTCTGAAATTGCCCCCCTCACCTTAAATGCATGCCCTCTAGTATTAGACATTTCAATCCTGAGAAAAGATATTGTCTATCTACTCTATCCCTCATAATTTTACTGTATAAGCCTCTATTAGACTTCCCCCAGCCTCCGCCTTTCCAGAGACCAAAAGGCCATAGAATATAGGACCAGGATTGGGCCATTTGGCCCATCACATCTGTGCCACCATTTCATCATGGCTGATTGATTTCCCTCTTGGCCTCAATCTCCCACCTCCTGCTCACAATACTCCAACTGAGGTAACATCAGTGCCTTACAAAGTCTCAACATTACATATTTGGTTTTATATTCTAGCCCTCTCAAAACAAATGCCAACATCGCATTTGCCTTCCTCATCACTGTCTCAACCTGCAAGTTAACTTGTAGGGAATCCTGCACAAAAAATCCTAAGTCCCTTTGCACCTCAGCTTTTTGAACTTTTACTCCATTTAGAGAACAGTCTATACTTTTATGACTTCTACTAAAGTGCATGGCCATACACTTCCGAACCCTATATTCCATCTGCCACTTCTGTACCCATTGTCCTAAACTGCCTGAGTCCTCTGTAGTGTCTCTGCTTCCTCAGCACTGCTTGTTCCTCCACCTATCTTCATATTGTCTGCAAACTTGGCCACAAATCCATCAATTCTGTCAATCAAATCAAAGTTTAAAGTTGCAAGTAATTTTTACTATCAAAGTACATATATGTCACCATCTACTATTCTGAGATTCAGTTTCTTGTGGGCACAATCAACAAATCTATAGAATAGTAACTATAATAGGATCAAAGAAAGACCACCTAACTAGCATGTTCAACCAGAGTGCAGAAGACAATAAACTGTGCAAATGCAAATATAAATAAGCAGCAACAAATAATGAGAGCATAAGGTGAAGAGTCCTTGAAAGTGAGACCTCTTCTCATTGTTACCATCAGGGTGCAGGTATAGAAGCCTGAAGGCACAAACTCAGTGATTCAAGAACACCTTCTTTCCTCTCTGACATCAGATTTCTAAATGGACATTGAACCCATGAACACTACCTCATTTTGTGTTATTATTTCTTTTCTTTAATTTAATTGTTTAATATACATAATGTAATTTTTTTCTATATTATCATGTACTGTATTGTACTGCTGCTGCTAAGTGATCACATTTTACAACATACGCCCATGTTGTTAAGCCTGATTCTGATTCTGGTAACATTTCAATAATGGGGCCAGTGAAGTTGAGTGAAGTTATCCCCTTTTGTTTAAGAAGATGATGGTTGAGGGGTAGTAACTGTACTTGAACCTGGTGGTGCGAGTCCTGAGGCTCTTGCACCTTCTACCGGATTACAGTAGCAGTTAGATGTGAGCATGACATGATGATAGACATTGCCCTCCTATAACAGTGTTTAACGTAGATGTGTTCAATGGTTGAGGGAGCTTTACCCATGTTGCACTGGGCCAAATCCACTACTGTTTGTAGGTATTACCATTCAAGGGTATCAGCATTTCCATAGAAGGCTATCATTGACATATAATGTAAAAAGAAGTGGTTCCAACACCAGTAGTCATCAGCAGCCAACCAGAAAAGGCTCCCTTTATACCCACTCTTTGCCTCCTGCCAATCAGGCAATGCTCTATCCATGCTAGTATCTTTCCTGCAATAGCATGGGCTCTTAACTTGTTTTGCAGCCTCATGTGTGACACCTTGTCAAAGGCCTTCTGAAAATCCAAGTTCACAACATCCAACAATTCTCCTTTGTCTATCCTGCTTGTTATCAAAGAATTCCAACAGATTTATAAGATAAAATATTCCTTTACGTAAACCATGTTGATTGCGGCCTATTTTATCACATTCCTTCAAGCACCCTGAAATCACATCCTTAATACTGGACTCCAACATCTTCCCAACCACTACGGTCAGTCTAACTGGCCTATAATTTTCTTTTTTCCACCTTTCTCCATTCTTGAAGAGTGGAATGACATTTGCAATTTTCCATTCTTCTGGAACCATGCCCAGATTCATTGATTCTTGAAAGATCATTATTAATGCCTCCACAGTCTCTTCAGCTACCTCTTTTAGAACCCTGTGGCATAGTCCATTTGGTCCAGGTGACTTATCTACCTTCAGACGTTTTGCTTTCCCAAGCACCTTCTCCCCACAAATGGTAACTTCACTCACTTCTGCCCCATAACACTCTTGAACTTCCAGCATACTTCTAGTGCTTTCTACAGTGACGTCTGATGTAAAATACTTATTCAGTTTATCTGCCATTTCCTTGTCCCTCATTACTATCTCTCCAGCATCATTTTCCAACAGTCCAATATTTACTCTTGCCTCCCTTTTACACTTTATGTACCTGAAGAAACTTTTGGTATCCTCTTTAATATTATTAGCTAGCTTATCATTGTATTCCATTTTTTTCTTGTTTAAGAGTTTTGTTCAAGCTGCCTTCTGTTGGTTTTTATAATCTTCCTAATCATCTAACTTCCTACTAAATTTTACTGTATTATATGCTCTCTTTTTGACTTTTATGTTGGCTTCAACTTCTGTCAGCCACAGTTGCATCATCCTGCCTTTAGAATACTACTTTGGGATGTATCTATCCTGTCCCTTCTTAATTGCTCTCAGAAACTCCAGTCATTGCTGTTCTGCCATTATCCCTGATATTGTTCCCTTCCAATCAATTTTGAATAGCTCCTCTCTCATGCTTCTGTAATTCCCTTTACTCTATTGTTATATTGATTTATCTAATCTTAGCTTCTCAAATTGCAGGGTGAATTCTGTCATATTATGTTCATTGTCTCCTAAGGGTTCCTTTACCTTAAGCACTCTAACTATTTCTAGTTCTTTGCACAACACCCAATCTAGCTGATCACCTAATGGGCTCAACCATGAGCTGCTCTAAAAAGCTGTCTTGTTGGCGTTCTATAAAGTCCCCCTTTTAGGATCCAGCACCAACTTGATCTTTCCAATCTACCTGCACATGACTATCATAATATTGCCTTTTTGACATGCATTTTCTCTTGTGTTGTAGCTTGTAGAGAACATCTTTACTACTGTTTTGGGGGTCTGTATATAACTCCCATCAGGGATTTTGTTTTACCCTTGCAGTTTCTTAGCTCTATCAGCAATGACTCTACATCTTCCAACCCCATGTCACCTCTTCCTAATGATTTGAGTTCATTTTTTAAAATCAGAGCCACCCCAAGTCTTTTGCCTACCTGCCTTTCATTTCAATACATTGTGTATCCTTGGAAGTTAATCACCCAACTATAATGCTGGGAGGATTAGAATATTAAGGTGAGGATGTAATGTTGAGACTTTGAGACACTGGTGAGGCCTTACTTGGAGTATTCTGTGCAGTTATGGGTCCTTTATCTGAGAGTGGATGTGCTGAAACTGGAGAAGATTCAAAAGGAGGTTCACAAAAATGATTCCAGGATTAAGTGGTTTGTGAAATGAAGAGCATTTGTTGGCTCTGGGCCTGTATTCACTAGAATTTAGAAGAATGAGGAGTGACCTAATTGAACCCTATCTAATGGTGAAAGGTGAATGGTGAAATCACATAGAGTGGATGTGGAGAGGATGTTTCCTTTGGTGGGAGTGTCTAAGACACACCCTTGAAATAGAGGGGCATCCTTCTAGAATGGAGATGAGGAGGAATTTCTTTAGCCAGAGTGTGGTGAATCTGTGGAATTCGTTGCCACAGGCAGCTGCGGAGGCCAAGACTTTTTTATATAATATATTTTGAACTCATTGCCTCAACTAATAAAGAGTTGCATGCCATTTGCCTCCTTAACCACCCTATCAACCTGTGTAGCCACTTTCAGGGAGTTATGAATTTGGACTATAAGATCCCTCTGCTCATCAACACTGTTAAGGGTACTGTTTCTTTACATTTATCCTACAAGGTATGATACTTCACATTTGTCTGGGTTAAGCTCCATCTGCCATTACCGCACAGATATCTGCAACTGATCTATGACCCATTGCATTCTTTGCTGGTCTCCTATGGTATCCTCAGTATCACCAATCTTTGTATCATTCACAAACTTGTGAACACACCCATCTACATTTACATCCAAATCACTTATGCACATCACAATCAGCAAAGGTCCCAGTACAGATACCTGCGGAACACCACTAATCATAGACTATAATCTAGAATAAATCTCTTCCACCACTACCCTCTGTCTTAGATGGACAAGGCATTCTGAATCCAAACGGCCAATTCACCATGGATCCCATGCATCTTAATCTTCTGGGTGATCCTCCCATGAGGGACTTTGTCAAACACTTTACTAAAACCCATGTAGACAACATCCACTGTAATTAATTTTCCCAGCTGAATATCTATCTTTTGTTTTTACTCCCTGTAAAATATTTTTGTTGCCTTTCCACTACTGCTCCCTGTCTCTGGCTAAATTTCTTTTGAAGTATAAAATACATTTGATAATCTTCATATATTATATCATTTACGCTTGTCATTGTCTCTTAGTGTTTTTTTTTGTTTAAATACTGTTTGGTCAAGCATGACCTCTTTTTGAAAACTACACTTGAGTTTCTGGATTTTTAACAAACCACAGCTTAGTCAATAGGCTAAATATAAACCATGATCACACAAGTTCAGCATTGGATGTGTTGAAGCATGCTATACAGACACCCAGAACTTAGAGATTAATGGATAGAAATTTATCTTCTGTTGAAGGAACGAAATGTACAATGACGTGGGAACCAAATTTCGAAAGTAAATTTCAGTGCCATCATCACATCTCTCGGGCAGTAGCTGTTCTAAAGTCTCTCCATTCCCATGAAGTAGAGGTAGTTTAAAGAGGGTTTAATTATCACCACACCTAGTCTTTTTGCTCTCTTAATGCAAAGTAATGATTATTCTAAATAAGATTGATGTCATCCCAGCAATGAGTACTCTAAGTGAGAAGCTAAGAGGCAGGTTTGATGTAACTTTTCAGCAGAAAGTGTGAAAATTGATATTCCTTTACTTGGGGAAAAAAAGAAAATCAAAAGTGATCTCAAGTTTAGTTATTCATTTCATTGTACAGCGCTGAAGCAAATTGTTTCCAGTCTGCAAAGTGATGGATAATCGTGATCTTCTCATTTTACAGTTGTATGCCCCGCTGGCAGCTTTTTCCAGGATGGGAGGTGCATTCTGTGTCCCCCTGGGTTTTACCAGGAGACTGCAGGAAACTTACATTGTAACCAGTGCCCATTGGGAAGGAAAACAGTATCTCCTGGAGCTTTTTTGGCCCACCATTGTAAGTATATTTTTTGATTCATTTTTTTCAATACGTTTATCTCTTTTCTGATTCCCAATTTTCCATGTTGCATTTCTTTCCAACCTCATGCGTTCACAGTATGCATTCTCTTTCCCTGTCCTGGCCTCGTGTCTGCTTCCCGTCTTTGGCAACTAATCTCTCCACGTGCATTGCTTCTATATTCTGCTCAAAATTCTGCTCTCCATTTTGCTCAAAACCCAAGCTCATAGTGTGCAAGAATGTCAGTGCTTTTTTACTAATGATTTTAAAAACTGGAAGCAGAAACCTTGTCATCTGATGCTGTGGTTTGTGACAACACAGGGAATGTAAAGCATTTCTTCCTTTGCAGTTAAATATAGTGAATTCCTACAATGGTGTTGATTCCAGAAGTGGACATATGACATATTCAGCAAGGGGCATCCATCTGTTATTTACTCTTTGATCCTGCTTCTTTTTCCATGAACGTGTTTATTCACCATCTTCATTCAGTGAAGGCAAACAAAGACTTGCGTCAGACTTGTTTTGTAAAATCCTTTTTGAAGCACCTGGATGAGAACTTGAATCACAAAGATATCACACTTTGTATTTTATTTATAAAAAAAAACAAAATTGGCCTTCAAGTTCCTATTGGGTAGGTTGGGTGCATGTAGAAGTTCTATAGCATACTTGTCCTTATCAGTTGAGTATAAAGGGCTGGAAGTTATGTTGAAACTGTACGGAAATTGGGTTAGACTATATTTAGAGCACTGCATGCATTTCTGCTTCCTGGAAAAAAGAGGAAGTTTGTGGAGTTTTAGAGAGGTGTACAAGAGGGTCAACATAATATTGCTGGTTTGTAATGTATTACAGTAGTGAAAATGAAAGGTTAGACAAACAAGAATTGTTTGCTCTGGACTGTTGGAGGCTGAGGGATGACCTGAGGGATTTGTATATAATTAGGAGAGGCATGGATAGAATAGATGGTCAGAGTCTTTTTTTTTTGCTCTGAAATTTCAACAATTCGGTCCATGGATTTAAGTTGAGATGAGGAAAGTTTAAAGGAAGGATAAAAGTCAAGTTTTTCTTGGATAAAGAGTGGTAGGTGTCTGGAATTCACTGCCAGAGCAAGTGGTGGAAGTAGGTATGATAGCCATGTTTACAAGTCGTTTTAACAGGCAAAGAATGAAGAGGAACCGTGCAGGCAGATGGGATTAAGGAAGTTGGCATTGTGGTTAGCACAGTCATCATGTGAAATGCCTGTCCTGTGCTATATTGTTCTACATTATTCCTCTAGGAATATCTGCATTGAAGATTCTCTGCTCCTCTGACAAGATTTCTATTTGTTTCTTTTCCCCTGCTTTCTCTCAATGGTTTCATTTTCTCCTCTTGTTTCTGGTGAGCTGCTGAGTCCTGTTGAAGAGTCTTCAACCTGAAATGTAAATTTTGTTCTGCATATTTCACGTAGTTTTTAAAAAAGAAAAATAAATTAACCCCTATATTCCTCACCTATCCAGACTGTACCACAAGTGTTTTTGGACTTGTCAGACCCGATGATAATTCCGACGTGCACGTATACGATTACACTCTGATTTTAACGTAATACTGTTTAAGCTCCCTGGGTGACACTGTCTGAAAATTTCAGGTGGTAGCCTTCAAGAAGCAAAAATCCTGCCATTGAATGACCTCTCTGTTCTCCAGGCTCTCTGGAGGAATTGTAACTTGGATCCTGACTTTTTTTTACCAAGTCAGATTGGGGGGCGGGGTGCACTCTGTAAGATGCAACTTAATCTGCCATTGGGTTCTCATAAGTGTCATAATATATTGATTAATTTTGAATAATGAGGATCATGCAAATATCAAAGGGGAGTCTCATTTACCCTTGAAGTGGGCTGACTCTCAGAAAGAGTGGTGAATGGAGTACTTTCCTCATTGTAGAGGAGCAAAGAGCTTACACGGCTAGGTGTGCAGTATTTTCTGCTCTTTTCTGCTGAGTTTCCATATATTAATCATCTGACTGTAACAGGTTTAACAGAATGTGAAACCAGTCCACTGAGTTTGCAGTGTGACCTGCAAGGACAATACAAAGCAGCACAACAAGACAGCAATGAACAGAAATCTTTCTGCGTCACCACGACTGGAGTGCGATTGGTCTGGACTGAGATCAACGGAAACCTCTCTGAGTCAGATTGTATTGGTGAGTGTGTTTATTACATTGAATTTCAATACCTTTTTGAGATGCTGTCATGAATTCTTATTGGTAGTTGTGCTTATCAAAGATATGGAGAACAAGAACGCCCTTCCCATTATCAATCATGAAATTTGTGAGTCAAGGCTTCTTGCTTTTCATTACCTTTATGGTCCTAATTAACTGTGAAGTATCTCTGTTGCAGTACATACAATTCCAGAAATACCTCAAGATGGTGGGACTTGTGTCCTGAGTTGTGTATATTTCAATGCAAGAAGTTTTGTAGGAAAGGCAGATGAGTTTAGGGCATGGATCAACACATGCAATTATGGTATTGTAGTCATTAGTGAGACTTGGTTGCAGGAGGGGAAGGACTGGAAGAACAATATTCTGGGATTCCATTGTTTTAGATGTGACAGAGTGGGAGGGTTGGTTTTATTAGACAGAAAGTGTCACGGCAGTGCTCAATCAAAGCAGACTGGAGAACTTGTGGAGTGAGGCTTTATGTGTGGAACGGAGGAAATAGAAGGTTATGACTATATTAATGGAGTATATTATAGACAACTCAACAGTCCTTGGGATTTAGAGGAACAAATTTGTAGAGAAATTGCAGACTGTTGCTAGAAACGTAGGATTATTTTAGACAATGATTTTGATTTTCTGTGTATTGACAGCGACTCCCACACTGTAAAAAGACTAGCTGGGATAGAGTTTGTCAAATGTGTTCAGGAAAGTTTCCTTTATAAGTACATGCAAGTCCCTATGAGAAAGTGTGTGATAACTTGACCTGCTATTGGGGAATGAGACAGGGCAGATGCAACAGTTTGTGTAGGGGAAAACTTTGCATCTAGTGACCACAATGCCATTAGTTTCAAAATCAATATGGAAACGGATAGGACTGGTCCATGGTTTGAGATTCTAAATTGGAGAAAGGCCAGTTTTGATGGTATCAGAAAGGATCTGGAAAGTGTGGATTTGGTCAGGCTGTTTTCTGGCAAAGGGGGTAAGTGGGAGACCTTTAAAAGTTAAGTTTTGAGAGTACAAAGCTTGTATGTGCCTGTCAGAATAAAGGATAAAGAGAACCTTGGTTTTCAAGAGATATTGAAGTCCTGGTTAAGGGGAAAAAAAGGAGGTGCATGGCAGGTATAGGCAGGTAGGAGCAAATGAGGTACTTATGTCGCATAAGAAATGCAAGCGAACACTTAGAAATCAGAAGGACTAAGAGAAAGTGAAGGAGAATCCCGAGGGATTCTACAGGTATGCCAAGAGCAAAAGGACCGCAAGGGACAAAATTGGTCCTCTGGAAAATCAGAATGGTGATCTATGCATGGAGCCAAAAGAGATAGAGGGATCTTAAGTGGATTTTTTTCCATCTGTATTTACTCAGGAGATGGACACAGTCTGTAGAAGCGAGGAAACACAGCAATGACTTCATGGACCCTGTACAGATTACAGGGAAGGAGGTGTTTGCTGTATTGAGGCACATTAGGGTGGATAAATGCCCAGGGTCTGACAAGGTGTTTCCGTGGACCCTATGGGAGGCAAGTGCAGAGATATTGAAATCATCCTTGGCAGCAGGCGAGGTATTGGAGAATCGGCAGATAGCTAATGTTATCCCACTGTTTAAGAAAAAGTCTAAAAATAAGCCAGTGAATTATAACCAGTGAGCTGGTAGTAGGAAAGTTATTGAAAGGGAGTCCAAGGGACCAGATATATAAATATTTGGATATTCAGGGACTGATTATGGATAGTCAACATGGCTCTGTGCATGGTAGGTCAAGTCTAAACAATCTTATAGAGTTTTTTAAGGAAGTTACCAGGAAAGTTGATGAAAGCAAGGTGGGGGAATGTTGCCTACATGGACTTCAGTAAAGCATTTGGCAAGGTCCTGCATGGAAGGTTGGTTAGGCAGGTTCAGTCCCTTGACATTCAAGATGAGGTGGTAAATTGGATTAAACATTAGCTTTATTGGAGAAGACAAAGTGGTAGTAGATGGTTGCCTCTCTGAATGAAGGTCTGTGACTAGTGGAGAGCTGCTGAGATCAGTGCTGGTCCTTTGTTGTTTGTCAGCTATATCAATGAGTTGGATGATAATGCAGCTAACTGGATCAGCAAATTTGTGGATGACATCAAAATTGGGGGTGCAGTTGTAGGCGAGGAAGACTATCAGAGCTTGCAGTGGAAAAATAGGCTGAACAGTGAGCAGCAGGGCGCCGAAGTGTATGCTAGAACAAAGGGATCCAAGAACTCAGGTCCATAATTCATTGAAAGTGGTGGCATAGGTAGATAGGGCCATAAAGAAAGCTTTTAGCATGTTGGTCTTCATAAATCAAAATACTGAGCATAGGACATGGGATGTTATGTTGAAGTTGTACAAGACATTGGTGAGGCCTAATTTAGGTATTGTGTGCAATTTTGGTTACCTACCTATAGGAAGGATGTAAATAAGGTTGAAAGAGTACAAAGAAAAATTATAAGGATGTTGCTGGGACTGGAGGACCTGAGTTATAAGGAAAGATTGAATAGATTATGACTTTAATCCTTGGAATCTAGAAGATTGAGGGGAGATTTGATATAGGTATACAAAATTATATAGGGTATAGATAGGGTAAATGCAAGCAGGCTTTTTCCACTGAGGTTGGGTGGGGCTACAACTAGAGGTCATGGGTTAAGGTTGAGAGGAGAAAAGGTTAAGGGGAACTTGAAGGGAAACTTCTTCACTTGGAGTGTGGAATGAGCTGCCAGCACAAGTGGTGCATTCAAGCTCCATTTTAAGACTTAGGAGAAGTTTGGATAGGTACGTGGATGGTAGGAGTATGGATGGATATGGTCTGGTGCAGGTCATTGGGACTAGGTATCATAAATGGTTCGACATGGACTGAAGGGCCTGTTTCTGTGGTATACTTTTCTATTACTATGATTCTGTGACTCTATTTCCAGAAGTTTAATTCAAATGTATAATTATTTTAGATTTGGAATTTTATTTCTTGCATCCATATCACAACATGAGGAAGTTAAAATCTTTATGTTGCATCTCTGTCGCTATAACAAGCAATAAAGAAGGGAAATATGAGAGTATATTGCCCAAACACTAGGATTGTATATGTAATTGTTTGTATATATAGTCAAATACAACATAGTCAGATATGCAATCAAATCAATGTGTTTTGATCAATCTGATGATTGATCAATTTGTCAAAGAACCTGTCCCAGAGCCCGTTAGTCTTGGCCTTAACAATGTGGTACAATTTGCCAGATGGAAACAGCTGAAATAGTTTGTGGTAAGGGTGGCTGGACTCCCTGATGATCCTCCGGGCCCTTTTTACACACCTGCTGCTGTAAATGTCCTGAAAAGAGGGAAGTTCACATCCACAGATGCTCTGGGCTGTCCGCACCACTTTCTGCAGTGGCCTGCAATTGAGGGTGGTACAGTTCCTGTACCAGTCAGTGACACAGCCAGTCAGGATGCTCTTGATGATGCCCTATAGAGACTCTGCTGAGGTAGTCCTCTCAAGGCTGAACTTTACAGTTTCTATATTCTGCTTCATCGTTAAAACAATATTTTAAAAAAAGTTGGTAACAGATAGGTCCTGGTGCTATCTTCATTAAGTTAGACAAAAAAATTATTTCCCTTATCAAGTTGTTGGTTCAAGCAATCCAGTCACAGCAGAGTTTTTGTGGCTGGAAACATGATAGATTTGATTCTGACTATTGAGACATTACTTGACAAACTGCACCAGGAAACGAGCAATCAGGTGAAGTGAGGTTTAGATCCTGATGTAGTTAACTATGTATCTTGCAACATGCATTGAGTGCCCAATGTGAGGTCTGAGGTCATAGTCACAGGAAGAACAACAAAACTTGGGTAAATATCTCGGAATGTCATCAGGTAGAAATAAACAGCTAGATAAAGAAATATGAACAAAAAACAATGAAAACACTCAGCAAGTCAGTCAATAATTCAGGTCCAAGATTTTTCTTTAGAATTCAGATCTGAAGCATATTTACTTGAGACTGCCTGATCCAATGAGTGTTTTCAGCATTTTTTGCTTTTTTTTCAGGTTTCTAGCATCTGTTACTTCAATGATTGTCATTTATTATTGTAGAAAGAGTCAGGGATCGTTTGTCTAATATTACAATGAGCAGAAAACCGATCAATTTTGTTTCCTCTTAAATCTTCCCAAGATTTTCCCTATGGTCTGTTTCTGCTTCTCTGTATTCCTCTATCAAGGATATTTTTTTAAAAAAGTGAAGTTTTGCAAATGTGTCATTTGTCAATAGACTTGGTGGTGATTCCATTCAATATTTGTAACTTCAATTTTAATATTTGTAACTTTAATATTTGTGTCAGATGCCTATATTAATGAGTAATAACTTTTCAATTAACAGATCTAGAATTACTTTCCTTTCTCTTATCTGCAGTCTTCCGACAGTTTGACAGCATCGATCAATCCCAGCTCATTCTGAACTCTGAAAACACGGAAGTAATTAAAGTTTTAACAGCTCAGTCTAATCGCCAGAGGCACCTTCTAGATTGTCTCTCAGGTCAGTTAATGTCGATATTCCTCTGATAATATTACCACTGCCAAAGTCAAATGGCTCCAAGGGAGCTCTTCAGAGCTGCCGACTCTTATCTGAAGTTAATCATCTTCATCTGCTTAATCAATGACTTTTCATCATAATGTTAGACATGGTGATCTTGCTCTATATTCAATCCATTTGTAGTTTCTCAGAGAATCAAGCAACCGATTCCTGTCTGTTCAAAACCTAAGCAACATTTGGGCTATTAAGTGGCAAGTTATACCTGTGCCACATAAGTACCAGGGTATGTCTATCTCTGTCAAGAAAGAGTATAAATACCTGCCATTGATATTCCATGGCATTACCAATTTGTCAAATCGTCATCATTTATACCCTGTGGGTACTATTGATCAGAAACTCAATTGGATCAGCCAGATAACTGATGATGTTGCAAGAGGTCAGAGGTCATTCTGTGACCTTTACCCTTCCAGACACCCAAAAGCCTTTCGCCATCTGCAGGATACTAGTTAGGAGTGTGGTAGGAATACTGTTTACTTTCTGGAGTGAGCACAACTTGAACAACTCTCAAGAAACTTGGCACAAAGCAGATAAGGCTACCTGAAATCACTCTCAGCATTCACACCTTCTACCACTGTAGCAATGAGCATCATGCAGAAAGTGCATTGCAGTTGCTAACACAGACTATTTCACACCACCTCTCATATCTGTGACTTGGCTACAAAAAAAGAGCAGAGATAACAGATGCATGAGAAATCACCAATTATAGTTTCCAATTGAAGTCAGCCACCATCTTGATCAAATAGATTACATAAATAAAATTATTACTAAGGCATTGCTGACTCCATAAAGCATTGCACTGAGTGAAGTCAAAAGACCTCCGTTATCTTCTGAGTACCACAACAATGGGTAAAAATCATCTCCTTGCAACAGTAGTCCACAGCTTAAGAATATTTTTATACATTTGGAGAGAATTTATTAGCTGAGGGTCTCTTTCATCAGGATTGATTAAATCTGCTTTTTATTACATTAATCCAGTTATAGTTCAACTATAGTTTGGAAGTATTCCTCTAACACCTTCAGGACGAAACTAACACAGATAATATTTTTTAAAAATGAGAATTAAGTTGCTAACTCGCTATAGCAGATTGGGGAAAAAACATAGAAACATAGAAAACCTACAGCACAATACAGGCCCTTCGGCCTACAAAGTTGTGCCGGACATGCCCCTATCTCAGAAATAACTAGGCCTACCTATAACCCTCTAATTTACTAAGCTCCATGTACCTATCTAAAAGCCTCCTAAAAGACCCTATTGTATCTGCCTTCACCACCATTGCTGGCAGCTCATTCCATGCATTCCCCACTCTGAGTAAAAAATCTTACCCCTGACAACTCCTCTGTACCTACTCCCCAGCACCTTAAACCTGTGTCCTCTTGTGACAAGTAGATTTTTATTAGAAACAAATCTGGAAATTGGATAATTATTGCTATTAATGTATTAATAAAAGCAACAATGTGGATTGTAAAAACCAATTACTTCACTCATATTCTTGAGGAAAGGCAACTCACTGTCTTTAGTCACTCTAACATGCCTTAACTTGTGCTTCTAATAACGCTGAAGGAGGCTATTTGTCCAAAATTATTAGTTCCATTGCAGCTCTCTATTTCTCCACTCCAGTGAAACACTTTTTCTTATCTGCCCATCAATTCCCCTGTGATTCCTTTTCATTAACCAAACAAGGAGGTTGTATTCAGTAGCCTGTTAATCTACCAGCATGGTTTTGGAGCATTGGACTATTTGTGAGAAAATGCACGTAGTCCTGAGGATGCATGCAAACTCCACTCGGACAGTACTTGAAGTCACGATTGATTCTGGATCCCTGGGGCTGTAAGCTGTGTGGCATCAGTACTAACTGCTGCACCGCTATGAGTATACGGCCCCACTAAGACAAAAGCAGAGATTGATTCAGAGCAGCCTCCCATCCGCTTTGTATTAAATCAGTACCGTGAGTTCCAGTCATAAACGCTCAAATATTATTTTGCTCTGATCTCTTGGGGAGAGACATAAGTGAAAACTTTGCCAATGAATCTTTTGGACATTTTGTAGGAACGTTAGAGATACAAGCTAATATAGAGAGGAGGAAATATCATCAATCTGTATCACTTACCAGTAATGATGCCTGATGTATAGAATGTAGCTAAAAAAAAAATATTTTTGATTTTCAATATCTACAATAATTTACTTTTATGCAGAAAATAAAATTGAAGCAGTCTACAGGACCGAGGCTAGAAAGAGGATGGTTAAATGTCATTCCTATTGCAAAAAAAAAGTATGGATTGAATAGATATTGCTAAAAGCATGTGATCTAAATTTGAATCCATGCTGTGTCTGTCTCATGGAACCACTCCTTTCTAAATGTTTCACTATTTCTTCCTTAATGCCAACTTCAAGCATTTTCCCAACTACAGATGTTAAGCTAACCGGCCTATAGTTGACTGCCTTTTGCCTACATCCTTCTTTTTAAAAAAGTGGCGTGACATTTGCTGTCTTTCCTAATGCATGTTGCACCTGAAAAAGCAAAAGTTTTTATAAATATATAAAGTGGAAGAGAGTGGCTAAAGTCAACATGGGTCCCTTGGAAGACGATAAGGCGAGATTGATATTGAGTGATAAGGAAATGGCTGAGGCATTGAACGACTATTTTGTGTCAGTCTTCATGGTGGAGGACAAGTCTAATATGCCAAAGAAGGATGTTATGGATGAAATGGGAGATGAGGACCTCGATAAAATCACTCACTAAAGAGACAGTGATGAGCAAACTGGAGGGCCTGAAGGTAGATAAGTCCCCTGGTCCTGATGGGATGCATCCCAGGGTGCTGAAGGAATTGGCGGAGGTTATAGTAGACACGTTGATAATCAGTTATCAAAACTCTCTAGACTCTGGGCAGGTCTCGATGGATTGAAAGACAGCAAGTGTTACACCACTTTTTTTTTTTAAAAAAAGGATGTAGGCAAAAGGCAGTCAACTATAGGCCGGTTAGCTTAACATCTGTAGTTGGGAAAATGCTTGAAGTTGTCATTAAGGAAGAAATAGTGAAACATTTAGAAAGGAGTGGTTCCATGAGACAGACACAGCATGGATTCAGAAAGGGCAGGTCCTGTTTGACAAACTTACTGGAGTTCTTTGAGGACATAGTGAGTGCAGTAGATAGAGAGGAACTGGTGGATGTCGTATACTTGGATTTCCAGAAGGCGTTCGATAAGGTGCCACACAAGAGACTTGTAAATAGGATACGAGTGCATGCAGTTGGAGGAAGTGTATTGGCATGGATAGTGGATTGGTTACCCAATGGAAGGCAGAGAATTAGTATAAATGGGTGTTTCTCCAGCTGGCAGTCAGTGGTGAGTGGGGTGCTGCAGGGGTCGGTGCTGGGCCACAGCTGTTTACCATTTACATTGATGATTTGGAAGAGGGGACTGAGTGTAACATAGCAAAATTTGCTGATGACACTAAACTGAGTGGAAAAGCAAATTGTACAGATGATGTGGAGAGTCTGCAGAGGGATATAGATAGGTTAAGTGAGTGGGCCAAGGTCTGGCAGATGGAATATAATGTTGGTAAATTTGAGATCATCCACTTTGGAAAGAATTATAGAAGAGCAGATTATTATTTAAATAGTGAAAGATTGCAGCATGCTGTTGTGCAGAGGGACTTGGGAGTGCTTGTTCATGAATCGCAAAAAATTGGCTTACAGGTACAACAGGTTGTTAAGGCAAAACAGAATGTTGGCCTTCATTGCTAGAGCGATTGAATTCAAGAGCAAGGAGGTCATGCTGCGATTATACAGGGTACTGGTGAGGTCGCACCTGCAGTATTGTGTGCAGTACTTGAGGAAGGATACACTGGCTTTGGAGGCAGTGCAGAGGAGGTTCACCAGGTTGATTCCAGGAATGAAGGGGTTAACCTATGAGAGGCAATTGAGTCGCCTTGGACTATACTCTGGAGTTCAGAAGAATGAGAGGGGATCTTATAGGAACATACAAAATTTTGAAAGGTATAGATAAGATAGAAGTAGGAAAGTTGTTTCCATTGGTAGGTGAGACTAGAACTAGGGGACATTGGCTCAAGGTTCAGGGGAGAAGATTTAGGACTGATATGAAGAGAAACTGTTTTTCCCAGAGACTGGTGAATCTGTGGAATTCTCTGTCCAGGGAAGCAGTTGAGGCTTCTTCACTAAATATATTTAAGGAAGAGTTAGATAGGTTTTTACATAGTAGGGGAATTAAAGGTTGTGGGGAAAAGGCAGGTACGTGGAGCTGAGTTTACGGACAGATCAGCCATGATCTTATTGAATGTCGGGGCAGGCCTGATGGGCTGGATGGCCTACTTCTGCTCCTATTTCTTATGTTCTTATGAAATAACAAAATTTTCATTGGTTTTAATATTCACAACATCCTTTTTCAGAAAAACTGGTCTGCACAGTAGTCTCCATGCATTTTTTTTTTCTGGATTTCACCAACTACTGCCTGTGACGTTAGTGTTGCTAAGGAACGTTTTATCTTGGAGAAAACCCAAACAAATAACCTTGATCAGCTTCTTGCAAGTTTTCGCTGAAGAATTCAATAAATGTAGTCCTTGAGGCACATAATTTGAGCTGTGGTAGCTCCAAGAACTGGATTGATTATTTCCTGGAACCTGGAAACTTTGTTTGCTTCTGTGTTAAATTACTGCACTTTTGGGACAAATGTATTTTCTAAAACTGTCCCATCCATATCAGAAAATTATTCCCAGAAACTTGGTTCTCAAAAGAAACACCACAGCACATAAATAACTCACTTTTGAAAGAGCTTCAAATTTGCCCCATTCTCATGCTCTCCTGTCATCCCATTTATGTGTTACATAGACTTCACAGGACAGAAATGGAATTTAACTACTGAATCTGTTTTCACCGCCATTTCAAACAGTGTATTTCAGATCATAACAACTTGCTGCATAAGAACACTCGTGGTGCTTTTGTCCACATCCAAACTTTGAACACAATTAGCCATAACAGTCAGCACTCTTGGGAGACTTTCAGCGTATCAAATTGTGTTTGAATTAACTGCAGTTGCCAGATGAGTGAAAACTGTTTTTAAAATAGTGGAATACCCAGTCTCCACATACAGTTGTTTTCAAATGTGTTCTTAATATAATCGGTTGGATAAATGAGCCTTTTTACATTCCATGTTGTATTTCCATTGAAAGATTACTACTATTTGAAATTAAACTCAAGAAAATAAGTATAAAAATAAATATTTCCCTTTGCAGAATGTTCTGGAAATGATATGTGCAACTTTTTAACGTTGGTCAGCATAGGAGACCAGTACATGTGTGAACTTTACAATAGCTCAGAATCGAACTTCCTCTGTAAAACATTTGGGCAGGTAAGGGAAGTCAGTTTTGCTCTTTGATCCAAATTCTTGATACCCCTAACAAATCTGATGCTAATGTGAATGATATAATGCACTATCATTAGGGGCAAGACATAGGAAAATGTCTCCACCATCAATTCTGCTATCGTTGTAGCATATTGTCAGAAACAATCATCAATTTCCTCTTACTTATTTTAAGCTAAGAAATCAATGTGGAAGATATTGGAAGCATTGAATATGACAAACAGTTAGTGCAACTGGTCTTACTTTTGAAAATCCGTAGATAGTCAGAGAATAAAGTTTAACCAGTTTTGAGTTTGAGGAACTAGAAAAAATGAAAGTAGGACACACAAAATGCTGGAGGAACTCAGCAGGCCAGGCAGCATCTATGGAAAAAAGTAGAGTCGACATTTCGGGTCAAGACCCTGCAGCAGGACTGCAGAAAAAAAGATGAGGAGTCAGAGTTAGAAGGTGGCGGGAGGGGAGGGAGAAACACAAGGTGATAGGTGAAACTGGGGGGGGGGGGGAGCGGGTAAAGAGCTAGGAAGTTGGTTGTGAAAGAGATACAGGGCTGGAGAAAGGAGAATCTAATAGGAGAGAACAGGCCATGGAAGAAAGAAAAGTGGGAGGAGCACCAGAGGGAGGTGATCAGCAGGCAAGGAGAGAAGGTGAGAGGGGAAAGAGGGGATGGGGAATAGTGGGGGAATGGACCATTGTCGGATGTTCGAGAAATCGATGTTCATGCCATCAGGTTGGAGGCTACCCAGATGGAAACTAAGCTGTTGCTCATCCATCCTGAATGTGGTCTCATCACAACAGTAGAGGAGGCCATGGATAGACATTTCAGAATGGAAATGGGAAGGAGAATTAAGATGGGTAGCCACTTCTCATTCCTATTCCAACATGTCTGTCCATGACCTCCTGCATTTTGTGTGTGATGCTTGGATCTCCAGCACTTACTTTCATTCACAAACAAGAGAATATCTGCAGGAGTTAGTTCGGTGAGGCTTTATGCAAGCACAATAAAGATGTAGGTTGAAAGTAAACCACCCCAGCTCTGTGATATGCTTAATAACATTTAAGCCTAGAAACTGGACTGAACAGAAGATTTATTTATTTACGAAAATCCTTTTGTTTAAACTAGATTATGCCAAGGTAATCAATGAATGGCCTTCAGGAATTTGGCCAAGGAACTTGCATTTGGTAATTCTCTTTAAGCAGCTCATGTTATCATGGACATAGTGGCCAACCTGTAATTACTAAGTTGAATTGGAGTTTTTGTCTGGAGGTTTTCACAACATAGCATTTCTCTATCCAATGATTCATGTGTTACTCCATAGCATCTACATAAATTACTTCCAAGGTTTTACCTCCAATCCCTCTCCTGAAGTAATTTCCTTATATTATGCACCATTATTTACATAGGCTTCCATTAGTATTGTTCTTCAATGAAAATACCCCTCTCATGTCAACTCTATGGGCTATTCATAGCTCTAGTCCCAAGCCTGTGTCCTTGACTCCCCAACTGTACTTTGAAGTATCCCAGTATGCCTCTCTGCCCTATCAAGCTACTGCTATTGGCTCTTGAAATCACCTCAGAGCCATTAGGGGATAAGGATCAAATGTGGCCTTGCCAGCTTTAACCAGAGATGGTATTTCACATCTCAGAATATAGACAGTTGAAGGCATGACTGTCTTTGATAGTATAAAGGAAGTACAGGGTACTCGAGGCACTAATTGAAAAAACGCAGTACTCTTAAAGGGTTGTAGAGCTGCGAGAGGTCACAGCTAGGAGGGTGCTGACGTCGGGGAGAAATCTGAAAACAGGATGAAAATAAAGTTATCTGGGCAGAAACATAACATTGTTCGCTAACAAACACTAAATGATGGAGGAATTCAGCAGGTCAGGCAGCATCAATGAAGAAGAATGAACAGTTGATATTTCGGGCCGGGACCCTTCATTAGGACTGGAAAGGAAGGAAGAAGCTGGAATAAGAAGGTGGGGGGAGGGGTAAGAATGCAAGATAGAGGGTGACAGCCGAAGCCAAGTGAGGGATGAAGTGAGAAGCATGGAGGAGATAGGGCGATAAGGGTTGAAGAAGAAAGTCTGATAGGAGAAGAGGGAGGACTATGGGAGAATGGGAAAGGGTAGGGGACCAGAGAGGGGGACTGACAGGCAACTCAGAAGAAGGGGAAAGAAGGGTTTGTTATGCCAGCTGTATATGGTCCTCCGTGTGCACTTTCAGCCTTTGTTATCCAGTTCTGTAATTCACTGCACGTCAGTTACTAACCTTAATAATCCTTAGTGGTATTGTATGCAATGTTAAGTTCACTGTTGGTTGTTTATTATCATATTTTTACTTTATTTGGCTTTTTTATTAGAGTCGAGGTTTCCTGGGGAACTCGGCTACAGTCAGATATGAAGGGATCAGTTGTGAGCTCCGGATCAACAGCAGTGGTGAGGGGAATCTAAAGGTTTACAGGAAAAAGGGTGAGTACTAATTGAAAACTAATAACATGAATGATCAGTAGTTAAGCACCTGTCTACAACAGGGACAGGATGTTTATTATTTTCTGTGCTTTTTTTGGAAAGGATTTAAAATCTACGTAATCATGAAACAGAAGCAACGGTAATACCGTATTACCAATGTGCCAAGCCAATAGTTTTAAGTATCTATTGAATCAATGGATCAAAAGTCACTATTCGTAAAGACACTTCCATTTTCCCCAGCTGACATTGTAATATAGAAAGAGAACATGCTGGACTCACTAGCAGGTCAGACTGAGGAGAATGCAACAACGTTAATATTTCAGGTTACTAGCCTGAGAAAATTCAGAAGTCAGGTGTGTTTTAATTGGCCGTCTAATTTGCAACAGAGAGAAAAACTGAGCTGCAACAGAACTCATCAGGGATGGGACATGCTGCGGATGTTGGAAATCTGATAGAAAATGTAAAATACTAGAAACATGCAACAGGGTGGGCAGCATCAAGGGAGAAAGAAAACAGAGTTAATCAGCTAATACCTGAAACCGGGTATTCGGTTGTGTAAGTTCATGTGCTTTTCCGTTGAGAATAAAGGTACTTGTCAGTAATTACAGATTCTCTCTGTGCCTAACATCACTATTACTAATGTTTGGATCCTTGGCACAAATCCAAACATTCCCTAATTTTAAGTACTTCCAAAAGATCCTATTCTTACAAATGCTGGAGGAGTTTAGCAGATTAGGCAGTATCCAGATTAAGTGTCATGACCTGCCCATTTCCAACCAAAGGTGCCTCCTGACCTGCTGAGTTCTTTCAGCTTAAGACCATAAGATATAGGAACAGATTTGGGCCGCTTGGCTCATCAAGTTTTTTCGCGCTTCACCATGGCTGGTTTATTACTCGCTCAACCCCATTCTTCCGCCTTCTCCCAGAAGCTTTTGACAACCTGACTGACCAAGAAACTATCAACTTCTGCTTTAAATATACTCAATAACTTGGCCTCCACAGTCATCCGTGGCAATTAATTCCACAGAATCACCCACTTCTGGCTAAAGAAATTTCTTCTCATCTCTAAATGGATGTCCAACTATTATGAATTTGTGCCCTCTGATCCTAGACTCACCCACTATAGGAAATATCCTCTCCACATCTACTCTATTTAGGCCTTACAATATTCGATAGGTTTCAATGAGCTCTCCCCTCATTCTTCTAAACTCCAGTGAGTACAGGCCCAGAGCCAGCAAATGCTCCTTCCATGTTAACCCTTTCATTCCTGGAATCGTTTTCATGAACCTCCTCTGGACCCTCTTCAATGCCAGCATATCTTTTCTAAAATAAGGGGCCCCAAAACTGCCCTCAATACTCCAAGTGCAGTCTGAGCAATGTTTTATAAACCCTCAGCATCAAATCCTTGCTCTTGTATTCTGGTCCTCTCAAAATGAATGCTAACATTGCATTTGCCTTCCTTACCACCGACTCACCTTTGCAAATTAACCTTTAGAGAATCCATCACAGATACTCCCAAGTCTGCTTGCACCTCTGATTTTTGAATTTGCTCCCTGTTTTTTGGGATGTATATTGTATACGTTTCTCTGACATTACATTGGACCTTTGAAACATTGTTTAGAAAATAGTCTGTCTTTATTCCATCTACCAAAGTGCATGTCCACTTCCTTACACTATGTTCCATCTGCCATTTCTTTGCCTCTCCTCCCAATCTGTCTAAACCCTTCTGCAGGGCACCTGCTTCTCAATACTACCTGCCCTCTATCTATCTTTGTTTCTTCTGCAGACTTGGCCACAAAGCCATCAATTCTGTCATCCAAATTGTAGATATATTACATGAAAAATGTGGTCCCAGTAACGACCCCTGCAGAACACCACTTATCACTGGCCATTTACTCCCACTCTTTGCCTCCTGCCAATCAGTCAGTCTTCTATTCATGCTAGTATCTTTCTTGTAATACACGAGCTCTTATCTTGTTAGCAGCCTCATGTGCAGCACCTTGTGAAAACCCTTCAGTAAATCCAAGTAAGCAACATCCACTGACTCTCCTCTATCTATCCTACCTGATATTTCCTTAAAAAAATATAGAATAGATTTGTCAGGCAAGCCTTCCCCTCAAGGAAACCATGCTGACTTTGGCCTACTTCATCATGAGTCTCCAAATACCCCATCCTTAATAATGGTCTCCAACATCTTCACAACCTATGAGGTCAGGCTAACTGGCGTATAATTGCCTTCCTCCCTTTTTAAAGAGTGGAGTGACATTTGCAATTTTCCAGTTCTCTGGAACCATTCCAGAATCCAGTGATTCTTGAAAGATCATTACTAATACATCCACAATCTCTTCAGCCACCTCTTTCAGAACACTGGGATGTGGGCCATCTGGTCCAGGTCACTGATCTTATATGCTTTCCAGCTTCCCAAGTACCTTCTCCTTAGTGAAAGCAATGCCACTCATTTGTGTCCCCTGACACTCTTGCATTCTAGTGTCTTCCACAGTGATGACTATTGTAAAATACTTAAGTTTGTCAGTCTATTTAATTGTCACCTATAACCACCTTTCCAGTGTAGTTATACACTGTAGTTTCTATACTCACATTTTTTTACTGTTTATATATCTGAAAAACTTTCAGTGTCCTCTTAGATATTTTTGGCTAGTTTACCTTCATATTTAATCTTTTAGCTCATTGTTGTAACTCTCGCTTCAGCTAACGGCTTAATATAGGGAGTGATAGCCCCTGGCCCTGCCAAACTTCAGTAATCTCGTTTGAAACATAGAAACCTAGAAACCCTACAGCACAATATAGGCCCTTCAGCCCACAAAGTTGTGCTGAACATGTCCCTACCTTAGAAATTACTAGGTTTACCCATAGCCCTCTATTTTTCTAAACTCCATGTACCTATCCAAAAGTCTCTTAAAAGATCGTATCGTATCCGCCTCCACCACCATTGTCAGCAGCCCATTCCATGGACTCGCCACTCTCTGAGTAAAAAAACTTAGCCCTGACATCTTCTCTGTGCCTACTCCCCAGCACCTTGAACCTGTGTCTTCTTGTGGCAACCATTTCAGCCCTGGGGAAAAAGCCTGTGACTATCCACACGATTAATGCCTCTCATCATCTTACACACCTCTATCAGGTCACCTCTCATCCTCCTTCACTCCTAGGAGAAAAGGCCGAGTTCACTCAACCTGTCTTTATAAGGCATGCTCCCCAATCCAGGCAACATCTTTGCAAATCTCCTAGGCACCCTTTCTATAGTTTCCGCATCCTTCCTGTAGTGAGGTGACCAGAACTGAGTACAGTACTCCAAGTGGGGTCTGACCAGGGTCCTATATAGCTGCAACATTACCTCTCGGCTCCTAAATTCAATTCCACGATTGATGAAGGCCAATACACCATATGCCTTCTTAACCACAGAGTCAACCTGCGCAGCTGCTTTGAGCATCCTATGGACTTGGACCCCAAGATCCCTCTGATCCTCCACACTGCCAAGAGTCTTACCATTAATACTATATTCTGCCATCATATTTGACCTACCAAAATGAACCACTTCACATTATCTGTGTTGAACTCCAACTACCACTTCTCAGCCCAGTTTTGCATCCTATCAATATCCTGCTGTAACCTCGGACAGTCCTTCACACTATCCACAACACCCTCAACCTTTGTGTCGTCAGCAAACTTACTAACCCATCATTCCACTTCCTCATCCAGGTCATTTATAAAATTCACGAAGAGTAAGGGTCCCAGAACAGATCCCTGGGGCACACCAGTGGTCAGTGACCTCCATGCAGAATATGACCCGTCTACAATCACTCTGACTACTGTGGGCAAGCCAGTTCTGGATACACAAAGCAATGTCCCCATGGATCCCATGCCT
This sequence comes from Hemitrygon akajei, assembly GCF_048418815.1. Taxonomy (NCBI): domain Eukaryota; kingdom Metazoa; phylum Chordata; class Chondrichthyes; order Myliobatiformes; family Dasyatidae; genus Hemitrygon; species Hemitrygon akajei. The sequence goes on along the minus strand of NC_133124.1, from coordinate 101,536,366 downwards.
CCTTACTTTCTCAATAAGCCTTGCATGGGGTACCTTGTCAAATGCCTTGCTGAAATCCATATACATTACATCTACTGCTCTTCCTTCATCAACGTGTTTAGTCACATCCTGAAAAAATTCAATCAGGCTCATAAGGCACAACCTGCCCTTGACAAATCCATGCTGACTACTCCTAATCATATTATGCCTCTCCAAATGGTCATAAATCCTGCCTCTCAGGATCTTCTCCATCAACTTACCAACCACTGAAGTAAGGTTTGGGTGGATGCTGTGCAATGTGCCCCCTGTTACAAATCAGTTACCCCGAAATAACAAACATACACAATATGCGATTAAACGATTAAGCTTTATAACTCTTACTTTGACTGTATGGTTAGTAAAGAAAGAAAAAAAGTTTTAAAAAAGGGTCCAATCTTATTAAACAGTCTATTGTGCAATGTTGGAGCTCACAAATATGACCTCCTCCGATCGTTGCTGCCCTTCGGACCCTCGCTCCAAGTTCACCCGTCAGGCAGTCTAACAACTCTCTCTATTTGCGTCTTTTCTCTTCATCTCTCACTGGCTAAAAGACTGTGAAAATATCTCTTCCAGATTCACAAGAAAGAACAACAGCATTCCAAACCCCGTTGTCCCAAGTCATAACCCAAACATTGCTGCTACAGAGAAACCATTACGTTATCAGTGAAACCTTACAGCATGTTACATTTTTTTAGTTACCTTCTGTTGGTTCTTGAAAGCTTTCCAATCCTCTGCCTTCCCACTAATCTTTGCTATATTATATGCCTTTTTTTTGCTTTTAAGCTTATCTTTGACCTCCCTTGTCACCCACGCTTGCCTCAACCTCCCTTTAGAATACTTCTTCACCTTTGGGATGTATCTATCCTGTGCCTTCTGAATTGTCCCCAGAAACTCAAGCCATTGCTGTTTTGCCATCATGCCTGCTAGTAACCCCTTCCAATCAACTTTGGCCAGCTCCTTTTTCATGCCCCTGTAATTCCCTTTACTCCACTGTAATGCTGATACATTAGACTTTATCTTCTCCCTCTCAAACTGTAGGATGAATTCAATCATATTATCACTGACACCCAAGGATTCCTTTACCTTAAGCTCCCTAATCGAATCTGGTTAATTAAACAGCACCCTATTCAGCTCAACCCCAAGCTGCTCTAACAAGATCTTATAGGCATTCTACAAATTCCCCCTTTTGTGATCCAGCACCAACTGAACTTTCCCAATCTACTTGCCTATTGAAATCCATCATGCCTGTCATAACATTTCCCTTATGCTGTACCTTTGGTATTTCTCATTGAAATTTATATCCCACGTTCTGGCTATTGTCTGTGGTCTGTATATGACTCCCATCGGGGTCTTTTTACCCTTTCAGTTTCTTAACTTTGCCCACAAGGTTTCTAGATTTTCCAATCTGATGTCAACTCTTTTTTTTAAAACTCACCCTCTCTACCTACCCTCCTATCCTTTTGATATCATGTGTATCTTTGGATCTTCCTAACTGTGATCTTCTTTCAGCCATGTTTCAGTGATGCCCACAATGTCACACCTGCCAATCTCTAACTGTGCTACAAGATCATCTTCCTTATTCCGTATGCTCAAAGCATTCAAGTACAACACCTTTAGTCCTGTATTTATCACCTTTTTCAACTTTGCCCCAAGATGCACTTCACCTCATCCCACTGACTGCAATTTTTAGCCTATCAGCTAGTCTATCAATCCCTACAGTCTCATTACACACTGCATCGTCTGGTGTATCAATTGCTCCATCCTCAGTCCTATCACTCCAGTTCCTATTCCCCTACCAACTTAGCATTTGTGTTGCTCTATAGCAGCATCTCTAGTCTCTCGCATCTTCATCTCCATACCTCATTCTTAGTTTTTCTTTTCTGCAAGAGTTAAAATACCCAGAGGCAGAATTTAGTCTTAGCCTAATTCCAAAGCAAAATGTTTTTTTAAAGTAATCCCTGCTTACTCTCCTAATTCTCTGGTGCTACCTCCTCCTTCAACCAGCTCACTGCTTTTACATATGTCACCTTGTTTTCTGAAATTTTTGTTCCCTTGTACCACTTGGGTTTCTCATAGACTTCTTCCTTCATTTATTTCTCAGTATTTGCCCTGAATGGGTCTTCACCATCAGTGGTTCCCATCTCAACTTGCCTTGTTCCTTTTTTCATTTCATTTCCAATATCCCTTCAGCCACTTCTCAAATCTAATTTCATAATCACCATCTCAGTCATTTTCTCTCTCACACTCCTCCTGCTTCCTTTCAGATGGTCACAGGCAGGACTGTATCTGACTACTTCCTTCTATCCTTTACAACCATGCTTCAATCTTCTATTCTTGCATCTTTACCCTTGGGTACATTTGCCCACTGTTCATTTTTTCTAAATGTGGTTTTGCATTTCCTTGCTGAAGATTCCAGAAGGCATAGATGGGGTTTATAGTCAAAATCTCCTCCCATGGCTGGGTTGTCCAACAGTAGAGGCCATAGGTTCAAGATGAGGATGAAGGGAGTTTAAAGTGGTTCTGGAATGAGCTGCCAGAGGAGGTGGTGGAGGCAGAAATGGGAAGAACATTAAAGAGACAATATGTCTGAGCAAGAATGAAAGGGATATGGAACTAAAGCAGGAAAATGGGATTATATAAATAGACATGCTGGTCCACATTGACATGTTGTTCCAATGTTGTAGAAATCGATGACACAAAGGCTTAGTGTTCTGACAGTGGAGAGTGTGCTCATAAAGCTAAATGCATCATTTGACCAACGCCTCTCTTGGCAACTGAGCGAGCTGTGCTCAAAACATTCCAGATATTCCACATCTAGCCACATTCATATTGGAAGTACAGTAAAAATCATAATTGTCTTAGTGATGGGTTGCTGTGTGTGTGTTTGGCACCCGTACAAAGAAAATTAGAGGGGCAGCCTCTGCTCCATTTGAAATGTTGCAATATGGTTAACGTGACTGCTGCAGGGCTGGGAAAGATTACAAGCTCACTATCTGCAGATTGGAAGATAAGAAGGAAAAGGAGTAATGCTTTTGTGATGGAACCTAAGTGTTCCAATCACTATCAGATTGTCAGAATTATATTACTCTTTAACAAACAGCTAAAAGTTATCAAGTTTATAATTAATTTTTGCTCCACTAACCTGTTTAAAATAAAATAACAGCTCTGTAAAAATATTAGATTTGTTACATTTTTGGAATTTACTCATTAACTTTACCAGCAGCAACTTGTATTCCATTATCTTCAATCTTTTGGTAGCAAAGTATGATCTCATCGGTGGAAGTGCTTTGGGATATTTTGAAGGATGAAACTATGATATTTCCTCTCCTCTTTATTCCTTGATCTCTCACAAGCTGTGTTCCCTTTGTGGTTAGTTTGTGAGTGTTCTGCTAGAGCCAGCTTTTGTTGATTCAGCTTTTTGGGAAGAATCCAGCTGCTTCTGAAATAGTTTGCAAATGGAATGTTTTGGGTTGTCATGCATGAATGCTTGGAACAATAAGGTAGGGCAACTTGCATTTGAACGGTCTGAAAATGCTTCAGTGCTTAAAAGAAACATTCCTATGTTAGAAACATTTATTTTGTTGATACCAGCATCAAAAGAGCAAATGCAGTTTGTCAGGAAGTGGATTGGAAACAAGGTTTCTGCAGTTAAGATAGGAATGTTTATATTAAAATCAGATAAATGGGCATGGGCATACTGAAGTTCAAAGTTAACTGAGGTCAATTTTGTTTTAGCAATCAAGTTTTGGCAATCAATATTGTCCAATTTTCTAACTGCATGCTCACAGCAATTTGTTTTAAACCGATGAAGGTTCAAGATTCAGGACAAGTACTCACTTTAGTGATCATGTGAATTTGGTATTGGTGATTATATGGCAATAAATTTAAGACTCAAAAAAATCTGCTGGTACAGACAAAGTGGGATTTTTGGGAAGATGCAGAAGAACATTTAAGAAAGAAATTGGGAGAGGAAAATAAAAAGGCAACTGTGGTGAACTACATTTACCTGTCTGGAAACGTCCCCCCCTGCTGACTGCTCCTGTGGCTCCTCCCACTGACCGTGGCTCCTCCCACAGACGCCGGTATAAAGGCAATTGGAGCCTGAGCCCTGCCTCAGTCTCCAGGATGTAGCATGGTGGTCAATTGCTGCTTGTTCTTTCTTCCAGCCAATAAAAGCCTATATCTCGCCTCACGTCTCAGAGAGGTATTGATGGTGCATCAGCAACGAAGTATCCTTGGTAGGAAAGAATAAGGAGAACCCCAGGTTATTCTATATTAGGAGTGAAAAGGTAGAAGAAAGAATGAGTTCCCTTTGGGACTAACAGGCTAATCGATTTGTGAAGTGTGGTTAGTAGAATCCAAATGAATATTAGTTATCTGTATTCACCTGGGTGAAAGAATTGTAGGATAATTAGTCCAGAGATGGCAGTATATACTGGTACTCTGAAGAAAATCATGTTAAAATGATGGAGGTATTAGATCTCTTGGAACATATCAAGGTGGATAAATACCCAGGGCTATATGTGCTCTATCCCAAAATGGGATGGGAAACAAAGGAGGATATTGCTGGGCCCCTAACAGTGATTTTTACATCTTTGTCAGCAATAGGCTGGGACAGCTATTGCTGTTACTTTATTTAAGAAAGGCAGCAGGGATGAGATACATAACTGTAGGTCCTGAGCCTTAAATCAGTGGAGAGAATGTTATCGGAATATATCAAAAGGGCAGGACTCGTGTATATTTGGAAAGGCAGTGATGGATCAGGGACAGTAAGCATGTCTTTGTGAAGGGGCTATCCTGTGTCACTAATTTGAAAGGGGATGGATGAAGGCAGTGATCTGAAAGAAGTATATAAGATTATGAGGGGCATAGATATTAAAATTCATTTTCCATCAAAGGGATATCTAAAATAAGAGGGCATGTAGTTAAGGTGAGAGGGAAGATTTCTGAATGTGTTCTGGGGAGTAAGTTTTTACAAAAAAGAATAGTTGATACCTGGAGTATGCTGCCAAGGAGGTGATAATTATTAATCTGATTATTATGTTTAAGAGATGTTTCTATATACACACTAGGGGAGGCAAGGCATAAAAAGATATGGACTTTATTTAGGGATGCAGCATAGTAACATTCTGACCCAATGAGCTCACACCACCCAGTTATACCCATGTGACCAACTAACCTGCCAATCTGTACATCTTTGGAATGTGGGAGGAAACCAAGGCATCCAGAGGAAACCCAGAAGGTCATAGGGACAATGTACAAACTCCTTATAGAGAGTGACAGGAATTGAACCCATTTTGTTGCTGATGTCATAGTGTTATGCTGACTGCTGTGCTACCATATAACAATTACAGCATGGAAACAGGCTATCTCGGCCCTTCTAGTCCGTGCCAAACACTTAGGCTACGTCCACACTACACCAGATAAATCCGTAACCAAAGCTTTTTCTCTTCGTTTTTACCCTCCGTCCACACTAAAATGGCGTTTTCGTCTCCCGAAACTGGAGCTTTTCAGAAACGCTTTCCGGGGTGGGTATTTTTAAAAATGCTGCTTGGGCAGATCAATGTGGGCGGGGTAACCAGAGAAATCTGAAAACGCTATCAGACGGCAGCGCGCTATTTCATTGTTTTCTTGAACGCAACCTAACAATTTCAGAACAGACGGCAACAAGACTGAAGCCAGAAGAGTTAGAAATGTAGAATAGTTAATAATTAATAATTATCACCTCCATGGCAGCATACTCCAGGTATCAACTATTCTTTTTGTAAAAACTTACTCCTCAGAACTCATTCAGAAATCTTCCCTCTCGCCTTAACTACATGCCCTCTTATTTTAGATATCCCTTTGATGGAAAATGAATTTTAATATCTATGCCCCTCATAATCTTATATACTTCTTTCAGATCACTGCCTTCATCCATCCCCTTTCAATACCCATAACATACTGAATAAATAAGTATACTCACTTGGCCTTGTTTTCTGTCCTTGCTTGTATGAAGGTGGTTTACCTATTTATGCAAGTACTTCTCTGACAATAGATGTGTAACAGCCTAATGTAACATTGTATGGAAATACAAGATAACACTGATGCAGACATGTTTTACACATTTAACAAGGTGCTTTATTAATGCAACAGAGTTAGTCAGTTTTTCAATGTTCGTTGTCAGCCCGGTCAATCTGTCTGTGAACTCCCTGTCGGTTGCCTGCATACGCTCCAGTATTTGTTTTTTTTACTTTTAAGTTCTCCTGCATGAGAGCCAACAGCTGTCCGTCATTTTAAGTTTTTCTAGTCTGTAGCTACATAAATGTGCACTTTCACACCGAGATTCAACACCAAACAGGTTGCTTGTTTTCGGTAGATGAGTCCTGCGTATGTGCAGTAGGAGGAGATTCGCCAAAATCTCCGTTTCAATGTAGACAGAGATACTTTTAAAAATGCATAGTGTGGACGCCTATCGTTTTTACGTGAAACCGGCGTTTTCAAAATGATCCGGTCTAGTGTGGATGTAGCATTATTCTCACCTAGTCCCACTGACCCACACTCAGCCCATAACCCTCCATTCCTTTCCTGTCCATATACCTATCCAATTTTTTTTTAAATGGCAATATCGAACCTGCCTCTACCACTTCTACTGGAAGCTCGTTCCACACAGCTACCACTCTCTGAGTAAAGAAATTCCCCCTTGTGTTACCCCTAAACTTTTGCCCCTTAACTCTTAACTCATGTCCTCTTGTTTGAATCTCCCCTACTCTCAATGGAAAAAGCCTATTCACATCAAATCTATCTATCCCACTCATAATTTTAAATACCTCTGTCAAGTCCGCAGCAAACTTCTATGCTCCAAAGAATAAAGACTAACTTGTTCAACCTTTCTCTGTAACTTTGGTGCTGAAACCCAGGTAACATTCTAGTAAATCTCCTCTGTACTCTCTCTATTTTGTTGACATCTTTCCTATAATTTGGTGACCAGAACTGTACACAATACTTCAAATTCGGCCTTACCAATGCCTTGTACAATTTTAACATTACATCCCAACTCCTATACTCAATGCTCTGATTTATAAAGGCCAGCATACCAAAAGCTTTCTTCACCACCCTATCCACATGAGATTCCACCTTAGGGAACTATGCACCATTATTCCTAGATCACTCTGTTCTACTGCATTCCTCAATGCCCTACCATTTACCATGTATGTACTATTTTGATTATTCCTACCAAAATGTAGCACCTCACACTTATCAGCATTAAACTCCATCTGCCATCTTTCAGCCCACTCTTCTCACTGGCCTAAATCTCTCTGCAAGCTTTGAAAACTTACTTCATTATCCACAACGCCACCTATCTTTGTATCATCTGCATACTTACTAATCCAATTTACCACCCCATCATCCAGATCATTAATGTATATGATAAACAACATTGGACCCAGTACAGATCCCTGAGGCACACCACTACTCACCGGCCTCCAACCTGACAAAGTTATCCACCACTACTTTCTGGCATCTCCCATCCAGCCACTGTTGAATCCATTTTACTACTTCAATATTAATACCTAACGATTGAACCTTCCTAACTAACCTTACTGTCCAACAGGATCAACTGTGTATAAATAGGATTGAATGTAGATGGGCAAACTGGTTCACATGGAGGTGGTGGGCCATAGGCCAGATCTGTATGCTGTACCACTCTGACTCCCAGGTGGGAAACTTCAGGAAAAGAAAAAACTTTGGGAAATTTAGTGTGTTTAAGCATCTCATAGCAGTTGCTCGCTCTCTATAGAGTCATCAAATCCTCCTATGAGAAAGTGGAAAGTCCCCATTACGCAGTGAGTTTGATCTCTCCCTTTGAATGATACCTCACTTCTCTATCATATCAAGGATAGAGGTTTAGCATTAGACATAACTTTACATGGGAAAAATCTATTGGAATGGGAACTGCAGGTTATCCCCTGGACTAGGTACTGTACTATATGAAGGTGATCACCATTATTAGCTTATCAAATTACACAGACAATAACTTCTGAACTTAATTGCCTCAACATTGAGTATAGTCTCATGTAGTGTTTGTTCCCTCTAAAGCAGATTCTTGAACAAACAGGTCTATTGAGGTTGAATGATTTGATATTAGTCTGTGTAGATTTTATGTTATAACCTAGATTGCTCAGCTTGAAAGCCATGTGAAAAGAAACTCAATGTTTATTTTTCAGAAGTGAGTTGAAGAACAGAACAGGAAAATAGAAGGATAAGCTACGAATTGTGCAGCTGTTTTGAAAAACTGGCATAAGAGCAATAAACTAAATAGCCGCCTTCTGTACTGCAAAATTCAATGTTTTGTTCTTAATTTTCTCTAGGTCAAGAATTCACCACTTCGTTTCACAAGACCTTTGTGCGGACAGATTATCGTAATGTCAATACAGGAGTATACAAGACTATCGCATTTTCTGCAGATGCTTCAAGCTTAACAAATGTACATCACTTCTGTCGGCAGACCTGCGGGGAGGAGCAGTGCTGTGATGGATTTGTGTTGAGTCAGTTGTCTCTTGACAGAGGTACAGCAACTCTAAGAAAGATTTCCAAGAAATATTGCAACGGGCAGTACTGTATTTTTAATTTTCTGCAGTCATTGGTTACAGTCATGTAGAAAAGTGTGATGCAGCATATAAACAAGACCTTTGGACCGACGTATTAACTATTAATCATCAGTCCATACTATTCTCATTTACCAGCACTTGTTCTGTATCTTTCTATTCCCTGAAACCTTCATTGCTGCATTAAAGATGTCTTCAGCTGTCTTAGATGATACATTAAAAATTAAAGGGCTTCAATCCTCATTACTATATTAGAAGGGGATATCTCTCGGACTGGATACCACATTATATGGAGAGATCAGATTTAGAATCAGAATTAGAATCCGGTTTATTATCACTGACAAATGTCATGGAATTTGTGGTTTTGCAGCAGCAGTACAGACAAAGTTACTATAAATAACAAAATACCTAAATAGTAATCAAGCTTAAGGAGTTCTATGTTTTAAAAGGGGAATTTTTTTGAAATAAATTTTACTGCAAAGGCATTACCTGCATTACATGGCAGGGAGCTGTTGGATTGGTTGATACTTTCCATTACGGAATATGGTAAGTATAGGATATGCCATTATATAGCCTGGAGCTCAGAGTGGTTGTTACATTGCGTAATGTGAAATCCCAGACTGGGTAGATTGTATATAGCACTTAAACCATTGGAGATCTGTTCCAGATTGCACACTTTAGTGCTTACAGACCTACGAGGCAGATGGAGAAGCAGCAGGACCATAAGACAAAGGAGCAGAAGTTGGCCATTCGGCCCATTGAGTTTGCTCCGCCATTTTATCACGAGCTGATCCATTCTCCCATTTAGTCCCACGCCCCCGCCTTCTCACCATAACCTTTGATGCCCTGGCTGCTCGGATACATATCAATCCCTGCCTTAAATACACCCAATGACTTGACCTCCACTGCCGCCCATGGCAACAAATTCCACAGATTCACCATCCTCTGGCTAAAAAAATTTCCTCGCATCTCTGTTCTGAATGGGCGCCCTTCAATCCTTAAGTCATGCCCTCTCGTACTAGACTCCCCCACCACGGGAAACAACTTTGCCACATCTACTCTGTCCATGCCTTTCAACATTCGAAATGTTTCTAGGAGGTCCCTCCTCATTCTTCTAAACTCCAAGAAGTACAGTCCAAGAGTGGTCAAACGTTCCTCATATGTTAACCCCCTCATTCCCGGAATCATTCTAGTGAATCTTCTCTGAACCCTCTCCAATGTCAGCATATCCTTTCCTTAAATAAGGAGCCCAAAACTGCACACAATACTCCAAGTGAGGTCTTACTAGTGCCTTATAGAACCTCAACATCACATTCCTGCTCCTATACTCTATTCCTCTAGAAATGAATGCCAACATTGCATTCACCTTCTTCACCACCGACTCAACCTGGAGGTTAACCTTAAGGGTAGCCTGCATGAGGACTCCCAAGTCCCATTGCATCTCAGAACTTTGAATCCTCTCCCCATTTAAATAATAGTCTGCCCGTTTATTTCTTCTACCCTTGTACATGAACATACACTTTCTAACATTGTATTTCATTTACCACTTCTTTGCCCATTCTCCCAATCTATCCAAGCCGCTCTGCAGACTCTGTTTCCTCAGCACTACTGGCCCCTCTACCTATCTTTGTATCATCAGCAAACTTAGCCACAAAGCCATCCATTCCATAATCCAAATTGTTGATATACAACGTAAAAAGAAGCGGCCCCAACACGGACCCTTGTGGAACACCACTGGTAACCGGCAGCCAACCAGAATGGGATCCCTTTATTCCCACTCTCTGTTTCCTGCCAATCAGCCAATGCTCTATCGACGTATGTAACTTTCCCATAATTCTATGGGCTCTTATCTTGTTTAGCAGCCTCATGTGCGGCACCTTGTCAAAGGCCTTCTGAAAATCCAAATACACAACATCCACTGCATCTCCCTTGTCTAGCCTACTTGTAATTTCCTCAAAAAATTGCAATAGGTTTGTCAGGCAGGGTTTTCCTTTAAGGAAACCATGCTGAGTTCTGCCCATCTTGCCATATGCCTCCAGGTACTCCATAACCTCATCCTTGACAATCGACTCCAATGACTTCTCAACCACTGATGTCAAGCTAACAGGTCTATAATTTCCTGCAACACACACAAAATGCTGGTGGAACACAGCAGGCCAGGCAGCATCTATAGTGAGAAGCGCTGTCGATGTTTTGGGCTAAGACCCTTTGTCAGGATGAAATGTGGACAGCGCTTCTCCCTATAGATGCTGCCTGACCTGCTGTGTTCCATCAACATTTTGTGTGTGTTGCTTGAATTTCCAGCATCTGCAGATTTCTTCGTCTTTTCCTTTCATAGTTCATCTTTTCTCTCTTAATGACCTTCTTAGTTTCCTTTTCTAAGCTTTTAAAAACTTCCCAATCCTCTGACTTCCCACTAACTTTTGCTTCCTTGTATGCCCTTTCCTTTGCTTTTACTTTGGCTTTGACTTCTCTTGTCAGCCATGGTTGCATCCTTTTTCCATTCGAAAATTTCTTTTTTTGGAATATATGTGTTGCACCTTCCTCACTTCTCGCATAAACTCCCCTCACTTCTCTCATAGACTCCAGCCACTGCTGCTCTGCCGTCCTTCCCGCTAGGGTCCCTTTCCAGCTCCCCCCTCATGCCACTGAAATTTCCTTTACTCTACTGAAATACTGATGCATCAGATTTCTGCTTCTCTTTCTCAAATTTCACAGTGAACTCAATTGTGTTATGATCACTGCTTCCTAAGGGTTTCTTCACCTCAATCTCGCTAATCACCTCTGGTTCATAGCCCAATACCCAATCCAGTACAGCCGATCCCCTAGTGGGCTCAACAACAAGCTATTTTAAAAAACCATCTCATAGACATTCTACAAATTCTCTCTCTTGAGATCCAGTGCTGACCTGATTTTCTTAATCCACTGGCATGTAAAGATCCCCCACAATTATCATAACACTGCCCTTCTGGCAAGCCTTTTCTATTTCCTGTTGTAATTTGTAGTCCACATCACTACAGCTGTTAGGAGGCTTCTATACAACTGCCATCAGGGTCCTTTTACCCTTGTGATTTCTTAGCTCAATCCATAACTGGATGATTGAAAAGAAAGCCAAGGTAGAACAGGGCTGAAGAAGCTTCTCCAATTGAGTAATTGTGAGGCACATCAGTCAAAGGAAGGAAGTCTTCTAGCTGAGTGACCATTTTGGAGCATCTTTTTGTGAGTGAGGCCAACATTTAAGTGGGAGTGCTGCTTTGACTCCTGGGATGACACTGATCAGAGATACAGGTAAGGCTGGTAAGATCAGCTTAATATTAGGGTAGGTATGCTCCTCCTGTGGGATATGGGATGTAGGATGTAGCATTCCTGAAGACTAAATTGTGTGAAATGCACCCAGGTGCAGATTTTGACTGACCATATTAAGGAACTGGAGTTGGAGCCGGATGCATTCAGGATCATTTAGCATGCTAAGATAAACATGGATAAGAATGTTAGTGAGGTGGTCACGCTTAAGGTACTGTCAATAGTTGGGATAAAATTAAAAAGAAGCAAGGGGATGAGGCAGATACAGCAAGATTTTTCCGTGTCCATTGCCCTCACAAGCAGGTCCACCTTTCTGAATACTGCTGGGGGGTGGGTGGGGTGTTATCCTTCAGTGGGTAGCAGCAGTATTCAGGTCTGTGGATGTGTGACTTCCTGTGAAGCTCAGCAGGAATGGGTGCTGTCAGAGCACCAGTGACAGGAGACTGCTTAGTTAAGGGGCAGACAGGAGATCCTGAGGCCACAGAAGAAACACCAGGATGATATGTTGCCTCATGGATGCCAAGGTCAAGGATATTTTTGAGTGGATACAGAATATTCTCAAGAGAGGGGTCAAATAACTAGAGGATATTTTACACATTGGTACAAATGATTTAGAAAAAGTGACAAGGTCCTATGGACTGAGTATAGAGAGTTAGGAAAGAAGTTAAAAAGCAGGAACTAAAAGGAAGTGATATCTTCATTACTTCCAGTGCAATATTCTAGTGCAGGCAGGAATAGAATGATAGGCAAGCTGAATCCTTGTCTGAGGAGCTAATGTAGGGATTCGGGTTCTTGGATCCCTGTGCTTCTGGGAGGGGGTAACCTCTGCACCTGAACAGGAGGGGAACCAATATCCAGGTAGAGAAATTTACAAGTTCTACTTGAGAAGCTTTAAACTAGATTGGCAGGCATATCGGACCCTGTGGAGTAGAAAAGTTGAGAAGACTGGAAAAATATTGTAGCCCACAACAGCGAGTTTTAAAAATCAGGCTAGCTAGGAGGATGGTAAAAGAAGAGGAAATACTGATGGTTTAATCTGCATTTATTACCATGCAAGAGGCTTATTGGCTAAAATGGATGAATGCAAGTTGTAGACTGGCTCTGGGGATTGGGATATTATTGCATTAACGAAAACATGGCTGAGAGAAGGACAGGACTGACAGTTTGATGTTCCAGGATACAGATGCTACAGTTGTGACAGAGATAGATGAGGGTGGGATAGTAGGAACTATCTCTATGGATTTTAGAAAGGCCTTTGATAAGGTTCTGTATGGCAGGCTAGCCTGGAAGATTAGAAGGCATAGCCTTCATTGGTCAGGACATGAAGCACAGGATTTGGGACATTGTATTGTAGTTATCCCAAATGTTGTTGAGACTGCATTTGGATAATTGGGTACAGTTTTGGTCATCCTGTCGTAGGAATGACATCATTAAACTAGAAAAAGTGCAGGAAAGATTTGTATGGATGATGCCAAAACTCAAAGGATTGAATTATAGGGCAAGATTAGGCAGAATAGGAGGCAGAGGTGTGACCTTAGAGATGCATAAAATCACGTGAGGGATAAATAGGGTAAACACAGTCTTTGTTTCTATGGAAAGGAGTCTAAAAGCTAGAGGTCATAGGTTTAAGATAAGAGGTGAAAGACTTAAATAGTCCTGAGGTACAACTTCTTCATGAAGAGGTTGCATATATGGAATGAGCAGCCAGTGAAAGTGGATGAGGCAGGTTCAATAACAAGAGTCAAAATCTCCTGGATAAGTACATGGATAGGAGGGGCATAGAGCGATATGGGTCAAGCATGGGCAAATGGGACTAGCATGGTCAATATGACAAGTTGTGGCGAAAGGCCTGTATTAATGCTACATTCAATGACTCAATACACAGTTTCATACGACAATCAGCCATCAGCTCAAGTCATCAGCTATTCTAGGAGCATTAGAGTCAAATGATAGTGAAGTTCAGAGTTGCTAGTTTAAAGCATTAACTTGCAGCTTATTTATTCCAAGAAAATACAGGCATGCTGAAAGAATGTGGTCTAGTACTTAATAATTGTACAGAAAATTTCTGGCTGCTCATGTCACTGAAGTAATTTGTCATAGTCTGTAACATCAAGAAAATAATTGTGGGATTATTCTTGGAATAACATACTATTCCTGATGCTTTAAAAAAAATATTTTTGAAAGGGAGTATGAAAATGGAAAAGCATAGTAAACAGGAGAAGGATGAAAACTTATGACCTTTTGTGCCTGTTCTGCATTCATTAAGTTTACAGCCATTCTGATCTTGACCTCAGCTTTGCTTTCCTACCAGTCACCCGTAACTCTTGACTCTCTTAAATTGAACTTCAACTGTTTTCTGGGATGAGGAGTTCCATCTGAGAGAAGAAAATCCTCCTCATTTCTATGTGTTACTTCTAATTCTGATATTATACTTCATACATCTACATTTGTAGATAACACGAGTGAATCAGCAGATGCTGGAAATAAATAAAAAACACAAAATGCTGGCAGAACTCAGCAGGCCAGACAGCATCTATGGGAGGAGGTAGTGATGACGTTTCGGCCCGGAATGTCGTCACTACCTCCTCCCATAGATGCTGTCTGGCCTGCTGAGTTCTGCCAGCATTTTGTGTTTTTTATTACGTTTGTAGCTAACTTCACTTGAGGAAAAATATTTTTTTCATCTACATTATTAAACACATTCAGAATCCAACATGTTTTAATAAGATTACCTTTCATTTTTCTAAACTCCAATGGGTTTAAGTTCAACCATTTAATCACTCTTAATACTATCCCTTCATCCCAGTATTCAGCCTTGTGAATCTTATTTGAGCTGTGTCCAGTATCAAGATTATCTCTGCTGAAAAAGAACAAAACTATATACTGTAGTCCAGGAATGTATTTATCAATGCCTATTTCAGAGGTAGAAAATACATTTGTACACAAACTCTTTTGAGTTGATGTCAAGATTGCTTTCTGCAGTAACTTCAGAATAAATTTCTATTTCTCATTTGTGAGGTTTTCCAGATGTCTCTATGCAGCAACATTCTGTAGTCTCAATCTGCCTGGTTCTCCTCTTGCTCTTGATATACGTATAGAATGCCTTGGGATTCTTTTTAATCCTACTTGCCAAAGTTTTTTATGCCCCCCTGTAGTTTTCCTAATTCCCATTTTGCGTTCTTTTCTGGCTTCTTTATAATCCTCAAGGGTTCTATTTGAATCTAGCTTCCTAAGCTTTACTTAATGTTCCTTTTTCTTGACTAAATTCATCACATCTCTTGACATCCTGGTTCTGTTACATTGCCATACTTGTTCTTCCTTCTGACTGGAATATACCTATTCTGTACTCTGTGCATTTGGTCTTTAAACACCCTCCATATGTCAGATATGGAATTGCTCAAAAGCTATCTGTTCCCAATTAACTCTCCCTAGTTCCTGCCTAATGCTCTTGTAATTTTCCCTGCTTTAATTTAATATTTTCCTGCAAGGTCCATATTTATTCATCATCACATGCCATGTCACTTGACCATGATTGTTCTTGGTAAAGTTTTCTACAGAAATGCTTTGCCATTGCCGCCTTCTGGGCATTAGCATTGTTCCCAGCCGTTATCAATATGTCTGAGAATGTCTGCCTGATGTCAGTGGTTGCGTAACCAGGACTTGTGATATGCACCAGCTGCTCATATAACCATCCATCATCAGCTCCCATGGCTTCATATGACCCTGATCGGGGGGAAAAGCACCTTCCCGAGGGTGACCTGCAGGTGAGCAGAGTGAATGAGCCCCTTACACCTCCTTTGGTAGAGATGTATCTCCAACCTGCTACCCAATCCTTATCTATAGCTATCTTAAAGCTTAAGGAGTAGTGGTCACTATTCCCTAACTGCTCACTTACTGAATGATCAATCTCCTTAATAGGCTTATTACCCAACACCAGGTCCCAGTACAGCCCCTCTACTTGTTGCATCATCTACAGTACAGACTGATTCAAGAAATGCTCTTGGATGCACCTAAAATTCTGCCTCATCCAATCCTCTTGCACTCAGAAGGTCTCAATTTATATTAGGAAAGTTGATGTCCCCCATGACAACAGCCTGATTGTTTTGAAACCTTTCCTTAATCTGCCTGCATGTCTGTTTTTCTGTTGGGTGTCTGCAGTGCAATCACTCTTCTTATTTCTGAGTTCTATCTATATAGTGGATGTGCCTTCCAGTTTATCTTCTTGGAAGTGCAACTTTCTTTCCCTCTTTTAACTCCCTCTCTATCTTTTTCTAAAACATTGAGACACTTGACATTAAGCATCCTCTCTTAAACCAAGTCTCTGTAATGGTTCCATCATAGTTCCATGTACTGATCCATGTTCTAAGTTCATCACTTACAGAAGTGGGTCGAAGAGTGGCAAATGGATTTCAGCTTAATTGTGAGGTGATGTATTTTGGAAAATCAAACCAGAGTAAGACTTCTATTTATAAAGGTAGGGCATAGAGGAATGTAATGTAAAGAGTGACTTGGGAGTAGCAGTATGTTGTTCATTGGAGTTCATTGAAGTATGTTCATCACAGGTAGATATAGTGGCGAAGATGTTGTTTAGCACGTTGGCGTTCATCAGTCAGGGCACAGAGTACAGGAGTTATTATAGGACATTATGTTGAAGGTTATAAGTTGTTGATGAAGCTGTACTGTATAGAGTTTTGATCACTTTGTTGTTAAACTGGAAAGATTGCAGAAAAGATTTACAAGGATATTGCCAGGATGAGAGGCCCTGAGTTATAGGTAGAGGTTGGCCAGTATAGGTGTTTATTCCTTGGAACAAAGGAGAATGAGGGGCAGCCTTCATAGTAGTGTTTAACATTGTGAGAGGAATATATAAGGCCTTTTCTGCAGGGTAAGGAGTCCAAAATTAGAAGACATAGATTTAGGGTGGGGTCAAAAAATTTAAAATGTACCTGAAGGAGAATCTTTTCATGCAGAAGTTGGTAAATATGCAGAATGAGATGCCACAATTAGCAAGTACAGTAGTATCACTTAAGGATCGATTGGATAGGAACATGGAGGGGAGGAGCCTCTATCTTTCCAGTTCTGTAAAGAGACTCAACCCAAATCAGTGACTCGGTTTCTCTTTATTAATGCTGCCTGATCCGCTGAGTTCCTCAAGTGTTCCAACTCACCTTGGATCTTATGTGACCTCATCTTCTGGACCATGCCACCATGACAGACCTTCTCAAATGTTTTCCTAAAGTCCATATAGCAGTATCTGTTGCCCTACCCTCATAATCATCTTCATTATTTTCTGAAAAATCACAATCAAATTTGTGAGAGAGGACTTCCCCAGCAGAATGCCAAGTTGACTATCCCTATGTTTCCATGCTTTTCCAAATGCATGTAAATACTGCCCCTAACCATCTCTCCATAGAAGCCTTACCAGCCTATAATTTCCTGGCCGGTAAAATAAACATAAAATATCATTCAAAAAATTAGAATATTCTTTTTCTTTTCAGAACCGGAAGGCATACCAAAAAATCAATCAAAAATAAAAGTCTGACATAAATAAAGAAAAGACAATTACTTAACTTTCCCCCAAGAACTGATTTCTTCCATGTTTTTGAATAAAGACTGCCAGGCTTGGACTGTTTAATGCAATATAGGTGTGCAAGCAAAGGCTGCAGCTACGTGTAGGACAATATGTGGAAAATCGCTATGCCCTATTGGGCTGCAGGAAGAATTATATCGGGCAGCTGGTTGCATAAGTTGTATGGAAGAAAATGATTGTACAGGAACCAGCTTTGGAAACTGAAATTCTGTGAAGATTAGATCTGCCCAAAGTTCTGCTTTACTATTCTTCCAGCTGATGTAGAGATCCTTACATTTTTCAGCATTATATTCCATCTACACGATTCATCTATTCACCTTACCAAAGCTGTTCCCTCACAATTAGCTTTTCCATCCATCTACATCATAATAAGTGATTTGAAGCTTCAGCATTGATCCTGAACCATATAAACTGTTATAGCTTGCCAACTTGAAAATGATTTATCCTCACTCTTAGTTTCCTGTTACTTTGCATGAATAACTATTGTCATTTAGTGTAGATAACATAAATAGGCGTGCTTATTGAATTAGGTTCATTTCTTTGAATGGTTTAATTTGTAATACTACACATCCAGTTTCTGTGCTTCTACATATTTCCTTTTTGCATTGAAAATACACTTCCAATGATGGGAATGAAAGCTCCAATGACACAGAAGAGACCCTTCTAATGTCTGTTCTATGCTAATAGCGTTACCCTTTCATCCATTGTTCAGGAATTGTTTTGCTGTTACACTGGGTCAGATGAATTGTACAAGGCATTGGTAAGGCCGAATTTGGAGTATTGTGTACAGTTCTGGTCACAGAATTATAGGAAGGATGTCAACAAAATAGAGAGAGTACAGAGAAGATTTACTAGAATGTTACCTGGGTTTCAGCACCTAAGTTACAGGGAAAGATTGAACAAGCTAGGTCTTTATTCTTTGGAGCATAGAAGGTTGAGGGGGGACTTGATAGAGGTATTTAAAATTATGAGGGGTATAGATAGAGTTGACATGGATAGGCTTTTTCCATTGAGAGTAGGGGAGATTCAAACAAGAGGACGAGTTGAGACTTAGGGGGCAAAAGTTTAACGGTAACATGAGGGGGAATTTCTTTACTCAGAGTGGTAGCTGTGTGGAATGAGCTTCCAGTAGAAGTGGTAGAGGCAGGTTCGGTATTGTCACTTAAAGCAAAATTGGATAAGTATATGGACAGGAAAGGAATGGAGGGTTATGGGCTGAGTGCGGGTCAGTGGGAGTAGGTGAGGGTAAGTGTTCGGCATGGACTAGAAGGGCCGAGATGGCCTGTTTCCGTGCTGTAATTGTTATATGGTTAAAAGGGATAGCATGGTATTTATAGCATTTAATTGTGAATGATTGGTTTTCAGGTACCCTCCTCTGTGGTCTGATCAGTTATCCAGATGTACTACTTTGTAACGTTGATGACTGGCAGACAGCAACTGCACTCAATGATGGTGTTTGTGGTGGTGTTAATTCAAACACACAAAAGAAGATCCTCACGTCGAATATTGGGGGACAGGAGTTCAGTGGCTGTAAGTAAACAATTTGTTGGTGTGATTACTTCCTGATCTATTAATTACTCAGCAATGTTCAGTTTCAAGTAAAGTAAAGGAAAGGATGAAGGATTACTGTTTTCCATTTCATCACCTCAAGATGTATCAAACAGTTTACACACAATTAACTTTTAAACTGTAACCATATTAGAATATAGGAGAGGCTTAGCTAAAAGACACGCAGTAAGTTTCCATTAGCAACAATAAAATATGAACAGATAGATGAGAGATTAACACTACCTACCAGACTGGGGCCAGCTCACTTTCTATGATCCAGATAGAAACAGCAGAATGGTTGGCACAATACTCACAGTGCCAAGTCTGAAACTGGAACTAGGAATATTCAAGAATTGGTTCTTAGTCTAGCAGGAGATGTAATTTCTTAAAACAGTTATTATCTCAGCTCTAGAAATGGGCCTTTCAGGAAAGCTGACCAAGGATTAGCTGGCGAGAGGACGTTGCCTCTATCTTATTGAACAGTCTATCACGGTATAGTCACAGACAAGGAGACAGCAAAGCCAATATTCTGAGGACGACATGGAACAACAGTGCAGTGGTTTGGCATGAGTTTGCATTTATAATTCCACACATCATTGAATTCCACATCTGAATATATCACAATGAAGAACAGTATGTGCTCACTGTCACATCCCTTAAGCGAGGACAAAATGTTGGAAAAGCATTGTTCCTGATATACACTTGTGGATCCTTTTAGAAGCATATGTTGGCAAAAAAATCAGTGAAGACAGATTCAGTGAAAAGTCAACTGAGCTTTAATAGCTTGAATGTGAAAATTAATTAAGTCAGTGCTCAGTTTTCATAGGGTTTTGGATGATTCTGAAAACTTTCCAGCTCTCAGTTGCACTGAACAGTTTGATTTATGTAATCAGATCTGCTTCATTCTCATGAAGTTACAGTTCAGTAAAAGTGTGGCACCAGCTTTTATCCAATGGATCAGTGGCTGTTGCATTTGATATCTAGCAGCTCACTGTTCAAGTCTAAGTTCAAGTTTATCCTCATTGAGCTGTATACATGTACACTGCCAAACGAAATAATGTTCCTCTGGACAAAGGTGCACAATACAGTACATTTAACTCAGGCAACAATACATAATGTAATTTTACCATAAATAAATTAACAAATAATATTTTTCTAAAAGATTGACTTTTAGCATAAGATGCATTGGAGTAATTTGCCATTAAGAAAATAATCATGTGAATATTTTTGGAATGACATTTTATTTATGTTGCATTTTCATAAATTTTAAACAATGGCAGTATGAAAATACAAAGTATATAAGCACAAGATAGAAGGACTAAAACATATAGACTCTTGAGCTGATCTGAACTTGCCCTCAGTTTTACTTCCCTGGTTGTTTCCTGCAACCATTGGCTCTGATGGTTCAAGAATTTGTCTACTGCAATCATCGACAAAAACAATGATTAAATTTTCACTTTTCTGGAATGAGGAGTTCCTAGCATTTATAACCAACAAAGAAAAAAATACTCCCAATTTATCTGTGTGACCTCTTACTCTGAAATAACACTGTAATTCTAGATGATCTAGAATGATTAGCTAAATGAAAAAGCTTTTCATCATCTACACTATCAAACACCCTCAGAAGCTAACATTTTAGTTAGATCACCTTCCATTCTTCTCAACTTCAATGGTTTTACACCCAATCACTTAGTCACTCTTCTTAATTTCAGATCCAGATTCAGTTTATTGTCATTTATAAACCACAAATGCAATGCAGTTTAAAAAATGAGACAACGTTCTCCGGAATGATATCACGAAAAAGCACAAAACAGACCACACAAGAAAAACCACATAACGTTTGGCAATCCCCAATCCAGAGTCCGGAGAGGCTGCTGCATATTGATATCACGCTACCGTCTTAGCATGTTCCCTGGAAAGGAACTACAAACCCATCAGACAAACCTAAAGCTACAAGACCTACACAAAACCACATAGTTACATATAGTTATAGTTAGCATATAGTTTCAACAGTGCAGACAATACCATAATTGATAAAAGACTAACTGACAAAGACCACATAATTATAACACATAGTTTCAACTGCAAAGCAATACCATAATCTGATAAAGAGCAGTCCATGGCACGGTTTAAAGGAAAGTCTCAAAGTCCCAACAGCCCATCATCTCACGCAGATGGTAGAAGGAAGAAAAACTCTTCCTGCCATGAACCTCCAGCATCGCAGCTTGCCGATACAGCACTTTGGGAGCTTCGACCACAGCCAACTCCGAGTCCGTCTGAAAACTTCGAGCCTCCGACACCGAGCACCATCTCTGCCGAGCACTTCAACCCTGGCACCAGCTGCCAAGCAACAGGCAAAGCCGAGGATTCGGGGCCTTCCTCCCGGAGATTTTTCCGATCGCACTGTAGCAGCGGCAGCGAAACAGGCATTTCAAAAATTTCACCAGATGTTCCTCTGTGCTTCACACGTCCATCTCCATCAAATCAGGATTGTACACGGCCCCTACTTACAGATAACAGATATTCATTCCTGGAGTGGCCGCTGCACGCTGCATCACACCGCCATCTTCCAAATGTTCACTAGGTCAAATACCATCCCTTCACCCCAAAAGTCAGCCTTGTGAATCTTCTCTGAGCTGTGTCCAGTATCAAGATTATCCCATCTGAAAAAGAGCAAAACTATAGGCTACAGTTCAGCTGTGTATTTAACAACATCTATTTCAGAGGTAGAAACACTTATATGCCAGATTTATTTATTTATTTATTTATTTATTAAGATCAACATTCCTTTTGTCTTTGCTTTAACCACAGGATAAATTTCTATGTCTCATTTGTGAGTTCTTCCAGATCATCTAGTCAGCAACATTCTGTAGTCTCTATCTTTTTAAACTATTTGATTCAGTTCATTTCCCGGTGCAGTTCTCCGCTGGCATCTCAGCTTCTATCTGCTTAGTGTTGCCCAGCACAGCAAAGAGGATCCTTCAGCACAGACAGCTAATTGCTTTTATAGAATCCCTTTGACAACTGGTAAGATTCCCAACCCCAAATCAGCCCACTTGCTGTTAGTGTGATAGGAGCTGTTTTCATGTTATCCACTAATTTTCATGTTATATCCAAATCTTCTGTCAGCATATTTACATACTTATCAAAATCATTAACGTATGTTACTCACAGCAAAGGTCCCAGCACTAATCCTTGGAGAATATCACTGGTCACAGACCTTCAATTAGAAAAACACTCCTCCACTGTTACACTCTATCTTACGATCAAACCAAATTTGGATCCAATTTGTCAACTCAACGTGAATCCTATGTGACCTAATCTCTGGATCAACCTACCAGGAGTGATTTTGTCAAATGGTTTGCTTAAGTCCAGAAAGCAACGTCTATTGCCCTACTTTGATCAATGATCTTAATCGCTTCATCAAAGAACTCTATCAAATTTGTGAACAAGGACCTCACCAATACAAATCTACGCTTGCTATTTCCAATATTTCCATGCTTTTCCAAAGGCAAGAAAACCATAGCATAAATACCCATTGACATTGTGCATAGATAAAATAAATAGGTGTGCTTATTGAATTAAGTTCTTTAATTGTATAGTTTTACTTATAATAATGTGCTTACAGTTTCTGTGCTTCTTGCTTGCTTTTCACAATGAAATTAAACTTGTGATGGGAATCAAATGTACAAAGGTGAAGAAGAGACCCTTCCAATGTTTTCTGTCCTTAAGTGTTACTGATCTGTTGTTTGGGAACTGTTTTGCCATTTTGTGGGGCAGCAGGACATTCACTGTACATTTTTGATAGAACATTGTACGATTGGTTTTCAGGCACCCTTCTCTGTGGTCAGGTCAGTTTTCCAAATATACAGCTGTGTAATGTTGAAGCCTGGCAGATGACGTCGACGCTTGGAGATGGCACTTGTAGAGGTGTGAAGTCCAACAAACAAAAGAAGACATTCATGTTCAACATTGGAGGGCAGGAGTTTGGTGGCTGTAAGTTCCTGATCTACTATTTACTCGGCCACATTCAGTTGTTCAGTTTTAAATAAAGGAAAGCAGGGTTTGAAAGATGACAGTTTTGAAATTCATACTTCAACAAAGCACCAAACTTTATTCACAGAATTTACTTTAGTACTTGAGTTTCATTAGAATTTTGTGAAAGCATTAGCCAAAATAAACACATTAAATTCTATTAGCAGCAATTAACTAATGATAAGCTGATTGAGAGATTAATACTAACTCGTACTAGGGTCATCACCCTGGTCTTCAAGCAGAAACAATGCCAGGTTTGAAATTAGGACTTGAAACTTCCAAGAATTCATATGCGATGTATAAAATTAGGACAGTTCTTATCTCAGCTCTTGGGTTAGAAACCAGTAAGCTGACCACATGACCTAGCCTCTATCTTACTGAATAGCCTGTCTCTGTCCAGACCTGATCAAGAAGAATATCATAGCCAGGCTCTTATTGGATGAATTGAGGCATCAATCCAGTGTGAGATACAGTGATTTAGTATGAGGCTGCATTTATAATATCATACATTTTTGAATTTCCAAATGTTGGATATATTTCCATTGTTGAATACGTCACAATGAACAGCAGTACATGCACATTGTCATACTTCTTACAGCAAGACAAAATATTGGAAATAGCAATTTTCCTGATAAATTCTTGTGGATCTTTCAGAAAAAATATGTTGGCAAAAAGATAGATGCAAACACTTATCAATTAAAAAAACAATTCAGTTTTCATAGAGATTTGGATGAAGTTTGAAAACTTTCTAGTTCACAGCTACACAGCATTGGAATATCACTTGTTATATGATTAACCATATAACAATTACAGCATGGAAACAGGCCATCTCGGCCCTTCTAGTCCGTGCAGAATTAGCTCTGCTTCATTCTCTAGTAGATTCAGTTCAATGAAAGTGTTGCACTAACTTTCATTTGATCAGTAGACCATTTGCAGAGGAAAAAGTTTAGAAGGTAAACCTTAAACCTTAATGGGTTTTCACTACCAAACTTCTCATTATCCCAGATGGTCATATTATAGATTTCATTATTGTCATTTAAAGTAAAATTGGATAGGTATATGGACAGGAAAGGAATGCAGAGTTATGGGCTGAGTGCAGGTCAGTGGGACTAGGTGAGAGTAAGCATTCGGCACAGACTAGAAGGGCCAACATGGCCTGTTTCCGTGCTGTAATTGTTATATGTTTATATTAATTTTCCCTTACTGATTCAATATCTCAGATTAATATATTTTATGCAATAATTGTGTAAGCTTACATTTTACTTTAAGACTTTATTGACCAAATGGTCTCCTTTCCCACTAAGAAATTTGAAATAATTTATTTGTTTTAGGTCTGTGAATAAATGAGAAGACCATTTCTTACATATTGTTCACACACTGACCAAAAATACAGTGAAAATACTGAATGGAGAAGGAATTTTTGACATTATAACTGGAGCTGCCATGTTTCACTAGTTCTTTCTCAGAAGGCCATTCCCTCTATTTACTGGCTACAAGCCACTGTTGCATACTATATGGTACCAAAACCCACTATTCTTACAATGGCAGCATCAGCAAAGCTGAGATGGGCTATCCTACTATCTCAATACAACTCTAGCATTTGAAGAAAGAACATTTAAAATGAAAAAGACATAAAGAATGAAAATTACAGGCAAGAGAAGGAAATTTTCTGGTCAGAACAGTAAACCAGCTGAAGCTACTAAAAATACAAAGGCCTGATTTTGAAGCAAGTCACTGAGCAAGATTAAGTGGATTGGTGGATCCCATTCAGGTTGAAATGAGGCTATAAATAGAACACTAGAGGCCATGTGTTATCTACCAACTATGTAGCATAAAATAGGGACACAAGTTAATGCTACTGAAAGAATTATAAAGCAAAGTTATGTAAAGAAATTCTATGCATTAGGGTTGAATGTAATGAATATAGAAAGTGACTATTAGAATTGTCTTTTGGCCTGGATCAGACAAAGAGTGAGGAGAGCAGAAGACAGCAATATCAAAAAAATCTCCTGAAATGAATCCCACGGCCTTTTTTAAAGAAGAAGCAACATGTAATGTTTATGATGAAATTCAATTAGAGACTTTGTTATTTGCTTCCAGGAATGGATAATATTCCAACAGCATCTGATGAATCTTGGACTGCGACTTAGAAATCTCAGACAGACTGGAACTTGGTTAAATTTGTAAATAAGTGAATTCAATTTACACTTAAAACCGAGAAAATTATCGGAATAACTTATTTTAAGGCTGCTACTTCCCTTTAAGGATAATGTGCCATGTAACTTGCAGCAATGCATGCTGAGAGTGCCAGAGTCACATATACCTTGTCTGAGCTTCCTATGTCTCCCATGCATAAATGTAAACACACTTCAGGTTCTGCACCATTGTGCCCATGTTTTGCGACTTCGGTTATGCAGAATGAAGCAAGTCAAGAAGAAAGGAATATTTAAGCTTCAGATAAACAAAAGATTTTGAATTAAAAACTTTGCTTTTAAGGCCATTTGACCCATCATGTACTATGCTAGTACATAGCATTTCCATCAACTCTAAGGAAATCCCTGGTTATTTCCCTTTTACCTATTCTCACTCACAAACCATGAATTTTGCCTTGATTCCACAAGGCAATGTACATGAGCAAAATAATCTGCAGATCTGTACAGCTTTGGGATATGGGAGAAAATCATGGCACTCAGGGGAAAGCTATGCATCACAGGGAGATTGGGCAAACACAGCATAGGCAGCATTGAGGGTCAGGGTTAAACCCATAGGAGATATGTGGCAGTGTCACCAAATCACCCATACAGGCAAGAAGTTTAGGGTACATTATATACAATAGAGATGCAAGAAAGAGTGAGAAGGGAAGTTAATTAAAGGATTATCACGCCCTTCATTTTCTGTGTCATACTGATAAAATAGAAGGGTGTGAGTTATTTCATAATTCTTTCCCAAGGCTATTTCAGAGCACTTAGTAGTTTTTAGGACATCCTCAAGTTCCTTCTTTTTTCTCTAATGTTTCATTGCATTCTCTGTGCTTATGCAAGTCTAAATCAGGACACCGAAAGATTATTGTTGTCTTTATCTCGTACAGAAAGTTTGAAATGAGCAAGTGTAACATGAAAGGAATTTTATTTTTTTATTTTCATGCAGCTTACGCATTGCTAGTAGAAAGCTTTAAAGATGCTCAATACTCAAATGAACTGACGCCAGATTTGAAGGAAATTTTTCAGAGAACGTTTAATAGTTTCCAGCATGTCTACCTCTGGCAAGGTGAGTTTTATATCCTGTTGTTAATGTTTAATTTTACAGCTATCATGTTTTTTTTCCACCATTGCCCACCTTCATTGACATCCAACATCTTTTCTGTGACTCAAACAATTTGCATATCACATTGATCTGGTTTCTGAATGCCAGTAGTTCTCTGGTATGTCTATTCCAAAGGTAGTTGGTTCATTATTATCATGTGCACTGAGAAACAGTGAAAAACTTTGTTTTGCATGTTGTCTTCCTAATCATTTAAAATGTACATAAAAATGAGGTAGCACCGAGGGGAAAAAACTGAATGTGGAATATTGTGTTATATTACATTTTCAGAGCAAATCCAGTGCAAATAAACATTAATGTGCAGGGGCCATGATGGGGTAGATTGTGAAATGAAGAGTTCTTTATCATACACTACTTAGCAGGACGAAAGCGGTCTTTGAGCCTAGTGGTAAATGTTTTCAAGCTTGTGTATCTTCTGCCCAGCAGGAGGAGAGAGCAGTGAGAATGATCAGAAGTCAAATGATTCTTTATATTTGTGGCTTTCCCTAGGCAGCAGAAAATGTAGACAGAGTTGCCAATTGGGCACAGCAGTTGCCGTACCATAAGACATAGAACAGAATTGGGCCATTCAGCCCATCAAGTCTGCTCCACCATTCCATTATGGCAGATTTATTATCCCCCTCAACCCCATTCTGCTTCCTCTCCCCATAACCTTTGATACCCTGACCAAACAAGAACCTATCAACCTCTGCTTTAAATGTACTCAATGACATTGTCTTTCCAACCATCCATGGCAATGAATTCCACAGATTCACAACCCTCTGGCTAAAGAAATTTCTCCTCATCTCTGTTCTAAATGAACGTCCTTCTACTCTATCTAGGCCTTTCAATATTCAATAAGTTTCAATGAGATACCCCCTCATTCTTCTAAATTCTATCAAATACTCCTCATATATTAACTTTTATATTCTTGGAATTATTCTTGTGAACCTCCTCTGGATCCTCTCGTGTGCCAGCACAGTTTTCCTTAGATAAAGGGCCCAAAACTGGCTCTCAATACTCCAAATGTGGTTTGACCACTACCTTATAAAACCTTAGCATTACATGCAGTAATTGCACTTATATTGTAGTCCTTTCAAAAAGAATGCTAGCATTGTATTTGTCTTCCTCATCTGATTTTTGAATTTTGTCCACATTTTAAAAAATAGTGTACACCTTTAATCCTTCTACCAAAGTGCATGACCATGCATTTCCCCACACTATATTCCATCTGCCACTTCTTTGCCGTTTCTCCCAATCTAAATCCTTCTGCACACTCCCTGCTTCTTCAACACTACCTGCTCCTCCATCTATCTTTGTATCATCTGCAAGCTTGGCCACAATGCCGTCAAATCCATCATCCAAATCACGTATAATGTGAGAAGATGCAGTCCAAATACTGACCCCTGCAGAACACCACTGGTCTCTGGCAGCTAACCAGAAAAGGCATCCTTTATTCTTATTCTTTGCTTCTGCCAATCTTCTATCCATGCTAGTATCTTTCCTGGAATACCATTGGCTCTAATCTTGCTTAGCAGCCTCATGCACAGACCTAGTCAAAGGTCTTTTGAAAATTCAAGTAAACAGCATTCACTAACTCTCTTTTGTCCATTCTGCTTCTTACTTCCTCAAAGAATTCCAACAGATTTGTCAGACACAATTTTCCCTTAATGAAGTATTAGTGACTTTGGCCTATTTTATCATGTGCCTCCAGGTATTCAAAAACCTCATCCTTAATAATAGACTCCAAAACCTTCCCAACCACTAAAGTCAAGCTAACTGGCTTATGATTTCCTTTCCTCTGCCTCTCCCCCTTCTTAAAGATTGAAGTGATATCTGCAATTTTCCAGTTCTCCAGAATCTGGTGATTCTTGAAAGATCTTTAATGCCTCCACAATCACTTCAACTTCCTTTTTCAAAACCCTGAGGTGTTGTCCATCTGGTCCATGTGACTTTTCTAACTTCAGAGCTTTCAGCTTCTCAAGCACCTTCTCCTTAGTAATAGCAACCTCACTCAGTTCTGTCCCCTGACAAAAGCATTCTGATAGTGAAGACTGATACACAATACTTATTAAGTTCATCGGCCATTTCATTGTCCCCATTACTAACTCTTCAGTGTCATTTTCCTGTAATATAATATCTACTCTTGATTCCCTTTTTCTCTTTATATATTTGAAAAACTTTTGGTGTTGTCTTTTATTTTATTAGCTAACTTACCTTTATATTTCATCTTTTCTTTCCCACTGGCTTTATTTGTTGCCTTCTGTTGGTTTTTAAAAGTTCCCAATCCTCTAGCTTCCCACTAATTTTTCCTATATTATGTACCCTCTCTTTTCCTTTTATGCTGTCTTTGACTTCCCTTGTCATCCTCAGTTGCCTCGTCTTTCCTTTAGAATACATCATCTTAGTGATGATGTATCTGGACATAAATCATGATCCTGTGCTTTCCAAATTGCCCCTCAAAACTCTACTCTGCTACCACCATCCCTGATCATGTCCCCTTCCAATCAACTCTGGCCAGCTCCACTCTCATGTCTCTGTAATTCCCTTTGCTCCATTGTGATACTGTTACATCTGACTTTATACGTTCTCTCTTAATCTGCATAGTTTGATAATTGCCTCCTAAGGGTTCCTTTACCTAATCAAATCTGGTACATTACACAAGATCCAGTCCAGAATTGCCTTGATCTCAACCCAGAATAACAAGCTCTGGTGCATCTGGATCTAATGCTTTCTATGGCAATCTGTTTAAAAGCTGGTGAGGGTCAAAAGGAACATTTTATTTTTCCTTAGTGACCTGAAAAGTTGGAGGCACTGGTTATGCTTCTATATTTCTATATCTGTGTATTCTTTGGGTAAAGGTGAAACTCTTGCATTAACATCTGAGATAAACTGAATTAAAAGAGCCTTCTGGCATATCCTGTATGTATACCCCAGCACCAAATCATTTTGGCTAGCTATTTTTTATTTAAACTGAAGTTGAGCTACTAGTTAATTAAGAAGTAATGATCATTGATCCTGAATTTACTTTTGCAGCAATGTTGATTTTTATTAAGCACCACTTCAAGTGTAAAAGAAAACGCAATGCAATTTATGTCCAGACTTGATGAAGGGTCTCGTCCTGAAATATCAACTGTTTACTGTTTTCCATAGATGCTGTCTGGCCTGAATTGACTTTATTTCTTACATCCTTCACATACATGAGGAGTAAAAATCTTTATGTCTTCATCTAAATATGCCATGTGTAATCATAGTAATTTATAATAAATAGAACAGTCAGTGTAATATAGAGTACACTCAAGTCAGTGTGAGTTCATCAGTCTGATAGCTTGATGGAAGGAGATGTCCCGGAACCTGCTGGTCCTGGCTTTTATGCTGTGGTACCATTTCCCGGATGGTAGCAGCTGGAATAGATTGTGGTTGGGATGACTTGGGTCCCCAATGATCCCACGGGCCCTTATTACACACCTGTCCTTGTAAATGTCCTGAATCATGGGAAGTTCACAACTACAGATGCTCTGGGTGTCCACACCACTCTCTGCAGAGTCCTGCGATTAAGGGAGGTACAGTTTTCATACCAGGCAGTGATGCAGCCTGTCAGGATGCTCTCAATTCTGCCCCTGTAGGAAGTTCTTAGGACTTGGGGGCCCACACCAAACTTCCTCAAACATCTGAGGTGAAAGAGACGCTGTTGTGCATTTTTCACCATACAGCTGGTGTGTACAGACCACGTGAGGTCCTCTGTGATGTGAATGCCAAGGAACTTGAAGCTGTTTACCCTCTCAATGTCAGATCCATTGATGTCAATAGGGGTTAGCCCATCTTCATTCTTCCTGTAATCCACAACCAGCTCCTTTGTTTTTGTGACATTGAGGGACAGGTTGTTTTCTTGACACCTCTGTGTCAGAGAGATGACTTGCTCCCCATAGGTCTCCTTGTTATTGTTCGAGATAAGGCCAATCAATGTAGTGTCGTCGGCAAATTTAATTAGCAGATTAGAGCTGTGGGTGGAGACACAGTCATGGGTATACCGGGAGTAAAGGAGGGCACTCAGTACGCAGCCCTGAAGTGCTCCTTTGTTTGAGAGTCATAGGATTGGAGGTGAGGGAGCCCACTCTTATAACCTGCTGGTGACCTGACAGGAAGTCCAGGATCCAGTTGCAAAAGGCAGGGTCAAGGCTGAGGTCTCTGAGCTTCTTGTCGAGCCTGTATGGAACTATGGTGTTGAATGCTGAGTTCTTCCAGCATTTCGTGTGCATTGAATGCAATCTGTGTTAAGATTCAAATTTCTCCCCTTCTCTTCCCCACGTAATGTTTATTCATTAAGAGGTCAGTTAGTGGCCCCCTTTTAGGATTGACAATTCCATAGTCTGGAGGTTGGTATAAAAACAAAACCTTACAATTTTTTCTCAATAAAAGAACCAATCAGCTCCCCTCCACCATCACTCTCCTTTGTCTGGCAGAACTGATTCTCACCCTCAGCAATTTTGCTTTCCGACCCTCCCGCTTTCCTCAGGCTTGGGGACAAGCCATGGGTCCCACATGGGCCCCAGCTATGCTTACCTTTTCACTGGCTAAGTAGAACAGTCCATGTTCCAAGACCTCCCTGGTAATACTCCCCAACTCTTCCTTTGCTGCACTGATGACTGTGTTGGTAATGCTTCATGCACTCATGCTGTGCTCATCAATTTCATCAACTTTGCCTCCAATTCTTATCCTGCCCTTAAATTCACTTAGTCCATTTCTGACACCTTCCTTCCCTTTCTTGAACTGTCTCCACTTCTGGAGACCAACTGTCAACCAACATCTTTTATAAATCTACCTATTCCACAGTTATCTTGACTATAACTCTTGCCACCCTGTTTCCTGTTTTAAAAAAAAATTTAAAAAAAATACTAATCTCATTTCTCATTTCCTTGTCACCACTGTATATGTACCAAGGATGCCGTCTTCCTTTTCAGGGCATCTGAGATGTCGTCCTCCTCCAAAGAATGGGGTTTCCCTTCCTCAATGATGCTGCTCTCGTCTGCACTTCTGGCATTTCCCAAATGTCTTCCCTCTTCCTTAACGATGATAGAGTTCCTCTTGTCTTTATCCATCACTCCACGAGCCTCCACATCCAACATATTCGCCGCAATTTCTGCCATCTCCAATGGAATCCTACAACCATCTTTACCTCCCCCCTCCCTCACTTTCCCCAGGGATCGCGCCCTCTGATTCCCTTGTCCATTCATCCCTCCACACTAACCTCCCTCCCAGCATTCATCCCCGCAAGCAGCCAAAGTGCTTTACCTGCCCGTTCAGCTCCTCCCTCACCTCCAGTCAGGGCCACTGGTGAAGCAACACTTCACCTGTGAATCTGCTGGGGTCATCTATTGTGTCCGATGCTCCAGATGTGGCTTCTTCTATGTTAGTAAGACCCATCATAAATTGGGGACCGCTTTGTTGAGCACCTCCACTCCAATCGCCAATCTCCAATCGCATCCAGGAACTCCCTGGATGCCAAACATTTTAATTCTGATTCCTATTCCCAGTCCTGTTCTGAGTTGTCAGTCCTTGACGACCTCTTGTGCCACAATGATGCCATGCTCAAGGTTAAGGAGCAAAACTTTGTATTTCATTTGGGTAGACTACAACCTGGTGACATTAATTTTTATATTTTTTTTCTTGATTTTCAAAAGAAGTTTCCCTTTCTGCTGACTTCCTCCAGCATTTTGTGTGTTGCTTTGTGTTTTCAGCATCTGCAGAATTTCTTGTGTAGAATTACTTTGTTCAGAAATCATCCAAGTATAATTTTAGATCCTCTTCTATCAATGTCCAGCCCTTTAGGAAAATGTATGTATAATTCCTACTGTGACTCAATTTTCTGTCATATTTTGCAAATGATGATGTCTCCTAAAATCATGGTACGTGTTTCTCGCTTGCTGACAAAAATTGGGTCAAAAGGTTCTGATCTATGATCAGTGGGTTGAGCAGCACCTGTGGAGGAAAGGAGTTGAGGTTTTCCGGTTGAAAGCTTGCACCTGGGCCAATGAGAAGATTCAACGTTCAAGATTGTTTATTGTCATTTTCCAGTACAAGGTGTGAAGGAAAATTAAATGATTGTTACTCTGGATCCTCTGCAGTATATAAAAAACACACAGTATATAAAGAACACAATAAAAATCACAATACACCTAAATACGTCAGATTATGTTATGTTCATTGACTGATTTACATATATAAAAATTATGGTAGGTACTTGAGTATCTGAACATAAGGTGACTGACAGGATATAATAAAGTAGTGGTGGTGGGGTGGGTTAATGGGTGAAGGCACTGATCAGTCCGATGGCATGGGGAAAGAAACTGTTTTTGAATCTGGTGGTCTTGGCATGGATGCTGTGCAATCTCTTCCCTAATGGGAGTAGGACAATAACTGATGGTCTCTTAAGGAGATAGAAATTCTGTTTAATTGTACAAAGAACTACAAACGTTTGTAGATATCAGATATCACAAAGAATATCAATCTATGGGATAATAATGATAAAAGGCTTGGCATTCCTTCACGACATATCAATTGTATTTACAACATTGACTTTTTCTATCGGGCAGGTTTTTCTTTGATGTTTGAACTAAATTTTTTGTTTCAATTGATTTTCAGATTCTGACATGAACAAAAGGCTAAATTCCACCAACTCCAAATCTAAATGTTCTGGTCAAACTCCACAGGACCAGTGGATTCCCAAACTACCAGGTACTTACAAATCATTATACAAATTGCAGATTGTGGATGGTGTAACTGAAGTTTTTAATACTGAGATTAATCATTTCTTATCAGGTAATGGTTGATAAATGAAATGGAATATCAATTCAACAATTAGGTCTGATAAACTGAAATTATGATTTCTGTTCCTAATATGATTGTGCAACTTTCATCAAATTGACATAAATTCTCCAATCCTAGATGACCTGAGAAGCTTGCTAAAACTGAATAGCATGTCAGGATATTTCAGAGGATAGTTAAGAGTAGTCCTCCCTCATGATTCAGTATAGGCTTGCCCATAGAGAGTAATGGTGGAAGGGAGGAGGGAATCTGTGGCCAGTGGTATCAGTGTTATGGACCCTGTTCTTTGTGATACAGTATTTACACACGACTTGGATAAAAATGGACAAGTTATTAAGTTTGCAATGACACAATGATTGATGGAGTGCCAAGAGTGGTGGGCTGAAAAAAAAAGCAGGAAATAGATCTATTACAGATATGGACATTGGAATGGCAGATTGAGTTTAATCTGAGCAAGTGTAAGGGAAATGTATCAAGTTTTTGGTAGGAGCCTTAACAACATTGATTTACAGAGTGATCTGGGGATCCAAGTCCATATGCAAGGAGATGAGTTAGTACAGATTCACATGGCATAATTGCTTTAATTGGTCAGGGCATTGAAAGTATGAGCTGTGCTATATAAAGCTAGTTGAGCCACAGGTGGAGTACTGTGTGCTGTTTTGGTCATCAATCTTACAGGAAGAATGTGGAGGCTTTGGAAAAAATGCAGAAGAGGTTCAGACCATAATGATAGGAGCAGAATTAGCAAAACCTTTTATAAGCACACTGCCCTGCTTATAGAGTATGAGCTCGAGGAGGGGGTTTGCCAAATTTGTGTTGCTTTCTTTGGAGGCTGAGGGGAAACCTGATATTAGTTTATAAATTATGAGAGGCATAGATAAGGTAGATAGTCAGAATCATTTTGCAAAGTAAAAATGCCAAGGAGATTTAAAGTCAGAGGGAGAAAGTTTAAAGGAAATGTGTGGAGCAGGTTTTTTTTACACAGAGAATGTCTGGAATGGGCTGCCAGAAGTAGAGGTGGGGGCAGATAGGATGGTGGTGTTTAAGAGGATGTTTGATAGACACATGAATACGCAGAGAATGAAGGGATATAGATTGTATACATGCAGAAGAGATTTAGTTTAATTTGGCATCATGTTTGGCACAGACTTTCTGGGCTAAAGTCTTCCTATCCTGTACCGTTCTATATTTTGTGTCTGAAATTACAGAAACAGGCCCTCCAGCCCATTATATCCAAGGCCATCGGCGAGTACCCATCTGTGCTAATCTGATTTACTACCACTTGGTCCACAGCCTTCTATGCCTTGGCAATTTGTATACTAGTACAGATAGTTAAAATGTTATGAAAGTGCTTTCTTCCATCACCCTGTGTTCCAGATTGCAGCCACCCTCTAGATGATTATATTTCCCTCAGCTCCCTCTGATCCTCTTACTTTTCACTTTAAGCCTGTGTCCTTTTGATTTTAGAAGTTTTCATTATAGGGGGGAAAATGGTTCACTATTACACTGTCTCTCTCTCACATTTGGTATACCTTTGTCAATTCCCTATTCAGCTTTCTCAAGTATAAACAAACACAGTCAATACAGCCACTACTCATAACTGATTCCCAAGCAGCACTATGATAAGTTTTCTCTGCCCCTCTCCAGAAAAATCACTTTCTTCCAGTGGTAGGGTGATCAAAACTGCACATCTTATTCCAGCCATGCTCAAATCAGAGTTTTATGAAGTTTTGGGACTGCTCTTTTCACGTTATATGTCAATGATTAGGATGTTAGAATTGATGGTTTTGTGGCTAAGTTTGCGATGATGCACAGGCAGATGGAGCAGCAGGTAGTGAAGAGGAAGCAGAGAGTCTGCAGAAGGACTTCAATGGATTAGGGGAATGGCAGATGGAATGCTGTGTAGGAAAGTGTATGGTCATGCACTTTGGTAGAAGAATATTTTCTAAACAGGGAATTTTGAGAGGACTAGAATGCAGAAGCAAGGATTATATGATGGATTCTATGGAGGCTGAATCATTGGGTATAATTAAAATGGAGGTTGATAAGTTCTTAGTGAGGAAGAAGACAGGAGAATGGGATGGAGAGGGATAATACATCAGCCACAATGGAATGGTGGAGTAGACTCGATGGGCCAAATGGCCTATTTACACTCCTATGCCTTAGTCTTTTGGCATTGAATTCCTTTTACCATTGCCTCATCCAACCTATCAGTGAATTAATATGGTTCTGTAACCTAGTGTTATCCTCACTATCAACAACATGGTCAATTTTGTGTCTTCTGCATTTACTAATCGTACTTCCTGTGTTCATATCTAAATCATTCCTGTATAAGACAAATAATAAGAGCCTCGGCTTACCACCTACATCTTGGTATACAACTGGTCACAGGCTTCCAGTCATGAAAACAATCCTGTACCTCCATCTCCTATTACCAAGTCAAATATTCATTGGATTCACTTTTCCAACTTATCTTGGGTCCTTTGGACTGTGATCTTGTCCAAGGAAAAAAAGGTTCCAGGGACACTTTTAAGGAACGCTTAATTTTTTACAGTTTTTTTGCATAATCCTTTGATTCCTAAATTGTGTAAGTGATTTTTCTTTTCTTAATGAGAACATCCCAACAATGGTAGACAAAGCATGATTAACTTGAATCTTGCTTTGACAAGGCCTCTACTTTTTCTCCTTTGTCTCCTGGTGAGGGAGCACTTGGGCTGTACTAGGTTCCACTTTACATCTTAAAGCATTTTGTATAGAGAAGGTGTTTTGTATAATGCAATTGGTTATCCGACCATCCAAGCAATCATTGTCTTCCCAGTACATTTTGCTCTGGAAATTGCGCTTTATAGTTGCATTTAGATGCATATACACTGGCCAATTTATTAGGTACAGGTGGTATCTAATACAGTGGCCACTGATTATATATTCATGGTCTACTGCAGCTGTAGCCCATTCACTTCAAGGTTTGACATGTTATTCATTCAGAGTTGCTCACCACTGTTGTGGTTATCTGAGTTACGGTCACCTTCCTGTCAGCTTCAGACATTCTGGCCATTCTTCTCTGCCCTCTTTTGTTAATAAGACATTTTTCTCCTCAGAAATGCCACTCTCTGGGTGTTTTATTCTTTTTGGCACCATTCTCCAAAAACTCTGGAGATGGTTGTGCATGAAAATCCCAGGAGTTCATCTGTTTCTGAGATACTCAAACCTACCTGTCAGACACCATAAGACATAGCCCATTGAGTCTATTCTGCTTCTTAATCATGGCTGATCATATTTTTTCTCTCCTCAACCCCATTCCTCAGTCTTCTCCCTGTAACCTTTGATGCCGTGTGCATTCAAGAACCTATCATTCTCTGCCTTAAATAAATCCAACGACCTGGCCTCCACTGCTCTTGTGGTAATAAATTCCACAAATTCACCACCCTTTGGCTAAAGAAATTTCTCTGCATCTCTGTTTTAAAGGAACATCTATCTATCCTGAGGCGGTGTACACTTGTCCAAGACTTTCCCACCATGGGAAACATTCTTTCCACACGTACCCTGTCTAGGCCTTTCAACAATTGAAAGGATTCAATGAGATCCCCCTCATCCTTCGAAATTCTAGTGACAACAGACACAGAGAAAACATTCCTCGTATGATAACCCTTTCATATCCGGAATCATCCTTGTGAGCCTCCTCTGAACCCTTCCTGAGGCAAACACATCTTTTCTTAGATGAGCAGCCCAGAACTGTTCACAATATTCAATGTGAGGGCTCACCAGTGCTTTATAAAGCCTCAGCATCTCATCCCTGCTCTTATACATAAGAACATAAGAAATAGGTGCAGGAGTAAGCCATCTAGCCCGTCGAGCCTGCCCTGCCATTCAATAAGGTCATGGCTGATCTGTCTGTAAACTCAGCTCCATCTACCTGCCTTTTCCCCATAACCCTTAATTCCCTTACCATGTAAAAACCTATCAAACTGTTTCTTAAATATATTTAGTGAGGAAGCCTCAACTGCTTCCCTGGGCAGAGAATTCCACAGATTCTCTGGGAAAAACAGTTTCTCCTCATCTCCATCCTAAATCTTCTCCCCTGAATCTTGAGGCAATGTTCCCTAGTTCTAGTCTCACCTACCAATGGAAGCAATTGTCCTACTTCTATCTTATCTATCCCTTTCAAAATTTTGTATGTTTCTATAAGATTCCCTCTCATTCTTCTGAACTCCAGACAGTATAGTCCCAGGCGACTCGATCTCTCCTCATAAGTTAACCCCTTCGTCCCTGGAATCAACCTGGTGAACCTCCTCTGTACTGCCTCCAAAGCCAGTGTATCCTTCCTCAAGTATGGAGACCAGAACTGCACACAGTACTCCAGGTGCGGCCTCACCAGTACTCTGTATAGTTGCAGCATGACCTCCCTGCTCTTGAATTCAATCCCTCTAGCAATGAAGGCCAACATTCTGTTTGCCTTAATAACCTGTTGTACCTGCAAGCCAACTTTTCGTGATTCATGAACAAGCACTCCCAAGTCCCTCTGCACAATGGCATGCTACAATGTTTCACCATTTAAATAATAAACTCCTCTTCTATTATTCCTTCCAAAGAGGATGATCTTGCATTTCCCAATGTTATATTCCATCTGCCAGACCTTGGCCCACTCACTTAACCTATCTATATCCCTCTGCAGACTCTCCACATCCTCTGTACAATTTGCTTTTCCACTCAGTTTAGTGTCATCAGCAAATTTTGCTACGCTACACTCAGTCCCCTCTTTCATATCATCAATGTAAATGGTAAACAGCTGTGGGCCCAGCACCGACCCCTGCAGCACCCCACTCACCACTGACTGCCAAGCAGAGTAACACCCATTTATACCAGCTCTCTGCCTTCTATTGGTTAGCCAATCCACTATCTATACCAATACACTTCCTCCAACTGCATGCATCCATATCTTATTTATAAGTCTCTTGTGTGGTACCTTATTGAACGTCTTCTGGAAATCCAAGTATACGACATCCACCTGTTCCCCTCTATCCGCTGCACTCACTATGTCCTCAAAGAACTCCAGTAAGTTTGTCAAACAGGACCTGCCCTTTCTGAATTCACGCTGCATCTGTCTAATGGAACCACTCCTTTCTAAATGTTTCACTATTTCTTCCTTAATGACAGTTTTGAGCATTTTCCCGACTACAGATGTTAAGCTAACTGGCCGATAGTTGCCTGTCTTTTGCCTACGTCCTTTTTTTAAAAAGTGGCGTGACATTTGCTGTCTTCCAATCCGCTGGGACCTGCCCAGAGTCTAGAGAGTTTTGATAAATGATTACCAACGTGTCTAATATAACCTCTGCCAATTCCTTCAGCACCCTGGGATGCATCCCATCAGGACCAGGGGAGTTAACTACCTTCAGGCCCTCTAGTATTCCAGACCTCTTGAAATGTATGTTAACATTGCATTTGCTTTCCTCAAGCTAATCTGTAGGGTGTTCTGCACAAGGACTCCCACGTCCCTTTGCTTGTAAGATTTTTGGGTTTTTCTCCCCATTTAGAAAATAGTCTGTACCTTTATTTCTACCAAAATGCATGACCATGCATTTTTTCAACATTATAATTGATTTTCCACTTTCTTATCCTTTCTCTTAATCTGTCTAAGTCCTTCTGCAGCCTACCTGTTTCTGCAACACTAACTGCCTCTCCACCAATCTTCACATCATCTGCAAACTTGGCAACAAAGCCATCTATTCAAATATCTAAATCATTGATAGACAGCATAAAGGGGAGCTGTCCTAATTTCAACATCTGCAGAACGCCACTAGTCACTG
The DNA here is from genome assembly GCF_048418815.1 of Hemitrygon akajei. NCBI lineage: Eukaryota > Metazoa > Chordata > Chondrichthyes > Myliobatiformes > Dasyatidae > Hemitrygon > Hemitrygon akajei. The sequence continues at coordinate 101,497,355 of NC_133124.1, read as the reverse complement.
ACAGCCAACCAGAACAGGATCCTTTTATTCCCACTCACGGCATCCTGCCAATCAGCCAATGCTCTAATTATGCCAGTAAGTTTCCTGTAATACCATGGGTTTTTAACTTGATAAGCAGCCTCACATGTGGCACCTTGTCAAAGGTCTTCTGAAAGTCCAAATATACAACATCCACAACATCCCCTTTATCTAACCTTTTAATCTCCTCAAAGAATTCCAACAGGTTCATGATGCAAGATTTTCCCTTAAGGAAACCATGCTGACTTTGTCCTATCTTGTCCTGTGTCACCAAATATCCATAACCTCATCCTTAACAATTGACTCCAATATCTTCCCAAACACTGAGTCAAGGCTAACTGGTCTATAATTCTCTTTCTGCTGCCTTCCCCCTTTCTTAGAGTGGAGTAACATTTACAATCTTCCTGACTCTGGCACCATGCCAGAATACAATGATTTGTTGAAGATCATTACTAATGCCTCCAATCTCTACTGCTACCTCTTTCAAAACCATAGGGTACAGTTCATCCAGGTGACTTATGTACCCTTAAGTCTTTTAGCTTTTTGAGCACCTTCTCCCTCATAATAGTAGCCATACACACTTTTCTTCCTTTGCACCCTTCAACATCTGGCACACTGCTAGTGTCTTCCACAGTGAAGACTGATGCAAAATACTCTATTAGTTCACCTGCCATCTCCTTGGCCCTGTTATTATTTCTCCAGCCTCATTATATCCACTCTCATTTCTATTATTTTTTACATACTTGAAAAAGCTTTCACTATCCACTTTGATATTGTTTGCTAACTTGATTTTATATTTCATGTTTTTCCCTCCTAATGATTCTTCAAGTTGCTCTCTGTAGGTTTTTAAAACCCTCCCAATCCTCTGTCTTACCACTAATTTTTGTGTTGTTGTATGCCCTCTCTTTTGCTTTTACATTAGCTTTGATTTCCCTTGTCAGTCACAGTTTTACTATTTTGCCATTTGAGTGTTTTTTTGTGTTTGGAATACATCTATCCTGCACCTTCCTCATTTTTCCCAGAAACTCAAGCCATTGCTGCTCTGCTGTCATCCCTGTCAGCATCTCCTTCCAATTTACTTTAGCAAACTCCTCTCTCAAACTGTCCTTTCCTTTACTTCACTGAAATACTGCTACATCAGACTTAACTTTCTCTCAAGTCAAATCAAGTCAACTTTTATTGTCATTTCGACCATAACTGCTGGTATAGTACATAGTAAAAATGAGACAACGTTTTTCAGGACCATGGTGTTAAGTGACACAGTACAAAAAAACTAGACTGAACTACGTAATAAAAACAACATAGAGAAAGCTACACTAGACTACAGACCTACACTGGACTGCATAAAGTGCACAAAAACAGTGCAGGCATTACAATAAATAATAAACAGGGCAGTAGGGCAAGGTGTCAATCCAGGCTTCGGGTATTGAAGAGTCTGAGAGCTTGGGGGAAGAAACTGTTACATAGTCTGGTCTTGAGAGCCCGAATGCTTCGGGGCCTTTTCCCAGACGGCAGGAGGGAGAGGAGATTGTATGAGGGGTGCATGGGGTCCTTCATAATGCTGTTTCCTTTACGGATAGTGTAAATGTCCGTGATGGTGGGAAGAAAGACTCCAATGATCTTCTCAGCTGACCTCACTAGCCGCTGTAGGGTCTTGCGATCCGAGATGGTGCAATTTCTGAACCAGGTAGTGATGCAGCTTCACAAGATGCTCTCAATACAACCCCTGTAGAATGTGATGAGGTGGGGGGGGGGGGGTGGGAGATGGACTTGCCTCAGCCTTCGCAAAAAGTAGAGACGCTGCTGGGCTTTCTTTGCTATGGAGCTGGTGTTGAGGGACCAGGTGAGATTCTCTGTCAGGTGAACACCAAGAAATTTGGTGCTCTTTACGATCTCTGCCGAGGAGCCATCGATGTTCAGCGGGGAGTGGTCGCTCCGTGCCCTCCTGAAGCCAACAACCATCTCTCTTGTTTTGTTCACATTAAGAGACAGGTTGTTGGCTCTGCACCAGTCCGTTAGTCACTGCACCTCCTCTCTGTAAGCTGACTCGTCGTTCTTGCTGATGAGACCCACCACGGTGGTGTCATCGGCAAACTTGATGATATGGTTCGAGCTGTGTGTTGCAGCACAGTCGTGGGTCAGCAGAGTGAACAGCAATGGACTGAGCACGCAACCCTGGGGAGCCCCTGTGCTCAGTGTGATGGTGTTGGAGATGCTGCTCCCAATCCAGACTGACTGAGGTCTCCCAGTCAGGAAGTCTAGGATCCAGTTGCAGAGGGAGGTGTTCAGGCCCAATAGGCTCAGCCTTCCAATCAGTTTCTGATGGATGATTGTGTTGAATGCTGAACTAAAGTCTATGAACAGCATCCGAACGTATGTGTCTTTTTTTTGTCCAGGTGGGTCTGGGCCAGGTGGAGGGTGGTGGCAATGGCGTCATCTGTTGAGCAGTTGGGACGGTACGCAAACTGCAGGGGGTCCAGTGAGGGGGGCAGCAGGGTCTTGATATGCCTCATGACGAGCCTCTCAAAACACTTCATGATGATGGATGTGAGTGCAACGGGACAGTAGTCATTTAGGCAGGACACTGAAGACTTCTTCAGCACGGGGACGATGGTGGCGGCCTTGAAACAAGTTGGAATGGTGGTGCTGCTCAGGGAGATGTTGAAGATGTCAGTGAGAACATCTGCTAGCTAGTCTGCACATCCTCTGAGCACTCTACTAGGGATGTTGTCTGGTCCAGCAGCCTATCAAATTTCAAGTTGAACTTAATCATATTGCAATCACTGCCTCCTGAAGGTTCTTTTATCTTAAGCTCCCTAATTTCCTCCAGTTCATTACAGAAAGCCTGGTCTATTATTGCTGATCCCCTAGTAGGCTCAATGACAAACTGCACTAAAAAGCCATCTCATAGACATTCAATAAACTCTCTTTCTTGAGACCCATTACCAACCTATTTTTCCCAATTGACCTGCATGTTGGAATTTTGCATTACTAAAATAACTTTGCCCTTTTGATATGCCCTTTCTACTTCCCATTGAAATCTGTGGTCCACATTCCAGCTTATGTTGGGAGGCCTGTATATAACTTCTATTTTACCCTTGCAGTTTCTTAACTCAACGCACAAGGATTCAACACCTTCTAATCCTATGTTGCATCTTTCTACTGATTTGATGCCATTTTTAACCTGCAGAGCCACACAATCCTCTCTGCCTACCTTCCTATCCAACCGATTCAACATGTAACCTTGGAAATTCAGCTCCCAATTACAACCATCCGTTAGCCATGATTCAATGGCTGTGTCACCAACAATCATTCCACAGTCAGTCTCTTAGATCAGATTTCTTCCCCATTCTGATGGTTGGTCTGAACAACAATGGAACCTCTTGGCTCTGTCTGCATGCTTTTGTGTATTGAATTGCTGTCACATGATTGGCTGATTAGATATTAGCATTAATAAGCAGGTGTGCAGGTGCACTTAAAAAAACTGGCCTCTGAGTATAATGGGATATCATAGTGATGCATGGATTCATAGAATCTGATCCAACATCTCAACTTTAGAAGTGTTGTCATATCCACATTTGTCTCTTCTGTTACATACAACAACAAATGGATTTTTTTTGCTTATTAACATTATTTATATCCTTTATGAATGTGTGAACTTTGAATCTTGTGACTGCAAATGTTTGATATTGAAGGTTTAGGAAAGGAATCAATTAATATCTTCACTGGAATAGTAAATAAATACATCCCAGCATTTATGAATTTGTGAGGAAGCATAGGAATGAGCTCCAAAGAGATCTTAGAAACCCCAAAAATATAGCTGTCCTTAGATATAGTTCTGGCTTTGAATTTTTTGTTTTATTCACATAAATGAAACTGTTTATGATTATGAAAAAGATGGGTCATTCCCAATTTATGTGCTTTTGTTGATTGGTTTATAGGTCAGTGCAGATTTCAAACTTGTGTTCTGTGTTGATTAGAAACCACCAAAGAATTTTTCTCATGGGTGGACTCAAAGCTTGTCCAAGTAGATCAGAAGAAGTCGGTTCTGAACCAACACTACCAGCTCTTCAAGCATCAGTTTCCAATTGCACAGGCTGAGCTGTGGTGCTTGGAGCGTAAGTAACCCTGTTTAATTGATTAATTCCATTGTCTCTGTGTCTTTATTCAAAGCCGAAACATTGTTGTAAAACTGGCAATGATAAAGGAAAAACTTTAACAAATACTTCCATTTTATATAACATTTTTTCCAGAATTTTTTGTTATCCTGAAACATTTTTTATAGCCAGTGAAGTATCTTTGAAGTACAATCACTGTTTTCACTTGATCAATAAACAGCCAGTTTGAATACAGGCAAGATCCCATAAATAATGCTGAGACAACGTCCAGTTAATTAGGGTCAACATACAAAGTGCTAGAGGAACTTAACAGGTCTGCCAGCATCAATGTAGAGAAATAAAACAGTATCTCTTGTGTACACTAATAATTAGATTTGTTTCTTTGATACTGGTTGGAGAATAAATATTGTCCAGATCACTAGGAAAACTACTCAGTTCGAGGACTCAAAGGTCAATGTTCTCCACAATTGAAAGTGACACACTAGATGGAGCAATGTAACATGACTCAAGGTTGCTCTTCTTTGAGCTAGGTTATGAGGTGCTCTTTTGAGTGTCTAAGGTGGTGGAATTGAGCAAACAAGTTACTTTATTTATGACAGAGCTGCCACCTTTTTGTTTTCCAGGCTGCACAGAAGAGAACTTTTGCAAAGTGATTTCTTTTCAGGACAGTGGTGCCTTGCATTATGAGTGCACGCTTTACCCAGATACACAGCTTTGCCAACCCAGTTCTGATCCTGAATCATCTGCAGTGAACTGTAGCCTTGTTCTGTCTGAGGAACCACAAGCAGTATATAGAAAGAAAGGTGAGTAATTCAGTTCTGGACAAAGATGACAGCACTTTTATAGAGAAAATCATAGAAATGATAATTAAAAGGGTAGTCCAGACGTAGACATATGTAGGAAGTTTAGGTTGTTAGAATAAGGGAAAATATCTACAAGACTTTGTTTCTATTTAAGACAAAGGGCATGAATTATTGTCGGCACCCATGACTAGATAGTTAAAGAAAAATGAAATGAAGAGATACTCAAGCTGATAGGATTTAGAAAACTGGTTGCCTGAAGATAAATATCAACACAGTCTCAATGACCCAAAAGACCTGTTTACAGGTTGAAATTGTATGGAATCAGTTTATAATTCTATGTTATTGTTTGTAATTACATGTAATTCTATTTAATTTCTGTGTAATTCCATTGATGCTAAATTGGCTGTGCTCATCTCAGCCGGCAGGTGCAGTGCAATTGTTAATCTGTCCTTGGGCTAAGAAGATGTGGTAGAACCAATTAAATTAGTGAAAGTTCTCTCACTCAGCTATTTTCCAGTGACTCTTGCTGGATGATGCTGTGTCTGGATATGACATGACAGAGTATTAAACTATAATGTGCTTCCATAACCCAGATTGCAATTAGAAAAGATATAGCAGGTATATTGTGATAACTTACTTAGCAGGAAGACTGACTCTATTCTTTCATTCCCTGTACATTGCAATAAACTAATTTTCATTATGTTTCTGCAGCTTTGTTCAGCAACATTTTTCAATATTTTAAATCTAAAAATCATGCAGAAAACTGTACTCTTTACAAATCATTCAAAGGGATAATAACTGGTCACTTAAAAGAGCACATAAAACTGTGGAGGCCTTAAGGGAGGTTTCTCACCATTCACATGTGCCACGTACTTCCATCTCTCCTCTTCCCTGAGATTTCAACTTCACCGGTCTTTGAGTTAGGGCTTGCTGAGTCAGGGTCAAGAGGCTGTTTCAGATTAAAATGCTTCTAGAAATCCCCAGCAGCACTGCAGTAAAAAAAAATCACAAAGAGCACTGCAGGGATGTGCTATCACTCACATTACTGGACAATTGTTGGTTCCTGAGTCCACTTCAGCCCAGAGATGTTGATCCAAAAGGAAATATATTGAACAAGAACTAGGTGTATGTTTGTTTTTGTGTGAAATGCCTTTCCTTTGAATTTTCACAATGCTTTATGTCAATTTTGACTATTGCTGCTGAATAATTCTCATTTCAAATTCTCTTTCCTCAGTATAAACAGCTGTACACAGATACTTTGCATGTGATAGATATGATCCATTCCCTCTCTGGGAAAATGTGCTAAATTCTTAAAACTTATTGTCAGAAGAGTTTCTGCCTTCTTTTCCACGTGTTTACTCACAATGTGGGGAAAGGAAATCCCTGCTAATTTGTATTTTGGCTAATTTTGTTCTAATGGCATTTTGCATACTATTCTCTGTCAAGAATAATGTCTCTGTTGAAGCTGTCTTTTTATTTCAAAGGAAAGAACACTTTTTTAAAAGTTATTGATTAAAAACAGTTTAAAGAACTAAACCATCAAAAAGATAGAAAAATAAAGTTGATTTTGAAATTGGGCACAAATATTTTCCTTTGGAATGAAGTAACAGAGACAGCTCACTGGTGCTTTACAAAATATTAATAGTCAAATCAAATAAAGAATGAACCTCGCTGAAGAAGGTTGAAAAATATTTTAAAAATTTAAAGAAATTATCATTGTTTTCTGGGTCTAATTAACTATATGATGTAAACGTGCTGCACAGCTATGAAGCAGTAGAACTGATGGATATGAACTGCACTTGCAGTAGTGGAGTGTACAGGACAGGAAGGTGTTCAGAAGTTGCTATGGAAACAATAGTTCATTCATTGAGTGGCAGTGCCATGAAATAGACTGCTGTGGAAGTGTTGGATACATTATTTATTATTAGAGATGTCGTGTGATCTAACTATAAACATGGCATTAGACTTGGTGTTTTCCAATTAGACTTGACTTTTCCAATTCTGGGGACATTTTTCGTGTAGTTCCCCCATCAGTGTAAATTGATTGCCATAATAGTAATATTATTATTGCATTGTATGGTATAGAAGGCAGACTGGATATACTTCAGTCTAGCAATTCCTCTGCTCTAAAGATACACAGAAAGAAAGGGCATTTATATATTATTCTAAGTAGCACCACATTCTGTGCTCTGAAAATTAGGCATGGGTAAGAAACAATATGGGACAAAGGTGGTAAAATGTATTTGATTTTCTAATGGATTAAGAGAATTGTTCAGCATCTGTAATGCACAGACTTTGGCTGCTTTCCCTTTTATCCTTGTAATAAAATGAACAATCAGCTGATATCTATCCACACAAAATGCCGGAGGAATTCAGCGACAATTTATTCACTTCCAGAGATGTCGCCTGACCTGTTGAGTTCCTCCAGCATTTTGTGTATGTTGCTTTGGATTTCCAGCATCTACAGGATCTCTTGTGTTTATGATTACTGATGAACCTACTTCCTACAACTGAGAATTGCAAGCAACATCTCGGATCAGAAAGGCAGAGTGTTGGCATTGAAGATGTTAAGTTATGCAGAATGTGAAGACAAGTCTTAGACTAGCTAACACAAAATCAATGCATATTGGAAATTGAAGCAGATGGAGATGTTTTAGAAAGAGAAGTCATCCCAGTGCAGAAGGAGGCGAGAAAGGAAGGTCAACAGGAAATGAGCATTTCCAAGAACCAAGAAATGAAGCAAGGTTTCAGAGACTTGCATATTATTGTGTCTGTTACCATTGTTAGTATTTTAGGAGCTACAGGTTATGCACCTTCAGAATTTCATCAGTTAGAATGAGTGCGATTCAGTAACACACCTACAGGTGTTTTAAGGCTTTGTATCAGTGAGCCAGGCCTACAATTTATGCCAAATACTTCTCTCCTGTGAATATGCTGCTCCTTTAAAGCACAATGGACAAAACTTAAAACTAATTTATTATTTTTCTTGGTTGAACTTCATAAATTAAATTCCTAAATTTAATGGCCTTTGAGGTGAATATCATATGGAGCATGGTTTTATGCCCATTCCAGCTTCTGAGCCCTCAAATCTTAAAAACGGCCATAAAATGTTTGAAGATTATTATTACCATCCCAATGTTCTCCCCTTCTTTTCACTTACCATTTGTCTAATTGGAACGTTACTGGACAAGGTTAAAAATTTATATTTCCGTCATTATAATCTCTCTCGTGCTGTGTTGTTGCAAATTAAACAAGCTGATCAATGATGAAAGGAATCCCTGCCCTTTGGATTCAACTCAAACTTTCATTTTAGTGCATTGCCCATGGAGACAGAGAGGCATTTCATTTCTATTTTAACAGCTGGAACCAGTTTTCTTGGAATAATCGTTAGTTAGATGCTAGCAGCAGGTACTCTTCAGCTTGAAAATCCCGTGAGCTGCACAAATGAAAAATAAAGATTTCAGCTAATGTATCTTATCTCTGTGTTTACTACTGACTGTGAGCTGAATATTGATAAATTTGATTAAAGTTCAAAGTGAATTTATTATTGAAGTACATACATATGCCACCATATACAACCCTGAGATTAATCTTCTTGCGGGTATTCACTGTGCATACAAGAAACACAATAGAATCGATGAAAGACAATGCCCAGTGGGTTGGACATACAACTAATGTGCAAAAAAAACACAACTAACTGTGCAAGTACAAAAAGAAAAAGCAAAAAATAAATGATAATAAATAAATAAGCAATAAATCTAAAAAAACATGAAATGCAGAGTTCTTGAAAGTAGTCTGGTTCAAGAGCCTGATGGATGAGGGGTAATAACTGTTCTTGAACCTGACGGTGCAGGTCCTGGGGCCCCTGAACCACCTTGCTGATGGCAGCAGCAAGAAGAGAGCTTGACCTCTCTTCTTGAGAAAGAGGATTAGCTATTTTATGTAGATTTCATCCAGTTTGTTTTTGGATTGTCATCCACTTTTTGCTTACAATTGCATCTGGCACTATGAGGGGATCAACAGTATATCTCCTCAATCTACGATAGGGACACTTCATGTTTTACAATGCCAGGGATGCCTTTGGCAGTCTGAAGAAACCTTTGGACCCCTTCTCAGAATAATGTAGTTACATATATAAAATCAAATACATAGGATTACCATATAACCATATAACCATATAACAATCACAGCACGGAAACAGGCCATTCCGGCCCTCCTAGTCCGTGCCGAACTCTTACAAAAAACAATTATATTGAAATAGTTATCAAAATATTAAAAAATCAAATTTGTGATATAATAATATGTGCCTCTTTAATGCATTAACTAACAAGACTACATTACATCTAAAATACAGGCAAGTTACAATTAAATTTTATTTTTTTAAAGTCATATCATTGTGAAAGCTGTTGATGCTTAGCTTGAAGAAGAACATTAAACGGCGGAGTGGTCTTTGACAAAACTACCGTAATTTTGAAGTAGTGATGAACGTGCTGTGAGCAATTGCAATGTAAACTCCCACGTACTGCTAACATGTACTATTGTGGTTTGTTGCCCACATTCATAACTGAAGGAAATGCTAAATCTCAGTTAGAAGTTAGTGAAAATAAAGAGGTAAAGTTTTTCCCATCCACGTTCATGGATGCCCTGGCATCTATCCATGAACCTCTGAGGGGTCTGTAGACCCCAGGTTAGGAACCCCTGTTCTATAAGGTTTAAGGATTCATGAAGAAATAGAAAACCATTGAGAAGGAAGTTGCTTTAGGTTATAACTATGTCAAGTCACAGAAACTGAAGGAATACTTGTATCTAAAACTTCTGGGAGTTAATAGTGTGTTACAGCCAGTGAATCTGATTAGTTACAATCAATGCTGCAAAAGAGAAATAAAATAATCACTTTCAAGATTGAAATGATGATGACACAGCTATCTATTATAGTGATATTGGTTAAGAAATACCTATAGGTTCAGACTCCTTCAGAATAGTGCCGACTGAGAGAGCAGATAGTTCCTCTGCTACCATCAGTTCTCAAAGGAACTGAAATGCTGATACAGTAGGTGTTTGACTGTCCCATAGTACTGCATTTCTTGTCATCTCAGACATTTTAAGGGAGGGAAAAAGCGAAATAAGTTGAATGAGACTGAAAAGTGGATTTTTTTAAAAAAAGAAAAAAGGATAGAAAGGAAAAAAAGAATTGTATAAATAGTTTACAAGTTAGCAATGCAAAGATTTCTCATGATAATTTATTGCCTGTACAATTGGGACTTCTGGATCAAACTGTTACTGACATTGCATTAACAATTGTCACTGCACTGCTGATATTAATATAGTACATTTGGAAATCTGTATAAACTTTCCTTATTGAGGATGGGAATGAACAGCTAATGTTTCAGGCTGAGACCTTTCATTAGGACTGGGATGAAGAACCTCAGTCAAAATGTTGAATGTTGATTCCTCTCCATAGATGATGACTGACTTGTAGAGTTCTTTATTTGTTGCTCAAGATTTACAGCATCTCTTGTGTTTAAAACTTTTCTTGCCACATTTTTAAGTAGATACTTCAGTAAATCTCCTGGGCTGAAGTGATGACTAAAAAAAAAACCCCTTTGCATTCTGCCAATTTTGAGTCAGTTGCTCATTGTTGATGACTTGGGTAAAATTTGGATTCCAAGGTTGCAAATCACAGGCTCTAACCACTTCTCCTCCCCTCCCCCAAACACAAGAGTTTGGTATCATTAAACCAGAGGCATGTAACTCAGGAAAGGTCTGATAACAATCTACATTTCAGTTGCCGTCATCTGAGGTTTTATGATACATAACACTTTACAACAGTTGATTCCTCCATCTGTGAGTTTCAGGTTAAAGAGTTGGGTCACATTAGAGGGGATGGAAAAAATGCAGCAAAGTCTGTCCGAGAGACTGCCTGAGGTGAATCCCACTTTTCAAAGTTTTCTTTTATCAAGGTCTTTGAATTCTCCATACCACACAGTAGTAAAGTTGCTTAAATTATAGTAACTACTTATGGACTGTAGAATTGTAAAAAAAAACAGAAATTTTTTAAAGAATTGCACTTGGTATACTTTTGTATAATTTGTTATGAGGCAGGAAATCGATTCTAGCTGATATAATTGAAACGGGCTCATATTGAATCACTGTGAACTGTGTACCCTGGAGAGAATTCTAACTGGCTGTAACACCGTCTGGTATGGTGGCAGGGGGTGGGGTGGGGGGGATCTGTACAGGATTGAAAAAAGCTGCATAAATTTGTAAAAGTATTCAGCTCCATCATGCGCACCAGCCTTCCCTTTATCCAGGACATTTTCAAGGAGCAATGTCTCAAAAAGGTGGCATCCAACACTAAGGATCCTCGTTACCCAGGGCATGCCCCCTTCTCATAGCTGCCATCGGGAAAAAGGTACAGGAGCCTGAAGGCACACACTCGGTGATTCAGAAATAGCTTTATTTCTTCTGTCTTCATGTTTCTGAATGGACATTGAATCTACGAGCACTACCGCACTACATTTTTTCTCTTTTTGCGCTACTTATTTAACTTTCTATATAAAGTTATATTCACATTATATATACACTGAATTACAGTAAGTATATATGTTTGCTGTAATTTACAATTTTTATTTTTATGTATGGTAATTCACAGATGGCACATAATAACAAATTTCATGACAAATGCAAATGATATTCAACCTGATTCTGATTGTGTCATTTTACATCAAAGCCAATTTCATTTCTGTTTGCTTCTGCTTCCTTTCCAAAGCCCTTGCATCGTTGCCAAGCAATGCACACAGAAATTACCCCACTTATGAACTAGCCACAACTTTATACAATTCCAACATGATTTCATCGTGCAATATACAAAGTAAAAAAAAAGCAACAAAAGTAATTTTCACCACTTTTCTCAACTGTCAACAAACTATGCACATATAGCTACAGTTCGTTCTGCTTTTGCATCATATAGAATTGATCTCAAAGTTTGTTTCCATTTCTCTTTATTCCTAAAAATGCGACACTTTACATTTCTCAGTATTATCTTTCATCTTCACCAAACTGACCTTTCCACCAGCCCTTCACTGAATTCTCACTGACATCACAGTCAAAACTGGAAAATGTACCTTACAAAACACCAATGCCCAGGAATGGAAAGGTGGTGGATACAGCCCAGTCCCTCCCCACCTTTGAGAACATCCGGGAAAGCTCCTTCAATCATCATGGACCCCCACCAATCAGCCCGTGGTCTAATCTCGCTACTACCATCAAGCGAGATGTACAGAAGCCTTTGGTCACACACCACCAGATTCAGGAGCAGTTATTATCCGGCAGCCATCGGGCTCCTGAACCAATGTGGATAACTATACTCATCACGACACTGAACTGATTCCACAAGCTACAGACTCACTTCCAAGAACTCTCACAATCTCTTTTTTTTCATTTGCACAGTCTGTCCATTGCACGTTGTTTATCAGTCTTTATTTATGCATAGTTTTAGATAAATTCTATTTTACAGCATTTCTTTATTTCCCTGCAAATGCCTGCAAGACAATGAATCTCAAGGAAGTATACGGTAACATGTATGCATTTTGATAATAAATTCACTTTGACTTTGCACGCCCAAGCCCAGGCACATGTACAGAACATTGAACGATGCACTGTTGGCCTGTGATTGCCATATTAAGTAGGAACAGCGGGGTCCTCTTCCAAAGGGATATTAGTGAAACATCTGAACTATCAACGTATCAGGCAGTTTTCATCATCAACATTATGCTAAGATTCAAGTACATTGTGTCTGGGATTTCTTACTGTTAGACTTTTAATAGACAGTAAAATTTCAGACAGTAGAAAAGTAATGGTGCAGGATATTTAATTAATAGAGGCTGGTTTAATAATCTAGAAAATTTGAGTGCAGATATATTTACAATTTAAATTTATGATTTGCTGTCCTGGAGAATCTTGGGATAGAATAAATTGTGGCACCAGAGTAGCGTACTGGTTAGCGCAGTGTTATTACAGATTGGGGAGTTCAGGGTTCAATTCTGGCAGCATTTGTAAGGAGTTTGTTATGTTCTCCCCAAGGCGGTGTGGATTTCCTCCAGGTGCTCTGGTTTCTCCTCATATTCCATAGATAAACTGGTTTATAGGTTAATTGGTCAATGTCACTTTTCCTGTGATTAGGCTGATGTTAAATGGGTGGGTTGCTAGGTGGTGTGGTTTATTGGGTCAGAAGGACCTGTCCCATGCAGTATCTCTAAGTAAATAAAAATATATTTTATAATTTCTGTTAGGAAGGAAGTTTTCTTTTGTTTCCTGGTATTACTGCATATGACTCCAGACTTGCAATTTCAGGCAACTCGTAATTTTCCCCCATGTAATGACTCCTAAGGAATGGGACGTATTGCTTTTCCTGACCCTCTGGTATGAACTGATCAGACAGTGATGTCACATAGTATTCCAGCTTCCCAATAATGAAACTTTCACAGGCATTCAGGTTATGGCCACAGCTCAGAAGCTCAATGTATCTGTAATGTGTGAGCTGGATGTAAAGTAAAAATTTCCTCCTTGGGATTGCTCTCTGCTGTGCCTCAGTGCATTCTGAAAATCTTGCACCCACAAAGAAACCATACAGTACCTTCTCATGGAACGTAGAGATTGGCAATGACAATTTTTCCATGCGCGTACATCCATGAAAGATAATATACACTAGTCTCAGAAAGGAGATCTTGTACTGCAGATTTAAAAAAATTTGTGTTTTTCCCCGAAGTACAGTCAGAAATGTAGGCCTGTGCCTAATAAGGCTACGTGAATAGCAACGAGAAAACAACACGTGTGTGTCGTGTTGTTTAAGTTCGGACATAAGCAAGTCACAGAGAGGGTTCTAAGTTTTCTTTGAGGTTGTGGCTGAGAGTACAAACAGATGTTTTGCTTCACATCGTATCCAAAAGAGTGTGCCTCCAACTGTGAAGCACTTCTTCTGTATCACCAGTCTGGATAATATATCACAATCTAAAATGGTGTCTGAAGTAGAATTTGACATGATGTTAAGGCCAGTGATCCACTGCTGACAGAGTTTTAGCTAAGTGATCAATTATACTTGAAGCAGATGCAAAAAAAATTATGTTTTATAATGTGAACAAAAGCTAGTTTTCTTTGATTACCTTAGAAGATTTTAATGCACTTGATCTTCTGTCTTGGCCTGTATTTTCTAGCACTATTACCTAGACACTGACTGGAATGAAATAATTGGCACTTTGAGAAGACACAGTGATATGGTTTAATAACTTGCAATGGTCATAATTTTCATAATGTGAGATGGCAAAAGAGTCCCTAAGCTCTTCAGGGAAGTGCTTTACTTCACACCATGCTACAGATTAACAATCAGCAGTGGATTTGAATAACACTTTCTATCCTATAGATGTGCTAAAAGGCGCAGTGAAAAACTTCTACACCCGCTTGCCATTTCGACAGCTGCAGGGGTTCTCAGTAAGAAAATGGTTGAATATGAGACAAGGAGTCCAAGCTGGGTAAGTATTCAGCCTCTGAGTCACTTTTATATTGAAGAGCTAGCACTCTTTGGGTTCACACTTTGTTTTCTTATTTCCTTGAGATTTCTCCACCATTTCTGATTAACTTCATTCACCTGCCTTCGTTTATACAGCTTCATGACATTACCTAACAACAGCCTACCTGTCCCAGTCATGAATGCTCCAATTGTTTTGGTAGCAAAAGTATTTTGAGAAGCAAACTTTCAAATTCTAAGACCCTTTCTGTACAAAACTTGCCCCTGATTTCACTGCAGAAAGCAAGCTCTAATTTTAAAGTTTTATAAGGTTTTTCCACCAAAGAAAGTAACTTTCTAATATTATATTTCCCAATCAGGTTTTTTTTATGCACAGGCCATTTTCACAATCTGTCTTCATGTTAAATTTTTTAAGTACTGGTATCAATTTGCTAAATCTGTGTGACATTACCATAAAAGGAAAGCAAACCCAGCTGCAGTCCAATCTTAAGAGCTTAGTGCAGTACTGTAGTTGGGTTCAGTCTCGATTAAAGCCACGCTTCTTGAGTTAGTATTTGGTTTGATTTTGTTCAAGGAAAAATAGAACATATAAAGAGGCCCTTTTGCCCCACCTTGTCCCTGCCAATTGTGCTGTCTCTGTTCCTGACATGTACTCTTATACCCAACCAGATTTTGACCACCCAAAGTGCATTACCTCATCCTTGACTGGAATAGAATTCCATCTGTTATCACTCTGCTCAACTTTTCAACTGATCTACCCATTGTGCCATTAGACACCCTTCTTCAATGCCTGCAACTCCACCAATTATTTTCATCTGCTAAATTAGTCATTATTTCCTTTAGTCGTTTATTTCCTTTAAGTCATATATAGAACCAACCCCAGCAGTACACGAGTGCAGAAAACACTTCCTTCCATTATCCTCCACCTCCCATCACCTCCCTGTTCACTTGGTCAATGTTAAGGCTCTGGTAACAGTCCAGGAACTTTGCAAGATCTTTGATCAATCCCTACGTCATAAAATAGTATAAGCTGTGGGTCAATTGTGTTCCACTTTATTGTATATTTATACTAGTGTTGTGTATAGATGTTCCTTTAAGATTGTTGGATCACATTGATTTTACAGAATTGCATACATGACTAATTATTCTTACATTGTATGCATCGGGAGTTTTTTTGATCCCCATGATTCAGTGAGTGAAACAGAGACGGTGATCTTCAGTTGTCAAGAGCAACTTAGAAGAATTCACAATACATATCAATACCCCTCTCATTGATGGGGCTCATCAAACCTTCTATCTCAAGCCTCCAAGCACAGCTGTGGAATAGTAACCAACGTTCAGACTTTGAGTAATTTTCCCCACTGTTTATTAATCTTCTGCAAAAGAAAAGTGAATAAACTATAATTTAGGAAAGAGTGATATATCTGATGCAGTTAACAACTGAAGCTGACTCAATAAGTTAAAACTATCCATTTCCTGCATGTCTGTATTTTTTTCAAACAATAGTCATGGAGCTGTAATGAAATCTAAGAGCTCCCTGTGAGGTTCTCCAGGCTGCGTGCTTCTCCCTCCCATCTTCTGGGTGTAAACAATTGGCTTGGATTTTGAACCTCTGAGCAAAAAGTTTGATAAATATTGCTCTAAAGAATATTGTTTAATAATTTTTTGCTTCTTTTAACTTAAGGTTTTTTGAATGTGAACGGTTATGTGATGAAGATTCTTGCTGCAAGGGCTTTGGATTTCTGAAAGGCCAGCAGGCACCAGGTATTAGTTAATGGTGAATGAATGAGAACAGTGTGGCACATTTTGTGGAGAGAAGGGAAGAAGCCATTGAATAAATGATAAAGGGGCAGAAGAGGTTGTGTAAATACAGTGAATAGCTAAAATATAAATTCCTAGCCCCCCTGCTTCACCTGATCATAGACACTTGGGTAGTGGTTATTTAAAATATGGCAGAAGATACCAGACCTGGAAAACTGTTGTGGCATAAAGATTAGAAGAAGCCAAAGCTCTTATGTCCTCTCATATTGGCCAGTGCTACACTGGGAATAAGGTGCTGGCTGTCCATTCTATCTGTGACTTACCTATATCAGCCTTTCCCTGCCTCAATGGGATAAACTTAACCAGAACCCCATGCAAGTGCTTCCTAAACAGCCTCCACACTTGTGTTGTATATTTCCCTGAGAGCATTTGTTTCCAATTTGCACTTCCAAGTTTCTGTCTAATAGCATCATAATCAGCCTTCCTCCAATTAACTTCTTTCCATGCTAACTGTCCGATCCTTGTCCAAGGCTTTGCTAAGAGTCAGGGAGTTATGATCACTGTCTCTGAAATGCTCTCCCACTGAGAGATCTGTCACCTGACCAAATTCATTGACTGGTACTAGAAATTGATAAGCAATATATCATCAGAAATTGACCTATAGATATCAAAAACAAAATTAATTATTAGACATTTAGGGCTGAGCAATTGTAAGTTGCTATTCAAGAGCAGAAAGAACTTTGTTTCAGTTGTTTTAATTTGAATTAGTCCTGTTTGTTAGGAGTGTTCAAATTTCTGCAGACACTTAACTCCCAAAGCAGATGAAGTCAAGTGTTCCATCTTGCCTTCCAACACAGTAATCCTAAAACAGATTAGATGAATCACAAATCCTTAAATTTATGCTTTTAAATATGCACCCTCATCAGTCACCTCACAGGTTAAACTCCTGTTAAGCTATTTAATCCATTTTGCCTCACTGCACTACATGAACTGTTACAACATAGAATACAGAATAGGACAGTGCAGGAACAGGCTTTTCAGCCAATGAATTTTGTATTGAGCATGGTGCAAAATTAAATTACACGTCTTCAGCCTGCACAAGATCCATATCACTCCATATCGCGCATATTCATGTGTCTATCTAAAAGTTTCTTACACACCTCCATCATACTTGTCTCCACCACTATCCCTGGTAGCCCATTCCAGGTATCAACAAATCTTTTCCCACATATCTCCCTTAAACTTATCCCCTCCCATCCCCTGAGAGCAGGATCTTACCTCGCTGAAATCCCTTGTGCTGTAATCTGATACTGTGACCCCTCATTTTAGATACTGCAACTGGAGAAATATACTTCCCACATCTAATCAGTAGATATCTGCTGGTATCAATTAGAGGCCCTCTCATGCTTCTCTACTCTAGTGAATACAAACCTACTCAACCTAAATTCCGCCATGTCAGGAATCTTTCCAGTGAATTTTGTTCCACTCCCTGTAAAGCAAGTATGTACAGATATTATTCACCAAGAAGATCTGGAAAATCCCAGGACTTGTTGACTGACTGACTTTAGCAGTGTGTGCTAAATGTTTACTCAATGTTCTTGAGTATTGCTAGCAATATCTGCAAGAAATGTCTGTGTGTGCGCGTGTGTTTGTGTGTGCATGTACTTGCATAATTATGGTGGATAATTTGTAGATGGAAAGCTTTGTATGTCTGTGTTACTGTAGGAATGATTACCTTCATGGTAATAGAATTGTTGTGTTTGCTCGCCTACAACTACTGATGAGCCTGAAGCTACGAGAAAGGACAAAGCTGGAAAATCAAAATATTCCTTTATTCAGTAAAACCACACAACTACCAAATCTCAAACTCTAAACTCAATTGTATTTCCCATAGCAGGACTATTTAAATGGTTTAACCAAAGAAAATTTAAAACATTGATTGGAAAAATGATCAATTAGTGAAATTCAGCCTGGGATTGGTTGTCAGCTGACTAATAGGCATTGCTTGTTTTGGCTTTCTGATAATAATGAATGTGATTATTGCCTCTATAATTGGCAAAAGTGAATGAGGAGGACTTTATCGATATTTATTTTCTCATTAAACACTTGTGATAGATTCAGAGATTACTTGCCTTACACTGAATAGTTTTGGAGTGCAATACTGCAGTGAGGAAGTACAGAGCTGGAATATCCTGGAATGTGAATCAGCTGACGTGGACCCTCTAATCTATCCATTTGGATGGTACCAAAAGCCTGGTAAGTATTCCATTTCCAGATTCATCACTTCATTTTTAAAAAGGATTTACATTCATCTTACTACAATTTCATGTCCCACAGATGGGAGACCAATATATTATTTGGCAATCCTCACTGCATTTTAATTTTTGATCTGTTTGTGGAACTTGAACGTACCTGGAGCTGACATTGGGTTCCCAAACGTGAGCAAGTGTTCCATCCTCTTGTCCTAACATCCTTCTTCTTGATGACTATGATACTCAATCCAAACATGCCACCAAAAATAATTAAAATTAAGCCACCGTATTACAGAGTGGTTTCAGCATTGAAGGCCATTCACCCCCTCAAGTCTGGGCTAAAAATCACATCACTCCAAAAAATTTAAAATACATGAAATAGCCAAATCGCAGAATGATTACAGTACAGAAGCAAGTTATGTGACCCCTCTCCCATTGCTCTGCAATCCTTTCAGATACTTATCCAGCTCCCTTTTAAGTGCTGCAATCAAATTTGTTTCCTTGGCAATGCCTGGCAATGAATTCCAGAACTAGCCACTGGTTGCAATAAAAAAAGTCCTTTTATTAGTTTTTGTCAATTTGCCAATCACTTTCATCCTATGATTCCTGGTTTTTGACACCCCACCCCCAGTCAATGGGGAAATTCCCTCTTTATTTCTCTGTGTAATCTATCATTTTAAACGCCTCTATTAGAAGATACTCAACCCATCCTTATAAATAAAGTCCCTAAATGCTGGAAATACTTTAACTAATCTCCTAGAAGATGCAAACGCTTTGGAGAGGTTGCAGACGGATACCAAGGGTGGGATTAAAATATTCCAATTCTGTTCAAAAATGTGTTTAATAGTTTTATCATAGCTTCCTCGCTCAGTGCTCCTTATGAAAACCAGGATTCCGTGATGTTTTTTAATCATTTTTTAACCTGCCCTGCAGCCTTCAAAGAAAATTGCATATCCTGTATAATCTCAGACCATTCAGTTCCTGTATTCATTCAAAATTGTGTCCTCTAATTTTTATTGTCTCTCCTTGTGCTTCATCCCAAACTGTAAAGCTTTAGATTTCTAAGCATGAAATTCATCTGTTTTGTATTTTCCCATTCTAGCCACCTGGCTATTACTATTCTCTTCACAGTTCAAGTGCTTCAAAATTTTATCATCTATCTGCGCATTGTTCCCAGAACACTCAAAGTTATCTCATTAATACATATTAAGAGAAACATTTGTTCTAGTACAGAACTCAGGGGAACTCCTCTGTCCCCACCACCCGTCCAAAAGACAATCTATCACTTTTACTTTGTACTTCATATTACTTAGCCAATTTTTATCCATTTATTCCATACCCTTCAATGTTGATAACAAGTCTAAATGATGGCACCTTGCTAATCATCATTTGAAAATCCATATGTATCAAATCAGCCACAATTCCCCTTCAATCCCCTATGTTGGTATAATAATAAGAATGCTTTTTCTCTTTCAGCATATACAATTTAGCTTCAAGGAGTGACATTTAAAATGAGATCATAAAACAAATCTGTATGGTAACTTATATTCAACACGTACATGTACACTTTCTGCAATCTAATTGGCATGTGCATGAGCACAAGTTAGTGGAAATAACTGCACCTTTTTCCCCCTTTAAGTAAAAAATTAAAATGTTCAGCCTATCAACTACTATTAGATCCAACCTTTACGAAAACAAACCTTTCTGGAAGCCTATATACAGTGGATTCTGGTTAATTAGGACACATTGGGACTAGAAAATTTTGGCCCAATTAAGCTGCTGTCCCAATTAGTCAAAATTTCACAGAAATAGATATAAAGATATTAAAAATGCAAACTACCATTTAACTGAGTAACAAATTATATACTTGAATGAAACACAGTACAAATTAGAATACTACCAATACTACAGGGTATTAGTTCCTAATAGTTCCCGATGGAGGAATTCATTTACTGTCGGCTACTGTGTTCTTTTGAGTAATTGTAAATGAACAAAATCACTGCCTTCATGCAATGTTTTTGGCAACTGCATCCTCCAAATCTTTTTCTTTGATGATTGTCGATACCTTCAAAATCTTCATATCTTCTATCTTGCTGAACTAATGAAATCGTTTCATTTTTACTCCCGGCCATTTCTGGCATCTCCAAGCCTGAATACCTGAAATCCCAGTGAGCAAAACTGTTCAGAATTGTCTTTATGCTTATTTCTTGCCAACTATCAGTGAAAAAGATATCTGCTTTTTGAATAAAAACGCCCGCAATTGACATTATTTAAAAATTGTTCACTCTAAGCATGGAGTAGTGTCCAACATCCACAGAAGTGCAATGTTAGTTAGAAACTGTTTGGCAACAGTCTCCAGTCTCAGTAAAGCTGCATACTGTCCCAAATAAACAAAGTAAATTCTGGCTAGTTTCTTGATTAGTCTTTGCTCTATAAGAGTTGTCCCAAATAAACTGCTGCCCTGAATAATTGATGGCCCAATTAGCAGGAACCCACTGTATTTTCATTTTGTCCTTTACTGAAGAGAGATTGAATTTAAGGAAGTAGAAATTACAGAGCAAATCCCAACACAGATTAATTTTCTATGAATGGTTCAAAGATGTGTGAAAACTCCAACACATTGACATTATTCCTAATTCTAAGCTTTATAATTTATTTGAACCAAAGTAAATTTAAGAAATTCTAATGTGTTTTGTAATTTGGGGATATTGTATTCACTACAAGGATTAATAGCTGCCAAACAGCAAAGAAAGCTTGTCTGATTTTTACTCTAATTTTGATGATATATTTTACATCCTTAATAGCACTCTGCTGGTGGCAAACACAGGAAATTCCATCCTTTCGTATCTTTTAATGCTCATCTTGACTGATCTGACAGGAGCATCTGGTAGTGTTTTGCATTCACTGTGAAGCAGAGATACTCTGTATTTACTGGCTACTCCATCTGTTCTTGACAGCTCTTACATCACCACTTTGAAAGGGACAATATTTACGATTTATAGATCTGGAAAACTTCAGTATGTCCAATTGTGTTTCCATTGATACCATAACAGAGGTCCAAAATTTGGTCAAAGGAATGAACCACTTTTGATAGAACTCTGAATTAAACTACAATATTAGAATGCACCTTCAACTCAGCTGTCTACTGCTAAATGTGCCACAAGTTTGGCAATGTGTCCTACACTTGGAAAACTGTTTTTTTCCTGAATTATGGTGAAAAAGACTGCTGAAGGAATCTTGCACAATGGAACTATTCCACATTGATCAGGAAAGGTGAAGTTTGAACTGTATGTTCAACTTCAGCTAAGTGGGAATTTGAGTGAAAGGTAAAGAGATACAAGAGTAAAATCAGCCAGAGTTCCATTTTTTGTCTATTGCTCTGTTAGAAAATGCATCCAAGAGGAATTTGGTTGAGAATCCAAAATGGTAGTAATTATGCTTCTACAACTACAGAAGTGTTATCTGTTGGCACTCACTGTTGAATCCATGAAAGCCAAATAATTGCATGGGTGAGCATTGCATATAGCATCTTCAAAATAGCTGGTGACTTCATGGTGGGGAGGGGAATAAAATCAGAGTTGTAAAGATCAGTCTCTTGGGTTATGAACAATGCATTAATTTGCCTCCAATTTTTTATTTGCAGTAAGTCAATGGAATCCTGTGCTCAACATGTGCCCTGAAGTTAGCCTTCCACCACTTCCTCAAAAAGGTACACTCAAAAACTTTTATATTTGCCAACTTTCCTTGCTCAACTACACAATTGATGTAAAGATTTGAGGGATAAAGAAAATTAAAGTCAGAGAGAAAGAAATGTTATACATGATGCACAATCTGGTCTAATCCCGTTATTTAGACAATGTGGTTCATGGTGTTGCTGCACGATTTCTTTTTCTGGGCAATGCTTTGCTTACTGTGGGATGATGATCTATAGTGAACTTCTGGTCCCTGTTAGCTACTCCCATTACAAGCTCCATAGCATAAGGGTGAACAAAAAGTATTTATAAAGGAGTCTGCACTCCAAATTAGACAGACAGAAACATTACAAGTAAATATGATTTGACAGTTACTTCAGGTGGGAGACCTTAAATCAAGGTGTTGGTTTTCTATTTATGGTTGATACCAATGACCAGCCACACTGGTTAAACAACTTCTCAGCATCCAGATGTAGATTTCACTTTGAATTACAGAGCATTCCAACTTTAAGGGACGCTGTTGTTTGTCATTATCATTAAGCCAAAATTCTGAAATTCGATTCGCAGCAGCATCGTGAGAGAATTGTTGCAAGAAATTTCACAAGCACCTTCTAAACATGAGCGCAATGAATGTAGCAATGAATTTATGCCATCAGATAATTGTTTGAATACATTCATTTTATGAAATGAAGTGCATAAAGGAAATGAAACATTTTCTGAAAGAAAGTCAGAAGCCTCCCAGTTATACTCTATAGACTTTGCCAGCTTTCATTTTGATTATGGCTCCACCTTTCTTAGAGAAACCACATGAAACAATAGTTCCTACCCACTGTAACAATCTGATATACCACAGACAATGCGTACATTATCTACCTTCACAAAAGAAAACCACCGCTTTCTGGTAAAGGTTCCACCATAATACCATGAGGTACATAGCAAAACCACAAGAGTGAAGTCTAGCATTTGCTGCTCTGATCTGAATGGTCACCATTAATTTCTTTTGTCTATTTGGGTTGTTAAATAGTTCTCTGAATTTTAAATACTGTATATGAGCTAAGATCCCAAAGTCAATCCCAAAGTTAAGTTAAAGGTAATCTTTCTGGTCTGACATCTACAATATTGAATAATGTATAAAAGAGAAGAAATTAATTTCAATTCCTTAGAACTTCCAAAGCAGTTTAGAACTAATAAATTATCTTCTAAGGTGCGTTTTTTGGAATGTCTCCAATTTGCAGATGGTAAGGAGATCATTATGTGTTTCAGTGATGTGAACTAAGAGGCAATTATTCACCAGCAGCACAGCAGAATCATTTCACTTTTCAGAGAATACCATTATGATTATTTAGGACCACGTGAGATGGTGGTTTTAAAAAAAACCTTAATTTAACTTCCACAAGGAAAAGTGAGACCTTTGGCAGAGCAGCAATGCATATGCCTTGGTATTTATTATGTGTCTGTCTCTGAAATTAATAATTGCTTGGACTCGTAACTTTTAATTTAGAAGTAAAAGTGCTACAAGTGAGCCCCAGCTATCTCCTGATACAACCCTGAAATGGTGGTTCACTCCCACTGCAGACTCCACCAAAATGGTACTGATGACCATCTGGTAGTGTCTATTTAATAAGGAAAAGGTGAAACAACAGGGTGGCTTCCTCTGAGTTACTACCATTCATTACTTTGGGCAGTGAATACAAGATCAGGGAGGTTTTACTCTGACTTTATGAATCGTTAGTTGGACTTCAGCTGGAGTACTGTGTACAGTTCTGATCACCACAGTATGGGAAGTGTTACATTGCTGGAGGTGGTGTGGGGGAGATTCACCAGGATCTTACCTGGGATTGAGCATTTCAGTTATGAGGAAAGCATGGAGGGTCATTTTCCCCTGGAGTGAAGGTAATTGAGGAATTTAAAATTATGAAGGATACAGATGGGATAGACTGTGGAAAATTCTTTCTACCAGAGGTAGATACAAGTAGAGGAAGGGGTGAGGGATTTAGAGGGGATCGGGGAGGGGAACCTTTTCCACCCAAAAGTGTTGATAAGCCCTGATACATTGACTGAAAGAGTGATGGAAGCGGAATCGATGACAGTATTTATGAAGTGTTTAGATGAGCACTTGAATCACTTAGGCTTAGAAGACTACAGGCCAAGTTCTGTGTGAGGGATTAATACAAATAGATGCCCACTGGTCAGCAAAGATTTGGTGGGAAGAATGGCTCGATTCCATCTTTTATGACTGTTTCATAATCTCCCAAATCATCAGTCTGTAGCATTGCAGCTATGTAATAAAGCTCTGGTGGATGACTACAGCCATATCTAATTGTTGCCAATTGTATGCCATTATTTTATGAAATGTTAACTATTTCAGATGGTCTCAGCTTCCTGGCATGGGAAGCACTGTAGGTTTTACCACCTTACCCGAAGTATTGCTGAAACCCCTCAGACGAATTATTGGAGCATACAATCCTAGCCTTTCCTGCATCAACACATTTGGCCTTTAGTTGCCAGAGGTAACAATTGCCATCAGACAGCCTTCCTGTCTGAGTGGTTTACCAGCTGAGTTAACTAAATAGAAAGACTTGCATTTCAATAGCAATCTTCCCATCCCTTTCAGGAGGTCACAATGTGCAGTCAGTGAAGCTATCTTGTAGACTAATTGCAATGAAGGAAATAAGCAAATTTAAACATACTGGGCTTCCATAAGCAGCAATGGGAGCCCGATATGCTTAGATAATGTAATGTTGATCGAAGGATCAATATGGGTCAGGGGGTGGACTGTAATTTGACTTCTCTGAGATGTTTTCAAATGATTTTTATATCAGTCTGAGAGACCAGATGGAGTTTGATTTTAACATTTTAACCAAAAGAGCTTCTAGCAACACAGCACTCTCACTAGAGTTCCAGTCTAGATCTTTATGCTCAATTTTCCAGAGCAAAACACATACCCACAGCCATCAGGCTCAGATTCAATTTTGATTACTACTGAACCATGGCTGACATAGCTAGAAATGTTAATTTTATTGTGTACAGTAATGCAAGCTATGGGTATTTTAGGCAGGAAGATATATTTCTTTAAAAACTTCTCTTTTTATTCATCTCCCTTTCTTTTCCCCTGCTCTCTATCTTTCATTTCACCTTTTTGTCACAACATTCTTGGAATTGGAATATGCATACCCCATCTTATCCAGAAAATTGTCAAGGGTCGACAGTGATGTGCCAAATTTCTTTAGCCTCCCGAGGAAGTAGAGGTATTGCATTTCAGAACTTAAGAATTAATTAGGACAAGGGAACACACACTCAATACTATTCTCACTCAGATCACTTAAGACATTGTGAGTGAAGTGACTATATGTTTCCACATCATGATGTTGACGTTTGCTGTTGTTATCATTATTGCTATTTTTATTATGACTATATTTTGGTTGCAGTTTCACTGAATCATTGGCAAATGCTGAAGGTGTCTCCAGTTCTTGACTCGGCAATGACCTCCTTTGATATTTTACACATCAGCAGCTATACTCCTGTAGTGACTGAAAACTTCATGAACAATGCCAGAGACTGGTGCCTGTCAGGTAAACACACCATGCTGCTGAAATACAGAGCATCCAAAACACTTACAATACAGTCTATTACTGAATTCACTAAAATGATTTAATGAGTAGAGCATTGTAGCCCTAAATGCATGTAGACTTCCAGCAGGGCTGTCTTTAATGTGTCCACAGATTTCCATCAAATGTTATAGCAAGTAATAGTCTTCAACAACGCAGACACAAGAAACTGTGTGGGGCCAGATGGATGGATGGGTGCAGAGGAGATTTACCAGCATGTTGCCCGATTTAGATAAATTAGAGTTATGGGAAGAAATTGGAATGACTAGGCTTATTTTCCTGAGGCAAAAGTGACTGAGGAGTGACCTGAAGAACTGGAAGTGGAATTGGTTTATTATTGAAACATGTTCCAAGGTACAGTGAAAAGCTTGTCTGGCCTACTGTTCATATGTCCCAGGCTGGGACGGATTACGTTAGCTGCTTCACTGAGGCAGCGAGAAGTTTAGACAGAATCCCTAGAAAGGGACATTGTTTTCTGTGATGTTTTGAGCTTTGGCCACAACTCTCTCCAGAAATATAAAAGGGTAGGAGAGGTACAGATCAAGTAGATATCTCATGTTTTAAATATCAAAAATAAGAGGGCATAAATGTGGTAAACTACATATACCTGTCTGGACACGCCCCCCTGCTGACTGCTCCTGTGGCTCCTCCCACAGACCCCGGTATAAAGGCGATTGAGGCCTGAGCCCTGCCCTCAGTCTCCAGGATGTAGTATGATGGTCAATTACTGCTTGTTCTTTCTTCCAGTCAATAAAAGCCGATATTTCACCTCCCGTCTCAGAGAGTTATTGATGGTGCATCAATAAGTTAAAGATGAGAAGATGAAGTTTTGCCAGGAATCTGAAGGATTAGTTATTTTACACAATGAGTGAATTTTGGAACATGCTTTCAGAGGTGATGTTTGAATCATCTAAAATATTATGCTGAAGAGCTATTCAAACAGATTCTTAAATAGGCATGACATGGAAGCATAGACAGGCAAAATGATAGGTTTTGACATGATAGGCCAAACGTTGCATTTCTGTGCTTTATGAATCTAATACCCTAACTGCCTTTGACAGCAAGCCATGATTTGGGCCCAGGGTAGCAGAAAGGAGCCTTGGAAAGATTGAATTCAATGGGCATCATGGAAACATATTCCAATTGTTGGAAATGTTTCTCAAATCAAGGAAGATGGTTATACAGTAGATATTGAAGAATAATTATCTTAGCCCCAGAACATTACTGCTGGTGTCCCTCATAGCAGTGTCCTGGGCTCAACCATCATTGACCTTCCCAAGGTCAGAAGTATGGATGTTTACTCATGCTATACAATTCCATGTGAATCTCCTCAGCCAATAAAGTAGTCCGGGCCCTAATATAATGAGTCTTCGGCAACATATAGACTCAGACAACCTCAACAAGCACACACCTGTGGAGTTAGATGGAATGCCCCCACGTGCCTGGATGGGTTCTATATATCTCCAATAACTCTCCAGTGGATTGATACCATCTAGGGCAAAGCAGCTCAGTTGGGCATTTATCATTTCATTCTATTAAATTCCACAAAGCATATTCTCATTCTACGTACTCCTGAAGGATAATTCTTTCATGAGAGGAATCAATTAGTGATTTATGTTGCACCCCTCTAAGGTAGGTATACTCTTCCTTAGATATGAAGGTGAAAGTTTCACCAATTATGCTGACTCTCATTTGACCAAAGTCTTATGTAACTGCAGCAAGATATTATAACAATGACCCCACTTGTCTCCAAAATTACTTGACCTTGTACTACAAAGGGAGCGGTTCAGTACTATTGCCATGGGCATGCTATTGCAACCTTCAATATTTAGTAAACTCAAAGCCTCGGGTGTTACTGAATTAATGTTGCACTATTTACTCCATGGATTGCCAGAGATCGCTACTTTATGCTGAGGGAGGATCAGGCCTTGACTGTGGAGTCAGAACAATTAAGCATTAAGATATTTAGCTTCATGGTTCAAGCTAACTGAGGGAAAAGTGGTTTGAAACTGGTAGGTGGATTGGGTTTTGATTCAAAGGAAAGAAGAGAAGCAATGGGACAGAAACAAGCCCAAAGAACTATAAGCAAGGAATATTCAAGGCCCATTATATTAAGTACCCATGGTAATACAGGAAAGTTTCTGGCATGGTTAGAGCTTTGGCTTATTGGTAGGAGGCAGTGAGTGGGAATAAAAGGATCCTTGTCTGGTTGGCTGCCAGTGGCTAGTGGTGTTACACAGGGGATGGTGTTTGGACCGCTTCTTTTCATGCTGTATATCCAATGACTTGGATGATGGAATAGATGGCTTTGTTGCCAAGTTTGCTGATGATACAAAGATTCGTGGAGGGGCAGGTAGTGTTGAGGAAACAAGTAGGCTGCAGAAGGTCTTAGACAAATTAGGAGAATGGGCTAGAGAATGGTAAATGAAATATAATTTTGGAAAATGTATGGTCATACACTTTGGTAGTAGAAATAAATGTTCAGACTATTTTGTAAAGAGTGAGAAAATCCAAAAATCTGAGATGCAAAGGCCGAAAAGTTAACTTGCAGGTAGAGTTGGTAATGAGGAAGGCAAATGCAATGTTAGCATTCATTTCAAGAGGTCTTGAATACAATAGCAGGGATGTGATGCTGAGGATTTATAAGGCACTGGTGAGGCCTCACCTTGAGTATTGTGAATAGTTCTGGGCTCCTCATCTAAGGCAAGATGTGTGGCATTGGAGAGGGTTCAGAGGAGATTCACAAGGATGATTTTGGGAATGAAAGGGTTATTATATGAGGAACGTTTGATGGCTCTGGATCTGTACTCACTGGAATTCAGAAGGCTGGGTGGGGGAGGGGTGGTGGATTTCATTGAAGCCTTTTAAATGTTGAAAGGCCTAGACAATGGATGTGTTAAGGATGGTGGGGGAGTCTAGGACAAGAGGGCATAGCTTCAGGATAGTGGGGTATCCATTTAAAGAGAAATTTCTTTAGCCAAAGGGTGGTGAATTTATGGAATTTGTTACCACAGGTCGCTATGGAAGGCAGATCATTAGGTGTATTTAGGGCAGACATTGATAGGTTCTTGACTGGACATGACATCAAAAGTTATGGAGAGAAGGCTGGGGAGTGGGGCTGAGGAGGGAGAAAATGGATCAGCCATGATTGAATGGCAGAGCAGACTTGATGGGCCAAATGGCCTAATTTTGCTCCTGTGTTTTATGGTGTTCCTGGAATGGTGTGACTGGACCCTGGAAATAGTTAAATTATTCTGATGTTGTTCTGGTCCAGAGAGAATGATTTTTGTTTGCCTACCATTGTTATCTACTAAATGTTTAGGTTACTTTGATTCTTATATTACTAACCAAAAAGAGTAATTTTAGTTTTCATGCAAGTGTAGATGACTTGCCACTCTTGCTGATTTGCTCAGTGATGCTCCAGCAGGTGTAGAAGCCCCAATTACTGTTTCCATGAAGGGGGGATATTAATTGGGCACCTGTTTATGCTTCTTTCTCATATAGCTTGTGCCTCCAATCGTACTTGTGCCACAGTTTCTCTTCATCGTCAGTCATCAGGGATCAGATGTATCTTTTATCCTGACACACACAGCTGTCAACTCAGACTACGAGGCCATCGCTGTCGAACACTGCTTAAGGAAGCTGCAGATGTGGTTTATCTCAGGAAACGTGAGTATTAGCAAAGTTCTCGAGATTTGGTTTGTATAATTATTTTATATATGTCCCCAACCCAAGATGCATACATCTTCCTTCTAAGCATGTGCATACTCATGCTGTGTACAGTGTCACTGATGTAAGCAACTAACTGGAACTTGCAAATTGATCATTTATCAAAAATAGTCTCAGTCTGCACATTTTGAAACCCAGGCAGTTTTTAACAACAAGTGATTAGTTCTTGGTTAAAAATAGTTAAGCTTTTTTTCCGTAGTATACTGATGCTGAAGATAACCATTGCACTCTTATCATGATTGCTTTCTGCAAGTAACTAACGCAACCTTAGGTTAAGGTTTGGCAGTCTCTCCTGATCTGAATGGCACATTAGTAGTGTGCAGAGTAATTAAAGTGCTGAGGAATCAGTGTTGGTAACAAAGCGTGAGAAGGGAAGCTGCCAATCAGAAATGAGGACTGCTTGTCTGACTACACTTTCTCCCACTCTATTGAAGGAATTTTCCAATTCTCCAGTTCTATCCAGATCTTGTTCTGATGACACTGCTGCTTCTGAAATGTCTCCTTTTCCCCTTGACTCTGGCTTTCTTCTACCAATGTTTATGGACCTCTCAACTAGTTCTGGCCCATTTCCTGAACTTCTGTTCTCATTTGCTCTCCATTGTTCTCCTTCCTCTCACAGCAAGGATTGGATTCCCCTTGTCTTCAACATGGACCCTAACACCATTCCCATTCAACATATCATCTTCTGGAATTTCTGCCGCCTTTGATCACATGCCATCACCAGTCTCAACTTCCCTCTCCATTCAGGATTGGGCAAGGTCTATCTCCTCTGCAACTCCCTTGTTCACTCTTTCATGTCCACTAATACACACTCCCCTTGCACCTTACCATGTATCTGCAGGCAATGTATCACTTGCCTTTTTACCATTTCCCTTCCTATGATCCAAGCGGTCCTTCCAAATAAAATGGCAACTTACCTGAATTTCTTCCAATGTGGTGTACCAGATTCGGTGTTCACCATGTGATCCCTTCTACATGGGAGAAAGTAAGCACAGGTTGGGTGCCTTCTTTACAGAAGACTCCCAAATGGACCATAAGGTTAATCCTGAGCTTCCAGCTGCTTGTACCTTTAAATCTCCATTCCACTCCCACTCTGATGTCCCAATCCTTGGCCTTCTGCAGTAAGAGCATTACAAACTCAAGTACTAGAAGTGTATCTTCCTTAAAAAGACATTCTGGACCTCAGACCACAACGTTGAATTTCACAATTTCAGAATTGGCTTTTATAACTGCCCAGGAACTGTACAGTAACTACTTGACCAGCTGAGCATTTTCAACATTTTCTTTTGTTTCAAATTTCCAGCAGCATCTGTGTTCTGAATCTGCCAGTTCCAGCAGTTAGTTTATTCTGTCTCTTGATATCCTCATTCATTTCACCTCTACTTCTCCAAACAGAGCACTATGATTAACATTCATCACCCTCCCTTAGATGGACAGACAGTATTTGTGCCCCTAAGATTCCTTTTTGCTTCACTTTAGCACAGACACGCCCTTTCTTTTCTCTTGTCCTTAAAATTTGCTTGTTTTCTCAAATTTCCAATTCTGAGGAAAGGTCATTGGCCTAAGCCAAAAACTTTCTTTCTCTCTTCACTGCAGATGCTGCCTGATCTGCTGAATATCTCTGGAATTTTCAGTTTTTATTTCAGCTTTCAATCAGCTGTAGTAGTTTGCTTTTGGATAACTTATCTGGTTATTTTAGCGAAAAGCAAACTCACTAAGAACCATAGAATGCTGAGTTGTGATTAAAAATATAAGCACAATAGGCGGCCATATGTTCAGTTTTACTTTTTAAGCAAGTTAAATATTGTTTGATTTTTCCCAGCTTTAGGAGGGTCATGTGCAGGTCGATGTGGGAACTATCAACCTGACGAGGCCTGTCAGTGTAACTTAAAGTGTGAGGATTATGCAGATTGCTGTCCCGACATTCATACCTGTACTGGTGAGTGAACAAACAAATTTCATGAGAATTCCGGCAGTAAGTGAGAACCCATTACAAGAATTACCTGGCTTGTCAAAAGCATTCCTCTCACAAATGTTCTGTGAAGGTTATGCTCTTAATGCTCGTCAGTTCTATTTCCTAACACACATTTCCACCTGTACTGACAGATAATTATTTCTTGCCAATTCAGATACTTTGTTATTAGAAACGCAGCCGCAGTTGACTTCCATATTAATTCCTGGTCACGGAATTCTGTTTGGAGAATCTCAAGATACCCGTGTTGGTGTGGAATGGAAGGCTGTAAATCGTTTCCTGGGGGTTCCATATGCAGCTCCGCCCACTGGCGAAGGCCGATTTAAGGCCCCAGCATCCTTTAACTGGACAGGACAATGGAATGCAACTTTCTACAGGTGAGCAAAGCCTTACCTGTTGGTTATTTCATTTGTGGATTGAACATTACTTTATCAACAATACAGCTGGCAGCAATATTGCTTGAATTTTGTCTAGTTCTGATGATTAATCTTCTAAAGGATAATTTTGCCCTTGAGAGGCAGTTAGCCGAATATGAGGAATTGATACAAAATGCTGAGCTTCTCTGGAAAATTATAAATTTGTAATGTTGAAGTTTGGAAAAAAAAAATGAGCCAGACAACTCATTGAGTAAATGAAGGCAAGAGAAAAGGTTGATTTGTTACATGCAAAGGGTAATGTGGTAATGTGATAAATTACCAGGGAAGACTATCAAAATGTATTAATACTAGGTTCAGTCATCTGTCTGCAAAAAATCACCCAAAACAATTTTCTGGAGTAACTCAATCATTCGGGCAGATCTATGGAGGGAAATAGAAATGCAACATTTCAGGTCAAGACTCTTCAGCATAAAAAGGTGAAGGGAAGAGGTGAAGAAGAAGTAAAAAGCAATGGGTGGTCCTGTGAGGAATGGTGATACGTAGATGGAGAGAAAAGAGTGGAAATAGTGACAAAAACTGGGAAGTGATAGGTGGGAGCGACAAAGGGCTGAAAATAATGGAATCTAATAGGAGAGGAAGATTGAACATGGAATCATGGGGAGGGCGGATGGGAACATTGAAGGAGGAGAACCAGTGGGATTAGTGTTTTGGAGAAGGACAGATGAAGTGAGTACAAGGTGGGTAAGAGACACACTGGTGGCACTGGAGTGGGTGTCGGGATACTGATTTGATCATGGCAGCTGTGAAGAGGGTTAGAGGTTTACTGGAAGCTGAATTTCTTGTTCCTGCTGTCACATTGTAGATTACCTAGGCAGAATATGAGGCGTCATTCCTCCCACTTTACCCTGGCAGTGGAGGAACCTGAGAATAGACGGGTTGGTGTGGGAACAGGGAGAAGAATTAAATTGCTAGCAACAAGGAACTCCATATGGCCATGCAGTTCAAGTGCAGATGTTCAGCGAAGCGATCAGCTGGTTTGTGCATGGTCTCATCAAAATAGGGACGTGTCAGGAGCACTGGATGCAATAACCAAGCCAACTGAATTGCATGCCATTCTTTAATTTACTTGGAAAAGCTGTTGAAGGCTCTGGATACTTGTGAGGGAGGAGGTGCAGGGACAGTTTTACACCTACAGTTACAGGGTAAAATGCCTAGGGATGGGGAGCGATGGATGGGATGAGGGCTGAAAAAGTAGAAGGGGCTGGGAAGGGAAGATTTGTCTGGTGGAGGAATCACATTGTAACTGGTGGATGTTGCAATGAATGATGTGCTGGATGCGTAGTCTGGTGTGGTCATAGGTAAGGACCAGGGCATTTCTATCCCTATTTTGTCTTGGGAGATGAAATAAAAGCAGAAGTGCGGGGGAGTAGAGAAGATACAGATGAGGACTCTATCAGTAACAATAGGGGAGAGGGAGGGCCCGCTTTTTGACAAAAAAATTCTTGCTAGCTTGTGCACATGACCCTTTTCCTTCACCTTTATATACTGTTTATTTCCTCTCTATCTTTCAGTCCAGATGAAGTATCTCAACCCAAAACCTTGACTGTCCTTTTTCCTCCACAGGTGCTGCCTGACCCATTTAGTTCTTCTATCTCTTGTGTTATTTTGTTTTTGCTTCAGATTCCAGCACCTGTAGTTTCATGTGTCTCCATTAGACATTTGTCTGGCTACTTACTAGACAATAGGTATATTTAACACAATGTACAAAAAATAAGCCAAAGCAATTGGAAAATCAGGCAAACATGAGGAAATCTGCAGATGCTGGAAATTCAAACAACACACACAAAATGCTGGTGGAACACAGCAGGCCAGGCAGCATCTATAGGGAGAAGCACTATCGACATTTCAGGCTGAGACCCTTCATCAGGACTAACTGAAAGGAGAGAGACTAAGAGATTTGAAAGTAGTGGGGGGAGGGGAAATGCAAAATGATAGGAGAAGACCGGAGGGGGTGGGATGAAGATAAGAGCTGGAAAGGTGATTGGCGAAAGTGATACAGAACTGGAGAAGGGAAAGGATCATGGGACGGGGGGTCTCGGGAGAAAGAAAGGGGGAGGGGTGAGCACCAGAGGGAGATGGGGAACAGGCAGGGTGATGGGCAGAGAGAGAGAGAGAGAAAAAAGCAAACAACTAAATATGTCAGGGATGGGGTAAGAAGGAGAGGAGGGGCATTAATGGAAGTTAGAGAAGTCAATGTTCATGCCATCAGGTTGGAGGCTACCCAGCCGGTATACAAGGCGTTGTTCCTCCAACCTGAGTGTGGATTCATCTTGACAGTAGAGGAGGCCAGAATGGGAATGGGACGTGGAATTAAAATGTGTGGCTTTCTCTGGCGGACTGAGCATAGGTGTCCAGCAAAACAGTCTCCCAGTCTGCGTCGGGTCTCACCAATATATAAAAGGCCACACCGGGAGCACCGGACGCAGTATACCACACCAGCCGACTCACAGGTGAAGTGTCACCTCACCTGGAAGGACTGTCTGGGGCCCTGAATGGTGGTGAGGGAGGAAGTGTAAGGGCAGGTGTAGCACTTGTTCCGCTTACAAGGATAAGTGCCAGGAGGGAGATTGGTGGGAAGGGATGGAGGGGACGAGTGGACAAGGGAGTCGCGTAGGGAGCGATCCCTGCGAAAAGCAGAAAGGGGGGGAGGGAAAGATGTGCTTGGTAGTGGGATCCCGTTGGAGGTGGCGGAAGTTACGGAGAATTATACGTTGGATCTGGAGGCTGGTGGGGTGGTAGGTGAGGACAAGGAGAACCCTATCCCGAGTGGGGTGGTGAGCGGATGGGGTGAGGGCAGATGTGTGGGAAATGGGAGAGATGTGTTTGAGAGTGGAGTTGATGGTGGAAGAAGGGAAGCCCCTTTGTTTAAAAAAGGAAGATATCTCCTTCGTCCTGGAATGAAAAGCCTCATCCTGAGAGCAGATGCGGTGGAGATGGAGGAATTGTGAGAAGGGGATAGCATTTTTATAAGAGACAGGGTGGGAAGACGAATAGTCCAGGTAGAAAATAGAAAATCAGGCAATTGTACAACAGGAAGCCAATTAAACATCTATTATTTTTACACTGATTTAAAGTTAAAATTAACTCCAAAATATTTCTAATAAAAGACGATATTCATTCCTCTTTTGTTTCAGGCCCAGTTGCCTGCAGCCAGGGAATGCAAAAGCAGTTTACTCCACTGTGGATGAAGACTGCCTCTATCTGAACATTTTTGTCCCAAAAAGCAGTGTAAGTAGTGATAATCTGGCTATACAAAGGGGTTGTTGTGTCATTTCATGGTGAGTTTGTGCACAAAATTATAAATTTCAGTTGTATCAGCAAGTGTAAAATCATGCACGAAAACTAATGCTCCTTTCCTGGGTAGGTAGATACTAGTTTGTAGATAGTTTTAGTTTGTTCAAAATGGATGGTAAGTATGGATGTTGAAAAACAGACCATCTATTTTTATTCTCAGAAGCAGAGAAGCACATTTATTTCATGGACTGTAGTTATAGCTGGCAACGCCAAAATTTACTACCCTTTCCCACTTGTCCTCAAGATGGTGGAGGATTACCTTCTTGAATTATTGACTCTTTGGAATTGGTAATATACTAAATGACTTGCGAGGCTGCTGGAGATGATGTTAACATCAGTTAGGTAGGAGCCTTTTGAATGAGGATAGAACAATGCGGACTTGTATTGATATTTTTCAGCAGTGTGAGCAGAGAATGGCAAGGAGCAAAAAACAGACAATTCCACAAAAGGAAAATTAAGATGTATAGCAATTACTCAATCCTTCAATGCCTCAAAGCATTCCTGGGGGGGGGGGGGGGGGGGATCTTTGTGAAATTTTCTTGGCAAAATGCATCATAACTACTCTGGTCTTTGCATGAAGACTGAAGTGATAGTGAAGTGCTATGTGAAGGAATTCTTTGTGAATTGAAAATGTTCACCAGAGAATAGATGGCATTATAGGAAAAAAAAATTGTAAACTGAATGTTGATAAACTTTAAGAATTCTGTAAGCCATTGTTTTCCCATCAACATACACTGGAATCTGCAAGAGCATAAAGTATGACATAGTGGATGTAAATCAGGGAGATCTTTTCATCTCTTACATACAACAGATGATATAATCTCCAGTGGTCAGAAATGCTATTCAACTGATTATTTTCACTTTGGAATATAAAGCCACAACCTAGGTTTACAGATAGATCAAATTTCTTTACCAATCCATGCCTGTCTTTCCTAAGACTCCATGGTTGAATCTCCTACCACAGCAACGAAATGGCCTTAAGCAAAATGACTGTTTTTCTTGCAAGTTTTTATCCAGAGTTGTCAAATATCACTTCTATGCCATCCTCTTCCTATTTCTCTGTTGAACATTTGAGTCTGTTTGGAACTAATCTGGCCTTTCAAAATATCAATGCAATGGTTAAAACAGTTTATCAAAAATGACTGAAAGTAGCTACCCAGCATGGAGATGAATTGATTCGGAGGCCACTGTAAGGGACTTAAGAACAACACAGTTTCCTTTGGTGGTATTTATGGAAATTCACGTATGGTTGGATGACAATTCAACTTGAACTTGTAGGAGAGGTATTGGGTCAGATGATTTTGGCCCAAAAGCTCTTATGGAAGCTGCATTATGGAAGACCCTAAACACCCACCAGGCCACCCACCAAGTTGAATTTTCATTTGCCTTCATATATGATCCTAGTGTCCTTGATAATACAGATGAAGAACAGGTCAGCCCCATTAGTCCAATCAATATGAACATCTTATAGACTCAGCAGTTTCATAAGATATAGGAGCAGGAGTCGGCCATCCGGCCCATCAAGCCTGACCCGCCATTCAATATGATCATGGTTGATCTGTCCGTAAACTCAGCTCCATCTGCCTGCCTTTTCCCCATAACCCTTAATTCCCCTACTATGTAAAAATCTATCTAACTGTATCCTAAATATATTTAGTGGAGAAGCCTCAACTGCTTCCCTGGGCAGAGAATTCCACAGATTCACCACTCTCTGTGAAAAACAGTTTCTCCTCATCTCCGTCCTAAATCTTCTCCCTTGAATCTTGAGGCAATGTCCCCTAGTTCTAGTCTCACCTACCAATGGAAACAACTTTCCTACTTCTATCTTATTTATCCCTTTCAAAATTTTGTATGTTTCTATACGATTCCCTCTCATTCTTCTGAATTCCAGAGAGTATAGTCCCAGGCAACTCAATCTCTCCTCATAGGTTAATCCCTTCATCCCTGAAATCAACCTGGTGAACTTCCTCTGCACCGCCTCCGAAGCCAGTGTATCCTTCCTCAAGTATGGAGACCAGAACTGCACACAGTACTCCAGGTGCGGCCTCACCAGTACCCTGTATAGTTGCAGCATGACCTCCCTGCTCTTGAATTCAATCCCTCTAGCAATGAAGGCCAATGTTCCATTTGCCTTCTTAATAACCTGTTGTACCTGTAAGCCAACTTTTCGCAATTCATGAACAAGTTCTCTGAAGTCCCTCTTCACAACAGCATGCTGCAATTTTTCACCATTTAAGTAATAATCTGCTCTTCTATTACTCCTTCCAAAGTGGATGATTTAGCATTTACCAATGTTGTATTCCATCTGCCAGACCTTGACCCACTCACTTAACCTATCTATATCCCTCTGTAGACTCTCCACATCCTCTGTACAATTTGCTTTGCCACTCAGTTTAGTGTCGTCAGC
This sequence comes from Hemitrygon akajei, assembly GCF_048418815.1. Classification (NCBI taxonomy): domain Eukaryota; kingdom Metazoa; phylum Chordata; class Chondrichthyes; order Myliobatiformes; family Dasyatidae; genus Hemitrygon; species Hemitrygon akajei. Next base: position 101,459,741 of record NC_133124.1, on the reverse strand, counting down.
TAATTTTGCTACGCCACTCTCAGTCCCTTCTTCCAAATCATCAATGTAAATGGTAAGCAGCTGTGGGCCCAGCACCGACCCCTTGTGGTACCCCACTCACCACAGACTGCCAACTGGAGAAACACCCATTTATACCAACTGTCTGCCTCCTATTGGTTACCAATCCATTATCCAGGCCAATACACTTCCTCTGACTCCACACATCCATATCTTATTTATAAGTCTCTTGTGCAGCACCTTATTGAACGCCTTCTGGAAATCCAATGACATCCACTTGTTCCCCTCTATCCACTGCACTCATTATGTCCTCAAAGAACTCCAGTGAGTTTGTCAAACAGGACCTGCCCTTTCTGAATCCATTTTGCGTCTGTCTAATGGAACCACTCCTTTCTAAATGTTTCACTATTTCTTCCTTAATGACAGCTTTGAGTATTTTCCTGACTACAGATGTTAAGCCTATAGTTGCCCATGATTTGCCTACATCCTTTTTAAAAAAGTGGCATGATATCTACTGTCTGCCAATCGCCGGGACCTGCCCAGAGTCTAGAGAGTTTTGACAAATGATTACCAACACGTCTACTATAACCTCTGCCAATTCCCTCAGCACCCTGGGATGCATCCCATCAGGACCAGGGGACTTATCTACCTTCAGGTTCTCTAGTTTGCTCATCACTATCTATTTAATGACAGTTATTTTATCGAGGTCCTCACCTCCCATTTCGTTCATAACATCATTCTTTGGCATATTAGATGTGTCCTCCACCATGAAGACCGACACAAAATAGTCATTCAATTCCTCAGCCATTTCCTTATCACACAATATCAATTTCCCCTTATCATCTTCCAAGAACCGATGATGACTTTAGCCACCCTCTTCCACTTTATATATTTATAAAATCTTCTGCTATCTGCATTTATATTTTGTGCTAATTTACTTTCGTACTCTTTCCTTATCTTCCCTTTCCTTATTTCTTGTTTAGTTTGTTGCCTTTTAAAGTTTTCCCAATCCTCCAGTCTGCCACTACTCTTTGCGACTTTGTACACATGAGCTTTTAATTTGATACTATCTTTTATTTCCTTAGTTATTCAAAGCTGGCTCTCCCCACTCTTACTGTTCTTACTTTTGACTGGAATACAATGTTGAGCACTGCGAAAAATCTCTTTGCAAGTATTCCACTGTTTCTCAACTGTCCTACCAAATAGCCTGTGCTCCTAATCCACATTAGCCAACTCCTCCCTCATCCCATTGTAGTCTCCCTTGTTGAAGCATAGTACACTAGATTTAGATCTAACTATTTCATCTCCATCTGTATGCAAAATTCAATCATACTATGATCAGTCTTTCCAAGAGGATCTCTGACTACAAGATCGTTAATCTTATCTGTCTCATTGCACAGGACTAGATCTAAGAAAGCATTTTCCCTTGTAGGTTCACTAACATGCTGCTCAAGAAAGCCATCATAGATGCATTCTGTTAAGATCTCCTCAAGACTTGACCAACTTGATTCACCCAATCAATGTGGAAGTTAAAATCCCCCATGACAACTGCTGTTCCGTTCTTATAAGCCTCAGCTATTGGTTAATCTCCTCTGCCACAGCAAAATTTTTTATTAGGTGGCCTATAGACAACTCCCACCAGTGATTTTTTTTTCCCCCTTTACTATTCTTAATCTCTACCCAGATGGACTCAGCATTCTGCTCCGTAGATCTTGTATCATCTCTCACAATCGCCCTGATCTCATCCTTAAGTTTCATCTGGTTAACTCCTGTGCTTTCCTTGGCCCTCTGTCTTCTCCTGTGGCAACATGCACCCCTGTGTAAATATAATGTGTCCACAGGAGAGGAATGCATTCTGCAAGGGATAAATCTCTTGTGATGATTTGTCAGCTGTTTGTTGACCAAAGGACCTTTAAACTTCCAGCCCTCGTGTTCACACCCAATTATATGAGTAGGTGGTTAAATCACTCTGATCCTCAAGAAAGGTTGTTGCCATGTTGCTGAAGACCCATCAACACTTGTCAACATCATAACCCTGATACTGTTTGTGTGACAGGTGGGGAACATCCCGGTCTTGATCTTCTTCCACAACAGTGCAGCAGATTACAAAGACGGGAGACAAAGCAACATCGATGGATCCTACCTTGCATCGGCTGGAAACATTGTCGTTGTGACAGCAAACTATAGGGTTGGAGTCTTTGGATTCTTAAGTGATGGTGAGCCATTCTGACCTAGCTGTTTTATACCCCTGAGTGGAGAAGAAAAGTGGCACATTTTTTTGCTGAAAACATTGCTGTGTGGGTTTATAGGTGAAAACCTCCATGTACCTTAAGAGTATGCACTGGGAGTCCAGATGGAAGGACATGACAGTAAATTTTCAAAATGGAGATACAGTGGTATGCAAAAGTTCGGGCACCCCGGTCAAAATTTCTGTTACTGTGAATAGCTAAGTGAGTAAAAGGTGACCTGATTTCCAAAAGGCATAAAGTGAAAGATGACACATTTCTTTAATATTTTAAGCAAGATTACTTTTTTATTTCCATCTTCTACAGTTTCAAAACAACAAAAAAGGAAAAGGGCCTGAAGCAAAAGTTTGGGCACCCTGCATGATCAGTACTTAGTAACACCCCCTTTGGCAAGTATCACAGCTTGTAAATGCTTTCTGTAGCCAGCTAAGAGTATTTCAGTTATTCTTTGGGGGATTTTCACCCATTCTTCATTGCAAAAGGCTTCTAGTTCTGTGAGATTCTTGGGCCGTCTTGCATGCACTGCTCTTTTAAAGCCTACTCACAGATGTTCGATGATGTTCAGTTCGGGGGACTGTGAGGGCCATGTTAAAACCTTCAGCTTGCGCTCTTGATGTAGTTCATTGTGGATTTTGAGGTGTGTTTAGGATCATTATCCTATTGTAGAAGCCATCCTCTTTTCATCTTCAGCTTTTTTACAGATGGTGTGATGCTTGCTTCCAGAATTTGCTGGTATTTAATTGAATTCATTCTTCCCTCTACCAGTGAAATGTTCCCTGTTGGAAAGGTGTTCTTTTCATGAAATTCTGCACACTTTTTTCTCCAAACATACCTTTGCACATTGTGGCCAAAAAGTTCTATTTTAACTTCATCAGTCCACAGGACTTGTTTCCAAAATGCATCAGGCTTGTTTAGATATTCCTTTACAAACTTCTGACACTGAATTTTGTGGCGAGGATCAAGAAAGGTTTTCTTCTGAAGACTTTTCCATGAAGGTCATATTTGTGCAGGTGTCGTTGCACAGTGGAACAGTGCACCACCACTCCAGAGTCTGTTAAATCTTCCTGAAGGTCTTTTGCAGTCAAACAGGGGTTTTAATTTGCCTTTCTAGCAATCCTACGAGCAGTTCTCTCAGAAAGTTTTCTTCATCTTCCAGACCTCAACTTGACCTCCACCATTCCTGTTAACTGCCATTTCTTAATTACATTACGAACTGAGGAAACGGCTACCTGAAAACGCTTTGATATCTTCTTCTAGTCTTTTCCTGTTTTGTGGGCATCATTTATTTTAATTTTCAGAATGCTAGGCAGCTGCTTAGAGGAGCCCATGGCTGCTGATTGTTGGGACAAGGTTTGAGGAGTCAGGGTATTTATAAAGTTTTGAAATTTGCATCACCTGGCCTTTCCTAATGATGATTGTGAACAAGCCATAGCCCTGACAAGCTAATTGAAGTCTGAGACTTTGGTAAAAGTTATCTGAGAGCTCAAATCTCCTGGGGTGCTCAAACTTTTGAATGGTGCTCCTTTCCTTTTTTTCACTCTAAAATTGTACAAAACAAAAATAATACACTAATCTTGTTTAAAATGTTGAAAAGAATGTTTCATCTTTAACTTTATGACTTTTGGAGATCAGTTCATCATCTACTCACTTAACTGTTCTCAGTAACAGAAATTTTGACCAGGGGTGCCCAAACTTTTGTTTACCACTGTATATGAAATATATGGCTAGCAATCTTTTCTAATCGAAAATTGAACTCTCTTAACACTTTCATTCTTTATCTGTCACAATGGTACTGCACAAACGACAAACATTTCAATACAGAAGGGCTCATTCTGCCAAAGCTGTCTCAAGGTCAGATCTATATATTCTGACTATCAGTTTTATCTCAAAGTGCCAAGCTTTAAATTCAGGAGAAGATAAGTATCTGCAAGGTTCTCAGAGCTAATTGCCTTGCAGCAGCAATTACTCGGTGTGAGTGTGGGAGTTAATCTATATTATCAGGGACATTGGGGTTGTATACAAAGCCCAATGAACATCCAACTTGGTGGGTGTTCTGGTGGGTGTTTAGGGGTCTTCCCTAATATAGCACCCATACAAGCCATTGAGCCAAACTCACCTGACCAAAAACCTCTTCCACATGTTAAGTATGGGTTTGAGCTTCAGGTGAGGCCTTAACAGCACAGAGATGGATCTCGGGACATTATCATTTGTCAAACTGCTACATAGGTGCAATCTCATCACCTGATGCGCGCACACACCTGCACACAGACAAAAGCAAATTTATGGAGTGGGATATTGTGCAAAAGTGCCACTAGTATGAGGAAACAGTTTCCCCCATTCCCTGCTGCAGCTTTAGAAGAGAAATGTGAAGAGATAACGGGGGAAGTAAAAATTAAAATGATTTTGATGAATGCAGGTACTGATGCGATCACTGGTAATTGGGGCCTTTTGGATCAGATGTCTGCGTTGCAGTGGCTGCAGAGGAACATTGGTTACTTCGGTGGATCTCCATCAAGTGTCACGATCGCTGGGGACCGCAGTGATGCTGATATCACCAGCATGAACCTTATCGCAGTGACCGGCAACAAACTTTTCCATCGAGCTTTGCTTCTGGTAAGAGACCATTTTATTGGGGTCTTGAGGAAGGCTGGAATAATCTTCTGCTTAAAATGGACTTCTTGATTTTTGTAACAAAATAGTTGCTTCCATGAGATTTTTTGTTTAAGATGGTTAGTCACAACAAAGCCTCTTCGACAAAATCAAAGGTGGAAGTCATCAAGGCTGCAAAATTGCTGGAACTGCTCTTGTTTTTCCTTTGTTGGATGCGTTGTCAAAGGTGGATTTCAAAAAATGATATTTCATACATATGAAACTATAAATGAAGCATCAAAGTGGAAATGCTAGAGAATTAACCCAAGAAACACATTTAAAGATGGATATTTAATAGAGTTGCTGGCAAAAGTATCACTCTAAAAGAAATCATGGACTTAAATCTAGAGAAATACTGACTTCCAGGCAATATTGTGATATTTTTCTGAGAGAAGGTGGTCAAATAAAAACATAGAAAACCTACAGCATAATACAGGCCCTGCAGCCCAAAAAGCTGTGCTGAACATGTCCCTACCTTAGAACTACCTAGGCTTACGCATAGCCCTCTACTTTTCTAAGCTCCATGTATCCATCCAGGAGTCTCTTAAAAGACCCTATTGTTTCCACCTCCACTGCCGCCGGCAGCCCATCCCACGCACTCACCACTCTCTGCATTTTTTTTTAAAACTTGCCCCTGATATCTTCTCTGTACCTGCTTCCAAGCACCTTAAAATTATGCCCTCTTGTTCTAGCCATTTCAGCCCTGGGAAATTGCCTCTGACTATCCACATGATCAATGCCTCTCTTTATCTTGTACACCTTGATTGTACTCAAATATGAATACAATAATTTCTTTAAGATGTTCTTACCACTACAACAACAAAGAGTGATCTTTGGTAAATAATCAGGACTATTGAAGTATGAGTTTTATGTATAGTGTGTTATGCATTCAACCTCCAGTCAATTAGCACATCTCTGAATCTAGAACCAATTCACAATGTTTAGAATTTTAATTATTTTACAATATTACAAGGTAGAAACTGAGCAATATAAACAACAACAATTCAATATAGTTTTTTTCATGTGTTTGTGAACACATATATTTAAATTAAGAATATTGACCTTTTTGTTACCTTGTCAATCATTTGCTGATAAGCACATCACCCCCTTTTCTAGAAACAAATTTAGGCCATGGAACTTCCTTTTGGAAGCAGAGTGCAACCCATTAATTCTATTATTGAAACACACATTGATACTACAGTTCATCTGAGGACAATGTACGCAGTATGTGCACATTGTGTATCAGTATACTTGTTGCTGTATCTTAATCTATTCGTGTGTGTAGACATTTATTAGTATTGATGTGGGTCCTTGTGCTTGTATGCCCATGACTCATGGATGGTGAAGTAAGAGCCTGATTGGATGAAGTAGGCTGATGAAAAAACTGAATACCACAAGAATGACAGCCAATCACTTTTAAGTATCTAAACTGAAACTAGTTTGGATGGTATGGTCAGACTCCAATGTGTAAGCAATGCTTCCATCGTCCAATACTTTTTTATTGACCACATTTTAAAAAGAAGTTTTAATTTTTTGGACTTGGTGTTTCCCATGTATACGGTTACATCCTTGTCTGTTTTTGTAGTTGCCTTAATGGATAAAGGTCTGAAGAATTAATGTGAAAATTTGCATTGTTTGTTCGACAAGGTCCCTTACGTCCAACTTGGCCTCTGACAATGCTCAGAATGTGTGTCATCAAGCTAATTGACAGTGGAGCATTTGACAGTAGAACATTCTTTCCAATATCTAAATAATTTAAGTTTTCACCCATCGAATGTTAGAAGAATATAAAGATTTCACTAGAATTTATATGTGACCATAGCTGATTTTCTAGTCTAAAATTTGGATAAGCCCCTTCAGAAGAGGACAGGAAACATCACATACTGCACAACTCCTCGGGATAGCTGTAAGATTCAGCATTTAATAAAGGTGAGGCACAAGATTCTGCACTGTCTCAAAACTTTCATGGAATTATTCCCATTGAACAGGATGCCCCTCCTCAAATAAGATCTTGACATGGAAAACATATTATGTTATGCAACTTAAATAATCATATTTACAAAGCAGATATCTCAGTATACAAGAGGAGAGGTCTTGTGTGAACACTTGTGCACAATTACCTGAAGATGCAAATAAGCTGTTGTAAAGATTAGTGAAAAGATATAGAGAGCAGTCACATCTCCTGGTGCACAACACTGTGCTTTATGATGAATGGCAAAAGTCTCTGGCACAACACTTAATGGCTCACTTAAGGATGAGTAATTCACAAGTGGGTAGGGAGCACACATTATTCAAAGTCATCCTCGTATATATCTCCCATTGGTGAAGTAAGCAGGCAGCTGTGCCGGGCCTGAGCATTGGCTTTGATAGATTGATGCCATCTCTTCTTGTTGCTACCGTCAATTGAGTTGTCCTCAAACTGTGATAAGCTCATGTACGATGCAATACTGTGTCGCAGCCCATAACTGAGGAACGTATCATTTTTTGCTGATAAATTGTCGTTCAGCAGTTCAGCTCTATCAGGGAACCAGAAGAAAAAAAAGAATTACTACCCCTTCAGACACGAATTTCTTCAAATTATTATGTATCCTGTAATTGATTTCCAGTCATTAGTTATCCAATACTATTTTGTGCTCATTTAGTGGTAAAATTTCTCATGAAAGTTATTGTTAACAGTGAGATATAGCTGATATTTGTTGGCAATAGGTTAGAAAATGTGTGAGATGACTAAAAAGATTGCCTAAAAAGGTTGCTATTTTCTTCAGAAGATTTTCAGATCACTTGTAAAAGACTTGGTGAGAGAATGTGAGGTGAGGAGGCTTGAATGTATTCCAGATTACTGGCATATGACCATTAACCAGTGTACTACTTTAGCCATGGGGAGGTGAATCTGTGGAATTTATTGCCACAGATGACTTTGGAGACCGTTTTGTATATTAAAGTGAAACTTGATGGGTGTTTGATTAGTAAGGGTGTCAAAGATTATTGGGAGAAGACAGATGGTAAATCAGACATGACTGAATGGTGGAGCAGACTTGATGGGCAGCATGGCTTAATTCTGCTTTTGTGTTTATGTCTATGTTAAGTGTCCCATTAATGGATAGAGAATGCAATGGAAGCTACCCCACAATGACTGCACGATGTTCCAGTGATGGAAGGGAAGGCATCATGAAATACATATTAGTTTAAATGACCCTTTTTTTTCTGTTTTCTATTAACTAATTGGGCTAAGTGTTTACTGAAATATGTAACTAGACCACGTGCATAGGGCAAAATATTGAAGCAAGAATGAATTGAAGAAAAAAAAGAGACCAACAAATTAGTTTCAGAGAAAGGCACATCAGAACATCTTCATTATAGTTGTAGGAATTATGGTCAAGTAATGCAGTTTAGATACTTGCGTACAAATGTTGTTAAAAAATGGTTGATACAAAGAAGTAATTAAATTTGCTGTGAAAATGAAAACTTTATTTTAAGGATGTAACTGAATATGAAAGAATTTATAAATAGTTCTATAAAGTTTTGGTAAGGCCTCTTCTCATCTGTCTTGCACACTGCACTTATACTTTTAAACTTTTAAATTAATATGTATATTATTGTGCAACATTTATCCATTTGCCATGCTTGTTTATAATTTATATTGGTGACTAAGACCATGAGAGGGATTAAAATTTGGAAGCACTTGTATACTGTATAGGTCACATATCATATCAAGAATGGGTGAATGGCCCCTGCAGGATATTAAACTTTCAAAGATACAGAGGTCAATAGTATTGGAAGTCTTTTTTAGGTAGAACATGTATGCTTAAAATGGAAACTGGGATATCTAAGTTACAAAGCCAGTTTGGTTTAATTTGTAGGAAACTCCTATCAAATGAGTTAATGCGTTGAATGCTCCAGAATTAATTTGTTTTATGGATCAGGCAGTATCTAAGGAGAGAAATTGACAATAAATGTTTTTGAGCTGTGACCCTTCATCTGGTGTTAGACCTGAAATGGCAACTGTTCTTTTGCTCCTTGGATGCTGCCTAAGTTCCTTCAGTTTTTGTGTGCTGTTCCAGATACCAGCAACTGCCGTGTTTTGTGTCTTGTCTTTAAATTGTTTTGTCTTTGAAAACCCCCAGTTTCAGAGAATCTGCGGAAGAGGAGTTAATGAATGCTTTAGTTCAGTTACCTGTTGACATTTCTCCAGCTGAAGTTACTATTACGTAGGACAACTGGCTCTTGAGGAGGGCTTTCAGGGTTGAGCTGTGCGAGACAAGGGTGGGTCAGCAAACAGCACAAACCATCTGCTACCTCTGAAATGAGAGACAAATGAATCATCAGCACTGTTGCCTGCAATTCCAATTGATCATTTTAAAGAAGATCTTTAACAGACTGACTAATAGAGTGAATGTTATGTTAGAATGTTTAATTCCTAACAATAATGAATTATCTTCCCACCGTCTTCTGATAGAGCATGTTTCTAATTCACATTGTAGCCATCTTTGAAATTGCAAATTCTGGATTGTTCACCCATTTGATGTAACACTTTCCAAAAATGGATGTAAGTGCACTGGAAATTGTGATACTCACCAGAATAATGGTTTACCAGATCTTCTAGACACTGAAAGGTGAGGCGTTCCTGGATATAATACCATCTATTTGGCAAACGGAAGATCCGGTAATGCTTCACATATTTCTGATGTAGAGTACTGTAGTGCCTGACAGAGAGGCAATATGTACCTGCAAGAACCAGCACACAGTTACAAAAAAAACTTCATTTAACCCATGATAAATATAATGTGTTGGTGAGCAACAGAGAAAAATATTCCACTAGTAAAATACCATCAGGAAACAGGGTCTGTTTTACATCCAATGGCTGTGTTCGAACCAATGGGAGAGGAGGTAAACTTGGTGCTACCAGGTAGTTTTAAGTTTGTTGAGATGTTTACAATGTGAGCTTTATCATCTGCAGCTCAACATCAGTAAGACAAATGTGATGGTGATAGACTTTAGGAAGAGTAAACCTGCACTGCTTCCTGTTACTAATGATGATAAAGATGTGGATGTGGTGAGGGGGTGCTCCTGGATGACAGACTGGAGTGGAGCACCAACACAGAGGCTGTGTACAAGAAAGGCTAGAGTTGACTTCCTGAGGAGACTAAGGTCCTTTGGAGTATGCAGGCCTCTCCTTCACATGTTCTACCAGTCTGTTATCACCATTGCAATCTTCTATGTGGTGATGTGCTGAGAAAATGGCATCAACATGGGTGATGCCAAATGACTCGATAAACTGATTAGAAAGGCTGGCTCTGTTATAGGAGTCAAACTGGACAAAGTGGAGGCTGTGGTAGAACAAAGGACCCTACAGAAGTTCCCGGCAATTCTGGACAATATTTCTTACCCTCTGCATGCCACCTTGGCTGAACAGAGGAGCACTTCTGGTAATAGATTCAGACAACTGAGCTGCTCCAAAGAGCGCTGTAGGAAGTCATTGTTACCCTTGGCCATTATGCTCTCTAATGAGTCGAGCAATAGCCAGGGAAGTGATGACCCACTCCTGTTAAAATGTTTGTGGTAACATTTTTATTCTTTCTACTTCTCTCCTAATATTTATATCTGTGCACTTGTAATGCTTCTGTGATACTGCAGTTTCCTTTGGGATCAATAAAGAATCTATCTATCTATCTCCATCTCTTTGCTCTTATACATTATGTTCTGAAAGTTGCATCAAACACTAACTTGAGCAGAGTAGCCTTTGATAATTTGATGATTCAGACCCTGAATTTCAATAAGGTCTATTTCAAGCTATTATGCTTGTGTCAGTAGAAATTGACAGAATATCTGCAGAAATAAACTAATGAGAAAGTCTTGTGCTTCTGGATAATTTTGGGTCTGGGTGTGAGCAGAATTTTATAACAGATGTCTTCACACATAAACCTAAAAGTGTGTTATAAATTTTCTGTCAATAATCCTACTTGATAAAAATGCATTAGTATTCTCTTAGACAAATACAAAAAGATAAAAGGGTATCATTAATCATGATTGATCGTACCCACATGTGTGAAATATGGCACAAACTTAATATAATAATGAGCATACAGTATGTTTGGTAAAAATGTGTCATTTCCGTCATAATCTAGAGTTGAAGCAGAAGACAAACAAAAATTATCGAAATGAAAATTGAGAGCGTGATCAAGTGGAGTTTATCACCATATGCACAAGGGCATGGAAAACTTGCTTGTTGTAGCATCATAGATATGTAGCGTCATATAAGCACCACTCACAAGAAAAACATTAGCTAAATATAAATGATACAGGAAAGAGCATGTTTAGAACAAATAAAAAGTAAAGTCCATTGTAATGCAAAGTGGACATAGTGTTGCTATACTGAAGTGTGCAGGTTCTTTCAAGATCTGATTGGTTGAAATAAAGCAAAGTCCAAACAGATTAGGTGAGTTATGCCTTGGAAATCACCAGTAGAAATCTATTCAGAGTTAATAGCTTAATATCTGGCTAAAGTGTTGCTGATTTTGTATGTGTTTTATTTTTGCATATCATTGTACAGAAACATTTACCTTTTCGGCTTTCACTTTGCCTTATCAAGAAGGAACCCACTCGGTTGCCTGGCATCTGCAGCAACTCTTCTGCCTTTCCTCTTCCGATTCCTTCAAAGAGCCAGCTGTGTACAGAACACAGTATCAGAGATCACTTACGAGATAACTGGGGCCAGGAAGTGTTTCATGCTCAATTAGTTTCATTTATTATTTCAGAAAAAATTATAAAATACCAGTATTTCATCACCTGAAGGAGCATTTTAAGTTATGATTTGAAAGTCTTTCAATTACTGGAAGTGCCGTGCGACATGATCAAACTATCTTGGAAGAGCAGTTAGCATTGTTTTGAAAAGAACCTATACATATTTGTTACAAGGAAGTGGTGTTAGGACACTTGTAAAATATTAATGACATTAGACAGAAGCAACATGGATTTATATATGGAAATCTATGTTCAGCAAATCTAACAGATATTGCTGATAGTATATCTCAGAGGATAAATAAGGAAGAACAGAGTCAATATGGATTTTCAAAATTTATTTGTTCAAAGTACCTCTTGAAACTCTGTTACATAAAGTAAGGGTCTCAATGGGAAACATTAGTGCAGATAACAAGTTGGTTACAGGAGAGATAAGAGCAAATCAGAATAAATATTACTTTTTTCAAGTTGGCATATTGTTATCACTATGGTACCATAGAAATAAATTGTTTGCTCCCATCTGTTTACAGTCTGTATTATGACTTGCACGAAATAACTAACTGTATCATATACATTTGCTGTTAGAACACGGGGAAAATGCAAAGGAATGCAGACGTGTTAAGCAAGTGGGCAAGAAGACAGCAGATGCAGTATGATAGAGGATATGTGTGGTTATTCATTTTGATGGTAAGAGAAAAACAAGTTGTTTTTAAATGGTGAGCACATTGAAAATGGTTCAGAAAATGATCATGGTGTGCTAGTTCATGACATGCAGAAAGTTAGCACGCAAGTATGGGAAGCTTTTTAGTAAGGGATTTAGAGTACAGACGTAAGAAAGTCTTGCTGCAATGTAAAAATAAATTACCAGGAACCCCATTGTTAAAACCATATTAGCATTTACTGTTTCACAACTGACACTAAATTACTCCATGCATAAAATATGTGTGTTTAACACATGGCTAGATGCCAAGATAGCGACGTTGTTTTGCACATGTAGATACAGACCTACTTCAGCAAGGCTTTCGAGAGACATTCTGAACTAGACCTATAACTATTTCTGAGGCACAGGAGTTCAAAATAAGGAGCCACTTTTTTTTAAGGTAGGTTCACTTTAAGTTTTGCTCATCCCTCACTGAAGGTCTAGGCTAGATTTCAACCTTCCTCAATTCAACATCTCTTGAGATCAGTCCTTGATTCAAGGCTGAAGATTTAGGTCTTCTTACATCTGAGGAGCCGATACATGTGATGGGATCTGTGCTCCTCCAAAACCAATTGTCTAACCGCTACCCACCATAATGAAAGTAGAGCTGTATGACTTCTCCATACTTTCTAAATGAATTCATCCTAAGATTCTGTGTTCCTCCTAGTCTGGATACTTTTGTATTCCCAATGTTGAATAATCCATGACTGGCAGCTTTGCCTACAGTTCCCTTGTCTTCAGATTCTAGAATTCCCTTCCCAAATCTATCATTCTACTATTACCTCTTCATTGGGTCTGCTTCTATGAGCAAATGTTCATTAACTGGCTAAATTTATGTGGCTCTGCCTCAAATTTTATTTAGTGGCACCCTTTTTCTACAATGAATTCTTCATATAAATTATTTAAGAAGGAAACCCCGAGAAAGAGAAACTCAAAAATTGAACTGCATTTAACAAACTTACCCATGGTAAACTCGAGCTACACAGGTACGAGGGATGTAGTTCTCATGTCCCTCAGCAATGGACCTTGCTCTCCACCAATCACCTTCTCTGGGAAAGGTAAAGTGTTGAAATGAGAGGGCATCCACTTTATTAAGGGAAGTTAATATCTCTGTAACAACCTAGTGCCCTGCCTCAGCCTGATGTTGCTGAAACCCACATCCATGCCTTTGTTGTTTTCAAACATAATTCCAATTCTGACTTCCCAGTTTATACCTTCTGAAAACCTGAGGCCTTACAAAACTGTACAACCCTTGCCTTGCACAAGACTCTATTTACCTATCACACCCATACCGCTGACATGAATTATGCAATACGTCCAATTTCACCACGGTCTTGCCTTTTCTATATGTGTACCATCTTTGAGCTCTATAACCCTAACCTGCTCGTGAACAATCCTAGCCACTTTAGTATCCATTAGCTCGGGTTTGGAGCATGTCATCATGTTTCGTGTATTTTTTGATTCAGTTTCAATACAAAATAAAACGATGGAAAATTGAGGTCTACTTTGAACTGGAAATCAGCTTTTTCAATGATTTTCCTTCCATGTCCTCTGGTGCCAGAGATATTGACATCTAGAGAAGCCACATAAATATTATGGGTGTGAGAGCAGAACAAAAGTGTTTTTCAGTGATACATGATTTAACTCCTGACTTCCCAAAGACTTTCTACCATCTACAAGGTACAACTTAAGAATATGATGGAATTTTCATGATTTGCTAGGATGAATATTACTTTAAAGTGGCCATAATCATGAAAGTTGCCTTCCTCCTTGTCACTGCACTCCAGCTTCAGTGTTCATCATCTACACTACGCATTGTAGAAGCATGCAAACTTGATTGACCCTCCTCATGCATATGTGACCTTAAAGCACATGTGGCCTTAAAGTGCACTTCCTTGAACAAGTTCCAGTTCACCCTTGGCAATCTGCTTCAGGTGTTCCCTTTAAGTAATGTGCTCAGCTCTCCTGTGATAATTCCCCTACCTGCTTCCCATCATTACAGCATGCTGCCCTCCACCATAACCCTGTGACTGCCCCTACTATTCTCACCATGTTCTGAGAGCAATGCCTCCATCCCAGTGTCTTGCCCACTGACAGAAAGCTCCTCGCTTACACCACACCATTGACCAATTGCTTCCACATTGTTCACTATTCCCCACCACCTCACCTCATGGATCACCAATCATCCATCCCAAACACCCACACCAGTCCATTTCTTCTATTTAGTGACTACCCCAAACACCAACTCCTTGATCCTTCTCAATAACAATCCTTTGAAACCAGCCATTGTCATATTCAAGCCCTTTCCTGATACTGGACTTGATCTCTCCAACCACTGATTGGGGCTGTCTATGCATAATGTCCTCTGCCCTTGTTCCACATCTTCTCCTTGCCCCAACTCTAATTAGTGTGTTCATACCAGGTCTGGACTTTTTCAATTGGTGCAGAGTGTCACAGCTCAAAATGATCACAGCTCACCATAATTAATTTGGTCAACTTATTTTGTGGACCATTTAATGCTTAATGGTGTGATTTATTTTTGATTCAATCAACTGTTTTGCAGTTCACTAAGGTTAACTTTGAACTTCCAGTCACCTGTCACTTAAGCTCTTTATCTCACTCATATTCTGATCTCACTGTCTTCCACTTTTCCTATGTTACTCTAATGAGGCCCAAAATAGACCTGCTGAACAGCAGAACATCTTGTATTTGTGTATGTTGCAGCTCAGGAAAGTACCCCACTCAGTTCTGTCACCCTGTTATAGAAAAGATGTCATTAAATGGGAAAGAATGCAGAAAACTGGAATGCGATGTTACCAAATGAGTCATAGGGGGAAGCTGAAGAGGTTGCTTTATTTCTTGGAGTGTAGGAGACTGAGAGGTAATCTTAAAGAGGTGGGATAGATGCATTCAGTCTTTTTCCCAGTTTTGGGGAGTCAAGAACTAGAGGGTATATATTTAAGGTGAGAGGTGGAAGATTTAATAGGAACTTCATGATTTTTTTTTACATGAGTGGTATCTGGATTGATTTGGCAGAAATAATGGTTGAGACAGGTACAATAAAAACTTGTAATAAATATTTGTGGGGGGGACATAGATTGGAAAGGATTAGAAGATTATAGGCTAATTGCTGGTAAGTGGGACTAGTTGGTTTGTGGCATCTTGGTTAGCATGGATCAGCTGGGCTGAAGGGCCTGTTTCAATGCTATATAACTATAATTCTTTGACACAACTTTTTTTACTTCTATCGACAGAAGTGGTTGTACTTCTCTGTTTCACTTTGCTGCTTCGCCTCTAACTATGATGTTTTTAATTGCTTGTTATCTTGATCATTGTGGTCAGTAACTTATCACAGACATTCCCTCGATCAAAGTATCTGCTACCTCTTAATGTAAACGTCACTTGTTTACTCCCTTAACCAGTTATGTTGTGAAATTGTTAATCTGAAATGTTGGCTTTGTGTCCCTCCCCCCGGCATTGCTGAATATTCCCAGTAATATTTAAGTATCAAGCTGACAAGAATTGACTTACTCAGCTATAATGCGCAGCTTCTCCCCCATTTTGAAGACTGGTTGGCTTATCGTTGGTGGTGGGTAATCATAAATTACAACCAACACATCATTGCTGTTTGCTGTTTGATAAATAGAAAACCTGTATCAAACTTGTGATGGACTTGATATTCAACATAATTAAAGTGAAAAGATACTTGCTTTTATCAGTTGCTTTTTGTGATTTAATGCTATTCCAAGTTAATTTACTGTCAACTTCGTACCCATTTTGAAATGTTGTCGTTGTTGTATTCCAATAATTCATGACAACCAATTTTTAAATAGGTAGATCCCACAATCAGTTGTAAGAATATGCTTGTATTATCTGTTTTTGTGAAGATTTTAGGAAATACATGTCTTTTGTCCGAAATACCTAGGTAAGGGCAAGAAAGCAGATTATTTTCAAAATGGTAGATTATTATCTGAATGGTGACAAATTGGGGGATGTGCACTGATACATGGCTGTCTTTGCATAGCAGTTGATGAAAGTAATCTTGCAGGAGGTAAGTGGTAGGTTGGCCTTCATAGGAAATTTGAATACAGGAGTGGAGATGTCTTATTGCATTTGTACAAGACCATAGTGAGACTACAGCTAGAAGATCATGTGCAGTTGTTATCTTGTTTTCTGAGGAAGGATTTTCTTGCTAAGAGTAAACTGAAGGTTCACTAGAGTGTTCTTGGAATGGGAGGATTGATGCATAAAGGGAGATTTTGAATATTGGTCTCATGTTCTCTAGGATTTGGAAGAATAAGAAAATAACTCATTCCATTTTCAGACTGAACAGAATATACAAAATGTTCCAGATGGTGAAGGATAATGGTGGGAGTTACCAGCTCCAGGGATTATACCCTAAGTATATGAGGAAAACCATTTAGGACCAATATGAGGAGAAAAATCTTCATTCAAAGAGCAATGCACCTGAAGAATTCTCTACCAAAGAAACCATTTAAGGCTAACTTATTAAAGAGATTCAATGAGGAAAGATTCACCTTCCTTGGTACCAGGAAAGTTGCTGATGGCAAGTCAGTGTATATTGTTTACATGGACATTAGGAAGGCATTTGGCAAGGTCCTGCATGTGTGGTTGGTCAAGAAGGCTCAGTTTCTCAGCATTCCAGATGAGGTAGTAAATTGAATTAGACATTGACTTTGTGGGAGAAGCCAGAGAAAGGTAGTAGATGGTTGCCTCTCTGACTGGAGGCCTGTGGCTAGTGAAGTACTATAGGGATCGGTGCTGGGTTTGTTGTTGTTTGTATCAATGAGCTGGATGATAATGTGGTTTACCGGGTAGGTAGAGCACTCAGGAGTGCTATAGAACAAAAGAAATACAGGTTCATAGTTCATTGAAAGTGGTATCACAGGTAGAGAGGGTTATAAAGAAAGCTTTTGGCATGTTGACCTTCATAAATTAAAGTATTGAATACAGGAAGTTGTGTTGAAGTTGTGTAAGATGTTGGTGAGGCCTCATTTGGAGTATTGTGAGCAGTTTTGGTCACCAACCTACAGGAAGAATGTAAATAAGGTTGGAAGAGTACAGAGGAAATTTACCATGATGTTTCCAGGACTGGAGGACCTGAATTACAAGGAAAGATAGATTAGGTTAGTACTTTATTCCTTGGACCGTAGAAGATTGAGAGAGTGTGTACAAAATTGTGAGGGGTATAGATAGGGTAAATGCAAGCATGCTTTTTCCACTGAGGTTGGGTGGGACTACAACCAGAGGTCGTGGGCTAAGGATGAAAGATGAATAGTTTAGGGGGAACATCAGGGGAAGCTTCTTTACATAGGGGGTCACAAGAGTGCAGAATGAATTTCCAGCTTAAGTGGTGTTTGTGAGCTCAATTTCAACGTTTAAAAGAAGTTCTGTTAGATACACAGATTGTAAGGGCATGGAGGGCGATGGTCCTTGTGCCGGTCGATGGGAGAAGGAAATCCAAATAGTTTTGGCATGGACTAGCTGAATTGAAGGGCCTGTTCCTGTGCAGTTTTTTTATATAACTCTTTGACACTACGACTGTACTGAGTTGCATGTACTTACAGTTTAAGAAATGGGAGAAATCAAGAAGAAAATAATGAATTTCATTGTTCAGCCATGATTGAAATGATTGACAGAGCAGGCTTGAAGAGTCTGAGGGGACTGTTCCTTCTCTTGTTTCTATGTACTATAGAAGTCTCTTGCAATTCTAAGAATGGTGTAATGGGACCTGAAAGGACAGGCAAGATCTTTCCTATTTTTCATCTGAAAGATGCAATTGGTACTGCAACCAAAGCACGAGAGTGGATAAAGTTCTGCAGATCAGTTACAATTCATGGAATTACCAGGAGGGGATTACAGCCAAGATACATTGGCTAAAAGATGGAAAGGCAAATCAAAGTAGTGAACTTTTGTTTTTTCTATCTGAACAGTAAGTGAGGTTCTGTCTATGATCTTATTAAACCCTGCTCTTTTTAATATACATTGACAAAGCTAATGTATATCAGAATTAGTGGATAATACAAAACTAAAGAAGTTTGAGAAGTATTGGTGATGTAGACACAGTGAAATAGGCTGAAAGACAGCCGGAGGTTAATGCTGTAAAGGGTGATAAAATGTATTGGAAAAAGAAAGCCAAACTAAACCAAACAAGTCAGTTTTTAAGCAGCTCAATTAAGGAAAAAGCTGAGAATTACCTTGAAGGCTGCATCATTGTTTGATCAAATAATCACTAAATTTTTTGGTTTTATAACGAGAGAATTGCCTAAAATTATGAAAAAAAAATCTGGGGACTATGTTTCAGGAAGCATGTTGAGGCCTTGAACAAGGTATAAGGGAGATTTGCTGGAAGAATCCCAGGGATAGTTAGCTGGAAAAACTAAAGAAGCAGGGACCTTGAAGACGAAAGAGGAATTAAATAAGCTCAAAATATTTGAATAGTTTTGAAAGAGATGAATTGTAAATGTTGGCTCAAGAATGGATAAGCATTGCAAGCAGATTGCTGTATAATAGAACTACTGTAAATATGTGAGATTAAGTACTGATAGTTAATTGTGTTTAGCAATGGCAACCAAAAGCAAATTTCTCTCCAGTGCCTACAGAAACAAAAATTGCATAAATATAATATCAGATAACTATTGAAAATGATCAAAAAAAAGCAAAACAAGCAAAACCATTACCACCAAACCTGCTTTTATTTTTGGTTTTATTTTCTTCCTGATAATTTCTCGTTTTGGATTATCTGTGCTGAGGGAGAGGATGCTAAAGTTTTTAAAAAATTTCTGATTGAAGATATTTCATTAATTCATTTGTCATATTGAAGTTTGCAGATACAATTGATCAGCCCCGGTGTAATCAGATTGTATTAGACAACTTTGTTTCACTTTTCTATTGGTAACTTGTAACGTTCCTCATCAGCATTCGTTTATACCACAGAAACACATCTTACCTGTATTGGAGTCTGGAGCAGTTGCTGACTCAGCTGGTGCAGATTTAAGAGTGTTGCCCATGATGTTATCCTTAGCATTTATGTATAAAAACTGTGGATAAGAAAACATGCTATATTCAATAATGGTGCTGAATGAAGCTGGCATTTTTCAAATTGCAATCCATTGTTGTTTCACACAAGACGATGATATTTGTGAGCCTGGATGGTGATGGCCTGGGCCTTAGGTTCACATAGTCTTTTGAAAATAGTAGACTATGAGCATTGAAATTGCTGGACTAAATTAAATGAAGTTTGCCTTCTAAATTTCTGGTAGTTTTATGCTGCAACCTAAGTGGAGCTGGAAGCTTGTGCAATCAATTTGCGTCTGACGACCTCGAGATGGAAACATCGGGAACAATGTGTGAAATATTTAACACAAAGTACACTGCAGATGCTGTGGTCAAATCAACACGTAAAAACAAGCTGGATGAATTCAGCAGGTCAGGCAGCATCCGTTGAAATGAGCAGTCAACGTTTTGGGCTGAGACCCTTCCCCAGGGCTGCTAACACAGTCCTGATGAAGGGTCTTGGCCCGAGACGTTGACTGCTCATTTCACTGGATGCTGCCTGACCTGCTGAATTCATCCAGCTTGTTTGTACGTGTGAAATATTTGTTCTCACAGAACTGAAAAGTATAAATGTAAGCAGTTAAAAACGGGTTTAACTCAGAGTATAAAGTAAAATTGCACCCAACATAGCCATTCAGTGCTGGCATGAAATTCAACCTCTGATGTTTTGATGGAAATTTCTTTAGCACCAGAAACGCAATTCTATTGTGAAATTCTCTCAGTGATGTCAGCCACAGTGCAACAACTGTGTTTTTGCATTTTGATTCTCTACCTCACTGATCTGTAAAAGAAATGTCTTTGTTTATTCAGTGAACATCAACTTTGACGAATGCTATTTTCCCTTTAAAGCAGTGACAATCAAATTCAAACAATGTTCTTTACCAGCCTTTCCAGCAGAACTCCCAACCTCATTGCTTTCTCTATAAACTGCTCACACCTAAGACTGATACTTTCTTACACCTCTAACCCTACTTGTCTTTAAAGCTTACCGACAATGGCTATTGGTCTACACTTAAAATTCCTCTTGCTGTATGACATGAATCTGTACAACAGGCACCACAGGCAGCTATAGGGTCTACTTGAGAGAAAACGCAGAAGGGTAACCAAGACCTTAGCTACCCAGGTTTCACCCATGGTCTTTCTTCAGAAGACGCACCTCTCAACAGACTCTTCAACACTGTTTCATCATTTTACTTTATGCTATTTTGCAAAGTCAAATACAGGCACACATATGCAGCAAGTTTTCTAACAGAAAACAAGGTTTCCATCACTCTCAACTTCCTACCCTCATGATCATTCCAGGCTCCTAACACTGATCTCTGCCACATCTCACAAGATAGTCAAGATCTACTCTCAAGGGTAAAAGTACACTCTATCTTCTCTTTGGCCCAGAGTATGAGTAGATAAAGGATTTTCTGGGATTGCAAGCTTCCCCAAGATAAGGCAATGTGGTATGACCTGCTGCCTCACTACACCGACAACCTGGGTTCAATCCTGACTTCCATATAGGCCTTGCATGTTGTCCCTGTCATGCTGTGAGGTACCTCCCTCCCTGGACACCAGTTTCTTCCCACATCCCAAAAAATGTGCAGGTTGGTTGGTTATAAAATGTGCCTGACATGTGTGGCTGACTGGTAGAATCTGGGAAGATCTGAAGGGAGCATGAGGAGAATAAAACAGGATCAGCAGGATTAGTGTAAATGGGCGTCTGACTGTCAGCATGGAAGGTCACTCATCTTTGCATGCTGTATGATTCTACAAAGCCTGAAGACATAGATGAAGCTGGTAGATGAAACAAACATGCTCAAAACACTCTGCATACGTAGAAAGAAAAACTGTTAATATTTCAGGTCGTTGAACTGGGAAACAGAGAAAAGCAAGTTCAAGTTCAGTAGCAGAGAAGATGGGGTAAAGATGGTCAGAACCAAAGTGATGACAAGGAGAATTGGCCACTTTTTTATATACAGCACGGTAATAGTCCCTTAGGGCCAAACAAGCCTGCAATAATCAATAACACCCACGTGACATATTAACCTACGAACCTGTACATCTTTGGAGTGCAGGAGGAAACTGGAGCACCCGGTAGAAACCTGCATAGCCACAGGGAGGATATATAAACTCCTCACAGATGGAAGCAGATTTAAGCCTGGGTTGCTGGCGCTGAGGTTGCATTATGGTAATCACTACTGTACTGTGCTGCCCCTTTCTGTAACATCCAGAAGGACTGAATTTGTGGATTCAGTCCTGAGTCCCACAATGGGTCCAGATGGAAGAAGAGGTGTTGTTCCTTAAGTTGCCTTTGGGCTTGCTGAAGCTGTGCAAGAAGTTACCAACAGCAATGGCAAATGTGGAGTAGGGTGGTGAATTAAAATGGCCAAAGGGACTTAGAACTGAAATGTTAGCTAACTCTCTTTCCACTGATGCTGTCCAGTCTGCTGAGTCTTTTCAGCATTTTCTGTTCTAATTTGATTTTCAGGTTCTGCATTTTTTTTTTTAATTTTGTGCAGGTAGATAAAACGATTAAAGAGGCATTTGAGATAATGGTCTTCACTAACCCAGGCATAGAAAATGAGATTATGGTCCCACTATTTCAGACATTAGCTAGGCTACAATGGAGTATTGTGTGCTATTCTGGTCATCGCACTATAGGAAAGATGTGATTGCATCCATCTGCAGAAGAGTTTCTTCAGGGTGTTGCCTAGAATGGAGCACTTTAGTAGGAAGGAGAGAATGGATAGTTTTGCTTTGGAAAGGAAGAGACAGAGTTTTTGAAAGAAGTATATAAAATTAAGTGTGGTACAAGTATGGTAAACCTGCCATAAACTTTCTCCCTAAGCAGGAATGCTCTTGACTGGAATTCACTTAAGAAGTGGGAGACTTAGAGGAGGTTTGTGAAATCAGGCCAGGGGGATAATGGAGACATATTTTAAACATCCTCTTTAAAAGGGCATAAATAGGGTGGACTTCAAAAAGTCCTTCCCCAAGGCTGAAGCGTGTAAGTCAGAGAATGTAGGTTTAAGGTCACGCGTTAATGCTTTACAGGAAACTAGAGGAAAATGTGTTTTTTGACACAGATGGTGGTTGAAGTCTGGAATAATCTACGTGAGAAAATGGTAAGGAAGATACTCTCATAACATTTAGAAGCACCTGGACAAGTATTTGAATTGCCAAGGCAATGAAGTGCTGATAAATGCTAGTAGAGTTAAGCACTTGATGATTGGTATAGTGAACTGAAAGGCCATTTCTGTGTTGCTTCATTCCATAACTCTATGACTGTAAGTATCTGGATGAGCATCTGAAGGATTTGCAACAGAAGGCTACTGGCCATGCTGAAAAAGTTAGATTAGAGCAGATTGGAACGGCACCAGGCAAAAGTTATGTTGAGCTGAAGAGCTTGATCCCATGTTATATGATGCTTAAGGAGAAATTATTCTTCTCTACAGAATGCTATTCTTTTATGAATTATGATAGTTATAAACCATTTTGTGCTCATAGGAGAAAGTTACTTTTATTGATGGCAATGTTCTCATGTTTGAATCAGGAAGTTGTGGATTCAAGTCTAGTACAGAAACAAATGAGTAAGACCTTGGCTGAATAAGCACTTCATTGTCAGAGGTTATAATTTACAGAATAATCTGTGGTTAATCTATCAGGTGAACATAAGCCGTCCTATGGCACCATCTGAAAAGAAGTGCGTGGCCTGAACAATACTTATCCATCACTCTAGATGAATACAGAAGCAGAGTGGTATACATCAATATGCATAGTCAAGGCTTTCTGGGGACAAACTGGAGTCACACATCCCTATGCTAAAACAGTGACTACACTTCAAAAGTATATTAGCTGTAGAGCAGGTTGAGATATTCTGAAGTCCTAAGAGTTGCTGTACAAAAGTGTAGAAAGTGAAAATGTCATGCAGATGTAGTATGAATGTTGGGTAGATTTGAGGGATTATCTTACATTCTTCAGACTATCCTGCTTTCAATATGTGTTGCTCCTGATCTTTAAACACACAGAACTTACAGTGAGTTCTTGTGGGGTATAGATAGGGTAAATGCAGGCATTCTTTTTTCCACAAAGGTTGGATGAGACCAGAACTAGAGGACATTGGTTAAGGATGAAAGAGGAAGCTGAGGGGTAACTACTTCACTCAGAGGGTGGTGAGACTGTGGAATGAGCTACCAGTGGAAGTGGTGGATGCAAGTTTGATTTCACTATTCAGAAAAAATTTGGATAAGTACATGGATGAGAAGGTTGTGGAGGGCTATGGTTCAGGTGCCAGTCGATGGGACTAGCAAGAATAATAGTTTGACAAATTCCAGATGGGCCAAAGGGCCTGTTTCCATGCTGGAGTACTCAACGACTAAATATTCCATTTCACTATGTTAACATTCCTTAACACAGTTAGGCTGAATCAACACATTGAATAAAAAAGTGATGAGGAACATTTATCTGTCCCTCGGTTATTTTTTTTTTCAAAATTAAGAACTTTCAAAATGTATACACCACTCTTTGTGCAATAGACTTGGGTATCAAAAATTCCAATTTCTTTGGTTGAAGAGGACCCCGAATTTAAGCCTTACTCAACATCTAATTGTGCTGTATTTGAACTGGTGTGCTTGAAATGGAAATTGAAAATACCGGAAATACTTCGCAGTGAAAAGAAACTGGATGAACCTTTCAGGATGAAGACTCTTTGCCAGTGATGAGAAAGAGAAAATGAATTAGTTTTAAGTTGCAGAGTGAGTTGGGAAGAGATTGATAGGAAAAGGGAGTTTTGACAAGGCTAAGATTGCTATGGGGATATGTTAGAGGTTCTCCCATTAATGATGTTATATGTGCAATTAGAGATAGCGAACAAGCACCAACCCCTTTCGGAAGATAACAAGAATGTGAGAATACAGAGAGAGAATGTGAAACACAAAGCTATAGTTCACGCTCAGCTTCTGTTAACGCAGGAAGAAAAACTGAGGCAATATCACAAATGGATGTTTTACATGCTCTGTTCAGCATGATATAAACAGACAAAGCAGGTAACTCTGAGTTGTAGAATTCATTATTGCTTCTGGAAGGCTGTAATGTGCAGAGGTGGAGGATGAGATACTGTTCCTCAGGTTTATTTCTGGCACCATTATAGCAGTAAAGGAGGATGTAGGTGGTTGAGACAGTGTGGGAGTGAAACAGCAACCAACAGGGAACTCCGAAGGACCCTATGGACTGAGGACTGAGTATGTGTTTCATAGAGCTGCCACCCAATGTGAGTTTCTTTTCTCCAGTGTCAAGGAGACGGCATTGTGAATTTCTGTGTGATCACCATTTTTATGTCAGACACAGTTAAATACAATACTTTCAGTTCCAAAGTATAATTTCAGATGCACCCCGGAAATTGTAAGCGTATTTTATTTAAATCTTATAAAGCCACTTTCTTTCATGTTTTTTGGCCAGCTCATTTACAAATATTCTTTTTGAGCCTTAGGCCAATGACAACACTCTTCTCTTTGAATTAGAAGGGGTCGTGGTCCCCTTCAGCTTCTTAATTATATTAACTTTGGCCAACCTCATAGTACAGCACCAAGGAAGTGCATGACAATCAGGAGCTTAGTCTTTCAGCCATAACCATATACCCATATCCTCCTTTAAGTTCCTGCAAGACTATTCCACAGAATAGCAAGAGATTTTTCGCTGTTATCCGACTCATTCTTCTTACCTCATCCAGCACGACTGAAAAAAGAAGTTCATCTTCATTGCAGATTATGGAGCATTGCAATGTACAAATTTACTCTGCGTTCCCCATGTTAGTTACAACAAGACTTCTTAAACACCTAATTGGCTATAAAGCACTTTGGTCTACCCTAAGATTGTGAAAGCTGTTACTGTATATAAATGCCAGTGACCAACTAATTAGCCACCAGAGCAACCACCATGACCTTACTAACAGTGAATAAAAAATTCTGTTAAAATAAACAACAGACAAAAAATACATTTAAGAAAATTCTGAAGTTGTAGGAATGTTTGTTTTTAAAAATAAAGTTCATGACGGTTTTCCAACCAAATCGTGTGCTATTAGATTGATCAACTGAACCTCAAAATAGGGAAGTTGGGGTTGAAATTCAGACCAAAGTTTCCATTAGCTCAGCTCTTACAAAAACATCTTGCTAATCCACACATGCAAACTTCAGATACCAAAATCTTATTTTCATGAAGATTTCAAAGTAATGGCAAATATTACATTATCTTTTGGGGATACGATCATCGTGCTTTGCTTGTAAACTTGTGACAAGAAGATTTTAAATCGGCTGTTACATCGCAGGGGCATTGTTTCTCTTTATTTTAAAAAAATAATAATAATTTTGAATTTGTTTGGTTCCATAAGCAGAATATAAGCTTAAAATGAACAATCAAATATTAATATTGAGGAACAACCATTTTGTGTTTGGTACATTTGGTGTCAGTGTCAAACATGGCTGCTTTGTAGAGTGAATTCCCCGCCATCCTCCCCTGCCATACTGTTCCCCTGGTTGTTTTGTGTAAAGATGTTATGAGCATTTCTTTGTACTCTAACAGAATTTGTTCTAAACCCTGCACAGTCTTGAGAAATCTTTTGGTTATATCTGATCACTAGTCTTTATCTCATGAACATTTTGTACTTGTGGAACAAGTGACAAAGAGAATGTTATAGGGTGATGACTATTCATCAGAGCTCAACAGTTCTCATTCAGACCAGAGGTCTTGGCTTAACTGAACTTTTTAAGTTCAGTGTTGAGTTCTGTGAGCATCCTATACCTTATCAGAAGATCAGATGCTGATGGTTAGGCTTACATTAGGTTCGTTTTTTAAAAAATGCAAGAAGCTAACAATAGAGTGACCACAGTGGGAGTGGGAATTAAGTGAGAGACAACTGGAAGCTCAGGGTCAGTCTTGTGGTTGGAACAAGATGCATTGCAAACAATCACCCGATCTGTATTTGGCTTTTAGAGGAGAACACAATGTGTTTCTTATCTAGCTCATGGTAGTTGTGGTAATAATGGAAGAGTTAAAGGGGCTTGCTGTATAACTTCAGAACGAGTTACAA
Source organism: Hemitrygon akajei (assembly GCF_048418815.1). Lineage (NCBI taxonomy): Eukaryota > Metazoa > Chordata > Chondrichthyes > Myliobatiformes > Dasyatidae > Hemitrygon > Hemitrygon akajei. The sequence goes on along the minus strand of NC_133124.1, from coordinate 101,433,262 downwards.
GCTAGCCACGTTGATTCAGATTAGCAACATGCATAGGCCATATTGCCAGCTAAACCTAACCACATTTGCTGAAGTCATGGAGTCATAGAAAAGTACAGCACAGAAAAAGGACTTCATCTCATCTAGTCTGTGCCGAACCACTTGAACTGTGTACTCGCATCGACCGGCACCAGGACCATAGCCCTCCATACCGCTACCATCCATGCATCTATCCAAACTTCTCTTAAATGTTGAGATCAAGCTCATATGTACCATGCATTGACAGCTCATTCCACACTCTCATGACCCTCTGAATGAAGAAGTTTCCCCTCAAGTTCCCCTTAAACCTTTCACCCTTCATCCTTAATCTAGTTGTAGTCCCACCCAACCTCGGTGGAAAAAAGCCTGTTTGCGTATACCCAAGCTATGCCCCTCATAATTTTGTATACCTTGATCAAATTTCCCCTCAATCTTTTACGTTCCAAGGAATAAAATCCTAACCTGTTCAATCTTTCCTTATAACTCAGGTCCTCCAGACACTGAGCATTTGGACTTCTGTGACAATCCAGCAGCTTCATGGTGACTGTTATCAGTTGTACACTTATTACACATTTGAAATTATTTCAAAGTACAAAATAATTGAATTTCTATTTTCATTGATTAACACTGTCAGCGTCAAGCAAATGGTACCTCGATGCGAGACTACAGGTGCTGGAGTCTGGAGGAATTCACCAGGCCAAGCAGCATTTGTGGGAGGAATGTAATATTCCTGTTGTAGGGTTTCAACCAGACGATGAGCAATTCCTCTCCTCCACAGATGCAGCTCGATCCACTGAGTTCCTCCAGCAGGTTCCTTGTAGGGCAAGTAACCTAACTACAATATTACTGGTACCTATGTATCTATGAACTTTGCAATGGTAAATACGATATTAAGCTATTACCTTTCTTTAATTCAAGTTCAAGTTTATTGTCATACAAACATATACATGTATACTGCCAAACAAAGCCACTTTCCTCCGGATCAATGTGCACAGCACAGTACATATAACTCATAAACAACACATAAAGTAATATTACCACAAACAACTTAACAAATAATACTTTGCATTTACGACATAAGTTTAAAAAGTAAACACTATAAAGCTATTGGCACTTCATATGTGATGAGCCTTGCGTGGTGGCAGGGAATTCAGCTTTGCATTTTTCATGTGTCATTAACTCCTAACACTGAGATGTATGCAAATCATTTATTAATCAACTTTCAGATTGTAGGTGACCTTGAGTTTCCCAAGTGTCCTTTTCTGCGTGTTATACAATCAGTTTTGTTGTACAAAATGATTCATGAAGATGCAAATTACAGAAAAAAAGATTAGAGCCACCAGTCAGTTAGAGCAACAGAGAACATGTGAAAGAGTTACAGAATGTTAAGGTCAGTCTGCCTGCTCACTAAAATAGAATCTGCTTTGAGGAACATGGGTTTCCTGGCAAAATGTTTCACAATTTGTTATTTCGGTTGGGTTCTATTTCAAAATACATGTGAGACTAAATGCTGACAATATGTGAGAACAATTTGCAGATGGCACCTACTTTCTCAATACAGAGAGGAGCAAGGAACATCACTCCCAAATTTCCTAATGAGTAAAGCCATACATTTAAAAATTCAATTTCACAATCGGCATTTATTTAGCAATACGATATTGCAAACGGCCTTTTCCAGAGTAAAGCTCAATAGCTACCTATTTCCTAATTTTTCTCTTACTCTTCTTGGTTTAAATCACATTTGGCATTTTGATTTCATGTACAATCAGCGGCTAGTTTATTAAGTTCCTCGCTGTACTAATAAAGTAGCCACTGAGTGTATGCTTGTGGTCTTTTACTGTCGTCAACCATCAACTTCAAAGTTCGATGTGATTAATGTACAGATGTTCCTCTGCACACCACTGTTATGATGGTTATTTCAGTTAATATGGCTTCTCTGTCAGCTTGAACTAGTCTGTTGGTTCTTCTCCGGCCTCTCCCATTAACAAGGTTCTTTTGCCATCAGAACTGTCACTCTCTGTAAATCCTAGAGCATGTTGGGCATGAAAATCCCAGGAGATCAGCTGTTCTAATATACTCAAGCCATCTTGCCTGGCACTAACAATCATTCAATGGTCAAAGTCACTTAGATCACTTTTCCCCATTCAGATGTTTGATCTGAACAACAATTGAACCTTTATGTGTGTTTTTATGCATTGAAATGCTGCCACATTTATTTAATTTATTGAGATACAGCGTGGAATAGGCCCTTCCAGCCCTTGAGCTGTGCCACCCAGTAACCCCCGGTTTAACGCTAGCCTACTCATGGAACAATTTACAATAGACAATTAATGGGGAGAGCATACTGTACAAACTTGTTACAGACAGTGGTCGGAATTGAACATGGGTCACTAGTACTGTAAAGCATTGTGCCAATCACTACGCTACTGTGCCACCCCATGATTTGCTGATTAGATATATTCATTAATGAGCGGGTGCATAGGTGTACCTCATAAAGTGGCCTGCGAGTGTAAGACTGATTTGCCTGAGGGCTAACCTTCATTGGTCAATGTAGGAAGAACCAGGACAACCAGACAGGATTAATACAGATCTTGCGGGCTTGTTTCCACACTGCATGAATATAATATCACTAAAATCAGTCATGTTATTTACTTTATTTCTTCAACAGCACCTCCATTTTCACACTCCCAGCAACATGACCTAACTCACTTCTAGACTTGATACAAATGAACTTCCCTGACTGCAATTGCCTGGCTCCCTGAATGCTTACTGCCTAATTATAAACAACCCTGATCCCCGCCCCCAAACTTGCATTGCACTTTCTCAAGCATGAAAAAAGCTGCAAATGCTGGAGATCCAAGGCAAAGCACACAAAATGCTGGAGGAACTCAGCAGGTCAGGCAGCATCTCTGGTAATGACAAAACAGTTGGTGTTTCGGGCAGAGACGCTTCATCAGCACTTCCTCTAGCTATTGCAATTTATTCTGCACTCTTTTACTGTTTTACTTTGTATGACCTCAATGTCAGATATTCCTTTGACTGGATGGATGTCACACTGAGCTGCAAGAGATCTTCTGCCGGATGTAAAAGCTGGTCACATAAAATTCGGATGAGTACATTTCCTGTTGTAGAGAGGAGGGAGATGTCGCTATAATTTTCACAGTCAGCTTTGTCACCCCTTTTGAAGAGTGTGACAATCAGGGCTTTCCTGAGCTCAGTTGGAATCTTCTCCTGTTGTCAGATCTCGACAAGCAGGTCCTGAATATGATTTAAAAGTTCCATGCCACCTTCCTTGAGGATTTCTGCTGGAATTCCATCAAGCCCAGTGGTCTTGTTGTTCTGCAATTTCTTGCAAGCCATCTGCACCTCGTTGATACTAGGAGGCTTACTCATGTCCTTTTCACGGGTCATTGTGGGGGCTGGTTGATGATGTCTGCGGTGGTGTTATGTTTAAGTAGATCCTGAAAGTGTTCCTTCCATCGAGAATTGATGGTATCATTGTCCTTTAGCAGCTTTTGCCCCCTGATATCACCAGAGTCAGCAGGTTGCTGTATTTCTAGGGCCCTCTCGGTCCACCACTGATTCTTTATTTTCCTTACTCTATGCTGGACTATAGCTTTAGCTTTGGAGTGGGCTTCTCATTTTGCCTTGCAGTTGGTGTCCTTCTGCCAAGCACAGAAAGTTTTCCTTTTGTTGTTGATTAGCTCTTCAAATTCATTGTCATTTTCATCAAACCAATCTTTGTTTTTCCTGGTCTTGTATTCGATGATGGTTTTACAATTATCAAGGATGGTGGTCTTCAGTGTGGTCTAGTGTGCTTTATTGTCCTCTATACTGCTTTGGGAGTCTTACGGAAAGAGCACCCCAGAGATGCTGTACCTTTGTTGTCTTTTAGATTCTTGATGTTGAATCTCGGATGGCTCAGCTTCTTTGGCACTCTGTTCTTCCAGATGATTTTGATGGTCATTTGTGAGTGAATAAGCCAATGGTCTGTCCAGCTATCATCAGCACTAATCATGACTCTTGTATTCTTTACGTCTCTGTGATCCCTCCTCCGAACAGTGACATAATCTATAGGAAGTCAAGTCTTTGAACGGAGATGCATCCACGATGTTTTCACCTTATTTCTCTAGTGGAACAAGGTATTGCTGATGATCAGGTCATGTTTAGTACACTTGGAAAGTAAGAGCACTCCACTGGAGTTGATGTTGCCAACACTTCCCAATTGTGCCTTTCCAGAAATCCCTGACCCTGCCAACTCGAGCAGTGAAGTCTTTAAGAAGAAGACCTCATCTTCCTTGGGAATATCTAATAGTATGTGGTCTAGCTCGTCGTAGAAGGTCTCTTTAACATCGTCTAGTGAATCTAGGGTTGGAACGTAGGCACTCACAGCTGTAGCCATTTGGTTATTAGTGAGTTTAATTGCATGGTTTGAGGCATTCATTGATACAAACAGGCAATTCGGTGAGGTGACTGATGATGCTGTTCATTATGGCGAATCCAACTCCATGGATTCTGGATTCATCTGCTGATTTTCCCCTTCCAGAAAAAGTTGTATCCACCCTTCCCCTCCTTCAATTGTTCTTCCTCAGCCAATCACGTTTCAGGGAGAGTGGCAATTCAATTTGGAATCTTCTCAGCTCTCTTGCGAAGATTTGCAGTATATCTTTCAGGGCGAGCGTTGGTTTCGCTGTCTGCAAGTGTCCACACTTTCCAGACTCCAAAATGCATATACATTTGTTTCAGACCACAGTTTGCTGATCCCATTGGACGTGATAATCCAGTTAGGAGTGAGGAGGCAGGCTAATTTTAGGGCACCTTTTCTAGCCCCTTCCCCATGTGGGGTGAGCAGAGCAGGTCCTGAATAGGCTCCTCAGCCACGGGTGTAGCTGCCGAAAAGCTCCATCTGCCTCAGTCCAAGAGCAAGACAATTGTATTTAACATCCACCACCTTTGTGCCAGGTTGTGGCTGGGTGCCCCCAGATTTCACTGTCCTGCTCCTGTCACCACTTCTTCATGGCCATAGGATTTTTCCAAATTGGTTGAGCGGATTATCAAACCAGGAGAAATGCCTATATGTGAGTTCTTTTAATGTGGGGAGACTGATGTGCAAGCATGCACCACATGGTCCAAGACAGACAAAGGGCTAGGATCAAATGGCATGGAAACCAAAATGATTGGGGGCCCTCTTCTGCTACAACCTTCCTCCGCCTTCACAGCTGTTGTGGTGGTCCTCATAGTTCTGAGATTCCGGAGACACTAATTTACCAAAATCACCCACTTTATATGGCCATCGTAGAACTTACAAAAGCATTTGACTCTGTAAATCGTCCTGCCCTTTGACAGGTACGATCCAAAATTGGATGCCCAGAAAAATATGAGTGCAATGGTTATCAGCAACATTGGCTCTGAAACAGCACCTTTATGGTTGAGACTGGGGTGACACGGGTGCATCATTGCCCCAACTCTGTTTGCCATTTTCATTACAACAATTCTTCACAACACAAGTCAAGACCACCTGCAAGAAGTCCAGATACTCTATAGGACAGATGGGGCTCCTTAACCTTAACATGTTCAAGGCAAAGAGCAAGGTGTCAACTATTTCCATCGCAGAGCTCCAACATGTGGACGAGAATGCTATTGTAGCTCACTGAGGAGGATCTGCAGTGCATAATGGATGCTTTTGCCAGAGTATGCAAGCTCCTGGGACTTGATCTAAACATCAAGAAAACCCAGTCCTGCACCAACCTTCTCCAGATCAAGCTCCTAAACCTCCAACCATCCAAGTTGACAACATCCATTTGGAGAACATTGATCATTTCCCATATCTTGGCAGCCTTCTTTCTTTAAGGGCCAATATTGACCTTGAAATTAATTGCAGAACAGGCGGTGTGAGTGGAGCTTTTGCCAGGCTGAGAACAAGAGTTTTTGAAGACCGGGATATCAAGACCAACACTAAGCTTTGGGTCTATAAAGCCATAGTCCTCCCCTCCTTGCTATATGAGGTTTAGAAAAATAGAGGGCTATGGGTAACCCTAGGTAATTTTAATAGTATGGACATGTTTGGCACAACTTTGTGGGCCAAAGGGCCTGTATTGTGCTGGAGGCTTTCCATTTTTCTAAGTGATGAGACCTCAATGGTGGCAGGGTATTCATTAGTCTCAGAAGAAGAATCACTAGTGGAAATTCACCCACAGTGACATGTATATTACAAATGTATGTCAAGTAGCAGTTATACTCTGTGGCATGCCTTGCTTCTGAAATTCAGCTCCACTGGTTTCTATGGAAGGAATGTTGTTAAGTGGAGAAAATATATTGCTATGATATATTTCTGAAAGCCCAAACAATCAAGGATTAATTTCTACCCTATTTAATCTCAAGGCATAAAGGAGTCCAAATAATACATCTTGAGTATGGTGACTCTTTAATCTCGCATTGCATCTACAGATCACCCTACAGATCAGAATCAGAATCAGAATCAGACTTTAATCGCCAAGTACCTATGCACATACAAGGAATTTACTTCCGGCAGATGTTGTCTCTCTGCTCATAACAATAATAATGATAAATATAAATGAAAATATAGATTATACATACAGGTAGTGCAATCCAAGTAATAGTTAGCCGACAGTTAACCGGCAGTTAACTGTTCAGCAAAGTGACCGCAGTAGGGAAAAAACTTCTCCAGTGCCTATTAGTCTTAGTCTGGAGGGATCTGAAGTGCCTACCAGACAGAAGCAGATCAAACAGTCCATGCGCAGGATGGGAGGAGTCCTTTATGATGTTCCCCGCCCTCTTCTTCAACCTGGAAGAGTACAGGTCCACAATAGAGGGCAGGGAGGCTCCAATAATGTGCTCGGCACCACACAACGATGGAGGTGCACAGGACAGACTCAATGACTGCAGTGTAGAACAGTGATGATTGGAATTGTTGAAAATTCCTTTCAATGATGGATGCATTGTATTTGAAAATCTGAACAGTCCTCTATTTTTCTTCATCTCCCTCAAGTAAGAGTGGGTAACTAATCGCATGATCCAGAGTAATGGAAACCATTTCTCTATACTTCCCATTTCAAGACCACTGATAATACTGAATACCACTTTTAATATTCTCTGCTTTACCACCTTATCCTTTGCAATCTGTCCACATGGCTGAGCTCCCTCATTTCCGAGTAACTTCTGCAAAGCACTGTTGTAGTTCCCAGTGTGGGGTATCCAGCAAAGTGTCTTTCCCTCTTACATATTCACCACAAATCATCATCACCCGTTGGGTAAACACATTGATGTTGTTTCTATAACAAGTCTTTTATGTAGTATTTATTAAATAAATTTTTAAAAATTCAAATATTGACTTCCTGCAATTTCTGTCTGTACCTAGTTCCGATGAGAGGCTATGACCTTAAGTTTCAATTGTTTCTTTTTAGTTTACAGGCAATGCCTGACTTGTTGGAAATTTCCAGTATAGTCCATTTTTTTTAAACTGTGAATGTATGTTTGTTATTTATCTGAACTGTTCCCATCTCTAAGGATTGATCTTACTTAACTGCTGTGACTTTGGATAATACTTGTTTCTAATCAAAATCCTTCTGATAATCAATGAAATTACCACTTTGCCATAGGATATTTTTGTTTATATTTCTATTTTTGTATATTTACCCATTTTGTATTTTTCCTGACAGTTGCCAACAACTTGTTTCCCCAACTTCTCACTTTTTTCATGAAAAATATTCAGCTCCACTCTGCTCCTTAACTCTAGTAAATATCTCTTCAAGATTACCTTTATTTGTCACATGTACATTGAAACATCAAAACGTGCATCATTTGCATCAATGACCAACACAGTCCGAGAGTGTGCTGACGCAGTCAGAAAGTGGCACCGTGCTTCCTGCTCCAACATAGCATGCCAACAACTTAGTCTAATCCTACGTTTTTGGAATGTAGGAGGAATCTGGAGCACATGGAGGAAGCCCGTGAGGTCACGGGGAGAATGTACAAATCATTTACAGGCAACAGTGGGAATTGAACCTCAAATGCTAATCGCAGGTATTGAAATGTGTTGCGCTAACCACTACACTACAGTGCCGCTCTTCAAGAATAACTCTAAAATGTTGTCCAGCAGAAATTATCCTTGAGCATCAGTGCAACACCACTAATAATTTTGCCTTACCCTCCCCAAATACACTATATCCGGGTATTTCTTCATCTCTCCCCACCCCTCATCCTCCACTCCATTTCTCTCCATGCTAATGCCAGGCATTTATTGTATTCACTGTGTTGTAGACTGCCTTCAATGGTTTAAACATCAAGATTATCTGTAATTGTCCTTTCATCAATGTAATTCATTCATTAATAACAAATGAGAAAATCTACAGATGCAAAAAAATCCAGAATGCTGGAGAAACTCAGCTGGCCATGATGTTGCCTGGCCTGCTGAGTTCCTCATTCATTAATAATATGCATTTGTGCTAATTGGCTGTTTGGTTTCATCTTCTTGTTTTACCTGAACAATTCAGTATTCTTCTAATCTTTTCTTATTTTCAGTGTAGCTTGTCTTTTCTCTCAAGTACTGCAATTCTAATACTCCTCACACTACCTAATTAGTCTAAATGCTTCCCTATTCCCTGGTTAATCTCCCAGGGTGGACCTTGATCCAAGTCTCATTTAAAAGCACCATTCTGTTTATACTTGTAACTCAAATATTAAACTGATTCTAACACTGATTTAAGTCTCTCAGTTCTTATACCTCTCCATCTGACACTCATTGTATAGCATAGAAGGAGACCAGTTGGCCTATCAAGCCTATGACAACTCCTTACAGAGCAAAACACAATCTGCTGGAGGAACTCAGGGGTCAAGTGGCATCAGCGGGAGGAAAGAATTTGTCAATATTTCAGGCTGGAGCCCTGTATCCAGATTGAGAGTGCGAAGGAGAGGTGGCCAGCAGAAAATGGAGAAGGGAGTGATGAGGAGTCATCCAGGGCTAGTGGTGGACTGAGGAGGGCTGTAAGATGACAAGCAGGTAGGGGAGGTGAGCAGGGATAGAGTTGTAGGGGTCAGACAAAGGGGGAACAAAGAATAGAGGGAGCAAAGTGGGGGGTAGAGGAGTGTGTGAAGATGTGAGGCGGCTGTCAGAGAGAGCTAAGCAGGAAAGCCAGAGATTCTGCAGATACTGGTCGTCCAGAAATCCAGAGCAACACACACAAAATGTTGGGGGGAGATGAGCAGGAAAGTCATGCTGGAATCCAATATATAAAAGAGGTGAGAATGGGAACCATTCAGGGAGAAGGAAAGGTAAGTGGTGGTTGGAACTAGATGGGAGGTTGGTGGTACAGTGTGGAGGAGCTTGTGTATGAAGTCACTTGATGGATTGGGGAAAGGAGGTTTGGGGGGTTGAAAGGGGAGCAAAACATAGGTATACTGGAAAACGGAAGGGAGATGTCAGAAAAAGGAAAAAGTTGGAGGGAGTTGAGTGAAATTGGAAAACTCAATATTCATGTCAGAGGGTTATAGGCTACCCAGATGGAATATAAGGTGATGCTCCTTCAGTTTGCATTGGGCTTCATCCTGGCAGTAGATAAGGCTAAGAATAGACAGATCAGTGTGAGAATGTGGGAGAGGTATTGAAATGATCTTACGGAGCAATTGTTTTCCCTACCACCCTGGACTGTTTCTGCACATGACTGTCCTGCTACATTTTGGAAAGCCTAGTTGACTCTGTTCCAACCATTTTAGCTTGAAGTTTCAGGCTATACCCACTTTTTGTGTAAAATTGATTTGTCTCTTAATTCTCCTAAATAACTTGCCCTTTAAATCTGCACTATTTGCTAATAGAAACTCCCTATGCTAATGGCCAACAGATTCACTTTCCAGGACTCTTTACAACTTATGTTCTCAGTACTTTTTATGTGTACAGTTTATCTATTTTTGCACATTGTTTGTTTGTCAGTCATTGTCTGCTTATGTATAAGTTTTCAAGTATTACATTTTTTTCTGTAAATGCATGCAAGAAAATGAATCACGAGGTAGTATAGGCATCATGTACTTGGTATCAAATATTACTTCAAACTTTAAATATATCTAAATCCTTCACAACCTTGTACAATTCTGTCACTTCTAATCACCCATACTTTCTTCCTTTTCTGTAATCACATGTGCAAGGTACTAGAGCAATCTCACGTGACCACATTTATGTCAAGATTTTACATCCTAATTGTTGATTTGAGGAAGGAATGATGTTAGTGAAAAGTGGGCAGATGGGTTGGGAAGTGCCAGATGGCAATTCTCAGAAGTTTGCTTTCCCCACTCAGAAAGTATTTCTTCATCTGTTTTGTACCCAGAGAAAAGTGGGAAACAATTTCAAGTTTTTGACTGAAATGCTGTTTTCCACCAGTGTGGTTTGTTGGGGAAGTCGCACAATTTTCTTTGGCGGAACCTATGGTTAAAAATTCATTTGGGGGCCCATGCTGTCAGCAGAGTCTCATTTGTATGTTTTCAGCAAAATGCTTCTATCTTCCAGCAGAGAATGAAGATGCAAAATTTCAAAGTGTCCCACCCATCTTGTGCTTGGTGATACGTTATTCATAACATAAATTCTTTGTGCTCGTCTTAAGGATGTAAATTAAGCTCAAACGGAAATGGAAAATCTATGATATCTGTGGGTGTGGGAGCCAACTACTAGTGTGCTTGCATTTCTAAAAGACAAAAAAAGAGGCACATAATGTTTTGCTCTGAGGTGGTTCTGCTTCAGTGTTCTCTATTTGAGAAGTTCCCCTGTGTAATACCGAGGAGGCTACTTTCCGTAACCTCCCATATGGGATTTAGTGTTTCATCCACATGACTTGTGTGACACAGTGCATAAGCCTCCCATTTCCATTGTGTAATGCAATTTCTAACTCCAACCTTTTGCATTTGTTCCAGTTGTTGTCACTTCACATGTTAATTCAGCTCTTATTCAACAGCAATAGATTCTGATGTCTTAAGAAGCACCCAGTATTTAACCTTGCCTCTGTTAAATTTGATTGCTTCTATCTTGTGAGCAGTTAGGAGGGTCAGAGTTAGTGTGTTGAATTGGGGTAGTGCCTGTGGTTGTGATTGACTATTGGCTGTTCACAGTCAGACTAGGGCCCCGGATGTGGATGGTCATAGCAAAAAAGGCACATTGCAATGTTAGCAGGGTTCTGGAGTCACTTGGCCAACCTCATCTATGCTGACCAGTAGGCACCCACACATAATTAATTCCATCTCCCATCACTTGGCCAATAGCCTTCAGTGTACAGGAGGCTCAAGTGTTCAACTGTACAATTCTTAAATGTTGTCGGTGACTCAGATTCCACTAAGCTCTATAGCTGTACATTGCAGGTATTCACTACATTCTGGGTGAGAAAAGATTGCACTCAGACCTCCTCTAAAACTCCTACCCTTTATCCTAAATTTGTGTCCTCCTGGATTACCTGCTGTGGTGAACTACATATACCTGTCTGACGCCCCCCCCCCCCTGCTGACTGCTCTTGTGGCTCCTCCCACAGACCCCTGTATAAAGGTGATTGGAGGCACTGCTCCTCCCTCAGTCTCCAGGATGTTGTGTGATGGTCTCTTGCTGCTGATAGTGCTCTCTTCCAGATAATAAAAGCCTATCTCTCGCCTCACATCTCAGAGAGTAATTGATGGTGCATCACCTGCCTCCAATGTGGTTTGCTGCAATCTACCCTATATATACCCTTTATAATTTTATATACCTCCCCTTTTCCCCCCTTAGAGAAGGCTGTCTATCTGCCAGCAGCTGATGTGAGGAAGCCCCTAGCCTGAGTAACCCATGTAAAGCTGTGGTGTCTGAGAGCGTACCTGTTGGATGCAGATGAACTGTGCAGCCCAGTTAAGAGGTTCAAACAGATATCATCAATATCTCTCTGGAACAGCCCACTGTGCCTTCAGGCTTTAAGGTGGCCCCCACCATCCGGACATCCTCATTGGCACATGATTCCATGCATGAAACTCGCATAAAAGGCATTCAGCCTATCAGGAAGTGAAATGTCACTGTCGTTTGACACCCTCACAAATCAAGAACTCAGGAACCTTACAACTTTTGCTTTAAATATATCCATTGTATTGGTTTCCATGGCCATTAGTGGAAATGAATTCCACAGATTCACCACACTCTGCCTAAAGAAATTTCTCCTCATCTCTGTTCTAAATGCACATCTCTCTGTTCTGAGGCTGTGCCCTATGATTCTACACTCCCCCACTAGAGGAAATATCCTCTCCATATCCACACTAGCAAGACCTTTCCATATTTGATAGGTTTCAATGAGATCCCCCCCTCATTCTGCTGAACTGCAGCAAGTATCGGCCCAGAGCCAGCAAATGGTCCTCACACATTAACCCTTTCATTCCTGGAATCCTTCTCACGAACCTCCTCTGGCCCCTCTCCTATGCCAACACATCTTTTCTTGAATAAAATCTCAAAACTGCTCCCAATACTCCAAGTGTGGTCAGACCAAAGGCATGCTAACTGCCGATAAATCACAGACCAAGAACCTGATTTGCCAAATGCATTCAGTGTTGACAAACCAATGTTGCCCATTCCTAATTACCCTAAGAAAATAATGGCAAACTTGAAATAATAAATCTCTATTTATTGATTTGTATTTAAAGACACAGCATGGTAACAGGCCTCTCCAGTCAAACAAGCCCATGGACCACCTAGACCATTGTGACCAATTAACATACATACGTCTTTGGAACATACAAGGAAAACAAAACATTCGGGGAGACTGACACAGTCACAAAGATAACGTATAAGCCGCGTATAAATAGCAGCAGTAGTCAACCAGGGTTGCTGATGTTGTATTAGTAATACACCTACTATTACACTACTGTGCCAGCCCAATCTATAAAACCTTCAAAGTAGTGCTTTAAATAGTGAGCTCCAAATCAAACAACACTCTATTGAAGGCGAAAAAATATATTTACAAGTCCAGGTGTTGATTATGTTGGAGTTGGTACTCCAACATAATCAAGCCCACGGTAGTAGATTTTCTGGTTTTGAGTGTAGGACACAGACAAAATGTATTGTTAATACGTCAATGGTGCAGGACTTTTGGGGGCTTTTGTTGGTTGTTTTAAGACCAAACAAGTTTTGAATAGTGGAGTGGAAAATTGTGGAATTTTTAATGAATAAATAAACGGAAACAATTCACACTGGTAGAAGAGCTGATGAACAAAGAACAAGATTAATCTTTACCAGAAATGAGGTCAGGTGAAATTCAGTTAAGCAGCAAATTCCTATGAATTTCCTGAATTTACTAAAATTCACCATCTATTTCATCAACAGCTTTCAAAACAGAATTGAACATATACAGTAATTGAAAGGGGAAAAACATCGCAGAGTTCCAGTGTGAGGAAAAAAGAACAGAAGAAAGGGTTGATTTCAATAGTTCTTTGAGAACTAGGCACAAGCACAATTGTCAAGGACCTCGTGGTGCTGTTGGATTGTATTGGAATAACTCATTTTATAAAGAATTTAGTGAGAATTTCATCTTTACAAGGGGTTTTAGTGCAATAATGTTTGGACAAAGGAAGGACTAATGATAATTTTATGAGACAGTTAATATTGACACTGGCCTGTTTTCCTGTCACAAAACAATATATTGATGCTGGTTACGCTCTTCAAACTGCATAAAGCTAAATTTATTTACGCAGATCAGCCGACATTTTTTTATGTCACGAACTTTGAGAATCCGGTTTAATATCAGTGGCAGATGTCATGAAATTTATTAACTTTACAGCAGCAGTACAGTGAAATACATGATAAATCCAGAGGAAAAGAAGATGGTTACTGTCTATTAAGTAGATTAAGTTAAAATAAGTAGCGCAAAAAAACAAAAATATAAAATGTAGTGTTCACGGGTTCAATGACCATTTTGAAGTTAGATGGCAGAAGGGGAAAAAGCTGTTTCTGAATCACTAAGTGTGTGTCTTCAGGCTTCAGTACTTCCTTCCCGATGGTAACAGTGTGAAGAGGGCATGTCCTAGGGTCCTTAATGATGAACACTGGCTTCCTGAGGTACCGCTCCTTGAAGATGTCGATGTTGGTGCCATAGAAAGACAGCAATCATCCTCAACAACTTTCCTCATAAACTCTAAGCATACAAGATTATCAGTAACAGATCTCTTGGTGAAAAAAGACTGTGCTAAAATGCAGATAGATTGAGGAATTTTTGTCTAATTTTAGAAGGATGTGATTGCAAATCTTCTCTGATATCCAGTGCTTGGAATGTTTTTTTTTTCTAATCTGATGTGAACGGGGCACTGCACTAGGGCTGAATGGGGAACTAAAACTGCAGTCCGATCTACCTACTGAAGATCCCTCAGCTGGTAATACTGTGTGAAGGACATAGAAATGGATATCTAAATGTAACGAAGGTATTTGATAAAGAGTCTTGCAAATAAAGAAAAGGAAGGACAAATAATTAAGGTCAAAGTGGATATGTAGGTGGGGAACTGTCTCAGTGTGATCCAGATAATGAGTCACAAATATTTAGGAAAATGTCTGTTAATTTATTTAGTGATACAGGGCAGACTAGGCCCTTCCAGCCCTTCGATTCGAACTCGAGCCCCGGATTAACTCAAGCCTAATCATGGGAGAACTTACGATGGCCAATTAACTTACTAAGTGGTATGTTTTTGGATTGAGGGAGGAAACCCATGCCGTTCATGGGGAGAATGTGCAAACTCCTTACAGATGATGTTGGAATTGAACTCTGAACTCCAATGCCTCCAGCTGTAGGAGTGTCATGCTAACTGCCTCGCTACCACGGCACCCATTTAGATGATGCCATTTTTCAAAGGAAGCTTTTTTGTGTTTTTGTGTTTTTTTTAAAAAGTATATAATTTACAAAGTATATAATTCTTAGTTGGATGCCCAAGGGGCTGCAGATACTAGAATCTAGAGCATAAAACAAACTGCTCTATCTCTCTCCCCCAAGACAGAATAGAGATAGAATTCTCTTGGTCTTCACCTTTCACCCCACTAGCCTCCACATCCTGCATACGATCCTTCACAATTTCCTCCAGGTGAAAAGGAATTCCACCATTAGTCACATGTTCCCCTCCTGACCTTTACTGTCACCTGTCTGTCATTGACCTTCTCTCCGCCCAGGTGAGGCCAAACAGATACTTGCAGAACAACATCTCAGATTCCACTTGGGTACTTATCAATTTCCAGACGCTGTCTCTCTCATCCCCATCTCCTCCATCTATTTTTTTTCCTTATTTGTTCCTACTTATCACCCATTGACATCTGCTTCAGCTCCCTCTCACTTGTTAATCTTAGTCCTGATGCCAAGACATCACCCAAAAAGTCCACGGCCCCTTGGCCTCAACAGATGATGCTTGATGCACCGAGTTCTTCCTGCAGTTTGTTGATCCGCAGCTGGATTTTGTTATATTAATGCTACTCCAGCGATGCCAGTCAAAATTCATAATATGCTCCCTGATAGCACAATGGGAGAATTTTGTACCACATCAACTATAGCAGTTCAACAAGAAATTCAACCACCAATCAAGGACAGTTGGGGATGGTCAATAAATTCTAGCATTGTGAATAAAGTTCAGAGATGAACATAAATTCAGATGCATGTTGAAATCATGAAGATGTCTTTGGTAAAGAGATTCTTTGTCTTTAAGGAGGGAACTATTAAAAGTCGTGATGAATTTAGCCGAACCTTTCCTTTTAAATAAGTTTCATTGCAGAATAAGTTTGAAATGTTATTTGGAAACTTCAGAATAGGAATCAGATTTAATATCACTGACAATGTGGTGAAATTTGTTGTTTTGCAGAACAGAATATGAAGAGAGTATGTCCTGGCATGCTCTTATAGTTTAAAATAAATCTTCTCTTGTCTGCTAATACCAGCGACAGGAGAGCGGTAAAGAAATAAACTCAGATAAAAAGTTATATTTTAACTGTATTTTCAATCAAAATTCTATTTGCTACCAGTTTTTGGAAGGATTGGAAAGAGACTCATTATTTAGTAAAATGTAGAATCTGATTCAGATGCTTAGATATATCGGTTATGAGTGCTACAAAGAAATGTCAATTTTTGTAGTGCACTTCACTGGACAAACAAAATGCTGGAGATCTGAAATAAAAACAGAAAATTCTGGATGTTTAACAGTTCAGCCAGTATCTGTGGAGAATCAAAAGAAGTCAATGCTTCTGGTCAATTGCCAATTGGAAAATGTTTTTATAATCTATTAAATTAGCCCTAGAGTAAAAGTTCAGAAGTTACTTTGAAAACTACTCCAGCACTGCCAGAATAAACTAAAACCAAAAACTATGCGACGCTATAAAAACAATTTAAGCCAACAATTATGTATTGGCCAATGCACTAATAATGCCATCCAGACCACCTTGTTGACTCTATAGAAACTACAAGACAATTTTCAATCTCATTACCATTATACAGTAATCCATGGGACATCATTAGAACATTATGTGGCATATTTGGATACCAAAACACATCGACAGGCTATTTGGAAAATGGCTAATGAAGTAGAATTAAGTATTGCCTTAAAGGGCAAAATAAAAGATTAAAAGTGGAAATATTTACTGGAGGAATTTGAAAGTTTAAAGGTTTGTAGGTGAAGTTTGGGCCACCAGTGGTAAAAAGACTAGAACTGGCAATGCGCGCAAGAAATTTAGGAGCAGAGTTATCTCAGATGGCTGGAAGGGGAGAGGAGAGGAGAGGAGAGGTCTTGAAAGCATTTGAAAACAAAGTTGAGAATTTACAAATTGAATGATTTGGAACACAGAATAAATGAGCAAGGATTTTTGTACAAAATAGGAATCATAAGTTCTTAATCCAAATGGGATTTTTGTTTGATGGGATTTCTATTCATAATTTTTCCTTTTTTATTGCAAAGTAAATGTTTCGGATCCCAGGATCCTCGGCTAAGAGCATCAAGAGTGTGCTAAGAGGCAGAAGCTGGGAAAGATGGTTGCTTACCTTGCAGCAAGCTGCCAGCTCTAACCCTGCACAATGAACCAAAGAAAGCCTTCATCTTTTTATTACTCTGTATGACACAAATGGAAAATAATACCTTATATTGGGGATTGCAACTGTTGTTTGGTGTAAAAGTGTATACAGCTGGTAGCCATGGAGCTGCACCCCAGAAGCTGTCGGCATCTTTTGGATAAAAGCAGGAAACAATAACAAAAGTTTGGATTGAGTGTCTCATGACATTAAATGGAAAGATGGTCAATAAAACAAGCTACAGGACAAGCAGTTCAGGGCACATCGTTTGATAAAAGAATCCAATCTATAAGGATCATCTTGAAAGATAGTGAGGTAGAGGTGTTTAGGGAGGTAATATGAGAGCCTGAGCTTGAGATTTGAAATTGCTCATGTTTGGGAGTGGAGGGAAGCAGACAGGAGGAGGTGGTAGAGTCTGGGAGAGGTGAGACGTTGAAGGGATTTGAAAATGAATCCAAACCAAATATCTATTCTTAAAAAAATCTCTCCTGGTTTATAGATGAAGATACAACTGATATTTTTGCAAGTAATTTTATAATGTTTTAATATATTCTTTAGGCAACAAAAAAAATTACTTACTTTCTAAGTAGTTCACCTTCTTGTGTCATTACAGGTGTTTTGCTTTCTTCATGAGGGAGATTTTATCCTGCTGGCTTTAGTTTTGTAGCCAAATTTCCCGAAGTAAAACTAAACTCCTGACGAGATACTTGATGGCGTGAGCCTTCTTTGACTGACGAAGTTTGTAACAACAGTCAGTGCAAGCTGCTGCAGAACAGCTAGTACTATTTGAAGTTGTGATGTCAGATTGGTTGGTGGTTATTTTGTTTTCCACGTGTTTCCTGTTGCAGATAGCAGAAGCTCTCAGTCGGTTCCTTTTCCTTTTTTTTTAGCTCGAGGACTTTCTGAATTTAGGTGCTGCACTAAATAGCATACTTCTATGTATTTAGTTTAATTAGTGGGTTTTTTTTGGTGGTTTTCGTTGGTGCATGTGTTGATAACTCTGAGTTTCGCCACGTCTTTTCAATATCTGTAGGTCATTCTTCATGCTTCTTTGTGCCAGTGCAACCAATTAAAAATAGTTTTTTCATTAAATTTTGTTTTGCTGTTCGCAATCTACACAGCGTTACTGCTGCTTGTTTCAAGTGATAGGAATCATAACCGGTATCTGATTTGCCAAAACAGGATCCATATAGTAAGGGTTCCTGACCCAATATGTTAACTGGGTTCTCTTTCTACAAATGATTTCTAACCATCTGAGTTCTTTCAGCATCTATGGGGTTTCACTTTACCAAAGTATTCATATATAGTTGTCAGCTCTATTTCCTTGGAGCAACTGGAGAAGCTTTATGAATAACTAAAGCTGATATGACTCTGATGATTCCGGGAAAGATGAGCTCACTACAGATATTTTATTAAATTGAGATTTTCCATCACCTTAGGTATAGAAAGATGATCCCAAGATATCATAATTCAGAAAATTCACCTTTACTTCAGGAAAAATTACACCTCAGATGACATTTATGAGACATTTCTAACACTGTAGGAACCCTGATTAACATATTCAGAGATTGCCACAGGGAACTGATGGACCCTTCAACCAACCAAAAGGAGGAACCTGTGAAAAAACAACAGCAGCAGTTAAGTTGTTGACCTCACTATTTACTTTGATATGCCCTTGCACTTGCTTGTCTGCCTGCACTATATTTTCTCTGACACTGTGACACTTCATTTTGTATTCTGCTGTTTTTTTCCCATGTACTACCTCAACGCACTGATATGATGAAATAATCTGATGTGGTACTTGTTATGTTTTGTAACTCCAAAACATAAAAACTAATTGAAAACTAACTAACTCCAAACTAATTGAAAACTAACTCCATAAAACATGAAAAACTAATTGAAGGCAAAAGCATGCAGCAGGGAATGCGTGCTTTAAACTTGCATTTACTTTAGCGAGACAAGCAAATATGACACATTGGTGTGACGACATATGCTATGCACGTATGTACTTTTACATATAACCCACGATGAATTATTTAAACAACAAAGAATGACTAATCAGTCAATATATCTAGAATATTACTCAAATATTACTGAAATGTTAAATATGCAACACTTCTCCCTGCTTAGCTATAAACTCCAACTCAAAAATATGTAACATATTGCTCTTGCTTAGTAAATTTTAATTGTCCCATTCAGGCCTAAAGATTTAATTGCTGTGGAGAGGTTTCTTACTCTTGTGGGGTAATATCTTTCCTGACCAGAGCTGTCACTCTGCTTGGTAGGGGAAACTTGTGGCTATGAAACAATCTCAGGTTCTGGGGCTTCCTCCATGGTGGTTGTAGGAGTTGACTCTGGGAATGTAGGAAGTGGTTCTGGCACCCCTGATTACTTTTCTTCTGGATATGTTGGCATCCTGATAGTGCATAGCAAGTTGCTCCATCTGCTGATCTATCCTGGACCAGACAAAACTTTGAGCCAATGTTTTCAATTACACCATGCCTAGAGGATCAGCGTGTAGCTCCTCCATCACTTTAGCTCCCAACTTAGATGGTACAACAATTCTCAATTCCCCCATCAGGCAACCTCTGTCAAGGGCAGCTTCACCCTGGTGCTGTTAAAAGTAGGGAAACTGGAGTTTCTGCTGCACATTCCAGCAATTTTCAGTAGCCATGTAGACTTGAAACAGTGTGGGGTTGTTTCTGGTTTCCCTTTGGATCATCTCTACCATAATAAGGAGATTTGTAGTTTGCGTTCGGGAGAATACATCGAGAGGTGTGCCTCTTTTGTAAATTTTTCCAGTATTTCCTCTTCCAAGGGTAAACACAACAGTCGATCAGCATTTCCATGATTGGGCATCCTTTTGAATTTAATCTTTTAATTGTGTCCTCCAAGAAAATGAGCCCATCTCTACATTCATGCTGCTGCTGTAGGTGGAACACCCTCCTGTAGATTGAATATAGACACTAGTGTTTGACAATCAGTAATGAGGGTAAGCTCTCTCCCATAGAACCACTGGTTAAAGCATCTTACACCACAAACCAGACTCAGGGTCTCTCTGTCAAAGTCTGTAATTTTTCTCTGCAGTGGCAAGGGAATGCGATGCAAAGGCTGTAAGATCACTTTCATCATTCAAAACATGTGATATTACTGCACATGTACCATAAGGCAAGCAGTCACAGGCAAGCTTTACTAGATGATGCGGATCATAAACACCTGAGTACAGGGTCCAACATCGCCATTTTCTTTACCTTTTGGAAAGCCACCTCATAGTGCTTTCTCCACTGCCGTTGCTTTCTGATCTGCAGTAATGAGCTCCAGGGGTAGAACACAGTAGCCAGGTTCGACAGGAAGCTACTGTACTAATTGACAAGTCCTAAAGAGGAGTACGACTGTGATGCATCCTTTGGCCTTAAGGCACACACCACTGCTTGAATTCTATCAGCACACTTGTGTAATCTTTGGACATTGGTGTGACCATAGCAAGTGATGGTTAGTTTCTTTGTAACAATGTCTTGAGAGTTTGGAAATGTTTCTTGTCATCATTACCAGTAATAATGATGTCATTCAGATAATAATGAGTGTCATGACAGCCTTGCAGTACCTGGTCCATAGCTTTCTGCCACAGTACATGTGCAAATGCTACTTCAAAAATAAGGCTACGTCCACACTACGCCGGATAAATCCGTAACCGAAGCTTTTTCTCTTCGTTTTTACCCTCCGTCCACACTAAAACGGCGTTTTCATCCCCCGAAACCGGAGCTTTTCAGAAACGCTTTCCAGGGCGGGTGTTTTTGAAAACGCTGCTTGGGCAGATCCGTGTGGACCAGGTAGCCGGAGACTTCTGAAAACGCTATCAGACGGCAGCGCGCTATTTCATTGTTTTCTTGAATGCAACCTAACAATTTCAGAACAGACGGCAACGAGACTGAAGCCAGAAGAGTTAGAAATGTACTCACCAAATACTTTGACCCATAACTTACTGAATAAATAAGTATACTCACTTTGCCCTGTTTTCTGTCCTTGCTCATATGAAGGTGGTTTACCTATTTATGCAAGTACTTCTCTGACAATAGATGTGCAACAGCCTAATGTAACATTGTATGGAAATACAAGATAACACTGATGCAGACATGTTTTACACATTTAACAAGGTGCTTTATTAATGCAATGGAGTTGGTCAGTTTTTCAATGTTCGTCGTCAGCCGGGTCAATCTGTCCGTGAACTCCCTGTCCGTTGCCTCCGTACTCTCCAGTATTTGTTTTTTTTTTACTTTTACGTTCTCCTGCACGAGAGCCAACAGCTGTCTGTCGTTTTAAGTTTTTCTAGTCTGTAACTGCACAAACACACACTATTATGGTGAGATTCAACACCAAACATGTCGCTTGTTTTCGGTAGATGTGTCCTGCGCATGCCCAGTAGAAGGAGATTTGCTGAAATCTCCGTTTCAATATGGATAGAGATATTTTCAAAAACGCATAGTGTGGACACCTATTGTTTTTACGCAAAACCGGCGTTTTCAAAATTATCCGGTCTAGTGTGGATGTAGCCTAAGACTATTACAGCAGTTAAGGCCTTTATGAGGTGTTTATGGTGATGAATACTTTGGATTCTTTTTCCATCTCTGTCTGTAGGTAGTCCTCGGCTAAGTCCATTTTATTGAAGTAGCTTCCTCCAGAAATATTTGCAAAGATATGCTCTATCCTGGGCAGTGGGTATTATTCTACTTTCAGAGCTGGGGTTGATGGTGACCTTAAAATCACAGATCGAGGTAGACCCATTCTTCTCGGCTACTGGAACCATTGGCATTGCCCATGGACTCTACTCAGCCTTGGAAAGAATTTCTTCAATCTCCATGCAACCTAGCTCACTAGCTACTGTGGTTTCATCCAGTACCTTTCTTAATTCACTTTCAGTTGACTCTTTTGTAGGGGATGTGGCATAAAAATGGTGGATCGATCTCAAATCAAGTTGTAGTCGTTCTCAGCCACTTATGTCTCCACAATGCTGGCTCTCTGTTTTTACCAATGTAGCTTATTGGCTGTTGTATTTCACTGTTATGAATGTCATTCCCACAGGAGTTATCTTTTCTCCTGTATAAGTTCTTAGCTGGATATCTTTGGACTTTAGTTCAGTATCTTTGATATGTCATTCAAACTTATTTTGTGGAATGACTGATATGCCTGAGCCAGTGTCCAGTTTTATTTTCATTAATTTACCATTCACCTCTGCTGTAAGCCATATTTTTTGTGTATTGTGAGTTTTCACATTCTAAATCTTAAGGCTACTCGATCCTGTGTCATTCTCATCATTATCAGATTACTTAACAGCATACAGATTGGTGCTCTTTTTGAAACTGCAACTTGACTTTTTAGATTATTCTCTTCCCTGTACAGTGCATTTATTTTGTCTGCCTGACATGGTTTTTGTATGTGTCCTATTTTGTTGCATTTTCTGCAAGTTATGCCTTTAAATCTGAATTGGTCTGGTGTATCTGAGCCCCTGCCCCAACAGTAACACAATTTGTTCAGCCATGCAGGATTCTGTTTAGATGTTGCAATTTTTTTCATGCTCAGTTTCATTCCTGACTGCAACTCAATTGCATCTCTGCCCACTATTTCCATTGACACAGCTATTTCAACTGCTCTTTTAAATGTAAATTTTCCTTCAGTTAGGAGCTATTTTTGAATACGTTCTTGGAAGATTCCACAAATTAAACAATTGTCCATCCTTTTCATTCTGCTTGACAAATCTAAAGGGTTCTGCAATGAGTGATTTAGGTTCTAAATGTTCCTTCATTTCTTTCATGATATCAGCAAAGCCTATTTCAACTGGTTTGGTTGGAAGAGTTTGCTTCTAAGCAAACTATAAGCTCTTCCACCCAATGCACGAAGCACAACTGGCACTCCCTTCTCATTGGCTATTTCATTAGCTTCAAATACTGTTCCATTTGTTTCATATACAGTAGCCAGTTATCTTATGTGCAATTGAATGCATCCATCTTTCCAGTGTAGCTAGCCATTTCTGTTGTCTTAAAAAGTTATTATTATTGTCGCTCAGTACTCACTGTTATGAACCTGTGAATCTGTCCATTTTCTGCATTTTAAAAAATTTGACTGTCTCTGTTCCTTCCCAAGAAGCACATACTGTGCTGTTTTTTTACTCAAATGTATCGCTGCGCTTCAACAAATAGGTAGTCATCTCAGGTTAGTTTTAAAACTTCTTCATTGCCAGTGTTATATTTTGTAAATCCAAAACATAAAACCAATTGAAAGCAAAGACGTGGAGCCAGGGATGCATGTCTTTGTTTTGTTTTTACCTTACTTTGTTTACACTACAAATATGATGGGGTGATGTATGCCATTCACATAATTATACATATAAACCATAATGAATTATTTAAGCATGGAATGCTTAATCAAATAATATATCTACAATATTACTCAAATATTAAATACACAACAATGTATGTAGAACAATGTATTTTGTTGTATCTCAGTACATGTGACAATAATAAATTATGCCTGTGGCTAGATATTGGTCCCAGGAATCTCATCTCATCTGCCTCTCTCAGTAACCTTGTAACCTGGGAAATCTCTATTCGGCCCTGTAGTCTTGTCAACCTTAATGTTCTTTCAGAGACCCAACATTACCTGCTCCTTTACAGCACCTCCAAATACTCTAGCATATTAGAATGCTCCACACTGCTCTCCCTATCATCTAATTTCTTCTCCTTGGTAAATACTGATGCAGAGTGCTACGTTCTTCACCCCCAAGCACATGCTCCCTCCTTTATCCTTGTCCTACGTGGTCCTGAGTTATTGTCTTGTTTAGATGAATGTATAGATTCTGTTTTAATCCTACTTGCCAAGGACTTTTCATGCACTTCCCCTGACTTTGCTGATATCCTTCGTAAGTTTTTTTTTTCTGGATTCTCTATAACCCTCCGGTGCTCTGCTAGATTTTAACTTGATAAGCTTTCTTTCGCTTCTTGTCTAAATTCACCACATTCTCAAAGTCTGAAGTTCCAATAATCTTATCATCCCAATCCTTCATTCGTAGGAGAAACCAGACAGTAGTAACTGATATTTGCCCCTCTGATGGGAGGACTGTGACTAGTGATGTGCCACAGGGATCATTGGTGGGTTTGTTGTTGTTCGTCATCTACATCACTGATCTGGATAATAATGTTGTAAATTGCATCAACAAATTAGCGGCTGACCCCGAGACTGGGTGTGTAGTGTTTTATGTTTTGTAACTTGAAAACATTAAAGTAATTCAAAGGTAAACATTGGAGTCCAGGAATGAGGGTCTGAGTTGGTCTTTGCTTTAAGTGAAGCACACACGCATCACATAGTCGCATGATAACATATGCAATTAACATATTTTACATATAAACCTGTAATAAATTACTTAAACAACCAATACTGCTTAATCAAACCACACACACACACACACACTGACCCCTCCCCCTGCCGGCTCTTCACTTTCCTCCTTCAGAGTGCTGCAAACCAGACCTGAGACATCCCTGATCCTAGCACCTGGGAGGAATCAGATCATCCAGGTATACTTTCACGCCTCCGGAATCGGCTGTCTGCTCCACTAATTATAGAAACCCCTATCACTACCGCCCTCCTCTTCTCCCTCCTTCCCCCTGAGCCACAGAGACAGAATCAGTGCCAGAGATCAGGTTGTTATGGCTCTCCCTAGTTGGTTGTCTCCCCCACTCCACTACAAAATCCTAAGTGATCTCCTTATTATTAAGAGGAACGACCACAGGGGCACTCTGCACTGGCTCTCTATTCCCTTTCTTTCTCCCAACAGTCACCCAGGGACCTGCCTCCTGCAACTTGGGGGTGACCACCTACCTCTCACCTCCTCATTTTCCTGTATGAGCCGAAGGTCATCCAGCTGTAGCTCCAGTCCCTTAATACGGAATCTGAGGAGCTGCAGCATAGTGTACTTTGTGCAGGTGTAGTTATCAGGGACACTGGAGGTCTCCCAAAATTCCCACATCTCAGTCAAGGAACATACCACTAATTCTAAGCCAGTTCTCAGCACACTAGCTGTGTACTAACAGGAAAAAAAACTTATTAGAAACTGACTTATAACCACAGCCTGTGCTTGCCCAATCCAGTTCTCACCTAAGCCTATTGAACCAAAGCCTGACAACTCCAACACTGTCCACTCACACAATGGTTGCTCTGCCCACATCTTGCCTCCTATTTACTCCTGCCTAATTGACTAATAGATTGTTATGATTGCAGCCCACCAAAAAGCCCTGAAAGCACCTGAGCTCTTATTAAACCCCGCACTGCATCACCAGAGAATGATCTTTCACATTGATTGCAGCCCACTGATACATTGGAAGTGCCAGAGGATTAGAAAATGGAATTGTAACACTCTTGATCTAGGCAGGACAAAGGGGCTTTCTATATTCTCCCTGTTGTAGTAGCAATAGTCTGGGGAGAAAAAAAAATGGGCACAAGAAGAGCTTTGAGGAGAGGAAGCATGAAAGGCACATCATGTTTACATGACTCAGTTGAATCTCTTGATCAAATATTGGAATGTTGCTCCACATGGATCTCAACAATCAGGTTGATGTAGTACCACATAAAAGGCTGGTTAACAAATTTGAGGCTTCTAGCATGATAGGGTCTGACAAGCAGGGCAAAAAGTAATCTTTAATGAGTAATTCTTTTGCACTCTTGATGTTCAACAGTGGTGCTCTGTATGTGTTTAGTATTTTTTGTCATAAATGACTAGTTCTTAGGATACAGCATAAAATTTTGAAATTTGATGATCATAAAAAAAATCTCAGGGATATGGCAAAAAACATTGATGCCAATGAACTGCACTGGAGCTGAAAAGAGGAAGGTGGAATTTTATATAGGACAGAATAGAAGATGGAAGGGGTGGGAAGAGACACTGTGGACTTAATGATATCATCCTGAAGAGAGTGTTCAGGAATGCAGGGGTGTGTGAGTACAGTGTGTATAGACCTCCGGATGTGGTAAGACATGGTGAGAAAGCTTGTTGGCAAAATATATGGGATCTTGGGCTTTATACATGGAGAGAATGATTACAAAATCAGGGAAATCATGCTGCTGAACTTTAATAAGGCTATGTACAGTCATAACCAGAGAACTGCATCCAAGGGGTGGCATGACAGTGCCAGTGATCACTGATCGGGGTTCAATTTTCGCCACTGACTGTAAAGGATTGTATGTTTTCCCGTGACTGTGTGGGTTTTCTCTGTTCTCCAGTATCCTCCTTCATTCCAGAGATCTGTGATTAGGGTAAGTGAGTTGTGGGCATATGATGTTTGTGCTGGAAGGGTGGCGACATTTGCAAGCTGTCCAGTACAATCTTCATTGATTTGCTTTCATGCAGAATGATGCATTTCACAGTATGATTCGATGTGCATGTAACAAATAAAGTTAATCTTATAACTTTCTGGTTAACACAACTTTGGAAGTACATGAATGTCCTTGAGAAGGTGTTGAGGACATTTTCTAGAATGGGTCCAGAGATGATGGCTTATAGGCAGAATGTTAGTTTGGAGAAGCTATGATTATTCTTCCTGGTGCAAGAGTTTGAGAAGGAAGTATTCAATGTGAATATATATCAGTGAGATCAAATAGATACACAAAAGCTGTTTCCATTTTCACTGATAGAAGGACTAGGGAACAAAGATTTAACACTTTGGGCAAGAGATGAAGAAAGGAAGTGAAGAAGAACTATATAATAATAAGTGGAATTAGCTGAAACCTAATGTCTGCAAAAGAAGCAGAAGTAAGCAAAAATTGCAAAGGGAAATTTGAAAGGTCTTTGAAGGAATTACACTTACAAGATTAGAATTGGGCAATGTCACTGATTAAACTGCTCAGAAAACCAGCAAGGACTTGATCAGTCAAATTAACTCCCTTGTGCATAATCACTCTGTAATAATACATCTTGAAACTAAGAGGCTGTTGAAATATATGGGCTATAACTTGGATATAGATACACTTTATTGATCCCAAAGGAAATTACAGTGTCATGGTAGCATTATAAGTGCACAGATATAAATATTAGAAGGGAAGTAAGAAAGAATTAAAAAAAAATAACCTACCTCAAACAGTCTAACAGGAGGGGTCATCACTTACCCGGCTATAGGTTGACTCATTATAGAGCCTAATGGCCAAGGGTAAGAATGACCTCATATAGCGCTCTTTGGTGCAGTGCAGTTGCCTTAGTCTATTACTAAAAATGCTCCTCTGTTCAGCCCAGGTGGCATGCAGAGGGTAAGAAACATTGTCCAGAATTGCCAGGATTTTCTGTAGGGTCTTTTGTTCGACCACAGCCTCCAGTGGGTCCAGTTTGACTCCTATAACAGGGACAGCCTTTCTAAGCAGTTTATTGAGCCTGTGGCATCACCTGTGTTGATGCCATTGCCCCAGCACGTTACTGGCGACAGCAGACTGGTGAAGAAGAAGCCTGCATTCTCCAAAAGATCTCAGTCTCCTCTGGAAGTAGAGGCAACTCTGGCCCTCTTGTACACAGCCTCTGTGTTGATGCCCCACTCAAGTCTGTCATCCAGATGCACCCCCAAGTACTTGTAGGTCCTCACCACATCCACGACCTCACCATCACCATCAGTAGTAACAGGGAGCAATGCAGGGTTACTCTTCCTAAAGTCCATCACCATCTCCTTTGTCTTGCTGATGTTGAGCTACAGATGACTCAGCTTGCACCATTTGAAAAGTCCTCCACCAGAGCCCTGTATTCATCCTCCCTTAACACACACAGCTATTGCTGATTGATGAGAGACCTTCTGCAGATGACATCACTCAGTGTTGTTTCTAAAGTCCGAGGTTTACAGGGTAAACAGGAAGGGAGCCAATACAGTCCGGTGTGAGGCCCCAGTGCTGCTTATAGCCATGTCTGACACACAGCTCTAAAGCCATACAAACTGTGGTCTGCCAGTCAGGTTGTCCATTATTCAGGATACAATGGAAGTGCCAACCTGCAATGAATGGAGCTTTTTCCCCGGCGATGAGGGCTGTATGGTATTGAAGGCACTTGAGAAATCAAAAGCACGATCCTCACATTGCTGCCCTGCTTATCC
Source organism: Hemitrygon akajei (assembly GCF_048418815.1). Lineage (NCBI taxonomy): Eukaryota > Metazoa > Chordata > Chondrichthyes > Myliobatiformes > Dasyatidae > Hemitrygon > Hemitrygon akajei. The sequence continues at coordinate 101,405,100 of NC_133124.1, read as the reverse complement.
AAATGGGAGTAGGCTCTGATCCGTAGGTAGATTACAGCATCGTCGACTCTAATGTGCTCCTGGTAGGCAAACTGCAGGGTATTGAAGGCTGATCTGACCAGGGATCGGAGGTGAGCCAGGAACAGCCTTTTTACGGTCGTCTTGATGTGTGAGGTCAGGGCCACTGGACGGTAGCTATTCAAGACTTTTGGTTGACGCTTTTTGAGTACTGGGACCACACATGACGTTTTCCACACAGTCGAGACCCTTTCCTGGCTGAGACTCGGATTGAGAATGAACTGGAGAACTCCACACAGCTGCTCAGCACACTCCCTCAGGGCCTTGGGTTCACGCCATTTGGTCTCAATGCTTTGCCGCGTCTGGGTTTCCCCAGATGTCCTTTCTCATCTGCTTAGTAGTGAAAGTGAGTCCAGGGTGCTGTGGAGGGCAGTGGGGTTGAAGATTGGGACAATAGCAGTTGCCATGTGGAGGTAGGTGCAGGGCAAGGAGGGAAAGTAGACAGTGGTAGCCTGTGTTGTTCAACTGCATGATGAGTGGGGGAGGGAGGAGGGGAGGCACTGGTGCTAAGGAGCAATGGGTACCTCAGCACCCAAACTGCTGTGCTGAGCAGGGTCTGAACGGGAGGGAAATTGTCAAATCAATTGAAGAATTGATTTAACTCATTTACCCATTCATGGCTGCATTCCAAGGCTCTACGGATAGGCTGATTGAATCCATTGATGTAATTCATGCCTTTCTACACCTCCCATGTGCTACTCCATGCAAGCTTGTTCTCCATCTCTCTCCTGTATTCCTCTTTAGCCACCTTGATCTTCTCCTTTATCTCCCTCTGATTATTTTTCAGTTCCTCCCATCTCCTGATCTAAAGGCTCTCTTTTTGTGGTTGAGAAGAGCCTTTAGGTCACTGGTGACCCATGATTTGTTGTTAGGGAAACAGTTAACAGTCCTTGGTGGTATTACAGTGTCCACACAGAAGTTGATGTAGCCAGTGATGCAATCAGTAAGTCCATTAATGTCCTCCCCATCTGGTTCACAAAGCACATTCCAGTCAGTAGCCTCCAGTTGAGTCTGGAGTCTCGCAAGGGCAGTATCTTTGTCTATATCTTTACGACTCCATTTCTCAGTCTTGATATTTGTTTTGCATTATATAGCCAAAACACAAACTCAGAGCTCTGACAAATGAGACATTAACCATAGAACCATAGAACACTACAGCACAGTACAGGCCCTTCAGCCCTCCATGTTGTGCTGACCCATATAATCCTTTTTTTAAAAAAAAGTACTAAACCCACACTACCCCATAACCCTCCATTTTTCTTTCATCCATGTGCCTGTCCAAGAGGCTCTTAAATACCCCTAATGTTTTAGCCTCCACCACATTCCCTGGCAAGTCAATCTAGGCACTCACAACCCTCTGTGTAAAAAAAACTTATGCCTGATGTCTCCCCTAAACTTCCCTCCCTTAATTTTGTACATATGCCCTCTGGTGTTTGCTATTGGTGCCCTGGGAAACAGGTACTGACTAGCCACCCTATCTATGCCTCTCATAATCTTGTAGACCTCTATCAAGACCCCCCTCATTCTTCTACGCTCCGAAGAGAAAAGTCCCAGCTCTGCTAATCTTGCTTCATATGACTTGTTCTCCAAAGCAGGCAACATCCTGGTAAATCTCCTCTGCACCCTCTCCATAGCTTCCACATCCTTCCTATAATGAGGTGACCAGAAGATTTTCAAAGAAGATCTGTACAGCTTTGAAATTTCCACATGAATTGTGAATGCGAAGCAGCTTCTGTTGGTCACGAGGCTGGCAAGCTTTGTGGAACACTCCGTTGCCCATTATTAACCTGTCATATCTGGGGTGGTAGTGGGGGTAAGCCCCCACTCCCTACAAAGAGCTCCCAATGGCGTGTCTCAAATTAGCCTCTGATAACCAAGTCCAACTCCTGGCCTTTACACGGCAGAACTGTTTACACTGACAGGAAAAGGGGCGAAGGCAGGTCACTGGCACCTTAAAACCAAGTGGGGCTCATTAGCCTGGGAAGGCAGCTCACCTAGGAGAAGGGAAAACTCTGATTTAAAACCTCCGCTGCCCTGAGGCTATACCCACTTATGGGAAAGGCTTCGGGAGTAAACCACGAGGAAGCAATCTGGCGTCTGAACCCCTAAGGCAGTCTGGTGTTGATTCATGAATTATGAAAGGGGTAGATAAGATAGAGGCAGAACAGTTGTTTCCACTGGTAGGTGAGACTAGAATTAGGGACATAGCTTTAAGATTTGGGGGAGTAGATGAGGAGATGAGGAGGAACTGCTTTTCCCCGAGAGTGGTAAATCTATGGAATTATCTGCCCAATGAAGCAGTGGAGGCTACCTCAGTAGATATATTTAAGACAAGGTTGGATAGATATTTGCATACTAGGGGAATTAAGGGCTATGGGGGAAAAGGGAGGTAGGTGAAGATGAGTCCATGGCCAGATTAGCCATGATCATGCTGAATGGTGGAGCAGGGTTGATGGGCCAGATGGCCTACTCCTGCTCCTATTTCTTATGTTCTTATGTTATATGGAGAGTATTAAAATGTTTATATGGTCAGTAATATTCTTGAGTTGAACAGAACTCTGTTGGAAGCTACACTGTGGGAACATAAAATAATCATACCTGCATAAAATGCTGGGGGAACTCAGCATGTCAGGCAGTATCTACAGAAATTAATAAACAGTTGACATTTCAGGCCGAGATAATTTCCTCCAGCATTTTGTGTGTTTTCTGCTTTAGATTTCCAGCATCTGCAGAATTTCTCGTGTTTGTACTTGCATGAAAGTTGGCTCCAAGGTACTTCAGATGTTTATCAACTTAACAGAAAACTAAAGATTTGAATAGGTAATTGTGAGGTTAGAAAATGCTTCAAGCAAAATTTGTTTAAGATAGAGGTGAGATATACCGTTAGTTTGGCACAGACATAAAAAAGATTGAAGAAAGCATGGGTGCTATATCATCACACTCAATCACCTAACAAAATATTGTAACTCTAGAGAGTTTCCAGATTGTACACCCCGATACATGTCTGTGTATTGTGGTGAAGATTGTCAAGATTAATGAACAAGCAGTTCTTCATTATCTGCAAAAAGAGAAACTTGCTTTGCTCCTCAACCCTCAGTGACACAAACTTAAGTAAACATTAAAAGCACATCAGAGATTGTGTATCCTACAGTGCTCAACTCATCCTCAAGTCTTGTCACCATTGACAAGGCAAGGCAGGAATGTGTCAGCAAACTAAGGAAGTCCCTTGGGAAAGTGTAGAGAGGGGCATAAGTTAAAAAAAAAAACCCACAAAGTTAGGAGGGCAAATAAGAGACATAAGATATCACTGGTGGCCCCGGTTGAGGAAATTTCCAAAACATATCACATGTACAAAGGATACAAGGATAACTAACTTGGAAATAAAGAACCATTAGTGACAAAGTGGCGAGAATACAGATGAGCCTTAAAATACTTCCCATCTGTATTCACTAAGGCAAATGATGTGGTAGTTGGAGAATTTATGGAGCTGATAGGTGAAACACTAGAACATTTTAGGAGGAGGCATTGGGTGGCTTCACAGGCTTAGAAGTGGATAAATTTCAAGGACTTGGATGAGATGCATTGTAGGCTGCTGTGGGAAGTAAGACAGACAAACAGACATACTTTATTGATCCCAAGGGAAATTGGAGATTGTAGATCTCCAAGATTGGAGAGGGAATTGGAGGGAAGGAGATTGTAGGTTTTCTTATTTAATTCTTCACTGGCCATGGGTGAGAAATGTTCCCTCTAACTTTTAGTAGTCAGTGTTGTGCAAATTGTTTTCCTGTGACAAAAGTATGTGCGCACTGAATGCACACATGGCAGTTTATGTAGGTTTACAAAATATTTGACATAAAACTGCACAGAATAACAATAAAATAACATACATATTTAAGTCACTCAGTTATGTTTTTTTTCTCTCTCCTGTCTTTGGCATTTACCCATTCTTTGTAAACTCTATCTAGACCAATAGAACTTCCATCCAATTGATAGCTTTTGATTCTTATTAACATATCCAAATGACATTCACCTAAACAGTTTCTCAGCTTGTTTTTGAGTTGATTCATTAGGCTAAAACCTCGCTCACAGTCCGCACTAGATGCAAGAAAGGTTCCCCCAATGTCTATCAACTGTGCAAGGTCTCAGAAATGTTTATTCTGAAGTACAAAAGCCAGTATTTGAGCAAAATTTGAAATCAGTTTGGATTTAATTTTTTCTTGCACGGAACATTTGAAATCATTAAACTGTCTAACTATTACAATATTTTCACCTAGAAAATCATGATATTTTAGACATAAGGGATTAACGTGTTCATCGCCAAATGTGAAGTCACAATCTGCAATTGCGGAGAAATCAAAAGCTGACAATTTTTGTGCCTCATCTTCAGGAAACCTTTCTTCTAAATGAACATAAAGATGATTTATAAAAGTCAACAGCGAACTTTTATCTATTGCGATGTTTTCGGTGTAGCAGTTTCTACTATTTTGTTAAGCCATTCAACTTTAAACAAATTTGCAGTTCTTTTGCGCTTCACGCCCTTTGCTTCTTTTGAATTCGACATAGTGAATAAATATTTTTTTCAATAAAAACTTAGTAAGCTATCTACAGGATTTGAAACAGATCTTTGTAAACTTTACGATATGAACACTGTCCGCCAAAGATGGTTGCAGCCACAATGCAGCTGTACAAACCAGAACAGGAAAGGTGAGGTGACGTCAATTAGTGATGTGCATTGTGGTATTTGAAAAACTGACTAACTAGTTAACGGAAACATTTAGCTAAAATATTATTTTCAATAAGCTTAATTACTACATTATTTTAGATAACTAACCTTTTGTGCGCACATTAATTTCCTTTGTGCGTTGGTTGAAAAATGTGTGCACGCGCACACACGCACAGCTTAGAGGGAACATAGCAAGTGAGGTACAAGGGGGATGGATGGCAGCAAATATGGTACCTTTATTCAAAAAAAGGAAACAGTGATGGGGAAGTTATTGAAATAAAATGGGAGTAACAGAACTGATCCATACCAGAAAGTCAGGGATTAATGGAAAAATAGAACAACTCTGTTTGGTGATATCTGGTCTGACCAATCTGATTGAACTTCTCAAAGGAGGAACAAAGATTAATGTTGAGAGTAGTGCACTCAATGTTATCTACAATTTTGGTAAGATTAGAGGTTAGAGCTCATTGAATTCACGGTATGTTAGCAAATTGAATTCAAAATTGACTTGATGCTAAAGGCTGAGGATGATGGTGAGCTGTTGCTTTCGTGTCCACAGGAATTGGTGCTGGGACTTGTCAAAATGTCTATGAACATAGAAGGTGCGAAAAGTAAACTTGTCAGAAAACATGAAACCTATGGAGTTGTTGACTGCAAGGAGGATAGTTGGAGGATATTGATCAGTTGGATAACACTGGCAGAGCAATGGAAGATGTGGCAGATGACACCCTTTGTGGGGGGGCAGATATGAGGGTTGGACATACACAATGAATCTCAGGTTCCTAGGGAGCTCTGGGAAAGAGAGGGACCCCAGTGTAAATTCTGAGATTGATATGATGGAGGATGGGATACCTGTCAGCATCAGTCAGTGGACAGAATATATGAGTAGGAAGGCTATGAAGCCACTTCGCGAAGTATTGGTAAGGCCACAGATGGGTACTATGTACTGCAGTGGCCACCATATTATCAGAAGAATAGGATTGTACCGGTGAGGGAGCAGTGCAAATTCATCAGGACATTATCTTGGCTGGAGTATTTCCACAACAAGAAGAAACAAAACAAGCTGTTTCTTCTTGGAAACGAGGAAGCCTGAGGGGGAAGAGCATAGGAGGATAGTATACAGGAACATATTGTCATGGCATAGGTGCTTAAAACTGGAGGACTTGGCTTTAGGATAGGGTAACAGGTTAGAAGAACCAAATGAGAAACCTTTTTACTCTAGGGTGACTGGTATCTGGGACCCTCTAAGTGGGTGGTGAATCAAGATCCTATCACAGTTAAGAAGTATCTAGACATGCACTTAAATTGCCAAGGCATAGAAGTCAACCAACAACATACTGGTAAATGGGATTAATATGAATAAGTTCTTAATGATTGGCATGGACTTGCTGGGCTGAGAGACTTTTTTCTTGTCCTATATGACTATGATTCTCTACTGGTTTGGATGAGGGCAGCTTCAACATTACTCAAGGGCCTTGACATCATCCAGGGCAAGTCAGTCCTCTTCAATGTTAACAGGTCTGCTACCATTAACATTCATTCCCTCCTCCTTCAGAGCACTGTGTTCCAGTGAGCATCAGTTGTAAAATGCATTAGAATAATTTCTTCTTTCAAAACACCACCGAAACCTGTGATCTTTGTTAACTAGAAAGACAAAGGCAGCAGGCATTTAAAAAGGTTCCGCTTACACACTTTCCCTTTCCTACATGGAAGTACATCTGTCTTTTTTATACTGAAACTTCCACTCAAGGTAGTTTTACAGCAAGTACAGCAGTTTGAAAATGGACCTCCCTTCCAGTTTTTTGACAATTTGGAATGGACAATAAACACTGCCAACACATCCATCCTATAAAATTAAATTCCAAAAAGTCTATAATGTGGTTTAGAGGATCAGGTGCTTGGAACAGCTCTTACAGCAACACACTTGTCAGTATTAAATATACTGAGCCTATTCAATATAATAAAACTTGCATGTCATGGGATGCAGTGCAGCTTGTGCAAATTAACCACACTTGATAGTTTTAATAGTTCCTCTCCTCAGTTTTTCTGGAAAGGCAGAAATAGAAATGTAACAGGAAGCATGTTAGCAAACAGCCAGACAATGAGTTACGTTCACCATCTATTTTTTTTCTCTTCCTGATTTGTGTTTTGACATCTTTTAATTAATTTCAGGTCTTAAAGAGAAAGATGGCATTTATTACTTGTCCTTAGATTTTCTTGAGAATGTGGTGATGAACCTTGTTCTCTAAGCACAGTAAAAAGATGTTTCACTTTAAGTCACCTAAGGACAGGAAATATCTGCCATCCTTCTAAGCATGCTCATACCTTATTTAAGTCCAGTGATGTTGTTATGAACACTGTGTGTTTGTAAAACCCAAGCAGAAATGGCCTCCAAGCTAGTTCAAAACCCGCTCAAAGACATAAACCTTAGTGTAGGGCCATTGCTTGAGATTAATGGTGATGCTGGTCAATGTGCTGTGTTCAGCTGTGTTTTAAAACCTAGATCCTCTGACTTGAATAATAAGTCTCCAAGGCACTACTTGATGCCTTGATAAATTGTTGCCCTTTACACACGTGACTGACCACAGCTTAAAAGCCATCTATAAATTTGCAGATGACACCACTATTGGTAAAATGTAATATGGTGATGAGTTGTTATGCAGTGAGATAGATTGACTGGTTGAGTGGTTTTGCTAAAACATCCTGGCACTCAACATCAGCAAGACCAAGGAATTGATTGTGGACTTCAGAAGTCCGTTGAGGCCCACTGGTGCAAAGGGTGAACAACTTTAATTTTCTGGATATTAACATGTCGTAGGACCTGTCCTAGACTCAACGCATTGATGCAATCATGAAAGAGGAATGCCAGCAGCTCTACTTCATTAAGAGGAGATTTGGTATATCACGAAAGACTCTTGTAAATTTCTATATATGTATGGTGCAGATCATTCTGGCTGGCTGCACCAGGCCTGGTATGTAGGCTCCAATGAACAGAATTACAAGAGGCTGCAGAGGGTTATGGACTCAGCCAGTTCCATTGTGGGCACAACCTTCCCTACCGTCAAGGACATCTTCAAGTGGTAGAGCCTGAAGAAGGAGGCATCCATTATTAAGGACTCTCACTATCTGGGGCATACACTCTTCTCATTGCTACCATTAGGGAGGAGGTACAGAAAACTGATGATCTACACTCCACTTCCTCCCCTCCACCATCAGATTTCTGAATGGTCCATGAACACTACCTCATTATTCTTTTCACAAATAAGAGAAAATCTCCAGATTGGCCAGAAATCAAACTAACACACACAAAGTGCTAGAGGAACTCAGCAGGCCAGAATCAGATTCAGGTTTATTATCACCGGCATGTGACGTGAAATTTGTTAACTTAGCAGCAGCAGTTCAATGCAATACATAATATAGAAGAAAAAATATATAATACTAGTTATAAAGTGTACCATATAGTCTACTATATAATATGGGACTATGTTATGCCGTAGTAACACGTTATTGAGCATGCGCAATTGGGCATGTATTGATCTGTAAATATGTGTTCAGTTTTAGTTAGTAAAGAACCCTGTTAATGTAGCTCCAGTCTCCAGCATTTTTTATTAATGATATTGTTGTGTAAATGGGGGCATACACAACAATTTCACGACGAGGATGGGATACACATCCACATGTGCAGGCCACATCTGAGAGACTGTCACAAATACTTGCTGACTCTGAGGAAGTATTCATGAAAAGAATAGGAACACTTCAGGGCATGAAGGCAAAGATTGAAGTTGAGGGAAATGCATGTCCAAAATTTTACAAAGCCAGACCAGAGCCATATGCAATCTGTCCTACAGTAGAGGCTGAGCTGAAAAATTTGGAGCAGCCTGGGGTCCTGTCAAAGGTGGATTGGAGTGAATGGGCCATGCCCATTGTTCTAGTGGTGAAGAAAACCTCCAGCACAAAACCAGGAAAACCAAGCAAGGTGCGCATAAAGTGACTGTTAACCCAGTGCTCCGCACAGTACAGTACCCCCTACCCCATATTGAGGATGTTTTTGCCTCCCTGTCAGGAGGGAAACATTTCACAAAAATTGATTTGACCCAGGCTTACCTCCAAATGGAAATCGAGGAAGCATCTAAGAAATACCTGACAATAAATACAGACCAAGGACTTTATCAGTACCACAGGTTGGCGTTTGGGATAGCATCAGCACCTGAAATCTGGTAAAGGGCAATGGACCAGGTCCTGCAGAGGATTCCAAGCACTCAGTGTTACCTGGATGACGACAAACATCTTTCTAATCTAAAACAAATGCTCACCAGGTTACGAGAATATGGACTCAGAGCTAATCAACAGAAATGTGAGTTTTTCAAAAAGGAAATTTCATACTGTGGGCATGTGATCAATGAAGATAGCTTACACATGTCTCAAGACAAGCTAGAAGCAGTGCTTAAGGCACCACCACCTGAAAATGTGTCTCAGCTGAGAGCATATCTTGGTCTAGTGAACTACTACCACAAGCTCTTGCCTAACCTATCCACAGTCCTACACCCACTAAATGCACTATTACAGGCAGGGACACAATGGAAGTGGATTGAGAGCTGTGAGGAAGCGTTTCAGGAAACTAAAAGACTCATAACTTCAGACGGGATGCTCGTGCACTTTGACCCCTCCTTACCTATCCGACTAGCTTGTGATGCCTTGTCCCATGGGATAGAAGCTGTGTTATTGCACAAGTTTCCAGAGGGCTCAGAAAGACCAACAAACTTTCCCTCAAGAACGCTAACTTCAACTGAATGCAACTACGCACAAATTGACAGAAAGGCCCTAAGTCTTGTGTGGGGAGTCAAGAAATTCAGTTACTGGCTGTATGACCAAAAGTTTACTCTGTTGACTGACCATCAGCTGCTCATGTTAATCTTCATCCCAAGGAAAGGCGTTCCAGTGATGACAGCACAAAGGCTGCAGCGATGGTCCCTTTTCTCAGGAGGTCACAGGTATGACATTGAACACAAGGGGACCAAGCAACACGGTAACGCAGATGGTTTGTCACGTTTACCACTGCCCACTTCCGAGGTAAGTACGCAAATGGATCCAGCAGAGAGCTTTCACACAACAATAGTTGAACAATTACCAGTAACAAACAGCCTCATTGAAAGGGAAACGAGTAATGACCCTACGTTGTCAAAAGTGTATGACATCACAGTAAAGGGATGACCAGCGCGGGGTAACACAGTTTCCAGCCTTCTCAGTGAGGAAGGAGCAGTTGTCAGTGTGTCGGGGAACACTAATGGGTGGTTCACGAGTTGTAATTCCTCCCAAACTACACACCAGAGTGCTGGAAGAACTGCACGAGGGGCACCTGGGTACTGTGAAGATAAAAGGTCTTGCCCGTGCCGATGTGTGGTGGCCAGGAATTGATAAACAAATTGAGGACATGACCAAGAACTGCGCTGGATGTCAAAAGATCCAGAACAAACCACCACAAGCCCCTCTCCATTCGTGGGAGTGGCCCTCAACAGCATGGCAACGAGTGCCCATCGACTTTGCTGGACCATTCATGGACTCTATGTTTCTAATCGCCGTTGGTGCACATTCCAAATGGCCAGGGGTCATCAAAATGAAGACAATCACATCGGAAAAGACCATTACAATTCTGAGGGCCGTGTTCACCAGGAATGGCATACCAGAGCAAATAGACACAGACAATGTATGACAATTTGTCTGAAGGATTCCAAAGTTTTGTGAAGAACAATGGAATCAAGCACTTTACATCATCTCCTTACCATCCATCCACAAATGGCTTGGCAGAAAGATTTGTACAGACATTCAAGAAAGGGACCTCAAGGCAAGGGACCTTGAAAATTGACCACTACAACACAAGATAGACAACTTCCTCCTTGCCTATCATAATGCAGTACATGCAACCACTAACTAGACTCCAGTGATGATGTTTCTGAACAGGAACCTGAGGTCCCGCATAGATCTTCTCAAACCAAATGTACGGCCTGATGTAGAGAACAGACAGTTCAAACACTTGAATGCTAAGTCCACATGGAGCTTCAATGTGGGACTGTCAGTTCTTGCACAGGATCACCGGACTGAAAGCGGCAGCTGGGTATAATTTCCATCATTGACGGGCCACTGATGTATAGAGTACAGGTGGAGAGAACGTATGGAGACGTCATGCGGATCAAATCCTGAATGCTCAGGTGAAAAACTCAACAACACCTTGCCTGGACTCCCCAGACATAGAAGCAAACACTCCTGATGCGACCACATCGATCAGCCTCGCCCACAGATAAGCCTGTCATCCGTGCTGAGGACCCACCTGATGTACCTGTGGAGACTAATTCCCCAAAGCAAACGTTGCAGGGGAGACGTTACCCGGAGAGGCTGAGAAGACCTCCCCCAAAGACTTAAGTTATAATTATTATTATTATTACGTTACTTTGTTATAATTTCATATCATTAAGTTATTAAGTGAACATTGGTGGGCATTTGCATATTAAGAGTACACATACAGTATTTGTTTAACCTTAAAAAAAAGTTGATACACTTTTTAAATAGAAGGGGAGGAGTGTATCATATAGCCTACTGTATAAGATGTTATTGAGCATGCGCTATTGGGCACGTATTGATCTGTATATATGTGTTCAGTTCGGTTTTAGTTAGTAAAGAACTCTGTTAATGTAGCTCCAGTCACCAGCGCTTTTTATTAATGATATTGTTGCATAAACAGCCACATACACAACATAAATAAGTAAATCAATTACAGTATACATATATTGAATGGATTAAACATCGTGCAAAAAACAGAAGTAACATTTTTTAAAAGTGAGGTAGTGTTCAGGAGTCCAAAGTCCATTTAGGAATCGGATAGCAGAGGGGAAGAAGCTGTTCCTGAATCGCTGAGTGTGTGCCTTCAGGCTTCTGTACCTTCTGCCTGATGGTAACAATGAGAAAATGGCATGCCTTGGGTGCTGGAGGTCTTTAATAAAGGACACTGCCTTTCTGAGACACCGCTCTTTGAAGATGTCCTGGGTACTTTGTAGGCTAGTACCCAAGATGGAACCAACTAAATTTACAACCCTCTGCAGCTTCTTTCGGTCCTGTGCAGTAGCATCTGCACCCCCCGCCTCCCCCCCCCCCCCCCCACCTCCATACCAGACAGTGATTCAGCCTGTCAGAATGCTCTTCATGCAACATTTATAGAAGATTTGTTGACATACCAAATCTCTTCCAACTCCTAATGAAGTATAGTCACTGTTTTGCCTTCTTTATAACTGCATCGATATATCGGGACCAGGTTAGATCCTCAGAAACCTTGTCACTCAGGAACTTGAAACTGCTCACTCTCTCCACTTCTGGATCTCTCTGAGGATCGGTATGTGTTCCTTCGTCTTACCCTTCCTGAAGTCCACAATCAGCTCTTTCATCTTACTGATGTTGAGTGCCAGGTTGTTGGCTGTGACACCACTCCACTAGTTGGTATATCTCACTCCTGTACACCCTTTTGTCTCCATCTGAGATTCTACCAACAATGGTTGTATCATCAGCAAATTTATAGATGGCATTTGAGCTATGCCTAGTCACACAGTCATGGGTATAGAGAGAGTAGAGCAGTGGGCTAAGCACACACCCCTGAGCTGCACCAGTGTTGACAGGCAGTATCTATGGAAAAGAGTAAACAGTTGACGTTTCGGGCTCAGACCCTCCATCAGGATTATTCTTTTCCTTTTGCACTGTTTATTTATTTTGTAATTTATAGTGATTTTATGTCTTACAACTTTACTATTGCTGCAAAGCAATAAAATTCCTGCCCTATAAAACTGTGGTAATAAATCTGATTCTGAGATCTCTTCCCTGATGCTCTTCTGCCTGAAGGTGATGGCTTATGGTGCAGAAATTGCTTTCTCCAATACTGGTGCAATTCAGATGTCATATGTAAATTTAAAAAAAAACACAAACACAACAAAACATTGTTACTTTATAGGGGAACTGCATCCATTTGGCCTTCTCTTTGATTCTAAAACAGAAAATGCTAGAAGCACTCCATTAAGTCAAAGCAGCATTTGTGGGAAGAGAAATAGAGATTACATTTCAGAGCAGAAACTTTTTATGGCATCAGCAGTTTTTTATTTTACTTCCACTTGCCACTCAGTTCTATTTGATCTATTCTAGAGGGACATGAGCCATAATTACTGCTGTCTGCAAGCTTCCTTTTCTCCTGGGTTGTGTTGTCCAAAGCCCAGTAATACTTCCACCCTTAGCTCTGCCTCTGTATGTTCCAAAGCTACACTATTCTTTTTGGATGAGTAGTTCCCAATAGCCATGACATCGTATCTCCATAGCCATTTTGTTTAATCATAGTGGGCTGCAAGAATGATTAGTAAGGGCACTAAAGTTTACCGAGAGAAGGTAGGAGGATGATGTTGAGAGGGATAATAAATCAATCATGACTGAATAGCAAAGAACCTTGATGGGCCGAATGGCCTAATTCTGCTCCTATGTCTTATGGTTTAAGAAGTGAGTAGTGAGTCTTTACTATGGGTTTGGGCCTGAAACGTCGACAGTGCTTCCTCCTATAGATGCTGCCTGGCCTGCTGTGTTCCATCAGCATTTTGTGTGTGTTGCTTGAATTTCCAGCACCTGCAGATTTCCTCGTGAGTGGGTCTTTATGAAGTGCAACTGGCTCACGCTTCAGTGGAGTTTTTCACTGCTTTATAATGTCCATCTTGGTCAAAACTGTTAAATAATAGATGAAAAGTTAAAAACAAACTATAAAAGAGCCATGAAACTACCAATAATTAGTTAAAAGCATAAACTGACAGTAAAATTAAGGAACATTTATCCAATACTACATGTACAAATCAAATCAAATATGTACATCAAAAGAAGTGTTGATGCTGAACTTCTGAAATAAAAACAGAAATTCTGGAAACACTCTGTGCCCTCCCCTCCCTGTACAACAACCTATGACATGTTCCTGAACTCACAGTGACTTTATGGGTGAAGCAGGAAGTCAGGTGCACACAAATCTGACCTACAGAAGGTTCCTGACTTATGCACCGTAGTATGTATATATGAAATGGACGAGCATACTGATATGCACACAGCAGGAAAACCAAGGTATTCATGTGTGTATCTATATTTATAATATACCGCTCACTACATCATATCTGTGCTAACCTTTTCAGCCAACTACTTCAACCCCATTTGCCCATATGAAGTCCACATCCTTTGTGCCTTGCCTTTTATTTGCCTGCCTAAATGTCTCTTAAATGTAGTCATTGTAACTAACTCCACTGACTCGACTGGCAGCAAATTCCAGACAACTTACTATATTAAAAAAAATTACCCACAAATTCCCCTTTAAACTCCTTGCTCTCACTTTAAAACTACACTATTCCCTCTTGTTTCTGAATCTCTGTCTATGCCTCTTGTATTTTTATATACGTCTATCATGTCACCTCTCAAACTCCTTTTCTTCAGGGGAAACAAATATGTCCTAATCAATTTTTCACGATTTTTTTTTTACACACAGAAGGGGGCGAGTCTGTGGAATGAGCTGCCAGAGTAACTGGTAGAACTGGGTACAACTATAACATCTGAAGCATGTAACTAGGTATATATATGGGAAAGATTAAGAGGGTTATGGACTAAATTCAGGCCACTTGCTCAGGTCAGAAATTTGGTCAACATGGATGAGTAGGGTAGAAGGGCTTAGTTCTCTATGGTTATGTAAATTTAATTAGTGTTTTGCATTATTGATTCCTCTGAGACATAGTACTAATAGTCCTGCTTGTGTAACAAACAAGAAAACCTGCAGATACTGGAAGTTCAAAGCAACAGTTGGTTGTGTTATAGTTTCAGCAAAACATATATGTGCTTGAATCAGATTGCAACCGTTTACTCATAATGAAATTGCACAAGTGAAGGAGGAAGGCAACTATAATAAAAAGCAGACTTCCCTTTACACTTCAGTTACCAAATAGTTAATGTTTTTGAGGATGTTCTTCACCCCTCAGAAATTAACCTTGCTGCAAATCAGTTCAGGAAAATGGGAATCTATTGCATTGAAAAAAAAATAGAATAATTAAATAACTTTAAATTATAAGGAAGTGTTTTTCTTCCTTATTTTCAACATTGGGCAATTAAATATTGTAGAATCAAGCCCCAGTCTAGGTCTAGGGTACATGATGTACAGTACATGTTACTGTTACACAAGCATTGCAGAATTTCTTTGCTTTTTATTCTTGTCGCTATTTTGGATCTTCATCAACACTCCTCCACTTTTTGCTATAACTTATTAGTAGCTAGACATTTAATGCAGATTTTGATTGAGAGTATCAATTCTCCATTTGTCAGTGACTTGTAATCATTGGTATTGTTGTTTTCAATAGAATTTATCGTATTTCTAATTGTCTTGTTCACGATGTGTGTTAAAGTCAAAGCACGGTGCAATTTAGAGAGATAACTGTGATGTTGAATGGCTGCAGAGATCAAGCAATTTATACTTAAATAGCCTGTTCTGGACTTAATGTTTCTGAGGTTTTGATTAGAAGGAGAAAGTCTGTAAGAGAAGACATCACCTCAAAATTTAGTGTTGTCTATATATGAATGAAATGACATAAAGGCAAATAGAACTGAATCATACTGACCAATAATGGACTTGAGATACTAGATCAGTATGTTGACCTCTTCCAAAGTCATTGGGTCTAGAATTTGTCACTTTTCAGTTTTATTCATTTAGAACATACAACATAGAACACATCAACACAGAAAAGAATCATAGGCCCAGGGTCTGGTGATGAATCTTTAATCTACTCGAAGATCAACCTAACCCTTCCCTCCCAGATAGATCTTGACTTTCTTTCCATCGTCCATGTGCCTTTTCTCTCTTACTTTTTAATAATTGTTAACATCATTAGGGATTCAGTGGGGTGTGTCAAATAGTCTTCAGTTATTTTCCTGTGCATGGTCCAAGTTTACATATTTACAATTTAATTTTGCAGGTAGCCTGCCAGTTGCACTTGGATTGACATCACTCCATGCTTGTGTGGGTGTATCTCTCCCCCAAGCATACAATTATAAGTTTTATTACCTGCTGAATGGATTATATGGTTACAATGACATTTCATAATAGATGTTTTACTAAAAGGCAATCACATTCCATTTAAAATGTGTGCAGCACAGTTGAATTACTAGGTCGGTGGCTTGGTTTTGAAGAACAATTGAACGTGAAGTTAACATACATTAAGCTTTGAAAGTAGTTGGACAGGTTGCTGAACCTGTTAAAAACCATTTGGAAATCTTGGCTACAAGGATAGAGCAGAAACAAAAGAATGTTTTGTTAAACTTTTATAATTCTTTGGCTGTGGCTCAAAAGGGCTTGGAGTTTGTGTAGAATAAACATTTAGGAACAGCAGCTAAAATAATGAACTTAGTAATACTCAGCAAGTAGACATCAATTATTGCTCCCCTTGGATAAGAGAGGGATATTACAGGGAGATTATGTGGAAGTGCCCAAAATTATCAGGTTTGTTGTAGCTGGGGTAAACATTGGCAGGAGAGTTGATGACAAATAGAAGCACAAAGGAAGAGATGAGGAAAATGTAGAACCTGTTATTTATAATCTGGAATATAAAGTCTGTAAGGGCAATGGAGACAAAAATCAGCACCCACTTTTGAAGGAGAATTAGAAAGGCAATGTTTGCTTTCATCTGTGAAAGAAGCAACTAGGTGGAACAAACGGAATAACTGTTTCAAGGAGCTGACACAGACGAATGTTGTCATTATTGCATGGAAAATTTCATATTTCATGAAAAATTACCTGTCAAATTAATGGAAAGAATGGATTATAGTTCTACTTTATCTTTTTATGAGCCTTGCACTACCTAATCGCTTACTGTTCTATTACTGAGATGCTCACTTCAGGTGAACATCTTGTTGTTTTACCTCAGAGTGAGACAGAAATCCACTGTGGAGGTAATGTCAATGATAAAGAATAAATAGCTTGTTCCACTGCCATTGTGCATGGTTTCAGGTTTATGTGCAAGAATAACACAGAGTTAAAGCAGGGGGATAAACTAACAAGAGCTATTATAGGAAGGAGTAATTTTAAGCTGAGAAGATGAAAATGTTTGTGGATGGAAGGATAAAAGTCAACATTTTTCACATGGACAGAGAAGCAGAATTGGCTAAAGGGGCTCCATTTTGAAAGAGGATCTTGCAAACACCAAGAATGGTTTTAGATTACTCCAACAAAACCGCTTTATAGATACAAGGAATTAATTGCATAATCCAGTAGACTTCTTCAATTCAGACATCTTTTTACACTAACAAAGATACATGTAGAAATATGTCAAATATTTTTAAATTCCTTTTTAAGAGACAATTCTCAATATTTTTCTGCTTTTTTCTAAAACATCAAAGTTTAAACTATTCTATGTTCGATCTTGTTCCCAAGAGTAAGTTTCTTTATTACATTTGTATATAGAAGCCTATGGATAACATTATGTCTATCTGTTGAATGTAAGCTTTGTGCTTTCAGTAGCCACTTAATTGGGTACCTCCTGTATCTGATAAGGTAGCTACTGAGTGTATGTTTGTGGTCTTCTGCTGCCGTAGCCCATCCTCTGTAAGGTTTGATGTGTTGTGCGTTCAGAGATGTTCTTCAGCTGTTGTAATGTGTGGTCGAATGAGTTACTGCCACCCTCCTGTCAGCTTGAACCAGTCTGGCTATTCTCCTCTGAGCTCTCTTATTTGCAAGGGATTTTCACCCACAGAACTGCTGCTCACAGGCTGTTTTTTTTTTGCACATTCTTTGTAAACTCTAGCGACTGTTTGGTATGAAAATCCCGAGAAGTCAGCAGTTTCTGAGGTGCTCAAACCAATTTGTCTGCCACCAATAATCATTCCGTGGTCAATGTCACTTAGATCACATTACTTCCCCGTTCTGATGTTTGGTCTGAACAATAATTGAGCCACTTGACAACGTCGACAGGTTTTTATGCATTCAGTTTGGCTGATCAGCTGATTAGATATTTTTATTAACAAGCAGGTGTACGTGTATACCTAATAAAGTGGCCATTGAATGCACTTTCCCATGTGCAAATATAGTGCTTTCACAAATAATGTAGTTAAGTAAGCGTAAATAGCTTACGTGAATGTTTTCAAGGATAGAGCCTTGGAAGAAACCTATTCTCTCCGGTACTAAATGGCTGGCCATTTATTCTGAGTTCCTTCCCTACCCTACTCCCCCAACCTACACTAACTACCTCAGCCTACATCTGCTCTCTCGAACATCATAAAAATTTTCTGTTTCAATAAGATAGAAGAGGAACTTTGAAAATAAGAAAAGAAGCAGAAGTAGTCTTCCACTGCAAATTGCTGATCATCTACCTCAAGCACAATTTTCATGCACCATCCCTGTATCACTTCCCTTCATTTCTTTAACATTTTCTCTATTCTCTCCATGAATATTTCACCAGATTTACAATTGAATCCATGCTGGGCACCAAGCCTACACTAATCATCTTTTTTACTTTCCCAAGCTTTACATCAATTCCCAAAAAGATCTAACACCTACCAGCACACCAGGGGCGACTTACAATGGCCAACTAATTAACCAGGAGGTTAACTGATGAGGATCCTGGTGTCCCTATCCCAGTCACTTCCACAATTCCAGGATTCCCTCTCCGCCACCAGTAATGTACCTGTATGAACATCGATTTCTCAAACTTCTGGTAATGCCCCCAACCTGTGCCCCCCCTTCTCCATTTCCCATCCCCTTTTCCCTCTCTCACCTCATCTTCTTGCCCGCCCATTGCCTCCCTCTGGTACTCCTCCCCCCTTTTTCTTTCTTCCATGGCTTCTGTCTCTTTCACCAATCAACTTCCCAGCTCTTTACTTCATCCCTCCCCTCCAGGTTTCACCTATCACCTGGTGTTCCTTTCTCCCCTCCTCCCACCTCTTAAATCTACTCCTCAGCTTCCTTTCTCCAGTCCTGCCAAAGGGTTTCGGCCCGAAATGTTGACTGTATGCTTTTCCATAGATGCTGCCTGGTCTGCTGAGTTCCTCCAGCATTTTGTGTGTGTTGCTTCGATTTCCAGCATCTGCTGATTTTCTCTGGTTTGTAATTAACCAATCAGCATGACTTTGGGATGTGGAACATGTGGAGGAAACTCTCACAGTCACTTGAAGAACATACAAACCCTATCCAGATAGCAGCTGTCATCAGGACTGAACCCATGTTTCTGGCGTGAGTAGGCAGCCGTGTCACCATGCCATCCTAATATTAATGAACTGCCAGATTCTCCATTAATATCATAAGGCATAGAGACAGAATTTTGACATTCAGCCCATTAAGTCTGCTCTGCCATTCCATCATGGCTGATTTATTATCCCACTCAACAGCATTCTTCTCCCCGTAACCTTTGATGCCCTGACAAATCAAGAACCTATCAATATGCACTTTAAATATATTCAATACCTTGTCCTTCGCAGCTGTCTGTAGCAATGAATTCCACAGATTCACTACCCTCTGGCTAAAGGAATTCCTCCTCATCTCTGTTCTAAAGGGATGTTCCTCTATTCTGAGGCTGTGCCCGATGGTTCTAGGACTCCCCCACTAGAAGAAATATCCTCTCCACATCCACTCTATCTAGGCCTTTTAATATTCAATAGGTTTCAATGGGATTCCTTCTCATTCTTCTAAACTCCAGCAGATACAGGCCCAGAGCCATCAGATGCTCCTCATATGTTAAACCTATCATTCCTGGAACCTCTCCAAAGCCAGCAAATCTTTTCTTAAATATGTGGCATAGAACTGCTCACAACAAAGTGCATTCTAACCAATGCCGTTTAAACTCTCAGCATTACATCCTTGCTTTTATATTCCAGTCCTTTCAACATGAGTGCTAACATTACCTTCTTTACCACCAACTCAACCGGCAAGTTAACCTTTGGAGAATTCTGCATGAGGACTCCTAAGTTCCTTTGCAACTCTGATTTTTTAATTTTCTCCCCATTTAGAGAATAGTCTATGCTTTTAATCCTTCTATCAAAGTGCATGACCACTTCCCTACACTATATTCTATCTGCCACATCTTTGCTCATTCTTCCAATCTGTCTAAGTCCTTCTTTAGTATCCCTGCTTCATCAACACTATCTGATTCTCCTCAATCTTCAAACCATCCATAAACTTGGCCACAAAGCCATCAATTCCCTCATCCAAATCATTGACATACAACACGAAAAGAAGTTGTCCCTATAGAATACCACTAGTCACTGGCAGCCAATCAGGAATGACCCCTTTGTTCCCAATCTTTGCCTCTTGCAGTCAGCCAGTCTGCTATCCATGCTAGCATCTTTCCTGTAATACCACTGGCTCTTACCTTGTTGAGCAGCTTCATGTACGGCACCTTGTCAAAGGCCTTCTGAAAATCTAAATAAGCAAAATCCACTAACTCTCCTTTATCTGTTCTTGTTATTTCTTCAAAGAATTCCACTAGATTGTAAGGCAAGATTTCCCCTTAAAGAATCTATGCTGACATTGGTCTCTTTATCCTGCGCTTCCAAGTACCCCAAAACTTCATCCTTAATAATGGACTCCAACATATTCCCAATTACTGTGGTCAGGCTAACTAACCTATAATTTCCTTTCATCTGCCTTCCTCCATTCTTAGAGTGGAGTGACATTTGCACTCTTCCAGATCTACAGAACCATTCTACAATCTAGTGATTACTGAAAGATCATTAATAATGCCTCCACAATCTCTTCAGCTACCTCTTTCAGAACCCTGGGGTGTACACCATCTGGTTCAGGTGACTTATCTACCTTCAGACCTTTCAGCATCTTCTCCTTAGTAATAGCAACTACGCTCACTTCTGCCCCCTGACATTCTAGTGTCTTCCACAGTGAAGACTGGCACAAAATAGTTAAGTTTGTCCACCTTTTTTTTTGTCCTCTACTCCTACCTCTCCAGTGGCATTTTCCTGCAGTCCAATATTCCTTTTTGCCTCTCTTGTACTCTTTATATATCAGAAATAACTTCTTTGTATCCTCTGTTATATTTTTGGCTAGCTTACTTTCATGTTTCATCTTTTCTCTCCTTATGACGTTTAGTTGCCTTCTGTTGGTTTTTAAAAGTTTCCGAATCCTATTAATTTTTGCTACATTTTATTTCCCCTCTTTTGCTTTTATGCTGTCTTTGACTTCTCTTATCACCCATGTTTGTATCATCTCCCTTTAGAATACTGCTTCATCTTTGGGATGTATCTATACTGCACCTTCTGAATTACCCCCAGAAACTCCAGCCATTCCTATTCTGCTGTCATCCCTGCTAGTGCCTCCTTCTAATCAACTTTGGCCACCTTGTCTCCAATGCACCTGTAATTCTTTTTACTCCAGTTTAATACTGATACATCTGACTTTATCTTCTCCTTCTGAAACTGCAGGGTGAATTCTACCATATTATGGTTACTGCATCCTAAGGGTTCTTTTACCTTAAACTCCCTAATCAAATCTGGTTCTGTACCTAATCCAGAATTATCTTTTCCCTAGTGGGTCAACTAGGGCAGCCAAGTCCTATGCACTCTATAATTCCCCTCTCTTGGGAACCAACACTAACCTGATTTTCCAAATATGCCTCCATATTGAAATCCACCATGACTATTGTAACATCTTTTGTACCTCCAGATGTAATTTGTGCCACACCCTGGCTACTGTTCGGAGGCCTGTATATAACTCCCAGCAGGGCTGCCTTACTCTTGAAACTTCTTAACTCTACTCACAAGGATTCTGCATCTTCTGATTCTATGTCACCTCTTTCTAAGGATGTGATTTCGATTTTTACTAACAGAGTCACATCACTTCCTCTGCCTTCCTGCCTGTCTTTTCGATACAATGTGTATCTTTGGATGTTAAGCCCTCAACTATAACCTTCTTTCAGCCACGACTCAGTGATGCCAACAACACATTACCCGCCAATTGCTAGCTGCGCTACAAAATCATCTACCTTATTCAATATACTGTGTGCATTCAAATATAACACCTTCAGTCCTGTATTCATTACCCTTGTCAATTTTGTCCCCATGTTACACTGCAACTCATCCCACTGACTGCAATTTTGCCCTATCGTCTGCCTGTCCTTCCTCGCAGCCTCACTGCACTAGTCACTGCATCAAACTGTATACCCATTGCACCATTCTCATCCCAATCACTTCGGTTCCCAATTCCCTGCCAAATTTGTTTAAAACCTCCCCAACAGGGTTAGCAAACATGCCAGCAAGGATATTAGTCCTCCTTTTTGTACAGGTCATACCTTCTCCAGAAGAATTACAGAATTCTGAAATTCTGCCTCTTGTACCAATTCTTCAGCCACTCGTTCTTCTGTCAACACCCGCACTCATGAGTGGTACAGGCAACAATCTGTTACTACCCTGGAGGTCCTGCTTTTCAACTTTCTGCCTAACACCCTATATTCTATCTTCAGGAACACCTCCCTTTTCCTGCTTGTGTCTTTGGTACCAATATTATCATGACTTCTGGCTGCTCACTCCCCCTTTAGAATGTTGTGGACTCGATCTCAGACATTCCTGACCCTGGCACCTGCAAGGCCACATACCATCTGGGTGTCTTTTTCACATCCATGGAACCTCCTGCCTGTTCCTCTAACTGTGGAGTCCCCTATCAGTGCTGCACTCCCCTTCTCCCCTGTGCCACAGAGACCAACTCAGTGCCAGAGACCCAACTGCTGTGGCTTCTCCCAGTTTTTGAGAAACACCCAGTTTTTCCTGATAGCTACATCTGCACGAAATGACTTGTGCTGCAGCTCCTTAGATATGCAAGGGATATGCTCATCATTGAAGTGAACAGCTACATCTACACTCTGCATTGGCTGCCTATTCCCTTTCCCTCTCCTGATAGTCACCCAGGAACCTGTCTACTGTGGCTTTGGGTTAACTAACCACCCTGTAGATCCATTTTTCCATATAAGCCAAAGGTTCCATTTCCTTAACATGATATCTAAGGAGATGCAGCTCAGTGCATTTTGTGCAGATGTAGTTATCAGGAAAACTGGGTGTTTCTCAAATTCGTTGATCTCACAGAAACATGCTACTAACCTTGCACCCACTCTCACTAATAGACAAAAAAAAATCTGACTGCCTCAGTCAAACAACTGACTGCCATGATAGTAGTTTAATTATACACAATTTAAAATGTAACCACTTTGGAAGTAGCTGTGACTAAAGCCTTGAGTTTAACAGATGAACGAAGGGTGTGATACATGCTTCAGTGCCATTGTTGTGAAGTGGGAACCAGCATTTGCAATCTGGTAAACTCAAAAACAGGCCAAGCAGAGGATATACGGATAGATGGTGTGTGGAATAGAACATTTATTCAGCCTGTTCCCTATCACAGGAAAGGAAATGAGGTTACCAGGGTTCACAATCTCAGAATATTGATAGAAACTAATTGCCACCCAATTAGACCAGACTTTGAGTCTCATCCTGGTAAAAATAGTCTGAAGATACATAATGACCAGTCATTTTTATCTTATTTCCCTTATTTTCAGAATTACTGACTGTGTCAGATGATCTGAAGCTGTGAAAACTGCTGTAGAACTTAGAAATTCTTCCTGTTTTGTTCAGCATTTTACGGCAATTTATTTATTTTATTCCACCCTTCAATCCATGCCACCCATCAATCCCCTGGCTTAATCCTGGTCTAATCATGGGACAATGTACAATGACCTATTAACCCACCAACCAATATGTCTTTGGACTGTGGGAGGAAACTGGAGTACTGGAGAATTAGCTTTGTAGCTTGATTTCTCCAAGCAGGATACCAGATGTGTCTAGCATGACCACGATTTATGTTTTAGTCATCCTGATCAAACTGGCTCAAGCTTTTCTTTGAGAGCCACTGGAATATATCCAGAGGTTGTATTTTCATCTGCTTCCTCTTATTTAGAAGCTGGTGGTTTTTGCCTTCTAATTTCCCCATTCTGTGTAAAAACAAAAACAATGACCACATATTCATCTGTGTGTTATGTTGATAAAGTCTTTATGGTGTTGGCAATGTGTATTTATTTCAGTCCCGTCTGTTCATCCATGCTACTTTCAACCATGGGTGCGATATCTTCAAGACCTGCTTTGATAAAATCCACATCAGAACGCACTTGATTTGTTAGAGCATCCACTTTTAGGCATCATCTCTCAGCAGTGTAGTGTGGTTTCAAATGTACTGTCTTGATGTTACTTCTGGGGCACATTTGTATTTTATTGCAGAAACGACAAAAGTTAAAAAAATATACATGGCTGGGCAAATTGAGAGTCCTGCATTCAGTTATGTTCTCCTTACT
The DNA here is from genome assembly GCF_048418815.1 of Hemitrygon akajei. Classification (NCBI taxonomy): domain Eukaryota; kingdom Metazoa; phylum Chordata; class Chondrichthyes; order Myliobatiformes; family Dasyatidae; genus Hemitrygon; species Hemitrygon akajei. The sequence continues at coordinate 101,380,953 of NC_133124.1, read as the reverse complement.
TGAGGGGGAGTATACACGAATCAAAAGTGATTCAGGGAAGGTTTACTAGTTTCTTTCCTGGGATTAAAGAGATACTTTACAAGAATAGTTTAGCAGATTGTGTCAGCAATTAATGTATGTAGTTTTGAAGAAATCGAAGCATACAAGCTTCAGAGAGTACTTATCAATGCAGATACCATGATACTTAGACTCTCACAGGAAATAATACTGGAAGTTAAAGGTATACTTTCAGAATGAGAGATTCTCCATTTAATTCGGAGATGAGAGAGAATTTTCTCAATGAACATATGAAATGTGACCAAGATTGGACCCCCGCTCAGCCCTCCAAGCTGAACCTGCTCTGCCATACACCGAGATCATAGTTGATGTGATTGTAACATCTTCAATTCATTTCCATCTGTGCATGGTAACTTTTAATGCTGTTTCCTAACAATAACCCACCTTTCCATTTATGGAAAAGAGTTCTGAAGACTGATGACTCTCTGACAGAAAAAAAATGTTTTACCAGCCTCCCCCCCCCCCCCATTTTAAATGAGCAACTGCTTACTTTGACAGCGTGATTTAAATTCTCTGATAGAATGAGGCATGATTTTCTGCTCCAGCCTGTCATAACCACTTATACATATTTGTTTTGTATTATTTATTCATTTTTTAATTTATTGTAATTTTTATGTCTTTGCACTGTACTGCTGTTACAAAACATCACATTTCATGTTAAATAAGCCAGTAATATTTAATCTCATTCTGATTCAGTTCAATCAAGTCCTCTTTCAATATTCTAAACTTCAATGGATACAAGTCATGTCCTGTAAGACAATCCACATTTTCGAGCTATTTGTCTTGTAAATCTTCTCTGAACTGCTACATTAAGTTCCTGTTCTGGAGGACTGGAAAATTGCAAATGTCACTGCACTCTTTAAGGAAGGGAAGGAGACAACAGACAGGAAATTATAGGTCAGTTAGCCTAACTTCAGTGGTTGGGAGGATGTTGGAGTCCATTATTAAGCATGAGGTTTTAAGCAACTTGGAGGCACACGACAAAAGAGGTCTCAAAGTCAGCAGGAGAAATCTTGCCTGACGAATCTGTTGGAATTCTTGACAACGGTATAATATACTAATGTAAGATCATCACCAATGTATCCAATCAGGAATTAAGAAGAAATGTATTTTCCTAAATGGAAGTTCACTGCCATTTGAGCAAACGGCACACATATGAAAGGAAACTTGTCAGGTAATGGAGGGTTGTACTGATGGACCTAGAGGAAGAAAGATAAGAGATTACACAAGTAGAGCCTGACGAATACAGGCTGCTTTGAGAAAATGACATTTACCCTGTTTAGTCCAACCTAATATCAATGGACTAATAATCAAAGAACACAACTAAAAACTTTACTGAGAAAATTTGAGTTCAGTTTTAAAAAATGGAAGATAAAAAACTACTTAAGGTAAAGTGTCTATGAATCTGTTAAATAGAAAACTTGAATGATTTGCTAAAATAATTTTAGGAAGGAAGTCCAGCATCCCTATTCATACTGGTCAAAATGCAAGTTCTGCTCTGTTGCTTGACTCTTAACTTCCCTCTAAATTAGTCCAGCAAAACTGTTCCAGCAGTGTGTCAAAGAGCACCATCACCTTTGTTTTCTAACTAGTGCTAGGCTATAAATATCAGCATCCAGAACATGACATTTAAAAAAAAAATGAAAACAGAAAATGGTCGAGACGCATACAGCAGAAATAGAGGAAGTAAGATTTTGCTCAACTTGTAACCCTCTATAAAAACTGCTTGCCCAGAACTTTCTAAACTAAATGAATTTTCAGTTTTGAGTATGAAATGAAGCAGAATAATTTGCAATCTGGCGTAGACCTCTCCCTGTTCTTACCTTCTGCCAATGGAAAATTGTTTTCCATTTTCTCAAACAGAGTTTAAATGCACAATACAAACAGGAGCACTAAATGCTAGCAATTTATTTCACTGAATTCTCACAAGCCTCCTTTATAATTTCTCTTACACTTTGGAGAGAATTTGATTGACAGGAATGTGATGGTGACTGGCAAAGGAAGAAACAGATTACAGAGGAAGTATTTGATGCAAAGTTCTTTAATTGAGTGTAAATCTTACCTCAGTAATCAAATTTTGACTGAGGCTGTTACATTCAGTTAATAACTATTATTAGAATGAAGTGACTTTAGAAGGTACACCTTTACATAAACAGCATATTTTTTCCATGTAGATAAGGAGGGTGTTGAATCTTTTGATTTCTTTAGGTCACTTATTTCTGCAGCTGGCAATCATTGCAACATGAGGATAGCTCTATTAAATGAAATAAATGAGATTATATTAAACCTTGCTTCACTAATCATCTTGAAATTTGATGTACTGTGCAAATATTAAAGCAGCTCTAAATATTTGGAGATCCTCTGCTAGAACCAGTTGTACAGAAAAGGGCAGGGAAATGAGAGCTATCAAAACGAATGTGCTCAACTCATTTTAAAGAGAAACTATAGTAATTTAAGAAGTAAGAGTATAAGCATGTATTCAACCCCCCCCCCCCCCCGTTTCCCCCCCTTTCTCCTGAGGCCTCCCGTCCCATGATCCTTTCCCTTCTCCAGCTCTGTATCACTTTCGCCAATCACCTTTCCAGCTCTTAGCTTCATCCCACCCCCTCCGGTCTTCTCCTATCATTTCGCATTTCCTCCTCCCCCCACTACTTTCAAATTTCTTACTATCTTTCCTTTCGGTTAGTCCTGACGAAGGGTCTCGGCCCGAAACATCGACAGCGCTTCTCCCTATAGATGCTGCCTGGCCTGCTGTGTTCCACCAGCATTTTGTGTGTGTTGTTGATTCAACCCCTTGTGCTTGCTTTGCCACTGACCAAGATCATTTTCCTCAAATGTCATTTGAAGTTCAAGTTCAAAGTAATTAACTAAATATGTATATGTCATCACATACCACTCTAAGATTTATGCTCTATCCAATATCCCTTGGTGCCTTTAATAGAAAAATAGAAAACCTACAGCACAATACAGACCCTTTGGTCCACAAAGTTGTGCCGACCATGTCCCTACCTTAGAAATTACTAGGGTTGCCCATAACCCTCTATTTTTCTAAGCTCCATGTACCTATCCAAAAGTCTCTTAAAAGACCCTATCGTATCTGCCTTCGCCACCGTTGCCAGCAGCCCATTCCACGCACTCACCACTCTGAGTAAAAAAAACTTACCTCTGACATCTCCTCTGTACCTACATCTTAAACCTGTGCCCCCTTGTGGCAGCCATTTCAGCCCTGGGAAAAAGCCTCTGACTATCCACATGATCAATGCCTCTCATCACCTTATACACCTCTGTCAGGTCACCTCTCATCCTCCTTCACTCCAACGAGAAAAGACCGAGTTTATTCAACATGTTCTCATAAGGCATGCTCCCCAATCCAGGCAACATCCTTGTAAATTTCCTTTGTACCCTTTCTATGGTTTCTACATCCTTCCTGTAGTGAGATGACCAGAACTGAGCACAGTACTCCAAGTGGGGTCTGACCAGGGTCCTATATAGCTGCAACATTACCTCTCGCTTCCAAATTCAATTCCAGGATTGATGAAGGCCAATACACCATACACCTTCTTAACCACAGAGTCAAACTGTGCAGCTGCTTTGAGTGTCCTATGGACTCGGACCCCAAGATCCCTCTGATCCTTCCACACTGTCAAGGGTCTTACCATTAATACTATATTCTGCCATCATATCTGACCTACCAAAATGAACCACTTCCCACTTATCTGGGTTGAACTCCATCTGCCACTTCTCAGCCCAGTTTGGTATCCTATCAGTGTCTCGCTGTAACCTCTGACAGCCCTCCACACTATCCACAGCACTTTCAACCTTTGTGTCATCAGCAAACTTACTAACCCATCTCTCCACTTCCTCGTCCAGGTCATTTATAAAAATCACGAAGAGTAAGGGTCCCAGAACAGAGGCAAACCTGAGGCAAACCACTGGTCATTGACCTCCATGCAGAATATGACCCGTCTACAACCACGCTTTGCCTTCTGTGGGCAAGCCAGTTCTGGATCCACAAAGCAATGTCCCCTTGGATCCCATGCCTCCTTACTTTCTCAATAAGCCTTGCATGGCGTACCTGATCAAATGCCTTGCTGAAATCCATATACACTACATCCACTGCTCTTCCGTCATCAATGTGTTTAATGTTCTGAAATGTTTATACCAATGGTCTGAATGAACCCAATGACTAAGCATCTATAGCCTCTAGGTTAGAAAATTTTTTAAATTCACCACCTTACAAGCGAAGAAATTCTTCTTACTTCAATCCTAGATAGTCTATCTTTATTTTGAGAGTATGACCTTTAACTCCAGACCCAATATCCAAGGAAAACATCCTCCCTAAATTTTTACTGTAAAGCTATCTAAATTTCATTGTTCTAAATTCTGAAGAATTAAGGGTCTAACCTACTCAATCTCTCATAGATTTTTTTTTGTCATCGCAGGAAGCTTTACTGCACTTCCTCTACAGTAAGTGTACCCTTCAGGCAAGGAAACCAAAACCGTACGTATCATAGGCAGCCCCTGGGTTATGGGCTTTTTAGTTGTGGGAATTTCCCCTTATGGAATTCACAAATTGGTACCCAAAATTTGAGATATGGATTAAGATTTGCTCTTGTGTAACTAATGTGAAAAAGAATAAATTTAACTTATTTTTCAGCTCATGTTTCTTAAAGTATGTGTAGATGATGTGGCTTTCCATTATGGAAAATCATTAGACTGACACATTTCTATGAATGCAATATCCCCATAATGCAGGAACTGTCAGTACTTCAAGTAAGGTCACAGCCATGCCCTTTATTATTGTAATGAGTTATCTTTACTCTGTAGTAAAACACATTTATCTCATACAGAACCATTATTCTACTGAGACTTCAATAAATTTATCTTACAATTAGTTTACTTAGGATATAACTATTACAGATGTTATGGTTGATTGATTTCAACTGGGGTTTCAGGGTTAAAATTAGTTCCAGGATTGTTAATGATGAAAAAAAATGCTGTCAGGCATTCATTGAGGTGAGTAATAGAGTTAATTGCTTAGAAGTTTCACCCCATTTGGTCTTGCTAGACACATGATACAGTCACATCAGTATATTGTGTTCTTGTTTCAAAAACTCCTTTCCCTACTTTGACAGAATGAATAGTAAATGCAAATTACAATGTGCTAATGTGACAATATAGCAACAATATTGCACAGCAGACCAAAGGTAAAAATTAAAAAGAAACACAGATTCTGGAAATCTGAGATAAAACAGAAAATATTGGGAAAGCTTAGCAGTTAGGTAATAGAAGCCATTAACATTTCAAATTGAAGATACTCCTGAATGGATTAGGCCTGACCACAGATGAAGTTGTTAATTATGTTTTAATCTGAATACAAAAACAGTGATTAATGAGGATGGTTGTATGCCTCGACTTGTGTTGGAGCAGAAGGGCAAGGATGAAACTTTCAAGTAGGCATCCAACTGGAGCGGTCGTTCCTCATCTGGGAAATTTCAATGAATGAGAGAGGATATAAAGTCAACTGATAATTCAAAGTGAGAGTAGTCTTGGAGATTATGACTATAGAAGCATTCGGAGTTGGGCAAAGGTAGAAGATAAGTTAACTCTTCTCTATATATGTGTTTGGCATCAAGTGTGTGGGCAACTTGATCAGGAACCCCCAGTTCATCTGCTGGTCAGTTAAATACAGATTAGTCCCAGCCTACCATCAACCAGTCCACACCTACCATGTACCTTGCATAATATTTGAGGGTATTGGTTGTGGTATTGTTTTATTATTGTCACATGTACTGTACTGAGATACAGCAAAAAACCTGTCTTACATACTGTTAACACAGATCAAAGCCATGCACAGCTCATTGAGCTAGAATAAGGTAAAACAATAACAATGCAGAAGAAAGTGTAGACAAACTACCAAAGGAGAGCAGTGCAAGTAAATGATAAAGTGCAAAATCATAACAATGTATATGTGAGGCTAAGAGTCTATCTTATCTTACAAGAGGTCTGTTGAAGAGTCTGATAACAGTGGGATAGAAGCAATCCTTCAGCCTGGAGATACATGCTTTCAGGCTTTTGTACCTTATGCCCAATGGGAGAAGGGAGAAAAGAGAATTCTTGTGGTGGGTGGGGTCTTTGATTATGCTGGCTGCTTTAGTGAAGCAGTATGGACAGATTTTATCAAGAGAAGGTTGGTTCCTGTGATGCGCTGAGCTGTGTCTTCATCTGTCTGTAGTGTCTTGCAGTCATATGCAGAACAGTTACCATATAAAGCTGATATGCATTCAGACAGAATGTTATCTATGGTGCATCCATGAATATTGCTAAGAATCAATAGAGACTTGCTGAATTTCTTTAGTCTCCTGAGGAAGTAGAGGCACTGGTGAGCTTCCTTGGCCATGAAGTCTACATGGTTGGTCCAGAACAGGATATTGGTGATAGTCACATGTATGAACTTGAAGATCTCAACCTCAGCATCATTGATGTAGACATGAGCATACGCATTGTTCCTCTTTCTGAAGTCAATAACCAGCTCATTTGGCATTCTGTATAATTATACTGTCCCCGAATATGTGGTGTTTGAGATCGGCTAGTGCTGTTTTACAAAGGCATAGAAACTGTGATTTGAAGTGGTGTGTTCCTGTAGGCTAAATATCTCATTCAAAACTTCAATAAAACAATGCTACATTATTTGGGAATATGATTTAGAAATACAGAAGCTGCCTTGAAATGGAGGGCATTCTAATTGACACATTGAGTATTCCAGAGTCCGTGAGCCTGTAGGACTTTTCACATGCTAATATGGTCAGATCAATGAATGACCTGGGTATTTAACTCAGAAACAAAGCACTGCACTATTTTCCTGAAACTGCTGACATTATGATGGATTAAATTTGGTTGTTGCTTCTCAGAAGTATGATCTTTCTCTCAATCAATAATGGAGTGTATGGAAGTTTGAGGTCACAAATTCTATGTCTTACATGAGAGCTATTTTGTTTTGGATGTTGCCAAGTTTTTTGAATGTAGTTGGAAATGCACTCACTCAGACAATCTGTAGTATTGCCAAAGATATTTAACATTATTCAAACTAAAGCACTTTAAATGTTCACTCCTTCTACTGCTAGGATATTATGCATACCGTGCAGCAAACTTACCTAGGATAATTTAGCAGGTGAAAGAGCACACACCTGAAAAATTAATTCCTTTTTCTTTTCACCATTGTTGCCTAACCTGCTGAGGTTTCTCTGTCCATTTTCCAAATTATTAAAGTTTCTGCAATTGCAGCTTGGAGACCTCCAATGCAGCTACTGTAACACAGTATTCTTATGGATTCTGCATCTCCTGAGCAAATTGTTAGGAAGGTAGTTGATGAAAATTAACATACTGATAACAATTCACTTTCAACACTAACTCACATTTTTAAATTTCTTCATTGTTTTCAAGGGAGGATCAGCCCTCTCTCCAAGTACAGTGATGAGTAAGAAGAGAGCACAGGAACAAGTAATCAACTTGGCTAAAGAGGTTGGCTGTCCAACTGATAACAAGACCACCCTTTTGTCTTGCCTTCGTGGTATTCCTGCATTGACTCTGAACACAGCACAAACTAAGGTTGGTAATCATTCATTAAATAATATTTGAAGATATATTACTGTATAGCATCAATCATTCATAGAATCTCCCATGCAAAACACTTCCCGTTAGTTATATTTTGCATAGACATCTGTCTCAAAGATATGAAAATTTTTCCAACAGTCGTGTGTGCAAACAGCCAAGCAGAAGGCAACATGCTGAGAAATATATTCCTTGCCCATTGAAATTCTTATGACCCAAAATGCACTGTCTGCAACACCTGTGGAAATAGGTTCAATAATAAATTTCATGAGGAGATTGGATTAGAAATTGAATAGGAAAATTTTGTAGAGTTCTGGAAAAAGGCAGGGCTGTGCAATAATAGATAGTTTTCAAATAGCCAAAATTGGGTCTTTCATGTTGTATGATTCTATGAAACTTTGATGCAAGGCATTTGGTAACTAAATAATCCCATTGACAAGGTGCCAGGGTTGATCACACAGCTAGCTTTTGCTCAAATATTAATTGCTTGCAGAAGAGAATGGCTACAAGTTCCAGTATCATCGTTCTGAGGGAGAAAGAATGCTCAATGTTGAAAAGGAAAAAACAAAACCATGGGAGGCAAAGAGTCATCCTAAGTTTTATTTTGATTCTGACTGGATGATTAGAGAAAGAGCAGTAACCTTTCACTTCTGATTACTGCATCCAAATCCAAAACAAACTTATAGGATGCAAAACTGCCAAATGGAAGCTTTTTAAGGAAAGTGAGTCTGGACAGTCTCAATCAGATTCCAGAAAATAGCATTAAAAGAACTCATAACTTATGTAAAAATCAGCACACTAAACTTCTCAGTTTTACAATTTAATGCTTCTGTCATGCAAAGCTCTGTGCCAAAACATAAAGCTTGCATCTAAGCTCTTGGAATTATTAAAAAAAAACATATGATCACTCTTGAGTGCCTTTGCAATGCTTTGAGCTTAAGGTATGCTTTTGGACTGAGTATTAAGAACATTAGAAAGGAATAAAAAGGGCATTCAATCCATCTAGTTCTTTGTTTACATGGGAGAGATTCTGTCAAACCAAACTGCACCTGGATTGGCTTAATCTCATTCATAAGGAATTCATACCAAGCAGTGATATCTCTTACAAATTAGTGGAAGAAAAATTAAAATGATTTATGTGCCTTGAAACACTCCACTGCATATGCGCCAATGACTAATCTGGACATCAGCATTTGGGTTTTAAGATCACATAAGCTGCGATCAGCAGAGAGGGCACAGGGAGAAACAGTTGGAGCAAACTGTGCTGTGGGAGAGCCAAGGACGTGTCAGCATAATTGGGTGGAATGTAGACAATGGTGTATTATGAGCTAAGGAGAAGAGAGTAAGGGAGCTTTTGTGATTTGGATCTGTGACGTCCAGTCAAGCAAGGCTCTATCATCGCACCATTACCTCCACTCCAACAAACTGAGTTCTGCAGTGGAGCAAATCTGCAGAATATGCAGAAAATCATTCCTCCTTTGTTGCCTTCTCTCCGGAACCAACATCAGATGGACTTCAATTACTGAATTATTAGCGAATGAGCTCTAAACTGTTGTTGAATTCTTTACTGGATTATAAATATCTGATGATCTTGATCCTTCACCCAACTAACAACCGCCTCCCTTCCCTTCCTCACAATCAGAACACTACCCCTGACAGTTAATATCCTAATATGTATTATGTGCAAATGATACATAAGATCTGGTCCTGTGCAATGAGACAGGTAAAATTAGTGATCTTGTAGTTAGGAATCCTTTTGGAAAGAGTGATTACAGTATGATTGAGTTATCATACAAATGGAGGGTGCAATAGTTCAATCTAAAGCCAGTGTGTTGGTGTGTAAACAATAGTGATTACAATGGGATGAGGGAGGATTTGACTGGGGAACACAGGCTATATGGTGGGATGGTTGAGGAACAGTAGGAGATTTTTCACAGTGCTCAACAAAAGTATATTCCAGTTAAAAGCAAGGACAGTAAGGGTGGGGAGGGCCAGCCTTGGATAACTAAGGAAATAAAAGAAGGCATCAAACTAAAAGTTTATGCGCACAAAGTCGCTAAGGGTCGGCAAGAGCAGTGGGAAACTGGGGAAACTTTAAAAAGCAACAAAGAACCACTAAGTGAGCAGAAAAAGAAGGGAAGATAGAGTATGAAAATAAACTACATCAAAATATAATAGATAGTAAAAGTTTTTACAATTATATAAAGCTGAAAAGGGTGACTGAAGTGAATGTAGGTCCCTTGGAGGACAAGAAGGGAGAATTGATATTGAGCAATGAGAAAATGGCCGAGGCTTTGAATGACTATGTTGTGTGGGTCTTCATGGTGGAGGACATGTCTAACATGACAATGAGAAATATTGTGGATGCAATAGGAGGTGAGGACCTCGATATAAATAGTTATCACTAAAGTGGTAGTGCTGAGCAAACTTGTGGCCCTGAAGATGGACAAGTCCCCTGGTCCTGATGAAATGCATCACAAGGTACTGAAAGAAATGGCAGATTTTATAGTAGAGGCTTTCGTGGTAATTTACCAAAATTCTCTGGACTCTGGGAAGGTCTCGGTGGATTGGAAGATGGTGAATGTCATGCCACTGTACAAAACAAGATGTAGGCAAACAACAGATAACTATAGGCCAGTTAGTTTAACATCTGTAGTGGGGAAAATTCTTGAAGCTAGCATTAAAGAAGAAATCGTAAGGCATCAAGAAAGAAATGGGATCCATCAGGCAGACGCAGCATGGATTCAGCAAAGGCAGGTCCTGTTTGACACACTTACTGGAGTTCTTTGAAGATACAACGAGTGCAGTGGATAGAGGGGAACAGATGGATATTATTTACTTGGATTTCCAGAAGGTGTTCGATAAGGTGCCACATGAAAGACTTACCCATAAGATAAGGATGCACAGAGTTGGGAGTGACATATTAGCATGGATAGAGAATTGGTTAACTAATAGAAATCAGAGAGTTGGAATACATGGGTGTTACTCTGGTTGGCAATCAGTAGTGAGTGGTGTGCTGCAGGGGTCAGTGCTGGTCCTGCAATTGTTCATGATATACATTAACGATCTGGAATAGGGGACCAAGTGTAGTGTATCTAATTTTGTTGATGATACTCAAAGCAAATTGTGTAGAAGATACAGAGAGTCTGCTGAGACATATAGATAGGTTAAATAAGTGGGCAAGGGTCTGGTAGATGGATATAATGTTGGTAAATGCGAGGTAATTGACTTTGGAAGGAAAAATGGAATATCAGTTTATTACTTAAATGATAAAAAAAGTCATAGAATACTGCTGTGCAGAAGGACTTGGGAGTACTTGTGCATTAATCACAAAAGGTTGGTTTGCAGGTGCAGCAGGCTATCAAGAAGGCAAGTGGAGTATTGGCCTTCATCGCTAAAGAGATTGAATTTAAGAACAGGGACATTACGTTGCAACTGTACAGTGTACTGGTGAGGATGCACCTGAAGTACTGCATGTAGTTCTGGTCTCCTTACTTGAGGAAGGATAAACTGGCTTTGGAGGTGGTGCAAAGGAGGTTCACCAGGTTGATTCCAGAGATGAGGGGGTTAGACTATGAGGAGAGATTGAGTTGCCTGGGACTGTACTCGCAGGAATTCTGAAGAATGAGAGGAGATCTTATAGAAACATATAAAATTATGAAAGCGACAGATAAGATAGAGGCAGGAAAGTCTATGTGGATAACTTTGTTTATCTCAGGAGCCACCTCTCAGTAAAGGCAATCATCAGTGACAAAGTTTACAACCACCTCCAGTGTTCTAGCATGGTCTTCAGCCATTGTAGAAAAGGTAAGAACCAAGGCCAGAGGCCTGACACCAAGTTCATGGCCTACCAACTAGCAGTGATCATGGCTTTCCTAGAGATATGGTATGGACAACAAACAGTAAGAAGCTTAAGCACTGAGAAGGGGTATGAGTGCAGGATTTGGGGACTATCACTGGCATCATCTCAAGGCAATATTCGCAGCATTGAAGCTTTAATGAAGTCTCTAATCATGGTGAAGCAGCTTCAGTGGCCAAGCCACATCATTAATGCTCCTGATATCAGATTCCCTAAGAAAGCACTCTACTCCAATCTGTCTAACAGCAAGAGATTTCAAAATAAACAAAGAATTGCTTCAAGAACATCCTCAATGCCTTACTGATAAAGAAAAGCACCCCATCAGCTCATGGGAGTCACTGGGCCATTTAAAGTGATGGAGCTTCCAGAAAGATTCCAGGTATTTCAGTTATCTAGGATGGAAACACACGAAGGTTAGAACATGTGGGCACCATAGCAAAGGAAGCACCATGTAAGAAACTATCAATCCTTTCAACTGGCCTGTCTACTTCTACCTGTCCAACCTATGGCAGAGTTTACAGATCCCATATTGGACCCATCTTGCTGCATGAAGACTGCAAATGCTGGAATCTGGAGATTCCAATCTTCTGGAGGAAATCAACCAGTGTAGCACCATTTGTGGGAAGAAACAAATTGTTGATGTTTCAGGTTCATGACACATCCCGCCTCAGCCCACAGATCTGTCATGGAAGCAAACTATCCTACTTCCTGAGAAGAAGCAATGTTGGACTTACCTGAAGTTTAAAATACCACAAGCTTATGAATCAAACTGCGTTTGGAGTAAATGAGAATTTATAAATCTTGATGTCATGCCGCAATCGCGGAAGCACAGAATTGTTCACTTACCTTTTTGTTTTATTTGAGTATATTGAAGGATGATTTTCATCTGTAGGTTTTCTAAATATCCATAGTCCCTTGAAAGAGTATTGATACATTCAAATGTAAACTTAATGCATTCTTGAAAAACCTAACAGTATAAGAAACAATATATCATTAATGTCCTGAATCTAGTTTATTTTAGGGTAAAGATAGCTTTAAGTCTCCTTTTCCCAAAGTTTCTTCTGGAATTTTCCTTACAGATAATTGGATGCATAGTAAAGATTGATTGGATCACTTAGGCATTGACTCATAGGTACCACGAGATTTTTATGTTGCATTACGTGACTGACTAACAGTCTGATGAAGGAGAATAAAGACTGTTACCTTTTGTCATCCAGTGGTTCCTGTGAAATCAACACTTTACAACCCTGGCTCAATTCCTGCTGCTTTCTGTAAGCAGTTTGTATGTTCTCCCCGTGACCACATGGGTTTCATCTGGGTCCTTTGGTTTCCTCCCACAGCCAAAAGACATGCAAGTTGGTAGGTTAATTGGTCATTGTAAATTGTCCCCTGATTAGGCTGGGATTAAATTTGGTTATTGCCGGCTGTGTGGTTCAAAGGGCAAGAAGGGCCTACTCCACACTGTTTCAGTGTTTCACAAGGTAATATGCTCAGGCAAAGTTTTCACCTGCACATTTCTTTCTGTTTGATTCCACAGCTGTTATCAATCAGTGGTCCATTCCAAGCATGGGGCCCAATAGTTGATGGGATATACCTACGAGAAAGCCCTCTCACAGCCTTCCCTAGCAGACGATTCCATGCAGTGGACTTAATGATTGGGAGTGCAGAGGAGGACGGGCTTGTCAGAAGGTCGAAAGCAATTATGGTAAGATGAATCTTGGTTTAAGAAGTGCCACCAGTATTCTTTTCTACTAACATAAGAACCAGAAGCAAGAGTAGGCCGTAGTTCTTTGAGTCTGCTCTGCCATTCAATAAGTCTTCATCTCAAAGCCACTTTATTGCACTCTCCCAAATATATTATCCTCCATAGGGTTTAGATGTCTGACAATCTTTACCTTGAATATATTCAGTGGTTTTGCCTTCTCCACTCTATGGGGTAAAATAAAAGTACCACAAGCTCATGAAACTGAGAGAGTAAATTTCTCCTTTATCTCTGTCAGGAGTGTGTGGTCACATATTCTGAAACTATGTCCTCTAATTCCAGATTGGAGGGGATTAGGGGGCACAGGGGAAGTACCCTCTTTCCATCCATCTCGTCATTCATCCTCGGGATCTTATATGTGAAGTATTCAGAAATGTAACTGTATTTATCTGAGTCTGGAAACAACCAGAATGCAATGGAAGCACTATGTAGGTTGGTCTACTTCAGTAGAATGAGAAAGGGAGTTAATGTTTCAGGGTGAAGAACTGGGATAGAATGAAAAATAAGAAAATTTTAAGTTGCATAGAGAGTGGGGAAGGTACCGATAGGGAAAGGGGATGATGATAGGTTTACCACGGTGATAATAGGCTGCTGAAGCTATCTGGCTGTTGGATTATAAAGGCGGTGAGAGAGAGAGGACAGAGGAACGTGTAAAAACTGTGGAATGTCGTCACTGCTGTAAGAAATGGCCAGCAAATCAGTGTTATCAGAAAGAAGAAATAAAGTATTAATATTACTGATGAAGAACCATTTCTGGATCAAACTATGAAAGCAAATTACTTGATATTTTTGAGTTTGATATTGAATCCTGAAAACTCTGATGCGCCCAGGCAGAAAATGAAATATAATTCCTGAAGTTTACACTTGGCCTCATCGGGACAGTAGAGCATTCCACATGGTAGTGGGACAGAAATAAAGTGACAATTTGAAGTCCTCACTTTCTGTTTGGACACATTGTTACTTCGGGTATACCATACTGTTAATCAGTGGTTCCCAACCTTTTCTATGCCCCACACCCCTAGGAAATGTTTGATTAATGTTCGCACCCCCTACAAAAGTAATATCACATTTGAAGCTGAAGTCTAATTTCTAATTTTTGAACCACATACAATACTGCAGGTGAACAAATTAAACTTAAAAAATAAGCTTTTAACTCAGTGCATAAAATGCAAATATAAATTGAGCAATTAGATTCTAATTTATTCAGAAAAAAATTGTAAACAGTAAATTGATGAGACTCCTCAACTCTGAGGTGTAACTTCCCAGGTAACACTGATGAGAATCTTCAATGCTGACTCGGGCAGCGGGAGACTGGAGTGAGTTTACATCTCTCTCAACTCGGGCAGCGGGAGACTGGAATGTGCTTGGGACAAACGTCACTACCACTTCTCAAGGCACACTGGCAGCTGGCTGAGTGATGACTCATGACTTGTCACTCAAGCACACAAGCTACTCTTTGTCGCACCCCCTGAAATTCCATCTCACACACCCTGAGGGTGCAGGCACCCCAGGTTGGGAACCCCTGCTGTAAATCAACCAAGTTCTTGTGTTTGACTATTTTGTCCAGTGAATCACAGATATAAAGCGTGTGCGTGAATATTTGCTTGCACTTGAAATATTTGTGCCATGTGCAGACATCAGCTGACAACAAAGAAAAAGTTACCACTTTCACCTCCATCAGAGTCAAAGTTGTTCACGTCTTGGCAAGGTATGGGAGAGTTCTGAAGCAGAACACAATGAGAATCAGAGTATTTGGTAAAAAACAGTTGTACAGTTCAGTGCTGGAGGAACTCAGCAGGTCAGACAGCATTTATGGAAATGAATAAACAGTCAATGTTTAGGGACGAGACCCTTCTTCAGGACCCAACCCGTGCCAGTCCTTCCAAAAGTCAGAACTTAGCACTAAGTGAAAGGCCTATTCATTGAACAATCTGTCCATTTTCTCACTAATCTAAAGATAATTCCAATGATTTGTAGAATAACTATACAATCAAATTCAAAGTCAAAGGTGACTTTATTATCAAAAGCATAAGTACATATACGCACAGGTGCAATGACAAATTTACTTCCAACAATATTAAAGGCACATTAGAGCATCCAGTGATATCTGTTACACTCCCTTTTTTCCATCCAACTTTTTAAAATTTCATTCCTTTCCTTCAACTAATCTATGCTCTTTTGTTTCAGTCTTTAAATGCAATACAAAAAGAAAGCACCAGGAAAACACAACAAGCCAAAGAGCATCTATAGGGATAGGAAGAAAGTCAAAGCCTCAGTTTGCTGAACTTCCATTTATTCTGTTGTACTCAGTTTCATTTTTGTTTTTCATAGTGCCTTAAATGTCAGACCTCTCGTAGCCCCAAAAAGGAACTCTGTCCCAAAGGATGCAAGCTGGGTGATCTGGTCTGCATATTTCCTCTCTGAAACTATGGTTTTCATGGGAAGACCAGACTTGCCCTATAATCTCATCCTATCCAGCAAATCTGTTATTCTCAATTATAATTAAATGTGAATCTGTCAAGCAGCATTTCTGCTTTATCTCCATAGAATTCTCCTGATCGTCAGCCAGCAAATTTATCTGATTCCAGGCTAATTTGAATACTAAATAATTTGAAAAAACTGTAGCCAATTAATTACAAGGCAAGATTTTAATAAATTCTAATCAAAAGTTTCTCTATATTGAATGTCATCATGCATATATATTTTTTAGATATATATTTCCATCTGTCTTGTGCTGTTTGCCAATATCTTTGGAAAACGCGTGTTCTTTCCACTTGAAGAAGTTTACTGCTCATCTTGTTTTTCCCATTTCCACTTGAGGGGTAGCTCTAGCCCACATGCTGTGCCGGTTGCCTAACAACAGCTCCAAGTGTACTATACTCCATTGGAAAAGTCTCCTCAATTAGCTTTTTTTGTCAATTTGGCACACTGTAAATGTTGGCTTTTAGATCCTGTGGAGAAACATGTGTATTGCTTATTAACAAAGCTGAGACATTAGACTTGCTCATTACAGGAAGGCTTTGATGCTTTATAAATTAAGATACACAGATGCTTGCTCAGCAAGGTGCCGATAAACTCCTTCCTGCCAGAGATAATCATAAGCAATATGTTATGTTCTGGTGAGCTGGCAGTAAGTAGTAAATTTGGAACAGGAAAGTTTTAAATAGTCTCTGTTATCATACAATAAATCAAGATAGTGGTCATGGAAAGAATGCAATGCTGATATTGTGCCTTTGGCATTATAAAGTTATGCAACAAGCTATTTTCCCATGTTTTCAAGAAAACATGCCAAGTAAGGACCTTGCTCTATCTGAAGTGGAGACGAATCAACGTGGTATTTTCTTACTTATCCTCTTTCAATTGGGTTAGTAGTGTTAGTGACAGTTTTAGAAGTAGCTTATATGAGAATTTTCTTAAGTAATGGAGGGCATCTAATTACGTTTGTAGAAACAGGATGTGAAACTTACTACGTTAATAGGAAGATGATATCTTATCGTTCATGCTCTTTAATTGATATATAATTTTAATTTTAATTGATATATAACACATTTACAACAATGAAAAAGACCATAAGGCAGTGGAGCAGAATTAGGTCATTCGGCCTATCACGTCTGCTCTGCCATTTGATCATGACTGACCCACATTTCTCTCGATCCTATTTTCTTGCCTTCTCCCCATATCCTTTCACGCTCTGACTTATCAAGAATTTCTCAATCTCTACCTTAAATACACCCAATTACCCGGCCTCTGCAGACGCCTGTGGCAATGAATTCCACAGGTTCACAACCTCCGACTAAAAGAAAATTCCTTCTTATCTTGGTTCTAAATGGAATCCCTCTATTCTGTTTTGCCCTCTAATCCTAGATGCCCCAGTACAGGAAACATCTCAACATCCACTCTATCTGGGCCTTTCAACATTCGATAGATTTAATGAGATCCCCCCCCATTCTTCTAAATTCCAATGAGTACAGGCCCAGAGCCATCAAACGCTCCTCATATCATTCAATCCCAGAATCATTTTTGTGAACCTGCTTTGAACCCTCTCTACTTCTTTGTCACATCCTTTCTCAGATAAGGTGCCCAAAACTGCTCACGGTACTCCAAGTGCAGCCTCACCAGTGCCTCATAAAGCCTCAGCATTACATCCTTGCTTTTATATTCTAGTCCCCTCACATTTGCCTTCTTCAGCAGTGACTCAACTTGCAAGTTAACCTTTAGGGAATCCTGCACAAGGACACTCAAGTCCCTTTGCACCTCAGATTTTTGAATTTTCTCCCTGTTTAGAAAATAGTTTGTGCTTTTATTCCTTCCACCAAAGTGCATGGCTATATATGTCCTTTCGCTGTATTCCATCTGTCACTTCTTTGTCTATTCTCCTGATCTGTCTCAGTTCTTCTGCAGCCTTCCTGCTTCCTCAGCAGTACCAGCTCTTCCACTTATCTTTGCATCACCTGCAAACTTGGCCACAAAGCCATCAATTCCATCATGCAAATCATTGAGATATAATGTAAAAAGTATCGGTCCCAGCACCGATCCCTGCCTAAAACCACTAGTCACCGGCAGCCGATCGGAAAAGGCTCTCTTTATTCCCACTCTGCTTCATGCCAATCAGCCACTGCTTTATCCATGCTAGTATCTTTCCTGTAATGCCATGGGCTCTTAACTTGTTACACCCCTATGTATGGCACCTTTACAAAAACCTTTTGAAAATCCAATTACACATCAACCAATTTTCCTTCGTCTGTCCTGCTTTTTGTTTATTCAAAGAATTCCAACAGATTTATCAGGCAAGGTTTTCCCTAGAGGAAACTATGCTGACTATGGCCTATTTTATCATGT
This sequence comes from Hemitrygon akajei, assembly GCF_048418815.1. Classification (NCBI taxonomy): domain Eukaryota; kingdom Metazoa; phylum Chordata; class Chondrichthyes; order Myliobatiformes; family Dasyatidae; genus Hemitrygon; species Hemitrygon akajei. The sequence continues at coordinate 101,362,825 of NC_133124.1, read as the reverse complement.
GCTGTCAAGTACCCTGAGATCTCATCCTTGATAATCAACTCCAACATCTTCCAAACCACTGAGGTCAGACTAACTGGCCTATACTTCTCTTTCATCTGCCTCGCCCTTCTTGAAGAGTAGAGTGACATCTGTAATTTTCCATTCCTTTGGAATCATGCCAGAATCCAGTGATCCTTGAAAGATCATTACTAATACCTCCACAAGCTCTTTCAGACCCCTTAGGGGTCCAGGTGACTTATCTATCTTCAGACCTTTCAGCTTCCCAAGCACCTACACTAGCTACTGTCCCCTGACACTCTACAGCTTCTGACATACTGCTAGTGTCTCCCACAGTGAAGACTGTTGCAAAATACTTAAACAGTTCACCCATCATTTCCTTCCAGCTTGTAGGCATTCTACAAATTCTCTCTCTTATGATCCACAGTCAGCACCAACCTGATTTTCCCAATCTATCTGCATTTTGAAATGCCCTATTACCATGGTAGCATTGCCCTTTTGACATGCATTTTCTATCTACTGTTGTAATATATAGCTCACTTCCTTGCTACTGGTCAGAGGCCTGTAGCCCTATCATTGTCATTATACTCTTGCAATTACTTAGCTCTACCACAATGATTCTACATCTTCTGATCCTATATCGCCTTTTTATAAGGGTTTGGTTTCATTTTTAGCAACAGAGCCATGCCCACCCCTTCTGCCTACCTGCCTATCCTTTCAATACAACATGTATCATTGAATATTAAGCTCCCAAGTAAAATCTTCTTTCAGCCATGACTCAGTGATGCCCACTTCATATCTGCCAATCTTTAACTGCATTACAAGATCAGCTACCTTATTCAGCATACTTTGTGCATTCAAATGTAACCCCTTCAGTCATGTATTCATCACACTTTTCGATTTTGTCCCCGTTACACTGCAACTCATCCCACTGACTTTAATTTTGCCCTAAGATCAGCCTGTCCTTCCTGACAGTCTCAATGCACACTGCCTATATATATATACCGACTGCCCCATCCTCAGCCCTATCACTCAGTTTCTGATCCCCTGCAGAGTTAGATTAAAGCTTCCCCAGTAGTTCCAGCAAACTTGCCTGCAAGGATACAGGTCCCCCTTGTGTTCAGATGTAACTTCCCCAGAAGAGCTCCCAATGATCCAGAATCTAAAACCACGTTCCCTGCACCAGTTCCTCAGCAACACATTCATCTGCAAAATCATCCTGTTCTTACTCTTAATGGGGAGTGGCACAGGCAGAAATCCAGACTGGTCTGCCCTGGGGGTCTTATTTAGAACCTGGTGGCTTTTGTCATTGGTGCCAATATGTACCAACATTTCTGGCTGCTCACTCTCCCCCTTTAGAACGCTGTGGACCAAATCCAAGATGTCCCTGACCCTGACTTGGGAGGCAAAATACTGTCTGAGTGTCCATAAGACCATAAGGTACAGGAGAAGAATTAGGCCATTCGGCCCATCGAGTCTACTCCACCATTCCATTACGGCTGATCCCGGATCCCACTCAAACCCATACACCTGCCTTCTTGCCATATCCTTTGATGACCCTACCAATCAGGAATCTATCAACTTCCACTTTAAATATACCCATGGACTTGGCCTCAACCACATTCCACAGATTCACCACTCTTTGGCTAAAAGAATTCCTTCTTACTTCCATTCTAAATGGCCGCCCCTCGATTTTGAGGTTGTGCCCTCTAGATCTGGATACCACCACCATACGAAACATCCTCTCCACATCCATCTTATAGAGCCCTTTCAACGTTTGGTAGGTTTCAATGAGATCCCCATGTGTTCTTCTAATTTCCAGCGAGTACAGGCCCAAAGCCGCGAAACGCTCCTCATATGTTAACCCCTTCATTCCCAGAATCAGTCTCATGAACCTCCTTTGGACCCTCCCCAGTGACAACACATCCTTTCAGAGAAATGGGGCCCAAAACTGTTAACAATACTCTACGTGCAACCTGACTAGTATCTTATAAAACCTCAGCATTATTTCCTTGCCTTTATGTTCCTTTGCACTTGAAATAAATGCCAACATTATATTTGCCTTCTTTACCACAGACTCAACCTGTAAATTAACCTTTGGGAGTCTTGCACAAGAACCTTCTTGAAGGTTTGAACCTTCTCCCCATTTAGATAATAATCCGCACTATTGTTCCTTTTACCAAAATGCTTTATCGTACATTTTCCAACACTGTATTCTATCTGCCACTGTTTTGCCCGTTCTTCTAACTTATCTCTTCTGCTGCAATCACATTGCTTCCTCAGCACTATCTACCCCTCCACCTATCTTCATATCATCCACAAACTTTGCTATCAATGCCATTATCCAAATAATTGAAAATGTGAAAAGTAGTGGTCCTGATACTGATCCTCTGAGGAACACCACTAGTCACTGGTAGCCAAGCGGAAAAGGCCCCCTTTAATTCTTACTTGCTGCCTTCTGCCTGTCACCCTCTATCTAGGCCAGTATTTTTCCTGTAATTCCATAGGATTTTATATTATTTAAAAGCTTCATGCATAGCACCTTATCAAATGCCTTCTGAAAATCCAAGTAAATGACATCCTCTGCCTCTCCTTTATCCGCCCTGCGTGTTACTTCCTCAAAGAACTCTAACAGATTTGTCAAGCAAGATTTCCCCTCACAGAAACCATGCTGAGTTTGACTTATTTTATCATTAGTCTCCAAGTACCCCAAAACCTCATCCTTAATAATAGACTCCAACATATTCCCAACCACTGAGGTTAGGCTAACTGGCCTATAATTTCCTTTCTTTTGCCTTCCTCCTTTCTTAAAGAGTGGAGTGACATTTGCAATCTTCCAGTCCTTCAGGACCATGCCTGAATCAAGTAATTCCTGAAAGATCATGACCAATGCATCCATTATCTCTTCAGCAACCTCTCTGGACTCTGGGATGTAGTGCATCTGATCCAGGTGTCTTATCCACCATAAGATCTTTGAGTTTGCCTGGCGCTTTTTTCCTTGTAATAGCAATGGCATTCACTCCTGCTCCCTGACACTCATGGACCTCTGGCACACTTCTAAGTGTCTTCCACAGTGAAGTCTGAGGCAAAGTACCCATTAAATTCATCTGCCATTTCTTTGTCCCCCATTACTACCTCACCAGCATCATTTTCCAGTGATCCAATATCAGCTCTCAACTCCCTTTTTCTCTTTTGCTTTACATTATTGGCTAGTTTGCCCTCATATTTCATCTTTTCCTTTCTTATAGTTTTTTGAGTTGCCTTTTGTTGGATTTTAAAATCTACCCAACCATTCAACTTCCCATTCACTTTTGCTACCTTATATGCCCTTTTCTTGGCTTTTATGCTGTCCCTAACTTCCCTTGTCAGCCACAGTTGCCTATTTGAGAACTTTACATCTCCACAGAATCACGTGTCTATTTCTCTAACAATGGTCTCCCCTAATGCTGCTGCAGTCCTCTTCTTCCCCCTTCCCTTCTGAGCCACAGCACCAGACACTGTTGGAGACCTGATCACTATGGTTTATCTCTAATAGGTTGCCCCCACCAACAGTTCTCAAAATACAGAGGGAAATAGCTACAGGGGAGTCTGCACTGGTTGCCTATTTCCTTTCCCTCTCCTGACAGTCACCCAATTACCTGCCCCCTTCAGATTAGGACCGACTCCCTCCCAGTATCACCACCTCAGTTTCCTGTGTGAGTCAAAGGTCATCAAGCTGCATCTCTAGTTCCTTAACATGTTCTTTGAGGATCTGCAACTTGGTGCACCTGGTGCAGATGTGGATACCTGGGAGGTTAGAATTCTCACATCTCACACAAAGAACGCAACACATCCTCACTGCACTAGCCATGCAATAACTATAAAAGAAGGAAGAAAGAAACTTATCGGATTCATCGCCAAAGCCTGAAGAGCCAAAGCCTCCCCACTCCAACACTGGCCCACTGACACAATGGCCGCTCCATTTGTCCCTGCCTTATTTTTATTTGCCCTTGCTAATGAATCGCGATTTCATTGGGCCACCAGAAGAATGTGAAAGGCCACCAGTGCTCCTTTTTAAATCTCACTCACTGACCTGTGAGCTGCCTCCTCTCTTGCTCCCAATTCGACGCTGAAAGCCCACACGTGCGTCTTTTTAAATCTTACTCACGGAACTGTGAGTTGCCTTCTCTCTTCCTCCCAATTCGATTGGGCTGCTGGAAAATCACTGAAAGTCAGCAAACTCTCCTTTTTAAAGCTCATTTGAAAAGAACATCAACACTTTGGATTCTGATGTTATTACTAGTAGCAATGTAAACTAACGAGGTTTTTATACACTTTCAGAAGAATATTATCAAAAAGCAGGTGGTAAGTTTAGAAAAATATTGAGAAGTTTGTTAAAGTCCACTTGGAACTTTAGGTACAGAATTCCCCAGGCAATATTGGACATATGAAGGAAGAAGCAGAGTTTATATTTCAGATGTTAACTTTTTTCAGAGCTCAAATTTAAACACTTTGAGGTGAATGGTCTATTTCTTCCTGTAAGTTCAATGACCACTATGTCCATCATTCTCCTTTGCAACCTAATGAAGCAGAACCAGACAGTACACAGCTTCATATATTCTTTGTTGCCAAGACTTGTGTATTGGTTCCCTTGTCACAGTTCACCTATTTTTGCCTTACCCATGCTTGGCTTGGGTATTTTTGGCTTGACGATTGCAACCTTTTCCTGGCTTTTCTCTCTTCTTCCTTCCTACATAATTTTTTTCTCTATCAGCATTTTGCTTCCTGTGTTTTACCCTTCCCAGCAAGTCTCCTTCAGCTGACACCCTGTGCAGACTGGATTTTACAAAACTCAGTTTGAAAATGCTTATTCTTGTTCTCAATCCTTCTATCCAAGGGGCTCCCAACTTTTATGCCAGGAACCCTTACCATCAACTGAGGGTTCTGTGGACCCTTGGTTGGAACCCCTCTTCTATACCCTCATTCCTCCTGATCTCTGTATCATCCTTCAGCCACATAAACCTTTGAAATTGCCAAGTTTCTTTGGCATTTTGCAAACTCTTGATTTAACTTGCTACTCTTTTCCAACAATGCTTTCAGCTGACTTGGTCCCAAGCTCTGGGATTCACCCTTTGGTTCCATTTTCCTTACACCTTTAGGATAATCATTAATATTTTCCCCTTTGACTGAGGTTCGTGGATAGTTATTTCTGTGGTATTGTTTTAGAATTTTTAAAAACATACATGTGCTTCAGGAAAGTTTATTAAATATATATATAGCTGCAAACTATTGTTGTTGGAGTCAGATAGGTCAAGTACAGCCAATAATTGACAAAACACAAAGCCTCTGTCATGCCATTGCTAGTTTATGGAACAGATTTACTTGGGAATAATGTGGGTGATTAGCTTAATGAAACAAAATGCTTTTCAATTTCAAGCTCTCTAAAAAGTTGCTAAAAGTTATACTGCTGAATTTAGTGTGCACACAGTGTACATAGCACAGAATAGGCTTTATCACTATAATCTTTCTATACAATTGAAGAGGTGACATTCAAGCATAATGGTGCTGATTTCACAGCCTGTGCCCATTTTCAGTGTGGCTTTCCATGGAGTTATAGGTTCAGTAGATCTATGTTCAGCTGATTTGCACAAACATTTTGTTAGACCAAGTGACAAATTATTTACTTCCAATATCTACAATATTGTATTTAATAATAAGTAAAATAACCTGGTATTCAATAATGCCTTATTAGTGTTTAACTTTAAACAAGATATATCAGATCCCTTTGATGGGAAGTACGTTTTGTTCAGACAGACTGAATGAGGGGTTAATTGATTGCCATATACAGATTCGCAAATAAATTATTAAATTTTATGAACCACTGGCTACGTTCGTTGCCATACAATTACAAATGGCAAAGGGCAATGTTACACTCTTCCTCCAAACTGCCTACCTTTCAGCTTTGCAAATAGTCTCATTGTTTTGAAATTACCAAGTCACTCTTCAGGTCATACTGTTGATTCTGGCCATTGAAGATTAACTATCTTTTACTGACTCTGAATCAGACTATCATGTTCTCTAGTACACTTCTTGCTCTAATTTGTTTCTTCAACCTGCATTTCTTCAGCTGGGCTCTTACTCTACATCATACTTAGTCTCTATGTGGTCATTAGATCTCTCACTCGGGTGATTTCTCAGTGTTTCTCCACCAGAAAAGACACTCCCCATCACGTGGTTGCATTGTAGCACTAAAGCTGTTCCATTTGAGCTGCAGCCTCATACCAATGCAGAAAACATAGAGAGAATGCCTGCAATGGATCTCCTCCCACCCCTTCTCTTAACAGCCCTCTTCAATAAGTAGCTTCATGATTCACAATTAAACCATGGCAAGAGGTTCAAGGATCTAAATCTAGTTCAGATTATTAAAAACTGAAATGACTCCATCTCCAATAAAAACAGAACAGTTAAGCAGACATTCTCGGTAACAAAAAAAACTGATATAGCATTAAAATATATCAGTTATCTAATTGTTATTTTTATTCAAAGTTGATGTTTCTCAAGTTCATATAATTAATTTAGTACTCATTAATTTAGTAACATAACGACGGTGTTGTGTTTGTCGTACTGGGAAGCCGGGTGGCTGTGAATAACACACATGTGCAGCTGTTTATTTTGTTTGTAAGCCATCTACCCGGAATGCACTCTCACTTTAGGTTCAATACGTAACACACAGGGAAGCTTGACAGCAATGCGTAAGGGTCAAAATATACAAGAATACATAAAATATCCCTCCCCCCTTATTTTAAAGGTTTCTCCCCCTTCCTACACACAGACCAGCTGTTGAACTAATAAAATTCAATGGAGTAATCATCAAATTCAACCAATAACAAAAAAACATTTTTTCCTACACTAGTGAAAGAAGGTAGACTGTCTCTATTGCCAGACATAACTCTGGGATTATTCTTCCCCATGTACTGAGAGTTAGTCACTAAACCAGAGATTTAATCTGTCTGGGGGCCGCCTTTTCCTGTGAGGGTACAGACGGCATGGGGATGACGCCAAAGTCATTTTATCGCTTTGTGGTGTATGTATAGATCTTGGCTTGGATACTGCATTGTCATTGGGGGGGCACCTCAGAAAGCACAGGTGATAGAGGAGCGCTGGCTGTGTCGTTTGATCTTAAGGGACATTCTGCAGTCGATGTTTCAGAACCCTGTCCCATTTCTACAGCTAGATCTGGATTGGTCAGTTTGAGTTGGTTTTCAGTAGCCTCAGAAGTAGGCAACAGCCGATCAACATGCAGATGTCATGGTTACTAGTTTCCACACTGTATGACACAGGACCAGCTTGTGCCACCAGCATTCCAGGTATCCACTTTGTTTCAGAGATGTAGTTCTGGGCAAGTACTCTCTCTCCTGCTGTGAAATGTTTATACCTCACTTTGGCACATCTCTCTGCTTTGGTTTCCTGTTCATTGAGCACGATCTGTTTTGTGTTTGGAGGTCTAATTGGGTCAAACTGGTTGCTGAGCTGTCTTTTTATCAGTTCTGCGGCTGGATCTATTTTGGTGGTAGTGTGACGTGTGTTGTGGTGTGTCGGCAAGAAGGAGCTAAGATGCTGTTGAGGAATCCACATCCCACTGATGTCTTGAGGCTTTGTTTCATTGTTTGTACGAATCATTCAGCAAGACCTTTAGTGGCTGATTTGATGTGCTGAATACCGTTTGCTTCCATAAATGCCTTGGACTCTTCAGACAGGACCTGTGGATCATTGTCACTCACAAGCTGATGAGGATGTCCAAAGCGGCTAAAGCCGGAATGTTGCTCCTCATTGCATATTGTTAGATGTAGTGCTCATCACATTTGCTGTGTACATCCACTACAACCAAGAAATGTGATCTTCCACGGGTCCAGTAAGATCTATGTGAATCCTCTGCCACGGTTCTTCAGACCATTCCCATGGATGCAAAGGAGCAAGTTGAAGAAATTTTTTCACTTGCTGACAATATGGCATGCTTTGGTTTTCTCTTCAATGGTTACGTATAGTCCTGGCCATCACCTGTAGCTGCATGTGATTTCTTTCACACATAATTACGCCACAGGGTCCAGCATGTAGTTCGTCAAGCATTTGCTTTCTAATGGTGGAGGAATGGCAACATGGTAGCCCCATAGCAAGCATTCTGCTTCAACTATGATCTCCTTGCATCAAGCCTAGTAAGGTTTCAGTTCTATGGTTGGCTTTCCTTGCCATTCATGAGTTAATTACCATGTCCACCACTTCAGATAGAACAGGGTCAGCGCGGATTTACACTGTAGTTATCGGAGCTGTAGGTACTTTCTTGAAGCAAAAGGATTCTTCCAGAGATGGGTCTGGAGCTGTAACAGAATCTGGATTGTCCAGGAGCATTCACATGATACTCAGACTTCCTCTATTTTATATCATACTGATGTGCAGATAATAACACAGCCCAACATTGCATTCACCAGTGAAGGAGTGCCCACGTAAGGATCAAAAATTGATGTCAAGGGGCGATGACCTGTCAGTAGTGTAAATCGTTGACCAAAGAAGAATTAGCGGAATTTGTTAACTCCTAAGACAACTCTGAGTGCTTCCCATCCAATCTGGGTATAGTGGCTTTAGGCCTTGCTTAATATTCTTAAAAGGTCAATGAGGGGAAAAATTTATTGTTCAGCCATAAAAACTATCTCCACAAAACCTTAAAAACCCATCGCTTTGTAGGACAAGAACTACTGGAGTTGCCCATTTACTTACAATCACTGGTTTCAATACCTTACTCTGGACCAGTTTTTCTAATTCAACCTGTAGATTTAGTTTGATGATATATGGAATAAGCCTTGCTTTCAGGCACTTGGGTGTTGTGTTGGGCTTAACAGTAATTCCTTTCATACTGCCCAGTCCTCCATTCAATACATCTGCATGTTAGTACCAGTTGTGTTTCAGCTGCTCCAACCACAAGCAGCCCAGAAGCGCAGGATAACAATCTTTAACAATTTTCCGCGGAAGTCTCTTTCTCTGTTTGTTAATCTCGCGTGTAAGATGTACTACTCCTCTTACTGAAACAACCTCACCTGTGTAAGGCTTTAAAATCAACCTTGCCCATTCTGAGGTGACATACTGCAATTTCTCCTTGTAAACTAACTCCAACACCAGCGATACTGCAGCACCCATGTCCACTGCATCCTCACTGTGGCCCCATCCAACCGTCGGTCACCCCAATAGCCATTATTGTGTCCCGAAATAGATAAGACACGCAAAGCTTCTTCAACCGCAGTCTGAGAGTCACTCAGTCTGTTCTCAGTTTGCTCCATCGTGTTCACAATTATTCTTTTGCTTTCCCAGAAGTCATTTTTCTTTAGTACAGCAGTTTTGGTTTTCAGTGTCCCTTTACTTTTACAGGCAGGTTCTGTATGTCCCTTTTTGCAAAATTGCAAATATCATTCTGCTCTTCAAGAATGAACAACAAGCAGGATAGGCAATGGAGAATCGGTTAATGTTGTGTACTTGGATTTGATAAGGTGCCAGACATGAGGCTGCTTAACAAGCTACGAGCCCATTGTACTACAGGAAATATTCTAGCATGGATAGAGCAGTAGCTGATTGGCAGGAGGCAGAGAGTGGGAATAAAGGGAGACTTTTCTGTTTGGCTGCTAGTGTCTAGTGGTGTTCCACAAGGGTCTGTATTGGGAACAATTCTTTTTACGTTACATGTTAATAATTTAGTTGATGGAATTGATGTCTTTGTTGCAAAGTTTGCAGAAGGCATGAAGGGGGGCAGGTGGTTTTGAGGAAGTAGAGATGCTGTGGAGGACTTAGACAGGTAGGAGAATGAGCAAAGAAATGGAAGGTGGAATACAGTATGACCATAAGATACAGGAGCAGATTTGGGTCATTTGGCCCCATTGAGTCTGCTCTGCCATTTCATCATGGCTGATCCAATTTTCCTCTTTGTCCCAGTCTTCTGCCTTCTCCCCGTTATCTCTTCATCACCTGACCAATCAGGAATCTATCAACCTCTGCCTTAAACATACACAGAGGCTAAGCCTCCACAGCTGTCTGTGGCAAAGAATTCCACAGATTCACCACCCTCTGGCTGAAGAAATTCCTCCTCATCTCCGTCTTAGAAGGACACCCCTCTATTCTGAAGCTGTGTCCTCTGGTCTTGCACTCTCCTACCATAGGAAATATTCTCTCCACATCCACTCTATCAAGGCCTTTCACCATTCGATAGGTTTCAATGAGATCACCCCTCATTCTTCTGAATTCTAGTGAATACAGGCCCAGAGCAATCAGACACTCTTCATACGACAAGCCAATCAATCCTATAATCATCTTTGTGAGCCTCCATTGAATACTTTCCAGTTTCAGCACATCCTTTCTAAGAGAAGGGACCCAAACCTGCTCTCAGTACTCCAAGTGAGGCCTCACCAGGGCTTTATAATGTTTCAACATTATGTCCTTGCTTTCATATTCTAGTCCTCTTGAAACTAATGCTAATAATGCATTTGCCTTCCTCACCACTGACTCAACCTGCAAATTAACCTTTAAGAAATCCTGTGCAAGGACCCCCAAGTCCCTTTGTGCCTCAGTTTTTTTGTATTTTCTCACCATTTAGAAAATAGTTAACCTTTCATTTCTTCTACCGAAGAGCATGACCATACACTTCCCGACACAGTATTCCATCTGCAATTTTCTTGCCCATTCTCCCAATCTGTCAAAGTCCTTCTGTAGCGTCTCTACTTCCTCAAAACTACCTGCCCCTCCACCTATCTTCATAATGTCTGCAAACTTTGCCACAAAGCCATCGATTCCATCACCCAAATCCTTGACATACAACGTAAAAATCGATCCCAACACAGACCCCTGTGGAACACCACTAGAAACTGACAGCCAGTCAGAAATGGCTCCCCTTATTCCCCCACTTTGCCTCCCAAGATCATGGGCTCATAGCTTGTTAAGCAGCCTCATGTGTTGCGCCTTCTCAAAGGCCTTCTGAAAATCCAAATACACAACATCAACCAATTTTCCTTTATCTATCCTGCTTGTTATTTCTTTAAAGAATTCCAATAGATATGTCAGGCAAGATTTTCCCTTGAGGAAACCATGCTGACCATGGCCTATTTTATCATGTGCCTCCAAATACTCTGAGATCTCAACCTTAATAGTTGACTCCAACAACTTCCCAACCACTGAGGTTAAACTAACTGGCCTATACTGTAGTTTCCTTTCTTTGGCCTCCCTCCTTCTTGAAGAGTGGAGTGACATTTGCAATTTTCCACTCTTCTGGAACCGTTCCAGAATCTAGTGATTCTTGAAAGATCATTACTAATGCTTCCACAATCTCTTCAGCCACCTCTTTCAAAACTCTGTGGTCTACACCATCTGGTCCAGGTGACTTAACTACTTTCAAACCTTTTAGTTCCGCAAGAAACTTCTCTCTACTTATGGTAACTTCATGCCCCTGACAGCTGGAACTTCCACCATACTGCTAGTAACTTCCACAATAAAATGTAAAATACTTATTCAGTTTGCTGGTTTATTGTTCCCCATTAAAACATTGTTCCCCAGAATTGTTTTCCAGCAGTCCAATATCCACTCTTGCTTTCTTTTACACTTTATGTACCTGAAGAAACTTTTGGGGTCCTTCTTAATATTATTGGTTCGCTTCCTTTTGTACTGTATTCCATCTTTGCCTTCTTAATGTCGTTTTTTTGTTGCTTTCTGTTGGTTTTTAAATGCTCCCAAATCTCTAACTTCTCACTAATCTTTGCTCTATTATATGCCCTCTCTTTGCTTTTATGTTGGCATTGGCTTCCCTTGTTAGCCATGGTTGTGTCATCATGCCTTTAGAATACTTATTCTTCATCGGGATGTATATATTCTGTGCCTTCCAAATTGCTTTCAGAAATTCCAGCCATTGCAGCTCTGCCACCATCCTTGCCAGTGTTCTTTTCCAATCATTTCTGGCTAACTCCTCTTACATGGCTCTGTAATTCCATTTACTCCACTGTAATACTAATACATCTGACTTTAAATTCTCCTCCTCAAATTTCAGGATGAATTAAGTGTATAAGATGATGAGAGGCATTGATCATGTGGATAGTCAGAGGCTTTTTCCCGGGGCTGAAATGGCTAACACGAGAGGACACAGTTTTAAGGTGCTTGGAAGTAGGTACAGAGGGGATGTCAGGGGGTAAGTTTTTTTGCACAAAGAGTGGTGAACGTATGGAATGGGCTGCTGGTGACTGTGGTGGAGGCGGATACAATAGGGTCTTTTAAGAGATTCATGGATAGGTACATGGGACTTGGAAAAATAGAGGACTATGGGTAACCCTAGGTAATTTCTAAAGTAAGTGCACAGTATTGTGGACTGGAGGGTCTGTATTGTGCAGTAGGTTTTCTATGTTTCTATGTTTCTAATTCAATCATATATGATCACTCCCCTAAGGGTTTCTTTACCTTAACCTCTCTAATCAATTCCAGCTCATTGCACACCACCAAATCCAGAATAGCTGATCTTCTAGTGGGCTCAACCATGAGTTGCTCTAAAAAACCATCTTGTAGGCACTCTGGAAATTTCCCCTTCTGGAATCTAGCACCAACCCGAGTTTCCCAATCTTCCTGCCTATTGAAGTCCCGCATGACTATTGTAACATTGCCCTTTTGGCATGCATTTTCTGTCTCCCATTGTAATTTGTAGGCAACATTCTAACTACTATTTGGGGGTCTGTAAACAACTTCCATCAGGGTCCTTTTACCCTTGTAGTTCCTTAGTTCTATCCACAATGATTCAATAACTTCCAACCCTATGTAACCTCTTTTAATGATTTAATTTCATTGTTCACCAGCTGAACAAAGCTGCCCCCTCTGCCTTTCTGCCTATCCTTTGGATACATGGTCATGCACTTCGGTAGAAGAAATGAAAGTGTTGACTATTTTCTAAATGGAGAGAAAGTACAAAAAGCTGAGGCACAAAGGGACTTGGGAGTCCTTGTGCAGGATTTCATAAAGGTTACTATGCAGGTTTGAGTCAGGGATTTCAAGAAGACTAGAATTTAAAAGCAGGGATGTAACGGTGAGACTTTATAAAGCACTGATGAGGCCTCACTTGGAATATTGTGAACAGTTTTGGGCGCCTTATCTTAGAAACAATGTGCTGAAACTGGAGACCGTACGAAGGAGGTTCACAAAAATGATTCCGGGATTTAATGGCTTGTCATATGAAGAGTGTTTAATGGCTCTGGGCTTGTATTGACTAGAATTTGGAAGAATGTGGGGTGATATCATTGAAACCTATCAAAAAGAGAAAGGCCTTGATAGAGTGGATGCAGAGAGGATGTTTCCTATGGTGGGAGAGTGTAAGACCAGAGGACAAAGCCTCAGAATAGAGGAGCATCCTTTTAAAACAAAGATGAGGAGGAATATCTTTAGCCAGAGAGTGGTGAATCTGTGAAATTCTTTGCCACAGGCAGCTGTGGAGGCCAAGTCTTTGTGAATACTGAAGGCAGAGGTTAATAGCTTCTTGATTGGTCAGGGCATGAAGGGATAAAGGGAGAAAGCAAGAGATTGAGGCAGAGAGGAAAATTAGATCAGCCATGATGAAAGGGCAGAGCAGACTTAAAGGGCCAAATGGCCTAATTCTGCTCTATATCATATAGTCTTATGGACTTAAGGTTTATGTTACAAATTCAGCAATCTAAGTCCTTATACAGGCATTCTTTTGCTGAATTCCCAGTTTTGCCAGAACAGTAATATTGATTGCCAATAAATATCTTATTGTTAAAAGTCAGGAGAAACTTCATTAGCTTGGGAAGATGTGCCTAATTGCTGTACTACTTTAGCTGCCATCTCCATAGATTTACTCATCTCCATTGCCTTCTGTTATATTAGTCTGTATTCTGTAAGTAAACATCTCTAATCGCCACACTACGGAGGTTGCATATGAGTCTCACATAACATGCCATTCAACGACTGCCCAAAAGCAGCCATAAAAACCCTGTTAATGATTGCCTTTGAGTCTCCACAAAGCCTTAAAGACTCATCCCTTTTTAGGGCAGGTACTAGTGGATTTGCCCATTTACTTACACACACTGGTTCCAATACCTTACTCTGTTCAGACAATTGCTTCAGCACCACCACAAACTGTGAAATCGACTAGCCTTCCTCTTGATTCCTTTTATGAAATGTAACCCTCTAAATTGGCTTTATTTAGCTATCCCGTTTCTGCTTTTTCCCCTCAGATTCTCCACTCACTCTGCTTCCTGTGGGCCGTTTTCCTTTATCTCACTCACATTACACTGTGGAACCCCACCACTGTTGCACACGGACTTTACGGGCCCAAGGGAACAACACAATAGATATCTTGTAAGAACTTGTCACCTCATCTCTAGTTGTTATTTTGTGGTACTGGGAAGCCAAGTGGCCATGAATAACACAAACGAGAGATGTAGAGATGAGGAACAAATGTGCAGCTGGTTATTTTACTTGTAAGCCATCTATCCAGAAAGCCCTTTCACATTGTGTTCAGTACAAGGGAAGCTTAACAGCAACCCCTAAAGATCAAAATATACAAGAACACACCACAGATGGTTAGTGTGTTTTTATGACTATTGTTTTGATGCCACAAAAGATGGTGGCTCAATAAGGGTTCATTAAGAACCCTCAAAATCCAGGACATGTGTTCTTCTCATTACTACCATCTGGAAGGAAATACAGGAGCCTGAAGACACAATCAACATTCTAGGAACAGCTTATTCTCCTCCATCATTTGATTTCTGAACAGTCCAGGAACCCATGAACACTATTTAGCTCTCCTTTACGCTATTTATTTATTTATTTTTGTGTAACCTATAGTATGCATTGCACTGTACTGCTGTCGTAAAACAATTTCACAACATATGTCAGTGATAATAAACCAGATTCTGACAGTGCTTAAGTTTTATACTAAATGAATCCAGAGACCCCTGAGACATCAGGAGTATCTCAGAACCTGTCAAGAAAGAGTTGTAGAGAAGTTTTGGAAGGAACTTTGGTTTCCTTGGTATTGGTATTGCCATTAGTGAAAAAATTAAACTCTTTAAGGTATTGAGAATTTATCTTGACAGATTTGAAGGAGGTTGCGGTTGGTAAGGTAGAATATTGAGGGAAGAAAATGTGTAAACCATTGGCAAGATAAGGTCAGAGGATGCAAAGGGAGAAACAGGAGAAAAACTGGAGAAAAAGCACCAGTTATTTTTAATTTGGTGTGTTAGTTGCAATATCTACTGTAAATTCAGTGTGAAATATGATTATATTAGGATGTTCAAAAGTTTTATTGAAAGCATAACATTTTAATGACATGTGCCTTTCACAGGTAGATGATAGTTATCTTACTTTGGTTCTTTAGTTATTTAATTTGATTTCCTTGATGAAAAGCTGCCTGCAACTGAGATGACTATTTTGGGACTTCTGTTGCAATGTGCCACAGGTATACATGGGCTGGTCTTGAGAGTTGCTGAGAAAATTTTAGCCATGGTATCTTTTTCTCCTCGCTCAGTGTCACAATTGCTTGTTTGTCAGTTCCTTGGTGACCAAGATATCCTCCTTCTATTCCTCAAAGGCACTGAGGGGAAATAACTTATTTACTGCTGCTCCTTACTCTTTTGCTGAATCACTGATTCATAACTCATCCAAAGAATCTTCCTAAGATAAATGTATGAACTGTCTCTGACTCTATTCTCATCTGCCATCCACAAGTATTTATTTTTCAGGATTTCTCTCAAAATTATCTGAGAATTCCAAAGGGATGAAACAGGGAGGATGTTTTCTCTGAAATTATTTCACCTCTTCTATTGCAAGTAAATCTCGGAAGGGAAGAATTGATCTGTACCAGATGTGGTCACACTAGAGCCTTGCATAAGTTCAGTGAAATATCTTCGCTTTTGTACTCAAATGACCTTACAATAAAGGCAAATAACTTGTTGGATTTCCTAATTGCTTGACAGCAAAATATTTTATGTCCAGTTTTCATAGAAGCAAGTCCTTTTGGCCCAGTTCGTTTATGTCAATCTTGCTGCCTAAGTACACTAATCCCATTTGCCTACATTTAGCCCATGTTCCCTTTCTATCCAAGTACCCATCCAAATGCCTTTTAATATTGTAATTTTGTCTGCCTCCACTTCCTCTGGCTGCTTATTTCCAGTCATTCACCTTCTTCTCTGTTGATAATCTGATCTCCATAAAAATTTTCATCTGAAAATTGTCCATGAATGGATCTTATTTCTTGCTATTTTTTTCTATCTGGCTCATATGACTTAATTTTGTTTTAACTTGACATTTCTCAGTTGATTAATAACAAGGTTATTTTCGAACTTAGAAACCTCCACATTTATTTTCACATGATAGAAGTATTGTACAGCCATTCATTGTTTGTTATTGATTCACTATTCAGAAATTTGAAGAAACTTCTGGAAAATCAGAAAGTAAGACAGCTTTCTATCAAGCTCTTGAAAATGCACTGGGAGGAGAAGCTTCTAATTCACTCATCAAGGATGCAGCATCCTGGTTCTACTCACTACAGCAATCTCTGGTTGACTACTCCGCTTTTTCAAGGGCTTTGGAGAATGCAACACGGTAAGTGAACAGTGTGTGATAATCTCTGTCATGAATTGTGTTTGCTTACTTGGAATACAAAAGATCCAAGGGCACTGCTTTGAAAAAAGAACATCAAATTCTCCCCAGTCCTGGCCAATATTTGTTTCCTTGTACATGAACCACACTGGGCATTGATATTGGCAATGGTTTATTATTGTCACACGTGCTGATTACAGTGGAAAAACTAACTTTTCAAGCCATCCATTCAGATAATTTCAAAACATAAATACAATGGCAGAATATGGAATATTACAGTTACAGAAAAGGTGTAGTGCAGATAGAGAATATGGTACAAGAGCCACGATAAGGCAGGTTGTGAGATCAGGAATTCATCTTTAGCATATGAGAGGTCTGTACAATGGTCTTACAACAACAGGAGAGAAGCTGTCTTTGAGCCTGGAGGAATGTGCTTTCAGACTTTTGTATTTTGACTGCTCCTTTCAACGGATGCTGCCCGACCTGCTGAGTTTATCCAGCTTTTTTGTAAGACTTTTGTATTTTCTGCCCGATGAAAGAGGCAAGAAGAGAGAATGTCTCGGGTGTGAGGGGTCTTTATTTTCTGAGGCTGCAAGAAGTGTAGACAGGTCCATGGAGAGGAAGCTGGTTTTTCTGACAGACTGGGTCACATGCACAACTCTCTGCAATTTCTCATGGTCTTCTAATCCAAGACAATCTAGGATCCCGAAAGGCAATGTTTGAAAGTCTTTCATTTTCAATGCTTCCTGAGCTTGAATTACGTCACAGTGACATAAAGAGGGTCATCAGGGAGCCCCCAATCTCTTAATTGAACACAGAACAAAATTCCTCCAATCTGTTAATTGCAAAATTTATCGTGGTACTATTTGAAGTAATATAAGGATGCTCTGTCTTCTTACTCATTCAAAACTCCACCAAAGGAAAATGAAATGGCCATTTTTGCTAGAGACGCAAGGGACTGCAGATGGTGGAATCTGAAGCAAAGGTAAACCGCTGGAGAAACTCAGCAGGTCAGTCAACATCAGTGGAAAGAAATGGATATTTGGTGTTTCAGGTCAAGACCCTTCACCTAAACAACCATTCTAAGTTTGTCAGACATTCACATACACCTCCTCCAATCTAGTTTGTGTATTTGGTACATTGATATGGCCTCCTCTGCGTCAATGAACAAATAGAGAGTAGGCATACTAAGTACCTGCACTCTGTCCATAATGGCCATCTGAAATTCCTCATTTTAAGTTATCTTAATTCCCCTCCCCATCCCCACAGAGACTTGTCTGTCTTCAGCCTCCTCCCTCTCTCACCTCCAGATCTGCCCAGAGCCCCACACCCTGTTTCTTTCCCTATCTCCACCCACTCTCAGCTCATCAATCACACATTCTACCCACTGGATGCCCTCTTTCTACTGTCCCTATCCTCCCACTCCACTTTCCCTATTGGGTCCATGTTCCACCTTCCTGTCTATTACAGTCCATCACCTACAGACCTTCCTTGTCTCCACCTACCAACTCTCAGCCTCTGTTGCTATTTCTATTCTTTTCTCCTCCATCTGACTGTCACCTCTCATCATGTGGATCAACCTATCATTTGCCAGCTCTTGCTTCACCCCTTCCTATCACTTATTTATATTGGCTCTCTCTCCTGCATTGTTCAATCCAGATGAAATGTTTCTGTCTGAAACATCAGCTGCCCATTTCTTCACACAGATGCTGCCTGACCCATTGAGTGTTCTCCAGCAGCTCCCAGCTTCTATGCCCAAAAAGAGAAGTTTTGAACTTTACTTCCGTAGTATCTTTGACAGGCTACACCTGCCTTTTAATCTCCATATTAGTAAAAGTACATACAGTAGAAGCCCATGTGAGGGTATGGAAATCATTTACAGGGATTATCTACAGCTGAAAACTTTGAAATAATGCAACTTTTCCCTTCAGTAAAGGCATCAGTTAGTTTTCAAAGCTGTTAAATACAGGGAGAATGTTTCTACATGGGAGATTCAGAGTTAGTGGCTCTAAGTGCAATAAAATTATATACCATGTTTGGGAACAGAAGATTTTTTTAAACACAGATAATTGCAAATTTAAAAAGGTTTAGATTTAAATATTTTGTGATTCCCGAGGATTTGCAAAGAGAAAAAGTTTTAATATCTGTGCCGTGGAATCAGTGGATCTGTGCCAGCAAATCTACAGGAAGAGCTTTTTTCTTGCCACATTTTTCCAGGAATTGAGCTCGCCTGCAAGTGTCACCTCACCTGAAAATCTAGATCATGGATCCAGGACAATTTTGTGCAATTGCCAACGTGTTATTTTAGGCTGAGATCACATTATGATCGACGCAATGCTGGCCAAGTCTTTTCAGCTGGGATCTGAGTGTGGAATTAGTTTAAAGACTCAGATGCACCAACATTAAGTACTGTGCTTAAACTCATCACAGATGTATTTAAAACTTCTGAAACTGAAATTACTTATTTTTTGTACCTATATGACATGTATGATTGCATTTATTTTTAGCTGTGCTGAGTTCAGGTCATTGCTCATAGAACGTAAAGTTGTGATACTTGACCCATTTTAGCATCCGGTGTCAAGTGAGATCGAGTTTATTGTCATACGCTCAAATAGGGCGAGAGACAGGTGTAATGGAAAACCTGCTTGCAGCAGTATCATGGGCATGTACTGTAGACAACATGTGTCTTATACATATATTGTACAAGACAGTGAAGAGAGAGGAAAAAAAGGCTAGGAAAGAAAGAACTTTATGGAAAAAAGACACAATCAGAGACAAGTCCATGGTAGTTCAAAAGGAGATCTATAATGTTCCATTGCTGAGGCAAGGATAGGGTTGTGCAGGTCAATTCAAGAACCTGAGAGTTGTAGGAAAATAGCTGTTCCTGAGCCTAGTGGTGTGAGACTTGAGGCTTCTATAGCTCCTGGCTGAGGGTAACAGTGAGAAATGGGTATTACCCTAGATTCTTGATGATACATGCTGCCTTCTTGAGGCAGTATTGCCTGTAGATTCTGTTAAAGGTGGGGAGAGCTGTGATGGACTACTCTCTGCAGTCTCTTGTGTTTATAACATATAGGAGCAGAATTAGACCTTTCAGCCCATTGAGTCTGCTCCACCTTTCCATCATGGCAGATTTATTATTCCTCTAAGCCAGGGGTCTCCAACCTGGTTTTTGCTTAATAGTATTGGTCCATGACATAAAAAAGTTTGGAAACCCTTGCTTTAAACCCCTTTCTCCTGCCTTCTCTGCATAACCTTTTACACTCTTACAAATCGAGAACCTATTAATCTCCATTGCAAATGTATCCAATGCTTTGGCCTCCACAAATGTTTGTGGCAATTAATTCCACTGATTCACCACCCTCTGGCTAAAAAAAAAATCTCCACATCTCTGTTTTAAAGGGACATCCTTCTGTTCTGAGGTTGTGCTCTCTGATCCCGGACTCCCCCACTATAGGAAATATCTTCTCTAAATCTACTCTATTTAGGCTTTTCAATATTTGATAGGTTTCAGTGAGATCCTTCCTTATTCTGCTAAACTCCTGTGCATTGAAATTGCTATTCCATGATCAACCAGTCAGGATGATTTCAACACTAAAATTCAAATTTATTTTTATTTTATTTATTTATTAAGCTACAACGTAGAGTAGACCCTTCTGGCCCTTTGAGTTGCACTAACCAGTAACCCTGGATTTAATCCGAGCTTAATCACAGGACAATTTACGATGACTAATTAACCTACCAACTGGTATGTCTTTGGACTGTGGGAGGAAACTGGAACACCCGGAGGGAACCCACGCAGTCATGGGGAAGAACATACAGCGGTGTTACAGGCAGTGGTAGGAATTGAACCTGGTTCGCTGGTACTGTAAAGCATTGTGCTAAACACTACACTACAATGCTGCCCCAAAGTACAGTACAGGTTATTGTCATATACATAAGTGCATGCATGCACATTTGCAACGAAAAATATACTTGCAGCAGCATCACACGCACAAGGCATTATATAATCAGCATTCACAATAAAGCCATAAGTTCAAATATAAATTGTACACAATCTTTACAAGAAAAAATGCAATTAAAATTTTTTAAAAAAGCATTTTAGTGCAAAGAGATCAAAGCGGTCACTGTAATGAATAGGGTTGTATCAGTTTGTTCAAGAACTGAATGGTTGAAGGAAAGGTTGGAGCCTGGTGATGTGGGATAGGCTTCTGTATTTCCTGTCCGATGGTAGTTATGAAAACTGTGCACTTGTGGGAGTTTGTCAGAATATTTAGCGACATAGCAAATTTCCTTAAGCTTCTAAGAAAGGAGAGGTGCTAGAGCGCCTTCTCCGTGATTGCCTCTACGTGCTCAGCTACTTCATTCAAAATATTAACTCCCAGGAATTTGAAACTGCTTATTCCACTCCACCCCACCCAAATGATAATGGCAACCATCACGTCTTCCAACATAGAGTGGTCCTTTTGCTTTGATTAACTGTGCAAAAACTTCTTTGGACCCGGGGAGTTTCCCTAAGGAAACAAGCGTGCATAAGAACAACATTCCTACACAATGGCTACAAGGTGAAGGAAATCAATCGGGTGCTTAAAAGGGCTGACAGAAAAACCAGGAACCTAACAACGAAGAGGAACCCATCGCTACCACCTGTCTTCCTTATATTCCCATAGTTCTTCCCGTAGAAGAATCACCAGGAATACTGGATTAATGTCATCCACAAATCTGTATGGAAGCTCAAGTCACAGTTTATGGGATGGGGAGGATCCAAAGATTACCTGGGGCAGAAGTCATCTGGTGTTTACAGGATTCCCTGTGAATGTGGAGCAACATGTATTGGCCGGATGGGATACATAGTGGAAACCCACATCAAGGAGCACGAAGATGTATCCATTTGGGTTACCTGGAGAACATTGCATTCGCAGTAGCCATAGGATTGACTTCAATGGTACAAAACTATTGTGCCACACCAATGGCTTTTGGACCACCTGGTAAAGAAATCTATTGAAATAAAACTACAAGTAAAGAATTTTAACAAAGACGAAGGTCTCACTCTAAGAAAGAACTGGAATTTGATTGTAAACAAGGTGGGAGAGCTTGGATGAGGATTGGATGAGGACTAACCAATCAGGAGGGATGGACAACGGGTGTATAAATACCTCTGGGCTAGACGTACCCAGGCATCATCCGTGAAGAAGATGGCAGAGTTAGTCATCGAATCATCGGTTATAATCGATATCCGTACCCAACCCGAGAAGGGTTTGTTTAACAGTGGTTTAGTTAGTGAATTTATACATGGTATAAAGTTGATGATGTAATAATAAAAAAAAAATTAAAATTAGGTAGGAGAAACTGCTTTGAGCATGAGCAACGCTAATCACTAGAGGACTTGTAATTGCCAAAAGGAGAAACTTATTTTTACTGCACAAGTTCTGAAAATTCGGAATGCATTGCTGCAAGATGTTGTGAGCCATTCATCAACAAAGAATGAGACATACCCTTGAAAAGGAAACACTTGAAGAATTATTTGTCAGGAGTAAATTAATAGAACTAGTTGGCAGCTCTTTCAGAGAAGAGTAAAGGTTTAGTGTACCTACTCCTCTTGGTCTCAGCAACAGGCTCTTCAGACCACATCATCTGTGGCAAACGCCACGCCCTCTGTTCCTTGCCTGTTCATGTGTCTGGCACATGGTCTAAATGCATCTTGAAACTTTGCTATTGTATCTGCTGCCTCCCAATTCTCTGGCAGCTTGCTATGACACCTACCACTCTCAATGCAAAAGCTTGCCTCTTAAGTCTCTATTAAGCTTTCCCCTTCTTACCTTAAACCTATACCCTCTAGTATTTGATATTTCCATCCTGAGAAATAGACTCTAGACTTTCTATCCTATTTGTATCTCTCATCAGTTGATATTATTAGTTTTAATGATAAATACAAAGACACCAGGATTCTGTGTTGCCTCCTGGATGCTACAGTCCATGATGTATTGGAGCGGCTACAGGGTATTCTCAAGGGGGAGTGGGAACCGCCGAAGTTCGTGGTGCATATTAGCACCAATGACATAGGTAGTAAAGGGGAAGAGGTCCTATGCAGTTAGGGAAGAGGCTGAAAAGAAGGATCTCCAAGCTAGTAATCTTCGAATACTGCCTGTGCCACAGGCTAGTGCAGGTAGGAGTGGGACAATAGCACAGATAAATAAGTGGCTGAGGAGATGGTGCAGGGGACAGGGTTTCAAGTTCTTGGATCATTGGAACCTTTTCTGGGGAAAGGGTGACCTGTTCAAGAGGGACAGTTTGCACCAGAACTGGAGGGGAACCAATATCCTGGCTTGGAGGTTTGCTGATGCTACTTGGGAGAGTTTAAACTGGTTTCACAGGGGGCTGTGAATTGGAGTCCCAGGTCAGTAAGGGAAGGATTGGACCAGAAGGTAGATGTCAGGGAAAATACTGAAAGGAAAAATCAAAATAACAGGTTTGCTGGATCAGACAGTTTGAAGTCTGTATATTTTAATGCTAGGAGTATTTTTGGGAAGAGTAATGAACTTCAAGCATGGATTAATACATGGAACTGTGATGTTGTAGCCATTACCGAATCTTGGTTGTGAGAGGGACAGGAATAGGTGATTAATGTCCCAGGTTTTCGAAGTTTCAGAAATGATAGAGGAGGAGGTAAAAGAGGCCGGGGGAGTGGGGAGTTGCCCAACTAATCAGAAACAATATCTGGGGAGGCATAATGGAGGAATCAGACACTGAGTCAGTTTGGGTAGAACTCAGGAATAGGAAGAGTGCAATCACACTGATGACGCCTCCCCCCAAATAGCCACTGGGACATTGAGGAACAGATATATAAGAAAATGTGTAAAAATAACAGGGTTGTTGTCATGGGGGTCTTCAACTTCCCTAATATATTTCATCTTCATGGGAGAGAAGTGCTCTGGGGAAACCCAGACGCGGTAAAGCATTGGAACCAAATGGCGTGAACCCAAGGTCCTGAGGGAGGGTGCTGAGCATCTGTGTGGAGTTCTCCAGTTCATTCTCAATCCAAGCCTCAGTCTGAAAAGGGTCCCGACTGCGTGGAAAACATCACGTGTCCCAGTACCCAAAAAGGGCCAACTGAAAGTCTTGAATAACTACCATCCAGTAGCCCCCTCCTCCCACATCATGAAGACCCTAGAGAGGCTGGTCCTGGTGCACCTCTGACCCCTGGTCAGATGAACCTTTGATCCTCTGCAGTTTGCCTACAAGAAGAACAGTGGTGTTGGTGATGCCATCATCTACCTACGGAACAGAGCCTACTCCCATTTGGATAAGCAGGGCAGTACTGTGAGAATCATGTTTTTTGATCTCTCAGGTGCCTTCAATACCATACAGCCCTCATCGCCGGGGAAAAAGCTCCATTCATTGCAGGTTGGCACTTCCATTGTATCCTGAATAATGGACAACCTGACTGGCAGACCACAGTTTGTATGGCTTTAGAGCTGTGTGTCAGACATGGCTATAAGCAGCACTGGGGCCTCACACCGGACTGTATTGGCTCCCTTCCTGTTTACCCTGTATATCTCGGACTTTAGCTACAATACTGATTCGTGTCATCTGCAGAAATTCTCTGATGACTCAGCAATTGTTGGGTGTATAAAGCAAACACAAGAGGACAGTGGAGGACTGCTCCCTGTTATTATTGATGGTGAGGATGTGAAGATGGTGGGGACCTACAAGTACCAGGGATTGCACATGGATGACAGACTTGAGTGATGCACCAAATGCAGAGCGCTATATGAGGTCATTCTTACCCTCAGCCATTAGGTTCTATAATGAGTCAACCTTTAGCCAGGGAAGTGATGATTCCCCCACCTGTTAGTCTGTTTCAGGTAATTTACTTTTTATTCTTTTTTACTTCTCTTGTAATATTTGTGTATCTGTGCACTTGTAATGCTACTGAAACACTGTAATTTCCTTCTGGATCAATATAATATCTATCTATTGAAACTGGGACCTTCTTAGTGCAAGGGGTTTAAATGTGGCTTAATTTGTTAAATGTATCCGGGAGGTTTCTTCAATCGATGTGTGGACAAGTCCAATGAGAGGAGAGGTCATACTGGACCTGGTGTTGGATAATGAGCCTGGCTGGGTGACAGATCTTTCAGTTGGTGAACCGTTAGGGGACAGTAATCACAATTCCTTAACTTTCAGGATAGTTATAAATAAGGATAGGCATGGTCCTTGTGGGAGAGTTTTAAATTGGAGCAGGGAAAATTATGAGGGCATTAGGCAGACAAGAAGCTTTAATTAAGAACACCTTTTCTCTGGCAAGTCCACATCAGACACATGGAAGGTACTGAAAGATAAATTGTACAGAGTACAGATAAGTTATGACCCTGTTAAAAGGAAGGATGGGAATAGAAAGCTAAGGGAACCTTGAATGTCCAGAGAAGTGATGAGTTTAGTCAAGAAGAGAGAGGAAAAGTATGTAAAGCTTTGGAAGTAACAATCAGCCAAAGCACATGAGAGTATAAAGAAGCCCGAAAAGAACTAAAAGAGGGAATTGGGAATGCCAGGAGGGGGCCATGAAAACTCCTTGGTGAGGAGGTTTAAGGTGAATCCCAAGCATTCTGTACATACATCAAGATTGAGGGGGTAACTAGGGAGAGGCTGGGACCACTTAATAATAAAGGGGGAAACATTTGGCTTGGATGCTGAGAGTGTGAGTGAGGTACTTAGTGAGTATTTTGTTTCAGTATTTACCAAGGAAATGGATATGGAGGACCAGGAGATCAGTGCTGAGTGTATAAATACATAATGACATTTAGAGGTCAAAGAGGAAGTGTTGGGCTTCCTAATGAGTATTAAGGTCCCTAGGGCCTCATGGGATTTACCCCAGGTTACTGAGGGAGGCAGGAGATGAGAGATGACTACTTTTGAGTCCTCTTGAGCCATGGGCGTGGTTCTGGAGTACTGGTGAGTGATTAATGTTGTACTTTTATTTAGAAGGGACGAGGAAAAATCCTGGGAACTATAGGCCAGTAAGTTTCACATCTGTCATAGGGGAATTGCTGGAGACAATTCTTAGGGATAGGATATATAGGCATTTGGAAACCCATGGTCTAATTAGGGAGATCCAGCATGCCTTTGTGTGTGGCAGGTTGTGCCTTACCAACTTGAAAGAGTTTTTTGACAAGGTGATGAGAGAGATGGATGAAGGTAGGGCAGTGAACATTGTGTAAATGGATTTTAGTAACACATTTGACAAAGTCCCTCATGGAAGGATAATTCAGTAGATTAAGATACATAGGATCCACAGCAGATTGGCTGTTTGGATTCAGAACTGGCTAGAGCATAGAAAACAGGGTGGTGGTTGAAGGAATTTATTCGAGCTGGAGATCTGTAATCAATCATCCACAAGGATCTGTGCTGGGGCCTCTGCTGTCTGTGATGTATGTAACTGACCTGGATGAAAATGTAGATGGGTAGGTTAGTAAGTTTGAAGACTGATAGCAAGATTGGTGGAGTTGTGTATAGTATAGAAGACTGGCAAAGAATACAGTATGATATGGATCAGTTCCAGATTTGGGCAAAGAAATGGCAGATGGCATTTAACCCAGATAAATGTGAAGTATTGCACCTTGGTAGGGCAAATGCAAGGAGACACTACACTGTTAAGGAGAAGATCCTTTACAGTTTCTCTGAGCACAGAGATCTTGGGATCCAGGTTCATAGCTCCTTGAAAGCGACTATCCAGGTTGATAAGGTGGTTAAGAAGGCTTATGAAATGCTTGCTTTTATTAGTCAAGGCATTGAGTTCAAAAGTCAAGAGGTTATGTTGCAACTTTATAAAACTCTGCTTAGGCCACATCTGAAATATTACATACAGATCTGGTTGCCCCACTATAGGAATGATGTTGAGGCTTTGGAGAGGGTGCAGAAGAGGTTTACCAGGATGCTGCTTGGTTCAGAGGGCATGAGCTATCATAAGCAGGCTGAATAAACTTGGGTTGTTTGCACTGGAGGATGAGGGGAGATCTGATAGAGGTTTACAATATTATGAGAGGCATAGATAGAGTGGACAGAGAGCATCTGTTTCCCAGGTTTGAAATATCTAATATCAGAGGACATGCATTGAAGGTGAGAGGGGGCAGGTTCAAGGGGGATGTGAGGGGTAAGTTTTTTTTTACTCAGAAAGTTATGGATGTCTGGAATGCACTGTCTAGTATGGAGGTAGGGGAAAATACACTGGAGGCTTTTAAGAGACATTTAGATAAGCAATGGATATAAGGAAGATGGAGGGATATGGGTGTGATGTAGGTAGGAAGGATAGTGTTTGGGTGTTTTAGATTTTCTTTTTAGCTGGTTCGGCACTACATTGTGGGCTGAATGGCCTATTCCTGTGCTGTACTGTTCTGTGTCCTATGATGTTAAATTTCTGATTTTTTTGGGGGGGAGAATTTTTTTGACATCATATTCTGTTAATAGTTGCTTAAGATTGTGAAGCTGTCACTAACCAAAGAAAACAAAGGACCAGTGGATCAGGTTGCCTTTTCTTGGTTCCTGGAAAGAATGAGAACCTTCTGACACAGGCTGTGTGGGGCTTTAAATGTTAATTCTGTGGATTATTAATGCAGGTCTCTGATTTGCTAGAGTAGCAACTATTAGTGGTTTATTAGCTGAGAAGGAATGGAAACTAAAAATGGAAACCTTTACAAAGTTGCAGTAAACATAACAATTTTCCACTTGGAAGCAAGTATGATATCATAGAAATTTTCCCCATTCCTGGCTTTATCTTGCATGGTACTCAGGCAAAGTGATCATTAATTAGTGTTTCCAAATGTAAATGACATGCACAGCATGAATGTTGTAAATACGAGAATACTGTCAGTATCAAACATCAGGAACATGGTTTGACATAATCCTTCTGCATTCCAACAAACGATCCTGACACGTGTATGCCTTAAACTTACCCCAAGCTTAAAAAAAGAAATGGATTTCCAAAATGTTTTACAAATTACACATAAATGAAATGAATGATGTTATTCAGGTGCTATTTTAGACACAGTAGAATCATGAACTTAAATTAGAAAATTTAGTACCATAGTGAGATCCCAGATTTAACATAATATGACCCTATGGACTGACATCTGAGCATCTTTACAAATTTATCATAGTGGATATTGGGATGCCATACTCTACCACACTGGTTCTTCAATTCATCTCTAAGTATCAAACAGCTAAAAGTTTATTGATTTTTGTTAGCACATGGACTGCATTACTTCAAGAAAAAAAGCCTTTCCAAAGGGTAATAAGGACAATAGATATGTAACATCTGATGTTTAACAGTAACACATAACGTACATGGTTGTAGAAGGTACTGTGCTGAAGTTTCTACACGTTGAAATGTGGCTCCTATTCTCATTTTCAGCAGATAACGCAATAATGTTTCATGAATACTAGTATGGTCAGAAAACTGGCTGACTGGCAGGAGGCAAAGTGTCAGAATAAGGGGGGCGGCTATTCTGTTTTGGCTACTGGTAACTAATGGTGTTCCACAGAGATCACTTCTTTTCACATTATATGTCTATTTTAATGTGAGGAGTATCATGAATAAAGCTGGCGAGCTTAGAGCGTGGATCGACACTTGGTGCTATGATGTTGTGGCTATTAGAGAGACTTGGATGGCTCAGGGGCCGGAATGGCTATTTCAAGTGCCAGGCTTTAGATGTTTCAGAAAGGACAGGGAGGAAGGCAAAAGAGGTGGGGACGTGGCACTGTTGATCAGAGATAGTGTCACAGCTGCAGAAAAGGAGGAAGCCATGGAGGAGTTCTCAATGGAGTCTCTGTGGGTGGAAGTTAGGAATAGGAAGGGGTCAATAACTCTACTGGTTGTTTTTTATAGACCACCCAATATTAACAGGGACATCGAGGCGCAGATAGGGAGACAGATTCTAGAAAGGAGTAATAATAATAGGGTTGTTGTGGTGGGAGATATTAATTTCCCAAATATTGATTGGCATCTCCCTAGAGTGAGGGGTTTAGTTGGGGTGGAGTTTGTTAGGTGTGTTCAGGAAGATTCCTTGACACAATATGTAGATAAGCCTACATGAGGAGAGGCTGTACTTGATCTGGTATTGGGAAATGAACCTGGTCAGGTGTCAGGTCTCTCAGTGTGAGAGCATTTTGCAGATAGTGATCATAACTCTCTCCTTTACCATAGCATTGGAGAGAGATAGGAACAGACAAGTTAGGGAAACGTTTAATTGGAGTAAGGGGAAATATGAGGCTATCAGGCAGGAACTAGGAAGCATAAATTGGAAACAGATGTTCTCAGGGAAATGTACCGAAGAAATTCAGGGGATATTTGCGTGGGGTTCTGAGATGGTACGTTCCAATGAGACAGGGAAAGGATGGTAGAGTACAAAATCCATGGTGAACAAAGGCTGTTGTAAATCTAGTCAAGAAGAAAAGAAGTGCTTACAAAACTTTCAAAAAACTAGGTGATGATAGGAATCTAGAAGATTATAAGGCTAGCAGGAAGGAGCTTAAAAATGAAATTAGGAGAGCCAGAAGGGGCCACGTGAAGGCCTTGGTGGACAGGATGAAAGAAAACCCCCATGACATTCTACAAGTATGTGAAGAGTAAGAGGATAAGACATGAGAGAATAGGACCAATCAAGTGTGACAGTGGAAAAGTGTGTTTGCAACCGGAGGAAATAGTGGAGGTACTTAATGAATGCTTTGCTTCAGTATTTACTATGGAAAAGGATCTTGACGATTGTAGGGATGACTTGCAGTGGACTGAAAAGCTTGAGAATGTAGATATTAAGAAAGAGGATGTGCTGGAGCTTTTGGAAAGCATCAAGTTGGATAAGTCACCGGGACTGGATGGGATGTACCCCAGGCTACTGTGGGAAGTGAGGGAGGAGATTGCTGAGCCTCTGGCAATGATCTTTGCATCATCAATGAGGATGGGGAGGTTCCGGGGGATTGGAGGATTGTGGATGTTTTTCCCTTATTCAAGAAAGGGAGTAGAGGAATTTATAGACCAGTGAGTCTTACGTCAGTGGTTGGTAAGTTGACGGAGAAGATCCTGAGAGGCAGAATTTATGAACATTTGGAGAGGCATAATATGATTAGGAATAGTCAGCATGCCCTGGTCAAAGGCAGATCATGCCTTACGAGCCTGCACGTTGATGAAGGAAGAGCAGTAGATGTAGTGTATATGGATTTTAGCAAGGCATTTGATAAGGTACCCCATGCAAGGCTTCTTGAGAAGGTAAGCAGGCATGGGATCCAAGGGGACATTGCTTTGTGGATCCAGAACTGGCTTGCCCACATCGGCAAGTGGCTGTAGATGGGTCATATTCTGCAAGGAGGCCGGTGACAGTAGTGTGCCTCGGGGATCTGTTCGGGACCCCAGTTCTTTGTGATTTTTATAAATGACCTGGATGAGGAAGTGGAGGAATAAGTTAGTAAATTTACTGATGCACAAAGGTTGGGGGTGTTGTGGATAGTAGTGGAGGGCTGTCAGAGGTTACGGCGGGACATTGATAGGATGCAAAATTGGGCTGAGAAGTGGCAGATGGAGTTCAACCCAGATAAGTGTGAGGTAGTTCATTTTGGTAGGTCAAATATGATGGTAGAATATAGTATTAATGGTAAGACTCTTGGCAGTGTGGAGGATCAGAGTGATCTTGGGGTCCGAGTCCATAGGACACTCAAAGCTGCTACGCAAGTTGACTCTGTGGTTAAGAAGGCATATGGTGCATTGGCCTTCATCAATCCTGGGACTGAGTTTAAGAGCTGAGAGGTAATGTTACAGCTATACAAGACCCTGGTCAGACCCCACGGAGTACTGTGCTCAGTTCTGGTCACCTCACTATAGGAAGGATGTGGAAATCATAGAAAGGGTGCAGAGGAGATTTACAAGGATGTTGCCTGGATTGGGGAGCATGCCTTATGAAAATAGGTTGAGTAAACTCAGCCTTTTCTCCTTGAAGCAACGGAGGATTAGAGGTGACTTGATAGAGGTGTACAAGATAATGAGAGGCATTGATCATGTGGATAGTCAGAGGCTTTTCCCCAGGGCTGAAATGGCTAGCATGAGAGGACATAGTTTTAAGGTGCTTGGAAGTAGGTACAGAGGAGATGTCAGGGGTAAGTTGTTCTTTTTTAAAAAACAGAATGTGGTGACTGCATGGAATGGGCTGCCAGCGGCGATGGTGGAGTCAGAAACGGTAGGGTCTTTTAAGAGACTGCTGGGTGGCTACATAGAGCTTAGAAAAGAGGGCTATGGGTAAAGCCTAGGTAGTACTATGGTAAGGACATGATCGGCACAGCTTTGTGGGCCGAAGGGCCTGTATTGTGCTGTATGTTTCTATGTCAAAGATTTCCTTGATGAAATTGATGGCTGCAGAGTCATAGAAAACCACAGCACAGAAATACATCCTTCAGCCCATCTAGTCTGTGCTGAACCATTTAAACTGCCTACTCCTGTCAACATGCACCATCCCTTCATGCCTTGTCTACTCAGGAATTTGCCCTTAAATATACTCAATGACTTGGCCTCCACAGCTGCCTAAGGCAACAAATTCCACAAATTGGATGAAGTCCTACCTGGCTAAGTGCTTTTAATGGTTCTGTTTATATGGGTTTGCAATTGTGAATTTACTCGTTGGTTGCGACTTGGAAATGCTATTGACGAAGAGTTGAAAAGTTGCTGGCCAGCATATAAATATATTTTTCTAAACTTGAACAACAGAGTTTAATTTCGGAAGCGAATTGAGAGGGTTTTCCCTTGACATCAAAGGAGAATTTAGCCATGTGTGAAATCATGAAGGTAAAGTCAGTGAAAACCAGGACAACATTTCTCCACTGTGGTTGCACAGGGCACCAATCTTCTCCCAAATCTCACAGACTTATAGATTTTTAGGTTAATTGGCCACTATAAATTATCCCTACTGTGTAGTCAAATAGCAGAATGTAGGAGGATCTGATAGGACTGACTGGAAAATAAAATGAGATTAGTGTAAATGTGTGCTTTGTGGACTCAAAGGACTGTTTCTATGCTCAATGACTCTACAACGTAATCAGATAAAGGAAGATGGCTGTGATCATTGGGTGTTATTCACTTTGACCCAGGCTATTGCTACAAGACTCTTTCCATTATATGTGGAATTTGCTGACTATTGACTGCATTGTGCTTCAATTCAATCACAGCTCTCCGGATTGTGACACAATTCTTTGCCCAAGTTCTTTGTCCAAGATCTGGTTAAAACTCAGACATAAATTGCTAAGTGGTAATTGCCATTCACATTTTATGCAGATGTAGCAAAATGGCTGCAGAATATAACATCTACAGTATGTGCCATAGTACCTTGCTAAATTTTCTTGTATATCACCTTCCAAACCTGCAGTTTCTGCTACTAATAAGTAGTGTTATTAGGGAGTGTTAGGGACACTGAAATTCCAAGTTCAACCCAAATCACACATCATTTTGAGCTGGAGACTGATCATTCGGTCAAAATCCAAGAACTCTCTTCCTAACTCCACTATCTGAAAGTAAAACTAATAAACTGCGCTCAAAATCAGCTCACTGACCATTACCCCTCAGGCACATTGATGGATGAGCAACAGCCAATGATCTTTGCTAACAATGCCATCATGTTCTTTCTAGGAAACACTTCAGTGAAATGAAAACTGGAAAACAGTCATTTGAAAAATTTTCCAGCAGAAAAGCTACCAAAATTGCATCCGTTTATGAGAAATGTTATAGCTATACTTAGAATAGCTTTTTGCTGTGGTTTACTTGTCAAAAATAAAATCAGTTTCACTTTTTGCAGATCAAAGCTTATTATCATTATAGAAAAGATTGATATCACTTGGTTATTAATTCCATTGCATCACTTCCTTAGTGTAAATTTGTTCAAAATAAATTTATTATCGAAGTATATATCTGTCACCAATACAACCCAGAGACTCTCCTTGTGGTATCCACAGTAAATCCAAGAAACACAATAGAATAAATGAAAGACCACACTCAATAGGACAAAGTGCAAAAGACAATAAACTGTGCAAATACAATAGATAAAAATAAGTAAGCAATAAATATTGAGAACATGAGCTGAAGTGTCCTTAAAAGTGAGTTCATAGGTTGTAGGAACATTTCAGTGATGGGCCATGGAATTGAGAGAATTTATACTTTCTGGTTCAAAAATCTGATAGTTGAGGGGTAATGACTTTTCCTGAACCTGGTAGTGTGAGGCCCAAGACTCATGTACCCTCATCCTGATAGCAGCAGTGAGAAGAGAGCTTGACTTGGGTGGGACGGGTCTTTTATGATGGGTGCTGCTTTCCTGTGACAATGCAATTTGTAGATGTACTCAATGGTGAGGAGAGCTTTACCCGTGATGGACTGAGCTGTATCTATTATTTTTTTGTAGGATTTTCCATACAAGGGCATTGGTGTTTCCATACTACGCTGTGATGCAAGCAGTCAATAGAAACACACATCTATAGAAGTTTGTCAAAATTTTAGATGTCATGCAAACTTCTAAGGAAGTAGAGGCACTGCTGTGCCCTCTTCATAATATCACTTGCATACTGGGTCCAGGACCAGTCCTCTGAAATGATAACACCGAGGAATTTAAAGTTGCTGACCCTCTTCATCTCAATCTCCCGACGAGGACTGGCTTATGGGCCTCCAATTTCTTCTTCTTGAAGTCAATAATCAGCTCCTTGGTCTTGCTGACATTGAGTGAGAGGTTGTTGTTATGGTACCACTCAGCTAGATTTTTAATCTCCCTCCTATATGCTGATTCATTGCCATCTTTGATTTGGCCAATGACAGTGGTGTTATCAGCAAACTTACATATGGCATTGGAACTCTGCTTAGCCTCATAATAAGTACAAAGTGAGGAGAACAGGGGTGCGCACACAACCTTGTGGTGCATCTGTACTGATGGAGATCGTGGAGGAGATGTTGTTGCCAATACAAACTGACTGGGGTCTGCAAGTGAGGAAGTTGAAAATCCAATTGCATAAGGAGTTACTGAAGCCAAGGTCTTGAAGCGTATTGATTATCTTTGAGGAGATAATAGTATTGAATGTCAAGCTGCAGTTAATGAAGAATATCCTGATATATTCCATCTTCACTGTCCAGATGTTCCAGGGTTGAGTGAAGAGCCAATGAAATGGCTTCTCCTGTGAATTTGTGGCAAAATGTAGCGTATCCAAGTTGACTTTCAGACAGGAATTGTATGTTTCATCACCAGCCTATGAAAGCATTTCATTACAGTGGATGTAAGTGCTACTGGATGACAGTCATTGAGGCAGGTTACTATTGTCTTCTAAGACACTGGCATAATTGAAACTTGCTTGAAGCAGGGGCGTATATCAGACAGCAAAAGTTGAAGATATTGGTGAACACTTCAGTCAGTTGATTGGGACAGGTCTTTAGTACTCGAATAGGTACCCCATTTGGGCCAGATGCTTTCATTCGGTTTACCCTGCTGATGGTTGGTCTCACTCCAGCCTCAGCGACTGAAATTACAGGGTCATTGGAGGCTGTGGAAGCTCATGATGTTTATGTCGGTTGAGTTCATCCTATTTAATCTTACTAAATTTTGCAGAATCATATGCAAGTAAAACTGGAAATATCATGGTAAAAAGGTAACTTCATAATAGATTAAAGAAATTTGAGTTTAAGCAAGTTTACAGTTTACCACAGAGGGATAGTGTTGTGAATATAATAAGGCCCAACATTCTAAAGCCTGTTGCTAAAAAGTGTACTTTGTTGTCTTCAAGGGTAGTCAGAGATTCTAAGGATAACCTAGAACCGAAGCTTAGTGATTTGAACATTCTGTTCAAGGCTACAAACATACATACACTTACACACACACACATGCACAGGGTGTAAATAAATATTAAGTCTCAAGAAGAGAGAGAAGTTTAAAAAAAAGGAAATAAAGAGCTGAAGATAAAGAGATAAATAAGTTATGAAAATTTCACAACACCTTGAACAGCACAGCAAGTATTATACCTCTTCTGCTTGAAAAATGAGTCGACAGCAGCAACAGTACAAAATAGTCTCAAGGTGGGGACTTCAATGCACAAAACCAAGAGCAGTCTGTTGGGAGCACAATTGACTAAGCTGTGAAACCTAAAGGGCAAAGCTATCTCATCATGTGAGCAGATGGTAAAAAATGAGCTGAAATGAAACATGAACCATAAACCTCCTTGATCTAATCCTTGTCAATCTACTCGTTGCAGGTTATTCTACCTATGATAGGGTTAGTGGAGACAAAGACCTGTATCCATTCATCCTCATTTTCTCTGACACTATCATGATGCTGAGTAGATAGATAGATAGATAGATAGATAGATACTTTATTCATCCCCATGGGGAAATTCAACATTTTTTCCAATGTCCCATACACTTGTTGTAGCAAAAACTCATTACATACAATACTTAACTCAGTAATAATATGATATGCATCTAAATCACTAACTCAAAAAGCATTAATAATAGCTTTAAAAAAAGTTCTTAAGTCCTGGCAGTTGAATTGTAAAGCCTAATGGCATTGGGGAGTATTGACCACTTCATCCTGTCTGAGGAGCATTGCATCGACAGTAACCTGTCGCTGAAACTGCTTCTCTGTCTCTGGATGGTGCTATGTAGAGGATGTTCAGGGTTTTCCATAATTGACCGTAGCCTACTCAGCGCCCTTCGCTCAGCTACCGATGTTAAACTCTCCAGTACTTTGCCCATGACAGAGCCCGCCTTCCTTATCAGCTTATTAAGACGTGAGGCGTCCTTCTTCTTAATGCTTCCTCCCCAACACGCCACCACAAAGAATTGAAATCTTACATGTTTCAATGAGATCCCCTCTCATCTTTCTAAATTCCAGTGTATACAAGCCCAGTCGCTCCAATCTTTCAACATATGACAGTCCCGCCATCCTGGGAATTAACCTCGTGAACTTATGCTGCACTCCCTCAATAGCAAGAATGTCCTTCCTCAAATTTGGAGACCAAAACTGAACACAATACCTCAGGTGTGGTCTCACCAGGGCCCTGTATAACTGCAGAAGGACCTCTTTGCTCCTATACTCAACTCCCCTTGTTATGAAGGCGAACATGCCATTAGCTTTCTTCACTGCCTGCTGTACCTAGATCTCGTTGTACTTCCCCTTTTCCTAACTTGACACCATTCAGATAGTAATCTGCCTTCCTGTTCTTGCCACCAAAGTGGTTAACCTCACATTTATCCACATTAAACTGCATCTGCCCACTCACCCAAGTCACCCTGCATTCTCCTAACATCTTCCTCATATTTCACACTGCTACCCAGCTTTGTGTCATCTGCAAATTTGCTAATATTTTTAATCACTTCATCTAAATCATTAATGTATATTGTAAATAGCTGTGGTCCCAGCACAGAGCCTTGTGGTACCCCGCTAGTCACTGCCTGCCATTCTGAAAAGGACCCGTTAATCCCTACTCTTTGTATTATTGTTATTTTGTTATGAACATCTGATAGAATGGCTGTAACCACAAGATTTGGGCCTCTTTCTTGGCTTCCAGAGAACCTTCTGGACAATGTCATCTCCAGATCTTACACCACCAAGTCAGTCCTGCTCTTGATCACTGAAGTGCTGGAAGGTGTCATTAACAATGTTATCAAGTGGCATTTATTTATTAATGGCTTGCTTACTGATTACTCAGTTTAGGTCCGGAGTTGGAGCTGGGCACAGAGTAGTCCTGTGCAATAATTATGGGGTAGGGCAGTAGTGCTGGAGGGGACAATGGCTTTGGGTTTGATAGTGGAATTGATGTTGATCCCTGCATATAGCAGATCAATCAGACAGTAAAAGTAACTATCCACCCTGAACAGCAACATCTGGCCTTAGATGCTGCCTGGCCTGCTGTGTTCCACCAGCATTTTGTGTGTGTTGTTGTTTGAATGTCCGGCATCTGCAGATTTCCTCATGTATCCACCCTGAAGTTGCTCAAGCAACCTTAACCTGTTGATCAATTTTCAAGTCATTGTTGGAACATTTGTGTGTATAATTCAGTAATATTGTTTGTCCATTACCTGTGCTTTTTTTTAAAAAACCTTGAAATCCATGCTTCTCCAGTGTTTGCATTTAGTGTCAAATCACTGCCATAGAAGACCGGTGATCACTAGGACCATTCAGCTGGAACTATTTATGCCTCGCCCCAGTTACCCTCTGTAGTTGTGCCAAACCCAGTGCTGCTGTAATCAGAAGCAGCATGCATCCTCATTACCATGATATTTCCATCCTTGTGTTTCATTTATACTTACTATGCCTATTTGAATTGCAAGTTTAAAGGGTGCTCGGGGAATAAAAGATCTTTCATCTTTAACAAAAGGACACTTCATAAATATTAAAATTTGGATGAGAGTAACCTAGAATGTAAAGTCATTGCAGATAATAGAAGTTTGTCTGGTTCAGTATCTGTTGTATGTGCTATCAAGGAATACAAATGCAATTTCATCCCATGTCATTGAGATTCAATGTATAAATCTAATAACTATTGAAGAGTTCCAATCATAGATTATCCAGGATAAATTGCTGAAATAAACATCTCATCCATAACTCAACATCCTATCATGTTAGAGATTACCTTGCTGGGTTTTGGTATTTACCTCAATCTAGGTTGATGCTCCAGACTGACAGCATTGTTAGTTATTGGTTAAACAATGATTCATTTTTGTTTACAATTAATTCAGCGTCCAGGTGAATGTAAGAGGTCTGTAGAACAGAGGAAACCAATGAATTTTACAAATGGTTGTATCAGCATTCCTCTCTCAAAGAGAAATATCAAAGAACTAGTTCATTATTGTACAGCTGTTTGTGCCAACTTTGTGCTGAAAGATTACAGAAAGCAAATATATTAGAATAAATACAAATATTTCTCTTCATTTTTGTCACTGAAAAGCAAAATAGGTTTAATTGTAGAGATTAGTGGCAATTATAATGTGACCTGGGGGCCATTTGCCCCTCTCTCCTTGACTGTAATCAGTCCTGTGTCTTATGCGAAAGACAATTTGTTTAAAGTCAATGAAGGAACTGTTTTCCAGGATTATATATAATGTTTTGCTTACTTGATGATGGTATTAAAAATAACTTCCCCAGCCAAACTTACCTCCCATAAAGTTTACAATTCAATATACGTAGTACTTTTGCAGCTCCTGACGCAGTTTGCAATCATATAGGGGCAGAAAGATTAGGAGGTTTAGACACTGACCAAGCCTTGGGACAGAACAGAAGGGGAGCAAGTAACCTGTGGATTTAATGTGGAGCCAGGTGACGCTATGTTTGTCTGCTTAGCTCCACAGTGAATGAAAGGGTCATAGTTACTTTGTGAACAGGAATCTTCCACAATGACATGTCAGGGTTTACAAATGGATGGCTTATCAAAGTCTTACTGTATGTTAAATCTTATCAAAGTCCATACAGAGAATGCATCAGGAGGGCTTGACTTTTAAGGAGAGTCAGGATAGACTGTGACTTTTTTCTTTGGAGCAAAGGAGGCTGAAGGTTTATAGAATCGTGACAAACCTTGATCAGATAGGTAGATGCAGTCTTTTTCGCAGTGTAGGGAGTCTAAAGCTAGAGGGTATTGATTTCAGATGAGAGAGGAAAGATTTATAGGAAACCTGAGGGACAAGTTGATCACACAAGGGGTGGTGAGTTTCTGGAGCAATCTGCCAAAGGAATTGGTAGAGGTAGGTACAGTTATAATGTTAAAAAGACAACTGGACAGGTACATGGATAGGAAAAGTTTAGGAGGATATGGGCCTAACACAGGCAAATGGAACAAGCTCAGGTAGGTGCCTTGATGAGTTGTTCTGAAGTGCCTATCTCCATACTGTTGAACCCTATGGCCACATTTTTCATCTCTACATTTTTTAGAATTTCTTGCAATTGGTCAAGCAAGACTTTTCCTTGTGAAATCCATGTTGATTATTCTTTTTATTATGTTTTAGTTTTTAGTTGTTTTTCATAGACATTTTTCTTCTTAAGTATGGATATACTATCAGGCATTCACTGATCATACACTTTCATCTTAGAATTACTAATTATGTACCTCTGTCATATACATTCTTTAGAAGTATAGATATAATCTGTCTGAACATAGATTTTAATTACCACTGCCTTCTATTATTCTAAACAAAGTCACTTTGTAAAATATTTTTATTATTTCTAAACTCATCTGATGTCATGTTAGCCTACAGACCCTCACTGATCAAAGTAATTATTCCATCTTTGTAACCTTCCCTATTATTTAAACCCCTTCACTCCAAGTGCCTTCATCGCCACTCTTTTACTTCATTCATTTTATTTACGTGCCTATAAAACAAAAATATTTTATTTGATTTAATTTTAACTTTTCTCTTAATCTCTTTCCCTTTTGTTACTCTGTATTCTCTGTAATTAATGTATGTTTTTTTTTAATTTCTGTGACAATAATGTTTATATTCCTATACAGTTCTAAGGCTTGGGATCTAATCTTTCTGTTGTTTCTTCTCAGGGACTCTTTCATCATCTGTCCCGTGATAAAGATGGCTACTCGGATGTCTAATAGCACACAAGCCAATGTCTTCATGTACCACATTCCAAGAAGTTTTTCTCAGCCTGGGTAAGAAATCTATGGCAAGACTTTTAAAGAATCTGCCAAACTCTTTTTTTTATTATTATTAATTTAAGAGATGAGAACATTTTTAGTCTGGTATTCATTACCTAATTCCTAGTTAAGACCATGGAATGTCTTTCTCTTGAAACAGCTGTTTTAATCAACAGAGTGACTTTAGTAAAGAAGAACTGAAATGAATAAATTGACTCCTTTGAGTAGTTTGCCAGTCATTTGGGAAGACAACAATTTTTTTCGAAAGCATTGCATCTTCCGTACTTCGTTTTGTTTATGATACACAGCTTGAAACTGAACACAAATATAAGTTCAAACTCTTGCGTATCGTAGGAATTTGATGAAACAAGAAATTAACTTTTATTGATCATAATGTGTTTAATTGCATAATGGTACCGACAATTTCCAACAGTTCAAATAAGTTAAATATGTTTTGTTGATGATTTTCATTTGTACTCAGTGTCTGAAGCTTCTCGCTTAAGTGTCCAACAATAATCTGCCAGCATTGATGGATTCCAGTTGCCCTGATACCATTTCTCCATGACTGCATTGTCCTGGTGAAACCTTGCTCATCACTGACAGTACCAAGATTTGCAGGAAAGAAGTCTAAATGGGAAAGCAGAAAAAAAATCTATTGACATGTTGCACTTCGTGGGTTTGTATGTTTGAAGCATGTTGTCAGCATATAGTTTGATGCTCAGTAGCTGCCAAGAAAATTTTCAATTATATCCTTGATTGCCTCCCATGTGTTCTTCTCTGGTCCCACTAGAAGTTCTTTGATTTGCCTTTCATTGATGATCTGTTTGATTTGTAGACAAGTAAAATGCAATCTTGGCTTGAATTATGAATTGAACTAACATATAGACAATTTCAAAAAATGGTATGTGATAGGGAAATCTCAGTAATTTTCATGATCAGCAGCCCAAAATCTATAAGATGCACCCAAAGATATTTAGGAAGCAAAATTTTTGTTGTCTAGTGTAGTTGATATTTTGGGCTGAGACCCTTCATGAGTTCTCGAAGGGAAAGGAGTAGAACTTGTGATCTTTCATGTGGATGTTTCTGCAATTTTTTCTTCCTTCAGTCATACCATTTGTGATCCTGCATAGTGATAGGGAGGTTTTGCTTTACATGAATCCTATCACTTCAATGATTACTGCCAAGTTGATGGGCATACTTTGCATTTGACTTACTAGGAGTATAATTTCACACTTTATATTAATTAATTACTTAAAGAAGCAGCAAAGTCTTTTCACTCACCATTAAGTATTGCTCTTCTAAGAATTCTGTGTTTGTCGACCTACTTTAATGTGGTCCAACCATGAATCAAATGAAAATTTGCATTATTAGATACAGCTCCCTCCATTAAATTATCCCTCTCTGCTGTCACAGACACTAAAAAAGGAATACGTGGGTAACAGTGAAAGACACTTTGAATTTAAAGTGAAAATAATGTGATTATGGCTTCAATCTGGAAAATTGAAGAATTTGACAGCACGAGAAGGCTGGGAGCTGTATATTGAGAGAGACTGTACAATGTGGAGGGGCAAAAGAAAGCCCCTACACTTCTTTGTTTAATGGCTCCTAGGACATTCAATCTCTTATGCAACTTAGTAACCCCTGAAAAGCTAGCAAGACGTTCAATGAAATTGC
This sequence comes from Hemitrygon akajei, assembly GCF_048418815.1. NCBI lineage: Eukaryota > Metazoa > Chordata > Chondrichthyes > Myliobatiformes > Dasyatidae > Hemitrygon > Hemitrygon akajei. The sequence goes on along the minus strand of NC_133124.1, from coordinate 101,321,914 downwards.
TACAATTTTACAAAATCACTTGAGCCCTAAACTGCTGGTAATAGCTGAGACAGTCAGATTTTACAAAAGGAATCTGTTAAATTGAAAGCCATTCTGAATATATTGCAGAATTGCTTAAAATTTCCCAGTACTGTGACTTTCAGAGATGGGCTTTCTGATGCATTAAGGGACAGTCTTGTATGTGGCATGCATAGTCAAAGCACTTGAGGCTACTGGCAGAAAGAGACCTAACCTTAGAATGGATGTAGACCATTGCAGTATCGTTAGACTGCAGCAAAAGATGTAGCAGAACTACAGAAAAGGTTAGAATGTGAAATGCACAAAGAGTCCCTGAATGGTGCAAAAAGCCAAAAGATGTTATTGATGTGGCAAATCCTCCCATGATGCAAATAACTGTTGGTTCAAAGATCTGCAGAAAGTGTCACAGACAAGGTCACATGGAGAGATTATGCAAGGCAGACAAAAAACACAATTGAGTGAAAAGTCTCAAACACAAAACTAAGCAAATGCTTAAAGTTACCAAATGTACAACAGAATCAGACAACAGAGTCTGACAAAGGTGAACTGTCATGCCTAGAACTGAGGCAGAACACAAAATCATCTGGATCACAATAAACGTATCTGGTGTAAAACTAAAAATAGAGCTGGATGCAGGGTCAGCTTTGTCCATAATTCCAGAGGCTGACAACAGACTGTTTTCTAAGATTCCATTAGAGAAGACCTCAGTGATGCTAAAGACCTACACAGATAAAGAGGATAGAACTTTGTATCGTAAAGTGGTGGGCCGGCACTTTTCAGACATGGATTTTTCTTGATCATTCATCTAGATTGGCACTCAATCAGTGCGTCATCAACAAACAATGGCAGTCCAAATAGTAGCACTAACCAGAGACTGTCACAGCTGCTTAATGCTGATGAGAAGGTGTTTGAGAAAGGGATTGGTAAACTCAAAGCCATGAAGGCCAGAATTGAAGTGGATGAAGCAGCAACACCAAGATTCCATAAGGCACGTCCAGTGCCTTGCGTACTACGTTCTGAAGTGGATGCTGAACTGCAGAGCTTGGAGGCGTCTGGTATTTTCTCCAAGGTTGAGTGAAGTGATTGGGCCGTGCCCATTGTCCTGATTATCATGAAAGGGAGGGCTGGAGCAGTTCGCATACGTGAGGATTTCAAGGTGAGCATCAGCCTGGTGATGCGTACCGTGGAGTATCCCCTGCCACAAATAGAAGATATGTTTAACAGGTGGGAAGAGGTTTTCAAAGATTGACTTATCACAAGTTTATCTTTGGAGATTGAGGGGTCAAGCAGGAAGTTACTCACAATCAACACTCAAAGGACAAGGGGCTTTTCCAGTATTATTGGCTCGTCTTTAACATCACACCAGCTCCAGCAATTTGGCCTTGATGATATTATTGTGACTGGCAAAATGATGAAGAACACCTCCTGAACCTTGGTAAAGTGCTTACCAGGCTGAATGAATATGGTCTGCGTGCAACAAGAGAGAAATGTGGGATTTTCAAGAATCAAATCTCATTGTGGACATGTCATTGACAAGCATGGCTTATTTAAGTCACAAGAGAAGATTGAAGCAGTGCTGCAGGGACCCAAACTAGAAAATGTGTCACAACTCAGGTCATATTTGGGCCTTATAAACTACCACCACTGGTTTCTCCCAAACATTGCTATAGTGCTGCACCCATTGAACACACTGTTAAAAACAGCAACAAAGTGGGAATGGAAAAATAATTCAAGGAAACAAAGAGACTAATAACACACGATGAACTGCTCGCCCATTATGACCCATCGCTGCCCATCAGACAGGCATGCAATGAGTCCCCTTATGGAATTGGAGCAGTTTTGTCACACATTATGAAAGACGGATCTGAATGCAGTTGCTTTAAGATCACGGAGGAGCGAAAAATGCAACTAGATCACCAGCCCCTTGTGTCAATTTCAATCCCAGGAAGGGAATTCCAGTGATGACAGCTACCTGGTTACAACGCTGGGCACTATTCCTAGGAGCCCACTCTTATGACAGTTCAAGGGTACCAAACAACAGAACGTTGCTGATGGCTTGTCATGAATTCCACTATTGGCAACAGAAGAAAAGGCTTCATACTGTGACCGAATAGAAGTGTTCCACACCATATTGGTGGACCAGTTGCCGGTAACAAATTCCAAAATACAAGGGGAAACAAAGAATGACCAACTTTGTCAAAAGTCTATGACATCACCATGCAAGGATGGCCAGCTCATGGTAAGCCTGTGTTTCCAGAGTTCTCAGCAAGACAAAAACTGCTAGTTTGTCAAAGAATAGTGATGTGTGGATCTTGTGCTGAGGTTCACTCTAAATAGAGCACCAGAGTGTTAAAAAATCTGCATGAAGGACACCAGATTGCCGTCAAGATGACAAGTCTCACCCAGAGCTACATGTGGTGGCTAGGAATAGATAAACAGATTGAACACTTCACCAAAAGTTATTCAGGATGCTAAAAAGATCAAAATGCACCCCTTTCTTCCCCCACAGGCACAATTACACCCATGGGGGTGCCATTGTCTCCACGACAAAGAGTACATATCGACTTTGTTGGGTCATTCATGGACTCCATGTTTCTGATTGATGTGAATGCTCATTCGAAGTGGCTGGAGGATATACCAATGAAGTCAACAACCTAGACATTACAATCAGACATGCGGACCAGATAATGGATGCTCAACTGAAGAACACACCTGAGTCAACTGCATCCAACAAGACCAACACTGTAGTCGCTGGAATTGGCTCTCAGTGATGATGTCACTGACAGCAACATTACACCAGAGACTGAGAACTTTGTCTTAGACAAGACACCTACCAAAACTGATGCCACCCCACAGGTCCAGAGGCGCTGTCCTGAAAGAAACACAGCACAACCCAAAAGACTGATTTCTTTAGAAATCAGTGAAGTTAGTTATGGACTGTTATAGGGAAAGCATGTTTATTTGGAATTTGTGTTTATGAAAGGGACATTGACTGCTTTGTACATATACAGTTTTATATTGTATTAAAGGGGGAGGAAGTGTAATGTATAGATCTATTCTTTTAAATGACCCACCCCCCACGTATGGATTGGAGTCTACACATGCACACTGATCTGTTGTCTCCACACATGCATTATTCATATTATCTTTCTCTTTCATCTGTCTTCCCACTCTCCCCTTCTGTCTTATCTATCTCCCTCTCTCTTTTCCTCTCTTCCCCTCCCCCTCTCTCTCTTCCCCTCCTCTCTCTCCCCCCTTCCCTCTCTTCTTTCCCTCTCTCCCCCTCTCCCTCTGGTTATGCTCCTGTATGGGACTTAGGCAGTTTTGGTCCCAAGTGGGTAGTACAGGAGAGAAGGATAGTGATTGTGACTGATTTTGGAAGGGTAGGGATAGAAACCAATTCATAAATAGAAGGTTCAGATTTAAGTTAGTGGGGAATGTGTGTGAAGATAAGGGGGCCAAGGATCCTTGGAGGAAAGATTAAAGGCTGTGATGAAGCAATAGGTTGTATTGGTGGAAGAATTAGTACTTATGGCTTGGGATTGTAGTTCATGGGGGCTGATTTAGAGATGAAGAAGTTTGTTGTTGGAGTAGACCAGTATTTGTGGAGAGGTGGTATTGGACAACAGTGAACAGATTGGTGGGTAGAGAGATGAATTCACAACCATGGTAGGAAGGTGCTGCCTGAGGTGGAGATAGGACTTAAATTTCAAAGCTCAAAGCAAACCTATTATCAAAGTACATATTTATCACCATAAGCAACTTTGAGATTCATTTTCTTGCAGGCATAGTCAATAACTCCATAATAGAATCAATGAAAGACCACACCAACTTGGATGTTCAACCAGTGTGCAAAAGAGAACAAATTGTGCAACACAAAAATGAATAAATAGGCAATAAAATATTGAGGATATGAGATGAAAAGTCCTTGAAAGTGAGTTTGCTGGTTGTGGGAACATTTCAATCATGGGGCATGAAATGTGGGGCATTTCAATCATGAAGTTGAGTGAAGTTATCCTCTCCGGTTGAAGAGCTTGAAGCTTGAGGTCTAATAAGTATTCCTGAACCTGGTGGTGTAGTCCTGAGGCTCCTGTACCTCCTTCCTGATGGCAACAGTGAGAAGAGTGCATGACCTGGGTGGCAAGGGTCCCTGATGATAGGGACTTAATAGTACTTGTATAGTGTGAGTAGTATGTTTGTCATCTGCAATCAATGAGTCATTAATATAGATAGCTCCTAGGACTGACAGTGGTGGAAACTGGATCATCAAAATTATTTAAAGTGGATGTGAATATATATTTGTTGGATCGAGGAATAGAAGTGCACAGAAGAATTACATTCAGCGTAGATTACCCGGGATCATATTAAATGGTAGACCAGTCTTGATGGTCTCCTCTTGCTCCTATACCATTGCGTTTTGTATTAAAAGGCATCTATTGAGTCAGATCGCTACTGCTGAACTGGGAGCTCTTCAGTAACCTCTTCTTTCAGTAGTGAATTTTGCAATCCCTAGGTGGTATGATCTGGATATATATATTCTATTTCCATAAATATTGATCAGCAGGACAGACAAAAATCTAATTCTCAGTAAATGATAGCAAAGTGCATATAAGTAAACAAAGCTGGATATTACATGAGACGAATGGTATAATGAAGAGTCATAAACCTTAAAGAATCTCATCAGTACTGCCCTTTGTAAGCCCAAAGAAGTCTCAGTCAAAATCTGGCCACTCACAAAACAAACCATGCAACATTTATAGAACTATAAACATAACCTAATGTCTGTTTACAGGATCAGAGCATCTTCAGTTAATTTGCAATGAAATAAACAGATTTTTTTTTTAAATCTATGCCCTCGACTGAAACGAATGATGAGTGAGACAGACGGTTTGCACAAACCAAACAGGTGGTGAGATCTATCCAGACAGATGATATAACTGCTCCTTTTTCAGCCTGACTGAGCCATGCAGTTTGTAATAGCAAAACCCTCCAATATATTTTTGTTCTCTTTGAGCAGAGTAAACAGTTATTTGGCAATCTGTGGCTGCGTCACACCCATACATTTTGTGCAACATCACGTCCTAAGCAGAGGTATTTATATCTCACAGTCCCTGTGTTTTTCACAAACAGCAATGAATTTTCAATTCAGTAGTGTGTTTATGAGATGCTGTATACAGGTCTTGAGCCCAGGAGATACATGCTGTCCGTATCAGTGACAATGCACGAGTTGTAGATTATCTATGTTTGCATGCTTACGCACCTTACCCAGTAAAGGAGCTATGATGCTGAATATCAATGTGAGCACACAATTGTTTCATTAGGAACCCAAGGATAAATGAGAGGCCGAATCACGTGAATGCAGATGCTGGAATCTGGAGCAACAGATAATCTGATGTAGGTGAAGCAGCACCTATGGGTGGGGGTGGGGAGGAAGGACTCCAGCAGATGTCTCCATCTTAATCATCCCTCACTCTACTTAGCTCCATATTCCTCTTTGTTATTGTCTGCCTCCATCTATCATCTACCCGCCTCAGTCCCCAACTCCACCCTCCCCCTCATCTATGTGGCTTGAATACCAGCAGCACAGTCCACCAATTATCTCCGGCCATGGCTCTCCACTCACCCTCTTCCCTTTACACTGCCCATCTTCCCCTCTGCACTCTCTATATGGTTTTAACCCAAAACACCAACAATTCTTCTACTTCCACAGATGCTGCTTGACCTGCTGAGTTTCTCTAGCAGATTGTTTATTGCCATGAATAAAATGCTACCCTCTAAACTGCCCTTCATAGCTGAACTTCACTGCGGTTATGCAGTATAAAAAAGACACTACATGGTTAACTCATCCCTTCCCCTTGGCGAGCTGTAATCGCATACAGACCTCCTTCATTCACCTTCGGAATGCAGCTCTCTGATTTCCGGAGTGGTTCCACATCAGGACAGATTTTGCAACTGGTTATGCCTAACTGACAGCAAAGCAGAAAGACCAAAGTTCCATTACATGAGATTTCTGCACCCAAAGTTCTTCCAGTTTCCTCTTTGCAGTTTATATTCCAGCATTTCATAATATGCTAACTTCTGATCTGGATAGCCTTGTATTTTGAGCATCTCCAGTGTAAAACTCTTTGTTTCCTCCAAGCTTGCAGTTTAGCTATAACTAAAATTGCACTCCAGATAATTACTCCAGGAATTATGTCTCTGTGATGTACAGTTGAAGTCAGAAGTTTACATACACCTTAGCCAAATACATTTAAACTCAGTTTTTCACAATTCCTGACATTTAATCCTAGAAAACATTGCCCGTCTTAGGTCAGTTAGGATCACTACTTTACTTTAAGAATGTGAAATGTCAGAATAATAATAGAGAATGATTTATTTCAGCTTTTATTTCTTTCATCACATTCCCAGTGGGTTAGAAGTTTACATACACTTTGTTAGGTGTTTGGTAGCGTTGCCTTTAAATTGTTTAACATAGGTCAAACGTTTGGGTAGCCTTCCACAAGCTTCTCACAAGAAGTTGCTGGAATTTTGTTCCATTCCTCCAGACAGAACTGATGTGACTGAGGCAGGTTTGTAGGCCTCCTTGCTCACACACACTTTTTCAGTTCTGCCCACAAATGTTCTATCGGATTGAGGTCAGGGCTTCGTGATGGCCACTCCAATACCTTGATTTTGTTGTCCTTAAGCAATTTTGCCACAATTTTGGAGGCATGCTTGGGGTCATTGTCCATTTGGAAGACCCATTTGCAACCGAGCTTTAATTTTCTGGCTGATGTCTTGAGACGTTGCTTCATATATCCACATGATTTTCCTTCCTCATGATGCCATCTATTTTGTGAAGTGCCCCAGTCTCTCCTGCAGCAAAGCACCCCCACAACATGATGCTGCCACCCCCATGCTTCACAGTTGGGATGGTGTTCTTTGGCTTGCAAGCTTCACCCTTTTTCCTCCAAACATAACGATGGTCATTATGACCAAACAGTTCCATTTTTTTTTTCATCAGACCAGAGGACATTTCTCCAAAAAGTAAGATCTTTGTCCCCATGTCCACTTGCAAACTGTAGTCTGGCTTTTTTATGGCGGTTTTGGAGCAGTGGCTTCTTCCTTGCTGAGCAGCCTTTCAGGTTATGTTGATATAGGACTCATTTTACTGTGGCTATAGATACTTGTCTACCTGTTTCCTCCAGCATCTTCACAAGGTCCTTTGCTGTTGTTCTGGGATTGATTTGCACTCCTCGTGCCAAAGTACGTTCATCTCTAGGAGACAGAATGCATCTCCTTCCTGAGCGGTATGATGGCTGTGTGGTGCCATGGTGTTTATACTTGTGTACTATTGTTTGTACAGATGAACGTGGTACCTTCAGGCATTTGAAAATTGCTCCCAAGGATGAACCAGACTTGTGGAGGTCCACAATTTTTTTTTCCTGAGGTCTTGGTTGATTTCTTTTGATTTTTTTTGTAAACTCCTGACCCTCTGGAATTGTGATATAGTCAATTAAAAGTGAAATAATCTGTCTGTAAACAATTGTTAGAAAAATTACTTGTGTCATGCACAAAGTAGATGTCCTCAATGTCTTGCCAAAACTATACTGTAGTTTGTTAATATGAAATCTGTGGAGTGGTTAAACAATGAGTTTTAATGACTTCAACCTAAGTGTATGTAAACTTCTGACTTCAGCTGTACCCTTTAACATCTTCCCAATGTTAACTAGCTCCCTTTGCCCCGATGCAAAAGACTGCAGGAAGCTCACTGACAAGCTCAACAGATTTGGTTGGATGTTTCCGGCTCTGAATAGAGAGTACAATAAGGCATTCAATAATTGAAGAGAAACATAATCTTGTGTAAAATAATAAATCATAGAACAAAATGCTCAAATAAACAAAGCCTTTTCTTGGACACAAAGTTCTTCCAACTGTAAACTGTACCCATTCAAGTTCCTGAAACAGGAAGTTTCTATGAAAAGATACAATTCAAAAAATGCCTGAAAAGGCTTCTATAAACCCATTGCCAATAATTTAACTTTATTATCTTTGGAGTAATCATTTAATGGATTTATCTACTGTAGAAACACAGCCATGAATTAGATATCCTTAAAGATCTATAGATTGCATTTTTTTAAAAATCATATTGTTGGTGTAACATGTCTATTCTTCATTCTATATAAACCTTTCAAATGGTGAGTTTCCTTTCTGTTGATACCTATTCAGACTCCTGCTTTATTGAGCAACACAGCAACTCTGTCCTTTCATTTAAAAAGCACTTAGGCGATACCTACTTCATGGCTGATTGCTACTAAACTGTCCTGTGAATTCCAGGCATGTTCACGTGAGCAGGGGGTGTTACATGGTTGGATATACCCTTCAGTTCATTGTGTAAGTGCACTCGTCTTGGATAAAACGACAACCTGCAGAACACACAATCTCTGGTGCAGTGCCAAGTCTGTGCTGTGTTGGCTGGAACAGCAAGGCAAACTAGCACATGCTTAGTTATGTTATTGGATTAGGGCCAGTGTACATTGTTCAAATCCTAACATAGCAGATGGAAAATATGAATTCAGCTTACAGTTCTGGTAGGTTGTCATTTAGGGAACATAACCTTCCATCTTTACCCCCTGCAAGTGGATGAAGTGCTACACCTGCTCATTCACCTCCTCCATCATCTCCACTCAGGGCTCCAAACAGTCCCTCAAGGTGAGGTCACACTTCACCTGAGAATTTGATGGGATCATCTGTTGTGTCCAGTGTTCCCGACATGCTCTCCTCTACATTGGTGAGACCCTTCGTAAATTGGGGGAATGCTTCATTGAGCACCTTTGCTCTATCTGCCAAAAGCAAAACTTCCTGTTAGCCAAACATTTTAATTCTGATTCCCATTTCCATTCTAACATGTCAGTCCTTCAGGGTGGTAGAGCAACGCCTTCTATTCCGTCTGGGAATAGAGTGCTAGAGCCACTAGAGGAGAGGTTGCGGGGAAAGATGTTGTTAAGCCTACATACAAAATGAGGAATCAAAAAGTTGAACATGGTGAAATTAATGTTCTGAGTTGCATATATTTCAATGCAAGGAGCATTATAGGAAAAGCAGATAAGCCAAGGGCAGGGATCAGCATGTGGAATTATGACATTGTAGCCAATAGTGTGACATGGTTTCAGGAGGGACAGGACTGGCAGCTAAATATTCCAGGGTTCTGGTGTTTTAGACATGATATAGCAGGAGGGATTAGAGGAGGAAGGATGGCATTACTAGTCAGGCAAGAGGTCATGGCAGTGCTCAAACAGGACAGACTGAACCTCAGTAGATAAGATCTCCAATCGGTGGAAGTGAGGAATAAGAAATGGATGACTACGTTAATGGGATTGTATTATAGACTACCCAATAGCTGGCAGAATTTAGAGAAGCAAATTTGAAGAGAGATTGCAGACTGTTGCAAGAAACAATGTTGTGATAGTAGGTGATTTTAACTTTTAACCAATTGACTGACACCCATTTTGTAAAAACTCGTTGGGATGGGGTTTGTCACATATGTTCAGCAAAGTGTCCTTAAGCTATACACAAGGGATCTCAGCTAGAAAGTGTGACACTAAATCAGAATCAGATTTAATATCACTGGGATATATTGTGAAATTTGTTGTTTAATGGCAGCAGCTGTACATTGCAATACATAATAATAAAAACTATGAATTACAGTAGGTATATATATGCAAACACAAGGCAGTGGATGTTGTCAATATGGACTTTAGCAAGGCCTTTGACAAAGTCCCACTCAGAAGGTTGGTCAAGAAGGATTAGTCACTTATCATTCAAGATGAAGTAGCAAACTGGATTAAACAAAGGCTTTGTGGAATAAGCCAAAGAGTGGTGGTAGGTGGTTGCCTCTCTGACTGGAGGTCTGTAACTAGTGGTGTGACCCAGGGGTCAAAGCTAGGTCCAATGTTTTCTGTCATCTGTATCAATGACCTGGATGATAATGTGGTAAAATGGATAAGCAAATCTTGTGGATTACAAGACTGTAGGTGTCGTGGACAGCAAGGAAAGCTACCATATCTTGCAGCAGGATCTGGACCAGCTGGAAAAAATGGGTTGAGTAATGGCAGGCGGAATTTAATGCAGACAAGTAGAAAATGTTGCACATTGGGAGGACCAACCAGGGGAGGTCTTACACAATGAGTGGTAGGGCACTGAGGAGAGTGGTAGAACAAAGGGATCTAGAAATGCAGATTCATAATTCCTAGAAAGTGGCATCACAGGCAGATAGCTTTTAGCACATTGGCCTTCATAAATCAAGGTATTATGTATAGGAGTTGGGATGCAATGTTAAAAATGCATATGATTTGGAGTATTGTGTGCAGGTGCTGAGTGGAGATATGTCTCTGCTAAAAGATGTAAGGCACTCCTTCCACCTGCTAGCCTGCAGGTCACCCTTGGACATGGTGTAGCATCTGCTTAGCACCTCATGCAAAACTATGGGAATAGGTGGTGGATGGTTATATGAGCAAAAGTCCTAGTTATACAACCACTAACACCAGTGAGACAGTCTATCAAGTTTATAAAGGCAGGGGTCATCTGTCTTGTGAAGGCACTGCCCAGAAGGCAATGCCAAACCACTTATGTAGAAATATTTGCCAAGAACAACTATGGTCATGGATAGGGAAAGGAATAAACAGATTAAAGACAGATGGAAGACATGATGGCCCGCGTTATACGACATGGCACATAATGATAATGATGACGACCTACAGGAATTCTTTCAATAAGATTGAAAGAGTGTGGAGAAGATTTACAAGGATGTTGCCAGGACTTGAAGATTGGAATTATAGGGAAAGGTGGAATGGGTTTGGACTTTATTCCCTGGAGCATAGAAGAATAAGGGGAGATTTGATAGAGTTATACAATATTATGAAAAGTATGGATACAGTAAGTGCAAGCAGGCTTTTTCCACTGAGGTTGGCTGAGAGCAAAACTAAAGATCATGGGTTAATGGTGAAATGTTTATGGGGAACATGAAGGAAACTTCTTCACTCAGGGTAGTGAAAGTCTGGAATGACCTGCCAGCGAAAGTGGTGGATGCAGATTTCATTTCAATATTTAAGAGAAATTTGGTTAGGTACATGTATGAGATGGGTACAGAGGGCTACTGTCCAGGTGCAGCTTGATGGGACAAAACATGGACCAATTGGGCTGAAGGGTCTTTTCTGTGCTGTAGTGTTCTATGACTCTGACTAAAATATTCAACTTGTGGCCCAAGTTGTGTTGTTGACAGAACTGACTCCACAGGTTTTTCTTTTATAAATAAGCACTTCGGAAACATTTCTTTTTTTGGCAAATGTGACAATTTAAAACAAACACTCCGTCTCTTTCTGCATTGCCCATACAGTAGGATTGAGCGGTCAGGAACTTACATAGAAGCTGAGCTGAAGAGGAGAGTTCATGGTTTAACTTTAGTAAGGTGTTGTAGCAACAATGGACAGGGGAAGAGGAAGGGAATTGGGAACAGGTCAGGACTTGAATCTTTTGTTTTAATTACAAGCTATTTTGGTAGATAAAGAAACCTGCAAATCATTTACAAACAAGAGAAAATCTGCAGATGCCGGAAGTCTGAGCAACACACACAATGCTGGAGGAACTCAGCAGGCCAGGCAGCATCTATGGAAAAGAGTACAGTCGACATTTAGGGCCGAAACCCTTCCAGTTCTCTATCAGGAGTGGAAAGGTAATGTCCTGGGTTCATTGTGGTCCTTATCCAGAACTGTTCTAGAGCTACTCCAGGTGAAAATCTTGGTGTGCTGCAAAATTATACTCTATATGCAAGTCAAAGTATTCTTAATAATAAATGAATTCCTGGAGTTCAAATACATGATATGTCACCTGAATGGAAATCCAGACAAGACAATGTCTTTTTTAAAATAAATCTAAAAGCTAGAGGAAATCTAAATGTTCTTGGCAAACAGCAGCAAATTTAGAGTCCATTAATGATTTCAAAATGCAATTGTTAGACTTTCATCTTCTATTTTTTTCTGATCAACAAGTGGGATTTAGACTTAGTGGAAGTTCACCAAATAAGGGTGATATTAGGGTAGGGTAGATATAGTAGGGTATCTATTAAGTAGGGTAGATATTAGCATAACGATATTATAGTGCCAGCCATCTCCGATTGAAGTTCAATTGCCACTGCTTTTTATAAGGAGTTCATGCATACTTCCCATGATCACCGAGTTTCTTCAGGTGCTCCAGTTTCCTTGCAGTTAGAGTTACCGAGTTATGTGGACATGCTATGTTAGTGTCTGAAGTGTAACAACACTTGTGGGCTGCCCAGTACAATCGTCGCTAATTTAATTTGACACGAATAACACATTTCACTATATCAATGAACAGGTGACAGAGATAATACTATTCTTTATAAAGAAGTAGATGAATGGTGTAACATGGATCAAACTTCTTCTGCATGAAAAACCACAACTAATTTATACATCAAAATCTGATAACCGGTCAACTTATTTTAAGTATGTTGGTTGAGAGATAAATATTAGTCAGATATTAAGCTGAAAGAAAGTTTTCTTTTGCTCTACTTCATAGAATATTTCTTCTCTCATTTTCAGTTTCTCAGTTCTAGATAGCACTTCCAGGTTGGCTGGCATCTAGTACTGTCCACAGCCAGCTAGCACCGTTTATTATTATTATATCTTACTTTATCAGAAAGAATATTCCATTAACAGGGAATATCTAACCTAATGAGTGAGCAGCCATTGAAAGAAAGCCAGAAAGTAAATATTATTTGGGGGCAAATTTCAACAAGATCTATTCCTGCCATAAAGGATGGTGAAAGGATATCTAAATATATCTAAAGAGTAACCATAAGTAAAGTTAATTAGTATTTTCCTTATGAGGTTGGATGGATGTGCTTGGAACTGCGGCTTCTAAAGGATGATGGATTTGTACTGAAATAACTTTTAAGATCTGATCATGCAGTTAACATCCCTGACAAAATAAATTTTAGCCATGCAGTGGTCGCTCATAAAACCACAATTTCAGCACTTTAACTGTTTCTAACAATTACTGTTTAGTTAGAAAAGCATAAAGCATAGGAGCAGAATTAGGCCATTTGACCCATCGAGTCTGCTCCGCCATTCCACCATGGCTGATTTACTATCCCTTTCAATCACATTCTCCTGCTTTCTCCCTGTAACATTTGATGCCCTGACTCATCAGGAACCTATCAACTTCTGCTTTAAATATTCTCAATGACTTGGCTCCCCCACAGCCATCCATGGCAATGAATTCCACAGATTCACCACCCTCTGGCCAGACAGATTCCTGCTCAGTTCTGTTGTAAATAGACATCCCTCTTTTCTGAACCTGTGCCCTCTGGTCCTAGACTCACCTACTATAGGAAAATCTTCTACACATCCACTCTCTAGACTATTCAAGAGGTTTCAATGAGATCCCCCCCACATCATTCTTCTAAACTCCAGTGAGAACAGCCCATAGCTATCAAATGCTCCTCATACATTAGCTCTCTAACTTGGAATCATTCTCATAAACCTCCTCTGGACCCTCTCCAATGCCATAACATACTTTCCAAAGCTGCACACAATACACTACATGTGGTCTGATGGATGCCTTATAAAGCCTCTGCATTATATCTTTGTTTTTATATTCTAGTCCTCTTAAAATGAATGCTAATATTGTATTTGCCTTCCTTACCATCAACACAACCTGCAAGTTAACCTTTACAGAATCCTGTTCAAGGACTCTCAATTCCCTTTGTACCTCTGCTTTGAATTTTCTCCCCATGTAGAAAACAGTTTACATCTTTATTCCTTCTACCGACGTGCATGACCATACACTTCCCTATGCTATATTCCATCTGCCATTTCTTTGCCCTTTTTTCCCCTAATCTATGCAAGCACTTCTGCAGATTCCCTGCTTATGTGTTCCTCCACTTATCTTTATATCATCTGCAAACTTGGCCACAAAGCCATCAATTCCATCTCTCAAGTAATTGCCATATAGTATGAAAGCAGTGGTCCCAATAACAACACCTACGGAACACCACTAGTCACTGGCTGCCAACCAGAAAAGGCCCCCTTTATTCCCACTCTTTGCCTCCTGCCAGTACACCAATCATCCATCTATGGTATTATCATTTCTATTGTACCATGGGCTTCTATTTTGTTAAACAGTTTCACGTGCAGCACCTTGTTGAAGGCCTTCCAAGTTGATCACACCACTGACTCTCCTTTGTCTCTCCTGCCTGATATTTCCCAAAAGAATTGCAACAGATCTGTCAGGCAAGATTTCCCCTAAAGGAAACCATGCTGACTTTGGCCTATTTTATCATGTGCCTCCAAGTATATGAAAACCTCATCCTTAATAAGGGACTTCAACATCTTCCAACCACTGAAGTCATGCTAACTGGCCTATAATTGCCCTCCTTCTGCCTCCCTCCCTCCTTAAAGAGTAGAGTGACATTTGCAATTTTCCAGTCCTCCAGAACCTAGTGATTCTTGAAAGATCATTACTAATGCCTCCACAATCTGTTCAGCCACCCCCTTCAGAACCCTGGGGTGTAGACCAGCTGGGCGATGTAGCTTAACTATCTTCAGACCTTTCAGCTCCCAAGCACCTTGGCATTAGTAATAGCAACTAAACTCATTACTGTCCCCTGACAATCCTGAATTTCTGGCATATTGCTAGTGTTTCCCATAGTGAAGCTGAAACACAAAAAATCTTATCAAGTACTTCAAACAAACATTGGGAGGGAGAGGAAGAGTGTGATTTGTTTGAACTGAATGGGTGAAGAGGGCTAATAGCCAAGGATCAGGAAGATGTGTCCAAAATCAGAGATTCAGCATGGAGTAGGCCCTCCTAGCACTTTGATCCATGCTGCCTCAGCAACCCCAGATTACCCCGATTTAATCCTAACCTAATCACAGGACAATTTACAATGACCAATTAACCTACACAGTACATTTTGGACCATGGGAGGAAACTGGAGCACCCAATGAAAACCCACATCTTCCATGGGGAGGACACATTGAGGCTCCTTACAGATAGTGCTGGAATTGAACTCTGAACTCCAATTGCCAGGGTTGTAACATCATTGCAATAACCACTACGCTACATGGTGCCCAAATAATTGGCCAAAGTGCAACTAATGGCTGTTTTATGTTTCAAGGTCTGCACTGGGAGCTTCAAAGGATTGCAGTGTCTGAGATGACTCAGCAGAGGGTTGGGCTTCAGGAAATGGGGCCATAAACATAAGAGATTCTGCAGATGTTGGAAATCCAGAGTAACACTTACAAAATGCTGGAGGAACTTAGATGGATCAATCTTCAAAATGTTCCTATCACTAAACACATATTTACCTTCCCCCAACTCTTTGCTTTCTGCAGGAATCTCTATCTCTCACTCTCTGTACTTCCATGATGGGGCAACAGGTTGAAGAAGCAACACTTCATATTGTCTCTGGGTAGCCTCCAACCTGATAGCTTAACATCCATTTCTCCAACTTCCATTACTTTTTCTGTCTCCTATGAGACAGTGAATGTAAAAATAAGAAATGTGATCAAAAGCTTTCTCAAAAGGATAGAGTGTTTCAAAAGAAGGAAAACAGACAAGAAAGTGGTATTCATCCTGCATCTGTTGTTTAAAAGTTTTATAAAGTTAATGGTGAACATAGATATTTAATGGGAAGTGACTTCAACCTCATCAATAGAGTCATAGAAACAGACCCATTGACCCAATGCCAAAACCATTTAAACTGCCTACTCCCATCGACCTGTGCTGGGGCCATAGCCCTCCATACTCATACTACTCATGTACTCATCCAAACTTCTCTAAACCATTGAAATCAAGCTTACATGCACCACTCAAGCAGGCAGTTCATTCTACTCTCTCATGATCCTCTGAGTGAAGAAGTTTCCCCTCATGTTCCCCTTAAACTTCTCACCTTTCACACTTAACCCATAACCTCTGGTTGTAGTCCCACCCAACCTCAGTGGAAAAAGCATACTTGCATTTACCCTTTCTGTACCCATCATAATTTTGTATACATCTATCAAATCTCCTCTCAATCTTCTATGTTGCAAAAAATACAGTCCTAACCAATTCAATCTACTTATACCTCAGGTCCTCCAGAGCTGGCAACATCCTAGCCATTTTTTTTGCACTCTTTCAATCTTGCTTACAACTTCCCTGTAGGCAGGTGACCAACATTGCACACAATACTCTAAAGTAGGCCTTACCAATGTCTTGTACAACATAACAACCCATCTCCTCTACTCAGTACATTGATTTATGAAGCCCAATGTACCAAAAGCTTTCTTTATGACTCTATCTACCTGTGGTGCCACTTTCAACAAATTATGTACCTGTATTCCCAGTTCCCTTTGTTCTACCACACTCGTTAGTGCCCTGCCATTCACTGTGCAAGAACTATCCTGGTTGGTCCTACTGAAGTGCAAAACTTCACACTTGTCTGCATTAAACGCCATCTGCCATTTTCAGCCCATTTTTCCAGCTGACGCAAGTGCCTCTGCAAGCCATAATCGCCTTCCTCACTGTCCACTACACCCCCAATCTTGGTGTCATCCGCAGATTTGCTGACCACATTTACTGATCCAGATAACCACATTCTCATCAAGATCATTGATATAGATGACAAATAACAAAGGATTCAGCACCAGTCCCTATGGCACATGACTAGTCACAACCCTCCAAACAGAAAGGCCACCATATACTCTCTGCCTTCTCCCACAAAGCCAATGTCTAATCCAATTTACCACCTCATCTTGAATACCAAGTGACTAAATCTTCCTGACCAGCCCCCCATGCAGGACTTTGTCAAATACCTTACTAAAGTCCACGTAGACTGCCTTGTCTTCATCCACTTTCCTGGTAACTTCCTCAAAAAACTAAAATTGGTTAGACATGGCCTACCATGCACAAAGCCATGGTGACTATCCTTAATCAGACTACGTCTATCCAAATGTTTATATAACCAATCTTAGAATACTTTCCAATAACTTTCCCACAACTGATGTCAGACTCACCAGCCTATAATTTTCTGGTTTATGTTTAAGAGCCTTTCTTAAACAGAACAATGTTGGCTGTCCTCCAATACTCTGGTACCTCTCTCCTGTTGCTAAGGATGTTTTAAATATCTTTGCCAGGGCCCTGGAAATTTCTGTACTTGCCTCCCGTAAGGTTCAAGAGAACATTTTGTCAAGCCCTGGGGATTTATCCACCCTGATTTACTTCAGGGTAGCAAACATCTCCTCCAGTGTAATTTGTACAGGGTCCATGACTTTGTTGCCACTTTACTGACTTCTATCCATCTCCCAAGTAATACAGATGCAAAGAATGCATTTAAGATCTACCCTCTCTGTTTTGGCTCCACACATGGATTGGTCAGCCAGAGGACCAATTTTGTGTCCTACAATCCTTTTGCTCTTAACGTATCTGTAGAATCCAGTACTATTCTTTTTTACCTTGTCGGCTAGAGCAGCTTTATGCCTTCTTTTAGCATTCCTGATTTCTTTCTTAAGCGTTCTCTTGCAATTCCTGTAGTCCATAACACCTCATTTGGTCCCAACTGCCTATACCCGTTATGCACCTTTTTTCTTTAAACCAGGGCCTCAATATCTCTTGAAAACCAAGGTTCCCTACACTTGTTATCTTTAACTTTTGTTCTGAAAGACACATACAAACTTTGTACTCTCAAAATTTCATTTTTTTTTTAGGCCTCCCACTCACCAACTACACCATTACCAAAAAACAGCCTCTCCCAATCCACACTTGCCAGATCATTTCTGATACCATCAAAATTGGCCTTTCTTCAATTTAGAATCTCAGCCTGCGGACCAGACTCATCTTTTTGCATATTTACTTTAAAACTAATGGTATTATGGTCACTAGATGCAAAAAGTGTTCCCCTACACAAACTTTTGTCAACTGCTCTGTCTCATCCAGTATTACATGCTTTCTCATTGGAACTTAAATGTACTGAAGGAAACTCCTGAACAGATTTGACAAACTCTACCCATATAGTCCTTTTACAGTACAGGATTCCTAGTCAACACATGAAAAGTTTAAATCACCTACTGTAACAACTTTGTTTCTTGCAACAGTCTGTGATGTCTTTACAAATTTGTTCCTCTAAATCCCTAGGACTGTTGGGTAGTCTTCAGTGTTTAACTGAAGGAAATTACTGCGTAACTGAAACTATTCATGGGATATGACTAGTTTCACTTGTACGGTAACTGTTCTGGCATGTCAGTTTATGGCTTCTTCTTGTGCCACAATGAGACCACCTTCAGGAGCAACACCTCAAATTCTGTCTGGGTAGCCTCCAACCCCATGGCATGATTATCAATTTCTCTTTCCCGTTTTAAAAAAAAGATTATCTCGCCCTCCCCTTCTATTCCCCACTCTTGTCCCTTACCTCTTTTTACCTTCTGATCAACCCCCCCCACCCCCCCCCCCCCGGTGCCACTCCATCTCTATCTCCTATTGTCCACCTTTTTCTCCTATCAGATTCCAGCCCTTTACCATTCCCACCCATTTAGCTTCACCTATCATTTTCCAGCTATCCTTCTTCCCCTCCCCCTTCCACCTTTTTACTCTGGCATCCCCCCCCCACCTTCTTTTCCAGTCCTGAAGGAGGGTCTTCATCCACTGCATGTTTATTTCCATAGATGCTACCTAATCTGCTGAGTTCCTCCAGCATTTTGTATGTGTTGTATGGGATTATAGAGTGAAAAAGGGCATGAAGAAAATAAATCATTTCATTTCTGTGGTGCAATGTCAGTGCGGGTGTAACGCATAGGGAAAGTGGATCAAAGAAGATTCTCGGAGATGGACTTGAATAGCGACAGTTGCACTGGGTGTATAAATGAGAGCCTAAATTAGGGCAGTCCCATTAAGCTGCAGTATAGTATTAGAGGAGGTATGTACGGCAGACAGCCTTAAACATTACAAAGAACAAGCAAAAAGGGAGGGAAAATGCCCTATGTTGATGTCCTTAGAGAATTTTGTCTATGACTTTAGTTTGGGTCTTTTAATACTATGGGTGGGGTAACATCTGCTTTGAATGATCCTATCTGGGAGGAATTAACATGGAACTGAAAGAAGAAACACTATTAGGGCTATTTATGTTGTATCAGGATAGTATAGAATGTTTATATGACGAGTTGCAATTGTGCAGTAATTGTTCTGACATATCAGTCCATGGCCTCTGCTTCTGCCACAATGAGGCCACCTTCAGGGTGGAGGAGCAAAACCTGATATTCCATCTGGGTCCTCTCCGACCTAATGGCATGAATATCAATTTCTCTTTCCTGTTAAAAAATACTCTTTCACCCTCCCCTCTTCTATTCCCCACTCTTGATCCTTACTGAGTCTGGATGGGTCTGAGCATGTATCTGCTTTAAATTCCTGCAATGCTGTTGGATATGACAAGCTAACTGATGTGATGATTGAACTATAACTTCTCAGTTAAAAATGCTTCTGAAGCATCTCTTCTTATCATTGAGCAGCAGAACTCATTATATACCTGTCTTACAGGAGGACAATGAGAGTGGAGAGAGTCAAGTATTTTGTAAAAAGACTTTAGTCAACACTTTACTTCAAAAAAAAAGGATGATGTGGCAATTTTAAAAGGAATGCATGATCAAGACATTTTTATAACATCAGTTTACAGGAGGCAAATGTTTGATAGAAATGTGATTAAAGGAATAGGTGATGATCCAGGATAAAATTAGCTGAAACTAACAGAACAGAAGGCAAGTAAAAAGTAGAAAGTGTCAGGCTTGAGAGCAAGATTTGAAAATTGGACTGGGGAAGACCATTTCACTTTTCATTAGTGTTGAGAGTGTTGGAGAAATGGCAACATTCATACAAAATTATGCTCAGTGATAGACAGAGAATACCAGCAGCTCAGGTCCCACCAAGAAAAAAAGTTAGCTAGATAGTCCATTGTTAATGCCTCTTGTGCAAGGGGTAATTACAAGGAATGATGCAGATTTTAACTGGATGGAATGTATAATGGACGGATGCCTTGAGCATTCAAGTGCTGAAGTGAATGAAGTGTCAAAGGCCAACCTATGAAGACTTTCAGAGACTAATTGAATTGACTTCAGAGAGGATATTTTTCCCCCAGAGAGAATCTCAGAAATAAACAGCAAACACGAGGAAATCTGCAGATGCTGGAAATTCAAACAACACACACACAAAATGCTGGTGAAACACAGCAGGACAGGCAGCATCTATAAGGAGAAGCACTGTTGACGTGTCGGACCAAGGGTCTCGGCCCGAAACGTTGACAGTGCTTCTCCTTATAGATGCTGCCTGGCCTGCTGTGTTGCACCAGCATTTTGTGTGTGATCTCAGTGGCGAGTACAAAGAACTGAACAGCAGCAGGCAGGTTAACATTTGATGCCACAGGAATACAACCATAAAACTGTAAGACATAGGAGCAGAACTGGGCTATTTGAGTCTGCACTGCCATTCAATCATGGCTGATTTATTATCACTCCCAATGCCATTCTTCTGCCTTCTCCCCATAAACTTTGACACACTTACTAAGCCAGAACCCATCAAACTCTTTATCAATCCACTTTAAATATGCTCAATAACTAGGCCTCCACAGCTATCTGTGGCAATGAATTCCACAGATACACCACCCACTGGCTAACAAAATTGCTTCTCATCTTTGTTATAAATAGACATTCTTCTATTGAGGCTATGCCATCTGGTCCTAGACACTCACACTACGGGAAACATCATCTCCAAGTCCACTCTATCTAGGCCTTTCAATATTCATCAGGTTTCAATGAGATACCCACTCATTCTTCTAAACTCCAGTATTCACAGGCCCAGAGCCATCAAATGCGCCTCATACATTAACCCTTTCATGTCCAGAATCATTCTTGTGAACCTCATCTGGACCTTCTCCAATGCTAGCACTTCTTTTCTTAGATAAGGGGCACAAAACAGCTCACAATATTCTTGCTTTTTTATTCTAGTCTCTTTAAATGAATGCTAACATTTCATTTACCTTCCTTAGAAGATAACCATAAGCATGGAAGAGAGCATTTATGTGAAAGAAGTAGTTCACACTGGTGAAGTATGTGAATGGGGTATAATGGGGGTCAAGAAGCAAAGAGTTGAGGTTGAAGCTGAAATTGTGAAGGATGAAAATCACTTGTTTGAACAGATAAGTAGTATGATGGTCCAAGGATAAGAAGCTCCAAGGTGGCAGAGCCATCAGTATATGACTTTCAGAAAAATCCTAATGATATAAAAGTCTGGAAGAATAGATAATGGTAAATATATGTTTTAAGTCGATTGAAATTAGGATGGTGCCAAGGCCATTCTATTTTCACTCAGGGCCAAGGTGCCAATTTGAACATTCATATTAGCATGGATGGCTATGATTTTTCATGAGGGAAGATATTTTAGAGAAATACTCCTATTGGAACAGAATGGTGGAATGCAATAACCCATCTTTACCATTCAAGGATGGTGTTGAGTGTGATAATTTATAAGGAGGAAAAATGGTAAAGCAGATCCCCAGTAATTGGTAGAAAAGACAATGAAGTACTAGTGACTTTGCTTTACAACAATGTAAAGAAAGTATCATGTACTTCAATAGTTCTGTTACTGAATGGCAGGAGGTTGAGTCAACCACTAATCATGTCAGACACTGACCTGCACAGAACACACTACTAGGTTCAGAAACTGTTGTTACCCTTCAACCATCAGGCTCCTAAACCAGTTTCAAGAACTTCACTTACTTCAACACTGAACTAATTTCCACAACATTCAGACTCACTTTTAAGGGATCTACAACTCGTATTTTTTTATTTAATTTATTATTATTATTATTATTATGTGGTATTTGCGCAGTTTGTCTTCCTTTACACATTGGTTGTTTGTCTGTCTTTGTGTGTAGTTTTTCATTGATTCTATTGTATTGCTTTGTTCTACTGTGAATGCCTGCAAGAAAATGATTCTTGGAGTAGTACATGGTGACAAATGTATTTTTCTAATATGTTTTTGAACTTCGCTATTTTGAGAACTTTGCCATGAGAGAAATGTTTGAAAACCAAGTGATGGCAAAGACTACTCCTGCTCCTATTTTCCTTTGGTTCTTACGTGTAATTTCTGACATTGTTATTTCTATTAACCTGTATTAGCAGCCCTTCCCAATAACTTTTCAAAAGAAAAAGTTCAAATCAATCAGTCTTTAAGCTTGTTATGGAGAGGAATAGAAAATAATTAAAGGTACAGTGTGGGAAAGACTGATTTCAAATGGCAAGACCTACCAAAAGTTGATGCAAGTTCCTACTTGCAGATAGGTCCACATATGACCAGAAGGCCAGTCAAAAGTAGAATTAGGGAAAGTTCAGAGCTGGTGTGGTTTAGTGATGATGAAAAGTATATTTAAACAAGTCCAAGGAATGTTGGATGTCAAGGGATATTGTGAGTCCCATAAAAAAAGGGGTCCCTTGTGGTACACTTAGAGATCAAAATCAAGAGGTCCTATGGGAGTACGAAATTTGTAGGGTGGTACTTAAAAAGCAGTTACGAAGACGAGGGAAAAAAAAGTCTGGCATGTTTACGGAATGTTTAAAAGCAATTTTGTTAGCATATAAAGTAAAGAGAAGAGCCCATTTAGGACAAAATAGTTAAACTATATGCTAAGCCATAAGGACAAGGGCAAGGTCTTAAACAATACTTCTCATCTACTATGTTCACTTTTGAGAAGAACATTGCACTTTTGAAGAATTCAGGAACAGCTTGATGGAATTCTAGAGAATATTATCAAAAATACCAGTGAATGGGGTATCTTTATTCAAGAACAACAAGGATAAGCTAGGTGACATTAGGCCCATCTGTCAAACATCATTACCCATGAAGGGTTCTCAAGAACGGGGTTATTTTCCACTTGGAAAAGTAGGGGTCGATCAGGGAATACCGATAGGACTTTGAGGAGATTTTATCCATCTATTCAACTGATTTTTTCAAAGAGTGCAGTCGAAGTACCTTTAGGGACTTCAGTAAAGTATTTTACAAGGCCACACATGGGACATAGCTCCAAAAGTTAAGACCCCATAGACTGAGGACAATTTGGCAACATAAACTGAATCAAACTCAGAATTAGGTTTATTCTCATTGTCTTTTGACGTGAAATGTGTTATTTTGCACCAGTACAATGAAATAAAATTACTATAAATTACAAAAATTGTATAATAAAAGGAATAGTAAAGTGGTGTTCATTGGCCATTCAGAAATCTGACAGGGAAAGAAGCTGATCCTGAAACATTGTGTAAGAGTCTTTAGGCTACTTTACTTTCCTAATGGCAATAACTAAAGAGGGCATATCACAGTTGGCAATGGCCCTTAATTGTGGATGAGGGCTCTTAATTATGGATGCCATCTCCTTGAAGCTGCCCTCGATGGTGCAGATGGCTGTTCCTGAGGGAACTGGTTAACTCTCCAATCCTCTGCAGTCTCCTGTGGTCCTGTACATTAGAACCTCCATATCAGGCTC
This sequence comes from Hemitrygon akajei, assembly GCF_048418815.1. Lineage (NCBI taxonomy): Eukaryota > Metazoa > Chordata > Chondrichthyes > Myliobatiformes > Dasyatidae > Hemitrygon > Hemitrygon akajei. Next base: position 101,298,342 of record NC_133124.1, on the reverse strand, counting down.
TCATGCAACCAGTTAGAAAGCTCTCCACCGTATGTCTATAGAAACTTGCAGACATTTTTGGTGACATGTCAAATTTCCTCAAAATTGTAATGAACTAGAGCTGCTGGCATGCCTTCTTTGTGATTGAATCAACGTGTCACACCCAGGACAGATCCTCCTGATGTTGACAGAGGAACTTAATCAGCTCATCCTTTCCAAGGTAGACACCTCAGTGAGGACTGGTAATAGAAGGCAAAGGAAGACAGTTGAAGGTTTTTTTTTTTGTGATTTGAAGCTTGTGGTACTTCACAGAGATTACTGATGAGACCCTGGTTTATTGTATATATTAATGATCTGGACATGGTTGTAGAAGTTATGATTCTCAGGTTTCTCAGATTTCTAGCCTGGTGCAGGTATTGATTATAGCCAACATTTCGATGACAAACTCTGCCATCTTCATCAGGATGATGCTTGGGTATGTCTAGTTTGGTGGTATTTATACCCCCCTCTCTTCTCCCCCCCCCCTAGACAATCCCTCCTGATTGGCTAGTCCTAATCCAATCAGGTTTCTGCTCTCCATCCTAATTTACAATTGATTTCCAGTTCTTTCTTAAAATGAAACCTTCATCTTTATTAAAATTATTTTTCTCTAGGTTACTACCAGTGGTCCCAAAATCTATTGGCATGGCACAGTAGTTTTATACCATTGAAGTCAATTCTATGACTATTGCAAATGCAGTGTTTTTCTGCCACTGATTACTTTGGGTAAGCTAAATAGATACACCTCCTGTGCTTCTTGATGTAGGTTTCCACTGTACATCCCATTTGACCGATATACACCACTCCGTATTCACAGGGAATCCTGTAAGTGACAGCCAACTCGAGTCCCGGGTCATCTTTAACCCGCATAAGCTGTGATATAAGCTTCCTTAAGAGTTTATAGATAGTATTAAACTGGTGTTTCTTCAGGATCCTGACGATCCTTCCAGAAACAGTGGAAATATAGGGAAGACAGGTGTAGCGACAGGTTCCTCTGCATTGTTAGGTTTCCTGGTTTTTCTATCAGCCCTGTTAAGAACCCAATGGATTTCCTTCACCTTCTACCTGCCTTCCCCTGTAACTGCTGAAGGTCTGATAACCGAAAACCTATCCACCTCTGCTTTAAATATACTCAATGACTTGGCCTCCACAGCCATGCATGTCAACGAATTACACAATTCATTACCTTTTGGATAAAGAAATTCTTTCTCATATCTGTTCTAAATGGATGTCCCTCTATTGGAAGGCTGTACTTTCTGGTCTGAGACTCACCCACTATAGGAAATATTCTCTCCACATCCATTCTGTCTAGGCCTTTCAAAATTTGATAGGTTTCAAAGAGGTTCCCCCCTCATTCTTCTAAACTCCTGTAACTACAGGCCCAGAGCCATCAAATGCTGCTTATATGTTAACACTTTCATTCCTGGAATCATTCTCATGAATCTCCTCAGGACCCTCTCCAATGTCAGTACATCTTTTGGATAAGGGTCCCAAACCTGATCATAATACTCTGAAATCTGACTAATGCCTGATAAAGCCTCTGCATCACATCCTTTCTCTTGTATTCCAGTCCTCTTGAAATGAATGCTAACATTGCATTTGTCTTCCGCACCACCGACTCAACCAGCAAATTAACCTTTAGGGAATCTGGCACTAGAACCTCCCAAGTTCCTTTGCACCCCTGATTTTTGAATTTTCTTCTTGTTTAGAAATCGTCAGGCTAACTGTTCAATAATTTCCTTTCTTTTGCCTCCCTCCCTTCTTAAAGAGTGGAGTGACATTCACAATTTTCTAGTCCTCCGGGAACCATTCCCGAATCTAGTGATTCTTGAAAGATCATTACTAATACCTCCACAATCTCTTCAGATACCCCTTTCAGAACCCTGGGGTGTAGTCTATCTCATCCAGGTGACTCATTTACCTTCAGAACTTTCTGCTTCCCAAGCACCTCCTTAGTAATAGCAATGATGCTCACTTCTACTCCCTGACACTCTCAAATTTCTGGCATACTGCCAGCGTCTTCCACAGTGCAGACTGATGCAGAATACATATTAGTTCATTTACTATTTCTTTCCTTACTACCTCTCCTGTATCATTTTCCAGTGGTCCAATATCCACTTACCTCTCTTTTACTCTTTATAAATATGAAAAAAAAACTTTTGGTATCCTTTTTGATTTTTTAACTAATTTACATTTATCTTTTGCTCTCCTTATGTTTCTTTTTAGTTGCCTTCTGGCTGTTTTTAAAAGCTTCCTAATCCTCTAACTTCCCACTAATTTTGGCTGTATTATATACCCTCACTTTTACTTTAATGTTGTCTTTGACTTCCCTTGTCACCCACAATTACACCATCCTTCCTATAGAATACTTCATCTTTGGGATGCATCTATCATGTGCCTTCCAATTTGCCCCAGAAACTCAAGACATTGCTGTTTTACCATCATCCCTACTAGTGTTCCTTCCAATCAACTTTGGCCAGCTACTTTCTTATTCCTCTGTAATTCCCGTTACTACACTGTAATGTTGATGTAGCTGACTTTATCTCCTTCCTCTCAAACTGCAGAGTGAATGATATCATATTATGATCTCTGTCTCCCAAGGGTTCCTAATTAAATCTGATTCATTACACAACGGCCAATCCAGAATTGCCCCTCCCTTAGTGGGCTCAACCACAAGCTGCTCTAAAAAGCTATCTCAGAGGCATTCTACAAGTTCCCCCTCTTGGAATCCAGTACCAACCAGATTTTCCTAATTTACCTGCATATTGAAATCCCCCGTGTCTATCTCCATTGCCCTTATTGCATTCCTTTTCTATTTCCTGTTGAGATGTATATCCCACATTGTAGGATTCTGCGTTATCTAATTCCATGTCAACTTTTTCTTAGGATTTGATTTCATTTTTTAACCATTAGAGCCACACCACTCCCCTCTGCCTACCTGCCTGTTCTTTAGTTAGATGGTGTATCTTTGGGTGTTAAGCTCTCAACTATGATCTTTTTTCAGCTAGTTCTCAGTGATGTCCACAATGTCATACCTGCCAATCTCTAAATGCACTACAAGATCTACTTTATTCTTCATACTGTGTGCATTCAGATATAACACCTTCAGTCCTGTATTCATCACCCAGTTTGATTTTGCCCTGATGTTACATTTCACCCCACTAACTGCAATTTTGCAGTATCATTGGTCTTTCCATCCTCACACTCTAATTACACACTGCATTAACTTGTGTACCAACTGCCCCATCCTCAGCAAAATCACTCTGGTTCCCATTTCCCTGCCAAATTAGTTTAAACCCTCCCCAGCAGCTCTAGCAAACCTGTCTGCAGGAATCTTGGTCGCCCTCAGGTTCGGGTGTAACCCATTCTTTTTGTACAGGTTAGATCTTTCCCAGATGAGATCACAAAGATCCAGAAATCTGAAACTCTGCCCTCTGCACCACTTCCTCAGCCACTCATTCATCTGTGCCATCATCCTATTCCTGCCCTGACTAGCATGTTACACTGGGAGTATTTCAAAGATTACTACCTTGCAGGTTCTGTTCTTCAGCCTTTTCCCTAGATCCCTATACTCATTGCACAGGACCTCTTGCCCCTTTCTATCTGTATCATTGGTTCTATCGTGCACCACATGTTCTGGCTGCTCACCCACCCTCTTGAGAATGTTCTGCACCCATTCTGAGACATCCTGAACCCTAGCATCTGGGAACCAACACAACATCCTGGTTTCTTTTTTTGTGAACCACAGAATCCACAGAAGAGAAACGGAATCAGGTCATCGTTGAACCTTAGGGACTGCCTCAGACAATAACAGTTATATTTTCACCATAATGGGATCTGATATATTGGTCAAACTGAGCTATAAGCAGCTCCTTTCCCATGGAATTCTTTGGACGTTATTTACCCAATAGACACATGATCACATTCACCAAGGAAGACACTATCAATGCCACATTGTCAAGACCTGAACTCTGAGGTATCAATCTCAAGTCAGTCTGTTCCTGAGAATCAGACATGCTTACAGCTCTAGCAGTCTGGGTTTGGTCTTGTCCTCTACTGATGTCTATGTGCAGCTTGCGATGATGTGGGCTTCCTTCGGATGTGGTTCAAAGCGCCTGTTTTCATGCTGTATGGCTTTATGATTCTGTGCCTAAAAGATTAAGAAAGGCTGTGCAGATGTCGTAGTGTGAATGGTAAATCTGATGCAGGTTGATTGGTTATTCCTTGTGACAAATACTATGTGTCTGGCATGTGGTATTGTTACTTGCCGTGCAAAAATCCTTAACGCGAGTCATCTGTCCACCAGTGCTGCCTGAAATCAGAGCCCATTCTCCTCCGTCTTTAGCAAACAGTGGTCTTAAATCACAGAGGACAAGCTGTTAGCAACCATCTCTTATAGTAGTTTGTCCACTTCCGCACTAGTTCTACAAACAGGTGTGGGAGTGGGTGGCAGGGCGGGATTTAAGTTCTATTTATTACCTCAACAGTTTGTACTTTCAGTCTCAGGATTAATTCTTTTCACTTGTGCTATCAATCTGAAACCCTTTTTATAAAGTTCCATGATTTTAACATGAATTATTTAATCACTGACTTTTTTTTCCTTGGTGTTTTACCAGACTGCTGATTCATCCTCCTTGTCCAGGGTATGGAAAATGACAGTACATCTAATATTCCACAGCCACAATCCAGTATCTGTTGTGTAACATTAAACAGTGAATGTGTTTAATATTCAAGAGCTTTCATGAAGCTCTAGAACCATGTGTTACTGATGACTCGGCCCAGTCTTCTCCTTTCCCAAATGCAGTTCTGAGGTGACTGAGTAATTTGAGACCTGCAGCCCTCTGCCACAGCTGGTGCAGTAGATGTTTGGTGAGATGGGGAGTGAGTGAGTTCTTTCTGTTATTTATGTTTGGCTTCTACACGCTTCCAATGAATGGGTTCAAGATAATCAATTCACTCTGAATTTTCCTTGTACAGAAACACATGATTAGAAGTGTCTTCTCCCTTATGGTGTTAAGGTACCAAGGTAAATTAATGGTTCACCAAAGAATAACTATTTGGTTTACTTCCATAATAGACAGTAGAGTCAACTTTTAATCTCTACTCATGAGGTTGTCTTCTCTTCCTGTTTCAGTGCAAGTCTTTCCTCAGAGGTTCAGTTTGTTTTTGGGTTGCCTCTCCATCCTGACTCAGAACAGATGTTCACGGTACAAGAGCAAAGCTTGTCACTCACTATAATCCAGTACATTGCCAACTTTGTCAAATCAGGGTAAGTAGTGATTCTTTATCTTACAACCCCACTCCTGGGATAAATACCATGAGGACTAAAGGGGACCATGAATCATGAAAGACATTGAGAGAGAGATACAAAGTTCTAGAATAAAAAGGAAAATAAGAGAGAAAAAGTGGGGAAAAAAGTGTGAAGTTTTGATACTCTTCATAACAGGACATCAGCATTAATGCAGTGACTTTCAAACTTCTTGTTACACTGCTGTTAGTAACAAACAATGCAGTCATGTGTTTTATTTTACATTTTAAAGAAGTAGACCAATTTAGTACTCTAAAATCCATCCTCTACTTATGTTTTCATCTATCGCATCTCCCCACTGAATTGCCTTTGCGGACTATTATGTTAAATGTAAAGACATTTTTGTTTTACGCTGTGTATCTGAAATTTGTATTATTCTGGTCCCTTGAACGTTCTTAAATGTAATTATTCTTCTTTTGCTAGCCTTGCCTTTAATTACCAAAGCCCTAGATTCCATTATTCCCTCCCTACTTCTTTTAAACATCTCTCACTCTCCCCCCCCCCCCCCCCCACTTTAAGAAAACCATTAAAACCCATCTCTGTGAGCAAGTTTTGGCTCTTCTGTCCTAATATCAGTTTTTATGGATTAGATACTAATTCTTTCTAAAAGCACTTCAGTGAAGATTTGCTGCATTAAATCTATTACATTTAACCAGTTGTTGTTATTGTTTAGAATTTAACAAACATAGAACAATACAGCACAGTATAGGCCCTTTGGCCCACAATGTTGTGCCAACCCTTAAACCCTGCCTCCTTTATAACCCCCACCTTAAATTCAGTGGCTTATTCGCCATGTTATTTTTAATTGACTTTCATCCAATATAAAAACAATATGCCAAAAGTTAAAATGGAAACTCCACTGTAAAATTGGGTGGCTCTAATTAGCAGTCGTGATTCAGTAATTCCTCAGTTTAACTTGGCATAAGAATTTTAGAGAAGCTTTTCCTGTTGACTTCACATTTGTAATCTAACAGGAGATTAAGTAGTATAGAAGATAATGTCCATTTTAGAACTCAATCAGTTGGATCAAACAATCTACACTCTCTTCAGGCCCATATTACTTTAGTACCAACTACTGAATATGCAAATCATTCAATCACAAATTCCACTTGTTTAATCGGTAACTTTGATCTCCTGTGTATAGTCTTAGTTACAATGCTGAACGCAGATAATATTTCATAAACATGAGATGATCTTTCTTCAAATTCTGCATGTACACTTCATGGGCAAGGATCCCCAGAGTAGTTTAAGGTCAACAAATTAACCCTGTATTGTATTTTTAAATGTACTTATTTATTTCTGTTTTATCAGCAATCCCAACTACCCCTTCACCTTCTCCAGAAAATCTGCTGATGAGACTCTGCCACTGTGGCTCAATTTTTTTGATAATATGGATGGCAGCAACTATAAAGAATTTGCAAATTCCCTGGAAAATAAAAAAGGTCTGAAGAAAGCGGAGTGCTCATTCTGGTCTGACTATGTTCCGATGCTCCAGCCATCCACAGGTGAATACAAGTGAGATTTGAAATTGTAGGTATTCAACCAAAGCAGAGGCACTAGAGAGACTGCAAATCCTGGAAATCTGATGTAATACACACAAAGCATTGGAGGAACTCAACAGGTCAGGCAGCATCAATGAAGAGAAGTGAACAGTTGAGATTTGGGCCATGATTTTTTTTTAAAATCAGGACTGGAAAGAAAGGTCAGAAGCCAAAATGAAAGGATGGGGGTGGGGGAGAATGAATTGGTGGATGGTAGGAAGTTGAGGGCATGGCAGGAGTGAATGATGTGAGAAATTAGGAGATAACAGATGAAAGATGAAAAGGGCTGAAGTCAAAGGAATCTCATAGGAGATGTCAATAGACCATGCCCCATTTCTTTTTAGACCAAATGAAGAGTCTTGGCCCAAAATATTGAATAACAAGCTGAGTTCCTCCAGCATTTTGTGTGTGTTGTTAAATCAAAGTCCAATCTTTGTGCCCCATGATTATTACTGTCTCCTTCCAATCTTATTATTATCCTTCCCTGCTTCCAGCACAGTGCCAATGTGATTCAGAATGATAGTACGTAAAGAACTATTCTATTGTTGTTGGTGGTGTGGTCTTCACAGTTCTTTCATTTTATCTGATAGGTTGCTTTTCTCAGTTATCCTGAATGAGGTCAGGAACTCACAGAAGTGAAGTTGTATTCATCCATTTTTCTGCCTTGCAGTTTTTCCATTCAAAACATTATTGGTCACCTCTCCTTGCTTCCACACTGCAAGGAATTCACATGAAGTTGCATTTGCTTTAAAATGAAACCAAATAAAACCGATCATGTAGTTAAGAAAGTCCATTCTACCCAATAGTAAAATTGATAATTATTTGAATGCATTGATAGCTACAAATGCCAAAATGTTGTTTATCCCTTCTGAGTAGGGAATGAAAATGTCCATCCTGTGTTTACATTCCTCTTGTATGTGTAAACTCATAATGTACACAGACAGAAGCAGTCTCAATCAGGAAGCCAAATATGTTTATAAAGCCTACTATCCTTTGAGTGTTAGAACGCATTCATTTTGACGAGTTCTAAAACTCTCAAAATGGTTTGTTATTTAAGGAATCAATAATGGCTGGAAAGGAAGAGAGAGCTGAAAATATCCTGCTTAAAATGTAGAAAGTTAGGGTACTCATTTAATCTATGCAGTTATTTAGTAGATGAAATGAATCAGAGTAGAACACAATTCCTGCGCTTAACTCACTTCTTCAGAAAGACTGCATCTATTCAGTTCCCCACACATCCTGTTGAAAAAAAAATGTACCACATGTTTTTATTGAGGATTCTTACGGATGTCAGATTACAAAAGATCTAGAATATTTAAGGAGCAAACAGCTGCCTTTTGTTCACTCTGGGCTGTTTGGATGTATATTTAGAAACCAAAGGAATAATCATCCTCAGAACTTCAGAGGCTTCACTGTTCTGTCAAAAGACAGATGGATCAGGTTGCTCCTTCTCCTTCCCACCTTTCCTCATACCAGATTTTACTTTCCTTTCTCATCTTTGATTCATGCTGCGAGATATTTCAATGTGCCAAACTTTCACATACAAGTGCAGAATGCGAATATCAATAGGCTATTCAAACAAGCTAGGCATCACCCTAACCCATTCATATCTTATCCAATTCTCTCAAAAGACAACTCTTTTCTTGCCTGATTCATACGTCTACGAAGATGGGAACAGAAATTTCAAAAGGAGACTTTGTTAGCCTAATCCATGTAGAGTTGATGCTCATAGAACATAATCTTCGCTAACCCAGGCAATATCCTGTTGACCAGCACAGCGCACAATGCTCCAAGCACAGCCTAGCCATCAGTTTATATAACTGTACAACAACTTCCTGACACATGTACTCATTTGCCTTCATTGGTTGGGGAATTACGCCTTCTTTGCCATCCTCTCAATCTGTGTTCCACTTTCAGAGGACAGTGGACTTGGACCCTAAAATTCCTCAATGATGTTAAGGGTCCTGTCACGTACTATCTACTTTTCCCTTGCAATTTGATGTAAAAAGTGCAACTCCTCACATTTGCTCAACCATTGCTCCAATTTATCTAAATCCTGCTCTATGAAAAGCCAACTTTGAATTCATATCAGGGAGCAAGTGGTTAACTTTGAAGCAAACCCCTCTTGAAGATAATGGAAGAATTTACCACTGTCTTGTTCAACTTAATGTAAAACATCTATGAAAAAATATTGTGCAATCAGCCCAAGAAATTTTAGATATGAACTCCAGTAAGAGCAGCAAGCTGAACAAGCAATGGGTGCCCACGAACTACTAGTTCACAAATATTTCCACCACATCCTGTATTCTGGTTCTGCTATAGAAGTTTACTCCATTATTGGAGAAACAAGAGACTGCAGGATCTGGAACCAGGAGGAACAGAAACTGGGGTCGTTTATCTGGAAGTCCAATCATCTACCACATCTTACATTCCTATAGAACATAAAATACAGTACAGAAACAGGCCCTTTGGGCTACAATCCATGTGCCAACATTGATGCCAATGCAAACTAACCCCATCTGCCTACATACAAGGTAAGGTCATAAGACCAGATGATATAAAAGCAGAATTAGGCCAATTGGCCCATCATGTCTGCTCTGCCATTTCATCATGGCTGATCCAATTTTCCTCTCAGCCCCAATTTCCTGCCTTTCCCCTGTACCCACTCGTGCTCTGACCAGTTAAGAGTCTATCAACTGGTATTACCATATGATCTATATTTCTCCCTCCTCTGTCTGTTCATGTGTCTGTCTAAATGCCTCCTAAATGTTGTTTCCACCATCTACCCTGGCACCTACCAATCACTACTTAAACATGTTCACAAATCTCCTTCAAATCTGCCCTCCATCACCTGAAACCCATGGCCTCGATATGCCATTTCCTTTTTTTTTGTAATTTTTTTATTGAAGTTCATCATCAAACAAACATTTCCATAAGATGTATTTCAAACATTGTACATATATATCATATAATCATATATCACAAATCTCCACGTAGTATTTATCTGAGGTATAAACTTATAGAAAAGAGTGGAAAGAAAAAAAAAGTCAAAGGAAAGAACTATGTACAAGTAGGGAGTGATTTTTTTTAAAAACAACAGATTCATTGACGTGTGAGAATAAAATGCCATTTCCATCCTGGAGAAAAAGCTCTGACTGTTTACCCTCACTATGCCTCTCATAAAGTTTAATACACTCTGATCAAATTGCCCCTTGTCTTTAGATGCTCGAGATAAAGCAATTTAGGTTTATCCAATCTCCCCTTGTAGCGAATCCCCTAATCCAGGCAACCTCCTGGTGAACTACTTCTGTACCCTCTCCAAAGTGTCAACGTTCTTCCTATAATATATTGATCTGAAACGCACACAATATGCCAGGTGTAAAAGTTATGTTTCCCAACTTTTATATGCAGCATCCTGACTGATAAAGACAAGGATGTCATATGCTTTTTTTTTTGGCACCTTATCCACTTACGTTGTCATTTTCTGGAAGCTATGGTGTTGGACCAGAAGACCATCTGTACTTCAGTGCTTCTAAGGGCCCTGCTATTTACTGCATACTTTCCTCACAAAGAGTGCAGCAACTTATATTTGTCCACATTGAACTCCATCTGCCAATTCTCAAATGGTATTGCCAACTGGACTCTATTCTGCTGAATCCTTCCTCACTAATCAAACTCCTTGAATTTTTGTGTTCTCTGCAAATATACTAATCAGCCAGCCTAAGCTTTAGTCCAATTCATTTAAAAACAACAATTCTACTAGCAATGACCCCTGCAGAACATCACTGGTCACAGATATTAGTCTAAATAACAGTCCTCCACTATGCCCATGCTGAATCCAGTCTAACATGTCTCCATGAGTCCCATGTGTTTAATCTTCTGGATCAGCCTATGATGAGAGATTTATCAATACTTTACTGAAGTTCATGTATACAAATCCACTGTCCTGCTCTCATCACTCCTCTTCATCATCTCTACAAAAATCTCAAAGTTTGTAAAACAGGAGCTCCCCTACACAAAGCTATGTTAATTATTCTAAATGTCTTTGTTTTTCCTGATGCAAGTAGATCCTATCTCTGACTATAGTCTCCAATAAATTCCTCAAAGTTCACTAGCCTATAATTTCCTGTTATGTTCTTACTGATTTGAAACGTAACTTGGGCCAATATTCGGGCCAATATTCAGGCCAACATTTTACAGATTTTGCATATAGATTGTCAAGTCAAAGGGCAAGAAACCTCAAATTTAACTTTGTGAAAAATTCTGATTCTGAAGGCTATTTCAGTGGGTGAACAGTCATGGAACAGTGAACACAACTCCTCAAGTTTTAAAAGAGCTATAAATCAGGATAAGTATGGACCTTGTGGGCAAGTATTAAATTGGAGTAGGAAAAATTATGGGAGCATTACTAGACACTAGAATACTACAGCACAGTACAGGCCCTTCAGCCCTCCATGTTGTGCCGACCCATATAATCCTTAAAAAACAGTACTAAACCCACACTACCCCATAACCCTCCATTTTTCTTTCATCTATGTGCCTATCCAAGAGGCTCTTAAATACCCCTAATGTTTTAGCCTCTACCACCATCCCTGGCAAGTCATTCCAGGCACCCACAACCCTCTGTGTAAAAAAAAAACTTACCCCTGATGTCTCCCCTAAACTTCCCTCCCTTAATGTTGTACATATGCCCTCTGGTGTTTGCTATTGGTGCCCTGGGAAACAGGTACTGACTATCCACCCTGTCTATGCCTCTCATAGTCCTGTAGACCTCTATCAAGTCCCCTCTCATCCTTCTACGCTCCAAAGAGAAAAGTCCCAGCTCTGCTAACCTTGCCTCATGAGACTTGTTTTCCAATACAGGCAACATCCTGGTAAATCTCCTCTGCAGCCTCTCCATAGCTTCCACATCCTTCCTATAGAGAGGTGACCAGAATTGAACACAATACTCTGTGCAGTCTCACCAGAGATTTGTAGAGTTGCAACATCACCTCTCTACCCTTGAACTCAATCCCCCTATTAATGAAGCCTAGCATCACATTGGCCTTCTTAACTACCCTATCAACCTGTGCAGTGACCTTGAGGGATGTATGGATTTGAACCCCAAGGACCCTCTGTTCATCCACACTCTTAAGTAACCGACCATTAACGCTGTACTCAGCCTTCTGGTTTGCCCTTCCAAAATGCACCACTTCACACTTATCTGGATTGAACACCATCTGCCACTTTTCTGATATGTGAATGTGAGAACAATGGAAGGATATAGACATTGTGTAGGCAGAAGAGAAATTTTAGTTAGCCATTTGATTACTAATTTAATTGGTTCAGCACAACATTGTGGGCCGAAGGGCCTGTTCCTACTCTTCTATGTTCAAGGTTCTATATCCTCAAGCCAGTTGCTGATGAAAAGTTTGCTGGAAAATTGTAGTCCACAAGGAATTGTTTATGCAGTGGTTTCCTTCAGTAGATTATAATTAGTCAGGCAGAATCTGTGACATGCAAGTTTAAAGCTGGATTGTGAAAGGGATGAACTCAAGGACTAAATGGCCTTTTCTTATTCATTATCTGGAACTCAGTATGTGACAAGGGGGGGTCAGGGTATTTGTTTTTCCTGGGATCAGTAAAAAATTAAAGACATTTTTATGTGTATATGTGCCCCTTCAGTGGGGACAGGTTCAAATTCCAGCTCACACCTTTTATAGGAAGAACTTTGTGAAGATGGTTTTTTCAAAAAAAAAGCACATATTCGACTAACATTTGATTTTCACTATGAATAATTGATGCTTGTAAAAGGAGGAAAGAAAAGTTTGGATTTAGTTAAGAGGTATCATTGTGGGGCACTGTCTGACTGTAATGAATAATTGTAATTCTGGCAGCTGTGTGCACACGTGTCATACCACTTACAATGATTTTCCCATGTTCAGTTTTAATATTAACCAGCGTTTTCTATCACTGTTGTCAGTTAGAATTTCTAATCTTACCTGATCTAAATTTCATACAAACTTAGACTGTTATCCATGTTATGCATCTGCACTGTGCCTGAGACTTTCATCCACGTTTTGTATTTCAGGCGGTGCCTCCGCGAATAAAACAAGCATAGTTCAACATGAGCCTGTATTCCAACTGCTAGTTACACAAAGACAACCAACGCAAGGAGAATCTTATCAATAACATGTAATGTTTGAAGTCTTCAATGACAAACCCATTCTTTCTGATTAACCTTGGAAGAAAATTAATATAACTTGAGAGAATAGAAAGTAATGAAATAAAATAATCAAGGAAAAATGTTATTCCTGTGTGGTTCCTTTGCCTAACCATCAGCATTATTCGAACGTACGTTATGTTACCAAGAGAAAAATCCACAACTGACTAGTATACAAGTCATAATTTCCTTAGATTATTTTGTAAAATGTGTATATTTTAAACAAGAGAAAAATCTATAGATGATGGAAATCCAAGCAACACACACAAAATGTTGAAGGGTTTCGTCCAGAAACATCAACTGTACTCTTTTCCATAGATGCTGCCTGACCTGCTGAGTTCCTCCAACACTGTGCGTAGTATTTGTTAATTTTACTGTTCAGCCGATAGCCAAAAACAAGTGAATTTAACAGTTGTAAACAGATAAGAACAGAATTGTTTGAAGTCTGTGAAAAGCAGCTTTCCGATACATGTTGTACTTACGGATAGGAAGAAATTAAGAGACTTAAAATACTCAGCAGGTGGAGTGGCATCTTGGAGGAGAGAAACAGGATACTTTGCATATCAAAGTGGCTCTTAGTTAGATTTGCGAATTATTGGCAGTGAAGCATGCTTTAAGTAACTGATAAAACCAGGAGTGAAGATGAGGGTATATGGAATACAGTAAGTCAATTTAGAAAAAATACAATTAGATTGCTCTTTGACCTAAAGGAAGTTTTTGGGTCCCCAGCTTACAGGAAGGGAGTAAGTAAGGTTTTGCATCTCTTGTAATTTCATTGTAAATGGCACAAACTGTGGGGGTGGTGTTAGTTAAAAGACATTGCTTAACTTCCGTGTAGATAGGACAACATAAATAAAATCAGAAACTACAGAAAGCACAAGAGGAAAAAACCCCTAAAAATCCATCCATCTCCATCGTGTCTGACACTGAAAATATCTGGTAATGTGGACTCTACAAAAACTTCTCAGAGTAGAGGCAAATTCCATTACCAAAAAGCCACCTGATTCTCAATGAAAGTTAAGGCAGTGAAATGTTGCCCAAGATAACAGAGTTGAGTAACTTCCCTGCTGCACCTGTGAGCAGAAATTTGTGAGGCAAGGCTAGAAACTGTTTCAGCCGCATGGAATGATCCAGGAACAAAAAAGTTGAGTCACAGTGCTTTGACCTCCACAGAAAGAGCAACTAGGCACAAATATGTGGAGGAATATATTCACATAGAATATTGGTAAATAAATGTTTATATTACGGCACCAAGGTACAGTGAAAAACTGCTCTTGCTTATACAGATCAATCTTACAATGGTGCATTGCAGTAATACAAGGTAAAACAAAAACAGAGTGCAGAATAAAGTGTTACAATTACAGAGAAAGTGTCGTGCAGGTTGACGCCAAGGTGCAAGGACACAACAAGGTAGATGATGTGGTCAAGAGTCCATCTTTTCATATTAGAGAACGGTTTGGTAGACTTATAACAAGGGGATAGAAATGGCCTGGTGATATGTACTTTCAGGCTCTTATATATTCTGCTTGATGGGAGTGGGCAGAAAAGAGAATGTCCAGAATGGGTGGGGTCTTCGATAGTGCTGGATACTTTACTGAGGCAATGAGAAGTGTACCCAGAGTCCATGGAGGAAAGGCTGGTTTCTGTGATGTACTGAGCTGCATCCACAACTCTGAAGTTTCTTGGGATCAAAGGCAGATCCATTGTCATAACAAGTTGTATTGCATCAAGATAGAATGCTTTCTATGGCACATCAATAAAAATATCACATATTTCAGTGATAACCTGAGCAACCATGCATTCTTCGTCAGACAGGTCCGGATAAGATGTGACATCTTTGAAGACTGAAAGAAGACTCTTTGCTACTGGTCATTTCTTTACCCCTGTCCAAACTCCCCAACACAAGCTGAATGACGAGACATGGATAATGTTTTTTTGTTTTTTTTTCCTTATACAGTCAAACCTACTGTGCAGCCCCCACAGCCTAATGATTAACTTTGTATTACAAAGAGGACTCAACTGGTTTTAACTGCCCATAACTTCCACCCGAGGTCATTCTGTCTCACCCTACCCCAGATACTGCAGAGGCTGGGATCTGGAGCAACTAGGAACATGCCGTTGGAATTAAAGTTCAAGTTCATTGTCATCTGACTATCCATATATACAACCAAATGAAACAGCATTCCTCTGGACCACAGTATACCCACAATACATACTGTATAATCACAGCACATAAAAGCAAAATACTACCACAAATAATTTAATGAAATATAATTCAAAATGCATGTGAAGTGCAGCACAACTAAACAGTGAACAACTCAATGTCCTAGTGACGAGAGCTCAGTGGAGGCAAAGTATCCATTAGTCTCAGTCATAGAAACATAGAAAACCTACAGCACATTACAGGCCCTTTAGCCCACAAAGTTATGCCAAACAAGTCCCTACCTTAGAAATTACTAGGCTTACCTATAGCCCTCTATTTTACTAAGCTCTAGGTACCTGTCTAAAAGCCTCTTAAAAGACCCTATCATATCCGCCTCCACCACGGTTGCCGGCAGCCCATTCCACGCACTCACCACACTCTGAGTAAAAAACTTGCCCCTAACCTCTCCTCTGTACCTATTCTCCAGCACCTTAAACCTGTGTCCTCATGTGGCAACCATTTCAGTCCTGGGAAAAAGCCTCTGACTATCCACACAACAATGCCTCTCATCATCTTATACACCTCTATCAGGTCACCTCTCATCCTCCTTTACTCCAAGGAGAAAAGGCCAAGTTCACTCAACCTATTCTCATAAGGTATGCTCCCCAATATGGGAAACTTCCTTGTAAATCTCCTCTGCACCCTTTCTATGGCTTCCACATCCTTCCTGTAGTGAGGTGACCAGAACTGAGCACAGTGTTCCAAGTGGGGTCTGACCAGGGTCCTAGAAAGCTGCAACATTACCTCTTGGCTCCTAAATTCAATTCCACGATTGATGAAGGCCAATACACCATATGCCTTCTTAACCACAGAGTCAACCTGCGCAGCTGCTTTGAGCATCCTATGGACTCGGACCCCAAGATCCCTCTGACCCTCCACACTGCCAAGAGTCTTACCATTAATATTATATTCTGCCATTATACTTGACCTACCAAAATGAACCATTTCACACTTATCTGGGTTGAACTCCATCTGCCACTTCTCAGCCCAGTTTTGCATCCTATCAATGTTCCGTCTTAACCTCTGACACCCCTCCACACTATCCACAACACCTCTAACCTTTGTGTCATCAGCAAACTTACTAACTCATCCCTCCACTTCCTCATCCATGTCATTTATAAAAATCACGAAGAGTAAGGGTCCCAGAACAGATCTCTGAGGCATTCCACTGGTGACTGATCTCCACGCCAAATATAACCCGTCTACAACCACTCTTTGCCTTCTGTGGGCAAGCCAGTTCTAGATCCACAAAGCAATGTCCCCTTGGATCCCATGCCTCCTTACTTTCTCAATAAGCCTTGCATGGCGTACCTTATCAAATGCCTTGCTGAAATCCATATACACTACATCTATTGTTCTTTATTCATCAATGTGTTTAGTCACATCCTCAAAAAATTCAGTCAGGCTCATAAGGCACAACCTACCCTTGACAAAGCCATGCTGACTACTGCTAATCATATTATACCTCTCCAAATGTTCATAAATCCTGCCTCTCAGAATCTTCTCCATCAACTTACCAACCACTGAGGTAAGAGTCACTGGTCTATAACTTCCTGGTCTATCTCTGCTCAGTTTCTTGAATAAAGGAAAAACATTCGCAACCTTCCAATCCTCCAGAACCTCTCTTATCCCTATTGATGATGCAAAGATCATCGCCAGAGGATCAGCAATCTCCTCCCTCGCCTCCCACTGTAGCCTGGGGTACAGTTTGTCCATTCCCAGTGATTTACCCAACTTGATGCTTTCCAAAAGCTCCAGCACATCCCCTTTCGTAATATCTAAATGCTCAAGCAGTCCAAGGGAAGAAGCTGTTACTCAGTCCAGCAGTCCTAGTCCTGATGCTCCTGTGCCTCCTTCCTGATGGTAGTGGGTCAGATTGTGAGATGGGTGGGAGAGATCCTCACAATGTTTTGGGCCATTCATATACGACTCTCCCAATAAATGTCACACATGGGGGGGGAGGGGGAGGGAGAATGCTATGATCCTCTTGATAGTTTTTACTATCCTCTGTAGACTCTTTCAGTCTGATGCCATGCAGCCTCCGTACCACACCACACAATGATGCAGCCAGACAGAACAATCTCGATGGTGCCCCTGTAGAAAGTTGCTAGAATGGGGTTAGAGAGCCTTGCATGCCTCAATCTCCTCAGAAAACGTAGACACTGCTGTGCCTTCTTGACTGGTAAGGAAGTGTTATGAATCCATGTTAGACTGTCCATTATGAACACACTAAGGAACTCTGTGCTCTTCACTCTCTCTATTGCAGAACCACTGGTGTGCAATGGAGAGCGTTTGACCTACGACCTCCTGAAGTTCACAATAATCTCTTTTGTCTTCTCCATGTTGAGACTCAGGTTGTTATTTAAGGTAACAATGTATAAGCTCTTAAAACTATTTGGAGATAGCACCTCTTGCACTACTATCTCTGGACAGGCATCCAGCTTTCATTAATAGGTACTCAACATAGTCAAGTATACTGCAGGATTTCAGAGTTGCATTATTCTCTGTAGAAAGAGGCGCTTCCTAGCAATTAAACCTAACTCTGCTTCCTTACAACTTGAAATTGTGTTTCTTGGCCTTCCCAACATTTATTTGGGGCAGCTTGTAACACACACACAATCAAATGCAATCATCTTTGAAAAATTGTCAGCTAAATCATCCATAATTCAATGTTAAGTGAAACAAATTATTCCTTGATGCTGTGACGTGGAAACTAACCTTAGTGATCCTTCTCAGCATCTTTTCCAAGCCTCCATGTGAGCAGACCAAACTGGGCACATAGATTCAGCTGTGGCCTAACATTTCTTAATGTAACTGAAACCTCCACTGACTTTCTTAATCACAAATACAATCTAGCACGAGTCTTCCCTTCCTCAGAGCAAATAATCCCAGACACTAAGTTCTTATAAGTCCACATCCTCAGTGTAAACCAACACACAAATCAACCTCCTTTTCATCGACTCCATCCATTGCTTCCAGCTACTTTGCAGCCAGTGTAATCAAGAACCCTTCACATCCCAGCTGCTTTCTTTTCTCCCCTTTACCTTTGGGCAAAAGATGCAAAAGCCTGAGATCATGAACCACCAGACTCAATAACAATTTCTAGTCCATTGTTAATTAGACTTTGGAATTGACCTCTTGTATGCTAAAGAATGAACTCATGACCTCCTGGGCTCCCAGTCTAACTCATCGTAGGCCTTGCACTTTATTTTTCTACTTGCATTGTACGTTCTGTGTAACTAGAACACTTCTGCATTTCGTTTTCTTCCTTCTACCTCAATGTAATTATGTCTGTCCAAATCTTGACACAAGTGACAATAAACCAACAAGCAAATCTCAAACATGAGGAAATCTGCAGATGCTGGAAATTCAAGCAACACCCACAAAATGCTGGTGGAACACAGCAGGCCAGGCAGCTTCTATAGGGAGAAGCACTGTTGACATTTCGGGCTGAGACCCTTCATCAGGACTAACTGAAAGAACTTACTATCTTTTCTTTCAGTTAGTCCTGACAAAGGGTATGGGCCCGAAGCAAATCTCATGCTCTTTAGAGTTTGATAGCTTCACTTCCTCAGAGTGAACAATCCCACCTCTTCAAATTCTTATAGCTCAAGTTTTGCTGATCTTGGTAACAGTTCAGTTTACTGTTCCTCTCTGTGCATCTGCCACATCTCCAGAACCACATAATGTAGCCACAAGTGCAGAGGGAAAAAAAAATTATTTACACATTCTTTTCCTGCCTTCTATTTTGTTATGTTCTTATGTAGATGTTTGATTTGGAAATTGATAGAATTGAACCTTCAAACTAAAGCTGTAATAATACAGCACTTTATTTATTCACAGTTTTTCCCGTGCCTATTTTCTTTTTCTCTGCCTCCATGACTGGAGATTTTGAATAATATCCAACACCTGGACAAATAACCGTTATTTCTATGTCAATGCTGCGGGTAAACCCAAATTTTCTGATGCAGGGTTTATCATAGGCAGGTTGAGGGGAGTTAGGGCATCTGCAGGAGCACAGCAACTCCACCTGACTAACTGCCAGAGATAACATGCAGAATGCCGGGCTTGGACTACACAACCTTAAGGAGATATGCACATGATTGTCCAAAAGGCAGCAGATTCAAATTACTGAGTAGATCCCTGGACTGTATGTTTCAGCATCATAAAATGGAAGGTTGGAAGAAAAGCCAGGAAGTGTGTAGGGTCGGGGTGCAAACTGAAGAGAGTGGATTTTAGGGCAGGAAATGAGTGTCCATGTAGTAAAATAGATCAGAACTCACTTCTTACCCTCTTTCTTTTAGCAGTCATTATTGATGTGGGGTTGATCAGGGATCCATCATCTGCATCCATCCTGCATTCTGATGTGTAGGACATGGGGTTAAGGTGAGAAAGGGGTGATTCAATAGAAGCTTGAAGGGCAACTTTTCACCCTTTTGAGGGTGAACTGCCAGAGGAAATGGTTGAGGCAGGTACATTAATAACACAACCAGTACTTAGACAAGTACATAAATAACAAGAGTTTAGTGGTATATGGGCCAACTGCATATAAAAGGGACTAGCTTAGATAGGCACCTTGGTCAGCATGGACTAGATAGCCCGAAAGACCCTTTCCAATGCTGTATGACTCTAAAACTCTGTGACTGTATCTAAAAGATTAATTGACTTAATATAGTTGAAGTAAAGTGTGTGACTAGAAATTCACCTTACCACAGGATGACCTCAGTTTTCATATTTCCTCCATTCTCTCTCCATTTATCTCCTCCTCCCTCTAATTTTTTTAATAAAATCTTGCCTTTCAAGTTGATTTTTTTTTTAAAAAAAGATCGCTTTACCCACAACTTTAGCTTTTGGCTATTAGCTCAACATACCAAAGACACAAGAAGGACAAAGTGTCTAAGAGGAAATCAACCTTCAACAGGAAGAACAGAAAACCTAGCACTATTCAAAGCCTTTTTATTCTGATGGTTTCAGTATTGGTCATTTGCCGACATTGAGCAGATGTCATCTGTACCAGCAGTCGCCGAAGAAGCTGTTTTACATTCACAATGTTAATCTTTAATGACGCATGCTTGCTTCCCAGCAACATATCTGTTGGTCAATTACGTGGGTGTAACTCATATACCCACACACTGGTATTAGATATATGGTTTGAAGCACCAATAACAGGTTTCAGAATGACATAGTAAGGAAGCCACACAAGCAACGGCAGTAAGGAAACAAACTTTTTGGAAGTCATGCAGTGGAAAAGTAGCTTGTGTGCGCTTTATTCTAGACACCACTATAGATCAGTCAGGTTATTTAAAATTACTACCTGTTATTTTCTTGGTGATTTGGGAGGATGACGTCAATGCAAAGAAATGCTTCAGTTTTATCTACAACACTGTCATGACAGGTGCAGTATGGTGACAATCTGCTTCATTCAGAGAAATTGCGTCGTAGAAGTTTCCAATTTTAGAGAAGGGGTGGTGTCCATCTGTTTATATCAATCGTGCTGAAGTCAAAGGGGTTGAAAGCTTCAGGTTTTTAGGGAGGACAGCACCTATGATATCATAGCTAAGGAAGCTTCCCTGTGCCTCTACTTCCTCAGAAGGCAAAAGAAATTTGGTATGTCCAGGTTGACCTTCACCAATTTTTTACTGATGCAGGATAGATAGCATTATCCAGATGCATTACAACTTGGTATGGCAACTGCTCTGTACATGACCACAAGAAACTACAGAGTTGTAGACACAGCTCAGCAGACCATGGAAACCAGCCTCCCCTGCATGGACTTTGTCTACCTCAAATTTCTCACTGTAGCCAACGTAACCAAAGAGCTTACCAACCACCCACCCCAAGACATTCTCTTTTCACCTCCTCACTCCCTTCAGGCAGGTGATACAAAAGCTTGAACCAGTTTATATCCCTCTGTCAAGAGACCATTCAATGGTCCCCGGCACAATAAAATGGACTCTTGGCTTCACAATCTACCCCTTTGTCTTGTACCTTATTGCACTTTTTCTGTAACGACAACACTTTATTCTGCATTCTGCTGTTATTTTCCCTCGTACTTCTTCAATACACTATTCTAATGAAATGGTCTGTATGGGAGGCATCAAAACAAATGTTACACTGGACCTTGATATGTGACAATAATAAATAATTTAATAAGCCAATTCAATTAGCTTATTCAACGTGAGTAATTTGTTTACATCAGTTTTGTTAATTGTCTTTACATGCTTGAATATCTCAAATAAGACACATCTTCCCTTAACAAAGTTCTCCTTTTCTTAAACTTTTTGCATATAAATACAAGTTCCAACAGATTTGATAAATATCCGATTGAAGTGGAATTCACATTTTTTGTCTTGTATGTTTATGTGGACTGGCCTCATTTATTCTGCGTTTAAAATCTGGCAGGGAAGCTGGCTTACAAGTCTGCAAGAGTTCAAACCAAGAATGAGGTCACTGCTAGTCCAAATTCCTGTACTACAACAGGGCCTCATCTGTCTCAGTTACTCATAGCTAAAGCTGAGAAAAGAATGAGAAATATTCCATTGTGGCTAGTTGGAGACAAGAACAGAAACATAACTAAGCATGATGATTCAGAATTCCACATCTCAGGGAACATGCAACTTGTATTACCTCCTTCTCAAATTAGACTCGAAGTCTTTAAGAGTTAGTGTTCAAGCAACGATAAACACCTCACAAATCTCAACATTCCTCATCATTAGGACCCATTGTTGGAATCCAACTCTATTCGGAATCTCAGTACTGTTTCACGTGTCACAAGAGAGCACTTCTCTTAAGATACTTCAATGCTGGATCTGGCTAATACTAATTTCACAAGTTTGCCCTATTACTGTTTTGCCTTAGTTCTGTTCAACCAGATAGTAAACCGACCATTGTGCTTCACAGGAAAAAACATCCATGGAAATTGTCACAATTTGGGATTTTTGATTTTATGACCAATCATTTACTTTTATGATAAAACTAAGTTAAATTCAGTTTATATTTGACCACCCCCCCAAAAAAAATCTCCTTGGCCTACTAGGATCAGTCAAGATAAACGATACAAGTGTAAGTTTTGCATGCCCTACCAATCTGAGACCATAGGCCATGATGCATACAGGAGGCATTCACGGTCAATCAGAAATTTCAGCTTCAGCAAGGCAAATAATGCTTTACACAAGTTGGCAATTGATCGCTATTACATCATCATAGTCTCTTAAATTATGCCCAAAATGTTAGATTAGCCTCATTCAATTCGTTCCACTGGGAGGACGGTGATGAGCAATCAAGGAAGGCTTTCTGAATATTCATTAAAGACAACAATTTATTTCAAGCCAGGCCACCCAGCAATACCCCAATTTAATCTAGCCTAATCACGGGACAATTTACAATGACCCGTTAACCTACACCTTTGGACTGTGCAGTGACAAGAATTTAAAATCAGCCATCCATGTGGTATATTCTGAAATATATTAATGAGGGCAGAGTCTCTAGCAATATTTCAAAAGCACTAAAGAGTCACCAAGGCAGTGAAGGCCACAGGTCAAATGCTGTGAAACAGGATTAATATTTGATGGTGGACAAAAGGGACCATTTCTGTAAGGATGAATGTTAGAGATTTGCTAACCTGCAGGTGCAGCACAGTCACTGACATAAACCAGTAATGCTTTTTGGGAATGCATTACATCCACAGTAAATTGAAAGGAGAGAAAAATGATGACGACGATGGCTCCCGTCTTTCTCGAAGGACAATGGGTGTGCGCTATGGTTCAAGCCTGGGTGGAGATGCTGGGATGCCCATCAAGATTCCCTCTCAGCTTCACCAGTGTAGTCCAAAGGAAAGTTAAACAATATGTTTGGAGCCAGTTTGGCTGCAGGAGCTGCCGTAAGGATGCGCAGTGACGTCCAGCTGCTTTTGGGGCTCCCCTCCGGATTTTCCTGTCTGGGTTTACTCCTGTAGTCTTCAGCAGTCCCGAGGCCACCCACAAGGAAGTGGGGCTATTTGCCCATAGCTGGGGATCCGGTTCAAGAGCACACGGAGCTTGCTGTTGGAGAGGCTTTTTATTGGCAGGGAGAGACTTACGCATTCTGCTCTCCTTTTCACAAAACTGCTAGCCAGTATTTATTGGAAGCTGAAAACTAGACTGACAGGCACTATCCACCACACTACACCTATCACAAAAACCATTTGACACAAAGAAAACTGAAGAAGGAAAAACTCCATAAATTAAATGGTGACAATACTTTTATTGCCAGTGGTTGAGGTGAACAGAATGAAGGAAAATTGGCATTTGAGGGGATGATAGTAGTGAATGCCAAGTTGTGGTCTATAAACAGCATCCTGGTGTAGGCATCTTTGCTGCCCAGATGTTCCAGGGTTGAGTGAAGAGCCAATGAAATGGCATCTGCGGTGGACTTGATATGCCAGTAGGCAAGTTGGAGCAGATCGGAATCGAAATTCAGGCAGGAGTTGATATGCCTCATCAGCAACCTCTCAAATCATTTCATCACTGTGAATGCAAGTTCTACTGGACAATAGTCATCGAGGCCGGTTTCCACATCCTTCTTAGGTATAATTGAAGCCTGTTTGAAGCAGGTGGGTACCTCAGACTAGTAAAGCAAGAGGTTAACGATCTCAGTGAACACTCCTGCCAGCTGATCAGCACAGATCTTTAGTACTTGGCCAGATGCTTTCTGAGGGTTCACCCCCCATGAAAGAGGCCCTCACAGCGGCCTCAGAGGCTGAAATCACAGGGCGCAGTGGGAGTTTATGATGGTTCCTCCATGTTTTGACAGTCAAGGCGAGCATAGAAAGCATTGCGCTCGGCTGGAAGTGAAGCTCTGTTGTCACCCATGTTGCTTGATTTCACTTCATAAGAGGAATTGGCATTCAAGCCCTGCCACAGCTATTGAGCATCCTTCATTGATGCAAGTTTAGTCCATTTCACCTGTGATCTGGCTTTCCAGAAATCATACCTGGACTTTTTGTCACTTTCTTCCTCTCAGACCAAATGGAAAGGACATGGGTTTAGAAATTCATCTGGGGGTTAAATAGGACACTGAATGAGAAACCTCCTCCTACTTCAGTTTAAGACAGTATTGCAGAGCTGGTGATGAGGTTTTGAGGTGGGTGCTGAAATCTGCCCTTGGATTATTTTAATAGTTAAAAATAGATAACTGAAAGCTGGATAAGCAATTGCTGTAAACTGTATCCCACAAATAATTTAATTGCAGAAAGGTCAATGAATAAAACATTGTTAAAACATGTAGAATAATAACATGAGGAAACAGCTAGAGCAGCAATTATTTTAATTACCAAGTGTTAAAATAATTGGAAAGTCAAACCGGTTATACTAGGACGTACTATGAATGGTAGGGCACTAGGGAGTGTAATGAAACAGAGGGACCCAGGAGTTTAAATGCATCGTCATTGAAAGCAGAGTCACAGGTAGACAGGGGAGTGAAAAAAAGCATTTGGCACACTGGCCTTCATTAGTCAGGGCACTGAACATAGGAGTTGTGAAATTATGCTGTCATTGTACAAGTTGTTAGTGAGACCACACGGTGTACAGTTTTGGTTATCCTGATACAAGAAAGATGTGGTAAACTGAAAAGAGTGCAGAAAATGTTGCCAGGACTGAAGGGCCCCAGTTATAGGGAAAGGCTTGCCAGGCTAATCTTTATTGACAGGAGAATGAGAGGCGACGTTATAGAAATGTTTTAAACTATGAGAGGCGTAGATGAGATGGATGGTAGCAGTCTTTTCCCAGGGTAGGGGAGTCCAAAATTAGGGCTCAGAGGGGAAATATTTCTAAGGAGCTCCATTTTGACAGAGGGTAGAGAGTATACGGAACAAGCTGCCAGTTTGGGACAGGTACATCATGTCACTTATGAGGCACTTGGATAGGTGTATGGAGGGATGGGATTTAGAGGGATATGGGCTTATTTCAGGAAATTGGGACTAGCTGAGTGAGCACTGTGGACAGCATGGATTCAATGGGCCGAATGATCTGTATCCATGCAGTTTTGCTCCATGACTCTACTGAAGCAGTCTTAAGCTAAAGAAACCAAAATGCCAAGGTAAGATGGTGACATCTAGTTGTATGGCATAAACTCACCTTTGATCAATCACACTACTTATCTATCATTTTTTCCTGATTTTTCCCCCACTCATCTTCAGCCCAAACCCTTGTAACTGACTTTATCCTGGTCCCTGATATCCATCCTCAATGATCTCATTAAAAAAAGCTGTCCTCGCTGCCACTAATTCCACCCCAGTAATTTTACCCGACTCCACGTGGTCTCAGATTATCTCCTGCTCAAATGTCACTTCTGCCTGTTTCTGCAACTGGTCTCCTCAGCAACATTGCTACTGTTTTCTAACTCATGAAGTTTCAATCTTCTGTCACCAATTTTTCAGACCTACATTAATTCACAGTTCAATGATGCTTCAGTTTAAAATTCTGATCTTTGGCTTCAATTCCTTGTATATCTTACCCTCATCCTATCCATCCCAGCAACCCTACTATCTCCAAACTCCAGGTACACCTTTCTGAATCCAGGTACTTCACTGATATTGACTGTGCTTTTGGCTCTGAAGGCCCTAAACTCCTCAAGTCTCCTCGCTTCCTAACTTTTTTTTTCAAATTTTTCCTTTAATCCTTCCTCATTATTCAGGTCAAAGTTCAAATGATGATGGCCAGTTCTTCACTTGTGAAGATCAGGAGGGAAGAGTCCTCAGGAGGGACAGCATATTCACCCATTGTCCATTGCTGTAGGACTTTTCTTCTATATAGCGAGGATCATTGTGCACAGACAGATTGCATTCTCAAGGCTGGGGGATGTTCTACAATGATACAGAGAGCTGCTACGACTGTGATAACCACAAATCTGTAGGTTGAGGATCGGAGATTTCCTTCTCCTAGACAGACTCCCTGGCAAGGTTAACAAGTTCCAACTACCTGGGTTTGGAATCAGAGTTGTCCTTCTCCTAAGCTGGCTGCCAGCTAAGGCTAGTGAGCCCAGCCTGCCTGCCCAGTTATACCACTGGACCCTCGGTCATGCCATGACTTAGCAAACTCAGTAAGAACAGGGACACCAAATGAAGGCGTTGCTATGGGCACGATAGTGTAGGAGAGGCCATATATGCAAGTGACCTCCTACACGGCAAGCCAAACAATATAATGAGAACATGAGATAATAAAATAAAGCCCTTAAAGTGAGATCAATGGTTGAGGGAACATCTCAATGGCTGGACAAGTGAATATAGTTACCCCCTTTGTTCAAGAGCCTGATGGTTGTGGAGTACTAACTGTTCTTGAACCTGGTGGTGCAAGTCCTGAGGCTTTTGTACCTTCTGACGGCAGCAGTGAGAAAAGAGCATGACATAGAGATCTCTAATGAGGAGTGCTGCTTTCTACAATACTGTTCCATGCAGATGTGCTCAGTGATTGGGGGAGGGGTGGGGGCTTTATCCATGATGTGCTGGGCCAAAGCCATTACATTTTGAAGGATTTTCTGTTCAAAGGCATTGGTTTCCACACCAGGCTGTGACGTGGCCAGTCAATATTCTCTCCATTACATATCAATAGAAGTTTGTCAATGTTTCATATGTCATGCCATATCTCCGCAGACTTTTAAGTATAGGTACAGTCATGCTTTTTTACAATTGCATTTATGTCCTCTGAAACAGCAACACCCAGGAATTTAAAATTGATAACCCTCTCCATTTTTGATCTTCTGATGAGGACTGGCTCATGGGCCTCTGGTTTTCCTCTCCTGGCCTACAATCAATTCCTTGGTCTTGCTGACATTGAGTGAGAGGTTGTCGTTTTGAAATTACTCAGCCAAATTTTCAATCTCCCTTCTGTGTGCTGATTGATCACCACCTTTGATACAGCCCACAACAGTGGTGTCATCAGCAAACTTTTATACAGTGTTGGAGCTGTTCTTAGCCCCACAGTCACCGGTATAAAGTGAGTAGAGCAGGGGGCTAAGCACACATCCCTATGGTGCTCCTGTGCTGATGGAGATCGTGGAGGAGATGTTGTTGCCTTTCCAAACGGATTGGAACCTACAAGTGAGGAAATCCAGGATCCAATTGCACAAGGAGGCATTGAGCCCAAGGGCATGGAGATTATTGATTAGTTTTGAGGGGATGGTGGTATTAAATGCTGAGTTGTAGTTGATGAAGAGCATCCTGATGTATGCATCTTTGTCCAGATGTTTCAGGATTGAGTAAAGAACCAATGAGATTGCATCTGCTGAGGTTCTGCTAGGCAAGTTGGAGTGGATCCAAGTTGTCAATCAGGCAGGAACTGATAAGTTCCATCACCAACCTCTCAAAGCATTTCATCACCATGGATGTAAGAGATTAAAGAACTCAGTGAACACTCCAGCCAGTTGGTCAGCACAGGTCTTTAGTACATGGCCAGGTACTCCGTCTGGGCTGGATGCCTTCCTTGGATTTGCCCTCCTGAAGGCAGACTGCACGTCAGTTTCAGATGATGGGGTTAATCTGATAATGGTTGATCCATTTATTCTAATATCACTTTTTGCAATTTACAGTTTAAAAGCCCTTTGGCATACTTTATAATAAAGTCCTATATAATCGTAGGTCACAATTCTGCAATTTCTTAGATCAATTTGGAAACTACCTGTTGGTGCATGTCAAGGATAGCCACCTTATTAGGTACACCTGCTCGTTAATACAAATCAGCCGATCATGTGGCAGCAACTCAGCACAGAGAATGCAGACATGCTCAAGTGGTTCATTTGTTGTCAGACTAAACATCAGGATGGGGGAAGAACTGTGATTTCAGTGAGTTTAACCACAGTCTGATTGTTCATGCCAGACAGGATGGTTTGAGTATCTCAGAAACTGCTGATCTCCTGGGATTTTCACACACAACAGTCTCTAGAGTTTACAGAGAAT
Organism: Hemitrygon akajei; assembly: GCF_048418815.1. Classification (NCBI taxonomy): domain Eukaryota; kingdom Metazoa; phylum Chordata; class Chondrichthyes; order Myliobatiformes; family Dasyatidae; genus Hemitrygon; species Hemitrygon akajei. The sequence continues at coordinate 101,270,142 of NC_133124.1, read as the reverse complement.
GGTGCGAAAAACAAAAACATCGAGTGAGCAGCAGTTCAATGGGCAAAACACCTTTCTAATGAGAAAGGTTGAGGAGAATAGTCAGGCTGGTCAAGCTGACAAGAAAGCAGCATTAATTCAAATCACTCTGATTCGGGAACAGCTTCTTCCCCTCTGCCACCCAATTTCTAAACAGACATTGAACCCATGAACACTTCCTCACTACTTTTATTTCTGGGTTTTTTTGCACTACTTATTTTTAACTTAACTACTTAATAGGCATATATACTTACCGTAACTCAGTTTTCTCCTCTGCATTTATCGTGTATTTCATTGTACTGCTGCCAAAAGTTAACAAATTTCATGTATGCCGGTGATATTAAACCTGATTCTGAAAAAACCATGTGTTACAACAGTGGGGTACAGAAGAACATATCGGAATGCACATGTTGAACCTTGAAGTGGATGTGCGACAGCGGCAGAAGACCATGGACAACATTATTACACATGCTTAATTAGCCATTTTATTAGTGAAGTTCCTACTGAGCGTAGGTTCCCTTCAGTCTGTGTCTATGGGAAATCATGCACGCAAATTAAGCTGCTGGAGTCACAGTGGTGTTGGATAGCAGATAGATGTCCCATCCCAAATTACACTGACTCTTAAGCAGCATAGAGTAAACTGCTGTCTGTATCTTTTTCCTAGCTAAAATAAGGCTTTTCTGCAATAGCAATAAAGATTTATCTAATTTCCAGGGCATACATATCAATGTTCATACGCAATTTAAAACTGAGGTAATTACAATATTAAAACAAATTGTACCGGAGATGTCAATATAACACTAACATCCCAACTGATCTGGAAATACTTGATAAAAACGGTTTTAAATTGATTATGTTTTCTACAAATGCTGTACAAGTCATTTTTGATAGATTTCCATTAAATATCCCTACTATGCTTCACCTAATCTGTGCTGTGAACTCTGAAGATTAGTCCTTAAGCTGCTCAAAGGCTCCAGAAACCAATATCCTTACAGCACAGATATAGGGCACTTGATACATCCCAAATACGTTTGTCCTTGACAGAGCAATCCAAATCAATTCCTTCTACATCATTTCCCCATGTCACAAATCAGGTCTCACCCATTGCCAATCACCTGCACTTTGGAAATCCACAATCCAAGAATGAGGCCACACACTGACAGTACTCTAACATTAATGACACACCTTGATAAACATACAGTCCACATGAAAACAGTTCAAAGTAGATTTATTAATCAAAGTACATATACGTCACCTTGTACTACCAAGATTTTTGCAGACATTTGCAGTAGATTCACGAAAATACAATAAAATCATGAAAATCAACATGCATAGGTGAATAAGCAATGTGTTAAAGACAGACTGTGCAAATACAAAAAAAACAATAAAATACATTGAGAACACGAGTTGTAGAGTCCTTGAAAGTGAAGTCATAGGTTGTAGAATTATTCAGTGTTGAGCTGAGTGAAGGAGCCTGATGGTTGAAAGGTAATTACTGTTCCTGAACCTGCTGTGCGACCCAAGACTCCTACACCTCCTTAATGGCAGCAGTGAGAAGAAAGCATGGCCTGGATTTGGGTGTGGGGGGTTGGGGGAGGGAATGGCGTCCTCGATGATCAAAGCTGCTTTCTGTGGCAGGGGTCTTTATAGATATGTTCAATGGTGGGAGGGCATTTCCTGTAATGGACTGGAAAAATCATACACAGTACTGAACTGGGCTCCACACCACTGGACCTAAAAAAAATTAATTCCACAGATGTGGATATTTATTAGTTAAACACCCAAAATGCTGGAGGAACTCAGCAGGTCACGCAGCATGCTTTGGGCCAAGATCCTTCTTCAGGATTGCAGGACTCCCCCAACGTTGAAAAAGGGCCTCGGCCTGAAATGTTGACTATTTTTTCATTTCTATGGATGCTGACTGATCTGCTGTGTTCCTCCAGCATTTTGTATGCGTTGATTTGGATTTCCAGCATCTGCACAGTCTCTTGTATATATTAGTTAATGTAAGAATTGCACGCAGGGTAAATAAAACACTTGAAACTACAAAAATATTCTTAGCCTGTAAGGAAGCCAAGTTGTCAACATTAGTAAACAACTGAATTTGGGTGATTGCACAGGTCAGAACTGCTCAGGGTTATGAAGTATTTTCAATTGCTGCTTCCATTGACTCCAGACGTGGGCAAAATGCAGTTTTAAAGCAAACAGAAACAATAGTTGTGTCAAGCAGTTGATTCTCATGCTTACAGCTGATAATCACACACAAGTGCACATGTACCAGGTCTTTTAACATAGGGCTTACAATTATCCAGTAGTTTCAATTTTTTTTAAAATTCCAATTAATTTCATTCAAATTCCACAACTGACAAGGTAGTTATGAATTCTGGCTTCTGGATTACTGTTAGTTAACTTAACCAGCTCTGAAAGCCATTTCACTGCGCTCCACTATTATCCAGAAATCTCTAAATCCATGTCCTGAATACACTCAACACTTAAACCTCTTGTGTAGTGAATTCTAAAGAGTGAAGGACACCTGGTTAACCTAAATAGTGTGCCTATTGTTTTGAAACTTTGAAACCTAGTTCTGGGTACTCCGGACAGGGAAAGCATCCTTCTCTATCCAGCCTGTCAAACTTCATAGCAACTTGACAAATTTCAACTTAATCATCTCTTACTCTTTTGGGAAAGATTTGTTACACTCCATTTTTCAGTGTGATAATCTGCTCCTGCTGTGATACCACCTTGTATTTCTTCCTCCCCTCCAACCCACCTCATCTTTTTACTCTGACTTCCACTCTTTTTTTTTCCCATTCTGATGAAGGATCTCAGCCCAAAACGCTGACTGTTTACTTTTTTCCCCAAAGATGCTGAAAATTCAGATTTTCTCGTGTTTGTGATTCTACTACAACACAGCAAAGTCTCTCTGAGGGATGCCTACTTTAAAGAAGTTTAAATCTTCCCTTCAACAGGAGTTCAGAGATACTCTCTCTCACTGATCCCCACCTGTGATACCTTCTTGTACTGCTTCCTCCCCTCCACCTACCTTCTTACTCCGACCCTATCTCTTTTTCTCTCCCAGTCCTGATGAAGGATCTCTGCCTGAATTGTCAACTGTTCACTCTTTTCCAAAGACGCTTCCTGGTCTGCTGAGTGCATCCAGCATTTTGTGTGTTACTTTCCCAAGCATATCCTTACTCAAGTCAGACCTATACACAATATTCCAGATGCAGTTTCACAAGAGCTCTTTATAATTCGATCACTATCATTCTATTCCTGTATTCAGGTTGGACATATACAATAAAATCCAACATTCCATTTCTCTTCCTCATTGTTTGCTGTGCTTGTATGTTAATCTTCTGGGTACGAGGACAACCAGTCTCTTAACAATCACGTACCATTTTTTTAAAAAAAAACTGCTTTACTACTTTGTGTGGGACATCACATTTTTTTTTCACTTGCTATTTCATCTTCCATCGCTTTCTCTTCCTTCAGCCTGACTATATGCCCATTAAATTCCCAGTCACTTGTAATTAAACCTTTCTGCAACCTCCACACTGTCCACAATGGCACCTAGTTTTGTGTCATTGGAATAACTAATCCTCTCATCTAAATTGCTGAAGTAGGTTATAAGCAGCAGAGCCCAGCACCGATCCTTTCTTCCCTGACTGGAAACAGCTTCCCAACCTGAAAATGATCAGTTTATTCCCACTCTCTTATCTGCACATCCACCAATTCCCAATCCAGACCTGCATGTTTCTTCCTATTCCTTGTGATGTAGTATAGTTTAATAGCCTTTAACAGCAGGGATATATTGCTACCTTTCAGTCTGTGGAAATCATTTATAATCTATGCTGTAATAAACAATGATAGTTTGTTTTTTTACAACATTGATTATGATGGTTGAGAGTCAACTTAGCTTCAACCTTTTTCCAAAGTACATTAACTAAAGAGGTAAATTTAGCAGCTTTGTTGAGCAGTAACAGTTTGTTAGAAGAACTCAATGGGCTGAGCCAGCATCTGTGGGAGGAAAGGAATTGTCGACGAACTTATCTATAGGAAGCAGTAACCAGTCAGGGATATACACAAAATGTTGTAAGAACTCAGTCAGGAATGTGAGTATCAGTGCTCTTAATCTACTTCAGCAATATACACTCAGTGGCCACTTTATTAAATGCCACCTGTCATTAATGCAAACTTCTAATCAGCCAATCATGTGGCAGCAACTCAATGGATAAAAGCATGTAGATACAGTCAAGAAGTTCAGTTGTTGTTCAGACCAAATATTAAAATGGGGAAGAAATGTGATCCAGGTGAATTTGATTGCTGATGCGGTGGATTAAGTATCTGAAAAACTGCTGATTTCTTGAGATTTTCATGCAGAACAGTCTCTAGAGTTTCCAGAGAATGATGTAAAAAACAAATTTTTAAAAAATCAGTGAGTAATAGTTCTTTTTCTGAAAATGTCTTGTTAATGAAAGAGGTCAGAGGAAACTAGTCAGACTGACAGTCACTGAAAAAAACCATGAGTTATAACAGTGGTGAGCATTTCTGAAAATTTCAAAGTAACATCATTAACATAGTAAGTTTATTATCAAAATGCATATATGTCACCACATACAACCCTGAGATTCATTTTCTTGCAGACATACTCAATAAATCCAATAACCATAATAGAATCCATGAAACGCCACAACAACTTGGGCAACCAACTAGTGTGCAAAAGACAATGAACTGCAAATTACAAAAATAAATAAATAATAATAAATAAAAAGGAATAAGTGTCAAGGACTTGAGATGAAGAGGCCTTGACAGCGCATCCATTGCTTATGGGAACATTTCAGTTATGGGGAAAGAGAAGTTGAGTGAAATTATCCCCTTTGGTTCAAGAGCCTGATGACTGAGGGGCAATAACTGCGCCTGAACCTAGTGGTGTGATTCTGAGACTCCTGTACCTTCCTGATGGCAGCAGCAAGAAGAGAGCATGTCCTGGGTGGTGGGAGTCCTTGATGATGGATGCTGCTTTCCTGAGTAATGCTCCGTGTAGATGTGTTTAATGATAGGGAGGGCTTTACCTGTGATAGACTGGGCTGTATCCACTACATTTTGTAGGATTTTCCACTCAAGGACATTGGCTACCTCGCAGCCTGGTTTAGAAACACCAATAAATATACTCTCCACCACACATCTGTAAAAGTTTGTCTAAGTTTTAGATGTCATGTCAAATCTTTGCAAATTTCTAAGTAGAGCTGCTGTGCTTTCTTTTTGATTGCATTTACGTGCTGGCAACACACGTCAAACCTTGAAGTGGGTGGGCTTGTGGTAGCAGAAAAACACAGCGGATTCACTCCTGTACCTAATAAAGTAGCCACTGAGTGTAGATAAGAGGACCTGACATTCCGATTAAATTCTACAATCTTCAGTCCCTTGTGTTTCCATTTCTTTGAACAGACTTGGAGAAGATATTTTTATTCAACTATTGCCTGGAGAAAACCAAATATCCAGTATAATCTTGGCCTGGAGGGTTGCCCTGACTTACAGAATCCATTAAAATCTCTGGGGAAAAGTACTCTTCTGAGAGTGAGTGAACTTGAGGCACATCCATACAGGTTCAACTAATATAGAATATTTAACTAATGTCTGGATGAATTTCTTTTCATCTTATACTGTTCCTATTGTGTAATATACCTATAGTTTAGTTTATTATATTCACAAACCTGCAGGCCAAGCAAAATTATACCATGATGACAGAGAAACTTGGGCGACCATCTAGCAGAACTTCATGGCCTAAATACTCATTTTTCCACATTTTCTAGCTTTGAGTAATGAAGTTGTTTATGATTTTCCCAAAGTTAATAAACAAAACCTTCCCAGTACCATCAGAAAAAAGCTACTGAAGCATCAGGACTCGGACTACCAGACTAGGTAACAGCTTCTTCCCTCAGGTTATGAGACTAATGAATACCCTGCTACCACCAAGGTCTCATCACTGAGACAGTGAACTGCTTACTTGTGCTGTGCACTATATGCATTTTGAATTATATTTTATTAAATTAAATATGACAATATTTTGTTTTATGTGATATATATATATCTTGTGGTGCACCCTGGTCTGGAGGAACATTGTTATGTTTGATTTTATGTATATATAGTCAGATGACCATAAACTTGAACTTAAACACCAAGGCCCATACAGATTTCCTTTTCTCATCCTAAGAGACGTTTGTGTGACTATAAGTAATAATGGAGTTTAGTTCCAAACTGTAATCCAATCAAAATATTCAAATGATTTATAATAGTGTATTAGATTATTTTGCAACTGGGATACAACTTCAGGAATATGCAATGTTATTTTACCTAACTGGTCTCACCCATCCAGAAAAGAACAATGGGTCACCAACCACTTGTAATAAATACAGACGTAAATTCTAATGTTTTTGATTCATCTCAGTTTCGAAGACTACATTTCAGCTGTGGACATCCTTCCATATGAAAAATTTCTTGTCTCTCATCTAGTTGAAACATGTCACCTCCCTCCCCAGCTTGCTCTATTGCTACATGTCTTAATGCAGTTCAGGCACTGTTTTTAAGGAACAAGGGTTTTTCAGGATTTTAATCATCTTTGTACCTTAATCCTTTGATTTTAAGAATTATACTCTCTGGTTTGCCCTCAGACTGGAGTATGTCTCACCGACCATAATTATGCAGTATGTGGATACAATCTAAACACACTGTAGCAATGACAACTTATTTCAACTGAACTTGCTGAGTTGGCTTTGTTAGAACGCAACCAGATATTGCAATAGTTCAGCAGTATTCTGTAAATATGAGATTATGACAGGCAAATAATCAAATTGGATATGCATTCTTGACCAGGAATAAAAGGATTAATTTTTCGTATGTTCAGTTTTCATTGTTAATATTCAGAAAACATTTATAAACTGTTATCTGAACTGTATCACAGCATTCCTCCCTTTCTCAGAGTGTGGTAAAATAGTGACTAGGGGCTGATACCTGATCTGGCCCACAAAATATGAATAATTTACGATTAAAGCAAAACAGCAGCATTTTATCATTAAAAAATGTGCTATATATAATATATATCCTTTATTTAAAAGAACAATTAACAACCCAAGAGATTGTAGTTATTTCTACAAAGCACCATACTTTGCTTGGAGACAACAGAAACTTACATTTATATGGAACTTTGACAGCAATGAGAAGGTTAAGGTACAGTGGTGTTTTAGGACTGTATGCATTATGTTAGGTACAAGTCAAGAGGCTAGCCTATCAGAATAAGAATGTATAGATAACAAAGCAATGAGTTTAACCATAAATGTGCTGAAGCAGTGCTGACACCTGTTGCTTTGGGGAGGTCCTAAATAAGTCCTATTCATGGCAAAAATATATGACCAAATGCTCAATACCGTATCAAGTGCTTTGAATCTGTAAATTACCTGATTCAGCATCAAACAACTTCCTCTAATGGGACAGTGACCAGGAAACTGAGATAAGAAAAACATATATAGTGCCCATAAGAAGTAATCACCCCCCACCCCCCGGAAGTTTTCATGTTGCGTTGTTTTCCAACATTGAATCACAATGGATTTAATTTGGCTTTTTTGACACTGATCAACAGAAGAGACTCTTTTGTGTCAAAATGAAAACAAATTTCTACAAATTGGTCTAAATGTATTGTGATTATTAAACACAAAATAATTGATTGCTTAATTACTCACCTCCTTCAGGTCAGTTTTTAGATGATGCACCCTCAGCAGCAATTATAGCCTTGAGTCTGTGTGGATCGGTCTCTATCAGCTTTGCACATCCGGGCACTGCAATTTTTCCCCATTCTTCTTTACAAAACTGCTCAAACTCCTTCAGATTGTATGGGGATCTTGAGTGAACAGCCCTTTTCAAGCCTAGCCATAAATTCTCAATTGGATTGAGGCCTGGACTCTGACTTGGTGACTCCAGGACATTAGCTTTGCTGTTGTAAGCCATTCCTTTATAGCTTTGGCTTTATGCTTGGTGCCATTGTCTTGCTGGAAAACAAATCTTCTCCCAAGTCACAGCTGACTTTCAGACTGCATCAGGTTTTTCTTCAGAATTTCCCTGTATTTTGTTGCATTCATTTTACCCTTTACCTTCATAAGCCTTCCAGGGCCTGCTGCAGTGAGGCATCCCCACAGCATGATGCAGTCACCACCAGGTTTGACAGTAAGAATAGTGAGTTTTTAATGATGTGCATTGTTTGGCTCATGCCAAACATAGCATTTAGTCTAATGGCCAGAAAACTCAATTTTGGTTTCATCAGGCCATAGAACCTTCTTCCAGCTGACTTCAGAGTCTCCAACATGCCTTCTGGCAAACTCTAGTTCAGATTTCATGTGAAGTTTTTTTCCAACAGTGGCTTTCTCTTTGCCACTCTCCCATAAAGCTGTAACTGGAGAACCACCAGGGCAATGGTTGTTGTAAGTACAGTCTCTCCCATCTCAGCCACTGAAACTTGTAACTCCTCCAGAGCTGTCATGGGTCTCTCAATAGTCTCCTTCTTTTACAGTCACTCAGTTTTTGAGGACAGCCTGTCCTAGGCAGATTTACAGCTGTACCATATTCTTTCCATTTCTGGATGATTGACTTAACTGTACTCCAAAGGATATTCAGTGACTTGGAAATTTTCTTGTATCCATCTCCTGACTTGTGCTTTTCAATAACCCTTTTGTATAGCTGCTTGGAATATTCTTCTGTTGTCACAGGATGCTGACTCACCAGCAGTTAGACTTTCCAGATGCAGGTGTAGTTTTACCACAATCAATTGAAACACCATGACTACACACAGGTGATCTCTATTTAACTAATTATGTGACTTCTAAAACCAATTGGCTGAACCAGTGATGATTTACTGTGTCATATAAAAGGGGGTGAACAATTAAACAATCAATTATTTTGTGTTTTATATTTGTTATCAATTTAGATCACTTTGTAGAGATTTGTTTTCACTTTCAAACAAGAGTCTTTTTCTGGCTGCAGCTTCTAACAGACTGTGTTCAGGAGTTGGAGCTGGAACAGAATGAACTCTGGATCATTTGGAATGCTGCGGGTTAATAGACAGGCTATACTGGGAGGTAGTTACACCCAATCTACAGGACATGGCTAACTGTGTGACTGGCAGGAAGGGGAAGGGGACAGGCAGCCAGTGTAGAATACCCCTGGATACTGTTAGGGGTATGACCTAGCAGAGGAAAGCCACAGCAGTCAGGTCTCTGGCACTGAGTTTGCCTCTGTGACTCATAAGGGAAGGTGGGGAGGGGGGAGAGAAGAGGTGATCTGTAGTGATAGGGAATTCATTGGTTAGGTGAACAGAAAGGACAAGAATGAGGTGTTGCCTCCCAGGTGTCAAGGTCAGGGAAATCTAGGATCGAGTCCACAGAATTCTGAAATGGGAGGGTGAGCAGCCAGAGGTTGTGCTCCACATCAGTACCAATGACAGGGGTAAGAGGGGTGTCAAGCTCCTGCAAAGTAAGTTCAGGGAGCTAGGTGTTAAGTTCAAGGACGGGACCTCCCAGGGTTGTGATCTCTATTATTATCTGTGTCATGTGGTAGTGATAACAGATTAGGAAAATCATACAGTTTAACATGAAGCTAGCAAGATGATGCAGGAGAGAGGGCTTCAGACTTTTGGATCATTGATTCTCTTCCTGGGATGGTGGGACCTGTGCAGAAGGGATGGTTTGTGAACTGGAGGGGGACTAATATCCAAGCGGGAAGTTTTACTAGTGTTGCAAGGAGAGGGGAGGGGGTTTAAACTAGAGTTATGGGGGGGGGGGGGGAACCAAATCATCTGAACAGATAGTGGAGTGGTTGAGGAGAATGATGTTGTTAAGCCTACATACAAAGTCAAAAATCAAAAGGTTGAGCATGGTAGGACTAATGTTCTGTATATTTCAATGCAAGGAGTATTGTACTCCTTGTATTGAGTGCTCCACAAGCTGATGAGCTTAGGGCATCGATCAGCATGTAGAATTATGAACCATAGAACACTACAGCACAGTACAGGCCCTTCAGCCCTCCGTGTTGTGCTGACCCATATAATCCTTAAAAAAAGTACTACACCCACTCTACCCAAAACCTTCCATTTTTCTTTCATCCATGTGCCTGTCCAAGAGGCTCTTAAATACCCCTAATGTTTTAGCCTCCACCACCATCCCTGGCAAGTCATTCCAGGCACTCACAACCCTCTGTGTAAAAAAACTTACCCCTGATGTCTCCCCTAAACTACCCTCCCTTAATGTTGTACATATGCCCTCTGGTGTTTGCTATTTGTGCCCCGGGAAACAGGTACTGACTATCCACCCTGTCTATGCCTCTCATAATCTTGTAGACCTCTATCAAGTCCCCTCTCATTCTTCTACGCTCCAAAGAGAAAAGTCCCAGCTGTGCTAACCTTGCTTCATATTACTTGTTCTCCAATCCAGGCAACATCCTGGTAAATCTCCTCTGCACCCTCTCCATAGCTTCCACATCCTTCCTATAATGAGGTGACCAGAACTGAACACAATACTCTAAGTGCGGTCTCACCAGAGATTTGTAGAGTTGCAACATGACCTCTCTACTCTTGAACTCAATCCCCCTGTTAATTAAGCCTAGCATCCCACAGGCCTTCTTAACTACCCTATCAACCTGTGCAGCGACCTTGAGGGATGTATGGATTTGAACCCCAAGGTCCCTTTGTTCATCCACACTCTTAAGTAATTGACCATTAATCCTGTACTGAGTCTTCTGGTTTGTCCTTCCAAAATGTATCACCTCACACTTGTCCAGATTGAACTCTATCTGCCATTTTTCTGCTCAACTCTGCAGCCTGTCTATATCCTCTTGTAACCTTCGACCACCTACAGCTCCATCCACAACTCCTTCAATCTTCGTGTCATCCGCAAACTTACTCACCCATCCTTCCACCTCTACATCCCGGTCATTTATAAAAATCACAAATAGCAGGGGTCCCAGGACAGATCCCTGCAGCACTCCACTAGTCACCAACCTCCAGGCAGAATACTTTCCTTCCACGACTACCCTCTGCTTTCTTCCTTTAAACCAATTTTTTATCCAAACAGACAAGGTTCCACTTATCCCATGGCCTCATGACTTTCTGGATGTGTCTCACATGAAGGACCTTATAGCCATAGAATGACATTATAGCCATTTGTGAGACTTGGTTGCATGAGGGCCAGGACTGACAGCTCAATGTTCTGGGGTTTTATTGCTTTAGATGTGATAGAGCAGAGGGTGGGCTGTCATCACTAGTCGGGGAAAACGTCACAGCAGTGCTCAGACTGGACAAACTGGAGAGCTCATCTCATGAGGCTTTATGAATAGAACAGAGAAAAATATGACCATGATATTGGGATTATAATATACACCACCCATCAGTCGGCAGCATTTAGAGGAGCAAACTTGTAGAGAGATTACAGATTGTTGCAAGAATCAAGAGGTGATTTTAACATTCCATGTATTGACTGGGATTCACATATTGTAAAAGGACAGGATGAAAAAGAGTAGCCAAATGTGTTCATAAAAGTTTCCTTAATCAGTACATAAAAGTACATCTCCAATTAGGGAATGAGACAGGGCAGGTGACAGAAGTTTCTGTAGGGAAATCTTTCCATCTAGTGACAATAATGCCATTAGTTTCAAGATAAATAAGGAAAAGGATAGGTCTGGTCCACAGGTTGAGATTCTAAATTGGAGAAAGGCCAGTTTTGATGGTATCAGAAAGGATCTGGCAAATGTGGATTGGAACAGGCTGTTTTCTGCAAATTTGCACTTGTTAAGTGGGAGGTCTTCAAAGAGAAATTTTGGAAGTACAAAGCTTGTGTGTTCCTGTCAGAGTAAAAGGCAAGAATAACAGTTTTAGGGAACCGTGGCCTTCATGAGATTTTGAGGCCCTGGTTAAGAAAAAGAAGGAGGTGCATTGCAGGCATAGGCAGGCAGGAACAAATGAGGTACTAGAGGAGCATTAGAAATGCAAGAGAACACTTAAGAAGGAAATCAGGAAGGCTATAAGAAGGCAAGAGGTTGCTCTTAGTGAAGAAGAATTCTAAGCACTTCTACAGATATACTAGGAACAAAAGGATAGCAAGGGACAAAATTGGTCCACTGGAAGATCAGAATGATAATCTAGTCATGGAGCCAAAGGAGACAGGAGAGACCTTAAACTGATTTTTTTTGCATCCGTATATTTACTCAGGAGACAGACAGTCTCTAGAAGTGAGGTAAAGCAGCAGAGAGGCCATGAACACTATACAGAGAAGGAGGGCTTTGCTGTCTTGAGGCAAATTAGGGTAGACAAATCCCCAGGGTGTTCCTTCAGACCCTGTGGGAGGCAAGTGCAGAAATTGCAGGGCCCTAGCAGAGATAATTAAAACATCCTTCACTATGGGTGAGGTGCTGGAGAAATGGAGCATAGCTAATGTTGTTCTGTTGTTTAAGAAAGGATCTAAGAATTAGCCAGGAAATTACAGGTCAGTAAGCCTGGCATCAGTAGTGGGAAAGCTATTGGAAACTATCCTAGGGGACCAGATATATGAGTATTTGGATAGACAACATGGCTTTGTGTGTGGTAGATCATGCCTAACCAACCTTGTAGAGCTTTTCGAGGAAGTTACCAGGAAAGTTGATGAAGGCAATGCAGTGGATGTTGTCTACATGGACTTTAGTAAGGCCTTGACAAGGTCTCACATGGGAGAGTGGCATTCAAGATGAGGCAGTAAATTTGATTTTTTAGAGTCTTCATGGGAGAAGACAGAGCGTGGAAGCAGATGGTTGCTTCTCTGCCTGGAGGCCTGTGACTGGTGGTGTGTCGCAGAGATCGGTGCTGTCTCTGTTGTTTATCATCCATATCAATGATCTAGATGATAATGTGGTAAACTGGATCAGCAAATTTACTGCTCTGCTTTTGTGTCAAAACACTTCCTCCAGGTTTCCTGACAGGATGAGTGAAACCAACAATTCACCCAACAGAGTATGCTCACCTGAGGAACATTGTCCGCCGACAGGAGGACATGATTGCAAAGCTGCAGGAAATCTGCCAGACTCTTGCAACTCTCCACCTTGGTACACTTCCTCCCTCTGAGTCCCGGATGCCCGTGCAGAAGCACTGCTGGCCCATAACCGTCACAGCCTGTCGGAGCACTTGATGGATGAACTGTCTGCTCTGGAGTTGTCCACTGACCTCGAAAGCTTCATCGTTCTGGCCCATCATATTGACGAGCATCATATGGAATGACCCTCCAGATTATCAGCCAGAACTCCGATTGAGTTCCCAGAACTATTTTAGACTGCAAATCCCCTCCCCCACCACCAATGCCACCAGAGCTCCCACTGTTAGGGGTAACCCTCCACGAGCGTGAGCATCAGTGGAGAAACCAATGCCGGCTAGAGAAGAGGGGCCTTCCTCCAGAGAAGCTCTCCCCATCCCCTCTTTTCAGCACTACAGGCCATCTCATTCTACACCCCATCAGCTCTGCACACACAAAAGGGTCTGGTGGATTCCCCTACAGCATATAACTTTCAGGATCGGATTCTATGTGCAGCTCAGACCTCCTACCAAACTTATCTCTCACCCCTTCATCATCATAGCCATTGACAGACATCCCTTGGGGTCTGGGCTAGTCCGAGCATGCACACGACCTGCACACATGAGCATCAGGAAGCACCACAAGTCCATCCAATTCCTCCTGACCGACTCAACGCAACACTCCTCTCATGTTTGGTTATGGGCCTGCAATCATGATCCTTGTTTGCCTGGTCATCCTGTTCACTGCTGAGTTGAGATTCCACCTGCAGGACCATCTGCCATCAACCTCAGTTGACTTTCCACTCCCCCCATAAATCCTTAGCCCTATCAAGTTCCCACAGGGATAGCATGACTTAGCCATCGCCTTCAGTAAAAGGGAAGCCAGTAGCCTACCATCTCACAGTCCACATGACTTGACCTCCTCCCAGGTATCATCACATCCTGAGGCTGTCTGTTCTCTCTCTCTCCTCCTGAGACCCAAGTCATGAATTATATCACAGAAGTGCTAAAGCACAGCTTCATTCATCCATCCTGGTCCCCAGCTGTTGCAGGATTCTTCTCTGTGGAAAAGAAAGCTGGGAATCATTGTCCCTGCAGCGACTACCATGGACTTAGTAGAATCACCATTAGCCCAGATCTTCACCAAACCGGAGGGGTTCGTCACTTCCCCAGCTGTAGGTTGATTCATTATAGAGTCTAATGGCTGAGGGTAAAAATGATCTCATATAGCCATCTTTGGAGCAGCACTGTTGACTTAGTTTCTTACTGAAAGTTCTCCTCTGTTCAGCCAAAGTGGCATGCAGAGGGTGAGAAACAGCGTCTAGAATTGCCAGGATTTTCTGTAGGGTCCTTCGTTCTATCACAGCCTCCGGTATGTCCAGATTGATTCCTATAGTAGAGCCAGCCTTTCTAATCAGTTTATTGAGCCTGTTGGCATCACAGACGTTGATACCATTGCCCCAGCACACCACCGTGGATTGTACTGGCAAAAACAGACTGGTAGAAAATACGAAGGAGAGGCCAGCATACTCCAAAAGATCTCAGTCTCCTCAAGAAGTAGAGGTTAGCCTAGCCCTTCTTGTACACAGCCTCTGTGTTGGTGCTCCACTCAAGTCTGTCATCCACTTGTAGGTCCACACCACATACACGTCCTCAGCATCAATAGTAACAGGGAGCAGTGCAGGCTTGGTCTTCCTAAAGTCCATCACCATCTCCTTTGCCTAAATATGTTGAGCTGCCAATGATTCAGCTTTGAACTTTGAACTTTGTTGATGAAACTCTCCATTGTACAGACAAAGCCTTTGACTGTCTTCGGAATAGGGTGTATAAAGATCAAAACCTTGTGGTTTACCGCACAGCAGCGATCTCTGCCTTCCTGTGTCCTTCTAAGGAGTACAGCAGGCACCTCGAAGCACCAGAGAGCAGCACATCATATCAGCACATCATCATATCTCTGCAAAACCCTGTCGACCTTTTGGAGAAATAATCAAAACCGTATCAATACCCTAATTCACTGTTGGGCATCCACCTGTCTCAAAGGACAATGGGTGGTGATGATCATCATCTCAAGGCTGGGCAGAAGGTATGAGATCCTGAGCTGCCCAGTCGCCAAGATCTCCCTCTCTGCCTCACCAATGTAGTCCAAAGAAAAGCTTATGGAGCAATACGTTTGGCGCTAACTTGGCTGCAGAAGCTCCCGGAAGGATGTTCAATGACGTCCAACCACCTCAGGGGCTCCGCTCTGGATTTTCTGTCTGGGTTTACTCCCAAAGCCTTCATCTCTCCCAAGGCTGCCCACAAGATAATGGGGCTACTTACCCATAGCTGGGGATCTGGTTCACAAGCACCAGAGCGTGTCCACACTGGTGGGCCTGTGTGCTCTGTGTGCAGGGACCAGACCTCCTCCCCGTCCTCTGTAGTTCAGCCTGAGTCCGAAAGGGGTTCAGTTTCCATGTGTCGCCAGTGAGGAGGCACTACGTGAGGCTTGCTGTTGGAGAGGCTGTGTACTGCCAGGGAGAGACTTACACACTCAGCTCTCCTTTTCACAAAACTGCTAGCAGTGGTGGAAGCTGTAAGAGCGACAAGCACAACCTACCACACTAGACGCATCACAAAAAACATTTTGACACCAATTACATCTCCTATATTTCCACAGTTTCTGGAAGGATCACAAGGATCCTGAGGAAATACTGGATTAATACCATCCACAAACCCATAAGGAAGGTCAGGTCACAGCTTACGGGGGTCAAAGATGACCTGGGACTTAGGTCGGCTGGCGTTTACAGGATTCACTGTGAATGTAGAGAATTTCTGCTCTTTCTTTAAGTTCATATTTTAACTACCAGGTGTTCCCCCCGCCCCTTACAAAGGTAGAGCGTTCCTATGAAACCTTTCTTAAGCCGAAATGGCGTAAAGCGAAGAACTGTTAATTTATAGAGGAAAAGTTTTCGTAAAAGCGAAAATCCTCTTTGTAATGCGAAAACAAGTTACTAATGTAGGTCTTTTGTAAAAGTGAAGTGGCGTAAATCGAACATTCGTAAACGGGGGACACCTGTATTCAGAAATTACACATGTTGGTATACCTTCACCTGATGTATTTTAAGTGCAGATTCCCTAGAGACATTGGTTTGTCAACAGAGAACCGTTTTTATTTTTTAATCCTTTTTGCAGCTGGCAGCATTATTTCTATGATGAAACTCTTACAGCAATTCCTGTCTCTTCAATCAGGGTGAACATGTAAAATAGAGAGATATTTTGGCTTCCAAATCCACTCACGTTTTGGAGAGTGTTCTGTGCCTTTAAAAACTTCCTGCTGAGCAATGCCACAGTGGATGCTTACACTGGGACAAACACCCAGGGAGAGATAGAGTTTGGGGAGGGGGGGGGCGTTATAATTGTCAGTTATCCTGACGTCACAGGAGAAATTATAGAGGCTAGATTTACTGAGGGGAAATTTAGGGAGGACGGCATGGAACTAGCTGGGATTACGTGTTCAGGAATGCAGACTGGTGGAATCCTTAGCCTGTGAATCTGCAAACCCCTCAACTTCAAGGTTAAATGAATTTTCAACGGTTTTACAGAGATGAAGAAGCTGCTGCTTTGGATTCTCGTGGCAGGCATCACAACTCAGGTGAAGAGTGTCGGTTCGTTTTTTTTAAACTTCTCTGCCAGAGAGAGAGAGAGAGAGAGAGGAAAAGTTTGCTGAAGTAATGATTGAGAAAGGACAACCCGGAGTTAAAAGGGAACCGGTGAGGAGCTAGGCTGAAAACAAGGAGGGATGCGAAAGAGCATAAATTTAAAAAGCGCATTTTTATGAATAAGAACATATTTTCAGGCAGGTAATAGGGGATTACGGAGAGAAGGGAAAGGCAGCATGTTTTGGGGGAAGGCGATGAAAGCAGGGAAAGAGCTAAGGAAGTTAACGTCACTGGGTGAATCTGACATTTGTGTAGTACACGGGAAGGTGTTGTGTTAGAACGGGCGGTATTGGAGAATTGCTTCAATTAGACTAAATACGTGGCAAAGTTATTTGGGAAGGCGTAACTGAAATATTAATTATAGCAAATTATTCTTGTATTTCTGATTGAGATGTCGCTCTACGAATGTGGAATGTTTGACACTGGAACGAGTGTTGATGGTGTGGGTTGGAGGGCGAATGGAAAGTGGGGGAAGGAAGGGATTTGGGAGAACTTGAACAAGTGTATCGGAAAGATGTGTGAAGATTCCTCCGATGTGCCAGGCGGTAACACTTACATCTGTTAATACGCTAAATTTGAAAACTTGAACCCGCCTTCCTGCTGTTGAAATAGGAATGATTTAATGCCTAAAGTTTCAAACAAGACTGACTTTAAATTAATAATAGAAGATGCCGCGGGGGGCGGGGGGGAGGGGAGGGGGAGCCTGGGGATATGGATTTTAAATGTTCAGCAGATGAATTAAAACCAGAAGAGAGTGCGGTTGATGCACTCCGGAGGTCTATTAACTCCGAGGGCAAAGTGAAATGAGTGGCAAAGATCTTTCTGGTGGGGACAAAAATTGTATGTTTTTTTGTCACGATGTGTTGTTTGCTGTGAGACGGTTTATTTAGTGATAGGCTGGACCTTGACAGCTTGGTCCACCATTCCCAGAACAAATAGGTTTTAAGAACGATGCCAACTGTTTGTAAAGAGCGCTGAAAGGTCTTCGTGAGGTACTTTTCCACAAACGCTTCGCCTCTTTAAAGCAGATGCGCAGCAAATTCGTGTTAGCTCGCTGCTACTGACAGGGGTGTTGCTACTGGTAACAGCGCAGATTGCAAGATTGAGGATGTAAAAGGGGGAAGGGCATTGAGGCACGTCAAAATAATTGGTTTCTTGGGTCCTTCTTGAGGCAAAGCGTACGTATGTAGTCCTTCAACACGTGTCATCAGTATATTAGCTAATAATTGACACTTTGGCATGAGGTTCGTCTATATTATCTTTTTGTCAAACTTTATGATTTTGTTTTAATCTTTCACGTCACACTTTTGGAAAAGGTGTGAAAGTCTGTGATGTCGCTGCTTTCGTGGATGTGGTTACCGGTGCGTTGCCGATAGAGCAGTGAGCAGTTTGTGACTGGAGGCTTATTGGGTTTCTACGGACGGGACGATGGCGAGTGATTCATTCAGATTCAGTAAGCGGTAAAATCCCGCTGGATGCATTCCATAATTCGGAATCAGAGCTCCGGCCAAAACTGTCTCACTCTGAGCTCTCCAATTTCTGGCTCATTACTATCCCAATAAACCGTGTAAGGTAGCAAAGGAGGTTTAGTAGTGTCCTTTGAAGTAAAAGTGCGATCACTATCGTAAGGTAGGAAGCATCGCCAATTTAAATACAGTGAACTCTTACAAACGCAATGTGAGGAGCAGATAATCTATTTTGCGATATTAATCGTGGGATTAATATTTGGTCTGACACCGCCCACACCCGGTTTACTGGTATATTCTTGCTGCTGGGAACTTGTATCAATAAAAAATTCTCAACATCTGTAACTTAAAAGCAACTTCACGTGGACAATGTTGCTTATCCCAGCTGCCGTGGAACCTGCCGTTAAATGTGAAGCGATACGGGTTGTGCAAACGTATTGTCCGGTACCTATTCGGTAGCGCCACGTGACAAGCTAATTTCAACATCACTCTTGAGTTTAACATCCAATGTGATAATGGGAAGGTGCTTTATTTAACATGCCTAAGGAGGAGCATTGAGCAATATGCAACTGGAAGATTAGATAGATAGATAGATAGATAGATAGATAGATAGATAGATACTTTATTCATCCCCATGGGGAAATTCAACTTTTTTCCAATGTCCCATACACTTGTTGTAGCAAAACTAATTACATACAATACTTAACTCAGTAAAAAAAATATGATATGCATCTAAATCACCATCTCAAAAAGCATTAATAATAGCTTTAAAAAGTTCTTAAGTCCTGGCGGTAGAATTGTAAAGCCTAATGGCATTGGGGAGTATTGACCTCTTCATCCTGTCTGAGGAGCATTGCATCGATAGTAACCTGTCGCTGAAACTGCTTCTCTGTCTCTGGATGGTGCTATGTAGAGGATGTTCAGAGTTATCCATAATTGACCGTAGCCTACTCAGCGCCCTTCGCTCAGCTACCGATGTTAAACTCTCCAGTACTTTGCCCACGACAGAGCCCGCCTTCCTTACCAGCTTATTAAGACGTGAGGCGTCCTTCTTCTTAATGCTTCCTCCCCAACACGCCACCACAAAGAAGAGGGCGCTCTCCACAACTGACCTATAGAACATCTTCAGCATCTCACTACAGACATTGAATGACGCCAACCTTCTTAGGAAGTACATTCGACTCTGTGCCTTCCTGCACAAGGCATCTGTGTTGGCAGTCCAGTCTAGCTTCTCGTCTAACTGTACTCCCAGATACTTGTAGGTCTTAACCTGCTCCACACATTCTCCATTAATGATCACTGGCTCCATATGAGGCCTAGATCTCCTAAAGTCCACCACCATCTCCTTGGTCTTGGTGATATTGAGACGCAGGTAGTTTGAGTTGCACCATATCACAAAGTCCTGTATCAGTTTCCTATACTCCTCCTCCTGTCCATTCCTGACACACCCCACTATGGCTGTGTCATCAGCGAACTTCTGCACATGGCAGGACTCTGAGTTATATTGGAAGTCTGATGTGTACAGGGTGAACAGGACCGGAGAGAGTACGGTTCCCTGCGGCGCCCCTGTGCTGCTGACCACCGTGTCAGACCTACAGTCTCCCAACCGATTATGCTAATACTGTATTCTGCTGTGCTACTTAGATACCAAAATTTGTGAAATATGGGTTATAAAGGCCCGTTTACAAGGCAGGCCTTTATGCAAATAAATTGGGTCCCCCTTTCTATTTACAGGATAATAATCCTCCGAAAAAAAGTCTAGACCTACCAAGTGGGCGTGGTCCAAACGTGAAGAACCTATTCGCTTTACAGTACCAGCGACCAAGGTTCAATTCCCGCTGCCTCCTGTGAGGAGATTGTATGTTCCCCTGGTGACCGCATGCATTTCCTCCGGGTGCTCCACTTCCCTCCCACAATCCAAATACGTACCAGTTGATAGGTTATTTGGGTTAGAATTAAATCAGGGCGCTGCTGGGCGTAGCAGCTCGAAGGGTCGAAAGGGCCTATTTCACACTGTATATCTATAAATAAATAAATAGCTGCCCTTTATTTAGATGCAGAAACAACTAAAAGTGGCTTTGAAATATCTATGGCTATGAAATATTCTTGATTGAAGCAGCTCGCAAAGGAAATTGACGTAAATATATATTTGCTAGTGAGCTACATGATGAAGTCAAATCACTGCATTTGTATAGCTCCTTTAGTTTAAGTCAGGAACAGGTGGTGAACCTTTTTGAGAGTGTATACCCAACCTTACAATAACCTAAAAAATTCTCCAGTGTGCCATGTTAATTCTGAGCAGAATGGATCTACTTTACTATTAGAGGTTATAAAGATCATCTATTGGAAAATGCATTCCTATTCTGAACAAACTGAAAAGGATAAACACAATTTAAAGCTAGCACACTGATAAACTCATAGTTTAAAATATGTTCTTGCAGACACTAAATGATATGCAGAATTTACCATTATTATCATTGAAAGCCCAGTGTTCACTCACAAACAACAAGAGAAATATGAGCAGAGATAAACCAAATGCAATGTACCCAACTGTCTAAATGTTGCTGTGTACACCAGGTCTGTAAGGATTTCCAAATGTATGATCCAACATCACATGTTCTCACAATCACCCAGTTGGCGCCAAACCATCTCACTGCTCTCGGCTTGTTAACAAATCATTCCCTCCTTCATTTAGCAGCAAAGATAATCATTATGTGTCTTTTTATTAAGGGTGAAGTTTAAAAGTTGAGGGGCTTCACTGCATGCTGTGGGCCTTCAAAATATTTTTCATGTGCCATAGGTTCACCACCCCTGGAGCGAGTAAGAAAATTGTCATAGGAGGGCAATCACAGAAACCCCTCCTCAACTCAGTTATAACGAAGTTGATTTTTTACTGTGATAGCATCCTTCCTAGTTAAAACTCCCCCTCAAGAGGAAACATCCACATTGCATCTATCCTGTCAGAATCTGATATGATTTTGTGAACTTACCTTTTATTCTTCTAAACATCAGACTGTACATCTGTTTTCAGATGCTCTATTTAAGGAATTAATTTTATTTTAAAAAAACTACTAAAGGGAGAATTCCTTTTCATTATTGCTGTAATTAGATTTCTAAATAAAGCCATACCAATGCAGCTGCACAACAAAAGAATTGGCTGCCATATTGAAAACCTAATAGACTATTGGATGGAAACTTGTATAATAATGGGAGAGACAGTGACTTGTTTTTTTTAAATAGATACTGATGATGAGCAATTCTCTTGTCATTTCTTAAATGAAATATCACATTTTCATCTGGTTTTCATGATCCATGTTTCTTCCGCCTATTTGCTCATAAATTATTTACAGTTCTAAGTAACCAGCAAGTAAATATTGTAACCAAAGATGAAGCAAGCTTTGCTTTGTTTGACCTGTGTTAGAAATGTTGTCACGTCAATCTAAATCAACATTCTGGCTTAATTGTTTTGTATTAACATGACAAATGGAAAATCAAGAAGCATGCAGAATGTGGTAACTTAATTGAAAAGAAGTTTAACCTTGTATTCCTTCTGTCAATCAATGCAAATATTTTGATTTTTGGGTTGCCACACAAGTCGGTAGGGTGGTAAAGAGGGTTGTGGTGAGTTTGCCTTCATTAGTTGAGGGATTGCGTTCAAGAGCAGCTCTATAAAACCCTGCTTTGACCACACTTGGAATATTGCATTCATTTCTGATTGCCTCATTATGGGAAGGATGTAGAAGCTTTGAAGAAGGTGCAGGGGAGATTTACTAGGATGCTGCCTAGATTAGAGAACATTTTTTATGAAGATCAGTTGAGTGAGCTCAAGCTTTTTATTTGTAGAGCAGGTGACTTGATAGAGATGTACAAGACGATAAAGATGCATAGACTGAGTGGATAGCCAGAGTCTTTTTCCTAGGGTGAAATGGCTAATAACAGGGGGCATAAGTTTAAAGATGATTGGGGGAACATTTAGTGGGGTTGTCAGAAGTATGTTTTTTTTACACAATGAGTGGTGATTGTGTGGAATGCCTGCCAGGAGTGGTGATAGAGGCATTTAAGAAATTCTTAGGTAGTCACTTGGATGATAGAAAAAATGGAGGGGTAGGTAGGGGGGGAGGGTAGAGTAGGATAAAAAGGTCAGCACAACATTGTGGACTGAAGGGCCAGTACAGTTCAATGTTATAGTGATAATTTTCAACATAACAATTATTATGGCCAGTACACATGATCTCCCATTATTGCCTAATTTCATTAATTTCTTTAAACCATTTATATTTCTTTTAAAGCTTGGAAGATGATCTTTATCATTTCATTTTATTTTTATGACGCAAGGGATTTTTGGTGTAATTGTTTAATATTTGGTGTTAACATGAAGGATTGCCCAATGAGTTGTGAAGTGGATTTACTTACGACTACTGACCTAATGAGACCCATCTGTTATTGAGAAATTTACTTTTGTAAAATAACTCAATACAGTTAACCTTCAGAAAGTTAAATAAACCTGCATTCAATTTTAAATCAAAACGTAACAAGTGATAACATCTGAATTTTTACCAGGTGCCACCACGTCCAGTTGCTTCTTGTCAATACATCAGTTAGCAGTGCTGAATGAGCTCAATTTTTATGCAACAAAATTTATCAGCTAGGAAGCTCCAAGACATGAAACATCATGAACAATGACTAACAATTGAGTGATGTAGAGTGGGTGCTGCACAATTTATTTCAACATTTCCATCTACTGTGAACTCAGATGTATATTGCCCTTTTTCTGGATATGTGCTTTGCATTATTTATCAGTGTGCTCATACATTTTGCTTGCAATGTTCTTACAACAGATGTAAGGATCCCGTTGGTATTTTGCTTTATCCATTTTCAGTGCATGAGTGTCACTGGCAATGCCAATGTTTATGATCTTTCATTAGTGTTCCCTGAGAACTCCTGCTTTTGTCAACACCTTTACAATGGAGGCGTTGCACGAATTTCAGAGCGCATTGTTAATGGGGGGGGGGAGGGGGGGTGCGGCAGGGCTGTTCTTCAGGTGCTTGAAATGGGCATCACTCCTCTAGTTGGCAAAATTTGACATGTTAATATAGTTATCTGCTGTAAGTAACTCTGTGAAAAGACTGATCCAAACAGGATCCAAATCTTTGTTTCAACAGTAAAATAATAGATGTATTTCTCTCATTTAGACATACCAAATCCATACTACCACTTGGCTCTCCTTTATCCAAATGGGAAAACAAAGTAATGTAGAGAATGAAAAATTCTAGCTAATATGTTACATGTGCTGTAGCTTTTTGAAAGAAGAAAAAATATTAACAATTCTCTGTTAGTGTAGAATGAATGCAGGGAGAACTTATGCTTTCCTGGTGATTGAAATTCAACCTGTTAAGACAAGAATGAAACACATGAATTATCTAACATGTTAAAATTCATTAGCATTGCTTAGTGCATATTGAACACTTAGTGGCAATTTATTTGCCTCACCAGCCAATGTAATTTCTCTCGACAATATTGCCATTTGATACAGAAACATAAAAAGTTTATGCCACCAGGAACTATACTGAGTTTCAAAAACCTGATTCAGCATTAAATCAAGATAGCTATCAGGCTGAGGAGTATTTCCACATCCTGGACAAAATTAAATCTGGAGCGAGGTCCTGGGAGTGAAAGCACAAGCTGAGTCAGCAGTTGCCTTCCACGTTCTGAAATTGGAGCTGGTGAGTCCTTCACAGCTGGTCAAGGTTGTGCAATTTTAAGAATACAGTTGTATCTGCAGTCCCTAAAGTAAAAACCAGCCTACTAGGATGAGAAGGAAACTATTCCATAACCTCTCTCAGTAGGCAGTTTATTATTTATCCAGTATTTTCAGTACTTTCTTGTTGGCTCTATGGAGATACTTTTGTTAATCTGAACCAAAGCCAAGGTGTTTGCCGATTACAAAAAGCTTTTCATTCATCCAAGAGCACAGAGGTTTATTTTATGCACTATAAAGCAGTATATGTGTACTTTAGAAGTCAGTGACAGAACTTCTGAGGTTATAACTACACCTTTTTCTTTGCGTTTACTTATGGTCATTAGTAATTTATTCAAAGTTAGAAAGAAAGACCACATTTCGGAAATGTATTCATTCTGTTAAAGGGTGAGTGTGATGTTCCATTCTGCAACACACTGCTTTGCGCTGAAGTATGAATGATGTGAGTGAGAATGCTTGAACAGTGATTATTCAAGACATCAAAGCCACCCCATTCAGAATTTACATGTGATCAGACAGACAGACATACTTTATTGATCCTGAGGGAAATTGGGTTTCGTTACAGCTGCACCAACCAAGAATAGCGAAGAAATATAACAATATAAAACCATAAATAATTCAATAATAATGTTAATCATGCCCAGTGGAATAAGTCCAGGACCAGCCTATTGGCTCAGGGTGTCTGATACTCTCAGGGAGGAGTTGTAAAGTTTGATGGCCACCGGTAGGAATGACTTCCTATGACGCTCAGTGTTGCATCTCGGTGGAATGAGTCTCTGGCTGAATGTACTCCTGTGCCTAACCAGTACATTATGGAGTGGATGGGAGTCATTGTCCAAGATGGCAAGCAACTTGGACAGCATCCTCTTTTCAGACACCACCGTCAGAGAGTCCAGTTCCACCCCCACAACATCACTGACCTTACGAATAAGTTTGTTGATTCTGTTGGTGTCTTATCATAGACTTCCCAACTTCTCTCATCTACTCCAAGAAACAGCAGTTTCCATCCCAGTATCTCAGCCATATACTTCATGAACTATTCTTTGGGTTGAGAATTCCAATAGCTCACCACATATAGTAAACAAATTTCTCTTCACCTTAGATCCAAATGGCCTGCCCCTTATTTTCAATCTGTGCTGTGTATCCTAGTTTCTAATTTCTTTGGTCAAGGAAATGATCCTCCCTGCATTTAGCCAGTGAAGCCCTTTTATTATTGGGAGTTTTATTATATGGGAGTTTCAATGAGATCTCCTCCCATACTTCTAAACAGGCCCAGTCTATCCGATCTCTCCTCATATGCCAGACCTTCCTTTCCTGGAACCATCACAGTGACTCTTACTGCACTCCCTCCATGGCAAGTACATTATTCTCTTTGGAAAGGTTAAAACTGTATGGTGTTATCATGGCAAGAAGATGTAATTTCCTAATATATGAGAACAATACAGTATAGCATTTGCCTTCATGGTCCCCTGCAGCACTTCAATGTCAGCAGTCAGTGACTCACATTTAAGTACAGGCCGGTCCAATTGAGCATCATATTTACCCAATTTCTCACCATTTAACAAATACTCTTCCTTTCCATTGTTTACCAAAGTGAGTCACCTCACATTTTTCCCACACTTCTCTATCACATCCTTCCCAGACACTCAGCCTATCCACATACCCTGAAGCTTCTTTACATTCAACCCCTTAGGCATGTCAAATTCAGTGTTGCCAGCAAAACTGACAATATAGCATTCGTCTTCAGTCAATCATTGACATAGAGAGTGAACAGCTGGGGCTCAAGCATTGATTCTTGTAGGAACCCAACCTGTGGGTTCATTTATTCTCATTCTTTGCTTCCCAATCAATCACTAGTTCTCAATCTACATTTGAATATTAATCTTGATCCCATCTTTGTTGGAACTTGAATAGCAGACTGACTCTCTTAGTGAATTATGTTCCAAATTAGAACATAGAACAGTACAACATAGAAAGCAGGGCAATTCAGCCCATAACGTTGTGCCGAGCCAGCTAAAAAGCAAATCAAAAACATCCAAACACTAATCCTTCCTACCTACACAATGCCCATATCCCTCCATCTTCCTTACTTCCATGTGCTTAATGTCTCTTAAAAGCCTTTAATGCATTTGCCTCTACTACCATACAAGGCAGCACATTCCAGGCATCCATGACCCTCTGAGTGAAAAACTTACCCCTCACATCCCCCTGATGAACTTGCCCCCTCTCACCTGCAATGCATTCCCTTTAGCATTAGACATTTCAATCCTGGGAAACAGACACACTCTCCCCAATCTATCTATGCTTCATAATCATGTAAACCTCTATTAGATCTCCCCTGAACCTCAGACACTCCAGAGAAAACAACTCAAGCTTATCCAACCTCTTGCAATAGCACATTCCCTCTCTAAACCAGGCAGCATCCTGATGAACCTCTTCTCCACCTTCTCCAAAGCCCCAACATCCAATCAGAACTTTCACAATACCCCAGATGTGGCCTATTATAAAGTTGCAATATAACCTCATGACATTTGAACTCAGTGCCTCAACTAATAAGAGCAAGTATTCCATCAGCAAATTGTCATAAAGTAGCTGATTCAGCAGCCAACTGGAGACTCTAGAGACTGCAGATGCTGGAATCTGGGGCCGCATAGAAGGCTCTGGAGGAACACAACAGTTTCTGCAGCATCTACTGGAGGGAAGTGAACAGTCAATGTTTCATGTCAAGACAGGTTCAGTTGTACCTTGGGTAAGCCCAGATAGAGGGTCTCAGCCTGAAACATCCATTTCTTACCCTAAGTGCTGCCTAACACCCTGAGTTCCTCCAGAGCTTTTTGTACACAGCAGCATCCCACCAATTGCACCATAAAAATGACCAAGTTGTTACACAAGTGAGGCAGTGGACAAACCCAGATGCAGAACATAGGCATGGAGGCAGAGTCAGGGGGCATTCTTGACATAGCAAGCATGGAATCAGTATCCAGGAGCAATGCTAGAACTGGCAGTCCTAAGAACCATGAAACAAAGTTACTCACACCAGAGTCAACCAACTCCTTGCTGTGATCACAGGGTCTTTATCCTGCATTTTCTGATGGAAAGTAGGTGTGTGTAGTTAGTGGAACCTGGGAATGATTGGAAACTAAACGAGGAGATTGAGGCCCAATTCCTGAGGTAAATAGCAAGGTGGGGGATTGCCAGAAGAGACCATGACACAGCGTGGTGATTTGTTGTTGATTAATGTAAAGGGATCCAGGAAGGAATCCTTTCGTCCCCTTGAAGTGATGTCACAGAATCTCTTGCATCCATCAGATAAATGTGACGGGTTCAGTTTGAGGTGCTATATGAAAGATGGTACTAAAACATTAATCTAGATTTTTGTCTCACAACCAGCACCAGCACCACTTGTATTCTGAATTAAAGTTAGGAATGCAAACAATTAAGCCCTAAAACCAGTACCAAGTATAGAAACCTACAACAAGGAGGAAAGGCACTTGTTTTATAAACCTGTATTGCTGGGTTTAGGCAATGACATTACGGGATGCATGTGTTCCTTTCAAAAGGCAGAAACTGCATTACAAGAGATGGACTCAAAACAGAGAATGTTGGAAACACTCAGCTGGTCAGGCAACATCTGCGGGGTCATACACTTCCATCAAAGGACACTTCAGCAATGGGACTGCCCTGCACAACTCAGTACTGAAACTGGGGGCTGGCTACTGAATGATAGTTGTGCAGGGTGTATGAAGGAATTGATGTCCTACCTTGGAAATCAAATTCATGCCACTAAAACTTTGCCTGATTAAATTTTCTAAGCCATTATTCAACAGCCACTGTGGGGCTTTTGGGTCTCAGATTCCATTCACTTCGGTACATTTTTAATGGGCGGGTTAAGCATTGGATCAGAGGTCCAGACTAACAATCTAGACAACTGTTCAAATCCCACCATGGGAGCTGTGGAATTTAAATTCAGATCAAAATCAAGAATTTAAAAAAAAAGATTCTTGATAGTGATGACTGTAAAGTTACCAGATTGTTTATAAAAAGAAATCCATCTGATTAAGTAATAGCCCATCAGATCATTGCTTTTCAAATTATGCACAATATTTTGCAGGTTAGCTCAAAAAATCCTACTTCAATATATTTTACATTTAGAAAAGGAGGCAGTAAGATGTGAAATAGTTGTGGAGGATGACTACCTTATCAAGGCACTGTACCCAATGAATGGGTGACGGGGTAGAGATACATCTCTGATTAATATGTAGCATCTGCTTAAACCCCACCCCTCAATCAGTGTCATGTGAAGCCATGGGACCAGCTGGTACGTATCAAAAGTACTGGTTATGTGACCACAGATACTGAGCAGATAATCTCTGGAGAGTGCTGATAATGGCCAGGCTCACTCATCTTGTCAAGACACTGCCCAGAAGAAAGCAATGGGAAACCACTTCTGAAGAAAAATTTACCAAGGACAATCATGGCCTTTTCTGGTTTCTATTTTACTCTGAACCAAATATGGCTCCATTCAATGCAGTAGAGTTTGAAATGGTCCACAGAGAGAGAGTGAGATAGGGAGAAAGAGAGGGAGAGAGAGTATAGAGATTATTTTAAAGTGCAGTAAATTCTAGCTTAGTTGCACTTCTACATAAAGTGTTATTTGGAGAAGTGATGAAGTGTCATGTGACAATTATTTTGTTATCTCCAAGTCTGGAGAGTTAAAACCAATTGTAACCCTAATGCTTCCATCTAAAAGTAATGCATTCAATGCAGCCAGGTATCCAAACCTATTTCACTTATTTTTAATATATTAAATTATATTTAAATGAATTTGCTGAGGGTAACACGGAAAATAGCAAGTTATTTTAGTGTACATATTTATCGATAGTGGCTACATCAGGATATCCGAGTTCATTTCCAAACAAAATCAAAGGCTGTTTCTTTCACTGAGGACTATATTTTTCTCTCTATCACAAGATATTGACCAATTTCAAAATCATCCTTTCATTCATAAAGTTGACATTTGAAGTATTCATGGTTATTTCCATTTCCTCGAAGGAGATCTTCTTTTCATCACTCCAACTTGCGATATTTTTATGACTCAGTTCTAACTGAAACCTCACTAACCCATAGGGACCGTCAGATGACTCTCCAGCTGCTTTACATTCATGAGGCTTGTGGTGAACTACATATACCTGTCTGGACACGCCCCTCTGCTGACTGCTCCTGTGACTCCTCCCACTGACCCCTGTATAAAGGTGGTTGGAGGCACTGCTCCTCCCTCAGTCTCCAGGATGTTGTGTGGTGGTCTCTTGCCACTAATCGTGGTCTCTTGCAGCTAATAAAAGCCTATCGTTTGCCTCCCATCTCCGAGAGTTATTGATGGTGCATCAAGGCTCCAGCTCAGTGGGAGAAGATTCTAAGTGCTAGGGAATGATAGGAAGATCCAACTAAATGGAAAAGTGAACTTCAGCAAATTAAAAAATATTTCAATATAATGCGCAGGGCAACAAATCCTTCTAAAGTATTAATTTGCCATAGTTTTTCCCTTTATTCCTATTTTCTCTCTGGAATGCATTGACCTAAAATGCAAAACAGTTTCAAAAGAGCCAGGTTTCATAGTACTGTGTTCGTTCCACAGAAGTTTTGTCCACCACTGCTTCACATTGTTCTTAGGAAGAAAACACTTCTATGAATAAGGAAATGTTTGTGCAATCCAATATTCCCACTTCAAAAGTATTATATTTCCTATCCTTGCATATTATTAATAAAATCATCTGCCAAAAATATACCATCACCTCTAGGAGATTTATAACATTGTTTGTTTCTTTGCAGTATTTGTTCCAGATATTAACATTTGTGTGAAATAGTGTTAATCGGAAAATGTGAAACCCCAGCTTCCAACAGCACACAACAAAGCCCCAAGCATAATCAAATGCACCTTTACAATAGATACACAGGAGTAAAACTCTTTCTTTAATAAAAATGAAAAAGAAAGTTGTAGAATTAACAGTTTGCTAATAATTCTGCATTCTTCCTAATTTTCAAGAATTTATTTTCCCACAATATCGTGAATTAGACTTTATAAGCAAAACAGACTTTCGTTCTTGAAGTAATTTCATTCCCTTTAATTTTCTTGTTTACCTAGCTGAAATTATATAGAAGAGTAATACTGAACATTGTTGTACATATATTACAATATGTTGCAAAATTACAAATATTGTAATAACTCGGGATTCTGTCATACAGTGTATACTGTATGTGAAATTTGTTGTCAGCAGTATAGTACAAAGACATTAAATTATAATAAATTATGGTGCAAAAATTGAAAAGAAAAAAATGCAGTTTTTTTTTAGCCAGAGTATGGTGAATTTGTGGAATTCATTGGCATAGATGGCTGTGGAGGGTCTTTGCTTACATTTGTTTGTGCATTCGTTCATTATGTGCCGTGTCATATGATGTGAGCAGCCATGGTCTTTCCATGATGATTGTCCTTGGCAAATTTTTCTTCAGAAGTGGTTTACCATTGCCTTCTTCTAGGCAGTGTCTTTATAAGATGAGTGAGCCTGGCCATTCTCAATACTCTTCAGAAGTTATCTGCTCAGTGTCACTGGTTGCATAACCAGTACTTACGATATGCACCAGATGGTTATACAACCATCCACTACCTGCTCCCTTGGCTGATGGGAGGGGATAAGCAGATGCTACACCTTAATGAAGGGTGACATGCAGGCTAGTGGAGGGAAGGATGGCCTAACACCTCCTTTGGTAGAGACGTATCTCCAACCCGCAACCCATTCATTAGGTACAGTGCCTTGAAAAGCATTCAGCCCCAACAACTATTTTTATATTTTACTGTTTTTTTTTTCTAAATTAAAAATATATTGAAGTAGGACTTTTGAGCCATTCTACCAAATATTGTGCATCATATCAAATCCAAAGAAAAATTCAAAACCTGTCAACATGTTACTAAACTTTAAAACCCAAAATTGTGAGTCTGAGAAAGTACTCATCCCCTAATGTTCATCATGTGCGATACACTGTATTACCATAGCCACTCACCCCATGTGTTTATGTAGAAAACTGGAGGATCACTTGTTTTCAATAAATTCATAAGAATATATACCTCCCCCCCCCCCCCACCCCCGTTAAGATCTAACAGTATGGCAGATTTTCAACAGACCAAACCAAATTGAAGACAAAAGAGCATTCATGACAAGTCAGGGAAATGATAATAAAGAAGCACAGATCTGGGGAAGGGTGAAAAATACCATCTCAAAGTCATTGAATCTACCTTGGAGCTCAGTGCTTTCCATCATGAAAAAGTGGAAAGAGTATGAAACCACAGCAACTCTGCCAAGGTCAGGCTGCCCCTCTAAACTTAGTTGCTGGGTAAGAGTGGCATTTGTAAGAGAAGTTACTGTGACGCCAACAGCCATTCTCAGTGAGCTGCAGAAGTCAGTGGCTGCAACTGGGGAAGAAATTCAAGGCCCAACAATCTTTAAGGCCTTGCACAAATATGCTTTTTTAATGGAAGAGTGGCAAAGTAAGAAGCCCTGGTTAAAATAAAAAGCATATCCTTTCCCCTAAGGACTTCGCAGAGCATTACTTTCAAGATACTGTAAGGATGTGGAAGAATGTCTTGTGGTCGGATGAGACTAAGGTGGAATTTTTTGGCCTCAACACTATGGTGTAAATCTAATACTGCACATCAGCCAGGTCACACCATCATGGTGGAGGGAGCATCATGCTCCGGAGATGATTTTCAGCAGCTGGGACTGACAGTCTGGTCAGGATTGATGGGAAGATGAATGCTGCTAAATACAGAGAGCTCCTGGATTAAAACCTGCTTGCCTCTGCCAGAAAGCATAAACTGTGGAGGAAGTTCATTTTTCATCAGTACACTGCCAGAGCAACGATGGAGTGGCTTCAAATGAAGAAAACTGAAGTCCTTGAGTGGCCTGGTCAGAATCTCTGACAAGACCTCAAGACTGCTGTCCACTGCCGCTCCCCAAATAACATGGTCCAGCTTGAGCAATTTTGCAAGGAGGAATGGCCAAGTCTTGTTCCATCATATTGTGCAAAGCACAGAGGCTTATATAAAAAGACTAATTGCTGTAATAGCTGAGAGAGGTGGTTCAGCTAAGTACTGAGCAAAGGGGGATGAATATTTTTGAATATTTTTGAACTGCTGACACATCAGTTTTTGAATTTTTAGTTCTTCACACTTTACAATTTTCCCAGTTTTTTTTTGCCCTACTGTGAAAATTCTCAGTTAAATTGATCAAAATCACGGGTTGTAATACTCATTTATGTGAACAATGGGTTGAGTCTGAATACTTTTACAATGCGCTGTATATTTAAAGTGGAGGTTGATTAGTAAGGGTGTCAAAGGTTACAGAGAGAAGGCATGAGAACGAGGTTGAGGGAAAAATAAAATCATCAGAGCAGACTCAACAAGCTGAATAACCTAATCCTGCTCCTATGTCATACGTGTTTCTATTCATGGACCATTCAGAAATCTGATCGCAGAGGGGAAGAAGCTATTACTAAATTGTTAAGTGGGGTCTTCAGGCTCCAGTACCTTCTCCCCAATGACAGTAATGAGAAGAGGGCATGTTCCAGATGGTGAGGGTCCTTAATGATGGATACTGCCGCCTTGATGCATGTCTTCTTGAAGATGTTCTTGATGGCAGAGAGAGTGGTGTCTGCCGTGGAAATGGCTGAGTCCTGTACATTGGAGCCTCTATACCACATTGTGATAGAACCATGCTTTCCATTGCTCTCTATAAAAATTTGCAAATATCTTTGGTGCTGTACCAAATCTCAAATTCCTAACAAAGTATATTGCAAAATTAAATCAGGATCTGCTGAAGGTCTCAGCCCAAAACATTATCTTTTCCATAGATGCTGCCTGGCCAGCTGAGTTCCTCCAGCATTGTGTATATATTGAAAAATTATATATTGTTAAATTGTTCAGTTATGAAATATTTGTAAGCTGGGGCCTTTCTGTTCCCAAACTCAATAACTTGTATTTCCAAGAACCTTTTTATCACACCAGCATGTTGGATTTAAATCAAGCTTCCTTCATGTGTTTTTCTTCAATTTTTCAAATCTGCCTTGACTTCTGTTTGTTTCTTCTGTAACATTAAAACCATGTGTGGCAAGAATCTGGAACAAAACACCAGACTCTTGGATTTGTATGGGCAAGGTGCCACAGAGTCAAAAGGCTTCTTATGATCATTATTTCAGACTGATGCATGAGAATTTCTTATTGATCATCTGTAAAAATTAAAGGAAAATGAAGAAAGCCAGCCTCAAACCTAGTCATTCCCTAATGCAGGAAAATAGTTTAGCATAGAAAGGCACCATGGACAAGGTAGGTCGAATAGACCTGTTTCTGTGCTGTGTTGTATGATTCTATGTTTCAATTGTTGGTGAAATATTAATGGATTCAAAAATTCCAATTTACTTATCAACACGTACATTGAAACACACAGTGAAATGCCTCGTTTGTGTTAACAACCTACACACCCAAGGATCTGCTGGAGGCAGCCCGCAAGTGTCGCTGCACATCCTAGCGCTTACGTAGTATGCCCAGAACAACACAGACATGACAAAACAGAACATAACAAGCAACAAAAGAACTATAGACATGTATCTGTCAATGTGTGAAAAACTACAAGGAAATATGCAAAGAGAAGGCCTCCAGGTTGCTCATGCTCTTTATGAAACCCTGGTAATTTTTTACTGTTACATATTCCATTTTTCATACTACTGGTATTCATGACATGTTGCTCAGGGGTGGAGTTTTTGTATATAAGGATTTTCATCTTAGTGAGGACAGATCACGTGCAAGAAGCACTTTCAGAAGCACCTATCGTGCTTCATTGTGACCAACCATCACCTTAAATTGCCAAATTCTCCACTGGATAGATCATGAAACTGTATATTTCACTTATTTTATGTCTTTTACGTTTGTTGTTTTGTGCGGAATGTAATTCTGAAACTGCTGGAGCCTGTGTTTTGCTGTTTGGAGATCGTTTGGGTGTTCCATTGCTCTGCGGTCTCTGAGAGGATTCCAAGAGGCTGAGGCAGAAGCAGCGTGTGTGAACCTTGTAGCGGGTGGGCTGCGGGACAGAGCGATAGCCGATGTTTGGCTCCATTTCGCCGAATATAGATTTCACTGTTCTCCGAGTGACGAGGGAGATTGAAGCATTGAAGGGAGTGCAGAGGGTGAGCACTGGCTACTTGCCTTATGATTGATTGCTCTGTACCGGAGAGGGGAGAGCCTGCCCCTGCACTTGGAGAGTGTTGTCCAGCTTTTTCTACATTTTGGATTTGAACTTTGTACTATGGACTTTTTTCAGTCTTCCGGTTTTGTATATTCTGTGTTATTTTTTGCCTGATCTTTTTCATCTGATCCGTTTTGTTCATTTCTTTCGTTCAGGAGGAGGAATTTAGGGGTTGATGTGCCTGATCTATTTTGTTCATCTTTTTGTGCAGGGGATGAGATCTGGGGATGATGATTATGCTGCCTTTCTTTTCTTTCTTGGTTTCATGGTTCCCTGGAGAATTGGAGAATTTCAGAGTTGTCCACTTTGATAATAAATGAACCTTTGAACCATTGAACCTTAGATTACCAGCAACAAGCAGCTTCGCTTATGGTAAAACCACTGGTGCAGCTCATTAATCTTCTGTTTTTAATGCTCCCACTATCCAGGTTAGCCAGCTCAAAGTTCACAGTGCAAATACAAAAAAAGTACTAAAATAAATAAATAGATAAATAAATAAACAGATAAATAATAAATAGATGGCATGAGCTGTAGAGTCCGTGAAAGAGATTCCATAGGCTATGAAACAGTTCCGTGCTGTGATGAATGAAGTTGTCCATGCTCATTCAGGAGTTTGATGGTTGAAGTGTAATTACTGTTCCTGAACCTGGTGATGTGGGACCTAAAGCTCCATACCCCCTTCCTGATGGCAGCAGTGAGAAGAGAGCATGACCATTGCACTTCCTCAGATTCATTCTCAGAACATAGGTGTTGCCAGCACTTCAGGCTCTTATTGAGCACCCTAAATGGCCAAGAGGTTGATGGGCATTCCTCTTGAAGTACACATGGTGAAGGTATTCTGATAATGCTGGCATGGAGGAGCTCAACGATTTCAGCCTGTTGATGATGATCAGGGATGTATGTTCAAGAAGTGATGGTGTGAGATTTGCAGAGGAACTTGTAGGTGGAGACTATCATATGTGTCTGCTTACAATGTCCTACTGGGTGTTAGGAGGTGCTGTTGACAGGCTTCTGGCCACTTGCTGTTGTGCATCATGAGAGATCAAAGAAACATTGTGCAGGCTCCATCTTGACCTGAAAAGTTGTGTTGCAATTGGAGCAAGAAGGGAGACCATTACTTGGGAAATCTTTCATCCAAATCACAATATTCAACAATGACAACATCTCCGCTTTTAAAGAAAATGACACCCTCGCAGATAAATCTAAAAATGTATTTGCTGAAGATGTTGCAAAAATTCAGCTCTTCAGACTCCATTCCAAAACTAGTGATTAGAAAGGTCATCTTGTCTAGATTTTACAGTGTTTAATTAGAGGTAAATTAACCCTTTCCCTCCAATGTGGCAGAACACAGCTGTGATATGAATTATGCACTGCTGCACTGATCTTTTGAAAGGACCATCCAACAAGTGAACCAGGCTGAAACTAAGAATTTCAGCTGCTATATAAAAGCAGCTGAGGAAGATCTTCTGTGCAGGTTAGAGGGACAGGATGAGATACCTTGTCCTACTTTTGTAAATTGATTTCCTTCTTTAATGTGCACTTTTGTTTTCCCTATATATATATATAGATTTTGGTTAGTTTGTTTCCTGACTGTTTTGCCCTCCTGTTTATCAAGATATTCTCAAGGCTGCCTTTATGTTCTAAGAACTACAGAAGTCTTGTTCTTTATGCACTATTTCTGGGTGGGGTAGAGAAAATTGGGAATGGTGTATGGCTTGAATTCAGAAAAGCAGAATTAAGAAAGAATGTTGCTTTTCTTTTTCATTTTCTCAAGTATATTCAGCCCTTGGATTCACAGACTCTTCCCTAATGTACTGTAGGTTAAATCAGAAAGCAACATCCTGTGTTAAATGTTATTTGAGCTTTTTTTGTACTGAATATGTTTCTCTGTTTTCCTTCAGCCTGTTAGGAGCATGTACAGCCCATAGAATGGGTTGGGTCCAGACCTCAGTGTACCTGTGTTGCTAGCACAGCATGCAGTGGGAGTAAAGGGCACTGAGAGAGCAAGAGTTAGGATTAGGGCAGAAAGATCAGGAAGATAATCCAGCATGCAGAGGCACAAGTAACTTGCACATGATGATCATTGTGTAATAAGTCCGTGTACGATTTAGGTCATCAGGCAACTCACTTCAATTAATTAATTTGTGTAATTAGTGATATATCGCAGAGTAGGCCTTTCTGGCTCTTTGAGCCATGCCATTTTAGCAACACCCGACAAGCCCAATTTAATCCTAACCTAATCACAGGAAAATTTACATTGATCAGTTAATCTACCAGTACGCCTTTGGACTGTGGGAGGGAAATGGAGTACCTGGGCAAACCCATGCATTCTACTGGGAGGACATACGGACTCTTTACAGTGGATGCCAGGATTGAACTCTGAGCTCTGATGCCCCAATCTGTAATAGTATCACACTAGCCACTGCACTACGGTGGCGCCCATGAAGCATGCGTTAACTACATGGTTCACACATGTTGCCAAATAATAATAAATTGTCTGGTCTATGAACCACCATTTATTTAAAGGTATGTAGATAGCATCCTACTTAAACAATCCATGAACTGTCCAAGAACTAAAGCCCCACTTTGAAAGAATTAAAGGAATACAATTCACGCTGATCAGGAGTGGGCAATGAGATCACGGCTGTAGAAATCTGCATTGTGGCATCATCTGGTGGCTACAGAATGTAACAGCAACATTATTGACCACTACTTAAATCAAAAGTCAGAGTCAAATTAATTGTCAGATGCACAAGTTCTTTTATGTACAGGCACAATGAAAACTTATTTAGAGCAAAATCACAGGGGCATAGCCTGTGACATGCTGGAACCTCATAAACATGGATTATTCTTCAGGTGAAATGTGATGAAGTGCATTCAGAGGAATATCAACTCCTGCCTGAGAAGTGACTTGGATCCGCTCCACTTTGCCTACCCTCACAACAGTTTCAGCAGCAGGTGCCATTTCAACCCTGGATCATCTGGACAGTGAAGATGCATACCTCAGGATGCTCTTCATTGACTAGAGTTGGGCATTCAATACTATCATCCACTCAAAAATAATCAACGAGCTTCAAGACATTGGCCTCCTTGTGCAACTGGATTTTCTCACTTCCTCACAGTTAGTTTGGATTGGCTACAACACCTCCTCCACAATCTCCATCAGCACAGGAGCACCTCAAGGCTGTGTGCTTAGCCCCCTGCTCCACTCGCTTTACACTTAGGACTGTGAGGCTAAGCACAGCTCCAATGACATATTTGTTTGTTGATGACACCACTGTCATTTGGCAAATCAAAGGTGGTGACAAAGCAGCAGAAAGGAGAGAGATTGAAAATCTGCCTGGGTGGCGCCACAACACACTCTTACTCAACGTCGGCAAGACAAAAGAACTGATTATTGACTTCAGGAAGAAGAAACCAGAGGTCCATGAAGTCCTCATTGGGAGATCAGAGGTGGAGAGGGTTAGCAACTTTAAAGTCCTCAGTGTCATCATTTCTGATGATCTGTTGTACGTCCAGCACATAAATGCCATTACAAAGAAAGCATGGCAGCACATCGACTTTCTTAGAAGTTTGAAAAGTTTCGGCGTGCCAAGTAAAACGTTGACAAACATCTATAGATATGTGGTGGAGAGTATAACTGGTTGCATCATGGCCTGATATGGTAGTACCAATGCCTTTGAATGGAAAAGCCTACATAAAGTTGTGGATATGGTCCAGACCATCACAGGTAAAGCCCTCGCCACCACTGAGCACTGAGAACGCTGTCTCAGGAAAGCCACATCCATTATTAAGGATCCCCACCATCTAGGCCATGCTTTATTCTTGCTGCTACCATCAGGAAGAAGCACAGGAGCCTCAGGATCCACACCACCGGGTTCTGAAATAGTTATTACCCCTTAACCATTAGGCTCTTGAACCAGAGGGGCTAACTTCACACAACTTCACATGCACCATCACTGAATGTTTCCAAAAAACCATGGATTCACTTTCAAGGTAACTTCATCTCATGTGTTTGATATTTATTCCTTGCTTGCTTGCTTGCTTGCTTGCTTGTTTATTTATTTATTTATTTATTTATTAATCGATCTATCTATCTATTTCTTTCTTTCTTTCTTTCTTTCTTTCTTTTTGTTATTTCACACTTTGTCTTTTTTTTGCACATTGTTTGTTTGTCCATCCTGTTTGGTGCAGTCTTCCATGGATTCCATTGTGTCTCTTGTATTTACTGTGACAGCCCACAAGAAAATGAATTTCAGGGTGGTATATGGTGGCATATATGTACTTTGAACTTTTGAGATACATTTTAGCCAACTGTGGTGAGGATGACAAAGTGTCGCAACTGCATCAGAACAGCACAAAATTATCTTTACTTCCAGCAAGCTGTAGATGTGTTCTATATGCCAGTTAGTATGAGGCAGTGGGATGGGTCTTTATGTTGTAAGGAACTTTTCTCTGATAACTGAACTTCCTAGCTTCCATCAGCAAGTTTTTTGTGGCAATATTAAATAGCTATCTAATACTTTAAATTTGGATGTACTTGTGTGTTATAACTTAAAAAGTTTCATTGTATTCCTTGGCCCATTTCTCAAGTTTGACAACCAGAAGGAGACAGAATTTGCCTTAAAAAAAAGAATAGCTGTTAGATTCAAATTACTTTTAGATTGGGAGGTGCCTTTCTGGTACTTTTCACTTTCTGCAAAACTGCTCCTGTTTCCACAATGTTTACAAGTGCTTCTCTGTCCACCATTTGGAAAGTCAGATCACTCCTCCATCCTTCTTCTGCCGAAGTACAGGTAGAAGCTGAAACAAGAGGCGGCCATAGCTGAAAACCATTCACTGTTGGTCCGACCAATTGGTCTCCATGCTACAGAACCTCCTTGATTATGTCAACTATAATGTCTTTCATGATGAGGATGTCTCTGAGTTCAAGGAAGGGGTCACAAGCTTCATCCATCGAAGATGTTGTCCCCCAGAAAGCGGTTGGGGCCTACCCCAAACCAGAAACTCTGGATCAACAGTTCCATGTGAGCAGCACTTATCACACGACATAGAACTTATATTGTCCGTAACTGATAGGAACTCAAGAAATGCAGTTACAATCTGGGCAAGGTCATCAAGGAAGCAAAAAAAGAATACAGAGACAAGATCCAGACACAACTCTCCACTAACAACACACACAGCTTATGGTAAAGACTGCACACCATCACAGACTTCAAAGCTAAGCACAGTGGTGCTGCTAACATCACTGCCTCTCTCCCAGATGAGCTAAATCTTTTTTACACTTGGTTCAATATCGCCAACACTGAGCCCCCGAGGAGAGCTGTCAAAGCGACCTGCACCTTTGTCATCTCTGAGGCTGAAGTACACAGGTGTTTCCAATGAGTAGACAGTTGCAAGACTGTGGGACCGGATGGCATCCAAAGGCGGGTACTCAGGATGTGTGCAGCACACCTGGGCGGTGTGTTTACAGACATTTTTAATCTCTCCCTCTCCCAGTGTAGAGTACCCTTTGGCTTCAAAACATCCGCCATTGTCCCTGTTCCTAAAAAGACCAAGGTAACATGTCTGGCATCAACTGGTGTCCTGTTGCACTCACCTCAATAACAAGCAAATGCTTTGAGAAGGTTGGTGAAGGCCTACATCTGGACCCCCTACAATTCCCCAACTGGCACAACTGATCGACAGATAATGCAATAGCCACAGATCAAAATACCACCCTTACACATCTGGAGAAAAATGCTGTTATTGGTCTACAGTTCAGAATTCAACACCATAATTCCCTCCAGGGTTGACAAGAAGCTCAAAGACCTTGGCCTTGATCCCACCTTGTGCAGCTGGATCCTGGGTTTCCTCTCAGATCACTGGCACATGGTAAAAGTGGGCTCCCTCACCTCTGACCCTCAACACATGCTTGTCAGGGCTGTGTCCTAAGCCACCTCCTTTATTCTATATACCCATGACTGTGTCGCCAACCACAGCTCCAATCTGCTAATTAAATTTGCTGACAATATTTAATTGATCGGCCTTATCTCAAATAATGAGGCAGAAGCAGTCATCACTTTGACACAATGGTGTCAAGAAGACAACCTCTCCCTCAATGTCACAAAAACAAAGAAGCTGGTTGTGGACTACAGGAGGAATGGAGACAGGCTAACCCCTATAGACATCAGTGGATCTGGGGTTGAGAGGGTGAACAGCTTTAAGTTCCTCAGCATCGAGATCATCGAGGATCTCATGTGGTCTGTACATACCAACTGCTTGGTGAAAATAGCACAACAGTACCTCTCAGATGGTTGAGGAAGTTTGGTATGGTTTCCCAAATCCTAAGGACTTTCTACAGGGGCACAATTGAGAGCATCCTGACTGGCTGCATCATTGCCTGGTATGGGAACTGTACCTCCCTTAATTGCTGTACTCTGCAGAGAGTGGTGCGGACAGCCCAGCACATCTGTAGATGTGAACTTCCCACTATTCAGGACGTTTACAGAGACAGGTGTGTAAAAAGGGCCAGGAGGATCATTGGGGACCTGAGTCACCCCAACCACAAATTGTTCCTGCTGCTACCATCCAGGAAACGGTACCGCAGCATAAAAGCCAGGACCAACAGGCTCCGGGACAGCTTCTTCCACCAGTCCATCAGACTGATTAATTCACGCTGATACATTTATATTTCTATGCTATGTTGACTGTCCTGTTGTACGTACTATTTATTACAAATTACTATAAATTGCACATTCCATATTTAGATGGAAGTGTAACATAAAGACTTTTGCTCCTCATGCATGTGAAGATTGTAAGTAATAAAGACAATTCAATTTCTTTAAGTAAGCAGCTCCCATATATATTAAGACACAAAGTGGCTGTAGAAAGCTGTGTTGATTATGCTTACTGTGGTGTCCAGGAGCTATAGCAATCATGCATTCATCTGCTATAGCTCAGTAATAGTACCTTTTTCTCTGTCAGAGCTGTAGGCTCGAGCTCCCCATCAGGAACAAGAGTGCATAACCTGGGTTACACATTGGCAGAATACTGTTGGACAGACAGTTTTTTTCCTACAGATGTTGTGAAAATAAGTTGGACTTAAATGATTGCTGAAAAAAAATCCAGGAAAATTATCCCAACAACTCCAACAACATTCACTCCTAGCCCACCAAGACCAAAACATTTTATCTGTCTGGTATGAAGGTTGAGAACTCCCAGGGGCACACTTCAGTAGCAGGTCAATGAAAAGGACATATTCTGACATAATGCCTGAGCCAGAATGATTTTGTTTTATTATTGAATTAGGCAGCAATGAATTACAAAATGAACTGCTTTAAAACTCTGTTTCACATGTGACTGAAGAGAACTGGTTGACCTTAC
Organism: Hemitrygon akajei; assembly: GCF_048418815.1. NCBI lineage: Eukaryota > Metazoa > Chordata > Chondrichthyes > Myliobatiformes > Dasyatidae > Hemitrygon > Hemitrygon akajei. Next base: position 101,228,473 of record NC_133124.1, on the reverse strand, counting down.
CAACAGTTTTGGAGGTCACAAATCCACAAGACTTTCTAGCTGCTTTATAAACATTTAGTTACCGAGGAAACTGTTTTTACTATCCTTTCATTCATGAAATCGAATGTGAATTAATACTAAACTCATCGAATAAAACTCTCCTATGATGGCTTTGGGGCTTTTTGAGGAAATTTGAAATCATTCTCTAACGAGCATGAATCTGCAGAACACAGGGATGCCCTTAGTCAAAGCAAAATAGCTCCCAGGCAATGATCTGTCAGAGTGGAACTTCAAAAACAGAGCAAGCAAGCATTCAATAGAACAATTAGAATCAGAAACCAGCTCATTTTTCCAACTATTAAAACTAGAATTTATTTATCATAACCTGGCAAATATGTCTTGTGCTACTAAATACAGTGATTTTTTTTTCTGACTGTGAGTGTGTTTTACACAACAAGATTTATATGTTCTACTGATTCTAGGAATTTGGCAAAACTTCTGAATTACTTAAATTACTGTGAATATTTAAACATCTGTTTAACTTGGACACTTGTCAAATTTTCTTCTATAATACCAAGGCATTAACTTCTAAATTGCAGATGCCTAGTCCTTTTAAGTTAATTTGACCAAGTAAAATATGCATACAATTTGACTGCTGATATTACAGATTTCAGCAAATGTACATTGTCACATTTTCCAAGGGCAAATATCAACGGTGACTCAACGATCATGAATTGCACTTTTACTCGTAGGGAATCACAGATTTATATATTAAAATGAATCTGAGGCAAGACTACTAGAAAATCAGAAAAAAGTAAAGTGCCTTGCATATTATGACCTCTGAAATTAAGGTACCTTAGCATATGTGTCATGGAATGATAGATATTTTAGCGTATTCTAAATACAGAGCTTTTGATCACGGACAATTCAGTCTTATCAGTCACCCAAATGATGACCATGTGTTGTTCCACAGGAAGTGGAAAGTGACGGTGCAGAGATGACAGTCTTGTTAAAATAGAGCTGCTCTAATCGATCAGTTGTTCACTGAGGTTGCTTAGTGAAGTGGTTAGATCAACTGACTAGTCTCTGTTAAGGTTTCGTTTTTCATCCACAGAGGTTAAACATTCTGCGTTAGCAAGCGGAAAGCTGCAATGGTCTTGGGTTCTTATGCAGGGAGGTAGCTTGCTCCCACTATTGTATTTCTTGTTGAGATTCACTCTCCACAGTATCTCTCTGCAAAGCAATGCCCAGCTCCTGAAGAACCACTTTGCCAGGAGGCATATTCACTTTAGAGATGGAGGAATATTGGTAGGAATATTTTACACATCATACTTTACATGTGAAAGCATACATTTTCATTTAGAACTGGCTTTTTTCTTGGAAGCCTTTTATTTTAGACCAAACAAAAACACGTATTCTGCAGGAGATTCTACAACAGGTCATGAGATGTCAAATTCCTTGTCAATCAAATATAAGAATCAAGTGATGGAGCAACAAGAAATTAGCAATTCAATACACAGCAGAGAAACTCAATATAGTTCCATGGGGTTGGAACTTCTGCCACTTTTTCCAAAGTCATAGAGTCATACAGCACAGAAACAGGTCCTCTGGTCCAATTTGTCGATAGCAACCAAGTTGCCTACCTGAGCTAATTCTGTTTGCTTGTGTTTGGCTCAAATCCTTCTAAAACTGTCCACATACCTGTCTAAATTCCTTATAAATATAGTAATTGTTCCCAGCAAAAGTCAAAATCAGGAAAAGCTGTGTTGATGAACACTTGAAAGGCACATATCTGCTGAGAAGAATTGCCATGAATGCATATCTAGACATCAGGGATAGACTCCAACATTGGTGATGACTGGTTCAGGTTTCAACTAGCTGATTGAGAAGGATTTTTCCTTCATGGTTAAGATAACATACCTCTATTTGATGAGGAAGATCACTGCCACATGGTGGACTCTTGCCTTGCTGACGACGATCTCAAGTGCATGTTCCTTTCCCACCATCAGCTGCAGTGTTATAACTGTGCTGCACAACTCCAGCTACCTAGGTACAATCTTGATTGCAGTAATGTTTAAGTGAAGATTGCAAATTCTCTCTCATTATTGGAGGGTTTCTGTCATGTCCCAGTAATTTACTTGCAGGTTAATTGGCTATTCTGAATTGTCGCTACTGTGGGTGGATTGAGAACTATAATTTGACGGGGATTTGAGAATAGGTTACAGGAAAATCGGTGGAGAAAGAGACCTCCGCACCATTGATCACATTTACAAAGAGCATTGCCACAAGAAAGACCATTCACCATCAAGAACCCCCATCATCCAGAATAACTATCCTTCTCTCAACTATCATCAGGAAGGACGTACAGGAGCCTTTGGTCCCACACTACTGGGTATTGGAACAATAATCAGGCTCCCAAACTGGCGTGGATATCTTAATACTCCTCTGAAGTGATTCTACAGCTACCGACTTATTGTGTAGGATGCTACACCTCATGTTAGAAACATAGAACATAGAAAACTACAGTACAATACAGAAACCCTACGGCCCACAAAGCTGTGCCGAACATGTCCCTACCTTAGAACTACTTAGGCTTTACCCATAGCCCTCTATTTTTCTAAGCTCTATGTAGCCATCCAGGAGTCTCTTAAAAGACCCTATCGTTCCTGCCTCCGTCACCGCTGCCGGCAGCCCATTCCATGCAGTCACCACATTCTGTTTTTTAAAAAAGAACAACTTACCCCTGTCATCTCCCCTGTACCTACTTCCAAGCACCTTAAAACTATGCTGTCTCATGCTAGCATTTCAGCCCTGAGAAAAAGCTTCTGACTGTCCACACGACCAATTCTTCTCGTCATCTTATACACCTCTATCAGGTCACCTCTCATCCTCCGTCGCTCCAAGGAGAAAAGACCAAGTTCACTCAACCTATTCTCATAAGGCATGCTCCCCAATCCAGGCAACATCCTTGTAAATCTCCTCTGCACCCTTTCTATTGTTTCCATGCCCTTCCTATAGTAAGGCGATCAGAACTGAGCACAGTACTCCAAGTGGGTTCTGACCAGGGTCCTATATAGCTGCAACATTACCTCTTGGCTCTTAAACTCAATCCCACGGTTGATGAAGGCCAATACACCATACGCCTTCTTAACCACAGAGTCAACCTGCGTAGCAGCTTTGAGTGTCCTATGGACTCGGACCCCAAGATCCCTCTGATCCTCCACACTGCCAATAGTTTTACCATTAATGCTATATTCTACCATCATATTTGACCTACCAAAATGAACCATTTCACACTTACCTGGGTTGAGCTCCATTTGCCACTTCTCAGCCCAGTTTTGCATTCTATCAACGTCCCGTTGTTACCTCTGACAGTCCTCCACTCTGTCCACAACACCCACAACCTTTGTGTCATCAGCACATTTACTAACCCAACCCTCTACTTCCTCATCCAGGTCATTTATAAAAATCACAAGAGTAGGGGTCCCAGAACAGATCCCCGAGGCACACCACTGGTCGCCGGCCTCCATGCAGAATATGACCTGTCTACAACCACTGTTTGCCTTCTGTGGGCAAGCCAGTTCAGGATACACAAAGCAATGTCCCCTTGGATCCCATGCCTCCTTACTTTCTCAATAAGCCTTGCATGGGGTGCCTTATCAAATACCCCAGCAATGAATGGGGTACGTTCTCAGTATTATTTTATTTATTTGCACAATTCATGTTCTTTAGCACATTGGTAGTTTATCAGTATTTATTTATGTATAAATTTTCATAAATTCTGTTGTATTTCCATTTGTTTCCTGTAAATCCCTGGAAGAAAATGAATCTTAACATGGTATATAGTGACATACATGTACTTTGATAATAAATTTGCTTTGAGTACTCTGAGATGTTGCATTAACTCAATGGGCTGAATGATCTCTAATGTTGGTATGAAATATGAAATATACATAAAATGATTTTTAGTTCCTTGTTTGTCCATAGCTGCAGCATCTTTATTTGCAAAGCACATTCCATCATTTTCCTTTGTGGCATTCCATACAGCAGGAATGGGATATTCTGTGGGTGGAGGGCTCCCATGAGGAAAACAAATTGACATGAAAACTACCCAAGTCACACAGGCATGAATCTAAAGGCCTACATGAATTTTCAAGGTTTTTACAGTGTCATTGCTATTTGCGATGTGCTATAGCACTTTACAAAATGAGAAACCAAGGCACATCAAATTGAGGAATCTCAGAGCCAACTACAGCTAGAGAAAATACTTGGAGTATGAGAAATATAGAGAGAGGGAAGTTTATTGTACAGCGAGGTACAAGTATAATGAAATACTTGCTTGCACCAGCACCAATAGCTCGTAGATTGAGGGAACAACACTCAGAACAACAATTATGTGCACGTTGCACAATTATACAGGGCAGTGAAGAAAATAAAGATTAAGTTGTTAACAAAGGGTGAATTCAGTCAGTAATGAGCTGCGTGGCCTGGTGAGTCTTGTACTTAATGATGAACACCAGTGAGGATTTTAGCTGAATTAAAGACTGATAAAGGCAAACATTCATATCAATCTTGAAAGTCAGCAGTAAAGCTCAGTTTTCAAGACTATCAGAATTGGAAAATTAGCTTTCAAATGTAGTTATCCGAAAAGCCATGTGTCAAAGAACATGCTATAACTTCTGAAAAAAAAATAGTGGGACGGGAGTGAAGAAAGATAAAAACTAACATGGTTCAAAAGCAATGAAAATAGTAAATAATTTAAATTAATATGACAATTAAAAGCAGAATTTCATGAGGATGGTGGGCACAAGAAAGTAAAGTAACAATAAATGTCAGCATTGACCATAGTTTTAATATGATCATCTGTGCGTTTCATAAAGTCAATGTTAATTTAAAAATTGTTCTTCCTAATGTCTGTTACTTAAATATTTGAGAAGTCAGCAGGTTAAGTGATCTTGCTATTTTAGTATTGGCGTTGAGTGGTTTTGTCACCATAATAACATCTGAACTGATGTTTTAATAGTTTCATCATTATAGTTTTATATTGGTTTTATAATTTAAGAAGTGCTTGAGGTTTTGTTAAATATTGCTTCTTGTTTATTAACAAATCCTACTGCCGCTTTTGCTTTAGTCTGTCAGGAACTGTAAGCAGCATTCATGAGGTTTAACAATTGGCATATTCTCCTCTCTGTATTCTTTCCAGTCTTTTGTCTTCTCTTAAAATTCTCCAGCTTGTATCCTACCCACACCAATTTCTGCTGGGCTCTGTTCCTGAATTCCTACTCCACAACTGGCTTCGTTTAAAAACCCTGCTCATATTTAAGCTCTTCCTGGACTCACCTCTACCAAACTCTTATTCAGCTTTACTAATTTACTCGTACTGAACACTCTATTCCATGGACTCTTGCCCATTACATATCACCATCACCCTAACCCACTCTGTTCCTTAATCCCTTCAGTCCATTGTTAGCTGTTTTTTCTTCAGTTCTATGCTTTTGAATTCCCCTAAATGTTTATCTTTCCATTTCACTAATTTTTTTCAAGATCCTCCTCCCAAAACCTGATGCTACATCCAAAATTTTCTTTCCACTTAATATCTTGATACTGGATCAACGGCTAATTTTTCCATCTATTTTTATCAGTCACCTGAAGTCAAAGTTTTTCTGTCTGCATTGTCGGAATACAAGTTGTTGTGATTGTTTCACTGGCTTTGATACCTTTCAGCCATTATTCCAGTGTATGGATTACTCAAAGTCTTCCATCTCTTGCCACTTGTCTTTGTGGGCATAAGAAATAACTGAATGGAAAACTACACTGGACTGTTCTGAGCTGTTACCAGCCTGCTCGGATATACAATAGGAGTACTACCTTTGCTCATGATTAATCTTCCCATGTGGTTGAAATTTTGTGCTGATGCTACCAAAAAAAATTGCACAGACATCTGAGTTTAACCAGCTGCTAATAGGTTTCACTTTTCTAATTCTCTACCCTTACCATCAATGCTGTGCTTTACTAGCAGTTACCGTCTGTGTTTAATTTTGTTCCATTCTGCTCTCCAAACCTGCCAAATAGAATTTCCTCCTCGGGAGGGGGGGCGTGTAGGGAAGGGGAGGTTGCCTTTAGGCTGGTTCTCCTTGCCTCTGGTATGGAATTATACTACAGCTTCTGAGCCTTTTCTGAGCTCTGTAACACAAAGATTAGTACAGGGGACACCAACCTTTTTTGCACCGTGGACCGGTTTAATATTGGCAATATTCTTGCGGACTGGCTGACCGGGTGGGGGGGGTGGGGAGGGGGAGTGTTAATCACAACAGGATTTTAGGTGATAAGTCAACTATAAGTCACTTTTAAGTGGCTAATACACTCAATTTCGTTTCTAAAAGGGTTATCTGACAAATTTAATATTAAACACACAGCGCATATTTTCCTCGTATGAACATATAAAATCACTGCAACACACCAATATCGCTGAATCAGTGGGAGTCCTGGGCTTGTTTCCCTGCAACAAAACGGTCCCATCGAGGGGTGACGGGAGACAGCGATACTCGAAGGGGGTTCCTTATGTCCAGTCTATTCCGCAATTTAGTTTTTGTTGCATTTATTGCAGAATACCCCGCTTTGCAGAGATATGATGTTGGAAATGGAAGCAATGTTTTCAGTGCTTTTGTGGGTATCTCAGGATATTCAGCCTTGACTTTGATCCAGGATGCTAGTAAAGATGTTATGTCAAACATACTTTTCAGCCCACCGTCATTTGCAAGTTTGTGGAGTTGATATTCATCCCGCGCTGACATGGATGATTCACCGGGGACATTCACAAATGGATCACAGACCCATTCCTTTGCATGTCTTGGGTCATTGAAGTAGCACTCGAATTCTGTTGACAACAAAGATAGGTGATCGCGCACCAGCTGTGAGAAGGAAGGTGCAGCCTCAGTCTCTCCCAAAATCCCAGCTAATGTTGGGAACACGTCAAATATGCCTCTGTCCACTCGCCATCCCCACAGTTCCAGTTTGGCTTTGAAAGCAGACACTTTATCTGCCAACTTGGAAGACAGTTGTCATTCTCCCCTGAAGTGACAGATTGAATTCATTGAGCAGGTTGACGATGTCACACAGATAAGCGAGTTTTGCTATCCACTCCTCGTCACTGAAGTGTGCTGCCAGTGGTGACTTTTTTTCTGAAAGAAATCTCTGTAGCTGCTCTCTTAACTCAAAAACCCTGGCCAGGGCTCTCCCTCTTGATAGCCACCTGACTTCAGTGTGTAAGAGAAGGCCTTTGTGCTCTGCATCCATTTCTTCACAAGGCTGCTCAAACAGACGTGAGACAAGGGCTTTTGCTTTGATGTGACTGATAACTTCAACAACGTCACTCAATACACTGTTAAGATCAGGTGACATTTTTCGGCTAGCCAGCATTTCCCTGTGTATGACACAGTGTGTAGACTGGCATTCAGGAGCAACCTCTTTGACTCAGGTAGCCGTCCAGTCATAGTGGCCGCCCTGTCCGTGCACGTTCCAACACAGAATGACCAATCCGGTTTGCCTGACATGTAGTCATTCAAAGACTTGAATAGTTCTGCCCCAGTTGTGTTAGCTGGCAGTGACAGTGCACACAACATATCCTCGTGCACATCGTCTTGAAATATATATCGCACATAAACCAGCAGTATTGCCTTGTTGTCGACATTGACCTGGATAGAAAACCATGGTGACTCAACAGCTGTGCTTCGATGTCTTCCACTATCTCCTTGAAACTGTGGTAGCTGAAAGAGAAACCTGTGCCATCTTGTTAGCTGCAGCTTCTCCTAACAGTTCATGGCATATGTCCTTCAGCAGGCAGAATCAATTCTTCACCAACAGTGAAAGGCTTCTTAGCCTTAGCAATACGGCTAGCCACTAAGTACGACGCTCTCAGAGCAGCAGCATTTGTGGAGGTGGTGGCTCTCAGCACTTGCTTCTGTCCCGCTTGCTCACGTTTTTTCTGCTCAAAAATCTCAACAGGTTTGTCTTTAAGGGAAGGATGCTTGGACTCAAGATTCCAAAGCAGTTTTGAGGGTTTCATTGCCTCATTAGACAGCTTGTCTCCACATATCTCACACAGGGGGCTTGGAGCATGCAAGTCAACGGTTGCATTAAAGCCATATTTTATGTATGACTCATCGTATTTTCTGTTGAAGGAAACTTTCTTTTATTTTGCAGTCTCGGCCTCAGCTGTCTCTGCGATATCATCATGGTTAGGCCTTTTATGTCACCTACCGCCTCTTCCAAATAAACTCTCAAGCGACATTTGTTTTTTACTCATCAAGTAGTTGTAGGTTAATGACCGACTGATGACCTTGCGTGGGTAATGACCTCACGAGCGTTCAAGTTCAACAGTGGATGTGACAGGAAATGAGGAAAAGTGCAGCTTACTCATATCATTTCATATCGCCAAATCATGTTGTTTCCTCACAGCCCGGTGGGAACCACTGGATTAGAACATTTAGTTCCAGCATTGAGATAATAATGAACCTATTCACTAACCCCATGCCCATCTTTTATCCAGATCCCTTAATATATAAAGTTAAAAAAATCTTTCAACCACAAATTTAGAGTCAACAGCAGACCTAATATTAATTTACATTTACAGATGACAGTTCCAACTTGCACAGTTTTTACACAGAACAGATGAAAACCAGAAGCATGTGCTAATTAAAAATCTGAAAGACATAGCTCCAGATTATAAGCTGTAATTCTAGCAATTTGTCCTTTCTCTATCGACCTGTCTTATCATTTCTGTTTAATAACTCAAAAACTTTGATCAAGTCATTCCTTCTCCTCTGTATCTACTTCCAAACACCTTAAAACTATGCCCTCTTGTGTCAGCCATTTCAGCCCAGGGGAAAAGCCTCTGACTATCCACATGATCAATGCCTCTCATTATCTTGAACACGTCTATCAGGTCACCTCTCATCCTCCGTCGCTCGAAGAAGAAAAGGCCGAGTTCACTCAACCTATTCTCATAGGGCATGCTCTCCAATCCAGGCAACATCCTTGTAAGTCTCCTCTGCACCCTTTCATTGGTTTCCACATTCTTCCTGTAGTGAGGTGACCAGAACTGAGCACAGCACTCCAAGTGTGGTCTGACCAGGGTCCTATATAGCTGCAACATTACCTCTCGGCTCTTAAACTCAATCCCATGGTTGATGAAGGCAATGCACCGTAAGCCTTCTTAACCAAAGATTCAACTTGCATAGCAGTTTGAGTGTCCTATGGACTCAGACCCCAAGATCCCTCTGATCCTCCACACTGCCAGGAGTCTGATCATTAATGCTATATTCTGCCATCATATTTGACCTACCAAAATGAACCACCTCACACTTATCTGGGTTAAACTCCATCTGCCACTTCTCAGACCAGTTTTGCATCCTATCAATGTCCCGTTCTAAACTCTGACAGCCCTCCACACTATCCACAACACCCCCAACCTTTGTGTCATCTGCGAATTTACTAACCCATCCCTCCACTCCCTCATCCAGGTCATTTATAAAAATTACAAAGAGTAGGGGTCCCAGAACAGATCCCTAAGGCACACCACTGGTCACCAACCTCCATGCAGAATATGACCTGTCTACAACCACTCTTTGCCTTCTGTGGACAAGCCAGTTCTGGATCCACAAAGCAATGTTCCCTTGGATCCCATGCCTCCTTACTTTCTCAATAAACCTTGCATGGGGTACCTTATCAATGCCTTGCTGAAATCCATATACATTACATCTGCGGCTCTACCTTCATCAATGTGTTTAGTCACATCCTCAATAAATTTAATCAGGCTCGTAAGGCACGACCTGCCTTTGACAAAGCCATGCTGACTAAAGAAGGGAAGAAGAGAAAAATAAACTTAGGCTTGAGCTTTTCTTTTGCTTTCTCTGACTGAAGCCTCTCTTCAATGAAGCCTTGAAGAGCTAACGTCTGAAGATGACCACTCTGACTCTATCCGCTCTAACGATGGCCACTGTGCTTGCCACTGCCTTCAATTATCAATCCCAAACACCGAATGGTCACTGGTCAAAGCTTTTTTTTGTAAATTGTCAGAAAACTCTGCCTTTAAAATCTCAATCGCCATCCTGATTGAAAAGTAGCTCTCTAATGCAGTCCCTGCCATGGATTTTCCAAACCCACGACTATGACAGATATTTTGAAGTGGTAGATATCTTGGAGATCTCAAACAGCAATGTGTTAGTAAGTGCAAGAGGATGAGAACATGCATAATGTGGTTGATATGAAAGGTAAAAGGGAAATTATAGAGGATGAGGTAAGATGGAAGTCACACCAGAAAGAAGTTTTCAAGGAACAACTCACTGATTTCTTTGGATTATTTCAAGGAGAAAGGACATCACAATTTGATTTGCAGTGGACAATAAATAATACTGATGACATTGCTGGCAATGATGCACATGCTGTATTCCAAGAGGTGGTATCATTCCAATATTTAAATCTGTGCATTTTTGCCATTTAATTAAATACAGGTTGATGTAGATGAGATAGACATAAATGAACATAGACATAAATTAAGAAATGCAAACTTCATACCATCTCTTGGTGTGGAAATCACCGAATCTGGATCGACAGACATGAATATCCAAAGTAGTAGGAATTTATGGCATAGCTTGTTATACATTATGTAGAATTTTAGCAATGTGTTGACTATATAAAGATGTTATTCACAGAAAATTCAATTATATTGACATGCACCAGGTATAAATGGAGTTTGTAGTGCCAACAGTAATTGGTCCTAAAAGCCCCAGTGGTAATTGATCTTTCAAAGATAAGTATGGAATCAAACTTCTTGACAGTGCTCATAAATATTTGCTGTTAAAAAAAAATCTTCCATCTCACTGTTCTTTTTTCCGTAATTAGTTCCAGTCATAAATCAAAACTAGGCACCTGGCTCACCAGGTGAAGTTCACCCTGCTCACTTTCAAACCACCAGGACCTCATTCTTTTTCAGCCTACCAGAGCCCCAGATGCTGAGCTTTCAGATCACTGGGGCTCCCTTTACATTTTCAGGTTCATTGTGTTGGACAAGAGTGTAGAATTGTATTTTTTTCTTACATTTTCCTTCTAGTTTAACTTTCCAATACTTTCTTATAATTTTTATATAATTACCTATATATGTGTAATTGTTCAGTAAATTTTCTAGCAATTGTAGTATAGCTGATTCCTTATTTTCTAGAGGCTTCTCAGTTTTTCAGTAGCAGGTATCATGTCACTTGAATCTGGCTATTTCATAAGTTGCACCTTATCAACGGAATGTTCTTTTACTCTAGTTTCAGCATGAGATGACCATGACTTGTTTTTCTTTGTTCTTTTAACATTTAATAGAATGGCCGTAACCACCAAGCTTCATGCCTCATTCTTGATGTCCAAAGAACCTCTGGATTAATATCACCAGAACCAACAACTGGAAGATTTATTGTAATAAAGATAATGAATTGAGTGTGTGTTGGTGTATTTATGAAAATAGCATGCAGTAGACTAGAAAATCTGTCTGTCTTGCAATACCAAGTCCTGAATGTTTGAACTGGTGTGGACTTTATAGTATTATAACAATGAATGGAATTCTAGGTCAGTAGAGGAGTTTGAAGTTTCAACATCTATGTAAGTTCTAATTTGAAAACAAACCATTAGTGAGGTCATCCAACAATTTAAATTAATATTCCAACATTTTCCTAGCAAGTATATTCTAAGTTTTATTTGGTTGCAGGTCACCTGTTTTTTTTCTGCCTTTATTTCTCAAACTTCTTTTGGACAGCACAATGAAGAGAAATATCAGGTTACTGCCCATCTAAATTTGCTGAGTCCTGATGTGCATTCCAATGTCACCTTATCACACAACTGCCTGGAGCCGAATGTCTATCTGGCAGAATTCCATTTGCATAAGTGCCTGCATAATAGGAATTAGGCCTGAGTCCTTGTGGGTGTTGGGTCTCTGTTTTCTCCTTCTCCCTCTTCAATCATCCCTCAGTTTTTACGCTCACCAGGCTCTGCTTGCTGGGCATTTGGGCTAACCATGTGCAAGTTTGGTCTGTGGATAACAAACAAATGAGTGCATGTTTTTCATGGTATAAGGAGCTAATAGGTCAATTACAGAACTCCAAGTGGGTTATAATAATGATTTTATATCCAATCACAAGACAGCATTGCCAGAGGACACAAGCAAAATACATTACTCTCAACTTTCCTTCACTCCTATTTTTTTTATCTTCATACACTATTGTCTTCGCTTTTCTGTCTGGTGAAATAAATGATGTACAAAATTGTTGTTGACATAAATTTATTATAAACAGGGAGAGTAGAATTACAGCAATAAATTTTCCAAAAAAAAACAACCAAGCACTTTTTTGTTGGAATCATTATGAATGTAGATGCCAAGGAATGGAATTCTTTCCTCTTTGATAACTCAGTGTCTTTGGCAACCATTCCCTGGCCAAATATAACTACCAGGATTAATTGAAACCCTATTTATTTATTTGTTTGTTTGTTTATTTATTTAGCGAAGCAAGATGGAGCAGACCCTTCCACCCCTTAAAACAACCCCGATGAGCCCTGGCCTAATCATGTGACAATTTGCAATGACCAATTAACCTACTAACCGATATATGTTTGAACTGTGGGAGGAAACCAGAGGACCCAGGGGAAACCCACACATTACTCGGGGAGGACGTATAGAGCCTCCATACAGAAAGGTGCTGGAATTGACCTCTGAACTTCGACTCCCTGAGCTGTAATAGTGCTGCGTTAACCACTATGCTACCATGGTGCCCGTAATACATTGCCTACTGCAGTGAGAGTATGATTTTGCTTCCCTCGTGATGTCAAGGCACAAGAGACTGCAGATGCTAGAATCTGGAGCCGCAGGCAACCTGCTGGAGGAACTCAGTGGGTCAAACAGTATCTGTAGGAGGAAAGGGATGCAAAGACAGAGTTTTTACACAAAACATGAACAATTCCTTTCCTCCCACCGATGCTGCTGAACCCACTGAGTTCCTCCAGCAGATTGTTTGCTGTCCTTCATGACAGAGATCTCAGTTTGTGCCTAGTGATGCCAAAAATGAGTGATTTAACATTCCATATTCATCCCCTTTGAGGTGTAAGTGTATAGAACTATTGGAGTCAATTAGACTAAAGTAGTAATGTAACTCATTGTGGACTGATGGCTTCAGAGTTGTGCTGAAAGGTAATTGCATTTTATTGAAATATTTTACCACTAATTTCACAAGTCTGAATAGCTTGGAACACTGTTGCGTTAATCAGGGAAATTATCAATTACTGCAAGAAGAGATCTTCTGAGTTCATGGTTTAGAATAAAGTTGAGAAGCATTTGTTCAGAGGGTTTAGTTCTAACACTAAATACCACTTGCGGTAGAACTTAAAAAAACGTTTTCCAACATCTTTACTGCGAAGAATACAAAGTTCACCAGAACAATTTAGTGTTTAGAATTCCATCCAGTAGATGTACAGTATCTATATGAGTTCAAGTTCAAGTTTAGTTGTCATTCAACCATACCCACGAATGCAGCCAAACAAAACAGCATCAGTCTTGAATGCCTGCAAACACAATACAGCTTGCCTTCTGCTGAGTGAACACTGGGGGGCAGCACTAATTCCAGCATGGACACCGTGCCACATCGCCTCCAATGGCTCCCCTGGGCAGCTGCAAACAGGCGATACCATGGCTTGAGGCCTTGAAATCACAACAACCAAGATCATGCAGCTTTCCCGCCATTCACCAATAAACACATGAATTCGACTTGTAACATTTCACACCACTAATACCCAACAGTTTCTTACAATCAATCATAAGAAAAGCAACTTAGATGATCGCTGGCAGTTAAACTGCACATCTCTTTCGCTCACCGTCACATCTCTGCTGCAGGCAGCACCACGGTCTGCACCAGATCTAGCTCCTTCAGTTTCTCCACCAACGAGCAACACACTGATGAGGGAGACCTGCAGTACTTTAAGTTCTTAATGTCCAGCGGGGTCTTGTGATCATAAAAAGTATGTTTAAAAAAGACAACAAAACCTTTGGTTGACCCCATAGATGCCACTGCATCTGAGTGTGCTGTCTTCTTACCGGAAGTAAGTAATAAATGAAGCTTTAAACTAGCTGTACATTTCCTGAAGTTGTGTGAGTCAAAAATGACCCAGGGAATATTATGAAATGATATTTGAACAAAAGGGTCAAGTTGAGTTTATTGTCCTATGCTTGAGTACGGTGATGTGCAGACACAATGAGAAAACTTGCTTGTAGTGGCATCATTGGCATGTAGATTCTTACAACAGTCAGAACATAAGTTATACATCAATTATGCAAAACGGTATGGTCACCTGAAGTTATATAATCCTCTGAAATAGCAAAATTGTCAAATTTAGGACAGTTTTATGATATTAAGATTGCATAGAGATTGCAGTTATTTAATATAGGATGGGTAGAAAATGTAAGGGTTAGATTTTGAACTCTAAGGTGAAAGTGCAATATATTAGCCCAGTATGTCTCCCTCTCCCTCCCAAAAGTAAAGGCTCATACATGCTGCTAGGAAAGTAAATATTGGACAGGAAACTGTGGTGATTTCACCATTTCTTTGAAATCAAATTGGATTACTAGAGTCTCAGTAAAATGTCTTACCTGAAGAATTTGCATCCCTGACTGTGCATGTTTGCCTTCAAAGTCAAAATCAAATTCATTGTCATAAACATAATTGCATGGATGCACAGGTGCAATGAAAAACTTTCTTGCAGCCCCATCATATAACTAGCATTCACAGGAAAAACATAAAGATAAATCATGCATAATTTTAACAAGTAAACACATTTAGGAGAAGGAAAAAACAAATTTTATTACAAAGTGATCATAATGTTGACAAAGTGTAGTGATCTTGATTCTGCCAGTTCAAGAACAGAACGGTGGAGCCCAAGTGGGGTGGGACTTGAGGGTTCTAAACCTATCTCCTGACCAAAGCTGTAAGAAGATGGCCTGGTCCAGGTGGTGGAGATCGTTGGTGATGTGGATTCTCACTGCTTCAATTGGACTTGAACATACAGCTATTTGACACTAAACTCAGAGTGTCACCCACCAACCAATGCTGAGTACTGGCCCTTTCTGACTTAGATACTCTGTTTCATTTTCACTCCTGTTAAAGTGTTGTCCCTTCCTCTCCAGCAGGAGAAGATGACCGTATTTTTGATACCTTAGTCAAATGATCATTCTTATTTTGAGCCACAGCGGACTAATTGGTTGTGAATGAGTCACAGCAGAATCTGAACCCATTGCTTCTCCAATGTCCTCACTTTCCAAAGGAGTTCCTTGAATTCTGACCACAAATTACCATTAACTTCCACTCCTTGGAATCTGAGGGATCTAACTGTCCAGCTGTCTTTTAAAATTTACATTCAAAGTTATAGTTTACAAAATGTACTGAATTGATAATATTGATATTAGTAAACATAGCAAGAAAACCACAAATGCAACCTGGAACGTCCCCTGCTATCACAGGTGCCGCTCCCTCACAGCACCAGAGAACCAGGCTCAATCCTGACCTCTGTTGTTGACCATGCAGAGTTTGCACATGCGGGTTTCCCTTGGGTGTTACAGTTTTCTTCAATGTTCCAAAACCTTGCAGGTTGGCAAGTTAATTCACCATTGTAAACTGCCCCTACTGTGTTGGGGAGTGATAGGAACTACAGGTAGTTGATGGGAATGTGTGGAGAATAAAAAGGGAAGGGAATAACATGGGATTGGTGCAAATGAGGGGTCAATTGCAAGGGCTCGGGCTATTTCTGTGCTGCCTGACTCTATTTTATCAGCCGAAACACCTCTGACTTCTTTGCAAGGGTTCACCACTGCCCTCTTTTGTAAATCTGTTATGTTTTCCTCACAGACCCTCACCCAGGACTCCAAGGAATCTGCAAAGGAGGACGGGAATTTGATGGATTTTGTCCACCCGAATAACCGCACCCAGTACTGCCACTGGCCCTGCCAGTGTCCAAAGCGGTTGCCCAGGTGCCCACCTGGCATTAGCCTGGTGATGGATGGCTGTGAATGCTGCAAGTCATGTGCCAAGCAGCTGAGAGAGAACTGCACGGAGGCAGACACCTGTGATTACCACAGAGGACTGTACTGCGACTATAGTGGGGATGCCCCTAGGTACGAAGTAGGAATATGTGCATGTAAGTGACATACATATTTTGGCAATTTGCACAAATTAAATGCATTTGTGAGAAGTTGAGTGACGGGGAGGGGCAAGGTTTGCTCACTCAATTAATGGATTCAAGGGAAAGGCTGTGACAACTTTAAATTACCATCTAACTTTCTAAAAGTATTCAATGAATGCCAAATGAAAGACTTGCTACATTATTGTCAATATATTAGGAATTAATTGAAGGAGAGGAAGAAGGAGGAAGATGGTGTAAATTCTGGCAGAAGAGATATTCTCATGGAGAGGTTATGTCTGGAATCTGAATACAATTAGGTCTTAGAAACACATTGGAAGGAAAAATTGACTTGATGATTAATGTTCAATAAACCACTGAAGAGACTGAAGTGACTGATGTTAGGAGAGTCAGAACAATCAAAAACCATGCATTGACCATAGAATATTCTTCACAAAAGTGGGCCATTTGGCCCATCTAGTCCTCAGAGCCTAACCTGCACTCTTCTTCGTCTAACCCTACCTTATATACATTTATATTTTGGTTATCCAACTTCTCCCTTTAATGCACGAATGCTTTTCACCTCAGCTGGTCAATTTCATCTCAACCACATCCGGAGTACTGGATGCAGTTCTGGTCTCCTTACTTGAGAAAAGATACTGTAAACACAACAAAATCTCCAGATAGTGTAAATCCAAAGCAATACACACAAAATGCTAGAGGAACTCAGCAGGCCAGGCAGCATCTATGGGAAAGTGTAGTAAACAATCGACGTTTTGGGCCGAGACCCTTCATCAGAACCGAAGACCTGAAGAAGGGTGCTAGCCCGAAATGTCGACTGTTTACTCTTTTCCATAGATAATGCCTAACTTGCTGAGTTCCTCTAGCATTTTGTGTGTGTTGCTTGAGAAAAGATATACTGGCTTTCAAGGTATTGTGAGGAGGTTCACTAGATTGATTCCAGAGATGAGAATGAGTCACCTGGGACTATACTCACTAGATTTCAGAAGAATGGGAGGGGATTTTATAAAAAATATTTAAAATGATGAAAGGGATAGATAAGACAAGAGGCAGGAAAGTTGCTTCCATTCATAGGTGAGACTAGAACAAGGGACATAGCTTCAAGATTTGGAGGAGTAGATTTAGGATGGAGATGATGAGGAACTGCTTTTGCCAGAAAGTAGTGAATCTGTAGAATTTTCTGCCCAGGGAAGCAGGAGAGGATGCCTGATTAGATGTAGTTACGACACAAACGGATTAATTTTTGCATGGAAGGAGGATTAAAGATTATGGGAAAAAGGCAGGTAGGTGAAACTGAGTCGATGGCCAGATCAGCCATGATCTTACTGAATGGCTGAGCATGCTCATGCTTAGTTCTGCGCATATTTCTTATATTCTCATGTTTTTCATGTGGTAGCAAATAGTCTGCTGGAGGAATTCAGCAGGACAAATAGCATCTGTGCATGGAAAGAAGATGTTGACATCGCAGTTCAAAAACCTGTATCAGTGGTTCTTTTTGTCTCCATCTTACTACTTCCTGTGGTCATGGCTTCTTAATCATTACTCTACTTTGGGTAAGGACGTATCTCCTGAACTCCTTTAGTAGATTTACTAGTGACAACCCCAGATTTGGGATTGGTTTCCCCATGGGTAGAAACGTTTTCTCAACAACTTTAGACACAAGAGATTCTGCAGATGTTGGAAACCTTGAGCAGCGCACACAAAATACCACAGGAACTCAGCAAGTCAGGTAGCATCTGTCGAGGGGAATAAGCTGTCAACATTTCAGGCTGGGACCCTTCTTCAGCACAAACTTTGATTGTTTTTTCCCTGCATAGGTGCTGCCAGACCAGCCGAGTTCCTCTATAATTATGTGTGTTCTATCAATTAGGCAGCTTTTAAGTTCTTTGACTTCCTTCAGGGAGGAGAAGCAAAGAAGGGCAGGTGGGAAAACAAGGGATGAACATCTCTTTTTCCAATATAGGATTAATGTATTTTGCAGGAGTTCTTTACACTGTGACTTTTGTTAAAATCTTATTAGCAACTGACTTTCTACTCCCCTTCTATGCGTCCAGATATCCATGCAGCCAGAGGCACATTGAATTGAATCTACAAATAATTGGGCTAGTTCTGGATACTTTGATCAGATAATGTGAGGGAAAAATGGAAATGTTGAGGGACAGAATGAAATATCAGTAGCAATGCGTTAGGTGTTTCCATAGCAAGAAAATGAAAGGGATTTCAGCGCCACCTATGCAGTGACAAAGGATGATGTTATTCTGGTCGTGCAAATCGAAAATAAACAATGGTAAATGCTGGAAATCTGAAATAAAATCAAGAATTGCTCCATTTAGGGAAATAGTTATGGTGTCAGGTCTGGGAAATTTGTTCAGAACTAGGAAAGAGAACTCTTACTAGTTCTCATGAAATTCTCAGAGTTGAAACATTAACTCTGTTTTTCTGCGTGGTTAGTGTTTCCAGCATTTAAGGAATGCTGGATATCTTGGCAGCAGTGCCATCCCGTGGATAAAGTAAGAATAGCAGGGATTATTATTGTTCAAATGACCTTTGAATAGTATCATGTCAAATAAACTAGCTTTTTACATATATTAGATAATATTTGAAATATGAACAAATCTTTAATATTTAATGTTTTTAGATATGGGTGGAATTGGTTGTGAACTCAATGGAGCCAGGTACTACAATGGCCAAAGTTTTCAACCCAGCTGCAAGTACAAGTGTACATGTATGAATGGTGCAATCGGCTGCGTTCCAGTGTGCAGGGAATCCCGTCCTCCACTCATCTGGTGTCAGAATCCCAAACGTATAAAAATACCAGGAAAGTGCTGCGAGCAGTGGATATGTGATGACTCAAAGCTGAGGAAGGCTGCACCTCGCCATGTGTCCATGTCAGGTAGGGCAACTTGACCGTAAAGGGCAGTTCTCATGGTCTGGAGGTCCTACAGAACCCTGTAAACTGAGCCACTGCCTGAAATGGTAAGCGAAGCACTTGCAATAATAATCTTCAAAAGGATATCAATTTAATAACTGAAAGGAGAAAGCTTGCAGATTTGTAGGACTGAGCAGTGACTCATTAGATAACTGTTTCAAACAAGCTGCCTTTGTACTTCAGGATGCATCTTTCTGTGATCCTTTGTCCCATATTCTCCTCCTCTTCTCTCCTGAGGGCTCTCCCAATGACAGACCTTGTTCAGGCCTTCATTTGTGAAGTACAACAAATTTCTCAGCACACTAATTGACAACATGAGTAGTGCTGGGGTAATTCTAGCCAAGTTGGGCATAACTGCAAACCTTGCAAGCAAGCATATCAATATCTGTTACTCGTTACTGATTAGAAATGTTAAATGAAAATAACTCCAACCAAGTGCACATGGACTAGTTTTGTCATTTATTTCTTCATTCAGGTGAGGTCAGCTAATTTATCAAAGACTTGATACTGAACCCACATCTTCCCAGTTTGTGTACCACAGTTTGAATTCATTGGACTACAGCCACTAACTTGGGATGTAAAGTCCTTGTGGTTAAAATGAAGTCAATGGCAAACGTGTGGAATATATTCCCTGTTAATTCATTCAGGCCCTATCAACTAATGCCTTTTGGAAGGTCTGGAACAATTCTTGTCAAAAGCAGATTCTGAGAATGACAGCAATGTTAGTATAACTTTATTCAACTTTAGACTGTAGGTTTGGAAATAGTGGAGGATCAATAATTGGTTTGTTTCTGCAGTGAAGTGTGAAAGAAGCAGACGTGAACATTGAAGAAGCCTATTCTCATTCAACCCCTTCTTCTGTTGCTTTGAATTTCCCATTTATCGATGTCTCCTTTAGTCACTTTGGCCTCAAATGTTGTGGAAGATTCCACAAACTCACTTTTATCTTGTTCTTCATTAGTCACCAATGATTCTTGAAGTCCTCAGTTGAGAAAATACCTTGGATTTTTCCTCTTCACTCATAAATGAATTGGGTAATTGGAGACACAAGACCCTGTAGATGCTGGAATCTGGAGCAACAAACAAAATGCTGGAAGAGCTCACTGGTGGGAGGAGGGAAGCATTGATGCAGAGTTTTGACCTGAAATTTTTAGAGTTTCACAGCCCTCACAGATGCTGCTTGACATGCTGAGTCCCTCCAGAAAAATGCTTTGTTGAACTGGGTAAAATTAAGAGCAAGAATGTGCTGTACTATTCTATGTTCTATTCTAATTAGGGATTGTGGGAAAGGGAAGGGAGTAGGGCTAACTGCGCAACTTTATCAAAACCACCGCAAGAAAAAGGCCCAAAAAGCCTCCTTCTGTAATGTATAATTCTAACCCATGAACAATTGGTGCTGAATTAGCAAAATTATTTTGTACCTCATAATGCTAAAACTAGAGGCAGTATTTCTCCAGATAAGGTACAAAACTTAGTGCTATCAATTGCACAACATTTTGACCCTAGGAGAATACTTGTTCCTAAGTTTTTGCTGATTTGGAAAGAATGGCGATTACTTGGACTAACCATTGCTTCGTCATTGTTTTAGCGTTCCAAGGGGAATCGGAAGTGTGGCACCAGAACTGCTTAGTGCAAACTACACAATGGAGTGAATGTTCCAAATCCTGTGGAATGGGGATTTCAACCAGGATTTCAAATGAAAATCGCCAGTGTAAGATAGTGAACGAAAGACGCCTTTGTTACTTAAGGCCGTGCAACGTTGACATTACCAAGCATATCAAGGTAATCTTGGTCTTTAGTACGTTTATTAAATTCTTATTCCGGGGCACTCAGGGTGACCCCCTAAAGTAAAGAAGCATACCCATCACCTTGGTGATTGGGTTCAATGTGAAAGGAGTAGGTGATCTTGACAGGGAATTAAAGTCAAGTTTGATTTCTGATTTATAATTGGATATAAAGTCTGCTTAATGTTCATCCCCTCCAAATACCAAGGGCATCAAGCGTCAACACATAGTGCTGAATCCTGGATTGCACAACCTTCTTGTGGGCTCCAAACCGTGACAGGAAGACAGCTCATGTGGCATCAGTTATAATGGAATTGTTAATTTTGTTATGCTAGACTTTTAATACTTACTTTCTCTGCTTTTGTGTGTGAAGTATGTTGTTTGCGAAGTACATAAAAATTCTCCATAATGCTTGACCTTCTAGGCAGCTCAGCTGGTCATTTAACAATGTTGGATTGTTTCCTTCAATCACAATTTGTAAGAAAATCATGAGCTTGTTTTTTGTGTCCAGTGGTAATTGGAGGAACATGATCAGAATGAAAAAAGATGGAATGTTAATGAGGATATTTGTGAGTGGAGAGAGGAGGTGCTTATTTTAACAAAACATAGCTGCCTTCAGAATGCCTCTGAAGTGAAGTGTTTGCATGTACAGAGGACAGTTGGTGACATTTCAGTGCTGTAACTTTAGTTTACTGTGTAGACATACAGAAGCTATCTTAGTTTTTCAAATGGAATAGAAAGCCTTCAGCAGTTAACTGGACATAAGTTTGCCTGTGGCACAGTTCCTAACCACTGCTTTATTGATCTAATTTTGAACTAAAAAGAGGTCATCTTGCATCCATTAATAACCTGATCTGAATATATGTGCATTCACAAACAGAAACGCAACAGAATTAAAAATCACCATACTAGAGTGTACTTGTAATACAGTAACATGCAAATATAAAAACAGAGACTCCCCAACTGTTTCCAAAGACCCATTACTTTGAGACCGACTAACCTCATCAGTTTAGTTTATAAAACATGCCGCAATGCCAGAGCAGTGGATACAGGAAATGGCCTCATGGAAAGCATTAAAATGATCTCAGGTTTGGAGTTGTGAGTAGAATGACCAAGTTGAACATTTCTTGTTTGTTCTCCTTGCAGGAGGGGAAAAAGTGCCTCAGTGTCCTGAAGCAGGTGGAACCCGTAAACTTTACCTTGTCTGGGTGTGTGAGCCAACGCACATATCGACCCAAATACTGTGGCATCTGCACAGATGACCGATGCTGCACTCCCCAGAAATCAAAGACCATTAAGGTGAATTTTGACTGCCCTGATGGTCTGGGCTTCTCCAAGAACATGATGTGGATAAACTCCTGTTTCTGCAACCTAAAGTGCAAGAAACTAAACGACATCTTTGCAGATCTGTTGTATTATCCTGACTACTCTGAAATCGCAAACTAAGTGCTAAAAAGTACATCCTTTTGACTAACTGCTGACGAGAATGGCAAGAATACTGGAGAATAAGTACGATTTTGGCCTGAAGTAACAATGCAAATCATGTACCTGTCATCAATTGCCAGAAAGATACATGTTCCGTATCTCAGCTTTGAGGAATTATCATTTTTTGACAAAATAAAATAAATTTATTTAGTGAATTAAAATATTCAATAGAATATTAAAAGCTATTATTTACTGAGGTGTTGGAAGTTCAGTCAGTCGATACTACTTTTCATGACAGTACCGAAAATGTGCATTCCACCATTTAGAGTGATAATTAGATAGCTGGTGTTTTAAAGCCTCTTTTTCAGGTTTTCTCATTTGATACCAATCTGAGTATCACAAAAAGATACAAAAGTCAGGGGAAAAAAATTCAAGCATCATCAAAGCAACTTCATTCCTTTTACATTGAATTTAAACTGATTTGTTTTCTTCTTGTCAAACAAAAGATTAAGATCCAATGGCAATATTAGTTTCCAATAGTGTTTTTTGTGGTTTGCTCATTCCACCTCTGTCTCCAAGGTATCATGTGTTTCAAGCAGCACTCTAACGTAGCTGCAGCAAATCTAAGACACACGCAAAAATCTGTTAGCATGCGGCATGCGGTGCTATCTCTTGATTCTTTACAACCCACCCATAAAAAATGCATAATTATCTTTACTGCCAAACGAAGCAGCAAATATTTTTAACAACATAAGAACAGTGAAACATTTTCACAGTAAACTTCTCAAACTGGTTTGGTACCAGCTGGATGGTTGCAAGAACACAGGACACTGGATAATACACTTTGAAATCCTCGCAAACCTGATATATACATCAGCATTTGGATGGTAAATGGTTAGAATAACAATACTCCTTAGATTAATAATAATAATTTTAATAGGTTTTCTAAAGTGCTTCATTTATTTCTAGCTGTCGGCTATACTTTTATTAATATTAAAACAACTGATATACATAAAAAAGGACATTACTTTTCCTTCAAAAAAGCTCATAATCATTTTTTTATTCAGTAATCAGCGATACTGTATGCATTAAATTACCACGGCACACAAGCTTTCAGAAGAATATCGCCATTTGGGCATACAGTATCTAAAATGTTTGCCACACCTGCTGTAGTGTGCACTCCAGCTTGCCACTTCACTGAGAGAACGATGGACAAGAACGCTGTAGAAGTGCTATTTCTCTTGTGAAAAATCCAACCTTTAGGACATCAAAGACCATATTCTACTACTCTGTAGAAGTCCAAAGATAGTCCCAGAGAAATATATGCCTCAACACTTAAATACAAATTTTCCTATTATTGCGGTCTGCAAATTGAATTATCTCAGATAAAGCGACTGCACTTTAAAAGTACTCCATTGACTGTTGATTATTTGAGATCCTCCAAAGTACTAAAATGTACTGTGCAATTGCAATTATTTGTAAGAGGACAAAGAAATTATCTCGATGTCCCTGCCAACATTCTTCCCTCAATCAACATAAAAATATCCCAGTATTATTTGGCCGCTCATTTCATTGCCATGCATTCAACAGTGTGGTGTACCTTGCTGTCACATTCATCTCTGTAATACATTCAATGTCTAGTATTAATTGGTCCTGATTCTGAGTCACAGCCTAAAACATCAATTACTCCTCTCCCTCCACAGATGCTGCTTGAACCTGCTGAGTTATTCCAGCAGTTTACATTTTCTTACACGCAGTCTCTTGTAACTTCATTAATTTGTAGATGTTTACAAATAACTTATAAAAGCATTTATTGAAGCATCCAAAAACCTATCCTCTCTAGTTCACATAGATCAGTTGATTCAAGCTCACCATCTCATCCTCAAGGACAATTAAAGGAAATTGCACATTAGCCTTGTCATTGACATGTAGAGTTGTTTAGGACTTTAATGATTTATGGGAGTCTGCCTGACACATTGTCACAGTGAACTGTCACTGAAAGTAAGAAGTAACTTCTTCCTTTCCTGACATTTTTTAAATCAGCTGTCTTAACTTTATGAAAATTTGTCATATGTTGACAGGTTTTCTCAAGTCGAACAAAAGGATAAAGTCATCAAGCCATTTGATGCATGTCCTGGTTGATATTGTTTCAGGATCAGCCACAACTTTGTAATCATCAATTTGAAAAGTGAAAGGAAAACGGAGGCAGAATAAATATTGTCAATGTACCATGAATTGTGCTTGTGAATCATATAGAGTACAGGATGGAAATGTTTCAAGAGAGTTATGGAGATCTTACTGTTACTGACGTAGTCACTACGAAACAAAGAATGAAAAAAGACAAGTGTAAGAGCTTCATTTGTGACATCTGACAGGCAGGGAGTGGGAAGAAATGGGTTATATCACTTACTGCAATACTCACATCACAAAGCACTTCTTCCCTTGAAATGAAAATTTCTTGAACTAGTTATCTATTACCTGGCCAAACCAATCCATTATCAGGGTTGTTCTTGTGTGAGGTCAAAGACAGTATGGAATAATAAATAATTGAAATGCATAAGGTTGAAGCTGTGTCTCCTGTAAAAGAATAGTGATGTACATTGCAATTCTGACAGCAGAGGTATTATATGCACACAATTTTAATTTGTAAAAAAAATTAGTCAGGTTTCATGTCACATGCACAGGCGTAATGAAAAACTTGACAGTTGCACAGCATCATGTAAGAAGAAAATCACAAGAAAAACAAACAAAGACAAATTTTAGAAGAAAACAATAGAGCAAAAGAAAGTCAATTTTAGTGCAACGTGATCAAAGTGTTGCTAAACTCTAGTGATCTTATGGTAGTTGTTCAGAAACCAAATGGTTGATGGAAAGTAGCTATTTTCAGACTTCAAACACGAGGAAATCTGCAGATGCTGGAAATTCAAACAACACACACAAAATGCTGGTGGAACACAGCAGGCCAGGCAGCATCTATAAGAAGAAGCACTCGATGTCTTGGACATCGACAGTGCTTCTCCTTATAGATGCTGCTTGGCCTGCTGTGTTCCACCAGCATTTTGTGTGTATTTTCAAACATGGTAGTGTGGGAATTCACGCTTCTGCACCTTTGACAATAAGGTATAGGAGCAGAACTAGGACATTTGGATCATTGACTATGCTCTGCCATTTCATCGAGGCTGATCCATATTCTCTTGCAGCCCCAATCTCTTGCCTTCTCCCCATATCCCTTCATGCCCTGATCAACCTCTGTCTTAAATATACTTGACCTCCACAGCTGCCGCTGACTAAGAATTCCACAGATTCATCACCCTCTCGCTAAAGAAATTCCATCTTATCTCTACTCTAAAAGGACGCCCCTCTATTCTGAGACTGTGTCTTCTGGTCTTATACTCTCACACCATGGGAAATATCCTCTCCACATCCACTCTATCAAGGCCTTTCACGCCATTCAATAGGTTTCAATGAGATCACCCCTCATTCTTCATATACTTAAGGCAGAGGTTGATAGATTCTTGATTGGTCAGGGCATGAAGGGATACAGGGAGAAGGCAGGAGATTAGGACTGAGAGCGAAAATGGATCAGCCATGATGAAATGACAGAGCAGAGTCAATGGGCCAAATGTTCTAGTTCTGCTCCTATATCTTACAGTCTCATGGTCTAAGATGTGCATTCTTCTGAATTCCAGTGAATATAGGCCCAGAACCATCAAGCACTCTTCATGTGACAAGCCATTCAATCCTGGAATCATTTTTGTGAACCTCCTTTGAACCCTCTCCAGTGTCAGCACATCCTTTCTAAGGGGCCCAAAGCAGCTAATAATACGCCAAGTGAGGCCTCATCAGTCCTTTATAAAGCTTCAACATTACATCTTTGCTTTTATATTCCAGTCCCCTTGAAATGAATGCTAACATCACATTTGCCTTCCTCACCACCAACTTATGGTAACTGCAAGCAGGTTGCATGGTTCGAATGGTGGGGATCATTGATGATGGATATTGCCTTCCTGAGGCAACGTGCCCCTGTAGATGCCACCTGTGATGTATTGGGCAGGATCTACTTCTCTCTGCAGCTTCCTATATTCCTGCAAGCCCGAATTTGCAGTACCAGAGCCTGATACAAGCAGTCATGATAACTTCAACAGCACATCTGTAGAAGCTTGTTAAACAAAGATAATTGGAAATATTGTAATACACCTGAGCTATGGGTGAAAGTTTTAAATTGTGGTGTTTCTTCCATTCCCCAATGTTAACTTCTCCTTATAGACAATAAGAATAAGTTGCCTTGCTCAAAATGAAATATGTACAATTTATCAGGAATGCATTACAGGAAAGCTTTAGTAACAAAAATGTATTTAAATCTACAGTATGAGTTCTTATGATACTAAAAATGAATAAGAACAGAGATGAGGAAAAGAAACTTGGGTCATTTGGTCATACTCGTCCCACCATTAGATCTAATCATGATATTTCATCTAACAGACTTACTTCATAGTCACAATTATAACATGGAAACGTTCTTTAGGCAAATTCATCCATGCCAACCAAGTGCCCTCCAAGCTATTCCGATTTGCTTGCATTAGCCCATATCCCTCTAAACCTTTCCTGATTTTCAACCTGCCCAAGTATCTTTTAGATATAATTGTACCTACCCCTACCACTCAGAGCACCCAGAAGAAGTCCACGTGGTTATGGAGAGAACATACAAACTCAGGGGACAGGGGTCTTTCCTTGATGTCCATTTGTGGCACCAAATCGTGCAAAGAAATCAGTCAGCCCATCAGGAAGGGAGTTGCCTCTGCCATTTGTATACCTTGCCACATGCGCCATCTGTCCCTAGTGTCACAATGTTGACATGATAATCGTAGGTAGCCGGCTCCCTGAATACGCTCCAGTCCGTGCTTTCAAAACAGTCCTGCAGCACTGAGGTGGCACCTTCTGCCCAGGTCCTGATGATCCTGCAAATGGATTGGATTCGTTTAACCAGTGGTCTGTATGCAGGGAGTAGCAAAATGGATATGTGGTCTTAGGTGATGGTGGGGTGGGGTTTGTGAGTGGCGTGATTGAAGTCACCAGCAACAATGAAGGAACCATCGGAACAAGTGCCTTTGAAGTCACAAATGACACCGTAGTTTCCCCCCAGCACTGACGTTGGATGGGGGGGATGTGGGGAGATGTAAACAGCAATTATCACAATGGCAGTAACTCCCTCGGTAAGCAGAAGGGCCTACACTTCACCAGTAAAAACTCTATCAGCGGTGAGCAGTGGACCATTACTACCAAGGCATTCATACTCCAGTACTCATTATGTAGACACACAGACCTCCTCTGGTGGTCTTCAAGGTTGAAAGTAAATTTATAATCAAAATACATATATGTCACCATATACAACCCTGAGATTCATTTACATGTGGGCATACTCAAACCAATAATGGAATAATAACCTTAATAGAATTGATAAAAATCTACACCAACTGGGCATTCAACCAGTATGCAAAAAAGAACAAACTGTGCAAGTACAAAAAGAAATAATGTTAAATAAATTAGCAATAAATATCAACAACATGAGATGAGGAGTCCTCGAAAGTCAATCGATAGGTTGTGGGAATATTCCAGTGATGGGGTGAATGAAGTTATCCCCACTAGTTCACAAGCCAAATGGTTGAGGGGTAATTACTGCTCCTGAACCTGGTGGTATGAGCCCTGAGGCTCCTATACCTTCCTCGTGATAACATGACCTGGTTAGAGGAATGTCTCTGATGATGGATGCTGTTTTCCTGCAACAACGCTCTGTGGAGATGTGCTCAATGGTTGGAAGGGCTTTACCTGTGATGGACTGGGCCATATCCACTAATTTTTGAAGGATTGCCATTCAAGGGAAATTTCCATACCAGGCTGTGATGCAGCTAGCCAACATACTTTCCTTCACATGTCAATAGAAGTTTGTCAAAGTCTTAGATCTCATGGCAAATATTTGCAAAGTTGTAAATAGAGGAGCTCCAGTACTTTCTTTGTAATCACACTTATGTGCTGGGCCTAGGAAAGGTCCTCTGAAATGATAACACTGAGGAATTTAAAGTTGTGGCAGGGCTTGCATAAGAACATAAAAATTAGGAGCTGGAGTAGGCCATTTGGCCTGTCAAGCCTGCTCCACCATTCAATAAGATCATGGCTGATCTGGCCATAGGCTCATCTCCCGCTACCTGCTTTTACCCCATTGCCTTTAATTCTACTACAATGCAAAAATCTATCCAACCTGGTCTTAAGTTTATTTACTGAAGTAGCCTCCACTGCTTCATTGGGCAGAGAATTCCACAGATACACCAATCTCTGGTAAAAGCAGTTCCCTCGCATCTCCATCCTAAATCTATTCCCCTGACTCAACGCTATGTCCTCTAGTTCTAGTCTCACCTACCAGTGGAACAACATTCCTGCCCATTTCATCTATTCCTTTCATAATTATATATGTTTCTATGAGATTTCCTCTCATTCTTTTGAATTCCAGTGAGTACAGTCCCAGGCAACTCAATCTCTCCTCACAGTCTAACTCTCTGGAATCAACCTGGTGAACCTCCTCTGCACCGTCTCCAAAGCCACTATATCCTTCCTCAAGTAAGGATACCAGAATTGCATGCAGTACTCCAGGTGCCGGCTGGTGGTGCAGTGACATCAGCGCCGGACTCTGGAGCAAAGGTTCCTGAGTTCGAATCCAGTTGGGCCGCTCCCAGACACGTTTTCCATCTGTGCTAGCTTGAGTGTCAATCTCGCAACTCAGCCTCGTTTAAAAAAAACTGCACTGTGAGAAGGACGTGGGGGACCACTCACAGAATCTTTACTCCAAGACAACCACTTTGAAAAATGTGGTCTGCGAGGCTCTGGCAGAGTATGGCACACAAAGAGCATGACCTCTCTGCTCTTAAATTGAATCCCTCCAGCAATGAAGGCCAACATATTTGCCTTCTTGATAACCTGCTGCATCTGCAAACCAACCTTTTGTGATTCATACTCTCAAGTCCCTCTGCACAGCAGCATGCTGCAATTTTTTTTTTACCATTTAAATAATCTGCTCTTTTGTTTTTCCTTCCAAAGTGGAAGACCTCACATTCACCAACATGGTACTCCACCTGCCAGACGCCTGCTTGGCCTATCTATATCTGATTTTCTGAGGACACACTCCTTTCTCCCCAGAGAGCACAATATTTTTGTCCACCCAGAAAACATCAGGCTTTCCAGCAAGATGGCTGAGTCTGGAGTGGTGCCCTGGAGCCACGATTTTGTCAGGGCAACTGTGCAGCAGTCCTTCACCTCCTACTGGTCCAGGGACAGATACAGGTAATCCATCTTATTTTCCAGCTATTGGACGTTAGTGAATAACATCATTGGGAGTGTGGGCCACTAAGTCCAATTGACTAGTTCACCCTGGACTGCTTATGATCTAATATTTTAGATTCACCTATCACCTTGTCAAAGATCTTGCTAAATCCACATAGATGTCTACGATTCTACCCTCACCCATCTTCATTTCTTCAAAAAACAGCCTGTACTGCCCAATTACACCTCGTGACCAATTAACCCACACATATTTGGAATGTGAAGGGAAACCTGAGCACTCAGAAGAAACCCATGCGGTCATGGGGTAGAATGTACATACTCCTTAGTGTTACGAAACCCCATAACCAGGTAACTTACCAGCAAAGATAGCGGGATCAGCTGCGTCGGATGCTACTATTTTCAAACGTTTTATTCAAAAAGGGCACAAACGTATGGTTAATACAAAACCTTCAGATCATATACATCGTCAAAACTCAATCTAAAACACCGGTGTAATAATAATCAATCAGAGATAAGCTCTATAGTTGTCTAGGGGGTAATACTGAGTCCAATTGAAATATAAAGAGTCATTCAGAAGTTTGCAGGCTTTTCCCTTTTGGGAACCGCTGGGGTTTTCACGTTGTAGAGAGAAAGAGATGATTTAGAAAGGATAAACACTTGCCCGTTGTCTTTACAGAGCAAATCCTTGGAATCAGGGAAGCAGGCTTCCCCGTTGTTAGTTAAAAGCAGTCTTCCGTTGGTTCCAGCCACAGATTCAACATTTGGAATCTAACGCACGTGGCTTCCTTCAAGATGGCTTCCCGCTCCCACGGGAATCGGTATCGTGCTTCCTTGGTGCGTCTGAGGGTTCCCCCCCCCCCCCCCCCAGACCCTCCTTTATACTTCTTCACGGGATCGCAGGTGTCAATCAGGTTGCAGGTAATGCGATCTCTCTCTCAACCAGCCCACTTTGCCCGAGGGCTTTTCACGTGGTCTCCATGAGACAATAGTCAATGTCGCCTTTATTCTGCTCCTTGGGAGAACGTGGTCTTCCGCACGTCTCTCTCTCTCTCTCTCTCCCATTTTCCCGTGTCTATTCAGCACTTCTCTTTCTCTCTTGGGTCAGTTGACCCCCCCCCCCCCCCCCTCGGCTAGGGCTCTTGCGATTCTCACAAAGGAGGGGGCCGAGGTCATAACATTAGAGTCAGCTGCAGAATTGAACCCAGATTGCTGGCGCTGCAATAGCATTTCTTAACTGCTCCTCAACCTTGTTGCCCCCATGTTGGAGACAATTTTCCTTTCATGAACTTATGTTGACTATTCCAGTTAGTCCACCATGCCATTCTAAATTCTGGCAGACCTTTCTCACAGTATTCCCCCCATATAGTTAGACCTATTCAGCTCCTGATTGATGATACATTGATGTAGAAACTAATTTTAGAGAATGAAACCAAAACAAATCCTTTAATCAAAGTCAATGTTTTGTGGATGTGGTACTAAAAACACTTTTTAGTTGAGACTGCAGATTTATCATGCTGCCTGTTGATAGTCCCTACCTGTATTTAGATAAAATCCCATTGTGACAGATGTGTACAGCAAAATGTGTACCCTTGAAATGGGAGAAGTCATTGAAACAGCTTAAGATGAATGGAAATGATCCAATAATTGTTCCAAACACCTTTTGAGTTTACAACACCTAGGCTTAAATTCTGACAACTAATTTTCTTTATGCCAAATACCAATGGCAAAAAGTAACACCAAATCCATTTCATAATAGCCGTCAACCTGCTTCTTGGGTGATAAAAAGCTGCTCTAGCCAACAGTTATAGCATTTTAAGTGAAACGTGACTACAATTTTATTTCAAGTAATATTGCAGATTATTTACCCTTTCAAAGACAACATGGTTTCAGTGTCAATTTCTCGTGTGTGTCACCAGTCCTCTTATACAATATTCTTTTTGGAGCATTGGAAGTGTCCGAAGTTAATCATCAGTCACTCATACATTTATACAACATGGAAACAGGCTTTACAACCCAACCTGTCCACAAAGATCAAGATGCCTGGCTGAGCTAGTCCCATTTGCCTGCATTTGACCTATTGCCCTCTAAAGCTCTCATGTATCTGACTGTATCCACCTCAACCACTTCCTCTGAAAGCATTTTCAATGTACCCACCACCCTCTGCATTAAAAATCTATCCAAGTATCCTTAACCCTCACTACCTCAGGGTGAAGTAGCAACACCTTGTATTCAACCTGATGGCATGAATACTGATTTCTCTGTTTAAAAAAAACTTCCTGCCCACTCCCCTCTTCTATGCCCCACTCTGACCTCTTAACCTCTCAACTGCTTATCACTTCCTCCAGTATCCCTCCTCTTATGGTCCACTCTCCTCTCGTACCAGATTCATTTATCTCTAACCCTTTACCTTTCCACCTCATCTGGCTTCACCCATCACCTTTTAGCTATCCTCTGGGTATCTGAGGTATTTATTTTACCAGATGTGCCACCTCAACTTGATCAAGCTCCTTTGGTACCTTTCAAATTTTGGTAAGGCTGCCCACCAACTCGTATTTTTCTTTTAGTATAATCAGAATCAACTTCACATCACTTCAGTAACTGTAGGAGTCTAGAGTAGATAGTAACAGCATTCTTAAACCATGCTTGGATTTATTTCCATGTGTACTGACTAACATTGATGTTAGCAGGGTCCCCAACTTAAAACTAAAATCTTATGCAGAATGTATACTCCAGACAACTTGAATTCAATGAAGTGTATAGCATTCATAGTGAAGATTTATTTTGTTGTTTTTCACCAAACAGATAATGTAGAAATCCTGATATCTTGCTGATAAGTAGATGTCACTTAAAACCCAATTGAGCTCAGTCAGAATTATGATTTCATCAACCCCTGATATGTTGAAGCTTGCTTTTCACAATCCAATCTGAACGCATTATTCCAAAGTCATCAACAAATGCTATAAATCATTTCTGGATTATTCAAAATCTATTTATAACTCAGAAAACAGCAAAGAAAGAATATTAGAATTTAAAAATCATAGAAAATAAATTTCAGTTTTAAGAATTTAATTTCAAAATAAATACACATGTGCAAGTCATTGTCAGTTTAACTATTCAAAATCGTTCCAGGCTGCCCTTTGTGAAATCAAAAAGGATCACAATCTTTCAAGCCAAAATCTGTTTATAAATTGTACATACCAATATAGATGGTGACAAAAAAAGCTAGAAAACCATTTTAATTCAATATAGATAGCAAATACAGCCCCAGAAACTACAAGGTCAGAAACAGCATTTCATACCTGATAATGCCTTCAAACTTCAATGATGCAAATAGAGGTGAAAGGATACCGTACTTGCCACCCAAAATTTCAGCAGTTAATACCCAATTTAAAGACTGAACAATAACATTACTAAATATGATGAGACCCATCTATCTTGTAGCTAAAAGTGAAACGCCAAAACCAATGAATAATAATTGTAATTTATCTTTGATATCACTACACTTTAAAATTAACATTCTGCAGCACTTATTCCCTTCTTCCCCCCCCCCCCAAGAGTTTCACCACTTTGGTGCAATGCTGTTGGAATTCAGTAATACTACTTCCAGCTAAGCTTGCTGTTAGAACCAAACATACTATGCAAAAGAAAGTGTATAGTTCTGTGAATAGAATGAACAACCTTCCTCAACGCAAGTGTTTAAACAGGCCTCTAGTATGTTCTTTTTATGACACAAGTAGTCACACTAGGCTGACTTAGATACAACTTAGATCACATAAAATGGTAAAATTTAGTTGAAGAGCAGTAGTACAGGAAAAAGTGTGCATTTAAAGAACATACATATCTAATTAAGTAACTGTTTAGTGTTTAAATGACAATTTCACACCTTTGTATTGTTTCTTCTACTCTTACATTCAACTTTCACATTGATGGACACAATGCTTTTGTATGGACAACATATCCATAGATTGCCAATGTTGGAACCTTAAAACAAATAAAATGGAAGTCTAAAAATGACACAGGTCACATCACTGAAGAGGAATATTATCAAAATGAAATGTTAGCCATTTTCTTCAGAATTTTTAATACAATTTTAGGCATGAAATTTTACAGCATGTTAAGTGAGCCTTTTGGCTAATAAGCTTCATGTAATATGCATAACCTGCTGTGCTTAGAAAACAGGATCATAAGTAGCAGGGAAAGCATGATACATTTCTGGGCAAATAAATGCAAGTATTGTATAACATTTTCAGGTTATATCATTTATCTTGGCATTCCTATTTGTCCACAGATTTTAGGATACTGTAAACTGAAACATGCTCAGAAAAAAATTCCAGTTGAAGAAAAACCTTGGAATATGAAAATATACACCATATTACTGAGCACTCAATCAGAATTCATATTTTGGCTGCAACTTTTAGAACTCAAAGCATCAAAAATTTGCTAGAAATCACAATGTCATTCAAAAGGATTCTTGCAAGGGAATCGAAAAGTACAAAGTTACTGTAATACAAACTC
Organism: Hemitrygon akajei; assembly: GCF_048418815.1. Classification (NCBI taxonomy): domain Eukaryota; kingdom Metazoa; phylum Chordata; class Chondrichthyes; order Myliobatiformes; family Dasyatidae; genus Hemitrygon; species Hemitrygon akajei. Next base: position 101,194,291 of record NC_133124.1, on the reverse strand, counting down.
TTTAGAATAATCTGAAACTATGAAGTAATATTCTAAACACAATTTTTTTTAAAAAATCAAAATTTTACTTGCCTAGTTACAAATATAAGCAGACTAAAGGCAAGTTTGCAGCAGGAAGTAACAGCATCATTAAAAAAGCAATGTTTATATTTAGGGCTTAAAAAGCAACAGCACATCAAAGTGGAAAGTCAACAGACAATTAAAGTTTTACAAAAAGTTACAGCACCTAAGATTTAACATTTCTTAATTAAGATATTAATTGAACTATATACACATCTTAACATTTAACTTCTTCACATGACATGAGACTAATGGGCATGTTTGGAGAATAGTTACCCAGAATGCACTGCTTTCAAAGAAAGTTTGATTTTGTTATATCATGCAATTTTGGAACCCTGGTATTCAAATATGGCACCAATTGAAATGTCCCAAACAGGAAAGTATGCACAAAAGTTTTAATTTCTACATTTTTTCCACATGCCCTCTACAACGTGCCCATTGAATGCATTGAGGGTAACTTTATAACACATTCAGTTTTTTTTAGGGTGGTAGTGAGAAAGGCTTCAACATGAAATCTCTGTCGACTGAGGGCCAGAGTGTTCGACACTTCCCACATTAGCATTTGGGTTTGCATTAGCATTTGTGTTATGGTGCAGTCCACCCGTGGGATGAGTATAAAACTTCGCAGCCTCGCCAGTGTGAGTTCGGCTTCTGTTACCCTCTCCAGATGTTACACTGGATCCTGATGCTGAACGGGATCTCATTAGTCGGGTCATGCTGGCTGCAGGCACTATTAATTGGCGACAGCAAAGAAATAGCATTAGGTATATTACAGTACAGCACTGTTGTACCATATGGAAAAGGCATATTCATTCTACTTACTATAGCCCATTCCTTGCACAAAATACTTCAGAGCTTCTGTAAGTTTTGCTGGCTGTGAGAGAGTAAATTATGTATTTAAAAAATAATCCATCATGATCATAGATTGAATATTTCCATAATGCTGCCAAGTTTAAATTTCGGGGACAGGGTGTGAATCTGAATACTTTAGCACCGAGGACATGTTTCTAGAAATAACAGTACTAAAAAATGAATGCAAACAGATCATTATATGCCAAAAACCTGACATGAATCATTGGCCTCCCTTCTATTGCACACAGCTAAGCCGGGGTCCTATTTGAGTGCACAGCTGTGCATGGCACTTTATTGTGGCAAAGAAGCTGTGATAACATTTTCTTTGCTACAGAAAAGTGCCAGTACCAAGCTGAGTGGAACAAAACACCGAGGCAAGGTACAGAGACTGCATCAAGATTAAATAGGCTGGTGTTTACAGTGCCACCGCTCAATGAGGAGGTGCAGGGCTCAGAAGTGCTTCTTGAATGCAGTGAGAGTGAACCACTGTTCAGGAAGCAATGCGTTGACATACTGAACTAAGTCTTTCTATTAGCTCCTGTTCGACACATTGGGAATCGCATACAAGAAAGGGTGTACTGGTATTGTTAAGGTTACAGAAGAGGATCACGAGAGCAATCCTTTAATGAAAGGGTTAACGTATAAGGGGCATTTGATGGCTCCGGGCCTGTACTTGCTGGAGTTTAGTAGAATGATTAGGGGGAAAAAAAAAAATCACATCAAAACTACAGAATATTGAAAGGCCTAGATAGAGTAGAAACGCAAAAGGAAGTTTCCAATAGTGAAAGAGTCGAGGACAAGGCGGCACAGCCTCAGAATGGAACTATGTCAGTTTAGAACAGAGATTGAGGGATTTCTTAAGCCAGAGAGAGGATGGTGAATCTGTGGCATTCATTGCCAAGGGCAGCTGTTGAAGCCAAGTCATTCAGTACATTTAAAGTGGAGATTGATAGGTTCCTGATTAGTAAGGGCATCAAAAGGTACAGGAAGGAACAGGAAAATGGTGGTGAGAGAGAAAATAAATCAGCCTTGATTGAATAGCAGAACAGAACTGGAGGGCCCAAATGGCCTAATTTTGCTCCTATGTCTTATGCTGTCTCACCCTTCCATTTGGCTACACCCCTGAGATTTCTCTATGGTAAAAATATCAATGGTGGCCACTGCCCCACAAATTGCAGCCCAAGTCCTCAATCTGAGCAGCACCAGTCACCTCAAGATACCCAATACAACCAGTCCTCAAGAAGTAGTTCTGTAGAATTTAAGTGAACCACTAAGGAATCAAACCATGTGGCAATGAGGGCATCATTTAATTACTGCAGGAGCATGTAAGAGCAGGGGTCCAAGCTGGGCTCCCAGCATATTAATGCACTACTAAAACAGGTATCTTTTTAAAATACGAGTATACATCTCCATCTAAACGTTCAAATTCCAGGACTAAGAATACTGTAATAAATCAACACTCTGCATGGTTGTGCTAAGTAAGAGTATTAATGCACTTGCAACTATCCATTTTTCTCCCTTGGAGAAAACAAGGATGCAAATCCATAATGAGTGCAACCCTATGGAGGGGGCAAAGCAGCAAAATGTTTGTAACCCAGGCAACAAAGGTTATAGGGAGAAGGCCAGGAACCGGGGTTGAGGAGATTAAAAAAAAGGATCAGCCATGATTGAATGGCAGCACAGACTCGATAAGCCAGATGACTTAATTCTGCTCCTATGTCTCATGGTCTAATTGGCAAGTCACAAACGTGGCTGCGAAGTGAGCTGCCATATGGATTTTCTGACTGCTGTCCTGCAACAGCTAGCAAATCCATTCCACCAAACACTTATTCCTATGTTTAAGCTGTACACAAGTTGAGAGTTTGTAAGCTGAGAGAACAGATATTAGAGCAATTATGGGTAAACACTTATTTTACAGAGAATTGCAAACACACCTGAACAACTTGTGGCAGTCCTCCACAATCAGACATCTATTTTAAATAAAGAAAATAGTTAAGTCAAAATGGCACACTAAAATTAATGGCCTATATAGCTCAATTAGGTTACATTATTACTGAATTATGACAAGAGCTGGATTTGTCAGTGAAAATCTGTACATTTGCTTAATTTGCCAGTCCTGGAAAATCCTATAATCTAATATTTTGCTGGAAACATGTCATTCATTTTTAGATTCAAAACAATTCCACCTGGAGGATTGACTTTTGAGAATCACTATCAAACCTAAAAGAATGATTTGAATGAGATCCCATAATATTATTAAATTCAATAGTCTGCAGAACTAGTTTCTTCTCTCTCCCTACTTTTAGTATTGTTCTCATTGGTCTTCATGAATGGCCTCAGAAGTACACAAGTATGCTTACTAGACAAGTACATTTGAGTGATTTTTGAGACCTGTGGAAAAAAAACTAACTTAAGGACATCTGTGTAAATGGAATGCTTTCATTACCCGAAGACAGCCTGTACTATTTTGTTCACCTGGAAGTCCAAAACTAATAGATATAATTTTGAAATAAGCTCAAGATTTCTATATTAAAGAGAGCATTAGCATTAGAACTTCTCTTCAAAAGAATAGGTTTTGTGCACTTTGGTTCAAATAGATACGACAATGGCTTTCTGTAAACTTAAGTTTTGCAGCAAGGAAAGCTTCCCTTAGTTCAAACTATTTGTCTAAATGCAATACTTTTTGTGTGAAGTCAGTAATACTGTCTGTTACCTTTAGCAGAGTAGTTTTTGTTGGATCAAGCTTAGTATTACAGTCAACCTGAAAACAAAGCATTTCAACATTTAGCACTTATAAAATGAACAGTATTACAAGCATGCAGGAAAGCGAGCTTGATATTTAAAAAGGAAAGATATTTAAAAGTATTTTGTCCAATCTCAAGAGATGAAAATAACAGCACTGAAAAATGAACACAGAGGGATTACACTATTTTGCTAAGTAGGATATATCCAGAGGGGCCCAGCTAAAATGAAGTCAGTCTTTAACCTCTGGGTTAAAGCTACAGGAATAGATTGGGGAAGGAAAAAAATTTAAAGTGATGTGAAGGGCAACTTTTGCCACAAAGATGGTGGTGGGTATATGCAACAAATCCCCAGAGGAAAAGGTAGAGACTGATAGAAAACATCTAAAAGACTATTGGACAAGTGGCATGGAACTAAAAGTTTAAAGGGATATGAGCGGAACAGATGCAAATGGACAAGCCCAGATAGGCAACTTAGTCAACATGGACAAGTCAAAGGATCCATCCTTGTGGAGCACAACTGACTCTTGAGCATGCAGATGTCTCTTTACTCAACTCAATTCACAATCACATACTTAACTGGGACCTCCTTGGCCCATTGGACTATTGAAATGAGCAACCCAGAGATTGGGGGGGGGGGGGGGGGGGTTTAGTGAGTGCCAATACAGTATTGGGTCAAATCTACTTCCCTCCATGGGAGACGTTCTTGGCCTCTAGATTAAGTGAACAAAATTACTTCCACTGTGTTTGGTGAACCAATGTTTGATATTTAACACATGGCTCAAGACATGACTGGTGGAGAGAAAAAAACCCTGCATGCTTTCAGCTCTTTAAAATTGCAAATGTATGTTTATTCATTCTCTTACAAGATATTTAAGGCAGAACGTGATTGTTTCCTGATTAGTCAGGGAAGGAATCAATGATATGGTGAGAAGGCAAGTATATGGGGTTGAGTGGAATCTGGGAGCAGACTTGATGGGCTGAACGGCCCAATTCTGCTCCGATGACTTATGGTCTTATATTGGGGTCTATCTGGCCCATTGAGTCTCTGTCAGCTTCACAATCTGTCATCTGTTAGTCTCAGAGCGATCTCAGTTCCCCATTACTCATTAATTCCAGATTCTTTAAACAAACAGTATGATAGAAAACCAAAATGTGCGGGGGAAACCCAGACAGTCCTAAGCAGATTGCATAAAACCACATAAAGTTCAGGATCAATCCTGGGGTTCTGGAACAATAAAATAGTAACAGATAAGTGCTGCACCACTAAACCTATTCATTATATGGCCACAGAATTCCAAGATTCCCAAGCATGAATTTTAATATAATGCACATTTCGACAATCATTTTAATCTCTAAGAATACCACAATATTTGAGCCACTGTATTTAAATGATCTAATGAGTAAGAAGTTAATAAGACTATTTAAATTAAAGTGGTTCACAATTCTGGATAGTCCTTTAAATATAACTTGAATGAAGTATGAATGTACTCCATTTTGTTTCTTAATTAAATACAGGCAGAATACAAACATACCACAGCATCTACTGCAGGTGAACTGTCTCCAACCACCAATAATGTGGGACATCTACAAGATAAATTGTTAATTATTTCACTGAGACCAATAAATGCCAAGATCATCATTTCACTATTATTTGACGTCTTAAAGAATACCAACAAAAATCCTGATTAAACTCTAAAACCTGTGTCCTGAAATTTAACTGCATATTACTGATTTCCTCACACTGCTTCACCAATCCCCAAACAGACCACAACATGACAGCAATATTTTTTCAGTGCTGATGTGCCAAGAGACTGCAGGTGCTAAAATTTGAAGCAACAAACAATGCTCTGGAGGAACTCAGCTGGACATGCAGCATCTGTGGGAGGAAAGAAAGTGACGGCATTTCAGGTTGAAACCCTACATCATGGTGATGCCGAATTTTCTCATTGTTATTCTCATCTTAATGGAGAAAACATAAGCCACAATTCACCCATGTTCTTCTTATACATTTTCCACATCAGACCCATGGGATGACATTACTGTGTAATGCTCCTTTTAGGGCATTGTTGGGGAAATCCTAAACCCCCACTGGACTTGGACATATAGGCTTTTCTAATTTTAGCAATAGAATGGGATGTTCACCACTAAGTCAACTAGCAGCCTTAAGCATCCCCTAACCACTTCCAATAGAGTGGACTTCTAAATGACAGTTATTTTGGTCATAGCATGAAAAGCAGGATACAGAAATATCTAGCTGGATCCCATGTTCATTTCTACCACTGACAATCCCAAATATCCAACACTATTATAAATCAAAACATACATAAACTTTCATCCAGAATTTTTTTAAGCTTAGCACGAGATGTTATAAATTGACTTCAACTTACTTTAAAGTAGTTCTTTGATGATGCTGTCCAGGAAGAGGTCGTCCAATTTCCAAGTCTCTTCGACTGCAGAAAAACAAACTGAGTTAATTATAGAGCATTTGGTGGAACATTTGATGGTTTATCCCACAAACCACCCCCCCGTCACACACAAAGACCACCAAAAATACGTGTAGGTTTCTTCCCACTGAGTAGTAAACAGACTTTACCTGCTTTATTATTTCTAGAATCACAGAATCCATTCAACCACAAACTGCATTTTCCAATGTCTGGCTTTAACTGGTACTTATCACTCACAATTTTAGCTCTATTTCTGTTATGACTAATGTAATTCTTTACAAATAGTTTGTGCTCTGGACTCTTCAAGAGGCTAACAAAGTTAATATAAATAATAGTTTCAGACAATTCACAGACCTTGGGAGAAAAAGTAGGGCAGAACAAGACATCATCAGGAAGAGGAAGCATACAATGTCTAGAGTTGGCGATGATCACAAAGCTCTAAGTCAGTCAGTTTCTTCAATGAGTGTGACTTTTGACCTGCCTCTGCCCTCCCACCCCCACCGGCTCCCCATGCAGGTGCTGCTCCATATTCCAGCATCTTCAGTCTGGTGTCGTGTTCTTTACGTCATTCTTGTATTTGAAACAACTGCAAATATGACACCTACACCTTAGTTTAGGTATAGACAACTATTCAACATGACAGCTAATCACTATCAGTGAATGTTGTTTACATTTGAAAAATAAGATGAAATGGAAATGGCTCAGATGAGGGTCAGGAGAACATGTCTCCAGGTCCTCAAATTCCATGAAGAGACACTGCTGACCATTACTGTAACGTCTGTAACCAAAACCATGAAATCATTCGAAAAGCATCAAGCCATAAAAATGCTAGAAATCTGAATTTATAACAAAACTGCTGGAAATACTAGTGGGTCAAGCAGCAGCTGTGGAGAGAAAAAAACAGCTGAACTGCTAGGTCCATGACCTATGATTAAAACTAGGAAAAGTTGTAAGCGTTTTGAATTACAGAGGTGGATGGGTGGCGGGAACAAGCAATATACTGTGGGTGGCCTGCCACAATCCAAAGACCTACCGGTTGGTAGGTTAGTGGGTTGTTGTAAATTGCCCCATGATTAGGCTAGGATTAAACTGGGGCATTGCTGGGCAGTGTGACTCAAAGGGCCTACTTCACACTGCATCTCAATAAATAAATAAAATCTGTAATAGCATGAGGATCAAGAGAAACAGCGTCAATCTTGGTTGTTAAAGAGTGGTGAAGGTTTTCTCAATTACAGGTAATCTCTCAAGAAGAGACAACAGATCAAAGGAGACAAAGCAACATTAGAACTGAGAGAAAACACGGCAGGTACTGCAAATATGAAATGACACTACTATGAACATTCTGTATATTAAACAACTGCTGAGGAAAGAGAGTAAATTTAGTTGATAACCTTTTATCAGATCAGAACTGGGCAGCTCTGAACTAGAAAGGTTGGTTTTTCTGAAACTGTATAGATTATTTCAAGCCCTGCATGTCTTAATGTAAGAGATTACTGTTCTGACCACATGCTGCACTTTGATGGAAAACAAACAGCAAAAGACAGGGATCAGACAGGGAGTGGGATGGAGAACTAAAATGGCAGGAAACTGGAAAGTTGGGATCACCTTTACTGCAGAGCAGTTACTCAGCGAACATTCGATCTTTTTTCAAATAAATATGAAAAAAGGATCACATAATGGACATAAAAATTTGGAACATGGATGAACCTGAAGTGAATAACATGAAGTGCTGCAAGCTGCTCTACCATTTAATAATATGACTGACCTAACTGTAGCCTCAAGTCCACATTGTCTTTTCTCAGTCACCTTTCACCCTAATGCTTAAAGTAGTTACTCTTGCCTTAGAAGTATTTAATCACTCTTCCACTGCTCTTTCAACTAAAGTTCCAAAAGTTTGCACTTCTCAGAAGTTTAGCCTCATCTAAAGTAAATAGGTTCTGGAATCCCACAAGAACAAAAACATTCTACCCCATTCTCCCATCCAACCTATCAAGACCAGCACTACCCCAGAAGATCTTGTACATTTCACTGAGCGCCAAATTAAATATAAACGTGAAGCAGCATCTCACATGGAAAGACTATGTAGCATATTCTTTTACAGGATGTGGGCATCACCAGCTAAGCTAGCATTTATCGCGCATCCCTAGTTGCCCTTGTGAAGATGGTTAAAGTGAAGCTGCCTTCTTGAACTGCTGTAGTCCCCGAGGTGTAGGTACACCCACTATGCTGTTAGGAGGGAATTCCATGATTTTGACCGAGTGACAATGAAGGAATGGCAATATATTTGCAAGTCAGGATGGTGAGCGACTTGGACGGAGACTTGGATAGTGAGTGACAAAGGGGTGGTGTTCCCAGGTACCTACTGGCTCTTGTCCTTCTTGATGGTAGTGGTCATGGGTCTGGAAGGTGCTGCCTAAGGAATTTTGGTGTGGGATGTGGCTACTTGTATGGTAAGATGAGCGTGTGTTGCTTTCTTTGCAGCTGCAGGTGTTCAGAAATCCTGACCTAGCTGGACCCCTTCTGTGGCCTCTCACCTTTCCTACACTTATTCACTGCTATTTGCTTCAGTGACATTTACTGCAAAAACCTCTAACAACCTTACTGATTCTAACCTACAGCTCTCAGCTCCAAAAGATCAATATTGATATTGTCATCAAATCTGCTGACTAGGGTGCTGCTACTGTTTGGCAAACTGATCTCTGTAACTCACTTCACAAACATACAGCAACCAGTTTGTAAGAAACTGTTACAAGAGAGAAGAGCAGCTAACAAAATTAGTGGAGTTAACTTGAGGCAAATGAAATAAAAGATGAACAAACTTTCCTGCAACTGCACAGTTAACCTTAAACTGGTGCAGTGAAACCCTCTGACCACTCTACACACTGTTGTGTCTTGAATTCCTATCCGACCTCAAGTCTTGCAAGGCTCCGAATAAGAGCACAATCCTGAAGCAAGCTATTTAAATCATCTGAGTGTGGCAAATGGAAGCCTAGCTTGGGAAGTCTGAAATCTCTTTGAGACAAGTTGAGCAGGACTCTTCCACTAAATGTCAGCAACATATCCAACCCTTTAAATTAAGCTGCCTTGGAAACATCTTAAGTAAATGTTGTATTTCATGCGTGAACAGCTCCAATCATTGACAAACTCAGAGCCAAAGGTTGGACATGACATGAATCATGACATATTTGGGCATGCTAAACACTGGGGGAGGGTGCAGGGAGTGTAAAACAGAAATCTTTTGCAGCATAAATCTATAGAACATTAACCACCAGTGTAAACTCTCAGAAATGTGCACAATGGTACTTAATACACTAATGATGCTGTTTTATGTACAATGCTACATTTTCAGATGTTGCTGAGACATATTTCAATTCACATTTTATTTTATCTTTGTAGCCAAGAAATATGAAATCTTGCAGAATTGCAACAAGACCACTGACCCCAAAACATTATCAGTTTCTTTCACCATAGAAGCTCTAATTTCCTTGTTCTTAGACAGTACCCACGGTCCTGCACAATCTGGCAATCAGGAATACATTTCCTGGATGTCATCTTCAAATCCCATTAAAATTCTGTAGGTTTCTACAAGACCCTATCAATCTTCCACGCTCTAATGAATAAGCCTACTGATTAATACAATCTTTGTTCAGTCCTTTTATCCCAGGAATCAGTTAAGTGAATGCCTTCCAATGCACGACCATCCTTCTTCAGTTAAAGGAAATCAGCACTTGCACACAATACTCATGCAGCAAGACATCCTGCTCCTTACTCAAATTCTCGTTACAACAACCAGCATAAAATTTATCTTCTTAACCTCAGTTTTGCTGCTCCTATCTTTCCCAATCTATTGTCATTCTAATAATAAGATATCACTCTGAAGGAGGTGGCTTTGGAGATTGTGGAGGCATTGGAAATGATCTTCCAGGAATCAACAGACTCTGGCATGGTTTCCGGAGGACTGGAAGGTCGCAAATGTAGTTCCGCTGTTTAAGCAAGGAAAGCAGCAAAAAGAAAATTACAGACCTATTAGTCTGACATCGGTAGTTGTAAAGTTATTGGAGTCAATCCTCAAGGACGAGGTTATGAAATATCTTGAGGTGCAAGACAAGATAGGCCCAAGCCAGCATGGTTTCATGAAGGGAAGATCCTGCCTCACCAACCTATTGGAATTTTTTGAGGTAATCTCAAATAAGATTGACAAGGGAGAGACTGTGGATGTTGTGTATTTGGATTTTCGAAAGGCCTTCAATAAGGTGCCGCTTAAGAGGCTGCTTAATAAGATGAAAGCCCGTGGAATTACAGGAAAGATATTGGAATGGGTAGAACATTGGCTGATAGGCACAAGGCAAAGGGTGGGAATAAAGGGACCCTATTCTGGTTGGTTGCCCGTTACTAGTGGTGTTCCGCAAGGGTCGGTGTTGGGGCTGCTACTTTTAACACTGTATATCGATGATTTAGATTATGGATTAAATGGTTTTGTGGCTAAGTTTGCGGATGACACCAACATAGGTGGAGGAGCAGGAAGTGTTGAAGAAACGGAAAGGTTGCAAAGAGACTTGGTCAGTTTGGGAGAGTGGGCAAAGAAATGGCAGATACAATGTTGAGAAATGTACGGTTGTACATTTTGGAAGAAATTATCAGGCAGATTATTATTCAGATGGGGAGAAAATTCAAAAATTGAAAGTGCAAAGGGACTTGGGGGTCCTTGTGCAGTATCCCCTAAAGGTTAACCACCAGGTTGGATCGGCAGTAAGGAAAGCGAATGCTATGTTGGCATTTATTTCAAGAGGAATAGTGTATAAGAGTAAGGAGGTGTTGATGAGGCACTGGTGAGACCTCATTTGGGATACTGTGCGCAGTTTTGGGGCCCCTATCTTAGAAGGGATGTACTGATGGAGAGAGTACAGAGAAGATTTACAAAGATGATTCCTGGAATGCAGGGGCTAACATATGAGGAGCGTTTGTCAGCTCTTGGACTGTATTCATTAGAGTATAGAAGAATGAGAGGGGATCTCATAGAAACATTTTGAATGTTGAAAGGGTTGGACAGAATAGATGTGGAAAGGCCGTTTCCCTTGGTGGGTGAGTCCAGGACAAGAAGCCACAGTCTTAGAATTAGAGGGTACCCATTTAAAAGAGATGAGGAGAAATATTTTTAGCCCGAGGCTCGTGGATTTATGGAATTCGTTGTCACATATAGCTGTGGAGGCCCGGTCATTGAGGGTGTTTAAGGTGGAGATTGATAGGTATCTAATTAGTCAGGGTATCAAGGGATATGGGGAAAAAGCTGGAAATTGGAACTAGATGGGAGAATAGTTTAGCTCATGGTGGAATGGTGGAGCAGACTCAATGGGCCAAATGGCCTACTTCTGCTCCTTTGTCTTCTGTTCTTGTGAATAATTTGCCTTCCTGTGGATAACCTCATATTTATCCACATTATACTCTATCTGCCGGGCATCTGGCCAAAACGTCAAGCTGAAGCTTCTCTGCATCCTCTTCAGGTACACCTTTCCACTCAGCTTTGATGCCATCCACAAACCCTTGGGATATTACACTTAACAATTTGCTCCTGAAAACCACTAACATGAGCAGTGGACCAAGCATTGATCCTAGTGGTGATATTCCAAGCTGTCTTCAAGCTAGATTATTTACTTGTATTTTGTTTCCTGTCATCCAACCAGCTGTCTATCCATAAACCAGTATCTTGCCTTCAATCCCATTTGTTTTAATTTTGCATGCCATTCTTACACTGAATGTAAAAGCTTTTTGGACGTCAAAATACATCATATTTACTGGTTCTCCCTGAGCAATTCTGTTGGTTACAGCCCAAAAAAAATTAGGCTTGTCAAACATGTTTTCCTTTGACAAGTCCTTGTCAACTGTCTGACCCTATCACTCTTCCCTATGTACTGTACTATTACATCTTTTATAACTGACTAGCATTTTCTGCACCACAGATGTCACATTAATCAATCTATAATTCCGTTTTCCCTAATTTTTCCTTTGATGAATTGCCCTGTAATTGATTGAAACGATCCAAAACAAACATAATTATTTAAAGAGTAATGTAAAGAGAGATCCAGTGTTACTTTACCTGTTGTATGAGTCAACAAAAAGCTGCAGATTGTGTTGATTAAGCCCAGCAGAGATGTGATTACGGTATGTCTGGATCAATTCAGGATTAGAATTTATTTCATCCTAAAGTTGGATTACATACATGTTTGTTGTTAGACAAATGCAAACTATAATCATAATGGTCCTAATCACTGATAATGTTATTACTTTGCACATAAGCTAGAAAGAGAGAGGAGTGGTCACAAAGGTTTAAGAATTCACAAATGAGAAAATAAATTTGGACAAATATTTGCTGTCAGCAGCAAACATGGTTGCTGTGCAGCCATATCTGATAAAAAAAATTCCATTTAGCTTTGGTGATACTCTCAATGGGGAAAATGTATGGCGAATTCCCTGGCTTGACTGTACTATGACAAAAAGTCATTCCCCTTGGAGGAGAAAAACTGATCGCTGGACATGGTTCTTCATCTTAAATCACTGAATCAAAGCGATTTTGAATTCGTCAAATAATTCAAAATGCTCAAGAGGTTGGATGCAGGCAATAAAGTATGAAGCATAAGATTCACTCAACCATTATGGTCCATCCAAATTTAAATAGGGAAAAGGCAACTTTGACACTGGAGAAATGCTGACAACAGATTTCTGGTGTGCATGGTCACATGGTTAGCTGATGTTAGTTACATTGAGCAATAGCACTGAATGTTCAGATCACTACAGTGATACAAGTTGTCATCAGTACAATCAAATCTGGATTTTAAAAAAAGCTGAATTCCAGAGGGAAGGACGGAGTGTTCTTCAACTTTAAGAGAGGGCATTTTACCAAGTATGGCATTCAAAAAAATTGATAAAACAGAGGCTGAAATGGAGGTTGAAGTCATATCTTGCAAAAACAAAGTCAGTTATGGTTGTCGAGAGAGGACATAAATGATATTGACTGAAGGGGCCTACTTTAGTGTTATACAATACTGTGAAATAAATCCTCTAATCCAAAGACATCACTGCAGGAATTCTGGTGTAATGCCCTCAGCCAAACAATATTCAGCTGTTACAATGATCTTCCCTTCATCAGAGTCAGAAGAGGAGATAGTTAAAAAGCAATCACCCATATTCAATTGCACTCACTAGACCTCAAAGAAAGCAAGCAAGCATTCTAGTACACAGCTAGACAGGCAGCACTCAGGCAGGACTGATAAGTGGCAATACATGCCACAAATATCCCAAGAAGTGATTATCTCCAGTGAATGGAAGTCTAGTCATCTGCCTTTGGTATTCAATAGAATTACTATCCATTGATAATATCACAGGGGTTAACACTGACAAGATACTAAAGAGCATGGTCACAGAAATAAAGGACAAGCACAGGGCAAGTTTTATTTTGTACACAGAACAGTAGGTCCTGAAACTTAATGCAGGGGAAGTGACAAAAGCAGATATGACAGCAACATTTAGGAGGCAGACAGACAACCACACAAATGGGTAGGAAATAGAGGGATAGAGACCTTGTGCAGGCAGACTGGATTTGTTAAATTAGCATCATAAGTACAGACAATGTATCATTTTCCAGTTGTTTGAGGGAAAGGCCTCAGAGTTATCATTATGTTCTAAGGTGGGACCCATCAGCCAAGGGACTAAAGTTATTGTATCTGCTAGGATATAATAACTGTATAATAATATAATATATATATATATATAATATAAGATATAATAATAGTATCTGCTAGTTCAAAACTGCTCTCAGGGACCCAGATCACCAGTTAACAGAAAGATACCTGCCTCTCCATTACTGTCAATTTTAAAACTGTTGCACTGCACACTTCGAGGCACAAAGTATTTTTATAAAAACTTCGGAGCAAAGTTACTAACATTGCAATTGTACTTTGATCAATGCAAGGACTTGCTCTGGAGCACAACTACTCTGGCTGGACTGGCTGCTAGTAACTTGATTACACTTTTCATGAATGGAAATCAAGCTGGCATTTGTAGCTGATGTCATTAGTCATGTCATTCTGATTTCTTACAGAAGCTTCTGAAAAGGTGCTTCATTTGAACATTCTTCTACTAGTTCACTCAAGTTCTCCACTGAATGTGTCAGTCAAGCTAGAGATTTGCTCAAAACCACTGGGCCTTCTACTTTCATAAAAATTGTAGCACACAGAGGGTCTGGCACTGTAGCTTTATTAGGTTGGCACATCAGTTTAGGTATGCCAAGGCAATTAATGGCAAACCGATTGGCAGAACAATGATCACATTACTGTTGATGAAGAGCAAAATGATGGATGGTGCTGGTACACAAATGTTCTCACCTGCAGTATTTGACACAAGCACCAGTAACAGTGAACAAACTGAAGGCAATATTCACAAGAACTGCTGCAGTCATTTCTGCTAAATCCATTAGACAGTCTAGTATGCAACAAATATATTGATGAGATCATTAATAACTTCATGTGCAGGGTCAGTTATATCCTTCAGTAAATGGCTAATACACCCAACTAATATCTGCAGGATATCCAAAGAAAATAAGGATTCCCACCAGAGGATTTAAATTATGTTAACTTCCACTCTACCTAAAGGAGAATACCTTGATGCAAATGAAATGTGAATATTGAACTTACCTTACTGAAGAGATGACTGATCAAAACATCTGTCAAATTAGAGGTCCAGCCAGTCAACTAGGAGAAAATTGAAATTAAAATCAAGAAGAACTGAATTCTCAACTTTACACCTATTACTTTTCCCTCTGAAAACCAACCACTCACTAAGATGTTTTGCAACACCCTATAGCAATCATAAAACAATACACACGAGGAAGGCAATAGTAAGGGAATAAAGAGCAAATTCTTGAAGTTATTAAAACCAAATCTTATAAGGCTTGATAAACAGTGACACAGATTTTTAAAAGCTCATCTATATGGCCTAAAACATTCAAAGTTCAAATTTGTTATCAAGGTTTCTTTTCATCCTTCAGTGTCAAGATGACACTGGTGATACATGACAATGTTAAGAGGGCAACTCACTAAACTACTAGATATACTTCTGAACTATGATCATTACAAAATACAGCATACATGTCACCTAATTTGCTATTTTTTCATTTCTCAGCACCACACTTCAGAAAATTATCAAGTCTTGGAGACAAAATGATTTACCATGGCAAATATGGGAGTTTTCAGTCATCCAGGGAATTTCCATAGAATTAGACAGTTAAATATACCTACTGTAAACTGGCAACATGATCCACTACAAAGTACACCTACATCAGACTGGGCAGATCGCTGCCTTGCTGTTTGATCCTTTCACCAATGCATAATTAATTTTGTTGTTTTACACACAGAAAATTAGATCACTGTCCTTCCAGTGGTCCCATCTTATTTATACATGTTAAAAATATTGGATCTGTGTAGATTAGAATGCCATTTTTTAAAAATTACTCAAAACATGATCGATTGCTTTGCTACTGAACACTGTTGTCATCTTCTGGCTTTGCATGTAATTTTTTTGAAGAAAAAAATACTATTTTAAGGAGACACATAGAAGAAACAAACAGCAAGGAACAAATATGGTACTTGAGGAGCATAAGAAATCCAAAAAAAAACACTTGAAATCAGGAAGGCTACAAAGGATGAGCAGCCAAGGTGAATGAGAATCCCAAAGGCTTTTACAGATGCATTAAAAGCATAAGGATAGTGTGACAGAACATTGGCAATGCTAATTCAACTAACTTTGCCTCTTTGCCCAGTTAGTCACTCTTCCTCATTCTGCCCTTGGTCTAGTTTCCCCAGTAGTGCACACAATTTGCCTTCCCGTTCTGCAGTTCTTGGGAGTTCACTATTTACACACCTACCAATAGCTATCTCAACTAATCAAAACAATCCCTTCAGTTAAGGTGCTCTACTGATTTGCAACTCAAAAATAAGGATTCTAGACACAGGCATTCCAAACAGTTTTTATTTTCACTCACACTGTTAACCCCCGAAGGACAGTTTGGGGTGTCCTGAAATAATGCCTGGGTTAGTGGGACAGGCAACACTACTGGTGGGGAGGCATTATTCTTTTATATTCATTGGAGCATGTGAACACTGATCCATGGGTTTAACTAAGGCATTTGTTGTGTAATAAAACTGTAGGATGTTAGATTCGCCTAAATCTGCATCTGAATTAATTATTATGATCTGGTCATGTGATTCCCCCCCCCACCCCCCACCACCCCAACAACACCAGAACAGCAGTAGAACTTCCTGTCCGTTCTAGGCCAGGTGGAGGCAGATTTAAACGCTTAATCGGGCTTTATGAGAGGTGTAGGAGGTTGGATTTAATGGTTAATAGTTAAATTAGAAACTTAAAGAGTGTGTCGTGGAGAAAGCCTCTGTATATTGGTATGTACATGTTTGTTTTCATTTGTCTATTTGTAAATACATTTTTCTTCACAACTTTTGGTCAGATTTTGTATTTTTTTCACCTGGCACCAAATAAAACCCCTTGCACTAATACGCTGTTGTGGCTTACCATCTTTTTTTTCCCAACTGGTGACCCTATTCAGGCATGCTTACCCATACCTGATAGCAAGGTATGATAGATAGTAAGGCACAAGATTGGTCCACTAGAAGATTAGAGCAGTCATCTATGTATGGAGCCTAAAGATATGGGGGAGAACTTAAATGGAATTTTTCTATCTGTATTTACTCGGGAGACAGACACAGCATCTATAGAAGTGGGGCAAAGTAGCAGTGAGGTCATGGACCATATAGATATTAGAGGTGTTGTTTGCTGTTTTGAGGAAAATTAGGGTGGATAATTCCTGGAGCTTGACAAGATGTTCCCTCAGACCTTAAGGCTAGTGCAGAAATTGCAGGTACCCTAGCAGAGATATTTAAAATATCCTTAACCATGTGTGAAGTGTCAGAATATTGGAAAATAGCTAATATTGTTCCATGTTTAAGAAAAGCTCTAGGAATAAGCCAGAAAATTATCAATTATAGAGCCTGACATCAGGTAGTGAGAAAGTTATTGGAAGGTATTCTGAGGGACCAGATATACAAGTATTTGGATAGGTAGAGACTGATAAGGGATAATCAACATGGCTTTGTGCATGATAGGTCTTGTCTTACCAATCTTAAGAGTTTTTCCAAGGACATTATCAAGAGGATGAAGGCAAGACAGTGGATGTTGTTTACATGGACTTTAGCAAGGCTTTTGAGAGGGTCTTGCTTGGAAGGAACGTCAACAAGGTTCAGTCACTTGGCATTCAAGATGAGATAGTATATTTGATTAGACATTGATTTCACAAGAGAAGCCAGAGAGTAGCAGTAGATGGTTGCCTGTCTGACTGAAGGCCTGTGGCTAGTGATGTGCCACAGGGATCAGATCAGTGTTGGGTCTGTTGTAGTTCGTCATCTATATTAACAAGCTAGAAGATAATGTGGTAAACTGGATTTGTAAATTTGCACCAAGTTTAGAGGTGTAGTGGACAACGTGGAAGACTATCAAAGCTTGCAAGGGGGATCTGGAGCAGCTGGAACATGGGCTGAAAAAAAATGGCAGATAGAATTTAATACAGACAAATGTAAGGTGTTGCACTTTGGAAATAAAAACAAGGGTATGATTTACTTGCATGGTTTGTGGTAGGGCACTGAAGAATGCAGTAGAATAGAGGTATCTGTGAATGCAGATCCATAATTCTTTGAAAGTGGTGTCACAGGTAGTTAGTGTTGTAAAGAAAGCTTTTGGCACATTGGCCTTTTAAGTCAAAGTACTGAATACAATAGTTGGGATGTTATGAAGTTGTAAAAAAAAAAGTTGGCGAGGCCTAATTTGGAGTACAGAGTGCAATTTCTGTCACCTAACTACAGGAATGATATCAGTAAGATTGGAAGAGTGCAGAGAAAATTTCCAGAGATGTTGCAGGACTCTAGGAACTGAGTTATAGGGAAAAGATGAATAGGTTAGTACGTTATTTCTTAGAGCATAGAAGAATGAGGGGAAACTTGATAGAAGAATACAAAATTATAAGGGGTATAACTAGGGTAAATACAAGCAGGCTTTTCCCACTGAGGTTGGGTAAGACTAGAACAATATGTCATGGGTTAAGAATAAAAGGTGAAATGGTTAAAACCATAAGACATAGGAGCAGAGTTAGCCATTTGGCCCATCGAGTTTGCTTCGCCATTCAATCATGGCTAATCCTTTTTTACTCCTCCTCAACCCCATTTACTGGCCTTTTCCCCATAATCTTTGATGCCATGTCCAATCAAGAACCCATCAGTCTCTGCCTTACATACACCCAATGACCCGGCCTACACAGATGCATGTGGTAACAAATTCCACAAATACACCACCCTCTAGCTAAAATTTCTCTGAATCTGTTTTGAATGGAAGCCCTCTATCTTGAGGCTCTGCCCTCTTATCATAGACTCTCCAACCATGGGAAACATCCTTTCCACATCTACTCTGTCTAGTCCTTTAAACATTCGAAAGGTCTCAATGAGATGCCCCTCATCCTTCTAAATTCCAGCCAGTAGTGACCCAGAGCCATCGGACATTCCTTCTATAATAACCCTTTCATTCCTGGAATCATCCTTGCGAACCTCCTCTAGACCCTCTCCAATGCCAGCACATCTCTTCTAAGATGAGGAGCCCAAAACTGTTCACAATACTCAAGGTGAGGCCTCACCAGTGCCTTATAAAGCCTTAGCATCACATTCCTGCACTTGTATTCTAGACCTCTTGAAATGAATACTATATTCCATTTGCCTTCCTGACCACAAACTCAACCTGCAAGTTAACCTTCAGGGTGCACAAGGACTCCCAAGTCCCTTTGCATCTCAGAATTTTGGATTTTGTCCTCGTTTAGAAAATAGTCCGCACATTTACAGTCGGCCCTCCTTATCCGTGAGTTCTGCATGCGCGAATTCAACCAACCGTGAATTGAGAAAACCTGGAAGTGCTCTTCCAGCACTTGTTGTTCGAGCATTGTTTAAGGCTAGTAAGGGATGGCTAGCTGGCTGGCTATGTAAAGCTACAGCCTCAAAAATGTAAAGATCACGGGAGAATCGGCATCGGCTAATGCTGAGGCCGCAGCAGTTTTCCCAGAGGAGCTGCAATTCTGAAGTCCAGACGTTCAATGCTTGAAGATCCTCAGCCCTCAACTTCCACATTTCCTGACTTTAGTATCATTGAGCCTCCTCCAAAGCGTCCTTATTCCCTAAACAAGACAGTGTAACAACTACCGTACAGGTATTACAAGTTTTACTCGTTGTTTGATCATTGTTCGCTTCGCGTCTCGTTCGTTCGCTGCTTGTGTTGAGAGCGAGAGGAACAAGTAGTTATTTTTTCTTGTCAATATTCCCTAAACATTACAGTATAACAGCTATTTACATAGGATTAGGTATTATAAGTAATCTAGAGATGATTTATAGTATACATGAGGATGTACGTAGATTATATGCAAATACTACGCCATTTTATATAAGGGATTTGAGCATCTGCGTTTTTTGGTATCCGCGGGAGGTCCCAGAACCAATCCCTCGTGGATAAGGAGGCCAACTGTATTTCTACTACCAAAGTGCATGACTGTGCATTTTCCAACATTATATTTCAGTTGCCACTTTCTTGTCCATTCTCCTAAGCCCTTCTGCATCCTACCTGTTTCCTCAACACTACCTGCCCCTCCACCAATCATATCATCTGCAAACTTGGCGACAAAGCTATCTGTCTCAAAATCAGCATAAATAGAAGTGATCCCAATACTGACCCCTGCGGAATACCAATAACCAATTTAAGCCAACCAGACAAGGATCCTTTTATTCCCACTCGCTGCCTCCTTCTAATCAGCCAATGATCTAACCATCTTAGTAACTTTCCTGTAATACCATGGGTTCTTAACTTGGTAAGCAGCCTCATGTCGGCACCTTGTCAAAAGCTTTCTGAAAGCCCAAATATACAAAATCCACTGCATCCCCTTTATCTATCCTATTTGTAATCTCATCAAAGAATTCCAACAGGTTCGTCAGGCAGGATTTTCCCTGAAGGAAACCATGCTGACTTTGTGCTATCTTGTCCTGTGTCACCAAGTACTCCATCACCTCGTCCTTAATAATTGACTCCAACATCTTCCCAGCCACTAAGGTCAGGTTAATTGGTCTATAATTTCTTTTCTGCTGCCTTCCTCCTTTTCTTAAAGAGTGGAGTGACACTTGCAGTTTTCCAGTCCAATGATTTTTGAAAGATCATTTCTAATGCCACCACAATCTCTAATGCTACCCTTTTTAGAACCCTAGGGTGCAGTTCATCTGGTCCGGGTGACTTGTGTACTTTTAGGTCTTTCAGCTTTTTGAGCATCTTCTCCTTTGGAATAGTAACTGCACCCACTTCTCTTCTTTCACACACTACAATATCTGGCACACTGCTAGTGTCTTCCACAGTGAAGAACTGTGCAAAATACTTAAGTTAGTTCATCTGCTATCTCTTTGTCCCCCATTATTATTTCTTCTGCCTCATTTTCTAGCAGTCCTATATCCACTCTCATCTCTCATTTATTTATTTGTATACTTGAAAAAGCTTTTACTACCCACTTTGATATTATTTGCTAACCTGCTTTCATATTTCATCTTTTCCCTTCTGATTCTTTTAGTTGCTCTCTATAGGTTTTAAAAAACTTCCCAATCCTCTATCTTTTTGCTTTGTTGCATGCCCTCTTTTGTTTTTACATTAACTTTGACTTCCCTTGCCAGCCACCGTTGTACTATTTTGCTATTTGAGTATTTCTTCACTTTTGGAATACACATGTACTGCATCTTCCTCATTTTTCCCAGAAACACACGCCATTGCTGCTCTGCTGACATCCCTGCCAGCAGCTTCTTTCAATTTACTTTGGCCAACTCCTCTCTCATACCAGTATAATTTCCCTTACTCCACTGAAATACTGCAACATCAGACTTTACTTTCTCCCTGCCAAATTTCAAGTTGAACTCAATCATATTAAGGGGAACTTCTTCAGAGATGGAACAAGCTGCCAGCAGAAATTGTGGATGCGGGCTTTGATTTCTACATTTAAGATATTTGGATAAGTACATGGATAGGAGGGGGTATGAAGGGCTATGGCCTGTGTGCAGGTCGATGGGACTGACAGATTAATAGTTCAGCATGGACAATGGGCTGAAGGATCTGTTTCTGTGCTATAGTGTCTGTGACTACGACTAAAACCAAACTAATACAAACATCCTTTAAGGATCTAATATAGTCAGCAGATTATTACCCATCTTCTGTCATGTTTGGATAACATTTTATTTATTTAGCTCAATGTCCTTTTCTCTAGTGCCCTATTTATTATCAGTATCTCTTCCTCTACCATGCTTTTTAATTGATGGAAGGAGACAGAATGTATAATGCTATCTTTCCTGGACCCTGGCAGCTCTGATAATTATACAGATTATTAAACAAAAGCCTCAGTTTAAAATAGTCATGACCATTCCTACCTCCACCATCACTCCACTTCCAATTTGACCTTAATATAAAGGTTGAATGAAAGAAGAGCTCTAAATCTTCAACTTTTAAACACGTTGAGACAATCTATTTCAGGGTTTCATACATTTGTACATTTTTCTAAAAATTTAAAACTATTTCAGGAAGTGCTGCTAATAGAATTACAACTATTAATGACGTTCTATACTTGGTGTCGTGTTCTATTTGTGTAGTCACAACACACACAAATTGTACCAGATCACATGCTTTCATTAAAATATTTGGTATAATACAAGTGGTTCATGAAGTTAGAATTTACTGCCTAAAGCCTCCGGTCTTGTATTACCTTAGTTGCTGCCCAGTCCATCCATCCTTCAGCATTGCAATTAATATTAATGAGACAGAGGCCTTCAACAAGTTCAGGATAAGCCAACTGGAAAAGAAAAAAGTTGAAGTTTTTGCATTTTTGTTTTATTCTCAATGAAATGAGAATCAAATAAATAATCCTATTCAAACACAAGTTTTAATGAGAGCGCACAAGACTATAGCTGACAACACCCATGAAGTTACTATTAGGGAAGTGGTGTCAAACTTACAGCTAATTTGGTCAGGATATAAGCACCAGCTCCAACTCCTAATCCAATAATGCTCCTCAAACTGAAAGAGAAATTAGGCTGTTTTAGGCAACAGCTGAAAGATGTTGGCTCCTAAAATTGGTCAACATTCTTCTTGCTCTATACAAAGAATTAGTTAAAATACATCACAGTGTTGTAAAGAAATGAAAGTACTTCTATTGCAGCATAGTAAGAACACACAATATAAACAAGGTTTTAACAGTTAGCTAGAATGTACTTTGTTTTTATTAAGGACATTTCAGAATGAAATTATTCTGAATTATGGCCACATTGTTGTTAATGGAATAATTCAATGTGTACATTCGCCGAGAAATTAGTCAACTACTTCTCTAGCTTTTAAACACTATTCTCTTGAATATTGCTTTAAAAGACTAAAATTTGCAAAGTTAGTACTAATTGCAAATCAAGATTGCAGAACTTCAAAGAATAACGGTATTGGACTTGTAAATATATCACCATTCCTTCATCACTGAATTTTAAATTCTATCCAACACAATACTTTCTCAATAAATACCAACATTAATATCACTACTCAATTCAAATAAAAAAGTACATTAAGAAAATTGCAAAATCATGCATCAGTATTTTAATAATCAAATCATGTAGATATTAAGAAAGAGGATGTGCTGGAGCTTTTCAAAAGCACCAAGTTGAGTAAGTCGCCGGGACCGGATGAGATGTACCCCAGACTACTGTGGGAGGTGAGGGAGCAGATTGCTGAGCCTTTGGCGATGATCTTTGCATCATCAATAGGGATGGGAGAGGTTCCGGAGGATTGGAAGGTTGCGAATGTTTTTCCTTTATTCAAGAAACGGAGCAGAGATAGACCAGGGAATCTTATCTCAGTGTTTGGTAAGTTGATGGAGAAGATCCTGAGAGGCAGGATTTATGAACATTTGGAGAGATATGATTAGGAATAGTCAGCATGGCTTTTGTCAAGGGCAGGTCATGCCTTATAAGCCTGATTGAATTTTTTGAGGATGTGACTAAACACATTGATGAAGGAAGAGCAGTAGATGTCATGTATATGGATTTCAGCACGGCATTTGATAAGGTACGCCATTGCAAGGCTTATTGAGAAATAAGGAGGCATGGGATCCAAGGGGACATTGCTCTGTGGATCCAGAACTGGCTTGCCCACAGAAGGCAAAGAGTGGTTGTAGACGGGTCATATACTGCATGGAGATCGGTCACCAGTGGAGTGCCTCAGGGATCTGTTCTGGGACCTTTATTCTTCGTGATTTTTATAAATGACCTGGATGAGGAAGTGGAGGGATGGGTTAGTAAGTTTGCTGATGACACTAAGGTTGGAGGTTTTGTGGATAGTGTGGAGGGCTGTCAGAGATTACAGCAGGACATTGATAGGATGCAAAACTGGGCTGAGAAGTGGCAGATAGGGTTCAACCCAGATAAGTAAGAAGTGCCACACACACAAAATACTGGTGGAATGCAGCAGGCCAGACAGCATCTATAGGAAGAAGCACTGTCGACATTTCGGGCCGAGACCCTTGGTCAGGACTAACTGAAAGGAAAGATAATAAGAGATGTGACAGTAGGAGGGAGAGGGGAAAATGCGAAATGATAGAAGACCGGAGGGGGTAGAGTGAAGCTGAGAGCCTGAAAGTTGATTGGCAAAAGAGCCTAAAACGTCGTCAGTGCTTCTTCCTATAGATGCTGCCTGGCCTGCTGCGTTCCACCAGCATTTTGTGTGTGTTGCTTAAATTTTCAGCATCTGCAGATTTCCTTGTGTTTGCTAAGTAAGAAGTGGTTCATTTTGGTAGGTCAAATACGATGGCAGAATATAGTATCAATGGTAAAACTCTTGGCAGTGTGGAGGATCAGAGGGATCTTGGGGTCTGAGTCCATAGGGAACTCAAAGCAGCTGTACAGGTTGACTCAGTGGTTAAGGCGGTGTACGGTGTATTGGCCTTCATCAATCGTGAAATTGAATTTAGGAGCTGAGAGGTAACGTTGCAACTATATAGGACCCTAGTCAGGCCCCACTTGGAGTAACGTGCTCAATTTTAGTCGCCTCACTACAGGAAGGATGTGGAAGTCATTGAAAGGATGCAGGGGAGATTTACAAGGATATTGCCTGGATTGGGGAACATGTCTTATGAGGATAGGTTGAGTGAACTTGGCCTTTTCTCCTTGGAGCGACGGAGGATGAGAGGTGACCTGATAGAGGTGAGAGGTGTTGATCGTGAGGATAGTCAGAGGCTTTTTCCCAGGACTGAAATAGTTGCCACAAGAGGACACAGGTTTAAGGTGCTGGGGAGTAGGTACAGGGGAGATGTCAAGGGTAAGTTTTTTTTTTACTCAGAGAGTGGTGACTGCATGGAATGGGATGGTGGAGGCAGATACGATAGGGTCTTTTAAGAGACTTTTGGATAGGTACATGGAGCTTAGAAAAATAGAGGGCTATGGGTAGGCCTAGTAATTTCTAGGGTAGGGGTATGTTCAGCACGACCTTGTGAGCCAAAGGGCCTGTACTGTGCTGTAGATTTTCTATGTTTCTAAATCAGTGACGGGCAAAAACTGCAGCGTATAACTAGGTTGTTGCTAATTGTATTATTGATTAAATGCATTATAGATATTGTAGGCGTATAATCTTACCCAAAATGTTTTAAAACAGCTGGAATTAACTCTGCCATTTGGTCCATTGATGGGTATTCATATCTGTAAACCAGATGCAAAGTTGGAAATTATTTGTGAACAGCTGTTAAATATCTACTCTCATATAAAACCAGGATTATGAAACAATATTATCAGAAATTATATAGTAATTTGCCTTGAATGTGTCAAATATGAAATCTGCTTCAAGTTACAATGAGCTGCTAAGAGATCACTGGAGAGCAGGTGAATACATCTAGAAATTGGACTGGAACTACATCTTACAGTAAAATGATATGAAATAAATAGATTTTGCACAATAAATATGCAAGCTACATGCCTTATACAATGTTTCAAGCATTCAATCATTACTCAAAATAGCATTATTCTTCATCTAACAGACAAGCCTCTTTATACTAGGCAAAATTGAAGTGAAAACAGCAATAAGCACGCTTATTAGAATGTTGTGAAATAAAATTAGCTGATTTTAGGAAATACTTACAGATCCTTCCAAGGTTACAAATTGCTGACATATGGACATCCTATACATACAAACATTTGGGAGACCACCGGGATAGATTTGCTAACAGCCCTGAGCCCACAGTAATCTTTTACTGGGTGGGAACTAAGCAATTCCATGTCCTTTCTCTACCTGTTCATTATCATCCACTGCACCCAAAATGGGAGATGGGTCAAACCGAATAGAACCAGACATGCAGAGCAAACCCACTCAGTCATTCACTGGGGCTAACAGCATCTGCTCTTCCGTAACAGCTTTTTCTTTGATCCACCCACACACACATTTTGTACATTCCAACTTATGAATAGTTGTTTATGAACAGTTCTTAGGATTAGAATCCTATTGTACCTGGGCATTGCCTGTCTACATGAGAAGTTTTCATCTTGAATATATAACACACATAGTGCATGGAGGAGGTGTGTAGTCTAACAGAGTGAGTGATTGCCTCGGACATTATTTTGTGATCAGAAGACTCTGTTGGACATTGGTAATGCAGGAAACTGCAAGCCCAGTTCACTGGTTCATTGCAAGACCAAACGGCAGGGGAGCTATGTGGCCTTGATTTTAGTGCAGACCAGACCCCAATGTTGCTGAGTCGCTTGTTGTAACCGCCCAGCAGAGAAACACTGGAGAATGTGTGGGAGACAGCAGACACGGTACAGGTGCGCTGGAGTCCAGGGTTGGCCCCTCCCATTGGTGCTGCCCTCCAGTGTTCTCTCGGCAGGACAGTGTTCACCTGTGGCTGCAGCAGTGCGTGATGATTGGACTGCTACAGGCTTGTTCTTGCAAACATCCATGCAGCATCAATCTACAGGACATGACACTCAGGAACTGAGGCTATAGTATATATTTTTGCATGACTGCTTGTTAACTGCTATCTTATATGTGCTGTATGTGCCTTGTGCTGTGTATTACTGTTAGTACTGTGTTTTACACCTTGGCCCCAGAGGGATTCATGTATAATTGAATGACAATTAAACCTGAACTTGCACCAATGGCTTTGCTACTTTAGAGATGAAGCAAACTGTCATGCTAGCTAAATAACCTTTTCTCAAGTAAAGCAAAATACACTTCAGAATTAGGAAAAACAGAAAGCAAACCAGTTTTTTTAAAAAATATTACAATGGGAAGAGGACACAAGACTGAAGTGAAGAGGCATACAGCACATAAATGGACACACCAGCTTGCCTCATTCATGATGACAGCTTTACCTACCTTACATGAGCTCACATCTGTTCTGTATTATTACATGCCTTGCCAATTCATGTGCCCAAACTGTCTCTTAAACACAGTAAATTATCTTATTTCACCACTGCCTCTGGCAGCATATTCTAGATACACAGTCACTCTGTAAAAGTCCTTACTATCATCTTAATATTACAGCCTCTTGACTCTTCTCATAGAAGATTCTGACCACCTACCCTATCTATGCCTGTCATAGTTTTATACACTTTGATCAGGACAACCCACAGCATCCCTCAGTCCAAGGAGAACAAGCACCAGCCTATATGATTTCTCCCCACAGATAAAGCCCTCCAATCTAGGTGCTGAATCTCAGCATCTCCAGCACTACTATCCTTCCCATTGAGTGCCAAACAGAAAAGCACATAATATGCCAAGTTTGGACTTAAGTTTTTTTTTTGTAAAGTTGCAATAAATGACCCACTTTTAAGTTCGGTGCTCCAACCTATGAGGGCAGGCAAACCTCATGCCTTCTTCATCATACTATTCACCCACAGTGTACACTTAGGGAACTTCAACTCCAAGGTCTCTTTGTTCATCAGCATTCATTAATGCAGAACCACCATGTGCTACTTCTATTTTATGTCTCAAAATACATCACCTCCATAAGGCTAAGACATTAATATCAGAATTACGTCATTTGGCCCATCAAGTCTGTTTCATCAATCATGATGGATTTATATTCCTCCTTCAATCCCATTTTCCTGTTTTCTCCACATAACCTTTTGATGCGCTTACCAATCAAGAATCAATCTGTAGTGGTAGTTAATAGTGTTATTCCTATGCTAGTCACTTAGGCACTCCCACATGGAAGGAGTTCACATACAGTACAAGCAGGATTGGCAATAAAGTTCAGTTGAGTCGTCTGCATGCTGGTGTCCTGATGTGCTCTGCATTATCTCTCAATAATGAACAGAACATGGTGCCAGAAGTGGTTGATCATTGATGAATTGGTGGTACAGACCACGTGAGACCCCATCAAGAAAGATTTACAAGACTGTTCTTGATTCGCATACATCTATTTAAAATATTTAGAGACTAATCAACCTAAACTGCCTATGCTAGTTGCTAATTGTTTGCACCATCAGGCATGAGCTGAGAAAGGGCCAGGGTCGCTAGGCAACAACCTTCAAGCTACATCGAAAGTGGACACATGTAATAATCAGTGGGCCATGAGGCTGGGAAAGTATGCAGAGACACAGACACAGCAGAGAAGTCAGTCAAACTCTCAGGAGAGAGAAAAGATTATCTTTGTAGTCCAAAAAAGATGATAAACAGTAAAATGGTGCAAATAATTGCAGCACCTACATCTACTTTTCTAATAAAGCCCCCCACCCCACCCGAGTTATGTGATTTCTCTAAATGAGGGAACTTCGAGATTTAGGATTGCAAGCACTCTCACTCCAGCTTCAGAAGAGCATCTAGTAAGTACACTTCATGTTGCATGGGTGACAAAGCAGATGACATTATGGGTGGATTAAGACTGACAAATGCTCAGAAAAAGGAGTACAAAACAGTGCAGGACAGATTCCAACAATATTTCACAGGAAATCTTCGTCACTGCTCAGGAGTGATGAAACTGTTTGGATTTAGCAACATGCACGTCAATTGCTGGTGATCAAAACATCAGAAGGTGAAATCAGACAAAATAAGTGTGCTCTTGTGCGTTTTCAAGTCCACAAAAGTTAGAGAAAGAAACAGAGTGACCTGATCCTAATAATGAGAACCACATATCCAAGGTGGACAAATCTGTTCAAGAATCTCCATCAGCTCCAACACTTCCAGGAAGCTAAACCAGACTATTTATCCCACCAGAGATATACTCCATAGCCTAAAAGCTTAGAGTGTGACTAAAGAGGCAGAATAACACTCTTACGTTGTCAGAGCATTCAGTTAGTCTACCCTGACCTCCATTTTTTTTAAAAGTGTTTTTAATAAAATACGTTCTAATGTTGAAAACATTTCACAAAATGAGACTGTTCTTTAAAAAAAAAGTAATTATTGGAAAAAAAGGAGTAAAGAGAGTACCGTAGATTCCGTACTACAGAGTGCACCTGATTAAAAGCCGCAGGCTCTAATTTTAGAAAGAAAATCAATTTTGTACTTGTATAAGCCGCACCGGATTTTAAGCCGCAGGTGTCCCACGTTGTAATATGAGATATTTACACAGAAAGATATTACACGTGAGGATTTTTTAACTTTTAATTAAATCCGTATGGTAACATAAACAAATACATTTTGCAAATGCTTTTTTTCAAACCGTGCCTGTAACACGGCAACTTTTAAATATACATACGTATCGGTAACACACAAATTACGTTGCGTATACTTTTTTACTGAGCAGTGCACGAACAACATTCCAATATCTCCTAACGATTGGTAAAAAAATATATACTGCAGCCTACCAGGAAAAGTTATTGATCGCCTTTAACTTAAAAGCAGCGTTCTCGCGCGGGTCTAATGCGCTCGCCCCCACCTTTCCGTTTATCGCAAACCGGTATTTTCCCACAAGACGCGGCGAAACCGGATGTGACGTCATAGCATCCCGGGATGTAGTACAGAAAACAAATATACTTAAAACACTTCTAACTTTAACTAGAAAATACTAACAAATGAATTACTAAGCGAAAATATTATAAACTAAATAACTGCCATAAAGGCAGCACATTGCTTTTCTTCGAGTGTTTTCCATGCTGATGAGGGTGAGTACAAATGACTGATTTACAATAATTTAATTGTGAAAGTGCGCTTGATTTATCGTACAATTTCACTGGACCTCT
This sequence comes from Hemitrygon akajei, assembly GCF_048418815.1. Lineage (NCBI taxonomy): Eukaryota > Metazoa > Chordata > Chondrichthyes > Myliobatiformes > Dasyatidae > Hemitrygon > Hemitrygon akajei. Next base: position 101,164,870 of record NC_133124.1, on the reverse strand, counting down.
GTGAACTACTCATCAATTTTATTGGTCTACTGTTACGAGGCAAAATGTTTTTGGTGGCATGAAAAAAAACCATGCATTAGCCGCACCGTAGTAAAAGCCGCAGTGTTCAAAGCTGTTCAAAGCGTGGGAAAAAAGTAGCGGCTTATAATCCGGCATCTACGGTACATACCTCATTTTTAAAGAAGGGAAGCTATAGCGGTAGTCAATAGAGTTATTCATATGCTACTCAGTCAGTCACTCCCACGTGGGAGGAGTTCACATCCTGCACAAGCAGGGTTGTCAATAAAGTTCAGCTGAGTATCCTGCATGTTGGCATCCTGGTTTGTTCTATACTATCTCTCAATAATAAACAACACCATCAACCCCCACTTTAAATATACCAAATGACGTGGTCTCCACAGCCATCTGTGACAATGAATTCCACAAATTCACCCCCTCACGAAAGAAATTCCTCATCTGTTCTAAAAGGACATCCTATTTTGAGGCTGTGTCTTTGCGTTCAAGATTCACAATTATAAACATCTTCTCTGCATCCACTGTAGCCAGACCGTTCAATATTCAATTGGTTTCCATGAGTTCCCCTCCCTCATTATTCTAAATACCAGCGAGTACAAGCCCAGAGCCAAATACTCATAAGATAACCCTTTCATTTCTGGGATTGTTTGCATCAATTACTTATGGACCATCTCCAATGCCAGCACATCCTTACTTAGAGGGTCCAAAAACTGCTCAGAATACTCAGTGCAGCAGACTGACCAATGCCTTATTAAGCTTCAACATTACATTCTTGCTTTTATATTCCAGTCCTCTCGAAATGAATACTAACATTGAATACTAAAATGAATACAACCTTCCTTACAACCAAATCAACCTGCAAGTTAACCTTTAGGGAATCCTGAACAAGGACTCCAAAGTCATACCTCTGATTTCTGAATTTGTTCACCATTTAGAAAATAGTCTAGGCCTTTATTCCTTCTACCCAATTGCTAGACAAAACACTTCCTTACACTATATTCCATCTGCCACTACTTTGCCCACGCTCCTAACCTGTCTAAATTCCCCTACAGACTCCCTGTTTCCTCAAACATTACCTGCCTTTCCAACTATTTTTGTATCATCTGCATTCTTGGTCACAAAGTCATCAATCCTGTCATCCCGATCATTAACGTACAATGTGAAGAGTCATGGACCCAACACTGACCCCTAGGAACACAAATAATTTGCAGTCAAGCTGAAAAGACCCCTCGATTTCCAGTCTGCTTCCTGCAAGTCAGCAAGATTTTATCCACGTTAGCATCCTTCCTGTAATACGCAGGCAGCACAGCACATAGCAGTTACCTCATTGCTTCATAGCACCAGTGACCTGGGTTCAATTCCAGCAATTCCCTGTAAGGAGCTTGCACTTTCTCCAGGTACTCCCACATCCCAAAGACGTATACTTAATCAGTCATATGCATGTAATTAGCCAGCAAGGGTTCGTTGGGCCAGAACGGCCTGTTAGCATGTTATATCTCAAAAAAAATTTTAAAATGTGCTTTCATATTGTTCAGCAGTTTCCTGTGTGGAACCTTAACAAAAGCCTTATGAAAACCTAAGTAAACAATATCTACACCTCCACTGGCTACTCTTTTTTAAAAAAAAAAGCCATTTAGTACAAATTCCTTCCCTTGGGATCCAGCACCAAGCTGATTACCCCCAATCCACCTAAATATTGAAATCCCCCATGACTGTAACATTGCCCTTTTTACCTGCCTTTTCTATCTCTCGTTGTAATTTGTACCGCATATCCTGGTTACTGTTTGGAGGCCTTGCACTTGTCAGGATTAAACCTCATTTTCCAGTGCTCCTCCCAACATTCCAGTGGATCATATCCTGCTGTAGCTTTGGAAAGTGTTCTTGACCATGCTAAAATCCACCTATTGTCATGTCATTCAGAAGTTTACTAATTGTACCTTCCACAAATGGAGACACCTCTTTCTCTCTTATTAGGAAGGGACAGAGCCTGTGGTATGTCGAATGCCAGGTGAGCAACATAGTCTCTGGAGTACTGCCAGTCTGTGTCTTTGCTGTTGCCTTGCTCACGTTTGAGTGCTCGGTAGCGGGTGCCGATGCTTTTTTTGCCGGTGGGGGAGGAGGGGATTGTTACTTGCTGTTTACACGCAGGAGGGAAGGGAGTTGTGGGGGACTTTGGGGTTCTAACATTTCACAGTCATTTATTCTTTGGGGGCACTCTTCTGTTTTTGTGAATGGTTGCGAAGAAAAAGCATTTCAGGATGTATATTGTCTACATCTGTCTGATATTAAATGTATCTTTGAAACCTTTGAAACATTTACATCCAAGATGGTCATATTTATTAAAAAAGATCCAAGGTCCCATCTCTGATTCTTGCATTACACCACTGGTTATACTGGTCATCGGTAAAGGTCATCTCCTTTACACCAAGCCACATTTTGAATCCAGTTTTCCAGCTCATGTTGGATATCATGTGACTGAACTTTCTGGACCATTCTACCATACGGGATACCGTCAAATGCCTATTAAAGTCCATATAGACAACATTTATTGCTCAGCCTTCAGTCGCTTTAGTAACCTCCTCCAAAAAAAAAAGGCAAAATTAAGACAGACTATTCCTAAACAGCCTCTGCCTTTCCAAATGTACTAAATCGTATGCTTCAGAATTTCTCCATCAATTTGCCGAACATTGATGCAAGGGTCACTGGTGTGCAGGAAGCTGGCTTATCCCTGCTGCCCTTCATAAGGAAGGAAAAAAATTTGCTATCTTCCACTCTTTTGGTTCCTCACCTGTGGATAACAAAGGTGGAAAGATCTCTGTCAGGGATCCAATCTTCTCCCTTGTTTCCTGCAAAGGATCTCATTCAGCTCTGGGGATTTATCTACACATGGACATTCCAATACCACACAATCAACTTACACCTCCCATCAACTCATTACCTCTCATGTTTTCTCTTTGGTGAACACAAGTAATACATATTCATTTAGGCCTTCACCCACAGATCCTGATTCCATAGATAGATAACCCACTTGATTACTAAAGTGATCTATTCCTCCACTGCTACTCTTGCTCCGACTAGAATGTCCCTTTAAATCTTAAAATCTTAAATTTTCATAGGCCCATTTTTGCCTTCTAATTTCTTTATTATCCAACACTCTCTTATGTTCCTCAAGGACCTCACTCAACCACCTCCCATCCCGATCGAACTTTCACTATCTTTTATTATCATTGCTTCCTCTATCGTTCACCTTTGCCTTTTACCCTTACTGGAACACACTGGCCCTAAACTCTTTATTGACTTTAAGAATCCCATTTGTCAGATATTGTTTTGTCCAGATACAACTTACTTTGCTATTTTTATACTATTGAAGTTGGCCTTTCAATGATCTAGAATCTTAACTTGAGGATCATCTTTATCTGTAACCACTTTGGAACTTGCATTCTCAATGTGCTTGCCCATCAACACTTCTTCCACCTGGCTAGTTTCATTTACTAACAAGTCTCCAGCTGGATTACCTGCAAATTGACTTCCTTTCTTTCCTTTTAAATCTTTTTATTAATTTTTAAACAAATATAAATGAAACATGAATACACAGAGATTGAGAGTACATAGTTAATAGTTAAAATAAACATTCAAATAGATGATAATCCATATATAATAACCTCCCAAACTCACTAGTAATTACGAACAAAAGTAAAAAAAAACCCAAAAGAGAAAAAAACTAACCAACATGGGCCATTGCATTATGTCAAATATATACAGTAGTGCCAATAACTCCATAGCTCCATCCAAATAATTAAGGATAATAAAAGTGAGGTTTAGGAAAAGACAGTTTAACTCATATGAAAATGTTGAATAGCCTTGAGGGAAGTTTGTGTACAGATAGCAGGAGCTCTGACGGAGATCTTTCAGATCTCATTAGAAACGGGGATTGTGCCGGAGGATTGGCGTATTGCTCATGTGGTTCCATTGTTTAAAAAGGGTTCTAGAAGTAAGCCTGGCAATTATAGACCTGTCAGTTTGACATCAGTGGTGGGCAAATTAATGGAAAGTATTCTTAGAGATAGTATTTATAATTATCTGGATAGACAGGATCTGATTAGGAGTAGCCATTATGGATTTGTGTGTGGAAGGTCATGTTTAACAAACATTATTGAATTTTTTGAAGAAGTTACGAGGAATGTTGATGAGGGTAAGGCAGTGGATGTAGTTTATATGGACTTCAGCAAGGCCTTTGACAAAGTTCCACATGGAAGGTTAGTTAAGAAGGTTCAGTCGTTAGGTATTAATGCTGGAGTAATAAAATGGATTCAACAGTGGCTAGATGGGAGATGCCAGAGAGTAGTGGTGGATAATTGTTTATCGGGATGGAGGCCGGTGACTAGTGGGGTGCCTCAGGGTTCTGTTTTGGGCCCAATGTTGTTTGTAATATACATAAATGATCTGGATGATGGGGTGGTAAATTGGATTAGTAAGTATGCCGATGATACTAAGGTAGGAGGTGTTGTGGATAATGAGGTGGGTTTTCAAAGCTTGCAGGGAGATTTATGCCGGTTAGAAGAATGGGCTGAACGTTGGCAGATGGAGTTTAATGCTGAGAAGTGTGAGGTTCTACATTTTGGCAGGAATAATCCAAATAGAACATACAGGGTAAATGGTAGGGCATTGAGGAATGCAGTGGAACAGAGAGATCTAGGAATAACAGTGCATAGTTCCCTGAATGTGGAGTCTCATGTAGATAGGGTGGTGAAGAAGGCTTTTGGAACGTTGGCCTTTATAAATCAGAGCATTGAGTACAGAAGTTGGGATGTAATGTTAAAATTGTACAAGGCATTGGTAAGGCCAAATTTGGAATATTGCGTACAGTTCTGGTCGCTGAATTATAGGAAAGATATCAATAAATTAGAGAGAGTGCAGAGACGATTTACTAAGATGTTACCTGGGTTTCAGCACTTAAGTTACAGAGAAAGGTTGAACAAGTTAGGTCTCTATTCATTGGAGCGTAGAAGGTTGAGGGGGGATTTGATCGAGGTATTTAAAATTTTGAGAGGGATAGATAGAGTTGACGTGAATAGGCTGTTTCCATTGAGAGTAGGGGAGATTCAAACGAGAGGACATGATTTGAGAGTTAGGGGGCAAAAGTTTAAGGGAAACACGAGGGAGTATTTCTTTACTCAGAGAGTGATAGCTGTGTGGAATGAGCTTCCTGTAGAAGTAGTAGAGGCCAGTTCAGTTGTGTCATTTAAGGTAAAACTGGATAGGTATATGGACAGGAAAGGAGTGGAGGGTTATGGGCTGAGTGCAGGTAGGTGGGACTAGGTGAGATTAAGAGTTCGGCACGGACTAGGAGGGCCAGAATGGCCTGTTTCCGTGCTGTGATTGTTATATGGTTATATGGTTAAATGGTCTCCAAGTTTCTTCAAATTTAACTGAAGGATCAAAGACAACACTTCTAATTTTTTCTAAGCTCAAACAAGAGATAGTTTGAGAAAACCACTGAAATATAGTTGGAGGATTAATTTCTTTCCAATTCAATAGAATAGATTTTCTAGCCATTAATGTAACAAATGCAATCATCCGTCGAGCTGAGGGGGATAAATGACTATTATCTGCCATTGGTAAACTGAAAATTGCAGTAATAGGATGCAGTTGGAAATTGATATTCAGAACTGTTGAAATAATACCAAAAATATCTTTCCAGTAAATTTTGCAAACAAGGGCAAGACCAAAACATGTGGGTCAATGAAGCAACTTCAGAATGACATCTGTCACAGGTTGGATAAACATAACAATAAAATCGAGCAAGTTTATCCTTAGACATATGAGCTCTATGTACAACCTTAAATTGTATTAGGGCATGTTTAGCACAAATAGAAGAATTGACTAATTGTAAAATTTTCTCCCACTGCTCAGTGGGTATAAGACAATGAAGTTCTTTTTCCCATTCCTTCTTAATTTTTTCTGATACTTCTGGCTGTATTTTCATGATCATATTATAAATGGTGGCTACTAAACCCTTCTGACAAGGATTCAGAGCTAAAAAAATTTCCATAATGTCCGATGGACATAATTTCGGAAAAGACTAACTTATTATTCAAGAAATTTCTAACTTGCAAATATCTTAAAAAAATGAATTTTAGGTAAATTATATTTATTAGATAGCAGTTCAAAGGACATAAAACTATTTATCTAAAAATAGATCACGAAAACATGTTATACCTTTTGTTTTCCATAAAACAAAGGCTTGATCCATAAAAGAGGGCCGAAAAAGAAAGTTAGATATTATAGGGCTTGATAAGATAAACTTATTCAAACCAAAAAATTTACAAAATTGAAACCATATTCGCAATGTATGTTTAACTACAGGATTAGTTATTTGTTTATTCAATTCAGATAAAGAAAAAGGAAGTGAAAATCCTAAAATTGAAAACAATTAAAAGTCTTGTACAGATTTACATTCCAAATTTACCCATTGTGGGCAAGCTGCTATAGTCGATTCTTGTGTCCAAAATATTAAATATCGTATATTTAATAGTAAAATCTCAGGTTTGGCAAAGCCAAACCACCCTCCTTCTTAGGCTTCTGTAAATATTTTTTGCTTAGTCTAGGATTTTTATTCTGCCACACACAGGAAGATATTTTGGAGTCAATAATATCAAAAAAAGATTTAGGAATAAAAATTGGTAATACTTGAAATAAATATAAGAATTTGGGTAATACCATCATCTTAATAGCATTAATTCGACCAACCAATGATAAAGATAATGGAGACCACCTGGTAACAAGTTGCTTAATTTGGTCAATTAAAGGTAAACAATTAACTTTAAATAAATCTTTATGTTTTTTGGTAATTTTAATACCCAAATAAGTAAAATAATCTGTGACAACTTTAAATGGTAAATGTTTATAAATTGGAACTTGCATATTTAATGGAAATAATTCGCTCTTATTAAAATTCAATTTGTAACCAGAAAAGTTACTAAACTGAGCAAGCAAGGACGAAACAGCAGGGATAGATCTCCCAGGGTCAGATATGTATAGTAACAAATCATCAGCATATAATGATAACTTATACGTCCCTTCCCCACGAGTAATACCCAAAATATTAGGTGATTCACGAATAGCTATAGCTAAAGGTTCCAAAACAATGTCAAATAGTAAAGGACTTAAAGGACAAGCCTTGCCTTGTACCACGGAATAACTGAAAAAAAAGAGATCTTTGATTATTGGTAAAAACCGAAGCCAAGGGTTTATAGTATATTAATTTAATCCATGATATAAATTTCAAACTAAAATTAAAATGCTGCAAAGTATTAAATAAATATGGACATTCAACTCTATCAAATGCTTTTTCAGCATCTAAGGAAATGACACATTCTGGTATTTTGGATGAAGGAGTATAAATAATATTAATTAATTTTCTAATGTTAAAAGATGAGTAACGGTTTTTAATAAATCCAGTCTGATCTTCAGAAATAATTCGAGGTAATATATTTTCTAATCTAGTGGCCAAAATTTTACTAAAAATCTTAAAATCCGTATTCAGCAAGGATATAGGCCGATAGGTTGCACATTCAGTGGGGTCTTCATCTTTTTTAAGAATTAAAGAAATAGAGGCTTCATAAAAAGATTGTGGCAATTTACCTATAGTTAACGCATCTTTAAAAATTTTACAACGCGAAGGAGTATAGAGGAAAAGGATTTAAAAAATTCTACAGTATAGCCATCTGGACCAGGAGCTTTACTGGAATTCATTGAAAAAGTAGCCTCTTTTATTTCAGTTTCCGTAATAGGTGCATCTAGGAATACACTATCTTCTGTTAATTTTGGGATATTCAATTTTCTTAAAAATTCATCTATTATAGAAGAATCCTCAACAAATTCTGATTGATATAAAGAATTATAAAAATTTTGAAAGGCTTTATTTATTTCTTTATGGTCGATCGTCAGAGTGCCAACTCGTTTACGAATACTAGTAATTTGTCGTTTAACCGAAGCAGTTTTCAATTGATTAGCCAATAATTTGCCAGACTTATCTCCATGTACATAAAACTGGGTTCTAGATTTAATTAACTGATTTTCAATCGAAGAGGATAATAACAAACTATGCTCCATTTGAAGTTCAACTCTTCCTTTATAAAGTTCTTTGCTGGGGGTCACTGAATAAATCTTATCAATTGCTTTGATTTTATCAACCAATGTTAATATTTTAGAATTAGTTCGTTTCCTAACTCCAGCAGAGTATGAAATATTCTGTCCACGAATAAATGCTTTAAAAGTGTCCCATAAAATCCCACTAGAGATCTCTGCTGTAGAATTTGTTGAGAAAAACAAATCAATTTGTTGTTTAATAAAATTAAGTCTAAGTCCTGCAATAAAATAGAGTTGAACCTCCAAGATTTAGCATTAGAAGATGAGTCCATTGTCTTAACAGATAGCTCCAAAGGTGAATGGTCAGAAATGGTAATGGAGTCATATTTACAATCAATAACATCTGTAAGTAAACAGTGATCAATAAAAAAGTAATCAATTCCTGAATAATTAAGATAAATATGAGAAAAGTATGAAAACTCTTTGTCACTGGGGTGTAAAAAACGCCAAATTTCGGAAATTCCAGAATCAGTCATAAAGGAATTAATAAGAGAGGCCGATTTATTCGGAAGAGCTTGGGTGGGCTTAGATCTATCCATCGAAGGGCTTAAGCAACAGTTAAAATCCCCACCCATTATCAGCATGTACTGATTCAAATTAGGAAAGGATGTAAATAGACACTTAAAAAATTCAGGACAATCAGTGTTTGGAGCATAAACATTAACTAAAACAACTTTTTGATTAAAAAGTAAACCAGTAATAAGCAAAAATCTACCTTGTGGGTCTTAAATTGTTTCATAGTGTATAAAGGAGGTTGAAGAATCTATAAAAATGATAACGCCTCTTACTTTGGCTTGGGAATTCGAGTGATACTGTTGGCCTTACCAAAACCTAAAAAAAACGTTGACTATCCACCTTCCTCACATGAGTATCTTGTACAAAGATAATATTAGCATTCATTCTGTGGAATACTTTGAATATTTTTTTCCGTTTGATCGGATGATTTAAATCATTAGTATTCCAAGAAACAAAATTAATAATCTTATCCATATTGCCAATATTTATTACAATTAACACACAAGGTTTAAAAAAAGATGAACTCATGACTCCGGAAGAGGGAAGTAAGTTCAAGGAGGAACCGGAAGTCATGACACTGCAACCATTTTTGTAGTTTCGAGTCAGCCCATGAAGTAAAACTAAGCGTGAAGCAAGCAAAAAGAAAATCTCCCTTCCTCCACCCTCAAAACCCAGGAAAAAAGCCAAAAAGAGGCAAGCAAGCGATCTAATACCCCCATGTCTCAAGACGGCAACTCAAACAAAAAAAAAGATACAAACCATCCATATTATAAGAAAGGGTTAGTATAACAAAGATTAAAGTATAAAATTAGTATATATATATGTATATAAAAGGATTTTTTTTAAAAATTAAAACGATAAAACCCATAAATGGATAATATTGTATTAGTGTTTTAAAAGAAAATCCTTAAACTTATTCAGACACATCAAAACAGATGTGACGTATCCAAGCACTAAGGTCTTTGGGGGAAAAGAAACGACATCTTAGAAAAGTTTTTTATTTTTAAAAAATCTTAATATTTAAACGTTAAAAATATAAAAAAGTGTATATGAACTTAAAAGAAAACCCTAATGAGTTACTTTCAGAACTAACAGAATAATAATATAAAAAGAACGAACTCAGGATAAACCAAAAATGGACTTTTACCATGTGTAAGAAATACGTGTAAGCCATCATGTAAAAAAAAATCATCATTTTATAAAAGATCCAAATCTATAAACTAATTATTACATTAGTCAACCCGTAGTAAAAAAAAGTATTATTCTTCAAGGAATCTTTGAGCATCCGCTAGAGGTTTGATCAGCCGATGTCCCATCTTTGAGAGTAACTCTCAATTGTGCTGGAAATAACAGTGCTTGCTTGTAGCCTTCCTGATGAATTTCAGACATGGTTGATTTAAAAGCCATTCTTGCCCTTAAAACTTCGGGACTATAGTCTTCCAGAATACGGAATTTAAAATTTTGAAAGTTGATCATACCCTTTTTCCGGGCAGCCCGAATCAAACGTTCTTTGGTATGAGGATAATGGATCTGGAGAATTACTTGTTGTGGTTTCAAACCTGAAGCTGATTGTACTTCTGAGCCGAAGACATCCATTAAAAATTTGGAGAAAAATACAGTGAGATCACCGTTCTCAAAATTTTCCGGAAGCCCAATTACCGGAGATTTTGTCTTCGAGAGTGGTTTTCAAGATCAGTGATTTTAGATTTATAACAATCCAGCAGTTGAGAAGTCGAAGCTTGCTGTTGTTGCAAAGTTTCAATTATGCGATCTCTCTGGCGAGCGGCATCTTCAAGAACTAAAATACTTGCTTGTTGTTGTGAATTCAGTGTGTGTTTGAAGTTTTGCGTCGTGTCTTTAAAATTTAATCGAACATAGAAAGCTTTGAGGTTAATTTATTCTCCAGTTTTTCAAGTCTGTCGTCCATAAGTTTCGCAATTGCTTCCAAAGTTAATGGTTCTTTCGTCTGTTTCAATTCCTTTGCTTTAGACATTTCAACGAGTAGGAAATGATTCAAACAGTTGAAAAAGACTTCATACGTCTAAACCCCTTTAGAATAGGTATAAACAGGTCAATTAGGGGGTGCTTGTAGGTAGAAAAAAGTAAAAGGATTGGAGCGAAGCCTAAAACCGCTTCACTCTATAAGCGCCATCTTGAGACTCCCAAATTGACTTAAAGAATCCCTTGTGGAAGCATTCAAATTCTTGTACTAAAGAAATCACTGTTCAATATTGGGAATGTTAAAATCCCCCCCACTATAATTGTATTGATCTTAACCTTTCTGAAATTTTCTTATATTGGTTCTTCTAACTCCTGCTGATTATTGGGAGACCTACACTATAATGCTTGCCCCTCTTTTGTACCTTCATGACTTAACTGGACAATCCCTCTAAGATATTCTCTTACCTATGGAAAAGTCTGCCAGTACCGTGATCATGGCTGTGCCTGGTCAATGCATGTGCTCTGTGCTGCATAGCACCAACAGTAACAAATTCATAAAACAGTCATTATTTACTCATGAGTAGTCATCCTTACCCAGATGGAAAAGATGGAGCTCCTTCATGCTGTCCTGGTAAATCAATATGGTAAATTGCAAAATGTAATATTATTTCCTGCATGTCCTCGGAGTTGAAAAGAGTGTCAAAACATGATTTATCTGTAAAAAGAACACCATACTTCAATGGTTACATAAGGTGGTTCAGATATTGCAGTTAAATTTACAAAGACCAATTGCTAGGGAACATCATTTAGTATCTACCCACAAAATTTGGGTAGAAAGCCACAAATGACCTCCCATTCAAAGAAAACCCTCAAAATACTTAGTACCTCAAATTTTCCTAAATGCAGGGCTGATTGGGAACAAACTATCAAAAGTAAAAACAAGACGGCTACTTTCATGAAACTTCATAAAGCTCAAGAAGTTTCCAAATTATACAGTTTACTTTCCACTTCACTGTAGCTATTAAACAACAATGCCAAGAAATTCAAAATAATCATATATCTGTTTTCAGCATTAAACCTTTTTCCATTCATCCTCTTCACACACCACAGGAAATAAGACTATTTGCATCTTTCTATACACTCTGAATATTTAACCAAGCATGTATTAGGCTTTTGACTCTGATGCAATTCTCACATGATCCTGTATACAATAATGCCCTGCAGCATCAGAGACGGACATGTGCTTTTGATGTTCTGGAACACATACATTGCACACTCCTAGGACAACACTATCTTTCGAATCTATGTTATCAATTTGGATGAAAATGTGGTTGCCATGACCAGGAATAAGGTTATCCAAAATTAAATCGGGGAGTTAGCTCAACTGGGAAAATGGGTCAAGAAATAGCAAATGGAATTTAACTTTATCAAGAGCCACGTGTTGCAGCTTGGGAAATTAAACCAGTGTAAAATTGGTACAGAGATTCTAGCACTCTGCAGAGTGTTGCACAGAGAGATTCAAAGGATACAAGTACCTAGATCCCCAAGAGTTGCAACACAAGCAGACAGTGGTAAAGGTGTTCTGTGGACTTGCCAATTCATTTTCTTGCAGACATTTACAGGAAAAGGAAATGCAATATAATTCTACAAAAAAATATTCAGAGGCTGGCAAACAACCAATGTGTAAAAGACAAAAAACTGCAAATAAAATTAATACTGAGAACACAAGTCCTTTAAGGAGTCTGTAGACTGTGTTATGATACCAGCCCCCTCCTTTGTGAGAATTGCAAGAGCCCTAGTAAAAGGGGGGTCAATGACCCAAAAGAGAGAGAGAGAGACAGGCTGAATGGACACAGGAAATGGAAAGACATTCCACTGGGACAAAAGCTGGTGACTGTGGCATTGTTCTCAGGAGACACCTGGGAACTGCAGACGTGCCAACTCGCAGGGACATTGTAAAGCCCTCGGGCAAAGTGGGCTGGTTGAGAGAGAGATTGCATCACCTGCAACCTGATTGACACCTGAGATCCCGTGAGGCAGTATAAAGAAGGGTCTGAAAGAGGACGACCCTCAGACGCACCAAGGAGACATCAAGAAGCACGATAACGCTTCCCGTGGGAACGGGAAGCCATTTTGAAATAAGCCACGTGCGTTAAATTCCGAATGCGGGGTTTGTGGCTGGAACCAACGGAAGATCGCTTTTAACTAACAACGGGGAAGATCGCTCCCCTGATTCCACGGATGTAAACGGCAAGTTTTTCCGTTTTATCTCTCTCTCTCTCCAACACGTGAAACCAAAAGAGAAAAGCCTGCAGACTTCAGAGTGACTCTTTATATTTCCAATTGGACTCAGTATTATATACCCTAGACAACGAAAGAGCTTATTTCTGATTGATTATGGTTACACCGGTGTTTTAGATTGAGTTTTGACGATTTGAATGTTTTGTATTAACCATACGTTTGTGCCCTTATTGAATAAAACGTTTGAAAATAGTACCATTGGACTTCAACTGACATATCTATCTTTGCTGGTAAGTGAAACCAGTTACTGGTTTCATAACAAGTGGGGGCTCGTCCGGGATTTGACACCAAAAAGGGGGAGGTCAGTCAATTGGGATTGTAAGTCAAAAAAAAAAATAATTTGGATCTGGTACGCAGGTAGCCAGACAGAAAAACCAGCAAAGATGGACGTGTGTGAATTTATGAAAAACGCGACTGTGGCGGTGCTAGAGGTGAGCACCAAATCAGACTTGTTAAATTTGGCGAAGGGGTTAGAGATGGAAAACGAGCAGAATCAAGCTGAGAGGCAAAGACAGCATGAAATTCGGATCAGAGAGTTGGCAGCGGGGAGAGAAAGAGAGAGGGAGGAGCTAAGGAGAGAGCGGTTTAATGTTAGTCGGGAGCTGAGAGTAGTACCTCCGTTCGAAGAGACGGATGTTGATAGTTATTTCTTGCTTTTTGAAAAGGTGGCAGTGAACCAGAAGTGGCCACAAGAGCAGTGGGTCGCGTTGTTACAAAGTGTGTTAGCAGGAGGGAGGATTTGGGCAGCCATGATGCCGACCCGCCGACCGGCGAGTGCGGTGGCCCCGCCCCTGGAGTACCAAAGCTATCGCGCATGCGCGGTCACTCGCAGCCTGTCGGAAAAAGCGGCTGAGAAAGAGGACAGTTTAAATGAAGCCAGCGGTGATCTGGCCAAGATGTTTTTACCGACCCTGTACCATGAGGGTTCCGAGGGTGGTAAAACAGAAAGCAGTAAAGTAAAAGGGGGTAAGGGAGAGGAAATAGCCCTGCCCTTAGTGAAGAGAAAGGTCCTAGAGGTAGGAACTAAAGTTGAGAAACGGATAAAGTTGTTAAAATGTCCAGAGTTGGACATGGTTAATCTGTCTGGTTTGGCAGAATTGTTTGAAGAAGTTCAGAGTTCTAAAGGTGTTCTCGATGGTCTCGAGAGTGAAATGAGGGCAGTCTTAGAGAGGAAGGGTGTCCTTGCTGTGGAGAAGTCAGCTGAAATGGCCGAGGAGGTTGTTTCAGCTCGCAGGGTTGCGCCTTCCCCAACGGGGGGCTGCCTAGAGAGTAACTGGAAGGATCGGTGGACGTTAGAATTTGAAAAAGGTACGGGTATTGAAAGCCTGGAAGGGGCCAATGTCCCGTTTGAGTGTGTCCAAGATGGGGGCGCACGTGGTGCTGAACCTGGTAACAGAGCTCAGGGGAAGTCTGAGGTGTTTGATTCAGGGGGACGGGGCGGCCGTCTTTGTGGATCAGATAGGGTTGGTTCAGTAGGAAAAGGGTTAACCTTGGTAACCGTGGGAAGTGTGAGTTCCACGGTGTTTGTATTCGAGAGTGGGGCCAAGGTTAATGCCGAATTTAAGGGGGGAATGAGGATTGTTATTGAAGGAAACGGGAAGTCTGTAGTTCCCAAGTCGAAGGAAGAAATTTTAAACCTGGCAGATCGCTCACAGAGTGAGTCGGGAAATAGCGGGGCCCCCCACTCTATTGTTACGCCAGGGTGGGGTGTGAAGAGGTTGCATTCGAAATGCTACCTGAAAGAGGAGTTGGAATTAAAAACAAATAGCCTGAAGGGTCTTGACAGTTTGGGGCATGGTGTTGAAAAAAATAGCCCTGATGAACGAGGCGGGCGGGAGTTCTCGCCAGAAAAGAGGTGACGGTTAATGGGGATGCCATTTTTTTTAAACAGCAAAGCAGGTTTTACGGGTTGCGCCAAAGCCTGTGAATAATAAAGACAGACCTTTGGAGACCTGCCGGCGAAGTAAACCGACCGAAACAATTAGTATTCGCATAAACTTTTGTAGATGCACCTAAGCTAAGATCACACCTCCGCAGTTTTGTTGCTGAAAACAATAAATAAATAGGTGGTTATTGAATTGAAGTCTGATGCTACAAGACTTTAAGATATTAAGATGTTAAGATATTAACTAAAGGGGCACTGTACTTGTTAACTGTTTAGATGCTGACTTGAATGTATAACTGTATTACTCTGTAGTGAAAAGAAAAGCTTCTGTATTGTGTTAGATTCAAAATTTCTGTAAGACTGTACCACTCTGGGTTTTAACCGCTGGTAAAAACCTTTTTAAGAGGGGAGGTGTTATGATACCAGCCCCCTCCTTTGTGAGAATTGCAAGAGCCCTAGTAAAAGGGGGGTCAATGACCCAAAAGAGAGAGAGAGAGACAGGCTGAATGGACACAGGAAATGGAAAGACATTCCACTGGGACAAAAGCTGGTGACTGTGGCATTGTTCTCAGGAGACACCTGGGAACTGCAGACGTGCCAACTCGCAGGGACATTGTAAAGCCCTCGGGCAAAGTGGGCTGGTTGAGAGAGAGATTGCATCACCTGCAACCTGATTGACACCTGAGATCCCGTGAGGCAGTATAAAGAAGGGTCTGAAAGAGGACGACCCTCAGACGCACCAAGGAGACATCAAGAAGCACGATAACGCTTCCCGTGGGAACGGGAAGCCATTTTGAAATAAGCCACGTGCGTTAAATTCCGAATGCGGGGTTTGTGGCTGGAACCAACGGAAGATCGCTTTTAACTAACAACGGGGAAGATCGCTCCCCTGATTCCACGGATGTAAACGGCAAGTTTTTCCGTTTTATCTCTCTCTCTCTCCAACACGTGAAACCAAAAGAGAAAAGCCTGCAGACTTCAGAGTGACTCTTTATATTTCCAATTGGACTCAGTATTATATACCCTAGACAACGAAAGAGCTTATTTCTGATTGATTATGGTTACACCGGTGTTTTAGATTGAGTTTTGACGATTTGAATGTTTTGTATTAACCATACGTTTGTGCCCTTATTGAATAAAACGTTTGAAAATAGTACCATTGGACTTCAACTGACATATCTATCTTTGCTGGTAAGTGAAACCAGTTACTGGTTTCATAACAACTGTAGAATCAGTTCCAAGTAGTGGTGAATGAGTTATCTACACTGTTTAAGGAACCTGATGGCTGTAGGATAATAACTGTTCCTGCAAATGGATCAGATGGAGTGTGATGTTACAACTCTCCAAAGCAATGAAACTACATTAGGAGTATTGTGTGCTGTTGTGGTCACCTAGTTATAGGAAATCATCAAGGTGAAAAGGGTGCAGAAAATATTCACAGGGATGTTACTAGTACTGGAGGGTTTGAGTTATAAAGGGAGATTAGACAGGCTGTATTTTTCGCCTCCTCCTCCCCCCCCCCCCCCCCCCCCCAGGACTTAGGAGACAGAGGTGACCTAATTAGACACAAATTAATGAGGGGCATAGATAAGATGAATGGCCAGTGTAGGGGAGTCTAAATTTAAAAGGCTTTCCTTTAAAATGAGAGGAGAAAGTTTTTATAGGAATTGAGGAAAATCTTTTTCCACTTAAGAGTGGTGTGTATGTGGAATTTGCTGTCACAAAAAAGTAGAGCTGGGAACATCCGAAAATTTTAATTTAGATAGATACATGTGTAGGAAAGGAGAGGGATATGGGCCAAATGTAGGCTAACAGGACTAGCTCAGGTAAGTACAGACAAATTAGGGCAAAAATACTATTTCCATTCTTTATAACTCTATGACCTCTCCTTTCTATCATTCTACATTGAATGAGTCTTAAATCCTGTTCCATCTGCAGCTCCGAGTTCAGCATCAAATCAAAACTGTTAAACAGTTAACTGAAAAGCCAAAAATGTGGGACTTAACAGCAGCATCTGTTTAAGATTACAGATTAATCACAGATTAGTGTGCTAATAAAACTATTAGATTGATCTTAATGTGACCCATTTACTCCTATTTGAAATAGTAACTCGGCCAACAATTTGTTGTCAGTTTATAAAAAACACATAAGCTGCTTCAGAAACCTTAATGCCAGATAAACACTAAACATTTAACGATTAGCTCTGAAAGTCAGTCTAGATGATGCATAACTACACCAACATCAGCTATCCCATCTTCAATCTGCTGGCACTCTGGATTGACCTGCAAGGATTGACCTGGCGCATGGTTTTGCAACCAGTCTTCTGCAATAATATTAGAAACCCATGCACCAATCAAATGTTGACTTAATAACCCACTCCTTCACATCTTCATTCACCAAGGAGAAGGAAATCGATAGTGGCAGAATTAGTGAGGGGTATGCTGATATTTTAAAGGCAATGCCAACATTAAGGAACAGGAGTCGGGCATCTTGCAAAACATTAAATGTGGACAAGACCCTCAAGTCAGATGGGATTTATCCCAGGATACTGAGGGAAGCAAAGGATTGCTGGGAGTTTAGCTGTAGGCAACTTCCCAGGAGACTGGAGAATAGTCAAGAACAAGAACAAACCAGGAAATATAGGCTGGTGAGCCTGATAGTGGGAGGGATATCATTAAGATTCTTAGGAGCAGGATTTATTTGCATTTAGAAAAGTGTGACTAACTTGATGCATACTAACTAATTAACAGCATAGCTTTGCACAGGGAAAGCCCTGTACTTTTTGAAGTGATGAATGACAAAGTCTGGACTGTAGATGTTGTCTACATGGACTAAAGATTAAGTCACATGGAATCAACAGTGAGTTGGCAAACTCTAATTCAAATTTGGCTAATTCAAAAAAAAAGAGGGAAGAGGTAGAGAGTAATTTTTCTGACTGTAGATCTGTACCTATTAATGCTCTGAAAAGGTCACTGGTAGGCTCTTGTTTGTACTAGGATGTTAACTGGATATGGTGCTGCACAATCTTTTGCTGTTTTCTCAAGTGTTAGAAGCTAAAGGGGCAACTTGATAGAAGTGAATAACATTATGAGACACGTATTGTGTAAATAATCTTTTCCCCAGAATAGAAGTGTTAAATACCAGAAAAACTAGAAGTTTAAAGAAAGAAAGAGAGAGTTTAACAAGATTTGAGAGGCACGATTTTTGTTTTTTTAAAAGAAACACAAGAGCCTGCCTGGAACACACTGCTAGGAGAAGTGATAGAATCAGATGCAATAACAATGTTTAGAGGCATTTACAGAGACAAATAAACAGACAGGGAGCAGAGTGATATGCACCATGTGCAGGTAACTGAAATTAGTTAAAATTGTATCATGGTCACTGTGGATATGTTGGACCAAAGAACCAGATTCTATCCCATGATGTTCTAGGTTTCTTGTGGGAAGACTAAATAGCAAGAATGTATAGTTTAAAGTTTTTGACTTTTCATCCTTAGGTAATTTGGACTATAGATACAGATACAATTTATTGCAAAGAACTTGAATTCTGTAAAGTTTAAGACAGCTCAAATATGATATATATTCAGAGCTTTCATTCTTAACAGATTCGCAAACTCAGAAATGTGACCTACAAGTTTCATTAATATCAGTGGACAGATCTGAAATATATCATTTAGAAAAAAATCCCATTATTTCTAATATATCAAAAATTTTAAGCAACCTACTGAAAAGTATCTGCAGCAAGAAATTCATGTTGTTTGGATAGGCACAATTAAAACTGGTTCATTCAAGTCTCAGAATAAGACCAAACCCAATTTGGCAAAAAGCTTGTTACAGTTTTCACCTGCAACTGCTAAATTTTCGAAAGTCTGGAAGAACTACTTGAATGGGTAGAAACTGTTTACACTACTTACGATTCATCCCAATGTCATGAAGAGTGAATAGGACTGGCCTAACTCCTTTAGATGCACCACGCACTGCAACACGAATAATACCAAATGATGTTTTAACGTCATGCTCCTGTGAAAGAAATATACATAGCTGCCAATCATTACTTTTACTAAAGTCCATAAAATTCTGAAATATCCCAAAATGAATAAAACTCAATTGTTAATATATCACTATATTGAGAATTGTTCAATTTGGCCAAGAGGTCAATATTTGTTTTGAAGAATGAGCATACAATCAAGACCTTCCATTTTCAGAGTTGAGCTTTTGAACTACTTGTATGACCTGTCATTTTTATGGTGTGAACTGAAGTCTCAAAGGTGCACAATAGTTGTGGCACAGCATGTATGGGCCGAATTGAGGTGGCGGGGCCCAGACCAGTGAGCAAAAAACAAACCATTGTTGGAGCAGACTTGGAGCCAATTCAAAGCGGAAGATCCAAGGTGAGGCAGCAGACCCCGGGCCTGAGAACATATTCAAGTGAGAGGCCCTGGGTCAGAGGGAGGATTGAATTAAAGTTTGGCCAGATTAAGTGCCAGACCAGAGAGAAGATGGTGGGGTGCTGGGGCCATTATTCAGTTCACTGTTCAGCAACATTTAAGCTGAACTAAGGCTGTGGCCTGCCACTAACAGACTCCTGGCTGCAGTGATGACTGACTTTATGGCTGTGAACTCTTGTGAACTTAGTTCTAATGTTATTTGCTTACTTTTTATTGTTTGCACAATTTTTTGTTTCTTCTGCACATCGAGAGTTTTTTTAAAAAAATTGGTTCTCTTTGGTTTATTTGCTTTGTGGCTGTCTGTAAAGAGGGGAATCTTGAGTTTGCATATAGTATAATTTGATAACAAAATGTACTTTGAATAACTTCTTCCATCTGACATCTAGTATAGCTAGAGCTGATTGAAAAAGCATAAATGGAGCAGTGAGCCAACACCTCCCAGCCCCCAGCGTGGGGATGGGTAATATGAGAGGGCATAATTTATAAGAATTGGAAAGTATAGGCTGGGGAGCAGAGACACACACACATACAGAAGTGGGCATGGCACACACTGCTAGGACTGGTTGTAGAGACACATGAATTAGGGACATTTCAGAGATTTTTAGACAGGAACATGGAAGATGTACCTCTACATCCTCAGAATTCAACCAGCCGTGCTCTGGAATTCACCGAACACTCGATTTCCATCTGTTCCCTGATTTTACTAATCTGAGCTTACACCCATGCTCAGTGTGGGCTGCCAGTCCTCAGTTCTCTCTTCCCAACCTCCACTATCTGCATATTAGGAAGTGGGATAAATCTCCTGGCTTTCACCAGCTGCCCACTGCCTCTCAAATACAATGCCTTCCACCTACTAAGCCAGGTCAGAAAGGATTGGGAAACACGCTTTCAAATGCAAAAATATGCCACTCTCCTGCCCAACAAAACTGAATCTGATGTTTCTATATAGTCCGGGTGTACCTGAATTCCTAAGCAGTCATCAACATGGACAAAATAATTAACAGTATTAATTAAAGATTAAAAAATGGTAAAGATTAGCTTTGTCACATGTACAATGAAACATACAATGAAATGTATTAACTTGCATCAAATCAAATCAGCTAGGATTGTGCTGTGCAGAAATTGCTGCCATGTTTCCAGCACCAACATAGCATGTCCACAGAAGGAGGTTCACGAAAATGATTTCAGGATTGAATAGCTTCTCATATGAAGAACATCTGATGGCTCAGGGCCTGCATTCACTAGGATTCAGAAGAATGAGGGGTGACTTCATTGAAACCTATTGAATGGTGAAAGGCCCTAACAGAGTGGATATGGAGAGGATGTTTCCTATGGTGGGAGAGTCTAAAATCAGAGGAGACAGCCTCAGAATAGAGGGGTGTCCTTCTAGAATAGAGATAAAGAATTCCTTTCGCCATAGAGTTGTGAATCTGTGGAATTCATTCCCATACGCAGCTATGGAGGCCAAGTCTTTACGTATATTTAAGGCAGAGGTTAGTACATTCTTGATTGGTCAGGGCATGAAGGGATACAGGAGGGAAGGCAGGAGACTGGTGAAATGGCAGAGCAGAATTGATGGGGCCCTATGGTCTTATGATAAGTCTTTGGAATATGGGAGGAAACTGGAACACCCAGAGGAAACTCATGCAGTCACAGGCAGAATGTACAAACTCCTTACAAGTAGCGGCAGGAACTGAACCCCAATCTTACAACTGGAACTAACCACGATGTTAATGTGCTAAAGGAAGTAGACACATAAGCAATAAGAGTCGTTACTACCATAATCAATCATACCAAGAGCAGGACAAGCTGCCTCAACAACTATCATGCAGATGCACTCACATCTATTGTGAAGTGCTCTGAGAATTTAACATGGCGAGAAATCAACTCCTTCCCAAAAACCTGGATCCACTGCAGTTTGCCTATGCCACAATAGGCCCATGTCAGATACAATCTTACTGGCTCTCCACTTGGCTTTGGACGACCTAGAAAAACAGCAATACCTGATGTCAGGCTGCTGCTTATCGATTCTAGCTCAGTATTCATTGCTTCTGTATTTCCATCAGCTTCAAAACCTGGGTGTTTGTACCTCCCTCTGCAACTGACTTCCTTTGGGAGACCACACAATCAATGCAGATCGAAACTAACATCTTCTACCTGACTAACAACATAGGTACACCTCAAGGATGTGTGCTTAGCCTGCTGCTCTACTCTCTCTACACCTATGACTGTGTGCATAGGCACTATACAAACACCACACATAAATTTGCTATGATACAACAATTGTCAGCAAAATCTCAGATGATGAGGTGTAGGAATGTGAAAGATTGGCTGGCTGAGTAGTGTCACAACAATGCCACTGGACTTCAGGAAGGGGAATCAAGGAAACACACACCTGTCCTCAATGAGGAATATGCAGCAGAAAGAGTGAACAGTTTCAAGTTCTTGAAACTGCTGCCACAAAACAAAAATCATATGTCAGTGATCAGTGAACTGATAGAAATGCTTTGTAACAGCATGTCAAAAGACTGCATAACAAAATTTTTAGTCTGTTTTAAATTTTTTTTTACAAAATTTGATGTTTTTGTGATAAAGATTGCCAGTGCTTTACTCTGCTTTAACAATCTTGAGCAAAATTTGTTCTGCGTTGACTCTTCATATCACCCATATTCGATGTTGCTCTCAGCTTTCATTTCATGACATCCCATCAGATTCTGCAGCTTTTGCTCCAACCTTTCATCATCCTTCCCATTCTCAATCATTTGTTCTTCTGCTTCAGGACCATTCTGATGGAATAAGCTGCTGTAACACTTGTTATTCTCACCTCCACTTTAAATGGCTTTAGTCACTGTCTCCCGTGTCTACTATTTTGCCAATTCAAAAAGATTGTAGAATATTCAAATGAAAATAAAGAGTTGTAGTTAGCATGTCCTGCTAAATATATGATAAACATCTTAAGCCACTTAATCACAAATACCAAGTGTTGACTGTCTGGGTCAATTAAGGATCTGTAGCTTTTGCTTCCCAATTCCGCTCCCAACTAACCAGCCTGTAAAATCAGTTTATACTACCCAATCTCATTATTCAATTACAGACTACCAAATTGTATACACAAAGAAGGGTGAACATGTGGTGGCAGCTTCCAAATGTCATTTATGTTAGGCTGTTTACCACACTAATCACTATCAGCATTATCTTGGGAGTAGGAAGTGTTAAGGGCAACAATCCAATGTAAAGAAAGGAAACTCACTTCCATCTGTTCCCAAAAATCCTCAAAGATAAAAAGTGCAATCTAGACTGATATGCCGGCAAAGAATTTCAAATGAGACCCAAATGGAATGCTAAATGGATTCCAGTTCAGCAAGAAATGGAAATCAGAATAGCCAAATCCATATCCAAAATTAAAGCAAAATTTTTGCAAATTAAGTATTTGTTGTCAGCTTGGGATCAGCAGTGAAGCTGCCAATATAGATAATTTTTGCTCTACCATCTTTCACGGTTAATTTATGGTTAATGTTTTTTCATCATTTCTATACAACAATCCCATGTCAGCCTGGCAAAGTTCATCATGAAAATGCAGCTAGTTGCCTTCATGCTGCTTCATGAAACAGATGCCTTTCTCAGCATTTAAAATTAGGCAGGAACAATTTTACTTCAGAACTGCAGAAGGGAAGATAAAATCTCTCCCAAAAAAATACCTGATAACACAAAAATTGATTTCAAGACAAAAACAAACTAGTTGTGTGCCACTGGCCAAGAATAGGGACCTACAAAAAGTTGGACATTTGGATCAGGTAAAACTTGGGGCACAGATTTAGAGTGAGAGAGTAAAGATTAAGGGACAACATTTTCCACACAGAGTGGTGAGTATATGAACGAGCTGCCAGAGGAAGTGCTTGAGACAGGTACGATAGATACTTGTGGGGCTGGGCTTAGATGGATATGGGCAGAGCTTGGAAAATTAGGCCTTGCTGGGTGGGCATTGTGGTTAGCATGGATTCATTGGGCCAAGAGGCCTGTATCTGTAATATATTGTTCTATGATTCTCCAGTACTAGAAACAATACCTGATGCAATCTTTAACCAAAATGACAAACTGATGCTCCTTCCACTGATGTGTGTGACATATTAAATGTTTACAGCATTTTCTGTTACCATGTCAGATTTCCAGCATCAACAGTTCTTTGGTTTTCATTCATAGCTGATATTCAACATGGGTTAATATGACGTACAGTTGCTTTGAATGAGATACTGAATAAAACCACATATCCATGCAACCAAAGTATGTGCAAAAGTAAATTTCACTAATGGTCTAATGATCACAAACTACTGATTTGTTCTACAGCAGCCGAGGTTTTAAAAATATCATATTCACTATAAGCAATCAGCAAAACTTTAATATAAAAAAGAAAATATTAGAAATACTCAGCAAGATCTTCCGATAAAAAACATTAATTTAGTTTTACTCTGCACAGATTCTTGCTAGGCTTAGAGTACTTGCAATATTTTCATTTTTATTCCAGATTTACAGCATCTGAATTTTTTTTTGATTTTTACATACACATAATTATCTGATTCAAATGCCACATGTACTTCAAATATAAAGTTACCTTAATATCATGTGCGTAGAAGCTGTTAGTATTTGCCTGTTGCAAAAGAAAAAAATAATGGAGAATTCATAAGAGACAAGGAACAAAGCTCCTGGATGAAGTGATTTGGTTATGAGAACCTACAGTCCCAGGATCAATCTTGATTTGTCCTGGTCATCCACAATGTAAATAGTTCTGACATTTGGTCCAGTGCAATGTGTTCGGTTACTCTCCCCTACTCTTCAAAGTAAAACCTTCCTCATTTGCTTTCAAGAAATATTCATCCTTTTGCTGTTGATATTTTTCTATTTAAGATAAAACTTTCATTCGATTATTTGTTCTCCATGTTCATGACAGCTTCTTTCGCCAATAATAATAGAATCACAATGGCTTGCTCTGTTCAAAGAAAGAACTGGTTTCTTTCAATTTGTTCTTTTGATGACTTAAATAAACATACACATTTGGAGCAGGAGAAAGGGAGCAAACAACAGACCCCTCATTATGATTCGTAAGTTCACAGTTGATCTGACTGCAACCTCAACATATTCCCACTTATGCTCGCACTCTCTCTCTCTCGTAACTTGCAATCAGCTGGAGAATTAGGAATCAATCTACCGATGCCTTGGAAGTATTCAAAATCATCAATTCACACTGAAAGAAATTCAACAAAGTAATTCAAAGAAGAACATTCTTGGCCTTGCTATTTATCCATCCTTAAAAGAATGAATCCCAACTCTAAAGATTCTGTCAAGAACACTTGCTCACTCTCAGCACAAATTCAAGTAGGATTTAGTAGTAATACAATTTGAAAGTCTATTCCCAGCCTAGAAATTTCCATTCAGTACGAAGATGAGGGAAGCAAAATATAAACACCTAGCTCTTTGCTCTATTCTTTTTTCCGCCAACATCTTAGTCTGCTTATTTTATCATTAGAGCTTCCAAAGATTCTTGCATCTTCTGATCTTTAAATATGATGTTCTACATAATCTTCTCTCAGAATCCAAGTGTTGAAATTCACATTTTTCTACTAGAAATTTATTCTCTGGAATATCAAAACAGCTAGAGAGCTCTTTAGCCTTTTCTGCATGAAAACATTACTTCTTGATTGAAATTTTCTCCCATTTGTGATTCTTTCAAATATTGCTTTGTTGTAAAGTACAAATCCATTCTTCAAATAGATCAAGGGTTTTCAACAGAAAGCTTTTAGATAACTGGAGTCATTTGCCATTCATAAATGATCAGCAAATCCAACATTTGAGATTTTAATTACAAAACACGTGAACTTCCACGTTAAGACAAAACATGTCTGGCACAGTGCAAGCTTTAAAAGACCTGAGAGAATGATTGCACTGATTTCTCGGATATGTAGAATTCTGGGGTTGATCCACATTCAAATTACATACTTGGAATTATGTTTGACTGCAATCTTCTAAAGCAGTTCAGATAAGTACCAGGATTTCAATTTAATCACCACTTACACAAAGTACAAATTAGCATCGTGATCAGTTAAACTTATAAAATTAACTCAACAATATTGTGAGAAGCAATATTGAATTTGAAGAAAAGAGCAAACCTTGTTGATACTTAAGGTTTATTTCAATACACAGGTTCCAGAAATAAGGTTGTGAGCAAGATGCAGAAACACTTGAAGGCGTGTCATCAAAATTCCTGTTGAAAGTTTACTTAAAAGGATAATTCAATCTTCTTGGTTATTTCTTCTAAATATCCTGACTCAAGAGGCCTACTTATTGCACCTTCTCCTGGTTCAACAGTAGTTAAGTTTGGTGCACTTTCATTCTGCACTCTCCTTGGCAAATATATCCTTCTTTTGGGCAAGGAGACAAAATTGCACACAATACCCTAGGTGTAAGCTGACCAATGCCCCTATGTAATAAATCTCAAACAAAAAATCAAAATCCTACCCAAAGGAATAGGTTCACATTACTAATGCTGGCTAACCATAGCATAAAGTCAAGGAGCATAAAGTACATTTGGCTCCTCAGCTCACTTCCACAAATATACTGTATAATCTCCAAACAGACTTTGACTTCTGCACTTCAACATACAGGTGTATAAGCAAGCACCCAAAGGATCTCTACGGACAAGCTCCAGTGGGGAAAAGACACAAAATATTCAATATTTTTGTCTTCGATTTCCAGGTTGGGAGAATCTGCAAAATCAGAATCAACAAATCATCAACAAATCAATGATGATAGCCAAGACAGGGAGGTGCTTACAGAATAAAGGATTTGTCCTTGTATGAAAAAGCAAAGAATACAAGATCACTAACCTCAAGTGGAGGAAAATGTGGTTAGATCACCATTGTACACTGTACTGTTCTGGTCACCACATTATAGGAAAGATGTCAAATTACAAGGAGGGTAAAGAGCTAATCTGAGAATGTTGCTTTGAGATTATTTAATGTCAGAAAAGTTTAGTTATCACAGCAAAGGAGAGCTAGGTAGAATTTATCTTCTTCAGAAATTGAGGCTAATAGGAGTCTGAATTAAGGTGCATAAATACAAGTGCCCTGGATATCACAAAATTAAGATTATTTCCTTTCGCAGAGAAGTCAATGATTGAGCAGCAGAAATTTAAAGGAACAAGGGGGAAGGGTTACAGTACAAGCAAAGCTCTAGAATTTATAATTTGTTAAAAAAGCATTAGGTGAAAACACCATATTTAAAATACCCCCAAATGAGCATTAGAGGTATTGTAATGCTGTGTCCAAGATCTGAAAGGCAGTATTAGTCTTAAAAGTTCACTTCTAAGATGGCATGGTCCAAATGCCCTCGTGCTGCATGAGCACAAGACTCTATACATTTTTCCCCATCAAGACTAATTTTTTTTTAATGCTTTGCAATTTGAGCTTCTATCTTAAACCTTGGATAATAACACAGCATATTGTACTTGGTACATGCTTCCATTAACACAGAGGCACTGGAGAAACTTCAAACTACTTCAGTTGTCATCTGCAAGATTTTATTTACCCAAAAAGGCCATCAGAAGAGCACTTGCTTACCATTTCAGAGAAACCAGAATTTTCCACTAGGAGCTGTCTGACTTCAGAGAGGGCGACATCTTGTAGAGCCATCGTGCACACTTTCTAGAGAAACTACAGAAGAATAAGATGGATGGCAATTAAATGAAATTGAATTTCTACAGTATTTACATTCCTATAAAAATTACTTCATGAAGTTAGAGAAATCAATACCCAGATATAAATTTATCAACTCAAAATGCAACCATTCATAATTTGTACTTTAACCACTGCTACATACATCTAGCTACAAGATTGTTTGAAAGTTAGTACAATATAATGAGACGGTATAAAAAATGTCATTAAATTTTAGGTTATTAACTTTAAAAAGTTAAAGTAATATTGCTGGTTTAATCAGCTTAATGCATAAATTATCATCAAGCTCATCTGACCAATGTAGAGCATAGAGGTGTACATGAAGTTAGGACAGGCAACTTAGACTGAAATTATGAGAAATAAAGCCACAAAGCACCTTCAAATTATATTTAAACTTGGAAGCACTGGGATGGCCACACCAGTTAACCAATAAATCAGATTTACAACTGTCCTTTTATAAGAAAAGCACAGTACCAATAAAGGGTATTTACCAACCGAGACATTAAAACATTATACCATAATCAAACTCCAACCAACTCAATAGCCTGCTTAATCTGACGGAGGTAGGTTCTGACTAGTCCCATCAGACTCTGATCTGATAGCAGAATTCTATAAAGGCCTGCTTCAGGAGTAAAATAGCCCATAATTACTTGGTTATGCATCACAGTCTGGTGGGGGGGGGGGGGGGGGGGGGCTATTGCACAGGACCAAAAAAAGCTGCAGACGGTTATAAATTCAGTCGGCTCCATCTTGGGCACTAGCCTACAAAGTACCCATGACATCTTCAAGGAGCAGTGCCTCAGAAAGGTAGCATCCATTATTAAGTACCTCCAGCACCCAGGGCATGCCCTTTTCTCACTATTACCATTAGGTAGGAAATATAAAAGCCTGAAGGCACACACTCAACGATTCTTCCCTTCTGCCATCCAATTCCTAAATAGACATTGAACCCTTGAACTCTACCTCCATTTTTTTATATATATTATTTCTATTTTTGCACGATCTTTAATCTATTCAATACATGCATACTGTAATTATTTTTTTTTCTGTATTATGTATTGCATTGAACTGCTGCTAAGTTAACAAATTTCACGACACGTGCTGGTGATAATAAACCTGATTCTGCAAGTCAGAGGAATTATAATATCCTACAATAGTCCTAATGGCAATTTGCTTGCTTCCCACCTCCACTGACGTTGTTACAACATACTACCCTCAACATCTAATCACACCCCTTGCCAACAACAAACAGAAGATGATCCTTCCATTTATCCAACTCCAGACACAGAGCTTCTACTCCCTCTTGGTAATTTGCCCAACTGCCTTCCTAAACGGCTACAGCTATAGACAGGGCTTTGAGGTTTTCAAATTAAAAACATTCAATTGTACGAATCTCCTTGGATCTGGATATGGCACTGTGCTGCCTTTATGGCAGTTATTTAGTTTATAATATTTTCTCTTAGTAATTCGTGTGTTAGCATTTTTTAGTTAAAGTTAGGATTGTTTAAGTAAATTAGTTGTCTGTAATATATTGCGGCATGCGATGACGTCACATCCGGTTTCGCCGCGTCCTGTGGGAAAATACCGGTTTGGAGAAACGGGAAGATGGGGGCCAGACATGTGCCAGTCCAGCGCAGAAAAGTTTTCTTTCTACGCACCAGAAACATAGTGAAAGCAACGCTGCAAGTCATAGATAATCGATATGTTGAATTAAAATGTTAACGCTGATTCTGTTAAAAGTAACGAGTCGATAAGGTTTATGTTTTTGTTAGTTAAAGAGTTGCGGGATAGTTTGTGTTGAAGTGTATTTAAAGCAGTCAATGGCGTAGGTAGATTCTGACTGTATGCTGCACTTTAATGTAATGTAGTTGTTGTAGTTTTACCTTTGCAAGTATTCACGATGTAAATGTGATATCTAGAAGGAAACAAATACTGTACAAATCTTGTATTGTTTTATCAACAGTTTTCACCATACGTTAATGTGGAAGAGTGAACAGTAAATGGTTAATCTTACTGCGACCCTGCTCTCATTAACGACGGTTTACCTCGGCATTTAACTCGGGTTCCGTTACACCCGAGTGAGAACGCTACAGGCACTAACTACCCAGATAACATTGTTTTAATGGATTTTCTTGGCACAAAAGAATCAAGGTCCCAGTTCTCCCCAAAAAAACTTGTTCAGAAATTTAAAGCATGTAACATATTTAAAGTACTTCAATTTTAGCTATGTCCTGACAATTTAGGTTGTGACAAGTCATGTAACATACTTTTCATTCATCCATATTTTAAGATGGAGAAGCAAAATTGTTAGTGTAAAGGGGCATGTTTGGTAAATTGATTTGTTGTTGTCACAGTACCAAAGTGCGGCAAATAACTTTTGCATACCATCAGTTAACTTTATTACAACAGGGCACTGAGGTAACACACGGGAAACAATTAACAGAACACAGAATAATGTGTTACTGTTACAAAGACAGTACAGGCACTCAATCAGGTGCAAGGCCACAACAAGGTAGAGTTTGATGCCAAGAGTTTATCTTATTATAGTGGGGGACCATTCAATAGTCATATAACAATGGAATAGACAACAGCTTTGATCCTGGAGGCATATGCATTCAGGTTTTTTTAATCATTTACCTGATGGGAGGTGAGAAGAGAGAAAGTCCATTGTGGGTGGTGTCTTTGATTATGTTGGTTACTTTACAGTGAAAGGAAGAATTGTATTCAGAATTCATGGAGGCAAGACTTGTTTCCTTGATGTGCTGAGTTATGTCCGTAAATCTGCAATTTCCTTGTGAAAAGTTTGCTATAGATCTTGGAGGAAGTGCTTTCAAGAAGGTTCATGATCTTATTGAATGAAGCTTCAGATACCCACATTGCCCCTTAAAATAGTTTTTAATTTTCTCCTTTCTGAAGGCAAGGAAATTATTTCAAAACACAGCACATAAACACGAAGTACACTGCACACAAAGCACAACTGCTCTAACACAAATAAAAATTTGGACTTCACTGTATTCCAAATAGATTATCTGCAGTTTAGATTAACTGAACACAAATCATGTGGGTATCAAATCTCTACAAGCAAACATTATACCAAACCAATACATGCTACTGGTTTGAAAACTATATTTGAAATATGCTTATGCAACATATCTGATTAACAAAGTGTCCCTCACAGCTTTTATAACGTTACTGCATGTTGACTTGGCTTAGTGTGTCCGAGATAATGATTCAGCACTAGCCCCTCCATTAGGCACACCTTAATAATTCAGTAGCAGAAAATTTCCCCTTGCTCCCAACTCATCAAATTCCAAAAGGGTCTTATTAACTTGCTGGTTGTTTTGGTGACTATGTTTTATAGCTAGTGTTCTTACTGGTTGCATTAAAGCCTAGAATGGAGGCTTCAATGCACAGCATTGCTGGAGACAGAGGGTTGCTCTATCACAGCTAGCTCTATTACAGGCACAAGGGCCTAATTCTGCTCTTATACCTTATACAGAATAGCATTCTGTCTGGATGTATTCTCCACCATTGAGGACACCTTCAAGACGTAGTGCCTCAAAAAGGCTGCATTCATCCTTAAGGACTCTCACTGTCAAGATGACTTCTTGTTATTATTATCAAGGTGGAGGTGCAGGTGCCCAAAGACCCACGTAATTCAGGAAGAGCTTCCTCCCTTGTTAAGATTTCTGAACATTACCTCAATATTCCCTTGCTCTTTACACTATTTATTTAGTAAATTATGGTAATTTTGCCTTTGCATTAAACTGTGGTTGCAAAACAAGTTATGTCGTAACATAAATTACAACATAATTTATTTTAAAAAATCCAATTCTGAATAAAGGGGAGAGATATGAAGACCGTATCGTGGAGGAATAGACTGTATAATACAAAGATAATTTTGATTGTAATTCCATACCCTTTCTCAGATAGCTACAGCTGCAAGAACCTGGTTTTCTGCATTACTCATAAAACATGGTCTAATCTTCATCCAAGTCACAATAATAGACAAACACAATTGCCTAAACTAGTAACAAACAACTGTACTTTTCATGTTCTTATTTAACATAATGTAATCATTCACAGTCCAAGACAGAAAAAGGTATGTGAATCCTTTTATTCACTAACCGATAGAACCTCCTCTCGCAGCAACAACCTCCACCAAACGTCTCCTGTAGCTGCTGATCAGATGTGCACAACGGCACAGAGGAATATTAGACCATTCCTCCATACAAAACTGCTTCATTTCATAAATATTTCTGGGATACCTTGAATGAACAGCCTTCTTTAGTTTATGCCAGAGCATCTCAATTCAGTTAAGGTGTGGAATCCAACTTCTCCATTCCAAAACACAATTTTCTTTTCTTTTTAAACCATTTTGTTGTTGATTTGCTCGTGTTTCAGATCAATGTCTTCCTGCATCATGCAACTCCTGTTAATCTTCAAATGGTGGACCGCTGCCATAACCTTCTCATGTAAAATGTGTTGATACAAATTTTGAATTATTCTTCCCTCAGCAAGTGTAAGCTGCCCAGACACTGAAGCAGCAAAGCAGCTACAACATGCTTCACAGTTGGGTTGGGGTTTCGGTGTTGGTGTGCAGTGCCCTTTTTCCTCCAAACATAGCACTATGCATTTCTGCCAGAAATTCCACTTTTGTCTCATCTGTCCACAGAGAGAGCATTGTCCCAGAAGCATTGTGGAACATCCAGGGGGTCTTTTGCAAACTTGAGACATGCATCAACGTTTTTTTGTTTGAGATCAGTGGTTTCCTCCGTGGTGTCCTTCCATGAACACCATTCTTATTCAGTGTTCTTCTTATAGTGGACACGTGAAGAGAGTTTAACAAGTGTTAGAGATTTCTGCAAGCCTTTTGCTGTTAACCTTGGGTTCTTTTTCACCTCCTTCAGCATTCCACGTTGTGCTCTTGGTGTAATCTTTGCAGGATGCTCACTCCTACGGAGAGTAGCAACAGTACCGAGTTTCCTCCATTTGCAGATAATTTCTCATTCTGTGGACTCACACTTAGGTCTTTAGAAATGCTCCTTTTAAATCTTTTTATTGATTTTAAACAAACATAAATGAAACATTGTAGCGGTGTGCTACACGCAGCGCTAAAATAACGACACGGAGTCTGTAAACTGCAGTCAAAGTTAAAGTTTATTCGAACTTCACAGCCTTGCTTTTAACACCTCCCTCAAACCGCCCTCCCCCACGCGGATGCTTCGAGAGGCACGTTCTGACACCCCCTCAGGCTTTCTCCCTTTGTTGCGGACCTAGCCTTTGTGTTGGCTAATTGTGAGTCGGTTCGAGAGTGCTAGTAATTGGGTCGCCACATAACCCCCCCCCCCCCCAGAACTGGCGATACACCCCCCAATGTCCACAGTCTGGGCCGGACCCTGTTTGGGAGGTCGACCTCTGCGCCGCGGTGCCGGAAACTCGACCGGTTGCGCCAAGTCCACATGGGCCAGTTTGAGTCGGTCCACCGTGATAACCTCCTCTCCCCCCCCAAAGTCCAGCACGAACGTGGACCCGTTGTTCCTGAGCACCGTGAACGGCCCCTCGTAGGGCCGTTGCAGCAGTGGCTGATGCCCGCCCTTTCATACAAACACAAACGTACAGTTCTGCAAGTCTTGGGTACGCAGGTCGGGTTCTGCCCATGCTGCAAAGTGGGTATGGGGGCCAGGGCACCGAGCCTCTCACGTAGTCTGCCCAGGACTGCTGCAGGTTCTTCCT
The DNA here is from genome assembly GCF_048418815.1 of Hemitrygon akajei. Classification (NCBI taxonomy): domain Eukaryota; kingdom Metazoa; phylum Chordata; class Chondrichthyes; order Myliobatiformes; family Dasyatidae; genus Hemitrygon; species Hemitrygon akajei. The sequence continues at coordinate 101,132,154 of NC_133124.1, read as the reverse complement.
CTCGCCCCCTTGGGGCTGGTATGAACTCCCCGGGGACGACCAGGGGTGCGCCGTACACCAACTCGGCCTACGAAGCATGCAGATCGTCTTTGGGCGCTGTGCGGATGCCGAGTAGGACCCAGGGAAGCTCATCCGCCCAGTTAGCTCCTCGCTGGCGGGCCATGAGAGCCGACTTCAGGTGACGGTGGAAACGCTCCACCAGTCCGTTCAACTGTGGGTGGTAGGCAGTGGTGTGGTGCAGCTGTGTCCCCAACAGGCTGGCCATCGCTGACCACAGGCTGGAGGTGAACTGGGCGCCTCTGTCGGAGGTAATGTGGGCCGGTACACCAAAGCGGGACACCCAGGTGGCGATCAGTGCCCGGGCGCAAGATTCAGAGGTGGTGTCGGTGAGCGGGACCGCCTCTGGCCGTCTTGTGAACCGGTCCACGATAGTCAGGAAGTGCCACGCCCTGCATGACACTGGCAGGGGGCCCACGATATCCACATGAATGTGGTCGAAACGCCGGTGGGAGGGGTGGAACTGCTGTGGCAGGGCTTTGGTGTGCCGCTGCACCTTGGCCGTCTGGCAGTGCATGCACGTTCTGGCCCATTCACGGACCTGCTTGCGGAGTCTGTGCCAAACAAACCTGCTGGAGACCATCCGGACAGTAGTGCGGATGGAGGGTCGGCCAAATTATGAATGGAGTCGAAAACACGTCGTCGCCAAGGTGCTGGGACGACGGGACGGGGCTGGCCGGTGGCGACGTCACAGAGTAGGGTCCTCTCACCTGGGCCTACGGGGAGGTCCTGGAGCTGCAAACCAGAGACTGCGGTTCTGTAACTCGGGATCTCCTCGTCTGCCTGCTGTGCCTCTGCCAGCGCCTCAAAGTCTACCCCTTGGGAAAGGGCGTGAATGTTAGGGCGAGAGAGCGCGTCCGCCATGACACTGTCCGTACCCAAGACGTGCCAGACGTCCGTCGTGTATTCAGAGATGTAGGACAGATGGCGCTGCTGGCGGGACGACCAGGGATCGGACACCTTTGTGAACGTAAAGGTAAGCGGTTTGTGGTCCGTGAACGCGGTGAAGGGTCTACCTTCTAAGAAGTACCTGAAATGCTGGATTGCCAGGTATAGCGCCAACAGTTCCCGGTCGAAAGCACTGTATTTGAGCTCGGGTGGCCGCAGGTGTTTGCTGAAAAACACCAGGGGTTGCCAGCGGCCCGCGATGAGCTGCTCCAGTACCCCACCGACTGCCGTGTTAGATGCGTCCACTGTGAGGGCGGTAGGGACGTCCATTCTGGGGTGCACTAGCATCGCGGCGTTCGCCAAGGCTTCCTTCGTTTGAATGAAAGCGGCGGCGGACTCCTCGTCCCAGGTAACGTCCTTGCCCGGACCCGACAGCAGGGCGAACAGGGGGCGCATGATCTGGGCAGCTGAAGGGAGGAAGTGGTGGTAGAAATTGACCATACCTATGAATTCCTGAAGGCCTTTGATCGTGGTGGGTCAGGGGAAATGGCGGACCGCATCTACCTTAGCAGGCCGAGGGGTTGCCCCGTCTGCAGTAATCCTGTGGCCCAGGAAGTCAATGGTGTCGAGCCCAAACTGGCATTTGGCCCAGGGAGAACGTCTGAAAGGTCTCGGCGTGAACCAGTCTCTTCCTGGGCAGGTCGACCAGTAGGCTGTGGGACCGCAAAAAATCCGCACCCAGAAGCGGTTGGGCTACGGCAGCCAGTGTGAAGTCCCACGTGAACCGGCTGGAGCCGAACTGTAGCCACACTGTACGGGTGCCGTAGGTCCTTACTGTGCTGCCGTTCACGGCCCTCGGGGGGGGGGGAGACCCGGTGCCCTGTTGCGGGTGTCGTAACTCGTCGGAGGTAAGGCGCTGATCTCGGCACCGGTGTCGACCAAAAACCGGCGTCCCGACCTGCTGTCCCACACATACAGGAGGCTATCCCGATGGCCAGCCGCTGTAGCCATCAGCGACGGCTGGCCCTGGCGTTTCCCGGGAACTGGCAGGGCGGGCGACAACTGCGGGCTTCTGCGCCCCACCGCTGGTGGTAGAAACACCATTGCTCGTTGGGCTCCACACCCTTGCCTCTGGGGTTAGCGGGCTCTGCGACCGGGCCTGGACTGGTCTGCTGCTGGGAGCGTGGCCGGGTGATCAGTGAGATGGACGCCCCACTCACCTTCTTGGCGTTCCACAGCAAGTCCGCCCGGGCTGCCACCTTCCGGTGGTCGCTGAAATCCGCGTCGGACAGCAGCAGGCGTATGTCCTCAGGCAGCTGCTCTAGGAATGCCTGCTCAAACATGAGGGAGGGTGTGTGTCCGTCGGCCAGAGACAACATCTCATTCATTAAAGCTGCTGGAGGCCTGTCTCCCAAACCATCCAGGTGCAGTAAATGGGCAGCTCGCTCGCAGCATGAGAGTCCAAAAGTCTCTAGGAGCAGGGCTTTGAATTCCGTGTACTTGCCGTCCGCCGGGGGAGACTGTACGAACTCCGCAACCTGGGCCGCTGTGTCCTGGTCGAGGGAGCTCACCACGTAGTAGTAACGGGTGTCCCCTGAGGTTATCTGCTGAATGTGGAATTGGGCTTCTGCTTGCTGGAACCATAGGTGGGGTCGTAGCGTCCAGAAGCTTGGCAGTGTCAACGAAACCACATGAACAGATGCGGCATCGGTCATCTCCGGTCCAAAATCGTTTGGACCGTCAGGGTCACCAATAGTAGCGGTGTGCTACACGCAGCGCGAAAATAACAACACGGAGTCGGTAAACTGCAGTCAAAGTTAAAGTTTATTCGAACTTCACAGCCTTGCTTTTAAAGCCCCCCTCCATCCGCCCTCCCCCGCGCGGATGCTTCGAGAGGCACGTTCTGACACCCCCTCAGGCTTTCTCCCTTTGTTGTGGACCTAGCCTTTGTGTTGGCTAATTGTGAGCCGGTTCGAGTGTGCTAGTAAGTGGGTCGCCACAACATTGAGTACAAAGAGCTTGAGAGTACATAATTAATAGGGTAAGGTATAAATACAAATAGATGATAATCCATATATAATAACCTCCCAAACTCATAGTGGTTACAGGAAATGGAAAAAATAAAAAAAAAACCCAAAAAACAAGAAAAAAAATCTAACCAACATAGGCTATTGCATTATTATCAAATATACACAGTAGCGTCAATAACTCCGCACCTCTATCCAAATAATTAAAGATGATAAGAATAATGTTTAGGAAGTCAGTTTAGCTCATATGTAAATGTTGAATAAATGGTCTCCAAGTTTCTTCAAATTTAACTGAAGGGTCGACGACAACACTTCTAATTTTTTCTAAACTCCAACAAGAAATAGTTTAAGAAAACCACTGAAATATAGTTGGAGGATTAATTTTTTTCCAGTTCAATAGGATAGATCTTCTAGCCATTAATGTGACAGGTCTTCAGAAATGCTTGTGTTGTAGTGGTGTGCTACACGCAGCGCTGAAATAACGACACGGAGTTGGTAAACTGCAGTTAAAGAAGATTTTATTCGAACTTCGCAGCTTCGCTTTAAAGCTTCCCTGATCCCGCCCTCCCCGGGCGCGGATGCTGTAGGGGGCACGTACTCACAGTCCCGCGCGAGCTTTTCCCTTTGTTGGTGAAGCAGACCTGGCGCCCTTTTGGGACTGGCCTTTATGCCGGCACACTGGCTATTTGTGAGCCGGTTCAAGTGCGCTAGGAAGTGGGTCGCCAGTGTAGCCTTTTCCGGCTTCAAGGATCTCTACAATCCTTCTAAGGTCCTCTGAAAGTTGTTGTGATCGAGGCATGTTGCACATAAACAGATCTTCCTAAAGAGCAGGTTCTGTCAGTCAGTAACCTATGCCTTTTTTCTAATATATAGAGCCTGGCTCCTCTAAAACCCACGCCTCCAATCTCAACTCATTGACTGGAACACCTGACTCCAAATAGCTTTTGTAGAAGGCATTAGCCCAGAGCTTCACATACTTTATTGAACCTAGACTGATTGCTTAAATGGTGTACAATTGTTTGTGTGTTTAGTTTAGGCAGATTGTGTTTGTTTATTATTGTGACTTAAATGAAGATCAGACCACATTTTGAGTTATTAATACAGAAAACCAGGTAAATGCAAAGGGCTCACAAACTTTTTCTTGCAACTACTGTTTAGTCTCAAACATCTATATTCGTATTTGGATTCCATGTAACTTGGAAAATGGACTAACAAAGATTTTGCAAAGAAATTTAAAATGCAAGGCAAGATTAAAATCCTCAAACCTTACCCCAATCTACCCTTTTTCACAGAGTAACAAGTTATGGAACGATGACCAGTGCTGAGCTGCAATGGTCTACGAAGAATATGTGCTTCCATTTGAATTTTCCCCCGCCCCCGCCAAAAAAAAAGCACATGAAAGCTGAGATTCCCATCTACACCAAGAGTTTTACTGGCTGTTTATGAATCTTTTTTACAACTATGTCTTGCATTAAAAAGCAAGCAGGATAGTTAAGGGCTTTTAATCATTGACCACAATTTGTGAGGAAAGGTACTGAGTCACAACAGGGAATGACATTAGGGCAACTGAACTGAGGAAGATACAATTCTGAATTCAAGGAAAATTAAAATAGAAACCTAGAGTTCAAAAAGAAATCCAGTAAGACATAATGTAAAGATTTTTACTCCTCATGTATATGAAGGATATAAGTAATAAAGTCAATTCAATGTCAAAATAATGTTAACTCCAAAATACTGCAGTATCAAGAACAAATTATAAACCCTACATGATGCAAAATATTAAGAGGCTTTAACAAGAAACATTCTCCCCATCCATCCTCGCAATGTAATTCAGTTTTAGAAACATATTCCTCATTGAATTATCAAACTGCTTGTTGCTCATTTACAACCAGAGAAAATAACATGGTGGAAATGGCTAATAAAGGGGGGGGTGGGCATGATTTTAAGATGACTGGGGGAAAATATAGGGGGATTTCAGAGTTACATTTTCTATTAAAAAAACAGCATTAAGTGCATAGAACACACTGGCAGGGATGGCTGTAGAGTCCGGTACTTTAGAGCAGTGGTTCCCACAGGGCCACGGACCAGTACCGGGCCGCAAAGCATGTGCTACCGGGCCGTGAGGAAACAATATGATTTGGCAATATGAAATAAGTCAGCTGCACCTTTCCTCATTCACTGTACGCCCACTGTTGAACGCACGCGAGGTCATCAGTCGCATAAATGCAGTGATACCCTAGCGCCAGGGATCACCGGTTGGTCTTGGGTAACCGGCCGCCTTGCACGGCCAGCAATAAGTGCCGTTGCTACTGGCCTGGAGCGCGGACAGATGGGCGTTGCCTCTAAACCTGCTTAGCACACCGAATGTTCATGGGGAACCCGGTGCTAAAATATTCGCAGATCACCTAATTCGGGCTCAGGGTTTCGTAAGTAGAGCAGCTACTTCGCTGTGATCTACTGAAAGTCATCCCTCAAGTCAAACTTTTGTCGGCTGATAGATCTACTACCTACAAGGGTGGGCGGGCACGCAGCCTGTCGCACTCCTCCTCACTCACTCTCTCTGGACTGTGACCGCCGCGGCCCCGGCACGGGGACCTCCAGCCCTTACCTTGTCCTCTCACCCCACCCACGACCAGCCGCACCTGGCCAAGGAGTCTGGTGGCGGGCAGGCAGGAGGCTGGAGTTTGGGCCCGGAGGTTGTCTAATGAGGCAATGAAGCCCTCAAAACTGCTTTGGTACCTTGAGTCCAGGCACCCTGCACTTAAAGACAAACCTGTTGAGTTTTTTGAGCAGAAAAAACGTGAGCAAGCTGGACAGAAGCAAGTGCTGAGAGCCATGAAAACTAAATTGCAGAATAGACTGGACATAAGGAACCCACTTCAAGTATTGCTGTAGGGAAACAAGCCCAGGGCTCCCACTGATTAAGCAACATTAGTGTGTTGCAATGATTTTATATGTTCATTCGAGGAAAATATGTGCTGTGTGCTTAATATTAAATTTGTTAGATAAACCCTCTTAGAAACAAAATTGCGTGTATTAGCCACTTGTAAGTGATTTATAGTTGACCTATCACCTATATTCCAGTCGTGATTAACACCCCCACCGCATACCCCCCCCAACCCGGTCCACAAGAATGTTGTCAATATTAAACCGGTCCGCAGTGCAAAAAAGGTTGGTGACCTCTGCTTTAGAGCCATGAAGATGTTAAAAAAAAAGAGGACTATGTAGAATGGACTTTACTGGGCTGGAATATTCTAAGCTCTATGAAAATGAATACCAAAAGCTTTGTTTTGGATGCAAAAAGATTAATTGTGAAAAAGAAACTATCTCTGAACAACAGTAAACATTTTTCTCTATTCCTTAGATGCTCAAAATGTACAAGATGATGAGAGGCATTGATCATGTGGATAGTCAGAGGCTTTTTCCCAGGGCTGAAATGGTTGCCACAAGAGGACACAGGTTTAAGGTGCTGGGGATTAGGTACAGAGGAGATGTCAGGGGTAAGTTTTTTTACTCAGAGAGTGGTGAGTGTGTGGAATGGACTGCCTGCAACGGTGGTGGAAGCAGATACGATAGGGTCTTTTAAGAGACTTTTGGATAGGTACGTGGAGCTTTTATTTTATTATTAGTAGATAAATAAAACAAGTGAAACTGGCCTTTAACATTTGTAGTAAAGACTGGAGAAAAATTTCATCCAGTGTTATTGTTATGGACATACAGTACATCATGCAGCAACATCTGCCAAATGTTTATAAAGGCAATCCAGGCATAATCAGTTGCAATTTTGTAAACTCCGCCCCTAACTTGCTGATACTCACCTTCTGGGCTCCAACACAAGTGCACAATTTAATATTGTAACAGAAGACAATAAGATAACTGTTTCCCTATTCTCCAGCTGTCAAGAGATACAAAGATAATTGGATCAGGTGGGGCAAAGAAACTAGGCTGAATTACTCATGACTGCTGTTGAAGTTGGCAGTAAATGACACATTCTATTGTTCAATATCATATTGGTCTTCTGTCAAAATTAAAATACAAAATTCCGTAAACTCCCATGTGTTTTTTTTTGTGGGAAGACAGCAGTTAACACTTCCATGTCAACAGCAACTAAAAGAATTTGAAAAGTTGAGTGTCATTGACCCATTCTCTTCACAGATACTGCCCAACCAGATACTTCCAGAGCTGTTTTTGTGCTTGTGAGGTCAAACTTCCCCTGCAGATGTTCTTGCATTTCCTGCCAAAAGGGATCACGTAACGAATAATTAGTTACAAAGACGCAAAAGAGCACAAGATGGGTGTCTACAACTTTCACCAGCAAATGTACCAGTTCATCAGGTTCAGCTAAATTAAAGCCCAAAATCAATCAAGTTTAATACTTACGTCATGAAATTTGTTTTCTGGTAGCAGTACAGAGCAATACATAAAAATACAATGAATTACAATAAGAAATATATACATTAGGTAGTTAAAAAAAATGTGTACTGTTCCTGGGTTGGTTTATTGTTCATTCAGGTATCTGATGAGTATGCTAGTTATCCACACTCACAAGAGTTCATGAGCAAGTCCAACATTTCATTTGTACTGCTGTAATAAATTGCATTGCTAGAGATTTGCACGTGCATATTAAACATTGTAAACAACAACCAGTGTTGATAAAATCATGTTAAGAGTTGAGTTTGGGTCACTGAATTCTCTTTGCAAAATAAAAGAGTCGACAATAAATAAAATAAGTCAATTTTGTACTCGGTCTGTTGATTCATAAACATTTGCTGGATTACCAATGTGTCTATTGCCTATTTTTGATGTCAACTAAAGCACAAGGCTACAAGACATATACCATGGTATCAAACCTAAATTTCTAAAAGGTGACTTTTTGATGTTATTTGGTCTTGCAGCAAAAGGACTTGCTGTGTTGGTAATTTAGCATTGTCTACAACTCTTCCTTTAACAGAGTAGGTTGAGTGCATTTCATCATTCAAAGCCATAATGCTCAAAACTACTAAGACTGTTTCACTGCTTTCAAATCTACATTCTGTCCTGCCCTCATCTTGGATCTCCAAGTACTGATTAAATACTGCAATTCATTTTAAACATCCAATTAAGATTAACTTTCAAGGTTTCTACACTATCTAAGTTAACACAAGTTTATAACATTTCATTGTTTATAAGTGTGTACTAGCAGTTTACTCTCAAGTCATTTTTTTAAACTCTTTTTGATGCAGTGAGGAAGGTTGTCTCTAACATTTTAATTCTCCCCTCTCCCATCTTGAAAGTTCATCAGTCTGTCAGTGTTGTTTACACCACTGCACATTAATTACATTACAAATTATCTGCTTCATTTTCAACACATCTTCCTTAAGACCATTTTCCATTCAAAATGACCCAAGTTGTCTGACTTGATAATTTCCTGAGGAAGCAAAAGTTCCTCATTCTATCAGCCTTGTAAATGTGTACCAGATTTCAGTTCTGTGCTTTAGGACATCTTTTGCTTCTCATTTTCATACCATTGAGGAATGGTCATAGAGAGGAATAAACCAGTCAGTTAAGATATGAATAGTTATCCAGTAGACCTGTAGTAATGATTATTGGTCTGAAATAAAATCCACTAGTGACTGAAAAATTGACTTACACAAAAATAACTTCACAAAAAATCTAGTGTATGATGAAATTACCAAATTACTGAATTAACCCAACTACTTTGCTGCTGTCCTAAAGTAAAGAAATAGGGACATTCTTACCCTGTGTGCCACATGCAACTTCAGATCCAGAACAAAGTGGCTCTTTAATTGCTCTAAAAATGGATTGAAAGGGCACTCACTTTGCCAAAAAAAACCTACAGACTATGCAGATATCAGATTCAAACAAGTCACTGAGTTGAGTGCGCATGAACACCAAAATTCTTGTGAGCTGAGATAGTTCAGTTGAACAAAGTTGATTCACATCTTTCAACCAGTATCTCAATTGTTGTACATTCTGCCTCACCTCTGAGGCACACTTGAACATTGTTCCAATATTGACTAAAAACTGCATCAAGGATCAAATACGAGGAAAGAAAATCTGATCACCACCACTACTATTCCTCAGTTAATTAATCAGTAATCTATGTAGAACATCACTCAAAAGAAGTGAAGCACAGTGGAAACAAGAATACTCTGGATGCTAAAATTTTCTATCTTGACTTGGTAACATTGGTGCTGAAAAAATTGGATGAAAGGGACCAGGACAAAGCTTCCAGACTAAGCCTGAGGGAATTTTGACAGAATTGATGCAAGATGTATTTCATAATTAGCCATACATTCAATCCAGCTGTTCTAGTAGCCTGAATATACTGGATTAAATCAATACATCCAGTCACTCTCAATCATAAGTGATGTTTTGGGTAATGCTATCAATAATTAACTTGTTCAAATATGACAGATATAGCTTCCATAAGTATTATGAATACCAAAAAATGTGGAAGACTAGAAAATGACTATCCCCAAACCAGGAGCCCAGTCAAATTGAGGTCAATGGAAAACATAGTTGGAATCACACCCAACATAACATGGTTTCCAAGTCAACCATTTCAGAAAGTCTTCAGGACACTGTCAAATGCCTAATACCTTTATACACAGCAAGAGCCAGTCGTGAGTATTATGCTTCAGTTCCCTTCCCATCTCTTGGAAAAGGGAAATTTCCCAGCTCTTTCTGCAATTAGGTACAGACAATATTGAAGCAATGATACATTTGACCCCTATTTTATGAGAATCGACTGCTTTCTGAATGTACCAGGGCAGGATGAGCAAACAGTTAAGGATGTAGGAGTAAACCCAATTAGAAAATCAGAAGTCCTCTTGATAACTTTCATAGAGATGATTGACAGAATGCAATAAGATTTTAAGTATATCAAGGAGAAAGAATAACTAGAGAGAGAATGGGGCCTCTCAAAGACCAAAGTGGATATCTGTATGTGGAGCCACAAGACATTGTCAAAGTCCTCAGTGAATATTGCTCCTGTTTATACCATGGATGAAGACCTGAAGACTTCAAAACTTCTAAAGGTGATGCCTTAGGGATAGTCCACTTACAGCAGACAAAGTGCTGGACATCTTAAAACACATGAAAGCAGACAAATCTCTGGGGCATGTCTATATTTGCCAATAGAAATTGTTCCCACTGGCAGAAGAAAGAAGAACAAGGGGACACCAAGTAACAATTGAAAACAAATAAATTAACAAACAAAAATAATAAACAAACTAATAAAGTTTTAACTGCTGGATTTTGCAAGTTAGTTTAAAAAGAACTAAATAAGAAAAGGTGAATTTTATACAAAAAAACCCAGCAAGTGGTTTATTCAAGGGGAAAAAGTGCAGGAAGATTATTGGAGACAGATCTAAATGAGATATTTAAAAGTAAAACAAATCAAAACCCAGAAAACAGAATACTGGAAGTATTACGATCCGGATAACACTTACATGGAATCAGGGCAGATTCAATCCTCAAATGGCCGCCTCCTGTACTATAAACTTCAATTATAGGGACTCAACACACCAGTTGTAATAGTTAAAATTTTAAATTGTTTTGACCTAATATGATGCCTCATTCAAATTGTACTTTAAAGTCAGAAATAGGTGATGATTAAGTGTGACAACTAACTCTGCAATTCGCACGGAACGTGCCCCGCTCTGCTGCCCCTCTCGTCGGACTCAGGTAAGCCAGTTGCTCGCCATAGGCATTGCCACCTGGACAGAGAGGGCGGGCGGGCGGGCGCTCCTCCTGCAACCAATTGGCACGGAGCAGTGGGCGGGACTGTCGCTTAACTGACAGGCCGGGTGCGCGAGCCCGGACACCCGACACGGTTAGGACGGTTGGAATCGGACGACGCCGATTGGCGTCTGGGATTTGAGTGACGTCTCGCTCCTTCAAAAACAAAACCAGATCCACGCACGTCCCCGAACTGAATTACCCATTCAAAGTACAACCCCCGATTCGAAAGTCACAATAGACGCTTTTATTGATAAACTACGCATTGCCCAGCACTGTGGTTTTTTGTAAGGCTTTCGTCCACGATTGTGTTGCCTTAATGGGAGAGAGAAATTGCCAACGATAGCGTTAAACTGCCTCTTCTGTAAAATCTGAGGTCTGCACACACGCACATAACATCAGTTACAAACTGGCGTGGGAAACTAAGAGGCCGAGGCAACAGGGTCCTCGGAGCACGGGTCTCTAACAGTAAATGCTATTAAAACATGTTATTCACAAACACAGAAAATGTTGGAGGAATCAGCAGGCCAGGCAGCATCAATGGAAAGAGTAAATAGTTGGCGTTTCGGGCCGAGACCCTTCACCAGAACCTTCTTTCCCCCCCAAAATAAACGTTCGGAAAGATGGGCGGGAGAAACCAGTTTGTTATTGGAGGCAATTGCACAACCGATTCAAGTTTCCAGCAACTGCAGATCTAAAAAATCTTTCATGTATTGAACAGATCCGGCTGGGAAAAGTGGTTCGCAGGTAAACTTTCTGGAAGTCAGCATCGTCTACGCACGACAAAAACAAACCCTCGGCATTTGCGCAACAGCTGGTTTGCAAGGCTACTTGAAGCGAAACAACCATTACAAGTATCTCTGGGTAGAAACTATATATACACTTACTGAAACTATAATTCGCCATAAAATAAACGTCTTATTTCAGTTTTCGATAACATGAATGCCATTATAATAAAATAAATCATCAGCGACGAATACCTGAACACCAACACTTGAAGCTATCGCTTCTGGGGAGTTTTAAAACACCTTGAGACTTTTAACAGTTGAAACTTCAGCGAACCAGAAATCTGTCTAAACTTTAGGAAGCACTGTGCAATCAATTCGCAGCCATCTGCTTTTTCTTCATCTGGTATTATCAATTGATCTCTTCCTTCTCCAACTAGCCACGTACACAAAAATATAGTGCTGTATAAACCACGGCATGTAAATTACGTTTAGCATCAATGACGGAGCATATACCATTATTTGTACATGTGACATTAATGACGTGCCCTCAGATTTATTTTGTCTTTTGTAGGATAACTTGGATATTACACCTCATAAAAGTTTCGGGAAGACGCGCTCTGCAGCAACAAGTCGCGAGATTTGTTTCACGTTTCAAGGCTTATATAATCATATACAATATTTATATTCATTCCGTGTAATGTGCTACTGGGAGCGTGGGTGGATCAGATACCAGGAGTTGTGTGGAGTTTTGCAGTGTTTAAAGAAATGAGGTGGCGAAAAGCACGAGTTATTTAAAAACCACATTTACAATTTTATTAATTAAAACAAGAAAACCAAGTTGGAAAAGGTCCCAGCGTGACTGACCACCCTTCTTGTGGCAACATCAAGAAATACAAACAACTTATTCGCTCCACCCCCAAATCTCATTCTCGTTTCCTAAATATTGCGTTGCTGACTTCCCTGAAAAATCACGATTACTATACTCAGAACTTCTTTTACTCTTGATAAATACTAACGGCTTTGAAAAGAATGTCATCGCTTTTGGCATCGTCCGTTGAAAGCCATGTACCCAAAACAAATCAAAATTGACACGCTGTAAGAAACAAGAGTTGTCAAATAAAGTTGTTAAAAACTTACCTCGAGTTAAAGAAAGATCTGCACTAAAGCCGAGCCTGCTGGCAAACGCAGCCCGTTTGTTTTCAAACCTATCTTTTGTAACGTTCTGTATATTTTCCCTCTGCCTGTTACCGTTTTGGTACGAGCAGATGTGGGAGGTTTTATAAAGCTTCGGTTACAGCCCTGCCCACTATTTTTTTCGTCTCGCAGACACGTGTTTTTCATTAGCGAAGGAAAACGTTTCAATTTTAAAGCCTTTATTTAGTAAACAAGATAATTTATTTACAACACAGACAGTTTGAAAAACAAATAAAAATGATCTATAAACTGAATGTACCGAAGTTGTACTTGTATTTTTTAATATAATCTCGAACTAGTTGCGATGGCGTATGTGCTGTGGAGCACATCCACGTACTAGAGCAATTAAAACTGTTAGGGAGGCAAAATACAGATTAAATTTTGTTACTCGTGCCTAAAGTATTTTCTCAGATTACAACAGGCACATGACTCTGTGCACATACACACTGCAATTCCCACACGTAGTCGGGATGATGCAATTTGCAATAGATAACTAAAATCCAGGATGTTTTGAACTCTCACATCCGTTTATCTTACATTCAGTAAAACATTTACCAGACAATGAGAGGCAGATACTTAAACAGTTATTTATCCAATATTACTACTGCGTCCGAAAAAGACGTGTGTGCTTCTGTTGCATAGGTATACCAATCCAAACCCCTATGAGAATTTTAAAATAGTTTTCACCATTTAAAACGACTTTACAAATCAACTATAATAGTGAAAAAGCACCATGTGACCAATTGGATTATACTGATGTCTACATGGCGTCCTTCACTCTAATTTTCATATTCCTATTTGTATAACATTATTCATTTTCCATAATACATGCATCAAGCTTCCATTCTATTAAAGACTGGTTGACCCCATATTCTTGATAGTATTTAATATTACATCCACTTCGTCCTGGAAATAAATTTAAAATTCAGTGTAAATTTATTATCAAAATAATGTTACCGAAAACTACATTTTCATGCAGGCATTTTACAGGAAAAGAATACAATATAATTGTGTGGGGGGAAAAAACATTATACATAAGCAAAGATTGACAAACACCAAGGTGCAAAAGAAGACAAACTGCAGTTAAAAATAATACTGATAACATGAGTTGTAAAGAGCGCTTGAAACTGAGTCTGCAGATTGTAAGGTTAGTTCAGAGTATCGGTGAATGAAGTTATTCACACCAGTTCAGTTTGCAGAGTAAGATTTTTTCCTGAAACTGGTAGTGTAGGGTCGAAGGCTTCTGTATCTCCTGCACCATGGTAATAGTGAGATGGCTTCGATTGTAGGGTCTTCAGAATCGGAATGAGGTTTAATATCACCGGCATGTGTCATGCAGCAGCAACACAATGCAATTGATAATAAAAGAGAAAAAATATGAATGATCATAAGTAGTGCAAAAATAAAAACTAAAAAAAGTAGTGAGGTAGTGTTTGTGGGTTCGATGTCCATTCAGAAATCTGCAGAGGGAAGAAGCTATTCCTGAATCATTGAGCGTGTGCCTTCAGGCTCCTGTACCACCTCTCTGATGGTAGCAGTGAGAAGAGGGTATGTCCTGGTTCTTGGGGGTCCTTAATGATCGATGCCACCTTTTTGAGGTATTGCTCTTTGAAGATGTCCTGGATACTGCTCATGATAGAGATGACTAAGTTCATAACTTTCTGCAGCCTCTTTTGATCCCGTGCAGTAGCCTTCCCCCCCCCCCCCCCATACAAGACGGCGATTCAGCCATTTAGATTGCTGTCCACGGTACATCTGAAGACATTTGCAAGTGTCTTTGGTGCATATCAACTGTCCTCACTCTCCTAATGAAATATAACCACTGTTGTGTGCCTTCCTTGTAGTTGCTTTGATATGTTGGGCCCAGGATAGATCTTTAGAGATACTGACACCCAAGAAGTTCTTTCAACTTCTGATTCCTCTACGAAGACTGGTATGTGTTCCCTTGTCTTACCCTTTCTGAAGTCCACAATCAGTTCTTTGTTCTTACTGACATCGAGTGCCAGGTTGTTGCTGCAGCACCACTCAACTAGCTGATGTATCTCACTCCTGTATGCCCTCTCGTCACCATCTGAAATTCTGCCAACAATATTGGTATTTATGGCATTTGAGCTGTGCCTAGCCACACAGTCATGGGGGCAGAGAGGGAGTAGAGCAGTAGGATAAGCACACATCCCTGAGGTTCAGCAATGTTGATTGTCATGAAGGTGGAGATGTTATTTCCAATCCACACAGATGGCGGTCTCCCAGTGAAGAGTCGAGGATCCAGTTGCAGAGGGAAGTACCAAGGCCCAGGTTAGGATACTCTCCACTGTGCATCCATAGACCTGCATACAATTTATTTTTATGCTCCTTTATTCTTAACTTGTCTCCCTGAAGAGATTTTCCACATTTCCTCAACAATCTACTTCTCAATAACACTGAACAACAAAGATTTTGCTTCCTAAATACTTTTGGGTGTCTCTTATGGATTTTAGGCAGTTGCTCATGAACCTCTGTGAAATTTCCCTATCACACACAGTTTTATTGGAATCACCTGTATTTGTTATTTCAATTCATAAATCAAGTCAATTAAAATGTTGCCCACAACGTAAACTAAAAAGTTTCCTATCTTGTCCTTGTATGCCTGGCCATGCTTTAGGTTGCCATCATGGTCCATAACAATATCATCTTTTTATTGACTCAGACAATCCCTCCTACATAAGCATCCATTATAATTATGTTTCTAAAATGATATCTTTCTTAAACTTTCATCAACAGTTATGTGAAGATGTGCTTTCTTTTCTCTCCACGGTTGGATCTCCTTCAATGTAGTAGAAGGCAGAATCATGAGAGAGGTGATAAGCATCTGGAGGAGGAGGTAGAATGAAACTGGGATGGGGAAAGGGAGAGGGAGGGAATTACCAGAAGTTGGAGAATTCAATGTTCATAACAAAGGGGCTGGAGACTACCTAGATGGTCTATGAGGTGTTGCTCCTCCAACCTGAGTTTGGCCTCATCATGGCAGTAGAGGAGGCCATGTATGGACATATCCAAATGGGATATGTCACCGCAGAGACCTGACACAGATTGGGGGACTGCTTCGTCGAGCACCTCCGCTCCGTCCGCCACAACAGACAGGATTTCCTGGTTGCCACTCACTTCAACTCTGCTTCACATTCCCATTCAGATATGTCCATATTTCCTCCAGCTGCTTATCACCTCTCTCATGATTCTGCCTTCCACTACACAATGCTTTCACCTTACATTCCTTCTTCACTTTTCCTGCCTATCCCCTCCCTGCTTCCCCTCCCCCACCCCTTGATCTTTCCTCTGATTGGTTTTTAACCTGACACCCACCAGCCTTCTCCTTCCCACCCTCCCCCCACCTTCTTTATAGGGCCCCGGCCCCCTCCCTCTTCAGTCCTGACGAAGGGTCTCGGTCCAAAACGTTGACTGCTCATTTCCACGGATGCTGCCCGACCTGCTGAGTTCCTCCAGCTTGTTTGTACGTGTTGCTTTGACCACAACATCTGTAGTGTACTTTGTGTTCACAACAGATTTTTGATCTTTCAAACACCCTTTTTCTCAGATAGCTAAAGGTAATGCTAGCAATTGAAAATAATAATTAATTTCATCATTAATATCTAACAGAGTATCTAACTAAGATAATCTGACCAAAAAAAAGAAAATATTGCTGGGACTTCAGGGCCTGAGTTACAGGAAGAGGTTGGGCTGGTAAAACTTTATTTCTTGAGATATAAATAACTAAGAGGTGGAGGTGGATAAACTCATGTGGGGCATTCATTAAGATGAATGCACAGTCACTCTCCCAGGAAAAGGGAACCAAAAATGAAAGGATATTGGTTTAATGTGAGAGGAAAAGATTTAAAAGGAACCTGAGAGGCAATTTCTTCATCAAGAGGGTGGTGCATATATGGATTGAGCTGCTAAAGAAGGCAGTTGAGGCAGGTACAATGACAGTTTTTAAAAGATGTTTGGATAAGTACAGAAATAGGAATGCTTAGAGGGAGATGGACCAAATATAGGACCAGCTTGGATGATCACCTTGGTCAGCATGGTCCAGTTGGGCTGATGAGCCTATTTCTGTCCTATATTCCTGTAGGAGTCGATATGGGAAACATTTCATGATTCTCAGGGTCTATTCATGAGCCTGTACTGTTGCAGGGCAGTGTTATAGAGTGGGGAGAGTTTGGCAGACGGGAGTGTTCTGTGGAGGTTGACCGTAAGATCCATTCCCTTATAAGGTTCAGTGAGCAAGTGGTCTATAGTTCGGACTACAGCTCCCAAAAGTGTGCACACATAAGTATAGTTTGGAACAGCAGCACAACTTACAAGGCCTCTGGTTCCCTTCCACCTTGTGCATTGGATCCTCATTACCAGTCAGTGATGCAACCAGTTCATGGTACATCTATAGAAATTTATGAGTGACATACCAAATCTCCTCAGACCTCTAGTGAAATATAGCTAGTAGCTGCGTCAATGTATTGAGCCCAGGATAGATCCTCTGAGACCCAGCAACTTGAAGCTGATCACCCTTTCCACTGCTGATCCTAAAATGGTGTTTGCTGTGTGTTGTCCTGATGTCCCCATTCAGTTCCTTGGTATTGATGACATTGAGTGTGAGGTTTTTGTCACGATGCCACTCAGCCAGCTAATTTGTTTCGCTTCCCTGTCACCTGCTGAGATTCTGCCATCAAGAGTAGCATCATCGGTGAACTTTGCAGATGATACTTGATCTGTGCCTAGCCACACAGTCATGTATGGAGAGGCTGGAGCAGTGGGCTAAGCGTGCATCCTTGAGGTGCGTCTGTGACTGTCAGTGATATGGAGATGTTACTATTGATCCAAGCTGACTGTGGTGTCCTGATGGGGAAGTCAAAAATCCAGATGCAGGGGAAGGTACAGAGGCCAAGGTTTTGAAGCATGTGATTAGAACAGAGGGGACAATGGTGTTGAACGCTGAGTTGTAGTCAATAAATAGCAACCTGACATAGGTATTCCTGTTGACCAGGTGGTCCAAAGCTGAGTGGGGAGCCAATGAAATTGCATCTGCTGTAGACCTATTGTAGCAATAGGCAATTTGTAGCAGGTCCGGGTCGTTGCTTGGGCAGGAGTTAATTCTAGCCATCACGCATCTCTCAAAGTTCATCACAGTAGATGTGCATGCTATTGGGCAATAGTGCAGCTCAAGCTGCTCTTTTTGGGCTCCGGAATGATTGATGTCCTTTTGAAGCAGCAATGAGAGTTTGAAGATGTCTTTGAACATTCCAGCCTGCTGGTTGGTATAGGCTTTCAGTACCCTCTCAGCTACACCATTGGGGCCTGATGCATAGTGAGGGTTCCCCCTCTTAAAGGATGAAGTATGAACTGTTTACTTTAAATTGAACCTCTTTAGTCTTGCAGGATGCTATCATTTTCTCCACTATCTTCCCCCACTGTCATGAACAACTTGCCACTCTGCAACCCCTTAAAACTATACCCAAGTCATTATCTGAATAGCTAGAAATGTATATGTAAGCTAATTCCTTATTGAAGCCAAACATTAGTAGAAAAACATGGAAAGTTAGCTTATTTTTTAAATGTGAGACCAGGAAAGGTTTTGAAGTTCAGAATGACCCAGATCCTTTTGAACATGTGTCACTGTGTGTAGGTGAAGCAAGCAAATAGGAAGGCAATTGTATCTTTTATCAATTTATTGGAAGGCTTTTATTGTAAGAGGATTGAGTGCAAGAGTAGACATCCTACTTCAATTATATCAGGTCTTGCTGAGCCTGAAACTGAATGTTCTCTGCAGGCTTGGTTACTTTACCTAAGGAAGGATATATTTGTGATAGAGAGGTACAACAAATGTTCACCAAAGATAGTGAACTTCTCATATAATCAGTGATTAAACAAAGGATGTTTATACTCCTGAGCTTAAAAGAATGCAAGGTTATCTAATTAAAACCCCTGACTGAGGTATTCAGAGTTATGACTCAATGTCTCAATTTAATGGAACATGGATGAGGCAAAACATTTCACACAGAAGGTAGCAAATTTTTGGAGTACTCTGCCTCAGTGGGCCCTGGAGGCTCACTTGCTGGGTATATTCAATACAGAGACCCATAGATTTTTAGATATTGATGGAAGTAAAGGATATGCAGTTTGTGCAGGAAAGTGACACCGAGGTATAAGAGCAGTTGTGATCTTACTGAATGGTGCAGCAAACATTCAGGGCTGAATAGACCACTCCTGCTTTATTCTTTTTCTAACGTCTCTTGGTGCACATTTGCTGTTTTATCTTGCAGTCGTCGCTTCCATTCCACCTTCAGGTCTGCTTTCAATTAAACAGAATTCATCCATTAGTATTTCTTCACAAACACACAAAATTCAGGAGCAACTCAGTATGTCAGGCAGCACCTATAGCGGGAAATGAACAGTCGACGTTTCAGCCTCTAACATTGATCGTTCATTTCACTCTATAGATCCTGTAGTGTTTCGTGTGTGTTGATCTGAATTTTCAACATCTGCAGCCTGTGTTGTGACTGTGAACATCTTCAGCTTTTCTATCCTGCCTGTAATATTAATTAGAAAGTGTTTAGAAAACTTCCAGATTCATAATGTTGTTGGAGTTGACTCAGAATTCAGTAATTAATGTTTTTCTATCTTTATAGCATGTTAAATAATGTGATGTTATTATGCATAGCTTCAGCCAAATGGTACATAATTTCAGATAAACCATTGATGCCACATGATCTTTGAACTCTGGCCTCAGCCAAGAACAGGAATAATCACACAAAATGCTGGTGGAATGCAGCAGGCCAGGCAGCATCTATAGGAAGAAGTACAGTTGACATTTTGGGCTGAGACCCTTCGTCAGGACTGCCCAAAATGTCAACTGTACTTCTTCCTATAGATGCTGCCTGGCCTGCTACATTCCACCAGCATTTTGTGTATGTTGCTTGAATTTCCAGCATCTACAGATTTCCTTGTGTTTGCTGCAGGAATAATCAGCTGGTATGCTGATGTGGATACTTGATAGAAGATATGAAGGCTGGAAAGATTTTGGATGACATGCTTTACACACGTCAGCTATTTTGCAAAAGAGAGGAATAAATGTTAGAAAACTACGTTCTTTACTCAGCTGCATTTCTATTAATGATTTTGGCAATTCCCAATGATTGATCTGTTCTGCAAGTATTCTATGTTCTTCCATTGTCTAACATGGTGAGAAAATATTAAACTATTTTTTGTAGGATGGCATGTTGAAACACAGTCAGTAATTCTGGTCTATTATTGGAAGCTCACTGAAACATTCAGCTTGTGCGAACTTGCTGTTCTTAATTCTAAAGAAACAACTCCAAAGGCAAGTTTGTTACCACAAAGCACTCAGTTGCAATACCACTATGATTTCACGTATTTACTAATGCTAACAAGTTTTGGTATTAAATATGACTAATCGTACAATCTTATAGCACACAAGAAACTGTTTGAATCATCACACATCTGTAGCTCTGTAAATTTAATCTAGTTTCCTCGGTCTTTTCTCTCACCATCGGTCACTATTTATATTTTTAAAATGTGCCGATTACAGATTAAAGATTAGCTTTATCTGTCACATGTACATTGCAGCATACAGTGAATTGCATGCTTGCATCAACGGCCAACACACAGTCCGAGATTGCTGGGGGGTAAGCTGAAAGTGATGCCATGCGTTCGTGCCGACATAGTGTCTCCTTTACTAACACTAATGCATACACCTTTGGAATGTAGGAGGAACTGGAGCAACTTGAGGAAAGCCCACCATCACAGGGAGAATGTAAAAATTCCATACAGATAGTGGCAGGAATTGAATCCCTAAAGAATATCCATATCTAAAGATGGTCAAAGATACATCTTTGACTTTGATTATAAATTTCAGATAGGTTGAAGCCTTTTACTTAAGGGAGATGATTGTGGTTGGAGAGGAAACTATCCTTGAGCTTCTGGCAATTTCTGTCTATGCCCTCTGGGAAAATTAGAAGATGGCTTACTTTGATTTGGTGTTCTTACCATGTATTACAAGCCACTTGGGAAATTGAGATAAGGGTAATTGAGTGAGAAAATCAGAAACAATGAATGAAAATCTAGTTGAGAAGATGATTTCTGATTCTATTTATAATTGGCAAGGCTGGGTAAAAAAAGATGTGGTAGTGAGATGAAGGGTGTAAAATATACACAATGCTTTCATGAGTGGAACATGGTATTGGGCCGAAGATTACCAAGTTTGATAAGGAAGAGCCATGGTTATACGGAGCCTTGAAAAAGTATTTGGCCCCCACAACTATTTTCACATTTCTCTATCTTATTTTCATAATTTAAAATATATTGAAGTAGGATTTTTGAACTAGCTTACAAAACAATGTCAAATCAAAAGAGAAATTCCCAAACCTGTCAATAATTTATTAAAAGCTAAAAACCAAAATTGTGAAAATGTATTCATCCTCTTTGTAATTATTACACTAACTTCTCTCA
The DNA here is from genome assembly GCF_048418815.1 of Hemitrygon akajei. NCBI lineage: Eukaryota > Metazoa > Chordata > Chondrichthyes > Myliobatiformes > Dasyatidae > Hemitrygon > Hemitrygon akajei. The sequence continues at coordinate 101,111,021 of NC_133124.1, read as the reverse complement.
GGTGCAATACTGTATATTGCCTTACCAACTCACCCAATTTGTTGATGTTGAAAAATTGGAGAATCACCAGTTTCAATTAATTCAGAAGAATAAGTACCCCCTTTCTCTGTAAGTTCTAACAGTATGGTAGATTTTTAACAGACCAAAGCAAAATGAAGACAAAAAGACATCCAAGGGAAGTGAGGGAAATGATAATGGAGAAGCACAAATCTGGGGAAGGGTACTAGACCATCACAAAGGCATGGAACATACCTTAGAGCTCAGTGCAGTCCATCATGAAAAAGTGGAAAAATATGAAAACACAGCCACACTGTTTAGTTCAGACTGCCCCTCGATACTCAGTGACTGGAGAAGAATGGCACTTGTAAGTGAGGCTACCGTGATGCCAGCAATACTCTGAGCAGAATCAGTGACTGCAACTGGAGATGAAATTCATGGCTCCACAATCTCTAAAGCCTTGCACAAAAAGGGTATTTGTGGAAGAGTGGCAAGGAAGATGCCCTGGTTAAAAAAGAAGCTCATCCTTGCTCATAAAGACTTTGCAAAGTGTCATTTAGGAGATACTGTAAAGATGTGGAACAAGATCTTGGTTGGATGGGACTGAAGTGGACCTTTTTGGCTTTAGCGCTAAGTGATACACATGGTGTAAATCTAATACTGCGCATCAGCCAGGTAACACCATCACTACTGTAAAGTATGGTACAGGCAGCGTCATTTTATGGGGATGCTTTTCAGCACCGGGAACTGGAAATTTTGTTAGGATTGATCAGAAGATGAGTACTGCTAAATACAGAGATCCTGGATAAAAAAACTGCAAGCCTCTGCCTGAAAAAGGAGGGAGTTCACCTTTCAACAGGACAACAGGACAACGACCCAAAGCACACTCCCAGAGAAATCATGGAGGGTCTTCAAATGATGAAAATTGATGTCTTTGAGTGGCCCATTCAGAGTCCTGACTTTAACCCAATCAAAAATCTCTGGCAAAACCTCAAGATTGCTGCCCACTGCCACCCTGCAGCTAACCTGGCAATGCTTGAGAAATTTTGCAAGGAGGAATGGACTAATTTTGCTCCATCACGTTGTGCAAAGCTCATAGAAACTTTTCCAGAAAGACTACTGGCTGTAATAGCTGTGAGAGATGGTTCAACTGAGCAAAGGGGCATGAATGCTTTTGAAGCACTGATATTTCAGTTTTTGAATTTATAGTTTTTCATGCTTTACAATTTTCCCTGTTTTTTGGGGGAGCAGGGGCTCCACTGTGAAGAAAAAGAACTACGTGACTCACAGGTAAAAATTCTCAGTTAATTTGATCAAAATCCCTGGTTGTAATACTCATTTATGTGAACAAAGGGCTGGAGGCCGAATACTTTTACAAGGCACCTGCATTTTAGTAGGAATTTGGATGGAATGAGTTGTGAGCAAAGTTAGGATAGTGAGGAAACAGGAATGTTGCAGCACAGCATAAGTTTTCATTGACTTGCTGCATTTGAGAACCTCACAAACAGAGCAATAATGGACTCTGTAGGAAATAAGTGAAATCGAAGGAATATGGCTAAAATTTTAAAATGGTAAATAAGTAAGTAAATTGATAAATGTGTTTATTTTTTCACCTGTATTGAGGTACAATGACAAACATGCTTTGCATAGCATTCATAAAGGTCAACTCATTATAACAGTGCATTGAGATAGCGCAAAGTAAAAGAAAGGCAGATCGCAGAATAAAGTGTTACAGTTAAAGAGAAAATGTAGAGCACATAGAAAATAAAGTGCGAAGTCATATAAAGTAGATTGTGAATTTGAAAATCTATTCTTATTGCACTAGCAACTATTCATTAATCTTACAAGAGCAGAATTTAAGATGTCCTTGAGTTTGATGGTAAGTGCTTTCAGGCTTTTGTATAAATTATATTTATATATCTTTTACATATAAAGTGAATCAAGGATCGCAGTGGGAACTTTATTAAACCAAGTTCACCATAGATTACAAAGAAGAGTAGTTAACAGCATAGTAGAGTAATAGCTTTGTTGGGGGGGGGGCTGCCTTTTTGAGAGGATTTTAAAGGAAAAATGGTCAAGTTGTTACTGATGTACTTCCAAAGTTTAGGTCTTTGGATTAGAAAGCGCGGCTGCCAACGTGGGTGTGATTAAAACTGGATAAATGCAACAGGCCAACATGTAAGATTGTTAGGGGTATTGAAGACGAGCAAGGGCAACGCAATGGAGGATAATATCTGAGAAATTTTATTTTTATCCTATCTACACTTGAGCTTTGCCGATTTTTGGACTTGTCGTTTGACCTGGCAGTTTAAAAATAAAATGCAAGTATATTTTAACACCTCCACTAAAGATGCTCAGTCACTGAACTGACAAAAATTTGGAAAAGGGGAAGTAAATCATTTGCTTCACCCTGAGCATGTACTCATTTAAAATCTGCTTATGAATCTCATGACTTCCTGAGGTTATTTTTAGTCATTAAGTGTCACCAACTGGCTTTAGGAGCAACGATCACTTTATTTAAGTTCCCTTGATGAAGTGTAAATATTTAAAGACTACTTAAGTAATGTATCAATATCAGAGTCTGACATGCTGGAAAATAGCCAGCAGGTAGAAAGTATTTTTAAACAAAGGACCAGTGAGAAGAAGGAGAATGCGAGCACATATGAACATCTCTATTCTATTGCCAGACAGGCAACTGGTTCCAGTTCATCCAACACTGACAATATAACTGGTCTGTCTGAATGGCTCCCCAATAACTTGCAGCAACAGCATGCATGATAGTTGCTGTCCGATAGTGGAAACTTCTGAACTCCTGGTCATGATACAGGTTGATAACATGGTAGCAGGTAGATAACCTCGGATAGATAGATGTGGTTAGGTAAGTAAATAGAATACTGATATTTATGAAGCAAACACGAGGAAATCTGCAGATGCTGGAATTTCAAGCAGCACACACAAAATGCTGGTGGAACACAGCAGGCCAGGCAGCATCTATAGGAAGAAGCACTGTCGACATTTCCGGCCGAGACCCTTCGTCAGGATGAAACGTCAACAGTGCTTCCTCCTATAGATGCTGCCTGGCCTGCTGTGTTCGACCAGTATCTTGTGTGTGTTACTGATATTTATTAGTCAGGGCATTGAATACAGAAGTGGGAAAGTTAAGCTCCAACACTATACAATCTTGGTCAGACTTTAGTGGAATAACTGCATGCAGTTTGGTCTTTATGCTGTTGGAAGAATCTGATAGTAGTGGCAAGGGTGCAGAGGAGTCTCACCAGAAACTTGTATGTGATGGAATAGTTGAGTTATGAAGAGAGACTGGAAAGACTAGATCTGTTCCCTCAGAGCAGAAGAGGTTAAGGGGGAAATGACTGAGGCATATAAAATTATGAAGGGTATAGATAAGGTAGATTGGAAGAAATCTTCCTCCATAGCAGAGGTAGATAAAACTAGAAGACGTAGTTTTAGATTTAAAAGGGATCAGAGGAGGAGTTTCTTTACTCAGAGAGTGGTAAGTACTGTGGATTCAATGGCCGTGTGAGTAGTTGAAGCCAGGTTGTTGATAGCATTGCAGAAGTGTTTAGATGCGAAAGAATCCCTTATGCTTTGATAATTTCAAGTTTCATCTCTTGATTATGAGAGAACTGATAACAGTCAGCTATTCCTCTTCTAGAAAGGTTGATTTTGCTTTTAACGCATTAGTGCATTCTCCAGGATTTCATTTGAGGGCTTTATAGTTGAGTAGAAATTTCTGCTGTTGTGGCCAAAAAGGAAATTCAAGAATATAGTATGTACCCAGCAATGTATTTCAAATTTTAATGGGGTTTAATATAAAAGGCACATGAATATGGAGAGATTCTCCTATTTTACTAACCTTTTCTTATATGAAGGAAATATTGCATTTGGTGTGTGCTATTTGAAGAGAAACAATGTTGACCTTAGAGCCTTTGAATGGCCTATGCCTGCTCCATCTTGTGTTCTCATTTTTAACAATTTATTTTTATTACAAATTAAATGGATGTTAATTGTACGTGTTATTAGAGTGCACTTAAATGATGAAAGATCCATCACACTTCTGACAGGTAGCTTAAAGGTATAGAAAGACATGGGGAATCAGGTGACGATCAAGGAAGACACAACTTTTGTTGCACAACGTACAACGATAAATAGCACAAAGAGGTATGGTTTGTTTAATATGCAACTCTAAATCTGGACCAGCTCCTCCGTCACTATAGGAAGAAAGTTTGAACTTATGCGTAACCTTCTTTGTTCTCAAGTGGTTCCAAAGCAGTCCAAAAATAATACGCAGTAAAATAGTAATCAGGCACTGTTTCACAAGAATGTTGGAGGTGATAACACAAGCTTGCACTTCTAGTTGTGTGTAAATTACCTATTGTTGTTAGCCTGTGCCCAATTGTTCATGCTTTTCTGCATTCTGGCACAGTGTGCTTTGTTTTCTGATGTGTAATGAGTTCAATTTCTCTTCAAAGAAAATGCAATGTTATCATTCTCTGAACAGCTGCCTGGCAAAAAAAGAGTCCCTTGACAACAAAGGAAAGAATGCCATAATGATTCAACTGCGAACTTATTTCTAGATTTCTACAGGGCTATTTAAAAAGAGCAGGAACTTCTCCCAAATTTCAGCCAACCTTGTTTTCTATGAGAAGTCCATGTTATATTTTGAAAGATTACTATCTCAGTTCCAGTCATTTATCATTATATAAATCTCATTCGTTTTGTTATTGAGGAGAATATTCTTGAGGGGTTTTACCTTCTTGAGTTGTCAACTCTACATGGGTAAACAATAAGGGTTTCACAAGCATTCAAGTTGTGTTTGGCTTTTGGCAGAGATATCTCTTCCAAAGTGAATTCCTTGTTTTTATTATAGTGTATGGAAATATTTTAATGACTTTGGGTCTCATCTTGAACAACCAGAAGTATTTCATCTCCTCTGCTACAAACTGGAAGTGAAAGATCACAATCTGCTTTTTAAAGCCTGAAGGGATATATGCTTATATTTGGGCGGACTAATTCAGTGAAGAATTTGTTTCACTCTTTTGTGAACTGTCATGGAAAGTGATGAGGGAACTGTGTCATTGAATGCCTTGTGAATTGTTTGGGTGACATCAGGACTGTGGCTGAATAAATGACATTGAAGTCTGAGATGTGGGCGAATGGCTGGGAGTGGCTGGGAGTATGGTGGTGTACATGAATGTTAGGCATGTATCCTGCGGCAGATTGCTATTCCGTAGTAATAATAGTATGTATCATGCAACACGCAGAAAATGCTGGAGGAACTCAGCAAGCCGGGCAGCATCTATGGAAAAAAGTACAGTCAATCTTTCGGGCCAAGACCTGGCCTGCTAAGTTCCTCCAGCATTTTCTGAGTGTTGCTTGGATTTCCAGCATCTGCAGTTTTCCTCTTGAATGTGTGTCATGGAATAGGCTGTGAAAATAATTGTGTAGTTGCTTGGGAATGGGATTTGGCGACAGCACCATATCCATCACATATTGTAAGTACAATATGGATTATACTGCCTGAAAGAGTCAAAGGTTATTCACACAATGGAAAAGAATTAGTTATTTAATAGAAGAAAAAAATTTCAAACTTTATGGATCAAGAAACTAGTTAAAATATCTCTTCCAAAGGGTGATTAAAGACATGATGGACAAATAGCTTCCTATTGAATCCTAAGGCAACACGAGTGAATCTGCAGATGCTGAAGATAAATAAAAACACAAAATGCTGGCAGAACTCAGCAGGCCAGACAGCATCTATGGGAGGAGGTAGTGACGACGTTTTGGGCCGAAACCCCTCATCAGGAGTGAAGTATTGTTACTTCCCATGTTACTTCACTCCTGATGAAGGGTTTCGGCCCGAAATGTTGTCACTACCTCTTCCCATAGATGCTGTCTGGCCTGCTGATTTCTGCCAGCATTTTGTGTTTTTATTGTTCCTATTGAATCCTGTGGATTTATGCTTCTGGTGTGTGTAATGACTACTAATTCACTGCAAACCATGAAAATTAGGTTACCATTGTCAAGCTGCTGCTACACAAAATTGGAAAGGTGTAGTTCTGCTGTACAGCGAGAGCTGGTGCCTGGCAGAATTTTGTCCTTTCTTTGTAAACTGAGCATTAAAATAAAATTGCAACAAATGAAACCTCCATGTGGACAGAGTCTTTCTTGTCATACAGATGTAATAAAATTTCCCACTGCATAATTTGAAGAAGCGCAGGAAGAATCAGAATCAGTATCAGGTTTAATATCATTGTCATACGTTGTGAAATTTGTTAACTTAATGGCAGCAGTGCAATGCAGTACATCATAGTATAGAAAAATAAATGAATAAATAAATTACATTTAGTATATATATGTATATTAAATAGTTAAACTAAAACAGAAATAATAAAAAAAAAATGAGGTAGCATTAGAAATCGTATGGCAGAGGGGGAAAAGCTGTTCAGGAATGGCTGAATGTGTACCTTTAGGCTTCTGTACCTTCTTCCTGACAGTAACATTGAGAAGAAGGCATGTCCTGGGTGATGGGGGTCCTTATAATGGATGCCACCTTTCTGGGGCACCACTCTTTGAGGTGTCTTAGATACTGCAGAGATTAGTACCCATGATGGAGCTGACTAATTTTATGACTTTCTGCAAGTTTCTTTCAATCCTGTTACCCAGACCACAATCATTTCCTTAGAGTGTCCAGTTATTTTATCATTGCTGTTTTTTTTTAACCTTTATTTTGTGACAACTGAATGCTGCAATTCCTTCTATTACAACACAACACTAAAATTCAGTTAATTGGAGGAGTTTGTGCAAAGTGCTATATAAATTTAAAGAGACAATAAAAACTGCAATAGTTTGGTTGTGTACTGTGTCTGAACAACTTGACGACAAAGGAGGGTATGTATACATTCAAATTTTCTTCCTTTAATGACAGAGGTACTGGTTCAGATATAGCATTGCTGCCAGACTAAACAAAACATCTATTTGTTTTAAGATATGGAGAACACACCTAGAAGGCTTTAAGGACCTTTTACAACATTATGCTGTTGGTGTCATTTGGATAGACAAGAAAATTTTCAAAGGATCTTAAAATTATGGATGAAAACTACTTACACCTATCCTTACACCTGCCAATTTATTTTCACAACATTTGCTTTTAAGCCATTTTAAATGGCATTGGGTTGTCCATGGCAATAAACTACATCTGAAGAGCAGTGATTTCTGTTGTTTGGATTGCTATGGATAAGCTATAATTTGAATATAGTTTTAATTTACCCATTTATTTCAGATGGTCATATAGAAATCCATCTAAGAAACACTATTATAATATCAGGCATTTGCCGGTTCCCATTCCTATACTGACCTGACTGTCCCTGGCATTCTACACTGCCAGCATGAGGCCAAACAGATGCAAGAAGAGCGTCTCACATTCTACACAGATAGTCTACAAACCAATGCTATGAACATTGAATTTTGACATTTGGATTAACATGCATTCCACTTCTTCAGATCCAGCTCTCCTCTTTTTCCTCCCCCGCCGCCCAAATCCTCATCACCCATTTTGTTGCCCTCACCCACCCTGTTCCATCTACCTATCGCCCACACACTTAAACTACTGAGTTTCCTACCCTCTCCCCCAATGGGCCAATCTGCTCATCATCCCTCCCTTATCTGGTTCCACATTACCATCCTTACTTATCAGATCCCAGTATCTGCAGACTCCTGAGGCTCCACTCATCACCTTCCAGCCTCTGCCTTTATCCTTTCCTTCTCCACCTCCATCTTCCTCTTTTCTTTACCTATCATTCACCAGCCACTGTCTCCCAACTCCACCCTTCCTCCTTTTCCATGTGTTTTCGTCTGCCCATCTTTCCCCTCCTCATGGTTCAACCTGCCAGATTTGAACTGAGATGATAACATTGACTGTGCCTTCTGCCATCTCCTATCACTAAATACATCTTCCCCTCTCCCATTCTCCACTTTCTGCAGTGATTGCTCTCTGCGTGGCTTCCTTGTCCATTTGTGCATCCCCACTGAACTCCCTCCTGGCACTTACAAGCAAGCAGGGCAACCATCTTAATCCTACTTCACATTCCCATTCCAACATGTCTGTTCATAGCCTCATCTACTGCCAAGATGAGGCTGTTCTCATGTTGGAGGAGCAACACTTCATATTCACTCCAGGTAGCCTCCAACCTGCTGGCAAGAACATCAGTTTCTCAATCTTCCGGTAATTTCTCCCCCCTTCCCCATCTCTGTTCTTTTCATTCCCTACTCTGGCTCCCCAATACCTCTTCTCTTCTTCTCTCCTGCCCATCACCTCCCTCTGGTGACCCTCCTCCTTCCCTTTCTTCCATGGTCTACTCTTCTCTCCTATCAGTTTCTTTCTTCTTCAGCCCTTTTACTCTTCCACCTATCACTTCTCACCTTCTTACTTCAATTCCCTCCCCCACCCACCCATATTCTCCCTCACCTGGTTTCACCTATCACCAGCCATCTTATACTGCTTCTCTCCCCCCATTATTCTATGCATATCACATTCAAATCCATCTCTTTTTCACTCCTTGGCAATTCTTGCCAACTCATACGTTGCACACAAAGACATCTATCATACTTTGGCAGTCATTATTCTATGTGCCCAAAACTTATTATTTTAATCCCTAATACAATATCCATCGTATTAACAGTCATGACAATTATACCATGACATCTGAACTGAGACTGAGGCCTGCAACTAACGGGCTCCTGGATTGGCTGTGACTGGTTTTGTGGCCGTGAACTCACTTTTGTGAACTTCAGTTCTGTATGTTATTTGCTTACTTTTATTGTTTGCATATTTTGTTTTTTTTCTGCACACTGGGTGTTTGGCAGGCTTTTTTTTTAATGGGTCCTATTATTGTTTCGTTATTTTGTGGCTGCCTTTAAGGAGACAAATCTCAACGTTGTATATAGTATACATACTTTGATAATAAATGTATTTTGAAATTTGACTATTAATTGTTCCTGCGAGCACCATGTATGTGCCATCATATTGTCCATTTAATTGCTCTCATCACAGAGTATCAGTAAATACAACTCATTATCACCCCTAACTTCATGGAGATACACCAGTTCACAGCAGGGGAGAATGGGAAGCAGAAGGTAGACATCACAAAGGTTGAATGCACTTTGCTTTGCATGCCATCCGTGCAGAACATTTAAGCATATCAGTACATTGAATAAGTACAAGGGACAAACAATAACAAAGTGCAGTTACAGTGAACGTACACTGCAAGCAGATAATAAGGTGCAAGCCCATGAAAAGGTAGATGGTGTGGTCAAAGAGTCCATCTCATCAAACAGGTTTAAGTTTCATGTGAAACAATACTTTGTTCTCATGACCTTCAGAATGGGCAATAGAATAGAAAAGCTGATGTGCTAATTTTTTGGAGGGCTTGTCCAGAAGACTTGGATGAGGATTGCAGAATATCAGCATACATAGAAAGTCTGGTGCAAATTCATCTGGAAACACTTGGTGTATTATCCAGCCTGCATGATAGAATGCAAGGTCTGTCAAGGTGATGGTCATTTTCAGCCCTTCACACGGCTTTATACAAGCCATGAGCAGATCATTTTGGCCTTGGCTCTATTTCAGAGACAAGCAATATTGACACTCCAAAGGTTCAGCAGCTGATGCAGCAGATTTCCGCTTAAATGCAGGGAAAATTAGAACACTGCTTTCTGGCATCCAGCCAGAGACTGCTGTTCTGCTTGAGCAGAGCAATTGGTAAATGAGTAAATCTGGAGAGAGCAGCTTGCAATGAGTCGTCACACTCCAGTGCCATCTTGCATCAGAAGCCACTTTTGAATAGATTATAACTAGCTGACTCACTGCTTTGTGAGAATGACTCCCCTGTGTTAATAAGGGTTTGGAAGCATTGACATCAGATGAAATCATGGATTTCTTAGATTTGCTCTGGCAGTGAGGAGTAGCTCTCCTCCATCAGTGGTTGTCAAGTAACGCCCTTGCATGTGACCTACATTCAGTCTGCCTAATGCCCAGACCCTCAGTCCAAGATGCTGCAGCAACATCCAACCTGCCTAGTGCTAAACCTGCTTCGAGTTTTCTTTCTCAGCTATTGAAATCCAGCATCTGAAAAGGATGAGTGTCATGAGGCCTCTGCACCTGATTTGTTAATCATTGTCTTATCTAAAGTTGTTAAGCCCTTGAGTTTTCTGTTTAATCTTGCCAAGTTTATTTTGACTGGCAAAGGTTTTTCATGTACTGTAATTATTTAAAGTGGACTCTCAATTAGCACTTATCCTTGAGTTTCGAGAATGAAACTCATGTCGCATAGATGTTCTGTTGCAATTCTTATGAATAAACTCTAGTTTCTGTCTCTACATGGGAGCCTGTCATTCCTCTGCACCTGGGTTCAGTCGTCTATTGGTGCACACGCTGACAAAGAGCTTTCTGACAACCTGGCTGAAGCCCTGCATTAAAACTGACGAGGTAGCACACCAAAGTGCTTATACTTAGGGCAGAAACACAAGGTTGAATCAATTATATCATGATATAGTTAATTAAATTCCTTTTACATTAATTTTCTGGGATTTGCCGCATTAATTGATTTTGTTCAAATTATAGTAGCTTAAGCACTTTAATGTACAGTAGTGAAAAAGGAGGCTTTGGAAAGATGGAACAATAGTCTTTGACTAATCTTTATCCTTCATCCATTGTATTTAAAAACAAGTCATCATTTGGTTCAGTGTTAGGGATAAAGAGTTATCTGGTAGATGAGAAAAGTAATCAAAATCAGCAGGTTTTACCATTCCAATTTAATCACATTGTCTCTTTATCTGAATTTAACGTAATCCCTTCCTGTTGTTTATTCATTGAAACATGGATTCAGTAGCATTATAGGAAACACATGCTGCAGGGTCTTGGACGCGAATTGTTCATGAGAACTTCTTGCAAATGTTAACAATAAAGCAAATGAATGGGTTGGGCATGTTAGTTGATTGTATTACGGTGAGCAGAAATGGCGAAACTCCTTTTCCTTTTAACATTCACAGCTTTAGACTGAAAGGAAAATCAGACCCTCAATTGACAGGCAAAATGCTTCAGTAGAATGATAACAGCACTTGTTATTTCCCTCTTTGCATTATTGCCATGTTCTCTGCTACATGCATGCCATCAAGTCACCGCAGGTTTTGAATGTAGTCTGTAAAGGTAGCCAGTGGCTTCCAGTGACTTGCAACTCTAGTCCTAGCCGTAGTAAAAGCCAAGTTTTGGACATCTGCTCTTTAGCTGCTTTCTTTGTATCATTATGGTCATTGTGACAATAGTGATATGCCATTGTCAAGAAGTACAGAACGTGGCACAATTTACTTGCTCTTCAGATAAGATATTCTTCTTGGCTTAATGCTGCACCTCAGCAGCCGTCAAATGCAGTCGCTAAGTATGTTTTAACTTTACAGGCTTAAAGCTCCCCTGGTTTGAACAATTCTAGGATAGACAATTTTGTGGATGGATCAGTTGCGTTTCATTTCCCAGTAAAGATTCTGAGAACTCAATTAGAATAAAATCTCTGGGTAGGCTGAAGTCACATGAGCATAGCAGCTGATGACAAAATTATGCCTATGCTGCCATTTATTAAGTCAGGATCCTAGAGACTCCTCTGGATTAAAAAAGAAAATGTTTTCTCACGGCCTTTTCAACATCCACAGAATGCCTTGTGGACATTGTACACATATAATGGACCTTTACATTTATGATGAACAGCATATTTCTGAAGAAGCAGCCAAAAACATGAAAAGTAGCAAGCAGTATGTGTACCATATATGGAGAAAGATTGGCAAAATATGCCTTCAGGCATGATTGGCATGATATCCTCATTCATGAAAGCGGAATCTATGAAGGTTTACATACTACAAATACCACTTTACATATGATGTAACCAGTTTAACCTTGACCATTCATCACCCCTTTGATCGACAACAATGTTCTCACCTCAACATTGTAAGCAGAACATTACAGCTGGCACCTAATAGGATTTTGTTCTTATTAGGGGTATTACATTAGACGTAAAAGACAACAGCAAAAGATGTGGATACTAATGACAATTAATGTCATTATCATTAGGAAATCCACCACTATCAATTTGCTAGACAGTGACTAGAATCCTAACCAGACCAATCGCATGGTTTCCATGGCTTTAAGAGAAGACTAGAGGCTGTTGCTCACCTCCTGATTCCCAAAGTCAATTTATTATCTACAACCGGCCATATCAGGAATGTGAATGAATGATTCTATTTGTCTTGATGAATGCAATGTAAACAACAGCAAAGAAGCTTGAGATGATCAAGCCCATTTGAAACCCAATCTTTAACCATTCAATCCCTCGGTGGCTGAAGTGTACAGCATCTGCAAAGTATACTTGTTTGCAATGTACCAAACCCTTTGTGACAGTATCTCCAAACATGTGACCTTTACCATCTAGAAACATATGGACTTCAGGAGCAGGGGAACAAAACAACTTCCAAGAATCTTGCCAGTTCACATGTTACCCTAACTTAGAAATGTGCCACAATTTCTTCTTCATTGGGAATGCTTCCTTAACATTCCTAGTGGAGTAACGTTAACATATAATACAGTATTTTAAGAAGACAGCTCACATCCACCTTCCCAAGTGCTATTGGAAATGGGTGATAAATGGCCTTGTATTGCTATTTTAATATGGCAATGTATCTTGAGTCAAAATATTTGCTCTTAGATACTTACAGCACAGAAAATTACAATTTGGACTAAGATGGCAAAAATGTAGCTATCTAGTTTGAATATTTTAAAGCCCTGACAATAATTAATGTGATTCTCTCTGCTCTCATCTATAGCACTATCACATAGAATATAAAACATAGAACAGTACAACACAGTACAGGCCCTTCAGCCCATGATGTTCTGCCAACTTTAAACCTATTCCAAGATCAGTCTAATGCTTCCCTATCACAGAGGCTCTTTAATGAATCACTTCAACCAGTACCACAGTCAGTGAGGTCCACACTTACTAATCTCTGTGTAAAAAGCTTACCTTTGACATCCCCCTATACCTTCTTCCAATCACCTTAAAAATATGCTCACTTCTATTAACCATTTCCACTCTGGGGAATAAAGACACTGACTGACTACTATCTGTACCTCTTATCATCTTATGCTCCTCTATCAAGTCTCCTGTCATCCGACTTCGTTTCAAAGAGAAAAAAACACAACCTTACAGAATCTATCCTCATAAGATACGCTCACTAATCCAAGTAGCATCCTGGTAAATCTCCTCTGCACGCTCTCCAAAGCTTCTAAATCCTTCCAATAATGAGGCAACCAGAACTGAACACAATACTCCAAGGCATATATGTCAAACTCAAGGCCCATGGGCCAAATCCGGCCCGCGGTGGAATTATCTTTGGCCCGCGAGATAATATCTAATTACTATTAAAGCTGGCCCCAGTAATCGAAGTGCCTATGGCGTATGATATGGCTAATGCTGAGTTTATTCAGGTACCAGGTTTTCAGGGTTTTTAGTGTTTATTCGGCAGTCTTGCTCGGCAGTCTTCTTCATAAGAAATGGAATTTGTAAAGTGAAACACTTTGTAGTTATAGCAGAGACTGAGACACATGAGAGCAGGCTGTAAAAACGGAGGCAACGAAAGCTGCGTTTGCACGCGTTCGACTGATCCGGCCCGCATGAAGCTGCATTTTGCTCAATCCGGCCCGTGACCTAAAATGAGTTTGACACCCCTGCTCCAAGGCAACACACACACACTGCTAGAAGGCCTCAGCAGGACAGGCAGCATCTATGGAAAGGAACAAACAGTCGACTTTTCGGGCCGAGACCCAGGTCCCGATGAAGAACCTCAGCCCAAAATGTCGACTGTTTATTCCTTTCCATAGATGCTGCCTGACCTGCTGAGTTCCTCCAGCATTTTGTGTGTGTTACCTTGGATTTTCAGCATCTGCAAACTTTCTTGTGTTTGTGACAGTACTCCAAGGGTTGTCTAACTGGAGCTTTATAAGATTTTTAATGTCCAACAGAATGATTAGAGTAGGCATAAATGTAGCAAATTACTGTGAGTTTTTTTGAAAGTTCAACTTCATCTCATTGTGCAACTTTACAAAGATGTGAAAAATATGCTCACGTAGTCAGTTAAATTCAATTACAGCAATTGTGTATCCCTGGTTTCCTTCAGATTCTTCATTTCCTGTTATTTGTAGAGATATCTTCCACTGCCTAGACACTAAACTCTGTGACATTCCACCTCTCCACCCCAATCTCCTCCTTTATTCTTGCTGGTCTTCGAATTTATTTGGATAGTTGTGAAAATGCTGGGATGTTCTACACTCTAACAGTGCTGAGATACAGCTACAATCTAAATTGTTGTTACTGCAAGCCACTCTCAGGTTTTGTGAGTGGGTTTGCTTGTACTTAGATGTGTGAATTATAACTGTTGAATATATCAAAGGCAAAACAAATGTTTTTTTTGGTGAAGAGCCAAGCACTACAAGTAGGAACACCAATTCTGCTTAATTTCCCACCCCTCCGTAGTCCTGGAGGATTACAGTAAATGCATTACTCCACAGCTGAAATTTATTACCAAAGTACATTTATGTTACCATATACTACTCTGAGATTTACTTAGGCAGGCATTCATAATAGAACAGATAGATTCAATAGAATCAATGGTAAACTACACACATAGACTAACGAACAATATGCAAAAGACAAACCGTGCAAATACAAAAAAATTATTTTAACAAGTAAATAAATTATACTGAAAACTTGAGTCGTAGAGTCCTTGAAAGTGACTCTATGATGTTGAAGTGAGTGTAATTATCCACGTTGGTTTAACAGATGGTTTAGTTGAAGGGTAATAACTGCACCCAAACCTGGTGGTATGAGACCTGAGACTCCTGTACCTTCTTCCCGATGGCAGCAGCAAGAAGAAACCAATGTCTGGATGGTGGGACTACTGGATGACGAATGCTGCTTTCTTGTGACAGCGCTCCTTGTAGATATGCTCAATAGTGGACAGGGAAGATGTTTCCTTTGGCTAAGACCATGAGTCACAATCTCAAAATAAGTGTAGGCCATTAGGATTGAAATGAGAGAAATGTCTTCATTCAGAGGTTTGTGAATGTTTGGAATCCTTCACTCAGGACACAGATTCCAGGGGTCAGTAAGTTCCTGGATATTAAATGAATCAAGGGGTATTGTGATGGCGCAGGGAGTGGTGTTGAGATTATAAAACCATAAGACACAGGAGCAGATTTAGGCCATTCAGCCC
The DNA here is from genome assembly GCF_048418815.1 of Hemitrygon akajei. Classification (NCBI taxonomy): domain Eukaryota; kingdom Metazoa; phylum Chordata; class Chondrichthyes; order Myliobatiformes; family Dasyatidae; genus Hemitrygon; species Hemitrygon akajei. The sequence goes on along the minus strand of NC_133124.1, from coordinate 101,095,694 downwards.
ATAAAGTCTGCTCTGCTATTCCATCAAGGCTGATCCCGGATCCCGCTCAACCCCATACATCCGCCGTCTCGCAATATCCTTTGATGCCCTGACTGATCAGGAAATAATCAACTTCCTCCTTGAATGTACCCACAGACTTGGCCTCCACTGCAGTCTGTGGGAGAGCATTCCACAGATTCACTACCCTCTGGCTAAAAAAATTCCTCTTTACCTCTGTTCTAAAAGGTTGCCCCTCAATTTTAAGGCTGTGCCCTCGAGTTCTGGATACACCCACCATAGGAGGCATCCTCTCCACATCCACCCTGTTTAGTCCTTTTGACATTTGGTAGGTTTCAATGAGATCCCCCACATTCTTCTAAATTCCAGTGAGTACAGACCCAAAACTGCCAAAAATTCTTCATTTGATAACCCCTTTGTTCCCAGAATCATACCCGTGAACCTTCTTTGAACTCTCTCCAATGACAACACATTCTTTCTGAGATATAATGACCAAAACTGTTGACAATACTCCAAGTGTGGCCTGACTAGTGTCTTATAAAGGTACAGCATGATCTCTTTGCTTTCATATTCTATTCCCCTTGAACTAAATGACAACATTGCATTTGTCTTCTTTACCACTGACTCAACCTGTAAATTAATCTTGTGGGACTCTTGCACGAGGACTCTTAAGTCCCTCTGCACCTCTGATGTTTGAACCTTCTCCCCATTGAGATAGTAGTCCGTACTATTGTTTCCTTTACCAAAATGCATTATCATACATTTCCCAACACTATATTCCATCTGCCACTTTTTGCCCATTCTTCCAATTTGTCTAAGTCCTGTTCCAATCACATTGCTTCCTCAGCAATACCTACCCCTCCACCTATCTTCATAACATTCACAAGCTTTGCCACAATGCCATCAATTCCATTATTCAAATCATTGACAAGCAATGTGAAAAGTAGCAGTCTTAATACTGATCCCAGAGGAATACCACTAGTCACTGGCAGCCAACCAGAAAAGGCCACTTTTATTTACACTTCCTGCCTCTTGTCTGTCAGCCATTCCTCTATAAATGCCAGTATCTTTCTTGTAACGCCATAGGATTTTAGTTTGTTAAGCAGACTCATGTGTGGCACCTTATCAAATACCTTCTGAAAATCCAAGTAAATGACATCCACTACCATTCCTTTGTCCACCCTACTTCTTACTTCCTTGAAGAATGCTAACAGATTTGTCAGGAAAGATTTTCTTTGATTGAAACCACACAGACTTTGACTTAATTTGTCATTAGTCTCCAAGTACCTCAAAACCTCATCCTTAACAATTAACTCCAACACTTTCCCAATCACTGAGATTAGGCAAATTGGCCTATAATTTCCTTTCTTTTGCTTTCCTCCCTTCTTAAGAGAGGAGTGACTTTTGCAATCTTCCAGTCCTCCGGGACCATGTCAGAATCAAGTGCTTCTTGATAGATCATGACCAATGCATCCATATCTCTTCAGAATCCTCCCTCTGGACTCTGGGATGGAGTCCATCTGATCCAGGTGACTTATCCACCTTAAGACCTTACAGTTTGCCTAGCACTTTTTTCTTTGTAATAGCAATAGCACTCACCCCTGCTCCCCGACACTCATGGACACTGCTTGAGTCTTCCACTGTGAAGACAGATGCAAAGTACCCATTATGTTCATCTGCCATTTCTTTGTCACCCTCATTAGCATTATTTTCCAGTGATCCAAAATCAACTCTCACTTCCCTTCTATTCTTTATATAACTGAAAAAACTTTTAGTATCCTGCTTTATATTATTGGCTAATCTGCCCTCATATTTCATCTTTTCCCTTCTTAACACTTTTATAGTTGCCTTTTGTTGGATTTTAGAAGCTTCCAATCATCCGCTCACCTTTGCTGATCTATATGCCCTTTCCTTGGCTTTTATGTAGTCCTTTGTCAGCCACAGTTGCCTAGCCCTGCATTTGAGAACTTCTTCCTTTGTGGGACATATCTATCCTGCACCTTGGGAACTATTCATAGAAACTTCAGCCATCTCTGCTCTGCTGTAATCCCCTCCAGTATCCTCCTCCAATCCACCTGGGCAAGCTCATTGCTCTTGCCTCTGTAATTCCCTTTATTTCATTGTGATGCTGATACATGTGAGTTATGCTTCTGCCTCTCAAATTGCGATATGAATTCAATCAAATTATGATTACTGTCCCCTAAGGGTTCCTTTACATTAAACTCCCTAATAAGATTTAGGTTATTACACAATACCCAATAAGATTGCCTTTTCCAAAGTAGACTCAAGCACAAACTGCTCTAAAAAGCTATCTCATAGACATTCAACAAATTTCCTCTCAAAGGATCCGACACCAACCTGATTTTTCCAATTCCCTTGCATATTGAAGTCCTCCATTACAATTGTGTCAGTACCCTTATTACATGCCCTTTCCAGCTCCCAATGAAATCTCGGCCTCACATCTTGGCTGCTCTCTGGAAGCCTTTATATGGTTTCCATAATGTTTTTTTCACCCTTGCAGTTTCTTAGCTCCACCCACAAAGATTCAACATACTCTGGCCCAATGTCACCTCCTTTTAAAGATGTAATTCCATCTCCTACTAACAGAGCCATACCATCACCTTTGCCTTCCTGCCTGTCCTTTCAATACTAACTATATCCTTTGACATTAAGCTCCCAACTGTGGCCTACTTTCAGCCACAACCCAGTGATGCCACAATGTCATACTCAATAAATACTCCACCACCTTTTATTGACCAATGAATATAACCTCAGCTTTTTTCATAATTATACTTCGCTTGTTATTCAGTTAACCTGTCTATCACCCTGATAGGCTGAACTATCACCCAGTTCTGTATCATTATTGACATTCTTAGGTACATTGCACTGATCCCTGCATTAAAACCATTGATATAGATTGTAAACATCTGAGACACCAGCACTGACACATGGCCAATTTAAAAATGGCCCATTTATTCCTGCTCTCTCTTTTGCTTGTTAACCAATTTTCAGTTCGTACCATTAGATTACTGCCAATACAGTTCTCCCTAGTCTTGATTGGTAATCCCTTTTATGGTGCCATATTGAAAGTCCTCTAAAGGTTAAGGTGCTCCACATCAATTAGTTCACCTTTATATGTTCTGCTAATTACAATCTCAACCCCCCCCCCCTCCCAGCAGATTCTGGGGGAGATGCCTCATCAGGGGAAGGCATCAATAGGCAAGATCCTGGCACAATGAGGGGCTTTGCATAGGAGGATAAAGAGTGGCCGAGGAGTGGTCGGGGATTCCATGGAAAGGGGAATAGACAAAAGCTTTGTAGTAGAAAATGGGACTCCTGGTTGGTATGTTGCCTCTCAGGATCAGGGATCAGGGATCAGAGATGGCTGGGAGTGACTGCAGGGCATTCCAGAAGGAGAGGGTGAACAGCTACTTGTCACGGTGCATGTAGGTACCAACAATACAGTAAAAGAGTGAGACGAAGCCCTACAACCTAAACTTAGGGAGCTAGGAGATAAGTTGAAAGTATGATCTTAAAGGTAGTAATCTCACAATTGCTACCTCTGCCATGTGCTATTGAGAGCAGGAAAGATAGAATAGTTAAAAATGAACATGTGGTTTGAGCAGTGGAAACAGAGGAATGGCTTCAGATTCCTAGGGCATTGTGTTATGAATGTGGAGCAACTCTGAGGGGCTGAAGGGTGCAAAGTCACCCCCCCCCCTCCTTTTTGAGAATCGCAAGATCGTTATTATTTCGGGTCTGAGACCCAGGAGATGAGAGAGATACACAGCATGCCAGGAAATGAGAGAGATACACAGCATGTCAGGAAATGAGAGAGAGAGACACACAGAATACACAACCAGGTGGAATGTCTCCTGACATAGGCGGAACGGAACCACTGATTACTGCTATTGTCTCTTGGAGAAGGAATTGTGTATTGAGTACTGTACTATTCATTGAAACCCCTCAGGGGACAACCAGAGTGGTCTGGTTGAGGGATTGCATCATCCCAACCTGATTGACATCTGAGACCCCGTGAGTGAGGATAAAAGAGGGTCTGGGGAACAACCCCTCAGATGCACCAGGAGAAACGCTAGAAATCCAGTGACAGCGTTTTATAGCGAAAGCCGGTGGGAGCTCGTGTGTGTCCTCCCTTGCCTGGGTGGCGGGCTCATCACGGAAGAATGGCTTAGCTAAAGGAGAGGTCACACTTGAACGGCCACACCAATGAGACACCGACGGATCGAAATCATAAAGGAAGGTTGGCAAAATCCGTAGCGGTAACTGTTCCCATTCTCCTTTCTCTCTCTCTCTCTCCAACAATTGCAACACAGCGACAAACAAATGGGGGCAGCCTGTGTGAACTGCAGCGAACTTTATATTTTCAACGGACAATTCATTATCCCCTAGACAACAATAGAGCTTATTTCTTATTGATTATTATTATACCCGCACTTTTAGGTTTAGTATTGACGATGTATATTATCTGTATATTTGCATTGATATTATTTTTGTGTATTTTTACTAATAAATACTGTTAAAAATAGTATCATCAGACTCCAACAGACGTCTCTATCTTTGCTGGTAAGTAACCCAGTTACGGGGTTCGTAACAATTGGAACAGGTTCCAAGGGTGATGGTCCATACACCTGGGTGGGACCTGGATAGTCCTAACATACTGAAGAAGGATGTTATAGATGTGAGGGGATGTGAGTACCTTGATACAATCACTACCGCTAAAGAAATAGTGCTGAGTAATTTTGTGGGCCTCAGGTAAATACGTCCCCAAGTCCTGATGAAATGTGACCCAGGGTACAGAAGGAAATGGCACTTGTGTTAATTTACCCTAACTGTGAATTCTGGGCATTTAAAGACAATAAATGTCACACCACTGTTTAAGAAAAGGATGTAGACAAAAGGCTGGTAACTATAGGTTGGTCAGCTTATCATTAAGGAGCAAGTAGTAAGACATCTGGTAAAGATTGCTCCATCAGGCAGACACAGCATGGATTCAGGTAGGACAGGTCCAGTTTGACAAACTTACAGGAGCTATTTGAGGGTTTAGCAAGCTCAGTGGCTATAAGTGAAATGGTATATGTTATATACTTGGATTTCCAGTAGGAGTTTCATAAGGTGCCACATAAAAGTCCATAAGGGCTTATAAGAGAATTGGGTGTAATCTATTATTATGGATAAAGGATTTATTAACCTATAGAAGGTAGAGATTCAGCGTAGTAGGGGATTTGTTTGGTTAGCAATCAATGCTGAGTGGAGTACAACCGGGGTCAGTGTTGGGCCACCAATTGTTCATGATATACATTAACAATTTGGAAGAGGGGACTTAGTGTAACGTATTTAAAAACGCAAACATGAGGAAATCTGCAGTTGCTGGAAATTCAAACAACACACACAAAATACTGGTGGAACGCAGCAGGCCAGGTAGCATTTATAGGAAGAAGTACAGTCGACGTTTCGGGCCAAAACCATTCCTCAGGATGAAAGGTCTCGGCCCAAAATGTTGACTGTACTTCTTCCTATAGATGCTGCCTGGCCTGCTGCGTTCCACCAGCATTCTGTGTGTGTTGTAACGTATTTAAGTTTGCTGATGATACTAAATTGATTGGAAAAGCAAACTGTGAAGAAGACGCATGCAGACTAATATACGGTAGATAGGTCAAGTGACTGTGCAAGGGTCTGCCAAATGGTAAATATGAGGTCGTCCACTTTGGAGGGAAAGAACAGAATATTAAATAAATGGTGAAAGATTGCAGCATGGTGTTGTGCAGAGTCATTGTGTATGAATTGCAAAAGGTTGCAAGTTCCACGTGTTATCAGGAAAGCAAATAGAATTTTGGCCTTCATTGCTAGAGGGACTGAAATTAAGAGCAGGGAGATAATGCTGCAACTGTACAGGGTACTGGCAAGGCCACACCTGGAGAACTGTGCTGTCCTGGCCTCCTCATTTGAGAAAAGATATACTGCCTTTGGAGACCTTGTGGATGATGCTCACCAGGTTGATTCTGGAGATGAGGGGGTTAGCCTATATGAAGAGATTGAGTCACCTTTGACTATGCATGCTTGAATTCAGAAAAATGAGAGGAGAGCTCATAGAAACATATACAATTATGAAAGGGATAGATAAGGCAGAGGTAGGAAAGTTGTTTCCACTGGCAGGTGAGACTAGAACTAGGGGACAAAATTCAGGGCAGTATATTTAGGACAGAAATGAGGCTAATCTACTTTTCCTAGAGAGCAGAAGATCTGAGGAATTCTCTGTCCAAGGAAGCAGTAGAGGTTACATCCTAAAATATATTTAGGACACAATAAAAATATTTAGCAGACTTGAAGAATTAAGGGTTATGGGGAAAAGATAGGTATGTGGAGCTGTGTCTACAGCCAGATCAGCCATAATTTCATTGAATAGTGGCCAGATAGTTTCATTCTATTTCTATCCTTGTATTCTAATGTTCTTAAACACAACAAATTCTACAGATGCTGGAAATCCAGAGCAACACAGACAAAATGCTGGGATAACTCAGCAAGTCAAGCAGCAGGTAGAGAAATGAACATAGAGTTGATATTTTGAGCTGAGACCCTTCACCAGGACTGTAGGGGTGCAGGTAGATGCCAGAATAAAATAGTGGAGGGAGGGGAAAGAGGACTAGCTGGAAGGTGATAGGTGACCATGAGAGAAAGAGAAGAAGGAGGGGTGCCAGGGGAAGGTGATATGAAGGTGATGAGAAGAGGTAAGTGGGGCCAAAGAGGAAAATAGAAAAAGAGGTAAGGGGGATGGGGAAGAGAAAAAAATAATCGGAAGGAGAAATTGATGTTCATGCCGTTGAGTTGGAGGCTACCTAGATGGAATATGAGGTGTTGTTTCTCCACCTGAGAGTGACCTCATTGGATAGAAGAGGAGGCCACAGACTAACATGTGGGAACGGAAATGGGGATGGGAATTAAAGTGATTGGCCACTGGGAATTTCCGCTTTTTGCTGATGGAGCAGAGGTGCTCAACAAAGCAGCCCCCTGATTTATGTCAGGTCTCACCAATGGAGAGGAGACACATCAGGAGCAAAGAATACAATAGATGGCCCTCAACAGATTTGCTTCACCTGGAAGAACTGTTTGGGGCCCTGAATGGAGGTGAGGGAGTAGGTGAATGGGCAAGTGTATAATTTTTGTTACTTGCAGGATACATGCCCGGAGAGACATTTGTGGTGTGGGACAAATGGTTAAGAGAATCACAGAGGGAGTGATTCCTTTGGAAAGCAGAAAGTGTGGGGGGGGGGGGGGGGAGTGGAATGTGAGTTAAAGATGTGTTTGATCCTGTAGAAGATGGCGGAAGTTGCGGAGAATGACATTTGATGCAAAGACTTATGGGGTGGTAGGTGAGGACAAGAGGAACACTATCCCTGTTAAGGCAGTAGTAAAATGGGTGAGCACGGATGCCAGAAATGGAGGAGATGCAGGTGAGGAATTGTGGAGGAAGTGAAACCCCATTCTTTGAAGGAGGAGTATATCTCTGATGTCCTGGAATGAAAAGTCTCATCCTGGGAACAGATGTGGTAGAAGCAAAGGAACTAAGAAAATGGAATAACATTTTTGCAAGAGAACATGTGGGAAGAGTAGGTTCACGATCAGTAGGTTTTTAAAAGATGTTGGTAGACAGAGATGGAGACAGAGAGAGCAAGAAAAGGGAGCAAGGTGTCAGAAATGGACCAAGTGAACTTAAGTTAGAGGCAAAGTTGATGAAATTGACAATATCAGCATGGGTGAATGAAGCAGCAACCATGCGGTCATCAAAGTAGCAGAGGAAGAGTTGGGCAGCATTACAAGGGAAGGTTTGGATCATTGACTGTTCTACATAGCCACCAAAAAGGCAGGCATAGGTGGAGCCCGTGTGAGTACCCATAGCGACCCCTTGACTTTGGGAAAAGTGGAAGGAGCTGAAGGAGAAATTGTTAAGGGTGAGGACCAGTTCTTCAGATGGCGATGGGGGATGGGTTTTGATGGAGGGGAACTGGCTGGTTCTTTTCTTGAGAAAGGAGAGCTTTAAGGCTTTCTTGAAAGGGTATAGAAGTATATAAGGACTGGTCATGTAAATTGCAAGCTGTTGAGGTGATGAAGTTCATGTGAAGTGTCGCAGATGTAGGTGGAAAGGGACTGAACCAAGAGGAATAGAATAGATTTGGGATATGCACACAGGAGTTCGATGAGGCAGGAACAGGCAGATAGTTATGTTTGTGGGAGACAAAATCAAGCTGTATGGGGTAAGAGAACTATGAGTGTGGTGGCAGTGGATGGGAGTTCTCCAGAGTGGACAAGTGGACCAGACTGCCATCCTTTTCAAGGGGTAAATAAAAGGAGGCATCTGAGAGTTGCCACCTGGCAACAGGAACTGCTTTGTCTGCAGGTTTGATGGTAAGGATGGGATTGGTGTGAAGTGAGTGGAGGGCAGTGAGTTCAGAGGATGTAAGGTTTGAGGAAGAGAGAGGAGTGCTGAGATAGAAATATCCAGAGCAGGTTGAGAACCAGAGTAGGGTGTCCAAGATGAGCAGGAAGGTTGAAGACAGGAGAAGAGGTCATGGGTGTGGGGAGGGGAACTCTTGCCAAAGATGTGGGCTTAGAATTAACAGAAGAAGTGCTTGGCATCCTGGCGAGTGTGGGACTCATTAAGGTGCAGGTGAAGGGGCCCAAAGGTAAGGCCTTTGCTGAGGACAGAACATTTGTTCAGAGAGGGGAAGATCAGAGGGAATGGTGAAGACACGACAAGGGTTAGAGCTAGGATCAGAGGGGGAAAGAGAGTTGGTGACACCAGAGAAGAGGGGAGGTTTGGATGTTCACCGAAGGTGGAGTGAGATGAAGATAGAGGATTCCTTTTCATGTTTTTATTGTTCAAACTTAATCCTCACTTCATAAATTCATGCCAACTCTGCTTAATTCTATCATTTTGTGAAGTGGCATATTTCCACTTTCCTCATAATAGATTCCTGTAATTTCCCTTCCTCTGATGTTAGGCTAATTAGTCAATAGTTTTCAATTTCTTATTTTTTTCTTCTTTGGGTGTGATTTCTTCCCAATGTACCATTGGAGATAAATATTGGACTTGGCAACAATGTCCAAATCCTAGAAATTTAAAGCATGCAAAATTCAGCATAATAGTATGCTAATACTCATGTTCCAAGCTTATGAAGAACAATAGCAAGAAGGCCACGTGGTTTGGAATGGCTTAGCGTTCAATAGTCATAAGATGCCTCTGGCAAAGGAGGAGAGAAGAATTTACAAACAAAAACATTACAAATTAAATATGATTCCACAAAAAAATTAAGATTAAATGGTAAGATTCACCAGAGTTCACCAGAGTTCAAATTTTAAATATATTTTTAAGAACTCAACTGGTAAACTTTAATGATTTTTTTAAAAATGCATTTCAAGGTCGGGTCAATGAGAAAACCAGGCAATAACAGGACACACATCAATACACAATACTATCAGTGAATTTGGATGTGTGTGAGAATTCACTGAAAGCAGACATTACTCATCATTTTTAAGCTGTTCTTGTTTTCTGATAATTTGCTCATTCTTTTTCCTCATGAAGCATTTAGATTTTGGAATTTAAAATTATTAGTTTTTAATTCCATCAACATCTCAGCCTCCTCATATCCTTAAACACCATCAGTCCTAAAATTGCCGTGAAGTTTGAGCTCCTGCAACTCTAGTTTATATTATTATTCTTTCATAGGAAATGAATATTACTTGCAAGCCCAGCATTTATTATCTTCTCTAATTGTTCTTGAGATTGTGACAGTGACCTCTTTTCTTGAATTACTGCAAGTTGGGTGGTGAAAATATCCCCACAGTGGCTTTAAGACTGGACCATTTCTGCTTGCACAAAGCTCCTGCCCTTCTATAAAGTAGGAGTGACAGGTCTGCAAAAGTTCTTTGCAGTTTGAGAGGATTCTTGGCAAAATGCCAAGTACATCTTGCAAGTATTACCATAGAATGCTTATGGTGGAAGGAGTATATCTTCAAATTGGTGGGTGGAGTGAAGTCATGAAGACTATTTCTCCCTCTTTCTAGATGAAGGATCTCAACCAAAGACATCGGTTGACCATTTCCATCCATAGATGTTGCTTGATCCATTGAATTCCTCCAGTACATATAATGTTGCTGCAGGCTATTTTCCCTGAGACAACCTTGAGCAATTGTAGTTTTAGGACAGAGGGGTTATGTTTAGGTAATCCTAGCAATTCTGAATCAGATTGAAGATCAGGTTTATTATCTCTGTCTTATATGACATGAAATTTGTTGTTTTGTGGTAGCAGTAGTATGGTGCAAAGGTACAAACATTATTATAAACTGCAAAATAATTAAATAGTGCAGAAAAATGAACAATGAAGTAGAGTCCATGGGGTCATGGACCATTCAGAAGTCAGGTGGTAGAAGGGAGAAAACTGCAATTGAATTGTTGAGTGTGGGTCTTCAGGCTCCTGAAACTTCCCGATGGTAGACATGTGAACTAATGAACTGGAGAAATGAGTTCAAATACCACCTCAGTCTTCATTTAGTTGATTAGATAAATCTTGTGAAAAATGAAAATCTCTCAAAAACCTTTGGTGAGCTTTGGGCTTTCGTGAGGAGCATTGGAAACTCTAAAGTATGGCAAAGTCGGTTTTTTCCCACTTTTCATTAAATCCACTAGTTATCAAGGAGAATTAATGGCAGTCAGTGGAGTGGTATAGTCTGGTAAGCATTACATCAGTGGTAGGGAAAACATTGGAGATGATTCTTAGGGACAAGTTTAATATGTATTTGGGAAAACATGGATTCATTAACAATGGTCAGCAAAGCTTTGAATGAGGGAAGGTCCTGTCTCACAAATTAGACTGAGTTTATCAAATAAATAATGAAAATGATTGATGATGGTACGGGAAGGTCAGTGGAAATTGTCCATAAGAATTTTAGTAAACCATTAGACAATGGTCGACATGATCAGATGACCCAAAAAGTTATGTCACATGGGATTCACAGTGAACTTTGAGTTGGATCCAAAATTGACTAGCTTATTGAAGACAGAGGGGAATGGCAGAGCAGTGTTTCTCTGACTCGACGTCTGTGATCAGTGGAGCTCCACCAGGATCTGTGCTGTTTGTGATAAATATAAATAATCTGGATGAAAATGTAAGTGGTCCTGATTAGTAAGCTTGAGAGAGCATGAAAATTGGTCAAGTCATCAGCAGTGAGGAAGGCTGTAGATAGAGTATACAATCAGTCTTATATCCACAGGGTAGTAATGTGAAATACTTGAGAGTATAATACATAGAGTGGTAGTTGCTTAGAACACACTGCCAGAGGAGATAGAGTCATGGAGTTATACAGCCGACAGACAGAACTTTTAGCCCAACAGATCGACGCTGACCAAGCTAGCCTCATCTGCCCATGTTTGGCCCACAGACATCTAAACCTTTCCTATCCATGTATCTTTCCAAGTGCATTTTAAAAGTTGCTAACGTACCTGCCTCAACCACTTCTGGCAGCTCATTCCATTTATTATAATTTCTGGGTGAGAAAGTAGCCTTCCAGGTTCCTATAAATCTCTCCCCTCTCACCTTAAACCTATCTCCTCTAGTTCTTGACTTCTCCAGGGCTGTGAGACTATCTATGCCTCTCATAATTTTATACAATCCTGTAAGATTACGTCTCCAATGAATGAAGTCCCTACCTACTCAACATCTCTCCTTGACATAGTAAATTTTCCAGATGCTAGAAGCAGATAAATAGTGCCATTTCAGAGGCATTTAGGCATATGCATGAACATGGAAGGATTAGAGGGATATGGACCATGTGTAGAGAGACAGGATTAGCATCATGCCAATGTCAGGTCAATGGCATCATGGTTGATGCAGACACGGTGGGCCATGAGTGCAGTTCCAATGATGCATTGCTTTATCATCAATGCATCATTGATGGTAGAGCAAAAATTCATCAATATAAACAACAATTCAGCATATAGGCATGCGTAACATAAATACATTCACGTACTGCTTTAAGATGTACAATCAGAATGTACGTGATCTAAAAGTCTTCAACTCATCCGATAGCTGACTTCTAAGTTTTAAATAAATGATGCAATCTTGCTCTGATCTCATTGTACTGTATTTATTGTAAATGTTCCTTCAAGATGTGCTGGATACAGATTTTATTTCATGATTCATTCTACCCTGTGACTTGTCCATTTGCCAAGGTATTACAATGATGTCGACTGAATCCAAATGTTAAAGTAACAGAATAAAACAAACATAGATTAGCCACTAAGGAATACTTACAATTTATTTTCATGCTTAAAGAATTGAGCAATTGGGATCTCTGAAATTAATTTCATCAGCCAAATCAGAGTAGATACAGATGACATGCATGTGACATTAAGTAATTTTAAAAACAGCTGGGTCATTTTTGCCTGTTTCATCTATATGCATATATGTGTATAATAATCAAATCTCCTTAGGTTATATTACCTCATAGGGAAGGGGGAAAAGTAGAGAAGAAATAACTGATTCAAGAGAAAATCTGCAGATACTGCCAGTACAGTTGACAGTTCAGGCCGAAATCCTTTGACTGGACTGGAGAAAAAAAGATGAGGAGTAGATGGAAAACTGAGGTCAATTTTGAATAGCCAGAGATGCAAAACAGAGGGACTCCAGAAGATGTGTAACACCAGTAGGTTCTCCCAGTTTTTGTAATTTGATCCAGCAATATGTCACTAAAATGGAAAAGATGTAGAAATTCAGTTGTGGTTCATACTTTTCTCTAAGTGAAAAGTTAATAGTTGTGTATTTACAGTTACAAGAACCAGGGAAATTGTTGTTGTTTGCCATTACAAGACTAAAAATTGCTGGTGTTGAGAGAGATAAGGGTGTTTCTCTTTCAGAAATGCAGAATGTTAACATTCATAAATAGAGAATGATTAGAAAGGCAGATAGAATGCTGGCTTTCATTTCATTTGGCATGGCATATAAAATTCTTTTAAAATTACTCAGGCATAGAATTTGAGTCTTTTTTTAAGAAAAACTATACTAACCTTACAGGCAGCACAGATAAAGTTAACCAGTATGATTCCTTGGGGGAAGTGCGCATTTTGTGAGGAAAGATTGAATACTTTGTGTTCATACTTTCTGAAGTATATATGAAGGAGATGTGATCTTATTAAAACTCTAGATTGTGAGCTGAGTTTGATTATGTTTGAGCTTGATAATGCCGGAGATCCCTGAAGTAAATTGATGGGAGTTGGGGGATGCCATTTGCAGGCAAACCAATACCGGTTGAGTGAGGTTTCAGTGAGACAGGAACCTGAAGTTGATGGTTAGTGGAGGTTGAAAAGTAAACACGATGAAGTTGCTAAATCATTGAGTGATTTCCTCAGTCCCAGTTTCTCTCTATCACAGCCTTTGTCACGGACTTAAAAAAAATCAAAGATGGTTAATTCAGAACTTTTTTAAATATACTGTTATGCAAGGGTGACTCAGCAGACATAATCAATGGGTGTGAAGTTTAGGAAATTCGTGGTGCTGGGCAAGTTCAGTAAGCTTCGGGTGTGGTGGGGATAAAGGAGAGCTGGAAAGTAAGTAAGTAAATAAATAAGTAAGAACAAACTGATCTGAGTTGTGTTCAGGTCGCTAGGATGGGTCTTACTTAGCAATTTCAATTTTAACTTATGCAACTGCAGAACACACAGCAACATGATAACCTAATTGACTGATAGTGAACAATGATAGTTATGCTTCAGGAATGTATTTCCTTCCCGCATTCTGAGTGACTATTGCATACAAATAGCATGATTACATGAATGCTGAGCTCTTGCAAACAATATTTCATGACAGGACATGTCATATTTAATAATGAAATAATAAAGAAACTACTGTAATTGCATTCATCATGCAAATACTGATTTTCATAAACAATGCAAGTAAAGCATGACCCGTTCACTAAATTGATTTAGGAAAACAGATTTCATAATCATAAAAAATGTTTGAATAGCTTGCTTGGTATATGTTATTTTCTATTCTATTTTGAATATTTACAGTATCTGAATGTCATAGTCCCTAAAATATTTTAAAAGTAATATAACAGGCTTCTCTCATTCTTAGTTTTCAGTCAATAATTATTCTCAGTGTAATTGGCAATTCATCCTTGAAAAACTATTGCTGGATACCAGAGATCCACTGGAATTACTAATTTTATTCTTTGTACCAGATATTTGCATATATAACCCAAACTTGCATATCTATGGACAACAAATGAAGTGCTTTTGATGCCATTTTATTTGGGCATGAAGTATCCAAAGGCAAATTTCAAAGAATACTAGGAGAGTTTTCTGTAAAATTTACCTGCAATCAATGGAATGTATTATTCAGAAGAGCAAACAATTTGCTGGAGCAACTCAATGGGCCAAGCAGCATCTGTGGGAGGAGAGAATTATTGATGTTTCGGGATGAAACCCTGCATTGGGACTGATAGATTATCCAATCGTTGCTGTTTTGCAGGATCTTGAGGCAAGATTTCCTCACGTTTTCCTACAGTTCATAAAATCATCGTTACGTTTTGTAATGTTGTGAAACATGCTAAATATATTCACGATCTGTAAAGAAAAAATTTTGTCCTTTTTAATTTGATGAGGGCATTTTCTGTCACCATCTTGGTAGTGGTGTAAATTCCACCTCCAGCCAGCGCCACACAGTCACTGGAGGAGCTGAGCACATAATCAGCTGGCACTAAGCAATGCATCTGCATGCCTTCCCTATCACTATAGGTCAGCTTGAAGAAGTCTCCGAACTACTATCATCAACATATCACCTGTAGAACCAGAGGAACCAACACACTTTACCACTGTATATCACCATCAAGGAATTTACTGTGACATCCCACACACACACTTTGGGAAGTCCAATCACATGGCTGTACTTCTTCTTCCAGCCTATAGGCAGAGACTAAAGATCACAACACCAGTGGTGAGAACCAAGAAGGTATGGTCAAGGGAAATGGAGGAGCACTTACAGGACTGCTTTGAGTAAATGGATTGGAAAATATTCAAAGATACATCTTCAAATCTGAATGAGTACACCATTGTTGACATCGACTTCATCAAGTCCTGTGTGAATGAGTGTATGCATTTGAGAACATATCAAACATACCCAAACCAAAAGCTGTGGATGAACCAGGAGATTTGTAGTCTGCAGACGGCTAGATCTGTGGCATTCAGGACTGGTGTCCAGAACTCTACAAGAAGTCCAGGTACAGCATATGGAAGTCTATTTTAAGAGATGATCTATCTCTCTCCTGTACGTCTCCTTGTCACCACCGGAAATTTTGCCAAAAATAGTTGTGTTTTCTAGGGTGTGAGCTGTGCCTACCCACCCAGTCTTGGGGATAGAGAGGGTAGGGCAGTGGGCTAAGCACGCATCCTCGAGGTGCACCAGTGTTGGTTGCTGGTGTCAGTTGAGTTTAGGGATGGAATCGGATACACATCATCTCTGGCAGTGTTTGCAGGCCATTACTTGTTACAAAATGAAAGCTAATGTCTCAAAGCCTTTTATGCACACATTGAAAGTGAGAACAATATTACACCTGTGTAATCCCCGCAGCTACTGGTGACCCTGTGATCTCTGTCTTGGAGGCCAATATAAGAACATCTTTCAGGAGGGTGAACCCTCTCAAGGCATTAGGCTGTGATGATGTACCTGGTAGGTCTCTGAAAATCTAAGCCAACCAACTGGTGGCAGCATTCACAGATATCTTCATCCCTCACTTCTACATTGGTGGTTTCCACCTTCTTCAAAAGGGCAACAATTATACCAGTGCCTAAGAAGAGCGGGGAGAGCTAGCTCAATGACCTTCTCCCAGTGGCACTCACAACTACTGTGATGAAGTACTTTGAGAGGTTGGTCATGGTTAGCATCAATTTCTACCTAAGCAAGGCCCTGGACCTGCTGCAATTTGTCTTTGCCATAATATATCTACAGAGGATGCAATCTCACTAGCTCTCCATTAGGCCTTTAATCACCTGGATACCTAATAGTAATACCTATTCAGACTGCTGTTTACTGGTTGCAGCTTAATGTTCAACACCATCATACCCTCAGTACTAGTCAACAAGATCCAAAACCTGGGCCTCTGTACCTCTCTCTGCAAATGGATTCTAGACTTCCTCACTGGGAGGCCAGAGTCTGTGTGGATCGGAAATAACATCTCCTGCTCACTGGCAATCAACACTGGCGCGCCTCAAGGATGCATGCTTCGCCCTCTGTTCTACTCTCTCTACACCCACTATTGTGTGGTTAGGCACAGCCTAAATGCCAAGCATCACAACTGTTGTTGGCAAAATTTCTGATGGTGATGAGGAGACAAACAGGAGCGAGCTAGGTCATAAGCTGGTTCAGTGGCGTTGCAACAACCTTGCACTCTACATCAGTAAGACCAAGGAATTGATGGTGGACTTCAGGCAGAGGGAGACACAACAGTCCTCAGCAAGGGATCAGCAGTGGAAAGAGAGAGCAAATTCAAGCTCCTGGGTGTCAATGTCTCTGAAGATCTATTCTGGGCCCAACATATTACTGGAAATACAAAGAAGGCAAGACAACAGGAGTATGCAAGACTTGGTATGTCACCAAAGACACTCACAAATTTCTGCAGATGTCCCGTGGGAAGCATTCTGAATGGTTGCATCACCATCTAGTATGGAGGGGCCTCTACACACAATCTGAAAAAGCTGCAGAAACCTGTAAACTCAGTCAGCTCCATCATGGGCACTAGCCTCCCCCGCATCAAGGACACCTTCAAAAGGTGATGCTTCAGAAAGGTGGCATCCATCATCAAGAACACTTATGCCCTCTTCCCGTTGCTACTGTCAAGGAGGAAGTACAGGAGCCTGAGGACACACACTCAGTGTTTCCAGAACAGCTTCTTCACCCCCACCATCAGATTTCTGAATGGACAATACACCCATGCACAGCACCTCAGTATTTTTTCCCTTTTTGCACTACGGTACTTATTTAATTTAATTTCGTTACATATACTTATTGCAATTCATAGCTTTTATTGAAATTACAGCTGCTGCAAAACAAAAAAAAATCATGACATACACCAGTGATATTAAAGCTGGTTCTGATTTATTTTCGTTCATCTAGATCAACTGCCATTCAGAGCCACAGAAACCAAAGGGAGTTGGACTTTACATCTCCTGCATTTTCCAGAAACAATATTTGTTTTATGTACTTAATCAGATGTATACATGCAGCTTTGCTTTGCCATGTGAATGTTGTGGACTAAAGTTCAGTACTATTATGACTTAAAACTGCACTTCAGCTTCTAAACTGCTGTAAGGCAGAAATCTGAATTAAAGGAGCATTACTTTTATAAAAAAATTATTTGGCAAATAACTATGTTAGTATTTTTTCTACTGAGAAAATGCTATATGTAATTTTCAAGTTCAAACTTACTGTTGCCGTAGGCATACATATGCCAGGTATAAATACCTTGAAAATTAGGTTTATGCAGCAAATGTTTTGCATTGTTTGCATTGATTTTGTGCTTGAACAAAAGGCTTTGGCTCAAATTGAGTCGTATGGCTTTTGAGTGTGAGGGTTGTGGATTCAAATTTTACTCTTACATTTAATCTAAAAAATTGCTTCAGTACTCTGCAAAAAGCTGCAGGAAATTGCAAATTAAGTCAGCTTGATCATGGAGGCACCAGCCTCCCCGGCAATGAGGATATCTTCAACGGTTGATACCTCAAAACCTCATCAATCATCAAGGACCCCCAACACACAGGACATGCCTTTTCTTAACGCTACCATCAAGAAGGTGGTACAAGAATATGAAGGCACGCGCTCATTATTTTAGGAACAGCTTCGTCCCCTCTGCCATCGGATTTCTGATGGGCAGTAAATCCTTCTGCTTTTGCACTATTATTTAACTTAATTTATTTTACACACACACACACACACACACACATATACAGACATATATATTCTTATTGCTTTTATTATGTATTGTACTTCACTGCTGCTGCAATGCAACAAATTTCACAAAATATGCCAATGATATTAAAACTGGTTCTGACTAAATGAGTCTAGCCTGTGATGTGACATGGAAAATGGTTTGAAAATGTTTCAAGTGACATTCTATTCTGTTCTCCTGTAAGAGAATGCCTTTGCATACGCTTAGCGTGGATAGGAGAGACATGAGAGAGATTGAAGGTACCAGAAATCTGGAGTAACATACAAAAAATGTTGGAGGAACTTAGGCAGCATCTACGGAAAAGAGTAAACAATCAACGTTTAGGGCTGAGAACCACCACCAGGTCTAGAGAAAAAAAAAATCCAGAGGCCAGAATAAAAGGATGGTGGGAGAGGGAAGAGCATAAGGTAGTGAAAAATAGATGAATCCATTTGAGAGGGGCAAGGGAGGAGGGTGGGTGAGCAGAGAGGAGAGTGTGAGCAGTCAAAGGTTGTGGAACATATTGGTACCAATGACATAGGTAGGGAAAGGGGGGAGGGTCCTGAAAACAGAATACAGGGAGTCAGGAAGGAAGCTGAGAAGCAAGACCTCAAGGGTAGTCATCTCTGATTGCTGCCTGTGCCATGTGGCAGTGAGTATAGGAATAGAATGAGGTGGTAGATAAATGTGTGGCAGAGGGATTGAGTGGGGGCAGGGATTCAGATTTCTTGATAATTGGGACCTCTTCTGGGGCAGGTGTGACCTGTACAAAAAGGATGGGTTGCACTTGAATCCGAGGAGAACCATCTCCTGGCGGGGAGGTTTGCTAATGCTATGGGCGAAGGTTTAAAGTGAAGAGGCAGAGGATGGGGAGGTTGGACACAAGTAGGGAATTTGTGAGAAAGGATAGGCAGATAATACAGCAAAGATGCACTCGGCCTTATGTTTTTTAGCAGCTGCAGATTTTCTCTTGTTATTGTGGTTTGAGATGTGTCTATTTTAATGCAAAGAGTATCATAAACAAGGTGGATGAACTTAGAGCATGGATCAATATGTGGACTTTGAAGTTGTGACCATTACAGAGACTTAGATGTCTCAGGGGCAGGACTGGCTGCTGAGTGTACTAGGCTTTAGATGTTTCAAAGAGGGCAGGGAGGGAGGCAAAAGAGGTGGGGGCGTGGCATTGCTAATCAGAGATGGCGTCACAGCTGCAGAAAAGGAGGAAGTAATGGAGGGTTATCTATTGAGTCAGTGTGGGTGGAAGTCAGAAACAGGAAAGGGGCCATAACTCTACTGACACCCCAATAGTTACAGGGACAACAAGGAGCAGATAGGGAAGCGGATTCTGCAATAGTAATAAGATTGTGGCGATGGGACATTTTAACTTTTGTAATATTGACTGGCATCTCCTTGGAGCAAGAGGTTTAGAAGAGGTGGTGTTTGTTACATGCACACAGGAAGGTTTCTTGACACAATATGTAGATCAGCCAACTAGAGGAGAGGTTGTACTTGATCTGGTCTTGGGAAATAAACCTGGTCAGGTGTCAGATCTCTTGGTGGGAGAGCATTTTGGAGATAGTGATCACAACTCTATCTCCTTTACCATAGCATTGGAGAGGGATAGGAGCAGATAATTTGTGACAACATTTAACTTTTAGGCAGCAACTTGGGAGCATAAATTGGGAGCAGATGTTCTCAGGGAAATGCATGGCAGAAATATGGCAAATGTTCAGTGAACACATGCATGTCATTCTGCATGGGTATGTTCCAATGAGGCATGGAGAGGATGGTAGGGTAAAAGAACGATGGTGTACAAAGGATATGGAAAATCTAGTTAAGAAGGAAAGAAAGGATTATGAAAGAAACTAGGTACAGATAGAGTTCTAGAAAATTACAAAGTTGCTAGGAAGGAGCTTAGCAATGAAATTAGGAGAGCTAGAAGGAGTCATGAGAAGGCCTTGGCGAATAGGATTAAGGAAAACCCCCAAGGTATTACACAAGTACGTGAAGAGCAAGAGGATGAGCCATGTGAGAATAGGACCAAGCAGGTACTTAATGAATATTTTGCTTCAGTATTCACCAGTGAAAAGGACCTTGACAATGTGGGGATGACTTACAGTGGACTGAAATGCTTGAGCATATAGACATTAAGAAAGGGGATGTGCTGGAGCTTTTGAAACGTATTAAGTTAGATAAGTTGTTGGGTCCTGATGAATTATTCCTCAGGCTATTGTGGGACAGACAGACAGACATACTTTATTGATCCCGAGGGAAATTGGGTTTCGTTACAGCCGCGTCAACAAAGAATAGTGTAGAAATATAGCAATATAAAACCATAAATAATTAAGTAATAATAAGTTAATCATACCAAGTGGAAATAAGTCCAGGACCAGCCTATTGGCTCAGGGTGTCTGACACTCTGAGGGAGGAGTTGTAAAGTTTGATGGCCACAGGCAGGAATGACTTCCTATGCCGCTCAGTGTTGCATCTCGGTGGAATGAGTCTCTGGCTGAATGTACTCCTGTGCCTAAGCAGTACATTATGGAGTGGATGGGAGTCATTGTCCAAGATGGCATGCAACTTGGACAGCATCCTCTTTTTAGACACCACCATCAGAGAGTCCAGTTCCACCCTCACAATATCACTGACCTTACGAATGAGTTTTTTGATTCTGTTGGTGTCTGCTACCCTCAGCCTGCTGCCCCAGCACACAACAGCAAACATGATAGCACTGGCCACCACAGACTCGTAGAATATCCTCAGCATCGTCTGGCAGATGTTAAAGGACCTCTGTCTCCTCAGGAAGTAGAGACGGCTCTGACCCTTCTTGTAGACAGCCTCAGTGTTCTTTGACCAGTCCAGTTTGTTGTCAATTCGTATCCCCAGGTATTTGTATTCCTCCACTAAGTGATGGGGGAGGTTGTTGAGCCTCTGGCAATGATCTTTGCATTACCAATAGGGATAGGAGAAGTGCCAGAGGATTGGCGGGTTGCAAATGTTGATCCCTTGTTCAAGAAAGGGAGTAGAGATAACCCAAAAAATTATAGACCAGTAAGTCTGACTTCAGTGGTGGGCAAGTTGTTGCAGAAGATCCTGAGAGACTGGATTTCTGAGCATTTGGAGACATAATCTGATTAGGGATAGTCAGCATGGCTTTGTCAAGGGCAGGTCGTGCCTTACAAGCATGATTGAATTCTTTGAGGATGTAACAAAACACATTGATGAAGGTAGAGCAGTGCATGTAGTGTATATAGATGTTAATAAGCCATTTGATAAGGTTCCCCATGCATGGTTCATTTAGAAAGTAAGCAGGCATGGGATCCAAGGAGACCTTGCTTTGTGGATCCAGAATTGGCTTGCCCACAGAAGGTAAAGGGTGGTTGTAGATGGTTCGTATTCTGCATGGAGGTCAGTGACCAGTGGTGTTCTGCAAGGATCTGTTTTGAGACCCCTCCTCTTTATAATTTTTATGAATGGATGAAGAAGTAGAAGGGTGAGTTAGTAAGTTTGCTGAGGATACAAAGGTTGGGGGTGTTGTGGATAGTCTGGAAGGTTGCAGAGATTACAGCAGGACATCAATGGAATACAGAACTGGGCTGAGAAGTGGCAGACGGAATTCAACCCAGATAACTGTGAAATAGCTCATTTTGGTAGGTCAATTTTGAAGACAGAATATAGTATTAATGGTAAGACCCTTGGCAGTGTGGAGGATCAGAGGGATCCGTGTCCATGTCGACAGGACACTCAAAGCTTCTGTGCCAGTTGACGGTGTTGTTAGGAGGACGTATAGTGTGTTGACCTTCATCAACCGTGGGATTGAGTTCAAGAGCCGAGAGGTAATGTTACAGCCACACAAGACTTTGGTCAGACCTCACTTGGAGTACTGTGTTCAGTTCTGTTCTCCTCACTACAGGAAGGATGTGGATATTATAGAAAGAGTGCAGAGGAGATTTACAAGGATGTTGCCTGGATTGGTGAGTGTGCCTTATGAGAATAGGCTGAGTGAGCTTGGTTTTTTCTCCTTGGAGTGACAAACGATGAGAGGTGACCTGGATGGTGTATAAGATTATGAGAGGCATTGATTGTGTGGACAGCCAGAGGCTTTTTCCCAGGGGTGAAATGGCTAACATGAAGGGGCATAGTTTTAAGGTTCTTGGAAGTCGGTACAGAGGGGATGACAGGGATAAGTTTTTCTACACTGAGAATAGTGGTGTATGGAATACATTGCAGGCAATAGTGGTGGAGGTGGTTACAATAGAGTCTTTGAAGATACTCTTAGATAGGTACATGGAGCTTAGTAAAATAGAGGGCTTTGCAGAGGGTAATTCTAGGAGGTTTCCAGAGTAGGTTACATGGTCGGCACAACATTGTGGGCCGAAGGGCCTGTAATGTGCTGTAGATTTCTATGTTCTGTGTCCTGTGATGTGAAAAGCTGGGAAGTGATAGGTGGAAGAGGTAAAGAATATTGTAAGTTCTAAATAAAATTTACAATATCTCTAAAATAAATGATTGGGATTATCTTGAGAAATTATTTCTTCTGAAGGGAAATAAGAACAAATTAAACTAATGATCACTGTTCCCTCTAAGCTACGCAGGTGTGCAGCCACACAGTTACTAAAATGCTCCCACGCACATAGCATTTGTTGCTGTGCAGCTGAAGTTTTCTTTTATATAATGTTAATATAATTTTGAAATCTGTGTTAATATAATTGTGAAATACCCTGTAATTACTTATGTTAAATGAATATAATCCTTTAATTTTCTAAATAATAAATGTACCGTAAACTTTACTTTAAAACATTTTAGACATTCAATTACATTGTCAGTGTTTCAAGTTACAACAAATTGTAACAATAAATGCAGAATGGAGTCGGTTAATAAACCACAAGTCTACTGATTGCCGACGCCGTCTAGTCAAAACATTTTATTTTTGCCACTGTGCCTGTCAGTTACTTACTGTGTTATGAGTTGTGGTTTGTATTTATTTGATGTAAAAAATGCTATATTCTGATCTGTTTGGTTAATAATCTTTCAAAAAAATCATTATCAAATAAGAGTTTTTAAAAATGTCATTATTTATTATGTTTTATTTCATTTTTTGCATTTCATTATACCCTTCAATTAATAAATAAATTCAAATGTATGTGAATTTTCAATTTTCATTCTAAATATTCATATTACATTAAAAAAATGTAAAGTGCCACATAATTTTCAGGCCATGTAAAAATGTCCTACTGAGAGGAATGGTTGGTTTTTGCAGCTGTAAAATGAATTAGCGGGTACCTTGCAATTTGAAGCATGGATTTCATGAGTGGAATCACATAAAGGACTGAGTTTTGACTTATTGATTCACTGAACACCTGAATTTTTGGCAGCAGTCTGCCTGGTCTAGAGGAGATTGCGGAGATCTTCCTCCTTATTCCCAGTGCTTTTTATTGAATGGGTCAAGAGGGCTTGACTTGTATATTTTTTATTTTTGGTTTAGTTTACTTTTTAAAATAAAATTTGGTGTTTTCATTACTAATAAAACAGATGGTCTCTATAAACTACAACCAAACTACAATCGGTAAAACATCTGGATTTAAAGGTATTTTAACATTAACATTTAGCTACACCCACAAAATGATCATCATCACATGACTGACGCATGTTTCCCAAAAATGTTTGTCTATATGTACATTTTAAAAACCATCAACGTGTACAAACAAGCTGGAGGAACTCAGCAAGTCCAACAGCATCCTCTGAAACAAGCAGTCAACGTTTCGGGCTGAGACCCTTTGTCAGGAGTGACGAAGGGTCTCGGCGCAAAACATTGACTGCTCATTTCAACGGATGCTACCCGACCTGCTGAGTTCCTCCAGCTTGTTTGTACATGTTGATTTGACCACAGCATCTCATGTGTACTTTGTGTTTTAAAAGACATATCTGGCATTCTAAAAGCAAACTAAATATAAATAAACTTAGCATGGTGAATGTTCAATATCAGCACAGAAATTTTAAAAAAATCTAAACCAACCTTCAATGGCAATTTCCTGTTTATCTCAGTCACTGAACTGTAAACACTTTTGTCCTTGAAACATTTCCAGAATGTCAAGAAAAGGTGAGCAAAGACACTCATTGACACTCTCCATGCTCCTCAGGCCTGGCCCATTGCTTCCTGTCTTGCTTCAACCAGGTGGTCACTTTAGAATCAGAATCAGAAAACAGATTTATCACTGACTTAAATGACATGATGTTTGTTGTTTTGCGGCAACAGTACAGTGCAAATGTATACCACTGCTATAAATTACAAAAATAAGTAAGTAGTGCAAAATGAAAGGAATAATGAGATTGTGTTCATGGGCCATTCAAAAACCTGACGGTGGAGGGGAAGAAGCTGTTTTTCCATTGTTAAGCGTGGGTCTTCAGGCTTCTAAAATCCTCCCTGTTGATACTAACAAGAAGACCTAGAACGTTAATGAAGCAGGCTAGCTGCTCTTCAGAGAAAGTGAGAGAATGTTAGGTCATTGTTGTTCACTCCATACTTGACTATTTTGTCCTGTGATCAATTTACCACTTTGCTCATACTTTCTTGACATTCTGAGAATGTTTCAAAGACATTTAACTATCTCTGTATGCGGCAACCATCAAATGTCCATTCTTATGTTCTAAGATGGTTGTTTAGCTATCACATGCAGATGGATTGTGGTCAGGGTAGGACTGGCTTGGGTATTAATGTAAGGCTCAGACAGATCAATAGACCCTTTTGTTTTCCAATACAGAATTACTATTGATTGTCTGACAGTGCCATGAAAAACTCACCATTATGATCCAAAATATAATTCGTAAAGGACTCACAATGACTTGTCAAAAACATGGCACCTTTGTTTTCATTTGTCCTTCTTGCTGGGAGGTAAGTGAAACATAATAGGCTAACTAGTCAAACAAAACTGAATCGGGTACTCATGATTGCAAGCACATTTCTTTCTGTGGTTTCTTTCCTTAATAAACTCATTGTCACAAATAATGATTAAGGAAGTTCCACATTCATATTATATTCATGCTGGGTTATTTGATCTCAGCCAGGGTAATCCTAGTTAAGTATAACCGGACTTCTTGTCCTGGGACAAGAAGGAATAAAGAAAATTATTTTAGGGTGAAGCTTGGCATTCTGAGAAAACACATGTCAGTAGAATATGTATTAAATAATGCAGGTTCTACAAATCTGAAATCTGAAACAGAAAATGCTGGGAAGAGTCTAAAGGTCAGGCAGCATGCACTGGGAATTAAAATAAAATCTTTAAGTCAATGATCTTTATTGGCTCTGGATAGATTGAATGGCCCGAAACATCAATTGTACTCTTTTCCATAGATGCTGCCTGGCCTGCTGAGTTCCTCCAGCATTTTGTGTGTGTTGTGTGAATAGCCTGCTTGCTGTTCAGGATGATTGGAAATTAGTAGCTAAACTGTGCCTGAGACAGAGCTACACATCAAGTCACCAATTAATGGTATTCTTGAAAAGGAACATTTCTCAGGAACCATTGCTACTTAATGGGAGAGTGACAGGAATAAAATCAAATCAGTCAGTATACTGGATATAATATAGGAGAGATGGATTGTTTGCTGAACGGCAGAAGTCCTTAATGAAAGATACAAAAGATGTCTAACGTTGAAAGTAACATGTCAGTGGCACCTAAAACTATATTGCAAAAAGATTTTAACAAACAAGCCAGAGCTTCTAGGATAAGATTAGCCTCACCATTGCCTTTCAAATCAAACTTTTTCTTTGGGTCATGATCCCTTAATTTTACCAGTTTCAAAAGGCTACCATTTACTTCCTTATAACTTTGTCCCCTACAGTATGTTTCAAAAACTTCACATCTCCAACAGCGCAAAGTTCAAAGTAAATTTATTATCAAAGAACATACATGTCACCTTACACAACCCTACGATTCATTTTCTTCCAAGCATTCACGGTAGAGGCTAAGAAACACCACTGAATCAACGAAAGGAATGCATACAAGAAGGACAAACAACCCATGTGCAAAAGGCAATCAGCTGTGCAAATACAAAAAAGTAATAAACAAGCAATAGATATCAAGAACAGGAGAGGAAGAATCACAGAGTCAAGAAAAGTACAACAGGCCCTTTAGCATATATTGAGTCTCTGAAAGTGAGACCATAGATTATGAGAACAGTTCAGTTTGGGGTGAGTAAAAATATCATCTCTGATGGTTGAGGTGTAATAACTGTTCCTGAACCTGGAGGTGGGGGTCCTGAGACTCCTGTACCTCCTTTCTGATAGCAGAAGGAAGCATGACCTGGATGTGGGGGTCCTTGATGATAGATGCTGCTTTCATGTGACACCACTCCTTATAGATGTGATTAATGGTGGGGAGGGTTTTACCATAATAGACTGGTCTGTATCTACTCCTTTTGTAGGCTTTTCCATTCAAGGGCAATGGGTTTCCATACCAGGCTGTGATGCAACCAGTCAGTATTCTCTCCATCGCACCTCTGTGGAAGTTTGTCAAGGTTTTAGTTGACATGCCAAATCTTCTCAAGCTGCTGTGTTTTCTTTGTAATGGCACTAATATGTTGGTCTTAGGGCAGATCTTCTGAAATGATAATGCAGAGAATTTTAGTTTCAGACCCTGTCCATTTTTGATTCTCCAATAAGGAAAGGCTCTTGGACCTCCAGTTTCCTTCTCCTATAGTTAATAATGAGACCAATTATTAATTGGTCATGCTGATATTGAGTGAGAGGTTGTTGTTGTGGTACCACTCGGCCAGATTTTCAATCTCCCTCCTATATGATGATTCATCACCAAGCCTAGTTCTTCTTCATCTAATTGTCAGAATCAGGACCAGCATCAGGATCAGGTTTAATATCACTAACAAATGTTGTGAAATTTGATGACTTAGTGGCAGCAGTACAGTGCAATATATGACAATATAGAAAAATAGATAAATAAGTAAAGCAATTACAGTAAAAATATATATATATATATGCGTGTGTATGTATTGTTACGTACCCCGTAACTGGGTCACTTACCAGCAAAGATAGAGAGGTCCGTTGAAGTCTGATGGGACTATTTTTAACAGTATTTATTGATAAAAATACACAAAAATAATATCAATGCAAACATACAGATAATATACGTTATCAATACTAAATCTAAAAGCGCAGGTATAATAATAATCAATAAGAAATAGCTCTATCGTTGTCTAGGGGATAATGTATTGTCCGATGGAAATATAAAAGTCACTCAAGTTCATTCAAGCTGCAGCTTTTGGTTGGAGAGAGAGGCGGAGTTTAGAACTTGCCCGGTTTCCTTTTTATGATGTCGATCCTTCGAAATGTCGTCGGTATCCTTTTCCTTTTAGCTAAGCCGTCTTCCGTGGTCAGTCCCACCAATTCCGAGGCAAATGGAAAAGGACGCACGTGGGCTTTCCACCGGCTGCCGCTATTACGCTGTCACGGGATTTCTAGCATGTCTCCTGGTGCGTCTGAAAGGGGTTGTTCCCCAGACCCTCTTTTATCCTTACTCACGGGGTCTCAGATGTCAATCAGGTTGGGGAGGATGCCATCCCCCCAACCAGCCCACGTTGCTCATTCCTTGAGGACGTCGATGAATAGCGCAGTGCTCAATACACAATTCCGTCTCCAAGAGACAATGGCCGTTTCCCGTAGCTTTGTATCGTTGAGGGGCCAGGACATTCCAAACCCCCTGTGGATTCTGCGTCTCGCTCTCATTTCCTGGGTCTCCTGACCTGACTTAATAGCGATTTTGCGATTCTCAAAAAGGAGGGGGCACAGGCATAACAGTATTAAATAGTTAAATTAAAATAATGCAAAAATAGAAATAATAAAAGTGAGGTAGTTGTCATGGTTTCAATATCCATTTAGGAATCGGATAGCAGAAAGGAAGAAACTATTCCTGAATCACTGAGTGTGTGCCCTCAGACTTTTAAACCTCCTTTTTGATGATAACAATGAGAAGAATGCATGTCCTGGATGATTGGGTTCCTTAAAGACTGATACCGTATTTTTCTGAGAGACCACTCCTTGAAGATGTCTTGGTTCATTTTGGTAGGTCAAGTTTGAAGACAGAATATAGTATTAAGGGTAAGACTCTTGGAAGTGTTGAGGATCAGAGAGATCTTGGGGTCTGTGTCCAGAGGACACAGAAAGCTGCTGCGCAGGTGGACTGTGTGGTTGAGAAGGTGTATGGTGTATTGGCATTCATCAACCATGGGACTGAGTTCAAGAGCCATGAGATAATGTTACGGCTATACAAGACCTTGGTCAGACTCCACTTGGAGTGCTGTGTTCAGTTCTGGTCCCCTCACTACAGGAAGGATGTGGATACTACAGAGAGAATGCAAAGGAGATTTACAAAGATGTTGCCTGGATTGGAGGGTGATGGAGGTATATAAGATGATGAGAAGTTTTTTCCCAGGGCTGAAATGGCTAACAGAAGGGGGGATAGTTCTAAGGTGGTTGGAAGAGATGTCCAGGGGAAGTTTTTCACACAGATAGTGGTGGGTGTGTGGAATGCACTACTGGTGACGGTGGTGGAGGCGGATAAACTGGGGTCTTTTAAGAGACTCAGATAGATACTTGGAGCTTAGAAGATTAGAGGGCATTGCAGTAGGGTAATCCTGGACAGTTTCTAGAGTAGGTTACATAGTCAGCACAACATTGTGGGCTGAATGGCCTGTAATGTGCTGTAAATTTCTATGTTGTATGTTCTTTGGATATTATGGAGGCTAGTATCCAAGATGGAGCAGACTAATTTTACACCTTTCAATATCTCACTCTTGTATGCCCTCAGTTCCATCTGTGATTCTTCCAACAATGTATCATCAGCAAATTTAAAGGTGGTACTTGAGCTATGCCTAGCCACACAGTCATGGGTACAGGGAGAGTCGAGCAGAGGGCTAAGCAAACATCCTTGAGGTGCACCAGTGTTGATTGTCAGTGAGGAGGAGTTATTAATACCAGTCTGCACAGATTGTGGCGTTCCAGTTTGGAAGTTGAAGGTCCAATTGCAGTGAGAGACACAGAGACCCAGGTTCTGTAGCTTATCGATGAGGACAGTAGGAACGATGGTGTTAAATCCTGAGCTAAAGTCATTGAACAGCATCCTGACATAGGGTGTTTGTACTGTTCAGGTGATCTAAGGCCGTGTGAAGAGCCATTGAGATTGCATCTGCTGTAGCCCTATTGTGGTGATAGGCAATTTGTACTAGGTCCAAGTCTTTGCTGAGCAAGGAGTTAATTCTAGCCATGACCAACCTCTCAAAGCATTTCATCACATTAGATGTGAATGCTACTGGATGATAGTCATTAAGGCAGCTTACACCACTTTTCTTGGGCACTGGTATAACTGTTGCCCTTTTGAAACAGGTAGGAACTTCCAACCATAGCAGTGAGAGGTTAAAAGTGTCCTTGAATACACCAGCTGGTTTGTCGGCATGAGTTTTCAGAGCCTTACCAGGTACTCCATCAGGACCTGCCACCTTATGAGGGTTCACCCTCCTGAAAGACAACCTGACATTGGCCTCCGAGACAGGGATCACAGGGTTACTGGGTACAGGCAAAAAAGGTGTTGAGCTCCTGTGGTAGTGAAGCATTGCAGCTTTTCATGCTATTGTGCTTTGCTTTGTAGTAAGTAATGTCCTGCAAACCCTGCCAGAGTTGATGTGCATCTGATGCTCCTACAAGTTCGCTCAGAATTGTCTCTTTGATCATGAAATAGCCTCCTGCAAGTCATACCTGGTTTTCTTGTTCAGGCCTTGGACCCTCCTGGTTCATCTACACCTTTTGGTTTGGGAATGTACAACAAGTTTACATAAGCACACACTCATCCACACAGGTTTTAATGAAGTCAGTAAAAACTGTGACAGGTTCGAAGATGAATCCCTGAATACAGTCCAGTCCACCAATTCAAAGCAGTCCTGTAAGCACTCCTGTTCTTCCCTTGTCCATACCTTCTTGGTCCTCACTACGGGTGCTGCAGTCTTCAGTATCTTCCTATACTCAGGGAATATGTCAGAAACTGCTGATCTCCTCGGATTTTCATGCACAACAGTTTCTACAGTTTACAGAGAATGGTGTGAAAAACAAAAAAAATCTAGTGAATGGTAGTTGTGTGGGCAAAAATGCCTTTGTTAATGAGTGTAGTGTTCTCGCTCAGGTTTAACAGAACGCTGAACTAAACACCAAGGTAAACCGTAGTCAATGAAAACAGGATCGCAGTAAGATTAACTGTTTACTGTTCACTCTTCCACATTAACGTATGGTGAAAACTGTTGATAAAACAATACAAGATTTGTACAGTATTTGTTTCCTTCTTGATATCACATTTACATCGTAAATACTTGCAAAAGTAAACTACAACAACTACATTATATTAAAATGCAGCATACAGTCAGAATCTACCTACTCCATTGACTGCTTTAAATACACTTCAACACAAACTATCCACAACTCTTTAACTAACGAAAACATAAACCTTATCCACTGTCATTACTTTTAACGGAAACAGCGTTAACATTTTAATTCAACATATCGATTATCTCATGAACTTACGGCGTTGCTTTACTATGTTTCTAATGCGTAGAAGACAACTTTTCTTGCGCTGATCTCGCACATGTGTGCCCCCTCCTTCCCGTTTCTCCAAACCGGTATTTTCCCACAAGACGCGGCGAAACCGGATGTGACGTCATCACATGCCACGATATATCACAGACAACGAATTTACTTTAAACAATCCAACTTTAACTAGAAAATGCTAACAAATGAATTACTAAGCGAAAATATTATAAACTAAACGAATGCCGTAAAGGCAACACACTCTCCGCTTGACCTTCGTAAGGTCACAATGAACATAATACAAACTTCAGTCTCTAAATCAGTCGTTAGCTAGAAGTAGAATGACTTCTGTAACTGGCCTTTGGTAAATTTTCACATCACCTTGGTCGGTAGTTTTCAACTCAACCTTCCTGACATATGCATCCCTACTAGGGAATGTGGCAGTAATTCTGGCCATTGGCCAGCTGTTGCGGGCGATTTGCTTGTCCCTGAGCAGGACTAAATCTCCAACTTGAAGATTCCTGCAGGGTTCTGTCCACTTTTGTCCGTGTTGCAACAAAGGTAGATATTCCTGTCTCCAACGAGACCAGAACCGATTTGCCAGAGCCTGGACCTGTCTCCATTGCTTTGTGTACAAATCCTTATCAGAGAAGTCCCCTGGTGGAGGGGGAGCTCCTGCCTTCTGCGTAAGGAGAATTGATGGCGAGGGTACAAAGGGGTTTTCCGGGTCAGAAGACATGGGTAGGAGTGGTCGTGCATTTGTAATGGCCGTGACCTCTGCCATTAGTGTGCACAGTACCTCGTGGGTCAATCAGGTATGTTGCTGCATCTCACATTTTCTTTTCAGGGTTTTTTGCGAGGACATGAACCGCTTGACTGCCTGCTCTTTGTTGTTTGGCAAGCACTGGCGTGGTTCTCTGAAAGGTAGTGGGGCGACCCAATTATTTGCTTCATCTCTGAAGACCTTGGTGTCCTTTGTTTTTAAGAAAATGGCGTCTTGAGCTGATGGAGCAAGTTTATTATCATGCTCCGTTTGAGCGAAGACTGACTGACCCAGCGTCTCGTCAGTTATTTTACATTTGTTAAAGCCTTGTCGTGCTTCCTTGATACACATGACACTTGTGTGGGGTTGAAAAATTGAATGGCGGCCACTCTCTAGCACATTGGCCTTGAATGTGTTAACCGTCGGTTTGTGTACATTGCCAGGACACACATCTCCTATCACCACCCAGCCCAGATCCAGGCGTTGCACAAAGGGGGCGTTGTGTGGTCCATTGACCTGCTTCCTAACCTTGTGCACCCAGAGAACATCTCTTACTAATAGCAGGAGTATTTCTGCTTTTGGATCCAGTTCTGGGATGTGTTTGGCGATGTGGTGGAGATGTGGCTGGTGTAGCACCGCACTTGGCGTCGGGATCTCAGTGCGGTTATTCAAAATTTCATCGCACTCTAAGAGTGGAGGGAGACAGATGACGACTTTACCATCCAGGGACTCGAGCCGGAAGCCTTCTGCCTTCCTTCCATAAGTTTCCACGCTGCCCGAACAAGTTCTAAGGTAGTATGGGAACTGATTACTCTCAATGTGGAACAAGTTAAAGAACTCTGGACTGACTAGTAAGCGATTGCTCTGATCATCCAGAATTACATAGGCTTTGATGGCCTTGTCTTTGGCTCCCTTAGGGTACACCTTAGTGAGACAGATCTTTGAACAAGAACGGCTTGACTGAGCTTGACCGCAAACTTCTGTACAGCTCGAGCTGACAACAGTTGTCCTGGAGTGAGCCTCTCCCTCCCCGCTGTCCTGTTGTGGGGGTGAAGGAGCGTTGTCGGTTTGCGGTAACGGGCCGGGATGCATGGCCCCATCGTGATTAGTGCTATTACATTCCGGGCACTTCACGGCGATCGTACACACTCTAGCAAGGTGAGAGGTAGAGGAACAGCATTTAAAACATATTCTTTTCTCCTTGGGAAGGGCCATCCTCTCTTCAAGGGGTTTTCCCCTAAACGTTCAGCATTTTTTGAGGAGGTGGGGTTTGTTATGTAATGGACAATTCTTGCTAGGGTCGTTGTTAGTTGTAAAGGCTTCAGTCTTAAGCACTGAGATGGGTTTATTAATGTTGAAATTATTCGAAGAGGATTTATCTGGCTTGGTGTAAATTGTACTGCTTCCTGGACCCATGAGGCTAGGGTCGTTTCGCTTCTTCGCCTCCTTGCACACAAACCTAGTGAAATACTCAAAGGGAGGAAATCGACCTTTGTGGTCTTCCTTGTACTCTGAGGCAACAGACACCCACCTGTCCTGCAGCCCAAATGGAAGTTTGTCCATGATTTGTCTAATCCCAGATGGAGTATCTAGGTATACTATACCAGTTGAGTAGCCATCTTCTTTGGCATCTTGAATCTCCATGAGTAAATCTCCGAGCTCTCTTAACTTAATGTGGTCCTTGGCTGACACCTTAGGAGAATTTTCCAGACGTTGGTATAGCGCCGTTTCAATAATTTTGGGGGTCGCATAGCCCTCCCGAAGTCTCTCCCATGCTTTGCTTAAGGCTAGCTTGGGGATGTTGATGTACACTAAGCGTATGCATCTCACCTGTTCGCATGATTCTTTTCCTAGCCATTTCACCATAAGATCCAACTTTTGGGTTGGTTTGAGCTGGACTCCGTCGATAGCGTTG
Source organism: Hemitrygon akajei (assembly GCF_048418815.1). Taxonomy (NCBI): domain Eukaryota; kingdom Metazoa; phylum Chordata; class Chondrichthyes; order Myliobatiformes; family Dasyatidae; genus Hemitrygon; species Hemitrygon akajei. The sequence goes on along the minus strand of NC_133124.1, from coordinate 101,062,448 downwards.
GTGAATGTGGAGTACCATGCACGGTAATTTTCAGTTTTATCGTCAAACTGGTATAGTCCTGAAGTGACGAGATCCCGTCGTGCTAAATACCGTGCCATGGGTTCAACTGCAAGTGGCATGCGGGCTGGGGAAATATGTCGGCGGGTATACGACTGAGGGTGTACATCTGTTATGGAATTTGCTGTTCTGAATTCGGTCTTTGCCTCTCTTCTCGCCAAATCTGGTAGGTTTGGTGTCGAGAAGTATTTGTCATCAGCCCTTTCATTCTTGAATTCATCGCGGAGTTGCAAGGGTAAATTGTCTTCCTCGGATGGATGTGATGCAATTGGGCCTCTCTGAGACTCCTCATGACATGGGACGTTATCAGATAAGTATGGAGAGGAAGAACAAATCTTCCAGTCTATTTGAGATCGGACATAGGCGCTTGTGAGTTCCAATCTGATCTTTTCTGAAGTAGATTTTACGTCAACCAGATCATGCATTCCTTCAGCATCTTCTATGAACTCTGCTTCCACCCTGGCAGCTTCTGCTTCTCGTTGTAGCGTCAGCACTTCTAACTCTGACGCTATCCTTGCCCTTTCCAACTGGTTTTCGGCTTCTCTGGCAGCCTCTTCCTTCTGGTTTTCGGCTTCTCTGGCAGCCGCTTCCTTCTGGTTTTCGGCTTCTCTGGCAGCCGCTTTCATTTTCGATTTTGCATCTCGTTTGGCGTAGAACGCTCGCACCCTGGCGGATTCTGCTTTAGCTGTTGCATGGGCGGCCTTACTTGGTGATGCCCTACTGCCCCTGTCGCTGGATGGCAACGACTTGATGCTGGATCGAGTTGTCATTGCAGTATTTGAAACACCTGATAATGCCGCCTTTTCACTGTAGTGTTCTCGCTCAGGTGTAAGGGAACGCTGAACTAAACACCGAGGTAAACTGTCGTCAATGAAAACAGGATCACAGTAAGATTAACCGTTTACTGTTCACTCTTCCACATTAACGTATGGTGAAAACTGTTGACAAAACAATACAAGATTTGTACAGTATTTGTTTCCTTCTTGATATCACATTTACATCGTAAATACTTACAAAAGTAAACTACAACAACTATATTACATTAAAGTGCAACATACAGTCAGAATCTTCCTACGCCATTGACTGGCTTTAAATACACTTCAACACAAACTATCCCGACTCTTTAACTAATGAAAACATAAACCTTATCGACCGTCATTACTTTTAACAGAATCAATGTTAACATTTTAATTCAACATATCGATTATCTCATGAACTTACGGTGTTGCTTCACTATGTTTCTAATGCGTAGAAGACAACTTTTCTTGCGCTGATCTCGCACATGTGAGCCCCCTCCTTCCCATTTCTCCAAACCGGTATTTTCCCACAAGACGCGGCAAAACTGGATGTGATGTCATCGCATGCCGCGATATATCACAGACAACGAATTTACTTTAAACAATCCTAACTTTAACTAGAAAATGCTAACAAATGAATTACTAAGCGAAAATATTATAAACGAAATGAATGCCAAAAAGGCAACACAATGAGAAAGGTCAGAAGAGAATGGCCAGACTGGTTCAAGCTGACAGGAAGGCAGTAGTAACTTAATTAATCACATGTTACAACAGTGTCTGCAGACCAGCATCTCTGAATGCACACCACGTTGAGCCTTGATGTGGATGGGCTACAACAGCAGAAGACATTGAACATATACTCAGAGTATATCTGTGGACAAGTCCTCATAACACAAAGTCAAAATGTAAGAAGTATCTGCAGCCAATATACATCGTCTTTTTTGACCCACAAAAACTATCCATTGAAAGGGACTGTATGCAACACCAAACTAAGCTGTATTTTTGCCCCCGAGTTTCCATAATACTTCTGACTGAAATATGAACCTCATCTCCAACAAGCATCCTGCTAAAAGAGGGGTGTCAAACTCATTTTAGGTCACGGGCCGGATTGAGCAAAATGCAGCTTCATGCGGGCCGGATCAGTCGGACGCGTGCGAACGCAGCTTTCGTTGCCTCCGTTTTTTCAGCCTGCTCTCATGTGTCTCAGTCTCTGCTATAACTACAAAGTGTTTCACTTTACAAATTCCGTTTCTTATGAAGAAGACTGCCGAGCAAGACTGCCGAATAAACACTAAAAACCCTGAAAACCTGGTACCTGAATAAACTCAGCATTAGCAATATCATACGCCATAGGCGCTTTGATTACTGGGGCCAGCTTTAATAGTAATTAGATATTATCTCGCAGGCCAAAGATAATTCCACCGCGGGCCGGATTTGGCCCGCGGGCCTTGAGTTTGACATATATGTGCTAAAGAGTTAATTTTCTGGATAAATGGGAAAATTTTCAACTGATGTCAGCTACATTCCAAAATCAAGGTCATCCTAATCTTTACCAGATCACACTGATCACTCTGACAGCGAAGATCCGTGGCCAGAACCTTGACAAAGTGAGAGATGTTTTCAGTGAATGGCTTCTGGTAAGCTGGTGACACGTTCAATCGCAGCGGCTTCTAAGTGGTCAATCAAATTAAAGTCATACAGGTTTACCCCATCAGTGAGATGCTCTTAGGCGGAGACAGTGAAGGAGCTGGAGTTGGTGTGGATCGTGCTGCTGCCTATATCAGAGGTACGGGATGAGAAGAGTGCGCGAAGGTGGTGGGCAGTCTAACAGTGAGAGATCATCTTAGTCACTTTCCTTGCGGTCAGTCACCTTCAGTTAGCTTGCCCTGTTGTTAGAATGACGAATAACGGACTCTCGTCCAAGCTCTGCCCCAAGAAACTCAGAGAAGTGCAGATGTTGGAAGTTTGAAAGAAAAGCAAACAGTGCTGTGAACAATCAGCCAGACAGGCAGCATCTGTGGAGAGCGACACAGGAGAAGAAAGAAAACAACGTGCAGGAGATGCAATAGGCACAGAAATTGAGCAGGATTCTGCAGTGAGGCTTATATTCAGTAACAGCAAAGAGGAAAAAAAGAGTTTAGACCGAGGCACTCTGGGTGGCTTGGCTGCATGAGGTGGGAGTAAGAATCTGACAACGGTGGATGACTCACTAGACAGTTTTCAAAATGAAAACATTCTGGGATGTTGTGTAATCCCCCGCCACCAACTCATGGGAATTCCTGGACTATGAGCTTTCAAAATGTACTTGGGATGGAACTGAGAACTCGAGACATTCATACAGAAGTGATGGGAAGATTGCACATCTCCCAGACTGTCACGTATCTTCCCTGACTCAGAAAGACTGCCAAATAGAGAAAAGAGGGTGAGAGATAAACACAAGTTCCTGCTTTATTTATAAGCGCAAAAAGGTATCAAATGCTTGTTTTGTTTATAAACGCAAAACAGTATCAAGTAGTAAATTGAAAGACAAATTGTACACTGATGTTTATCCAATATAACATTTAATTTTATGCAATAATTGAGCATATTTTGAAAGAACCATGAAAAACTGTGAACATGAGTTTGATCCTTTAAGCCTGCCCCACCATTTATTACTATCATTGTTGATATCAATCACAATATCATAATTGCCCTCTCTCCTTATACCCCATGATGTCTTTTATATCTGTAAATGAGTCTACCTCCTTTATAAATACATTTACCCATTTGACCCCTCAATCCCCTATGGTAGCAAACTCCATAGGTTCACTCGTCTTTGAATGAAGGAATCCTTCTTCATCTTGTACTAAATACTTGATCCTGTTTCGTGAAACTGTGCCCCCAAATTCTATACCTTCCCACCTCCTAGGGAAGGATCCTCCTCCCCTCGAGTCCATTGAATCTCCTCGGAATTTGCTATGTTTTAACTAGCTCTGTGTTGTTCTTCTTAAGTCCTGTAAATGCAAATCCATTTGAATTAGTTTCTTGCTATATGACAATGCTGTAATCAGAAGTTATTCTGGCATAAGTGTCCTAAATTATAGTCAATTTGAAACCACAAGATTGGTAATGTCAACATAAACCTGCATATTTTTTCAATGGGAATTTTTCTTTTAAATATTTCGAAGTGGCAATTTGATTAAAACAGCTGAAAACTGATTTAGTACAAAATGAAACTTTTTTAAAAAAGTGTTATTCCCGCAACTCTGAATAACTACATTCCTCATGATTGAAATTCCCTTAAAACAAATATATTAAACTATTTTCTACTTATATTGGGTTAGATGATAGGTTTCAACAAACTAATTCAAAACTTAGCATTGAAACATTATAAGCAGATCTCTTCATGACCATGCATGCAAATAAAGTGGATTAATCGTGAGAGCCTGCTAGTGATAAATTCACGTTGGAATGTAGTCTGCATAATGTTTGCCAAACTAGTTCGAAAAGTTGTGGAAACTCGAGAGCAAGCTAACCTTCCATGGCCTGTTGTTCCTCTTACATTGATTTCAGGTAAGTATGTTTGAAAAAATGCAAGCACATTCAAGCAGAATTCTAGGTAGGGTAGATTGTCTATTTCCCTCCTCCACCCCCACCCCCCATCCCCATCAGAGGAGCATAAAACTTCTCGCTTAATTTGTTGTGTATCTTTTGTAAAGATATCGTAGTTTCCATTTCCCTGATTCTGGCCTCCCAACTGGTGGTTTGAGAGGTCATTCTCCAGAGATCAAAAAACAGGCAGGAAGCATCAATCACAATCCAAGAGGAAATATGCCCAGAAATAGCCACAGTGTAACCAAATTAGCACTTTATGATGTAACTGCTTGTGTAGAGGATATCATACATTAAATTGTGATAGATCAGAGCTGCTCAAATGGTTTGTTCCGTAAATATACTGAATTTTGAGTCGGATAATCTGCTGGGTTGGTAAACTGCAGTTCCCTAGAAGCTGAAACACTTATCACATTTCGAAAGTCATAGATTCATAGAGTCAAAGAGTTGTACCACAGTAAAATGTGCCTTTTGGTCCATTTGATCTTTTTGTCCATCTACACTAATTCCTTTTGCCCTCATTAGGTTTGGACTTTTTTATTCCTTGCCTACTTAACTGTCTAGTTGAATGCCTCCAAAACATAATAAATGAATTTGATCCCACCACCCCATCCGGCAGTATGTTTACCACTTAAAACTCCTTCCTCTCTCCTTAATCCTTTGCCCACCTGTTTTTTTATTTTCCTCTGAAGGGAAAAAGATATGGACTGTCTACACTATCTAAGCCTCTCATAATCTTATAATTTTCTATTGGCCTCTTTTACTCCAGGGAAATCAAGCCCAGCCTTTCCAATCTCTCTCCCCATGACTAAAGTCATTTATACAGGTAACATTCTGGTGAATCTTCTCTGCACTCTCTCCAGCTCAATTACATTCTTTAGTCATGTCCTTGGATGTTGAAATACTGTGACCTGGCCAGTTATGGTGTGGATGCTAGAAAGTGGGATTAGGCTGGTTAGCTCTTTTCTAAATGGCAGTGACATGTTATGCAAAATGACATTCTATCTGGCAAATGTTCATCTAGGTCACTATCTAATGGTCACTCATGGAAATCCTACTGGTGTGGCCACTGAGCAATGAAAAGACAGAGTACAGTTGTCATTCTGTCCTATTTCAGTAATGATATGCATCTCTTCAGATTGTGCACAGGACACAACTTCCTTTAGGTAATATGGGATGAAACAGTTTTCATCCTGCTGTGGATTCAGTTGAACACTCTTGTTTCTGAAAGAGACAAGTTTTTGGTTCACCTTCTACTTTGGGGATGTGTTCTAGATCTTGACTGAAATTCCAGTGCAGCATTGAGATAGTGCTATGCTGATGCTGGTGATGCCTTTTGGCCAATGCCTTAAACCAAGTTCCCAGTTGTAAATCCGAAACATAAATTTAATTGAAAGAAAAACACAGAGCCAGTGATAACATGACTAGTTTTGTTTATACTTTAACGAGGCATGCGGCTATGACATGGTGGCATAATGACTTATGCTATTCATGTAGTTTTACATATAACCTGTAATGAATTATCTAACTAAACAAAGAATACTTAATCAAACAATATATTTACAATATTACTCGAATATTACTGAAATATTAAACACAACAATCTTCCCTGCTGAGCTATAAACTCCAACTCAATATAGAATGCAAATCAACATATATACATATATATATATGGTATATATAAAAGCAGCATCTCCAACACCATCACACTGAGCTTGGGGGCCCCCCAGGGCCTGTGTGCTCAGTCCACTGCTGTTCACTCTGCTGACCCACGACTGTGCTGCAACACACAGCTCGAACTACATCATCAAGTTCACCAATGACACGACCGTGGGGGGTCTCATCAGCAAGAACGATGAGTCAGCTTACAGAGAGGTGGTGCAGCGGCTAATGGACTGGTGCAGAGCCAACAACCTGTCTCTGAATGTGAACAAAACAAAAGAGAAGGTTGTTGACTTCAGGAGGGCACGGAGCGATCACTCTCCGCTGAACATCGACGATTCCTCGGTAGAAATAGTTAAAAACACCAAATTTCTTGGTGTTCACCTGGCAGATAATCTCACCTGGTCCCTCAACACCAGCTCCATAGCAAAGAAAGCCCAGCAGTGTCTCTACTTTCTGCGAAGGCTGAGGAAATTCCATTTCCCACTCCCCATCCTCATCACATTCTACAGAGGTTGTATTGAGAGCATCCTGAGCAGCTGCATCACTGCCTGGTTCAGAAATTGCATCATCTCAGATCGCAAGACCCTGCAGCAAATATTGAGGTTAGCTGAGAAGATCATTAGAGTCTCTCTTCCCGCCATTACAGACATTTACACTACACGCTGCATCCACAAAGCTAACAGCATTATGAAGGATCCCACTCTTCTCCCTCCTGCCATCTGGGAAAAGACACCAAGGCATTTGGGCTATCACGACTAGACTATGTAAAAGTTTCTTCCCCCAAGCCATCAGACTCCTCAATACCCAGAGTCTGGACTAACATCAACTTACTGCCCTCTACTGTGCCTATTGTCTTGTTTATTATTTATTGTAATGCCTGCACTGTTTTGAGCACTTTATGCAGTCCTGGGTAGGTCTGTAGTCTAGTGTAGTTTTTTCTGTGTTGTTTTACATAGTTCAGTGTAGTTTTTGTACTGTTTCACGTAGCATCACGGTCCTGAAAAACATCGTCTCGTTTTCACTGTGTACTGAACCAGCAGTTATGGTCGAAATGACAATAAAAAGTGACTTGACTTGACTACTATATAGACATCCAAAGCATAGTAATTTTTAATTTCCCCCATTCAGGCCTAAAGATTTAATTGGTGTGGGGGATTTCTTATCCTTGTGGAATAATGTTATTCCTGACAAGGGGGTAGGGGATTTGGGGGGGCAGGTTGCTACTCTACTTGGCAGGTTAGACTTGTGGCTGTGAAGCAATCTCAGTTCTCCTCCGTAGTGGTTGTAAGAGTTGACTCTGGAATTGCAGGAAGTGGTTCTGACAGCTCTGGCCACTTTTCTTCTCTAACTTTTGACCTGACTCTCCACAACTAATTACTGTGTCAACTCCAGATGATATCAGACCCAATCTCTGCAGTGTAGGAGAGTGATCCAATTCTGTTTTTAATCTTTCCGAGTACCCACTTTTAATCATCTTTGTCGTTAGAGGTCTGTGATCTTAGAGAAAAATGCATTAGGTACTACCCGGTGGTTAGACTACCAAGCTGGCAGTCACTTTTCATTAGCTATCTCATTTGCTTTAAAATACTTTTCAATGGACTCAGTATACAATATCCAGTTATCCCCTGTACAATCAAATGCATCTATCTTTCCGATACAGCCAGCCATTCCTTTTTTGAATTTATTATTATTATCATCACCTGATACTCACTGTTTATGAAGCTGTGAACTTCATCTGTTTTCTGCCTTTTTTTTCACTCAACTATTTCTCTGCTCTTGTGAAGAAAGCATGCTGCACATTTTTAAAAGCTCAAGTATCTTGCTGTGCTTCGACAGGTAAGTAGCTATCTTGGATATGTTGTAACACCAAAATATAAAACTAATTAAAAGCAAAACATAGACCCAGGAATAACATGTCTAGTTTAGTTTTTACTTTAGGGAGACGTGCACCTATGACATGGTAACATAACAACATATCCCATTCATGTACTTTTAATGTAACTCATGATGAATTATGTAAACAATCAAAGAATGCTTAATCAAACAATATATTTACAATGCCACTAAAATATTAAATTCACAACATCACTTACTTACCCGATCTGATGTAAAAGAATCTACTCTATTATTTCAAGGAGATTTGTAAGTGTGTGTGTTGGAAGTTTGTGAAAGGGAAGTTGTGTTAAATTGAGTGGTTTATCTCTGTCTGAAATCAATCAACATATAAACAATCTCCCCTCACTTCTGAATCATCACCATCTCAGAAGTCAGTCTCCAGTCAATTCAATTCACCCATGTGATACCAAGAAATGGTTGAGAGCATAGGAAAAGTTATGGGACCAAACATCATACCAGTGCAGTGACGACAAACTGTGCTCCAGAACTGACTTTTCTCGAACTCTGTTCTAGTACAACTACAACATTAGCACCTCCATATTAAAAAAAAAACACAAAAATGATGTAAAGGAACCCATGTCCTATCAGGAGAACAATACTATGACTGAAATAGGACAACATCACAATTGTTTTCTCTCCTTTCATTGTTCAGTGCTCATACTAGCAAAATGTTCCATGAGTAGCTATTAGATAAATTAAAATACTGGAATAGTAGTGTCACAGGTAATTTGTCATACAAAGGTGGCCATTTTGTCACATAACTCATTGCAACATGGATAAGAGCTAACCAACAGATTTTAAATTCATAGTTGTTAATTACCACCTACTCGGCAACTAACTGATGGAATCTATTGATAGCGGCGCTACCAAGCAGCATGTATTCTCTAATAGCATTTATATTCAGGACTTTAAAGGAGAAATGAAATGATGGGTACTCCAAATCAGATGCAACATAATAAAACTCAATAAGCATAAAAGCACGGTGAGTATAAATATACAAGCAATCCTATAAAACACAATGTACATGTAACTATTATATACTGTACATAGATTGATTGTATGTATATAAAATGATGGTAAGTGATATATATGTAGTAGTGGTGGGGTGCATTAACAGGTGGAGGTGTTGATAAACATGATGGTTTGGGGGAAGTAACTGATTTTTGAGTGTAGTGGTCCTGGTGTGGATACTTTGTAGCTGCAGCCCGATGGAAGTGGGACAGATAGTTGTTATGACCCCAGCCCCCTCCTTTGTGAGAATCGCAAGAGCCCTAGTGAAGGAGGGGGTCAATGACCCAAGAGAGAGAGCGACATGCTGAATTGGACTCAGGAGAGTGAGAGAGAGGCCTCAAGGTTTTGGAATGTGGTCTGGCCTCTCAGCCAGACAAAAGCCACGGAAATGGCCATTGTCTCTTGGAGACACCTTTGTGGAATGGGGACTGGGTTACGTGCAAACCCTCAGGGCAACGTGGGCTGGGAGATGAGGAGAGATTGCCTCACCCCACCCTGATTGACAGCTACAACCCTGCAAGTCCCGATAAAAGGTGGGCTGCCGAGGCGGCCCCTCAGATGCACCAAGGAGACACACTAAGAAGACACGATAGCACTTCCCGTCGGAGCGGGAAGCCATTTTGAAGGAAGCCACGTGCGTTAGATTCCGGATCGTGAGTCTGTGGCTGAAACCAAAGGAAAAACCGTTTTTAACTAACAACAGGGATTTGCTTCGCAAAGACAACGGGCAAGTGTTCCCTTTTCTCTCACCAATCTCTCTCTCCAACACGTGAAATGCCAGCGGTTCCCAAACGGAAAAGCCTGCAGATTTATGAGTGACTTTTATATTTCCATTGGACTCAGTATTATCCCCTAGACAATGATAGAGCTTATTTCTGATTGATTATTACTATACCTGTGCTTTAGATTGAGTATTGATGACGTATATGATCTGAATGTTTTGTATTAACCATACGTTTGTGCCCCTTTATAAATAAAAAACGTTTGAAAATAGTACCATCAGACTTCAGCAGACCTCTCTATCTTTGCTGGTAAGTCACCCAGTTACGGGGAACGTAACTAGTCCATTAGTTGGGTGGGTGGCATCCTTTGTGATATGGTTGGCCTTTTTCTGACACCTTTCTGTATATACGTTCTTGGTGGTAGGTAGGCCAGTGCCGGTGATCCATTGGACAATTTAACTAACCACTGTAGAGCCCTCCTGTCTGTCACAGTGCAGTTTCCAAACCACACAAAGATGCAGCATGTTAGGTTGCTCTCCACTACGCAAATGCACCAGTACCCATGTTAGGTTTCTTTAGTACTCAATATAGGTTATGCAATGAACCGAGGGTGGTTAGGGAGCTTATGGTAAAAGGACCCTTAGTGATCACAATATGATTGAGCTCAACTTGAAGTTTGATAGGAAGAAAGTAAAGTCTGATGTAGCAGTATTTCAGCAGAGTAAAGGAAATTACAGTGGTATGAGAGAGGAGTTGTGAACAGTTTTGGGCTCTTTATCTAAGAAAAGATATACTGACATTGAAGGGGGCTCAGAGGAGGTTTCAAGGATGATTCTGGGAATGAAAGGGTTATCATATGAGGAATGTTTGATGGCTCTGGGTCTGCACTCGTTGGAATTTAGAAGGATGAGCGGGGATCTCATTGAAACCCTTCAAATGTTGAAAGGCCCAGACAGAGTAGATGTGGAAAGGTTGTTTCCCGTGGTGGGGGAGTCTAGGGCAAGAGGGCACAGCCTCAGGATAGAGGGGCGTTCATTTAAAACTGAGGTGCAGAGAAATTTCTTTAGCCAGAGGGTGGTGAATTTGTGGAATCTGTTATCACAGGCAGCAGTGGAGGCCAGGCCAGGCAGAGCTTGATAGATTCTTGATTGGACATGGCATCAAAGGTTACAGGGATGAGGCAGGGGAGTGGGGCTGAGGAGGGGAAAAAAGGATCAGCCATGAATGGTGGAGCATACTTGTTGGGCCAAATGACCTTATGCATCAATTCACATCCATGGAGAAAGGAATGAACATTTGCAAGACACCGAGCGAAATCAGCCTGACCTCGGGCTTCCAATCTACTGAGCTGGCATTTAAATTCTCCAAGAACTGAGTAGTACCACAGTCCAGGACTTGGATCCAGACACCCTGATACACCTGGGCTGCCCCACCTGAGGCCGCTCTCAAACTCAGCAAGTTGGTTCAGCGCTTGGTGTGATCCAACCTCTTCAGCATCAACTCCTCTCCAAATCACTCACTCCATCTCCAGTAGTAATACAAACTCAGCTGGCAAACTCTGCGGCTTGAACATGTTGCGCATCGCAATATCTCAGCAGGGATCATCCCTTGAAACCGCCTCACCTCTGCCTGCTTCCTTACTGTTTGTGGCAATAATTCACCACAATTTGTTTCATGAAAGATGTTATAAATATTGTTTTCAGTTGATTCTCTTGCCTTATGATTTATCAGTAAGTGGTTGCACATCTTTAGTAGCATCATCATAAACCAGATGCATATAGTGCTGCCTGTATTTAGTAGGATAGGTCTTACACAGTAAGACATGGTAGGGTACTGAGGAGTGTGGTAGAACAGAGGGATCTGGGAATACAGGTCCATAGTTCATTGAAAGTGGTGTCACAGATGACTCTTTGACTAATAATCATAGCAAGGCTTAGCAAGACAAATTGTGGACTTGTTATTTCTAACACTTCATTAAAAAAAATTGAGTGTCTGGGGCAAATTATTTGGCAAACTCTCATTGCAAGAGAGACTTGCAAATTTATTTTTGTGTTTAAGTGAGTTGCATCATATGTATATAACAATATAAAATATTTTGATATGATTTTAATGGTGTATGTTTGAAAACACATGGGAAAATCATTACCAAATATTTTTCCATGTAATCTATACTGAAGGACTGGTCTTGGATTCCCCCAGTTTTTTTATAAATACTCACATTTCCTGCCTTACCTCTGTTTACCTATGTCAAATGTAAAATTTTACAAAATGGAATTAACAAAACTTCTAACCCTCTTCCCTGCATCTGCTTTTTGCTTCCTCAGATGTGGTTACACTATAAACAAAAGTACACATTGTTATAAACCCTAGCAGGAAATTCCACTGAGTTTTGCAAGATAATGTCACAATATATTTTTCCAAGTATACCTAGATTTAGAAGAGAAAAGGATGAATAGTGAATTGCAATCACAGTAAAGATTAGCAAAAAGCCTTGTTAAGTTTGCAACTTCTAACTAAATTACACAAGCTGTTCTGTGACTAATAATGCAGTTGATAGACAAAGAATCATTCCATAAAATATATTTCTATTGAGACTATGCTCATTGTTATGCCTTGTAACTGCAAAATATAAAGCTAATTGAAAGAAAAACATGGAGCTGGTAATAACATCTCTACTTCATTCTTTTTTTAGTGAGGCAAGCACATAGTGGCGTAATGACGTATACCATTCACGTACTTTTATATGTAACCTGTAATGGATGATGTGAACAAACAAACAATGCTTAATCAAACAATGTATTGACAATATTACTCAAAATATAACTGAAATATTAAATATATCACACTCTTTATTTTCGTTGTTTCTTCTCTATCAAGTAAACTGTACAATCCGGTAAAAAATAGTTTGCACAGTCATACAATTAATGTATGCATGAACAGCAATAGAAAAGTTTGCACCCTGGAAAAGAGCAGCAATCCAGGCACTAATTGTTATAAACTCTGCACAACACAAGAAACTCCAGATGCTGGAACCTGGAGTGAAAAAACAGCTGCTGGAGGAATATAGTGGATCAAGCAGCATTGGCAGGGACAAAGGGATATAGGATCTAAACCAGAAACATTGACTATCACTTTGCCTCTCCAGATAGAAGCTTGTCAGAAATATTGTATTTTTCCCATTTTTGTAAAACTCAATGTTCCACCCAATCTTAGTTGCAAGAATGCATATCAGTGATGAACCAGCCTAATCAATCAATATTTTAAATCATTTTTCTCTTCTTACAAATATATCCTAAAAATAATCCTTGTTATCTTTAAGAATGCCAACCTGGTACCATGCTACTAATACAGCTAAAAATGCATTTACAACAATGCCCATTTTTAATTTACAGGGATCTCAACAATAAAGAATGGAAATTGACTTGAAAAAGCATTGTTCTGATGTAAGGTTATCAACATGAAATGTGTTCTCTGTTTCTTTTTCCACAGATGCTGACTGACCTGCAGATTATTTGCAGTAATTTTTTGCGTCAGCTTTCAAACTTCAGAATATTTCAGATTCTCTGATTGAACCTACAAAAAAAACCCTAATTTTCAGAGTCATAAATTGGTACAACTAGCAAAAAAAAATGGTGTTTTTTTCATATGAGACAAGGACAGTTCTGTAGACAGGGCCAACATTCAGCACAGTGCTTTGAAACTAGTGCAAAATGCTACAGAGCCTGATTTTGCATTTGATGTATTATGTGATTGAAATTCTTTAATCTATTTTTCCCTTCCCCTCCCCTCTTCCTCTATTAGCCACTCTGTCTTCTAATCTCTTTCACCTGCCTATTACCTCCCCTGATGCCCCTCCTTCTTCCCTTTCTCCTAAGGTCCACTCTCCTCTCCTATCAGATTCCTTCAACTCCAGCAGTTAACCTTTCCTACTCACCTGGTTTCACTTACCACCTTCTAGCTTATCTTCTTACCCCTCACCTCCTTATTCTGGCATCTTCCCCTTTCCTTTCCAGTCCTGACAAGTGTCTTGGCCCAAAATGTCAACTGTCTCTTCATTTCCACAGATGCTGTCTGAACTGCTGAGTTCCTTCAGCATTTTGTGTGTGTCTCTTTAATCTATTGTGTCCTTTATTAGGTGTGACAGTTAATGTGTATAGTTTTGGTTACTCCATTAAAGTAGAACGAGTGCAAAGATGATTTACGAGAATGAATATTAGAAAATTTTCGACAAGAACAGGCCAGTTGGCCCAGCAAAGGTTGCCAAGTTCCTATTCACTTAGTGTGTAGAAATAACTATTAATTTTAGATTTCAAAGTCTATAAGGTACTACTCCCAACTACACAACTAGGTAGTTTGTTCCATATGCCCACAACTCATTATATGAAGCAATGTTAATCTGAAAACTCCCTTTATCCAGTCTCCACCTATCGCCTTTTGCCCTTGATGATGAATTTACTTTGAAGTAGCAGCTAATGTCTACCTTACTTATAACTTTCATTATTTGGAACACTGCAATCATGTCTCCTCTTATTCTACATCTACTTATGCTAAACAGATTTAATTCTTTTGATCTTTCTTCACAGCTCATACCCTGTTACCAGAAATTGAGGGGTTGGGTTATAGGGGCAGGTTCAGCAGGCCAAAGCTTAATTCCTTGGAGCATAAGAGACTGAGAGGTGAAATTGGAGAAAGCATAGATTGGGGGAATGAACTCAGTCTTTTTTCCAAGGTAAAGGAATCAAAATCTAAAGAGCATGGGCTGAATTGAACTGATTTGATTTATTATTGTTAGATTACCAAAGGTACAATGAAAAACTTGTTTTATAAACCATCTGTACAGATCATTTCATTTCAACAGAGAACTGAGATAGTGCAAGGAAAAACACTAACAGAATGCAGAACAAATTGTTACACTTGTAGAGAAAGTGCAGTGCAGGCAAACAATAAGGTTTAAAGAGAGACCTAGGGAGCAATTAAAGAGAGACCTAGGGAGCAACTTCTTCCCCTGAGGTGGTGTGTATATAGAACAAACTGTCATAGGACATGGTTAAGACAGTTACCTTGACAACATATAAAAGAGATGGGGAAGGTTTAGAGGGATATGGGCCAAATGGGGACAAGTGGGACCAGCTGAGATGGATACCTTGGTCAGTACGAGCGGGTTGGGCTGAATGGTTTATTTCTGTAACGCATCGCTCTATGATTCCATCATCCTGTGACTGACAAACCCAGCACAACTCAGACCAAAAGAATACAATGGAGGCATTGTGCTCAGTGAGGATAAGGATCAGTTTCCAATATGAACATGACTTGTTATATTTTGTAACTCCAGAAATTAATTGAAAGAAAAACATGGGAGCCCGGGGATAATGTGTGTACTTCATTCTTATTTTTAGTGAGGTGCTCCAGCACATTCCAGCCATGTAGACTGGAGGACTGGAGACAGTGTGGGGTCTTTTCTGGTTTCCCTTTGATCACCTCTGCTGTAATAGGCAGACTTTCAATTTTCGTTAGGGAGAATACTTCAAGAGGAGTGTCCTTGACCTTGGTGACCTTGTGATCTCTGTCTCTGAGGCTGACATCAGAACATCTTTCAAGCGGTTAAACCTTCATAAGGCATCAGGCCCTGATATTTTACCTGTTACGGCACTGAAAACCTGTGCCAACTGGTGAGAGTATTCAAAGACATCTTCAATCTCTCACTACTGCAGCTGGAAGTTCCCACCTGCATCAAAAGGGCAACAGTCGTACCAGAGCCCGAGAAAGGCAGGGTGAGCTGCCTCAGTGACTGTCCCCCAGTTGCTTGCATATCAACTGTGATGAAGTGCTTTGACATGTTGGTTATTGCCAGAATCAACTCCTGCCTAAGCAAGGACCTGCCCCCAAAGCAATTGGCCTATCCCCACAATAGGTCTAAAGCAGATGCCACCTCACTGGCTCTTCATTTGGTTTTAGATCACCTGGACAGTAACAATACCTATGTTAGGCTGCTGAATGTTGATTACTTCTCATTGTTCAACACCATATTACCCTTTGTACTAATCAACAAGCTCCAAAACCTGAGCTTCCGTACCTCCCTCTGCGACTAGATCCTTGTCTTTTTTACTGGCAGAGCACAGTCAGTGTGGATTGGAAATAACATCTCCTCCTCACTGACAATCAACACTGGCACCTCTCAAGGATGTGTGCTTAGCCCACTGCTCTACTCTCTCTACACCCACGTCTATGTGACTAGGTACAGCTCAAACATCATCTATAAATTTGCCAATGACACGACTATTGTTGGCAAAATTTCAGATGGTGACAAGAAGGTGTTCGGTGAGATACTGTAGATCAGCTAGCTGTGTGGTGACCGAACAACATCCTTGCACTCAACATCAGTAAGAGAAAGAATTGATTGTGCACTTCAGGAAGGGGAAGTTGAGGGAACACACATCACTCCTCATCGAGGGATCAGCATTGGAAGGTGTGAACAGTTTCAAGTTCCTGGGTGACAACATCTTTGAAAATATATTCAGGGCCCAGTGTATTGATAGAATTATAAAGAAGACATGAGAGCAGCTATATTTCAATAGAACTTTAGAAGACTTAGTATGTCACCAACAACACTTGCAAGTTTCCATAGATGTACCATGAAGAGCATTCTAACTGGTTGCATCTCCATCTAGTATGTAAGTGCCACTGCACAGGATTGAAAAAAGCTGTAGAAGGTTGCAAAGTTAGCCAACTCCATCATGGGCACTCGCCTCCCCAGCATCGAGGCCATCTTCAAAAGCCGATGCCTCAGAAAGGTAGCATCCATCATTAAGGACCCCCTTCACCCAGGACATGCCTTCTTTTCATTGCTACCATGAAAGAGGAGATGCAGGAGCCTGAAGACACACACTCAACAATTCAGGAACCGCTTCTTCTTCTCTGCCATCAGATTTCTGAATGGAAGTTGAACCAATGTTACCTACCTCACTATTTTTTCTTTTCTTTTTTGCTTTCCTTTTTCTACTACCTATTTCATTTAATTGTTTACATCATATATGTCAAACTCAAGGCCCGCGGGCCAAATCCGGCCCACGGTGGAATTATCTTTGGCCCGCGAGATAATATCTAATTACTATTAAAGCTGGCCCCAGTAATCGAAGCGCCTATGGCGTATGATATGGCTAATGCTGAGTTTATTCAGGTACCAGGTTTTCAGGGTTTTTAGTGTTTATTCGGCAGTCTTGCTCGGCAGTCTTCGTCATAAGAAACGGAATTTGTAAAGTGAAACACTTTGTAGTTATAGCAGAGACTGAGACACATTAGAGCAGGCTGAAAAAACGGAGGCAACGAAAGCTGCGTTCGCACGCGTCCGACTGATCCGGCCCGCATGAAGCTGCATTTTGCTCAATCCGGCCCGTGACCTAAAATGAGTTTGACACCCCTGGTTTACATATATTTTAATGTATTATCTAGTTTTTTATTATAATTATGTATTGCAATGTGCTGCTGCCTCAAAACAACAGATTTCATGATATATGCCAGTGATATTAAACATCTGATTCTTATACTTTAATTTCCTAATTTTAACTTAAATTCTCTCAATCTTTGCACAATTGATCAACATGGCTAATTTTCATTAAAAAGATATTGTCATTTACTTTAGTAACTTAAGCATGATGAAAAGGCAGGCATCAACTTATAACAAAACCCATCACTTCCATGAACACTGCAGAAAAAGGCCAAAGATGAACATGCTGCACATTTTCCTTTCCTCTTTTCTCCCCTTGGGTTAAGTGCATGGTAACTGCTTGATGCCTTCCTATGGCTGCTTTTACAAGGTTTCTGCTAATGGTGCTATTTCCTGGAAGCCCAGCTTTCTCACATCTGTTAACAAGTCAAATAGGACTCCAGGGGCATTTCGAGGGAAGCAGCTGGAAATAACTGTTCAGATTTAAAAACAACCAACGCAAAAGAAACTGTCAACAGAGCTTTACAGTCGGTGTTTAGAGTTGGACTTGTTCAGCGCTGTGTCAGTCACAGCCCCGTGTCAGTCATAGCCCCTTTATGTGTTAGTTGCATCCATTTATCCTTTGCTTGGACACTGCAGTGTCCAGTATAACATCTGGAGGCTTTGGAGGATGTGGGAATCTGATCACATCCTGAGACGGAAACAGCTTCAAGCACAAGGTGGCTTCCTGTTATAACTGAGCACTGCTTGCTACTTGTTCTTCCACTCTGTTTTTAACTATGTGCAGATTTTCGTTAATCTTTATTCCCAAATTCAAATCAACAATAAAGTTGCTTTTCAGGTGATTACTGTTTTGCTTTATTAGTGTTGTAAAATGAACCTTTAACACTTCCAGATTGGGGACAAAGTCAATGTGGCAGCGGAACACAGAGCCACATCTAGCTCAGTTGGCGATAACTTATCAGTTAGTTGAAGTGGAAACTAGAGTCAAATCAGCCATCCCATGCAACCTAGACTTCAAAACAAACAATCACCAATAAACCGATGATCATTTTACCGTATCTACCCAGCTGGACTTCCTACACCTCTATGCCCACTTCTACACTTGGTTCTGTTCCTGTAAGCAATAGGTCTTTTTGCTTATTTTCAATTTTTCCCCCCAACTAAACCATACTTCTTCCATTCACTAGGTCCCTTCATGGGGAACCTTTGACAGGGCACTGACGATCTCTAATGTTCCACTCCACTCTACTCTTCAAACCAATCTCCCTTTGAATTTGAAGATTAAGGAGATTTCAGATGTTGGAAACTAGACAAAATGCTGTCAGAACTCAGCAGGTCAAGGAGCATTTGACAACTCTGGCAAGACCCTGCATCAGGATTGAGAGGGAAGAGGAAAGATTGCTAGTATATAACAGTACAAAGTGTACTGTGATGGAGGCTGGTAGGTGGAACCAGGCAGTGGGAAAGAAGAATGGGACAGATGGACAAATGGAGAAGAATACAAGGTGCAGGATATAAGATACAAAACGGGCTTACTTAAAACTTGTATTGAATCAGAATCAGGTTTGATATCACTGGCATACGTGGTAAAATATGTTGTTTTGCAGCAGCAGTACATTGCAATACATAATTGTCAATACATTCAAATATGGTCCAAGCACGGAGAGAGGGACACTGAAGCGGGCCGATAGTTTACCGACTTTAATGCGAACAGCGTTAGAGGGAAATGAAAACAATAAACACTAGGCCAAACAGGGCCGGTAACTAAAACGCTCAAATGCAAACTAGATGTCAACACCATGGCTGAAAGGAATACCTTGCAGCGTAATGCTGTTGTGCTTTGCTCAAGTCTCAACAGGAGCTACAACGAAAAGAAGGGAGTTAAATACCACCATAGCAATTGGCTGAAATGTGCATATTCACAAGCACAATTGCCAAATTTGCTGCACAGCCGTCTCTATGGTTGTGACAGGGCCCCTCTCCCTAGGTGTAGCTCCTGAAGCTTTGAAGACCTGTGCCCGCTGGAAATCCCAGATGAGCGATTTGTCCAAGAAAACCTTGCTGGGATCCAAGAATGATCTTCAGGACCATACCCTTCCCAATCCACAAGGTACTAGACCTTACCACGCACCCAGCGAAATGCCTGGAGGCGCCACTGTGTACAGACAGGGAACCATCTACCAAACAGGTGGAAGGGGAGGTGGGGTGACTTTGGCCAGGGGAGAGGTAGTAACCAGCTTGAGCTAGGAAACAAGGTACACTGGTTGGATCTTCAGTAATGATGGTAGTCACAATTTATATGAGACCTTGTTGATGACTTTTTCCACTACAAATGGTCCCATGTAGCGTGGAGCCAATTTGAGGCTCTTGACTTTTAGGGGAAGTTTCCTTGATGCCAACCAGATCTTCTCCCCTGGTTTGAAAGGCCTCACCTGTTGGCAGAGATGATCAGTCTGCTGGGTATGTTGTTTCTGGGCACCCAGCAGAGAAGCCCTGGCTTGTCTCCAGGTGCACTTGGAGCACTGGATCAACTGTTCAGCAGCAGGAGCTCCTACATCAATCTCCTGGTCAGGGAAGAAGGGGGGCTGGAATCCTTTCTGGCATTCAAAGGGGGACATGCCTGCAGAAGATGACTGGAGGTTACTGTGGGTGATCTCTGACCAACCCAGCTGGAAGCTCCAAGACTTGGTGTTGGAAGAGCCAAGGCAGAGCAGGGTTGTCACCAAATCTTGATTTACTCTCTCAGTCTGGCCTTTGGATTGGGGGTGGAAACCAAATGAGACCCTGGCCATGGCTCCTACAAGCAAACAGAAAGCCTTCAAAAATGGGATGTGAACTGTGGTCCACAATCAGACACTATTTGAGGGAAGACATGGAGCCTGAACACATGTTGAACCATGAAGGTGGCAGTCTCATGAGCCAATGGGAGCTTAGAGAGGGCAATGATGTGGGCAGCCTTGGAGAATTTATCCACAATGACCAAATGGTAGTGTTTCCATTAGACAGGGGCAGCCCAGAGGTGGGACCAGGGGGGTGGGGCACAGGCAGCAGACATAGCAGACCCACAGGATGCTGACGTGATGTCTTGTTCCGAGCAGAGCTGGGACAGGCAGATACGAAGTCGTGGATATCCTGGGACACAGATGGCCAACAAAATCATCTCCTAATAAACTCCTGGATCCATTGAATACCTTGATGGTGAGCCAGGCAGGAGGAGTGACCTCATTCCAACACTTTGGAATGCATCACAGCAGGGTCAAACAATCAGTTGGGTGGCCCTTCACCCAGACCTGGGTCCAACAGTTGGGCAGCCCTCACCTTTGCCTCTATCCCCCAAATCAGCGGAGCAGTGATACATGAGCAAGGAATGATGAGCTCTGGATTGGCATTGTCCTCAGATCCACTGGGAGAAAGCATTGGTCTTGGTATTCCTGCCGCCGGGACAATAGGTGAGGATGAAATTAAACCGGGTGAAGAAGAGTGCCCAATAGGCTTGACAGGAGTTGAGTCTGTTAGCATCCTGAATGTAGGAGAGGTTCTTGGGTTCCCAACATCATAGTTCCCCTCAGCCATAGTCAAGTGACAGAAAAGAAAGGCAGAAGAGTACAGCTGTTGTCTGCAGACGAGCGCTGAGAGAGGACAGCTCTAATACCTGAATCCGATGCATCCACCTCGATTGTGACTGGCTGTGACAGGTCTGGAGCAGAGGTAAAACATGGCTTTAACTATGAAAATGCTCGGTTGGCATTGTCTGTGCAATGGAATCCTGTCAAGGTCTTCCTGGTGAGAGCATTTATGGAAGCCATGGTGGAGCTGAAATTCCAGGTGAAGCGGTGATAATAGTTCACAAACCCCATGAAGTGCCATACCTGTTTGACTGTAGATGGTTTGGGCCACTTTGTAACTGCCTGAACTTTACTAGGATCCATTTGAACATTGGACGGGGTAAGTATATAGCCCAGAAACGACACCAGATTTATATGGAACTGGCATTTCTTGAGGTTGGTGTACAGTTTA
The DNA here is from genome assembly GCF_048418815.1 of Hemitrygon akajei. NCBI lineage: Eukaryota > Metazoa > Chordata > Chondrichthyes > Myliobatiformes > Dasyatidae > Hemitrygon > Hemitrygon akajei. The sequence goes on along the minus strand of NC_133124.1, from coordinate 101,041,245 downwards.
TTTTCATGGAGCCATCTGAAATCTCTGTGTTCCTGGTGAGAGTGGAAATAGGTAAGGATGTTGTCTAATTACGAGAGAGAGAGAGAGAGACCAAACAGGGCCGTTAACTAAAACTTTCAAACACTATGGCTGAAAGTTATATCTAAATACAAAATGGATACCGCTAGTTTTCAGCATCAGTCGACTAGATAGTCCACTTTTCTCAGGCACGGCCGAATGCAAGCAGGCAGCGTAATGTTGGTGTGCTTTGCTCAAGTCTCAACAAGCGCAACAATGAAAAGAAGGGAATTAAATACAGCCATAATTAAATAATAATTAGCTGACACATGCATATTCATGAACGCAATTGCTGAATCTACTGCACAGCCAAGTCTGTGATTGTGACAATAATATTTTAAAGCTATAAATTACAATAAAAATATACATAATTAATTTAGATAAGTAGTGCAAAAGAAGAGCTAAAAAATTGTGAATGAGAATATCTGCAGATGCTGGCAATCCAAGCAACTCACACAAAATGCTGGAGGAGCTCAGCAGGCCAGACAGCATCTATGGAAAAGAACAGTCGACATTTTGGACTGAGACCTTTCAGCAGGACTCTACTGTTCAAGGGTTTATTGTCCATTCAGAAATCTGATGGTGGAAGGGAAGAAGCTGTTCCTGAAACCATGAGTGTGGGCCTTCTCCTTGATGGTAGCCATGAGAAGAGGGCATTATTAACCCCCCTGGGTGTTAGGGGCACTTAATCTTGGATGTTGCTTTTTTGAGGCAATGTCTCAGTACTGGGGAACTGGTATCTATGGTGGAGCTGGCTGAGTTTATGACTTCCTGCAGCTTTTCCTGATTTTGTGCAGTAGCCACTCCATACCAGCTGGTGATGCAACCAGTTACAATTCTTCCCGTGTTGCTTCTGTGGAAATCTGCAAGTCTTTGGTGATATACCAAGCTCCTCAAACTCCATAATAAAATATAACGGCCTGTGTGTGCGTGTGTGTGTGTGTGTGTGGCTTTGTTGTAATTGCAGCAATATGTTGGGCCCAGGATAAATCTTCAAGGGTGCTGACACCCAGGAACTTGAAACTGCTCACCCTTTCTGCTGCCAATCTCTCAATGAGGACTGGATTGTTCCCTCGCTTTTCTCTCCCTGAAGTCCACAATCAATTCCTTGGTGTTACTGATGTTGAATGAAAGGTTGCTGTTACGACACCTCTCAACCAGCAATCAACAGTATCTCACTCCTGTACACCTCCTCATCAGCTGAAGTTCTGCCAACAGTAAGACCAGAAGACCATAAGATACAGGAGCAGAAATAGGCCTTTTGGCCCTTCGAATCTGCTCCACCACTTCATTATGGCTGAACCAATTTTCCTCTTAACCCCAATCACCTGCTTTCTTCCTGCATCCCTTCATGCCCTGACAAATGAAGAATCTATCAATCTCTGCCTTAAATGTACATAAAGAGTTGGCCTCCACAGATGCCTGTGACAAAGAATTCCACAGATTCATCATTCCCCTGTTCCAGATGTTCCAGGTTGGATGAGCAGACTGAGACAAAACCATCACGTCTGTGCAACAGAATGAGTTAATTATAAAGCATACTATATTTCCTTGACCTTTAAAATACTGAGCTGTCCTGCCTTTGTGGAGAACTTTGATGTTATTGAGCTGTAGTGCATCTGAATGGCGGGATTAGCCATGTTTCTGTGAAGCTAAGTATGCAGCAGTCCCTGATGTTCCCCAGTACGGCAATCTTGCTCTAATTGTTGAATTTTCGGGGATTCACCAGAAGGATAGTCATGAGTGCAGGAGTGGGGTGGGGGAGGTGTTTAAGGTCTTTCATGTTTCATTTGTACCTGTAGACTGACTCATCTTCCATGCTTCCATTTTTTTTTAAAGGGTAACTACGCTTGTGTCCCGTATCTGCAGTCCGGGATTGCTGAATTTGGGTATTGATAGATTTTTTTAAACGCTTAATACAATGTTGCTTACTGAAATGTCCATGCTGTGGCTGTGCATTTCAGCTGCAGTGGTTCAAAATGGGAATATTTGATGATTCTTATTGGAGCTGCATGCAATGAAACACCACTTATCAGCACCATCTTGTCATGGTTCAGCTTTAATAAGTTAGAATAAGTTAATAAATGCATGAAAAATTCATCCCTGCTGTAATCGATTGTGAATAATGCACATAATAAAATTATTTATTTTGGTAAAACTAGTTTTCAAGAATAAAACTTGAAGGGGATTTATTTTCAAAAGATAGGATGGGTCTGTCATGAACATTGGGATTATAACTGTTATTCTTGATTTGCTCCCAGAATTTATTGATGCTGAAAAATATAATGGTCTACTGGTAAGATTGGTTTGCTTTTGAGATCTCTGTTACATTCTATTTTTTTGATTGGATTACCATTTAAGATTTTTTTTCTCATTAACTTAGCACATGTCTGGGTGGTGCTGGTAAGGCCAGGTATTATTACTCATCCTCATTTGGCCTTGAGAGATAGACAATAAGACACAGAAGCAGAATCATGGTTCACTTATTATCCCTCTCAACCCCATTCTCCAAAGACCTCCTGGTAACTTTTGACTCCCTGACCAATCATGAACCTATCAACCTACACTTTAAATATTCTAAGTGACTTGGCCTCCACAGCCATCTGTAGTAATGAATTCCACTGATTCACTACCATCTGGCTAAAGAAATTCCTCCTCATCTCTATTCTAAATGGACATCCCCTCGTCTGAGGCTGTGCTCTCTGGTCTAAGACGCACTCACTACAGGAAATATCCTCCTATATCCACTCTGTACAGACCATTCAATATTCAAAAAGCTTCAATACTTAATAAGATCCCTCTTATTGTTCTAAACTCCAATGAACATTGGCCCAAGCAATCAAATTTTCCTCGTTTATTAGCCCTTCCATTTCCAGAATAATTCTTATGAACCTCCTGTGGACCCTCTCCAATGCCAGCATATCTTTTCATAGATAAGGGGTCCAAACCTAGTCACAGAACTCCAAATGAGGTCTAACCAATGCCTTATAAAGACTCTGCATTATATTCTAGTCCTCGCAAAATGAATGCTAACATTGAATTTGCTTTCCTTACCACCGCATCCACCTGTGAGTTAACCTGCTTAAGGACTTCCAAGTCCCTTTGTGTCTCTGAGTTTTGAATTTTCTCCAACTTAGAAAATAATCTCTGCCTTTATTCCTTCTACCAAAGAGCTTGACTAGATATTTCCCTATACTATATTCTATCTGCCACTTAGCTAATTTTCCCAATCTGTCCAAGTTCTTCTACAGACTCCCTGCTTCCTCAACACTACCTGCCTCTCCATCTATTTTCATGTTATCTGAAAAGTTGGCCACACTGCCATCAACTCCATCATGCAAATCATTCACATACTGTATTACGTGAAAAGAAGCAGTGCCACCACCAACCACAAAGCTGCGGAACACCACTAGTCACCAGCAGCCAGCCAGAAAAAGTCCCCTTTATTCCCACTCTTTTCTTCCTGCCAGTCAGCCAATCTTCTATCCATGCTTGCACATTTCTTGTAATACCATGGGCTCTTATCTTGTTAAGAAGCCTCATGAGTGGCACTTTGTCAAAGGTCTTCTGAAAATCCAGGACAAAAACATCCACTGACTCTCCTTTGTCTATCTTGCCTGTTATTTCTTCATATAATTCCAACAGATTTCTCAGGCAAGATTTTCCCTTAAGCAAACCATGCTGACCTTGGTCTTTGTCCAAGGCACAAGAGTGTCTGAGTTAGCAGGGAAATTGTTGAAGACTCTTTTCCCATGTACCGGCTGAGTTTTTCTTCCTGGATGATAGAATTTGTGCTGTTAGAAAGATGGTGTGATCGAAACCTGAGGAAGCTTAATTTTGTAAATGGCACACACTGTAGCATCTACAAAATAGTCCCTATTTGTGCCTAGCTGGAGTAGCAACAATGGATCCCAGGGCAGTGGTGTGCCAGTCATGAAAGATAGATAGATAGATAGATACTTTATTCATCCCCATGGGGAAATTCAACTTTTTTCCAATGTCCCATACACTTGTTGTAGCAAAACTAATTACATACAATACTTAACTCAGTAAAAAATATGATATGCATCTAAATCACTATCTCAAAAAGCATTAATAATAGCTTTTAAAAAGTTCTTAAGTCCTGGTGGTTGAATTGTAAAGCCTAATGGCATTGGGGAGTATTGACCTCTTCATCCTGTCTGAGGAGCATTGCATCGATAGTAACCTGTCGCTGAAACTGCTTCTCTGTCTCTGGATGGTGCTATGTAGAGGATGTTCAGAGTTTTCCATAATTGACCGTAGCCTACTCAGCGCCCTTCGCTCAGCTACCGATGTTAAACTCTCCAGTACTTTGCCCACGACAGAGCCCGCCTTCCTTACCAGCTTATTAAGACGTGAGGCGTCCCTCTTCTTAATGCTTCCTCCCCAACACGCCACCACAAAGAAGAGGGCGCTCTCCACAACTGACCTATAGAACATCTTCAGCATCTCACTACAGACATTGAATGATGCCAACCTTCTATGGAAGTACAGTCAACTCTGTGCCTTCCTGCACAAGGCATCTGTGTTGGCAGTCCAGTCTAGCTTCTCGTCTAACTGTACTCCCAGATACTTGTAGGTCTTAACCTGCTCCACACATTCTCCATTAATGATCACTGGCTCCATATGAGGCCTAGATCTCCTAGACGTGGGATATCTGGGAGAACTTCAGTATCCCTGATTGCTACATCTGCAAGAATAGCATTTGGGTGCAGCTCCTCACAAACTGTCTTAGGAAACTAGACTGCTCATGGATAACCTTCTGCTCATTCAGGAGAATGATGAGTTGATAGTTAAAAGCTGCAGGGAGGTAGTCACATCTAAGTTACAGGAATCAAGTAACTGGTGAACTGTCAGGGAAGAAAAAGGTACTGTAATAGGCAGACAGTGCAGAATTCTCCTTTGGCTGTTCCCTTCAATAACAAGTAAAACTTTTGTATACTGTTGGGAGGGCGGGTGACCTACTTGGGGAAAGCCACAGTGACTAACTCTCCGTGGCTCAGAAGGGGAGGAAGGGGGAGGAGAGGAGCTGAGTGGTGATTGGGGATATCAATAGTTAGGGAAGCAAACAAGAGGTTCTGTGAATGTGAAGGAAACTCCTGAATGTTTCTCAGGAGGATGGACCAAGGGTAGTTCTGATCAGGGATAAAGTCCATAAGACCATAAGATATAGGAGCAGAATTAGGCCATTTGCCCATTGAGTCTGCTCTGCTATTTCATCATGGCTGATCCAAATTTCCTTTGGCCCCAGTCTCTTGCCGTCTCCCCATACCCCTTCATGCCCTGACTAGTCAAGAATCTATCAGCCTCCGCCTTAAATATACATAAAGATTTGGCCTCCATGGGTGCCTGTGGCAAAGAATTCCATGATTCACCACTCTCTGGCTAAAGAAATTCCTCCTCACCTCTGTTCTAAAAGGACACCCCTCTACTTTGAGACTGTATCCTCTGGTCTTAGATTCTCCCAGCATGGGAAGCATCCTGTCCATGTACACTCTGTCAAGGCCTTTCAACGTTCAATAGGTTTGAATGAGGTTACCCCTCATTCTTCTGAATTCTAGTGGATACAGGCCCAGAGCCATCAAATTCTCTTTATATGACTAGCCATTCAGTCCTGGAATAATTTTTGTGAATCTCCTTTGAACCCTCTCCAATTTCAGCACATTCTTTCTAAGATAAGGATCCTAAAACTGTTCACAATTCTCTAAGTGAGGCCTTACCAGTGCTTTATATAATCTCAACATTACATCCTTGTTTTTATATTTTAGTCCTCTTGAAATGAAGGCTAACATTGCATTTGGCTTCCTCACCACAGACTCAACCTGAAAATTAATCTTTACTGAATCCTACACAAGCACTCCCTAGTCCCTTTGTGCCTCAGTTTTTTGTATTTTCTCTCCATTTAGAAAACAGCCAACTCTTTCATTTCTTCTACCAAAATGCACGATCATACACTTCCCAACATTGTATTCTATCTGCTATGTCATTGCCCAATCTCCTAATCTGTCTAAGTCCTTCTGTAGCCTCTCTACTTACTCAAAACTGCCTATCCCTCCACCTATCTTCCTTTCGTCTGCAAACTTTGCAACAAAGCCATCAATTCCATCATTTGAATCATTGACATATAACATAAAAAGAATCAGTCCCGACACTGACCCCTGTGGAACACCACTAGTCACCAGAAGCCAACCAGAAAAGGCTCCCTTTATACCCACTGATTGTCTCCTGCCAATCAGTCACTGCCTGATCCATTTTAGAATTTTTCCTGTAATACCATGGACTTGTAGCTTGTTAAGCAGCCTCATGTTTGGCTCCTTGTCAAAGGCCTTCTGAAAATACAAGTACACAACATCAACTGATTCTCTTTTGTTTATCCTGCTTGTTATTTCTTCAAAGAATTCCGATAGATTTGTCAGGCATGAGTTTCCCTTGAAAACTATTTTATCAGTTTGTCTGCCACTTTGTTGCCCCTATTACTACCTGTCCAGCATCCTTTTCCAGCAGTCCAATATCCACTCTCGCTTCTCTTTTACACTTTATATATCTGAATAAACTTCTGGTATCTTCTTTAATATTAAAGGCTTGCTTACCTTTGTATTCCTTTACCTTCTTAATTACTTTTTTAGTTGCCTTCTGTTGATTAGCGAAAGCTCCTCAATTGTCTTACTTCCCATTAATTTTTGCTCTGTTATTCGCCCTCTCTTTGGCTTTTATGTTGGCTGTTATGTTATGAAAGAGGAACCAAAGTACTTCCTCCCACTCCAGGCCCATTTCCTCTTATACCACTGATAAAAGTGATAGGTGCATGGAACGCGATGCCAGGCGTGGTGGTAGAGGTAGATACATTTGAGACATATAAGAGATTCTTAGATAGGCACATGAATGAAAGAAAAATGGAGGGCTACATGGGAGGGAAGGGTTAGTTTGATCTTAGAGTTGGTTAAAAGATTTGCGCATCTTGGGCTAATGTGGTTGTACTGTGTTCAAACAGAATCAAAGCAGATGGAGCTTAAAGAGTAAAGTGGGACTAAGGGAAAGAAGTTAGTCATTGTCCTATAGAACTGCTCCCATTAGATGTGGATTGAACAGATGAAGCACTGGTGAGATTAGGTGGCTCATTGCTGCCTGGAAGTTCCTGGCTGTTATGATAGATGAGGAAAGAATTGGCCAAAGAGGTAGTTCAGATAGTGTGGGGATGATGATTACAAGTTTGGACATTAGTATAGGGTTCTGGAAGACCTCAAGTTTATGGATCCTAAACTTGAGGAAGAAAATAAGGAGTGCATTGGGATGGTTTAGTCTGGAGAGCATCATCTGAAGAAAATATATGTAACTTTGCATTATGAATATGCATACATTTGCTCTACCCAATATGTTCAGAATCTTTGGTAGCCCATTTGAAAGCCACCAATTTGAGGTTATTATGCACAGTAAGTTTCAATGTAGTGGCAGTCATTTAATGAGATATTTCAAAGTGCACAAAATAAAAGCATTTTTAACAAAATATAAAATATTCCAAGGTCATTCAAAAAAAATGTTGAATGACTCAGGCCTAAACGTAAGTTATATAATAGCACAGAGGACTGCCAGGTCAGAAAAGTGGACAGAATGTAACAAAAAGTGAAGAATGGCTGTGACTAATGAAGAATTACACGTTGTTAGACTTTGAGGAAAAGCTAATCTGCATATAAAAGCAGTTAATAAAAAATTCTATAAATGACTAAAAAAGAAAAGCTAACTAAATGACTTTGGTCACACTGAAAATGAATATTTTGCATCAATCTCTATTACAAAATATGCAAATAACATTCCAATTAGTAGCTGTAAATCAGGAATTGGAAGGAAGGGAGGAACTCAGGAAAGTTATAATCACCAAAGAAATGGTACTGAGTAAAATTATGGAGCTGTAAGCTGGCAAGTTTCCAGTCCACATGAACTTCAACAGAGGGTATTGAAGGAAATGGCTGATGAGAAAGTTGATTTGTTGGTTTTGATTTTCTAAAGTTCCACAGATTTGAGGAAGGTTTCATTAGATTGCAAAGTAGCAAAAATTACTCCCTTATTTAAAAAGGAGAGTGACACAGAAAACAGAAAACTACAGGCTTTCTATTCATCTGCCTTTGGGAAAATTTTAGAGATATTATTGAAGAAAATAGCAGGATATTTCAAAAGAGTCAAGGTGATCGGGCAAAGGCAAAATGTATTTATAAAAGGGAAATCATTTTTTACCCAATTGTTTCGAGTTCATTGAAGAAGTACACATGCTATGGATAAAAGGGAACCTACGGAAGTTCTATTCATAGTTTTCCTGAAGGTATTTGCTTAGGTGGTGCATCAAAGGTTATAATAAAAAGTTAAAACTCATGTTGTAGGAGGTAACTTATTGACAGGATAGATGATTTCCTGGCTGAAGTTGAGGAAACTAATGTTGAAATATTTAAAACTAATTGCTATGTTGTACCTATAGCTCTTCCTTGTTAAGAACTTGGGGAGGATTTTGTGTGTCACCAAAGACTCTTGCAAATTTCTATAGATGTGTGGTAAACTATGTATAACAGTCTGGAAATGCCCCTCTGCCGACTGCTCCTGTGGCTCCTCCCACAGACCCCTGTATAAAGGCGATTGGAGGCACTGCTCCCCCCCTCAGTCTCCGAGATGCTGTGCTCCGTTTTGCTGCTAATAAAAGCCTATCGTTCGCCTCCAGTCTCCGAGAGTTATTGATGGTGCATCAAGATGTACGGTGGAGACGATTCTGTCTGGTTGCATCGCAGTCTGTTATAGAAGCTCCAATGCACAGGATCACAAGATCCTGCTTACAGACTCAGCCAGCTCTGTCATGTACACAACCATCCCCACCATCGACGACATCTGCAAGAGATGTTGCCTCAAGAAGGCAGCGTCTGTTACTAAGGACCTTCAACATCAGAGACGAGCCCTCTTCATGTTTATGACCATCAGGCAGGCGATACAGGAACCTAAAAACTCACATTGAATGATTCAGGCACAGCTTCTTCCCTTCCACCATTAGATTTCTGATCAGCCAATGAACAAACATAATTTTAATTTTTTAATACTTATTTTTAGTAATTTTTTAACTTTTGCACAGTACTGCTGCTGCAAAACAGCAAATTCCACATCATTTATGTCAGTTATAATAAACTTGATTCTGGTTGTGCTTTAATATTAGGGATCATAATTTTACCTTGCTTTGATCTTTTGACAAGTTTTGCTTTGCTTTAACTTGTAAGTACCTTAGGGGATTATTTTTGGAACTTCTCCCTAAAAAAGAAGAGCAAGTGCATTAAGTTATTTCCCTCCAGGGGAATTCCCTTGTTATAATTTATTTGCTGGAGAAGAGGTGAATCAAGCTCAGAACACAGCACTCACTCGCTCTTACTATTTTCAGGAACCTTAAATTCATTTTTGTTTCTCCAAGTAATTTTCCCTTTTAAGACAAATAATATTTGTCTCATCTCTCTGGTTGGTAATTGCTCTGCTGTTTCAGATTGTTAAATCTGATTCTATTTGATCAGGACTCCAGCTTTAAATGAGATTATTACATAGCCATGTCATGTCAAACAGAGGAAGCAATGATCAGAAGCTAATGACGGATACTGTTGCACACAAATTGGATTGCTTCTATGTAAGATCCATTTCCCCACTTTTAGAGATTCCCGATTTCGCTGATAGGTTCTGTTGAGATAATTTTGTGTTTTTAGTGTGAAGCATGCATTTCTCAATGAAGCACTGATGGTGGATCTAATAAACAATGTGTGACTCATTCGCTTTAAGGACTGCAGCAAATGACCGGACGTCTTTCTGTAGTCCATTAACAGCTAAAACCAGGAAACATTTCTTCACACAGAGTATGGTGAAGTAGGGAATCCCCTATCACAGAAGGCAGTGGAAGCCAAGTCATTACATGACTTCAAGAGAGGTGCAGGTCTATTCCTTAATAACAAATGGCTCAGGGGTTTTAAGGAGAGAATTGGAACAGTCTATTGAAGTAAATGATCAGCCATGATTACATTGAACAGCCTCTAAGGGCCAAATAACCTACTCATATTCCAACTTTGTATGCTTGTTTACAGCAGTGTTGAGGGAGGAGATCGTAGGATATTCAATAGAAAAAAATATGCAGGCCTCTGTAAGCTCTTCTACTTAATAAATCACTGTTGGCTTCACTTACAGGCTCTTAAACAACTGTACTGATAAGACACATTAGTAAACTACATTGTGTCTGTGTCTGAGTGTGTGTATGTGTGCGTGTGCGTGTGCATGTACATGTGTGTGCGTGCGTGTGTGTGTGTGTGTGTGTGTGTGTGTGTGTGTGTGTGTGTGTGTGTGTGTCTGTGTGTGTGTGTGTGTCTGTGTGTCTGTGTATTCACTTGCGTCAGCATGCAACAGCTATATTAAGGACTTGCTGAACTTGGATCTGGACTTCTGTCAACCCAAAGTTGGAAACAACCCAAAATTTAGCTGGCAAAACTTTTAACCAAGATCTATTTAGCAATGCAATATAAACAAAAACAGAACGACTCCACAGAGACGTACTTCATCTCTAAAAGGATCTAATTTCTAAACGTGCGCTGACGTCTGTGGGATAAATTTATCACTTGCTTCATTTAGTAAATCCAGCATTAGAAAATTAGTGCATTAAATCCAGCATTAGTAATTAGTGCTTCCTCAAAGGCCCTGCTGTTAAGTGGACTTTGCTTTGTGGAACTGACCAGAAAGGTCAAATTAAACTATGGCTGGGTAGCAGTCAGAAGTAAATAACCTAGCAGATGAAGGCAACACATGCCATAGTGTATAGAGCTGCTGCCTCTCAACTCTGAGAGTTCAATTTTGTCACTTGTCCTTTCTGTGTTGAGTTTGTCTGTTCTGCCTAGAAATAAATGTGTTTCCCAATATATACAGGTTGATAGTTTAAATAGTCACTGTAAATTACACCCAGCATATTCAGAGTGGTAGGATCTGGGATAATCTGATGTGAATGTAAAGGGAATAAAATTGGATTAGTCTAGGATTAGTGTAAATTAGGATTTAGTTCTCAGCGTGGACTCATTCACCCCAAAGAACATGCTTCCATGCTTTCCCCTCATTAACCTGAATCTGCTGAGCTAAGACGACTGCTCTGAGTGTCACCTTCCCAAACCTAACCCAAGTCCCCACCCAGTTCTTCAAAACTAGTTAGTTCAGTCTGAGTAGTCTGTGCTACTCTCAAAGGTGCTCATTGATAAAGGATGTAAATTTTGTCTTTGATTGATGACCTTTTCTGCTTTGACTTCTCATCCCCAGTTGAGCTCAAAGCCTGTCGGACAGAAAATCAAGCTGGACAGGATTCTTCTGCTGATTACTGTGGGCTACAGATTCCTGTTGGAAGGTGCAGATGGATGAGGCAGACTTGGTTTTTGTCACGAACAGCTGACATATAATATAGAACTTAGAATCAGAATCAGGTTTATTATCACTGTCTTATATAATGTGAAGTTTGTTGCAGCAGGACAGTGCAAAGACAAATTTATTATAAATTACAGGATAAAATAAAAGTGCAAATAAAGGAATAAAGAGGAAGTGTTCACGGGATTTTTGACTCTTCAGAAATCTGATGATGAAAGGAAAGAATTTGGTAAATTGACTTATTATTGTCACATGTACTAACATACAGTGAGAAACGTGCCTTGCATGCTGTCCGTGCAGATCAATTCGTTACAATAATCCGTTGAGTTAGTAAAAGATAAAACAATAACAAAGTACAGAATAAAGTGTTTGCAGGCACAGACAAAATACAGTGCAGGTAACCATTAAGGTACAAGGTTACAGTGAGATAGATTGTGAGATTATGAGTCCAGTTTATTGCACTACGATCATGAGCACCACCTCCGTTCCTGTTTCCCTAGCGAAGTAAAATAGACTCTTAATCTCACAACAGCTGGCTGAAGCTGTCTGGGGCCTGGTGGTATGTGTTTTCAGGCTTCTGTATTTTCTGTCCACTTGGGTGGGGGCGGGGGGTGTACGGGAGAAGAAAAAATGCCACATTGCCAAAGAACAAGGTGGCTGAGAATACTGTGCCAAATTATTTAAGATATTGACACCTAACCCCTTCTGTCTAAATGTGGTCAATATGCCTCTACATATTCATGTGCCTATCTCAGAGCCTCTGAAATGTCTCCATTGTCTCTGCCTCCACCACAAGTCCTGGCAGCACATACCAGGTACTCACTGCTCTATGTGTAAAATATTTGTCCTGCACATCTACTTTGAACTTCTCCCACTCGTACCTCAATCCATATGTTCTTAATCACTAATTCCATATTTGAAGAATGCCTGTATACCTAGGCAACTCCGTGTGTGCATTTGTGTGAAAAGGTGACAGATGTGAACCCCTCCCATCTAGTCCTGGTAAATGAGATGAGAATATAGTATTTCATAATAACACACACACTGGTATGCAATAATGTCTAGGTCAGTGGCAATCTCTCATTACTAACAGCTGAAAGACTTAAAAGTCAACTTTCAAAGAAAGCATAAAAGTAAAAGGAAGGACAAACAATGTACAAAAGTTAATGGGAAGGTAGAAAACCAAAAGAAGGAAACTAAAAAGCAACATGGAGATAAATATGCAGGTAAGCTCGCCAATAAAATGAAAGAGGATACCAAAAGTTCTTTTTTTCAGAGATATAAAAGAGAGACAAGAATGGACATGCATGGTCAGAGATATAAGGACTAAAAGAGAGTCAAGAATGGACATGAATTGCTGAGGAACGGGTGCGCAGGCAAGGTTTCGATTTATGGACCTCTTCTGGAGAAGGTACAACCTGCACAAAAGGGACAGGTTACATCTGAACCTAACGGGGACCGATATCCGTGTGTATAGGATTGGGAAGGTTTAAACTAATTTGGCAGGCAAATGGGAACTGGAGTGATAGTGCTGAGGATGAAGTAGTTGGTTTACAAACAGAGGCGGCAGTGTGTAAAACTGCTAGCAAGGATAGGCTGATGATAGGGCAAAATTGCAGTCAATAGGAAGAGTTACAATGTAAAAGGTGTACAAAGTTGAAAAAGGTGAATACAGGACTGAGAGTGTTATATCTGAATGCAGACAGTATATAGAATAAACATGTAGCACAGTTACTGATTAACGTGTATGATGTTGTAGGCATCACGGCATCATGGCGGAAAGAAGATTATAACTGGGAGTCTAATGCCCAAAGATACTGTGGTGAACTACATATACCTGGACACGCCCCCTGATGACTGCTCCTGTGGCTCCTCCCACAGACCCCTGTATAAAGGTGATGGAGGTCTGAGCCCGGCTTCTCTGTCTCCAGGATGTAGTATAGTGGTCACTCACTGCTTGTTCCTTCTTCCAGTCAATAAAAGCCGATATCTCGCCTTTACGTCTCAGAGTGAGTTATTGATGGTGCATCAGATACACATTGCATCAAAAGGATAGGCAGTTAGGCAGAGTGGGATGCATGGCTTTCTTGGTAAAAAAATAAATAAATCAAATCATTAGAAAGAGGTGGCATAGGGTCAGAAGGTGTTGAATCACTGTGGGTAGAGCTAAGGAACTGCAAGGGTAAAAAGATTCTCATAGGAGTTATATAGAATATAAATAGACCCCCAAACAGTAGTAAGGATGTGGGCTACAAGTTACAACGGTAGATAGAAAATGCATGCCAAAAGGGCAATGTTACAATTGTCTTGGGGGATTTCAATATGCAGGTAGATTAAGAAAATCAGGTTGGTGCTGGTTCCCAAGAGGGGGAGTTTGTAGAACGCCTATGAGATGGCTTTTTAGAGCAGCTCGTGGTTGAATCCAGGAGGAGATCAGCTATTCTGGATTGGATGCTGTGCAATGAACCAGATTTGGTTAGAGAGCTTAAGACAAAAGAACCCTTCGAGGCAAGTGATCATAATATGATTGAATTCACCCTGCAATTTGAGAAGGTGAAGCTGAAGTCAGATGTATCAGTATTACAGTGGAGTAAATGGAATTACAGAGGCGTGAGAGAGGAGCTGTCCAAAATTGATTGGAAAAGAACACTGGCAAGGATGACAGCAGAGCAGCAATGGCTGGAATTTCTGGAAGCAATTCAGAAGGCACAGGATATACACACACCAAAGAGGAAGAAGTTTTCTAAAGGGATTCTGAAGAAGTATTCTGAAATGACACAACCATGGCTAACAAGGGAAGTCAAAGCCAACATAAATGTCAAAGACAGGGCATATAATACAGCAAAGATTAATGGGAAGTTAATGGGATTGGAATGCTTTAAAAACAAATTGCAACTAAAAATCATTAAGAAGGAAAAGATAGAATATGAAGATAAGCTAAAAATAATATTTAAGAAGATACCAGAAGTTTCTTCAGATACATAATGCATAAAAGAAAAGTGAAAGTGGATATTGGACCATTGAAAAAAAAAGCTGGAGAGGTAGTAATGGGGAAAAAGAAATGGTGGATAAGGTGAACACGCATTTTTCATCCCTCTTCACTGTGGAAGACACTAGCAGTATGCTGGAAGTTCAAGAATGCCAGGGGGCAAAAGTGTGTGAAGTTACCGTTACTAAGGAGAAGATTCTTGGGAAACTGAAAGGTCTGAAAGTAGCTAAGCCACCTGTACCAGATGGTCTACACTCCAGGGTTCTGAAAGAAGTGGCTGAAAAGATTGTCGAGGGATTGGTAATGATCTTTCAAGAATCAATTGATTCTGGCATGGTTCTGGAAGATTGGAAAATTGCGAATGTCATTCCACTCTTCAAGAAGGGAGAGAGGCAGAAGAAAGGAAGTTACAAACCAGTTAGTCTGACCTTAATAGTTGGGAAGATGTTGGAGACGATTGCTAAGGTTGTGGTTTTGGGGTACTTGGAGGCACATGATAACATAGGCTGTAGTCAGCATGGTTTCCTTAAGGGAAAATTTTGCCTGACAAACATGTTGGAATTCTTTGAAGAAATAACAAACAGGATAGACAAAGGAGATTTGGTGGAAATTCTGTACTTGGATTTTCAGAAGGCCTTTGACAAGGTGCCACCTATGAAGCTGCTTAACAAGTTAAGAGCCCATGGTATTACAGGAAGGATAAAGCAGTGGCCTATTGGCAGGAGGCAAAGAATGGGAATAAAGAGAGCCTTTTCTGGTTGACTGCCAGTGACAAGCATCTGTGTTGGGATTGCTTCAATGATTTGGATGATGGAATTGATAGCTTTGTGGCCAAGTTTGTGATGATCTAAAGATAGGTGAAGGGGCATTTAACGAATTAGAGAAACTACAGATGAACTTAGAGTAGGAGAATGGGCATAGAAGTGACAGATGGAATACAGTATCGGTAAGTGCATGGACTTGCACTATGGTAGAACAAATAAAAGGGTAGACTATTTTCTAAATGGAGAGAAAATTCAAAAATCTGAGGCACAAAGGGATTTGGAAGTCCTTGTGCAGGATTCCCTAAAGGTTAATTTGAAGGTTAGAGTCTGTGGTGAGGAAGCAAATGTTAGAATTCTTTTCAAGAGGACTAGAATACCAAAGGGTGTAATGTTGAGACTTTATAGAGTGCTGGTGAGGTGTCACTTAGAGTATTGTGAGCAGTTTTGGGCCTCTTAGGCTACATTTGTGCATAATACTAGGAACAACTTGGACAGGAGTGTGGACAGACAAATGGCAGGTGGAATACAGTGTAGGGAAGTGTATGGTCTTGCATTTTGATAGAATGAATGAAGGTGTAAACTGTTTTCTAACTGGTAAGCAAAGAGGAGTAATGTTGAGGCTTCATAGGACGTATATATATCTGTATAACCATATAACAATTACAGCACGGAAACAGGCCATCTCGGCCCTTCTAGTCCATGCTGAACGCTTTACTCTCACCCAGTCCCACCTACCTGCACTCAGCCCATAACTCTACCCTCCATTCCTTTCCTGTCCATATACCTATCCAATTTTTTTTTAAATGACAAAATTGAACCTGCCTCTACCACTTCTACTGGAAGCTTGTTCCACATAGCTACTGCTCTCTGAGTAAAAAGTTCCCCCTTGTGTTACCCCTAAACTTTTGCCCTTTAACTCTCATGTCCTCTTGTTTGAATCTCCCCTACTCTCAATGGAAAAAGCCTATCCACATCAACTCTATCTATCCCCCTCATAATTTTAAATACCTCTATCAAGTCCCCCCTCAACCTTCTACGCTCCAAAGAATAAAGACCTAACTTGTTCAACCTTTCCCTGTAACTTAGGTGCTGAAACCCAGGTAACATTCTAGTAAATCGCTTCTGTACTGTCTCTCTTTAGTTGACAAAGCTAACAAATTCTAACATTTGCTATATATATATATATATATATATATATATATAAATATATATATATATGTGTGTGTGTGTGTGTGTGTGTGTGTGTGTGTGTGTGTGTGTGTGTGTGTGTGTGTGTGTGTGTGTGTATAAAATAGTTAAATTAAACAAGTAGCGCAAAAAATGTAGTGAGGTAGTGTTCATGCATTCAATGTCCATTCAGAAATTGCGTGTCTTCAGGCTCCTGGTCCTCCTTCCTAATGGTAGGAATGAGAAGAAGGCTTGTCCTGGGTGATGAGGGTCCTTAATAATGAATGCTGCCTTTTTGAGGCGTTGCTCTGGATGCTGTGGAGGCTAGCGCCAATGTGAACTCAACTGACTGAGTTCACAACTTGCCGCAGCTTCTTTTCATCCTGTTCACTAGCCCACAAATACCAGACCATGATGCAACCAGTTAGATTGCTATGCACGACACACTTGTAGAAATTTGTGAGTGTCTTTGGTGACACACCAAATCTCAAACACCTAATGAAATATAGGTTACAGGGATAAGGCAGGAGAATGGGATTGAAAGGGGAAACAAGCTGCCGAGATTAAATGGGAGAGCTGACCCAATGGGCCACATAGTCTAACTCTGCTCCTACATCTTATGGTCCTGTGGTCAGAAGTTCATTGTTTATGTTCTGTGGGAGCCCTTCTCGTTATAAAAATGTAAGTGGGGATTTTAGCCCTGCTGCAATCATTGGGAAAGTTTGTGAACAACAGAATGGAAAACCACCTCAGTTGCTCTTTGCTAGCATGTGCCTGAAAAATATAACATGTAACTTGAATTGGAACCAGACCGTGGGGATGAACAGTAAGCCTAAATATTGTCCTGGGACCAGCACATAAACACCATCACAAAGAAGGCACAGCATCATCTGCTTTCTTAAAAATTTGCATAGATTTGATAAGTCACTGAAAGCTTTGACAAACTTCTATAGAGGCACAGTGGAGAGTATTGTAACTACAAACGTTTGTAGTTGGACGGTGGCCTGGGGTGGAAACACCAAAGGCCAGGAATAGAAAAATCTACAGAAGGTGGTGGGTACACCCAGTCCATCCCTGTGCAGTGTTGGCACATCTACATGGAGTGTTGGCACAAGGAAGCAGCATCATGATCAGAGACCCTCACCATCCAGGCCATACTCTCTTCTCACCACTACCATTGGGCAGAGGGAACAGCGGCCTTAGATGCCATACCACCAGGTTCAGGAACAGTTATCCTACAGCCATCAGACTCTTGAACTAATTCCTGAACTTCACTCACCACAACCCTGATCTGATTCTACAACTTGTTTTACAACTCAGTATTTTTTTAACTTCCCCAATTTGTCTTCTTTTACACCTTGGTTGTCCGTCTTTGTCTATTTTTGTAAATTTTATTGTGTATTTCTTTATTTTCCTGTAAATGCCAGCAAGTAAACGACTCTCTAGATAACAATTACATGCTTTGATAATAAATTTAATTTGTACTTTGGACATGATAATTTGTAGCCTACAGGAGTTTTGTAAACAGCAAGTCAGTGTCCATGAGAGTTTTACAGTGAAATGTGAAGCATTGATTTTGAACAACTAGTGAAAGATTAATAATATTAAGTAACAAAATGGATTTGGGGTAAGGGTTGTATGGGGGGAGAGAGAGAGAGAGAGAGAGAGAGAGAGAGAGGGAGAGAAAGAGGGGAGGGGAGGGAGAGGGCGAGGAAGTGGGAGACGGAGAGAGAGATAGAGAGAGAGAGTCTTCAAAATATTCAAATGTATAATTGAATCATATTGTAAAAGAATCTCTAACATGCTTTATAATC
This sequence comes from Hemitrygon akajei, assembly GCF_048418815.1. NCBI lineage: Eukaryota > Metazoa > Chordata > Chondrichthyes > Myliobatiformes > Dasyatidae > Hemitrygon > Hemitrygon akajei. The sequence goes on along the minus strand of NC_133124.1, from coordinate 101,023,030 downwards.
AATGGACTTGGCAACATTGTCATGGACCTGAATCTCTTTTTGAACAGAGGACCTGGTTAAGATCTTAAGAACATAACATCTGGCCCTTGAAACCGCACTTCCATTCTTTAAGATTGTGGCTGATTTTCTCCCTCTGTTCCATTTTCCTACATTATCCCAGATTCCTAGGTTCCCTTATTCTACTGAAATGTTTCACATTCAAGCTTGAATGAACTCAATGATGGAAACTTTGCCACCATCTGGGATAAAGAACTTCAAAGATTTACCACCCTTTTGAGTGAAGATGTTTTCTCATCTTAGCCTCAGAGGCCTATTATATTTTTCTTCTGAATTGTGATCCCTGGTTCATTGATGTATATCCAGAGGATAACATTTTCACAACATGTGAAAATCAAAGTCAAAATCAAGTATATGCATGCACAGGTGCAATGTGAAACTGACTTGCACAAACAGTAGCTTTAGAGATACAATATTCACATGAAATGCAATTTAAGTATATCTAAAATTATACAAAAACATAATAAACAAAAAAACAAAGTCTATTTTAGAGTGAAGTGGTCAAATTGGTCATAGTGTTGTTATACCGAGGTTATTATGGATTAGCTAGGTGTTAGGAATGTACAGGTTAGTTCGATAAGCAAATACTTGAATGGAAATGTCGATTTTTTTCAACTTGCATTCCTTGACACATGCATAGAGTTGTAGCTTTGCTTTGCAAAGTACCTGTTTTATTTTCGAGTCCATAATTAATGCAGCATTAACAAAATCTGACTGCTTGTGTAAAGTATCTGACCTACTGTCTATGAATAATGACTGGACTGTTACTGTGGCCCTGGATATTGAAAGGTTGTGGTAAAAAAATAAATCAATTGCTTTTGAGTCCATCATGTCCATGAGATGCAAATAACATTATTCAAAATAAAAGAACTATTGAGAAGTTGTCAATTTTGGTATAGAATAAAAAACAGGCTGGAATATATTTGAAAGTTTCAGTGGTTTTCTATATAGAAAACCTGTTTCTATATATAACCAGGTGAAAGCAACAGACTAGCGTTCAAACAAAAGTTTATATATAGAATAATGCGTATATGTAGAATAAAAGACATCCAGAAATGTGTTACTGGATGGATCTAATAGCGGGATTCCATGGGTTACATCTTAAATTACAGATAACCTGGTGTGAGTTATGGCTGGATTCCAATTAATATTAGAAACACAGTCAGAGAATAAGTTTCAAATGAGAATTTTATCAGGGAGTTTGGGCTGAATAGAGTTTGGAAGGAATTATATCAAATTTATCAGATGGCTAGGAGTGCCCTATTAATTACCCATAAAATGTCTGAAACAAGGGCAGCAAGTTTAAGTGCAAATTGTAAATCTAAATGACTGCTGTTAGCTGTGAGTCATATCCTAGAATTATTTTATTAGTTTTTGATATGTACTAGAAGTGTACTTCTCCATTCAGACTGAAAGCTGAAAGGTGTCTCCAAATAACGCTGTTTTCTCAGTTTCCAAAATAAATCCCATAAGTGGCTCCTACCATGAGCCAGCAGCTGCAGAACTTAACAATACTGCTGAGAACAAAAATTCCTATGGAAATTAAACTCCACGTATAATAATGGATTCATTAGGCAATGAGGTTTCAAGTTATGGAAAATCTTCATAACGACAGATTTCTAGGAATGGAACTCCTCCATAAATGGCGTTCACCTATTTTCTAGGTGTTGTCCGATCAGACTCCATTTAATTGCAAATGAATTGCAGGATATTTACAGGATAATAATGGGAGATAAGTTTGCTTCATGTGATTGAGGATTAGAGGAAGGTGAAAGTAGTCGTGTGCTTTAGTGATTGCTGAGATTATTGATACAGAGAAGCATCCCATTGAGCATTAATAATTAATTAAATGTTGTGACACTTATGTTAGGATACAGAATGTGTAACAAACACTGGTGTACAAAAGAACTGTGGGGGAGCGGGCAGGTTGGGAGGTTCAGGAAAAAGGTATTCTTCATTACTATATAACCTAACCCTGAAGAATAAACCATGGGAATCTGCATTGCTTATTCATCTGCTGATCCAAATAAAAGCCCATTAATTCCAGCTTTACTTTCTCATCATTCGTCCTGTTTCAGATCTTTTTGTCTTCTCCTTTTCAGTATTATGCTCTTCTCATTCCACTTTTAATTCATCCAAGCCATAGATCAGCCACTTTCTACTTCCTATCTCCGGCTCTCTGTCATCCTATGGAGTGAGTTAGACAGTTGGGGGTTAACCTTTGTAAAAACTATGAAAATCATGATTGAAAATCTTTACTTGCCAATAGTGTAAATTAAATATTTTCCACTTAAGCCCCTTGGTTATCCTTAAGGATCTAATGACAATTTTCAATGTTCTATGAAGCCTCTCTTTTTGGCCTCTCTGCTTCCCAAGATCTCACCCAGCACCACTTGGTCCCAATAGATAAATTAGTGGAACTTCTAATCACAGTAATACTAAAACTACTAAGAGAGGTGTGTATAGGTACATGGGTGAGAGAGGTATGAAGGGTTATGGTCTGGGTGCAGGTTGTTCGGACTAAGAAGTAAAACAGGTCAGCATGGACTAGATGGGCCAAAGGACCTGTTTCTGTACTGTAGTACTCTATGACTCAATGACTCTGTGATGAGCTCACTGAGATCAGAAACCAAAACTATTTATGATTCAAAGTGGACTGCAGAGTAAGTGATTGGATTAACACCACCACAAACCTTTGAATTACATGAGGTCAAGAATTCACAGTTAGGGATGTAGGTAATGCACTGGCTGAACAAAGTCATTTCCTCAAAAGTGTGTTACAGGTGTTTATATGCCCTTATCACTCTAGTTCAGGTCTTTTTACAAGACTGCCTCATTAAAGGAGGAATTGTGAATCGACCTGGATATGACAGGCTGGATGGAACTGACTGCAGGCTCCAGCCTGCGTATTGTGGGCATTTGTACTTGCACACAACAGTGGGGGAAGGGGATTTGGAGTGTGCCGGAGTTCAGATTCAGGCACATTTAAACACCCACACTGTTGTGGGGCATCACAGAGATTGTAGGTGTTCTGTAATGTTCTGAGCCATACAGACTGTTCTGCTTTGTATTCAGATCCTCAGCTTTTCTGTGGGCCAAATGTCAATTGTCATCCCATTTGTCTTTTTTGGTGGGTGTCACACCACCATCAGTAAAAAGTAACTAAAGAGAAGTAGCTTGATTTCACTGCATTCATCTCTTCAATTAATTTACATGAGTAATATGTGGTTTTTGATTATTTACTTGTTTTATTTCATTTAATTATATGATTTTATTTGAATTGTTTCATACAGAAAACCTTTGTGGGTGTCTGTGAGAGGCCTTGGCTTCAGCCCACTGTAGCCTAATTGTTTCTCCTGGATCTCCCTGTTTTGCAAACGTGATTGATTTCTAATGGCCATGATCATTTTCTATGGCGCTAGATATGACTCCTTCTAGAAAAGGTCCTTGATGTCCCATTTGATCAAATGTAGACTTGATGACAAGATCAGTTACTCTCACCTCACCTGTGGTACTTAGATCTATTATCCATGTTTGGAATCTTTGGGCCTATTCTCCACATTTCCATGTATCTAGCCTATCAAGCCCCTTTAAGAATGTTGTAAGTTTCAGTGAGATCTTCACTCTCTGCAGAGAGTCAACCCCGTAAGACAATATTCCAGGCCGCACCAGCTCACTGACATCATCCTGGCCATCCTCAACATTTCACTCATCCAGGCTGCTGTCCCATATGCTTCAAATCAGCCAACCTTATTCCTGCATCAAAGAACTATACACCTTCAGAACTCAACGACTGCTGCCAGTGGCACTGATACCAATCATTATGAAGTGCTTTGAACGGCTGTTAATGGCAGACATACGGATGTATGAAGATAGACAGAGGGGCAAGTAGTGTTGAGGAAGCAGGGAAATTGCAGAAGGACTTGAACAGATTAGGACAATGGGCTAATGGAAGATGGAATATAGTGCAGGGAAGTGTAAGGTCATGTGAAGGAATATAGACATAGACTATTTTCTAAATGGGGAGAAAATTCAAAATCAGAGGTGCAAAAGGACTTGTGAGTCCTTGTGCAGGATTTCCTAAAAGATAACATGCACATTGAGTAGGTGGTAAGGAAGGCAAATGAATTTCAAGAGGACTAGAATATAAGAGCAAGGTTGTAATGCTGAGGCTTTATAGGGAAATAGTCAGACAGCACTCACTGAGGCTCCTTTTCTAAGAAGAAATGTGCTGCTGTTGGAGAGTGTCCAGAGGAGGTTCACAAGAATAGTACCAGGAATGAAAGGTTAACGTATAAGGAGAGCTTGATGGCTCTAGGCCTATACCCACTGAAGTTTAAAAGAATGAGTGGGGATCTCATTGAAACCTATTGAATATTGAAATACCTAGACAGAGTTCTTGTTTCGTATACTGGGTGAATCTAGAACCAGAGGGTACAGCTTCAGAATAGGGAGATGTCCATTTAGAACAGAGATAAGGAGGAATTTCTTTAGCCAGAAGGCACTGAATCTATGGAATTCATGCCGTATTTAGCTATGGAGGCCAAGTCATTGGGTATATATAAAGCAGAGTTCTTGATTAGTCAAGGGATCAAAGATTACAGAGAGAAGCAAGAGAATGCGTTTGAAAAAGATAATAAATGATGTAATGGTGGAGCAGACTCGATGGGCCAAAATGCCTAATTCTGCTCCTATGTCTTATGGGTTTTCATTAAAAACTCAATTCCTGCCACACTGGACGCTCACCAATATGCTTTTCAACAGAACTGTTCTATGACAGATGCCATAGCCATAGCTTCTGTCGTGCACCTGACTCTGACACACTTAGAAACATGGACTCTAATGTCAAAATGCTGTTTCTGGATTTCAGTTTGACAATCAGCACTATTGCCACAGACTTTATTGAACAAATTCCTACTCCTCAGTCTAAATGCACCACTGTGCAATTGGACGTTGGACTTTCTAACCAGTGGATCTCAGACTGAGTATTGAGTACTTCCCTCAGGAAGTGAGACTAATGAATAATTTGCCACTGCTGAGATTTTGTCACTAGGACAGCGAGCGGTTTACTCTTTACTTACCCCAGATGCAGCAGAGAGCATCACTGCATTGTATGGAAACTGCACTGGCGTTAGGAAGGCTTGACAACAGGTAGATAAAACTGTCCAATACCTCACCAGCCTACCCAACATCAAGGACATATACCCAGAAAAATGCCAGAAAAAGGCTAGCAACATCGTAAAGGATCCCACCCACCCTGCTCATGGACAGTTTGTCCACTCCCATCAGGAACGAGTCTATGTAGCATCCATACCAGGAGCACCAGACTCAAAAACAGTTACTTTCCCCAAGCAGTAAGGCTCACCAATGCCTCCACCCACTAACACTCCCAACCACAACCCCCCATCACCACTGCTTTATCACTTTCTGTCAATCACATAATGTATAGACTCTTCTGTGAGAAGCATCACTTTATGAGCATACAATCAATCTATGTAATTATGCTGTTTTATGTATTTTTATTTATTCTGTTTTTATTGTTGTGTTCTGTATCTTATTCTGGTTATTTTGTTCTGCACTAGATCTGGAGAAGCATTAATTTTGTTCTTTACCTCCACACTGGGCACTTATCACTCCTTGTGTAAAAACATCCCTCTGGCATCTCCTCTAAATTTTCCTCCAATCTCACTCTCATTATGCCCTCTCATGCTAGAGTAACCCTAGGTTCAGCTAGCGGCTTAATCCAGGGGAAGACAGCCTCCAGCCCGGCCAATCTTGTTCGGGTGGATGCTGCATGATGTGTTCCCCTGTTATAAATCAGTACCACGCAATAACAAACAGTACACAGTATGTGATCAAACAATTGAGCTTTATAATTCTTAATTTGACTATAGAGTTAATAAAGAAAATAAAAAAGAAAAAGTGCCCATTCTCATGGAACAGTCCAGTGCGCAATGTTGGAGCTCATTGTTCTCCCGTCTGTTCCTTCTCTATACATTTCCTCCCCAGCTGTCGACACCCGACCCCAGTCCAAGTCCACTCCGTCCTGTAATCTATGATTTTCCTGATCTGGCATCTTCTCTATCCATCTTCTGCTGAACAAAAGATGGCAAAACCTTCTCTGGGGCCCACAAGAAAGAAAAACGTCTCCCCTCGTTGGCTAGTGCACATTCCAAAGCCCCCATTATCTCTAGTCATAACCCAAACACTGCGCTACAGAGAAACCATTACATCAGCAGGCAAACCTTTCCCAGGTCGTTAAACTAGCCATTGATGCCCTGCAAGAAAGGTGGCGGCTGTTCCCTCTATCAATGCCTCTTATAATGTTATTCATCTCTATCAATCCACCTGCTCCAGGGAGAAGAGCCGCAGCACTTTCAACCTTTCCTCATAAGAGGTGTTCTCTAATCCAGGCAGCATCTTGGTAAATTTCCTCTGCACCCTCTCTATTTTTCCCTCATCCTTTCTATAATGAAGTGACCAGAACCAGAACCCAAGAGTGACCTGTATTTATTAATTAATTTATTTTAAGAGATATAGCACAGTAACCAGCTCTTCTGGCCCAATGACCCACTACAACCAAGTGAACAATTCACCTGCCAACTTGTACATCTTTGGAATGCAGGGCAAACTGGTGCATCCGGAGGAAGTGTGCTGTCGTGGGGAGAACATTAAAACTCCTTATGGACGGCAGTGGAATTGAGCCCAGTTCGCTTATGATGTAAAAGTGTTACGCAACTGCTACGCTACTGTCCCACAACCAAATGTTCAGGAGTCTATTGGCATTGTGTTTGAGTGAACACAGCTCTGTCATTCTTTTGTTCTGCAAATACACTTTGACCTGCACTGTCCAAGTAATATAAAAAAAATATTAGCAGCAAGGAGTGCACCCATCCTTTTACTGAAATTCAGCGAAAGAATATAATATAGAAGTCATTTTTACTTCTCTCTTCTACTTAAAGGTCCTAAATAGAGTGAATTTTAACTTCTCATCTTTCTGTTAGCAATGACATTATGGGTCATAAGCAACTAAACTTTTCCATGAACTATCCAGTTTGCACATAAAAGATGACTCATACAAAAAATGGAAACATCACAGGTTTACTAGTCATTCATCTGTGATGCAAACATTGGTGACCTTGTTTGCTCAGAGACAAACCACCACCATATGTCAAAATAATTTATTGTCTGTGAAGAAATTAGAGATATTTCTCAGAAGGATTTGAAGAACTTATGTTAATGCATGTTCTTTCTTATATTTCTCTCCTATTTGTACAGTTGAGAAACCCAGCTGAACTTTCCATAGCAACCTATTGCCTTTTCCCATCCTCCCTCGATTTCAGCATCAATGTGTGGCTGCAGGGTATGTGTTGAAGTCTATATAAATTCATAATTCAATCCAGTGAGTGAGTGAGTAAGTGAGCAGTCAGTTGACCATGGATATTGCATCCGAGCTGTCTAGACACGCGAGCCTGGACAGTACGATATGGAGAGCAAGCTGTTGCCCATGTAGCAAGCTCCCCCCACCACACATCTGATGAACCCAAACCGAAACTGTTTATTACCAGCAGTTGCCATTCAGCATTGAACTCAATGTAGGACTGCCTTAGGGACCCTCACGATTTACTCCTGACATCTTCCTCATGAATGGGTATTGACCTGAACTGAGTTGGCTTTATTTCTTATTGGATTGTCCTGACGAAGGGTCTTGGGCCAAAACATCGACAGTGCTTCTCCCTATAGATGCTGCCTGGCCTGCTGTGTTCCACCAGCATTTTGTGTGTGCTGCTTGGCTTTATTTCTTACATCCTTCACATACATGAGTAAAAATCTTTACGCTATGACTCTGTCTAAATGTGCAATATGCAATTTATAGTAATTTGTAATAAATAGTATGTACAACAGGACAGTCAATATAGCACAGAAATACAATTGTGTCAGCGTGAATTAATCAATCTGATGGCCTGGTGGAAGAAGCTGTCCTGGAGCCTGCTGGTCCTGGCTTTTATGCTGCATTACCGTTTCCCAGATGGCAGCAGCTGAAACAGTTTGTGTTTGGGGTGACTCGGGTCCCCAATGATCCTTCGGGCCCTTTTTATGCACCTGTCTCTGTAAATGTCCAGAATAGTGGGAAGTTCACATCAGATGCACTGGGCTGTCTACACCACTCTCTGCAGAGGGGAGTACAGTTCCTATACCAGGCAGTGATGCAGCCAGTCAGGATGCTCTCAATTGTGCCCCTATAGAAGGTCCTTAGGATCTGGGGACCCATACCTAACCTTTAACCTTCTGAGGTGAAAGAGGAGCTGTTGTGCTTTTTTCACCACACAGTTGGTATGTACAGACTATGTGAGATCCTCGGTGATGTTTATGCTGAGGATCATAAAGCTGTTCACCCTCTCAACCCCAGATCCACTGATGTCAATAGCAGTTAGCCTGTCTCCATTCCTCTTGTAGTCCACAACCAGCTCCTGTGCTTTTGCGACATTGAGGGAGAGGTTGTTTTCTTGACACCAGTGTGTCAAGGTGATGACTCCTTCTCTATAGGCTGCCTCTTTATTATTTGAGATAAGGCCAATTAATGTAGTATCGTCAGCAAATTTAATTAGTAGATTGGAACTGTGGATGGTGACATAGTCATGAGCACACAGAGTAAAGGAGAGCTTAGGACACAGCCCTGAGGGGTACCTGTGTTGAGGGTCAGAGGGGCAGAGGTGAGGGAGCCCACTCTTACCACCTGCCGGCGATCTGTCGGGAGGTCCAGGATCCAGCTGTACAAGGCAGAGTGAAGGCCGAGGTCTCTGAGCTTCTTGTCGAGCCTGGAGGGAATTATGGTGTTGAATGCTGAACTGTAGCCGAAGACAGCATTCTCACATAAGCATCCTTCTCCTTTAGATGCGTAAGGACAGAGTGTGGGATTGTGCCTATAGCGTCACCTGTTGATCGGTTGTGTTGGTAGGCAAATTGTAGATATAGGCACAAGGCAGTGGAGGTTTGAGATCAAAGTTTTCTTTCTCCTAACTGAACTGCCAACTACAGCTGACAAACCCCATCTGCCCAAAGTGATTGGTTTTAAAGCGTCAGTAACCCGACTTTGCCCTTTCTCCTGTCAGTAGAAACAGTTCCGCCAGGCTTAGTAGCTAAGCCACACGTGAAGGCCAGGAGCTAGATTTGGCTTTCAGAGGCTCGTTGAGATGCTCGCCATTGAAAGCATTTATTGTTAATGGGAGCTTACCTCCGCTACCTCCCCCAGCTACAGCAACCTTAAGGAATCCAGTCAGTAAGAAAATAAATATTGTAATAATTTACTTTATTCGGTTCCAAATTGACATGTACTAACCATACAAGTGTTATCCAGACTTTTCATCCAGAAAATCATGAAGAATGGGATCCAGGGAATCTTGGTGGCATTGATTTGGGTTTGATTTGTCCTCAGAAGGCAGAGATGGTAATACATGGAGCATATTCTGCCAGGAGTTTGGAGACTAGTGGTGCTCCAGAAGAGCCTGTTCTGCGACCATTGCTCTTTGAGCTTGTTGTGACATCGATGAGTGAGTGGAAGGGTGAGTTAGTAAGTTTGCAGATGACCACGAAAGTTGATGGTGTTGTGGATAGCCGTAGAAGTTTGTCATAGATTGCATCAGGACCTAGACAGGATGCAAAGCCGTTCTCAGATATGGCAGAAACAGTTCAGTCCAGAAAAGTGTGATTCGCTTTGGAAGGTTGAATTTGAAGTAATAGTAGAGTATTGTGAGCATGATTCTTAGCAGCGTGGAGGAATAGAGGGATCTTGGGGTCCAAGTCTATAAATTTGTCAAAGCTGGTGCACAGCTTGATAGAGTGGTTAAGAAAGTGTATGGTGTGTTGGCCTTCATTAGCTGGGGGGTTATGAGATAATGTTGCAGCTTTATAAAATTCTGGTTATAGTCAGAGATGTATCTCAGTGCAAGAGCACAAACTTGGTGTCTAGGAATTCCCGGGTTCAATTCCTGCCACTTCTACTCATGTGAGCAAGTACATTGAATATCAAGTTGGAATTCTGGGGGAAGTCCGACCAGAGTTCTGAAGAAAATCAGAGGGTTGAACCTAAACCAGAGCCTCAGTGAACTGGAACTTAGCAGATGACAAGTAGAGTTTTCTTCAATATCTCTCACGTTAACCTATGGCCTCATGCCACTAGGGGCAAAACAGTAGCATGGCAGTTAGCGTAATGCTATTGTGGTGCTTGCCATCTGTAAGGAGATTGTACTTCTCTCCGTAACTGTGTAGGGTTTGCTCTGTGCGCTCCACTTTCCTCCCATATTCAAAAGACATAGGGCTAGTAGGTTAATTGGTCACATGGATGTAATTGGGCAGAGTGGACATTTTGGGCTGGAAGGGCCTGTAAATATGGTGCATCTCTAGAGAAATAAAATTAGTAATGGAATTTGAAGGATATGGGAGTAATTCTATGAAATAATGCTAAGCTAAGTTCAAGATCAATAATGCTAAGCTAAGGCTGAGCAAGTTCAAAGGGCAGATGGTCTACTCCTTACCCCTATTTTAGCTTTTATGTTCTAGATAATGTTACGTTATCGCAAGAAAGACAAGATAAAATAGTTTTCTGTGGTTTATTGTAATAATACCAACAATCATAAAGTCGTTTATTACTGAGCACTAAAATATTTAAGTCCAATTCAAACTCTGAGGAGAGTAATTGATAACACACCATGTCATTAAAAGATAAGAGAGAGGTTGAAAAGCTGGGAAGCAGATCAACTGAATAAAAATAAAGGATGAGCCTGACTGAACAAATAAAGAGCTCCACTCAAAGCAATGGCTTTCTGAGGAAAGCATTATAGTGATGAAGGTGCCTTAAATGTGTACTCCTGAAATTCCATGAAGTTAAATTTCATTTCCATTAATTAAGGAAGGGAATATCTTCATTAATGATGAAAGCCAACATAACAAGTAATGGTGTTTACATGACCTCCTTCATGCCCTCAGAATGCCCCTAATCAAAGATTCAGGGCACATTAATTATCTAAGTATATAAACAGAATGCAGCTCTGAGATTCGTCTTCCCACAGGCAGCCACAAAACAAAGAAACACCCGAGATGTGAAAAAAGAACAAATTGTGCAAACAGTAAAAAGCTCGTAAACAACACATAGAATATCAAACATCAAACTAGGAGTCCAGTGGTATTCAGTTTAGTTCAGTCCAGCGCTGTGCCGCTAGCCCACTGCAGGCACAGAACTATTCTTCACCGAACCGCCACAGTCAGCAATCAATTGCTCTGATCAAACTGCTTAAAAGCAGCAAAAAAAGAGTAACCAGAATCTAAAAACACAGGCAACATGAACCTTAAAGTCCCTCAGAATGAGTGCACAGCCTCACTGATCAATACTTGCAATGTGAATCCCAAGACTCCCGCGCTTTCCTCTGACAGCAGCTAGTGAGAGAAAGACCAGTTAAGTACAAGCAGGCAATGCTGAGCACCCACCTGTCCTCTGCTTTCATCTTCATCGACTTCAACCTTGCTCAATGCTTCGATCGGAGAGAAACTGTGGAGTCGACCATGGGCTCACACCCCATCTTCAGGCCTCCAGGCCTCCAGGTTTCACACTCTGCTGCAAACCTCACCGAACTCCCTCACAAAGTGCCCGATCGCTCAGTGGCCCAAAAAACACACCAAGAAAATGCAAATCGTAGGTTCTGATCCCATGCAGCTTAGTAGTAGAATCATATTGAAAAGAAGATGAAACAAAAGAAGTAGTTTTCTGGACTGGCTGCAGGATGTTGCCATTATTTGCTGGCGCCATCTTGAATTTTTGCAGCACTGGATAACTTTGCAGTGCAGTCACAGCTGTTATAAAAGCCGGTCTGGGAAGCAATTTATGCACGGCAATGTTCCACAAATGCAAGATGAGATAAATAACTGTTTAAACTTTTGACTGCATTACTTAGGGATTAATGTTGATTCATTGTCCAGGAGAATATAGAATCATGAGAGAACATACTGAATCCATGTTAGCTTAAAAAAAGACTAGTCTAGCACATCTCCCCCTCTGTGAAACTGCATGTTTTTTTCCTCCATCATTTACTTATCTAGTCTAATCTTGAATGACACAATTGAATTTGCCTCTTTTTCTCACCTGGAAGTATTGCCAGGACATTGAATCAGCAACTTTCCAGTAAATTCTACTCAGAAATAGATCTTGGTTTCAGAGTGGCCCTTGCATACCAAGGGAAACCTTTAACAGATTTACAGACTCCAAGAATTTAATTAAAAGATCACCTTGAAACTTCTGCCAAGTTTATGTGTGGGACCATTCAAACCTATTCAAAGATGAACTTATTTATGAATACTTACATTCCAAGTTGTTTTAGTCTGATCTAGAGTAATAAGCAGAAACAATGAGGTGGGAGACAGGAGAGTCAGCAAGCCTGCATTAAAAAATTATACTGTGAAACCTCCTATTGCCAATGTGTATGTGAAACATGAAAGAGTGGTGATGGAGCCCTAATTTACAAATCTTTACATCAGGCCTTGGTGATTTTCCAAGAGCCGGTATTCTGTACGTGCACTGAAAGCAACTCAAACTGCGAAAGAGTTCAGGGTTCAAGAGTTTTTTGACTATTTACCAGCTGAACTTTACCCAGCTTAGGTTACTCAATTTTACATTTCTCATCTTGATTCATTGCTGAGAGAATTTTTCTGCAGATCAACAGCACTCTAGTAACTTCTACAAATGGCAGCCTAGTATTTTCTGGATTTAACTTCCAACAGGACATGTCAAAAAGTGATCCGGTTCAGAAACTCTGGACTTCTTTTCTTCTTGCATTATGGCAGACAGTGAAACTACTTGTAGTGCAGTGTGGAGGTGAGGACAGAGGATGACTGGGCTTGGCTCTGCCCTTTACAACTTTGCAGTTTACTAGACTAAGTTAGTTATGAGGGAAGATAAAAGCTGGTAATTAACAAACATTTTTTTAAAAATGAAAAATTAAACAAAATTATTGCCAATATTTTCCAGCCATAGGTAGCTTCCACTTATTTCCATCTGCCTAACTGGAGAAACAATGAGGAAATATCAACACATATGTAGGGAGATATTTTATATTGATGAACTACTATTTTAGTTTCAAGGGGCAATCCAAGGGTTCAGTAAATGTTGAGCTAAGCAATCATCTACCAAATGAAACCAGACCTAGTTTAAGTCGATTTAGATTTTCAAATATGATTGGCTGTTGTGTTTTTTTTAAATGCTTGAAAGCATCAATGGTTAGGCCACTATTGAATCCCCACTCCTAATCATCTTGAGAAAGAGGTGGAGGAACACCTCAAGTGCAGTTGATGGGGGAGTTCTACTAAGTAAACGCACACTATGTACGAAAGATCATATGTTTCCAGGTGTGTGACCTACAACAGAACTTGCAGGTAGTGTAGCTCTTTTGCTGCTGACTGACCTTGAACTTCTTGTGAGCAGAGTTGATGGAAATTCCAGGTACTGTCAAAGGTCTATGGTTGACTGATTAATTTTAAGGAACCCCATAATTATGGGGACTTTTCTAAAACTTTTGTCAGTTCCTTACAAGAAATTTCTGAAAACTTGTCTGCATCGTACAGAATCGTTTCTGAAACCTTTGACCGTCTTTTGCTTATTCATAGTACTAACTCACACGGAGGCATTGTTCCTTAAGAAATAGGGCTAGAATTGTGCCATTTGATTTCTTGAGCTTTCCCTGCCCAGAACCCAAGAAAGCATGTGAAAGATGTACACTAAAATGGATCTTTTATTGTATTTGTGCTTATTCATATAAATACTGTGCATAATGTAATGCTCCATTTATGTTTTTCTTGTGAATGTGCCCATGACGCTGCCAGAAGTAAGTTTGTCATTCCAGTTCTGCTTATTACTTGACGTTGATTTTGACTTTGATATCAGAATCAATTGCAACACTGAGGTCCTGTTGGATTTCTCTGGAGAATGGAAAGGATCTCCAGGAACTAGGTGCAGCAGATTAATGGGCTCCTTCAACTAACTTCAAAGAAAAATGTGCCTGGAAAATGAATGGTGCCTGGATGGTCCCAATCAGGGGCAGGAGCAGAGTAGAGAGGAGGTTTCTCACAGGTCGGTGATGCTTGTTTAAGTGTAGAGCTTCGTGGGGATTCGGTGTCATTCCGGCAGCCCTAAACCTGTCTCACTCCATCAACGTGCCTTTACCCCAAATACCTTTGGTTAACAAGGTTCCAGGAACATTGGGCATAAAATGATCTATGAACCCATGACTTGTTTTTGAGAGTTCCAAATCTTCACCTCTCTTTGTGCACAGGAGTGTTACCCCCAGCTTCTCTTCTGAAAGGCTTGGCTGTATTGTTTTAAATCTCTTCTCTTAGGCCTGGACCTTGATGGGCCAAATGGCCTAATTCTGTTCCTTCTTCATGTGCACTGACAGTGCAACTTTGTGTTCTCACTTTGTACAAATAGTTTACCATAGCTGTTATTCACACCACTCACTGAGACATATTTAAGACTTTCAGCATACAGCTTCCCAATACTGCCTCAGATAAGCATAGTTGGAGTGTTTTAATTCATGTGCTAAACTATCAGGTACCTGGTCAAGCAATTTAGGGCTGGGTTGGTATGGGGTGGGGGCAGAGAAAAAGATTTTTGCAATATATCCTGTCTATTCCCCTCATAATTTTATCTACTGAAGCAGTGGTCATTCCAGCGAAAACAAACTCAGCCTAATGAAGAGGTTCATTTTGACAGGTCAAATTTGTAGACTGAATATAGTATTAATGGTAAGATTTGTGCCAGTGTGGGGATCAGCAAGATCTTGGGGTCCATGTCCATAAGTCACTCAAAGCTGCTGCGCAGGTTGACAATGTTGTTAAGAAGGTGTCTGGTGTGTTGGCATTCATCAACCATGGGATTAAGTTCAAGAGCCTTGAGGTAATGTTAAAGCTATATAAGACCTTGGTCAGACCCCATTTGGAATGCTGTGTTCAGTTCTGGTCTCCTCACTAGAAGAAGGATGTTGATGCCATAGAAAGAGTGCAGAGGAGATTTACAAGGATGTTGCCTGGATTGGAGAGGGTGCCTTATGAGAATAGTTTGAGTGAACTTGGTCTCTTTTCCTTGGAGTGACAGAGGATGAGGGGTGACCTGACAGAGGTGTATAAGATGAGAGACATTGATCGTGTGGATAGCCAGAGGCTTTTTCCCAGGGCTGAAATGGCTAACACAAGGGGGCATAGTTTTAAGGTGCTTGAAAGTAGCTACAGAGGGGATGTCAGAGGTTAAGTTTTTCACACAGAGAGTGGTGGATGCCTGGAATGCACTACTGGCAGCGGTGGTGGAGGCAGATACAATAGGGTCTTTTAAGAGATTCTTAGGTGGGTACATAGTGCTTAGAAAAATAGAAGGCTGGTGGGGTAATTCTAGGCAGTTTCTAGAATAGGTTAGATAGATAGATAGATAGATAGATAGATAGATAGATAGATAGATAGATAGATAGATACTTTATTCATCCCCATGGGGAAATTCAACTTTTTTCCAATGTCCCATACACTTGTTGTAGCAAAACTAATTACATACAATACTTAACTCAGTAAAAAATATGATATGCATCTAAATCACTATCTCAAAAAGCATTAATAATAGCTTTTAAAAAGTTCTTAAGTCCTGGCGGTTGAATTGTAAAGCCTAATGGCATTGGGGAGTATTGACCTCTTCATCCTGTCTGAGGAGCATTGCATCGATAGTAACCTGTCGCTGAAACTGCTTCTCTGTCTCTGGATGGTGCTATGTAGAGGATGTTCAGAGTTTTCCATTATTGACCGTAGCCTAAATCTTCTCTCTTTTGTAATCGTGTCCTTCTTATAATGTAATGATCAGAACTGCACACAATTCTCCTGAAATAGCTTTAACAATGGTTTATAAAGTTGTACCATCACATTCCCCTCTCTTTACTTCTACACCAGGGATGATGAAGGCAAGCATCCCATGTGTCTTTGCCAACTTTTCCATCCGCTCTGCCATATGTATTCAGAAATCAATGGACTTTTACCTCGATGTCCCTTGTTCAGCAACATTCCCTCAGATTCTACCATTTACTAACCTTGTTTGCCCTCCCAAAACACATCACTTTTCACTTGTCTGGATTAAACTCCATTTGTCATTGCTGTGCCAAGCCTTCTAGCTGATATCCTGTATATCATGCTGTAGACCTAAATAATCTTCCTCACTATCTATGATACAAGTAATTTTCATATCACCTGGAAACCTACTTACCGCATTTCCTAAAATCACATATAGGTCATTAATTTACATATATCACAAACATCAAAGTTTACAACATCAATCTTTGTGGCACACCACTGGTCACAGAATCCCAATCAGAAAACCAACTCTCCACCACTACCCTCTGCTTCCTATTTCCAAGCTGATCTGGAGTTCAAATTGCCAGCCTGGCTGGATCCCATAGGTTCAAAGCTTTTAGATGTTCAGAACATACAGATCTTCGGTTCTAGGGAGCAAACAGTGTTCTTCACTCCAAGCTTACAGATACAAAAAGTTCATACTGCAGAAGCAGGGCATTGGGTTCATACTATCTGTGCAGATGTTTATGTTGAATTTGAACTTCATTCCTTTCTACTTTATCTAATCTTATCTGGGGAGCACTTTTTATGATTCTCGTGCCAAACTCTTGCGTTAAGCGTATGTGGGTGGGTGGGGGTTGGGAGTGCAAACTATGGAAGTGACTGCTACTCTCCCTTTCATTTGGCAACAGCTACTGTTAAAGGTTCACAGAGGTTAAGGGATAACATTGAGTGCCTGTATGAATAGGTATACAAGACAGAAAGTGTAAAAGTCAGTAAAATTAAAAAAAGAGATTCAGGCATTTGTGTTGGAGAGAAGGCAATTAAACCAATCTGAAAATACAAACAGTCATTTTGGCACCCTACAGAGCTTATTATCTTTAAGAAACAACCATATAGAAAGGTTAAACAGCCAAGGTCTTCAGTTTGGTTTTTGGAAATCCATTTGCTTTATCTGATTAATCATATCTAAATGCCTGTTAGTACAGGTAATATTAGTCAATCATTTATTTGTTGCATTGTTGGAAAGAACATAGGTAAGGCTCATGCAAGTATTAAGGTATTTTTAATTAATCTTTTTGGACATCATGTTTCTGTTGTATTTGTTGGACATATCTGGTTTCCCTTGGAATTGAAGTTTTTTTTTTGAACTGCCATGTCCTTCCAGTGCAGAAACTCCCACAAGACTTCAGAGGAGGAGTTACTCAAACAGCAATATCATCAAGGATCCCACCCATCCTGCTCTTGGACTGTTTTGTCCCACTCCCATCAGGGAGGAGGTTATGCAGCGTCCATGTCAGGACCGCCAGATTCGAAAAAAAATTACTTCCTTCAAGTTATCAGGCAGGTCAACATCGCCACCCATTAACACACTTCAAACCCCCACCCCAACTAACACCACAACTTTATCATTTCCTGTCAGTCACCTTATATACAAATACTCCCATACACTTTATGTACAGTCTAAGTATATAAGCTAATATTATTGTTGTGATTTTTGTGTTTTTGTTGTGTTGTTTATGCTTGTTGTGTTTCTTTATGCTAGTAACAATCATTTCACTTTTCTTTACACTTGTCTGCTGACAAACGACAATAAACAATCTTGAATCTTGAATTATGAAAGCATGAGAATGTACTCCCAAAACAGGATGATATCCAACAGGAACGGCAAGCTGCATGTCACTTTCCAACTCACCAGAAATCTCTGCCTTTCTTGTTGGTGGAGGTCATCGATGACCTTACAGTAGGTCTAGTTGAGCAACTAGAATGTGCTTTATTGATGGTACACACCGCAGCCACACACTCTGACGATGGACACAATGAATAATTGGGGTTGCAGAGAAGGTGGCAATCAAATTAACTTCTTTGTCCTGCTTTTTCAAGCTTCTAGAGTGTTGTAATGACTTATCCACGCAAACGGAGAGTATTTATTAGCATCTCTAATTTGTCCCAGTCAAGATGACGTCAAACTGCCATCTCCGGGAAATGGTACCCGCAGCACCAACAGGCTCCAGGACAGCTTCTTCCACCAGGCTATCGGACTGCTTAATTCACGCTGACACAACTGTATTTCTATGTTATACTGACTATCCTGTTGTACATACTATTTATTATAAATTACTATAAATTGCACATTGCACACTTAGATGGAGATGTAACGTAAAGATTTTTACTCCTCACGTTTATGAAGCATGTAAGTAATAAGGTCAATTCAATTCAATCAAGTTTGTTGGTCAGACGGGTGATTTATTTTAGGTTTCAATAGGTACATTTAATATCAGAGAAATTATACAATATACATCCTGAAATTCTTTTTCTTTGCAAACATCTACAAAAACAGAGGAGTGCTCCAAAGAATGAATGATAGTTAAATGTTAGAACCCCAAAGAACTCCCCCAGCTCCCCCCTTCCATGCACAAGCAGCAGCAAGTCAGCAAACCCACCCCTCCTCTCCCACCAGCAAAAAAAGCATCAGTGACCCCTCTGAGCACTCAAGCCTGCAGCAAAGCATCAATAAAGACACAGATTTGCGGTACCTCAAAGACTACTCGTTCACCCTGTAATTCAATGTACCACAGGTTCTCTCTCTCCCTAATAAGGGAAACAGAGGTGTCCCCATTTCACAGTGAGAGGGAAGACATAACAAGCAACTCGCTGATTTATGATGATAAATGTCTGCTGCCTTGCTTTTTCCGAGCTCAGCTCTCTGGACACATAGCCAGCAGCAACCCCGCTGCTCCCGATGTTCCGTGTTCTCCCACGATGCCTCAGTCAGGGGCACTGGCCTTGAGTCAGCCTGTCTCCAGGACCACAAAATTCCAGCACCCTGAAGGTGCCCTCGTCTTCCAGCCTGTGTCCTTGGGATATCAAAAAGTGGCTGATCGTGAGGCCCTGAGAACGGGTCCCATTCCTGCAAAGAACCAAACTCAGAGTGTAAGGATGATTCGCAGGGGTGACTTAGGGATCAGGTTAGGGACAGGCATGTGGGGAAATTAGAGGTCAGCCCAGAGTCTAGGTCTCTTCACTATGCTCCTTGTTTGAAGGCCAGTGACATGGGCATGTGATAAAGGACACCTATGGTCAGATATTGGGTTGACAGATTAGCCAATTGGAGGGCTGATGGCCCTCCCAAGTTAGTGAGTCACTGGCCAGCTCTAGGATTGGAAATCTGCCAGAGGCAGAGGGCTGGTTAATCCATAGATACGCATGCCTAGGTCTGTCAGCCTCTGCGTGTCCAGTGTGGAAGTCAAAGTCCCAATGCCTATTAGTCTAAGTCCACTGGAGGCCGGAGACCTGGAGATGCCTGTCCTGGGATTCCTGGTCTCTTTGTGCATATGTACGGGTGGGAGGAAGGTTAGGGGCTTGCTTTGCTGTTGTTCTGTGGCTTTCGACGCTTATGTGTACTGTGAACATGGTAGGTGTGCTATGTTGACACTGGAATGTGTGGTGATACTTGTGGGCTGCCTCCCGTACATCCTTAGGTTATGTCGGTTGTTAACGCAAACAGCATGTTTCACTGTATGTTTCAATGTACATGTGATAAACAAATGAACCTGAACCTGAATCTGTCTTTTACATGGTGCAAGGCTTTGGGAGGTGACACATTCACTTCAGCATACCCAGCTTCAGACGTGTTCTTGCAGCCACTGTTTTTATAAGACGGGTCCATTTGAATTTCGGTTCAATGGTGAGCCTCAGCAGTGGATTTGGTAATGGTAGCACTATTGTTTGTCAAGGTTAGGTGACTGGACTTTCTCGCGTTGGAGATGGCCATTGCTTGACACTTTTGTGGTGTCAATATCACCTGCTAATTATCAGCCCATGCTTAGATCTTCCTGCATGCAAATATGGGTAGTTTTATTTGCTGAGTAATGGAATGACCATTAACAAATATCTTCTCGCCTGATCTTATGATGGCTGGAAGATTGTTGATGAAGCTGTTGAAAATGTTGAACCTAGAACTGCCCTGTGGAATTCTGGATGTGATGTCCTCAGGTGGGGTTGGCTGCTGTTGAACAATATATCTATCTTCCTTGTGCAATTATGGCTCCAACTTTTAAAGTGCTTTTCATTCCTTGATTCCCAATGAACTTCTCCTTGAAGCCACATTTGGCTGTATGCTGCCTTGATCTCAAGGGCAGTCACCTTCACCTCAGTCGTGGAATTTAGCTCTTTGATCCATGTTTGAACCAAGATGATGATCAGGACCAAACCTGAGGGATCCTGGCAAAACGCAAGTATCAGTGCACAGGTTGCTGGTGATTAAGTGCTGCATTGTGTCAGAACTACTCATGGTGCTTGGATAGACTGATGAATTTGTCCAGCTTTTTGAACACAGGACATAACTGGGCAACTTTTCACAGGTTGTTAACTGCCAGTGTCATAATTGTACTGGAATGGCTTGTCTTAAATATATGGTTACATTTTGAGCACAAGTCTCAGACTATGAGGTAACAGACTGAGACATTTTTGTTGCTAGTAACAACGTACAGAACTTCCGAGATAACCAGATTTGAGCAGCCACATCTATGCTATGTTTACCCATTCAGGATGAGTTTACAAAGGTATACAAGACAATAGAGTGTACTTGGTGCGAACATTGACTCCATGAGATGGTGTTACCAAGATAGTGGACCTACTATCCAATTATCCAACAATCCAATTATTACCCAACTAGAGTATCTTCTGTACCCTGTCAGTGTGTTTTTTAATTGGTGAGGGTTCCCAGGGCTACTCGCTCCTGCTGCTGTATCATGAATCCAACAGAGGTCTGCACTGCTGACAAGAGGAACTTCCAAAGAACTCTGTGGAGAGAATTCCAAAGACCCCTTTACTGCTTGATCAGACTGTGTGTGGAACAGCTCTTCCAACTGAGGTATTTGTGAGAAGAACATTGCATGATCAACAGCACCGGGCCACTTCATCATTTCAGAAGGAGATAAAAGGGTTTGGGGGGAGTTACACTATTAATCAGAGATGATAACAGGATTACACTTACAGAGGGCATTATGGGTAGAACTCAAAAAATAGGAGAAGTGCAATTACTTTCATGGGATTGTATTTCACGATCCCCGGTAGCCACTGGGGGCATTGGGAAACAGATGTGCAGACAGACTAGAGAAAGGTGTAAAAACAACAGGGTTGTTGCAATGGATGACTTCAACTTCTCAATACAGACTGGGACCTCCTCAGTGAAAGAGGATTAGATAGGGTAGAGTTTGTTCAGTGCATTCAGGAGGATTTTGTGAATGAACACGTAGATAGTGGAACAAGAGGAGAGACCATACCGGACCTAGTGTTGGGTAATGAGCCCAGATAGGTGATCAATATTTTAGATGGAGAACAGTTAGGGAACAACAATCATAACTCCCTAAGTTTAAGATAGCTATAGATAAGGATACATGTGAACCTTGCAGGAGAGCAGGCCAAATTACAAGAGTATGAGGTACGAACTAAGAAGAGTTAATTGGGAGTAGATGTATTTGGCAAGTCCACATCTGGCATGTGGAGGGTATGTAAAGACTAACAGCACAGAGTACAGAACAGTAAGAGGGAAGGACAAAGCAGCAAGGTATGGGAACCTTGGATGTCAATAAACCATTTTTAAAATGAAGAAGAAAAGAAAGTTCAAGAGTTCAAAGTAAATTTATTATCAAATTACATATACGTCACCATATACAACTCTAAGATTCATTTTCTTGTGAGAATTCTCAGTAAATACAAGAAACCGGAGGAGATAGCAGAGGTACTTAATGAATACTCTGCTTCAGTATTCACTGCGAATAAGACTCACTGGTCTATAATTTCCTGGGCTATCTCTACTCCCTTTCTTGAATAAGGGAACAACATCTGCAAACCTCCAATCCTCTGAAACATCTCTCATCCCCATTGATGATGTAAAGATCATCGCCAGAGGCTCAGCAATTTCCTCCCTCACCTCGCACGGTAGCCTGGGGTACATCCCGTCTGGTCCTGGTGAGTTATCCAACTCGATGCTTTTCAAAAGCTCCAGCACATCCTCTTTCTTAATATCTACATGCTGAAACTTTTTAGTCCGCTGCTAGTCATCCCTACAATCGCCATGATCCTTTTCTGTAACTTCTGCCACCTCCTACGTGATCCCACCACTAGCCACATCTTCCCCTCCCCCCCCACTCTCGGCTTTCCGCAGGGATCGCTCCCTACGCGACACCCTTGTCCATTCATTCCCCCCCCCCCCCCCATCTCTCCCCACCGACCTCCCTCCAGGCACTTATCCCTGCAAACGGAAGAAGTGCTACACCTGCCCCCAGACTTCTTCCCTCACCACCATTCTAGGCCCCAGACAGTCCTTTCAGGTGAGGCACCACTTCACCTGCGAGTCAACTGGGGTGATATACTGTATCCGGTGCTCCCAATGTGGCCATTTATACATTGGGGAGACCCGCCGCAGACTGGGAGACCGTTTCGCCGAACACCGGCGCTCAGTCCTCCAACAGTGGCGGGATCTCCCTGTGGCCACACACTTCAATTCCACAGACCACTCCCACTCCGACACGTCTGTCCATGGCCTCCTCTACCGTCAAGATGAGGCCACACACAGGTCGATGGAGCAATACCTTATCTCCCACCTAGGTAGCCTCCTTCCTGCCGGCATGAACTGGTTGAGTCTGATGACCAGAAAAAAACGGAGAGCTTTGAGGCCTTTCTGATGGGGGATGGAGGTGTATAGGGACTGGACATCCATAGTAAAAATAAGATGATCGGGGCCAGGTAACTTGAAATCATTGAAAAGATCAAGGGCACAAAGCACACAGCTTTGTGGTGCACCTGGACTGAATGATATCGTGGAGGAGATTTTGTTGTGAAGCTGAACTGATTGGAGTCTGCAAGTGAGGAAATCAAGGATCCAATTGCATCAGGAGGTATTTAAATAAAGCTTATTTATTCAATGGTTTCAAACGTTTCAAAGGAACAGATACTACAAGTATCTGGGAGTACAGTTAGACGAGAAGCTAGACTGGACTGCCAACACAGATGCCTTGTGCAGGAAGGCACAGAGTCGACTGTACTTCCTTAGAAGGTTGGCGTCATTCAATGTCTGTAGTGAGATGCTGAAGATGTTCTATAGGTCAGTTGTGGAGAGCGCCCTCTTCTTTGTGGTGGCGTGTTGGGGAGGAAGCATTAAGAAGAGGGACGCCTCACGTCTTAATAAGCTGGTAAGGAAGGCGGGCTCTGTCGTGGGCAAAGTACTGGAGAGTTTAACATCGGTAGCTGAGCGAAGGGCGCTGAGTAGGCTACGGTCAATTATGGATAACTCTGAACATCCTCTACATAGCACCATCCAGAGACAGAGAAGCAGTTTCAGTGACAGGTTACTATCGATGCAATGCTCCTCAGACAGGATGAAGAGGTCAATACTCCCCAATGCCATTAGGCTTTACAATTCTACCGCCAGGACTTAAGAACTTTTTAAAAGCTATTATTAATGCTTTTTGAGATAGTGATTTAGATGTATATCATATTTTTTACTGAGTTAAGTATTGTATGTAATTAGTTTTGCTACAACAAGTGTATGGGACATTGGAAAAAAAAAGTTGAATTTCCCCATGGGGATGAATAAAGTATCTATCTAATGTCAGAGAAATGTATACAATATTCATCCTGAAATTCATTTTCTTCACAACCATCCACGAAAACAGAGGCATGTCCCCAAAGAATGAATGCCAGTTAATTGCTGGAACCCCAAAGTCCCCCCCCCCAGCTCCCCTCACTCCCGTGCATAAGCGGCAGCAAGCAACGATCCCCCCTCCCCCCACCAGCACAAAAAGCATCGGCGCCCGTCACCAAGCATTCAAGCCTGCAGCAAAGCAACAGCAAAGACACAGACTTGCAGTACTCTACACCAGAGACTACTCGTTCACCCCGGTATTCGACATACCACAGGCTCTCTCTCTCCCTAATAAGGGAGAAAGAAGTGCCATGTTTCACAGTGAGATGGGAGGCATAACAAACAGCTCGCTGGTTTACGATGTTATGGGTATTACTTCTTCCGAGCTCTGTGCCCAAAGATCTCAGGTCTCTGGGCACAGAGCCATAGATCTTCCGACTCCCACGACACGTCAATCTGCTGGTCACCGATCTTCGATCCACCCATCTCCAGAGCCACGAGATTTCGGCCCTCCGAAGGTGAGCTGAGCTCTTAGGCCACGCCCTTGGCGTGTCGAATGACAGCCGGCCGTGAAACCCCGAGAGCGGGGTCCCATTCCCGCAAAGAACGTAACTCCAGCGTGTAACTCCAGGTCAGGGTCTTCAAAAGAACTCTGAAAGGGAAAAAATAGAGATATTTAAGATAGAAATAGAGCTGTTTCCAAAGATGCAAGCGAACGAGTCACTGTAAGGTGCCATTGTCTCCTCCTAAGCTCCTCCTCTTTATATAATTATAAGAGTAGGAATCCCCAGTAGGTAAGTAGATTTGCTAAGATGGGTGCCCACGTCCATGACATTGAAGGTAAGTTTATTACTTCCACTTCTAGGTTACAGCAATACTTCAGTACAATTCTAAAGGGGGTTGTGGAAGATCTGGAATTGAATTAGAAGCTGTAGCTTGAGGAACAATCTAGCTGCTCTTTCTACTGGTTGCAAAAATTCACCTAGAAAATAATAGCTGGCTTTCGTCAACCTGGTACATTTAACTGGCTGTCGGTCCTATTTGTGAGAGCTCCAAGAATTGGAGGCCTGACGTCAATAAATCAACAGAAAAACCGTTTCTGCCTAGCCACCAGTACTAATAGTCACTGCACAGCCAGGTGCAGCATGTCCACTGAAGCACTCAGATATGACGTGTTTAGTTCACTGTTGGTTAGGTATAATAAGGTTGATTATCACAGCAAAAACTTACCAGGGAACATGTCCAAGTTTCAGTGGTTGCAGCTCAATGTCAGTTGACATGGACAGCATCAGCACAGGCTGGGCAACTGCCACAGCATCTGACTAATGCTCGATTGCACAACACCGTCCTTTGAAGGATATGTGAGGTCAAGGAGTACGTAGACAGAGCACAAGGATGTGATATTGGGCAAAGATTGGATCAGCCATTTTATTGAATGGTGGAGTTGGTTTGAGGGACTGACCCTACCCCCGCCTGTATTTCTGCATGCTCTTATGACTCCTTCTCTGAAACCAGTACTCAAAATTGGGCTACCACAGTGTCTCATTACTGATTTAATATGCAAAAACAGTTGCTCAGCTAGCAAACAGAACTATGTATCATCATCATCGGTGATCACTCGTAGTCGAGTCTGATTCTTCTCCTGGTGGTTGATCTGGTCAATGGTGGCTCTTGAGATGACTGAAGAGGCTGATCTGTATTCCACAAGTCCTACAGTAGTGTTGGCAGGTGTAGGCCATTGAAGTGGTGGTGGTGGTGGTTGGACCTTTCCTCATCTCTCCTTACGTCGAAGCTGCCTCACCTCAACGGCGCAGTGGAGGTATTCTTTGAGCTGTGCAGTCCCCTCGTAGACAGCTTTCCCTATCCTGTGCTAATTTCTCCCATCCATTCTGGTTGATGTGGCACGTCCTCAGATGGGTCTTGATGTTGTCCTTTAACCACTTTTTCTGCCCTCCAGGAGTGTGCTTTGCATCCTTGAGTTGCCAAAGAGAAGTTGTTTAGGGAGGCAGGAGTCAGGCTGATGTGGCCAACCCATTATAATTGGTGTTGAGTTATGATTGTGGCTATGGAGTTAATGTTAGCTTCCTCTAGGATGCTGGAGTTAGTATGCCTGCTCTTCCAGCTAACTCTCAGAATCTTTTGGAAGCATCTTTGATGGTAAACTTCAAGGGATTTATGTGCCTGCTATATATTGTCCATGACTCTGCTAAATATAGCGTGGAGGGAAGGACTATGGCTTTATGGACCAGAAGCTTAGTGTTGGTCTTGATATCCCGATCTTCAAAATCCCTTTTTCTCATCCTGGCAAAAGCTTCAGTCACACAGTCTGCTCTGTGATTTATTTCGAGGTTAATGTTAGCTCTTGAAGAAAGAAGGCTGCCAAGATATGGGAAATGATCAGTGTTCTCCAGAGGGATGTTGTCAACTGGAAGGGTTGGAGGTTTAGCAGCTTGATCTGGAGAAGGTTGGTGCAAGACTTGGGATTTTTTGATGTTCGGATCAAGTCCCAGGAGCTTGTATACTCTGGCAAACATTATGCGCTGCAGAACCTCCTCAGAGTGCGCTACGATGGCATTGTCATTTGCATATTGGAACTCCATGGTGGAAGTAGTGGACACCTTTCTCTTTTCCTGGAATCTGTTAAGTTTAAAGAGCCCCCCGTCTGTCCCATAGAGAATCTGGACTCCTCGTGGGGGTACTTGGCCTGTGATGTGAAGAATATTTGCAATGAAAATGGCAGCGTTGGGGCAATGATGTACCACTGTTTGACCCCGGTCTCAACCATAACAGGTACTGTTTCAGAACCACTGTTGCTGATGACTGTTGCACTCATATCACTGTGTAAGAGCGGCAGGTTCTTGAGGTATTTCTCTAGGTACCCAACTTTGCAGTTACTGCCAAAGGGCAGGACAATTTCCAGAGTCAAATGCTTTTGTAAGGTTAACAAAGGCCATATAAAGTGGGAGATTTTTGTTCCCAAGCTTTCTGCAATTGACGTGCGGTAAAAATCGTGTCAGGTATTCTGCTGGCTGGATGGATGCCACAAACTAATCACAGAGTCATTGAGTCATCCTGCACAAAAACAGGTTCTTTCACCCAACCTGTTCCATGCTGACCAAGATACCTCATCCAAGCTAGTCCCATTTGCTGGCATTTGCCCAGTAAACTTCTAAACCTTTCCAAACCATGCTGCTGTTCAGTTGCTTTTTAAAGCATCTGATCAGTACATTGGCAGTGGAGAATATAAAATTAAATGGAAAATGAGAGCAAAATAAATATGTAATACACAATGTATAGCTTGTCCATACCTGAAAAGATCATGGATCTTTGTTTCCTCCTCAGAAGCAGAGGTTGTAACTAACCTAACTTGCAATTTAAAAAAAAGGTGCTGGAGATGATCATCAACCTAAGCAATCATGCGTGGAGAAAGAAATAAAGTTATAGAGTTATGGGTTGAAGACATTATGTTAAGCAGCAAGTGGGGAAGAATTAAATGGAGCGTTTGCAGGATGACAGCAGATAGATTTTCTGAAAAGAAACAATCAATTCTGGAGACAAAGAAATAGAAAAGACATTGAAGTGCAATTCAGGATGAAATCCTGAGGGCTTTGAATGGAAGGGGAACTGGAGCTAGTACTGGACATTGCTGGAACAGGATAGGAGGCTGAAGTTAGAGTGGTCAGTGTGGCAGAGGAATGAATAATTACCATAAGCTACTGAAACCCTAGGGTCGTCTCTGAACTAAACAGAGGTATTCCGCAAAACAGTCACCCAATCTGTTTCAAATCATAGTCATAAATGAATATAGCACAGAAACAGGCCCCTTAACCCAATTCATTCATGCCAGCCACGGTACCAACCAACCTAGTCCCATTTGCCCCAGATTGTACAAAATGCTTCCTATCCAAATATCTTTTGAATGTTATTTATGTATCTGCCTCATCTATTTTCTCCAGCAGGTCATTCTATATATACATCACCCTTTGTGTTAAAATTTTACCCCTTTTCAATCTTTCGCCTCTCATCTTATTTCTATGGCATTTTGTTTTCAGTTTCCCTTCTCTGTGAAAAAGACTGTGTGCATTCACCCTATCTATGACCCTCATGATTTTATGCATAATTTTATGATTTTATGATTTTGAAGGTCACCCCTCAATATTTTACGTTCCAAGAAATAATAAAGTCCTAGTAAGCCCAGTCTCTTACTATAACATTCTTGTCCTGACAGCATCTTTGTAAATCTTTTCTTTTCATTTTATTGATGTCTTTCTGATAACATGGTGACCAGAACTGTGCACAATTATCTGGTCCATGAGTAAATGGGAGCAGTTAGAGGGTGAGAATATCGAGAAAAAGCATAGGGAGCGGCGCAGTTCAGAGCAGGAAGATGTGGCCAGCAGGGTAGTCCAGAGATGTAGACACAGGAGACTGTGGGTGCTGGAATCCGGAGAAATACACAAAGTGCTGGAGGACGACAACACAGGTAGCATTCATGGAGGCAGTGGACAGCTGACATTTCAGTTCGAGTCCCTTCATCTGGGCGTGGTACCTACTGACAGAGGGGAAAAAGGGGGAAAAAACAGAAAAAATATGATGGGGGGAACAAAGAGTTGACTCAATATCATAGATCAACTATTGATACAGACAAAAATGAATTTACCTCAGTTGCAAGATTCAGTACAAGTCCAGAAAGCGATAATGTGCCCAGATGGAAGGTGAGGTGCTATTCCTCAGGCCTGCACTGGGTCTCACTGTAACATTAAAGGAGGCTACAGACTGATAGATCTGTGTGGGAATGGGCAGAAAGTTACAACAGCAGGTAATAGGAAGTTAAGTGTCACCCCAGAAGCTGAAGGCAGGAGTTCAACAAAGTGATCTTCTAATCTGAATTTAGTGGTCTGCTTTATCCTGGGTGGCTCTGAATTATAGATTGTTTTTTGAACTGAAACTAAGAGTATTCTATCACAGTTATGAGTTGTTCCATGTAAACAGGGGAAGACTTTACTCTTTATTATGATAATCTACCTTGGAGACATGGAGATAATGTTTATATATCTTATCTAGGTAGGATTTTACTTCATGGTGCTCATCAGGTTGTTGATAGTGAAGAATGATTAATCCCAAAGAGAGGCTGATTAATTCTCAGCCAAAAAGATTCTGCAGATGTTCAAAATCTTGAGCAACACACAGAGAATCCTGAAGGAACTGAGTAGGTCAGGCAACATCAATGGAGGAAAATTAGCAGTCAAATTTCAGGCTGAGATCTTTCATCGGGACTGGAAAGGAAGGGGGGAAAGCCAGAAGATAAAAAGTAGGGGGAAAGGGAAACGCACAAGCTGGCAGGAACTAAGTCAGTCTGGGTGAGAGGGGGAAGGTAAGTGGGTGATCAATTCTACCTTTTTGCAAAGGTCATTAGCTAACACTTCTGGAGTGCAATGTTTGCTTGCCACATCATGGCAAAATATCTCTCATGTCTTACTGCCCAAAGGTGCAAACTAATGGATTTTCTGAAGATTTGCAAATGGAACTGATCGCTTTAATCAGCAAGTTGTTTCCTTGAAGGCTGACACCTAAAGGTGATGTGCCGCAAAACACTGGCCTGAGGAACATCTGCCAGAATGTTCTGGGGCTAAAGTGCTTGACTTCATGCAGTAACAGAAGCAACATTTGTCTGAGAAGTGACTCTGCAAGAAGTTCTCCGATCATTCCCATTTCCTTCGATTTCAGTGTGGTTCCTTGATACCTCTCTCTGGATATTTAGTTATTCATATTTATTTAGATATACAGCACAGTAACAGGTCCTTCCAGCCCAAAGAGCCATGCTGTGTAGTTATACCCACATGACCAATTAACCTACTAACCATTACTTTGGAATGTAGGGGGAGACCACATCACTCAGAGGAAACTCAGGGGGTCACAGAGAAAGTACAAACTCCTTACAGGCAACGATGGAATTGAACCTGGGTTATTGGCACTGTAGCGGCGTTAAGCTAACCGCTACGGACATAACTCTCAACTTACCTCAAAATTTAATTTCTTTCTCCACGTTTGTGCTCTTGAGTCAAATCTTCCTGATGAAGCTCATGTAAAATATCAATGGGCAGGTTGATAGTCAGTGATTGTCCCTTGTTTATATCATCATATTATTTTTTTAAAAACCTGCCATCACTTGTTTAATGAAAACATCCAATATGTGGAAATTCAGTGTGCGAAAACATCTTGTTAATGCGAGAGGTCAGAGGAGAGTGGCCAGACTGGTGCAAACTGACAGGAAGGAGACAGTGACTCAAATAACCTAGCATTACAACAGTGGTGTGCAGAAGACGGTCTCTGAACAAACAACACGTCGAATCTTGAAGTGGATGTTCTACAGGAACAGAAGAGCATGAAGTTACACTCAGTGACCACTTTATTAGGTACAGGAGGTAACTAAAGTGACCTCTAAGTGTGTATACTGAGATAGAGTGCAAAGCTTTTGTTTTACATGCCATCCAGACAGATCATGCCATACTTAATTACATGAAGATAATAAAGAGAAAACAATATACAAAGTAGAGAGTACCATTACAGTCAAAGTGCAGTTACATCAATATTGTGTAGGAGTGGTGATAATGTAGACTGGGAGGTCAAGAGTTCGAGAATTTATCCTTAATTATACGAGAGGTCTGTTCAAGCGTCTGATAATAGTGGGATAGAAGCTGCCTATGAGTTTGGTGGCTTGTGCTCTTAAGCTTTTGTACCTTCTGCCCAATGGAAGAGTTGAGAAGAGAGTGTGACTGGGGTGGGAGGAGTCTTTGATTATATTGGCTGCTTTCCCATGGCAGCTGGAAAAATAGGCAGCATCAAAGGGAGAAGTGAGTGAGTGAATGTGTGTGTTTGTTTGGGGGGCAGATTGTCTTGTGTGATCAACTGGGCTGTGTTCACAACTCTGCAATTTCTTGTGGTCTTGGGAAAAAAGCAATTGCCGTGCCAAGCTGTGCTACACCCATATGGGAGGCTTTCTATGTCTTAGATTAATGATGCCGTATCTGTGGGAGATTTGCTGCACTGTTGATTTAGCGCCAGTATTATGCTGGAAGTGCTTGGCCAGAGGGGTGGGTAATTCTGGAATGGACATGTGGAACATTATCAATTCCCATATTCTTGGATATATCCATCACTCTCACCCCTATCGCATAGGAGGGATTGCTTCAGCTAAGAAAAAAAAACTGACATGGCGGGGACATTGGAATGAAATCATGATGAATCATACGCTCGGCGTTTCTGGCTGGATTCTTTTTAACTGTGTACATTCATGTGCAACAAAAAAAGAGAATAAATCTGCTCGTGGAGCATTTTATATAAATACTTTTAAATTTAAAAGGAGACGTGTGGTTAAGATAGGCTGAGGAGAAGAGCTCGATAGAAGGAACAAGGAAGGCATGATTCAAAGGGAATTTGGAGTCTGAGGATCAATAACGCATGTCTGTCTGTCTGTCTTTCTGGAGTCATGAAGGTGAAATCAGATCTCAGCATTTATCCTCTGAAAAGGGAAAAATGCCAGAAATTTACAATTGGGTGGCTTAGGTAAAAATAGTGGTTGAGGGGGAATGGAGGGCAAATGGTGCCACAGTCCCCCATCATTTTCTAAATTGAGACTGAGTGAATATGCATCCTAATATAAAATTATGTTGGCTGATGGTAGAGATTTAGGGCAGGTCAGAGAGGTCTAATGGCAGATGCAACTGAGCTGAAGACTCAGCATCTTCCTTTAGGGGGAAAGTTGGTAAGCAAATGGCATAAATTAAGTAAGTCTTATTCATGACTTAGCTATAATTACCATTCAATACATATATTACCTTGTTGGTATTCATGAAAAAATAAGGCAGAGTTTCAGAGTCAAAGACTGGAGAGTGAACCTAGATCTATGAGAAGAGTAAGGGCTTGTAAGAAGCTGATCAGCTAAATTGATAATAGTTGTGGTTTTTTGTGTCTTAAGAGCAGTTTTTAATGGGTTTCACACAGGAGGATGGTGAAACAAATCAAACCACACAGATAATGTGCTGTCATAGAGTGAGAACTAGCTATTGGATCAAAAGAAAGAGGTTGAGTTATTCAATCAAAACTGCGACTGAAATTCTTCTGGACTGCAGAAAAATAGTACTGAGTTAGAAGGTCAAATATGGTCTTAATGAACAGAGAAGCAAACCTGAAAGACCAAATAGCTGGTGCCTGCTCCTGTTTCTCAGGTAAGGAGCGGAGACTGGTTACATCAACTTTCTTTTACATTTGTTAACTGATTGATGCTTTAGCATGTAAGACATCTAACTAAGGTATGCATTTGCCACTAAGAAGCAAAGATACTGATAAGATATAGGGCGGCACAGTTATGTAGTGATTAGCATAACACTATTACAGCACCAGGTGTCAGGTTTCAAATCCCGACACTGTCTGTGGAGAGTTCATGCGTTGTCCCCCCCCCCCCCCCCATTTCCTTTAGTGCTCTGGTTTCCTGCCACATTCCAAAGACATGCAGGTTGTTAGGCTAATTGGTCACATAGGTGTAATTGGGCAATATAGGCTCGCAGAAGGGCCCGATATTGTGTTGTATTTCTAAGTAACTAACTAACCAAATAAATAATTGAAATGTTTGATCATTTGTAAGGAGCAGAGGAAAATGAGTCAGAGGGCAAGTGTACTGTGCGGCTTTTTCCCTGAGAACCGTCTGCACAGTTGGACAGTGTACGGTACTGTGGATCATGAAGAGTGAAGAAGGGATGTGAAAGGGCATAGAGTACGAGAGTTGGGATGCTATATTGGAGTTGTGAAAGACATCGGTAAGGCCAAATTTGGAGTATTTTGTGCAGTTCCAGTGAAAGGTGATGTATTTAAGGGGAATCTGAGGGGTGGACTTCTTTTCTCAAAGGGTGGTGCAAGTGTTGACTGAGTTGCCAGCAGAAGTGGTAGGAGCACAAATTCAATTGTGACATTTAGGAGAAGTTTTGATAGTTACCTAGGTGGGAGAGGTATGGAGGGCTATAGTTCAGATGGAAGTAGATGGGATGAGGCAGAAGACCAGGCCAGCACAGGCCAGATAGGCCAAAGGGCTGTTTCTGTCCTGTAGTGCTCTATGACTCCATGAAAAAAGCAGAATAGATAACTGGTGTAGAAGTTGTATCAGCTGGCAATGACACACCATTCGTTTCTGGCTGATACACCTTTGGTCTCAGCATCTCCTCTATTCATCTCTTTGTCCAATCAGAAATGAATTAATTTATTGGAGAAGAACCAGTTATCACTTAATGTAATGTGTGCTGCTTTCATTGGGTTGGACTGGACAGGATGGATCAGTCTAGAAACTTCAACAATGCAGAATGCTTGTAAAATATATTATATTTTGTCTCATTTTTAATGAGTTAATTATTAAAGGTTTTAAAAAGTAAACTAACATCAATTTAGAAAGGCTCTCAAAATAAACCAAGAAATTACAGGCCAGTGAGCCTGACATCAGTGTGGGAAAGTTATTGGAAGGTATTCCAAGGGACCAGATATATAAGTATTTGGATAGACGTGGACTGATTAAGGATAGTCAGCAAGGCTTCGTGTGTGATAGGTCATGTCTAACCAATCTTATAAAGCTTTTTACCAGGAAAGTTGATGAAGGCAAGGCAATGGATGCTGTCTACATTGACTTTAGCAAGGCATTTGTCAAGATCCTGCATGGGAGGTTGGTCAAGAAGGTTCATTCGCTTTGCATTCAAGGTTTGGTAGTAAATTGGATTAGTCATTGGCTTAGTGGTAGAAGTAGATGGTTGCCTCTCTGTCTGAAGGCCTGTGACTGGGTGGAGTACTGTGGGGATCGGTGCTGGGTCCATTGTTGTTTGTCATCTATAACAACAATCTGGATGATGTGGTTAACTAGATCAGCAAATTTGCAGGTGACACCAAGACTGGGGGTGTAGTGGACAGTGAGGACAGCTATCAAAGCTTGCAGAGGGATCCATACCAGTTGGAAAAATTGGCTGAAAAATGGCAGATAGAATTTAAGGCAGACAAGCGTGAGGTGTTGCACTTCGGTAGGACCAACCAGGGTAGGTCTTACTAGTGACCGGCAGGGCACTGAGGAGTGTGGTAGAACAAAGGGATCTGGGAATACAGGTCTATGATTTGTTGAAAGTGGGGTCACAGGTAGATAGGGTTGTAGAGAAAGCTTTTGGCATATTGGCCTTCATAAATCAAACGATTGGGTACAGGAGATGCAATGTTATGTTGAAGTTCAATAAAACATTGGTGAGGCCTAATTTGGAGTATTGTGTGCCAATTTGGTCACTTACCTACAGGAAATGTGAATAAGGTTGAAAGAGTATAGAGAAAATTTACAAAGATATTGCTGGGACTTGAGGACCTGAGTTATAGGGAAAAATTGAATAGATCAGGACATTATTCCTTGGAATGTAGAAGATTGAGAGGAGATTTTGATAGAGGTACACAAAATTATGAGGGTTATAGACAGGGTAAATGCAAACGGGCTTTTTCCAATGAGGTTGGGTGGGATTCCAACTAGAGTTCATGAGTTAAGGGTGAAAGATTAAAAGATTAAGAGGTTCAGAGGGTTGTGAAAGTGTGGAACGAGCTTCCAGCACAAGTGGTGCATGCAAATTCGATTTCAGTGTTTAAGAGAAGTTTGGAAAGGTACATGGATAGTAGGGGTATGGAGGGCTATGGTCCCAGAGTAGGTTGATGGGAGTAGGCAGTTTAAATGGTCTGGCATGGACTAGATGGGCCGAAGGACCTGCTCCTGTGCTGTACTTTTTTATGACTCTATTTATTTATTTGCCGCATCAAAACATACAGTGAAGTGTGTCATTTGTATGAACAATCAACGCACCCAAGGATGTGCTGGGGGCATTCTCCAAGTGTCACCACACGTTCTTGAATCAACATAGTATTCTCTCAATGCTTGGCAGAACAATACAGAACACAACAAAACAAAGGCAACAAAGCAAAACAAGCCCTTTTTCTTCCTCCTTAAACACACATACATAGTCCTCTCATCAAGGACAGACCACCTTCGGTGTCCAGCCTCATGGATTGGCAGTCACGGGACTCCAACTTCCCAAAAAGACACACAGAGATTTGCAGACTTGAGCTCTGACCATCAGGCCTCGACTTCTGGGCTCACAATCAATTGTTGTGCTTTGATTTAGACCTCTGATTGACCTTTGGGCTTCGATCTTCGGCATTGACTCAGGACTCGCTGATGGTGATGAATGAGGGTCTGAACTTCAAGCCTCGAACACTGGCTTCACCAATGACAGGAGCTGAACATCCTT
The DNA here is from genome assembly GCF_048418815.1 of Hemitrygon akajei. Classification (NCBI taxonomy): domain Eukaryota; kingdom Metazoa; phylum Chordata; class Chondrichthyes; order Myliobatiformes; family Dasyatidae; genus Hemitrygon; species Hemitrygon akajei. Next base: position 100,987,921 of record NC_133124.1, on the reverse strand, counting down.
GCCGGCCGGCCGGTCTGCCAGCTGAGAGCCAAACATGACCTCGCTGCTGGTCTTTGAATGGAGAATGGAAACAGACTCTGGACTGTCCTCAAATTGCCCATATGTCCCTGTCCCTAAACACTAACCTGACCCCTAACTCCCACCATGTCTCCAAAACCATCCCTATGAACCTAAAAAAACCTAAACCAAATAATTAAGACTGAGCCATGACCTCAATGGAAACTGTAATTCAGCACCACCTTGAGAATGGATCAATATTCAGTGATGCACGGTTTAAAAGGTGGCCATTAATGGCCTTTAGGTAAGCGTGGGTTTCTTTCCAGCTCAGTGGTGGAATGATGCGCCCAAAGTCCACATTTCTGTGTATTGTTCCCCTTTTATTATGGATCAGAATCAGAATCAGGTTTATTATCACTGGCATGTGATGTGAAATTTGTTATCTTAGCAGCAGCAATTCAATGCAATACATAATACAGAAGAAAAGAAAACAAAATAAAATAATAATAATAAATAAATAAATTACAGTATACCTATATTGAATAGAGTAAAAATTGTGCAAAAAAAACAGAAATATATATTAAAAAAGTGAGGTAGTGTCCAAGGGTTCAATGTCCATTTAGGAATTGGGTGGCAGAGGGAAAGAAGCTGTTCCTGAATCACTGAGTGTGTGCCTTCAGGCTTCTGTACCTCCCACCTGATGGCAACGGTGAGAAAAGGGCATGCCCGGGGTGCTGGAGGTCCTTAATAATGGATGCTGCCTTTCTGAGACACCGTTCCTTGAAGATGTCCTGGGTATTTTGTAGGCTAGTACCCAAGATGGAGCCAAATAAATTTACAACCCTCTGCAGTTTCTTTTGGTCCTGTGCGGTAGCACCCCCCCCCCCCCCCGCCCCCCATACCAGACAGTGATGCAATCTGTCAGAATGCTCTCCATGGTACATCTATAGAAGTTTTTGAATGTATTTGTTGACATACCAAATCTCTTCCATCTCCTAATGAAGTATAGTCACTGTCTTGCCTTCTTTATAACTGCATCAATATGTTGGGACCAGGTTAGATCCTGAGAGATCTTGACACCCAGCAACTTGAAACTGCTCACTCACTCCACTTCTGATCCCTCTATGAGGATTGGTATGTGTTCCTTCATCTTATCCTTCTGGAAGTCCACAATCAGCTCTTTCATCTTACTGATGTTGAGTGCCAGGTTGTTGCTCCGACACCACTCCACTAGTTGGCATATGTCACTCCTGTATACCCTCTTGTCACCTCCTGAAATTCTACCAACAATGGTTGTATGGTCAGCAAATTTATAGATGGTATTTGAGCTATGCCTAGCCACACATTCATGGGTGTAGAGAGAGTAGAGCAGTGGGATAAGCACACACCCCTGAGGGGCACCAGTGTTGATCGTCAGTGAGGAGGAGATGTTATCACCAATCCGCACAGATTGTGGTCTTCTGGTTAGGATCCAATTGCAGAGGGAGGTAAAGAGGCCCAGGTTCTACAACTTCTCAATCAGGATTGTGGGGATGATGGTACTAGGTGTTTATGTTGTCCAAGTGGTCTGAAGCCATGTGAAAAGAGCCACTGAGATTGCATCTGCCATTGGTCTATTGTGACAATAGGCAAATATCAAAGGTTTCAGGTCCTTGTTGAGGCAGGAGTTCAGTCTAGTCATGGCCAACCTCTCAAAGCATTTCATCACTGTAGATCTGAGTGCTATTGGGCAATAATCATTAAGGCAGCTCATATTCTTCTTCTTAGGCAGTAGTATACTTGTTGCCTTCTTGAAGCACATGATGTACATGATCAGGTATTCTAAGTAAAGCCAGTATTATGCCCATTACCAATTCTTCTTGAATTAAGTGGAATTGTGCTTCATTTCAGGACAAATTAGAATCAGACATATGTCTGCCTTTCCAGAGACAGACATGGGCTGGACCAGGTGAGGACAGCATGTTTTTTTTCTTCAATACATTAATGAAACAACTTTTATTTCAATCCAGTATTTTATAGCCATTATCATTGATATAATTTTGTTTTATCACTAATTAACTGATCTTAAACATCCTAATTGCGGTGATGGGATTCAAAGCTCATCTCCAGACGATTACTCAGGGCGGTGGATCACTAATGCTGTTACAGAACCACTATTAGACTATATAGCACATATTCTTTTGTCACATTGAATTCTTTAATATTTATACCTGATCCCACTCCCCAGTCAGCAGTGCCTTCTCAAAAGAACCAAATAAACTTGTAGAAATTTTTCTACACCATGGTTAAAGCCAAATTGAAAATCACTCTCCCTTCCTTTGCCAGACATCATGACTTATCTCCTTAAATGTTTGAACTATTTTTCCTGTTAATCTTTAGTCCGGTTCACCTTAGGCAACTCTATATTCACTCCATTGTAGTTCATTTTATTTAAGTTAAAGATAGTTGTTTCTGTTCCTACTTTTTCTCTCTCAAATGGAAAACAAACTTTTATCAAATGATCATTGATCCTGACCCAAATCATCAATATTTTTTTTCCTCCTGTAGACGTTGCTGAACCTGCTGAGATCTTCCTTTCTTTCTTTTTATTAATATCAACATGATAAGATTAGTACATAGATAATGGGATTACAAACTTACAAAATTAAAATGAACATAAAAGGATACACAAGCAATAAGTACAATATAGTTAAGTCTTCCCAAATCATGAATGATACAAATGTCATATAAACGAAACCAAAAAAAACTAGGTAAATCATGTTAAAAAAAACAGAAAAGAGAAAAAGAAGAAAAAAAATATTATTACCCTAAGAAAAACTAATCTAGCAAACTAACCACTAACTAATAAAGAAAAAAAAAGAAAGAAGAAAAAAATGGGCTGTTTATAGTACCTATAAAAAAGATACAAAATCATCAGTGTCCCCAACTCCGATCCTCTCAACATATATATAATCAAAACCGGAAAAACAAATAGGATTGGAACAGGGTCAAATTACATCATGTGAAAATATTGAATAAATGGCCTCCAAATCTTTTCAAATTTAATAGAAGGGTCATATACGACACTTCTAATTTTCTCCAAATTTAGACATAACATAGTTAGAGAAAACCACTGAAATACGGTAGGGGGATTAATTTCTTTCCAATTCAACAAAATAGATCTTCTAGCCATTAATGTAAGAAATGCAATCATCCAACAAGCAGAAGAAGATAAATGGACTGACTCCATCATTGATAAACCAAAGACTGCAGTAATATGATGAGGTTGTAAATCAATGTTCAATACCGTGGAAATAATATCGAAAATGTCTTTCCAATATTTTTTCAAAAGCGGACATGACCAAAACATATGAGTTAAAGAAGCTATCTCAGAATGACATCTGTCACATATAGGATTTATATGGGAATAAAAATGAGCCAATTTATCCTTGGACATATGAGCCCTGTGCACAACTTTAAACTGTATCAATGAATGTTTAGCACATATAGAGGATAAATAAACTAATTGAAGAATTTTATCCCAATTTTCAATAGGGATAGTAAAGTTAAGTTCTCTTTCCCAATCATTTTTAATCTTATAAAAGGCCTCTGAATGTATTTTCATAATTATATTGTAAACATTTGATATTACACCTTTCTGAAAAGGATTTAGTTCTAACAATTTCTCCAAAATACCCGAAGAATCAAGATTTGGAAAGGTAGGAAGTACAGTGTTTAAGAAATTCCTAATCTGTAAATATCTTAAAAAAATGAGATCTAGACAAATTATATTTATTAGATAATTGTTCAAAAGACATAAAACAATTATCCAAAAATAAATCAGAAAATCGTAGTATTCCTTTAGTCTTCCAAGCTGAATAAGCTTGGTCCATAATAGGAGGATGAAAAAAGAAATTGGATACAATAGGAATAGTTAAAACAAATTGATTCAACCCAAAAAATTTCCGAAATTGAAACCATATACGTAAAGTGTGTTTGACTATCAGATTGTCAATTCGTTTATGCATTTTAGAAAGTGCAAAGGGAAGAGAAGTTCCTAAAATAGAACCCAATGAAAATCCTTGTACAGATTTAGTTTCCAGATTTACCCAGTGAGGGCTAGGAGATAAATCCCAATCCCTTAATCAACATTTCAAATATCGAATATTAATTGCCCAATAATAACATCTAAAATTAGGCAATGCCAATCCACCTTCCTTCCTTGCCTTCTATAAATAATTTTTACCTAATCTAGGATTTTTGTTCTGCCATATATATGAGGAAATTTTTGAATCAACATTGTCAAAAAAGGATTTCGGAATAAAAATTGGTACCGCTTGAAATATATATAAGAACATGGGTAAAATAATCATCTTAATAGCATTAATCTGACCTATCAGAGATAAAGACAATGGTGACCATTTAGTGAACAAACATTTAATCTGATCAATTAAGGGTAAAAAATTAACCTTGAATAACTCCTTATGATTTTTTGTAATTTTAATCCCTAAGTATATAAAAAAGTCATTAACTAATTTAAAAGGTAAATTTACATAAATTGGAACCTGTCCATTTAAGGGGAACAATTCACTCTTATTAAGATTCAATTTATACCAGGAAAAATTACTAAACTGAGCCAACAATGATATAACTGCAGGAATGGATTTCTCAGGATCAGAAATATATAATAACAAGTCATGATCATAATACCATGCATGATTTTCTTGGGAAATTGAATTTTCCAACATTATCATCAGAAGAACTTTTAATATTAGAAACTCCTATTACGGATGCAGTAATTAAAGGTGTTATTTCCTCTATGAATTCTGGGAAAGCACCAGGTCCAGATGGGTATACAGTGGAATTTTTAAAGTGTTTTTTCTCTACTCTTTCTCCTTGGTTATGCAAGGTTTTTGAAGAAGCAATTAGACTAGGTAAATTGCCACAATCTTTTTATAGAGCTTCCATTTCTTTAATATTGAAAAAAGATAAAGACCCTACTGACTGTGCATCCTATAGACCAATATCCTTATTGAATGTAGATTCCAAGATCTTTTCCAAGTTACTGGCGACCAGGCTGGAGAAAGTATTACCTCAAATTATCTCGGAGGATCAAACTGGTTTTATTAAAAATCGCTATTCTTTTTTCAATATTAGGAGATTATTGAATATTGTTTATACTCCTTCACGCAGCACCTCAGAATGTGTCATTTCATTAGATGCGGAAAAAGCATTTGATAGAGTTGAATGGCCATATTTATTTACTGTGCTTGAGAAGTTTAATTTTAGTCCGACATTTATATCCTGGATTAAATTGATATATCATACTCCAGTAGCCTCGGTTTTTACTGACAATCAAAGATCTCCCTTTTTTCGTTTATTTCGGGGTACCAGGCAAGGCTGTCCTCTTAGTCCATTATTATTTGATAATGCTTTAGGACCTTTGGCAATTGCTATTAGAGAATCACCTAACATTTTTGGCATTACTCGCGGGATGGATATACATAAGCTATCATTATACGCAGATGACTTGTTATTATATATTTCTGCTGAGATCTTCCAGCAGATGGTTTGTTGCTCCAGATTCCAGCATCTTCAGTCTCCTGTGTTTTCTATCAAACCATGATAATTTTTTCCTAAGGAGACATTGAATGTGATGATTAAACTTGCCAAGTTGTCCATTTCTTTTTCCAAGATAGACTTTATATGGTTAGCTCCCATCCTGAAACCTATCACTTTATCACTGTAATGTTATAACCTTTTCCTTTCAATAAATTTTGTCCTTAATTTTAATAGTTTACAAAGATGTGTCCACTTTCCACAGAAATAACAATGGAAATTATGAAATATTTCTTTAAATGACATGTAGGGCTTGTTGAATTACACTCCAGAAAGACTTGTTGCCCTGAAAAGAGGCTGGGAAGTTACTGTACAGATATTTTACAAGCTACCAACTGAGGTTTAGCTATTATATTCTTGACGCACTATATTCTGTTAAGTGAGTTTGCTGTTGGAGATCTGGTCAAGAAGAAGTAAACCTCAGTCACAGTCAAATTGGCTGAAGTTTCATCATACATAACTATAGCTGAACTTTAGCACTGACGTGTAAATACCACAAATCTAGTTTGTTATTCACTGACAAGTTAAGTGTTCTGGCTGTTGGTGAATCAAAACTTATACACGTACATGAAGACTGAACACTTGAACTTGGGGTAATCAGTTCTTATAGTACTGCACTAAAATGAGCCCATGCCTTTAGGCACGGAGGGGGAAAATTGCTAACATAATTGAACTGTGAACCTATTGAATTGTAAACCATTATATTGCTTGTTTTCACTGATTAGCGTAAGTATCTTTGGCCCTCAATCAAATCTCTTTCCATTCTGTTTTTGTCAGGTATCTTACTATGTTTGGTTATTTTTCAACAAGTAGGCCAACTATCATCACATCCAGTTTATTCCCTCATAAACAACACTGATAGCAAAATAAACTCACCACACTTTTGTTCCAAATCTGCTCACTCAACAAAAAGTGGCAAAACCTAACTATATGCTGTAGAAAACTGTTCCTTGTTAACTCATGTTCAGTTCGAGTCTTATGGGTTCAATTAACAGCAATCCTGCCTCAAACATAGCAGACTGTGACTGTGACCAGGAGTTAACCTCATGTTCATTGGGCTCTTCAGAGTTGATGTTGTGCATCAAAACTGAGACCTTGTTAGGAGGATGTAACTGAATTTGTTTGAAGGTGAAGAAGAGGTTCAACTGATGCATATTCTCTGGTGTCCAGCCAACAGTTTCATCACAAGTAACATGCCAAAGGCTGAGCTTTCATAAATGGAGCTACATAAGTTCTTGTCAATAACAGGATGTCAACGTTTTACACTGAGGGACTATTTTTCTTTATCTGATCCATTTATTGGTAAATAAAAGATTTTCTCCTGACTGAAATTTATAATTGTTCTTGTGCACTAAATAATTGCTCTATTCCCTTGCATCTCGTATCTTGGATTAAATTAATGTTGAAAGTCATATATAGATGTAACACTTGTATAGTGCTTGACTTATCTCGTGTGACTGGTCATCACAGTCTTTATGAAAAAATCAAATTACATAGTACTACACTAGGTGCTATTAGCCTTCAGAAACTATTGGAAGGCGGCAGTCAATAGAGAACACACACTTCTAGAGATAAAAAAATAGTAACATATACAAAATATTTACATGAGTAAGAACAATTCAAAATTCCAACATTCTGCCTTAGGTTCCAAATCTCAGATATCAAATGAAAACCAAATTCCTTTTTAGTTAGAATCAGTGAGACTCATTAGAATAACCTTTAATACTACAATTTCTCTAACTAATTAGATCTAGTGTTATTCCCTAGTTAAAGGTTTACAGACTAACCATTGCCTTTCTAATAATCCCTAGTTAGAAAGTTCCTATTCCTAAGTATTTAGTTTCAGTTCAGGTCAGTTTGTCTGCAATTCTTTCTCAATAGATTCTCCAACAACACAACAAAATAAATCTCATTCAGTAACTTATCAAAGTCTTTGCAAAAATAATCAGTTTTTGCAGAAAAATCAAATTCAGATCCTTCAAATGAGAAATAAACTTATACAGGCAACCATATTAAATCCTCTACATCATTAAACATTTTGTTCCCGCTCTGGCTCTTCGATCTTGGGTGCCACGCCATCTTGCTTCTTGGTTTGTTAGATGAAATAGTTAGTCATCCATGGAAAGTTGATTCACAAAACTTACACAAAAAAAACTGACCAATTCTCTTGGTATGATTTAACAGAACCAATTCCCAGTTATACGGTAGAGATCTTGGATGCTCGTCTCTGATGATAAGGTTTTGCTAGAGCTGCTGCTTGTTATAGCCATGGCTTCAATAAACCTCTTATTGATATTTTCTCTCCTCCAGGGGTTTTACCCTGAGGATTTTAGATAAGTAGGGTAGGGATGCACATTACTAATTCCACTTTTAATAGTTTATATCTTTACTTACTAATAGTTTGCTGTGTTTCTATTGATTGTCCATGCCTGTACCAGCCCCGCCTTGTTCTCTCATAGCTTTTTCTCACCAAGTTCTCTTTTTTTAAGTTTGGTAAACCTCGTTTTCATCCCTCCACAGGTGGAGCTTTCTAATATTACATTACCTGGGTGACACTGATCGTGACTTTTAATTGTGGGGTTCACAGAACTTTGCAGTTGGGCTTTCCTACACAGTTACCAAGTTCAGCATACTGTTCGTTGTTGATATATTGCCCGGCTTCATGGACATATCTCCACAAGCCACCTCCTTCCAGTTCCAAGACAGTGTTGCTACTGAGTGAAAGATTACTGTAATGTGAGGAATAGGAGGGATGGTGCTTCCAGTGGGTCTGAGGGAACGGTGCCTCAGTCTTCAGAAGATACATTGTTCAAGTTCATGGAGGTCCAATTTGCAAGGGAGTTCCTGTGAAGACCCAAGACCAGCCCATGAATGCCTCACTTTGCTGAAGCTAGCAATGCAAGCATATTCCTATGTTTGCTTTGCCTTCTATTTTGATGAAAAATAAATTAATACAGTCTACTATCCATAAGCAGAGAGACTGGGTGACCTAAATGCAGCAGTGAGCAGCAAGCAATGATAGAAGGGATGCCCATTTGCAGCTTGGAATCATCTTGACGTTAAGGAAACTGAGAAGAACTGTGGCCATGAGCAGAAACAGCCAAGGCACATTGTGTGGTTACAATTGTTGCAGATTACAAATTCAAGGTTCAAAGTAAATTTATTATCAAAGTACATATATGTCACCATATACAACCCTGAGCTTTACTTTCTTGTGAGCATACTCAATAAATCCCTAATGGAATAATAGCTAGAGTAGATCAATGAAAGACCGCACCAACTTGGGCATTCAACCAGTGTGCAAAAGACACAAAACTGGGTGCAAATACAAAAAGAAAGTAAGAATAATTATAAATAAAGAAGCAATAAATATCAACATGAGAGGAAGAGTCCTTGAATGTGAGTCTATAGGTTGTGGGAAGATTTCAATGATGGGGCAAGTAAAGTTGAGTGAACTTATCCCCTTTGGTTCAGGAGCCTGATAGTTGAGGGGTAATAACTGTTCCTGAACCTGGTGGTGTCAGTCCTGTACCTCCACCCTGATGGCAGCAGCAAGAAGAGAGCATGTCCTGGGTGGTGGGGGTCCCTAATAATGGAAGCTGCTTCCCTGTGATAATGCTTCATGTAGATGTACTTAATGATGGGGAGAGCTTTCGCCATGATGGACTGCGAGGTAAGAACTACACTTTGAAGGGCTGTCTGTTCAAGGACATTGGTGCACATTATAGATACACATCTATGGAAGTTTGTCAAGGTTTTAGATGTCATGCCAGATCTTCGTAAACTCTGAAGGAAATAGAGGCACTGCCATGCTTTCTTTGTAATTGCGCTTACATGCTAGGCCCAGGACAGCTCCTCGAAAAGGAATTGAAAGTTACTGACACTCTCCACCTCTGATCCCCTGATGAGAACTGGTTTCCTTCTGCTGAGGACAATAATCAATTCTTTAGTCTTGCTGACTGTGCTGATAGAGATTGTGGAGGAGATATTGTTGCCAATCTGAACTGAATGAGATTTGCAAGTGAGGAAATTGAGGATCCAATTGCTTGAAGAGGTATTGAGGCTAAGGTCTTGATGTTCATTGGTTAGTTTTGAAAGGATAATGGTATTGATCACTAAGATGCAGTCGATAAAGTGCATCCTGATGTACGTATCTTTGCTATCCAGATGTTCCAGGGTGAGTGAACAGGCAATGAGCTGGCATCTGTTGTGGACCTGCTGTGCCATTAGGCAAATTGGAGCGGATCCAAGTCATTTCTCAGGCTGGAGTTGATATGTTTCATCACCAACCTCTCAAGACACTTCATCACAATGGATGTAATCGCTACCGGGCAATAGTCATTGAGACAGGTCACCACGATCTTCTTGGGCACCAGTAAAATTGGGCACCTGTTTGGGTAACTCAGACTGCTGCAGAAAGAGGTTAAAGATCTCACTGAATGCTCCAGCCAGCTGATCAGCACAGGTCTTTAGCACTTGGCCAGGTATCCCGACTCAGCCGCATGCTTTTCATGGGATCACCCTGGTGAGGGCTGCTCACACCTTGGCCTCAGAGACCGAAGTGACAGGCTCATCAGGGACTGTGTGAGTGAGTTTGTGATGGTTCCTTGACAGTCAAAGCAAGCACAGAAAGCATTGAGTTCACCTGGAAGCGAAGCCCTGTTGTAGCCTATGTCGCTTGATTTATAAGAGGTGATAGCATTTAAGCCCCGCCACCACTGTCGAACATCTTTTGTAGATTCTAAAGTAGTCCAGAATTGCCACTTTGCCCATGCGATGGCTTTCCAGAGATCGAACCTGGACCTCTGGTTACCAGACCTGACTGCCTCTGATCTGGGCCTCAGCAGATTGCAGATCTCATGATTCATTCATTGCTTCTGGTTGGGGAAGACTCTGAACGACGTTGTGGGGACTCACTGATAGAAGTGCCAGTGAAGTCTCATCTGAATGCTGACCCTTTAAACAGCAGAGGTTTGGGTGAAGTGGGCTATTAGAACTTAAATTGTTCTTTGAATAAATTTGGTCTGTTCTGCAGATCAGACTTATTCTGCATTTTGTTACTGTTTCTCCTTTTGTACTGCATTACTGTATTTATATTTGGAATGCTGTCTGGATGGAATGCAAAATAAACTTATCACTGTCACCAGGTGCGATATGGCCCAAGTGCGGAGTGAGAGCCACTGAAGCAGGTCGATAGTTTAGACTTTAATGGGAACAATGTTAAAGGGAAAAAGAAAACAACAATTGCCAGGCCAAACTGGGCCATTAACTAAAACTCTCAAATGGAAAACAAAGCCTACACTGTGGCTGGAAAGAACAACTAAGAATAAAACAAATACCGCTAGTCCTCAGAGTCAGGTGACTCAACAGTCCAATTTCTCAGGCAAGGTAGAATGCAGGCACCAAAGTGTTGCTGTGTCCAAGTCTCAACAAGCACTATGGCAGATAGAATGGTGTTAAATACTATCACAATGATTGCTGACACATGCATATTTATGAGTGCAGTCGTCGAATCTGATGCGCTGCCAAATCCGTGGTTGTGACAATCACTGTACATGTGAATCAGAAACCCTTCACCAATTTTGCATGAAGTATCATTGCTGATGTCATATGCAGCAGCTTTACAACAGAATGAAAATGCTGTGAGAAAAGTCAGGAGTTGGATCTCGTAAGACACCTGGAAGTGCTTGCAAAGTTGCTCCGCTTTGTGATGAGTGAATTCCCAAAGGATTTTTTTCCTGGACATTTCTAGGCTCTGCACCAGCTGTTGGCCAACTCCATTCTCTTTTCCTATGATTCTCTGCAGAAAGCTTTCTTTCCTTACTTTTATCTGGCCCACAAGAAGCCCCGCTGATGAAAATCACGGCTCATATTGTTGCTACTTTGGAACTGACCTACACCAATCAGGAAAGGCACAGCTCGGTGTCTGGTTTACTTTGAGTTAGTTCATACAGCTGGATTTCTTCTTCCTTTCCTCAATCAGTCCCTTGGGACTGTGGAGGACTTCCTTCCAGTTATTTCTATGGGTTACGAAGCAACGGAAGAGGCCAGTGTGGGATCTGTACATTCTGCCACAGAAGATCTCTGCTAGGGTGACTGAGTGGTTCGTGAGGTAATAAACTCTTCCATTGTTTTCACAGGCCTGCTGTATGGTCTTGATGAAGAGATTAGACATTCCCTACTGCTTTAGGGCCGCCTGAACCCACAAACATATCTGCCATGTCATGAAGGATCCCAACCACTCTGCTCATGGACTGTTTGTCCCAACCTGATCAGGGAAGAGGCTGTGCAGTATCCACACCAGGACCATTGGACTCCCAAACAGTTACTTCCCCTAAGCCATCAGGCTGATCAACACCCCCACCCACTATTCATCCCATCGCTACATATACATCGTCTAGCATCACTTTATGTGCATACAATCAGTCTATGTATATAACTGTTACGTGTATGTTATGTTTTATAGGATTTTTAAAAATATTTATATTTGTTGTTGGGTTTTTTTGGTTTTTAATTGTGTTCTTTATGCTTGCTGTGTTTTTTTGTTGTGCTGCATTGGACCCAGAATAACCATCATTTTGTTCCCCCTTTACACTCATGTACAGAAGAATGGCAATCAATAACCTTGAATCTGGAATTTAGGGTCAAGAATAGGCCACTCAGTCCTCATGTTAGCTCCTCAATTTGATAAGATCATGGCTAATCTCAGCCTCTGTATCCCCATCATCTTTGATAAGTTTCAGAATCAGGTTTATTATTACCGGCATGTGACGTGAAATTTGTTTTTCTTTTTAAAAATCTATCTACTACTGACTTAAAATTATTCAAAGATTTGTTTTTATTTACTTTGATAAAGATTATTTCAAAGACAGACAACCCCGTGAAAGGAGAAGATTCACTTTATCTCTGCCCCCACTTAACCCAGTCAAAATCTCTCAGGATTCTGTCTCAGTCAGGCTACCTTTCACTCTTCTAAACTCACCTAGAAACAAGCCTAACCTGTTCATTCTTATCTCCTGAGTCAACCTGCCCAGTCCAGTTACTAGTCAAGTAATTCTCTGCATTTTTTCCAGTCCATTTATACCTTTCCTTCAATAAACACTCTAGCCGTAGTCTCACCAATGCCATATATAACAAGTATAAACTTCCTGCTTCTGTATTTAGTTCCCACCCAATAAATTACGAACAAAAAGTTAATCTTTTCTAGTTACTTGCTAGACCTGTGATCTACCCTTTTTAAGACATGTAAATCATCACCTGGATCAAGGGTTTCCAACTTTTTTTATGCCAAGGGCCCCTATCCTAAACTGAGGGCTCTCTGGACCCCAAGCTGGGAACCCCTGATAGATTTCTCTCCATCTCAAATCTCTATTTCCTACCATCTAAATAATAGATTTCCTTTTTATCATTTCTGTCAAAATAAACAACGGCACTTCACGCTCCATTTGCCAGATTTTGCTCTCTCATTTAACCTATCTATATCCCACATTACAAATATTTTTCCACTTAACTTTATCATCAATAAATTCAAATACTGTAGTTTCAGACTCTTCATCCAAGTTATATACCGGTACATGGATAGTAAAATGTCGTGGTACCAATCTGATAGTACTGACCTTCACTTCTTCTATCTTTCCAACAAGAAAAAGACCAGATTATGCCTACACTTAGTTTTCAGCAAAACCTGCTCACCTTCTATTCATGCCAATATGTTATGTCCTAAACATAATTTTTTATGTTATGCAATAGCCTTTGATGTTGCAACTTATCAAATACCTTCTGAAAATCTAAGTATATATTTATCTTACAGCACATGTTAATTTTTCAAAGAACTACATTAGATTGTTCAAACATGGTCTCCTTTCACAGAAATATGTTGACTTTGCTTGGTTACCTTGAATTTTCTAAGTACCCTGGCTTAACATCTCTAGTAATAACTTCTAACATTTTTATTATGACAGATATTAAATTAACTGGTTTATTGCTTTCTGTTTTATGTCATCCTCTCTTGAATGAAGGAGTTACATTTGATATCTTCCAATCAAATTAAATTTCCCCCATTTCCAGGGAGTTTTAGAAAATTTAGGCTAATGCAACAACTATCTCACCAGCCACTGCATATAAGACACTTGGATGAAGTACATCAGGGACTGAAGATTTGTCAGCCTGCAACTCCAACGATTTTCTCCGCTTTACCTCCCTCCTGTTTGTAGTTTTCCTGAGCTTGCTCTGTCTTCCAATTCCAGATAAACAACTACTGTTTGGGACTTTTCTTGTATCCTCGATAGTGAAGATGTAGGCAAAGTACCGAACTAATTTACTTAGCATTCTCTTGTTTATTTTGCCCCATTATTAAATACCCCCAATCCACTTTATGTAGGACCTTTGGGGGCACAAGAGACTGCAGATGCTGGAATCTGGAGCAAAAAATAAACTGCTGAAGGAGCAGCGTCTGTGGATGATCAACGTTTCAAGATGAAACTCTGCAGCAGTACTGAGTGTAGAGGGAGGATATTCATCTGGTAGAAGTGAGACGGGGTGTGATAGGTGGAAACATTAAAAAAAAGGAAAAAAGTAGAAAAATTGAGGCAGGCTGGGGAGGGAAGGGGGAAAGGAATAGACAGTGGCCGGTAGGTTATAGGTGGAACCAAGCAAAAGAAGGGCGATGGGCAGAAGGAACCAAGTTTGGAGGGGAAGGAGTTTTAGTAACAATTGTACGCTGTCATCTGCAAAAATTATATGTTGGTTCTTTTTAGGTGGTACTACTTTTAATATTTTTAGTTAAACGGGTGGAATGGGACCTCGCTTTGGGATTTTCTTATTGGAGTGTAGCTCTTCTATGTATTTGAAATATCCCCATGAATATCAGCCACTGCATTTCAGCTCTTCATCTAGTTAGCTAGTCACTCTAGTTTTCAGTTAAGATGTAACCTTTAGTTTGAAATGCTGGTCTTCTCTCCCTTCCACTGATAAAAGTTCTCGGCTCGAAATGGCAACAGTTTACTCTTTTCCATCGATGTCGCCTGGCCTGCAGAGTTCCTCCAGCAGTTTGCGTGTGCTGTCATATCATGCGTGTTCCTTTTCGATTTCCAGCATCTGCAGAATTTTGCGTGTTTACATTATGATCGCTGTTGCTTAACGAGGCTAATACCAGACTGCTTGCTGGTTGCCTTCAGAACATGCCACTCTAAAAAAAAGTTTTCCCAAAACTGTCGTAAAGTCAAATTGTACAACATGGTAGAAGGTGCTTCAGTCTAATTTTGCCATGGCAACCAGTTTGCCAAACTGAGCCAGCCTCATTTGCCTGCATACACTCATAACCCTTTAAATCATTCCCATCTGATGTAGAGTACAGTGCAAAAGTCTTAGGCACCCTAGATTTTTTATATGTTTTCAGATGGCATAGCCTCCAGAGAGCCTGATATTTACATCATCGAGGCTCACTGGGATTACCTGGAGAGACAGAAGCAAGTGAGGCACCCAAAGTCTGCTGAACTGTGGCAAGATGTCCAAGATGCTAGGAACAACTTACCAGCTATTTTACTTATAAAATAGCACAACAGTGTATCTAAGAGAACTGATGCAGTGTTATATGCAAAGGGTGATCACACCAAATATTGATTTACTTAGTTTATACTGTTTACTGCTCTTTATAGTAATCTTTGACATTTGTCTTCCTCGGACTTTGAGAGACTACTACTACTATAGTAATCTTTTTACACTCAGAAACTTATTGTTACTTTTGAATTCATCTTTGCTTTACAGAATTATTTTACATGTGCACAGGATTGTACCTGTGCAAATGCTTTTTAAGTTTCATAATTATACCCACCTCTGCTACTTCCACCATCACCTCATTCCATAAACCCCCCACCCTCTGTGTGGAAAAATTTACCCCTCCGTTCCCCTTTCAGTCCTTCCCCCTCACTTTAAATGGTTTTCCAACCTGGTGGGAGCTTTTTTATTTGTAAAGTGGAATCGTGCAGTGGTAAAACTTGACAAGGGATTGCAGGCAACAACATCGCCCTGCTTAATCTCTGTTTGACCTGGGCTTGGATCTAAGGTGAACCCATTGTTTAGAATCAGAGTCTGCATGCTTTCATGTAATTGTATGGCTGTGGGTGTAGACTTTAATGGCTGTAGTTTAAAAAGACGTAAAATCAATATGTAAATTTAATGATTAACTTGCGAACACGAAAAATGCAGGACCATTAAAAGTGTGGAGTTTTGGATTTAATGGAGGGTCAAAGACACACTGATCTCTGGCCAGAGATAACACGCAGACAATGCTGGAGGAACTCAACAGGCCAGACAGCATCTATGGAAAAAAGTACTGTTCATGTTTTGGGCCGAGACCCTTAAGCAGGTCTGGAGAAAAAAGAAGATGAGGAGTAGATTTAAAAGGAGGGGGAATGGAGGAGTGAAACACCAGGTGATGGGTGATAATGGGGGGGGGGAGTGTAACACCAGGTGATAGGTGATAATGGGGGGGGAGTGAAACACCAGGAGATAGGTGATACTGGGAGGAGGGGAGTGAAACACCAGGTGATGGGTGACACTGGGAGGAGGGGAGTGAAACACCAGGTGATGGGTGATAATGGGAGGAGGGGAGTGAAACACCAGGTGATAGGTGATAATGGGAGGGGGGAGTGAAACACTAGGTGATAGGTGATACTGGAGGGGGGAGTGAAACACCAGGAGATAGGTGATAATGGGAGGGGGGAGTGAAACACCAGGTGATGGGTGATAATGGGAGGGGGGGAGTGAAACACCAGGTGATAGGTGATACTGGAGGGGGGAGTGAAACACCAGGTGATAGGTGATAATGGGAGGGGGGGAGTGAAACACCAGGTGATAGGTGATAATGGGAGGGGGAGTGAAACACCAGGTGATAGGTGATAATGGGAGGGGGGGAGTGAAACACCAGGTGATAGGTGATAATGGGAGGGGGAGTGAAACACCAGGTGATAGGTGATAATGGGAGGGGGGGAGTGAAACACCAGGTGATAGGTGATAATGGGAGGGGGGAGTGAAACACCAGGTGATAGGTGATAATGGGAGGGGGGGAGTGAAACACCAGGTGATAGGTGATAATGGGAGGGGGAGTGAAACACCAGGTGATAGGTGATACTGGGAGGGGGGGAGTGAAACACCAGGTGATAGGTGATAATGGGAGGGGGGAGTGAAACACCAGGTGATAGGTGATAATGGGAGGGGGGGAGTGAAACACCAGGTGATAGGTGATAATGGGAGGGGGGAGTGAAACACCAGGTGATAGGTGATAATGGGAGGGGGGGAGTGAAACACCAGGTGATAGGTGATAATGGGAGGGGGAGTGAAACACCAGGTGATAGGTGATAATGGGAGGGGGGGAGTGAAACACCAGGTGATAGGTGATAATGGGAGGGGGGGAGTGAAACACCAGGTGATAGGTGATAATGGGAGGGGGAGTGAAACACCAGGTGATAGGTGATAATGGGAAGGGGGGAGTGAAACACCAGGTGATAGGTGATAATGGGAGGGGGGGAGTGAAACACCAGGTGATAGGTGATAATGGGAGGGGGGGAGTGAAACACCAGGTGATAGGTGATAATGGGAGGGGGGGAGTGAAACACCAGGTGATAGGTGATAATGGGAGGGGGAGTGAAACACCAGGTGATGGGTGATAATGGGAGGGGGAGTGAAACACCAGGTGATAGGTGATAATGGGAGGGGGAGTGAAACACCAGGTGATAGGTGATAATGGGAGGGGGGGAGTGAAACACCAGGTGATAGGTGATAATGGGAGGGGGGAGTGAAACACCAGGTGATAGGTGATAATGGGAGGGGGAGTGAAACACCAGGTGATAGGTGATAATGGGAGGGGGGGAGTGAAACACCAGGTGATAGGTGATAATGGGAGGGGGAGTGAAACACCAGGTGATAGGTGATAATGGGAGGGGGGGAGTGAAACACCAGGTGATAGGTGATAATGGGAGGGGGGAGTGAAACACCAGGTGATAGGTGATAATGGGAGGGGGAGTGAAACACCAGGTGATAGGTGTTTAAATAATGGGGGGGGAGTGAAGAGCTGGGAAGTTGATTAGTGGAAGAGATATAGGGCTGGAGAAGGGGAATCTGGTAGGAGAGGACAGGAGGCCTTGGAAGAAAGAAAACAGGGGAGGAACACCAGAGGGCAATGATGGGCAGGCAAAGAGAAAGTGTGAGAGGGAAAAGGGGAAGGGGAATGGTGAAAGAAGGGCCGTTACTGTAAGTTTGAGAAATCGATGTTAATGCCATCAGGTTGGAGGCTACCCAGATTGAATATAAGGTGTTGTTCTTCTAACCTGAGCGTGGCCTCATTACGACAGTAGAGGAGGCCATGGATTGACATTTCGGAACGGGAATGGGAAGTGGAATTAAAATGTGTGGCTACTGGGAGATCCCACTTCTTCTGGTGGATGGAGCCTAGGTGCTGCCTGACTGACAGTTTTCCAGCATTTTATGTTTCTGCCTTAGATGTCTAGTATCGGAAGATTTTGTTTTGATCCTCTATCATTGAATATATAGATAGTAAAAAGATATTTTTAGATTGTTAAACTTTAAAGAAGAAAATTACAACTTTTGCAATCTCTTTTTCTGCCCTTTTTTATTATTTCTCTTATTGTGCCTGTAAACAATTTAATTCACTCACTCACTGTTCTGTGAATCGTCCCCCTGTTTATTGCTTAGTCCACCTTATTCTCTTCCTTCATAGCTTTTACCTGTCCCCCCTGCAGCCTGGAGAAAAGACCATGTCCACCCATATACCCCTCGTGATTTCATGATTTTAGTCATTTCTCTGCAGTCACCCCTCATTCTCCTGCTGGCCAGGGAGTAAAGAACTAATGTCCCACTATAACTCCGGCCCTGTAGTCCAGGCAGCGTCTTAGTAAATGTCTTCTGCACCCTGACCACCTTGACAATGCCTTTCCAATAACAGTGTGATCAAGCCTGTACACAATACTCCCATGCAGCCTCATCAATGACTTATATATCGGAAACATAATGTCCCTACTCTGAAACTCCATGTCCTGTCTGATGAAGGCCAGCGTGCTAAACACCTTCTTAATCACTCTGTCCATTGTCTTGGCTTGTTTCACTATACTCCCAGGTCCCTCTGTTTTACATCACATGTCAGTGCCCTGCCATTCATAAATCCCATCCTGGTTTGACTGTCCAAAGTGCATTGCATCACACTTATCTAGAATGAAATTTGTTTGCCATTTCTCAGTCCGTTTCCCTAACTGATCGAAATCCATGGAGGGGAATAAACAATCAATATTTTGGCTGAGACCCTTCATCAGGACAGAAAGGAATGGGGAAGAAGCCAGAATAAGAAGGGGAATAAGCAGAATGATTAGAGGACCGGGAATGAAGTAAGAAGCTAGGATTTGACCTCCTCCCCCCACCCACCTACCTTTCCCCTCATCTGGTTTCACCTATCACCTGTCAGCTTGTACTCCCTCCACTCCCCCCCCCCCCACCTCCTTATCTGACATAGCACTGCAGAGTGGGGTAGAATGGAGAAGTCTGGGAATACAGGCCCATAGTCCCTTGAAAGTGGCCTCACAGGTAAATAGAACCAGAAAGACAACTTCAGGCACATTGCCCGAATAAGTCATGTATTGAATACAGGGTTGGAATGTTGTGTTAAAGTTGCGTAAGACGTTGACGAGGCCTAATTCAGAGTACCGTGTGCAGTTTTGGTCACCCGCCTACAGGAAAGATAGAATAAGATTGAAAGAGCAGGGAAAATTTCCAATGACGTTGCCAGGACCGGAGGACCTGAGTTACAGGGAAAGGCTGAATAGGTTAGGACACTGTTCCCTGGAGTGTGGGAGAATAAAGGGAGATTTGATACAGGTACACAAAATTACAAGGCATAGAAAGGGGAAGTGCAAGCAGGCTTTTTCTACTGAGGTTGGGTGAAACTATAACTAGAGGTCAAGGGGGAAAAGTGAAATGATTAAGGGGAACAAGAGGGGAAATTTCTTCACTCAGAGGGCGTGGGAGTGATGGATGTGGATTTGATTTCAACATTTGAGGGAAGTTGGGATAGGTACATGGATGGGAGGGGTGATGGTCAATAGGACTAGGCAGAATAATAGTTCTGCATGGACTAGTTGTGATGAAGAACCTGTACCTGTGCTGTAGACTCTATGACTTTATTTCTGACATCTGCAGAATCTCCTGTTTATGATCAAAATCCATTTTCAATCTATTGTAAAAACTACTTCACTATCAACAAGACACCTCAATTTATTATCCTCAGCAAACCTGCTGATTGTGCTATGTACCCTATCCAGTAACTGACATAAATAATGAAAAACAGGGGTCCCAAGGCTGATCCTGGAACATGCCACTAGTCACAGCCCTCCAGATAATCAACCTTCACCCTCTGCTTCCTAGCATCAGCCAGACAGACATACTTTATTGATCCCGAGGGAAACTGGGTTTCATTACAGCCGCACCAACCAAGAATAGTGAAGAAATATAGCAATATAAAACCATAAATAATTAAATAATAATAAGTTAATCATGCCAAGTGGAAATAAGTCCAGGACCAGCCTACTGACTCAGGGTGTCTGACACTCCGAGGGAGGAGTTGTAAAGTTTGATGGCCACAGATAGGAATGACTTCCTATGACGCTCAGTGTTGCATCTCAGTGGAATGAGTCTCTGGCTGAATGTACTCCTGTGCCTAACCAGTACATTATGGAGTGGATCGGAGACATTGTCCAAGATGGCATGCGACTTGGACAGCATCCTCTTTTCAGACACCACCGTCAGAGAGTCCAGTTCCACCCCCACAACATCACTGGCCTTACGAATAAGTTTGTTGATTCTGTTGGTGTCTGCTACCCTCAGCCTGCTGCCCCAGCACACAACAGCAAACATGATAGCACTGGCCACCACAGCATCGACCCAATTGTGAATTGACATTGCGATCTCCCACAGAATCTATAGCGGGGTAAACTTCCAGATGAGGCTGCCATGCAGGACCTTATCAAAGACCTTACTAAATCTCAATATAGACTACATCCACTGTCCTAAACTCCAAAAGATTTATCAGACAAGACTCCCAGCACAAGTCATGCTGACTATTGCTGCTCAGGCCTTGATTACCTCAGTGATGGTAGCTTTTTACCTCAGATATCATATTTCCATACAATACAAGTTATCATCTCACACTTTCACCAGCTACTAAGTATCCAGAAGTTAAATTGGTCCGCAACTTCCGGTCAAGATGGCACCAGAGAACAACAATTCCTCAGGAGACGTCTTTCAGATAGTCCATGAAACTGTTTATTTATCTACTTGCACATCTTCTTTTTATCTTAAACTGTGTTTCTGGATCTTCTAGAGGCTAAGGTATACAATTTAGAGATTGACTGAGTGATTTAGCGCTCTGCTCTCTCTGAGAACATACCAGAAGACAAGCGCGAGTGCCCTGGAGGCACAGCTTAGAGATGGGGTGTGAGCCCATGATTCACTCCATTTCACTGATTAAAACATCCATTAATCGGTGACTAAAGTGTCGAGGAAGATTGAAAAATCGAGGCGAATACAGGAGGTGAGCAAGCGTTCAGTGCCGCTCGCTGCTGCTCAATAAGGCGTCTCGATGCTGCTGGATAAGATGTCTGTGTGTGATGACCTATCTCCCTCGCTATTCTGCCTCTGTGCTCGAGTGGTTGCCCTCTACCTCAAGGCTGTCAGAGGATGCTACTGAAGTTCTGCAATTTATGGATTGGACTGGACGCTCTTCAGCTTTATGTCTGATATTCTGTGATTTCGTCGTTCTTTCCTCTTGCCGTTTGCACGAATTCATTTAGCACAATTTTGTGCAGGGGGGTTGGGGTTTGATGTTCTCACAGTTCCCCGATTTGTTTTTCTGCATGGGGGTGGGGGTTGATTTGAAGCTGTGGTTGCTGTTGCAGGATTTAATTTGCTGCATCTAGCCGGCAATATGGAAAATTACCCAGGTATGGCCTGTGCACAAGAAACAGGACAAGTCCAACCCAGCCAATTACCTCCTTATCAACTTATTCTTAATCACCAGCAAAGTAATGGAAGGGGTCATCAACAGTGCAACCATGCAGTACCTACTCGGCGATAACCTGCTTACGGATGCCCAGTTCGGGTTCCGTCAAAGCCACTCAGCTCCTGACTTCTTCACCTCCTTAGTCCAAACATGGACCAAAGGCCTAAATACCAGAGGTGAAGCGAGAGTGATAGCCCTCTACATCAAGGCATCATTTAATTGAGTATGGCATCAAGGAGCCCTAGCTAAAATGGAGTCAATGGGAATTAGGGGGGAAATCCTCCACTGGTTGAAATCTTACATGAGACAAACGAAGATGGTTGTCGTGGTTGGAGTTCAATCATCTGATCCTCAGGATATCACTGCAGGAGTTCCTCAGGGAAGAGTCCTCGCACCAACCATCTTCAACTGCTTCATCAATGACCTTCCATCCATCATGTGTTCAGAAGTGGGGAAGTTCGCAGATGACTGCACAATGCTTTGCACCATTAATGACCCCTCAGATAGTGAAGCAGTTCATACCCAAAGGCAGCAGGACCTGGACAATATCCAGGCTTGGGCTGACAAGTGGCAAGTAACATTTGAGCTACTCAAGTACCAGGTAATGACCATCTCCAACAAGAGAGGCTCTAACCATCGTCCCTTCACAGTCAGTGGTATCACCATCACTGAATGCTCTACTATCAACATCTTGGGGTTACCATTGACAGGAAAGAGTCCTGTGGCGTTTAACTCACCTCATGACTCCCCAAAGCCTGTCCAGCATCTACAAGGCTCAGGTCAGGAGTGTAATGGAATACTCGCCACTCACCTGAATGAGTGCAGCTCTATCAATACTCAAGAAGCTTGACACCATCCAGTACAAGGCAGACTATGTCTTGGTACGTCTTCCACAAGCATCCAATCCCCCCCACCATCGACAAACAGTCGCAGCAGTGTGTACTGTCTACAAGATGCACTGCAACAACACACCAGAGTACTTCAGGCAGCACCTTCCAGACCCACAACCACTCGCATCTTGAAGGATAAGAGCAGCAATACTTGGAACTCCCTCCCCAAGTCACTCACCATCTTGACTTGGAAACATCGCCATTCCTTCATTGTCGCTGGGTCAAAGTCATGGAATTCCCTCCCTATCAGCACTGTGTGTATCTATGCCTCAGGGACTGCAGCAGTTCAAGAAGGCACCACCTTCTCAAGGGCAACTAGGGAGGGGCAATAAATGCTGGTTTCACTGGTGATACCCATATCCTATAAATGAATAAACACAAAAAATCGTAAGTTTGTTTGGTCCGGGGGTGGGGGGGGGGGGGGGTTGCTGTATTTCTCTGAATGACTTCCATGGTTTTCTTTGTTTCATGGCTATCGGCAGAAGACAAATCATCGAACTGTATACTGCATACATACTTTTATAATAAATTAACCTTTGAACCTGTGAACTTTTTGAACCTTTGAACAAAATGCAAAAGTTCTCTCATGTCCTGGTTGCCTACAGATTTTGGCACAATGAAAGAAACCTTACCCCCTCTTGTGGCCCTTTGCTGCAAGTGGAACAAATGAATTAAATCGGCAGTGAGGCCAAAAAACAAACTCTGCGCGTAACTAAACCACGGGAATGCAAACAGAAAACACTGGGGAAAAATCTCAGCAAACAGACAGCGCCTGTGAAGAGAAAATGTCAAACTTTTGTGTTTCCGATTCTTCATCACACTCCTTGAAGAGTTGATGAGTTGTCTTTCCCCGGATGTCACCTGACCTGATTTTTTTTTTTGTACGTTCTGCTTTTATTTCAGATTTACAACAGATACAGTTTATTTTTATTTCCTTGTGACTAAAGTAAAAGCTTCTTCAAAGAGTCAGCACCAACTTGGCATCTCTCTGTGGTTTAATATTATCAAAGGGTACCCTTTACTTCTCAGTGCAGATAATATGCATGCATTAAGAATTCAAAAATATGGAAATCAACAGAACCTGCAAAATATGTCACCACTGACGTTGCTGCCTGCAAAAGTATAGAGCTCAGAAGTAGCATTTACCCAGTTTTCATTTTCTACCGACTCACCTCAGTACTCGTTTTTCCTTGCTCATCTCTTCTGTCTCTATCTCAGAGGACAGGTGAGTGGCCAGTATCATAGTCCAATGCTCAAAGTAAATTTACTCTCAACCTGAGCATATGTCACCATATCCTACGTTGAGAGTTATTTACGTACAGGAAAATGTATACAGTAGAATATATGAAAATCTATACGTAACGAAGACTGGCAAACATCCAATGTGCAAAAGAAGACAAAGTGTGCAAATAATAAATACATAAACAAAGAAATAAACAAGTATGAAGAACATGAGTTGTAGAGTACTTGAAAGAGAGTCTTACAGGCCCACGGATTCCCACAGCTGTCATGGCTGTACTGCCTCACATCCAGATTGCTGTTTAAAACCCACTCCACTCTCCCAGTTTCTCTATCTCCATTGAAACTTTTCTGAAGATGACACCATCCACCACTGTTCACAAGGTTCTCAGCTGCGTCTGTTCAATTTTCTGCACCAGTTCTAAGCCTGAATAGGGATTGGATTCCATTTTGCATCTTCTGTCCACTTATCACCATATTTAATGTTATTAACCATATATAACAATCACAGCACAGAAACAGGCCATTCCGGCCCTCCTAGTCCATGCCGAACTCTTAATCTCACCTAGTCCCACCTACCCGCACTCAGCCCATAACCCTCCACTCCTTTCCTGTCCATATACCTATCCAATTTTACCTTAAATGACACAACTGAACTGACCTCTACTACTTCTACAGGAAGCTCATTCCACACAGCTATCACTCTCTGAGTAAAGAAATACCCCCTCGTGTTTCCCTTAAACTTTTGCCCCCTAACTCTCAAATCATGTCCTCTCGTTTGAATCTCCCCTACTCTCAATGGAAACAGCCTATTCACGTCAACTCTATCTATCCCTCTCAAAATTTTAAATACCTCGATCAAATCCCCCCTCAACCTTCTACGCTCCAATGAATAGAGACCCAACTTGTTCAACCTTTCTCTGTAACTTAAGTGCTGAAACCCAGGTAACATCCTAGTAAATCGTCTCTGCACTCTCTCTAATTTATTGATATCTTTCCTATAATTCAGTGACCAGAACTGTACACAATATTCCAAATTTGGCCTTACCAATGCCTTGTACAATTTTAACATTACATCCCAACTTCTGTACTCAGTGCTCTGATTTATAAAGGCCAGCGTTCCAAAAGCCTTCTTCACCACCCTATCTACATGAGACTCCACCTTCAGGGAACTATGCACTGTTATTCCTAGATCTCTCTGTTCCACTGCATTCCTCAATGCCCTACCATTTACCCTGTATGTTCTATTTGGATTATTCCTGCCAAAATGAAGAACCTCACACTTCTCAGCATTAAACTCCATCTGCCAACGTTCAGCCCATTCTTCTAACCGGCATAAATCTCCCTGCAAGCTTTGAAAACCCACCTCATTATCCACAACACCTCCTACCTTAGTATCATCAGCATACTTACTAATCCAATTTACCACCCATCATCCAGATCATTTATGTATATTACAAACAACATTGGGCCCAAAACAGATCCCTGAGGCACCCCGCTAGTCACTGGCCTCCATCCTGATAAACAATTATCCACCACTACTCTCTGGCATCTCCCATCTAGCCACTGTTGAATCCATTTTATTACTCCAGCATTAATACCTAACGACTGAACCTTCTTAACTAACCTTCCATGTGGAACTTTGTCAAAGGCCTTGCTGAAGTCCATATAGACTACATCCACTGCCTTACCCTCGTCAACATTCCTCGTAACTACTTCAAAAAATTCAATAAGGTTTGTCAAACATGACCTTCCACGCACAAATCCATGCTGGCTACTCCTAATCAGATCCTGTCTATCCAGATAATTATAAATACTATCTCTAAGAATACTTTCCATTAATTTACCCATCACTGATGTCAAACTGACAGGCCTATAATTGCCAGGCTTACTTCTGGAACCCTTTTTAAACAATGGAACCACATGAGCAATACGCCAATCCTCCGGCACAATCCCCATTTCTAATGACATCTGAAAGATTTCCGTCAGAGCTCCTGCTATCTCTACACAAACTTCCCTCAAGGTCCTGGGGATTATCCTGTCAGGACACAGAGATTTATCCACTTTTAAATTTCTTAAAAGAGCCAGTACTTCCACCTCTTTAATTGTCATAGGTTCCATAACTTCCTTACTTGTTTTCCACACCTTACACCATTCAATATCCTTCTCCTTAGTGAATACCGAAGAGAAGAAATTGTTCAAAATCTCTCCCATCTCCCTCGGCTCCACACATAGCTGACCACCCTGATTCTCTAAGGGACCAATTTTATCCCTCACTATCCTTTTGCTTTTAATATAACTGTAGAAGCCTTTCGGATTTACTTCCACCTTATTTGCCAAACCAAACTCGTAACTTCTTTTAGCTTTTCTAATCTCTTTCTTAAGTTTCCTTTTACATTCTTTATATTCCTCGAGCAATTCCTTTACTCCATGCTGCCTATATCTATTGTAGATATCCCTCTTTTTTCGAACCAAGTTTCTAATATCCCTTGAAAACCATGGTGCTTTCAAACCTTTAACCTTTCCTTTCAACCGAACAGGAACATAAAGATTCTGTACCCTCATAATTTCACCCTTAAATGACCTCCATTTCTCTATTACATCCTTCCCATAAAACAACTTGACCCAATCCACTCTCTCTAAATCACTGTGCATCTCCTCAAAGTTAGCCTTTCTCCAATCAAAAATCTCAACTCTAGGTCCAGTCCTGTCCTTCTCCATAATTATATTGAAGCTAATGCTATTGTGATCACTGGACCCAAAGTGCTCCCCAACACATACATCTGTCAGCTGACCTATCGCATTCCCTAACACTGCCCCATCTCTAGTTGGTACTTCTATGTATTGTTGCAAAAAACTATCCTGCACACATTTCACAAACTCTAAACCATCCAGCCCTTTTACAGAATGAGCTTCCCAATCTATGTGTGGAAAATTAAAATCTCCCACAATCACCACCTTGTGTTTACTACAAATATCTGCTATCTCCTTACACATTTGCTCTTCCAACTCACGCTCCCCATTAGGTGACCTATAATACACTCCTATCAGTGTTACTACACCTTTCCCATTCCTCAATTCCGCCCAAATAGCCTCCCTAGAGGAGCTCAATAATCTATCCTTCCAAAGCACCGCCATAAGATTTTCTCGGACAAGCAATGCAACACCTCCTGCTCTGGCCCCTCCTACTCTATCACACCTGAAGCAACTAAATCCAGGAATATTTAGTCGCCAATCACATCCTTCCTGCAACCATGTTTCACTAATAGCTGCAACATCATAATTCCAGGTATCAATCCACGCTTTAAGCTCATCCACCTTTCTTACAATGCTCCTAGCATTAAAATAAATACATTTAAGATACTCTCCACCTCCTCCTCTCTTTTCATCCCTAGCAATGCATTCAAATTTATTATCCATTTCTTTCTTCTCCCCTACATCTTCGGGCTGAACGCATCCCTTCTCCATCACCTGCCTTTCCTCCCTCACACACTGTCTACTTACTACCCCAGTAGATACAGTCACCATTCACATCAATCTTTGCTTTCACTTTTTCAGCATTTCAAAGACACTTTTTTTCTTTGTAGTGATCTGGTCCCATCTCCTGTTTATCCTTGTCACCACGACGCAGCTGGGTGGGATGAAATAGAAGCCCCTTAACCATCTCTCTTCCCACCTGTCAGATGAAGCAATGTTGTAATAATTTTATTTCCTTTCAATTGACAGTTCAGAATGGAGTCTCTTCACCACAGAGGAAAATGGACACAGAGATGGCATCAATTTTGCAGGATAGCACCATTTAGTTCACAAGGTTAGCTACCTAACTCTTTAATTCTCCAAACAATACTGCTTTTTCTGTCATGTCCTGCAAGATTCCAAGAAGTTCAACATAAGCTTAAGGAACAATGTCTCTTCTTCCAAATTTGCAGCTGACAGCATTTGGAATACAATATTAAATCTGATACCTCCTGTTAATTACTCTGAACCTCCCCTTTCCTCCAGTCAGTTATCTTTTTCTCTCATTCATGTTTTCTTTACACTTCTCCATGTAGATCTTTATCCTTTGTTCTGGCTGATATCACCACCTGTGTCATTTACCCTCTCCTCTCCTGGAAGTGAAGGAGGATGACGGGGTGACTTGATAGACATGTACAAGAAGATAGAGTGGATAGCCAGGGGAGGTGTTAGACACAGATACATTAGGAGCTTTAAAGAAACTCTTAGATAGGGACATGAACGATAGAAAAATGGAGGATTCTATAAAAGGGAAGGATTACATTGATCTTAGAGTAGGTCAAAAGTTGGCTGAGCATCATGGGTCAAAGGGCCTGTACTGTGCTGTTATAACCTAGTCTCCACTCTGTAAAATCCCTTCCCTTTACTTCTCTCTGTTTCTCCACATTTTTCCTTTACAACTTGTTTGATTAACTTTTCTCAGATCTAGCAAGAAGTTCATCAACCAGCAATATTAACACACACAAAATGCTGATGGAATGCAGCAGGCCAGGCAGCATCTATAGGAAGAAGTACAGTCGACGTTTCGGGCCGAATTCGTTCATCAGGACTAACTAAAGAAAAGATATTAAGAGATCTGAAAGTGGGAGGGGGAGGGGGAGATCTGAAACGATAAGAGAAGACAGGAGGGGGAGGGATGAAGCTAAGAGCTGGAAAGTTGATTGAAAAAGGGATACACAGCTGGAGAAATGAAAGGGTCATGGGACGGGAGGCCTAGGGAGAACGAAAGGGGGAGGGGAGCACCAGAGGGAGATGGAGAACAGGCAAGGAGTGATTGTGAGAGGGGCAGAGAGAGAGAGAAAAAAAAGAGAAAAGGGGGAGGAAAAGGGGTGAACTTTTTGAACCTTTGAACAAAATGCAAAAGTTCTCTCATGTCCTGGTTGCCTACAGATTTTGGCACAATGAAAGAAACCTTACCCCCTCTTGTGGCCCTTTGCTGCAAGTGGAACAAATGAATTAAATCGGCAGTGAGGCCAAAAAACAAACTCTGCGCGTAACTAAACAACGGGAATGCAAACAGAAAACACTGGGGGAAAATCTCAGCAAACAGACAGCGCCTGTGAAGAGAAAATGTCAAACTTTTGTGTTTCCGATCCTTCATCACACTCCTAAGAGTTGATGAGTTGTCTTTCCCCGGATGTCACCTGACCTGATTTTTTTTTGTACGTTCTGCTTTTATTTCAGATTTACAACAGATACAGTTTATTTTTATTTCCTTGTGACTAAAGTAATAGCTTCTTCAAAGAGTCAGCACCAACTTGGCATCTCTCTGTGGTTTAATATTATCAAAGGGTACCCTTTACTTCTCAGTGCAGATAATATGCATGCATTAAGAATTCAAAAATATGGAAATCAACAGAACCTGCAAAATATGTCACCACTGACGTTGCTGCCTGCAAAAGTATAGAGCTCAGAAGTAGCATTTACCCAGTTTTCATTTTCTACCGACTCACCTCAGTACTCGTTTTTCCTTGCTCATCTCTTCTGTCTCTATCTCAGAGGACAGGTGAGTGGCCAGTATCATAGTCCAATGCTCAAAGTAAATTTACTCTCAACCTGAGCATATGTCACCATATCCTACGTTGAGAGTCATTTATATACAGGAAAATGAATACAGTAGAATTTATGAAAATCTATACGTAACAAAGATTGGCAAACATCCAAAAGAAGACAAAGTGTGCAAATAATAAATACATAAACAAAGAAATAAACAAGTACGAAGAACATGAGTTGTAGAGTACTTGAAAGAGAGTCTTACAGGCCCACGGATTCCCACAGCTGTCGTGGCTGTACTGCCTCACATCCAGATTGCTGTTTAAAACCCATTCCACTCTCCCAGTTTCTCTATCTCCATTGAAACTTTTCTGAAGATGACACCATCCACCACTGTTCACAAGGTTCTCAGCTGCGTCTGTTCAATTTCCTGCACCAGTTCTAAGCCTGAACAGGGATTGGATTCCATTTTGCATCTTCTGTCCACCTATCACCATATTTAATGTTATTCTCCACTACCCCAGTAGATACAGTCACCATTCACATCAACCCTTGCTTTCACTTTTTCAGCATTTCAAAGACACTTTTTTTCTTTGTAGTGATCTGGTCCCATCTCCTGTTTATCCTTGTCACCACGACGCAGCTGGGTGGGATGAAATAGAAGCCCCTTAACCATCTCTCTTCCCACCTGTCAGATGAAGCAATGATGTAATCATTTTATTTCCTTTCAATTGACAGTTCAGAATGGAGTCTCTTCACCACAGAGGAAAATGGACACAGAGATGGCATTAATTTTGAAGGATAGCACCATTTAGTTCACAAGGTTAGCTACCTAACTCTTTAATTCTCCAAACAATACTGCTTTTTCTGTCATGTCCTGCAAGATTCCAAGAAGTTCAACATAAGCTTAAGGAACAATGTCTCTTCTTCCAAATTTGCAGCTGACAGCCTTTGGAATACAATATTGAATTTGATACCTCCTGTTAATTACTCTGAACCTCCCCTTTCCTCCAGTCAGTTATCTTTTTCTCTCATTCATGTTTACTTTACACTTCTCCATGTAGATCTTTATCCTTTCTTCTAGCTGATATCACCACTTGTGTCATTTACTCTCTCCTCTCCTAGGAGTGAAGGAGGATGAGGGGGTGACTTGATAGACATGTACAAGGAGATAGAGTGGATAGCCAGGGGAGGTGTTAGACACAGATACATTAGGAGCTTATAGAATCTCTTAGATAAGGATATGAACGATAGAAAAATGGAGGATTCTGTAAGAGTGAAGGGTTACATTGATCCTAGGGTAGGTCAAAAGTTGGCTGAAGATCATGGGTCAAAGGGCTTGTACTGTGCTTTTATAATCTAGTCTATAAAAGCCCTTCCCTTTCTTTCTCTCTGCTTCCCCACATTTTTCCTTCACAACTTGTTTGATTAACTTTCCTCAGATCTAGCGAGAAGTTCATCAACCAGGGATATTAACTCATATTTCTCTTTCCGTAGCTGTTGCCTGCCCTGAGGACGTACGGACTTCCTTTTCTTGGAAGTGAGAATTAAAGGAAATGCAAGAGCAAGATCATTCAGACAAAACAGGGTTGTTATGGAGGGTTAATGATTGGGCCATTGTTCAGGCCCAAGCCTTTCCTAGTAAACTATAGATGAAGTTATAGCTGTATTGTATGTCCAAGATGAAAATTAGTCAGATGGACCAGCAAACTGGAACTGTTAAAAGAGCAGAGAGTGTCCAAGCTGTTGTAGCTGTAGATGGGATGAGTAAAAAAGGAATAAATTCTAGGTAAGAAGTAATGCATCCTACAGGCCTAAATGAATGGGTTCCCTAGGAGATGGTAAACTTTTCATGTGAATGAATCATCCAATAAAAAATCCCTTCCCCATACCTTTCTTAAACGGTTTCCAAAATCAGGCCTAATGGCCAATAGATCCACTTTGATAATTATTTGATAATAATTTTTACACTTTGACAATAGATCCACTCTTATTAAATGACCATAAGTCTATCCTCAAGACCATAAATTCAAAAAAAAAAAAAAATCATCTCCAGACTCCTAGACCTGGGACTCACTACTTCTTTGAACAACTGGATGCTGGACTTCCTGACCAACAGACTGGAATCAGTAATGTTAGGCAGCAACACTTCTGCCACAATTATTCTCAACACCCCACAAGATTGTATCTTCAATGTTCCTCCAAAACAAACGAGCTAGTCATTGGCTTAGAAAGCAGGGCAGAGCATAGTCCCCAGTTTATATCAATGGAGCTGAGACAGAGATGGTTGAGAGCTTCAAGTTCCTATTTGTAAACCTCACTCCCAGCCTGACCTGTTCTAGCCATCTAGACGCAATTACCAAGAAAGCACACCAGCACCTCTGCTTTCCCAAACAGCTAAGGAGATTCAGTACATCCTTGTTGACCCTCGCCAATATTTATTGATGCACCACAGCCTGTTATGGCAACTGCTTTGCCCAAGTTCGCAAGAAATTGCATAGTGTCGACAGAGTTTAGCCCATCACAAAACCATCTTCCCTTTCATGGACTTTGTCTATACTTCTCACTGCCTCAGTAAAGTCAGACTCCTCCCATTGGCCAAAAGATACAAAACCTGAAAACATGTACCACCAGGCTTCAGGACAGCTTCTATCCCACTGTTAAAAGGCTCTTGAACAGATGTATTGTATGATAAATATGAAATCTTGACCTCTCAATCTACCTCATTGTGTTCCTGTAAGGCACTCTCTGTAACTGTAACACTATATAGTTACTGATTTCCCCTTTGTACAATACTGATATACTTAATTTTCTGTGTGTCAGGAGATGTCACAATAATAAACCAATTACTACTTTCCTCCAGAAGGTAACAGCAAACAATGGACCCTCCCCTGCAAATGCAGCATGAAATTCTGTGTTGGGATCCTATGATCACCTGAACCTCCTCCTGCATGATAGAGCTACATAACATGTACAAAGTATTCAAATCACTTATACCATAAACCATAACATAAGCCATTGGAGCAGAATTAGACCATTCGGCCCATCGAGTCTGCTCTGCCACTCCATCATGACTGATTTATTATTCTTCTCTACTCCATTCTCCTGCCCTCTCCCCATAATCTTTGACCCCCCTTACTAATTAAGAACCTATCAACCCCCGCTTTAAATATACCCAATGACTTGGACTCCACTGCCATCTGTGACAATGAATTCCACATTTTCACTACCATCTGGCTAAAGAAATTCCTCTTCATCTCAGATCTAAATGTACGTGCGTCTATTCTGAGGCTGTGCCCTCTGGTCCTAGACTCCCCCACTATAGGAAACATCCTCACCATATCCACGCTATCTAGGCCTTTCAATATTCAATAGGTTTCAATGAGATTTCCCGCATTCTTCGAAACCCCAGTGAGTATAAGCCTAGAGCCATCAATCACTCTTCTCGCAATAATCTTTTCATTCCCAAGATAATTCAGCCTCCTCTGGATTTTCTCTAAAGGCAGCTGATGCTATCTTAGTCCATGTTCCAAAACTACACTGGTGCCCGACCCCCACTCTTCCTATGTTACATCAACGACTGCATTGGTGCTGCTTCCTGCATCCATGCTGAGCTTGTTGACTTCATCAAATTTTCCTCCAACTTCCACCCTGCTCTCAAATTTACCTGGTCCATTTCTGACACCTCCCTCCCCTTTCTCGATCTCACTGTTAATGTCTCTGGAGACAGCTTATCTACTAATGTCTATTATAAACTCACAGACTGTTGCAGCGACCTGGACTAGACGTCTTCTCACACTGTTACTTGTTAAAAATGTTATCCCCTTCTCTCAATTCCTCTGTCTCCACCGCATCTGCTCTCAGGATGAGGCTTTTCATTCTAGAACAAAGGAGATGTCTTCCTTTTTCAAAAAAAAGGAGCTTCCCTTTCTCCAGCATCAACACTGTTCTCAACCGCAACTCTTCCATTTCACACGTTTGCTCTTATCCTAACGTCCTGCTATTCTACTCTCTTGTCCTCACCTACACCCTACCAGCCTCCGTGTCCATCACATAATTCTCCACAACTTCTGCCATCTCCAACGGGATCCTACCACCATGTGCATCTTCCCCCCCCCCCCCCCCCCACTTACTGCTTTCCGCAGGGATCGCTCCCTATGCAACTCTGCTGTTTGTTCGTCCCTCCCCACTGGTCTCCTCCTGGCACTTACCTTTTCAAGTGGAACAAGTACTACATCTGCCCCTACACCTCCTCCTCACTACTATTCAGGGCCCCAAACAGTGCTTCCAGGTGAGGTGACACTTCAATTGTGAGTAATTTGGGGTCCTGTACTCTATCTAGTGTTCTCAGTGTGGCCTCCTGTATATCGGTGAGACTCTTCGTAGATTGGGAGACCGCAATGCTGAACACCTACACTCTGTCCACCAGAAGAAGTGTGATCTCCCAGTGGCCAACCATTTTAATTCTACTTCCCATTCCCATTCCGATATGTCAATTCACGGCCTCCTCTACTGTCGCAATGAGGTCACACTCAGGTTGGAGGAACAACACCTTATATTCCATCTGGTTAGCCTCCAATCTGATGGCATGAACATTGATTTCCTGAACTTCCGGTGATAGTTCCCAACCCTCACCCCTTCACCATTCCCCATCCCCTTTTCCCTCTCTCACCTTATCTCCTTGCCTGCCCATCGCCTCCCCCTGGTGCTCCTCCCCCCTGTTCTTCCTTCCATGGCCTTCTGTCCTCTCCCATTAGACTCCCCCTCCTCCAGCCCTGTATCTCTTTCACCAATCAACTTCCCAGCTCTTTACTTCACCCATCACTTTGTGTTTCTCTCCCCCCCCCCCCCCACCCACTCACATTTTTAAACCTACAGCTCATCTTTTTCCCTCCAATCCTGCCAAACGATCTCGGCCCGAAACGTCAACTGTACTCTTTTCCATAGGTGCTGCCTGTGTGTGTTGCTCAAGTTCATTGCCATCTGACTGTACATATATACTACCAAACAAAACAAAGTTTCTCCGGACCACAGTGCACCCACAAAATAAATATCACACATAGCAGATAAGACAAAATATATACCACAAATATGTTAATAAATATAATTCAAAGATGCATCTGGCATGCAGCAAAGGCAATCAACAAACACTCAACATAGTATACTCAAATAGTAGTCAGCTTGCTGCCCTAGTGACTACATCTTGGCCTCACAGCCTGAGGGAAGAAGCTGTTGCCCAATGAGGCAGTTCTAGTCCTGATGCTCCTGTACCTCCTTCCTGATGGTAGTGGGATGGGTGGTAGGGATCCTCAACAATACTTTGGGACCTTCCTCAACACTACCTGCCCTTCACCTACCTTCAAAACATCCGCAAACTTGGCCGCCAAGCCATCAATAGTATCATCAAATTGATGGACACACAGTATAACATGCAAAGGAGCGGTCCCAACACCGATCCCTATGGAACACCACTAGACACCAGCAGCCAACCAGAGAAGGACCCCACTTCTTACGATTAAATTTAATATGACTTCTGGTATCTACGCACAACATTTATTCTTGCATCAAACCTACAGAAAAAAACTGTATATCATTTTTGAGAGTTAGCTATGCATAAAATGGCTTCTGTGCTTCCAACCTTACATAGAATATAGAAATCTACAGCACATTACAGGCCTTTTGGACCACAATGTTGTGCCAACCACGAAACCTACTCTAGAAATTCCCTAGAATTTCCCTACTGCATAGCCCTCTATTTTTCTAAGCTTCATGTACCTATCTAAGAGTCTCTTAAAAGACATTACACCATCTGAAAAATAATCAGTGTTCCGAAATGGATAAAGTTCCTGCTGAAGTGCTTTAAAAATGTAGAAAAGTACTTTTGGAATAAAATTTTAAGATTTGAGAGTTTCTTTTGCAGTGATTGAAGTGAAAGCCACTGAAATTTACCTCCTACTTGTTGCCAATGAGTGCCCCCTAGAGTCAGGATTCCACTGATCGGGAAGCACTGAGGATCTAGTGCACAAAGAATCCAAGAAAGACTATACTGGGAAAGGTTAGTGTTGTTTATGTTAAAAGAAAGGAAATTTGATTCAGTACATAAAATTATGAGAGGCCTAAAGAGGAAAGACCTATTTCCTGAAGCAGAAAGGACATAGAATTATTGGATTTGGAATTGGTTTATTATTGTCACATGTACCAAGGTACAGTGAAAAGATTGTTTATAAGGATCAATTCATACAGACTGCATTGAGGTAGTACAAGGTATAACAGTAACAGGATGCAGCGTAAAGTTTACCAGCTACAGAGAAAGTGGAGTGCAGATGGAGAGTAAGGTGTAAGATTAGTAAGGGAGATTGAGAGGTCAGAAGCCCACCTTACCATACCAGGCAATCATTCAATAGTCTAAATCAGTGGTATCAGAATCAGGTTTACCTGTTTGTTTGTTTGTTTATTTATTTATTGAGATACAGTGCGGAATTCCAGCCCTTCACGCCACACTGCCCAGCAAACCCCCAATTTAACCCTATCCTAACCATGGGACAATTTACAATGATCAATTAACTTTCCAACCAATATGTCTTTGAACTGTGGGAGGAAACTATAGCACCTGGAAGAAACCCACATAGTCATGGGGAGAAGGTACTGTATAAGCTCCTTACAGACAATCGCAGGAATTGAACCCAGGTCGCTGGTACTGTAAAGCATTGTGCTAACCACTACGCTACCATGCCGACCCAAATCTCACACCCCCCCCCCACCAAACATACTTCAATGACATGAAATTTGTTGTTTTGTGGCTGAAGTTCAGTGCAATAAGAATATAAATAAGTAGTGCAGAGAGAACAAAATGTGAGGTAGTATTCATGGGTTCCTGGATCATTCAGAAATCTGAGGTTGGAGGGAATAGGAGGGAGTGGGATAGAAACTATTCTTGAGCCTGGTAGGAATGGCTTTCAGACTGTTGTATCCTCTGTACATTGAGAGAGGTGAGGGGGGATGAGAAGGGGGGTGAGGGGAAAAAAGGAGGGAGGGGAAAATGGACGGTGGGAGGAGGGGAAAGAGGAAGGGAGAGAGGAGGGAGTGGGTAGTTGAAAGTGGTAGCGGAGGAGGGGGGAGACTGGATTCTATGATACACTGAGCTATACAATATATTAGTTAAAGTAACTGATAAAAGGATTGGAGGAGAGGTGAAGAAAATCAAATTAATGTTGAGAGTGCCAGTAGGAGCCAAAACACTCATCAGAGTTGGGGAGGGAGATGAAGTGGGGCAAAAAAAGCCTAATCAAGTCAGAAGAAAATAGTTCTCATTAAAAATATCATGGAGGTAGCCTTTGATGGAGTTTATAGTCAAAATTATTAACAAGTAAACTGAAGTTAAATTCTGGGAGTGGGGCATTGGATTTGAACAGATTTGAACAGAAGAAATAATGACGAAGCAAAGAAGAAAAAAAATTAAGAATAAGTAGATCAACTCTATACCAACAAATAAGGGACTTTAACTCATGAAGGAAAGGAAGACGCTGAAGAACATGGTGGAAGAGATAAAACTGATCAGTGAAATGAATTATCAGCAGACTCAAAGGAAGAGCTCAGTAGAGTGAAGTCACCTCCAAATACCATTAAACAAAGACAAGATTTAAAGGGATCATCTCCTGGAGGGAGGAAAGTCAAAGAAGAAACAGTTGGGCAAAACTTTTACTTTTTTTCATTGGAAAAACAGAAAAGTTCATCATTTCAGTTACTGCTAGTGAAGCATGATATCTTTGTGTTTAAAGAAAAAAAGCCAATGACAAGAAACTTGCTTTCCTTGATAAAGAAATCAAGGCAAAGAAGCCCTTCTAAAATGTGGAAAACAAGATTCAGGTGAAAATCGTAAAGGATTCTGAAGTGGACTAATTCAAAGCCACAATTAAGTTTGCCTCATTTGGTATAAAAAAGATTGAAGGGGGGCAAAATTATATGAAGCTCATTAAATCTATTAGTTACTCAAACTTTCTGCAACCTTTAAGAGCCCACCCCTATATTCATTGACTAATCCCCTTGTGTTAAGACTGATAACATTTAATCATCATGCAAATGTTGATTGTCTTCTGAGAAAACAACTCTGGCAGCAGTCTGTTGGTGTGGCTCCAGTACTATGCTCATTGATCAGCATGAGAATGAGCTGGGAAGTTGAAGGATATGGGATGTTTCCAGCACCGTCTCCAGCATTAGATGAGGGTAATGTTAATATACCGATGCAAGACTGGGATAATGCAGCAGGTCCTTCTCTGCAACTGTGCTCTCCTGTTCAGAGTAATTCTTCAGCCCAAGTTCTGCACTTGCAAACATTGATGGATGCTTCTAGGACGGAACAGAGCTCTGATATTGCAACTGTTGATGTCAATGACGAGCTATTGATATCAAATCAGACACAGGATAAAATGGACCCTAACTCTGCAGAAGACTGTGATGAAGAAAATACAGGAAGTAAGTCTAAACAACGACTGAAGAAAAAGAATTACCAAAGATACCCTAAGCCACCTTATTCTTATCTTGCTCTCATAACCATTGCAATCCTTAACTCTCCAGAAAAGAGACTGAAGTTATCTCAGGTACTGTTTTATATAACCATATTCAGTTATTTTAAATATTGAGGAAATCTGACTGGTTTCCAAATATAACAAACTGGTTAAATTTACTTTATGTTTTACAGATTCTCCATGAGATCAGTGTCATGTTTCCATTTTTCAAAGGGAATTACAAAGGCTGGAAAGATTCTGTCAGGCACAACTTGTCTCAAAATGACTGCTTTATCAAAGTAAGTCTGCTTCTATCTGTTGGTGGTAATTCCAACCATACTGTAAAACAGACTGGAGGCCAGTGAGTAATTGAAAGGCATTTGTTTGTGTTTGCCCTTTGAGCACAGAGAACAGATTGGGAAGAGCTCAGCTTCATGTTGGTTGGAATTTTGTTTTTACTAGGAAAGATTTAACTGTGCCTATATGTGGCCTTTCAATTCTGAAACCACTGGAGATGTGATTCTATGAAAATCAGTGGAAAAGTTGTGAAAAAAATTTACTGTACTTTTTAAATAGTTTTTTGTTGGTGATCCTGGGATTGAATCTTGTACAAGGAGTTGGTAGTGAATGAACAGGGGGAGAATTTTGTGGTGCAGAGATGTGTAGAAGAAAGGGGTATACCTTGCTTAGGAGCTTCTGTAGCTGTTTAGAAAAATTAAATTGACTAGAGGAGAAACCCATACAAAAATTTGGAAACTTAAATAACACGAGGAATTTTCCACTTGGTGAATACAGCATTCCTGCAGATTTTTTTTGTTGTGAGAGATAAAAGCTTCTGTGATGTTTCATGAATTTCCTGGGTCTTGTTAATTTTTTTGAAGTTACCTGAAGCTTATCCAATGGATTTTTTTTGCATTGTGTAACATGCTATATGACTGAATCTATATATTTTTTAATTGTTAAGAAAAGTTAGGAATTTACTGTTTAAATCATCAGAATCAGATTTATTATCACTGACTTGCATGACATGAAAATTGTTTTGTGGCAACAGTATATTGCGAAGACCTAAAAAATTACAGAAGTAAATAATGCAAAATGAAAGAAATAATGAGATGGTATTAATGGACTAATAGTGGAAAGAACGATAATATTCCTAAATAGTCATCAGCCTCCTGTACCTCCCACTTGATAGTAGTAAGAAGTGGTCATGAACCAGATGCTGTCATCTTGAGGCAACACATCAAGATTGCCCTGATA
Organism: Hemitrygon akajei; assembly: GCF_048418815.1. Lineage (NCBI taxonomy): Eukaryota > Metazoa > Chordata > Chondrichthyes > Myliobatiformes > Dasyatidae > Hemitrygon > Hemitrygon akajei. Next base: position 100,948,865 of record NC_133124.1, on the reverse strand, counting down.
GTGAGGAGGGTTGAGTCCATGATGGAGCTGTCTGAGTCTATAATCTCGTGCAGCTTCTTGTGATCTCAGAATCGGGTTTATTATCACTGGCCAGAGTTGTGGAATTCATTAACTTGTGCATTGCAGGCTCCACACCAGCTTGTGATGCAATTGGAATGATTTCCACTATACATGGTTAGAAATTTCTAAGTCTTTAGTGATGTACCAAGAAGTAGATCCAGTAACTGTCCTTTTTTTGTGACTGTGTGAATGTGTTGGGCCCAGGATAGATCTTCAGAGGTGTTGATACCCACAAACTCAAAGTTGCTCTCCCTTTCCACCACAGACCTCTTAAGAACTTGTGCCTCAGTTTTCCTTCTGGGACTGCCATCTGCTCATTACATGAATACAGAGGTGCTCAGTCAGTAGTGTGGTTCAGCAGCATGCAATGCATGCTGGGATACTAAGTTCTGAGCGCCAACATTGTAGAACAATCCTGTAGAAATATAACATCTCAAACTAGTTTCAATGTGACTTCAGTGGGGAGAGCTGTCTTGGGGAAAGATACCAGCTTAATGAAATTGTCAAACCTTGATCTTATGACAGATCACCTTCTGGGCCAGCTGTCCTACCAATGTTAATCATTACCCTGTCCCTTTTCCTCCATCTAACCAACAAATTCTGATGCTCCCCACCACCTTACTTTCCTTTCCATGTTCAACCTATTTTTCTTCACATATTCCATATAGAACAATGTTCTTTTGATCTGCAGAATTTTGTGGGAGATGTTGGGGGGAGGTGGTTGGTGGCCGAGGACTGGTAGTCGACCATACATGGGCAATTTAATGCTCCAATTGGAGCATAAACTGCTAATCAAGGAAATAGAAGACATGTGAGGCACAAGAGGTACTGCAGATACTGGGAATCTGGAAGAGCACACATAATGAGCTGGAGGAGCTCAGCAGGTCGAGCAGCATCTATGCATGGGAATCAACAGTCAACATTTTAGGCCGAGATCCCTCATCATACGTTAGGCATTTTTCTTCTCTTTCCCCCTGCACTCTGTACTGAGCAGGGGGCTGTGTTTGAATATATGCCGGAGAGCTGCTGGAGGCAGATGCAAGAACGGTAGGAATGGGAAGACATGAACCAAGGGTAAGCAGGTTGAGGTAGCTTAAATTAAATGATTAGCTCATTTATTTGTCACGTGCATTGAAACGTACAATGAAATATGTTGTGTGCGTCAATGACCATAGTTCGATACTTGGGGCCGGCCTTCAAGTATTGCCGTGCTTCTGGCACCAACATGGGACGCCTGCAACTTACTGACTTGCATGTCTTTGGAATGTGAAAGATAACCAGTTAGTCCTGATGAAGGTTCTCAGCCCAAAATATCGACAGCGCTTCTCCCTATAGATACTGCCTGGCCTGCTGTGTTCCACCAGCATTTTGTGTGTTGTTTGAATTTCCAGCATCTGCAGATTTCCTTGTGTTATCTCTTTACTGTTCGGAGTTCAACAATGCTGCATTTTCCAGTGCTGTTTGGGCAACAAAAAGCAAAAACAGAATTGTTTGTATAGAAACTGGGAAGAGAAGCAGAAATGTCAGCAGGCTGGCTCGTTACTACAATCGGGGAAAGGAGGTACAAGATGAGGGGCATTCATCGTGTGGATAGCCAGAGGTCTTTTCTCAGGGCTGAAAAGGCTAACATGAGGAGGCCTGTAATGTGCTGTAGATTTCTATGTACAGGAGTCTGAAAACCCACTCAATGTTTTAGGAAGAGCTTATTCCCCTCTGCCATCAGATTTTTTTCAAATGGAGTATTGTGCAGGCACAACAGAAGTGTTCCCACGCAGGTCTGGTGAAGAGCTTTTTAAAAAAAAAAGGAAGGTTTTCGGCAGGAGTCTTTGTTTGGAGTACTGCAAAGATGCAACAGGAGTGTTCCTATGCAGGTCCAGTTAAGAGCTTTAAAAACCCAGTCTCTGTAAAAGAGGCAGCACCTAGCGGCACGGCACGTTTGACGTCAGTATAGTCTGAGTCCGAGTAGAAAGGCTTCAGCAAGAAAAGGCAGAGGCAAGGTAATTAGGTAAGTTCATTCCTTATTTCTTTCTTTTTTTTTCCCCCAAGTTCTTCTTGAGAGAATGGGGAGAGGGGTGTATGTCTGCCGAGCCAGTGTTCTATTCTGGATGTCAGATGTCAGATTTCCAGACTTCCAGACTCCCTGATCGCCACATCTGCACCAAGTGCATCGAAATGCAGCTCCTTGGAGACTGTTGGGGAACTGAAGCTGCAGCTCGATGACCTTCGGCTTGTTAGAGAAAGTGAAGTGATGATAGACCATACCAAGGCTACAGGAGACAGATAAATGGGTGACTGGCAGGAGAGCGAAGGGAGAATGTCAGATAATGGAGAGCCCTCTGTGACCATCCCCCTCAACAATAAGTACTGCAATATAGTTAGGAGGAAAGATGGGCGATTCTGTGAATGCAAAAAGGAAACACAGGTGGTAGCTTTCTTCCCAGGTGTCAGGGTCTGCGACGTTTCTGAATGTGTCCACAATATCCTGAAAAGGGAGGGTGAGTGGTGAAGAAAGGGAAGAGGTCCTGAAAACAGAATACTGGGAGTTAGGAAGCTGAGAAGCAGGACCTCAAGGATTGTAATCTTGGAATTGCTGCCTGTGTCACACAACAGTGAGGATGGGGATAGAGTGAGGTGGCAGATAAATGCATGCCTGAAGAATAGGAGCATGGTCAGGGATTCAGATTTCTGGATCATTGGGGCCTCTTGTGGGGCAGATGTGAGCTATATAAAAGGGATGGGTTGCACTTGAATCCAAGAGGGACCAATATTCTTGCGAGCAGGTTTACTAGAGCTGTAAGGAGTGATTTTTTTTTTAAAAAAAACTAATATGGCGGTGGGGTGGGAACCAGTATGATGGAGCTGAGGATGAGCCAGCAGGTTTACAAGCAGATGATGGGTGTAATATGAATGTACGGAAGGACAAGCCAATGATTGGGTACAAATGCAGACAGAGCAAAGAGTTAAATTTGAGCATAGAGGCAAAATCCCAAAAGAGCGAAGAATGCAGGACTGAAGGTGCTGTACTTAAATACGCATAGCATTCGGAATAAGGTGGGCGAACTTAATAGCACAAGTAGAGACTGGTCCATATGTTGTTGTGGGCATCACTGAATCGTGGCTGAAAGAAAGCCATAGTTGGAAGCTTAACATCAAAGGATATACTTTGCATAGAAAGGACAGGCAGGAAGGCATTGGTGGTGGTGTGGCTCTATTGATAGAATTACATCATTAGAAAGTGGTGACTTTTTCTGTACTTTTTAAAGTAAATTTTAAGCCTAACCCTTTGACTGCCTTGTTTGGTATTGTTGGAGGGAAAAGGCACAACTTTGGAGACATCTGATTTGCATATATTGGCTTTTCTCTTGTAGCTAGGAGGACGGTGTTGCTTAAATGGAAGGCTGTTGCTCTGCCTACTCAATGGTTATGTGATATGTCATGCTTAAATTTAGAGAAGATCCATTGTTCAATTTCTGATTTTAACCAACACTTTCAAACCTTGTGGGGACCATTTCTAAACTACTTTCAAAACCTTTGATTTTGTGTTAAAGTACAGATATTGGCTAATAACATAATCACTATGTGATTGGATTTTTTTCAGTCTTTCTTTACCAAACAGCTTCAATTTTGGTAGAGGGTTTAGATTCTTTTTATAATACAATTATTACAATTCAAATTACAATTGAATGTACATGTTGATCATGAATACAGGGTACTGTGATTGCAAGTGTGATTTTAAAAATATTGTATTCTATGTGAAAATTAATAAAAATATTGAAAAAGAAATCTTTGTGGGTAGAGTTAAGAAACTGCAGGGGTTTTTTAAAAAAAATAATTATGGGATTCGTATATAGGCTTTCAAATGGTGACCGAGATGTGGGTGGGGTTGAGGTTGCAAAGGGCATGTAGGAAAGCTAATGTCATAATAGTAATGGAGACTTCAATATTGAATAGGGACTTCAATAGGGATTGGGAAAATCAGGTTGGTGTCAGATTGCAAGAGGGAATTTGTTGACTGCATATGAGATGGCTTTTTAGAGGAGCCTGTGCTCATGCCTACAAAGGGAAAGGCTATATTGGATTTGGTGTGGTGTAGTAAGAGATTTTATTAGCTTAATGTAAAGGAACCATTGGGAGGCAGTGTGATGCACCATCAATAACTCTCGGAGACTGGAAGTGAACGATGGGCTTTATTAGCAGCAAAAAGGGAGCACGACATCTCGGAGACTGAGGGAGGAGCTGTGCCCCAATCGCCTTTATACAGGGGTCTGCGGGAGGAGCCACAGGAGCAGTCAGCAGAGGGGCGTGTCCAGACAGGTATACATAGTTTACTACACAGTGATCATAAATGGATCGAACTCGTACTGCAGTTTGAGAGGGAGAAGCATAACTCACATGTATTGGTATCGCAATGGAATAAAGGCAGAGCAGAAATGAAGTTTCTGAGAAGACATGGGTGGGGTTGAGATTGCAAAGGGAGCAGGAAAGCTATCTTCCACAGAGGAAGATGTTTTCAAATGGCAGGGATAGGTAACCATAGGCTGACAAAGGAAGTTAAGGACCACATAAAAGCCAAGGAAAGGGCATATAAGGTAGCAAACATGAGTGGGAAGTTGAATGATTGGGAAGCTTTTTAAAATCCAACAAAAGGCAACTAAAAAAAGCTCTAAGAATGGAAAAGATGAAATGAGGGCAAACTAACCAATGATATAACACAGGATACTAAAACTTTTTCAGTTACCTAAAGAATAAAAGTGAGGTGAGAGTTGATGTTGGACCACCGGAAAATTATGCTGGTGAGGTAGTAAACGGGACAAAAAAATGGCAGATGAACTTAATGGGTATTTTGCATCTGTCTTCACTGTGGAAGACACTAGCAGTGTGCCAGAGGTCCATGAGTGTCGGGGAGCAGGAGTGAGTGCCATTGCTATTACAAAGGAAAAAGCGCCAGACAAACTGAGGTCTTGAGGTGGGTAAGTCACCTGGACCTGATGGACTACATCCCAGAGTACTTGGAAAAAGGTGCTGAAGAGATGATGGGTGTATTGGTCATGTTCTTTCAAGAGTCATTTGATTCTGGCATGGTCCTGGGGTACTGGAAAATTGCAAATGTCACTCCATTCTAAAAAGGGAGGAAGACAAAAGAGGTATTTGTAGGCCATTAGGCTTAACCTCAGTGGCTGGGAAAGTGTTGGAGTCCATTATTAAGGATGAGGTTTCAGTGTACTTGGAGACTAATGATAAAATCAGCATGGTTTCTGTAAAGGGAAATCTTGCCTGAAAAACCTGTTAGAATTCTTTGAGGAAGTAACAGGGTGGGAGGACAAAGGAGAGGCAATGGATGTCATTTACTTGGATTTTCAGAAGGCATTTGATAAGGTGCTTCACATGAGGCTGCTTAACAAAAATAAAATCCTATGGTGTTACAGGAAAGATACTGGCCCGGATAGAGGAATGGACGGCAGTGAGAGGGAATAAAGGGGGCCTTTACTGGTTGGCTGCCAGTGACTGGTGGTGTTCCTCAGGGGTTAGTATTGGGACCGCTGCCTTTCACATTATTCATCAGTGATTTAGGTGATGGCTTTGTGGCAAAGTTTGCAGATAATACGAAAATGGGTGGAGGGGTAGGAAGTGCTGAGGAAGCAATGTGATTGCAACAGGACATAATCAAATTGGGGGGAAATGAGCAAAAAAGTGACAGATGGAATACAGTATTGGGAAGTGTGTGATATTGCATTTTGGTAAAAGGAACAATGGTACAGACTATTATCTAAATGAGAGAAGATTCAAGTATCAGAGGTGCAAAGGGACTTGGGAGTCCTCATGCAAGACTGCCACTTTACAGGTTGAGTCTGTGGTAAAGAAGGCAATTGAAATGCAAGGGGAATAGAATATATAAGAAGATAATGCTGAAGCTTTATAAGACACTAGTCAGGCTGCACTTGGAGTATTGTCAACATTTTTAGGCCACTTATCTTAGAAAGGATGTATTGTTATTGGAGAGTCCAGAGGAGGTTCACAAGGATGATTCTGGAAATGAAGCGGTTAACCTCTGAGCAGCATTTGGCAGCTTTGGGCCTGTACTCACTGGAATTTAAAAGAATGCATGGGGATCTCATTGAAGCCTACCAAATGTTGAAAGGACTAGATAAGATGGATGTGGAGAGGCTGTTTCCTATGGTGGGGTTATCCAGAATTGGGGAGTACAGCCTCAAAATTGAGGGGGCGACCTTTTAGAACAGAAGTAAGGAGGAACTTTTTTTCGCCAAAGTGGTGAATCTGTGGTATGCTCTGCAACAGACGTGATGGAGGCCAAGTCAAAGCAGAAGCTTTATAGATTCCAAATTGGTCAGGACATCAAGGGATGTGGTGAGAAGGCAGGTGTAAATCCAGGTCTGGGATCAGCTATGATGAAATGGTAGTGAGCACTCAATGGGCTGAATGGCCTAATTCTGCTCCAGTATTTTATGGTCTTCAGAACAGCCCATGAACACCACCTTACTATTGTGCTGTTTTTATACTGTTTGTTTATTTTTGTTTAGATTTTGTATTATGCTGTTGCTGCAAAACAACAAATGTCATGATCTCTGTCAGTGATAGTAAACCTGATTCCGAATGTTGCCTCAGCTGAACGATTTCAGCATTTCTGCAAGGAGAAGTGTTAGATCTGCCCATTCACCACCACCTTACCCCTATTCAGGGCTCCAGAAGTCCCTTCTGATGAGGCAACACTTCATCTGCAAATCTGCTGGGGTTGTCTACCATATCCATGTTCCTGATGTGGCCTCTATGTTGAAGCCTGACGTAGTCTGGGGGTTGCACTGTTGAATACCTTTGCTCCATCCACAAAAAGCCTAATTTCCCAGTGGCCGACCACTTTATTTCCAATCTCCATTCCCATTCTGACACGTTGGTCCACTGCCACGGTAAGGCCACTCTCAGGTTGGAGGAGAAACATGTGAGACATATGTAATTATTATTGATGTGGACTGTAGTTTATATTGGTCTCCTTCAGTTTTTCAGTTTTGTTGCTGATAGGCAATCTGTTCCATTTTTGAGTGAGGAAAGGGGTTCTGTGATATGTTGCTGTTTTTGTTTGAGGAGCCTGGGGTTAGAGCTCTGATGTTTTGGCTGCTGTGTCTGGGCAGGCAATCTGTTAGTTTTTGCGTGCAGTGGAGTTCGGGGTTTGTGAATTGTTTCTTTTTTGTGTGGGAGAGGGGCCTCACAACTTCCATGGTTTTTCTGTATTTCATGGCAATCTGAAGAAGACGTTTCAGTTGTGTTCTGTGTACATACTTTGATAATAAAATGAACCTCTGAAACACCTCATACTCTGGGTAGCCTCCAACCTGCTGGCATGAGCATTGATTTCTCTAACATCAGGTAGTTTTTCCCCTCCCCTTCCCTCTTCAATTCTGCACTCTTACTACTTGCCACTTCTCTTCTCACATGCATATCTTCACTCCTGATGCTCCCCTTTCTCCCATGGTCCACTTTCCTATTAGATTCCTCCTTCTCCAGCCCTTTATCTTTTCCACCTGTCACCTCCCAGCTTCTTACTACTTTTCCCTCTTGCCCACCCACCTGGCTTCACCTTGTATTCCTTCCCCCTCCTCTCCCATCTTATTCTGGCTTCTCCCCCCCCCCCCCCCAACCTTCCTTTTCAGTCATGCAGAAGAGTCTCAACCCAAAATCTCAACTGTTTATTCCTCTCCACAGATGATGACGGAGTTGCTGTTCCTTTAGGACTGTGATGCTCTGGATTTCCAGCATGTTTGTGTTTATATTTCATAATTTTCTGTCTTGTTTGCTTTGGAGGGTTCCTTTAGCATGTTTGTGTGTGTCATACTAAACTGATGAAAAGAAGAATTTATCAAAAATCCTTTCTCCCAAAGTAAAACTAAAATTACAAAGTGAAGTTTTTTGGACTTAATCAATTGGTGTTGCCATTTACCCTTCATTCTTTAAATGTCTCAAATTGCATTAATCCTCTCAATTTCACTTCTCTATGCAGAAGGTAATCATGAGGATATTACTGCAGGGTTGAGTAGTAAGAAGTTTAAAAGGCTGGGACTTGTCATCTTGGGGCAAGAGGCAGGGGAGTATATATCTACAAGTCATGAGGTGCTGGTATTCTAGACATAATTTTGAGGTGTGAAGAGAAGCAGTGAATATAAGTTGCATTAAGCATTGACTTGTTGGGGTTTATTAAAAATCACCTGCACTAATGGCTTGCATGACAACTTCCAATATTCCCTCTGTAAAAGGAAGCCACAGTTCACTCCCTTTCAGACCATGTCAGTGAGGAAGAGGGAATTCGTAACTCTGAAGTTGTTTTTGTCCTGGATCCATACACACATTTACCATGCTCTCTAACTTTTGTATATCATCATTTGCTGCTTAAGTCATGGAATGATAAAAAGTTAATGGGTAACCAGTAATGCGTAAATCAAGCTATTTTTCACTCCTCCCACGCAAATGAAAAATTAGTTGTCTAAAGGATTTTAATCCACTTGAGGGTGTGCTAGACTTAGATTAGCTAAGTTTTAAGGGGTCCCATTCCAGTATTGCAGTCCCATTATTATAATCATCCAGTTTGGTGCAGGATCCACTGGTTTGCTCCAGAAAAATTCATGGGGACTGACATTGTCCTTTCTGTATCTGAGATTCAAGGGAATTTTTCAGAGCAACAGTGTTTTACTGTAGGGTGGAGGGAGGTGGTGGTGGGTGGGAGACTGTGTCAATTAAAGCAAAGGCTCTGAGCAAAAACCCACATCAATACTTCAAGAGCAGCTCAGAGTGTTGCATTGTTAACAATACTTGATGTTTGAGGTCCAGCTGCCTCCTTGGATGCAAGTTGGATGCATGGTACTAGTTCAGAACCTCAGTAAATCATCTCATCAGGTTTACCTAGATCGTCTGTTATGCGTCAATGGCTGTTACATTTCCTATGGCATATAAAGAATGGCTGCACTTCAAAAACATGTAATTGGTTGTAAAGAGCTTCGCGATGACCTGGGGCTATGAGAGGTGTTCTAAAAATTCAAGTCTTTCATTCTTTTTCACACAGGTTATCAGAATTCTGAAACTTCTTATCTCACTTCAACCCCCTGCTCTCATGGAAAGCAGTCTTTGTTTTCAAGGCAATTTAATTTTGATTTTTTTTAAATGGTATCTTGTGTAGTTTCAAACAAGAGAAAATCTGCAGGTGTTGGAAATCCAATATGTGTGCACGAAATGCTGAGTTCCTCCAGCATTTTGTGTGTCTTCTGTAGTTTTGTTAGTAACATGTGCTACACATTTTGACAATTCACTTAAAATTTACTATTTAGAAATAGTCAAGAACTAATCACTAAACATACATGCACTCTGCATGTATGATGGTCAGAATCAGGTTTCATATCCCTGATGTGTTTGTTTAAACTTGTAGTTTTGCTGCAGCAGTACTGTGCAATATATAAAGACGCTAAATTAAATAACGCATTTAAAAATTAAATAGTGGGCATAGAATCACTGAGCATGTTTAGTGATTAGCACAGAAACCAGCCTTTCAGTCTTCATTAACAATGCTACCTGTTGTACCTACTTATAACAATCTCACTGACTGACATTGGATCTGTATGTAGCCTTCCTTGCTGATTCATATATTTGCTTAAACTTGTTAAATGCTGTGAGACAATTTGCACCTCAAATGTTTCTTCAGATTCCTTCTAAACCAAGGGTTCCCAACCTGCTTTATGACTTGGACCCCTGCCATTAACGGAGGGTCCCGTTCACCCCTGGTTGGAAACCCCTGCTCTAAACTTTACCTGTCGCGTTAGGTCTCTGCCACCCCATGCATATGATGATGGTAGGTGGGGATAACTGCAGACTTTGACCCTCTGTGCCATATACCTTCCTCATAATTTTAGTTACCTCTATTAGACCATCCCTTGGCCTCTGCATTCCAGGAAAGCAAAACAAATCCTATTCTATCTAGTCTCCTTCTAACTGAAATACTACATTCCAGGCAAAGTCGCAATGATTGAAGCCTTGAGTAAAGAGTCTGTTTTGAGTTAGAGCACTGAACTACTGTGTTCCTCCAGCATTTTGTGTGTTGCTGTGGGTTTCCAGCATCTGCAGATTTTCTCATGTTTGTTGCCCTAACCAGGTCTCTTACCAAATGTCAGGGTATCCATCTTGTAGGCTCGGAGATGCAATTGACAACAAATGTCAGAACCTGGAACAAAAACAAACTGTTGGAGGAACTCAACATGTTCAGCAGAATCTTTATAGGTGGGGGTAAAAATTCAGCGTTTTGGGTCAAGACCCAACATCCTGACTGAAAGTGCACAATTGTGAAATAATTATTCCACCACCCCCACCCCTCTCACCCCCAACAGATGCTGCTCGACTTAGTGAGTTCCTTCTGCAGTTGTAGTCTTGTTCTTTAACTGTAAGTGATCTGCCTGATCCCTATTGGGATCATTGTGCTTTCCTTTCTCTACCACTAATCACATCCTCCTTCCATCCCCAATTTGCAATACTTGGCCATTTTCCATTCTTTCTGAAATTGTTGGTAAAACATAGAAAATATATTCACTAAGTGGCACTTTTTATGCAGTGATGCGGGTGGATGTTTCCCTGGTGTCATGGATTATTGATTACCTGACTGGCAGACCACAGTACATGCGCTTGCAACACTGTGTGTCAGACAGAGTGGTCAGCAGCACTGGGGCTCCATAGGGGACTGTCATGTCTCCCTTTCTCTTCACCATCTACACCTTCGGACTTCAGCTACAACACAGAGTCTTGCCATCTTCAGAAGTTTTCTGATGACTCTGCCATAGTTGGATGCATCAGCAAGGGAGATGAGGCTGAGTACAGGGCAACGGTGGGAAACTTTGTCACATGGTGTGAGCAGAATCATCTGCAGCTTAATGTGAAGAAGACTAAGGAGCTGGTAGTGGACCTGAGGAGGGCTAAGGCACTGGTGACCCGTTTCCATCCAAGGGGTCAGTGTGGACATGGTGGAGGATTACTAATACCTGGAGATACAAATTGACAATAAACTGGACTGGTCAAAGAACATGTATTGTCTATTAGGTACAGGACATAAGTAATAAAGTGGCCACCATGTGTAATGTATGTGCAATTCTGCATATATATCCACTGTAGAATGTTATATCCAGCAGGTGCTGCAGGCACACACTACCTCCTAAATAGAACTGCTTAATTAATGTTTCTTGGGTTTATTAGTATTCCAAGTTTGCATCAAATGTCTGGTTTCCTGTGTCTGAGTATAGGTATGCTGAAAACATAACAGTTTGCCGAAAATCCTGTTAGGCAGGAAATGTAGATTTTCATCCGGCAATAATTGTAATATCAAACTGCTTTGCTTTTTCTGAGCCAAGAACTGGGTGTTGGCTGCCAACATAAAATTCACCTTTGTTTGGAAAACTGCAGACCACCCACCTTCCGATTACTGTCTTTAAATAGTACACCCCAAGTGGGGTGCATACTTTTTCTGAAGTTGGTATGATTTAATCCACTGAAGTAATCAATAAACTCCTTTAGAAGTTTAAATATTGTACAATGAAATGAACAAAAATAACACAACAGCATTATTCAGCAAGGTTGTCTGTAGGTGGAGCCAAAATAAATGAGTGACATTTTTAATGAGAATTTTCTTCCAATTTTTACTGTTGGGGGGGGGGGCAGGAATAATGGAAGCTAATGAAAAAAGAGGAAATGGGTGTTGTCTTGGATCACATGAATTAGCAGAGTGGATGTATTGGAGACTTGACATATGCAACCAGGTGACTGAATATAATTTTTTATTGTTAAGGTGCACTTGTGTATTCACCTTGGTAATGCTAAAATGCCTTTAAGAGAAAATGGTGATGTCATGTTGCATGGGTGGAGTAGAATGAAGAGTTGCCATGTTCTGGAAATGATAACATTCAAATGCTTTTCCCAGGTTTGGTGAGGAAAGTTTGAGTAAAATTGATTGACGCAGGAATAGCGTGACTGCAAAGTTCCTTAATTAGCCTACTGATGTGAGCGAGAGGAGAACTCCTTTGGAGGTCTAGCCTGTGTGTGTTTGGAAGTTACGCACCTGTACTAAATAACTGCCACTGCCAGATTGGTTTTGTGTATTTTAGTTGCATATGTAATAATGGTGTGGCCCAAAGTTAAACTGAGATTGTAATAGCAGCAACTGCTTTTTAAATTTGTTTTTATTTTAATACTCTTCCTGCAATAAAACAGATAAAGGACTGTAAGACCCGAAAAAGTGTTTGTTGTCCTGCATGTGTATTTTTCCCCAGGCTGCACATATGAAGATGGATCAAACAGAAACTTGGCCTGACCTGGTGCATTAGTCATAAACAAGTACAATGCACGAACAGGCCCTTCGACCCAGCTAGTCTGTGCCAAACCATTTATTTTGTCTACTACCTTTGACCTTCACCAGAACCATAGCCCTCCATACCCTACCACCCATGCACTTATCCAAACTTCTCTCAAATGTTGAAATCAAGCTTGCTTGCACAACGTGTGTTGGCAGCTGATTCCACTCTGAGTAAAGAAGCTTCTGCCACTTGAACTTTTCACCTTCCACCCTTAACCTCTGGTTTCAAATATTCAAACTACCAGTACAGTTATCACAAAGTACTATATGTATAAATTATACAACATTGATTTGTATGCTTACAGGTAGCCATCAAACAAGAAACTTAAAAGACCCCAATTTAAAATAAAAATACCCAATGCGCAGAGAAAGGGGGGGGGGGGGGACACAAATTGAGCAAACAATAGAAGCCAGCAACAACATCCCAAACCAAATTGAGTCCTTGGATCCAAATCCCCAAGTAGGTCCAAAGCCTCAGACTCACTTCATATTAGTGGGGCAATTCGCTACAAAGCTCACAGATGTGAAGCACAACAGCCAGGGCAGTCTCGCAGCCTCAGTGTGAAATCGGCCTGACCCTTGCCTCTAGACACTGCACCTGCAGATTTTGCCCCGCATTAGTACTGGGTCCCTGCCACAGCCATAAGCTCTGGGCCTAGAACTTGCCACCTGGCCTGAAGCAGTTCCCAAGCTCTCCTAATCGACTTGGTGTAGATTTTCTCTGCACGCTTCCAACCTCGTTTACAACTTTCCTGTAGGTAGATGACCAAACTGCACACAATACTCCAAATTAGGCCTCAGCAATGTCTTGAACTTCAACATTACATCCTATCTTGTGTACTCATACTTTGATTTGTGAAGGCAAATGTTCCAGAAGCTTTCTTTACAACCCTATCTATCAATGAATTGTGGATCTGTGTTCCTAGGTCCCTATATTCTTCCACACTCCTTGATGTCCTATCATTCACTGTAAGACCTACCCTGGTTGGTCCTACCAAAGTGCAAATCCTCGCACTTGTCTGCATTAAATTCCATCTGCCAATTTCCAGCCCGTTTACCCATCCGGTCCAAATCCTGCTACAAGTTTTGATAGCATTCCTCGGTGTTCACTACAACACCAATTGTGGTGTCATCTGCAAATTTGCTGATCCAGTCAACCACATTATCATCCAGGTCGTTGATATAGATGACAAATAACAACAGACACAGCACTGATCTGGCCTGTGCTCCACTAGTCACAGGTCTCCAGTCAGAGGCAACCCTTTACTGCCACTCTCTCATTTCTCCCACAAAGCCAATGGCTAATCCAATTTACTACCTCATCTTGAATGTGGAGTGACTGAACCTTCTTGACCGAGCTCCATGTGGGACCTTGTCAAATGCCTTGCTAAAGACCATGTAGCCAATGCTACCTTCATCAACTCTCCCAGTAACTTCCTCAAAAAACAAAGTTTAGTTAGACCTAACCTGGTTAGTTTTGAAAAATTTGCAGGGAATCGGTTAGCTATGTCGATTGACTGTGCTTTTTCCATAGATGCTGCCTGGCCTGCATCCAGCATTTTATGTGTTGCTCAGATTTCCAGCATCTGCAGCTTTTCTCTTGTATGTGGGTTGAGGACTGGCAAATGGTTTCCTATTCAAATAAGTGCATTGCATTACTTCTGCATACAAAATACACTGTGGGAAGGGCTTGTTTAGCAAGTGATAGGGTCCCTGAGGAGTGTTGTTGAACAGAGGGACGTATGAGAGCAAGAGTATGGCTCAATGATAGTGGTGTCACAGGCGATGGGGTGGTGAATAAGGTTTTGGCATCTGTCATAAGGCTAAGTATATATTCTAGAAAGAATGCAGTAATGACTTATCAGGATGTTGACTGAATTTGATGCCTGAGTTGCACAGGTTTGATAAATTTAAGACTTCATTTCCTGGAGATAGAGAATAAGGTGTTGGCACATGGCCAGTTGGTTAGGCTTTGGGCTGGTGATCTGAAGGTCATTAGTTCAAGCCTCAGCTGAGGCAGTGTGTGTCTTTGAGAGCAAGGCAATTAACCACACACTGCTCCTGCATGTTTATAGCCCAGTGGTGGCAGTTGGTGCAGTGTTGGCAAGACAAGGGGTGACATGATAAAAGGACACAGACAAGGCAAAGTCAGATACAGTAGTCTGTCTCTGGGGGCGGGGTAGATCATTTAAAATGAGGGCATGGATTTAAGAGCAGAGGCAAGAGATTTTAAAAGGAACATTAGGAGCTGCTGCTTCATGCAATAGATGATTTTATTCAGCTGTCAGGAATAGTAGTTGAGACACAATAACATTTAGAAGTAACAAACCCTATGTATCCTCTTGCAGTCCTATGCATTGTTAGTGGATGATAAATATCTTCACTATACAAGAATGAGTAGCACACGAAAAAATTTTGTACCATTGTACCTGTTGTACTGTTGAATTATTAGGTTGCTCATGAAAGGTTTGACTAGGCTACTTCAGTGCTTAAACCGTGAATATTAGCATCTTCAATGGTAAACTGAAACATCTGGGTCAGTATGTGGCTTCAAAGCCAAATATTTATCTTCACTTTGTCCTTGTTACCATCTCTAGCTGCTTTCTTAAGAGATTTTACAAATTTTGCAACTGGAAGTTTGTAGCTCATTAAAATGTATGAACAGTGTTATGAATGTACCACAGCTCTGAGGGGCCGAAGGGTGCGGGACCAGCCCCCTCCTTCCGGAGAATCGCAAGATCGCTATTAATTCAGGTCTTGGACCCAGGAAATGAGAGACAATGCAATGGATTTGACCATTGTTCTTCTTAGAGGCACCTGTGTGAATTGCAACTCTATAGTACGTGCCAGCTATCAGGGACATGGACACCCTTGGGCCATGTGGTGTGGGGATGGTATCACCCTACCTTGATTGACATTTACAAATCTGCCAGTCATGATAAAAAGGAGATTGCAGGAGGCAGTACCCCAGCGACGCACCAGACGGAGACACCATCGCTCATCGCTCCCGTGAGGACGGGAAGCTGTTCGGGAGCCACGTGTGATTCGGTTCCCCTAGCTAGGGAATCGAGTGGCTGATAACCCTGAAACGGATTCTGAACTGACAACGGGGAACTCACGTTCCCGATTCCACAATTTGAGTCCAACAGGCTGGCAAGTTTATTTTCTCTCTCCAACACGTGAGCCCCGGCGGTCTCCGAAAGGCTAAAAGCCTGCATGAACTTCAGAGACTTTGATATTTCCATCGGACGATAGTTTTACCCCTAGACAAACGATAGAGCTACTTCGTATTGTTGATTATTACTATACCTGCGCTTTAGATTGAGTATTGACGACGTATATTATCTGAATGTTTGTATTAACCTTACTTTTGTGCCTCTTTATAAATAAAAACGTTTAAAAATGATACTATCAGACTTCAGCGGACCTCTCTCACTTTGCTGGTAAGTGACTCAGTTATGGGGTTCATAACAACGTGGGGCCTCGTCTCGAGATTTGATACCAAATTGAGAGGTCAGTGAATTGGATTTGTAAGTCAAAAAATTTGGATCTGGTACGCGGGTCGCCAGACGGGAAACCAGCAAAGATGGACGTGGATGAATTTATGGAAAACCCGACTCTGGGGGCGCTAGAGGTGGCTACAAAATTAGACTTGGTAAATCTGGCTAAGGGGTTAAGCCTCACAGAGGTGAGGTCATCAATGAAAAAGCGGGAAGTGCGAAGGCTCATAACTCAGTTATTACATTGGGAAGAAGGTGTTTGCAGCTGAGGATTTGGAAAATATCCCTGAAATGGTACTAGCGAGTGGGACGGATCAGTTAGAGTTGGAGAAATTAAGATTGGAACATGAATTTAAAGTAAAGCAGCTGGAAGCAGCTGAGAAGGAGAATGAAAGGGCTGGGAGAGAGAAAGAAAGGGAGCAGGCGTTCCAACTAAAGGAATTAGAGGTGAAACGGGATCATGAGCTCCAGCTAAAGGAGCTGGAAGCAGCTGAGAAGGAGAAAGAAAGAGCTGAGAAGGAGAAAGAGTATGAGGAGGCAGAAAAACAGAGGAAACATGACTTGGAGATGGAGAAGTTAAGGAAAGAGCGAAGAGATCAAGGGTTAGACCGAGAGGAGAGGTTTAATGTTAGTCGGGAGTTGAGGGTAGTACCTCTATTCGAAGAGTCAGATGTTGATAGTTATTTCTTGCTTTTTGAAAAGGTGGCAGTAAATCAAAAGTGGCCCAAAGAGCAGTGGATGGCGTTGTTACAAAGTGTGTTAAAGGGGAAGGCACAACGAGCATATGCGGCATTGTCCGTCGAGGAAGGGGAAGCGGAGAATTATGCCAAAGTAAAGGAGGCCATTCTCCAGAGTTACGAGCTAGTACCTGAAGCTTATAGACAAAGGTTCAGAAATTTACGGAAAGGGTGGAATCAAATGTATACCGAGCTAGCCCATGAGAAGGGTGTGCTCTTGGACCGTTGGTGCACCGCGGAACAGGTGGATGAGGATTATGGGCGTATCAGGGAGTTATTTTTGATTGAGGAATTAAAAGGGTGTGTTCCGGAGGAGATCTGGATGTATTTGAATGAGAAGCCGAATAAGTCCATCTCAGAAATTGCTAGGTTCACAGATGAATATGCCCTAACCCACAAGACAAAGTTTCCCTCGAATAAAAGTACCCCGAGAGACCGTGGGAACAACCGAAAAAGTCCTCTGGCTGAGGCAGAGGTCCCGCCGGGAGCTAGTGGCAAGGTTGAGGGGGAAAGGCCAGGCGGCCCGAGATTTCCGGGCTTGACCTGTTTTAATTGTGGGAAGGGAGGACATATTGCATCTAGGTGCTTTGCTCCGAGAAAGGAGCCAGAAAAAGGGAAAGCAGCGGTCCCTATCGAGTGTGCAGTGGTAATCAGAAAATCGGCAAGAGGGTCCCGGGTAAGCAGAGAGCGCGAGGGGTCTGAGATTTATCTGTCACACGGAACTGTGTCTGTGAGGGAGGGGGACCCACCAATTTCTGTACAGATTTGGAGAGACACGGGGGCGGAGCTATCATTAATTAGCCGTAACGTATTATAATTCGGACCTCAGACGGGTGAGGTAGCCCTGAGAGGAATAGGAAAATGGACAGAAATGGTGTCCTTACGTAGGGTCATTTTGGATTGTGAGCTGGTGTATGGATCATTTGAAATAGGGGTGCCATCAGAATTCCCGAGAACTGACGTGGATGTCCTCCTTGGGAACGATTTAGCCGGGGGTAGGATTTGGTCAGCCATGACTATGACCCGCCGACCGGTGCGTGTTGAGGCCCCGCCCATAGCGTCCCCGAGCTATCCTGCATGCGCGGTCACTCGCAGCCTGTCAAAAACGGCAGCTGAGAATGGGAGCAGTTTAAAATTGGCCAGTTTTGATTTGGCCGAGACGTCTTTACCGACCCTGTGCCATGAGGGTTTAGAGGGTGGTAAAACGAGGAATAGTAACATGAAAGGGGGTAAGGGAGAGGAGAGATAGATCTGCCCTTAGCGAAGAGAAAGGTCCTAGAGGTAGGAAATAAAGATGAGAAACGGAAAAAGCTGTTAAAAGGTCCAGAGTTGGACATGGATGATCTGTCGGGGGTGGCAGCCCTGTTTGAAGAAGTTGAGAGTTATCAAGGTGTTCCCGATAATGAGATGAAGGCAGTCCTAGATGAAAAGGATGCCACTACCTTGGAGAGGTCTGCTGGGTTGGCAGATGAGGTTGTTTCAGCCTGCGGGGTTGAGTTTACTCCGGAAGGGAGTTGCCCAGAGAGTAGCTGGGAGGAGCAAGGGAATTTGGAATTTGAAAAAGGTATGGGTATTGAACGCCGGAAGAGGTCAATGTCCCATTTGAGAGTGTCCAGGATGGGGATGCACGTGGTTCCGAACCTAGTCACGGAGCTCAGAAAAGTTCTGAGGTATCTGATTCAGCTGAACGAGACGGCCGTCCTTTTGGGTCAGATAGACTGGGTTCAGTGAAGACAGGGTTAACCCTGGTAATTGGGGGAAGGGAGGATTCCCAGGTGTTTGTACACGAAGGGGTGGTGAACCTTAAAGTGGAACTCGACGATGGAGGGATAAATATTATTATTGAAGGGAACGGAAAGTTTGTAGTTCCCAAATCGAATGAAAAAATTTTAAACCCGGCAGCTCGCTTACAGAGTAAGTCGAGAGCTGCCGGGGCCCCACACGCTATTGTTATTCAAGGATGTGGAGTGAACAGGCAGGACTTGACAGGCTGTCTGGGAAAAGCAGAATCGCTTGCAGATCTTAAATTGGAAACTAATAGTATGACGGGTCCTGAAGAGAAAAATAGCAACTTGCTTAAAACTGAAGAATTGGGTAGGAATGAATTAGGTCTGAGATCCGGTGTTGATACGATAACTCCTATGAATAAGGCGGACGGGAGTTTACCCCGCCAAACTACTCGAGTTCCTCCCGTCGAAACCCACGGGGGAAAAAGGTGATGGTTAATGGGGGCGCCATTTTAAATAGGAAACTGGCTGTACGGGATTTTGACAACGCATGTGAATAACAAAGACAACCCCCTTGGAACCTGCCTGTTAAGTTGAAATCTGATGCTACCAGCCTTTTGTCAGGTACAAGAGAAAAAAAACATTAAAGGAAGTGCCACTGTACTCATTACCTGTTTAGATGCTGAATTAAATGTATAACTGTATAGCTCTGTAGTGAAACGGAAAGCTTGTGTATTGTGTTAGATTCTAAAATCCAGTAAGACTCTGTATTACTTCGTTTCCACCACTGGTGAAAATGCTTTGAAGAAAGGGGGTGTTATGAATGTACCACAGCTCTGAGGGGCCGAAGGGTGCGGGACCAGCCCCCTCCTTCCGGAGAATCACAAGATCGCTATTAATTCGGGTCTTGGACCCAGGAAATGAGAGACAATGCAACG
Organism: Hemitrygon akajei; assembly: GCF_048418815.1. NCBI lineage: Eukaryota > Metazoa > Chordata > Chondrichthyes > Myliobatiformes > Dasyatidae > Hemitrygon > Hemitrygon akajei. The sequence goes on along the minus strand of NC_133124.1, from coordinate 100,929,515 downwards.
GATTTGACCATTGTTCTTCTTAGAGGCACCTGTGTGAATTGCAACTCTATAGTACGTGCCAGCTATCAGGGACATGGACACCCTCGGGCCATGTGGTGTGGGGATGGTATCGCCCTACCTTGATTGACATTTACAAATCTGCCAGCCATGATAAAAAGGAGACTGCAGGAGGCAGTACCCCAGCGACGCACCAGACGGAGACACCATCGCTCATCGCTCCCGTAAGGACGGGAAGCTGTTCGGGAGCCACGTGTGATTCGGTTCCCCTAGCTAGGGAATCAAGTGGCTGATAACCCCGAAACAGATTCCGAACTGACAACAGGGAACTCGAGTTCCCGATTCCACGATTTGAGTCCAACAGGCTGGCAAGTTTATTTTCTCTCTCCAACACGTGAGCCCCAGCAGTCTCTGAAAGGCTAAAAGCCTGCATGAACTTCAGAGACTTTGATATTTCCATCCGACGATAGTTTTACCCCTGGACAAACGATAGAGCTACTTTGTATTGTTGATTATTACTATACCAGTGCTTTAGATTGAGTATTGACGACATATATTATCTGAATGTTTGTATTAACCTTACTTTTGTGCCCCTTTATAAATAAAAACGTTTAAAAATGGTACCATCAGACTTCAGCGGACCTCTCTATCTTTGCTGGTAAGTGACCCAGTTATGGGGTTCATAACAACAGTAATAAAGTATACAGCTCCATCTTATTCTTCAATTTGATTATCTAGTGGCTTACCTGCATCTTAACCTCTAACTCTTGGTATCCATCTCCAAACTAAAACAAAAATCTGAAGGGTCTCGGCCTGAAACATTAACTGTTTATTCATTTCCACAGGTGCTGCCTGACCTGTCGAGATCTTCTAGCAATTTTTTGTGTGTGTGTGTTTCTCCAGCATCTGCAGACCATCTTGTGTTGTTTCTAAATCTAGTTCATGGTCCTTGGTGTGTTCTTTGGGGGGAGGGGGAGTTGGGGGAGAGCTGAAAATGGTGGGACTTGGTATTAATATGCATGCCTATTGGTAAGAACTTAACTGCAGGCTGCAAAGTTCACATAGGGAAAGATCTTCCCATACATAAGATCTTGAACAACACAGCTCCACTTTATTCTTAACTTCTGTCTGATTAAGTCACTTATTGCCATTCATCTACTTTAAAAACCAACTGCGTGGGAATCTTCTGCAGAAATTCCCATCTCATTGACAGATATTTATGGTCTCTTTAATTTGAAGGAAGTGTAAATTACTTGTCACAAGTCAAAAGCTGTCAACAATTAATCTATTCTGGAGATGGCAGCCTAGTGTAAAATACCTGTTAACTGTAAGAAAGCAATCTTTGCCTGAGTTGTTCAGTGATACTAATTATCAAGACAAAGGGAATGATTTTGTCTTTAACCACTGCCACATTTTGTACTGGTTATATGAATTCCAAATCCACCGCTGCAAAAAAAAAATTCATGACCTCTGTGGGTGATGATAGATAAATGCAACCTTGTCGTGGGGTTTGGAGGCTTTCATGCCTCAGTTATCTGGAGAGCTACGTTGGCTGGAGTCAGGGCCTTGCGCTTTGGCTCTTGGTAAGGTCGCCTGTGCCAAACAGGCCAATGCCTGTTTGATGCCTGACCAAGAGTGGCCCACCAGTCCTGCAGATTCAGGGGTTCAGCTCAGGAGGTCCAATCCTGACTGGTCAACAAGATACAATTGTTAGGGAAACGGCAATGAAGAATCCTTCTATACAGACAAGGATGGAGCACGTGCATTGCTGCCCTAAACAGCAGTGATGTAAGTACTGTGATTTCCAAAGTGAGATTAAGATTGTATGGGAATAGCTATACTTTCTGATGTGTGCTCTCAACTTTATACCCTTTTCCAGTGACTGGGGTAAATCCAGATTTTTTTGGCAATTTAACTGTAAAGTTGATTTTTAATTTGAATTTTAAATTTGGAGATGCAATGTGGAATAAGCCCTTCTCTCCCTTTGAGCTGTGCTGCCCAATAATCCACTGATTTAACCCTTACCTAATCACAGGACAAACTGCAATGACCAATTAACCTACAAATTGGTACATCTTTAGACTGTGGGAGGAAGCCAGAGTTTTCTCTCAGGGGATGCTGGAACTGACTTCTGAACTCCACCCTGAGCTGTAATAGTGTCACACTAGCTGCAACACTACCATGACACCCACCACTTGGTCACCTGCCTACAGGAAAGATGTAAATAAGATTCAGAGGGTGCGGAGCAACTTTAAATGATGTTGCTGGGACCTGAGGACTAGATTGAATAGGTTATGATCTTATTCCCTAGAACATAGGGAGTTTTGATAGAGGCTTGGAAAATTGAGGGGTATAGAGAGGGTACATGCATGCAGGCTTGAGATTAGATGAGACTACAACTAGAGACATTGGTTAAGAGGATGAAAGGTGAAATTTTTAAGGAACATGAGAGGGAACTTCTTCACTCAGGTTGGTGAGAATGCCAGTGAATGAGGTCGATTCAATAGAGTATATATTTAGCTAGCTAAGGTACCTAAAATTTTACACAGTACTATAGTAATTTTATTTATTCCACTTTATTGCTGTTGCAAAAAAATTTCTTGACCTATGTGGGTGATGATAAACATGATTCTGATGTGGGTCTATGTGGATTGAGTTGGAAGGAGACAGGGAGAAGGGAATTATAGTTGGGAAAATGAGAAGGAAGAAGCGAGGGAGTAGGAAGCACCAGAGAGACATTTGGTTATGGATCCCGCAACCCTCCTGGGTCGTAGGGGAACTGTACCAGTTGCCTCCATCTCATGGTTGTGGGTGAGTGCCTGCGTTGCGGCAAAGTTCTCTCCAGTCCACTCTTCAATGTTGTCAGCCAATTTCTTCCTCTGACTGCCCCTTTTTCTTTTCCCCTGCACTGTTCCCTGAGGAATGGTCTTTGAGAATCCATTTGACCTTGTTATGTGGCTATACTATCTCAGTTTCCTATTCTTTACTGTGGATAGTAGATCTTTGTAGTGTCTCATGTGCTGGGTGATGGTTCTGTATAGGAGATGCCAAGAAGCCTTCTGAAGCATCTCGTCTCTGCTGCCTGGATCTTTTGCAGTTCTGCTGCCAAAAGCCCGTGATTGGGAGGTGTACAAGAAGATGGAGAGTGCAAGTGCATGCAGGAGTTTCAACTTGGATCTGGGCGTGATGTTATTGTCTCCCCAGACTAGTTTAGCCAGTGTTGCTGTTGTTTGGGCTGTCCTCAAGTCCTTAATCCTTAGTTGATGATGGCACCAAGATACTTGAACTGCTTGACAGTCTCTAGTTCTTGGCCACTGGCAGTGATTTTTGTTGCGATCAGCTCCTCACTGTTTCTCATTAGCTTGGTTTTCTCTGTGCTGATCTCCATGCCATTATCTGGTAAATGTATCATCCAGACGGTTCACAAGGCAGACCCATTCATCACTTCCTGCTATACCATCAATGTCATCAATGAACCTGAGGTTGGAAGAAGTATCTCCCAGTAGCCACCCAGTTTAATTCCACTTCCCATTTTCATTCTGATATGTCAATCCATGGCCTCCACTGCTGTCACAAGGAGGCCACACTCAGGTTGGAGAAACAACACCTTGTTTTCTGTCTGAATAGCTTCCAGCCTGATGGCATGAACATAGATTTCTTGAACTTCCAGTAATGTCCCCCACCCACCATTTACCATTCCCCATCCCTTTTATCTCCTTGCCTGCCTCTGGTGTTCTTCCCCCACCCCCAACACTTTCTTCCATGGCCTTCAGTCTTCCCTGTTCTCCAGCTCTGTATCTGAGATTGGTTATGATCTGTCCTCTGCTGGCTGTGCTCATATGGTCTTTTGGGGTAACTGCCATTATTTGCTCCAGGAAAATGGTGATAAACATGGGTGAAAGGAAGCAGCCTTTTTGGACTCCAACTGATGTATGGAACCACTCTCCACTTGTGCCTTGAACAAGTACTGCACTGCTAGCTTTCGTGTAGAGCTGCTTGATAGTTTTGAATCTCTTCATTGTGGCCCAGAGGCCACATCCTATCGAATGCCACATTGAAGTCTATGAACATGTGGAAGATGTCCTGTTGGTTGTATCTCTCACACAATACTTGGAGGTTGAATATCTGTTCTGTTGTAGCCAGCCTGCTCTTCTGCAATTATTTCTTCTGACTGTGGTTTTGGTCTATTCAAGATTACCTTTAACATCACTTTGCTTACATCGCTGCTAAGACTTTTGGTTCTATAATTCTGGCACTGCTGTAAGTTGCCTTTCTTGGGGAGTGGTGAGTGATTTTTATCCAGGGTGTTGACCATTCCCCAGTCTGCCAAATTTTGTTGCAGATATTGATGAGGATGTTTATCACTGCCTCTGTTTTATCAGCTCAACCAGGATGTTGTCTATTCCTGCAGCTTTCCCATTCTTCAGCAATCTTATGGCTATTTCTACTTTTACATGCAGAATTGGACGAATCCTGGCTTGCGAGTACAGTGGGGTCTCCTTGTGACGGTTGTAAAGATCTGAACAACACTCAGTCCATCTGTCAAGAATGTCTTCATCTTCTGTCAGGCAGCTTCCTCCTTTGCCTTGGATGGTGCTGACTCGTAACCATCTTTGATTAGTGAGATCCTTCATGATTTGAAAAGCTCAGAATGATTGTACAATCTGAAGAACCACTCCATTGCCAAATCCTTCAAAGCTCTAGTTGGTGGAAGGCTTGCACCATAGCTGATGCTTGTCAAAGATGCTGACACTTTGACCATTAAGTTCAATTAAGTGATGACAAACAGCCGATGAGATACTTGGGGAAAGCACCACTGGAAAACCCAATCCTGGGTAACAGGAGATCCTGGAAATGTGTGACATTAAACACCTGAAGAAAACCAAGAACACAGCAGGGACTGAAACGTACAGAAAGATCAGGGAAAACATGATCAAGGCCAAGGAAGAACAGATTGAGAGAGCCTGAATAAGAACAAGAGCAGGCGAGAGGTTCTGAAATGATTGCTAAACCAATTGTCTGGAATCAGTCGACCTTGCCTGGTGTCTCAGGGCTGGGTGTATCTGTACCTGCACCATCATTGCGCTCCCCCCTCCTCTCCCTGGCACCCCTCCGCCTCTGTCCCACACCCCTCCTGTGGCACTCCACGTTGATAAATATAGTTCTGTGCAAAAGTCTTGAGCTCCCTAGCTGTGTGTGCCTAAGACTTGCACAGTCCTGTATAGTTTGTAAGAAGAAATATATATCCTTGTTATATCCAGCCTGCCTCAAGTCATGTGCATAAATCAGTTTGATAAAGGTATTTATTATTGCGGTTGAAATTGTGATGGCAGGTGACTATTTTATTGTACAGATGAAGAACATACATCTTGCCTTTCCATTGCACTACATGTGACTCTAAAAACCACATAATTTAAAACTTAAGAGGATGTTGCCTCTCAGTGCAGATATTAACCTTTACAAATAGTCATTATTATTAAAACTGGACCACCTTGCTCTGGTAATGCATAACCTGTGGAACTCAGCAAGTTAGGCAATATCGATAGAGGGGAATAAATAGTTAAGCATTTTGTGTGCATTGTTCAAGTGTTCGGCAGAATTGATAGTGTTTACACCTTATTCTGGCAAAGTACCCTGGTGAATTCCAAACCTGGAGGCAAGAGTTCAACTGGCTGGCAGCTGAAAGACTATGTTAAGATTGGTCCTGGTGCCATTTACTAATGGGATATGTGCAGAAGAATATCTTGAGGTTTTGTGGAGAGATGTGGGGAAGATGTAGAAGACAACCTGAATATATTGTAGATGCTCTCTTTGATAAAGAATGAGTTGCTTGTTGACCATAAATATCTGCAAAAGGCTATGGATTTGTCCCTTTGTTGTATGGTCTCTGGAGCTTTTGGCCTTTATTCGGATCCCAGTCATGGTAAACACAGACTAGAGATGGAAAAAGAGTACAGTTTTGCTGAGATGCCTGGTGTTCTTCCTAGTAGTACGAAACCTTTGCCTACTGTGAATATACTAAGGCTTTATTTAATTAGGGGTTTCAAGGAGCTTTAGTTTGTCACCAAAGGTGCTTGCAAACTTCTACAGGTGTACAGTGGAGGACGTCCTAACAGGCTGCATCACCATCTGGTATGGTGGGGCTACTGCTCAGGATCGAAATGGGTTGCAGAGAGTTGTGCATTTAGTCAGCTTCATCGTGAGCTCTAGCCTCCTTGGTATCCAGGGCATCTTCCAGGAACGGATGCTTCAAAAAGGTGCTGTCCTTCATTAAGGAGCCCAGTATACCCAGGTTATGCATTGTTCTCATTGATACCATCAGGAAGGAAGTACACAAGCCTGAAGGCACCCACTCAACAATCCAGGCAACAACAACACAAAATGCTGGTGGAACACAGCAGGCCAGGCCATCTATAGGGAGAAGCGCTGTCCACGTTTTGGGCTGAGACCCTTCGTCAGGACTAACCGAAAGGAAAGATAGTAAGAGAACAATCCAGGAATGGCTTCTTCCCCTCTGCCATCTGATTTCTGAATGGACATTGAACCCATGACCACTACCTCATTTTTTTTATTTTTGCACTAATTATATTTACATATATTTATCTTGATATGAGCTTGATATAATGACTTGCTTTAGCCAGATAAATGGTGTGACATAGGTTGATCCTTGCTTATCTTTGTGATATTTTTCCCAAATGAGATGCTTCAAAAGTCACATCCACACCAGAAAACAGTTTTTGTGATGGGAGATTACAAGTTCCTGTGGAGTGATGAATGATTTGGAATAAATGGCCTCTCTTGTCTGTACTTTGGAGATGTAAAGGAATTTTTGCTGGAAGAGGAGCTTTGAATATCCCTCAGCATTCACTCCAGGAGGGAGTAATGTTATTCATTGGGAACTGGCTGGGACTAATTAAGAATGATGGATTACCATCTTGGTGACAATTCTGACAACAGCAGCAACTGTTAACGGGTGAAAAGGAAAGCAACAGTTGGCATTTTATCAAACTGTCAGTTATACTCATTTCCTTTGTTGTGCAGTTTCATTACTGAACTTCCCAACCCAGTGGAAGAATGATCTTAAACTTGGCAAATTCTAAAACATGAAACAAAGTGAAAATGCAGGAGAAATTCAATTCAGACAGTACTTTAAAAGGAAATGGGAATAACATTTCAAAACTGATTATGTGCTAAGAATTAGTGGAACTCATTTCCATTGCAGCTATTCAGCCTGGTTCACCAATTGATCATAATAATCTGATATTAACCTGTATTTTATATTCTTGTCTAACAGTGAAATTTCAACTGTTCAAGTCAATCAATCTATGTTGATCTTGAAATATTAAAAGAATCTATTGAAAGACTTGCTAGAGAGAATTTAAACTCTTGAGTGTATAACTCTGAGCATTTTTAATTGGTGATCCCCTATGTTTAAATTCTCCAAAAGGATGCATCTCTACTTTAAAATTCTTCAAAAGGAGATCCACTTGATGGAGACTTGAGGATCTTGTTAGTCATCAACCTAACTTTTTAACCTGTCACAAACGTTTCCTGATTCTTTGTATTTCTTGCTCTTAATTTAAGAATGCATTATCTTGTTTTGCAACAGTGCACATTGTACACATGCTAACTGACAGTCTGGGTCAAATAATCCATAATTCACTCTGGTGTGTTAACTGATTTTGTATTATAAACATACCTGGATTCTAACAAAGGGTGTAAGGGTCTGAGATAGTGTTTCTCTCTCCACCTTTGCTACTTGGCCTGCTGTATTTCTGGCATCTTCCATTTTCATTTTGGATTTCTTGTATCTGCAGTTTTGAGTTTCGTTAGCTGGTTTTCTGGATGGTGTAGAGGTATCACAACAGGCTTCAATATCTGGATTAAAAAAGGCAATTTAGTGAAGATTCTTCCATAAGTTAATCATTAATGTTTAGCCCCGATGAAGGATCTCAGCCTGAAACTTCAACTGTTCACTCTTTTCCATAGATGCTGCCTGGTCGCTGCATTCCTCCAGCATTTTGTGTGTTGCTTGGATTTCCAGTATCTGCTGATTTTCTTGTTTGTGATTTCTTAATGCTGTTTAAATGTGCATATATAAATATTGCATAAAATTTGAATGAAGCTTGTCTATGGACCCTTAACTGTAAGCCTATATATAATTTCCTGACAGAATGAATGACCAGCTATTAAGAAAAAAAAACTGAAGGTTATGGGCTGTGCTGGAGGGTCAGGTGAGATTGATCGTGGAGTAGTTTTATAAAGGTTAGCAGTGTTATGGGCTGAAGGACCTGTGCTGTGTTGTACTCTATGAATTATTTGATTACTAATGCTATACGTACTTGGAATTTGTGCCCTTGGTCAGTGATTTTTTTAAAATATTATTTTGTTTTTTTGTTTTAGGTTTTGAATGATCCTAAAAGGCCACAAGGAAAAGGAAACTACTGGACAGTCGATGTTACTCGCATCCCACCTGAAGCATTAAAAAGGCAAAACACCTCTGTCTCAAGACAGGATGGGAAGAGCTTTGCAGCTAATTCTACTGCATATATCCAGGGTGGGATTTTGGGTCTTGCATCTTCTGATGAAAGCAGCAAATTGGAACAAGTGTTGGAAGCTCCTGGCCCTTCAACTGCATTTCCACAGCATGGTGACAGCAGGCTAGAGAATTCCTTCTCCATTGAAACATTGTGGAACAGTTTGGAAGCTTCTGCATCTGAAAAGGACAAGAGCTACTCTGGGCCCTCTGGATACTGCCCAGAAAGGTCCTCAAATGAAGATCCTACCCAACAGAGATTGGAATTGAACTCCTGGCATCGTCAACCGGTCGTGTCTGAGAATGCTCAGTGCTCCTTATCACTCTCTTCCTCACCAAGGGCCAATCACAGTGTCCAGTTTCACTCACCCTTAAGCACTTCGACTTCCAGTCCTTCCTCCATTGAGGATGACTCCAATATTTCCCAACAAGAATCCCCAAGTAGACAAGAATCAAAGCGCCCAAGATTATCTGTGGGGTATGGCACATCCACTCCTGTTTACTTCTGGGACAATCCTTGCTCCAGCTATTCAGAGTCAGCGCTTTCAGTAAGGCCCTATATGTACTGGGAGTTACCAACTTCTTACACTAAATATACCCCTCCAAATGTAACACTGCCACCCAGCATGAGTTTGCCGTATTCCACATTCTTCCCGTACAATAATCCATCAGGCTTATTGCTCTATCCATACAGGCCAACCCAATTCTTAAGCAGGCCGAACTGGCCTTTTCTCCCTGGTCCATGTTCTGTGCCATCGTTGCGACCATCACCTGTGTTGGATTTGGACAGAATGCTTCAAGTTGTCCCACCAAATAAAAGTGTCTTTGATGTCATGTTCTGTCCTGCTGGTGCTATTGGCTCTGCAGTGCCACCTGGTGCCACCAGTCTAATGAGAGCTCGATACATGCCATTTGATTACTGAGAACCTTGTCTGTATTGAGGGCAAGTTGTGTGAAAACTTTTATATTTAAAAAAAAATATATATCAAGTTTTTAAAGTGTTTTTATGAAATTCTAGCACATAGAGCATTGACTCTAATGTTGCTGTTAAAACTTTTAAAATAAAATTATGTGAATTCTTGGAAAATTACTGGAAATCTTTTGGAATTGGAGATTAGGAATGCAAGTTGTAAGATTTTTGTCCTCCAACTCTGTCAGAAGGCTGCCAATGTATAGACACGTTGAATAAAACGTTTGTATTTACTTGTACCCTACCTGGTGTACTCTTGCCCTTGGGAAGATCTGCTGATCAGATGGCGCACACTGGACAATGATATTCTACATTTATCCCCGAACTCTGCGTGTGGCTGAGGCTGGAGGAAATATTAAAGGGTGGAACATGCCTGTTACGCTAAGTGGCATCCGGTAGTCATTAGTGTTTGTGTGTGAATGACGATCACACTGGGACTGGAGGGCATCTGTTGACCAATGATCTGCACGTAACTGAAGCCTAGCAATGAATCTACAGCATACAGATCGATATTGGAAGGATAATTCATCTGACTGGATTAAAGTGCTGATGCTACCCCAGAAAATGAGCGTCAATTTTTATTGGCATCAGTAGATGTGATGGTCAAATTACTCGGTGAGAGATAGGCACAAAATTGAAGTTTTTGCTTGTGGAAAGCTTGCTTAAAAATACATCAGCACTATACTATGCTGGTTTCCTGTTCACTCAGCTGTGATCTGAAGGCAATTATTTTCATTCAGGAGCCAATGCCCAAAATCCCATGATTTCCTAATTGAGCTTGAATACTCTTGTTCTCCCTTTAGTACAAAAATAACCTTGAACCCTCTTTCAGTTTGAGATCAAATCAACAAAAACTAGAGGTTATCTCCTTCACTTTAATTTAAAGAAATACAAGCCAAGTTTCTGCAACTATTTGCATTTCTATTTATAACTTGTATGCAATTGACACTTAGTATTCTGGCAAATTCACTAAACTCTTTGAGATGTTGTTTACAACTAATGCAATGCTACTCAAGGATTTTCTTAGAATCTGAAGCAATGGGGGTGGGAACACTAAAATATGTTTGCAAGCAACTATGGGAGAAAAATGTCTTATAATTTGGTTAAGAGTGGAAGAAAAAAAGGGGCAGCAGTGGTGAAGTTATTCTGTGACTCAAAGGTTTGATTTGTCCTTGAGGCTTTTCTGTATGGAAATTGCACATTTCTCTGGCTGGGTAGGTTCCTTCTGAGTATGCTCTATTTTTTGTCTCAACCCTCACCCAGCCCCATGTATCAAGTACCTACCTACTGGTTGGTAGGATAATGACAGTATGTAAAGGGGAGAGGAGATTGGATTGGTGCTGAATATATGAAAGGGAAAGTGGAATGGGGAAAATGGGATTATTCAAAGTTGGCATTGATTTATTGATCCAGATAGTTGTCTGTCATAAGAAATACGAACATAAACTTTGTAGCAGGAATACTGCATGTTTGAAGTCCAAATCAAAAGCAGGGTACAGGAAACATGAAGGGAGGTGTGCAAAGTTTGCATTAAGATCACAGGTGTTAAGTTGTGAATGTAGGGGGAGGAGGGAAAAGGGAAATGTATACATGGTAAACAAAATTTATCAAGATAACATTTAATTTTGTTTTAACCGACTGTTAAGAGAATAGCGATAGAAAAGGAAAAATTGAAATCAAAAGGAGCCATCTCTGTGGAGAGGCACAAAAGTGTAGTTACTTGAGATGTTGAGTGTTGCAATAATCACTAATAAGAGATGGAAGATGTTCCTGGAGAATTAAAGTAAGTGACTGGAAGCTTGGTCACCATTGCAAACGGAACTTAAAGATGTTTAGCAGTTGCCCAGCCTGTTTGGCCCTTCCATGTAAAGGGAAGCATGTTGAACATTGGCCTCAAAGCATTATATTGAAAGTGCAAATGAATGTTTGCTTCATTCTGGAAGGGCTGTTTCTGCCTCTGGTGTCTGATTTCTAATTTGGATTTCTTACTCTATTACTATTGTATGAAACTGAAAGGTTGCTCGAGAAATTGTTCTCAATGACAGTGTAATATATTTAATCATGTTTACACTTGGGTTTTATTAATAAATGCTGTTGGTTTGGATGCTACAACCCAATAAAGGTAAATGCATTAAAATTGATATAATCTGTATTTATTTCAATCTGACCAAGTTACTGATCTGTACAGTCTGTTCCCAGTTCTTGGATGTATGTATCAGTAGCCTCAATATGATATAACAGACAAATTCAGTCCATTGGAATTGGCATATAGTTTAGATGTTAATCCAACTTTATGAGAGAAGGAGAGATTGTCCGAGCTGTAATATTGGCTGTCAAAGTGATATAGCACAAAAACAGACAATTTGGTAAATAAAGAATTAAAATGGGATTAGTGCAAATGAGTATACCCTGTTTAGATGATCTGCCTTTTGATTCTTTTTACCAAAGTGCATGAGTTCACACTGGCCCACATTTGACTTCATTTGCCATGATTTTTGCCCAGTCATTTAATCTATCTATATGTTACAGATTCACCACACATCTTCAAAACCTTGCTCTTTGTTTCCTCTTTCTGGTTGTTAGTTTAAATAGGAAAGAGTTGGGCAAGAACCAACCCCTGGGGTAAGGTACCCCACTAGTTAGAAACCTTCCAGCCTGAAAATTACCCATTATTCCAACTCCTATTTTCTGAAAGCTAATTTTCACTTCAATACATTTAGGCATTAATTCAAGAGCCAACCTTTGTCACACACTGTCAAATGTCACCATGTTGACTAGGTTTATATGTAGCTCCCCTAAATGACAAATTATTCCCTCTTTTGATCACAGATCAATTTTATTTGCCATATGTCTTTCCATGTTACAGGAACTTGCTGTTGTGTGTTGGTGTGACGTGCAACAAAAACCATTCAACTATTGGAAAGAATAAAGTTGTATAAAGTTTATGGATGTGCAGTAATATTTGCATAAATACTAGTATGCATTTATAGTGTAAACAGTATTATAAAAAGCAGTTTAAATTAGCAGCAGTGCACTGACTGAGGTAGTGAATTGAATGTCGGGTACTGGTTGATCAGATTAACCATCTGGCAGAAGAAATTTTTAAATTGGTGTGATGTTTTCATAGTCCTATAGCACTTAACAAAAGGGAACTTCTGGAAAAGACAATTTGCAGGGTGGGTAGTATCCGCAATTTTATTTTGCTGCTGTCTATTGACTGACACATTGCCAACAATTGATATTAAATTAGCTGGCCTTGGCTCCTTTTTTTGAAGTTGAGTCACACCTCCTGTTGCCCAATCTTGGCATCCACCTGGAATCTCATCCATAGATTGCACTATCTCTGCACCCACTCATTAAAATTTTTGTGTAGGCTATCGTCCTAATGATTTATCTGCGTTTAGCCCCAATGAGTTTCTCTAGTACTGTGTATACCTTGCAATTACAGTTTTTACAAGTGCCCCACTGTTATTTTAAATTCACCCACCTGTTATCTTAAGGAAATTTGCAGTCTCCAACATGGTTAAAACTTAACAATTGACTTGTCAAATCTGTCCTTCCCCCCCCCCCCCCCCCAGTTAATAATTATCAAGCCTTGGCATCATCAGAGAACATAATAGTGGGTGGTGCTCCAAAGTGTGTTAGAGGAAGTTGGAAAACAGCCATTTCATGAAATTCTTTTCACTCGAAGAGATAGTGGATATATGGAATTTTCACCTCCTAGAAGTTGTTAAATCAACTGAAACTTTCTAAACAGACTTCAGCTGGCAATGATGTAGTGACTTCCATTAGCAAATCCATTAGATGCAGATGACAATTCAGACGTGGTCTGTCTATGTAAACGCAAGTCTGCAGAGACAGGAAATCTTTAGCAACCTAGACCAGAGGTGTATCCAGGGACCCCAGTTATGCATGCTATTTCATTGCCTACATAGAGCAATTCAGCTTCAAACTGACATAGAAAACCCTCCCCAACACTTTCTCTGCTACATTGATGACTGTGATGCTGATTCATGAGCATGTGGAGCGCTCAACTTCCACCATGCTCTTGGATTCCTTTGATCCATTGCTGACATCTCTCTTGATCTTTCTGCCTCCACCTCAGGAGACAGATTATCTCCTGGCATCTTCTACAAACCCGCTGACTCTCACAGTTACCTTGATTGTGATGCTGGTGAGGTAGTAATGGGGGGGGGGGGGGGACAAAGAAATGGTAGATGAACTTGATGGGTATTTTGCATCTGTCTTTGCTGTGGAAGACACTAGGAGTGTGCCAGAGGTCCATCAGTGTCAGGGAGCAGGAGTGAGTGCCATTGTTATTACAAAGGAAAGTGCAAGGCAAACTAAACTGAAAGGTCTTAAGGTGGATGACTCACCTGGACCAGATGGACTACATCTCAGAGTCCTGAAAGAAGTTCCTGATGAGATGACAAATGCATTGGTAATGATCTTTCAAGAATCGCTTGATTCTGGCATGGTCCCAGAGGACTGGAAGATTGCAAGTGTCATTTAACTCTTTAAGAGAGGAAGGCAAAAGAGAAATTATAGGCCAGTTATCCTAACCTCCATGGTTGGGAAAGTGTTATTAAGGATAATGTTTCGGAGTACTTGGAGACTGATGATAAAATAGTCAAAAGTCAATGTCAACATGGTTCCTGTAAAGGGAAATCTTGGGACAAATTGTTAGTTTTTCAAGGAAGTAACAAGCAGAGTGGGCAAAGGAGAGGCTGTGGATGTCATTTATTTTAATTTTCAGAAGGCCTTTAGTAAGGTGTCACACATAAGGCTGCTTAACGAGAAAATCCCATGGTGCTACAGAAGAGATACTGTCATGGATAGAAGAATGGCAGGAGGCAGTGAGTGGAAATAGAAAGGGTCTTTTCTGGTTGGCTGCCAGTGATTAGTGGTGTTCCTCAGGGGTCAGTATTGGGACAGCTAATTTTCATATTGTTTGCCAATGATACAGGTAATGGAATTGATGACCTTATGGCAAAGTGTGCAGATGATCCGAAGATAGGTGGGAAGGGTAGGTAGTGCTGAGGGGAAGGGTAGGTAGTGCTGAGGGGAAGGGTAGGTAGTGCTGAGGGGAAGGGTAGGTAGTGCTGAGGAAGCAATGCGATTGCAGCAAGACTTAAACAAATTGGAAAAATGGGCAAAGAAGTGTCAGATGGAATACAGTATTGGAAAATGTATGATAATGCATTTTGGTATCAGGAACAATAGTGCAGACTATTATCTAAATGGGGAGAAAATTAAAGCATCAGAGGTGCAGAGAGTCCTCGTGCAGGACTCCCAGAAGTTTGATTTACAGGTTGAGTCTGTGATTTTTAAAAAAGGCAAATGCAATGTTGGCATTTATCTCAAGGGGAATAGAATATAAAAGCAAGGAGATAATGCTGAGCCTATATAAGACACCAGTCATTTGAATGGAATTTTTGAATTTATTTAAATCTTACATCCATTCCACAACGTGACAGAGTAAATATCTTTGTGTTCTGACTTTGTTGCAATGTACAAACATGTGAATTTATAAGTCTAATGGCTTATAGAAAGAAGCTTTTCTATAACATGCTGGTCCTAGCTTTAAAGCTGTTGTGCTGTTTGCCAGATGGAAGCAGCTGAAACAGTTTATGGTTGGGGTGACTGGTGTCCTTGATGATCTTCCAGTCCTTCATTATGCACCTGCTGCTGTAACTGTCCTCAGTGGAGGGAAGTTCACATCCACAGATGCGCTGGGCTGTCCGTACCGCTCTCTGCAGTGCCAGGTGATCAAGGTTGGTGTAGTTCCCATACCAGGCAGTGATACAGCCAGTCAGGATGCTCTCAATGCCCTTGTAGAAGGTCTTGAGGATTTGACGGCTCATGCTAAACTTCTTCAGTCGCCTGGGGTGGAGGAGATGCTGTTATACTTTTTTTTGCCACAAAGCCAGTGTGTACAGTCCAGGTGAGATCTTCGATGATGTGTATACCGAGGAACCCTTTCAACTGCAGTCCCATCGATGTTGATCGGGGTGAGCCTGCTTCCAATCTTCTTGTAATCCATGATAAGCTCTTTTGTTTTTTGGATATTAAGGGAGAGTTGGTTATCCTGGCACCACTTTGTCAGGGTGTTAACCTCTGCTCTGTCAGCTGTCTCGTCACCACTAGAAATAAGGCCGATCAGTGTTGTCATCTGCAAATTTGATCAGCACATTCGTGGGTGTAAAGAGAGTAGAGAAGGGGGCTCAGGACACAACCCTGGGGGGCACCTGTGTTGAGGGAGCCCATCTTTCCCACTTGTTGGTGATCTGATAGGAAGTCAAGGATCCTGCTGCACAAGGCGTGGTGCAGGCCGAGGTCACTGAGCATCTGTCAAGTCTGGAGAAAATTATGGTGTTGAATGCTGAACTGAAGTCCAGGAACAGCATTCTAACATCCTTGGAGTATTGTCAACGGTTCTGGGCCCCATATCTCAGAATGAATGTGTTGTCATTGGAGAGAGTCCAGAGGAGGTTCCTGAGGCTGATTCTGGGAATGAAGGGGTTAACATGAGGAGTGTTTGGCAGCTTTAGGGTTGTACTCACTGGAATTTAGAAGAATGCGGGGGGGGATCTTATTGAAACCTACTGAATGCTGAAAGAACTGGATAAGGTGGATGTGGGAGAATGTTACCTATGGTGGCAGTAGCCAGAACAAGAGGGAACAGCCTCAAAATTGAGGAGCGAACTTTTAGAACGGAAGTAAGGAGCAATTTCTTTAGCCAGAGAGTGAATCTGTGGAATGCTCTGCCACAGACTGCGGTGGAGGCCAAGTCCGTGGGTATACATAAGGTAGAAGTTGATCGTTTCCTGATCGGTCAGGGCATCAAAGGATATGATGAGAAGGCAGATGTATAGGATTGGGGTGGGATCTGGGATCAGCCATGGTGGAATGCGGAGCAGACTTGATGGGCTGAATGGCCTAATTCTGCTCCTATGTCTTATAGTTTTATGGTCCTCACTTTGTCACTTGTAAGGATGTAATTCCCTTTCCTCAATCATCTGTCTCCACTGTATCTGATCTCGTGATGGGGTTGTTCACTCCAGGACATCTGAAATGTCCTTTTCATTTCAGAAAGTAGGATTTCTCCCTCACTGATATCAACAGAACTCTCACCTGCATCTCTTCTACTTCCTGCACAACCGCCCTTACCCATTTCCCTCAGGCATAACAGGGATAGGGTTTGTCTTACCTCGTCCTTGCCTACCATCCCACAAGTCTATGTATCCATCAAATTATTCTCTACAACTTCTGCTACCTCCAACAGCATTTCATCATCGGGTATAGCAGGATCATTCTCTCTGCGACTCTCTTGTCCACTCCTCCTTTGCCCCTGATCCCACCCTGGTCGCTTAGCACTGCAACCATGCTAAGTGTTACACATGCCTCTACCACCACCTCCCTCTTTAGCATTCGGAGTCCTAACCAGCCCTTCACATATAAATGCATTGGTGCCATTTGTTGCATCCAGTGATTCTGGTGTGGCGTTCTTCATCACAGAACCTTTGCTCTACCTGCTGTACTAGCCTGGATCTCACAATGATCAGCCATGTTAATTCCATTCCCACATCTACATGTGTGTTGATGGCCTTTTCTGCTGGTGAACTGAGGCAGGATACAGATTAAAAGAACACCACTTCATATTCAATCCTGCTGTGCTCTTACACCATGAACATCAATTTCTCCAGTAACCACTCCCCTTTCTCTCTCTTCTTTTACTTATTCCACTTAACCCTGCACCTTTTCCCTTCCCCAAACTCTTTAATCTGCCCATTCTTTCCACTGAAATCGCTCATCACCTCCTCCCTTTATTCCATGGTCCCCTCAATCTGCAAATTCTTCCCACTGGAACCCCTCACCACCTCCTCCCTTTATTCCATGGTCCCCTCAATCTGCAAATTCTTCCCACTGGAACCCCTCACCACCTCCTCCCTTTATTCCATGGTCCCCTCAATCTGCAAATTCTTCCCACTGGAACCCCTCACCACCTCCTCCCTTTATTCCATGGTCCCCTCAATCTGCAAATTCTTCCCACTGGAACCCCTCACCACCACCTCCCTTTATTCCATGGTCCAACTTCCTCTCCCGTCAGATTCCATCTTCAGTCCTTCGTCACTTCCATCTATCTATCTCTGCCCCAGCTTCTTACATTATTCCCACTTCTCCTGTCCCCAACTATCACCCCCTCACCTGAATCCACCGATCGCCTCCCCTCACCATTTTATACTGACTATATCCCCCCCTCTATTAATTTCCCACCATAAATGCTGCCTGATCCCCGGTTTATATTATGTGTTATTTTGCGATATAAAGGGGAAAAATGTGGATTGTTATTGTTATTTATGTAGGTGACACAGTTCAAAGTAAATTTTTAAGTGCATATATATTTCACTGTATACAACCCTGTGATTCATTTTCTTGTGGGCATACTCAATAAATCCAATAACCATAATACAAACAATAAAAGACTGCACCAACTGGGTGGATGACCAGTGCACAAAAGACAATGTATTGGGAAAATACAAAAAATAAAGAAAAAATGTTAACAATAATAAATAAGCAATAAATATCAAGATGTTTCTGTTGTGGCTCCACTCAGCCAGATTTTCAGTCTCCATCCCATATGCTGATTTGTCAACACCTTTGATTCAGCCAATGACAGGGGTGTCGTCAGCAAACTTGAATATAGCATTAGAGTTGTGCTTAGCCACACAGCCATGAGTATAAGGTGAGCTGAGCAGGGGGCAGAGCACATAGCTTTGTGGTGCATCTGTGCTGATGGAGATTGTGGAGGAAATATTGTTGCCAATCAGAACTGACTGGGGCCTGTAAGAAATGAAATCGAGGATCCAAGTACGTAAGGAGGTGTTGAATCTAGGTCTTGAAGTTTATTGATTAGTCTTGAGGGGGTGCAGAGCTGAAGTCGATAAACAGCATCCTGATGTTTGCATCTTTGCTCTCCAGATGTTCCAGGGTTGAGAGAAGAGCCAATGAGATGGCATCTGCTGTGGACCTGTTATGCCAGTAGGCAAATTGGAGCTGATCCAAGTTGCATCTCAGGCAGCGATTGATCTGTTTCATCTTCAGCCATGTAAAAATGGCATGGCCTAATAATAGGCTTTGCCTTCTTTAGACAATAAATATCTACTCACTCTTTGCTGCTGACACAGGCAGAACATGGTCCCTGCCCTACTTTATGACTGTGTAATCCCCTAACAAGCCGAGTCTGCTGCACTCCTCGTGTTCAGCTTTAAATCAGTACATCATTGTTAAACTGAACTCTTAGTAACTGTTCTTTCATCTAGAGATTTACTCTCTAATCCCATCAAAAGATTCTATAAATCACATTGCTATCTCAGTTTTCTGGTCCAAAAAGCATTCATCAGCTAAAGATACTCAAACAAAAAGACTGAGGTTCCTTTTATTGGAGTTGTGTGTCTTTGCTGGTTCAGAACGGCTGTCACATTTAGTCATATGAGAACTTCTGGTAATTTTCTCCCCCGACCCCTCTCCTTCACCATTCCTGTTTCCCTATCTCCTTACCTGCCCATCGCCTCCCTCTGGTGCTCCTCTCCCTTCCCTTCCATGGTCTCCAGACCATAAGATAGAAACAGAATTAGGCCATTCAGCCCATCAAATATGGGGTATTTGACACAGAAAACATCCTGCTAGAGGGAAAACAGGTGGCATGTAATGGTGGAAGTTTCATTGGAGATGTAGCAGATATTATGTAGCGTAGTGGTTAGCACAGCACTTTATAGCACAGGTGACCTGGGTTCAATTCTTGCCACTACTGTAAGGAGTTTGTACATTCTCCCCTTTTGACCGTGTATGTTTCCTCCTGCAGTCCAAAGATGAACTAGTCGGTAGGTTAATTGGTCATTGTAAATTGTTTCGTGATTAGGTTAGGGCTAATTTGAGGGATTGCTAGGCAGTCTGGCTCAAAGTGCCAGAAAGACCTACTCTGCAAAATAAAATATCTGTAGTATCAACAGTCAATAGATTGTGAATATGTTGTCTATTTCTGGGGATGTGAGAATTTGATTGTGCAGATATTATTTGTATATGAAACTGTAGGATTTTCCTATCATATGGAAGCAGAGATAAAAATTAAAATTTTCTAGAGGAAAAGTAAGATTGGACTAGGAGTTGGACATTATGTCGAAATCATGTAGGAATTGCCAGTTGGTGGTGTAGTGGCATCCACACCAGACTTCGAAGCGAATGGTCCTGGGTTTGAATCCTTACACGCTTTCCATCTGTGCTGGGTTGAGCACTAAGCTAGCAACTCAACCTCATTTAAAAAAAACAGACAAATGATAAAGAAATGGCAAAAGTTGCTGCTTGATGTGGCACAAGGTGTGGAAAGGAACAGCAACAATGTAGGACATCATGTAAACATTAGAATTTTGCCCAAATTAACAACCGGGCCTTGTTTGTTTTTCCTCCCTTTTCCCAGGACGACACATTACAAAGGTGGAATCCCTGAGAGTCAGCCTATGACTGAGGCAAGTGGCCCTCCATGCCAATCCAAGAACTCAACGGATGACAACTGTTCCTGAATCTAGTGATGCGGCTCCTAGCCTCTTGCACTTCCCACCCGATGTAGAACTCATGACTGATATTCCTAATAATGAATATTGACCATTTGATTTCTCATACCAACAAAAAGACTCTTAAACTGTTTAACTCAGCTGCAATGAATTAAACAAACCCTTGCTTAACTGAAAAAAGGAGCTGAACTGCTGCTGGGTGGATGGAGCCGGTGGCCAAAGCTTGATTAACATGTCTGAGCACTCTTCATCCTTTCCTTTCCCTGATAATCTCTGCAAACAAAAGGGCCTACCTACTGAGTGTGAACACAACATTGAGCAGCTGCTGATGTTTATACGTTTTTACTACATGGGAGCTAAACTGATGCAAGACTAGTGGGGTGGGAAAAAGTACATTTTACGCTTAGTGTTGCAACATCCTTTGCCCAGAATTTCTCAGTTTCGTTAACCAACATTAATAATTTATTATTTGTTATTCTAGCTTCAAAAATATATCAGAAGTTAATTTGTAATTAAGGCTACATCCACACTGGACCAAATAATTTTGAAAACGCTGGTTTCACATAAAAATGATAGATATCCACACTATGTGTTTTTGAAAATATCTCTATCCACATTGAAACGGAGATTTTGGCGAATCTCCTCATCCTGCGCATGTGCAGGACATATCCACCGAAAACAAGTGACATGATTGGTGTCGAATCTTGCTGTAAAAGTGAGCGTTTGTGTAGTTACAGACTAGAAAAACTTAAAACGACTGACAGCTGTTGGCTCTCATGCAGGAGAACTTAAAACTAAAAAAAAAACAAATACTGAAGCGTACGGAGGCAACCGACAGGGAGTTCACGGACAGATTGACCCGGCTGACGACGAACATTGAAAAACTGACCAACTCTGTTGCATTAGTAAATCACCTTGTTAAATGTGTAAAACATGTCTGTATCAGTGCTATGTTGTATTTCCATAAATAGGTAAACCACCTTCATACGAGCAAGGACAGAAAACAGGGCAAAGTGAGTATACTTATTTATTCAGTAAGTTATGGGTCAAAGTATTTGGTGAGTACATTTCTAACTCTTCTGGCTTCAGTCTCGTTGCCGTCTGTTCTGAAATTGTTAGGTTGTGTTCAAGAAAACAATGAAATAGTGCGCTGCCGTCTGATAGCGTTTTCAAAAGTCTCCGGTTACCCCGTCCACACTGATCTGCCGGAGCAGCGTTTTCAAAAATACCCACCCTGGAAAGCGTTTCTGAAAAGCTCTGGTTTCGGGGGACGAAAATGCCATTTTAGTGTGGACGGAGGGTAAAAACGAAGAGAAAACGCTTCGGTTATGGATTTATTCAGTGTAGTGTGCATATAGCCTAAGGGGTTGCTAAAATGTTCAACCACCTTTGTTAATCTGAGGGAGACACTGGCATCCTTGCAGCTCTTATTTAAATCAGGCAGATTCTTAGGATTCACTTAGGTCTAGTTGGTTAACTTGCACAGAATAGCTGAATGAACTTCGGTTGTGTTACCTCAAGCCTCTAAAGTGAAGGAGTGACCTCACTAACAAGCTTTAAAGATGTTTAAAGATGTTTTAAACCAATAGAGTAGAGAAAGACAAACTGTTTCTCTGTACATGGAAATTAAGATTCCAAATCTCAGTCACCTTCAGTACATCAGGCTATTGTTTACTGACCACAGTTCTGCCTTCACTACTTATTATTAAAGAAAACTCATCACCAAACTCAGGACCCACGGAGTCAAGCCCCCCTCTGCAACTGAATTGTTGAGTTCATGACCTCTAGTCCACAATCAGAAAGGATAGGCAGCAATGACTGTGCCATGATTATTGGAAACATTGGTGCTCCACACTGTAATTCCTCATCTCCCTACTCTTAATTCCTGTAGCTCCCTGGTGTGCCTTCTACCTGATTGTATTACTATGTTGGGCCCAGATAGATTCTGAAATGTTGACACCCAGGATCTTGGAAGCTGCTCACCCTTTCCAATGCTGACCCTTCATAAATGGTGTGTGTTCCTACAGTTTTACCTCTCTGAAGTCCACGATCAGTTCCCTGGTCTCACTGATGTTCAGTGCAAGTTCGTTGTTGTGACATGACGCAACCAGCTGATCTATCACATGAATTTCATAAGAACTTTGCATCAGTCTTCACTGTGGAAGACATTAGCAATGCGCCAGAGGTCTGTGAGTGTCAGGGAGCAGGAGTGAGTGTCATTGCTATTGCAAAGGAAGAAGTGCTAGGCAAACTCAAAGGTCTTAAGGTGGACAAGTCACCTGGGCCAGATGGGCTACATCCCAGAGCTCTGAAAGCGGTGGCTGAAGAGATAATAGATGCAATGGTCATGATCTTTCATGAATCTCTTGATTCTGGCATAGTCCCGGAGGACTGTAAGATTATGTCACTCCACTCTTTAAGAAGAGAAGAAGGCAAAAGAAAGGAAGTTATAGGCCTGGTTCAGTGGATTGGAAAGTGTTGGAGTACATTATTAAGGACAAGGTTTCAGCGTACTTGGAGACTAATGTCAAAGTCAGCATGGTTTCTGTAAAGGGAAATCTTGCCTGACAAATCTGTCAGGAAGGAACAAACCAGGTGGACAAAGGAGAGACACTGGATGTCATTTACTTGGATTTTTAGAAGGCATTTGATAAGGTGCCACACATGAGGCTGCTTAACAATATAAAATCCCATGGTATTACAGGAAAGATACTGCCATGGATAGAGGAATGGCTGACAGGCAGGAAGCAGTGAGTGGGAATAAAGGGGGCCTTTTCTGGTTGGCTGCTGGTGACTAGTGGTGTTGTTCAGTGGTCAGTATTGGGACTGCTACTTTTCACATTGTTTGTTGATGATTTAGATAATGGAATTTTTGGCTTTGTGGTAAAATTAGCAAATGAGATGAAGATAGATGGACGGTAGGTAGTGCTGAGGAAGTAATATGATTGCAGAAAGACTTAGACAAATTGGGAGAATGGGTAAAAAAAAGTAGCAGATGGTATACGGTATTGGAAAATGTATGATAATGCATTTTGGTAAAAGGAACAAAAATGCAGACTATTATCTAAATGGGGATAAAATTCAAACATCTGATGTGCAAAGGGACTTAGGATTTCTCATGCAAGGCTCCCAGAAGGTTAATTTACTGGTTGAGTCTATGGTATAGAAGGAAAATGCAACATTGGCATTCAGTTCAAGGGGAATAGAATATAAAAGCAAGGAGATAATGCTGAGGTTTTATAAGACCATTTAGGTCAGGCTGCACTTGGAGAATTGTCAACAGATTTGGGCCCCATATTTCAGTAAGGATGTGCTGTCATTGGAGAGAGTCCAGGGGAGGTTCACAAGGATGATTCTGGGAATGAAGGGGTTAACATATGAGTAGCGTTTGGCAGCTTTGTGCCTGTACTCACTGGAATTTAGAAGAATGCGTGGGAATCTCATTGAAACCTACTGAATGCTGAAAGAACTAGATAAGATGGATGTGGAGAGGATGTTTCCTATGGTGGGGTTGTCCAGAACTAGAGGGCACAGCCTCAAAATTGAGAAACAACCCATTAGAATAGAGATAAGGAGGATTGTTTTAGCCAGAGTATAGTGAATCTGTGGAATGATCTGCCATAGATAGTGGGGCAGGCCAAGATGGTTGGCATATTTGAAGTGAAAATTGATAGTTTCATGTTTGGTCAGGACATCAAAGGTTATGGTGAGAAGGCAGGTGTATGGGTTGAGTGGGATCCAGGATAAGCCATGATGGAATGGCGGAGCAGAATCAATGGGCTGATGGCCTAATTCTGCTATTATGTTTTATGTCTAAATCTCACTCCTGTAAGCCTCCTGATCACCCTCTGATATTCTGCCAACAATAATTGTGTCATTGGTAAATTAATAGATACCATTGAACAGTGCCTGGCCACACATTCATGAGTGTAGAGAGAGGAGAGCAGTGGGTTAAGCATGTGTAGAGAGAGAGAGAGAGAGAGAGAGAGAGAGAGCAGTGGGTTAAGCATGAGTGTAGAGAGAGAGAGAGCAGTGGGTTAAGCATGTGTAGAGAGAGAGCAGTGGGTTAAGCATGAGTGTAGAGAGAGAGAGCAGTGGGTTAAGCATTTGTAGAGAGAGAGAGAGAGAGAGAGAGAGAGCAGTGGGTTAAGCATGTGTAGAGAGAGAGCAGTGGGTTAAGCAAGAGTGTAGAGAGAGAGAGAGCAGTGGGTTAAGCATGAGTAGAGAGAGGAGAGCAGTGGGTTAAGCATGAGTGTAGAGAGAGGATAGCAGTGGGTTAAGCATGAGTGTAGAGAGAGAGAGCAGTGGGTTAAGCATGAGTGTAGAGAGAGAGAGAGAGCAGTGGGTTAAGAATGAGTAGAGAGAGGAGAGCAGTGGGTTAAGCATGAGTGTAGAGAGAGAGCAGTGGGTTAAGCATGAATGTAGACAGAGAGAGAGAGAGAGAGAGACAGCAGTGGGTTAAGCATGAGTGTAGAGAGAGAGAGCAGTGGGTTAAGCATGAGGGTAGAGA
Source organism: Hemitrygon akajei (assembly GCF_048418815.1). NCBI lineage: Eukaryota > Metazoa > Chordata > Chondrichthyes > Myliobatiformes > Dasyatidae > Hemitrygon > Hemitrygon akajei. Next base: position 100,904,931 of record NC_133124.1, on the reverse strand, counting down.
GAGAGAGCAGTGGGTTAAGCATGAATGTAGAGAGAGAGAGAGAGAGCAGTGGGTTAAGCATGAGTGTAGAGAGAGAGAGCAGTGGGTTAAGCATGAGTGTAGAGAGAGAGAGCAGTGGGTTAAGCATGAGTGTAGAGAGAGAGAGAGAGAGCAGTGGGTTAAGCATGAATGTAGAGAGAGAGAGCAGTGGGTTAAGCATGAGTAGAGAGAGAGAGCAGTGGGTTAAGCATGAGGGTAGAGAGAGAGAGCAGTGGGTTAAGCATGAATGTAGAGAGAGAGTGAGAGCAGTGGGTTAAGCATGAGTGTAGAGAGAGAGAGCAGTGGGTTAAGCATGAGTGTAGAGAGAGAGAGCAGTGGGTTAAGCATGAGTGTAGAGAGAGAGAGAGCAGTGGGTTAAGCATGAGTAGAGAGAGGAGAGCAGCGGGTTAAGCATGAGTGTAGAGAGAGAGGAGAGCAGTGGGTTAAGCATGAGGGTAGAGAGAGAGAGCAGTGGGTTAAGCATGAGTGTAGAGAGAGAGAGAGAGACAGAGAGGAGAGCAGTGGGTTAAGCATGAGTGTAGAGAGAGAGGAGAGCAGTGGGTTAAGCATGAGTGTAGAGAGAGAGAGAGCAGTGGGTTAAGCATGAGTGTAGAGAGAGAGAGAGAGACAGAGAGAGAGCAGTGGGTTAAGCATGAGTGTAGAGAGAGAGAGAGAGAGAGCAGTGGGTTAAGCATGAGTGTAGAAAGAGAGAGAGAGAGAGAGAGAGAGCAGTGGGTTAAGCATGAGTAGAGAGAGGAGAGCAGTGGGTTAAGCATGAGTGTAGAGAGAGAGAGCAGTGGGTTAAGCATGAGTGTAGAGAGAGAGAGCAGTGGGTTAAGCATGAGTGTAGAGAGAGAAAGCGAGAGAGCAGTGGGTTAAGCATGAGTGTAGAGAGAGAGAGCAGTGGGTTAAGCATGAGTGTAGAGAGAGAGAGAGAGAGAGAGCAGTGGGTTAAGCATGAGTGTAGAGAGAGGAGAGCAGTGGGTTAAGCATGAGTAGAGTGAGAGAGAGCAGTGGGTTAAGCAGGAGTGTAGAGAGAGGAGAGCAGTGGGTTAAGCATGAGTAGAGAGAGAGAGCAGTGGGTTAAGCATGAGTGTAGAGAGAGAGAGCAGTGGGTTAAGCAGGAGTGTAGAGAGAGGAGAGCAGTGGGTTAAGCATGAGTAGAGTGAGAGAGAGCAGTGGGTTAAGCATGAGTGTAGAGAGAGAGAGAGCAGTGGGTTAAGCATGAGTGTAGAGAGAGAGAGAGCAGTGGGTTAAGCATGAGTGTAGAGAGAGAAAGAGCAGTGGGTTAAGCATGAGTGTAGAGAGAGAAAGAGCAGTGGGTTAAGCATGAGTGTAGAGAGAGAGAGCAGTGGGTTAAGCATGAGTGTAGAGAGAGAGAGCAGTGGGTTAAGCATGAGTGTAGAGAGAGAGAGAGAGAGAGAGAGCAGTGGGATAAGCATGAGTGTAGAGAGAGAGAGAGAGAACAGTGGGTTAAGCATGAGTGTAGAGAGAGAGCAGTGGGTTAAGCATGAGTGTAGAGAGAGAGCAGTGGGTTAAGCATGAGTGTAGAGAGAGGAGAGCAGTGGGTTAAGCATGAGTGTATAGAGAGAGAGAGCAGTGGGTTAAGCATGAGTGTAGAGAGAGAGAGCAGTGGGTTAAGCATGAGTGTAGAGAGAGAGAGAGCAGTGGGTTAAGCATGAGTAGAGAGAGAGAGCAGTGGGTTAAGCATGAGTGTAGAGAGAGAGAGGAGAGCAGTGGGTTAAGCATGAGTACAGAGAGAGAGCAGTGCATTAAGCATGAGTGTAGAGCGAGGAGAGCAGTGGGTTAAGCATGAGTAGAGAGAGAGAGCAGTGGGTTAAGCAAGAGTGTAGAGAGAGAGAGAGAGAGCAATCGGTTAAGCATGAGTGTAGAGAGAGAGAGAGAGCAGTGGGTTAAGCATGAGTGTAGAGAGAGAGAGAACAGTGGGTTAAGCATGAGTGTAGAGAGAGGGCAGTGGGTTAAGCATGAGTGTAGAGAGAGAGAGCACTGGGTTAAGCATGAGTGTAGAGAGAAATAGGAGAGCAGTGGGTTAAGCATGAGTGTAGAGAGAGAGAGAGCAGTGGGTTAAGCATGAGTGTAGAGAGAGAGAGAGCAGTGGGTTAAGCATGAGTGTAGAGAGAGAGAGCAGTGGGTTAAGCATGAGTGTAGAGAGAGAGAGTGAGAGAGAGAGCAGTGGGTTAAGCATGAGTGTAGAGAGAGAGAGAGAGAGAGCAGTGGGATAAGCATGAGTGTAGAGAGAGAGAGAGAGAGCAGTGGGTTAAGCATGAGTGTAGAGAGAGAGAGAGAGAGAGAGCAGTGGGTTAAGCATGAGTGTAGAGAGAGAGAGCAGTGGGATAAGCATGAGTGTAGAGAGAGAGCAGTGGGTTAAGCATGAGTGTAGAGAGAGAGCAGTGGGTTAAGCATGAGTGTAGAGAGAGAGCAGTGGGTTAAGCATGAGTGTAGAGAGAGAGAGCAGTGGGTTAAGCATGAGTGTAGAGAGAGAGAGCAGTGGGTTAAGCATGAGTGTAGAGAGAGAGAGAGCAGTGGGTTAAGCATGAGTAGAGAGAGAGAGCAGTGGGTTAAGCATGAGTGTAGAGAGAGAGAGGAGAGCAGTGGGTTAAGCATGAGTAGAGAGAGAGAGCAGTGGGTTAAGCAAGAGTGTAGAGAAAGAGAGAGAGAGCAGTCGGTTAAGCATGAGTGTAGAGAGAGAGGAGAGCAGTGGGATAAGCATGTGTAGAGAGAGAGCAGTGGGTTAAGCAAGAGTGTAGAGAGAGAGAGAGCAGTGGGTTAAGCATGAGTACAGAGAGGAGAGCAGTGGGTTAAGCATGAGTGTAGAGAGAGGATAGCAGTGGGTTAAGCATGAGTGTATAGAGAGAGAGAGCAGTGGGTTAAGCATGAGTGTAGAGAGAGAGAGGAGAGCAGTGGGTTAAGCATGAGTGTAGAGAGAGAGAGAGAGCAGTGGGTTAAGAATGAGTAGAGAGAGGAGAGCAGTGGGTTAAGCATGAGTGTAGAGAGAGAGAGCAGTGGGTTAAGCATGAGTGTGGAGAGAGAGAGAGCAGTGGATTAAGCATGAGTGTAGAGAGAGAGAGAGAGCAGTGGGTTAAGAATGAGTGTAGAGAGAGAGAGAGCAGTGGGTTAAGCATGAGTGTAGAGAGAGAGAGAGCAGTGGGTTAAGAATGAGTAGAGAGAGGAGAGCAGTGGGTTAAGCATGAGTGTAGAGAGAGAGAGCAGTGGGTTAAGCATGAGTGTAGAGAGAGAGAGCAGTGGGTTAAGATTGAGTGTAGAGAGAGAGAGAGAGCAGTGGGTTAAGAATGAGTAGAGAGAGGAGAGCAGTGCGTTAAGCATGATTGTAGAGAGAGAGAGCAGTGGGTTAAGCATGTGTAGAGAGAGAGAGAGAGAGAGAGCAATGGGTTAAGCATGAGTGTAGAGAGAGAGCAGTGGGTTAAGCATGAATGTAGACAGAGAGAGAGAGAGACAGCAGTGGGTTAAGCATGAGTGTAGAGAGAGAGAGCAGTGGGTTAAGCATGAGTGTAGAGAGAGAGAGCAGTGGGTTAAGCATGAGTGTAGAGAGAGAGAGAGAGAGCAGTGGGTTAAGCATGAATGTAGAGAGAGAGAGCAGTCGGTTAAGCATGAGTAGAGAGAGAGAGCAGTGGGTTAAGCATGAGGGTAGAGAGAGAGAGCAGTCGGTTAAGCATGAGTAGAGAGAGAGAGCAGTGGGTTAAGCATGAGGGTAGAGAGAGAGAGCAGTGGGTTAAGCATGAATGTAGAGAGAGAGAGAGAGCAGTGGTTTAAGCATGAGTGTAGAGAGAGAGAGCATTGGGTTAAGCATGAGTGTAGAGAGAGAGAGAGCAGTGGGTTAAGCATGAGTAGAGAGAGGAGAGCAGCGGGTTAAGCATGAGTGTAGAGAGAGAGGAGAGCAGTGCGTTAAGCATGAGTGTAGAGAGAGAGAGAGCAGTGGGTTAAGCATGAGTGTAGAGAGAGAGAGAGACAGAGAGAGAGCAGTGGGTTAAGCATGAGTGTAGAGAGAGAGAGAGAGAGCAGTGGGTTAAGCATGAGTGTAGAAAGAGAGAGAGAGAGAGAGCAGTGGGTTAAGCATGAGTGTAGAGAGAGAGAGCAGTGGGTTAAGCATGAGTGTAGAGAGAGAAAGCGAGAGAGCAGTGGGTTAAGCATGAGTGTAGAGAGAGAGAGCAGTGGGTTAAGAATGAGTGTAGAGAGAGAGAGAGAGAGAGAGCAGTGGGTTAAGCATGAGTGTAGAGAGAGGAGAGCAGTGGGTTAAGCATGAGTAGAGTGAGAGAGAGCAGTGGGTTAAGCAGGAGTGTAGAGAGAGGAGAGCAGTGGTTTAAGCATGAGTAGAGAGAGAGAGAGCAGTGGGTTAAGCATGAGTGTAGAGAGAGAGAGCAGTGGGTTAAGCAGGAGTGTAGAGAGAGGAGAGCAGTGGGTTAAGCATGAGTAGAGTGAGAGAGAGCAGTGGGTTAAGCATGAGTGTAGAGAGAGAGAGCAGTGGGTTAAGCATGAGTGTAGAGAGAGAGAGCAGTGGGTTAAGCATGAGTGTAGAGAGAGAGAGCAGTGGGTTAAGCATGAGTGTAGAGAGAGAGAGCAGTGGGTTAAGCATGAGTGTAGAGAGTGAGAGTGAGAGAGAGAGCAGTGGGTTAAGCATGAGTGTAGAGAGAGAGAGAGAGAGAGAGAGAGAGAGCAGTGGGATAAGCATGAGTGTAGAGAGAGAGAGAGAACAGTGGGTTAAGCATGAGTGTAGAGAGAGAGCAGTGGGTTAAGCATGAGTGTAGAGAGAGAGCAGTGGGTTAAGCATGAGTGTAGAGAGAGGAGAGCAGTGGGTTAAGCATGAGTGTATAGAGAGAGAGAGAGAGCAGTGGGTTAAGCATGAGTGTAGAGAGAGAGAGCAGTGGGTTAAGCATGAGTGTAGAGAGAGAGCAGTGGGTTAAGCATGAGTGTAGAGAGAGAGAGCAGTGGGTTAAGGATGAGTGTAGTGAGAGAGAGCAGTGGGTTAAGCATGAGTGTAGAGAGAGAGAGAGCAGCGGGTTAAGCATGAGTAGAGAGAGAGAGCAGTGGGTTAAGCATGAGTGTAGAGAGAGAGAGGAGAGCAGTGGGTTAAGCATGAGTAGAGAGAGAGAGCAGTGCATTAAGCATGAGTGTAGAGCGAGGAGAGCAGTGGGTTAAGCATGAGTAGAGAGAGAGAGCAGTGGGTTAAGCATGAGTGTAGTGAGAGAGAGCAGTGGGTTAAGCATGAGTGTAGAGAGAGAGAGCAGTGGGTTAAGCATGAGTAGAGAGAGAGAGCAGTGGGTTAAGCATGAGTGTAGTGAGAGAGAGCAGAGGGTTAAGCATGAGTGTAGAGAGAGAGAGCAGTGGGTTAAGCATGAGTGTAGAGAGAGAGAGAGCAGTGGGTTAAGCATGAGTGTAGAGAGAGAGAGAGAGCAGTGGGTTAAGCATGAGTGTAGAGAGAGTGAGGAGAGCAGTGGGTTAAGCATGAGTGTAGAGAGAGAGAGAGAGAGCAGTGGGTTAAGCATGAGTGTAGAGAGAGGAGAGCAGTGGGTTAAGCATGAGTAGAGAGAGAGAGAGCAGTGGGTTAAGCATGAGTGTGTAGAGAGAAGGAGAGAGAGCAGTGGGTTAAGCATGAGTGTAGAGAGAGAGAGCAGTGGGTTAAGCATGAGTGTAGAGAGAGAGAGAGCAGTGGGTTAGGCATGAGTGTAGAGAGAGAGAGCAGTGGGTTAAGCATGAGTGTAGAGAGAGAGAGAGAGTGAGAGCAGTGGGTTAAGCATGAGTGTAGAGAGAGAGAGAGAGAGAGAGAGAGAGAGAGCAGTGGGTTAAGCATGAGTGTGTAGAGAGAAGGAGAGAGAGCAGTGGGTTAAGCATGAGTGTAGAGAGGGAGAGCAGTGGGTTAAGCATGAGCGTAGAGAGAGAGAGAGAGCAGTGGGTTAAGCATGAGCGTAGAGAGAGAGAGAGAGCAGTGGGTTAAGCATGAGTGTAGAGAGAGGAGAGCAGTGGGTTAAGCATGAGTGTAGAGAGAGGAGAGCAGTGGGTTAAGCATGAGTAGAGAGAGAGCAGTGGGTTAAGCATGAGTGTAGAGAGAGAGAGAGAGTGAGAGCAGTGGGTTAAGCATGAGTGTAGAGAGAGAGAGAGAGAGAGAGAGAGCAGTGGGTTAAGCATGAGTGTAGAGAGAGAGAGCAGTGGGTTAAGCATGAGTGTAGAGAGAGGAGAGCAGTGGGTTAAGCATGAGTAGAGAGAGAGAGCAGTGGGTTAAGCATGAGTGTAGAGAGAGGAGAGCAGTGGGTTAAGCATGAGTGTAGAGAGAGATCAGTGGGTTAAGCATGAGTGTATAGAGAGAGAGAGAGAGAGCAGTGGGTTAAGCATGAGTGTAGAGAGAGAGAGTGAGAGCAGTGGGTTAAGCATGAGTGTAGAGATAGAGAGAGCAGTGGGTTAAGCATGAGTGTAGAGAGAGAGAGAGAGAGCAGTGGGTTAAGCATGAGTGTAGAGAGAGAGAGAGCAGTGGGTTAAGCATGAGTGTAGAGAGAGGAGAGCAGTGGGTTAAGCATGAGTAGAGAGAGAGAGCAGTGGGTTAAGCATGAGTGTAGAGAGAGGAGAGCAGTGGGTTAAGCATGAGTAGAGAGAGAGAGAGCAGTGGGTTAAGCATGAGTGTAGAGAGAGAGAGAGAGCAGTGGGTTAAGCATGTGTAGAGAGAGGAGAGCAGTGGGTTAAGCATGAGTAGAGAGAGAGAGCAGTGGGTTAAGCATGAGTGTATAGAGAGAGAGAGAGAGCAGTGGGTTAAGCATGAGTGTAGAGAGAGGAGAGCAGTGGGTTAAGCATGAGTAGAGAGAGGAGAGCAGTGGGTTAAGCATGAGTGTAGAGAGAGAGAGCAGTGGGTTAAGCATGAGTGTAGAGAGAGTGAGAGCAGTGGGTTAAGCATGAGTGTAGAGAGAGAGAGCAGTGGGTTAAACATGAGTAGATAGAGGAGAGCAGTGGGTTAAGCATGAGTAGAGAGAGAGAGCAGTGGGTTAAGCATGAGTGTAGACAGAGAGAGAGAGAGAGCAGTGGGTTAAGCATGAGTGTAGAGAGAGAGAGGAAAGCAGTGGGTTAAGCATGAGTGTAGAGAGAGAGAGAACAGTGGGTTAAGCATGAGTGTAGAGAGAGGGCAGTGGGTTAAGCATGAGTGTAGAGAGAGAGAGCAGTGGGTTAAGCATGAGTGTAGAGAGAAATAGGAGAGCAGTGGGTTAAGCATGAGTGTATAGAGAGAGAGAGAGAGAGCAGTGGGTTAAGCATGAGTGTAGAGAGAGAGAGTGAGAGCAGTGGGTTAAGCATGAGTGTAGAGATAGAGAGAGCAGTGGGTTAAGCATGAGTGTAGAGAGAGAGAGAGAGAGCAGTGGGTTAAGCATGAGTGTAGAGAGAGAGAGCAGTGGGTTAAGCATGAGTGTAGAGAGAGAGAGTGAGAGCAGTGGGTTAAGCATGAGTGTAGAGAGAGAGAGAGCAGTGGGTTAAGCATGAGTGTAGAGAGAGGAGAGCAGTGGGTTAAGCATGAGTAGAGAGAGAGAGCAGTGGGTTAAGCATGAGTGTAGAGAGAGGAGAGCAGTGGGTTAAGCATGAGTAGAGAGAGAGAGAGCAGTGGGTTAAGCATGAGTGTAGAGAGAGAGAGAGAGCAGTGGGTTAAGCATGTGTAGAGAGAGGAGAGCAGTGGGTTAAGCATGAGTAGAGAGAGAGAGCAGTGGGTTAAGCATGAGTGTATAGAGAGAGAGAGAGAGCAGTGGGTTAAGCATGAGTGTAGAGAGAGGAGAGCAGTGGGTTAAGCATGAGTAGAGAGAGGAGAGCAGTGGGTTAAGCATGAGTGTAGAGAGAGAGAGCAGTGGGTTAAGCATGAGTGTAGAGAGAGTGAGAGCAGTGGGTTAAGCATGAGTGTAGAGAGAGAGAGCAGTGGGTTAAACATGAGTAGATAGAGGAGAGCAGTGGGTTAAGCATGAGTAGAGAGAGAGAGCAGTGGGTTAAGCATGAGTGTAGACAGAGAGAGAGAGAGAGCAGTGGGTTAAGCATGAGTGTAGAGAGAGAGAGGAAAGCAGTGGGTTAAGCATGAGTGTAGAGAGAGAGAGAACAGTGGGTTAAGCATGAGTGTATAGAGAGAGAGAGCGAGAGAGAGCAGTGGGTAAAGCATGAGTGTAGAGAGAGAGAGCAGTGGGTTAAGCATGAGTGTAGAGAGAGAGAGCAGTGGGTTAAGCATGAGTGTAGAGTGAGAGAGCAGTGGGTCAAGCATGAGTGTAGAAAGAGAGAGCAGTGGGTTAAGCATGAGTGTAGAGAGAGAGAGGAGAGCATTGGGTTAAGCATGAGTATAGAGAGAGGAGAGCAGTGGGTTAAGCATGAGTAGAGAGAGAGCAGTGGGTTAAGCATGAGTGTAGAGAGAGAGAGAGAGCAGTGGGTTAAGCATGAGTGTAGAGAGAGGAGAGCAGTGGGTTAAGCATGAGTAGAGAGAGAGAGCAGTGGGTTAAGCATGAGTAGAGAGAGGAGAGCAGTGGGTTAAGCATGAGTAGAGAGAGAGAGAGGGAGAGCAGTGGGTTAAGCATGAGTGTAGAGAGAGAGAGAGGGAGAGCAGTGGGTTAAGCATGAGTGTAGAGAGAGAGAGCAGTGGGTTAAGCATGAGTGTAGAGAGAGAGAGAGAGAGTGAGAGCAGTGGGTTAAGCATGAGTAGAGAGAGGAGAGCAGTGGGTTAAGCATGAGTGTAGAGAGAGAGAGCAGTGGGTTAAGCATGAGTGTAGAGAGAGTGAGAGCAGTGGGTTAAGCATGAGTGTAGAGAGAGAGAGAGAGAGCAGTGGGTTAAGCATGAGTAGAGAGAGGAGAGCAGTGGGTTAAGCATGAGTAGAGACAGAGAGCAGTGCGTTAAGCATGAGTGTAGAGAGAGAGAGAGAGAGAGAGAGAGAGCAGTGGGTTAAGCATAAGTGTAGAGAGAGAGAGGAAAGCAGTGGGTTAAGCATGAGTGTAGAGAGAGAGAGAGAGCAGTGGGTTAAGCTTGAGTGTAGAGAGAGGAGAGCAATGGGTTAAGCATGAGTGTATAGAGAGAGAGAGAGAGAGAGAGCAGTGGGTAAAGCATGAGTGTAGAGAGAGAGAGCAGTGGGTTAAGCATGAGTGTAGAGAGAGAGAGCAGTGGGTTAAGCATGAGTGTAGAGTGAGAGAGCAGTGGGTCAAGCATGAGTGTAGAAAGAGAGAGCAGTGGGTTAAGCATGAGTGTAGAGAGAGAGAGGAGAGCATTGGGTTAAGCATGAGTATAGAGAGAGGAGAGCAGTGGGTTAAGCATGAGTAGAGAGAGAGCAGTGGGTTAAGCATGAGTGTAGAGAGAGAGAGAGAGCAGTGGGTTAAGCATGAGTGTAGAGAGAGGAGAGCAGTGGGTTAAGCATGAGTAGAGAGAGAGAGCAGTGGGTTAAGCATGAGTGTAGAGAGAGAGAGAGAGTGAGAGCAGTGGGTTAAGCATGAGTGTAGAGAGAGAGAGAGGGAGAGCAGTGGGTTAAGCATGAGTGTAGAGAGAGTGAGAGCAGTGGGTTAAGCATGAGTGTAGAGAGAGAGAGAGAGAGCAGTGGGTTAAGCATGAGTAGAGAGAGGAGAGCAGTGGGTTAAGCATGAGTAGAGAGAGAGAGCAGTGGGTTAAGCATGAGTGTAGAGAGAGAGAGAGAGCAGTGGGTTAAGAATGAGTGTAGAGAGAGAGAGAGCAGTGGGTTAAGCATGAGTGTAGAGAGAGAGAGCAGTGGGTTAAGCATGAGTGTAGAGAGAGAGAGAGAGAGTGAGAGCAGTGGGTTAAGCATGAGTAGAGAGAGGAGAGCAGTGGGTTAAGCATGAGTGTAGAGAGAGAGAGCAGTGGGTTAAGCATGAGTGTAGAGAGAGTGAGAGCAGTGGGTTAAGCATGAGTGTAGAGAGAGAGAGAGAGAGCAGTGGGTTAAGCATGAGTAGAGAGAGGAAAGCAGTGGGTTAAGCATGAGTGTAGAGAGAGAGAGAGAGAGCAGTGGGTTAAGCATGAGTGTAGAGAGAGAGAGCAGTGGGTTAAGCATGAGTGTAGAGAGAAATAGGAGAGCAGTGGGTTAAGCATGAGTGTAGAGATAGAGAGAGAGAGAGAGGGGGGGGAGAGAGAGAGTGAGCAGTGGGTTAAGCATGAGTGTAGAGAGAGAGAGAGAGAGCAGTGGGTTAAGTATGAGTAGAGAGAGAGAGCAGTGGGTTAAGCATGAGTGTAGAGAGAGAGAGGAGAGCAGTGGGTTAAGCATGAGTAGAGAGAGAGAGCAGTGCATTAAGCATGAGTGTAGAGCGAGGAGAGCAGTGGGTTAAGCATGAGTAGAGAGAGAGAGCAGTGGGTTAAGCATGAGTGTAGTGAGAGAGAGCAGTGGGTTAAGCATGAGTGTAGAGAGAGAGAGCAGTGGGTTAAGCATGAGTAGAGAGAGAGAGCAGTGGGTTAAGCATGAGTGTAGTGAGAGAGAGCAGTGGGTTAAGCATGAGTGTAGAGAGAGAGAGCAGTGGGTTAAGCATGAGTGTAGAGAGAGAGAGAGCAGTGGGTTAAGCATGAGTGTGCAGAGAGAGAGAGAGAGCAGTGGGTTAAGCATGAGTGTAGAGAGAGTGAGGAGAGCAGTGGGTTAAGCATGAGTGTAGAGAGAGAGAGAGAGAGCAGTGGGTTAAGCATGAGTGTAGAGAGAGGAGAGCAGTGGGTTAAGCATGAGTAGAGAGAGAGAGAGCAGTGGGTTAAGCATGAGTGTGTAGAGAGAAGGAGAGAGAGCAGTGGGTTAAGCATGAGTGTAGAGAGAGAGAGCAGTGGGTTAAGCATGAGTGTAGAGAGAGAGAGAGCAGTGGGTTAGGCATGAGTGTAGAGAGAGAGAGCAGTGGGTTAAGCATGAGTGTAGAGAGAGAGAGAGAGTGAGAGCAGTGGGTTAAGCATGAGTGTAGAGAGAGAGAGAGAGAGCAGTGGGTTAAGCATGAGTGTGTAGAGAGAAGGAGAGAGAGCAGTGGGTTAAGCATGAGTGTAGAGAGGGAGAGCAGTGGGTTAAGCATGAGCGTAGAGAGAGAGAGAGAGCAGTGGGTTAAGCATGAGCGTAGAGAGAGAGAGAGAGCAGTGGGTTAAGCATGAGTGTAGAGAGAGGAGAGCAGTGGGTTAAGCATGAGTGTAGAGAGAGGAGAGCAGTGGGTTAAGCATGAGTAGAGAGAGAGCAGTGGGTTAAGCATGAGTGTAGAGAGAGAGAGAGAGTGAGAGCAGTGGGTTAAGCATGAGTGTAGAGAGAGAGAGAGAGAGAGAGAGCAGTGGGTTAAGCATGAGTGTAGAGAGAGAGAGCAGTGGGTTAAGCATGAGTGTAGAGAGAGGAGAGCAGTGGGTTAAGCATGAGTAGAGAGAGAGAGCAGTGGGTTAAGCATGAGTGTAGAGAGAGGAGAGCAGTGGGTTAAGCATGAGTGTAGAGAGAGATCAGTGGGTTAAGCATGAGTGTATAGAGAGAGAGAGAGAGAGCAGTGGGTTAAGCATGAGTGTAGAGAGAGAGAGTGAGAGCAGTGGGTTAAGCATGAGTGTAGAGATAGAGAGAGCAGTGGGTTAAGCATGAGTGTAGAGAGAGAGAGAGAGAGCAGTGGGTTAAGCATGAGTGTAGAGAGAGAGAGCAGTGGGTTAAGCATGAGTGTAGAGAGAGAGAGTGAGAGCAGTGGGTTAAGCATGAGTGTAGAGAGAGAGAGAGCAGTGGGTTAAGCATGAGTGTAGAGAGAGGAGAGCAGTGGGTTAAGCATGAGTAGAGAGAGAGAGCAGTGGGTTAAGCATGAGTGTAGAGAGAGGAGAGCAGTGGGTTAAGCATGAGTAGAGAGAGAGAGAGCAGTGGGTTAAGCATGAGTGTAGAGAGAGAGAGAGAGCAGTGGGTTAAGCATGTGTAGAGAGAGGAGAGCAGTGGGTTAAGCATGAGTAGAGAGAGAGAGCAGTGGGTTAAGCATGAGTGTATAGAGAGAGAGAGAGAGAGAGCAGTGGGTTAAGCATGAGTGTAGAGAGAGGAGAGCAGTGGGTTAAGCATGAGTAGAGAGAGGAGAGCAGTGGGTTAAGCATGAGTGTAGAGAGAGTGAGAGCAGTGGGTTAAGCATGAGTGTAGAGAGAGAGAGCAGTGGGTTAAACATGAGTAGATAGAGGAGAGCAGTGGGTTAAGCATGAGTAGAGAGAGAGAGCAGTGGGTTAAGCATGAGTGTAGACAGAGAGAGAGAGAGAGCAGTGGGTTAAGCATGAGTGTAGAGAGAGAGAGGAAAGCAGTGGGTTAAGCATGAGTGTAGAGAGAGAGAGAACAGTGGGTTAAGCATGAGTGTAGAGAGAGGGCAGTGGGTTAAGCATGAGTGTAGAGAGAGAGCAGTGGGTTAAGCATGAGTGTAGAGAGAAATAGGAGAGCAGTGGGTTAAGCATGAGTGTAGAGATAGAGAGAGAGAGAGAGCAGTGGGTTAAGCATGTGTAGAGAGAGGAGAGCAGTGGGTTAAGCATGAGTAGAGTGAGAGAGAGCAGTGTGTTAAGCATGAGTGTAGAGAGAGAGAGTGAGAGCAGTGGGTTAAGCATGAGTGTAGAGAGAGAGAGAGCAGTGGGTTAAGCATGAGTGTAGAGGGAGAGAGCAGTGGGTTAAGCATGAGTGTAGAGAGAGAGAGAGAACAGTGGGTTAAGCATGAGTGTAGAGAGAGAGAGAGAGAGCAGTGGGTTAAGCTTGAGTGTAGAGAGAGGAGAGCAATGGGTTAAGCATGAGTGTATAGACAGAGAGAGAGAGAGAGCAGTGGGTAAAGCATGAGTGTAGAGAGAGAGAGCAGTGGGTTAAGCATGAGTGTAGAGAGAGAGAGCAGTGGGTTAAGCATGAGTGTAGAGTGAGAGAGCAGTGGGTCAAGCATGAGTGTAGAAAGAGAGAGCAGTGGGTTAAGCATGAGTTTAGAGAGAGAGAGGAGAGCATTGGGTTAAGCATGAGTATAGAGAGAGGAGAGCAGTGGGTTAAGCATGAGTAGAGAGAGAGAGCAGTGGGTTAAGCATGAGTGTAGAGAGAGAGAGAGAGCAGTGGGTTAAGCATGAGTGTAGAGAGAGGAGAGCAGTGGGTTAAGCATGAGTAGAGAGAGAGAGCAGTGGGTTAAGCATGAGTGTAGAGAGAGAGAGAGAGTGAGAGCAGTGGGTTAAGCATGAGTGTAGAGAGAGAGAGAGAGGGAGAGCAGTGGGTTAAGCATGAGTGTAGAGAGAGAGAGCAGTGGGTTAAGCATGAGTGTAGAGAGAGAGAGAGAGAGTGAGAGCAGTGGGTTAAGCATGAGTAGAGAGAGGAGAGCAGTGGGTTAAGCATGAGTGTAGAGAGAGTGAGAGCAGTGGGTTAAGCATGAGTGTAGAGAGAGAGAGAGAGAGCAGTGGGTTAAGCATGAGTAGAGAGAGGAGAGCAGTGGGTTAAGCATGAGTGTAGAGAGAGGAGAGCAGTGGGTTAAGCATGAGTGTAGAGAGAGAGAGAGAGAGAGAGAGCAGTGGGTTAAGCATGAGTGTAGAGAGAGAGAGGAGAGCAGTGGGTTAAGCATGAGTGTAGAGAGAGAGAGAGAGAGCAGTGGGTTAAGCAGGAGTGTAGAGAGAGGAGAGCAGTGGGTTAAGCATGAGTGTAGAGAGAGAGAGAGAGAGAGAGAGCAGTGGGTTAAGCATAAGTGTAGAGAGAGAGAGAGAGAGAGAGAGCAGTGGGTTAAGCATGAGTGTAGAGAGAGAGAGAGAGACAGAGAGCAGTGCATTAAGCATGAGTGTAGAGAGAGAGAGAGAGAGAGAGAGCAGTGGGTTAAGCATAAGTGTAGAGAGAGAGAGGAAAGCAGTGGGTTAAGCATGAGTGTAGAGAGAGAGAGAGAGAGAGCAGTGGGTTAAGCATAAGTGTAGAGAGAGAGAGGAAAGCAGTGGGTTAAGCATGAGTGTAGAGAGAGAGAGAGAGAGCAGTGGGTTAAGCTTGAGTGTAGAGAGAGGAGAGCAATGGGTTAAGCATGAGTGTATAGAGAGAGAGAGAGAGAGAGAGAGCAGTGGGTAAAGCATGAGTGTAGAGAGAGAGAGCAGTGGGTTAAGCATGAGTGTAGAGAGAGAGAGCAGTGGGTTAAGCATGAGTGTAGAGTGAGAGAGCAGTGGGTCAAGCATGAGTGTAGAAAGAGAGAGCAGTGGGTTAAGCATGAGTGTAGAGAGAGAGAGGAGAGCATTGGGTTAAGCATGAGTATAGAGAGAGGAGAGCAGTGGGTTAAGCATGAGTAGAGAGAGAGAGCAGTGGGTTAAGCATGAGTGTAGAGAGAGAGAGAGAGCAGTGGGTTAAGCATGAGTGTAGAGAGAGGAGAGCAGTGGGTTAAGCATGAGTAGAGAGAGAGAGCAGTGGGTTAAGCATGAGTGTAGAGAGAGAGAGAGAGTGAGAGCAGTGGGTTAAGCATGAGTGTAGAGAGAGAGAGAGAGGGAGAGCAGTGGGTTAAGCATGAGTGTAGAGAGAGAGAGCAGTGGGTTAAGCATGAGTGTAGAGAGAGAGAGAGAGAGTGAGAGCAGTGGGTTAAGCATGAGTAGAGAGAGGAGAGCAGTGGGTTAAGCATGAGTGTAGAGAGAGAGAGCAGTGGGTTAAGCATGAGTGTAGAGAGAGTGAGAGCAGTGGGTTAAGCATGAGTGTAGAGAGAGAGAGAGAGAGCAGTGGGTTAAGCATGAGTAGAGAGAGGAGAGCAGTGGGTTAAGCATGAGTAGAGACAGAGAGCAGTGCGTTAAGCATGAGTGTAGAGAGAGAGAGAGAGAGAGAGAGAGCAGTGGGTTAAGCATAAGTGTAGAGAGAGAGAGGAAAGCAGTGGGTTAAGCATGAGTGTAGAGAGAGAGAGAGCAGTGGGTTAAGCATGAGTGTAGAGAGAGAGAGCAGTGGGTTAAGCATGAGTGTAGAGAGAAATAGGAGAGCAGTGGGTTAAGCATGAGTGTAGAGATAGAGAGAGAGAGAGAGGGGGGGGAGAGAGAGAGTGAGCAGTGGGTTAAGCATGAGTGTAGAGAGAGGAGAGCAGTGGGTTAAGCATGAGTAGAGTGAGAGAGCAGTGGGTTAAGCATGAGTGTAGAGAGAGAGAGCAGTGGGTTAAGCATGAGTGTAGAGAGAGAGAGAGCAGTGGGTTAAGCATGAGTAGAGTGAGAGAGAGCAGTGGGTTAAGCATGAGTGTAGAGAGAGAGAGCAGTGGGTTAAGCATGAGTGTAGAGAGAGAGGAGAGCAGTGGGTTAAGCATGAGTAGAGTGAGAGAGAGCAGTGGGTTAAGCATGTGTGTAGAGAGAGAGAGCAGTGGGTTAAGCATGAGTGTAGAGAGAGAGAGAGAACAGTGGGTTAAGCATGAGTGTAGAGAGAGAGAGAGAGAGCAGTGGATTAAGCTTGAGTGTAGAGAGAGGAGAGCAATGGGTTAAGCATGAGTGTATAGAGAGAGAGGGAGAGAGAGCAGTGGGTTAAGCATGAGTGTAGAGAGAGAGAGAGCAGTGGGTTAAGCATGAGTGTAGAGAGAGAGAGCAGTGGGTTAAGCATGAGTGTAGAGTGAGAGAGCAGTGGGTCAAGCATGAGTTTAGAAAGAGAGAGAGAGAGAGCAGTGGGTTAAGCATGAGTAGAGAGAGAGAGCAGTGGGTTAAGCATGAGTGTAGAGAGAGAGAGGAGAGCAGTGGGTTAAGCATGAGTGTAGAGAGAGGAGAGCAGTGGGTTAAGCATGAGTAGAGAGAGAGAGAGCAGTGGGTTAAGCATGAGTGTAGAGAGAGAGAGAGAGAGAGAGAGAGCAGTGGGTTAAGCATGAGTGTAGAGAGAGAGAGCAGTGGGTTAAGCATGAGTGTAGAGAGAGAGAGAGAGTGAGAGCAGTGGGTTAAGCATGAGTGTAGAGAGAGAGAGAGAGAGCAGTGGGTTAAGAATGAGTAGAGAGAGGAGAGCAGTGGGTTAAGCATGAGTGTAGAGAGAGAGAGCAGTGGGTTAAGCATGAGTGTAGAGAGAGAGCAGTGGGTTAAGATTGAGTGTAGAGAGAGAGAGAGAGAGCGAGAGAGAGCAGTGGGTTAAGCATGAGTAGACTGAGAGAGAGCAGTGGGTTAAGCATGAGTGTAGAGAGAGAGCAGTGGGTTAAGCATGAGTGTAGAGAGAGAGGAGAGCAGTGGGTTAAGCATGAGTAGAGTGAGAGAGAGCAGTGGGTTAAGCATGTGTGTAGAGAGAGAGAGCAGTGGGTTAAGCATGAGTGTAGAGAGAGAGAGAGAACAGTGGGTTAAGCATGAGTGTAGAGAGAGAGAGAGAGAGAGCAGTGGGTTAAGCATGAGTGTAGAGAGAGAGAGAGCAGTGGGTTAAGCATGAGTGTAGAGAGAAGGCAGTGGGTTAAGCATGAGTGTAGAGAGAGAGAGCAGTGGGTTAAGCATGAGTGCAGAGAGAAATAGGAGAGCAGTGGGTTAAGCATGAGTGTAGAGATAGAGAGAGAGAGAGAGCAGTGGGTTAAGCATGTGTAGAGAGAGGAGAGCAGTGGGTTAAGCATGAGTAGAGTGAGAGAGAGCAGTGGGTTAAGCATGAGTGTAGAGAGAGAGAGTGAGAGCAGTGGGTTAAGCATGAGTGTAGAGAGAGAGAGAGCAGTGGGTTAAGCATGAGTGTAGAGGGAGAGAGCAGTGGGTTAAGCATGAGTGTAGAGAGAGAGAGAGAGAGAACAGTGGGTTAAGCATGAGTGTAGAGAGAGAGAGAGAGAGCAGTGGGTTAAGCTTGAGTGTAGAGAAAGGAGAGCAATGGGTTAAGCATGAGTGTATAGAGAGAGAGAGAGAGAGAGAGCAGTGGGTAAAGCATGAGTGTAGAGAGAGAGAGCAGTGGGTTAAGCATGAGTGTAGAGAGAGAGAGCAGTGGGTTAAGCATGAGTGTAGAAAGAGAGAGCAGTGGGTTAAGCATGAGTGTAGAGAGAGAGAGGAGAGCATTGGGTTAAGCATGAGTATAGAGAGAGGAGAGCAGTGGGTTAAGCATGAGTAGAGAGAGAGAGCAGTGGGTTAAGCATGAGTGTAGAGAGAGAGAGCAGTGGGTTAAGCATGAGTGTAGAGAGAGGAGAGCAGTGGGTTAAGCATGAGTAGAGAGAGAGAGCAGTGGGTTAAGCATGAGTGTAGAGAGAGAGAGAGAGTGAGAGCAGTGGGTTAAGCATGAGTGTAGAGAGAGAGAGAGGGAGAGCAGTGGGTTAAGCATGAGTGTAGAGAGAGAGAGCAGTGGGTTAAGCATGAGTGTAGAGAGAGAGAGAGAGAGTGAGAGCAGTGGGTTAAGCATGAGTAGAGAGAGGAGAGCAGTGGGTTAAGCATGAGTGTAGAGAGAGAGAGCAGTGGGTTAAGCATGAGTGTAGAGAGAGTGAGAGCAGTGGGTTAAGCATGAGTTTAGAGAGAGAGAGAGAGCAGTGGGTTAAGCATGAGTAGAGAGAGGAGAGCAGTGGGTTAAGCATGAGTAGAGAGAGAGAGCAGTGCGTTAAGCATGAGTGTAGAGAGAGAGAGAGAGAGCGAGAGAGAGCAGTGGGTTAAGCATAAGTGTAGAGAGAGAGAGGAAAGCAGTGCGTTAAGCATGAGTGTAGAGAGAGAGAGAGAGAGAGAGAGAGAGCAGTGGGTTAAGCATAAGTGTAGAGAGAGAGAGGAAAGCAGTGGGTTAAGCATGAGTGTAGAGAGAGAGAGAGAGCAGTGGGTTAAGCTTGAGTGTAGAGAGAGGAGAGCAATGGGTTAAGCATGAGTGTATAGAGAGAGAGAGAGAGAGAGAGAGCAGTGGGTAAAGCATGAGTGTAGAGAGAGAGAGCAGTGGGTTAAGCATGAGTGTAGAGAGAGAGAGGAGAGCATTGGGTTAAGCATGAGTATAGAGAGAGGAGAGCAGTGGGTTAAGCATGAGTAGAGAGAGAGAGCAGTGGGTTAAGCATGAGTGTAGAGAGAGAGAGAGAGCAGTGGGTTAAGCATGAGTGTAGAGAGAGGAGAGCAGTGGGTTAAGCATGAGTAGAGAGAGAGAGCAGTGGGTTAAGCATGAGTGTAGAGAGAGAGAGAGAGTGAGAGCAGTGGGTTAAGCATGAGTGTAGAGAGAGAGAGAGAGGAGAGCAGTGGGTTAAGCATGAGTGTAGAGAGAGAGAGCAGTGGGTTAAGCATGAGTGTAGAGAGAGAGAGCAGTGGGTTAAGCATGAGTGTAGAGAGAGAGAGAGAGAGTGAGAGCAGTGGGTTAAGCATGAGTAGAGAGAGGAGAGCAGTGGGTTAAGCATGAGTGTAGAGAGAGAGAGCAGTGGGTTAAGCATGAGTAGAGACAGAGAGCAGTGCGTTAAGCATGAGTGTAGAGAGAGAGAGAGAGAGAGAGAGAGAGAGCAGTGGGTTAAGCATAAGTGTAGAGAGAGAGAGGAAAGCAGTGGGTTAAGCATGAGTGTAGAGAGAGAGAGAGAGAGCAGTGGGTTAAGCATGAGTGTAGAGAGAGAGAGCAGTGGGTTAAGCATGAGTGTAGAGAGAAATAGGAGAGCAGTGGGTTAAGCATGAGTAGAGTGAGAGAGCAGTGGGTTAAGCATGAGTGTAGAGAGAGAGAGCAGTGGGTTAAGCATGAGTGTAGAGAGAGAGAGAGCAGTGGGTTAAGCATGAGTAGAGTGAGAGAGAGCAGTGGGTTAAGCATGAGTGTAGAGAGAGAGCAGTGGGTTAAGCATGAGTGTAGAGAGAGAGGAGAGCAGTGGGTTAAGCATGAGTAGAGTGAGAGAGAGCAGTGGGTTAAGCATGTGTGTAGAGAGAGAGAGCAGTGGGTTAAGCATGAGTGTAGAGAGAGAGAGAGAACAGTGGGTTAAGCATGAGTGTAGAGAGAGAGAGAGAGCAGTGGGTTAAGCTTGAGTGTAGAGAGAGGAGAGCAATGGGTTAAGCATGAGTGTATAGAGAGAGAGAGAGAGAGCAGTGGGTTAAGCATGAGTGTAGAGAGAGAGAGAGCAGTGGGTTAAGCATGAGTGTAGAGAGAGAGAGCAGTGGGTTAAGCATGAGTGTAGAGTGAGAGAGCAGTGGGTCAAGCATGAGTTTAGAAAGAGAGAGAGAGAGAGCAGTGGGTTAAGCATGAGTAGAGAGAGAGAGCAGTGGGTTAAGCATGAGTGTAGAGAGAGAGAGGAGAGCAGTGGGTTAAGCATGAGTGTAGAGAGAGGAGAGCAGTGGGTTAAGCATGAGTAGAGAGAGAGAGCAGTGGGTTAAGCATGAGTGTAGAGAGAGAGAGAGAGAGAGAGAGCAGTGGGTTAAGCATGAGTGTAGAGAGAGAGAGCAGTGGGTTAAGCATGAGTGTAGAGAGAGAGAGAGAGTGAGAGCAGTGGGTTAAGCATGAGTGTAGAGAGAGAGAGAGAGAGCAGTGGGTTAAGAATGAGTAGAGAGAGGAGAGCAGTGGGTTAAGCATGAGTGTAGAGAGAGAGCAGTGGGTTAAGATTGAGTGTAGAGAGAGAGAGAGAGAGAGCAGTGGGTTAAGCATGAGTGTAGAGAGAGAGCAGTGGGTTAAGATTGAGTGTAGAGAGAGAGAGAGAGAGAGCAGTGGGTTAAGCATGAGTGTAGAGAGAGAGAGAGAGCAGTGGGTTAAGCATGAGTGTAGAGAGAGAGCAGTGGGTTAAGCATGAGTGTAGAGAGAGAGGAGAGCAGTGGGTTAAGCATGAGTAGAGTGAGAGAGAGCAGTGGGTTAAGCATGTGTGTAGAGAGAGAGAGCAGTGGGTTAAGCATGAGTGTAGAGAGAGAGAGAGAACAGTGGGTTAAGCATGAGTGTAGAGAGAGAGAGAGAGAGAGCAGTGGGTTAAGCATGAGTGTAGAGAGAGAGAGAGCAGTGGGTTAAGCATGAGTAGAGAGAGAGAGAGCAGTGGGTTAAGCATGAGTGTAGAGAGAGAGAGGAGAGCATTGGGTTAAGCATGAGTATAGAGAGAGGAGAGCAGAGGGTTAAGCATGAGTAGAGAGAGAGAGAGCAGTGGGTTAAGCATGAGTGTAGAGAGAGAGAGAGAGCAGTGGGTTAAGCATGAGTGTAGAGAGAGGAGAGCAGTGGGTTAAGCATGAGTAGAGAGAGAGCAGTGGGTTAAGCATGAGTGTAGAGAGAGAGAGAGAGTGAGAGCAGTGGGTTAAGCATGAGTGTAGAGAGAGAGAGAGAGAGAGAGAGAGAGAGAGAGAGCAGTGGGTTAAGCATGAGTGTAGAGAGAGAGAGCAGTGGGTTAAGCATGAGTGTAGAGAGAGAGAGAGAGATTGAGAGCAGTGGGTTAAGCATGAGTGTAGAGAGAGAGAGAGCAGTGGGTTAAGCATGAGTGTAGAGAGAGGAGAGCAGTGGGTTAAGCATGAGTAGAGAGAGAGAGAGAGCAGTGGGTTAAGAATGAGTAGAGAGAGGAGAGCAGTGGGTTAAGCATGAGTGTAGAGAGAGAGAGCAGTGGGTTAAGCATGAGTGTAGAGAGAGAGAGAGCAGTGGGTTAAGCATGAGTGTAGAGAGAGAGAGAGAGCAGTGGGTTAAGAATGAGTGTAGAGAGAGGAGAGCAGTGGGTTAAGCATGAGTGTAGAGAGAGAGAGAGCAGTGGGTTAAGAATGAGTAGAGAGAGGAGAGCAGTGGGTTAAGCATGAGTGTAGAGAGAGAGAGCAGTGGGTTAAGCATGAGTGTAGAGAGAGAGAGAGCAGTGGGTTAAGCATGAGTGTAGAGAGAGAGAGAGAGCAGTGGGTTAAGAATGAGTGTAGAGAGAGAGAGAGCAGTGGGTTAAGCATGAGTGTAGAGAGAGAGAGAGAGAGAGCAGTGGGTTAAGAATGAGTAGAGAGAGGAGAGCAGTGGGTTAAGCATGAGTGTAGAGAGAGAGAGCAGTGGGTTAAGCATGAGTGTAGAGAGAGAGAGCAGTGGGTTAAGATTGAGTGTAGAGAGAGAGAGAGAGAGCAGTGGGTTAAGAATGAGTAGAGAGAGGAGAGCAGTGGGTTAAGCATGATTGTAGAGAGAGAGAGCAGTGGGTTAAGCATGTGTAGAGAGAGAGAGAGAGAGAGAGAGAGCAATGGGTTAAGCATGAGTGTAGAGAGAGAGCAGTGGGTTAAGAATGAGTAGAGAGAGGAGAGCAGTGGGTTAAGCATGATTGTAGAGAGAGAGAGCAGAGGGTTAAGCATGTGTAGAGAGAGAGAGAGAGAGAGAGAGCAATGGGTTAAGCATGAGTGTAGACAGAGAGAGAGAGAGAGAGACAGCAGTGGGTTAAGCATGATTGTAGAGAGAGAGAGCAGTGGGTTAAGCATGAGTGCAGAGAGAGAGAGCAGTGGGTTAAGCATGAGTGTAGAGAGAGAGAGAGAGAGCAGTGGGTTAAGCATGAATGTAAAGAGAGAGAGCAGTGGGTTAAGCATGAGTAGAGAGAGAGAGCAGTGGGTTAAGCATGAATGTAGAGAGAGAGAGAGAGAGCAGTGGGTTAAGCATGAGTGTAGAGAGAGAGAGCAGTGGGTTAAGCATGAGTGTAGAGAGAGAGAGCAGTGGGTTAAGCATGAGTGTAGAGAGAGAGAGAGCAGTGGGTTAAGCATGAGTAGAGAGAGGAGAGCAGCGGGTTAAGCATGAGTGTAGAGAGAGAGGAGAGCAGTGGGTTAAGCATGAGTGTAGAGAGAGAGAGAACAGTGGGTTAAGCATGAGTGTAGAGAGAGAGAGAGAGTGACAGAGAGAGGGCAGTGGGTTAAGCATGAGTGTAGAGAGAGAGAGCAGTGGGTTAAGCATGAGTGTAGAAAGAGAGAGAGAGAGAGAGCAGTGGGTT
Source organism: Hemitrygon akajei (assembly GCF_048418815.1). Classification (NCBI taxonomy): domain Eukaryota; kingdom Metazoa; phylum Chordata; class Chondrichthyes; order Myliobatiformes; family Dasyatidae; genus Hemitrygon; species Hemitrygon akajei. The sequence continues at coordinate 100,883,265 of NC_133124.1, read as the reverse complement.
AAGCATGAGTGTAGAGAGAGAGAGCAGTGAATTAAGCATGAGTGTAGAGAGAGAAAGCGAGAGAGCAGTGGGTTAAGCATGAGTGTAGAGAGAGAGAGCAGTGGGTTAAGCATGAGTGTAGAGAGAGAGAGAGAGAGAGAGCAGTGGGTTAAGCATGAGTGTAGAGAGAGGAGAGCAGTGGGTTAAGCATGAGTAGAGTGAGAGAGAGCAGTGGGTTAAGCAGGAGTGTAGAGAGAGGAGAGCAGTGGGTTAAGCATGAGTAGAGAGAGAGAGCAGTGGGTTAAGCATGAGTGTAGAGAGAGAGAGCAGTGGGTTAAGCAGGAGTGTAGAGAGAGGAGAGCAGTGGGTTAAGCATGAGTAGAGTGAGAGAGAGCAGTGGGTTAAGCATGAGTGTAGAGAGAGAGAGCAGTGGGTTAAGCATGAGTGTAGAGAGAGAGAGAGCAGTGGGTTAAGCATGAGTGTAGAGAGAGAAAGAGCAGTGGGTTAAGCATGAGTGTAGAGAGAGAGAGCAGTGGGTTAAGCATGAGTGTAGAGAGAGAGAGCAGTGGGTTAAGCATGAGTGTAGAGAGAGAGAGCAGTGGGTTAAGCATGAGTGTAGAGAGAGAGAGCAGTGGGTTAAGCATGAGTGTAGAGAGAGAGAGCAGTGGGTTAAGCATGAGTGTAGAGAGAGAGAGCAGTGGGTTAAGCATGAGTGTAGAGAGAGAGAGAGAGAGCAGTGGGATAAGCATGAGTGTAGAGAGAGAGAGAGAACAGTGGGTTAAGCATGAGTGTAGAGAGAGAGCAGTGGGTTAAGCATGAGTGTAGAGAGAGAGCAGTGGGTTAAGCATGAGTGTAGAGAGAGGAGAGCAGTGGGTTAAGCATGAGTGTATAGAGAGAGAGAGAGAGCAGTGGGTTAAGCATGAGTGTAGAGAGAGAGAGCAGTGGGTTAAGCATAAGTGTAGAGAGAGAGAGCAGTGGGTTAAGCATGAGTGTAGAGAGAGAGAGCAGTGGGTTAAGCATGAGTGTCGTGAGAGAGAGCAGTGGGTTAAGCATGAGTGTAGAGAGAGAGAGAGCAGTGGGTTAAGCATGAGTAGAGAGAGAGAGCAGTGGGTTAAGCATGAGTGTAGAGAGAGAGAGGAGAGCAGTGGGTTAAGCATGAGTAGAGAGAGAGAGCAGTGCATTAAGCATGAGTGTACAGCGAGGAGAGCAGTGGGTTAAGCATGAGTAGAGAGAGAGAGCAGTGGGTTAAGCATGAGTGTAGTGAGAGAGAGCAGTGGGTTAAGCATGAGTGTAGAGAGAGAGAGCAGTGGGTTAAGCATGAGTGTAGAGGGAGAGAGCAGTGGGTTAAGCATGAGTGTGCAGAGAGAGAGAGAGAGAGCAGTGGGTTAAGCATGAGTGTAGAGAGAGAGAGGAGAGCAGTGGGTTAAGCATGAGTGTAGAGAGAGAGAGAGAGCAGTGGGTTAAGCATGAGTGTAGAGAGAGGAGAGCAGTGGGTTAAGCATGAGTAGAGAGAGAGAGAGCAGTGGGTTAAGCATGAGTGTAGAGAGAGAGAGAGCAGTGCGTTAAGCATGAGTAGAGAGAGAGAGAGAGCAGTGGGTTAAGCATGAGTGTAGAGAGAGAGAGCAGTGGGTTAAGCATGAGTGTGTAGAGAGAAGGAGAGAGAGCAGTGGGTTAAGCATGAGTGTAGAGAGAGAGAGCAGTGGGTTAAGCATGAGTGTAGAGAGAGAGAGGAGAGCAGTGGGTTAAGCATGAGTGTAGAGAGAGAGAGAGCAGTGGGTTAGGCATGAGTGTAGAGAGAGAGAGCAGTGGGTTAAGCATGAGCGTAGAGAGAGAGAGGAGAGCAGTGGGTTAAGCATGAGTGTAGAGAGAGGAGAGCAGTGGGTTAAGCATGAGTAGAGTGAGAGAGAGCAGTGGGTTAAGCAGGAGTGTAGAGAGAGGAGAGCAGTGGGTTAAGCATGAGTAGAGAGAGAGAGCAGTGGGTTAAGCATGAGTGTAGAGAGAGAGAGCAGTGGGTTAAGCAGGAGTGTAGAGAGAGGAGAGCAGTGGGTTAAGCATGAGTAGAGTGAGAGAGAGCAGTGGGTTAAGCATGAGTGTAGAGAGAGAGAGAGCAGTGGGTTAAGCATGAGTGTAGAGAGAGAGAGAGCAGTGGGTTAAGCATGAGTGTAGAGAGAGAGAGAGCAGTGGGTTAAGCATGAGTGTAGAGAGAGAGAGCAGTGGGTTAAGCATGAGTGTAGAGAGAGAGAGAGAGAGCAGTGGGATAAGCATGAGTGTAGAGAGAGAGAGAGAACAGTGGGTTAAGCATGAGTGTAGAGAGAGAGAGAGGGAGCAGTGGGTTAAGCATGAGTGTAGAGAGAGAGCAGTGGGTTAAGCATGAGTGTAGAGAGAGGAGAGCAGTGGGTTAAGCATGAGTGTATAGAGAGAGAGAGAGAGCAGTGGGTTAAGCATGAGTGTAGAGAGAGAGAGCAGTGGGTTAAGCATGAGTGTAGAGAGAGAGAGCAGTGGGTTAAGCATGAGTGTAGAGAGAGAGAGCAGTGGGTTAAGCATGAGTGTAGTGAGAGAGAGCAGTGGGTTAAGCATGAGCGTAGAGAGAGAGAGGAGAGCAGTGGGTTAAGCATGAGTAGAGAGAGAGAGCAGTGGGTTAAGCATGAGTGTAGAGAGAGAGAGGAGAGCAGTGGGTTAAGCATGACTAGAGAGAGAGAGCAGTGGGTTAAGCATGAGTGTAGTGAGAGAGAGCAGTGGGTTAAGCATGAGTGTACAGCGAGGAGAGCAGTGGGTTAAGCATGAGTAGAGAGAGAGAGCAGTGGGTTAAGCATGAGTGTAGTGAGAGAGAGCAGTGGGTTAAGCATGAGTGTAGAGAGAGAGAGCAGTGGGTTAAGCATGAGTGTAGAGAGAGAGAGCAGTGGGTTAAGCATGAGTGTGCAGAGAGAGAGAGAGAGAGCAGTGGGTTAAGCATGAGTGTAGAGAGAGAGAGGAGAGCAGTGGGTTAAGCATGAGTGTAGAGAGAGAGAGAGAGAGCAGTGGGTTAAGCATGAGTGTAGAGAGAGGAGAGCAGTGGGTTAAGCATGAGTAGAGAGAGAGAGAGCAGTGGGTTAAGCATGAGTGTAGAGAGAGAGAGAGCAGTGCGTTAAGCATGAGTAGAGAGAGAGAGAGAGAGCAGTGGGTTAAGCATGAGTGTAGAGAGAGAGAGCAGTGGGTTAAGCATGAGTGTGTAGAGAGAAGGAGAGAGAGCAGTGGGTTAAGCATGAGTGTAGAGAGAGAGAGCAGTGGGTTAAGCATGAGTGTAGAGAGAGAGAGGAGAGCAGTGGGTTAAGCATGAGTGTAGAGAGAGAGAGAGCAGTGGGTTAGGCATGAGTGTAGAGAGAGAGAGCAGTGGGTTAAGCATGAGCGTAGAGAGAGAGAGAGAGCAGTGGGTTAAGCATGAGTGTAGAGAGAGGAGAGCAGTGGGTTAAGCATGAGTGTAGAGAGAGAGAGCAGTGGGTTAAGCATGAGTGTAGAGAGAGAGAGTGAGAGAGAGAGCAGTGGGTTAAGCATGAGTGTAGAGAGAGAGAGAGAGAGAGCAGTGGGATAAGCATGAGTGTAGAGAGAGAGAGAGAGAGCAGTGGGTTAAGCATGAGTGTAGAGAGAGAGAGAGAGAGAGAGCAGTGGGTTAAGCATGAGTGTAGAGAGAGAGAGCAGTGGGATAAGCATGAGTGTAGAGAGAGAGCAGTGGGTTAAGCATGAGTGTAGAGAGAGAGCAGTGGGTTAAGCATGAGTGTAGAGAGAGAGCAGTGGGTTAAGCATGAGTGTAGAGAGAGAGAGCAGTGGGTTAAGCATGAGTGTAGAGAGAGAGAGCAGTGGGTTAAGCATGAGTGTAGAGAGAGAGAGAGCAGTGGGTTAAGCATGAGTAGAGAGAGAGAGCAGTGGGTTAAGCATGAGTGTAGAGAGAGAGAGGAGAGCAGTGGGTTAAGCATGAGTAGAGAGAGAGAGCAGTGGGTTAAGCAAGAGTGTAGAGAAAGAGAGAGAGAGCAGTCGGTTAAGCATGAGTGTAGAGAGAGAGGAGAGCAGTGGGATAAGCATGTGTAGAGAGAGAGCAGTGGGTTAAGCAAGAGTGTAGAGAGAGAGAGAGCAGTGGGTTAAGCATGAGTACAGAGAGGAGAGCAGTGGGTTAAGCATGAGTGTAGAGAGAGGATAGCAGTGGGTTAAGCATGAGTGTATAGAGAGAGAGAGCAGTGGGTTAAGCATGAGTGTAGAGAGAGAGAGGAGAGCAGTGGGTTAAGCATGAGTGTAGAGAGAGAGAGAGAGCAGTGGGTTAAGAATGAGTAGAGAGAGGAGAGCAGTGGGTTAAGCATGAGTGTAGAGAGAGAGAGCAGTGGGTTAAGCATGAGTGTGGAGAGAGAGAGAGCAGTGGATTAAGCATGAGTGTAGAGAGAGAGAGAGAGCAGTGGGTTAAGAATGAGTGTAGAGAGAGAGAGAGCAGTGGGTTAAGCATGAGTGTAGAGAGAGAGAGAGCAGTGGGTTAAGAATGAGTAGAGAGAGGAGAGCAGTGGGTTAAGCATGAGTGTAGAGAGAGAGAGCAGTGGGTTAAGCATGAGTGTAGAGAGAGAGAGCAGTGGGTTAAGATTGAGTGTAGAGAGAGAGAGAGAGCAGTGGGTTAAGAATGAGTAGAGAGAGGAGAGCAGTGCGTTAAGCATGATTGTAGAGAGAGAGAGCAGTGGGTTAAGCATGTGTAGAGAGAGAGAGAGAGAGAGAGCAATGGGTTAAGCATGAGTGTAGAGAGAGAGCAGTGGGTTAAGCATGAATGTAGACAGAGAGAGAGAGAGACAGCAGTGGGTTAAGCATGAGTGTAGAGAGAGAGAGCAGTGGGTTAAGCATGAGTGTAGAGAGAGAGAGCAGTGGGTTAAGCATGAGTGTAGAGAGAGAGAGAGAGAGCAGTGGGTTAAGCATGAATGTAGAGAGAGAGAGCAGTCGGTTAAGCATGAGTAGAGAGAGAGAGCAGTGGGTTAAGCATGAGGGTAGAGAGAGAGAGCAGTCGGTTAAGCATGAGTAGAGAGAGAGAGCAGTGGGTTAAGCATGAGGGTAGAGAGAGAGAGCAGTGGGTTAAGCATGAATGTAGAGAGAGAGAGAGAGCAGTGGTTTAAGCATGAGTGTAGAGAGAGAGAGCATTGGGTTAAGCATGAGTGTAGAGAGAGAGAGAGCAGTGGGTTAAGCATGAGTAGAGAGAGGAGAGCAGCGGGTTAAGCATGAGTGTAGAGAGAGAGGAGAGCAGTGCGTTAAGCATGAGTGTAGAGAGAGAGAGAGCAGTGGGTTAAGCATGAGTGTAGAGAGAGAGAGAGACAGAGAGAGAGCAGTGGGTTAAGCATGAGTGTAGAGAGAGAGAGAGAGAGCAGTGGGTTAAGCATGAGTGTAGAAAGAGAGAGAGAGAGAGAGCAGTGGGTTAAGCATGAGTGTAGAGAGAGAGAGCAGTGGGTTAAGCATGAGTGTAGAGAGAGAAAGCGAGAGAGCAGTGGGTTAAGCATGAGTGTAGAGAGAGAGAGCAGTGGGTTAAGAATGAGTGTAGAGAGAGAGAGAGAGAGAGAGCAGTGGGTTAAGCATGAGTGTAGAGAGAGGAGAGCAGTGGGTTAAGCATGAGTAGAGTGAGAGAGAGCAGTGGGTTAAGCAGGAGTGTAGAGAGAGGAGAGCAGTGGTTTAAGCATGAGTAGAGAGAGAGAGAGCAGTGGGTTAAGCATGAGTGTAGAGAGAGAGAGCAGTGGGTTAAGCAGGAGTGTAGAGAGAGGAGAGCAGTGGGTTAAGCATGAGTAGAGTGAGAGAGAGCAGTGGGTTAAGCATGAGTGTAGAGAGAGAGAGCAGTGGGTTAAGCATGAGTGTAGAGAGAGAGAGCAGTGGGTTAAGCATGAGTGTAGAGAGAGAGAGCAGTGGGTTAAGCATGAGTGTAGAGAGAGAGAGCAGTGGGTTAAGCATGAGTGTAGAGAGTGAGAGTGAGAGAGAGAGCAGTGGGTTAAGCATGAGTGTAGAGAGAGAGAGAGAGAGAGAGAGAGAGAGCAGTGGGATAAGCATGAGTGTAGAGAGAGAGAGAGAACAGTGGGTTAAGCATGAGTGTAGAGAGAGAGCAGTGGGTTAAGCATGAGTGTAGAGAGAGAGCAGTGGGTTAAGCATGAGTGTAGAGAGAGGAGAGCAGTGGGTTAAGCATGAGTGTATAGAGAGAGAGAGAGAGCAGTGGGTTAAGCATGAGTGTAGAGAGAGAGAGCAGTGGGTTAAGCATGAGTGTAGAGAGAGAGCAGTGGGTTAAGCATGAGTGTAGAGAGAGAGAGCAGTGGGTTAAGCATGAGTGTAGTGAGAGAGAGCAGTGGGTTAAGCATGAGTGTAGAGAGAGAGAGAGCAGCGGGTTAAGCATGAGTAGAGAGAGAGAGCAGTGGGTTAAGCATGAGTGTAGAGAGAGAGAGGAGAGCAGTGGGTTAAGCATGAGTAGAGAGAGAGAGCAGTGCATTAAGCATGAGTGTAGAGCGAGGAGAGCAGTGGGTTAAGCATGAGTAGAGAGAGAGAGCAGTGGGTTAAGCATGAGTGTAGTGAGAGAGAGCAGTGGGTTAAGCATGAGTGTAGAGAGAGAGAGCAGTGGGTTAAGCATGAGTAGAGAGAGAGAGCAGTGGGTTAAGCATGAGTGTAGTGAGAGAGAGCAGAGGGTTAAGCATGAGTGTAGAGAGAGAGAGCAGTGGGTTAAGCATGAGTGTAGAGAGAGAGAGAGCAGTGGGTTAAGCATGAGTGTAGAGAGAGAGAGAGAGCAGTGGGTTAAGCATGAGTGTAGAGAGAGTGAGGAGAGCAGTGGGTTAAGCATGAGTGTAGAGAGAGAGAGAGAGAGCAGTGGGTTAAGCATGAGTGTAGAGAGAGGAGAGCAGTGGGTTAAGCATGAGTAGAGAGAGAGAGAGCAGTGGGTTAAGCATGAGTGTGTAGAGAGAAGGAGAGAGAGCAGTGGGTTAAGCATGAGTGTAGAGAGAGAGAGCAGTGGGTTAAGCATGAGTGTAGAGAGAGAGAGAGCAGTGGGTTAGGCATGAGTGTAGAGAGAGAGAGCAGTGGGTTAAGCATGAGTGTAGAGAGAGAGAGAGAGTGAGAGCAGTGGGTTAAGCATGAGTGTAGAGAGAGAGAGAGAGAGAGAGAGAGAGAGAGCAGTGGGTTAAGCATGAGTGTGTAGAGAGAAGGAGAGAGAGCAGTGGGTTAAGCATGAGTGTAGAGAGGGAGAGCAGTGGGTTAAGCATGAGCGTAGAGAGAGAGAGAGAGCAGTGGGTTAAGCATGAGCGTAGAGAGAGAGAGAGAGCAGTGGGTTAAGCATGAGTGTAGAGAGAGGAGAGCAGTGGGTTAAGCATGAGTGTAGAGAGAGGAGAGCAGTGGGTTAAGCATGAGTAGAGAGAGAGCAGTGGGTTAAGCATGAGTGTAGAGAGAGAGAGAGAGTGAGAGCAGTGGGTTAAGCATGAGTGTAGAGAGAGAGAGAGAGAGAGAGAGAGCAGTGGGTTAAGCATGAGTGTAGAGAGAGAGCAGTGGGTTAAGCATGAGTGTAGAGAGAGGAGAGCAGTGGGTTAAGCATGAGTAGAGAGAGAGAGCAGTGGGTTAAGCATGAGTGTAGAGAGAGGAGAGCAGTGGGTTAAGCATGAGTGTAGAGAGAGATCAGTGGGTTAAGCATGAGTGTATAGAGAGAGAGAGAGAGAGCAGTGGGTTAAGCATGAGTGTAGAGAGAGAGAGTGAGAGCAGTGGGTTAAGCATGAGTGTAGAGATAGAGAGAGCAGTGGGTTAAGCATGAGTGTAGAGAGAGAGAGAGAGAGCAGTGGGTTAAGCATGAGTGTAGAGAGAGAGAGAGCAGTGGGTTAAGCATGAGTGTAGAGAGAGGAGAGCAGTGGGTTAAGCATGAGTAGAGAGAGAGAGCAGTGGGTTAAGCATGAGTGTAGAGAGAGGAGAGCAGTGGGTTAAGCATGAGTAGAGAGAGAGAGAGCAGTGGGTTAAGCATGAGTGTAGAGAGAGAGAGAGAGCAGTGGGTTAAGCATGTGTAGAGAGAGGAGAGCAGTGGGTTAAGCATGAGTAGAGAGAGAGAGCAGTGGGTTAAGCATGAGTGTATAGAGAGAGAGAGAGAGCAGTGGGTTAAGCATGAGTGTAGAGAGAGGAGAGCAGTGGGTTAAGCATGAGTAGAGAGAGGAGAGCAGTGGGTTAAGCATGAGTGTAGAGAGAGAGAGCAGTGGGTTAAGCATGAGTGTAGAGAGAGTGAGAGCAGTGGGTTAAGCATGAGTGTAGAGAGAGAGAGCAGTGGGTTAAACATGAGTAGATAGAGGAGAGCAGTGGGTTAAGCATGAGTAGAGAGAGAGAGCAGTGGGTTAAGCATGAGTGTAGACAGAGAGAGAGAGAGAGCAGTGGGTTAAGCATGAGTGTAGAGAGAGAGAGGAAAGCAGTGGGTTAAGCATGAGTGTAGAGAGAGAGAGAACAGTGGGTTAAGCATGAGTGTAGAGAGAGGGCAGTGGGTTAAGCATGAGTGTAGAGAGAGAGAGCAGTGGGTTAAGCATGAGTGTAGAGAGAAATAGGAGAGCAGTGGGTTAAGCATGAGTGTATAGAGAGAGAGAGAGAGAGCAGTGGGTTAAGCATGAGTGTAGAGAGAGAGAGTGAGAGCAGTGGGTTAAGCATGAGTGTAGAGATAGAGAGAGCAGTGGGTTAAGCATGAGTGTAGAGAGAGAGAGAGAGAGCAGTGGGTTAAGCATGAGTGTAGAGAGAGAGAGCAGTGGGTTAAGCATGAGTGTAGAGAGAGAGAGTGAGAGCAGTGGGTTAAGCATGAGTGTAGAGAGAGAGAGAGCAGTGGGTTAAGCATGAGTGTAGAGAGAGGAGAGCAGTGGGTTAAGCATGAGTAGAGAGAGAGAGCAGTGGGTTAAGCATGAGTGTAGAGAGAGGAGAGCAGTGGGTTAAGCATGAGTAGAGAGAGAGAGAGCAGTGGGTTAAGCATGAGTGTAGAGAGAGAGAGAGAGCAGTGGGTTAAGCATGTGTAGAGAGAGGAGAGCAGTGGGTTAAGCATGAGTAGAGAGAGAGAGCAGTGGGTTAAGCATGAGTGTATAGAGAGAGAGAGAGAGCAGTGGGTTAAGCATGAGTGTAGAGAGAGGAGAGCAGTGGGTTAAGCATGAGTAGAGAGAGGAGAGCAGTGGGTTAAGCATGAGTGTAGAGAGAGAGAGCAGTGGGTTAAGCATGAGTGTAGAGAGAGTGAGAGCAGTGGGTTAAGCATGAGTGTAGAGAGAGAGAGCAGTGGGTTAAACATGAGTAGATAGAGGAGAGCAGTGGGTTAAGCATGAGTAGAGAGAGAGAGCAGTGGGTTAAGCATGAGTGTAGACAGAGAGAGAGAGAGAGCAGTGGGTTAAGCATGAGTGTAGAGAGAGAGAGGAAAGCAGTGGGTTAAGCATGAGTGTAGAGAGAGAGAGAACAGTGGGTTAAGCATGAGTGTATAGAGAGAGAGAGCGAGAGAGAGCAGTGGGTAAAGCATGAGTGTAGAGAGAGAGAGCAGTGGGTTAAGCATGAGTGTAGAGAGAGAGAGCAGTGGGTTAAGCATGAGTGTAGAGTGAGAGAGCAGTGGGTCAAGCATGAGTGTAGAAAGAGAGAGCAGTGGGTTAAGCATGAGTGTAGAGAGAGAGAGGAGAGCATTGGGTTAAGCATGAGTATAGAGAGAGGAGAGCAGTGGGTTAAGCATGAGTAGAGAGAGAGCAGTGGGTTAAGCATGAGTGTAGAGAGAGAGAGAGAGCAGTGGGTTAAGCATGAGTGTAGAGAGAGGAGAGCAGTGGGTTAAGCATGAGTAGAGAGAGAGAGCAGTGGGTTAAGCATGAGTAGAGAGAGGAGAGCAGTGGGTTAAGCATGAGTAGAGAGAGAGAGAGGGAGAGCAGTGGGTTAAGCATGAGTGTAGAGAGAGAGAGAGGGAGAGCAGTGGGTTAAGCATGAGTGTAGAGAGAGAGAGCAGTGGGTTAAGCATGAGTGTAGAGAGAGAGAGAGAGAGTGAGAGCAGTGGGTTAAGCATGAGTAGAGAGAGGAGAGCAGTGGGTTAAGCATGAGTGTAGAGAGAGAGAGAGAGAGAGAGAGAGAGCAGTGGGTTAAGCATAAGTGTAGAGAGAGAGAGGAAAGCAGTGGGTTAAGCATGAGTGTAGAGAGAGAGAGAGAGCAGTGGGTTAAGCTTGAGTGTAGAGAGAGGAGAGCAATGGGTTAAGCATGAGTGTATAGAGAGAGAGAGAGAGAGAGAGCAGTGGGTAAAGCATGAGTGTAGAGAGAGAGAGCAGTGGGTTAAGCATGAGTGTAGAGAGAGAGAGCAGTGGGTTAAGCATGAGTGTAGAGTGAGAGAGCAGTGGGTCAAGCATGAGTGTAGAAAGAGAGAGCAGTGGGTTAAGCATGAGTGTAGAGAGAGAGAGGAGAGCATTGGGTTAAGCATGAGTATAGAGAGAGGAGAGCAGTGGGTTAAGCATGAGTAGAGAGAGAGCAGTGGGTTAAGCATGAGTGTAGAGAGAGAGAGAGAGCAGTGGGTTAAGCATGAGTGTAGAGAGAGGAGAGCAGTGGGTTAAGCATGAGTAGAGAGAGAGAGCAGTGGGTTAAGCATGAGTGTAGAGAGAGAGAGAGAGTGAGAGCAGTGGGTTAAGCATGAGTGTAGAGAGAGAGAGAGGGAGAGCAGTGGGTTAAGCATGAGTGTAGAGAGAGAGAGCAGTGGGTTAAGCATGAGTGTAGAGAGAGAGAGAGAGAGTGAGAGCAGTGGGTTAAGCATGAGTAGAGAGAGGAGAGCAGTGGGTTAAGCATGAGTGTAGAGAGAGAGAGCAGTGGGTTAAGCATGAGTGTAGAGAGAGTGAGAGCAGTGGGTTAAGCATGAGTGTAGAGAGAGAGAGAGAGAGCAGTGGGTTAAGCATGAGTAGAGAGAGGAGAGCAGTGGGTTAAGCATGAGTAGAGAGAGAGAGCAGTGGGTTAAGCATGAGTGTAGAGAGAGAGAGAGAGCAGTGGGTTAAGAATGAGTGTAGAGAGAGAGAGAGCAGTGGGTTAAGCATGAGTGTAGAGAGAGAGAGCAGTGGGTTAAGCATGAGTGTAGAGAGAGAGAGAGAGAGTGAGAGCAGTGGGTTAAGCATGAGTAGAGAGAGGAGAGCAGTGGGTTAAGCATGAGTGTAGAGAGAGAGAGCAGTGGGTTAAGCATGAGTGTAGAGAGAGTGAGAGCAGTGGGTTAAGCATGAGTGTAGAGAGAGAGAGAGAGAGCAGTGGGTTAAGCATGAGTAGAGAGAGGAAAGCAGTGGGTTAAGCATGAGTGTAGAGAGAGAGAGAGAGAGCAGTGGGTTAAGCATGAGTGTAGAGAGAGAGAGCAGTGGGTTAAGCATGAGTGTAGAGAGAAATAGGAGAGCAGTGGGTTAAGCATGAGTGTAGAGATAGAGAGAGAGAGAGAGGGGGGGGAGAGAGAGAGTGAGCAGTGGGTTAAGCATGAGTGTAGAGAGAGAGAGAGAGAGCAGTGGGTTAAGTATGAGTAGAGAGAGAGAGCAGTGGGTTAAGCATGAGTGTAGAGAGAGAGAGGAGAGCAGTGGGTTAAGCATGAGTAGAGAGAGAGAGCAGTGCATTAAGCATGAGTGTAGAGCGAGGAGAGCAGTGGGTTAAGCATGAGTAGAGAGAGAGAGCAGTGGGTTAAGCATGAGTGTAGTGAGAGAGAGCAGTGGGTTAAGCATGAGTGTAGAGAGAGAGAGCAGTGGGTTAAGCATGAGTAGAGAGAGAGAGCAGTGGGTTAAGCATGAGTGTAGTGAGAGAGAGCAGTGGGTTAAGCATGAGTGTAGAGAGAGAGAGCAGTGGGTTAAGCATGAGTGTAGAGAGAGAGAGAGCAGTGGGTTAAGCATGAGTGTGCAGAGAGAGAGAGAGAGCAGTGGGTTAAGCATGAGTGTAGAGAGAGTGAGGAGAGCAGTGGGTTAAGCATGAGTGTAGAGAGAGAGAGAGAGAGCAGTGGGTTAAGCATGAGTGTAGAGAGAGGAGAGCAGTGGGTTAAGCATGAGTAGAGAGAGAGAGAGCAGTGGGTTAAGCAAGAGTGTGTAGAGAGAAGGAGAGAGAGCAGTGGGTTAAGCATGAGTGTAGAGAGAGAGAGCAGTGGGTTAAGCATGAGTGTAGAGAGAGAGAGAGCAGTGGGTTAGGCATGAGTGTAGAGAGAGAGAGCAGTGGGTTAAGCATGAGTGTAGAGAGAGAGAGAGAGTGAGAGCAGTGGGTTAAGCATGAGTGTAGAGAGAGAGAGAGAGAGCAGTGGGTTAAGCATGAGTGTGTAGAGAGAAGGAGAGAGAGCAGTGGGTTAAGCATGAGTGTAGAGAGGGAGAGCAGTGGGTTAAGCATGAGCGTAGAGAGAGAGAGAGAGCAGTGGGTTAAGCATGAGCGTAGAGAGAGAGAGAGAGCAGTGGGTTAAGCATGAGTGTAGAGAGAGGAGAGCAGTGGGTTAAGCATGAGTGTAGAGAGAGGAGAGCAGTGGGTTAAGCATGAGTAGAGAGAGAGCAGTGGGTTAAGCATGAGTGTAGAGAGAGAGAGAGAGTGAGAGCAGTGGGTTAAGCATGAGTGTAGAGAGAGAGAGAGAGAGAGAGAGCAGTGGGTTAAGCATGAGTGTAGAGAGAGAGAGCAGTGGGTTAAGCATGAGTGTAGAGAGAGGAGAGCAGTGGGTTAAGCATGAGTAGAGAGAGAGAGCAGTGGGTTAAGCATGAGTGTAGAGAGAGGAGAGCAGTGGGTTAAGCATGAGTGTAGAGAGAGATCAGTGGGTTAAGCATGAGTGTATAGAGAGAGAGAGAGAGAGCAGTGGGTTAAGCATGAGTGTAGAGAGAGAGAGTGAGAGCAGTGGGTTAAGCATGAGTGTAGAGATAGAGAGAGCAGTGGGTTAAGCATGAGTGTAGAGAGAGAGAGAGAGAGCAGTGGGTTAAGCATGAGTGTAGAGAGAGAGAGCAGTGGGTTAAGCATGAGTGTAGAGAGAGAGAGTGAGAGCAGTGGGTTAAGCATGAGTGTAGAGAGAGAGAGAGCAGTGGGTTAAGCATGAGTGTAGAGAGAGGAGAGCAGTGGGTTAAGCATGAGTAGAGAGAGAGAGCAGTGGGTTAAGCATGAGTGTAGAGAGAGGAGAGCAGTGGGTTAAGCATGAGTAGAGAGAGAGAGAGCAGTGGGTTAAGCATGAGTGTAGAGAGAGAGAGAGAGCAGTGGGTTAAGCATGTGTAGAGAGAGGAGAGCAGTGGGTTAAGCATGAGTAGAGAGAGAGAGCAGTGGGTTAAGCATGAGTGTATAGAGAGAGAGAGAGAGAGAGCAGTGGGTTAAGCATGAGTGTAGAGAGAGGAGAGCAGTGGGTTAAGCATGAGTAGAGAGAGGAGAGCAGTGGGTTAAGCATGAGTGTAGAGAGAGTGAGAGCAGTGGGTTAAGCATGAGTGTAGAGAGAGAGAGCAGTGGGTTAAACATGAGTAGATAGAGGAGAGCAGTGGGTTAAGCATGAGTAGAGAGAGAGAGCAGTGGGTTAAGCATGAGTGTAGACAGAGAGAGAGAGAGAGCAGTGGGTTAAGCATGAGTGTAGAGAGAGAGAGGAAAGCAGTGGGTTAAGCATGAGTGTAGAGAGAGAGAGAACAGTGGGTTAAGCATGAGTGTAGAGAGAGGGCAGTGGGTTAAGCATGAGTGTAGAGAGAGAGCAGTGGGTTAAGCATGAGTGTAGAGAGAAATAGGAGAGCAGTGGGTTAAGCATGAGTGTAGAGATAGAGAGAGAGAGAGAGCAGTGGGTTAAGCATGTGTAGAGAGAGGAGAGCAGTGGGTTAAGCATGAGTAGAGTGAGAGAGAGCAGTGTGTTAAGCATGAGTGTAGAGAGAGAGAGTGAGAGCAGTGGGTTAAGCATGAGTGTAGAGAGAGAGAGAGCAGTGGGTTAAGCATGAGTGTAGAGGGAGAGAGCAGTGGGTTAAGCATGAGTGTAGAGAGAGAGAGAGAACAGTGGGTTAAGCATGAGTGTAGAGAGAGAGAGAGAGAGCAGTGGGTTAAGCTTGAGTGTAGAGAGAGGAGAGCAATGGGTTAAGCATGAGTGTATAGACAGAGAGAGAGAGAGAGCAGTGGGTAAAGCATGAGTGTAGAGAGAGAGAGCAGTGGGTTAAGCATGAGTGTAGAGAGAGAGAGCAGTGGGTTAAGCATGAGTGTAGAGTGAGAGAGCAGTGGGTCAAGCATGAGTGTAGAAAGAGAGAGCAGTGGGTTAAGCATGAGTTTAGAGAGAGAGAGGAGAGCATTGGGTTAAGCATGAGTATAGAGAGAGGAGAGCAGTGGGTTAAGCATGAGTAGAGAGAGAGAGCAGTGGGTTAAGCATGAGTGTAGAGAGAGAGAGAGAGCAGTGGGTTAAGCATGAGTGTAGAGAGAGGAGAGCAGTGGGTTAAGCATGAGTAGAGAGAGAGAGCAGTGGGTTAAGCATGAGTGTAGAGAGAGAGAGAGAGTGAGAGCAGTGGGTTAAGCATGAGTGTAGAGAGAGAGAGAGAGGGAGAGCAGTGGGTTAAGCATGAGTGTAGAGAGAGAGAGCAGTGGGTTAAGCATGAGTGTAGAGAGAGAGAGAGAGAGTGAGAGCAGTGGGTTAAGCATGAGTAGAGAGAGGAGAGCAGTGGGTTAAGCATGAGTGTAGAGAGAGTGAGAGCAGTGGGTTAAGCATGAGTGTAGAGAGAGAGAGAGAGAGCAGTGGGTTAAGCATGAGTAGAGAGAGGAGAGCAGTGGGTTAAGCATGAGTGTAGAGAGAGGAGAGCAGTGGGTTAAGCATGAGTGTAGAGAGAGAGAGAGAGAGAGAGAGCAGTGGGTTAAGCATGAGTGTAGAGAGAGAGAGGAGAGCAGTGGGTTAAGCATGAGTGTAGAGAGAGAGAGAGAGAGCAGTGGGTTAAGCAGGAGTGTAGAGAGAGGAGAGCAGTGGGTTAAGCATGAGTGTAGAGAGAGAGAGAGAGAGAGAGAGCAGTGGGTTAAGCATAAGTGTAGAGAGAGAGAGAGAGAGAGAGAGCAGTGGGTTAAGCATGAGTGTAGAGAGAGAGAGAGAGACAGAGAGCAGTGCGTTAAGCATGAGTGTAGAGAGAGAGAGAGAGAGAGAGAGCAGTGGGTTAAGCATAAGTGTAGAGAGAGAGAGGAAAGCAGTGGGTTAAGCATGAGTGTAGAGAGAGAGAGAGAGAGAGCAGTGGGTTAAGCATAAGTGTAGAGAGAGAGAGGAAAGCAGTGGGTTAAGCATGAGTGTAGAGAGAGAGAGAGAGAGCAGTGGGTTAAGCTTGAGTGTAGAGAGAGGAGAGCAATGGGTTAAGCATGAGTGTATAGAGAGAGAGAGAGAGAGAGAGAGCAGTGGGTAAAGCATGAGTGTAGAGAGAGAGAGCAGTGGGTTAAGCATGAGTGTAGAGAGAGAGAGCAGTGGGTTAAGCATGAGTGTAGAGTGAGAGAGCAGTGGGTCAAGCATGAGTGTAGAAAGAGAGAGCAGTGGGTTAAGCATGAGTGTAGAGAGAGAGAGGAGAGCATTGGGTTAAGCATGAGTATAGAGAGAGGAGAGCAGTGGGTTAAGCATGAGTAGAGAGAGAGAGCAGTGGGTTAAGCATGAGTGTAGAGAGAGAGAGAGAGCAGTGGGTTAAGCATGAGTGTAGAGAGAGGAGAGCAGTGGGTTAAGCATGAGTAGAGAGAGAGAGCAGTGGGTTAAGCATGAGTGTAGAGAGAGAGAGAGAGTGAGAGCAGTGGGTTAAGCATGAGTGTAGAGAGAGAGAGAGAGGGAGAGCAGTGGGTTAAGCATGAGTGTAGAGAGAGAGAGCAGTGGGTTAAGCATGAGTGTAGAGAGAGAGAGAGAGAGTGAGAGCAGTGGGTTAAGCATGAGTAGAGAGAGGAGAGCAGTGGGTTAAGCATGAGTGTAGAGAGAGAGAGCAGTGGGTTAAGCATGAGTGTAGAGAGAGTGAGAGCAGTGGGTTAAGCATGAGTGTAGAGAGAGAGAGAGAGAGCAGTGGGTTAAGCATGAGTAGAGAGAGGAGAGCAGTGGGTTAAGCATGAGTAGAGACAGAGAGCAGTGCGTTAAGCATGAGTGTAGAGAGAGAGAGAGAGAGAGAGAGAGCAGTGGGTTAAGCATAAGTGTAGAGAGAGAGAGGAAAGCAGTGGGTTAAGCATGAGTGTAGAGAGAGAGAGAGCAGTGGGTTAAGCATGAGTGTAGAGAGAGAGAGCAGTGGGTTAAGCATGAGTGTAGAGAGAAATAGGAGAGCAGTGGGTTAAGCATGAGTGTAGAGATAGAGAGAGAGAGAGGGGGGGGGAGAGAGAGAGTGAGCAGTGGGTTAAGCATGAGTGTAGAGAGAGGAGAGCAGTGGGTTAAGCATGAGTAGAGTGAGAGAGCAGTGGGTTAAGCATGAGTGTAGAGAGAGAGAGCAGTGGGTTAAGCATGAGTGTAGAGAGAGAGAGAGCAGTGGGTTAAGCATGAGTAGAGTGAGAGAGAGCAGTGGGTTAAGCATGAGTGTAGAGAGAGAGAGCAGTGGGTTAAGCATGAGTGTAGAGAGAGAGGAGAGCAGTGGGTTAAGCATGAGTAGAGTGAGAGAGAGCAGTGGGTTAAGCATGTGTGTAGAGAGAGAGAGCAGTGGGTTAAGCATGAGTGTAGAGAGAGAGAGAGAACAGTGGGTTAAGCATGAGTGTAGAGAGAGAGAGAGAGAGCAGTGGATTAAGCTTGAGTGTAGAGAGAGGAGAGCAATGGGTTAAGCATGAGTGTATAGAGAGAGAGGGAGAGAGAGCAGTGGGTTAAGCATGAGTGTAGAGAGAGAGAGAGCAGTGGGTTAAGCATGAGTGTAGAGAGAGAGAGCA
The DNA here is from genome assembly GCF_048418815.1 of Hemitrygon akajei. Classification (NCBI taxonomy): domain Eukaryota; kingdom Metazoa; phylum Chordata; class Chondrichthyes; order Myliobatiformes; family Dasyatidae; genus Hemitrygon; species Hemitrygon akajei. The sequence continues at coordinate 100,866,525 of NC_133124.1, read as the reverse complement.
GTGGGTTAAGCATGAGTGTAGAGTGAGAGAGCAGTGGGTCAAGCATGAGTTTAGAAAGAGAGAGAGAGAGAGCAGTGGGTTAAGCATGAGTAGAGAGAGAGAGCAGTGGGTTAAGCATGAGTGTAGAGAGAGAGAGGAGAGCAGTGGGTTAAGCATGAGTGTAGAGAGAGGAGAGCAGTGGGTTAAGCATGAGTAGAGAGAGAGAGAGCAGTGGGTTAAGCATGAGTGTAGAGAGAGAGAGAGAGAGAGAGAGAGCAGTGGGTTAAGCATGAGTGTAGAGAGAGAGAGCAGTGGGTTAAGCATGAGTGTAGAGAGAGAGAGAGAGTGAGAGCAGTGGGTTAAGCATGAGTGTAGAGAGAGAGAGAGAGAGCAGTGGGTTAAGAATGAGTAGAGAGAGGAGAGCAGTGGGTTAAGCATGAGTGTAGAGAGAGAGAGCAGTGGGTTAAGCATGAGTGTAGAGAGAGAGCAGTGGGTTAAGATTGAGTGTAGAGAGAGAGAGAGAGAGCGAGAGAGAGCAGTGGGTTAAGCATGAGTAGACTGAGAGAGAGCAGTGGGTTAAGCATGAGTGTAGAGAGAGAGCAGTGGGTTAAGCATGAGTGTAGAGAGAGAGGAGAGCAGTGGGTTAAGCATGAGTAGAGTGAGAGAGAGCAGTGGGTTAAGCATGTGTGTAGAGAGAGAGAGCAGTGGGTTAAGCATGAGTGTAGAGAGAGAGAGAGAACAGTGGGTTAAGCATGAGTGTAGAGAGAGAGAGAGAGAGAGCAGTGGGTTAAGCATGAGTGTAGAGAGAGAGAGAGCAGTGGGTTAAGCATGAGTGTAGAGAGAAGGCAGTGGGTTAAGCATGAGTGTAGAGAGAGAGAGCAGTGGGTTAAGCATGAGTGCAGAGAGAAATAGGAGAGCAGTGGGTTAAGCATGAGTGTAGAGATAGAGAGAGAGAGAGAGCAGTGGGTTAAGCATGTGTAGAGAGAGGAGAGCAGTGGGTTAAGCATGAGTAGAGTGAGAGAGAGCAGTGGGTTAAGCATGAGTGTAGAGAGAGAGAGTGAGAGCAGTGGGTTAAGCATGAGTGTAGAGAGAGAGAGAGCAGTGGGTTAAGCATGAGTGTAGAGGGAGAGAGCAGTGGGTTAAGCATGAGTGTAGAGAGAGAGAGAGAGAGAACAGTGGGTTAAGCATGAGTGTAGAGAGAGAGAGAGAGAGCAGTGGGTTAAGCTTGAGTGTAGAGAAAGGAGAGCAATGGGTTAAGCATGAGTGTATAGAGAGAGAGAGAGAGAGAGAGCAGTGGGTAAAGCATGAGTGTAGAGAGAGAGAGCAGTGGGTTAAGCATGAGTGTAGAGAGAGAGAGCAGTGGGTTAAGCATGAGTGTAGAAAGAGAGAGCAGTGGGTTAAGCATGAGTGTAGAGAGAGAGAGGAGAGCATTGGGTTAAGCATGAGTATAGAGAGAGGAGAGCAGTGGGTTAAGCATGAGTAGAGAGAGAGAGCAGTGGGTTAAGCATGAGTGTAGAGAGAGAGAGCAGTGGGTTAAGCATGAGTGTAGAGAGAGGAGAGCAGTGGGTTAAGCATGAGTAGAGAGAGAGAGCAGTGGGTTAAGCATGAGTGTAGAGAGAGAGAGAGAGTGAGAGCAGTGGGTTAAGCATGAGTGTAGAGAGAGAGAGAGGGAGAGCAGTGGGTTAAGCATGAGTGTAGAGAGAGAGAGCAGTGGGTTAAGCATGAGTGTAGAGAGAGAGAGAGAGAGTGAGAGCAGTGGGTTAAGCATGAGTAGAGAGAGGAGAGCAGTGGGTTAAGCATGAGTGTAGAGAGAGAGAGCAGTGGGTTAAGCATGAGTGTAGAGAGAGTGAGAGCAGTGGGTTAAGCATGAGTTTAGAGAGAGAGAGAGAGCAGTGGGTTAAGCATGAGTAGAGAGAGGAGAGCAGTGGGTTAAGCATGAGTAGAGAGAGAGAGCAGTGCGTTAAGCATGAGTGTAGAGAGAGAGAGAGAGAGCGAGAGAGAGCAGTGGGTTAAGCATAAGTGTAGAGAGAGAGAGGAAAGCAGTGCGTTAAGCATGAGTGTAGAGAGAGAGAGAGAGAGAGAGAGAGAGCAGTGGGTTAAGCATAAGTGTAGAGAGAGAGAGGAAAGCAGTGGGTTAAGCATGAGTGTAGAGAGAGAGAGAGAGCAGTGGGTTAAGCTTGAGTGTAGAGAGAGGAGAGCAATGGGTTAAGCATGAGTGTATAGAGAGAGAGAGAGAGAGAGAGAGCAGTGGGTAAAGCATGAGTGTAGAGAGAGAGAGCAGTGGGTTAAGCATGAGTGTAGAGAGAGAGAGGAGAGCATTGGGTTAAGCATGAGTATAGAGAGAGGAGAGCAGTGGGTTAAGCATGAGTAGAGAGAGAGAGCAGTGGGTTAAGCATGAGTGTAGAGAGAGAGAGAGAGCAGTGGGTTAAGCATGAGTGTAGAGAGAGGAGAGCAGTGGGTTAAGCATGAGTAGAGAGAGAGAGCAGTGGGTTAAGCATGAGTGTAGAGAGAGAGAGAGAGTGAGAGCAGTGGGTTAAGCATGAGTGTAGAGAGAGAGAGAGAGGAGAGCAGTGGGTTAAGCATGAGTGTAGAGAGAGAGAGCAGTGGGTTAAGCATGAGTGTAGAGAGAGAGAGCAGTGGGTTAAGCATGAGTGTAGAGAGAGAGAGAGAGAGTGAGAGCAGTGGGTTAAGCATGAGTAGAGAGAGGAGAGCAGTGGGTTAAGCATGAGTGTAGAGAGAGAGAGCAGTGGGTTAAGCATGAGTGTAGAGACAGAGAGCAGTGCGTTAAGCATGAGTGTAGAGAGAGAGAGAGAGAGAGAGAGAGAGAGCAGTGGGTTAAGCATAAGTGTAGAGAGAGAGAGGAAAGCAGTGGGTTAAGCATGAGTGTAGAGAGAGAGAGAGAGAGCAGTGGGTTAAGCATGAGTGTAGAGAGAGAGAGCAGTGGGTTAAGCATGAGTGTAGAGAGAAATAGGAGAGCAGTGGGTTAAGCATGAGTAGAGTGAGAGAGCAGTGGGTTAAGCATGAGTGTAGAGAGAGAGAGCAGTGGGTTAAGCATGAGTGTAGAGAGAGAGAGAGCAGTGGGTTAAGCATGAGTAGAGTGAGAGAGAGCAGTGGGTTAAGCATGAGTGTAGAGAGAGAGCAGTGGGTTAAGCATGAGTGTAGAGAGAGAGGAGAGCAGTGGGTTAAGCATGAGTAGAGTGAGAGAGAGCAGTGGGTTAAGCATGTGTGTAGAGAGAGAGAGCAGTGGGTTAAGCATGAGTGTAGAGAGAGAGAGAGAACAGTGGGTTAAGCATGAGTGTAGAGAGAGAGAGAGAGCAGTGGGTTAAGCTTGAGTGTAGAGAGAGGAGAGCAATGGGTTAAGCATGAGTGTATAGAGAGAGAGAGAGAGAGCAGTGGGTTAAGCATGAGTGTAGAGAGAGAGAGAGCAGTGGGTTAAGCATGAGTGTAGAGAGAGAGAGCAGTGGGTTAAGCATGAGTGTAGAGTGAGAGAGCAGTGGGTCAAGCATGAGTTTAGAAAGAGAGAGAGAGAGAGCAGTGGGTTAAGCATGAGTAGAGAGAGAGAGCAGTGGGTTAAGCATGAGTGTAGAGAGAGAGAGGAGAGCAGTGGGTTAAGCATGAGTGTAGAGAGAGGAGAGCAGTGGGTTAAGCATGAGTAGAGAGAGAGAGCAGTGGGTTAAGCATGAGTGTAGAGAGAGAGAGAGAGAGAGAGAGCAGTGGGTTAAGCATGAGTGTAGAGAGAGAGAGCAGTGGGTTAAGCATGAGTGTAGAGAGAGAGAGAGAGTGAGAGCAGTGGGTTAAGCATGAGTGTAGAGAGAGAGAGAGAGAGCAGTGGGTTAAGAATGAGTAGAGAGAGGAGAGCAGTGGGTTAAGCATGAGTGTAGAGAGAGAGCAGTGGGTTAAGATTGAGTGTAGAGAGAGAGAGAGAGAGAGCAGTGGGTTAAGCATGAGTGTAGAGAGAGAGCAGTGGGTTAAGATTGAGTGTAGAGAGAGAGAGAGAGAGAGCAGTGGGTTAAGCATGAGTGTAGAGAGAGAGAGAGAGCAGTGGGTTAAGCATGAGTGTAGAGAGAGAGCAGTGGGTTAAGCATGAGTGTAGAGAGAGAGGAGAGCAGTGGGTTAAGCATGAGTAGAGTGAGAGAGAGCAGTGGGTTAAGCATGTGTGTAGAGAGAGAGAGCAGTGGGTTAAGCATGAGTGTAGAGAGAGAGAGAGAACAGTGGGTTAAGCATGAGTGTAGAGAGAGAGAGAGAGAGAGCAGTGGGTTAAGCATGAGTGTAGAGAGAGAGAGAGCAGTGGGTTAAGCATGAGTAGAGAGAGAGAGAGCAGTGGGTTAAGCATGAGTGTAGAGAGAGAGAGGAGAGCATTGGGTTAAGCATGAGTATAGAGAGAGGAGAGCAGAGGGTTAAGCATGAGTAGAGAGAGAGAGAGCAGTGGGTTAAGCATGAGTGTAGAGAGAGAGAGAGAGCAGTGGGTTAAGCATGAGTGTAGAGAGAGGAGAGCAGTGGGTTAAGCATGAGTAGAGAGAGAGCAGTGGGTTAAGCATGAGTGTAGAGAGAGAGAGAGAGTGAGAGCAGTGGGTTAAGCATGAGTGTAGAGAGAGAGAGAGAGAGAGAGAGAGAGAGAGAGAGCAGTGGGTTAAGCATGAGTGTAGAGAGAGAGAGCAGTGGGTTAAGCATGAGTGTAGAGAGAGAGAGAGAGATTGAGAGCAGTGGGTTAAGCATGAGTGTAGAGAGAGAGAGAGCAGTGGGTTAAGCATGAGTGTAGAGAGAGGAGAGCAGTGGGTTAAGCATGAGTAGAGAGAGAGAGAGAGCAGTGGGTTAAGAATGAGTAGAGAGAGGAGAGCAGTGGGTTAAGCATGAGTGTAGAGAGAGAGAGCAGTGGGTTAAGCATGAGTGTAGAGAGAGAGAGAGCAGTGGGTTAAGCATGAGTGTAGAGAGAGAGAGAGAGAGAGAGAGAGCAGTGGGTTAAGCATAAGTGTAGAGAGAGAGAGGAAAGCAGTGGGTTAAGCATGAGTGTAGAGAGAGAGAGAGCAGTGGGTTAAGCATGAGTGTAGAGAGAGAGAGCAGTGGGTTAAGCATGAGTGTAGAGAGAAATAGGAGAGCAGTGGGTTAAGCATGAGTGTAGAGATAGAGAGAGAGAGAGGGGGGGGGGGAGAGAGAGAGTGAGCAGTGGGTTAAGCATGAGTGTAGAGAGAGGAGAGCAGTGGGTTAAGCATGAGTAGAGTGAGAGAGCAGTGGGTTAAGCATGAGTGTAGAGAGAGAGAGCAGTGGGTTAAGCATGAGTGTAGAGAGAGAGAGAGCAGTGGGTTAAGCATGAGTAGAGTGAGAGAGAGCAGTGGGTTAAGCATGAGTGTAGAGAGAGAGAGCAGTGGGTTAAGCATGAGTGTAGAGAGAGAGGAGAGCAGTGGGTTAAGCATGAGTAGAGTGAGAGAGAGCAGTGGGTTAAGCATGTGTGTAGAGAGAGAGAGCAGTGGGTTAAGCATGAGTGTAGAGAGAGAGAGAGAACAGTGGGTTAAGCATGAGTGTAGAGAGAGAGAGAGAGAGCAGTGGATTAAGCTTGAGTGTAGAGAGAGGAGAGCAATGGGTTAAGCATGAGTGTATAGAGAGAGAGGGAGAGAGAGCAGTGGGTTAAGCATGAGTGTAGAGAGAGAGAGAGCAGTGGGTTAAGCATGAGTGTAGAGAGAGAGAGCAGTGGGTTAAGCATGAGTGTAGAGTGAGAGAGCAGTGGGTCAAGCATGAGTTTAGAAAGAGAGAGAGAGAGAGCAGTGGGTTAAGCATGAGTAGAGAGAGAGAGCAGTGGGTTAAGCATGAGTGTAGAGAGAGAGAGGAGAGCAGTGGGTTAAGCATGAGTGTAGAGAGAGGAGAGCAGTGGGTTAAGCATGAGTAGAGAGAGAGAGAGCAGTGGGTTAAGCATGAGTGTAGAGAGAGAGAGAGAGAGAGAGAGAGCAGTGGGTTAAGCATGAGTGTAGAGAGAGAGAGCAGTGGGTTAAGCATGAGTGTAGAGAGAGAGAGAGAGTGAGAGCAGTGGGTTAAGCATGAGTGTAGAGAGAGAGAGAGAGAGCAGTGGGTTAAGAATGAGTAGAGAGAGGAGAGCAGTGGGTTAAGCATGAGTGTAGAGAGAGAGAGCAGTGGGTTAAGCATGAGTGTAGAGAGAGAGCAGTGGGTTAAGATTGAGTGTAGAGAGAGAGAGAGAGAGCGAGAGAGAGCAGTGGGTTAAGCATGAGTAGACTGAGAGAGAGCAGTGGGTTAAGCATGAGTGTAGAGAGAGAGCAGTGGGTTAAGCATGAGTGTAGAGAGAGAGGAGAGCAGTGGGTTAAGCATGAGTAGAGTGAGAGAGAGCAGTGGGTTAAGCATGTGTGTAGAGAGAGAGAGCAGTGGGTTAAGCATGAGTGTAGAGAGAGAGAGAGAACAGTGGGTTAAGCATGAGTGTAGAGAGAGAGAGAGAGAGAGCAGTGGGTTAAGCATGAGTGTAGAGAGAGAGAGAGCAGTGGGTTAAGCATGAGTGTAGAGAGAAGGCAGTGGGTTAAGCATGAGTGTAGAGAGAGAGAGCAGTGGGTTAAGCATGAGTGCAGAGAGAAATAGGAGAGCAGTGGGTTAAGCATGAGTGTAGAGATAGAGAGAGAGAGAGAGCAGTGGGTTAAGCATGTGTAGAGAGAGGAGAGCAGTGGGTTAAGCATGAGTAGAGTGAGAGAGAGCAGTGGGTTAAGCATGAGTGTAGAGAGAGAGAGTGAGAGCAGTGGGTTAAGCATGAGTGTAGAGAGAGAGAGAGCAGTGGGTTAAGCATGAGTGTAGAGGGAGAGAGCAGTGGGTTAAGCATGAGTGTAGAGAGAGAGAGAGAGAGAACAGTGGGTTAAGCATGAGTGTAGAGAGAGAGAGAGAGAGCAGTGGGTTAAGCTTGAGTGTAGAGAAAGGAGAGCAATGGGTTAAGCATGAGTGTATAGAGAGAGAGAGAGAGAGAGAGCAGTGGGTAAAGCATGAGTGTAGAGAGAGAGAGCAGTGGGTTAAGCATGAGTGTAGAGAGAGAGAGCAGTGGGTTAAGCATGAGTGTAGAAAGAGAGAGCAGTGGGTTAAGCATGAGTGTAGAGAGAGAGAGGAGAGCATTGGGTTAAGCATGAGTATAGAGAGAGGAGAGCAGTGGGTTAAGCATGAGTAGAGAGAGAGAGCAGTGGGTTAAGCATGAGTGTAGAGAGAGAGAGCAGTGGGTTAAGCATGAGTGTAGAGAGAGGAGAGCAGTGGGTTAAGCATGAGTAGAGAGAGAGAGCAGTGGGTTAAGCATGAGTGTAGAGAGAGAGAGAGAGTGAGAGCAGTGGGTTAAGCATGAGTGTAGAGAGAGAGAGAGGGAGAGCAGTGGGTTAAGCATGAGTGTAGAGAGAGAGAGCAGTGGGTTAAGCATGAGTGTAGAGAGAGAGAGAGAGAGTGAGAGCAGTGGGTTAAGCATGAGTAGAGAGAGGAGAGCAGTGGGTTAAGCATGAGTGTAGAGAGAGAGAGCAGTGGGTTAAGCATGAGTGTAGAGAGAGTGAGAGCAGTGGGTTAAGCATGAGTTTAGAGAGAGAGAGAGAGCAGTGGGTTAAGCATGAGTAGAGAGAGGAGAGCAGTGGGTTAAGCATGAGTAGAGAGAGAGAGCAGTGCGTTAAGCATGAGTGTAGAGAGAGAGAGAGAGAGCGAGAGAGAGCAGTGGGTTAAGCATAAGTGTAGAGAGAGAGAGGAAAGCAGTGCGTTAAGCATGAGTGTAGAGAGAGAGAGAGAGAGAGAGAGAGAGCAGTGGGTTAAGCATAAGTGTAGAGAGAGAGAGGAAAGCAGTGGGTTAAGCATGAGTGTAGAGAGAGAGAGAGAGCAGTGGGTTAAGCTTGAGTGTAGAGAGAGGAGAGCAATGGGTTAAGCATGAGTGTATAGAGAGAGAGAGAGAGAGAGAGAGCAGTGGGTAAAGCATGAGTGTAGAGAGAGAGAGCAGTGGGTTAAGCATGAGTGTAGAGAGAGAGAGGAGAGCATTGGGTTAAGCATGAGTATAGAGAGAGGAGAGCAGTGGGTTAAGCATGAGTAGAGAGAGAGAGCAGTGGGTTAAGCATGAGTGTAGAGAGAGAGAGAGAGCAGTGGGTTAAGCATGAGTGTAGAGAGAGGAGAGCAGTGGGTTAAGCATGAGTAGAGAGAGAGAGCAGTGGGTTAAGCATGAGTGTAGAGAGAGAGAGAGAGTGAGAGCAGTGGGTTAAGCATGAGTGTAGAGAGAGAGAGAGAGGAGAGCAGTGGGTTAAGCATGAGTGTAGAGAGAGAGAGCAGTGGGTTAAGCATGAGTGTAGAGAGAGAGAGCAGTGGGTTAAGCATGAGTGTAGAGAGAGAGAGAGAGAGTGAGAGCAGTGGGTTAAGCATGAGTAGAGAGAGGAGAGCAGTGGGTTAAGCATGAGTGTAGAGAGAGAGAGCAGTGGGTTAAGCATGAGTAGAGACAGAGAGCAGTGCGTTAAGCATGAGTGTAGAGAGAGAGAGAGAGAGAGAGAGAGAGAGCAGTGGGTTAAGCATAAGTGTAGAGAGAGAGAGGAAAGCAGTGGGTTAAGCATGAGTGTAGAGAGAGAGAGAGAGAGCAGTGGGTTAAGCATGAGTGTAGAGAGAGAGAGCAGTGGGTTAAGCATGAGTGTAGAGAGAAATAGGAGAGCAGTGGGTTAAGCATGAGTAGAGTGAGAGAGCAGTGGGTTAAGCATGAGTGTAGAGAGAGAGAGCAGTGGGTTAAGCATGAGTGTAGAGAGAGAGAGAGCAGTGGGTTAAGCATGAGTAGAGTGAGAGAGAGCAGTGGGTTAAGCATGAGTGTAGAGAGAGAGCAGTGGGTTAAGCATGAGTGTAGAGAGAGAGGAGAGCAGTGGGTTAAGCATGAGTAGAGTGAGAGAGAGCAGTGGGTTAAGCATGTGTGTAGAGAGAGAGAGCAGTGGGTTAAGCATGAGTGTAGAGAGAGAGAGAGAACAGTGGGTTAAGCATGAGTGTAGAGAGAGAGAGAGAGCAGTGGGTTAAGCTTGAGTGTAGAGAGAGGAGAGCAATGGGTTAAGCATGAGTGTATAGAGAGAGAGAGAGAGAGCAGTGGGTTAAGCATGAGTGTAGAGAGAGAGAGAGCAGTGGGTTAAGCATGAGTGTAGAGAGAGAGAGCAGTGGGTTAAGCATGAGTGTAGAGTGAGAGAGCAGTGGGTCAAGCATGAGTTTAGAAAGAGAGAGAGAGAGAGCAGTGGGTTAAGCATGAGTAGAGAGAGAGAGCAGTGGGTTAAGCATGAGTGTAGAGAGAGAGAGGAGAGCAGTGGGTTAAGCATGAGTGTAGAGAGAGGAGAGCAGTGGGTTAAGCATGAGTAGAGAGAGAGAGCAGTGGGTTAAGCATGAGTGTAGAGAGAGAGAGAGAGAGAGAGAGCAGTGGGTTAAGCATGAGTGTAGAGAGAGAGAGCAGTGGGTTAAGCATGAGTGTAGAGAGAGAGAGAGAGTGAGAGCAGTGGGTTAAGCATGAGTGTAGAGAGAGAGAGAGAGAGCAGTGGGTTAAGAATGAGTAGAGAGAGGAGAGCAGTGGGTTAAGCATGAGTGTAGAGAGAGAGCAGTGGGTTAAGATTGAGTGTAGAGAGAGAGAGAGAGAGAGCAGTGGGTTAAGCATGAGTGTAGAGAGAGAGCAGTGGGTTAAGATTGAGTGTAGAGAGAGAGAGAGAGAGAGCAGTGGGTTAAGCATGAGTGTAGAGAGAGAGAGAGAGCAGTGGGTTAAGCATGAGTGTAGAGAGAGAGCAGTGGGTTAAGCATGAGTGTAGAGAGAGAGGAGAGCAGTGGGTTAAGCATGAGTAGAGTGAGAGAGAGCAGTGGGTTAAGCATGTGTGTAGAGAGAGAGAGCAGTGGGTTAAGCATGAGTGTAGAGAGAGAGAGAGAACAGTGGGTTAAGCATGAGTGTAGAGAGAGAGAGAGAGAGAGCAGTGGGTTAAGCATGAGTGTAGAGAGAGAGAGAGCAGTGGGTTAAGCATGAGTAGAGAGAGAGAGAGCAGTGGGTTAAGCATGAGTGTAGAGAGAGAGAGGAGAGCATTGGGTTAAGCATGAGTATAGAGAGAGGAGAGCAGAGGGTTAAGCATGAGTAGAGAGAGAGAGAGCAGTGGGTTAAGCATGAGTGTAGAGAGAGAGAGAGAGCAGTGGGTTAAGCATGAGTGTAGAGAGAGGAGAGCAGTGGGTTAAGCATGAGTAGAGAGAGAGCAGTGGGTTAAGCATGAGTGTAGAGAGAGAGAGAGAGTGAGAGCAGTGGGTTAAGCATGAGTGTAGAGAGAGAGAGAGAGAGAGAGAGAGAGAGAGAGAGCAGTGGGTTAAGCATGAGTGTAGAGAGAGAGAGCAGTGGGTTAAGCATGAGTGTAGAGAGAGAGAGAGAGATTGAGAGCAGTGGGTTAAGCATGAGTGTAGAGAGAGAGAGAGCAGTGGGTTAAGCATGAGTGTAGAGAGAGGAGAGCAGTGGGTTAAGCATGAGTAGAGAGAGAGAGAGAGCAGTGGGTTAAGAATGAGTAGAGAGAGGAGAGCAGTGGGTTAAGCATGAGTGTAGAGAGAGAGAGCAGTGGGTTAAGCATGAGTGTAGAGAGAGAGAGAGCAGTGGGTTAAGCATGAGTGTAGAGAGAGAGAGAGAGCAGTGGGTTAAGAATGAGTGTAGAGAGAGGAGAGCAGTGGGTTAAGCATGAGTGTAGAGAGAGAGAGAGCAGTGGGTTAAGAATGAGTAGAGAGAGGAGAGCAGTGGGTTAAGCATGAGTGTAGAGAGAGAGAGCAGTGGGTTAAGCATGAGTGTAGAGAGAGAGAGAGCAGTGGGTTAAGCATGAGTGTAGAGAGAGAGAGAGAGCAGTGGGTTAAGAATGAGTGTAGAGAGAGAGAGAGCAGTGGGTTAAGCATGAGTGTAGAGAGAGAGAGAGAGAGAGCAGTGGGTTAAGAATGAGTAGAGAGAGGAGAGCAGTGGGTTAAGCATGAGTGTAGAGAGAGAGAGCAGTGGGTTAAGCATGAGTGTAGAGAGAGAGAGCAGTGGGTTAAGATTGAGTGTAGAGAGAGAGAGAGAGAGCAGTGGGTTAAGAATGAGTAGAGAGAGGAGAGCAGTGGGTTAAGCATGATTGTAGAGAGAGAGAGCAGTGGGTTAAGCATGTGTAGAGAGAGAGAGAGAGAGAGAGAGAGCAATGGGTTAAGCATGAGTGTAGAGAGAGAGCAGTGGGTTAAGAATGAGTAGAGAGAGGAGAGCAGTGGGTTAAGCATGATTGTAGAGAGAGAGAGCAGAGGGTTAAGCATGTGTAGAGAGAGAGAGAGAGAGAGAGAGCAATGGGTTAAGCATGAGTGTAGACAGAGAGAGAGAGAGAGAGACAGCAGTGGGTTAAGCATGATTGTAGAGAGAGAGAGCAGTGGGTTAAGCATGAGTGCAGAGAGAGAGAGCAGTGGGTTAAGCATGAGTGTAGAGAGAGAGAGAGAGAGCAGTGGGTTAAGCATGAATGTAAAGAGAGAGAGCAGTGGGTTAAGCATGAGTAGAGAGAGAGAGCAGTGGGTTAAGCATGAATGTAGAGAGAGAGAGAGAGAGCAGTGGGTTAAGCATGAGTGTAGAGAGAGAGAGCAGTGGGTTAAGCATGAGTGTAGAGAGAGAGAGCAGTGGGTTAAGCATGAGTGTAGAGAGAGAGAGAGCAGTGGGTTAAGCATGAGTAGAGAGAGGAGAGCAGCGGGTTAAGCATGAGTGTAGAGAGAGAGGAGAGCAGTGGGTTAAGCATGAGTGTAGAGAGAGAGAGAACAGTGGGTTAAGCATGAGTGTAGAGAGAGAGAGAGAGTGACAGAGAGAGGGCAGTGGGTTAAGCATGAGTGTAGAGAGAGAGAGCAGTGGGTTAAGCATGAGTGTAGAAAGAGAGAGAGAGAGAGAGCAGTGGGTTAAGCATGAGTGTAGAGAGAGAGAGCAGTGAATTAAGCATGAGTGTAGAGAGAGAAAGCGAGAGAGCAGTGGGTTAAGCATGAGTGTAGAGAGAGAGAGCAGTGGGTTAAGCATGAGTGTAGAGAGAGAGAGAGAGAGAGAGCAGTGGGTTAAGCATGAGTGTAGAGAGAGGAGAGCAGTGGGTTAAGCATGAGTAGAGTGAGAGAGAGCAGTGGGTTAAGCAGGAGTGTAGAGAGAGGAGAGCAGTGGGTTAAGCATGAGTAGAGAGAGAGAGCAGTGGGTTAAGCATGAGTGTAGAGAGAGAGAGCAGTGGGTTAAGCAGGAGTGTAGAGAGAGGAGAGCAGTGGGTTAAGCATGAGTAGAGTGAGAGAGAGCAGTGGGTTAAGCATGAGTGTAGAGAGAGAGAGCAGTGGGTTAAGCATGAGTGTAGAGAGAGAGAGAGCAGTGGGTTAAGCATGAGTGTAGAGAGAGAAAGAGCAGTGGGTTAAGCATGAGTGTAGAGAGAGAGAGCAGTGGGTTAAGCATGAGTGTAGAGAGAGAGAGCAGTGGGTTAAGCATGAGTGTAGAGAGAGAGAGCAGTGGGTTAAGCATGAGTGTAGAGAGAGAGAGCAGTGGGTTAAGCATGAGTGTAGAGAGAGAGAGCAGTGGGTTAAGCATGAGTGTAGAGAGAGAGAGCAGTGGGTTAAGCATGAGTGTAGAGAGAGAGAGAGAGAGCAGTGGGATAAGCATGAGTGTAGAGAGAGAGAGAGAACAGTGGGTTAAGCATGAGTGTAGAGAGAGAGCAGTGGGTTAAGCATGAGTGTAGAGAGAGAGCAGTGGGTTAAGCATGAGTGTAGAGAGAGGAGAGCAGTGGGTTAAGCATGAGTGTATAGAGAGAGAGAGAGAGCAGTGGGTTAAGCATGAGTGTAGAGAGAGAGAGCAGTGGGTTAAGCATAAGTGTAGAGAGAGAGAGCAGTGGGTTAAGCATGAGTGTAGAGAGAGAGAGCAGTGGGTTAAGCATGAGTGTCGTGAGAGAGAGCAGTGGGTTAAGCATGAGTGTAGAGAGAGAGAGAGCAGTGGGTTAAGCATGAGTAGAGAGAGAGAGCAGTGGGTTAAGCATGAGTGTAGAGAGAGAGAGGAGAGCAGTGGGTTAAGCATGAGTAGAGAGAGAGAGCAGTGCATTAAGCATGAGTGTACAGCGAGGAGAGCAGTGGGTTAAGCATGAGTAGAGAGAGAGAGCAGTGGGTTAAGCATGAGTGTAGTGAGAGAGAGCAGTGGGTTAAGCATGAGTGTAGAGAGAGAGAGCAGTGGGTTAAGCATGAGTGTAGAGGGAGAGAGCAGTGGGTTAAGCATGAGTGTGCAGAGAGAGAGAGAGAGAGCAGTGGGTTAAGCATGAGTGTAGAGAGAGAGAGGAGAGCAGTGGGTTAAGCATGAGTGTAGAGAGAGAGAGAGAGCAGTGGGTTAAGCATGAGTGTAGAGAGAGGAGAGCAGTGGGTTAAGCATGAGTAGAGAGAGAGAGAGCAGTGGGTTAAGCATGAGTGTAGAGAGAGAGAGAGCAGTGCGTTAAGCATGAGTAGAGAGAGAGAGAGAGCAGTGGGTTAAGCATGAGTGTAGAGAGAGAGAGCAGTGGGTTAAGCATGAGTGTGTAGAGAGAAGGAGAGAGAGCAGTGGGTTAAGCATGAGTGTAGAGAGAGAGAGCAGTGGGTTAAGCATGAGTGTAGAGAGAGAGAGGAGAGCAGTGGGTTAAGCATGAGTGTAGAGAGAGAGAGAGCAGTGGGTTAGGCATGAGTGTAGAGAGAGAGAGCAGTGGGTTAAGCATGAGCGTAGAGAGAGAGAGGAGAGCAGTGGGTTAAGCATGAGTGTAGAGAGAGGAGAGCAGTGGGTTAAGCATGAGTAGAGTGAGAGAGAGCAGTGGGTTAAGCAGGAGTGTAGAGAGAGGAGAGCAGTGGGTTAAGCATGAGTAGAGAGAGAGAGCAGTGGGTTAAGCATGAGTGTAGAGAGAGAGAGCAGTGGGTTAAGCAGGAGTGTAGAGAGAGGAGAGCAGTGGGTTAAGCATGAGTAGAGTGAGAGAGAGCAGTGGGTTAAGCATGAGTGTAGAGAGAGAGAGAGCAGTGGGTTAAGCATGAGTGTAGAGAGAGAGAGAGCAGTGGGTTAAGCATGAGTGTAGAGAGAGAGAGAGCAGTGGGTTAAGCATGAGTGTAGAGAGAGAGAGCAGTGGGTTAAGCATGAGTGTAGAGAGAGAGAGAGAGAGAGCAGTGGGATAAGCATGAGTGTAGAGAGAGAGAGAGAACAGTGGGTTAAGCATGAGTGTAGAGAGAGAGAGAGGGAGCAGTGGGTTAAGCATGAGTGTAGAGAGAGAGCAGTGGGTTAAGCATGAGTGTAGAGAGAGGAGAGCAGTGGGTTAAGCATGAGTGTATAGAGAGAGAGAGAGAGCAGTGGGTTAAGCATGAGTGTAGAGAGAGAGAGCAGTGGGTTAAGCATGAGTGTAGAGAGAGAGAGCAGTGGGTTAAGCATGAGTGTAGAGAGAGAGAGCAGTGGGTTAAGCATGAGTGTAGTGAGAGAGAGCAGTGGGTTAAGCATGAGCGTAGAGAGAGAGAGGAGAGCAGTGGGTTAAGCATGAGTAGAGAGAGAGAGCAGTGGGTTAAGCATGAGTGTAGAGAGAGAGAGGAGAGCAGTGGGTTAAGCATGACTAGAGAGAGAGAGCAGTGGGTTAAGCATGAGTGTAGTGAGAGAGAGCAGTGGGTTAAGCATGAGTGTACAGCGAGGAGAGCAGTGGGTTAAGCATGAGTAGAGAGAGAGAGCAGTGGGTTAAGCATGAGTGTAGTGAGAGAGAGCAGTGGGTTAAGCATGAGTGTAGAGAGAGAGAGCAGTGGGTTAAGCATGAGTGTAGAGAGAGAGAGCAGTGGGTTAAGCATGAGTGTGCAGAGAGAGAGAGAGAGAGCAGTGGGTTAAGCATGAGTGTAGAGAGAGAGAGGAGAGCAGTGGGTTAAGCATGAGTGTAGAGAGAGAGAGAGAGAGCAGTGGGTTAAGCATGAGTGTAGAGAGAGGAGAGCAGTGGGTTAAGCATGAGTAGAGAGAGAGAGAGCAGTGGGTTAAGCATGAGTGTAGAGAGAGAGAGAGCAGTGCGTTAAGCATGAGTAGAGAGAGAGAGAGAGAGCAGTGGGTTAAGCATGAGTGTAGAGAGAGAGAGCAGTGGGTTAAGCATGAGTGTGTAGAGAGAAGGAGAGAGAGCAGTGGGTTAAGCATGAGTGTAGAGAGAGAGAGCAGTGGGTTAAGCATGAGTGTAGAGAGAGAGAGGAGAGCAGTGGGTTAAGCATGAGTGTAGAGAGAGAGAGAGCAGTGGGTTAGGCATGAGTGTAGAGAGAGAGAGCAGTGGGTTAAGCATGAGCGTAGAGAGAGAGAGAGAGCAGTGGGTTAAGCATGAGTGTAGAGAGAGGAGAGCAGTGGGTTAAGCATGAGTGTAGAGAGAGGAGAGCAGTGGGTTAAGCATGAGTAGAGAGAGAGCAGTGGGTTAAGCATGAGTGTAGAGAGAGAGAGAGTGAGAGCAGTGGGTTAAGCATGAGTGTAGAGAGAGAGAGAGAGAGAGAGAGAGAGAGAGAGAGAGAGAGAGAGAGAGAGAGAGAGAGAGAGAGAGCAGTGGGTTAAGCATGAGTGTAGAGAGAGAGAGAGAGAGAGAGAGAGGAGAGCAGTGGGTTAAGCATGAGTAGAGAGAGAGCAGTGGGTTATGCATGAGTGTAGAGAGAGAGAGAGAGTGAGAGCAGTGGGTTAAGCATGAGTGTAGAGAGAGAGAGAGAGAGAGAGAGAGCAGTGGGTTAAGCATGAGTGTAGAGAGAGAGAGCAGTGGGTTAAGCATGAGTGTGTAGAGAGAAGGAGAGAGAGCAGTGGGTTAATCATGAGTGTAGAGAGGGAGAGCAGTGGGTTAAGCATGAGTGTAGAGAGAGAGAGGAGAGCAGTGGGTTAAGCATGAGTGTAGAGAGAGAGAGAGCAGTGGGTTAGGCATGAGTGTAGAGAGAGAGAGCAGTGGGTTAAGCATGAGCGTAGAGAGAGAGAGAGAGCAGTGGGTTAAGCATGAGTGTAGAGAGAGGAGAGCAGTGGGTTAAGCATGAGTGTAGAGAGAGGAGAGCAGTGGGTTAAGCATGAGTAGAGAGAGAGCAGTGGGTTAAGCATGAGTGTAGAGAGAGAGAGAGAGAGAGCAGTGGGTTAAGCATGAGTGTAGAGAGAGGAGAGCAGTGGGTTAAGCATGAGTGTAGAGAGAGATCAGTGGGTTAAGCATGAGTGTATAGAGAGAGAGGAGAGCAGTGGCTTAAGCATGAGTAGAGAGAGAGAGCAGTGGGTTAAGCATGAGTGTAGAGAGAGAGAGAGAGAGCAGTGGGTTAAGCATGAGTAGAGTGAGAGAGAGCAGTGGGTTAAGCATGAGTGTAGAGAGAGAGCAGTGGGTTACGCATGAGTAGAGAGAGAGAGCAGTGGGTTAAGCATGAGTGTAGAGAGAGGAGAGCAGTGGGTTAAGCATGAGTGTAGAGAGAGATCAGTGGGTTAAGCATGAGTGTATAGAGAGAGAGAGAGAGAGAGCAGTGGGTTAAGCATGAGTGTAGAGAGAGAGAGTGAGAGCAGTGGGTTAAGCATGAGTGTAGAGAGAGAGAGGAGAGCAGTGGCTTAAGCATGAGTAGAGAGAGAGAGCAGTGGGTTAAGCATGAGTGTAGAGAGAGAGAGAGAGAGCAGTGGGTTAAGCATGAGTAGAGTGAGAGAGAGCAGTGGGTTAAGCATGAGTGTAGAGAGAGAGAGCAGTGGGTTAAGCATGAGTGTAGAGAGAGAGAGTGAGAGCAGTGGGTTAAGCATGAGTGTAGAGAGAGAGAGCAGTGGGTTAAGCATGAGTGTAGTGAGAGGAGAGCAGTGGGTTAAGCATGAGTAGAGAGAGAGAGCAGTGGGTTAAGCATGAGTGTAGAGAGAGGAGAGCAGTGGGTTAAGCATGAGTAGAGAGAGAGAGAGAGCAGTGGGTTAAGCATGTGTAGAGAGAGGAGAGCAGTGGGTTAAGCATGAGTAGAGAGAGAGAGCAGTGGGTTAAGCATGAGTGTATAGAGAGAGAGAGAGAGCAGTGTGTTAAGCATGAGTGTAGAGAGAGGAGAGCAGTGGGTTAAGCATGAGTAGAGAGAGGAGAGCAGTGGGTTAAGCATGAGTGTAGAGAGAGAGAGCAGTGGGTTAAGCATGAGTGTAGAGAGAGTGAGAGCAGTGGGTTAAGCATGAGTGTAGAGAGAGAGAGAGAGAGAGCAGTGGGTTAAGCATGAGTAGAGAGAGGAGAGCAGTGGGTTAAGCATGAGTAGAGAGAGAGAGCAGTGGGTTAAGCATGAGTGTAGAGAGAGAGAGAGAGAGAGCAGTGGGTTAAGCATGAGTGTAGAGAGAGAGAGGAAAGCAGTGGGTTAAGCATGAGTGTAGAGAGAGAGAGAACAGTGGGTTAAGCATGAGTGTAGAGAGAGAGAGCAGTGGGTTAAGCATGAGTGTAGAGAGAGAGAGGAGAGCAGTGGGTTAAGCATGAGTAGAGAGAGAGAGCAGTGGGTTAAGCATGAGTGTAGAGAGAGAGAGAGAGAGCAGTGGGTTAAGCATGAGTAGAGTGAGAGAGAGCAGTGGGTTAAGCATGAGTGTAGAGAGAGAGAGCAGTGGGTTAAGCATGAGTGTAGAGAGAGAGAGTGAGAGCAGTCGGTTAAGCATGAGTGTAGAGAGAGAGAGCAGTGGGTTAAGCATGAGTGTAGTGAGAGGAGAGCAGTGGGTTAAGCATGAGTAGAGAGAGAGAGCAGTGGGTTAAGCATGAGTGTAGAGAGAGGAGAGCAGTGGGTTAAGCATGAGTAGAGAGAGAGAGAGAGCAGTGGGTTAAGCATGAGTGTAGAGAGAGAGAGAGAGCAGTGGGTTAAGCATGTGTAGAGAGAGGAGAGCAGTGGGTTAAGCATGAGTAGAGAGAGAGAGCAGTGGGTTAAGCATGAGTGTATAGAGAGAGAGAGAGAGCAGTGGGTTAAGCATGAGTGTAGAGAGAGGAGAGCAGTGGGTTAAGCATGAGTAGAGAGAGGAGAGCAGTGGGTTAAGCATGAGTGTAGAGAGAGAGAGCAGTGGGTTAAGCATGAGTGTAGAGAGAGTGAGAGCAGTGGGTTAAGCATGAGTGTAGAGAGAGAGAGAGAGAGAGCAGTGGGTTAAGCATGAGTAGAGAGAGGAGAGCAGTGGGTTAAGCATGAGTAGAGAGAGAGAGCAGTGGGTTAAGCATGAGTGTAGAGAGAGAGAGAGAGAGAGAGCAGTGGGTTAAGCATGAGTGTAGAGAGAGAGAGGAAAGCAGTGGGTTAAGCATGAGTGTAGAGAGAGAGAGAACAGTGGGTTAAGCATGAGTGTAGAGAGAGGGCAGTGGGTTAAGCATGAGTGTAGAGAGAGAGAGCAGTGGGTTAAGCATGAGTGTAGAGAGAAATAGGAGAGCAGTGGGTTAAGCATGAGTGTAGAGAGAGGAGAGCAGTGGGTTAAGCATGAGTAGAGTGAGAGAGAGCAGTGGGTTAAGCATGAGTGTAGAGAGAGAGAGTGAGAGCAGTGGGTTAAGCATGAGTGTAGAGAGAGAGAGAGCAGTGGGTTAAGCATGAGTGTAGAGGGAGAGAGCAGTGGGTTAAGCATGAGTGTAGAGAGAGAGAGAGAGAACAGTGGGTTAAGCATGAGTGTAGAGAGAGAGAGAGAGAGCAGTGGGTTAAGCTTGAGTGTAGAGAGAGGAGAGCAATGGGTTAAGCATGAGTGTATAGAGAGAGAGAGAGAGAGCAGTGGGTAAAGCATGAGTGTAGAGAGAGAGAGAGCAGTGGGTTAAGCATGAGTGTAGAGAGAGAGAGAGAGAGCAGTGGGTTAAGCATGAGTGTAGAGAGAGAGGAGAGCAGTGGGTCAAGCATGAGTGTAGAAAGAGAGAGCAGTGGGTTAAGCATGAGTGTAGAGAGAGAGAGCAGTGGGTTAAGCATGAGTGTAGTGAGAGAGAGCAGTGGGTTAAGCATGAGCGTAGAGAGAGAGAGGAGAGCAGTGGGTTAAGCATGAGTAGAGAGAGAGAGCAGTGGGTTAAGCATGAGTGTAGAGAGAGAGAGGAGAGCAGTGGGTTAAGCATGAGTAGAGAGAGAGAGCAGTGGGTTAAGCATGAGTGTAGTGAGAGAGAGCAGTGGGTTAAGCATGAGTGTACAGCGAGGAGAGCAGTGGGTTAAGCATGAGTAGAGAGAGAGAGCAGTGGGTTAAGCATGAGTGTAGTGAGAGAGAGCAGTGGGTTAAGCATGAGTGTAGAGAGAGAGAGCAGTGGGTTAAGCATGAGTGTAGAGAGAGAGAGCAGTGGGTTAAGCATGAGTGTGCAGAGAGAGAGAGAGAGAGCAGTGGGTTAAGCATGAGTGTAGAGAGAGAGAGGAGAGCAGTGGGTTAAGCATGAGTGTAGAGAGAGAGAGAGAGAGAGAGCAGTGGGTTAAGCATGAGTGTAGAGAGAGGAGAGCAGTGGGTTAAGCATGAGTAGAGAGAGAGAGAGCAGTGGGTTAAGCATGAGTGTAGAGAGAGAGAGAGCAGTGCGTTAAGCATGAGTAGAGAGAGAGAGAGAGAGCAGTGGGTTAAGCATGAGTGTAGAGAGAGAGAGCAGTGGGTTAAGCCTGAGTGTGTAGAGAGAAGGAGAGAGAGCAGTGGGTTAAGCATGAGTGTAGAGAGAGAGAGCAGTGGGTTAAGCATGAGTGTAGAGAGAGAGAGGAGAGCCGTGGGTTAAGCATGAGTGTAGAGAGAGAGAGAGCAGTGGGTTAGGCATGAGTGTAGAGAGAGAGAGCAGTGGGTTAAGCATGAGCGTAGAGAGAGAGAGAGAGCAGTGGGTTAAGCATGAGTGTAGAGAGAGGAGAGCAGTGGGTTAAGCATGAGTGTAGAGAGAGGAGAGCAGTGGGTTAAGCATGAGTAGAGAGAGAGCAGTGGGTTAAGCATGAGTGTAGAGAGAGAGAGAGTGAGAGCAGTGGGTTAAGCATGAGTGTAGAGAGAGAGAGAGAGAGAGAGAGAGAGAGAGAGAGAGAGAGAGAGAGCAGTGGGTTAAGCATGAGTGTAGAGAGAGAGAGAGAGAGAGAGAGAGAGAGAGAGAGAGAGAGGAGAGCAGTGGGTTAAGCATGAGTAGAGAGAGAGCAGTGGGTTAAGCATGAGTGTAGAGAGAGAGAGAGAGTGAGAGCAGTGGGTTAAGCATGAGTGTATAGAGAGAGAGAGAGAGAGAGAGAGAGAGAGAGAGAGAGAGAGAGCAGTGGGTTAAGCATGAGTGTAGAGAGAGAGAGCAGTGGGTTAAGCATGAGTGTGTAGAGAGAAGGAGAGAGAGCAGTGGGTTAAGCATGAGTAGAGAGAGAGAGCAGTGGGTTAAGCATGAGTGTATAGAGAGAGAGAGAGAGCAGTGGGTTAAGCATGAGTGTAGAGAGAGGAGAGCAGTGGGTTAAGCATGAGTAGAGAGAGGAGAGCAGTGGGTTAAGCATGAGTGTAGAGAGAGAGAGCAGTGGGTTAAGCATGAGTGTAGAGAGAGTGAGAGCAGTGGGTTAAGCATGAGTGTAGAGAGAGAGAGAGAGAGAGCAGTGGGTTAAGCATGAGTAGAGAGAGAGAGAGAGCAGTGGGTTAAGCATGTGTAGAGAGAGGAGAGCAGTGGGTTAACCATGAGTAGAGAGAGAGAGCAGTGGGTTAAGCATGAGTGTATAGAGAGAGAGAGAGAGCAGTGGGTTAAGCATGAGTGTAGAGAGAGGAGAGCAGTGGGTTAAGCATGAGTAGAGAGAGGAGAGCAGTGGGTTAAGCATGAGTGTAGAGAGAGAGAGCAGTGGGTTAAGCATGAGTGTAGAGAGAGTGAGAGCAGTGGGTTAAGCATGAGTGTAGAGAGAGAGAGAGAGAGCAGTGGGTTAAGCATGAGTAGAGAGAGGAGAGCAGTGGGTTAAGCATGAGTAGAGAGAGAGAGCAGTGGGTTAAGCATGAGTGTAGAGAGAGAGAGAGAGAGAGCAGTGGGTTAAGCATGAGTGTAGAGAGAGAGAGGAAAGCAGTGGGTTAAGCATGAGTGTAGAGAGAGAGAGAACAGTGGGTTAAGCATGAGTGTAGAGAGAGAGAGCAGTGGGTTAAGCATGAGTGTAGAGAGAGAGAGGAGAGCAGTGGGTTAAGCATGAGTAGAGAGAGAGAGCAGTGGGTTAAGCATGAGTGTAGAGAGAGAGAGAGAGCAGTGGGTTAAGCATGAGTAGAGTGAGAGAGAGCAGTGGGTTAAGCATGAGTGTAGAGAGAGAGAGCAGTGGGTTAAGCATGAGTGTAGAGAGAGAGAGTGAGAGCAGTGGGTTAAGCATGAGTGTAGAGAGAGAGAGCAGTGGGTTAAGCATGAGTGTAGAGAGAGTGAGAGCAGTGGGTTAAGCATGAGTGTAGAGAGAGAGAGCAGTGGGTTAAGCATGAGCGTAGAGAGAGGAGAGCAGTGGGTTAAGCATGAGTAGAGAGAGGAGAGCAGTGGGTTAAGCATGAGTGTAGAGAGAGAGAGCAGTGGGTTAAGCATGAGTGTAGAGAGAGTGAGAGCAGTGGGTTAAGCATGAGTGTAGAGAGAGAGAGAGAGAGAGAGAGCAGTGGGTTAAGCATGAGTAGAGAGAGGAGAGCAGTGGGTTAAGCATGAGTAGAGAGAGAGAGCAGTGGGTTAAGCATGAGTGTAGAGAGAGAGAGAGAGAGAGAGAGCAGTGGGTTAAGCATGAGTGTAGAGAGAGAGAGGAAAGCAGTGGGTTAAGCATGAGTGTAGAGAGAGAGAGAACAGTGGGTTAAGCATGAGTGTAGAGAGAGGGCAGTGGGTTAAGCATGAGTGTAGAGAGAGAGAGCAGTGGGTTAAGCATGAGTGTAGAGAGAAATAGGAGAGCAGTGGGTTAAGCATGAGTGTAGAGAGAGGAGAGCAGTGGGTTAAGCATGAGTAGAGTGAGAGAGAGCAGTGGGTTAAGCATGAGTGTAGAGAGAGAGAGTGAGAGCAGTGGGTTAAGCATGAGTGTAGAGAGAGAGAGAGCAGTGGGTTAAGCATGAGTGTAGAGGGAGAGAGCAGTGGGTTAAGCATGAGTGTAGAGAGAGAGAGAGAACAGTGGGTTAAGCATGAGTGTAGAGAGAGAGAGAGAGAGCAGTGGGTTAAGCTTGAGTGTAGAGAGAGGAGAGCAATGGGTTAAGCATGAGTGTATAGAGAGAGAGAGAGAGAGCAGTGGGTTAAGCATGAGTGTAGAGAGAGAGAGAGAGAGCAGTGGGTTAAGCATGAGTGTAGAGAGAGAGGAGAGCAGTGGGTCAAGCATGAGTGTAGAAAGAGAGAGCAGTGGGTTAAGCATGAGTGTAGAGAGAGAGAGCAGTGGGTTAAGCATGAGTGTAGTGAGAGAGAGCAGTGGGTTAAGCATGAGCGTAGAGAGAGAGAGGAGAGCAGTGGGTTAAGCATGAGTAGAGAGAGAGAGCAGTGGGTTAAGCATGAGTGTAGAGAGAGAGAGGAGAGCAGTGGGTTAAGCATGAGTAGAGAGAGAGAGCAGTGGGTTAAGCATGAGTGTAGTGAGAGAGAGCAGTGGGTTAAGCATGAGTGTAGAGAGAGAGAGCAGTGGGTTAAGCATGAGTGTAGAGAGAGAGAGCAGTGGGTTAAGCATGAGTGTGCAGAGAGAGAGAGAGAGAGCAGTGGGTTAAGCATGAGTGTAGAGAGAGAGAGGAGAGCAGTGGGTTAAGCATGAGTGTAGAGAGAGAGAGAGAGAGCAGTGGGTTAAGCATGAGTGTAGAGAGAGGAGAGCAGTGGGTTAAGCATGAGTAGAGAGAGAGAGAGCAGTGGGTTAAGCATGAGTGTAGAGAGAGAGAGAGCAGTGCGTTAAGCATGAGTAGAGAGAGAGAGAGAGAGCAGTGGGTTAAGCATGAGTGTAGAGAGAGAGAGCAGTGGGTTAAGCCTGAGTGTGTAGAGAGAAGGAGAGAGAGCAGTGGGTTAAGCATGAGTGTAGAGAGAGAGAGCAGTGGGTTAAGCATGAGTGTAGAGAGAGAGAGGAGAGCCGTGGGTTAAGCATGAGTGTAGAGAGAGAGAGAGCAGTGGGTTAGGCATGAGTGTAGAGAGAGAGAGCAGTGGGTTAAGCATGAGCGTAGAGAGAGAGAGAGAGCAGTGGGTTAAGCATGAGTGTAGAGAGAGGAGAGCAGTGGGTTAAGCATGAGTGTAGAGAGAGGAGAGCAGTGGGTTAAGCATGAGTAGAGAGAGAGCAGTGGGTTAAGCATGAGTGTAGAGAGAGAGAGAGTGAGAGCAGTGGGTTAAGCATGAGTGTAGAGAGAGAGAGAGAGAGAGAGAGAGAGAGAGAGAGAGAGAGAGAGAGAGAGAGAGCAGTGGGTTAAGCATGAGTGTAGAGAGAGAGAGAGAGAGAGAGAGAGAGAGAGAGAGGAGAGCAGAGGGTTAAGCATGAGTAGAGAGAGAGCAGTGGGTTAAGCATGAGTGTAGAGAGAGAGAGAGAGTGAGAGCAGTGGGTTAAGCATGAGTGTAGAGAGAGAGAGAGAGAGAGAGAGAGAGAGAGAGAGAGAGCAGTGGGTTAAGCATGAGTGTAGAGAGAGAGAGCAGTGGGTTAAGCATGAGTGTGTAGAGAGAAGGAGAGAGAGCAGTGGGTTAAGCATGAGTAGAGAGAGAGAGCAGTGGGTTAAGCATGAATGTATAGAGAGAGAGAGAGAGCAGTGGGTTAAGCATGAGTGTAGAGAGAGGAGAGCAGTGGGTTAAGCATGAGTAGAGAGAGGAGAGCAGTGGGTTAAGCATGAGTGTAGAGAGAGAGAGCAGTGGGTTAAGCATGAGTGTAGAGAGAGTGAGAGCAGTGGGTTAAGCATGAGTGTAGAGAGAGAGAGAGAGAGAGCAGTGGGTTAAGCATGAGTAGAGAGAGAGAGAGAGCAGTGGGTTAAGCATGTGTAGAGAGAGGAGAGCAGTGGGTTAAGCATGAGTAGAGAGAGAGAGCAGTGGGTTAAGCATGAGTGTATAGAGTGAGAGAGAGAGCAGTGGGTTAAGCATGAGTGTAGAGAGAGGAGAGCAGTGGGTTAAGCATGAGTAGAGAGAGAGAGCAGTGGGTTAAGCATGAGTGTAGAGAGAGTGAGAGCAGTGGGTTAAGCATGAGTGTAGAGAGAGAGAGAGAGAGAGCAGTGGGTTAAGCATGAGTAGAGAGAGGAGAGCAGTGGGTTAAGCATGAGTAGAGAGAGAGAGCAGTGGGTTAAGCATGAGTGTAGAGAGAGAGAGAGAGAGAGCAGTGGGTTAAGCATGAGTGTAGAGAGAGAGAGGAAAGCAGTGGGTTAAGCATGAGTGTAGAGAGAGAGAGAACAGTGGGTTAAGCATGAGTGTAGAGAGAGAGAGCAGTGGGTTAAGCATGAGTGTAGAGAGAGAGAGGAGAGCAGTGGGTTAAGCATGAGTAGAGAGAGAGAGCAGTGGGTTAAGCATGAGTGTAGAGAGAGAGAGAGAGAGCAGTGGGTTAAGCATGAGTAGAGTGAGAGAGAGCAGTGGGTTAAGCATGAGTGTAGAGAGAGAGAGCAGTGGGTTAAGCATGAGTGTAGAGAGAGAGAGTGAGAGCAGTGGGTTAAGCATGAGTGTAGAGAGAGAGAGCAGTGGGTTAAGCATGAGTGTAGTGAGAGGAGAGCAGTGGGTTAAGCATGAGTAGAGAGAGAGAGCAGTGGGTTAAGCATGAGTGTAGAGAGAGGAGAGCAGTGGGTTAAGCATGAGTAGAGAGAGAGAGAGAGCAGTGGGTTAAGCATGAGTGTAGAGAGAGAGAGAGAGCAGTGGGTTAAGCATGTGTAGAGAGAGGAGAGCAGTGGGTTAAGCATGAGTAGAGAGAGAGAGCAGTGGGTTAAGCATGAGTGTATAGAGAGAGAGAGAGAGCAGTGGGTTAAGCATGAGTGTAGAGAGAGGAGAGCAGTGGGTTAAGCATGAGTAGAGAGAGGAGAGCAGTGGGTTAAGCATGAGTGTAGAGAGAGAGAGCAGTGGGTTAAGCATGAGTGTAGAGAGAGTGAGAGCAGTGGGTTAAGCATGAGTGTAGAGAGAGAGAGAGAGAGAGAGAGCAGTGGGTTAAGCATGAGTAGAGAGAGGAGAGCAGTGGGTTAAGCATGAGTAGAGAGAGAGAGCAGTGGGTTAAGCATGAGTGTAGAGAGAGAGAGAGAGAGAGAGAGCAGTGGGTTAAGCATGAGTGTAGAGAGAGAGAGGAAAGCAGTGGGTTAAGCATGAGTGTAGAGAGAGAGAGAACAGTGGGTTAAGCATGAGTGTAGAGAGAGGGCAGTGGGTTAAGCATGAGTGTAGAGAGAGAGAGCAGTGGGTTAAGCATGAGTGTAGAGAGAAATAGGAGAGCAGTGGGTTAAGCATGAGTGTAGAGAGAGGAGAGCAGTGGGTTAAGCATGAGTAGAGTGAGAGAGAGCAGTGGGTTAAGCATGAGTGTAGAGAGAGAGAGTGAGAGCAGTGGGTTAAGCATGAGTGTAGAGAGAGAGAGAGCAGTGGGTTAAGCATGAGTGTAGAGGGAGAGAGCAGTGGGTTAAGCATGAGTGTAGAGAGAGAGAGAGAACAGTGGGTTAAGCATGAGTGTAGAGAGAGAGAGAGAGAGCAGTGGGTTAAGCTTGAGTGTAGAGAGAGGAGAGCAATGGGTTAAGCATGAGTGTATAGAGAGAGAGAGAGAGAGCAGTGGGTTAAGCATGAGTGTAGAGAGAGAGAGAGAGAGCAGTGGGTTAAGCATGAGTGTAGAGAGAGAGGAGAGCAGTGGGTCAAGCATGAGTGTAGAAAGAGAGAGCAGTGGGTTAAGCATGAGTGTAGAGAGAGAGAGCAGTGGGTTAAGCATGAGTGTAGTGAGAGAGAGCAGTGGGTTAAGCATGAGCGTAGAGAGAGAGAGGAGAGCAGTGGGTTAAGCATGAGTAGAGAGAGAGAGCAGTGGGTTAAGCATGAGTGTAGAGAGAGAGAGGAGAGCAGTGGGTTAAGCATGAGTAGAGAGAGAGAGCAGTGGGTTAAGCATGAGTGTAGTGAGAGAGAGCAGTGGGTTAAGCATGAGTGTACAGCGAGGAGAGCAGTGGGTTAAGCATGAGTAGAGAGAGAGAGCAGTGGGTTAAGCATGAGTGTAGTGAGAGAGAGCAGTGGGTTAAGCATGAGTGTAGAGAGAGAGAGCAGTGGGTTAAGCATGAGTGTAGAGAGAGAGAGCAGTGGGTTAAGCATGAGTGTGCAGAGAGAGAGAGAGAGAGCAGTGGGTTAAGCATGAGTGTAGAGAGAGAGAGGAGAGCAGTGGGTTAAGCATGAGTGTAGAGAGAGAGAGAGAGAGAGAGCAGTGGGTTAAGCATGAGTGTAGAGAGAGGAGAGCAGTGGGTTAAGCATGAGTAGAGAGAGAGAGAGCAGTGGGTTAAGCATGAGTGTAGAGAGAGAGAGAGCAGTGCGTTAAGCATGAGTAGAGAGAGAGAGAGAGAGCAGTGGGTTAAGCATGAGTGTAGAGAGAGAGAGCAGTGGGTTAAGCCTGAGTGTGTAGAGAGAAGGAGAGAGAGCAGTGGGTTAAGCATGAGTGTAGAGAGAGAGAGCAGTGCGTTAAGCATGAGTGTAGAGAGAGAGAGGAGAGCCGTGGGTTAAGCATGAGTGTAGAGAGAGAGAGAGCAGTGGGTTAGGCATGAGTGTAGAGAGAGAGAGCAGTGGGTTAAGCATGAGCGTAGAGAGAGAGAGAGAGCAGTGGGTTAAGCATGAGTGTAGAGAGAGGAGAGCAGTGGGTTAAGCATGAGTGTAGAGAGAGGGGAGCAGTGGGTTAAGCATGAGTAGAGAGAGAGCAGTGGGTTAAGCATGAGTGTAGAGAGAGAGAGAGTGAGAGCAGTGGGTTAAGCATGAGTGTAGAGAGAGAGAGAGAGAGAGAGAGAGAGAGAGAGAGAGAGAGAGAGAGAGAGAGAGAGCAGTGGGTTAAGCATGAGTGTAGAGAGAGAGAGAGAGAGAGAGAGAGAGAGAGAGAGAGAGAGAGAGGAGAGCAGTGGGTTAAGCATGAGTAGAGAGAGAGCAGTGGGTTAAGCATGAGTGTAGAGAGAGAGAGAGAGTGAGAGCAGTGGGTTAAGCATGAGTGTAGAGAGAGAGAGAGAGAGAGAGAGAGAGAGAGAGAGCAGTGGGTTAAGCATGAGTGTAGAGAGAGAGAGCAGTGGGTTAAGCATGAGTGTGTAGAGAGAAGGAGAGAGAGCAGTGGGTTAAGCATGAGTAGAGAGAGAGAGCAGTGGGTTAAGCATGAGTGTATAGAGAGAGAGAGAGAGCAGTGGGTTAAGCATGAGTGTAGAGAGAGGAGAGCAGTGGGTTAAGCATGAGTAGAGAGAGGAGAGCAGTGGGTTAAGCATGAGTGTAGAGAGAGAGAGCAGTGGGTTAAGCATGAGTGTAGAGAGAGTGAGAGCAGTGGGTTAAGCATGAGTGTAGAGAGAGAGAGAGAGTGAGAGCAGTGGGTTAAGCATGAGTGGAGAGAGAGAGAGAGAGAGAGAGAGAGAGAGAGAGAGAGAGAGCAGTGGGTTAAGCATGAGTGTAGAGAGAGAGAGCAGTGGGTTAAGCATGAGTGTGTAGAGAGAAGGAGAGAGAGCAGTGGGTTAAGCATGAGTAGAGAGAGAGAGCAGTGGGTTAAGCATGAGTGTATAGAGAGAGAGAGAGAGCAGTGGGTTAAGCATGAGTGTAGAGAGAGGAGAGCAGTGGGTTAAGCATGAGTAGAGAGAGGAGAGCAGTGGGTTAAGCATGAGTGTAGAGAGAGAGAGCAGTGGGTTAAGCATGAGTGTAGAGAGAGTGAGAGCAGTGGGTTAAGCATGAGTGTAGAGAGAGAGAGAGAGAGAGCAGTGGGTTAAGCATGAGTAGAGAGAGGAGAGCAGTGGGTTAAGCATGAGTAGAGAGAGAGAGCAGTGGGTTAAGCATGAGTGTAGAGAGAGAGAGAGAGAGAGCAGTGGGTTAAGCATGAGTGTAGAGAGAGAGAGGAAAGCAGTGGGTTAAGCATGAGTGTAGAGAGAGAGAGAACAGTGGGTTAAGCATGAGTGTAGAGAGAGGGCAGTGGGTTAAGCATGAGTGTAGAGAGAGAGAGCAGTGGGTTAAGCATGAGTGTAGAGAGAAATAGGAGAGCAGTGGGTTAAGCATGAGTGTAGAGAGAGGAGAGCAGTGGGTTAAGCATGAGTAGAGTGAGAGAGAGCAGTGGGTTAAGCATGAGTGTAGAGAGAGAGAGTGAGAGCAGTGGGTTAAGCATGAGTGTAGAGAGAGAGAGAGAAGTGGGTTAAGCATGAGTGTAGAGGGAGAGAGCAGTGGGTTAAGCATGAGTGTAGAGAGAGAGAGAGAGAGAGAGCAGTGGGTAAAGCATGAGTGTAGAGAGAGAGAGCAGTGGGTTAAGCATGAGTGTAGAGAGAGAGAGAAAGAGCAGTGGGTTAAGCATGAGTGTAGAGAGAGAGGAGAGCAGTGGGTCAAGCATGAGTGTAGAAAGAGAGAGCAGTGGGTTAAGCATGAGTGTAGAGAGAGAGAGCAGTGGGTTAAGCATGAGTGTAGTGAGAGAGAGCAGTGGGTTAAGCATGAGCGTAGAGAGAGAGAGGAGAGCAGTGGGTTAAGCATGAGTAGAGAGAGAGAGCAGTGGGTTAAGCATGAGTGTAGAGAGAGAGAGGAGAGCAGTGGGTTAAGCATGAGTAGAGAGAGAGAGCAGTGGGTTAAGCATGAGTGTAGTGAGAGAGAGCAGTGGGTTAAGCATGAGTGTACAGCGAGGAGAGCAGTGGGTTAAGCATGAGTAGAGAGAGAGAGCAGTGGGTTAAGCATGAGTGTAGTGAGAGAGAGCAGTGGGTTAAGCATGAGTGTAGAGAGAGAGAGCAGTGGGTTAAGCATGAGTGTAGAGAGAGAGAGCAGTGGGTTAAGCATGAGTGTGCAGAGAGAGAGAGAGAGAGCAGTGGGTTAAGCATGAGTGTAGAGAGAGAGAGGAGAGCAGTGGGTTAAGCATGAGTGTAGAGAGAGAGAGAGAGAGCAGTGGGTTAAGCATGAGTGTAGAGAGAGGAGAGCAGTGGGTTAAGCATGAGTAGAGAGAGAGAGAGCAGTGGGTTAAGCATGAGTGTAGAGAGAGAGAGAGCAGTGCGTTAAGCATGAGTAGAGAGAGAGAGAGAGAGCAGTGGGTTAAGCATGAGTGTAGAGAGAGAGAGCAGTGGGTTAAGCCTGAGTGTGTAGAGAGAAGGAGAGAGAGCAGTGGGTTAAGCATGAGTGTAGAGAGAGAGAGCAGTGGGTTAAGCATGAGTGTAGAGAGAGAGAGGAGAGCAGTGGGTTAAGCATGAGTGTAGAGAGAGAGAGAGCAGTGGGTTAGGCATGAGTGTAGAGAGAGAGAGCAGTGGGTTAAGCATGAGCGTAGAGAGAGAGAGAGAGAGCAGTGGGTTAAGCATGAGTGTAGAGAGAGGAGAGCAGTGGGTTAAGCATGAGTGTAGAGAGAGGAGAGCAGTGGGTTAAGCATGAGTAGAGAGAGAGCAGTGGGTTAAGCATGAGTGTAGAGAGAGAGAGAGTGAGAGCAGTGGGTTAAGCATGAGTGTAGAGAGAGAGAGAGAGAGAGAGAGAGAGAGAGAGAGAGCAGTGGGTTAAGCATGAGTGTAGAGAGAGAGAGAGAGAGAGAGAGAGAGAGGAGAGCAGTGGGTTAAGCATGAGTAGAGAGAGAGCAGTGGGTTAAGCATGAGTGTAGAGAGAGAGAGAGAGTCAGAGCAGTGGGTTAAGCATGAGTGTAGAGAGAGAGAGAGAGAGAGACAGAGAGAGCAGTGGGTTAAGCATGAGTGTAGAGAGAGAGAGCAGTGGGTTAAGCATGAGTGTGTAGAGAGAAGGAGAGAGAGCAGTGGGTTAAGCATGAGTGTAGAGAGGGAGAGCAGTGGGTTAAGCATGAGTGTAGAGAGAGAGAGGAGAGCAGTGGGTTAAGCATGAGTGTAGAGAGAGAGAGAGCAGTGGGTTAGGGATGAGTGTAGAGAGAGAGAGCAGTGGGTTAAGCATGAGCGTAGAGAGAGAGAGAGAGCAGTGGGTTAAGCATGAGTGTAGAGAGAGGAGAGCAGTGGGTTAAGCATGAGTGTAGAGAGAGGAGAGCAGTGGGTTAAGCATGAGTAGAGAGAGAGCAGTGGGTTAAGCATGAGTGTAGAGAGAGAGAGAGTGAGAGCAGTGGGTTAAGCATGAGTGTAGAGAGAGAGCAGTGGGTTAAGCATGAGTGTAGAGAGAGGAGAGCAGTGGGTTACGCATGAGTAGAGAGAGAGAGCAGTGGGTTAAGCATGAGTGTAGAGAGAGGAGAGCAGTGGGTTAAGCATGAGTGTAGAGAGAGATCAGTGGGTTAAGCATGAGTGTATAGAGAGAGAGAGAGAGAGAGCAGTGGGTTAAGCATGAGTGTAGAGAGAGAGAGTGAGAGCAGTGGGTTAAGCATGAGTGTAGAGATAGAGAGAGCAGTGGGTTAAGCATGAGTGTAGAGAGAGAGAGAGAGAGCAGTGGGTTAAGCATGAGTAGAGTGAGAGAGAGCAGTGGGATAAGCATGAGTGTAGAGAGAGAGAGCAGTGGGTTAAGCATGAGTGTAGAGAGAGAGAGTGAGAGCAGTGGGTTAAGCATGAGTGTAGAGAGAGAGAGAGAAGTGGGTTAAGCATGAGTGTAGAGAGAGGAGAGCAGTGGGTTAAGCATGAGTAGAGAGAGAGAGCAGTGGGTTAAGCATGAGTGTAGAGAGAGGAGAGCAGTGGGTTAAGCATGAGTAGAGAGAGAGAGAGCAGTGGGTTAAGCATGAGTGTAGAGAGAGAGAGAGAGCAGTGGCTTAAGCATGTGTAGAGAGAGGAGAGCAGTGGGTTAAGCATGAGTAGAGAGAGAGAGCAGTGGGTTAAGCATGAGTGTATAGAGAGAGAGACAGTGCAGTGGGTTAAGCATGAGTGTAGAGAGAGGAGAGCAGTGGGTTAAGCATGAGTAGAGAGAGGAGAGCAGTGGGTTAAGCATGAGTGTAGAGAGAGAGAGCAGTGGGTTAAGCATGAGTGTAGAGAGAGTGAGAGCAGTGGGTTAAGCATGAGTGTAGAGAGAGAGAGAGAGAGAGCAGTGGGTTAAGCATGAGTAGAGAGAGGAGAGCAGTGGGTTAAGCATGAGTAGAGAGAGAGAGCAGTGGGTTAAGCATGAGTGTAGAGAGAGAGAGAGAGAGAGAGCAGTGGGTTAAGCATGAGTGTAGAGAGAGAGAGGAAAGCAGTGGGTTAAGCATGAGTGTAGAGAGAGAGAGAACAGTGGGTTAAGCATGAGTGTAGAGAGAGGGCAGTGGGTTAAGCATGAGTGTAGAGAGAGAGAGCAGTGGGTTAAGCATGAGTGTAGAGAGAAATAGGAGAGCAGTGGGTTAAGCATGAGTGTAGAGAGAGGAGAGCAGTGGGTTAAGCATGAGTAGAGTGAGAGAGAGCAGTGGGTTAAGCATGAGTGTAGAGAGAGAGAGTGAGAGCAGTGGGTTAAGCATGAGTGTAGAGAGAGAGAGAGCAGTGGGTTAAGCATGAGTGTAGAGGGAGAGAGCAGTGGGTTAAGCATGAGTGTAGAGAGAGAGAGAGAGAACAGTGGGTTAAGCATGAGTGTAGAGAGAGAGAGAGAGCAGTGGGTTTATCTTGAGTGTAGAGAGAGGAGAGCAATGGGTTAAGCATGAGTGTATAGAGAGAGAGAGAGAGAGAGAGAGCAGTGGGTAAAGCATGAGTGTAGAGAGAGAGAGAGCAGTGGGTTAAGCATGAGTGTAGAGAGAGAGAGAGCAGTGGGTCAAGCATGAGTGTAGAAAGAGAGAGCAGTGGGTTAAGCATGAGTGTAGAGAGAGAGAGGAGAGCATTGGGTTAAGCATGAGTATAGAGAGAGGAGAGCAGTGGGTTAAGCATGAGTAGAGAGAGAGAGCAGTGGGTTAAGCATGAGTGTAGAGAGAGAGAGAGAGCAGTGGGTTAAGCATGAGTGTAGAGAGAGAGAGCAGTGGGTTAAGCATGAGTAGAGAGAGAGAGAGCAGTGGGTTAAGCATGAGTAGAGAGAGAGAGCAGTGGGTTAAGCATGAGTGTAGAGAGAGAGAGAGAGTGAGAGCAGTGGGTTAAGCATGAGTGTAGAGAGAGAGAGAGAGAGAGCAGTGGGTTAAGCATGAGTGTAGAGAGAGAGAGCAGTGGGTTAAGCATGAGTGTAGAGAGAGAGAGAGAGAGTGAGAGCAGTGGGTTAAGCATGAGTGTAGAGAGAGAGAGAGCAGTGGGTTAAGCATGAGTAGAGAGAGAGAGAGCAGTGGGTTAAGCATGAGTATAGAGAGGAGAGCAGTGGGTTAAGCATGAGTGTAGAGAGAGGAGAGCAGTGGGTTAAGCATGAGTGTAGAGAGAGTGAGCAGTGGGTTAAGCATGAGTAGAGAGAGGAGAGCTGTGGGTTAAGCATGAGTGTAGAGAGAGGAGAGCAGTGGGTTAAGCATGAGTAGAGAGAGGCGAGCAGTGGGTTAAGCATGAGTGTAGAGAGAGAGAGCAGTGGGTTAAGCATGAGTGTAGAGAGAGAGAGCAGTGGGTTAAGCATGAGTGTAGAGAGAGAGAGCAGTGGGTTAAGCATGAGTGTGCAGAGAGAGAGAGAGAGAGAGCAGTGGGTTAAGCATGAGTGTAGAGAGAGAGAGGAGAGCAGTGGGTTAAGCATGAGTGTAGAGAGAGAGAGAGAGAGCAGTGGGTTAAGCATGAGTGTAGAGAGAGGAGAGCAGTGGGTTAAGCATGAGTAGAGAGAGAGAGAGCAGTGGGTTAAGCATGAGTGTAGAGAGAGAGAGAGCAGTGCGTTAAGCATGAGTAGAGAGAGAGAGCAGTGGGTTAAGCATGAGTGTGTAGAGAGAAGGAGAGAGAGCAGTGGGTTAAGCATGAGTGTAGAGAGAGATAGCAGTGGGTTAAGCATGAGTGTAGAGAGAGAGAGGAGAGCAGTGGGTTAAGCATGAGTGTAGAGAGAGAGAGAGCAGTGGGTTAGGCATGAGTGTAGAGAGAGAGAGCAGTGGGTTAAGCATGCGCGTAGAGAGAGAGAGGAGAGCAGTGGGTTAAGCATGAGTGTAGAGAGAGGAGAGCAGTGGGTTAAGCATGAGTAGAGTGAGAGAGAGCAGTGGGTTAAGCAGGAGTGTAGAGAGAGGAGAGCAGTGGGTTAAGCATGAGTAGAGAGAGAGAGCAGTGGGTTAAG
Organism: Hemitrygon akajei; assembly: GCF_048418815.1. Lineage (NCBI taxonomy): Eukaryota > Metazoa > Chordata > Chondrichthyes > Myliobatiformes > Dasyatidae > Hemitrygon > Hemitrygon akajei. Next base: position 100,833,628 of record NC_133124.1, on the reverse strand, counting down.
CATGAGTGTAGAGAGAGAGAGCAGTGGGTTAAGCAGGAGTGTAGAGAGAGGAGAGCAGTGGGTTAAGCATGAGTAGAGTGAGAGAGAGCAGTGGGTTAAGCATGAGTGTAGAGAGAGAGAGAGCAGTGGGTTAAGCATGAGTGTAGAGAGAGAGAGAGCAGTGGGTTAAGCATGAGTGTAGAGAGAGAGAGAGCAGTGGGTTAAGCATGAGTGTAGAGAGAGAGCAGTGGGTTAAGCATGAGTGTAGAGAGAGAGAGAGAGAGAGCAGTGGGATAAGCATGAGTGTAGAGAGAGAGAGAGAACAGTGGGTTAAGCATGAGTGTAGAGAGAGAGCAGTGGGTTAAGCATGAGTGTAGAGAGAGAGCAGTGGGTTAAGCATGAGTGTAGAGAGAGGAGAGCAGTGGGTTAAGCATGAGTGTATAGAGAGAGAGAGAGAGCAGTGGGTTAAGCATGAGTGTAGAGAGAGAGAGCAGTGGGTTAAGCATGAGTGTAGAGAGAGAGAGCAGTGGGTTAAGCATGAGTGTAGTGAGAGAGAGCAGTGGGTTAAGCATGAGTGTAGAGAGAGAGAGAGCAGTGGGTTAAGCATGAGTAGAGAGAGAGAGCAGTGGGTTAAGCATGAGTGTAGAGAGAGAGAGAGAGAGAGCAGTGGGTTAAGCATGAGTGTAGAGAGAGAGAGGAAAGCCGTGGGTTAAGCATGAGTGTAGAGAGAGAGAGAACAGTGGGTTAAGCATGAGTGTAGAGAGAGGGCAGTGGGTTAAGCATGAGTGTAGAGAGAGAGAGCAGTGGGTTAAGCATGAGTGTAGAGAGAAATAGGAGAGCAGTGGGTTAAGCATGAGTGTAGAGAGAGAGAGAGCAGTGGGTTAAGCATGAGTAGAGAGAGAGAGCAGTGGGTTAAGCATGAGTGTAGTGAGAGAGAGCTGTGGGTTAAGCATGAGTGTAGAGAGAGAGCAGTGGGTTAAGCATGAGTGTGCAGAGAGAGAGAGAGAGAGCAGTGGGTTAAGCATGAGTGTAGAGAGAGAGAGGAGAGCAGTGGGTTAAGAATGAGTGTAGAGAGAGAGAGAGAGAGCAGTGGGTTAAGCATGAGTGTAGAGAGAGGAGAGCAGTGGGTTAAGCATGAGTAGAGAGAGAGAGCAGTGGGTTAAGCATGAGTGTAGTGAGAGAGAGCAGTGGGTTAAGCATGAGTGTAGAGAGAGAGTGCAGTGGGTTAAGCATGAGTGTAGAGAGAGGAGAGCAGTGGGTTAAGCATGAGTAGAGAGAGAGAGAGCAGTGGGTTAAGCATGAGTGTAGTGAGAGAGAGCAGTGGGTTAAGCATGAGTGTAGAGAGAGAGAGCAGTGGGTTAAGCATGAGTGTAGAGAGAGAGAGCAGTGGGTTAAGCATGAGTGTGCAGAGAGAGAGAGAGAGAGCAGTGGGTTAAGCATGAGTGTAGAGAGAGAGAGGAGAGCAGTGGGTTAAGCATGAGTGTAGAGAGAGGAGAGCAGTGGGTTAAGCATGAGTAGAGAGAGAGAGAGCAGTGGGTTAAGCATGAGTGTAGAGAGAGAGAGAGCAGTGCGTTAAGCATGAGTGTGTAGAGAGAAGGAGAGAGAGCAGTGGGTTAAGCATGAGTGTAGAGAGAGATAGCAGTGGGTTAAGCATGAGTGTAGAGAGAGAGAGGAGAGCAGTGGGTTAAGCATGAGTGTAGAGAGAGAGAGAGCAGTGGGTTAGGCATGAGTGTAGAGAGAGAGAGCAGTGGGTTAAGCATGCGCGTAGAGAGAGAGAGGAGAGCAGTGGGTTAAGCATGAGTGTAGAGAGAGGAGAGCAGTGGGTTAAGCATGAGTAGAGTGAGAGAGAGCAGTGGGTTAAGCAGGAGTGTAGAGAGAGGAGAGCAGTGGGTTAAGCATGAGTAGAGAGAGAGAGCAGTGGGTTAAGCATGAGTGTAGAGAGAGAGAGCAGTGGGTTAAGCAGGAGTGTAGAGAGAGGAGAGCAGTGGGTTAAGCATGAGTAGAGTGAGAGAGAGCAGTGGGTTAAGCATGAGTGTAGAGAGAGAGAGAGCAGTGGGTTAAGCATGAGTGTAGAGAGAGAGAGAGCAGTGGGTTAAGCATGAGTGTAGAGAGAGAGCAGTGGGTTAAGCATGAGTGTAGAGAGAGAGAGAGAGAGAGCAGTGGGATAAGCATGAGTGTAGAGAGAGAGAGAGAACAGTGGGTTAAGCATGAGTGTAGAGAGAGAGCAGTGGGTTAAGCATGAGTGTAGAGAGAGAGCAGTGGGTTAAGCATGAGTGTGTAGAGAGAAGGAGAGAGAGCAGTGGGTTAAGCATGAGTGTGTAGAGAGAAGGAGAGAGAGCAGTGGGTTAAGCATGAGTGTAGAGAGAGATAGCAGTGGGTTAAGCATGAGTGTAGAGAGAGAGAGGAGAGCAGTGGGTTAAGCATGAGTGTAGAGAGAGAGAGAGCAGTGGGTTAGGCATGAGTGTAGAGAGAGAGAGCAGTGGGTTAAGCATGCGCGTAGAGAGAGAGAGGAGAGCAGTGGGTTAAGCATGAGTGTAGAGAGAGGAGAGCAGTGGGTTAAGCATGAGTAGAGTGAGAGAGAGCAGTGGGTTAAGCAGGAGTGTAGAGAGAGGAGAGCAGTGGGTTAAGCATGAGTAGAGAGAGAGAGCAGTGGGTTAAGCATGAGTGTAGAGAGAGAGAGCAGTGGGTTAAGCAGGAGTGTAGAGAGAGGAGAGCAGTGGGTTAAGCATGAGTAGAGTGAGAGAGAGCAGTGGGTTAAGCATGAGTGTAGAGAGAGAGAGAGCAGTGGGTTAAGCATGAGTGTAGAGAGAGAGAGAGCAGTGGGTTAAGCATGAGTGTAGAGAGAGAGCAGTGGGTTAAGCATGAGTGTAGAGAGAGAGAGAGAGCAGTGGGATAAGCATGAGTGTAGAGAGAGAGAGAGAACAGTGGGTTAAGCATGAGTGTAGAGAGAGAGCAGTGGGTTAAGCATGAGTGTAGAGAGAGAGCAGTGGGTTAAGCATGAGTGTAGAGAGAGGAGAGCAGTGGGTTAAGCATGAGTGTATAGAGAGAGAGAGAGAGCAGTGGGTTAAGCATGAGTGTAGAGAGAGAGAGCAGTGGGTTAAGCATGAGTGTAGAGAGAGAGCAGTGGGTTAAGCATGAGTGTAGTGAGAGAGAGCAGTGGGTTAAGCATGAGTGTAGAGAGAGAGAGAGCAGTGGGTTAAGCATGAGTAGAGAGAGAGAGCAGTGGGTTAAGCATGAGTGTAGAGAGAGAGAGAGAGAGAGCAGTGGGTTAAGCATGAGTGTAGAGAGAGAGAGCAGTGGGTTAAGCATGAGTGTAGAGAGAAATAGGAGAGCAGTGGGTTAAGCATGAGTGTAGAGAGAGAGAGAGCAGTGGGTTAAGCATGAGTAGAGAGAGAGAGCAGTGCATTAAGCATGAGTGTACAGCGAGGAGAGCAGTGGGTTAAGCATGAGTAGAGAGAGAGAGCAGTGGGTTAAGCATGAGTGTAGTGAGAGAGAGCTGTGGGTTAAGCATGAGTGTAGAGAGAGAGAGCAGTGGGTTAAGCATGAGTGTAGAGAGAGAGAGCAGTGGGTTAAGCATGAGTGTGCAGAGAGAGAGAGAGAGCAGTGGGTTAAGCATGAGTGTAGAGAGAGAGAGGAGAGCAGTGGGTTAAGCATGAGTGTAGAGAGAGAGAGAGAGAGCAGTGGGTTAAGCATGAGTGTAGAGAGAGAGAGAGCAGTGGGTTAAGCATGAGTGTAGAGAGAGAGAGAGAGCAGTGCGTTAAGCATGAGTAGAGAGAGAGAGAGAGCAGTGGGTTAAGCATGAGTGTAGAGAGAGAGAGCAGTGGGTTAAGCATGAGTGTGTAGAGAGAAGGAGAGAGAGCAGTGGGTTAAGCATGATTGTAGAGAGAGAGAGCAGTGGGTTAAGCATGAGTGTAGAGAGAGAGAGGAGAGCAGTGGGTTAAGCATGAGTGTAGAGAGAGAGAGAGCAGTGGGTTAGGCATGAGTGTAGAGAGAGAGAGCAGTGGGTTAAGCATGAGCGTAGAGAGAGAGAGAGCAGTGGGTTAAGCATGAGTGTAGAGAGAGGAGAGCAGTGGGTTAAGCATGAGTGTAGAGAGAGGAGAGCAGTGGGTTAAGCATGAGTAGAGAGAGAGCAGTGGGTTAAGCATGAGTGTAGAGAGAGAGAGAGAGTGAGAGCAGTGGGTTAAGCATGAGTGTAGAGAGAGAGAGAGAGAGAGAGAGAGAGAGAGAGAGAGAGAGAGCAGTGGGTTAAGCATGAGTGTAGAGAGAGAGAGAGAGAGAGAGAGAGAGAGAGAGAGAGAGAGAGGAGAGCAGTCGGTTAAGCATGAGTGTATAGAGAGAGAGAGAGCAGTGGGTTAAGCATGAGTGTGGAGAGAGAGGAGAGCAGTGGGTTAAGCATGAGTAGAGTGAGAGAGAGCAGTGGGTTAAGCATGAGTGTGTAGAGAGAAGGAGAGAGAGCAGTGGGTTAAGCATGAGTGTAGAGAGAGATAGCAGTGGGTTAAGCATGAGTGTAGAGAGAGAGAGGAGAGCAGTGGGTTAAGCATGAGTGTAGAGAGAGAGAGAGCAGTGGGTTAGGCATGAGTGTAGAGAGAGAGAGCAGTGGGTTAAGCATGCGCGTAGAGAGAGAGAGGAGAGCAGTGGGTTAAGCATGAGTGTAGAGAGAGGAGAGCAGTGGGTTAAGCATGAGTAGAGTGAGAGAGAGCAGTGGGTTAAGCAGGAGTGTAGAGAGAGGAGAGCAGTGGGTTAAGCATGAGTAGAGAGAGAGAGCAGTGGGTTAAGCATGAGTGTAGAGAGAGAGAGCAGTGGGTTAAGCAGGAGTGTAGAGAGAGGAGAGCAGTGGGTTAAGCATGAGTAGAGTGAGAGAGAGCAGTGGGTTAAGCATGAGTGTAGAGAGAGAGAGAGCAGTGGGTTAAGCATGAGTGTAGAGAGAGAGAGAGCAGTGGGTTAAGCATGAGTGTAGAGAGAGAGCAGTGGGTTAAGCATGAGTGTAGAGAGAGAGAGAGAGAGAGCAGTGGGATAAGCATGAGTGTAGAGAGAGAGAGAGAACAGTGGGTTAAGCATGAGTGTAGAGAGAGAGCAGTGGGTTAAGCATGAGTGTAGAGAGAGAGCAGTGGGTTAAGCATGAGTGTAGAGAGAGGAGTGCAGTGGGTTAAGCATGAGTGTATAGAGAGAGAGAGAGCAGTGGGTTAAGCATGAGTGTAGAGAGAGAGAGCAGTGGGTTAAGCATGAGTGTAGAGAGAGAGAGCAGTGGGTTAAGCATGAGTGTAGTGAGAGAGAGCAGTGGGTTAAGCATGAGTGTAGAGAGAGAGAGAGCAGTGGGTTAAGCATGAGTAGAGAGAGAGAGCAGTGGGTTAAGCATGAGTGTAGAGAGAGAGAGAGAGAGAGCAGTGGGTTAAGCATGAGTGTAGAGAGAGAGAGGAAAGCCGTGGGTTAAGCATGAGTGTAGAGAGAGAGAGAACAGTGGGTTAAGCATGAGTGTAGAGAGAGGGCAGTGGGTTAAGCATGAGTGTAGAGAGAGAGAGCAGTGGGTTAAGCATGAGTGTAGAGAGAAATAGGAGAGCAGTGGGTTAAGCATGAGTAGAGAGAGAGAGCAGTGGGTTAAGCATGAGTGTAGTGAGAGAGAGCTGTGGGTTAAGCATGAGTGTAGAGAGAGAGCAGTGGGTTAAGCATGAGTGTGCAGAGAGAGAGAGAGAGAGCAGTGGGTTAAGCATGAGTGTAGAGAGTGAGAGGAGAGCAGTGGGTTAAGAATGAGTGTAGAGAGAGAGAGAGAGAGCAGTGGGTTAAGCATGAGTGTAGAGAGAGGAGAGCAGTGGGTTAAGCATGAGTAGAGAGAGAGAGCAGTGGGTTAAGCATGAGTGTAGTGAGAGAGAGCAGTGGGTTAAGCATGAGTGTAGAGAGAGAGTGCAGTGGGTTAAGCATGAGTGTAGAGAGAGGAGAGCAGTGGGTTAAGCATGAGTAGAGAGAGAGAGAGCAGTGGGTTAAGCATGAGTGTAGTGAGAGAGAGCAGTGGGTTAAGCATGAGTGTAGAGAGAGAGAGCAGTGGGTTAAGCATGAGTGTAGAGAGAGAGAGCAGTGGGTTAAGCATGAGTGTGCAGAGAGAGAGAGAGAGAGCAGTGGGTTAAGCATGAGTGTAGAGAGAGAGAGGAGAGCAGTGGGTTAAGCATGAGTGTAGAGAGAGGAGAGCAGTGGGTTAAGCATGAGTAGAGAGAGAGAGAGCAGTGGGTTAAGCATGAGTGTAGAGAGAGAGAGAGCAGTGCGTTAAGCATGAGTAGAGAGAGAGAGCAGTGGGTTAAGCATGAGTGTGTAGAGAGAAGGAGAGAGAGCAGTGGGTTAAGCATGAGTGTAGAGAGAGATAGCAGTGGGTTAAGCATGAGTGTAGAGAGAGAGAGGAGAGCAGTGGGTTAAGCATGAGTGTAGAGAGAGAGAGAGCAGTGGGTTAGGCATGAGTGTAGAGAGAGAGAGCAGTGGGTTAAGCATGCGCGTAGAGAGAGAGAGGAGAGCAGTGGGTTAAGCATGAGTGTAGAGAGAGGAGAGCAGTGGGTTAAGCATGAGTAGAGTGAGAGAGAGCAGTGGGTTAAGCAGGAGTGTAGAGAGAGGAGAGCAGTGGGTTAAGCATGAGTAGAGAGAGAGAGCAGTGGGTTAAGCATGAGTGTAGAGAGAGAGAGCAGTGGGTTAAGCAGGAGTGTAGAGAGAGGAGAGCAGTGGGTTAAGCATGAGTAGAGTGAGAGAGAGCAGTGGGTTAAGCATGAGTGTAGAGAGAGAGAGAGCAGTGGGTTAAGCATGAGTGTAGAGAGAGAGAGAGCAGTGGGTTAAGCATGAGTGTAGAGAGAGAGCAGTGGGTTAAGCATGAGTGTAGAGAGAGAGAGAGAGAGAGCAGTGGGATAAGCATGAGTGTAGAGAGAGAGAGAGAACAGTGGGTTAAGCATGAGTGTAGAGAGAGAGCAGTGGGTTAAGCATGAGTGTAGAGAGAGAGCAGTGGGTTAAGCATGAGTGTAGAGAGAGGAGAGCAGTGGGTTAAGCATGAGTGTATAGAGAGAGAGAGAGAGCAGTGGGTTAAGCATGAGTGTAGAGAGAGAGAGCAGTGGGTTAAGCATGAGTGTAGAGAGAGAGAGCAGTGGGTTAAGCATGAGTGTATTGAGAGAGAGCAGTGGGTTAAGCATGAGTGTAGAGAGAGAGAGAGCAGTGGGTTAAGCATGAGTAGAGAGAGAGAGCAGTGGGTTAAGCATGAGTGTAGAGAGAGAGAGAGAGAGAGCAGTGGGTTAAGCATGAGTGTAGAGAGAGAGAGCAGTGGGTTAAGCATGAGTGTAGAGAGAAATAGGAGAGCAGTGGGTTAAGCATGAGTGTAGAGAGAGAGAGAGCAGTGGGTTAAGCATGAGTAGAGAGAGAGAGCAGTGCATTAAGCATGAGTGTACAGCGAGGAGAGCAGTGGGTTAAGCATGAGTAGAGAGAGAGAGCAGTGGGTTAAGCATGAGTGTAGTGAGAGAGAGCTGTGGGTTAAGCATGAGTGTAGAGAGAGAGAGCAGTGGGTTAAGCATGAGTGTAGAGAGAGAGAGCAGTGGGTTAAGCATGAGTGTGCAGAGAGAGAGAGAGAGCAGTGGGTTAAGCATGAGTGTAGAGAGAGAGAGAGAGAGAGCAGTGGGTTAAGCATGAGTGTAGAGAGAGAGAGGAAAGCAGTGGGTTAAGCATGAGTGTAGAGAGAGAGAGAACAGTGGGTTAAGCATGAGTGTAGAGAGAGAGAGCAGTGGGTTAAGCATGAGTGTAGAGAGAGAGAGGAGAGCAGTGGGTTAAGCATGAGTAGAGAGAGAGAGCAGTGGGTTAAGCATGAGTGTAGAGAGAGAGAGAGAGAGCAGTGGGTTAAGCATGAGTAGAGTGAGAGAGAGCAGTGGGTTAAGCATGAGTGTAGAGAGAGAGAGCAGTGGGTTAAGCATGAGTGTAGAGAGAGAGAGTGAGAGCAGTCGGTTAAGCATGAGTGTAGAGAGAGAGAGCAGTGGGTTAAGCATGAGTGTAGTGAGAGGAGAGCAGTGGGTTAAGCATGAGTAGAGAGAGAGAGCAGTGGGTTAAGCATGAGTGTAGAGAGAGGAGAGCAGTGGGTTAAGCATGAGTAGAGAGAGAGAGAGAGCAGTGGGTTAAGCATGAGTGTAGAGAGAGAGAGAGAGCAGTGGGTTAAGCATGTGTAGAGAGAGGAGAGCAGTGGGTTAAGCATGAGTAGAGAGAGAGAGCAGTGGGTTAAGCATGAGTGTATAGAGAGAGAGAGAGAGCAGTGGGTTAAGCATGAGTGTAGAGAGAGGAGAGCAGTGGGTTAAGCATGAGTAGAGAGAGGAGAGCAGTGGGTTAAGCATGAGTGTAGAGAGAGAGAGCAGTGGGTTAAGCATGAGTGTAGAGAGAGTGAGAGCAGTGGGTTAAGCATGAGTGTAGAGAGAGAGAGAGAGAGAGCAGTGGGTTAAGCATGAGTAGAGAGAGGAGAGCAGTGGGTTAAGCATGAGTAGAGAGAGAGAGCAGTGGGTTAAGCATGAGTGTAGAGAGAGAGAGAGAGAGAGAGCAGTGGGTTAAGCATGAGTGTAGAGAGAGAGAGGAAAGCAGTGGGTTAAGCATGAGTGTAGAGAGAGAGAGAACAGTGGGTTAAGCATGAGTGTAGAGAGAGGGCAGTGGGTTAAGCATGAGTGTAGAGAGAGAGAGCAGTGGGTTAAGCATGAGTGTAGAGAGAAATAGGAGAGCAGTGGGTTAAGCATGAGTGTAGAGAGAGGAGAGCAGTGGGTTAAGCATGAGTAGAGTGAGAGAGAGCAGTGGGTTAAGCATGAGTGTAGAGAGAGAGAGTGAGAGCAGTGGGTTAAGCATGAGTGTAGAGAGAGAGAGAGCAGTGGGTTAAGCATGAGTGTAGAGGGAGAGAGCAGTGGGTTAAGCATGAGTGTAGAGAGAGAGAGAGAGAACAGTGGGTTAAGCATGAGTGTAGAGAGAGAGAGAGAGAGCAGTGGGTTAAGCTTGAGTGTAGAGAGAGGAGAGCAATGGGTTAAGCATGAGTGTATAGAGAGAGAGAGAGAGAGCAGTGGGTAAAGCATGAGTGTAGAGAGAGAGAGAGCAGTGGGTTAAGCATGAGTGTAGAGAGAGAGAGAGAGAGCAGTGGGTTAAGCATGAGTGTAGAGAGAGAGGAGAGCAGTGGGTCAAGCATGAGTGTAGAAAGAGAGAGCAGTGGGTTAAGCATGAGTGTAGAGAGAGAGAGCAGTGGGTTAAGCATGAGTGTAGTGAGAGAGAGCAGTGGGTTAAGCATGAGCGTAGAGAGAGAGAGGAGAGCAGTGGGGTTAAGCATGAGTAGAGAGAGAGAGCAGTGGGTTAAGCATGAGTGTAGAGAGAGAGAGGAGAGCAGTGGGTTAAGCATGAGTAGAGAGAGAGAGCAGTGGGTTAAGCATGAGTGTAGTGAGAGAGAGCAGTGGGTTAAGCATGAGTGTACAGCGAGGAGAGCAGTGGGTTAAGCATGAGTAGAGAGAGAGAGCAGTGGGTTAAGCATGAGTGTAGTGAGAGAGAGCAGTGGGTTAAGCATGAGTGTAGAGAGAGAGAGCAGTGGGTTAAGCATGAGTGTAGAGAGAGAGAGCAGTGGGTTAAGCATGAGTGTGCAGAGAGAGAGAGAGAGAGCAGTGGGTTAAGCATGAGTGTAGAGAGAGAGAGGAGAGCAGTGGGTTAAGCATGAGTGTAGAGAGAGAGAGAGAGAGAGAGCAGTGGGTTAAGCATGAGTGTAGAGAGAGGAGAGCAGTGGGTTAAGCATGAGTAGAGAGAGAGAGAGCAGTGGGTTAAGCATGAGTGTAGAGAGAGAGAGAGCAGTGCGTTAAGCATGAGTAGAGAGAGAGAGAGAGAGCAGTGGGTTAAGCATGAGTGTAGAGAGAGAGAGCAGTGGGTTAAGCCTGAGTGTGTAGAGAGAAGGAGAGAGAGCAGTGGGTTAAGCATGAGTGTAGAGAGAGAGAGCAGTGGGTTAAGCATGAGTGTAGAGAGAGAGAGGAGAGCCGTGGGTTAAGCATGAGTGTAGAGAGAGAGAGAGCAGTGGGTTAGGCATGAGTGTAGAGAGAGAGAGCAGTGGGTTAAGCATGAGCGTAGAGAGAGAGAGAGAGCAGTGGGTTAAGCATGAGTGTAGAGAGAGGAGAGCAGTGGGTTAAGCATGAGTGTAGAGAGAGGAGAGCAGTGGGTTAAGCATGAGTAGAGAGAGAGCAGTGGGTTAAGCATGAGTGTAGAGAGAGAGAGAGTGAGAGCAGTGGGTTAAGCATGAGTGTAGAGAGAGAGAGAGAGAGAGAGAGAGAGAGAGAGAGAGAGAGAGAGAGAGAGAGAGAGCAGTGGGTTAAGCATGAGTGTAGAGAGAGAGAGAGAGAGAGAGAGAGAGAGAGAGAGAGAGGAGAGCAGTGGGTTAAGCATGAGTAGAGAGAGAGCAGTGGGTTAAGCATGAGTGTAGAGAGAGAGAGAGAGTGAGAGCAGTGGGTTAAGCATGAGTGTATAGAGAGAGAGAGAGAGAGAGAGAGAGAGAGAGAGAGAGAGAGAGCAGTGGGTTAAGCATGAGTGTAGAGAGAGAGAGCAGTGGGTTAAGCATGAGTGTGTAGAGAGAAGGAGAGAGAGCAGTGGGTTAAGCATGAGTAGAGAGAGAGAGCAGTGGGTTAAGCATGAGTGTATAGAGAGAGAGAGAGAGCAGTGGGTTAAGCATGAGTGTAGAGAGAGGAGAGCAGTGGGTTAAGCATGAGTAGAGAGAGGAGAGCAGTGGGTTAAGCATGAGTGTAGAGAGAGAGAGCAGTGGGTTAAGCATGAGTGTAGAGAGAGTGAGAGCAGTGGGTTAAGCATGAGTGTAGAGAGAGAGAGAGAGAGAGCAGTGGGTTAAGCATGAGTAGAGAGAGAGAGAGAGCAGTGGGTTAAGCATGTGTAGAGAGAGGAGAGCAGTGGGTTAACCATGAGTAGAGAGAGAGAGCAGTGGGTTAAGCATGAGTGTATAGAGAGAGAGAGAGAGCAGTGGGTTAAGCATGAGTGTAGAGAGAGGAGAGCAGTGGGTTAAGCATGAGTAGAGAGAGGAGAGCAGTGGGTTAAGCATGAGTGTAGAGAGAGAGAGCAGTGGGTTAAGCATGAGTGTAGAGAGAGTGAGAGCAGTGGGTTAAGCATGAGTGTAGAGAGAGAGAGAGAGAGCAGTGGGTTAAGCATGAGTAGAGAGAGGAGAGCAGTGGGTTAAGCATGAGTAGAGAGAGAGAGCAGTGGGTTAAGCATGAGTGTAGAGAGAGAGAGAGAGAGAGCAGTGGGTTAAGCATGAGTGTAGAGAGAGAGAGGAAAGCAGTGGGTTAAGCATGAGTGTAGAGAGAGAGAGAACAGTGGGTTAAGCATGAGTGTAGAGAGAGAGAGCAGTGGGTTAAGCATGAGTGTAGAGAGAGAGAGGAGAGCAGTGGGTTAAGCATGAGTAGAGAGAGAGAGCAGTGGGTTAAGCATGAGTGTAGAGAGAGAGAGAGAGCAGTGGGTTAAGCATGAGTAGAGTGAGAGAGAGCAGTGGGTTAAGCATGAGTGTAGAGAGAGAGAGCAGTGGGTTAAGCATGAGTGTAGAGAGAGAGAGTGAGAGCAGTGGGTTAAGCATGAGTGTAGAGAGAGAGAGCAGTGGGTTAAGCATGAGTGTAGAGAGAGTGAGAGCAGTGGGTTAAGCATGAGTGTAGAGAGAGAGAGCAGTGGGTTAAGCATGAGCGTAGAGAGAGGAGAGCAGTGGGTTAAGCATGAGTAGAGAGAGGAGAGCAGTGGGTTAAGCATGAGTGTAGAGAGAGAGAGCAGTGGGTTAAGCATGAGTGTAGAGAGAGTGAGAGCAGTGGGTTAAGCATGAGTGTAGAGAGAGAGAGAGAGAGAGAGAGCAGTGGGTTAAGCATGAGTAGAGAGAGGAGAGCAGTGGGTTAAGCATGAGTAGAGAGAGAGAGCAGTGGGTTAAGCATGAGTGTAGAGAGAGAGAGAGAGAGAGAGAGCAGTGGGTTAAGCATGAGTGTAGAGAGAGAGAGGAAAGCAGTGGGTTAAGCATGAGTGTAGAGAGAGAGAGAACAGTGGGTTAAGCATGAGTGTAGAGAGAGGGCAGTGGGTTAAGCATGAGTGTAGAGAGAGAGAGCAGTGGGTTAAGCATGAGTGTAGAGAGAAATAGGAGAGCAGTGGGTTAAGCATGAGTGTAGAGAGAGGAGAGCAGTGGGTTAAGCATGAGTAGAGTGAGAGAGAGCAGTGGGTTAAGCATGAGTGTAGAGAGAGAGAGTGAGAGCAGTGGGTTAAGCATGAGTGTAGAGAGAGAGAGAGCAGTGGGTTAAGCATGAGTGTAGAGGGAGAGAGCAGTGGGTTAAGCATGAGTGTAGAGAGAGAGAGAGAACAGTGGGTTAAGCATGAGTGTAGAGAGAGAGAGAGAGAGCAGTGGGTTAAGCTTGAGTGTAGAGAGAGGAGAGCAATGGGTTAAGCATGAGTGTATAGAGAGAGAGAGAGAGAGCAGTGGGTTAAGCATGAGTGTAGAGAGAGAGAGAGAGAGCAGTGGGTTAAGCATGAGTGTAGAGAGAGAGGAGAGCAGTGGGTCAAGCATGAGTGTAGAAAGAGAGAGCAGTGGGTTAAGCATGAGTGTAGAGAGAGAGAGCAGTGGGTTAAGCATGAGTGTAGTGAGAGAGAGCAGTGGGTTAAGCATGAGCGTAGAGAGAGAGAGGAGAGCAGTGGGTTAAGCATGAGTAGAGAGAGAGAGCAGTGGGTTAAGCATGAGTGTAGAGAGAGAGAGGAGAGCAGTGGGTTAAGCATGAGTAGAGAGAGAGAGCAGTGGGTTAAGCATGAGTGTAGTGAGAGAGAGCAGTGGGTTAAGCATGAGTGTAGAGAGAGAGAGCAGTGGGTTAAGCATGAGTGTAGAGAGAGAGAGCAGTGGGTTAAGCATGAGTGTGCAGAGAGAGAGAGAGAGAGCAGTGGGTTAAGCATGAGTGTAGAGAGAGAGAGGAGAGCAGTGGGTTAAGCATGAGTGTAGAGAGAGAGAGAGAGAGCAGTGGGTTAAGCATGAGTGTAGAGAGAGGAGAGCAGTGGGTTAAGCATGAGTAGAGAGAGAGAGAGCAGTGGGTTAAGCATGAGTGTAGAGAGAGAGAGAGCAGTGCGTTAAGCATGAGTAGAGAGAGAGAGAGAGAGCAGTGGGTTAAGCATGAGTGTAGAGAGAGAGAGCAGTGGGTTAAGCCTGAGTGTGTAGAGAGAAGGAGAGAGAGCAGTGGGTTAAGCATGAGTGTAGAGAGAGAGAGCAGTGGGTTAAGCATGAGTGTAGAGAGAGAGAGGAGAGCCGTGGGTTAAGCATGAGTGTAGAGAGAGAGAGAGCAGTGGGTTAGGCATGAGTGTAGAGAGAGAGAGCAGTGGGTTAAGCATGAGCGTAGAGAGAGAGAGAGAGCAGTGGGTTAAGCATGAGTGTAGAGAGAGGAGAGCAGTGGGTTAAGCATGAGTGTAGAGAGAGGAGAGCAGTGGGTTAAGCATGAGTAGAGAGAGAGCAGTGGGTTAAGCATGAGTGTAGAGAGAGAGAGAGTGAGAGCAGTGGGTTAAGCATGAGTGTAGAGAGAGAGAGAGAGAGAGAGAGAGAGAGAGAGAGAGAGAGAGAGAGAGAGAGAGAGCAGTGGGTTAAGCATGAGTGTAGAGAGAGAGAGAGAGAGAGAGAGAGAGAGAGAGAGAGAGGAGAGCAGAGGGTTAAGCATGAGTAGAGAGAGAGCAGTGGGTTAAGCATGAGTGTAGAGAGAGAGAGAGAGTGAGAGCAGTGGGTTAAGCATGAGTGTAGAGAGAGAGAGAGAGAGAGAGAGAGAGAGAGAGAGAGAGCAGTGGGTTAAGCATGAGTGTAGAGAGAGAGAGCAGTGGGTTAAGCATGAGTGTGTAGAGAGAAGGAGAGAGAGCAGTGGGTTAAGCATGAGTAGAGAGAGAGAGCAGTGGGTTAAGCATGAATGTATAGAGAGAGAGAGAGAGCAGTGGGTTAAGCATGAGTGTAGAGAGAGGAGAGCAGTGGGTTAAGCATGAGTAGAGAGAGGAGAGCAGTGGGTTAAGCATGAGTGTAGAGAGAGAGAGCAGTGGGTTAAGCATGAGTGTAGAGAGAGTGAGAGCAGTGGGTTAAGCATGAGTGTAGAGAGAGAGAGAGAGAGAGCAGTGGGTTAAGCATGAGTAGAGAGAGAGAGAGAGCAGTGGGTTAAGCATGTGTAGAGAGAGGAGAGCAGTGGGTTAAGCATGAGTAGAGAGAGAGAGCAGTGGGTTAAGCATGAGTGTATAGAGTGAGAGAGAGAGCAGTGGGTTAAGCATGAGTGTAGAGAGAGGAGAGCAGTGGGTTAAGCATGAGTAGAGAGAGAGAGCAGTGGGTTAAGCATGAGTGTAGAGAGAGTGAGAGCAGTGGGTTAAGCATGAGTGTAGAGAGAGAGAGAGAGAGAGCAGTGGGTTAAGCATGAGTAGAGAGAGGAGAGCAGTGGGTTAAGCATGAGTAGAGAGAGAGAGCAGTGGGTTAAGCATGAGTGTAGAGAGAGAGAGAGAGAGAGCAGTGGGTTAAGCATGAGTGTAGAGAGAGAGAGGAAAGCAGTGGGTTAAGCATGAGTGTAGAGAGAGAGAGAACAGTGGGTTAAGCATGAGTGTAGAGAGAGAGAGCAGTGGGTTAAGCATGAGTGTAGAGAGAGAGAGGAGAGCAGTGGGTTAAGCATGAGTAGAGAGAGAGAGCAGTGGGTTAAGCATGAGTGTAGAGAGAGAGAGAGAGAGCAGTGGGTTAAGCATGAGTAGAGTGAGAGAGAGCAGTGGGTTAAGCATGAGTGTAGAGAGAGAGAGCAGTGGGTTAAGCATGAGTGTAGAGAGAGAGAGTGAGAGCAGTGGGTTAAGCATGAGTGTAGAGAGAGAGAGCAGTGGGTTAAGCATGAGTGTAGTGAGAGGAGAGCAGTGGGTTAAGCATGAGTAGAGAGAGAGAGCAGTGGGTTAAGCATGAGTGTAGAGAGAGGAGAGCAGTGGGTTAAGCATGAGTAGAGAGAGAGAGAGAGCAGTGGGTTAAGCATGAGTGTAGAGAGAGAGAGAGAGCAGTGGGTTAAGCATGTGTAGAGAGAGGAGAGCAGTGGGTTAAGCATGAGTAGAGAGAGAGAGCAGTGGGTTAAGCATGAGTGTATAGAGAGAGAGAGAGAGCAGTGGGTTAAGCATGAGTGTAGAGAGAGGAGAGCAGTGGGTTAAGCATGAGTAGAGAGAGGAGAGCAGTGGGTTAAGCATGAGTGTAGAGAGAGAGAGCAGTGGGTTAAGCATGAGTGTAGAGAGAGTGAGAGCAGTGGGTTAAGCATGAGTGTAGAGAGAGAGAGAGAGAGAGAGAGCAGTGGGTTAAGCATGAGTAGAGAGAGGAGAGCAGTGGGTTAAGCATGAGTAGAGAGAGAGAGCAGTGGGTTAAGCATGAGTGTAGAGAGAGAGAGAGAGAGAGAGAGCAGTGGGTTAAGCATGAGTGTAGAGAGAGAGAGGAAAGCAGTGGGTTAAGCATGAGTGTAGAGAGAGAGAGAACAGTGGGTTAAGCATGAGTGTAGAGAGAGGGCAGTGGGTTAAGCATGAGTGTAGAGAGAGAGAGCAGTGGGTTAAGCATGAGTGTAGAGAGAAATAGGAGAGCAGTGGGTTAAGCATGAGTGTAGAGAGAGGAGAGCAGTGGGTTAAGCATGAGTAGAGTGAGAGAGAGCAGTGGGTTAAGCATGAGTGTAGAGAGAGAGAGTGAGAGCAGTGGGTTAAGCATGAGTGTAGAGAGAGAGAGAGCAGTGGGTTAAGCATGAGTGTAGAGGGAGAGAGCAGTGGGTTAAGCATGAGTGTAGAGAGAGAGAGAGAACAGTGGGTTAAGCATGAGTGTAGAGAGAGAGAGAGAGAGCAGTGGGTTAAGCTTGAGTGTAGAGAGAGGAGAGCAATGGGTTAAGCATGAGTGTATAGAGAGAGAGAGAGAGAGCAGTGGGTTAAGCATGAGTGTAGAGAGAGAGAGAGAGAGCAGTGGGTTAAGCATGAGTGTAGAGAGAGAGGAGAGCAGTGGGTCAAGCATGAGTGTAGAAAGAGAGAGCAGTGGGTTAAGCATGAGTGTAGAGAGAGAGAGCAGTGGGTTAAGCATGAGTGTAGTGAGAGAGAGCAGTGGGTTAAGCATGAGCGTAGAGAGAGAGAGGAGAGCAGTGGGTTAAGCATGAGTAGAGAGAGAGAGCAGTGGGTTAAGCATGAGTGTAGAGAGAGAGAGGAGAGCAGTGGGTTAAGCATGAGTAGAGAGAGAGAGCAGTGGGTTAAGCATGAGTGTAGTGAGAGAGAGCAGTGGGTTAAGCATGAGTGTACAGCGAGGAGAGCAGTGGGTTAAGCATGAGTAGAGAGAGAGAGCAGTGGGTTAAGCATGAGTGTAGTGAGAGAGAGCAGTGGGTTAAGCATGAGTGTAGAGAGAGAGAGCAGTGGGTTAAGCATGAGTGTAGAGAGAGAGAGCAGTGGGTTAAGCATGAGTGTGCAGAGAGAGAGAGAGAGAGCAGTGGGTTAAGCATGAGTGTAGAGAGAGAGAGGAGAGCAGTGGGTTAAGCATGAGTGTAGAGAGAGAGAGAGAGAGCAGTGGGTTAAGCATGAGTGTAGAGAGAGGAGAGCAGTGGGTTAAGCATGAGTAGAGAGAGAGAGAGCAGTGGGTTAAGCATGAGTGTAGAGAGAGAGAGAGCAGTGCGTTAAGCATGAGTAGAGAGAGAGAGAGAGAGCAGTGGGTTAAGCATGAGTGTAGAGAGAGAGAGCAGTGGGTTAAGCCTGAGTGTGTAGAGAGAAGGAGAGAGAGCAGTGGGGTTAAGCATGAGTGTAGAGAGAGAGAGCAGTGCGTTAAGCATGAGTGTAGAGAGAGAGAGGAGAGCCGTGGGTTAAGCATGAGTGTAGAGAGAGAGAGAGCAGTGGGTTAGGCATGAGTGTAGAGAGAGAGAGCAGTGGGTTAAGCATGAGCGTAGAGAGAGAGAGAGAGCAGTGGGTTAAGCATGAGTGTAGAGAGAGGAGAGCAGTGGGTTAAGCATGAGTGTAGAGAGAGGGGAGCAGTGGGTTAAGCATGAGTAGAGAGAGAGCAGTGGGTTAAGCATGAGTGTAGAGAGAGAGAGAGTGAGAGCAGTGGGTTAAGCATGAGTGTAGAGAGAGAGAGAGAGAGAGAGAGAGAGAGAGAGAGAGAGAGAGAGAGAGAGAGAGAGAGCAGTGGGTTAAGCATGAGTGTAGAGAGAGAGAGAGAGAGAGAGAGAGAGAGAGAGAGAGAGAGAGAGAGGAGAGCAGTGGGTTAAGCATGAGTAGAGAGAGAGCAGTGGGTTAAGCATGAGTGTAGAGAGAGAGAGAGAGTGAGAGCAGTGGGTTAAGCATGAGTGTAGAGAGAGAGAGAGAGAGAGAGAGAGAGAGAGAGAGCAGTGGGTTAAGCATGAGTGTAGAGAGAGAGAGCAGTGGGTTAAGCATGAGTGTGTAGAGAGAAGGAGAGAGAGCAGTGGGTTAAGCATGAGTAGAGAGAGAGAGCAGTGGGTTAAGCATGAGTGTATAGAGAGAGAGAGAGAGCAGTGGGTTAAGCATGAGTGTAGAGAGAGGAGAGCAGTGGGTTAAGCATGAGTAGAGAGAGGAGAGCAGTGGGTTAAGCATGAGTGTAGAGAGAGAGAGCAGTGGGTTAAGCATGAGTGTAGAGAGAGTGAGAGCAGTGGGTTAAGCATGAGTGTAGAGAGAGAGAGAGAGTGAGAGCAGTGGGTTAAGCATGAGTGGAGAGAGAGAGAGAGAGAGAGAGAGAGAGAGAGAGAGAGAGAGCAGTGGGTTAAGCATGAGTGTAGAGAGAGAGAGCAGTGGGTTAAGCATGAGTGTGTAGAGAGAAGGAGAGAGAGCAGTGGGTTAAGCATGAGTAGAGAGAGAGAGCAGTGGGTTAAGCATGAGTGTATAGAGAGAGAGAGAGAGCAGTGGGTTAAGCATGAGTGTAGAGAGAGGAGAGCAGTGGGTTAAGCATGAGTAGAGAGAGGAGAGCAGTGGGTTAAGCATGAGTGTAGAGAGAGAGAGCAGTGGGTTAAGCATGAGTGTAGAGAGAGTGAGAGCAGTGGGTTAAGCATGAGTGTAGAGAGAGAGAGAGAGAGAGCAGTGGGTTAAGCATGAGTAGAGAGAGGAGAGCAGTGGGTTAAGCATGAGTAGAGAGAGAGAGCAGTGGGTTAAGCATGAGTGTAGAGAGAGAGAGAGAGAGAGCAGTGGGTTAAGCATGAGTGTAGAGAGAGAGAGGAAAGCAGTGGGTTAAGCATGAGTGTAGAGAGAGAGAGAACAGTGGGTTAAGCATGAGTGTAGAGAGAGAGGCAGTGGGTTAAGCATGAGTGTAGAGAGAAATAGGAGAGCAGTGGGTTAAGCATGAGTGTAGAGAGAGGAGAGCAGTGGGTTAAGCATGAGTAGAGTGAGAGAGAGCAGTGGTTAAGCATGAGTGTAGAGAGAGAGAGTGAGAGCAGTGGGTTAAGCATGAGTGTAGAGAGAGAGAGAGCAGTGGGTTAAGCATGAGTGTAGAGGGAGAGAGCAGTGGGTTAAGCATGAGTGTAGAGGGAGAGAGCAGTGGGTTAAGCATGAGTGTAGAGAGAGAGAGAGAGAGAGAGCAGTGGGTAAAGCATGAGTGTAGAGAGAGAGAGCAGTGGGTTAAGCATGAGTGTAGAGAGAGAGAGAAAGAGCAGTGGGTTAAGCATGAGTGTAGAGAGAGAGGAGAGCAGTGGGTCAAGCATGAGTGTAGAAAGAGAGAGCAGTGGGTTAAGCATGAGTGTAGAGAGAGAGAGCAGTGGGTTAAGCATGAGTGTAGTGAGAGAGAGCAGTGGGTTAAGCATGAGCGTAGAGAGAGAGAGGAGAGCAGTGGGTTAAGCATGAGTAGAGAGAGAGAGCAGTGGGTTAAGCATGAGTGTAGAGAGAGAGAGGAGAGCAGTGGGTTAAGCATGAGTAGAGAGAGAGAGCAGTGGGTTAAGCATGAGTGTAGTGAGAGAGAGCAGTGGGTTAAGCATGAGTGTACAGCGAGGAGAGCAGTGGGTTAAGCATGAGTAGAGAGAGAGAGCAGTGGGTTAAGCATGAGTGTAGTGAGAGAGAGCAGTGGGTTAAGCATGAGTGTAGAGAGAGAGAGCAGTGGGTTAAGCATGAGTGTAGAGAGAGAGAGCAGTGGGTTAAGCATGAGTGTGCAGAGAGAGAGAGAGAGAGCAGTGGGTTAAGCATGAGTGTAGAGAGAGAGAGGAGAGCAGTGGGTTAAGCATGAGTGTAGAGAGAGAGAGAGAGAGCAGTGGGTTAAGCATGAGTGTAGAGAGAGGAGAGCAGTGGGTTAAGCATGAGTAGAGAGAGAGAGAGCAGTGGGTTAAGCATGAGTGTAGAGAGAGAGAGAGCAGTGCGTTAAGCATGAGTAGAGAGAGAGAGAGAGAGCAGTGGGTTAAGCATGAGTGTAGAGAGAGAGAGCAGTGGGTTAAGCCTGAGTGTGTAGAGAGAAGGAGAGAGAGCAGTGGGTTAAGCATGAGTGTAGAGAGAGAGAGCAGTGGGTTAAGCATGAGTGTAGAGAGAGAGAGGAGAGCAGTGGGTTAAGCATGAGTGTAGAGAGAGAGAGAGCAGTGG
This sequence comes from Hemitrygon akajei, assembly GCF_048418815.1. NCBI lineage: Eukaryota > Metazoa > Chordata > Chondrichthyes > Myliobatiformes > Dasyatidae > Hemitrygon > Hemitrygon akajei. Next base: position 100,814,125 of record NC_133124.1, on the reverse strand, counting down.
GTTAGGCATGAGTGTAGAGAGAGAGAGCAGTGGGTTAAGCATGAGCGTAGAGAGAGAGAGAGAGAGCAGTGGGTTAAGCATGAGTGTAGAGAGAGGAGAGCAGTGGGTTAAGCATGAGTGTAGAGAGAGGAGAGCAGTGGGTTAAGCATGAGTAGAGAGAGAGCAGTGGGTTAAGCATGAGTGTAGAGAGAGAGAGAGTGAGAGCAGTGGGTTAAGCATGAGTGTAGAGAGAGAGAGAGAGAGAGAGAGAGAGAGAGAGAGCAGTGGGTTAAGCATGAGTGTAGAGAGAGAGAGAGAGAGAGAGAGAGAGAGGAGAGCAGTGGGTTAAGCATGAGTAGAGAGAGAGCAGTGGGTTAAGCATGAGTGTAGAGAGAGAGAGAGAGTCAGAGCAGTGGGTTAAGCATGAGTGTAGAGAGAGAGAGAGAGAGAGACAGAGAGAGCAGTGGGTTAAGCATGAGTGTAGAGAGAGAGAGCAGTGGGTTAAGCATGAGTGTGTAGAGAGAAGGAGAGAGAGCAGTGGGTTAAGCATGAGTGTAGAGAGGGAGAGCAGTGGGTTAAGCATGAGTGTAGAGAGAGAGAGGAGAGCAGTGGGTTAAGCATGAGTGTAGAGAGAGAGAGAGCAGTGGGTTAGGGATGAGTGTAGAGAGAGAGAGCAGTGGGTTAAGCATGAGCGTAGAGAGAGAGAGAGAGCAGTGGGTTAAGCATGAGTGTAGAGAGAGGAGAGCAGTGGGTTAAGCATGAGTGTAGAGAGAGGAGAGCAGTGGGTTAAGCATGAGTAGAGAGAGAGCAGTGGGTTAAGCATGAGTGTAGAGAGAGAGAGAGTGAGAGCAGTGGGTTAAGCATGAGTGTAGAGAGAGAGCAGTGGGTTAAGCATGAGTGTAGAGAGAGGAGAGCAGTGGGTTACGCATGAGTAGAGAGAGAGAGCAGTGGGTTAAGCATGAGTGTAGAGAGAGGAGAGCAGTGGGTTAAGCATGAGTGTAGAGAGAGATCAGTGGGTTAAGCATGAGTGTATAGAGAGAGAGAGAGAGAGAGCAGTGGGTTAAGCATGAGTGTAGAGAGAGAGAGTGAGAGCAGTGGGTTAAGCATGAGTGTAGAGATAGAGAGAGCAGTGGGTTAAGCATGAGTGTAGAGAGAGAGAGAGAGAGCAGTGGGTTAAGCATGAGTAGAGTGAGAGAGAGCAGTGGGATAAGCATGAGTGTAGAGAGAGAGAGCAGTGGGTTAAGCATGAGTGTAGAGAGAGAGAGTGAGAGCAGTGGGTTAAGCATGAGTGTAGAGAGAGAGAGAGAAGTGGGTTAAGCATGAGTGTAGAGAGAGGAGAGCAGTGGGTTAAGCATGAGTAGAGAGAGAGAGCAGTGGGTTAAGCATGAGTGTAGAGAGAGGAGAGCAGTGGGTTAAGCATGAGTAGAGAGAGAGAGAGCAGTGGGTTAAGCATGAGTGTAGAGAGAGAGAGAGAGCAGTGGCTTAAGCATGTGTAGAGAGAGGAGAGCAGTGGGTTAAGCATGAGTAGAGAGAGAGAGCAGTGGGTTAAGCATGAGTGTATAGAGAGAGAGACAGTGCAGTGGGTTAAGCATGAGTGTAGAGAGAGGAGAGCAGTGGGTTAAGCATGAGTAGAGAGAGGAGAGCAGTGGGTTAAGCATGAGTGTAGAGAGAGAGAGCAGTGGGTTAAGCATGAGTGTAGAGAGAGTGAGAGCAGTGGGTTAAGCATGAGTGTAGAGAGAGAGAGAGAGAGAGCAGTGGGTTAAGCATGAGTAGAGAGAGGAGAGCAGTGGGTTAAGCATGAGTAGAGAGAGAGAGCAGTGGGTTAAGCATGAGTGTAGAGAGAGAGAGAGAGAGAGAGCAGTGGGTTAAGCATGAGTGTAGAGAGAGAGAGGAAAGCAGTGGGTTAAGCATGAGTGTAGAGAGAGAGAGAACAGTGGGTTAAGCATGAGTGTAGAGAGAGGGCAGTGGGTTAAGCATGAGTGTAGAGAGAGAGAGCAGTGGGTTAAGCATGAGTGTAGAGAGAAATAGGAGAGCAGTGGGTTAAGCATGAGTGTAGAGAGAGGAGAGCAGTGGGTTAAGCATGAGTAGAGTGAGAGAGAGCAGTGGGTTAAGCATGAGTGTAGAGAGAGAGAGTGAGAGCAGTGGGTTAAGCATGAGTGTAGAGAGAGAGAGAGCAGTGGGTTAAGCATGAGTGTAGAGGGAGAGAGCAGTGGGTTAAGCATGAGTGTAGAGAGAGAGAGAGAGAACAGTGGGTTAAGCATGAGTGTAGAGAGAGAGAGAGAGCAGTGGGTTTATCTTGAGTGTAGAGAGAGGAGAGCAATGGGTTAAGCATGAGTGTATAGAGAGAGAGAGAGAGAGAGAGAGCAGTGGGTAAAGCATGAGTGTAGAGAGAGAGAGAGCAGTGGGTTAAGCATGAGTGTAGAGAGAGAGAGAGCAGTGGGTCAAGCATGAGTGTAGAAAGAGAGAGCAGTGGGTTAAGCATGAGTGTAGAGAGAGAGAGGAGAGCATTGGGTTAAGCATGAGTATAGAGAGAGGAGAGCAGTGGGTTAAGCATGAGTAGAGAGAGAGAGCAGTGGGTTAAGCATGAGTGTAGAGAGAGAGAGAGAGCAGTGGGTTAAGCATGAGTGTAGAGAGAGAGAGCAGTGGGTTAAGCATGAGTAGAGAGAGAGAGAGCAGTGGGTTAAGCATGAGTAGAGAGAGAGAGCAGTGGGTTAAGCATGAGTGTAGAGAGAGAGAGAGAGTGAGAGCAGTGGGTTAAGCATGAGTGTAGAGAGAGAGAGAGAGAGAGCAGTGGGTTAAGCATGAGTGTAGAGAGAGAGAGCAGTGGGTTAAGCATGAGTGTAGAGAGAGAGAGAGAGAGTGAGAGCAGTGGGTTAAGCATGAGTGTAGAGAGAGAGAGAGCAGTGGGTTAAGCATGAGTAGAGAGAGAGAGAGCAGTGGGTTAAGCATGAGTATAGAGAGGAGAGCAGTGGGTTAAGCATGAGTGTAGAGAGAGGAGAGCAGTGGGTTAAGCATGAGTGTAGAGAGAGTGAGCAGTGGGTTAAGCATGAGTAGAGAGAGGAGAGCTGTGGGTTAAGCATGAGTGTAGAGAGAGGAGAGCAGTGGGTTAAGCATGAGTAGAGAGAGGCGAGCAGTGGGTTAAGCATGAGTGTAGAGAGAGAGAGCAGTGGGTTAAGCATGAGTGTAGAGAGAGAGAGCAGTGGGTTAAGCATGAGTGTAGAGAGAGAGAGCAGTGGGTTAAGCATGAGTGTGCAGAGAGAGAGAGAGAGAGAGCAGTGGGTTAAGCATGAGTGTAGAGAGAGAGAGGAGAGCAGTGGGTTAAGCATGAGTGTAGAGAGAGAGAGAGAGAGCAGTGGGTTAAGCATGAGTGTAGAGAGAGGAGAGCAGTGGGTTAAGCATGAGTAGAGAGAGAGAGAGCAGTGGGTTAAGCATGAGTGTAGAGAGAGAGAGAGCAGTGCGTTAAGCATGAGTAGAGAGAGAGAGCAGTGGGTTAAGCATGAGTGTGTAGAGAGAAGGAGAGAGAGCAGTGGGTTAAGCATGAGTGTAGAGAGAGATAGCAGTGGGTTAAGCATGAGTGTAGAGAGAGAGAGGAGAGCAGTGGGTTAAGCATGAGTGTAGAGAGAGAGAGAGCAGTGGGTTAGGCATGAGTGTAGAGAGAGAGAGCAGTGGGTTAAGCATGCGCGTAGAGAGAGAGAGGAGAGCAGTGGGTTAAGCATGAGTGTAGAGAGAGGAGAGCAGTGGGTTAAGCATGAGTAGAGTGAGAGAGAGCAGTGGGTTAAGCAGGAGTGTAGAGAGAGGAGAGCAGTGGGTTAAGCATGAGTAGAGAGAGAGAGCAGTGGGTTAAGCATGAGTGTAGAGAGAGAGAGCAGTGGGTTAAGCAGGAGTGTAGAGAGAGGAGAGCAGTGGGTTAAGCATGAGTAGAGTGAGAGAGAGCAGTGGGTTAAGCATGAGTGTAGAGAGAGAGAGAGCAGTGGGTTAAGCATGAGTGTAGAGAGAGAGAGAGCAGTGGGTTAAGCATGAGTGTAGAGAGAGAGAGAGCAGTGGGTTAAGCATGAGTGTAGAGAGAGAGCAGTGGGTTAAGCATGAGTGTAGAGAGAGAGAGAGAGAGAGCAGTGGGATAAGCATGAGTGTAGAGAGAGAGAGAGAACAGTGGGTTAAGCATGAGTGTAGAGAGAGAGCAGTGGGTTAAGCATGAGTGTAGAGAGAGAGCAGTGGGTTAAGCATGAGTGTAGAGAGAGGAGAGCAGTGGGTTAAGCATGAGTGTATAGAGAGAGAGAGAGAGCAGTGGGTTAAGCATGAGTGTAGAGAGAGAGAGCAGTGGGTTAAGCATGAGTGTAGAGAGAGAGAGCAGTGGGTTAAGCATGAGTGTAGTGAGAGAGAGCAGTGGGTTAAGCATGAGTGTAGAGAGAGAGAGAGCAGTGGGTTAAGCATGAGTAGAGAGAGAGAGCAGTGGGTTAAGCATGAGTGTAGAGAGAGAGAGAGAGAGAGCAGTGGGTTAAGCATGAGTGTAGAGAGAGAGAGGAAAGCCGTGGGTTAAGCATGAGTGTAGAGAGAGAGAGAACAGTGGGTTAAGCATGAGTGTAGAGAGAGGGCAGTGGGTTAAGCATGAGTGTAGAGAGAGAGAGCAGTGGGTTAAGCATGAGTGTAGAGAGAAATAGGAGAGCAGTGGGTTAAGCATGAGTGTAGAGAGAGAGAGAGCAGTGGGTTAAGCATGAGTAGAGAGAGAGAGCAGTGGGTTAAGCATGAGTGTAGTGAGAGAGAGCTGTGGGTTAAGCATGAGTGTAGAGAGAGAGCAGTGGGTTAAGCATGAGTGTGCAGAGAGAGAGAGAGAGAGCAGTGGGTTAAGCATGAGTGTAGAGAGAGAGAGGAGAGCAGTGGGTTAAGAATGAGTGTAGAGAGAGAGAGAGAGAGCAGTGGGTTAAGCATGAGTGTAGAGAGAGGAGAGCAGTGGGTTAAGCATGAGTAGAGAGAGAGAGCAGTGGGTTAAGCATGAGTGTAGTGAGAGAGAGCAGTGGGTTAAGCATGAGTGTAGAGAGAGAGTGCAGTGGGTTAAGCATGAGTGTAGAGAGAGGAGAGCAGTGGGTTAAGCATGAGTAGAGAGAGAGAGAGCAGTGGGTTAAGCATGAGTGTAGTGAGAGAGAGCAGTGGGTTAAGCATGAGTGTAGAGAGAGAGAGCAGTGGGTTAAGCATGAGTGTAGAGAGAGAGAGCAGTGGGTTAAGCATGAGTGTGCAGAGAGAGAGAGAGAGAGCAGTGGGTTAAGCATGAGTGTAGAGAGAGAGAGGAGAGCAGTGGGTTAAGCATGAGTGTAGAGAGAGGAGAGCAGTGGGTTAAGCATGAGTAGAGAGAGAGAGAGCAGTGGGTTAAGCATGAGTGTAGAGAGAGAGAGAGCAGTGCGTTAAGCATGAGTGTGTAGAGAGAAGGAGAGAGAGCAGTGGGTTAAGCATGAGTGTAGAGAGAGATAGCAGTGGGTTAAGCATGAGTGTAGAGAGAGAGAGGAGAGCAGTGGGTTAAGCATGAGTGTAGAGAGAGAGAGAGCAGTGGGTTAGGCATGAGTGTAGAGAGAGAGAGCAGTGGGTTAAGCATGCGCGTAGAGAGAGAGAGGAGAGCAGTGGGTTAAGCATGAGTGTAGAGAGAGGAGAGCAGTGGGTTAAGCATGAGTAGAGTGAGAGAGAGCAGTGGGTTAAGCAGGAGTGTAGAGAGAGGAGAGCAGTGGGTTAAGCATGAGTAGAGAGAGAGAGCAGTGGGTTAAGCATGAGTGTAGAGAGAGAGAGCAGTGGGTTAAGCAGGAGTGTAGAGAGAGGAGAGCAGTGGGTTAAGCATGAGTAGAGTGAGAGAGAGCAGTGGGTTAAGCATGAGTGTAGAGAGAGAGAGAGCAGTGGGTTAAGCATGAGTGTAGAGAGAGAGAGAGCAGTGGGTTAAGCATGAGTGTAGAGAGAGAGCAGTGGGTTAAGCATGAGTGTAGAGAGAGAGAGAGAGAGAGCAGTGGGATAAGCATGAGTGTAGAGAGAGAGAGAGAACAGTGGGTTAAGCATGAGTGTAGAGAGAGAGCAGTGGGTTAAGCATGAGTGTAGAGAGAGAGCAGTGGGTTAAGCATGAGTGTGTAGAGAGAAGGAGAGAGAGCAGTGGGTTAAGCATGAGTGTGTAGAGAGAAGGAGAGAGAGCAGTGGGTTAAGCATGAGTGTAGAGAGAGATAGCAGTGGGTTAAGCATGAGTGTAGAGAGAGAGAGGAGAGCAGTGGGTTAAGCATGAGTGTAGAGAGAGAGAGAGCAGTGGGTTAGGCATGAGTGTAGAGAGAGAGAGCAGTGGGTTAAGCATGCGCGTAGAGAGAGAGAGGAGAGCAGTGGGTTAAGCATGAGTGTAGAGAGAGGAGAGCAGTGGGTTAAGCATGAGTAGAGTGAGAGAGAGCAGTGGGTTAAGCAGGAGTGTAGAGAGAGGAGAGCAGTGGGTTAAGCATGAGTAGAGAGAGAGAGCAGTGGGTTAAGCATGAGTGTAGAGAGAGAGAGCAGTGGGTTAAGCAGGAGTGTAGAGAGAGGAGAGCAGTGGGTTAAGCATGAGTAGAGTGAGAGAGAGCAGTGGGTTAAGCATGAGTGTAGAGAGAGAGAGAGCAGTGGGTTAAGCATGAGTGTAGAGAGAGAGAGAGCAGTGGGTTAAGCATGAGTGTAGAGAGAGAGCAGTGGGTTAAGCATGAGTGTAGAGAGAGAGAGAGAGAGAGCAGTGGGATAAGCATGAGTGTAGAGAGAGAGAGAGAACAGTGGGTTAAGCATGAGTGTAGAGAGAGAGCAGTGGGTTAAGCATGAGTGTAGAGAGAGAGCAGTGGGTTAAGCATGAGTGTAGAGAGAGGAGAGCAGTGGGTTAAGCATGAGTGTATAGAGAGAGAGAGAGAGCAGTGGGTTAAGCATGAGTGTAGAGAGAGAGAGCAGTGGGTTAAGCATGAGTGTAGAGAGAGAGCAGTGGGTTAAGCATGAGTAGAGTGAGAGAGAGCAGTGGGTTAAGCAGGAGTGTAGAGAGAGGAGAGCAGTGGGTTAAGCATGAGTAGAGAGAGAGAGCAGTGGGTTAAGCATGAGTGTAGAGAGAGAGAGCAGTGGGTTAAGCAGGAGTGTAGAGAGAGGAGAGCAGTGGGTTAAGCATGAGTAGAGTGAGAGAGAGCAGTGGGTTAAGCATGAGTGTAGAGAGAGAGAGAGCAGTGGGTTAAGCATGAGTGTAGAGAGAGAGAGAGCAGTGGGTTAAGCATGAGTGTAGAGAGAGAGCAGTGGGTTAAGCATGAGTGTAGAGAGAGAGAGAGAGAGAGCAGTGGGATAAGCATGAGTGTAGAGAGAGAGAGAGAACAGTGGGTTAAGCATGAGTGTAGAGAGAGAGCAGTGGGTTAAGCATGAGTGTAGAGAGAGAGCAGTGGGTTAAGCATGAGTGTGTAGAGAGAAATAGGAGAGCAGTGGGTTAAGCATGAGTGTAGAGAGAGAGAGAGCAGTGGGTTAAGCATGAGTAGAGAGAGAGAGCAGTGCATTAAGCATGAGTGTACAGCGAGGAGAGCAGTGGGTTAAGCATGAGTAGAGAGAGAGAGCAGTGGGTTAAGCATGAGTGTAGTGAGAGAGAGCTGTGGGTTAAGCATGAGTGTAGAGAGAGAGAGCAGTGGGTTAAGCATGAGTGTAGAGAGAGAGAGCAGTGGGTTAAGCATGAGTGTGCAGAGAGAGAGAGAGAGCAGTGGGTTAAGCATGAGTGTAGAGAGAGAGAGGAGAGCAGTGGGTTAAGCATGAGTGTAGAGAGAGAGAGAGAGAGCAGTGGGTTAAGCATGAGTGTAGAGAGAGAGAGAGCAGTGGGTTAAGCATGAGTGTAGAGAGAGAGAGAGAGCAGTGCGTTAAGCATGAGTAGAGAGAGAGAGAGAGCAGTGGGTTAAGCATGAGTGTAGAGAGAGAGAGCAGTGGGTTAAGCATGAGTGTGTAGAGAGAAGGAGAGAGAGCAGTGGGTTAAGCATGATTGTAGAGAGAGAGAGCAGTGGGTTAAGCATGAGTGTAGAGAGAGAGAGGAGAGCAGTGGGTTAAGCATGAGTGTAGAGAGAGAGAGAGCAGTGGGTTAGGCATGAGTGTAGAGAGAGAGAGCAGTGGGTTAAGCATGAGCGTAGAGAGAGAGAGAGCAGTGGGTTAAGCATGAGTGTAGAGAGAGGAGAGCAGTGGGTTAAGCATGAGTGTAGAGAGAGGAGAGCAGTGGGTTAAGCATGAGTAGAGAGAGAGCAGTGGGTTAAGCATGAGTGTAGAGAGAGAGAGAGAGTGAGAGCAGTGGGTTAAGCATGAGTGTAGAGAGAGAGAGAGAGAGAGAGAGAGAGAGAGAGAGAGAGAGAGCAGTGGGTTAAGCATGAGTGTAGAGAGAGAGAGAGAGAGAGAGAGAGAGAGAGAGAGAGGAGAGCAGTCGGTTAAGCATGAGTGTAGAGAGAGAGAGAGCAGTGGGTTAAGCATGAGTGTGGAGAGAGAGGAGAGCAGTGGGTTAAGCATGAGTAGAGTGAGAGAGAGCAGTGGGTTAAGCATGAGTGTGTAGAGAGAAGGAGAGAGAGCAGTGGGTTAAGCATGAGTGTAGAGAGAGATAGCAGTGGGTTAAGCATGAGTGTAGAGAGAGAGAGGAGAGCAGTGGGTTAAGCATGAGTGTAGAGAGAGAGAGAGCAGTGGGTTAGGCATGAGTGTAGAGAGAGAGAGCAGTGGGTTAAGCATGCGCGTAGAGAGAGAGAGGAGAGCAGTGGGTTAAGCATGAGTGTAGAGAGAGGAGAGCAGTGGGTTAAGCATGAGTAGAGTGAGAGAGAGCAGTGGGTTAAGCAGGAGTGTAGAGAGAGGAGAGCAGTGGGTTAAGCATGAGTAGAGAGAGAGAGCAGTGGGTTAAGCATGAGTGTAGAGAGAGAGAGCAGTGGGTTAAGCAGGAGTGTAGAGAGAGGAGAGCAGTGGGTTAAGCATGAGTAGAGTGAGAGAGAGCAGTGGGTTAAGCATGAGTGTAGAGAGAGAGAGAGCAGTGGGTTAAGCATGAGTGTAGAGAGAGAGAGAGCAGTGGGTTAAGCATGAGTGTAGAGAGAGAGCAGTGGGTTAAGCATGAGTGTAGAGAGAGAGAGAGAGAGAGCAGTGGGATAAGCATGAGTGTAGAGAGAGAGAGAGAACAGTGGGTTAAGCATGAGTGTAGAGAGAGAGCAGTGGGTTAAGCATGAGTGTAGAGAGAGAGCAGTGGGTTAAGCATGAGTGTAGAGAGAGGAGTGCAGTGGGTTAAGCATGAGTGTATAGAGAGAGAGAGAGCAGTGGGTTAAGCATGAGTGTAGAGAGAGAGAGCAGTGGGTTAAGCATGAGTGTAGAGAGAGAGAGCAGTGGGTTAAGCATGAGTGTAGTGAGAGAGAGCAGTGGGTTAAGCATGAGTGTAGAGAGAGAGAGAGCAGTGGGTTAAGCATGAGTAGAGAGAGAGAGCAGTGGGTTAAGCATGAGTGTAGAGAGAGAGAGAGAGAGAGCAGTGGGTTAAGCATGAGTGTAGAGAGAGAGAGGAAAGCCGTGGGTTAAGCATGAGTGTAGAGAGAGAGAGAACAGTGGGTTAAGCATGAGTGTAGAGAGAGGGCAGTGGGTTAAGCATGAGTGTAGAGAGAGAGAGCAGTGGGTTAAGCATGAGTGTAGAGAGAAATAGGAGAGCAGTGGGTTAAGCATGAGTAGAGAGAGAGAGCAGTGGGTTAAGCATGAGTGTAGTGAGAGAGAGCTGTGGGTTAAGCATGAGTGTAGAGAGAGAGCAGTGGGTTAAGCATGAGTGTGCAGAGAGAGAGAGAGAGAGCAGTGGGTTAAGCATGAGTGTAGAGAGTGAGAGGAGAGCAGTGGGTTAAGAATGAGTGTAGAGAGAGAGAGAGAGAGCAGTGGGTTAAGCATGAGTGTAGAGAGAGGAGAGCAGTGGGTTAAGCATGAGTAGAGAGAGAGAGCAGTGGGTTAAGCATGAGTGTAGTGAGAGAGAGCAGTGGGTTAAGCATGAGTGTAGAGAGAGAGTGCAGTGGGTTAAGCATGAGTGTAGAGAGAGGAGAGCAGTGGGTTAAGCATGAGTAGAGAGAGAGAGAGCAGTGGGTTAAGCATGAGTGTAGTGAGAGAGAGCAGTGGGTTAAGCATGAGTGTAGAGAGAGAGAGCAGTGGGTTAAGCATGAGTGTAGAGAGAGAGAGCAGTGGGTTAAGCATGAGTGTGCAGAGAGAGAGAGAGAGAGCAGTGGGTTAAGCATGAGTGTAGAGAGAGAGAGGAGAGCAGTGGGTTAAGCATGAGTGTAGAGAGAGGAGAGCAGTGGGTTAAGCATGAGTAGAGAGAGAGAGAGCAGTGGGTTAAGCATGAGTGTAGAGAGAGAGAGAGCAGTGCGTTAAGCATGAGTAGAGAGAGAGAGCAGTGGGTTAAGCATGAGTGTGTAGAGAGAAGGAGAGAGAGCAGTGGGTTAAGCATGAGTGTAGAGAGAGATAGCAGTGGGTTAAGCATGAGTGTAGAGAGAGAGAGGAGAGCAGTGGGTTAAGCATGAGTGTAGAGAGAGAGAGAGCAGTGGGTTAGGCATGAGTGTAGAGAGAGAGAGCAGTGGGTTAAGCATGCGCGTAGAGAGAGAGAGGAGAGCAGTGGGTTAAGCATGAGTGTAGAGAGAGGAGAGCAGTGGGTTAAGCATGAGTAGAGTGAGAGAGAGCAGTGGGTTAAGCAGGAGTGTAGAGAGAGGAGAGCAGTGGGTTAAGCATGAGTAGAGAGAGAGAGCAGTGGGTTAAGCATGAGTGTAGAGAGAGAGAGCAGTGGGTTAAGCAGGAGTGTAGAGAGAGGAGAGCAGTGGGTTAAGCATGAGTAGAGTGAGAGAGAGCAGTGGGTTAAGCATGAGTGTAGAGAGAGAGAGAGCAGTGGGTTAAGCATGAGTGTAGAGAGAGAGAGAGCAGTGGGTTAAGCATGAGTGTAGAGAGAGAGCAGTGGGTTAAGCATGAGTGTAGAGAGAGAGAGAGAGAGAGCAGTGGGATAAGCATGAGTGTAGAGAGAGAGAGAGAACAGTGGGTTAAGCATGAGTGTAGAGAGAGAGCAGTGGGTTAAGCATGAGTGTAGAGAGAGAGCAGTGGGTTAAGCATGAGTGTAGAGAGAGGAGAGCAGTGGGTTAAGCATGAGTGTATAGAGAGAGAGAGAGAGCAGTGGGTTAAGCATGAGTGTAGAGAGAGAGAGCAGTGGGTTAAGCATGAGTGTAGAGAGAGAGAGCAGTGGGTTAAGCATGAGTGTATTGAGAGAGAGCAGTGGGTTAAGCATGAGTGTAGAGAGAGAGAGAGCAGTGGGTTAAGCATGAGTAGAGAGAGAGAGCAGTGGGTTAAGCATGAGTGTAGAGAGAGAGAGAGAGAGAGCAGTGGGTTAAGCATGAGTGTAGAGAGAGAGAGCAGTGGGTTAAGCATGAGTGTAGAGAGAAATAGGAGAGCAGTGGGTTAAGCATGAGTGTAGAGAGAGAGAGAGCAGTGGGTTAAGCATGAGTAGAGAGAGAGAGCAGTGCATTAAGCATGAGTGTACAGCGAGGAGAGCAGTGGGTTAAGCATGAGTAGAGAGAGAGAGCAGTGGGTTAAGCATGAGTGTAGTGAGAGAGAGCTGTGGGTTAAGCATGAGTGTAGAGAGAGAGAGCAGTGGGTTAAGCATGAGTGTAGAGAGAGAGAGCAGTGGGTTAAGCATGAGTGTGCAGAGAGAGAGAGAGAGCAGTGGGTTAAGCATGAGTGTAGAGAGAGAGAGGAGAGCAGTGGGTTAAGCATGAGTGTAGAGAGAGAGAGAGAGCAGTGGGTTAAGCATGAGTGTAGAGAGAGGAGAGCAGTGGGTTAAGCATGAGTAGAGAGAGAGAGAGCAGTGGGTTAAGCATGAGTGTAGAGAGAGAGAGAGAGCAGTGCGTTAAGCATGAGTAGAGAGAGAGAGAGAGAGCAGTGGGTTAAGCATGAGTGTAGAGAGAGAGAGCAGTGGGTTAAGCATGAGTGTGTAGAGAGAAGGAGAGAGAGCAGAGGGTTAAGCATGAGTGTAGAGAGAGAGAGCAGTGGGTTAAGCATGAGTGTAGAGAGAGAGAGGAGAGCAGTGGGTTAAGCATGAGTGTAGAGAGAGAGAGAGCAGTGGGTTAGGCATGAGTGTAGAGAGAGAGAGCAGTGGGTTAAGCATGAGCGTAGAGAGAGAGAGAGCAGTGGGTTAAGCATGAGTGTAGAGAGAGGAGAGCAGTGGGTTAAGCATGAGTGTAGAGAGAGGAGAGCAGTGGGTTAAGCATGAGTAGAGAGAGAGCAGTGGGTTAAGCATGAGTGTAGAGAGAGAGAGAGAGTGAGAGCAGTGGGTTAAGCATGAGTGTAGAGAGAGAGAGAGAGAGAGAGAGAGAGAGAGAGAGAGAGAGAGCAGTGGGTTAAGCATGAGTGTAGAGAGAGAGAGAGAGAGAGAGAGAGAGAGGAGAGCAGTGGGTTAAGCATGAGTGTAGAGAGAGAGAGAGCAGTGGGTTAAGCATGAGTGTAGAGAGAGAGGAGAGCAGTGGGTTAAGCATGAGTAGAGTGAGAGAGAGCAGTGGGTTAAGCATGAGTGTAGAGAGAGAGAGCAGTGGGTTAAGCGTGAGTGTAGAGAGAGAGAGGAGAGCATTGGGTTAAGCATGAGTGTATAGAGAGAGAGAGAGCAGTGGGTTAAGCATGAGTGTAGAGAGAGAGAGTGAGAGGGAGGGCAGTGGGTTAAGCATGAGTGTAGAGAGAGAGAGCAGTGGGTTAAGCATGAGTGTAGAGAGAGAGAGAGAGAGAGAGAGAGAGCAGTGGGTTAAGCATGAGTGTAGAGAGAGGAGAGCTGTGGGTTAAGCATGAGTAGAGAGAGAGAGAGAGCAGTGGGTTAAGCATGAGTAGAGAGAGGAGAGCAGTGGGTTAAGCATGAGTAGAGACAGAGAGCAGTGGGTTAAGCATGAGTGTAGAGAGAGAGGAGAGCAGTGGATTAAGCATGAGTGTAGAGAGAGAGAGAGCAGTGGGTTAAGCATGAGTGTGCAGAGAGAGAGAGAGAGCAGTGGGTTAAGCATGAGTGTAGACAGAGAGAGCAGTGGGTTAAGCATGAGTGTAGAGAGATAGAGAGCAGTGGGTTAAGCATGAGTGTATAGAGAGAGAGAGAGCAGTGGGTTAAGCATGAGTGTAGAGAGAGGAGAGCAGTGGGTTAAGCATGTGTAGAGTGAGAGAGAGCAGTGGGTTAAGCATGAGTGTAGAGAGAGAGAGCAGTGGGTTAAGCATGTGTAGAGTGAGAGAGAGCAGTGGGTTAAGCATGAGTGTAGAGAGAGAGAGAGCAGTCGGTTAAGCATGAAAACCGCTTTTAACTAACAACACGGAAGCCTGCTCCCCTGATTCCACAGCTTTGCTTTGTAAGGACCCGGGCAAGTGTTCCTTTTCTCACCAATCTCTCTCTCTCTCTCCAACACGGGAAACCCAGCGTTTCCCAAAAGGCTGAAGCCTGATGACTTTTGAATGACAGTTATATCTCCAAATGGACAATATATTATCCCCTAGACAACGATAGAGCTTATTTCTGATTGATTATTACTATACCTGCGCTTTAGATTGAGTATTGACAACGTATGTTATCAAAATGTTTGTATTAACCTTCCTTTTGTGCCACTTTATAAATAAAAACATTTAAAAATGGTACCATCAGACTTCAGTGGACCTCTCTATCTTTGCTGGTAAGTGATCCAGTTACGGGATACGTAACAACGTGGGGGCTCATCCGGGATTTGAAACCAAATTGGGAGGGCAGTGAATTGGGTTTGTAAGACAAAAAAATAATAATTTGGATCTGGTACGCGGGTAGCCAGGCGGGAAACCAGCAAAGATGGACGTGGATGAATTTATGAAAAACCCGACTGTGGAGGCGCTAAAAGCGGCCACCAAATCAGACTTGTTAAATTTGGCGAAGTGATTGGACCTCACAGAAGTGAGGTCATCTATGAAAAAGCGGGAGGTGCGAGGGGCCATAACTCAGTATTACATTGGGAAGAATGTGTTCGAAGCTGAGGTCTTGGAAAATATCCCTGAAAAAGTACCAGCGAGTGGGATGGATCAGCTAGAGTTGGAGAAATTAAGGTTGGAACATGAATTTAAAATAAAGCAGCTGGAAGTGGCTGAGAGAGAGAAAGAACGGGCTGAGAGAGAGAAAGAACGGGAGCAGGAGCTCCAACTAAAGGGGTTAGAGGTGAAAAAAGAACAGGACCAAGCTGAAAAGCAAAGACAGCATGAAATTCAGCTAAAAGAGCTAGAAGTAGCCGAGAACGAAAGGGAATGAGCCGAGAACGAGAGAGAACGAGCCAAAAAGCAAAGGGAGTATGAGGAGAGACGAGAACAGAGGGAACATGACTTGGAGATGGAGAAGTTAAAGAAAGAGCGAAGAGATCTAGGGTTAGATCGAGACGAGAGGTTTAATGTTAGTCGGGAGTAGAAGGTAGTACCTCCATTTGAAGAGTCGGATGTTGATAGTTATTTCTTGCTTTTTGAAAAGGTGGCAGTAAATCAAAAGTGGCCCAAAGAGCAGTGGGTGGCGTTGTTACAAAGTGTGTTAAAGGGGAAGGCACAACGAGCATATGTGGCCTTGGCCGTCGAGGAAGGGGACGCGGAGAATTATGCCAAAGTAAAGGAGGCCATTCTCCAGAGGTACGAGCTAGTACTTGAAGCTTATAGACAAAGGTTCAGAAATTTACGGAAAGGGTGGAATCAAACGTATACCGAGCTAGCCTATGAAAAGGGTGTGCTCTTGGACCGTTGGTGCACCGCAGAACAGGTGGACGGGGATTATGGGTGTATCAGGGAGTTACTTCTGATTGAGGAATTAAAAGGGTGTGTTCTGGAGGAGATCCGGATGTATTTGAATGAGAAGGTGAATAAGTCCATCTCAGAAGTTGCTAGGTTCGCAGATGAATATGCCCTAACCCACAGGAAAAGTTTTCCTCGCCAAAAGGTTACCCGAGAGACCGTCGGAACGGTAGGGAAAGTCCGCCGGCTGAGGCAGAGGTCCCACCGGGAGCTAGTGGTAAGGTTGAGGGGGAAAGGCCAGGTGGCCCGAGATTTCGGGGCTTGACCTGTTTTAATTGTGGGAAGGGAGGACAT
Source organism: Hemitrygon akajei (assembly GCF_048418815.1). Classification (NCBI taxonomy): domain Eukaryota; kingdom Metazoa; phylum Chordata; class Chondrichthyes; order Myliobatiformes; family Dasyatidae; genus Hemitrygon; species Hemitrygon akajei. Next base: position 100,799,080 of record NC_133124.1, on the reverse strand, counting down.
ATTGCCTCTAGGTGCTTTGCTCCGAGAAAGGAGCCAGAAAAAGGGAGAGCAGCGGTCCCTATCGGGTGTGCCGTGGTAATCAGTAAATCGACGAGAGAGCCCTGGGTAGACAGAGTACGAGAAGGGTCAGAGACTTGGCTGTCACCCGGAACCGTGTCCGTGAAGGGGAGAGCCCCACCCATTCCCATCTGAATCTGGTGAGACACCGGGGCGGAGCTGTCGTTGATCCGCCGTGAGATACTAGATTTCAGTCGGAGAAGGGGAATGGTCGCCGTGAAGGGGATAGGTACAAGAATAGAAATGGTGCCCCTACATCAGGTAATTATGGATTGTGAGCTGGTATCTGGACCAGTCGAAATAGGGGTGCCATCAGAATTCCCGAGAACTGACGCGGACGTCCTCCTCGGAAATGATTTAGCTGGGGGGCAGGTTTGGACATGGCTCAAACAGCCTGTGAGGGTTGCAGCCCCGCCCCTCGCATCTCCAGTCTGTACCACAGGCGCGAGCATTCACAGCCTGTCGAGAAAGGCAGCTGAGAAAGCGAGCAGTTTAAATCTGGCCAGTATTGATTTGGCCGTGACGGTCCTACCGACCCTGTACCATGAGGGTTCTGAGGGTGGTAAACCGAAGAGTAGTAAAGTGAAAGGGGTTAAGGGAGAGGAGCGAGATCTGCCTTTAGCGAAGAGAAAGGTCCTAGAGGTAGGAAATAAAGATGAGAAACGGAAAAAGCTGTTAAAAGGTCCAGAGTTGGACATGGATGATCTGTCGGGGGTGGCAGCCCTGTTTGAAGAATTTGAGAGTTATCAAGGTGTTCCCGATAATGAGATGAAGGCAGTCCTAGATGAAAAGGATGCCATTACCTTGGAGAGGTCTGCTGGGTTGGCAGACGAGGTTGTTTCAGCCCGCAGGATTGAGTTTACTCCGGAAGGGAGTTGCCCAGAGAGGAACTGGGAGGTTCAGGGGAATTTAGAATTTGAAAAGGGTACGGGTATTGAAAGCCTGGAAGAGGCAGATGTCCCGTTTGAGTGTGTCGAAGATGTGGATGCACGTGGTACTGAACCTAGTAATGGAGCTCAGAAAAAGTCTGAGGTATTTGATTCAGTTGAAAAGGAATGCAGTCCCTGTGGGTCAGATGGACTGAGTTCAGTGAAGACAGGGTTAACCCTGGTAATTGGGGGAAGGGAGGGTTCCCAGGTGTTGGTACACGAAGGGGTGGTGAACCTTAAAGTGGAACTCGACCAAGGGGGAATAAACATTATTATTGAAGGGAACGGGAAGTTTGTAGTTCCCAAATCGAATGAAGAAAATTTAAAGTTTAGATTGGTGTCAGAAGAAGCAACCAAGCTACAGAAACGAGGGCTTGGTAACGCGGTGCCTGCGCATCGATTACAGGTTGATTTGGAATGTAAAGATGCCCCACACGCTGTTGTTATTCAAGAGAGCGCTGTGAAAAAGCCGAAATTTAAATGCGGCCTGAGGGAAAGGTTCGAACTGAAACCCATCAGCCTGCATGGTCTTGACAAAAGGGCTAGCCACCTGGGTAAAATTACAGAATTGGGTGGAAATGGTCTAAGTGTTGTTGATAAGATGACCCCAATGAACGAGATGGCCGGGAGTTCACCACGCCAAATTACTCAAGTTCCCCACGGGGGGGGGGGGGGGGGGATGCACCGAAAAAGAGGCGACGGTTAATGGGGATGCCATTTTTAAACAGCAAAGCAGGTTGTACGGGGTTGCGCCAAAGCCTGTGAATAATAAAGACAGCCCCTTTGGAGACCTGCCGGTGAAGTGAAACGACCGAAACGATTAGTATTCGCATAAACTTTTGTAGATGCACCTAAGCTAAGATCACACCTCCTTAGTTTTGTTGCTGAAGAAAAATAAATAAATAGGTGGTTATTGAATTGAAGTCTGATGCTACAAGATTTTTAGTACGGTACGCGATGTTAAGATATTAAAGAAAGGGACACTGTAATCGTTAACTGTTTAGATACTGACTTGAATGTATAACAGTAGTACTCTGAAAAGAAAAGCTTGTGTATTGTGGTAGATTCAAAAATCCTGTAAGACTCTATACCACTGGTTTTAACCGCTGGTAAAAAACGTTTAAGAGGGGAGGTGTTATGATACCAGCCCCTTCCTTTGTGAGAATCGCAAGAGCCCTAGTGAAGGGGGGTGGTCAATGACCCAAGAGAAGAGAGTGACGTGCTGAATAGACAGAGGAAATGGGAGAGAGAGAGATGTGCTGAATACCGCGTTCCACCGGGATGCAGAATAAGGTGACCTTGACTATTGTCTCATGAAGACCACGTGTAAAGCTCTCGGGCAAAGTGGGCTGGTTGAGAGAGAGATTGACACCTGCGATCCCGTGAGGAAGTATAAAGGAGGGTCTGCGGGGGGGGAGACCCCTTTAGACGCACCAAGGAGACACGATAGCGATCCCGTCGTAGCGGGAAGCCATTTGGAAGGAAGCCACGTGTGTTAGATTCCGAATCGGGAGACTGTGGCTGGAATCACGGAAAACCGCTTTTAACTAACAACAGGGATGCCTGCTCCCCTGATTCCACGGCTTTGCTTTGTAAGGACCCGGGCAAGTGTTCCTTTTCTCACCAATCCCTCTCTCTCTCTCCAACACGGGAAACCCAGCGGTTCCCAAAAGGCTGAAGCCTGATGACTTTTGAATGACGGTTATATCTCCAAATGGACAATATAATATCCCCTAGACAACGATAGAGCTTATTTCTGATTGATTATTACTATACCTGCGCTTTAGATTGAGTATTGACAACGTATGTTATCAAAATGTTTGTATTAACCTTCCTTTTGTGCCCCTTTATAAATAAAAACATTTAAAAATGGTACCATCAGACTTCAGTGGACCTCTCTATCTTTGCTGGTAAGTGATCCAGTTACGGGATAAGTAACACCATGAACTCCGGGATCCCGCCTCACCATGAACTCCGGGATCCCGTGTCGCCATGAACTCCGGGATCCCGCATCGCCATGAACTCCGGGATCCCGCGTCGCCATGAACTCCGGGACCCCGCCTCGCCATGAACTCCGGGACCCCGCCTCGCCATGAACTCCAAAACCCCGCCTCGCCATGAACTTCGGGATCCCGCATCGCCATGAACACCAGGACCCCGTATCGCCATGAACTCCGGGATCCCGCGTCGCCATGAACTCCGGGATCCCACGTCGCCATGAACTCCGGGACCCCGCCTCGCCATGAACTCCAAAACCCCGCCTCGCCATGAACTCCGGGATCCCGCATCGCCATGAACTCCAGGACCCCGTATCGCCATGAACTCCGGGATCCCGCGTCGCCATGAACTCCGGGATCCCACGTCGCCATGAACTCCGGGACCCCGCCTCGCCATGAACTCCAAAACCCCGCCTCGCCATGAACTCCGGGATCCCGCGTTGCCATGAACTCCAAAACCCCGCTTCGCCATGAACTCCGGGACCCCGCCTCGCCATGAACTCCGGGATCCCGCCTCGCCATGAACTCCAAAACCCCGCCTCGCCATGAACTCCAAAACCCCGCCTCGCCATGAACTCCGGGACCCCGCGTCGCCATGAACTCCGGGACCCCGCGTCGCCATGAACTCCGGGATCCCGCGTCGCCATGAACTCCAAAACCCCGTGTCGCCATGAACTCCGGGATCCCGCGTCGCCATGAACTCCGGGATCCCGCCTCGCCATGAACTCCGGGATCCCGCCTCGCCATGAACTCCGGGACCCCGCGTCGCCATGAACTCCGGGATCCCGCCTCGCCATGAACTCCGGGACCCCGCCTCGCCATGAACTCCGGGATCCCGCCTCGCCATGAACTCCGGGACCCCGCGTCGCCATGAACTCCGGGATCCCGCCTCGCCATGAACTCCGGGATCCCGCCTCGCCATGAACTCCGGGACCCCGCGTCACCATGAACTCCAGGACCCCGCGTCACCATGAACTCCGGGACCCTGCCTCGCCATGAACTCCGGGATCCCACGTCTCCGGGACCCCGCGTCACCATGAACTCCGGGACCCTGCGTCACCATGAACTCCGGGATCCCGCGTCTCCGGGACCCCGCGTTGCCATGAACTCCGGGATCCCGCGTCTCCAGGACCCCGCGTCGCCATGAACTCCGGGACCCCGCGTCTCCGGGACCCCGCGTCACCATGAACTCCGGGATCCCGCGTCTCCGGGACCCCGCCTCGCCATGAACTCCGGGACCCCGCGTCGCCATGAACTCCGGGATCCCGCGTCGCCATGAACTCCGGGATCCCGCCTCGCCATGAACTCCGGGACCCCGCCTCGCCATGAACTCCGGGATCCCGCGTCGCCATGAACTCCGGGATCCCGCCTCACCATGAACTCCGGGACCCCGCGTCGCCATGAACTCCGGGATCCCGCCTCGCCATGAACTCCGGGATCCCACCTCGCCATGAACTCCGGGACCCCGCCTCGCCTGCCTGAACCCCAGCGTTACCCCTGCACGCCACATCCCCCTTATACGCCATGGTCTCCCCACCTTGTTCTATTCTTTAGTTATTCCTGTCCTGCCCCTAGTACTTCAGTGCCTGCGTCCTGCACGTGGGTCCATTCCATGTCCCCTGTGACAGCACCACTGTAATGTTATTATTCAATGACTGATAGACAACTCCCATCAGAGATTTTACCCCTTTACTACTCCTAATCCCTACACAGATGGATTCAACATTCTGCTCCTTAGATCTTATATTGTCTCCCACTATCGCCCTGATCCTATCCTTAATTAAGAGTGCTACCCCACCTCCCTTACCTTCCTGCCTATCCTTCCGTATTACCTGATATCCTTGGATATTTAATTCCGAATTCTTTCCATCCTGCCATATTGTCTCTGTAATGGCTACTAAATCATATACCTTTGCATTGATTTGTGCCACAACTTCACTGATCTTGTTCTGAATACTACGGGGATTCTGACTAAGTGCCCTTATACTCATTGTGCTTTAAATTGCTTGTAATCTTTTACTCTCTTGCACTTGACTTTTCTTCTTAGTACTCTTGCCACTTCTGTACTTGTGAATTGCAAAATTGTTCATCTTCTTCAAAAGGAAGAAATCCAGAAGGGAGCAATAGATCCCTATGTAATGTTCATATAGGCCCAGAGTGGTTCTCAGGACATACCTTGCAGACAGGCAGATCACCATCTTCGCTCACCTCTACATGGACTATTTCTTCCCATTCACCAGCAAGTTTGTTTTTACCTCATAGGCGCACGTTTCTTACTAGCACTCGGTCTCCTTCTTTCAACTCGGAAGCTATCACACGTTTGTCGTATCTGGTTTTGTTTCATTCTGCCATTTCACGTGAGTTCCCTGTTGCTATCGAGAAGCCTTCCTCAAGATGAGATTTTAAACATTTATGCTGAGCCTTATACCTTCAGCATCCTGATGAAGGGTCTCAGCTCGAAACGTCAACGATACACTTTTCCAAGGGTGCTGCTTGGCCTGCTGAGTTCCTCCGGCATTTCCAGCATCTGCAGATTTTCTGCTGTTTCCTAACAACATGGTAGGAAACTTTTTGGTCACTGCTTGCTTGTTGCATGTACGGTAGCAAGGGATGGAGATCTTGCATTGCAGGACCAACATTGTATTTTACTGTGAGGTACTAGGGAGATTCTGCACCGGGATCATTTAGAGGAATAACTGTGGCAACTGAACCATACACCTATAGAAATTCTAATAGTTTCTCATCTTTTCCCTGTTATGCCACTGACTTAAACAGTGTTTGGGATTTTGATACCCTTTTCTTTCACTGTATGTTTTAATTGAATGAAAGTGAGTTTGAACAATAAGCATATTTCAGTGCTGTGTATACTAAACAGTGTGTTGGTGTTTATCTAATAAACTTGCCTAGCTCCAAGGTTGACATAGCCGGAGGTGGTAATGAGGATAAGCTCTCACTACCTATGAAGTGCTTCCACATGGCTTGCGTCTCAAATAGCCTCTGTCAAGCAAGTACAGCTCCCGGCCTTCACGAGGCGGAACTGTTCCTACCAACAGGAGAAGGGGAAAAGGCGGGTCTCTGGTGCCTCAAAACCAGATGCTTAAGGCAGGTGGGGCTCATTAGTCCTGGTCGACTGCCCACCTAAGAGAAGGAAAACTCTGATTTTAAAACCTCCGCTGCCTTGCAGCCACACCCAATCATAGGAAAGACTATGGGAGTAAACCCTGAGAAGAAATCCAGAGCCGGAGTCCCGTAGACGGTCAATAGGGAAGACTTCATCAATCTATTGTCCGGCAACTCCTGCAGCCGAAGAGGCCACCATGTGTAATGATCTTCGTGCCAGTGGGTCCTGACCTCCGAGGCCGAGAGAGTGGGTCTGTCTCTGTGCTAAGGCTCTTTCACTATAATATCTTTCACGCACAGGTCCTTGTGTTGTGCATCTTCGTCTTCTTTCTCTCTTCAAAAGTCCTACGGCAATGGGAGAACAGTGAACCAACAGGTGGAGGTGACCACTGAGTTGCAGTTACAAACCTGCACGTAGGCGGCCCTTGGACAGATGGTCGTTCTCCTCTGAACCCAGGGCAGTAGGGGAGTCCGGCAGCTTCCAGGGTGACTGGGCAGCCCTTTTTAGGACAGCGCTGCCCACCCTGTAATCAGGGAGGGGCCTAGAAAAGGTGGCCTAAACATCGCCTGCCCTAGATCATCTAGCCAGTTAACCGCTACTGATGGATCACCCAATCTTTGCGGTTGAAATCAAAATCAAAAGAAAAAGATTCTCCTTCTAGGAGCATGGAACGTTCGCACCTTAATGGATAAGGAAAACACTGCAAGACCTGAAAGGAGAACAGTTCTCATTGGTAAAGAACTTGTTCGCTACAACATTGACATCACAGTGCTGAGCATAACCAGGGTTGCAGATGAGGGATCCATCACTGAGTTTGCCAGCGGCTATGACTTCTTCTGGAGAGGAAGGGCGCAGAACGAAGACAGGATCCATGGAGTGGGCTTCACCATAAGGAGCACCCTGATGAAACAGCTCCCCGACCTGCCTGTTGGCATCAGCGAAAGATTGATGAAGCTACGTCTGCCCCTCAGGCAAAACTGACATGCAACTGTTATTAGTGCCTGTGCCCCCACCCTGACCAGCCCTACTGAAATCATAGAGTAGTTTTACGCCGACCTTGACTCCATCCTGCGCTCAGTGCCGGCCAGCGATAAGCTAATCTTGCTGGGAGATTTTATTGCCCGAGTCGGCCAAGACCATGTTCAGTGGAGTGGAGTGCTCAGCAGACAAGGAGTCGGGAAGATGAACAGCAATGGCCTTCTGCTTCTCAGCAAATGTGGAGAGTATGACCTCACTATCATGAACACAGTGTTCAGAATGGCCAACAAATTCAAGACAACATGGATGCACCCTAGATCCAAACAATGGCATCTGATTATGTCATTGTCCGTCAATGTGACATCCGAGACGTAGTCATCACATGAGCCATGCGAGGAGCAGAGTGTCGGACGGACCACAGACTCCTCCGCACCACCCTAAAGCTACACATCATTCAAACTCACAAAAAGCATCCAAAGGCAGTATGGCCAACTTTTAACACCTCCAAACTTCAGCACCCTCCGTGTCTACGCAAATTTCAAAATACTCTTAAACAGAAACTATCAACAAACCAGCCACTCACGGGTAACCCAATCCAGAAATGGAGCCACTTCAAAAATGCTGTAACTGAAACGGCAAAATCAACCCTAGGCCGCAGAAAGCGCACCCACAAAGACTGGTTCAATGAGAATAACACCATCATCGATGACCTACGCACCAAGAAGAACAAGGCATTCAAAGAATGGCAGGATGACCCGAACTCCACCTGCAAGAAGGACAGATTCAAGTCCTATCAGGCACTCGCTCGAAGGGAAATCTGTATAATGCGCGACACATGGTGGAATAAGAAGGCGGATGAGGTTCAGCACTATGCTGACACAAACAACACCAAGCCATCAACGCCATCAAGTCTGTCTTTGGTCCCTCAAAGTCAAGCATATCTCCTCTGCTTTCTGCAGATGGATCCTCACTTAGCAAGGACAAAAAGGGCATCAACACCAGAGGGAAGGAACACTTCAGTCAGCTCCTGAACCACCCCTCCACTGTCGACCAGATTCCCCAGAGCCCAGTCCATGAGCACTTCAACAACCCCCCCCCCTCCCTGACCGAGGTCAGCACAGCCATCTGTTACAAATGTGGAGCAACTCTGATGGGCCACAGTGTGCAAAGTCGCCCCCTCCTTTTTGAGAATCGCAAGATCGCTATTATTTCGGGTCTGATACCCAGGAAATGAGAGAGAGAGACGCAGGATCACAGCAAAGGCAGTTGTTATAGACAACGCAGAATACACAACAAGGTGGAATGTCTCCTAACAAAAGCGGAACGGAACCACTGATTTCTGCTATTGTCTCTTGGAGAAGGAATTGTGTATTGAGTACTGTACTATTCATTGAAACCCCTCAGGGTTCAACCAGAGTGGTCTGGTTGAGGGATTGCATCATCCCAACCTGATTGACATCTGAGACCCCGTGAGTGAGGATAAAAGTTGGGTTTGGGGAACAACCCCTCAGACACACCAAGAGAAACGTATGAGACCGGTGGGGGGCTTGTGTGTGTGTCCATCCTTGCCTGGGTGGCGAGTCCTCCACGGAACGGTCTAGCTAAAGGACGGATACGGATCAAGATCGTTCCAAGGAAAGTCGGCAATTTATTCTTCTATTTCTCTCTCTCTCTCCAAGAATTGCAACACAGTGACAAACAAACAACGGCTGCAGCCTGTATGAACTGAAATGAACTTTAGATTTCCATCGGACAATTCATTATCCCCTAGACAACGATAGAGCTTATTTCTTCTTATTATTATACCCGCAATTTTAGGTTTAGTATTGGCAACATATATTATCTGTATATTTGCATTGATATTATTTTTGTGTATTTTTACTAATAAATACTGTTAAAAATAGTATCACCAGACTTCAATGGACGCCTCTATCTTTGCTGGTAAGTAACCCAGTTACGGGGTTCGTAACACATCAAACAGATGAGCTGTGGCAAAGCTCCAGGCAAGGATGGCATTTCCGCAGAACTGTTCAAAGCCCTCAACCAGGAGTCACTCGAAGCATTCCAGGACATCCTGGTCAGTATCTGGGAAGAGGAAGTAATGCCACCTGACCTTTGGGATGCTGCAATAGTCACCCTATACAAAAACGAAGGCCCGCACACAGACTGTGGGAACTACCGGGGCATCTCCCTACTTTCCAACGCCGGCAAAATCCTGGCTCCCATCACCCTCAATAGACTTATTTCAACAGTATCCAAAGGAAACCTCCCAGAATCGCAATGTGGCTTTCGGCCTAAACACAGTACTGTGGATATGATCTTCACTGTTAGATAAATGCAGGAGAAATGCCTGGAGCAGAACATGAACTTGTACTTTGTCTTCATTGATCTGACTAAAGCGTTTGATACTGTCAACAGAGAAGCCTTGTGGATCATCCTCAGGAAACTTGGCTGCCCTCGAAAGTTCATCAACCTCATACACCTCTTCCATGACAACATGACTGGAGAGATTCTCTCAGCTGATGAACCTAGCGAGAAATTTGACATCCCCAGTGAGAAATTTGACATCTCCAATGGTGTTAAACAGGGCTGTGTGCTTGCACCAGTACTTTTCAAACTTTTCTTCACTCAAGTACTAATGCATGCCGTCAAAGACCTAAACCTGGGCATTTATATCAAATACCGCCTGGATGGGTCACTCTTTGACCTACGTCGCCTTGCAGCACACACAAAGACCCTCCGAAAGCTGTTCATAGAAGCACTCTTTGCAGATGACTGCGCACTCATGACGCACCAAGAGGACCACCTACAAACAATGGTCAGCAGATTGTCCGCCGCATCTAAATTGTTCGGCTTGACAATCAGCCTCAGTAAAACAGAAGTCCTCCTGCAGCCTGCACCTAACAGCGCCCCGCCACAGCCGTGCATCACCATCGATGACACACAACTACGTTACGTTGACAACTTCAAATACCTGGTGAGTACCATCTCCAGCGACGGTGCCCTTGATAAAGAAATCACATCAAGGATCCAGAAAGCAAGCCAGGCACTCGGAAGGCTCCGGGTCAAAGTTCTGCACCACAATGACATTCGCCTCTCCATTAAACTGAAGGTTTACAATGCTGATGTGGTCTCATCACTTCTGTATGGCTGTGAAACCTGGACACTGTATCGCAGACATGTCAAACAGCTTGAACAATTCCACAATCGCGCTCAGATTGTGGCTCAGCACAGATGGACCGGCCATGTGATCCGCATGGATGAGTCCAGAATGCCGCGTCAGTTGTTCTACTGAGAACTGGAGCAGGGCAACCATGCCCAAGGTCATCCAAGGAAGAGGCACAGGACAACCTCAAGTCAAACCTTAAGTGGGCCAGACTCCAGCCCCGTGATCTTGAACACACTGCTGCTGATCGGTCCAAGTGGTGCAATCTATGCTCCAAGGCAGCAAACAACTTCCAAGCCAACTGGCGCATGCAGTGCCTCAAGGCGAGTCAAGAAAGACACAAGAAGGCGTCCACTCCTGCCCCAACAGGCGGTGCTCCTTGCCCCATCTGCAACCGTATCTGCGCTTCGGACTTCAGCCTCAGAAGTCATATGCGTGCCCACAGACATTGACTGCGCAACACATTTGTCTTCCTTGGATTTCGAGAGAGTACTACTCAATAAACTGCCTTCTGTAACACCTGTGTAGTGCTGGCCTTATCGTGTGATTGGTCACTGCACTCTTTATGAGAAAATCAAATTACATAGGACTACACTAGGTACTGAAAGATCGTCAGAAGCTTTAGGTATCGAAAGGAGGCAGTGAATAGAAAATACACACCTCTAGAGGTAAGTTTGTTTATAAAAAATAGCAATATATACAAAATAAGACCAAAGGACATTGTAGCACATTTAGGACATTTGGCCCATTGAGTCTGCTCTTCCATTCAATCATAGCTGATCCCGTTTTCCCCTCCTCAGCCCCATTCCCCAGTCTTCTCCCTGTAACCTTGGATGCCATGGCCAATCAAGAATCTATCAACCTCTGCGTTAAATACACCCAATGACCTGACTTCCACAGCTGCATCCGGTAACAAATTCCACAAATTTACCACCTCTGACTGAAGAAATTTCTCCACATCTCTGTTTTAAATGGATGCCTCTCTATCTTGAGGCTGTCCCCTTTTGTCCTTGACTATCCCACCATGGGAAACTACATCATAAATTCCCTAACTGCCCCCAGTTCATCACGTAACACCCAATCCAGTATAGCTGATCCCTTAGTAGGCTTAATGCCAAGCTGCTCTAAAAAGCCATCTAGTAGGCAGTCAATAAATTCACTCTCCTGAGATCCATTACAAACCTGAATTTGCCAATCTACCTGCATGTTAAAATCTCTCAGAACTATCATAACATTGACCTTTTGGCACGTCTTTTCTATTTCCTATTGTAATCAGTAGTCCACATCCCAGCTACTGTTTGGAGGCTTGTATATACCTGCAATCGGGGACCTTTTACCCCTGTAGTTTCTTAACTGCACCCACAGGATTCAGCATCTTCTGATTCTATGTTACATCTTTCTAATCATTTGATGCCATTCTTTACCAGCAGGTATTACTCATATTTACATGAGTAAGAACATTTCAAATTTCCAACATTCTGTCTTAAGTTGCAAGTCTCAGGTATCAACAAAAACCAAATTCCTTTTAAGAACATAAGAAATAGGAGCAGGAGTAGGCTATCTAGCTCGTTGAGCTTATTCTACCATTCAATAAGATCATGCTGATCTGTCCATGGACTCATCTCCACTTCCCTGCTTTTTCCACGTAACCCTTAATTACCCTACAATGCAAAAATCTCTCCAACCTTGTCTTAAACATACTTGCTGAGGCAGCCTCCACTGCTTCATTGAGCAGAGAATTCCACAGATTCACCACTCTCTGGAAAAAGCAGTTCCTCCTCTTCTCTATACTAAATCTTCTCCCTTGAATCTTGAGGCTTTGTTCCCTAGTTCTAGTCTCACCTACCAGTGGAAACAACATTCCTGCCTCTATCTTATCCATCCCTTTTATAATTTTATATGTTTCTCGGTCCTGGACCGAGCCAATTCCACAAGCATTGAAGCCAAGGTTTTGAAGGCTCAGCTCAGATTGACCGGCCATGTGATCTGCATAGATGAGTCCAGAATGCCGCGTCAGTTGTTGTACGGAGAACTGGAGCAGGGCAACCGTGCCCAAGGTCGCCCAAGGAAGAGGTACAAGGACACCTTCAAGTCAAACCTTAAGTGGGCCAAACTCCAGCCCCGCGATCTCGAACATACTGCTGCTGATCGGTCCAAGTGGTGCAATCTACGCTCCAAGGCAGCAAACAACTTCCAAGCCAACTGGCGCATGCAGCGCCTCAAGGCGATTCAAGAAAGACACAGGAAGGTGTCCGCTCCTGCCCCAACAGGCGGTGCTCCTTGCCCCATCTGCAACCGTATCTGCACTTCGGACTTCGGCCTCAGAAGTCGTATGCGTGCCCACAGACATTGACTGCACAACACATCGTTTTCCTCGGACTTCGAGGGAGTACTACTACTATGTTTCTGTAAGATCTCTTCTGCTCTTTTTAGTTAGTATCAGTGAGATTCATTAAAATAAACTTTATTACTCCAATTTCTCTTACTAATAGTGTTATTCTCTATTTACAGGTTTACAGACTAACATTTGCCTTTCTATTTATCCTTATTTAGTTAGGAAACTAATTGTACAGTGTATTCCTATTTTTATGTATTATGGTTTGTCTCAGTTTCAGTTCCAGGTTTTTTTATTTATATATATATATACACATACACACAGCTTAACTCTTTTCATGGCAATTCTCCAACATCACAATTTTTAAACAAAGAAAATCACTTTCAGTCACTTATCAAAGTCTTGGCAAAAATAATCAGTTATTCCAGAAAATCAAATAAAATGGCCAACATGAGGGGGTATAGTTTTAAGCTGCTTGGAAATCGATATGGAGTGCATGTCAGGGGTAAGTTTTTCACAGTGAGAGTGATGGGTGCGTGGAATGCACTGCCAGTGGCGGTGGTGGAAGTGGATTCAATAGGGTTTTTTTACAGCCTCTTAGATAGGTACAAGGAGCTTAGAAAAATAAAGAGTGTTGTGCTAGGGAAATTCTAGGCAGTTTGTAGAGTAGGTTACATGGTCTGCGCAACATTGTGGGCTGAAGGGCCTGTAATGTGCTGTAGGTTTCTATGTCTATGTTATTTCACCTTTCACTCTTAACCCAGTTGTAGTGTCACCTAACTTCTGTAATAAAGGCCTGCTTGCATTTACCCTATCCATACTCCTCTATCAAATCTCCTCGCAGTCTTCTAGGGAATAAACCTTCTAGGGAATAACCTCTTCAACCTTTCCATATAACTCAGGTCCTAAAGTCCCCACAACATACTTGTAAACTTTCTCTGCACTCTTTCAATCTTATTTACCGTAGATGTCGGATTATAAGCCGCTACTTTTTTCCCACATTTTGAACAGCTTTGAACTCTGCGGCCTTTAATCCAGAGCGGCTAATACATGATTTTTTTCATGCCGCCAAAAACATTTTGCCTCGTAACAGTAGACCAATAAAATTGATGAGTAGTTCACAGAGGTCCAATGAAATTGTACGATAAATCAAGCGCACTTTCACAATTAAATTATTGTAAATCAGTCATTTGTACTCACCCTCATCAACATGGAAAACACTCGAAGAAAAGCATTGTGCTGCCTTTATGGCAGTTATTTAGTTTATAATATTTTCGCTTAGTAATTCATTTTCTAGTTAAAGTTAGAAGTGTTTTAACTATATTTGTTTTCTGTACTACATCGCGGGATGCTATGACGTCACACCCGGTTTCGCCGCGTCTTGTGGGAAATATACCGGTTTGCGATAAACGGGAAGGCGGGGGCGAGCGGCATTGGATCTGAGCGAACGCTGCTTTTAAGTTAAAGGCGATCAATAACTTTTCCTGGTAGGCTGCAGTATATATATTTTTTACCAGTCGTTAGGAGATACTGGAATGTTGTTCAGTAAAAAAGTATACGCAACGTATATTTAAAAGTAGCCGCGTTACAGGCACGGTTCGAAAAAAAGCATTTGCAATATGTATTTGTTTATGTTACCATATGGATTTAATTAAAAGTTAAAAAATCCTCACGTGTAATATCTTTCTGTGTAAATATCTCATATTACAACGTGGGACACCTGCGGCCGAAAATCCGGTGCGGCCTAAAATCCGGTGCGGCCTAAAATCCGGTGCGGCCTGTACAAGTAAAAAATTGATTTTCTTTCTAAAATTAGAGCCAGCGGCTTTTAATCAGGTGCGCTCTGTAGTCCGGAATCTACGGTACATCTCTTCTGCAGGTAGGTCACTAAAACTGTACACAGTACTGCAAATTAGGCCCCACCAATGTCTTATACAATTTCAACATAACATCCCAACTCCTGTAAGCAATATATTGATTTATAAAGGCCAATGCGTCCAAAGTTTATTTTACAACTCTATCAATCTGTGATTCCACTTTCAAGGAGTTAGCAATCTGCATTCCCAGAACCTCTGTTCCACCGCACTCCTCAGTGCCTTACCTCTCATCATATAAGACCTATCCTAGTTGGTCCTCCTAAAGTGCAACACCTCATATTTGTCAGCATTACTCCATTTTCCCATCCGGGTCCAAATCCTGCTGCAAGTTTGATAGTCTTCCTTGATATCCACTGTATCCCCAATCTTGATGTCATCGACAAATTTGCTGATCCAGTTATCATCCACCTCATTGATATAGGTGACAAACAACAATGGACCCAGCAGCGATCCCTGCAGTACACCACTAGTCACAGGCCTCCAGTTAGAGAGACAACTATCTACAACTACTCTGTGGCTTCTTCTATGAAGCCAATGTCTAATCCAATTTACTACCTCATCTTGAATGCCAAGCAGCTGAACCTTCTTGACCAACCTCCCATGTGGGACCCTGTCAAACACCTTGCTTAAGTCCATGTAGAGAACATCTATTGACTTGCCTTCATCAGCTTTCCTGTAAATTCCTTAAAGAACTCTTGACCTACCACACACAAAGCCATGTTGACTCTCTCAAATCAGTCCCTGTCTATTCAAATACTTTTATGTCCAAACACAAGCAAGAGAAAATCTGCAGATGCTGGAAATCCAAGCAACACATGCAAAATGCTACCTGGCCTGCAGAGTTTCTCCAGCATTTTGTGTGTGATACTTTTATGTCCAGTCCCTTAGAATACCTTCCAATAACTTTCCCACTGCTGATTTCAGGCTCACTGGCCTATAATTTCCTGGTTTATTCTTCAAGCCTTTCTTAAACAGCAGGATAACATTAGCTATCCTCCAGTCCTCTGGCTCCTCATGTGTGGCTAAGGATGTTCTAATTATCTCTGCTACAGCACCTGTAATTTCTGCACTAACCTCCCACAGGGTCCAAGGGAACACTTTGTCAGGCCCCAGGGATCTACCCACTCTAATTTTCCTCAAAACAGCAAACACCTCCTCCTCCAGTCTTTTGGAATTCATTGTGTCTAATTTTAGGAAGCATCTATATTACTTTCAGGTTTCTGGAGCTGATACTTAATGCTCGTGTTAAGATATCATTTAGGATTTCAAGTTGACACTAATAGCCAATTGTAACCTGTTTTCTCCCTGTCACAACTATTGTTAGCAGAATTTCATATGCTGACAAAAAGGCATACAGGAGAGAAATCGATTCACTGGTTGAGTGGGGTTGTCTGAACAATGTTAGTAAAACTAAATAATCGATTGTGAACTTCAGAAGGGGTAACACAAGGGAACATACACCAGTCTCATCAAGGGATTGGAAGTGGGAAGGGTGAGCAATTTTAAGTTCCTGAGTGTCAACATCTCTGAGGATCTATCCTGGGCCCAACATATTGATGCAGTTACAAAGAAAACACAACAGTGGCTATATTTCATTATGAATTTGAGGAGATTTGGTATGTCACCAAAGACACTCACAAATTTCTACAGATGTACCATAGAGAGCCTTCTAACTGGTTGCATCACTAATCTGGAATGGGGGAATCTGGTATGTGTGGATATATACTTACTGTAAGTTACTTTTTTTATTATGATGTATTGCAATGTCTGCTGCTGCATAACAACAAATTTCATGCTAGATGTCAATGTTACTTAACCTGATTCTGGCAAGCTGCATACATTTTTTATAAGGAATTACTATTCCCTAGAAATAAGATTGTAATCATTTTTGACATGCTAAGATATGGCTCTGTTTAATTCTGATGTCCAATTGCATGCCAACACAGAAGAAAACTGAAATTGGTTAAAGTCCAACTTGGAAATGGATTCTTACAGAAGCAACTGATAAAATAGGACTTGGACCTCACCCAGTTTCACTGCATCATTACTTTCACAGAAGGGTATCTGTCAGAGTACAATTTCCATAGCAGCCATCAATAATGAAACATACTTGAAAGAGAGGTTGATCAGAAAAGAAATCTCCCATTCACTCAAAAGGGTATACAATTTTTTTTCGGAGAGATTCATGCCAAGAGGTAAGGCTAGTATAATAAGGACAGGGAATCTGTCAAGCTCACTATAAGATTCTGACATGAAATGCTACAATACTATCTTCCAGGTTTGAGAAATCTACGCAAGTGAGCAATTCCGAATTACATTTTAATATCTCACACAGTGATCTGTACACAATACATCTGAGGGAGACCTGGACTACCTGGATTACCTATGGCAAGCATCTCAAGGAACTGGAAAAATACCACCACTGTTGTCTTCACTGAAGTCTCCAAACTCACTGGAGGATAAGTGATAAATGTTTCAAGGTTCAAGTAAAATTTTCATTCAACCATATGCACAAATGCAGTCAAGTGAATCAGCATTCCTCTGGGGCCAAGGTGCAAAACATAGCATCAACAGACACACCCAGCACAAAGCACATATAGTTATGAGAACAGAAAAATATGCAGTCACAAGGAAAGAATAATCTAGTCCCAGTTCCTGAGTAGCATGGCCTGTAGATTGATGGTGCATGGGATGATGTACTGAAGCCATGTTTCTGCAAGGACAAGCATCCAGCAGTTCCTCATCACACACTCGTGCTGCCACATATGAACATAATCCAGTTCGTCTTCCATTGAGCAAACACTGGAGAGCAGCACCAATGGGAGGGATCAGCACAGACTCTGGCACGCCCGCTGTGCCTCTGCTATCACATCCGGTGTCTCCTCCCCTGGGCAGCTGCAACAGGCAATGCCGCAGCAAGAGGGCCTGGTCCGTGCAACAACTGAGGCAACATAGCTCTCCCTGCTGTCAGTCTAGCTAACTAGCTAGTGAACCGGACTTGCAGTATTCTACACTGACAATATTCTACAGGGTCTTGCAATCAGAAGGAAGATGTCTAAGATAATCCATCTGCACTATTTGTTGGACCACACCTCAACACACCACCTCTGACACCTTTTATCCTGGGTGGTTGTAACAGGCAACAATTCCAATTGCATTACTATCCAGCAGCTTGCTAGTGGGGTAGACTGGCAGTACTTGATGTTCTTTATAACCAGCAGTGTCTTGCGATTATAAAAGAGGCATAAAGGATTACACCATTGTTTGAACCCAGAGAGGCCTATGTGACTGAGTGCAACAGCATGTTATCGGTGGAACAAACCTATGATCATATAAAATGGAGAAGGAAACATTAAGTGGGCTTTGAGAGCCTCCAATCCAGAAATCAGGTGGACACGTAAGCAGTGAAAGAAATGCACCAACTTGAAAATAACACACCCTGACTGTCCTGTCTACAACCACAGCCCCGTTTATGGAAGAGTCTGTGATTCCCTTATTGGCTTCATGTTATTCACTGGAAAACCCATGAAATGGGAATTGAAGCAAGATATCTTTGATCCCAAAAACACATCCAGAGTGGATATCCTCCAGGGAAATGTGGAAGCGAAAGTCTTGAGATCTTTAAGGCAGGTACCACATCCAGATATTGTAGAAGGATAGTAAAGAAATAAGATCAGAGTTTTGTGCTCAGTGCACGCATGTCTGGACTACCATCTCTGCTAGATACATCTTCTCCTGCCTCTTGTCAATTCCTCAAGCAAGAGCATTCAGGAACAAAGCAGAAAATCATGTTCAGGAACAGCTACTTTCTGATAACTTCTAGGCTCTTGAACTGACCTGTTCAATCCTAACCCTACCTTAGCAATGGAACTTGTCCCTAATCGTGTCCATATTTTTTGCACTAAGATCTTGTTTTTCCAGGGACTCATTTTTCTCCCTCTCCGTTCTCTGGTCTAAGTTATATTCTGTGTGTTGTTTCAAGTCAAGTCAAGTCAAGTCACTTTTATTGTCATTTCAACCATAACTGCTGGTACAGTACATAGTAAAAATGAGACAACGTTTTTCAGGACCATGGTTTACATGACACAGTACAAAAACTAGACTGAACTACGTAAAAAAAAAAACACAGAAAAAGCTACACTAGACTACAGACCTACACAGGACTACTTAAAGTGCACAAAACAGTGCAGGCATTACAATAAATAATAAACAGGACCAATAGGGCAAGGTGTCAGTCCAGGCTTCGGGTATTGAGGAGTCTGATAGCCTGGGGGAAGAAACTGTTACATAGTTTGGCCATGAGAGCCCGAATGCTTCGGAGCCCTTTCCCAGATGGCAGGAGGGAAAAGAGATTGTATGAGGGGTGCGTGGGGTCCTTCATAATGTGGTTTTCTTTGCTAATGCAGCGTGTAGTGTAAGTGTCCGTGATGGCGGGAAGAGAGACCCCGATGATCTTCTCAGTTGACCTCACTATCTGCTGCAGGGTCTTGCGATCCGAGATGGTGCAATTTCCGAACCAGGCAGTGATGCAGCTGCTCAGGATGCTCTCAATACAACCCCTGTAGAATGTGATGAGGATGGGGGGTGGGGAGATGGACTTTCCTCAGCCTTCGCAGAAAGTAGAGACGCTGCTGGGCTTTCTTTGCTATGGAGCTGGTGTTGAGAGACCAGGTGAGATTCTTCATAAGGTGAACACCAAGAAATTTTTGCTCTTTACGATCTCTATCGAGGAGCCGTCGATGTTCAGCGGGGAGTGGTCGCTCTGTGCCCTCCTGAAGTCAACAACCATCTCTTTTGTTTTGTTCACGTTAAGAGACAGGTTGTTGGCTCTGCACCAGTCCGTTAGCCGCTGCACCTCCTCTCTGTAAGCTGACTCGTCGTTCTTGCTGATGAGACCCACCACGGTCGTGTCATTGGCGAACTTGATGATATGGTTCGAGCTGTGTGTTGCAGCACAGTCGTGGGTCAGCAGAGTGAACAGCAGTGGACTGAGCACGCGACCCTGGAGAGCTCCCGTGCTCAGTGTGATGGTGTTGGAGATGCTGCTCCCGATCTGGACTGACTGAGGTCTCCCAGTCAGGAAGTCTAGGATCCAGTTGCAGAGGGAGGTGTTCAGGCCCAATAGGCTCAGCTTTCCAATCAGTTTCTGAAGGATGATTGTGTTGAATGCTGAACTAAAGTCTATGAACAGCATCCGAACGTATGTGTCTTTTTTTGTCCAGGTAGGTCAGGGCCAGGTGGAGGGTGGTGGCAATGGCGTCATCTGTTGAGTGGTTGGGACGGTACGCAAACTGCAGGGGGTCCAGTGAGGGGAGAAGCAGGGTCTTGATTTGCCTCATGACGAGCCTCTCGAAACACTTCATGATGATGCAACGGGACGGTAGTCATTTAGGCTGGACACTGAAGACTTCTTCGGCACGGGGATGATGGTGGCGGCCTTGAAGCACGTTGGAACGGTGGCACTGCTCAGGGAGATGTTGAAGATGTCAGTGAGAACATCTACTAGCTGGTCTGCACATCCTCTGAGCACTCTACCAGGGATGTTGTCTGGTCCAGCAGCCTTCCGTGGGTTGACCCTGCACAGCGTTCTTCTCACGTCGGCCACGGAGAGACACAGCACCTGGTCATTTGTAGGAGGGATGGACTTCCTCACCGCCACGTCATTTTCAGCCTCAAAACGGCTATAAAAGTTATTCAGCGCATCTGGGAGGGAGGCATCACCTGCACAGTCAGGTGATGTTGTCTTGTAATTGGTGATGTCCTGGATGCCCTTCTACATGCACCTCGTGTCGCCGCTGTCCTGGAAGTAACTGTGGATTAGCTGGGCGTGTGCAAGCTTTGCCCCTCTGATGGCTCGGGACAGTTTGGCCCTTGCTGTTGTTAAAGCTGCCTTGTCGCCTGCTCTGAAGGCGGAGTCACGGGACCTCAGCAGTGCACGCACCTCTGCGATCATCCATGGCTTCTGGTTGGCACGTATAGTGATGGTCTTGGACAGAGTAACATCATCAATGCACTTGCTGATGTAGCCGGTCACTGATGCTGTGTACTCCTCTAAGTTGGTAGAGTCGCCATCGGTTGCAGCCTCCCTGAACATGTACCAGTCAGTGTTCTCAAAGCAGTCTTGAAGAGCAGAGATGGCTCCTGCTGGCCAGGTTTTCACCTGCTTCTGAACTGGTCTGAAGCGCCTGACGAGCGGTCTGTATGCTGGGATTAGCATAACAGAGATGTGGTCTGAGTATCCGAGGTGGGGGCAGGGCTCTGCCTGGTACGCGTCGGGAATGTTTGTGTAAACCAGGTCCAACACATTTCCTCCCCTCGTTGCAAAGTCCAGATACTGATGGAATTTGGGGAGCACTGACTTAAGGTTTGCGTGGTTAAAATCACCGGTGACAATAAACAGACCATCAGGGTGTGTGTTCTGCAGTTCGCTAATAGCCCCGTACAGTTCACAGAGCGCCTCCTTAGCATTGGCGCTGGGGGGAATGTAGACACCGAATATAAAGACAGAGGTGAATTCCCGTGGCAAATAAAATGGTCTGCGTGGAACTGCCACAAACTCCACTAACGATGAGCAGTGTCTGAAAACCAGCACAGAGCTCTTACACCATTCCGTGTTGATGTAGACACACAAGCCACCACCGCGAGCCTTACCGGAGAGAGCTGCATCTCTGTCCTAACGAAACAAAGCTAGCCCGTCTAGCTGGATGGCAGTGTCCAAAATCCCATCAGTGAGCCATATCTCTGTGAAGACATACGCGGAGCAAACTCTGTACCCCCGCCAAGTATTACATTGGAGTCGGATGTAGTCCATTTTATTGTCCAGGGAGTGGACATTGGAGAGCAGAATGGACGGGAGAGCCGGCCGGCTAGGGTTTGCTTTTAGCCTGGCACGGATTCCTGCCCATTTGCCTCACTTCTGCTTCCTCGCACATCGCTTTTGACGTCTCCATCTCTGGCTACCAGCATTAGACAAGTCCGAGGATTGTAGGCCTGTTCCCCTCAGCAAACCGACATCGCGTAATTCAGCCAGCAGATCTTTGTGGAGGTTTGTTTTTGGACGATCTCTGTATTGTAGTAGTATCTGGCCATGGTAGATAGCCGCTCTGTTATCCACGTCCCTAATCGAAAATTGCGTATCAAACTTAAAATAGAAAATTAAATTAAAGTAACACCAGGTCTGAAAGGCCGCTGCTGCCGTGCCACGCCGCCTCATCAGGCAGCGTCTACTCCCCTGTGGTGCTGCTGACATTGTGCCTCTCGCAGCCCTGTCTACCGGCATAGACGGGCTGAGTCTATGCTGGTGCCACCAGTTAGGCGTCGCGGGAGAAAACTGAACATCGGATCAGCTGTTGGAGGCTCCGTGCTCGGCAAATTGTGTGCTCTCTCGTTGGTGGAGGAGAGCTTGTTGCTGATTCTTGGATCAGAGAACTCGGAATAAAAAAGCTACACGTCAGATTTTATCATTGAAAAGCAGTGCGTCTGTGGTGAACTAGATATACCTGTCTGACTGCTCCTGTGGCTCCTCCCACAGACCCTGCTGACTGCTCCTGTGGCTCCTCCCACAGACCCTGCTGACTGCTTCTGTGGCTCCTCCCAAGACCCTGCTGACTACCCCTGTGGCTCCTCCCACAGACCCCTGTATAAAGGCGACTGTGGCCTGCTGCTCTCCCTCATTTTCCCAGGATGTAGTGTTGTTCTTCAGTCAATAAAAGCCGATATCTCACTTCCTAAGTCTCAGCGTGAGTTATTGATGGTGCATCAATTTTATTGACTGAAAGTTACAACATGGAAACCGTTTTACGCCCAGAACGCCTGGACTTGGACCCCCAAGACCCAGGAGCAGCTCTTGCCTTTGAACACTGGCTGGTGTGCTTCCAATCGTACTTAGAGGAGGTTCGTGCCACCGACTCGGCTGTTCGGCTCAGACTTCTCCTCTCGAGGGTCGCCCCAAAAGTTTATTCGTTCATCAGGGACATATCCACCTACGAGGAGGCGCTTGCCGCCCTCAAAAGACAGTACCTGCGGCCAGTAAATCCAGTTTATGCACGGCACCGCTTGGCAACACGAAAACAGCGGCCTACGGAGTCGACTGCTGAATTTCTCCGAGAACTACAGGCACTCGCGCGGACTTGTGACTGCCAAGCGCTCACAGCGGAACAGCATACGGAACTCTTGGTCCGAGACGCTTTTGTGACTGGGGTTCGGTCAGTGTGTATACGCCAGCGGCTGCTGGAAAAAGCTGATCTTACCTTACGCTCCGCGATAGAGACGGCCGATACGATAGAGGCTGCGCAGCTGTACGCCGAAGCGGTCCAGCCGCGCGATTCCCCGGTTCCGAGCGAATTCGCCAACGCCGCTGCCAGTCGCGGTATCTCGAACCCCACGAATTCGCCAGGTATAAAACTCTGTTACTTTTGTGGGCTTCTGAAACATCCCAGAAACAGCTGCCCGGCACGCGAAGCGACTTGTTCCAGCTGTGGGAAGAAGGGCCATTTCGCCAAGGTATGTAAGTCTAAACCGCGCCCGGGGTCGAGCAGCGCTGCGTCTGAGACCTGGGGGCCGCCATTTTGCATGACCGGATGTGGACAACCATCTTTGCCGGCGTCACCAGGCCCCGCCCCCGACTCGCCATCTTGCATGCCCGGATGTGAGCGGCCATCTTTGCCGGCGTCACCAGGCCCCGCCCCCGACACGCCCCGTTCAACGCTGGCTTCCGTGACCCTCGACCAAAGCGCCCCACACCAGCTCGCAAGGTCGATGATGGACATCCTGGTGGAGGGGCACAGGACTAGCTGCCTGTTTGACACGGGCAGCACTGAGAGTTTTATTGACCCGGCCACAGTGAAACGCTGTGGACTCGTGACACGGCCGGTACGTCAGAAGATCACCTTGGCTTCTGGGTCGCATTCCACGGACATCCGGGTGGGATGTGTAGCGACATTGGTGGTGCAGGGCACAGAATATCGGAACTTTGCGTTCCTGGTCATGCCTCGGCTGTGCGCACCTGTGCTATTGGGGCTGGACTTCCAGAGCCACCTCGAAAGTGTGACTATGGCATATGACGGGCCCCTCCCACCACTCACTGTCAGGAATCCTCAGTTTGGTGGGACTTCGCCATATACTCCGTTACCACACGCACATACACACCGAACCCCACATCCCGCCCAGCACCATGCCGATAGCTGTGCTGCTGACACTATTTGCAACCTCTCCACCCTCAAGATCCCTCCCCCATCGCTGTTCACCAACCTGACCCCCGACTGTAAACCTGTGGCAACTAAAAGCAGGAGGTACAGCGCAGGGGACAGGGCCTTCATTCAGTCAGAGGTGCAGCGGCTGCTCGGGGAGGGGATCATTGAGCCGAGCACAAGCCCATGGCGGTCCCAGGTGGTCGTTGTTCGGACTGGGCAGAAAAATAGGATGGTTGTGGACTACAGCCAGACCATCAATAGATTCACGCAGCTTGACGCGTACCCCTTACCCCGCATCGCGGATATGGTCAACCAGATAGCTCAGTACAAGGTGTACTCGACAATTGATCTGAAATCCGCTTATCACTAGCTCCCCATCCGCCCAGAGGACCGCCCCTACACCGCCTTCGAGGCGGGTGGCAGGCTCTATCACTTTCTGCGCGTCCCATTTGGTGTCACAAATGGGGTCTCAGTCTTCCAGAGGGAGATGGACCGGATGGTGGACCAGTACAAACTGACGGCCACATTTCCCTATCTAGATAACATCACCATCTGTGGTCGCGACTGGTCGGATCATAACGCCAACCTCCAACGCTTTTTCCAAGTGGCCGATGCTTTGAACCTCACTTATAACAAGGACAAGTGTGTGTTCAGAACCACACGACTCGCTATCCTTGGGTATGTCGTGGAAAACGGGGTCATTGGCCCTGATCCCGACAGTATGCGCCCCCTGTTAGAACTCCCTCTTCCCACCACTCTCAAAGCCCTCCGGCGGTGCCTGGGTTTTTTTTCCTATTACACCCAATGGGTTCCCCATTACGCAGACAAGGCCCGCCCCCTGGTCAAGTCTACCACCTTTCCCCTCTCTGCCGAGGCCCGCGCGGCCTTCAGCTGCATTAAAGGGGACATTGCCAAAGCAACAATGCATGCGGTAGACAAGACCATTCCCTTCCAAGTAGAGAGTGACGCCTCTGACGACGCGCTGGCTGCTACCCTCAATCAGGAAGGCAGGCCAGTGGCGTTTTTTTTCTCAGACCCTTCAAGGCTCTGAACTTCGGCACTCCACGGTGGAGAAAGAAGCCCAAGCCATAGTGGAAGCTATTCGGCACTGGAGGCACTATCTCGCCGGCAGAAGTTTCACCTTGCTGACCGACCAGCGCTTGGTTGCGTTCATGTTCAGCAACCAACAGCGGGGCAAAATCAAAAATGATAAAATTTTGCGATGGAGAATAGAACTCTCCACCTACAATTACGATATCCTGTACCGGCCTGGCAGGCTCAATGAACCCTCTGATGCCCTATCCCGGGGACCGTGTGCTAGTGCCCAGCTTGACCAGCTGTATGCCCTTCATGCCCAACTTTGCCACCCGGGGGTCACCCGGTTTTATCACTTCATTAAAGCCCGGAACCTGCCGTACTCCCTGGAGGACATCAGGACGATGACCAGGGACTGCCAGATCTGCGCTGAGTGCAAACCGCACTTCTACCGTCCTGACACTGCGCAGCTTGTCAAGGCCACCCGCCCTTTTGAGCGACTGAGTATTGACTTTAAGGGCCCCCTTCCCTCCACCGACCGCAATGTCTACTTTCTCAGTATTATTGACGAGTACTCGCGATTCCCCTTTGCCATTCCCTGCCCCGACACTACTACCACGTCGGTCATAAAAGTCTTGCGCCAGCTCTTCACTCTGTTCGGATATCCCTGCTATGTCCACAGTGATAGAGGGTCCTCCTTTATGAGTGACGAGTTGCGCCGGTTCCTGCTTGCTAGGGGCATAGCTACTAGTCGCACCACGAGTTATAACCCCGGGGGAATGGCCAGGTGGAGAGGGAGAATGCCACAGTGTGGAAGGCCATACTTTTAGCCCTTAAGTCAAAAGGGTTGCCGGTCTCCCGATGGCAGGAGGTCCTCCCTGAGGCACTCCACTCTATCCGCTCCCTGTTGTGTACGTCCACTAATGCCACCCCTCACGAACGCTTATTCTCTTTTCCCAGGAAGTCTGTCACTGGGACCACCCTGCCAGTTTGGCTGACGTCCCCGGGGCCAGTGCTGCTACGTAAACATGCGAGGAGTAATAAGTACTCACCGCTGGTCGAGAAGGTTCACCTCCTGCATGCTAATCCCCAGTATGCCAACGTGGTCTTGCCTGATGGGCGGGAGGACACGGTCTCTGTCCGCGACCTGGCGCCCGCCGGAGCAGCAGACCACTACCCCGAGCACTCCACGGTAACTATGCACCCTGTACCCGAGGTGACTCCGCACGCACCGTGCCCCACACAGACTCCTCACGACGCTCATGTACCGGGCATTCCGTACGCGTCTGTTCCAGGGACCTCGCTCACACGCGAGGGATCCCTGACACCTCCTGTTGGGACAGAATCAAACCACTCTCCGCCTCCGGAGCAAACACCACCTCCGGCACCTGTGCCGTCATCACCTCCGGCTCCTGTGCAATTGCAGCCGGAGCTACGTAGATCGCAGCAAATGATTCGACCACCTGATAGACTTAACCTGTAAATATGCTTGGGGATTTTTTTTTTAAACAAAGGGGGGGTGAATGTGGTGAACTAGATATACCTGTCTGACTGCTCCTGTGGCTCCTCCCACAGACCCTGCTGACTGCCCCTGTGGCTCCTCCCACAGACCCCTGTATAAAGGTGACTGTGGCCTGCTGCTCTCCCTCATTTTCCCCAGGATGTAGTGTTGTTCTTCAGTCAATAAAAGCCGATATCTCACTTCCTAAGTCTCGGCGTGAGTTATTGATGGTGCATCAGCGTCGTTTTGTTGTATCTCCACTCTCGCTGTGAAAGTCTGTTTCCCTTCATTAGGGAGAGAGAAAGAGCCTGTGGCATGTTGAATTGTGGAGTGAATTAGTTTTTGTTGCACTGCAGATCACGGTCTTTATCGGGGGCTTTGCTACTGCATGCTCGGTGGGTGGAGGATGCTGATGCTTTATTGCTAAGTGGATGCAGGCGGGGTGGGTCGTTGCTTTGCCACTGCTTGCGCGTGGGGGGAGTAGGGGGGCTTTGGGGTTCTAACTGTTCTGCTTTCATCCATTCTTGGAGACACGCTTCTGTTTTTGTGGAGGTCTGTGAAGAACAAGAATTGCAGGATGCATATTGCAGACATTTCTCTGATATCAATTGGAACTATTGAACTATACTTGTGTATGTGGCAATGAACTCAGCCTGAGGACAATGCATTTATCACTTTGCTTTCTCTCTGCTGGGAATAAATGAAGCACCCAGAATCTGACCAATCTCTGCCTGGCATTCACATCTGGATCTTATATCAGTCACTTCACAATCCACAAAACTCTATGTAAGATTCAAAATTAAGATGTGCGTTTCTGACAGGTCCGGGTTAAAGTCAAAGGAGAACTGTGATTTAATTATGTCTGAGTTAAAGTCTGTAAACAAGTGTGATCTAATTATGAATGCAGAAGCCTTGACAAAATTAACTGTTTGTGGAATCATTGAAGTCCTGAGATATGGACTATTGTTTTACAGAAACGTGTAAAAAAACAACTCCAAATATGGAATGGGATAAGACTATGTACCTCCCGAGTCAGGGAGGAGGGGTGGTAAGGAAGAAGGATAAAACCTGCTGCCCTGTAAGGTTCAGGGTTCCCTTCTCTGAAGGGACCCAGCTCTGCAGAACTGTTAATAAACTTTGTTTCCTTGAATTTGTCTTGAAGCCATTATTCGGGAGCGTGGCTCGTTTCTGACAACTTGGGGCGCTCGTCCGGGATCCACACTCCAGCCGTGAGGGGGGCAAGGAAGGACATCGGAGAAGGTGCACCCTGCCGAGTTCGGCAGTCCCTGATTCCTTGCTCGTCGCCCCGCGCGGCTTGAGCGAGTGATATCCGGCGGACTCAAGGAAACAAAGAGGGGTTGTCTAGGCAGTTGAGACAGTGAGCGATCGAGTAATTTCTGTGCACAGGACCCAGGTAAGAAATTAAATTCCTGTAGAGACGTAGTGCACGAGAATCGTGGAACTGCGGGGTTCCTGCAGGTGATTTCTCCTGTAGAGACGTAGTGCACGAGAATCGTGGAACTGCGGGGTTCCTGCAGGTGATTCTTCCTGTAGAGACGTAGTACACGAGAATTGTGGAACTGCGGGGTGCCTGCAGGTGAATTCCTGGGCGATCGCGGTAATACAGGTTCCGGAATTGGACAGGAGTGACCGAGCTAGGTGGGTCACATTCAAATTAAATTCCTGCAGAGACGTAGTGCATGAGAATTGTGGAATTACGGGGTGCCTGCGGGTGGATTGGAACCGGGCAAGTCCTCGAGATGGGGGATAAGGGGTCTAAGAGAGACAAGGGTAAAGGAAATCCAGGCGCCAATGATGAAAAATACCCCGGGGTACCCCCTGATAGTCCGTTGGGACGGATGTTAGGAAATTGGGATTATGGGAGGCGAAAAGGGAAATCAAAGAAAAAATGATACAGTACTGTGAATTCTGGTCCCGCCAGCCGATCCAAGGGTCGGCTGTGTGATGGCCTACGTTCGGGTCTAGCGAGGATTGGGTACAACAAGCCTTTAATCTGTACGTGAATTCAAAACCTAACGTTAAACCCGAAGAAAGTGATTATGCCCTATGCTGGTTACCAACGACAAATAGTTATAAATTGAAAATGATAAATGAAGGGGGACAGAAAAAGAATACATGGGAGGTACTCGACCACCTGCCGCCCCATATGTGCCCCCTACCGCTCCGCAAATCGAAGACCCTGAGACGGAGGTTGGCCAACAGCTGATTCGTGTTGAATTTGTATCGAAAGCATGGCCAGAAAAAAAAACTAGAAAAACTAGAAGATTGGAATACTAAACCCTTAAGTGAACTACTTAGGGAGGCACAGAAAGTGTTTGTAAGAAGGGATGAAGAGAAGCAGAAGATGGCAAGGATAATGGTCCAGACAGTGCGACAAGTAACCGCAGATAGTAGAGAGAGAGACGGGGACCATGGTTGGATCGAGGTAGTAGCCAGGAGCAAGGAGGAGGGCTAAGGAAGGCTTTAAGATGTTTTCACTGCAACGAAGAAGGACACTTCAGGCGCGAGTGCCCCAGATACCGACGGGAAGTGCGCTCGTACTCTATGATGGAAGATGAAGACTAGGGAGATCGGGGGTTCCACCCCTTGGGGATGAATTATCGGCAGGAACCCCTGGTAAGTTTAAAAGTAGGTCCCCAAGGGTCAGATACAACCTTTGTGGTAGATTCGGGTGCCGAAAGATCTAGCGTAATCCAGATACCTCCCGGCGCCCGAACCGGAACAAAGGTAATGGGAGTATCCGGTATTGGAGGCAAAATAATACAAGTACCTGTTATAGAAAACGTGAAAATTGAACATGAGGATAGGGTAACGGGACAGGACCTACTTTTGTTACCCTCTGCAAGATTCAACCTGCTCGGGTGGGATCAGCATCGGGTCAGGCTAGGCATCGGGACTGTGCCCAGGAACGGGAAGATAATGGTACAGCTGTTTGCCCTCAGGGAAGAAGACGATAGGAAAATAAGCCCGGAGGTATGGTACCAGGAAGGGAACCGGGGGGGTTTGAACGTCCCCCCTTGCAAATCTCACTATTACCTAACAGTTCGCCAGTACGGAGAAAACAGTACCCTATTTCAATGGAAGGAAGAAAAGGGCTGCAGCTGGTGATTGAAAGAATGATCGCTGACGGACTACTGGAGGAATGTATGGCACCGTATAATACCCCAATACTCCCGGTGCGAAAGCCAGATGGGACTTATCGGATGGTACAAGACCTGCGGGGTCTAAATGCAGTAGTCCAAACCCGATACCCGGTAGTGCCCAACCCTTACACACTGATGAGTAAGATCTCCCCTGACCATGAATGGTTCAGTGTAATAGATCTAAAAGATGCCTTCTGGAGTTGCCCGCTAGAAGAGAGCAGTCGTGACATGTTTGCGTTCGAATGGGAAAATCCTACGACGGGGCGGAAAAGACAACTCCGGTGGACGGTCCTGCCACAGGGGTTCACCGAATCACCTAACCTATTTGGGCAGGTCTTGGAGCAAGTACTAGCAGAATTCCAATGTGCTCCAGAGAGCCAACTGCTACAGTATGTGGACGATCTATTACTATCCGGGCCAACACAGGAAGGGGTGCAGGAAGACACCATCAGACTACTGAACTTCCTGGGGAAGCAGGGGCTACGGGTCTCAAAGAAAAAGTTACAATTTGTAGAAAAGGAAGTAAGGTACCTGGGACACCGGGTCAGTAAAGGACAGCGATGCATTACCCCAGAAAGGATAGCTGGAATAACGGGAATGTCACTACCACGTACCAAGAAGGAGATACGCACCAGTTAATTTGCGATGCACTTGATTTCGAATGGAAGTACCATACCCCGTGGCATCCCCAGAGTTCGGGAAGAGTAGAATGAATGAACAGCACCCTAAAGGCACAACTGACCAAGTTGATGTTAGAAACCAAACTACCATGGACTAAGTGTCTCCCTATTGCCCTTTTAAGAATACGAACAGCGCCCCGCAAGGACATAGGAATATCCCCATATGAGATGTTGTTCGGACTCCCGTATTGGAATAAGGTGGAAGGGTACCCCACGCTACAAGGGGGTGATATCTTTGTAAGGGACTATTTACTGGCACTGTCCCGTTCCTTTGCAGAACTACGGAAAAAGGGTCTCTTGGCCCAGACTCCGCCGCTCGACTTTGCTTTACATCAGATCGTGCCTGGAGATTGGGTTCTGGTAAGGACCTGGAAGCCGGAGAAGTTACAGCCACAGTGGGAAGGCCCTTTCCAGGTCCTGCTAACAACAGAGGCGGCTGTACGGACAAAAGAAAAAGGGTGGACACACGCATCCAGGGTAAAAGGACCGGTGAAGCCCGAAAGCCACACTGAGTGGACCTGTGTTCCCGGTGAAGAACCGTTGGTGGTGAGGCTGAAAAGGCAGCAAAAATGAACTCTATGTGGACTGTAACATTATTGACTGTAATATATTTGATTCTATATGTCGGGGAAATTGAAGGGAAATGTGACAAGTGCAGAACCGTGGTACGAGTGGGGCAGAGGGTGTTCCCAGGATCATTTGTGTCCCACTCGCATGTGAATGATCGATGCTATGATCTAAGCAAGAGAGAAACATGTTGGGAGAATAGTAAACCTTATTACCAAGTCTATAATAAAGGATACATGGGACGGGGGGGACCATGAGAAGTCTCAGTTGTCCCAGGAAAGACCGGTGGTTGTGTATAAACAAGGGAGGGCAGTGGGACATCCCATCTACACTGGTTAAGGAACATGCAGATAAGGTAAAGGAGATTATAATACAGGATGAGAAGAAAAAGGAGGCGGAAGAGCGCGAGCAAAGGAAGGCGGCAGTGGTCTCCACGGACCCGTCTATATATCAGGAGATAGAGAGAGATATAGTCCTCCCCGATGTTAAAGAGAACCTCTTTATAGACTTAGCGACTCGGATTGCCACGAGCCTAAATGTGAGTGGTTGTTGGGTCTGTGGAGGACCGCACATGAGTGAACAGTGGCCGTGGAGGGGTGAGAGCTTGAGTGTGTGGGAATTGCTTGCGCACAATTGGACAAATGTCCCAGACCGGAAGAAGCAAAGGTGGAAATTGACCAATTACCCGGAGGGACAAGTATGTGTTGAAAGGAAGGGGAAAGTAAAGATGGGAGAAAGTCCCTGCCGAAGCATTAAATTAGCAAAGAGGGAAGGTAATGTTACCTGGTGGCCAGAGGAGCCAGCATGGTACATAACCAGAGAACCGAATGGCAGTTGCGAGGCCGTAGGAAACGGCTCTAAATTCTGGAAGTGCAGCGGAACGAATCCGTACGAAGGGGTCCCCAGGGTCAGGGAAGTATGGAAGGAAGCAAAGAAAGGAGGATTTGCCCCGGAGGGGTTATTCTGGATCTGCGGTAATCAGGCGTATACCAAACTACCGTGGGACTGGGCGGGTGTTTGCTTCCTGGGTCTCATAAGACCGGAGTTCTTCCTCCTGCCTCAGGAGGGTGACCGGAAGCTGGAAATTAAGCTGTTTGATTCATTAAGGAGAGAAACACGGGAGATAAAGGTGGGCGAGTGGGGTGATGAGTGGCCACCGGCTCGCATCATTGAATACTATGGGCCAGCGACCTGGGCCCAGGATGGGTCGTGGGGGTATCGCACTCCTGTCTACATGTTAAACCGAATTATTAGACTGCAGGCGGTGGTGGAAGTGATAACCAATCAAACGGCACTGGCATTGGAGCTGTTGGCAAAACAGCAGAGTCAGATGCGAACAGCAATATACCAGAACAGGCTGGCTGTGGATTACCTATTGGCCTCTGAAGGCGGGGTATGTGGGAAGTTCAATCTTACAAACTGTTGCCTTAAGATAGACGACAGTGGAAAGGCCGTGTTAAAAATATCCGACAAAATTCGGAAACTGGCCCACGTGCCAGTACAAACCTGGAGATCCCTGGGGAACATAAGTTGGCTAGACGGGCTACTGGGAGGTAGTTGGTGGCGCACCGCTCTCCTAGTAGCAGGCGGGAGT
The DNA here is from genome assembly GCF_048418815.1 of Hemitrygon akajei. Taxonomy (NCBI): domain Eukaryota; kingdom Metazoa; phylum Chordata; class Chondrichthyes; order Myliobatiformes; family Dasyatidae; genus Hemitrygon; species Hemitrygon akajei. Next base: position 100,766,888 of record NC_133124.1, on the reverse strand, counting down.
CTAATGATTCTCTTACTTTTGCCGTGTTTGATTCCTTGTATACGAACACTGATCAGGCGCAGTATATTCCAGCTCCAGGCAGTAGCGATATCCCATCATGGGACAAACGAGCTAAAACTTATGCTATTAAAGAAGAAGGTGGGTCCCCTGGGAGTGAGAGAAATGCTAGCTGAAACGCACATCTTAAAGGGTGGTATTTATTGTAAGATTCAAAATTAAGATGTGCGTTTCTGACAGGTCCGGGTTAAAGTCAAAGAGAACTGTGATTTAATTATGTCTGGGTTAAAGTCTGTAAACAAGTGTGATCTAATTATGAATGCAGAAGCCTTGACAAAATTAACTTTGTGGAATCATTGAAGTCCTGAGATATGGACTATTGTTTTACAGAAACGTGTAAAAAAACAACTCCAAATATGGAATGGGATAAGACTATGTACCTCCCGAGTCAGGGAGGAGGGGTGGTAAGGAAGAAGGATAAAACCTGCTGCCCTGTAACGTTCAGGGTTCCCTTCTCTGAAGGGGCCCAGCTCTGCAGAACTGTTAATAAACTTTGTTTCCTTGAATTTGTCTTGAAGCCATTATTCGGGAGCGTGGCTCGTTTCTGACACTCTACAAGCAAATAAAAGCAGAAAAATGGTAGAAACACTTGGTACATCTTGTGGAAAGAAATAAAATGAATTTCTTTTGACATTTTCAGGTCAAAGACCCTTCATCGGACCCGAATTTCAATCAGCTCTCTTTTTGTGTGGCCAAACTGCTGAGTGTTTTCAGCATTTTCTGTTTTGTTTGAGTGTAAAGAAATCATCCTCGACCCCAAGAGCCTGAAAGAACAAATCTGTTTCTGTCTTGAGCTTGCATTTGAATGCCATAAACATCGGAGATCCCTGAGGTGACTGGTTTGCAGAGACAGGTAAGCCTTTCTTTACTAGACATGTGGAGCCAGCCTGTTAAGATCTTTTCCTCCTTGCTTATTCATCAGTGTATCAGGTGCAAATTCTTGCTGCCATACATTTTAAAATACAATGGCTGCTTCCCTGTTAAGTACTTGGCAGAAACTGATTCAATTGTATAACACTTTAAAGATAAAGATAAAAAATAAAGAAAGCTAAAGTGGATCTGTATTGGTAGAAGTTAACAATCGGAATTACAAAAGGTTGTTAGTCACTAAGGAACATGTTACATTATCATTGGGGGAGAAAATACAAGCAGACCCTAATTCATTGCGCTTTGATGTGACTGTGCCCAGAATGTTCTAATATGATATCAGTAGGGTGTTTCTTGCCTGAAGCGGAGTAAAACAAGTGATAAGCGAACTAAATTTCACATTTGTAACACTAGACTGCCTGCGCTTTGAAAACCCCATTTGCTTTGAACTTCACACTATAATCAGCACAGGTTTCCAATATGCGCATTTATCTTTTCAAAGGAAAGATAAGACAAGCTAGATGAGTTTGATGAGACAAGCCCTAACTTTCCCTTATCACTGCTCAGTTTAGGTGTTACTTGCACTCCTTTGACAAACGTGAAAGTACTGGCTGCAGGAACTATGTTGCAGGTCAAAAACAATCCAATTTTTCCTAAAATAACAAAAAATGGTAAATTCAAAAGCTCAGATTTATTTACAGATGCAGTGCAAAATAGGCCTTCTTTTGCCCTTTGAGCTGCACTGCACTGCAGGCAATGCACCAAGTCAACTCTAGCTTAATCACGGGACAGTTTAACATGGCCAATCAGCCTACTAACCGGTACATCTTTGGACTGTGGGAGGAAAGCAGAGCACCCCGAGGAAACCCACGCATTCGTGGGGAGGACATACAAACTCCTTACATAGAACATCAAAACTTACAGCACCTTACAGGCCCTTTAGCTCACAATGTTGAGATTGCTATCCTGGAGGTCCTGACCTTTAACTTGGCGCCTAACTCCCTAAACTCACCTTTCAGGACCTCCTCACTCTTCCAACCCATGTCATTGGTCCCTACATGGACCACGACATCTGGCTGCTCACCCTCCCTTTGAGAATACTGAGAACTCGATCCGAGATATCACGGACCCTGGCAACAGACCATCCGGGATTCTCGATCTCTTCCACAGAACCTCTTATCTGTCCCCCTAACTATCGAATCCCCTATCATTACTGCTCTCCTCTTTTCCCTCCTTCCCTTCTGAGCTGAGGGTCCATTCTTGGTGCCAGAGAAGCAACCACTGCAACTTGTCCCTGGTAGGTCATCCCCATCAACAGTATCCAAAACGATATACTTATTATTTATGGCCACAGGGGTGCTCTGCTCATTTTGTTTATTCCCCTTCCCTCTCCTAACAGTTACACAGCTACCTGTCTCCTGACTCTTGGGGAGTGACTATCTCCCTGAAACTCCCGTCTATTACTGCCCCTGCCTCCTGAATGATCCGAAGTTCATCCAGCTCCAGCTCCAGCTCCAGTTCTCTAACTTGGTTTGTCAGGAGCTGCAGCTGAATGTACCTTTTGCAGGTATAGTCATCAGGGACAGCTGTGCTCGCCCTGACTTCCCACATACTGCAAACGGAGCACTCAACTGCCCTAACTGCTGCCTCCATTACCTACTCCTAAGCTAATTAGATTAATTAAAGGAGCTTACCTGGCTTTACCTGACTGGGAGCAAGCTCGTCCTCAGCCTCTGCTCGCCGAAGCCCTCGAGCCAAAGCCTTCCTACTCCATCTCCCGCTCCGTTAATCTGCTCGCTTTTTAAATTCTCCCGCTGCCTCACAGGCCGACTTTCACGCGCTTGCGCAGTCGTGTCCCGTTCAAACTGCCGAAGAAATCACAAAGGGATTACCCCCTTCACATGGGAACACTACCGTACTCACTGTGGTGGATCACTTCTCCAAAGCTATGCACCTCGTAGCCCTTCCCAAACTCCCTACAGCTCGTGAAACAGCCGACCTTCTCATCCATCACATCTTCCACCTTCACGGGATTCCCTCAGACATTATTTCTGACCGGAGGCCCCAATTCCTCTCTTAAGCTCGGAGATCTTTTTGTCAAGCCCTTGGAGCCTCAGTAAATCTGTCATCTGGCTCTCGTCTGCAGATGAATGGGCAAACAGAACATGCTAACCAGGATTTGGAAGCAGCACGGTGCTGCATAACCGCCAATAACCCATCTGCTAGAGCACCCATCTCACTTGGGTGGAGTACACCCATAACCCCCTCATCAGCACCGCCACCGGAATGTCTCCCTTTGAATGCTCCCTCGGTTACCAACACCCTCTGTTCTCCGCTCATGAAGATGATATTGCTGTGGCTTCTGTTCAGGCCCATCTCTGCTGTTGCTGCATAATCTGGAAAGACACGTGCAGCCCTGCTCTGCTCAGGCGACTGCAACTGGAGGACTGCTGATCGCCATCGAATTCCTGCACCTGATTATCGGCTGGGGCAGAAGGTTTGGCTTTCTTCTAAAGACGAGAATGAGCCCAGGAAACTCACCCCCTCCCCCATTTCCTGGGACCATTCGAGATTGAGAGTATTATCAACCCCTCGGCAGTCTGACTCAATCTACCCGAATCTATGCACATCAATCCTACGTTCCACATTTCCCAATTGAAGCCTGTATCTGTCAGTCCTTTATACCCTCCTGCCAAACCCCCTCCACCTGGCCAGGTCATTGACGACTACCCAGCGTACACCATCCAGCGATTTACTGGATGTGCACCACCGAGGCAGGGGTCTACAGCACCTGGTCAATTGGGAAAGATACGGCCCGGAGGCATGATCCTGGATTCCCCGTTCCTTCATCTTGGACCCTTCCCTCATTCGTGATTTCCATCGAGACCATCCGGCCAAACCTGGTGGTTTACCTGGAGGCTCCCATTGAGGGTGGGTTCTGTCATGGTCCCGAATGTTAATTCCCTATCTTGCTCCTAATTTTCTTTGATTATACCATGGTCCTGATCATAAATTTCCCTAATTGCTTCCAATTCTCTTTAATGATGACGCACCTGGTTTCCATCAAAGACTCAGTATAAGAACCCCTACATCACAAACACTAGTTACCAGTTTGTTGGTCTATTCCTGTGTGATAACTTTGTTTTCCAACTGGTTAGAACTGTTAGTTCTAAGTTTAGCTCCATTTTCAAGATATTCCACGAAAATCCTGTCTCTGTGTCAAGATCCCTCCTGTTTGCTGTTCAACATTCACGTCTGCACCAGCATCTCCAACTCAATCTCCATGCCTGTGTCCTGCACTTGGGTTCTCCTCAGTTGCTCCATGTAACATATTTGTCACCATGTACGGCCCTAAGATTCATTTTTTTGCAGGCAATCACAATAAATATAAGAAAGACAATAGAATCAATGAAAGATCACACCCAGCAACACACACAAAATGCTGGAGGAACTCAGCAGGCCAGGCAACATCTATGGAAAAGAGTACAGTCAATGTTTCAGGCTGACTGCATTCTTTTCCTAGATGCTGCCTGGCCTGCTGAGTTCCTCCAGCACTTTGAATTGGAGTGAATTGACTTTATTACTTACATTCTTCACATATTTGAGGAGTAAAAATCTGTCTAAGTGTGCAATGTGCAATTTATAATCATTTGTAATATAACAGTCAATTTAACATAAAAATACAATTGCATCAGTGTGAATTAATCAGTCTGATGGCCTGGTGGAAGAAGCTGTCCTGGAGCCTATTGGTCCTGCTTTTATGCTGCAGTATCGGTTCCCAGATGGTAGCAGCTGGAATAGATTGTGGTTGTGGTGACTCAGGTCCCCAATGATCCCATGGGCCCTTTTACACACCTGTCTTTGTAAATATCCTGAATAGTGGGAAGTTCACATCTACAGATGTGCTGGGCTGTCCACACCACTCTCTGCAGAGTCCTGCATTTGAGGGAAGTACAGTTCCCACACCAGGCAGTGATGCAGCCAGTCAGGATGCTTTCAATTGTGTCCCTGTTTGAAAGTTCTTAGGATTTGGGGGCTCATACCAAACTTCTTCAACGATTTGAGGTTGAAGAGGTGCTGTTGTGTTTTTTTCACCATACAGTTAGCACGTACAGACCACGTGAGATCCTCGGTGATGTGGATGCCAAGGAATTTAAAGCTGTTCACTCTCTCAACCCCAGATCCATTGATGTCAATATGTGCTAGCCTATCTCTATTCCTCCTGTAGTCCACAACCAGCTCCTTTGTTTTTGTGACCTTGAGGGGGAGGTTATTTTCTTGACACCATTGTGTCAGGATGAGGACTTCTTCTCTGTGGGCTGCCTCATTATTATTTTAGGAGATTAGGCCAATCAGTGTAGTGTAGTTAGCAAATTTAGCAGATTAGAGCTGTGGGTGGCGACACAGTCTTGGGTATACAGAGAGTAAAGGAGGGGGCTTAGGACACAGCCCTGAGGGGCACCAGCATTGAGGGTCAGAGGGGCAGAGGTGAGGGAGCCCACTCTTGCCACCTGCCACCGATCTGACAGGAAGTCCAGGATCCAGCAGCAGAAGGCAGGGTGAAGGCCGAGGTCTCTGAGCTTCTTATTGAACCTGGAGGGAATTATGGCATTGAATGCTGAACTGTAGTCCAAGAACAGCGTTCTCACATAAGAATCCCTCTTCTCCAGATGTGCAAGGACGGTGTGTAGAGCTGTGGCTATTGCGTCGTCTGAAGATCGGTTGTGTTGGTAGGCAAATTATAGGGGGTGGAGCGTGGCTGGCAGCAAGCTGCAGATGTAGTCTCTGACCAGCCTCTCAAAGCATTTGCTTATTATTGAGGTGAGTATGACAGGATGCCAGTCGTTCAGATACGTTACCTTGGTCTTTTTGGGTACAGGGACAATGGTGGATGTTTTGAAGGAGGAGGGCACTCTCACTGGGAGAAGGAGAGATAAAGTTTTTTTATGTGTGATTTCCAGCATCTGCAGATTTTCTCTTGTTTGTGAAAGATCACTTCCAACAAGGTGGACTTCAACCAATGTGTAAATAACAAACTGCGCAAATACAAATAGAAAGAGAAGAAAAAATACTAATAGATAAATATCGAGAACCTGAGATGAAGTGTCTTTGAAAGTGAGTCCAGTTCAGTGATGGGGTAGAGTGAAGTTGAGTGAAGTCATCCTCTCTGGTTCAAGAGCCTGATGGTTGAGGGATAATAACTGTTTCTGAATCTGGTGGTGCAGATCCTGAGGCTCCTGTACCTTTTTCCTGATGGCTGCAGTGAGAAGAGAGCATGACCTGGATGGTGAATGTCCTTGCCGATGGATGCTGATTTCCTATGACAGCACTCCGTGTAGATGTACTCAATGATGGTGAGGGCTTGACGAACTGGTGAACCATGATGAACTGATCCATATCCTCTTTTTTTTTTAGTAGGCTTTTCCGTACAAGGGCACTGGTGATTCCATACCAGGCTGTCCTGCAACCAGTCAATATGCTCTCCACGCACACATCTATAGGAGTTTGTCAAAGTTTTAGATGACGTGCCGAATCTTTGCAAACTTCTACAAAAGAGACACACTGTCGTGCTTTCTTTGCAATGGCATTACATGCTGGACCCAGGACAGATCCTCCAAAATAGCAAAAAGGAATTTATAGTTGTTGACCTTCTCCACCGCTGATCCCCAGTGAGGACTGGCACATGAACCTCTGGCTACCTCACAGTTGTCCAATTTATTGGAGTTACTTGACAGAAAGGGGACGCAATGGATATGATGGACTTGGAGTTTTCATTTGGTATTTAAATAAAGTGATACCTCAGAATTTATTGTTGAAAATATAAGGTTATGATTAGGGGCCAACTCAGCGGTGTGGACAGAAGAATCATCACTATTAGGACACAGGAATTCCATAACACATGAAGGCAGAAGTCAGCCATTTGGCCCTTGTGTCTGCTCTGCCATTCAATCATTTCAACCCCATTTTCCAGCCTTCTCCTGCAATCTTTGATGCTCTTACTAATCAAGAACCTGTCAACCTCCACTTTAAATATACCAAATGACTTGGCCTCCACATTGTGGCAATGTATTCAACAGATTCTCAACCCTCTGGCTAAAGACATTATTCCTCACCTCTGTTCTAAAAGAACATCCTTCTTTTCTGAAGCTGTTCTCTGTGTTATATGCCCACTATAGGAAACCTTCTCTCCACATCCACTAGACCTTTCATTTTCTAATAGGTTTCAATGATATTCCCCTAATTCTTCTAAACTCAGATTGGTATTTTACTAGTTGGTAATATCCAATGAATTAAATTTCACAGGGGTTAATATTGGGCTTTCAGCTTTTTTTTAAAACAATTAATATACATGTTTTGGAAGAAGTTTCCTTAAGGTTGTTACAGCCAGGTGTTTTAGTGGCGATAAGCTCACAATGACGTACATCTCAAATAGCCTCTGACAACCAAGTCTAACTCCTGCCTTCACCTGCAGCCCCTAAACCCAGCAGAACCATTTCTACTGGTAGGGGAAGGGGCAAAGGTGGATTACTGGCGCCTTAAGACCAGTTGCTTTGGGTAGATGGGGCTTATTTGCCGTGGTTGTCAGCTCATCTAGGAGAAGAAAATCTGATCTCAAACTTCCGTTGCCTCACAGTTATACCCAGTCATGGGAAGGCTTTCGGAGGAAACCTCAAGGAAAATTCTGGAGCCGGAGTTCCTAAAGCAGTCCTGCGTTGAGTTCAACGCTGACTGGCAACTCTTGTGCCAAGTTGTACTGGTCTCTGCTGTTCCTTTGGATTCATCAGCTGCATGGAGAAGAGTTGCTGTTGCATGGGCAACAGCTTGCTGTCCATATCACACTGACCTGGCTTGCACACTGGTTTGTGTATCACGTAGACAGCTAGGACACAATGTCCACAGTCAACCCCGGCCTCAGCGTTTGGAAGAAGTCACCCAAAGGTATAACATCTAAATTTGCTGATGACACCAAGCTAGTCAGATAGCAAGCTTTTAAATCAAAAAGCACCTTTGGTTGGCCCAGTAGAAGTTGCTGCATCCGAGTGCCGCCATCTTTCTGGAATTGGGAAAGGAAGAAAATTGAATAAAAAACTAGAAAAGTTATGGTTCAGCAAATATAGGGGATTAGGGAGATCCTGTATGGATTGTTGTGGGCAGGCACTTTGACACAATCCAGCCTGCAGGAGCGCATGCTGAAATATACACGGAAGCTCGATGCTGCCGCCGCAGAGGGTCGGTGGGGATGGATCTACTGCCTGGAGTCCTGCCTTCACTGGACACTGAGGGGCAGGTTGCTCTGTAAGTCTTTTAAACGCTTGGCCTCTTAGACGTTTTTCAGTTGAAAGAGTCACTCATGCATTTTAAATAGAATTGGTAGTGTGGTTTATTAATGTCACACGTACCATGATACAGGTGTAACCCCTGGGTCGCCTCAGGCATCGCTCAAACTCGTTCTAGTCTAGGGGGAGCGGCCTTCGGCCCCGCCAAACTGGGTAATCAGCTGGTGTGGATGCTGTGTGATGTCCCCGCCTCGCCCAAAAAACAGACAGTACACCTTATGCGATTAAATGAGTACATTTTATAAAGATTACTATAACTAAGCGATTACTAACGATACAGTATATATGAATAAGAGAAAAAAAAGAAAAGGCGCCAAACTTATCAAAGTCCAAACCACTTCGTGCACAACCGTTGGAGCTCAATTACTGAAGTATTTTGGCATTCAATCCCCTCCGACTTCCTCGACCCGCCTCCTGGGACCCCCACGGTGGTCGACCAGATGCTCCACACTCCTCTGTCTCCGTCTCCTCTCATCACCGAAAACCTTGGGCCGGGGACCGTCGCCCAGCTTCCAGCACCCCGTCCTCTCTCTCTCTCACTCCATCGCGCCAACTCCCCAAACCCCCCGCCAACAATCAGTTTACAGTCCCAAACAAGCTTCCAGCACTTATCATAACAAAGACGCTAGCATTCCTACTATTAACACAGGCGCCAGCATTCCTACTTTTAACAAAACAAAGACGCCATTTTGATTACATACACAGTAACAAAGAAAAAGAAAAAAACCCCGTTTCACACGGAAAACCTTTGTTTGCACACCATCTAAGCAGCTTATCCCACAGTATCAATGCTCATTTCATACCTGACTACCTCAAGAAATACAAAAGGAAAAGCAATGTAAAATATAATGTCGTGGTTATAGGGAAAAGTGTAGTACAAGCAGGCAATGAAGGTACAAAGGATATATTGATTTAATGGCAAAATGAAAGTAATGAGATACACTTCAATTGTATTGTGCTTCATGCATATATTTTAATAAATCAAGCTCTTTGTTATCAAAATATGGGCAAATTTGACTGTTGCTCTCTGCTTAAGGAAAATCAATGGAGATATATTTCTGAAGAAGGATCTGAGCACAGGTTTGAATCTTTTCCTCTGTTTTCCCCTGACAAAGCTTGGAATAAAGCTTTTAATTTTCATTCTGCTTCCTTTATCTATTCTGACATGTTGGTTCACGGCATCTTCTACTACCGCAATGAGTCCACTTTCATGTTGGAGGAGCAATACCTCATATTCCACTTGGGTAACCTCCAATTTGATGGCATTGATATTTCTAACTCTTCCTTCTCTCTTTCATTCCCCATTCTGTCTCCCCCTCTTAACCTTTCTCTTCTCCTCACCGGTCCATCACCTTCCTCTAGTGCCCGCCTCCTTCCCTTTCTCCTATAGTCCACTCTTCTACCCTATGAGATTCTTTCTTCTTCAGCCCTTTACCTTTTCCACATACCATCTCCCAGCTTCTCACTTCATCCTCCTCCCCCACCCACCTACCTACCCCCTCATTTGGTTTCACTTATCACTTTCCAGCTTATACTGTTTTTGTTTCCCTACTTTTTAAATCTGGCTTCTCCCCCCTTCCTTTCCATTCCTGATGATGGGTCTTGTCCCAAAATTTTGACTGTTTATTTCCCTCAGCTTGACCTGCTGAGTTCCTCCAGCATTTTGCATGTGTCACTCTGAATTTCCAGCATCTTCAGAAGCGGGACATCTGGTAGAAGAATGCCAATTTGGGTACCATCCTCCACTGTCCCAGAACAAGAAGCAGAGGTCCAGGTTCCATCAGCAGATCAACTGACTAGAGATGTTGTAGAAATGGGTTAAGGTGAGAGAGATGTTGTTGGGTAATTCATGGCAATGACAAGTCCAGGCCAACTGCTGGAGAAGACAGGGTCCAGTACTTCATTCCATTCAGTGAGTTTGGTTCTCAACTGGAGATCTCTTCATGCAGGCTGAATCCAGAAAATTGGCCCCTCGTTATAGGGGACACATCAACCCAGTTTCCTATCATCTCCAACTCCCGAGCATGATGCAGATCCATGTATCCTGCCTCAAATCCTTGAATGCCAGTCCTTTCTGATACTTCCTTCATCTCCTGGAATTGTTGAGGAACAATCCACCTACATAGTTTGGCAACTTTTGGACACCTGCAATGTTTGAGTTCAAAGGCAGTACCTTGTGGAATAGGAGGGATATGTCCCAGAAGAAAGAAGCACTTTGGACCTTACCCTGATAGAGGACTTTTACAAGCACCACCCTGATTATCCTAAGCTGTCTGGAGTCAGCCATAGTAGCATGGGTTGTGTCATTGTCCCGTCTGAACAGTGGCAGGCATCAATGTTTTGGTGCTCCAGTTACCCGGAGCATGGTTACCTGCCACTGTCCCTTTAACACTCAGACTACCAATTATTGCCTGCTACATTCCTTCATGGAAAGTCTGTACTTCAAGGCCTTGTGCTTAGTTGTAGGCTTCAATCATACTGGTACCCAAAAAGAGTTGTGGTAACCTGCCTCAGTGACTTTCCCCCCTGTGGCACTTACACCCACAGTGATGAAGTGATTTGAGAGGCTGGTGAGCATATCAGCTCATGTCTGAATGGTGACTTGGATCTGCTCCAATTTCTCAACTGAAGCAACTGGTCTACAGCAGATATCATCTCACTGGCTCTTCACGTAACCCTGGAGCATCTGGACAGCAGAGGTTATACTGTACATCAGAATACTCTATATTGATTAGAGCTCAGCACTTTCAGCTCATTTGAGTTGATGACAGTGCCTCTACTTCCTCAGGAGTCTGTCGGAATTTGGCATGTCATCAGAAACCTTGGCAGACTTCTATAGATGTGTGCTGGGAAGTCTGCATTACAGCCTGGTATGGGAACACCAATATCTTTGAGCGTAAAATCCAACAAAAGGTAGTGGATTTGGCCCAGTACATCATGGAGAAAGCCCTCTCAACCATTGAGCACAACTACATGAAATGCTGCTTTAGAAAAGCAGCATCCATCATCAAAGTTCCTCACCACCCAGGCCAAGCTCTTTTCTTCCTGGTGCCATCAGCTAGAAGGTACAGGTGCCTCAGGACTCGCACCACCAGGTTCAAGAGCGGTCATTACCCCTCACCCATCAGGCTCTTGAATAAAAAGGAATAGCTACACTCATTCTGTTTCTGGTGTTCCCACAACCAATGGTCTCACTTTAAGGACTCTTTATCTCATTATTTCATGCTTGTCATTTATTGCTATATATTTATATTAGTATTTGCACCGTTTGTTCATTGATCCTGTTTACAGTTACCGTTCTATAGATTTGCTATGCCCACAGGAAAAAGAATCAAGGTTGTATGTGGTGACATGCATGCACTCTGATAATACACTCTACTTTGAACTTTGAGGAATTCCATTCATAGTGCTACTGTTTGTTGTTTTTGCCATTGGATTTTGTTTGTGTCATCGTGTTAATTTCAAGTCTGAGTTAATTCTAGACCATACACTGCACTTGGGTTCTCTGCTACCTATAGCACTCGTGATACAGTTTGAATGATTTAGGTTCTAGACTAGTTGTCATTGGTTAAACAGTTCCGCATTAGTGTTGAAAATTAGTTCCTTTGCCATCGGAGGTTTGTTGGAAGTGAGGTGCAATATTGCAGTGATATAACCATATAACAATCACAGCACGGAAACAGGCCATCTCGGCCCTCCTAGTCCGTGCCGAACTCTTAATCTCACCTAGTCCCACCTACCCGCACTCAGCCCATAACCCTCCACTCCTTTCCTGTCCATATACCTATCCAATTTTACCTTAAATGACACAACTGAACTGGCCTCTACTACTTCTACAGGAAGCTCATTCCACACAGCTATCACTCTCTGAGTAAAGAAATACCCCCTCGTGTTTCCCTTAAACTTTTGCCCCATAACTCTCAAATCATGTCAAATCAAAATCAAATCAAAAGATGAAGACTGAAATCTTTAAAGACATTGACAGGCCTTGTTTGACACCAATATTCTCTGAGATTGGAAATCAAACCACTGCAAATGCTGGAAACCCGACATAAAAACGGAGGATGCTGGAAACATTTAGCACAACAGGCAGCAGATAAGGGGGAGAGAAAAGTTAAGATCTCATGTTGAAGATCTCTTTTTCCCACAGATGCCACTTGAGCTTTGCAACACTTTCAGCATTATCTGTTTTCACTTCAGAATTTTAGCAGCTGCAATTTTAAAAATAATTTACTGTGGAATTTGCTGCCGCTTCCATGGATACCCCCTAGGAGTTGTCACTCTTTTTTTTGTTGACTTGACTTTATTTCTTACATCCTTCATATACATGAGGAGTAAAAATCTTTACATCTAAATGTGCAATTCTATTGATTTATAGTAGTTATTATGTATTATGTACAACAGGATGGTCAATATAACATCGAAATACAGTTGCATCAGCGTGAATTAAGCAGTCTGATTGCCTGGTGGAAGAAGCCATCCCAGAGCTATTATGCTACAGTACTGTTCCCCAGATGCTAGCAGGTGGAACAGTTTGAGGTTGGGGTGACTCAGGACCCCAGTGATCTTTCAGGCCCTTGTTACACACGTCTTTGTAAATGTCCTGAGTAGTGGGAAGTTCACATCTACAGAGGTACTGGGCTGTCTGCACCACTCTCTGCAGAGTCCTGCGATTGAGGGAAGTACAGTTCCCAAACCAGGCAGTGATGCAGCCAGTCAGGATGCTCTCAATTGTGCCCCTATAGAAAGTTCTTAAAATTTGGGGGCCCATACCAAACTTCTTCAACTGTCAGAGGTGAAAGAGGCGCTGTTGTGCCTTTGCAACACCATTACCCGTATGTACAGACCACGTGAGATCCTCTGTGATGTTTATGCTGAGGATCTTAAAGCTGTTCACCCTCTCAGCCTCAGATCCATTGATGTCTGTAAGGGTTAGCCTGTCTCCATTCCTCCTGTAGTCCACAACCAGCTCCTTTGTTTTTGTGACATCGAGGGAGAGGTTATTTTCTTGACACCAGTGTGTCAGGGTATTGACTTCTCGGTAGGCTGCCTCATTATTATTTGAGGAGATTAGGCCAATCAGTGTAACGTCATTAGCAAACTTAATTAGCAGATTGGAGCTGTAGCTGGCAACACAGCCATGGGTATACAGACAGTAAAGAGGAGGTTAGTACACTGCCCTGAGGGGCACCTGTGTTGAGGGTCAGAGGGGCAGAGGTGAGGGAGCCCACTCTTGCCACCTGCCAGCGATCTGACGGGAAGTCCAGGATCCAGCTGCAGAAGATGTCGTGGTTTCTTGTGCCCCACAAACGACCAGGAGACACAGAAGATTCTTCAAGAAGTGTTAAACTTTAATGTGCAAATCAAAGCTGAGACAGTCAGTGAGCTAGTCGCTGATTGCCCACCGATCCTTGTGCATAGCATTTTTTATAGCAATCTCCTGGTTTAGTTGCATTAGCATATCCAATCGGTCTACAGTTGCGTATCACCAGTACATCAGCTCCCGACTTCCCACTATTGTTTCTACCCATTAACTTAATCATGTTCTAATCTACTTTTTGGGCCACGTGTTACCTCATCCCTGGCCACAGTTATCTCTTAGCTAGCCTCTCATTAACACACCATTATCTTCTTATTTGGCTACATTCTTAAGTCACTGATGTGTTCGATAGTACAGAGACAATACAGAGATTTCATTCTCCTACTAAATTGGATACATACATAGCAAATACAAAGCTGACTACATAGTTTTGGTTACACAGCAAGCAATGCAACTTTATACTCCAATATATCCCCCCTTTGAGACCCATAGGGTCTCACACAGAGAAAGAAGACTAAGAGTCCACGCACAAAAGCCCCAATAAACTCAAGCACTTATTCCCAAATCTCGGGTTAAAATATAATTTTCTGCGCCAAGACCTCAAAGTAGTCTTTCCCTGTTACCCTGGGCCGCTGAGCCAAAAACCTGTCCCTTTGTACCTGAGACAGAGAAAAAAACTCAGAAGCCCTTACAATCTACTCCCACACTGTCGTTTTGCTCTTGTTCATCCTGCAGGTGCTGTAGGCTGTAGCGATACATCTTCGGTGCTTCTTTCTCCACTAAGCTTGCTTCAGTAATTGCCACGAGCATCAGAAATTGTTTGGTTGCAGCACGCACTACAAGAGACTTGAGACAAGGAAGAAAACAGCACAGCACAAGTGCACAGCTCAACAATACAATACTGACAGTTATTGCCATTTTAGTCAGCCACGCTCCCCATCCTCCGAGTCTACTTTCTAACCAGTCAAATAACTGATGTCCAAACCCTGCATTCTGTTTAACTTCCTTTCTTAGACTTTTCAACTTATACATTGCCTTAGTAAACGATCCTTCTGGACTAGTGTTATTTGGTATAAAAGTACAGCACTTCTCTCCAAACATCACACAAACTCCTCCTTTTTCTGCCAACAGCCAGTCCAATGCTTGTCTATTCTGCCACGCCATTTTGAACTTTAGTTCCCTTCTTATCGGTTCCTGCTGGTGTGTGACAGGCCATGGTATAAACGGACAATCTCTTCTCATGTGACCTGGCTGATTACATCCCCAGCACAATCTCTCTACCTCTCTTTCCCCCTGTTTCCTCACTGGTCTCCTCTGCCCATAGCTCCTCTGTACTCCTCCTTCGGACTTCCAGTCCTGTCTGGGCTGTTTGAATTTAGTCTGTTCCTGATAGGGCATTTGTGGGAATGCTCCTCCAAAGACATTGATTATTGGCATGAGGTTTTCCAGCCCTTGTCTTACAGTATGATCGGTTCCTCCATATAGCGGTGCTTCATCCAGTTCGATGGCTGTACTTGGACTGGTGGTTGCTGGCAGCATCTTTTTGCTTTTCTCTTTTTCCTTCTTTTTGAGTTCTTCGAGCTGCATTTGTTTTAACTTTCTTTGCACCTCTTCCTGCTGCTCAGCCAACCTTCATTTGTCTTTCCGTTATTTCTCAACTGCATGGACTACGTGGTCTCTAAATTCTTGTGGGGTCATTGACGTCAGCCCAACCACTTCCTCCAGTTTGGATTTTACTTGCGGAGGCATTGCATCAAAAATGCTATGTTGGAACAGTGTGGTGATAAATAAGCTATTTTCCACCTCTTGCTCAGTCTCCAGTCTCCACCTTTTCAACTGGTTTTCTACGGAGGCTGCTGGGTTTTCAGTGTCTCCCAGTGGATCCCCCTTTAAGGCTTTGGGGTCCACTTTGGGTGGATAAAGCTTCCTGAGGGCCTGCCATACCCTCTGCCTCACTCTGTCAAACCTGTCTCCATCAGTTCTCGGGTCGTTCGAGTTTACTATACCAGCCATTTCCATTAGTTTGTTAAATTTGGAGGTTCCCATCAACCTTATCAATAGTGCCTTCAAATCTCCCATAGCCAATAATCGTCCCACCGTTTCTTCTTCAAAGGGTCTAATCCATTTCCCTGCTCCTTCATGTAGATCGGGCAGAGTGTTTTTCAGCCCTTCTAGGTCCTGGGATCCCCAAGGGATGTACTGCACTTGTCCTGATCCTTTAACTAACAACGGCATCATTCTTCCTCCTTCTTCCCACCTGCCCTGGCTCTCCTCCTCGCCTGACTCCCCATCTGTCTCAGGGTATGTCTTTACTGCCTCCCACACAAATTTCTCCAGGGTCCTCTTCTTCCCTCGGTCTCCCTGTGGAGTCCTTCCTTTCTGTCCTGATTCAATACTTGGATGGCCCCTGGAGTATTTTTCGCATCTCCTCTGGCAATTCCCTCTCAGTAACTTATCTAGCTCTCTCTCTACTTCCGCAAGTCGCTCCCCTACCGCCTCCTTCTGCTCTTCTAGGCTTCTGCCTCCTACCTCTTCCCCACAAATTCTCACATCTTCTCTCTCTCCACTTAACTCTTGCTCCTCCAATGAGTTACCTTCTCTTTCTTCCTGTCCGTGTCTGTACACCTGTGGCAGGGACTCCTCATTATCCTTACTCGTGCTTGATTTCCTTCTCTCTTGTGTTTCTCCAAGATTCTCGTCTCCTATCTTTTTTCCACTTCCTCTTGAATGCCTCAGCTCTTCCTGCCCTGATGAGCCACTTTCTTTTCTAGTCTGTTGATTTCTATGGTATAACCGATACTCCTCATACTCCTTTTCCTCTCTCAAGTATTTCATCCGTTCAATCTCTTCTTCATTTCTCTCTTTGCCTGTTCCACCTTTATCCTTTCTGCCTGTATCTCCTTCCATATCGCCGCTTTTTCCTTCTTGTATTTTTTTTTCCTCCTCATTATCCCAAACTTGTACTTCTCCCTGCATGTTTACTGTTCCCGTCAGCAGGGGGCACTGCTTAGGGGTTCCTTCCTCATTATAGCAAGGGGGCTTTTCTGTTTCTTTCGCATCCGGGTACGGAGCTGAAGCCAGCTTCTCACTGTACCTTCCTCTCTCTCTAACAGGCTGTTTCTCCAGCACCTTAGTGTTTTCCTCACTTGTAATCAATATTCTACCTGTCCTCTTCAGCCTTCCTCCCTCCGTTCTGAAGAATTTTAGCACTTTCATTTCTCGTTCTCTTTTTTGCCCTCTTAGATTTATCTTTTGGTTTGTAATTTTTAATTAGTGCCTCCATTTCTTCGCACAAGCTTACATCAAACGTTCCTTCTCTTAGCCATTTTGTGACCGGGTTTTTGGTTCTTTTTTCCCATTTTTCTGAAGTTTTTGTGATCTCATATTTATTTACCGGGATTTTTTTGTTCAGAATCTCTACTGCCGTTCCTTTACCTGTCATGTTGTTCTCTCTTTTTAAGGTATTTCAGAGATTCACAGTTCGTTTACAGGATAATATTATTTACTCTAATTCTATGCCTAGTCTATCGTCTATCTACCAGCGCTTTAAACTATATATTGGACTGTCCTTGTTTCCTATTCTGTTCTGCCCGTACAGACCTCGACTTAGAGTGGTATCCACAGAACTTTCTCTTTGCACCTCGTCTATTCAGACCCTTATCTCTTAAGGCGGAATCCACGAGGATTTTCTCTATTTTTCCTTTCCCTGCCCGTTCAGACCTTCGTTTCATATGAAGCGGTATCCACAGGGACTTACCAACACCACGTGGAATTTTTCTTCAATTAACTTCTTATTAGCTTATTTGTACTTACCCTCACTGCAGAGTTCTTGATCAATCCTCTGAGCCTCCTGTTAACCCCCAATTTTGTCAGATTCTTTGGACCGGAGAGACCCTTTGGCAGTGGTTTCACACTTCTGAGACTCCAAGACCTCCCCAAAACCAACAGAATTCTTAGTCCAAATTGTTACAAAAAGCGCTTACATTTTGTTTGGGTGCACCCTTAATTCTGTTAGCCCTGTGGGGTTCCCTAGAGGACTGGGAAGCATCCCTAATCTGCCATTTCCTTTCCGCTGGTTTCTTTCCGATCCTGCCGACTACGCCAATTTTGTCGTGGTTTCTTGTGCCCCACAAACGACCAGGAGACACAGAAGATTCTTCAAGAAGTGTTAAACTTTAATGTGCAAATCAAAGCTGAGACAGTCAGTGAGCTAGTCGCTGATTGCCCACCGATCCTTGTACATAGCATTTTTTATAGCAATCTCCTGGTTTAGTTGCATTAGCATATCCAATCGGTCTACAGTTGCGTATCACCAGTACATCAGCTCCCGACTTCCCACTACTGTTTCTACCCATTAACTTAATCATGTTCTAATCTACTTTTTGGGCCACGTGTTACCTCATCCCTGGCCACAGTTATCTCTTAGCTAGCCTCTCATTAACACACCATTATCTTCTTATTTGGCTACATTCTTAAGTCACTGATGTGTTCAATAGTACAGAGACAATACAGAGATTTCATTCTCCTACTAAATTGGATACATACATAGCAAATAGCAAATACAAAGCTGACTACATAGTTTTGGTTACACAGCAAACAATGCAACTTTATACTCCAATAAAGACAGGGTGATGGCTGAGGTCTCTGAGCTTCTTATTGAGCTTGGATGGAACTGTGGTGTTGAATGCTGAACTGTAGTCCAAGAACAGCATTCTCACATAAGCATCCCTTTTTTCCAGGTGTGTAAGAACGGTGGGTAGAGCTGTGGCTATTGCGTCGTCTGTCGATCAGTTGTGTCAGTAGGTGAATTGTAGGGGGTCCAGTGTGGGTGGTAGCAAGCTGCAGATGTAGTCCTTGACCAACCTCTCAAAGCATTTCCTTAATATTGAGGTGAGTGCGACAGGATGCCAGTCTTTCAGACATGTTATCTTGGTCTTTTTGGATACAGGGACAATGGTGGATGTTTTGAAGCAGGAGGGCACTCTACACTGGGAGAGGGAGAGATTACAAACGTCTGTAAGCACATGTGCTGTGCCAGTTGTGCTGCGCACATCCTGAGTACTCGCCCTGGGATGCCATCTGACAGTCCACCTGTTGGAAACACCTGCGTACTTTGGCCTCAGAGATGACCAAGCTGCCGGTCACATCATCTGCAGGTCTCCTCAAGGGCTCACTATTGGTGACATCGAATCGAGCGTAAAAAAGATTTAGGCAGCGATTTGGAAACTCCACTGCGTTTAGCTTTGAAGTCTGTGATGGTGGGCAGACCTTGCCATAAGTTGGGTCTGGTCCTTGTCCCTGTACTGTTGTTTTGCTGCCTTGATGACTTTGCGCAGATCGTAGTTGCATTTCTTGAGCTCCTGCTAATTACCAGCAGCGTAAGCACTCTCTCGCGCTGTAAGTGCTGTTTGCACGGAACGGTTCATCCAGGGTTTCTGGTTTGGATAGACCCTGACCAACTTCTGGAGGACAACATCCTTGATACACTTCCAGATAAAACTCATGTGACCCCTTCCATGAACTCGGAGACATCTTCATCACGGAGGACATTCCAGTCGACGTCATCAAAGCATTCCTGTAGCATGGTGGCCAATTGGTCGGACCAATAGTGGATGGTTTTAACTATGGCTGCCTCTTGTTTCAGCTTCTGCCTGTACAGTCGGCCCTCCTTATCCGCGGGGGATTTGTTCCAGGATCCCCCGCGGATACCAAAATTCGCGGATGCTCAAGTCCCTTATTTAACATGTCTCCGTGCGGTGGACATTGGGACCTGGTGGCGCAGCTCTGAATCCGCAGTGTTTCTGTTCACGAAAATAATCATGATCGTGATTGAAAATAAGGTGAAAGTAATAACATGATGGAAAAGAGGTGAAATGCCATCGGTCATTGGAAAAGCATCAGGCTACAGTCAGTCAATGATCGGAACAATTTTAATGGAGAATGTGAAAGGCACTGCCCTGATGAAAGCTACAATTATTACTAAGCAACGCAGTGGTTTAATTATTGAAATACGTATGTTTCTTAAGTGTTTTATATGCATAGAAAGGTAAAATATGTACTATATACTAAGAAAAACGTTTGACTAACTGACGCTAAATTATACCAGATGTACCTGTTCTGACTTCAAATCCGACTTAAAGATGGACTCGGGAATGGAACTCATTAATAACCCAGGGACTGCCTGTACTTTTAAGTCATTTCTAAATTACTTATAATACCCAATACAATGTAAATGCTATGTAGATAGTTGTTATACTGTATTGTTTAGGGAATAATGACAAGAAAAAATAGTCTGTACATGCTCAAACAATGAGTGCTGGAGAGAGAACTTTCGGGTTTTCCTGATCCACGGTTGGTTGAATCCGTGCATACGGAATCCGCGGATAAGGAGGGCCGACTATACTTTAGCAACAACAAACTGGAGGAGTAATTGGCCTCAGTGTTTTCATTTTAACTTCTTTAACCTGGAACATCAACCCAGTTTTTCTTTCTACAGCTGCCTTGTTGATAGTTTCTGGAATTTTCTGTTCAGTAAGATTAGCTCAACTGTGTATTTTGGTCAGCAGCTTGGTTTGCATGACCCAAAGCTAAGTGTCCTCAGCTGTTACTGGGAGCTTTTCCCTCTGGAGTCAAGGCTGAGTAAGGTCGCAGCTGAACGCAAATAATTGATGAGGTGGTTGTGTATATTATAGCAGTAAATATCACCTGTGGCAGATGGCCTTCAGCCCTGAGCAATCAGAAGGGTTGTTGTGGCAACCTTGTGAAGTTTGCTTTAGGAAAACAGGTTTGTGTCGGCAATTCTTTAGAACATAGAATATTGTATACTACAGCACAGGGGCAGGACCCAAGACCAAATTAAACTTTGCTGATATGTTATAATGTATTCTCTGATGAAAGATTTAAGTTCATATTTAATTGTTGGACAAACTTTGACTTTCAAAGCAGTGACTGTAACAAACACATTTCACTGCTTTCATGGATATGCTTCACAATTTCAGGGAAAACAACATGCAGATGATGAATATCTGAAAAAAAAAGACCTTTTACATAGAGAAAAAAAGGGGGAAAGCTTCTGAATTTGGAAATTTGAAGAAATAGCATCAAATGCTGGAAAACTGCTGGTGACAATTATCTTTACATCAAGGAAAATTCTTGGTTGTGATTGAAGATGGTTTGGATGAGCAGATGTAACAAATATGTAACACCAAACCACTAATTAAATTCTAGTAATGACTGCTACTTGTTACTTTTGTCTCTTTCTTACTAGATCAGCATTACAAACAAGCAGGGACACACGCTTGTCAGGCATTGGAGGATCAGAAGAGGAGAGGGTCAGCAACCTGAAATTCATCTGTGTTGTTATTTCAGAAGACCGGTCCTGGGCCTAGCACATAAGTGCAATTATGAAGAAAGCACGGCAGTGCCTCTATTTAGGAGTTTGCAGTGATTCGGCATGACATCTAAATCTTTGACAAACTTCTATAGATGCGTGGTGAAGAGTGTATTTACTGGCTACATCACAACCTGGTCTGAAAACACGAATGCCCTTGAAAGGAAAATCCTACAAAAAGTAATGGATACAGGCCAGTCCATCATTCGTAAAGCCCTCCGCACCATTGAGCAAATCTACAGAAAATACTGTCACAGGAAGGCAGCTGATTCAAGAACAGTTACAACTGTCAGGTTCTTGAACCAAAGGGGATAACTTCATTCAACCTCACTTGCCCCATCTTTGAAATGATAACCAATAGACTGACTTTCAAGGACTCATCATCTCAAGTTCTCAATATTTATTGTTTATTATTATTCTTATTATTCTTATTATTATTATTATTATTATTATTATTTATTTTTGTATTTGCACAGTTTGCAGTCTTCTGCACTCTGGTTGAATGCCCAAGTTCAGTAGTCTTCTATTGATTCTGTTATGGTTATTATTCTATCGTCTTATTGAATATTCCCACAAGAAAATGAATCTGTTGTATATGCTGACATGTATGTACTTTGGTAATAAATTTAATTTTAGCTTTTAGACAGAGGAATAGATTTCAGTTCAACGATTTTTTATTAGAACTAATCAACTTGAAACATGGTCTTGTTTCTCCCTCCATACTTGTCGATTTAACTACTGACTGGTTAGGTTTTTTTTTGCGATTATTTCAGATTTGTGGTATTTTCCCTTTTTCCAGGAGTATCCACTTAGCAGCTTTCAGCCCTGGTAGTGCAAAGGGAAATTTAGTGGTTTTGTATTATACATGTAACAGGTATTGCCCACATTTCAGCTTAAGGAACACAAGGTGATTGCCCTCACCTAAGCACACCAATCCTTCTCTACCAAATGTAAGTCTTTGTTCCAAATTATATTGCCACCAAGTCTCGATTCTGGTACTTAAATTTCCTTAATGATGAAGCTGAAGAGGTCTGCTGGTGAAGCTGTCTACTGTGACTAGGTAAACACGTACAGGTATTCTAATGCAATAGTGTGATTGTTTTCCCATTTGATACACTGGATTGTAATTTTGGGATGCCGAGCATTAGTTTGCCTGGTGTAAAGTGAAATGTTGCTTTGCATAAGGAGGATCAAAGGTCAACCACGTAAAGGGGTATTCTAATTAGCTACTGTATATGGTCCCTGGAACTGGTCTAGCACCAGAGGGCATGCATTCAAGATGAGAGACGGTAACTTCAAAACAGGTGTGAGGAACAAGCTATTTTATGCAGAATGGTGGGTGCCTGGGTGGTTTCAGAGGGAGATACATTAGAGATTTTTAAGAGACAGTTGGACAGGCACATGAATGGGAGGAAAATGGAAGTATACAGACATTATGTAAGCAAAGGCGATTAGTTTAATTGGCCATTTGATTCTATATAAAGAAATAGACAGAAACCACGAGCCTCTTCGCAAATATAACTGGAGAACATCGGTGTATTCTTCACATTGGGCACACCTTACACTACTCATAGGGTGTCCAAGTTCTTGACAGTGTTGCTACAGTGAGACACCATGTGCAAACCTTAACAGGATGTTCCAAGAGTTTGCTGAATCCTTGGCATAGTTCTCCAATCTTCTCCCCGCTGAGAGCCAAATAAGAAGAAGAATTACCAACCTCTCCTCAAGTTGCTTAGTGGTCTGATCACTCTGTGTCCAGTATTGATATTCTGGAGTAAAAGGGAAAGCTATAGTCATGTTGGAAGTAGTTCAGAGGAGAACACTTAGCTGATCCTGAAAACTGAGAAACTTGAATTCTAAGAAAGGAGAAGTTTGAGTTGAATCTGTTTCTCTCTACATGCACTGCCCTGCCTGTTCAGTTGTCCGCCTTTTTATTTTTTTCAGAATTCCAGTTTTATTTAATTTTTGAGGTTTAGTTTTATCAATCTAGAACAGAAACTTAGGAAGCAATATAAAATACAGTGGTGCTAGAAAGTTTGTGAACCCTGTAGAATTTTCTCTCTTTCTGCATAAATATGACCCAAAATGTGATCAGACCTTCACGTAAGTCTTAACTGGATAAAGATAACCCAATTAAATTAATAACTAAATACTTATTTATTCATTGGAAAAAATGATCAAATATTACATGTATTTCTTGGAAAAAGTATGTGAACCTCTGGGATAATGCCTTCTACAAAAGCTATTTGGAGTCAGGTGTTCCAATTAATGAGATGAGATTGGAGGTGTGGGTTGTAGAGGTGCTCAGCCCTATAAAATAAGACACACCAAGTCAGGTTACTAATCTGCTCTTCTCAAAAATGTGCACCATGTCTTGATCAAATCAACTTTCAGAGGACCATGGAAGAAAAACAGTAAAGATGCATAAAGCCGGAAAAGCCTACAAAAGCATTTCTAAGACCTGAGTGTTCATCAGTCTACAGTAAGAGAAATTGTCTACAAATGGAGGAAACTCAGTAATGTGCCCATTGGCTGTTGCATTTCACTGTTATGGATGTCATTCCTACAGGAGTCTCCTTTTCTCCAGTATAATTTTTTAGGTGGATATCTGCAGGCTTCAGTTTAGCATCTTTTGCAGAGCAATTATTCATTTTGCAGAGTGATTGAAACAGCTGAACCAGTGTCTAATTCCATTTTAATTAATTTGTCGTTCACTTCTGTTGTAAGCCACATTGCTTGCCTATTTCTAATTTTCACACTAAATCTCAAGGCTGCAAAATCCTGTGTCACTCTCGTCATTATCAGATTTTTCATCAACAACATGCCGATTAGTGCTCTTTGTGAAATGGTCACTTCTTAGATTTTTCTTTTCCCTGTGCAGTCCATTTATTTTGTCTGCCTGACATGCTCTTTGAATGTCCTACTTTGTTGCATTTCTTGCAAGTTTTGCCTTTAAATCTGCATTCGTTTGATGTATGAGGGCCCCTGCCACAACAGTAACACAATTTGTTTGGCCAGGCCGCTTTCAGGTTAGATGATCAATTTTGTTAACGCTCACTTTCATTCCTGACTTCAACTCAATTGTGCCTCTGTCAGTGGTTTCCACTCAAACAGCGATTTCCATTGCTCCTTTGAATGTAAGCTGCTTTTGAATGCTTTCTTTTAAGGTTCCACAAACTAAGTGATCTCTCAGTGTAGCATTAAGCTCATGACCAAATGGATAATGCTCAGGCAACTTCTACAATTCAGCCACGTACGCTGAAATAGACCCTCCTTTTTGATTCCGCTTATGAAACCTAAAGCGTCTGTAATCAACAGTGGCTTGGGTTCTAAGTCTCTCTTTATCACTTTTACATAGTAGCAAATCTGAATTCTAATGGTTTGGTTGGAGCAGTTAACTTTGAAGAATACTACATGTCTTCACCCCTTATTCACTTAGCAAAATTGGCACTCACTTCTCGTTGATTATTTATTAGCTTAAATACTGTTCCAATAGCTCAGTATAAATACACCAATTTTTCTGATGTATGCAGTCATTTCTGCCTTTTTAATTATTAGTATCACCAGGTACTCAGTTTATGAACGCTGAATTCTTCCATTTACTTCCTTTAAAAAAACACGATCACATCTGAAATACAGGTGTTAGCAGCTTTTGCTTTAAGCTCCACCATCTCTCTATGTGTAGTTTTCATTGGCTGACGCTCCCGCTTTGTTTTGTTCAAATGTCTTGCTGTGTGTAATAGGTTGGTAGCTGTCTCGGGTTTGTTTTAAAATACTTAATTGCCGATGTTACATTTTGTGTCTTCAGAACATTAAATGAATTCAAAGAAACTTATGGGAGGTTGAAAATACGGGTGTAGTTGGAGTTCATTTTAAGTGAGGTGCACGCATATCCCCTGGTAGTGTGATATTGTATGCAATTAACATAATTTTATAATCTGTATTGAACTATCCAAATGAACAAGAATGCTTAATAACCTATATATATATATATATATATATATATACAAGATTGCTCAAAAATTATTAAAATATGAAATACACATTACTGTTTAATTGTATTACAATGAGCCTGAACAATTCTCACGATCGGTAGTTATCTTGTAATAGAACTCGTCTGAAAGTTTACAATGAAGTGAAATAAAAATAGAAAATGGAGGCACATGTTGGAAATCTGCAGCAGAAGGGAGCCACTGGTGGAACTCAATAGGTCAGGCAGCATCTGATCATCAACATCTAGACTAGATGAGATGATCAGATCACCAGTTCAGATGAAGGTCTTCACCTTCTGCAGATGCTGCCTGACCCCTGTTGAGCTCCTCCAATGCTGTAGTTCATTTTCTTGCTCCAGAGAACAGCATTTTCAGTTTTTTGTCTTTTTTGTTAGCTAATTGATTTCATATCTTCCATAAATAATACTTCATACATAAATTACACAGAGAACACAAATAACACAGTCAGTCACCCAGAACGCTGCTGCTCATGTAGAGGAGCTGCAGGTGAGGGGTAGAAAACCCAGAGTCCTCAAGTGGGTTTGGCTTTTTGGAGTAGGTTGGCCCCTAGTGGAATGTTCATTCTTATGCCATCACCTAATTCAGTTTTCCCAAAAGGAAACACCTCAAACTGGCTTTGTCAAAAACCGCCTTTCTTTTTTTTAATATACACCTTCTATTAAATATTTTATACTCACCTTCAGTTGGGATTCCTGAATGTGTCATCTCCTTAGATGCAGAGAAAACATCCGACCGTGTGGAATGGAATTACCTCTTTGCTGTTTTAGAAAAATTTGATTCTGGACGAACTTCTATCACGTGAATTAAATTGTTATAATCGCGTCCCACCGCCTCTGTTTTGACCAACTCTCAGCAATCCCAACCTCTCAGCCTCAAACATGGAACCCGCCAAGGTTGCCCCTTAAGCCCCATTACTTTTCGATCTGGCCATAGAGCCACTGGCGATTACATTCCGCAGTTATGCGGATCTGACGGGGATTTGGAGGGAGGGAGTTGAGCGCAAAGTCTCCTTTTATGCTGATGATCTTTTGCTTTTTATATCAAACCTGATCACCTCCTTACCCCCCCCATGTTCTCAATCCTTAACAAATTCAGCCAGTTTTCAGGATACAAACTTAATTTACACAAGAGTGAACTTTTTCCAATAAATGGAGAAGGATAAGCATCAGAGTTCCATAACCTCCCTTTTAAGGTAGTGAATAAACAATTTACTTACCTTGGCTCACAGCAACAAGGAAATATAAGTGTCTTTTTGGAGAAAATTTCATGAATTTTTAAAATCATACAAAACAGAGCCTAGCACAGTGGTTACCCCTGTCCATGTCCCTGATGGGCTGAATCAATGTTGTCAAAATGAATATTGTCCCTAAATTCATATACCTTTTTCAATCCATACCAATTTTCATTCCTAAAGCATTCTTTGACTTGCTGGACTCAGTCATTTTGTCCTACCTACAGAAGGCCAAGCGTCCCCGACCGAATAAAGTCCATCTTCAAAAATCTAAAAGTGTTGGGGGCATGGCTCTGCCCAATTTCTGCCTATACTACTGGGCAGTTAACGTATGCTGTCTCATCTTTTGGTCTCATTTTTACAACCAATCTGACTGCCCAATATGGGTAGCATTGGAGCTGAACTCCATTAAGAATTTCTCCATCTCCACACTTCTTGGATCCGCACTCAGTTTTTCTACGCCTAAGCCAATTGCTAATCGTGTTATCAGGCACACCCTGAGAGTATGGGCTCAGTTCAGAAAGCTTAGTGGTCTCCATGGCTTCTCTCTTTCAAATCCTATTCTATATAATCATCTCTTCCAGCCTTCTATACATGATCCAACATTTCAAGACTGGTGCAGAAAGGGCATCGGGTGCTTTAAAGTTCTTTTTACAGATAATTACTTTGCAGCATTTGAACAACTGTCTGCAAAGTTTAACATACCAAACATTCACTTCTTCAGATATTTGCAAATTAGAGATTTTATCAGCCCTTTGTTATCAAACTTCCCTGAGGCACCCTTCACAAACGTTGTTGATATGCTTCTCTGCATGAATCCATTGCACAAAGGTCTAATATCTACTATTTGTAACAAGCTAGCGGTTCTGAGGTGAGCCCTCCTTGACAAAATTAAAACTGCCTGGGAGCAAGATTTAAATTTCTCACTGTCAGACAATGTATGGGATTCAGTTCTCAAGTTAGATACCTCAACCTCTTTATGTGCCTGGCACTGCCTATTACAGTTCAAGGTTGTACACAGGGCCCATATGTCTAAAACTAAATTATCTTGCATTTACCCAGATGTTAATCCCTTCTGCGACAAATGCAAAAGGGGTGAGGCTTCCCTTATTCACATGCCCCAGCTTGGAAAAATACTGGAAAGATGTTTTCCGAACTCTATCGCAAATACTTAATTACAATTTGGAACCTAACCCTTTGATTGCTCTTTTCGACACCTCCGGAGAGGGGGACACGCACCTAAGTCCGACTAAACATCACGTACTGTCTTTTGCCTCTCTTTAGGCCAGGCACGCAGTCTTGCTCAGGTGGAGAGAAGCTGCCCCGCCCACCCATGCTCAGTGGCTCAGGGACATCATGTCCAGTCTACACCTTGAGAAGATCCATTATTCAACTCTCAATTCGGACATAAAGTTCCAAAATGTGTGGGGACCCTTTCGTGAATATTTTCAGAATTCCCAGCCAGACTAAAGGTCCATCCTTTCTTCCTTTTCTCTGCACATAAATCCTTGACCTCCAGCTTTTTTCGATAAAATTCTACAGACTCAGACTTGTAAACATATAACAGTCTACGTATTAGGAAAATACACCTATATACCAATGCAGCTCTGTGAGGACAAAGGTTCTGTTTAACCCTTTTTGCTAATCCAATAATGGCTTGGAGTTGGGGACTGGAAGGGGTAGGGAGGTTACCAAAGCATGATTGTAATATGGATGTATCCCTTTCATAGATGTGAATTGTACATTTGATGCATTTGTTATGCACTACACAAACCTCCTTTATACTATGTTCTCGTTATTTAAAAAAACAATAAATATATTGCTGAGAAATAAAAGGAAACATCTTCAGCAAAAACTGCTTATCATATTGCTGGTGCCATTCTACTAAATCCAACAGGATCCCATCACCAACTGCATGTTTCCCTCCATTTTCTGCAAGAAACGCTCCCTATAGTGACTTCCTTGTCCACTTGTCCCTCCCCACTGATCTCCCTCCTGGCATTTATCTTTGCAAGCGGGACAAGTGCCACACCTGCCCCTACACCTCCTCCCAAACAGTCCTTCCAGGTGAAGCAACACTTCACTTGTGAGTCTGTTGAGGTCACCTACTGTATCCAGTGCTCCTGGTGTCACCTCCTGTACATTGGTGAGACCGGGCGTAGATTAGGAGACTGCATCATCATCCACCAGAAAAAGCAGGATCTCCCATTGGCAACCCATTTTAATTCCACTTCCCACTCCCATTCCAACATGTCAGTCCATGGCCTCCTCTACTGTTGAGATGAGGCCACACTCAGGTTGAAGGAGCAACTTATATTCCATCTGGGTAGCTTCCGAACTGATGGCATGTACATCGATTTCATGCTCCCCCCCTTCACCATTCCACATCTTCATTTCCCTGTCTCGCCTTATCTCCTTACCTGCCCATCACCTCCCTCTGGTGCTCTCCCCCCTTTCTTCCATAGCCTTGTGTCCTCTCCTGTCAGATTCCCCCTTCTCCAACCCTGTAGCACTTTCTCCCACCAACTTCCCAGCTCCTTACTTCACCCCTTCCCCCCCAGTTTCAACTATCACCTCCCGTTTCTTCCTCCCCTCCCCCTCTTTCTTACTCTGAATCCTCATGTTTTTTCTCCAGTTCTGATGAAGGGTCTCAGCTTTTCAAAGGTGCTGCCTGGCCTGCTGAGTTCCTCCAGCATTCTGAGTGTCTTGTTTGGATTTCCAGCATCTGCAAAGTTTCTCTTTTTTTGTGAATTCCTTCAGCGAATTGGATTTTAACTTTTCTTAGTGCAAAATAACCATTGCTGTATATACCAACCACTCGGGTTTCCTTTTTAAATTACGTGAAATTGATCATAGGAATAAAGGGGCCTATGGGAACTACCTTAGAGATGGGCAATTTGGATGGACGTGGATGGATCGGGCTGAATAATAGTTTCCATGTTGTAATACAAAAGTGTCCTGGAAGGGAGGATTCTAAATTCACTGGTAGGAAACTAAGTAGTGAAGAGGAACTAAGTAGGGAGAGAGGAAAGGATATAGATAAGTAAGTGGGCAAAGATCTGGCAAATAGAATATTAGATGGGAAACTGAAAATATTTATTTTGGCATGTGAATTTTAAAATAGTTATCTAAATAGTGAGATATTGCAGAGCTTTGTGGTAGATAGAGCTGAACATCTTGATACATGGGTAGCAAGCTTTTTTGAGAGCATGTGCCCAGATTGCCAATAATCTAAAACAATTATCTTATGCCCATGGTAATTTTGAGCAGAGATTATCATTGGTTAATGAATTAGTAACAATAATTAAGGACTTTTTTAAGGAAAAGGGATGAGTCCTGTTGCTTATTTAGCTGTATTCATTACTATTAATAAAAAATATAACAAAGACAGAATGAACCAAATAAACGATCCAAAGTCACATGTTCTTGAAACCGTCTAGCTGCCACCAAGCCGGTGAAATGTCTCCTGTGAAAATTGTGTTGTAAAAAATATTTCAGTGCTTCATTTGCCTGTAAAGATAATCCTTAGGTAATTTTTTTTATTATGGATGGGGTTTAAAGAATTAAGGGATGCATGGCAAGATGCGTTCCGAAAATTTTTTAGCATGTGCCATCTTGGGCATGCATGCTATAGCCCCAGTATTGCAAAAGGCTAGGATGTAAATACAGCAAGTAATTGGGAAATGTAATAGAATGTTATAGCTTACTTTGATCTATTTATTAAGAAATCATTATTCAGTTACATAGAGAACAGTGAAAGTTCATTTCATTGTATGCTTTGATGTACACATTAATCTTTAATCCAGAGTACCGTATGCAGTATTGGTCTCTTTGTTTAAGGAAGGATGTAAATAAATTGGATGCGGTTTAGAGAAGGTTTACTTGAGCAGTATCTGGTATGGACAAATTATTGTAGGAAGAAAGTTTGGACAGGTAACCTTGTATCTGTTGGAGATGAAACGAACAAGAGGGACATGATTGAAACATAAAAGATCTTGCGGGACAAAAATCAATTTGCTGAAGGAACTTAATGGCTCAAGCAGCATTTGCGGAGAGAAAGGTGCTGTTGAAGTTTTGAGGTCAAGACTCTACATCTGATCTAACGGTCTCTAAGATCTTGAGGGGTCTTAACAGCAGGGTACGTGTGCAAGGGGAGTTTCCTCCAGTTGCATTATTTAGGATGAGGAATCACCATTTAAAAATGGGATACCCTTTTAAGGCAGGGATGAGCTGACATTTTTTCTCAAGGGTAGTAATCTCAGGATTGCTACCTGTGCTTACGACAGTGAGGATAGGAATGGAATGAGGTGGCAGATAAACGTGTTGCTGAAGAATTGGAATGGGGGGAGTGATTCAGACTTCTGGATAATTGGGACCTCTTCTGGGGCTGGTGTGACTTGTACAAAAGGGACGGGTTGCACTTGAATCCGAGGGGGACCAATATTCTTGTGGACAGGTTTACTAGAGCTGTTGGAAGTGGTTTAAACTAATGTGGCAGGGGAGTTGGGAACCAGTATGATAGAGCTGAGGATGAGCCAGCAGGTTTACAAATAGACAATGGCTCTATCATGAATGTAAGGAAGGACAAGCCAATGATTAGGTACAAATGCAGACAGAGCAAAGAGGTGAATTATACCACAGAGGCAAAATTCAAAAGGGTGAAGAATCCAGGGTGAAGGTGTTGTATTTAAATGTGCATAGCATTCGGAATAAGATGGATGAACTCGTGGTGCAATCAGAGGTTGGTCGGTATGACGCTGTGGGCATCATTGAGTTGTGGCTGAAAGTAGGCCATAGTTGGGAGCTTAACATCAGAGGATATACTTTGTATTGAAAGCACAGACAGGAAGTCATAGGAGGTGGTGTGGCTCTGTTGGTAAGAGATGTAGTTACACCTTTAGAAAGAAGTGACATAGGGTCAGAGAATGGGATTCATATATAGGCCTCGAAAATAGTAGCCAAGATGTGGGGTTAAGATTGCAAAGGGAGCTGGAAAAGGCACGTAATAAGGGTAATGGCACAATTGTAATAGGAGACTTCAATATGCAAGTGGATTGGGAAAGTATGGTTGATGTTGGTTCAACATTCCAATTGTTGAATGCTTACGAGATAGTTTTTTAGAGTAGCTTGTTTTTGAGACACCTCAGGGAAAGGCTAACTTAGACTGGGTGCAGTGTAATAACCGAGTTCTTATCAGGGAGCTTAATGTAAAGGAACTCTTAGGGGACAGTGATCATAATATGATTGAATTTATACTGCAGTTTGAGAGGGAGAAGCAGAAGTCACATGTATCAGTATCGCAATGGAATAATGGGAATTACACAGGCATGAGAGAAGAGCTTGCCCAGATGGATTGGAGGAAGTTACAGGCAGGGAGGATGGCAGAGTAGATGTGGCTGGAGTTTATGGGAATAGTTCACAGGGCACAAGATAGATATGTCCCACGGAAGAAGTTGTTCTCAAATGGCAGTGCTAGGAAACTGTGGCTGACAAGGGAAGTTAAGGACTGCATAAAAACCAAGGAAAGGGCACATAAGATAGGAAAAGATCATGGGAAGTTGAGTGAATGAGAATCTTTTAAAATCCAACAAAAGGCAACTAAAAAAAGCTATAAGGGAAGAGATGAAATATAAGGGCAAACTAGCAAATAATATAAAGCACTTATATAAAGAGTAAAACGGAGGTGAGAATTGATATTGGACCACTGGAAAATGATGCTGGTGAGATAGAAACATGGAACAAAGAAATGCCAGATGAATTTATTGGGTATTTTGCATCAGCCTTCTCTGTGGAATATACTAGCAGTGTGTCAGAGGTCCATGAGTGTCAGGGAGCAGGAGTGAGTGCCAATGCTATTACAAAGGAAAAAGCGCCAGGCAAATCAAAGGTCTTAAGATGGATAAGTCACCTGGGACAGATGGATTACATCCCAGAGTTCTGAGATTGCCGAAGAGATAACGAATGTATTGGTCATGATCTTTCAAGAATCACTTGATCCTTGCATGGTCCTGGAGGACTGGAAGATTGCAAATGTCACTCCACTCTTTAAGAAGAGGGGAAGGCAAAAGAAAGGAAATTATAGGCTAGTTAGCCTAACCTCAGTGGTGGGAATATGTTGGAGTCTATTGCAAGGATGAGGTTTAGGGGTACTTGGAGACTAATGATAAGAAAAGTCAAAGTCAGCATGGGTTTCTGTGAAGAGAAATCTTGCCTGACAAATCTGTTAGAGCTCTTCGAGGAAGTAACAAGCAGGGTGGACAAAGGAGAGGCAGTGGATGTCATTTATTTGGATTTCCAGAAGGCTTATAATAATGTGTGACATGTGAGGCTGCTTAACAAGATACAATCCTATGGCATTACAGGAGTGATAGTGGCATGAATAGCAGAATAGCTGACAGGCAGGAGGCAACGACTGAGAATAAAAGGGGTATTTTCTGGTTGGCTGCCAGTGACCAGTGGTGTTCCTCAGAAGTCAGTATTATGATCACTGCCTTTCACACTGTTTGTCAATGATTTTGATAGTGGAATTGATGGCTTTGTGGCAAAGTTTGCAGATGATACAAAGATAGGTGGAGAGGTAGGTAGTGCTGAGGAAGCAATGGATTGCAGCAGGACTTGGACAAATTGGAAGAATGGGCAAAAAGTGACAGATGGAATGCAGTGTTGGGAAATATATGATAATGCATTTTGGTAAAGGAACAGTAGTGCAGACTATTATCTAAATGGGGAGAAGGTTCAAACATCAGAGGTGCAGAGGGACTTAGGAGTTCTTGTGCAGGACTCCTGAAAGGTTAATTTACAGGTTGAGTCTGTGGTAAAAAGGCAAATGTAATTTTGGCATTTTTTCAAGGGGAATAGAATATAAAAGCAAGGAGATAATGCTGAGCTTTTATAAGACACTAGTCAGACTGCACAGAGTATTGTCAACAGTTTGGGGCCCCATATCTCAGACAGGATGTGTTGTTATTGGAGAGAGTCTAGAGGAGGTTCATGAGGATGATTCCAGGAATGAAGTGGTTAACCTGTAAGGAATGTTTGGCAGCTTTGGGCCTGTACTCACTGGAACTTAGAAGAATGCAGGGGATCTCATTTAAACCTACCAAATATTGACAAGATTAGATAAGGTTGATGTGGAGAGGATGCTTCCTATGGTGGGTATATCCAGAACTAGAGGGCACAGCCTCAAATTTGAGGGGCAACCTTTTTGAACAGAGGTAAGGAGGATTTTTTTAGCCAGAGAGTAGTGAATCTGTGGAATGCTCTGCCACAGGCTATGGTGGAGGCCACCCATGGGTATATTTAAGGTGGAAGTTGATAGTTTCCTGATCAGTCAGGGTATCAAAGGATATGGCAAGAAGGCAGGTGTATGGGGTTGAGTGAGATTCAGGATCAGCCATGGTGGAATGGTGGAGCAGACTCGATGGGCTGAATGGCCCAATTCTGCTCCTATGGTTCGCCAATTGAGTAGATAAGGTGTTGATTCGTGGCAGATTGTTGTTTTGAGCAGCAGCTAATCAGTGATCAGCATTAATTTGCAAGAACAAAAAGTAAGGCAGGGGCAAGTGGAGTGGTCATTGTTGACGGTGCCAGAGTTAGAGTGAAGATTTTGAGGCTTCAGCAAGGAGAGGCTTGAATGAGAGAAAGTGAAAAGCTATGGGTAGATTTATTCCCCAATGTCCATTTATTGCTTTTCTTTCTTTATATTTGCTTAGTTAGAGCAGTAGGGATGCCAGGCAGGATTGTGGAACGCTCCTCTTACAGGATGTGGCAAAGCAGGGAGGCCTCCAGTGTCCTGACAAACTGGAACATTCAGTGAGAAGTGCATCCAGCTGCAGCTTCTAAGCCTCTGCATTATGGAGATGGAACTGGAACTGAATGAACTCCGGATCATTTGGGAGGTTGAGAGGGTGATAGATGGGAGATTTAGAGAGATAGTTACACCCAAGGTGCAGGATGTAGGAAACTGCATGGCAGTCAGGAAGGGGAAAGGGGTTAAGGAGCCAGTGCAGCGTACCCCCGTGGCCATCCCCCTCAACAACAGACCTGGCAGAGGAAAGTCACAACGGTCAGGTCTCTGGCATTGAGTCTGGCTCTAACACAGAAGGGAAAGTGGAGGAGAGGCAAGCTGTGGTGAGGGTGGATCCATTAGTTAGGGAAGCATAAAGCAGGTTCTGTGGACGAGAACAAGATTACCAGATGGAATGTTGCTCCGCTGGGTGCCAGGGTCTGGGACATCTCAGATCGAGTCCTCAGCATTCTTAAGTAGGAGGGTGAACAGCCAGATGTCATGGTCCATGTAGGTACCAGTGACAGAGGTAGAAAGAGTGACAAGGTTCCGCAAAGTGAGTTTGGTGAGTTAGCTGCTAAGTTAAAGGGCAGGTCCTCCAGGTTTCTGATCTCAGGATTCCTCCCATGTGACATTCCAGTGAGGCCCAAAACAGGAATATTATACAATTTAACACATGGCTAAAGAGTTGGTGTAAGATGGAGGGTGCCAGTTTTTGGATCATTGAGCTCTCTTGCAGGTAAGGTGGAACCTATAGAAAAGGGATGGTTTGCACCTGAACCGGAGGATAACTAATATCCTAGTGGGAAGGTTTGGTAATGCTGCACAGTGGGGTTTTAACTAGAGTTGCAGGGGGATGTGAATCAGAAGTGCCAGAACAGTTAGTGGAGAAGCTGTGGAGCAAGGTGTTGTTAGGACTTCAGACAAAGTCAGGAATCATGGTGTGACTAATGTCCTGAGCTGCATATATTTCAATGCAAGAAGTATTGTAGGAAAGGCAAATGAGCTCAAGGCATGGACCAACACATGGAATTATGATATTGTTGCCACTAGCGTTGCAGGAGAGCCAGGATTGGCAGCTCAATATTCTAGTGTTCCATTGCTTTAGATGCAACAGAGCGGGAGGGATTCAAGGAGGAGACAGATGGTGTTACCGGTTAGGGAAAATGTCACAGCAATGCTCAGTCACGACAGACTAAAGAACTCATCTGGTGTGGTGTTATGTGTGGAACTGAGGAATAAGAAAGGTATGACCATCTTAATGGGGCTATATTACAAATCACCACGCATTCTGAGGGATTTAGTGGAACAAGTTGGTAGAGAGATCACAGACTGGTACAAGAAACTTAAGGTTGTGATAGTAGGTGATTTTAACTTTCCACATATTGACTGGGATTCCCATACTGTAAAAGGACTAAATGGGATAGTTTGCCAAAAGTGTCCAGGAAAGTTTCCTTAATTAGTACGTAGAAGTCCTAATGAGAGAGTATGCAATACATTAGGGAACGAGACAAGGCAGGTCAGAAGTTTGTGTAGGGGAACACTTACATCTAGTGATTACAATGCCATTAGTTTCAAAGTCAATATGGAAAAAGATAGGTTTGGTTCATGGGTTGAGATTCTAAATTGGAGGAAGACCAATTTTCATGATATCAGAAAGAATCTAGCAAGTACAGATGTTTTCTGCCAAAGGTGTATTTGGTAAGTGAGAGGCCTTCAAAAGTGAAATTTTGAGGGTATAAAGCAGGTTTAGAGAACCTTGGTTTTCAAGAGATATTGAGGCCCTGATTAAGAAAAAAAAATGGAGATGCATAGCAGGTAGGAACAAATGAGGTGTTTATGGAGTATAAGATTTGCACGAGAACACTTAAGAAAGAAATCTGGAGGGCTAAAAGAAAGCATGAGTTTGCCCAAATGGACAAGGTGAAGGAGAATCCAAAGGGGTTCTACAGATATATTAAGAGCAAAATGATTGCAAAGGACAAAATTGGTCCTGCGGAAGACCAGAATGGTAATCCATGTGTGGAGCCAAAAGAGATGGGGGAGATCTTAATTTTTTTTTGCATCCGTATTTACTCAGGAGATGGACTCAGAGTCTATAGAAGTGAAGCAAAGTAGCAATGACTTCATGGACTCTTTACAGATGAAGTGGTGTTTGCTGTCTTGAGGCAAATTAGGGTGAATAAATCCCCAGAGTCTGACAAGGTGTTCCCTTGGACCCTGTGGGAGGCAAGTGTAGAAACTACTAGGGTCCTAGCAGAGATATTTAAATCATCCTTAGTGACAGGTGAAGTACCAGAGGATTGGAGCATATCCAAAGTTGTTCCGCTGTTTAAGAAAGGCTTTAAAAATAAAGCAGGAAATTATAGGTTGGTGAGCCTGACATCAGTAGTGGGAATGTTATTGGAAGGTATTCTAAGGGACAAGATACATGAGTATTTGGATAGACATGGACTGATTTGGGATAGTCAGAAATGCTTTGTGCATGGTAGGTCATGTCTAACCAATCTTTAAGTTTCTCGAGGAAGCCAGATTAAGAAAGCTTGCTACTTCCCATTCTCCATCTTCTTATTCTGGCTTCTGCCCCTTTCTTTTCCAATCCTGATAAAGGGTCTCAGGCCAAAATGTTGACTGCTTATGTCAGGCTTTTTATGTGATTCATCTGTAGTTTGTATCCTTACCTAAAGTTGTAGTGTAGTTAATTATGTCTCCACAATTATTTGAGTTAGGTGCCATCGCAATGCCATGGGCTGCAGGTTTAGCTGGGGTCAATGATTGTTGGCCTTCCTGCAACCTCACATCATCACCACCATCAAGGGCCTATTCTGCACTGTACTTCAATAAATAAATATATAGGTACAGGAACGTGAAGAGACACACTCAATGTTTTAGTAACAGCTTCTTCCCTTCCACTATCAGATTTCTGACTGGACAGTGAACTATGCCAGTGATATTAAACCTGATTCTGATTCTAATTCTGACATCTCTTCAAGGCAGACATAACATCTGTGAACACTCAGTTTTGGTTATGCCTCTCTCCTGTACAGCGAGTGACCTGCTCTCTTCCAGCAGCTCTCACCTGTGTTGGTGATAGGCCAGCTGGTTATTCTGATCAGTAAGTTCAGCTGCAACCAATCCTGCCCATACCCAAGCCCTCTAATCCAGGCAGCATCCTGGTAAAGCTCATCTGCACCTTAGCTGAAATCTTCACATCCTTCCTATAACTTAGCAACCAACATTGAATGTAACACTCCAGATGTGACCTAAGCAGTATTTTATAAGGCTGTAAAATAAATTCCTGGTTTTTGAACTCAATGCCTTGGCTAATAAAGGCAAGCATGCACACCTTCTTTATCATTTGACAGATTCCAGGCTGCAGATGTACATGCTGAGGGACACTGTGAGGTTTGGTGTGACCAGTATAAAGGCTTTGTGGGGAATGCTTGCAGTCAGTAGCCACCGAGGGACTGGGCACCATGCAACATCCTCTCAATAGAATGCGTGAGTTTTATAATTGTAAAACCATGCTATTTCTATTGTACTTCTGTATATATAAATTTAATTCTTGAAATTAAAAAAATGGACAATGGTAGCAAGGAAGCTCAGACTCAGGTTACCATGAGAACACACACACACACACACACACACACACGCACACACACACACGCACACACGCACACACACACGCACACGCACACACGCACACACACACACACACACACACACACACACACACACACACACACACACACACACACACAGGCACACAGGCACACACACACACTCACACTCAGCAGGTATCTCTGGAATTGAATAAATAGTTGACTTTTCAGGCCGAATCAGCCAAGTGCAGTGTCCACACCAAGTTGAAGTGGCCCAGAGCTGTGCTCTGTCCATGTTTTTCTATGGCTCAGAATGCCTGTGCCTGACAGAATGACTTTGCCAATCTGTCGTCATTCCACAGTATGAGCCTCCAGAAGACCCTACGTATTTTCTGGTCAAGAAAGATCTCCAACCATGCCCTATTCCTTCAGTGTCACCAAGAGGACATGGCGACAATCATCATAAGGAAACATTATAGATGGATTGGGCATGTGATGAGAAGAGAGGCCAGCTCCATCAACAAGTCAGCACTTCACAGGAGCCATGAAGGGTGGAGGAAATGTGGGAGAGCAAAGACAACTTGATGCCGTACTATAGAGGCAGAAATGAGGACCCTGAACCACACCTGGAGCACAACAGAGAAGACAGCTAAGGACAGACAGAGATGGAGAACCTTCATTGCTGCCGTTGCAGCAATGATGATGATGATGTTTTGAGCTGAAATCCTTCTTCAGGACGGGAAAGGACGAGGGAAGATGCCAGAATGAAAACGTTGGGGGGAGGGGAAGGAAGCTGGCTAGAAGGTGATAGGTGAAGCCAGGGGGGTAGGAAAGGAAAAGGGATGGAGAGGAAGGAATCTGATAGGAGAGAAGAGTAGTCCAGACCATAGGACAAAGGGTCCCGGTGGGAATCATAAGTGCTTCTGAAGGAAGATTGGATAGAAGCTTAATTTTTCCCAAAATACCCTTCAGACAATTCAAAACAGAATTTTTAACAATTATGGTGAGACTCAGCTGGAGAAAAAAAGTATCGCTAAAGGATCAAACGGTATCTTCGAAAGAGATATAAAAATAATCCAGTATCACATCTATTGGGGCATCTTTCTGCAAGCCACCTAGGCTGAACAGAGGAGCACTTTTAGTAATAGACTAAGACAACTGCACTGCTCCAGAGAGTGCTTTATGAGGTCATTCTTACCTTTGGCCATTTGGCTTTATAATGAGTCAACCTATAGCCGGAGAAGTGACGACACCTTCCTGTTAGACTGTTTTTGAAGTAACTTATTTTTTATTCTTTCTTACTTCTCTTCTAATGTTTGTATATCTGTGCACCTGTAATGCTACTGTGGCACTAATTTCCTTTGGGATCAATAAAGTACCTGTATCTAGATTCAGAATTACAATAAATAGTAAACATTAACTTCAGCAACCAACCTTTAGACCTGAATGTGAATTGTAGATTTAACTTAAAATACAGTCCTGGACAATAATTTCCTGAAGCTACAGACAGCAGTTGATTGAAGCAACAGACAAAGCTGATTGACATTCATTTTGGATGCCTGCAGTATGGGTGCAAAGAAGGAGGTGTGTAAATTATATCTAATTCAAAGGAAGCATTGTAGATACATTGTAAATATAGAATTGTCCTTTGATTTTATTATATAATATTTATTTAGCATATAATATTTATCATGTAGTATTAAGTCTTTCTCTGTAAAGGTCTGAATATAATGCCTGTCACCCATTTTTGTTGAATAAAAGATTTATATATTCACTAGGTTCAGTCCCTCTCCAGTGACATTGTTCACATAAAAACATTTGGGGGCTTGTCCGGGATACCTTCATGACCATTGTGTGGCCAGCAATCTCAGCAGTCTAAGTGGGTGAGTATTTTTAAAATTAGCACTCACACTTGGACCTATTCAGGTCACTGATTACGGGATAGTGAGGCATTATGAGAATGGTGGAGAGCTGAACTAGTGGTTATAAAAGTTGCATGGTGTTGACCATAGGAAGTATCCTCTCCACATCCACCTTATCTAGTCCTTTCAACATTTAGTAGGTTTCAATGAGTCCCCTCCCCAGATTCTTTTAAATTCCAGTGAGTACAGGCCTAAAGCACTGCTTCTTAAAGATGTCCTGAATACTCTGGAGGCCAGTGCCCATGATGGCGCTCTCTGCAGCTTACTTTGATCCTCTGCAGCCTTACCCCCACCTTGCCCCCATACCAGATGGTGATGCAGCCAGTTAGAATGCCCTCCATGGTAGAAATTTCTGAGCATTTTTAGCGACGTACCAAATCTTCTCAAACTCCTGATGAAATATAGCTGCTTCGATATATTGGATCCAGGTTAGGGCCTCAAAGATATCGACAGACTTGATTTTGAAATTGCTCCACTTCTGATCTCTCTGAGAATTGGTGTGTATTCTCTCATCTTACCATTTCTGAAGTGCACGATCAGTTCTTTGGTCTCACCTACTGTGTGATAGTGTCATGGGCCACTGAGATAGAGCAGAGGATGAAGGGAGAGAAGTCATAAAGTGACTGTAGTGAATGTAACTTGTGACATCACAGACAACTTGCTTTGTGTGCCAGCAGCTGGTGCACGTATCAAGGATCAAGGAACTTCTGGAGAGGACGCGGGAGGGTAAAGGAGATGATTTGTTTTATCCGTGGCTCCTCAGGCCATGTTTGGAGGCAGTGCCCTGAAAAACAAGGGAAGTGAAAATCACTCACCAAAGCAGAATCCACAGCAGCACCTTTTCAGTCTAACGTGACTGCTGACCAGATTATAGACGTGGTGAGGTCAGACAAATGGCTGACGGCCACCTCTACTGCTAGTAATGGTCATCCACGGATGTATACAAGAGGTTTATTAGGGGACCCGTGAGGAGATTTTCATCACCTGTGCAGGATGTGAAACAATGAGGGCGGAGAGAAATCGGTCCCAGGCACTTGAGATCAAGGGTTTGCAGCTGCCTGTATATTTTAGTGTGTGCCTAAACAATGAAGGTACTATCCTGGGGACAAACACACTGAGTGAGGCAGGTTCTACCATCGGCTCAGGAAAAGGAGAAATAACATGGACAATATAGTGAACATGTGAGCATGTGTGATCTGCAAAGCAGCTAACGTGGCCAACAGGGAGACTGCAGCCCCGAGCAGGGAGGAGAGATGGGACAATGTGTGGGAATCATGTCTGGGGGTCCAAGGGGAGGGTCCAAGCACAGTCAGGAGCTGTTAGAAGTAGTGCAGCTGCCTGAGGGGGTAGCAGTGATCAAAGTAAAGACGCATCAGAAAGGGGATAGTAAGGAGCAGAAAGGGAACGAGCGGGCAGTCATCGGTGTGAGGAGGGCAGTGGAAGATCAAGAAGCAAAAGAAATTACAGGTGCACAGGAAGAAACTACAACGGCCAATTTAGTAAGATTACTGTACGTGAAGATGTGGAGGATCAGTGTAATCAGAGAGCACATTGAGGGATCAAGCAAAACATACTGTAGATCAGAGAGAGCCAGAGGGAGAGGAGATATTCCTCCCAAGTCCTGGTGAGGGAGCTGGTTGAAAGGACAGGTTTACCCACCAGTGGAAAGAACCTCAGGTGGTGCTCCGGATGAATGGCGCCTGTGTTGGTGTGCAGTCCCGGTGAGGCAGCCAGTGGAAACACTGGATTCAGGTTAAACCATGACCCACCTTCTTGTCGCCCTCACAGACAGAGCAGGAGATCAAGTGTACCCGGGACAGTGACATTGCAGAAAACCCAAGTGAAGAACAGCAGCCGGCTGTATCAGTTCTGAGCACAGCTGATGGAAGCAGGCCACAGCAAACACACAGGCAGAGAACGCTGAGAGAGTGAGACAGCAAACCGTGAATAGTATGTTAAAATCTAATGGTAGTGGTACTCTGGAATGAAGGCTGCTTGCTGAAGTCAGATTAGTTGTATAGATCAGAATAGAAACAATATTGGGGAAAACAGATGGGAAGGGATCTGAGTTACAGTAAAGAGATCAGGTTCCACAACTTCGAGGGCATGCCCGACCGAGAAAGCAAATAAAGTGCACATGATATCTAAAGGCAGTCAGTCCCGCCTGAATGGGGAGTGAATTCAAATGAACTGGGCCCTTTCACTGGCCCAACCTCTGATTGACTAGACAGACTGAAAGGGGTGCCACTGAGAGAGTCATTCAAATAGAGGACCTAACCCCTCCTGTACCTCAATGAAGAGTGTCTCTGAACCTGATACATTTACCTTGCTAGTGCCCCTGGCTGGAAGTAACCAGCCACTCAGAATTTTAGCAATCAGAAAATGAAG
Organism: Hemitrygon akajei; assembly: GCF_048418815.1. Taxonomy (NCBI): domain Eukaryota; kingdom Metazoa; phylum Chordata; class Chondrichthyes; order Myliobatiformes; family Dasyatidae; genus Hemitrygon; species Hemitrygon akajei. The sequence continues at coordinate 100,724,975 of NC_133124.1, read as the reverse complement.
GATTTCATATAGAGAATGTGATTAAACTGTAATCAGCCAGCAGGGAAAGAGGCAGCTGACTTAGGAGAGATTAAGCTGCAATTTAAAGACAGTTAGTCAAATATCTGGAACAATCTCTGTTTAGAGTCTTGTAGATAGCCATTAGGGACAATAGCGTAGATGTAGAGGAAGGGGTTCCGAAGTATAGGGCATTTTTGCTGCCTATTTGATTGGATCTTCCTTAAGTTTTGGTTTTTCCTGGGGCAAAGTTATTTTGTCCAGAAGAGCTAACAGGAGGAACTGTTAGGGCATTTTCAGGAATTAGGGAATATAGCAAATATTAACTTCAGCAACTAATCTTTAGTCTGAATATGGGACATAGATTAAATTTAAAATGCAGCCCTGGGCATTAGTTTCCTGAAGCAGTGAACAGCAGTTAATTGAAAAACCAGACAATGCTGATTAACATTAATTTTGGGTGTCTGGAGTATGGGGGCAAAGAAGGAGGTGTGTAAATTATATCTAATTCAAAGGAAGCATTGTAGATACATGGCAAATATAGAATTGCCCTGTGAGTTTTAACATATAAAATATCACATCCTATTGGGTTGAACAGGCCTCTTCCTCCGAAAGGATTTCAGTATAACGCCTACTGCTTGTTTTTATTGAATAAAAGACTTCCATGTCCATTGGCTTCAGTCTCTCTCCAGTGACTTCATTCACATTACAACGTCTGTCTCTTGTTTTTTCCTCTCTCCTTGTCCTTATACCCAGTTTTGGATATTGCAGCAACAAAGAAAGACACTGTTTTTCTGATGCATTACATAATTATGAAAGATGTGACCCACTAAATATCATGTTTTCCTTAATTGCTCATACAGTAACAAAAAATACACTCCTTTGTTTTAATAATGTGATCTAATTGACATCATTACTTAAATGGGGTTCATTCCCAATAGGCAGGATCCAGTTAGATAAACACTGTGTATTCATTTTTGGGATATGACAGACACCAGCAAGACCAGCACTTGCCCAGCTCTGAACACCCTTGAGTACACAATGGCGAGCAGCCTTCTTGAACCACCGCAGTCCACTGGAGAAGATACTTTGATAGTTCTGTTGGATCCCCTCCATCATTGAGCACATCTACAAGAAGCGCTGTTGCAGGATACTAGCATCCATCATCAAGGACCTCCACTACCCAGGTCATGCACACTTCTCACCACTGCCATCAGGAAGAAGGTACTCACACCACCAGATTCAGGAACAGTTATTACCCCTCAATTATCAGGTTCTTGAACAAGTGGGAAGAACTTCACTTGCCCCCATCACTGAACTGTTCTCACAACCTACATGCTGCCTGTGTACAATGCTCCCATGGTCGCCATCTTCTGGATAAGTCTTGAAACCATATATTTCACTTGTGTGTCTTTTACAGTGTTTTTCAACTTGATTGTGATTCTTGGAGCCTGCGATTCGCAGTTTGGAGATTGTTTGGGTGTTTCATCACTCTGCGGTCTCCGAGAGGATTCTGGGAGACGGAGGCAGCACGCGTGAACCCTGTGTTGAGAAGGCTGCGGGATGGGGCGTAAACTGATGTTTGACTCCATTTCGCCAATTAAAGCTTCCGCTGTTTGCCAATGAAAGTGAAGAGTGAGATTGAAACATTGAAGAGAGGGTGAACGCCAGCTGCCTACCTTTTGATTGTGGCGGAGTTGCTCTGCTACTGGAGGTGGGATGAACACTGAAGGGATTGCTTTGCTGCTGGAGGGGGGAGACTGCTTTTTTGATCGCTGGTGGGATCACTCTGCCGATGGAGAGGGAGAGACTGCTCCTGTGCCTGAGGAATGATAGCCAGGTTTTTGCGTTTTGAATATGGGCCTTTTTCCATCATACAGCTTTTTATATTCTGTTCTTTGCCTGGTCCTTATCGGTTTTTTTTGTGTGGGGGACAGGGATTTGGGGGGAGGGTCGATGATTGTGCTAGCGTTCTTTTCTTTCTAGATGGATTTGTGCCCATCTAGAGAAGAAGAATTTCAGAGTTGTATACTTTGATAATAAATGAACCTTTGGACACACTTTCAAGTAACATTTATCTCATGTTCTTGATGCTTATTGCTTACAAATTATTTCTTTTCTCTTTTGTGTTTGCATAGTTTGCTGTCTTTTGCACAATGGTTGTTTGTTTATCCTGTTGGGTGCGGTCTTACGTTGATTCCTAGAACTTAGAAATTTTCAGGACATTACAGGCCCTTCAGCCCACAATGTAGTGCTGACCATGTAACTGCCTAGAATTTCCCTAGCACATAGCCCTCTATTTTTCTAAGCTCCATGTACCTATCTAAGGGGCTCTTAAAAGACCCTATTGTATCCGCTTCCAACACCATTCCATATCTCATCCGGTCCCGGTGACTTTTCTAACAATGCTTTTTAAAAGCTCCAGCTAATGTCCATATGCTCAAGTTTTCAATTGGCTATAAATCATCAACTGGCTCAACTGTATGCTTTCTTGCTTAGCTTTTTCCAGTTCTGAGCTTTTCTTTTCAAGTTCTATCTGAAACTTATCCACTCGGGCTGTGATCTTCTGCTCCACCTCCTCCAACAGCTTTTCTAAGCGCTCATTCAAGTTCAGTTTCTCGAAGGGTTGGATCTTTAACCGAGCCAGCCCTTTCTCATAAACGGCATCTACTGCAGCTGCAGCTAGAGCTGCCGGGGGAGTAGAAGGAGTCACTGCCTTTCTCGTCAATATTTTGTTTACTGAGCCTTCGAATTCAGGCAAATAACAGGTGGAACCACGTGATAATTCCTCCCTGCACTCTAAATTATAGAAATATCTCTGTTCTTTGCTCCTAAATGAGGTGCTTTCAAAGATTTATTTACAGGAAGTAGGTATCAGAATTGATTTGTCACCTCCTTAAGATAAAATACCAGCATCACAGATACTATTCGACTTTGAAAGGATGTAAAGTGTCTCATATGTATGATTGTATTCCAGATGAGCTCGCAATGAAGAAAGATTCCCAAAGCGCTTGTATTCCCTATTATGATTCTTGGACTTAATGTGAATGCCCACAAGAAAATGAATCTCAGGGTTGTATATGGTGTCATATATGTGCTTTGATAATAAATTTGTGTTTTTTCTTTTTAGTAGCATGGATGGATTATTTTAGAGTATTTTGTTGGTTGTATGCCCTGCCGTCAGTGTGAACTGGAGATGGAAGGGAGAAATGGTTTAGGATGTCAAGCATCTTAGTTAAATACTCAAATTTTATCTCTACTGTGACAGACTTTGGTATAAAGGTCTATTCTGGGAGCTTACTTTTGGGCATGCAATCAGGGTGACCCATCCATCGGGGATCGTTGAGTATAACCACTCTGCTGGCGACAGAGACCTGGGAGATAATGTGACATTTCTTCACTTATCCTACCTGTGGATTTGGATAATTTTTCAGAAGCAACATTGATAATAGCTCCCCATTACATAGCCTGTTATGCTAGTCCATGTATCTTAAGTGTGCACAGGTCAGCCATCACTGCTGCAATATGAATTTTGTGCTAGATTTGAGATCTTAATTTTCATTCTTTGCTCATGAAAGCTGCGTTGCTGCATTGAGGGCCACAATGATTTTTAATGCTGACATCTGCCTTCATTGAAAGATCACTCATGAAATAAGAGACACAGTCAATATTTTCCAGGGTCTCATTCTGTATTGTTACAGCCAGAGAGTAGTGTCATAGAGTTACAACAAGCTGGTAGAACTCTTTGTTTTCTACCTAGTTGTATATAACCGATTCTCAATTCAACAGCTTGCAATAAAGTCTTTCTGGACATTAATCAAAACCAGACACCTGACAGGGCAGTATTATCACTTTTCACATGAATGAGATTATCATCATTTCAAAATTGGACAAGGGTTATTGCTGGAACAGCCCTGTTCTATATGATTCATTTACAAACGGACTTTTCTGCATAATATAATTACTTTCATTTTAAACTAAATTATGAAGTAATTTCCCATATTATTATTCAAAAAAGTAACACCAAAGTGGATGACAAATAATTAGACATAATTAAATAGATTATATATTAAACTTATTGTAATACTAAAATATTACTAATTTAGGTTTATGTCTTGAATCCTAAATAGTAAACAATATACAATAGAATACAAAATTCAAGAGAATTCAGAATTATTACACCCCTATCACCTCAACTTCAAAAACTGGACCCTATTTTTCATTCCATCCATTATTAAGTTTAAACTAAAAAATAATTCCATAAAAGCCTTTGATTCTGAGAACAATTCACGGACCCACAGAAGTCAAGTTGGCTCTCAACAATATGTTTGATAGAAAATTACTTGTTCACCAGTGAAGTCAGAATTTACCTGGAATCTAAATTAGTGACAATACCCTTCCACTGAAAAATGGTTAAGTTTAGTTAGCAACTTCTTAATCTCTAGGCTTTTAAAGGTTAATTCAGGGAATTAACTCTAAAGACCCAATGGGTCTGCGTGAATCTGAGTAGGTTCCTATGAGGGTAGACCTTATTTCAATATGAAATCTCTTGATGTGTAAAAGGTGGAGGAAGAGACAAACATAAGGTAACAGGTAAAAGCTGAAGGGGGAGGGATGAAGTAAAGAGCAGGGAAGTTGATTGGTGAAAGAGATACAGGGTTGGAGAAGGAGCACCAGAGGGAGGTTCCTTGTGTTTGTCTCTCCCCTCCCCCATCTTTTAATCCTACTCCTCAGTCTTTTTTCCAGTCCTGCTGAAGGGTCTTGGCCTGAAACATCAACTGTACTTTTTTCTATAGATACTGCCTGGCCTTCTGAGTTCCTCTAGTGTGTTGCTTGGATTTCAAGTATCTGCAGATTTTCTCCTGTTTGTGATTAGATGCACAGTAGATCCTTTCTTTGCCTCAAATGCATTTAGCTTCACTGGACTAGTAAATTCAGTTCCTTCTACCACCCTTTTAAGGCTATTTGTCTGTTAACATATGAAGCATTAACATTTGTTCTTTTTAAAAGTCCTGTTTCTGTCCATGAAGTAATTTTTATTCTTTCTGTGGTGGATGTTCTCCTGTGAACATTATAGTTCTATCAAAGTCCTGACTTGTCTTCATAAACATTTTGTGCTATTACTTCAACTGAGAAAATCAAACTATTGGCAGAAGTTTTTATGGAGGAAGTTGAATTCTGATGTAATACCTTTTCCACAGGATGCATATGCTTAAATGCTCAGCTAACCTTTAATAGGGAATGTAAGGCAAGTTGTTTTGAAGAATAACAATATTCTTTTGATTTAACCTTCACTTTACAACTACAAGAGTATCCTTTGCAGCTGTCGTAAGTCAGCACAGGAATACTTCTTCAAGCTGAGATCAGAATGGGAGGTCTTCCTTATTAAACACCTCAATGCACAAGGTCTCAAAAGTCTTGAAAGTAAGTTATCTGAGTAATTCATAGCAAGAATGGAAGAAAAAGCTTAACTGACAATTCTTAATCACAGTTAAGAAGTAGCCTTTTTATAAACATATAGGCATAGTGCAGTTGCACGACAGGACTGTGTCCATGTTTTTTACTTCCTTGTACTGACTCACTGATCTTCACTATTCTCCTAAATGTTATAGAATTGAGGACAACCTAGGATATGATTCCAGGATGCTAATACGTGGTTCTGGGTAATCTCACCCAACTGCAAATCTGGATGTTAAGAACAACAATCTACTCACAGTGCTGGAATCATGTTGAAGCCCCAGTGCCAGCCTCATCGGATGGCTTTGTGCACATGTTGCCAAGTCAACTTTTGAGCTGCTAAGGCACTAAACCAAGAGGAGAGTTTTTCTCCTGCCTTTTGAAACATTTAAATCAATTATTCTGTCCAGAAAACCAGATAACCATGCACAGGACCCCAATGAATCTTGAATCTTTCTAGACTTGCAACTAAAATTCATGCCAGGTTGGCAATCTTTCTTCACCAAAGCTGAGGGTGAATGCGAAGAGTTGAGATTATGCTAACTGAGTTGCTGGCTACACAATATGAAATTATCTTACTAGGCTGGTATTGAGAATTACAATCAATAGAATCAAAATGATAGAGGGAATCTAAAAATCGGAAGAACACCAAAATCTCACAGTAAGAATGCCCTTTTAAGTTTAAAGTTAAAGCACATTATGGTACAGAATAGTTTTTCTTTCTATTTGCCTGAGTTTAAGATAGTGTTCCCATTTCCATCACCTCAATGAACACAGACAGTTACAATATGCATTTGCCTGGACATGAGTCACATTCTTCCAGGCTTAAGCACCTTTGAAAAACTGTATTTTGCTAATATTGGCAATTGTCTGGATGACATTGGCTTCAAAATCTCCATCATGAACTTTTGTTTTTCGGAAAGCACCTGCTCCCGGATTCTTCTCCCAGTAATGATGCCAGTGCCCCAACTTGTTGGCACCAAATCCATAAACATCCACCTGCAGGCAAGAGAAGTTGTAGATATTAGAATAACACTGCAAGTGAGGAGTGTCCATCTACTCTCATCTTTTTCCCTTGTTTGCATGCAATGAGTCTGCAAAGCAAATGTTTGCTTGCATGACTTCCAGACTATGTGTGAAGCACTGCAGGAGATGTGGAAGGCAGTACAATTGTTTGGGACTCAGTTGACATGAATGCTCCTTTCAACACCATTCATCAATTCACAAGAGAACACCAGCACCTTGTGTGCCATGAATATTAATTAACTAAAGAAAACCTGAATTCAACCGAAAGATATGTGAGGAGACATTTACAGCCTGTGACTGGTGCTCTTGCTAGTTACCAGGTTGCACTCTGTATTATTATGGTGTTCAAAATTAATAAGCATTCTTTCGTTTACATAAGAAACCACATTTACCTCATCACAGACATGAAGTGCAAAAATTAGTGTTATCATTCCTGTTGATGAGTACCTCCCGTGATTCTCAGTCCAGTTGTTATGAATGTAGTTAAAAAAATGTGGGTTCACAACTAATACCTGAAAATATAAAGATCAAGAAATCTGATTTAGAGACTTGTTTTTGGTCTAGAGGAAGACAAACAATAAGTTTATAAAATTATATTTAAAAAGTTTGAAATAACGGGAAATGCTGGGAACTCTCAGCAGGTCAGGCAGCCTCTTTCGGAAATAGAAACAGGTAAAGGCATTTCAATGCTTTAATCAAAAATGGGGAGGAGAGAAAATAAGCTGGCTTTCAATTGCAGACTGTGTATGGGTGGGAGGGCAAATAAGGTGATGGGAATATTTCTTGACAGACCACAAAACTACTTCTTTCACTTTGTTTCCTTCATCCTTTTCTTTCAAATTTGGTCCTGCTACTGTTGGAGCCTGTGATCTACATTTTGTTTTCAGGCTGACTGAGCAATCTGGCCCTTTACTAACTTTGAGGGAGTTCAGAAAGGTTTCGAGTGAGGCGTGCGGTCTGAAGGCCAAGAAGCTTGGAGATGGGGCGCACTCCCAAGATGGTCTCCATTTCTCACTGATCCCACTATTTAAAGTATCAAGCCAGATTCAAATCAATGGGCATGAGAGCAGAAGGGAGGTGGGTGAGCTCTCTCTCCCTCTCCCTCTCACTCCCCCTCCCCACCTCTCTCTCTCTCTCTCTCTCTCTCTCTCCCTCCCTCCCTCCCTCTCTCCCTTTCTCCCCTTGCTTGATGTTGCCAAAGTACATGGATCTTGAGCAAAGTTTAATTGATGCCATTTATGGATTGGACTCTGTAGTTCACATTATGAGGTGTTTCTGGTTTCTGGATGCTGTTTTTTGTTGTTGCTGTGTTGTATGATTTCAACTGGAACGGATTAGCACTGCAGTCAGCAGATAACGAGAGACATGGTGCTGGAGAGCCCGGACTCTTTTGATGTTTTTGTGATTTAGTGTTTCATATTCTGTGTTCTTCGCCCTCCCCCCTTTTTGGTTGGCATTCGCGCAACTTGCTCTTTTTTTTCTGCATGCTGGGAGCTTTGATGTTTTTCTTTAAACGTGGTTTCCTTTGTTGAGGGCAGGGTTGCAGTGGGATATAAATGACTGAGCCAACAGGTTAATAGAGGCAGTTGGAGAGCAAGGATGTGAACATGCAAAATAAATGCAAAGCTTGAACATACCCAGAGAATCCAGCTGCATGTTTAAGATCTGGGTTAATATTTTCCAGATCTATGAATACTAAGATTAAGCAAATATGACACCAGGCACGATGGCTTAAACTTTTCCCAACCCCTCCTCCTGTCAGCATACTTCCCCACACCATCGTTACTTCGTCCATCTTGTATCATCATCACTCCTATTGTATATTTCAATTCCTGCATACCCCACTAAACTTTTACCCCCTTGCTTGTCATATTTACGTATTCTCACTCAAGCCCTGCAAAGTCTATGTTTACCCTGCCCTTCCAAATGTGCACCAGTCCTCCCTAAGATTATTTCCAATGGTCTCCCACCTCTGACATAAGGCTCATTAGTCATTGGTACTTGGCTTCTCAGCTGATCTTCTTAAAGAGAGCACCAATATCAACTAACCAATGATCTTCTGGCACCTCACTTGTGGCTAATGGATGTACAAGGAATCTCTGTCAGGGTCCCAGCTATCTCCACCAAAATCTTTCAATTTCCTCTTTCAATTCAGCATATTTCTGGTGTTTTCACTTAGTGATTTCTGTGAGTAATGTGTATTTGGAATGGCTATATCTATTAAATACGTTGTTCTTGTCTGTTTATCCCGTATCATTATATCCAGAGTGTTATTATGGATTGTCCTATCCGTAAGATGCTTGCCACTTGACTGTGCCTGTATAAGTAGCCAGATTGTGTTAAACCGCTACAGCAACCTTATTATTTTTTGTATTTGTAGTTTGTTGTCTTTTGCACATTAGTTGCTTGTCCATCCTGTTGGGTGCAATCTTTCATATTGCATTTCTTGGATTTACTGAGGATGCCCACAAGAAAATGAACCTCAGAGTTTTATAATGTGACATATATGATAATAAATTTACTTTGAACTTTGAACAGTTGTTGACCTGCCTTTCAATTCTTTTGATTGCACACTATCCAGATATTGACAGAGTCACATTCTTCAGTTTGCACATAAAGGATCAATGTAGCAACATACAGTATACGCTATCACTGATGTTGAACCACTGGAGGGGTAGAATATTTCCATTCATATAGACATTGTGGCACAGCATATGCAATATATATGCAACATTTCACATATTGCATTCAATACCCTATTGACAGAGTCTACCATCACATGTACTTTATTTTCTTCTTTCTAAATATGAACTGGTATCTTCAAAATAACTATGCACATAAATGCCTAGGTTCCCCTTTATAAGGCTGTCATTAACAGCATGCATTTCTCACTCTAGTCTGCCAAAGTACAACACCTTACATTTCTCTGTATGAACTTTGTTTGTTCTGCTCATCCATTCCCTATAAACTCATTGTTCACCATAACTCCACATCTGGAGTACAAAACACAGATCATAGATAACTACAGTGAAGGGGCAGGACCTTTGGCCCATGGTATCTGAGCTGAACACAAGGCTAGCTTAACCTAAATCTCTTCAGCCTGCACATAGTCCATATCATTTCACTCCCTGCATATTTGCATGCCCATCTAAAACCCTTTGATAGATCATTATCTTACCTGCTTCCACTACTATCCCTACAGTCCATTCCAGGCACTTAACACTCTCCGTACAAAAAAAGAATTACCCTGCACATCTACTTCAAACTTTCCCTCTCTCAGCTTAAATGCATGCCTACTTGTTTTTGACATTTCTACCCTGGGAAAGGCCTCGCCAATGGCAAATATTGAAATTTTACTCTATATTTGAATATTTGAGTCATTTTATATATTATTGGTTTCAGCAGATAATTTTGACATATTAATATGCATAATTAACATCTGAAAAATTAGCACATTAATTGGCAAGCAATTCATCACTCACATTACTGCCATAGTCTTTGCAAAAATCTTATATCTTCATGATCACTATTACAAGATTTTTTTCTAAAATTTAAATTCCTCAGCATATATCTTTTGACAAATAATCTACATTTTTAATTCCTGGTCCTTTAACTTAACCATCATAACCCTATATAACCTTTTCTGAATTGCCTTTGGAAATGTGGTGAGAAGATGATAATGAAGGATTCACATTAAATAATTGTCTTTAACTTTGACGATAATCTTGCTCTCTCATGTGACAACTGAGCCCCAATGATTTTGTCTACTTTACCTTTAATATGTCTAATTTACAATTTGAGATTCCCATTCCAGTCAGAGATAAATCATGACTTCTGAGTTGTAAGTTAGCATGAGATGGCACTTAGAAAGTTTAAGAGCAATAACACAAAACTAAAGCAGTGTGGTTGGTGAAGATCTGCAATAAAAGCAGAATCTTGCTAGAAACACTCAGCAAATCAGGTGGCATAAGAGGAGAGAATTAATGCTTCAAGTTGATGATCTTTTCTTAGTATAAATATGATGCACCATCAATAACTCTCGGAAATGAGAGGCAAAAGATAGGCTTTTATTAGCTGCAAACGTGACCACGACATCTTGGAGACTGAGGGAGGAGCAGTGCCTCCAATTGCCTTTATACAGGGGTCTGTGGGAGGAGCCACAGGAGCAGTCAGCAGAGGGGCATGTCCAGACAGGTATACACATAGTTTACCACAAAACAGTAGTTTTTTATTTGAAGAGTCATTGAAATATTGATTTGTTTCTCCTTACACAGAAATGTAGTCTACCATTTTAATGTATCGTCTGTTTATATTTGTTTGGGACTATTAGTAACAAGATGGCAATGTTCTAGGGTTAGTTCCAGTTAGTTTTTGCACTTGTCAAATTTGAATGACATCTCAGTGCTGTATCTTGGCCTAAAACATCAATCATCCCTTTGCCTCCAGACGCTTCTGCTTCCTCCAGACGTTTGCTTTCTGTATCAAATTACTGTTTTCAGAGGAGAATTTCACAATTTTGTAGAATTGACATTTAATTTAAGCTTGCTGATGTCACCTTTGGCAGCATAACAGAAACTTAGTTCCACAAGCCAAGTTATGCCATACTTCCAAATCCATTGCTAAAGTTCATTCAAGCAAAGCAAGTATTGTTACAGTGGCTGGGTGCAGCTCCAAATGGTATGATTACATTCTTAAATCAAAGTTTGACAACTCTTAACTAAAATATGTACTGGTTTCAGTACTGCAGAGTACAGCTGTCAGCTAAATTGGACTAACAAGAGAGGAAAAAAGACAGAACGTTATTGCCCAGTGTAGACCTTTTGGCCCACAATGTTGTGCCAACTTTTTAACTTTCTCTTAAGATTGATGGAACTCTTCCCTCTTATGTAACCCTCCATTTTTCTATCATCCATGTGCTAATTTTTCAAATGTTAAATATGTGCATGATAACATATCAAAATTGTATTGTGTGTTTTAAATTAAATTTGTTGTTTAATTGTTAAGTTGAGCCTGACTCTTCATGACTTCATGGAGCCTAAGGTTTTCATGACAAGATACGGAAGTAGGTTTCCAGGCCTTTCTCCCGCGCAGATACTGCTGCTGCCCAGGTTGGGACCCGGCTGGGTTTGAACTCAGGACCATCTGCCTTGAAGTCCAGCGCTGATGCCACTATACCGCCAGCTGGCACTGCTCGGCAACTAAATTTAAAGAGCACCAAATTGGGCATTCGGATGCACAATGTCTGTTATTTCTGCATCACACAGGTTTTCTTTTATCATTAAAGGCACAAGATGGATTCCAAGGGGTTTTAGACCATTTCTGGGAGAAGTAGACACAGGATTAAAAATATCCTTATGGGGACAGTTTCTAAAGGCCAGGGTTTGGGCAAAAGAAGGTATTATTAAAGAGGAGACTAAAGCACACAATTACTAATTACAACACAAAATATCTGGAGGCAAGGTGAACCATTTGTAGGGGAATATGTTGGGACAGATGGTTAATGCACCAATTCTGACGTTGAGAATTAGATAGCTGTTCTGCATATAATGTGGACTGTAGGATAACTAGAGTTAAGGTAGGACTAATCAGGGATGGAAGAGGAAACATGTACCTAAAGTTGGAGGAGTTAGGGGACATCTGCAATGAATAATTTGCTTCAGTCTTTACCAGTGAGAGGGAAATTGATAAATGTGTGGTAGGCATAGAACAGGCTGATAGGCTGGAAAATGTCGATGCTGAGAAAGAGCATTAGGAAAGTTAAGTTCAGGGGGTCGGCTGGGATATACCACTTTGCTACAGGAAGTGAGGGAAGAGATTCTTGTGTCTTTCGCGACGATCTTTGCAACTTTACTGGTCATAGGAGTAGTACAAGAAGATTGGAGAGGGTTTGGAGAAAGCTACTGGGGCAGGGTGGATGCCAGAAGGGTTTTTTTGGGCACACAGTAGTAGGTATGTGGAATGCGCTGCCAGGGATGGTGGTAGCGCTAGATACATTAGGGATATTCAAGCCTCTCAGATAAGCACATGGGTGAAAGAAAATTAGAGTATTATGTGAGTGCTAGATTGATCATTAAGTAAGTTAAAGCGTCGGCACAACATCATTGGCCTAAGAGCCTGTACTGTGCTGGACTGTTCTATGGTCAATAAAATTTAATGTTGAGAAAGAGGCATTTTATGAACATTCAAATATATGAATTAAGAGGATAGAATTAGAGAACAAGAAATTTATGGGGGTTGCCATTGGATGGAGTAACAGAAGACAGAATAAGTGACTAGACTTATTCCTTGAGTTTAGATAGAGATGTGATCTTTGAAATATACAGAATTCTTATGGGTTGACTAGGTAAATGCAGGGAAGATCTGTGCTCTGCTTGGGATGTCACAATGAAACTGACCATAAATCAATATGCACATTCACTTTTTAAAATTTCTCCTAGCCCAGTAAAATCCAGATTGTGACTGGTCCTCTCTCTCAATACTGTTTCGCTATTCACCCAAATGTCCCTTTGTGCTTTTTATGTCTAGAATCTATCTATTGCCTTCTTAATTATATTTAGTGATCAGGCCCCCAGAGTGTTCAGTGGGAAGGAACTCGACCAGTTTTCCGTCCTCTGAAAGAAGAACTTTTCCTTATCTTATCCCTAAATGTCTTACCCTATGTTTTGAGTCTGTGACCACTGGTTTTAGAACTCCCAGTAAAGAATAGATCCTCCCTACATCAAGCCTGCTAAACCATGTCAGTTTCAATTAGATTTCCTCTCATTCTTTTAGACTCTAGTAAATGCAAACCTAACTGAGCTCCAAATCCTCCTGCATATTCTGGGTGTTGACCTAGTTGACCTAATCTTTTTTCATAGGGTAGTCACACTCTCTCCAATATGTGTTAGGCCTCTGCTGTACTCATTCAATGGTAAATGTATCCTTACCTGGATACGGAAGCCGAAATTACACAGAATACCTGAGGTGTAATCTCTCCCTCGTTGCCATTACTAAGATAATGACTAAATTGCTTTGTAAAACACAGCCCCAGCAGCCCTGGCCTCGACACGTGAGAGATGTTCCTTTTGTTCTATCCATCCCTCTGTATTTTAAAACAAACTTTCATTTTTCATTTTTGGTTTTTTAATAAGCGGTCGTCAACCCTGAAACCTTAATTCTATTTCTCTTTCCACAGATACTTACTGACCTATTGTGTGCTTCCATCATTTTTTGTTGTACTCTATTTATAATTGCAATGATTTACTCAAATATGTACCATCTAGTTCTGTTCTTCAATTAAAATAAGTAGATAAGCTACAACTAAGCCACTTCCATTGTCAGTGAAGATCATACATCTGTGCTTAACCATCAGTTAAATAAGGCATATATAAATTGTAACTCACCTTATCTCTATCTGCCTTGATTTTATTCAACACTCGAGTATACGTACTGTAATAAAAAAGGTATCATGTAGAACGTTTCATCAATTCATCTTATTCCAAGCACACAAGTAGATAGAAATATCACAATTTTATCTAAATAATGTGGTTCCTCCTACTTACTGAAAAATCTGTGACCTGTTGTGGACCATTGACGTAACAATTACTATTTGTTGTTTTCAATGGATATTTCAATGTTACCTCCACAACCATTAAACTGCTTTTGTGTGGACAATTAATGGGATGTAATCAATGAATCGTTAAATTGTATTAAGCACCATCATGTATGTTTTAGAGTGGAATTTACACATCATTGACAGCCCATGGTGATTTAAGTCAGACAGCCTGTCAAGGGCTACTTGTGTGCGCTAAGAAAGAGCTATAGGCCCATTAAATGCTGTAACTCATAATGAGTCAATGCTTTCAGGGCACAGAAGCAAAAAAGAACAAAAATAGTGACATTAATGTGGAGGACATCTAACTATCTTGGAATCACTATATGTTCATGTGTATTTCTTTTGGGAAGAATTAACATCTGACTCACCGGGTGATCTTCCCCGTGGTAAAGGCACTTATTAGCCACCGTAAGTCCAATATTTTAAATGGTATCAGGACCAAAGAAACATTTTTTGCTAGGTTTTGTGCACTTTCAGGATACATGAATTGATGTGTGGTTTTACTACCCACATCTGCCTCGTAGCCAACTGTCTTTGCATGGTTCATCCTATACGAAAAGAAAAAAAAGAGCAGCTCATTTTGCAAATGCTCAGAAAATTCTTGCTCTGTCTTTTAATGAGATCTAAATTGGTTTCTATAGACAATGTTTATTTATTTACATTTCGAGTCAAAGTGAAACACTGCGTGGAAACAAACCCTTCACTCCAAACTATCCATGCTAACCAAGTTATAACTTGAATTAGTCCCCTTTTCTAGTGTTTAGTCCATATCCCTCTATACCTCCAAATATACAAATTAGGAGTGGGTGATTCTAATAGAAGGGAGGAAATAAAAGAGTTCATAGGAAGTTTACTAAAATTTGTTTTGGGTAGGTTGCCTTATGAGGAAAGGTTACACATGCTAGACCACTATTTGGAAGTTTTGTAGAGATCCAGAGTCGTGGTCAATATTTCCTTCTGTGATCAAAGATCTGGCAAATGGAGCATAATGTGGGAAAGTGTGAACTTATCCACTTTAACAGGAAAAAATGAAAACAAAGCAAATGAGCCAAATGCTGACCACTTTTCACTCTGAGGGTTGTGAATTTTGGAGCTCTTTTCCGTTATTCCTCTTGAATCTACTCTAGAATTTTTCAACTTCTAATAACCTTTCATCCCGTTGCTTATCAAGAACTTATTTAAATTTGCCTTACAATTATTCAAAGCTCGTGACTCTAAGAAAAACAAAAATCTCTTCCCTAAATGGGCAGTCACCCTATTACTTTTAAACATTGACGCCCAAGTTCTTGATTCTCCACAAGAGGAAAAACGCTTTCACAAATGTCCTACGATTCTCATATGTTGCAATTAAGTAAGCCCCATACCATTCTGGATATTGATTACAAGGCTACTTTCTATAATCTTTCCTCATATGAAAACAAGACAAAAGTAAGCTTTCTTCAAACTGCTTCCAATGTATTAATGTTGTTCCTTAAATAAAAAGGTCAGTTCTGTACACAGTGCTCCAGATGAGGTCTTGCTGATGACTTATATATTACTTGTGTTTTTTTGTATTTATTTCCACATGCAATAAACAATAACTTTCTATTAGATATTCTTAATTTTATCTAGACTCTTATTTGCTTGATGTACTTGCTTGGGTACTCATCTTTTGCAAATCCTTTACTCTGTCCAGAACTGATTCTGTGACACACTGTTCATTATATCATGTTAGAGAAAACACGTATGGCAAATATCTTTTTCTTCAATCTGCACCAACATATTTGTTCCTACTCTATTTGCTTTTTTTTGGCAATAAAATTTGATATGACACCTTATCAAAGCTTTCTTGAAATTAAGTAATGATCAACCTCGCAATAGATATAACTTCATCAACAGCAATAAAAAGGTCAAAGATGAACCCTCTAAATTTTCTTGATTGCCTTATTTTCTTCTAAGTGCTCTTTTGCATCTTTAAAAACATTCACTATTACAGATGCTAAGATAATTAGCCCATAGTTTATTGATTTCAATATCCCTGCCTTTTTAAAATCAAAAAACTATCTTATATTAAGAGCTGAACAAACTTCAGAATAGCATAGAATCAAATTTTGAGGGTACATACATTACTCTTAATTCACCTCCTCCATTTTCTATCTTTAAGCATAATTCTAAGGAAATAACTATTCTTATGGGGTCATTTGATAAATTCTATATGCACAAATATTTTAAACAAATCCACTGCTCCAGGCAACTTACCGCATCACAAGATTGTGAGAGTCAATCGATGGTCCATATTTGGAACCTATCAAATTCCCAGAATTCCCTACCACAGCACATGTCCTGCACCTTTTTGGCCCGGCGTCCATGGGCAGGCTGTCTCCTGGAAACACCTCAAATAGTTCCTCTAATACAGTGCTGATATTGGGTTGATTGGCGTTACCTTGAAGCCTCTACCGGAAGATAATTTTAAATGAGTAAATATTACTAACTTTATTATGTTTTAACAATGATCTTGAAATAATTTAGTGTAAAGGGGGTTTCTTCTTTTTCTTTGTTACTGCGTATGTTAATCAAAATGGCTTCTTTGTTTTGTTAAAAGTAGGAATGCTTCTTTGTTGCGAGAGAGTGCTGGAAGCTTGTTTGGGTTCAAATTTACTGATAACGAGAATTGTATTCCTTTGTAAACCAATTGGGATTAATGTTGTTCTTTCTTCTGAGTCCGTAAGCTATTATTGGCGGGCTTTTGGGGAGTCGGTGCGAGGGGGTGAGAGAGAGAGGATGCAATGCTGTAAACTGAGTGAGGAACGGACCCCAAGCGGGGGTCCGAGGCCAGGAGGTACCCCGAGGAGAGGAGATGAAGCTAGATGTGCTTGGTTGACCACTTCGGGTGGTCCTGAGCTGCGAGTCGAGGAGTTCGGAGGGGATTGAATGGTGGCCAGAAGACTTCAGTAATTGAGCTCCAATGGTTGTGCACGAAGTGGTTTGGACTTTGATAAGTTTGGTGCCTTTTCTTTATTTTCTTTTCTTTCATATATACTGTATGGTTATTAATCAGTTATAGTAATCTTTATAAATTGTACTCAATTAATCGCATATGGTGTACTGCCTGTTTTTGGGCGAGGCGGGGACATCACACAGCATCCACACAAGCTGATTACCCAGTTTGGCGGGGCCAAAGGCTGCTCCCTCTAGACGAGAATGAGCTGAGCGAGCCTGAGGCGACCCAGGGGGTTACATTAAGAATGTCTATTTAATAATTTACTCTATTATTGATTACATTTAATACTTCCTTCAGCATAAGTGATAATAGTGGATATCATAGTAATTAGGCAGAACTTTATCAAGTAAAATTTAGAAAAGTATTTCACATTACTATTCTTTGGATCAAAGGTCTGTTTCAATTCTCAGTAGCCTCTCCTTACACCAGCTTGGGATGGAATTTTGCTGACACCTCCCTGTTATGTTGGAGCATGTGTATCAAAGATTAACTGTTTTGACCCATTCAGCAGTATGTTCACTGCAGAAAAATCCATCTAAATCTGGGTCAATGCAGCCTGTCTCCTTTTCTGCTTGTTTCTTTCTATTTGCATGAAAACTGAAGACAACAATGCCTAGATATTGAATACTGGGGACCTCTGCTCTACAAAGTACATGCAACAGATAACATCAAGATCCAGAATGTTGTCTTACAGTAAACAACTTGTAAAAATGTCACAAAGCAGCTTTACACAATAGTGACTTTTCAAACCCACAATTATATTTTAAAACAAGACCTGAGCAGAAATCTCACAAGAAGCTGCAGAGGGTTGTAGATGCAGCCAGTTCGATCATGGGCACAAGCCTCCTCACCATCGAGGAAATCTTCAGGAGGCACTGCCTCAAGAAAGCAGCATCCATCGAT